>NW_026892555.1:65035000-70985000 GCF_033815535.1 Pezoporus flaviventris
TTGTCATTCTATATCATATCAAACTGCCATGATGTCCTAACAGCTGTTTAGGCTTCTGTATTTGATGAATTTTAAGAAGGATGAGCAAAAAAAAGTGTATAACAGGTGGTATTATGCTGCTTTATTCTTTAACATTAACTGAATTTTCATGTCCAGAGTGTTCCATTATATTTTGAATAACAAGGTTCTTTATAAAATGAAACGACAACATATACAATATTCTAAAAGTAGCATACATTTTAAGAGGATCTGAAGTCAAAAGGGAAACTTACTTAGTAATTCCAAAGAACAAGTTGAAAAGCTTTCCTAACTTTTAGAAGGGATATTCTATGATTTTAATAGAACTTGTTCTCTTCTAACTAGCTTGAAAACATTTGTGTTATGCAGGTTTAAACTGCTTTAAATGAACATTCTACTGCTCAAACAGGTTCTACATGGTGGTGTTGCAACATCATGAAACTTGTAAGGGATTGTTTTTTTGTGGGAAGAGATTAATGATCAGCAGAGTTTTCAAAGGCAAGCAAATTGAGAAAATTGTTAAACAAAGAGGTAGAAAAGCTCCATTACAGAAGATTAAAAAAATAGTATATTCATTCTGCATCTTTAATTATATTTTCTGCATTTTCATCAGAATCAGCTTAGATCTATCCCCATTTAGAAATGACAGGCAAATGATGGCTGACTATCTGATGAATGCATTATAATTATTTTCTGTTTTCTCAGAATAAAGAAATGCTGTTGAAAAAATTTTCAGATACTCTATAATTTTCATGAATGGAGGAAATGGGTGTTACTTGCTGAAAACAACTGGTGTGATTATTTGTCTGCAAATTGGTGTATTTGTTTTGTTAGTTCAAATATTCTTCATGCACTCCCTCTGGAAATGCCTTCTGTTGGGAGAAACTGATTGGAGACTGAGGTACCAATTTCAGAAAGCATCCTTAATGCCAACCAGCAGTGCAAGACCCCATCAAAATGTAAATTTGATCCTGAACTTGGATAGCCTTCTGTTCCTTCTTTTAGAATGAGGGACACAGCGGTGAACTTCTACAGAAAGTACTTCTTTAGAAACTGACCAGCTAATTATATATTTTAGGTCTGTCACAAGGCTGAAGTAAAGGAATAGCATTTCTGTCACTTTCTACACCATACAAATTATTTTCAGGAGGTAAAAGGGAAACAAAAAGCAATAAATGCAGATGAATACATGTCTAGCTATTAATGGAACTCCTCTGATTTCATAAATAATATTAATCTTCAATTAAAGCATTCTATTTGCAATATTGTAAGCATTTTTATGTAATCCAAACATTTTGCCGACAAGTATGTTAGCTATTTTTCTCTTGCTTGTATTCAGATGACCTTCAACTAAGACGCAAGCAGAAAACTGATTTTTTTATATATAGAAGCTCATGAACAAAAGGTCTTTTCTTGGTATCCTTTTCCACAGGACCCATGCATTTAAAATACTGTAGGCTTCATTTCATTTTATGCTGACTGGGGTGTTTACTATTGTCATGTTATTAACCTTGCTTTAAGAAGGCTTTTATAACATCAGTATTAGAGTTTATTACTAGTCTTAGCTGTGATATACAGTTCATGGCCTTATTAAAGGATGTGTCCTGCCCTTGAAATTCCCTGGAATCGGTAAATAATATAGACAGTGTTGCAGAAAAACAAGGCGCACTTTCTATCTTTAAACAGTCAAATAAAACCGTCGACATATGTATTTTCTTTAGTCTTCTTTGCAGAAAAGAAGTTTGAAGAGGATCTGACTTCTAGGAAAATTAATATTGGGATACAAACTTTATAATTAAAATCTGTCCCATGAAGCAAATAAATGGCAAGCATTACCTGTTGTTTGCCCATTTCACATGAGTTTGTTGGTGTCAGATCAGTTTCCAGTGGATAAATTGCCACCTAATACCTCAGAGTTGCCACATGTTTCTAACTTCCTTTGAACCAGATAAGCCAAGAAACGCAGCAAGCATGGGGAAGGTATTACTTTTTGACTGTATGCTATTCATTAAAGAAAAAAAGAATATATACTTTCTGGATGGTCTGATTCACAATTTTTGAGCTCAATTTATTTTTTTACTGGTATAAAATAGTCATAAGACCTGAAAAAACTTGTCCAATTTGAACCTTCAAAAGCACACTGAGTAACAAGTCTGACATATTTCAAGATTTCTGTGAGCTCTATAGGTGACTCCTATTCTTCTGCAACAGCAGGTTTGGTACTCAAAGCCATCTACAGAGTTACCTCTAAGAGTAGGGCTTAATCCTCTCACCACGGAGTCCCTCAGCTTTCCATGTTCTTCATCTTACGTACCACCTTCCACTGCAGATGCCAGTTTCTATAATGCTCTGCATTGAAAAGAACTGGCAGAAGAGCTTCAAGACTGAAAGCCACCATCTTTCCCATGTCTGCCTTCCTGTCTTTGGCCCTGCCTAGATAAGCAGTTTGCCTGCAGTCTTCTCCAGGAAACATCCTTATTTTCAATGTGGAAAAAATTTATTTCTGCAAACTGCTGAGATTTGTCTCTTCAAGGCTTTCTAGCCTCGCATTTTATCAAAATGGCTATCATGCATGAAAACATTACTGTATATTTTTAATACTGTCCCTTTAGTCTTTGGGTTTAATCCACTGCCTTCAATTTTCCTGCAAAGCTAGAAGGATATTATTTAAAGGTCACTTATGAATCTAGCTTACTCTAAAGAATCATATTCCTTAAGGCTTGTTGTTTAGTTAAAATCAAACATAGTACTTACAGAGCAGAACTGTTGGGTTAGTGCTTATTTAAGCGCTTTTCAGCCTTTAGCATCTGAACCTTATACATGTTTGTGCTCTGATTGAGAAGCATGAAATAGATATCCTCTCCATTACCATGTTCAGCTCTGATATTGCCTGTACCTCATCCAGTTCTGATGCAATCCCTCCAGCCCACATGTTGAGTACATTGAGCTTTTGGGTAATTGTATTTGGTGTACATACCAGTAAGCTACCCCAGATGCACTGCGAGACACACATAAATTAGACAACTTGTGTTATAAAAGGGCACTTAAGACATGCTTTTTTGGAACATTTCCCAGGATGGAGGAAACCTCTTGACCATCAAGATCTGTCAAACCACTGAGGTAGGAGGCATGTAGAAGTAATGAAATAACAAGAAAAGTTTGCTTTGTAACTTAAGCAACTTAGACTTTGGAACTTTTGTACAAAAAGTTTGCTTTTGTAACTTAATGTCTCTTTCAATTCAGTCACCAAAGACAGCAACTTTTATCCTTTGTTTTCTCCTAATGCACTCCCTATGACCAGTATATTATGACCAGTCAGAAATGAATCAGGCGAAATTAGCAAGTGTTAGTGAATCTCACCTCGTTCATTTCATATGATACTCAGCAATGACCTCCACACTTAAATACATCATGAACCTTGGTTCAGGTTAACCAGTTCATTGCAGTACCATAGGGGAACAAGAAAATATTCTGTTTAAAATAAAGGAAATCAGACTTCTGAATATTACCAATAAAAGACCTGCAGTTTTATATTTGAGACTAAACTCCAAAAATTTAGTCAGGATCTGAAATGCTCAAATTAAAAGAGAAATTGTGCCAGTAATACCTTGAGTGCTAGCATGTGTTGTCTTCTGAAGAGTACCTATAAGAACAGTAATGGATTCATAATACAACAGTAATGTTTTATAAACATGTGATATATATACATGATCCCCAGCGAATAATCCAGAGATGTATCAGCTGAAATTCAGATCTCGGCTGATATCTGAGAAATATCCATTTCACTGAAAAATATGTATATTTCACATGCCTTTCTATAAAATATAATAATCTAATTTTTAACTTGATTATCTATTTAGGGTACCTGGAGGACTTCAATGAAAAAAAAGAAGGCTCATATTATTTTGTCTGAGCATAACTACACTTTGTGATGTACTCAAGGCTTAACTTAAAGTTTAACAATCTACAAAAACATTCAATTAAACCAATTTTTTGTTTGTGTATCTTAGCTAGCTAATAAAAATCTCAGCTGAGAGGGTGTCATGAACTGAATATAGGTAAAAAGTTATTTTCAGTTAAACATATACAAATATATAGTGTTTGTATATGTTCATTGTATCAAAATACACAATAGAACTCGTAGTTTGTAGAATTACCTCAATTGTGGTAAAGATAAGATCATCAAAACCCCAAATACTTCATTTTATATGAAATATTACAGAAGGAGGAAGATTTTTTTTTTCCATAGTACTAAAAGGTACCAAATCTCTACTATAATTTTGAAAATCAATGTTTAAATTATAGGAAAATAATAATTTTTTCTTCATATAGAAAGATGGAGTACACTTTACCCAATTAAACACAGTGGGTGTGTTTAATTTGCCCAAGAAACTGAGTACAGAGACAGAGTAAAAAACTAGAAAGGCTACTTCAAAGCTGAAAATTGTCCTGCAGTGGGAACATACCACAGTCAAGCTGAAGAGACTTAAGTTCTTAGCTGCTGTACCAGTGGAATCAAAAATGCTCTCACCATCAGCAAATTTGTATAATCTGAGGTGCAAACAAGATATGACATGCTTCCCTGTCTTAAAGTACATTTCCAATTTGCTGGAGTTCCACTAATGCTCTGTGATGAACCTTTTTAAACCAGGTAAGTGCTAGAATAGCAAATAAAGCAAGAATTTTCTGTCTTTTTCAGTGTATGGAAATATTTTACCTTTCAAAACTACTAAGAAACTGTATATTGCTTTCCCAGTATTTGAAACCATATTGTAACAATATTCACCAGTTGTTCTGCTGCTTTAATCTTTGCTCTGCAGTCTCATTTCACACACTACTGCCGCTTTCAAGATGGGACTTCCTATGAATTCAGTTTGAAAAGTCAGTCAAATTCCTTCAATCTAAAATATTCCATAGTGGAAGTTATGGATGAAACACAAAATGTACATGTACAATAACAAAATAATTAAGATACACATTGTCAGTCAATACATTGTGATAGTGTTCTAAAAGTACCTCAAAAATGAAATTACAACTTGCCTATTTCCTATATTAACACATCATGCCAAGTTTTCCATTTGTATGTGCTACTGGAGTTATATTATGGTCAAGAGAAATGCATTTTCCCCAAGTAGGCCATCAGGTGGACTTTTTTTATAGTAGTATATACACAGTGGATTTATTTGCATGGATCTAAGACCTGTTGGTTAGGATAAGATTTGTTATTAATAAATTACTCAGTAAACTCCTACAATGCTATTAGGTTTGGTGCTCTGTTGTACTTCCTGCTGAAAAAAAAAAAAAAAAAAGAAAGTAGTGGAATTGATCCCTAGACTGTTATCTGAGACCAAGACAAGACCTTGCACAGATGTGTTATGTGCTTACATTTATGCTCTCTGAGTGGACCAAGGGACATCACAGACATAAGGAATGGAGTTTTGTGATGAAGTCAGAAGCACTACTCCTTCCCTTTCGAATATCACTGCACTGCACAAATCCAAATACATCTTTGTTGTTCCATATTCTCTCCTTCACCCATCCCATCTCACTAGTTCCGCGCAACAAAAACTGTCACAGGAAGCTTGTATTAGTAAGTCTTGACATGCTAATGAGATGACTGGCAAGGATTTTTTACTATATTCTGTCCCAGTGTTGAAAAAATACATTATGATTTCATTAGCTCTATGACTTACTACTTATTTTTAACTACTCTTGCTTTAATTAATGCTAATTTGACTACAGTGTCGAATGAATTATGTGTACCGAGTTTAGAGCTCTTCAAAATCTCTCTCTGAAAGCAGTAAGTCAGGTCTCAGAACAAAACTTTCAAAAGGACTGTCTCTTAAAAGTTTGAAGCAGACAGAAAGGAACTGTTCCAGCATGATTGAGCTTACACAGTACTGAAAATTGGAGCCAGAACTGTTACAAGTGGTTACAGCTAATTCAGTAGTTGGTGTTAGAAAATTACAAAAAAAGAGAGTAGGTTTAATTAGTTTAACACAGCTAGTTTCAACCTTCCCTCATCTTAGACCTGCATCCTCATTAAGAAATGAAATTGGTTTGTGTCCCTTACAGAGGTTTTATTTTGCTGGATTCCTTCAAAACCAAAACTATCAGTAGAATGAGCATTCATCACCCCCAGACCACACTCATTCTCACATTCTAGTTTTCAGCTTGCTTTTATATGTATATACGAATGATCTGTCCATATATTCTTCTGAATACATACTAATAAACTGCATTAGTATTTGCATACCATATGCTCACTAAGGACTTAATTACACTTTGTTCCACAAAGAAGTATTTTAAAAAAATTAACGTATGTCAGCTAATTATTTTTCCTGAGACTTATTTACTTTTTCATTTTGCTTCATTTTTAATTTATACAAGACCTCTTTGTGGCCTTGTTTCATTTTCCAAAGAATGATAATAACTAAGGCTCTTATACCTCAAGCACTCAGGCATATCCTTTAGTTTATTCACCTGAGCAGTCATCAAAGATTTCTCTGCACAAAGTGAGGAAAGTTACACATGAGCATAACTTGTTCCAGTTTTAATGCTGAAATATATACATATACTATGCCTATTACATAAACTATACTCTGCAAAACCTGGAGCTTAAACAGAAAAGAAGCCTCCTCTTAAATCACGTTTGGCAGGATTGACAGAGGTACATCACTCATCTTTCTTTCAAATTCCACAAGATATTTTAGGATGTATTCTCATGTAGTCCAAAAGGTCATAATAAACACATGAATTCATGCTTCATTTAATCCAGATATTGATTGGAAGATAAAACTTGCTATATATATATATGTGTATATATATATATATATATATATATATACACACACACACACATATATAGCTGCCTACTGGGATATAAGAGTGTCCCTGACTAGAAGAGTATCAAACAGTCAACTTCATCAGGCCCTCAGGACATGAAAGTATTGCAGATTCACTCATATGTTTCAATAAGCATACTGGCAATCATTTCAGATAATGTAATTCCTCTAAAAAACATAATCTTGAAACACACAGGACACTCAAAAAGAAGTTAAAGAGAAGTAAATTAATTACACAGAAGAATAACATTTCAAATGACATTTTTTTCTTGCTATAATAAACAAAAAATTCACAAGGAATACAGTTCTGACACGGAAAGTCACAACAAGCAAAGCAAGCTCTGGATGTCCAGGATAGCGCTTTAGATTACAATATCTTGATACCAACAATCCAGCCTGGGGATGTAGAGTGATCTCTCAGAACAGGTTAGATCACAATCACATTGTGATCACAGTCAATCACATAGACAGGACTGATTGTTCCAGTGCAGAGACTGGAATATAAGGACCCCTCAAAATCCAGCCTTTATACAGGTCCATGCAGACACCTTAACGTCCACCAAATATTTTGCTGGGCTTCCTTTGTCCACTCTTTACAGTAGCCTTTTGCATACCTCACCTTGTTATAAAGTTTCTCCCATTTTCTCTCTTTCCTCTCAAACAACCCTGATTACTTCAGCCTTTTGTTTTCAGCTTGTTTTCTCACCTTTTCATTCTTGTCTTTGTCCTTTCTACGCACTGTAATTGACCACCATCCTTCTTCAGTGCAGCATCCAAAGATGATTGCAAGGCTCAAGACCTTACATTTTCCCAAAGAAGTAAAATGATCATTTCATTCATGTTGCAGTTAGGATGCTGTTTGCTTTTTCTCAAAATGGTACTTGCAGCCCCATGGTACTGTTTCCTTATGGTATCAGTGTCTCACAGCACTTACTACAGAAAAGCCATCTACTCTGTGCTGTGTGCTCGCACACCTGATGACACCTATCTAGGTATGAAACCTTCCTACCTGAAAACTAGAAGTAGGAATCTAATCTTCATGTTAAGATTTTTCCATTTGCTCAGATTTTTTTTCAAATTTTTGGATTATCTTTAAACATATTCACAGCTCCTCAGCTAAATATTTATTTTTTTATTATAAGAAGCTTATTTCCTGTTATGAAACCCAAACAATTAATGTATTGAATAAAGCTGTACTCAGCATAGGTCTCTGAAGAACCCAAATTCTGCGACTGAACCATCAGTAGCTGCTCTTTAGTACTTTTTTTATCACTAATTTACAATTTTCTTTTAACAAAAGATCTAAGCATATAGGTTTTTTCCAGTATATTGGAATGCAATTTATTTTACATGAACTTCCTCCTAGATCACCTGGAAGAACTCTAGGCAAATCAGAACCTGTATTGCATTTTAGCAGAAAAATGAAAGTGTAAAGATAGTGTTTAAAGAATAAGTGCGAGCATTGTCACATCTGGCTAACAAGAAAAGGGTAAAGAACATAAAATATTTCTCCTTTTTCCTAAATTTATTTAATTTCCAAGTTGTAAAAAGAAGGGAAGCTTATGAGACAAAGTTTAAACTGTTCCAAAAGGTAGGCACTGTGGAAAGAATTGTGTTGGTCGTGCTATGATAAGGAATAGGACGGCAACGAAATGAGAGGAGAGGAGAGAAAACAAAGATAAGAGGTTTGAATTTCCAATTTATGAAAGGTGGAGCACAGGATATGCAAAAAAGCTAATTGCAGCTCTCAGATTATGGAGTTATTCAGGACCTACTGAATTAATCAAAGTCTTACAGGGATAAGAAATACACTTACCAAAGAATGTTCACCAGTGAAGAAATGCCAGAGGGCAGGGATTTTAGCTGTTTAGCATCTCTCTGGCGGTTGTAGAAAAATGGCATTGGGATTGATCAAATGCTACGGACTGAGTGCTCAGTGTGACTGCTACCTCTATAAGGCTAATGAGAAGGGTCACTCTGGTTCCCAATCCCAAGACAGTCTAGAAAACCTACATGGAGATTTAAAGCAAGTTCTGTTACACACATTAGAAAATCCAAATATTTCTGAGCTCAGTGAAGAACCTCCAGTGGCTTCTCCCACTTACAGAAACATAGAATAGTTAGGGTTGGAAAGGACCTTAAGATCATCTAGTTCCAAACCCCCTGCCATGGGCAGGGACACCTCACACTAAACCATCTAACCTAAGGCTCTGTTCAACCTGGCCTTGAACACCGCCAGGGATGGAGCATTCCCAGCTTCCCTGGGCAACCCATTCCAGTGCCTCACACTAAAGTAAAGTACTGCCCTTACAGTAAAGAACTTCCTCCTTATATCCAATCTAAACTTCCCCTCTTTAAGTTTTAACCCGTTACCCCTTGTCCTGTCACTACAGTCCCTAATGAACAGTCCATCCCCAGCATCCCTATAGGCCCCCTTCAGATACTGGAAGGCTGATAGGAGGTCTCCACGCAGCCTTCTCTTCTCCAGGCTGAACAGCCCCAACATCCTCAGCCTGTCTTCATACGGGAGGTGTTCCAGTCCCCTGATCATCCTCCTGGCCCTTCTCTGGACTTGTTCCAACAGTTCCATGTCCTTCTTATGTTGAGGACACCAGAACTGCACACAATACTCCAAGTGAGGGCTCACAAGAGCAGAGTAGATGGGCAGGATCACCTCCTTCGACCTGCTGGTTACACTCCTTTTGATGCAGCCCAGGATACGCTTGGTCTTCTGGGCTGTGAGTGCACACTGAAGCCGGCTCATATTCATTTTCTCATCAACCACCACCCCCAAGTCCTTCTCCACAGGGCTGCTCTGAATCTCTTCTCTGCCCAACCTGTAGCTGTGCCTGGGATTGCTCCGATCCATGTGTAGGACCTTGCACTTGGCATGGTTAAACTTCATGAGGTTGGCATCAGCCCACCTCACAAGCGTGTCGAGGTCCCTCTGGATGGCATTCCTTCCCTCCAGCGTATCAACCGAACCACACAGCTTGGTGTCATCTGCAAACTTGCTGAGGGCGCACTCAATCCCACTGTTCATGGCACCAACAGAGATGTTGAACAAGAACAGCCCCAACACCGATCCCTGAGGGACACCACTCATTACAGGTCTCCAGCTGGACATTGAGCCATTGACCACAACTCTCTGGGTGTGGCCATCCAGCCAGTTCTTTACCCATCGGGTGGTCCACCTATCAAATTGATGTCTCTCCAATTTAGAGACAAGGATGTCATGTGGAACACTGTTGAACACTTTCCACAAGTCCAGGTAGATGACATCAGCTACTCTACCCCGTCCATCATTTCCGTAACTCCACCATAGAAGGCCACCAAATTGGTCAGGCAGGATTTCCCCTTAGTGAAGCCATGCTGGCTGTCACCAACCACCTTGTTGATTTTCATGTGCCTTAGCATGCCTTCCAGGAGAATCTGCTCCAAGATTTTGCCAGGCACAGAGGTGAGACTGACTGGTCTGTTGTTCCCTGGGTCATCCATTTTCCCCTTCTCGAAAATGGGGCTTATATTTCCCTTTTTGCAGTCATCGGGAACTTCACCTGACTGTCATGATTTTTCAAATATGATGGCCAGTGGCTTAGCAACTTCATTTGCCAGCTGCCTCAGGACCTGCAGATGGATTTCATCAGGCACCATGGACTTGTGTACTTTCAGGTTCTTACGATGGTCTCGAACCAGATCCTCTCTTACAGTGGGCCTAGGGTCTTCATTCTCACAGTCCCTGCGTCTGCCTTCCAAGATTTGGGTGGGGCAGTCAGAGCATTTGCTAGTGAAGACCGAGGCAAAGAAGTCATTCAGAACCTCAGCCTTCTCCAAATCCAGGGTAGCCAGTTCTCCTGATAGCTTCTGGAGGGGGTCTACATTGTCCCTAGTCTGTCTTTTATTCGCTACATACCTATAGAATCCCTTCCTGTTATCCTTAACATCCCTAGACAAGTTTAATTCTAACTGGGCCTTAACTTTCCTAACCTGGTCCCTAACTTCCTGGACAACATCCCTGTATTCCTCCTAGGCTGCCTGTCCTTGCTTCCACCTTTTATAAGCCTCTTTTTTTCTTTGAATTTTCCTCAGCAGCTCCTTATAGATCTAAGGAGGTCTCCCGGCCCTCCTGCTGCACTTCATCTTTGATTATTATTATTATTATTATTATTATTATTATTACATAATACTGCTGGAACAGACCAACTAGGAAAAATTCCCTAGATGAAGCCCACACAAGACAAGAATTCCCTCACAGAAGCAGAACAAAAGGCTGCAGTAACACTGTTAGGCATAATAAGAAATTTTTGAGAGGTGCCAGAGGTCTGGAAGAAGCAGGAGTAAGAAGAATCAAAGTACAAAACAAACTGGTCTGTTAACATCTGAATGAACCTCCTTCAGCAGCACTAATTATAAATAAGCAAAATAAAGTTGCTGGAATAATCACAGAATCAGAGTCATCAACCTGGAGTCTAGAAAGCACATTATACTTAGAGAAGTCCGAAAAATCTCCATATTTGACTCTTATGAGGACTGACACATTACAGAAGGTAGCTGAACCACCCCAACCCAATAATCTGAAGTGAAATTTCGTGTTCTGCCTTTATGACAGCAGGACAGGTGGTCAAGAATAACAATGAGTTGCAGAGAACGAGTTGCAGAGAACAAGTTGCAGAGAGACATAGCGGCACCAAGGGAAAACAGCTAAAATGCACAGTAAGTGCAGGGTGTGTTGTGTTGCATGCTGAGGTTGTGTTTCAGTTCTCCCCACACATGGTTTATGGACCCTAAGCAGCAAACTCTGGACTATGAATTATACTTCAGTACACCAGTACAGATGCTGCAGAGCCTTTTCTAGATGAAGTCACTACTGATTTAACGTGTATCTATAGTCTGGTAACAGCTGCACAGACGTTATCTAGATCTGCCCAGCTGCAGCTAGCTGGAACTTGATAACCAACTCTTTTTCTTATTTTAGTTTTTCTTTCCACAGACAATTTTATTTTTCTTTCTTTTGAACATTAGAATTTTCCCTTTTCGATATGACAGACCTTTCCCTTTGCTTCATTTGGTCAAAAAAAAAAATGCAGATTTTCAAATAGAAAATTTTCTACCTAGACGCAGTTCAGCATTGAACTGCATTCTGTCATGCCCCATGGAAGTGGAAGCAATTAATCATAGAATCATAGAATGGTTTGGAAGGGACCTTTAAGATCACCTAGTTCCAACCCCTCTGCCATTGCCAGGGACACCTTCCATTAGACCAAGCTACTCAAAGCTTCATCCAGCCTGGCCTTGAACACTTCTATGGATGGGGCAGCCACAGCTTCCTTGGGCAACATATGCCAGTGCCTCACTACCTTCATAGTAAACAATTTTTTCTTAATACTTAATCTAAATCCACCTTCTTTCAGTTTAAAGCCATTCCCCTTTGTCCTGTTACTATATGCCTTTGTAAAGAGCCCCTGTCCAGATTTCTTGTAGGCCTCTTTTAGGTACTGGAAGGCAATTAGAAAGTCGCCCCAGGACCTTCTATTCTCCAGGCTGAACAGCTTATGTGATTGGTAAACTTGCTGAGGGTGCACTCAGTCCGTGTCTCTAACAAAGATATTAAACAGCACTGATCGCAGTACTGTCTTCTGAGGAACGCCACTAGTGACTGGTCTCCACGTGGACATTGAACTGTGACCACAAATCTCTGAGAGCGACCATTCAGCCAGTTTCTTATTTATCCACTGAGTGGTCCATCCATCAAATCCATGCCTCTCCAATTTAGAGACAGCGCTGTCCTCTTTTTCCTTTATAGGATGGGGCAGATTAAGTCTCCTGTGATTTTTATTCTGCAGCCTTACAACTCATCACGAGGCACAAGCAAGACACCTGAACTACAACTTCCATAGACCACTAGGGCAGCTGAAACAGACATATTGTTACTGGTACCTGTCTCCAAAGAATAATATTTGAACTGACTTGATAAATGAATGCAACCCAAAAAATCAGTATATCCATTCTAGTGGAACTTTTGAGTTTTCAGATGGAAGGACCTGTTTTTTTTTAAAGAGGAAGCCAGAAGTAAATATTTTTGGACAAAACTTTTTACCACCCCTAGCTTATTAGAAATTGTCCTTATCTGTTTCCCATCTAACAAAAATGAGCTTTTATGATCATCTTTGCTACTGTATGAACCAATACTGGGCAATATTTCAATTATCCTGGTAGTATTTTCCAATGCTGTTTACCTTTCTTCTTGTGTGGTGAATTCTCCATGAATTAGGTTGTTGAACATTGTTCAACGAGATTATTTAAATATTGTTGGAGTGAAGTAAAAAACAGCTTGCTGGTCTAATGTTTTCCTAAAAATGTGACTAAAGATCTCTAATTGTTTCCAGTCAGCTTCAGAAAACTGATGTGTGCTGCCTTATCAACTGAACTTCTTATTGAGTTCCAGATGTTGATTTTCTGTCCCTGAAAGTACTCTTCTCCTTCACATAGTCCTCCTGAGCTGCTGAATCTGTTAAAATAAACTCATCAGATTTTAATGCATGCATTATGCTGGTACTTAACTTCATGCCCCATAAAAAATATGTTAATTCATACTCTTTGTTTGCATTGCACTTAAAATACCCATGTGACGAAGACCTGCTTTATCAGGAACCTGGTTTTGGTTTCTTTCAGGAAAAAAATGAAGGTATATTTCTTTTCTTCCCACCCCAAGGTTGAAGCTTGCAATGGCTCCCTTCTTATACAACTTTTTATATATTCTTTTTTCCGAACCTTGAAAATAATTCTAACCCTTTTCTTATTTCTTTCAACTGCATGGCATCTCCACTGCAATCTACAGAACAGACTGTAATTCTTCGTTTCTTTTGTCATCAGAAAAACAGAAGCCAATGTGGAACAGCCAGGGAAAAGCTAGAACAAAATATTTGTGGGTATATATAATTTTTTATTTCTAACATTTCCCCAAGTGTACTCAGCTATGGAGAGTGCAGTGAGCCTGAATAAAGCTGTAATCTGTCATATTATGCGTTAAATTTCTAATAACATTATACAAAATTTGATAAAGAGCATGAGAAAAGCTTGAAACAGAAGAAAAGGATGAATTCAGTAAGAAATCAAAAGTTAATGGAAGAAATAAAACCTTTGAGCCCCAGAGAGTTTTTCTGGAGTAGAAGGAGGGAGGTGAGAAAGGAGGAGAACAAAAGATAAATAAAAGATTGTAAGGGGGAAGGAAAATGGTGCTCTGCTTTCATTGGGAATACTCAAATGCCTCACAAGATGAGCAGAGCATTAGGATATGAAAACCTAAAGGGCAATATAATCCCAAAGGGGACGACTAGTTTCAAAAGAAGGTTTATTAAAACTTAGCTTGCTTTGCATAATGTCAGAAAAAGAAATACAGTGAAACTTTAACCTTTTTTTCCTTTTCAACTTTCAGTCTCTTTCCACTCTTTTTTTCCTCTATAATCACTTTCCCTACCCTGTAGCTTTACTCCTGCTTTCTGTTTATAACCTTTAGAATACTTTCATGAGCATATGCTATAATTCTCTTCCCTTTTCTTTATCTCCTTGTTCCTACAAGCTGGCTTGAATAAAGAAGTCATTATCAGCAAGCCCACAATGGGTCCAGACATCCACATTCAAGATGTTGTATAGATGATATATTGATCAGTCCTCAATGAGTAATAGCGTTCTAATGAAAAGAGCTTACAGAAGTTAATGTATCTGCTCATGCAAACCACAAACGAAGCATTCTGTGGCACAAAGGGTCTGGCCCTGTGAATTATAATTACTCCCTACAACAATAAAAGTCAGGAGTGGTTTTATTTATTTACCGCAATCAATGATAGTCTGTGGGCTACACATTGAAAATTCGTTTTACAAACCAGCACCCAGACTGTTTGCTTTTTCTGTGTCCATTGGGAATTAACCCTTGAGCTGCTGCTGCCAATCTTGAGGTAGATATCCCTATAGAAATGAAAAGACTGCAGTTTGTTCCGGTGTTGTTTAGGTTAAGAAAAAACTACAAGCATTAAGAGGAGTCACCACATGTGACTGTTCCCAGTAGAGACAGCATATATTAAAGCAGGATGAGTATATAAAGGAAAAGACTTTCTGCCCTACATGAAGTACTTGAGAAGTCCCTGGTTTGAAAACTGTACCACAACGCTGTGTCATGCAACGTACACAATCTGATGAGAATGTTTTTTTAACTTTAGAACTTCTTCTTCTGTCCTCAGTGTTGTACAGTAGAATAAATTCAATCTGTGCTAACATATACAGTATATATTAAAGGAAAACAAAAGAAGCACTATTCTACTTGTTAATTAGATTGCAGGCAAAATAAAATTAAAATTCTGTTGACATCTATTCTGGAGAAGAATAGACCTGTTACTGTACTTCAGTAGAAGAGCAAAGATTAGAAACAAAACAAAGCAAAACAAAATTAAAAGTAAAATCTAATTATGCTACTTTGTAAATTATGTTCTGTATATTAAATACTGGTCTGTCAGCCTCTCAAAAAAGTTGTAAAGCCAGACACTAAGAAACTTAGAGGGAAAGCCAATGTGGGTGATCAAAGGTGAGAAATACTTTCTTTTTAAAGAACATCTAAAAGAAAGGGCAGTCTGGAAAAGAGATGCAGGGATGGAAGGAGGGAATAATAGACGTTCATAAAGTCCATGTGTGCCTCACAGGAGATAAAACCAGAATATCTGTTGGCTGTTTCTCTTGATACAACTTCTAGGGGACATCAAATGTGACTAGCAACTTGAAAACAAACAAATGGAGATACTTTTCCACACAAAGGTGTTGCTCATTGACTCAGGATGCTACAGATGTCAGAAGTTTGTGTGATTTCAAGAGACAAATTATCAAATTTCATGGAAGACAACTCACAAAAGATCTCAAGAAACCCTAAACTACAAATCACTTGAAGCTGGAAAAGACTCTGCAGGAAGTATTATTATGTTTTTATGTTTTAATCCTGTCTTCTGAGACTGGCCACTGTCAACTGAGGTTGGCCATAGCCTGGGCCAGTGAGCTGGGTATCCTGATTATGTTAAAATCTACCCCTGACCTATAAAATAGAGCATTATTTTACGCAACCAACTAATTTGCCAAAAAGTAAATTAAACGACGCCTTTTTTTCAATGCTTTCACTGTAATTCAGATCAACAAATGACCGTGTGATGGAAACATTGTCTGATGAAAAGACTCATTTCCTGACAGAGGTCTGTAACATTACATTTGCTCACATGCACCCATATGTTTTCTTTGTTTCTCATATTTCTTATGTTTCTTAATGTTAAACTACATGGACTCGTAGTTTCATTGGCTTGCAACACCTACCATGCTGAAGAAACAAAGAGCTTCCTTTATGGCGTGCCAGAATGATATGCAGCTAGCTTTTAATTGGTATGGGAGGCCTTTGAAGGGGAGAAGTGAAGGCTCCAGAATTTCTGTCAAAAAACAAATTACCTTCCAAGTATCCAGGGCTAAAATATGCACTGATAAGAAAAGAAAGCTACCATCCCTGAATAATCTGGGTTCTGAATTAATTATATCTTTCCAAAGCTGAACCATAAATAGGAGTTGTCATCTTTCTTTTTTTTTCTTTCTTGTTTTTTTCCCTGCTGTGTGCATACATGCGTCCTTCTTAAGTCTTGGTAAATCTCTCTGATTAAGAGTAAGATTAATATAGAAGAATTAAACTTTTAAGATCAAAAGGAAAATATATGTAACTTTTACCAAAAAGAAATTGTTACTAACAAGCATTCTTTGAGTGAAAGAAAGGCTCCATGGGTACAAAGAACTTTTTAACTGAAAATAAATTTCTTTTTTCCTTAAATGAGTAATCTTTGAAAGGAAATACTTTATTTTCACATTTATTTCCATTTTAATCCTATTTCTTTCCTGCCTGAATTGCTGTCTTCTGATAGAGAATAAAATTTTAAATGGTTGATTTCTGTTATTTCCATTCATCATATAGGGCCTATATGAAAAGTGATAAATGAGAAATTATACTTGAAAAAACCCACAAAAATATTTGCCCTTCTCTCTTTGTTATTATTTGGGACCATGCAACATATTTTGTAATAGTTTCAGTGGTATTAGAGTGAAAACTTATATTCTTATTCTTTGATACTTACTGTATAAATAATTTAAAAAAGCAGACTAGTTAAGCCACTAATGGCATTTTCATATTTTTTATTATTATTTTTATACCTAGATCATTTAGCTGACACCAGAGACCATTTTGCGTAGACTTCAGTCAGAAAGTATATATTCTACATGTAACGCTAGGTAAGTGCAAAGAAGTGCAACATGTTAATGCAGTATAGAGAGTAGATCAAGGTGACCCACCTTAGGTTTCTAAACATTTTTAAGATTCCAAACAGAAAGATTGGCTTTCCCCAGTCTTCACAAGAAGATGAACTGCAAACTGATCTCCAACAGGATCATATTTGTCAAGAGGCACAATTTGTTTTCTCATTTCCTTCCATAAATCCAGATAAATTTAATTCACATTTAAAAATTAAATTTTTTGCAAATAAATGTTTCTTTTAAAACATTGTAGTGTAAAGTTTTAGTATTTTTAAATTTTTTTATATAATGCTGAAAAAACACATTTCCAAGAAATGTGTGGGTTTTTGTTTTTGTTTCCTTCTTTACAACTCCATATGGCAGTAAGTTTTTCTATTTTTTTGTGTAATTCAGAAAGTAATGTGCATGCTACAGGGTAGACAAAGGTTGTCATACACCAAGAGTTAAGGAAACACCACCTAGATTTCAAAAAGTACCGGGCTCATTTCTCAGATACTATTGTGACAACAGTGCCAGAAGCTGCAGGAATCTTTACTTCTATGTTTTACATGCAAATTTTCCTTCTGAATATACTGTCACATAATCACTGTCATATCATCACTGATGTTAGCGAATCAATTTGAGGGTTTCATTAGAAACCTATTCTCTCATTTTAGAGAATCACATTGGGAAGGAAGCGTAAAATAGGTGTAAAGTCTATGGAAGGTCTTCCATAAGAGATTAGATTTAATTTGTGTATGGAAAGGGAGCAAATAAGAGTTTCTGAAAGTCAGCCTGACTTTTAGATTTAGGTCTAAGGTCTGCAACTGGATTGCATTAGACTTGAATTAGGAAATTAAGACAAACTGCAGGAGATACTTCACCCATACCAATAAAAAGCAAACAGAAAAAAAACCAGGGACAGTATATGGAAAAGAGGGGCCTGAGATTAAAAAGACAGTAGAAAAAACAACTAAATATATTCATAATGCAGGGAATGAGCTGAAGAGTAACGTTTCAGAACACCCCACAAATGATTAACAGACAAAAGTCTAGCAGAAAAGTGAGCTAAACATTCCTTCGGTTTCTGAATATCCAATGAATGCTTACAAACGTGATTACACAGTTCAGTTAGAATATATGGTATATTTGCTAACCAAGTGCCTGAGTCCATGGGACTTGATGAGATGCATCCACAGGTCCTGAGGGAACTGTTGGATGACATGGCTAAGGACAAGACAACTCCTGAACAAGACATCTAGCAGCTTCTAAGGAGAGGACTTTTAGGTGTTGGGTAGCCCCAGAAACATACCTGCTGGGAAAGCTATGGAGAGACAGCTGGAAAAGTGCAGACATTCCTGTGGTCCCAGATGACCCTGCAGGGCTGAGCAGCTATATATCTGCAATCAATTACATGTATTAGGAAGGCAGTCTGGGAATTATGGCGGAGTGAAATAAAGTCAGTGAGTATATTAAATGGGAAACCCCATGGAACAAGAGGAACTTTCTATGGAGTTCCTTCATGAAATTATCCCAATTTTTCCAAATTTAGGACTTGTGAGATTATGAGTGAACGACTCTCTAGACACAAAAGGGAAGGCAGAAAGGAGCTCTATGATGCATGTTGTCGGATTCAGATATTCACATCAACATGCAAATCAGTTGGAAGGGCTGCAGAGAAAAATAGGTAAGCAAAGAAAAGCAGTGGGATGTCACTGTTCTAGGTGTCTGTTTAGGATTAGATATATTGTACTTCCTAACTCCAAGGGGGGAAAAATCAGTAGATCTTTAAGAGTGTTTATGAGGTGCTAGGATAACAGGAAACTGGGAATTTTTCCTAGAAGATCATGAGTATAATAGCAAGAATTTTTAATGCATGTATCAAATTGTATCTTCCGTATTCCCCCTCAGAAAGCTTCGGAGATGCGGGAACTCCCTCAGAAGTGGAAGTCTGGCAGGTGAGAAAGCCTTCCTTGCTTGTACTGCCTCTTGTCCTAGTTAGTTTAATTCAATTTCTACTATTCCACTTTTCAGGTGTCTCTCTCTCTTTGAGTGTCTCCTCTCAAAAATGTCTTTGATTCATTAACACACGCAATCAAAGGCATTTATAACAATACTATGTATCCCAGGTCCATAAAACACTCTTTCCAATAGAGTGTGAGTAATTTTACTCTCTATCATTCTGTCTGATAGCATCCCTATAGTACAGTTTGCATGTCACAGACTCCTTATTCATCTAACAGTTCTTGTGTTAATGATTTCATTTTTATTTTACCTGGTTCTTCTTACAGCACCACACACAGCGATTTACTGAGTATGTGCATCTAGTGCATTAACATCGGTTATGAAATTAGTCATCTTATAAAGAGAGGCATCAGGTAAATCTGAAATGTATAGTGGGGTATATCTTGTTTATATTAACTTCCTGGTTTTAACTATGTTTGTCTTCCAAATGTGTTCACAAAATCTGTATGGTACTGCATTCTGACTAATGGCTTCCTAGTTGCTCATATTTGCCACTTCTCAAACACAAGTAGTTCATTTTCTCCAGCCATACTGTTCTTAAGAGATGATAACAAATTGTAATGAGTTTTACCATTTCCTGGTCACATGCTAAGAGCCACAACATTAGAAATACAGTGAAAAGCATTACTGTCACATCTGAACTTTCTCTGGGAATTATGGCAGGCAACATCTTTTGAGATGTTCTCTTTGGAGATATCCTTGACACGTGGACTGATTCACACCTATGGGAGCCAGATGAGTCCAGAAGTGTTGGGAGAGGTAGGCAGTCATGGCTTCCATGTTTTAAGACTTCAAGGAGCCACAATATTATGGTTCTGAAACACCTGAAATGTTTTCTTTCTCAGTCTCAGCAGATTAATACGAAGGTGGAAGCCAAAACACACCATGACACATAACCATCCCAGTAATGCTAGTAAATGTTTGGATTTAAGGGGTTTTTCATATTATTTTTTTATCTTCCCTTTCACTAGAATTGTCAATTTTCCTATTTTTTCTATACCAAAGTGGAAAATTAGCTTTAATGTGAAAACATCTGTGTTGCTGATATAAGCACAATAACTTTGTCCTGTGCTATATAGCAATGAATCAATGATACATGGAGGTTAAGAAACCAGTAAGGGAAATGACTCCACACATGGGGAGAAAAGCAGTCTGACAGTTCTCTGCAGCTACTGCTTAGAAGAGCGTGTAACTGTCATGAACTTGTCTTACTAGTGGGAAACCTGGGACCTGTAAGTTGCTTTCTCTACACTTGTTAACCACTCACTTGGATGTCCTTTCAATACCTCAGTACTAGAAGTTGAGCGCATGAGTATGTAATGTTTCAAGGAAGCAAGAACATCCATTTTTTAATGAGACTAGGATAACTTACTGAAGCTAAGCATCAGCTTTTTTATATGGTCTTCTAAATAAAAGATCCTACTCCAGATGGCTTTTATAAAAAAGAAACAAAGCACAAATAAGTCAATACAAGCATGATTTCTTCAAGAGACAAGCGGAAAACAATTCGAAGTGAGGAAAAAAGGAGAGATAAATGCATAGAAATTTTAATGGATTTTCTATCCTCCAAGGGAAAGATAGTTGACTTTGAGCATTAAATATAGCTCTGTAGTTTCACATTTTAAAATGCTAAGCCCTCTCCCTGAATAACAAATCAAGGAATAAAATACAAGAAATGCATTGTTAGATGAGCAAAATGTATGTCCAAATGTTTATTTTAGTACTTCTTGTGAATATTTTTGTGCATAAATATAGTGGTTAGGCAACCACTTCTAAAACAAGTACTATGTATTTTTACTTGCACAAATACATTCAATGGTGATAAATATCACTGTTAAAGCTACATATCTGTCCTTCCTGAACACAGTTCCCTCACTATTTCACACAAATTATGTGAAAAATGAGCCTAAAAGTTTGGTGCTTTTTTGTTTGGATCTTTGGTTCTCATTTTACTACTAAGTCACTGCTGGTAAATTAAAATTGCAGTCATATTCACTTCAGAAAATGCTAGTGAAAGCAGCACAAAGTTCTTGCCTGATAATATTAAAAAAAAAAAAAAAGCAGAAATATTTGCTCTGCAAGCCTGTCTTTCTCAGAAGAAAATGTTGAGGTGAGAGAATTCACCTTTATTCCCACTGGCCTGCAAAGGTTCTGTGGGCATCCGGACTTTTGGCCAGTTAAGAATTCAGAAGTGAGCTAAACAACATATGAGAGGCATTCATCTTCTCTTAAGGTAAAATCCATGTAAAATATTGGTAACATCTTAGTGCAATGTCTGGGAGACACTTCATTTCTTGTTTGAGTTATAAGTAACTGCCTGGATCTTTTGTCACACACCATCTTCTTGCCAGTCATCCTCTGGAAGGGTGGTCTCTTATGATCTCTTTCATATGTACTAATTATTTCAAGGTCTTTTCCATTCCTGTGCCTGATATGATCAAAGTACATACGTTTGTGCTGTACTCCCATATTGGTAACATAAAATTGTCCTCTTTTTGATATAGGAAATACATAGGTCTTCCCCAGCACCAGTTTTAAAAGTCCCCCATGGTTTCTTTGTGAGCAATATCTGTTTTTAGATTTTTACTCACAGGAGAACAAGCTATAGCAGGATTATACTTTGTACCAAACTTTTTTATGTGCTTAGTGTCCATCCTTTTCCAAACTTTTTGTGAATAGATAAGTATTTGAGTGAGTGAGCCATTTCTATTTTTATTTTACAATACTTTAGAACTTTTGTTGATCATACTCAATTTGAATTCATCTGCTGCTTCTGTAATATGATGATTAATTTGGGTCATTATTCTATTTCTGTCAAATTATAAAGCCTTCATACCCTTTAGATTTGCTCCACTTCAGAATGATCTGATTTCCTCAACTGATTTAAAACTACAGTATTTAGTGCTTTGCATCAGGAAAATGTAGCAAAACAATGCTGTGCCAACAACATACCTGATCTTACTTATGGCTTATCTACCTATTTCTTCTACTTTTTGAATCCTCACAGGACTTGTTTCATCATATTTTCCTCATACATATTGAAAAGTCCAGGAGATAAGTATGCACCTTGATGTAAATATCTACTCACAGTCACAAATTATGCAGGTGGTTATTAAGGCAGGAACTCCATAAGATGCTTTGGAATTTGGGTTATCAAAGAATCATAAGACGGTTTGAGTTGGGAAAGACTTTAAAGATTATCTCGTTCCAACCCCCTGCCATGGGCAGGGACACTTTCCACTAGACAGTGTTGCTCAGAGCCGTACCCAGCATGGCCTTGAACACTGCCAGGGATGGGGCAGCCACAGCTTCTCTGGGCAACCTGTGCCAGTGCCTCACCGTCCTCATAGTAAAGAATTTCTTCTTTATATCTAATCTAAATCTCCCTTCTTTCAGTTTAAAGCCATTCCCCCTTGTCCTGTCACTCCTTGCACTTGTCAAAATGCCCCTCTCCAGAATTCTTGTAAGCCCCCTTTTTAGGCACTGGAAGGCTGCTCTGAGGTCTCTTCAGGACCTTGTCTTCTTCAGGCTGAATAAGCCGAACTCACTCAGCTTGTCTTCACAGAAGAGGTACTCCAGCCCTCCAATCATCTTTGTGGCCCTCCTCTGAACTTGCTCAAGCAGATTCACATCCCTCTTGTGTTGAGGGCCCCAGAGCTGAGCACAGTACTGCAGGTGGTGTCTCATGAGAGTGTGGTAAAAGAGGGAGAATCAACACCGCTTCTTTTCATGCAGCCTATGGTACAGTTGGCTTTCTGGACAGCATCACACACAGTGCTGGCCCATGTAGAGCTTTTTGTCAATCAATATCTCCAAGTCCTTCTCCTTAGAGCTGCTCTCAATTCAGTCCCCACCCAGCCTGTATTTATGCTTGAGATTGCCCTCACCCAGATGCAGGACCTCACACTTGGTCTTATTGAAGTTAATGCTGTTCTCACCTCTCAAGCCTGTCAAGGTCCCTCTGGATGGTATCCTTCCTTCCAGCATGTCAAATGCATCACACAGCTTGGTGTCATTGTCAAACTTTCTGTGGGTGCACTTGATCCCAGTGTCCATGTCACTGACAAAGACGTTAAACAGCACTGGTCCCAATACCGACCCTTGAGAGACACCACATGTCACTGGTCTCCACTTGGACATTGAGCTGTTGACCACAACTCCTTGAGTGCAAGCATCCAGGCAATTTCTTATCCACCAAGTGGCCCATCCATCAAATCCATGTCTCTCCAGTTTAGGATGTCTTGCAGGACAGTGTCAAATGCCTTGCACAAGCCCAGGTACATGATCTCAACCACTCTTCCTTTATCCATAAGTGCTGTAACCCAGTCATAGAAGCTGGGTTTTGTTAGGCATGATCTGTCCTTAATGAAGCCATGCTGGCTGTTACTAATCACTTCCTTGTTTTCCTTCCTTGTTTCCTGGAAACTGTGCCTCAGCACAGTTTCCAGGAGAATCTTTTCCATGATCTTGGTGGGCACCGAGGTGAGATTGACTGACTTGTAGTTCCCTAAGGCTTCCTTGTTTCCCTTTTTTAAAAATGGGGGTTATGTTTCCCCTTTTCCAGGCAGTGAGAACTTCACCTGACTGCCATGACTTCTCAAATATGGATAGTGGCTTAGCCATGTCATTTGCTAGTTCCCTCAGGACCTGTGGATGCATCTCACCAAGTCCAATGGACTTGTGCACCTTCAGGTTCCTCACATGGTCTCACCAGCATCTTTCAAGCATTAACCTTTTTGAAAAGTATCAAAGGTTGTAAATGATCAACTAAACAGGTGGCCAACAGGTGGTCACATCTGTGCAGTGGTGGGTAATGTGTAGTATGCTTACATGTGCATTGGTTCTCTCCGGGAAAGCACCAGACTTCTTCCAGAAGAACTATTCCTATGGAGATGTCAGGTAAACTAGCACAGAAAATTTTTGTTTAAAAAGTGTAAATTGGATAAAGTTATAAGTAACTATTAACTTTATTAAGAGAAATGTCTGGCACTACTAGTAAAGAATGTTCATATTTATATTTAATAAGTTCATTAATGTGTACAAATGAACAGTTAAACAGCCTTTCAGTGGGGTAGAGGAGTTCCATGTATGTATTCTTCCATGCACACACAAGATTACTGCGGAATACAATGAGAATTGTAAACTTTTTATTGACAGAAAACAAACAAATGGCACAGTTTGATGAGCATCTATCTTAAACAGTCCTCAGCCTGAGACCAGTTTTCTTCTGACCAATATATATGCACACAGGTAGTTGCCAGGCTGGAACCAGTGTAGGTATGCTTTGAAGTTTATGACTACCCAGATGTATCTGAGATCCCAAAATCATCAGAGTTGTCAAGTAGCACAGTGCCATCTCTGCTATAATTCAAGAACACAAACACCCCAAAGGCCTCAGTTTTATTAAAACACAAATTAGAACAAGGCAACTCTGAAAATAGACATGATTCAAGCTGAGTCAGAGGACAAGACAATCGCAGAAGAGTATTTAAAGAAGATATCTCCTGCCCCTCACCTACAGTTCCCTTCTGTTTTAGCAGCTGGCAGCAGTATCCTGAGTAGCACAAACTCTGCTGTTGTAGTTTAACCCTAGAAAAAACCTGAGCACTACTCAGCTGCTCCCTCACCACCTCCTTCCCTGGTGGTGTGAGGAGGAGAATCAGAAAAAGATAAAACTCCTGGGAGAAATATGAAGAGTTTAATAATAAAAATAAAATTTAAAATAATAGCAAATAATAGTAGTAATAACAATGATGATGATGAAAAGGGGGCAGAGAGAGAGAGAGGAATAAAACCTGAAGAAGGTTGCAGTTGCACAGGAAAATACAGGCATGTTACAAGCCTTCCTGCTGCCCATCACCCTAGCATATAGCTGGGCATTTTTCAGGGGGTCAGCTTCATCCTGAGGAGACATGACTGAAAACTGGCAGCTGGATGTAGGGGAAGAACCAACTTCTTTTTTGGTCTATCTCCCCTGGAGACCTGGTGCCTCAGAGAGCAGGACATAAAGTGTTTTCCCTGCAAGCTTCCAAATTAGTCCAGATAATTTTGATAACAGGCCTATTCTGTGGGGGACAGGTAACTCAAACTGCATAGCCACACAATATAACTGCGTCCTTGTGACAGAAGTATTTTTCTCTCAAACCCACCCTCTTACATGTTTTACCACAGGAGGGAGTGATTTTTCAGTTTTTATATTGAAGTTTCTATTGAATTATATGGGGTTAAGAGTAATTTCTATGGAAACCTACTAATCTCTATGGCAGGTTTTTATCCCTATTAAGTACCATATTTTTTAAATTTATTTTTCATAAGGACAGCCTTGTAGCTAGAGGTAAAATCTTCAGTTTCACTATGCAAGGTGGAAAAAAGCAAAGATTTCAAAACCAAAGAATAACAAACAGTGAGAACAGCAGGGAAAAGGACTATATTTCGTATTTATTTTATTATTATGGGAGTGATTTTTTCCAAAGCTTGGGTTCTCACAGTTCTACAGGAGATTACCAGGGACCAAACCATTTTTTTAAATTAATTTTTAATAATGTGTAATAATCTGAGTGGCACTGGTCTGTGTGTGGAATTAGAATTCCTCTGATAGAAAAAGAAATATTTGTGCAGAGTTTTATGAGCAAAGTTGACCTGAGGCTTCCTGAGGCTGATTGAGAAATTGCAGTCAACGAAGATCCTTAACCCCTTCCCAGCTCCATTTTCAATCTACTAAAGAATAAAGTCTCTGTGGTTTAATATACAAAGAAACTGACAAAGACCTGAAAAGAGCAATAAACTTGTATGTGATTACAAGAAGCTCATACTCCTTTTAAATTCAACTTAATGACCAAATGAACCTTCAGTTCAGCATCTCATGGCTTTATTTAATAGAGCACTACATTGCAAAAATGTTCTGAGGTCAGTTTCCTACAACCCAGGAATTTGCTCTTAATTTCATTTCCTTTAGTTAAGAGACAAGAAGCAGCAGCAATCAGCAATCAGCAAATCACAGCATTTGATAGAGGCTCAAAATAAGCATCCAAAACCTGGGCAATTCTGAACAGACAGCGTGGAGGGGGAAACACTGAACTGAATGTGCCTAATCCTAACAATAACCATGGAGCTAGCTGTCCTAATTCTTTCTAGAAAAGCTTGAAACATGGGTGTTAGAGGGGTTAAGGAGAATATTTATGAGACTTAAAGATAAAGACCCTGCTGATGCTGCTGCCTGTTGCCACACATTTCCATTAACCTGCAACAACCTATCAGTGGGCCAGCTCTGTCGGTGTTAATCTCCGCAAACTTTTTCATCCAGTCAAACATGTTTTGCCAGGGCATTGTACTAACCTCAAAGCTTTCCAGCACTACTAGTGATAATTATACTTATTAATGATTTCCGGTTACTAGAGGATACTGAATCTGCAGTGCAAAGAATTCATCTATTAACACCAAGTTGAAAGGGAAAGTGCAACCATCACTGTCAAGGAAAACTCCTAGCCTCTAAATGCTGTCAGATTTAAGATTAAGACTTCTATATTTAAGCCAGAAGGAAATATGATGAGGAAGTCATAACTTAAATCAAGAAATGTATTGTACATGTAGTAAATTGTTTTACATACATTGCCATTAGGAAAAAAAAAGTAAATAAAAAATCAATGCAGAATTTTGTGAAGTCTGTAAGGTTTAACACTACTTTCTTTTGTAAATTTTATTGCAAAGTTTGCTTAAAAAATTTGAATGTGAATATTCATTGGGAGGATATAACTGGAAATACAGTCCCTCTGGAGTATGCTGATGTACAAACATTATTTAAGGGAAACAAGTGTGATGTAGTCCAATTTAATTTTCAGTCTTCTAAAACATCTGTGACAGTGAAGTACTCGTGGCCTTTGTACTGGAAATTTCTAATGTTATTTGAATTTTTTTTAAATGTAACAAATTCTGTTCATCCTTAGTGCTTAATTCTGTACTAGCTGATTTAGTAATTAGAAAAATGGGGGAGTGCCAGGAAGACCATGCTGCTAGGTGCACTCTCTGCATTTTCCTAGAAAGCCTAATGAAATTGTGAGTGCCCCAGAGTAAATGAGATTTTTGTTGCTGAATTGTTGTTGGGTCAGGATATCACTGGAGATGAGGCTTAAAGGGTCTGTCAGGATTAGGAAAATAAGTGATGCTCTATAATATGTTAGACATGCTTTAATTAATATGCTTTAAAGCATTGGTAACATCTGCTGGTATTTACTGGTGGCAATCCAAACTCACTGGCCGTAGCCTCTTAGTCTGCCACCTAAGTATTAGTACAGTGAACCGCCACATCTGTTTAAGAGCAAAAGTAGCAGGATCAGTGAACAAACATAAGCTTATAATGAACTCAACTCTTTCCTCTAGTTAGGCCTTAACTGAGCTCACACATGGGAGAATATGTTAGAAGTATGTGTCAGGATAAAGTAAAGAAAGGTTTCCTGCTCATGAAATAAGACAGAGGGGACATCAGGACTGGCAGATATGATATGTACGAAGAAGCCTGCACAGGCAGTTATCTACCAGCAGAAATCCATCCTAGTCTGATGGCACAGTGAGCTATGTGCAAGCTGCAAGAGAAATTTAGCTGTTACACCAGAAGAAGGGCTGAATCAGACTGAGGGTTGAAGGATTGGTAAGGTGCTGGTTGCTGGAAAGTTGAATGTGTACAATTGTGAATCAGGCTAAAGAAACTGACTCTCTGTGCCACATTCAAAGTGGGACCAAGATGAAATAAAGACAGACACAACAAGTGTGGAAGAAGGTGTCTTCATTATGTCTTTCATATTTTCTGTGTCTTTCTGTCCCTTGCTTTCCTAGCTACTTGCCAGTGTTTTTTATGTGGTCTATTACACAAATTTGTTGCACAATAATAAAAAAAAAGATGGCAGATAAAAAAGGTTTCTGTTTGTGTGGAATGACAACAGTTATAGCTGTTAATTATATATCCATAAATATGCGCCTTTGCAACATTCAAAGACATCCCCTCCTGGGCTGGAGTTCCACCATTGCATTAGAGTCATCTAAATAAAGCATGCACGCAAAAGCTGGAAATCCAGCCTCCATCCAACCCCCAGCCAGGTGTTCCTGTCGCCTCCTCTGTGTTGAAATTAGCCGGGGGAGAAGCAGGTGAGAGAAGCACTCTAGCTCACCATGGGCATGCATGCATGCTAGTTACTGCCAGTGCTGATGCAAGATAAGTGGCAGAAAAGTGTGCTGAAACAAGGCAGAAGGTAGACTGGAATTACTTACTTTGACAGCATACCACACTGGTTAGCTTAAGGCAGCTATGAATCCTCAACCTCAGGCTTTACTTAAATTTAAATGATTTATTTGATGAGGAAAATGCCTACACTTTGTTTACATCAAAATAAAGGTGTTAACATTTCAACTTATAATAGTTTTAATAAACGAAAAACATAATTGTACTTTAAATTTACTGAAAGTGAGATGGAAAGGAAAGCAATATTAATTGAGAAACTTGACAATAAATTACAGGGTAAAGTATATGTTTACTATTAAGTGAGCAGAGAAGACATTCTGAAGTCTACATAAAGATCAACAATACCTGCGTTCACAAAAGCAAAAATTACTGCTGCCATCTTTCATGCTCTCTTCTTTTATGTTGTTGTTCTCACAGACATGCAATTGCCCCAGTGAATTTAAAGGACTGCTTGAAAACATTTTTTAACTCACTGGCAGGGCTCTCAGCAGGAGAAAGAGGCAGTACTGTCCTTTCTTTCTCCTCCCTGGTAGAGAAAGAAGGTGTTGTAGTTTAAGCCTGTCCTGAACCCAGGAGAAGGCCAGTGGTGTCCTGTGGAAGGTGAAGTCCCTCCATGCTGTGCAGAGTAGGGCGCTCTGCAGAAGGCACTGCAGATTGGCAGCAACTTAAAGGCATGAAAAGACTGAGGGGTTATGTCAGCACATTTGGTCTTCCTTTCCTCCTGTCCCTCTCCCAGGGACATCTCACTGTCCAGCTTCTTTTTGCTCAGGTTTTCCTCTTTGAGCACACAAGTTCTAAAGACTGGAGAAGGAAAGCTGCTGTACTCCAGTGCAGGGCTGGAGCTACCCTAGCTTCACTCTGGACTAGAGGAGAAAGAGTTCGGAGAGAGTAGATGAGTGTGTAAGGCATTGAGGGGAAGCCACGCAAGCCAAAGTGCAGATAATAAGAGGGAGGGAAAAAAATCCCAAAACATAAGCTTGAGTGAACTGTGGTAGCATCCTTACCTATTGCGATATGTAAATCCCATAAACTCTGGTTGTGCTCTGTTGATAAAAAGGAGCAAATGATGGCAACACCAAGACACTGTAATGTAGTGCAAAAGCAGTCCGTTTATGCCATGTCAGTTATTAGAGTATTCAACTCACTAGCTGTCTCAATCTCTACTGCTTATTATACACATATCTGAATTTCAAACATCTTGAGTATTCAGACAACTTTATACTGGCTTCAAAATACCACTTTCTTTACATCAGACTCCAATTTTTACGTAAAGTTGAGTTTATACTAATAAGAAGGCTATAGGAGATGCAAGAAAGAGGGCATGGCAGCTGATACCATGACAGGGTTTGTGAAACAGAGACATCTACTGGTTGAGCTCTGGGGGGAAATGTTCTATTTTGTTTTGTGACTTCACAGTGCAATGCTCTACTCCTTTTCTTTGATCTGAATCATTAATCTGTTATGATAGGCCTGTCACTAATCCATGGCCTCAGAAAATATGCACACGTGTTAAAATGAGTTTTGCCATACATTATTTAGTGATTTACAAAGCAATGCTCAACACGTGCAGCCAGGTGATTTTAAACTTCCGTACACTTACAGTGTTTTTCAAAATCCTTAGTGAAAATTAATCATTTATCACAACATAGAATCACCAAAGCTTGTGGGAGTGCTACAAGGTTTTAAAGAAGAATTTCATAAAGTGGCAAAAGCAGAAATACTGTACCTGGCCACTGAATCTCAGAGTTTTCAGCTCAGTACCATTATCATTGAGGTTACACAGATAAACTGTGTATCTTGTTTACTTACTGAGACCTAAAGTATGATAAAAGTGAGCTAGGGATCCTAAAACCTCAGTAAATAATATATTTCATGTTTACTTAACAGCTACTTTTTCTACTGGGGGAGAAATAACATAATGACAGGAGGATCTTGGAAGGACTAGAGGTTTGAGTAGATACAAGTAAACTAGCAAAGTCTGATCACTTATATAAACTTTATTTAAATTATCTATGTTTCATAAGTCTGCAGGAACAGACTAGACATTCTCATACATACAAATTTTTTAGGGTTTCCCAGTATCTTTTTACTAGATCAATCTAAAAATATTGTCAGACATGCCTTGCTAACAAAACCTCTTTGAATAAACAACCTTTTCTGCATTTTGTCCAACTTGATTTAGCACACAAAAGAGATAATTTTTTTTTTTTAAGGAATAAAATGCAGGAATAAAATGCATAAGAACCATGTTTTGGAACAAAAAAAAATCAGAAAGAATCTTAAAGTTAAGGAGTTTAATTCAGTAAAAAAATGAATACTTCCTTAAAAAAAAAAAAAAAAAAAAAAAAGGAAGACCTGATATAAGCTATGCAGTTAAACAAATACCACCTCTGTTAAACTGACAATTTTCAGTAAGCCAGGGCTGCATACATTTGAGGAAGCAATGCTCATATGTGATAATAAGCACCATAAAAGTTTTAGAGAGGTTGTAAGACAGGTAAGTAGACAGATAGACAGACAGGTGTGTAGGTAGGTAGAATCCTTTCAGCTTTTGGATCACATTTAATTTCAGAGCCACTTAATCCATGATGTCCTCTTGCAAAAAAAGGACCAAAACCAGCTTATGCTAAGATACAGCACTACTTCAATGAGTTGTATTTACTCACCATATTATTGTGCCTGCTGGGACATTTCCCAGAGGATAGAAATATCATTTAAAGAGTTAAGAGGGAAGAGGTTCCCTATGAAACTTTCTTCCATGTCCAGTAGTTCTATTGCTAAAGTGAGAACCAGCTGTGGCTCACCTCTCAAAATATATGTTTTATTGTGACTGATGTCACTCTTTGGGGTTAAGTTAGGGTGGTAGGAGCCAGTTCAGGCCTAACTGTTGAAATGTATGCTTAGTTCAAGTTAAATAATAGATCCCTAGGAAAAAAAAATCAGCGCAGAGGTGCTGAGCTGTGAAAAGAGTGTTGTTTTGGGCCCAGTTCCCTGAATAGACTTGTTAAAGCCCATGGCTGATGTATGCTAAGCAGAGCCAGGCAGAATGTGGACAGAAAGGGAGGGCAGGCCAGTTGAGCGGGCACATCAGTCTCTGAGCCAGGGCACACACTTTGATGGCTCCTTTGGAGGTATGAGTGAAAGCCAAACCTCTGTTCCCTCCTTTTTTTCATTTCTGCCATGCAAAGATAATCAGGTTTATGTAAAGTATGTGTGCTCTTTTGACAGTCCACGATATCTCATTAATTCAATCACACCAAACACCATTGTTCCCAAAGTGTTTGAAATGCGGATAGGCATGGAGGCTTTCTTAATCCTGTCAATCAATGTTAACATTTTTCTTGCAGTTGCCATGGCCAGGGCCAGAGTTCATGAAAACACAGAATAAGAGCCAACAAAACAAGAATAAAGACTTATTTGAGATACTCTTTTTAAAGGACATCTACCATGCACAAAACATGGGAAGTAAATGTAGACAAGTTTGGACACTATGGCTCACTGAGAGGAAAAAGGGGGAAAAAGAATTTGAAAATCAAATAGGCCTATAAAAACTTGACCCAAGAGTCTCTGGGAAAAACCCGATGAATTGCTCCCTAGTAGAACAATGTTCTTTCTTTCGTGCGTTCTTCAGGAGTACAATGCTCAATATATTATAACACATGCCACTGATGTCTTTACACTGTTGTAAGCCAGCTCAGACCATCGGAATGCTGATCGCCGACAACAAGAGATTGTGCAGTGGTAATTCTCTCTTTCTCCTGCTTGGCTACAAACAAGCACTGGGAAAATTATTCATGCATATAGGCCAACAAAGCAGCGATGGGAGATTTGCGATGTCATGCAGCGAGATCATGTGACAAACATTAAAATAAAACCCCCAAGCCTTCACCCTTTGAGACTTTGTAAAATAACTAATTTATCCCTATGAATGTAGCAGCCAACATGTCTTATTGCTCTGGTAGAAATCACGGCCATTTTAGTACTGCTGTACTGATCAATGAGACCACAGTGCACATGCTAAACAAAGAAACATAACAATTACATAATTATGCAATTGCTAAAGCTATGTAACAAAAGCCCTCGCTGGGATTTTCTACAGCTTTGCTGATTCCTAACAGGCCTCAGGTACTTTTATATATATTTCTTCATTAACTCAGAGAAAAGACGTATCATTAAGCTATAAAGGGATTTAAAGATAGATTTTTGTCTAGGTACATAGAGAATTTTTGGACATCCATGTAGGTGTCCTGCTTTACAATTTAAATTAAATTTTATTTGCAGTTAAAAAAAACTAACCAAACAAACAAAAACCAAAACAACAAGAAACTCAACAACACCTTGTGTGTGGTTGATGTTGTACCTAGAACAGCTGGCAGCTTAGCTGTGCAAAGTTAAAAAATGGCAGCTCCCTGGAAGTTAGCTAGCGACAATTGTCACACTACTTCAAGGTTTGTTCTTCGAGATCTCTGCAGGGAAGAAAGCAAGGCCTTTTGGCAACGGCGATTAAGGAGTGCTCTGCTACTATTGTGGCAGATGTCCACTGATCTAGAAACATACATCCACACAGATCAATAAAGCCTGACATGATACAGAGTACTTTGGTGGGATGGCACAGCAAAACAGCCTCTCTGCTGAGAGCAGTCCCTTAGTGCACTAGAATGAGTCACCTTTACCTATTAGCAGGTAAGAAGAAAAGTGAATTTTTTACCTTGCTAGTAGTGAAATGGAACTGGAATATTGTGTACACATCTAGTGATTATATTTTTTAAAGGATGCTGAAAACTTCTGAGCTGTAATGATACCCTATCTCATAAGAAGGCAACACCTGCTTTTGCCAGCCATTCCAAGTTTGCCATTCTTTGAGTATTCAGCTGCTTGGTATTTGCAATAACTCTTCCACTTTAACAAGCCAAAGTAAAGCATCCAATTCCAGAGGTCATTCCCATTAGGCTTTCCAAAAGTACTGCATCTAGAGTAGATAAATGCAGTTCTCTATGCCCTTCATTCCTGTACTCTATTTTTCCTTCTCTCCCCCATAAGGTACCATTTTCTTCCTCCTTACACTGGGTAGATATTTTCCAGATGAGGCCATTGCAACCATAGGACTTTCTGAACTGGGCTGTCAGCACCATGGAGCTGCAGATGCTAACAACTATCTCTGAAGAGAGGAAGGAGTGGAAAGAGAACAGAAGTGAAGGTAAAAAGAATTCTGAGGTATTTCTTTCCATTCTTGTGCTGATCAGTAAACTAAGGTATCTGCTGCACATTTTCCAGAGATGATTCAGATAAATCAAAGGTCACAGGACTCACAGGCAGAGTATGTAGTTTGAGAAGGTCTTCCCAATGAAATGTCAGGAGTTTCTGCATAATGCTAGACATAATTGGATCAGATGATTTACTTAGCAAAGGAGAATAACATTGTTTTGAGGGGAGTATGGTTAAGTTTGGGGGGGAGGGGGGTGTAGTTTTATCCCATAACATCTAAAATACCTAAGTAACCCACTTAATGGGTGGGAGGGCTTTTACTATATGATGACTACAGAATATTTTCATCAGGCACGAAAAAAAGGAGAAAAGTTTGGTGATATCTTGACTAAATATTTACTGAGAAAATATAGCTACAGTTCATCTGAATGAACAAGTTTTCAGTTGTAGTGTATTGCACTAGGTTTTCTGTCCTAGTTGCAACTCCACAGCGCTTTACTTATTATAAAACATCATTGTCAGAATAATCTGGTGCTTAGTATGTACTTAAATGCACCAATACCTGAAATCAACAGCTAAGAAATTAAATGTACAATGAATGTGTTAGCCAGAAATTGATAAGTAAAGGTGTTCTAGATAATAGATGGTAATATATTGATGGAAGTTTTATGGGTTACCTTATACTCAATTCCAGTAGATAGATTCCATTTCTGAAAATATCTTCAGCTGAAGAAAACCATGACTCTGTTATGCTACTTTCTACATTGCCAGCCTCCTTTTTTTCTCCCCATCTCTCCCACCCTGTATCAGCATTCACTCACTCCCCATTTTCTGTTTGATTCCTCCTGCTTTCCTCAGTGCCTTGTGCACAATACAAGTGTAGGAAGCTTTGGGCACTCCACCGTTCTTTCCCTGCTGTCTCTAGCTGAAATACAGCTCCATTTTAGAGTAATTATTTGTGAGACAAATGGTAAATTCACCCAGAATTACATCTGATGAATCCATCTTGGTCACATCCCATGACTCTCACCTCTTGAGAACTTTGGACCATGGATCTACATAAGTTTGCCATTGTGGCTGCAGTGATAAAGCTGCACTATTGGTTTGCTAAAAAGGCAAGGGATTCAATATTTATAATGCCAAATGAATGAGATTATTACACTTTCCAATATGTTGCAATAATCCTTTCAACAGTATTCACAGTATTTACTGACATTCATAAACATGAAGTGCATTCACTGTGTATTCCCCAGTTATTATGTGGAATGGGAAGGCCACAAAATACTATTTAAGTATTCATCTTTGTGGGGAGAAGAGCTACCTTGCTTCCTGAGGAAGACCAGAAAGCATCAGTAACCTCCTTGAAGTGACCTTACCTATTGTTCCCCTGTTAGAACACAGCAGCCACCTCCTAGCAAGCTGGTACTGCTCTGTTATGTACTGCAGGCAGAGCCGTGGGAGCTGTGGAGCCCTGGGGGTTCAGCAAGAGTTGAGTACGGTCACAATTGCCTGTGGCCAGTTGCTTATTAACACAGATGTAGCACCTTTAAACAAATATTAGCTCTAGATGAGTAGTAATTCTTATGAAATCACAGGCAAATTCAGGTTGCATTGACCTCTCAGCTATGAGGTCAGACAAAGGTTGCTTAGGGGTTTATCCAGTCTTGAAAACCTTGACTTCACAGCCTGTCTGGGCAACCTCATCCACTAGTGAGGAGCTTTCCTCATAATGGAAGAGTTTCTTGTATCTGATCAGATCCATTTTTGTTTCAGCTCACAGCTTTGTCTATTTTTGTCACACCAAACACCACTGAGAAGAGTCTGGCTTTGTTCTGTCAGTATGTTCCCCACAGGTAATGGAAGGCTGCTATTAAGTCTCCCCAAACCATTTCTTCCTCAATCTGACCAAGTCTCATTTCCTCAGCCTGTCCTCACAGGGCAAGTGCTCCAGACCCTGGCCATCTCAAATTGCTCAGCAGATAAATATATTTTTTTCCAATGGGAGCCCAAAAAGTAATACAGCATTCTATAAATCATCTAAGTGTCAATTTTTTAGGGATAAGAACTTACCTCCTTCTATCAGCTCTTGCCTTGTTGATTATAGCAGGCAATGCTGTTGTCTGCCAGTACTACTAGGGCATGCTGCTGGCTCCTTTCCAGCCTCCTGTCCACCAGGACCCCCAGACACTTCTCCACAGAGCTGCTCCCTCAGCACTCACAGCCCAGACTGTAGTGTGACAAGGGTCTCTTCCTTTCCCAGTACAAATATTTGTCTTTGTATTTCAGAAGGTTCTTTTTTGTCCCCTCCTTCAGCCTGCTTGGGTATCTCTACATGGCAGCACAGTGGGTGGTCCTCACAATAAGGTGTCATCTTCAGACTTGGTAATACCGCTGCCCACCATCTCCTCCAAGTCGTTGCTAAAGACGTTGAAGAGTTCAGGTCCTATTAGAGACCCCGGCATTACATCACTAGTTATCAGCCTGAAGGCAAAGCCTGACTCATTAGCTGCTATATTCTGAACCTGGATATTCTACTGTTATTTTCACCCATTCAGTTTTCCACCCATCTGGTTGAACTTGGGTGATAATCTGCAGATCTTTATAATAAAAAACTATTATAGAGAGACCTCAAAACTGTATAAACACAGCTTTTTACTCTCGTGGCTTTCTCACCTTTCTTTTTCAGAGATTAAGAACACATATAAATGAATTTGCTTGTGCACTTTTATGGAGCTATAACTTCCTCTGGAAAAGTGTCCTTGCACTTGCCTCCTGGTTCCTATAAATTCAGCCAAAGGAAAAAAAAAATAAAGAAAATAGTATAAAGAGATAAAAACTTTAAAGAGGCTTAATTACACTTTGTTATAACATATCCATGGCTGCCAGATGAGCGCTCTCAGAGCTGATGTTAACACCTTATTAGAATATATATTTCAACCCAAATTAAGAAAAGGCATTAATCTTCAGCACATATGCATAAATCCAGACTGTAATTCTTTTAACTTTTTTCCTTTATTATAATTTAACACTGGCTTTAATATAAAATGCAGTAAGACTATTGATTACACTTTTCCATTCACAAAACAAAAAATATTCCGTAATTCAGAAGTATTCTAAATATTTTACCTGCAATTTTAATTAAAAGACCCAAACATACCTCAGAATATAGCCCTGTCTTCAAATAGGGATGAAATGCACAAGATCACATCTCTAAAAGTGAACATACTTGAGGAAGTATGAACACTTTAAAAAAGGATGAACTTTATGGATGTTAATCAGAAAGTGTAATTAGAGACACCTAAAATGGTAATCCTGTCTCTTCCCCCTTCCTCCAACTCAAAGCAGCTTCTCTCTTCATTCCAGCATAAGTCTGCAGGACAGGCATACAGCAGTTTTTTCTCCTTCATTACTCACTCCTCGCAAACCTTGACACTAAACTACCGTCTTCAGATGAAGTTTCTTTAGAACCAAAGCACAGTGTTCCTTCAGGTGATCACACCATCTTCACTTGAGTTTTCCTTATTTCTGCTCTTCTGAGAAGAAAATCAGATAGTAATTTAATCTCAGGACGTTGTCATTTATGCAAAGAAGCTACAGCAGTTCAAGGTATTACCACCCTACAGCAGTGACTCTAGTCTGGGTCAGTGCAAAGTAGGAGAGACGAGCCAAGTAAAAAAGCTGGCACTGAACTGAAATGGAATTCTCCAAGTACTTGCTGTGTGAGTTGTGTGTCTCAGTTGAGGGCAACAGTGACCAGTAAGATGCGGCAACTTCAACGTGACAGCAGCTTTGTAAACTCAGCTCATGGATACAGCAGACAAGTTCTGGCAAGTAGAGCTGGAGCAACTTAAGATGCTACAAGAGCAACTGTAGGGCAAAAAGATATAAACAGGCACTGAGGTAATTTTAAGAGATTATCCCAAGCAATGAGTTTTAATCAGCTGAGGACTGAAGCACATTTACCAGGGAAAAAACAAGCACTTGGGCAGGAATATCCCTGATCCTGTACTGCTAAATGCCTCACAACATCTTTCCTGAGGTTTTAAGTCTCACAGTGTTATTTTTCAGAAACAGCTGGCAACAAAATCTTTAAATTTATTGTGAACCTGGAAGGTGTTTGGTATGAATCTACACTGATATACAAACACACATTGGCTTTGGGTTCTTCTGTTTGTGTTTTAGGGTTCTTTTTCTTTAAGGCTGTGTATTTTTAATCCCCATTGGTATTCCCTGCTCTCTGTCAGGAGTACTTTGACAAATTCACTGTTCACCTGGAAGCCAGAAAGCCAAAAAACACTTATCATAGCTAGGTAGGTTGTCCTGGGGATGCTCACAGGAAAGAAATGCATATGCATCTTTGAATTCCTTGTATTGGATTTGTTAATACTCGGAGCTACTTAAAACCACAGATATTTTCAAGGCACACAGGAGTCTTTCTTTTAAAGAGCCTTTAGGGATTGGAAAATAGCTATATTGAAAGATGGCAACTGAGACATATCTGTTTGTAATTGATTTTCGTGAGGTTTAGAAAACAAACTTGGCAAGGCTCTGTAAATGCAACAAAATGTATAGCACTTAATGGACTAGTTCTCTCTCTCTGTGGCAAAAAGAAGCTCCCCTCAGTCCTGATAACAACTAATGGGAAATTGCACTCTGAAGTGCAGTAAATCCATCCATTAAAAGGGTAAAGAGACCTCAGACTTTGAAAACTAGGAATACTGCAGAATGCTCTGTCAGTCTTGTGCTGGACAGGATTTGGTTTGCTTTTATGGCACCACATAAAGAAGTAATAGGTTATAAAGCTTTCAGGGCCCTCGCATAGGTGACAGAGTTTTTATACCCCCCCTGTACAACTGGATGAGAAACAGATGTCATAGCACTTGCCTACACACTCTCCTGTGTGTCAAAGGCTGTCAGAGTAGAAGAACAAGCAGTATGCCCATTGCCCTATAAAGTTAATGTGTTTGTTGAGGCCACAGCCTGTGTGCAGGTGTAAGACCACAACTGGACAAAGTTTTGATTTCCAACAGCATGTTCTAGCATTTTGCAAGCAGTGAAATTATAGGCACAAAATTTATTCTACCTGAAAACTGTTTATTGCAAATGCGTGACTTCATATGCAGTTAAATTTACTTCCAGTCTGACAGGGGTTTCAGTTTTCATCTAGTAACTCTTTCACTGGAGAGCAGACTGAAAATTTTACTAACTTCCATTCTTCAGCTATTGCCAGGAAAGATAAAGCCACACTGGATGAGTCATGTTAAATAGCTGCAGGCAATCACAAAATTTATGAACAGAAATATTTTCAAGCTTTGAGTCTATAAGGAAACAACAGACCAGGATCTTTTCTATTCTTTTAGAAAGGAATGCATGGAGGAAAAGAAAGGTTTCATACTGGTAATTATGACCTTGCAGCTGTCAAAAAGTGCTTACCTGCCTCATGTTAAATTTGTTCAGCACCTAGAATACAATGCTTCCACAGCCCTCACTGTGCTTCTTTCCATACGCAGTAACAGGGGATGTGAACATGTTGTGCTTAATATTAAATAACTAAAAATGCCCCAGAAAATTAATGGGAATCAGGCAGAACAGAGTTCTTGATGCACATGAATGTGCAGGGTGAAAGCATAGATAAATTTGGATTAGCAAGCAAAACTGAGCTCTGTTGTTAAATAGCCCTTGATTCCATTAGACTGTGTCGGATTGTTAAAAATGCTAACATTATGTGTGACTATTCATTTTCATCACCTGCTCTTGATTAATCCAGTCCTAAATGGCATCTGTGGACCCTGCCATCTCATACTACTTAATTAAATTAGCAACACATTTGTCTCCCCCGTTTTCCTATCAAAAGGTTGTGCTCAGGAGAAATAAAACCTTTGTTCACCGCAACTCCGTATAATTTACACTCTTTTTTCCCTTTTTCCTCCAGCTCCTGGCTCAGATGCTAAATTGTAACTGGTAATAGGGAGCTATTAGGTCTAGTGAAGCATGTCAAAGAAGTCAGTAGAAAACCAGACCTGAAAGGAGGCCTCAGATCTCATAAAACAACAGGGTCAAGATTCTAGATTCAGGATTACATTGTACCAAGATTCATTCATTTTGCAGTAAAAAAAGCACATGACCTTTACATATATTTGGGGCAGAAAGATGGGAGAAAGGCTGAAGGACAAGGGAAGGAGAGGGAAAGATGCTGAAACAGGTAGAAGGCTTTTGTTTGGGTTATTTTTTCCAAGAAGGTAAAGAATATTATTGTCATATATGTTACTCATATATGAGAAATGGAACACAGTGTATTGTGTCTCCAGGATAAGTGGTTAATATAATTTATGCTGATAGAAAACAGTACTATAAAGTAATAACACACTGAACAATATATAGTCACAAAATATATACTGTGTGAAAACAAAGCATCCACTGTACAATTAACCCCAATCTCCACTTGTGAATTAATATGATCCTATATGTAGCTTCCACCAAACTCTGTTCCCCAAAAACATTAAATCCTTTCATCCTCAGAAGTTCTTATGACAACTTGTGGTATATGTTAAACATCAGTCGATCCAGGATAACCTAAATACTAGCGGCTGGTTCGTAGGTTCTTCTTTTCTTTCCAGTCTTACAGTGATATGAGAAGAGGTTGAGATACAGAGTACTTATGTTCCTGGTTGTACCTGAACTGCAGAGGGCAGGCGGGCAGGAGTGTGCAGCAGGGTCTTTGCCTTGTTCCTCATGTAGTCAGTCCCTTCCAGTGCTGAGATGGGAAGCTAAGGGTTTGCAGATCTTTCTTCAGCCTCCCTTACCCTCCTGCACGTAACCCTCTACAGCAGAGGGTGAGGAAGCTGACACTGATGAGTCAGCTTAACTTTTCTGTACCAGTTTCCCCTTTTGAAATTACTCTTCCAAGAAGTGTAGTGACAAATTCACTCACATTTATGAAGCACCCACCGTAGTTGTGAAAATGCAGGGTAACCCATGAGGATAATGATAACCCTGAGGAATCTGAGAATAATAAATTAGATACTGCAAGACGCGATGCTTTTGCACACTCTGCAAAAGTATCCTGAGCCCTGTGTTTGGTATCTGTTCTTCCCACACACACACAGGTGAGTGAGAGGCATGACAAAGACATTACCAGAAAGCATTTACTTAGGGAAGTACCAGTGCCAGCCAGCTGTGAGTCACTGCAGACAGCTGCTTCAGCAGCTGTGTCCTCTTCCATCTGCAGTTATACTGTAGATAGATGGCACAAAGCCAGAATACCCAACAATCCTGATAGAGGTGCTCAGTTGGAATGCAGGATCTGCATTTTCAAATTCTCTATGCTTATCAACTTGGGACAGGGGCATGAACTTACCTTCTTTAAGTATGCCTCAGCCCTGGTTTACTGATTCTCCTTTGCCCATCTTCTTACAAAAGAAGTATTTACTGTGCCAGAAGAGGAGCAAACTGCCTCTGTAGCACACTGTCTTAGAAACTGAGGCTCATGTCCTTCCTCAAACTGGCACACACTTTTAGTTCTTGACATAAGTCAGCTGAGCAGGCAACCTCCTCAAAACCATGTCAATCCTTTCTTCTCAATGTGCCTTTATAACATGCAAAGGCACCCCACTCAAAGAGTTGGTACCCTAAGTAATCCAAGAATCCTGGTTCAGGCTTGAACAATGCTCTTGGGAACACCAGAAACTGAACAGTTCTGCACATGTCAGCCCATGCAAATATTCTTTGTGTTGAGTGGAGGGCTAAAATGTCTCTGTAAACATGTGGAAAATGAGTGCCTAAAGTGGTAGACACAAATACGCCAGAAATAGGTAGACACTTTTCTCATCAGAATGTGAATGGCTGCTTTTAGAGGAGACGTTGGAAAAGATATGAAAAGCAGTTGCTGATAAGCTCCCTAACCACCATCTGCTCTATCCACTGAATAAAGCAGAGGCATACTGTATTCAAGTAATCTTATAGTGATCATCTAATTGACTGTATCATAATTTATATTCACAGGCAAATGATTTAAATTTTTCTGTACAGTCTTGATCTTGGCACTTCCTATTTTCTAAGTGATTTATTTTCAGGAATAATAATGGTTTTTCAGTGTGATGCTTGCTGTGTGCATATTTACGAGTATTACAATGATGGCAATGAAAATGTTGAAGGAAAATTCCAAGATTTCACCTGAACAGAGATGTGATGCATCTTAGAACTTGTATTTTAAAAAAATATAATCGAGTTTCTCTTTTTTATGGAAGTGAATTTGGTGTTGTTGTAAGTATATGTTTTCCATTTAAATCTTCTCATATCAAGGTGACATGCACAATCAATCTTCCCGGTGACATGTAGCAAAGCAGAAATTATTGATGCTTAGTAGCCACAGGATCATAAATAAGGAAATGGAAAATGATACTTAATTGATAAAGTACTTTCTTTTCCACTTTGGAAGCTTCCTAATTGCTTCATAGAAAGGCAAATAAAGTTTATGAATGTATGAGAATGGATCCATAGAATTCAGGGTAAAGCGGAACAACAACAACAACAAAAAAAACACAAAAAACCCCCCCACACACTCCCACCACCAAAAAAACAACAAAGCAAACACAAAAAAAACAAAAAACAAAACATCAGCTGAGTGTTCATGTGGTCCTCATTTTCCATAGAAATCCCAAAAGGCCTTTCATGTATACTTTCTATCCTCTGCACATTAAGGATAAATTTGAATTAGTTGGTTGATCCATTTTTTATTTAAGTAATTTCTTTTGTCAGTTTATCCTTTATTATGTAAATTTTAAATGCAAAATAAAAGTGCCACATGTTCATCCTGTTTTGAGCTCTACCAAATACTTGGTAGAGATTAAAGCTCCCACTCAGGAAATCATTACTATTGGGACATTTTTATATTAATGTTAAAAATATGTATATGTGTTGTTTTCAATAAGGTTGAATTTAAACACATGATCAAATGCTTTCCTTAAATGGGACCTACTGTGGAAATACAAGCCTAATGCTATTACTCTGATTTGATCTTTAAAATAGTATCATTATAACCAAAACTAACATTTATAATGATCAATTATAACCAGGTAAGCTATAAAAGGGCAAGTGTTGTCTGACATTACCAAGGGGTGTTACCACTGAGTCAATGAGCATATCAGCTACAGATGATGGGCAGCTTGAGCATCCCTCAGCAAGTGGTAGTACCCCTCAGCTGAAAGAGGTAACAGTGCTGGTCTTATTCAGAGTAATTTTTATTAATGCAGTGCTGCCTAATTTATCTATGCATTTTATCATCCATCCTGAATTGTCACCGTTTATTATTCAAACCTAGTTTACTAGGAAAATAGCCAAAGTTTATTGACTAAACTATTTTCCAGTTAAAACAGAAATTCAAATAAATACGTGTGTTTCCTTTAGGACAATGTATCCTGAGAAGCAAGATCTAAAATAATGATGTGTAAAAGGCTTTTTTAAGTCTTCTCCCTCTGCTTCAAGTTGAAAGATAATAGGAAACAAGTGGTCAGTTCTGCTGCTCCCTTGTGGATATGCTGTGGCAGAAGTTGGTTCCATTTTTCTGTCTTCCATCCAAAGAGCAGATCTTCATCCGATCAACAGAACAATTTTTTTTTTTTTATAATTAGTAAGTTTATCAATCCAAATCTAACATTATAGGTTGATGATAGAGTACAGACTGGAATATGAAATTTTATGAGTTCAGGAATAACCTTCATTAGAAATATTTCACAGGCTCATAAACCATCAGGAAGCTGTTATCATGCAGATCTTATCTGTTGTATAATAAATCAAACAGCTTCCCATCAGTTTATATCTTCTACGTAACTGCCTTTTGAGATGTTTAATTTCATATATTCTTGGATTGATTTGAAAATTAAGAGACAATGATTGATTTTTAGCTTTTATCCATCAGGCAGACTTAAAATCTAGTGAAATTGGCGTTAATTAAAATGTATGACTGCTTACTTCCTTTCAGGCCTGCAATTGCAAAGCAAGCAAGCAATTGCAAAACCCTATCGTAAGATACCCTGATCGTGACACAGACAGTTATAAAATGAAGGAAAGTGCAAATCAGAGGCAAAGAAAAGGTACAGAAGAGTACAAGTTAATAACTGTTTTTATGAGAAATCATGATTTGATAGAAAAAATAGCAGAGTATACTGTTCACTACCATCAGCAGCATTGTTTATTATTTTATTTTGTCATGGAGAAGAATCATTTTAGTGAAAGATCTATTTTAGGAGCAAAAAATAGTAGCTTAATAAAAATGTATATTTAGCAGATGTGCAGGTTCTGGGGCAGATATATATATGGACAACTTTGAAAAGAATTTTATTCTGTGGAAGGTTATTTAAAGTATCAGGAGATTCTCTAAAGCAAAAGATATTTACCTGCCCTTTATCTCCTAGAAAATATGGAGAACTGCCATGTTTAGCTTTCACAAGCTATTTCTGGGTAATAAAACTTTACTTACAAAGGTAACTCAACAAATGCTATTAAATGCACCTCCTGTGTCATATTCTTAGATGGATAAATCATTGTAGTTCTCATACTTTGATATATAGTACTCCACTGAACAGCTAGTACTAGTGATATGCACAAAATGCAGTTATCTTGGTTATTACTGGTCTTGTGAGCCTGTGTTTGCCTTACATAAATAAAACTAGTAACTAATTCTTGGCAGGAGGTTTGTAAATAGCAAGGATGTAGCCGTGTGCAACCCTACCCCTGACTGTCTGAGAAGATGCAGTGCATCAAGCAGTGTTGATGTTGCAGCCATGGCAGCATCGGCCTCCCCAGAATATTTGCAACTGCATAAGTGATGACATGTAAACATACCTTTCTTCTTTTAGTCTGACCATGCTGGGATTTTTGCTAAAGTTACTCAATAAACCAAACCTGTATTATCTATCTTATTGATCTTAAAACACTGCATGCTGTGGTATGATATTGTGCTTATATATGTATTTTCCAGCATTGGTATTTCCCAGTTGTGAATGTGTTCTGTGTTTTCAATATAACATAGTTTTGCCATCTACTTTTTTACAACTTGCAAACCTTAAGATTTTCTCAGGGTGCAGTTTGTTGGTTGCTGCTTCACTTTGTGGCACATTTTCACTGCTGTTATGCAGTATTCAAACATTTACAGCTGGTCTCATGTAGGCCTAAGAAAGGGCTCAGAAAATGGCTTTTTCCGTAACAGTCTTCACAGGCTAAGTCCCATAGTTATCACTGCCTTTTCTGCTCTTCAGCATACTCTGACGATCACTTGTGAGATGCTACATATTTTCCATGCCCTAAGTGAGCTTAGCTGTTCATCCATCAGTGGGCATGAGCTCAATCACACAATCAAAAGCCATGGTAACCAAGCTGCAGGAGTGGTAGTCTCCCAGGTCTCCTGGTCACTCAGATCAGAGCCTGGTTTCCTGAGCGTCCACACCAGAGATCTGCCCAGCATACACACCCTTTCTAACTGTCCACACAAGTAATTTCTCACATGCTGTGGGGGAAGGAGAGAAGGGAGGAGAGAAAGGAAACAGCTAAGTGGACTGCCTGCAGCTTTCCTCTCAAAATGGAGCTAGGACACAGCTTTTGAGTGCGCCTTGGGTTAAGAAGCAGTCAGTATGTGACAGTGTCTTTGAACACCTGACCCTGAACAAAGAATCATTAAATAATTTAGGTTGGACAGGACCCCTGGAGTCCTCTTGTCCAACCTCCCGCCTGACGTACAAGCAGATGACTCAAACTGCACTCAAGGGAGAATGAAATACATGGAGCCACTACCGTGTTATTGGATCCTACAGCTCTTGTCACTATTTCCAAGCAGCAGTTTCTTTTACCTTTAGATCACGGGGAAAATTATTCTTTCAGGTGTAGGGAATGTCTGTTTGCAGCCACAGCAATACTTGCTTTTCATAATTTTAGTTCTGGAATGATCTTATTTTCTCTGAGGATGGAGACAGAAAGGACATTTCATTTTGCTTGAAACTAGACATTCATTTCATCACCAGTGAAAAGGAAAGAGGATACATCAGACTGGTTGTAATGCCATTCCTCAGTCCATGTTTTTAGAGGGTCAGATCAACACACAGGGCTTTGATCCTGAAGGACATTGGTGATGATAGCTTAATGGGCTTCTGAAGTAATCATTTTGCAAACAGGCTGAATCATTCAAATGCCTAAATTACACTTTCACAAGCAGGATTCATATCCTGAAATGCTATCCAAGATGACACATAGACTGTGTTATCTTGAATATGTTGTAATTTTATTACTTTTGATAGATGAAACAAAATTTTCTGGAAATTGGTTTTGTTTCTGTTCATTAAAATGTCTTTATTTGATTTGCAATAGAACATGAATCTGAAAAAAAATATTTCAAGATTTCATATGTAAGATTTGTGAGTGAGCTGTTGTTTGGACTCCTTTTGTGCTAGACACAGTAAGCATAAAGAGTAGCAGAGTCTTTGTTCTGAGAAGTTTATCCTCTAAATAGGCAAGAGAGAAGTAACAGAAAATAGCACGTACATTCCATTATATCTTTGGGGCTGGTGGGATGGAGGTCAAAGAAAAAAATAGCAGGTTATCTGGGGATATATTAAAAGAGTAAAGGAAGAAGGAATATTGAATCTGTGGGAGTTAAAACAGAGGAGAAGAAGGGCAAAAGAACCAGGTAAGGATAAACACTGGATGCAGAGACTATGAAGAAAGAAGTCAGAAAAAGTAGAGAGCCAAGAAAATATCCAGGTTGCAAATAGTCTCTGAATTCAGAAAGGCTCAGGCTTTGGCTGTGTTTGCGGCTGCTCTCACTGCCTAGTGTTTTTGACTCTGTTTTTTACCTGAAGGCCAAATGGTGAAGGACAGGTGGAGATCAGAGGAGGAAAATACTAGTCTCAGTATGTTAGCCTAAATCCAATACCATCATAACAATATCCTGGAACCAGGAAGTAAAGCAAAAAATACCTAGGTTACAAAACCAGACCAAGAGCAATCAAACCCCACAGTTCTATCTGGATAAATAGAGCTAAATTTTCAGAAGTAGCATTCACGTGCAGTAGTTCTTTTCTGTTCTCTGTGTAAAAAATCCACTGTTAATCCTCAGACTATATTTGCATATATGAGTTACATACGTCTTGAATGAAAATGTAGTTTGTATATAGGTTACATAGCTTTCTGAATATGCAACAATTTGGATAAGACAAATTGCACACGCACTTTAGATACTGCTTAGAGGCACCCTTGAAAGGCACCCTTGATTCAAAAGCTATTAGCTACTCATCTTAAATCTCACAAGTCATGCAGGATTAGCCCTAGTATTATTAATGCAGAGAACAAAGTGATTGGAGATTCAAAAGTCATTTTAGATGAATTTAGTAAATTTTATAGCAATCTTTTCACATCAAAGGGTTAAGAGGATAATGGTTATGAATATACTCCTTGATGTTTAAAGGATCCTTCAATTCCACCTGAGGACAGTATAGGTCTGGAATAATCTATTACCCATAATCAGATGGAACATGCAATTTATTTTGGGTGAAATTCTCCTCATCTGCATAATTGGTCTTTATATACAGAAACTCGAGGGGAGGGAAATTCATCTTTCTAACTTGGGGTCAGGTTGCATCATATGTCACTTTACAAAAATTCCAAATCACTGCCTAAATTCAACAAACATGACTAATGCTGAAGGAAGAAAGTGCAGGGCAGGGCAGGGAAATGAAGGGAATGGAAAGGAAAGCAAGGGAAAGGAAATGAACAGGGAAAGGGGAATGAATAGGGGAAAGAGATTATTCATGTGCAGACATCAACATCTAAGGTTCATTACCCTGTATCAAAGTGTTTGTCCCTCAATATTATCTTTAAAGTGAGTGTAGATGTTAAAAATAAGGTTGATACATGACCTTTATTCATAGAATCATAGAATAGTTATTCTATTTGTTCTTGCTCAGATACTAAGAATCATGTAGATTCTTAGCTTTTAAATCATTTGAATTTTTAAAGATATGTTTATACATTTATATAGCATGTGTGTCTGTGTGTAATTTTGTCTCCAAATTTTTAAACCAGTACAGGACTCACATATTTTTTAATGCCTATTTCAGACATTAAAGCATCAGACAATTTCACTGAAGAATTGAATTTTGTGATACACCTGTATAGCTACAGTGTAATTACAATGTAATTGCAATGTAGCTCATGTTCTGGACTTTGTATATCATCTATATCTATGTATATATAATTTCTACTCATGAATATAACTGTAAATATCTCCTTTTTAAATCTTGGATAACTGTATTAAAATTTTAATTGTTTTACTGGCTTTGACACAAGAATTTCTGAGCAAATCCTAAGATCAGAGGTTTAGGTACCAGACTGAGTTTGGTTTAATGCATACTTTTCAGTTCCCTTCTATTACTTTACTATGCTTCTGTTTTGCAGTGTGTGTATTTAGCTGTCCTTCCTTGTGTAGCTGATGTATACTTCATTTCCAAGCAAACTTCTGTGTCTGTTTAAAACTATGTTGACAGTAGTCAATCTAGATGGGGTGGGTTTTTTCAGTAGGAAAAAAGGTAATTTGTTTCCTTTCTCCTCCTTCAAGTTGGCATTTGGGGGAGTGACGTTGGTTTTATATCCCTCACACTTATAAGTGTGCCACTACATGTGAAAATGAGTAATTCTAGTATGAAAGTCTAAAAATTATGCAGCTCTGCATAGATTCCTCAGGACTGAACAGTGAGTGATGACTTCGGGGAACCTTATCTGAAAATAATTATCGAGTCTTATCTGAAAATAAGTTTATAAATAACAAAATAAAAGATCCCAAAGATCCCAAAGGCATTTATATCCTGGCTTTCAAGGATAAACGATATGCCCATAATAAAGAGAGAGAAGTGACAATGCCGGAACTCTGTATTTTTGTTCTCCAGCCAGCACAGCAAGCAAGCACATGTGGCCATGTGGATTGTGTTTAGGACTCCAAAGAAACCTCTTTTTGAATCACTTTTGTAGTAAATATATGTGATTAATTTCCAAATCAGGTATTTTAATTGCAAGGGAAGGAACAGGATGCTGAATGGTAATATCTAAATGAACATGCACACTATGGGTTTTTGAAGAATTCCTGATGTGTTTCATCTGTGACGGCTTAAGCCAGTCTCAGTGCTGCCGTGGTCCTGACATGGTCAAGCATGAAAAAGCACATCTGCTTCCCTCATTTTTTCAGCTTTATTGTGGTTTCTTTATTTTTTGTTTTGTTTGCTACAACATACTAATATTAATTTTCTCATGTGGCTTTCCATACTCTTTTGCAATACATATGTTTATTAAATTAATGTATTTGTCCTTGAATTTATTGTAAAATGACATATGCACACGGAAAATATCAGTTTGTACAGTCCATTATACAAATCATTCAGTTTTTAGGTCAGTCGAAATGGTACTTTTAGTCCTCAAAGCATAGCTGCAAAAATCTTGTGTGTTAAGAGCAAGCCTAAAAACTGCAGACACTTTCTATTTGTGTGAGTTCTCAACAACCAATTTTTCCATTGGAATTGGAATGAGGAAACAATGTCATTAGCTCCCTTACGCAAAACGTTCCTAGAAGTAAAGTTCCCTTCTTAGCTGTTCTACAACTTCTCCAAATATTCACTGCATCTGGTTACAGAACAAGAAATGGATTTCTCTGAAGTGTAAGAATATTTCGCATCTAGTTAAAAAAAAATAAAATAAAATCCCATCTGCTTGAAGCTACCACAATAGCCTGATTCTCAACAAATTGCCTCATTATGTTTGTGTTGAACATAAGTAAAACTATATGACTACTTACACATCTGCAGGGAATTAGTGACCACACTATATGGCAAAAATGAATCTTGCAATGCAACAGCATTGTAACTACAGTGTAGTTGAGTTCTAGTTAATGAATCTAGAGTCTCTGACTGAAAAAGGGACAGAAGTACGCAGAATAAGTTCAATTTACTAAAAATCCAAAGTCACTGTCACTACTGGTCCACCAGTCCATTTCCCTTTCTATTTAAAAGGAGTTTTATTGTTCAGCCATAGGAGACATCTTCCTGGGTTTTTGAGGTGCCTTGAGCTGTGTTGATTAGAGAAATAATCATCATGTAAAGTGCTGGAGATAAGGAAGATATTTAAATAATGCTTTCCTTCTTTGTTTACCTTCTCAGAATGCTGAGGGACCACACAGCTGAGGGGAATATTTTTCAAGCTTTTTAAATTTACAAAGTAAATTCAACAGTGTTGGTATGAATGTTATCACTGAGTTTTGTATTCATACTTGATTCTTTATCAAATCAGCTCTTCTGTGAGTAAATATATCTTTCTCAGTTGCACTTCTACAAAATCAGCCTCTGCCCTGAAAGTAACAAAACTGATGGAGTATATTCCAGACATGCAAACCAATTAGCCTACAACATAATCTCAGTAAAATAAGTAGTCTCTAGTTTAAAAGAATCAGATATTGAATCCAGGCTATATAATTTTCTTTGCAACATTTTGGATCATGTATCTCAGCTATATAATTTACGTTATTATGTGGAAATTTATATCGTCAATCTTGTATGCTGCAGTGGAAATTTGTAGGGCAGCTGGAAGCATATTTGAAGATAAAACAATGTAATGAAAAGAATTCCAGTAGTCTTACCTGCACTATCTCTAATTTTTTCTTTGCTGTCTTTTCACATCTGGGTTACGTAATAACTGAATTAAGATGTTGAGAAAAAAAAAACCACACAACAACTTTAATAAATCTTTAAATAGCAATTATATTTTTATTATATTTTTCCAAATTAATAATGAGTACATAACCCATATCTAATCTGTACATTGTGACAATACAATCAAAGTTAGAACAGTTATGTGTAGATTATATGTGCACACATATATATAAAGATACTTATTTTATCAATAGGTAGTTACACTGATGTGTATTACATATGCATATTTTTGCTTTGGGGGGAGAAAAGAAAGCAATAAAATCCAAATCTTAATCCATTATGGATTTAATTTTTGCAAATCCCTAAGGTATTATGCACATATGACAGAGCTTTTGGCAAAAGCACAGGCTTGGATTTTCCTTCCAAATTCTGTGTAGTGCTTTTAATTGAAAATGTTCTGTTACAGAACAATGCAGCCTCTCCACTCAAACTAAACATTTTGATAGCTTTGTTTCTAGTGTGAATAACTCATGCTACTTTTTGTATATTATGCTACCATTTGATATTTGTCCAGTTTTAGCTTTTATGGTTACAATGTATCACAAAAACCCTATGAAGCCAGCTTCTTTTTGTTTTAAATAAACGGTCATCATGGCATGCACATGATACTACCTCTACAGATAAATAATTTCATGCACAGTACTTTCATGACATGGTTCTTCTAACTTCATTGACTTTAGGACCCAAGGGAAGCCCAGGCACAATTGTCAATAGACCTCCTTGAAATAAAAACATCATTTTTCCTTCCGCCCATTGCAAGGAAGACTGAAACTGCCACTGATAATTAATCCACTGAGAGAAATCAATATTGCAACTGGTTGGAGATGAAACAACCCATAGCAAAATAAACTTTTGCCATGACAGTGTAGCAGTTCTTCTAAGCATATTCTGTCTGTGGGCAGATGTGGAATCTTAATAAATGGTTGCAAAAAAAGTAGAAACCAGTTATATCAAACAGTTGGATTTTGTGCCATAAAATACAGTTATTGTTCTTACGTGTGCTGACTCGTTTTTCAAGACACAGTAATGGCCCTGGATTTATAAAGACTGAAAATGCTGTGAAAGAAAGATGAATGAGAGAGGACAGCTTGCAAATGGCGAATAGTGGGAATTAGTTATATGAAAAAAAAATCAGTTATTTACTGTCTTCTGCTTATACTATTTCTAGAATTAGACTGCAAAGTGGGAAGTTAGATTTTGGCATGAAACTCAAGAATTTGAATGAAGAGGTCAGCATTTACAGACATACTTATTTTAAGTCTCAGGTGAAGGCTGAAATATTTACTGTAGAAAAGCATTTAGGGATGGATTAGAATTTAAAAGAATGGAAGAGTGGCTGTTTTTATACAGACCCTTAACTGAAATCAAACCACTTAGATAAAATTCATGAAAACAATATCAAACTCTATGGCACTACAAGTGGAAACCAAACCTATAGCTGCTCTGGGGGTAGCATGTAAAAGGAAACACCAGGACAATCAGTGACAGAATTCACTGATGCTTGGTTGCCTCCCAGCAGTCCTCCAGAATCCCTCCAACGGGCCTTAAGAAGTGCACAGACTTTAAGGCCAAGTGGCCCAAATGGTGGTCTCAGCACAGAGGGTCAGTGAACACAGAATGATTTGTGTTCCTTTGTACAAAAGGCTTTTGCATTTTATCCTCAGTATTAGCTTAACAGGTTGATTTAGCTAATGAATAGGTTCTAGAAAGGCACCCAGAGAAGCATTGTTTATTATTTCCTTTGGCAGCTTTTATCAGCAGTAAAAGACACGTACCTTTTTTCAATTTATAGACATTTGTTTGTGACATTCAGGATGTTTCCAAGCAGTCTTTAACTTCCTTTATCTGCCACCTTCTCCTCATAATGTCTGGTCTACATTGTTTGCAGTAACCATTTTATTTACTACCCATTTGTTAGATACTGGAATTGGGGTCCTTCTAACTGGATTGCAACTGAGTTTCAGCACTAATTATTTAATAAGGCACACACCTTGACTGAAAAATTATTTTAATAATTTTCATGTTATCCTTTCTGTTATTCATATCTTGTATGTAACCAAATACAATAATTCATTATTTTCTCCCTCAGAAACATTTTGGGCTTTTGTTTTGCTTTTTTTGTTTGTTTGGTTTTGTGTGTTGGTTTTTTGCTATTGTTACTGCTCTGGTTTGGGTTTTTTTTGTCTTTTTTTGGCCATCACTTGTTGCTGGCTAGACAGGCCTTTGATATCCAAGAAATCATCCTTTTCCATCTCCATGATTAGGTTGCCCTGAAGAGTTTCAAAACAGAGCTAACTCCCACTTTCTGCAAATTGTTTGATGAAAAAAATTTATTTATAACCTCTAGAAATTCAACCAAGAGCATTCTGTCACACGTAATGTGTCTTCATGCCTACCTACGCAAAAATGGGCAACATGAAAACGTACATGCGCACACACATTATTTTGTAATTTTATTTAAATCTGTCAAAATGACATCTCCAGTAAGAAAAAAAATGTTGGTTTCTCAAGAAGCTGTCCTTAAAGGAATAATTGACTGTAATTACACACATATTTAATGCCAATAAACAACCTTCTTAAAATTTTCCTTCCTCATAAATTCCATAGGAAAACTGTAGGAAAACGCCTACAACATCATCATACTCCTCAGCAGCTGAACAGCAAATCCCCTCAAGAGATGGACTTAGGACAGTGCCTGCTTCTCATAACTCTGGACAGATAAAGCATAAAACAGGCAGGGACACCTTCCACTAGATCAGGTTGCTCAAAGTCCCATCTGAAGTGGCCTTGAGCACTTTCAGAGTTGAGTCACCCACTTCTCTGGGACACATGTTCCTTAAATCCTGAAACTTGTAGTTATTATGAAAGTTCGTTTTCCTTTTCTTCTGACAGATCTGACCCCCCACATGGAGCAATTAGGGATGGAGCAATTGTCTTCAAGCTCCACACCAACACAGGCCCCAACACATAAAGAGATCTAGTTTTACTTTGGGACCTAGCCCGATGTACACGAAGCTTTGTTACCAAATGCATATGAGATTTGCATTTGAGTTGGCTACTAATGTTTTACAAATAAAGTCTGAAACTGGCTGGTTATATAAAAAACCCAGGATAATTTCTAGTAAAAAAGAACCTGAACAGATAAATAAGTACAATTTAAAACATTAATGACATCAAAAACCTATCTGCTTGACACACAGAGTTGGTTGTGCCACGGTATACAGAATATTAGCAGAATATTATGAGCAGAAACATCCTCAAAAGGTTTTACACATTCAAAAAATTAAATACCTAAAACAGAATATATTGATGTGAAGGCTACAGAACAAAGACAACATTGAATGCATCTCATAATTTTTATTCTTTCGATTAGAAACTAATATTTTTATTTGTAGCAAGATAACCATTACAGAAAAGACCAATCAGACATAGGAGTTTGCACAAGATCTCTGCACTGAACTATCTTACACATTCTATTCCTCCCTTACAGTCTTAAAATATTAATAATAACAGTAATAATAGTTCTTTTTTTAAAAAAGTTGACATTAAAAATAATGCCTATGTCACTAGCCTCAAAGCAGTATCTGTCAGAACCAGCTCAAGAATTTGAGAGGAGATACTTGGTACATTTGAGAGTATGTGTGCATATACATATGTGTATATTTGTGTATATAATACTGTGTTATTGCATCCGATGGTCTCCAAATATTTAAAACTTGTTTTCACAATACCTCTGTGAGTCAGATATTGTTCTACGCAGTTTTTACAGGAGCAAACAGAATGGCAGCAGAGTAGGGAAGTCACCTTCAAAGAAATAACAGGAAGCAGAGCTGTGAATCTTGTGATTCCCACACCCTTCTATTAAAAGCAACATTTCAGTAATGGCAAGACAGACAGAAAGGTTCCTCTAGAGAGGGTTTTGTAGTGTTGTGATTTTTAACCTCTCCAGTCTGCTTGTGAGAAACTGCAATTTGGGGCTTTTTATAGAAGCCCACAGCCACAGCACTCATGGAAGCAGACTAATGATGTTTGTTATCCACAGATAGCCTGGGTCTGGGGATAATTCATTACTTTAGTTGCAATTCCTCTGCTTGGGGAAGACTAGTGGAAAAGATATTACCAACCTCATAGCAAATGTCTCTGTTATAACTGAGTTTCAGAAATTAGGCTTGTGATTCTGCTCCCTCTCTCCCCTGGCCTCCTCCTCCCCTGTTTCAGATAGAGGGGAGAGTTTTCCCTGAAGGGGACATCAGATTGAAACCAGTTTGGAATTTCCCTCCAGGGAAGACTGTGTACTCCCTTCTGACCACAAGTTACCTTTCTGCTATTGATCCTGCTGACACACGCTGCTCAATTGCTCTAGCCACCCCCTTTATTTACCACTTGTCAGCTTTCCTGATTCCTGGTATAATTTCCTTGATAAATATTCATCATGCCCCAAGATTACTATTCTCCATCTTTCAAGCATGGTATGAAAAGATGGGCTGCAGACACTACAATGGCTTTCAAATTCACTAGTCCCTTCAAGGGAGATCACTTGTCTGCAGGGCTAGCCCTAAGGATGGGCAAGCTAAGTACTTGACTGAGGAGCCAAATTTTGGAGGAAGCAGGTAGCCCACACAAACTGCTGCTAGCTGAGTGTTTATTGTCAGTGGTTCTGTCTGTTTAAATTAATCACCACTGGGTTTCCAGGGAGAGCTGAGGCTCTCACATTTTGGTTAAAACATTTTGAGCTCAATGCTCCCTAGGAAGCAGGAAGTCTGATTTGGCCCTGAAGTTCAGCAGATAGAGACACAAGCCATTCAAAGTACAGACTGACAAGCAGTTAATTGCAGGTGCCCAGATGAAGGCTGTAGCAAGATAGCTATGGGACAAGTATGAAACGGAGAGGAATCGAGCCTCTAATGTGCATGGCATGCCCCATTTGGCTGACACAGAGGCACAAGTCAAAGGTGGGGTCACGTTCGGTGCTGATGCAACGAAGCTGCTGAAAGGTGCCCAGGTGGTATGGTCTTTCCTCTCGAAACACAGGGCCAGCTCAATATGCCTTGTTTCTGACCTGAAGTACATCTGCTAATCTAACATATTCCCAAAGCCATGTGCTGACCTGAGGGTGTTTGATGAGAAGGTCTGATTTCAAAAATAGATGGCCTGTGTGGCTGATTTATTTTTGCTAAAGCAGACTACCAGATCCGCTGAAGCTGTCTCAATTACCTTTATGTAATGGCTGTTATTCTTCTCCTACAAGTAGTAGTCATGTTTGAGTGGTCCGATTTGTGCAGATTTGGCCTGCCTTGTCCACTTAAAAGATCATTAATCACCACTCCAGTTTATAAATCAAGGAATCCAAGTTGCTGCGAGCAATTGAGAGACTGAGGCTCCACAGAAGTACTTAGCCAATTCCCAGACCCAGGCTTAGCATTTCTTTCTCCCCACCTCTAGTAGTCAGACAATTCATCATCCTTCTCCCATTGAGGCAGAATGAGCCTGACAGAGGAATGCCTGAAAGCTAATCAATATGATCAAGTTGAGGGGGAGAGCTCATCACACTTTTTTTGTGTTGTTTCTAAGTCTTTTAAATAAATACTACTCATTCACTTTAAGCTTAGGTAGCTTGTATTTATAAAATACGAAAACAAAAGACAAAGAAGTTCAAACCAAAAACAAGACGCAGCGATACGCGAAAAAAAATACTGCAGACACCCTTTTGCAGTAGCTATCTGTGAAGAAGAATAAAAGTGTCAGGCAAGGAATGGTACTATTATGATTGTGGATTATCAGGTTTGGGTACTACAGTCACACAAGATCGCTTTTCTTTTACAGCAGTGTCAAGTGCAATTGGCAGGCCAGAAGTCAGTAGGAGGTCTGCTCCTACTAAATAAACATTAGCCTGTACTGTGCCTGTGTGAGAACTAATGAGTTTACAATGGAAAATGGATCTGCTCTGTAATAAGGCAGAGAAAGGGAACTTGAACCGGAGGTTTATTTTCCTATATTGTGATAAGTTGCTTTTACATACTTTGAGCATAGCCCTTTTTTTGGATAGAGTAAAAAGACATAAATTGCTCATTGTACAGAAGAAAGCATGAGTGACAACTCTAAGTGGAATAGACAGTTTCCATTACCCCCTCACACTTGCCGAAGAATAATTTGCAAAGGCTGGGTAAATTGTGTTTTAAGAAGTGTAATGACGTGTAATAATTTCCTGTCAGCATGTCAGTTACAAGCAGAGTGAGTTTGATAATTTTGGGATGGGAGATAAAAAGAATCGAGGACAGGGGGGAGGGAAGATAGAAGAAATGGGAAGGTCTTTTAGGATCGCTGGCTTCAGAAACTAATGAAAGCATAATTGTAAAAAAAAAAAAACAAACAAACAAAACAGGTGGAGTGCTAGATAAAAGCAAGAGCTGCGCAGCAACCTGCCCAGATACTAATTCCCATTTGCTTTCCCATTAATCTTGCATAAAGATTCCAGGTCACAGGTCCAGCTACAGGGAGTATTAAGCAATTTAGTAGGAGGGCAAATGGCTCAGAAATCAGAAAATGGATGATCAGGAAAATTTCTTTTTCTTGTACTAAGAAAGGCAATTGTATCATAATGCGGATGAACCATTTCTATTCTCATGTCTCTATGAGCAGGTGAAAAAACCCTAACAAATCCGGAAATAAAAAAAAAAAAAAAAGAAAAGAAAAGAAAATAGAATAAAGAGTTGTATGTATTTGACTGCCCACTTTTTTCTTTGAGAATGCACACTGTGGTAGAGATCAGTAAATGCCACAGCTTATAGATCAACCTAAGATGAATGAGCCGGTTATTTTCACACTGTTTCACTCCTTCTTCTCATTTTTATCTTAAAGAGAATACTGTCTGAGATTTATTATTTATTAATTTTGTTATTTTATCATGCTGGCAAATCTGTCAAGAGGCTAATATTTACTTTAATCAAGCCATGGTTCAATCAAAATTCCACTCTCCATTATATACATATGCACCAAGATTTAGTTACTGACCTCACGGGGTTTATTACTCATTTGCATTGTTGCAAACGTAAAGAGAATTTGACCCTCAACATGTAAATGTTACATTATCCAGCCTACCTGCTTGATAAACCAGGATTTACTTTCTTCAGTACATATTGTTTTCCAATTTATTACTCTTAAAGCAGGATGGTTTCTACTATTTTTTTATTTTGGTGGAGGAAGGGGTGTAAGACAGATATATTTTCTCAGAGAAAATACCATAGTCTTGAACATAAAAAGTGACAGCATTTTCTTAACAGTCTGTTTCTCTTCTAACAGTCGTCCTAATGGTGGTCTTAAACAACTTGCACTGCTTACCGAAATTTGAGCTTTCAGAGGATAAAGTACTTTCAGCCCTAAATATGCCTTAGAAAGAAGTCTTCTGAACATCGAATGTTGAATTTGCTGGTTAAAATAGATATGCAGCAAGATAAGCAAGTCTTCTGCGCTAAGGCTCTTTGTAAAACAGATGTTGAAATGCCCTGGGTTTGGAGGTTTGGTTTGGGCCTTTTCCTCCAATAAAACATTATCAGCCTTTACCTTTTACCACCAAATAGGTCTGAATGGAGCTTTCACACTATTATTATTTTATTAATTTTCTTTAATGTTTAAGAAGATGCAGGGGTAGTCACATCTTGGGACTGAGTGTGGAACCCCTCAGCACACTGCTGCATGCTGACTGAGAGGAGCTGACGTATCTTAATTGTGTGATAGTGCATTTGTCACCACTAATTTTGAAACTGACTGCCCTGGAATAGCTATGTTATGAATACACATGCATGCCAGACAGCTGACAGAATGTGATAAATTTCATTTGTCTTCAAGGTGGGCCAGTGGAGAAGTCTCCTCAGACTGCGGCTTCCCTTTCCCTTCCTCCTCTTCAACAAGTATCATCTTGAAAAACTAGAAAAAGCCTTTTTTTAAGCAAAGTTCAAAGTCAATAGAGACACAAAATAACTAGCATTGTAATAAAGTTACACAGCGTAGCAAATAAAAGCATGTTACAAATGTGACAGCATAAGTAATACCTCTCCAGAGGTAGTTTCAACAGGCACAGCTTTTTACCTGAAGGCTGCTCTAGAAGGGTTTTTAGGAATCAACTTTTCATGTCCAATCCTATAGAATTCTACCAATAACCATTTAGTTATTCAACCCAAATATCCTTTAAAGTGGCACAATGCAAAGCTATGTGCACTGTTTTTAGAAGTTACACATGGAAGTTGAACCTCCAAAATGAGGCATCGTATTCTACTGAGGAACGATACTGAGAAGCACCTTGGGGCCTGTGCTGAGAAGCAATCAAACATGAACTACCAGTAAAATGCAATGGTAAAGAGCATATAAAGGGAGGATGAAGGGGAAAGGGGGATGGAGGGGTATGCATACAGGGGACACCTAAAGGAGCCAGGAGTCTACTTCTGCACACAGCTTCACCAAAATGGTGTTAAACGACTGCAACCTCCTTTTGAAAAGATGTTGAAATAATGGAAAGGGTACATAAAGCAGCAATATAAATGATCCACGCTCTATGGAAATTGCTATGTGGTGAGATGTTAAAAGAAATGAAGCTGTTTAGCTAATTGTAAGAAAGAAAAGAAAAAAAAAAAATCAAGGGCACAATTTTAGTTGTATAAATACTCTACCAGAGAAAAAGTACTGTGCACTGAAGTGCCTTCTCATCCTGTAAAGAAAACAGATTCAATGGCCAGAAGCTGAAGAAGACAAGAAAATTCATATTAGGACTAAGAGACACATTTTTTGAGTTACTCTGACTACCAAGGGAACTGGTGGATTCTCCACTACTTAATATATCTGAAACATTGTGTGGAAGTCTGCCTGGAAGATATGCTTCCGTCAGACATAAATCATTGAGCTCAGGAAATAAATCTATATGATCTAATGGCTCTTTCTAGCCTTTAGATCCCATGTATTTATAAAATATGGTATAGATTAAAATTTAACTAATAGCTTTGAGAGTTTCTTTGATTCCTTTTAATTTACAGGCTGTTTTAAAAAACTTGGTGGGTATCACAGCCTGTCCCTGTTTTCCCTAAGAGGTTGGGGTCAATTCAGAAGTATTTCTTTTTCCTTTTGAGAATAATTTTATAGGCAGCTATAGCCATACTATTCACATACGCTCATACTGGAATGAAGAGCAGTCCAGTAAATGAGCTGATAAAGTACATGTTTCCTGTTAGGATATCTCCCTAAATTGCACAACAAAAAGAGTTTGAAGAAACAGTATGTGTTTTGCGGTTTATGTCCTTCCACAGACTGCAGAATTTGTTTCAAACAAAGATAAGAAAATCTCCAAAGATTATTTATAAGTGAATAATGCTCTTTTTTACCTAGGACTTGGTGAAAAATAATTCAGGACTTTTTTTTTCTTTTACAAAGAGTGATCAACGAACCTTTCTTTAATCAATACAAAGATAAACAAACAAACAAACCAATATTTAAATGTCTGAAGTCTCCTCTGCTGTAATATAGAAACACGAGTTTAAAGATTTGGCAAGCTGCACCTTCAAGTAGCCTTCATTGCCAAGGTCAATAACATACATTACTAAACATTCTCAAAGGAGAAATAAGTATAAATGTGCCCCATAAAAAAATTAAAAATCATTATTTCAATTTAAGAAAAGAATAAAAACGCACATCCAAACCATAGATACATGGGGAAATGAGCAAGTTACTAATGTTTTGTCTCATTCCTCAATTTCCCTTCTTTGAATTTTGCCATTATTATTGCTGCGGCTCTCATTAAGTTTGTGGCTATAAGCAAACCCCGTGAACTTACCCTGTGACAGGCACTCTACAGATACAAAGGAAAGTGCAGACTCTGTCTGGAAATGCATATTAATGATTATTGTGTTTCATATTGTTTTCATTTTTAAGAATATCTAAACAATGAAACTTTAAAATGTTTTCACTTAAATGTGGTGGAAGTAATCACTGTTTGCAGAAGAGAGATCAAACATGGACTAAGCTTACAAATCTTTCTTTCCCATAAAGATTGTTTCTGCCACACATGGAAATAAGAAGCATGCAGTCTTGACAGATAGGCTGATCCTTGCCTTTGTTATGGAATGAGTTAGGACACATGGTGTGCACTGGTCTGTGAATTGTCCTAGACTGACAGGAAGCCAAGCAGATGCTCGTCAGGGCTCTTACTAATACTTTTACCCTCGCATGGTGGCTTGAGGCATGACCATACTCCAGGCAAGGGTCCTGCTTTGTCCCATAGACATGGGGTGACCATCAGTGAAACTGGTGTTTGAGAATTGCAAGCCCACTGATATGAGGGTTTATATGTTCCCTCCAGCATCTTCTACAGCCACACCAATGTGAAAACTACCATTTCTCTTTTGACACATGTAACCTCAACTTGAACAACCAGTCTGGGATAGATAATTCTACTCCATAATTCCAGAAATATGGAGTGGCTGAGGTCTGCTGTGCCTCTCTGAAGATACTTTGCTCCAATACAGTCCTCTGACTGTATCTCAATGTCATTTGGACCTTCACTCAGCATGAATTTTCCAGCTGTGTGGAAACACAGTTGACAGGATTCACATGCCCCTCACACTGATCTTATAACCGTCAGAAGGGTGACTGTGTTACAGTCCAGGAGAATGATGGGTATTACAGCCAGCTGCCCTACTGATTTTGTGGCACCCATTTTGCTTACATCTCAGAATCTGCTGAAGGGAATAGATAGATGTTTTCTTTCTTCAGAATACCTTGGCCTCCAGAAAGTCAGGATTCCAGTTCACGTGATAGGCTATCTACTACATTGATTCACATGGCCATTTGAAACAATCAAGGACCACAGCTGCTCTATAACAAAGTCCAAACCTCCTGCAAAGTCAAGCTGAAATTCAGGTGGCCAAATGAACCACACAGGACAGACCTCTGAGACAGATATGCTAGACCTTGGATAGAAGGTTCAGTGAAGTCTACTGAGCCATATCCAATCTGCGTAAGGATGGTGACTGTCCATGTTTCACTATTTACAGCATCCAGGATTTGATGACAAAGGACAGATAATTTATGACATCTGCACACAAAAGAGGGCAGCTTCAACAAAAGTCTTGGCATGCAGGTCTTGGGCTGGCATAAGCATGAATTGAGCTGTCTTGCCCAATGCCCACAGGCAGGCCCAGGCACTCAGAATAGAAGGTCCATACTCTTTAAATGTTCCCTTGTCCTGAGATCTGAACGAGATTATCTCTTTCTCCTTGGCACAAGAAACAGTATGAAAACCTTTTTGCCTTTCGCCTCCAGTATCTCTGAGATTACGCCCAAGAGGGCAAAAGGTAAATTTCCAAGGCAAGGCACAAGGTGACATAAGAAGTTATCCCTTAAGCTTAACAGTAGAATCCCTGTTATCTGTGCATGACCTCTTGCATTTCTGCTTTCCTGCTACTGCTGTCTCCCCTTCAAACTGGAGTCCCTAATATGGCCCACATTCTTTAGCAATGCCTTTGAGCAGCCTGATAACCTAGATAAATCTTCAGTTATATAAAAGCCAATTGTCATAAAATAAAATGCAGGCCATTTTGGCTGTACCAGAAGGTGGAGGCTATGGTTTAATGTGCAGTCATTTCCTTTCAGTATGCTTTACCAAAAAAAAAAACCTTGAAGTAGACTATGGGAAAGTAGCACAGCTAGAGCCAAGCTCTTTTCCCTCGAAGTGCTTGTGACAGCAGGGAGTGTGACAGACCTTGACAGTACTTCATACAGTACCCCCTGCATGCTTCCTCAGCTTCCCAAAGGAGTCGCATCCCAACACCAAAGGACACAGCTGTGGGCAAAAGCCTAAGTTAGACTCACTGCTGGATATGTCCATGTAAAAAGAGAGACCTTTGAAACTGGTTTTATCCTCCTCTGCTGTGTATCTGCTGCATGCTGTGCTGCTGCCTGAGAATTTTCAACTGAGTGCCAGCATTGTGTGGTAGTGAGATTGCTCTGACCATTGCAGGATGCCTCTGCTGAGGTGCAGTTACCTGCACCCAAGTCCACCCCTCAGATGACTGCAAATGCAGAAACTGCTGGCCACATTTGATAGTGTCTGAAGTCACTTATGCATAAGCTGCCAACTGTTTTAAAGACTGTGTAGAGATAGCTTCTTACTTTGAATTTCAGATACTATGGAAAAAGTACAGTGAAATCTTGAGCTGGAGGCATTTTGGTCATGTACAAGCAGAGAAATGGTTTCTAAATGCAGTGAAAATTATGAAAGCTCTATTATTCATGATGACACTGATTATCCGCCACCATACCTCACTGACAAATTCAGCCACTGCTTTCAGATGAGATATCATACTTTGTCCACAGACAGCCCTAGAGGTAGGAATTAATTATTAAATACTAGTTGATGATAATTACATGATAACTTTATTGACTAAAATCAGAAAGGAATGTGTGATGTGTTCTAAATCTACTCTATAAAATAAATCCTCTGAGAAAAGAGAATGTCTATTCTGAACCAAAAAAATTAGTTCTTATATAAACCATCTTTAGAAACCTCTCTGTCAAAAGCACTAGCATCATTCTCTAAAATCATAAATTAGGAGCACACATTTTAGTCCAAATATTTTCCTTTTCTGCATTAAATGAAATCTAGATGATAAAGCAGAAGAGCAATTCAAATTCAGTACTGAGGATAACATTCAAACTGAGTGTCCCTGCATAAATTCATATTCAGATCTAGTTCTGTGTATTCTTGTATCATTCAATACACACCTTTTCAGAAAGCATGTCTAACTGCAGTCTTCAAACTGAGTGCTCTTAAATGAAGGTCCCTCAAATCAGATAATATTTACCAAAAAGAAAATCAAGCTTCTACCATTAAGTCATATTACTATTTCTTATACTTGCAGTTAGTAATAATTTCTAATGCTACTGATTACTTTTCTGTAGTTTTAGAAGATAAACTATTTCATGAAGTACTACCACTACTACAACTTCCTTTCTGATTGTTTTTGCATATCATTACATTAACAGAATTTACAATTCCAAAGGGGAATTTAGGGGAAAAACAACAGATTTGATAATTGCATATTGCCTCTCTCAGAGTGTTTTCATTTATATCTGTAGACTATTACTTGTACTTAATGGTATTTTGTACATATATGTGTGTGTGCAGACAGGAGGTATGGCAGAAAGAAAAAGAACCACAAATGTAGAGGATTCTTTGTGGCAGATGTATGAGAACTGAGTTGTGACATACACATCAGAAATCAGATCAATAACAGAGAAAAAAGGTGTCTCACAATCCCAGCAAAATGCTGCCCTAGCATTTTAACAAAACTTTACAATTATCATCCTCAAATTCTCCTGAAGAATGGGCTTAGATATTGGAATTAGAATCACAGGTAGATCCATATGGATCTACACCTTTATGAAAGGAGATGCAAATGACAATTAGAGGTATGGCTAAAAAGTCTAGTCTGGTGTTTTTCCAAATCTTGTGTCTGTGTCTGCACTGTTAGAGTGGCTCAGTCCCTGCTCAACTACAGGATCCTAATTGTCCTTGCTGCATAACTCTGCGCCCAGATTCGAGATGAGTAGGAGACAATAATTTCCTTCTGAGAGGAAACTCCATAGCATTGACAGAACCTTTTGCTATGGGATCCTCTCCTTACAGCCAGGCTTATGGTACACAGTGCTAGCCATGACAGCTATTGAATCAAAGCAACCTAGTATCACTTCAGGAAAAGGGTCTGATTCTGGTGGAAAATCAAGGACTCATGCACATAATGTGATATGGTACTGTATTCATTACCTACTGCCAAGGCCTCAGAATTATAGAATGGTGAAACTTATGCCTGTTATAACCACAGAAGGCAGGGTGAGGGATGAAAGCATCATACACTTTCCACAATCCACAAAGACTGAAAGGCCCTCATTGCCTGTGAGACAGGTCACATATTGATATACAATCACTGCAAAGGCTTTGGAGGTCTCTACATGATTATTACCATGGCAGACTTCCTTATCACAAGCTGGTAGATTTTCAGGCTCAAGTGGCTGGTAGCAACAGCAGAGAGGCTCAGGTGCTGCTACTGTTCATCTCAGAATACGAAGAGGCCACACTAACTGGTGTGACTGGTCATGTCTGTATTCCCCTCAACAAAGTCCTAGCTGTGACCATATCCCTGGCTAATACTACTGACCTATAATACTGGTTCATACCTTTGGCAACAATTTTCTCTTATATTCTGAAGGACCAGCTGAAAAAATCTGAACCCCCCAAATGCTGTTATCTATGCATACAGTGGACACTTGCATAGCACTGCTGCTATGGCTTCTCAAGCATAAGCAGCAGAGGGACAGCAGAAATGGCAAGCAGTTGATAGACTCAGAAGACAGTACATTGCCCCGAACAAGGGTGCCAACATGTTTCATCCATGGTTTCCTAGTCTGAAGCATCTTCAGGTGGTCATATGTTACGTATGAAGCAGGACGTAATAGACAGGTTTGCAGGTGAGTAAATGCAAGGCATAGGTGATAGATACTGAACAAGGCCATGAGGACAACTGATACACCTTGAGAACATGAAAAAAACCTAAACCAGGGGACCAATTTGTACCAATATCAGTTGCTCCTCTACGCAAGGGGAAAAGCAAAAAACGAGACAAGATGAAACAAGATGAAGAAGCAATGGCAATGCACTTACTACCCAGGACACCTGCTCACCTCTAGCCAATGCCTGCCTTGAACAAAAATGACATGAACAATATCCTAATCCAGCTGGCCTAGAAGTCAGAAGTTACCCACTGACACAGGTTACAAAGATATAGCTTTGTCTTAATTTCAGACTGATAGCCCCAAGAACAAATGAAAGAGCCTCAGTACCTCTTTCATGACCTGTTCTTAAAAAGGACATGAAAAAAAATCACATGCCTTAACATGAGGCACATTGGAAGAAAGTTGTGGGGATGCAGAATGAGAACTGTCTATTTTTATTCTGGAAGTGGGCCATCTATCCATTTCTCCAGGAAAATAATGCTTACTACAAGTGTAATCACTGTAACTGAATCATTATGTTGTCTGGGTCTTTCTTTTCTCTCCTACTGCCTTGTTCAATACTCTGCCCTTGACAGTATATCTTTCCAAAGTCTGTTTCACTGAATAGCCTTTAGACAGTTCTGGTACTTTTTAAATACTAGATTGAAAAACAACTCAGATAACAGATAGAAATAATATATAATGGCAAGAGAACAGAATTAGTGGAAGCTTTATAACAAAAAATGGCATTTAGAAGAGAAACAATTAATCAGTATTGGTTGAAATCTCCTGTAACGATGAATAATTCAATATATAACTGGTAAGAGTATCACTTGCCTGTATCACTATACATTTGGTTCAGCTGAGAAAATCACTATGTAAATAGAAAGAGCACAGAAGCACTCCAAGGCCACTGTAACAATGGGAAATTCTTTATTTAAATGATGGAATTAACATCAGCCTGAGGCTTTACTGTGAATTTCTGATGTAAAAATGCAATTTGCATATCTGTGAGTATGTATGATATAGATTATCACATATAAATAACGATCTGCATAGCTCTCTGAATTTTTCGTGTATGGATCTATGAGTAAGTAATAATGTACTGCCTATTTCCTATTTCCCTCTGTGTAAAGAAGCATTAACTGCCTAGCATACAACAGTAATTTAAATTAGTGGTGTGTAATATACGGGTGGGAAGCAGTCTTTGAGCAGTGACCCTGCAGCACAGCTGTGAGGGGGCAAACTGGGAGTGTTTGGCCCTCAGACTTCCCTTCCCTGATTTCCCCTGTCCTTGTAATTACCTCCTACATTGTGGGGTGAGGAAGAGAACAGCTGTGACTGGTGTATCGCCCACCTGAAACCCTAAGCAACAGCAAGAAGAAACTCAGTGAAAGATCCTCTCGTGTATAGCACCGCAGGAAACATTAAGAAAAGCCTGTGAACTAACCAAAAGCAGCAGCCTACCTCCCCCAGCAACTGACAGCCAGTGTCACTGTCACCTGCACCCTGCCTTTAGGTGAGGAGAAAAGAGAGCCGTCACAGCTAGGTAACTAGCTCCAGCTTTGACTGGACAGGGGCTAGGTATCATTTGTATAATATTGTATAATATTAACTCAGGCAGATCTGGAAAGAGAGCCCTGACGTCTAAAGTGGCAGCACCATACTCATTTTGCCCATCTTGGAAAAGAAACATCAGGAGTGTGATAATTGCAAAAAACTATGCTGCATCTTGGTGTCGCTTTTCATAAACTGGACTGATGTTTCTCATCTTTTGGTGTAAGAACTGCCACTAGTCTAAATGAAAACAACCCATGAAAGAACACACACACATATGGGTTTAAGTGAAAAATAGAAACAACATGAAACAAGGTGAGTTTTTTTACAAATCCCAGCACATCGGGTTGCTGCATTAAAAATGGCTGTGAGACACTGAGATAAACCACAGTTAGACCACACCTGACATTATCAGCTTACTCTACAGCATCTGCTTGTTTTGCAATAACTGATAGAAGTTCATACTTTCTCATTCTGGGTTCCTAATTTAAATTTCCTCTACTAGTCAAAAAATATCATCCCTTTTCATTCTATACCACAGACTACAACTACTAGTAAAGCACTTTAAGGCTGAAACCACAAAGTCAGATAGCTAGCATCTTGCTACCTTCACATAAATAGCCAAGGAATCCACTGACCTTTTGTGTATCAGCTATCCACAAATAATGTTTTCATCCTCCACAACTCATTCCTAGACCGGGAAAAGATGAAATCTGTTCTGTGAATAGTAAAGTTGAGGCATATGGGGAAATCTTTTTCTTTGCTTTTTCTTTCTTTTTTTTTTTCCCCCCAGAAATTAGAATTCTAGAGTAACTGAAGGATTTTCTATTGAAAAATGTCACACCTGGAAGTAAATTTGGATTTTGCATTAATATTTTACAGTTACATATTCAGTATTAGCACTTTGGCTAAGGAAATACTCTTATTACACGGTTTTGGACTCTATATTATCTACTATCACTTGCAAAGAGAGCTTAGGATTTCTGGAAATATCAGTTCACTGCTCTGTAGCAGGTACAAGAGCAAAAACACTATTAGGAAGTATTAAGGAAGGCCAGTAAAATAAAGTAACCATTATTTAAGTTCCTACCTTAAATACTCATGTGGCATTAGTCATCTTATTTCAGAAACTGACCTTAACACAAAACACTCTAAACAGCAAAAAGACGGGGGAAAAGAAAAAAGGCAGAAGAAAAATTATTATAAAGGGTATGGAATAACAAGGAAAGATAAACTAGACCAGGGGGGTTGGCCTACAAAAGAAGCTATTGAAGAAGGATGCAATGAGGAGCTGCAAATATGAATGTCCTGGACAAGGTAACCAGGGAATCATGATTCATTGTTACCACTGACAAAAGAACTAGGAATATCAGAAATGATAATCTTGCTGAAAGTCTGAAACAAATAGACTATTTTTACTTTAATACAATGCACAACTAAATTCTGGAAGTTAATGGAAGAGGTATTTATCAAACCCGAGATCTGTAACACATGATTCTTTGGATGTGACACCTGGATCATAAATGAGTTAAACCAGTGAATGGTAGAAGATGATAGGTAAATCAAGGGCAGTATCACTATATGTTTTTCTTCTCCTTAATACAAGCTCCAGGTTTTTTCCACTGTCCAAGAGAGGTTAGACGGGTCTTTGACTTGATCCAGACATTACTGATCACTGTCGTGACCAACACCTTATACAGCAACCACACCACCCCCATCACAGTTTAGAAGCTGGATGAATGCTCTTGCCTTGAACTTGGTGCTACGGTCCATGCTGTACTACTTAAAACACTGCTGTTATCCATACAAGCCAGCTTGGAGCTTGTCAAAGTACATTGTAAATGATTTGCAGCTATGTCTTTGATTGCAACATAGAAATGCTATGGGCAAAAAGTGGGTCTATGTTAGGAGATTTCATCTCCTTCACAGAATACTATGAAAATTTTTGTCCCCTTCCCATGTGCAGTTCCCTTAAATGAGTAGCATGTAATGAAAAAGATCAGCATACAGTAAAATAAGCATTTAATGAAGCAAAATACTGATAAGGGATGATGGGGGTGATGGTTAGTGCTCAGGAGAGGGACAGAGGCTATGAACAGGACACCAAAACCAACACTGGGAACTGTGAATACATTTTTAAGAGAATAACTCTGCATTAAAACAACACAAAGTGACATTCGCTGGAAAAGTGGTAGTTTCCCCTCCCTTCCTCAAAAAAAAAAGAACAATCAGACAGAGGATATATGCATCTAAATGATATTAAGGCTGGAGCTTATCCAGTGTGGTTTTTCCATACGTATTGGTAATTATTATTTCAGTTGTTTAATTACTGACACAATTTTCTTCAGAAGTATGAACAACTGCTAGATTTTCCACGAAAATTCCATGGTCTGTCTCTTTTTGCTGTGTATCTCGGCAACTGCTACACCCAAAGAGCTTCCAAGATGACAGGAGAAGTATCTCAAGGATGAATATTTATGGTTGTACCTATTTACAGAAGGTAGGGACTCACAGAGATTCTCATTATACTTTTTTCTTTCCACAGGTACTTTTGTGCACACCGTTATGTACTAGCCAACTACTAAAAAAGAGTTGCAAACACAGTCAAACAAGAGTAAGCAAGGAAAGCAATGGAGGCTTGCAGAGAGTAAAGGGTTCGTGGTCCCCCAGCTCAGCACTACCCAAATGCACGGCTTCCCAGCACCTCACCTCAGCTGCCAGGCTGTGAACGTGGCTGCGAAGGATGAAGACACAGGAAACATTCCTGGAGTGAGCAACAGATGAAAAACAGAAGTTAAATGCTTAGTTGCAAGGCTTCGCTCTTGACAAAGAGGCTGGGAGGTCAGCCAAAAGAAATGAAGGGGAAGAAACAAGCAGCAAGCCGGAGGAGGTTTGTATTCAGTAAAGAGGAAATGTGTCAATACAAGGGTTTGGAAGTGACTGTGCAGAAGCAGAAGTGTAAGTGAAATAGCTTATTTTGATGTGACAGCATTTTTGGTAGATTTAAGGCAATAAGGTAAATGTTGCTAGAAGGCTTCTAATAAGCAATTTAAGAAGTCCCAAAGTGTCTGAACACAAGCTGTGTAATGAAGACCATCAAGGGGATTCAAAGATGTTAAACAGAAAGAAAAACAGGCAGCACTATATATAGGAAGAAGTGAGAAAGAAGTACAGGGAGCATTTGAACACAGAAGTTTTAGGTTTTAACTTCCCAGGTTACAAAGTTTGTCATCCATAGCAGTTAATTTGTATCAGAGCAGAATAGAATAATTCCAGTCGCAAAGGGACAGAGAAAAAAAGAGTGAGTATAGTTAGGAAAAAAAAGGGGATTAACTATCCTAATTTTTTATTTAGATGTTGGGGGATTTTTTATTAAGAAAAAAAATGTTGCAGAGGTAGCCAGAAATCTTTAAAAAGGCTTGACATTGTTCCTTGAAGCTGAGGAAGGTTAAGGACATGGAAATTGGGGTAGTAGCTATAAACATCTCTATGGAAAAGTAAAAAGGCATAACGGAAAACTTTCAGGAGCTTCTAGAGGACAGACAGAGATCTATAATTCCATGCTGAAGGAGAGAAATAGCCAGAATATTAAATAATATAGCACATAATATGATTAATGGGGCAAATATTTTTAATAGATTTGAGTTAGTAATTGAAACCTTACAAAAGACTGCACCCAAGAAACAAGATTATATTTAGTCATCCTTTTTTCATGTTTTAATTTCATGCAAGGACCGGAAATGATGCAGTTGTGCAACATCCAATAAACATTTTCTGTGTGCGTGTTAACTAAGAGATAAAAAATGAAGAGGTTTTTCTGTCTGAAGTTTGTGAAGCAGCTGTTTACAGCACATTCTGAGGTTCAGAGAGGTTTCCTGGGATAAATCAAAGCCGGTCACATGCTATGTGGTATTTCCACTGTGTCCTTGATTATCTAAGAGCACAGCAAGTAATCGAGAGTATCTTTCCAGCTCAGCAGAAGCTATTTCCACTTCCTCAGAAAAAGAGGCTCCACTTCAGCTGAAGGCTCTGCTGTAGCTGGAAAAATTGAAGGATTTCTATTTTTCCCCAGGGGCTATGTGTCTTGTGTCCAACAGTAACCTAGCACATTATTAGCTACAGAAGTTTTTATGGCTTATGGGAACCTGTTTTTCTTCTTCCCCTTCACTTGCAAAACACAGGATTTTATATTACTGTTCACAGATTGAATATACATTACTTTCCACAGCTAAAATCTCTTTGTAAACATACACTACTGTCAAGAGTCTGGGTGCAGCTATCGGTGCTGGAGGTAGCAGCTCTTCAGGGAGCTGGAAAGCGTCTGAGGAAAAGCAGCTCTTTGCTGGTGGAGTGGTGCTGTGCTTCTGGTGCTTTTCCTGCCCAGGAAAAAGCACTGTCTTCTTCTCAGACAGGGTGAGGCACCTCCTTGCCACCACTGCACACCAGCTTCACAAAGAGATTTCCCAGCCCCACCGCAGGAGACAGAAGAAACATAACTTCTGCACACAGGCAGCTTCTTTCCTTAGTCCTGAATTTCTCCTGCAGACTAGTGTCGTTTGAAGCCCTTCTCCTTCTTCCCCAGTCCTCCCTGTTGCATTATACCCAGGATACCTGTGCATTTATCTCCTCTGTTGGAACTGGAAAATGTATTCAATGCCAGACTGCAAACACCCAGAATTAACTGGCTAGCTATAGCTAAGTATCCAGTGTTCATCCTGGAAATGCCTAACCACTAGAAACACAGAGTAGCTGCAAAACATTCCCAGAAAACTGCCCCTCCACCTTAATTTTCCAATGCTCAGGAGTACTAACTTTCCAACCATACTGAGTTTCTTTTCTTATTTTTATCCATGTACTTAATTTTCCAATTCTCATGAGTGTTAACTTTCCAACCATACTTTCTTCTTCTAGTTTTATCCATGTACTGAGAAAGGCATGTCTTAGAAACATCAGTTCACACACAACATCATAAATACAGTTATTTGAAGTTTTATGTAGATCAATTTATCATTTCAGGATGAAGCATTACATGGGATGGTACCTCCCAATATTTAATAAACAAACTAAAAAAAGAACCAAATTAAATTTTCCCATGAAAGCTACTTAATATTAAGAGTGCCATCTGCTGGCACAACTGAAATGAGGCATTGTTCATAGGCATAGAGGTTCAATAAAGTTTTGTTATACCCTGTGAAGGGCACATTTCAACTCTAAGCTGTTTCACAGTTCCAGTTTTATTTATTCATGATGTTGCCTTTACAGAATAAAAGGGCAGTCAAGCACAGTGGTGTAGGCAGCTCTTGTTGTGTGAAAAAGGGGGAAAAAAGCAGCGTCCATTAAGTCACATTTTTATATTCAAAGTGTGCCTCCTTTGTTTTGGGATTCCTGTGTCTATTTTGCTTTTTTACCATTAATACATTAAAAAAATCATTTTGGAGAACCTGTATATTAAAAATATATTTTCTAAAATAATGTAGGTGAGACTTTTTAAAGTACCTTTCACTTCATATTATGCCAAATGTATAAACTTGTAAAGCAGATTCAAAAGTTCAACTTAAAGGTCTCAGGTTTAGAAACGTATTACTGATAAGATACTATTGTATACCTGTTTTGTCCTGTGAATTTTCTACAAAAGCTTTTGGATCAAGCCTTCCTGACTCCTAAAATGCTACTTTAATACCTTTTAAAGATACTGCTTCCTCTGTAACCAGGATAGAAAGTTGCCTGAAGTTGGCATTGAGGTGTTGCTAGTGTCCTAGGTCCTGGTCTGAGCTAACGAGCTGCAAAGAGCTAGAAGGGATGAAGATGATGGAAAGCAGGAAAGAGTATGCTACCTTGCTAAACCCTCTACCGTCTAAAACCAAAGTTAAAATGACGTTGTCCTTTGTTAGCTCAACAGCTACTTACTGAAGAAGTCTACTTTGCTTTTGGGTGTTACCATTACCTGAAACATTTGCACTTCAGGCTGCATCAGAGAAGTAAAAGAAAAAAAATCTTAGAAAGACCTCATTCACTGGAGGGACAACAGTGATTTTTATTATTCTAAGACACTGGAGTTCAATTTCTGATTTCCGCATGTTCACATCAAAAGGTATTTTATTGTCCTCCCCAAAGAAATTACTATTCAGACTGCAGCTTACTTGTACTCTCTCCTCTTACTTCTTAAAGGCCATTACACAATATGTAGCATACCAGTTCCTGTACAGTTACGGTCCTTGCATAGTTCATTTCTATTGATAACAGCTATTCCATTTTGTTTTTCTTTATAATGCTGTTTCACATCTGACTCTTTCTTTGACTCCCTCAGCTTAGTTGTACGGTTCCTATGAATTACTGAGGTAGTTTCCTGTTAAATCTCATTATACAAATTAAGCATTCCAATCTTGACTACTCGCTTTGCTATTTTCCTCATAGTATTTACTTCCTTTTTACTGTCTTTTCTCTTATCAGCCAGGTTAACAAAAATCCAAGAAGGTTAATTTGCTGGATACTTCAGCAGACAAATATCTCAAACTTTGCATTGGTGCTTTCACCAATCCTGATGATGCACGTCATCTTCCCAAACATTTTCCCTCTAGGTCTAGAAGAATTCCAACAAGGATCTTTGCACATCTTCCCCCACCTAGCACAACCCTCACTGAGCTGCTCAAGAAGGCTTCTTATGATAGAATGACAGCAAAAGTATTATTCCCCAGCCTCTTCAGAATGATTTTCACACTCATGCCAACCCCTCACAGCATTATGCTTGGACAGACTTCACATGAGACTGTTTTCTAGATCTACTCTGATGGCCAGTCTATTAATTTTTCTTATTAAAAAGAAGTCATCTTTCAGAGCAGCCTGAATTTCTTGTGAAACTCTCTCCTTCTTGCTTTTTTGCTTTCTGCTTATCTGTTCTTTTCTTCAGCTGCTAGCCCCTTCTGTTTCCATCTACCCAATCTCTTCTTTCTTGCTGTTCAATATTCTGTCTCTAGCTGTTGCACCTCCTTCCACAGAACAAACTCCTTCCACAGAACAAACTCCTTCCACAGATTTTCTTCACATACTAGTATTTCCCTCTGCCTTGTCATCATTTTTGTATACTTCTAGAGGTCTCCTTTTCATCTGGGGATCTGCCAATCAACCCATCTGCAGATCCAGCTATATTCATGCTCTTTCCTTTCATCTCGTCTGTCATCCTCAAATGCATTTCTGTATTCTACCCTCATTTCCAGCTGCATTTCAGGCTCTCATACCTTTTTTTTTTCTCCTGAACATTATGAGATGACCCTTCATGCATATGTAAATTCTGTCAGAAACTCACTGAAGGATAACATACACCTTACAGCTTCTGCATCCACTCATCTTCATAGTTTCTGCCATATAAAATCATTTTGGCCTTCTTCACTGGTGCCCAAGTTGCTATGCTTTTTCTCTCTTACCCTAGGTTTAAAAGCAAACAAACCATCTGCATACCAGGGCCCTCTCCAAAATCCTTCTTTTACTAGACTCATAGCAACTTCTAGTTGCTTTGATTCTGACACCTTTTTACCTACATTAGCCCACCACTTCATTTAGGGTTAACTATGATCAAAGGCCATGATCAAAGACTTCCTCTTCATGCTGTTTAAACTAAGCCATATGGCTTTGCAACACAGCTTATCTAGTCTTGTTTGAACTGTTTGTGCACTTTCATGCACAGCAATCACTTCCAATCATAGTAAGAAATCCATGTGGATTTTCTGATGCACTTATGCCAAAGCTCACATTACAGTTACCCCAGTCAGAGAAACCGCCTGGTGCTTTGGAAGCCTGAACCAGTATTTCTCAGCTCACCTCCTATTCAACAGTAAATGGCTGTGGCAGGAGGTGGGCATGCTTTGCTTTTGGGGTGTAGGTTTGGTGGGGATTTTTTTTTCTTTTTCAAAAGTAAAACATCAAAGCAGAGTTCAAGGAAGAGTAAATGGACAGGATGATGATACCGATAATCTGAGAAGAAAATGTCAACGGTCTAAAACCTTCCTAAGGCTGCTGCTGATATTGATATATACAGGGGAAGACTTAAAACAATATAATGGCCCTCTCAGCCCAGACAGAGTGAGCTACCAACTGTAGACTTCCTCTGACATGGCCAATAATTTTCACTAAGGATAGTTCATTAGATTTCCCCTTCACCTCTTTTTATTTTCAAAATAGAAATGTGAACCAAAATCTAAATTTCAACTTAATTCTCCAGAGGTAGAAGGTGAAACAAGTGTCTCTTGCTTTGCTTTAAAATGCCTACAATCGTTTCAGCTGCAATATTAAAACCCTTTCAGGAGAAAACAACCCATATTCATGATGTTACCCACACAGCAGTATATTATAATAAATTATAGGAAGGCCATATCTGCAAAAAAATCAAGAGTGACAAATAGAACTGCAAATACATCCGTTGATGAACTTCAAGTGCTTTTACATCTGAAACTAAGACTTTTAAATCACTGAATCAGAAATATCATTGACAAGCTTACTGCATCATTGACAAGCTTACTGCAGACCCCATGGTCTTTTCTTGGTTTTGGTTGTATGCTATTATATTTTTTTATCTGAAGACCAAAGTGCTACATGTTATACTTCATTTCTGGTGTTTCATTTTACAATAATGTGTATATTAGCTGGTTAATCTTTACAATTTCTATCATGTAAATATAATATTCAAAAAATATTACTGCACCGATGCAGCTTCCAGAACTCTAATAGCATGGACACTAATATATTGTACTGTTACAGCTAAAACTTGGACTAAAGAATCAAAATAAAATGTTTATAAATGCCATATATTAGACTGCCTGGTTTGTTATAAAGTAATAAACAGAAAAGCTTGCATCTAGTCATTCGTGGTTGTTAAATAAGATTCTTTGTGACTTGCAAAAAAACTAGAACACAATGAAGAATTATCAGTGCATTCTCCACGGAAGTCATCTACATGTGTTTATTTAATAAACAGAAGATGGCTTTATTATACACATTTGATTTCCATATGCAATCGTCTCCTTATCTGTCACTTGTATCTAAGCAGGGTGCTTTATACAAATCTGAAAATGAAAAATTCAGAGCGGGGCACAGGAAACTCATTTAATGTCGAGTGCAGTCAAAATCAAGATTTCTTTATTTGTAGTAACAACGCTGTTAAATCAGAAAATTACTCTCCTTTTCTGCATGTCCTTCTTCCTTTACAATTCAGTTGTTTGATCATAAATTGTCGAGTGCAATGACTTGTCTCCTCCACTTTCCACACTGGTCGAGACAGATTAAAAACTCCAGCATACCACCAACCAGTCTCAGCATACCATTAGCATATATATGAGATTTGAGACATTTTCTAATATTCTCCAGCAGAACTCATCTGTCAGCCAGGTGATGAATTATAAAAACTCTTAGCTTGTTTAGAAAAGAGGGGGAGAGTGAGAGAGAGAGAGAGAGAGAGAAAGAGAGAGACAGAAGAGGAAAACACTATCCCACCTTTCTTTTTCATTTTACCCATCCATCCTTGCAGTTAGTCATATAAATAAACACTAACCTTAATAAGAGAGACATAATGTGAAAGATTTTAATACATGAGCAGCAGAGCACAATTAAAAGCTAGTGGAAGTAGACAGAATTATGGAGTGGTCACTGATTTACATAAATAATTTTTTAATACATTATGTTAAATAATGTATTTAACACATGTTAAAATGTTACCATTGTGTTCAAATGTTACCCATCTGATGTTAAAAAGATTCATAAGGTGCATTACGATACCCACACAACTATCATGAGCTGGTAAACCAGCATAAGGACAGTTTAGAAAATACTGGAATAATAAAAATGACAAATTCATGCAATTCAGAGAAGACTGGGGTTTTTTGTAATCATTCATGAGTTCCACAAGTTTTCATGCACATTCCGAAAATTTCAAAGATTCAGCAACAAAAAAATTACTCATTATTTGCACTTCATTAACTTGATTGGGTTTTTTCCTGACTAGAAGGTGGAAAGTGAACAGTTATATCTTGTGACTTAAATGAACAAACAAATGTGCACTAGGAGTAGGAAATAGCATATACATGACATCAAAAATAATGACTATCCTTTCAAATATGGCAGTAGGCAATAACAGCTTATGAGTATATTTTAAAACTATCACAATGCTACTTGAATGCTTTACATTAAAGAAGTGTTAATATTTATCAGAATAATTTTCACAATCATCAGCTCTCACTGCCATTTGTAGTATCTGATACTAGCTAAAGAAAAATATATAATTTTGGACTCTTGGAATTAGAGCTAGGAAAGTATTTAAAAATTTATACATATTTTACATATAGAAAGGAACTCTCAGGAGCAAACCTTTTCACAAGATCTAGGAAAATCTGGCAAATGCAACAGTTAGAAAAGGGTGAAAAAAGATTCTTTAAAATCACAATTATTTTTCATGGTAACATTTTAAGGTATGAATTTCTGAGTTTGCCAAAACAGTTTATTTCTATGCTTTAGGGGAAGAAAAAAAATCTTATAATCTTATTCACCTTTTGTTTCCTTTTTTTTTTTGTTATTGTTGTCTAAAAATTAATCTATGCAGGAGAAAAAAAAAAAACACAAAAAAATGGAAAAACATTTAGGATAAACCAAATAAATCACTTATTTTTCATGAGTTGTACTTAAAAAATCATAATATCATCATAGTAACTAACAATGGAAGTACAGTAAAGACTACTTCATGGTCTACATTATTAGAAATTTTATTAGTAAATGTACAAATGCATATACTAACTTCCTTTTACCCATAAATACCTTTGAGTTTTTGGGCCACTACACATCAAGCTGGTATCAGGTAATTATTTTTTAGGTTGGAATAGGTACAGAAAAAGTCATGAATTTATTTCAGTAGAAAATTTGATACAAGGTTGGAATACAACAATATCAACAATAGCACTGTATTTGTGTTAGTACACAAAAGATGTGCATGAGAGGGCAAAGATTTAGTCAGTAGAGTGAAGACATCTGTATGACCACGGACTAAGAAATTAATGTATATAAATTATCTGAAGTATAAAATATGTTGAAGGAATAGTTATTTGGAACCGATATTGAGCACCAGGTGATCATTTTTTTCTTCTAAGCTAAGAAGCTTGTGAGAACACAGCTCAGCACCTAGTAAGCTATTTTTCCCGTTGGAGCACTTGTTCCAATTTTTAGTGATAACCAGGATTTAAACCTGTTTTGGTTTCCATTGTGCAGATATACACAATACTGTTATTAACACCTGTGTTTAGAAAGATGAATCAATTTAAGGAACAGATATCTAACTCTACCTGAGAGTCACCATCTGATTGCAATACATCAGCTTTTTCAGGCATTTCATTTTGAAAATGATAAAATAATTTTTAAAAATTTAGATTCAGACCAATACTTCCCCTGTCAAATACTTTGACTTACCATCAAAGAAAAGCAACAGGATGCTAATAGGCATATTGATTAATTAATAGTTTAATTAATATTTTACAAGATACATACAAACTATGCTCCAATATCAGCACAATAAGTGCATGATGTTACTATATTTTTAGGTTTCACTGAAGTAATAGAAAAGTTACTGTTTCCTTGTTAATTCACACAATATAGTCAGTGAAAATACTAGCACAAGAAATATTATACTGAGGTACTTCCTCCTGGTTTTCATTTAGTTTTGGAGTTAAAAATAAGGCCCTTTAAGATTCTTAAAAAATCTAAAACACTAGAAGAGTGTTCTAAGACTCAGAAAGATAGCACTGGAAATCAAAACAGATGTTCTTGCAAAACTGCAAAGCCAGTGTTGTAGATTTAAGTGATCCGGATAAGTTGCAAGCTGAAACTTTCAGAGATTTGCCAGTAAAACTTAGCAGTAAAAATCTGGTTGATATTAAAAGCAGAGATGATTTTTAACATAATCCTAAATAGATTTGTTGTATTTCATTTTCTTAAGCAGCTTCAGTGAAGTGGAATGAGCAAAGGCAGCTTGCCTTTACTGTCTTCACTAAGAAAAACATATGTAAAAAAACCCCAAACCTGTGGTTCTAAATCAAGTCCTAGAATGCTCATATTTATACTTGATTATAGTCAGCAATAGAATATTGTCATGGTGAAACAGAGTAAGAATGTAGAATCTAAATTGACTTAAATAAACTTTTTAACTCAGGCCCATCTGCTGGCCAAAGCTGAATCAGCGATCTCACATTTGGGTACAAGTTACTCTTTGAAAGATTCTAACTGGACACAAGAGGAAAATTGTTCACAATAAGAGCAATCAGATTGGAATTATCTTCCCAGGAAAGTGGTGGATTCCCTAGGATTAGACACTTTTAAGATCTGGCTGGACAGGGTGCTGGGCTATCCTGTCTAGACATTTCTTTTGCAAGAAAGTTTGGACCAGATGATCCTTGAGGTCCCTTCCAAACTGACATTCTACAATTCTATTATTCATTTACTTTTAAGAAAGTTTGAGTCCATCTGTAAATCAGGAGTTACAGTTGAGGTCTTTCTTCTCCTAAGACATCACATAACAGTCTACAAAACAGAAACTACATTTTGCTTTCAGCATATATAATATATGCTTAGTAGCATATCCTTTAACAAACAAGTTTAATTTAGTCAAGAAAATGGTTAATTCTTCCCTGCTCTGTTCCAGTATTCCCAGCTGTACGAAGCAAGTAGTGGAGGGTAAAGCAGGAGCAGCTTTATTATATGATACAATATTAAGCAAGATTATTGGCTGAAGAAGTCTTTTATCAATGCACAATTCTGTGAGGAAAAAATATCACAGAAAAAATGTTATTGGCACATTGATAAATGACATGCCTTACTTACATGGAATCACTACCAAGGGACAGATCCAGTTTCCTGCAGAGTTTCAGTTCCCTTTAACATGACCAGCAGATAAAATGGCAAGCAGTTTATTTTGTGGTGCTTGTGGATCTCTCCATATGTGGAAAGGTAGGATAAATGTCTGTTAGTCATGCCATTATTGATAATTCTGGCATTAGTCTTACCAAGTCAAAGTCATCTTAGTATCAATTTTCTACATGTTATATTTTAAAATTTTAAGTATTTACCTGGATCCCGTTTAAAATAAATAATCTCAACATACTGGAAATTAATGTCAAGGTATTTATTAAACATTGATATGTACATTTCAAATGTGTCTATATCAATGCAAAGACAACAATAACAGATGCTTCCATTGCTACCACGATGCTTTTCCTCTACGTATGTTAACAACAACCCACAGGCAGGGTGGTGTTTTATCCAAGCTTCCCGCTAAAGCCCTGAACACAAGATCATGTTCTAAAACTGTGCAGCTTCAGCGACTCAGAGAACCACTTACAAAAAGCGGTTCTTTGCCTAGGTATTTTTCTATTTAGGAAGATTATTGATCCAGCTCGTTTCTAAACTATGCCATTTCCCATCTGGAACAGCTTTGAAAAGGAAGAATGTATGTTTAAGACCTGTTGTCTTTTTGTAAGAAATTTATGAATGTGGAAAACAGGAAGGAAATGCATTCACAGTCAAAATCTTTTTAAAGCTGCCTTTTCATAGTAAATTTTAAAAAAGTAACCAATTCAACAGAGTTTCCTGAATCAAGTTCTGCTTTCATTGTGAGCTCTTGCTGTTGTGTTATTACCTCTTTCATTTTATCTCCTCTTTCCTTTTTTTTTTTTTTGTTTCCTTTGGCCACTTAATAAACAGTCCTTTACACAACAAATGGATCCCCCAGCTTTCCCTCCCAGATGAATACTCTAACCACTAGGCTGTAAAATTTCTCTCACTCCAACTACGCTACGCACAGTGATGCAGTTTTAATAGGAAGAGAGAAAAGTGATTCCAGCTCAGCCCCTCAGAAGACAGCATTGTAGGAGATACTGATTTGAAGTCTTTAGGCAGTTGGAGCTGGTTCAGACTTCCCAGTAATGCCAGCAAAATTGAATTTTGCCTTTTGAACACTACCATGGGAGCAGAACATTCTTACCATGTGTAAAGAAAGCACAAGGAGGAGGAGTGTCACCAGGACACAGTAAAGTATTGCTGCACTGATGAGAGACATAGCAGCACTGTCTGTGTATGGGATCCTTCCCAGAAGCAGTGGCTGGCCCACACGATCTTAGCTTTTCTGTAGCAGCAGCAACAGCAGCCAACCCAGTTACTGCCATGTTGCCGGTCTAGTCAACTGCTTGCTTTGCCTGTGTCTAGAGATAGCCCCATCACCAGTGAAGCCCTTTCAAACTGACATTCTGATGACTTGAACATGTCCAGAAACCGCTTTGCTAAATATGCACTTCTCCAGCCAAATTCTCAAGGAAGTTATCAGCTGCCTCTGTGTTTTCAGAAGAGCCCCATCCCAGCTATCACTATCCAGTAGAGCCTCCAAATATTTCCTGGACTCAGATTTTTAAAGGATTTAGATTTTGATAGAAAATCTATTTTCTTGCTTCCAGATGGTCTAAATTGCTCTGAGGGATCAAGGCTGGGACGATCCTGGTAAAGTAAAAGAAGCCAAGATGCCTGGGAGCCAATATGTACCAGATGAGCCACAGTTTACAATCTTAAATGGGGATCCACAAGCTTAAATTCATACTAAGTCTCCCTGTAGATGCATGTCTATTTATGTATTGACAGCACAAAGTTTTATGTAAACCTCATTAATTACAGTGTTCACATTAAACAGACCAATACATACTTCCATGTACAGGTTTAATATGTACGCTTCATATAGCAGGAACAGCAGGTCAGAAGATGATCACAGTATAAAGTCCAATCTGCCTCTGATAAATCTTTCTGACCTGCTCACACACCTGCTCACCAAACGTGCATGTCCAATGAAATATGACTTAGGTTAAGATAATGGTGAAATGGAGGGCCAACAATTGGAACCATATAACCTCCAAAAACATTACATAATGTATTCTACCCTAATTTACATGCAGATTAAATGTGCAGTGTGAAAGCTATAAAGAAAAACACAAATCCTGCTGCTGCCTGCTCCCTGCTTACATGTCTAACACTTTGCAAAACTATTTCCAAAAGGCAAATGTTGAGAAAAGGCTGATGCATTTTGAGCATACTATTACACACGAAGACTGCACATCATCCTGCACTGAAAGATTGGAATACCAAGACTAAACAAGATATTGGTAAGTAGATTTGATGTTCAGTTTGCCTTTAGTTACAGTCAGGGTTTTGCTATTTTGGCACAGGTTTTTGTTATCATTTAAAAATAAGTAAATAAATAAAGAGTAAAAGGTATAAAGCTAACAGTTAATTTTTCTCTATATTTTGTTCCATCAGATCCATTTAATTGGAACTATGAAAATACTTCAAGCCTAAGTTCTCTCAGATAAAATAGTGTTTCTTACAATGTTTAGTCTTTAAAGTTATATGAGCTACTTCAAGTATTTTCAAAGCATACTAATATCTAGGCATGAAAAAGTAATCCTATTAAAAATACAAAAATTAAAAAATAGAAGCTGTCATTTATGGCTAGACCTAGAAACAACCTCTAGCTAGGACAGGATTCCATAACCTTCAGACTTCAGGAAAGAATATACCTGTAATTCAAATGGAACAGAGCTTGGGGAGTCAAGAAATTGCAGGAGAATGAAAACATGAGGCTAAAAGCAGTAAATCAAGAGTTGACCCCAGGGAGGAAGGGGTAAACCAAGTGGGATTGGAAAATGTGGCTAAAGCTTTTAGAGCTGGGCAGAGATTGGGTAGTGGAAAGCATAGCAGCACAGCAGGAGAACAGAGAGAAGTGTCTAACAGAGAAGGAAACCTCTGTATTCCTTGGTTCTACTAGACCATCTGAAGAATCAGGACTAACAAATACTGCCTTATCTCCTTTCTGAAATTCGTGTGCCCAATGTATTGGGGTTTTTGGAAATTCTAAGAAAACAATTTTTCCATTATTAACTGAAATCTACACCTACTGAAAACATATTTCCAAAAAGCCAACCGTAATGGCATATGAGACATTCTGCTTTCATCCAGAGGAGACTGTATCCTGTGAATCCTATTAATTCACAAAAACATTTTATAGTGGGCCAGTTCTGAACTTCAGTTGTTAAATTCTGCCATTTGATATCCTTCCTGGCTTATGTTCTTATGAAGAAAAATGACTGTAAAGGGTCTCAACTACATATGTTTAAGTAAGGACTTTGTTCAGGATAGCTATGGGATTCTCAGACTGAGCACTTTCATGCCCATGTAAGATCAAAGAAGCAACATGTGGTTGAATATGGCAGATATCCTAGGGAAATATCTAGTTCTGACTCATGGAATTTGACGTATGTGTATTTTTTAGGTTAAAACTGTGCTTTAAGGTGGATTTCACCTGAACTAAGAAGCAAACTCAGTGAATCTCTGACAAATGTCTGGTATGTTTACCCAAATCATGGGGCAGTAATAGTCCATGCGCCATAGCCCAACATCTAGCTTTAAGCAGCCTTTATCCTTTGAGTTCTTATCTCTTCATTGGATGGATGGATGGATGGATGGATGGATGGATGGATGGATGGATGGATGGATGGATGGATGGATGGATGGATGGATAGACAGACAAACAGTCAGACAGTATCCTTGTTAGGACTAGTGGTCTGTGTTCATTCAGGTGCTATGTGTCTAACATGGGTCGTCTGATCCTGACCATGATGCCAGCCTGCTATAGCCTAAGCCCACTGCAACAGCAGAATAATGCTAGTAAGCATCATAGAAACCCTAAAAAAAGATATTTCAAATATGAATTTGAAAAATTATAAAACACACCTTATGGATGTAAAAGGGGGAATTAAAATTACTCAGTGATTGCAGTTGTTGCTAGTTCATTCCCAACATAGTAGTTTATTATTTCATCCTCATATTTATCCTTTTCAGAAATCACCAGAAAAAGCTTACCACATGCTTGGAATAATAATGCCATTCAGAACAGTAGAAATCTCTTTCTTAGCAAAAGAAGACGTAAAGCCAGCATCTTTCAAGACTACCAAAGACCTCGGCTCTCTTGAGGTCTATTTGCTACTGGTAACTGCAAAAGAAGAAGAAATCATTGCATTACTAAAGAAAATGTTCATAAAATTAATTTAAGGAGTTACATCTCCTTGGACAATAATTGCAGTTAGCCATTTGACTCAATCTTCTACTTCATAATGCACCCTGAAATGGTAAGCATAGTGGGAAGAGTGCTTCAGAGACTGCTGTAGTAGCCATCGTTTGCCCTTGGCAAGATCCTGTTCATTACCCAATATCACAATTTAGCTTTAGAAGTTATTATTAAGTAAAGTTACTAAGACCTTTATGAACCTAATAGCAGTGAACCTGAATTATATATGTAATTAATCATTAAAATCATTGAAATAATTCTCTCCATAGGTACATTAGGGTTCTACACTTTATATCAGCTTTCTGGTATATTATATATATGAACGTAGAAGTCAGTGAAACCACACCTCACTGGAATCAGGTCTACTAGTTTTATGCCTAGTAAAACTTAACAGAATTGTGTAGGATGGCCAGATTGATGATATTTACAAAGTCCCGTCCTATGCTGTCACAGACAATCTCATAGGATCAAGGATATGGCCTGAAGAAAGAATATGCTTCTTTGCAGCATGCATCTATCAAATTGATATGCATCAATTTATCTTTTTTCTATCATAATAAATTAAGTAATGAAAGCAAATTTCAACTGGCAAGTGAAACAGTCAGAAGACTGGCACTAGACTCTTTGTGGTTACAATCCGACTCTCCCTCACTCCTCAAGTGTGAAACTTTCTTACAGAAAATGTTGCATGACTATGGAAATGTATCTGCATTCTACCCTCTCCTAGCCCATTAAGGTGACTGATAGACTCTAGATTACAGTGACTTGAAAAAAAATTACTTTTTTAGTGTATAAAAAAATACATTCAAAGAAAAGAAAATTAAAAACCAGCACCTTTTCAATAAAAACAGAAGGCAACAGAAGCTTTGGAACAAGTGCTTGCCAATAGAAGGATTTCATGCTTTTGTTAATTAAAGGAACAAAGAAAAAACAGTGCACTAGGCTGTTTCCTACATAACAGCTTCTACTAATAAAAAGTAATAGACAATTTCCTGCATTCAATTCTTTTGAATACTATTATACAAGGTAATAGAGTTTTGGAAATGGAAGTCCTAGCAGCCTGTCAGAAAGAGCTTTCTTCCACTTTTTTTTTATTAAATGACTAAGTGCAGCAGTCTGTGTCCTATCTCTCCCTCTTGCATCTATTGGATTGTATTATTTTACATTTTGATTGAAATGATGTCACCAGCAGATAAAAGCCTGGCCCAGGCATTGTAATTGAATCAGCCTGAGTTGTTTATTCTAGTGATCTACAGCGATGCTTTCCTTGTCCTAACACAGAATACATAAAAGATCCCCTCTTGTTTAACATGCTACTGATTAGATCTATTTTTTTGCAAGAAGAAGGAATCAAATTGGGGGGTCGAGAGAGTAAGAACTGCAGTTTGGGGGGGAAATTGGAAAAAAACAGATGAGAAAAGACACCATCTGCAAAACTTTCCATGTGTGACTGAAAGTTTAAATAAATAAATTTCACATGGCATCAGTACCAGATGCAAACAGATTTGATTGACAACATTTAAATGACAGTTAATGGGAACTTGTACAATTTTTGGAAGATTTTTCATGCTTATTTCCTATATCAGAAACTTATTCATATTTTTATTTTAAAATAATGCTTATCTTGGTCAAATATATATTTCAAATTGACTATTTTTAAAACTATTAAAAATACAGTGTTGGATAATTAAATTATTGTTATTGACATGTTCCATTTTCAATCAAAACATTTTACATTTGACTAAAAAAACATTCAAATTGAATGTATTAAGGATATCCCTTAATTAGTATTACTGAGAATTAGCTCTTACAAAGTATGTAATGGAGGTAAAAAAAGGAATTATAAGAACCTTTCATTTGGCAAGTTCTGACAAAAATTATCTTTCTTTGGTAAAGACAAAGTCTGGTGAAGAGAAAGTCTGACATTCATGCTAAGGGCTGTTTCCTTTCTTTACCACCTCCTCTCCCCCCCTCCCCACCTTCCCACTTTCCCCTTTCCCTAAAGCCTCAGTGAAATAAAGGAAAAAAATTGCACTACTTTATGTGATGCGTACACCTTAATACAAAACTTCTTCAACAACATTTCTGATGGTGGTGGGGTTTTTGTTTGTTGAGTGTTCTTTTTTACTTATGGGTCTTTCCTCAAAATAAAGTACAATCATATGATGTTTAGTAGCAGTGCCAAGATGAAAATAAGCCAAGCCCATCAGGCAATTTGCTGAAGTTTTGTACTTGAAAACTATGCTTTGAATTGTTTGCCTCAAATCTGAAGCTAGGAGGTTACTCAGTTTGTTATTTGGGATTTCTGCATGAGGAGGAAACACGTAATTTGAGAAAGAGTTTTTCTAGCACATAAATAAATTCTTCAAATACAAATAAGAAAATAATTCAAAACCAACTGCAATTAATAAAATATTGTCAGGGAAATAGCTATTAAACAAAATAACAAGAAACTTAATTTGGGAAAATATTTTGAATGTTTGTTTGGGTTTTTTTTTAATATATGCAATAACTGTAACAAGACTATTTTCCACAAGTGAAAAATAAAGCCACCAAAAAGGTTGCTTTTTTTAAAGTAGAATAGAAATATATGTTAAAGTCTCTATATATACCTTAATTTTATTATTTCATGAATATTTGCTACAGTGAAGAAATAAAAAATGTGTTTACCATACCCTTTGCAGTCTATTTAGCATTCCTAATGCTGCATTACAAAATTCACTCATAATAATTACTGATACCTAACAGACCTTTGAGACCTTCAGATTTTTGTAATTCATTTATTGTCCTGAAGGTATCATTATTAGAAAGCATTTGTAAAACATACTTTTAAATATTTCTAGTCAGTGATGAACTCAGAGCTGGGAAGCTACAAGATGCACTATCTGCATTTATAAATGTGTTCATTTGGAGTGTATTTTAATGAATGTATTTTGACTGAAGTTAACCCTTCAGTATGCATTTATTAGACTGAGTTGGGTAATGCACTTTTCAGTTATCTTGGTTTTCAACACTGCTATCCCACTTTGAAAGTCATCATTTCATAAAAACTAAACTAAAAGAAAGAATAAATTAATTCAGATCTGTCATTAAGGATTATAAAATTAACTCATTGCCTTATTTATATACAAATAATTTGTATCACAGTCAGCCTTGTAACATGCAGACAAACTGTGCTGTGGCCACGCAAACAGACCCAGGCTCACCAAAGCACCAATCCATATTCAGTCCCCAGAGGTGCTTAAATATAATTTGCATCACAGAGGTTACACATTTGTTCTCTGGGAAAAAAAAAAGAAGGGGGGGGGGAAGGAGACAATGTTGATTTAGCCTCCCTTCAATACTCTCCAGCAGCTGCCTCAGGGAATAGCACTCAGAGGAACATCCCAGTATGCCATGCTTTTTCTCACCATCACATTACTTTCTTGTTAAAGCATAAGTGGTTGGTGCAGGCAAATTGATTTCAACAAAGGGAAACCATAATGAACATGAACTCCAGTATCCAATCCCTCTAAACGTGAACAGAAATCTATTTATAATTCAAAGATGCAGAATTAACTTTTTAATAGCAATTTTCATTATTTTTGGTGTTTCCACTGTGAATTCCTGTGATGCTTAGATGACTGGAGTACATCCTAATACCATCAATGGGATTTCCTGTATTAATGGGAATTGGTTCAGACACTGCCAGCAGAAAAGTGTGAGGAAAAAGAAAGAAGAGCCTGCATTTCCATTTATTATTTGCAGTCAGTCTCTTATGAAAGTCTTTTCCCGTGAGATTTGCAGACACAGGCACATTTGATATACAGGTTTTGGACTTTTGCAAGGTTATCAAAAACAAACTAAATTTTCAAACCTATTAAAGCTTGCAGAAAAGAAATGTAAGCTGGCAAAACTTAATGCCAATAGGTGAATAGAATGACCAGAAAACAGACAGCCTAACAGAAGTGCAGGTGCCCAAAATGCAGCAAAATCAAGTCTTTAAACATGAGACAGATGATGCATGGGTGTTTGCTTGATTTAAATAAGGACATTTTAAAAGATACTCAAATGCCAGGAGGTTCAACCTGGTAAAGTCACAAAGGACCCTACACCCTAACTTTCTCCAGTGCTCCAAGCATGTGAAAGCTGTCTGAATAATCAACAAGATCACATAAGTAAGTAGCTTGTTGGAGTTTATGGGTGGGAATGGCAAGACAGGTTCAGAACAGCAATGGTTTCAGATTATTGTCCTTTTAAATAAAAAAAATAAAAATAAAAAATTTTGATTTCTTTCTTAAACTAACTCATTCAGGAACCTGAAATTAGTGTAGAGCTTGTATTGGTAGACACATTAATATTTAAGGTCTTTAATCACAGAATGAAGCTTGAATACAGAAATAAAAAGAGCAGCAAGATGCTGAAATTTCAAGTATATCTTATCTCTAACCAAGGTATGATTAAAATGGAATACAGAAGGAAACTGGGGTTTGATGATAAGAAATGGCAGGTTCCTTGATCAATTGTCTTGTTTTGGATATAAACAATATCTTCATGACCTAGATCCAACTCATTCTAAAGCAACTCAAATGAGAGACCAGATTTTCAAAAATGCTGCACCCCAGCAGACTCCTCCCAAGGCAATTATTTAGAAAGCTGAGGAATCCAATCCACTATCCTGCTTTTGAAAATTCTGATCCAGACTATTTAAATAACTGTCGTGATAGCCATGTACGTATAGGCCCTCCTGCTTTTCCTCAGAACTGATACTTCAGCTGTGTTTTGCTTTTTCTTTTAAAAGTAATTAGTTCTGGTAGCTATGCAGCTCCTTTATAAAATCCAAACAAAACCAAGAAACTGTGCTGCATTCTTGGCATTAATGAATGGTAAGAAAATCAGTAAAAATATGTTAGCGTCAGTCTTTAAGGACTTATTACACACTAAAACAAATGTAGAGATATGAATATTTCCTTGGTTACGTATATGTATATGAATATATAAACATACAGGAACATACACATCAGAAAAGCAGTGCGCAATTTCCTTCTGTATTATTTATGAAACAAGATAAATATTAATTAATTGCATTCTACAAAATGTGATTGCTTAATAAAATATTTGCGGCTGAGAGAAAAGATGTTTGTGTAGCATATTTTTTTATCCAAAATGTGAATATAAAAAAAAGTTTACATGTCATCCTGTTCCATCTTTGCATGTACTTGCTCTTTATCTCTAAAGCAGCATACGTTCCATATGAGAGAGGGGGTTGCCATGGTATCTGCACTTTAAAAAATTGAATAGCAGATCTAAAAGAAGCATAAAATCGATTTAACAAGTTGTCATGTAAGTTACCCTGGCCCATAAGGATGAAGTCTATGCTGCTTTTCCTATGTAAAAATGTTTATTAAAAAATATATATATATATATATATATAATTTTTTGTCACAGAGCTAAATACACTCCTTCTCATTAGGTTTGTCTCATCAACTTATAAATGATTTGGGTTTACACCTAGAAAATACATGTATTTTCAAGCATCTTCTTTTTCCTTTTAAAAAAATAGAACAAACACAGAAGTAGTAAAGAAATAACTCTAAGCAGAGACCCTACTACTGAAGACAAAACATCTGACATATAATCAGAGACAAAAATAAACCTTTTTTTTTAAATTCATTGCTTTATGAACAATTCATTCTAAAAAAAAGAGGTCTCAGTAATCACCTTGAAAATAAGTTTGGGTTTTCGGATTTTTTCAGGGTTTGGGTCTTGAGGGGTTTTTTACTAGGAAGAGAAGGCTTCACAACTATAATTTGGAACTTCTTATAGTTGCAATAGTCATTCACATTTCTGGTGCCCAGTCCGCAGGGGAGAACAGATAGTTCTTGCAACTACAGTGATGTAGTTTCACAGGCAAATTAGAGAAACCAGTTTGTTTGTTTAAAAAGTAGAGACAAATATGAATGGAAGAGCAGGATGATGGAAGATGGCAGTCTGTTCCAAAACTACACGCTCTCAACTTCCCTGCAAGATAGGTTACAACCAACTCATTGAGTAAATCCCAGACAGAATCATTACCTCTGCTGAAACACCCTCCTTGGCGGAGTATAGCCTTTGGGAAAAGGTCAATGTTACCTAGCAACTACTAAGAGCCAGTGCCTTTTTATAAATTAACCCCTTCATATGTGGCTTTGGTAGCATCTCAAATCACAAAAGGGCTTTCTATTTTCTGCATAAATCCATTAGGAATTTTATTTTCAGTTTCAATGCGTTCAGCTGTTGAAAGTTGCCCAATGCAATCACAGCTGAACCTGGAAGTTCTTTTAAGGACTGAATTTGTTCAGTGGAATATATAATTATAACTATATGCTCAAACAGAACTATGCCCATCTCTTGTAAACCCATACAAAAACCAACGGCTGCTCCACAGAGAGTTTTCAGAATTTTGTACACCAAGTTTCCACCTCCGTGGCTTGGCTGCAGTTAGGTCTCAGAAGGGAAGAGTCATGAAACAAAGCTGGATGTGCAAAGCAAAGCCTGCAGAGAGGCAACAAACACTGCTTCCTCTGCGAGGTGGATGTGCAGTCTTACTGATTTGCTCTCTGCTGTTTTGGAGGTAAAGTCCATATTGAAATGGTAGGCGAATATGACTGCATGTGTCTAAGAGAAGTCTTTGGCTCAAACATCCTGAATAGCTGACATTCAGGGGCTTATGGCACTCAGGACAAATGCCAGAGCTGTCAAGCAGGGAAAAAGTGAGTCAGTGTTAGGGAATGCAGGCAGAGATTGTGCTAAGAGCAACTAACAAGGGGAAAACCTCTCTACCTGATATTTTACCACATACTAGGACTCAGTCAAAGCCCATTGTTTGTCTAGGTTTGTTTTTACTCAATGAAGCATCTGCAGGTTAAAAAACTAGTTCCCAAATTTATACCCAGTTCACCTACCAACTGGCATGAGTGACCTGAGGAACTGGGAGTTTTCAATACATGTCCCTCTATGCCTTGAAGAGGCGCAAGAAGATGAAGCACTTCTATGCACTAGAAGAAGTATCAGAAAGCACAAAGAGATCCAATGTTTGGACCATAGAACAATCAGTACTGCAAGCTGTATCAAAAAGCAAAAATGTGCTGCTTTTTAGACACAGCCACTATCTGCATACCTCCTTTCTTATTTTCAGAGAGATTAGGATGAGACAAAAACATTTTGCTGAAGTTGGGTAAGAAGTTGAGAAACCGTTTTTGTTTCTTACAACTTGCTGAGTAACAAAGATTTTCTTAGTCACAGTCCTGTAAGACGTTCATAGCTTCAATACTTCACATGGAAAATATGGAAAGTGTAATTAACATCCACCTTCTAGAACATTACCATACTTATGCAACATCCAAAGTATTCTATTGGATTTAAATCCAGTTTCTTGACCGAAAAGCTCCCACCCTGTCTCTGCCTGCCCTCCGTAACCTAATTTATGATACAAAAACACAACCTTGCCCAGATATTCCCTAGCCAGAAGTAAAACTCACTTGACTTTTAATCCTAGTTCTACCTCAGTGAGAAAAAAATATCTAGTTGGCTAAATAAAAAGTTAAGATCTTTACATGACATGAGTTCAGGACAACAGGTTCATCTGTACATCTCAAAGTTTTTGCAAAAGTAAATATGTAAGAATAAAAATAAACCTCAGATAGAAAAGCTAATTGTATTGATTTTGTACACTCCGTTTTACACTCAAATGTAGTGCCCTTTCCCATGAAAAGGCAGCTAAACAGCAGTATCCATACCTATTCTGCAAGACTGAAAATAGCTGACTTGACAGCAAATTGTACACTTCGCATCCATTCAGCAAACACATTGCTGCAGACCAGTTGCTGTGCATTCTGCTACTTGCCCACCAAATGGGTCAAGCAGAGGAGGGCATGTGCAAACAAGGAGGGTGTCTGAAGTGCAGGAAAGAAAAAAAGTGCAGGACACTGATCTCTAGGAAGCCACATTCCACCAGAGCTACTGTTGATGGAACAAACTGATAGAATTGTATTTCTTTTTTTTTTTCTTTTACTTTTTCTTCAAGAAAATCGAGAAATATTACCCAAACCTTGACTTCAAGAACACACCTAAATCCAACCACCACCCCAAAAAGTGGCAAACTCATGATAAAACTTGTAAAAGAAGGCAGCCCTGACTGACATGGCATGAAAGGAATGCAATATTCTAGAAAAAAGTAAGTGCCTTTGACTTAAGGCAATATGAAATGGCATTTCATAATTTATTTTTCATATTATTCTTAATCTAAAATTTTATTTGCATTTTTTATTACTTTGGACTCAGCTGTCTACAATAATACCTTCATCCTTCTAGCAACTCAGAACAATTCATTTTTCATCCAGCAAGGTGTTATTTGAAATTACTCCATCTAACACACATTACACACAATAAGTTTGTTAGCAAAGGACTGTCCATTCGGCTAGTGTATTACGTCTCTCTTCTAGTCCCTTAGTCTTCACTGCTTCTTAATAATCTGATAAATTTTAGATCATCTGTATTCCTCATCACCATCCTGCTTCTTTTGCAGGAAGAAAATATACGGACTACCAGTGGAACTGCCATAACTAATGTCAGGATTTTCTTCTTAAGAGGTTTGAGAAATTGTCTAAATATATATGTGATTTGAGTTACAGGACTCATTAAAAAATAATCCTTTTTTAAGGCTGAGTACCATAATTAGATCAGGATTCGTGTCTGTCAAGTTGCCTTTTTTAAATCACTAGATTAGGATTTTAATACGTAATACATGATAGACCCCAGGCCTTCTCCAGAGCCACTTTGGATTGGATCTACAAAGGAGGTAAGGATAAAGTTTATTTCAACTAACCTTTGAGGCCTGCAGAGTTGTCATCAACATCTGACCTAATCATTTTTTATTTTTTACAGCCAATGGACAAAAGGCACTTTGGGGATATAGATCACCTTATCCAAAGATAGATGCCTCAGCTGGGTACAAGGAGGGCAGTCCTGGGATGCTTAATGGCTGTAAATGGGCTCTAGATGACTCACCCAGGTATGGAAGATCACCTCTGAAATTAGGTGAAACCAGTCACATTCCACAGGACCAGAAAATGTGCCTATCTGCAGGTCATTCTCTGGACATTATCCATAACTACATTTGTCTTGAGATAAAACCTCCATATCTACCTTGTAAGCCTAACAGGAATCAAATACAAGGTTATCTTTTATAGATTTCATATACTAATATGGTGCTGATTTGGTAAGCCTGTGGACATATCAAATCAAGCCTACATGAAAGTCACAAACTGAAATGCAGCACAGATCCTAACCCTATTTCTTTTTCAAAGGAATTATAAAGGTCTTTCCAGAAGATAAAAATCAGCTAACCTTTTTAAAATGTCTGCCTAAGAGAAACAGAACTTGCATATACGTAAGTATTTATACACATATACATACATACACACACACATATATATATCTCATATATATATATGCAAACATATATGTGATGTGTGCCAGGAAATTAATATTATGGGCACAGAATCAAAAGTTAGAAACAACAGAATTAAGCTTACAAATTTAAGAGGTTTGGGGAGCGTTTAAGTACAATTTGGATACATGCCTTCCAGTCTTTAGTGGAAATCCTAGCACAAAAGGATTTGATGATATTTTCATTAATTTTAAGGTTTTGAGGCAATTCATCCTTAAATATCTTAGTTGCTATAAATATGTCATATGCTTTGGCTTTTTGTCCTGCCCACCTACTTCCCTGTACTTTGGACTTGTGCTGCTGTTTTCCAACTCTCCCATCTCGATGTTTTGACCTCTTTCTTATTCTGTGTCCTTCCCGTTCACAGGTCCAACAAACAGAAATAACAAGAAAATTTTGAGAACAGAAAAGAACTATTAAAAATACATATCACAAGCAATTCTGTTAAACTATTTCTTGTGAAAATGCTGATTATGCATAATAAGCTCTTTGTGTAGAGTTATAACATCTCATGAATGTCTTCTACACTGGAAAGGAACAAAAGATTACTGAGCTGCTAAAATACCATTGTGAACATTGTGAGCCTGCTGTTTTGTTCTGGGAGCTTACATCCTAATTATAGCATTTTTCTTTTTCCTTTATTTAAGAGTCTTCTTTTATCGCAGTGTGGACTGGACATAAACATTCCTTTGGATCCTATGGGTAAATAATGAAAACATAAAAACTATGGATTTTTCCCCTATCAGGCAGGTTAATAGTTTAATTGTATACGGTTATTCTTACATTAAAAGCTGCATACCTGGCAAGCTTTATTGGGTAACAGGGACTTTTAAATGTGCCAATGTTTCTACAGAAGTAACGTGGGTCAATTGCAAAAGGGATAACCATAATGATTAAATCATTAAAATTTTGTCTATGCTTCACAGAGCATAGAGAAAATTAACTTCCCACCAACCTCATTTTTCTGCTGAACATGAAATAATGATTTTCTGCCAGTATAATTACAAAGCTAACATCTGATAGAGTCAGCATCCAGGGGGGATTATCACATGCATGAGTATTAGACCTCATTACCAGCTTGACTGCAAAATTATTACATCTTGTAATTGGATGGTGAGATTTATATACAGATTGGCTGGGTTCTCTGTAAGATTGTAATTACAAGCTTCGTTGGTTCGCTACTTATCACACGGTGCAGGAGGAGGCAAAAACAAGCAGAGGAAAGACCATTTCATTAAGCCATAACCCTATCAAGGGAGGAGCACTGTAACATCCCTGTATTTATTAGGCCAAACAGAGCTGTTTGCAGAAGGGGAGGCCATTTATTACCCCCTGACAAATGGGATTTCATTTATTTAACCTCGGTGATCTATTTCAGTAAAATGTACAAACGAGCCATCCATTTTATGATTCCAGAGTCAACGCCTCAATTATCTAAAGGCTAACTGACTGTTAAAGCACCCATCTGCTAGGATGAATTCATTGATTTAATTTGCTTCATGTTACTGAATGATTCTTAGCCGACAGGGAGGGGAAAGAAGGGGAAGGAAAGGAAAGGAAAGGGGTGGCTGGCGGTTTAGGAGAATGCATCAGAGTGATTCAGCACGCTGGTGTCTGTCTGCATGTGCGTGCACGGGTGCGCGCCTGGGTTTTTTTTTAATCCTTCAGCACAATAGAAGAAGGCGATCAATAGCAGCTTAAATTTTATGAGACAAGGAGTTAAGTTGTTCAGCTCGAGCCAAAACACCTTTGTTCTACCATAACAAGTAATCTCTGTGGTGGAATTAATATTGACAAGCTGGCTTCTTTGTAGCTAATTTTGTGGGTGCCAGAGCCAATCAGGAGCCTTGCAGTAATAGAGTTGTTATTAGAGTTCATTATAAAAGCTGTGGATCAATGGCTACACTGGGAGGGAGAGGACATGCTGCAGCAGAATGCATATGTGTGCTCAAGGAAATTAAATCCTTTTAATGTCCTTGTAATAATTTATTCTATAGTTCTCTTTGACTCAAAAAAAAAAAATCTTTCTAAAACAAAATTAAAAATGTTCCCTTGCAAGGCTTTTAATTATATCATAAAACTGAAACTGATAGGAAGAAAAGCAGGCTTTTAGGGGTGGGGAAATTCAGAGGGACCTTAGTACCCAGCTCTGAGTTTTATCAGAAATGGATTTTGCTTGGAAAATGCCACCACTCCCATTTTATCCGAATCACACAGGCTAGTTTGTTGAAAGCTTAAGCTACTGTGAACATAACATTGATGTCTTTTAAGCCATCCCTTTTCTCCTGCCTCCCTAAACCATCTGTCTCATTAAATCTGATTTTCAGTTTTTTTCTTCAATAGGGTGTCATTTTGTAGAAAACCTCTTTACATTCAAGGAGGAGAAGTCACAAATAGCATGCTAAAGCTTTTCTCATGTGTTTCTAGGGAGGAATGACCTGTATGCTGTAAGTGAGTTAGCACTTTCAGCAAGCTGACAAGGAGTTCACAGAACACAGCTCTTTGTAAAAGGTTGCCTCTTTCAGCTGTAAAAGGGCCCTCCTTGATGTAAGTGTTCCCAGAGTAATAATCCATTTCTCTTGTGGCAGGCTACAGCTCGTGCTATAATCTTTCCCACAAGCTCCGAATCAGTACAAGAAAGCTGTTTACTGGACAATTTTCCCTGCATCTCAATGTCAAATGATACTGCATTAAAATGTGAGAACATCGCACTCTAAGAAAGGCAGGAGGATCAAAGCGAACCCTCACAGTGAGTGAGTTGAGACAAATTAGCATCTTTTGGTCATGGTTTCCTAGATATAATAATATGGCATTCCAGGGCCATAAGTTGTTTGCTTTGCTTCCTCCCCTTTATTTCAGTATAAAGAAATAGCCATTTCTTTTTTCCATCTCCTATGTCTGTCTCTGCCAGAAAAATTGAATCACTTTCAATTGATGCAATTAAACAGGGTAAGTCCCTTGTGTAGACACTGTTGTTTCAATTCCACTGGATATCATTAAGTCAATAAATGACGCTCTTCCACAAAAATAAGACCATCAAATATAAGCACTGTTCTGTTTGGGGTTTGGTTTTTTTTTGTTTTCTTTTGTTTTCTTTTTCAATTATCACATTTTTTCCAAGGATTGACAAAACCAATCATTTCCATTTTCTTTCTTTTTGTTTTCTTCCCCTCCAGATATCTGTCTTAAAACTTAGATTCCTGCTATTTAGCACAGTAATAAAAAAACATTCTAGCAGAGAAAACCTGGGAATCAAAGAAACCTTGCCATCACTTTTTCCATCTACTTTTTCTTCCACTCTCCCCTTCCACCTGGAAAAGAAGTAGCTGCATAATATCTGGAACCAGGAGGCATTGAAAGTAAGCAAAAAGGTCAAAATACACACAATATAGCAACAACAAAAAAAAAAAACAACAAAAAAAAACCAACAAAAAAAAACAAAAACAAACCTTAGGGAGAATAATTTTCTGTTAATCACAAAATTTTGCATTTTACAATGTATTTCTTTTTCTATAATAAGCTGAAGTTTCCAAATTTGAACTGAATAGCTTGATTTGAATTTTGTTTTGAAAAAGACTGACAGAGGAAGTGTGTCATATCCCCATTTTCCCCAGTTCAAATGAATAATTTTTGCAGACAACCTTTGTCAGTGTTCGCTTTTCTTCATGACAGCTTATTTCTAATACAAGAAGAAAGTCAACAGAAACTTATCTGTGATTTTTATGTCTCATCATGCTGTTCCCTGACATTCATGTCCCTCCCAGGATCCTTCTGAAGGGTGAGCCTCAGCCTTAATGATTTTATTGTTCTTTGGTGTTCATTATTTGTCCAGTATAGAAATCCTCCTGTAAGGAAAGGAAAAAAGAGAATCAGTCAATGAAAAATGCTGTGTCTCAGAGGTCAAAAGGTGTTTCCATACTATTATAATTATTGCCAAATGAGCAAGATCCTGCAAAAGCAAGGAGAACAAATAGCAAAATACTTTTCAACCACAGAAATTTAAAAAAAAAGTAAGATAACAATGAAGCTGATGAAGAGATTAAGGACAAACTGGATATGGCTCCAAAATAAAATTATTACGCCTGTACTGAAAATGGAGATAAAATACCATCCTTAAAGGTAGGGATATGACAGCTGCTGGGAATGCAAAGCAGAAATCCCTCTACAAAATTATTACTTCTTTGATATACATTATTTCTGGTAGACCATCCTTGAATCTTTTTATCATGGTGCTGCAAGCGCTTTTTGGTTGGGCCAGCCAGGCACAGTGTTGACCTATTGGAAGCCCAGTACAGCAACTGTAAAATTAGTATTATGATTTCTCCCATTCATCTACCCTCATCAATTAGCTTGTTCAGCTCCCAGTCAGATGTTCATCTTAGTGTTTGCCTGAAGTTCCTTAGAGCACTAAATTTCTTCTTGCAACATCTTTTGGGCCATTCCATGGCAATGTAATACAAACAGAAATAACAACAAATCATATTTACTTTCACATTCCCCTTCTAATAGATTTCACTTCTTTGAACCACTTTAGCAGCTTATAACTTTTATTCATCTACTTTAGGCAACTGAAAGTTTGGAAATTATTCTGTTCTTTTTTTCTGCTTAATGAAGCATACAAGGTCTTTCTTCCCATGAATCCCTGATCACTGAATTTGAAAGTTATTCTATACCTCACTGCAATCCATTATAATTTCTAGTAACATATCCACGTGTGAAATCCCTCCAGCACCAAGGCCAGTCTCTAATTCTTCCTGATTTCAACAGTTTCATGTTGCAGATCTGATGCTCTGTCATAGCACCTGATTTTACAGACGTCACTCCGACAGTTTTAGTGCCCCTCCCCGCCGATTTACAATATACCAGAAGCAAAGAACAATCAGTCCACCACGTCAGACAATTTATTCCTAGAAGAGGTGCTTTCTTTTTTGTTAAGCTTTCTTGTCATAAGGAGAAAGGTAGTAGCATTTAAGCTGCTGCTGTGACTGACTGACTATCCCGTAATACTACCACTGCAGCAGCAACTTTTGAACAATATACTATTGCAATTGGAATTTCTTTCTTTGAAGTTTCTGTCTGCTTTCTGAAAATATTTTAAGCAGCACAATTTTTCAGCCTTATTGCTCCCCATTAACACACTCAATAAACCATTGAATACAACTGTATGTTACATATGCAGCTACAGTAAAAGGCATCTACTTTTCAAATTTTAAAGCTACTTGTCCTTTCGCCTTATACCTCAAAACAGGCCTGAGGCAGGAATGTATTGCAGTATAAATACATGCCTCAGAGCATACTATTCTTTAGTAAAATGTGTGTTGTAATGAGATAACACTGTACCTCTAGTAGTTCACCATATCCTGAAGGTCTACAGTTATCTCATTATGAAGTCTGTTCAGTCATGCATTATTGACTAATTCAGTTATTTTTTTATTTACAAATTTTCACTATGAGTCGACTGTCCATAGACAAACCAATAGATGCTCAGCGCCAGTAGGCTGGCTTTGAAAGGCTGACTACAAATTTCAGTGCAAGTGCCAACATTCCCACTAACTTTCATGAGAATAGCAACATATTTTTGTAAGAATTGTTTTTCTCTTTTATGAACTCATACTTTATCTGATCTGCATGCATTAAGATCTGGAGCGCTTTATAAATTGAGTATATCCACAACTCAAAAAAGACATTTGCCAGGTATTGAATATTTTTTTTATCACTTACTATGCCTCATAACACGAAGAAAAACAGATAGATACAACATCAGAGTATAGGAGAGAGTGGTAGGAGAGAGTCACCATTGTCCCACCTGTTAACTCCACACCTGTCTGGTAATGACTTTTGTAGTGGACAAGAAAAGCACCCTAACTAGGACAAGAAAGGACTCATATAAGGATTTGATTTGCTCTGATAACCAAGAGGCTTAAGATTCAAACTCCATTTTCACCAAAGGAACTAGAATTTCAGTTGAGCATTACCATGTCTTGTGATAATGGCAATGACACAATCATCAGTCCCTTCAGCCATCTGAACACACCTGTGTGTGTTCTTCAGGCTTTGCTTTAATTACTCTAAGTGAGGAAAAGACTGAAGATGTCATCTGGCAGACTCACAGAACTAGCTGGTTGTTGAACAAGGAAAGTACTACTCTGGATTTAGCTATTATTAAGAATGTGATTTCTAAGTCTAGTAAAACATAAAGATTATTTCTTAAGGATGTTTCCTTTCTCCTCATCATGAAGACACGATCAAAACACTGATTTTAATGTAACAGTAATATCAACTAATAATTTACTAGCACTTTGGTAGAAAATTGGTATCCTTGGTCATGCATGTAAAAATAGTATTTTAAATAAATTCTTTAATGATGGTAATGAATGCTCAAGAGCTTTTATAAGTGAGTTCATATGACCAAGATTGACAAGATTAATACGAGATTAAAATAATTTTGTGTAATGTATAAAAAGCTCTTTTCTCATTTGCACAAAACAGAAATGAGCAAATGTCAGGACACACATAGACATACAAAAGTATTTTTGATTCAAAACTGGCAAACTTACGTTTCTGCTGCTTTTGCCTTCATCTACAAATCTGTACATTTTTTGAAACAATAGTGGGTTGTAACTTAAGGATGATGGAAACACGACAGAACTAACAAAGGACTTGTTCATCAGAAGTATCTTTCTTCATTTTCCTTGCTTTATTTTGTGCAGTGCAATTCTTCATCAATATTTTTTCTCTGCTGACAGGAAATGCCAAAATGTCATCATGTTAACAAGCTTTGCGATCAAGAAAAGATAAATCCAAACTACCACTGTTTCTCATTTTGACAAACAGGCATTCATTTAACACACTTTATTTTAAAGTCAGTTGCTTCTAAACAGGAAGTTCCTTAAAGACATTTTCTGCCATTTCTTGTTTGCATACTAGCCCTGACAACTCTGATATCAAAGTAAGCATTGGTGCTCATGCACAGATAGAAGCCTTTAGAACTTCTGACAAACACATTTCCTGAACATAAACACCCACTTGGGCAACCCCTCTGTCCACCCCAGCTTTCCACACACCATAACAGGTTATCAAGTACCTATGTGTTCAGCTTCTTTGATCTAAGACTCACCAAGTGACAAAGCAGTATTCTTTGGTTTGTTCCTCTGGTATCTGTGATTTCCCCTGTCTCTTATTCAAGTACTGGGCAGGCATAGGACTATTTAACTTCCAAATGTCAGGCAAGAAAACAGGAGTGCATTTTGGTCATCGGGCCTCTGTAGTACTGAGGATCAGTGGTGGGGACCAAACTGAGGTTTCTATGCCACTGATGCCCGCTTCAAGCACAAAAGAGCTCTATCTCCTCCAGGAATATGATCTGTATCCCATTAACAAAACTAACAGTTTCAGCCAATCAATATGAAGTTACAACTTTGGACAGAATCTAGTATTTTTGGCTGCATGAAGTAATCATGATTTTATTACTTAATTATAGTAGTTGTTGGAGGGCAAGGGCATGGGAACCTATTGTATCTAGCTCTCAGATAAACACTTTAAGTCAGCAGCCTGCAGTGCTGTGCTTCCCTGTAGGCATAACAACTTTGAAATCTATTGTGCACTGCAGAGCAGCTTCAACAAGAGACCAGGAAGCACTCACCTTGGAATACCCTACATCTCACTACTGAAGGTGCCTCCCTAGCAAATGCACTTTACACCTTTTTTCCACTCTTTTATCAATTTCTATGTAGGAGTAGATGAGCTGAACTGGGTCCTCGAATGCATGGTCTGCAAAGAAAGAAGTCTTTTCCTCCCTCAACTTTGGGAAAATAGCACTTTCCTCACACTAAAAATATCCGTCAACCAGTTTGTTTTGTATTTCCTTCTGTCTGTGAGACATTTGTGTGATGAAGTGAACATTTCTAGGAAAACATACAAATAAGAAAATAAAATTGTATCACACAATTTGCTTTCTCCCACATCTACACTGAATGAAGCCAGTCTTGTAGAGACAGGAGCCTTGCCCAGTAAAGACACACCCCCTGAGGTTTTGATTCTTGTGAAAACCATTTTTAATCACTCTTATCGACTTCATTTTGAGGCAAAATGATAGTGAAAAAAGAAGAAACAAAGCATGCCAAATGGAGGGTTAAGAAGAAGGTTGCATAAGCAATTCCTATGAGGCCAGGTCTGAGGCCAGTTGAACTTGAGGACTGTCGTGGTGCTGGTTCCCCATTCTTAGGATGCAAAGTGGGCATCAGTTCCAAGAAAAAATATCTTCCCGTCCTGGAGGGGGAAAGGAATATATACCCTACCTCCCTACCTTGCTCCTTCTCAGGAAGGCACTCTGTTCTCTCTAAGTCATGTCCACCCAGATCCCTTCAGGGCTGGCTCAGACAGAGAAGGCATCTCACCAGAGAGTCTCCACATGGCTTTGGTCTTGAGGAGGCCCCAGATGCTTCTCACCTGGGAAGGAGCAGTCCCATCCTACCCCAGGCACCAAAATGTCTCACTACTACTCTGAAAATAACATTTGATATATAACACATGGCATGACTTGCCCTCTTATGTTGCAGGACTTGGTCAAATAGTCAGTGGTGTAAACCCTGCACAAGTAAGGTACAACTATGAACCCTTTTTTGTCCTCTACAGCTTGATCATATGAGAAGCTGAACATTTCCCACAAAGTGTTTATAGTGCCCTCTACTTACATCTATTTGATTTCAGTGAGAATTCAGCTGGCGGAGTTAATCTCTTATAACCTACTATTCTGATGCAATACACTGCTCTCATTCAGGAAATCTGAACTGAGTTTAGAAATTCCCAGTTCCCTCTGACAGTCAATAACTTACTATTTTAGTGCAATGAGCACATTAGCCCTGAACAGCTTGAGACTGCATTCTCCATTGATCAGATAAACAATTTGTGAGATATTTTATTACAAAATGACGCACCAATTTAGCCATCTTTTCATCAATGATGTGCTTAAATTGGATGTGAAATGGCAAGAAAGTTGCCTCCCCAGGGTGCCATCAGTGAGAAATGTAAAGCAGAGGCTTTCAGTTAATATGGTTCATGTAGCGGAGTTTTATCTTTCAGTCAAATCAAATTTAAGTCAGCTGGTAATACAAGTTTGACCTCCCATTATCTAAAGCCAGAAATTGCATTGTAGTGATTTGTTAATCTGGCCTTAAATCATCCATCAACCTTTATACCTTTTTTAATGAATCATGCGGGCTTTATTCTTCATTTTCTTATGAGTCCATAGGGTACAGCTGATTACATCTCTGGCTTCTTGTACCTACTTCACTCATTCAAGAATGCTTTTTTTCTGTTGAATATAAAGTGTGGTATTGTTTCTAAAATAATTTAAGTATAGAAGACCACAGTCTGGCTAGAACAGCTTTATTCCAGAGAATAGCCCAGATAGTTTTAACAACCCACTTGAAGATTTCATCTCTGAATCACAAAAGAAATGGAAAATTAAAAGCATAGTATTTATGATCTTTTATCAAAAAATATCTAAGCCTGAATTAGCATATTTACTAAGATAAGTTAAATTAACACAACAGAGGTCCTATTTAATGCCACAACCACCTCAGGTTGCACTCATACCATAGTTTGGTCACAAAATTTCAGGAGTTACATAAACCATCATTGTTTGATATATGACAGAAGTAAACAGGTAACACTACTGACATCCCTCCCCACCACTTTGGAAAAAAGATAGCTATGGAAAACAGAGAATAAAAAGTATATCCAAAACTATGGACAATAAAGTATCTTCATGGTATTTACAGAGGAAAATGTTCAGAAGTCAAAAGTCATGAGACTATGAGAAATATCTTGCTTCATGTAAAAAGGTAAGTCTTTGGCTCAACATCCCTGTGATAGTCAGTTTTGCCTGCTTTTAAAAACCTGTTGCCAGGACTGTTGATTGCAGCCCATAATAAACACAAGAGTCCCTGGCAGAGGACCCAGAAAATTCATGGTCCTGTGCATTGGGAATTGTGTACAAGCCTAGGAAGACACACACCATAATCGATGTCATGGGGGTAAGAGTAGAGATTCATCAAACTCATTTAATGGTCTCACTATTAAGCCTGCATTAGACGAGCCCACTTTCATTCCTGGCTGAACTAAACAGCATGCAGACTGCTCATATGTAAGAGGTTAATTAACAATGACTTGAGACTTTTAGTCCCTCTTCTTGCAAAAGGGAAAAAATCCATAAAGATTTGCTTTCTGGCAATACAGTTTTTCCAACCTTCTGCAATTTCTCAGATTTTTTTCTTGTCTTGCTTCACAGACAAAACACTCCCCTTCCTCAGGTCAGACAAGCTTTTTGCCACACTAAGTTTTAAAAGGATAGCTCCCATTAACCAAAGCACAGATAAAAACACAGGCACATCATTCAAACTTCATGATATTTCAGCATAGAGCTCTTAGGCCAGTCTTTATTAAGTCATGCTTTATTCTTTAGCCTTGCAGAATGTCTCAGAAGATTTAAAATAAATTTCTCCTATATCACCACTGTCTTCTGCTTCAGCTAGCATCTCTGTTACCACCTGTGTGTGGATCCCTCTTACAAAGGAGCTGATGACACCAACAGCAATTTAACACACTGACATCACAAGAAACCTGTTCTCATGCATTCGCACTTCTGGACCACTCGAATAGTTCAATAGATGAACATCTAGTTCATCCTCCCTGTCAATTCTGCTGCTGGATTTAGAAACCTTTAGGATGGGATGTTAGAGAAAAGCCCTTTCATAAGAGCTACCTCTAAGAAACAGGGCTGTCAGTCAAACAGACAGAAACTCAGGCAATTGATCTTGCCATTGAAGATCAAGAAGCAATACTGTTAATTATTCCAAAGAGCTGTATTTCAAAGGATTATTCCCAGTAATAATTCAGGGTAACAACCCTTTATCTCATATCTTTAACCTTGGTTATCAATGTTTAGCGCAAAAAAAAACAAACTAGAAAAATATGTTCTGGCTTGCCTTTGCCTTTTGATACAGCTCTAATGAGTTCTCTTTTCATTGCATCTCCCCTCTCTGTGTCACCAAGACTACCCACGGATGGGCAATCAATGTGCCTTTTTTGACCTCAGGCATACTCAGTGTAGAACCAAACCCTATTTCAGGAGAAAAAGACATACCACCAAAATGCACCCATAAATCCTAATGCAATATTAATTCTATTTTTACACCTTCTCTACCAAAGCACTGGAAAAGTATGGTCCTGAAGAGATTTCAAAGTTAAAAATCACTTTTCTACCAAAGATACTGTTCTTTTAAATTTGATAAAATGAACTCAGATAAATCTCTTCTTCCTAATATCATTCTTTCAAAAAATAGTAAGTTATCTCAACACCAAAATATACTTAGAAAATTGAAGATCCATTGCCACAAAATTCATACAAAGCCAAACAAAAAGGTGAAGCCACAATCATTACTTTATCTTCACAAAAGGGGCAGAAAAAACACTAGCTAGTTAAGACAGTTCAATTCTTTAACAAGAAAACAGAAGTTTCTCACCTTCAGGCTGACACCAGTAATTAAAGTCTTTGTCTTTTTGTTTAAAAATACAGTTGTATTTGTGTATACAGAAAAACATTCAGTAAGACCAAAGCGATCTTGTAAAATTGTAGTTTAGGTTTCAAATGTGGCAGAAGCAATCTGGCAAATTTATTATGGGTCGGGAGTTAGCAGATTTTCTGAATAAAACACCACAAGTGTTATAACACTATTATATTTTCTGTGATGTTCTTGAAATTCAGAAAAGCCTACTGGTGAAACCCTTTCAGGTTTGGGATGGTTATTTTCATTATTAGCTTTAGCATTGATTATAACCAAAAGTGATCTTATTTTTATCTGCATAGTCTCGTTTTGCTGCATGCTTGTAAATTTCATAAGACTGTCTTTCACCTAAGCGATTTGAATTTTCTATTCATACATTCAAGACTGCAATCACTGGAGCTATTTGAAAAATTATAACACAGGCAAAAGCAGACAAGAATTCATTCTTTTGTAGGCTATGAAGGAGGAAGACATTTAGTGTCATTTTCATAGGGGATGGAGGTTGTGACAATAAAAGGTAAATGACACCCACAGATTTCAACTGCATTGTCAAAAGCTGGGTTTGTTTTTAGACAGACATGAAAATTGTCACGTGTTCTGATGGTTTCTTGGTTGTCACTTATATTCAGAAATTCAGCCACGTACAGATTTTTTTTGTTTAATACTAAATCAAATTAGAAATATTACACCTATTGGTGAGCAAACCAAAACATGGGTATTTAAAACTGCAAAGACTGAGTGTTCACATGACCTTCATAATGTTAAGTAAGTCATACACATGGAGACACTGAATCAGACTGAGTAGCATCTTTCCAAACAGTTCAACTGACATCAGTAATCTAACCAATGGGGCAATGTAGTTCCTAATGTTCAAGGCACTGGAATCTGACTCATAACTCTTTCAGTGCAGATAGATAAAAGCCAAACAAGCATTATCCCTGCCTAGCATATACAGAGATACGACCATGTATTAAATGACACCTATGTGAAGGGTCTCTATAATAATCTCCTGGAAAAGTTAATTGTGACCTTTGCTTTTGCATGGTCTCTCACCTCCATCACTTGTAGCAGCCTTTAATATTCTGCAGGGATAAAGCCCTTTGGTTACCTTCTCCTTGTACTGTGCAACTCTGTCAGCCTCCCAAAGACGGAGACACACCTAAACCCAACATTTTTTTTCTCCCATCCATTAGGAAAATGCTGACAGTCTGCCAAGCAACACCATGCACATTCACAGTACCTTCTGATGTTGTCTCCAAACTACCTCGGCCACAGCGATAGGTGACAGATGGGTTGGTGAGATGGTGTAATAGAGCTGGCATGGGTCACCATCCTTGCCACTCCTCAGCCCAGAGTTCAAGCATGGCACATGGGCTCTGGCTGGCCCCATTTTCACTGAGTTATCTCAGAAGGAACTGGAAAATGCCATCTTCCAGTGGAAAACAGGAAGGATCTCTCTTTTGATACACAATCATGTCGTACTTTTTCCCACATAAATGCCTTGAGAGATCGGAGATGTAAAAATAGCAGGCAGACTTTTTTGATCATTTTTGCTAGAAAATATGAGTTCATCTCATCAGCAAGGCTTTCTTCTGTACTAAAAATGAAAGTATGATTCAATGACTGCAAAAGAGTCTATCCTAGCAGTGCTGGGAAGAGAGAAGATCAGCTGTAATGTGGAATACTCACGAAGGATATGCCGCTTCTCACCTTGGAACTGATCTGTACTAACCACAATAAAAAGAAAAACAAAATAACCCTTGAAGTCCAATTCCCCAGTGAGTGGAAAGTGATGTGGCTTTAAAATTGTGAAAAATCAGATGGCTTTCTGAGCAAAAAGAAATTCAGGACTGTTACTGGATGTTATTTTAAAATTTGGTTTTTCTGTTGTTAAAAAAAAAAATCAATATAGCACAGTTGTGTTAACTAAAATGTATGCCATTCTACTTCATACCACTATGGCAGACATAAATATTATTTACTTTAGAAATTATTAATTTTGAGGCTAGAACACTGCTCATGTATATGGGTAGGCAGGGAACTATCAGTGAATTTGGAAAGCAAAAATTCACAGAACAAGTAGCTATACCGTTGTCTAACTTCTAATATCACTGTGTCCCAAACTCTTGCACCACCCAAATAACTCAGCTATTGTATTAACATATAACCAAATCCATTGGGAAAATAAATTAAGTAGAAAAATTGAATGATAACTGGGAACTGTGCAAAAGCATTTCAGTACTAATCTGAAAAGCTTCTGCCTGAAGCAATTAAGAAAGAAGCCTTTACCAGTCAAAACAAACCTAACAGGTATGACAGCAGCTATGAGAGTATAGCCTGCTGATTAAACAAGAAAGAAGCTGATGATAAATACAAATTATAGTGTAGGAATCATAGAAAATTTATAATGCAAGGGAAGCAAAACATTATCCCAGAGCTAAGGACATGATTAAGGCTGAAAGGAGTCACATAATGTCCAGAAAATTATAGGTCAATATCTGGAAAAAGGACATATATCACTGTAAAATTGTGAATAAATGCTCTCTATAACAGCATACTTCAGCAAGATGTTTAAAACCCAACTATTAAAACTATACTATGTACTATTGTTGGGGACTTTTTCCCCAAAGGATGGGGAAAAAATAAAAAATGACAAAGAACTAAATTCTAATGATATCTTAAACAATCAATAAAAAGTAGGAAAATGCTACATCAGTGGCTGAAGTCTTAAAGATTTCAAGTAAGGTAATAAAATTGATGTTGATGAGTATGGGTCTATGGGAAAAAAAAATGTTAACAACTTCATGCCTCTTTTTACAAAAATAAAATTTATTGATAGAATTAATAAGGTCAATGAAATATATGTTGTCAAGATGATATACTTTGGCAACAGGGTATTGCTTCTAGGTAACTGAGGCTGGTTGTGTGTCTAACTGGATAAGCTACTTTTTCTGAGACATACCACCAAAATATATGAAGGCCTGGTAGAGATATCTTGCAAGTAAATTAATCCAGAGCCACTGCAGCTCCATAGCAATCTTTTGCTTTGCTTTGAAACTACATACGAAGCCCCCAAGGTGCTTGTCCTCTCACCTCTAGACCTGTTCCAGCTTTGAACTGCCTGCAGCCAATACAGACCAGGAGCTGGCGAGAAGAGCAGAAGACAGGGAAGCAGATTTTTCTCTCAGTCAAGGAGAAGAAAACAGGAAAACACACCAAGGCTATATCTTATTCCTCCTTTTCTCCCTATGACACACTAATAAAAGAAGCAAGAGAAGAAGAAAAAAGGAAAAAAAAAAGAAAAAGGAAAAAAAATCCAATCAGGATTTACTTTTTCCAGGCAGAGCTGAAGGAAGCTTGAGGTTTCTGACATCATAAAGAAACATACTGCATTAGAGCTGCAGCAGCACCACAGATGCTGCTAAGGCTGCTCCCCTATGTCTTCTTGCTCTTTCTATTGCCAGCTCCATTGTCCTGCTGCCAAATTTTCCCAAGCCCCTACACAGGAAAGAAGAAGAGAAGAGAAGAGAAGAGAAGAGAAGAGAAGAGAAGAGAAGAGAAGAGAAGAGAAGAGAAGAGAAGAGAAGAGAAGAGAAGAGAAGAGAAGAGAAGAGAAGAGAAGAGAAGAGAAGAGAAGAGAAGAGAAGAGAAAAGAGAAAAGAGAAAAGAGAAAAGAGAAGAGAAAGGGCAATGGTTTCCAAAAGAACTTTTCTCAGACTTCTTCTCACATAATTTTTTCTGATGTAGTCTAGCCAGAGGCTAATCTCCAAATCACACTGTGTAATAACTGCTAGAACTGTCCTCCTGCCTCATTTCTCTAACTGTATCATCACTTCTGCAACTTTCCTTAAACTAGACTTCACCCTATTTCCCTGATCTAGCTATCAGATGTACAAGTTTACTTTGCTGTCAAGTTCCCCCTTGGTCTCCCAAACCCTGCAGCCCCAAGAAGGCACACGAACACAAGCACGCACACACCCGCACACACTCACCTCTCCATCAAGAACCTGTCATTTCTTCATTGCTGCTCCCTGCCAACAAGAAAAAACCCTCCACAAAATCCTGCTTTGCAGCCTAATTTCATGCATATTTCTCTCACGATGACTTACAAATAATGGCAGTCCCCAGTGGCAAGGCAAGGGGTGGTCTGAGATTACAGAGGTAGTTAGCAGAGAAAGAAAGACAGAAATCATTACATGAGGATATCTTCTGGGAATAAAGTGGCTCTAATATGCTGTAGCCAAATTAGGCACAGGTTTAATAAACTTAGTTAACTCATTTTCCCCAAGCACGCCTGTGTGAACATTGCCTCTGTTTGCATTATCACGCTCCCACTTGTCAACATGCTCACAGCACATTTACCTATTGCAGTCTTTGCTGCATCTGTTCTGAAATACTGCCTGTGAACTTTGCCTTTTCTTACATGTCTAGGGCAAGGTAGCTCTGATCTTTCACTGGGGTTCTTATATACTGCCTTGGTATAAGTGACTGACAGAAACAAGAGTAATAAAGCCACGTTTTTAAGGAGCAACAAGCTCAGCTTTATGATTTGTTTAAATCCCGCAAGGACTGTGGGTGGCATGACTCTTCCAGCACATACTACTTTGCAGGCAAATTCAGTTTTACTAGGTGGTTGCTCACTCTCCCTTTAGCCACTGAGATACTGGACAAGTACAGTTTAAATCTAAATTTTGTTCATTGGTTCTCGTTAGACCCTATTCCCAACAAAATAAAACATAAATCTGATCTCGCAGCTTGGATAATATCACTGTTCACTTTATAGCAATGGCTCACCGTCACACTGGACAAGATCACACAGGGGATAAGGTCACGGAAACTCTCTGGGTGTCTCCTACCCTGTGATGTTATCAGGTACTCAACCCTAAAGCAATAGAAACGCACTGATAAAAAGAGGGGAAAGGGAACTGTGATAATAAATCAACTCAACTGCAGAGAAAGTGCCAGGGAAAACAATATTGATTTTTTTTTTACAAGTCAGTGCACAGATTTGTCAGACAAAAGAATAGAGATGTCAAAACCCACAGAATCAAACACACTAATATTAAGAGAAAAACAACCCCACTACCTACAAAATGCTAGAATGTGTGCATAGCGATGTTTATCAGGAAAAAGAATGGTATTTTATCATACTCAGAAAATATAAAGGAAAAATTTATACAGTCTGTATGCAGCAGCTACTCTTTGCCCCTCATGATGATTTTACATTAAAACATCTTAGTAGGGTCAGGCAGAAAGATAGTCAGACTCCACTGCAAAAGGAAAGCACCTCTGGCACAGCGAGCAAAAGATGCTTCACTCCTTAAGGGAAGTGTCTCACTGGTCACCACCAGTGAGCATGCAGTTACATCCCCAGGTTACAGTTAAATATCTTGCTTCTCTTCAGCAACTTAGAGGAGCTTTCTGTCTGAAATGGCCATCTTACTCTCCAGCAAAATAGGGGATTGGTCAGGGTAGGTCAAGCAGACAAGACCATATTGTATAAGGATTACATTTAAATTGTATTCCACTAAAGAAATGCAGTATCAAAATTATATAAACCATCATCAGAGCAATCCTAGGCACAGCTACAGGTTGGGCAAAGAAGAGATTCAGAGCAGCCCTGCGGAGAAGGACTTGGGGGTGTTGGTTGATGAAAAAATGAACATGAGCCAGCTTCAGTGTGTGTTCTCAGCCCAGAAAGCAAACGGTATCCTGGGCTGCATCAAAAGGAGTGTGACCAGCAGGTCGAAGGAGGTGATCCTGCCCCTCTACTCTGCTCTTGTGAGACCTCACCTGGAGTATTGTGTGCAGTTCTGGTGTCCTCAACATAAAAAGGACATGGAACTGTTGGAACAAGTCCAGAGGAGGGCCACAAGGATGATCAGGGGACTGGAGCATCTCCTGTATGAAGACAGGCTGAGGAAGTTGGGGCTGTTCAGCCTGGAGAAGAGAAGGCTGTGTTGAGACCTCATAGCAGCCTTCCAGTATCTGAAGGGGCCTATAAGGATGCTGGGGAGGGATTCTTCATTAGGGACTGTAGTGATAGGATAAGGGGTAATGGGTTAAAACTTAAACAGGGGAAGTTTAGATTGAATATAAGGAAGAAGCTCTTTACTGTAAGGGTGGTGAGGCACTGGAATGGGTTGCCCAGGGAGGTTTTGAATGCTCCATCCCCGACGGTGTTCAAGATCAGGTTGGATGAAGCCTTGGTTGACATGGTTTAGTGTGAGGTGCCCCTGCCCATGGCAGGGGGGTTGGAACTTGATGATCTTAAGGTCCTTTCCAACCCTAACTATTCTATGATTCTACTCTGCAATTCTGGAGTGCAAGGCATTGCTACTCACGTGGACATAGGTTACACCTATGACTGTCTGGAGATGATACACTTGTGTCACTTCCCTAGTTCACAAGACTTCATCTCGTTTCATGCAAGTAGGGTACCAGGCATACAAATGGCTATGTGCCGTTGCATGTGTACAATGTAAAAACTAACACTGAAACCACAAACCAAGCCCCTGTAAAAACACTATACTTTAGAAACTGTTGATATTCTTTAAACTTGGCATGCTGTTTTCATTTGCTTGGCCTTGCTTTTACTTTCATGCTCTTATTTCCATTAAATGAGAAGCAACACTGAAAAATAGGAAAATAAACTTCCTGTTTCATCTTCACAGGATGGCCACAAGAATCTTGTTTAGGGAAGTACAATATAAGCAGCAGACCAGTTCTGGGCCTTATTATAAAAGTAAGCAACAGTCTTGATTTTCAACACCTTCCCTTCACCAGTTGCCAAGACGCAAAAAAATAGTATTATTTCAAATATTCTTGAATTTTGTTTGTACATCCTTTTCTGTGATGGGATTTTTGTTTCATTTACCTCTCTTCAGACTCTGAAATGGTTATTGCTAATGCAGAAATGTAATATGCAGAAATAGTTAAAAGTTATTTTAAGCCCAGGTATTCAATATTCTCTCTCCGAATACTCAGCAAATCCATTCAAACAGTGGCTGTACTCAGTAAACCCTCTTTTTCTGACAATAGTTGCCCTTTGCAAGCTTCCCAAATTCCAAACATATCCATGCCATGAGCTGCACAGCAAAACACTCCTGAGGTTCACTTCTCCTAGGGACACTTCCAGTTACCAAAGAAAGATGCAGCACATCATAGCCAAAGCTACATGTGAAGCTTTCAGCACAGCAAAGCAGCTCCCCATACTGTGACTTCTTCATATGGTGTGGTCAGTCGCTGGTCCCAACACTGAATTATGAACCTCTTCACAATGGTGAGACAGCATGCAATCTGAAACATGGGCTGATTAAAACACCAATATTTGAGAAGGCTTACAGCTAATTTTGTTTGCTTGGCACAGTATGAAAACAACTGCCTTTCCATGACCTCTTCATGAAAAAGCAGTTCAGCAGTAAACAAAATTTCATAAGCAGAATCTAGGTCTTTCCCGTTTGTTTTGATTATCAAGCCAAGTAAAATCACATTAAAACAAGGAGTATTAAGGCAGCCACCCTTCAGCAACTTAAAGGCTCTGAAACCAACTAGAACCTTTAGAAAAAGGGTGATAGTGCCAAATGTGCTATAGACAGGAGAAATACAAGCCACTGGACTGGCAGAGTAAGACTTCTCTGAATAAACACCTAAATATGACAGATGATAGCAAGCAGGAAATAACAAGCCTTGACTGAAAATACACTGATTTGTTCTTGTTCAAGAAGCCTGACAAACATAAAAAAGTTGATTCTGCAGATATTGTATGAGTTATTTATTACCTGGACTTCTAAATTCAAGCCCACAGGTTAAGCCCATGGAGTCTTGGAAAAACTCCACCAAAAGCTCTAACACTGGATTCATTGTACTTACCTTTATTTTTATGAAAACATTTACAGTTGAAAAGCATATTTCTTAGACCTAAAACAAAAGTCCTATTTACTATGTTAGCAACAAATTGTCTTTCCAATTACTCTTTCCTTAGGCATCTTTCTCACTCTGTCATCTAATTATTAAAGTGAATGTCTTACTTTCTCCTCCTTTCCACAAAATATTAAAATAATTCTCTTTGTTAAAAAAGAACAAAACAAACAAAACTGCAAAAAAACAGAAAAATCCCTGATGGCTTTTGAAGAAGAAAAAAAAGCCTCAACCACGTGGGGTCTTCTTCAAGATTTTTGTATGACAAGTTCATACCATTTGACTTACTAGAAAAAAATTCAAACTAAATTTATGTTCAAACTGCTTGGAGAAAAAAAAAAAAAAACAAACAAACACCACAGCACACTGATTTCATTATTTTAATGCTTTATTTTTCCATTTCAACTGTGTGATTCACAATGTGGGCAGCTGTACATACTGCACTGGGGACTGAATCTTTATTCTCCTCCTGAATGTCCTGGATTTGGCTGAGACAGAGTTAATTTTCTTCCTAGTAGCTGGTACAGTGCTGTGTTTTCGATTTAGGATGAGAATATGTTGGTCACACTGATGTTTTAGTTGTTGCTAAGCAGTATTTACACTAAGCCAAGGCCTTTTCTGCTTCTCATAGCCCCCCACCAGCAAGTAGGCTGGGGGTGCACAAGAAGCTGGGAGGGGACACATCTGGAACAGCCGACCCCAACTGACCACAGGGATACACCATACCATATGGTATGATGCTCAGCTTATAAATCTGAGGGAAGAAGAAGGAAGGAGGGGACATTCAGAATGTTGGCTTTTGTCTTCCCAAGTAATGGTAATGTGCAATGGATTCCTGCTTTTCTGGAAATGGCTGAACACCTGCCTGTCCTGGGAAGTGCTGAATGAATTCCTTGTTTTGTTTTGCTTCGCTCACAGTTTTTGCTCTACCTACAAAACTGTCTTTATTTCAACCCATGAGGTTTCACGCTTTTATCCTTCCAATTCTTTCCCCCATCCTGCTAGTGGGGAATGAGGGAGCAGCTGTATGGTACTTAGCTGCTGGCAGGACCAGGCTGTATTCCCTGAGTTCAGACTCAGACAGCAATACTGAATGGCTTTCCTTCACAGTTCCAACTGGTTCATTCCTTCCCTCCTTCAGTCTCCTGCCTTGCTTATTTTTGCCTGCCTACCAATACACTTCAGTATTCAACATGGAATGGCAGAGGACTAAAGCATTCACATTTATTTCACACAGCCTATGCAGTTATCTGCCTGTTTTCAAGCCAACTTATTCTTATGAAAATGTAAGACAAACACAACATGCCCGCTGGCGTTCTTCCTTCACACCAGTATATCTCATGAGCCTAACAAGCCTCATCCATCATCTGCATTAACCATGGACTGAGGTGAAAGGTCAGGAGTCAGGGTTTGGAGAAAGTCAGCTGTAAAGGGACAGAAGGCATGCTGATAGGGAAAAGACTGTATCACTGTCATCTACTGACAGCAGTGATGGACAAAGACAATACTGTTTGGTAATACATGAAATTTATCCATTTATTTCATGCTTTTCTTTGGTTGTCCAAATTTGTAAGATTCAATAGTTACTGTTGAAAGTCTGTGAGTGACTTCTATGACTTCTGTTGCAGGTATGATGCACAGCATCTGCTCATTCTTTAGAGGTGACCCCTAGTGAGAGGCTCACAATTCTTGGTTCCAGGTTCAGTCATTTTGCCCTACACAGATGAAACTTCTTTTTCCTCCAGAGGATTCTACAACTGGGTGAAAGCAAGCAGATGGTCTTACCACTGCCAGATGTTCCTGATAGCAGTGTCCTGGACATTCTTCTCTACAGGGATGTTCTTTCAAAAAACCTCATCACTACATTAGACTTTCTTAAATCCCATAAACTTTATAAACTAAGTCTTTCTTTCTGAGCAGGGCTTTTCTTTCACTCCCAACTACCCAAACCAGAAATTCAGCAACATTTGTCCAATTTTTAAGACAACAGCTCTCCATTATTCTAAATCTCTTAACCATAAAATACGACAGCCTAACCAATAAAAACATATTCCATTTTTTCATTTGATTTATTCAGAAAATTAAGGACTAAAAGAACAGCAGTATATATGGGATTGTCTTAAGAAGAGAAAGATGCCTCAACAGAGGCTGCTTAACAAAAGCAGGTACTTTTCCCTGAAAAACTTTCTATTTCATAAAAGCTGTAAACAGAAATATTAACAAAAGTTTCCCAAGTGACATGACCTTCCTTTCACAGTCCAGAGAGCAAATGATAGGGACACTGATCTCAGAGAGGTGTTTTAAGAAAACACATCCACAATATATAGAAATAGGGTGTCCTGGATCTAAAGGCAATAAACTCCACTTCTTAAACTACTGGCTTAAGGTAAAGGCAGAAGTAGAACCAGGGTTTGCAACTGTCTATTGAGCACCCAAGGACAAAGTGTAAAGTGTAAGGAGAAAGCAGTCCTTAAAGAAAAATAATCTGAGAATTTAAGCCCTGAAGGGATCCTTCGGCCACTCAGTCTGATTTACTGTAACATGCATTATGCATCTTCCAGCTATTCTATGCTGCACTGAAATACTTTAACTTGGCTAAAGTAACACTTGCCTAACAACAGCAGAAACATTTGCCCTAGGTCTTGCCAAGATGCATCAAGTGACAAACACACCGTGCACCCTGTAGCACATTTCAGTGCTTTGCCCGCTCTCACTGCATGGCAGCAGCTCCCAGGGAACCACTCTCACCATGCCTTTCCAGCCAGAATGAAGATCCCTTCAAGAGCCAGCATCTTTTTCATCTCAGAAATCCCTACATACAGTAATCAAGTTACCACAACCTTTTGTTTTTCCTTCTCTCAGCTGAACAGCTTGAGGCTTCTAATTTGCCCTTCGAAAGCCTTTACATCATTTCTGCAGCTCATTTACACGCGGGCCTCACTTCTAAAATATGACCACAGCCAGACTGCGGGGAGCAGAGCAGTATTTAGTTTCTCAATATCTGTCTCACTGACTCAGTTTAAAGAGGTAAAAATCACCTAGTCATTGATCATCTGTGCTCATACCTAAGGGTCATATTAGCCACTTTTGTCAGCATATCAATGAATTCAGTATTTGTGAAGGAAAAAAATGCCACAAAAATGCTGTTAGTGTTCCAGTACACCACAGTTTATACCTAAAAATTATGTCATCTATAACATGAACATCAAAAACCTCACATTTCCGTTTCAAAATCCCAGCCCACAATTAATTGGACATAAATAGCCAAGGACATTAAAGTATATACAGTAGGGAGAGCTAGTCTTTCTTTCAGTCATAGCCTTTCATTGTTCTATATCCCCGTCTTTATTTTCATGATAGGATAAATAATCTTTCAAAATGCTACATCCTGTTTTATTATTTTTTCAAGTAGGTTTTACTATAGTAGGACTACAGCCTACAGTTTTGAGAATGGTCAAAAGACCAGAAAGCCATTAATCTTGGATATATGCACCAGGAAAACTGTGTAAAAGATAGGGTTACTTCATGATTTCAGCCTTTAGTGGGACACTCTTTTTCTGTGCCCAGCTTCAGAAGACTAGAAGTCCATCAGCCAGCACATTTAACTCCCAGAGCACATCCGACAAAATGCTTATGTGAAAAAGCACTTGACGGTTGAAGGAGCCACTCCATACAAATATTAACCCCCCAAAAGGACAACAGAGCTTACATTAAGAGTGAAATATGCGCAATTGAGGGTGCTACCCATTCCATTATTGACTGCTGAATGACTCAACACTGCAACCAGCTGCAAGGAAGCAATGATTCTCCTATCCTCCTTTGCTTGTTTTTTTTACAGTGAAGTCCAGGTCTGGATTTTAGCACCATAGTCACACTGCCTTTTCTTAAGGATTTCTGGTTCTTATTTTGGTAGGCAAGTTAAGTCAAGGCTATTTTAATGAGAATTCTTGACTAATTGACACTGGGCTGGAGGGGGACAGGACACCTACCACCCATTTAGAAATATTTTTATTTGCAATTGCATAATGCTTTTGGGTATTTTGGACCATTATCAGCATCAGTCTCACCTGTGAAATCAAACTCCTCCAGACTGAGGATAACCCAGAACCCAGATGCTCTTCTTCTGAGAAAGGTTCCTTATTACTCATCAGTAATAACAAAAGTTAATGCTAGCATAAGGGTTGTTGGGGTGGGTTTTTTCCCCTTGTTAAATCCAGTGTAATTACAGGAGCTGTCAGTCACGCTCAGAGCACACCTACCTATTTCTGACTCCTCAGGGAGCTTAAAGCTGCCCACAGAGTAAGATCTTAAACTGTTGAGACCAAACAGTTTAAAATAAGAGCAGAAATATTAACTTAAGAAATAGCTCAAAGCTGCTTCCTCCTTTTATCTAAAAATGTTGTCATTTTCTTTTGATCACAAAACATAAATTTTAGGCTTGCTCACTCCATTTAATGTTAATCCATGCTAGATGGTGGATTTTTTTAGCTGCCCTCACTACATACGTAAAATTTTCTGTTAAAATACAATTAAGCTTAGAGTCTTTAAGTTTCTCTACTCTTAATTACCTACTCATGTCTGGTTGTACTGTAAATTTATACAGATGAGTTGAGAAGTTTCAAGCACAGTTTCAGAACTTCTGAAAAATCTCACTAGGCACTTATCTGTCTGTTGAATATATTGCCTGATGTTTCAAATCTGTTCTTTAATGAAGTGCACAGGTAACTGGGTTTAATTATGTGTTTAATGAATAGGTACTTTTGAGGAAACAATAATTTGAACTAATCTATTTGTCAGTAGATTTAAAAGAACATGTGTATAAAAGTGATTTTATCATGCAGTTTTATTCTTGTAAGTAATATAAAGATGCTTTTCCCGATTCAATTTTAAATTTGCAGTAGTTTGTTTGGGTAACAGAAAAATCATACTTCTAGGGTATTACCCAAGTTGTATTTTTGTCTTTCTGGCTATCATGGCTCTCTCTTTAGGGAGGTGACTTCCCTGCAAGCATGGAACACACTTTTCTGCTCCAAAGCTTCACTTACAGGGTTTTGAGGCCAAATCACTGTCAAATCTTATATTATGCCAGGTATTGCTGACCTGCTTCAAACACAGACTAAAGCCAGAAAAAGAACTTGGTCCTTGCACCCAAGAGGTTACAAAGACTCAGAAGCAGAAAATTGAGAAATATATACGGAGAAATACAGGGTGACAATGAAACATTGGGCTGTGTGATATGAGTTAAACACCACAAACAGTTTCTGGTGACTGGTGTACCCTAAGTTTTCTTCCCAGAAAGGTAGATATGAACGAAGTAAAAGAAACCTTCCTTCCACCAAAGGCCTGCAGTGTCCAGACTGAATGCAAGTTATGTACCCTCCACTATTGCAAAGGAAACAATGAGGTCCCTGGTTTGTCACAAATTTGCTTTCACAGGATTACAATCTAGTTTTGCATTGTTACTTCTAATTCCCATTTAAAGAACTTAAAAGATCAAAATTCTGCAGGGGCAAAGATCCTTTTTCAAACTACTGTTACATGACATTATGTCAGAGTACTAAAATATGTTGAAATAACAACTGCCAAGCATTTCATGGCTAAGTTCCATGTAGGGGTCTGATCCAGAACTTTTCTGTTTCCCTGAAGTGTGCCTGTGGCCACCTTTCATATTTCCAAGTTCCTTTCCAAGCAGTGTTCTCTCAATATTTTTCAAAATCTCTCAGTACTCATTTTTATTTTGAAAATAATGTCTACGTAACCCCTCTGTGCATCTTGTGACATTTTAGTATCGTCCTCGGTTAGTAGTTACATGGTTTGGTTTTGCCATGAAGAATAAAGTTAGCAAAGTCCAACAGAATATATCAGTTAAATGAAATTATACAGCACCAAATAAATTTACTTTTCGTTTCAGCATTTGATTACTCTTTTGAGTTGACAGATACCGTTAGTACAATCACTTTATACATAAAGCTGTCTCTATGCAACTGTCAATTATACACTTCATCAGGTTTCAGACATTGTGCTCTTCTAACATTTCGATAAGGCTTAGACTTCTTTATGCCACACTCCATATCTGACATGTCATTCAATGCACAACTTTTTCTAGTAAAAAATAAAAAAATAAAATCAAACAAAAACCCAAAACCAAACAAAAAATAAACCAAAACACATACACCAAACCAACCTTGCTGTATTTATGACAGCAATGAAATAGAATATGTCAAGTTGGAAAGGACTCATAAAGAACATGGATGTATATACTTCTGCAAACTTTGCATTTATATCTGCAGTCTCGTGGCAAGGAGCATCTTGGATTCTGCTACAGAACATGTTACACAGCTTTAAATATTCTGTGTTTGATCCTATAATATTCTAAACATTTTTAAATACTCTTACCTGGTAATAAAATCATGCATAATAAAATGGTATCAACTTCTACTTTGGTCTACTCTATATCTCTATTATAAAGTATTAAATATTAAACATTTAGATAAAAGAAAGATGAGAGACAGGTATTCTTCTTATCATAACTTAGTATTAATATTTCATTAAAGTCCAGATGTGACATATTATTAGTGACTTTTTTCAGGAGTATTTCTTCTTATAACTGCATTTCTGAATGACAATAGTAAAAATTATCATTTTTTGTATAGAACATTTAAATTTTGAAACAACGTTACGGGATTCTGTATTTCTCAAGTCTTTTTATGAGCTGTGCAAAACTGAAGCACATTCAAAATCATATTGATGATATTTCTGGAGTTTTGATAGTTTCCAAACATTTTTTTTTTTATTATTTATTGGATATTTATAGTTGCACTGAATGACACTCACTTCTATTTTTCATGCATTTTTTTGGGTTGCTTTTCAATAGAAGTATAAAACTTTAAATGCAAAACTTTGCTCCAGAATCAGGGAATGAATAGTCATTTTATCTAGTGATCTGAATAAGAGAAAGATAGGAAGTTAAGCATTCATTGAACGGTTTTGTTTTCAAATAGATAAAAACCAAAAATTCTTCTATCAATTTTTTATTTCTCTCCAGACTGTTGAACAGCCCTTTCTTCCTGTCCTGCTTCCCTTGGTTGTAGTTATTGCAGCCATCTTTTCCACAGGCTTTTTGGACTTTTTTGACTGCACGCAGCATTCGTATCGATGGTTTAGCCTTCCAAAGGCATGGCCGTTTTGGTTTGTTGTTTTTTTTTAAATACATGATCTGTAGCCTGTTAGGACGTGTTTTTATATCACCACAAGCTCTTTTCATTCTATATTTATTAGTACTAAGGTTGTACTAATGCTCTGTTAAAATGCTTGTGTCTAGTTAGTGGCATATGCTTGAGCCAACCTGACTTTAGCACTTAATTGTTGTGTTATGCTCTCAGGTCAGGGACTATTCAAAACATAAGAATTTTATTAAGTTGTAGCTGCAATTTTATCTCATTTAAAGTACATTATAGTTTATATGTACTTTCCTCATCCTAAGGCTGATTCTTAATAACTTTAGCCTGACAGTTAATAGAGTAGCAATTGCTTGCATTACTTTTAGTGTATTGTGTAAGCAAGGAAAGTGACCCTCAGAGCCTGTACTATTTTGCTGAGATAACTGCATACAGTGAAAGAGAAATAGCTGGTTCACCCATGCACATAACACACAGTGCACACACACACACACACAAAGAGAATAATCTGGGAGAGGTATGCCTATCATGTAGCCACAACACAAACAAGGATGAGATTAGAGACAATATGCTTACCATTCTTAGACAGTTCACACCCTTACAGCTACACTTCTGATTATCAGGAGCATTTACAAAGAATGTGATAACCTATTTGACTTCCTTGGAGGGAACAAAAGGTATTTTTAGGACTTCTTGTGAAATCAGAAAATGAAGACCTGGGTAACCACACAGAATACAATAAACAAAATATTTCAAGCTCCGGGACAGAGTTGGGTTGGGGTTTCTTTCTACCCTTTGGACAAAACATTTACCTGTTTCTGCTACCACTGTCCACTGCCCTAATGAATCTCTTGCCTCACCCTGTCAGGCACTTGTGCACACACATGTATATCCTTGGAACATAAAAGCTCATGAACTGTGATGTAGTACATTATGTCATCCAAGCAAAAAAAAAGAAAAAAAAAAGAAAATAAGTTGAAAAGATTATGATGAGAGTAACGAATTTGTGTCATCACTTCATATAAAATTCTTCTATGAAGGTGGAACACATTTGCTAGTATACAAACAGATATAACAGATTATGTAGTGACATTTCTCGTTTCTTTTGCTTGTTTAAATGGAAAAGAAAGGATCAATATTCATGAAGATAAAAGCATAAACAATGGGGGCAGGATTGCCATAAGCACTATAATCACATACCATTTACTTTCTATATTACTTATAGGCAAAGTGCAAAATTAACACAAGGTGGAAAATTGGATTCAGCTACTTTTGGTTTTATAGCCATATTAAACAAAGCCACAGAAGTTGTTTGCTTACTTACACACTCATTAATAAGACATTGATTAGCCTAATTGCAAGTGCACATTTACACATCACTGCTGAAGTTATTTATCTCTGCTAAAGTTATTCACCTTTCCCATTAACTCACAACTGTTCTCATAAACATTTTAGAAGGGCTTCCATAAAATTACAGTATTTAGAAAAAATGCCGCTTGACATTTCCCATGTAATTGTTTACAGAAGACAGTAGTTAAAGATCAACTCAACAAAAATGTACTATAATCCATAAAAATCATGCATCATAACATGGACTTGTGATAAAGCATACTTTTATATTGCCTGTACATAAACATAGAACTTAGCACTTTCATAAATCATCATCACAACACTATATCTGAGTGCTCAGCTTTTGTAAAAGATTGACTTAATCAGCTTCCTTAATTGACTGTCAAAGAAGAGAATTTTTTCACTCTAATTCTATTTCTGTGTAAGTCAGAACACATCATGGACAACAGGGAAACTGCTGCTGTTGCTATTTATTCAGAATATCAACCAAGTTCAAAGGTAAACTTAACAGTCTGTCAATCTGGTTTGCTCCTTCATTTATTGGAATGGTCTAATCCCATAGCCAAATTCATAATAATTTATCCCCGAGTTCCAGTGTGGATTAAACCAAGCTGTTCAATTTGAGACAGAAAGATACATAACAGGCAAACAATATGATTATGAACCATGTCACATTAAAATCCTCTACCTAAGACAGTCCTTCAATGCTGTCCATATACCCTCCTAAACTTCACAATACCTGGTAAAAGGAAAATATCTCCTTGACGGCAAAGTGTAAATTCCCAGTCTGTTGAGCAGCAAAGCAGCCTTCTGATGACTATGACAATTTATTTATTAAAAAAAACAAACTAAAACAAACAAAGCCACCAAATAACAATGATAAAAAAGTAATAACTACATCAAATGGTAAACCAGGGCAGCTGGTGAGCTGGTAGAGACTGCAGACATGGTAAACATCTGCAGGGATCTGAGCTGAATTTTGCTACCAGGAAGATATCCTGATAGCAATACAGGGGAATGGTCTGAGAACTCACAGCTGCCAGCTATTAAAGAAACATCAAAAAATGCAACTTAAAAGCAAAAAAATATGAAATCTCTGCAAAAGAGGTCATAAGGTGCCAGTGAGCATTCTGAAGGAGATGTACACATGTGCCTGCAATATCTAGAGCTGCACAGTATCACTAGTCAGAAAGCAGAAAAAAAGGCGTTTGTGTTCCCTGACCTTGGCAATTACATGCTTTGGGGTTTCACTTCAGTATTTTTCAGTAATATTTCAGTATTCAGTCCATTTATCACTATAAGCACTACCTTATGGCTCCCAGAATCTCCGAAGCCCAAGACAGAAACACCTTCACCTCCCCAGACCATCTCTCTTCCAGTGAAGGCTTTTAAACCTACAGCAGATCACTAGTCCTCTCACACATGCTCTTGGCAGTTTCCACCATGGCGACTCCCTGCCTTGGGTGAAGGAGATCCTTTGCATGTCTGTGGGCATTCTCCTCTTGTGTAACTGCCTGCAAACAATGGTGTCTTTGTCTAAACCAAGCAGGAGACAAGGTTGTGTGGAAGGCACAAACAGGGATGGTCTCTTCAGCCAGTAGCACAGTTTTCAAGCCAGCTACATCCTCTGTGATGGACCGTTCTGTGGGAACCAGACCTGCCTGAAGGGCTTGTAACAGTGCAAGGCTCAGTTTTCCACACTGATGGAACTTCCTTGGGATGGCATTCTTCTAAGACTAATATTACATTGAAAACGAAGGCAGTGTATCTGCAAACCCCAGGGATTCCCAAATAATTGTTAAGAGGATTACATGACAGGTTTTATCTGCTAACTCTTAAAATTACTATCTAGAGTGGCAGATTATACATGCACATACCTCCTCGTGCCTTTTACCAGCTATTTTCTGGTCATAAGGCTGTAGAATTAAGAAATAGAAAAGATCAATTAAAATTGTCAAGTCTATCTTCTGCATGTTTCGGTAATTTTAATGACGTTATACTCCAAATAATGCAAACCTCAAGTTATACAAATTTCTGAGGATGTAATTTTCTTTTTCTTATTAAAGACAGAGTTTAAAGTTTCAGAATTTAATTTATGAGTTTTCATTTATTTAATAATTTTGCTGATTGTTAATAGAATTCCTGCAGAATACGCTTTTTTCTTTCAGCTTATTCATTACTTTTTAATTTTTTCTTTTACTTGAATTCTTTGCCTATTTCAATTTTTTTTCTTGCCTTAGTGTATTTCTGACTTTCTACATTATTTAGTTAATTTATACCTTGCAATTCAAACAAATACATTCTTTCAGATTTCTGAGTAAATCTTCCTTCTCCTTGTTCAGATCATCCAGTTTACTGAACATTCAGACTTACCAACTACCTTTGAAGTCACATTATGGGTGAATGTCTGCTGCTAAACAGAGGCAACAAGTGCTGTTTCAAATATCTAGTATACCCAAGACATGAGCATGGCCCGGGAACTGGAAGAGATCTGTACCTCAGTGGAGATCACCTGGAAGTCAGCTGTTGAAGGCATCAGAACTGGCAATGAAAGCTGATGTTTGGGCAACTAGTTGCTACCCAACCCTTCTTCAAATAAAACATCATCAGTTAGGAGCCAAACTTACTCATGCCACAATGGGACAGGCAGTGACACTCTGATTCTTCAAATGCCTATCATAAGTTGCTAAGAGAATATTGCATTAAACACCCAAAAGGATTAAAAAGAGCTATGATGCTGTATATTTGAATGGGGACTTTGTCATTCTGAATATATATCAAGGGAAGACTGCTTTTATAAGCAAGACAAGAACAGAATGCTTTAGAAACCTAAGCAATAGCATGGACAAAGCAAACACCAACTGCACTCCAAATGGAAATTGCACATGTAATTCCTAGGTGGCCCATGCAATCCTCTAGCTCCTTTTCTGCTGAGTGGTCACTTGCTTAAAGAACAGTTACAAAACCCAGGGAAGCTGAGCAGATGGGGTATTGTATCTCTGCCAGTATGTGTTGCTAGACTGAACATACACATAGCTGAACATAAGCACAGTGCTACATGTACATAGGCTGAGATGAAAGTTGGCTACTATAAACACAAGCATAGATAGACCTGGACTACACCTGACTGTACAGACATGCTCAGAGACCACTGCCTTCTCTGATCACCCACAAAGTGTTCATGTGAGTTACTGCACAAGTCAAAAACGCTCAGTAGAAAAATCTCAATTTCAAGACTACTATTTAGCATAGCCTATTTAATTTTAATTAAAGAACAAGTCAGTGAGCAGGCGTATACAGCTCAGCCAGCAGATCACCACAGAAGATGGCAAACGTCAGCAAACAACAGTGATAGACTGCTGGGGTAAGTTCTTGGGCCAGCACAACTGCAGCCAAAAAGGGTCATGTGATAGTATATTACCTAGGGTGATTAAAAATGCTTTTTCTCTCTTATGTCGTTGTTTGTCTATTGAAGAACCAATATTAGAGGTAAAATATGTAAAAAATTGATTTCTTACACCACCATATGACAATTCTAAAGTCCAAACAATCTGTCAAACAAACTGGATTTTACATGTGAAACTGAAGCAGTAATTTTTGAGCTATGTACAGATTGAACACAATTGCTCAGAACAAATCTACTGCTGGTACATAAAAGAAAATTCTTTTGTTAAATATTTAACTTTCCCATCCCTTCAGTTACAGACTGAAAAAAATCTCAGACTCCCATATCACTTCCCTATATCTTCCTAGGAAAAGGACTAGCAAAACAGAGGAGAGGAGTTATATACTCTGCCCCTTAAATGTACAATAATTTACAGCCTTCTTCATGAGTTACAATAGTCAGTGCCTGAAATAGATACAGTGGCACCTGTGTTCTGTCTGTCCTCTTTAATTTCTTTAAGCCCCGGCTAGAAAGAAGACAGAACTGGAAATACTGTGTCAGCTCCTCACCACTAGAGAAATCCACTATCAAGGGAAAATTGTTCACCAGGATTTTTTTCTTTCTTTAAACCAGACTTACAGCTGCTTTGTTCCCTAGCAGCAACATGAAGCTACTTGATCACATCGGTTAATCACACCACAATATCCCAATACTTTTAAGGATAAAAATAGAGCAGGAAAAAAATCTAATCCTTCTCATCTCTTCCTCCCCCCAAAATATCCCAGAACCAATGGATCATCAAGCTTTTTTAAGATTTTGCAAAGAAAAATTAAAAAGGCCAAACCTAGTGCTTTTCCTTGCCCGTCAAGTTAACACTGAAACCTTGATACAGTAGTTATTTTTTAATCTAATTTCCTGCAAGCACCTACATTAGGGAAAGAAAGATTTGGAACATATATTGAACAAAATTAATTCCTAGCGAAAATGTCTTATACCAGATGTCTGCGAGCTGTTAGCCACATGTTGCCGATTGTGTAGCTTATGCCATTATGTTGGCATAAGCTACACACAGTTCCTCCAAGTATCACTCATTCCTTCTAGTATCACCAACTAATCTGATTGAAAGATCAGACAGTAGGCTCCAAATTCCCAGATGGGGACTGCCTGTAGCTGCTAATAATTTTCACACCAGGGGAACAGAGAAAGCTCTTCTTGTGTCAAGAGTGGTTTATTTTTTTTAAGAAAGGTACCTCAGATCCACATCTTTCCACATACTCATTCAAACCACTTGTAAACATTCTTGCACATTTTCACAAATATATGATGGACAGCATCAAATCACTTCCTCATCTTTTTGATTATCAGATTCACACCTGTTTGGCTAGTCCGGTCACAGGAAATTGCAAGGTGCTAAAACAACCAGATAAAACAAAATAGATAATTATCTCCTCTTACTGGCATATCCTATTCTCCTTATACTTTCATATTTGAATGATGATAAGAGTTGGCTGTCTTCTAGCTATTGCTATTATAAAGCCAATATACTTACAACAGCAGAATGCAACAAAAAAGACAAACACAAAGTATTTTGAACAAGCATAAGCCTTCAACCAAACAGCGAATCTGAGCTGAAACAGCACATCCAAAGTGAAGACCCATGCATTCAGATTCCCAAACGCCTAACGTTCACTGATGCATAGATGCTTCTCAGCTATATACAGTATCTAAACATCATACATTTACAGAAGTTTTTCTATATTCAAGCTTCTTTACTGAATTCATTTATTTATTAAAATTGAGATTTTAACATAAAAAGTATGCATTTTTTCTTCAAAAAGTCCTCTTTTTTCCTTTGCTATACTGTAGTACTGGAATATTCAATACTTCTAATCTGTCTCCATGGAAGTGATGTCAAAGTATAGTGCAGTCTAATTTAAAAAAAAATATATATATAAAAAACCTGCCTTCCCAAACTTCAGCAGCTGAGCACTGAGGACCACCATAAGAAGGCAAAATGTTAGAGGTTATTCTTCCCTTGCTATCTCTGGAAATGCAACAACATGTAAAACATGTTGTTATCTTTCCTATTAATGCAAAGTGAAAAGCAGTTTTGCGTGCTGTCATACAGATCTGCAAAACAGGATTGCTTGATAGGGACAATGGCAATCAGAAGCATCAACCAGGTTATTATACAACACAGAAGTTATCTTGTATCTTAGAAAGCTGCATTTGTTTGCATTAAAGGCATATTCATTGACCTGGAGACCCTTTAGGAATTACATTATACCTAGAGAAACAGTAAGATCAAACATTATTTCCTATAGTCCATTTAAATTTCCAGCTAAGCCACATTTCAATGCTTTTTGTTCAGAGTCCAAACTTCATATAAAAGTTTGGATGTGTTTTTCCAGATCACTCAGTTTATGTTTTAACACACATCTCTCTATATCTGTGTGCAGACAGACATGAAAGGAAATCATATTCCCGTAGTATTTCCACTTAACCTAGAAATTGGCAACACCTAACTTGAAAACAGTTCTATTCCCACAGTATTTGCAGTTCCAAGACTCTCCAAACTTATAACCAAACCTATGAATGTTTTCAGAATGGTTGTTCTTCAAGGAAATCAACCTCCAGATTCAAGAATAGTCCATCCCCATATGTTGGAAGTCAGACCAAGGCAGGAGGCCCACATAGATAAAAGAGGAGCTCTTAACTATGCTTAAAAAAGGAAGCATGCAAATAAGGGATGCAGGGTCAGGTCATCCAGAAGAAATACACAGACACTGTCTGTGTGTACAAGGGTGGGAGTAGGAAAGCTAAAGCCCATCTGAAGTCAAATCCAGCACGGGACATGAAGGGTAATAAGAAGGGCTTCAAAAGGGCCACCAACAGCAAAAGGAGTAAGAGGTGATAAAAATGAGCCTGACACTGGATGTGGCAGGAAACCTGGTGACAATGGACGTGGGAAAAGACCAAGGTACTTCATTTCAGTCTTTACTCATAAAACTTGCCTTCAGGAATCCCAGACTCCTGAGACCATTGGAAATATCTACATTAAGAAAGAGATTCTTCCCCACCAAGAGTAACAAGTTAGGGAACCTGGATATACAGAAGTTCATAGATTCTCCAAGGGTGCACCCATGAGCACTGAGGGCACTGGGTAACGTCATTGTTAGGCTGATGACAGAAACTGGAAGGAGAGGCTGAGGCACCTGATAGGTGTGCTGCCATCCAAAGAGACCTCGAGAGGCAGCAGAAATGGGCAGAGAGGAACCCCATGAGGTTTGACGAAGAAATGTGAAGTTCCACCTCTGGGGATGAATAATGCCATGAACCAGTACACACTAGGGGCCAACCAGCAGTGGCTCTGCAGGAAAGGACCTATGAATCCCAGTGAACAACATTCTGACCATGAGCCAGTAATATGGCCTCACGGCAAAGTGGTTGCATCAGGAAGAGCACCACCAGCAGGTTGAGGGAAGTGATCCTTTGCCTCTGCTCCGCACTGGTAAGAGCACATCAGGAATCTTGTGTCAAAGTCTGTGCAAGACAGACACAGATTTACTGGAGTGAGTCCAATGAAGGGTCATGAAGACTGGAGCATCTCTCATAAAAGAAATGCTTGAGAAAGCTTGAACTGTTCAGCATGTGGAAGAGAAAGCTCATGGGGATCTCATCTTAGCACATATAAAAAGGGAGAAATAAAGGTGATGAGTCAGGCTCACTAATATTCAATGTCGGGGCAAGAAGCAATGGGCACAAACAGACATAAAAGGAATTCCATTTAAACATCAGAAAAAACTTCTTTACTCTGAGGGTGGTCAAACACTGGAACAGACTGCCCACAGATGTTGTGGAGTCACCATTCTTGGAAATATTCAGAACCTGACTATACACTGTCCTGAGCAACCTGCTTTAGTCAACCCTGAGTTGTGCATGACAGCTGGACTAGGCAATCTCCTGGGGTCCTTCCAAACACATTTATACTGTGATTCCAGAAAGGGTCGCCAATCATTTATTATAAATGCCTCAGAAATGAAAGCTAAGAACTTCACCTAACATTTTATTTAAGGCATTTGAAAAATGCATTTCAGCGACCACACAAGACAGATGTCAACAGTGGACAATTAGTGCCTCTAAGATATTTTTTTCAAAGGGAAAAAAAAATCTAGCATACTTGTCTGCCACTCAGTAAAGATCTGAATAACTAATGGAACTCAAATAGTAATTATTTAGTGACTTAAACAGCCACTAAAATTCATCAAGTGACAATGATTTTTTGTGCTACACAGGCTAATGTCTTTCAATATTTTGTAAATTATCTGGAAATATATAAAAACTATTCATTATCAGATCTGTAGATCCACCAAAGTCTGCAGAATATTAACTAAGGTAGAGAAGGCCAGTGTGCAAAGTGATCTGAAAAGTAATTTAGTGAGTTTTAAGTCCATTCTTACAGCATATACCTTAATACAGTCAAATTCATGGTAATGGATACAAAAGCAAGCAATACCAGTCATATCACTTGGCCAAAAGACTGTATTACATAAAATGGTGGTTTTTTCATTATGACTCCTAAATAATTGTCAAACAGCTGAACACAAGCTCCCAGCTCAGCTTTGCCACACAAAAAGCTACTGTGAGTGTATGTAAACAGAAGAGCAGAAGATATACTTTGCCTCTGTGTCATCGATGAGAACTACAATCAGTACCAAAAAAATCTCATGAATACACTTATTTCAACTATATGTTTCCTATTGTAGCTTAGCTGGTTTAACTACGTTTCAAAGTAAAATGTTATTCCTTTTACCCTCTCCCCTAAAAAGAGGTCCACTAAAAGAAAGAATCCATACAGAGCTGGATGTTGCTTTACACGGCACTGAGTTCAGCAGCATGCAGATGCCTGCATTCCCTCCCCCTCTGGTGTGTAAGGGCTCCAGGCATATATTAAGGTTCAATACATCATTCTGCAAATGAGTGGGGTGTAGGTGATCGCTAGGAGTCATAGAATAGGCTGGGTGAACAATGGATTTCTGCTTGAAGAGTGAACATAAAAACCTCACCAAGCAAAAGGAAAAAAAGTCAGCTTGACAGTAGCAGATAGTAAGACATTTGTTTTCCCCTCGACAATATGGAAAAGCAAACCTGCTTTCATTTTGGAGCAAAACAGAATATTTCATTTTCTCTGACAAGAAACATTTTCTTTCTACCACAGGTGTTGCAAAAGCAGCACAGCAATGCAATGAAGAGTTAGAGTTAGGAACAAAACCAAGAAAATGGCTCTTTGTTTCTACAGAAACCCCAGGTTTACAACAGCCACCTCATTACATGCATGAGGCTACTTAACCACTCCACCTGAGGAGATCTGAACTCACCAAACACTCCTTGCAGAATGCCTGCAACACAAAGCACTTGTCAGTTCTGCTGTGGCACTCTGCAACTTTTCCTGTTTAAATTAATCCTAATCCAATCAGAAATATTCATCTGCACAATGAAAGAAAAGCATTCTATATCTTGAGGTCTGGAATATTCAGAGCCAAAGAGCCTGGCAAAAGCATGTTTCCCTTAATGGATAAGATCTAACTGATTGTTTACAGCTCACGAGTTCCTACACCACCCAACAATAATTCCCAAAAACCTTTGCAAAGGTAGTTTGTCTTCCTTTCCTGAGGAAAACTTAAGCAGCCTACTACCTAACACTCTGAGATTTCCTGTGATATTATCATGCAGTAGTAAGCCATCATTATATCTAATTTTAGGAAAATGACACCTCAAAATTAATATAGAGGCCATGGGACTTGTTTCTAACCAGCAGGTCACTTCTTACCCAATGACACCCTACCCACTGTAGCTGTTTCCTAACACTTTTCCTGAGCAAAATGGCTAGTTGAGTGACCACTAATTTATCTCCTACTGAATACAGGGAAGAAAACATCTACTTCTCTGCAGTAGATGTCGATATATCAAGAACAATATCTTTCCCAACAAAATACTTCAAAATATTTGTTTCTCCACTACAGAAACGTCCAGCTCTGTAACATCATAGCACAGCATTGTTATAATGAATTGAGTCTCTCCTGAACACCAAAACGCTGAGGTTTTCATTTTGCTCTGCCTGTATACACCTGCAATAGGGACACAACATTCTGACTCTGCAGACATGCATACTTTCAGTTCTCTGAGAAAAAAAAAAAAAGTGGTAGCAGGCAGCAAACTCAGCTTTGCTTTGCCCATCTGTAGCTGAAGTGCACTGTCAATTTGTACCTATGCTCCTCTTCAGGAGGAGCTGTACTATCTTCACAACCTGATAGTGGCATACCTGTACCCACACTTTGCTGCAAAAGCTAATCTTCCAATAGGACCTATTACTAAAGTAGATGAGGGCTAGCCCAAATGGATTTAATTTTATGGTGACCTTTTTAGTGACAGCATGTTCAGGGAAGGCTTTCTCAGAGGAGTAAAAGAACAGATGGGCAGCCAAGGCTAACGACTCTGTTCTTCTTACTGCATGGAATCCTTTTTTCCCCTGTACTCCCAGATGGATTTTCCTGCTTTATTTTTACCTGTAGTTCTAACACATTCCGAGACGTTATTGAGACATATATTCTTATGGCACAAGCCCTAATAGCATCAACATCACTGTTCAACTGAAGTCCCTTTAAAGCATGTTTGGGTCTTCCAGGGAATGGTGTTACATGAGACAGTGTACACACTTCCTCAGTTCACTTCATCTTAGAGCTCCAGCTCTTTTCAAAGCCTCCTTTGTATCCTGTAGCAAAGCATTTCTACAGTTTTGCTCTAAGTCAAAAGATTCTATACCCAGGTCTTAGAAAGTTAGTTCTGCAGTGAGCACTATCATTCCCAATTGTAAAATGCATTGGGTGCCAATATTACCTAATACAGCAGTCTGAGAAAGCATAAAGATGTTTGTACACCTTCTGTTTCTCCCAGGACACCTGCCAGACCTATATCACTGCATCAGGAATAATTTTTTTAAAAAACAAACATCAGGCATCAAGCACTACTTACTGGATATCCCTAACTTCAATACTGAAAATACTTTTACACACACAGTCATTAAGGATGTATGAATTCAGAAAACATTCTATTGTGTGTGGATTTCCTCCCCTATCCTCATAGAGAGCATCAACTGTACCCAACTCAATGGATTACCTCCTCTAGGCCCTCCAGAGCAACAGGCATATCATACTCTGTTGCAGGTCACAAGGCATGAAAGAACTGAGTGAATTTCATTGGGTTTGCATGCAAAAACCTTCCTTTTCTTTTTTTTTCTTTTCTCCTCAGGATGAAGCCCTCAAACATTTCTTCAAATTCTCTCATTCCTCCAGCAATTAGAATCTCCTGGTGAAAAGGGTTCACCATTATTTTATTATTACCAACATCTTTTCATGCTGAGCCTTTTATTGTTTTTGTTCACCTATACTTACCTGTCCTGGGTTTAGCAGTAGCAGTCAATTTTTCTCCTTCTTGGTAGCTGAGCTCAATTCCTTTATGATATTATATTCAGAAGCCTTTACCCTGAAGTGTATCCACCTTCTTTTGGCCACATCTCTCTTCTGTTTTAATACATGTCCTTGGCCTCATCATGGCTTATGTGCTAGTTTTCAAATCGACTAAAAAGAAAAAATCCCATTTGATATCAGATTAATATTATTATCCATTGCTTTATCAGGAATTACCTTAATCTAGCAGCGGTGTTATCATGTTTGGACATGTTTTGAGGTCTTGTAAGCTCTTGCAAAGTGATACAATTCCATTACAAGCCTTGTCTCTTTCTGCAAGCACATTCTTATTTTCCTTTGTTTTCCAGAAACTGCCACATTATGATAATCTCTCTTGCTTTTTGGGGACACCAACATTCTTATGTATGTTTTCTTGCATCCTTACAGTATTTTGCATCCTCCATCATGACTGCAGGGTCAGAGAGCATCAGTGCTCCACATACATATATATATATCTAAACCTGCTTTCTTCCCAGTAAAGTAGTTAGTTTTACTGGTCTCTTTTTTGATATTTTGGTTCACATACACATATTGCACATAAACTGATCAAAAAGCAGGAAAGAAAAAAAGGAGAATAAGGAGAGAGTGACATGCAAATAAGTCTGATTTTTTTTCATTTTCAAAATAAAAAATTCAGACACTTCATTCTTACATCATCCCCACCTCTTTTTTTCTTCCAAATGCTTTTTCTCATTTGATAATATTCTTTTTAATTTATTAAACTAGCATTGCACATTACATTCACAATGATTGTACATGATGGATTTGCAAAGTGGCATAATGAGGTTCAGATTTCTTCTCTGTCCCTTTCACAATAGGGCATAATATTCCATCTGAATTTTGACTGCCACTGAGCACTGCTCTCCTGTTTCCATAAGGCTATCTATTACTACTCAGAATGAGATTTAGGGTTGTAATACTCGACTCACATGCCATCCAACAATATGTAAAATTAGGACCATTTTCTTTTTCTTCCCCCTTAAGGGCATCATTATCTATTAACCTACATTGAAACTAATCAGCTATTTTATCGCAGCATTCTTGGATTGCTTTGCAGTTCTTTATCATCAGTAGAAGGTATCATCAGCTGACTTTTTTGCCACAGTATTCACTCCTTTTCTGATCATTGCTGATTATGCTAAAAAGCATATTCATATTGTAGCACAGTATAGTAGACTTCATTGGCAAATTCCTTCCACTGTGACAAGTAATGTTTCACTCATGCCCTCCTTTTCCCTAGTTTATAATCCACTATTAATCCATGAGAACCTTCCCTCTTAACCCATGATTTCTTATAAGATTTTGGTGAGATGTTTACTGAATCCAGAGAACACCGACACACCTGATTTTCTTTTGTTTGTTGTTTGTTATAAAAAACAAAAGATGAAGGCTTAGCCAAAGTACATGTTTTCCACTTGTCCGTGTAACAGCAGCATTCTTCAGAGAAGTTTGTTCCAGCTTACCTGCCAGAGAATTTACTAGATGTTTCCTGGGGATAGTGGTGTAAAACTGGCATCACATTAGCCATCCTTGGTACCAAGATAAATTTAAATGACTGGTCTTGGATCTCAGTAATTCAGCTATTTCATTTCCAAGTTTCTTCAGAGCTGTTGAGCAAACGTCATCACTGTCTGGAGATTAATTCTTGTTCATTTGCTCAAAGACCTCATCCATCAATAACTAGAGCTAAGAAAGATCCTCCAATACTTTTTCAATCAAAAAGTATTACCATCTGGAAAACCTCACCAAATTTTTCTGGCATGTACATACACGTATAAAACAAAAAAAAAAAAAAAAAAAAACAACCAAACAAACAAAAAAAAACCAAACAAAAAATACCCAAGTTGTTTTTTTTCACCTATATTGTCTCCTCTTTCATGTGTTGCTCACCTCTTGGACTTGCAGGTCTCCAGCAGGCTTACTTTTTGAATACACAGGAAAAAGCAATTCATTGCTCATAACTGTGCCTCTTGCAAGTTACTTCTTCAATTCATTCATAAACTCTTTTTTTCCCTTTTTTTCCTTTCTTTCCTGTTTTTTGTTTATTTGTTTTGGTATTTTGTTGCTGGTGGTTTTTTTTTTAAACTACCTTTCTGTTCTCATTTAGCTAAAATCTCAACATTTTAAAGGTATTTTTCATATTTTCAGAAACATTTACTCACAGCATGTTTACTCCTTTTCTTTACCCATAGCAACCTTCCTTTGGCATTTGAAGACTTCTCCCCTACAACACACAGGAAATACACATTTGCTCCGAGTTGTCTGGGTTGCTTTTTTTTAAATGACAATTATTCCAACTGGAGAACTTTTACTTCTGCTTATACATTTAGCCTCTTTTTAATAAAAGTCCTTGCATTTAGTTTGTTATTTTACCTTGACAATTTTAAATTTAACCTTTGTTTACTAAATAGCATGAGTCTTATTCTAGAATAATTTAAGTTAAAAGCATTAAATACCCTAAACCAACCACTTTGCTTTTTTCAGATTGCCTTTTTTCTGCCCTTCCAAACCCCTGCAGTCACAAAGTGAAACACCGCTTAAACTTCCTTTCACATTTTCCACATATTGCAGTACTAACAAGGAGCTCAGTTTCCCCATTCTTCCCACAAAGTAGCATTCTTTGTACATTTTATTTTTGGCATCAAGTCCTATTTGTCAATCAGGGTACAGAAATAGGATAAAGGTTTGCTTCTTGCAGTCTCAGCTTATCCCTGTGTACCTTGTATGTGTGCAGAATTACAGCTGGCTCTCATGAGAGTGTCTTCCAGATTCCCAGTTAACCACAGTAGCTACCACAGCCCCCATGAAACAGATTCACAGCCTCACACCTTGGAGGGAAAAAATGTACTTAAGCCACATAGATATCCAGCAAGCACCTACCAGAGGCGATCAGGTAAGGGAAGTACAACCTATCGTTTTTAACATCCAAATCTTTTTTTGCCAGGCAAATCTGGAAAATTTATTTCCTACTCCTTAACACCTTCAGGTCTACAAGAGCTCCATTCACCTGGCCCTATTGAATAGATTCTCTGCTCACTGCTATCTCCACCACCTGCACCGGCCAGTTCAGTACTCTCTTTCATAAAACACATCTGTATTGTGCAAATTTAAACATTTGGGACTGCAGCACTACTCAGAGTAGTCAAAGTCTGTATTTAATTCTGGAGTGCAGTCAAAATTGCTATAATTATATATTTTTAAATATACCCTTGATATTTTTCATTGTAAATGAGCATTTATGTGTAACACAGAACAAAAGAAATGACCATGTAGTCATATGTGTATTAAACAAAAATTCTCATGAAGCAACAGAGGCACAATGTGATCTTGTTACTGCCTCATTTGATAGTACAATGGCTTGCACAGTGTGCAACATCATTACCAAGAAACATTATGAAGCTTCAAGGCACGAGTAATGTATGGGACTATAATTATGTCAGCTTTGAGAACAGCAAGTATTCTGGGTTCAGTTCAGCATTCCCTAATTCAATAAATAACCATTTTTTTAAAAGAGAGCATGTCAGAGTGCCCAGCTCTTCTGATCACAACTCCAAGACAGGCTAATGGCAATTAGACTTCAAAAAGGATGATGCTTATCCCTGAAGCATACTAGGATAAGCATACAATAAAATGAAATAGCGGAATCTTCCATATCTTTCAAACAGATACCTAGAAAATACACACACAATGGGTTCATAAACACTCAGAATTTGAATGATGTTTGAGCCAACATGTCTTTTAGGACAAAAGGGAAGGAAGAAACACCTCTATGAAACTTCCAGCTGCATACTGCAATAAGAGATGAAAAGCATTGCTAGCTGAGGATAGCTGCCCATAGAAGAAATAGAAGAAAACACAAAGGACTAGATTAATTTATGAATATGACACAGACCTGAGAAGGATGTTTGATACCCTAGAAAATAAAAGTACAAAGTGAGGGTAGCAAGAAGGAAGAGAATGGATGCTAGCTCTTAAATAAGATAACAAGAACACCAGGCACTGGAAACTGAAGAGGAACCAGGTCAGTACACAGGAACACTGAAAGCAAATAGGAGTCCCCAACAGAACTAGAAATGATACACAGAAGAAAGGGCTAGAGATTCACAACACCACGAGGAGAAGCAGGTCTGTGCAACTGCAGCCTTCTTGGTATTGTCAGTCTGGCCATGAAAGAACCAAAATGATATCATGTCTGTTAGGTACAACTGATGGACCTGCAACTGAGAAGCATCACAAAGAACCTGGAAAACAATTTTAAACCCCCCAAAACTGGTACTGCACGTTTCCCACTTAATAAATAAATATCAAATACTAACTGCTTCAAGGAATTCTTGCAAACAAGGAGATACCTGTATGAACCTCATGTACATCAAGTCCCCAGAGAAGGAATAAAAAGCCTAATAAGAGGATAAACCAAAAATAGCTAAATGATGAGTTGTATAAGGAAGCTTCTATAATGTTTGATTGTTGAGGTGCATTTATTGAAGGAAGTCATTTTTCAAGAGATAAATTTGACTTGAACGCCCAAGGGAACAGCTACCTCGGATCAAAGCCAACACAACTGATAAGAAGTTTTAAAATGAGAAATGATTGATCCCCAAGCACTAGTGAAAAGGCAGAATACAGGGTAGATGAGAATGCAGACATGGATTTTTTAAAAAAAGTCTGGAGGCAGGAGAACATATGGTAAATAAAAAGAATTAAGACTGTGAACAGCAGTCAGGTAACAGGAGATGACATGCCCGAGTCTGTTCTATATAAGCAACAGAGTAAGAAACAACTCTGATGTCTAAACTCTCAGGAGCTTTCTCAGCACAATGGAAGATCCTGAAATACATTTATAGGATGTGAAAATGAATGCTGTGAAGAAAACAGAAGCTTGATAACATAGAATTCAGAAGTGGCGTATAGATACAGAAGGACAAATACCATTCAGGAAAGATAATATTAAAGATTAGTGCAGTGGGATATGCAAGGCTTTATGAAAGAAACCATGTTTTTTTATAAAAGTCCATTCTTTAAAACATAAAGTGTTTCTGCTAGAATCACGGTGAAAGCTCGTAAAAGATCCATGGTCAGATATAAACATGGATAAAGATCACTGTAACATCATTGGAAAGAGAAATACTATTAGCTATTGTAACAATATCTATTGTGACAAGAGACAAACTTCCTGACAAAGATTAGAACTGATGACAGACAGTAATAACAGCTAATGATATGGGTAGAGGCAACCCACTCTTGGATATTACAGCCAGCAAACCTGCATAACAAATAGCCACAGCTAACAAAAATTTGCATTATTTAAATTTGATTTTGTCATGTAATGACGATTTAAATAGTTTATCATTGAAAGCTGAGTTAGCCCAAATTAAATCAAAGGGCTAAAATAACAGTTTCATAACTCAATTATCTACTTCAAAAGGGTAAACTCCAGCAAACCTAGGGAGCTCTTCAGGGAACTCGAACATAGGAAACTGGAGCCTGGAATGTCTTTATGTCAAAGATATGATAACTAGGAAACTGTACTCCAGACATCTGGAGGGGACTCTAGATTTGATTAGGAACCATCACAAAGTAGGCTAGTAGCTACAAGCAAAGAGCCAAAAAATGTAGCAGGGATTATCAGGGTCACCTAACCTTGACAACAGCATGGAAACTGAATAATTTGCCAAGTTTTTTTTCCTGGCAGAGTTTAGGAAAGCAAAGGGGAGGGGGAGAAATTAAAAAAAAAAAAAACCCACAATAAACCATAAAACAAAAAACCTCTTGATTTGATGAGTTTAAACAAAGATCAACGGATCAATGACAGAGTCTAAATTGGGCCAGAAGCCAAATTAGTATTTTGCATCTCTTTTCCAACAGATTTTGATAACTATCAAAATCATCACAGATAACAACAGAAATACAAAAGTTATCATGGAGACAGAAGTACAAAAATTCCAACCACTACATATTTTTAACTGAGAAAGAGTAAAACATCTTCACAGAAATACCAGCAAGCATGAGGAGGAAACTGCAACCTCCCCAACTCATTCCCTCAGAGGACAATACTGTTGACAGTTGTCGTGGTTTAAACCCAGTCAGGCAACTTGTTCACTCACTCCCAGTGAGTGGTGCCGAGCTGACAACAATCGAGGTCCGTGTCCCCCCCCCACCGGGGCTCTCCCCTTCCCCGCTCCCGGAGGAACGGGGAGGAGGATCGAAAGAGTGCAACTCCTACGGGTTGAGACAAGAACAGTCCAGCAACCAATGTACAACACAAATCACCACCGCTACTATCAACTACAACAATGATAAGGGAAAATAACAAGGGAAGAGAATACAATACCACCGGCCAAGAAAACGAGTTCCACCCGGAAGCCCGTGTCCTTCCGGGTAACTCCCAGTCACCCCCCCACCCCGACCATGACGTGCTGTGGTATGGAATACCTCCCTGGCTAGCCCGGGTCAGGCGCCCCGTCTCTGCTTCCTCGCGGCCTCCCCTCCTCCCTGGCAGAGCATGAGCCTCACAAAGTCCTTGGTCAGGGTAAACATCACTTAGCAACAACCGAAAACATCGGCTTCACCAACACTGTTCTCAGGCTGGAAGTCAAAACACAGCACTGCACCAGCTACCACAAAGGAAAAAAACATGACTGCTACTGCTGAACCCAGGACAACAGTATACAAGGAAAGGTTGAAAAAAGCCTCAAGAGGCTGAGCTTTGGCTTCTAAGGCTACACAGTTTCTTAGGTCCTTGCCTTTTGCATGAAGACAGTTCCAGCAGCTTTTTTGCCATTCCATAAACTCAAAGAGGAATGGGACGCACCAGCCCACACTAGCTGTGGCATTCTACCACCACACAGAAATAAGGGTGTGCAAATTCTGGGGATCTTAAGGATTCAGCAACTTTTCTGAAACAGCTTTCACTCAGAATATATGGTTTTATATATGTGTGCTTCAAACCCATCTCAAGCTGTTAAGAAATTAATTCACTGTGATCTGCTCTTGTCACTTAGCAGTAGCCTTCAGGCAGCCCTTTGAAGTGGCACACCCCTACCAACAAACACAATACATAAAAGAACCAAAAGTCTGAAACCATCAACAAGAATAGGCCCTAACATAATGACAGGACAAATGGAGGACATCTTCAAGAATTCCACTAGGCCACATTCCCCAAATATTCCATTCCACCAGTAGTGGTATCCAGCAATATACTCAAGACACAATTAACCAGAGGTTTAAGCAGCAGAAGAAAGCACAGAAATTTCCTCAGGCATGAGAACAGCTTCCAAAGGACAAAGAGATACAGGAAAAGTCTCCTCTGTACACTTTGTAAAGACACAGCAGACAGATCCATTCTTAGGAAGTCTTTATGCTCAGGACGTCTGGCTTTTAACTTTTCAGGTAGGTCCTGGAACTGGTATGTCACAAAAAATAGGAAAATTTAAGCTAACCTTCATATTTTTATCCAAATGGCAATTACATATCCACATTGTAATGCTGATGTTGGCAAGCTTTGCAGTGCAGACAGTGAACAGGCTGTGCCACAGCAGGGACCTCATTTCAGATGAGGTGAATCTGTAAGTACCTCTTTGGCATATGTGAATGGCAATTTATACAATTTTGAGTGTTTCTTTTAAAAGGTAAGTTATTTCATTTTCTCCTTTGCTGCAGAACTCCAACCAGACCTGACACTCCCTTGCAAGCCTGGAAATCTGTGTTAAGGATTCATGAAGTCGGTATCTTGGTGAATTCTGGTTTATAACAGAGGTCTTAATTAGGGGCATTAACTAGCCTGTAAACGAAATTTCAACTGCTTGTATGTACAGCCTATGTAATGAGCTAAGATTTCATGCCTTATTACACAAATAACACTTTTATTATGATAAAATAGTATAATAATACTTCTTCTGAAAAGTATACCTACTTACACAATGAGGCAATTGAAGCCACAGGCAAGAAAATACCCAAATAAATGCTTTGCAAAATACCATGTTGCCAAATACCATCACTTTTCCTGGTTTAGAAAATGATCCCACTAAATTCACGCGCTTTCCATTTTAATCACATTCAAAGCATTATGAAGAGAAGTTGCTGACACCCATGATTGCTCACAAAATTCTTTTGAGTAAACACTTCCTGAAAGTATAAAAATGTATTTAATGTATGAAAGTATACATATATTTATTTGTGTCTTGGGTTATATACAGACAATATCATTCTGAACAAAGTTCATTTTCTTATTAAATCCTAATCAGTTTTGCAATATGTAAGACAATGGAGTAGTCACCAAGAACCTGATATTGCACTACTTCATAGGGATATATTTCCAATAAAATCATCAGGGATTTTTTGATTATGTGAAGAGTGCTGGTTACAACGTAATAATAGAATATCATGGAACATTCACTAAAAGTAAAACATGCTTCTGTCTTCATTCTCTGGAACTGAGCTCTTTAATTTTATATAGCGATGTGACCTGTGCTAAACAAGTCCTGTTACTCCATAGCTCCTCATTCTTATCCTGTACTAGAACTTCAAATTCTCACAAAATCTGCTAAGTAATATTTATGAAATGTTTCTTCAATTAGTATCTTTTACAAAGCAGTCCACAGGAAGCTTTAAATTTCAAGAGATGAAATATATAGCAGGGAAAGAATGTCACATATTTGATTTTTATGTATGATGGATATGTTACAAATTACTTAGAATGAATTTTTGGTTTAGATCTTGACACTGCCAAGAAGACAAAACTAAACAAAATAAGCACAGTCAGTCAGTAATAAATATTTGAGCTATATTTTCTCCTTAAAGACAGAATACCATTTCTGCAGTCTGTTTTTAGAGACTTTTATATCTGCATCATCAGTTAGAATAACACAGAAAGTACATTTTCGGATCTCATTTAGAGATCATTCCAGCCCTGGATCCAGAAACTAAGGGTGATCTGCTGACAAGTGGGAAGTACTGCATACCTCCCTTGTCCTCAGCCACTCATCCATACAATCACAGAATCATTTAGGTTGGAAAAGACCTTTAAAGTCATAGAATCCAACCATTAACCTAGTACTGCCCACCTTGGTCAAGTGCTAAAACAGCTGTAATGTGGGTCAGGTCCAGATCTGACCTCACTTTTTTTAAATCCCAGGTTATTTTTCCCTCAGCCCACTGCACAGATTCAGCTCACAGTACTGCTACATGAAAACTTTTACCAGCAGTAGGGATGGGACAGAAATGTATGCAAGAGAAGGCAAAGGTGGAAGATACAAAACCACATCTAGCATCAGCAGCGTGTACTTCGATCATCTAACAGTGATTATAGACACCTCTTACTCTGAAATATTCCATGACACCTTTTACAAGCACACCAGTAATTACTGTATGAATATTTATCTATTTTACCTTTAGTTCAAGCATTCAAAAAGAAGTTACTAGATTCTTACCATACACAAAGTAGTTTTTTATTGCCAAAGACAAAAAAAAAAGACAAGACTTATCTCAAAGCACAAGGAGACTTTCAGTAACTGCAGACTACAGTGGGATGTGCTGAACTCACATATAGCCTATCCTCCACCACTCTGCAGGTAACAGAACTATCTTCCCAACTTGTGTGTGCAACTACAGCCTGCTGATCAATCAAAACAGCTCCAGGTGCTGAATCCATTGGCATCAGGGCAGAGACACAGAGAAGTGGCTTTCCAAGTATGCATGTGCACATGCATACATATACATACATTACAAGATAACAGTTATGTAGAATATATAACTGCTGTACTTCGACAGTACCCCTGTATTTGCCGTACATGTGTATTTAAGGAATAAGTTCTCCTTATCAACATAATTTTATTATAAAAAAAGATCTTTGGTGCAGTATATGCTATCTATCTATACAACATCTCTGCACAGCAGTCTTCAGATCACATATATATACACACACACACACTCTCTCTGTATTTTTCTCCCAAATGTTACCCAAACATCCCAAAATTTAGCAGAGAACAAATATCTTACCTAAAATTTTTAAGCCTCCAGTACAGTACGATTCTGTTGTGAAAAAAAAATAGCTCTCCTGTGTTTCTCACTCTCCTAGTAACTTGTCCAATGATGATTTCAAACCCTACTAACCAAAGTGGAGTCTTACAACCATTAGACAGCCATTAGGGAATGGTTTCAGTGGAGGTTTTAACCTTGAAAGGTCCTAATTAAAGAACCTAATGTGGCATTTGGACAACAACAATTCTAGTTTTATATTCAATTATTAATTTTTTAATGAATGGTCCTGAGGACAGAGTACTTTGGCTACGAGAATGTCAACTGGTTATACAGTATCTGCTTAAAATACCTTTGAAAGAATTATGCATTACCTTTTGTAATGAATGTGGTTGGTCCTTTGAACCAGTTCAGCATCTCTGAAATCGTTTCCGCACATTAGGCTCAAGGAATAAACATCCTGATAAAAAGCTGTGGTGGGTTGACCCTGCCTGGATGCCACATGCTCCCCAAAGCCGCTCTGTCACTTCCCTCCTCAGCTGGACAGGGGAGCAAAAATGTAACAGAAGGCTCATGGGTTGAGATAAGGACAGGGAGAGATCACTCAGCAATTATCACCATGGGCAAAACAGATTCAACTTGGGGAAATTAGTTTAATTTATTACCAATCAAATCAGATTAGGATAACGAGAAATAAAACCAAATCCTAAAAACACCTTCCCCCCACCCCTCCCTTCTTCCCAGGCTTAACTTCATGAATTCTCTACCTCCTCCCCTCCAGTGGTACAGGGGATGAGGAACGGGGTTTGGGGTCAGTTCATCACACATCTCTGCTGCTCCTTCTTCCTCAGGGAGAGGACTCCTCACACTCTTCCTCCTGCTCCTCCCACAGGAGACAGCTCTCCACAAACTTCTCCAACATGAGTCCTTCCCACAGGCTGCAGTTCTCCATGAACTGCTCTAGAGTGGATCCCTTCCATCGGTGCAGTCCTTCAGGAACAGACTGCTCCAAGTGCGTGTCCCCCTCAAGGTCACAGCCACATTTGAGCTCCCCCCTGTTCTGGTGTGGGGTCCTCCATAGGCTGCAGCATGCCCCACCATGGTCTGCACTATGGGCTTTAGAGGCATCCCTTCTCTGGCACCTGGAGCACCTCTTCTCCTTCTTCACTGACCCTGGTGTCTGCAAAGGTGCTTCACATATTCCCACTCCTTTCTCTGGCTGCAATTGCTGTTGCACAGTTTTTCTCCACTTCTTAACTGTTATCGCAGCGGTACTAACACTGTCACCAATAGGCTCAGCCTTGGCCAGCAGCGGGTCTTTCCTGGAGCTTGCCGGCGTTGGCTCTGCTGGATACAGGGGCAGCTTCCAGCAGCTTCTCATAGAAGCAACACCTGTGGCCCCTCTGCTACCAAAACCTTGCCACACAAACCCAATACAAAAGCACATAACACATCTGAGTTCACAGTTAGTCAAAGAAAGCTATTAATCAATTACAATTCATATGAGCTACTGGTATCTCTATGCAGGGGATACACAGAAGTCTGGCAGTTTTGAATCCATGAAATAGCCTCATAAACACATTTCTATTGTGCCAATAAGCACAATAATCACTAACAGTTCCTAGTGCCCATAAAAATTATTTAAACAATAAGCTTAAAATATTTTTGTTTTATTTTATCAAGAAGTCTCCAATCATGCAAGGTATCTTCCTTTTATTCTTTTAAAGATGTCTTCTGGTATCTCTTTTCTAAGACTTTTCCATTTCTTTCAGCCTTTATGTACATTGTAATAAACACTTGCCCACCACTTATGGTCAAACCCACATTAGTTTTCAGACAGCCATCTCAGGTACTCTAGCATTACATATCTTGGCTCAACCTGGGCACTGAATAGCTTCACTTGAGTTTTATAACTCAAGTTTTGCGCTGCCACGCTCATCAGTCACTTAAAGCAATCAGAACCAATCTGTGTCTACATAACCCTCAACCATACAGTCTTTCAAAGAATATATGTGTACACTTACTGTAAGCCATAAAAAGCAAGCCAAATGTAGACAGTGTCTTAGTCACAGGATCGTGTGACTAACAATTATTTAGGTTGGAAAAGACCCTTAAGATTATCAAGTCCAACCACTAAGCTAGCACTGCCAAGTCCACCACTAAACCATGTCACTAACAGCCACATCTACATGTCTTTTAAATACCTCCAGGGAAGCTGACAACAAAAACAAATTATAAAATTCCTCATACTCCTAAAAAGTGAAAACACTCCTTAGATTTATCTAACATTCAGTGGCGCATTTACTTCTCTTTTTATAAGGCTCAGATTTTCTGTATAAGCCATTGATCTTGTTAGATTTTCTGTTTGTTTCAAGACCGTCCAAGCCCACGCATGCACGAATCTGTTTTGAAACCCAAGGAGGCCCCACAGCTGGTTTTAACCATGTCAGTGCCAAGTCACATTCAAATGGATTTCCTTCTCCATGCACAAAAGCAGCTATTTTTAAAAACTGTAAAACTGCACACATCTGGGAGTGCTTACAGTACTAGTAATCCCTATATAGTACACGTTGTCATCACTACTAGAAAATCTCTGTTGTTTGACCATAGACCCAAAGAACACAACTTCTTTTTGAAGCAGCTCTGCTTTATGTGAGCTTAATTTCAGATCTGTGGCCATACACTTATCACAGATTATTAGTAATGTTTCTGTTCTGGAAGTTTGTACTCAGAACACAGTCATCATACTATAGTATAGAGACATGTGTGCTGTGCTGTATTCTTCATTACCCTACTTCTTTCAGCTCTAGCTGAAGAGACAAACAAATGGGAGTCAGGGCTAGTGAACACCCATTCTTGATATATTTCTTCAATAACCTCCAAAAGCTCTTTCTTCTCTGATGGGTGTACTTGGTCAGGTAGCTACCAAAGAGTTCAGTATTCTTCAGGAAACAGCTTGTGCTACCCCCACCCATTACATCTGTCTTGGCTTTTTTGTTCCTTTAAATAATATTACCAATGTCCCAGAACAAGAGTTTCTCATCCCCTTTCACGCTTTTTTTCCTAGCCCCACTTCTATCAGATCCACAGTTTCATGCTATGCAATAACTCTCTCCTTTGTTGAGTATTTGCTGTTTGCAAGTTATTTGGCAAAACCATCAGGGAACTGTTTCTATTCCAAGAAACTCTACTAATTTCATCCATTAAGAAAGTTTCAAGACAAGACTGAACAAATCCCTCCTCTTCGCTGAGCTCCGAATTCTTTACATCTAGCTGCCATTACGATTTCTATCCCTGGAGCAAGGAAACTTTATTCACTGAAAAAAACAACTGTGAAAGCATACTCTTTTCACACAATTTGCTCACTTGAACCAAATTTGAGTGAGGAACTTCCATGAACAAAACTTTAGAATGTTTTCCCTGCCACTTATTAAGCATATTGGAATCCTAACCAACTATTATTTAAACCCTTATTTTTATTTTCTTCAAACTTCAGAGGCCAAATCTGCAGGGTCAGTTACCTCAGCCTTGGATAAAAGTATGTTTATCAACCACAGCTTAACCAATTTCAACCAGTTAGAAGGACTCACATTGTGTCAGGGAGCAGCAAGGGTCAGCTACTTCCTAAGGGAAGACAAGCCCCAGGCTGAGGCTGTCGCAGTGCAGGCACTACCCTCATTAACGAGGGCACAGTTGCAGAAAATCTGAACATAGCACACAGAGGAAGGTACTCACTGGTAACAGGGCATTCTGGCAGTCCCAGACAAGGAAAAGTGATGAGCCAGGTCTGTAGTCCATGTTGGCAGTCCAGTCAGGAGCAAAAGGCAACAGGACTGGAGACAAGGCTACAGAGCAAGTCCAGAAAGCAATCCAGAGAACAGACAAGACAAAAGACAACAAAGTACATCTAAGGGCATCTATCCAGAAGTGAAGCTACCTACAACACAGGTCTGATAGTCCCTCCAAGAGTTAGAGGCACACCTACCCAATAACTTGAGGCAAACCTGAAGTCCTAAAGACTAGCTGAAAATGGGTTTCTGGGTCCACAGGCAGAAAGGGTGTGGGAAGCGGCCCAGGTGAGGCTGTTTGGAGTTATTAAGGCCTACTGGTACTCTAAGAGCCCTGATTATTTTGTGGTTTCTATTTATTTCCTACATGTTTACTCTTTGGATTTAATTTTTATGACATCTATTAGTGTTCTTCCTTGCCCAGAGTCACCATCCCAGTGCACTTCACAGCCAAACTTCTGTTATTGCTCTCCAGCAGCCCAAACCAGAACTAAAATTTTAGGGTCACTCTTGATGTTTTATTCGCTGCTTCTATTTTATACCCTTCCATTTCTCCAACAACTGAATGATTTTCATATATTGTTACTATAAAGTCTGTTCAAATGTACAGGTATGTTTATGTGTCCAGGTAATTTTTTTGGTTTATTTTGTTTTGCACAGAAAAAAAACCCAAACAAACAACTGAGTTTGGAACGTTTGCCTTAATATTTTATTATTGCTAAAATATCAGCAATAGCTCTTGGACATGCTTTTCTTGGGCATGGTTTGGAAGGGCACCTCATAGACCTTCATAAGATCTGTATATCAAAGGTTGTGATCTGCCATGCAAGCAGAGCTTGGACGGGCAAGCTGTTTGCCAGAAAAACACTCATTATCTCCACCTCCCATCTTTACATTCATTTATTGTGACCATTTTGGAAAATGGGATATGAATAATTATGGTTTTTCTCAATCTTTTACAGGACTTACTTCTGGACATTTCTTAGGCTGCAAACCCAGTAACACACATGTTGCAAATGTCTGTTCTAAATCAGGTGCAGTGCTTGCCCTGTCCCACATCCTAACTAGTTTCTTTTAAGGCATGCAGCTCCTTCACTTGCTTAGTGGTATGATTCAGTTGTTCTCCAAGTTCATGCTGAAGCTCCCGTCTGGTTAGTGGCAGTACATTTGCTATTTACTACCATGATTTCCTCCAGTTTGGTCTCATGGGAATACAGATCACCAGTTTGCTCCTGAGAAACTGGATCCCATTTCAAGCATCATTTCATTAAGAAGTTGTCTGACATTTACCTGCAAGTTGGCTCTATTACGAGTACAGGTGACAGGCTCACTGTACCTTTGTTTAACTAGGAATAAATGTATGAAGTAAAATGGCACGAATTAATTTCTTTATCACAGGCCCAAGTTTCTTACAGACCTTTGCTGCAAACATTTACACCAAACCAGTGCTCCCCTTTAAATTTATGATATTGGCGCAGCTTCTCTTTCACCTCTTTGCCTCACTCTTCATCAAGTTAGCAAGTTTCATGTATCCTGGTCAACTTCTTGAAAGTGCCTTTGACTTGAACTTCAGTCTCAGATTTAGGTGGACCACCACATACGAATTTAAGCTGTTCCTTACATGTCTCTTACATTCATGTTTGCAAACAAAAACATCAGTAAAGTTCAACCTGACTCACTACAATAATTTAGCAATAAAGTCAGTAATCACATAACGTATGTCACATAGTTGTGAATCTGCTCATACAGCACAGGCTAACACTTTAATATTAATTTCCACAGATCATGTTCATAGCACACTACGCTCAAAAGTGAACGGCTGAGCTGTGCATGAATCTCCTGGTGTCACTATCCCAGGCAACTCATACCTCTATAATGCTGTTTACCCACAGGTCCCAGAACCCTCACATCTTCTCCCTTCCACAAAGACTTCCAATATAAGTCCATTAAAAAAAAAGACCTCTTTTATCCTTTCAAACCCACCATTAGTACTATCTAGCTGGCATAACTTTAGGCCCAAGATTTCTTTTCTCATGGATTTCTTTACTCTTACAAAGACTGCCATCCATGGTTTCTTACATCAGTAAAACCAGGAGATGCTTGTCTAAAGGGACAACCTAGCAGGAGCAGATGGAAAACGAAGTGGTCAAGGATGAAAGTCTTTGGATCTGCTTTGCCTGCAAGTCCGACACTGGTGCGAGGTCCATGGGGCTGAGGGGCTGGGCCAACCCTAGAAGCAGGCTGACCCCAGGGAAGGTCCGGGCTGCCTTCACCTCACTTTTGCCAGTCCACCAACCCCCTCCTTCAGCCCTCACTTCCTCAGGGCTCCGGAAGGGGGAGGTGGCTACAGGCCTACCGCACGCTCGACTCCCCCTCGTCTCCACACGCTCCCTCGCAGCCCTCCGCTTACCCCAGGCGCAGCCGCGGGCAGGCGGTGCACCAGAAGCCGCTCCCAGCCCCGCTCCAGTCCCCACCGCGGCCAGCGGAGGGCGCCCGAGACGCTTCCCTCTTCCCGCTGTAGGGGCCGCGGAGGAGCGCAGGCCTGCGGAGGTGATGGGCTACCCCCGCCTGTGGCCGCGGACGCCGGCTCCTCCCGCCGGCCAAGCCGTCGCCGCAGAGACGGGGCCGAGGGAAGCTCTGCTCTGGAGAGAGGGGCTCGGAGGCCGCTGCCTGAGGGGCAGAAGCCGCTGGCCCCACCTGGGCTGCTCGGCACACAGGAGAGCCAGAGCACTGTCCGCGGTATCGGGATAAGGCTTTTTCCCTGGTCTTTCATTCCCGCCACCCCCCACCCGCCCCTTATTTTTAAACAAAAATCCCCCTGCAGTTTATTGGGTAATTTAACAGCATATGATTTAAATCAATATAAAATTCAAATACTTTTGTGCCACCTGTTGGATTTTACCACTAATTACATGTAACTGGAAGCACACTTCTGTATTCAGGCTGGGAAGTTATTTCCCATAATGTTACTAGGTGCCCTTATGAAAACGCTACTTTGTTTTGCTGATCAGAAGTATTTTCTCCCTGGGTAGGCAGATAGCACTGTTTTTTCCCCATAAATAATCTGTAAATTACAGACAACATTCAATGAAGGCACAGTGCGATGCTGGGCTGGAGTAAGAGTTTTTGTGATAATACAGTAACTATTTGAAAGGGTTATTAATGAAGAAACCCCAGCTCAGAATGGAGGTGGTAATGACTGGGTCTAGGCACATAAATGCACCTGACAGCATTTGTGGTCCAGGAGAAGGGGGAGTACAGAAGGCCTGTGAATGCACAAACATACACCAATGCTGCAGCTCAGACTATCAATCATGGGCGGTCATACAACACAAAGCATGCCAAATGTTATACAGTTGAGACTCTCAAAAAACAATTTTTTTCCACCCTTCTCCAATAGCTGTCAAGTCATAATGTCAGGACACATTTTATTGTATAAGAATAACCTGATTTTATTTCACATTACAGTGGTGAGATTTGTTTATTATATAGTGATGCTATTTTTGAATGCCCAGGTATAAATGAGCTGCAAATAAAACCATATGCTTATAAGAATATGAAAAATAACCAGTGATGTTATCTGAATTTCCTGAGAAATGACCTGTGGGTTATCAGGTGTCTTGCTTATTATTCCTTCTCTATGTATAATCAACTTTACTGTTCTTTGAGAGCAGGAGGTGTAGCAGCATGTACAGAAATGCAAGTGCATGGGGAAGGAGTGGCTCACTCTTCCCAGCTGTAACTGCTAAACTGTATGGGAGAGGTGGCCACGATGTCATTTTCCTACCCTGACAGGTGAAAAGCCCATCCCTGCTTCTCATGAAATGATGGGTGAGTGCCCGCCCTTCAAGGGACGCAAAAGGCCATCAGATCCTAGAAGCATTCTTCCATGGCAACAACACAAATAACTGAAGCCCAAAAATTGTTTAATTTGCCTCCATGTACATCTTCTTGCATTATTTCCCTAGATTGAAAGTACATAGGACCAGGAATGTTTTCAGGTTTGCATGCAAATACAGCCATCTTTTTGGTCCATATGTCTCCACAGTGTATTCTACTTCTATTTTAAAATGCAAAACTTTAAAAGAATGTGAGGTATTAATTAATAAAAACATACACATTTTCTGAACTGTTTGTGCTTTTTAACCCAAATCTGGCAACACACTTAGATATAAAATTAAACAACGAAATTAATAAACCGTCTCAGGCAAATAGTATGTACAATGCGGCATTTCAGTGCTGACATCTGTCAATCTGATTTGCAGAAGGCTTTAGTAGTAAATTTACATTGAGTCTTCTGTTAGCAAACAGCATCTTTAAACTGACTCCATTGAACCCAATTTTATCTACTTTGGATTTTGTGACAAACCCACTTCAAAATATTTCCTGGCTTTATGAGGACAATTTTCCACTGTTTGATGAGTCATAAATGGCCACAAAATGTTCAAGATGACAGAAAAAACACACCAAGTAAAATTAAAGTGTTTATACACCAGTATTTTGCTCTTGGCAAGTGCATAAGTGACTTCACAAGATGCACGTCAGTGCACATTACATATTACACATTGTCTTTTTAGAGCAGTCTGTAGGCAACATAAGCATGTCCCAGGGTCCCAACACAATGGCTGGGGCTTTGTTCAGTTTCTAAAGACTCATAAATATCATTTCAGGCTTTAGTTCCTAATGTGGTAAAAGAAATGTGATGTCTTGAACTAAACCAAAAGCCATTTATTTAAAAAATGCACAACTGACTTCTCTGCTTTAATTCCCATCATCTTCCCTCTCATGTGGATTATATTAATTATTTGTTGTCAATTTATTGCTACATATTTAAATAACCTAGGAATCAGGAAAGAGAATCTGGCACATTTGAGATCTTTTCTGCAGGAGAAAAAAAAAAAATGAAGCAGTTTCCATTTAGCTAGTACTACTAGTACTTTTAAAAACAACTGGAAATAAGTTGATGAACTTACAGTTAAATTTCTATGCAGTGGAACTTAAAATTTAAGGAGCCTTTCTTAGAGTGAAAGAGTCAGTAGAAGTTTAATCATCATAAGCCAAAATCCAAAGAGGAGTACACCCATTAAAGAGGAAACAGTGGTTTTTCTAATAGTCTTTCTTAGCAAACCTGGGTAGACTTCTTTCATGCAGGCAAGGTTAGGAGAAAAAGGTTTGGCTTGATACTAATATCAATCCTTTCTTAAACATGGGAAGAGCTATAAAAGATCCAAAAGGAGCACCTCACGATAATGTCAGAGACCTGGAGAAGTCATGACATATATGATGCCTCGGCTGCATGATGTCACAAGGAACACAAATACAAATATTCACTGCAAAGACAGTTGGTTCCCTGCCCATGAGAGAGGGAGGAAGACCTTCATGTGCTGGCTATGCAGTTTGCAGTTCAACTTCAGAGTGAGGTAGCCCTTTCCAGGGGCTGGAAGCAAGTCAAGAGAAGGAAATCCTGCATGGAAAGAGGAAAAGGGAGAAAAAAAAAAAAGGAAAGAGAACCATATTGCTTAGTCTAGGAAGCCGTCTTAGCTACAAAATATTGTCCTTAACCTCTTCTTCATGGCAAAGAGTTTAATGCTGCTTAGGTTGTGACTTTCATTAGAAGTCATCCTTTTCAGTTCTTCCAAGATTTTCATTGCTGTGCTATGACTTCTCAGCTCATAACATAAATTATGCCTTTATTTTACAGGCCACACAGAAGGCAGTCAAGCTCCTTTTTTCCATTCTGCGTTTTGAACGCCCTATGTTTTTCTTTTCTCCCTGTCCATATATTCCTTCAGATTACTCCAGGAGCAACAGTTTTGTTAGCCAATCTGTGTGACACCTTGCTTAATCTATGTTCTTCCTTAGTTCTAAAGTAGACATAAACCCCAGGCTAATTATGGGATAGAGGGGTTGAAAATATATAAAACTCATTTATCTCTTGGAATAACAAGAGTTACATCTACAATTCAGGCTCTACTTTTCCTGAAAAAAAAAAAAGAAGATTCTGCATTGACTCCAAACAGGCTATAAAATATTTTCCATAGATGTGGAAGTACACTAGTGTGGGCAGAGTTTGGAGAAATTTGCACAGACCATGTATAAATGTATGGGATAGTTTTCCTAGTTTATGAGGTATACATTTTAGATGATGGTCTCTGTGTTTCAATAACTGTGGGAGGAAACCTGACTTTTAAAAGTGCATCCATCTTCCTAGACAAAAGAAAAGATCAACTTCCCAGAAACTTTTGTCATGGAGTCAATTCTAATACAATGAGATGTAATGCTAAATAAATCATTTTTTGAATTACAGATTGTGAATCCATCACCCTGGACAAATGTTATTCATCTGAGGGGGAAAAAAAAGGATGACCTAAGAATAATTGTCTACAAGTATTCAAAAGGGAATCTGATTTGTCACTCCCATTTTGGAGTGCCAGTGTTAAAGTTGTGCCAGCTTTTAAAAATCCTTCTTTGACTTTCAAGTAATGTGTGTGTGGTTAAAAGCCAATTAGAGAACAGTGGTATGATTTGGTGATGCAAGGCAAGTGCCACGGTTTAAAGTGTCATTAAAAGTCTACTCTCTTTACAGACTTAGATAAGGCCTTTCTTTCCTTTAGTCATGCTTGGATGTCCTATTCAGTGTAGTTACCAGACTGATATTAACAAGAATTAATGTGTTAAAGTTATGCCCTCACTTTGCATTTTCTAGCACAGTCTTCAAGGTAAAGGTTTTTTTATCTGTTTAAAAAGCACAATTGCCAATTATACATTCAAGAAAAAGAACTATTTTCTCTGGCTAAACAATGTGACCCCATCCTCCATCACTGCTGTAAGCCGAAGGTTTGTATTCTTCCCTCCAGTTCGCACTAGCAGAATTTATCTACAAGTGTCAGCAGGAAACAGTCAAATTACCTGACAAATCATAAAACAATATTTTATGATGTAAAGAAACTTTTGACTCTGCCAGTGTGCCAGTCAATACGTAAGTACGATGATTCATCAAACAAACATTCGAGGGCTTGGAAAAAATAAATCTAGGTTTGTCCCATATGCCAATCAATCAGAGATTGCCTGAAGAATCATGAAACACACTGGGAGATGAGTAAAAACTTTCTGGGCTCTGCCAGTTTGCTGGGCCAATCAATCACAGTGCGGCTGTTGAATCATGAAACACTCTGCAGCATGTCAACACACATACGTGGTTGGCACACTTTTCATCCTGAGTTTGTCTTGCAGTTAAATTGATGGAAGGTGAGTTATAGGACTGTTGTTTCTCCCACCTACTGACCTCTGCAACCAGCCACTCTTAAATCCTCTTGCCCTGCCCTTCGTTAAAACTGGAGGTTCAAGACAAAGGTTCAACAGGAGAGCAAACACAGTTTCGATGTCAGATGGGCTGTTAACACGCTGCTGAAGGCTGTTAAACACATATTTTGACAACAGAATAGACACCTACAAGAGTGGTATTCTCTTCAAAGTTTTTCATGTCATTTATCTGGAAATATAACACATAAAAATAAGGTAATACATAATTAAAAAAATAATCTGGAATTTAGGTCACAGTCCCACGGGTAATCTTTTTACCTAGGCAACTCCTAGCTCTACTGTGATTCATTACACCAGGGGAAAGGTGGGGGGGCAGGCACCATGGCATTGTTATTATTTTTGTTCTCGTCTCAGCCAAATTTGTTCAGCACAAAATATTTCTCCTATGGAACAGCTCAACTTTTTACAACTTACATCAGAGTCATCCGAGTGAAGTTAACATTCTCTTCCAATCTATTCCCCTTTGTTTTGTGATCAGCCCTCGTTGCACATATTCTAATCCTACGCTGCAAAGCATCTTCCCTGATGACATGAATACTCATGTGACATTTTGCAGTTAACAAAAAATATTTGAGCTTAAAAAATGTGTGTTTGAAAAAGCAACTTTTTACCAAATTGCAGCTCCTGTAAGATTTGATGTACATACTGTGTCACTCTACCTAATGTTATTTTAGGGTGTATTTTTCGAGACCAAAGTAGGTAAGTTTACCACACTGACAGGAATGGCATTTGTGTAATTAAACCATGACAATGACAGTGGCAGTCACTTAATAAAAAAAAAAAAAATCAGGCACAAAGAAAGAGCCCATCCTCACGCCACACTTTTCCAGCAATAGCCAACAAGGCTGTGTGATGAATTGGTGAAAGGTTTTTGCAGATACTGCAGGTTTTTGCAGGTGTTCCATTTCTATATGAAATCACCAGTTTTCAGAAAGAGCAATCTGGGTCCTGATTCCCTATGAGGATGATATCCGGTTCCTTGGACTCTCTAATGTCATCATTATTTCATTAAACAGATTTCTGAAGCTTTCCAAATGACTCTTCAGCATTCATGCGGGATAGCAGAGAGAATCATATTGCACAAATTTCTTTATACAAAATTCAGATGCCTCTTAAACTGTGTGAAATTTAACTAAAACATGTTGTTCTGCTATATATATAAGATTATAATCAATTTGATAGAAGTTTTGATCTCCTTGGCAGGAGACAAAATCCATTAGTAGTTTAGTTTCATAAGAGTAGGTAGGTAAACAAAGAAGGATGTTTTGATATAAAAAGCTGAATTATCATTACAAATTAGGGGAAAATTGACATTTTCTGTATTTTCTATCACTTTTTGGTACCGTTAATAATTTATTTTCTTTTTCTGGTGGTCATTAGCACCCCTATTACTATTCAGAAACTGAAGTTTATTGTGGCAACAGGACAGGAAGCAAGTTAAGTTTCGAAATGTAGAGTTTACAGAAGATGTAAGTTAGTAACTACAGTCAGTTTACTTTGATGTCAAGGTGATGGTAAGATTCTTGAAAGATTACATCTATGAGTAATATGCTACTATTGGAGGAGGTGCCAGGAAAAGATCATAAGTTCTGAAAAAAATATGCATTTATATGCATGTATATTCATGTATATTCTGAACAGAAGTGTATATATACCAGAGAGATAATTTTATAAGAAATTAAAGGATGGCTAATATCTTTCATCATTCATCTTAATAATTAACTCTTGTCACCATTAAGGGCTCCAAAAACTTGCACATATAGTCCTGTCTCAAGTTAAAAATATGCTGATATGAATAAATAATGGAGAAGAATAAATAATGATGGAGAAGTTACATAAAAAATATTACCTTTGAGTCTCCAGTTTGAATAAAACTTCATACTTTTTTTAAGGTGCATTAAAAAAATGTACTCGTCCCATCCTGTGCTGAGAATATTGGCTAGATAATTAGATGCTGTAAATCACCAGGGCTATGCCAATTGACATTATCAAAGAATCCAGCCTTTTCTGTTCCTTATTTTAAAGAGCAAGTACTTTTCCTACTGTGGTCACTAATCGCAGAATGATAGAATCAGCTAGGTTGGAAAAGACCTCTAACATCATCAAGTCCAACCATTACCCCAGGCTGCCAAGGCCACCACTAAATCCTGTCACTAAGGTCCTCGTATACATGGTTTTTGAACAGTTCCAGGGACAGTAATTCCACCATTTTCCTGCAGCCTGTTCCAATGCCTGATCACCCTTTCAGTGAAGAAATTTTTCCTACTATCTAATCTATACCTCCCTTGGCATAGCTTGAGGCCATTTCTTCTTGTCCTATTGCTTGCTACTTGGGAGACCAACCCCCACCTCACTACCTCCTTTCAGGCAGTTGTAGAGAGCAATAAGGTCCACCCTGAGCCTTCTCTTCTCCAGACCAAACAACCCCAGTTCTCTCAGCCGTTCCTCATCAGACTTGTGATTCAGACCCTTCACCAGCTTCGTTGCCCTTCTCTGGCCCCTCTCTAGAACCTCAATGTCTCTTCTGTAGGGAGGGACCCAGAACCGAACACAGGATTCGAGGTGCAGCCTCACCAGTGCTGAGTACAGCAGGATGGATGATCACTGCCCTGGCCCTGCTGGTCACACTATTGCTGATACAGGCCAGGATGCTGTTGGCCTTCTTGCCCACCTGGGCACAAGATGGCTCATGTTCAGCTAGAAGGCTTGCAGCATGCCCGGGTCCTTTTCTGCTGAGCAGCTTTCCAGCCACTCTTCCCCAGGCCTGTAGCATTGAATGGTGTTGTTGTGGCCCAAGTGCAGGACCCAGCACTTTGCCTTGTTGAACCTCATGCCATTGGCCACAGCCCATCAATCCAGTCCATCTCTTTATTTCAAGGTGAGTTGTGCCACATTGTCAGCCTCAGTAACTTACGCTTCACTGAATTAGGCTGAAGAGGATACAGGAAAAATGACTGTATAATATTTATGAAATAAAGACCTAGTCCAGTTATCTCCATATGCATTATCCCTTAAAGACATCTGCCAACTTAGAAATACACTGGTTTCCCACCACTGTGTGTGGCACACATACTGGTTTCCCAGCCATTGCTTGTTAAAGCCACCACTAATAAGTAAACATAAACTTGGAAAAGTGAACCCTTCCCAAAAGCAAAATTTGCAAGGCGTATTGTATACAGATGCTGTTTTGTTCGAGCAAATGTGTGCCAGATATGCACAGCTGTCTTTCTGTCACTTTTGATCCACCTCAGTATGCCTCCGCTGCTAGTTCTGTGTGTATACTGTTGAATGTGTTGGAAAAGAAAAAGTTCATTTCTCATTTTGAAACTTTCACTTCTCTAATATCCCTCTACCTCATATTTCTGTGGGGTTTCTATAACCCTATGATGTGGAAGCCACATACAGATGAGAAGTTGTTCAAACAGTGATTGGATATAAAAGCTTATATCTCAGTTCCCAATGAAATTAAATAAAATCCTAAGCCTATAATAAGGTAGAGGTGCTAGTCGCTTCTCTTAAAAAGCCAAACACTGATGCTTTTCAGTTAACTGCCTGAAGCTTATCATTTAAAGGCTTGTTTTCTCAGCTGATAGCCCCAAGCTGTGCCCAGTTTCTCTACAGACAAAAGGATAAGAGACATGGTGACAAGCACACACCCCTTTTATGAATCAGAGAAACAGTGCTCTTCTTGTTCCCTAGGCACCAGCCAGTTGAAACCTGAGGCTCAGTTTTACAGCTTAGCACTTAACAGCTGGCTTTCACGTGAAAGGCTTTTAAAATACATACATCTACACGCACGCGCGCACACAGAGTAAGGTATTTTTCATTCTGACGACAGCTACAGAAATACAGAAAAAATATCTCTAAATCATGTTTCTTGTTGCGACTAAGGCTCTTTGTATCTTCTTCTGTACACCTTGGGCAGGGGGAACAGATTGTGTGTCTCCTCTTTTCATCAATCTTTTATGTATTTGAAGGCTAATGTCATATCCCCCTTCAGACGTTTCTTCTTTAGGATAAATTACTCCAGGTTGTTCAGCTTCTCATAGCTGATATTTCTGAGTAGCTCAGGCTGGATAGGTTGTTCTTGCTAATACTTGGAACATGTTGATAGAACAGAAGGTTTACTTGCATATCTTGGCATGGCATTTCCATGTTTTATCATCTCAGTGAGATGTTTGCCTTTCTTTGCAACAGCCTGACATTGCTTCCTAAACAGGTCACCCTATTTGCTGCCCCCAACCAACCGCCCAGTACCCCTTTGTAGTTAATGGCAATAAAAAGAAACAGGCAATTCTGTGGTACAATTCATCGCATTCTGCTATACACATCTCAAGTAGGTCAAATGAATCACCTGCTACCTGATTCAAAAGCCAGGAATGTGAACACAGGAAACTGGGAAAAGGAGGAAACAGATTTATCAGGGAGATGGCAAAAACACTGAGGAAAAGAAGAAGTGCTAAGGAACAGACAAGGGAAAAAATGTGGGTATAAATTATGAAGACTTCATTGGTCTTTTAGAAATAGTTGCTAAGATCAAGCAATCAAATGGTGTATGAGTATTGACTGGAAAAAATCCAACATGAAGATAAGCTACAAAAACCATAACAGATTCTGTACATATTGAGAACTTCTTAACTAAGCAACTGAACTACTCACACAGAGAACTTCTCAACTGCTATTGAAAAGTAATACTTTCTGTTTAGAAATATAGCATGTCTACCAGAAGAGGAAACTGTTTTGTCATGGAAGATGCAGGAAAAAGAAATGAAGAATGGATGCATTTAGGAAGCAAAATTTGGGGCTTTATGAGCTAGATACTTACACGTAAGAAAGAAACAAAAGTAGAGAATGGAGGAGAAAGTGAAGTGATTCAACTGGCAAGGTGTTAGAATAAAGAGGAAAGTAAAGCAAAGAGGAAGAGGAAAAGAGGTCTAGAGGAGGAAAGGAAAACACAAAGCCATTGGCTGAATTGTAGGTTAAAGAAAAGCCAGTCAAATAAAGTTGATTAGTTTTATCTACCTTCAGGAAAAAACATACTCAAGAACCATTACGTGTAATTACATTGAAAATACGCTTTTGCAAGTCAGTTTTATTCTTTATACGAAAAAAACAAGAAGTCTATTACAGAAGCACTTTTGTACTTGTTCATTTTGAAATATCACAGAACAACATTTTACATTGTACCTTTTGTAAGACGTGCTAAGCAAATGTTTCAAATGTTCTTTACTCAAACTAGTCCTTAAGTAGGGAATTAAAACAGTAAAAAATATATGAAACCATTGTAAAAATTGTTTCAGGTTCTATGCTTTCATGACTTTAAACACCTTACCTGAAGGTTTTTCTATATTCATCTCATGCACAAAAAACTTGGCCCAAGAAAAGAAACATTCCTGAATAATGGGAAGCAACATGTGTGTATTTCTAAAACAGAGAAATTCTTTGAACACCTTCCAAAAAATCCAAGTATATGCACACATTCTTCCAGCTAAAAGGAGAACTAACACTCACTGTCTTCTTACATGTAGCTTTATTTTATCTTACGTATTTATATAACTCCTGCTTATATCCTGCAGTTGATCCATTAAGCACAGTTTTGGCTGGGTGCTCTCCCCACCTGCCCTCATCCTTGGTGGATCTTAGGGAGTAATTGTGTCTCACAGGAGGGGGGCAGAAATTTTTTCAGGTATTCCTGTCAGATGGGAAATGGGCACCCTTCATTGTAATGTATCTTAATCCTGCCATCTTCTGTTTCAGCCCCTGAAGGTGGAAAGGAGCAAATATAAGAGCAGTACTTTCCACCCTATTCTCCTGTTTTGGTATTGCTCATATTTGAAGCAGTAGGAAGGAATCGCTTAAAGAACAAGGAGGAGACTGCAATTACAAGAAAGAGATCGAGACTACTGCTGTGCTTTCTCCTTTGCTTCCTCAATCATTTCACACTCACAGTCTCATGGTCAGTGAAAGTGAATGACAAATTCTTGGAAACAGAATTAATGCCAGGTGTTACCTTCCGAAAATAAGTTTTAAGTCCTTTCTCATATCAAATGATTCAGGTTATCCTTGTATTAACGGGTAAAATGTAACACAGGGGCACAATTTAAGGAAAGAAATTTTGTGACATCTGAAGTAATTGCTTCTCAGAAGCAAGCTCAGAAATATCCAAAGAAAGGGGAGCTCCTTCAAATTAAATAAAGCATGAAATTGAACAAGAAGCAAATTCAGCAGATCTACTAGGAGCAGAGAGTAAGGGGCCAGACGATGTCAGCTATGCACACATGGCACCAAAACTTAATCTCATGGTCAAAATCATGGTCCCACTAAGAGATGTTTAGGATGCAAATATTCCTTAGAAACACTTTAAAGAGACAGTAAGATAGTTAAAACATTATTAGGAAACTAAATAAGTAATTCATGGGACAGAGAGCTTTAGAAACAGCATGGAGTTTGCTTTTCTCTTCATGCCACTTACTATTTCATCCAGAGATGTCTTACAAATGAGAAAGGCAGCCAAACACAGAAGCTCTGAAATGGCTCACTTTTACCTCCTCATTTTGGCTACATATTTTCTAACTTCAAGAATTGGCAATGCAGAAAAAGAAAGTGGTGTTAATGCAAAGGAACATGGTACATATCATATACGTTAACAGTCACTGGAAATTAGGAAGGTACTGAGGAAAGATGAGAGGGAATTTGAAGGATTTCACAAAGAAATGAAGTCAGTGATGTCAAAGAGGTCAGCCATCTGTGGGTTTGTAGATTATAAGGAAGAGATCTTAAATTTTTATTTAAAAAGCACATGTAATTGTACAGAAAGTGTCAGAATAAAGTAAATATCATTTGTACCAGTCTCTTCTTGGAAACTGCAATAGATCTGCAAGATGTATAGAAAAATCTGGCTTTGTCTTCAACAGCAGACTCAGCTGGGACCTAACCTGGTATATAGAAATAGACCTAATCCTACAAAGGTATCCATCTTTCTAGCTGAGTTCTGCCTGGTGAGTTGCTCTGCATTTTGATTTTCAGAAACACCTACATATCCATTTTTCCTCTAAATAGAGGGTGATAGAACAAATGGGTCATGCGTCACTGGAGGGGTCAATGTAGTTATGTTCTAATGTCCTGATATAATCACCTTATAAATCTGAGACTCCTCACAGAGAACTTTCTGTCAGCTTTCCTAGTTAAAAGAGGGGCTAACATATTGAAGGATTTCAAATGATCTCATTAAGGGAAAAAGCAGTCTCTGATGATATCCAGTCACAATCTCATTTACCATTTCATTTGTTTATTGCAAATTATTTATATTATTTCACTTTAATTTATTTGGATGAACTCAGAAATATAATTCAAGGCAATATGTTTTATGTGTTTACTCCAAATGTGAATGAAACCTCATCTGTTCATTCAGAAAATAATGATATATGAGTGTATATGAATTTATGTACAACTTCTGTTTGAGAGATTAAGCCTTTAAAAATCAAATGTCCTTCTAACACTGGTAGGCAACTCTTGCACTTCACAGAGTTTCAGTCATAGCCTAGAATGAAAATATCAATCATTAATATTAGCTGGGAATTGATTTACAGTGGCATTGTTAAGAAAAAAAAAAAAACAAAGCAGGCAGGTTTCTTGGAGAGAATGAAACACAAGGAACACTTCTGTATGTCCTCTTTGGCTTCAGTGCATAGACAAAATAGTTACTTTAAAATGTCCTCAAAGGTAAGTTGTAAATGGTTTCAGCAGTGGGTTTTACATAGCCATAACAGTAAGAGCTAAAAAGCAGGTCAGTTCACACTTAACTACAATTTTTGGGAGAACTTAGCTCAGGATAATCTAGTTTCATTGGTGAGAATGTAACTGAGATATATTGTGAATTAAGACTCAACCTTGTGTTTTGCTTGATTTGGGGTTTTGACTTATTGTTCCTTTATGGTTCTGCCAGTCAAATAGATTATGTGAGTTTAAGTCCTTGTTGAACCAAAGAATGAACAATGAGAATATTCTACCTTCACAGCAAAGAGTACTGTTTCTTCATCTTGTCATAGTTTCAGAAGTGTTTATTCTCTAGGTCAGGTCTTCACATTCTTGTTTATCAACTTTTTCTGTTTTCGATTTTGTTTTTTTAAGTACAAGCACTAAATAACAATATCTGGGGACTCCATCTTCATGTCCTTGTTTCTGCTGCTTTTTTTGTTTCACAAGGGTCTTTAAGAGTCATACAGTAATGTGAAGACATAAGTTTGCCTTTTCTACCAATTGATCTCTGATCACCTGCTTCCCTCTGGTCAAATACACCGTTTGCCCCCAGCAATACAATTTGTTTGAGGCCTGTGCATAACATAGGGTATTCCCTCGAGGTGGGAAGTGTACTTAGCTTCATAAAAGGGAAAAGCAGGAGGGCCAGCTCATGGATCCCCCAGTGTGAAGAGCTGGCAGCAGCTCTTTCACTGGTTTTCCTCTGTGCCACAAGCCTTCTATACCAGGTCACATAGTCTGAAATGCAGAAGGCAGCACCACCCCCAGGTAGAAACAGGCACTTACTAGCTGGATTCCAGTTTTGACAACTTTTCTGGTTGTTGTTATTGGCTAGTTACTTATATAAATAAAATACTCTCCAAATGTGATAAGTGTTTTGCAACAAAAAATAATCATCGCAGTCCTTGTTCCCTTGAGATGAGAATAATTTGTGTGCTAAGATGACCAGAATCATTTAGATAATACAGACATATCAGATCAGACCAGTGTTTAATCCAGTTGATTCTGACATTAGCCAATGGCCCATTCCTAGCCAAGAGTGCAAGTGCAGGATAAGCAAGTGGGATTTAACAGTCTCCTCCATAAAATTGTCCAAACACCATTCAAACTATGTGAACTTTTAGCACCCACAATGTTCTGTCAAGGAATTCCACACTTTAATTCTGTGTTATGAGAATAACAACCATTTGTCATCTACTTTGCACTTACTGTTTGGTAGTTTTCACTCCTAGGTCTTGTAGAGAAGAAAAGGAGAGGAAAGACAGTTTCCTTTCTATCCTCTTTAATGGCACTCATGATTTAGTAGACATCTGTTGTGTACCCCCTCAGCCATCTCTCTAGTCTGCTGTATGGCTCCTGCGTGGCTCAGAAACTACCCCAGATTTTCAGTTGTACTCATTGCCCTTGTTTGAGCCTTTTGCAGTTCTATCATTTTATTTTTGAGATGGCGCAACCAGAAGTACACAGGGTGTTCAGGCTGTATATGCCTCAGGGATTCATCACCAGCCGGTGGTGGCAGGATAATGTTAGTCTTCTCTTCTGTTTTATATTACTTTCCTCAGAATCCCTAACATTCAATTTCCTTTTTTTGAGTTGTTTTTTTTTATATATATATATGTTTTGGGGGGTTGGTTTTACTTTTTTGTTTGGTTGTTTTTTGGTCTGCTACTGAATGAGCATGTTGCATTCATGTTTTCACAAAGCTATTGACAAAACTGTAAGATCGCATTTCTGCATCGCAATGGTTAACTCATGATACGCGCAAAATTAGGATTTTTGTCCCATGTACATAATTTAACATTCATCTGTGGTAATTAACATTTCCATTTGCCTGTTTATCTCTATTCCTACTGTGTATGTATTAGCTCTAGCTTTAAGGAGGCAAGCTGTCAGGTGGTGTGTAATCAGGCATTGAGAAATGGAATCTTCATTCTGTTGTGACTCCTATAGGCATCTCGCTTTGGTCTGGAAGGTAAAAAAATAAAGAAGATACATAAAGTGAAGCAAGAAACAAAGTTCAAAAACTGCATGGGAGAGCAAGAAGTAACAACTTGGGGGACTAGGAGACTTAAATAGATAAACCTCAACATAGCCTGCCACTGCAGGGATGAACAGACAGAGCTTCAATACCAGAAAATGGCAAAGGGCAAGTGGGGTACAAAAAGGAAGCTGAAAGGAAATAAAGAGGCAGAAGGTTTCTCCAGAAAGATACCAAGGGACAGAAGGGAAAATCACCCTCCAGAAGTAGAAGAAAACACCGGTAGGGGGAGGAGGAATTCATTTAAAGGACACCTGTCTCCAGTCCTTGCACTTATAACTGTAAAGGATGTCATTTGGTTTTCCAAATAACACAACTTTAGAGAAAAATAGAGTCCTACAGGGTATAAAATCACCATTTCTTCCATTTGCCATTATAAGATTCTGTCTTAAGACAGAAATCTCACATCTGCTGCCACTGGCTTTGGTAAAAACTACAGAACAAATGTATATGTAGCTTAGCAGTGCTTTAAGAGATGAGAAAATAATCTGCAAGTAAATGGCCTGTAAAAGAAAATGGTTGCAATATTTCCTAAATGGCTTCCGAAGGGAATTGCCCATGTTGCATGCTGTATAGACAGTGCTTGTTAGAGGACGACTTTCTCAGCAAGACCCAATGGATAGAAGATCTAATTGATACTGTCAAAAAAATCTGTTGCCACATTTATAAACTCAGTAGTTGTTCACAAAGCACTGAAATCTGTGCATCTGGCAAAACCTCCCTCTGACCCGTAAAATTGCTAGTTCAAACATCCTGCTTGTGAAAAACAGTTGAGGGCTGATTGTAAGTCTTGTTCTTATTACAGGATTCTCTCCAAACTGCAGATGAGAAAGTTATTCAAGAGATGGTAAACTCCAAGTCAGAGTGTTCTTCAAATTCTGTTTTTTGTTTCTCATTAGATGAATTGATATTTCTTGGCTAGTATTTTTATCTGTTTAATTAGTAACAAGCACTAGAGTGATAACTCTGAAGCCTTTGCATCACTCACTGTATAGAGTACTGCCAGCAAAAAACAAGATTTCCAATTATGAGCTGCCAAATTCCTTTAGCCTTGTTACAGAAGATCCACTCAGAATGACAAATTAATTCATTTTCCTTGCCAATCTAGTCATTGCCCTCTCCACTGAGACTGTCAATAACTGCCAATTTTGATGCTGAAAATTGTGATGTTTATGAGACACTTGGCTTGCTTGCTGGTGACAAGGGATAAGGAGTAGGTCTGACAAAATTACCTGGAATTTGTGCCCTATGGAAGTGGAAAAATCTTATATCCAAGGAAGACTTTCAAGCCTGAGTGGTGAACAATGACGCGCAAAAATATATCTTCAGAATAGAAAAGAACTGATCAAGAAACAAAACGATGTCATTCAGAGGTCAGAACTATCAGGGTAAAATGATAAAATCACTGAAAAAAATATGCTGTTAAATTTTGCAAAGAATATTAGAAAACAAAATTCTTTAACTGCATGATATTATAAAAAAATCAGCCAAAACTTAGAGACAATAGTAAGAAGAAAGAGAATGGGAATATGATGACAATAAGGTAGAGATTAAAAGTAGCTGAGATATGGCCCCCAAACTAAATCAATAGCCTATCTTAGTTTCTCAAAAATTGTGCAGATTAACAATACAGCGGGATGATGAATAGGAACGGGGTTTGTGGAAACAGAAATCACTTAATCTTAAGTGGAAGAGGGAAAGAGTGGGGAAGCAGAAAAATCAACTTGATAACCTCCACGATCACTGTGGGTTTCGTGTAAGACCTTCTGATTGAATTGCAACATATGTAATGTCTATGAGGATGAAGGAGGGAAAAAAGTGCCCAGACAAGTCTATATCCATTAAGATGATTGCCATAATACATTAGATATTAGAATGGAGTTTGAAAAAAATAGTGATTAATAAAATGGAGATAAATAGAAAAGGAGGGAGAGTAAAAATAGATTTAGCAAATGTATACTATATCGCACAACCACATAGTCTTCTTTAATCTGAGACATGATTCTTTAAAAAAAAAGAGAATTGGCATGAAATACACTGCAGTTACTCAGATTGCTGTAAAAGATGGGAAATTATTAACTAAGTGGAGAAAGAGAACGATGACTAGAAAAATTATAAATGGAGTAAAGTAATAGGTAAAAGGAAGACAGCAATGAGTAGTATTGAAAGAGAATGTGGCTAAACTGGGGATTAAGAGTTTCTTACGGATTGCTTCTACAATAATTTTCTATTTATTGTGCATTTTCGTTGTCTTACCACAAGAGGCAAGAGCAAGCTAGTTAGATCTACTAAAGACAAAATGTGGGGAAGAACTGTCAATAAAGAGAAGAATCAAGACTCTCTGTAGGAATTACTATTTTAATAAAATCAGCTGAAATTCAGTAGTGGAGAGTCACAGTGAGACACTTAATAACTAAGGCAAAGCGTTTCTGCTAGGAACTGATTGTTTAGAAATGAGTGAGAGGGAGAAATGCCTGGGTGTACAAGGCAAGCACAGTACATACTTTAGGAACACGGGGCGATTGTATAAAAAGAAATGCAGCCACAGGATGTTCTGGTACTACTGCTGTTGATAGAGGCTATGGGAAGGAAATGTTTATCAAAGCAGAGATGTTTCAGGCAGAAGTGACTGGCAGTTTTCAGTGAAAATAGGTTTTGCTAGCAAATTCCCGCCCAGTTTCAGCAGTGCCATAGTCCTGGAGTGTCAACAGCATTCTCCCTTGGATATTCTGTAAGCCTTTTCATCATGCTTTTAGATGACTTAAGATAAATAGCACATCCAAGCTTTACCCAGTGGTTAGATGATGGCATTCAGCAGCTCCTTTTTTGATTGTGTTTGCTGCCAGCGCTGATTAGAGTTTGGTTAGCGAGCACAGACTGCCAGCTGTGTTATCAAGGCAACTCTTTCGTTTCCTTCTTATCTCTTTACCTCTTTTTTTGAGGCTTTGTAGCACAAGATGCTTTGAATTGCTGGGAATGTTTGGAAAGAGTACATTGTCTAAGTGTTCCTTTGCATTTCTGAATGTCTATAACTGAATGTTATTGTGGGGATGGCTCAGAAGTAGACAGCTGACAGCATAACAATTTCAAAATTGTAGTTGAGCTTAATCAATGCATGGGCTTCCTTCACACCTTTTGGTATGGGCACTTCCACAGTGGCCCTTAGACTCTGTCTGGACCAGTCTCTCAGAAGTCAATAGATGCTTGATAGAAGCAGTATCAGCCCCATTGGCTGCATCTTTTTCTTGCACTTGGCACTCTTTCTATCTGCTTGAATATAAGCAGAGTGTTGTCTCTGAATATTGTCTTGCAGTAAAAGCAATCAAAACTCAAGACTGCACTTCCATGAGGAAGGCCCCTGAGCCCCAGGCACTTTATACAAGACTGACAATGAATTACAGTTTAGACCTCAAATGAAAAAAATATAGGGAGGTGGGGAGATTGACTGTTCCTTAAAGCAAAATTAAAACATTTCTCTCTCTTTTTTTTCTTGAATGATGTGGAGTACAGAGCCACCCTCACCCTTGGGAAATCTTTGTTTTTACCTAGGACCTGAAAGCAGCTTCCTAGGCAATCCTGGAGGCTGCATGAGCCTTGGAAGTTCCCCAGAGGCACAAGGATCACCCACCCACCTCAAAGCTCTTGGCTGAGTCCCTGAAAGCTGTGTCAGTATCAGTACTGCCAGGGCATACAACTCTCATTCATCACAGCGACTTTAAAGCTCTCTGCTTTCCCACAGAGGGGTTTGGCAGTATTGTCTGAAAGCAGTGGGTTATCCAGTCTCAAAGCTGTTTGTTCAGTCAGTGGCAGAGAAGCCGGGCAGTAGTTTAATGGGACTTTGCCTTCAATCTCACAAAAGCATGTCAACTAGATGCTTTGCTAAAGCCTGGTTTGATTTTATTGAATTTATCCAAAAATTCCTAAGCATCTGTAGGCAATAACTTCACAAAAGCATAGATAACACTGGAATAGCTCTTGGGACAAACTGCTACTCGTAGAAACAACTGTGTAATACAGTACCTGCTAAATGATATGGCACAAGTTGTTAGAGCTGGTCAGTACAGTTCTCAAGGAAAAACTCACTCTTAACATAAACAGCAAACATTTTTTTTCCCTGAATAAATAAGGTAGATAGCCTGCACTCATTTGAAATGTTTTATAACTTAATGCCTTTACAATACTTAGTGGTTTGGGTTCAATGCAGATTCTTGAGCTTATCTCTAACCTCTTTTTATCTCTCATCTCTGCTAACATGAAGATAAATTTCTGTGAACATTAAGATGCAGCATCTCTGCAGACTGCTAGTTTCTTGTCACCAATTCCTTGCTCACAAAAGCTCAGTCCATCTCCCTAAAAGATATTTCATGCTCTGTCAGGATGCTGAACAACAGAGCTGGTTTTCTCTCATGCTGAAGAGGATCTGGTTGGCTGGCATTGCTTACTGCATAGCAGTGGGAGATGATATTTTGTGTCTCACGTATGGTGCTGTCTCTAATTAACAAGCCATCTATGTTTCCAAAGCTAAATGTGGGTGCTGGGAGCTTCAGCTCTGTAATACAAGTTTCTGTGCCATCTTCAGCATCTTGGTTCTGGGCTTAAGGAAAATGTTTTTTTCTAATTTCTCCTTCTCAGTAGAGTTTCAGTGCTTGTCAAGCAAGAGGAGTTTTTTATCATTTATCCTTCTGTTTCAGCCACTATTCCTGTTGAAAGTTCCTCACTCTCTTCTCAGTGAGAACGTGAAAAGTTTTACCTTTATAATTGCATCTGTATTCACAAATATCAAAATTATTATATATATAAAAAAAATATGGTTTTCTTCTTTTTGCTTGTATTTTTGCCTGGAAGACAAGTTTTTTTCCTTGAGCTACTGATATACTCAATTCAGTTCTTGCTTAGGATATCTTTGGCTGCATCTTCAGGTACCTTTGTCTTTTTTTCTGTCCACTCCACTGCTGAGGGTGTCACCAAGGCAGTGGAGTCAGAGAAATGCCAAAGGCTTATACAGTGGATGCCTCTGTATCCTGCCAGGGGCATTTGTTTACCTCTTTGATCAAGGCTTAGAGTGTAAATGGAGGCAGCTGAACTGTATTTCCCCCTTTTGTATACCACAGAGGAGAAAGAAGGTAACTATAATGGACAACTGAGCATTACAGCATCTGAAATGTTCATGCATTAAATATTTCCTCATATACATCTTCAGTGTAGCACCATTTAACACCATTACTGAGGTATTCTTGAAAGGCTATAGCACAGCTTCTTATGGATTTGAAAATTAAACCTGAACCACAGCATCATACACATAGCAATGCCAAAACCCCTATCTTTAGTAGAAGAGCTATACATGGTAGTGTAAGGAATTTGTAATATTCCATTGAAGAGACCATATTTCCTTCCAACAGTGAGTCATTTTTAATAAAACAATTTAAAACAAGGCTTGTTCTCAGTGTTAGTTTGTAGTCCAGGTTTAGTATGGATTTCATTTTGAGAAATAGTATTTTTTAAAACATCCAGATGAAGAAGGAAAATAACACAGTGCTATTATAAAAACTAACAATAACAGGAGCTAACAAATTCTTAATTATTAATTTTATCCTAGGAACATATCTTACCAAGTGTAAGCTAAACAGAGCACTGTGCAAAGATTTCATATGTGTACTTGCACAAGCAATATCAACAAATTTTTCTACATTTTTCATTCCTAAATACCAAGATCATCACACAGTTCAACATTTTTCCAGATGTGTTTTAATTTCAACATTTTTCCCTTGGATTTGGGCTTAAATTTCTGATCCAAATGTGAGAGAATGAAGCAGAAACTATTCCCCAAGTGACTGTTGAACTGGGACATGGAAGCCACAGGTTCCTGTCTATATGAGACAGAAGGAATTTCACTGTGGAGCAAGTATTTCATTTCACATGATTGCCTCCAGTATTGCTATTCTGAGAATAGCTCTTTTTTTTAGGCTGCACACCAAGAAAAAAAAAAAATATTTCAGAGTCTTTTGTTCTTTCCAATAAGGAATGAAAACAAATTTCCAAATCTCCCACTTTTCTCTTTCCCTGAAATTGAATTCTCATGTTTCAACTAGCTCTACAACCACACAGTCCATCTTATATTTCACTGCCAATCTTACACATGTCATAAACAGAGTCTCCAGCTACAAAATGAATTATTTATATGAAGGGAGTGAATCCCAGAACGTCGCAAGTTTCCTGCATGAATACTTTTGTGCTTCTCGTTTGTCACACACTTCATCCCATATTTGGCATTTGCCAGATTAAGAGCAAAGGCCTTGAATAGCTGCCCCAAAAGGAGCATCTGCTCTTCCCCTTTTTGTCCAGAGCCTAGAGGAGGTGAAATTATGACACCCCTGTGCCGGGAGTGTTTTATTACCCCCTTTGTATCTGCCCTGTCCCTGTGCTTGCAGTCAAGCAGGGAAGATGGAAATATTTCTTCATTCTTAATGGATTTGCTCATGGGTAGGGTGAGTTCTGGCACATTGGCCACATCTGTTTGAACATCATGCTATGGTTTCTACAGGTCCTATGTAGCTGCAGAGAAAGTGAATGAAATAGCTTTTGTATTTTCACAAATAATTAAATGGGACAGAAGCTTTTAACATTTTCATATGATTTTGCTATAATTTAAGGTCTTTTTTTTTTCCCTGATCCTATAAAATTATCTGATAGAGTTCTCATGGTGTGGGTGATTGCCAGCACACCCTGAGATGTCAATTCTTCATAGCATGGGAAGACCATATATCTTATTTCTTCCATTTGAAGTATTCTACTCCAAAGCAACATATCTGTAAGTCTGTAGAGAAGAGTAAAAGGTATGAGCTACGGAAAAAAGGCCATAATTAAAAGGAGTGGACCTGCAGAGAGCAATCTTCAGAGATAAATGCAAATTATGGAGGGTACCTCCTTTCAGCAACACCAGGAACAAAGCAATATAAATTAGATGCAGAAGAGAAATAAATATAACTGTAACTAGGTCAGAAGTGCATTTGTCTCTAACAGTGAGTTTCTCAGATGCTGCTGCATATGAGGCCTACTAAATACTACCCCGGCTCCTCCACTTCAGTGCTCATCCCCAGCTCCAGGCCATGTCTCCAGGTTTTAGATGTGTTTCAACAGGAGCTCCACAACCTGTTGCCTGCAATGGCCCTGGTTGCATCTCCAGAAGGCTTTGAGTGCTTTTTCTGCCTTAACTGACAGGAGCAAAGCCTTCTGGGATAATTAGTGCTGCTTCAATTGGACAGGTAGCGGATGGGAAATAAACAGGTTCAAGTGCTCAGGGGACATCCGTGTTGCTGTAGGCAGGGAGGCAGTGGAAAATAAATACAGCTAAGCAGTTGGAAAAATATTTATTTATTTATACTCCTTTCCTTTTGAGATGTGAGATGAGGGCCAGCTCCAATATGAACTCAGTTTTTTTTCTAAGCAGTTACCAACTCTCTTCAGACCTATATCAGTCTACGGCCAGCTACAGGGATGACCCATTTGGAAATGCTTTTCCTTATTGTTAACTGTGAAAGGAGATAATTTGTTACATAAATAATGAATTAGATGTGTATTAATTTAGAACTGCTTGTCTGAATGGCTTTCAGAGCAGCTGTGTGATTTTAGGCAGTCATATGCTGTCAATTAACAACTTACTCTAAGCCAAATCTGTTTAAGCTTATTATGTGTATCACATAGTGTGGAATTTCTTCATAGGTTTTACTAATTCTAGCTGTATACTATTGGCTGCATAGTATTTTAAAACTGCTAAGGATTAGTGAAAATCCCAGTTAAATTACTGACGGGCAGAGGGAACTTCCAGCAACATTCCAGCTATTAATCTGCTAGTGATACTTCTCATGTTGAGAGGCTGGGGGACCTCATTAAAACCCTCAGGTTTTCTTTATGGAATACTTAATGCAAGTCCAGGAAGATATCATTAAAATTGAATATTCATCATATATTGTCAATATATTATTCAATCAAAGGAAAGAGCTTTTCAGTTTATAGTTTAAAAAAGCATCATGGTTTATGCTTACAAGCACGATTGCTCACTGTGTTTCCAAAAGCAGCATGCCCCAAAATTTCAAAGGACTGATCGTGTGCTGTTACAGAGTTTGGGAATATTTGAGACAGCTAATTTGAAAAATGTTTCTTCTTTACACCAGGCTAATTTAAACCTTTGACAAGTTTCTTTTATTTTTTAAGTGTACCATGTATCAAAACAGGAATTCCACATTTTTATTATTCTGACCTTGTTGGAAGCTAACAGGACCTGTAAGAAATCTCAAAGGGCTGCCACTGAACAGTACAATTATTCAAAGCCTGAATAATTGGACTGAAGTACACAAGGATCAACATGGCACATTTTCTGCAAAAGTTTCCCTTCTCTAAGTGTCCCTTTCTCATCGCTAATCAAAAAAGAAGAAGAGCTTTTACACAAAAGCCTGGGGCACCTTTTGCAGTACAAATTTAGTCACAGTCTCACAAGCACATGGAGCTTTAAGCATTTTCACATTTGGTCATGCTATGCAACAAGTCCTTAATAAAACCACTTCTAATGAAACTTTTTCTACTAGAGAAATAGTATGGAAGCTTGGCTAGAAATCAGGCGAAACTCAAGAGAATCAAGGCCATGTGTAACTGTGTTTTCCAGGGTGATGGCTGCCCAGCTTCCCACTCATGTACATTATCTGAGCACTTGACCCACAGCTAAGAAGAAGGAACAACCCTGTGTCACTGCCAGGAATACTGTAAGGAAATTTTAGGAGTTTCCCTATGAACAATGCTCTCTACTAGTGCTTTGGGGTACCTACTTCTCTCATCTGTGGGAGGAAGCTCTGCCTTCCATTCAATGAAGTGTGAATATGCCCAGTCCTGACTCCTTTACTGTTCTTCGTCTTGATGCTCCTTGCTGTCTCCATTTCCTCTCTTCTCCGTATGAACTTTCTCTTCCATTACCTATCCAGCTCCATTTTTCCACTGTGACCTACCTGCTCCTTCAGAGACAAATCAAGTTTTTTGGATCTGGAATTCAGTATTCCTCCCTTCCAGACATGTGTAAAAAGAATTCCCTTCAAATATTTAAAAAAAAAAATAGTAGGAAAACCTGCAGGAAAAGTTTAATCAAAGTGCCTTTAGGCTACAGTTGCCTGAAGACAAGCCATTTCACTGAATTTAGTCAATGAATGATGACTTTCAGTATTACTGTTCTCTGATCTGTAGAGTAATTCAGCAGTAGTTAAGTAGGCAAAATTGCTATTAACATAAGAGTAAACAGAACTGCCATAGAACTGAGAGACAAAAATTTTTAAACCTGATAAAAGGAAGCATATTCTTATGCAGAAAATATTTCACACACAGTTTTCCTTAGAACAAGATAACTTTGACACCAAGAGCTTACAGCAGCAATACAGCGATTTCTACAGGGAGTGTGAGCATCCAATTACATGAGACAGATTTCAGTTCAAGACTTAAATAGCTGTTATCTAACCTATCAGAGTCAGACCAAGCTGAAACTTTCCTAACAGTAGATTATTTCACAATTTTTCTTAACAAAATTTTCTGAACCTCCTGCTGAACCTTTTGGCAGTTCAGACAGAAACGGTAGTACACCAAATTGAGTCTGCTCATTTACTTGTAGCTCGAGTCTACTTCATTTAATTGTAAGCAATTGGAGTAGCATCACATGAAATCTTATGTGGATATTTCCTTTATGTTAAGAAACATCACAAAGATTCATCCTGACTTCTACAGATTAAAGTTCTTCTTAACTAAAGCGAGCTGCTCTTACATTGCATTTCTTCCTCTTTGCTTCCTTCTTTATCCAGTTTGCCCTTTCTGCTTCCCTATATCTCCACCAGCGTAGTACCACTGCTTCCTCTCCTTCACTCAAACTGGTAAATTCTGATTCCTCAGCTAAGTTTCTCTAGTAAGCCAAGCAGACAGTAAAATTAATAGGATTTTCGTATAACTTCTTTTTAATTTGCTGTATTGCTCAATTTGCTTATATGATTGTGCAGCTGAAGAAAAGGGATGAAATGTCAGACTATTGTACAGATCCAAACCAGCCCCTTTGAACTCTGATTGTACAGCAGAAGCATCAAAGAAGAATTGCCACTCCAAGGCTTTTTATCAATAGAAACTATAAAAAAAAGAATGAGAAAAGAACATACTCACTTTCTTACCTCAATTTTCTATTTTTACTTCAGGAAGCTCCTATTGACTTTGATGGTGTAGGATTAAGCCTTTGGGCCCAGATCCTGAAAGGTACTTAAAAGTTACAAAGCTTTTATTCTTCCTGTGACCCCCTCCATGGATTTCCCAGCCCAAATGCAACTTCCCAGGTAAGGAATGGTGAGAGTGTAGAGCCAACTGAAAAAATATAAAATAAAATCATAAATCAGTTGAGCAAGGTGCTGCCTAAATCATCCATGGCTGAAGAACAGAGAAGTGGGACTAGACATAGTCATCTGACTCTACACAGGCTCTAAGTGACCTAAAAGGCATTTTGGTGTGCAAAGGCTGGTTGATGGCTATATCTGTGGGACAACGGATGACAATCTAACTCTAAAGCAACTGGTAAGTAAAAATGTGGAATGGAATCGAATGGAACGGAATGGAATGGAAGATTAGGAATAGGGACAGGACAGGACAGGACAGGACAGGATAGGATAGGACAGGACAGGACAGGACAGGACAGGACAGGACAGGACAGGACAGGACAGGATAGGATAGGATAGGATAGGATAGGATAGGATAGGATAGGATAGGATAGGATAGGATAGGAGAAATTGTTTTCAGTTGGGAGGGACCTTCAATGATCATCTAGTCCAACTGCCTGATCAGTGGATAGGTCTTAGACCCCATCTCAGCCTGCAAGGCTAATTCATCTGGGTGAAATGAAACTCTGATATAGGTATGCTGCTTCTGGAGAGAGCTTGCACACAGTCAAGTTTCATATCAGTCCACAGAGCTGCACTATTCATTGCAGGCTAACCAGGTCCGCTGTTGAAGTCCTTCCATTGTCAATTTCATGTTGATTGCAAGAAAGCAGACAACCCATGATGAGAGACCTCACTTGACATGTAGGAAGGTGATGTCAAGCCCTTGACTTGGAGATTAGACTTAGATCTAATCAAAAACTCAGTTGTAGGCTACAGCAGGGATCTCAGCCACTGTTAACTCACGGGTTGACCTTAGCATTTAGGCTGTGTAGTGTGGGGTTACTGGTCAGCCGACTACAGAGTTTAAACATCCATCCAATGCAGTGGAAGCTTGGCAGAGATTCTGAGCACTTAGATGGTATATGTGTATGAGGATGCTGAAGAAATACCTCTGGGGACTTGAGCCTCAGTTTCACTAACCTGGAGGACATCTCTTTTCTGTTTCCAGCATATTATTGTACTTCAAGGCCAGGACACTTTTGCCATGACTGCGGGCCCACCTCATCGTGATGGGCCTGTTGGGGTGATGGGGACTGTGGGTTACCATCACCAGGCATCTCTACCCTCCTTACTGGGGTAGGGCAGGATACCAGCTGCCCCTCCTGCCCCACCACTACCACCCCCTACCCTTGCAGAGCATCTGCTCCTCCTGCTCCCTGGCATGTGAGACATGAAATAGAGGAGCCAAGGAGTATTGCAGGTGCAGGGGGATAAAAGATTCCCAGTTGTATCTATCCTGCTGCTGCCTCTTATTCTCTCCCCAGCTGCACTTGTCAGGCCCACCATCTTTCACTCTGCTCCATCACCTCTCACCCTTCTCTGTTGCTCCATTTTTATGGAAATTCATTTATAAAATGAAGACAGTTATATTTATAATGTAGAGCATGCTGAAATGCTTAATCTTTCACTTCATTTTTTTTCCAAGCGTTCCTTACTCAGACGTGGACTGATAAGATGACAAGTGCTAAAACAATCTGTGAAATGATGCATGGACTTTTAAGCAAATTAATAAGTGCCTTGGAGCAAAGATATATATAATCACAGGAAAACCTGACTCTTTTCATAGGAGATATACCTTTGAAACACTGTTTTATCTGGTTAATTAGAGTTAAGGGTTGGAAATGCTGCCTTTCCTGAGATTAAAGAGAAAACTTAAAATATTCAGATGGGAATTTGTTTTATATAATATACTACATACACACTTAAATATTAAAGTTTGATCCTTTAATATTTAACCAATGGACAGTCCACCGAGACATCTCTTTCATTTCCACTGGGGTCCTGGTACAAGCACCAGCTAGTTTTAATAGACATCACACATTTAAAAAAAATAGGCGCAGTTAAGTCACAGTTCAGCTAAGAGCCATGGGGCACAATATGTTGCATGGGTCAAAAGCGCACGTCCTAAAGGAACTAGTGAACTAGAACAGTGTCTTTGTTATTAATCCGGAAATTGCATTTTTAGAACATATATTGCTGACTATATAAATCTCCTTTTTTTTTTTCTTCCAGTAATTTTTTTTTCCTTCACATGAACAGAGGAAACATCTCTCTTTGTTCCTTATAAAGATCTTTTAACTGTGTTCCTGTTCCAGCTAGGCAGTAACAATCCCTTATGCATCTTAACATTTATGTTTATGCAGGCTAGAGATGTTCATGCTTATACTAGACATCTTTAATACACACTTCCATCTGCCAGTGACCTGCTTACGACCTTCTTCAGAAACGCAAGGTAACTTGGCTAGCTCTATTTCTGGTCCTTCTGAAAAAGGATTGTCAGGTCAAATTGTGACAGTTTAAGTGTGATGTCTGATATTGACTGCTGTCCAGCAGGGACTGTAAGCGCTGTGTCTCCCACTTCATTCAGGACCTTACTATTGACTTGCACTATCATCTTAAGGTTAGTCTTTTGTCTCCTGTGCTTCCAGGCAAAGAAATAAGTGGCACTGGAGAAACTACTGTACCACAGCCCAGGGACACTCCTCTCATGAAGCTAGTGGCTTTAATGACTTTAGTGCCCACAAATTAGCTGACCATTGCACAGTATGTCAGGGACAGACTTAATTTACTTTTGAAGCACATTTCTGTACTTCACTTTGAAGTAAAATAACTTTTCCAAGATACTCTGTGAGTGTGTGTCTCTGTGTATGTGTATACTTCTGACAACATAGGACAACTTCATTATAAAATTGATCCTTTTAAAATGAGGCAGAAAGGTAAGAGAGGTACCAAAAAACAAGCCAGAAAGCAGACAAACAAAAAACAGTGTTGCTTGCCTTTTCTACCTGTCATTGTTGCTAAAATATTATTGTTTTACCTTTTTCTTCCCCTTTTCATCCTCCAAGCTTTTCAAATCACTTTCCTAACACTCATTATTTGTTCTTGCCAATCAATCATTTCCAACAGCAGTGCAAGTCCTCATGGTTACTTCACTTCCGACTATATTTTTTTTTACATAAAAATTAAATGTGCAACATTAGGAGCTTTGAAGTAGTGTTTCTAACAGGGTAGGAACCTGAAAGAGCTTGGGAGCACAGAACAGACAGCTGCATCTCCTGACTTTCTTCTGCATGCAGCAATTGTACTGACTGTATTGGCCTACGACTACTGGAAAGGTTAACTGTGTGTTATGATTCCTCACAAAAAAAAAACTTTTTTTTCCTAAGTAGCACAGCTTTTTTAGTATAGATCTTAATTGTTTAAATAACTGTGGGAAATCATTTTATTTCTAGAGCTCTTATGTGAGCCTACAAATTAACAAATTAACCACTTGTTAATTTGACCGGCAGTTCTTGTGTCGTTAAAGTGCAGAAATTTCAGAAATCAGAGACTAGTTTAAGTTTTCTTCCCCTTTTTCAGAAAGAAGAAAAATGAAAATAAAAAATGAAAGCAGTTAAAGCAATTTATTTATTAATTGCAAAATGCAAGTTTGTTTCCCTGCTACACTCAGGGCCAGATAAAGCTTCAGTTTAAGTGGGTGGCATTATGCCAGACGACACCATACTTCTTTATCCTAGGATAAAACTATACAAATTTATTCTTTTTGCCCACTTTCCAGGTACAGTTTCTCACCTGGATAATTTCATGGCTGGAAACTTTTTACCTGTCTTTCACTCAACAAGAAACTCTTACCTAAGCCTTGAGGAAACCTTTGCTGAAACAAATATATCAACAGATTTTTTTTTTTAATCTGGATTTTAGTAAAATGAAAGTTGAAAAACCCTGCCTCATTCCACACATGAAAACTTTGTTCATGTTGGTTTAGAATAGCTCAGCCTAGCTCAAAGAGATTAACAACAATGTGTTTTCAGTTTTTACAATGTTAATCCCCAATTAATCTAAACATATTTTAATGCTCCTTGAAGCACAGTATTATTTTCCTAATCCCAAATTTGCCTCATTTATCCCATCCTTGCTTATTTTTCCCCCCCAAAAATGTAATTTATACAAGACAGTAGCTAGATTCTTTCCAGTTAAACCTAATAGTACATAATTATTATTACACTGAATGTAGCCATAAGAGTCAATAAGATAGAAAGATAGGCCTTTTACTCTTTCGTGCCTTTCAAGCATGACCATCACCAAGAAAAGGTACTGAAAAGTGAAGTGTTGCAATATTTTTTTACATACTTGGTCTTTGGGAGTACTTATAGATGTTGTACAACAGCCATTTTATATTAGTGAGAAAAAAACAGTTAACATAATGCCATAACATCCTAAGTTAAAAATTTTACTCATAAATATGACGTGTCAAACAGGAGAACATACGCAAGTTTTCAAACAAGGAGATTTTATTGGCTTTTGAGTTATACGAGGATATTTCCATGAACACTATTTTTCAATATTTTTTATTTGTTTCAGGCGAATAATGAAGCCTACTTGCTATTTCTGAGCAGACTTCAGTTTCTGAAATAGTAATTGACAATTAAAAGAATGTGATAGTCACAAAACATGCCTTCAGGCTCACATAAGAAATAAAATGATTTCCCACAATTATTTAAACAATTAAGATCTATATTAAATAACGAAGGTAGGTTAATGCTAAAGTTTGATTCATGGCTCCTGTTGTTTAAAATTAAAAACACCAAATGGATTTGTTGTCTCTCATGGCTGATGCCTCATCACATCTGCAACACTCACCAAAACCACTGCAAGGGTCATGACACAGGCATGATTTAGTCTTTGATTTTAATGTGCAGGTTGTGAGCAAAGTCAACATCATAAAAACACCTGAAAGCTTTACAGAATTCCCTTTGCATTGAAGTTTCAATACCCTTAGTGAAAACTACTCATATTCTTAACTTAATTTTCCCACTTCCGGACTGCAGTTCTGTTCTTTACTACTGCTAAAGGCAGTATTTCCCAACGGTATGTGGGGAAGCCAAAACATATTTTTCTGCATAAATGTAACACTCATCCCATCAAGCACTACTCCTCTAGTGACTACACGGGTTGTTTTAGTAGGCAGGATGGTTCAGCAAACTACTGTCCTCTTCAGACTGAGTACAGCCGTGTTGCATTTAGCTACATATGGCTCTACACTGCCATGATCAGAGGGAGAGGAAGAAGCTTCTGGCTTTAGGGTGGGTGTGAGCAAGCAGCTGCCCAGGCTGCCCACCCACTCACTTGTAGTGAGAAGAGGCAGTGTCCCCAAACTTGCCTGTCACAAATTTGCCTGCTGCCATAGTCTGACATACATGTGACTGAGGTTCCCTTTCTTTGCCCATGAAGGACACCAGTGTTGTCACACCACAACAAAACATCTAGTACTATTTAAGTCAGGCCAACTGATAGGCAAAAATAAAGTGCTACCTCAAGGGAGAAATACCCACTTACCCACCAGTGGAGGCTATTACCTTTCCCAGTGACTTGCCTCACTGAAGTGAACAAGGACACCTCCATGGTTGCCCACCAGTTATGAGCAGCCACTGTGAGGTTACTGAGGACAGCCCTATAGTTGCTCATTGCTTATGGGCAAAGTTATGGCCCATTCTGTAATATATTTGCTCTCTAAAAGCATCTGCTCATATCCAGGGAGAAGAATAACCTTTAGGGAGCTGTGATACCCTCCCATGGCTAGCAGCAGCTGTGAGGAAGCTCTGGACTGTGCATGCTCTACAAGGCTAAGGAGGGTGGGAAGGCAAACAAAGCATCAGTAAGCCAGGCAGAGCCCAAGCAGAGGGGTTTTCTCTTTGTGTATCCAGAGAGGGCATGCTCAGTCCCAGTTATCCCAGCAAAGACACCAACCTTCCAGTATTCAGAGAAGAAATGCGAGCTGAGCTGGTTAGACCTGGTCAAATTATATTTGAGGGTATAATAGGTTCAGAGGTTTTAGAAATAAAATACATTATTTAAAACTAAAAGTATTTATTATTCACACCATATCATGTATTAAATCCATTTTTATCAAAAACTTTTGATTTTTTTCCTTTTGTCAACTAGTTTTAAAACCATGAGAAATAGCTTATTAAGCTCATGTTGCAAATGAGATTCCTATCTTTTTCTTCACAGCTCAGAAACATGCTAAAATAAAAATGAATAAATAACGTTTTCCATACCTGAACACGATTATTCTTAAAACTCAAAGAAGTGTCTATGCAAATTAAATCTAAAAATTTGATTAATATTTGATCACTACGTTCAAACTTTACAGATTTCATGGCCAGTGAGAATGTAAAAAGAATCTTATCTCACTCTTTTATCACCTGTAAATTAAAAGAATAAGGAGCAACTATATCACATATCAACAAAAACTTGTGGAAGATTATAAATCACAGAAGTGCAAGATAGAAATACAATGTAATAATCCTAAATGATACGCAGGATGTGAAGGATGTCCTGTCCTCTTAAAGCTCCTGTGCAGATGTGAACTGTCATGAGCCTCTGACAACCAGTATGGTGACTGACAGCATCATCCATAGTTTGCAGAACACCAGAGCCTGCGCAATGGAAAGCAGTAATTCCTGCCAGCAAGAATGGACAGTATCCTTAGGACGTGCCCATAGCATCAAAGAGGTGCCCAAGTTTGGAGTCTGTTCCTATAAATATTCTAAAGAGTCCCCTATATATTTATATTTTATGTGCAACTTTCTCCATATTTCTTCTATGGACAAGAATGCCAGTTATGAATTAGGGTCTTATTTTCTGCATATGCTCTATACACTGTATTTCTGCTGTTCAAAACAAGTGTCAGAATATCAATAAAAGGCAAATGCATAGAAGCTACACACAATATGGAAAATAATTCACATTTTATAAAAACAAACGCTTTTAAAACAGTGGCAGCAATATTTTCTGAACATATATATACTGCAGCATCTTTTTATTTGGGTTTTTTGTTTTGTTCTGTTTTCATGTTCTCTTGCCACACTTATTTTGTTATGGTTTAATTTGGTTGGTTGTGCTCAGCACTTTCATTTTTCATTTTGCTTCCTTTTTGTCTTAATGTCTGAAATATTTGCACCTGAGAATATCTTTTGGAATATCTTTTCTTCTGAAACAGACTGGATGCAGCATGTCCTGCCAAGTGGAACTAAATTTTATGAAATATATTATATATGTAATACTTGTAATACAGGAATAGCAGCTCTTTTCTGTTGCAACAAATAGTGCTAAATGTTGGATTATTCCAAGAATCATTTTATAAAAAATTCTCAGCCTCATTGAAAGTAATTGTGCAAGTAGTTATCAAGTTTGTTTTCTGTTTATGCTGTGAGTAGTATGTATTCTGTTTTGTTAAACAGGGCAGGAGTGCTGGGCAGGAGGAAAGAAAGCAATTTGTCCTGGTTGCTGTGCTCTGGGGCCTCTCTGGTGGAAGAACTGCACCCTTCCTGGACATGTGCTGCACAAAATGCTTCTAGGGCACAAGCAGGAGCAGGGATGTGACACTGAAGCCTGCAGAAGGAGGAAAGATTTGGCATGAGGAGGGAACCTCTGGGCAGAAGTGAGCAGTCCTCCTTCTCGCATGATGGAAAGAAAAAACCTTTCCTAAGCAAGGAGTTTGAGCAAAACAAGGGCCATTGTCTGTTTCTGGTCTGAGAGGCAAATGAAGGGGAGACCTTGCCCTATAAGGATACAGTGGACAGGAAAGGGGATTTTAGAGATTTGTTTTCAAAACTTCTTACTTAAAGTGGGTCACCTGACAGATCAGGGATCTGATCTGTACAAAGGATTATCTTGTTCTAGTTAAGCAATTTTGATCTCTGATAAAACCTGTCTTTAGAGTCAAGGAGATATTTAGAGCCTCTGGACATACTCATTGAGAAAAAGCAGAGCTTTCCCACACTGGACAGTGCAAGGCTGGGCTCCTGCAATTCTCTCTTTATTCCCAGCAAAAGGTTTGCCTGCAATTAAAGATGGATATTATCTTACACCTTACATGCTTCTCAGTAAAGAAAAGAAGTTGGATGGCAACATACCTGACAAGTCTGCAACAGTTCAAATGGTTCTTGCTGTACCACAGCTTGTAGTAGAAAAATCTGAGGTGACTGATAAACTCTGATAAAGTCTGATACTTTATGTTATTTATCAAAGGGTACATTTTTGATACTTTTATGCACGTTACAGGAAAAAGGATGGCTTTGCTCAGTACCATTTAGAATGTCACAGCACTTGCATTTTCTAATCTACCCACCTGCATAAAACCAGGCTTACAAATTTCTCTGATGTTATTTGCATCAGACACCAAATTACATACTGCTACTTCCTTCAGACCTGAAAGTGCTGACTGAACTGAACGTTAGATTGTAGAAAGATACAGGATCCCACCCCCTTCCTAAACCATCTTTGTAAGCAGCTCGTTACCAAGTATATTAGAAAGCCCTCTTCATGGAGAGAAAGTAGCCATGGACAAACATAGTCATATTTTGGCTTCTAGTTTGTTTCTGCTTATATTAAAATATATCATGTTATTTGGTTACTCCAAAGTTAATCAAGTTGTCCTGTTCAAACTGTGTAATTTACCCTGATTTACCAAGCCACAAACCTCTGCAGATCATCTGCAGATTTTTTATACTCATTTTACATTCTTAACATAGTCTCTTCCAGAAAGTTGATTGAATTGCATAGGCCACAGAGCATTGCAAATTTGAAAGCTTACTTTCACCAAGCTGGGAGGGTTGCTGAAAACTCCTGTTCTGTCCTTTGACTCCATGTGCACAAGCTTCCACATAGCACCTCTGGCTAATCCGTCTGATCCCTGGCCTCAGTGACTCTATCTTAGGGTATTCTCCTCATGACCACCATAGCTTCAGAAATCTCTCAGATTTCTCCTCATTGTACCACTGTGCACCTGAAGAGCACTCAGTTTAATGTGCATGCTGGACAAACGCTATGAAAGGTTTTAATGCACGCCGTAGTACATTCACAGCTTTCATTCTGCGTCTTCTCAGTGAAGTCACTGTAATACCTTCAGGATAAGAAAGGCTGTGAAGGGGAAGGCAGTAGGCAGTGTGGAGGCTGTGAAAATTTATGTGCCACTGCTTCACATTCCTGTTTTGTTGAGTACCATTTTCCCATTGCCATATTTTATCTGGGATGAGCATCAAACTGACTAGCTAATATTAGCTGGTTTTATATTTTTAAGCCACTGGTACTCTTTTTCAGACTCTGGTATAACCCTTTCAACCTCTGTTTTCCTTAAAGCAAATGGCAATAGATATTGCAATGATACGTAGAGTTTGTCAATTTTCATTTTCTTATTTATATTCACTGTTATTCATATTCATGCTGATTGCTTATTTTACTTTTTTAATTCTCTCTTTCCTTCCATATTATACTCTGTTTTATAACTTGCAGAGATTGTTCTTGGTCATGAAACACAGTGTTCTTCAACAAATTTAGTTTTCTGTTAAGCAGTTTATCAAAACTTCTTTAGTTTAAATGCCTCTATAGTGTGTACTGATGCTAATACTGGATGATTTTATTTTGGGGTGAAACGAACTCAACCATATCTAAATTATTTTTAATACAGGAACTAGCATATTAGTGGTTACTTCAGCCTTATTCATTGCCCTTCTGCGTAAAGTAATTGCAGAAAACTTTTCTTAAGTCTGTCAAGAAAGGCATAACATGCCAATATTTGCTAGTACGTGCTGTTTCTAATATACGCTGCTCAGTGCAGAAAGTGTATGTAATGGGTGACGGAATGTCATTTGGTTCTGCATTTCTGAGGTTTTTCAAGCTGCAAGTTGAGTCTTTTGTCCTTTCTGACTGTTGGCATGAAGAAGATACATACATAGAATTGCCTGGGTTTTTTTCATTAAACATGTCAGAACAGGGGGTGATCGGTATAAAGCTGCCAGCCAATTTCAGCACATCTTGGACAAAATATTTTCCAGGCAGTGCACTGAAGTAATGTTTAGGGCTGCTATTGTTTGTTACTCTATATGTGTGGATATACATAAGTTTGTTGGCATTTATGCACATTTGTGGTCACCAGCATGTATCTGTTCCTCTGCTATTACAGGATGTTTTGATGCAATATTTTTCATAACCTGGGTGAGTCAATGCTGTATTCATCACAGCCAAAAAGCATAATCTTTCTTTGAAAGGTACCTTTATCTACTTTTTGTTCTGTGGTTTTCATTTAATTGCATGGGTTTTCCTCACTCCTATTTCTGCTCTTGAGAAGTGTCTTTCCACCAAAGATAAATTTTTATACCTTGAACTTACAATGCATTCAAAATAATAGCTAAATTAATGGTAGGTCATTTCAGTTGATTCATTTATTCAACAAACACCAGTTTAACTGCTATCAGTATATTTCAAGAAAATACTTTTATAATAGGTATAAGAGTTTCTAAGTAACTTGACATTTTATAAACGTGTTTTTCTAGTCTTACAAAGAAATTACAAAAACATTGCAAATACTACAAGAAAAAGCTTTTCCATAGATTTGTGCTGTTTTGTTCACTCCTAAACATTTTGTGGACTGTTTTCAGAAATAATTACTGAGCCTATCTGTTCTTTTTCCACTGACATCATGTAGAGCTCTAACTTCAGGAACTGAGTTTGGCCATGTTATATTAGCATTTAAGACCAAGCAGTGCATGACTATCATTATGAAAGACACTGATAATAGTGGCTATAGTACAATATAAACATCAAGTGATGTCCAAAGGTACAGTCGTTCACAAACTACATATTTATGCTTTAGCTGTTACGCTCAGACTATAGCTGCAAGTCCCATCAGAACAAGGTAAGTTTTGTAGAGAGTGAGAGATCTCCTCTTTCATTAAACCAGTTTATCAAACAGAGGATGTTATCTTGCTCTACAACTCATTTACTACATTTGCCACAAATTCTGTTGAATTCAATGACAATTGCACCAGCAAGTCAGGGTTCAGACTGTTCCCATATTATTTATGATTCATAGCAGAAAGAAGTAAGCAGTGTTCACAGCTGCCAGCTCTTATACCTAGGCCAGAGCTAAAGCTTTGTCACCAAGAAATGCAGCTGCTGAGACAATAAAAAGGGTGATGCATAAGACTGCAGGTCATTGCAGTACTTTGCAGTCTGTAAGTAATTAAGAAGGATGTTGAACAACATCCACAAGAGATAAATATCTTAAAAACAGAAGATTCAAAAAATTTTCAGACACGAATTCCATAAGAATTAGCTGAAATGCCCCAAGGGCTGATACTAATTTCCAGCACAACTTGCAATAGCAGAAAGATTTCAGATGCTGAGAGAGCATTAATTTTGCGAAAGCTCTTAATCAAAGGGCAAGCAGGCAACCTGTGTAACTAAAGACCACCGATCCTAGTATTAATCCAGGATAGATTAATGAAAAAGTCATGTAGGATGTACATTACAAAGAATTAAAGGATATACTAATACTACCACCAGTCATCAGAGTATATTGGAAAGTACATGTTGTCAAAAAATGGTTTGATTCCTTGAGAATAATGGCTCACAGATAGGTTTAAAAAAGTTGGGAATCACCTACAGCAGAAGATGTTTGTGGTGAGGTCCTGATGGTAGCCAACATTTCAATCAAATCTATAGCTGTCACTGATCTTAGCTGAACAACAAATGAAATTGAGAGGGCAGCCCAGATACCCTGCCAAACTCTAAAGAGTTATGCAGCCATCTGCTATCAATACAAGCTGGGGGATGAAGGGTTTGAGAACAGCACTGTGGAGAAAGACATGGGGTACTGGTGACTGAAAAGCTGAACATGAGGCAGCAGTGTGTGCTCGCAGCCCAGAAACCCAGCCATGTGCTGGGCTGTATCGAAAGAAGCATGAACAGCAGGTCAAGGGAGGTGATCCTGCCTCTCTGCTCTGCTCTCATGAGACCCCACTTGAAGCACTGTGTGTATTTCTGGTGCCCTCAACATAAGAAGAACATGGAGCTTTTGGAGCGAGTCAAGAGGACGGCCACAAAAATTTTCAGAGAGATGGAGCAACTCTCCTGTAAGGAAAGGCAGAGAAAGTTGGGGTTGTTCAGCCTGGAGAAGAGAAGGCTCCATGGAGACTTTATTGTGACCTTTCAGTGCTTAAAGGGGGTTTAAGAAAGATGAGGACAAACTTTCTAACAGGGCCTGCAGCAACAGGGCAAAGGATAATGGTTTTAAACTAAAAGAAGGGAGATTTAGACTAGGTATAAGGAAGACACTTTTTACACTGGGGTTAGTGAAGCACTGGAACAGGTTGCCCAGAGAGATGGTAGATGCCCCAACCCTGCAAGTGTACAAGGCCAGGTTGGATGGGGCTGTGAGCAACCTGATCTATTTGAAGATGTCCTTGCTCATTGCAGGGGGGGTGGACTAGATGACCTTTAAAGGTCCCATCCAACCCAAACTGTTCTATGATCCTATGAATGTCTTACACCTAGGAAAAAGGAATGTTGACCATAGCTATGGTTGCATCCAGGGTTAAAAAAAGTAATAATTAAGGGCATCTAAGTACACAGATCTGTAAAGATAAGCTTCCATTATGGTGATCCAGCAAAGGAGGTACCTATGATCCTCAGACACAAAGAGCAATAAATGGGATAAAGCCAAGGTGATTTTAGCTACACCCTATAGCATTGATAAGAATAATACTAGAACACTTCCTCCAGCTTTGGTGTTCTTATTTCAAGAAAGGTGTTGAAGGCCCACAGAAAGTGGCACTCTTACAGAAAATAGCTTTTCTGTAAGAGCTCCATAAGTCAGATGGAATGTTCACCAATTAACAGCAAATTATTAACCTCATTAGGGAGGTAGGTGCTCATATTATACAAGAGATCAGATCAGATGAACTATTGATTACTTTTGTCCTTCAACCCTACAATTCCATGTAAAGAGCTGAATTCTCCCGTTCCAACTTAACTTTCATGTGTTACTGACACATGAGAGTTTTATGACTCCCTGCTTCTCGCAGAAAGCCCACTGCTGGAGTGACCATGAATGAATTACAGGCAAATCCTATGCCATTGCCTTTCTCTGAGGTGCAAACCATGATGGTCCTGACTTAAAATAAAATCAAAATATAATTATTAGGAACTTAAATAAAATATTTTAATTGTAAATTACTTTCTGCAGTGGTTTCCTCAAATAGTCTGCTCTGTGGCTTTAGAAGATCAAGCACAGCATTATTTTACTTTTGTATTCAAAAGGCTGCAATGAACCTATTATGTAACCTGCTAGTGAAATAAATATGATTTTTCAGAAGATATTGCAGAACTTGGTACAGGAAAAAAGGGTAGGCATGAAGAATCTCTAACTCACAGTTAGAACTAATGATGACAGACTGTCAGGAAAGAAATATGAAGGTGTATAATTATTGGCTGGCATGCCTCAGGCATCACCCAGGTCTTAACAATACATAAAGGCTGGGCATGCAAGGACGAACCTCCTCCAAAGGTCCTTTGGTATCTATCCCCCAAATATTTTAATAGTGCCATTTGTTTCACAATACTGTTGGACCAGCAACAGTTGGATACAACAGAATAGTAACAAGAAACACACATGCATATAGTCTTTTTTCCCCAAAAGATATTCTGAATCCATACCCAAAATAACTCAAGTTATTAAATGCATTGTACAAAAACATAATTTCTGAACACTGTGTGCTAAACCAAACAGCGTCCCTACTAAATTGATGGTGAAGAGTTCCTAGAAATTACTCTTTTGATTCAGCAGCATAATTCAAATGATCAAAAGTTTACTTACATTGCAGAAGGTATGCAACACTTGCTTCCCATTTGATGAAGACTCACAACAGGAATTGAAAATCAGATCCTTTAACTGTTGTTAAAGTCTGACTTAATTTGACATTCATTGTTCAAAGTTCTTAAAAATTTTAGTTCTCCAAAAGGGAACCTGAAAGCTTACACTGTAAAATTGTTAATCGATCACCTTATGTGAACAGCCAGAGGTGACACACTGCAGCAATCAGTTTACGGACATTCTGCAGTCTGAAAGTTAATCACCCAGATTATTCAATTTATGCTTACAAATAACAAAGCAACAGCAGAAATCTGGATCCATTTCCGAGTGATTCATAAGCATGAATGGAAAATATAATCCTGATAACTACCTGACGAGCTCTGACACACACAAACACCCACAGACTGGCATGCAGTACAAAATAGTTCTTGTGGTTGCAAAAGAGTTTCCAGTTATTCCCTGCTTTCCAAACTTAAAACTTTCAAAAACATTTTAGGCCAATAATTCCTGGTGCTTTCTCTTCTATCAATGGGTTTGGGGTATTTTTTGTTCTCTGGGTGAGTTCTTTAGAAAAGTCTGAAAAAAACAAGATATAGAGTCACTTTAAAATAAAAAGAAGCTTAAACGTACTTTTTGCATCACTAAAAAAATAATATATGAAAAGAAAGATGTCCCATTTCCTTTAAGGCCTGGAGCCAAGAAATTATTTAATTTTAAAATGTCAGCTTAGCAAGAAAATATTTCTCCATATTCATAGTGGGCTTTCCAGAAATATTTGTTTAAGGGCATGATCCACCTCTCATTCACTTCAGACTGATAATAACTTCAAAGGCTTTAGCTGAGGCCCTACAGGTACATTTGGACAGTGTGAGCTTTACCATGCATAAATCTGTAGTTAAGTACACACAGAAATGCCAAATCCCACTAATTACTCCAGTATGGTCAAGGCAACTTTTCAAATGCTTCAAGAAACTCAGGAGCCATCCAAAATGTCTCCTCTTCTAAATCCATCACCTTCTGTAAACAAGACTGTTCTGTGAGCTACAGGACTCAGCTCTTGAAGATCTCGCAGCCTTTACTCCTTTTCTTATGCTTCTGACTCAACTTAATGTTTCTTTGGTTTCTCCACGCATGCTTAATTTAGTTAGTTAGCTGAAGTACTTGTGTTGAGCCCAAGAGGTCATTGGGGATGTAGCTGAGCTCAGTAGACATTATGCATGAGGAGGTCTGGCTTGAGCATTGACAGCAGCAGAGCATTAGTGTACTTCTGCACCCAGACTGAATTCAGTCATGCTTTGGTTAGAATGGATATACTGATCCCAGATCTGGAAATATGACCAGATCCATGGCCAACACTATCTGTGGAAGCTCAGAACTCCATATGCAAAAGACCAGCATTTCAGTACAGAATCACGGGATCATCTCAACAGGTATCCCAAACTGTACATTGCTAGGGAGTGTTAGCCATGTCAGCCTATATATCACCAGAAGAGTGAAGGTAGGACTAGCTACTCATCTTCCTTAACCTATGTTTACCATTAGAGCTCTGCCTCAAGTGCTATTTTTTTCTCCACACACCATCTTTAACTCCTGCAGAATATATGTCACTTGAAATCTGACATGTAGAAAACAACTTTGCAAGAAACAATGTGCTAACTGTTCTGCTGATAGAGGGGTGACATTCTTCTGAATGCTACTTTTCAGATCTGATGTTTTATTAATTTTCACACTTCAAAAATGAAACTAATTCGTGAATTGACTCGCCGCTTCCATTTCTAAATAATGTCCTATTTGCAAATGCAATTGCTACATTTTGTCACCACAAACCAGAATTTTAGCAAGAACACATAAATTTATACAAGTCTCACATAGATCATACATCCGTTAATCTAAAAGTACTCTCACTTTATTTTAGAGGATTGATGAGTTCTGCTTTCTGAAGAAGCCTTGTCACATAAGAAAAGCCAGTGCTAAAGCAGACAACTTTTGCTGTTGTGATGATCTGATTATGAAATCTCCAACATCCTACTAGTTTTATGCTTCTATACTTGTTTGAACAAAAATATCTTCAGTTACTTCTGCAGTTGGTTCTATTTGTAAATCTCTATTTTGTATTTCCTCCCAAATGTTTTCTTGAAATGTGAAAAGAAGATCACACATATTTACTTTTCTATTTTCTTCTTTGTGACTACCAGAGCTTGCTTTCAGGCATGTATTTCAGGTTTAATTTTGATTGAGAAGCACCACACTCTTACAGTTAACATTGTTTTATCACTCTTTTTAGTCTGTGTTTCTTTTCATGATGAATTTTAATGCATGTAAGTGCCTTGGAGTAGACTGGTTGTTGAGTTTCATTCAATGTATAAAACTCTTAGCTGCTAGTTTGATCTAAGAATCACAGCCCTTACATACACCTTAATGCACATCCTTTAACTTTCCTTCCTTCCCTTCCTCATATCTGTTCATGCCACCCAAGCCCCCTAAGGCACAAATGTCTGTTGCAACTCTTTAATTGCTGTCACTCCCTCATCTATTACTTCATTCTCTCTTTTCTTTTCCCTTTTTGCACCCCAGACAGGGTGTGGTGCATTTCTGTAGAAAAACGTCTTCAGAAATAGCACTTTTTAGCATTCCTAGAATGGGTTGCAAATCTGCAGCCCCAGATTTCATTTCCCTATAAATCACTACCCCACAACACCCTTGTCTTTGGCTCTCCCCTCCATCACCTCAGTGGGTACAAATGTGCAACTTATCCACCACTGAAAATATGTCCTCAAGCAGTCATGCAGGCTGGAGGAGAATTATGTTCTCCCAGAATGTGAGCAGTACCGGACGGAGCTCTCCTGCAGGTGTTCATAACTGGGGAGAATCTCTCTAGCTTTCAGTGTGTACCCCGCAATACATGTGCTGTAACCAAAGTAGCACAAGCATGCAGTAAACTGGAGTGGCCAAACTGAGAAGCTCACAGCTTTGCCTGCCTGTAAGGGGTGAGACAGTCTGTGGTACACCAAACCTCTGCAGGTGCTTTCTCTGAGGGCCAGCTAAATTAAAACATTATTTAGCTGCCACAGGCAAAGAACAGAAAATTGGGCAGTTAGCACAGCTCAGCTGACATGTGTTAACTTGCTAGGCTGCATGTGTAAGACCAAACATTTCCTGTATCTTACAGTACACATCACATTTACTAAACATGAAAAATTACTATGCATCATCTAAAAATTCAAACTTAAAAAAGAACAAACTCAAAACACTTTTGGTACAAATTGCCTTTTTGTTTGCTTGTCAAAGGAGGATAAAGGAAAGCATCCACAGAATATGTTTAGGATCATGATCTCTGCCATTTGTGATGGGGAGTGGACAAACCAAGTTTTAACAAATACATTACAGAATGAGAAAGTGGGAATACAGTGTGGTGGCAACTGCAGCAGCTTCTCACTGCTCACCGATGGCACCTATGTGAAGCGTTTTCATGCTGCAGATCACTCTGCAGCCCAGCAGAAGCATCAGGATCCCAAGAGGTCTCTCCCAGAAAGGAGCACTTTTGGCCACTGTCTATAAATGCACATGACTACCCAGCAGTCATCCTTCTCGAGGGATGATGCATGTGAAAAATTACTTCTGTTATTTCCCCACTGCAAAAGTCATGGGAGACAACCCACTAAGCAATTTCAAACCTGAGGCCACTTCAGTGATAGCCCATGGAGATTTACAGTGCTAGATCAGAAGGGTATGGAGGAGCCAGAAGCACTGCTGTCATGATAGAGTGGACCATCACCCAAGCTTATTTTCCCTGCTTCTCAGATGTTTGATCCTGGATGATCATCTCTTTTGTCCCTGTTCATCAGAGGTTGTTTCAAAGATGCTTCAAGAATGCTATCTATGGCAGCCCAGTGCCAGCCCTTTGAGGATTTATGAAATAAGGGTCATGATTTCAGTGCCTATTAATAACAAAATGAGCAAATAGCATAAGACAAAAGCCACTGTTTCAAAATTATGTTCATTAATCCTTCTGCATTAATCACCATGCTGCAAGCTGCACCTTGTAAAGCTTGTATATCTCTTAATAACTAGCCTCAGATCACTTTGTAGTAGTCCAGACTGGATGGGAAAAAGGCATAAAGGACTATGTAAATGCTTTGTGATCCATTTATTCTATTTGTTAATTTGTCATCATGCTAAGTACCTGGAAAACAATGTTTGTCAAATGCCACATGACTACAATGCATCAATCATGACAAGATGCAGGGCACACAAATATGCTCTAGGATGCAGACTTCAGCCCTCTGCTGCTTACTCCCTGGTTTGCTTGGTTGGTTATTTGTTTGTTTTGTTAATGAGTGTTGACTACAGGTCATTCATTTTTGTTGGGGTTTTTATAATTCAGGGCATGTTTTGGATTGCTGGAAATGGTTTGGTGGGGTTTTTGGTCATCTGTAAACATTCTGCACCTCCAAAATTTCAGAAAAATAAATCATACACACATACAGCAATGATCACATGGATTTTTCAATTATTTTTTTTCCCAGTTGTGTGCAATCATTGCAGTACCACAACATAATTAAAATACTCTATGGCAAGTACATTTTCCAAAATTTCTTTGCTATCAAAACAATTCATGGTTTTAATATGGAAAAGAAAGAACTTGTAAGTAATTTTCTTACTATTGCAAGGAATGCAATTTTAATACTAATTTTCCAGGATTTTAATTAATTAGGTAATTTATATTTCTTTATTTATTCATTATAGTTTCATACCTTACCTTACAGTTTTAGGTGAGAGGTATTTGAAGCCTTAGGGAAACAAGTTGCAACACAATCCTAAACCACACAGACCAAGTTTCCTGAAGATACACATTTCGTTGTCTAGTCCCTACGTACATTCATAATTACCACTAGAATAAACAGGAGTTAAATAAAGCTACTGTGGGTTTAAATCTTTGTCCACTCTAAAAAGGGGGATGAAACTGTCCAGAGCTAAATTGTGACTGTTACTATTCTTTTTCCTTCCTAATCCTTCCCACTCAGCTTACATTTCTGAAGTTAGCAGGTATTTCATGGCTATGAAATGTTCGTTTCCTTATTGTACCTCTTTCTACACAAGAGAGGCTCAGAAAAGTTTTGCTACGGATTCACCAGTGCATTTAGTAACTGTCAATTTATGCACCAATACTGATGGAGGGGGTGGCATTCAGATCCTGAAACACAGATGCCAAGCTAAAAAACGCCCAGCTAAGCTCACAAGCAAACACTCTGGGCAGTGCAGGAGCCACCACAGCAAGATGGGATACTGCAGTGTGCTTACGGGAGGAGCCGTCTACCGAGTAGTTAGTCTAATTAGCCAGCCTAGTTACCTGGCTGTCTGCACCAACACGCGTGCTGCAGAATGTCTGGATTTCACAATTTCTGTTCAAGTTTAGAGTATTTGCTAATACTCTTAACTAACTAACCTAGTGTCAGCCAAAGAACCTGTTAACTCAGCATCTGAGGAAAACTGCGGCAACCTGGTGGTACTTAATGTTGTTCTGGCCTATCATCAGGCACCAGAGAAGGAAGTTCCTTCTAGCTCTGCACATCTTTTCTTGCCTACTGCAGGTTGTGTACCTGTACTATTGGTTGCTTTGGGTTATCTTGTAGGGATTATGACCCCCAATTCCAGGCTGTTCTATGGAGTGTGGAAAGTTATAATTTGGAGAGCTGAAAGGAGGTGCATAGGAAACTTCAGAGGCATTGTGAAAACCCTTGAAAATATGGTCTCCAAATTCAAATTAAGGTGGTTGTGGGATGTGTCACATACAACCTCTGCAGAAGAGACGCATCAACTCAAATTGTAGACAGAAGCCTTGGGGAAGCAATTGTTCTCCTAAATGATTAAGGACCGAAACCCTTTTTTGCAGAAGCCTCACAGCAAATGCTAAGCTTGCCAAGAGCACTAGCCAACAGCTTGTTTTGAGTAGACAGAAGTCATGGCAGGAATTTGCAAGTCTTGCCAAAACCCTCATAACTGCGAGACTGATAATAAGATATACCCACAGGTGGGAAAGAATTCTCACAGTGGCTTGTAAGAATCTTTCTCTATTCAATTTGCTTTTATATACAATAGCTAGATTTTTACAGTTAAAAAAGGGTGTTTTCTCAGCTTATAGCTAGTACTCAATACCTGTATGAATTGCTCTCCTGTTCCATGTGAACAGCCTCTTTTGAACAACATTCAACAACCTTGCTTCTGCTGAAAATACTTCTTAGAAAATGACTTTTTTAATGCCTAATTCACCAACTTCAACACCATGTATTATGAATCATAAAATATTAATCTTGAGTCTTTAACAACATAAATAAGAATCTTGTTTAAACAAGAACAATCACTGAACAAGGCTATGCTACTGTGAATTAAATTCCCATTACTGTGATAGTCCCAGGCTTCCAGCCTAGATACTTACTTGCTATTTCTTGAATTTTCAAGAATAAAAATCACAGTATAAGAACATAATTGGTTCTCATTTTCATGATACAAGCTCAGACATTAGCCAAATACATAGATTTCAAGTTTACTTCAGGACCTATTCACTAACACTAAATAATTGCATGCTTTTAACTAATTGTTCTATTTATTTAACTAATAACTTGAAATAATTTTAATATTACTTTAACTTTAAGAAGTATTACCCCAAAATACCAACAGCAAACAAAAAAAAAGGTAAAGAGACTCTTTCAGACAGCAAAATACATAACAAAGAGAAATTAATTACATTTAAAAGGCAGCTGACCTTTAACACCTCTGCTTTAACACCTCAAATCCGGAGAAATAATAAATAATACATTATAGCTCATGTTAATTCTAACACCACATATGAATGAACAGGAATAGGTATAGGAATAATTGGTAATGTCTCTTTTCTAGTATACTCATAGTAATATAAAAGCAATGTTAATTGTTTGGGTTGGGTTTTCTCCCATAAAATGTGGGTATCCTAAAACAATGTACAGGGACCTGGCAGGGTTGAGGACACCTAAAATAGTGTGAGGTGGTTTTTTGAGTGAAAATATGTTAGGGAAAAAAAAAAAAAGAGAGACAACTCTATTTTCCACAAAGTTTGAATTTACACAAGAGAAGAGGCTGTGACAGTGTCTTTATGTTAGCTCACATTCAAAACCAGCACAGTTTCAAGCAAGTATTACAGATATGGTATAAGATGTTTTCACGCTGTTAATAAAGTGGATGCTGGTGTCACAATTTTAAAATGGAGAGTTTACCTTTGGTTTTGTGTTACCAGAATTGTTATCCACTCTCAGAAGGGTTTATATGTAATGCTAAAATTATAAAATCCCCAGGACTCTTAAGTGTTTAGTCACTTGGCTACCTCTTCAGAGTAAGCAGCATTTACATGAAACTGAGCAATCTACTTACTGAGTGGTTCATGGCTTATGTTGTACAGTGAAATTAAAACATGGGAGTTGGAGCATTTAAAAATATTTTCCTATTTCTTTTCACTGTTATTGGAAGGTTTTTTACAGTATGTAAATTTACTAAACTAATGACACCCTTTAAAGGTTACTAACTGTTATTTTATCTCCTAGCTATTACAAAATAATTCTTTGAATAAGCATAAAACTTCATTTCTTAGTAGCATATTTTCCATGACCAAACAAGTGCTATAAATGGCAGAAAGAAAATGCATGCATATAAGCATACAAACCCACCACTCCTGTCACATAACACAGTTATTCTATCTTCTTTTTTAGGTCCTAGACTTCAATTTCTTGTGTATTCCAAACTACCATTATATTTCTAAGAGGCTTTAAGTGCTCAGAACATGTGACATCTATGTAAAATATAAGTAAAAATGGACAGTAAAAAGGGAAATCTTTGTGGTCTAAACACTTCCATGGCTTTAACTCAATTCCTTTTGAAAGACTTGATTAATAGGCTTTCTTTAAGTGACATGCAAATCAAATACTTATCCTTTTCCATTGTGAGATTTGCATTCACAATGTCTGCATGTCCAAGATCAGAAAAAAAAATCTTGATCTGTAGCTACTCTGAATTCTAGTTCAAGACACTGTAAATTATTTTATATATCTGTGTTAGTGTTACACAAACAATAAATAGCACAAATGTGCATTCAGCAAAACTAAGGTGATTATTTCTTAGAGTAAAAGTGAACTCTCACTTAGGTTGTTGAAAATGCTATTATTGGAAAATGTCATACTAGGCACAGAAAAGTAAACCTATTTTATGGCAACTTAGTCTGTATCTGAATTTTATTATTGCAGTTTTTAAACACTATAAGAGGCTCTATCATTTCTAAAGGAACTGTTTGGTTTGATTTAATGTACTAAAAGTCATAAAGTCTCTTATTCAGGTAGAAAGGTCAGTCAGATTTTATAGGAAATGGCATTCCAGTTCCTGGAGAAGGAGAAATTTAACTTAAGGATATTATAAAGCTAATTTTTAGTATAAAAATCACTTTCTGTAGCTGTGATTTAATTTTGCAAAAATGAGCAATATAAAACTTGATTCAGACAAGAAAAATCTTCTATTTTACGTTCTAGTGCAGTAAACTGCGGGCCCTCATATATCTTTTTTGACTCCAAAAAGGTTGAGTTTAGCTTTTATTTTTTCACTCCACCTGGGTGCAGTAAGGCTACATGCTCTGTCTGCAGGGAGGGATAAAGGAGCTTTAGTATGACTGATGAGTCTGGCGAATACCTTTGTGAAATAATAAAAATAAATACGTCAGCTTGTCATTAAAAGAAATAGGTTGTCATTCTTTGTTTATTAGTCGTGCCTCCTATCCAGGGTTACCTACTGTGTGTAAATAGGTTTGCTAGATAACTTGGTTTCTTGTTTCGTTGTAAAAATATTTGGAACAATTGGCTCATTTATAACACTTGTTAGGTTAAAAATTTGTTCTTGTATCATTCCCCTTATAATCTGTACATTTTATATAATAGAGGAGAGGCTATTCTAATTCCAGCTTACCCTAATATTAACTATGAGAAAAGTAAGAACAGGGCATGGTAATAGCTGAAGTGCCAAAAGAACTTCATAGCAGAACCAGAAAGAGCCTAAATGAGCACATATATATTAAAAAAACAAAACCACATTAACAGAACCAGAGAATGGTCAGGGGTGACAAGAGCCACAGAATTGCTGGATACACTGTAGGCTTCTCCTGAAGCCTAATACAAATGTCTCTATTATAACATACACCTTACAGTGACACTGGTCCCTTTGTTCCTAAATACAGCCTTGTGTAAAGATGGAGCGCTGTAATTAAAGGAAATAACCAAAGTAAATTACTATTTACAGCAAATTGAAGTAATAGAGGGCTTATTTTTCAAAATGTGCCTGGCTCAGGCAGCTTCATTTAATCATGCTTTCAAATATTTCTGTCACAGACATGTATAGGTTTGATCTGCTAGTAAGAGATGTTTTCAGAGCTCGCTCCCTGCCTTTGCTCATGGCAGCCAGGGGAAGTTAATAAACTTAGGACATACGTTCAAATTATCACTTTCTTCTATACATGGCCAAGCAGGCAAGATACCTCACCCAATTTCCAGAGCCAAGACAAAAGGAGACGAGACAACAAGCCCCCATAATGAAAGCACTGGAAGGTGTTTATTTTTGGATACTGTGTCCCAACTCTGGGACTCTCTCCCTGATGAGATTGCTGCGTGAAAAGGCACAGTGCAGCTTTCAGGCTTCATCCGTACCTTCTGGTGTGCAAGAAGAAGGTAGATTTTGATGCCTCAGTGACCAGATCTCCTTCCAAGTAGTTTGCTAAATTCCCACTGGTTAGGAACAGCAAAGCTGGAAGTGCACTAGATGGAAACCAGGGGCCATGATAATTGTACAAAGGCCTGCTGAGATTTTCCTAACTGCTTCCAGTAAAAGAAAGGAGTCCCCTAGTAACAGTGGTAAGTCCCAAAAGAAGGAACAGTACACTATGTTCACTCATATATGAATAACACTTATTTTATCACATGATCCAGGTGCCCTAATGGAAAGAGGGATTAAACAAATACCTCACTGGGTAAAAAACTTGCAATTTTTCCCTGTGATATGACTCAACTTGCAGTCCTCTTGTCTCTAACATAAGGGGTATATTATCAGTTAGGATCAGGAAGATTATTTTTCTTTGGTATCATAACCAGTACGAACAGGATTCTGCGTATTCCATCTTTTCTGTTTAGAAAATCTGGAAAAAAAATGAAATCAGTTTAAAAAGCAATGTGATTAACCATTTAAAAAAGATAGAAGATTACATTGCTATGAAAGGACATAACAAGAGTAAAACCCAAGGGACCATATTCTGATTTCCCTTACACATTTATTTGCTTGTTTAATTATCCCAAGCTCAGTTATAATACTAAATGCAAGGTGATTAATCCCAACAATTGTAAAAATTTTAAAGCTTTTTGTTCCTTTTTAGTTTTCATTTTCAAAGGCTATGAAATATTCTACTACTGGAAAAGATAAAATCCCATTGACCGCTACCTGACTTTGTACACATTTCCACTGCAGGGAGGAATAATCTGAAATCCCAGGAGCACAGAAGTAAAAAGCTACTGGAGGTGAAAAGCTGTGCAGACCTAACTGTGGGGATCCAAGGTACAGCACTGGTTAACCAGGAAATGCCACATGTGTGAATCATCTCTGTGCTCATGGAGTGCCAGATTTTGAGACCACTGAGCATTAGACAAAGCAGAACTGCAGCTACTAAGTCAGTCTGTGCTTATTTACAGTGTTGCTCTAAAATGAAGGCTGAGAGAAATATCTTCAGGATACTTCGTGAGTTCCCAGACAATTAAGCTTACTGTCACACAGGCAGCGGGGAAAAAAGAAACTGGAGAAGAGAGAAAATGCACCAGTCTACTCTATCAGAAGAGTTTAGCTGTCCGCATCTCAGTGGAAGAAAACAAAAACAGTGACGATATATTTTCTGGGGCATGAAACCTGTACCTGGAACAGGCTGAAGAATCATTTATTCCAGCATCACGCTCCTGACAGTATCTGCTGAGAAAGGTCACGTTAACAGTGTACAGGGTAGGAACATAAAGAGTGACAGCATCAAGTCAGACTGCAGGTCCCACCAATAACTTGGTATCTGACCTCTTGACAATGGTCACTTATTGTCAAGCATGCAGTGTGACTTCCCTGAACACCCTCTGAGCAGCAGGTGATGCCTACTTTGAGCCAGAAACACCTTTGTGTTCCACAGCTGTCAGTCCGGTGGGGTTTTGGTTATCCTGAATTTGTCAAGTCATTTTCTAATGCACCTAAAACGATCCTTTCTTCTCTTACACCCTCCCCGCTTCCAGTACCCCTGCTTTTTTAAAAACCATTATTTTTAATCTGCATTTTTGCATGCAATAGCCCTCAATGGCTTTATCTACCATATATTCTGCTTGTCTCCTGCTGCTAGAAGTCTCCATAGGTAATAGTTTCTCTTCCCTCTCAAGTTACACAAATTGTTCTCCTGTGTTACTTCTGCCTAAAAGTTCTGCTTCTGGTTTGAAAGGGAGGAGTTCAGAATGAAATTTACCATAGGATCTGCAATTTTTCTTACCCTTGGCTGTGGAAGAACCTCCAGCCTTGCACTGCTAGAAGTAAACAATTTTAATTCACAACTGAAGAGAAAGATGCCAGTAAGCGCAGCTGAACTACAGGGTGACTGTGGAGTACAGCAGTGGTCACATACTTCAGGTAAATGTAGGGAGATTATCCCACTGGAAGTCTCAACCTGTTGCGTAGAAGCATGTGTCTTTAAAGTAATATATAAACTGGATGTCTGAGATATCATCTGAGTTAGATGAGAGGCTGGAAGAGGTTATCAGTAACCATAAATGACTGCAGAGCTCTATCTCATTCCTGAAAAGCACCAGGTCAAGAGCAATACAGAGGTGTTGGTCAGCAAGTGGGTGGAAAGGGGGAGATCAGGAGTAAAAGGTGGTGTCGTCTGTGCACAGAACAGACGTGATACTTGAAACTTGACCCAGTTCTGCTTGCTCCCAAGACATGAAACAGCTTATTTTGACCTCTCTTATCTGCATGTCTTAGAGGGATGGGACAATTTAAAAACTAGGAAAACCAATTTTCTACTTTTTTCCCTGTCTGTAGGCTGCTTGAATGAAACTAGAGAAGTGAATCAAAATTCCAGCTAAAGGCATATTTTGGCTAATTTTCAGAACAATGCTCCTCGCACAGGGGGAAGGCATCACATGTAAGGCCTCCAGAATCCAAGATAGCTAGTTACTGGCACAGTTCTACAGTCAGTGTATCCTGTAGCATTCTCCTCTCTGACTCACTTAAAATACTGTGTATGAAATACAGCACTAGAGGAGGAAGGAGAAAAATCTGTAAAGTATAATTATTTTAGGCATATTTGATTTTGACTTTGCTTCCTCTTCTTGACCTTTCATTGATCTGAGTCCTCTGTGCCTAGATAAATTTACTGTCTTTATCTATGCCTTTCTTTTATTATTTAAAGGCATGTGAGCTTGAAAAAAATCTCCTTTGGCTACTAAAACAAAATCAAATTCTTTTTGCTGATTATAAAGAAATTTTTACTTCTCAGTTACAAAGACAGTGAAAAGCTAATTTTAAACTTATGAGATATTGATCATTAAAGTATATTCAGGTTTCTGCAATAAGAGTAGTAGCAGTAATCAGTCTTTCAAATAACTTATTCAGAAGCATTTTCATTCAAAATGTTTTTATCTGTTTAAGAAGTGTAGAATGATTGTAAGTGATAAGCCTGCATTTCATACAAAGCATTAAGCAATTGGAAAGTAGATTAAAATAATTTCCTTTTCAGGGGAACTCAGCACATGAAAGGAACAGTCTGGAAAAAGCTTTTGGAATATTCCTAAACATGTCTTAAATTGTCATATGCTAAACAGCAGTATGTGCTCCTGAGCTTTTGTTACATTTTGAGAAAAAAGAAAAATAAGCTTTTTTTTTGCAGCTCAAAATAAAAGCCATTCAGACTGAAAGTATATTTTTGTATTCAGTACTGGACGCATGTAGTCTGTACTATAAAACGGGGCTCAGTTCCAATCTAAATAAAACACAAACATTAATGTCACGTTTTACTTTTCTACAAAGGCAAAAGACTGCTGTAGGACAAGGACTACAGCAAGGAGCCTCTATGAGAAAAGTCAGTGTAAAAGAAGGAGTATCAAGAAGTGACTGTAATTAGGTTTCTAGTAAAAAGTGGGGGCAAAGGAGAGGTGTAACTGTGCTGATGATGTGACAAAAAGGGAAACTGGTAACTACGGGAGGGCCCAGGAGATGGTAACGAGCAGATATGGGGCAACTGAGTGGATAGATGGTGAGAAATTAAACAAAAAGCAGTTAATGCAGGTGGGGAAAAGTAAAAAGAAAATTAATAAACTGCATTAAAAAAAATCTCTGATAGTCTAAAAGCCTGAGGAATGGCAGTTAAACTTGTAGGTACAAGACATGTTTGACTGGGAGAGGAACAACCACTCCAGCGTTGAACAGCAGTGGAAAGGCGGAAGGCAGCATGGAACGTTGTGCACCCCTGCCTAACTCTGCCCCCTGCCAGTTCCTGAGGCAGGAGAGGACTTCATGTTACCCATTGGTGGGTGAGACAGCAAGAGTGGGCAGGGGAGGGAGCAGGTAGGACGTGACTCCACGCTGTACCCAGCTCACTGGGGGGGAGCTTCTTGCTGAAAAGAAGCCAAGCAGCACGTCGAGGTGCTCTGTATGCAATGGTGCCCAGCATTTTTTTTAAGGCTTGAACTTTGCTGTGACTGAGCCTGGAAAGGGGAAAATGAAAGCAAGACAAGTACATGAATTATTAATGTTTCTACATTATTGTGCTTAGAAAGCAATAGCCACGGATCACAAAGCTGGGGGGCTAAATGCACCTCAGAAAAGGTAGGGTGTGGAGGTGGCATTTTATTATTACTCTTAGCACTCTGAAAAAAAAAAAAAAAGCAATAACCACTAATCCTGACCAGGAATATAAATGTAGAACTGAAAGCTATAAATTAAATTAAGGTAGCATCAGAAGCAAGATAGAGACTGCTTGTGTCTGGAACATTTTGATCTGTGACAGCCCATACCAGCAAAGAGTTGATCAGGCCTACATCCTAGCATTTTTCCACTTCTTATTTTATTTTTCTGTATGTATTTAACCGTAGCTTAAATGCCCAACTATTTTCCCCACCTTATTACCACCTGAGTGTAACAAGTGACTTTGAACACTGTTCAGAAGCATTTGCAATTCTGTATACCTCATTATGTGCCCATCACCTACTGCACTAAGATACTCGTATTGAATAGTATGCTATTTCAGCCAGCCTGAGACCTGCAGACCATGAGTGGGAACTTGCTAGCCACCATACACAAACAAGAATTCTTGAAAAAGAAAGATATTTGACCAGCTTGCCTGCCTGCCTGACTGCTATTTGGCATATTAAACATGGGCTATGGAGAGGAAAGGTGCCCTTCTGTCTCTCCAGAGAATTTCTGCAGCAGTAGTTTCCTCTGCATCACTACACAGCAAATTTTTTTCAGATAAGAAAAAAAAAAAAAAAAGGAATGTAATTTATAATATATGTTTTTCACAATTACTAGCAATATGATCAATAACTAGCAATAGAAACTTTCCGCTAGTGGCAAGGAACATTTTATGGTCTCAGCTCCATCGGCTGACATTACTAAGAAATACATGCCATGGTTTCCTTCACAAGATAAACAATATTGCAGCTACAAATTCTCTGTGTTTCTTACAGGCTTGCTGAAATCTTTATTTTCTTTTACATTTTCTTTCCTAGGTTATAAACATATGCTTTGTCCCATCCAGCAGCACAGCAACAAAACTTAACTGAGTATTTTAATTTATATTTCTGCTGAATCACCAGTTCAAACTTGCTAATGAAGCTTTGGGAGTTCCTTAAGGAAGAGATACTTGAACCCATCTGTAAGGAATATTCTGTAAATCTAAACCCTCTCTGGTCATTAGGATCTAATATTAAGACCCCTAAGCAAGAGCTTTTAGCTCTCTCACTGTTAAAATCAAAACTGTGTTGACCCAGCAACATTACGGCTGGTGCCAGGTATTCCTGCACAGAGCGGGTTGGCCTTAGGCAGTCAGTGCCCAGACAACATAGAGTCTTGTATAGATGAGCCCAGAACTGGTATAGGATATAAAGAAGGGGGTATGTGGTCCCCAGACAAGTTGTGGAATGGAGCTAACACCAAGACCATACAAACAGATTCAAGGAACCAGCACCTGAGCAACAAGTGACTGCTGAGATCACTTGAGATAGTTGTAGGCATCTTTTAATGTTGTGAGAAGAACATATGAAAATATTTCCCAGGAGGATAAGCATGATTGAAAATGGATGGACTGAAAGGAAATTGGAGTTTTGTCATCTCTTCCATGGGGCTTTTGATTTTGAACCAAAAATAGGAGCAATAGTATAGAGATTCAAAAGCCACAATTGGAGACAAAGGACAGAAATTATTGTCCGTATTTATTGTTGGCTACGTTATTGCAACACACTTTTTTCAATGCCATATGTAACTGATAGAAATTAGATGTGATTACCTTTCTGTTTCTGGGACTTATCTCACTCTTTTTGTTTCATGAGTAATTGATCAAAAAATGTTTAAAAACTAATTTCTTCAATAAATTCTGTGGTTTCTCTCTAAAAAAAAAAAAGAAAAGAAAAATTAAAGCATTAAAGCAGACATAAATAGGTATAGCTACTTTTTATGTAGCAGGGACTTCTGATAAAACACAGAGTCTGTACACGGAAAAAGACTCAAGATATTCAAATGCATCCACCAGACATTAATTAAATCCAATATGTTGTTCTTATAAGACAAACATTAGGAGAGCAGCAACAAAAATGTTGCAAAAACTAGACCTCAGTAAGTATGAGAATACATACATCCAAAGAAATGCCTAAGAAAATCCCATGAAGTTGCCTGTACATACACACATTGTATTACAGCTATAAGCACTTACTCCTACCAAAAGGAAAATTTGAAATTATTTGTGTAGTGTCAAGTATTACCCACAGCCTTTCTGAAAGTCTATTTCTTTCAGCTTGCTCCAATATGTTAGAAACTGAAGAACACAGTGCTGACTACTGAGAATCAATAGAAATATTTACTGTTGAACAAAGATATGCTCGACAGCTTCTCTTTTAGGACTTCTGGATATATGCTTGCCCTTCTAGATTTATTTTTTATCTTACATTTTAACAAATTCATTGGTAAGAAACACTGCTGAACTTCTTCAGGGCCTTCAACAGTTTTATTTCAAAGGAAGAGTATGATTGAGTATGGTAACTGTCAATGAAAGAGAAAAATATCGAGTACAGAAATAAGCATAAATCTAAGATGTTGATATAGGTTAATATATTAGAGTAAAAGAATATTGTTCCCAGACTTCTAAGACTCTTGCTAGCATTTAAAATGCAATAAAAAATCAGCAGAGACAAAATACTGCTCTCCCTTTTAGGCATGAGAATGATTTCAGAGGAAGTAAAAGGTAAAACAACTATCTTCCCAGCAAGGGCTACAGATCAGTCTCCTTCATCTCAGGGGTAAACTGTATGATGAACACGAAAGCCTCTTCTGGGCATCTCCACACGTGATCTGCCAGAGCTCTCTAAGCTAGCTGGACAACATAAATCAACTCCAGTACTATCATAATATGGCTACATAAATCCCCTCAAAATTCAGGACTGACTGGTTTGAGACAAGTGCACCTAGATCCCACCAAGGATCTGCAACAAGTACTGCTGCCGGTGTGCCATGAAAATCGTAAAGGCTTAGACCATTAATTTAGCCATCTGCACATTACACTGACTCAGACATGGTACCTACCTATATTCCACTGCATACCTTTCCCTTTACAGCTATTGATTTAATCAGGTATACAGCTGGCTGACTGTTCATCCCCATGCTAAACATGAGCAGCTTCCATGCTGCACAATAACAAAAAGAAATCTTCAGTTTCCTTGTGAAATTCACCAAATCCTTCCACCAATCCAGTAACCTTATTCCATTGTGGTTTTAAACACACAGATGCCACTGTTTCATAGACTCATAGACTCTGAGGCCACAATTCTTCAGTGATCTATTCTGATATCCTGTGAATGTGAATGTATATCACAGATCATAGTTCAAACAGATAGTTCCATATAGAGAAAACCAAATCATTATAAAGTCTCTACACAAGACTATGCTGCCCTCATGATTATTTACCATTCTGTTAATCTATCAGCAGTGATTTTGTATTAGCTTCGTGAACACTGAGGCAAGTGTTGTAGTGTGCTGAGCACGGTATCTGGCCTGCAGAAGACTGTGAGAAACACCTACACTCAATGATGGTTCTCTATTGACAACTACCTACATTACCTGTCAGCTAGCCAGATTTTAATCTATTTAACATGTGTTTTATTGACATGGTATAGTGATAGGCTTTTTTTAAAAAAAATCAGAGCAGCATGTTGTACAAAGTCAAACGCCTTTTAAATGTCCAAGTGTATCACACCTACTCATTTACCGTATCAGGCATATTTATCATCATCACAGAATAAAACCAAGTTTGTTTAACAGATCTATTTTCCATGAAACAATGCTGGCCAGTATTAATTTATTCTGAACTTTCTGGTTACTTATGACCTAGTATGATCACAGGATGCTCTCCTAATTTACCACAGCATGAAACCCACCTCATCATTTCCCAGGCTTTTTCATGCACCCTCTTGGAGTCTCAGGGTAACATGAAGGGCCTTCTTTTGTCCTGGAACTTTCCAGAGTTTTCCAAAATATATTGAAAGCAAACATGGCTGAGGACACATAGTTTCTTTGTTTGCTTTTTTAGGTCACTTGCATGCAGGTTTGGAGAATCTGATGGAGGTGTGGTTTCGGTTTTTTCTCTATCTGTGCAAAAGAATCTTTAACCTTCTTAGCTGCATATCACAATATGTATCACAGCACATCATTATAGTCTATCTAAGCAACTAGATCTGTTTTAATAGCAAAATTCATTTGGTCTAGCAAATTATTTCTTCTCTCCCACTCTGGAAGAAGGAAGCAGTGCAACAACAGCAATTCTCTTCCTACGTAGCCAAACAATATTGACTTACTCCTCTACAGATTATTTCTCTTTCCTACATTTTGCATCAGTCTTACATAACTCTTGATCTGAAAAAGTCTCTCGTCACATAAGTTTAACTTCAGCATCAGGAGCAGACCAGCTGAAATATAGGAAGTTTCTTGCAAGAGAAAAGGTAAATATGTGCACAATTGTTTGAAGCATGAGTACCAGTATTGTCAGTAATTGACTTAATCTTCACTCACAAAACAAAAAGGATAATATGTATGTTTATTTTATGTTTAAAGTATAATTTACTGAGGCGTTTTAAAACTTTAAATTCATTTTTATATGCCACATTTCTTTTTTTTTAATCAATTTTTACAATTCTCTAAATGAAAACAGTTTCAAAATGGAAAAAAAGACTATCTAAAAACATAAGAATGACACCTTTGATTTTTAAATAAATCTTTTTTCTGAATAAAATGGACTCAAAAATCTCTGGTATTTTCTGTTTCTTTAAGATGGCTACATTTTGGAAAACATTGACTCTCTGTATATACAGTACCCAATTCACTATAGCCACACTAGGATGAGGGCATTGAAATCCATCTATGATATACTTTGGGTATGAGCAATAAATTACTACTAAAAAGCCATCGTAGTAACTGATATTTTCCACTTCAAATTCTTGAGTACATGATGGACTGGTTTTTGTGTTATAAAACTGAATTCATAGCCACCATTTTACTTAACACAAAAAAGACTGACTGGATCTATATTTGGCATTAGACAATACAACAAATCTCTGCCTGATTCATTAAGGTTTCAAAATAAATATTTTTCAAGTGGAAGTGTGGCTTTCAAAAAGGTCTGTGTTTAGCAGGTGCAATTTTAAACATCAAGTGAGCTTCAGCCTATGAAGGTTCAGTGTGCAGAATGAATCTCCAATTATTTTCAATATTTCATCAGTTCTAGAGAAAAGATGCTATTAACATCAAAAACATTAATACTGACACATATTTTCAGAAATGAAAGCAATTACCAGGCTTTATTTTGTGATAATTTTTCCAATGAAGTACATAATTCGAATGTACTTTAAAAAAAAAAAATGATCAATACAAAAGCCTCCTTTTCTCCCTGTGAGCAACAAAATTCAAAACAAATACCATGTACAATCAGTCTAGATACAATTGTAGTCATAAGAGTGTCGTTATTATTAAGCAGGCAGAGCTACCATGTACAAAATACTGAGAGTCAAAACCAGAGCTGCACACCTTCTGACAAAGAACCACTCTACTGGTTTTGCTATTGTCTTTGAGGTAGCAAAAATCACCCAGTTTCAAGAATTCCCTATGTATATAATAAGTGCTGTTATTATCAGGAAAATTACTTATGCTCTGATATTAAATTTAAAATCGTGAATGCCTTAAAAGCAAATAAAGCTCTTTTATTTTTTGCCAAGAAAAGAGAAAAGCTAGGGAAAAAAAGTAAACCTTATTTAGGTTCCTGGGATTTAATTTTTTCTGATTTCATGGAGGGAAGGAGGGAAGAATCCCACTAGCACTTGTAATTGTAATATTGCTATATAAAAAAAAAAAAAATGGATGAATAAAATAATTCAAGCAGTGACGTTTACTACCTGGACCAGATTAGTTTGCTGCAAGTCTAATTTGCGTGAGATAACATTAAATATAGGGGAAAATGTAGCTAATGCCAAGAACGGTTCATAGATATATAGCTCAACTACCATGAAAAGAATGTGACTAAGTGAAAATAAGGAAATTATTATTTATGGGCTTCATATTTTAAAAAGAACTAATTTTGAAGATGTTACTTTTCATCTTCATTTAATATCCTTTCCTCTTGTCTTGGATTACTCTTACAGTGTGGAAGTTGTCTCTTCCAGCAGATGATCTAAGCAGCTTGTGGGCACATATTTTGATACATTATAAAGTTCTGTGCACTTTATTAGAAATTAAAGTGATATTATGAATAATCTCAATAGCAGTGAAATCTCAACACCTCTAAGAGATCAGCCAAGGTGTACTTCTGATGCACTTATAAGATTACTTATTCATCATGCCTCTATTGAATACAGTAAAAAATAAGGTGCATTATGTTAGAAAGCATTTTATTGTCTTCTTCTATATCTCATTTTATGCCTAAACTAGTAAATGGACTTCTTTCTAATGACATAGCCATGTTATTATCAAAGTGCATATTGTACTGCCCAAGATGAAAGCAGCATGTTTGGAAATCCAATTACAAATTCTTTCAATCAAAAATACTGTGAATGCATTTGAATATTTTTTGACCTAAAAGAATTAAAACTACAGGTATTCTATGTATTTAACATGTCGCTGCTTTTCTCAACTTTCCATTTATTTCTAGGTTCACCTGAAAACACAGCTAAGTTAAATTCAAGTAACTCTGGCAGTTCTGAACATAACATTACTTTTCCACAATAGGAAAAACTACTCACTTTTTACATATGGTGCCCATGAATAAAACACTTGAGACACTACCTGTTCAACCCAGAAACTGAAATTTATCTGTCATTGTCAGGGATGGTGATTCTGTATTGCACAGAACGAAGAAGAAAAGGAATAAAAGAAGGCAGGCATGAAGGAAGCTTGCTTTTCTTCAGATGCCAACATACAAAATTAAAGCTGAAGTGAACACCTATTTGAAGAAGTAAATGTGTAAAAGTAACAATGTGAACACCTAAATTTCAGCTTCAAGTGATGGCCATAACACTGTGTTCAGTCTTAGAGAAAAACTACAGCTTGCTACCTGCCAGCCCTGCCAAATTCAAATAGGATGGATGGACAGGCCACACTCTTTTCCTCCTCACCAGTAATAATAATGCTCCTGAAAGCCAGATTATTCTCTCAGTTACATTTCTTCAGCTCCCCACAGTGTTTTCTATTAGGTTCCTGGTAATACCTTTGAGTCAATTGCTTCTTGAAACAGTTTGTCCTATCACACAAAAAAGGAAAGAAAACTTTCTCCTTGGTCCTGAAGATAGTAGTAGCCTGTCCATTCGCCTTTCTTTTCATACTTAAACTAAAGATGAGGAATGCGGATGCTTGCACATACACCATGCCATTTGCCTCTCATGATATTCGAGAAGGATGAGTCATACAAAAAAAAGGCACTGTAGGATTTTAAAAGAAACAGACCAATCACAAAAAAAGCAAACACCCAAAGTAATAAGGATCGTTAGCTACATGGAACAGGCAAGCAGAAGCAGGAGGCAAAGAAATGCTATTTTGCAGATGTTGAGTCTCTCACAGACTCCCCAGCAATACTTCCTCAAATAGGCTCCTCAGAAAAAAATTACTTGCTGTTATTAGATGGTTGTTTCAGCACAAGCCCCATCCTGGGCCAGGCACATGAGAAGGATGTGAGAGAAGCCACAACAGAGGGAAATACATGCTTGTCTTTCAAAAGCTTTGGCTTCTGGAAAAAAAAAGGAGGGAACCGGACTACAGGCTCCTCAATTCTCTCAAAGTGCCTGGTATTCAATAAGGCTACTGCCTAGAAAGATGGATCCTTCTTTGGCTATAAAAAAACCAAACTAAACCCCTGGACCTTTTTTAAGAATAGGGCATAATTATTCACATTTAGGATAGGTTTCCAGGCTGCACAACCTTTGTGTAGTATCTGTCAGTTCTTCTGGTGGCACAGTATTAACCACAAAGCCAACAGAAGGCCCTTAGTCCTCTACATCTTATTGCCCTCAGCATCGCCCTTCTTAGACATTTCCTTTCCGCTTCAGTGGAACTGTTTTAACTGCCTCCCATTTAGATTTCTTCCCCTTTTAGGATGCAGGTCTATATTTCTTTGCCTGATCTGAAAGGAAGATACTGGAGTAACCACGGTATAAGAGTGCTCTGATTCCTCCCAGTGTGGTTTACCTCAACTTCCTCAATTGGTCCACACCCCACACTTACCTAGTTTTTCATAATCTTTCCTGATGGTAACTAATCCAAATAACTGTCTGCTACAGATGTTGTCATCCCACTACTCACCAGTGTAAACGAATTTGTTCAAACACTGACAATTGCACTAAAACCCTTGGGCACCTCCCCATTAACCATGTGCCACCACAGAAACACGTTATTTTTACTAGACAATTTCGCTGACTTCCAAGCCAAGTAATATAGTTTTTATAGCAGAACTAGTTTGTTTCTTTAGCGACTCCTAAGGGGCTTCTGAAAAATTTTGGGAAAATAGCTGTAGCTATGAAATCCAAACACATCAGAATCTGAAAACTCATTTAAAAAAAAAAAACAAAAACAATGCAATGTAAATCAATTCTATAATATATATATTAATTATATAAAATACATATAAAAGCCAGACACATGGCTAAGGCAAAAGGCTGTTTGAATGCACTACTTGCCTTCTGAATTTCTCTACCTACTACGGTCTTTGCTCGCAAGCTGCTGCATCTGGCATAACAGTGGGGCTTCTTTAAGGAGCAGGATAAGAGACAAAAATGTAACACAGTGTCATGGTCCTCTGATGGAACACAGCATCAATACCTTCTGCATTTTGGCCAGCTCTAGTCACCATATCTCAGAAAAGACTTGTGGAAAACAGGACCTAACAATGATAATTGGATGTTCAGAAACAATCTCATGCTCTTCTTGATCAGCCCATGGAGACCTTCAGACAAATTCAAACTCTGCTGAGGGCAGTAATGTCAGTGAGTGGCAAAGATTTCATTGCAGCACCTTTTGTAAATCACATTTTTAAAGTATTTCAAAAACACAGCATTCCTCATATACGGTGTGACTGTAATGCCATCCTGATATTAGCTGTATTTCGGAAACTGCAGGATTGAGAATGTCTACTATTTTTCAGTATCTGAGCAACACAACCAGTAAAGCATCATTGGCTCCACTAGAGAGAGCTCTTGTGCTAACATAATTATATTAATAAACATAATTACTTGTTTGAAATCAGTGGAGTTATCTATGGAGGAAGATGTGTTACACACACACAAAGATTAGCAGAATGTGGTATTGGATAACCAGTGTTTCTATGACTTACCAAATACATGCTGCAAGGTGTTTCCTTTCTGCTCACCTTTGGAAAGTGTTTAGACAGAATGGTTTCTATTTGCCTAAAGACCTTCTCATATTACTCTGTCTGTGAAAAAAAGAGCAGTCATTTGCAGCTGTCTTTACTTGAAGGCCAATGCTCAGTATAAATTCAGATATTTCCAAGTCCTTAGTGACTGTGATCCTACCGATTCCATTGAGAATAAGCAGCAGAATAGGCTGACATGGGTCCTACAGAGCCCTAGGTACACATAAAGCTAAGGCAGACAGGGTCAGGATCCCTGCTCTGTGCTATTTCAAGGAAAAATGCAAAAAATGCTATCACTGAAGGAGGAGGAAAAGATTAGGAAAGTTTTGGCCTAATCCCAGTGGAGTTTAGTTTTTAGCTAATCACTCATCTGTCCTAATCCTAAAAAGTGGTTTATATAGAATAATGGAAAGAGAACTACTCAAGCATGTACAAAAGGTACAGAGAGGACTATTGATTGAGGAACTAAGGTTCCTTTTCTACTCTGTTTCCCAGTGCAATTGTTGTATCTAGTTTTATGCTTTCAAATTTTAATTTCTTTGTTGAAAATGCACAGATTGGTTTTGCTATATTTTATGGATGTTTTGGGAAGGAAAAGAACTTACCTGAAATATCCTGACTTCAGTAATATTTTGATAGAGTACAAGATCTAAGGTCTAAAACTGAAAATACATGATCTAAAAAGCAAAAATTTTGCATGCTTTTTTACCATATAGCACACCAAAAGTCCATCTGAGTCTCTCCAATAAATCTGTAACTTTCTGATCAATAAGAGAGTACCATTCTATCAAAGGAAGTGTTAAATTACTAGTGCATTTCATTCCCCTCACCCCTGCCCTCATCATTGCTTCCCTAGCTCTCACTTGCCACATACCTTTGAGTTGAAAGGCTCCTTAACCCATGACATCCCACTCATTTGTTCAGTTCTTGCTTACCACATGAAGACTTTGGGGAGTCATCATATCACAAGCCTGTCTTCAAACTTAAATACACAAGTGCTTTGCCTATCTTATTTCCAATCGAATCTACTATGTTCCCCTAATAGGTACAATCACTGTAAAACAAGCTCTCTACCCTCTTTTTTTAAACTGAATCATTAGAGATTTCTTTAGTGCATTGGCACAAAATACAAATTTATTTGGCTGACTGCTTCTGCTCATGTCTCCTCTTTTAAGAAGCAGTAACATCACATACCGCATATATCACCCCAGTACCTTTAAATTTATTTTTTTTTACAACCTAGTATGCAAACCGCAGCATTTTTCCTGACCCTGTATGTGGACATAAAAGAATGTGACAGTAAATTAGATACATCAAAATATTAAATAATTCAAGAATTAGCAGCATTTTTAGTTTGTTCTATAAGGAATTTTACACATTATACATCCATTTACATTTACATTTTACACATACACGTCCATTGAGATTCAACATCTATTTATGTTTCTGAAATATATATTGCAGGATCTTTAATTCAAATACCTATTAATCTGATGAGTTCTTCAAACCTACAGCTCACAAAAGAAAACTCAAAGCCCTCTTTTCTATGTTTCTACTATGCACTAAACTACATAATCTTGTCGTTATGTGAAATTAGCAGTGAAGATCCTTGTGCAAAACAAACCCTGACATGTACTGTACATGAGTTACAGTAAGACAGCTACTGAATCACAGAAAAACAGGTCATATATCCCTGGCTACTATACATAGCTAACATGTACAGATAATTCCTCTTGCACAAGGTTGCTTTGTTGACAGCTGTTACACAGTCAGAATTTGTGACTTCCTTATTTAATATAAGAGATTTTCACCTTAATACCTTTAAGAGCTAATCAAGTTACATGAAATAGTAATATTAAATACAACTTAAAGGAGAGCTTCAGAGAGTTACCCACCAGTGAGTCAAATGTGAGATGTACCAGTTTATAATCCATCCACTAGGTTAGTCATTCATTTTCCAGTCTTAGCAAATTGTTCTGGAAACGGCAGAATTATAGGATTTCACCCTACACAATGATTCAGTACTCGGAAATGGGATATAGTGATAAAGGAGGCAAACCAGTAACAATACACATTCAAAAGCAACTACTATTTTCTTTACGCACCCCAAACAGGGCTTTCCCTATCTTCTGAGCATTTGATTTCCTCAGTGTTCCGTCAAATTTCACCGCAAGAATCAAAATGCAGGTACAAAGCAAGCAGTCAACTCACTTCCTAAGCCAAGGTAGAGCAGTTAACATTGTTCCAAAACCACTAAAGAAAAATGCTGATACCACATCTGATAAAAGTGACAGTGCTCGACCCCTTCCAGAAGCTGGTAACACTGTCATCCTTTATTGAAGATAAAAGCAGGAGCAAAGCACAATACAGAATATTAACATGTCAATTCTTTCATCTTCAGACAATAAAACATTTTGGTTTAAGGCTTGAGAATTTTGTTTTGTTTTTACATTGTGAATTACAGTTTATCTTGATTTTGTCATCTTTCTGAAGTGTGTTTTTATCACTAGCTGGTAAGGCTCCATTGAAGGCCAGCTTTTTCTGATAATGTGCTGCTGTAGAGTGGCTGTTCAGGAGTTAGGGAAACAGACTTGGTCCTAACAGAAAATAGTTAATTGACTTCATTGCATGTCAGGTAGGCTGTAAAATATATCAAATCATGTTTCACTCAGATTTGTTCGGATGTTGGAAATAAGCAGATCAGGTGTGGTTCTACTGTTGTTTTATTCCCAGCAGGCCTCAAAATGTTGTAAAACTTTATTTTCCCATGCAAACTAGTGACAGTGAAAGATCATTTGACATGGACGCACACACTTATATTTTGATTCTTAAGATATCAGAATATTTTAAAAGGCAAAATTGTGTGCTACCTATCTATAAAATTGTCTAGTTACAAAAAGAGAAAAACTATTTGAAAGATTTGCTAAACCATTTCTGTATTTAAATGTTCATCAAACTGTTAAAAATAAATCTTCATTTCTTTTGAGTGTGAGTACTCTGAGCGTGCCATGTCATCTCTAATGGAAAAGTCAGGTCATTTACTCAGGTATGATGCACTTGCTACTGAAAAAAACATGATGATTTGTCTCTTTTTATTACGTATTATTCAGATAATACTAAATAATTAAGTTATTTAGAATCTTAGAACTTGTGATATTACCAAAGTAAACAGAGATGGCAATAGAAAAGGATTGGAAATGGTTTTGCTTAATTTTTACTATCCCAAAAGATTTTACAAAGGAAGTTGAAAAGATGCAAATAGTTTTCAAAACTGCTAAAATTTCTTTCAAATAACCATTGAAATTTTATCATGCTATTTCAAGAGCATTATAAGAGACAAGAGATCATATGATTTAATTGCACATCAGAATTAATTCCCAGATCCTTTATAGCCGAGGTTACTTTATAACCTGTAGATGATTTTATGATTTAACTACAGAAATTACCTTGTCATAGAAACATTAAATGAAAAACACAGCTAAGGCAGGATTCAGCCCTGGACTCTGAAACATCACTTTAGGAGTTTACAGCAGGTATCTGCATGCGAGCCAAAGGTGTGGGGTGGTCTTAGCTCCCTCTGAAGTCAAAGGACATTTTGCCAACAGGGACAATAGCTTCTGGAGCCCCAAGGCAAGTTCCTGCTCCTGAAGCCTCCCCAGCCACCAGCTGCTGCTCTAGGGGGCATGAGTCTCCCCTAAAACTTGTACTAGATCTGCCAGATCTTCTGGATAAAGGTGATGCCCATGGCAACTTAAATGGCACTAGATGGCTACATTTAGGCAAATGAACAAGTCCCAGAACCCCTTGACTCTGGCAAGACTTAGACACACACTCACATGTGAGCATCTCCACTACCAATAGACTCTTCTGTTACCTGTCTGAATCTGGAGCTGAATCATACTACAATCTCACCCAGCACATGTACCATAGCTTTCCTTAGGAGGAATACTCTCCATTAAATAAATGCTAAATACTAAATACTACATACTAAATACTAAACTGCTTCACAATCTAAAGTCCCATCATTGCAATATTTTGTATACCTGACTTTTTTCCTCACTTTCTTTCTACTACTCATAATTGCAACTTCTTAAACCATATGAATTTCCTGAAGTTGAAAAACCTTCAGCCATTATATACTATTAGTATACTGTTCTCACTTTCTTACCACCTTTCCTCTGCAGTCACCTCTTGACAAAGTTGTGCACACCTCACTTTCATACTCTGTCCCCACCAATGAATTTTGTTTCCCACTGTTTCCATCCAGATTATTTTTGTTCTCTAAATTTCTCCCAGGGTCTTTCTAGTAATGTGAAATTCCGAACTGAAACAATATCAACTGCCACCAACAAAGCTGCATAAAGTGTTGTTTGTACCTGGTAACTCTTCCAGGACAGAAAACAAAATGCAGGAATTAGAAGTGACAAAAAGCTGATAGTAACTGATGTGCCAACTGTATTACAACCATCTGTGCTCTGAATCTTTGTCTTTCCGAATTGGTTGGGTCTATAAGAAAGTAATTTTCATTCCTAAGAAGAATAGATGGCCTTAAAAGTAACTTGTATCTACTCTTTGCAGGAAAAACATTAATCTTTATTCTGTTCAGAGATAATTTTCCCAGTTTCCCTCAGCTTTATTTACTTTCAGAAACTGAAATTATCTGGCATGACCAAAAGACTGTATTCAATCATTGCCCCACAATCTACTAAAGTGTCCAAGGTAAAAATTTAAATGCTTGTAAATAATTTAGAAACCAAACGCAACTATTCAGAAGTTAATAAAATACCAGTATTTCAACACAGGAACACACAAACACTTAGTGGATTGCCTAATTTCTGTTGCTTTCCATAGGAATTCAGAAGCTTCAAGCTTTTGAGAACCCCAATATGTATGAATAGTACCATAAGGTTATTTCCAGTACCACCTTTTGTATCAAAAGACCACTACTTTAAAAATACAAATTCTCTGCTATTTGACTGTAAGTAAAAGAAGCTACTGTGAAGAGACTCCTTTCTCTAGCTGTATTTGGCCCAGATGTAACTATCTTACCTCTGAAATGGTGACCATAGTGTTATATTGGCATTTCCAGATCAGAATATTGCAGTGAAATCTATCTGAAGTGCCATTTTCAAAGTTATTCTCAGACTGAAAACTCATGCAGGTATTAGAGATTTATTTTTAAACACTCTCCCTGCTCTTGTCAATGGGTTGCAAAATCTACTTCTAGGTGAATTTTAAGACACTGCTTTTCACCTTTGCCGTGACTTGTCTTTTCTACCTGAGACACTGTATATTTTCCCAGGGCACCTTCCTGCATTTGAGACCTGTGGATACCTTTCATTCCAAACAGAAGAGGTACAACCAGCATTTTGTCATCAAAGATTTCACTTTGGAATTAATCCTCTCCATTGGCCCAGGATAACCAGGCTGCGAATCCCTTCTGTTTAAGGCAGGCCTAGAGTAAGGAATTACCTCTAGACTTTGCTTAGCAATAATTTCTAATTTCAAAAATACCAGCTCAGAATTATTTTTATAAGTAATGACCCAGGAAAAGGGTTACCACTTTGGCTTTGTGATTATTCCTGTACTGTGTTCCTCACGTAAACAATAGAGCTAATATTGGAACTCTTTTAAAAATGCAAGGAAATGATTAATTAATGTGTCTATTAATTATTTGGGAAAAGGTGAAGTCCAAGGTGGCATATTCACAGATGTCAAAATAATTTAGGTTACTGAAAACCAGGAAGAACTGGGTGGAATTCCAGAGGCACTTTAAAAGATAGACAACTGCACAGCCTGACTGTAGTTAAAGCTCCACATTAACAAAGGCATGTTAATGTACAGTGGGAGGTAAAACATTCAATATGATCTGAGCTGATGATACACCTTGATGAGCTCTAAGTGAACAGCAGTCATTGGGGAGTTGGGCATAGGAGACAATGAGTCATTGCTGGCATCTCCATTAACAAACTTATCAATTATTTGCAGATCTGGGGGACTATATTTTAAAATACATTCAAAATTGGATTAAAATAGTACCTGAAAAAATATATAATGCCATCACCAATCAGATTAGTTGGGTTTGTGTTAACTGCTCATAAACCATTTTGTTCCCTTTCACACTTTTCCTTTCTCATTTCTATAATTTATTCACCTTTTTAACATCTGGTTTAAAATTTAAGATTTTCCAGGCAAGAGCTCTACATTTGAACAGTATGCAGCCCAAAGAAACCTTACTCAGTCTGGAGGCTTGTGGACAACAAATTAACTCATAGTTCTAGGGATCAGCCGTGTGCTTTCATTTTGGATGTTGTGCTTAAGTCTAGTCACCTCATTTAAATAAATAATACAGTGCAAACAGAAAGTGTTCACAGAACAGAAGTGCCAACATAATAACACATTTTCATTAAATGAAAGCTTTTAAGGATCAAGATTCTTTCCTTTGATGAGGAAACATGTAAGAAAGAAATAAAATAATGAGTGCAAAGGCAAGAGCAAATTGTGAACTCTTATCACCTCATTGCAAAAAAAAAAAAAAACAAACAAAAACAACAACCATGTGGAAACAGGCAATAAAATTAAAGGAATATTAACGACCTAGAAAATGTATTTCATCCTTTCCTTGTGTGAAGGGAAGCAGAAGAACTCACTGTGATGACATACAATTGAGCCCAACAGCTCAAAAATGAACAGATGGAAGGGGGCATTCAGTTACTTGAACATGGCACACAGAGACATTTAACATGATCTAAAGTATCCTAAGAGGTTCATGTGGCAAATATGACAGAAAACCTACAGGAGACTTGTGCTGTTCTAAAAGCAAGTGGGGACACTCAGAAAATCTCCATAGAATAAAAATTCCTTAAGGGTAGAAAACTTTGTTCTTCAGTGAATAAACCAACAAGTGTCTGACTAAAATTAGAATAGACAATTACCTTCAAATAAGGGTGTTCTTACATGTTACACTTGGTAGGTAATGGCCAATGCCATGAACAAGCTTCTCTTGCAGGAGCCCAGTATGCTTGTATATGATTTCTTGGGTTTTCCCTGAGACCCCTGTTAGGTTAGCTTTAAAATTGATCTAGCCTTTATTGCTTATCATACCTCACCACATGATTGTGTGTACAATTCGTTGACAGAAAACTGGACAGTTACTTTTCCAAAAGGGGAAGTAACTTAAATGTTGCCACCAAGGATCTGGGTGTAGATTTCCTTTCAAAGCCTACTGGGTAGGCTTAAACTGGCTCTTACATCACTGCCAGAAAACTAGCTTTAAATTCCTACTACAGCAAAGGCTTAAAAATCGAGAGATTTCAGTACCATATAGAAAAGTGCATTTCATGGTCTTGTTGATATTATTGTTTATATAAAATTATGGATATGGTTTGGTGTCATTCACTGCACATAGAGACATCTGTTTCTTTGAGACTGGCATCTCAAATTCTCAGTCCGCAGCCCTCTGGTGAGCTGAATATCGGAAGAAAGTTTTTTTCACATGGTCAGAAGCCTGGCCAGATTTCATCATTATTATCAAGAAACTCATAATACCGAGTGTGGAGGAACATGCCTGTAAATAAAGCTTCTTCTCTGGTTGCATAAGCAGCCAGTAAAATAAGAGTCAATTGTATACCTGAAGACTTTTCCCCTCAATTTGTCATTCATTAACATTGATAACAGGCACTATCTTCTGTATTCGATCTAATCTGTACTTAAAGGCTTTTTTTGTTTTTACACCCGAGGTCTATCTTTAACCCAGGTTTGACAGTGGTTTCAAAGGAGCTAGAAAATCCTTTCGGAAACATATCCTGGGGATGTTGCTGGGAAATACTGCACCGGAAAAAGGAATGACTGTTTTCTGTCTTTTGGGAAGTGTGGCAGCTTTGAGACTTTCATTTAACATGACTTCAATCTGGCCTATCTTGCCTTGATGGGAAATATATTACCATTCTGATTTGTCCTGATACAGTAGCCTCCATTCTTTTGCTAGTAGATACTGGGCATACTTTTCCAATGAATGCCAGCAGGCAAGAACCACAGCATGAAATCAGCATGTGGCAAGTTCAAAACAAGCAAAAGATAATACTTCATACAGTGAGTGCGCGAGTACTGGAACTCCTTGCTACAGGATACTGCATATGCTGAAATGCAGAGCAAATGAAAAAAGAATCACAAAAATTAATGCAAGGGAAAAAAAAAAAAAATCAGGGCCCATTAAATGCAGAGGTATTACCTTTACCACAGATCCTGATCTGAGAATGGCTGGAGCCTGGGAGAACATCTCTATATTCTTGCCCCAGTGCTGTATTTCAGCATAAGCATCCTTTGTGAACTTCTTCGGAATAATTTTTGGAGGGACCTTCGCTCTCTTGTTAGGGTTTTTACATTTATTTTTAAAACCTTTAATTTTCAAAGCTGCCCAGAATTTGAAAATTAAGCACAAATTGCAGGTGAGAGAATTTAATCTGTATTTTTCAAACAATAGTATTTCATAAAACCTTTTCACCAGATGTGTTCACTATTCTTTTTTTTTTCCTTTTTGTGATCAACATTTGCTCTTTTTTCTTTCTCTATCCATATCCTTTTATACTTTGATTTGCAACCAGTCTTTTCCTGAAAGTACTTATTACTCACACCGTAAATCTTTCATTGTTTGTACAAGCCCTATGTGCAGGCAGGCCTTGAACTCTCTGATGTCCTGTAGGCATCTCAATTTGCATAGGAAATGATTGATGGTGACAAAATGTGATGTCATATTGGTTTTCTTTTTCAAACTGTGTTCATGCAACAGCTTTGAAGAAAAATGTTTCAATTTAAAAGAAACAAGAAAAAGAGTCTTTTAATAACCATCCTAAAATAGTGCTTCAGCACTGTTATTTCGAAACAGAATGCCAGAATTTAGGGAGAAGCATTACTTACAAAGAGAAGTGCGATGAATCTTACCCTGTAAAGTCTTACAACAGGAGAATCTATCTTGATATCTATAGGAAGGGCAGATAAGGTCTTACAGATACAAATCCTTACTCTAATGAAGAATTCAAAAACTGGAAACCCTGATGTTCTCTATGGTTGGGAACAGCTTCTCAGACAGATACATTTTTTATTAAAAATTGCAGCAATTTCTATAAAACGGTTGTACATGATTTAAGCCCCAGGGATGAAGACAATTTTACCCCAGTTTTATGAAACTGTAAACTTAAAATCATGATTACAAAAGTGTTTTAAGAAATAAAAAAATACTAAAAAAAAAAAGAGAAAAAGTCATGTTATGTCATTCTATAAATCTAAAGTGAATATGCTGAATACTGTATACAGGTCTGTTCTGTCCTCCATCTCAAAAGGATGGAAACTGTACATAGCAAAGTGAAAGAAACATCAAAGTCATTTCACATTACATACCATGCAGAAGGGGAAACCTTGAGGGCACCTCCCTGGGGAAGGGCCGAGGCTGGGCAGAATGTCAGCATACAGGTCAGGATCAGACCCAGTGACAGGAACCAGGCCTTCATCATCCTGGACTCAAAAAGGGCTTAAAGCACAGATTACTGGAGGTTGACAGAGTATTCTGGAGAAAAATCTCTGTAGCCTCCTCCTGTTCATATACACTCACCGGTCAATATCTGCCACTACTGAAGACAGGGGCAGCACAAGACAGCCATTCTTACATTATATCCTTACCATGAAAAAAAGAGAGAAGTGGTGGAGGCTGAGAGCATGAACTGATTGGGAATGGCATCAGCTGGACTACTCATCAGACATGGAAGCCAGAATCATTTAAACAAGGCTGGATGTTTTCCAGATGGAAAAGACTGCCTTTATCTGGCACTGGTGCAGTAAAATGTTAATTTTGCATACTTTTAATGCTGAAGTAGTCAGTTGGTTTAACCAGGATGAGGTGATTAACTAGAGTGTGAAAAGGTACAAGAAAGGGAAGAAGAACTTCTTAAATTGTATAATGAAGTTATTCATCACATTGCCACATAGGACAGCTCTTCTACACCTCAGTATAAAAATTGGCTGGCTCTAGAGGTATGATTTTACTTGAAGGTAAACAAATTAGTAGCTCACTGAGATGACCGTAAGTCCTTTTCACAGAATCATGGAACCACTTTTCTATGGAAAGAATTATTTACAACTAATTCAGTCTACCATAATCTCCTCCTCCTCCTTTCCAAAGTCCATCTGTAAACAACCACTGCTTATTCCTCACATTAGTTAAAAAAACAATTCCATGGTCTTGAGACAGGGAGTACAAATGACTCTGAGATACCCAGATCTATCCATAACAAGTTTACAACCACCTTCTTCAAACCAGAATGTCTAAACCCAACTATCTGGTCCAAGGAAGGAAAGAAGGCAGGAAGGAACAGAGAGTAGGAAACAGAAGGTAATGACAATGACTAGCAAGCACCTCCTTTTTCAAAACTTTTTTATCTCAAAAACAAACATCAAAACAAATTAAAAAAAAAATAAAACACAACCAGAAATCATTCACATTAAGTGGATAAAGCCTGAATGAGCAAGACAGCCATATATAAAGCATATAAACACATTATGGAATTAGAAAATAACTTATCTGTATTATTCCAAACATTTGCTTTAGTATGAAGCCATATTCTTCAAGTAGAATGTGGATGTGTATACATATTTTACCAGCCACCTTTTAAAAGGCTTCACAGAAAGTCTCCATGGGAGAGAAAAGAGATTCCCAAAAAAATATTCTGAAGCAATCATGAAGAAATAAATCTTGTACTCCAGAACTGTTCCCAGAGAAAGTGAATCAAGGGCAATTAAATAACCTAAAAGGAAATATCCTTCACTGAAGAGTGCACTCTGAATCCAACCTAAACCTGACACCTTCAGGTTAAGCAAACGCATGTCATTTGAGCAAGTATGGGAACTTTCACATGGAAGGGAATCATCACCCTTTGTTATTGAGAGGTTGCTGGTCTACAAGGCATTGAAACATTCATATGTCCTGCTGCAGCATAAAGTAACCACGGCAGAGGCATCACCTCTCTGCTTCCAGGACAATAATTAAGGTATCTCACCTGTCTAAAAATGCCAGTAACTCAAAATCTGCTTCTTGATTCTCAAGAGAGGAGAAGGCACCATAACACACATTCAACCAGGAAGCCCAAATGCTAGGAAAAAGTGTCTAGAGTAGTCTTCTGGAATGACAGTAAGAACCTCAGAATTATTACTGAGCCTTCTAAGGAAAGGACACATACTGCTGCACCAGGAATGGAGTGGTAAAAAAGAAAAGGTTAACTCAATGAGTTAGAATTGCAAGGAATCTACACACCTTGACAAAAAGGAAGTCTTGATTGCAGAGTCTGGTTTGATTGTCAGAGGAAACAATCTACACTGGCAAAATGCTCCTTAACTGCACTAAGTGGAATATATTCTTCATATGGAACAATGGAGAAAGCAGGTTTGGCATTGTTTATTTCATCCAGTGAACAGGGAATTAGTGCCAGAAATTCTGTGGTTAGCTTATCAAAGTCTTATTGAACAAATTTCTCGTTTAGGTGGGCAGAACTCTGGGCAAGATAGTAAGCCATATTGAAGTGGTGGAACTGAATGTGCTCTTCCCAAAAAGGACCACGTATCTGGCCCAATCCTCAGCTACATTTTTAGGAGCTAAACTTGGTGTTGAAATGTTGTAAATATAGATGCCATCTGATACTAGGTATCATTAATGAAAATTTCCAAAAAGCAATTATTTACATTTTAATGGATTTAAAGCTACTCAAAGGCTTTTCTTTTCTCTTGCAATTTTACAATTTTGGTTTTTGCAAAAGCAGTTTAATGCAGCTATTAATAAAGATGAAATAGTATTGTGAAAACTACTTACGCTGTAATGTAATACATAAACTTGGAACATTTCAGAGTATACAAGAAGGAAATTAAAGAAACAGCTAGCTCTGGAAATAAGAATTTCTCTGTCTGAAGAAACTGGAATATGTAGAATAGTATATCTGTGTCTAAAGAAATTAAGGTCTAATGGTCACAGACTACATAACCAAGTGATCCATAATAATGCCTGGTTAGTGGCTGAGAGTGAGCCTCTCTTTGTACAAATCCTGGTTTGAAGAATATGAGTGCAACTGAAAGCAGTCAGAAGTGTCCTTTACCTGGTCTATTTGCAGATTTGTATAGCTATATTCCAAGCTACTGCGACTTGTTAAATAAATAAACACAAACAAAACAAAACCAACCAACCAAACTAAATAAAATGAGACAAACAACAGCAAAGAAAACTTGCAGTAAGCAGGTTAAGAGATTTTCTTAACTTCCCTTCTAGGAGTTCTCCGTTATCTCTGAAGTGGGCAAATAGATCTTTGTCTGAAGTATTGGGTTCAGATTAACAACAAAGATTTAGAGGATTTAACTGTAGAGGTATCAAGTGTGAAAAAGGCAAGAATGCAATTTCAATTTTTTGGTCTTCTAGTTAGGTGCATAACATTAATTTAATTTACTATACTCCCAGTTGCTACCAGTTAGTTGCAATTAGGTACTTAAAGGTGTAAAATAAGTTTTTGTTTGGGTTTCTTTTTTTTTTCCTTCTGGCTACTTTCGAGGTATTTTTACTTTTTGAAGCATTTTCAGCTAAACAATGTCTGGTTTTAGTAACCAGGTTTGCTTGGTTTTTCCAGTTTAGAGCAGATCATATCTGCAAGGAAAGATTAAAAATTTTCTGTTAATTAATTCAAATTGGGTTTGAATCAGTTCTAAAATCAGGTTTTTAATCAGATTACAAAAGTTTTAGATCAGTATTTTCAAAGACAGGCATGAAAAATAGTCTGCCTTATATATGTTTGTGTGTGTGTGTATGCATATGTAGATATATTTGCTTGAAATCTCTCAAATACGTCTGGATTTCAGAAATGAGAACCTTTCTGCCACACACCTCTCCATCTTTCTCCCATCCTTGCTCAGGACCTGCAGATATCTACAGAGTGCTTGTGCACTCAATGTAACTGTTCAAAATCAGGCTGAATATACGTGGATTTAAGTGAAAAGTTAACTGAAGGGACTAGTTTTGTTCTACCTCTACTCTCGAGGTTTCCAGCACCTTAAAAAAAAAAGAAAAAGAAACACTGCCAGAATTTCCACTTTGGAATTGAAATCTGAATGTTTTGACTGAGGGATATTGTGATATATGCTCAATCTGACTCACAGAAGACTTGAGTTCAGATTCCTACCCTGCTCTTTTAAAGCTGAATCTGCTGATTTAAGTGCAGCAGGGAACACATGCACAATTTTTTGTTTCTAAATCTGCTTTCTTAGTCACAAGATAAGACCAAACCTTACTTCAATTTTTTAACTGTTAAATTTCTAAATGAAATTTCCCTCCTAAATATGACTTACGCATCCCTTTCTGCAAACTCTGGCACAAGGAAATGAGTTCCATCCTTTGAGACATAAAAGAGTTAAGAACTTTCTCCAAAAATTCAAAGAGATGTATCAACTGCTATTGACCAGAGTGGAAGCTGGTGATGCTCAGAAACTCTGAAAAACTTATTTAGGTTCCTAAGTAGGTATTTTGACTCCTGCTTTGGTTCAACAGCTAAAGAAAGAATTAACGCTGACAGATTCCAAGGAGATATTGCTGCCAGAAGGACAGTTTCCTCTAAACTGGTTAACAGAAGTCCGAATAAATCTGTCTTCAGTGAAAGTTTTAAAAACAAGGCTGCATCCTTGATAATCTTGGCAGTCAAGGAGGGAGAAAGAAAAACCAAATCTGGGGGAAATATGGAGATGGCTATTCTGAAATAGAACTACAGTCTATCCATCAAGTATCCTATTTCTAATATTGCCCAGTACCATCTGCTGCAAAGACTAAAACCGCTCTCTTAGAGCAAATCAAGTTCAGGAGTTGATTTACCCCCTAAGACATAGTGGTTTATGCCTTTTAGAAATCTTAGGGGCAGATAAATTGAGAGGAAAGAGTCTCAGCTTTTTATTTGTCCATCTTTTCTGGAGTCCTGCTAAAGTAAGCTCCTAAGTACTTAGGTGTATAAAAGTTCGACTCCTATGTATGTGTTTAAAAGTGTTTTGGGACAGGCAGTTTTACCACATCATTTTACTCATTTCATCCATTCCAAAGACTGTTTATGAAGTTAAATCCAGTAGAGGAAACAAAATCAAATTGGTTACATACGCAGAACCTGTACCACTTACACAGATCTATATAGTACTAGCACAAACCTTTTCTTCCAAAGGAAAGAAAAATACTAGGCTTACACAGGATCTTTGATGGGATTCAGCTGGGGACATGGCTCTGCAATGCACATGTGAAAGTGGAAGACAGAAGTATTTGGTGTGAATGTCCTAGGCCTTCATCCGCCTGAAAATTGTTTTTTACCATAATTTATTTTTTAATCATCTTCTGAGAAACTCCTTCCAAGTTTTATTTCAGACAAACTTCTATATTAGGCTGCTTTAAGTTTAGTTCCCCTTAGCATTTATTCTGTACTGTGATCGCTACTCAGGAATGCCGTCATTTGCTTGAAGGTAAGTTCTTTGAACTTGATTTTGAAGAGAAACAATATTCTTCTCATTCAGCTTTCAAGAGCATTTCTAAATAGCTTCCAGATCTGAAGTAATGAACAATTACTATCCTTAGTGGAATTCACTAATTGCATGATTCATAAGTAACATGAGATTCATTCTTTATATGTATTGTTACAACTGACTTTATTTTTCCTAGTTCTATCTATAAAATTTTCAATTGTAAATTCTACTATTGAACAAATTTACCTTGGCACATGCACTTCCATGGGAACAACAAAAATGCAGAAAGGAAAAGTGACATTCAAAACAGAAAAGGTTTTTATCATTAACCTGTTTCTCAGTGAGTTTCATGTGGATTTTTTAACGCATCCGAGGCAAGACAAGAATATACTCACACGGCTCAGAGAAAGAAAGAAACAGAATGAAGAGGGAATTGGGACTGGGCTCCTGAACTGCAGCTTTAATGACTGTATTTTTATAAATTCATAAAGGTCCCCCCTGCCTGTCTCTTTTGGTAATTCTGAAGTGCCTTCACAAAGCTGCTCTGAGTGATTTTGAGTTCTCTAAACTGTAGGTGAGCAATGCTGGGGATTGTTTAGTTAGCAAGCCACAGTGCTTTGTAATTCCAGGGGAAAAAAGACAGGTTAGAGAGCCTTACAAATTTATCGGTTATTGCAGAAACACAGGTTAAGCTAGGTTTCTTGAAAGTAAATACATCGCATTAAGTAGGAGTAGAAAAAAAGCCTTTGATTTTGTTTCTTCTCTCACACAAAGGTCAACCATTACAGTCACATGACTGAAAATTTTCCAAAAATGCTACTTAGGGTCACATATCTCAAGGGCTGGCATCACATGGACCAGAGGAACAAGCTGCCCTCCCAGTCTTCCTGTGACCCTCTCTGCCTTCAGAAGTGACTGCGGAACCCCCACCTGCCTTTTACCAGTGGCGTATTTCACATAAAGTATTTCAAATAGGATAAATACAGATTCATAAGTCTTACTTACACTTACGGAGTCTTCTACATCTATCTACAGCTTTTTCTTTTCAGACCATCTCAGGTTTTACTCCACCATGCTTTCTGTTTCAAATCTTTACATTTAATGAAAGAGTAGTCAGCTGGGATCACTGCTTCCAGCAAGACCGCCTCCCAAATGCTCAGAGAGACTAGAAAGCACTGTCTGAGGGCCAGGAGCTGACAGAATTAGGAGATTTTTCTTTACACATTAGTGTAAAGCTGCAAACTGCCTTTCAGTATGAAAACCTGACGCAAAAATGCAAGCCAACAACAGTCCCAAAGGAAACCACAAAACAAATGTGGCAGTTCAATGTTTTAGTTATTGGTTAAAGCTAGAAGTGACAGTGGACAGAAAGAAAGGGTCCAGCTGAGTTCCTGCTATCACATTTGGGCACGTCATGAGGTTGCCTGCATTTTGGTAATGCTGGAAAGGAGCAGATTTTCTCATGCTTGTCCCACTCAGACTTCTTCATTTGGCTGACCACAGGCAGACGGCAGTTCACATGAACACCTGGCAAAACTTGCAATAGGCATCCTTTTGCAGCTTAAGTGAGAGCTGGAGTATCTGAACATTGCTGCAGTGCCACAGGCTGTCATTGACCTTCAGCTCCATCACGTCACCTCAGATGAAATCTCCTCTAGGTTATGCATGGTCAGCCCCAGTAACCAGCTTCCCCAATGTCACCACTGGCTCTGCTGCATCCCAAACCACTCTGGGTTTAAGCATGGTACTGGCATTTTCTTGTTTCCTGGATAAGTAGATCATCCTGCTCTGCTCCTCTTCCACCTGAAAAATAGGCTGGCATGGGAATAGAGCACGTCTGGGAGCTTCATGTGGGGCTTGAAATGTCAAACAGGACACACTCTGTGGATACATGTGACTGCAGGTGTCTGCTCTTCACCTCTTAACCTCCCATGGTTGTCTCTGGATATGGGCAAAGACAAGAAACGGAGTCATCTTCCCAAAGAATGATCTTCCTTCAACATTAATAAGAATTTTGCAGAAATCCTTCAGCTCCCAATGTCTGTGTCCTTAGGACTGATAGCTCTACCTGCTATGAAATCAGCTGCTTGCAAGAGCAGGAGGAGGAGTGTTAACTGGAAAATACAGTGCAGATGAAACAGCACCTTATGACAAATGTGACTACATTTCATATCTTGACTGCGCTGACTTCTTGCAAACCTAAAAATTGGACGTATGACGCTTTTTCCCTTTGTTACTCATATTTACCCTTGCCTGACAAGTGTGTTCAATTAAATGATTCCACTTTCCAGACAAGTTACCCCAGGTTTCCCCAGCTTTAATCTAAAGCCAATATTCTGACTTGTTTTTTACTTTAGCTTTTCTATATTACGGCAGTTCAACCATTTCACCACAGGTTTAAAAAAAAGTAAGAGTTCAAGTATTTATTGATTTTCAAAACAGGAGGGAGAAGGGGGGGAATGTAGGAATGTCTTACGGTTTCTTGGAATTTATGGAGATATTATATACTCATAAATCCATGTGTTCCTCTGTTAGACAAACAGCCCTTTTGAGATAAACAACCTAACTGTTCTGGAAAAGGATCTTCTGACTGCAAAGTCTTCAGAAAATAAAAGCTTTCAAATGCTTCTGAACAGTGAGTTGGAGTAATTGGTAGAACAAACATTTAATACAAAGTTCAGGCAATTTTAGTGTAGAATTGATTTGAACTGGGCTGCAGGTCACAGTTCTGATTTGGTAGAGATCAGTCTGTTGCGCATCTTGTGGTTATTTGCCCATCAAAATAAATGTATCAAACTGTCTTCAACAGTCTGCAGTCCCTGATTAAAAGACTGTCATGGCCAGACAATTACCCTTATTAAAGAGAGTTCTTTGATGAAACCTGAGTCTTACTGGTGGTTTTAGTCTTCTATTATATTTATTATATGCAATTTTAAAATTACTATTACATGTATTGTCAGCAACCGTATTTTTGCAACTGCAGCCTGCTGTGGATGATTCCTTTGCTCAGTGACCCTCCCACCTACCTCGCACCTGAGGGGTGCAGCATTGCTGTGTGGAGCTAGATAAAATCCTTATATTTTCATGACATAACATCAGTATTAAATGCCCAAAGATTCCTACAACGTTTATGATTTTGAATGACCAAGGAAAAGAAACAGAAGGGATGGATAAAGATGCATTTACCTCTGCAGCATTGTTGTCTTTTTCTTTACTGTCTCAGTTTAACACATTTTAAACACAGAAAATGTTAATGTGCTACAAAGAAAATTATCAGTGAGTATTGAAAATAGGTACCCACTTGAAAATATTCTAATGAGCTTTAAGTAGAGTATTTTCAGTCTTCTCTTGCAATATAACCCCTTCATACAGACGCTTCTCTGCATCCTTTCCCTCTGCATGTGTATGTGCATGTGAGCACGCAGGTGCACAGACATGGATATGCATGAATGTACATGTGTGCATAATTCTCGTTCCACTGTTTCTAAAATTTCTGCACTAAGGAATAATATACATACAGTTTAATTATTTCTCATTGGTGAATATTTATGATAAGCAGCCATTTTGGAAATGTTAGAAGTTAACTCTTATCTCCATGGTATGATGACTGTGGGTCTCCAATCTGCTTTTGTAGCCTGGGTATGGGTACAGTCAGGAGCCTGGATATACATTGAGATTACAGAGGGGAAGGAAGAGTTGCTTAGAATAGAAAACCTCTGCTAAAAGGAAAAACAACTGGAAATGACAATTCAGTTTCTGCATATTTCTTAACATTTTCCTGCGGTTGAGTCATTCTGCATTATAAAATCACCTTGCAAACCAGAATATTGTAATGGCTTAAACACTTTTATTTTAAAACAACCTCACGTTGTTACGTTGCTCATAAACTATAGGCCAAACGTCAAGGTATTTATTCATAGAGTCATGTCCTACTGGGCACTAGCTGTCATACTACCTTGGACTACTAGCTGCAAAAGCTGAAGGCATGCTGTGGCTGTTTGAGGTGTTCAGTACCTTGCAAAACCAATGTGGGTGTTCAAATCCTCATGGTTAGTCCAAAGAGAGAAAAAAGGAAAAAAAATGAGGGTGGATTTAGCCCATAATCAGATGGCTGGTCAGGAATACAGCTGTACACAATACAGATTGCAGGGTGATGTTCTGGTTCTATTGAATTCAAGAGAAAAATGTTTACTGGCTTTAACAAGGACAGATTTAATCCCAGGACCTGAATTATCTCCACAATCCAGTTAAATTTCAGTATAAAAATGTCTAAATGTATGTTTTATCAGGCCACTTTTATGTTTTGCTGGCCCCTTCATCTTGTGTCAACCAAAAATTCATAATACCAATTTTACTGAAGGCTGGCTTTAATTACAATTTCTTTTACAGGTCTCAACTGCTTTTTGTATCCTGAGAAATGAGAGCAATTTTTTCTATCATATTCAGAAAGAAAATGAAAAGGTTGGTAAATGTATAAGTAATTTTAACTGATTCATTGATCTGAATACTTTTAAAGTAATACAGTAAGTATTTCTGTCACACTTTGAAGTTAAGCTTGGAGCTCAGTTACATCCCTTAGGGTTATTTTATAGCCATTAAGAATGTGTACCTTTTATCTGGTGCCTTCAATTAATTGAATTTCAAAAATATTCTCAAATGTTTTTAGAAAATCATTTAGTTCCTGGAGGACATTCCTGTGTGATTTATTGTTACAGTAATTAAAAGCAGTGAGTATTACACTGGTCACTGTTGGAACTCCTGTCTGCCTTTGGCTATATTTTGGTTTAAGTTAAAACATATAGTGCACTTGAGAGACTTGTGAAGGGAGGCAAGAAAAGAATTAATTCTTTTCAGATTGCTTCAGAATTTTGGCACACTTAGGAATAACCTCTTAAAGTGATCACAGTGATATTTACATGATAATTGTATGCAAGCACAATTAAACTTCTCTATTAAACAATTAAATAATGCCTTTCCTGCTATGGTGAATTATTCCTGACTACCCATATTAGTATTCTGTAGTTCTAATCAGTGCCATAAATAATTTTCAGCTTTACACATTCTGCTCTGAAGCAATTATTAAGAACTCTCATGAAGAGTTAAAACAGCTAATGAAAATAATTAGCAGGGAAAAAAAATGATAGTTCACCCTGCATTGAAAGATAACCCTAACTGAAAACTACAAATGCTGCTTTAATTGCGCCTTTGTTTTTCTGAGGCACATGCCATTCACTTCTATAATCCCTTTTATGCAAGAAGTGGTGGAGTAGCATTTGACGGAACCATTCACTCACAGCGGATTGGTGGGGTCAAACCCACAGTCCACTTCTCTTTAGTCATATAATATGGAGGAAGGAGCATGTTCCTGCCTTGCTTCCTTGGACCAAGAAGCTCTACCTCAGCAGCTTTGCTTACTGGGCAAGGTCTGCAGGCTCAGGCTGCCCTCCCCATCCAGGCATAGCTGTGCTGCCAGAAGGAGAACCTGGTGCTACCGACTCTCTCGGTGTCTTCTGCTTTTTCAGGGTCTTCAAGGCAGGTTGAAATGGCTAAGCTTTTAAGCATTTTAAATGATCCCCTTTTCCTACTAAAAAACAATTCTCTCCACCTGTCCGCATATTGAGTACGTTAAGACCGCCCTAACTATTTCTCTAACCACATCAACTTTTTTTCTCTACCACAAAATAAGTATCTTCTCCAAATCATTAGCTCACAAATGGAATTATGGTAACACTTCTTAGAAAATTAATGAAAACATAATTATGAGCCTGTATCTTTGTGAACTACAAGAGTCACAGACGGCCACAAGAGAATCTGCAAATAAATGCGTTTTACTAGGTTAAGCGTGCATCTATGGAAAAAAGTACAGTTGTACAGATTCTGATTGGTGCAGGTCAGTACCAGATAAACATTTCACATTTAAATGTGCACACCGAAGTCATTGTTCAAAGTAATAACCCATCCTTTTAATAAACCATTCCTTTTACGCTGAAATGCCTAAAGGTTTTCTAATGTGTATCAGTCTTTTGAACATCACATAATGAATTGAGAAAAGGAAAGGAAATGCACCTGTAAGGATCCCTTCACATTAAGACAAACCTCGCTGCTCCAAGGCTAGCATAAAACTTGGCACCCAAACAGGTAAGGACAAAAATAGTTTCGGTGAAAATCTGGTTCCTATTCATGTATTTACTACGTTCTGAATTATGTCGGCTTTCCCGTGAAATTATTCTAATTATGTAAATCATCTCAGAGATTTCATGATTAAGCTAATGTTCTTCTATGACCTCCATAGTATGCATGAGTTAAGAGACAAACATTAGTATATTATTACTTGACTAGGTGTGGTTTAGTAACCTCTACAGGAAAATCAAGGCAAAAAAGTAAGCTAGCATTTTCTCCTACCTGATCTCTTAGACTGTAGGTCTTCAAAGAAGAGCCACAATGCTGCAGTAATTGACACTAGAAATTAAATGCTATTCCCTTTCTGAATGGAAATATGTGGTGCTATCACCAGTGCTGTTTGTCTAATGACATGGAAAATTAAGGGGTTTAACCACTTGATGTCTTTTAATAATGGCCTTTTCACAGCAGAGATGGCATTGATCTAGCTACAGAAATGGGAAGAATGCCAAAGAATGCCAGGACAGACAGGACCAATCCCATTTCTACAGTGAAAAGAGCAACTTGTAATAGTTTAAATATTAAAAATGGTTGAAATCTTAACATTAATGGTCGTTTTCAGAAAGAGAGGGAAAAACAAAATCTTTAACGTCACAAACATCAAACTCTACAAATGCTCTTCCAGCCATAGCCCGTAAAACTTCGGGAGTATTCCCCAAAACTTCTCTGGTTCCAAGCACTTTCCCAGATGTATTAGTGACCAGTGTTCCCTCTGTGCTTGTGCCCATCATGCCACTATGCTTGACCTGCCTGCATGTCTCCTGGGATTCCCACTCCACTCAGTTTGGTCACCCTCCTGACTGGCTAGGCCAGTCTTTGTTGGAAAGCCATTTTGTTTTCTGGTGTACGCAGATCAAAGTGGTGCCGGGCAGCAACTTCTGAGGTGTGCTGGTGGGCGCCACGAGCAAATGGGAAGAGGCAGCCTCAAGGTTCTGCTCTTCTCCTTTCACCATCGCTGAAGTAATAAAACATGTTGATCTCATGGAACTGAGGTTTCACAGTTTCACAGTATGCTAGAGATTGGAAGGGACCTCAAAAGATCATCTAGTCCAATCCGCCTGCCGGAGCAGGAACACCTAGATAATGGCTATAGGTTGCTATATTTCAAAAGGTACACATTCTTTTTTGATAGTAGTGGTAGCCATTAATATAAAAAATTATTTTCGAAAGATGCCTGCTGCCCCTGAACATAGTAGCACATTTCAAGGGGGGGCAGCTGCATTCAGCGGGGGTCCCGGACCCCCGAAGTTCATTTGGGCCAGAGGAGAGGTGTCACCTCCGAGGGGAGGATGGTGTCACCCCATGCTCTAAAACAGGAGTTCGGTCAGTGGGACGGTGTCCTGGGCTGAGGCGGAGAGTTCCCCCTTTAGGCCAGGCGCTGCCCCTGGGACTGGTCCGCAGCCCCGCAGCGGGCCGGGCTGGGAGGCCGCCAGGGCCGGAGCACGGGACAGCGCCAACGGGGCTGGCCTCTAGGCGGAAGGAAGGGCAAGCCCAGATCCGAGGGGCAGGGCCGCAGGCAGCGTTCCCGGGTGGGAGCTCCTCGGGACATCAGGGAGCTGAGCGGTGCCCGCGTCCCCGGCCGTGGGTCCCCCCTGCCAGGCCAGGATCGGCGGACTCCACGTCGCGGCGGGGTTGTCATTCGGCTTTAAAGTGCAAAGGCTCGCTGCATGATTGGCTTTCTGTTTACAAGTGCAGATCGGGAGAAGGCTCACGTTTTCTCTCTCCGTGCCGTCTCCCCGCCTTGGAAGCTGCAAGGGCAACCCGAGAAGGAAGAAAGGGGAAAGAGGATTTCCCAGTTTCAGGGTTCATCCTGCAATTACCCTGTCGTTGCAGTACAAGGCGCGGCGTGTATCGAACATTACGAGCACGGGTCCATGCAAATGACACGGCCATGAAAGAGCCCTGGCAAGAATAAATCTGTCGATGTACAGATGTTCCCCATTAACATTACTGTTCAGCCTTGGTGGTTACGGTGGGAAGACACCGGATTAAAAATTCCCGTTGCCACCCCACCTCTCTTGAACCTCTCTCCCAACACCTCTTTGTCTTCGCTTAACTCGGTAGGATATAATATTCCCTTTTCCTCTCCTCTGCCTTATTGAGATGTCTGTCGAGGCTTACGCTTTCAAATAGGAATGATATTGATCCCTCCTCCCCCTTCTGTCAATCCCGATTTGTCCACTTTTCCTGCTGAACAATTAAGAAAAGTACGGGCTGCGCAGTAAAACTTCGCACACACCCGGCCCCCGCGGGTGCCTGAAGTGGGTCCTGGCCTAGGGGGTAAGAAGACAGAGCGGGCAGGGAAGGGGCAAAAGCGGACAGAGCGGGGCTGCACACCGGGAAAGGCGTTCGGGACAGGGAGCTCGCTACCAGCGAGCCCAGCCTCAGGCTCCAATAGCTTCCCCACAGAGAGCGACGGCAGCCTGCGACTGACACCGGACGGGACGGGCGGGCGAGCGGGAGGCGCAGGAGGACGGAGAGGGTAACCGGTAGCAAGCGCTCCTGCACTGACCTGCCCGCTTGGAGGAAGCCCCGGTGTTGGACAGCCCAGGGCGAGCTGTGGACCGGGCCCCGGGGCGTTACAGGGAGCGGGTCCCTGGTGCCGGGTGCTGCCGCACAGCCTTCCCCTGACCCCCCCCGGGGGGGGGGGGGGGGGGGGGGCTGGCCCACGCAGCCCCCGGGGCATCCCCGGAGCTGCCGGCTCTGCCGCGCTGCCTCGGGGCCCCGAGTACAGCTGCACCCGGTGGGTGGCCAGGTGAGGTGCCCATCTCCTGCGCGCAGGGCTGGCGCTGGCGTCCCAGCCCGCCTCCTCACCCGGGAGGGAAACAAAGGCGGCAGGAGCGGCGGGGAGAGTTGCTGCAAGTTTAGCTCCTCTCGGTCGTGACTCGCAGAGATAAATGGCAGTTCAGAGGTGCGCGCGGTTAATCAACGCTACGGCTGTCTTACAGAGTGTGCAACCCGCAGATCATTAGGTTAAATGGAGGACATTCGTGTCCTTCCAGAATCAATGCAATTATTGTTGGCAACAAGGACAACTATCGGCGTGGCAGCACTAATTTTACTAACCTGTTATTAATTACGGTGTCCCCCACGCCCCAGACGCCGTTTATAACCCGCGGAAGCAAGCGAGTGCTGGCTGCTTCTGGTTTAAAACGGGAAAAGTTGGAAGCGGAGTGCCTGGCCGCCTTGGAAAGTGTTAACCGGTGGGGCAGCGTGCGGCCGGCGGAGCTGCTCGCACGCACGTCACTCTGGTGCAGCGCGGGGGTAGCGAGGCGGCGGTGCCGAGGGACCGGCTGCTCCGCGCCGCTCCGCACCGGTGCCGCGCACCCGGACATGCCCACCGCGGCCCCCCGGATTCCCCGCCACGGCAGCCGGCGCGGGCGGGAGGAGAGGAGCTCTGCCATGGCACCGCCAGCGCGACGAGGCTTTAGCTGGAGCCTGGCGTGATCGCAGGTAAACATTTTATTTTTGTTTTGGTGGTGCTGCTCGTGTGTGTGTCTCTATGGAAGCGGGGGGGTGGGTGGGAGCGGTGGGGTTTATGCCCCCCCCCCCCCTTCTTCAGAGCCTGCTTTAGCAGCTGAAAACGAACTGCTGGAGGGAAGAGAAACTACCTGTGATGAATCACTTGGCTTTGTGCAATCTTTACCTAGGACAGAGGGCAATGTATTTTACCATATGTGTGTTATATCTTGGGAAAGGGGTGTGGATATGATGTTCAGCGAGCGCTAAGGTAAGGCATCGAGTCAAACTTTCTGGATTTTAAGGCAAACTTTCAAAGGCACAGAATGTGACCTTGCGAGTAAGAAAGTTTGATCTCCGCAGGGCAGCGTGTTCCAGCTGTCCGCTGCCAGAGTGCCCAAAGGCTTGAAGTGCCCGCGGCTCCGCGGCGCTGGGGTACCGCAGCTGGGACGGGAAGCCCTGGACGGGCTTTGCTTGGCTAGTGAGAGCGCTGTCGCTGCAACGAGCAGGTAAAGGCGTTTGTAGGGTCCTCCGATCCGTGCGGCAGCTGCCTGGGGCGCGGCGATTGCTTCCATTGGGGAAAAGTTTTGTGTGTGTGAGCATGTGTGTGAGAGAGGGAGAGCATGTGTTGGCTCTAGTTCTTAAGTGCGAAAGTTAATAAATACAAAGAACAGAATGAGTATGTGAGGCCTTTCTGCCTTAATCTAGATTGTTTGCCAAGGGGACTGGAGAATTGCAAAATGAGAGCATTTAAAAGGGGTAGCTTTGAACTACTGTTTTTATGAGTGGCTGTAATCGAGGCTAATTAATTAGCGGCGCCTCCTTATGCAACTGTCCGGTTTGTCACCACAGCTCCGTCGGCCACAGCGGGGCTCCGCGGGTCGGCAGCAGGAGTTCGCTGTCCCTCCACTCGGAGTGCGGGAAATGTGATTGCACCTCAGATGGGCTCAGGAAAAGAAAAAAACCCACAGTCGTATTTACTGTCGATAGCGACTTTGCGGGAGCTAATCTACTTGAAAATGTTGCAGGCTGCCTTCGGTTCCATGTCACATCCCAAATGGGCAACATGTAGAGCTTCACAGCGTTTGTCAGGCGGTGTCAAGGTTGCTTTAAATCTGGAAGGTGAAAACAAAGCCAAGCAGACTGCATGAGCTCGCTAAAGTCTGTATAGCCCATAAGCAAATTCCGTCGCTGAAATGTTTCCAGGAGTGGCAATAACTCCTCCAAAAGAGAAGGCGATGAAAACGCAGATAGTAAAAGTGTAGCTGCATAAACTTCCTCCAGATCAGGTCCCTGAAGACGTCCATCAAAGCCTTAGTCCCGAAGAGGCTCTCGGGTTTACCTGCTGTGGCCTGCTCCAGCACCGCAGCGTTTTCTCCTCGTTCTATGCTTTTGTGATAGAACTTGTATGAACGTTGGCTTCATGTTCTGGGAGAAGAGAAACCTAACACGCTGCGATAGGTTTGGTTGGGCTTTAGCTGTAAAATACCTGCTTGCCAGGGTGTGCAGGCTGGCCCTCGCAGGATGGGAACTCTCCCTATTGATCGCGGTGGGTTTCCTCTCTAAAACTTTGGAGAAAGCAAATTGGTACAGGAGAGGGGCTTTGGCAAGGATCAATTTTTATTGCATAGCAAAGACTTGCATTTTCCAAATGCTAAAGGATATAGCCCACAGCATTAAGCGTCTTTGCGTGGATTTGAACAGTGGTACGTTGTTTATGTGTGGGAACCACAAGGGTTGTTTTGAGTCATTGTGGGGCTTACTGCTTGTTTGTACTGGCACTAAAAATTCAATATGAAATACAGTTGTGTGGAATTTCTTATCAACAAGGGGCCATTATTTGTAGATTGTAAGTGAAACAGGACTTAAATGCAGGAGGAAGATGTAATGTCAGCTTTTAGCGTTTAAAGTTATGAAGTGTTTAAGGTTATTAAGCTTTCCTCTTGTTGTTTTGTTTTGATGGGCTTTTTTTAATGACTGCTTTCTAGGGAATACAGATTGGAACTGACACAGAGCTGACCGGGGGTAAAGTAATAGAGCAGGCAGTCTGCAAAGAAAAATGACAAATAATTATCATGATTAATACAGGAAAGTTCAGTGCAAAAATGGGCACCGGAGTATTTGCATGGCACAGTGAAAGACAACTGGGATATAAAAATAGACAAGGACTATAAATATTGAATTTCACCTTGTATTTTAAAGTTTAATAGACTCATCTAAATATCAAAACCTGGAGTGTTCTGTGGGCCACTGCGGAGTTGACATCTGCGGTATTATCAAAAGAGGGAAGGAAAAGAAGAGGGGGGTGGGAAACAAACCACACCACCGGGACATCTTCCAAACTGTAGCCTGGAAAACTGGGAGGACTTCTCCAGGCACTGCTCTAGCACTCCCAGCTAATTATAGTGCTTTACACCGAGCTACTCTTGAGATAAGAGCAACTGTTCTCTCTCCTAGCACCGGTGAGTTATACTCTAGGGCTTAAATATCCCCCCACTGCCTCTTACTTCCCCCCCGCCCCGTCAGCGCACTCCGTGGGGGAGGCAGAGGAAGCGGCACCAGAGGCTTCGTGCAGACCTTTGTGCAAACACTGGGTGCCTTTTCTTCCCAAACAATACCACAGCCCCTCAGCACCTCGCAGAGGAGGAAGCCTGTCGTAGAGAGTAACTAAAAGTATCGTTGTATCCTGGCAGCATCGGGGAAGCACGAGGAATAAAAGAGCGTTTCTGTCAAAGAAACCCAGTGGCTAAGTTAGTAATATTCCCTGAAAAAAAAAAAAATACTAGCATTTCAGGTGAGGAAAGAAAAAGCACTTTCTTCCCCTGCAAAAAAAAAATCAATGGAGAATTCCAAACCGATTATTTATGTCACTTGATTCCCTTTTTCTATACGTTTCTCCCGGCTACAGATAGTGAGCTGTCAGGATAATTTGCATGTAGTGTATCTGATATCTTTTATTTGCAAACACTCCAAAGCGCCATAAAACGCTGCTCGTTGTAGTCTAACTCAATCCGAGAACTAGTATTTTCATCTGTAAATTAAAGCAATTACGCAGCAGATATTATATTATGTGTACTGTGGTCTCCAGATAGTCATCAATCACCCTCAATCGAGCTGTCAGTGTGGGCAGATTCGTTTCTGGGAGGCAGTCTTCCAGCTGGGGAGAAGAAGAGAACATCATCATTAATTAGAGTGTGACCCTGGGGCTATTCACATGTCTGAACCCAGGAATCTCTCTGAGCAAGTCTGCACACCACGGAGCAGCATTCAACTGCACCAGCAGCCCGGCTTCAGCCTCGGAGCTGACTCCGGAGCTTCCTCCACCCGCCCGACTGCTGACTACTCGCCCTGGCCCGGAGGTAGCTGGCCGTTGGGGGGAGATTCTGGGGCCGCCGGACGGCGGAGGTGGCCGAAGGGCCCCAGCGTCTTCCTCCGACGGCCGCTACACGGAGCCTGCCCCGCTCCTGGTGGGATACTGTCTGCCTGGGGCAGGGGCTTCCTCAACACCCAAAATATAGGAAGGCTGCTGGCAGCGGCGGTGTGTGTTGGGAAGGAGAAGGGGGTGATGGAGGTGAGACCCTTTTTCAGCCCTTCTTTCTCTCAGGGAATCCCGGGGAAGTACCGAACCACCAAGGAAGAGGTGGATGCTCTTGGGTGAGAGACAACAGTTGACACCTTTGAGGTGTACTCCCTTCTCCCTCCACTCTCCCTCTCCTCAGTCCAGCTGTGTGCACCTCTGAGGCTAGGCAGGCTGGCTAGGGCCCTCGCCCAGCCAAAGGTTGGCTTTTCCAGCAGGGCTTTGCGATGGGATCAAAGCAGTTCTAACGTGAAAAGTCACGTCCTTTCAATCATTCCCCGGAATACGCTTGTAGGGTTTCCTACCTGTAATCACACGTCGGGAATAAAAGCCTAAAAGCAAAGCAAGGATTGCCATGTCATGTGCTTTATTGTCAGCGGTAGCGCTAATTTTAACTGTTGATTAAATCTTAAATGAAGACTCAGTCGTGTGTCCCTTCATATGTCTTGTTTATAATTGAGACTAATTATTACTGTGGGGTGGGAAGAAGCAGCTGCTCATTAATTAATTTCTAATTAAAAGTGCTTACCAGCCCTTCAGTGACTAAGGAGGGTGGGGGAAATCTTAGCTAATACAACATTGATCCTTCAGATTAAACCCAGTCCTTCCCTTCCCCGCAGAAATCCATGGAGATGCTGAAGGCAGCCTGTGACAGAGAGCTTTCCAAACTTTCGCTCCTGTTAGGAAAGGTTTCTCTCCTGTTAAGAGGGATGCCGAGACTCTTTTCTAAGCCAGGGGAAAGGGTCCCGAAAATGAATGTTAAACTTCCAGGCAGGTTAATCTGAATAGGTTTTGCGTGACGTCAGAGGCTCGGCTCTTTTAAAACAACGTGCTTCTGAACTGATGTATTTTCATCGCTTTTGTCTCCCCCCCCCCCCCCCCCTTTTATTTTTCCGTGAGTGCAAACTAAGTATTTCTGCCGTCATGTTTGACGGAGCCCACGAGTAACAACAATTTTTGTTTCGTAGGTGTAGAGGGAAAGGTACTAAAATCACTGTGCATCTTTTTTATTGTTAGTTTTCCCCCTTCTGTTAAAAAAAAAAAAGGAAAGGGAAAGAAATTTTAACATTTCATGTAAATAAATTAAATGTGGTTTTCTGCTTCGTCCTATAAGCATCTAGGGACCTGTGGTTACCAATCAATTGGTACAACAGAGCAGAGCCAGGCTGCAATAGCGTGCAGATCAGACGTCTCGCCTTGTTTCTAGATAACCGGGAGCCTCTGTACCATGTCATATCCTCAGTTTGGCTATCCTTACTCCTCTGCACCCCAGGTAAGAATGTTTTGTCTGACAGCGGGAACTGATTAAATCTCAGCCCTTGCTGATGACTTCCGCCGGGGCTTAGGGCGCAGCGGTCCTCCCCAGGGTTGCGGGAGCGGTACCCTCGCCGGGAAGGAACACGCGTGATTTCGGGTTTTAAGGGGTGATAATGAAAAGGGGGAAAGGTTATAAAGGTGCGAATAGTGAGCAGAGAAGCTACAGATATCCCCCTCCCCCTGGACCCCAGCGCTGTTTTTCTCTTTCCCGATTAAATACACAGTTTACCAATTAAACACTGAAGTGCTGAGGTCCGGACCGTGGGAGCATAATGGAATATTCTAAACCAGCAGGTTAATAACAGATGCGTGCGTGGCTGCTACAAACTCGCAGTCAAAATAAATATGCATGAGTTATTTGGGGGGTGGGGAAAGGTTAAAAAACGCAGATGGGAAGCGTGCTGCAAGGGGAAAAAAAAATGGTGTAAACCCAGCCTTGAGAGAGCGCACCAAAAAAGTTAGGTGTTTTTTCAATGCAAAGGGCTGGAGCGACGTGGTACAGAGGATTAAACGCCCAGAGCCATGGGGAGGGTGGTGGTGGTTGTTGTTGGGGTAGACTGGTAAAATACTTGCATCTCTGCAACCTCCAGTTTATGCTGATGGAAGTAAAACGCGGAAGGGGGGGGGGGAGGCAGGGGGGGTGACACCCCAAAGGCGAGACCTGATAAGAAATAACAAATATAAACCCGAACTCGGTTATTTTGGGCAGTCGTCCCCTGTCGTCGTCCCCTTCCCCAACTCCCCGCCCGCGCCCAGCGCCGCTCTCTTTCCCTCCAGTTCCTGATGAGCACCAACTCCTTGACGACGTGCTGCGAGTCCAGCGGCCGGACGCTGGCCGAAAGCGGGGCGGCGGCGCCCGCCCAGGCGCCGGTGTACTGTCCGGTTTACGAGAGCCGCCTGCTCGCCACCGCCCGGCACGAACTCAGCTCCGCCGCCGCCTTGGGGGTCTACGGCGGCCCCTACGCCGGGCCCCAGGGATATGGAAACTACGTGACCTACGGCACCGAGGCTCCCGCCTTCTACTCCTTGGTAAGTCGCCCCTGCGGCACCGCCGACAGACAGTCCTCATCGCGCATCCCCGCTTCCCCGGGAGCGGTGGCCGCTACCCTTCCGTGGTGGGGGCAGCCCCAGGCGCTTCTTCTCCTCCTCCTCTTCCTCCCCCTTCCCCGCAACATCCCGCTCCCGCCGACCGGCGCTGCCAACCCCGCGGTCATTAATTATTCAAGCCCTGCGCGGATCTCACGATATCGCAATTAAAAGTCGTGCCTGACCCTGGCGGTGGCGGCCGAGTGCGGAGGGACGGCCCGGGAGGGTAGTTTGGGGGGTGGGGGTGGTCTCAGACCCCGGATAGTCAAAAAATGATGCACTCATCCCGGCCAGCCTTAGGGGGTTTCCCCCCTTTTCTTTTCCTAGCACCTTAGCAGCGCGAGTTAATCTATTGATCTCGCTGCTCGCCGCGGCCAGAGGGCCTTCGGAAAGATCCTTCCCCCACTCCCCCCTTTTCCCTATATCCTCCCAGTGACTCCGGGCGGGGGGGCCGGTCGGTCACCGCGGCGGGGGCTGAGGGCGGCGGCGCGGTGTCTCTTACAGAACAGTTTGGAGACGAAGGACGGGAGCGGGTCTGCGCATGCGGGCATCACCCCGGCGGCTGCCTACTACCCCTACGATCACACCCTCAGCCAGTACCAGTACGACAGGTAAGCAGCCCATCCTCCTGCCCACTCCCCGTCCCCGCCCGCCCCGCCGCGGACCTCCCTTCCCGCAGCCCGGCATCCCCCCCCCGCCCCTGCGTGCCGCCTCCGAAGAGCCCCTTTCCCGCAGGGACGCAGGCGCGGGATCACCGGTCCCTCTCCACGGCAGTGGACTTGGTAATTATCTTTTCCCTGCGCGGAGGCAGGCTTAGGCGCCTGGGCATCCCCGGTGCGTGTGTTAGTTTTGAACCAGCACAAACCCACGTACACACCGTTCGAGGCTCGGAGGCCCATTGGGTGCCGATGACCTTTCCTGGAGGATGTGCATTAAATATTCAGTCACAGCCCAGTGTCATCTGCGCTAGGTTCCTACAATTTCAGGAACAAAAGGGTAGGAGAGATTACCAATAAAAGGAGTAGGGGGAAATATATTTCTATTAACAGTTACACCCTGGGGTCACCCAGATATATTCCGCTTGGGAAGGAGTGATCAAACCGCAGGAAAGCGGGATTTCTGTGTGTTTGTAAGCTGCTAAGATTTCCCTGCTGCCTCAAACGTTGTCATTGACTTCACCACCAATAAAGGCAAGGTGCTTTACCACCTCCTGCCACCACCACCACCGCCATGGCACAGTGGGGATTTGCATGGCCCTGTGCTGCTGTTAGCTGAGCCCTTCCTCGGCCTGAGTTCTCGAGGCAAGTTGCCCTCTTAAAGCTGAGCTGCTCTCGCCAATTTCCCCCCTTTCTGGTCCATCCACCTCAGGGAATTCCCTAGGCAAGCAGACAGTGCCGGGGCCCTGGGACCCTGCATCAGACATGGCCAGAGGGAAAGTGGGGGGTGAGGGCTTCGTGTCATGCTGCGGGTTTGCCCCTTGTGTCTGCAGGTACGGCACGATGGACGGCGGGACGCGGCGGAAGAACGCCACCCGGGAGACAACCAGCACGCTGAAGGCCTGGCTGCAGGAGCACCGCAAGAACCCCTACCCCACCAAGGGGGAGAAGATCATGCTGGCCATCATCACGAAGATGACCCTCACCCAGGTCTCCACCTGGTTCGCCAATGCCCGCCGGCGGCTCAAGAAAGAGAACAAGATGACTTGGCCCCCGCGGAACAAGTGTTCCGACGAGAAGCGGCCCTACGAGGAAGAGGAGGAGGAGGAGGAAGAGGGCTCTCAGGAAGAGGCGATGAAGAGCGGGAAAGCCGAGGGTATCCTGCCCAAACCAGGCACTTAAGGCCTCGGCCGCCCGCTCGCCCCCGGGGCGGGCCTGGCCCCGCTGCTGGGGGCGGCCGCGGGCAGCGCGGCGCCGGCAGTGACCGTGTGTCTTGTTTTTGCTGTCCCTTCCCCTGCCCCCACCCCGCAGAGCCCACGGGCAAGGAGGAGAAGGAGCTGGAGCTCAGCGACCTGGAGGACCTGGACGCCGCCGAGTCGGAGAGCTCTGAGTGCGAGCTGAGGCGGCCCTTTCCGCTCCCGCACCCGCTCCCTGGCGGCAGCCACCCGCCGCGGGCCGCGGAGCCCCCAGCCAAGATGCCGCAGCCGCCGGCCGCCGCCGGGGAGGAAGAGGAGGAAGAAGAGGCGGCAGCGGGGCGGGCGCGGAGCTGCCTGAAGCCGGCGGCGGAAGAGTGCGGCCCCGACCCACTCGGAGCTAGGCAGCGCGGCTGCGAGTCCAAAATGTGCTTCCAGCAGGGGCAGCAGCTGCTGGAGGCGAAGCCCAGGATTTGGTCCCTGGCGCACACCGCCACCTCCCTCAACCAGGCCGAGTACCCCTCCTGCATGCTGAAGCGGCCCGGGGGCTCGGGCACCGCCGCCGCCGTCTCCGCCCCGGTCAGTGTCATTGACAGGCACCAGGATTCGCCGGTCACCAACCTCAGGAACTGGGTGGACGGGGTGTTTCACGACCCTCTGTTCAGGCACAGTACTTTGAACCAAGCCCTGAGCAGCACGACAGTATCCTGGGCCACCACCAAAGGAGCCATCCTGGAAACAGGCGCCTTGGGACGCGCGGTGGGGAACGGCGCCAATGTGCTCAAGGGACAGCTCTCAAACCTGGCCCACCATGACTCAAACAAAGAGTTTCTGGCCTTTCCCAAATCAGGAAGCAAAATGTTTTGTTCCTAACAAGCCCGCCGAGGGCTGGAGGACTTTGGAGCGCTTGAAGAGTCAGCTACACTGAAATGAGACTTGCAAGAGTTTAAATTTAAATATAAAACTTGTTTTCTTCTTTATTTTTTTTTTTTAACCGAGGATTTAAAGTTCAGTTTGCTCAGTTCAACGGACAGACTTTGGTCATTGCTGTTCTGAAGAATTTCTCCTGGCTGCGACTTTAAGGGATCAATGTCGTGAAAGTAATTTAATTCCATGTCCAAAAAGCACGTGCTATAGCGTAGACCTACTTTTAAAAGTTTACATCCGAAAGTTTACAAACGGGAAATTTTAATTCAGATTTAATTTAAGGCATGCCAACATTAGTTATAAAGACTTTCTGAGAGTTTTTCCTCCTGATTTCCTTGTTAGCATATAATTCACAAACAGCACTTCTACTAAGTTTACACCTGCTGCACAAATTTATCTTGAGAAAAGAAAAAAAATATGTTAAAAGGTATGTTCACTCCAATAAATTGTCTGTTTCAGAGGTAACACAAGTGGTGGCGTTTTGCATTGGGCAACAAAACATCTTTTAGGGATCAAAATTCCACTTCGGAGCCGGGCCCGGTAATTCCAAGGACTGTCAACAGGCTGCAGGGAGAGTGCTACAGCGTTGCACTGTCGTTGTAGCAAGGATCCGCGGGAGGCATGCTTGGATTCTCCGCGCTTTACCGCGGAGTGCTGAGCCCCGGCAGCCACCCGGGCCGGTGGGGTGAGAGGGAAAGGCGGGGGGAGCAATTGCTTCACATGGAAAATTTGCTCTTTTAAAGAACCGTTTTAGCTTCCCGGCTCCTCCGCCCGTATGGGGAGTCGCTGATCCGCCATGAATATTTCAGCACTTCAGGACAGATGCTTTACCGTTTTGACATTAAATAGAGTGCAGCCAACAACGAGGGGGGCGGGGGATAGCGCTCTCGACGTGTGATTCAGGAGCATTCGCAGCCCATCCACCACACAGATACCGGGCGTATAAATTACATCCCTTCTTTCCCCAGAAACAGGAACAAACTTTGCTGATCCTTGGATCGGGAAAGGGGGAGAACTGCTGGAAAACAAACTGCGAGGCACTAGCAGACCCCGCCTTAACTAGGCCGCTCTAACCCCCACAGAGCTGCTGCGCCCGGCGCCACGGGGGATAACAGAAAGAGCCCCAGTGACCGAGCTGACACTGGGCAAGCAGAAGAGACTTTCTTAACCCCAAGCCTCCTCGCCAAACCCGCTCCTGTGGCTCCCGTCGTCCCCCCCCCCCCCCCCCCCCGAAATAAATAAATAAGAATACAATGCGGTATATATATATGCAAAAATAAACGTAACCGAGACAGCACCCAGCCAAAATATAGCCCACTCCAGGTCACAAAGTTTGGAGTGAGACCTGTTAGCGCAAGGACTGAATAAGGGAATCCGGGTGTGGAGATCAGATCAAGCCCTTCCCCTCTCTGGGAGCAGCAGTAATTGGATTGTATCCAGTCATATTCCCTGTCATTGTATTGACTTTCGCTCTCTTGGATGATATTATCGAGATCACTGAACCCCTCTGCTGATCTGGCTGTCAAAAGGCTCAGACAAGAGCCCCCGGCCTGGAAAACGTGCATCAGCCGAGATAATTTGAAGTGAAATTTTCATTTTGACAGTAAACCCCTCAATTTCTAAAGGCTCTGCACCCGGACAGCTCGGTGGCAGGGGGAGGCTTTACAGAAAGCCCATGTCTTAAACTGAAAAGGGCAAAAGAACTCGAATTAGTTGTAATAGATAAAAGGGCAAAAATAAAGAGTCAAGGGTACTTGACAGTAATAGCGAAAGTGGAGTCTCCGGGGAGCTGCGATCTCAGCTAAAGGCTGGGCCGGCAGGAATTTTAATGCAGCCGGGGCGGCCGGCGAGCTTCGTCTCTGAAACCCTTTAGACAAAGCAAATTATTTTCTCAGCCAAACTGAGGAGGTGGGGATGAAGGAGGAGAGGAAGAGGGAAGGGAGGAAAGGCGAGTGTTCAGCCTGCCCTCATTGGCGGAGGCAGGAGGGATCGGGGGAAAAATCCCACCGCCTTCTGCGATGGTGGTTTTAAGGCTGGGAGATTTGCGTGTGCAAGCCTCTCTGCGTGTGCAAGTGCCCGGCGGGGACATCAGATCTCCCTCTGGCTGGGCTTCGGCTTCCATGCGATAGAGGCTATGGGGGTGGGAGAGGCTTCGTCCTCGCTGCCCCCCTTGCAACAGCCGAGTGTGTGTGAGTGTGCGAGGGCCTTAGACGTGTCCCGTGCTGGCGGAGCGCCGCGTCCCCCCCGCCGTCACAACCCGTCATTGCGACGCGATGTGGTCAGCTCGTCATTTGGGAGGCAGCCCCCGCCCCTCTCCCTGGGGATTAAATGAAGGTGGTAACACTGAGGGCAAAACACAGCCACGCTGAAATACCAGCAGCCAAAGGGACAGCGGGTTAAACGTTTACCCTTTCATTTCCCCGTCACCGCCGTTATAAAGCAAGTTTGAGCAAGTCGATGCCCGTTGTACCACCGAAACAGATCGATTGCCCCCGGGCTGCGGCCGAGGCCGCGGCCGCGCAGCACCGGGTCGGCGGCGGGTACGTGCCCGCGGCAACGCATCTCAGCTCCTGGGGTGGGACCGTGCTCATCAGGGGGAAGGAAAAATGGTTCTTGCTTTGGTACACGAACCTTATCTTTGGATCAGCTGTCAGATGCAGTGGCTTTTCAAAAAGGTTGCTTTTCTTTTTTTTTTTTTAAGTGTGAACAAAAGTGTGAGAAATTAATTTTGCCATTTGAGTCAATAGCACAAGTCAAAGATCAGGTTCAGCTGCTTTAGAGGAGGCTACGGGGCTGAAAGGGAAAGCCGGGCAGCTCCTATGGCTGTGCAAAGCAGAAATATAAAGGCTGACTGAGAAAGAAAGAGGGGGGGGGAGGTGGAAATCATAGAGAAACGGCTTGAAACTGAGAGACTCTAAATCATTCAGCCATGGCAAATTCAAACACACAAAGGAGGGGATGCTAAATTAACAGTGCTTTTTACATAGAGCCCAAATAAAACTGTAATCAGCGACGCGTTACTTTTCATTAAGCGAGTTTGACAGGAGCATATTCAGCCTCGACAAGGGAACAGGAGCGAAGAAATATACGGCTCTCCCAGCCCGAGTCATAAGATAATTCCTTAAGCTCCATTAACAACTCTTAGCCGCAGGAAATGGGCTCCCTGAAAACATCTCCAAATCTAAAAGCTTTATCGACCTCTCAAACCTCTGCTGATGGTTCTATTTTTTTTAAAAAAAACTTAGAGGCGAGACGTCCAGCAAGGTAATAGACTTTGACACAACACCTTCTTAACTAGAGAGAGAGAGGCAGGCAAAACGAGACCTTAAATGATATTTAAAAGGCAGCCAATTAAGATTTAAAATGATTGTCTCCTGAGATTATGCATGCGATTTATGTCATCTACTTTTTTTCCCAGGCATGCATGCAAAATTGCAATGGGACATACTGCCTGTTCCTTAAATAATAATAATAATAGTAATAATAATAACAGTAAGAAAAACCACTAGCAATTAACAATCTGCAACTATCCCATATAACTGTAAGTGCTATACTAGGAAAGGGCTGATGTTTGGGTAGCCTGATGGTAACACACCTTACAACAGACAGCTAATTTATAAGTGCCTAATTAAAAGATAGGTGAAATGATTCACATATTTTCTATTTACGTTTAGGAGCTCATTTCTTTTTATCTCAAGTGTATGTTTGACTGTTGAAGTTGTATAATGGGTTCACAGTCACAGGGCCCAGTGTAGTGGCTTCTTCTCATCAGCCACATGAAAAGAAGTGTCCAAGAAGACTTTGTATGGAGAAGACTGTGAACATTACATATTTTGAAGGTGTAATGGTTCAGAAGGAGACTCTTAGTGCAGTCTTTCTGATATACTTTTGCCTTTTCCATTTAAATCTGACCTTCAAATAATAAGAATGCTTGGTTGTGTGAAAATGGACCCAGTTAAATGACAAGAAAAGAGTTAACGCTCATATTTACCATTTCATGCAGAAATCCTAGAAAATGCAAGAAAATATTATAACTTGCTGATTTTGTGAGGGTTTGGAAGTTGTTTCAACAACTGTGATTTGTCAATGAATGGGGAGGAAAAGGATCAGTCAAACTCTACTGTGTTTTGACCGAAGTGTTTAGGCACCCCCTTAGATGAAGTTAGTACTGTCTATAAAGTGATGAGTGCAAGCCCCACATCTCTTCCAGTTTGTGCATGTAAATTTGTGCATAAAAAAGTGAAGAATTTAATGGTCAAATTATATTTTTATATTTGTCCTATAAAAAACCCTGTAATGATTGTGCTTAGCCTTAAAGAGAAAGCTATTTTAAATGGAACCGCTAATGGCCAGAGCACAGACCCTGAAAGGGTGACATCTGGCATGTTTTAATTCACATATACTGACAAAGAGGCTGTGAGGTGCTCAGGACTTGTTGGGAGGGTTCTCTTCATATTCCTTGTGAAATAACATCACTGCAGAAAATAATTCCAGATTCGTAGGCCTGCCAGAAAGCAGCTTTAATATATACACCAACTACACAGGTCTGGGGGCAGTTTAACACACAAGCCATCACTCTCTCATACTGTATGACTATATAGCAAAACCTTCATTTGGTTGGGAATTTGAAGATACATTTAACATAACCTGAAGAACTGAGGGAAGAAGAAATGCTTGGGAGCAATTCAAAAGCAAAAGATGGTTAAGTGCTTCCCTGTGTCCTCCTGCCCCATTGCAAAATGGATCTGATTTCAAGGAGGAAAGAAAGAAGACTCCACACAACCTAGAGAGAGTGCATGTATGCAAGCTTCAGTGGTATTCTGCTTTCCACAGTGGGGAACATGGTCCGGGCATGAGAACTGTAACTGACCTACTTAGAAGGCTCAAGAGCTACTTTTTGTCCATCCCAGTTTAAGGAGAGCATGAAAATGAAGGATGTAACTTGAAGGAAGCTGTTCACTTAATGCTTTTTTTTTTCCCTGACACAAATGCATGAAAAAATTATTTTTTTTCTCACTGAGTTAGCTAGACAAAATGAGGGCATAAAAATCTTTTCTTCTTGGTTTTACTTCTATTTGCTTTCTCCAAATCAGCATGTCATTACTTAAATTCTGAAATGGATGGATTTCAGTTGCAGTTGGTATTTTGTCAGTGGTTTCCATGGGATCATAATCAGGCTGTTTTTCAAAGAATACCTCAGAAATCCTTTCTGAAATACTGCCAAGGATGATGGTGGCGATGAGATGTAACTGAGTAAACACCTCTCTCCAACATTATTTCTCTGATTTATGTTTCTTATGAAATGTCAAAAATCAAACAATTAAAAACAAAGTACTTGAGATCTCATCAAATACTTTCCCCCATGTATTCTATTGTGAAAAATGATTAAAACACTTCCTAGAAGATGAACAAACCTGAATAACCAACAACTTACCTATGTCCTTACGCTAAGAAATGTGCTACATCAAAAGTTGATGCATCTTCTAAAGCTTTGTCCTCTATCATGGTATTTGTTGATACTGGGCTTGTAATGATCTGACAAGTTGTTCGGAGTAAGTTCTGTTGTCCTCAATCTGAAGGTGCTCAAGGAACTAACAAGTTCACTGTATTAGTGTTTTTGCCAGGGAGAAAATTATTTAGAATGCAGGATAGTGCCCAGGGAATGAGCTAAAGGGGAACACTTTCAGGGTAGGAGGAGTGCCCGTAAAATGAGTGAAGAGAGGAGTTCTTGGGAATCCTTTGTGAGCATGGTTTCTTCCTCCTGCAAATGGGAAAAATGACCAGCCAGACCCTTATAGAAGGTATGTAAGACACAGCATAATGTTTTGGTTCTGGCCTGGTTAGGTTACAACACACGAGCAAGAGTGCTGTATGTGACAGTGATGTCATATAAGTCAGCCCTGATGATGTCACTTGTTGGTAGCCATATGGATAGAAAGTTTTGGGGTTGGGGCTTCATGTCATTAGGTTGCCCTTTTTCTGAACATACAATCTATCATTTTCTCACTGACCTTGTGACACAAATGGCCAATGGCATATTAAGGAGAGGAGGTAGAAGCTGGGAACTGTTGCTGTCACAGCAAGTAAAGGTGATGGATAACTTTTAGAACAATATCATATCTGTGATCAAGTAGAGATAACAGTGAGGTTTTGAGTCTTATTTGCCACAATGTCTGGTGTACACAGTTTCATTCTCTGGCTATAGCCTTCACAGAGAAACAAGTGACAACCTGCTCACTTAAAGGAGCAATCTCATAATCTTATAGGTAAAACAGATCTGAAACCAGCCTGGACAGTTTTGTAGTTGGTTTACCACAGGTTTGGCCCTCATTAGCTGAAATAAACAATAAAAAGGTAAGGTTATCGATGTTGATTTCACTGGAGAAGTAAGGTAGAAAAGTCTCACCATGACAGGATACTCACTAGAGGCAAAGGAGCAGGGGACAGAATGTTTTTGTAATAGGAATTGAAGCATTTTATTATGTCTATGCATTAACCTAGTAGAAATTTCTGCCCTTATTTACACCAGATTTAGTCAGCTATAACTCAGTTTAACTTTGTTAGAGTTTCTCCATATTTACAATACCATATTTGACAGAAGGAAAGATACTTGTGCATGAAACTGACTTGGGTAAACCCCCTGCTGACACAGTTCCTGCATGTAAACCTGAGGGTTAAGAAGACTCACAATGTGAAGGAATGCTATGTAACTGGTTTAGATTAAGGATTTTAGGCATATAAATGGAATGCTTTACTGAAGCAGGCCAGTTCAAGTTATGTTACTTCTGTATTGAATTGAAGCAAATGGAATTGACAAATGTGGAGGCCAAAAGTCAGATTCCCAAACTTATTGCCAGGTTTACTTCAAATATTTATGCTAAGCCTCTCCTTTCTGACACAGGAGAGAGAAACATCAAGAGTTTCCTCTTCATGTTCATCCACCTGGATGAAGACAAAGCCTCTGCTGGGTGACAGACCTGTGAGGGAAAGAAGGAAATTTGCTCTTATCCCATCTGCTGCCACACCACCTAGTCAGTACAAAGTCTTCAGATGCAACACGAATCTGTGCTTCTGCTCTTTCTTTGATTTTTTTCTTTCCTAGGAGGACTGATAAAAGAGAAAGAACAATCTGGTCGAAAGAAATGTCCTTCACTTGAACCAGGAGTCAGAGATGCAAGCTCTTACCTATCACTGTGGAAGGGAGGCACTGTTGGTACTGGGCTGAATTCTGCAACTGTGAGCAGCCATGACATGAAAAGGCATTCCTGGAAACAGCCACTACACCTATTCTACACATTTAATGAAGTAAAACCTTGCCAAGATCCTAAAGTAAGACTTTTTAATTAAAAGGAAGGACCTAAAGCACTCAAATGATAATGCACTACAAAGAAAAGCAAGAGACAGTGCCAATTTTGCGAGTTGTCTGAGGAGTAAGGAACTTACTGTAAGAAAATGCTCAGATGATTCTGAGAAATGAACCTTGTTCCATGGTAAAAGCAAAACAAAACGACATGAAGAGCAAATCCTGATCCCAATCTGTGCACAAATAAGATGCACAAACCAAACCTGAATTTTCTCCCAATACACAATATCCCATCTTCTCCTGTTGTGAATCTCTGTTACAAAAATGAAAAGGTGAAAAGCAAGCAAGCCAGCTGTAGTGGTTTAAACCCGGTCAGGCAACTTGTTTACTCCCCCCCCCCCTTGCCCTCCCCCTGCTCCCAGAGGGATGGGAAGGAGAATCAAAAGAATGCAACTCCCATGGGTTGAGATAAGAACAGTTTAGTAACTAAGGTATAACACAAATCACTACTGCTACCACCAATAATAATAATGATAAAGGAAATAAGGGAAGAGAATACAACACCTCACTACCAGCCAATCAGTAACTCACCCCCCAAGCCCGACCAAGCACCGACTGATACCTCCTCCAACCCTGCAGTCTCCCAGCCCTTCCGGGTAAATCTCAGTTACATCCTGGGCATGACGTGCTGTGGTATGGAATAGCTCTTTGGTCAGTTTGGGTCAGGTGTCCTGTCTCTGCTTCCTCCCAGCTTCCCTCCTTCCTGGCAGAGCATGAGACTCACAAAATCCTTGGGCAAACCAAAACACCATTGTTATCATCTCTGTTCCCAGGCCGAAAGTCAAAACACAGCACTGCATCAGCTACCAAGAAGGAGAAAAATGACTGCTACTGCTGAACCCAGGACACCAAAGAAAAAGATAGAAACTGAGTTATACATCAAGAAAATAGAATTTCCTAGTTTCTGGAAGTGACAGAAGTCTGGGAGAATGGGATTGCACATGTGCAGTATGGGTAGAATGAAAGCAAATGTGATTGATAAACAAATAATGCTGCATTCTCTTGAAATGCTCAGCAGTGCTTCCAACAAACACCAAATTCTTGCTTTTTAAAAGGCCTTACTTAAGCATACACAATTCTCATACCATCTTTCTCCAATTAATAACAACCAAACAAATAGGCTTGACATGGTATGTGCGCGGTAGTACCATACAGCTAATTTATAGCCGCCATTAATTCAAAGGTGTGGTTCCTCAATCCTGAGGAGCATCAGCGGGCCAACTATATCACTGCAAGTGCCCAGATTTTAATCCAGACAAACTGTATTACAGTATCAGTCTGGAAATGACTCACAATGCATGGGGAAATCAGTTTGTTTACTTTACCATCCTCTCTAATCAGTCTCCCACAAGGAAGTTTTGGTTAGAGCCTGGTGCTCTACCCTTCAGAGTTGATCTCCCAGCTGATTATAGCTGAACAAATATTCCAACCCTTCACAAAGTAATACCCCAAGCTCTTCACAATTTAACTTAAGACCTGAATGTTGAAGAAGATGCTTGTTACTCCTGAGTTTGAGGGACCCACGGGGAGGGCACAAAATGGTGTGTCTTGAAGCCTTTTGAATGCTACTCCGCTTCCAGGGCCGCTGAGAGAAAGGATGCAGTCCACTCTTGATCAGCTGTGAGAAACTGCTGATGTTCTTCCCTTTGTCTAATCCCAGTGGTAAGGCAGATAGTGACAGAGCGGATCGAGGACATTTTATTTTGTGATGCATCATTTACAGGAGAGTGGTGAAATGCAATGTTCTGTTCACGAAGAGCATGTTCCCAAATTTGATACAAAGTCAGCTGAGCACAGGAAGAGATTCTGCAGACCAAGAAATAACAGGAGCTTGCTGTTTCCCAGTGAGTGGCTCTCAGTGGAGGTTATGTATATGAGAGAGTCACAGAGGTACAGATGAAGAAAGATTCTTACAAAGATAGCTGCAAAGACTCCTCTTTCAGGCATACATTGTTTCAGCTGGCATGGCACTGGGGTTGTTATTTTTAAGCAGTTGAGACTCTAGATGACCAGAAGAATGTGACGGAAAGTATCATTACAGAACCTTCATTGCTGCTGTCACAGAGGTAGCTGGCTGGTAAACAGATAGCTCTACAACTAGGACAATGTTAAGAAAAGGATGTAAGGAAGTGTTTTATTTTCATTCCATTGCTTTTAACTGCTATAAATTCTTCAGACACTGAGTCGTAAGAAGACAAGGTTCTCAGCCTTCATCTTGACTCATCCTGATTAATGCTCTGCCAGAAGGAAGTAATATATTAATTGTTTGTGATCTGGAAAAGGATAAGTCCCTGACTTTGCATATGTTACCAAAACTCAGTTAGATTATGCTGTCTTAAAGGCAGGCTTTGGCACAGCTCTCATCAGTGAGATTTCCTGGACTCAAGAAGGATGTGTGGCCATGATTATTGCATTCAACTTCAAATAAAGGACACCTCCTTCTTCAAAGCTAGAGCACAGAGACTGAATACACTCCACATGCAGATTCAAGTGCAGGATAAAACAGAAGATACTTTAGTGCAGCATACCGTGTTACCAAGTCTTTCTGTGGAAACAGTAAGCCCATTAGAGACATAATTTAAGAAATAGAGAGAGAATATGTTCAGTGAATGCACTCTGCACAGAGACAATATATGCTCTTAATCAGTAACACATTTTCTAACAGCTTCAGCAATGACAGGCTGCCACATGTTTTGGGAGTTTGGATTAAAGGCTAGGCAATGCTCCGAGAAATGGAGTTAATCACTTTTGACCATTTGCTACCTTCACTTCAGAGCTGTATCTGCAGCACATTTCACTATATGCTGCTGAGGCACTGTAAAGTGGTTAAGCAGGTCCTTTATCCTTCCTACATCTGGGCCTTAGCACTTCCATAAATAACACTGTGGAAAAACCTTTGCTCAAACGAGATCAGGGCATCCCTTCTTTCCTTTGTTCCTCTGCAAGGTCCTGAAGCTTCTTATTCAAGAAATTGTCAATTATGAAAACTCTATCTGTATGAAATTTGCTTAAAAAACCTAGAAGTTCAGTATTTTGTTAATTTTGAATGCTGTGTTCTCCTGTCTGTCATTCCTGCCCACCAGATCTTGATTCTTTTGAAGAGCATAAGAATCACAGAAGCTGCTCTCTCTCAAACCATGACCCATCATATATACAATTTGCTTTAAACAGCATGGGAACTGAACTTGCCTAACGTATGCATATACAAATGCCAGTCAATCATGATTGATATTGTTTAGTGCAGTTTGCCAGTATTACGACTACAGGCAGATAAAGAGGTGAGATGATAGTAAATCAGGGTGGGATTGTTGTGCACTAGGAAAGCTGCATGATAAATCCTGCACAGTACTTTATATAATCTTACTGAGTTTAAACAATACCAGTTTATTGTTTACTACAATTATTTATATTGTTCATATGAAGAAAAAACAAACCAAATGCATAGTCTCAAATACTTGCATGTACATACATCTGTAAGCAGAAATAGAGGTGTTTCCACTGGGCATACTAAACCTTCTGAATTTTTTTCTCATTCTTTAAGTATTTGAGCTTGGTCCCTAACATGTACATGTCAGCAAAACCTGAACAAATATCAATGAGTTGAGCTGCACACTTTAGCTGTGATCAAATTCAGTTCTATTTTTATTAAATTTAAGTATGGCGTAAGATAAAAACTATCTGTATACTTTAATACACATGGACAGACACACATATTTACAAAGGTTGCTTAAGTAGTCTTCTCATTTTCCTTCAAAGTAAGTCCCCACAGGGTTCAAATGACATATGGTAAGAATTCTTTTAAGGTAATCATATAAGAAAAACCAAGTGGATGTAAATACGTGGTTGTTGACTATAAGATCAAAGGTCCCCAGTGAGTCTGTTGTGAACACCCAGTCCATACTGAAATGGGGTTTATTCTTTCTAATCTGTTTTTTCCATTTTGTACAAGATGTGTGCTTTCCATATAAAAGTAAATGTGCATGTTGAGTGAATTAAAGTATGTGCAAGTTGGGTGAAAAGATTTCTGGTTTTGAAAAGAGTTAGAGTAAAAATTCCTACTTCCAAATTTAGGATCAGATATTTTAAAATACTAATTATTTTTCTATTAGAAACTCCCAAAGTAATAACTAGAATACAATTTGTCTTCAGTGACAATAGTCCCACCTAAGGCAAAGACACCAGCTACTTCAGGTGAAAGTGGAGGCTCTCACTTCTCACCATTGACATGCTTGTTTTCTTTTTTAGATTTCTTTGAGGATATAAAACAGTAGAAAAGAAGATGGGCATTTATGCTGCCATTTCTAATCATTTTTCATTCTTTACTGCTCATATTCTAATAATTAGCACAATTCAGATGCAACGATGTTTTAATGCCTTTATGTAAGAGTATTTACACTAAAAATGTTTTAGATAATTTAATTATAATGAAAATAATCAAGAAAGCATTAAAAATTCACATAATTTTCACACAAAAGCAATTTTATCGTGGACCTGTAATACCATCAGTTCCGCTATTACAATTTAAAGATTTGATACTGCAACACTTTTTGACCAAAATTCTCACAGATTATTTACTCTTTTGGCATTTTCACATGCATAAGAGATTCACAGACTATTTGTCACGATAAGTTTGATTTTCAAAACTGGGTACTCAGTTATTGCCTGGAGTTTTGCTAGGAGTTTTGCTGAGCCCCGGAACACAATCCCCCATGGTGGTGCAAGCTGAACTTAGTCAGATTAACAATTTGATTCTACAGAACAATAATCCTCATGAAAAGATTTCTTCAAATCCTGGCCCATCTTTTTCCAAGTACAGCTTGATAAGCTGGAAGCAGCAGTTTGGGAATCTGAGGAACATGAATAGCCAGAGAAATTCACTCTTTATTAAAATTAGCTGGATCCTTATATATTGTTGACTTTCCATTACATATGGCATTGGTATTTGACAGTTACACACTGTACATAATTAATTTAGTTCTTTTCCCCATAACGAACATGACCTGATTGTAATTTTCCCAAATTAGATCATTTTTCATAATTAATCATCATATCATTTATGTGAACGATGTCAAGCTATGGTTTGTCTACAAATGCAGAGCTGCATCTTCTGTTATGTGTGACTGACCATGTAAATCAACTTCCCCACCCCTTCTCTGGATACCCTTAGCTTTATAAATGTGAGCCAAGCCAAAAAATATTTCTAAGGCTTTGAAATTTTAAGGGAAAGCAGAGAAGACTTGAAGTAAAAAAAGGCAGCAGGCACAGGAAATTTAGGACGGCTTCTGCTTTTCCTGTCATTATTTGCAAAACTTATCTTTTTTTTTTTTAAAGGATTCTGTTTGATTATACTCATAGAAATTAGATTAAAAAATAGCTTGGTTTCTTTTGGACACCTTGAAGTCAATCAAAGCACATGATTTTAAGCATTTAAAAATACTTAAAGGCTGCTTTGGAGTAACTAAAACAGTAACGGAAGTGTCTTATCCTAAGCCAAAGGAAGTATGTGGCTAACTGCCTGATTTTAGATTCTTATTTTTAAAACTTAAGCTTTTTCAGTGTGCCCCACAGAGAATTTGCTCCTGAACAATGAAGAGAGTAGTAAACCCAGAGGCAGATGAGTGTGTTTCACCTAATCAGCTTGAATCCACAGCCAGTTGGAAGAGGTGTTTCCTACGGCAGGTCCTCTGACCTCCAATACCCTTGATGGGTCAGACGAATCCTACTCAGGGTCTTGCTGTGAATTTAGGCAAGTACTTTTCAGGGTTTTCCTCTTCGCTCGGTATTCCCTGGCGGTTATTTCATTCTAACATGTTGGTCATGGGTTCAGGCCTGACAGAATGTAGGTCTGTTTCTTTGACTCTTTTTAATAACAACCTGAAGGAAGTCCCAGGAGCTGACTTGTACAGCATTGCTGACACTGAAGATCTGAGCTGAGGAACACACTTGTGCCTTCACTCTCCTAATCCCAGTCCCTGACTACCCACAACAGGGGATTGCTGCAACAGATATTGACTCCCTCCTTACTTGTTCAGTTTTCTTTCAAGTGCAGAACAGGGTGCACAGAAGAAACAGTGATGACTGAGGATTTGTCTTAACGTTCAGGCAAAAGCACCTAACGCGGTACCCTAACCTGGAGAACAGGACACAGCACCTGGGGTATAGCTCAACCTGGGTGGAGCTTCCTCTCAGCAGTTCTAGCAGCACTGTCAAACTTCCCTTATCCTGCGCACAGAGCTCTCAGCACTGATTCAGACAAAATGTCTAAGTATGAAACAATCTGGACACATGATGGCCTCTTCGCTGTCTCTCCCTAAACAGCACTCCCTGTTGAGCTGCTTTGTGTCTTTTGATATGGACTTTCCACAAAGCAATAGTTGAGAAGAAACAGCATCAGTTTTCATAAGTAAAGCTGGAAGCTAGATATCCTACACGCCCGTTGAAATAAGGGAGACATTGCAAGCATACCTCTCCATCCTGCACAGCTTGCTGTCAGCATTGTGCAAACTTAACTGGCATGCTGCTACTTCTTCCCTTTCCTATTAGCTTGCAATTCTGGTGGCTGCTGAGGCTGTGCCTTACAGTCTTTGCTTTGATATGGCACAAAAGGCTTCAAAGTGGAACGTGCCAGACTACAGAAGGGTGGATTGGTTTGCTTCCATACTTCATAATCTTCTCTTTCTTCTCTCCCCCTTCTCCATGTCTCTTGTCACTCATTCTAGTTCTTCATTGGCACTGTTCCGACCAGACCTTCTCAGTCTCTCACCATTACTGTTCTGCATCCTGTTATACCTAAAGAAACTTCCCTGTTTTAGCCTCATTTCCAGCTTCTTTTTTTTTTTCCCCCACTCAAATTCCTTTCTGTCATAACAGTAGTAGCCTTAAATAGCTCCCAAAAGCTCTAAGCGGCTTCTCAGACATGTCAATTTCCTTAAATGGCCCTGCAAAAAGGAAGAAAAAAATGTATTTTATATATATTTACCCTGCTCACCACCTGAGAAAAAGGGGTTCTTTAGACGTGACATGAGGACAGATGAAGGCAAGCAGTGATAACTGTGAAAATCCGCTACCGGCTTCTGTCTGGCCATGTTTGCTTGTGATAATTTCATACCTCCTATTCCTTCAGTGTGTGAACAGCCATCCACTGATGCTTATTGTCCACAGGCTGCATTCGCTCTGCACAGATCTGTGTACTGAGGCTTTAGGAGACCAGCTAGAGCTTGTTGAGGGATCTCTGAATGTGAGGAGATCACTTCACTGGTCTCTAGGATCTACACATGGCTCTTACGGTGTGTTGACTGCCTTGCACCTCCTTGAAATGTAGGGTTTCTTTGGTAGATGAGTTCAAACAGAACAGAAGTTAGCTGAATTCTGGATAGTAATGAAAAAAAGCAGAGAGCTGGCAAAAGGCTGTACCAGGGCCAAGCAAGGATCACTAGCAGGGATTTTTACTCTGCAAATCAGAATGGTGTAGGACCATCAGAGTGGAAACAGTGACAGAAAACTCCAACAACAAATCACTGTACAATGCCAAGACTTGCAAAGCTGGCTGACATATCCTGTGTTAGAGAAGCCTGAAGTTGCCTCACTGGCCACTGAGGAAAACAGCTCCATCAGCTCTTCAGGGGAAAGGGCTGTGATGAATCCGTCCTAAGCTCCTCCTCTACTTGCTTCTATGGCTCGGTTTAAGAAGCAGCATTGTCATTCTGAATGGCTGATGGCAGGAAGAGCTTAATTTCAAACACAGCAAAGGATTTTATTCAAAACAAGGGCTTAGTCCATCACCATCTTTCAGGTACAACAGAAGGAGCAATCAAACCTTGGTTAGGCAGTAAATGACAAGAAGCAGGGAGCACATTGCCTCAGCCTCTTCTCCCACTTGTGCAGAGGAATAGAAGTATGTTATTCTAACTCAGCTGTTTCTTCAGGTCAAAATGCAGAGGCAAAGCTTGCTCCAAAAGGTGACAGTTTAGTCCACAAAACCAGCAGAAAAGAAACTTATGGGTTAAAAAAAAAAAAAAGATTTTTTTTTTTTTTTTTTGCTATTTTAATAAGCTGATGTGAATCAGCCAAGAAACCACGAAGTGCAAGAGCAGGCAGAGGTCTGCATCTGGGAGCGGAGACAGGGAGGAAGGAGAAGGGGAAGAAGCAGGGATGGAGCATATTCATTTCCTCCTTTTGTCTGCAATAAGACATTATGGACTTGACTGCCTGTGAAACAGAAGGCTTGAGGTGAAGTTATACACACATTTCAAGCTGACAGAATTGTTCACTGCTGCCATGAGAAGGAAGTCCTCCCAGATCCAAGGCTCTGCCAGCTTTGCAGGATCCTGTCACATAGTTGCTTGTAATCCATCTCTCCTCTTCTCCTTCCCTGCAGGTTTTCTTGTGGAAGACTCATTTTCAGAAATCAAATCAGAATTAACTTCATAATGAACATGTTCAGAAAAGCATTTTTGTGGAGGAGGTAACCTTGTGCACCCAGGGTTTGCTTTGCAAGGAACAGACACACTGACAGAAGATGACCAGTAAGGGAATGTGTAGGGGAGTCAGCAAAAACCAGGAAGCTATCACTGATAAAAGCAAAAGACGGTGTACTGTTTTTGTAATTCAAATAAGGCAGAGACAAGGTGGAAATAATACAAACATCTTCAAGCTCCTTCGGACATCTTTTTTCCTGTCTTTAAATCTGAGTCTCTTTTTTGCAAGCTGGATATCTGTCTACACTTCACTGCTTTGCTAAAGTCTTTATGGTGCAAGTCTGAAAGGTGAAGAAGCATCAGAAACATGTGTCCTGCTCCTATAAGATGCAGTCCACGGCTGTGCTCTTGTCCCTGGTACTGGGCCAGACTCCCTGATGCCACCAAGTTCCCAGGGCAGTCAGGGAGCTGGTTACAGTTTCCTGGTTATCTGAGTCAGCTGCCGCAATGTATATACACCAGATGACAATCATCCCACAAGGGACTTTTCCCCTAGCTAAGAATAGCTGGGGCAGTAAAAAGAGAGGACTATAAGGGAAGAAAGCTGTCCCAGGGTCTGCGCTGAATGGACCAGGTTGCAGCTTGTACTGCTTTATCATAATTAATAACAGAAGCGATAGGGCCGACAGGCTTGTAATCTTGGCAGCCCTTCAGCATCTGATCAGCCTCATTCTGTATCTTTAAGTAACTCAGATCTAAAGCACTAGAGCAATCAGGCTCCTGTCAGAGGTGAAAGAGGGTGTTTCTGAGGCTGATCAGAATAAAAAGTTTGGCTCTTTGGAATAACGTCAAGCAAGCCCATCAATGTCTGAGTGCAAAGAGCCCCACACACCCTTAGGGATGAGCTCAAAACAAAGGCTTGCACTGTATCACCGAGACTCTCAAAAAATTATTGCCTTCCCAAGACACAGGGGACACAGCTTAGGGATTTCTGCATACACAGGAGCTATCCTGCTAGCAACTCTCACCAGCACTGGCAATACCTCCTCCTTTGCCAGCTGAGCGGCACAGTGCTAAGCCAGCAGAGGCTACCCCATGGCACTGGGAGATTACTACTCCTCCTGCCACCACATCTGCTTCTTTTGCTTTTTTTTGTTTCAGTGTCAGGAATAGCTGTTAAAAGGCTTTAGCTCTGTTTCATTTAAATACCTGAAACAAATACACATTTACATACAAGAAACTTTTTGATAAGAATCTCCTACTTCTTATTGATCTCTTTTCCCACGTAATTTAGCTCTGTAGGACAATATGCACCGTATTCAACTCTTTGGGTCACACAAGTAAACACTTTCACGCCTTCTATATTTTAGAGAGTATAAATGGTAATAGTCTCCAGTGATAATTGTCATTTGGGTATCTGGGCAAGACAGACTAACCAAAATGTCAAAAGGCTGCTAATTAGGAATGGCAAACTTGCACCCTCTGATTTTGCATTCACTAAAACAGGTGTTCCTGGTGAAAGTCTACTTTGAGCTCTAGTTTCATTATGTAATTGTTGTGTGACATGTAAAACTCACTTTCTTCTTTACCATTCCCAAGTTGCCAGATGATGTACCAATACTTAAAGGAGTATGGCAAGGTCATCTCTCCCAGTCTTCTTTCCCAGGTAACAAAGCCATTGACTTTGGATTCTGAGACTCAGCTGAAGTACAGCTATTGCAGTCTTTCTAATCCACAGTCACCTTGAATTTATTGTGTTACACAAGTAGCATTAGGTATAGACAAATTTTTTTTGTATGGCTAGGTATATTTTAAATTGTCTAAATTTACAATGCCTATTCTGAAGAAATTTATGCCTTTTTACAGTGTATTCTTACAGAATTACTTCTGAAATATGCAGTGTGGCTCTTTAATACTTGGGGAAAAAAATAAGCATTTCATAACACACACTCTCACTGCAGAGGAGCAGTTCTCTACAAAAGGCACAAGAAATAAGTCAGAAAAGACGGTTGAATGAGAAAACCAGGTAAGATCTCCTTTGGAAGATGAAAATCGTTAGCTCTGAGTGTAGATTCAGGCCTGTAGCCATTTGTAAGCCATTAGAGGCTTGAGGTAGGAGTTATGGCCTGGGTTATGAAGCGAGTCATCCCAGAAACCTGAACTGGCCTTCTGGCATAAAAGTCTGAAAATGAAAGTCAAAATAGGTCCTTGCATATGTGTTTCAAGTTGGAAATCTGTTTTTATCCACATGTCCTGAAATGACTCATTTCTATCCAAAAGTACTAGTAACAAATAATCCAGGCTTCAGTTTTATGGCAGCATTATGACTCATGTCTTTGTAAATTTATGTTATATGTGTAAATTAAATATTTTCAGTAATTTAAGCATGAAACAATATGCTTTTTGTTTCTTTGAAATAGCAGTGATTCTGCGTATTTTTCAATCCTATTCTGATTTGAAGGCAAAAAGGTCTTGTTTTTCTCTTGTTAGCAATCAGCTAGACTTTAATTTGTACCCACTTGCCAAAGTTAATATTTGTGCTTAACATAACCATCGGACTATTGTATAAATAGGCTATCACAGCCATTCCTCAGAAAAGCATGAAGGCTATGGGAAACATCTACCAACTTACTGCTCCTTCTGAAAGTGGAATTGTTGATTAGTCGATGGAGTTCTCACAAGAAAACAGTGATACATAGGAACTAAAATCCCTGGCATGTGTGTTTAAGATCATTTTACTTGACTTCACTCATAGTTCAGACTCCCTTATTCTTTTCAGTAGTTGATTATACTTCATTTCCACTTTTTTTATTTTCATATTTTATTCTACTTTTCCCAGGTTTCCAATTTTGTCATGTTCCAAGTGAAAAGTAAGTATAAGGACTTCTTTGTCCTGCCTTGGAATTGCTCAGATGACTCATTAAGATGAGAGCACACTTGTTTTCCAAGAAAAAAAGACGACCACGTTAGTTTTGATGTTTCCAGCACAAAAATCACAATGTGTCATTAGTGGTTCTTCCAATCTCACAAGCAGGAACTATTAACAAAATTTTGACATTTTTGCATTTTCTTTTTGACAATTTCCCAGTTAATTGATCATTAAGGCAGAGATCACACTCATGTTCTGTCCTTGTCCCTCACAGACACATCTCTCTATGGCACCAGCCCCACCAAGACACACGCATATATGTGTACACCGAATCTCTTCAGGGTTTCTTGGTCCCTACAAGGACCCATGCTGGCTGAACCACTCACTCTGGGGCAGATGCCCTGCCCTCCACATGGGAGCTGTTGCATTTGACACAGGAGAGATGGACCTGGAAAGGCCCACTTGGGTACTGCCCCAGGAAGCCAAGGTGGGATGCAATGCTCCAGGGGACAGTAAAAAGCATTTAAAAAAAGCACTGGAGCATGCCAGTGCCATGGCTTGCAGAGTGCTTCTGCAGACAGTGACCATTTGAACCCTCACAGACAAAGAAAGGGAGGCAATCTGTTTCTTACACCTGAGTGTGGATTTGCAGTACCAGCCCATCGCAGAACCAGATCATTAGCTTTTGGGGTTTTTTTTTGCAGGTTACAATATTTTCTTCCCGGAGATGGTCCCAGTCCCTTTGTGTATCCAGGCTATAGCTTTCAGAATATCCTCCTTGAGGACAGATAAGATTGTTACTGTGCCTTCACCCACCTAAAGGAAAAGCTCAAGGATTAACAGCACAAAATGAACTCTCTACATTTTTCATTTGCATTGCAGTATAGTCACGATTTAAAGTTCACAGTCATATAGAGAGCTCTGACAACTGTCATGTCTGAACGTGGCTGCAGTGCTGTTGTCAGCTAAGCTAGTTTGCAGTGGTTAGGATATGGCCCTATGTTTTACATGCGTTTGTGTTATTTTTCACGTGAATGTTTCCTTTCGTAATTATTCACAGGCTCACACAAAATGCACATGAACATGGTTACACACACAAGAGCCAACACGCACACATGCATGTATGTAAACCCTGCAAATACCTGAAAAAATTGTTTATTTTAAGCACACCACCATCACTACACGGGAACAGTATTTTCTGCACAGTCAATGAATATAAAATATTAGGTTAATGTGCTGTGTGTTTTACCCATTACCATGGATTTGACAAATAGGGTATTTCTACTGTTTTTGTTAAAACAGCACAAACCTAATTTCTTTGAAGTCTGTATTTTTTACGTTTGGAATTAAGTATCCCTTAAAAAAAAATCACTTTTTGCAATGATCTTATTTCATATCTTCTTACTACTCATCGGGATTGCTGCTCATGCAGCAGACGGCATTTAAGCTTTATGTTTGCATACCCGGTGATGTGGCCAGGTTTCATAATGCTGTGTATACCAAATCATAAAACTGCTTTTCAAAAGCAAATTCATAAATGCACTCATGCATACCTTTTTGAGTTATGAGGTGGCTGCAGATTTGGCAGTGCTGACTTTGTGCAGTTTTGACAGGTTAGGTTAAAGGATTAAGTCTAGTCTGTCTTCACTTTGCCCTGGCTCTGACACACTCTAAAAAAAGTTGTAGGCTGGCTCTGTGCCTAGTATGACCTCTACATCTCCTCAGAGTGACAACACTTCCCTTTAAGGCTCTTCAGAGGTCAAGGCAGATAACTTGTTGAGTCTTCCAGATACTTTCTTATCTGAGGCTCTTCCTCCTAACCTCACACAGTGGAAGAAATATGCAAAAACTTGGAGAAGAATAAATCAGGCTTCATAAGGAATAACTTGCATGGGATCAAAATCTATCAATCTTTTCTTTAATCCTCATTTAAAACAAACATCCAGGATCATAGGTGACTAAAAACAGGTATGTGTTCCATATGAAGAGATTTCACTGCCCTTTTTGCCCTGGCTAATTTGCAATTAAAAGCAAATTTCAAGTACTTAAAATGAGAGAGCTGGGGAAATAATGATATGATGATAGAGTAGTTCGATGTTAAAAATAAAGCCTGTAATATTTGTTTAACAGCTATTCACCTTCGAGAAAAAAAAGTGAACAAATAATAAGCACAGACTTTTATTCTGGCATTATTCCAAAGACTTTTACGGAGAAGTGTTTGTGTATGCAAGATTCATAGAGGTTAATAGATTTTTAAGACCAGAATATCATCTAGTTTTCTGTATGATTTAGCCATTTAATTTCATCTAGTACTGAGTTTAAGAACTTGTGACTGATTGCAAAATGTCCTTTAGGAAAAAGAAAAAAACCCCAAACATTCAGTTTTGATGTAAAAGTTAAAAAAAAAAAAAAAAAGATCTTTCTGTACACAGTGTTATCACTTTATATTCTGATTGCTGGAGCTGGTGCTTTTGTCTGCTGAATTCAAGTGCCCTATTAAAAGGAAACTAAGTAGTTAGAGAACTATATGCAGGGCACATAAATCTCCTGGAGTACGATTCTCTAAGATATGTTAAAAACTTTAAGCTTTCTGTAGGTTTGATCTTAAGGTGGAATTTCCTGTCTGTAAACTCATTCCTATTGCTCTTCTCTGATCACTCTCCAAGCTTTTATTATCTTTTTTTGAAGAACAGATATCAGACTGCATTTTGGCAATGGTGACAATAAGTTTCTGGACAGAGATAATACAGCTCTCCCTGCTATTCCATGATTCCTTCTTTATAAACCCTCAGACCTGCACTAATTCTTTTGGCTGTAGCATCAGATGAGAAAATATTTCCTCTGAAAAAGTAATACTGCCTTTTCAGGCTCAGTGCTTCTTTAAGTATTGTCTCCCTAATGTTAAATCTTGCACTTTCTATCCCTAGGTCTTTGGCCTTGCATTTGGTTATATTAAAATGTGTGTTTTTTCTTCTCAATTTACTAAATGATGCAGAGGATCCTGTACAAACAACCTGTCGTCATGATTTTTTTACCGTTCTATCTGGTTTTGTGGCACCTGCAAACCTTTTCAACAATTATTTTATATTTTCTTATGTGCTTTTGTCGATTTATGGCTGCACTGGGGAAAGAATTAGTCTGTGTGAGACCTCGTTGGAAACACACTTAATTATGATTCTGTAGTAATTAATCTGTTGGATATTTATCATTTGTATATCACATATCATATTGTGTTATGATACTGAGAAATTTGCATGGTAATATGTGGAAAATTGTAAAGACATTCAGCCTGATCAGGCTAATAAAGGTACCTTTAATCAGCCTGTCATCTCTTAAGAAAGGAAACGAGGCCAGCAAGAACTCTTTTATATAAAAAATGATAAAAAATGTCATCTGAAATGAATTATGCTCTCATATTTTATTTTTCATATCTGTTATCCTATTATTTTGGTAGGCTCAGTGTCATCTTTACAGGTTTATTCTAATGATTGCTTTAAAATACAAGTTTACTTGCCATCCTTTAGAACTTCCCTGCCATTCTGAAATTTTAAAATGTTACCAGGAACAACCCTCACAATTATTTTAAAACTCTTGGATTCAAGTGATCAGGACTCTCCATCTTTTTAAGAAAGGACTTGTTACAGTTGTCTAACTTGTTTCTGAAGCTGGTTTAGTTCTAGGAGGGCAAATGACTTTGTGACGACTTTTTTTTCTGTTAAACAGCACCTGAAGTAAGAAGTTACAAACCCAGTTACCAGCTTAAAATGTAGCTATAAACTAGATTAGTGACATATCAAATTCCCAATATAGTTCTTTGAAGCTACAAACAAGTGACCTCACTCTCAGGCAAGTCTGGGGCTGGTTTTCATCCCTTTTTAGAAGAAATGCAAGCGGGAGAGAGCAAACAAAAAAATCCCATGAAGTCCACTGCTATGGTTTTGCTTGCTTTTTCTTTGCAGGATATGGGAGAAGAAGGCCTCTGCCTGCCCACAGTGCAGGGACATTTATGTGTCCTGTTCCCAGAAAGTCTTGGAGCCATGCTGCCACCGCTGCTGTTTAGCAAGGGGTATAGTCCAAAAAGCCCAACATCTCCAAATTCACCTTCTTGCCCTTTCTGTATGTGTTTATCTGTGCATATCTAATTTAATTATTTTCTTTTACCTCCATGTATAAAACCAGGCCCTTATCCCTTTTTAGTGCCAAAACATATGGCTTGTCATCTTTGGCAGCACATGAGAAGATTTTTTGCCTAAAGGCAAACCAAGGCACTACAGTGGCTTTGGACAGCACTCTTCCCTGTGTGAGTGTATGCACCAAACATAGTACCATACTCAGGCTGCCCTCACACTCTAGAGTGCTTCCTTGGGTACATTTGAGTACATTTTATACTCACCAACTAGCAGTTACACAAACATTTAGTAAAGTACTGAAGTTCAGCACCATATTTTCTGCTCTTCAGTCTACACCTAAAAGGATTAAGAGCATGAGATTTAAATTTTCTTTTTAAAGGGTTTACATATCCATAAAGCTAATTTTCCTATGGACCTGAAAAACAATTTGATAAACTTAAGTACCCATTGCTTGTGATTCTAGAGTAGTTTTAAGCAGGCCAATTCCAACATGCATTGCTGAGCGTAAAGAGGACAATGGTTCAACAAGGAGTAAAAATGAATTTCATGTTTTAACATTAGAGAGAGTAAAGAAGATCATGTATTAATTAAATAAAAGACTAAACAGGACAAACCTTTGGAACAACAGACATAACATTTAAGAATAAAATCAACATGTCAGGGTAAAGGTCAGAGAAGATCAAGAAAGACGCTAATAGTTGTGCTTTTTCCATTTTCTTATCGATCAATATTATGTTTTTCCCAGTGAAAATGCAACAGCAGAGTTATTGCTGACCTTTTCCTCACCCTTCCATTGTGTATAAAATCACAGCAAAATAACAAACAACTTCATAAGCTGCAGAGTTTTTTGAGCCAAAAAGCATATGTCCAGAAAATAATTGTTTAAAACATGCAGGGAAAAAACGTTCTTTCAATGGTAAGAAGTAATCTACTTCTCTCCTAATTGCACATGTGAAGAACTTTGTGTCAGCTTAAAAGTCAATAGTTACACATCTCTTTTTGAAAATTAAGCAATAAACTTTATTAGCATTTTAAATAATTGACAGGTCGAATACGCTCTCAATGACAAGAATAGGACTCAAGTACGTATTTCAATAAGGACTAAAACTGGACATGTACATTTCAGTTATTATAATATTTTTGTGATTGTTCTAGTTTCTTACTTTTCAGTTTAATGCATCATGGATCAAAATTTTATTTATTAATAATTATTACCCATATTGTCATGAAAAAAAAAACCAAAAAATCGCTTTTGTAAGAACTTCACAACATTACTTACTAATAAGGACGTGGATGGCCGCAGTGAGCAATTCAATGAGAAAAGTATGCTTTCTGTTCCAGCAAAAAGACACTTTCCATTTTCTGCCACTGCCACCAGGAAGAATGACACAGAAATTGACGCAAAGAGTAAAAGAAATTAATAATAATAAAAAACAAACAAATAACTTACAGTGATTTCACTGATTCCAGAACAAACGAAGTGAGTATTTTATCCCTTTTTATGTTTTTATTTTGATTAGTTAAGGTTAGGAACAGGCTAACATTTTACATACGGAAAGTTGAATTTTGAAAGATTCATCATTGTGAGTGTCAGCATAAACCACAGATATATTATGACATACCATAAGAAACACCACTTTCAAGTGAAGGAAGAAATGTTTGTTTCTCTAATGTAAACAGTATTTGCAGATCCATGTAGTAGAGGTAATACAAACTAGCTACCTCATTTATTGAAAAATATTCACAGTTGTCCTTTCAAAAATATATACTGAAAACAGAAGTTAATAGCTGCCTAGTGAGAAGTTTATTGCCATTTCAAATGTGCATGTAGTGAAGATATAATTGCTTTACATACAAATTAGATAATCATAGGTTTACCTGCATAAAAGTTTAGCTTGATAAACTGTATGATCTGATGCTCAGTGATATAGTAAGGATATGTTTTCTTGCAGAATGTTATATGTTCACTAGATGTCTCTTTATATGACATACAGGATGTGGTGACTTCTGTAGACAAAGGAAGCTTCTTTGTCTTCATGCAAGTTATAGCTGTTCTCCTTATTAAAAGCCACCAAAGAATAGATGCATATATGGTAACTTAAGCAGCCATGAAAATCGCAGTATTACATCTCAGATTTCAAAACCTGAACTTTGGTTACAAAATATTTAGGATGTAGACACATAACAAATGCTTCACGGGAGATTAGAAACCTTGACAGGTCGCACAGCTTTCACTGGAGCAGTGATATAGTTGCCCTACAAAGATATGCGATTGTTGGGCAATCTCTGCCTTCATTTAGAAAAGCAGGTAGCAGCCAACCTGGCTGCATGAAGATGCTTGAAAACAGGACCTCACTGTATTCCTGGAGTATTCTCAAAATGCAGATGGCAAATGTGGAGGCCCCAGATGCATTATTTATTATCAAGGCTCATAATTCATTTAATGATGTAATTGTTTTACAAGCCTGAGTCATCATTTTTGAGTATCTAAGTGTACTGACATAGAAACAAACCTAATAAAATGTCACTGTTGTGCTTTACTGTGCCACAGCAATTACTGTAGGCAGTATGCAGCTCTCACTTGCTCTCCTCCTGTTCACTATCTTTACTTTCTGCACTACATTGAAACAAACGCCACTTGAAGTTACAGAAGACAATCTCCAACAAGAGAGAGGATGTTTTCTTTTCTATTGGCCCAGCAGTTTTAACATTCCCTTGAAACATGGGAAATTGGATAATCACCAAAACTTTGGAACTCAGACTGGTTCCAGTAAGTTCTGTACAAAAAAGTAGACATCTGAATACAATAAAACACTCTGATGGAGACATGGGAAAATGCAGAACCTTCCATACTCCTTTTCTGATATTTCTTGATGTAGAATTACTGCTTCAACCCCATTTTTCCACGTTTTTAACAATCACTAGTACCCCGTGACAATTCAACGCTGAAATGAAAAGCATTCCAGAATCCTCTATCTGGTGAGATGCTGGCTTTGTGTGCTTGGATTCTCAAATTTCCAACGTAAATTCGGTTCATTGGTAGCCCATTGGTAGGCTTCATGGTGGTTCAAAAATGGCATTTTTCCCCTCACAAAAGTTGCTGCTTAGGGACACTTCTCCTGGGGTGTTACAGCTTTGAAATAAGCCCATTTCTCTTTCTATTGACCAAGATGCACAAAAAGGTATTTCTATAGGAAGGAACTTCAATATTTCTATTGCAGTGGAGGGCTTTTGGGTGCCAAAAGACTGCATGGCTTGCAGCACTCTGCTTCTTCCCTGCATCTTGTCATATCTTTTGGAGGGATTTTAGCTTCCATTCCTTTTCCTCTTCCTTCCCAATATCCTCATACGGGTCCACCCCCACCCCCCCCCCCGCCCCTTTCTTATGCTCTTCTCATTCTGCTTGATTGACTCTCAAGCTGTCATTTGCTTCATCCATCCACTATTTTATCTTGCCATAATTTTCTTACAAATGTGGTGATATACAGCTAATTTTAAAAGTATCTGTGCCTTGTGGGTCACAGATATCCCCTTATTCAAATAGCTTGTTATCTCCCATAATTTTCTGCGGAATTCACACTGAAGAAGGTGTCTGTGGCAGCGGCTGCATTTTCCCTACACTTTTTGGTGACAATGCAGATCTCAGCTGCCTGGCTAAAGATGGCTTGGAGCTCCTTTTTTTCTGCTTGGAAGGAGTCTTGGAAAAACAATTGCTCTTGTGGTCTGTGTGTAAGAAGCTGAACAGATAGTACAAATGATAAAATGCTTGGGCTTTTTCTAAATAGAAGGATAACATGGGAGAAAGAAAACTATGTCTCAAGATATTTGGGAAATAAAGACTTAATAACAATGGAAAAAAAAAGGAAAAATATGCACTGGATATTGTGTTTTTTTCTCTATATTTTTCAAAGATGTGACAACTGGACTGTATATCTAAAAGTCTTCACAGGACATGGACAGTAATCATCGAATTGATCTTTGGTGACAGGGCAGGGCAAGGGCATGCAGAGCATCACTTGAGCCTGTAAAGCTGGCCCAGGTTACGGCAGATCAGACTGAACCCAGCTGGGAGGGGCCAGCTTACTTTCAATATTCATTTTTCTCTCAACAGATTAATTAATTCTGTGAATACAGTAGAAGGGAATATGAGGACTGTGCTGTTAAAAAGAGTCTTGGCCCTAACCAAACTATGAATATGCTAAGTGGCCCTGCAATAGCTTTCCATATTTGCCTTTTTTATTTTTTTCTTAATTTTTCTCTGTTATTTTTGTGTAATTTTATAGTTATGTGTTGTGTTTTTTTTTCTCCAAGAGATGTATTTGATTTTACATTTTAATGGAATTCCCACTACTGCACAGAGAAACGCCTGCCTATGAAGATCACTAGGAGGTCTAAATTACCCAAATTCTGAAGTGAAAAGGGCTTTACTGTGACCTGAACCAAGCATTTTATTTAGAAAAAGATCCTTTGAAATAATTGACAACTCCAGCTCTTATGACTGCTGGTGGTTTCTGCCAGAAGGGCTAATGTTTGGTAGAGGAAAGTTACAAAATGTGTCTTGTATTTAAATGTTAGGAATAAAGAATAAAAAATCATATTCTGGGAAGGATTAAAAAAAAAAAAAGGAAAAGCATTTTCCTAGAATAAAAAAAATGCAACGTAGCTGTTTGTGGGCGAGAAATCTAGCACAGTTGCTGTGTGCCCATCAATCAGAGGCTGAGATGAAACCATTTGTAAAAGTTAATAGAGCAAAGTATAATGAAAGACAAATTGGTGTTATTAGTCTAAAGTTTATGGTTCAATTAAACTAATAATATGCAGTAAAGCAAAAAGAATAATTAGGAATTATGATAAATATACATGGGTTTGTAGAAATATGACAAAACTTTACATATTTTGTTCTTTTTGAATATACTATCTGTTTGATAGCTTTATACACAGTTGCCTGGGGGCATACAAGAAAACTGCAACAGTAAAATTTAAAACAGATAATTACTCGAAACCAAATAGTATTAAATATGCAACATAAAATTTACAGCGGGAATTATCCTGAGAGCTGAACTAGTTTGAGATTTTAAAAATAAAAAGACATTTTAAATTGGTTTTATGGAATTACTTGTTTATCAGCTTCATAAATAGATAAATTATAAATATTTTATAGCTAAGGCTTATTTCATTCTTTGAACCCTCTAATATTTACAAAATACACACAATAAACTGATCTATCTACTGTGAACTAAACCTTTTATGTCCTCAATATTTCTCTTTCTGGAAATGTGTAAAGGGAAAAGAGTCCTTGTCGCTTGACTTGCACTTGGCAGTGTCCCTCCCCTCCTTGCAGCATGACATCAGGAAGACCAAGGAAACTTGTACCATTTTTCCCCCAGAAAAATAAGTAGAGAGGTAGGAAGCCAAGCCAGGAGACTTGCTTAGTGTTTAAACTGGCTTCTTCCCTAAGCCCTTTCAGAAGCGTTCAGAGAACTTACATGACCCTGCCAAACCTTTCAGTTCAGGCTTTCCAAGAAGACATGGTTCACTCTGTCCACAAGTACCGAGTTAGCCTGGGGAAGCAGTGCTTGGTTCTGAAAAACTACAGTCTCCTCAGGTCAGGTAGCCGCTTATTACACATTCCTATCTTTGACAAGTGGGCACATTGGGTGCTATAGCCACGAGCACAGACCACACAGACATGGCTGGAATCAGCAGGAGCAGCTAAAGTTGTGACTTTGATTGAGAGGGCAAAACTGTATGAACATCAGCCTGATTAATGTCACACTTAGCCTCTCAGCCTTCAAGTTTACAATACAATCATTTATTTATTTATTTTTAAGGCTATTGGGATGCCAGCAATGTATTTTGCTCGTTGAAAGATGGATGGGGAATTTGCATGAAGAGAATCACACAGAATCACAGAGTTGTTAGTGTTGGAAGGAACCTCTGGAGATCATCTCGTCCAGCCCCTTACCAAGGCAGGGCCAACTAGAGCAGGTCACACAGAAACATGTCCAGGTGGGTTTTGAATGACTCCATAGAGGCAGACTCCACAGCCCACTGGGCAGCCAGTTCCAGTGCTCTGCCACCCTCAATATAAAGAAGTTCTGCCTCAGAATCCAACACAAATCCCACAGGAATAACGTCATTTTTTAAAATTCATATTTAATCTTTATCTGACTCAATCTACAGTTGGTGGAACATCAGGCTTTCTTTTGTCTGAATGGGGAAGCACAACATTGGAAAGCTGCAGCAGAAAGGAAAGTGAAAAGAAAAACAGTAAAAATTTCAGATTCATAAGAGAACAGAGGTCAGTTTTGAAATGTGGTTTGAATACTCCTGTGGAATTTTGTTAAGCAGACAGAAACTAAAGAGAACTTAGCAACAGAAAAGTAAATAAACCAAGTTAAAAAATCACAAGAACAAACTATTAATTCAGCATTTTCTGGGAAAAAAAAAAAAATTCTGAAACCAAAACAAAAAAAAAAAAACAAACAAACAAACTCCAAGCAAGCCCAAACCTGTTCAAAAAGATATTTTGATGCCATTTTTAGACTTTGGGCACAGAAAGGAGTATCGTATCGTCTTCTTGGGGAAGCTAAATTTCACACATCCTTAATCAATCAAATACCTTTACTCAAACCCTGGGGCTGTGACATTTCACTCAGTCAAAGACAGAGGACAGTAGAGACCAAGAGACTTCCAGGATGGGAACCTGATTAGATGTATACTCAACAAATGCTCATTACCCTCACAGCAAAGAAACAGTATTGTATTTCAAGAAATGATGCCTCGTTTCAGTAGGATTTCTGGGTGCTTTTGTGAACAAGATTGTAATCCCCTACTGTCAGAGCTTTTTTCACTATGAAATTCCTGCTGCCAGTGACTGAGTTACATCTTGATCTTCTTTTCAAATAAGCTGAGCAAGATGAGCATTGCAAGCCTCACACCGCAGGGCTTGAATATTTTGTTCCCACATGGCCAAATATTTTTTAAAAGAACATCCCAGAAAAATAGTTTCACAATTCGCCCCCCAAAATCCCTACATATGAAAAACTTCCATGAAAATTCCTTTAGACTGGATACTTCAAATCACAATTTTGTTTGAAAAGAGGCAAAATGTTGAAAGACTTTTACTACTTTACTTCAGAATTTCCATTTTCTTGCCTTTGAGTTGGGTAAATTAATGGCAACAACTTGATCCCTACTTATATTCAGAAACTATGTCTTTATCTTTTTATGTTCGTAATTTGAATTTTTATAACATATTGCTTAGGCAAAGTTATATCAAGCTATAAGGTAACACTTTCTTACTGCAATAATCCATTCAAATATTGTCTCACTCAAATGTCTAATTTCCCTCTGTGATTGATTACTTCAATACAAGAAAATGTTTGGGTATTTTTCCCCTGCCTTTTAGTTGAAAGACTCTCAAATTTGCAAAGAATGTCCTGTAATAATTTCAATTAGAACTGAGCAAATAGTCTCCACCTAACAGTTCAGGAAATGCTTTATTATCTTCTTACTTGCTAACTCTCTGGGGAAAGAGCCTCAAATAAAACTTATGTGCTGCTAGCAGGAGTTGTTCTTCCCCTTCTTCCCATACAGATGACCTACAGTTCCCTGGAATACTTCATATGCAAAATCCAAATTCTTTTGAATGTCCTTACTAATTTTCACAACTGTATTATTATTATTATGCTACATTGGTTGAACACAATAGACAGTAAGGCTTGCACAACCAAAAACCTCATGGCTGGCAAACCTTGACCAGCTTTTCCCTCTTTCTATTTGTTGCATTTGCATGGCAGCAGAGCTTGAGGAGCATGTATCTGAGATGACACTTGTCATTCTCTCTAATACAAGGCAAACCAGTTTTCATGCCAGCCTTTTTCTTAAGGGACGACAGTCGCGTCAGACACCAGAGTGAGAAAGAAAGGGAAGGGAAGAAGTTAGATCAAATTGTTTGTCTGCTTAGGCTTCTGCCTTGCGTGTTCCTACACAGGATTAGGAGCCCATTTAGCCACACAGGATTTGGAGAAGGCTGAGGTTCTGAATGACTTCTTTGCCTCGGTCTTCACTGGCAAAGGCTCTGACCAAACCACCCAAGTCTTGGAAGGCAGATGCAAGGACTGTGAGAATGAAGACCTTGCACCCACTGTAGGAGAGGATCTGGTTCGAGACCATCTTAAAAATCTGAATGTCCACAAGTCCATGGGTCCTGATGAGATCCATCCGCGGGTCCTGAAGGAGCTGGTGAATGAAGTTGCGAAGCCGCCGGCCATCATATTTGAGAAATCATGGCAGTCAGGTGAAGTTCCCGATGACTGGAAAAAGGGAAATATAACCCCCATTTTCAAGAAGGGGAAAATGGATGACCCGGGGAATTACAAACCAGTCAGTCTCACCTCTGTGCCTGGCAAAATCTTGGAGCAGATTCTCCTGGAAGGCATGCTAAGGCACGTGAAAATCAACAAGGTGCTTGGTGACAGCCAGCGTGGCTTCACGAAGGGGAAATCCTGCCTGACCAATTTGGTGGCCTTCTATGATGGGGCTACAGAACTGATGGACAGGGGTAGAGCAGCTGATGTCATCTACCTGGACTTGTGCAAAGCGTCCCACACAACATCCTTGTCTCTAAATTGGAGAGACATCAATTTGATAGGTGGACCACTCGGCGGATAAAGAACTGGCTGGATGGCTGCACACAAAGAGTTGTGGTCAATGGCTCAATGTCCGGCTGGAGACCAGTAACGAGTGGTGTCCCTCAGGGATCGGTGTTGGGACCGGTCTTGTTTAACATCTTTGTCGTTGACATGGACAGTGGGACTGAGTGCGCCCTCAGCAAGTTTGCCGATGACACCAAGCTGTGTGGTTCGGTTGATACGCTGGAGGGAAGGAATGCCATCCAGAGGGACCTTGACATGCTTGTGAGGTGGGCTGTGCCAACCTCATGAGGTTTAACCATGCCAAGTGCAAGGTCCTACACCTGGGTCAGAGCAATCCCAGGCACAGCTACAGGTTGGGCAGAGAAGAGATTCAGAGCAGCCCTGTGGAGAAGGACTTGGGGGTGCTGGTCGATGAAAAAATGAACATGAGCTGGCAGTGTGTGCTTGCAGCCCAGAAAGCCAACCCTATCCTGGGCTGCATCAAAAGGAGCGTGACCAGCAGGTCGAAGGAGGTGATTCTGCCCCTCTACTCTGCTCTCATGAGACCTCACCTGGAGTATTGTGTGCAGTTCTGGTGTCCTCAACATAAAAAGGACACGGAACTGTTGGAACAAGTCCAGAGAAGGGCCACGAGGATGATCAGGGGACTGGAGCACCTCCTGTATGAAGACAGGCTGAGGAAGTTGGGGCTGTTCAGCCTGGAGAAGAGAACGCTGCGTGGAGACCTCATAGCAGCCTTCCAGTATCTGAAGGGGGCCTATATGGATGCTGGGGAGGGACTCTTCATTAGGGACGGTAGTGATAGGATAAGGGGTAATGGGTTAAAACTTAAACAGGGGAAGTTTAGATTGGATATAAGGAGGAAATTCCTTCCTGTTAGGGTGATGAGGCACTGGAATAGGTTGCCCAGGGAGGTTGTGAATGCTCCATCCCTGGCAGTGTTGAAGACCAGGTTGGATGAGGCCTTGGGTGATATGATTTAGTGTAAGGTGTCCCTGTGCATGACAGGGGGGTTGGAACTAGATGATCTTAAGGTCCTTTCCAACCCTAACCATTCTATGGTTCTATGGTTCCCAGCTAAAACAATGAACCCTCTCCCCAGACTGTCGCTCCATTTCTGCCCTCAGTCATATTCCTTTACCATACCCTCAGTGTTCCCACTTAATCAAGCTAGAGAGGATTATCTTTGTGGGAGAAACAGTTAACATAGTGCAGAGGTAAGGATAATGTGAGCAACAGAGATGTGTGAAGGGGAAAACTGAGCCTGGAGAGACGGAGTGTCCCTGAAACAGTTTTTTTCTGCAGGAAGCACCAGCTGTGGTCTCCCTCTGAATTAATTCATTTTAATGAGATTATGATTCTGCCTTGGAAGTTCTCTTCCGCTTGCAGATTTCCTCTTGTAGAATCCAAGCTCAGGCCTGGGGTGCCTTTGTTAGAATAACTTAGATAGTAGGAAATTCAATGGAAGGGAGAAGAGTTTAATTTCCCCATTGTCAACCAGGAATGCATTCTTCAAAATGTTTGCAGAGAGTATTTCTGGAGGATGTCTGAGAGGCACGAAGCTGCTTCATGCTATATGTAGGAGCTCCCCCACCATATTTGCGCAGGGCCAGGTCTACCTTCTGTTTGCACAGCAGGGAGAGTGCTCAGTGGGGGCAGGAGAGCTCAGGAATGGCTTTCTCTCAGCTACCAGGAAGCTTTCAAAATACCAGGCTTGTAGGCAGAGCCAAATTGAATTTTGGTACTATTAAATGTGAATTAAGGCACAGAGAAGTTGGTGCGAGTGTGATAGTGTAACCTCCTAGGCAGAGCACTTGGTCAGCAGAAAAGGACTCCTGGAGTGTATTTAATGGCTGTTGGATTATTTAAAATGTTTATTCAAGCAGAAGCATATCTCCCCTCTACTTGATGAGTGCCCCAGCTCATAGACTCAGGAATATGCCTGTGTCTTCACACACCTTTTCCATGTGATCCAGCAAACTTCCTTTTTGCACAGTCCAATATGGAAGGATATGAGCTGTGCTACCCTCTCCTGCTGAGGGCTCTCAGTGCCAACTTTGATTTTCTACAGGCAGAGGAAGGGCTTCGTGCCAGGTGCCCTAAAGACTCAGTCCCCAGTCATGCCAGAAACTGTCAGAAACTCCTAGCTTGACCTAGATGAAAAGGAGTGTTTGATGGGCAAAGAAAATCACAGTATATTTCCACAGCCTTTTGTGGTGGATACCCTTGGTCCCTGCTCCATGCTCTGGCTGCTCAGAGCCTCCTTCTGCAGCACATACCCTTCCTGTTGGTTGTGCAGGAGGCTCAGGGACCTGCCCTATTATAATTATATATTATATTAGTTTCAAATTATAGCTGTGGCATATGATTGCTCAGGACTGTGTTGTACCACTAGAAGTTCAGCCAACACTGAAATGCTTTCCATCCTCAGAAAGTCAGTTGCTGCTTTCCAAACCAGCAAGTATCCTGGTCTGTGGAAGCCTGCATAAACACCATGACCTGGTGTTTCTGAAGCGATCAGGAATCTAAATCAGCTGAGGGAAATCGTGGGTGTGCTTTGAAACTAGGCTCAAAACCATATTTTGTAAGAGCTAATCTTCATGTTGTCCTGCACTTCATTCCCCATTCCTTTTCTGCATTTCAGCCAGAACCCGAGTCCGTATGTCTTTTCAAACAAACCACAAATAATTTTCCCCCTTGAATTTGTTTGTCATTGTAGAGACACTATTTTACCATGCACAAAGAATTTCCTGAGTCTTTTTAATACTATAACAATACCTCAGTTTTAATTACTTGAACAGAAAGGTTTCAAGTCCATCAGAGTGCCTTTCAAGGTCTGCAAAGATATTAACTGATTCCATAACCAATTACCTACATTTTCCTTTACTTATTGCAAATGTGACCTTTTGTTAGAATTTGATTGCAAGTTTCCTGCTGTGAGTATATAACTATCTGTGTGTCTGAGAACGGCTACCCTCCACTCATGTGATGACTGCTGTTAATTTTAATACACTTTGATGGCTGGAGAACAAATAAGTGTCTGTGACACAGAGCAGAGACATTTGAAGGTGGATAAACTACCACTTTAATGAGTAGAAATCAGCAAGTAAAGGGGCCTTCCAGTGACAAACCAGAAGACCTTCAACCTAAGCAAAGCAAAGTATTTTTCAGTCTGTAGGGGATTTTAAAAAAAAGAAGAATCCTACTTTCCGTATAGAGGTAGAATAACAAAATACAAAACATCCCATAAAAATGATGTAAATGCTAAAGAAGAGGAATACATAAATAAATGCTCTCAAGAGATTTCTCTTTCTCTTACAAATGAAACTATGTGAGAGAAAAATTTTTCAGAGAAACTATTGCGGTTATATGCTTTTATTACCTGTTGCTAGTAATTCTCTGAGATACAGAAAAAATTGGTTTGTAGACCTGTTTTCTCCATATTGGCACTGTATTATTGTAGTTTTATTTTGTTTTTCCTTGACTCCAAAGACAATCCTCAGGCTAGAATCCTACCTCTGAAGAAAAATATGCGTCCAGATTTGTTGGACTCCAGAGGAGTGCAAGAATGAAAATTAAGAGCTGAAAGGATTTGCTTACAAGACAAGATTCAAAACTGTTACTTACCCTGACTAAGTAATAATAAATAAATATTTAAATAATATGAATCCCTACAAGTGAGAGGAATTAATTAACAGTAACTAAAGGAGCACTGAGATATTAGAAATGTTGTAAATTGTGTAATAACGTGTAGGCTGGATTATTTATTGTACAGAAAAAAAAAGATACAAATTCTTCAAATAAAATTAAGAAAAACTATTGCCTGCTTATGTAAAATGATACTGGACTAAAGTTTGGCTCTTGAATCTGCATTCTTTACTGTTATTTCCATTAAAAATGCACAATTGCACAAACAGGTTCCATTGTGCAAAACCAGGAGACAAACAGAAAAGGCCCCTTTCTTCTTCTTCTTCTTCTAGTTTTCCTCCACAGTTTGCAGGTGTATTCTGAAACCTAAATACTGACTTGTTATCACCAGTGGAAGAGTTTACAGAGCACAGCAACATCTCTGATTACATGTGAAAAAGGAGGAGTAAGAAGAAAAGATTCTCTGAATTTATCCTTTCCTACTCAGTCACTGTTGAATGGTTCCCCAAACTGATGAAATGATCAGTTATTAGGCTACAGAATTATTTTCCTTATGTTCCCAATCACCGTTCAGAGCCTCATTTCTTTTTGGAAAAAAAAAACAGTTTTTAGCTTGTTGCCCCTAGACAGAAATCCCATCTTCGCACTGACTCTTACTCCCTTACTAAACAGGCTATGCAATAATGAGAAAAGTTACAGAGATTTGTATGAGGACTTAGGGCCCTCTACAGCATTTTAGTTTCACAGCCTGCGGCTGACTTGTTTTCTGTTATCACTGTCAATTAAGCAAGCAGAGGAGAGGCATTGCCTTTCTTTAAGATGCAAATCCTTCCCATTATAAAAGTCTTTTTCAGTAATAATATTTTTCCGCTGGTCTCTTAACATTATGGTCTGAAATTGCCCATGTGGAGTCAGACTATTTTATCCTAGTTGCTGAAAGAGAGAATTTCAGAGAATTTCAGCAAAGATAAAACAGCTGATTCCAAGAGTTAGATGGGAAAAAAAAACTTTAAACCTAAAATAAAAAAGGCAGGAAAGAGCTCTCAGTCTGACCCCCATCATCACTATTTCATCCTTGTTAAGGTAAATTTTAATGGCCACTTTGTGGTCACTACCATGAAGTGGTCCCACAGTTTGCTAGGACTTGCATTGTTGGCACAGGCCATCTACAGAGTCATCCAAAACTCAGGGTGCTGCTCTCCTTTTCTTTTGGTTTCTATCTAGGTCACTGAGAGAAGGTTGTCTTTGTCCCATTACTTGAGTACATGGTGACAGTACATAGCCAAGTACCTCAGCTACATTACCTGAGTAGCTCCATGGCTAGTAGGTAGCTGACCTCCACCAAAATCGCCCTTCTACTCTCCTGATGTCAAAAACCTGCCACGGTACGTCTACAAGCTTATATCAACACCTTTTATTCTACTGGCCCCAGGAGTTACCAGCAGTCATCCTTAATCCCCCACTGTTATCTTGCCAACCAGTCAATGAGCTTTCTAAGCCTCCTGCCTTGTCCATAGGTTCTCCAGTAGCAGTAAAGTTCTGTATCAGAAAGAAATGCTTCAAGACCTTAATAAATACTCTCTTTCCTTTAGTGCACCAGACTGGAGTCCTGTAGATATCTGGTGCTCACATGGCTGTTTGGAAAAGAAAGGCAGTTCCCAAAGCAGTACTGAAATGGCAAGAGCATGAGGGCAGGAAAAGCTCAAGCTGTCAGAGTTATACTGATCAGAGGACAGCACGTGAGTGTAAACTCATTGCCAGCTTGTATCCAGGCTTAGCCTTCTACCGTGCAACTAGCTGACATATTGCACAGAGTTTTGGATTACAAATTGACACACAAGGATTGAAAATGATCCTGAGGAGGATGAGCAAGGTTTGTGCTCAGCAGTAGCCTCAGACTGGAACTAGCTCATCAGCCAACAGACACAGTCAAAAGAGGTCTGGCACACAACTCCAAAGGCTTGGGTGGCATTTCCAAGAGGAATGACTGGTAACAAGTAGTTTCAAACAACTTCTTAAAAAATCAATCTCGAATCCATGTTCACACTGAATAGAAACTATTTGTAAAACAGAGCACTTAGTAGAACATTGTTCACAAAAAGGTTCAGTCACTCTTGCCTTTTTGTATCAGTGTGATCTGTGATTTTTTTTTTTCTGGTTCTCAGTATTACTAAAGCAAGCAGGAGGGAGGAAATGCTTGTATTACAATGGATTTGGGTTTTTTTAGTAAAATGTAATTCATAGCCAGATATATGTCACTCACGTCATAATCCCAGATTGTGAAATCCAGTGAAATCTTACCAAATCTGCTTATATTAAGGACAAAGAGCATTTCAAATAGAAGACAATCAAGATGAATTAGAAATCAGAATGATACAAGATGCAAAGCTACATGCCTTTGAGAACTGAAACTCCCTGCTATTGGAACATATTGCATTTACACAACATCTTGCAGAACATCCCTGATCTCTATCTTTCCCCATTTTCCTTTTATTTGTCTTATTCTTGTCTTATTATTTTCCAGAGTGAAGTTGCTTATGCATTTCAGTCTTTTTTGATCTCTTAGAACTGAATTGGTCTCTTTTTTCCTTTCCTTTTTTATTACTACATCATAACCTTCTAAAATTAATTACAGAAATATTGATAAAACCAGTAAGGAAAATAGTAATAGCAAAGAAAGTTATGTATTTCCAATACACACCTATTAAAATGCAGTCAGTCTTTACAAACCACACCTTAAAAGTTGTACTGTAGACTGTTAAATTTCTTTATGAGCAATAAAAAGGAAAGTGTAATGCTTTGTATCAGTAAAAGCGTTACAGAACCAGCTATGCAGTGACAGGGGTTTTCAAAGTGATTTGGTTTTTGCTCCTTCCTCCGCAATAGCAGGACAATTTTAACCACTGTGTAGACTGAGACAGATGGCCACATTAGTAGCCACTGGTCTTGCTGTTGAAGCAGAATGACAAGAGGAATTGTACTGCCTTCAGAGGGCAGAGGTATCGGATGTGCAAGACAGACAGGATGAGTGAGATTCAGCTGCCTAAGCATTGTCACCTCATGCTATCTGAGATGCCCCGGGGCAGCCACAACATCTGCATGGGGCTGGCAGGTCTGAGGTAGGACTTCAGGGAGATCCACTGCCTCACAAACGAGGTGGAGGCCAGGCAGGCTTAAAATGTCAGAGCCAATACCAAAAGTGATACTTGACACTCCTGGTTAGGCAATTGAAATTTTCCCCTCCTCCCTGAGTATTCATTAGCTTGACCTTGGAGTGCCTGGGGCTGTAGCTCCTCTCACTTCATTCCTACTAGAAAATGGAATTTCTCCAGAGATTTCATTGAAACCAAACCTTGCACCCCAACATTTTGATTCCCCAGCTATAGGAAAGGCTTGAAAAGATTTTGTGTCTGTTTCCTTTCTTTTTCTTCAGGAATTCACAGAAATTACAGGATGCGCTAGCTGGACCTTCACACCCCACTTCTGGCCACCATAGCAGAACATAAGGGAAACCCTCCTGGAGGTGTTAGGGTTTACTAAAAATTTTCAATCTCTTTTTGAATTAAATGCCAAAGACTCCCGACCTCTCACAAAATAAATAAAAGCTACTGAAATCCTTGCAATCTTATAACATTGCTCATTGGAGAGTGCTCTCAGAAGGTGAAAGATCTGCTCTGAAATACTTATTAATTTGGAAACAAGGGACTCAATCCACTTCTCCTACCAGCCAGGAGACTGCCTGCAGCAGAAAACCATTGAAGAATTGCAGGTGCAGCCTTCCCAGGCTTGACAGAGCTGTTCCATCTCATGTTAATAATTAAATATTCATTGGAGCATGGACCAGAACCTGACTCTCCCACTTCCCAGGTGATAGCCCTAATTACATGCCTATGTCATCAATCTCTGTCTCTCCTGTAATGAATTGTCATTATTTGTATATACTGGAAGAGTTTTAACAGAAGACAGCTCCCCACCCTCTTCCCCTCCCCTCTGAATATCTGACAGCCAAGAGGTTGCAGCCCTCTCTCTGACACAGATGAAGAGCTGGGCTCAAGTCTTTCCTCTGAATTACATGGAGTAATGAACCTGAGAAGAGGTACATGGAGAATAACCATAGTCACTGCAAGGTAGCCCTTGAAGACTCTTCCTTTGCTAAGCTGAGAGGGACTGAACCTGGTGGGAATTCCAGTGAGGTCATTATGAAGAAGGGTCCTGATCACGCTGGCTGTGGGTATGCGCTTGTGCATGCCCACTAGCCACTGAACTGGGGCTTTAACAATCTTGCTAGCTCCTTAAAACTAGAGTTATGCACTGAAAGGAACACATGGTTGCTTAAGTCTCTTAGCACATCCAGCCCTTGTTATCTACAGGATTACTTACAGAGGTATACATTGCTTCAAATAGTTTTCTAATGAAAGACAGTATCAGTAATTGATATACTGGCTATATGCCCCAGATTATCCCTTCAGGTGTCATTACATAGCCTTTGCCACTGACTTGAAGAACATAAAGATTTCACATTAAGACTACCAGAAAAGATCCTTCAGACTCTATAATCACATATTGCCTCTCCAGGGCATTTTCTACAGTGCAATACCATATTTTCATATCCACTACTCGCACTGTAATACTTTCAGCACTAACACTGTTGGAATTACTTGTGCAGCCTTTAAATAGGCTGGTTTTACTACACTAAGTAGGCATTTCCCCAGAGTTTTCCATAGTTAGATGTTTCCTGAAATATGGCACAAGATAATTCATTTATCACAAGTTAAGAGTCTGTTAATGCTTACCTGTTCTTTAGGAAAACAAAACTAGAACTGGTAAACTTAGCTCTATTTATAACAGACTCACTAGCTCTGTGCATCCTCTGTGTGTACAGAATTACTAACGCTACAGTGTAGGAAAGCTTTTTCTATTACACTCTGGTCAAAAGAGAGCATGGATTATTTTTTTACATGACATCTTTACACATTAACCTCTTTAATATTGTAGCCTCTCTCATCGGTGTCTGAGTGCTTTGCCAAGTCAAGCTGCAGCAGGGGCTAATGCAGTCCCCACGTGACTGGGAGAGGCGAGGGACAGAAGATGAGCTTTACCTCTTGCACACCTGATCACATACTGGGGCATGAACCTTCTTGCCCCACCATACACTACCCAGGACAAGGCTCCCACTCACCAGCTGCTGCATGGTGTCACAGATCCCCTTCAGCGATCTGCATCTGTGACCAAGATGCCAAGAAGAAACCCCAGTGCTGTGCTGTGGATGCCCAGGCTCCCAGTGAGCCACAAGGAGATGGAGACAGGGATTACTGTGCCCTTATCTGTTTCTGTAAATCTACACCTGCAGATATTGAATGAATTCTAGTACGGATAACATGCCCATAGCCAATCCATGCCTATACTATCTATCTTTGGTCCTTCCCTCTCTTATTTACCATGTTGTTTTTTTTTTTAAAGTAATTACAATGTAAGGCAGCAATAATGAAAACAGTGCTTTATAAAATCCATTTAAAACTGTAATTTTGAAAATGGTCCCATGTAGGTCTTTTGCACTCCAATTCTGCTTTTCCTAACAGCAGTTACAAGAGTGTCACCCCCGTGAGTTATTTGGAATTATTCGTGATTTCACCCTAACAGAGGTGACAGGAGAATCAGGCTTTAACATGCTCAAAGGGAGAAGAACACTGAACGTAAAACTGAATTTTTGCTTTGTTAGTGCCAGCATTCAAATATCATTCCCTCATCTCAACATGGTCTTCGTGAAGCCAGAGAGAGATGAGCAGCAGGACAGCATATATTGATTCACAAGGTCCAATGGGACCAAGGGGAAAGTTTCACCTGCTATTGGGTATGAGGGAGGGAATAGAACACTGCTAGGGCTTGGATCATAGAGTTTCTACAGCAGGAATGACAGAAAAAGCAGTGAGAACATCTATTAGGACTCAAGTGTGTTTTCTTAAATACAGCTACAAGCACTATTGATTTACTCTCCTTTCATACATATAGGAGAAAGACAAATTTTACCTCCGCTTACCATTGTTTTATTAATAAGAAAATAAAAGCCTAGCCATAATCTCTCATATATAAATAGGAAAAAATGATTAAAAACATGAAAAAGGGAAAGGAACAATGGTGACTGGGCAGTTGACTTCACTGCTGTACAGAACATACTAGTACATCTACCTTATCACATTATTATTATTGTGATGGCTTGCCATGCCATCTAGCAGGGACTCGGGGTACTACCAGATCTGGGAAAGAGGTAAAAAGGCAACACAAAAGCAAGAAAAGGAAAAAGTTCTGTAAATATAAGAGTATATATATATATATATATAAAAATAAGAGTGTATATATATATAAAAATAAGAGTAAATATAAGCAGTTGCATTTCTTCAGGTAAAGACATTTCTGAAGGAAGAGTAGCTTCTACAGAAAGGTAACGTTTACCTTTAATTCTGTACTTCAGACTGAGCACTTTCACAAGGTTACTATATATTGTGTATGAAAATATTCTTCTACTTTTAAATCTCATGTTTGTTCATTTTTTTCTAATATTAACAAAGGAAATGTGCAGCAGCTGGTTTTCCATACATCATGCAGCATTTCTATTTCACCTCTGTTGTATTCATTTTCTTAATCCCTTCTCTGAATGTTTTTCTGGTGCTTCTTTGTGTTGAACTCCTCATGCTTCTAGACCAATACTGAGACTGCACTCACAGTGGTTTGTGAAATCACTGTTTCTACAGTCTGTCCAGACACACCAACATCTGTCTCAGGTAGCTGCATTTTACTCTTTATTGCCATGTAAAACTACTTACTAATTTACTTTTTTTAAAAGGGGTAATATGCCATTTTTCAAGTTAAAGTCATTTCCCATCCAAGAAATTACTAGTTCCCACCAGATATACCAAATCAAAACAGTACATTAGGCAAACTTCATCACTTGAGCTTCTACGTGAAGACTGTATTTTATATTGCATGGACAAAACCATATTTCTGTTCTCTTTTTAAGCCTTTTATGGAGGAAAGTTGAATGAAAAACCTTTTACTTGTTCTTAATTTAAAGCTACAGCCATACTTGGTCACACAGGCAAAGCCTTTCCCAACTGGTACATATACCAGTACCGTGTTTGCCCCAAGCAGCTCTTAAAAGGACACAAGAATGCCCTTACTGCTGCCCCTCTACCTCTCACTATCATTCCAAGCCTCTGGCATTCTATAGACAAAGATAACTTTGACATTTCTCCTTCATTTTCCCACCCTCTTCCTCAATTTTTATTGTACCTATCTTCCCTCTCTAGCATGAATGCCTTGCACTTCACATCTTTATCCTATATGCCTTTTCTCCTCACTTTAGCAGTTTTCTTTTGCTTTCTCACCTGCAACATGTAGCAGATCGATAACCAAAATGTGGTTATGACTTCTCCAGCAAACAGAAGCATTTTGGCTGCATTCTACCCAATGCAGCTATCAGGATCACCAAGACCACTACAGCCAGCTCAGAGTAACAATATGTACAACCCGAGATGTGCTATTGACTCCATCACTGTGCTTCCTTCAGTCCCCTCATCCAGCACAATGGGCTGATGGGGAAAACAAGGACATTTTGTGTTTGCTGGCTACATTTAGCGCTGGCTAAAAGACCAAACACAAGACTCCAGCCTCGCCCAGCCCTGCTGTTGGCAATGGACCTATTTCTTCCAAGTTACTGATGAATGCGTGAAAGACAATCCTCTCACTGGTCATAGCAAGCACGGGTTCACAACGGTAATGTTCTGCTTAACTAAATTTCCTTGCATGACAAGGTCACCCAAGTAGCTGACCAAGGGAAGCCAGGAGATGAAGAGCTCCATTTTAGGGACACTTCTCTTTTAAAGAGCACTGTCTTTATAACCGATCTGGATGTAGGACTGGAATGTACAGGCACTCTTGCCCCCTCTAGGGGACTCCGTGCAAGAGCTGACACCCCTCTACACTCCAGGGGCAGGGCCAGGGAAAGAGAAAGTAGGGCTCGCACCATACTTGGCAATAAACAGCTCCTTTATGGAATGGTAGCAGACCTCGTGCAGGCTGGCTGGGCCTCCCTTTTCCTACAGGGAAGGACGAGCACAGGAGGGGGAAAAACATCCCCCCTCTTGCCATGTGAGTAATGTCATGCGCTCACACGACTGACGTTGTCCAGCGCACAGCTGCAGCCATACAAGAGAAAAAGCATGGGTCCCTGGCTTATCTATCTGCTGAGACATGGTGTGAGGCCCAGGCGTGACAGCATGGAGCCCGTCTTAAGAGGAATCATTGATGGCAGTGGGTCCACCTTCCACAGGGGTCAGCTGGCAGTACCCCACCCATCCAGGCGCCTTTGTGTGAGACTGTGACAGCAGCATTCCAGGAGTACCTGTCAATACTGTCTTTATTTCAGCCTATGGGCTTTCTCACTTTTATCTTTCCAGTTGCCTCTGCCATTCTGCTCAGGCAGGTGTGAACAAACATCTGTGTTGTGCTTTATTGCCAGCTAGGGTCAAGCCATGAAAACTACATTGTGCAATTTATACACTTGAAGGAAAGGATGCAGTCCAGAAGGGTCTAGGCAGGGCTGAGAAGTAGGCCAATGTGAGCAATTAGTATTCTAATATAAATTACTACTACTCATTGGTGTTACTTCTATGAAACAGACAGAAGAAAGGAAATCACTGTGGGTTTTGGGTGGGGTTATTTTTATGCTCAGTGTGATCAGGTTCACCTGTCAATAGAATTCCTGAGTCTTCATCCAGTAACAACAAAAAATCCCATTTGGAAACAAAACATAGTTCCAGCAACTATTGAAAGAAACTGGGTTGACATCCAGAAGTGGCCACACTGCCAGAGAGGAATGAAGGGTCTTTGTACAGCCATGAATTTTTACAGCTGACACTGAAATTCCATATTAAGTTGGATACAACATCTAACCAAGCTATTTGTTAATGGTAGCGGAATTATTTTTTCAGCAAATTTCCAGACAGTCTTTCTGTTCAAGCTTTCATTATTAAAAGAAATCAGTTAATATGTTTAAAACAAATAGCAGAAGGTTAGGAATATATAGGCTTTAAGACTACCAGCTTCAAAGCAAATTCCCTGTGATTTTGTTTTGATATTTTTTCTTTTAAATGTAAATAGGAAGCTTCCTTTAGTATTGTGTGAGGATAGTTAGTGCCTTAAGTGAGAGGAGTACAAGAGAGGAACAGCAGTCTTACAGTCAGGTTTTGTGTCAGGTTTGAGAAATGTGGCGGTACCTCCTGCTCTGCCTCCAGCAGCTGCCTGGTATCTCTCCCATTCACTGCTCTTAATAGGTAGACCACAAAATACTAATAAATAGGTTTCATTTTGTTTGACTAATTAAACCCCAAAGCTAGAAAACAATTACAGATGTTTGCTATTCATCACCTGACAGGCTAAGAAAACTGGGGCTTGTTCAGACTGAGGAAGAGAAGGCTGCGTGGAGACCTCATAGCAGCCTTCCAGTATCCTATAAGGATGCTGGGGAGGGGCTCTTCATTAGGGACTGTAGTGATAGGACAAGGAGTAAGGGGTTAAAACTTAAACAGGGAAAGTTTAGATTGGATATAAGGAAGAAGTTCTTTACTGTGAGGCATTGGAACAGGTTGCCCAAAAGAGCTGTGAATTCTCCATCCTTGGAGGTGTTCAAGGCCAGGTTGGATGGGGCTTTGAGCAACCTAGTCTAGTGGGAGTGCCCCTGCCCACAGCAGGAGAGTTGGAACTAAGTGATCTCAAGGTCCTTTCCAATCTGAACCATTCTGTGATTATGTATGTTTTGCTTGTCTTCCTTTTGTCAGACTTGTAGTCAATCTGTTTTGGTTTACATATAGTTATACCAGAGTCTGACAGAGAGGGACTATTATCTCCTTGATCACAGGCCAGGACATCAATATCTTTGAATCTGCCACTTTTTCTATAGCTACACATAACTGCAATTTCCCTAAAAATGATTTTTCGGGGGGGGCAAATTCTATTTACATAAAATGTCCATTTTGACTGTTCATTTATTTTTTCTGATTATTTAATTTAAAATATGCATAGATAATAAGTACAATTATTTTTCTAGACAGTTCTGAGGCATTTTTTAATAGTTTTCAAGGTCTTCTATTTGTGTCAGGTATTGAAAGTTTTCTAAAACTTCCTCCATGTAACTTGCATAGGTATTTTTTGTAATACAGGGGCAGAGGGGGGAAATCACACAAAAATGTAGAGCAAAGTTTGCTGCTGCTTTCCCCCAAATACTCACTAGCTTTTTCACTACTTCTTTCCCTATCCAGTACATTTCACTGCCTTTAATTCTCTTTTGTTTCTACTTTTCTGTCACTTATGAATGGTTTATGTCAAGACTTAAGGGCTTTTAAAATGGAACAGACTATAACAAGGTACAGATTACATGATTTAAAATACATTTTCTTTGTCACCATTGTAAAAAGCCACAGAAGTATACAGAAGATATACAGAAACTGTACATGTACACAGAAGATGTACACCTCTAAATCTTTCCTATACCCCAACATACACACACATTTTTCTTGGCATTTTGTATTCAAAAGTAATAAAGTTGGACAGAAAATATTTCACAGGTGACCTGCTGCCAAGAAGAATTTGAATTATTTTTGGTCATTTTGAGTTATGGTGTCTCAAGATAAAAGAAAGGAACATTAAGAATAAGCCATTAAGTCACTTAAGCAAACAGTCCTAAAGGAGTTTACTGCTAAAGTGAACCACATTTCACTGTCCCTCTACCTGCTGTAATGAATGATACATGAAGCACTTCAGATAGTACCATGGGGTTCAGAGTGATGAGCTGACAATGTGACTTCCCTTGGCTTCACTGGCAAGCCACCAAAAAAAGTATTAAATCATTGTGGGTTTGTTTCCCCCCTCAACTTTTTCCAACTGCCTAATACACATATATATTTTGACTTGAATGGCATAAGGCTCTTTTCTCCCACCCTTCATAATGAAGAAAACACTGCATCATGTTTGCTTTGTAACTAGTTAAGATTTACCAACATGGAATGCTACCCATATATTTGTAAAAATATTTTTCAAATATTCATATAGTGCAATCCTCATACAGGGAGCACAACTCAATGAAGACAGTACAGAAAGTAAAAAGCAGAAATAAAAAGAAAATATTTAAAGCTTATTCTTTCATACTGACCAGTTTGGTTTTGTTGCATACACTCCAACTTTTAAATAATATTAAACAGCTGGAAAGGAAGAAAGGAAGTTTATTCTGTACTTTTTTAACATAAGACCTTTTTTGGAAAACTAGACAGGATACAGAGAACATGGCAATTACAGAATTACAGCACATAAAAATCACATGGCCAAATCACATAAAAATCACATGGCCAAATCCAAGACCAGAAATCTTAGTGCTAATATTTCCTATATAGCAAAAGACGCAGAAGGTGAACACATCAACTTATAGACTTGGCCTGACAACAGTCAGTGAGCTGAAGACAGAAAGAAAGAGAAGGGGTAGGGAGGAAGGGGGCATTTGTGCTTGTATTCAGATTCCAAAACACAGGTTGTGTTTCTACTTCAGTTACTATCACCCTAGCTGTATAATAGGCACGTTCTTAGAACATTTACAAAGGAACTGAAGCCCTGATGTCTGTTCTCATTACTTGAATATTTGCACTATATTTAGCCCTTGTATTACTAAGCATACCTTACACAACAAAGTACTCTTACTGTAAGAAAGCAGCCCTATCCAACCTTCTGCTAACATTTGCCACCACCCAAGTACTCAGAATTTGAGAACTGCAAAAAAAATCAGTCACAAGCTGGAAAATGAGGGGCCTTACTGCCTCCACCACAAACAGCCACATCCAAATATTTACAAAGAAATCAATCACCAAAAAAAAAAAAAAAGAAAAAAGAAAAATCTGAAACTTTCAGCATTTTTAGTCAATTAAGAACACTGGATAAAAGCCTGCTTTAAAAGGGGGTAGCAGATCATGCTCATGAATAACTACATAAACTATTGATGCATATGATTATAACAAAACAACTGAAATCAAAGATAAAAACAGGGAACAGAGAAAATGTTTTACATATATTAATCAAAACTTAGAGAACAGAGGACACAAGGAAAAATCCATATTGTAAAAGATGCAAAGCCAGTAAATGCCAGTAGGAAAAGTTTTAGCCTATTGTTATACTTCTATGATTAGATGAAATTAGAAATAGCTAGTTGGCAGATTTCAAAAAGCTTTTCCAAATGAGGAAATCCTTGTCAAACAAGAATGTTTCTCATTAGGCAAGGTCTGACACCAAACAAAACAGTTATCCAGAATTAGAAAGAAATACAAAACCATGTCTTATTATGCAAATATTTGCAGAGGAGCAAACAAAAAAAGACAGAGACAGAACTGCTTACAAAGTGATTTGAACCACTCAGCTGAGCGCATCTAAGCTCAATGAAATTTCATAAAATCAAGTGCAAGGTCACACAGTCAGGAACAGAACTAGCATACAGAATAAATATACTGCATAGGAACTGCAATGAACAAAGATCTAGAGGGCACAGTGGACAAGCAAGTCTGCATAAGCTTCCAGTACTACACTATCCAACAAGGTGAATCTCTTCCCTTAAATACAACGGGGATTCCCTCCCCACTATTTCATTTCTGCATGAAGCAGCAATGTGCTTAATGCTACGTTATTATATTCACTGTAGCTAATCATATTTTAAGGTGTTGAAAAATTGCTGAGTGTTGAGTCACAAAAAAATAAACCCTCATTTTGTACACCTTAGCAAAAGAAAACAAAGGTTACAGGATACAGCATACAAAAACCTTCACGGAGGTAAAATAACAGATGCTAATCATTTTCTTTTAATGGAGCAGGAAACAGTAAGAATGACCATCAAGATGCTGCCATCAAGAGCAACTTTAAATATCACCATATTAGTTTTCTCGAAATTTTCTGAAGGCTTACCTGTGTTCTAAGAAGTTAGACATGTCAATATCAATGACATTGAAAGCTCTTCAGCCAATTGTTTTCAAAGTTATCCAGTCCTACAAGTCTAAAGGTCTTTACTGGGAGTATATGCCTAACATCCTTTCCATTTACCACTGGAATAGAACATGTTTCCTCAGCATATATATAAATATCAGCTGGTTTCCAATCACAGGATATTTTTTGTTAAATATTTTCTTTCTGTTGAATAATTCTGGTATTTTTCTCTCTTTAAACCCTCTATGAGAGATTATTGTTTGCTTTTTGTTTTGATTTGTGTTTGTTTTAAAATATGCTTTAAAAATCCTTCTGACTGCTTTTAGCATTAATATAGATGTTTCACTAGCGTGTACAGGTTCCCCTAATATTGTCTTGGGCTCGCCTCAAATGTCTCAGTGTGATGATTTCTAATTTATGCTAATTGACATCAACATCAGACATTTCATGATTAAACAGTAACACTTTGTTCCAGGGCTGTTCTTGAGGAAAATGCTATTATCCAACACAGGAGATGCTGAATGCTTGCTACTTCGTAAAAGCCATGGAAAACCTGAGAAGCCACTGTAATCCAGAGTGGCATTTAAGAGAGTAAGCGAAGCTTACAGAAGCACAACCCTCTTCATTCCAGAATCTGGTATAGTATCAAGAGCACCACAAAACCAGTACTGACAAAAACAAAATTACCATAACTTTTGGAAGCTGGGACTTAAGTTTGAATAGGAGCAATCCTTTTTCATTTTCATCTCAAAAAGTAGTGCAGATTTCACCTATGTTCTCTCAAGAACAGATATGAAGTCCTCTAACTGACCATATCCTAAAGTGTTGACTTCCTTTTACTTTAGTTTGTCTGGCTTTGTTAGACACCCAGCAGATGATGACAATTCCTCATCAGGATAAACATCAGGATTTGAGGTTTGATCTTTTCCCACACAGCTGTAAGCAAGAGATTCTTTTGCAACAGCAGAATTCAAGTCCCCATCATTCAGACTACTAGAGTATTCTTCTAGGAAAACAGAGTTCAAGTCCTTCCTGTGCCTTACTCAGAACAAGGTCTGGAAGATATTTTTAACAGCATCACTGTTCAATGGAACCAATGTCTCTGGCCTGATATATATTTCATTTCTATGACTGAGAATGGACCGCTGCCTTTGTAATACAGGCTGTAAGAAATGGCTTCCAGATTTCAACCTTCTTTCAATTAATACACATTGTCACAAATATCAACCTTAAAAATAAGAGTCAAGAGTGCTGCAGAATCTACTGCAGTCCTTGGTAAATCACTCACACTGTGAAGCCTCCTTCCCCCTTGTCTGAATCTGCTTATCTATAGCTTCCAGCCACTAGATCTTATCCTTTTTAGCCTAACTAAAGATGCCATTATCAATGTTTTGTTCCCTGCATTTGTACTGGTAGACCCTCATCAAGTCATCTTTTAACTTCATTTATGAAAAAGTGCAAAGATGAAGCTTGTTAGATCTTTCATTACACAACATATTTCCTACTCTTGCAATTAGTGCCATGGCTTTCTCTCAACTTCCTCTAATTTAGCCATATTAATGAACCACAGACCTCAAACTGGACACAGTATTCAAGTAACAAATGCACTCACATCAAATTCAGAAAGATATGCCTACTCAATACACCTCTATTTATCCCTCCAAAGTTCATAAAAGTTATTTATGACACAGAATTGAACTGGAAACTCAAACTGATTTGATGATCAACAAACTCCCCTAGTCACGTATAATAGTCATTGTTTCCTGCTACCTGAAGTTATTAAGGCTGCTACTTGCACAGGATAAGTTGCAACTGAGGCGGTTATGGTTATCACTTCACAGAAGTACATTTTTACAGTAAATATGGACAGCATTTTATTTTCCCTGTAAGGGTCATTGCATTGAAACACATTCAGCTTTGTGCCAACTTTGACTGGGTAAGTGGCAGCAAATAGTATCACTGCTGAATCCTCTTCCTACTTAACAAGTGTTCAACCTTTCAATCCTTGGCAAACCATCAGTAGCTATTATGTGGCTTTTAGGACATTGATAAGAAGCTAAGCGCCATAGGGTTGAGAAAGGATGCCATCAAGAGCGCAAGAGGAATGTGGCCTTTCAGCAATGAGTTTCATTTTACATTGACATTTTCACACCTAGGAATTAACTATCCTTTAATGCATGTAAAACATGTAAAGTGCTGCTGCTTGATTATGCTAGACTTCCATTTCTGAATCAAAATATGGACTATTAAGTCTAATCCTCACAGAAATCAGCGGATATTACATTAACACTTTTAGCTTTATCAACCACTACTTCTAATTTCATCAAAAATAGATCACGCTGGCTTGACATGGTCTCATTTTCCTATAACTGATGTTGATTGGCACTAATTATACAACACTTCTTTAATTCATTATTAATTAGGTTCCTTATTATTTTACCCAGAAGTGATGTCAAGCTGACAGACATATAATTATCCAGGTCATGCCTTTTACCCTCTTTGAACGTTGGCATGTTAGCTGGTTTTGTGCTGTTTCTCCAGTATTTCATAGCTTATCAAAAATCAACATTAATGACTCAGGAAGTTCACTGGGCAGTCCTGTTGAAACTAATTATCTGGCCATGCCAATTTAAAAATGTCTAAATTTAGCCACTACTAAAGAACAATCCCTTGATTGCCTATTACTGGAAATTACAATTACATGATATAGAACATACATATTTTAATTTTCTTACCTTTTTACATCACCTATTTCACCACATCCCTCTCACATTAGACCAATGTGTTAAACCTTTTGCTAATTCTATAGTAATTCCGTGCTTCTTATCGGCCTTAGCTATGCTCATTATTGGTCTTGTTTGCCTTCTATTTTGTTCATTTTCCTTCAGTCTTTTACACTGTATGTATTACTGTCCTAGTAGCTGTCCTCTGAACATGGGATAGTTTTTAATCCATGTACCCTCCTTCAGAACCAGCTCTAAGCCAGCAAGTTGGGCAAAATGATCATGAAATGATTGAATATTCAGTCTTTGAAGAAGTTGAGAAGAAGGTCAGCAAAACCTCCACCTTAGACTTCTGGAGGGCTGACTTTGGCCTGTTTAGGATGTTGATTGGCAGAATTCCTTGGGAAACATTACTGAAGGACAACAGCATCCTGGCCTGTATCAGAAATAGTGTGGCCAGCAGGGCCAGGGAAGGCATCATCCCCTTGTACTTGACACTAGTGAGGATGAACTTCAAATCCTGTGTTCAGTTCTGGGTCCCTCCCTGCAAGAGAGACATTGAGGTGCTGGAGCGGGTCCAGAGGACAACAAAGCTGCTGAAGGGTCTAGAGCACAAATCTGATGAGGAACAGCTGAAGGAGCTGGGGTTGTTTAATCTGGACAAGAGAAGACTCAGAGGGGACCTTTTTGCTCTCTACAACTGCCTGAAAGTGAGATGAGGGTCAGTCTCTTCTGCCAAGTAACAAGCACTAGGACAAGAGGAAATGGCCTCAAGCTGCAGCAGGGAAGGTTTAGAGTGGATATTAGGAAAAACTTCTGAACACTGAGAAGCTGTTCAGGCATTGGAACAGGCTGCCCAGGGAAATGGTGAAATCACCGTTCCTGTAAGTGTTCAAAAACGATGTAGATGAGGCCCTCAGTGACACGATTTAGTGGTGGTCTTGGCAGTGCTGGGGTAATAGTGGGACTTGATGATCCTACAGGTCTTTTCCAACCTAGCTGGTTCTATGAGTAAGTAAAATTTCCAGGTAGCATGCCCAACTTTGTTTTTAAAAAAGCACAATTTTTTAACCTGACTAAATAGTCCCAAAAGAATCAGCTCATCATTATTTTCTGGCTTTTACAAATAACCATGACTTGGTCTTTCCAAAAGTCAATCCAACTTTTCCCTACCATTCAGTTTTTTGTAGATCTCTATCATAACTTTAAACAGACTAAGAGTCACAGAGTACTCAGCCTGTCCTCCCTTCTACAGAAACCTTTTTCTTATTTGCCCTTCTCTAAGCTTTTTCCCCTTCTAATATACCTTTTTTTTTGTTTTTAATAGGAGGAGCAGGCCTGTACAGAAAACACAGTTTAGGCAGCAGCATAACTGTTTTCTGTTTCACACTATTCTCTCCAAAATAATTCCTAATATATGCTTTTCTCCTGACCCAACACTTCTCCTGTGCTTTGCTTACAGGAAGATCATTAAGGAGCACAAGCCAAGCAAAATACACCCAAGCATGTGTTCTGGCTTGACATCCAGTGTTCATAACTGGAGACAACTGTGGACTACATTGCAACATTCATGTGTACAGAAATGGTCAGTAATCCTTTTGCCAAGGGCTGCTAGGAATAATACCCAGCCAGCTCAAACATCTCACTGTTCCTTCCCAAAAATCTAAGCAACCCATCCTCCTCAAACATAAACAGCCAACTTGAACTCCCATCCAGAAATCTGGGGAACTCAGTTACCAGATCTGAAAATACCAGATTTCACCACATCCGGTTCATAGGCACCAAGACCAAATATTTTAAACCTCCAGAAACATACCTGAGAGCCTCTCAGAGCAACTTAGACCAATAGCAGGAACAAGTATCCAAATAAACTTGAGGTAAGTTTATAAAACAGTAAATAAATCAACAATATTAGGTAAGAAGCTTCTCCCATGTGTAGACAAGCAATAGCCTTGCTCCTGATCCTCATGGTTATGAATGACTAGTTGACACTACATTCAAGCATTAGCCCCTGCATACCCCCTCTGCATGTCACTCAGCTTGGTTTCAAGAAAATCACCATAACATTCTGTCCCAAGTAGATATACTACATCAGGCTTCTAAGATTGAAATTTGTTTTCTCCACCGGAGATATAAGGGGGGGAAATTAGCATAGAAGCCTGATAATGTTTTCATTTCACGACTGGATTCACACTGCTTAGAGATAAGAACTTTTTGGTTGAAAACGAGCACTCACTAAAATGACACATCCACTAGAAAATGCTGTTGATAGCATTTGTCCTGGCACACAGTTGCCAGGGCATCAATAAAATTGCATGCACAGCAGGCTACTGCAAGGACTTCACAAAGCAGGATGTTGTATCAGCATAAGATATATTGATAACTGCAGTTATGCATATTCTCACAGCATTTGGTCACACTGAGGGAAATTAACAGCCTCTTAAAAAAAACAAGAGGAACTTGAAGACAATGCTCCCAGTACTCCATCACATCATTTCCATACTGCACAGGTTACTACCCTGGTCCCTCTGTGGCACTTCTATGATCTGTTCTTCCACATGGCAGTTTTTGCTTTGTCAGCTCAATTTCTGACACCCAAATAGTGACGATTTTGGATGGAGATGAATGGCAATGCAAACCTGGAATAACTGATAATGACTGTATAACTTTCAGATGCAGAAAAATGTTCCTGTAACTGTCAGTTAAATTCACCATATCTCAAACACATCTGAGCTCCACGAGCTGCTCTGCACTTGGAAAAATTGACAATTACGTTCCACTTGTAACCTCCCACTGCAGTCAGTCAGCAGAAAATGGTTTGGAGTCTGGAAAGCCTGGAATGAAAGCTGTCACGCGGTGGACATGCAAAGTCTTCAAGGCGCATCCTGTTGCATGTGCTGCTAACACTGAACAATGCTTGACAAAAATACAACCATGTGAACTCATTCACAGAGTGACATTTACAGCAATGAAACCTATCACATTTTTAATTCTTTTTTTTTTTTGGCTACTATATTACCTCAGATTATGAAAACCAAAACTGCTGTTCTTCCCTAGTTATACAAGTCCAATGGACCTCTGGAGAAGGAGCCACATCATAATTTGCACCATGAAATCTATGACAAGGTGAATTCAGGCCCTTTTTTTTCCTGATCAATTATTCCATTGGCAAGATTGAATTGTCAGATGGGCTCCTCAGAGATCCCTAGCTTTAAATCTAGGTGGCATGCTTGGAGACCACCACAGAAATATTGAATTGGCTCTCAAATCAACGTAGACCTATAGCAGGAACACACCAAAGAAAACCAACAATATGGGTATTACAGAACCAAATATTTCTATAGCTATTACAGTATGCTGTATTTTCTCTGGTACTTGCAATAGCATTAAATTAAAAGTTTAATGCTATTATTACTGGCAGGTGGGAGAAAAGAGCATAGGGATACTACCTGCTGATTTGGAGAAGCTTGTAACAAGAGCAACTTCAGAGTACAAAATGACATGGGACTGAAAGAAGTTTTTAAAAATGTGAGCTTGCATATTATGCTGCAGTCATGGCAGTGCTTTTTGCTTTTGTGAACAAACAGGACTCACCTTGTAAATTCATTTTAGTTTTTAATTAGAGAACTGACAGCTACCAAGTAATATGGGGAAGGGTGGATAGTCCTTATTTGTTTTCAAAGTTTAAACATGTTATTTTCATCAAGAAAAGCTTCACCCGTGGCAGTAAAGGGAAAAAAAGCCTACATGGTTCTAATAGGTAAAGGCAACATACAGCTTTTAAGACAAGCTATACATCAATGTATAATACTTCATATTTCTACAGCAACAAAGTATAAACTATGGTTTGTATTCTGGTTATTGGAGAGCAAGAGACTATAGCTCCAGCCTGGATAAATTATCTACAAGGAACAAAAAGGTGATTGATAGAATTTAAGTCTGAAAGTTTTATTCCATGTTGCTTTCTAGTCTGAATTTGTTGCCTGAAAATTGTAATGCTGATGTGGTGCATATGTGCTTTAGTCTGTCCTCACTTTGATACTGATGTGCTTTAGTCTACCCTTATAGATCCATTTTCACATGTATCTTGTGCTTGTGAACACAATAAAAGTTTTTGCTTTCCATCACTTTTTTTCCCTGCACATCAAGGTTGATCTTTCCACAGGTATGTGGATGGTGTGGCTCAAAGTGCGAAGCTTCATACAACCAACCATTCCCAACTGGATACATAAATTTGGTACACAGGAAACTCTAAGAAGCAAGGTCTCAAGTTTTTTTTCGAAGATCAGCAGATTGAAGTAGACCTTCTCTGTTTCACTGTTGTCAAAAGCTTCACATATCACGAGTACTTTAGGGAGAATATCCAAGAACAGCATTCCATAGTTGAAACCAACGGGATGGGATTTGTCTGGGTCTTCAGCAGATGCTGTGCCAATTTAAACATTGTTAATTTATTATGAGCAGCAGTGATCCAAGGAGATATATTATTCATAAGAAAATCAAAGGCCCAACGAAGAAGACCACATATGATTACTTGTTCCAAGTCTTTTCGCAGAGATGATTACACGAGAGAACTATGCCAGCCAAAACGCTCTACAAACTGGTAGAGAGCCAGACTAAAATGCAACCAGATTTATACTTGAAGACAGACACTGCAAGTTCAAGTGATTATTTTATATTTAGAGCATGATACGGACTTACCAGAAGACCATTCATAATATCTCATATATGCTCAGTTGACAGATCATTTGAATGAAAGGATCCTTTGTCATCTTTGTACATGCTTCAGGCGCTACTCAAAACACAACACACATTAAGCCTTCTTGAATTTGGCCACTACACTAACATTACAAAACTACAACCATTGTATCAGCCATCTATGCTCCGTCAGACCCTGAGCTTATAGAAAAGTCAGTGCTCAGTAACCAGCACTGAATTTACAATGCTTAGCTCTAGTATTTCTTCCTAAGTCATGACAAAGAATGAAGGCCAGTTGGATGATCACTGAAACCAGCAGCCATGGACAGGAGAGAAAGAGAGGAAAGGAGGAAGAGGGAGAAGAAACAAAGGGAGGTTAGGCTTTTACAAGTGGAATGAATGTGTACAAGCATGTGAGTACAGCCTCTAAACATCCAACTTATACAGACAGAATAGTTCAGACCTTGCTGTAAGACTGACTGTGTTGGTTAAACTTCACCCATAAATTGACACAAGCAAGTTACGCAGCTGTAGGCCCACATAATTTGGTTCAACTTGATACCACCACATCAATTTAACTAAAGTGATATGAACAGCAGGTTTAAAATCACTCCCTATTAAAACTTCAGCCAAGCAGAAATTACTACCTGGGATCATGTTCCATCACCAGCATTTTAAAAAGTCAGTTACTGACAAATTAAAATGATCTCTGGAGCAAAGACCAAATCTCTGACTCTCTCTCTCCAGACACACACCCTGTTTGAGGGTCATTCTTATATGAGATGCTACGTAACTGAAATTAAGCAAGAAAGTAGATGATGTCTGACAACCAGCCTCATACAGCCTAGATGGTGTTACACAGAGATGGATGGATGCTCTTTGTCAGTTTATTTGTATTAATGAAGCAGAAGCAGAAGCTTCTCCCTATAATAGAGCAATTCCTGCTTTGAGTCTGACAAAACCTAGCTCCTAAAGAGGTTTCAAGGGTGTGAAGCCCAAACAGAATCAGATATTTATACTCTATCCTCTCAACTGGAGGACAAATGCTTATGTCCTCACCTTTCACGTCTGCCAATTAGGTAGTTCTCCAGCTCATACTGATTATCATTCTAAGGCACTGTCTGTTTATTTTAATCAAGTAGCAAGCGTAGCTACTTAATTCAGGGATGACAGTTTTGCTTCCAGGAGTAAGCGCTGTAATGCTGAGTATCGTAATATCTCTGTGCTTCCATTTGTGAATCTAGCTATAGATACCAGGCCATGAACAAATTAAGAGTGTCAAACAATGCCAAGACAAACACCTAGAATAATTAATCCCCCAGTAAACATACAAATCCAATTCAGTGTTGAACAAGAATACAAATCTACCAAGTACAAACCTAACCTATGCTGCAGCCAAATACCACTTCCAAGCCTGCCAAACAAGGCAGGACATTTGTTCCATGAAAACCAAATTACGCACAAAGAAGGTATTGTAATACCATTCAGCTCTCCAATACTCGACAACCCAGGTTTAAAAAGCTACAGACTGGACATTCCTAAACACAAACACTAATCTTGGGTTTCTAAACATATATTGTTTATTTATAGTTAAACATTAACATCTGAGCAGAAATCTGCAAGCATGCAGGGACAATCTTTCAGTGATGTTTCTGTTTAAACTGAAGTCCACAGTAGCCACATGTTCCCGTCTTTGTATCTTTGTCCTGTAAAAACATAAAAATACGAGAGCTGCTAGTTCCACTTCACAGAACTGTCAGAAATTACACATTTTGTCTTACTTATATGTGCCACCTTAAAATAGATCAATATAGCTGAAGTACAGAGTTTAATCTTATCTGAAATGGTGGAAGCAAGGACAATGGTATGAGGTTTATGTTTGATTTCTGTTTCCTATACAGCTTCCCTTCTGCCAGCCTTCTAACTACCAGGTCTAATCTCAGCAACACAATTTTAAAGTCAAGTCAAGTGGTATCTCTTCAGCAATAAAGCGTACTCCTACCAAACTGGACATCTTAAGTAAGTTCAATTGTATCTGTTCCAATGTTCTGAAAAGTTCATTTCAGAATTATTTGAATTCAGAATAGGATTTGGCATTTCCAAGTTTTATCTAGACAGGAATTTTCACCAGTAATGTAAGCTACAGAGTTAGCTGCAGGAAGGGGGAAATTTCAGTAGGATTCTGGGAGGAATTCTGAAAGAAAACATTTTGGAGAAAAGTAGCGGATACCACTGTACAAAATTTTATCCTTCGCTCCAAAAGACACATTGTGTTTTTTAAAATTTAGAAGTGTGACTGACTGCAAGCTCTTCTGGGAGGACTGCAGTCCTTCCTAACACAACAAAACACAAGACAGGGATCTTCTGTTATTTAGCAACATAATCATTTGAGTCATGAAATGGTTCCCCTTCCTTAATACAGGATTAGAGATCCAGGCTACCAGCCACCACCAAAAGCCTGGATTTCAATTTTCAGGGCTAGGGGAAACATGGTGGTCTAATACCATTCTCCCTGTTTGCTGAAATTAGCTTTCAAGAACTAAACCACAGACACCTTGTAATTTGATTGTCAACACAAAAAAAAAAAAAAACAAAAAAAACCCCCCACAAAATTCACAAAAAAAAACTAAGGTATTTTTCAAGAAGAGCATGGCACAAGTCAAACAAATCAATATAGATGCAGTGTGTTGAAGAAGTTAACTTAAGACTGAAGAACACAAGCTTCCTAATTGTTATGAATTAGAATCTCCGAGTATTTGACTTTGCAATATGAATCATTACAAAGTTCTTACTTTGTTCAAAATAGAAATGCTTGTGATTATAGTTAGGAGTCACAACAACACTGACACTAAAGCAGACCAGCTCTCCTCCACCACTGTACTGGATATTAGGGAAACATTAACTTTTGGGTGAGCAAGCAAAGATTTTCAGACATTTGCAGTCAGGGTCTGCCAAAGAACAGTATCTAAGCAACAAGTCATCACTGATTCCATTGAGGTCACAGGACAGTAGCCTGAGTATTTTTACTCTCTAGAATAAGAATACACTGGAGAGTATCACTACTGTCAATAGGAGGATAAGACAACATTTATTCTTCATTGATTCTCTGACCATGATTGAAACATTTAATCTTTGGAACTACAAAGATTCTGAAAGACTGAAAGAGGGATTGGTTGGTTTGTTTGTTTAGGGTTCCCCCCCCCCCCTTTTTCTTTTCCTTCAACTTGTAAGGTTCAAAATAAACTGCATGTTCCTAACAATGCTGCAATTGTATCCTAAATCTACACCACAGTGGCATAATAATAAATAATGAGAGTAAGTGTCTGAAAATACAAGCAGCATGTTATTTTTTGCTCTCAGGGCACTGCTTGTTCACACTGTTTCAGTTAAACTCTTAAAAAAAAACCAGAATTACTGTCTTATCAAACAAATCAAAATTTCAAAAAGAAATTTCTGCCACTTGAAACGGAAGCCCTCTAACTCTTCTGACTAGAGATCTTAATTTTACATTAGGCACTATATAAAATGAGCATCGCAGGCTCCTTTTTTGTTAAACTAGCACACCCAAAAGTAGATAAACTTACAAACAAGAATTTACAGGCAAAACATCCTATATGCAGAACAAAGATATTACCAAGTTTATGTACACTTTAGGATGTCCCAAAGCTCCACCACCACCATCACATGATATTACTCTGCTTTCAACTTCACTCACAGGCTGCTCTGCTATCAGATCAATCGCAAAGTTCTTGTTCACCTGTAAGAGAAAAAAAGAAACTTTGAGATACCCTTCCTACTCAGACAGAAAGCAATTACCATTTCCTGCCTCCACAAGCAGTTCCACTACAGCCATCTTGAAAAGTTCCTTCCTGAATTTCCTCCCACCTCCTTCACCAACTTTTAGGCTGTGCTATAAGCCAGATCAGTGACTACATGTCACTACTGCGTGGTCAACTCTGCAAAAGCAATCCCTTTCCCAGACACACAGGCCACATCAGTGTTCAGGCTTACAATGTGACCTAATCAGATTCAGGAGAAAGGTGAGCAGGACCAAGCAGCCAAGAACACAAGACATTTAACTGACACTGCCTCTGTATTGTGTTTTAATGACTACCTGATAAAATCGCAAAAGACTCACTGCTGATAAAAATAACAGTGGGACAGGTAAGGTCAGGAGTGAGATAAAACAACTGCTGGTAATTTAGAGCCTCTCAGCATGCATTTTATTCTATCACTGCACAGGAATCCATAAACAGGGTGCATAACAACAGTCAGAAAGGCAAACTGTTCAGCATTAGAAAAGATGTGCCACTCTGTAAACCCATTTTATACATACTTCCTGAACACACACATCAGTGACAAGTACGGCTTTTCCCTAGGTCACACCTGCAAATGTACCTACCTCTGGGCAGACCTGCGACACAGAAACTCGTGTCTCAGCAGGACCTGCAGTGCCCAGCCACAGCGCTTTCCTCCCTCATCTGCACCAGCCTCTTCCAACAGGATCTGAGCCAGCAGTGAACGACAACCCCTCCTACCCGTCACGTAAACATGCACCAGGAGGGGCCAGCTTTTTCAAAGGCAATGTTGTACATGCACATACATAAAATAATACACAAACCCAAAGAAGGCACTATCTAATGCTCTCTGTGTAAGGCTCAGACATGCTGGTATTTGAATGAAGATGAGATCCTTAGGAAAAACATAAGTCACTAAGAACTACAATAATAGTTTTATATAGTTTTTATACACAACTTAGGATCTTTCACCAAGCCTCCAACTGAATTCACCCCAAATTTGCATTTCTGGTATAGCGGTTGAAAAGTCAGTTTTGCTAGCAACAAGATCTTCTTTACCTGAGGAAGACGCTAGCTAAATAAAGTAACAAAAAATATTTTTTGGTATTGAAGCAAATTGGGAATATCAAGAATCTCACAGGTTGAGGCCTGCATCTGCAAGTCACATGTAATCTTTGCCAACCTGCAATGATTTTTACTGCTGCTTTTAATAATGCTCAAAACTTTGCATCCTTTATTTCATGCTAAAGGAAGAGGTAGATACCACCATGGCACACCACTGCTTCAAGATCAGAAGTGTAACTCCACTCTTCACAACATTTCTGAGACACAGTACAACAATCATACTACAGATGCGGCTGTGAAACCCGAACACTAGCTGCTGAAACCCACTAGGGAATAACGGCAAAGCTCCTAGAGAGAGATCCCATTAGTAAGCACAGATGAAGATCATTTTAGTATTTTTTTTTATTTTCATTTTAGTATTTTTTTTAAATTTATTTTAGTAAATTTCTTTTTCAGTTTCACAACTAAACCCTAGCATTAAACCTTGCTCAGCAGACTTAAAGCTTGTCTTTTACTGGAGAAGGAGGATTCAGGCTGAACTGAAAATCCTGAAAGATCCTTACCACAGAGAGTCTGAAATCAGCTGCTGGCAAAGGCATATCAGAGGGACCAATGTCCTATGGAGAATTAGGTTTAAGAAGTGTTTCCTACAAGGTTACAGAAGTAGCATAAAAACAGCCATTGCATTTGGGAAAGACCTACTTTGCTCTTATCCTCCCAGAAGTAAACTACTTCAGCATTTTAAGTGACATTTTCATTTAACTCTTTCCCATGTAGAATCCTCATTTCTGCCACACAGCACAAGTGTAGCAATATAAAGAAGTATACTCAATGCAAAATCTCAAAAATCAGCATAATTACTTCAAGTTAATTTAGGAAGGGAATAATTACACAAAACTGCATTAAAAAATCTATCACACCTTATATTTAATGCCTCTACTATATATACACGTTTATAGCATTAACATTAAGGCACTCATCAGATGCTCAGGCACTGAAGAATACAATTTAGCTGAACCTATCTCTGTTTCTCTCTGAGACCAGCAGATGCCTAATGGAGCAGCACTGTTCGATCATTAGAGAGATCTCTGTGCTAAAGGACTTATAATTTCACATACCCACTCTATTGATAAGCAGCAGCAACGGGCGCACCAGGTAACTTCACTGTACATTTGGCTGATGCTGGTGTTACTTGACTTTGCCTTTGAGGCTTCATTATTTCAGAATACTCTAAATTTTAGTTTTATCTGTTATGTCACTGTTCAGCAAATGTGCTCCAGGGTCTGGAAATGAAGTGGCTTTATTAAAAACTCAATTTAGGCAAAGCTCAGGATTTTAACTATGTGGCAGCAGATTAAGCTTCTAAACATGCATTTAAACATATGTGTAGAAGCACAATTCAACAGGGCATTTAGTTATTTTCTGAACACAAACTGCACTAAAAACAAGCTTAAAATTTTCTTAAAACACATGCTTAAGATAGAAAGTCCAATAAGTCCAATTTTAAGATGTTCAAATGCCTAATGCACTTAGCGGGTGCAGGCCACATCTTGAATTTCAAAAAAAGTAGAAAGGTACACAAAAATTACTATAAACTCTCTTAAAACTAGAACTTTCAATGTAATGGAAAACCCACCAGAAACCAAAATCTATATCAGATTGGTTTTAGTAGGTTGCTGGGGCTGGTTTTTTTCTGGTTGCAGTTTTGGGATTTGGCTGGTTTGCCGTTTTGTTGCTGGGTTTTTTTTTGGTGTTTGGGTTTGTTTGTTTAATGACATGCAGGTTGAGGACATCAATCATCAATATCAGATATAAGAAATCCCTCAAACTACACCCGCTACTATGACTAAAAGTAGAATGAGTTACCTCCTTTTGCCGTCCAACGAATCTAATTCTTCTATAATCCTTTTCATCATATACCTAAGAAATAAAATAAACTTGATTGATTTAAAAAGCAATAACAATAAATAAAGAACACAAAGGCTTATAGACTGTCAAGACTAAACAGTTGAAGTTGTTTCCTCAGTTCCGAGCATTAGCATCATCTTACATGTATGCTCTGCACAGAAAATTTCTGTCACAGAGTAAAGTACATTTTAGATTGGAAAGTAGAAAAGAAAGGGGGAGGTGGGGCTAAAGCCAGTAAATAGAAGCCTTAGCTCTGACAATAGAGACAAAGAAAAAAATTACTTATAATGCTGTTCCTTGATCCCACACTGCCATCTGTAAGGTGGACTAAAGGAGAAAATTCAAGTTTCATGTTTATTTATGTTTGGGTTCAGTAAGCACAGCGAGGACCCTCCTGCACTAGCTCCACCAGCCATGCTTGTCTCCCACCTCTACAAGACAGTACACAAGCCTCCCCAGCTCTTACGCTCAGTTTTGACACCGAAGAACAGATGAAAAGGAATTACAAGGCACTGACACCGCGGTACTGACAGCAGGGTACCTCCTACCTGACAACTCTCCACCCGTGTCAATCGCTGGACTCATACCACAGCACTTGGTAACAGTTAGTGACCTTGCTCCCAATTCATAGAATCATAGCATGGTTTGGGTTGGAAGGGACTTTAAAGATCATCCGGTTCCAAACCCCGGCCACACGCAGGGACTTCTCACGCTGGACATACCGCCCAAATCAACTTTTTTTTTGTCTGAGACCGCGCGTACCTCCACTTATATATCATCCAAGAGCACCCATTTCCTCAGCGCATACTAGATGAAGCACACCACCGTGCCATTCGCAACACCAGCAGTGCTTTTCCACAGGCACCAGAACGGTGGGAGACGCGGCCCTGCCGCGCCCGCCCTCCCCTGCAGAGGAGCAACACCGACCGCCGTGCCGCCCTCCTCTCTCCGCGGCCCTGCACGCTCACCTGCCCGGTGTGCGTCACCAACTCGCCGGTACCGGAGGCCCGCACACCGTAAGGCCGAGCGGCGACCGCCACAGGCAGCGACCGGCGCAGCAACAGCAAGCGGCGGAAGGTCGCGCCGGGCGCCGCCATCTTGGCCCGGACACGTGATTCCCCTCGCCGGCGGGCGCAGGCGCGGCAGTTACTCTTGTCCCGCCCCTCTCCGGCTTCCGCGCCTTTCCGTTGGGCCGTGGCGTGAGCGCATGCGCGGGGTGTGTGGGGGCGGTGAGTGGCCATCTGCGACCCAAGGTGGGGGCAGTGGTTGTGCCGGTTAGTGCTGGGTGCTTTCCGTTAGGGGCTAGGGAAGGTAAGAGAAGGAGGGACAGGGAGGGTTGTTGCTGTGGCGTGGCGTGGCGTGTGTGTCCTCACAGTGCTCTATTCCGCAGGGTGCAGAGCATGCTGGCTCTCCTGGCCAGGGCGCTCGCTGGGCCGCTCGGCTCGCTGGGCCGCTCGCCCTTCAGTTCCTTGGCTCCGTGGTGGCGGGCGGTGCTACTGCCCGCCCCGGTGAGCCGGGCCCCGCATCCGTGGTGCGGGACAGCTGTCCGCCGCCCCCTGCTGGCCCTGCCCCCGCCGGCCGGGCTGTTGCCGCCGCTCGTCGCGGGGCTGAAGAGCAAAGTGTCGCTGAAGAGACGCTGCAAGGACTGCTTTATGGTCCGGCGGCGGGGCCGGCTCTACGTGCTCTGCAAAACCAACCCCCGGCACAAGCAGCGGCAGCTGTAGCCCTGCGGCCGGAACGCAGCCGCGGGACGCCGGAGGGCAGAGTGAACGCAATGTTAGCCTCGAGTCCTGCTTTCCATATCCCTGCCGCTGGCACCTCGCCCTCTGCCCAGCGACATCTGGAACCTGGCTGCTGGAGACACAGATCGCCAAATGATGAAGGTGGCAGCCTTTCTTCTTAACGCTAAAGTAGGGCGGGTTGAGTTCTTAAGGGCCCTTGCCGTAACTTCTGATCATGGACGCTGAGAACTGAAACGGAAAGCCACAATTTTTAGGATCTCTTGTTATCTTAGCCGTGAAAATCACGTCTCTGTAAATTTAGTATGGGTAAAGCTGAATCATCAGACTCTCGAGATGCATATGTATTTAATTAAAGCATAATGAAACTAAAGTCCGTTGATGTGCATTATTACAATATACAATTAATCTTTCTAAAAACCAACACAAAGCTCTAGATGTTGAAAGTTGTTACAACAGAACCAATAGTTTCAAACTCAGGTGGGTTCCTAAGTGGTAAATAAATATATGTTGAAAGACAGTGTTCTAGCTTTTGGCGTTGTTCATAGGTGAGGTAAAAATGTCTTATAATTGTTAAATTGCAACACACATAATCCCATGTAGCTTCAGTAATGCCAACGTAAACAACCCTTGCTGCTTTTCACTGTGGGTTTTGAGGGGAGATCATGGCATTTTAGTTAGTATAAAGTTATAACTTTATTTTTAAGTTCCAGTGTTTAAAATTCTCATTTAATGTTATATTGATCATTCAGAGTGTATTAGGGAGTGTTCTTGGCCCCATCTTCAGAGAAATCCTCTCTGGTGTTTATGGTATACTATTCTGCAGTTTCCCAAACCTTAATCCAAATAAAAGGCAATACCCAGGAATCATTGCTTTTTGAGTGGAGTAAACCATTTTGTGTAGATGTCTACAGGAAAAAAGATAAAAATAATTATTTCAGATCCCAGCAAGTTTCTGCAAACTTTTAGGCTCACTTATGTACGCAGTTGAGGCTTTAGCATTGCCCTTTTTTTGTCTTTTATACAACTTCTACTGTGTCCCTAGAAACAGCTCCTTCCAGATGTTTTGAATGCAGTAGTGTGGGGTACTCATGCTAGGTTGGTGTCTATTAAATACAGCCTACACTCAACAACTTGGAGTGAATTCAAAGATAGGATTACTGTACATAAAAGGGAGGCACAAATCGCTATGTTTTCATCTCCCCATTTAGCATAAGAAGCTTTTATACAGGGCTGACTCAGCCTATTTCAAAGACCTACAACTAGGAAAAATTGTTTCAGAATTAAAGCCATTGAATCTAGTGTTGCTAGTCAGAAACTGAGATGTGGTGTAATTTGAATTGAGATGTTTAGTGCGGCTGTGAATTATTCACGTGTTGTCATCTGAATGGTAAGTTTGTGATACCTGGGGTGGAGTGTGCAAAAGAATGGAGCATTCACAGCCATCACTGGAACAGCATACTTGGTTGTGCTAATAGATTTTGGAAAGAGGATTATAGGATTAGAAACCAGAAGGCTCTGAATTATAATTTTACTCTGCCATTGACGTGCTTTATAATCTTGGAAAAGTAATTTTGCCTTTGTCTTGGTTTCTCCATCTGTTAGGCAGGAATACTGAATCTCACACTTCTAAGTACCATTTCAGTTGGTATCCACAAACTCTTAGAGATGTGCTCCCAAAAAAACCCCATCAAATTCTGAAACTTTCTGTAATTTGGCTGATGTGAGGAAGGTGACTAGAGCTGGAGGTGATGCATATTTATTTTGGGTTTGTTTACAACAACTACAAAACAAGAATCTGAAATAGTGTCAGCCAGTAGCCTAGTGGTTGGTAGCTAAGGGTTCACATCCTTCATTACAGACTTTCTGAATATTGTGCTGCTTAAACAGCTGTTTTCAAAGGGTACACAGCTGCTACTTAAGCTACCCAGGCCAAATATTTAGTCTGGAATACTAAAAATACCAATCTATATCGGTTCCATATTTCTCCCCCTTCCACAGATGTTGTGTGGGCATAAGGTGAAGGGGAGGGGAATGATAAGGAGTGCACAGCTAGAATGTAAAATGGCTTAAGGGATAAATAGGACCCAGTAACACAGGAAGAAGGATCCGTACACTGAAAACTGAAATAAGACTCAGGTTCCAATTACATTTGCAGCTTCTGGTTTCATGGTGGTTTTGTGTCTAGGTTATCCCTTCCAGAAATTCTTCATTCTTTAAATCCCCACAGTGGAGTAGGAACAAGACAACTGATGTCTCCTGTGACCGTTTCCATCATACAGTTATTAAAATTATTTACGGTTGTGATGACTGAACTTCCTTAATTTCTCAGAACTGTTCTAGGGAATGAGACTCTCAGATTCCAGATAGGCAACAGGTAGAGATGTATTTAGGTCAACCGCAGGATAAATATACAGAGCTCATGTATATTAATGACTGTCAGGCTTTGTCTGTGGTTGCTATCTCCTCTGTAGTGCCATGGTCTTTCTGTGGTTTCAGGGAGCTTCATACACCTGAATCTAGAGAGATTTCATTACCAGCTTACATGTACCAGTAGTGTCACCATATTCTCCAGTTCTGAATCAGCAAGGGTGGATGTACCTTGTTATACACTGCTGAAAACTATCTAACGACTTCCATGGTGCAAATTAAAGACACAGTATCCCCATTCTGTTTAATAAGGCTGATTATAACTTTAATGATTATAACATTTAAACACACATTCATTCCATTGCATCTCATCAGATGAATAACTTGCAGTTTGAAACCTGTACCAGTGGTTTAAACTGGGGAAGGCTGAGAAGGGGCTGTTTTTCTTCTGATGAGCTGAAAGTTTAACTCACCACAACTACAAGGGGTCATGCCCTAACCTGTTTGGTCTCCTGTGCTCTCCAGGACTTGAGTTTGCCTTCCTGTAGGAATAGCTGAACTGCCCACGAAGCTGTTATTGAACTGTCACAGTTTACAGCCCATTTTTTCTAGGTAAGTGGTGGTGTTTTACTTCTATACCTCTGGGAGATAAACCACAGCAGTTTCGTTATTGCTCTGTATCCCACTCGTAGTGGAAGCAGCAATCTTTATAAGAGCTTCATCACAGTGAACACATTGAACCTGATCTAAAAATGATGAAAGTGGGTACGAGGAGAATATTGGCACCCAAGATGAAGCTGTCACTTGCTGGAGTTATCCACCTGCCTCCAGAAATGGAAAATTCACCATTTCACCTAGAAACTTGTGCATTAGACTTTGAAATCCGTTGTCCGTAAATGTGAATACAGTGTTGAGAGAAGTAGTTTTCAAGAAGCCACCTGGTTTTATGTGCTATGTTGTGCAAAAATGAAAAAAAAAAGTTAACTTTGTGAAGTTGTTTTGTCTAAAAATAGGACTGATTCCATTTAGTGGCTGTAAGTAAGCAAAGGAACAGGCAGGGAATAACGTCAACCTCTCTGTTGTACGTGGCTGAAGACTGGTAGCAAACAGTGTCTAAATGAGGAAAAGGCTGGGAACAAGGAGTCCCAGAGTCTACAGGGGTACTTTAAAAGATGCTGCCTATGAGTAGTATGGTTACAATCAGCTCTAGGCCAGTTTACTGGGAGAATTGGTGGTCCCTGGAAAAAGTCATAAAGGCAGTATATATACATAGACTCCAACTCCCTGCTATTCTGGCAACTACTTAATACAATTATTTAAATAAATTTACTAAGTTCTGCATTAAAAATTAACTGCCTTTTGCTAGCACTGCTCTTTGAAAGGGTCTAGGACTTCCCTCCTCTTCCTACTCCTCTAACTGCAGCTCTAAATTTATTCAGGACTTGTTTATACTTATGCCAACACTATCTTTTATGTTAAATAACACTTCTGTTCCTGTGGAATTTACCTGCTTGATATTTATTTCTAGGCAGCTATCGCATCCTTTCTCAGTCTTTGTTTTCCTAAGCTAAACAAGTAATTTTAGTCTTTTCTCACAAAGCAGTCTTTCTGCTCCTCTCATCATCCTAACAGCCCTTTTGTGTAACTTTTGAATTTGTGAGATAAGGTTTGTGAGGAGAGGTAATATATTTTATTGTATCACTGATATAGTTAGAAAAAAATAGGAAAGCTTTTGAGAACACAAGTCATTCTCATGTATGCCCAAAGCTTACCAGCTTTTTTTCCAACTGTCTCAATTGTCTAATAAAAGATATTGCCTACAAGCATTTCCTCTCATGCATCTCACTTTTAGTCACGTCCTTACTAATCTTAAAATCCATTAGGTGGTCCTCTTTTTCTGTGTTTTAGTTAACTACATAAATGAGCTGTCACATATTTTTCTGAAGTCCTGATAGATTAGATCTACTGTATTTTTCTCTCTTTCTAAAAGTCAAAGATACTTTTGCTTGACATGGTGTACACAAGCTACATCATGTTTCACTTAATCCTATTTTCTGTTTATTTTCATGTCATTACTTTTGTTCCATATCAAAACCCTTTTACACTGCAGAATTTAGCTTACAAGTTTGTGGCCCTTACTTTCAACTGCTGGTATTTCAGTATTTTAAAGAATATATTAAATCAATAGGCCAAAAATATCCTGACCCAGCTCTTTAAAGTCCCCTGTCATAAGTTATCTGGGCCAGCTGCTGTAATGTATTTATGTCTAGATATACACTAATTGTTGTCTATCATCAAGTGGCTTGGTTGCATAAGGCTACCAAAAGACTGAACAGCGCCTTATGTTTTGGGGTTTGTTTGTTTGAAATAGCCACTAAGAGCAAAGGCCATTTTGTTGTCTTTTCTTTTTTTAGCTTCCTAAGTTTAGACATATATAAGGGGTTTAGTTTCAACACATATTACTAGGGATATCAAAAAACTCACTCAACTTACACACCATAGAAGGCTCTGTTCTTACACAGTGTTCTTCAAGTAATATGTATTGCTCAATAAAAAGAACCTTCAAGTAATATGTAATATCCTTCAAGTAATATGTATGGCACAGTAAAAAGAACCCTTCATTACCTTTCAGAAGGTACATGGACATGAATTTGAATACCAAAATACATTAATATTTTAAAATAAATATGGCACACCATTTTTTTTTCTTTAAGGATTTTAGTATTTCAGTAAAATAACACATCCTAATCTAAACCCCCCTGATATAAGCTGGAAGAATCATGACTTCAAGGAGTAAGATGCCATGTATATGTTCTCTACAGAACACACCCTGTAAGAGGTCTCTCTCCAGAAGAGGGGATAAAGCAGGAGCTGGGATGTGTGAAGCCTGTCCAGTGATTCATGCCTGTGCAAAGCAGCTGAGCTAAAGGCTTGGAGAGTTCCTCAAGGACACACAGGATGCATTTCTAATACAATTCTGAGTGAAGAGGTTTCCTTTCCAAAAGTCTTCTTATTCTCTGCTCCAAATAATAGATGATCCTGCCAAAATGATATAAAATTTAGATGACTTGTAAAGATGAATGGTATGCTTTGTAGGATATCAAGTGTAATCCTCTTAAACAGTCTATTTTTAGTGATTTCTGGAGAAATTTTATGCATATTTGTATAAGTGAAGGTTTGACTGGACTCACCAATCTTCCTTTTTTTTTAATAAACCAGCATAAAGTAGAATTTATTTACATAATGCAATGATCCATGAAGGTTACCATAACATCAAGGGACCATATTAACCGCTTGAATGGAATTCATTAGAAATTAACTACCACTTAAATTAATTTTCCCACATTCACAAGGCTGTAATGGTAGAAAAAGGAACCGTCCATCAGCATGTAGTGACAGGAGAGCTGTCACTGCTTTTATTTATAGGTGAATACATTAACCCATGAAGCAGCCTTTTCAGACCAAATCTTGAGCTTCTGTACAAATAAGCTCCTTTAGAAGACTTTTAGTAAGTAATCCAGCCTACGTTAAACAGGAACATGTACTGCCTAATGCTTTTGCCACTGGCCTTTTCCTAAGAACAGCAGAAAATTTGCTCCTACAGTCCCCAAACTTCACGTTTTAAGTAGTTTATTTCCAATGGATAGTACTACTGGTTAGATCTAGTTATAGTGACTTTGTGTTATCAGTAAAACTATACAAAAAAAGATTGTCCATTGCTGCTTCTTTTGTTCATTGTTACATTGTTTGAATTTTGTAACTCTCTTAAGTATAAATATATGTGCAAACCTCCAAACCATAGGATGAAAGTGGGTGAGAGTTGTACCCATTTGTGATCTAGGTATCGTGTGGGCAAATTTACTGTAGTACATTGTGGTAAACAATTTCAACAAGCTACAGTGGGAAGGACCTTTGTGGCACCTGTTACATGACCACAGTTCTCAGAAACCAATACAGCATTAGAGGGAGGTGTCTTTTATCTATGTCAGTCTCATAGCTGAAGTGATCTCAGGGCAATTTCACGTATAGTTTAATCCAAATTTTTTTTTTTTAAATAATTATAGCTCAGAGCTAAAACCTGGCCCTTACCAATTAATAATGTTTTATTTTCTTTTTAACAGAGAAAGTTCACGAAGAAAATTATAGGATTGTTAGTTATGTTAAAATGTTAGCATAGATGTTAACATCTATGACTGTTAAAGTAACTAAATAACACCAGCTTTAGATATTTTTCTGTTGGATTTAATAAACAATGGTGACAAGAACATCAAACAATCCTGTGTGTCATCAATATTGCTCAGCCAAGTGTTTCACTCTCATTGCTGTCCAGAAAGAGAAAATATAGAAGTTACAGTGAATCTCATAGTGTTGTCAATGCTTTCTCTTATGCTCCCTCATGTTTTCTATACCAGTGTCAAAGGAAGCTTCTCCACAGTTTCTCATACAAGGAATTTGGAGGGTGAGTGGCCTTCTCAGGTATTTCTGTGAGTTTATTGCTGTGTTCAGACACTTGGCAGGCATAGCAAATAGATGAGCTTTTCCTCGGTTCCCACAAGTCCCTATATTCAAAGGGAGCTAAAGGCTGTCCTATTACTCTAGTGATAATATTGCTTGCTGTTATCTTTTATGTTGTCCCCTCTGAACAGGTTCTTTTCAGAGCTTCTCAGAGGTATTGAGATGTTACGTGCTCAGGGCTAAAAATATAAACTCAATAAGTGAAGAGAAAATCTTTTTCAAGCTTTGCTCCCCAATAATATAGGTAGTTTTCCATTTCAATTATTTAAATAGGGCTATACTATGATAGTCAATGGTGCTGAATTAAAAACTCAGTGTCAATATTACCTAAAAAGACTATCATTGCAGTTATGGCAGTCTCAGCCTGATGTTACACATCTTAACAAAGAACTTGTTCACTTTTCTTACTGTTTTATGGTTCTACTTTACCTAGTTAAAGTGGAAATCCATATTTTCTTATCCCTTCTACCAATGGCTTTGGATGCTATTTGTTTAGAATATAAGCAAGTGATTCTCTGATGTTCCCATCTGCAGCCTAAGGAAAGCTTGTAGCTGGGAGCCGACTAGCCACTCTCCTTCAAAAGTAACAACTGTCACCAGTACACTGTATGATTTATTTATTATTTAATGGATTTAGAACATTTAAAATTCTTACAAACACTGTTTTGTCTAATTCTCCCACATTTTATGTGGCATTGCCTTTTGCCTTTTAGTTTGCCTGATTTGTATATGCTAATGTACACACATAATGTATAATGTGAATGAGTCAGGCAAACTAGAAAATTATGCCATTTTACTTAGTTTTCATCAGGGATTATGGTTAATTTGGTTAATTGATACAATATTGACTAAGTAATGACTCCCACTTCTGTCAACATTTTTACATTTGTTAAATTCCCCTGCCTGATTCTGCTTTTCTGCTTTATTTCCTTTTAAAATTTAAACATCTAAGAAAAGGCTCTTCACAATTAATGCATTTCATGATTGAGGAACACTGAAATTAACTTTTAGCCAATTAAATTTTTACGAGTATTTGCTATTGTCGACAGTAGTAAAAACTTCTGTTTCAGCCACATCAATAATTAATTTAGAAGCACATGCCTCCAATACTTCCCCACATTCAAAGGAGTTGTTATTCTCCCGCAGCTTCCCTCACAGTCATCCTGGTGACTCCCTTGGCACTAGTATGCCATTATTTTGTTGGCAGCATTTTGATTTCTGCATGGTAATGATTAACCTGTACAATGTGTTCCTCTTAATGCAAAGCTGTTTTCTTATCCCTTCAATTCTACAAACTGGAAAAAGCATATAGCCGGAGGCCACACAGAATAATACCAGTGTCAAGCTTTAGAAAACGTATTTGTTTTTTGTCCTCTAAGGACAAATGATAGACATGTAAAAGTGTTTTCTCTGTTTCTTTTTCATGGAATACTTACTTTAGAATTAACTTCTGTCACAGAAAACATCATTTGAAGCATCTACTATATATTATTTGTGTGCATTTCTGCTATAAAGAGGGAAAATAGTACATTGTGTATGACATGTGTGATTACAAGGTTATAGAAACTCTTTGTGTTTCTCTTGTTGTTATGGTTTCTTCTTAAGAAAGCTTGTCACTGGAAACGGAAGAGCGTCCTTCTTAATAGGCAAGTACGTAATTCTATGACACAGCGCAGTGTAATGAATGTAATTTTTAATTTTTAATTGCTTTATAATACTTTAAATTGTTATGTACCTGAAGCACTGTGCTCTTCGTCAGTCATGTATTGCTTTTGAAATATTTCAGAGGAGAAAAGAGATTTTTATGATACATTGTTGTGTTCTGATGATTACGCATGCTGTAACCTATTTCCATCTTTAATTTTGTCCTCTTCAAGTTACAATCATCCTAGTGTCCTTTTATTCATTAAAATTGTTCTTTAACATACTTTCTCTGTCTTACCTATTTGTTAATTCTGTTTCCCTGTCATATCAAGCATACTTCATTTCATGCTTCATTGTCCAGGTTTTAGTTTCAGCTCCAATATATTAAATGTTCCCACCCTTTTGCTCCATATTTTATAGTCAACAGTACAGAAGCGTTAAAAGCCTTTCTTGAAAAAAAAAAAAAGATGAGTATTCTTAATATAGCATTCTCTTCCTTCAGAAACTTGATTGACTCCAAACCTTATGACTCCACAGTCAAGACAAATAAAATTCATTCAAGGTAAAAATATCTCATCAGCAGTTCTCTGAAGTTAAAATATTAGACATTTTCTCTTTTCTGCCTGTTTTCCACCCCTTCTCCTTGAAATAAAGACAAAAACTATACACTAAAATGAAAAAAAAATTAGCTGTATAATTTTTGCTTAAGTCTACGTATTATTAAGAATTTTATGTACCATTGTTTCTGATTCCAAAATGTTACACTGAAGACTTTACTTTTTGTTTGAAATCCTTCATTTCCTGGCTCAGTAGTTGTAGTGGACCTGATCACCGAGAAGGGTTTCCAGGATCTGAGGAAGTCCTGATAAAAGGGAGTAAGCTTTGAATGGTTTCTTAGAAAACACTGTTGTGAATGTAAAAGAGATGCTAATTATAGCAAAACCCTTGGAGACTGAGGAGATGCTCCTAAAATAGTCATGGTTCAGCCTGTCCATCACTTTCTTTTGGTCAAAGGCTAGGAGGCCAAATGACAAATGGTCCTGGTAAGTCAATTAGAGAGAATCTTCAAGCAGTACAGATTATCAAAATAGTTGTGGTCTGAATGGATCACATTCCCCAGACTGGATAGTGAAATCACTTTTCTGCACTCTTGAAAATCATGCTGAGAAGTCATACGTGGCACCGGGCCAGTTCATGAAGGCTGGGCTTCAGCTGCAGGGTGAGCACAGCCCATGTTCCTGGGAGAAAGACCATGCAGTTTCCTGAGGACTTGATCAGGACCATGGGGTGCCCTGGGCTGAGGGTCCACAGTCACTACCCAGGAATTTACTGGCGAGCACCCAAGAAATCACCTCCAAGGGTTCAGCCTGAGAGGGGGGTAGTCCCTTTGGGTAGTCCTGATCACACTGAGTCAGCTGTGAGAGTACTTTAAAAATCTCCTCTTCACAGGACTCCAGTGGGGAAACTACAGCAATGGTTTGGCCAGCTTGGCCTGGTGTGTCAAACCAAGGTGGATGGCAGAGAGCCCAGAAGCAGCCTCGGCTATTGTGCAGGATAGTTCTTTCTCCAAAATGGAAGGAAACTGAGCCATGGTTTGCGCCTTTGCCTAGTAGATGAAGTCTCTGCATTTGTTACCAGAGGGTCTAGAAGTGGTCAGTCATCAACAGCATGCAGGTCTTCCCACTTCATACAGCCTACTCTCATAATTTCTTTCAGCCTCCTCTAGCCATCACTGGCACCCTTGTGTCAGTAGGGCAGGCATCCATGAGCCAATGACCTTCTGCATGTTTTGGGAGCCAAGCACTCCTCTGTGCTAGCCCTAGCTGAGGAGCTGCTGAGAGGAACAGCACAGCATCCTCTGCACTGATGGTATCTGCAGAGGGGAAACCCTTGCAGTTGGGCTAAAGGCAGCTGAAAGGGAAGCTTGTGAGGGCAGCATTGGGAAGAAGGAGTGAGGCAAGAGCGAGACTTCTATTGTTGTTTGCACAACAGAATGATTTCTGCAGCTGTAGATCCCTATTCCCTCTCTAATATCTGTTGTGTGATGTGCTGGCACTTCTGCAGCGCAGAGGATGAAATACAAACAGGATGGTTTTGTCTGTTTTGTCTCCTTTGCTTGTTCCATAACATTTTTTTGTTTGTTTGTTTACAGCAATTGAATTATCCTCAACTTTCCCTCTTCAGTTGCAAAGCATCCTGTAGATTTTCTGCCTAGAGTGGAATTGCAAGAAAGTTCTGTATGCGTTTGACACAGGTGTGTTTTAATTAAATGTAAAAGTCCAGCAGTTATCATGAAAATACTGCCTAAGTATTGGGTTCAACAGGGTTTTGGAGAACACACTGGAAAAAAATTACAAAGGACAGTTAAACAAAGAAAGAAACTCCAAGAATCCCAACAACAACTTAAAAATAGTGAATAAACTTAATAGTGAAAAGGTGATAGTAACAAAAGTGAGGCCAAAAATCAGCACTAATACCCTAAATACAATAATATTTAATTTAGCAGAATAAAAAAAGCAAACCAACCAACTATATAGATCTTAGCTGTCCATTGAAATACTTTGAATAAGACTGTAGAAAATAGAGATTTTATCTTTATTTTCCCTTGTGAACTAATTGCTTCAGAATTAAAAGATATTATCATAGTACTGATGGTACAAGGGTAGAACAGAAAGAAGCATATGTTCTTCCTATATGATCCCATACTTGTAACTAAAAATGAGGGGGAAAGGCAAGAGTTTTCTGTCTGTAATAGTTGGCTCCATTAACATATCAGCTACTCCTTTGATTTAATGGAATATCAGGTTGTGCTCCCACTTACAGTCATTAGGATTCAAGTGTCGATTGCTCTGTACTCAAGGCCTTTGGCTTCTCTGTGCACCATCACGAGGAACACCCACAGTTGTCTTTCTTACTGTTCAACACTTGTGTTTAAATATGCATAAAAAATCTGATTAATTTGCCAATGAATAAAGCTGATTTCTGGGCAGGTTCAAAAACATCTTATTTTTGCATACATACACACACACATTTGTATACACTTTTAAAATTTCTAGGTCAGAACTTCTCCATATAACATATTGATTATTTAAAGCCACACTTACACTTTTTAGCACACCTTCTTTCCTGTACACATGCTTGAAAATTCTTATAAATAAAAATAGGAGAATTTATTTAGGTTGACAATGGTTTTCCATTATTTTATGACAGCAACTAAGAAGTAAATTGTTAGTTGTAATTATGGCTTCTCTTAGAAAAATACGATTTATCAATCAATAGAATCTCTTCATGCATCAACTGTTTTGTATGGGCTACACTTCTGCCCACTGTCCAGGTATTTTAGTTCACTTTATCAGGAAATATATATCAACTACTTTGGTGACACAATAAGAGTTACTTTCCCTTAATAAAAGGGCTGTGAGCCTTGTTATCACATTTCTGATGTTTGTAAAATGAACTAAATGATACACTGTACTGTTTCTGCTTGTACCACAACACTAAGGTATGCCAGGAAAGTTTACAACAGTGTCACAGGTAAATGCCTACTGATGAGCATCATCTGTTGGTGGCTCTAAGATACCCCTTCTTTTGGAGGCACAGTAGTCTATGTTCAGGAGCCATGGCGTTCAGAACCCTAAAGTAACTTGAGCCATAACTCATGCTTCTGTTGGATGCACCAACAAAAGAAAATTGTGGAAGTGCTTGGGTGGTGTTTTCATTTGGCTTTTATGTGATTATAGTGTGGCAATTAGTAATTTGAGAGAATAAACAAGATGACAACTGCTTAGCAGCAGAAAGAAGAAAGAAAGAACTCATCAGTGCTGCCATACTCCCACTCCCATCGTCCCCTTCACATTATCTCAGTCACACACCGTAATTGTAAGTTAAGGCAGCAGCTCTTTTTTACACAGTATAAAGATATACAAATAACACATTAAATAAGAAACATCGCACCACATCAAGATTAACAAAAGTAATATTGCTGACCTTGCTAGCACTCAAGTCTTTTCAACCGCGAATAATCTTCTATCCTGACGGGGAAAAGCAAGACATCTAATCCGCTAGCATGTTCTTGATAGAAGAATTGCCACTCCTTCTTGATTAATCATTATCTGAGACGTTTCCTTTATACTTGAAAAGATTAGTCCTTAGCCCTTTGCCAGCTAAGGTTCCCCCTGTACAGAAAGAAGCCAAGTAGAGGTCTCTTAGCTTTACTCTAGTGATAACCCTTGCATTTCAGACCTAGCACATTGCATTTGCCCTGGCCCTACTGCCCGTTAAATGGCTGTTGGGTGCCCTTGCCCCAGTATCTTAAAGAAAAGCACATCTAAATGTTTTTGAGGGTTTCTATAGACCAAAGCTAATGTCTATTTGTAGTTTTTGTAAAATCACTTTGATAAAGCGTTAGCATGATATGAAGATTAATGACCCCTAAGAGGAGTCCCGCAGGTTTCATTTGTATCCTTTGTGTTATGTTTTCACACTTCCAGAGAGCAGTGCTGAACTTCTGAACCACTTTGTCAACCTTGTTAATTTGACAGTGATTTACATCTCTCTTAATTCATACTGGAATATCTTCAGCTGTAGCTATTTGTTAGTTATTCTATTCAGGAGGAGAAATTCTAGACTCGTTGCCGCAGCACAAGGTCTTCAGTGCGCCCAACTGCATAAATGACCTTGATTAAAAGCACCCATCTTTTTCAGCCCGTGTTAGTATCTGAGTGTGTGTATAATAGAAGTCAGGCACATTGTGTATTCTGTTTCCACTCATCACTCAGGACCTATGTCTCTAAAATCTTTCTCTTTCTCCTTTAAAGGAGAAGAAACGGCATCCTTCTTGCTAGAAAGGTAAATATATACAGCAGATGAGACAGTCAACAGTGTTTATATTCATGTAATTTTTGTATAATGACTAGAAAAACAGTTTGGAGTTCAAGGTTTTGCCTCATGAAAGTCTTGTAAAGGCTGACGCAATAACGTCTGAAGGTAAAATTATCCAGGGTAGTCTGAATAGTGTACCATAGAATCATGGGATAGTTTGGGCTGGAAGGGACCATAAAGATCTTCTATTTCCAACCCCTCCTCCCATGCACAGGGACACCTTCCACTAGACCACATTGCTCAAAGCCCCATCCAACCTGTTTTTGAACACTGCCACAGAAGCCACAATATCCCTGGGCAGCTTGTTCCAGTGTCTCACCACCCTCATAGCAAAGAATTTCTTCTTAATATGTAATCTAAATCCACCCTCTTTCAGTTTAAAGCCATCCCTCCTTGTCCTGTCACTACCTGCCCTTGTAAAAAGTCCCTCTCCAGATTTCTTCTTGGACTCCCTTAGGTACTGGAAGGCTGTTACAAGGTCTCCCTGGAGCCTTGTCTTCTCCTGGCTGAACCAGCCCAGCACTCTCAGCCTGTCTCCATAGAAGCCTTCTGATCACCTTTACGGCCCTCTGCTGGACTCACTCTTAATGGTAAGTTGCACTTACCATTACCTGGAGATACTGACAGCATCTTTGGAAGGACTGGCTTCTAACCCAGCAAGCTGTAGGAACATCTGCAATTGTTGCAAATTTTGCTGAACTGTGTTTCATGTTGGACAATAGGTTTAAAGCAAGGGCTGACTGCCTCAGAGGGCACCATCGATTTTACAAAAGTGATGTCTGAGGAAATTTCTATTGTTATGGTTATTAACATACCTTTTGAGACCATGGGGCACTGAATAAAGATGTTGTCAGCTGGAGTGTGTTCTCAATATTGCACCTCCTTAAACTTACTGGGTATCTATCTCTTCCTTTATTATATATATTGAAAAAGTAGATCTCTCCCTTCAAGACCAGATTAGCTGTCTCTAGGGTACAATTACATCCTGGTTTTTAGGCAGAAATGAGCAAGCTCAGCTCCACTTTCCAATGCACCTTGTGGCCACGTAGCTCTAGTTAGTATTTTGATAAAAGCAGACAAAAAGCCTTGAGCAAGACAAAAGGTATTGACTTTGTCTCAGCAGTGCATTAATGCTGCTAAGTGATTTTTGCTTGGTTTGGAATATGGGCAAACTGATATGGATAATATCTGTCTGTGAAGGACCATAAAAATATACTCTTAGGCTCAGCGTTGGATGGGAGGGTCCAAGTTCAATTGGTTATTCATAGTTGAAGAAAAATGCTTTCTCAGTTGCTGCTATTACACTTTCCCTTAAAGTGACACTTTACCCTGCCCATCACATTATATGTGATAAGTAACATATGTTGTACTTCTCTGAACCAAAGCACATAATGATAATTTGCACACAAATTTGTAAAAAATCCAGTTGTTCCATGTAGGCACCTTATTATTTACAGTTCCTTCAATACTGTGGTAACCTGTACTATGGGTAATATATCTATTTGATTATGTATTGTCATTTACAATTACCATTTGAGATCAGCAGATTGTAATCAATTCTTTTACTATTCTTATATTGATTTATTTTGATATTTACCAGAAATGGTATCTAGCTGTTGCTACAAACAGCTAACTCAACTTTAAAACTCCTCCCCCCCCCCCCCCCCAATTTATCATGTTATTCACTTCTTACGATGAGGTAGCCAAACCCTGTCATATCTTTAATATGCTTTTATTCTTAGCAATCTGAAGCTTGTTAGATGATGTGATCTACTGCAGAATTGAAAACTTTCAAAAAATTCTACTGTTCATATTCAACTACTTACATTTCTATGAGAGTTAGGGTTATTAGCTCTGGTAATAATTGTAACAGAATGAATTGTAACAGAAAAGTAAATTTTCGTGAAATGTACTTTGCTTTCCTGCATTATATTGTTTTAATTCAAATAATTGTCAAAGTGGAAATTACAGATATTCCTACAGATATTTTTCTGTATTTGCTGGAGGAGACGTGCACATAAAACTCTTACTTCCATAAAAAAATTATTGTATTTTCAAAGAACTTGATCTTTAATAAACTATTCTCCCTTTAAAAGAACAAAATCAACAAAAACATTAGTTGGTTCATGTGGTATATATATTTCAAACCCATAAGTGTATATGAAGTTGCCTACAGTTTATGCTTTAGCAAACTTTGCAGGAAATTTAGAACAGAGAAGACTCTGCAAGTTTGGGGTTTTTTAGACATTATGCTCTTTGGTATTAATCTCAATCAAACATTACACAAAGCCAATGACAATTTGAATTAAGAAATTGGATATCAGAAAAAAATCTTGTTAAGGGCCCCTTTTATCAAGAGGAATCTAAAGGTATGTTCTAGTGGGCAAAGGATGGCATAGTTGGTTGGTTGGTTTAATTTATGAGAGAAAGAATCCTAGTTTCAGAGACTGCAAAACAGCATAAGCACTGACCACCAGGAACCTTGCATTCAGTTTTGAAATTCAGACACAAAACGAAAAACACTCATAACTTGAGAAAGCTTCTCTGTATACGTTCAGGGAGAGATGAAAGACACATCCACAAGCAGAAAAACAGTAGGACTTCAAATGTACACTATCATTATTACTGTTACTTTAAAGCATTGCATCAGCACAGGCCAAGGATAGATTAACAGTGTTTAAAAATGGGAATAACATTGTAGAAAAGGCAGAATTATTCAGCAAATACTTCTTACCTGGTCTAATAGGTAGGGCATCCCCGCCTGCCTATGGTTAGCACAGAGATTCCCTACAATATCCCTACAGTGTGTCCTTCTTCAAGTTCCTCCCTATTTCCCCCACTAGCCCTATAAATTTCCTTTCTTTATTTTCTTTGAGTGCAGGCTGACATCTCACTAAACTAGGAAAAATAAACTTGCACAAAATGATGGTTTGAAGCCTCCTGGGCCAGAGAGGGAATGAATCCAACTTCCATGTATGGGTGAATGCTCTACTTGCCAGATCAAAAGAAGGTCTGTAACCATGTGATAATATTCTTCATAGAATCACAGAATGGTTTGGGTTGGAAGGGACCTTAAAGCTCACCCAGTTCCAACACTGCTGCCATGAACAGGGACACTTTCCACTAGACCACGTTGCTCAAAGCCCCGTCCAACCTTGTCTTGAACACTTCTTAAATGTAGTTTCTTTTTACCTGGCTGTGTTTTAAATGGATGCAGCTGTATTTTTTGGCTACCAAATCCAGTTTGTAGAGGGGTGCTGAGACTGCAGCTGATCAACTACCCATGTGATGTGGGCAGAAAAACAGATAGTTGCACACTCCAGCTCAAGTATGAGCATAAACAAGCAGATCTAAAGCAGAAAAAATCCTTCTGCTTAGAAAAACAATGGAACTAAGACTCTTTGATCCTCAAAATTTTCAAGGTCAAGGATGGGGACATCTAGGAAGTTTAATTGCTTCAGGAATGAAGGACGGATGAGCAGAAATTCATGGGATTGGAGCTTGGCTTGTTGCCTTTCTAGCACCAGTCCCAATCTTTCACCCTCCTTGTGTGTGTGACCTGAACCAGCTAAGCTGCAGTTGCGTGATGAGCCTTGTTTCACCAACTAGGCGATATGACTGCTGTAGCCAACAGAGAAGGCAATGCCCCTCTATAAAATGGGAATAATGATTCTCTTTCCTCTTCTAAAGGTTTTGAAAGATACAGATGAAAGTCTTACACAGGAAGTAAGATCCTATATTAAAACAAAACTGCAATATTGTTTGCCTGTAAAGAAACAAAGGTTACATGTTTCAAAAGTTTGCACAGTTAGTACTTACAAGCAATGCATTGTTTTTCATTACCAATGATTTGTTTTCTTGCAGAACAACTTCTTCTAAAATATTAAACACAGTCAAAGTGACTAATGCATTTTTTTAATCTAAGAATTGCTCAATTAAAAATTTACAAGGCACGCAATTTTGATTTCTGCCGACAATAGTCAAAACTTGTGTATAAAGATTAATTACTTATAAAGTAAAACACATCTTTTAAAAACTGACATTAAATTTGCATCTGCACTGTATGTTGGATTTTATTCTACTCTCTTTAAGCAAATGACTTCTAGTGGACTTTTGGTAGAGTTTTAAACTGCTGATAGAAATGCATCTTGTGAATTGATGAGTGCTTGAACTAACTAAAACCAAGAAGGAAACCATATTTTGTACTTGGTTTCTGATGTATTCATTATAGCCTATGGATATCCTAGTTAATAGTATAAAAGGTATACTGACTTTTTAATTGCATTGTATTATTGTGAATTATTATCTTACAGCAAAAGGTAATTGTATTTCGTATCAAATTAAGCAACTTTGTTAAAATCTACTTTGAAAGTATTGGTGCTTTTTTAAACTATGCTATAACGTTTTGTACTGACTCTACATGACTGAGGTTTCTAATGACAGAAAAATAGATATTTCTTTTACTATACCAAGACTGCCCTCTAGAGTCTCATTGGGCCCAATTAATCTCTGGTGTAACTTTCTCCAGATCACCTTTGAAATGTACACATCTCTACAGGCCCTATTATGCAGTGCTCCAACTTGAATGGTGAAACACTTGCTTGAAAATGTAGGTAATACAATTTCAAGACAAAGATGGGAACCTTTTTTCACTTACTATGAGCTCTTATAACTCATTTACTTGTAAATTAAAAAATTATGTGTAGACTCTTTACTGCACATATTTCACATTCCAAGCCAGATGCAAAATATTAGGAAAATGATGAAAAAGAGAATAGTTTTAATCTCTTCCTAAAGCCACATGAGAGATGTCTATGTCTATAAAAGACGACAGGGGGAATGCATGCAGGATAACCAAATTAGGTTGGTACTTATTCTTTCTTTACAAGTGTTAAAAAGCAGCACTTCTCCCCTCTGAGGGCTGGATTAAGCTTCCACTGAAGCCAACGGCAAACCTTAAGTAATCAAGGAAACAGAATTATTGCACTGATTGCCAGAAGCATTTGTATTTGGTTGTTAAATTAATAATGGGTATCTGGTTCAATAAACAGTTGTGTTTCCCGTTAAATTGTAACTGCAGTGCTGCTTCCTATTACATACCAATATATTATGCAAAAGAGGCAGGGAAAAGAGGACAGTAAAGAGACTCACACAATATGGTTTTAAAATATATGATTCAATGAAAAGAACTCTTAGTGCTTTAAGCCAAACAGCACCTTATATTATTGAGAGAGCCTCATTTTCAGATTAAAAGAATGTAATCTTTAATTACAACTCTATAATTTAAATCAAAGGATATAATAAGAAAGTGAGATTTTTTATTTTTTTTTTTTTCCTCAAAGAACTGGATTTTTGCTTTTTTTTTCCTGTTTTACAGCTCCCAGTAGGAATGGCTTATTAAAATCTGGTTGCACTTTGCATTTACTATATATTCTGAGGCCAGTCAGGGATAAATAGTCCCAGCAAGCTAACTGAAATTGGATTCATTTAGATAAAGCCAAAAGGATTTGGCCTTACGTTGATATTTACAGCAGATGCACATGAAACTGAAACTTGGCTTATTGAATTATTTACTGGAATCTGCATTTCTTCAGTAAAGTTGTCTTTATTCTGATCTTTCTGTATGAAGTAACAAAAAAATCAATTTGGACAGTGATCAATGGTGCAGAACAAGTAATTGATTTTTTTTAAACTATGATTTTGTTGAGAATAAACCCCAGTTACTTCATCTTTCTGTACTATATGGTCCCACGTTCTAGTAATGTAACTTCACCAGTATCTGTCTTATCAGGGAGATATAAAACCATTCTCGTGTAAGCAGTTATTCTCAGTTGCTGTGTCTCGTATGTGAAGAGTTACAGGTAGTCATTTTGTCATTTTGGACATCTAGGGTGAATTTCACATAGTGAGGGCAGGGCACGCAGGAGAAATACTGTACACACAGAATATACAAGGGCCTTTACTTTGCTCGGGTAAGTTGCACGCAACCTGGGAAATATTTCCTTGGTATAACAACGCAAAAAATTGCAAACATTATGTTACACATTGTAGGCTTGAATTGACAAAATCACCTACTAAATAAACTTTTTAATCTAAAGAATATTTGGCATTTAATCTGACGGCAACTGCAGCCAGTGGAAATCTTTCCATTGGCATGTGTTGGCTTCTTACCTGTTCTTTCTTCTCCTCTGTACACTTGAGATGGCAGGAATCAATTTAGACCATCTCCTAAACACATCTACACAATCTAATAATCACAGAACAGTGGATGAAGAATACAAAAGTCTCATGCATCTCCATGCTGTTCCAGGAAGCCAGTTTTGATATGACTTTCTTCAGTACTTCCCTTGGCAATAAAGGAAAAATATGCTACATTTCTCACTATCTCTTTTAAATCGGAATAGGTTTCTTATTATTCTTTATAGTTTGGATTCTCTTTTCCCGTCTGTGCCTTGGAAATACTTGCAGTGATTCCCTAGATAAAGATATGCTTTTATCTTTTAGGGAGTATTGATTTTTTTAAATCTTCTAATTTTGTTGCCTTCAAGCTGATCATTTCTCATTATTAAGCCACTTTTTCACTGAAGTGGAAACAGGCATTTTAGGGAAAAAAGCTCAGTACTGATTTTGTTGAAATCAGGACAGTGACACAGCAGTGACATCAAACATTTTTCCCCACCTAGCCCTATTACAAACAAAATTTCACAAATAATGGATAGTTCATTGGATTTGCATGCTAAACAGAAGAGTTGTTACGTTTGCACTGTTTAGAAAGATAAGAGGCAAGAATCAATCACATGTGGCTGGTATAAGAGGAGGTCTAGTTCCTGCACTTCTTCTTAATATTTGCCTACAGATAATATTCTAAATCCGTATTTCAATACTGAAATAAGTAATTTGCCTTTAAAAATGCTGATGATTGACAGGTCCTCAAAGACATGCTTGGATTACATTAAAAAATTAACTGGAAAGTTCAACTAGAAATGAAACTACAAATGTGGAGAAACAACACCAAAACAGTTTTTAAATGGGAAAATCATATGTTCCCCCATGTTATAATCGCTTCCTCATATTCTTTTCAATACTAAAATCTTCAGATTAACTTTTTTGTCAAGAAAAAGAAAAGAAGAATAAATTGAGCACAAGCAATAGAATCTCAGTTAACTTTTCTGTCAAAACTTTCTTTCTTCCATTTATTTTCTCCTCCCATAATACCTTTCATTTAACCAAACGTGTTTCTTTCTACATCTTGACAATACCAAATTCGTCCTCTCCTTCTAACATCCACCTCTGATTAAAAACTTAAAAAGTTTTAACTTTTTAAAAAAATCTATTACTGATCCTAAACCCCAACAGTGTGACGGAGGAAGAATCATAGCATATGCTATGTCTAAACACACCATTGTAAAGGTATTGTGGTATTTAAGCCAGTAGACAAGAACACTAGGTTTGTGTGTCCACCCGCATTTCTTGCTCGTGCTACATAACATTGATGTCAGCTAAGGATTAAAGATGTAGTGTTTCTTCTATAGTGCAGAGCTCTAATTAATCTAAAGTAAATTCTGAATTTGGGATGACTTCTCCACTGATAACTACTGAGGGCACAACACAAGCCTGGCTGCTGTCCCGAAGAGAAAACCAAAATACACACTGAAATTTTGTCCCTGTGTGGTGGATGAGCCTTGCCAGTTCCCCAGCACAGGAGGTGCACACAGAAACCGTATCTCTGGAGACAATGTGTGCTGCTGCATTGCTATGACTTCCCTGTGAGTCTGCACCAGTGGTATTGGAATTAAGCCAGATCTTGGAGTGATTAAAGCTTATACATTTGAAATTAATTTTACAAAAGCAGTTTAAAATAGCCACTTAGCAACTTTCTGGATTCTGAGATGCTCTTTTGAGCTGGCATGGTCTTATTCTGAATTTATGCAATCTCTGCAGTAAATTTTGAACTCTCCTCAGAACTTTCTTCAGGCTTTCTCTAAGGATCTTTCTGAATTCTTCCCTGTAACTAGGATCATCCAGGCAACAGATAACTTATCCCTTGCATTTTTTGTTCCATTATTCTTTGGATCCCAGAGGATGCACTGGTTACCCTCCTCTGTAGTCCTTCACAGCTGGTATTGACTTTATAGTTCCCACAATCTCACAATACCTTCACCTCATGAAGGGCAGAGTCCTGCACTTAATCCTGAGCCTGTAGTTTGTTCTGGTGCCTTTCCACAGGCTGTTGTACTAGGTGTGCCACACGTCTGGGTATGAAAGATACAGGAACTGCATCATTGACTGCATCTGGTCCTGAAGTTCCTACATTCTCCCACTCTATGTCTGTACTAAATGTCCCTGCCTGACATTACACTTGTACTCCACAGTACAGTCTTAACTTTGTAGCTAATTTTTTGATCATGTAGAACAAACTTCAACTACAAATAACTCCAAAAGTAAATAAATATATTTGTAAGTTGCATGCAGACACTGCATGCCTTTGGTAATAAATGCACTTTTTTTCAGCCTTATAACTACGCTTGAGAAAAAACACCTGCTTTTGTCCCTCAATAATCACAGGTGTTTGTACTCCTAGAAACACAGAGGAAGATGCATATAAATGCTGTCCTGCAGCCATAACCCTGTTCATGTGAGTGAAAAAGATCTTAAATATAGTTCACTGGAACACAGAACTAGGACCTTCCTTGAGTCCAGGCCATTGATATCACAACAGCTGTACCCTAGAACTGCATAAATGTGTTTGATTTCATTTCAAAGTTAGGTCTTTTTAACTGCAATGATGGCTTAGGGACATTTTCTATTTTCAAGTCTAAATGCATTTATAATCTTTTAATGTCTATTTCTTCTTATGCCAACACTGCCTTTTAATTTAAATAGCTGTTTCCCCTCACTGTGTTTACACCCTTGATATATTTATAGACTGCAATCACAACCTCCTCCGCACTACAATCTACTTATATAAGCAAGCTAGCCTTTGGCAATGTCCTTTCTATAAAGATGGGTTCCCTGTTTTTCTAGTCTTCTTAGTAGCTTCCCTGTGCTCCTGATCCAATTTCAGTTCATGACTTCTGGGCACAGATGAGAAGAATCACCTGCAGTATGCTAGGTAGAGCCTTGCAATGTCAACATGAAATGTTCACAAACAAAATAACTAGCCCTTCTTCAGTATTTACAGAGCTTTTGACTTTGTACCAGTGTCATCAGAATAACTTCCACACAATTGTGATGTGCAACCATGAATATATTAAAAAGATTGACCCAAAAGTAGTTGATAAACTGATCCCTTCAAATTTCGTATTTTACAGTATTTTTTTTTCTGATTATCTTCTGCAGTTTTGCCGCATCCTCTCAAAACTATGGATGGCGTGAGTGGAGATAATAATTTGATATGAGTCCTAGTGATTCTTCCATTTCTAGTGCAACCAGCTCTGTACGTTTATACTGAACAGCCTTATTAGCTGTGTTGTTTTGTTTTTTTTTTCCCCTGGAAGATTCATAGGAGATTTGCAAGTCATTACCATTACTGACCTGTGTGTGAGAGGGGAGCACCAGAGTTGTCACCATGCCCAGGTAAAAGGAGCGATATTTTGGCCTTGTCCACCCACAGAACGCAAAGTGTCGCTCACAGAAGGGGCTGATGTGCTGTGCCTTCATGTTGATCCAGACTCTCTGTGATTCATTTTCAGGACGGTGCATGCACCATTTTGGTAATTTCAAACGCACACACGTGCACAGACACTACTGCTGCCTTGGAAGAAGAAGGAACAGAGTGGGAGTAGGGGGTAAATTGGGAGGGGTTCTTTATTGTGCAGTCTGAGAGTAGAGTTAGGAATTAGATTTAGGAATTAGACACTGCACTGCTTTGCTGCTTGGCTGCACTACTGACTATCATATTCTTGGAAGAGAAACATTAATGTGGTCCCTGATAGGTGACTTACCTGAATGAAGAAAAAGTACTGTGACAGTAACAGCTAGTGAGTGTGAGTCAAAATTAATATTGCAGGATGAGATGTCTACTTTCTTGAATTTATAATTGCTTGGCAATGAAAATATGAGATTATAATTGTCAGATACTCTGCTATTCCTGACTTGGTCTTGATATCATTTTCAGCACTCATGATTTGTTTGAAATTTGTTTCTCAGCACTCATGATTTGTTTCAAGAACTGCAAAACTCAAATGTCAATGGAGCTTTAAACTGTCCTGTTACTAAAACTGTACAAACTGATTTTAAGAAACCACAGTAAGAAGAACAGCGGAGTAACCCTTAAACAGAAAAAACATTTTTTGGTTTTCTGATTGATTAGACCGATGATTCTGTCTACCAAAATATTACTTCTGGATGCATCAGTTTCTATTAAATAGAACTTTTAAAATGCCCCAAGGCAGTACCATCATGTATTTAGTATATTTAACAGGGTCAAATTATCAATATATATACTTATATATATATATAATTTTAATTTATATAATTTACTATGTGTGCAATAGTGTTTAAACCCTTCTACAAGAAAACTTTGCTTGCCACATGGATCTTTTATTGACCTGTGTTTATTGTTTTGAAGACCAAAGACCCCAAGTTTTATACACCTTTTAGTACTTAAAACACTGTGTTCACATATTCTGGACATTACAAAAAGCTGTTCCCACAGTGAAAATACATAATCACAAACAAAAACGTTAGCCCTGCCTAACTGCTTCTAGTGGAAATGCTGCCTGGCAAGAGCAGCATTGAGCTGCATGTCACTTCCTTATGAGCACACATAGCGGTACTCAAAATAGGGCAAAATCATTTTCACTGGCCCATTCTAAGGTCTTCATTTGAGTCTCCAAGTGCACCCACACAGCCTCAGGTTCTTCATGGAGGTGAAGTTCCATGAACTTCACAAAATGCCCGTTCAAGGGATGCCCCATCTCTGTAAGTCTTCAAGGCCAGGCTGGGTGGAGCTTTAAGCAACCTGGTCTAGTGGAAGTTGTTCCTGTCCAATGGCAGGAAGGGTGAAACCAGATGATCTTTAAGATTCCTTCCAACCCAAACCATTCTGTGGTTCTGTGATTCTATGATTCTATGAACAGTCTTTTGAAGTTTGGGTAGGATATCACTGTTTTAACAGTTAAGCGATGTATGGTACCTTCTTCATTCTGCAGCTGTTGGAAAATCTCAGAAACAATAATGTTTTTGTCTGCTGCACTTTTCTATGTTTTCAAAGAAGCAACATGACTTACCTTATGTTTAACTGCAAAGTATAAGTGCAGTCTGTAACAAATAAATGTAAGCGGTGTAGGCTGGAGCCCTGGGACACATATTACTTATACATATCTTGTTGGTAACAGAACATAAATACTTCACTAAAGTCTCCATTTGTAATTTGTGCTGAACGTTTCTGAACATATGAAATATGAATTACATTTTGTAATGGCCCTTTGTGTTGAGGTCTAGCGGGAAAATATTGTTCTCCATGAGACAAAGTAAATTGCAATGATTCCTGAAGGGACTTGACTTTTGTACAAGAAAATACATTTAATCTGACATAGTTACTCTAATGATCTCTCATGTTATCTTTTATTGAACACAAAATGAAGTACAGCCATCAAAGTTTAGCATGCTGCTGAGTGCACCATCATTAGATTACCAATATGGGGTAAAGGGAATTTACTTAACTCTACACACTTTTAGGGACTCACAAGTTTAGTAGAATGGTCTATACCACCTGCTATTTAAAGTAGCAAGGCTTGCAAAATATACTTTTAGAAACATGTACACTTGAAAGAAGTTAGAAACAATCATCCTCTTTTCACATGTAAGAGACATCAAGGGATCTCTTAAGAGAGGGCCAAGAGGGGAACTATCACTCTCTTCAACTACCTAGCAGGACATTTACAGAGAAGGCAGAGCCAGACTCTTCTCAGAGGTGGGCAGCTAAAGGACAATGAGTGGTAGGTTTAAGTTGAAAGAAGGAAAATTCCAACTTGATATTAGGAAAAAAATTCACAATGAGGTGATCAGACATCAGAAAAGGTTGCCCAGAGAGGCCGTGGAATTTCTTTCTTTGGGGGATGTTCCAAACTCAACCAGAAAATGCTGTATACAACCTGGTCGAATTTCAGAGCTAGATCTCAATTCAAAGTCAACCCTTCTCTGGGTTGGGCCAGATGACACCAAAGGTCCTTTCTGACCAGAGTTATTGTATGATTCTATGATCATATTGTAGTTTTTATCATAATTACAATGTATCTATTATGTGAATCCTCATTTCATCTGTAAAATGGAGTATATTCATCTGTGACAGACATTTTGAAGAATGCAAGTACAGAACAGTCCCATATGAAGAATACAAAATTACTATTGTCTTATATTATAAATATAACTAATAATATTTCTTTGTGGTTGAAATCTGCAGCCTGTTAGTTATATGAGTCAGCTTCAGCAGAGTATTTTATTAGCTTTTAACAGAATAGTTGACAGCATAATCAGACTTTTATTGTTTTGGTATTCTTAATACACAGATGATTGTTATACATGAACTTCCTAACTCTTTTGCTATGTCCATGATATCCTTTTCTTCATCTGGTTATTGCTCCTAATCTCAGCACAGAATGAGACAGCACCGTGTAGAAGTGGTGGGGGTAGAATTATAATGTGCGTAAATGAAGCCTGCTGTAAGCTACACTTTAGAGCCTTTTGTTTGTTTTGTTCAGTTTGGTTCGGTCTATCTTCCTAAAGAGGGATCAGACTTTTTTTTTTTTTTAATATTCTCATTTGCATAGCTTTTGCAAATAACTTTCGTCTTTCTTAAACCCAGGAATATCAGCTCCAACCTCAAAGCAAGCTCAGAGGAAACAGCTGCACCCTGTACATTGATTTCAGTTAAATTAGACCACAGAAAAGGTATTCCTGAGACTTGCAAAGACCTTTTTACAAAACCCAGCATCACATGTTTAATAGTATACAATTTTATTCTAGGGTTTTGATGCTTTGAAAAAGAATTTGTAGAACTATATAGACCATAGCAATGTTCAACATAACATTAAAGATCAATCTCAGTTCTATTGTAACACTGTCACACAAAGCCCAGCAAAGGTTTGTGGCATTTGAATGCTTTTCCGTGCCTTCACACATCTGACTTTATTTCAGGTATGATAGTGGCAATTTAGTATTTTAAGTTTATAATGCTTGTTTTCATTATTATATCCTTTTAATGTGCTAACTATACTCTCAACCTTATGTTTTCACAAATGTGGTTTTGGGACGGAATTGGTTTGGAGTTTTTATTTTCATTTTATTTTCATATAAGGAAATAAATAAAGCAAAAGTTTTCAAACATAAAAAAGCTGTTACTCATGTAAGACCTTGTCTTACTCAGCCTTGACCTTTTGAGAAGCTGAGAGTAGTTAAAAACTTGCCCTTGGTGGCTTGATGTAGCTTTTTGTAGTAGTTGGGGTTTTTTAAGTTACTTTTCAAGCTACCGAGGCATTTCAAGGGTTAGGATGAACACTGAAAGAAAATAGAGGGGTAGGAAGCAGGTGTATCAGCTGAGAGAGATGATTAATTAAGGAAATTCACAACTATTGCTTAATTCTGGGGCTTTTTTAATGTAAATATAATAGTCTGCAGAAGATTTAATGAAAGACAGAAACATTTCTATTTACATTGCAGTCACTTTCCATTATAAATCTGTATTTACACTTCTTTCTAAAATTGTCCTTGACAATTTATATTTAGTTGAATGTTGTTATTTCTTATTCTGAAGGCAAAAGGAAGGAGTTTTGCATATTTTAAAAAAAGTAATTAAGGCACGGTATCCCAGTCATTTTTAGTTCAAGCTTTTAAATGAGTTTCATTTATGTATAGGTTTCTTAGAGGAATTTTAGTAAAAAAATTGCTCATTAATAGTTTTCTGAACTTTAATATAAATTTCACTAACAGCTTTCTTTCATATTTCCTTCAAATTTCACATGCCACTGGCATGCAGAAAAGGTTCTAGTTAAACAGTGAGTATAGCATTATTCAGTTACAGATCATTTCAAGCCCCATTGCTGCTACTGAAATGTTAATTGGAATTTTGTGTCTGTATTCCAGAAAGGTGAATCTGATATGGATCATGTGCCAGATAGGGGCCATTTGCCTAAGATCTCTGGGACACAGAGAAGTCCTGCCAGATACTTAGGAGGACAGAGGCTGCAGCCCTCTAGTTTCTGTGTGCCCAGTCTAGCACCATCATCATCAGTAGATCAGGAAGGTAAGATGACAAAGAAACATGTGAGGCTAGCAAGTGCTGAAAGAGGATCAGAACAGAATTTCAGCAGGCTCTTGGCTCTGTAAGAGTCAAAACCCATCTGATTTACATCTGCTTTACTCCCCCTTTTCCCTGCATTCCCTTTGCACAGGTAATGGCAGTGTCATCTTCTTTCCCTGAACATGAAACAGGCAGGCAATGTCTTGTCCATAGAAAAACCATTAGTCACAGAAGATATGTGTAGGCTGCCCCTAATCAAAGTCTCATCTTACTCCCAGAGTAGGATTGAAGGCATCAACCATGCATCTCCAAAAGTCAACATCTCCATTCATTTCTCCTCACTCCTAACTTCCTCCCACCGTAAATCCGGGAGCTGCCCTACCCAGACTGTTTCTGGTTTGTTGCTGGTCACGCTCCTTTTGACGCAGCCCAGGATACAGTTGACTTTCTGGGCTGCGAGCACATGCTGCCGGCTCATGTTCAGATTCTCTTCAACCAATATCCCCAGTCCTTCTCCCCGAGGCTTCTCTGAATCTCTTCTCCACCCACCCAAACTGTAGCTGTGCCTAGGATTGCCCCTACGCAGGTGTAGGACCTTTCACTTGGCTTGGTTGAACTTCATGGGGTTGTCATTGGCCCATCTCACAAGAGAATCAAGGAGTAGGTGATCCTTGAATATCAAGCAGAAGTCTTTGGCACTCCTGCCCTCTAGGGCTTTATTCAATGGAACCTCACTAAGCAGGCTCTTGAAGAGGCCAAAGTCTGCTCTCTTGAAGTTCAAGCTGTTCCTATCTATCTGTCTATAGAGAGCTTCATCCACAGAGTCCTCCTGATAGGTGGTCCTTATCAGATCCCCACAGTAATGTCCCCCACCACTGTTCTCCCTTTGGCCCTGACCCACAAGATCTCTGTTGACTCATCACCTATCCCCAGAGTTCCATAATCTCCAGCCTGTTACTGACATAAATGCATTCATCATATACCATGCAGCAAAAATCTCACAGATCTTGAAGCACCATCTTGCCAGTTGATACTAATTATCCACCAGAGAATTCACCAGACTAATTCATATTTCAGCTTGGCCCAATTCAGCAGCCCCTCTTGTCTACAAGGGACATAGACACTCAACTTCACTTACATGTCATATTATATAACTCAAATTAAGCACGTCTAAATCACTTGGGCTTTAATTAGGCAACTAGTAAAAAAGCCTAGCATCCTAATGCTAGAAATAATTTTAAACAAAAAGTCTTCAAAGCAAGAGTTCCAGCAAGAAAGTATGAATGAAAATTGATACCATTAATCCCAAAATGCCATCAAAAATCCCTGATTAATCAGTATTGAAATAGTTCTGCTATCAAAATCAGCAAATGCAGTGTTAAAAAGCCCTACGTAATAGAAAGAGCTGTTGTAGGTTTTATCCTACAAAAATTTAACTGCCAAGGAATACAGGTATACTAAGAATATATCAATGAAATTTTTATTACAGTGTGGTTTTGGGACAAAAACTTTCAATTTTAACTATTCAGCAGTGGCAAAAGACATCCCAGTAACCATTACAAATCTCTTTCTGTCAGGTGGCAATTTGGAAATGTCAATGAATAGTCAGAAGTGTAACACTTAAGGGCTTTGTTTTAAAGGCAGAAGAGAAATATTTATCAAATGTTTGAGGGTTTGTTTTTAACATCTAAATACAACATTTAAAATAGTATCTACTGAATTTAAACATCAAACCAGAAGCTCTCTATAATTTTCATATAGATTTTCAAGGCACTGCCTGGAGAGCAATAGCTGACATCATTTTAATAACTACTGAAATTCAAAAGTGCTGGGAATAGAAGGAAAGACCACTGTTGCACAGTTATTTTCAAAGGAAAGGTGTAATGATCTGAATAAATACAGGCTAATAAGTTGATACCAGGCACAATAACACAGCCATTCATGTGGGAATATTATTAATAAGTAAAGAAAGAGTAGATATATAGTGGAGACACATCTCTGATACAGGACCAGTCTGCGTCACTTTGGTCAGCCAACATGCCAACATTAACTCAACTTTTTTCTCTTTGTAAAGGTTTTCTGGCATACAACATCTGTCAAAGCCTACAAACAATCAAGGTAACCCCAAAACAAAGTAAGCTGGAAGGAGACAGTGGATCTACTATGGTATTGGAAAAGGAATCTGACTGGGGGATCTCATTGATCCTGGAAAGGTGTGTGTTGTGCACTGTGTGTTAATAAAGTGTTGCATAACCGTGGTTGGTAATTGGTCCATGGAGGAGTAGCGACACCATGAAGCAAATTAAATACCAAAACGAACAAAAATATTTCATCTGCCAGTTAGTAAAAACCTCTTTGGTTTTGGTTATGAGGGTGTTTGGGGAGTTTTCTGTTTAGGTTTGGGGTTTAGGGTATTTTGCTGGGGGAGGGAGAAGTATAGTATATTAAACTGCTAGAAATCAAAGTTTCTGATCTAAAATATCACAGGTGAAGGGAACTTTATTACAGAACATGGCTGGGTCCCCAGCTATTTGGTAGCATCTGACATTTCTGTGCTTCTCTCCCTCTGAATGCTAATAACTGGCCACACGGTAGCTCTTCTTACAAAGGGAACGATTTTGGCTGTAAACACTTCCAAAGACACTTTTCTTTCAAACAGGCAAAAGAAAATGCAAAGTGATGCACTGGGATGCCTTATCTACATTTTACGTGTTTCTGCAGTAGTGATGCTTATGCGTAAAATCTGCTTTCAAAAATAATGAGGTGAATACCCTTCTGTTGCAATGTTTCCTTTTATTATGTTTTTTATTTAAGCTAAAAGAAGTGTTAAACTGGCTTAAAAATGTAATCCAATTATTTTGAGGAAGTTGGAAATGTGGGTGAAAAACTATATTTTACATAATGATTAGATTACAGAAACAACAAAAAGAAGGACAGCAACTAAGAATTTCATCCTAGTGCTGCCCCTGGTAACAGGGTTAATTTAGGCAGGCACCTTTTGTGCACTCTGCTGGGTGAGTTATGCTTTTGAATCCAAAAGTTTCAACCGTCACTTTTCCTTAGTACTAACAGAAACTTCAAAACAATATTACAAATCTTATGAGAAACAGAATTTGTCTCAAGAAACCAGTTTTGAGATATTGGCAATGTCTACCCACACTGCAATCAAATTAGACATGTGGCTCACGGGGCTCAGTTCAAGTACAGGAGTGCTCAATAGAGTAAGAATTTGCTTATCCTTAGTGATAAATATGTATTCTCACCCTCTGTTGTCTAGCAAAACACACAGAGGATGGATAACATTGCATGTAAATGCCTAATGACAAGTGCCAGGATTAATGTGACTAAGCCTGGCAGTGAGATAGACCTACTTGCTGCATATTCTGCTAATGGATCAAAAGAAGAATTGTACTTGCACAACGAGTTGCGGCAAAGGTTAATGCATCTTGTAGAGAAAGGGAAGATCCTAATCTCCTAACAACAGCTCATAGGAAAAACTCCTTCTTTGACTCTTCCTAGGACAATTATATCTACAATCTAATTGTTGGGTTTTGCTTTAGTTCAAAATATAACATAGTTGTCTACATCATGTGCAAGCAGTTCGTTGTTCAACAGAAATATCACTCGTTTTATTAATTGTATCTCAGAAAAAATCAATGATAACAGTACTTGTGCATGTAAAGGTACAAGAAAGTTTTGGTTTATGATTCGATTTGTTTACAGGCAGCCTTTAAATGCGTTATGTGAAAAAGGTGGGGATTGGGGTGTGTGTTTTTTGGTTTGGGGTGGGTTGTTTCATTTTTATTTGCTAAGTGATTCCTCAATCATTTGGTACAAATGAACATTCAATTTTTTCAGCCTAACTTTTTATTCAGGAGATGATCCATCTTGGTGAGAGAGAACATTTGTTACGTTTAAAATCTATTGCCACATTCTTTGTGTGAAACACAGCCCTGCTAAGAACAAACAATTTTGAGCATTGTGCCAGGCCTTTCTGCCTTGCAGAGGAAGGATGTGAAAGTATGTCATTCTGTCATTGCCATGCACAGTGGTCTCTGGAGGGGCAGACAGACCATACCACCTTCTTGAAAGGAGAAAGAGGCCAAAGGTCTGTGAACATGGGGAAGAGCTCTGCAGGGATGAGGATGATAGCATGGGTCTGGGGATATTTACTGACCTTGGGTGTGCCCATGCCTTCTTGCTGCTCTGCAATTCAGTTTCCCCTCTTTGTACCCTAGAGTACAGCATCTTTCTGGCCTGATACCTTTGACTTTCCCAGCCTAAAACTTTTCCGTCAATGCTGATGTTAACTGCTGTTTATTTCATCACTTCTACTCTGCTCCTTTCAATTTCAAGACCACCATGGCTCACAGCCCTCTAGCCAAGCCCTTCTCTGTCATGGCATCTGACAGCCAGTCTAGTTCACTGCTGGCTTTTGCTGGCACAAGTATACTTCAGCATTTTCCCATGACAAACTCTACTGTTTCAGGGCCACACGGGAGCTCATATGGCTAAAGAAAGATCACATTGCCTTGTGGTTTGGTAATGCTTTCATACTACAGGAGCCCTCTAACAGGCAGCATCTGCCTTCTCCACAGCTGACTAATGACAACCCTGCTCTCCAGAGGAGTGCCAGCTTTTACCTTCAGTTTCTTTGGTCCTTTTCAAATTGTACATACCTAAAACCCAGCTAGCAGAGTAGGTAGTGAAAAGAGCCTCATGTTAGATAATTGAGGTTGCTAGTCACAGTGTAATGCAAATAGTTCTGCAAGCCCAGGTACTAGCAGTTTAGAATACTGTTTCCCTACACAGAGCAGGTTGCACAGACAAATGGCTGCACTTAGGCAGCTCTATGAAAATTAATCCTGGAAGGAGGCCCAGTGTCACTGCTCCCAGCATCTGCAACAACGACCAAATAGTCAGCACTGCAGATTCTCCCATTGCCACCACTGAATAATCCCTTTTCACAGCATCCATGCTTTGATGTTGATCACTTAAACACACACCTTTCTCCCCATAGGTGAGGAAGGCTGTGCAAGGAGACTTTCCACTCACAAGGACATCTGTGAAGTTTCAGACCAAGGGCTCATTTCATTATGTATTGAGATTCTGACTGTGGCCATGAATGGATATGTAGAAAGAAAGCATCAAAGAAAAGCACGGGGTAATGTTCTCCCTGCGGTTTCTCACCCGGCTTCCAACAATTTGCAGAACAAAGGTTTTTAATCCCTTCTTGTAAAGAAATCATTCCTTACTTCAGATCCCATTCCTGACACTGTTCTCTGCACAATTTCTAGTTTTATAATATCCTTTTTTATGTGCCGGAACTGCACACAATACCCCTGGGCACACCAGTGTTTTATATAATGACACGATAATGCTTTCTGTGTTGTTCTCTATTTCTGCCCCAGCAGTTCCTACTGTTTTTCTTGCCTTTTGATAACAGCTAAGTACTGAGCAGATGTTTCCAGAAATCTTCCACAAAATTCTTTTCTCACTAATACATATCCAAAAAATAAGCAACAACTCCCCCCAAACCCACAAGCAAAACAGAAGAATTATTTGTGTCTAATTATAAAGGTGTACATTTTGTCTTTGTCCAAAGAATAAAAGGAAATTCTTGCACAGAAAAGTCCTTTCTGGAATATTTTTTATGGTCATTCACTAAGGTTGGGTGAATTCATAACATACATCTACCAGCCTCTTAAGTCTTGAACATTCAAGCTGTCATTCTAGATGTTTCATGGGCACTGTCCTCTGTGTGCTTCCTGCTCAGACTATGAACTTACTGAAGTGTAACAGTCCAATTAAGAAAGACAGCCTCTTAGGTTCCCTGCACATGTATTATTAGGGGTGTTGGTATTAACTTTGTACTTATGTCTTTCCATTAAAGAAAGACTAAAACCTTTTCTTGAGAACTCCAACATTTTCAGTGTTTGCAAGAGACCTTCTTTGTAACTGAGTAGCTGAGGTAAGGAAGATGCTTTTGTAATAAGCTAATGTAGTTAAATCATTTTGACTGGCTATGAAATACTGAGAAATTACCAATCATTGCATTTAAACAGGTTGATAGTATCAACAGGGTAAATACATTTCTATATACTCATATATTAAAATATCTTGTTACTTAAAGGGTCATGAAAAACTGGGAAAACTGGTAGTGGATGTTCACCTTGTAACTCTGCATGACTTCAGAGCATCCCCTCTGTATTTTGGTGATGTCATGGAAGGTGGGTTGAGTCTTGAAACTCAAATGAAGATGACTGCTTTCATCAGGGTTTTCAGCCTCAGCTTGACTAAACGCACTGCGAAATCATGCAGCACCCCTAGGACCCCTAGTAAGCAGAAGACAACCACGAAATAGCTGCATAAAACACATGCGATGTTCCTTATGTGTTTTTCTGATCAGTGAGGAGAAGGGTAAGTAATTGCTCAGCTCTGTAAGTAAATGTATAAGATGCCATGTTAGATTTATATTAGTAAGTTTAATATGGTTAGGGATACAAGATACCTTGATGGGGCATTCCATCTCCACTAGTATAGACTTCAGATACATTGCTCTGATCATGGTCTTCTACTCCATGCCAAAGAACAAGGCAGAGAACCAGCTTTTACTGCTGCAACACTGGAATTCTCTGGCAACCAGACATGCAAAACTGATGAGCTTCTGTGCCTCTTCAACTCAGCTTTGATTGGCCTGTCAGCGTGGGCAGTTTAGGTGAGCCCTTGGTCAAAGATTTTCAGCACAATAGACCTCCTTGTCCATGGCAGCAAATGTGTGAGAATTATGCAGTAAGAGCTTTTAGAAAGCTCAGCAAGAGAGGGTGATGAGCAAACACTCTGTGGTGTCATGTTCCTTTTATGAGACCTTGAGGCATGACTGATGACTTTCTGGACATAAGAGGTCTCACTCCTTCCTCCATCAACTAACTCCTCATTTTTCCAAAACACCAACTACTCTTGCTTGCTGTCTGGATGTTTTTTCAATTAAAATAATTTTTAAAAAGAAAGAAAAAAAAAGAATATACTTACTCTGCCTTCTGTTAAACAGCAACACCTAATCAAATCCTATGTATGTCTTGTTGCATGCCTCTATTTGTTTCTCTTTAAGGCCTAGCCAAAGCAAATCCATATTTCTGCCTAGACAAATAGGGCTGCTCTGGACTAGAAACACTTTCCAGAACAGGTTATTTCATGTAGCAAGTACCCTATTAGGATGTCCATCTACATTATAAAAAGGGGAGGCAAGCAGTAACTTCAGCAGAGTATTTAGGAAGGAAAAAAGAACTTCTTAGTCTAGGCTTTAGAATTTTAGGCATCTAAAAAAGTCAATATCAAAAATCTGTAAGATCTACTTGGGAGCCGTAAGGAAATACTGAATCATGTAACTTCTCAGAATCGTTGTCACAGTACTTAAATAACATTTGGGTCCATATTAGCATAATCAAGGTGTGTTGCAGGGATTTGAACTAGCATTTAACTTTACAAGTAAATAGGACAGGAGCTCTCAAAAGTCACAGAAACCTGGAAGGTGGTGGACCACACTTTAGTGTTCTTCTTCTGACCTTCAGATTGAATTTCTGCATAACTCACTGCCATTATGCCCACCCTGCATATAGAATTGTGAACAAATCAGAAGAGAAGCTAGGCCAGGAGGTATGAAGTGATGTGAGAATCTCAGGCTTAACTTTAAACAAGTATATTTCTATGCCTCCTACTGTGAGAAATAGATTAAATGTGCCCTCGGTTCACCCTAAAATTTCCAAAACTAGAGTATAGGTAAACCCAAGATTCTTTTTTTTACCCAGCTGCCTGTGTTGAAGCCAAAGTCATTAATTCTGAGCAAACTAACTTATAATTTTGGATTTCTATTGCTAACGCTATGCTCCATGGTAAGGAGCCTTTAGCAGTTGAGCAGCAACCTTCACCAAAACAAAAGTAGCAGCAGCAGGAGGTCTCAAAGAAGCTTCACAGAAATGAGTGGGATGGTGGAGGGCAAATACCTGACTTGTCCTTTTCTCTTTCTGTACCAGATTGTTCCTAGAAGTGAGATCACACAAAACACTTTAACCATGGAGCTCAGGACACCCTCTCAGACATCTCAAGTGGATTCTGTTACGGTGTTAGTATTCAGGGTGATAATTCACAGTGTCACTGACAGCAATTACTGTTAGAGGTCTAAAATATAAACAAAAAAAAACCCAGCTCTCTAAAATGTCAATTATATGTTTGTTACTCAATTCAAGGTCATATCATTTTTTAATAAAAGCAAAGAAAACTCAGATGTCCACTCAAGAAAATAAGAAGCTTTTAAAAATTCCTTAATTTCCATTTTTTTCTTAAAGTCATTGTTTCTATTTATTTGACTGGCAAAATTTTCTTGTCAGTATTGGACTAATTTTGCCAAGTTTTTCACTCTAAATGCAATGTTTTGGTCAAAATAATATTGAGAGATTTCAGCCACCTCTAATAATCTGGGTTTATGTCTGTGATGGTGCTTATTTGCTCTATTTACATTGCCCTAGGCACTATACACACTCAGAAATAAGGCTTTTCCCAGTGTCTGCTCTACAGCTTCTGTGCCCCTTCCCAGTGATGATTATCCCTGTGATGACCAAACAACCTACCCAGACTATCTAGCACTGTCATCCAATGAGACCAGGTGATGAGAGAAGCAAAATATCCAAGCTTCTCCTTACCTTTCAGCTTCCAACAAGCAAAGAGTGTTCTTAGAGACTGAAAGAAGGGGTGAAAGATATATCTAGGGAAAACTTGGTAACAAGAATCCCTAGATTTTTTTTTTCTGAAGTAAAGAATGACTTCATAAAACATAAAATGCACGAAGCCAACTCAGCTCTTTGGCAGAGAAGGATTAAAAACTCACTCAGGCTTGACCCAGCCTTACAGACAGAAAAAGTGTAAGAAACAACATAGCTGTCATAGAAGACCGGACGCAGAAGGCCTAAGCAGTAAAGGTGAAGTTAAGGTTTCAAGGCTTACTAGTCACCAGGGAGGCCAGACACCAATCCATATCAGGGATCCTGTGTTAAATTGTTTAAAATAAGGCTAGGTTTTACAACAATATCTGCTGCTGGAGAGGCCAGGAAGGCACAGAGCCTTTGTCATTTGTGGATGATCTTCTTCATCTCAGTCTTTAAGAAGAGGACATGGTTTTACTAGTAATACATAGGTCAAACTGATGGACAAGGAAACCTGGAGTATTTATCTGCGGAGAGGTTTTGCCTCTATGGAGAGAGTAGCTCTCAACAGCTTTGAAGACTACATTTGGATTGTGAGTAAACAGTCTTGTGTTTGGAGAAAAAAACAGGAAGCAAAAGTTGGGGAAGAATTACTCATAGTTTTATTACTATTCTTCAGATACTTTTATTCAGAGGTGTTAGACAAAGCAGCATGTTCTAGCCTGCAGTATTATGAATAAGCAAATCATTTTGATGAACTGAGCAATCTCTTTATAAGGTAGGGAAAACTGAAGGAAAATTGTCCCAACTGAAGGAAATGGTAGAATTAGGGAAATCTGATGTGAATTTTACAAGCTTTCTGAATCCTGAGAGGACTTTCAGAGATTAAAACAAATTGCCTTAGCAAAAGCCCTTTATTAAATTCACATGACTGGAGAGAGAAATTCTGTTTTTCTGATGCCTGCATTCACCCAAAGAAATGCCTTAGAACAGGCACAGCATCCAGATTTAAAGGAAACAAACTAAACCCAACTGTCCTATATGTGTGAAATCCTCGTGAGCTTGCCAAAAAAAAAGGCGCATTTTCTCTTGCATTTGTTTAGATGGAAGCAAATTCCCTAAGCATAGCTCGAAAATGTGAAATGGTTAAGAACTCCATTATCATTCATGCTTCAGCAACTTCATTATGTACACAGGCCCAGTCTTTTACAGGCTAAAAGAGCAATCCTGATCCATGCTGCATGCCATCTATAACGTAGCCTTGCTGAAATACCTATACCACTAACATCTGTCTTGTGCAATGTTAAAAGAAAAAAAAAGGGGAGGAGGGAAGATTCCCGTAGATAAAATGCACATGAGGATGACAAAAACAGAAAATACAGAAACCTATGACAGACAAATTTTATTAATGGCTCGACCATATGCATCCAGGGCATAATTAACTATTCACAGGTGAAATTAGCAGATAGGAGTGCCTGTCCTGAGCAAATTGAATAGACCCTGATTATATCAAGAGTTTTCAACCAGTGTCCCCTGGTTATCAAGCTATCAAATAAATTTGTCCACTTTCTCCTTTTCTGGAAGGAGGGGGTTAGAAGGGAGAGAGAACTTTAATTATCCGGCCACGGTATATGGCAGGTCATTAATAAAACCTAGTTATCTGGCTGCAGGTTTTATAGTTTTGCTGTTATCTGTCTTTTATCTAAATAAACATTTGGAAAATGTCCTTAAAATTACTGGAGATACTTGGTCACTTCTCCACCAGATATTTGAAAATGAAACTTTGCTAGATTTTACTATACAAGACATGGCGTCACCTCAAAGACTCCCACCTTCTTCCTCCTACCACTATAATGGAATTATAGAGTTTGGCTCTACATACATTGATGGATCTAACCAACCTGCAAATGCAGATAAGGGTAAATCACTTTATGGGGTAGTTCTCCTTAATGTATATTTACTCAGCCTTTATGTTATGTATGCATTTTTTACTTTCATGCCACATATATCAATGACAAATGTAAGAATTGAAAAGCCAGTAATAACATAAAGGAACAGCATTTATTTTTTTTTATGGTGCAATTGCCAGAGACAGTATCTTTTAATTTGAATAAAGAATAGTAAGAAATTAGTATTTTGGGTCTCCTGGCCCTGATTCTGTTCCAAGTAAATCCAGTTTCTAAACTCAAACTGACTTCTATGACACAACCAAGATTTCTAATAATAAAAGCCTTACATTTAATTTACACCATATTTTTCAACAATTAATATTATAATTCTTCTCATAAAGGAATATGAATGTTTATTTTATATACATTTATACAAGCTCAGTAAGGAAATGGCCTGTCTAAAAATGTTCTGTTTGAGAATTACTAATTTCTAGATACACTTTCCTATCTGCTAATTTTCAGTATTTTCTCCTCTAGCTACAGGATAAAATATATATTGTCTGATTTTTAATATTACTTATTTCCTTCTCCTATTGACCTTCAGAAATGTGTAAATCGTAACATTCCATTAATTAAGGAAGATCTTGGTTATCCAGTAACATAAGAGGGGATATATATTCCAGTAAATTTTTTTTCATATATGATCTTTCGTAAGTCTAGAAACATTTTCTATGGCTTTAAAGTTAAAAAAAAATAAAAAACCTAAATTAAATCTCAGGTTGGTGAAAGCAACTTCATTCCCATTTTCAAATACTGTAAGCCTCAAGCACTTCTAGTGCAGGCTTCATTAGCAGAATTATTAATTCTGATGGGGAGTCTCTGTGTGACCAGGAGCAAACTGACACAGGGCACACTATTGGAATGGGAAAGGAAAGGAACGATGATGTACTGAAGTCCCTTTAGAAGTAAACTGGGATTACAGAAAACCCCTGTATTAATGCTGTATTAGAAGAGGGAAAAACATAGTGAGCCCTTGTTATGATTTTACATTTACAGAAGCATTACAATTCCTTTCAACACAATAAAATTACTTCTGATTTAAAGAGTAAAAACTTTTACAAAAGAGTGAAAAATCCTGACAAATATCTGTAGTAGCAAGAGCTTGTGTTCATAGCAAGCCCTTGGTAGGAGAAGAAAAGGGGGTCTTCTTAGAGGAGTCATGCTCCTTTTTTGGAGGGGAACTTAGAAGAGGGTTTATGTACTATTTCCAGACGGCATAGGATGGTTCATATTTATCATCCAAACTACAGCAAATATAAGTAATAAATACATCAGAATTAATGTAGTTTCACTGAAGTCAAAGGAACTGTCAACTTGTTGAAGACGGCCCTTTGGGTTTTGTTTGGTTGTTTTTTTATCTACATAATATTGTAATGCAGGAATTTGATACGTGATTGCCAAAAATAAGGAAACATCCACCAGTAAAGTAATAATGCATTATTTACACTGTCCAAAAAATAAGTTTCTGGTCAGATGTAGTAATCCAGGAATTCTTTATTGGCTAATACAAGTAAATCACATAGATTTACTTTTTGAAAGATGTCAATCTGAAGCACATTTTAAAATAGTGATTACATCAGGGAATTCAGGCTTACATCAGTTTTACTAATTGCATCTCGGCATTACTTTTACATTTTCTGTATTAACTATATATTGTAATCAAAGATTTTCTTCCTTTGCAATTACAGTTGCTCCATTTTCCATACATTGGGCTTTGGTGGTGATATAATTAAAAAATGGTGCTTTGCACAGGCAATATTGCACATGGTGAAAAATGGTAGCTATTTCCACACTTCACAGATCCAGCTGCTGTGAGCATTAAAAATTACTTAAAACTCAAATTTATCGCATTGTGATTACAATGGATTGTGTTGTTATATATTAATTGAATTGTAAATTGCTGTTTTAAATTAAAACACAGCTTATTAGGAATGGCAAGAGAATAATAAGGGGTGAAGTAATGTTTCATGTAATTGCCAAAATAAAATAAAAAAGTCTGAAGAGAGAGAGGAAAAAAGTATGTTCCAGACAACTACCTCTGGTGAAAAATTGCCCTGGAGCTATTGATGGACTGTATGATTCAGTTTCTTCAGTGGATACAGTCTTAAGTCTCAGAACTTAAGGAACTTTTTGCAGCAAAATAACATTAGCAGTAATAATAAGCCTGTAGATGAACTATCTGCAGACAGAACACCATTTTAAAAAACATGTTATTTTTCCATTTTCAATCTCTATAAGAAAAGAGAAACTCTTTTCTATAAGAAAAGAGAACTGCAGTTATAATTATGTGGGCAGTCAGAAAAATCTTAGGGAAGTAGGGGGATGCAAAAGAAAACAGTTTTAGGGTGGTATATGCGATATAATACAAGAAGAGGGTGCCAAAGAAGAGCATCCAAAGAAGAGCAGTGAAGCGGTGAAGGGTCTGGAGCACAAGTCTTATGAAGAACAGCTGAGGGAACTGGGATTGTTTAGTCTCGAGAAGGCTCAGGGGGGACCTTATCACTCTCTACAGCGGCCTGAAAGGAGGTTGGGGCGGGTGGGGGGAGGGTGTTGGTCTCTTCTTCCAAGTAACAAATGATAGGACAAGAGGTAAATGGCCTCAAGTTGCACCAAAGGAGCAACAGTTTACAGATTAATTTTACAGATTAACCCTTGTCCGGTCACTACAGGAAGTGTCTTCTCCTTAGCTGTCAATGAGCAGAACATGGATGCCCTTGTGCATGAAAAGCCTACCGTTCTATTTATCTGTGGGTGGTGCTTGGCAGGAAGCCACAAGTTAGTCCATTTTAGCACAGAAATATGGATCCGGATGGCTCTCTACCACTGAACAGCACTTCTTTAGACCAGGGTGGGATAATTATTGTTGGAGGGGTTTCATGACACCCAGTCAACAAGGTAGTCCTGTTTTACAATGAGATCTCTTCACCCTTAAGTGGACTCACCTGGACTTCAAAAAAGGTTATCCCTCCATCCATTCAATTTACCATGCTGTAATTTCAGCCAATCTCCTGACAGTCAGTAACTTTTGAAAGACAGAATTAAAGTGATTCATACAGTGATGGACTTTGTTCTCCAGTACTGTTTAAACACATTGCCCAGGATTCTTCTCCTGGGACTTTCATGTGAGTCTTTGAAGACTTGCTCTCTGGGCTACCTTTCCATGAAGATGGCTTTTTGAGAGCAGTACCTCAGGACTGCAGGGAAAATCCTTTCTATCCAATCTTCTCACTAACTCTGTGCATCTTATTTTTTAAACCAGAGCTGCTGCTGAGTTTCTATTATGGCAGATGATCATTGTCCTGTCTTTCATAGGTATATCTGAGGTGTCACACACTGCATGTGGAAAAAGTCTCTCTGTCCACTGACTGAAAAATATCCATTTATATAACCTTCCATTTCTTATTCATCATTAGCTGAAACTTCCTAGAGCCCCACATTCTCTGCATGAGAGGAGTCTAGCAGGATTATTATCTCAGCATATGCAAAGACTCCTGACAATGTGGGTTCACTCTATCTGAGCTCAGCCTTCTTTAGGGAGATCACAAAGAACAGCTCAACATCGGATGTGTCTAAGAAGGTACTTGCAAAACTAGTCATTCATACATGTTTCAAGCATTAAGCTTTCACAAGTGTGTCTAGTTTTGATGCTGTGTTTGATCAATCAAGCTGCTGTTCACCTGAACACTTGAAAATCCAGTTACAGATACAGGAGGAATTTGTAAAATGAATGTCTATCTATTGAAAACTAAACTAAAAAAATCCAAACAACCTCCCCCCCCCAAAAAAAAAATATAACCCCAAACCAACCAAAATCTAAAAAAAAAAAGCTGGCTTTGAAAAGAAAGTGGTGTTATCTGAGATGTGGTTGTCCTTACAGATATTCATCACCTACCTTCCTTCCCTCTCCCTCAGAGTCCTTATATACTGATGGGAATAGTGTTTTTATAGTCTATGCATGAGTCTCCTTAAGCACAGGAAAGATTTGAATCTTGATCCCTTACATTTTGGGTCATATAAGGTATCTATAATCTAAATCTAAAGAAGGAAAACAGCCCCTTATTGACAGTGCAAAGCAGATGGAAACCCATATCCCTAGTGGCTGGTGCCTGCTGCTACAGAAGGAAGATGAGTAGAAGGGATTAATACGCATGTCTGGTTCCAACCTTTTTTCACATTCTGATGACCTTTTTACATTTTACACTTTTTAGTATACAGTAAATATTGGAGATTCTATTCAAGCCTGAGGATATCAACAGTTCTTTTAAAAAGAGATTGTGTATGTAATAAAATCTAGTGGCATTAATGCATCGTACAACATAGGAGGCATTTGTGTTTATAACGGGTTTTTTAACATTTCCTCCTAATCTTTTGAAAATTTGTTTAGCCCATCTTTCCCCAATCCGTATAAATGAATATTAAGAGCAAGCCAATTTTCATTCTTTTCATTCTTGTTATTCTTGTTCTCTATTACTGTGTGGTTTTGTAACCAGAACACAGGATACAGCTTAAAAGATGCTGTATCACAGACATTATAAATAGATTCATATTTTGATTTTCCAGATCTCTTTCACTGGTAAATATATCAGCATTGTAACCACATTAATGTACAGAATGATGGTCCTATAGCAGATTTTTAGAACTGAACTATTTTTAAGGATAACACTATTAGTGTCATAATATGGCTTTGTAACTTTAGGGGACTTATATCTCATTGTAGTATCAAAACCAGGATTCACAGCATTATGAGATTATCAGGAAACTAAAAAAAAAGATAATTTGCCAAACAAAATATTTGCAATACAGACTAAAATATGAATGCTTTATATAAGGCCCTGGCGAGACCCTCCATAAATCATTATACGCATTTCTGGCCACTCATTGCAAAAAAAAAAAAAAAAAAAAAAAAAAAAAAATAAAAGGAATAGGTGCAAAAAAAGATCAAGAAAGGTGGCTAAATGAGCAGACTTGAATACAAGAGGAAGCATAAAAGAAGTTGCCTTTTTTAGCCTAGAAAAATGAAAGGTAAGAGGAGTTCAGACTGTACTGTACAAATCCTGCAGGTGGCTATATGCCACAGAAGGAAATGAGCTATTTAAGAAAAAGATAATGTTAGCAGAGAACAAATTAGTATAAACCAGCCATGAATAAAATTAGACTGGAAATTAGAAAAAGTACCAGAGTACAGAAGTGCCAGAGAAGAGAAGTTCTGAACAGACCTCTAAGAGGAGCTGTGGAGGGCAAAGCACCTAAGTAATGTTAAAACAGAGTCTGAAATAAGTGTTAATAAGGGTATTTGCTGCAGCTGTCTGCAGCATGGAGGACTCTTTCAGTGACCATCAGTTTTGTGCCAGCTTTTCATCTGATGTGGCTAGATTATTTGCTGAAAGGTCAAAGAGGAAATCTGCGTAGATATTGGTATTCCTAGATTGAAAGTCAGCACTGCAAACTTGTGATTTTCCTTTGTATTCAATTATGGCTTTAATTTTAAAGATTCACCTTGCAGAGGCTGTAGATAGATAAGAAATCTTCCCTTCCAGGAGAGATGGAAGAAAAGGTGATTGCTTTCAGCCTTAGTGGCTCCAGAAAAAAAGTTAAAAATCTAAGCGTATCTTAAAAGCTTAATAAAAGAGGGGCACATAAAATACCTGATACTTTTAGCTAATTCAATAATTTAGGGCTATAAATAAGTTCTCATTCTCATTCAATGCTTGCTTTCCTGAACATTTACATTCCTCAGTACTTCTTAGCATCCTATGAACTTCTTTTCTCCCCATCCCAAAACTCTGTGCAGCACTCAGACTATGGCCCCAAGCTGCCTGGTCTCATCCCCTCCAAATGGAACGTTTGAGCTCTGGACTTATTTTGCTAGTAGATGTGCCACTTGTATCACCATGTGCATCCTCTCAGATAGTTCTTTGACAGTCTAAACCAAAGAAAAAAAAAGCTTTAAAACCAGTCTGTCAGGAAGTGTTGTCAGTCATCCCTTCCTGTTTCGTCACTCGCTAGGGAAGGGTATGATGCCACTTCATCAGCATCCATCTGGCAGTCCCGCCTCTTATCTATGGGCACCACACTGCAAAAAGACAAGTGCTGCTGGAAGCCACCAGTCTTGTGGCTGCACTGAACAAGTTGGTGATGTTTCCAGTTGGTTTGCAGGACTGGCCAGCTTTCAGCCAAGCTCCTGAGCTCTGGGTGTTAATGAAGTCAAAACCAGTGGACCCACAGTCACCTACCTTAGACAGGCGGCTTCTTGACAGTGTATCAGGTTTTTTTACAAAGAAGTTTTTTACTGCAGTTCTTCAACCACATGAGGCTTCTCAGGTTAAAATGGTTTATAACCAATGGTGAAGTGAAATTTGAAATAAGCCACATCAGCATATTCTTGTCAACTGCTTATCCTCATAGCGTCCACCACATGCCACATTCTTGAGCAGACACACAGCGACGCTTTTTACACTGTATCAAACCTTCTATAGCTATGTGGTCTTGCTAATTTGAAATTTATCTTGGGATAATGGTCACAGTTGGGATATGATATGTCAAGTATTGCCTACATGAGTAGCAGAACCCCACCATGTGTCTTGCTAGCTACAGTGATTGCTCTCAGCTATATTTTTCACCCAGTGCTCTCACACCACAAATAATAGACCTTCTACTGTTTCAGCACAGCAGCCACAGGTGGAGCTCTGCTATCGCTTGCAATAAATCTGTGGTACAACTTATAGCTCCATGGTAAATTCTTCAACAGTCACTCTTGGCACTCTGAGAAAATATCTATCATAAGTAATGCTTCAGGAGATCAAGTATTTAACAGACTTCCATCAATTCCATTTTATTTGTTTCTTTAGTCACCTAGTTTAAAACACAACCTCATCCCTCAAATACAGGCACGTGTCAGTGTGTTCATCTCCCAGTGTGTTCAGGCAGCTATTGCATACCTTTACAGTTCAGACAGGAATCTTACCAAATGTTCTCCAGGTTTCATCATCTCTTGCCCATCCCATGATCCCTATGCCATGGTGTCATTCTCTTAAAAATCATCCATGCAATGATCCCCATACCACGCTGTCATCCTCTTCAAAAACATTTAAATAAATCTTATCTGCACAGGTCTATCTGTGAAAGTAGAATTCATTCATTTCTGAGCTACAGGGAGAAGATGGTGAAAAAAATTACTTTAATGGAAAAGGAATAGGTAAAAATAGAAATAACAGCATTGTTAAGTATGTAGGTTTTCAGGACAAATATACAGTAAAGTTTTCTATCACTCCAGAGTGGAAAAAATCTGAGCTATCCTGTATTTGTAATTAATAGTCAAGAACTCATTAAAGGTATAGCAGTACCACTCATGAGCCAGGACAGCTTGTGTGGGTTTTAGCTCTTTCCCATGAAAATCAAGCTTCTGTGATCTGCCTGTCCATCAAATCATCACTCCAGCCACAGAAAATATTATTCCCTCATAAGTTCCATTCAGCCAAAACTGACACTTGAGAAAGTGGCCCATGTGCCTCTTTTCTGCTTCTCTAGCCTCCATCCTCAGGATCACCATCACTGTCTTCCCAGGGACGTTTCACGGGACCACGACAGGTACAGGGAAAGATATGACTGGGCAATGCCCCTTGCCACAGTCCATGAAGAGGTTTGCTACGTTCAAGAGTGGGCTGCAGAGGCTGGATGGGGGATGACTCTCAACAGGGCTTTTTTAGTGACCTCACAAGTCTGCAGGCAAGGCACTGCCACCTCTGCTGAGGATTAAAGATAAAAGTGAACTGAGTGGCAATAATGATGGCAAGTCATGGGCCAAACTGAGTGCACTTCATGTGCTAGCGCTGGCAGCTCTTGAGTAATTGCATCATGAGAAGAATTTTACAATGACATAAGCACACACCAGGTGATGAGGCGTAATGAGCTTTTTTGCAAGGAACCAGTGAATGTATTTAGAGCTGTAAAAGGTCTGTTAATGAGCTATAATTTTCTTCCAGAGACATTTACTGTAATTCTGCAAGGCAGATGAACCTTTCCCCTTCTTGACACATTTAAGCACACCTTGAAATGTGGTGGAGAGGAAATTCAGAAGAAAACACACAAAAAGTAATGCTTGCTGGCATCAAACACTTGTTCCATCTCCAGTAGTACTGGAGCTGCAGGGTTGAGATGGGAGTGTGTACCAGCTGTGGTGGGGAGGGAGGGAAGGGATAGTGATCTGCATCCCCCTGCTCAGAACTGCTGAAGCAGGCTCCTTCTCCAGGGGTACAAGACTCTGCCTAAGGATCTGCCCTTTCCAAGGAGGATTGGTCCCAATGACAGGTGTCTTGCCAAAGCATTAAGGGTTGTATAGAGGAGATGTAGGCAGGGAAAAATCTTTCTCAACCCCTTTCTTTTTCTCATCCTGATTTTGCATGTCTTGCGCAACATTCTGGGGGCACATGGTGTTTCAGCTGATGAGCTACATACTAAAGCTATGATGAAGACCCATTGCACCTTTAGTATGTAGCTAAAGTTAACAGACCCAAAGACCATTAGCTTTGTTTTGCTGTCCACATTTTTTCTATGTGTACTGCCTATTTGGTGAGGCAGTATCTATCCACTGTAGTCATCTTTCCAATATTTGCTTTCATTGGTGCTCTCTGATGGATACTTTTCTGAACTGATGTGTATCTGAACAGATAAAATTATTAAATTACATTAAATCATTTCATGAGAAAGTATCCTCTTGATTTGCATGTGATGCAGATCAGTCTTATTACAGCTTAATTCGTTAGCATGATAATACTGCAAGAGAAATTGGCCATATATTATTGGCCATATATATAAACCCAGGAGAGAGGTAAAGACTATCCAGTCTTTCTAACCGGGGTGTCATGTTACTTATCAGTGTGTTCCCACCCTGTGCTGTGCATTCCTTCTTTATCAAGCGCTCATATTTCTGCTGCAAATCAGCAGATGCCAAGTAAGCAAAAAAAAGCCTTGATGATCTGATCTAAGAAAAGATGTGTTTCTTGAACAAAGTATAACAGTATCCCAGATACCTGTATGATATCATTTCTACCTGAGCAGCCAACTCTGGTTAAAATATTCATATTCACAAATCAGTTCACTAATCTTTCTACTGTGTTTCTGAATTCAAGTTTTGTCTTCTACAATCCCCTACAGCAATGCCTTCTAAAATTTAATTACGTGTTATTAGAGAAACTTTCCCTTGCTTTAAATTCTTCCTGGTAACTTAGTTTGGTTGTCACCAGGTTTTCTGGATATTATAAAACCATAATTTTTCCCCACTATGCCTTATTACATCTTCTGTTGTCCAAGCTGAGGATTCCTAGTTTATTTTTGTCTCCCTTCATGTGAAAGCTGTTCTAAGCCACTGATTCCCCTTGTCATGTGTCATGTTGTCATTTCTGGGGCCCCTGGATCAGCCCCAGTAGGTTTCTGTTGCCATCTTCCCGCACTTGGGAACCTGTGCTCTTGGGAGCAAGAGGCAGATGATATACCCATCTCATATAATGACAGTGAACAACTTTCTCCTCTATCCATAGTCCCAGAGGATTTTAACAGCAACTTTAAAAAATACCCACAGATTCAGCAAGTCTGGAGCACATGGATTCCAGGAGTTGTGCAAAGTGGAACTAAGGAACCCCCCTGGATTCCTTAGCAGTCTCAGCAGCAGCTGGAATGCAGCTTCCTCACAGTCCTCAGCATACCTAGTATTGTGCTGCTGCTTAAAAATGGAAATCCAGATAGATCAGTTGACAGGCTTGCAAGTCTGACCTTATTGCAGGGAGAATAAAGGACAGATTTAAACAGTCCTTTGATAAAGATTTTTAAATGAATGCTGCTCTAGATAAATTTGCTTCAGCTCCTGGTGCCCTTTGTGCATCCCCTTGCTAAAAATCTTTAAACCTTAGTTGTTGCTATGTGCTATCTTTGTGAGTTCTGTTAGATCATCATAGATGAGTTAAGATAATCATTTAAAACGGTGCTGCTTGATAAAGCTGTTACCATCCCATTCTAGGTATCTTCTTCTGTGTAGAACTCATAGAGGAATGAAGAGTCAGCTGTGAAATCTGATTACAGCCCCAAATATTCAGCGGTGCTTGGGACATGGCTTTGGTTTGGACTCCTCTCGCACATGCAAAATTGTGTGGGGAGTTCCAGTCTACAGAAAACCATTTTTGGTAGGAGGATGGCAAGGAGCCTTCAACCATCAAAGTTCCTGGCAAGACATCGCTCAGCAGTTTTGATATGTGCAGAGCTGACGACAACCTCCTGAGCTCCAGGCTCAGTGTGTGCTCGGCATCCCTCAGTCACCGCAGCTTTAGCAGCTGCAGTATTCACACAAGGTAACTCACTAACCAGTGGTTAAGCCCAGTGGCAGATACTAATAGCAGCAGCCTCTTTCCATTTCTCAAGTCCATTTTAAATTAATAAGAATGTTCCCCTTCTGTTTTTCATCCACAAAGAGACCCCCTTCGCATATTAATTTAATGTTAAATTGATGGATTAAATTATACCAAGCTCGAAATCAATTCTGCACATATTCATTAGAACGGACTAAATCCCTTAGTAAGGATAAAGCACAGAAAATGCATTTAGAGACACTGATAAGTCCAGGTCCATTATATGTCATTTTAAACAAAGAGCAAAAAAAAGCCCCTTTGGAGACGCTCTATCAGCTATTAAACAGAGACATTGCATGCACAGGGAGATTGATGATTAGCATTTCCATTCTCAGAACGGCTCTCCCTGGGCTGATGATAACAAGTAAATGCCTCTTCGTGTCTTTGTCACAGTTCAGAGAAGCAGATGCCTAGACTAAGCTTTTCTCTTTTGTCTTTCCTCTTGTGCAATCAGTTAACAAGTGCAAAAGCACGCCACTTTCCACTATTTGCTGGAATTCTTTTATCTTTGGTAGGATCAAGTGGCAATTTTACCATTTTTTCTTTTTTCCTGTACTGACCATTTCATTTCTGTAAGCCTCCCTGATTATAAGCTCATTACATTACTCACTATCAAGGGAGCGCTCTCATTTGATAAGGTGGGATAGACAATCTTTCACGTGGCTGCTGGCCAGGAGAACCTTTTCAATCTACCCAAGCCCAAGCCACACACTTCTCTTCAGCTTTCAGCATTCCAACACTCAGCTTTGAACCTGAATCCAGGTTTCATAGATTGGTCCCATTTCTAAAAATGAAGTCTCTAAATCTGAGTTCTCTAGAACTGAGTATTTACTAAACTTTCACACATCTATTTTTGCACCTTAAGGTCTGTTACCTATTTCAGTTTCACCAAGGTTGGGATTTTTCTTGAGATCCTGCAGTCAGTGATTACCATGAAAGAAATGTTGTCCTTTTGATGAATATTAGGCTTATTTGAGGAAGACCCCTTCACTTTCCAGGTGCCTGTTTTCTGGACAGTAGCTGTTACCTAGGTTGCTGAGGAAGCAGGAAGGGCCATCCTAACTTTCTTCTGTTTGGCAACCAGAAGTGCTCTCAGAGAGTCAATTGAAAAGGAAGAGGAGGAGCAGCACCCCAATGTTGATTACTGTCCCAAGTTGTGCATTTCTCAGATACAGCCCCTACAGACTGCTCTGCCTTCAACTGAACTATGGAGGTGGAGAACAGAGCCATGTTAGAGCAGATCTGTTTGTTAGGCACAAGTAAATCTCAAAAGTAGGAAGGACTATCTCCTATGCACAAAAGAGGGCAGGGAAAGAAAAGAAAATAATAGCAAGAGATTACCAAAGATGATTCTTGGAGGGTTTTATGTCTTTGTGGGTTTTTTTTATTTTAAACTCAGATTCAAAACATTTGATGCCACGAGACCTGCAATACTTTACCTCTAGTCTAACTCATTACTTTAGCCCCTGCAGCCCCTCCACAACAGAAGGCTGAGGATCATTATAGTGTAACTTATGCTCTATGTCAATTATTTTTAGTTTAACCTGAAATGATTTCTAGTACAAAGGGGAAAAGAGGAGACTGGAGCAGGGATGGTAAATGCCTCATCCCTGGCAGCATTCAAGGCCAGGTTGGGCAGAGCCTTGGGCGATATCGTCTAGCGTGAGTTGTTCCTGCCCGTGGCAGTGGGGTTGGAACTAGATGATCTTAAGGTCCTTTCCAGTCCTAACTGTTCTATGATTGTATGATTCTTTTTATGCACGACATTTTAAATTTGAGCAAGGAAAGGCACAATTTTTTGAGTAATGGGCTACTTTTTGGAAAATTGTGTAGTGTGCCCAGAATTAGGCAGCATGTGATGTGAAATATCAAAATACTAACTCAGTTTTATGCCTAATCTCTGCTGTGGGGAGTGAAATTGTGACAGATGGTTGCTGTACTCATTACCCTTTTCTTCACAATGAGTAATGATTTACCATTAAATCCCACTAAAGAGAATGTATCAATTCATGTAACAAGGTTTATGCAGTGTAACCAAAGAATCTGGTCTTTATTTTGTCAAGAGCTGTATATTTCAAATCCATAAAATTGAGCTAATAGTATTCATTTACCTATACGCCCAAGGCTGCAGAGAACTTGACTCCAATACATTTTTACCTGTGGTAAACGTAATTGCCTGTCTTTTATGTAGGAAGAATGAACATGTTAAGTATGGTCTTAGGCAAAGAGAATCTCTCTTCTAGGCCTAGCTGTAATGTTAATTTTCTATGAAATAAGATGGAAGTCTCTAAACTTGACCTCAGTGAAAGAAAAAGGTGAACTTCTCTCATAACTAAAAATGACTGGGAAATTCTAGTTATAAATACTATTTATGACAAAGGTGGGAAGAGTAACCTTAGTTCCATAAATAATTCAATAGACCATGGGGTTTCATGGCATGTTTGGTCTTACTGAATTGAAATGTAAATGGAGAAAAGAAGCATTCTGACTTTTTCTATTGAGAGAAACTCATAGTTTCTAATACTTAAAGCATATTTTGTACTTTCCAATCTTTTATTTTGAGAGCTGCAAAACTAATCCACACATAATGCACACTGTGTCACAACGATATTTGATACTTCTATTAATTATTTGTATCAGATGAAATATGGTGGAAAAGCAATTACTTTTGCTAAAGGGTTAAATTTTGATTTTCAAGAAATACCTATTGGTATTATTGGTATGGTTTCATGTCTTACTATAAATATTTCAGTGTTTATTCTAAGTGAGTAAATATAATCTTTTTCTAAACATACAGTCTTTGTTGCTACACTGTAAGGGCTGTTAATCACTTGGAACTCGGCTTGGTTAAACAATTCCTGTTAAAACAGTTTGAGTTGAACAACCAATTTTCTTCCAAGAAACAAACTGGAAGCAGACACATCAAACCTTAAGTGGTGTATTTCATTGGAAACTTCAACACCTGATGACTGGAGAAAGAGCTACAGGAGGGTTGTTCTTTGACCCTCAAAAAAGAAATATATTGTTCTGAAATGTTACTGCTATATTTCACAGGTCTAGTAATTTGATGTCATGCTCCTATTTTCCTCTTTCTTATACACCACCTCCTGTGATCCATTGTGACAGACACAGAGCTGCCTACTATTTACCTCCCCCATGAAACCGACGCCACTGTAGAGCGCAGGGTACAAACTCTTGCAGGCAAACCTCAGATGCAAAATAATTGAAAAGGCAGGAAATACTCAATGTATAGCACCCATCAAGCAATACCTCAGAAGTGAATTTTCATGGACTTTTTCTGAGTTTCAGTGAAAAGAGGGGAAAGGTGAAGAAGAGAGAAGGGAGGGCAAAGAGAAGAGGGAAAAAGAAGGGAAAGGAAGGGAAGGAATAGGCTTTTCCTGCTTTACTTCCCCACGAAATGTTACTTAATGTTACGATTATTAGTACGTAGGTTGTTCTGGGTTTGATGATAAATCACAAAAACAATAAAGAAACACCCCCTGCTCCTGCAGACTCGGTGCTTAGTGAATGGGTTGGTCTATTTACTTAGGTGCACGGGAAAAGAAGTATTTCATGACCAGCTGTTTCTTCGGAAAGGAATACATTGTGGATTTTCAATTTCAGAATTCATACAGATATTCAATATGTATGAAGGAACGTATCTTCTGATTTTCTATTTCAAAATGATACATTCTGGCTTGATTCATGAGGGCCTTCGGATGTTGAGTGCTGCAGCATTTAGCTTGAGGCAATTTTTCCTAGTGAAGCTCACAGCTGTGAATTAAGCAGAAGCAGGTTCTTTATAGAAAACACAGCAAGACTAAAGTGTCTGGGAATGGGATTTGCAGAAACCAGCATGCCAAACAAGAAGCTAGAGAAGCTGAGGAAGGAAATGCTAATAGGAAGGCTGTGGGTTTAAGTCCTATTCCTCACAGGATTCTTGATGCTTGTCTGCATTTGGTGTTCATAACCATGGCCTTTCTCCTGGCCTTAGGCATTGAGGCTTTCTTCCAAGCATTGGGAATAGCGTAGTAACTTCTTTCCCAACAAACCAAGAAGTGGCAGGGCTAATACTGCATAATCTTTTTTTTTCTGCTTGCTTTCCTCTGCCTCTTTCACCTCGTAGTTAGATCATCTTCCATGATCAGTGTAAGACAGGTTCAAGCCTCTCTGCACAGGGATATACCTGAGCCCAGATTTCTTGATTCATATGAATCAAACTAGCACATAATATGAGCAGAGGATGTCTCACCTGTAAATTTTGGTGGGACCCTGAGCTACACAATAAGCAATTTGACAATTCCATGGCTTTGTTAGTTGTGTACATCACTCATGAAATTTCTGGCTATAACAGGATCTGCTATTCAGCCTGAGCAAGTAATGTGATTTAACCCACCTGTTTTTCATTCTGAGCTGAGTTAGTTCCAATTACCTTTCACCTATCTAAAGCTAAGAGTAAACATGAATGGTTACAGATATTTGGCTAAATGTTAATCTGACCATGTTTTAAAACAATACATCCCCAGTCACTTGTTAGTGAAAGCAGTGTTTTTTCTTGCTTTCATGTTGTGAATTGCAGGAGGATAGTAGGCTTCCCGCATTCAGTGGTCAAATATGATATCAATAAAATTCTGAGTGTTTCTTACATATATACCTTGTACAAAACCAAGTAATGCTTTTGTGTATTTGAAGGGTTTTAGTAAAAAGCTTGCCATTAACACTACTGAGGCAACTGTATTTTCATCCTCTGTTGAAATGGACACTTCTACTTTTATTTTTTAATGTAAAAAGAACACTTGCATCTTTCAATCACTTCTGACCAATTTATCACTGAAAGAGATAAGCATTACTCTTATAAGTATTCTTGTATTTAAGTTGTGATTTTCCTGGAAGTTTGTCATGTAATAGTAGTTGTTTTGAATGGCAATTTATTGATCAATACATGTCCAGAAATGCCTTAGGCACATGGTTACATTGAGACACTGCTAAGAGTTCAAATGGAATCAGCAGGACTGCTTGCAGTGAGTAGAGCTCTGCAAAACTGCTGTCCTAGGTGTGATTTGCAAATGCTTGTCTTCTTCTGCTTTGGTCTTAATTTTTTCCTCTTATAATTTATCTAATAATCTGCATGATAAATTGGTCCCATTTCACCAGTTATATGCAAACCAGCCATTGCATTAGAATTGCTATGAGTATTCATAAATAACAGCTGAAGAACTGGGCCCAGCACATATAAGTTTTACGGTAGCAGCAAACAAGCTTCTAAAGAATAAGTCTGAGTATCAGATTACTTGGCAAGTCATCTAAATCAGGATACAGGAACAAAGCAATAAGCTGCTGCTTTTGAAAACATTAGGCTAACTAAAAATCCTACAGCCTCATGTAAACATTTTATTCTACTATGAAAATGTTCAGAAAGGGCCCTATATACTCTAATACAATTAGGACTAGGATCTGTTGCAATGATCAGTGAATCCTATTGCAATGTTAGCTCATTTTGTCTTTTGAAATATCCATTACAGCTGCTTCCCCCTACCCAAACATCCCAGTCATGGCTCAAAGCTGGGAAACAATCTAACAGGATTTTTTTTCACCAATATTTTGTTTTTGCATGGGATTTTTCCAAGTTTTAGAAGTAACTTGTTTCTGCAAGCAGTGGTAGAGGCAATATTTTTCAGGCACATGAGTGCTGAATTCCTTTCCTTACAGTAGATATATTGCCTCCAATATATAGTCTTTGATATTCACATTAGTTTTGTTAGTCATGTGGTCACCTCTGAGGAAGAAGAGAGCATTTCCAGTTCCTGCTCCAGATATTATACATGTCATTTATGCAATGCACATGTAAATTAGAAACTTAATTCAGTTATTGTGGCACAAATTAGAACCCAGGACTCTTTCTACAAGAATGCCATAACCATTCCTCTCCAGAGTTGTGTCTCTCCTTCTGGCTCAGTTAGCTCCTGAACAAAGTCATAGAATCAGACCAATCCACATCGTAAAGGACCTCGAAAGGTCATCTGGTCCAACCTTTACGGGAAGGGGAACCTAGATGAGATTATCTAGCACCCTGCCCAATTGCATCTTGAAAACCTCCAGTGATGGGCACTCTACCAAGTCCCTCTACTGAAGTCAAGTCACTTCAACAGGAACCAGTTAGGAGTAGAGAGCTGATAGGAGGAGAGGGAGAGTTAAATTCATGCAGGAAGAAATGCGGTGCCTCCTTAGCTTGTGGATGAAAGTGGATGCAGCTGTACCTCCCCTTCTAGTCATGCTCTCAAAGAAAGGAGTTATCCAACCTGAAGGATAGTATCTGCTTTACTTTCTTGTTCTCAGGTTTTGGATTTTGTGTACTTATAAGAGCAGAGTCCCACTTGGTCTTGCCCTGCAGCACTTTCCAGGGGGAGAAGCTTTCATGTGGTAGGATGTGCAGAGAGATAGGAAGGAGGAAATGACACAGGAGCTGGAGGTGGCCAGTGCAGCAGGGGCTTAGGGGCTGCTGAAAGAAGCAGGATGCCAGCAGGGCATGTTCCAGGGACAGCACAATCTTTCTAGGGAATGGAAGGGCCTGCTTCAGATCTGCTGCAATTCAGAAAGCTACCAACTTGGCTGAAACAAAGACTGGAAGCAGACACTACTGCGGCAAGGACAGAGTGGAAGGGCTTTCTCACCCTTGTATTTCCTCTGCTCTGCTGTAAGGAGGGAGTAAAGAGGAGCTCCCCAGACTTGGTGTCTAAATTTCATTTCCTTCCTCATGTAACAACTCCATAATACCTTGAATTGTAGAGGGTTTAAAACATTTCCTGTCAATATTCTATTTCTTTGGCTATTACATAGACCTTTGGCGAGTGCCTGAGTACTTAGACTGTAAAAGGAATAGGACTTGAGATGGCTAGAAACTGCACTGGGAATAAGCATTGAATCGTCTCCATCTGTGCTGATTTCAGAAGCACAATTTATTAATTTTCTGCTGTGTTTCTTTTCCAATTTCTGTGCCTGTGATTTAGATGAATCTTAAAAACAGGTTAAATCCCAGTTTATATTAGAGTAAAGCATGTGCTACTTCTGACATTGTGTTTGGTTTCATGTCTGTGATTTTTATCTTCAGCAGCTCATATGCATTTATTGGCCAACTCTCTCAAGTCCATTTCTGACTGATGCAACTACAAATTTCCAAAAGCAGGATAACCATCAATTGATTCTGACAGTTCATTTCCTGATTCAGTCCTGACTGTAATCACACTGATTTGATGCATCACTTGTTGGCAGGAACATGATTCAGTATTCAATCATAATGCAGTGTTTTGATGAAAAGTTCTCCATACAGTAAAATATAATTGTAGTACAATGTATTTAACTGCCCATTGCTGTTGAAAGCATATGTTGTCTTAGGAGTTCTCCCAGGAAAACTACTTAGTCAGACATACTGAATGATAATAACTGCTGCTAAATCAGGACAGAGTTAACATCGTTGTCACTTAATGTGGCTTAATTTAACCAGGGCTAATGCATGTAAAAAATAATTAACCAGAGGTTCAGTATGTATGAACTGTGTGCTTTAGCCTTTACAACAGAAGCAGCTAAGTAAAGACAAATCCTGTGAAGTTCACTCATTGTGCAATAGCCCTTAGCGAAGAGTAAAGGATTTCTGAGTTTCATTATTCAGGGACAGCGTGACTGTATAAGCATCAGACAAAAAGTTTTTGTTCATCTTTGGAATAGCAACATTCATGAGGTGCTGTAACATTCTTTATTTTCATAGACAAATTCCTTGCCTTGTATTTTCAGTATCTCTGAATATTTATTTGCAAGACACTTTACGAGAAACCATAGTGAGAAAATAGTGCGCTGGGATGTTGGTTACAAAGATATGGAGTATCTGAGAATGTGAAAGTAGCAACCATTGTTTACACAATCACATACAGTCTTGCAATAACAGTACGTCTAGCAGTGCAGTGTCACCATTTATACAGTCCCTGCTGAACATTTTGATGTTTTCTGGTTTTGAAGGTCTCAATTTGTGGTAATTCAACATACAAAGATAAAATGGGCTAGATATATGAACAAAGCTGGCTTATGACTCACAAATGTTGGTACTGCATGTAGAAGGGTTTGCAAACTAATCCTCTCTTCATCAGTTTATGGGGCTCTGTCTTCAGCTGGAGCATCCTATCTACTTTGCACCAGTGTAAGATCAAGCCTTACATATTTTATTTAGGAAAAAAATTACGAAGTGAAATAACTTAATAAATGTTGAAGAGACTAGAACAAGATGTATCATAGGTTGAAAAGGCAGAGCTAATGAGGTTTGACAGCTTAACTTTCCTGGAATTTGCCTAGGGTATCCCCTCAAGAAGTAGAGGATTTCAAAATCAACATCCTTGACTGAGCTTTTGCATAAGCTTTACCTTTCTTCTCCTAAGTGTTACAGGGGAAAAAAAGTTAAGTGTCTGTAAAAGCAAATAATGAGAAATTTTAAGGGCAGATGAAGAGATCCAACAGCACATTCCCAGAGGAAATGTGAAAGGAGAGCACAAATGCATCTTTCTGTAGGCAAATTAAAATGAAATTTTGTCTGATTTAAGTAGCAGTGGGTATAGTTGGCATTCATAAGAGTAGTGTGGTGCCAGCTTGTCTATAGCTATCAGTATATATGTATCGCAGTCAGCATGAATGTGACAGTCAGGGAGTGCCCCATGGTAGAAAGAAACCTAAGCCAGCCTCAAACGAGTTAGCTTAGTACCAGTAACCATCTATCATGGCAGAACAGACAAGAATGAGGACTGCAAAAAAACCATAACAGGAAGGGAGAATTACCCTGAGATTGGAAATTACCACCCAAATTAACATTTAATGGAAAATTAAAAGGAAATAATTTCTGCTCTTCAAGAGAAGAGCATCATCATCATCAGCAGTAGCAGTGTTACTCCGATGCTGGGACAATGGGGCCGATGGTCACGAACTAGAAGGTACAGAAACGCAAGCTTTCCCACAGAAGTATAAGGCTGTATTAGTGTTTTACTAATTCTTCTGGGAAAATCGAACGGTACAATGGGCTGTTAAAAACTACACTGGCAGCGTATGAAGAGGCCAGCTATACCCCAACTGAGAAAGAGATACTGGCAACGCAGAGGTAAACCCATCAGCATGGCCCCTGCGCAAGGATGACACGCAAATTCGTGAAGCGTTCTACTTCCTGACAGTTTATTATATGGTGGGGGAGTGAAAAGCAGTATGCCTTGTTTACTGATGGCAAGAGCCATCAGTAAACAAGGCATACTGCTTTTCACTTGTTTCTCCTCCTTGGTAGCTGGTGGTTGAAGCGGCAAGAGCCATCAGTAAACAAGGCATACTGCTTTTCACTACGAAGAAGAAGAAGAAGAGGTAACTTCTCGACCTCGAACCTCAACCGAGCTGCGGAATATGCAAAAAGATTTTACCCGTCAACCAGGGGAGCACATCATCACCTGGTTACTCCGATGCTGGGACAATGGGGCCGATGGTCACGAACTAGAAGGTACAGAAATGCAAGCTTTCTTGGGTGCAGTGGGGTTCTGGAGAATGCACATCCCAAATTACAGTCCTGGACGACAAGTTACCTGACTGGGTTTAAACCATGACACTGAGCAGTTCAAAGTAGTTGTTGGCCTCAAGCTTCTGTGGACCCTAACAGCTAATAAATGGCTTGGTCCTATCCACCAGCCATCAGCAGATTGATCTTGCTGAGAATTCCCACATGAGAAATACGTGAAGATATTTGCAGAGACACTGATCTGACAAAAGTTGAACAGTTTTCACATCTACTTGTTCTGCTTTGTAGTGCTGCAGCATCTAAGTGAATAAGTTAACCAGTTGTTTCCCATCTCTCAATCATTTTCATCCAGTAGAAAGTGAGTTAATATGCAGAATACTGTTAAAATAAGTCATCAACCTGAAACCAAAGGCTCAAGAGCAGCCTCAGAAATAATAAGACATACTTCAGTTTAATATAAATTATACTTAGTTGGATTGAAAACTTCATAATCGTCTAATTTAAAGCACAGCACCACAGGGGGAAAATCCTTCTAGACAGCTATTTAGACTGGTTTTCTCTGACATTAGCAGAGATGGAAACTGATGGAATGGATCTAAATGCCTCCTTCCAAGCCACTGACTCTAATGAACATTCGAAATCCGCTTCCAACTAAGCACCTTCCAGTTATAATGTTGAATTACATTTCAGTCATTTTTTTATAAAAGATGAGAAATTTAATTGAGGTGTTTTATCACTACAGTATAGTATCTTATCAAAAGGGGTTATTAAAACCATAGCACAGTCTGCTCCAGTAGAAGATTCTGAAAAATTAGAAACTTTGGAGCATCTGAAATTCAGAGGCCCCTCAACAGCGAGCCCTCCCTCCAGCACAGCCTCTGCTGCTCCTATGACCAGTTCACAAGTGCTACCTGCTGTAACATTAGGTTTGCAAACATGGGTTTCCTTTGCAAAAGAGAAGTCTAAATGCTTTCCAAACTGCTTTTCTTTATGAGATATGAACTAAAATCATTGCCATCAATTCAGTTTAAGAGTGGCAGCAACATCCTGGTATCTACCCAGATTTTTATAAAGGATTCAGCAGTAATTTTCTACACATGTCCAGACAGCTTCCTGTCAACATCTGATCATTTGTTAATTCCTGTCACACCACTTACAAAATGTTTTCTCCCCTTTGCTTCAGGAAACAGTCACAAAAGTAACAATTAAAGTGCACTGATTGATAGAAACTGTTTTGCAGCAAGTCAATCAAAGACTTAAGCTAAACTAAGTGCCAAAGTAAATCTATTCCAGTCAGCTTCAGGATGGCACTCGGGCTGAATCACTAAGGCAGTTACTTCCAGGGGTACACACTGTGTGCAAAGTATTATCTGTCTGGCAAAAACTGCAGTGCTGCAGACCCTGCAGACCATTTAACAATTTGCTGCTTCAAATACAATGGCTTTTCAGTGGGTTATAGAGGTTGATCTTTTAGGGTCTGAGAAGGCCCCATGCTAAAACCCCATCCATTACTCTTGCTGAGGAATAACAGCAGCAGACATTACTTAACCACAAGCAGTCACTCACACCTGAAGTCATAGAAAATGGCAAAGGCTGAAACACAGAAGGAAAGCTTTTTTTTTGGCTGGCCAGCTTCCACACAGCTGCTCAAAGCCAAATTGCACTGAAATGCTTCATGTTGCTTATAGCTAGGTGCAATTTCCCTTCCAAGTTTGCAGGCTGGATTTGAGGTGTGTGGGTTCTCTATTTTGTTTTGGGTTTCTGCTCTGGGGAAAAAAAATCTCAGGTCAAATTATCAAGCATATTGTGCAATGGATAGGCCAGGACATGCTAGTAAAGTTCCAGTGAGTGATCTGAACTGATTTGTTGAAAATACTACAAAAACTGACTGCATTAAAAAATGCACAGACCACTTTTTCTTCACCTTCTAAGAATTAATGTTAAAATACAAAAGTGACTCTTTTGTCTTTAAAAACTTAAAGCACTAATTGGTATATATGACCAGATTTTCTTAAATTAACGAAATAAATCAAATGAGCTACATTTACCTCTAGTTAATAGGAATTTCAGGAAATGAAGATTATAGAATCAGGAGCATACTGTAGCCACCCTTTTCGATGTTTAAAAAATAATTTGGGTTTTTTTTAGCTATAATGCATCTCTGTTCTCCACTGGCATCCGTCTAACAGACAGAACTGTTCCTTCAGCAGTCCTACAGTTTAAAACAGATGCGTGCCTTGCCAGCTTCTCTCTCTGCATCAGCCTGGAAGCAGTGATCATCCCCATTTCTCAAAGCAACAGCTCCACCATTTGTTAGCCAGGAGCAGTGCATCCTGTCCAAGGAGAGGCAGGTAACCCGCAGCTGGAGAGTTTTGCTGAAAAACAGGATCATATTTCAGAGGCGAGGTACATACTCGTTTCCCAGAGTTAACTTTGCAATAAACAGCTATAGAATTGCTGCTCCCAAAACGCTCTCACTGCACGACAAAGTCTCATTTTTCACAGTACTAAGAGATGGGGGATGAACAGGCTGAGGAAGAGTAAGGCAAGGCAGCTTGTATGTCACATGCAGCACATGCTGCAAGAAAGCATTGGCATCATCCTTGCCTGACACCAAGCGACCCGGACGACGATGGCACACAGGGAGAGGGATGCTGACACTGTTGTGCGTTAGGCAGCAGCAGCATGGGGCAGGGGTAGAGCAGCAGCAATGGGAACTTCCCATTTTTGTAGCATTTTTAAATGTCTATATAGAACAAAACTGAGAGGCCAGAAGACATTTCTGGCTTGTTTTCTGTACATCCATCCAGCTTTCAACAAAATGTACAGAAACTGAAGACTGTGAAGTTTTAAGCAGAGAGCAGAGAAAACACTGTTTCAAAGGAAGAATAGCGTCGTGGTTTTAACCCTAGCCAGACAGCTTGTTCACTCCCTCCCACTGAGTGGTGCTGGGCTGAGAGCAATCGAGGGCACCCCCCCACCCCCACCCCGGGGCTCTCCCCTTCCCCGCTCCCAGAGGGATGGGGAGGAGGATCAAAAGAGTGCAACTCCTGCGGGTTGAGACAAGAACAGTCCAGCAACCAATGTACAACACAAATCACCACCGCTACTATCAACTACAACAATGATAAGGGAAAATAACAAGGGAAGAGAATACAATACCACTGGCCAAGAAACGAGTCCCACCCGGAAGCCTGTGTCCTTCCGGCCAACTCCCAGTTACCCCCCACCCCGGGCATGACGTGCTGTGGTATGGAATACCTCTTTGGCTAGCCTGGGTCAGGTGTCCTGTCTCTGCTACCTCCCAGCTTCCCCTCCTCCCTGCAGAGCATGAGCCTCACAAAGTCCTTGGCCAAACCAAAACATCATTGTTATCATCTCTGTTCCCAGGCCGAAAGTCAAAACACAGCACTGCACCAGCTACCAAGGAGAAAAATGACTGCTACTGCTGAACCCAGGACAAGTAGATAGTGTCATATGATGTACAATGAGTCTGCCTGGGATAGTAAATGCAACTGAAAAATGGCATGCAAATGCTACATTATGCTTTGAGCAGTTTTCCATAGTCCTGACAATACTGTAATTACCAAACTACAGACTTTGTAAATGAAACAATTTAGTTTGGTGCTTAAGGATTAATTTGAGTTTCCACAAGAATAAAGAAACCAAAGTGCACCTTCTGCTTTTCCACAATGTTTCAAGGCCATGGGCATCTATATTTCAGGATCTTACTTTTGGAACGTCACATTTTCATCAAAGAGAAGAAATTGATGCAGCAATCTCCTCAAGCAGCTCCAAAGCCAGGCACCATCACCCTAGTAACTCAGGAATCTAGTTCAGATATATGAAGGACTGAAGAAATTGTGATAATTACTGACTCACACAACTGGAGCCACAGAATTTACCTCAGTAACCTTTCCTGTCTCATACAAAAGATTTTCCTATCTTATACACTGTGTGCTTGTACAGTGGTATGAACTGCTGAACTTCACTTGTTATGGCATGAACTTTTATGGGCTATGGGGCAGGGAGGAGAGAGACATAAACAGAAAGACATGGAGGCAGAGGGAACATATCACCACTCTGACTCATCTTGCCTTTTCTGCCTTTGCAGAAGTGATCTATGCACCTTCCTGAAGTCTTCACATGGTCTTCTGATATACACCAATTCATTGCTATTGTATGTTTGTGTATTGTCCTGGGTTCAGCAGTTGCCTGCTGTGTAATACTTTTATAGCCCATCGACTAGATGTCTTCAAGTCACCAGCGTCTGGCCCTGACTTCTCCCCAGACATCGTCCCAACAGAGAATGAACTTTGATAGAACCAGATGAGTTCTGCAGTAAACGAACGACCAGCATCAGCAGGCAACGATCCAATACTGCACACAGCCTTTCCTGCCCTGAAAGACTGTTACAAGAGATGGAACCTGACATCATGGACCGAATGGACTCCACAGCATTATAGGAATTGGTCCATGCACTAAGAAATGATCTCTTTCTCTCTGTCTGTGTGTGTGTATGTGGATGTATATATATGTAAGAGCGATGGTATATTGAAAATGTGGGATCTGAGCATGACGTGAAAGGTATGGAATAAGGTGTGGATACTGTCCTTGGTTCAGCCGTAGCAGTCATTTCTTCTCCTTCTTGGTAGCTGGTGCAGTGCTGTGTTTTTGACTTTCGGACTGGGAACGGTGCTGATAACACCAATGTTTTTAGTTACTGCTCAAACGTTTGGTCTGGCCAAGGACTTTGTGAGCCTCATGCTCTGCCAGGGAGGAGGGGAGGCTGGGAGGAAGCAGAGACAGGACACCTGACCCAAACTGACCAAAGAGGTATTCCATACCACAGCATGTCATGCCTGGGGGGGTAACTGGGAGTTACCCGGAAGGGCACAGGCTCTCTTTTTGGGGGTCAGACTCATTTTGGCAGGTGGTATCGTATTCTCTTCCCTTGTTATTTTCTCTTATCATTACTATTATTGGTGGTAGCAGCAGTGATTTGTGTTATACCTTAGTTATTGGACTGTTCTTATCTCAACCCATGGGAGTTAGTTACATTCTTTCAATTCTCCTCCCCATCCCTCTGGGAGTGGAGAGGGCGGGGGGGAAGTAAAGAAAGAGGAAGGAAGGGGAGGAGTGAGTGAGCGAGCTGTGTGGCTGGGTTTAAACCACGACATGTATTAACATGAATGTACAGATATGACTGTGTGCATAGATGTGCATGTATGAATATAGCTCTGTGCGTATGTGCACATGGATGTTATAATCTACCTATAGATCATGCCTTCCATCATGTATTACATATTATATACAACGTGGGACGTTTACAAGTGGTTTGAGTACATTTATTCCTAGAGCCACGGATTTATTTACAAGGGTAAGGGACTGCTAGAGGCCCAGCAGCACTGGTGGCTGCTGCACCCACACTCCAACAGCTTGTGGTGTGGTTCAGGCCATATTGCCAAAGGGCTCCCTACTTTAGCCAGGATCACGTCCTTTTCCAGGTGATAGTCTCCCATGAAACATGAATAAGCATATAACGTAGCCATTCTTCTTCTGGCATAATTGAAAACATATGTGAAGCCTAATACATCAGTGACTCAGAAAGGATATCCTCAAATTCAGTGTGATGCAGAATAAAGCTACAAAAGTTGTCCCCCTTTTGGAAATCTTTTACTCCAGTGAGAAACTGAAGAAACTCCAAAGAATTGCAAAAGCTTTTACAAGAAAATTAATGATAGAATTCCTACTGAACTATCTGCTCTGTAATTAAAGAAATGAGAAACGTTTTCTTTGGGCATTGACTAATGAAACAAAATTAAAAAATCAGTAAAATCACAAAAGATTATAATACAAATACATTAATAATTCAGAAATCTTAATAATATTCTACAAAGGAGACACGTGTGATCAGCTTAAGAGGACTTGCAGGTTTCTAAATGTTTAAAATAATAGTGATGCCTGCAATGGGAATGAAAAGGAAATAATTCCTTTTGATGGACATGCAATGATCTTCTGGTATCCTAGAAAGACTTCTAGATGCCAACAACTTTTAGTAAATGTGCTGAATCTATGTGAGCACACTTAGATTTTTTTGCCATTCTAGTGCAGGAAATATACAGCAACATCATCTTTTACTTCTCATTTGCACCTTCAAGCGACAGTCTTCTGGTTTTTTGGTACACGGCAAGGATTCAGAATTGTCCTCAGAAGACTGGCAGGTCACTTAAACTTGCATAATTAAGAACAATGCATTTATTCCATGATTTACTAATAAGTAAATCAGAATATTTCTGAAGTAAGATTCTGTTGTGCTTTCTTTTCCTCTTGGGAGAAAGAGAAGGGTGGAATGTCACACTGTTGGGACAAATGAAGATGACCTGAGCCCTTCTGCTTTTATGATCTGTCAATATCTTTCTGGTAATAAGATGCTCATAACTGAACACAGCATTGCAAAAGCATGTTGTGCATCCTAAAAACACATAAAGAAAGATTATTAGCTTCCTGCTTTAATATATGATGATAGGGTGCCTGGTCAATGCAACCCAAAACCACATTGACCATTTTTTCATAAGAACAGCATATTGGAAACTCATGTCTAATTTGTTACTTAATATCCCTCGAGTCTCACTTCAGCACATGGATGGAATTTTTATTTTAAAGGATCCTTTCCATTCTGGTTTCTATCATCATTTATTGTTATTTCAAAATATAACTTTACAAATATAAATCCACACTGAATGACTGGTTATTGTATTTTCAGGGGATTACCTTCTATGACCCAAATCCTGATTGCTTTGGTTTTATGAGAGTTAAAACCAAAGTTACTATTTCATTGCGATAAATAACCAGGAGCTGGCTGTAGACTTGCAACAAATACAGAGATAAGATATAAGCAGTGAGTAAATAATTCGTCAGAAATTAAAATTTCTATTAAATACGTAAAATTAAAAAGCCCTAAATTAATTAAAGGGTCAAGTAACATCATTAAAGAGACTATTTTTTTCTAAATTTTGCCAGCTGAAAGCTTTTTTCTGAGTCTTCATCTCCATTAACTGCTATTGCTGAACCCTGAGGGCTCAAAAAAAGTCAGTTGCTTTGTATAATGTTAGAAGAGCCTGGTGCCCTAACTTTGTTTCCCTAAACAGAGTGTGTAATGCAACTGGAATGCTAATGGATGACAAGTTGCAGGAAAGAGGAAGCAGGTTATCATATTCAGGACATTGACAACTCAAAGTGTTTGGTGATACTAAACAACAATGCTCACTTGACTAGCACGATAGCATTAGAAAAGCCAAGTCCTGACCTGTAACTAAGATACGTCATGCTCAAAAAGTGGATTAAGTTCAAAATGAAATGTCCTGAATACAAAAAGAAAAGCTCCCAAACAACAAGATTCAGGGTATGCATTACAAATACAGAATAATAAACCAATTGATTCATCTTATTTCTGTAGTTACAAAGGCAGCTCTGCAATGGCCAGTCCATCTGCTTTCTTACTGGTATCTTTGTTGATACCTTCCTTTTAGGAAACAAAAAAAATAGAAGTTCTATAAAGTATATAAAACTGTGAGATGTGCATTTTAAGCATTCACATATGGACATAGTTGGAGAGCAAAGGCAGTTGTAAGCCTGCATAAACAGCACCCAGCACGTTATGAGCATGCTGTGACACAGCCAAGGCAGCACAGCTGGGTAGATCACAGTGCCCTGCACCTCAAAGCTGCAGCCACCCTCGGAGGAGCAATCCCCAATGGAGGGGCTTCAGAAAGCTTCCTGCCTAGCAGAAGAAAGTAGTTGCCATGATCGATCTGCACTTTGCTGCACCTGGTGATTTAGACCTCTGCGGCCATCCTGTGAAGATGTCCGCAATGTAGAAGCATCTCCTAGATACACCGAAGACCGAAGATGGTAACTGGTTCTTAGTACCATTCATCCATCCAGAAACTGTGCAAGACTTAGAGCAATTTTAACAGAACAAAGCACTGGTTTGGGTGGGTTTTTTTAGGGTGATTTACTTTTTCAGTGAGAGGATTATTCCCTCTCCTGAAGAGTCAGACCAGTCTGCTCTCCACCCCCTCTTTTTCTTGTTTTGTTTTAATTTTCTAATTACATAATATAAGAAAAGGAACAGGGCACAGATTATATGAGCAAAGCTCAGTCAGGGACCTGTGGTTTCAAGGCCTGTACACAGTAGCTTTCAGCTAGTCTCATATTGCCTGAATCTTTCATGTTTGAAAAGCTAGGAATAGCAGTATTTGATCACCCACTTCAGAAGGACACTTTGAGGCTTAATCCATTGCATTGCTTAATATTTTGTGAAATCTAATAATATACATTCAGAAGTTATTACTGCTCTAGGCTAATGTACTTCATATGTGTAATATGGGTACAACAGTTCCTTTTTGCACAAGACAATAGTCCAGATTTTTATGTTGTTCTACAATGAGAGCTTTTACTTCATCATGAGACACACTCTCCTTTTATGCTGCTTATGCTTGCAGCAATACAATCTTCAACCACACTAGAATCTTCTTCACATGTCTGTCTCATGGAGCTGAAATGCACAGCAACAATGACTAATTTGCATGATAGCTAATTATCATTAAACCTCAATAGTCATTAATGGAGAAATATTAGAGCATACATTGTTTTCCCAGTAAAGTAATAGAAGGATTAGTGCTAAGTCTGACACCATTTAACATTGTCATACGCTTAAAAAATAAGATCAGCCGTGACAAATGTATGGTGATCACAGACAGCTTTGCATCGTGATCAGTGATACCAAGGACCAGCCATCTGCACTGTAATTTATGTTGCTTGGCAAGATCATAAAACTCAGGACTGAAAAGCTCTTCAAATGGCCATCTAGTTTGTTCCCCACTCCCAAACCAAGATTAGAGATGCCTGTGCATCCTCATAAAAGCTTGCATAATCTGAATTTAAATCCTGTGTTGAAATTCTCCCAAGAGGGAGGATTTCTGGCACACTGAGAGAATCTCTTCCATGGTTTCATCACCCTTACAGTGCAGAAGCTTTTCCTGGTGTCTAAGCCAAGTCTACTGACATGCAATTTGAACCGCTGGCTTTTGTGCAGTTCTCCATGCACATCTGCTATCTATCTTTGCAGTAGCGACCTTTAGCTTACTTAAAGACTGCCAGCAAAGTTTAATGCTGCCTTCTTTTCTTTAGGCTATCTTTGTTTGTTCAAGCTTCCCTCACAGGGGACATTTTACAGACCTCTGGTCATTTCCAGTTTATTTCTCCAGTTTGTCAGGATCCTTATAATTTCAAACTGTGCCTTCCCTCGTAGTCCTCTCCCCTTCATACCCACTGCAACCTCCTCAGACGTCTTCTTTATCACATCTTCCAGGTTATCTGTAAAAATATTGAGCAGTTGTAGACACAAGGTGTCCATTTCGAGTACTATCAGTTGTAAACAATCTTTGAGCATAGTTTCCCAAACAAAGTTGTATATTTTATTGCCATTTGCCCAGAGTGTCCTTCCTTCTCTCTGCTGTCAGTGTACCACATGAGGCAGTGACAAACACTACAGACCGCTTCTCCTCCACCAAGGAGATTTGTCATATTGCTGCAGAAGTCTAACAAATTGACACAAGTTCTCTCTGACAAATCCCTTCTGTTTGTAGCTCATTTTATTGCTTTTATAGAGGTGCTCACAGGTATTGGTTCCAATGGTTTTTCAGTAAATTGTTGCCTTAGGTCAGGCCAGGGCTGTGGGGAGCTGGAGACTGGCCCCATTTGCAGGGGCTCCTGGGATGTGGGTAGGGAGCAGCAGGGGCTGAGCAGGGACAGTCAGAGCTGGCAGTGCTCTCATGGCCCTGATAGTTTGCTTTGTTTCAGAACAATGAAAATCTTGCTATTTAGCCACGTTGGTCTCTTCTGACGTTGCCCACCCACTTTTGCCTCGACAGAACAGTCTGCACTGATTCCATCAGTACTGCTTCTCAAACAGCCGCTGCCATCTCTGAAACTAGCCTTCCTGAAACCACTGTTGGTGTTTTGTGGTTCTGCCTCCATCCTTTTCAAGGGATTATGAATCTCACTGCTCTCAATGAAATCATTTTCAACCACCACATCCTCAGCTGGCTCTTTGCTGCTGCTGAGGATCAGACCTCACAGACCACAGCCCCCTGCTGCTTGCCTTTGCTGGCTCTGAAACAGAGACATCTCACTCCTGTATCCAAACCAAGATATCTCACTCCTATATCCAAACAGAGACATCTCACTCCTGTATCCAAATCGAGGCATCTCACTCCTATATCCAAACAGAGACATCTCACTCCTGTATCCAAATCGAGATCTCACTCCTATATCCAAACAGAGACATCTCACTCCTGTATCCAAAGGAGAGCTGGGTGCTCCAAGTTCTCTCCTAGTCCTCTCTCATCAGCTCTTGGCTTGCTAAAAAACCCTGTTATTTTCAGGTTGCTTGCTTTGCTTAATTCCGCCAGTTGCTCATCCAGTGGTTGTCATTCCTGGTTTTGTTGCTTGTAGCAGATTTCCTCCACGAAAGTAGACATGCTTGTACCTTCTGCCAACAGGCAGAGATTTCTTAAGCTGGTCAGCCTGGCTTTCAGAGTAAGGGCTTCAAAGTGTTTGTTTTAACTAAGCCTTTCTCTTATTTGTTCTCACAGGACAAGCCTTTTGTATTAGTAGGCTAATTGATACCACTGCAAGAGAGGGACAAAAATGTCAGGTGATCCAACACAGCCACTGTTTACCCTTTTCTCTCCAAGCAGCTGCTTGGTTGTCAGTGGGAAGGACTCTTGTCTATGTCCTAGTAGTACCATCACTCAGGCTTTATATTCAGCTACTTCCAGAGGCCAGACCCTTCCTCACCTTCCTCCCCACTCCCATAGTGCTCCGCCAGCCAGTCTTATACATCTGCATGCCCAAAGAGGAGCCCTGGTCCTCCAGCTCCAAAACTCATCTTTGATCAGCAGAGAGCCCTCTGGTTGTCACTGCTAATGGGAACATCAGATGGAGGCAGGCTGGGCCATGCCCAAGCCAAGCACACCCAAAAACTAGGCTGCCTATGAGGGACCTTCCGACCCAGGGAAGATGGTATCAGGGAAACCTAGTCTGATGCTCTCATCAAATTGACTGTTGTTAACTCCCTATGAATAAGGAAAAAATAAGTTACTTTGTACTGTCCTTGCAAATAGCAAACTAAGATTTGGCCCACACTACTGAGGAGTCAGCTGGACCCAGTTGTAGCTATGTGAATTACTCCAGCAACTATCTCACACCAAGTAGATAATCATTTTGGGTATTTATTAAATGCTTCACTGGTTTTATTTATTCTTCAGACGTCTTGCATTAGCTTACAAGTATTTTACAATGGCCTACTGTCCTTTTTGTTTCCAGTATTCTATTAAAATGAATATACGCCTTCATACACTTGTCTGACTCACCTACAATCTTAATTCCTAAAAAGTCTTATGGCACCTATTCCTTAACTCCCTAGAGCAGCAAGCTGATATGTAAAACCGCCCTTGTGTGTGTGTTTGTGTGTGAAGAGCGCTTTTATCTTTGCTCCTCAGCTTTTGGAACAACATCCTGCCACTGACAAAACCTGAAAGTCTGCTGCCAATGCCAGATATGCAATTCTGTCTTTCTCTCCAGGATGCTTCCATCCCTGCCAGAGCCTTGACTGCAGAGACTGGCAGGAACAACATTTGTGCCCCCACATCTATGCGTGTTCCTGCCAGAGCCTCAGAGTTATTTTGGCTCTGCTTTGGGTCCTTTCCCAATCAAAACCATGATGTGTGTGCGCAGCAACGTGCAGCATGGGCTACTGATTGATCTGGTGGCTGGCTGAGCCTGGGTAACTGCTCAGCAACATCTCTGCTACCTGGGAGCTTCCATTTCTGCTCCTGGGATGTTGCAGCAGCCTCTGCCTGGTCCTTATCCCAGTTCCTCTGGGAACCTGGATGTTAAGACACATTCACCACCATTGTCCTTACTTACCTCCAGGGAACGCTCACCAACGTATTGGGGTCTTCAGTAGTTGTGTCTTCTCCCTTGTTAACTGGGTCTGGATACTCACTGCCTTACTCACTGCAGCAAGTTATCACATGTGCTTTGTTTCAGCAGGGGAAAACTATGGGTGTACATGGAAGTCATTTGGCCTTCTCTGCTGAAAGAAGTGTTTTGCCATGATGACCAATAGCCACAACTTCCTAAGAAACTTCTGCTTCTCTACAGAAGTTCTGTTTTTTTCAGCTAGGAGCTGTGAGTAATCCTAGTTTCACATTGCTCCATGTGATTTCTCAGCTGCTTCTTAAAAAAAAAATTTTAAATATTAAACTTAGCTCATTCAGACCTTGAAAAGTAAAATGGCTATAAGGGGCAGAGGGGATGCACAGGCTTGGATAAAGCTCATTTATCTCCCTAAAGAGAAAGGATAATAGTCCATGAAACTGGGGAAAAAAAATCACAAAATGTTAAAGAAGAGGCAAGAGTATCCTTTGGATTTTAATTTTTGCATTTTTACGTGTGCTGTTAAATACACCATAAATGTATTGAAGTGTTAGGTTTTTTGACAAGTCTTGTATTTTAGGTCATTTTGTAATGCAGCAAGTCACTCCAGAGCAGCTAAGTATGGTGGTGAAAAATTGTTTCATTGGTGACTGCAGTAAACAGCCTAATAAATCTAAGACAACAGAAAACTCAGGGTACTCAGTTAGAGCAAGAGATTGGCCCTGTGTTCCAGAGGTACTGCATCCTGCCCAGCCACCCAGGTCCAGCCCTGCTTCCCAGCTCACAGTCACGCTGGGCTCTGTCATTCAGTCATGATTTATTTATCCAGGCTGTTAAGTTGTCCTGGCACTTCCACAAGAACTTGTAATGGATATGTAGCTGGCAGAGGGCATGTGTACACAGCGCAACACTGTGCAGCATCAGAGATACCCATCTGGCTGGGAGGGAGCCAGCACACCTACATGGAACAGCAGAGCACACTGCAAAAATGCAAACCTGAAATCCCAGCCACGTTCAACCACATAAGGGAATTAGCTCAGCTCAGCACTGCACGTGCTTGGCTTATGTCCCTCAGACCAGCAGGATAAGGGCCAGCAGAGAGATCTTAGTGCTCATCTTTACTGTGCAAGGCTGGTGCTCCCCACAGAGGTGGCTGCACTGCCTTCTCCTGGTGGTAAAACAAGCTCTTCTCTCAGCTTCTTCTATGCAGTAAATGCAGAAATATCATCTGCTCTTTCCTCCTTCTTCTTACTGAGCACTGGCTACCACCAAGATGACCTTTGACAGAATATACTTGTAATACTATTTATGTCTTGAATTGCTTACATACTTTGTCAAATAATGGATTTATATCCCGCCTAGTTGATGCATGAAGTCCAAACTTGATTTATAAGTCATGTCACTTTGTATGCTTTGCATTCATTTAAGAGCCATTGAGCTGATTTATGGCTTGAGCTTTTGAACTATAAATTGCAGTTGTATTCTACGTTTCCTATAACTTATTTGTAATCCAGCACTTTCTACTTTTGTTATAAGCTTTGCTTTACTAACTTGTCTATACAAACAGTATATATATACATATACACAAACAATGATTCGAATGAAGCTCTATATATAGAGGGTATACTTCACAACGCACCTTTAGCGCTACCGATCTCATTGTCCAAGGTAAAACTATTCTACCTTTTGTATAACCACAGCACACATAATCCCATTAACCATTCCGCATCCTTATACAGGTCACTGCCTAACTCAAACCAACATCTCTGAGTATTTGTGGTCTGAACCACTGTTTCCCTAGGTCTGACAACCCACATGGGACAAATAGCCAGAATGCATTTGTACCAGCTCAGTACACTTGAACTGAGCCCTGGGTGCCTTTCTCCAGGATGAGCTGAATCTTTTCTGTACTGATGAAGTTTCACTGACTATTTTTCAAGTTTATTTTTAATTTCATACTTTTCACTTTGGACACTGGGGTTCCCCCATTGTATCAAGAGTGCATCATTGCTCTGCTGGGGAAACTTAAGTGGCACATAGATGTCCTGATCATCTCCATGTAAAATCTGAATTTTCTCACCCCCAAGCACCATGTGTCTATCAGCTTTTATCCCACAAACCATGCAGTATGTGCATTGGCATTATTAATACAGGCTGTGCTATGTAGCCCTACACACAGTACAATGGAGGGTACATCAGAGAAATGGCCTCACAGAGGATGAGTCCCCCTTTAAGACACAGAGCACCCCAGCATCCTTTTCTTGGTCTTTACCTCTGTTGTCATCTGTGCCCATCCACTGCTAGCTCCAAACTTTCATCTCACTATGGAAGCAGGAAGCTGAGGCCATGCTCAGCTTTGGGGTTATACAGCAAAGAGGGGGTGAAACCAGGAGAGCATGGGATAGCAGGACAGCTTGGGCTGAGTACAAAATGATGCTTGACCATAGCAGTTCTCACAGAGGAAGGTTACCAAGGCCTTCTGGGCACAAAGGAATAGTGCTAACACAACCCCAGAGAGATGGCAAGCCACTAAAACCAGAGGTTTTTCATGAGGAGGGCCTCACACATCTAGTACTGCCTGTGCTGCACACTTCAGCATTAGAAGCGTGAGTTACCATCTGAGTACTTTGGTTGTTACTTTTGCTTATGAGTACCCCATGCTCTTAGCAGAGACAGGATAGGTAACAACCTTAAAGAGAAAGTAAAAGGAGTGCTCACAGACAATTTAATTATTCTCCCTAAATTTTCAGTTTAAAACAGATGTAAAGTTCAGCAACTTACTGGAGGTGAAGACCTCTCTTCATGTGTGATAGTAAAGTATCTCTTGGGAGCTAGGATGGGAAACCCAGGCATGCATCTGTATATTATACATTAACTATACATATTAACAGAGATATCTTCTGCTTTTGTGCCTGAGTCTCTATAACGGTCAGGTATTTCCTTTCAGGAAAAATGGCTTGTGTCACACATCTGTGGCTTTAATAATATTTCAGAAAAAGTTGGAAGACTTTAACACCAGCAGATTACAAAAGCAAGTTCAGTTACAACAACAACTCACGTTCAAAGAAGTGAAAAGGAAACCTCTCTCATGAGCTTCGGCAACAACTGGGTATTTCCTCATATAAAGCAACAAAATTGTTCATATGGATGAGAACTGCCAAAGTCCTAAGGTAGGCACCTAGTCCCTTTGCTCCCTCTGTACTTGGTGTAGCATACAGCCCTTGGATATCCTTTTAGAGCAGTTAAGTTTTGTGACCATGTGCTGGTGATTGAGCAAACACAGTAGGCAAAATCACAGAAAAGCCTTTAAAAAGAATGAGTATTTGGCTCTTTATTCAGATCTTGTGACTAAAAACCAGACGTGGGAATGCTGACTGAAAAATAAGAAGTGCCAAAACATCTGTTCCAACGACCAAAATGATTGCTGAGAGATCATTATTGTCACCACTTTGTGACTGATGTTCCCACTCCCACAGACTCTTTCTGTGAATGGCTAACCCATAAGTTGAGTATCACAAGTTTGGGAGTAGGCAGTTTGTGTGTGACACACAATAGACTTCTACATGTCCCCACGATTCACACTGAAAGATCCAAGCAAATTGTTTTAAGACCACTGCCAGGAGCAAAGGAAAGGCTGCAGAAGTTCAAGTCACAGTACTTTGTGTCACAATAAAACTTTCAGTCTACATTTCCACCCTCAGCTGACTCTGCTGAGAGCTAAGCAGGAGACAGTCTCACTGTCATATTGTCAACATCAACCCCTTAACACACACAGAGGTGCCATGTACTTGCAGACACTGACCTGAAATGCTCTTAAGAGTGCAATAACAAACTGGTTTATATAAAAGGCAAGGAAAGGCTGTCTTTACAGCAGACCAATGATTCTGGTGATGAAAAGTAATTACTTTGGTGTATGCAACAGCCCTGTTTGTTCCAAGCGGCTTACGGTATTTCTACACAAGAGAGATGTACCATGTACCATGTCTATCTCAACCCATATGCTACTCCAGGTCCATCCTGAACCAGTGCATTAAAAAATGGACAGAGACTTCAGTACCCATAAAAACTATATGTATAGAATGTTTCTAAAATGGATGACTTATCTAAGGAATTCCCAAGGAGGGGATTTCCAGGATAAAAAAGCAAAGCAGAAGCAGCATAGACCTGAGCAATTCCCCAGAATGTAGCTGTCACAATATTTTATGGTTCTCTTTTTCTGCTACGGTGTTTGGGGTGGGTGTTGCTTTGGGGAGTTTTCTGGTAAGTATTGCCAAAATGCTGAATGGTTTAAATGAGAAAAGCATTTAAAAGTCATCTTTCTTCCATTCTTTTCTCAGTTAAAGTTTTAGACTCTTTTTACTTGGGTGCAGATGGCAATGCTTGTAGATGAGGAATGCTTCTGACTTAGGAGCAATGGTCATGAGAGGCTTGTGACTTATTGAAGCAGATGTCTAAGGTCTTTTAAGATCTTTTAAGATCAAACTGTTCTGGCAGAAGAAACATACTCTTCAACGATTACACTGATGAATTTTATTTTCCATTTATATAAGCACTGTTTTAGAAATTACAGTTTGAGAAGTTCCAACTAGAAATGCAACTTGTTATACACTCACAGCTAGCAATGTTTCCCTTCTGTGAAGGTGTCCTGTTTTCCCTCAGATGCTAGTGAATTTGTCCTGGTGTTTGCTAAGAATAAGGGAATGTGCTAAAATGTTGTTTATACAGTTAACCCTTTCTTAAAAACCAAAACTAATAACTAGTTCAGGCTCGGTATCATGTGTGGCAGCTAGCTTTGACTGTATAAAGTATTTAAGAAACTAGAAATCAGAATATTTTGCCTGCTTTGGTCTCTTAAGGAGGAGTAGCTCCCTAGGAATCCTACATCTGTATATTTCAGAAAGAAAGCATTATACATCATGTTATTTAGGCACCACCAGTCCTGAGCTGGTGTTTATGGTTAAATAAATCAAGCTGCAAACAGGTTTGCACAGCCTTTTTTCTACTTTGGGCAGCTTCACGCAAGGACTCTTGTTGGGTGCCACCCTGGCACAGGGCAAAAGCAGAATTTTCAGGTGATTTTCCCTGTCTCTAAAAATTCATTAGAGGAAAAACAGTGAACAGATGTTTAAAAACCAATAAATTGATGCCATGAATATTTTCAACTCAAGCATTTGAAAATTACTCATTGTATTACAGCCATTCAGGGCTACTTGCAACTCCTATGACCTACAGGCTGAAGGTCAGCTCTATCTCAGATCTGTGACAAGCAGCAGAGGAGAACCGGGTCACATCCATGCTTTGACACAATGTTTTCTGCTATGCAGCCATAGCCCTGAAATAAAACTGCTTGGAGGTGTTCTGCTGAAGATATTGAACTCTCAGTATTCAGAGGCAATGACCACTTACATGACTGAATGTTGCTGCATGGAGTAAGAGCTGGTCCCTACAACACAGAAATGGCCACACACACTAGTAACACCCCCAGCTCGTTTCCCTGGCAAGCCAGGTTAGCATCCCTGTTTGGTGCAAGCACTAGGCAGCATTTAGAAATGGAAAAACAAAAGGGCCCATCTGTTGACTAATAAAAACATATTTTAAAAGCAGCTTTCATCAGCTAGTGCTACTGCCATTTCTGTGCAGTAGATGAGGTAGTGATCCTGCAGAAAAAACAAAGTGTAATTCTAAACTGTATCATAAATCATTGTATTAGGTACCCAGATTTAGCCTGCATTTTAATACAGATATACAAAACTGCAAACCATAGACATAGTACTTCATACTTAAGAGGAATACCTTTCTGTTTTTTCACTAGAAATTGCTTGTTTCATCTGTAGCAGACTTTTTATGTACAGGTAAGAGCCTTTAGGCCAAAGAAGTGCCCTTCCATTGCCTCATAACATTTCCTTTGCCTCCAGTAAGATGCAAACTGTTAAACACCATACCCACCAGTCATATTTTTGTTGCCATGATAATTTTGACATTATGTGGCAGTGGTGACCAAACACCAAATATTTAAGAGGGAAAATCTGTGTCAGTGTATACATCATGGCATGATCTTTAATTACAGTTACAGCTGTATCACTTTAAAAGGGTTGGACAATTTGGCTTTCCATCCACAAGTGACTAATTTTTAGAAATTACCAATTCTCAGTACTCTGGAGATGATGTTTTTGAAATCCAAAGTTTTTGTAGTTTTAATGATTCCAAAACTGCCACTAACAAGCGCAAATTTTACAGAATAAATATTTAATGCACAATATATTATAAACCAAAAAACCCCAATGCATTCCTATATGTGCTCATCACCAAAATAAAAGATGGTAGTACAAAACAAAAGATTTGACAGTCTGGGCCTTGCTGGGCCAAGAAAGGCTTAAAAGTATCCAGTGTTTGCAAGCACCCGTTTGCTTGGCTGTCGTAACTGACATCATTCTTTCTGTTGCAAACGTAATCCCATCAGAAGCACTATCTCAATAGCAAAAAGTGCTTACTGATATATATAATAACCTTGTTAATAACCTTGTTTAAGAATTGATACTTACTCCTCAAAGCTGCACATAAAATCTGTGTGTGGTACACTCACAGTGAAATTTCATCTTCTTGGGTGAATCCAGCAGGATGCAAACTATTGGCAGTTACCCTTGCAAGAAACTCCAAGCTTGCTTTTGAGTTAGTTTGCCTGCCAAAGCTGGAACATTTCAATTAAAACATTCTTCATCACTGCTGGCTGACAAGATCTTCCTACCCAGCAAACAGCAGCTGTCCCTGCCTACTGGCTGTAGTCTGAGGGGATAAGAAAACAAATTCAGACACTGATATTTGCCACTGAAGTTGCATAATATCATAGGAGAATGGCTTGGGTTGGAAGGGATCTTAAAGCTCATCTAGTTCCAGACCCCTGCCACAGGCAGGGACACCTCCCACTAGACTAAGCTGCTCAAAGTCCTGTCCAACCTGGCCTTGAACAGGATGGGGCATTCACAGTTTCTCTGGCCAACCCATTCCAACATCAACCTTAGTGACACGTACTTCCTGAGAAGGAATTGGAGCATCTGAATGTCAGACAAACACCTTGCAGTCTGGGTCTTTTTATTTTCAGCGTAAGAGGTGGGCAGACACTTACCTTTTCCTTTTTCCAAGTGCGAATCCTTTCCTCTACAGATCTGATTGTTTTCCTTCATCAGTTCTACCCAAATGGGCAGTCTGCTTTGCAGTTGCACCTGGTGCAATCTGAGGTTATTTGCTGTGCTCTGTACTGATGGTGAGACCAAATCAACCAGAGCCTTGATTGCTCCACGTCTCTCTTATCTCTGAAGTGAGCAAACCAGAAGATACCATCAGCCTCCACCTTTTAGAACAGGATTTATTAGAATTCTGCATAAAATACCAGTGCAAAGTAACTTGTCAAGTAGAGAAATGTTATTAATGACATAAATTCTGAGATACAAGTATTTGAACAGGCTTCTAGGGAAGGTCCCTCTGTCAGGGCTGCTGCCGGTCTCACCCTGCCCCTCTCTCCACCTGCTCAGGCTCACAGCCTTTGGGGCAGTCGCAGTCTACCTTCACTTTTTAACAGAACATACATAGGAAACACAGGCTGCCCCAAACTGCCCCAAACTGTAACCACACAAGCCAGACAACAAAGGCTATGAGAAGCAATGTGTTCCTCATCTCTCAGTGACAGCTGGCCTTTTATAAACAAGGCCTGTCTTCTCTGCGCTGTGAATGTTCCCAAGTTTGGATGTACGGAGGACTGAAAGCAACATTTCCAACCTTGAACCTCCTCTTCCTCCTGCAGTGCTCTGAGCTCACTAGGGTCTTGCTTCAGCAAAGATTAATCTGCTGCAGTGAAAGTCCAAGCTGCCAGGAGAAGGACAAAAAACCTTGCTGGCAGACCTGGCCAGCCTGCACAGGCTTTGCCAGACTCCTGAATAAGCACATCTCTGTGTGACTGCTCAGTGCCATATGCATATGTTTCCAATCAGCTCAAAACATTGCTTGGTTTTGCACCAAGCATGGCATCAGGATGTTTCCCTGACTTCTCAGCAGACCACTGAAGGACATGTGCAGCACACTGGATTCTTTCATATACGAGATTGCTTATCTGTAGGTATCTCTTGTTCAGCTTCCAATTTCTTACTCAGTGCAAGACTCAGATAAGCCTTTCCACGCATCATTATTGCTGTTAAAAGGTTAAGTCTTTAGCTCGTATCAGCCCCACTGACTGCTTGCCATCCGACTTAATGTGGTCACTGACATGTAGGCTTTAAATCCACAATGTATCGGCAGCCTGTAGCCCAGTATTTAAGATGGCTTATTGGTCTTTTAACAACCAAAAATGCACTGGGAGGAAATTCTATTCTTATTTAGTATGTGTGCACATTTGTAATGACAAATTCTGCTTTAACAAGTAACAAATAATCTAAAGCCTTTTAAGCATCTGAAGGGGGCCTATAGGCGTTCTGGGTAGGGACTCTTCATTAGTGACTGTAGTGATAGGACAAGGGGTAACGGTTTAAAACTTAAACAGGGGAAGTTTAGATTGGATATAAGGAAGAAGTTCTTTACTGTGAGGGTGGTGAGGCACTGGAATGGGTTGCCCATGGAAGTTGTGAATGCCCCATCCCTGGTGGTGTTCAAGGCCAGGTTGGACAGAGCCTTGGGTGACATGGTCTAGTGTGAGATGTCCCTGCCATGGGGAGGGCTGGAACTTGATGATCTTAAGGTCCTTTCCAACCCTATTCTATGATTCTATGTACAAATCAGAAGGGTTGCGGCAGAGAATCTCTGTACTGAAGAATACGGCAATAGTGGTGAATTATCCCAGATGTCCTGGGTTCAGCAGTAGCAGTCATGTTTTTTCCTTTGTGTTAACTGGTGCAGTGCTGTGTTTTGACTTCTAGTTTTGAGAACAGCGTTGGTGAAGCCGATGTTTTCGGTTGTTGCTAAGTGATGTTTACCCTGACCAAGGACTCTGTGAGGCTCATGCTCTGCCAGGGAGGAGGGGAAGCTGTGAGGAAGCAGAGACGGGGCGCCTGACCCGGGCTAGCCGGGGAGGTATTCCATACCACAGCACGTCATGCCCGGGGTGGGGGGTAACTGGGAGTGACCCGGAAGGACAGGAGCTTCCGGGTGGAACTCGTTTTCTTGGCCGGTGGTATCGTATTCTCTTCCCTTGTTATTTTCCCTTATCATTGTTTTAGCTGATAGTAGCGGTGGTGATTTGTTGCTGGACTGTTCTTGTCTCAACCCGTAGGAGTTGCACTCTCTCGATCCTCCTCCCCGTTCCTCCGGGAGCGGGGAAAGGGAGAGCCCCGGTGCAGGGAGGGGGGGGGAGACGAACACGGACCTTGATTGTTGTCAGCTTGGCACCACTCACTGGGAGTGAGTGAACAAGTTACCTGACTGGGTTTAAACCACGACACCAGATTTACTATATTTATGGACAACTTCTCCTGAATGACTTCCACATCGTATACTGTACAGGTCAGAAAGAAACCTGAAATGAAGAGAGAGCTGAAATGAACTAAATGAGCAAGAGAGCTGAAATGATAGTTAAACAGGAACTGTAAATTGGGCATTTCCCAACTTGTGCACAGCAAGCCAGAAATATTCTTCTAACCACTTTGGCATGTGAATTTATTAATTTATCTTGACATCCTGCATTTAAGTAAGACAAAAAGTAATGGACCAAGTTCATGACTTGGTCTCAAGTTCTCAGAGTATATCTATACTCTGTCTGCATGAGTTTGTAGTCTTACAAGAATGAAAGTAGTGCTCACGCATTTGATCTGTGTTGGGATACTGAGGTGAGGAGCCATGTGTGCTTACGTGCAATGGCACCTGGCTGACCGTATAGGCCTGTCTGGGAAGCGAGTGACTTTAATAAGCTTTTTGATCAGCAAAAACCTGAGCAGTGATCTAGCTAGTTGCTATGTGGAAGTGTCCTGCCAATGATTCAGGACTGTCAGGGTGCAGGAGGGTACATCAAAGTATTCTGCATTCCTGGGTGGGGATGAGCAGCATGAATGGGGAGGAAGGGTCTTTTGTAAGCATTAACAAAATGTTGACAAAGGAGAATATGCTCCAGAGGCATTGCCTCAGTCCAAGTGTCCCTCTAATCCCTCCAGACATGGTGGCAGAAAAGGCAGGTTGATGAGGCATCCTCAGAAGACAGCTTTTTGTCTCCATCTTTGTCTCCCCTCTCTGGGGCCAAGAGGATCAAAATATAGATCAGAGTCTTCCAAAGCTTAGTACAGAGCACTGGCCGCAAACCTCTAAGACTGTGAAGCATGAAGCATGGGTTTAACACAAAGGCAGGAACTGAAAATGAGACAGGTACCTGAAACAGTAAGAAGCTACTGACATGCTGTAATGTTTGCGTCCTTATACCAGGTGGCGGGAAGCATGTTAAAAATATGTTGGGGAATGTTGGTGAGGTTGTATGGGAGTCTGTCAAAGTGAGATGCAAGTGATTAAAGTGAGATGGTTTGGAGGACCATTCTCAAACATGTTCTGCATCTGTGCCTGTTTTCTGTAAGGCGTAGAAATAGTTCCGTGAACTATTCCTTCAGGTATGCCTGGGTTTGCCACCAGATGGACCTATGTGGTTGGCTACAGATAGGGATGCCACTATTCTAGAACATATGCAGCACGAGCCATCAAAGAACCAGGGCCCCGGATTAAAACAATGAGCAAAACATGCTAGTATAAGGAGCAGTTTGTTGTTCGGGGAACAACAGCTTGTTGCTTTCCACAAAGCACAACCAGTCGGAACACGACCACTGATATGACTGAGCTGTGGGTGAGGGTCATAAAAAAGCTCAAATGAGTAAAACAGGTGATACTGGTAAAACCATCCCCAGTCTACACAGATTGTGGCCTCATTACTTAGCCATAAGGCTGCAGAGTCTGTTTTACTTGAAAATATGAGACAGCTCAGGCAGCAAGACTCTGACTGAACATACTTTGTTTTCTCTGTAAGGGTATGAAGGATCAGGTGTATCTTTCAAATACAAGTCCTTCCTGGGGTAGGGAAGAGTAAATCACTGGTCACTCATGAAACTTTTATTTCTGGATCTGGAGAAATAACCTCGCCAAAGTAAAGTAAGTCTCATAAGAGAGAAAAGAAAGGAGAAGAACATAACTTAGAGCAAAGAAGTGGTGTATGTGATGGTGTAAAAGGAGAGGGGGAATGTGTGTGTCTGAAAACGACTTGGAAAATCACTTGATAGAAGAATCCTTTTCCTAGAAAAAGTGGAAACCATGCAGAATTTGTGTAAAGACTGTGTCTGTTGTGAAAAAGCCAGATTTATAAAAATAATACACTAGGGAATACCATATTTATAGCACTGTGTTGGATAGTGTCGTGGTTTAAACCCAGTCAGGTAATTCGTTCGCTCACTTCCCCCCCTTTCTTGCCCTCCCCCTGCTCTCGGAGGGATGGAGAGGAGAATTGAAAAGAATGCAACTCCCACGGGTTGAGATAAGAACAGTTTAGTAACTAAGGTATAACACAAATCACTACTGCTACCACCAATGATAATAATGATAAAGGAAATAACAAGGGAAGAGAATACAACACCTCAGCACCAGCTGACCGATAACTCGGCCCCCAAGCCCGACCAAGCTCCGACCGATACCTCCTCCAACCCTGCAGTCTCCCAGCCCTTCCGGCCAACTCCCAGTTACATCCTGGGCATGACGTGCTGTGGTATGGAATAGCTCCTTGGTCAGTTTGGGTCAGGTGTCCTGTCTCCGCTTCTTCCCAGCCCCCCCCCCCTCCCTGGCAGAGCATGAGGCTCACAAAGTCCTTGGCCAAACCAAAACATCTCTATCAGCTCTGTTTCCGAGCCGAAAGTCAAAACACCGCACTGCACCAGCTACCAAGGAGGAGAAACATGACTGCTACTGCTGAACCCAGGACAGATAGTCATCTGTCTTTGCTTTTTATTGTATATACTGATAAGTAGAGGAGACTGACCTGGTAACTGATAGCATAATCAATATCTGAAAGTCCATCAAGCAACACAGAAATCCCAAGTTGAAATTTTATAGTAACTTTTCCCCCAGATGTCTAAATAAGGGTGCTTGGTGAGACTCTGGGTATATGTAGGAGTGTATTTTCAAACAATCATTTCTGGAAAGTTGGTTGGAGACCTGGGAAGCTTGGTTGCAGACACATAACAGCTATTAATGTTGTTAATGCAGAGAATATCGCAGATTCATGAGGAAGCCCTGGAGCAAAACAGTTAATAATATTGTGTAAACATTTTCCATACAGAGGTCACATATGACTGACACACAGCACTACCGATTTGATAAAACACTTTTGTAGACTAAAACAACATAAGCCAGGCTGTCACTCATTTGAGCCTTAGCCTCAAGGCTTATTTAAGATATAGAAAAGAAAACGAAGTGTGTTTTACCGATACTCTCTCCTGTTTCTCTTCCACTGGTGCTGGAAGGAGTGGTAGGAGTTCAGTACATGTTGGAGGAAATTGTGGTACCTATTGGTGAATGACACTGCTATTTGTACTCTGTGCCCTACATGACCCAATCAATTCTATGTTCCAATAAACACCACTGCCTGACTAAAGAATTTAACCTTAGAAATACTGAACCCAAAACAAATGTCATTTGACCTAGACTGGATACTTTTTGTTTGTTTTTTCATTAAAATTGTTCATATGATTCCATTTCCTGCGGCAAACCAAGAGCAACAGAAGAAGAGATACGTAACTAAACATAATTCTTGATGAGCTTGTATCAAAACACCAGTGCTCAGCTGCTGCCATCCATCTTAGTTATGCTGCTCTACTCATTCTAATATGCTGCTCTAAACATTCAAATAAACATTTTTAACCAGGAATTCATGAATATCAAACCTTACTAAAAAAGCCCACCTTCTATGTTTATCTCTATTGTATTACTACATACTAGGCACTCTACCCCAGTTCAGGATTTTAAAATGATGGGTTTATGCCTAAATGTAGAGTTTTGATTGATATAACAGTAGACTATTCCTGTCTCCTCAAGCTCCTTTTGTAAAAAATACCTGTTTCTAGAAAGAAATACATGGTGCTATTGCAGTTGGCTACCTAGGTGAAGAGTTTCCTTACTGTGTCTGTTACTATCAGCTCAGGATGCTTTTGCTCATTCAACCTTATGTCTAAGGTAAGAACAAAATATTACAAAACTAGAGGTAGGCAGAGACTAAAACAAGGGTATTTTTCTCAGTCCTTGCTAATGTAGGTAACTAGAAAGGTTTGGGAATCCTGCTCTTAATATCAGTTTGCTGACCAGTTGCCTAACCTACCACTGTGAAGGAAGGCATAGAGCTGGCTGACTGATCTGACAGCAAAAGAAGTATTTTGCCAACTGACTCCAGCAGGCTGAGGGACCATAAGCACAAAAGAGACACCTGGATATGTTCTAGAAGGCCAGAAGGGTGTCGAAACCTTCCCAGGGAGAATGAAGAGTTTCATAAAATCTACCAGAAGATTACAGTGCAGCTGGGTAGTGCAAAGGATGATACTTCCCTGTGTCTATTTTTGGATTAACAGCAGTACTCCCAGCTATGCAAGAGGAATGGACAAGGACTTCCTACACTGAAAAAAGGGAGCAATGCCTACACCAGTAAAAGACTGTAAACTTTATAAGATTGCTGTAAGTTGAGTCAACTCCCTCTCCAGATGAACTCTCAGCACGATTTTGTCATCCCCTACCAGTGGAAGGAATCCCATCAAAGGGCTGAAAGAAATATGCTGAACCTATGCTAATAAGTGAAAATACTAGATTACATTGATGCAGAGAAGGTATGTAACATAACTGATATGCACAAAAAGTTTCCTGCTTTACTGAGAACTTACGCAGAAAGTGTCATTGTGTTATCCATCAGGAGACTGTTTATCCCATCCAAATACAGTGTTTTATTGTATATTTTAATGTGTGCTAGTTGTTTTATCATCTGTTGCATTAAACCCTGAAGACTTTCATAATTTATTTAATGAAAATTAAGACCAAAGAGCAAGAAGGCTCCATTGTAGGGCTCACTGGTTCTCAGAGAGAAACATCAGAAAAAAGCACTTGAGAATTGAGAAAACCAAGGTGTTTTGAAAAAAAGAGGGGTACATTTGTTCACGATGTCAGTTACTGAAAGACAAAGGCTAGCTGCACAACCTTCCTTTACAGATGTAATGTTTTATCTTAGCACACACAGTATACTGGTGTTATGGTGGCTCTGACAGTCAAAGAACAGTAAGATGGGAAGATCTGTAATCATTATCCCTTATTAGACCAACCCATATTTGGAAAAAAGGTTAGGGTTTTAGGCAGAGAGGCTCTTGCATACATAAAACCTTGTCTTCAATTTCTATCACTTGATAATGTTTGCAATATACATCATGAAAAATGCAACAATGCAGTTTCTTCAACGTTAGGCTATTTGGAATCCTTCATTTGAAGAGTCTCAGGCAAAATAAGAAAGAGGTCTTTTTTGCCAACCTCATCACTGTTACAAGCACTGTGATTGACTCTGGGTTGTTAGTTCATTTTGATCTTGAGGGTAAAACCAAATGAGTGACATGTGTTCAATTTGGATCAAGACTTGACATCATTGAGAAGATTTGTCATGAAAATGTATTAGCCTTCACTTCAATCTTTGGCATGCATGATACAATTATATTGGTACTGTACATACAGCAGTGCAATTCTGTGTGGGGACTTTCTTGTAAGAAGATAGAATCCCATGGTCACAAACTTTATATATTGGTGACTCCTCCTAGGGTCAACAAACCTGATTTCAGGGACTGATGACTTCAGGACAAAGAAGACTTTAAGAACATTGATTGTATTTAATTTCAATCTGCATTGAATTTCAATATATTTTTATTAGTACTGATGTTAAGCATCGATACAACAACAAGCTTTGTTCTGAAGATTTCTGTTTAGTAATGCACAACATTTTAAGAAAAAGCCACTACAGACATCATTATTCACTTCAGACTGGTTGTAAAATGGTTATATATGGTTGCCCAAATAAAACTATTAATAAGGACTCATTGATAATAAGGCGTTTTCCTAATAATGTCTATCAGGGACCAGCTATCAAGATAATATCCCTCAATATTTCCATGTCAACTCTGAAGGAAAATACAGGTGGGTTATCACTGTGCAGGGAGTCCAAAGATCAATCAGTAGTGAAAAGGAATGCTCATTTACACAGCAGGGACCATTGCTTAGTTAGATGGTGGAACATGGGCAAGGATAAAAGGGTTATGTATAAACTCTGATGTTTTTTCTGGCTCTGGGTTTGTATGTATCTTTTAGCAGTGATAGCACGTCTGGCTGGTTTGAGCTTTCCCAAGCAGAAGACAGGGAAAGGCTTCTTGCTGCAGTGATCGCCTTTGTGGTCAGCCTGGAGGAATGGCATGGGCAAAAGGGGCTGCTTCAAGAGTGGCCCTGAATACTCACAGAAGGGACAGGCTGGATGAAAAAAGCTGCTGCTGAGGATGTGAACCACTGCTGTCCTTTCTTCTTCTTCATTGTCACTCCCATCTCAACCTCAAGGCCAGATATTTCTGACAGGTCTAAATCAGTTATATATTTCCTCATTGCTGGACTCTAACCTCATAGAAGGACGCTTGGCAGAAGAGGACAGAGATTGTTTCTGGCTTATAGTAAGAACTCAGGAAGTCTCATGAACAGGGCAGAGCTACCAGTAATAAAGGATGGCAAAACAGCAAAACTCAAGTGCGCTTTGAAAGAATGAGACTGTCAAATCCTTAGCTTGTGATATATTATACTGTGACTATACCACAATGATTCAAACTGTTAAAAATATATCTCATTACACTACACAAAGTTGTACTAATGAATATATATTCTTTATAAGCACAAAACCCTCCCAAACAAACCCCTTCAAAAAAAAAAAAAACCAAAAAAACCTTCAAAAAACCCCCAAACTAACCAAAACAAAACAAAAAAAAAACAAACCCAAACCAAAACCTTGCAATATTCTTAAGGCTGAGTTGTAGGGGGGTTTACCCAAATTCTGTAAAATATTTTGGAAAAAAAGAAATGAAGCTTACTTTTACTCATGCAAAAATAGAACTCTACAATAGTTTTACAGAAAAAGAAGCCTGTAAACAAGCAGAAGTTCAAATTCAAAAGAAGTAACTAATAGTCTAAGGCAGTAATGAAACTAGATATGGTATAATTTTTTTGTTTGTTTTTGTTGTTAATCAGAAAAGATCTCCACTTTACACAAAGTCATTTGGAATCAGGGAGTGGGGCTCTGAGAAGCAATTGAAGTCAAGTATGCTTCACTAACAGTAATTAACAGCATGCGAGCAGTAGTACCCTGCTGCAGTGAAACAGGATTAAGCAGGATGAAGGAGCCCATTACACTGAGAAAGATTCCATTTTCTTTTAATGCTGATGTAAATCTGCAGTAGCTTCAATGGCTTTAATACAGTCACTCATGTTAGACAATAGTCAAGAACAGAATTTATGCCATTGTCCTTTATTGGAATTCACATCTCATAGACATTAATCCAAATGCTCATTTTTAAAACCACTAATATTGAATAAACAGTAACTGCCTGCATACAAGTTTTTGTGCATGCAACTATTCCATATCATTTTTTCCAATGTATAAATGGAAACTACAATCCACAGAAAGAAGCCTTCTTTCAGTCGCTTATTTACATTTGTTATTAAACAAATCCCAATTCTAGACAACTACTTATTTCTGAGAAAACTCAAGGTCCATATCCAATGGAAATACGTTTGCTAACAGACCACATGGAACAGAATAAACATGTAATTATGTCTTTTTGAAACTTCAAGAGGATCAGCTAAGGTGTAATTTGTCATGTTATTCTGGTTTTTAATACCTCAGAGTAAACTGTATAATTATATAAATTCATGTTGGCTCTCACGTTAGAAGCATTTTTGCGTTTGAGTAATACAGGACAAAAAAAAAGATTTTCTCTCTAGAAATTAAGGGGTGGGAGTTTTTCTAGGGAACCAACACTTCTTTGCAAAAAACTCCACCACTTTACAAAACAGTGCAGGTGACTAGTTTTGTTTGCCAAAAGACTAAAGTATTTCCATCTGCTTTCAGCCACTCACAATTTATCCCAGGATTTTTTTTTTATAGGAGATTGAAATGGAAATGATAGAACTGTTTGCTAAAGAACATATAACCTATAATTGATTTTACTCCCCTTAGTTTGAATAATACTTTCCTTTATCTAAAATGCATGAGCATATTTACATCTGTGGTTCATTTGGGTACAAAACTACATTAAAGCTTCTCTCTGAAAAGGAGCTGATTTCTGCCCACATTGTTTACTGTCTTCTCATCCTTCTTCAAATATTAAACCACTACCACAATCAATTTCAAACTATTAAGTTATAGACTTCAGTGTTCTTGATGGATTGTTAGGTCATCCTGCTCAAAAGTGACACACAAAACCAAAAAAACAAATAGACATGATAAGTGAAGTGTTGTGATATATTATTCAAATATGCTGATGGAAAATGTGCTAAGTTATCAACTTTCATTAGGTTTGTGAAGTCTGTAATCATTGCTGACATGTAAAGTCAAAGAAAGCTTTAAAGAAGATTCATTTAGATTATATATATTAGTTTCCTGGAACTGTTGCAACATTGTTGGAATAATTATTGATCTAACAGATTTTTGAAGTTTCATATTCAGCACATGAAAGCCTTAAACTTCACTATAAAGCAGAACTGATTTTTTACAAAAGGCAAACTCCTAGTTACTGTGTGTCCTCCCCTTGAGTGCCCAGCTTGCACCCTATCAGAAAAAGAAGATGCACGAAGGTCATTTGGGGAAGAAGAATGTATTACCTGTACTCTTACTCCATCTTCCTTTGTGGATTCTGGTTCATACATACTCGTGCAGAAGATGATTTGGGTTACTCTATCAAAACAATGGAGAACTAACAGAAAGAAAACACACATACAAACCCCCACATCAGCTCTGCCCAGAGTTCTTAATAGAACACTTATGTCTTGACTAGACGGCACAGTTCAGAGCTCGGACTGCACAAATACGGTTAGAGAGCACTGGGCCCAATATAGATGAGACATGCATCCACACAGCATGCATAGAAGTACTGGACCTTACAGAAAAGGCAAGATGTTTGTGTTAGAGCTGACAAAAACCTGGAAGATCTGTTATCTGGGGGAACAGATCTCAAACTGAAATAAGAGCAGAAAACATTTCAGAATAAATTCATACAGTGGATAGCAAGAATCACAAGACCACCCCTCCTTTTCAATAAAGAAATGCGGTGGAAGTATTGCACTATCATTTGCAGTGCATAATCTGGAGACTGTTCAAAGGTTTGAAAAATATTCAAGAATTGCAAAAAATGGTTTTAAGAGTGAGAGAGACACTTTAAGACTTCAATTGCTTTAACCTAGCGAAGAAAAGACTGAGAGGAGAAATGATTACACAGTATAATTATCTCCATGAGGGAAAAATACTATTACACATATTAAGCAGCTTTTCAAACTGGCATTGAAAAGTGCAACAAGAACTAAAGGCTGAAAGCTAAAGCCTGACATACTCATATTATTAAACAGGCAGAATATTTTGATGGGGAGGGTAGTTTACCTCTGAAACATGGTAGTAGAGGAAGTAGGAGATTATCTATCTCTCATGGTCTTCAAATTAACTGTCCTGCACTAAAACATGACGGAATTGCAGCTTCTTAATGAAGCAATTATAAAGCAAATGTTAACAGGTACAAAACAGGCTTATCTTGTAATCTCATTCTGGGAAATGACCAGACTTATTCCAGGTGAAAATCAAACATGCACAAACACAGAATCAGCTCGAAGGAGTCTCCTTAAAGGGGAAATTTTGCAAGTCTGTAGACAAATTAAATTAAGTCTTAATTATAAGAAGTAGAAGCAGCTCATTTTTTTCAAACAACCCTTGTTTTTTACTGGTCTTCTGTACAGAAGGTCAAGCAGAAGCAATTTCCATAGGCCAGAGTACTAAGCAAAATTATAGACAGCATCTAGTCATCGCTAAAGTGATTGCTTTCAAATACACACAAAATCACTGTAGCTTCACAAACATATTTCTATGTATTTCAAAGAGTCTTGATTAAAATTTCAAATAAAGGTAAGATTTTAGATTCAGAAAAAAAAGACTTTATTCTTCATAAGGACATAAATGTTTTCAAAATGCAAGGTCACATTAGGACAATTATCTAGTGTATTATTTAAGCAGAAAGAATCTGAAATATAATGCAATTAGAGGGACCGAGAGGGTATTTTTAATAGTGAAAATACAGCAGGTTTGAGAGCTTGTAACTTTTTGAAACTTTTTCTCCATTTTTTTTGGTCAATGTAGTACTAGGGGTAAAGAACAATGTAGCCTTCAACTGTAAAATACACAGATAGTTCTGCACCAAAGCCAGACATACCCACATGCATATAGTAATATGCACTCATACAAATGGATCGGATGCAAGTAACAGAATTTGGCTTCATGTTTGCAAATTGCATTTTCTCTTCCCCTCCCTCCCCTAAAATTCAACTGTTGTAATGTAAGCCTTATTAGATTTTCTACTTATTATTAACCTGGAGGCCCTCCAGCCTCCTCCCTACTCTCTTTCTTATTCATTTTTAAACTTCTGACCCAATGCAATCTGCCTGCAGGGGCAAATACAGTTATCTCCTTCTAAATTAAAATTGTAACTCATTTGGTACAGTTTACAGAAGGCCTCAGCTTTGACACATGCAATTACTATGAACATAGGAGGAACATGATTGCTGAGAGCCACCAGAAATAGAGTTTAATCAGAAAACATGGAGTTGTTCCAAGAGATTTATAATTTCACCACTTGCTAGTCTTTCATGTTCCTGAGTGTTCAGATAATTAGATACACTGTTTTTTTGCTTCCCAAGAGGCCAGGGAAAGCAAAATTCGTACTTTTACATTAACAAGATGAAATTATATTACATATAATCTGTAACATTTTTGTTGAGATGACAAATTCATACAACATTAATTTTAGTACTTACAAAATATTACAAATAATTTGTTCTGTAGTATCGAAATGTATCGCATAGTGTAGACTTACGTGAATTAATTACCTATTCAGATGGATTGCCCAGTCTGGCAGCTTTTACTCGTATAAGAACACCTAGATAGCCTATCTTAAAAGGCAGCTTTTTAATAATAGGTCTTTAAAAAAGTAAGGTTCACATTTGTGCCCCTATTAGGGAATGAGCCTTGGTGTAGTGGATCAGACTGTAGAGCTTCAGAAAACTGAGACGTTATGAAGCCAGATTCATAACCCAGTCTGATCTCTGTGCCTCAAGCTCATCTCTGAAAAAGGAATTTTAAGGGTATTTGATGAAGTTTGGTGAAACATAGAGTTGAATCAACCAAGAGACATCACTCACTGAAATTAGGAAGATTCAGACTTCAACTATATGCTGCCTTGCATGATGGCATTACATTCTTCTGAGGATAAAGTTATTTACAAATAAAAGCATCTGAGCAGTAAATATAAATGGACATATGCAACATTGCAGGGTTTTATAGTCTTTTTACTGGGGTCTGAATGCATTCATTTTAATTATACTTTAATATCAAGTTTCCTGGGCTGATGGATGGGCCCCTGGGAGGACTGTGGTTCAAATAGGGAGTAAGGTTACAGAAAAGGGTTTCACAAAATACTTTGCGTAAAGAAAATGAACCGCTGATGATGTGCTCTGTAGTACAAATGTGATCCTAGAGCTCTGGCTGGTTTGTCAAGAGGCCACCTGCTTTCTATTCCTCCTTTTATGCTAGCCATTAATTTTGCTGCCACAGGCACAATTCATACTTACAAGATTGGAGACTCAGACAGGAGCAGCTGCTGTTTCAAATGGCACTACTCCATTCCCAAGACAGCCAACTCAGCTGCAACAACATCAGTGACCTGGATACACCAAATTCACCAAAAGATAGACTTTCCCTACTCTTTTCTGCTGTGTACATAACAGCAAGGCAAATCATAAGGCTGGAAAGAAGCAATTTTCAAGTAAGACAAAATTATGGAAAGAAAGAATCTGGAAAAGTAACAAAGATAAATAAGCAGAAAAAAATAAAGGATTGCATAAATATTGGTGCTGAGGTTGCCAATCTGTCTCAAGCAAACTGCTTGGTCTATAAGCTTTTCTGGGTTAATATAAACCTAATTTAAGCAACAGTAGTAGTTACCAAATTTATAAAGAGGTGGAGAAATAGCCACATGCAGTACCGTCATGTTTGTCTAAGTCTGGGATGGCTGAGTCCAGCTGCAAAGGCAGATTTATTTTATTTGGCCTCAGGAATATGATGCTCTAAGCTATTGGCAAGCACTGCCCCGAGGATTCTGCTGTAGGAAGGCAAAGCACCTGCAGAGCCATCTAGGACTAAGGGAGTCTGTGAGGTGAGCCCGCATGGGCAACCTGTTTTTTTTTTCCCCAAACCCATTTGGTTCCATCTCAGCCCATTCTGGGAAAATCCAGTCCAGGGATCCCTGTGCCACATTTCCAGAATTGGAAACGCAGGTAGCGCAGCTCAAAGCAGTCTGCTGCTATTACAGGCACAGTTATTGAATTTCATTGATGCTGGTACAAGGATACAAGCAGACGACAGCCTATGGCCAGAAGGAGGGTCAGAGAAGAGGTACAGGAGAGAAAAGGACCACAGCATCCCTGAGCAGTCTGCCTGATGTTGCAATGGAAACACTGCTTGAATCAGTTGACATTTCATTGTGCCCCATGCACCAGGGAATGCTGAAGCTTGGGAGCACTGCTCCAGTAACATACAGAGATAGCAAGGGCTCACAGTGAGTGATTTTGCAATATTCTGGATGGAGAAGAGACTGACTGTTCCCTGTCTCACCCAGTACAAGCAGAGAAAGCCATCAGATTAATTTAGTAGCAGCTATGTTGAAAACAAACAAAAGGAAGTGGCTCACCACACAGCAGATGAGAAACTGAGAGCTGAGAAACTCTTCGCCCAAGAGCCTGTGGCTGCAAGAAGTCTGGTACAGCTCAAACAGAGGCTGCAGGAGCACTTAAAAGATCCTGAGTGTTGTAAGAAAGACCACAGCAGACTCAAGAAATACCCTCAGCCAGGAAAGTTTTGAAAGGGAAGTATTTTACAAATTTGCTTTTATTGTTCTCAAGCCATCTATCTTTGGAAACTGTTGAAGACAGGATAATGGATTAGTTGGCCTATGATCTAAGTTGTACCAGTCCAGCCACTCCTCTCCCTTTAGACTGATAAATCCTACCAGCTTCCAGTTAGCAGCAGCTGGGAGATTTCCAGGGCTGCAACTAAACTCCTGTGCTCAACAACCACATTAGGCCTATCCTCTAAAAATATGCCTAATCTCACTTCTTTTAACCTGTTTCTGGACTCCACAATATCTTGCAACAATGAATTCTAAACTTGGATTATAAATTGTTTATAAGAGCACTTCTCCTTTGTTATTTTAAATATGCCACTTGGCATTTCATTGAAAGTGCTCTAGTAGCCACATTATGAGAAAAAATAGTAAAAATATGATCTTTATCATATTCTTTCTGATACATTCATACAGCTTTTTTCTAGCCTGAAGCAGTTCATTTATTTATTCTTTTAAAATGTTAGAAAATACGTATCTTAGGAGGTAGCTTTGAGAGTTTAATGTCAAACTCTACTACAGATGAAACATAGGCATGTAAAGGATAAACATTTCTACATACTATTTGCAATTCCTATTATGATCTTCTATTGTGCTGATATTTTTATTGAATGCAGATTTTACACTTGTACCTGACTCTCCTGCACACCTTTGTCCTCGGACATATAAATTGAGTTTAAGGGAGTTTATTAGGACACTGAGTACCGTAATATGAACGTGAAAATACCAAATGTTAAGTATAGCAGTGGGAAACCCACTGCACTTAAAAAGAAAGGACTGTGTAAAGCGATATGCTGTATTTTTACGACGGCAATGAAGATTGATAGTAACAGTGGCTAGACAGGAATGAGGATGGAATAAAAACACTTCTGTAATTCATTTGATTTGTGATGTTAGACTCCTGTGTTTGTAAATAAAGATAAAAGCAAATGCATACACTTCCAGCGTAAAGACAAAATCTTTGTTGCCCTCTAGAAAGTTTGAATTATTTGCCGGACCAGTATAGGTTTCCACTAGATGGTGCTCCTAGCTTTAGAAAAGCCACCAACAGATTAACCCACAGCAATGCAAGGGGAGGAACAAGTTACAGGCTTGTGAACGAATAAACGTAAAGCGGCTTCGGACAGATCACAACCCTCCTTCCTAATTTTGCTCTTTCCTCACAGCTCCTAAGAACTCACATGCATTTGACAGACAAACACAAGAAAAAACCCCAAAACATCTTCCTAAATAATGCTACACGCACACACTTTTCCTATTCCATTGGCAGACACTGTAGTGTAGATTGAATCCCTCCAGAAGGAATTAAATTTTTTGACTTCTTGGGTAACACTTGCTGATACCTTCCCCTGTACTCTCCCGCCTCTGAGTAGCAGAGGAGCTTTTTCATCAGTCCATGCTGGGTGAGCAAGAGGTATAAGAAGAAAGGGACAGACAGCTGCTAGAAGGTTGAGCTCCAGATGTCCCTTCTGTGAAACTCTGTGACTGATGGAGGCAGGCTACTTTGCCCTGTCACATCAAGCCTTGACTCTGTGCTACAGATTTGCGTGCCTGTGCTCCTGGTAATACAATGTCTTTAAAGGGAAACATCATGGATATTCAGTGCTCAGAACATAGACCAAAATAAAAATAGCTACACTGCCTCTCCCACGTTTATGACCCTCATTACTGAGTACCTCCTCCTGTGCTTTTTTTCCTCTGCCCCATGCCCCAGTGCTACCTTATAGAGCACCTAGTAGACAAAGGGACAGGTGGTAGCAACGGTCAGAGTGGTCCTCATGTCCCTCACAGCAGTAGTCAGGCTGCATCTCCTGTCCCACAGAACAGAAAAGGCACTGAAGCCGCTGTTAAGGAGTTACAGAAACTCTGCTTAAGGAGTTTCCACATGCAGATGCAGAATGCAGCTCCTTCTTCCATTGGTGCAGGACGACCCTGCCTCAACTTAAATGGTAGTAGGTAAAAACTGTTGTGATTTAGCTGTCTGTCTAGGCTACCTATATGTAAGCTCTCTGCCTGGAAAACACACAGGAACAAGAAGATACACCGAGAAACATCAAGAATTTTGAAACTTACTGAACTTGGTGTAAGAAAAATCAAATTCTGTACATTTTTCCAACAGATTTGTTTGTGTAAAAAAATTCAGCTTCTAAGGAAAAGAGCTTAAAATCAAAAGCTGCACACTTCATGATTTCTGATTAAATGTAATGGAATATAAAGACTAGAAAAAACAACAACAACAACAACAAAAAACCACAAAAAAAAAACCCACAATAAAATAAATGCTCATTGTACAATTTGCCAATGCACCTTTACTGCAAAATACAATGAATTTCCTCTTTGGGTTCTTTTCTATCAGGAAAGAGCACTAAGCAGCAGTTCTGAGTGAAGAAGAGCAACGTGCTGGTGCACCAGAGGTTTTGAGGCATTCACAGAAGAGGCATTCACAGAAGAGGCATTCACAAAACATTCTGGGTTAATTGACCTGTATCTTTTGCAGAGGGATATAAAGCTACAGGTTTTGTATGTGGTCTGTAGCAACAAATTGCTTGCATGTAACCACTTCCTATATGGTAAATGATACAAAACCAAGAACTGAAAGTATGGTGTATGCACCTGTGTGCTTGAATACATATGAATTATTATTATGTATTATTATTATAATATATTATGATGCAGACACAAAGCTTCTGCTGAACTGGGAGGCTACCAAGATATATTTCTTCAAAGTTGGAGAATAAGCTCATGACTCGGAATTTGACATTCATCATAAGGGTATTCCTCGCACACTGTGTATTCTGGCATGGATCATTTTTGGAAAAGCAGTATAGAAGATTCTGCTTATGTCAGACATTAGAAGGCAGTGAGTTGATGGCACGACAGAAGTAGTCATGGGAATAAAACTTTCCCAGGCTTTCTGAAGAATTCCAAAGAACAGTTAAAATAGGGGAGAAAAAGAATGTTCCATAGCACCAGTTCATCTGAAGAAAGAGCTGTCTTCTGAGAAACAACCTTTTAAGTCATTGTCATTCCCTGACTTCACAAGCACTTCCTGTTATGACAGCATCCTTACTGATGCTCCAGATATGGAACTTGAGATTTTTAGGGCAGTTGGGCCCTGAAGTGTATTTCAACTTGGGTACTTGTCACACTTTGTTTATTCTCTGATGCTGACTGTGATCATTGCCCAAGTCCCTGGCTGCTCATAGATCTCCTGCACAGTTCATCAGTTTAACTTCCTAGCCAAAAAGGTAAAGTCCACCACTTCCGGAACACTGGCCATTCACGCAGAACAACACATGACCACCTAAACTGATCTCTATAACTTCTGCCCCAAATCCCAGACAGTAACTTTTGCATTTATTTCTATTTCTATTAAGAAAGACATCAAATCTCTACTAAAAACACATAGTGGGAGAGATGCAAACATCTGAAAGGAAGCTTTTGAATGTCTAATTATTTCCTTTTCACCAGCCTTTCCCCAAATCTCCTCTTCTCCAATTCAATTTGAACCTGTATGCTTTTAGCTTCTACTTGCAGTCACTGAATCTTATTATGATATTGTTTTCTGCAGGGTTAGAGTCATCTACTGCTACAGATCTCCTTAAGTGCATGTAATTATGAATCCTACTGAGTACATCAGACTCCAAATTTCTCACTAGCTGTATTATAATTTTTTTCCAGACCACGGAATATTCTTTTGTTTTCTGGCTGAAACCTCACTTAAAGGCTAGTGCCATTTATGAAGGGAGGATGCAATACTTTGGTAACAATCTCACTCATGCTGCTGCAAGCAAATGACTGCATGGGCAGACACCCTCTCAATTCAAACAAGAGAGCCATGTAATTCAATGCTTATGACATGAGTGGGAGCCTGAATGTTGTGTTGGGAGGATCAGCTGATTCTGGGCTGATGATCCCCTTACCCTCTTAATAAATTCATCATCTATGAATGTCATTTCCTTTCTCTCTGGCTTACTGTGATGTGAGCCAGAGAACTACAGCACATGAATTAAAGGATACAGATAGAGCTGCTCTACTGAGGGGCTACAACCACCACACAGGCATGCATCTACCACTGCCTGCTGGGTAGTGCATGCGAGTACCTCTGCGTTGCTAGCAACGCACAGGGGCAATAATCTTCGCTGCTCCTTAAGCAAATCCTCTGCTGGCTGACCAATAATTACTGGTGGTTGTGGGTAGAGTCATGTGAAGTCACACAGATTGGCTTAAACCTCACGGAAGACATTTTGTTTAACAGAGGCTGTTCAGTGGACCATCATTATAACTATTCTCTGCCACTGTGTAGCTTTCCTAAGATCTATCCCCCCTTGTCAAAGCTTTGGGAAAACAATCTGATCTAGCCAGCAGCAGCACACTACAAATGAAGCAAAAGATTATTACTACTTCAGAGGGTTTAAAACTTTCACATTAAATTAATCCATTCAGTTTTGCCATCCTTGCTGTTTATCATCATGGCTCACTGTTGTAATATATTTCCACTTAAATGTTACTAACACAAAATGTTGTAGACAAAGAATTGTCTTTTTATTGGCAAGATAACCTTGAATTTAAGAAAATCTGTAGAAAAGTCAGCTACAACCCGTCATATTAACTAATAACTCCATTCTCCAACACCTAGAAATCATTCATAGCATGAAGAACAGCTAAATGATACTCAGCTCGTGTAAGAGGCTATCTGAATTTAACTCTGTATCATGTTAATGAGAGCTAAAATGCCCTGCATCCACAAACAGATGGTGTTAGCCTACATTAATAAACTCACTGGAGAACTTAATATGCTTAGATTTAGATGGGTTATTCCACTGGATGACGCAGTCAATGACGCATCCTGAAGGAACGTATCTGTATTTGGCAGTTCTTTATTGTCTTATTCAATTCTACTGGCTATGCCGTCTGCTCTCCCTGCGTTCTGTCCTGCCTCTGGGTCATCCTGACTGGCAGATACACAGGTACAGCCATTTGTGGTTCTTATCTGTGGAAGCCAAATGCAACTGGAATTGTACCCAGAGTACTCTGGCTGTACAAGTACAACACCCAGAGTTGTACAGCCATATTTTGTATTTTCACATGATCCCTAGATTTATTGCCCCCAGGGAAGACCTGTGCATACATCTGTACTTGGAGAGCAGTCATTGTATCCCTGCTATCCCCCCACCAACACACACACACATACTTTATAGCCCTCTTCCCCCAGCAGAGTGGGGAGGGGTATACAAGTAAGAAGGCCACGAATGCCTGTTTCTGACTTGCCATGCCTCATTTGAGGTCTACAGCTGCCAGAGAGCTGCCATGGGCAGGGGCATGAGCTGAGCATAAAGCCACTGGCACCACTGTGAGTCCCATATGGTCTGATTTTCACTGCAGGCTGTGATTCTGCTTCCGCATAATCTTCCTCCTAAGGCAACAGATTGAATCTGGACATTCTTGCCCAGAGATCTTTTGGCAGCTCCTCCTATTTGCACTTCCAAAAGCATAAAATGTTTGTATGCTATGTTTTCTGTATTTAACCAGTGCTGCTAGCTTATAGTAAACAAATATTTAAAACTTATTAAACAGTAGACTTTACTACTTTAGAAAAAGTAAATGAAGCATTTCATGCTATTGGAAAATGGTCTTGGATGTAATTGAATCATGGTATTAATTTCACAAGGGCTGCTCCTGGTGATTTCATTTATATGAATCTGATCCACCTTACCAGCAATCTTTGTGATTGTTTTGTTATAAATAACACACAAAGCTTCCTAAAATAAAACATTTGGATATTGCTTTACTTATCTTCTGAATAATGTTAACTTAGTGCTCTTTAAATAAAGGTTGCCTAATACTGTAAATATTCACAGTAACTTAGAAATGAGAAATCATAGGAAGTGGGTGGAAGAGAACATGTGCAAACTGAAAGTTCAAATGTGTTGGAATTCAAAAGGTATTTTCGTTAGACACTGTAACATTTGCACAAAGATGCAAGTGTGGAGTCTGCACAAAACTTAAGATGTTCTTATCTACTTTATATAATGTGATCTGGAAGATAGAAAATGTTGTTTCAGTAGTTAGCATTACAACTTGCAGAAATTATCATGACAGTCATATGGAGCTTTAGCTGCTGCATACCTGGGGACAGGCTTTAAATATGGGCAGAGAAAATTTGCTTCTTTTGAGGGTAAGTACATCTGTAGAATTTGATGGGCTTGCATATTCTACTTGCAAACCACAGATGTACATGAAAAATCACAGAAAAGAATCCAAGGATTTCATTCCCTATCTTTCAATATTATCTTATGCCAGAGAGAGACTGTTTCAGTTCCTTAGGATCACTCTTTTCTGTTGGGACTACAAACAGAAGCCAAGACATTCAAAGAATAGTAAGGAGGTGTATGAAGATGAAAAAGAAATGAATGCAGATATAGGGGGCTACAAGCATAGTAAATCACAAAAAAAATTGCTACTTTAATTTGTACCTAGTGTTTATTTGTGCTCTATGTTCACCTTCATATATCTTGTGTGTGTGGCCATTTACAAGGATGTGGTTTTTCAACAAAGAACTGAGGGGAGTTCAGTCTAGGTCTGAACCATCTCTAAGAACCAACAGTGAGATATTACCAGAACTACTATGGCCTCCTTCTTCTGGGTTTCAATCTAAGAACAGAGAGGGAGAAATAAAATCCACAAGGTTAATTGGGATACTCTTGATCGAAGGATCAAGTGTGAGTCAGATCTCAGATCCCAGAGCAATTTGTTCCAGTCTTGGCTCAGCCTTTGATAAAGATGAGCAAGGCTCCACTTGCTCAAAATTTCTTTTCATCAACTGGGGAAGGATGGAATAAGCATGCACAGCTCCTGAGGGAGAATTCTCTCATAATGCTGGGTATTTACAGTGGTGTGCAGGAGCAGGGTTTGTACAGCAAGTGCAGACTGCTCAACACCTGGCAAAAACTCAGCAACACCAAACACATGTGCCTTCTCCCAGTCCAGTATTGAGAGGCCACCATCGGGTGGGAACTGGCAAGTTTGTTTGCAATTGCTAAAGACAAGGTTATGTGCAAATTATATTCTGAGGTGAAAAGTACGTATTAACAATTATTTCTCGAACACCCTGAATTATATTTGTTTCCTACAAATTCCTGAATGAGGGAGGTCCCTTACTTTTTCAGGCTAACACGTCAAAGGTAATACAGCACTACCATAACAAGAAACTGCTGTTCTTCCCACACACCGGCCACTAACTCCAGCCATCCTTTCCTGATTCAAGGAAGTCAGATGGATTCTGCATTTCCTCACAAATCAGAAGAAAAATATGAGCACATTTTCATTGCTAAATCTGTACTACAGCTAATAATTTAATGTGAACTCGTTTTATTTTCTCTTCACAGAATAATTTTATTTTTCCAAATATTTTTAAAACCTTTCCTGATTTAAACACTGAAGAGACTTGCAATGGGAGTCATAAGGGAAAAAGTAAGAAATTGAAAAAAAAAAAAAAACAACCCCACAAAAAAACCCTACAGAGTATGTGAAAACAACTGTAGAAAAGTTGTTTAAAGGGTGGAGATGAACATGAATTGGTCTTGAACAGGTATCAGCTGATTCTGCCAAATGGCCATCAAGGTCAAGGACCATCATAAAAATCAAAGCAAGGACGTTTGCTAGGCAACCACTTTTTTTTTTTTTTTAATAAAGTTCAGTGCTGTGGTCAACATATTTACTTTTTACAAATGTTTCTTTGATTTAGAGAAAACCACTTCAGTTTAGCTGTTAAATACTGAATACTCTGTTTCCTACTTCAAGGTTCACAGAAGCATATTTCATAATTAATATTTGTATGCTTTTTAGACATGAGTCCTCTTATTTGTACAGCTCCCTATAAATCATACCAACGAATGACAGAAAGGACCAATTAGAGCTTTTGCACACCAGGATAGAATGGCACTTACATGTTTGTGCAGCCTCATTTTAATGGTTTCAGGTTCCGCAGTTTCCCTGAGGAGATTGAGAGCTTACTGCAATTTATTCTCATGATAGGCAGCTTCAACATTTCCTTTTCCAATTGTATCATAATACACTTACATCCAACATAATGTATCACACATTTTCTCCTCTCATGGAGCAAGGTAGATTCCATAAATCCTGCAAGAAATTCATCACCTCTTCTTATGTCCTTGTAAATCCTTATTAGATGAGCTACGTAACATATGTCAATCTTGCCAGCAACATCATAGGGCTCTTTTGTGCTTTGCACAAAAAAGTAGCAGTCAAACCGCAATACTATAGATGTACTTACTCAAGTACATCTTAATTCAAATTAACCCAGAAAAGGAAGACAACATATTTTAAAATTATTAAGCTACATGTTATAAGAATAAAATACTGCCCTTTATTTATGCATGCTTGCAGAGTCTTACCCCCACCTTCTCAGGGTCATATAATAACATTCCAGTAGCAAGTTTCGTCATGTGTCCCTGAAAGGATCCAAATAAACTTTCCAGTTCACTGCACAGAAAGCAGTAGCATCCTGTACATGTGGCTTATTCTGCCCTGCCATGGGGGCTGGCCCCTACACCCCTCTGTTTATCACATGATAAACCGGTTTGTTTTCAGACTCCCAGCCTGCCTTTCACATTCAAGCTCTGCCACAGGATTGCCCCTGTTCAGAGCTCATGCCCAGCTCCTGCCTTCACTGGTGAACTTTCTTTCCCAAGAAACAGGGCTTAGTTCCATCTTCTTACGCTTGCAGATTAAAGGGACTGCAGAGGTGGGGAAACACATTTCTGCAAATGGCTGTGCATTTTGAGTGACCTCTCTTAAGTCATACAGATCACAGCAGAATTTTAAAGAAAACAAATGAGAAACAAAATCCAGGGAAGCACTTCTTAACCTCCAAATAGTTCATGAACTCTAAAACAACCTAGAAGATAGCCACCAAATTACAAATAATGGAACATTATTCCTACCCAACAAATGAGTCCTTTAAAACTACAGAGTCTCCTGGAACCTCTTTCAGTTGATACACACGTGGTAATTAGAAATTAAGGAACCCATGACAGAAGTAATAAAAAATTAGAATACTGCTTGTATACTCAATAATAGAGAACAGCTACCCTAACAGTGAAGGTTTAAGACCTAAAGGAGCAGGCAGGTGTCTAATGCTCCACTTGATTTTACAATTGTGGAAGATGCTACAAATACCAAAAACTCTTATGTGGCTAATAATAATATCAGATCATTTTTGGAAACTGGCTTTGGAAAACTAACAACTGCCAGAACTGAAGAAGCCTGCTTGCATCCTACAGCCGAACATCTTCAATACCCTCATCACACTTTATGTTCTATCCCTACCAGTCTGGGAATAAGTGTGTGTGCTGGAGCCCTCCTATGGGAAAGATTCATGAGAGAGCAGATCCCTGTGGGGAGCTACGGTGAACTCCTCCCTGGCTACGTGGCATACAGGCCCTGTTGGAGGGAGTCTCTGCTTCATTCTTCAAGTAATCTGTCGTTTATTATTGAAATCAGCCTCATATGGCTTGAAGTCACTGGAGAGGGAGAAAATGAGAGAGCAGCCAAATCATCTGGAATGCAGCTAAAATGCTTCACAGGGTTTAAGGTTAAAAGGGATCACTGGATCACATACTCTGACTGTGGGCCAGGAAGTCTTATCACTAGTCCCAAATTGAACCAAGGAGCTTGTTTATCATTAAACAATCATTTATCATTTGCAGTAAGTTATCTCAGCTCCTGACCACTGATTCTTCCTCTACAAATTTCCTGCCATTTTAAAAAGCTTTGGCATGTGGTACTTTTTCCTCTGGAAGGGATTTGAACACTGCAGTAAGGCCATCTCTTGCAGATCTTTTCTGACAAATTAAATCGATGTAGCTTTTTTAATGTATTGTTGTAAGAAGTTTGCTCCAGTACTGTCCAGCACCACCTGATCTTTAATGTCTGAACTACAGACTTTATTCTAGTACCACTCTCATTAACACACACAGTAACTGATTTCCTGTACACCAATCCTGGTAGTAAGTCCAACAGTCACACTGGATACAATGCACTGGGACTTTATGTGTAATAGTTTGCTTGCAACTGTTTTTAGACCATCTTTTCCAAAACATAAGCTCTCATTCCAAAGGTATGGCTTGGTATTCTTGGAAATATACATACATCTGGCTGCAAGAGCTTGTGTGAAAGTGTTAATTTCACTGACCTGTCCAGATGACACTGCAGCTGCTCTCACAGTAATTGACCAAGTTACCATCTAGCACACCCATGGATTTTATTAACGAGTTTATTTGGATCCTTGGTAAAAATCTTTAAAGTCACTGAGCCTGCAAAACCTTGCAACCCCCAATATGATGACAATTAACCTCTGAAATTTTTCTAATTTTTCAAGTCAGAAACCATGTATCTGTTCAACACATTCAGTGTTTAATAGCATTAGCCATTGGAAGGATATATGGACTGAGAGACCATTTTACATTTTTAAGCTTAATGATTAGCAACTGTAGTCATTAAGTTTTTGCAGTCACTTTTATCAATTTACCTTTGAATGTCACTGAGCAAGGCTATGAGGCCTGTTTTATAAGACCTGTGAGATTATTAAGGATACGTTACATATTTATCAAATGACTCGCCTGTCTTTTCCACTGTTTTGCTTGTGGTTGATGTTAAACAGTCAAGAACTGTACAGGTCATTCTGCTTGATCTTTTGACAGTGGATAGAGCACAAGCACTCTTTTATTTCTCAATAAAGATTTATTAAACCCCACGCTTAGCTACTTCTTTCACCAACTCTGCCAAGATCCCAGGGTGCAAATTAGCTAGACTCTTCATTACAAACCACCTAAGAGTGCTTGGAAGAGAAGAGTCTCCACAGACCCTACAAACAAAGAGGTGATGCGAGTACACCTTGCTTCATCCAGATGCGGCAGATGTCTTCATTCAGTATTACCGACTGCCGTGTCGTTACTGCTCCAGCATCTAAGACCCACCTCCACCTCAGCCAGACTCCCCTCAACACTTTTTACTTTCCTTTGGCGTTTTTCAAGCTCCCCTCACCTGCCCCACGCCCAGCAGTTGCATCCGACAGAGGTGCAGCCCCAGGCCGCTGGCTCCCCCTCAGCAGCCCTAACGCGGGGCTCCCCCCGCGGCCGCCCGCTAGTAGGGACGGAGACCATGGCCCCGCCACGCCTCAGAGGGTACCGGGGGAGAGACCGCCCTCCCAGCATGCCCTGAGAAGCCCGGTCGGAGGGAGGCTGGGCGGCTGGGTGGGTGCGCACACACAGCACTCACACTACCCCGCTACTCCTCCACCAACCCGACGCGGAAACCGGGGCCCATCCGCGCCGCTGTAGCCGGCGCGCAGCGCGCATGCGCGGAGCACCCAGGAGGGCGGGGGCCGGTGTCTAGTGGTGAGTGAGCTGGCTGCTGGTGCTCGTCTGCCTCCTTCCCTCCCTGCTGCCGCTACTCGGGGACTAGCGGTCGCTGTGCAGCGTCCGCTCCCTCTCCCGTCTTGGGTCGCGCCGCGCCTAGTCCTGCCCCGCCATGAAGTTGAGCAGCCGCGGCCGGGGATGCTGCGTGGCCGGCAGCCGGGAGCGTGGGCCGCCGCCGCGGAGCCCCTTCGTGCACCAGCTGCGCCTCAGCCCCCTGGATAAAGCCAAGGTAGGGGCGCGCAGGGCCTGCCCTCCCTCAGCCTCCTTCCCGCCGCCGCCTTCCGCGCGTCCCCCGCGGCGGGCGGCGGCACTCATCCTGCCGCCGGCGCTTTGTGAGACCGGGGAAAACCGGGGCATGTGTGCGTGCTTGCCCGCAAGCCGGGCTTGTGAGGGCTGCGGTGGGCGGGCGGGGGCAGCGTGGTGCGGTGCCCCGGTCGGGCGGGGGCTGGGGGTGGCCGTGGGGCGCAGGGGCTCCCGGGGCCGGCGCCCGCCGCTCGCAGGGCGTGCTCTGAACTTGTGCACCGCCGCCTGCTTTATAAACAATTAAAAATAAACCACATATTTTCTTTTTTTACATGGTTTTGTGTTGTGTTTTGTTGGTTTTCTGGGTTTTGTTGCTGCTGGTTTTGTTTTTTTTTGGTTGTTTGTTGGGGTGGGGGTTGTTTGGGTGTTTTTTACTTTAATGGGGGTAGGGGAGCAGCGCTCTGGAGGCCCTCTTTTCCCAGCATCAAGGTATGCTTGGGCTATGGCATCCCAAGTTTGGCCCCTGGGTAAATGATCCCTGTGGCATAATTCACCCACTGTACAGGTAGCTGTAAGATGACGGGAATTGGTATTAAAATGTAAATTTGCAGTTGTGTGGCTTGTTTGTTAGTTGGTTTGTTTTTTCCTCCATGTCTCTGCCTCAGTTGCCTCGTGTGATGAGTAGTAGGTGGCTGGATATTCAGAGTGCATGGCCCTTGTCTTAGGCTGTCGGTAAGATCTGGGTCACTTGATGGATGAAGAAGTGCCATCAAAGGCTCACCTAATAAGTGTTGGCCATTTCTATTACTTTCATCACTGTAACGCTTCAGTTCCTTAAAGCTGTTGTTTTGGGGGCCTAACAGCCTATACGGAAATTAAGATCTACTAATACTGAACCTCTCCAAAGGGCTTTAGATCCAACTTCAATTTAATCTGCATTCTGAGTGAAGTTGATTGTTGCATTGTCCTGTTGCTGTCCAGAGACTTAACACAAGAGATGTCTGGCCTGTCATACAAAACATTGGAATGCGCCTCATGTTAAGTATCTGGCAGCCAAAGAATTCGTAGTAGACTCCAGTGAAAAGGCTTTTACTTTTCTAAATCAGGTTTCCTGGTATGTGTTTATGGTTACTGATAAATTGTTGTTTGAATGGGAGAAGGGAGAAAAGGTTTGTGCCATTTGCCTTGTTCAGTTTATACCTAGAGCTTCCTCAATAAATCACATAGTTGTAATGGTTTCTTTTCAGTGTAACCTTACTTTGTTCCTTAAGTCATGCTTCTAAGTAATTAATGAGGTAGAAGTCTTACAGGGACCAGAGAGAAGCAAAGATACCATGCATTCATATGGTCTGGGATTGTATCTAATTGTAACAATAACTGTGTTTTATTTTGCAGTGTTAATGTATCTTTTAATGTAGCTTTCTACCTGCTTGTTTATAAGGAATCTTAAATATGCCGTTGAGAGGGCACAGTGCTGGTTTCACAGTTTTCGCAGTGTTGAATCTCATAAGAGCTACTAGCATTGCTCATCTGTTTAGTCCTAACAGACCCTTTAGTTCCTTCACCAGCAAAGTGACTTTTGCCTTCTGTGTGGGCTGGCCTTCATGTCTATATGAGACATGAGCTTTGCCACTCTATTTCAAGAATGTTATTTTCAATAAAAAACTGTAAGATGTGTCTAAAGCTCTGTAGTGTTTTTTTTTACAGCGTAGGGACTAAAGGAATAGCCCCACAAAAGAGTGTGGCTTGGTCTTGTTTTTTAGATGTGCTTATTGATGTGCAGTGGCACGGAGTTCTTCAACTCAGCCTCTCTTGCAGTCATATTTTTGCAGTTTCCTTTGAGGAGAAAGCACACAAGCTGATGTACAGAACTGTGATAAATTTTCTTCTGTTCCTTAATCATGCTCTCCTAACCTCTTCACTGATTAAAAGTTGTGCTTGACATAGAGGCTGTTGAAGAGCTGTGGAACGCTTCCACTTCTGAGAAATGCCACTCTCCCAGAAAGGGAGACCTCTTGAATGGGGAGGCTGCTTTACAGTGAATCACAGCAGTGTGCGTTCTCTTCCATGCAGTCTTGGCCTTTTACTGAGGGTTTGGTATGAAGTATTACAGCTGAACTCGCTTCCTGTTCAGCTGTGGGCACACACTGTGTCACAGGTTTTTCTGTCTCCCCTGTGAATCTAACAGGGGTGAGTTCTGGGATTGCAAAGTTTATTTCAGAAGGTTGGAAACGTGGGGACTGGAGGTATGTGAAGAGGTTAGTGAGCACAGGGGAATGGGAGACAAGGCTGCTTTGTCTGTCAGATAGTCCCGTTATCTTTACTACCTCCTCATCTTTCCCACATCCTGCACTCTGCAATAGGGTAGGTTAGGTTTTTTACTCATTAATACAATTCACAGTAAATGCATTTTAGCCCAAGACCCTGGGAGCGGAGGAAAGAAAATAAATATGTAGAGGACAAAACAACTGCAAAGAAGAATAACAACAAAAATCCATTTGAATGCCAAGGAATTGTTCACATCATCTTCTATTGACTTTATAAAAGCAGGAAGATAACAGGAGTGTAAAAGCAATAACGCTCTTTCAGACCTGAGTCTCATGCTTCCTGTAGATATAGTGGCTATTTTACTCTGATCAGAGGGTGACAGTGGGGATCATTCTTGCAGCTACCTGTTTTATTTCAGTACTATAATAAAAATACCCTTTCTGAAAGAGACAGACATGGTTTCATTAGCCATGAATTTGGTTCATCCTCATCATCTTCTGGGCACTTAGCAGGTAAGTCAAAGCTCTTGATTCTAGTTATCTCTGCAGAACAGGCAGAAGCATTACTGGAGTTATCACAAAGTGTTTGTAGGTTTGTTTCCCTGCCACTTAAAAATACAATACAACACCATTTTCCATTCTTCTAGTGTTTATGGCCCTTTTATTGCACCAATGCTGGTGTTCCTTTGGTGCCTTGGTGAGCTGATTTGTCTCATTAAGCCAGAATATTATTGTGGTTTTCTGTATTCTGATTGTTTTCTTTTGCTGCGATTGCTTTTCTTCACTCTAATGAGCTGTATTGGCTCCTTGCAAGCTCAGATAGTGCTTGAGCTGACTTAAGGGGAGGATTGGGGGAACAGTGAACAGGACCACGCTCTTCAGCAGCAATGATCTGTTAGATTGGCTTAGTTGCACATGAAACTTTCTACTCTGGTATTTATCTCCATGATTATGTCAATTGGGGAACTTGCAGAGTGGGAAAGTGGGTAATAAGAGAATTGTTGAGGGACAAGTTCCTAGCTCCTTCAGTGCCATCTTTGGGGAATTGAGGCTGTAAGAATGATAATAGTGAGGAAGTGAAAGTGTAGGGCAAGATGTAGTCTCTGACATATTTAAAAGAAAAATCAAAACCTTTACCATGCTACATGTGCTGTTCATTATTCTGTTTTCTTTGTTCAATATGTAACCATTAATTTGTAGTTAGTAATGAAAAATTTGTTGTGAATAAACTGATTTTAACAATGTTTCTCACTGTATTACTAATTTCAAAGATGCATTCTTTCAGTTCCTTTGTGCATAAGAGGTATGATACTGACTTTCAAGCTAGGAAATAGAGACATAAAGAGGAGACAAGGGTGCTCTGTGATTCTCTTGCTCGGTGCTTAGATATGTATGAGCTGATATGCTGGAGAGCTTAAAAAGGATTTAAGTTCATATTTTATACTTCAATTGTAAGTTCAAACTCAAATCTGAATGCAGAGTCTCTGAATGAGGAGAACATAAGATACCTATTTAGTTTAAGTGATTAAGTCACTTTTAAGTGACTTCAAATTGAAGCCTTTCTGACAGAAGAGTGAGTACAATTTCCCAGGGCAGCCTTCTGTTACAAGCTGTAAGACCATCCTCTCCCTTCCTGCTGTCTTCCTTGAGCCTTTCACAGCATATGCTGCCACTTCTGAAAACTAAGTAGGATCCTGTAGACTAGCAAATGTTAAATGACCTGTAGTCAAACCCCTCTTGAGAAAATTGGTCATGAGCTGAACCTCATAAGGTACAGCTCCAAATGGACCTTTAGGGTTTGTTTTAATGTATTCAAAACATGGGTGTTTATATACAAGTTATTACCAGGTAGAATTTCTAATTTTAACAGAAAACATGTTTGGGTGAATGTCCTAAATATGTAGAGAGATAATCACAGAAATGCCTGGACAAGGTCAGACCAAGAGTGTGTATCTCCTACATTCGGATCTTGTACAGTGGTTGGTAGGGACAGGATCTTCTTCTTTCTGTCTAATATTTTATGTAGGTGTTACAGCTTTCTTACCCTGGAAGGTGTCTGAATGTAGATGTAGACTGAACTGCATTTCAAATGTTAGTGTCTTTATTGATTCCTAGCCTTCTAAAGGGGCCAAACATACTTGTCTCCTAAATTTCTTGTGTGGATAGGTACTTCATGACCGCCTTCTAAAAAAGAGGCTCGTGTCACAGCCAGATGTTACACCTGTTTTGCTGAAACTGCTTCTTGCTGTCCATTGCTACAGCTGCTGTCTCTGGACACAGAAGACCAAGAAGCCTTTTCTGCACATTTATGCCATCTTTTCTGATCTTATGCATGCAACTACTGCTCCAGTTCTGTGATGTGGCTCTAACATGATCTTGATATAAGGAATTGCTACAAAGATGCAAAGGACTGAATGGCTCATCACCAGTTACTTGCCATTCAGCTCTGCCCTGGTATAGGAGGAGACTTGGAGAAGTGGAAGGGAGAGGGTGTGAATTGCAGAGGCTGTGTCTTCACCTGCATTTTGTTTCCCTTTTTTCTTGACAGCTGGTCTTTCTCATTTTACAAACTTAGAAGGCAGCTGCTCTCTTCTCCAATTTGCAGAGGAATGCTTCCCTGTTTCCTGCAAGTCATGGTGGTCTTGTCTATGGATGCAGGTTGCATGAGTTGGTATGACTTCAGTGCTCATCTGACCACTGCACTTCAGGAAGTAGTACTGGTTAATCTGGGATATTAGCCTATCTAAGAAAGAAATTCCTTCTTTCAATTCTGCAAAATGGAGCAGTCCATCAAGGGACTGCTTTCAGGGAATGAGACCATGGTTGTTATAAGATGATGGTACCAGCTGGAACCATCACTGTAAAATCTGACATTGCAATGGGCTGGTAGTTTAGGCTTTTCTCCTGCTGTGTGTTCCCTGCCTCTACCCTAGATCTAGAGAGATGTGCAGCTACAGGTTGAATTGGTTATTGAGCTGTTTTGAGAAGTGAGAGGAAGCAGGAACTGATCAATGGGAAACTGAGCTGCATGAGGACTAGATCTGCATTAGGGAAAGAAGAATATGAATAATGCGTTCCACAGCAGCCTGGATATGCATCAGATCAAGCACAACATGAGACAGCAGCTTATGCCTCATTACTCATCCTTGCCCAGCCATTGTGGTGCTCAGAAGAGCTTTTCTTCCTCATCTGGTACAAGCTGAAGAGCTTTTCTTCCTCATCTGGTACAACTGAATATGCAATATATTTCCTTTTGAGTTTATTCTTTATATGGTCCTTATTTTTCATAGTATCATCTTCATCTTCTGCTAGCCTCTGTTGTACACCTTGAGGAACATTGGTGCTACCTCAGTCAGCTTCAGTTTTCTGTTCTTTCTCCCTTAGCCAGTCATCCAGAGCTGTACCCTCCTCTGCTTTAAGAGATTTCTTTCTTCCTGTCCCTTGAGTGAGAAACAGGGACTCTTGGCTCCTGGAGCTGTTTCCTGGGCTAGGTGTATCATTGCACACATAGTAGCTAAGTTATGTTTTCCAGAGGACAGTTGGGAACAACTCTGGAAAGATCAGGAAAGGCCCTGCTTCTGGAACAATCCTTCAAGAGACTGTGGGAGAAGTTCCAACGTGACATGTTTTTCACTAGAGTTGAAGGCAGAGGGCTAACTGGCTGGGAAAGGGCTCTGAGAGGTAGAGTGCTGGGAGAAGGTGCAGAAGCAGCTATGTTCATTCACTACGGCTCCCCAGGGGAGGATAACTTCTTGAAGTCCTCTGCTTTCCAGGGTGTTGTGCCTGTTAGAACAGACCTATAGCTGAAACTCATAATATGTGTCTGGATGTTTGTTCAGAGGTCTCTGCACCATGCTCCCCACTGTGGTTCCCCACAGCTTCTGGTTCCAAGAACCTACTGCAGAGGAACAGGTGCCTGCTCAGTCCTGGAAGAGTTTTCCAGGTTGGTTTCTGTATTGCTGTGTCAATGCGCTCTTCTGAAGTAATGCATGTCACTGACTGGGAGCTGCTGTGGTCGACCAACTTCTCTATAGTGCAGTAAGATTTATAACACACCCATGCTAAATATTTACTAAGTGTGAGGCTGCAGAAAGGGAAGAGCATGCAGATATATTCACTGACAAACAAAGGGTCTGAAGAAGCGTGGAAAGCTGTGACTTCATTGGCTTTAAAGGGGGTGCTGTGTTTCAGCTGTAATTAAGATTGGTGAATATGAAATTGTTACACATACACTACAATTTTTTATTTGGAATTGAAGCATATTCTGCTGGTTTTAACATTTTTAAGTTAAGACTTCAGATCAGTTTCCAGGAGTCGCTGATGAGATTCAGTCTAAGATCATGTTACAATAATGCTGCTTTTTTTTTTATTTTTTTATTTTTTTTATTTTGCAGATTGCCTTCATGACCCTGACTCTGTTTCCTATCCGACTCTTTTTTGCTGCTTTTATGATGTTGCTGGCCTGGCCTTTTGCATTCATTGCTTCAATGGGACCTGATGAGCAAGTGCTTGAAAAGCCCCTCTCCTGGTGGCGAAAGTGAGTCACTGATACGGTGAAATACTGAGAGACTCAGTATTTAGTTCGGTGGTTTGAAAAAGAGAATGTTGGAAATACCTGACATCTCTCCTACAGACCTGCTTTTCTCTTCGGAAGAAAAATATAAGAATTACTATTTAAACACTCCTTGGATGGGAAACTAAAAATACCTCAACTGTTTGATATACCAGGAGATACAAGAATTACAGGGAGAAAAACTGATCATCACTGGCCTCTTTATCAAGGATGTAGTGCAAAGCATCATTGTGGCATCCTTCAATTTCAATTATTCCTGTAATGTCAACTTCCTGTTATGAAGAGTGACACTACGGAATGTGCCCAGATTTCATATTCTAAATTGTTGTTTTAAACTGCGTCACCCCATTTACTGCTGCCCTGTGACAAATTGACAGGTGTTTATTAATAAGTCTGTGCTCATTTTGATATTGGAAAGCTGATTAAGGTAGAATGTAAGATAGTGTTCACCCATCCATGAAAACTGCCATTTGAGGAGTAAGAAAGGTGTGTATCACCTCTTTTCTGTAGAGAACTTTAAAAGAGCTGGCATTACCATCAGGGAAGCTGATTCTGTTTTGCAACACAGGAGGGAAGGAGTTTGAGAACCACAGAGACATGTCACTTTGCATTTCATTTGGAATCCTATCAGTATAATTACTAAAGGAGTAATAGGCTGCAATCAACCTTCCATAGAGTTACTTTGAAGCTTTTTAGATTGTCCCGCCCCCATTTAATCCAGTTTCTGTGTCACCCTGCTCTCCAGCCTCCAGTCCCTGTGAGTACAGCAATTTGTAGTGTTTGGTTTTGGCACTCTGTGGGCTCAAAGTAAATGCTTCTCTTTTCATGACTATCATTTAAAAAGAAAGCAAACAAAACTCCGTCAAAAAAACAAACAAACCCACCACAAAATAAACAGAAAAACACTTGAGGAGGAGATGGGGAAAAGAGAAGAAGGTAAAATATTCCCAAAGCTCCAGGGTATATTCTGTAAGCATCCCTCTGTTTGGGAATCTCTGCCCTACATTTCTGCACTGTTTTGTTTGGGTGAACTTGAACCCAGGAATCAGGGTTGTTGCATTCTAGCAATATCCTAATAGTATTTTTCAGGACTGAGTTTAATAAAGTTTTTTTTTAGTGTTACTAGAAAACATTATTAAACATGGTATAGAAGAAACTGAGCAGCCGTAGTCTGAATCAAAATTAGTTTAGTGATAAATGCCACTCTTACTGTGATTAAAACACATTAATATTCAGGTATGAATTGAAATTAAATGGCTTCTTACCTTAAAAGTGGTCTTAAACCTGCTGAGAAAGAGGAAACGGAAGTCTGTGTAGTGTTCCTGCTCTGTTTGAGCAGCATATCCTATCTGCACGTATTTCATGCTTATGAAATTTTTGTGTAAAGTTTTTCTTTTCCTTTGTTAAGGTATTCTTGTGGCAGCATAACTCTTTTTTCAACTCTTTACAGGGTAGTGGATATTTTGCTGAAAGCAATCATGAGAATGATGTGGCTTGCTGGTGGATTCCACTGGATAAGTGTAAAAGGCAGACGGGCATTGCCAGGAGAAGCAGCAATATTAACTGTGGCTCCCCATTCTTCCTACTTTGATGCCATTCCAGTAACTATGACCTTCGCCTCCATTGTGATGAAAGCAGAAAGTAAAGATATTCCTGTTTGGGGAAGTAAGTTGGTAGATAATTTTTCAAGAACAATTAAAAATGATTACTTAGGAGGTTTGCTGGTTATGTATGGGAAAGCAACATTTACTTTTTTTTTCAGGCTATAATATGTGGTGACTTTTTCACTGGTTTATTTTTAATGTCAATAGAAAGAATTGGGAGGGATATGTTTTTTGGTTTTTTTTTTCCCCTTTCTCCAAAGTTGAATCATTGTACAAAGTCAAAACAATCCTACAGAACTCATGGTTACATTCGCAGTGAAAGTGTAATATTTTAAGGGCTGACAAATAGAAAAGCAAGTGAGGATGGGGCTATGGAAGCAAAGGGTGAGGCTAGAAAGGAAGTGTGTCAAGACTTCTTTCATGGTGCAAGTCAGGGCACCATCCCAGAAACGTGTTTTAGGAATGTTGTCTGCTCTCAATGGTGCCTTGTCTTGAGGGAGGGCTGCTAATCCTTCATGCATCAATAAGCTTGCTTTAGGCATGGTGTGAGAGATGAGCAAGAGCGGATTATTGTACACTCAGATTTAGTCACAAGAAATGCAGATGCCCAGGTCAGTAGTGTTTGAATACTATCTTTGGAATTGTCAGTGTAGATTGTTGCAAAGGCTCAAGAGAGGCCTGTGATTTTTGGTACAGTTGTGCCAAAAATGTGTAAGCTTTTAGCCTTGTAGGCTTCTAATGAAAGCCTATGTGGAAACATTTTGGAGAAATCCACCATGTTGTATTGTGGGACCATCAGGGTTGAAAGGATCCTCCTGTGTCCCATTATGTAGATTTTAAGGGTAGTATAAAAAGGACAAAAGTTCTTACTTCGGCCTTGGGTAGGTACTGTTTAAAAGTCTAAATAAAAGCTTTGATTAACCTTGCAACTAAGTGGAATCAGGCTGTTGGTATTGACATCCTCCTAAAATTTCATTAAACAGTATAGTTTTAAGGACAGGTTCAAAACCAGAAGCTGAGACATGGTCACATATGGTGAGTGGTTACACCTGGAAGCTTTATGTGTGGAATCTCTTGGTAGAAAGGTCTCTTTGCATTAGGTGAAATTCAGGCTAGAACAGTTTAGTGAAATTTCGTGGCAGTGAAAACTCTGTGTAAAAATGAATAGATCCTTTTAACAAGAAGCATGTAGGCATGAATAAATACAAATGCCTGCAAATAAGCATAGTGTGAAAACAACATGAAATTAAACTCTTCCTACTTAAAGAAGATACTGTTATGAGATGGTATGTTGACACTCCTGTACAGTGTAGGTGTGCCCTGGCCAACTTGGGCTTGGAGGAGCAGTCCAGCCATAAAAGCAGGGGCAGATTTATCTTCTTCCCCCCCAACTCAACTGACTGTTTAATAATTGCTAGCTTAGCAAAATAAAGTAGTCCATGTGGAGCTCTCCTTTGCTTGCAGCTGTTTGGAGGACGCAAGGTAAATGAGGTAGCTCCAGGCCATGTTGTGTTACTGAAATATGACAAAATGGCAGAGTAGCATTTGATATAATGCTATAATAGCTGCTTAACTATCCCATGTAATAGATTCGGTGGGGACTAGTAGGAAAATCTGAGGAGGATCTGTAGGGACATGCAGGTTGTAGTTACACTCAATGTAGCACAAATGATGTGTATTGAGTAGTTCAAATTTCCCATATGCCTAATTCAATTGAGTCCTTTAAAACTTAACTTAGAAGTCTAGACTTAAAATAAATTAAAAAAAAAACTTAATTTTGTCCATGTATGACTAAAACTAGTTACAGAAAAACAGAAAACCCAGAAAACTGCACACAGTGAATCGATGGAATATTACCAGAATATAGAGTACATCCAAGTAAATGAGTGTTTTGTCCTGTGTAGCTGCATTCACTTTATGTCAGGCAGCCACAAAAATTATGTGGTCCCTTATGAGGTGTTTAGAAAAATGCCACAAAGGTGAGGGTATGGCAAACATTATAGCTGGAATTTGGAGTTCGAAAACATTAGGGTTTGTTTTTTTTTTTTGGTTTAGAGCAGTGCTTTTTTTATGAGCAGCATTGATTACAGCAGTTAGTGTTACTAAAATAAATAGACCTTAACAGAAAGGTGAGTAATGACTGTAGTGACTACTTGGGCTTAAAATTTAGTGAAAGCTGTCCATGGAGTCAAGTTGAGATATTATCTTTTACTGCTTAAAAGAAGATTTCTGTGAAGCAGTTGGTACTGACCATCCTCTCCTCCTTTGATCTAGTATTTTAATTCCAGTGTACTTATTTACACTTCACACACACACACACACAAAATACATTTCATGCAATTGGGCCAGTGGTTTTTCTCTTTATGCTATCTGTGAGAAGGTGGTCATGTTTTTCTTGGGGTAGACATTCATCTAGAACTTCCCCCACAGTGGTCAGAATTGTTTTATGTTCTTCATTTTTGTAAATCTTGCAAACTTGTTGTAGCATATCCAGTGAAGTCTTGGAGCCAGCCATTGATAATTTTAACCTTGTGATTTCTTGATTGAGTCTCGTTTCGTTAATGGTCATTCAGAATCTTCTGGGGAATTTTGGATAAAATACATTCGTTTAACTCTTAGAAGAATTCAGCATATAAAAAATGTAACAGTGGAAGATATCCGAAGATAATTTCCATGGATGAGGACTTTAAGTGGAGAGTAGATCTTCATCAAGGCTATCCAAACATGAGGTAGACGAGTTGCCTTTTTGATGTAATGGCAACATTTATCAAGACACTGTACACTGTGTGCCAGAGGGATCAGGTACTATAACAGGCACAAAAAGATCTGATTGTGAATTGGTTACCAAGATTGGTTTCAAAAGTATTTTAATAGGTTTCTGGAGCAGCTGCCTGTGTTATTTTTGTTGTACCCTTAGTTTGCCAGTCATGGAATATTAAGCTTTTGAGCTGGTTTTAAGTCCAGTTGATTGAAAGCCTGTTTTTCATGGAAGTATTCACAAGTGTGTTTGAGTATTCTTGTGCTTTCTGACTTAAAAGGCAGCTCTCCTGGACCACAGAGGCCAATTTTGGAAGCAGACTTAAGTCTTGTGACTTTTTCAGACAACTTCGTTCATGGGGGGGGGGGGAGAAAAACCATATTAAAAAATGCTCTTTTGATCTGATGGGGGAGTTATGACTTCTGCAATTAGTGTCAGTAGTAAAGAAAATGGAGAATGCGAGAACAGACAGAGCACATCACCACAATGTTGAAGAAGGACATGTATGTATTCTACGCAATTACTTTCCAGAGTTTTGATAGGTTGGAGATGTGAAGTTCACTGCACCACTTTAATGTAAAGTGTGCAGCCCAACAAAGATGACATTCAGGAATCCATTGCGCTTTACATTGGCTGAACAAGTTAGATCAGTTCTTTCATCACCATAGGTCCTTAAACTTTCCTGTTTTGTCTTCTGGACCCCATGTCAAGCCAGGACAAACTATTTGCATAATTTCTGGATAGTTACACTTCACTATCTTTTTGGCTGGTAAAGCAACCTGGGTAAAAGTTACTTTTCATTGCTCAAGTGGTTGGTGCTACTGCAGAAATACTTCAATAAGAAGGAAAAAGGATTTGTCTGACAAAATCCCCATGAAATCAAATTTACTGACAACTTTTGTGATTCAGACCACATCTTCAGTGGTCTGACTTTTTAAAAACTAACTTTAAGGTGATGTGCTTGAAGTTTAAATCAGCTTCTTGACATCTGTAACTTCACCCTCTGAAAAAAGAGAGGAACCTTGGTACCTGTGAAATGAATGGGGGATATGTTAGCTTAAATGTATAAATGGCAAAGAGGTCATTTGTACTTGGCAGAATATGGAAGCGCTACAGAGGAAATGGGGAGAATCATACTGCGATGTAAAACCTATCAGTTCTTTTGTGGGTGTTTTTTTTCCCACATCTCCCACATTTTTTTGTTCAAGCTCACCTTCTGAAAGTGTTTTATAAGCATTTCTAGAGAATCATACTAAAATACAAGAAATAAGTAACTCAGAATTATTTATGCTGTGGTAGCTGGGTATGTTTTCCTCTTGGAACTTAAAATATGCCAAATTCTTTACTCATCACTTCTGTATGCAGACTAATCCTCCAGCCGTCCACCCCGTTCATGCTGGCTTCATAGGTTGCCATCTCAGTGTATCAGAGGAATGTAGGTGATGGGGTTTTGTGTTTTTGGGAGAGGCCAAGAGAAAGCTTCATGTTCAGCTGTCACTCTGATTCTACAGTAGTGAAGATGTAACTGCTTATTACTCAAAAATGTGTGTATGGGTACGTTTTAGTACTGTATTCAGTGCCACGGTACCATTCTGTTGCTTTGTGTTCTCTGATACCTTATAGACCAGTGGTGGTGGTGCCAGTGTAGCTTTACTCTATGACTGTAACTGTCCAGCATAATTTAAATGGTTTATTGCAGTACTTTTTTATATAAATAGCACTTCATGTCTTGATTTGAAATGAGGTTTCCTCACCCTCATTTGCCTGGAAATAGGTGAAATACCTCCTCCCCCTTATCCTCCCAACCCCATTATTCTGAGAAGTCCATTGACAGCAATTGTATGTGTTCAGCTCATCGGAAAGGAACAGTTTTTGCTTATGCATCAGCTGGTGCTTGAGATGATTGCATGGGAGTTACTGTTCTGAAATCAGTTGGAGCTGCCACCCTGCAATTAATTAAAGCAATATTGAATTTTTGCAGGCTCCTTTAAAACATGCTGTTTCATGCTAGAGCAACTTTCTGTTGGTTAGTGTATCTGGCATTCTGGCTGCCCTGCAAGGCAGAGGTTTTGATGAATTACTGGTGGTACTGTTTAAATTGCGGGCACCTGCCTAAGAAGGTGAAGTACAGTGTTTCACCTGTCTTCAGGAGCACTTGTAATGAGCTGAAACAGGGGATGAGAGTGACTACATCAAGTAGGACTGACAGTGCTAGAGAAAAATGACACTGGCAAAGTCAATTTTGTGAATTGAGGGTTTTTCTGCCCACTAGAATTTATAGTTTAAGGATGGTCACTTAAATTGTCAAGCAGAGAAGGTTAAGATTATGTTCTATTTATTAAGCATATTGCACAGTTTTGCTTGTTTCCTTTAGTAGCTCAGTATGCCAGCTGTCTGAAGTGTTTTCATGCATGCTGCTTTTTGCTCCTGGTCTGACTTTGCTCTAGTCCAGCTTATTCCTTGCCTTACATACTACTTTACAGTACTGTCTCTAGGGCTTCCTATGTTATGACTCGATTTCTGACTGCAGCCTCAGCTTGTCCACCTATTTGGTATGTTTCTCAGTTTCTCTTTACAAACTCTTGGCCCTGCTCCTGACTATTTCTTGCACAGATCAACTTGGTACAGCCTTTGAATTTTCAGATTACTGTCTTGTTTACTGAACATGAAAATACATGGTGAGAGTAAGGATCTGTGTAGCCTTATGCTCTGTTTTAAAACATGGTTATAAAAAGAGTGTATGAGGAAAGGCAAGTACAGAGTTAGCCTTTCCATGGTATGTACTTTTTCAGCTTGTTACTAATGACGTGAGAGTTTCAATGTCTTATAGGATCTTAAGTTGCTGTTTAATGCTGAGATTTTTGTCATATTTTTGGTCTGATCCTGAAGGAAGCTTAGCTTAATAGACAAGGTTTATAAATAATAAACAATATATAAAGTTTTGATGTGCTGGGCTGAAATAGTGATGGCTTCATACGTATTTGAAAGAAAGCTGATGGTTTAAAAGATAAAAGTTCTACAGGCTGTGTGAAAATAGTGTCTGAACTGGGAGAGAAGAAATGAACTTGCCTTGAAGCCTATTTTATATCATGTAACTCACCAGGCAGAACAAATCCATAGGAAACCAAGCTTTCAGTTGCCTCTTCTGTTTAAGCATACTGTAATAGTTTTTCTTTGCACTTGGGTGTGTTGCTGTTTGTGGTGGTGTCCATTTGTAAGAGAACATGCCGTGTGGTTGGTTTTTTGAGGGCTTGGTAACACTGCAGTAGCTTGCTATTTGGGAAGATTGTAAGAGTAAAGCTCCCAGGTTAACAATGCTTGCCTGCCCGGTTTTCAGATACAGATTACATTAGTTGTTAGAGACTCCGAATTGGTGAGTTGTCTATAGGCTCATGTTTTGGTCATACTGCCCTATGTAAAATCTATCTGCTTGCTTAATTTCATGTATTATAAAGAAGACTGCTTGCAGCATATCCTCAAATAATTCCAGAACTCTGAAGCCTTTATCTTGTGCAGTCCTTGGCCTGAAGTAACCTGAATTCCATCAGATGGGCCTAATGTAAAAGAAACTTCAGGGTGAAGGCTGAGGATGTTTGAATCTTTTTTTGCTTTCCTTTTCTTGGTAATGCTGGTTTTGCTACAGAATAGTAGTTTGCAGTGGTAGGGGAAACTCAGGTCTGGCATCACTAAGAAAACAAACAGGTACAGGTATTAGGAAAAAAAATTCTTCACTGAAAGGGTGGTCAGGCATTGGAAGAGGCTTCCCAGGAAAGTGGTGGAATCACTGACCCTGGAAGTGGACAAAACGTGCAGGTGAGGCCCTCAGTGATGTGATTTAGTGGTGCGCATGGCAGTCCTGGGGTAAAGGCTGGACTTGAACATCTTTAAGGTCTTTTCCAACCTGGTTGATTCTGTGGTTCTATGAAACAAAGTATGATTTCTTTCACATATTTTATCCCTTGTCCTGTTTTTGGTTTGCTTTGTTTTTTTGTATATGGTGGTTTTGGGTTTGTTTTTTTTTTGTTTTGTTTTGTTTTACCTTCCCACAGCAGGAACCCCAGCTGACCCATGATGATTTTTTGCTTCCCTAGTGAGCATTGTTGTATGGATACCATATAAGAACGGGCATGTAGGGAAAAGTGCAAGAACATGGTAACTTTTCTCTGATACACTATCTCCTAAGCTTCAGCAGCCTGTGGGATAAAAGCAGTATTTCAGAGGTTGTCTGAATGTTTGGAACTTACTGTAAAGTGTGACAGATAGGTTTCACAGAACCACAGTAGGATTTTGATGAGTTGCTGGCTGAGCTGCCAGTGAAGTAACACCAGAACCAGCAGCTTTTGCTGAGAACAGGACTCTAATTTCTTACACTTTTTATTCTTCACACTTTAAGCACTGCTGATCCGTTAATGCAACAAGTTTATCCTTGACTAAAGAAGATTATGCAGCTTGTGTCAGTGAGCTCATCCCATGGTGGCTGGAAAAATAAAAGCTGTATTTTATTTCTTTTTTTTTAGGCAAATAGAATAGTTAATTATTTAGTGACTCTTGAACCTTTGAATGTATTTACAAGACACAAAAATGATAAAAAGGTATTTGAAGACAACCTGCTTAAATAAAAGCATGAAGTAGTATACTTGAAGATGCTTCCCTTGTAGTGCTTTCTGACACTGTGAAAGAGTTGTATATGATATTTATTTTCTAAGTGGGCCTTGGTGTCCTTGTGACAGATTTGCATGGAGAGCATATTGTAGATTGATTTCTGATTCTTGTTCATGCTCGTTTTGTGTCTCGCTGTATATAAGAGGTTTCCCACCAAGCCAAGAAGAGTATGCCAGATACCTAGTATGAGGAACAGGCATGCAGGTGACATCTTAGGAAGGAAGCATGCTTTTTTTTTTTTTTTTGATGATGCTGATTTCAAAACGGTAACTGTGTCTGGAGTATCTCTGGTGTATCTTCAGTGAATTTGAGCTGTCATAGAAGACAAAAGCTCTAAAGACAGCGGGAGTTTGATTCAGAGAATGTGTTTTGGAAGCACTTGCATAGAGACATACTTTGCTGCGTTGGGAGTGTCTATAGATTTTTGTGACTTTTGTAGTAGAAGGAAACGGCCTATAGTCAGGCACAGCTGATTTGTTGCAAAAACCTACGCATAATATGTACAATCATATTTTAAATTATCTGTGATGTATGTGTATTGTTCTATTAAAACTTGACCAAGTAGAAATTGCCAGAATTATGAAAACGGTTTTCCTTACAGGAGTTTATGAAAATGTCTCAATAAAATGGCAGTAATTCAGCTGAGTATTTCAGTTTGCAGTGTAATGTAGTAAAGTCGTTATGTACTTGTACCAAAAGGTTATGTACTTGTTCAGAGGACTACTGGGAGGGGAGGAAATATTTTTCAAACAAAGGGGAAATAAAGGCTGGTTTTGTTTTCCTTCCTCTTCAGCTCTAATCAGATACATCCGACCAGTGTTTGTATCTCGGTCAGACCAGGATTCTCGCAGGAAAACTGTTGAAGAAATAAAGAGGCGTGCTCAGTCTGGTGGTAAATGGCCACAGGTACTGTATACTACTACTGTGTGACAGATGGAATTTGGTATTTCCAGGCTTTGGATATGCAGTTTACATTTTAACTTGTGGGAGGCTTTAGATGGTTTGTGAGGGATAGGATTTCCACACCCCACCCCATCCTTTCTAGAAGATAGAAGATTCTTATCTATACAAAACACTGCCATCTCATTGCAGTATGTTTCAAGGGGATACTGGCTGGTAAGTACATGGACAAACAGCTCTAAGTCATTCTAAAGCTGCTGTCATATGGTAAGTTCTCTAAGAAGAAAGTAGTCAGGTGCTCAGGAGAATACCTGGGGGAGTATTGTGTGTTCTGACCATTCTCGGGATTTTGGCATACTGTCATTTTTGGAGATGTGATACTGTCCAAGACAGCACAAGCAATTCAGATGTTCCAATAACTGGTATACACCTCTGTTAGCAATGCATTCATCATGTGGTCCAAAATAAGTGGCTTGGAGCTATTTTTGTTTTGAAGCATTCTTTCTGTAAATTTTTGAGATAAAGATACAGGATGACTGTCATAGCAACTGTCATACTGGACTGCAGAAATACTGTAAACAGTATTAAAAGTTATAAACAGTGTGACAAAAAGGTGATATGTAGCTTTCACATCATGACTTTCAATAGATTTCAAAGCAGATAATCTTACTTACAGATGAAGAAACTGTGTTGCAGAACTGAAGTGGTTTGCAGAATATCTATCAAGCTAGTACCAGAGTGGGCAATAAAACTAGTATTGTTAATTCTAGTTCATTACTTTGTCCCCTTGTAATGTATATTTCCTTTAAATGTCTTTTTCTTCACAAAATTTCAGCAGTTCTTGGCTTTTTGCTGTCCAAAACTTTTTTTTTTTTTTTTTTTTTACAGTCTACCCTCTGAATTCAGTTCAAATTGTTAGAATTCTGTTTAGGTATTTTCAGCCTTTGTCATTCTGACACCTGTGCATATCCAAGTAGTAAAAGCAAAAAGAATGTAAGTCTTCCTTTTCTTACCCTGTAAGCAGGTAGCCTGGGAGAAGGAATTTTGTTTTGGTGCAGAACAGATTATGCTATTTTGAGCAGCACCAAAATCTCTTGTGAAAGTTCTCTTGGTCTCACAAATGTTTCTGGTCACTATCAGTGTTCCAATTGAATAGAATTATTATCAGAGGTCAAGAAAGAGGCGAAAATCACAAATAAAGAAAGTGTTTCTGCTATTAAGAGAAAACTTTGACTTCTTCGTTGAGCACTATTTTTTTTTAAATCTGAACTGTTTTGCTATGAAACTTTTTTACTGTACTCAGTTAATGTTAGCTTTGAAAAGATGTGTTTATAAATAAGAACTATTTCAGTGTGGATTTAAAAGTCAATTTTTCTTTTACTTCAAGATAATGATATTCCCAGAGGGCACTTGCACAAACCGATCCTGTCTAATTACATTCAAGCCTGGTAGGTATGATACTCATTTTGCTGTTCTCTACAGAATGTTCTTGTATCTTCATTTTCTGAAGTACCACTTGCATTGTAATTTTCTTGCTGTTGCAGAAGTTGAGTTAAAAATCTTGCAGTAGGGTAGAATGGGAATAGAAATTTTATGATGCTAGGAAAGGATTGAGTTCCACTGTTGACCAAACCAGGTAATTCAGATTTATTTTTTTTTTTTTCTTGGCTTCTGAGATGCATATGAGCTGGAGGAGTAATGTTTCTTACTGGGATTTTGTTTGTGGTTGTCTTTTTTTCTTTCTCTTGCCCCCTCCATTTCCTATTTTGGGTCTGTCATGCAGCATTAAAATATGCTATAAAGCTTAAGGTATCAGTGTGTATCTATTTCAGGCTGCTGCAGCATTTGTTGCTGTGTTGTATGTGGTTGATTCCTCTCATTCTTCTGCTGAGCTGCATTCTGGTGAGGAAGGCATAAGAGTCTTGCCAGTATACCGCTGTTACAGAGGCTATCATTTCTTATAATATTTTTTTAACTTAACATTCATAGTCTAAGCTCTTTCCATTTAGAGGGTATAACTCTGAACATTGTTGCAGGTGTAAACTGCAGTTGCAACAGGGAGACATGCCAATACTGTAGAGAACCACCAATGTTTAATGTAAGCTTGACTTTATGAAGTAGGTAGGGAGATGGCGAATAAGGAGACTGCAGTGAGCAACGCAGTTGTGAATGTTTGGTTGTTTTTTTTTTTAACTTTTCTGAGGTTTCTGCCTAGCTCATTGTGTTCTGGTCTTACTGTGCGTCTTGTATTTTGTGGTGTTTACAACTTGCATATCACTTTTAGAATATCATGTGATGAGTCAACGTTGTGATTCCTTGGACTGATTCATTTGGCTGAAGGAATCTCAGTGTTGTCTCCTGAACAAATATTCAAAAAGCTTTTCTTCCTCCCCACTCAGCTCTCGTCTGTTTGAGATGAACGTGTGGTGGTTAGGAGAACATTCTCTTTTTTTGCTTTTTACTCTCCCTCTGTATTGCTCTCCACCTGAATCCTGGCCATGCTTTGAAAAACAGCCTGAATCCTTCATTAAAGCCCGGATTTCACACCTTCCCTCTGTGCCTTTATGCCTCAATCTCCATTCTTCCTCTCTACTCTTCCTTTTCCTTTGGTCTAGTACTTACTGCTTTCTGCGCCTTGACTGTCTCACTTTTCCTACTGGAACCTGCTTCTGTATCCATCCAGCCTCTCAGAAATTCTTTGGGCCAAAATTTCTCACATCAAATTACTTCAGCTCTCTATTAAAGTAAATTCCATCACAGTGCCTTTTCCCATTCTCCTCATGTGGCCTACACTCCTTGCTCTTACCTACAAAGTGTTTTGGTTTTGTATTTGTACAAGCTAGTCGTACATGGCAAGCTAGTCAAGTTTTGTTTCAGTGGTGGTGGTGTCATCTGCCATTCAGATTTTGTCATCTTCAGATTCTTTCAAAAGTTGCTTAGGCTGTTGTTTTTGGAGACTGAATAGAAAGTACCACTGGGCCAAGAACCAAATCTCTGCAGGATCTCATTCAGACAACCTTAGTTTAAAGATGTTTATACTACATTAACAGTTGCTTCTTTTAGGTCTGGCCAATTATTTTGTAAAGCAAATGTAATGCTAAGAATGCAGTGTAATTCCATTGTTTGTTTCTTTTTTAATCAAAATATTAGGCATAACTTAGTAAATTGCTTCAATTTATATAGTTTTCAGTGCAGCTGTCTTTAATTGTTTTCATGAGGAAAAGATCATAAGAGAAATTTTGAGCAAGAGACCTACCATTCTTACCCACTCTTTGTGCTAGAAACCAAGTAAATGGCACTTACGGATTGTGTGCTACTTATTTATCAGAACTGTAATTTTCATATGAAATGAAGTGATACTAGGGTACAATAGTTGTAGTTCAATACTTTCTATTAGATTTTTCTAACTAACTAGTGACAGAAGTTACATTAATTTTGTTATTTCAGAGGTGATAAATTTCCTATAAATTGATGTTGCTCAGCTAAAAATAGAACGCTGCTTTTCAATACGAAAGCTTAGGTGCTTCACCAATAACTGCTGTTGACCACGTGGAATATATCGACTTAACTATGTTGCACATGCTCATATTTATTTTTTTTTTAATCATCTATGAATCTGAGTTTGGTACTGGGCTTTGACTTGTGTACATGACAAATTGTGAAAGTGGTAGAGGATAAATTAGAAAATATAAGCAAGCATTCTTTATTATTTATCTGCTGAAAAGATGCATTGTCATTCTCCAGTGCTTGCTTTTTAGATTACTTTTAAGGCTACTTTCAGATCTTATTTTTTCCAATATCAACTCATTTCTGTGCATATCAGTTCATTAATTGTATACTTTTTTTTCTGCAATAAACTTCTGTACCAAAATGCACTGTACAGTGATTGTGTGATATTTGCCTTCTAGGAGCGTTCATTCCTGGAGTTCCGGTACAGCCAGTGGTTTTACGTTATCCAAACAAACTGGTAAGTTCAGTTGGAAACATGGGGCATTTCCTCTAAGAACATTGGCACTTTTGTAATCTTTTAGGTTGGGTAAATAGGTTTAGAAATTTGAAAATCATTAATGAATGCTTATTGGCTAAATGTGCATTTGTTAAGCCTCTAGCAGTATAAATAATCTCAACTGAGACAGTTCAAATGTTTCTGCTTTTATTAGGTTGCTCCTAAATAGTGCTTTAAAAGTTATTCAGTTTGTTACAGGAAGTACTGTACAAGTGACAGAAACTGACATTTGTCTTGTCTAGGATCTGTGTTCCCATGTGCTCCCTGTACTTCAGTGTGTGCTGAAGAGTTTTCTTGATATCATTTATTGCTGGAAGATGCTTCTGCACCCCCTACCTGTGGGGGTGTTGGTCGTAAATTAATGCAACTAGCTAAATGATAATAGAGTAATATGTTGAGGAGTTCAGCACTTCCATAATGTGTCTTCTTGTCCATGCTTTGCATTTACTGTGCGCTTGGCTAAGGGATGCTAGACATTGACTAATTTGGAGTAGTCCTTCAATATAAATCAGATTCGGGTAAAATGCAAATTATAGTGTGTATTTAATAATATATAAATTGATTTTTACAAATGCTTTTAAAGATATAGGCTAACAAATTAAGACAAAGCTCACTTTACCAACTTCAAGAACAAGCCTACAGGAAAGCAGAGAAGAGCTTTATATTGTGGTTTTTGTTTTGGGTTGGTTGTTTGTTTTTTTTTAATTATTATTCAGTTTACTTGATGTGAATACTTTCTTGTCCTACTGCAGCCAGAATCCTGTCTGTCTGCATTCCTTGGTTAATTAGAAGATGCTGCTTGGAGAACTTTGCTTGCTTTTATACTTGAAGTTTCTTTTTGAGCCCTCTTGGGCTGTTTTCACATCTAGTCTGTCCGCTTCAAAAATAGAACTTATTTAGGAGAGGGTGGGAGAAGCGTCAGAAGTAAAATAAGGACTACCTTGGCTGATGCCTGTCGCATCAGATCTCTGACTAGCCCTTTAACCCCTTGATCTAGGAAGGATTTCAGCTCCTCTTGGTACCTGTAGCACTTAAAAGTGGTTCCAACCATTGTTCTTTCTTTCACTTTAAAGTTTGGTATAAGACACATCCTTGGTTAAAAAAGTAAAGAATCTAAGCAAAGGTAGTTTACATAGAGCACTGTTAGCTCTTGACTGAGACATGGTGTGATGGCAGTCAACTAGTTTGCAGTGACAAAGCCCAAAATTATCTTTGTGGATGCTGTGACAAGAATAGCTGCCTGTTATGCTTGCATAGTATGAAGTGTGTTTTAACAAGTTGCCTGGGACTTCTCATTACATAATTGTTTTATTTTCAGGAAGAAAAATTCTTTTAGAAAAGAATGTTTATTGCACTGGCAGTTTAAGTTGCAAATGTGCACATGCCTGATATCATACTTCACTGAAAGTAACATGGTATATTAGCGTAAAACATTTTATAACAATATAAAACTATCAAATGTTAAAGTCTTCAGAAATCCATTTTCATACTGAAATGTCCTTATTGCCTGTAGTACTTAATATGCAATGTTTCAGCTAATAATAAATATTCCTAATGTTCTATTAACAGAGATGGTCAGCTTTTTACATTGAAGTAAAACAGTGTAAGTTTTAATGAAATTTTCCATTTTTTTTTATATTACTGCAAAATGTCATAAAACAAACTCTAAATATTTATATAGATATCCGTCAGAGTTGGCCTGAATCTGTGCATGGAACTTTACTTTTTCCTACCACTTTTGATTGCTTTAAAACACTTAGTTTTCAGTGCCTTACAGAATCTTTTAACCTCCTACAGTCTGCTTCCACTAAGCACTAATGAGGGAGGGATAATTGCTATTAATGTTTGATTTTTAGATTAGCTTGGGTGGGCTGAAGAAGATTTGCAGCAAGGTTAGAAAGCGGAGGAAGGAGAAACATGATGTGATGTGTGAAGGTGAGGTTTATTTTGATTAGGGTACAGTTAAGAGTTAGATAGCGAGTAAGAGCAACAGAGTAGGGAGGAAACATTGTTTTGCATGCACTGTTGTTTTGTTTGGCCACTGCATATTATAATTTTAGGTTTATAAAGGAGTTTAAGATCTTTGCTTAGTCAGTGTATTCTGGATACGCGGTGTGTTCAGTCACCCCACTGCTTTTAGCTTGGACTGCCTGCTCTGATCCACCTCCAGAGCTCTGAGTTACACAGTACAGTTGAGAACATTCTTGAACTTGAGTGCACCTGACTCTTCTGGGGGGCTTTTTGAGATCGGAGCCTGGGGTGAATGTAGTAGGTGTGTGATTTACATGTTGATTTCCTTGTACTCTATTCAAGAACTAGGGAAAGTACTATTGACTGGAACTTGTGGCAGAATTGGTAATGTAAATTCGGGCTTTCTCTAGAAAATAAATCTAATTCTGGTTGCCATGAAGAACTCTATAGTCAGGCTTGCCCCCTGAATACCTTTTTTCTTTGGGCTTACAACTGTTTGCAGTACATGATGCCTCTGGTCCCGTATCAATGTTTTTTTTAGGAGTAGTATGTTAGTATGTTGCCCCTCTTGATGCACGAGTGGAAAGAAATTGTAAGGCTTAAAATGTTGTTTAGACATGAAATTCAAAAATTTACTTCTGTTTAGCTAGTTTGGTAGCATTTTGCCTGTTGGATGCTAGACAGTTATTACCTATAATATGATTAAAATAAATGTTCTAATGTTTCCATCCAGAGGTTATACAGGAGTCATTTTGCAATTCTTTTTTACACTGGTTATCTTTGCGTCTTTCCTTCATTTGAGTTTTCTGTCAGAGTGCTGGTAATTATGAAAGGCTATCTACCTGTTTAAATATCACAGAGCCATTTTAAATGTATTTTTATATCCAGGTGTCTTCTACAGGTAACTCTGCTATTTGATAAGAGGTTTGGCAGCATCTCCTGTGCAGCTTTGGTGTACCAGGGTTGACTGAGTATACAAAACAACAGCCAATCTGCTGTTTGAAGTTTGGCACTGTTCTCAGTATCTTCTTGTGTCAAATAAAAATTATATGGAAGATGTACTTCCACACAGTTCAAAGAATTCATTGTCTAGATGCAAAAATTTCCAAGTGTACTCAGAATGCTATCAAAGTGAGTTCTATCCATAAAGATAAGCTGGTAGCTGTGATAAATATAAAAGGTATCTGAACTAAGTACAGAATATACAACTTCCCATCTTCTGCTTCCTGCTTTTTATTGTAAAAATACTGGATATTCTGGCAAGAGTCTCCTACAAAATATGTCTGCCTCTTGCAGACCAGAATCCTGTTTTCTACTATGTAGCATTTATAGCCATCACCCCTGCTGTGTCCTCAAGTTCTCAATGAGAAAAAACATGCATGTCTGATGTGACATTCACATTGGGAATTTCTTGCAGGGTTGCTGGTAAGTATGTGGCTTATTTGAGTTTGTTTTGTGAGTGGATATTTTGACTATGTTTCCAGCATAGTGACTGGAATGTGAAAATATTTGTTTGCTGTTCCGTGATCAGTTGCCCAGGCCAGGTGGTTTTCTAGAGCTGGCTTTTTGCTTTGTCTCCTTTTGCACTGTTGCAATTTGGAGAGCCGAGTTGGATATGTATAGTGCTGTGGTGTTGTTCTACGTAGCATATCTAGTCTCAGGTGAGAGAAATTACCACCTATCTACATCGCCAAGATGTCAGGATTTGTAAATAAAAGCTTCTTGGGGGGGGGGGGAAAAACCCTGTAAAACTTCTATTTTCAGTATTACCAGAGACATCAAAATTGCCAGAAACAGTTCAACAGTAAAACTGAAGACATTAAAGTTCTAAAAGATCACTGCATGGCGAAGTCTATTTTCGTGCATGTATGTTGATTGCTAGATATAGAACTGTTCCATATATTTTGGTTGACTTTAAAATAATAGTTGAAAGTCAAGATTTAAATATTTAGTAGTCCTTTACAATATTTTGACTTTACTCCAAGTTGATCTACCACATTCATCACAGTTTTCACTTTTTATGGATGCGTTGCTTTCTTTCATTTTAATTGTGACAACCTTTTGCTCTAAGTGGTACCTAAAATATGAGTTTGACTTGTTTTTTTTCAAGATCATGGCACGTGTGATCATGTAACTCTCTAAAACGGTTCTTTGTATTAGCACAGAACTGAACTAGAATAATTTCAGCAGGTTGACAGAAGTATGCCTCTGATCTTTCAGAAACTTGAATTACCAAGTCCTCATATCTTTCCGTTAGTGATTTGTACTTTTTTTTCTTTTTCAGTTGGTCAAAACAGTAGCTGGAACTTGTTTTCAGTTTTTTTTAATCCTTACTTCTACACTTAAATCTTGTCTCCCAGTATTGCAGTTTTTTCTCCATACAGTTTCTTAGTCTTAAAAATGTGATGACCTTTACTGTCATATTCCTCCTTGTCCCCTGTTATACGCTCCTTTCCAGATCGCTGTTCCCTTTTGTTATTTGCATCTTGTTCATTTCTTTTACTGCTGTTTGTCCTCTCTTAGCATACATGGTTCATCTGAGTCATATAAAAGTGGTGCTGGTTTTGCCTGAGAGTAAATTGGTGGGTTTAGATGTCTTGTACCTTTTTGATTCTTGGATCAGGCAGGTGAATACATGATGTCTGTGAGTAAAGGCAACTGGAAAAATACTGTTTGAGGTAAGACACAAAGGTCTTACTTATCCTGCTGCTCATGTCAGTTGAGCAGATTTCCTGTGAGTCATCCCCACAGGTCCAAGACTCTTCATGTTACAGCATGTTCGTATCTGTTGCTGGGAGGTCCAAGTAAAGTATAGGGACACTTGAGGGACACCCTGTTGAGCAGGGTGGGTTAGGAAAATATATATGGACAATGCATAGCAAGCAACATCCTCTTAGAGTACATAACTTTCTTTTCCAAGGTTAACAACATTTAAGAGTCTCTGCATCTTTAACTGTTTTCTAAATATAGATATTACGTGTTTAAAAGGTAGATTACTAGGCTGATTGCTCGTAGGACTAAGAACTTTTGCAGAGGGCATTGAAGTTTCCATGAAAACCTTTTAGTCATATGTCATCAGTTATCTATAGTGTAACAAAAGTTTAAAGTGCAGTGATTAATTGCAACTATCATCCCTCTTTTCCTAGGATACAATCACATGGACATGGCAAGGGCCGGGAGCGTAAGTGGTTTGTGTTTTATTGCTTGCATCATGATCACTTTCCTTCATTAGTTCTTGTTTACATGACTTACAGGCATGTATAGTTGAGTAGTAATTCTAGTAAATTTATTCTTTGGGATAAATTTATATCTTTTATCTAGTATTCCCTAATTATTATTATAATATTCAGAGGAATCCAGGTATAAGCAGTCTACTTCTATGATTTTAATGGTATGCAGAATGGATTTTAGGTTTTTATTTCAAATTTTTTTAGCCAAGTACCTGAAGTGAAACAACTTGCTTCTGCTTTATGTGTTTTATTGCCTGCAAATCAATTTGGTGTCTTTCTGTATAAAATCTGTATGGCTATTGTTTTAAATTGGTGTAGTCCCATGGAAACAGTCAACCCACTCAGGGCATTTGGAGATACTTTTTCCATTACCTTGTCTGAATGTAACTTGATTTTTTAAAAACAAAATGTTATTCTAGAGGTTCTTAGCAAGTTCCTGTGATGTAAAATACTAAACGAAGCAGTTCTTGCTTGTTTTAAAAAACTATTTTTAGCTTTATTTTCATGTTGGGGTTGAAGTTCTGAAATGTTTAGATGAAGATCAAACCAAGAAATTTTGAACCTTAAGTAAATGGGAGTTGAATTGCATGGTTAATGGCTTGCCATTAGCCTCCTCCTGGGGAAATGTTGTTTTGAATGTCCCACCTGATATCCTATACTTTAGTACTAATGAGGAAAATTAGCCAAGATTCATATAACTTAGAATTAGGTGCTAATTAATTTTGCACCTTCAGGTGGACTGTTAACCAGATCTAATTAAGGACATGTCTACATTAAGGTGAACAGAGGGCTGGAGCACCTCTCCTGTGAAGATAGGCTGAGAGAGTTGGGGTTGTTCAGCCTGGATAAGTAAGGGCTCAGTGAAGGTATAGAGCAGCCTTCAGTACCTGAAGGAGGCCTACAAGAAATCTGGAGAGGGGCTTTTTATAAGGGCCTGTAGTGATAGGACAAGGGGAAATAGCTTTATACTGAAAGCAAGGAGATTTAGATTAGACGCTAGGAAGAAATTCTTCACTATGAGGGTGGTGACGCACTGGCACGGGCTGCCAAGAGAAGCTGTGGCTTTCCTATCCCTGGCAGTTCATGGCCAGGTTGAAAAGGGCTTGGAGCAAACTGGTCTAGTGGAAGGTATCCCTGCCTGTATCAGAGGGGTTGGAACTGGGTAAACTTTAAGGTGATTTCCAACCCAAACCATTCTGTGATTCTATGATTTGGAAACTTGAGGAGATCATTGATCACTTTCAAAGGTTCCGCTTTCAATTAAATCGTAACATTAGAAGTAGATGAATCCGTGATAACGTCTAAAGTAGGTGCTACAGTATTTGCTGCATGCAGGGATTTCTGTTCTCAGTGAGCTCCTACCTCTTCCCTTGCATTTGCATTGCAGTTCATCTAGCAAATTAATGCAGCCAGAGGGGAGAAAGGTGAATAGCTTATGTCCAGCTAGTGTCCTACCTGAGGAGTCAAGAACACAAGGAGAAGGAAGAGGGAAGGAAATTGTAGGTTTGTTGCCTCAGATCACTTTAATGTACAAAACACTCGGAAGTGCTGAACTCTGTTAGTAATGTTAAATTAAAAATCTGAGGTGTGTGATGTTACGCAAATTTACTGGGTCAGTTTAAATTACAGCTTTATTTAATTAGGATTAATCCTCCTGAGTGACCTAAAATGTGTTTCTGATGTCTTGACAGAAAATACTGTTAAGACTGATGCAGTCTTCACTTCCTCAGCAAATGCCTCTCTTCCTCTGTCACAGTGTTAGCCAAAATTTAATCAGGGAATGTTGCTGTATTCAGGAGTATTTTGTTTCTTCAGAAGTGGTGTAGCCTCAAAAATGGATTGAGAACTTGGAAACTTAAGTCACTTTCTTCCATTTATGGAAAGTAATGTTTTTACTGGTTTGACAGATTGACTGTGACTCCACCTTGAAAACACAGATTGACTATAGCATACAACTTTTTTTTTTTCCTACATAAGACTTGAGTTGGATACAGGTTCTGTCAGTTTTAAAATTGATATTTAAATTTTAAGGTTCAATCTTTGAGGATTACAGAAGTTGACAGAAGACTTCACTTGTAACTTACTGGGGTTTTTTAATGTTCTTGGACAAGGTTTAGAAACCACATTTACACATGTCCTGTCAGTGATATAAACTTCAAATCACAAGTTCCGTTCTTGTTTTTTCCCCTTTTCTTTGCTTTAATGTTTTGGAAGTTCAGTGGGAAACAAGGGAGAAAAAACATGTTGCAGCCCTGAATGAGCTGGTAGCAAAATGAGTAGGGTGTTGCTTCTAGGAACTGCACTTTATCTCTACTTAAGAGGATTTTGACTAGCCCTCACCTCATAATGATTGATTGCTCTAACTACCCACATACTGTATAAACTGTTGCTACTAACACTGCTCCCTAAGTTAGGTTTGCTATGATTTGATTCTTACTGCTTTCTAAGGTCAAGTTGATCCCAGTTATTTTGTGTCTTAGGCTACTAAGACACACATACTGCATTTCATGAACTTTGCTTCCAAACCAAGGTAACAAGTAGTTGTAATTAATCTTGCCAACTCTATGCTGAATGCAACATTTTCCTGATATGCGCTTACTCTTTCTGTACACACTGTACATACGTCATCTGTTACTGGATGTATTAGTACCTGTATATCATATTACTGTTTGGATATCTTTTAAGATGCAACTTCAATGCAAATTGCTTTTGTTCCACCTTTCTGTTAATTTTTTTATCTAAACATGATCATATTCTAGTTGAAGACTTTGGAGCATAACGTACTACTGTTTTGATACCTGTAGATGTTTTTCCTCAATCATTTTCCTGTTTTGTTTTGTTTTTTTTCTTTCTAGGTTAGAAATTCTGTGGCTCACTTTGTGTCAGTTGCACAATTCTGTGGAAATTGAGGTCAGTAAAAAAAACCCAGTGTATTCTGAGCAGTATCAGAATACATAATACTATACTTACTTCTGCAGTAAAAAGTTTGTATTCAAACTTTGTATGTATGTCTGTACAAACAGGCTATAAATAGCTTCTGTATCTGAAAATGTAGCCTAAAAATGCAATAAGACTTGGCTTAAGACTTTACTTATTAATTTAAATTGTCAGATTTCTGACTCTGTTCAGAGCCTTTCCTAAACAATTCTTTTGTCATTTACTGGCCTGATTTCTTTTACACCTAGCATAACAACTGTGTAATTTAGATATCCAAGTGTCAGACTACTGGATACGAATTAATGACTATTTTCTAGAGAAAATTAATTGTAGGTAGTTTTTTATAGGCCAGATAAGTTATTTAATATGTTGGGCTAATTTTTTTATTAGGCTGCACTATTCAGAATGTGAAATTGGAAAACAGAAAACCTATGTCTATTCTTAACTTTGTTTGAGGAAAACACTTATGATCCTAAGGCTGAAGACTAGTGAAGCTACATAGCTAATTAGTTTTAAATTGCTGTCCTATGCATTTTACAGAAAGTAATTGCATTCTTTTGAAGTATGGTATTTTAAATGTGTTACATAGGATATTTGACAGATGTTCTGCATTTCTCATGCTTAGATTTTCTAATAATGAAGCAGCTATTTATCTCTGACTGATGGAACTGATGGCAGGGTGAATTAGTCAGAAGAACTATTACATATTTACATACACATATATGTTACCGTAGTAACATATAACACATGACAATCACAGTATTTATCACTGCAGTGTGCTCTTCACTTATTTGCACTATGAATTCACAAAAATAATGAATTCACAAAATAGCAGCCAATGAATAGTTGTATCTGTTGCAGAGATCTGCGCTTTATCACTTTAGTCATATGTTTCTACCTATCAATAGTTTATATATTTATAAAAAAAAATCTTATTTCTAAAATAGTGGCCTGTTTTTTGACAGAAGGGCCAGTGAGTATCTGCCTGGCACAGCTGATTGGCAGGATTTTTACTGTCTTTCAGGATCATGGTTTTCTGCCCTAGGCAAGTAAAATGGGCTCTTTTACACAGAAGTGAACACTGCTGAGCTGTCTTGATTTTTGAGGCGGCAGCTGCTAGCAGATGATGAGGTTGTGTAGCTCAAACATATCTTGCATAAGGACAAGTTATGATCTTTGGTAGTCTTTAAAAAAAAACAACCCAAAAACTAGTGGCTGTCTGAAATAACTCCAGGCTAAAAAGCAGGAGCTTTCAGAATGTAGAGGAGCAGAGCTGTTTGCAAGACTGCTTGCAAGTATGAGGCAGAGTACTTGGGAGCTCCTTGTGGAGTCTGTTTTTATAAGGAAGTGCAGGAGATCTAGGAATGTAGAGGAAAAATGAGTTGTTCTGTGTTCAAAGTCATGTTTTTCCACCAGTCTTCAAAGCTTGTTGGCTTTTATTCCTGCTTTGTTCCATCAGCACAGGGTTATGGGCAAGTGCCAACTAGCCTTGGTGCCAGAATTACTGCTGAAGACCCAATAACTCAGGGATGTGTAGAGCAAGACAACACAGTTTCAGTAAGGATAGGTAGTAAGGTCTAACAATCAGCAATCAGGATCTGAAGTTTATTAGTCTGGGCTTCTCTGCATATAATTTATGTTCTGTCACACCATACATGTCATCCCACATGTTTATTGAGAAGCAAGCATCTGTGTAGAATTCATAATTGATTGTTACAGATACTGGCCCACCCATCCTTCCATCCTGTACTTGGAACTGGCATGCAAGCAATCTTGTGAAGAAAGAATATATAATCATCTGCAAGTGAGGATTGTTTTGGCTCCTGCCAGTTTGTTTTGCTGGCCTGTCAGCTTCAGTGTTTGTACATCCATCAGTTTGAAACAGCTGAGAGTTTTTCTCTTAGTTTTGTTAGTGGTGCTGAAATGATCATGTTATTTCTGTCTAGTTAGAGACATGTAGAGCACCTCTGAAATCACCTCATATTCAAACTTGTCCTGTGTTTGGATGAATGACTTGATAGCAGTTTGCTACTGAAATGGAACAGGGCTTGGAAGCTTAAGGAACAATCTTTCCATATATGTTAGCTTCACGATCTTTGTCATTTTGTATATTGCATTACATTAGGCTGGTGTACCTGCTTGCACACCTAGGATTCATGTTTTCAGTTGCAGTGGTGCATGGAGGGAAAACCATAGCAAAATCCAAAATAGATTTGTCCATTGCTGTATACTTCTAAGAAAGAGTTAGGCAAATGGCAACGTTTTGGGTGCTGCTGTGATTCTGAAAATATGGCTAACTCCATAGGTACTGAGAAGCATTTGTTTAAATGATAAAATTTGTATCTCTTCTCCAGTTATTTTCCTTTTTAAAGACCAGTGTAAAATTTATGGATCATAATTCCCGTATCATATTCATAGGTTAATACATCAAATACAACTAAGCTCATTACAACTTTGGTTTCTACTTCAGGGGCTTTCCACAAGATTATGACCATCTTGTTCACTTAGTGCATAAATTATATCATTGCATTGCACCATTAAGGGGATTTTCTGTCTCATACTGAGCAGGAATGGGAATTGGAGTGATCCCTTCTTGTTTGTTCTATCTGTTAGCTACTTGGCAGAAATGGCATGCTTTGAGGGATTTTGTAGGCAAGGCTGGCCACTATATTGGGGCTTGTATCCTATTTCAGTGAACATATAGGCTATCACATTTTGAACGCTGCCTCTTCTGTTGCATGCTCCAGTAGTTCTGGTTCACTATTCCCCTTCGAGCTTCAACTATTCTGTGACTGTGTGGCCATCTGCATTTATTTAGACTTTCTTTCAACTGAGCATTAATATCTAGTGTCCAATTTGAAGGAGAAATTTTTCAAACAGTAGAAAATAAAAACATTTCCAATATGTTCATGAAGCAATTGTATATAATTTCAAAATGTGCAAGGGCAGGAACAGTAATACCTGATGTCCTGAGAGTTTGAACTCTTAGTATTTAAGCTATAGAACAATGTTCATGTAGCAGGTGCTTTTCCTGGTTATCTGGAAAGATATGAGCAATACAGGATGTAAAAGAAAAGTTTGTGCAAGAGAAGGCTTATACTTCTAAATGATTTAGAAATTCCTGGTCCCACTTATGAAAGGAAGATAAAACTCTACTTGGTAGAGGTAAGAAATGAGCAGAGTCACCGTTATGTGAATTTCTAGAAGTATAGTGCATCCTTAAGATTTTAAGAGTTCAATTTTAATTTTTTATAGTCCTTTTGTTAATATAATTTTGTAAGTAGCAACAAAATGTATACATTTGCTACCATAGTGCTGTGATAGAAGTTGTTTAACTTGTTAAATGATCTTGGTATAATTCAGTTCTCTGTATGCAGTTTCTGCCTGTGTATATTCCTTCAGAAGAAGAAAGAAAAAATCCAGTGTTGTATGCCAATAACGTCAGACGTGTAATGGCAGAGTAAGTATGTTGTAATATGGAATAAAAATAGATGTGTGATTTTAATTTTAGGATCAAGAAAATGTGAAATCCAGTCAGTGTAGTTGCCTGCTTGCAAAGAATCTATAGTCTGCAGTAGTGTGTACAAAACTTTTTATCTAGCAGTTGCTTTCCTCTCTGAGGAGGCCAGGGAGCCACAAATACAGCAGGAATTATAGGAGCTTGTATTGGGCTTTTATTTATTTGTTTTTTTAACATGTCTTCATATATAACAAGCCAGTTCTACTTGTTGCTGTGGGTCTAGGGAGAAAGCTCTAGTTGAATTTTATGAAAGTTAACATAATTGAATTTCGTGGTATTGAGGTTGCTTTTGAAGCTATGCTTTTTTTATTTTCCATGAGGTTAAGAATAGTTTTGTGTATTCATTGTTATCCTGTGGTTATTTCAAATAGTAAAGCACAGGAAAGCTGCTTCTATTGGAAATAGACTATTGATATGATGCAAACTAATTAAACTGAATGTTAACATGACAGCACCTACAGCACTTGTCTATAATGTTCTCATGTTGTATTTTTTATGAACCTTTCTTATTCATTCATTTTGTCCTTTTAGTATATCTTCCATTAGTCTGTAGATGTTCTTTTCAGTATTTACAGAGAAACCCTCAGGTCTGTGATCATTAATAACTCTTGAAGGATTTAGGAATATTTCTAATCCTAATTTTGAAACAGTTTGTGAAATCTTGATTTCCTCTGTGTAACTACTCTTCCATTTCTGAGTTACCAGTTTCAACCAAAGGCCAGTTTGTAGATAGGAACTGGTAATACTTTTCCAGTTTATAAGCACAACTCAGCTCTGTGAGTTTCCTTGAGGATGTTGAGCCTATAATATAACAATAAATCAATACTCAATCCATTGTACGAAAGGACATTTCTCATAAAAGAAAAAAAGCATTTCTGTAAATCAACCTGTCTTAGGGTTGCAATGGCCTCGAAGATTTTTAGTTAATTTTAGACAGTCAGCTGGCACTACATAATAGTGTTGTCCTTAAACTTTGGGTTCTCAAACCTTCATTCTGAACTGTAATCCAGTCAGATGGCAGGGATTATGTGGTATAAAGAGACATTTTGAAAGCCCACAGAAGTTTACAACAGCATCTTGAAAGCCTTCCCTCCTATGTGTGCACAGGAGAAGAGACATGATTTTCTTCATCTGTTTATTTCTCCCTCCTACCTCTGAAGAATCAGGCATTTGGGGTAACAGAAATGCAGAAATGGGATGCAGGTCTAAAGGGAGGACTGTTAGGATGGGGGGGGGGGGGTAGCAAATATGGCTTGCTTTGAGATGAAGAAGGGCTGTAGATGCTGTGTTGATATGAAAGGAAAATAAATGTGTATCAAAGTTCAGAAGTTAACATGTAGAAGATAGAATGAAACAGAATGGATATTGTAGATTACTGTAAACCAGTTAAAATACCATAGCCAAACATAGCCAAAACTTATTTACTTCTGACCACTTCCAGATGCTTACTTCTAGTGGTAGTTCTCCAGACTCTCCCAGTTCATTCATGTGGCTCTTGGCCAGCTCAGATGCTGTCAGTCTGTTACTGCTGGAGCTGTAGCAATTGCAATTCTAGCACTTCAGGTGTTATTTGGTGCTAGAAATGCACTATGTATTGCTGAGTAAAGGACAGTATTACTGCTTCTGCTAGGTTTGTATTTTCTGGAAGATTGAATTGGTGTGGTGGTTGATTGGTGGCAGTGTACCGTTTTGGTGTCAAGAGGTCACTTCAGGATCTGTTTAGATGTCTGCTTTCCCCTTCCTCCCAGTCGTATTCTTCTGGAAGAAGAGTCTAATCCTACTGGATATTTTACAGCAGCAGAGGTGGCAGTCACAAATAATAAAGTATTCGTGAGTCTAGAACCAGTGTTGCAGCAAAACCTTGTGTCTTGCCCCTGATTTCAAGGAGAATTGATAGAACTTGCTGAGTGCAGCGTTTGAGATGATTTTGAGTCGTGAAATCTGTTTGCCTTCATAATTTTGTCTTGTGAACAGCTTCTCTTAAATACTGAATAAAGCACAGGATGTCCGATTCTTACGTTGCTTCTTCTTGTTGACTCTATTGGAGAAATTTTAGGTCAGCCTTATTTGTTTAGCTTCTCTGCGGGCAGCCAAAGGTGGAAGTGATGGGGTCACAGAAAATGAATTTATGGCTCACAAATTCTGTAGACCTTTCATTTGCAGTAATGGCTGTTTGCTTGCTACAGAGCTTACTTTTACTAATGTGATACCTTTTGTTCCAGTCCTTCTGGAGGATGAGCAAGATTCAAGCCTTAAAAGCTTTACAGCATCTATAAAAATTTAGTTTCTTTCTAAAAGGGTTTCTTACTCTCATTATGCAATTAACAGTATTTTAATGTCTGTGATTGTCAACATTTTTTCTCACTGACAAAAAACTAGAATCATGTGCAGTCTTGTTACTGCTACTCAGCTCACTGTTTCTTCTGTTTCGGGGATTATCTGTATAATCGGAACTGGTATTACTCATGCAGGGTAGCCACTGCTATTGAGTAGTTACTCAAGGCTTGTCTTCCTTTGTATCATTTTCTTCTTCTGTGCAAAAGGTATGTGCTGGTTAGGTTAATCTGCTGTTTAAAGTATGGCCCCCTCCTTCCTATCAATATACCCTGCCTTTGATTTTTCTCATACAACCTACTTTATTCGAGTGAATCTGTCTTATTCTGTCTTTCTGGGCTTGTTCTGATTACTATTCTGTTCAGTTGATGTCCATCTCATTCTCAGCATGCTATCAAGAATTGTGTTGAGTCACTTTCAAATCACTGAAAATATTGAGTGCTTTTAAATTTGGCAATAGTCCATTCAGGTTCTCTCTTTAAAACAAATAAAATTTGGTGGTATCTTGAGTTTTAATTCACTTTGTTCTGTTTTGTAATAAATTTCTGAAACGACCATGCTAGTAGGTCACACCATGTAAATAAATGTTATGTTGGCTCACTTTTGTAAGTTTTACTTAAAATTGCAAAATCAACATTTTGGTCTTTCTGTGTGTGAGCTGTTATCACCTTACATTGATAGGATTAAACGGATCACAATAATTCATGTTTATTAATTTCAGCACTTACTGTTTCTTCTAGGTATTTTCTAGTTAAGATTTACTGGGACTACAGTAGTGTTATAAATTTGTCAGTGTGTAGGCTTGGGGCTTCAATCCCTGATTTTCTAGAATTAGGAGGGACAAATGATCTGATCTTGCCATCACAAGTATTTATTTCTAAAAATTTCTCATTGTTAAAGTGTTGGAAAGTACTTAATTTTATTCATGAGACATGTAATCTTAATTTTTTTCTTATGTATTTATTACGTATGACAGCTTTTTTGCCTCGGCAATTTTACTATTCTCAGCTAGTAATGAGTTATGTCACTCTTCATATTTATTCCTTTTTCTTTTTAATGAGAAAGTAGGTAACTTTTTCACTCCCATTTTGCAAAACAAAATTTGTTGGTTACCTTACTATGCATTAGAAATGAAATATATTTAAAAGGAGTACGTCAGTTGCTCAGCTTTTAGTTAGTTGCATGTACTTAGCATTATTCATTTTGTATACAAATAAGCCAGTGGTAGTGCAGGCAGCTAAGTGAAAATCTGCAGTGCAGGCTCTTTTGTGCAAGTCTGAAGTAACCTCACCCATAATTAGAGGTAAGCTGCTTAGGTAATTATACACAGGCCTGTTGGTCACTTAATGACATGTAAGCACAATTTTTTTGCTTCTGTTTTAGTTTCTCTTAGAGACTGTCTTCAGAACAGAAGAATATGGTTTAGATTGTACAGTTCAAGAAAAAAATACAGTTAAAATATTGCAACTTTGTTCAGCTTTTTTAATGCATTTTTCAAATATTTAGACTGGAACCTGATGGAAGCTGGACATCTTTGCCCCTTTCTTTTTCAAAACCGTAAGCACCTCAGGTGAAGTTCTGTCAGCATCTCTGATTTAAGCATTTCATTTCTCTGCTCTTTCTGGTGTTAGAACTTGGCATAGCTGCAGATGCAACAGTAGCCAGGAGTTTTGAGTTTCTTTTGTGGTGAGCCCAGAAAGGCAGACTTCCTGCAGAAATACCAAAATGTCGTAGTCTGGTTTGCATTTTTCTGATAACTTTGTTTTTCTTCTCCATTTACACAAACATTTAAATACATGCTATTCAGTTAAAGTGCAGTGTGTTAGACATGGAACTTGAAAACATCTGGTTTATGTTTTCTCTGCCCAGTCCTTGTCAAGATCATTTCCCGTTTTTGGAGCATGTCATACTGTTAAAAGCAGTAACTCTTTATCAGTTTGGCAAATGAACATTATGTTTTTGTTTATCTTTCTCAAAAGAGAAGTAAATTCTTTTTTTTTCCAGCATGCTGGTGAAGTCAAAAGATATTACAGATAGTCTCCTGTGTCCATTTTATCTTCTGTCATCTTCTATTTAAGTCAAAATCAGGTCTTTTTTTCTTGCAGGCTCTGACAGTATCGGAATGTGATCTTGATCACTATATGTGACATGGTAATGCCAGCTGCTGAAGAATAGCCTTGAAGATGTAGATTTTCAGTAGCTTACTGGTCTGTCATGGCTATTTGTTGTTATTGTTGGTGACCAGTTAGATTTAGCTTTGGAAAAACTGCTGTGCTCTATGCCAATGCTTTCTGGTCATTTTGATCATATTATCAAAGGCATGAGGATCAACATAAGTGCAGTTACTGAAGTGCTGGACTTAAAAAGCATCCATTTGTTTAAGTTTCAGGCCATATACAAAAATGGAGATGAGAACCACATTGTGCAGTCTTTGTTTCTGTGAAGGCTTTTTGGCAGTTCGGCAAGCGTAGTTACTAAACGGGGTTAACTCTGTGCAGCTTCTTGCTAAGTTAATTCTCTCAAGGAAGAAATAATTTTTTAAAGTTAAGTGCTGTTTTGCAGCAGTCTGGTTTGAACTAGAATGTTGAATGCTGACAACACAAAGATCTTGCTTCATTTTTACTCCTTGAAGATTTGTGATGTACAGGCCTCCAAGGCCAACATTACAGAATCCATTTTCTTAACACAATGGATAAATGCAGCTGTTAACAGTTCCCTTTTCTGTCTGAAAATTAAACCGTTGTGAAAGACTGTATCTTGATGTGACCTCCAGACTCTTAGGCCTGGACCTTCGTTTGGTTGGACAATGTAGAAGTAATTCAGGGAGAGTAAAGGGGCTGTTTACCCTGGCCTTCCAAAACTAAATAGATGAAAGCTATTCAGCTTTGTGAAAGAAGAAAAAGAAATCAAAAAGTGGAGGGTTGTTGTGAAGGTCAGTGAAATCATGATGTTCTAGAAATGCATAGTAAGGAAAGAGAAAACACTCAGCAGTAGATCAACTGAAAGTAGATGGAAATACTCTTGAAAACATGTACATAATTATAGCATTCACTACCAGATGCATTAAAGGAATTAATCAGAGATGGGATATATTGTAAAAAAAAATTGGTCTGTCAGTGATTCTACAATACAGTGGTACAAATATTCTCTGGTTCAGGAAGTTGCTATACAGATGACTGTTGGAAGCTTGGGTTATTTGTCATAGAATCACAGAATATTTAGGGTTGCAAAGGACCTTAAGACCATCTAGTTCCAACCACCCTGCCATGGACAGGAACACCTCACACTAGACTCTGTTGCCCAAGGCTCTGTCTTGCCTGGACTTGAACCCTGCCAGGGATGGAGCCTTCACAACTTCCTTGGGCAACCCATTCCAGTGCCTCACCCCCCTTACAATAAAGAACTTCTTCCTTATATCCAATCTAAACTTCTCCTGTTTTAAGTTTTAACCTGTTACCCCTTGTCCTATCACTACAGTCCCTAATGAAGAGTCCCTCCCCAGCATCCTTATAGGCCCCCTTCAGATGCTGGAAAGCTGCTGTGCGTTCTCCACGCAGCCTTCTCTTCTCTAGGCTAAACAGCCCCAACTTTCTTATCCCGTCTTCCTACAGGAGGTGCTCCAGTCCCCTGATCATCCTCGTGGCCCTCCACCATGTCTTTTTCCAAAATACCTGATAGTGAAGTAGCAATACCAAGTTTGATAGCCTTTTAATGTGTTCCACACCCTCTAAAGATGATGCCTGATTTAAAGGAGTGTTTTTTTTCGTGAGTAGCCTGTGGAATATTTTCTGGATTAGTTTACAGATCTGGTCATTAACAGTATAAAACGTTTTGTAAATGTTTTTGTTGAAGCATAGATCAGAATGTCACAATATTGCCTGTACTATTTTCTCTCACTTTGCATAGTATTGCCAGCAGTCACATTCTGTTTTATGATCAGAATTTTGCATGCATAGTGGATTGGTATGCAGAATATGAGAACGTTGATCACTTATTTTTATATTGTGACTGCACAAGTGTTAGACATAGGAGTTGTTTGGTGTGAGAAGTCAGGCTATAACAAGTACAACTGTTGTGTGTGACAGATTGAGTATGCAGGAGGCTTTCGGGTTTTTGTTGGGTTTTGATTTGGTTTTATTTTTTTGAAGAGACTTCCTGACTTTGGGATTTCATGTAGTGTGATACTATGAAAGGTAAATAGCCAGCATGTCAGGGAAGGTAGGGAAGGCAAAAAGTCTCAGGCTATGTCAAGACAGATGCGCACATCTGGCCAAATAAAAATTGCTGAGCAGTAAAAAGGCTAGGCTTGGGTTAACTGACTGTGAAAGCAGGAGCAGTAGAAAAGAGGGGAAAAAAGTGCTTGTAAACGAAGAGATGGGAAAAGCTGTTATGTTCCTAGCTTATTAAAAGCATCAGGTTGCACTTGCAAGTTGCATCTCAAATTGAAATGATTTTTTTTCCTCTAGCAGTTGAACTGAAGTAGAGAAAGATTGCCCTTGAGATAAGTTGGTTGCAGTTGCACTCAGGCTTTACAGTGAACTCTTAGTACGCCAGTCTTTTTTCTAAGAAATTGAAAAATAAACAACTGTTAGCACAAATAATGAACTTCAGATGCTCCCCAGCTTCAGTTTCTTCAATATTCTGAGCTGAAATCAAGGTCATTTTGTGTTAAACTGAAGAGCCCACTGAACTCTTAATTTATCTGGCCTTGGTTGATCCTATGACAGCACTTGACTGTGAGCAAAAGTTTTTGAAAGCTTGGATGCATATAGAAACACACTGTTTCAATTTATTTTGCTTTTTTTTTGGAAGTCCAAAGGCTGGAAAATTGCCATCAGTGAGAAAGGGAAGATGCTTTTAACCTTCTCAAACCTGTTTTGTGTATGTGTTGACACCAGGCATGCATGTAGGCAGGCATTAATTGTAGTGGGAATTTTTCTGTACTGATAAGCACTTGAAGTCTGGTCCAAATACATCTCATTCTTGAAGGGTTGCATACCGCTGTAAAAGATGAAGTTTGTTTTTTCCCGTTATGGTTTGACCAAGTCTAAGATGATCCCTGCTTTTGTGTGGAATTTGTTCTCTATCATAAGCTTGGGTTAGATTGTTTGTTGGGGTTTGTTTGTGTGTTTGTTGTTAATTTGTGTTTGGCTAGGCTCCTTCAACATGTGTGGGGACCATTATTTTGGAGAAGTTATTTAAATCTGGCATTGTTTCTGGATGACAGTCAGTCAGGATTCTGACCTCCCCCCCTAGGTTGAGCGGCCTAATCTTTCTTAGTCATCTTGCTTTTGATGTGTTTGAAAAGCTTCTAGCTTTTAGTTTCAACAAGTTACTGTTTCTTGCTTTGCCTTGCCACCTTATGGCTATGTTTTAACTTGTCTGTCTGTTTTCCTTGAGAGACCATGTGGAGTTTGTTTAAAAACGGAGGTCTTTTGTTCTAATTGCCGCCTTTAATCAGCTGCTGAGTCTTACTGGATTTTTTTTTTTTTTTTTCCCCCTTTCAGGATCTTTTTTTAAGTGTCTTGTCACTTCCCCTTTTGTACCACAAATGAGCACTTTATCCTTTCAGTTTCTTCTTTTAACTTATTTTTAGCCAGTTTCCCCTTTTCTCTGTAGTTGCCTTAGGCTTCAGCTGATCACCATTAGGTTCCTGTATTTCTGTTGTGTGCTATGCCTTAAAATCTGATGAAATCTAGCGTACTGTGCCTGACTGGGCAAGATCTTTAGTTGTTACCACATTCTTTAAGCCACTGTGGATGGAAGACCTTATAGTGTGTCCTTGCTGCCCTAGGAGTTCAGCTACTTCACTGACAGTTTACAGGGAAATTTCTAAGGATGATCTAGTCCACACAGAGTACAAAAGAAGGGACTAGGAAATAATCTTAACTGGCAGGATAGATGCTTCTTGTTTCATCCACCCCTTTTCCCAAAGAAAGTTAGTAGTATACAACGCAAAATCAATGATGTCATATCGTATGATACAAAACTATATTGAATAGCCTATTACATAATAATTGACAAGACCTGCAATACTTGATCTCTAAGTCAGGTTGAACTTGGATTTAAATCCCTGCAGCATGTGGGAGTTCATCTGGATTTTTATTCTGGTTTCAGCTGTAACAGTTGTTTTTCTTCCTAGTAGCTGGTGCAGGGCTCTGTCTTGGCTTTAGCTTGAGAGCAATGCTGATAACACACCGATGTTTTAGTTGTTGCTAAGCAGCGCTTACCCTGATCAAGGACTTTTCAGTCTCTCATGCTCTGCCAGTGAGGAGGGAGACAAGAAGCCAGGAGGGAGCACAGACAGGACACCTGACCCAAACTAGCCAAAGGGGTATTCCGTACCACAGCACGTCATGCCCAGTATATAAAGTCGGGGGAGTTACCTGGAAGGCGCAGATTGCTGCTCAGGTTGGGCTGGGTATCAGTTAATGGGTGGTGAGCAATTGTATTGTATTTTCTGAGCTTTCATTTGTTCTCTTGTTGTTTCGTATTATCACCATTGTTGTTATTGTTGGTATTCTTCCTATCATCACTATATTTTACTTATTAAGCTGTTCTTTAGTTATTCAACCCATTGATTTTGCATTCTTCTGATTCTCCTTCCCATCCCTCCATTCCACCCTGGAGGGGGGCAAAGTGGAGGGGTGTGATGCTGGGTTTAAACCACAACATGTTTATGCAACATTCATTACTATGGTAACCATAAAATGGCATCACAAGAATATCTTGTCCATTCCATTAAGTTGGTTTACTGATTCACAGCTATTACTAGAACACTGTTAGAACGACTAGAATAATGAAACAGGAACAGATAAAGAAGTGAAAAATTTGAAGGAACTGACTTTAATTGCTTACAATCACCTGTATGAGGTGATCTAGTCTTCAGCAGTCTTCAGGATTTTAAGATGCCTTTCCTATGTACCCCTATCTTTTTGTTTTTTTCTGTTTGTTCCTTTCTGTTTGTTTTTTCTTCTTGCAAGGGAGAAGCTGTTCATCCAAAATCACTATGCTGTATGTCCTTGGTTTATTCATAACTAGCTTAAAGAAAAATAGCTATGACAGTGTTCAAGGCCAGGTTAGACATGACTTTGAGCAATCTGGCCTAGTGAAAGGTGTCCCTGCCCTTGGTAGGGGGGTGAAACCAGGTGATCTTTAAGGTCCCTTCCAACTCAGACCATTCTATGACTCTGCAGTTATGTGATCTAATTATTTAACGTATTTGGTACTTTGGGGCTTGCATATGTATTAGTGAGCTGTTCTTCCTGAATATTTGACTTTCTCAGCCTTAAAGAGAGAAACCCTAATCAGTAGCTTTAATGTTAAGTTCATGTTTTAATATATATTAGAATTCCTGAAATTTGACAATTAGTCAGTGGATAAAAGAGAACTGGCTTATGTTGTTAACATTGACATTCAAAGGCCTTATAATAAGATTCTGGGAAAGAGGCTACTTAACATAAATTAAGTGGTTATTGCATGAGAGGTAACTGCCATTACAGGTCAAAATGTCCATAATAAAGTGTAAAATTCAATGCAGGATTTTTGTCAAAGCCAAAATGAATATGGCATTTAGGATTTTGTATCAATCTTGCCATTACTGTATAGTAACTTCAGAGATGGAAAAAGGTGGTTGTAGTAAGGTAGAAAACCTGTAGATAAAAAGAATAAAGGTAAATCAAGAAAAGTTGTGAAGGCTTCATTAGACTGCTTGTTGGTGCTGCTATTAAGCTGGTGATGCTTAATAAAGAGCATCAAGTTAGAAGAAAAGGAAAAATGAATACTTAATTGTTTGGCATATGGAAGCTTGGGAGTTTGGTTTTTTTTCTTCTACCCTTCTTATGTCATACAGTTAAAAATAACTTGTGTTTCCTTGGAAGTTACTTGCTTTTATACTTTATGTTCTAGCCACTCTTTATAGAGAAATTTTGCCTATTGTGTAATTTCAGTATTACCTGAAGGGGATAGTTGTTCTGCTCAGGTGATTATTGATTTATTAATGTTAATGTAGTATTAATATAAATATTTATTAGTAAATATGTATTTTTTGTTCTAGGTGTGTAATTTTGAAACCCTTGTTATTCACTTCTATGAAAATATTAAGGAAACTGAAAGTCTTTGCCTGTATTTTCCCTTGTGTTCTTTTATATTTTCATGTATTTGTAAAGCAAAAATAGATGTTCTGTAATGGCTAGAGTACCATATTTCATTCTTTGTATGTGAACCTTCTTTTATGGGCTCTTCATTATGGCTCTTCAGAATAAAGAGCATAATTATTACAGGATTTCTTGCTTAAGTAAGTAATGATTCTACTCGGTTTTCTCAGCTTATCCTGCTTACTGTGTTTCTTTGGTTTGTTCAAGGGCGTTGGGAGTTTCAGTGACAGACTATACATTTGAAGACTGTCAGTTAGCTTTGGCTGAAGGACAACTTCGTCTGCCTTCGGACACGTGTCTTTTAGAATTTGCAAAACTTGTAAGAAGCCTTGGGTGAGCATATACGATATTTATATGTAAGATGCATATTTACTATATATCTATGTTTATATAGTTTTTCCCTTCATATAACAATACTGCATTATGGATATATATGGAATGTTTTTCTGTTACAATCAGGGAAACACTAATGCAAAATTAAACCGATATTGATCTCCACTTACGAGCGCCACCCCTAGATCCTCGTGAGTAGCATAGGTCATAACATTTTATTTCTACACTCTTTCAAGTGAGCAGAGTGTGTCTGAAGTGTTCATTCCTGAGCAAATATCAAAGACACTTCCTGAAGAGTGTCTAGAATACTGTGGGATTCCTGATATTTGATATAGTTAAGTCAGTTGCCCTTCCCTGTGACACAATGAAAAGAGAGCAGTGGTGCCATACAAGTCTTGTGAGTGGAGTAACGTTATAATAGTGAGGGCAGAGGGGTCACCTCTTCTCAAGAAGCACAAAGCAGTGGTTGATCTTTTGAGTAGATTACTGCTAAATGGACTTTCTAATGAAACTGTAGGTTAGTGTGTGCAGTGTGGTTCCTCTCTTCTCGGTGTCAGTTCCCTCTGGCTTTACCTTTCAGAAAAGGCTCAACAAAGAGTGAAAAGCCAAATAGTAGATTGCTGTTTTCCAGCTTTTCTCCTATTTCTCCACTGACTGAATTTACAGCCTCATCCTATTAACCGCTTTAATATACAAACACCCTTTTCCATTTTTTTTTTCTCCTCACCTGAAAGTAGCGAGTGCAGTTTCATGGTTCCATTCTGTACTTTATTTCCTTTTATTAATTTGTCTTTCATTTTCCATCCTGTGTACGTAAATGGGAAAAAAAAAAAGAAGAGATATCTATTGGAGAAAATAATGTAGGACAGCATTAATCATTCAGGTGACAAGCATACTGTAATTTTCTGTCAGGACCTTCATCTGATAGGACTTTCGGTAGAATAGGAGAAACTTCTAAGGGAAAGCAAAGATTCTTGCTTTGTTCCAAAGGCTCTGAATTTACAGTACTAAGAAAAAAAGCAAAAAAAAAAAAAAGTAACAAACAACCCAAACACCCCTGCCTCTTCTTATGCAGTCAGTAATCCTGGGATTCAGTTTAATCCTCTCATTAAATTGTCTGGCTTCTGTTTGCTCAATTTAAAGCTGTTGTTTCAAATTATGCTTTTCTGGGTTTTTGTTTTGGCCTCCAAAAATATTGCGTGCATTTGTGAGTGAGGTTTCCCACAACCCAAAATTTCTCTGTCTGGTTTGAGTAATTGTACATTGATAAAACAGTACGTTGTCTTGATTTGAGTATGTGCCAGTAGAAGGGCTATTATGATGGTACTTTTCTGGCATGATTAGGTGAAGATTGTAATATGACTTCATTTCTAATGCATGTTTGATGGTGATGCAGTCATTTTGCTGCCTCTTCAAAGGTTTTGAGGCCAGGGAGGCATTAAGATCATCCATTCACATCCCTAAATAACTGAAACAATACATTTTATCAAATGGATTTTGCATCTAGTCTTAATACTTGGCTTTAAGCAATAATGTACCTTCAAGGTAACATCGAGTTTTAAATGCAAGAGTTTATAGTAAGGCAAATCCAGACTTGTTTTTGTTTTAGGTTCTTTGGAATCAAGTTATACCTCAGTTTGCTATATTGGATAGTTATTTCTATTCACATTGTGTATCTACAGAATTCATTAACATTGTCTGTAAAATTTGCTTGCTTTGTGCTCAGCTGGATGGGGTCCAATCCAGAAGCCATGCAGCCACAGCAGCAAGTTCTCATGCTTCATCTAATTAAGTTCTTGGGCTCTGTTAACACAGCTGTACAGCTGCTGGGTCACAGCTGGCTGAAACTCATCTGTCTCCTGCTGAGCCCTGTGGTAAAATGACTGCTGTACCAATGAGATCAATTGATCATTGTCTCATGTTCTCAGATTCTGCGTTTGTTAGTCCTCAGGCACTTATGCTTCTGTTGAGCCTGGTAATCTGTGTCTGAATAATATGCTGATCGCTATGCTGTATGTAGTCTTTATTGTAGCTTTTATACATTGTAAATATTCTGCTTCATTTGATTGTTTATTCCACAGTTAATTCCGCCATTGTTTAAAGCAGTCATCTACTTTGACTGGATTTATTGCCATGTTTGAGACATTGAAGCTTGTTTGGACTTTGCATCTTAAGAAAGACTTCTTCAGATATCTTCTCATTCAGAAAATGTTAATACAGTATAATTAGGTCTCATCTCTGTCTTTTTGTCTTTAACAATGGGCAGCAATTTATTTTGGAGTTCTTTTTGGATCTTTAATTACTTCCTTTGCTTTCTTGAGCCTGAGTGTTCAGAGATCTATAACAAGAGTAAGCCTCTGGAGGATGTTGTCCATCTGTATTCATGATCAGATCAATACTGTCCATTACAGGAGGTGATCACAGATCAGATGTAACATAGCAAATACCAACCATGATAGTCCCTGCCCTGTGGATCAAGGCAGGGTTTTCCAGAGTATTTGGAAGGTCAGTTTTGCAGCTGTTCAGCATCCTTTCTCCACTATGACAAGAAGTAGCACGGAACTGCACCAGCATACGTAGAACTGAATGTATTGTGCTTTTCTGGCTTAGGGCATCTTTCTCTGAGCTTGCAGCTTACAGTTACTAGCTACAGGATCCAGCTGTTCTTATGCAACTTCCAGCTCTGAGAGACACTAGAAGGTTTTTGGCAGGTTCTCAGCGTGCAAGAAAGGAGTTTGTTTTCAAATAGTCAAATGCAGCTAAAACTAGCTTTAAGGAGGTAAGACATCTCACTGGCTAAAAATAGTGGTAATTATGCTGAAAATACCCTACCTTCAGGGATCTGGTTTTCCTTGTGAAGTCTTCTGTAAAGGATTTAGAGCTGTTAATCTTGAAAAATGTGCTTTCCATCTTCAGGGACTCAGAATGACCTTTGGTTCTCTCTAGTGCACATTGGCCTAAAAAATGAAGCCAAATGCCACAGCAGCAAATAATGTTATGTATTGTAAAGCCTAGATGCTGCATGGAAGCCATTAGGCAAAGAAGCATGATTTCATGAGCAAAGGCATCTCTGTTGGCTTTCTAGCTTTTATAGTCTCTATTGGACTAAAAGTAACAATTTTAAAGGCATTGAGACACTCAAAACTATTTCACAGATTGGTTCAGAACCTACTGTGGGATTTGGGACATTTGGCTTAGGAAGATGTTCAGTAGGTCATAGTCATCCAGACATCAATTACTTTCCGATTCTGAAAGGGCTAGAAGGAAGTTAGCCCACCTTGGATTACCAGATGTACAATGCAGTCATACTCAAGCTGAAGCAGTAAGTTTGTCTCACTGATCCACTGACTCCTGAGATTGTCTTGCATCTCTTTCTCTATATTGATGAAACGCAAACCACAAGATATGTCTGTAAGATTCATGGTAAGCCATGCTACTTTTTGTGCAAGTTTTCGCCTTCAGACTTTAGCTTTTCAGACTTAGTTGGCTGGTGAAGAGATCATTTCACAAGTCTCAAATACTACCTCATAAAACAAGTACTCCCTCAGTACTAGAAGATGAATTTTAAGTCAGTTCATTGCAAATCAAATGTCTCTGATTTAGAGACAGATGTTAGCCTGCATATTCTATGTCAGTAGTGGCTTATCTTAAGGGAGGATTCAGTTGCCAGCTGTCTTCATCCTACATCCATACAGAACTGATGGACAGGGGTAGAGCAGTTGATGTCACCTACCTGGACTTGTGTAAAGCGTTCAACACTGTCCCACATGACATCCTTGTCTCTAAATTGGACCGACATCAATTTGATGGATGGACCACTCAGTGGATAAAGAACTGGCTGGATGGCCGCACACAAAGAGTTGTGGTCAATGGCTCAATGTCCAGTTGGAGACCAGTAACGAGTGGTGTCCCTCAGGTATCAGTGTTGGGACCGATCTTGTTTAACATCTTTGTCGCTGACATGGACAGTGGGATTGAGTGCACCCTCAGCAAGTTTGCCGATGACACTAAGCTGTGTGGTTCGGTTGATACGCTGGAGGGAAGGAATGCCATCTAGAGGGACCTTGACACACTTGTGAGGTGGGCTGATGCCAACCTCATGAAGTTTAACCATGGCAAGTGCAAGGTCCTACACCTGGGTCAGAGCAATCCCAGGCTACAGGCTGGGCAGAGAAGAGATTCAGAGCAGCCCTGTGGAGAAGGACTTGGGGGTGTTGGTTGATGAGAAACTGCACATGAGCAGGCAGTGTGCGCTTGCAGCCCAGAAAGCCAACCATATCCTGGGCATCAAAAGGAGCGTGACCAGCAGGTCGAAGGACGTAATCCTGCCCCTTTACTCTGCTCTCGTTGAGACCTCAGCTGGAGTATTGTGTGCAGTTCTGGTGTCCTCGACATAAAAAGGACATGGAACTGTTGGAGCAAGTCCAGAGAAGGGCCACGAGGATGATCAGGGGACTGGAGCACCTCCCGTGTGAAGACAGGCTGAGGAAGTTGGAGCTGTTCAGCCTGGAGAAGAGAAGGTTGCATGGAGACCTCATAGCAGCCTTCCAGTATCTGAAGGGGGCCTATAGGGATGCTGGGAGGGACTTTTCATTGGAGACTGTAGTGAAAGGACAAGGGGTAACGGGTTAAAACTTAAACAGGGGAAGTTTAGATTGGATATAAGGAGGAAAGTCCTGTTAGGGTGGTGAGGCACTGGAATAGGTTGCCCAGGGAGGTTGTGAATGCTCCATCCCTGGCAGTGTTGAAGACCAGGTTGGATGAGGCCTTGGGTGATATGATTTAGCGTGAGGTGTCCCTGCCCGTGGCAGGGGGGTTGGAACTAGATGATCTAAAGGTCCTTTCCAACCCTAACCATTCTATGATTCTATGATACAGTTATAATCCATTTCGGCTACTACAGTGGGGTTGTATTATCTGTGGAGACTTCTTACGTGTAACCTTGCATGTGGGAAGCTGGGTTGTTCGTGCATCTTGAAGCCTCCATGGTTTTCTTTGTCATTGTTCCTGCTGCTTCTCTTCCTGATCATGGAAAATGAATTTCTGCAGAGGAGTATTCTGCTGCTCTTTTTATACTGTCTAGGGAACAAAACTTAAGATAGGTGCTTTAATGCCAGGATGGAGAACATATGAATATTCTGTAGGGACCATGGGTCTCTGGAAGAATTCTTGCATGTTTGGCTCTTATAATTTAGAATTACTGTGCTTCGCATTTAGTTAGTAAACTTTGACATGTCATTTAAGTAATGGCAGAAAGCATGGTAGTTGTGTTTTTGCTTAAAAGCAGTAATTTTTAGGAAGGCTCATTTCAAGAAGTGATCATGGTCTGGGGCTGATGTATCAGATAATCTTCCTATCAGAAATGCTCTTATCTTTTCTCAGAAGCTCCTGAGAATGCTGATATTAAGTATTTTATTCATTCTTGTCATTGAGAGGAAGCTGCTGATGAGTCCCATCTGCAGTCTGGTAACAATTCTGGAGTGAGCTTATGAGTTCTGTAAATAACTGCTTTTCCTTGTCTGCAGCAGCAAACAGCAAATCAGGCAACTGCAGAATAATACTGCAAAAGAATATATTGGTCTCTTTTGTCTTCAGACTGGAATGCTTGGATGTCCTCTAAATCAGTTCAGAGGAAACCTGCTAGTCAAGATTTCATTGCTGCTGTAGTAGGGAGGGAATTTCCTTTTCCCCGCGTACTAAGAGAACCATATATCATATTCGTAGTAAGACTTCATTTCACAGAACAGAAACAGGAAGCTTGAATTGAGGGTGGGGAGGATGGCAAAAAAAAACCCAAACAAAAAGAACCAGCAACCATGCTGCAGTACCATGCAGTAGATCTCTGCCATTCATTCACTCATCAGTCAGAATCTGGTTTTGTAATCAGAAGCACTGGGGAAATTTCTGTAGCTATATAAACTGCTATAACTTTGTTTGGGTCACCTCATAATGGTGTCCAGCTCCAGACTGAATGTGAAGAACGGGGACTGGCAAACAGGATTAGCCGTATAATCTCTATTATGTAATCCCTGATTTATTGTAGGCAAGATGCATCAGGTCCTTCCTGTTCAGAGACATTAGTAAATTTGGAAGCTTAATTGGTTTATGTTACTGTCCTATAATACAGCCATATTCAGGTGACCTAAATCCCACCCACATCATGCCTGATATTTATTAGCTAGTTCTAATAATGGTGGTGTTTCTTGTCCATGTTGAACAGCTTACAAGCAGTAATCAAGGTAGAATAGCAGTTACCAAGGTAGAATAGCAGTTACCAAGGTAGAATGAAAAGCACAAGTTTAAGACTAGAGTTCCTAAAACCTTGCAGTAATTTCCGATACAGTTTAAGAACTAATTGTAATTTTAAAATTACATTACTAATACATTATTTTATCATGTTGCTTAGTAATTATGATTCTAGATTTTGTAATGTTTTACAGCAATATCATCCACTATTTCACTTGGTATATTGAATTTTGTATTGTTAAAATCGGGTTTATTTTTAAAATGTGCAAAAATAATACTCTTTCTAGGCTGAAGCCAGAAACACTTGAAGATGATCTTGATAAATATGCTGCAAGTGCCATGAAAATGAAAAAAGAAAAGATTGATCTTAAAGAATTTTCAGCATACTTGGAATTTCCAGTTTCACAGACACTAGAAAGTATGTTTGCACTTTTTGATGAGGTAAGAAGCAACATCATGTTTAAAAATTCTACTACTTAAAGTAAACTTTACTTTAGCCTAATTCAGTTCCAGTTGAGTTCATAGAGGTTTGATTTGGGCTGGTGCTTTTGAGCACTTCGCCACATTATTTGCCTACTGCATTCCATTGCCAGCAAAGTAAGAGCACCTGTTATCAAGTAAATAAAGGATTCACTGAGGTAGAAGTTAAAAGAAGCATCAGCTGGACAAAACTGATTTTAAATGCAAAATATGAAGAGGAAGAAATCTTTGCCGCTGCTTGTTGCAACTGAATGCAGTGCCTATTAGCTGTTATTTTACTTAACCTTGTAAATAAATAATTTGTTCTTCTAGGGTGTCTGAAACCTGAAGGACCTAGGAACTTGGCAGATGAGCCAGTTCTTCATTCATCAGGCAGTCAGTCAGAATAGGGAAACGACTATTATCTTTATCTGGATGAGGTGCTGATTGGAGCAGGAGGTGGATATGTGCACAGGGTTCTCTCTTAGACCGAAGAACAGATGTCATGTGTTCAGGGATTAAATTAGGCTACCTTGCGTTGTGGTTCTCCATTTTTAATTTCTACCTGGTAATTCAGACGGTTTAATGTAAAAATCTTAAATATGCAAGTGAAGGGTGACAGTAGCAGCACTGTCTTCCAAAAAGATTTGAATTATCACTTCTGACTGAGACTCTGAAAAGGTTCTGCAGAGCTTTGGTGACCTAAGGTCTTGCCCTGACATATAATTCCATTTCAGTGAGGCTTCTTTGCGGTGGCATATGTAACTGTAAATGATCTTTCTGAATATTCTGCATCTTTGTTAACTGTTGGTTATTTATGAACATTCAGACAAATTGCAGTATTTTGAGGTGAGGTTTTCCTTCACAGAATGAAGAAGGCATAATTGACATTCGGGAATTTGTTATTGCTCTGTCAGTTGTCTGCAAGCCATCCAAAACTCTGGAAACAATTCAGTTGGCATTTCAGGTAAGCAGCGTTTTCAGCCTCTGTGTAGTTTACTTACCTTTAGAAGTTATTAATACTGCCATTAGACTTAAGAGAAGCTCGTTTCACATGCCCTTTTAATACTTAATTACATTTTAAAATAACAGTAATGGAAAATTAGATTAAGAGTTCATGTTCAGAGGGAATGCACTGCAAGTTTATGTAGAATTATGGAAGTCTGCAGTTTGAAGTTGCTCCCTGTGGACCTCTGGTAGAATCCTTTCTCAGCACATTGAAACGTGCTGAAAATCTGAAGTCCTTTGTATTTATTCCTCTAAACTAAAGGCCAATGAGTTGTGCTTACTACTTTTTATAATGTTTCAATCAAATTTCATTTTTCAAGTTAGTAAAATATTTAAAAACTTTTCCTACATCTTAATAGAGTTCTGGTTTTGCTTTGTTTTGTTTTGCTTTATTTTTACCCCCTTTTATCTTCTTGTTAAGATTTTCTTCCCTCTTAGGCTTAACCATGCTTCTATGTTAGTCCTGCAGTCTCTGCCCAGACTTTATGCCTCCCAAAAGTGCTCCTGATCTTGTTCTTCTGTCCTCAGTGGTTTTTCATAGCATCAGCATAGATGGTTAATGCAGGCTTTTTGGGAAAGTGACAGCAGCAATACTTTAATGCTTGCCATTCCTGTGGGTTTGTCTGACACCTTGAATTATTGTTTGTTAATTCCTTTAATATTTCTGTTTCAGCATGCAAACTGCTGCGTCCTGCATCATCTCTTCCCTTTGCCTTGAACTCTTTAGTGCCTTTAGTGTTGTTAAAACTGAAAAGTGCTAAATCTTGATGCTGTCTTCATTAGTGAATGGAATTGAGAACATTCACTTGCATGGTTCTACTTGGCAGCCTTATTTTCTGAGTAGATGTTTTCAAGGTCTTCAGCATAAGTGTATTATTCTCTTAATTATGTTTTGTTAAAGAAATGAGGCTCCCGTGAATGTTTAGTGTCCAGATCTATCATTCTTACCCTTTTGTCAATATCAAAAAAGATTGACAAAGGAGGAAGGAACAAAAATATTTAGTTCATACAGACATTTGGGAAAATCTGCCTCTAATAGCTGTTAACCTACTGCTGCTTCTGAGGGAAAAGCAGAAAGGTCTCTGTCCTTACTCCATTTGATCTATATAATGGCATAGAGAAATGCTCAGGTGCTGTTTGGTCAACTCTGTGTCTTTATATTAAAATGAACAAGACTAAAGTAAACTTGAAGGTGGCTTTTGGACAGTATTTCAGTAAGATTTAGCTGTCATCATGCATAATGTGCAATGTACTTTACCATTTTAGGGGAAAAAAAAGCTCAGATTGGACAGTTATTTTCCTTTGGAAGCACCTAAATTTAATAGAACAGTTTATAATACATAATTTTGAGCTCCCTCAAAAGTATAAAATTTACTTATAAAAGTAAAATATAAAGTTAACTGTAGAACTGCAAAGAAGTTCTATGCATGTATTAAAAAGGTGAAGCGCTCAGCAAGGGGAAGCAGATATGGCCCACTTTATCCTATTAGTGGTGAGTGGAAGGATCAAAAAAAGTATTGAGCTGAGGAAATTTTGCTCACAGTGTTCTAGAAAAAATGGAAAGAGAGGGGTTTTTTTTAATCTTGTCCCCTGTCCTGGGTTTGTGTACAGTGAGATATTCACACAGTTTATTGGGAGCCAGTGAAGGATCTAGCCAGTTCATAAATGTGCGGCTTGGTACAAGTGCTGTCCTCTGCCATGTGCAATTTCTTGAAAAGCACTTTGTCATTTGTTTTCAGTGATAAAGCGCAATGTTTTACATGTATCTCCTGACTCTCTTGGAGTTTAGGCACATAAGTCAGTGGACTAATAATTATTCATTTACACATCTGCAAGACATGTTAGTGTTAAACTGTCTTGTCTCTGAATACTGCTGAAATTCCGGTGGTTATGCATGTAAACATATGGGTTTTTTTCTGAACATAGCAAGCTTTGCTTTTTAAGAATACACAAGTGAACTAATAATCAATGCTATCTTTTACCCAGACTAATCAGAAATCCTTAGTAGGTCACTTGAATGTGAGAGTGACTAGAATTTCCAGTACCAAGCTTTAATTTTGCATAACTACTTAGTTACGTGGTGCTGTTTATAGAAGTTAGCATTCAGTTATGCAGTGATTTATCTTGTTGCCTTGATTCATAGATGTACCAGTCAGAAAATGGAACTATAACAGAAGAGGATTTAGCCTATATTCTGAAGACTGCCATGGGTGTGTCACAGATTAATGTTACGCATCTTTTTAAAGCTGTAGATGAAGAAGAAAAGGGAAAGATTACTTATGGTGAGTATTTTAGGTGGATCTGAGCTGTCGCAAAATGCCAAAGTTGTCTGAACTCATGTAGATACACAAACCAGTCAATTGTACTAAACTTTACCATTTTTAGTTGACTTGTTGACTTTAATAATGATAAAAGCACTGCAAACAAAGTAAATTTACATTGGAAAAAATTGAGTTTCCCCTTTATCAGATGTGATGCTTGCATATTTTCAGAGGTTTTCCTTACACATTAAGTCAGGCAATACCTCGATCTCTTTCAGAATGTTCTATTCTGTGACTTCTATGTATGTGAATATATGTCTTTAAGAAATCTCTCTTGGCTCTGTCCTGTTGCTTTGTCTCTTTTATCTGTTCCCCACTATTTCTGCCCTTACAGAATGTAGAGTGATATAATACTTTCTGCTCCTATAATCATTTCTCAGCCTGTTTGAAAATAAGTCACAAGTGTATGTGGGGGCAAAACGGGGCTATTAACCAGGCTGCTCAATATGTATAGCCTGTAATGCAGGTGAGACAGAGGCGAGAAAGTTGCATTTAAAAATGGTGAGATCTGGGTGAATAGATTATGCTGTGAATTAAAGTACTTGAGTGTTACTTCAGATTATTCATCATTTATGCAGTAAGGTTCTAAATTTAGTTACATCATTTAAGTATGAACTGAGTTGTTGATAGCCAACATAACACAAATCTCCAATAGAAGTGCATATGACATGCCATGTCCTAGTGGCTTTCCTTCAGGATAATCAGGATGTGTTTAATTTGTAAAAATCTTACAAATTAAGGTATGAATGCTGGTAAATCCTACATTAATAATTTCTATGTTTCAGTCATGCAATATATATGTAAATCTTCAACTACAGAAGTACTTTAATTATTGGAATGAGTATCGTGGACACTGCCCTCCCCTATTTCCTGCCTCCTTGATTCCTGCATACTACCCCTCTCCTTTTTGTACCTCTGATCTGCCATGTCCCCAGCATTTCCTGGTGCATCCTATGCTTTTGCCTTTTTCCTGCCTATCTCTGTTGCTCCTTGTCCCTGAACTCATTTGAGCAGTGACTCAACTCTTCCCCCATATTCAAAAATACCAGCACAGAATCTTAAGGTGGTAAGCCTAGCAGAATACTAATTCTGGCACGCTCCATTGTTTGAGAATAGCTAAATTTGAAATAGTGTACAGGTGAACTCAGGCTGGTTCATGTGAGTTAGCAAAGAATTTGTAATTGAATATTCACCTTTAATAGTACTTAGTTGCATTTAAGTCTGCCCTTTTCCCTACGTGATCATGGTGTGTTCTCGTCACAATAAAATCTGGACCACTGAGACACAGCAGTGGACATTGTAGTGCTTAACTCTCATTTTCACTGTTTTATTTCCTGTAGTCAAGAGTAGTCTCCTGCGAGGCTACACAAAGTATGATGGTAGTCACATAAGTTCTTTGAAACTTTGCTTGGATCTTTTTCTTATAGAAATGCTCATTGTACACTACAAGCATTGCACTGAGATTCTAACATATATGAAAGCTTAATAGGGAGAATAAATGTCTAGTTTATTGTGGTAGAGAATTAGAAGATGAAAGTAAACTTTTGGTATTGCATTTCTTCCTTCAAAATTCCTGCCATAAATAACCAGTCTCTTGCCTTTCCTAAGCATGTGACTCCACATACTCGGTTTTTTGCACTTAAATGCTGAGAAGGGAGAGGTGGAAAACTTTCAGACTACACCTTTTCTGAAGGCATTATTCAGTCAAGTTCTAAGAAATCAGAACTTTGTATCTGGTAAAAGAGTACTGACATTACTTTGGACACATATGGCAGAGGGTTCTGTTTACAAGCTCCTTCTTTCTAGTGTGTTGGAGTGTGAAGCAGGAATATTAAGTCTTCAGTCTTCCTTGTAAGAACAACAACAACAAAAAAATCCAAAGTAGCAAACCTAAGTTGCTGGACATATAGCAGAGTCCTTGAAGCCAGAGATCTCATCCCAAAGGAAAAGTCCAGGTAAACAGAATGACCAACAGCAAAATCAAGATTGTATAATTAGCCTGATAATCTTGGATTGGAATTGTTAGAAGTCTGGATTTTTGTCACATCTTTAAAAATACACTAGTTGTCAAAAGATCTGTGTATCAGTTCTCTAAAGCAGTGTGCTGTTTGCTTACTTGCTTAGATACACCTTTATTCCAGAGCTGCTGTGCTCAGTGTGACCTGGAAACAGGCATGATTTCTCAGTCTTAAAATATGCTTCTGGAGAATTTGAATAGGTTCTGTAGGTTGGCATTGCAAATTCTAGGATACTCTCCACCTGTTCTTGATAGACAAATGGTGACTGTGAAAATGTTCCGAAGTCTGCCTTACTTGATGGTAATAAGAAGAAAAGGGGGATTTGCAGTATTGTGAATACCTCTGTGGATGACTGGAGAGAGAAGGAAGAAGTGTTTGTTCTTTAAAATGCAGTACCTCTGCCTGTATTATCTACAGGATTATCCTATTAAGTTTGTGTACATTAATTACATGGCTGAGGTGGAACGAAAACTAGGAGGCTCATGAACACAGAGCTTCTGTCAGGAGCATCAAGTATTATGAGGGTATTGCAAAGGCAGGAGAAAGACCTCTTTAAGTTTGTACTGTACATATGCATACTTAATGCAAAAACACAGGAGTCTTAAAGAACTCCACTTTGGGGTCTGTCTTTCTTTTTGTATTTTTCCCTTTAGCAGGGTTAGGAAGCAAAATTACTTTTTCCCAAGTAAATGACTATGGTTATCTTTTTCTCCAGTCTCATGCTTCACAATTGTTTTAAGCTTGACTCCAAGATGAGACCTGTGATTAGAAGTAATGCTGAAATAGCTCATTCTTCCTCCATCACCTTGTCTCACATTTCTGATAAATGAGGCAAATGGGATCCAGGCACTTTTCCTTGGGCTCTGCTATGCACAGGCTTGATGAATACTCCTTAATAACCTCGGGAGTTCTTTCAGTAAGACCCAAAATGTCTACTTCCTGAGCTCTACCAGAAATGACTACTACCACTTTTGAGTATTCTAAATATAAAGGAGCACTCTACTTTCCTTTCTTGAAAAAGGTCAGATACATCACATCCTTTGCTATGGGATTACAGTTAGAAAAAAAAAGTTGAACTTGCATTAAAAATCTTTGCTGTATATATTTTCAAACATTTAAGTAGTGTTTTTTTTTTCCGTGAAGGCCTTTATCATTTACATGATCAATCAGCCTTTTGTACATAAAGGTTTTTCAACAAAGATGGTAATGCTGTTTTTCATAGCCTGAACATCTTCAGCTTTTGTTGCAGTTACAGGGTCCAATACTTTAGATGCATGCTTTTTTATTTGCAGAATTAAGTTGTTTATTTCATTTTCCCCACTTCTCCCTTTGCAACAGTTCAGAAGCAGGGCTGACCTACCAGTTGAGTGCCCCTGTGAGACAGTTGACATTCCCTCGCCCTTCGGAGTACTGAGGAAGACATGTCATCTGAAATGGAGAAGGGTCTCGGGGAGGGAAAGCTGTGGTAGTTCCCTTCTTCCACACCAGCCCAGTTGTACCAGCGAGTCACACCTCTGAAAGGGTACTTCAGCTGGCATCTGTGCTGCACTCTAGGGAACTCACGGATTGCCTGATGACAAACTCTTCACTGTGAATTTGAGTGGGCTGTGAGTGATATACTGTAGGTGACTGAGTTGGTGATAATGTTTTCCAGTATCAGTTTACATTATAAGTATAGCCACTTGTGACTTCGTATCTTGTGTTCAAATTATGCCTGTATAAACAGTCCTATGGGCAAGTTGTGACAAGGCTTCAATGTCTGATTTTTAACACAAAATTATATTTCTTGATGTTAAGGATTCCTCCCCCTGCCCCAAGAGGTGATCTTGTTCTTTTTTTGTCTTCTTTAGTATCCAACATTAAAATTGGAGGGTTTTTTTCCCCCAATGTGTCACAAATTAATGATCTTCTCACAGTAATATTCTCCAAAATACTAGGACTTTCGACATGCTGTCATCTCGAATGAGGAAGGCAGCAAGGTCAGCTGGTGTTAGGCTGAAGAGAATTATGAGTGCAAAGCATTAAAGGGCATGTTTGCAAAAGTCTGCCCAGATTTTAAGAAATGACTGCTCTTGCCGTTTGTTGTTCTTCAGCTGGAAGGCTCCTACCCTTCCCCCAGTGAACAGTGGGATGTTATGTCAGGACATGGGGTGCTCCTCATGCATTTTAATGCAAATCTGAGTCTGTTTACTCCTTCACCATACAAGCTAAGCTTTGGTCTGAAGTGTGTTAGGAGGGCTTAGATAACCTTTTGCAGCGTCTTGCCTCTGGGGATGTGGTAAACTTCTGCTGAGAAACTAAAACAGGCTGTGGGAATAGCATTATGCTAACTGCTGCTATTTTTCTCCAAAGCGATCATGTGATTATACATGTGTAACTATTCAAATTTAGCACCCTTCTGTTTCAAAGAGCTGATTCTGTGTAACAACAATTTGTATTTTTTTAGATGACTTCTACAGATTTGCTGAATTGCACCCACACTTTGCAGAAGACTATCTCTATGCTGATCAGATGGGAGCTGAGAGTGGCTTGGAGACTTCATCTCTTTCTGTTCCTAATGGTATCTGTACTGACTTCAGCCCTGATAGCACTGAAGATAGAAACAAGCCCCTGCAGAAGAAACTGAATTAACACTACAGCTGTTCCCTTCCTCTCCTGGTGAGAGGATTGTCTTTTCTTGGGATTTTCATAAGTCACTCCAGCTATACAGCAAATACCAGTTTTGTGTGTGAAAGTTCTTTAATACCGTTCTTTGATCATATGTGCTATATTTAACAACATGTTCCAGGTTATTTTGGGGAAGGTGTTTTTATTTTTTTTTCCCAAAAAGGTCTTTGAAAGGCAAAAATGTGAATGTGCTTCATTATTAATGTTCATATTTAAAAGGAAGCGGCACACTTATTTATATTCCATTGGCTAGTTTCATGTACCAGGTGTCGCAGAGACTGTGCATGTGTAAAGAAACTGTAGCTACTATGGTGTTAAGTGCACTTTGGTGATTAGTGTTTTCCCTAGTTATGGGGATGTTTATCTGGGGCCAAACTTTGCTGTCCATCTTTGCATAGTCGGTCTTGTTGATTTCAGTGGGATTATTCTCTTGAGCAAGGCAAGCATATTTTGGCCCTTTGTTTTGGTTCCAGTGAACAGTTTGGAAACAATAATGCAAAAACTTGCTAAGGATTACTTTTAATTTTTATTGTTGAATGACAAAATTGTTTCTTTTTCAGTCTCTTCCACGGTAGGATGAAAAGGAAAGGTTCCTTATCCCACACCCCAACGCTTTTCTACTGTCATCTTCCATATGCAATTAAATGTGAATGTTTTCCAAACTGACATGCCACATACTGTTGGCAAATACATGACAAAACTGTTTGTGCTTTTCTCTTCTAATCGGTTCCAGTCATGCCCACCCAGCGTTTAAATGGGAGGCATTTACACAATTGTAGTTACTCTCGATTTATCAGGAATCGCAGGTTTCTTTTGTGGCAAGCCTGTATACACAGATAACTTGGCATGGAATGCATTATGGAAGCTTTGCTGTATCAGCCCAAATTTCAAAAGGTTGCAGTTACTTCAAAGGCAAAGCCAGCAACAAGTTTTAGAACATTCTTAAGAAATGCTAGTTAAATCTCTATAGAAACCTTCATATATGTTATATGCAGTATATGAGCTTAAAATGGTTTAGAACTGGTTAAACAAAAGTAAACGACAACAAAAACTAAACCCACTTATATTAGTAATGTTTCTTATCTTTCCTTCTGTAAAGCCAGATGCCTTAATTACCAACGGAGGTCTCAGAGAAAAATTCAGATTATTATAAAACCACAGAGCTTCGCTGATTGGGAAATGTGACAAAAGCCTCAAGGAGTGGGAAGGACTCTGTCACAGAAATAACTCTTGATGGCGACTCTACTTCCAAACAAACCAAAAATACTTTCAGATCATTTCTCTGACTAATTTTGTAGGGCTGCGCTAAAATATGATGGCTTTGTGACTGGAAAACTGTTGAGATTTGAATCTTCCACGTTAGAGTCATACAGATTTGGAAGGGAGGAATTTTAGCAGAAGGAAATCTGTTTGTACCAAATGCTTTTATTACTATTATTTTTTACATAGCAGGAGCTGTTTTAAAGCTCATTAGGGTATTGGAATGTGTCCTTAGACATTCCTAACTGTATGTGGCAAGTCTCCAAACTGAAACTGGCTTTAATAGAAAGGGTATGAGGGAAAAAAACATAGGAAATTATGCATTCTCTGGGGTCTGTGGGTTCTCATTTGGAGGTGATAGTTTTTGATTTATCCAGGTAACACATGCTGAGCTGACAGGGCTGCAGCAGACTGACAGACAAAATTTGAGTTAAAACTGATCATGAGAAATAGGATAAGTGGCTTGGAAAAATAAGGCATATAAGGAACTACACTTAGGTAGGAATAGTCAACTGCACAAGCAGAGGAGGGAGTGGGTATTACTGCATAAAACATCTTGGGGCAGGGATGGTATAGAGTATGACAAACTGGGCACTGTTAGCTCATGTTAACATGTGAGAAGTGTGGTGGTATTTCTGTTTTCAAGTTGTGGTAAGGCCTCAGATGAAGTACCTGTCCATGTTGGGGCACCTGAGAGAGATGGGGAGTGGCTGGATAGATTCTGGAGGACATAAAGTACTCAAAAAAAAGAGAAATCATGAAATATTCTTTAATGAAAGGGAGAGGAGACTGATGGAAGATGCGAAAACAGTCTTCAAATATGAAAAACATTCCTATAGAGAGGATAGGAACAGCCTTTTCTCCACGTGAATAGTAGATACAGGCTATTTATTTAAAAGGCAAGTTAAGCATTAGGAAAATTTCCTTACAGTGCATCTCATTAGAATAGGGAGGATGGGTTATTCCAGGTGGGGTGAGGAGCCTTCCTTCACTGAAGGCTATAAAAACAGAACAGACAACTAAGATGGAGACACTTTATTTTGTTGAGCATACCCCAGGGTACAGGGATACATCCTGAGGTCTACTTTCTGTGATAATTCAGCATGAATTTAAACCGGTATATAAGGGAAAGCACATGAACTGTAGTCTGGGCATATTGCATCTTGCAGACTTTTAATGGCACATGGCTCAGGCTGGCTGAGGTAGTTATCTTTCAACTTTGTTATGTGAGCTTGAGAATTTGGGAATTTCAGAGTGCAGGGGATGAAAGATAGTTCCCTGAGGCGCATCTGAAAAGAAGAAAAAGTTAAGCTTAATATCCCGTGGACAACTTAAAAGCTCCAGAGGAAGAGATTCTTTGTCCTCATCTATAAAACAGCAAAGAAAGCTGGTTGAAGTTGGCTAAATAGGAGTGTGCCTAATTTGCATGTATGGTGCGTGTAACTTGGGGATCTGTCTTCTGAAAACCAAAAGGTTCATTTGGTTTCATGTTTGTTTTGGTGAGGGGGATGTTTACTAATTGTGGTGAACTTCAGAGCTGCGCTTGTTTGCAACTGAGCTGCTCAGGGTGTTTGGTTTGAAGGGTGCTGCAGGCTACAATAGCCACACTGCATGGTGAAGAGGCACTGAAAAGCACGTGTGTCAGCTGAGTTCTGTCCAGAGCTGCTGCTGAAGGCAGCCAGTCACCAGTGCATTGTTTGCTTGGTATGCAAGTACTTTTGGTGGAAGCAACCATTGAAAACCACCCAAACAAAAAAAACCTAACAGATCCACAAAGCAACACTTAGATTCTGAATGAATTGTGGTGCTTCCATAATAGGATGAACATAGGTTGAAGTCCTGGTCGGCCTTCACGAAAACATTGTTAGATCACACATAACGTCACAATTACAGTGGATGTAATTCAGGTAATTTGTAGATTTGTAGCATCTGTAGAATATAGGGCTATAATGCTAGACTGCCTTGTAGTGACAGAAAAGCCACATTTCTCTATGGTGATAAACTCAGACTTCATTGAGGGTTGAGTCCTGTAACACATTGCTTTACGGCAGCAGTGTTCAACACAACTCACCTATGAAACTCTTAACTGCCAAAATATTTTAGTAGTTCCATCTAAGTAGCCTTTTCAAGAGGCATCTGACTGTGGAGCAGCTGGGTGATGACAGGCAAGTTTCAGTGGCTTGCTGCAGTGTCAGGGTAGGTGTGAAACCTTCTTTTCCCCTTCACCAAACACTGATGTGTAAATGTTTTCAGTTGAAGTATTATGTATTTCACAAATGCATTGTTTTGTTTTAACTGGTGTTATCAACAGCCCCTAAATTTACAGGGAGGCATATGAAGAAATGACTTCACTTCTTTGCATCAATTTAACCTAATAAATGTTCCTTACACAAAATGCAGGGGTGTGAAGGCATTTGACATTTCTGATGAGCATTTTACTACTTTATGTAATACTACCATCCCTTGCCAGAAGAGCTCTTGCATCAGACTGAATTTTTACATATTGAATGAGACACCCTGCCAAAACTTTGCTATTCTGCTGTGGTTGAACAAGTATACTCTGCAGTTTGAATGTATTTAAAGTAACACAAAAAGCCACAAAATTAAAGATACCCCAAAATTATTGGGGATTTTGGTGGGTTTTTTTACATTTATATTTGTTCAAACATAACAAAACCCCACTAAAACCAAACAAACGTTTAGGAGGTACAAAGCATGTTTAACTATGCCTGTAACACAGTAAGGCAAGTGCTAGTACAGATGCCTCAGGAGTCCACTGCTGTAAGCAGGTACAGTGAAGGGCATTGCAGGCAGTTTGTAATCCTCAATGGAGAAGTTAGGTTGTGCACGTAAGTTTGTACGAATGAATCATGCTATATGTTTCAATGTATTTATTGTAGCTAGGATAATCTTACTGTGATAAAAAGCAACCAGGCTTTGCGTGATTGCTAATCCCACTTTGAAGATATAAATCCTTGGGTCGCAGAGGTTGAAAAGGAGACACGTGTGCACTGGGGCAGTTGATGGAACCTCTTTAGTGGCAAAGCTGCTGGAAGTAGATAGGTTTTATACACAGCTGTTTATTCATGCTTTTATGCATAGGTTTGTTTCACTGACTGGGTTTGTTAGCTGTCTTAGGCACTGGGCTGGTTGGAGTATTTTTTAATTCATAAAATGTAGCAAACCTTTTTCTGGAAAAAAGGGTCATTGTGCTGAATTCAACCTCATAGCTTGGTATATTTTCTAAAGCAGATGTGTTTTTATTAATTTATTAGTTCCCTTACATAGCCATCTCTTGCACTACCTGCTGTTCTTCCCACTTTTATATTATCTGCAGTAAGTGCAGCTTTTCACATTAACTGTTTTAGTCACATCCTGCTCTCTGCTCCTTCAAAAATGGTGTTATCATTAAAAAAAAAGGGGGGGAGGGCAGAGTGGGACTTAAAGAGTACAACTTGTAGAACTTGGGCAGCACATGCCATGATATCAGAAATACACTATTAAGCACAGCTTTGCATATGTTGACTGAACTAGGATGGAAAGAGAAGAAAAAATCTGATTAAAAACTGACCAAGTCAGATTTTCCTTTAGGTCGGAGTATGGGTCCTAAAACCTCCCAGAATGTTGCATTCTGCTTAATGTGAAGCCTGTGGTTTGTTCTTTTTATTTTGCAGCACTTTTGTGAGTGTTCTAGAATTAAGAAAGGACAGATAATGTTGGCCAGGAGTTTTACATCAGCAGACCTTAAGTTCAGCTCCTAGACTCGTACTGAAGCACGGAATTTCCCTGTGAACCAAGCAGTTCAGGTGGTTTGTTAGTTTTTAGGTATCTGAACTTCAGCTAATTTTGAAAAATTAAACTGCCTGATTAACTTAGCTAGATCCTTTACTAAAAAGAAGGAAGAGTAAGTCCAGCAGTTTGAAATGGAAAGTAAGAATTTGTCATTGGTGCCTTGATTAATCTGTCCAGCAAAACAGCAAGATCTGTTTCCCAGATGAGCAAAGGGATTGAGGCTGTCATTCAGGTAATCTTGCAGTCCTGGCTAGGCAATAATAAAGCCAGCTGCTCTTCAGTCAGTGGTTGATTTCCTGAAGGTACTGCAGCATTGGGTATCCAAGTAATGTCTGGGTCACTGGCAGCACAGCCACTGAGGTTTCATTGGATCTTCCTGCCTTTTTCCCGTGAAGACTGGAAAAAAAGATTAAAACTGTGACAGGAGCCTTGCAAGACCTGTGTAACAGTGCGGTCCTTTAGCATCACCTCAAAGGAAGAAACACAGTCATTCCGTGTTACAGCTAAGGCAGTTAACTGAGTGTACACGTTAGTCACCAACAAGCTGTGATCAAAGCATTCGTAAATTATATGATATTGAGGTAAAACTACCAAGAGAATTCAGGAGCAAACAGGTTGTCCATTAGACTTGCCTGGACTTGAATCTGAGTACTTCCTGCATCTCATAGTGAATCAAGCTAAGATAGTTCCTTGCTCTAGGAAACTTTTCCGGTTTATTTCAAGATAATTGCTTTGACTTTTACAAGTGGAGGAGTGATTTGTTTTGTAGAAAACAGCTTCCTTTTTTCCCCAGATTGGATGATGTGCTCTATCATGTGTAATGGGATTAAACTGAAGTGGGCGCTACCAAGAAAGCAGGGGATTTAAGAGGCTTATAAAACAGAGGGTTTATGTTTCTGTGCAACATGCTGACCTTTTTGCAGCAGTTGACACTGCCTAGATTGTCTTGCAAGTTTGTTAGGCAAATAATTTTATTAGTTGTGTGATGGCAGCGGCTGCTTATTCCATTTTCTTGAGCAAAGTGGCAGAGCAGCATGCTTCTGTGCAGGCTAACCTCAGTAAAGGTGTATTTGCAGTTTTCCGATGATCAGTCTCTGGGAATGGAAACAGTAGAGTCACCTTAGCACAGGCTGCACCTAAGTTATTCCTGTTAATTAACGTGTTTGGAGGGGTTCAGTTGTCATGTTTCTTTATTCTGAGCTACGTTGCACAGGGCCGTATGAACATTAGGGCTCATCAGAGGTTAGCTTGGGGATCTCAACAAAAGGTGCTGTATGATAATCTGTCAGTGTAGCGTTAAGTTTCAGGTTTTTCACTTTGACCAAAAATGTTAGAAGCAAGAGAAAAGTCATAATTACTTTTGTAATATTCTATTTTGGTGTTATAAATGGGATGTTATTTGAGAATGTCAGTTCTGAGCCAGAGAGTCAGCTGGAGAAAAATCAGGATGAACTAGGTCCTGAACAAGCAAGCAGAAGAGCCTGCCAAGGCTAGTACGGCAGCAGAGCTTTCACCGTGCAGCTGGCCTTTTCCCACAGTAAAGAACAATCATTTCTGCCTCTTGGGCTGGTGAACTCAGTTTTGTGTATCCACAGCTCTCACTTGTGCTGACTGTTCTTTGTAGGTGTGTTGCAGCCTGAGGGAAACTTTGCTGTCTTTTAAGTGATAATTCACAGACTTCTCTCCATAAGACATAAGCGGCATGTGAATAGTAAGTCCTTTTCTGGTAATGCCACCCAAAACTCAAGGCTACTTTGGCTTGTGCCTGCCATTAGACAAAGGACTGTTTTGTCGTTTCCCACACTTTAACCATTACATGTGTGTTCAGGTGGCAGCAGCTCTGAAAGAGTTTGAGATTCTCCTTGTTCCTGTGAACAATAAAATTAAGAAACATGGTATAATGAAACCTTAAACTGGATTGACCTCTGAGTCATATTACTTTCAGTGTGTGCCTGTTTACTTTCAAGTTCCAAATGCAGCATCTATAAATGTGATAGCAAACACAAAGTCTCCTTATGGAGACCGAAGAAAGCTGAAGCTCAAACACTTTTCATCCTACCATGGTACTGGAAATGAAATTCATCTGACAGTAAGTTATTTCTAAGTCTATGAATGTATATGGGGAAAACCCAAATACATGTCTTTTATTCACTCTCCAGCATGAAGACAATTTTGTATTTTAAATATTAAAGAAATAAACTTGTAAAGATCTTGTATGCCCTAAGTATATATTTTTGTCCTATGTTTTCTTTTCTAATGAAGTTCAAGTAAAATATTTCTTACATTTCAGAAGGGAGCTTTAGGTTAGCCAGTGCTGTACTTTCCAGACTACAGAAGTGATTTTTAAGTAAACATCTAAAAATGAAATTATATTTTTAAATACACGGATTAGAATTCCTTAAGTTAAACAGCTCTCCTTAGCAATTGTATATACTTAGACAAAACCCGACATCGCAGCTGCTTGTCTATATAGTTGTGTTTGGTGTTTTGTTTATATTGCTTTTTCCAGTCCCTCTAAGGGTGTTAGGAACTCCATGTAAATCAGTAATGTTAGAAATAGAAGTCAGAAGTAAATTTCTTTAGAAGTGATAGATTTTTGTTTCCTGGAGGAGGACCAAGACTTAGCATCTGCTAACCTTGTATTGTGTACTCTACAGCTTCAATGTTGCGGCATTGTACTGAAAGTATTTGGCATCTGTTCAGTGGGACCACTTTCTAAACCTTTTTTATAATTCCCAGCAGCTCCCCAGGTGTGTGAGACATTTCTAACTTGATCACAGGTACTAGTTCCTCTTTTTTGAAGAATAAAATTGAGTTATCAACAGGCTGAGAGAGAATTCAGAAAGAAAAATGGTTTTGATAGTTAAACTTGCATTGAGGACATCATGTATATATTTTGGAAAAATACATTGCTATGTTTCTGAACATACTTGAGAATTTAAATGAAAAGCAAGAAAAGTAAACATTTTAAATTACCACATTTTGGAATTTTCTCTTAACCGCAACTAAATCCCAGTTAGGCACTGCCATGAAGAGGATGCTTTTGGTGGCAAAGCTTTGCTGACAGAGCAGGAAGCTGATTCATAGAACGTCCTTGCAAGGTGTTACATGCTTGTTCCATCTGTGGTACAGATTCTGTTGACTTCGAGGCTGCCTAGGCAGACCTGGTGTGTTTAAAAATACTTATTGGCTGCAAGCTTTTTGCCATCATAGCCCTTGGATACGCAGTGTAAATCTGTAACGATATATAGTGCTACTGGATAATAACAATAATCTGAATGCATATTTTCTGCTGTAAATTCCCCTGCTATGGCTCCTATGGTATGTGTACATAGACTATTACCTTTGCACTGAACTGACTATACTTCCAAGTAATGTACTAAAGATGACTTGTAGCTTGTGTTTCCAATTGTGGATATACTTTTGCAGAATGAAAGGTATAGCTTCAGTGCTACAAATTTGATTTTTATATTTTTTATTAACATGCATGGAAGACTAAGGATAATATTTTTTAAAAATGAACTTGGTTTTGTACATTTTTCAATGTTTAAAACAATATGATTTAACATTACCTCTGAATACCAGTGATCAGTAAATTCTTAAAGGAAATACCTCAATTTGAGCATTTTTTTTCTTGTTAGTTGTCTGATAGGTTGAAATGGACTATAGCATGTGATGAATTGAGCCAAACGGTGTAGACACTTAAACTATGCTATACAAGTCGTATGATGATTTACTAAAAGGGAACTAAATGATACACTACAAGTGTTGATGTGCAGTTATACAATCATGGCTCATTCTGCCTAGCTGGACATTTTCCTTATGAATGGCTTGTAAATGGAATTTTCAGCGTGAAGCCGAATTAAAAATGAAACAAAAAAATGTTTGGTTTCCTCTGGATTTTTTTTTTCTTAGATTTAAGGGTTTTATAACTAACAAGGCTTACAATAAAGGAAGGGATACAAATCATAGTTGTGAATAAGCCTGAGTCTGTATGTGTTTTATATGTTTAGGTGTGCTTTGTTGGTGTATGTTCTTTGTGGCAGTGTGTGTACGAGAACAGTGCTTGTTTACCTGACAACTGGGAGTATGAAATACAGGGTTTTAAGGGCTTTTTGTTTGGGTTATTCCAGGTTTTTGGCTTGGCCTTGAATTTTGGCTTTGGTCATCCCCTTAGGATGATGGGGATATTGACTCCAGTTCTATTTTTCTGTGCTTAAGAGGAGTATCAAAAGATCAAAACAGCTCCCGAAGTCTGGAGAACAAGTCTGTCTAAATTATACTGAAAAGCAGTTCTGGCTGCTTTTATTTATCCAGGAAACAGACAAAGTGATTCAACGTTCCAGATACCTAAATATGTGAGAATTTCATAATGGGTAGTAGAAAAAGGTGTAATGAAGTCCAGTTATATATATACGCTGAACCATTAATATGAACAAGAATACAAGTGAAATACTAGGGAAGTTTACCACAGAAATTACATATGTTCATCAAAGTATGAAGATTCCAGGGGAAGGCTAGTTAATGTTTTTCTTAGTGTTAGTCTCTAATTTCAAGTTATTGTCGTAGTTTAACCCCAGGCACCAACTAAGCACAAAGCATCTGCTTGCTTACCCCCTACATCTTCCAGTGGGATTGAGAGGCGAATTGGATAAAGGTAAAATGTGGGCTGAGATAAGACCAGCTTAAAAAACTGCAATTAAATAGAATCATAGAGTAGGGTTGGGAAGGACCTTAAGATCATCTAGTTCCAACCCCCTTGCCATGGGCAGGGACACCTCACACTTAAACCATGTCACCGAAGGCTCTGTACAATTTGGCCTTGAACACTGGTAACAATTATAACAAAAAGGGAAACAACAAAAAGGGAGGAGTAACACCCACTAAACACAACTGATGCACAATACAATTGCTCACCGCCCACTGAATGATACCTAGCCCAAACCAAGCAGCGGTTTGCCCTTCTGGGTGATCATGCCCAGTTTATATCCTGGGCATGACGTGCTGTGGTATGGAATACCCTTTGGCTAGTTTGGGTCAGGTGTCCTGTCTGTGCTCCCTCCTGGCTTCTTGTGCCTCTCCTCACTGGCAGAGCATGAGAGACTGAAAAGTCCTTCATCAGGGTAAGCGCTGCTTAGCAACAACTAAAACATCGGTGTGTTAATCAGCATTGCTCTCAAGCTAAAGCCAAGACAGAGCCCTGCACCAGCTACTAGGAAGAAAATGAACTCCATCCCAGCTGAAATCAGGACAGGATGGATGCAGATTTTGAGTATGTTCTTTGGTCCAAGCCAGGTCAGTCATGCAGTGGTTTGTGTGAAAGGACACCTGTAACTGATAGCAAATGGGTGAACTGCATTCTGTGTAAGAAAGGAGATAATACTGAATTTTTCCAAAACAATAATCTGGTTATTTCTTTCAGTGAGATCTGACCAATCATGAAGCAGTGTGACATGCTTTCTTATGAAGAAAAGCTTTAAAGCCTGAACTTTTTTTTTGCTTAAATATATTTTTTCTTTTTCTTCTGCTCTGAAATGCAAGTAACTTATTTGCTCTATACTTATGAAAGCAGATTACACTAGAAAATTAATGCCAGAGGATGCGATCAGAATGAGGTACACTTTCCAAAACACTTTAATTCATTACAAACCAGAAGTGATTGACATTATTAATGAAATTACAGATGTGTGAATGAACAAAATGTATGCAAGATTTCTTTTTTCCAAGGGTAAAGGTCCCTTACGTGATACCATCTGTTTTTAACCCTGCTTTTCCCTGCAGTGTAAGGCCTGCCAGAGGTGACAGGCTATGACCCTGGCTTTGGTGTGCAGAGCCCTCTGCTTCTCCTGCCACTGTGCTGCTTGGTTCCACAGGGAGCCATGGGGGACTGAATCTACATCCAGCCCTTCCCTGCTGCTCCTTCTTTTCAGTGTCTTTTCAGGTGACATGTTCTCTGCTAAGGTAGCAACACAACTTCCTCCAGTCATGCCCTCTTCTCCTTCCCCACCTTTCTCTGGTGTCCTGGGTTCCGGATGTTGGATTATGATAGGGCAGGGCCCAGAGGAGCATTCCCAGCTCCATAAAGGGACAACGTTTGGTAGCTCAGGCCTGAGAGAGCAGAGTGTGATTTACTGCTTGGCAGGAGTGCTGGACTCAGCTGCTGATGGATGGACACCACTCCCTTCCCTTCTCCTGGGTACTGCCACTGTCCTTAACTGCTTACTCATGTTGCTTGTTTCATTTCCCTAATTCTTCTATATTTTTATTTTTATTGTTGGTTGGCCCAGAAAGCCAACCATGTCCTGGGCTGCATCAAAAAAGGTCAAGGAAGGTGATTCTCTCCCTCTACTCTGCTCTCATGAGACCCCACCTGCAATACTGTGTTCAGCTCTGACCCCAACACAAGAGCGATGTGGACCTGTTGGAGTGAGTCCAGAGGAGGCTGTGAAGGTCAGAGGGCTGCAGCATCTCTCTTACGAAGACGGACTCAGAGGTAGTTAGTTCAAGCTGGAGCACTGAAGGCTCTGGGGCGACCTTAGTGCAGCTTTCCACTACCTAAAGCAGCCTCCAGGATATGCAGCGAGGGACTTTTTACAAAGGTATGTAGTGACAAGACAAGGGCGAATGGCTTTAAAATGAAAGAGTGGATTTAGATTAGATATTAGGAGAAAGTTCTTTACTGTGAAAGTCATGAGGCCCGGGCACAGGTTGCCCAGAGAAGCTGTGGCTGCCCCATCCCTGGCAGTCTTCAAAGCCAGGCTGGACGGGACTTGGAGCACCCCGGTCTAGTGGGAGCAGGCGGTTGGAGCTGGCTGATCTGAAGGCCCCGCTCTGTGCTCCCCTGCTGTCACACACCGCCCCTCTGCCCTGTACCACAGCCACCTTCCTCTCACACAGGCAGCCCGGCGCTGCCGCCAGCCCCTGCCCTGCGCGCCCCCTAGCGGTGCGAGTGACGGCACGCAGCGACACCGCTCCCGGGGCGAGGGGCGCTCCTGCAGCCGGTTGCTGCGCGGCGGCTCGGCGCTTCCTCCCGCGCCCGGCGGAAGTGACGAGCGAGCGGCCGGTCGGGGCGTGGCGGTTTTGTGCGTGTGGGATGCGCGAACGGCGGCGGCGAGGCGGCCCGGCTGATCCCGAGCGGGGAGCCGGGGGGGGGTTCGGCCGCCGCCATGCTGAGCCGCAGCTCGTTCACCAGCCTGGTGGTAGGGGTGTTCGCCGTGTACGTGGCGCACACCTGCTGGGTCATGTACGGCATCGTCTACACGCGGCCCTGCCCGGCGGCGGCGGGGGGTACGGCAGGCTGCGTGTGGCCCTACCTGGCGCGGAGGCCCAAGCTGCAGGTGAGCGCAGCGCAGGGGGCACCCGGCGGAAGGAGGTCGAGTGGCGGGGCCGGGAGCAGCCCTCGTCTCCGTCAGCGTCGGGCCCTGACCGCGGTGCTGCTGTGGGAGGGTAGGGGCGGCGGTGCCTGTCCGGGGCTGTCTCTTCCGTGCCCGCTCGTGGTGCGGGAAGCGCGGCGTGACTCGGCTGACATCTGCGGTCACGCGTCAAGTGCCCGAGCGCGCCGCGCCATCGTCCGAGCCCCGAGTGTCGCTGTGGTCGGGGGGTGAAAGGGAGCGCGGTGCTAGTGCCCTGCCCTGTGGATAAGGCCCGTGGCTAAAGCACGGGCGGGATGGAAGTGTGTTTCCGTTTGCTTATTTCATGCATCTGTTGACACATGCACTGACCAGAGCAGCCTTGCTAGAGAAGTGGCTCGGCTTCTGTAGAGATCTGTGACTTCAAAAACCTGGTCTAGTGGAAGGTGTCCCTGTCCACGGCACAGGGTTGGAACTGGATGGGCTTTAACGTCCCTTCTAACCCAAACCATTCTGTGGTTCTAGGTCATCCTGTTAAAATACATTCGGTGGCTGTGTTACAGTGGTTTTTTGCTGCCAAAAGGAAGGAAGCTGTGCTACAGGTTTTTTTGAATGCATTTTTAGTTTCCCAGTGTATATAACCATCATGTGACCGGGGAAATGGGTAAAGTACAGATCCGTGCTCTGAAGTGTACCGGTTACATGAGTTCAGTATTTTATGCCCTGATTTCTCTGTGCTGTGTTTTGATTTCAGCTAAGCGTGTACACTACCACACGATCAAATATTGGTGCTGAGAATAATATAGATCTGGTTTTGAACGTGGAGGATTTTGATATTGAGTCCAAATTTGAAAGGTAGGTAACCAGACTATGAGATCTTTGTTTAATTCTGAGGTAGAATACATACTAAGTGCGCATAAAGCAAGATAGAGTTGAATGAATGGAGTTGTTCTTGCATTTTTGGGGGGGAGGAAGAGTAAAAACTATTTTTGCATGCTGTACAGGCTATTCAGTTCCCACTTGTTTCATAAGGTAATAACTGTATTTGCTATGTTAAAGCAGCAAAGGTGTTAGTAGGATTTCAGCCTTAGAGTTGAGGACGAAGTGGTGCTGTTAATAAAAACAGTGTTTTTTCCCTTTAATTTCATAGAGTATTTAATGCATTAAGTGTTGGTAAAGCAATGGAAACAGTGTGCTAAGTTCACCTGGCACGGAGGGATAGACCTTTAAACAATTTTTTCTCACACTGAAATCATCTTGTAGTTGCAGGAAACAAAGCTTGCAAAACAGTTATACTGGTAAATACAGAAATGCTTGTTTCTGTCCTGTAGACTTTCAAATCTCAAATGCTGTCCTATGTCATGTATCTTAATTTTCAGATTCCACTCTAAACATTCATCTTGCTAGCTGTTCTAGGTCAGTAATGTACATATGATGAGCTGAACTTGAGCATTGGTTTGTTTGGAGTAGTTTGCTGTTTTAGACAAATGCTTTACAAAAATGTGCTTTGCTTATAATAGTAAGACCAACTTTGTTGTGAAAATCTAAGTCAAAGTGCCTGGAACCTGGAAACGCTTTAGACTTCCTTCTAACATATGTAGCCAATCTGCTACCTACACACTGTTCTTGATAGCTGTGGCTTCAAGCCTGATATAGAACTTCGAAGTCAAACTGTGTTCTCTTTTTCTGTGTTTTAGCACTATGCTTCTCTGTAACTGTTTCTGCTCTAATAACCTTAAAAGTAAACATTCTTTTTTCTGGTAGTTTTGGGTTTCCAGATCTTCTGAAGGGATGTTGGTGCTGAGATGGAATCAGATTGTGTCCTTATACAAATGTCTCAGTATAACACTGCACTCTACATATGCCTCGATACAGTTAAAATGATTAGAACGACTTGTTTTGTGCTTCATATTTGCTGCCTCACTTTTGGTTTGGATTTTGTTTTGTTTAAAATAGTCACCTTATTCTTGATACTTTTGTCAGTCTCCCAGTTTTTTTCACGTTCTGAATTTTCTGTAATTGAAGAACGTGATGTGCAGTTTAGGTCATATAAAACATTGTCAGACTTGAAAACATTAAAATTGTTTTACTGACATAGTCTGTGAAGCCACTGAAAGTAGTCAGAGCAAAACAAGCACAGCAAATTCACAGGAACAGGGCAGGCAGTGTGCAATGTTGCAAGTAGGGTGATATCTTGTCTAACACAAAGGGAGTGACTTCATGGTTTGGGGCTCTAATCTGGAGTTCTGTGCCTGGCATGCCATAGCTGTGAAAATATTAATGCAAAGTGCTTGGCAAAACATTGTGATTTTCTTTTTAAAACTTCGTATCATGTATAGGATCTACCATACATATTCAACACACAGAAGGCTGTTTTTACAAGTGCCCTGATAATTTTGGCCTTATGACATATTGGCAGGGGAAAACAACAAAAGAACTGATAATACAGTCCCTGTGTTGTTAGGGTAATAAAAGTATGAATTGGACAAAGCCTAAACTATCTTATTAGTAAAACTTTGGAAATGCAAATATTGATACATACAGGAGTATATAAATTGATACTATCCAGCCATGGCTCATTAGGGAATATTAGCCCTAACTGTTGTGTGCCAGGCAAGCCAAATGTCTTCCTTTTTCTTTTATGTTCTCAGCCATTTTTTGCTTGCTTCTGGAACATCTTCAGTGATCCTTATATGTAATAGGTAAATATTTCAGCATATGCTATGTCATCTCATAACATATTTATTTTGTATTTTAGGACAGTGAATGTCTCTGTACCAAAGAAGACCCGAAATAATGGCACATTATATGCATATATATTTCTTCATCATGCTGGCATTTTGCCTTGGCATGATGGTAAGCAGGTGCATATAGTAAGCCCTCTGACCACATACATGGTCCCTAAACCAGAAGAGATTAATTTGCTCACTGGAGAATCAGCCACACAGGTAAGTGGGTTTTTTCCTCTACAGATGAATAATGGCAAAAAGAAGAATTTCTTGCATAGACACTTCTAGCATTAGCATTTGCTGTGCTTGCATCTTCACAACAATAATGATATGGGAAATAAACCCAAACTCCTCTTCTTGATTATCAGCTTGTTTACAACTAGTAGACCACTCAGCGCAATAGAGGTAAAGCCCTCTATAACATTGGCTGTTATCAAAATATTTTCCTAGTTAACATTAATTACTTCTTTAGTGATTCATTGCTTTCTGTCGAAATACTGTATTGTTCGATGACAGTGAGATGCTGCTTTTTATAGTGAACTGGATTCATGTGAAATAATTATGCTTTGCTTTTATAAAACAGAGATACGAATTTGATTTTGCTATTGGTGAGTGACCAGTGTCAAAGTGCTTCTTTTTCTTTAAGATGTTCTTACTTTTCACTTCAAGAGAATAAGATAGTATCCTTTGACAAATGCTGTGATTGCTTGTTGGAGGGGGAAAACATACTGTTATTTAAATACTTTTGGATGGCTTTTCTGTCTCGTATTAAGTGGTGCTTGAGAATTTCACACTCTTCTTCTTTGGAATCAGAAATATACCTGTAGCCAGGAGTGAAGTTTCTGAATCCTGTCAGAATAAAGTTGAAAATTAGCTGAGGCTACTAAAAGTCAGAACAGTTGGTGTTCATCCAAAGAAAAGCAAGTAGAATGGCCTGGGGATAAGCATCTCTTGAAAGCTAAGGCCTCACTTGGTTTCGGCACTTGCCTTTAGAGGCTCAGAAGTTCAGGAGAAATGGTCTGATGTTTTTACTCTCAAAAATTAGTAAGTGTGATGATTCACGTCCTTTTGCCTGTTTTGAAGCAGTATCTAATTACACTCCAGTCCTTCTTCCAGAGTGACTTTTTCTGAGTAGTACCCACATTCCTAAGGTATTAATTAGCTCAGTATTCATTGTTGATGAACAAGGCTGTGAATGAGCAGTAAAAGATTTTTAGTGTCAGATTATGGTGGGCCTTTACAACCCGTTCTGCTGTATTTGAGCGAAATACTTGATCTGGTCAAAATTAAGGTGAAGTGTTTCAAAGTGGGGCTTCTGTTTTATGATGTAATTAATGACTCCATAATTTCTGTGAGCTGCAGTATAATTCTGTTCCAGTTTTTGTGTTGCTTAGCAGCATGTATGTTTTACTCTATTTTTAAAGCAAATTGAAGCAGAAAAACAGACCAACACTCTAGATGAACCTGTCTCTCACTGGAGGTCAAGATTAACCTTAAACATCATGGCAGAAGATTTTGTGTTTGATGGATCATCCCTCCCTGCTGATGTGCACCGTTACATGAAGATGTAAGTGTATGAGTTCATTTTGCTACGTTTGCTATTATGAACTTACTGCATATTTCTTAAGAAATCCTCTCTGGCCTCTTGTAGTGTTTTGTGTTTAAATTGGTGCTTAGGAGACAAGGACAGGTAGGTACTCTTAGTGCTTGCGTTTCAGTAGTGACAATTAGTGATATATCATGGACTAGAAAACTGTATTGAAGGTATCTTGTTGCTGGGCAGCCTAGAGATCAGAATACTTTTTGTATGGAGCTATCATAGTAAGACAAAACAGAACTACAAAGACACAAGTAAAATAGAAACAAGTAAAAAAGCAGACTTCATACCCCCTTGTTCTCAAATCGCACTTCTGGCCTTTAAAGCAATTACTGTCCCTTGGTCTTTCCAGTTATACTTCATCTGCAAAGTAACTCTGCAAACTGCAAGTGCTGAACAGGCACAGCTGATCGATCTCCTGTGACATCTTTCTTCTTCCTTTATGATTGGCTTTATTTTACTTTGACAATGTGCATTCCTACATTATGCTATCTTCTCAAGTAAATACTAAAAAGCAAGGATAGGTTTTTAGGTCACTAAATGCAGGCAGTAGCTTCTGTTCACAGCTTGCTTAAATTACTTCCAGTGTTAACCATATAAATAGTGCTGTGTTGGCTTGTGCTGCTGAATGTTGATGCCTTTCTCTACAAGTATGCTGTTAAATCCAGAAGTAGTTGCTCACTCAGCAGATCCTGGGGTTCTGGGATAGCTTCCCAGCCAGAATAGATAAACATAGTAACTCATAAGATAGGCCCATAACAAAACCAGGTTGAGCAGGGGTTAATGAACAAGGGTCATGTTTATGTTGGCATCAGTGCTGTTTTGTCATTGCAATATACTGGAAACAGTTTGGATATGAAATAGTCTGCTGCAATTCCACTAAGCAGTAGCTTCAATTGTAGTAATTACATAGAAATCTAAACCTCTTCAGTTAAGTAACCAAGCGGTATTTCTGAGTCTTGATGTAGTACTTTCCTGTATTATTGTTGCCCATTGTGTATTTAGTATCCAGTCTTTTATCATGCACGGAGATTTCTTTCTTTTGTCAACAACTCAAATTCAACTTTCAGGCTTTAAAAAGTTCCCTTATGCCAGTTCCATAGACTTTTACTGAGAACATCACGGAGTAGATAACTACCTTTCTAGTAAAGAACTACAAGAAGTAGTCTCTCTGGGGGCATTAGGCTAAATACTTTTCTAAGATACTGACAAAGCAGTTGCATATAGATCGTCATTTGCTAAGTAACTTTCGAGTTTTGTAGAGGAACCAAGGGCTGTGAAGTTTCTGTTATTGTGCAGTTTGGTGAGGTGTTGGAGCAATCCAAAGAAGAGTTATGTTGAGAAGGCAGAGAAGATTTCTGCTCCTTGTGCGGTTTCTCCAGTAGTATCCAGCCTTCCCATGTATGTGCCAGCCATCGTGTTCCTAGTCCCATGCTAGCAAGAACACATGCTGTTGCTGACCTGATAGATGTTATTGGGAGCGTACAGGAGTCAGGGAGATGGTGGAGAGTCGACATTGCTGCAGTAGGAGGGGGAAACTTGAGACAAAGGATACAAATACATAGTAGTAAACTTCAGCATGTTTCTCTTCAACAAACTTTTTAATTTCCTTTACTCTTGGTCATGCAGCAGTTTCAGCATCATCACAACCAATTTCATTTGGCTTTTTGGTTGTTTTTTTTTTTGCTTATTCTGTCTTTCTACAGAAGAATAAAAGCAAACTAAAAGGAGAAATATGACCTGCCTGATTTTTTTAATACAGACATCTCTCTATGAAAGACTCTAGGCTAGTGGCTTCTTTCTTTCTGTGTGTTAAAAGAAACTGTGCCTGAAAAGATGGTGGGAAATAGCTACATGGGTAGATCTGAAAGTAATGAATGAGTGCTAATTTGAATAAAAGTAGTTTTCTTTTTAGATCACTACAGTCATAAAATCTATGTTTAAACACCCTAGGGTTCAGTTGGGGAAGACAGTGCATTACCTTCCAATATTATTTATTGATCAGCTAAGCAACAGAGTGAAAGATTTGATGGTGAGTAATAGAATACCTTTAATTACATTTAACAGTTTTAACAGTAATATTCAATGTTGTTTTAATTAAGATATTGTCATAGGTTGTTTGCAATAATGAAAAAGTATAAATTCACAGAAGGACTCTATAAATGACTGTTTAAGTTAATGTGGTCAGCTGGTAACTACAGAGGCTGGATCTGGGTTTTGAGACTCTCCTCTTGCAGAAGTATCCGCCAAGCACCCCCTTCTATTCCACCAAAAGGTACTTGGGTTCCATTGCTTCTGCCTTTTGGGTGAACATGGAGGACATCACTGCAGCACCAGCTGTGGTAGGAGCAGTCTCATGAGCAAAACTCCTTGAGCTGAAGCAGTTGTGTTAGCATCCCAGAGTGGCTTGTGGTATCTTCTGAGCATACTGAACATATCTTACACTGGTGCTACACTAAGTCAGCAGCTATTCTCTTATCTCCAAAAAGTTCATTTGTGGTTAAATTTTCTGTGATGCTCTCTATCACATTAGAGTAACCTGAGCACCTAAAAGCTTGGTGGTGTGATGCAGTGCAGTGTTGTACATCCAGTGATTTTGTGCACTCACTCAAATCAGGATTTAGGAACTTCAATAATGGAGTTACAGAAGGGTGATGTGGATGAGATTTCTGGAGACTGTTAGTCCAGCTCCCCTGCTCAGGATAGCGTCATCTAGAGTGGACTGTTCAGGACTTTCTTTGGTTGGGTTTGGATATATATCCAAGGATGGAGATGCCATAGCCTCTCTGTGCAACCTCGTTTAGTTTTCAGTCACCCCTACAGTTAAAAAAAGATAGGGTACTTTACACATTTAAATAGTTTTCTGTATTCAGGGTATTTTCCAGCTCTTCTCTTGTGGGAAATCATGCAGTTTCTTTACTGCAAGTTACACATGGCAGTCCCCTGCATCTAAACCACATTCATCATAGCAGTTCTTATTTAAGCCCTGCAGTTCTCAGTTGCACTGACTGGAATATAGCAGAGTTTCTGAGAAGTCTTGGGGAATGTCTCAAAATTGTTAAATGAGTATGTCTGGATTCATTATCTTCTAGATGGAAGCCTTGGTAGATGTAAACTTTCTGTAGACCTTCTAAATTGACTTTTGAATTGATTAACTAGCTCAGACGAACAGAATTGCTACTTAGTATTGGGGAGAATCTTCTTTAAGAGCTTGTATCCCCCCCACTCCAAGTTTGTCTGGCAAAATAAATTCCTGAGCATTTGTTACAAATCTTGGTAGTAGATATTTTTGTCCAGTATTCCTTTAGACATGCTTTTGTGGTATTTTTATTTGGTGGTCATTGTCCTTAGTTTTAAGCTTCTTACCACAGCTCATTCAGTTCAGTATATTCATGAGAGCTTCTAAGTGGTCATGTACCCTGTTTACAAATAAACTCAGCATTCTCATGTTACTAGTAACATCCCTGGAGTTGTCATGCATGCCACGGCTAATGCTGTTCTAAGTCACTACCTTAAAGTTGTTACAGATCCTGAGAAGTGCTGCAAAGACTATTCCATCAATGCTAGCTTATGTGACTTCTCAGTAGTGACATTCCAAACTGCTCTCAAGCCCTACAGAAAGAGGGCTCTAATACTATGGATACTGTGAGATAATGAGGGGCAAGTAAAGAGCAGGAAAGAATAAGGGAAGGTGATCCAACTTTTGTGGAGCAAGGTCAGCGTTTGACTGTAAATCAGAACATGAACTCTGTTTGGTATGCCCAACCTAAAGTCATGAAGCTGAAGATGCATTTTCGCTGCTTGTGTTAGGCTGTGTACATTTTGAAGTGACTATTACGTTAACCAAGATGTAGGTCTTCTATGATAAATACTGTAGTATAGAGGTTACATGTTCCTCATGTTCTTAAATGCTCTTGCCAATGCTGGGGCTTTGGGGGTTGTACAGGCTTCTGATGTAATAAAAAGAAAACTTTAAAATTCATATCACTGAACTTGCTTTGTTTACACACTGCTAGAAGTAATGTGTAATGTTCTGAGAACCTGCTACAAAAGTAGACTGTATTGTAGAGGTTTGATGACTTCTCAGAAGCTTAGCAACCATTACACTCAACTAAGTTGTGAAGCAGCACTTGTGGACTTTAATTGTTCACTGAGAAAGAGTTTGTTCTTCTAATCTTTCTCTTCATTTAATTTGATTTTTGTGTTGAAGAATTCCTATCCTGTCTTGTGTTGAAATCTCATTTTCTTCCTACACTTCCCCTAGCTCCTTAGTAGTGCTTTGTCTGTGTAGAGAGCACTTGGTATTCACCCATGCATTTGCAGTTTTTGTTTCCTGTCTGTTCTGCACAGATAAAATGAATTTTCCTTCTCTCTCAGAAATGTTGATACTATCTTTGATAGACTGAGAAACTGAAATGAGAATGGACGGATTACGGGCATCCTTTAAAAAGGAGAAGCCTGGAAGATGTTTATGTAGCTTTTGGTAAACAACTTTAGAATCTTGCCAGCATTCTCTGTCCTCAGTTCTAAGGTTGTTGGTTTCACCCTGGTTTGTTTGTTTTTCCTTTTTCCCAGACAGTTCAGTGATCCCTGGCACCATTCTAGTTTCTCAGGCTTTCTTCCTGCTGTATTTGTAAGACTGTCTCAGCTTCCGTTTTCCTCCTTTGCATGCATACATGTTCTGCCACTGTCTGAAAAGCTCTCAGGGTCTTAAGAGAGTGGTGAGGTTGAGAATCGTTTGTACTTACTGGAGGAAAGAGTGAACGGGAAAGTGAACATAAGCCCCATTTCACACCTGACTGATAACATGGGGAGGCTAAAATAATGTTCTGTAACATAAAAATCAGAAGAAGCCCATTCATCTCAGATAGGTGTCAGCTACCTAATTACTGTAGAAACAGAGCTGATGCAGAGTAGCAGTTCTGAGGTGGGAATTATGATTGGGTAGTAGTCAGGAGCTAGCAGCAATAGATGTTGAAGTGTTGCAGAATGCCTTCCTGCCCGTAGTCTGCAGCTGTCCCTGCAAGTTTAGAACATACTGCCTGAGCTTGTACCTAGGTAGTTGCAGAGAATTCTGACATCTGTGAGAACAATTTTCCTTTGCTTGTGTTAAACCTGTTTAGGAGACATTACACTATCATGCAGAAGAAGGTGAGGCAATTTAAGATTTCCCCCTCCAGCTTCAGGGGACCCCAGGTAGTTATCATCACTAAAGTACAGATTATACAGCAGAACTTGCTGAATTTTACTTCTCTTGGAGCAGGGAGATTTCTGTGACACCCCGTATCCCCAAGTTTCTAAGCAGGGCAGCTTGTTTAGCTTTAGCTGTGGTGTTTTCACCAGTCCGAGCAAGTAGCATCACTTTGCTTCCCCACCTTTTGTTTTGATATGAATTTAACTTCCATTTCTCTCAAAACCAGCCTCAATTTAGTAAAGTTCAGACTGTGGCCTTTGGGATGTCATTTTTCTTTTTTTAATCTTCTGTCTTAGGTAATCTTAGCTTATATATTCAGAGAAGAACTGTCAAAAGAGAGAATTACTTTGAGCACACATCTCCCACTTGAGCAGAGGTAACATTACATAAACATCTTGGAGGCATTTGTATACAGTAACAGTGAGGTTGCTCTAAGAACTTGAACAGAATAAACAGCTAATTTAACATTTGGAAAAAGAACCTGAAGACTTCAGGCATCATATAGAAGTCTAAGATCTTACTCCCTTTCAGAAACCAAGCTGACATCTTAAAATTGTGATGTAATATAATCACTTTGCAACAATGAATGGAAATAATTGTTGCCATTTTTGCTCTATTAAAAATGAAACTGTATCTTTTGAAATCCAGGTTATAAATCGTTCAACAACAGAGCTACCTCTTACAGTGTCATATGATAAAATATCTCTTGGAAAACTCCGATTTTGGATCCACATGCAAGATGCTGTGTACTCCCTCCAACAATTTGGTATGTTTTTTATCTTTAATGACATTAGGTAAAAAAAACAAACAAACAACCCAACCAACCCCTCACTGGTTTTCTTGTAAGTACATACATAACACTTCCATCTGGTTAGCTGGTGAAAAGGTTTAATGCTACAAGTCTCAGGTTGTTTTACCTAAACGTAAAGATGCAAATAAAATGTTGACATGCAGGAAAAAGAAAGGAGAGGTAATTTTCACCATGGGTTTCCCCTGTCATCCATGGAACAGAAAAGTTGGATCAATGTTACATAAGCTTTGCTATAAGCTATAAGCAGCTGGTCACTGTAGACGTACACCTACAGTGAAATACAGGCAGCCACAGCAAAGTCTCTGGGCTCAGGGTTAGCATGCAGAAGGAATCTTGGTTCTCATCATCACTGCTTCTGACACTTCAGAAGTGGCTGGCCTTTCACTTTGGCTCAGTTACAAATTTATAAGGTAATTCAGACAAACTGGAGGCTTCACATGCATTAAACTATTAAATTCTGTGTTTTGCTTAAATGTAGTGGAGCAAGTGTACACTTTTGCACTGAACTTAATATGCTCTATGTTGGTGATGGTATAGCCAAGCTTTTACTGTCTTTAAATGTCTGTTCAGCTGTTCCTTGTAAGTCTAATCATCATCCTTAAAAATCTGCATCTTATTTTCAGGGTTATCTTTGCTGACTTAGCTTTCTCTTACTACACTGTGGTTGGGTTCTTTATGCCAGAGTAAGGAACTACATTGTATCTGAACTGGCGTTGATGTAGAGACTATAGGATTCTTTCCAATCCTCTCTTTCTAAGCTCTTCAGACAGCAATTGAACTTCTTTGCAGGCCAACAGATCTTAAAAGCTGCTGTGCTGTACTATTTTAATGATTCGTAAATCCTTAAAATTCTTACAACATGTTAAAGGCACATCAATCTACTTGTAACTGATGGGCAAGACAAATAATTCACCAATATATAGATAGACTAGGGTTTTATCAATAAAGCTGCTTCTTTAACCAAATATATGCAGGTGACATAGGATTTCTTTCATATGTGACTAGCATAACAGCAATTACTTGTCTGGTATTTCTTGTATAATTATTTGGATTTTTTTGTCTTAGGGTTTTCAGAAAAGGATGCAGATGAAGTAAAAGGAATTTTTGTTGATACTAACCTGTACTTTCTGGCTTTGACATTCTTCGTAGCAGCATTCCATGTAAGTGGAGAAACTTTGGCTGTTAGAAATTACCACTGTTCTAGGAAATAGTAATTTCAGTAGAACAATGGAAGTGTTTTCTGCTGCATCCCATCTGTATTTCCAATGTAGAATTAATATAAAAATCTCAAATAAGACAGAAATTTGAGATAACTAGATAGAAACTAACAATCTTGACTGAAATATAAAACATTTAAGTCTTTCTTAGTTATAGTTGAACCAAAGCCCCTAGAATTAATATACCTATCAACATAGGTTCAAATTTAATTGAGTCATCCAAGGTTTACCACTGCAGTGACACAGGTGGGGCACCAACAGCAGGGGTTGAATCTGATTTCTAATCCCTGGAGAAATTTGGATGAGCACAATGCAGTGCTAGTACTAGCAGTATTTGGAATTCATTGTGTCATTTTGCACTGTTTTTAGAGCTTGGGCTTCTAAAAACAGTTTTTCTTTTTAGATTTTATTTGTTATGCTGAATTTTTATTTCTGAAGCTTCTAAACCTTATTGGAATGTTTTATCTTTAATTCCATCTTAAATGTATTTTTAACAGTTCAGCTGACAGTCTCTAGTAAGTGCATATTTCAAGCAAATGAGTATGTTTCTTGCTATTTGCAGCTTCTCTTTGATTTCCTTGCATTCAAAAATGATATCAGTTTTTGGAAGAAAAAGAGGAGCATGATTGGGATGTCAACAAAAGCAGGTATGGGCCAGAATGTGAAGTCTTGTGCATGTGCTATGTGATACATTGTGTGCGTTTCCAGTCTTGCAGTAAATTGACACTTTGTGGATTCACCAAGATGGTAAAATGAAATATGTTTTTGTGTATGAAAACAGGCTGGTTCTAATGGTATTAGCATTGTGCTGAAGTATCAGTCTCAGGCACTTGTGTCACTTCCAAGTTTAACTGTCTTGCAGTTGAGAATTGGTTTAAGATTAGGTCAGTTGCTGTATTTCCCTTGCTGAAGGAACCGAAAAATACTTTGAGAAAAGAATAAGGACCAGAGAAAGTCCTGTGGGTGGAGAGAATGCACTATCATGGGTAATGCTGTCCTGCAAGTTTGTAGATAACTACAGCTTCCAAAATATTTGAGGGAGGGAAAATGCTGTCGTGTAACACTGTTGTTTGATTTGGGCATTTATGTAAATAGGAGCAGTAGAAGGTTCTTGGGCAGAAGAGCGTGGAAGGGTTGAGTTGACTTGGATGTAGGAAAAATGAGAGAAACATAGTGGTCTGATACCCTGCCAAGCCTTCTTAGAGACAGGTGAAGGTAATAGCCAGCCCTGCACACTGGAGGTTTAACGTGCCACTTCTCAGCCTTGTTTATTGCACTGATACTGCTTGTTTTTTCTAATAAGATTTTTCCATTCTGATTATAAACCAGGAGTCTTTTGACCTCTGAGTCTGCCCCTAATTCTATCAGGTTTACAGACTGATTGAAACATGTGAGGAATATCAATACCACCAGTAAAAAAATTGGCATTTTAAATTACCATGAACAGCAGTGTGGTTTTCTCATGTGGAGAATCTTCTTCCTGCCTTTATCACAGTGCATTTGCTTCTGCAAGGCTTTTGTACTGCTGTTAGCATATGTATGCCAAAAAGTTAGTAAAAATTCAAAGTGAAAAGTGAGGAAAATCAAACTGGAGACTGAGTGACAAAGGGTTTTTTTAACTGTACTATCAAAGGATGAGTCTTTGGTCTCCAGTAATTGTTGATTCCTGCTTCTCTTTAGCAAGCCTTTGTCACCTTTCTGCCTGTATCTCCTTCTTGCCCTGATGGAGAAGGGTCACAGGCTATTGCTCTGGTACAGTGTAATTGTTGATGTCTCAGTGTCTTGTAGCTCTAATGTCTTTCTGCCCTTTCTCTGGGAAATGGATATTTGAATATAAGAATTAGTTGATAGACACTTAAAAGCATGCAAGGTTTTGTAAAACCTGAAAAATAACCCGAAAATATACTTCTTAACATTTACAAGCATAAAGTTAGTTGCATGAGTTTCAAAGGCTGACATTCCATTACCTCACAGCCTTTCAGCTTCTTCAAGACAAGATTCGTGAATATAGTTCATAATAGTACCGATATATTGCTGAATTGCTGCAGTACAGGAGTTTTCCTTAAATATTTGCATTTCCTTTCATCTTTTGTGATAAAGATTTCATAAAATACCTTTGTTCCTTATTTGGCTGGAGGTATATAGATCACTGGCTGTTTCTAGGACTACTTGATATATCAAGATATATATATATATATAAGTTTATGCTTAAACTGTGCAAGGTGGAACTGTAGTAAACAGGTCAACAAAATTCTGTTAGCTGTTCATTTAAATATTAATAAGCCTTTAATTTTCATTATTTCTCTCTAGTGCTTTGGCGTTGCTTTAGTACTGTGGTAATATTTCTCTTCCTTTTGGATGAACAAACAAGTTTATTGGTGCTGATCCCAGCAGGCATTGGTGCAGTGATTGAGGTGAGTTCTTAAAGCTCTAGAACCAAATACCATTATTTTCAGCAACTTCCATAAGAATGCTAAACTAGCTACTGGAAAAATACTGCTGTAATATGCTGTCTTTGCAGCATTGTTTAACTGGCTTTCAGTGGTAGAGGAGATTGTATGCCTTTATAACTAAATTGGAAGTATAATTTTTCTCTGGGATGATCCAGCTGGTACCGTGGAAACCAAACATAAAGCTATGCTGAGGTTCCTTCCTATTGCATTATCTGATAGGCATCTTGACCAGGCATGTATAACCATGTCAAGAAGCCTTCATGGAAACATTTGTCAAAGAGCAGGCTGTGTGCCATCAGGCAGTGCTACACATCTGCAGCATTCTCCATGGCTGTGACTGAGGTGCTTGGGGAAGGAGGAAAATGAGGAGACTGCTGGCTGTGTTCATTATTCCAGAAGAACATGTTCAGTCAGTTAGCTGCAGGTACTGCTTAGAAGCCAGCTTTATGTGTAGTAAAGCACCAAGTCAGCAGTAGTAAGAAGGGGAGAGATGTAGCAGGAAGGGGAGATTTCTCCACCTAGCATTGCCTGCAGATCTACTTACTTCTCAGGATTTAAAAATTAAGTTCAGGGCTCTCACATGGAATTTCTGAGTACACATCTGTTATAGTTGCAGATAATCCCTGTGGAAACAAAACTGCTCAGAATTCTTAGTGATTAAATTACTGAATGCAAAGTCACAAAGTGATTCTTAAGTTTCAGCTTATTGTATAAGAGAGATTAAGCTCTTGTGAAAACTATGAACAGCGGTGTCCTAAATAGTACCATTTCATTGATTGTAACATTATTTTTCAGTAGATTGAGATTTTTAAGTCTAATGAGATTCAGATCTCATTTTGTGGTTATGCCTGTCTGAGATTGTCTTCAAGTTGCCCAAAGATCTGTTAAATCTCTCTGAGATCTGTGGTTCCTATGACTGTTGCTTTTGGACTGCAGGCTGGAGGAACTGGGTTGAAAGGATTATACAGGAACACTGTGTAGGACACTTAAACTAAAGGGAAATATTCTGTTGGTTCTGTTGAAGTAACATTGTCTCCTCTAGAGTAATGGTGAGATAACACGGTTGTCTCAAGTTGAGAATGAACATACGGGCTGTAAATCTCAAGGGAATTTGTCTGTTGGGAAGAGCTTTTTCACAACTTGTTCTTAACTCCTGTTTTTCTTGTAATACTAAGTGACATTTCTTCTGTAATAAGCAATTTTTTCACTTGCATCAAAGATGACAGTAAAGGATCATCTTTACTGTATTCCCTTTTTTGTTTGGAATGTATGATGGGTGGGAAGAGAATATTGGTGTATCTAAAGGTAAACAAACCTTGTCCACAAAAAGCTTCATGGACCATAGCTCTCCTGGTGAGCCTACTGCATTGTCTAAATTGTTGAATCTGTATAGATGGGTACATGAGTACCTATGTGGGTGGGTACATGAGTAAATTTTCAGGAGAACTGAGCCTTTGGCTACGTTACGGTGAAGCTGTTACAGCTGTACAGTACATAGCCAAACAAATCAGTGGATTCACTGACTTCTGCTTGCAGCCCACTACTGAAATGTAATGACCGTGTAGGTATCCACTGAATCACTGTTGAGAGTTCTGAGGCACCTTTATACAAACCCCAGCTGACCTCAGAGGTATATGAAAACCTGCTTGGCAGGTGGTTACTAGAGAATTCTCTAAATGACTGACCTGGGATGCATGCTGGTGCTGAGAGCAGCAATCCCCACCTGAGCACTGCAATGCAGGTATCCTGGAAGGACTACACTATTGTACTTGAAGTGTATCATCTAAGTCTTAATAGTGCAGGCTCCCAGTGTTGTATTTATCTGGTGACACAGCATTTGGTTTGAAGAGAAACAGGCAGTGTGCTGCAATCAGGCTGCTGCTGCTTTATGCAATGGATGCTTAAAGTAGATGTTCTGGGGTCTTTATTCTGATTATTTAAATCCTACATAAGGCATTCCTTTGGATAATCTTTTCTGTGCACATTTTGGTTTTGCTAATCACAGCTCTGGAAAGTGAAGAAGGCTTTGAAAATGACAATCAAGTGGCAAGGTTTGAGGCCCAGAATTCAGGTATAGTAGACATTGGCCTGTTCATGATTACACTCTTGAGTTGTCCATCTTTTTCCAGATTACTGTGCAACTTGCCTTTTAGTAAAATGAAGATGAATAAAAACCTTATAAAAATTTCCTATATACATCTTGTGTTTATAGATAGCTTAATCCAAAAGCGAGATAAGCGTTTTCAAACTTACAAATTTCTTTGAGTTCTGTAAAAGAAAAAGCTAAATGTATGTATTTAATGTGTGAGAAACTTCAGAATTCTTCTGCTAGTCCCTCTGGATGTTAACAGGTGGGTGGGACTGTGCTTCTGTCACTGTGTTGGAAAAGCATTCTTAACTGACACTGGGATTTGACATAAGACACTGAATTTCGCTGAAGCTGCAGATGTAACTTCTCCATTGTGAAACATTTAGATATTCTGGGGGCAGGACTGCTTTTGATAAATCTTCTGGACAGGAATTAAATCCTGAGACTTTGCAGGAGATGCATTGGCAGCAGTGATTGAAATTACTTTTTTTTTAATGTAAAGCCAAGTTTGCATTGAAAGTTTCTCTTGTTCATAGGAGAAACAGTTGTTGAACCTTCAGTGTTTACTTCACAGGAAGTACTAGATTTTTGTGGCTTGAAGCCTATGCATCTCGAGTGGCTGATGGCTCTGGTTGTTCCTTTGTCAGTATTCAAGGAACTTTGTTGAAGCAGTTACAGTTTCTGGAGATGTGGAGATAATCCATAACTGACCTCTTTATGCATGAAAACGGTTATGGTTTTTAATAATGGCTTCCTGTATCTGCCAGATTCTTAGTGACTTGACTTTCCTTTTCCTTTCTGAACCCTGCTCTCACAACAACATTTTTCTAAGCAAAGAATTCCTGGATGTTTTTTTGTGAAGGGAAAAAAAATTAAACTTTTGCATACCCTGTGTTTGGCAGGCTGCACGTGACACTTGCATGACTTTTGTATAGATGCTTATAAAAATTTTGAACTGTTCCCTACCTTAATGACCAAGCAGTTTAGTTTGCAGTTTGAAACTCTGTTTAGGGAGTCACATAGCTGTGCTTTTCCTTCCAGTTCTGACTTGATTATACTTTTTCATGTATTGCAGTTTGGCACATACAATGACTCTGAAAAAAAAACCGAGGAGTATGATACCCAGGTAGGAAGGAATCCTGTGACTTCCGGTCTATAAAGTCTATATGAGCAGCCTGCTGAATGACTCGTTTTACTCTTTGTATTGCTGCAAGTGTATTTTCCTTGTTGTCATAGTTGTCAAGTGGATTATCATCATGTAGATGATCAGAGAGTGAAAATTCATTCTGATAACTTGTGAAAAGAAACACTGAAAGAATTTTTTTTTGTTACTGAATCTTGTTGAAATATTTCTCTGAGAAGCAGAATTGTAAGTGACTGATCTGAAGAGAAATGTCTTAAAGGGTTACCATTCACAACTTTGAAAATTGGTATCTGTACTCATTATTTAGATTGGAAGAATGTTCATGTGCTTCCTGATTCTGAAAGGAGTTGAATATTGGTGGAAACACTGGTGTTAAGTAGAGAGCTACTCTTAGACTCTGATATTCATGCTACGTCTTGGTGCGTTTGCTTTAAGATGTTTGCTCATCTGAATTGGGCATGGAATTTTCACCACCGTACCTATAACTGGAAGCATACTGGAAATAACAGCAGACATTTAGGAACAGGAAGAAATTTTCAGGAGAAAAAAAAGTGTTTGTCTTCCTAATAATGCCATGAAAAGTCTGCAGTACATAAAATGTGAACTAACTAAGAAAAAACTATTTTCCTTGTCTATTAGGCTATGAAATACTTGTCATATTTGCTCTATCCATTGTGTATTGGAGGTGCAGGTTACTCCTTGATGAATGTCAAATACAAAAGGTACTGTGAATTTATAACTGATCTTATATACATTTGAAATATTCCCATTCTTTTGTATGCTAATTAATTTGAGATGATAGGTTACGAATCAGTTAGTTTGATTAATGAGCCAGGAACCAGAATAGGTTGTCAGTCAGAAGAGAAGGAAGTAAGCTGCCATTGATGTTCAGAGAACCGATAAGTGGCAAGACAGATGAGAGGGGTTCTGTGACTGAACCTGTCCAATAACAGAGAGAAGTAAAAACTGTCCCAGAATTATTTGCTCCAACCAAGAGGTTCCTCTGTTCCTAAATATGGTAGCTGGGATGGCAAGCAAGTGAAAGCGTTTCTAAGAGAGGACTCTGTGTTCCTTTAGAGCCATGGACTTCCTGCAACATATTGATACTTCACAAGAGCTGAAGACCCAGTATTTCATGAAAAGGCAAATTCTTGCCCACTTTCACTCTAAATAATAATTTGAGTGTTCTAGTTCATTTTGTATTGGGGACATGCAAGCAAGTATGCAGCCATGAGACTTGTTTGAAGAAAAAAACCTGCAAACACAAGCATGGTGACAGCCATGTAAGCATATTTTTGGGTTCTTTTTATAGTCTTTAGGTCCAGAAGGGAAGGGAGAGAGAGCAAAGAGTAGTTTAAAATAACATCAGAAACAAGTGCTGCTGCTATACACATGAGCTGTAGCACTTGTACTAGAAATTGGGACAATTCTGGGCTATTAGAAAAACAGGGCTTTTTTAAAAAGGTTCTTGTCTTAGAAAGGAGGTAAAAAATATGCAGCGTTTAAATTCTGCTTTTCTCAAAAATTCTTGAGTTTATTCAGTACTGCAGAATACTGTATGCCGGGGTTCTCTGAGCTCTAGCTTAAGAGAGTTAAAACAGTGCATATCGTAGAATTTTTGTCATTGTTAAATCTAAGAAAATGTGACTGAATAAAAATCTTCCAGTGGATTATCCTTTAATCTTGCAGGCATTTTCTCATGCATTTTTTACATGCTTGTGGATGATCGAAGTGCTCCTACAGCTGTAATGTTGCTATTAACACGTCACTAACACAGCAGTGAAAGTTTAATTTTAAATAATGTAACCTGAGCATCACAGTTCTTAGCTGTTCTTACAATCACAAGCAGAAGTGTGGAATTTGACTGCTATTTGTTATGTAGCTACGATTATGCGCCATCGAACATCCATTAAACAACATTTGATGTAAAGAGGGAAAAATGTAGATTCCTTGTCGTAACTTTTTAAGTGTTTACTATAATAGTTTGTTGTGAAGGGTATTCATTATTTGAAATTTGAGAAGTCATTACAGTGCCATATTAAGTGTCTCCTTAGTATTTAGAATGCAGTGCTATCTTTAAAAGTCTGTCAGGGTTCAGTGTGCAGTCTGGGTGCATGATGTCAGTTTGGGTGCAGAAGTCTTAGAATGTTCTGAAAAACATTCAGTTTTAAGCAGTTGATAAATCTCTTCAAACTTCTTGTGTGGACTCATAAGCATCCTTCATTTAAACTATTTTCTCTGGAGCCTTTCCTTAGCAAAGGTAGATGCGAGTTTTTTAGTTCTTGCATTAAGTAATTTACAACATAGCCAGTTCTTGAGTAGTCAGCCTGCATCATGTAGAGGGTGTATTACAGGTATGTATTTGTGGATGAGGTGAAAAAATAACCAGACTGTCTTCTGTTTGTAGCTGGTACTCCTGGTTGATTAACAGCTTTGTCAATGGTGAGTCCCTTCTTATGTTGTTTTCTAGGTTTTTGGGGGTTGGTTGTTTTTTTTCCTATTCATATATCTTCAAGTGGAGGCTAAGACTCTGAAGTAGAAAATTAACAGCTATCAGCTGGATCAGTGCAGTATAGAGCAATAACTTGACTGTAGGTGCCAAAATTATCACAGTGATTGAGAAAGGGAGACGAATCAATCCAAAGGGAACAAAGGATTTAGACATATCTTCTTTCTTTAGGAAAATGAGTATAAATCTCTAATTGTGAAAGTATAGTTGTGTGATGTACTTCTATTGTGCATCTGTCTATAAGTTTTCTATATTTTATCTTCAGGAGTGTATGCTTTTGGATTCCTATTTATGCTGCCGCAGCTGTTTGTAAACTACAAGGTAAAGTTGAAAAGTGATAAAGACTACTTTTCTTGTCTCTTCTTCCAGACTTTATTACAAATTGATATTTTCTTTCCTAGATGAAATCTGTTGCACACTTGCCATGGAAGGCTTTCACATACAAAGTAAGTAAAGCTCTAATTTAAAGATTGGTGCATTCATTTTGGAAATAATGTTCTGCAAGGAATAGCTTATTAATATTTAGCTTAAGGCTGACAGTGCTTTTTTTTCTTTAAGAACTAAACTTGTTTGAAACTGTTCTTTAAAAAAAAAAAAGAAGAAATATTGATTTCCATTTTCATAATTACTTCCACATCCGGATAATGCGTGTATCCTAGTTTTGATAGTAATACGTTTTTTTATATTGTCAACTGTCTTGTAGGGTGCAAGTGTTGGTCTTGCCTATAAATTAATCAGTCTCAATTTATTGCATTATTTCACAGGGAGAGAAATTATATTAATTATTATATTAATCAATAATTATATTATTAAGGCTGGTTCTTAAGGAACAGATAGGACCACCGGGAGACCTTATTTTGGCAGCTTCCAGGAGCTGCCAAAGACTGAAGTAATGTACACCGTGTTCTGTGCTGGGGTGGTACTGAGCTGCTGAACAGTGTAGTGATCAATGTGTGGTGGCAGAAGAGAGGTGGCTGCATGTCCCCACTGCCTAGACTGCCCTTGTAGGAAATAATGCAGTGCTGTAGCAGAGCTGAACACCAGACCTTGGAGGAGGGAAGATGAGTTTATTTCAAAACAAAATCATCTTACTAACCCTTTGATACCTGCACACCCACGAACACCCACTGTGTGTCCAAGTGGTTTGTAGAGTATTCAAGCACCAAGATGGATGTAGCCAAGTATCCCAGTCAGGATTCTTTACACTGATTTGGAGGACAAGGGATACCCACTGCTGAGTTCCTGTATCTCCTATGTTCTTCCTCAGTCAGCAACTACATGCTAGTTTTGTTCTTGTACCCCTAAAGAGCTGACAGTGTTTTGACTCCATCTTTTTCCATCTCTCTGAGTCATTAGGGTTTCTATAATGTCCTTTGCTTCCTTAGTCATTGGGTCCTGAGAAACCCTGGCTGGATGTGTTGGGATCATCAAGACCTTGATGCCATCAGCCTATGCCCTTTTATTCTTCTGCTTCCACTCATAAATGCTTTCATTTATTTTTCCTTTGTGCTGATGTATAATAACTCTCCAGAACATCAGTACTTCAAAAGAAACTGTTAAAAACTGCTCAAGACACGATGTCCAATTCTGAACGGTGATCTGGGACAAAAGAACTAAAATCTTAAAAATTTGATCTGCCTTTCATAGCTTTTCCATTTGAGCCTACAGCAATAGCCCAGCTTCCTGCTGCCTTAACATTTTTAAGGAACTAGGGGCATCTAAGAAAACAGATGGAAATATAGATGATAGCAGAGTAGCAACTAAACAGTGTTTGATACGGAAATACAGTAAAAAAATAAAAAGAAAACCTATGTAGTGTTTCTGACATGTAATAAGGAAATCAGCATGTTTCTTAATGGAAAGGTATATTGGTGAAGCAATTTCACTTCAGCCACAAAAAACAATAACTGAGCAGAGACATCAACAGTTAAAGAGACAACAGAGGGCAAGTATCCAAGCAAGTAACATTTAAAACGGTAGAATTCTCTTGATGAATAGCCTTTTCTTACACAGCATTTATAGTTCCTGTTAAGATGCCAGAGGCTACCAACAAGCCACAAAGTCTTGTGTATATGTAGAAAGAAGCGTATGATGCTTCAATTAATGTTTAACTTACTGGGCTTTGGAAGAGGTAATATACTTTTTCCTGCTGGATATCTAAAGTTTCCTCTGTTCTATACTTGAAGAGTGAAAAGAACAGTCTTAAGGTCTTACTTGTGATTGTTGGTTTAGGGAGCTTACTTTTCCTTCATTTTAACTCTTCCCTGTTTTGGAAGACCTTGGCAAAAACAGAGATTAACTTTACAGTTTCTGTAGTTTTTACATTTATGCCCTTTATAGTTTTCTAAAGAGTACCTTCAAATGCGGTAATCTCAGCAGAAGACTAGCTAGTTAAATACTATTAGATAGGCTACCTTGATGCATTCAGTTTCAGTGGTTTATGAGGACTGCCTACATGCCTGAAGGATGGAGCTTTTTCTTCCTTTCATCGCTGTAGAATCACATGCTTGGGTGTTGACTTGGAAAGGCTGCCTTTTCCAGCTTGCCAAGGCTTCTTGTGGTTGTCATTGTGCCATGACAAACCTTTGAACAGGCTTGAGAAGTGCTGTCCGTGTTCTTTGATCACTTTGGATTGATGGATTTGTTTTGACTTGCTGGAAAGAGTTTTCCTGTTGTAACTAATCAGAACTCTATCCTGCCCAACACCCCCTTTTCCTACCGATGTTTTGTTTCATCAAATAAACATTGGTTCATTTTGAAGAGTGAGTCCCTCTTTGCTTAAAGAATACATAATTTTCCCCCTTATGGTATAGGGGAATGTACAACTGGCTAATATTGAAAGGAGAAGCCATGATACTGACTCGGTTTGTTCACCCAACAGTGGATATTCTTTGCTAGATTTGTTTTCTGCTGTCTTTAGCGAGCTGGAACAGTTTATTGCACCATATGAGTACTAGAACTGGTGCACTGCAAGACTTGATTTATAGTCTTCCCTTTAGGCTAGAGCCAGATCAAGAGGAGCTGCCCTTCTGTTTACTTTCTTTACCTTCTCTGACAAAATACTGTTGCTTTGCATTGCTTTCCCAGCGGATGTCTGGGAATTTAAACTTTCTCACTCAGGAAAAAGTAGTGAGTAAATACTTTATTACTGCTTCAGAAACAGAACCTATAGTAGGCCTAGTTGAGTGGTGTAGAATATTATGTTTCAAACAAGGAATGAATGACTTTTACTTGTAACTGTGATAGTGGGATCTGTAGTAGACAGTATGGTCTTCATTTTTAAAAAGGCACTTTAAAATTTGCATTAATTAGTTTTTCAGCATAAGTCTTGGGTATTGTTATAAATATGCAAGCAGTCTGTGTTCCTACTGAAAAATATAGTTCTAGGAAGCCTGTTTCCTGCAGTTCTGTATGACAGATTACTTCCTTTCTTCACAGCCAACTGAAGTATGCTTTTTGTTTATTTGTAGGCATTCAACACCTTTATTGATGATATATTTGCTTTTATCATCACTATGCCAACATCTCACAGGCTGGCGTGCTTTAGAGATGATGTGGTGTTTCTGGTCTATCTTTACCAAAGATGGTATGCCTTTCTTTAATACTTGTCAAATTTTTTTACAGTGCTGTAGATGGTTGCAGTGTTATTGCTATAAAGAACTGTGAAATAGTTTGGGATAGACTTTCCAGAGGATTTTTATACCATGGTAATGTACAGTATGGTCTGGATAATGGTAGTTGCGTATGTGCCTAGTGAAGGGAATAACGAGTAGGGTATCCTGAAAATGAGATCTCAGTACAAATGGGGAGCAAAAGGGCTTCCTCATAACAGACAATAATCCTGGACCCTTGAGCATGCTGAGAGTAAACAAGAAACTCCTCTCAGCACACACAGAGTTTTTGTCAGTTACCCCTTCTCTCTTCCCAAAACAGCACTCATCCCTTTCAGCAGATAGTTTTGTATTTGAAAGTTACCAAGAAAATTAACCTGAGACCTGAAGCAAGGTGAAGGAGAGCAATTCTTAAACTTCTGTTCATAAACCCATTTTGGAGTTCTGGGCTTCTAACCCTTGCTGAGGGGCTACATGTCTACATATGCTCAGGATCTGATGCACGCTTTTCAAGTTGCTATGCAAGGTACTAGCTAAGGATGTTTTCTGATGAGGAAAAAGCCCTGCTCTGCTTTCCTCTTTATCTGGTTTCCAAACACAAGTTAGTAAGTCAAGTATCTGGTGAGTTTCAGATTCTTTAAGTAACAAAAATCAAACAGGGAAGGCTATATGCAATCATCACTGAAATACTGTTCATAAGTGAAGCTACAGAAAATGTATTCTTGTTCCCAAGAATAAATATTTATACGTGAAGCAAACAAGAATTTTAAGCCAGGTTCCCATTATACCAGACTGTATGAATTTGTCTCTCTAACCATTAATACTAAATGTGGACTCCAGGTTTGGGTTTCTGTGATCACACATAACTGAAATAAAATAGGCCCCCTTCCAAGGTATTCTTCTAGAAGTTAACAGCTCAACAACTTCTCAGCCAGTGGCTGGGTGCTGGTTTCAAGTTTGAGAGATATCCTGGACTGCTTGAGAATTATACCAGCCAAGATTTAGAGGAGATCATACATCTTTTAAGAGGCCCTGGTATGAGACAGCTGGTTAAGTCTTAATGTGAAGAAGCTGATGTGTCTGTAGCTAATCTTTAATAGTGTTGGGGGTTTTGCCACAAATGGGAATAGATATTATGATGAGAAAGAAAGTCACTTTTAAAATTAAGTGGCACAGAACTGCGTAATTCCTTCAGGTATCAGACAGTATTGTAACTACTTATCTGTTTTTTCTGCCAGGCTTTATCCTGTGGATAAGAGCAGAGTGAATGAGTATGGAGAATCTTATGAAGAAAAGCCAAGAAAGAAAGCTCATAGAGAATAACTAAGAATTGAAGAAGATTCTGACCCCTGGACTCTTACTGGCTTCATGTATTATCTGGTCTTAAGGAAGGAAAAACATATTTAATAAGAGTATTTTTAAAGCTTATGACAAAACTACATGGACAATACATCTTCTATATTGCCAAAATCTAGTTTTGATATCCTCCTATTTCAAGATCCTCTTTTGTCCTCACAAGGTCCACAGTCTGCCAGATGTTATTAAATAAACTTCCTGCATTTAAACTTCTCTTTGGTGAAAGCCTGAGTGTCCTGACTATTGTAATTAATACCAAAATCTGTGTTTTTGAGATAACTCACTAACTGAAAGTGCAGTGCTCATGCCACTAGGCTATGAAAGAAAAAAGTCAAGTGTGTTGCCGCAGAATCGAGCATTGTTGCCAGACTGGAGGCTGACAAACATGTATAATATTGAGCTACATGATAATTACAAATCATGAAAATTCTAGAAATCATTATTAAAGTTGTATGTGGGCATTTACCTTCATAGCTAAAAAAACCCACACATTGGAAATATAGGATGAGACAGGCAGGGTTGTTAAAATTCAAATTTTGCCATCTTCTTAGCCTGCAATATGACAGAAGGGTTCGGTTGTCTTAAATTGAATGAAGATGTGGAAAAGAAAAACCCAGCCCAACCTGTAAAATTATTTCTTTCAATATGTATCTGAGTTTATATAAATCCTTCTGCATTGTTGACAGACCTTCTGGTTTCTTGGCATAGCAGGTATTCATATAATGTAAATCATTGTTATGTGCTAGGAAAGTCTCTTAATGCATCTCAAATTCTTCGTCATGGGGTGAGCCTGTGACCTAATAGCCCAATTCTCTCGTGTTTCAAAGGGTCTTTCCCTGCCCAGTTCTACTTACAAGATGAAACACACATCATTCAAGTGGAATAACAACCTACCTGAATACAGAAGAAAAAAAAACAGCCTGGTGAAGAATAAGTATCTTCCTTTCACACCATTTAAAATCCATATTCCATGGCACAGTTCATTTAAGGAGGTATTTTGATTTGTTTCTTTCCAATTACTAGAAATAATCAAGTTGAATTATTACAGCAAAATTCAAACTACACAGCTGTATCTAGAAACCATGGTTCTAGATTGTTAAAGGCCAGGTTTTTAGTGAAACAGAGTGCCTTCCTTTCAGTAGCAAATAAAATGCAATTAAAAAATTCTGAAAGGAAGAATTCTGGTTTCCAATTCCAGTTTTGCTTTGGTCTGTAAGTTTACAAATTAACCCAAATGATTCTTAAGTTTCCGTATTGAATTGCATGCTGTTTGTGCAAGGCTTTGTAACCCCAATTTGTCACTGATTGAAAATATTAATTGAATAACCTAGCAGAGCACAGATCTGCTCCTATAGTCTGCAACTACTTTATGAGGTCTATTGTATACAGTTCAGATACTGAAGAAATCTGAACGTATAAATACTTGGGTCCCCAAAAGATAAAGACATGTGCCTAACTTCTTCTGTCACAAACTGCAGTCTTTCTTATACTGAAATCCTCCTTACATGCTACTGGCAATGGAAAGGAGTCTTGAAGTGGATATTTAACTCATGTTTGTGTTAAGGTCTCTTTACACTGTCGATTGTTACTAAGGAGGACTGTTGATTTTAGCATTAAACGTACATAAATAAGTATGCAAAACTGGGGTTGCATTTGCTGTATCTTGCACCTGGTTTGGTTGGAAGCAGCTCGCTCATGGCTGTTAGGCAAACTAATTTGGGACTCCCATTGCATAATAATAGTGGTGTGTGAAAAAAATTCCTGATATTAATTCACATACATAGCATATTCCCTTTTTCATTTCAAAACAACCAAGTCACTGGTTCTTCTGGAGCAGCGTCTGAAAGTGCAGAATACCATATTCAGGCATTTTTGATGCTTCTAATTTTTTGTATGTAGCTGTTGAAAAAAAATCACTCTTGCACCTTTACGTACTGTGAGTTTATAGCTCTTCTGTCTTGCACTTGTGATGACAATGACCTCAGAATACCCTAATACAAAATTAGAACATTCTAAGCTCTTTAAAATAAGCAAGACTTTCCAGTTCAAGCCATTGTTTTCTGCATACCATTTCCAAATAAAAGACTTGGCATTTGGGATAGAGTTACCTTTTGTTATTGAAGAGGAAGGTTGTGAAAAACTATGTAAGTAGAGAACCTTTGGTGATACTAAATGAAATGTTTTAGTTTTCTAGTTGTTGAAATGTCATCAGCTTAAAAATGTGGTTCTGTGTGTGGTTAATGTAGAAGAAAACATATACAAAAGCTCATTGAATGTATTGCAGCTCATGCCGGATTATCAGTATCTGTGATCTGTTTAAAAGTTCCTCACTTGTCATAGGATTAATTTTGGTAAGCAGCAAGGTGGCATCTTCATTAGGCTTGGGGTGGCTTTGGAAGTTAAGATTACAGTGGCCTGGGGCGGGGCTGTTTTAGAGTTAACTTGGAAAATGTTCATCTCCTTCCGAAAGATACTCTTGCACAGTACTTACTAGTGCGTAGCAATAGCAAAAGACACTGAGGTGTCTCCAGAAGCGCAATAAAAGCTGGTGAAGGGTCTGGAGCACAAGTCTTACAAGGAGCAGATGGGGCAAGTGGGATTGTTTCACCTGGAGAAAAGGAGGCTCAGGGAGACTTACCACTCTACAATTACCTGAAAGGAGGTTGTAGCAAGGTGGGTTTTGGTCTTTTCTCTCAACTGATAAGTAACAGGACAAGAGGAAAATGGCCTCAAGATGTGTTTCAAGTGAAACAGGATAATCTATTTGTAATGCTAGTCCTCAGCATACAGCTTACAGCTGTATCATAAGATCCTGAAAGATACTGGGAAGGGACCTCAAGAGGCTCTCCAGTACCAGCACAGCATCTTCCCCCTGTTACAGACTAACTGGGCTTTTCTGATAAAACCCTCTTGAGTGAATAAATCTAGCTGTAGGAGCTGAGAAGTAAAGCCAGAACAGAAAGGAATAAGCAGTGGTTCATCTGGTGAAACCAACAAACCCTTCAACTTGCTTGAGAAAGAATCACTCAGCCTCACCCTCTCTGAGTTGTTATGAAGATCCATAGGAGAAAACAAAATTGTGTATTGAACCAGGAACTGTTTTTTTTTTCAAGCTGACTGATTTCATAAACTTGGGGAATGCTCCAGCATTATCCCCAGGTAAGGATATTCTGTCTGATCAACACCACCTCTTCACTGCCAGCAGGTTCTCCACCTGTTTGATACCAGAAGAGCATTGGTTATTTTCATGAACTTTTTGCTACTGCAGACTGCAATCACATAGTTAAAAAAATAAATAAATAACCCAGTGATATGTAAAGTACTAAGTAAATAAAAATTTCAGGGAGCCAACTGTGCACACAGTTCTGCTTTGTTTCCCATGTGACAAGGTCACGGATGTCACATTTATGCAGAGTGAAATCAGATGTGAATTTGGTTGATGAGGGCATCTTCAGCACTAAAGTAGGAGTCAAAGTCCAAGAGCAATGGGGCAGACCACATCTGGGCTACAAAGAGATATGTGCCAGAGAGAATGAGTTTGTGTGGAGGTCTCAAAACATACGAGTCTCATCTGCATGAACAGCAACATGTCAACACATAGGAATTGAGCATGGACTGAACCCATGGTGGCATGGCTTAACCCCAGCCAGCAGCTAAGCTCCACACAGCTGCTCATTCAGTTCCCCTCCTCGGTGGGATGGGAGGAGAATTGGAAGGGTAAAAGTGAGAAAGGAACTTACGAGTTGAGATAAAGACACCTTAACAATTAAAAATAAATAATAATTAAAAAAAATAGAAAATAATTTGTGAGAACACCCCAAACAACAGATAGGCAAATAAAACCCAAGAAAGGCAAGTGATGCAAATGAAAACAATGGCTCACCACCAACCCTAAGCAACCAATTGCACACCAGTCCCCAAGCAGTGCCACCCCATAATATCCCCCTTCGGTTTAATGCTGAGTATGACACCATATGGTCTGGGATATCCCTTGGGTCAGTTGGGATCAGCTGTCCTGGTTGTCTCCCCTCCCAATTCCTTGTGCACCACCAGCCTACTTGCCAGTGGGGCAGTCTGAGCAGCCAAAAAGGCCTAGAGGCTGTATAAGCACTGCTTAGCACCAACAAACAAAGGCATTACTGTTGTTCTTACTTCAAACAGATCTTCCATGGAGTGCTGGTCCTAAAGGGGTTCCTGGGAAGGGAATCTTCTTGGTTACTTCCAGAGGAAATCTACCTTAATAAAGTAGTAATGCTCACTTTATAACTTCCTTCAACATTTTTCTTGACTGTAACTCACACTATCCTGAGCATTCCGAAAATACACAGCAAAAATTATCCACTGAAAAGATGCTACAAAGCTGACTAAAAATAAAAGCCTAAATCACAGGCTGGTTTGGAAGGGACCTTAAAAGTTCATCCAGTTCCAACCCCCCCTGCCATGAGCAGGGACACCTTCCACTAGACCAGGCTGCTCAAAGCCCCATCCAACCTGGCCTTGAGCACTGCCAGGGATGGGGCTGCCACAGCTTCTCTGGGCAACCTGTGCCAGTGCCTCATGACACTCATGATGAAGAATTTCTTCCTCATATCTAACATAAATCTACTCTTTCAGTTTAAAGCCATTCCCCCTTGTTCTATCACTACACGCCCTTGTAAAAAGTTCCTCTCACATACAAAGATTTCTTGTAGGCCCCCTTTAGTTACTGGGAGGCTGATATGTCTCCCTGGAACCTTCTCCAGTCTGAACAAGCCCAACTATCTCAGCTTGTCTCCATAGGAGAGGTGCTACAGCCCTCTGATCATCTTCATGGCCTCCTCTGGACTCGCTCCAAAAGCTCCACATCCCTCTTGTGTTCAGGACACCAGAACTGCACATAATACTCCAAGTGAGGTCTCACGAGAGCAGAGGAGCAGGATCACCTCCTTCGATCTGCTGGTCACGCTCCTTTTGATGCAGCCAAGGATACAGCTGGCTTTCTGGGCTACAAGCGCACGCTGAAGCTGGCTGGCTCATGTTGAGCTTCTTACCAGCCAGCACCCTCAAGTCCTCCTCAGTCTGCCCTCAATCCAGTCCCCGCTCACCCTGTGTTCCCGTCGGAAGCCATACCACACATCTTCGTTAGCCGGTGCTAGCTCCCTGCCCCACAGCCGCTCCTTCCCACCCGCCTCAGGCCGAGCCCGTGGCCTCAGGAGATAGCGCCTCAAGAAGTAACGAAGGAGCGCTAGAGCTGGACAGCGGCCTCCCTCCCTGCCCCGCCCCGTCCCGCCTCACCTCACCTTGGCCACCGCCCCTGCCCGGCAGTTGTGGGTCGGTGGTGCTCAGACGGAGCAGCCGCGGGATGATTTTGCGAGGGCGTTTTCTTCATATTTAAAAGTGACTCTGTTTTCGTTGTTTTAGTCAGCAGCTCTCTGTCACCCGCCGGCAGCAACGGCGGGGGAGCGCAGCGCAGCGGTACGGGAGGGAGGGGAGCGAGGCGCGGGGCGGCCCCAGGTGTCGGCGTGCACTGCCTCTTACAACATGGCGGGCACGGACTCCTTCGCGGCGGTGTTGACCGCGCTGCGCGGCTGCTACGCGGAGGTCGCCCCGCTGGAGACCTTCATCCGGCAGCTGCAGGACAGCAGCTCCGGGGAGGCCGAGGTGCTGCGGGGCGACGACATAGGCTGCTACCGGACCTTCGTGGGGGCGTGCCTGGTGTGCGTCCCCCGGGGGGCCCGCGCTATCCCCCGGCCCTTCACCTTCAAGCAGGTAAGAGGCAGGCCAAGAGTGCCGGTGGCCTGCGTGGGGCCCGGGATGGCCGTATCTGCACAGCCCCCGCCGAGGAGTGAGGCCTGCTGGGGTCCGGGCGAAGCCCCCCTTCCAGTGGCTGGAGGGAGCACCAGAGCCGGTGCCTGCCCGTGGGGGGCTGCGGAAGGGCGTCGCTGCCTGCGGTAGATGGTGGCACCACGCTTCCTGTCTTTCATGCGTGCCCCTCGTGGCTGTTGCTGGGCCCCGCCAGCCCGCTCCAGCCAGCGGGGAGGGGTGTGAGTGCATTCCCCCTTCTCTTCTCCTGGAGGGTGAGCAAACAAAGGCGGCGGGTGGGTGGTTGGTTAGGTACCGCGGAAGGGCTGCGTGCCGCTGAGCCCCCGGCTACCTGCGTGCCGTGTGTGGTACGGGGGAGCAAACCGAGTGCGGCCGGGGAGCGACGAGGAATTACGAGTGCCACTTCCCACTCTAGTGAGGGGAGGTATGAGGGGAGAAATCGCTTGTGGGCCGGTAATTAAGCAGAAGAAACTTGACGGAGAAGGAAGGCCGCTTTTCTAAGAGTTTTAGAGTGCATGAGCAGAACTGCGCTATGGTAGTAAATAAGCTTGTCTTAGAATTGCGAACGAAGTCGTTTAATTGAGCTTTTCTGTACGTAAAAGGAAATGGAGGCCTCAAGAAAATCAGTGTTAGTTCCCTGGAGGTTAGAGCCTGTGTAAGCACGTGTAGGGCAGAATGACATGGAGGTCTTGGGGGCCGGTTTGCTGCGGGGAGCCAAGGGGCATAGTGTAGGGTGTTTCCTGGGCATGAAATCCACGACCAACAGGGCAGATGTTAAAAAGACTTCCTTAAAGTCATAGGCCCACGTTGCTGCACGTAAACATCTTGTGGTACACTTGAAAACCCTTCTTTAGTATTGCCCATGTGGATCACTAATACCGCTTCAAAACTTGGTGTCTAGGACTTTGTATCTTGCATGTCTGTTTATTTAAATTGTGTGTTGTGGTTTATGGAAGTGTCAGTGATAAAAGCTAGTTTTCTTTCCTCAAGTTGTCTAGTCAGAAAGAAGTTACTGCAAGAGTTGTTCAGCGACTGTGTGAAAAAAGAAAGAAGAATGTCCTCGCATATGGATATGCCTTACTGGATGAAAACAGTTCTCATCTCCCAGTCATGCCATGTTCACGTGTATACAGCTACCTATCCAATACTGGAACGGAAACTACTTGTACCAGTGGCGTCTGGGAAACACTGCTGAGCAGGATAGGGGACGATGTGATGATGTATTTAATGGAACATTGTGCAATCTTTATGCTGGTTCCCCCTAGTAATTGTTACCAAGTTTGTGGGCAACCCGTTTATGAACTTATTCCACATAATGTATGCTCACCCTCTGCATTTGTTAGACAAAGGTTTTCAAAGCGTAAACGTAGTAGATTGCTTGACTATATGCAAAAAAGGCTTGTGTTTCATAGACAGTATCTTTCAAAGTCACATTGGTGGAAAAGCAGACAAAGACTTGGCACTAATGTCTCCAGCATGGGAAGTAGAAAAAATAACAAGATACGAAGCTCGATGCCCAGTTACCGGTATTCTACAAAAGCTGTTTCTAAAGCAAGCAGACAGATTAGAACAGCTACTGAGCATCTGGAAACACAGAGTAGCTCCAGTTTGTGTTTGTCAGCTACGGTACCATCTTTAAAAAGGAAGCTTAATAGGAAACAACGTGAAATTCCAGCTAAGAGAGCAAGAGTAGAGGAAAAGGCTTGTAATCTCACTCCTGCTGTAAACCAAAGTAGTTCTGAGAGATGTGGAACTCAGTGTGTGGCATCACATTCTGCAAGTCTCATTAAAAAAAGGCACATTTCTCAAAGAAGTAACAATGATATGTCTGGTCCTTCTTTAGTTCACGCATCTCGTGACAGGAAGGTTGTTGTGGCACGTGAAAGATCTTGTTCACGAGGAGTTCAGAGTAATGAACTCTTAAAGTCCAGCACTGAAATGCAAGCAGAATCCCATAGGAAAGGAGTAGAAATGTGTATGCATGAATCTCAGTCGGATTCTGTGCAAACTAAACCTGTGGAGGGTATTTCTTCAAAATGCAAAAGGCAAAAAAGTCCTGTAGGTCATTTGGCGAAGAAGTTACCAAATAAGCTCTTGCGTTCTGCAGTGTACTTTAATAAGAAGCTGCTGCTTTATTCCTGCAGGAGTTTTCGGGAATGTTTTCCTAAATCATTTTTACTGAATCGCTTGCAGGGCTGTCAGGCAGGTGGAAGACGGCTTATAGAAACTATATTCTTAAACCCAAGTCTGTTGCAGAAAAAACACAACCAAAACCTGCTACGTCGCAACTGGAGAAAGAAGAGGTTGCCCAAGCGCTATTGGCAAATGAGACATACATTTGAGAAGCTGCTAAAGAACCATGGAAAGTGCCCTTACTTAGCTATCTTGAAAAGCTATTGCCCTGTTAAGATATCTGAAGCCAGTGTGAGAAAAACTGAGCTGCCTTGTGGGGTAACTTTGCCTGGAGAAGCAGAGGCTCACAAACAAGCGGAACAGTTTGTGAAAGAGCCTGCTAATGGTGTGACAAGCAGCAGATGTGAATCTGGTCACACTAATGTGCCAGACAATTTATGCACTCCTCTTGCAAAATCTGTGCATGAGAAGTCACAGAGTGAGGAGCAAAATCCAGGAGGGGTGTGTGAGTCTGACCTCAGGAACCTTCTCAAGCGACACAGCAGCCACTGGCAGGTGTACATGTTTGTGAGGGAGTGCCTGGAGCAAGTCATCCCTGCTGAGCTTTGGGGTTCAAACCATAACAAGTGCCAGTTCTTAAAAAACGTGAAAGTATTCATTTCCATGGGGAAGTTTGCAAAGCTTTCACTGAAGGAGTTGATGTGGAAGATGCGAGTGAATGACTGCATGTGGCTTCGTCTAGTTAAAGGTACTTCTTATATTAAAGAGCTAAGTGGTGGGGGGTGTCAGATGTCTGGTGTTCATGTTTAAGGTGGGAAGTGCAGGGTAATGAATCAGGGTTCAGAGTAGTTGGGTTCATTGGTAATAACTGTAGCTGAGAGAGCAAACTAGTAGTGTTTGTAATTAAAAATAGAAGAACAGTTAAGCCTGTCTTCCTTCCAAAACCTGAAGTTTTCATTGTTTTCGTTCATGCTTTTTGTATTTAATAGGATGGCATTTTCATCAATATGAATTCAGAACCTGAGCATTTCCAAAAAGGATCTTCCCCTTCCACCCCTACCCTCCAAATTGCAGTAACTCTGAAAATTCATTGAAGCATCACCAAAGCACGTAATGAACAAATGCAGTCTGCTTGTTGGTTACCATGAGCCTTCAGAAAGAACTAAAGGCAGATAAAACACTTGTAGCAGCATGTGTCCCTCTGCTAGTGTAGTGAGCCTTCATCCCACAGTGTGTTTGGGTTTTTTGCCACTCATGTCAACCCTGTGAGAAAGATGCGAGTATGGGAACCATGCAGTATGAGGGTTGCCCACCATCTGTCACCTTTCTAGAGCCCTCTACAAACAAGAGACCCTTACTGAGCACTAGTTCAGGTTGAGTAATTAGTGGAGCAGAGGTCACAAGACCAAGTTATCCCTGGCATTAGCTGATTGCTCCAAATTCGGTGTGAAACCGTTCAGTTTAGTCCTTGTTTCAGGTGACAGGTAAATTTTGCTTCTCTGAAGAAGTCTTTCTTCAGACACTGTTCTAAGACGTAAATTCAGGCTTGTAGCTGTGGTTTTGTAGTTGACTCCTGCAGGATCTAATGCATGCTGTCATTTCTCTGTGCTTCCATTCTCCATCTGTACAGTGTGGATTGCACTTCCATGACTATATGTTTGCAGTATTTTTTCTTTCCTGGTAATGTACTTAGTTCTACAGTAACGTGTACTGAAAAGGGTATTGCTTTTTAAAAGGTGCAGTAAGGTTCTAAAATTACTAAAGGTTCTTTGTAATGTAAGAGGACAGTAAAAATTCTGATGTTTGAGAACTGATGTCAAAAATGGAAGAGGTTACACTTCCATAAAAACCCTGTCAATTCTAGCAGACATATTAATTCTTTATTCAGAAACTCAAAACGATGTTTTTTTTAAATGCTGAGCAGTTACATATTTTAAAGTGTTTTTATTGTAAGATACACGTTTGGTTTGTAGCCATTTGGAACATCATATCTTAAAAAAATGTCTCTTATCCTCTGACCTTATTCCAGGAAAAGCAACACATAGGCTTGATTTTAATTGTCATGGAACTGCTCCCTTGTGTTTGGATTTCAAAGACACATTTCATTCCTTTGCTGCACTGTGGGCGTTTGGGTTTTTTTCCTCCAAAAGTAATAGTAATGGTTACTTATCATTTCCCTGAATTGTAATCATTTACATCTGTTGTTAGTAACTTACAAAACAAAGTATCTGGTTCCAGGACAGCTACTTAACAACATCCCAATTTAATTTGTGTATCATAATTGCATATTGCAACTCTTAAATTGGAGAATTTTCTAACAGTCATTGGATTTTTTTGATTAATGTTAGCTGCCTTGTGTTGAAGTGAGCACTGATTTATCTCCTTATGATAGTCTTGGGTGTTAAGTGCATGAGAGTGTCTCTGTCCTGAAGTGCAATAAATCCAGACAGGTTAGAGAACTGGAGACTTACTTCCATTTTATAAGTTTGAGATTTAAGCCTCGGCTGCATTGTGTCAAAATTAAACTGGTTTTAACACATTTGTGCCATAATCATTATTTGTGCTTTGCAGCTAAGATAATATTTCTGTATCATTTCTTTCTGTTGCCATGTTGCATTTTGCTAAATTTTACTCCTAAATTTAATTAGGAAAAGTATTATTGAAAGTGGCAAAAAATCAGTATTGTAGCACAGGGTTTTATTCTCTATTCACCACAGATCTATGGTCTTAAATCTGACAGCAGCTGGGAATGTTCTGGGTTCATAATTTTTGTGCTATCTAAATGTCGTAAGTGCTGATGGACTTAGGGTGATTTTTTGTTGTTTTTTTTTTTCTTTTTTGACCACAGCAGTAAGTTTTGTAAAGGATGTCTGAAATAAAGCCTAACCCTAAACTTTATTTTCATGTTATTGGGAAATCTGAATGTCATTCTCATCCCCAAGTCAGCCCAGTTTAATTCTGTTATATTTAAACCTAAGTATTTTCATTCTTTTGCCTTTTCTAAAAAACTTTTTTTATTGTAGTAGGCTGACTCCCATTTTACCTTTCCCTTCACAATAATCTTGCCATAGTGCCTCCCACAGTCGACACTGGGGGAAGAAAGTAAGTCTTTGTGCTACTTATGGCATGTATTCGTATCCTGTCAGTTTGTCACTGCACATTAATTGTGATGTTTGTACTTCAAGCTTGGGTGAGTCACATTATTTAATGACAGTGAAAATTTGGAGTGGTATTTGTGCCATTTTTTGTATTTGCTTTTTTTCCTTCCCATTAATGTCAAGCTAAGAAAGTGTTATGTGTGTTGTTTTTTTTTTTTTGTTTGTGTGTTCTGTTTCTTTACTAATACAAATAGCTGATATTTACCTTTGAATTGTTTATTGAAGGTGATCACTTTGTTCCTGCTTATGAACATTGTTTCCGTGAAGAACTTCTGGCTAAATTCCTGTACTGGCTGATGGATACCTATGTTATTGAGTTGCTCAGATCATTTTTCTATGTCACTGAGACCACGTTCCAGAAGAACTTGCTTTTCTACTACCGAAAGTTTGTCTGGGGCAAGTTACAGAGCATTGGAATTAGGTAACGCTAGAAAATGAATCAAACATTAGTAGAATATGTGGAAATCTCATGTTTTTACAATTCTGCTTTCATTTATTGCCCATTTTTCCTCCTTTTATTTGCTTAATTTCCTAAAAGAAAATTCAGTCTGTGATCGGAATGTGCACAGCTTGTAAATTCAGAAATATTTTGTGTGAGAAAACTGATTCAAATTTAGAATTCTGTGGTAGGAGGAGAGAAACCTTTGTAATAGTAAAATCCATTACAATGAGGTTTTTGGTTTGATAAGTTGATTTTTTTTTACACCTTTTAACAGTGAGTAAAGCACAGCAACAATCCCAAAGTAACCTTGGGATAGTTCATTTTAAAAATACTCAACTTGCTTCAATTGTTTTAATTATACATAATCAAACCTCTGCTGAAATGCTGTAATACTCTGCTTAGGAATACAGGCAGTAGTCTTGTGTTTTGAGGATTTTATTGAAGTGAATATTTTATTTTATTGAATATTTATCTTCTGTTTATATTTTATTTTATTGAATATTTATCTTTTGTAGTGCAGCTGTGGAATTCCATGCTGCTTTTTTGGTCTTAAAAATGCATGCATGTATTTAAGTTAGGTCATTATTTAAGATCAAATTCAAAGCAATTAAGTCAGAAAATATGAAAGATCTGAAGGCAGTTTTAATGAACAGGATTATGCACACATCTCCGTAATTCACATCTTCTGGGTTTTCATTAGAAACTGTTGGTATCTGAGAGCGCTTTGGAACTGTGCAAAATGAGCGTACCTCATATCTTGTGTTTTAATGGCTCTTTTATATGGAGAACCTTTTGCTTTCACAGTGGTCTCCTGGTCTGCAATGTTATGTGTGTGATTTTTTTTATTTTTTTTTCCCTCCTGCCCCACCACTCTCTGATTTCAGCTTGGATATCTGCAGTGCAGCTTTTCTGCATATGTGTTTGCACTGAATGGGGTCTTGACCTCATTTGCATTTGTAGCACAGAGTATGCAATTTAAATAGTAGTAGTAGAATATAATTTTCAGTCCCACATACTATGTTTGTCTGGTCTTCAAACTAACAGCCTTAGTGTTGCAATTAGTGCTTTATGTCATTTTAATGTACCTTCAAGGCTGCCTTTAGCATAAAGTATCATCAAGTACTAATTTTTATGTATTAGATACGCTGTTTTGTAGTGGAGCATCTGATTGAAAGAAAACAAATATTTTTGGGTTTAGCCCTTTTGTCCCTATTCCCAGTTTCCCAGAAAAACCCAGTGTGTAAAGACAAGGTGCTCTGAACTGAAAAAACCCTAAGCTAGGTTGATCTTGTTTTTTTTGATTTCCTCCCCACATACTTCCCTACTGTATAGGAAGTTCCACCTCCCTTTTGACGTGGGAAATCTGTGAACTGCACAATACTGGAAGGTGGGGAAGTATCCCAAAGAAGTCCTGTGCTGTGTGCCTGCTGAGGATATCCTGTGAGGTCAGGATGTTTGCTGTTGGCTAGAGGGTACATAGCTGCATGGACTTCTAATCTAATCCCAGCAGCTGTGCTTAAGCTTCACTCACAGTGCCAGGGATTTTAGCACTGCTTTTTCAAGTGTGCAGGGTAACATGAGGTCTCCTGCTAATCCATTATACTACACCTGTACAGGTAGCAAGCTGCCTACTTCACACAAGAGAGAAATTGGGTGTTGGATATACAGCTGTTTAGGGCTGCCTCGGCCATTTTGAGGCTTTCCATGCACCATCCTCTTTTACCCAGCCAGTGTTTTCAGGCATTTGTCCCACTTCTTCTGTGGGGATTGAGTTGTCTCACTTCCCAGGGGAGTATCATAACCTGTAGGGCTTTTTGGAATGGCACATTTTGTCTTTCTGAGCAGTACAAGTAGCAGGAGATTGATCCAGGTCTTTTATGTTGCATCTAGGGCATTTTAACAATATGTGTTAACTTAAAAGCAAGGGCTTTTTCTCCACCTCCTTTTCCTGATTCATTGCTTAGAAAACGATTGATTAAGCTACACTGAACTGTAAATTCTGGGGGGATGTCTGAGGTGGAAGCACATTTCCCAGTAAGATGAACTTACAGACCTCACAACCATGACTTGGGAGCCTTCCATTCTTCATTATTAGCTGACACGTGCTCATCAGATCAATTCTTTTCAATCATGTTACTGGATATTTAAATACCCCTTTTTGTATATGTATCCTGGTATTCACTTTTAATAAGTAGTAGGTCCCCTAGATGCTGTGAGTGGAACAGCTCATTATCTCGTGTAGTTCCTTCCCTGAATCTTTCTTAACATAGTTTTCAGAAGGTTCTGCTCAACTTTGTTAATATCCCTCAAGTTTATGAAAGCATGAGAAACAGCCAACTTCCTGTTGTTTTGTATAAAATATGTCCTAATTTTCAGACGTATTCAGCTAATCTGTGCTAAAATTTTCATTTGTGTTAATTAAGATTTGGTTTTAATTATCTTAATTTGCATCAAGCAGAAATGAGTACTCTTTTCCTTTTTGTATTACATTTTCATTAAGGTACCATGAAATTGTTCTGAAATTCAGATTTCCATGTCACTTTCTGCAGGGGTTAGTATTTGTAATTATCTTCTTAGAAAAATATTTGGCTTCATTTATTATAACGGGATTAAATGTTTTGACTTTCTGCCTTTCCTGTTGTTTACACTTAATGTGTATTTGTATTTTAGAAACCATTTTGCCAGAGTACGTCTACATGCTTTATCTTCAGAAGATATTGAAGCTATCCGTCAAAAAAAATATGTGACATCAAGGCTCCGGTTCATTCCCAGACCAAATGGGTTAAGACCCATAGTAAATGTGAGCAGCGTTGTTAATGCACGAGCGTTCAGCAAGGAAAGCAGAGAAAAGAAGGTTTTTATTTTCTTTATTGTTTTATATGTGTTTAATGCAGGCAACTAATAAAGCGAGTGAGCTTTTTGTTATATAAAACTAGTTTTAACATGTTGAACTGGAACATTCAAATTGGAATTACTGAATGGGCTTACTTGTTGACTTCTCCCTTCCCAGTGCTTAATTACCATTAGCCTTCAGTTCCGAAATCATGTACTTCTGTTTGCAAGCCTGTCTTAAAGAAGTGAATCTAGTGGAATGGTATGGCCTATTAGGGTTTTTTTTTCCTCTTTCTGTTCCTTCAGGTTTACTAATTGGTTGTGGTAGGCGTCACTCACCTATGAGAGTAGAAGGACATAAATCTCCATCAGTATTCTGAACTAACATGTCGTATTTGTTTGGCACACCAGCACGTGAGGATTAGACAAGTCTGTCTTGTTGGGATTTACCTGAATACTGATGGTGTGTGTTGACTAGTTGGCTTTGATGCCAGGTCAGCCCAGAGGGCCAAACGGTGAATTGGGTGTATTGCAGAAGGTCCAGGAATAGCAAGGAAGCTGGATGAACCGCGTTAGGGAGATACAAAAGAAGCTGGGAATTACTGCAGTGTGGGAACAGAGGCAGAATACACAGTGCGCAGACTAATCTGTTTAACAGGCCAGTTAACCACAAGACATAGTGGGAGCCTGATTTCACTGTCTTGCATGACTGCATTAATTGTTTTTCCTTAAGGCTGGGTCGCATCTGGTGCACATGATTGATGTTCCCCAAATGGATGATAGGTCAATGGCTTCTTAGTGCTTAGTGCTTGGTGTGTGATTCCCAAACCAGATCTGAAGTGTTACTTCTTCATAGCCTTTTTGTGGCAGTCAGAGTCTCAGATTTGAAAATATACACACAGTTAATTCAGAAATAGCTACAGTGCTTTAAAGGTGCCGGATCCTGTAGCAGATCTGGCAAAGGATGATATGACTATACTGAAGAAGATGTAGACTCAAAGTCAACCATGGTAGCTGGTCAAGTGATTTGAAGTAACCTGCTCTGGAGTTGAGAGGGAGTATCTGTATCTGCTGAAAAGTGGGAGCAATAGACTCCTGTTGGAAAGTGCTGACAAATAGCTGAGGGCACTGAGGTTTTCAGCTATTAGACAGATCTCAACTGTCAAAACTAATAAGTCCATCTATTTATCTCCTTAACTATTACACCTTGATTTCCAAGAGTTGGGTACAGAGGCTCTCTTGTCATTTGCAGGTTTTTGCTGCAGCTAAATTCAGGCTTTCTGAAAACAGCAGTTGAACAAAGTAATACATAAATTTAATCTCAGTTTTCATCTAAGTGTGAAGTCTGTGCATTGGACAGAATTTAACATGTTTCAGCATACTTTAAGGTGATTCTCTTTGATCTCTGTAGGTGCAGCAATACAACACTGAACTGAAAAATCTATTTAGTGTGTTAAATTATGAACGGACTAAAAACAGCAGTTTTATTGGCTCCTCAGTGTTTGGGAAAGATGATATCTACAGGGCATGGAAGAATTTTGTTACAGAAGTGCTTGAATCATATGATAAAATTCCTCATTTCTACTTTGTAAAGGTATGCCTTTAATTACACATTCAAACTAATTTTTCAAAGTCAACTTCTGTAAATACTTCTGTAGCTGTAATAGCTGTGATCTGACTGCATAATTATTTCTTTTTCAAAATAAACTTTTGTGCATACCTAACACAGGCTCTGGTTTGGCTTTTTCAAGATGGGGTTTGGTTGGTTTTTTTTTTTGACAGGGTGTGTCCCTGCAGTAGCATTTCCTTTACTGTATTTTTCTATGTTTGTCGTGTAGCACATGCACTGGATTTTTGCAGTTACTTTTACATTAGTGTGAAAACAGGACAAAGATACAAAATGAGTTATGCTTTTCAGTCCATCTTCCCAAAGGAAAACCAGGAAAAACTTGCTATGCATATTTGGATAAATTAATCATTTTTTTTAAAAAATAGGTCTCTTCTATCTCGCTCTCATTAGTTTCTGTTGAAAATGAATACTTGAACTGCCAACAAGTGTCTCTCCAACAAGTTTCTTCTCTTGAAAAAATGAGTGCTTGTCTTATCCCACTATATGAAGGAGTTTTTTCTTAACACCTTATTTTTTCTGTTATGTCTAGCAGGCAATCTTTTGTGCTTGAGCTCAGTTCATAGCTTTGAATTGGGGCAGGTTATACAGATGTGTATAAATTACAGAAATTTATATACACTATAATGGGGCTTCTCTCCTGTGCTTTCATATGTCAGTTGTCATCCTGTCCTGACATTACTTTCAGTGATTGTCTTGTTATCCTTCAAGCCAAAAAATCACATCATTGACCTAGTTCTGCTAAAATTGTTTTTTTTCAGAAGGTTTTGAATTTTGGCTGTGACAAGTAAAAGCAGAGGTAAGATTGCAGTATGAGTTAGGAAAGATAAAACATCTAGGTTTGCAGCTTTCCAAAAGCCTAAGATGTCACCTCCGTGATCATATGGAGAGGAAGATTTCTTAATATTTAAACATACAAATATTTAAATATTTAAATAATTAAAAATTTAAATATACAAAATATTTAAACATACAAAAGTGTCACCAATAAACTTCAGTTAAATGATTGAAGGTTCAGCGTTAGATTTAAGGATTGTGCTAAAACGGGTGGTTATCTCTTGTAAGGCCATATTTGTCGATCAGTGAGGAAAGGTTTTGCAGATAAACAATGAGTTTGTTTTGTCACATATTTGGACTGAATGATGCAATAGTTACACTCCTATGTGATTTATCCTTCAGTCTTTTTTACATATTACAATACTTGTCTTACTAATGTAGTGTTTACAGTGATATTGATGAATACATAATGGAAGATATTTTTTCTATTTCAGGCTGATGTGTCCAGGGCATATGATACTATTCCTCACGATAAACTTGTAGAAGTGGTTTCACGGATCTTAAAACCTCAGAAAAAAACTCCCTACTTCATACGACGCTATGCTGTGGTTATGATTACTCCAAGTGGAAAAGCCAGAAAGTCCTATAGGAGAAGTGTATGATATGCCAATTTTTCTTCTATTTACTGCTGTGAATAGGTTTCGGTCCAAGCAGTATTTTTATTTATAACTTTTTTTTGTGTGTGTGTCACAATATGCATTTGGCAGTTACTTCATAAACCATTTGATAATAGTGTTGGATATTTTTCAGAGGTAGCAAAGCTTCTTTTTACCCTGTAATTTTTGCATTTTTTACTCCATGTTAGTAAGTATAAATGTAAATGTATTGCAGAAATAGAGATATGTCAGGAGACATTTTAACAATAGCAGAACTGTTGGATTAAAATAATGGAATAAGGCTGGCCCTTTGACCTTCACTGAATAAAAGAGTCTGGTACTGAATTTTCTATTGCTTTTGTAATTTTTTTTTCTTTACACTCAATATACAGGTTTCTACTTGGCAGGATTTTAAGTCAGACATGGAGAGCTTTGTGTCCTACCTTCAGGAGGCTACCTCATTGCAAAATGCAATAGTAGTTGAACAGGTAAATATTGGGAGGCTTATTTTCAATTGAAATAAGAAAGCTACAGAAGAATTGGAGGAAGATTGTGTGTTTTAATTGAATGTATATATTAGGTGGTGACAGCACCTGTTTTCTAGTAACCCAGCACCTTCCATAAAAAGATTTTTGTAATCTCTTCTTTGATGTTTATAACAGGTTCTTGGTGTTCAGTGGAAGGAGCAGCAGGCAAGAAATCTGGCAAAATGCCCTTCTAGACTTTTCCCAGATTTTTTCATTGTTGCCTCAGACTTTCATTTTAACCAGTATTTTTTTTCCTTTCCTAATTCCATTGTTTGTTTCAACAGTTCTCAAGTGAAAAATTAGCTGTCTAATAAAGAAGGGCTTCAACACTTGCTATCTCTAAAACAAGCAGAAGTAAGAATGAGCAAAATGCATCCTAAGCTAAGTAGCTGAGGAAATAGATGTGGTATCTTGAATAGCAAACTGCACAGAATAGAAAAATTACTTAAACAAAAAAAAAACAAAACAAAAAAATTGACAACTTCAATGATTACCTGTCAAGGTTGAGAAAAATGAACTCTTCTTCAGAGGACACTTTGTTACAAGAAGCACGCATCCTTCTGCCGTTTTGATTCTTGTGTTGCAGGGAACTGTACTAATTCCAAATGGTTGTTCTCAAGATTTCCTTCTGTGCAAGGAGCATGACAGAGAAAGTCATAGAAGTAGGAGAGGAGCTCAGTCAGTTCCCTGATACATTTTATTGCTTGGTATCATGGTGTTCCATGGTAGCAACCTACCATATTCCTGACCATCAGAAGCCCAGGCGGGTATTTTCTAACAGCCTACTTCCTCTATTTATTTTTTTTTTTTCCCCCACAAACTTCCCAATGGAAAATTTTGATTTGAGGTAATTTATGCTTATACAGGTAGAATGATTTTTATATATATATATATATATATATATATATCTGTGGATGTAGGAATAGAATATACAGTATGGGTGGTGCATGATTCTATGATCCTACAAAGTGCAGAGAGCCTAATGAGTGCATGAATGAAAATAAAAATTAGTTGGATCTCTTGTGATGTGTGTGTAGGTTTTATTTTGTTCTTTTTTCCACTGGACATCTGATCTAGGTAACTGTGCTACATATTACATGAACAGCAGCATTCTATTTCAGAGTATTTTGCATTTGGAAACAAGTTGTGTGTCTGTATGTCATTACTTTAAAGTGTTCTGAGGACAGTATCCTGCTGGCTTGGGTGTCTGTACCATGGGTGTATCACATCAGCTTTTCAATGCAAATAACCATGATTTCATGTGGGTCTGTCAAAAGCTGGATGTATTTGTCTCACGTCTAATCTATGCAGAAGAAGTAATTTTACTTTAGTTCTTTTTGTTAAAGGGATTTAAACTGCTCTAAATGAAATTTTTATTACACAGTTTTTAATAAAATAAGCGTCATAAATATTGGGTGGGCAGTAATGCATGGAATCGGTGGTACTACATGGTACAGAATGTTTTGCAATAGAGCTGGCAAGTGAGTGTATTTGTCCTTGGGGAATCCTTAAGAACATGACAGTTATAGACATTGGCCTACAGGATAGAAAGTGGCCAAAAGAGTGGGGTCTCATACATTGTAATAATCCGGTATCATATGCCAACGCTTAAAGTTGTTTAGACATTAGACTTAATTGTTTTCCCTTGTAACACTAATCAAAACTTCTTTTCTCCTAAAGCAAAACAGAAAAGTAACTGCACCATTCACTTGTTGGATGAGAGCAGCTTTTTAGTGTTTAATTCAGATTTTGGTTTCTGGTGGGTTTTCTTCTTACGTTAGGTATTTAAACTCCTACAGTCTAAACGTCCATAAAGGTTTCTAAGTGTATATTGTGTTTTCATTTTCAGTACCTTTCTAAAGTACAAACCTTTTGTTTTGTTGCGTTTCTAGAGCTTAAGTTTAGATGAGACAAGTTCCAGCCTATTTACTTTTTTTCTTCAAATGATACATAACAACATCCTGGAGATCGGGAACAGGTAAAAAAGAAAATAGTTTTTCTTTCTTTAGTGTGTTTGGGTTTTTTCATTAATTGTTTTTTTTTCCTGTTAAACAGGATACTTTGAATTGGCTCAGGGGATTTTCGATAGCTGTCTTTTAAAGATTTTTATTTTGCATGCATTTGAAATCTGTTATATCAGTTTAAATTCCATAAAAACATGAAGAGTGTGGAATAAAATTTATATTGAATAAAGTTTCTCTTTCCCACTTGGATGATGTTAACCATACAAAGAATGCATTATTCTAGAGATATGTAACCTTCTTTATTTAAAACTGCAGATGTAGTTCAAAAGAGAAATACTTTTAAAATGTTGGGATCCATAGTGATAAACAAAAGCAAGGTAACATCTAAGCAATCATGCAAAAGTCTTGTTAGTCATTTCCTTGTAGTGCAAAATTAAACCTTTTCTGTGTGGACTTGCTATTTGGCAATTTAAAATGAAAATATAAGGCAATAAGAATATTAATTAAAATTACTGGCAACTCTAAAATTAGGAATCGGATAGTATAGAGGGCAGTAATGCAGATTTCTTGTGTTCCTAGAGATACTAATTTGGTATTTCTCATCTGGTTTTGCCTCTAGGTGGCGAAAGTGTATCACACATAGAAAACGAGTATTTACGTGGTCTTTATTTGTGAATTCAGAGTGAGGTAGATTAGAATGAATAGCTGCTTGCTCTTGAAAAAATACCTTTAGTTTAGAATACTTAATCTCACAGGGTTGTGTGAGGGGGTGAAAAGCTTTCAAGGAGGCAAATCAAAGAGCCTTTATAGGTGGCAGAATCATGAGACTGCTCGTGTGGCCATTAATAAGGACTGACTAACATCAGTATGTTTAATGAAAGTTTAATGGTTTTAAAGAAAGCACATCTTGACAAAGCCAACTCCACACTTACTTAGTCTCTCAGCTTGGCTGAAAAAATACTGTTTGTCCTGGAAGGGATTTGTCCTTTTTTAATAGCTTATTCTTATTTTCAAATTAAAAAAAAAAAACAAAAACAAAAACAAACAAACAAAAAAACAACCCAAGCTGCAGTAAGTTTAGTAAATGAATACACTCTTTAACTGATGATTCTTCAAAAGGCATCACAGTTAATATTTACTTGATGTTTTGAGAAATGTGCTAGAAGGAATACTTTAATACTTTTTAATACATTTATCGAAAGTCATTACATTATAATCTAATAGCTCACTGTTTCAAAGGGGTGTTGTGAAAATAATTCCCTTGCGTTTTGTGTGGCATGTTCATTCTGTTGCTGCCGGCATAGAAAAATCCACAAGTTAATGGGGAGTTCTGTCTTCAGTAGCTTACCTAGATGTCATGCATTACATTACTATTACGATGCGTGGTCTTACTGGTTTTATATAAGTAACAAGGGAAGTAATGAAGCCTCCCCCTTGCTATGTCTATGTGAATTCTTTGAAGCCAGGAGAAACAAATCAAGGATTATGCTTCTGCAAAATGACAACTGATAACTTAAGTGAATTTTTCAAGTAGGCCGGGGGGAGGCAGAGTATAATTACAAATAATAAGGGTTAGCATTTCACAGGATGTAGTGTTTTTTTTTCCTAATGAAAAGTAAGATAGCTTCATGCCTGAGCTGTTAAATGAGGAAATAAATGTGATTTAAAGTGTAGTTGAGATGCATAAAAACAGATCATGTGCTATACTGGGCTAAGCTCTCAGAAATTTTCCTAAAATTAAAGTAATACTTATTTGGGGAAAAAAAAAAACCAACCAACCAAAACAAACAAAAAATACAAAACCATAAACCCAAGAAGCTATTTCCCAGTCAGGTCATGCTGTGCAAGTATATACAAAGAACACCTCAATAAATAAATAAATAATAGTTTGGAATATTTCTCCAGTGCACTTAGCTTTGAAACAAACGTTCTTGTACAAGAAACAGTGTAAGATGCAACATAAAGAATTACAAAGCTTAAATGAAGTGTGGCTATGCAGTTGAAGGAGGAAGGAGGCATTGTGGTTTGAGACAATTTATGCAATTTCTTTCATTGAATAACAGTTGCTTACTGGAGTTTGTTAAAAAGAAAGGAATATACGTATTAATGAGTTTTTTTACACTGTTTAATGTGAAACTTCCTAGCTGTATGTAAGTTAAGGACAAATTTAAGGCTAACTAGCAAGCATGTAGTCTGTGTCTTATTGAAACATATATGTTGTACTTGAAAAAACAAGTGAAAGTTTAATAGAATTGTTTATTGCAATATTGTGTGTTTTGATTTTATCTTTCTTCTGTACTAGGTACTACATACAGTGCTGTGGAATTCCACAGGGCTCCATTTTGTCAACCTTACTTTGCAGCTTATGCTATGGAGACATGGAAAACAAATTGCTTAGTGGGATACAACAGGATGGGTAGGAATGCTTTGTTCTTTACTGGGTGCTCTGTTATAGTAATGCATAATATATAAGATACGTGTTAGCCATTTTCTGTGAAGTTTAATTTTGAATTTCAAGGATTTCCAACTGTCCAGTCAGAGTGTAGTACACAGAATCATCTCTGAAGCTTCTGTGGTGGCTCTGTGAGGGAATTTGCTTGTTTGACATAAGATTGGGAAGAAAAGTGCTGAAAAGAAGCTTTCCTAGATCTGTAGGTAGGAGACTTGTTCTTAAACAGGGCACAATATTTAGGCATGCTGTAGAGTCTGACAAGCTCTTCTGTAAGAAGTTTATGGTTCTTCCACAATTTTGCCATCACTGATGGCAATGCTCCTGCTTTGAAGAGGACACTGGACAAAGTAATCTCCAGAGCTTCCTTTCCCTGATATATTAGGCAGGATTTATCAAACAGATATCAGCATGGTTGGGGCCTGAATTCTGTTGAAAAAGCAAACTCCAGCCTTTACAGTGGTTGATGGTAGTCTGTTTTACATTTGAGTTACAGCTTCACAGAAAGGTTGTTACATGGTAAATGAAGATACCGAGTTAGAGTACATCAAAAATCTAGCAGCTGCATTTGTGTACCTGATATTATTCCTCCTTTCTGTGTCTTATTAAGATACACTTTTCCGAGGGAGAATTTGAAGTAAAACCCTGCATCTAAGCAGCTACTATGGAGTAGTTTGTGTGCCATAAATTCCGGTCATGTTTCATAGAGCCAACCACTTTGCTTTCTTGTTTATTTATTTATTTATTTATTTATTTATTTTTAGGAAAAAAGCGGTACTGATTTGGAGATCATATTATCCTCTACCTTCTTGTGAATTAAAATGGGCACATTGTTGCTCTGAGGAGTATGACAAAAATGAGAGAATTGCATATTAAAAAAAAAACTAACACCCAATTTCTTACTGATTACAGAGTTCTAATACGTCTCATTGATGACTTTTTGCTGGTTACACCACATTTAATGAAGGCAAGACGTTTTCTAAGGTATGCTATTAACGACATAGTCTTCAAAATAAGTGAATAAGCCATTTAGTTCATTCTTTTTCATCTTCATATATGTTTGCACATACAGGTATATTTTATGACTTAATCAAGGGGAATTTTGGAGTCCTTGTTGGTAGTCTGTGCTTGGGAACAAATCTAATAGCTGCTTTCTTGGTGGTCAACTAAAAATCTGTTGCAGCTCAGATGGTGGGGGATTCCTGCTGAATTTTAAATTAGGGACCCAGCTACTGACCTTGATGGAGATTCTAGCAGCAATTAGTAGTGCAGACTAACCAAAGTACCTATCAGTTGTCTTTCAACACCATTTTCCCTCAAATTTTTAAGATGTCTTAATTACTTTCTCAGAATGGTTTTATTGGGCAGGTATGCTACCACCTTCTATTCTGTTCTTCTTTCCCTAGGGAAAGAATGCATTTAATCAAATAAATGAGGTTCTTGTTATGTGGATTCTTCTTGGTTTTGTTAACTTTCAAAACCAATAACTTTTTTCTGTCTTCTTCCAGTGATTTTGATCTCAGTGGTTTCTGTGAGTGTGGTTTATGCAGCTTGTCTCAAATGTTTCCTGGTTTAAGTTCTTAATGTGTATTAATCTGTAAAAGTTTTTCTCCATTATCTACAGCTTACTTATGTATCTATTTAACTCTAATTCAGGGTGTTTTCAGGTTACCGAAACATGGCTAGAAATAAAAAAGAGTTGTTGTTCCCTTTATTCTTTGGTTTCTGTTGTTTTATGCAAGATCATATGTGTCTTATATTGTTATTACACTTATTACTGTTCATATTTGTTTTAGGACTCTAGCAACAGGTATTCCTGAGTATGGCTTTTTAATAAACCCCAGTAAGACAGTCATGAATTTTCGTGTTGATGATATCCCAGGATGTTCCAAATTTAAACAGGTGCCAGATTGTCCTATGATCCCATGGTGTGGTTTATTATTTGATATACAGACACTTGAGGTTTACTGCGATTACTCCAGGTAAATAGAGTTGTATGCTTCACTGTCAGCTTTACAGTATATTGTACAAAATGTGAGAAGCACAAGGATGTCTTGTGAATGATGTAGTTGAATTCACTGCAAAATAGATTTTACAGTTCTGTTTCTTATACATTAGTCTAAACATTTTATTCTGCTGTGCAGCCTGCTGTTTTCTTCATTCCATCCTGATGGAATGTACATACCATTAACACCATTGAATGTAGCACAGGTCCCTAATGACCAGAAGCCATATACTGTATGGTGGCTGCATGGTTCTGAGAAGGTTTATTCAGTCACCTCAGTTTAGCTTCTTTCACCATTATTGTGAAACTGTGTATGTGTAGCTATATATATCTCAGCACTGTATTGTGCCTGATATTATATGGCTATAGTTAGTATTCTGAAATTGTTGGTTTTTTTGTGGGTGTTTTTTGTTGTTTTGGGTTTTTTTTTTTGTGGCTTCCTAGTCATGGGATTAATTTTGTATGGACTAGAGAGACTAGTTATCCTTTCAACATCAGAGGTGTTCCCTCTGGTAAACTCCAGATGGTAGTGTAGGGTAGAAGTAACCTCTGTTTAAACTAGCAACCTTAACTCTTTACACAAAGCAGTCTGAAACGGCATAGAACTCAGGACGGGACAATGTATCCTACTGAAAAGCTCCGTAGACCCTTTACGTAGGCTACTAGAGATGGCATTAGACATTTGCTAAAGATTAATAAAAAAAACACAAACCTGTTTAAAGAGAAGTAATATATTGTTATTGATTGTGTTTGGTATAACCAGCCCACACATACATTTAAGTGGGAAATTTGAGGGAGGTTTTCCATCACCAGTGTGTTGAAGTTCTTTAGTAGTAGTCCAAAACAGAAAAGCTTGGACCGTTTAGGAAAGGAATTTATATGATATGATTTTCTGTAAGAACAGAGGACTAGAATTAACAAAGAGATTTATTTACTAGTTGTGTTTGTGGAAGAAACAGTTTATGTTGCTGAGGACATTGGTACTACTGATCTGGGAGATACTACTCAGAATCCTGAGGTGTTTGTTACAAGAGCCACCTTCCTTTTCATAAGCTTGACTTAAGTAACTGTTACCTCAGTTCACCCTTGTGTGACTTCCAACCTCAGCTCCTGCATTGCATGGATCACAGAGTATAACTTGGTTGTCACTGGAGTCATTAATAGTGGTCTGGCCTAGACCATGTGTTCTGTTAATGTATCTAGTTTGTTTTTAAGCTTATTGGTTTGGGTTTACTTAGCAGGGTGAATTATTCGGCCTGCGATACTGAAGTCATTCCTTAGCTAACAGTTAATACCTTAACGCCACAGCGTCTAGCCTCTTTCTAAATTGGATTTAGTTATAGTCGTCTCTTGGCTGCTGGCTCATTATTAGTAGGCATTGTCTGTGACGTGGGAAGTTAAATGCTTACTTTGCAGAATTTAATTTAGTCTATTAGCCCATGGAGTTTAACTACTTTTTTTTTTTCTTTATTTTTCCTAGTTATAGCTATACTGCCATCAGATCAAGTCTTTCCTTCAATTCAAGTAAAACAGCTGGGAAAAACATGAAATACAAATTGACTGCCGTCCTCAAACTGAAATGCCATTCTTTATTTCTTGATTTACAGGTGGGAATATGGAAATGGATGTTTGGAAATACTGTGATTAGTGATAAAGATAATTAGAAAGGCTTTGAGTTCTGACATAAAAAGCTGATTTTTGAGAGGTAATCGACATAACTTGGAAATACTGACATCAACTAAAATGTGGGATTTCAGCACCTTCCAGAACTGAGCCTTCACAATATTGTTAACTTAGGTACCTAAGGAAATCTTTGAAGTTTAGCATCGAATGTTTTTTCTCTAGATCTCTAAATCATCTCATGCTGTTGAACTTGAACAAATCCTATTGTGACACCAAAGTATTCCTATAGGTCTGTTTCTGTTCCGTTCTAGATCAACAGCCTTAGAACAGTTATCATTAACATCTACAAGATATTTTTACTTCAGGCTTACAGGTAGGTCACTGTCTTCTGCAGTAACTCTGAATATTTCATTACTCTTTCTTGACATGTGGAGGGAAAAGTGTGCTGTGTAAATGTAAGAAGTAAGTCAAGTTACTCGTTTCAACACCGTTCTTAGGTAACTATTAGATTTGGGATACAGGATTGTATTAGTGTCTGTATTTATGTGACACTTGACTAAATGCATTTTCAGTGCCTTGTGGTATTGACAGCTGACCTCAAGAAAAGCAGTCTGTTTTGCTTCAGCAGGATGACAAGAAGCCTTATCACTTATTAACCAGTTTATATTTAGAACTTTGTATCTATTAAAATCATACAGATCTTTGACCTGTATAACTTCACCTAAAGTGAGGTTACATTCTGCCAAGTTAATTGCAGTTTCTTAGCTGCTGATAAATATCTTAATTGCTCCTCAGCTGGTAATACCTTGGGGTTTGTGAGCTGTTCCTGACAAGCAGAGGAAGTGAATGTTTGAAACAGTGAGAAGGGAAAGAAATAAAAATGGATAAGTAATTTAGGAGAAAATACTAATATCTATACATCGAAAACCTTGAATGATTGGCAGCACCAAGAATTTTTTTATTAACACAAAAAAGGTATAAGAGGTGTTTCCCTCTTCACAGAAATCTGGTGTTGCTCTTTTGCTAGGCTCATACTTTTTAGGGAGTGACATTTTAGTTTTGTTCTTAAATTCAGCTTGGTCCGCGTTCCACCTGTATCATTCTTGTGTTCAGGAAGTGTAATTGGACTTGTCTAGTGCAGCACTCATGTATTGAACGTTTAAACTTTGTGTTGTGAGGGACTTAATGTTTTTTTTCTCTGATGCTGGACATGATTACTTAGTTGCTTCTGTTTGCTTTTATGGGAACACCTGATCAAAGGACTTTAGGTTAGAATACCTTTAAAAACCTGTCCACCATGCTACCAGCATGTCAGGTTAATTTAGCCAGTGATGGAGTGTGGTAATGGTGTTTATCCTTTAAATATTATATAATTTCAGAATTTCTTGAAGTGATTACACTTATGCTGGGTTAATTTAATAAGTATACACATTATCAAGTAATTAACGATCATCGTTGTAATTGTTGAGTATATTCAGCCCTCCCTCCCCTGCTCTTCCTGGGGAAAAAAAAAGCAGTTTTAAAATATATCTGTTCAGAGGTGTAAAGGAGCCTAGAATGCAAGTAATGTTTGTAGACAAAAGAGTGGGGATGCTGGTCTGTGAAACACTGTCATTTGGAGGTCTGTTTTCCTGAATTCCTGAACATAATTTGTTCTGGGGTTTGGTTTTGTTTTTTCTTCCTCTTACACTGTGTCACATGGGTGTTCTCTGGCTGCATGGTCTGTGATATGGAATTGGTGAGGATGCGTAGTTTAACTTTCTCTTCACATAAGACGGTCATTGTCTTCAGAAGAGAATTCCATTACCAAGGCAGATTGCTTCAAGATCTTCTTTCAGCACAAAATTTAGAAACAAACATCACATGTGTCTGCCACTCCAGGGGCGTGGGTATACAGGAGAGTTGTCATATGCTAACTGTGTTGATACAGCTGAAAACTGTTGTATGCTTTTAAATGTTTAGTGCCTAAGGTAGGTAGTTATAGTTTCACTTGAAATTGCAAATGACATGATTAAATAGGCTGTTTTTATGAACAGGTTTCATGCCTGCGTTCTCCAACTTCCATTCAACCAGCAAGTTAGAAACAATCCTTATTTCTTCCTAAGAATCATCTCTGAGACTGCATCATGCTGCTATAGTATCCTGAAAGCAAAGAACAAAGGTGTAGTATGTTAATGGCAATGAAGCAGTGTGGGGTTTTCTGGCTTTTTTTATTTGACAAATAAAATGTCTTGAATGTGCAGTCAGATCATGTAATTTTGAGATAAAGATGAGGAATGGAAAACATTGAGTGCATAATAACAATCTCAGGGCATTTCTTTTCCTAAACTCAGTTTTCCAAAGATACTGAAATATTTCATGTTTTAGTTTTTAGTTCTCTGCTGACATAGGAGACTTCATTGACTACACAGATTTTTAGTAAAAAATCTTGGAGTGATTAGAAAGCGAGGAGAAGTCAGACACTGTTTTTCATGATCATAAGTTTCAGTGACATTATTTTCATGTTCTGCTTCCAGGGATTGCTTTAGGTAAGAAAGGTGCATCTGGTATGTTCCCTTCTGAGGCGGCAGAATGGCTCTGCTACGATGCGTTCACTGTCAAGCTGGCAAACCACAAAGTTATTTACACATGCCTGCTTAAGCCTCTAAAAATCTGTAAGTATTCAATTATTGTTGGAATTTGAAATATGGTTACTTGTAATAAAGCTTGGAATCTAATGGATTTTTTTAAGTTTTCCTACCATAAAATGTTTTTCTAAAATGTACATTAATGAGCTTTCTGATTTTAATCAAATTTATTATGCATAAGTACGTAAATTAAAATGGTGTGGTTTTCAGCACTGCATGTTCTAGAGCCTTGTTCTTATGGAATAGTTGTTGATACTTGGCACTAAATAACTTTCTACAGTTCAGAAAGCTGTATAAGATCTAGTTAATCATATAAGCATTCTTAGCAGGTTTAACTAAATGATGCATGAATGCTCAGGTTTCTATTTCTTTAAACTGTATTAACTGGCAACTAAGTAAGTTCCTCCTGCAATGTAAACTCTTACCAAAAGAAGTGTCACCGCGGTCACTTTGAAACAGAAGCACTTGGCTGTGCTGCATATGCTGTATGGTAATAGAGTTGAGTGGTGTTGGCAAATCTTTGAGCTTTCTACACTGTTGAAAGAACCTGTCTGTGTATCTGGCCTATGGGGAACTGTCTCTTTGACCAGTTGTGCCGTCCCCAGGGCAGGCACAGAAATAATGGAATTTTCAGTTCTAAGTTATCAAAAGTGAACAGCAGTAGGTTTTTTCTGAAGTGGTCAATGCTGCAGCTGAATTTAGCTGCAGTGAAGGCCTCTCAGCACTGACTCTGTAATTTGTGCTCTGAATGAGTCATTACTTGGTGGGGTTTATTATACAATACTGAGGAGTTCTTCAGCCTGATTCAAGGATAATCCCTATTTGATTTGAAACATATTGCAAGCTTCCCTTGATACCTGTGCTGAGGGCCCAGTGCCCCAGAAAAAGAGCAGATCTGGTTTTGGAAGTATCCATTTCCTTCCCATATCAGAGGTTTGCAGCAATGCCTGGGTGCAAACAGTCTGAATGTATCAAAGATGACAGACATTTACAGAAAACGAACTCATTGTTGGGACTGCACCAGGTGTGTGCTGGTCAGGTACAGTCTTTCCGTATGGAGCAGACCTCCATCAGCCTCTCCCAGAGAAGTTCCTTCTCTCAGAGTTACTTACTGACACCAAAACCAGAGGCACAAAGTCTGATCACTGCTGCTGAGAAGCCAGTTCTGTTCAGCCCTTCTAGAGCTACCAGGGGAAAGAGACCTGCGTCCAGGAAGGGAAGAGTTGCTGCTTGCATCACTTGGAGAGGACACAAACTGAAAAGCTGAGCAGAGAATGCAATGGTTTCACCTAGTAGAATAACGGCTTCTCTGGGAGCTGTGTGACTTCCCTTATATCCATATAGAGCACCTCTGAATTTTCATCTGTAATGCAGAAGATTTTGCTCTTGGGGTCTTACACTGTCAGACCACAACCTGTGCCAAAGCTCCCACATTTTTCTCTGCGCATGCTTTGCTGTTGAATCTGACAGTACATTCAGGGTGGAGGTACAGCCCCAGGCAGCTTTATTGTTCAGCAAATCTCATCTTCCATGGGTGTTTGCATCTGCCATAAATGCTTTCACTGTCCACAAAATCACACCACCACAGATGCCAGGGAAAATGGGCAGGGAAGTAGAGGTGGAATTTTCCGAGTTTGAATAATGATTATTGTTAGGCTTATGCTGTACCTGTGCAGCCTCTTGCCTAACCACAGTACTGACCTTAAACTTGTGTGTGGTCCAGGCCTAACACTGTATGCATAGTTTCTACCCCAAGAAGGGAAAGCTGACCATCTATCAGTTAGCTTCTCTGTCAGTAAGAATTGCCCTTGCAGATACATAATAACCTCGTTTCCTCAATTCTTGGGGAGAGCTATTAATTCTATACTTGCTATTGTGGGGGGTAGAGCAGGAAATGTCCAAAGGCAAGTAGAAAATTACTGGTGACATTCTCTTGAAAAGAGTGATTTCCAGCTATTCTTTTGTAAATCTTAACTTTGTCTGAGACAGAATCTGTTCTTCACATTCATAATGTTGGGACAACTCTATCTGCAAGGCCTGCTTTCTTTTGGAAATGTCTGATCAAGGGTTCAGATTTTTGCTTAATGGCTGCCTAAACAATTAGCAGGATGTGACTTGTTTTTACTGTGAAACTTTTATGGTGGAAACATTTCATGTGATTGGCCAACAGATCACTGGGGCCCAAATAACTTGAATGCCATCTTCGTGATCTCTATTTCCTTATTTCTCCATGAAATCTTACCTGTACTTCCACTAGCCCTGTTCCATCTGTGCTGCAGGGGTGACTCAATACGTAGTCTGGATCTGGTACTCACCAACAAGGAGGGTCTAGTTGAAGTAGTGACGGTCAATGGCAGCCTGGGCTGCAGTGACCATGAGATGGTGGAGTTTAGGATCTTGTGTGGGAGGAATAGAATACCTAGCAAGGCCACATTTCTGGATTTCTGAAGGGCAAACTTTGGCCTCTTCAATCAATTGCTAAGGGAAGTATCATGGCAAAGGGTACGAGGTGGTAAAGGGGCTCAAGATAGTTGGTGAGCATTCAAGGACCACTTCTTCAAAGCTCAGGATCAGAGTGTCCCAATGGGTAGGAAGCCAAGTAGGGGAGCCAGGAGACCAGCAAGGTTAAACAAGGAACTGCTGGGCAAACTCATATGGAAAAAGAGAGTCTATGGATTATGGGAGGAGGGGCTGGCCTCTTGGGAGGAATATAGGACAGCTGTTAGAGGATGTAAGGGAAGGAATTAGGACAGCTAAGGCCTCCTTGAAACTTAATCTGGCAAGTCGGGTCAAGGACAATAGAAAGGGCTTATTCAAATACATAGCAGATAAAACTAACACAAGAGGCAGTATAGGCCCACCGCTAAACGAGGTGGGTGCCCTGGTGACAGGATATAAAGAAGGCAGAGGTGTTGAATGCCTTCTTTGCCTCTGTCTTTATTCCTGTAGACTCTCCCCAGGGGACCCAGATTCCTATAGCCCCGGAAGGAGTCAGGATAAAGGAGGAGTTTGCTTTGGAAGATGAGGATTGGGTTAGGGATCAGTTAAGTAATCTGGGCATCTATAAATCAATGGGTCTGGATGGAATACACCCGCAGATGCTGAGGGAGCTGGCGGAAGTCATTCCTGAGCCACTCTCCATCATTTTGGTAAGTCGTGGGAAAAAGGAGAGGTGCCTGAGGATTGGAGGATGGCAAATGTTACACCAGTCTATAAGAAGGGCAAGAAGGAGGACCTGGGTAATTACAGACCGGTCAGCCTTACCTCCGTCCCTGGAAAGGTGATGGAACAACTTATTCTTGACACCATCTCTAGACATATCAAGGATGAGGGGGTCATTAAGAGTAGCCAACATGGCTTTACCAAGGGGAAGTAATGTTTGACCAACTTTATAGCCTTCTATAAGCAAATAACTAGGTGGATGGATGATAGTAGAGCGGTAGATGTGTTTTTTCTTGATTTCAGTAAGGTTTTCTTGATACTGTCTCCCACAGCATCCTCATAGATAAGCTAAGGAAGTGTGGGCTTGATGATCAGGTAGTGAGGTCGATCAAGACCTGGTTGGAAGGAAGAAGGCAGAGAGTTGTGGTTAATGGGGCATAATCTAGCTGGAGGTCTGTGACTAGTGGAGTCCCTCAGGGGTCGGTGCTGGGACCAGTGCTGCTTAATATTTTCATCAGCGACCTGGATGAGGGAACTGAATGTACCCTCAGCAAGTTTGCTGATGATACTAAACTGGGAGGAGTGGCTGACACACCAGGGGGCTGTGTTGCCATTCAGCAAGACCTGGACAGGCTGGAGAGTTGGGCGGAGAGGAACTTGATGAAATTCAACAAGGGCAAGTATAGAGTCTTGCATCTGGGGAAGAACAACCCCATGTACCAGTACAGGTTGGGGGCTGACCTGCTGGACAGTAGTGAAGGGGAAAGGGACCTGGGGGTCCTGGTGGATAGGAGGATGACCGTGAGCCAGCAATGTGCCCTTGTGGCCAAGAAGGCCAATGGCATCCTAGGGTGCATTAGAAAGGGTGTGGTTAGTAGGTCAAGAGAGGTTCTCCTCCCCCTCTACTCTGCCTTGGTGAGGCTGTATCTGGAATATTGTGTCCAGTTCTGGGCCCCTCAGTTCAAGAAGGACAGGGAATTGCTTGAAAGAGTCCAGCGCAGAGCCACAAAGTTGATTAAGGGAATGGAACATCTCTCTTACAAAGAGAGGCTGGGGGAGCTGGGACTCTTTAGCTTGGAGGAGACTGAGGGGTGACCTCACCAGTGTTTACAAATATGTAAAGGGTGAGTGTCAGGATGATGGAGCTAGGTTTTTTTCAGTGATGTCCAGTACAGGACAAGGGGCAATGGGTGTAAACTGGAGCATAGGAAGTTCCATGTGAACATCAGGAAAAATTTCTTTACTGTGAGAGTGACAGATCACTGGAACAGGTTGCCCAGGGGGGTTGTGGAGTCTCCTACATTGGAGATATTCAAGGCCTGCCTGGACAAGTTCCTGTGTGATGTACTCTAGGTTACCGTGCTCTTGCAGGAGGGTTGGACTAGATGATCTTTTGAGGTCCCTTCCAACCCTTAGGATTCTGTGATTCTGTAGTGGAGCACTTCTGTAGCTATTGCTTATATGAAAAGCTCCCAAAACATCTGCTAGGTAATCTGGCAGGAGGGTAGCTGTTTGGTGTCAGCTTGTCATGTAACCTGAGTATTTACCAGTAACTGATTTTGAGAGGTGCTTTGCCTGCATCTGTATTTGCTTCCATCTGTCTTTCTCCTTCTTTTAAGGGTTGGTTGAGGTTTTAAAAATAATTTCAAACTGTTTTTGTAAAGCAACTGAGAAGGCACTATATGTCACCTGTAGGGGCTGAACAGGAGGGAAGATGAGGCATCAGTGTGCTGGTAAAGTGGTACAAAGACATCTTGTGACCTGTAGTGGCAACTCATGTGCATACCCTTGGTATGAATGTGCATCATTATCTGCGTGTCTCTAAGATCTTTGATCGCAGATAAAGGCTGGTTTTCAGTCACCTGATTGTACATGGCATTTATATTTGTATTTTCTTCTAATTTTAGTAAGATATTAAGACTCTGAATCCTGCAGGAATGCACTAAAATCAGTTTAAAGAGCTATTGATACTTTTCTGCTCGGTCTTGAATTAGCTTTGTTTGGCCTGCATCAGACTTATTCCTGGGTAATGTTATTAGAATCGCATCACCACGCTGGAGAGAAGGTTACTACAGTGCTGAGCATTATGTAGAGATACCGGAGCTACCTTGAGTTTGTCTTCTGGTAATCAGGTAGCATGTGTAGATGTCAGAGTAGCTGTGGCAGGGAAGTCACTGGTTCTGAGGTGTGTTCCTGTCGACTTAGTTCAGTATCTCTATATGGCACAGCAAGCTGTAGCACAGAGATAACAAAGACAGGTAATAGCACCTGTGTTGACTTAACTACACTTTTTGTTCTCATTTTGGGGCTTGTATCAGCTATATAAAACTTATTACCCCTGTAAGATCAGGTTGTTGACAGGATTTGATATAAACTTAACATTTTGTCTTGTATCCCTGCACATGCCTTTCCATTACTCTTCATGGGAATCGGTATCAAGCTCATAAGTTTTGTGGAGGAGGTTTTTCTTCCCCACAGTTCCAAAACCTGTTAAATATTAACATTAGGGGCTTGTTAGTAGGAGTTGTCGTCATTCTTCATATTCCAAAACTTGTTGAATATCAACATCAGGGGCTTGTCGGTACAAATTGTCGTCATTCGTCAGAGTTAAGTATTTAAAATATAGTTACTGTTTAACATCCCTCTTATTATTACCAGTGGGGAAAGAAGCAAGAGTCTTTCCTTATCATGATAAGATACAAGTACATCATCAGTCTCCTTTCCAAAGACAGAACAAATGTTTATTGAGCACTTTTGCCTTTCTGCACCATTGACAATTCTGCCACCTTTCTTTAGGTGACAGACTTTAACTGTTGCTAGGATTTTACATGTTCTTCCTAATGTTTCAAAAGTCCTTTTTATTGTCTGTAATGTTGATGTTAGACTTGGTGACCTTCATTGTTTCAAAACTCTTATTCATAAAAATGCCATTCCCAAGAGCCTTGTTTAGTCTCCAGAATTTTCCACCGTAAGGGTAGCTTTCCAGTTAGACTCTCTTCTCTTATAAGGAAGCACTCTGGGGAGAATTGCTGCTTTGTTGCCAGTCTTATAGCACAAGGTGATTTTATTTCTTTGTATTATTTCTTTTTTAATGTGTCAGTTCCAAGCATAGGCTAATTTGATGTCATATCTGAAAGTAGAGGGGGAAAAGAAACAGTTTGGGAATACCTTCCTGCTGCAGGTAAACATTAACAACCACACAGGACCTGTCCCTTGTCCTTAGCAATGTTTAGAATACAGGCTTTCAACATCACTATGGTTTGACAGAAGGCCTTTTTTGGTGTATATAGTTATTTAATAAATAATCTTTTATTAAAAAAAATAAATCTTAAATCCAAACAAAGAAGTGTTACAAGGACATAGTAGGGGAATTTGCTCCTTGATTTTCTTAGTTTGTTAATATTTTCACATGCGATTTTTAACCTTTTTATTTATTAGCCTGATTTAAGGGCAGAAGAATAGTAGCATATTTTATTACTGCTTTTTTTGTCTCTATATTCCAGGTATTCCAACTTCTTAATTGGATTCATCAAGCATTGATTTAATTATATTATTAGCATTTTCTCTAAACCAGAATTGTTAGTTACTTGCAATAGTAATGATTTTTTTTTCTGGTATTTTTGTAGGTAAGATGCAGCTATTCAGGAAGATCCCAAAGGATACTATGGCACTATTGAAGGAAGTGACAGAACCGTCTTTTTATCAAGATTTCAAAACTATCCTGGACTAACTGGTTGAAGTTTATTCCATTTTTTTTTTTTCCAGGTTTGAAAGTAAATGTTATGTCTCCAGATGACTTTTCTCTCTAGTTTATTTTGGTAGTGGACAGAAAGCAACTTCACTCAGAAGTTTTCCATGTTTGTTTCTCAGATACCACACAAGGACTTAAAAAGAGCAGACAATTTTGTTAATTCACAGGCTATTTGAAGTAATAGACTGGGTTTCCTTCTGTAATTTCCATGTTATTGATGAAGGGATCATTAACTATGTTCTGGATACACAGATCTACTATCTTGTTTCAGCATGTTGTTTCTGAAGAAGTGTTCTTTGTTGTGTTACAGACTATTTTATAATAAATTGCCTGATTATTTGCAATAATGGGTCCTTGTCTCCAATACCTTTATTTTACAGTAATCCTTAACATCCTGCCCAGCTGTGTTATATTCTGAAAGACAGTTACCTGCACAGGGCAAGTGCATTTCATGGCAGTATCTAGCAAGATGTACAGATGTTATGCTTTGGGGAATACAACTAATAAATGCCAAAATTTCAGTGTTAAAGCTGGTTGTTTAAGGAATGTTTTTTATATAACAGAATCATAGAATAGTTAGGGTTGGAAAGGCCCCTAAAACCATTTAGTTTCAACTCCCCTGCCATGGGCTGGGACACCACACACTAGACCATGTCACCCAAGACTCCACCCAACCTGGCCTTGAACACCGCCAGGGATGGAGCATTTATCACTGCATGATTATTCTGAGACTTTTTCCTTGAATAGGGTTTTGAGCTCCTTGTTTTAGGACTGTGGATTCTTAAGGCTGAACATCACCATGCCTGTGTCTGTGTCTTTTACACATTTACCCACAATAATCTAGGCTGTCCTTACAGCCTAGACAGTTCTAGAGAGGTCTTCTCTGTCAGAACAGTATGAGTTCACAGCAGAGTATTATAGCAAAGTTTCTGATAAGATATGCAGGTGACAGATTGGGAGGAGATTATGCTGAAGTAGAAAGTGTTTAGTATGCAGGACTTCAACACCTTCAGTTTCATGTTCGTGTGCATATGCTTACTCAAGTAAGAGTTATGCTATTCAAGAGAAAATAGTACCTATAGGATGCTGTGCTCCTTATGAATAGGAAGGAGAAGACTGTAGCACTAATCTGACTGGTAAAGGCTACAGTTCTGGCACAGGAATTTTAGTAGAGGTCACATCGGAAGTGCACTGAGAGCAGAAAAGTTACGTTCCTGCAAGAGTTGCTCAACACATTTTCTACATGCCTACTTTGGCTAAAAAGTAACTTCAGCTAGTGCATTTGCTTGCCTTGAGTTGTAGTTACTGGAGCTGAAAATTGTCTTCCCCTCAAGTCTTCCCATCCCAGGCTGAACTGTGTGTCTGGCAACACACGAAGTCTCCCTTCTGGTGAATGGGAAGGGACAACTCGAAAGTCAGGAACTCTGTGAGTGCGGTGACAGTAGCTTGAGACAGATTTATAGACTTGACAGTCTTGTTATATGTAGCTTAATTCTTTTCTCAGCTTGTGTCTGTGTTAGTTGGATGTGTTTGGTTTTTTTAAGAACAGATCTCTGACCTACTTAAACTTGCTGCATATACTCTGCATATAAGATATTAATGAAATCTAGCTATCTGCAGTCAGAGACATGAATATAGAATGGATATTTTAGTTAATGAAAAATTTATTTCTGTATTTAAGTTTTTTTTTAATATATGGTCAAAATTGCAATTATATTGGGGCTTTTTGATTACTCATTTTTTTTATGGAAGACTTTTATTACTCATAACCTTTCAAACTTAATTTGCAACAGGCAGAGTGGCAATTTTAATCTTCTGTGTCCTTTTCAAAAGCCTCTGCAGTGTGTAACTGCAGAACATCAGGATGTTTGCTTGGACCTTCGTGACTTGTGAGGCTTTTGCTGACAGAAGCTGTGTTTCCATGCTGGGGTACTGTCGTGGTTTAAACCCAGTCAGGCAACTCGTTCACTCACTTCCCCCCCTTTCTTGCCCTCCCCCTGCTCTCGGAGGGATGGAGAGGAGAATCGAAAAGAATGCAACTCCCACGGGTTGAGATAAGAACAGTTTAGTAACTAAGGTATAACACAAATCACTACTGCTACCACCAATGATAATAATGATAAAGGAAATAACAAGGGAACAGAATACAACACCTCAGCACCAGCTGACCGATAACTCGGCCCCCAAGCCCGACCAAGCTCCAACCGATACCTCCTCCAACCCTGCAGTCCCCCAGCCCTTCCGGCTAACTCCCAGTTACCTCCTGGGCATGACGTGCTGTGGTATGGAATACCTCTTTGGTCAGTTTGGGTCAGGTGTCCTGTCTCTGCTTCCTCCCAGCTTCCCCTCCTCCCTGGCAGAGCATGAGGCTCACAAAGTCCTTGGCCAAACCAAAACATCTCTATCAGCTCTGTTCCCGAGCTGAAAGTCAAAACACTGCACTGCACCAGCTACCAAGGAGGAGAAACATGACTGCTACTGCTGAGCCCAGGACATTATCCACCCCTTATTCCATACCATTCACGTCATGCTCAGTTCCCACATTTTCAATATACCATCACTCTTATCTTAGTGCACTCTTATCTTAGTGCATGGACCAGTCCCTATAAAGCTGCTGCGTCCATCTGGTCCATGTCAGGCTCCATCTCTTGTAACAGTCTTCCAGAGCAGGAGAGACTGTGTGCAGTGTTCACACTCGTGAATAACCTGGGCAATAGTGTCCATTGCTAAGTCCACCCCTCGATCATGAGTCCATCTCTGTGTTGCATCTCTGCTCTGATGGCCTGAAGTGCCATGGGCCCACCAGGCTTAAAATAATTCACTGTCCCATTAAGCAGTTTCTGCAGCTTGTTGCTGGGGACTCCATACAGCTGCCTTCCATCTCCGACGCTTCCAAAGCACTGGAGGGGCCCAGTGGACTAGATACTTGCCCATACTGTCCCACACACCCTGCCACTCATGACTCTCCAGCCTTGGGGAAAATCTCTTGGTCCCCCTATATTGTTGTCTAACCCCAGACAAGACCCAAACCTGACTCTGCTTAACTTTTGAGATCAGATAAAATGGTTGTGGGTAGAACACAGTCTGTGTGTGTGCCAGCATGCTGATCCCCATCACAATCAGCAGGCAGGTCCCAAGGATACCCAAAGGCCATTCAAAACCTTCAGAACTCTCACACGATGCTGCTGTACTTGTCACTGGGGCTGGTGTAGCTGCTGTGCTTGCCGGCTCTCCCACCACCGGCTTCTCTTTTTCTGAGTCCAGCTCTTCCTCCTCTGCCTTGCTGGGAAATGCTGCGTGGTCTCCTGCATCCTCCTGGGGCTCGGCGGGCGGCTTCCGGGGAATGCTCTCGGCCGTCGCGGGGCTGGGCTCGGCCGCGGGGCTCGGCTCTTCCGCGGGGCTCGGCTCCTCCGCCGCCTTATCCCGCTGCTCGGCAGCCGCTTCCTTCCGCTCCTCGACCGCCCCGACCTCCTCCACCGGCAGCCGTCCCCTCGCGGCCTCCGGCCCCGCTCCCGCCGCCGCTTGGTCCCCGGGGCCGCTCTCCCGGGCCGCTTCAGCAGCCGCCGGCTCCCGGGGCCGGTCCCCCTCGGCTCCCCGCAGCCTCACGAAGATGGAGAGTAGGGTGAGGGCCAGGACGGTGAAGAGCAGCCGGACGGCCAGGTACAAGTCCACGGCCACGTCCGTCCCGCCCTGCTGCTGGAGCCCACCCGTATTACAAGCCGTTGCCATAAAGCACAGTGAGACAAGAACCTTAGCCCAGGCCCCACACTTGATAAACACTATCACAGCAAATACCGGCTCTACGTAAGTTACAACATTCTGAAGCTGTGAGATCAACAAGAACAACTCTGATACCCAATAAATCAGCATTGTGACGAGTGACTATTAATCCAGTCAAATCTGTCGTTATCTCAACCCTTCGTGCCCCACGTTGGGCGCCAAAAAGAACTGTCGTCGTTTAAACCCAGTCAGGCAACTCGTTCACTCACTTCCCCCCCTTTCTTGCCCTCCCCCTGCTCTCGGAGGGATGGAGAGGAGAATCAAAAGAATGCAACTCCCACGGGTTGAGATAAGAACAGTTTAGTAACTAAGGTATAACACAAATCACTACTGCTACCACCAATGATAATAATGATAAAGGAAATAACAAGGGAACAGAATACAACACCTCAGCACCAGCTGACCGATAACTCGGCCCCCAAGCCCGACCAAGCTCCAACCGATACCTCCTCCAACCCTGCAGTCCCCCAGCCCTTCCGGCTAACTCCCAGTTACCTCCTGGGCATGACGTGCTGTGGTATGGAATACCTCTTTGGTCAGTTTGGGTCAGGTGTCCTGTCTCTGCTTCCTCCCAGCTTCCCCTCCTCCCTGGCAGAGCATGAGGCTCACAAAGTCCTTGGCCAAACCAAAACATCTCTATCAGCTCTGTTCCCGAGCCGAAAGTCAAAACACTGCACTGCACCAGCTACCAAGGAGGAGAAACATGACTGCTACTGCTGAACCCAGGACAGGTACCTGCCCACTATTGACTTGAAGGGCTGGGGTTGTTGGCAGGCTGCCATGGGGAATTGGTGGACATCATAATGCCACTGGTCAAGTCCATGGCTCTCAGAAATAAAAACATGTGGAGCTCAAGCACTAGATTGTTTTGCAGGTGATACTACTCATCCCACATAGCGGGAAGTGCCAGGAGGTTCTGGCATGGCAGCTGCTGTGCACACAGGCAGTTAACTGCATTTCCTTCCAGCAGGCAGGAGCACAGTGTGCTGTGGATGTGGTGTGGCATACTATACACAGCTGTTTCTAGTACTGTCACTGCCCAGGAGAGTTACTGTTTAGGCCAGTTGCAGGACAGGAGGTTGCAGCAGCAGCTATGTGAGGGGGATGCTAAATGTAAAAAAGAAAAATCTAAAAAAAGCCAACCTATTTCTCTCTTTTTACCCTGCTCTTTCCTTAAGCAGCAAGATAAAAACCAGTTACATTTCAAGGTGTCATGTCATTGCTTTTGCTCTGTAGTTTGTTGGTCTCATTCATCCTTGCTGTGTGGCCAAATTCCCATTACCTATTACAAAGCCCTACTAGTGTCTAGCCTGTCACAAGGCTAAATACTGAAATTACTTCCATTTTCCTTAATCTTCCTTTCCTTTCCTTGAGTCTCTTAATTACTGAGCCTAAAGGCTTAGTCATACCTTATCCTCACATACTTTTCCTATATTTTTTCAGAGGTGCTGCTTGCTCAGGTATCTCAGCAAAGGACTCCTCACATCACTGCAGAGTGGCTAGGATCTGCAGGCCAGTACAGGAAAACCCATTTTTAAATGAAGATTCATTTCATTTCATTGTCATGTCATGTAAGGTTGCAGCTCACTGAGAGGCTTCCATACATCTGCACTTCTATTACCCTATTTAGTTACTGTGTTCTGTATGAGAAATTAAGGGGAAAAAATGGGCACATTTGTTTTCACAGTATTTTCCACTACAATAAATGTTGGAATGTGCTAAGGTAAGAGATTTGTGCAAAATTAATTACTCAGATTTATTTGATGTACATTCTTTTTAACTGCCAATGCTTTATTTTTGCTCTTTGCAACACTTGAGGATATGGATTTACAAAAAATAGTGTAGTGAACAGGAGGAGTCCTTACTCTTCAAGAGCTTCCATTCTACATCTCTCAGGGGAAGGTCAGTGAATGAAATGAGGGTGCTTGTGTTCCAATTTTAGAATTGTTCTAAGTAAGAATTGCTGATTCTTTGGAATAGACTGGCTCTTTCAGGAGAGAAGTGAAGGAAGACAGGGCATTTGCAATTACTAGCAGGCTTTGCAAGTTTAAATTCTGGCTGGAGAGAGGCCTGAAGTTGATAATGCATGAAAAGGGTTAAAGCAATGGGGCAGGTACTAGATTGGTATGTAGGATTCAGGACAGGTTGTAGGAGGGACAGTATTAATATAACTTGTGAAATTGGGTGAAAATAAACAGCAGCACTGTTTATAGAGTGCTGGTGACCGGCTGTAAGCATATGAACTGCATAAATCAGGTTGGTTGGATGATACCATACTACAGCTAGTCATGTGTAATAAAGGTTGTCCTACTTTTTTTTACAGACAGATACAACTGGTATTGATTCTTTTGGATGAGATAAGTTGATACTGCCCCCCTGACACGAAAACACTTCTGGCTGTACAAAGCTTGGGTCCTTACTTCTGCACATTTGTTTGATCAGATGAAAGAGTGCTACCAGAGGTACAAACGCACAAGGAAGAACAGCTAACAGCACACAGATGGCCAGTACCCAAGGTGGATACACTTTCTCCTCTTTCATAGGGAAGCCTTCCTATGGAGATAAAAAAGCAAGCAAAAGAAATAATTGGTATGTACACTTACATTTTGCTAACATTTCCATTTGCATTTTCTTATGCTGTTATAGCAAGGACAAAAGTTTTACTCCCAACAACAAAAGTTTTACTCCTGCTCCACAGTAGCACTCAGTGGCCATGTCCTCTGTATACCCTTCTCATGGGTTTAAAGATGACTGTAATTGTTTTATAGTTTCAAAGATTTACAGCTGGAATTGTGTCAAATTCCTGGGGCTGCAGAGGTTCCCTGAAGTTATCAAACTTCTACTCTCTTGCTTAAGCTCTGATTATTCTTGTTAGTACTCAAAGCTTATCTGGTTTCAGCAATCATTGAGCATGCTGTTATCCAAATAGGGAAGATTTAAATTAGAGATTTCAAGGGAATTATGATAATGACATTTTTGCAAGTCTGTGGCTATGAGTTTTATTTTGGGATGGTAATTCTCCATGGATTTTGGAGGAGACACTGCTGCAGTGTAATCCTCATGCAGTTTAAGACCAGAATCAATCTTCACACTCCTATGCAGGGTGTATTTGAGAGGGATCCAAGAAACTGCAACTGACAGTGACATCCAGATCAAATGGTCTCAACAATGACATGTCTTTGATGCTGAATTAGATCAACACTGTTCTCAGACTGCTGCCTCCCTTCCTGTCTGCCTGTCAAATACATATTCATCAGGACCCCAGCGGTATGGGTAGTTCTCAGTGAGAAATATTTTCATGCCTGGCATCTGTTATGCAGCTCCAATGCTCTGCTCATACATTTGTTCCACCTCTGAACCTGCTGTAGGTGTGGAGCATCTATGAGACATCTTCTTCAATAGTAGTCTGCATTACACACATTGATAAGATATATGGAGCATGAAGTATGCGGGACTTCTCAAGAAGAGGCTCTTGGCAGAAACACTTTCTAGCATGTGTAACCTCTGTACATACTGCAGCCTTCTCATTCTGCGCATTGCATCACTTCAGGCTACGTTATGTGGGTAAGCAGTAGGTGGTAATGATTCTAAAGGATCTAATAAGGGAGAAAAAACATAAACTCTTGGCGTTTATTAAAGTTTTGAAAGTATTTGGGAACATACATATTTAGGGTTCCAGGCTGCATAACTTGATGGCCTCTGTATCTGAAGAGTAACAAAAGCCAGGAAGACGATTAGCAGGAGCAGAGGGCTAATAAACCTCCATGTGATCTGCCAGTAGAGATTGGGTTTTCGTCCAGTCATCCATTTCACATCTTTACTGAACCTTTTAAGAGGAGGCAGATGTCAGATCTAAGTCAGAAGAGTTTCACTTTTTCATATTTTTCTGTAAGTTTTAAACACTTTCATAACTAAGTTTTAAACAACTTCTGTGCTATTACAGTTTCCTAAATCTTTTCCATTTGCTTCTTTAATAACTTACTGCAGACTTAAGTAAATAATAATATCAATAAAGTAGATGATTCATCCCTGGTAGACATCAATAAAGACCTGTTTACATTGTCAGTTTACATTACTTGAGCACCAGTCTAAAGTTTCTAAGCACAAATAAGGGATGAAAATATTACGGCAGTAATACGATACAGCAACTTGAACCAGCATCCTTTGCAGTCAGTAGTGGCAGTCATTTGGACACGGAGCTGATTTTTTTACATATACCTCTTACCATTTTATACATCGAATGAGCAGTAGATATATGTGGTTCTCGGTTTGATAGTTACATGATAACCTGTATCTATCAAGATGGGAGGAGTTTTGTAGTCTGGAATAGAAACTGTGATTTTTGTGCATGTCTGTGTTCAAACACTGGCTTTGTTTTCATAGAATCATAGAATGGTTAGGGTTGGAAAGGACCTTTAGATCATCTAGTTCCAACCCCCCTGCCACGGGCAGGGACACCTCATGCTAAATCATATCACCCAAGGCCTCGTCCAACCTGGTCTTGAACACTGCCAGGGATGGAGCATTCACAACCTCCCTGGGCAACCTATTCCAGTGCCTCACCATCCTAACAGGAAAGACTTTCCTCCTTATATCCAATCTAAACTTCCCCTGTTTAAGTTTTAGCCTGTTATCCCTTGTCCTATCACTACAGTCCCTAATGAAGAGTCCCTCTCCAGCATCCCTATAGGCCCCCTTCAGATACTGGAAGGCTGCTATGAGGTCTCCACGCAGCCTTCTCTTCTCCAGGCTGAACAGCCCCAACTTTCTCAGCCTGTCTTCATACAGGAGGTGCTCCAGTCCCCTGATCATCCTCGTGGCCCTTCTCTGGACTTGTTCCAACAGTTGCATGTCCTTTTTATGTTGAGGACACCAGAACTGCACACAATACTCCAGGTGAGGTCTCACAAGAGCAGAGTAGAGGGGCAGGATCACCTCCTTCAACCTGCTGGTCACGCTCCTTTTGATGCAGCCCAGGATACGGTTGGCTTTCTGGGCTGCAAGCACACACTGCCTGCTCATGTGCAGTTTCTCATCAACCAACACCCCCAAGTCCTTCTCCGCAGGGCTGCTTTGAATCTCTTCTCTGCCCAACCTGTAGCTGTGCCTGGGATTGCTCCGACCCAGGTGTAGGACCTTGCACTTGGCATGGTTAAACTTCATGAGGTTGGCATCAGCCCACCTCACAAGCGTGTCAAGGTCCCTCTGGATGGCATTCATTCTCTCCAGCGTATCGACCGAACCACACAGCTTGGTGTCATCGGCAAACTTGCTGAGGGCGCACTCAATCCCACTGTCCATGTCAGCGACAAAGATGTTGAACAAGACCGGTCCCAACACCGATCCCTGAGGGACACCACTCGTTACTGGTCTCCAGCTGAGCATTGAGCCATTGACCACAACTCTTTGTGTGCGGCCATCCAGCCAGTTCTTTATCCACCGATAAAGAGAACATTTAAAGCAATTTTCAGCTTGCAGGTTGAGCCTTTTAACATGGGGAATTTACTGCATGTTGCTTACTATGAAGTTTGAGGGGAAAAATCATTAAAAATATCAAAAGAAAAAATACAAGAGTACAAAACAAAAGGGCAGTAACAGGAGGATGTTTGAAAGGCAGTGTAACTCCTCTTGGCCGAAGAACTACAATAGCTGGTGACTTGCTAGCTTTAAACTTAAGATCTGCCCTTCCATAAGTACCATGCAGAGATTACCCCTCCTGTTTTACAAATATAGGAGACTTAAAGCAAAGAATGATAACTACAGTCGCAGAACTGGTAAGTGCTACAGAAATAACTTAATATTGCATACCTGTATGTAACAAACACGGATGGAGAGTAAAATGCATGTCTCTTATGGCAAAAATAATTGTCTGTTTCCAACATACCTTTTAATTTTATAGACATATGCAACCCCGACCACTTCAAAGAAGGCAATGACTAGAAGAGGCACCGTGCCTGCATAGCTGTCAAAAATGTCAATCCAGTAACTCCCCGAACCCAGCGTAAAACACAGAGCAATGAGGAAAGAAATTAGACATATTATACCTGAAGAAAAAAAGATATCTTTGTTACTGGAGTACTGAACTGAACTTAGTAAGTATATTTTTGTTCTAAATTAATTTTGTTCTTGTTCTAGTGATTTTTATTCTCTCTCTGTGGAGCTACAACAAGCTACTTTTCCCTTAGGGGAGCTGATATCACTTCCCAAACTCAGTTTTCCACCATGTGTTGGCCAAGAGGCACCACCCTGTTGCAGGAGGAACGCGCTTGTATGATTCAGAGCATCCTTCAGTTTTTAATACGTTTAGCAGATAGACTGGGCTGGGCTGGGCTGTCTTACGCTAAATTTTGACTGATGTAATTCCATGCAGTCAATAGTCTGCATTTCCATGCAGTCAATAGTCTGCCTTTCCATGCAGTCAATAGTCTCAGCATGCAGCAGCCAGCACCTAAGAAGTGTAAGGGCTCCCTGGATTTCTGCCCCCCACTTCCTCAAAGGGCCCAGAGCTGCAAATGTGTTATGTCCCTTGTGTCCTGGTGTGTATTGGTCTAAGTTTCATCACACTCTGTACATTCAGTTCTCCTTTAGCCAAGATATGGATTTAGGGTAATTGAGAGAAAATGTAGAAAGGAGGGAAAGTGTTGCTGAATGCAGACATGGACTGTAAATCAGTTGGTATGTCCTTCTTTTGTGTTACTAACTGCTTCTGACTCTGAGATGGCCTTTGGTTGAATGCTGTCAAAAAATGGTTCCAGACTTCTTTTTCCTTAAGAAAACAAAGTGATATAATTACCTTACCAAGTTGTAAAGAAATTTATTTTTACATTAAAAGTTGTAAAATGATAAGGATATAATTTAGATGCCACAGCAAGACTTTTTTAGTCATGACAGCAATATTCCCATAATAATTTAAAATAATTTAAAAGGGCACATTGCACTAATGTTAATACATTACTTCAAACTGCCTGAAATTTTTCTAGACCAGTTTCACAGTAAGATCTCAGACTCTCACCAAGTATGGTTTTAGAGGAGCAGGTTGGGGTCAGCAACTGTCTCTGGTTGAAATGATTCTGCTTTGGTGCTAGAACAGGATTTCATGCACTCATTCCTGGTTTTCCAAGCGGTAATTTTGTAGTCTGGTGTGTTCACAGTAAATATAAAATAATCTGTAGCAGCATAAACTTGAATGAAATAGGGTTTAATGACCTACCTTATAGTTCTGACAGTGAGGTGAGGTTGTGCACAGGTGGTTATGGCTGACTAGCTGTCACTGGTTGCCTTGAAGTGACTTGTTGAGGTACCAAAGGCTTAAGTGAAGACAAGGCTTGTTCTTGTGTCTACAGTAGCTCAGGGTAAACCTGACTCCAGGAATAGCAATTTAACAATCTTTCTCAGACAGAAACAAGCTGAGAAAAAAACTGGCAAGGGCCATATAATACTGCCACCTGACAGCTTCTGCCATAACTGTTGCCTCATCTGTGTGCTTGTCTTCTGCAAACACAATCCACTGCCCTTACTAACACTATGAGATAGCCAAATTAATATTACTGATTCTTAATCCCCTATGATGTTTGTTAAGCAGTTGGTAGTTTGCTCATCTGTAAAGAAACACCTTCTTTGAACAAAGTGAAACAAATATCTTACCAGATAATACCTCTTTGCGTACTGATTTAGATATAATTCGAAGTTCTAGAAGAGGAGTGAAGACTCCCTCGATGTTCCCAAACATAGAGGAAAGGCCCAGGCAGAATAACATTATGAAAAACAGGATAGCCCAGGCCTGGGAGCCTGGCATGATAATGATGGCTTGAGTGAAAGTGATGAAAGCCAAGCCAGTTCCCGATACACTCTGCAGAATTCACAGATAAAAATACACATTATAATGGTGTAAATGTAGTTTCTTATGCATATAGAATTATAAAACACTTCTGTCCTTCCCTGGAGTCAAGGGTGCTGGTCAGCCTGTGGGGCTCTGTGGCAGCCAGCAGTTGAGAAAATGGGTAGTGGAGAGTGTTTGTGGAGATTGTAATTTTAAATGGTCTATCAGAGATGTGCAGACAATCACAGAGCAGAATCTTGGCTCTCACAAGAGAGACAGGTCTGGAGTAAAGCAGATCTGAGAGTTGTAATTGAAATAGCAGGTTTTTTGTTAATGCCACTTTAAACATGAGATCTAAGTAAGGTATGACTGCTACTCCAGCAGCAAGAGAGTTCTGTTCTTTCTCATTAGGTGGTAAGGCCTTGTAAGGACGGAATGCAAATGTGTGAGTAGTAAATGACAGTTACAGGACTGGGTGGAATTACTTGAGCAAGTGAAATGAGGTTTGAGAAGTAAACAGAGAAAACATCTGTGTTTAGTGATATGAAAAAATATTTAGGAGGGTTGGAAAAGAAGGAAGCAAAGAGAATCCTGATGTATTTTAGTGGTGGGAGGGGGTTTAGGGTAAAAAGATTTAAAACATAGGTGAGATCCTGTGCAGAGAGGAGTTAAAATAAAAGGGAGAGGACAAGAGGGAATGGAAAGAAGGGTAAAAGAGAAGACAGTGATGATACCTTCCTCCTGGTCATACATGTGATTGAAGGCAAAGAGTGAACATTTTAATAGATATTGATTTAGGAAACTCCCATTCAACGTCCTGTTTTCTATAATCTTTCAGCTAGATGTGTTTCCTCTGTTATGCTTATACCTGTAAAACAAAGTAGGACTGAATCTAGTGTCTGTAGTAGGCTCCAGGTAGGACCACCTTTGAAGATCAGTTTTGTGGTGATAACGTGTAATTTTTTATGCTGTACCAGAGAGCTTTGAGTTCAGACTGTCCTACAGCAGTGTTGCTATTTCAAATTGTGAAATAATGGATTAATTACAAGCAGAGTAAAGTACAAGTACTTAAAAGAAAAAGGAAGATGCCAGTCCTTCTGTATATTTTGTTTAAGGGTTACTTTGTTGAAAGAAATGATGGTACCTGATCAAGAAATTCTTGAAGGTCACAGCTTTTCAGTTTGAGTCCAGCAATTTTTTCTGGATGTGATGAATTGAGGAGGCTAATCCAGGCTGTGTAGTTATCTCGCATGATGCTTTCTTCCGGAAGATCAAATTCATTGATAATACTGATAATGTTCCTGCCAGAGAAGTCAACGTATCATTAGCTTAAATGTTTGCAGATGATGTGGCTGGAAATGCTCTGCCATGTATTCAGATTTAATCAGAAGTTTTATTTACTCTCTGTGCTGTTATTTACAATATAAAGGAAAATATTAAATGAGAACTTTTATATAAAATAGTTACGAGAAAGTATTTAGACTTTTTAATGTCTTCTCTTTCAGATACAAACTTTGAGTACTTTATGCGGATGCAGTCTCTAGAACATTCCTATTTTATTTTATCAGCTCTCCTGAATTTCCACCACTTGGGTTTAGTAATTCAGTGAATCTAGTGGAACACGAAAAGGTATTGTTTTTTTAACTACTTCTAATCCCAGTCTGAGATTGAGATGTGATCCTTGGTGTGCTACTTCTATTTTTGGATTGTTTTATTTGTCTTGCTTCTTACAGACCCTGCCCTGATCATTCTTGTCTCAATGCTGTAGTACTTTCTATTTTTATATGAGACTTCTCTATACGGATGCTTTTCCTTTTTACTGAAAATGAATTATCTAAATGCATGTTTTTCAAGTAACACATTATCTGTTTAGGCATTGAAACTGCAGTATAACACTGGAAACACAAGTTTCTTACCCGTCCAAGCAGTCCCAGTAGCCTGTGGTTGCTTTAAATCCCAAAACAGAAAAGACTGGGATGGAAGCATAGAGGGATGTCATGCTGTTCACAAGTGCTACTGTCACAGCGTCCTTTTCACAGTCATTTCTAGAAATAGCATTCAAACAAATGAAGTAACTAAAAAAAGGCAGTATTTTAGCTGTGATTCTCTCAGGTATTTCTGCAAACATTTAAATGTGTTAGGTTTCTCTCCCCTTCCCTTCCTGTTAGGAAGTCTATTTGGCCTTTTGGAGAGACAGCAGCTGTTAAAATCCTTTAGAAAAAATAAGATCCTCTTTAAATAGTCTAAGGACAGAGTTTTGAAAATTTCAGAAAATTGGTCAAAATTCAGCAGGAATTTAGGCAATTTATAAAAGTTTTAGTTCTACTTACACTGGTGAATTGTAGCTTGAGAATGCAATAAGACCTCCAAAAGCCAAAGAGAGAGAGAAGAAAATCTGGGTAGCTGCATCAAGCCATACACTGGGATTTTTCAAAGTGTTCAGCTGAAATAATTGGAATAAATGCACTTATTAGGCTTAAATTAAAATTTCTTTTTCTCTCCCATTTCTCATAGCTCATCTCTTATTTCACTTCTGAAATTGAGTTGTGTTGCCATCTAAATATGCTGAAAATGGGAATTAGTACAAAACATGTCAGTAAAGCAGCTGTTTCAGGTCTGTTTAAATATATGTAGCAATTATAGAACCTGTTTCATTGTACACCTAGTCTATCTGATGATAAAAATGTGTTTTTAAATGCATTAGGAACATAATAGGGACAGTACATTGCATTTTTCCTCAGTTTATTGTCTTTGCTACTCCACATACTCGGTAATTTGCAGTTTAAGAATATTATCTTCCTAAAACTGTATGCTATAGATACTAAATCTTCATTGTTTTAAGACAAAGTGATTCCATAGCTTTTCAAATAATAAAAAGACTAAAAGCCCAAGTAGACCGAAAGAGGATATTCATTTAAAAGAGCATCTTAGATTAAAAGTACTGTGAAAACAACAATAAAATATAAAAGGGCAACATAAGAAAAATAAGGATAAAGGAGAAGTTGACAGAATGAATTTTGATGTAAGGGCTACATGATAGAGGAAGCTAAATTAAAAAGTCAGTGATTGTTGGATTACAGAGGATAGCATAAATTTTAAATAGCTGCACCAAGAAGGAATCTTACCCTTAAACTCAGTTTAAAAGAAAAAGATTAAACATAAATAGTGTGCAATATGTAAATGTGCTCAATAAATACTAATTTCCTGCAGAAACTAAGAAGTAGCGTATTACATTCGTACCCTACTAGGTATGAATATTGTTCCATTATCAAGTAGTGAAAATACAAACCAGTATTAGTTAAGAGCGAGTGTTTTAAAAAAGAGCTGGCTCAAAAGTAATACTGGGGCTGTCGTTTAACTTTGTTTTACGGCAGCCTGAGTTAAATCTATATCCTAGTCATCCAGGGCAAATCCTAGGGCAAATTGTGTGTTTGCTGTGTTGTGCCTGTGTGCCTGTGCCATTGGTCAAAGTACGTGACTAGAAACATTTGTAGGAATGACCCTACTAGAAGCATTTATAGAATGAGGTAAGTATACCAAAGAACCTTAATAGCATTCTGGGTTTCTCTGAAACTGGCCTGAGCTTGAGGAGGAAGAATAATGTGTTCACCTCAGTGTGGATGGATGCAGTGAATGCCATTACTGCATATGTTTTCTCCATAAGCATGCCAGTGCTTCAACTACAGCAGAACTGGTATAATGTTTGGTAGAACATAGCATAGCAAGCAGATATGTGTAGCCGTTATTGGCTAAATGCTTCAGCTTAGGCAAACCTTTCTAGAGGTTTATTTTGAAAGATCATAACCAAACCCTCCAATGCCAGAGTGCTCACTGGTAGGACCTTGTGTAGAAGTAGATTGCTCTTGCAGTGCAGAAAGTCAGCATGTTGCCAAGTGGCCTTCACAGCTTGATTAAGTCAATTGTCAGTGCTGACAAGCCAATTGTCAGTGCTGATGCGAGTGTTAAAAGTCTGGCTTTCTGACTGTGGACTTTGGCTAATGAGTCTGGAGGTAGTTTAGTTTAGTGCTAGAGGCAATGCATTTATTGATTCTAAAAGATGCTAATCAACCCACAAACCTGAAGAAATAGTGAACAGGCAGGCATGCTGTGGCAATGTCATTATCTGGTCCTAAGCAAATTATGAATCTAAATGGTATTTTATATTTTCAATAATATAGCATACAGATTTCATAAATGTGTCTTCAGATAAAAAAAAAATGTGCTGAAGCTAGAAAGATGTGGCTGAAGATATAAAACCAGAATATTAATGAATGAACACAGGAGTAATGAGGAAATGAAGCATAACTGCTCCCCCCTGAACAATGAGACATTTGGACACTTAAACACATGAAACATGGGCAGAAGCTTTCTTAAAACAGAAATAAAAGCTACTGGGATATCTGTGATGTGTGATTTTGGTGTAAAAACAGCTATTAATGTTTCTCATAAGCAAGTGACCAACAAGTAATTCTGCACTTAAAGACAGCAGTTCATTAAGGTAATGGTTTTGTCCTCAATACCAGAAACAATATGGATAGACCAGGTACCTTGAAAGGAGTTTTAAGTCTTCATTCACAGTAATATATCAGGTGTAAAACTAAACTGCAAAATAGAGGAAAAAAATTACAAATGGTCTCTGTGATAGAGGACATGGTGACTGTGCTGCCTTTATTGTGGCCATTCTCACTACTCCATAAATAGCAGCAGAGCTCTGGGTGCAGGCATCAGTTGCCCAGCCATGTTCCTGGAATTGTTCATTGCCAGAGAATCCCCAAATATTTACAGTCTCTGAAGCAATTTCAAGTATGAAAGACTGTGCTCTTGATCTGACACAGATGTCCACAGAAACTGAAATGCATAAAGACCATTGCTGATGCTTGATGTGATCCCTTTTCTGCTGCCTCTGATGTTTTTTTTTTTACCCAAGAACTTTTCCAAAAGTCTCTGTTCCAGCTCCTCTATTGCTGCATCTTTGTGCAGCTTCTGCTTTCCCTTCAAGTGCCTGTGAGTATAACTTCAGTATCTTTTTTCTATTCTTGGCAGCTTCACTTTCCAGGTAGCCAAGGATTTAGAGAGGATGAATAAATCATCAGACTTCTCCATCTCTGAAAGTCAAAGAAACATAGTATTCATTATTCATTTAAAGTGTGAAAGTGTGTTGTATGGTAAAAAAACTGTGGTTTTGCATGAAAATAAAACCACAGCCTATTCTATTTAAAATCCATGTGCATACAGCCATTATTAGTGATATTAGTTAGTAAGACCTAAGATACAAACTTGGAAAGCAAATAAACAATGTTTAATGAAAAAAATAAATTCAGTTGGGTGATGATGATGTTGAAACTTATTAAGATATGACCTTTAGCACTAGGTAGTACTTTCTCTCACAGATTATCAAAAACAACAGTGAGGTACAGCAGTTGCCAGAGAGTGGATGTGACAGCTATTACAGGGAAACTACAATTTCTGCTGCATTGCAAGTTGGAGAAAAGATGGAAAAGATTGCCTCCAGTGAATGGAGAGTGTCAAGAGGCTTTATATATGTTTTGTTTGGCTTCTTTTTAAAGCAGGCTGAAATAGGCAGCTGTATTTTACATTACTAAAACTTTACAAGCCTCCTGCAGAGACATGAAAAGAAGAAACCAGCACACACTTTGAGGAATTTGCTTTACAGTTCTGTAAGCTAATACGGTCTTGGTTGGCCAGGTAAATCTGTGCAACAGCAGTGCCCATAGCAGATATCACTTACCAGGCTGTTGCATCAGCTTTTCCATGTTTGTAGATAAGAACGGAGTTTCATCACCAAAACCATCTTTAGCTGACTCCTCAAGGATGTCCCCAGGATCTGCTTCCTCAAACCAGCTAATCATTAACTGCAGGTTGATTGCAGCTGGATTTTCATTCTGACTTCTGGTGCCAATCTGCAGAACCATCTGCCTCTTCTTTTATGATGATCTGCTCCCCCTCAGCACTGCAATACCTTTAGGCTTTGTGCATACACGCAAATCTACTTTTTGCAGTAAGTTCACTGTGTGGTGATTAAGTCCTGAAGATGCCTGAACTCTTCCAGAGAAACCCAACAGCCAGGCTGAGACCAAATATCAACAGAGCCCAACTCTGTTCTGGTTCTGTTGTCTAATCTGCTTTCTTCATCAAGACATTGCACCAAGCATTTATTGTCCTGTCTGGGCTCTACAAAAATGCAAGTGCATGTCCTTATCTTCTGTAAAGACCAAGGTTATCCTTTTTGAGCTCTGACAGCATCTGAGATGAGTCTCTGTGCCATTGGGCTTGTAGGGTGAGGGATAAAAAAGGTGTCTCATTTGAGCCCTCTCTTGCTGTCGTCACTTTCCAGGCTGGCATGTAACATATCTCCATGCTTCTTGGGTTATGTTTTCCTTAATACCTGTGTTCCTGTTGTAGGAAGGAAAAGGGAAATACCCAGTGCCTCTGTGATGGAACCTGCAGAAGCAGAGGATGCTCTGAGACCATCTGTCAGTGGGTGCTGCTTTTCCTTCTCCACACTTGTTGTTTTATGGAGGTTTTTAGGCAGAGTTTGAGGAGCCTGCAGTTGATAGCAACCACTTGGTGGGATAATTTGACTTTGCATTTGGGAAGGCTGCTAAGGACAAAGTAAAGAGGTCTTTCTGAAATGGCCAGCTATAGAGGGATCTGGCACTCCTGTCCCTTTAACAAGATGAGAAAAAAATGGGAGAGGGGTATTGTCCAGCAGTTCTGTCTTTTAGGGGCAGCTTCAGGGTGGGGGGAAAACTTCAGCTATGGTGAAAGAGGGATAGGAGAAAATTACTTTCAACCTTTAAAAAAAAAAAAAACAAACCAAACACTTTGCAGTGTAATTCCTCAGCGAATTATTTAAAGTTGTGTAGATTCTGTAGCATTGGCAGGGAAACCCCATCTTTCTTATGTGTAAAAGAGAGGTGATTGTCAAGTGTATCAGTTTCACTTACACATTCAGGACTGAAGCACCCTTAACGAACTCAGTTTTCCAGTATTTTCTGAAATGTTTATTACTGAACTGTTTAATACTTTGTTGCTTCCTTTCTTGGTAAAGTATATTAAAACCCAAGTCACTTAATCTCAGGAAAAAGAGCTTACCTGAGTTCTTGTGTAGAATCATAGAATGCTTTGGGTTGGAAAGGACCTTAAGATCATCTAGTTCCAACCCCCCTGCCATAGGCAGGGACACCTTGCAAGCCCCTGGCCAGCCTCGCCTTGAGCACTGCCAAGGATGGAGCATTTACTACTTCTTTGTGCAACCCATTCCAGTGCCTCACCACCTTCACAGTAAAGAACTTCTTCCTTACATCTGATCTAAACTTCCTCTGTTTAAGATTAAACCCATTACCCCCGGTCCTGTTCCTACAGTCCCTGATGGAAGAGTTCCTTGTAGCCCCCCTAGGGACCTTGATCAGGAGTTGCTGGAAAGTGAATACACAGTATGAGATCCGAGCGGGAGAAAAAGGAAAAACAGTATTTCTGATTATAGCAGCAATACTTACATTAGGGGTGAAGAGGTAAGCCAGACCATTTGTGGCTCCTGGTAGCGTGAGTCCATGAATAAGGAATATAGTTAGGACCAGATAAGGAAATATTGCTGTTACATAAATTGCCTAAAGTAAGAATGCAGGCAGACAGTTACTGACAATAACACTGATAAATCCTACCTAAGTTATTGCAACACACAGTCTTAATACTGTAAGATAAGACAGCAACAGCTGAACATTGCCATCTTTAAAAGAAGCAGAATGATATGCAGAACATATTTGTAATGAAATTGTTCTTAAAACTGTGTGAGAGGAGACTTGTATGGCAGCAGCACTTGCAGTGGTAAAGGACTGTGATTTTGGACCATCTGTACCAATGTTACCACTTTATTGGACAAGGAACATTCCAAAATGGTTCTAGTACGCTAAATCAGGAAGGTGGTGAAACTCAGTATCTGGAGAGCAAGACTCAAAGTATGGGATGATGCATTTCTCTGTCCTTTCTGTACCTTTCCTGTGGTTTCAATTCCTCGGATGGTGCAGAGGTAGACAATTGCCCAACAAGCTGCTAAGCACAAAACGAGCCACCACTGTAACGTGCCACTCTCAGTGACATCAGGTGTTATGTTCAAAGTTTTCCTGTACCAAAAATAATTGACTGCTGTACTTCTGTAACATTCTTCGTTGAACCCTGGAAAAAAATGTGGAAAGCAGAAGATTTTAGAATTGGTAGTATTTTCCCCAGTCACTGTACGGTTAGGAAGCAATACTTTATACTTGAAGAGTAGCAGGATGGTCTCTTGCGGGCTGCCAAATTGAATGTGTAAGTCTTGAAATACTCCAGGAATTCCAGTGGACAAAGAGTTAGGGCACCTATCTTTGAAAAGCAAGAAAGGTGACCTGTGTCACATCTAAATTGTGGGAAAGCAACTCCTCTCTGTCCCAGCCAAAATGCTGACAGAGAGGAGTAATCATGACTGTGGTCATTGTGGCTGTATGCAACTTTTCAACCAAAACTTACTCTGGTGAGATTTGGATAATGAAGTAACTTGCAGCTATGGGATGTACAGATTTAGCCAAGTGACTTTCAAGTTACAAATCTACTCTTGAAAGCATGGTTGCCACTGAAATGAAGCTGGTGATCCTCTTTCAGTGTACAAGGACACTAATGTACTCAAACTTGCTGGTGTCCTTTCCTCAGCTCTGAATTAAAATAATTGGATGTGCACTGGGACATACGCTGTCCAGCACAGTCCCAGCTACCTCTGAATCATGCCATTTTAGGTGACCTTCAGCTAAGCCTGGTGGATGGAAACAGCTGCTGTCTGACTCATTTAGGAAGAAGCTACCTGGAGAGAGCATTGCAATCATGATGGAGAAGTGCGGGTTCTTCCTATCTTGGCCCTGGTATTGAAAAATCCATCCTTAAAGGACTTCTTCAGTGTTTTCTAAAAGGTGCTGTCATGGTTTAAGCCCAACTGGCAAGTAAGTACCATCCAAACCCAGGACAGATGCTTAACTAAAAGTGCAGGGGGGTTGTATATCAAACTAGTTGATTAAAAAGTTGATCTCCAAAGCACATTTGGAAAACATTTGTTTAGCTCACTAGCTGGGACGTCTGTATCCTGAGAAATGAAAGAATCCCCTTTCTTAAGGGCCAGATGATTTTCTTCTGTAACAAAGATGGTGGATGTCTAACTGTTTTCTTACTCTAGAATATTCCTAAGGTCTCGAAAATAATGTTATCTCCTGCTGTGTTTTGTCTTCTTAGCTTCTTCCTCAGATTATGTTTCTTGTACTGCCCTGGAATTTGTTGTCTCTTGTGCTCTGAGTGAAAATAGCTGGAAAATAATTTTGAAGAACTGAGAGCAGTCTTCCTTATCCTGCTTAGGTACACTGTCTGTCTCTGGGCTTACTAAAGGTTTTGTAATGGGTAATGTGAATTTGATCTGAGCCTCAAAGATTCCCTCTTTGAGTAGTTCCTCTGCTACCTCAAAAACATTTTACTCAGTTGCTCCTTTTTTTTTTAACACTGTTATTACATTTCCTATTTTGAAATCAAGCAAAAGAGGTCATGGACTTTATGGCTTTTGTTATTCGTGTGAGGATGATGTATTTGAGTAGTCTATGGACCCTATCGTAGCTTGTTGAGCGGAAAACAAACCAGATCTTGTGCACAACTCAGGGCCAAATCAAGTGTGGCTTCTCAAGGGTTTCTCAATTAGCTGCTCTAGGATGTTGTCTTCTTGTCTCAGCAACCTACAGCAGAAACTGAAGTTCTCTGGTAAGGTTGTGTTTCTTGCTCTGGCATCTCACTTAATCTTTCTCAGTACATCATGGCAAATGACCTGAAAGGTTTCTGTAAGAGCTTGTAATGAGTCATGATGAATGAATCACCACTTAATGAAAACTCAGAAGTCTCATTTAAAGCAGTTACTGAAAGATGTAGTCGTAAATCTGTTTTTTATGTTAACTATCTCATGTGTCTTGATGTGTAGTTTGTAACAGCATGTGTCTTGATAAAGGACTATTTTTCCATAGGAAGCAGAGGATGCTCTTTCAGACTGGTATTTTTGTATCATAGCACAAGCATAAAAAATACACAAAGCTTCCCTTTTCCCCTTTCTAGTCCCCAGACTGATGTTTGTGATCCTCCTTTTCCTATGAGTGATGCTCAGAGTGGTAGTTACCTGTTCTGTTTTCATTTAGAGGACACATGCTCCAAGGAAGAGGTTCCTGGAAGGAGTTTATGAGATACCACATCACCCAGGTTAAAACTGTGTTGTAGTATAAGCTCACCAGAACTGACACCATCCACGAACCAACACCTGCAGAAAGCACAAGATCTCAGCTTAGAAAGGTTTGGAGAAAAATATCAGTCGCAGCACTTGCTCTCAGAAGCTCCTGTTTCCTCATTTTGCAACATTTTCTGCTTCCCCCAGGAATTTTCACATGAAAGATGAGTATTTGTGTCCTCAGTAGCCAAACACTGGTGCAGCCCCCAGCTCCAAGAGGGCTGCCAATCACTACATATTTATAAGATTAGGGTTGAAGTCTTTGCTGTAGTATGTAATACATTGTTTTCTGCAACACGACTTTAATAGCAGACACCAAAAGAGACTGAATTTTTTGCAGCATGTCTTGTCTCTTTTGTCCGAAATCATGCACAGTGCCCTAAACTATTAACTGAGTTGCTCCTACGATGGGGAAGGAAGAATAGCAACACCATGGCTTCTGCTTGCTTGTGTTTTTTGCAAAGAGAGGATGGACAAGCTTAATTGTAAGAGATGGGTTTAGCTGGAGCCACTACACTGCTGCTTGGTATTTCTTCCTCGTTGCTCTTTGGCCCTTAGATAACTCCCCTTACCCGCCCCTTCTCCTCTCACACACACCCACAGGTATGGCAGTTGCTCCCAATCCCATTTTTAAGCACCTGCTGAAAGCAGGGTATGATCCATCAGTGCTGGCTGGAGCATCTGACGGTTTCTCCTTGACCCCACAGGCAGGAAGGTGCTATCTCAAAGCTGGTACAGCTGATTGTTCAGCCCTCTAACGATGGCTGCTCCCATTCACTTTCTGCTGCCTAACAATGTGCTTGGGATACCAGATACAGGTTTTTTTTTCAGTGTATATTAAATAAATAGAAAAAAAAATTGTTGGTACAGAACTGCTCATCAGTCTGCATCCTGCTGTGTGGACTGTCCCTCATGTTAATAATAGCCCTTCAGTAGCCCCATTGTGCCTGTGTTTTGTGGTGAGGAACTCTCCTAGGTTGCTTCAGGCTCTTTAGGAGGTGCCAGGATCCTGTTCCTGATCTCCCCTCTTTCTGTCCTCCAGTCCAACTGTTCCTGGTTCCTGGAGGGACTGTGAGGGAGGAGCAAGAACCACTGTGTGCAGGCAGCTCTTGTGTAAGCTACAAGGTATGGTAGGAATAGGGCAGTGTTGGCCAATAGAGCTTGTGACTGCTGTGCTTTCCACAGCAAAGGTTATGAGGTTTGCATTTAAGGCAGTAAGGTTGTGCCTAGAGTAACATCTGATGGGAGTGATATAGAATCATAGAATAGTTTGGGTGAGAAGGAGCCTTTAAAGGTCATTTAGTCCAACCCCCTTCTAATGAGCAGGGACATCTACAACTAGATCTGGTTGCTCAGAGCCCCATGCAACCTGGCCTTGACTGTTTCCAGGTATGGGACACCTACCAGCTCTCTGGGCAACCTATTATGGTTTCACTACCCTTACAGTGCAAACTTTCTTCTTATATCCTAACAAAGCATCAGGCATGGGTTTGTTGGCTGGGAGCTCATCTGCAGTTCCTTCGGCTGGGACCCCAAGAGATATACCGACTCCTCCGAGGTAGGGCGAGATGCTGTTCCAGGCGCTGATGCTGCCTTTCCTCATGCACTGTCCCAAGGCCAGTTCAAGGTGCAACAATGGGATTCCTTCGAAGAGAAGAGCGATGAAGTATGGGATAAGGAATGCCCCTGAAAATAAAGTGCAATTAAGCCACGTTGTTATCTGCATCTCGCTGAGATTACTGTTTGATAATTTGCCTGCTTTATGACCCTTATTCTTGTAGGATGTGTTGGGAGAGAAAGCATTGCTAGGGATACCTGCCAAGTAACATCTGTTACTGGTAGTTTTATTGCTGAAGATGCAGGAGGAAGGACTAAAGGATGCTTAGTTCTGCAGGATGCTTCCCCTCAAGCACTGTGAGCATGAAGCCTCTTTTCTCTGGGGAAACAAAAGCAGAAGTCCTGCCTCAGCCCCCTTCCTATCCTACTGGCTGTGCTCCTCATGGCTTTGTCAATAAACCTCTGCCTTGTTATGCTGTTTCCCTTACCCTCCAGATCTCATATCTGTGTCTGCCCAGCTCTGCTCTGCCAGCGCTGGAAACCTTCTGCTCTCCTTCAGGCTAGCAGGGAGAGCATCACTATCACCACTTGAGAGAGCAGAATGGAGCAGCTCGGCTCTCCACTCCATCTTCCGCTCTGAGAGGGAGGTGGGGGGATGCACAAGGTTTCAGGTCACTTCTTAGAATGGCCTCTGTGTTTTGCAATCACGGACTATTTAGAAAGGCTGGGCAGATAAATCTAATTGCTTGTATTAAGTACTGCAAAAACCTTGTATTAAGTACCTGCTGCTAGGTGCTACAGTAACTTGGTGCAGCACCCAGAGAAAGTGTGTTCTTTTAATGTTTCAATTTCCCCTTATCAAGAAACACATAGGAACAAAAATCAGCAAAGCTCTTCACAGTGAAGGACTGTTTTTAGTTTGCCAAAGGTGGAAATAAATGTGTCCCCTTATGATCCGATTTCTTAAGATGTTTTTAACGGATAAGAATCAGATTTTAAAAGAGACAGTTAATTCCTAGTACATTAAATCTTCAATTTGCACGTACCCCCTTCACAGTAGTCCCAGTGCTTGGAAGAAGCTCTGAAGTGGCTGTTATAACAAACACACACCCTCAGGAGAGAGAGACTTACAGAGGAGTTAAGGAAAACAATTGTTTAAGTGTTTTACCACCTGATAAAATCTCACCTGGAGCTACCCGCCTCCCATGTAAATGCGATGGAATTTGCAGGTCCTTCCCACAAGAACTGGGTAACCTCTCACCATTCTCAGTCCTGCATTCTCCTTCAAACCTGCTGCAATATCCCCTTCCGCAGCACACCGGGGTGCCCACCCAGCCCTCCTGACAGCCCCATGCCTTGGGCTGTCTAATGGGAATAGTGGAATATCCATGAGAGTGCCTGGAGCACTCTGCTTGTTCTCCTGTCTGTGTGGCCATGCACCAGCTCCGAGCGGCAGCTGTCCACTGCAATCCCTGCCATGCTGAACTCTTGCTAGCAAAGCGCTCTGTAAGGGACCGGCAGTCTCTCATGTCATATCTTCCTGGAAATAACTGTGTAATAATTAGTGCAAACTGCCCCCTGTTATCGCTCTCTTCTGTTTGCTAGATGAACCACTGACAGCAGGGCATGTTTAGATAATGTGCTGATAAAAGCCTGTTTACTTTGTGCTGGTTTGTACCTATCTCCAGTCATATTGAAAGCATGGCAAAGCGTAATGTCAGGCTTGGAAAGAAAACACTGGTTTTCCATAAAAACAATATAAAAAGTATGCTACCTGCAAATATGGAAATATGGCAGAAGATAGGGGTAAGAAGAAATAGGTACTGGAGCTAATCTTTCTCAAACCTAATTCAAATAAATGGCTTGTAGTGTAAAAATATGCTTTCAGTTGTTCATTCCTTTGCTTTATAGTATTTTTAAGCAAAAAGGAGGGAGTTAGGAAAAGCACAGACAGTCTGCTCAAGCACTTGAAGCTTACTTTTTCCCACAATAAAATCCCCCTACCCCTATCTGATACTAGAAAGGTATCAGATACCTCATAGTGAGTAGGAACCCTCTAGCACTACCCAGACTAAACAAAAAATGAACAGTCCAAAATGTGCCACAGTTGAAAGTCATTTTGGAAAGAGATCCTGCACAAGGATACTGCAAAGCTGAGGAGCAATCCCTGTGCACATGAGAAGGCACAGAAAGTCTACAATAGCTTTTTCAAATCAGTCGATCAACTACAAATACTGCACATATTGATAAGCTGGTTTCCTTGACAGCAGAATCCCAAGTGACAAGGAGCTTCAGCATGTAGCACGACTGGTGGTGTTGCTAACTCAGAAGAGCCATTAGAGCAGAGGCAGCTCTGTAGTCATGGTGGTAGAAAATACTTGGTGTGCTCTAGCTACACTGAGAGTTTTTAAAACCTGATCCCTTGATTGTGGTGTATCATAGAATCACAGAATTGTTTGGGTTAGAAGGGGCCTTAAAGATTATCCAACCCCCTTGCTGTAGGCAGGGTCATCTTCCACTAGACCAGATTGCTCAAAACCCCATCCAGCCTGGCAGATGTACAGACAAATCAGGTGAGAAAAGCAACTGCTCAGCCCTATTCAACCCTCTGCTTGCAAAATGACACTTGAAGGGCACACTCTTTGTTTTATCACCCACACATGGCCATCTGGAAGAAAAGTGCAGGAGCTGCTAGGCAGCCTGTTGAGAGCTGCTGATGCACTGGAGGGCAGAGTGACCAGGGGCTTAGCAAAGGAGAGCAGTCTAAAGCTGAATAATGGCAACCACAGAGTGAAACAGCCAAATTGGTTCTATCACATCTTACCAAGAGAGAGCAATAGACCTGACTAGTGGAAATGTAAAGCAGTTTGATGTACCAGCCAGGTTACCTCCTCATCAAGGAGTACCAAGGCTGTACCAAGACCAGCAGAAATTCATTAGCATCAGTGAGAAGCAGATGTGAAAACCTGGGAGTACCAATAAAGACTTGTTAAATGCTGAAGAACAGCTTAGAGGAACTGATTCAGGTGTTCAATATTGCATCTTACCAGCACCTGCAGATCAAGTAGCAGAATAATTTATGTTTTACCTACAAGAAATTGCAATAGCTGATAACTACTTGTACAGATACAGAGAAAAAGCTATTAGACATTGAAAAGGGATTATTAGACCTGTCTCACTTTCTCCATAGGAGTTCAGCTAAGCAGGGTAGTAGCCAACACAGCAACAAATCACATCAAGACATCAATCAAGTAGGAAAAAAAGCAGCAGCTTAATCGTATTCACCCTTCTCTCTGGAAAACAATACATCATGATCTTTGCGATGTCTTCTACACATGCCTTAATACAGATGAAAAGTATGAGCTACTGTAAATGTCATACTTGTGCAGCATATTTATGATGGCACTGATTTTGACTTACAGGCCACACTGCACATCTTCTTAGACTCTGCAACTTTGCAGGGTTGTGTGTGTAAGTGACTGTATCCCCTTGAGCAATATTGAAGAAGCTAAAGCCATGCCCAGAAAAATCAAGGTGGCAATAGCGATTTGGAAAGAAGGGGGCTAACTCCTGTAGATCAACTTATAAAATGACCTTGGTGAACTCCTCTATGAAATACTCATAACTGAGGGATGCAAGAGAGCAGCAGTCACGTGCAAGCATGCACCACTCTGAACTGCAAAAGGCAACCACATGCAAGCTCTTTTGTTCCCACCATACTTCTTTTATTTGTTTAATTTTACAGTATCTTCCTGGTGTACCTGTTGTTCCTCTGAGATTTTATTTTCCTTCTGAGGACACAGTGAGCCAGGAACTGCGTTTTGCAGCCAGTGGTAGTTCAAATCCTAGCAAAGGTCAGGTAGGCCATGGGTTATTAAAGTCTGTTAATCGTTGCCCCAGAAGTAAACAGTTCTCCCTTTTGAGCTGTACTTCAGTGCTGATTGTATTTATTTTCCTAGAAAGAAACTGTATTTTATGTTAAAGGTATTTTCCAGTCATCCTGCAGGCTCAGGCACAATGCACATTTGTAATACCCATGGATTAGGCAAGCATATATATATCCCAGCTATAATGAAAAGTAAAACAGTGCGGTAAGTTCCAGGTACATCTGGGTTGTTGGGGTTTTTTAGATACACTCAGATGATCTTATGTGTACATGTATAACTATATGGCTTGTTTGAGTCTCAGTTTTAAGTGTCAAACTATATGCTGGGTCATTTAGAGACTTCTTTTTGATCCCAGTTGCCTGGGAACCTTTGTGTTTGTCTCCACTTACTGTGGCAAACAACCTTCATATCCATTAGTCATGAAAAGTAAATAACTAACTTAACTCAGGCAATAAATGCAAATAATCAGTAACGATAGAGGGTGATAAATGTCAGCAAAACTGATATTATATTAGATCCGAGTTACTGAGTAACACTAATGTGCAATGAATAAGGTCCAGAGGTCTGCTGAGAACAGCTGACATGAGACAAATATACAAGCACTCTTTTTTATCTCTTGTTTTTAAAAAGATCTAGAAATGAGGTGAAGTGCACTGACTAACTCTTACAGACTTGGAAAACACCTGAATGAGCTGTGAAACTGTGAGCTGTACCCGTAAACCATTCCACCTTAGAGCACATCTATGCTATGTCCCTACCAGCTGCACTTGTGGCTGTGGCTGCAGGTATAGTCACTGCACCTCTCAGGTCTCCTACTTAACCAGATGCTGCTGGTCTCTCCCATGCTCACATCTTCAGATGCACACAAGCAGGATTTATACTTCAGTACTCCATAAAATCTATTGGGGTTTTGCATCTGAGTTGCTTGCTTTCAAAAAATGCAACCCCAAAATCACATCACTGTCTTAAATTAGCAGAAATATAATGCAGCTACATTATACACCGGTGTAAACCCAACCGCTCTGTCTTCTTGGTGGTCTTCATGACTCCCTCAAACTTTCCCAATGCCGGCTTTCTGGGATAAATTATTCACAAATCCTGCAGCACTTTTGTTACAGAGTCCACCCTGCTTTGAGCTCTCTGAGGCCTTTTTTAAATCCAGTGACCAGACATTGCCCGTACATCCACATATTGACCTTTACTCACCAGTCTCATGCTACAGTCTGTAGTGATGCAAAGTACCTATATACCATTACTGAGTCTGCTACCTATTTTAAACTGATTTTTCACAGAAACAAATACTATTCATGAAGCAAAGGAATGATTCAGCCTTTGTCCCTGCAGCATTTTCTTATTTTTATTGTCTTTAAACCTGCTTAAACCCTGTTCTTTTTGTCCCTAGAAGCTCCTGTGGGTTATATCAGTGCTCAGAAGCTGGATCCACAAGCAAACAGACTTTCCGAGCACTGTGCAGTCCATACAGACAGGTCACTTGGGTATCCTTGCACAAAGACTCACACTTCTGTGGTGGTAGAGGTCTGTAGGGAAGTGATGGGATGTAGGAGGAGAAGAATGGAGGGAAGAGAGCAAACCTCAGTACGAGGCAAGTGTTCCTGATCTTCTGAAGTGAGGCTGGGATCTGAAGAGGTTGAAAAACAGCTGGCCACAGCTAGACCCTGCCTCCAGTATGGAGAATCAACCCTTGGTGCTTCATGGGAAGGTGTGAGAGCCTCCTTATGGTCTGTAGAACAATATTTCATCTTAATCCATAACAGCACAAAACCCTGACACACAAAGTTTATGCAGCCGCATGCAGCTGGTGGCCCCAGAACCAGCTCTGTGTAATGAGATGTGTGGAGGAGCTGCATCTTGCTATGGTCCCGTCTATGAGTTTGAAACCTTCCACTGAATGCTTGGTGTTAATTATTACATTACAGAAATATCACATTATGTTAATTTTGTTCTGAATGCTTGTTCCCTTGCTCCAAGATAGAAAGGCCACTTGAGATGCTGTAGGGTTTTTGTCTGACCTACAGCTCCTGCTCCAGAATATCATCCTTGCAGGTCCCATGCCATACCTGCTATGGGGATGTTTCTCAAAAGGTGTTTATCATGTCTCATTAATGTCTGTGTCATTAACTGAAGTGACGGGCTTTTTTCCAGCCATCTCCGTGGGCAAACACAGAAAAAAAACATGCTTGCACCTATGGCTTTCTCACCACCCAGTTATGTCACTGCTCTGGGGGAGTTTCACTGGGTTTCACATCTAAATAAATAATGGAAAATGTTAAGTCTCTCGGGAGGAGTCTAACTCACTTCTTCTTCTCTTTTCTTATTTGAATCGATCTAATTGTAGCGTCCAGCTGTTACATGTTTAACAGCTCCTTGCAGCCAAGATAATTTCCCTTTGTTTATGGACTATGATCAACATATACTTTCTTTTTGAATTTCATGAGCTAAATAGACTGGATTCTTGAGTCATTCCTTGTCCCAAAAGTTTTCTGGACCTTGAATAGTTGTTAGGGCTTTTCTGCATTTTGTCTGATTTTTCAAGTTGACTTTGAAAGGTGGACTTTCTGAAGAAGTCAGAAGTTTCTTAGTACTGGTAGTAGTATCTACACCTACTTCCTAATGCTCTGCTTATATATGTGTCCTGGGTTCAGCAGTAGCAGTCATTTTTCTCCTTTTTGGTAGCTGGTGCAGTGCTGTGTTTTGACTAAGAACTAAGGTTCTTTGTGTTGATACAACCTTCTGTATCTTACTCATTCAGATACTTACGAGAATCCTCAAGTGTCTCCTTCTTTCAGAAACACCTCTTCCATTTAAAGGCAGCATCCATTCCTGGTTCCTTGGCTGATTCAAATATATGTAGCTCATCAAGTAATATGGATACCTTGGTATAACAAGCTGGATTTAATAGTTTTTTTCTGTCATATGACAGTTCTCCAGGTTTGAATTTTCTCTTTCTCCAGTTATTTGAAAGATAAAGACTAATACTGGTCTGAAACAATTTGCTATCTCACTCTGCTTTAGCCAGCTTACCATGGTGGATCTCAAAAGCTGCTGTGAATGGCGAGTTATCAGGTACTCTTTTCTGATCCACTTATATTTACTAAATTGGCTGCTTCTAAAGCAATTCTTTGTGGGAATGGTGCCCTGGGACAGGCTTGGGCAGCTGCCTGCAGTACCTGGCAGGGTCCTGGTGGGGTTCTTCTAGTTCTTATCATTTATCTATGATAAATGCCTCACAGGCATCAAAAAGTACAATTTAGTTTTGTGCAGGGGTAGTTCCAGATGATGAGGCAACTCCTGAGTGCATCAGAGAAGGAAAGGGAACAACTTGCTCCCTTCCCAAAGGAAAGAGCAGTGACTGTTTGTATGGGGGCCGGTTCACTTGGGCCTCCCCAGGACTTCTTGCTTTTCCTTAAAGTAACAAGCTGCAGGGTCAGATTCCTGCTCCTATCTGGACTGTAGAAGCAATGTAAGAGCTCCAGTGTTGGTTTTGCTGACAGTTAGTGTCAGTCTGGTCTTATCTCCTAAACAAACACATCATTTTAAGGTCCCTTCAAACCCAAACTGTTCTATGATTCTATGATTCCATGATTCTATGGCTCTATGATGTTAAAATGAAATACACGTCTACAGAAAAAGTTAGTCTAACTGGAGCAAAACATTTATGAGAATTAGATAGTTAAAAAAAAAGCCCCCTGAATCACTGGGGGGCTATATCTAACTTCCGTGCCCATCGTAAGTTAGTGTAGTTATATAAGAATTGTAATTTAATAGTCCAACAAAATCACATGTCAGTCTTACCGCCTCCATGTATCTGACACAAGTATGGAAATCGCCACACGTTCCCCAAACCGACGGCAAATCCGATACAGCTTAAAATATACTGGAACTTGTTGTCCCACTTGGGTCTGCTATCTTCTTTAGGGATTTCAGGTGGCACTGACAAGTCTTTCGACATTTTAATGCAGTATCCTTGGCTCTTTAGCTCCTTTCCCTATAAGTTGGAAGATGCTTCAAAACCTGTCTCTCCTACAGATTTTATGCGGGGTGACTGGAGGATCCTGGAAAGAGAGGTGGAGCTTTCTTTTTATGTAATACAAAGGAACGTGTCATTGCCAAAGCTGCAGTTTAAAGACAAAACCAGTAATTACAATTATAGAGAGAGTTACTACTCTTGACTTTTTTGAAGCTCCTTCTATAGTTAGAGAACTTGGGAATATGCTGTTAATGGGTAACATGGGATCAAGCAGGTTTTTATTTTCTGTTCTCCTTCTGTTCTCAGATGCTTTCAGGGAAGTGTGACACTGAATGTCATTAAGGAGAAACCTTTACAGCAGACTTATTACAAGTGTAGAACACTTGGGAAAACCTGTGAATAAAGTCTTGCCATTTCCTTTCTTTCTTTGTTAATGGGGTAAATGAATGAAGACATCTTTTACAAGTGCAAGAAGTAAATAAATCAAAGAGGCAAGAAAGAGTAGAACGTGTATGTTCAGACATTAGAATTTGGTCCACTTTCAGCATAGCTGCCAGAAGTTAATCACTTCCCAGCTGTCAGTGAATCCCAAGTGACTATTTTAATTGGTCATTAAATAGTTACCGATGAATGCAAGAGCTGAATGCTTTCCTTCAACTGAAAATCTGTGAGAATGTTATTCTGTTGTCTTTCAGTTATACCAGGGTTTTCTAGTTGGCACACCAAATCAGTTCACTCCACACTAAACATGTCAACCAGTCAGATTGCTTGCTTCAGTAAACCAACACTTTATGCCTGGATTTCCTTTTTGGACTGGAAAGAGTATCCAAGTGAAGATGGATTTCTTTTTCCCAGAATACTTAGAGAGAAATAAAAGCACTGCTCTGCAGCTAAGCATGTGAATATAATCAAGTTGCAGGCTCATCCAACCAGAAGCCAAGTTCGCATCTAGGCTACACAAGTCTCTCCAGGCAAGCACGGTTCACCTGCTTGCAGCTCTGCAAACATCTATAGATGGAGCAACTCAACTCCCCAGTCCCTTATCAGGATGTTTCACAGGGCATGTATGAGCTGATGTGTGCGGCATGGTTTGGCAGCACTTGCACAGCATCACTGCTGCCAGGGCACCTATCACCAGCACCCCTGCTGCTGCTGCACTTCAGATCAAGAAATGCCTTGCGCTGTGCTGGGGCTATTCTAGCAACACACTGAATCCCTTACCTGCTGCCTGCAGTTGACCATGTCACACTTGGTTTTACTCATTCTGAGTGGCCGAGCTTTTTCTCAGCAGGAAAACCTAACAAAACTTTCTTTTCTGTTACAGAATAACATCTTTAAATAGTTTAAATAATTACTCACACTCAAATAATAAAAAATGGAATGCAAATGGATTTAATAATTCAAATACACATACAATGCCCGGTACTTTACTCTCTATTTAGAGCAGACGTACTACTCTAAAGATACAGTCTAGACTAGTTCGACCCTAAATATCCCTATTTCTTCTAAAAGAATATTTTGATCCTAAGGGAATGTCAGGGTGTAAACTGGATCAATTCTTGTCTCAGAAAGTGGGTATAGGAAGAGGTGCAAAGCGATACAGGCGTGTTGCTTATGTACCCAAAAAGCTGGATGATATCCAGAGGGGACATTTACACTGTCTGCTACTGACGTTCAGCCTGGGTGCTCTACACAGTGCCCCTTTCTCTCTCCAGTGACCACATAAGGAATGGGACTCCTGACTGAGCTCCTCTGGGTCACATGGAAGTCTAAAGCTTGAAACAGTTGTAAGGTAGGTGTGTGTGTCCATGTCTGTATGTATGTGAGCTAGAGCTACTCACTTTCACAATCCTGGGGTGGATGAAAACAAGAAGCTTTGAACCCAAGCTTGGGTGCCTTGGGTACCTCTCCCATCAGCATGGACCTCCCAGGCAAGGGGCGCACCCCTTGTTCATGGGTGCCAGAGAAAGCAGACTGCCATTTCCTGGACTACTGCTGCCCTATTACAAGATTATCTCTTCTGTCATCAGCAAAACCAGTGCTATCTGCTGGGAATACTGAAGTAATAAGAAATTAATAAAATATCTAGAATTGTAAATGAATCAAGCTGTCATTCTCATATTGAGAAATGCTTTTATTAAATATTTTAAACTTCTTCATGAGACAAATAATATTGGTGGCTTTGTGCAACACAGTGTCATGTAAAGTAAGAACAATTAATGTGCAAGAGGAGTCGGTATTAAGTTACCCTTCATGTTGTCGAGCCAGCCAGAATGATTGCACATGGAAGAGTCACTTATGATATGCTAAGTGCAGTGCGTCCTCAGAGAACTGCAAGCCAGTTTCAAACAAGCTGTCCTCAAAACCAAAAAGAGGACAAATGATTAGGCCTGGCGCCCCAATCACCTGCCAATGTTGCTGCTTTGCTGCCAGAATCCAGGCCATTTACTCTTCATAGTGCATTACATTGTTAAGCAGAGAAATGTTTACCTGGAAACAACACATAGTTATCATCTTATGAAAATAAAATGAACTCTGGATTCTTTAAAAAAATATTTTTTACTTTTCTCACTGCCAAGGAATTCTTCTACTTTTTTTTTTAATGATTTTATGCTGAGTACTTTAGGTTTCCATTAACAGAAGTCTCAGATGTGGAGATCATAAGGCCCATACGATCATTCTTTTTCTGACAGCAATTTCTGATAGCTTTGTAGATGGCAAAAGAAGGGATAGCCAAACTAGGCACTCCAGCGAGGATTACAATAATAGCATATACCCAACTGGGATATTCAACCTTCTGTGTTTTGGGGAACATCTCCTGGAAGAGCAAACAATAGAGTTGTAGAAAGTCGTGAGGAGCAAATACCTGGTAACATGTACATATTCAGTAATTCAACAGATCAAGGATGGAATCAGAACAGTAGCTAGCCACAGTGGCACAATAATTTGCCAATTCCACATCAGTTTCCACGTCAGTCTCACCTGGTTTGGACATATTTTTGCTTCAAGCTATGGAAAAAAGATGGTGTGAAAGGTGTAAGAGCCAGGAAGGGAGACTCCTCCAGGCACGCTTCCCGGGCTCAAAGTAGTGTGGGGCGGGGGGAGGCTCACAGGCCACCAGGGCTTGGTGGCGAAACAGCCTTTGTGTGGGAAGGCTGAAATCAAAGGGTGCAGGAAGGCTGCAACTTTATTAAGAAGGAATTGAGGTTACCAAGGAAGAGAGAAGAAAGCAGTCCCGTTTCTTCATCTTTCACTCCCTTTCTGTCTCTGTCTTGTGGAAACAAAAATTCATCTTTACAAATTAAGCGTGCTGCATGACTGTTCCTGCTTTAAGGATGGTGACTGGTACAAGGCCAGAGAACAAAAAGCAGAGCTTGACAGGTGGGGAAGTGAAAGGGTGATGAAGAAAATGATGGGATGCACACTTTTTCTAATATGCCCTTCTCTGTATGACATACAGCCTTTTATTCTGCAAGGCGCAGAAAGGCACACTAGCTAACCTATTGCTGCAATTATAATTTAAATTTTATATGAAAAAAATGGGTGATGAAAATATAAACCTGGATATTAATACTAAGTAATATTTATCTCTTCGGTTGGTGATGAGTAACCAGTACCACTGCCACTCTGTGATTTTAAATGCACCCAGAAACAAGTGCAATATCAAAATGGTCTCGCAGTTTTGGTCCTTTGTCAACATAGAAAGCCTGTGACATATCTGACTCTTCTATAAACCCTGCTCAGGAACTGACACCTGTTTCAGACTTGCATGACAACTGGGTTCATGTTTTGGCTTTGTCCCCTCTGGAAAGGTTACTGGCGTGTCACCAGACACCACCTGCAGGCATTGCAATTGAATTTAGGTCTTATTTTTCTAAGGGTTACCTTTTTTTATTACTATATGTGTTGTAATAAGTCTTTTACTAGAAAACTGTTTCAGATGGAAGCTGCGTATAACTGAGTGTGACTCAGATGAAAGAAGAATAGAGACAATAATTGTACATAATTTTTTTGGTGTTATAAACTTACGTAGCTAGGGTCCCAAACACTGTAGAGCAGCTCTTCATTGACTTTCACCACAAAATAAAAGAGGAAGATAACTAACATAATGAGAGGACTGATAACTCTCCAGGTAGCCTGCCAGAAAATATTGGGCTTGTGTCCAACCATGAACTCAATATCCTTGTTAAACCTAGAAACAAAAACAGGAAGTTCAGGACACTAAAAACTGATCAGGATCAAAGGGTGCCTGCTCATAAACAGGAGACTCCAAACTACCCCTCGCTGGGATTCCCTGGACTTCACAATGTCAGTGTGAAATGAGGACTGATAATAACATCAGGAGTTAGACCTAAGTAGTTCAAATTAAGGTAGAATTTGTTGTAAGTCAGGCAAATTGTTTTTGGAAGTGTACTTTCTCCAAGTAGTCAGTGAAGCCCATGTGAAATAGTTGCTACACAAAACAGTCAATGGAAATGGACTTTCCCCATAACTCATTGCAGTATTGGTTCATAATCTTTTGGTAAGCATCTCAGAGTTGAGAGAGGTACTGCCTGCATCAGTCCTGAACCAATTTATGACCTCTACATATGATACAGAACCATGTGCATGCACTTCTTGAAAATAACGATTTTGGAAATTTGGACTTCTATTGTTAGTCCTCTTGTCTGCCTTTCCAGCTTATCCCATGGGGATACATCTGAGGGAACAGTTTATTGGTCCTATAGCTATGAACAACACACAGAATTCAGTTGAGTCTCAACTACTATGCGAATTTATTTTATCTTTTCATCCCTAACTTCTAAGATTTAGGTGTCATTCTTAAAATGCTATGGAGCCCATGTCCTGACTGCAGAGCATGCCCAAGGCGTAGTTCACAGGAGTGTCATGGATAACATGTGGGCTCTCCTTCAAACAGTCATCTCTTTACCAAGGCCTTTTTCTCAGAAAAAGGTCACAGACGCTCACCTGGAGCAGGTAAGACCACCTTTGGGCAGCCCTGATAAGCTCTGTACTCTAAAAGGGCTACAGCAATGTAGCATTCACCCCATCACTAAAAGCAGCACAGCTGGCGCAGGTTCAAGCAAAACCCGTGGGTGACTGAAGTCCCCATGCTTTTGTCATCTTCAGTATGTACTAACTATAAATAGAAATATGGTGGAATTTGATTTATTACATCTATAGAACCTGATAGGGTTATAGGTTGATGGGATAATTACTCACTGCTACAACTGATAAAGTCCTGAATCTATCAGCTTTCTACATATCTTTGTAGCCTTCGATTTGCATCCGGCTATAAAACAGTATCTGCAGCCTGCCTGGAGATCCCTGCTTTGGACAGGATCATTTAGCAGTCACATTAAATACTCCTGGGACATACCTCTGTTTTAAACTTTCATCTCAGTGCCAATGTATTTGTAATTTGCTCCTGCTAATTAAATCTTTAATGCAATTTTCCTGAGGAAGATTTATTGTAAAGATCACCAGATTTTAAACGTAAATGAGCTGCAGTGGCACTAATGTAACTGTTGCAAATACATACATTCTGATGCCTACTTTAAGACTAAATTATTTGCACTCATATTATTATACTTTAGGGCACTTGCTAATGCTTAACGTTGTCTTGCAATATCTTAAGGGTGTGTTTATTTTAGCTGGTCATTACAGAGCATTATCTGTTATAATGTATTAATAAGGTGGAAAGCTTTCATGTGCAAATAAAAATCCCTACTGCACTCTTCACAAGCATTTTTTCTTGCTGTTGAGAACTCTTTTGGAAACCTAAATCAGATAAACAACCCTGAACTACAGCTGCGTGATCTCAGTATTTTCTATGACAGAACAATGCATCGAGATGTAGCAAGATTGCAGTTATATAACTAACTGAGTTATGCACCAGTTTCTAGTAACTTTTAACTCGTATTTCATACCTGTCTATTCCATAAATGTAGACGACTGAAAACATCTCAAAAAATGCAATGATTAGCAGGGGAATAGAGCCAGCAAAACTGTCAAAGAGAGCTAGCCAGTAATTACCAGACTCCAGCACAAAAATTAAAGCTACCAGGTAAGAACCCAAACAAATGAAACCTGTGAAAAGAACAAAACAGCACACTTAGATAAGGAAAACAAAATAAAACAAGTAAGATATTTTTGCAATATCTAGAAAGCTTTATAAGTAACTTCTAATTCAATTGCAGCCTGAATGTAACCACTTAATTTTTCATGGCACTCTGAGGAGGTCTGCTTCTATGGAAGTAAAATGACAACTCTCCTAGCATTGCACAGGTGGGAGATGCTGCAAATAAAATGGGAGACGGATGAGGAGACAGAGCAGGTCCTCTTCCTCCATTGGTTGGGCAATGCTGTCCTAGGAGAAATCATGCCTGGGTGAAGGAGTCAGATCCTCTAGATTCCCACTGGAGGAGATGGTAATCATCATGAGCAGGCTGATGGGCAAGCCACAGCATAAGCAGCTCTCTGCAAGGCTCTGAAGCAACCTCACAGGAGCTGTCCCACTGGGGGACATGAGAAAACCTTCAGTTGGTTATCAGGTCTAGGTTATCTATGTCTTAAGACCATGCCAGATCAGCAAACAGATGGCTGGTGGGTTGAGTTTTCAGCACACAAGATATTCCCTGGGGTGGTCATTGAATCATAGAATAGTTTGGGTTGGAAAGGACCTTAAGATCATCTAGTTCCACCCCCCCTGCCGTGGGCAGGGACACCTGGCACTAAACCATGTCACCCAAGGTTCACTTGTCTCCAAAAAGAAACACTCACAGTTAGAAAGCTCCTTAGGCACTTTTGGGGTTATAATCTTAAGATCTTGTAAAGGTACAATCACACCTTCAATGTTTCCAAACATAGATGACAAACCCAAGCAGAAGAGCATAATGAAGAAGAGAATGGACCACAAAGGTGAGATAGGCATTCTGGTGATAGCTTCCGTGAAGACAATAAAGGCTAGGCCAGTTCCTTCAGCTCCCTGTGGAAGATTTCAGAAGCTCCAATGTCAGGCTCATTAACATCACACAGCACAGACATTTACATTGGTATTCACTATACTTGGCATATGCTACACCACACCACAATACTTAGGCTTTTGTTTTCACAAAGACCTCCTAATGCAGCAGTATGTTTTCTGTAATTATAATACGAATTCTATTTCATGAAATTTCATGGACACCTATTTTCATCTGCAATTCATCACCTTTTCATCCAAAAAACCCTGTGCAACCGTTTGATCCTTCTTGTGACTTTTTAACCCCAGTGTCCAGGTCCATTCTTTCTGTGTTGTGACATGCTCCTACTGACTGGGACAGGGCTTGCTCCATCTGCTTACTTGCTCTGGGAGTCTCTTCTGTGGTCATCCTGTCCCACCACAGCTGCAACCAGATAGTTCTAGAGAAATGCCTGCTGCTATTTGACCAGCCTAGAACACTTGTGGTTTTAGTTGGTAGTCTGACATGTTGCCAGTACCTTTCAGAGGAATTAACAGTTTATAGCTTCAAAAGAGAAATGTGGTAAACAAAAGTAATCCTTTAGTTCAAGAGTGTTCCAGGCCAACTGCAATCAGTCAGTGCAACTATATAAAAAACAACCTCAGAAGAAAAAGCATTAGGCAATTAAAAAACTGGTGTGTTCCCACTATATTTATGGCATTGATATGAGTGTGGGTATTAAACTTACATCATTCAAGAAACTTTCTAGATCACAGGTTTCAAACTTCAGGCTTGCAAAAGTCATTGGATCAGTCATGTTACATAGGTGCTGCATTTGTTCAAAGTTATCTTGGGTTACATTACCTTCTGGCAAATCAAATGCATTCATCAGAGTAAGAATATTTCTGAAAAAGTGAAATACAAGTAATTTGAAATTATTTATTTGTGAGCATCCTCAGGATTTATTTTCATCACCAAGCGAGTTATTGAGAGCATGATGTCAAGATCAGACTTTGAAACTGGAGAGTCCAGTGGTTGCATGTGCAATTCTTTCTTTCTTCTTCCATGATGAGTCTGACTGAGTGTCTTTCATGGGACAGACGACAGCTAAATGGATGGATGCTCTAGGGACCTGTGCAGAGGTTACGTGACCATCTTTGCACTGCAGGCGAGGCACCAGTTACCAGATTGAGCAGGTTCTGGGAATGTGTAAGGTGTCCACAGGTAAGCATCATGCACTTTTACAGCTGACCGTGGAAGAACTTGACTGGAACCTACAAGGTCTGGCAGCCCCAGTTAGAAGGGGATCTGAATTGCTCTGGTAAAATTAGGTACCTCTGATAAGACCTAAGCATTTAAGCTCTTCGAAAGGCAACCTAAATATAGAGCTAACACAAAGGCCAGGGAATATTGAATTCATGTCAGCTCAGCAAACATCAGTTATTGTGAATTCAGCATTGGGTTTGTGCGTTTTGGGGTTTTTTTTTGCAAAGCTTCTAGCCAATTTTCCAGTGATTGGTGGAGCTCCATCTAATAAATTAGAATAGAAATAATGTAATTAATTAATTTGGGTAATTTCCCAAGGGAATATGCGGAGCCATTAGCAGTACCTGAGGCACCTACACTGTCATTCAGCTGTGGCTGGGACTTTGCAGGACTCTCAGAACTGCCTAGACATGGAGAGCTCTCATAAAATGGGCAGTGTTTCAGTGTCTCATTGCAAGTGATCTCCAAAGCAGAACCACATAGTTTGGCCAAGAATATCGGAGACCTTTGAGGGTTTGACATCAACCTTAGTAGATGTAGCAGCAGCAGCCTAATATCTATTTCATGTTTTCTTAAGTATGTGGTGTAAACCTCATAAGGCAAAAGTTTCAACAAAACTAGTTCTGTGAAAACATGAGGTTAAAGAAACACATTTCTTCAGGACATGCTGTTTCATACACATTGTTGCACAGTACTAATTTTTCACATTTACCTCCAAAACTATAGCTATTTTAGCATGTTTTAGTGAAATAAGATATCACAAACAATCGGACTTTATGTAGGTAGAAATTGTTTCAATAACTGCGGTTATATTTGAAAGAATTGTTTAGAAAAAACCCACATTAAAATGTGGAATACACTCTTCTATGTTATTTTTCAGAAATGTTGGGGAATAATGCAAAATATGGTCGCGTATGCAACATTTATGTAGAAAATCAGGTGGCTCAAGCAATTACCATTTTCTATGGGAACGGTACCATTTGATTTGAACTTTTGGAAGTAATACGTAGTCTGATACCAGGTAGGTCAAGAGCTGCAATAATTCAGAAATCATAAATCTGGGGAGGGGGGGTTGCAATAACTTACGTGTCAAAACAGTCATCATATCTTTCTGTGGCTCTGAATCCAATGATGGAGTATACAACAGTTGCTGCATAGATGGATGTGAAACCATTGATCACTGAGATAATCAGAGCATCTTTCTCACAGTTATTGCTGCAATGCAAAGAGATGAAACAATGGGTTTCAAGCACATTCCCAAAATAAACACTGAAAACTGGCTACCAAGACTAACCAGAAAAGTAGTCTACAGATGCATTGGTACATCAGTATAGTCTCTAAGAGTATATGAATAATGCTGTTAGAGAGAGATTTAGTGAATTAAAACTTGGTGACTTGACCAGTTTAACAGACATGGGTTTGGTTGGTGGGTTTGGTTGGTTGGTTGTCATTTTTTTCTTGAAACAATCCTGTTCATAAGTAATAACTGCCTGAGTTGTTTCCATGTCCAGGTCATGGAAAGTAAAACATGAACAGCAAAAAATATGCCTCTTCCTTTTCATGCCTGTCATACGTGTCTGCAGACACACATTGCCATGGACTGTATTTTAGGTGCTGGGGTATTCTGCTGCAAGGTGAAAAATTTGGGTTTGGATGCAGGCAGTCACAAAGGAAAATTGAACAAAAGTTTCCATTGCAGTTTGGTATGGTGAAATTGAAGTAGCCAAGAGCATTTAGGAACAGTTGTGTTTGACTGCTGGACAAAAGATGGCTCAAAATGTCCTCAGGTTTTGGAAATGGGATGGAACATTTTGCTGATAACATCAGAGAGAGAAACTGTTCCATTGTAAAAGTTTAACTGCCTCATAGAGACTTCTCTGCTGCGGGCACTTCTTGCCAGTGTATGTATCTATGTTAAGACAAAAAAATTGCAGAGCCAGAAAGAGACTTTCATCTGAGGGAGAAGATGAAGAATCAATATTAAATTAGTTAATGGTTTTATGAGAAGGCTGTAAAGCTGTAGATGTCGCATTCCTCTTGGGCAAGAGATTACTACTGAAATTAAGTTGATGTCATATTTAATTTCCTGATCACCTTTGAGAGGAGGAGAGAAAAGACAAGCCTGTCCAGCCACGACCTGTGACACTGTGGCCCGTCTGCATTTGTAGCATTGCAAATAGGTCTCTACTGGGTGGAGAGCACTGAATGGGAATTCCTTGCTGTATTCTTGTGTCAGCTTTCCCACTGTCACATGAGATTCTCAATAACAGGCTTGATAAAAAGATTTCTTCCTTTCAAAGAAATTAAGATGCTCAAGCTCCTCCCTGTTATGAATGACTGAATCTTGAAGCACTGAAACCTCATGGTTTTCCTGGGATGTTTATACTCCCAAACCGTCCATCAGCTGATGTCGGACTGCAGGTAGCCCAACTCCACTGTGTAATGCTGGAACTTGCATTGGGTTTTTTCTTATATCTCCATGGGAATGTAATGACTTTCTCAAGTTTCCTCCTTAAGTTGTGAATGACCAGGCATTGAAGGAACATAGCCTGGTCCCATGTAATGTAATGATAGGGCAAAAGTGGAAGTTTTTCGCTTGAAAGAATGAAATATTCATATAAAATTTGGCTTTTGCCTGGCTACTTACTGAACAGAGTTGTAACTGGAGAATGAAATAAGGCCTCCAAAGGCCAGGGAGAAAGAGTAAAACACCTGAGCACCTGCATCCAGCCACGTCACTGGGTTAGCCAGCTCGGTTACCTGAGGCATCAGACATACAGCTTTAAGCATATGCAACATTGCTATTGTGACCGAATATGAGGGATTTAAAACAACAATTAAACCAAGAACATTAGCCATGCAGAACTCACCATTTTTGAAGAATATCAACAAACAGGCTGATACTTTGGTCAAACTTGGATGTGGGTTTTTTGGCTGTTGTTTTGTTTTGTTTTTCAAAAGAAAACCTATCTAAGTTTTATACAAGTATTTTGAAGATAAACATATTACTTTCAACAGCTGACAGCTTCCTTGCCTGTTTCCAGAAAAGGTGTTTATTATTTAGCATTAATAATGACCATTCAGGGATCTTCTCATGGAAAATTAAGCCCCTTTTAATTTGTTTAAAAACTGTTGTATATTTAAACCATTCTCTTAGGTCTTTTGTCCATATAAGCTGCGCTGATTAGAAGGGTTCTACTCCCAACTATGATTTGTGCTTTATAAAGTTAGACTTGTCCTTAACAGGAATACAGGAAAAGCAAGCAAGCCCCCTTAAGGCAATCCCATTCCATTGCTCTGTGATGATCCTTCCATTTTTATAACAGATTTTGCTGAGGAGTGGAGAAAGAGAGAGAGGGAGAAAATGCCTGTGTGTATGTATACATTTTACATCTGATGCAAAGGATTCACCTCCCAGAATCAAGATCTTAAAGGTGTCTGAGTGATAGAAAAGCACCGATGGGGGCACTAATTTTCAATCAGTTGTTAATTACAGAGAGAACTACATCGTGTTCACTAAGGGACAAGCCATGCAGTGACTTACATTTGGGGTGAAGAGATACACGATTCCATTGGTGGATCCTTTCAGTGTCAAGCCGCGGATTAAAAAAATGGTAAGCACAAGGTATGGAAGAGTTGATGTTACATAGACAGCCTACAAAAGGAACATTTAAATAAAACACTCCGATAAAACAGAGCACTGGAATACAAACAGCACTTCAGGGAAGAAAGGGGGAATAAATACGGTACTGTGACTAACAATAATGGCAAGTTTTAAGTGAGTCACAATTAGCATACTAAAGAAAACTATGTCCAAGGGAAACAGTATGTGCAGAACATTTTAAGAATAAATGTTTACAGTTACAGTGCTCTATTTAAGACAAATCCCCATTGTTGATATTAAAATCAGATCACTCAAAAGCAGCATAAAATATAATCTACACAGTGGAATCAGGTTGGTGCTGCCAATGCAAGTATGGGCTCTTAGGCTTCACTGAGCCGCAGAGCATTGATCACAGTTTTAGAGAGGTAATATTCAGGACTAGCACAAACCCAAATAAATGTGTACATGTATGTTTTGAAGAGAATGGCCATAGCAAAAAGACAGAGTTCCTCAATCCTGCATTTAAGATTAATATTAATGTTAAGGTGATGATACCTAACGAATGTTTTACTAGGACCTACAGGGACAAGGAAGTGAAACTGCTGTCAAAAATCTCCACATAATTCAAATAAAATCAAATTTAGCTTCCTTCTTAAAAATGCAGTCCTAGTGATCACACATGAAGTTTTAGATGTGCTTTTACTCAAGAAACAGGTGGTTTCAACAGTATGACTCAGTCTGTATGAATCAGGAATCACAGCAGCATAATGGATATCATCTCATAAATAACAAAAAACAGAGTACCTTTCCTGATGTTTCAATTCCTCTGATTGTGCACACATACAGTACACCCCATGCACATGTTAAACATAACAAAAGCCACCACTGTATAGTGCCTGAATCATCAATGGAAGTGGAGATGTTCAGTGTTTCTCTGTACCAGAAATAATCTACAGGAGAGCTCTTGGCACACTCTTCTATGTAACCTGTAACCACAAAATGGTTGTCATTCTCTATGTTTTTTTATTTACTTGAAAAAAAAAGAAGGACGTTAAATAATAAACACCAGTGCTCTAAATTATGCCACCTAATGGCATCGAATTTGTTGTTTCCAAATTTCAGAGTCTTAGAGGTTGGTTTCATGGAAAAATAAGAGATTTAAAAGAGAATTGTTTAACAGGGATTTTAATACGGATTTCATTGTTATTTCTATTAATGCAACCATGAAGATAAAATCTATGAAGCTCACCCAAAGTCTTTTCTATCTTTATGTTTTTTTTCTTTTTTTTTCTACAAAACTGTGAGGTTAGAAACCGCTTGTGCCAAAGAAACACTGGGGACGATTTCTGAGTATAAATGTATGTACATTGCATGGATTTTTATGTTAAGTAGAAGAAAAACAGTTAGGCTGATGTTTTCCTATGATTGTACACTTCCTAGCAAAAACCAACCAACTTTGGGATTTCCACATGCATCCTGGTTTTTCTTCCCTGATGGCGTGTGAGGACCTGCCCACAGCTTCCTGCATCCAGGCAGCTCTTCCCCTCCCACACTTCCTTCAGATCAGCAATTCCTTTTCTTTCTGTTTTATGGGGCACCATTCAAGATGTTGTCAGCTCAGGTTGCATTCCCAGCTCCTTGGAATGTGCTGACCTGTGCAGTATTCTGCCCTGGCCTGCTCTTATATATGGCTTTTTATACCTGTTCTGGGAGGAGAGGAGCAAAGCTCTCTGAATTGCTGTTCACTGACCCACCAGGAAAGCCTGCTTCAGTTTCATGTCAGGCTTACAATGGAAAACAAAGCTGCTATGGACTGTTGCTATACTGAGACATACAGGTGTTTCATGTGGACTATGCTTTGTAATATTTTTTTTTCCCTTTTCAGTATGCTAACAGAGGGTTATTGGTGAAGAGATGGATGAAACACACTGTCTGAATCTGGAAAATGCTCATGTTTATGCTAGAGTTGCACTCTGTGAGTATTCTGTGTGTGAACATCTGTCAAAATCAGCCCTGAAGTTTCATATAAAAAGTCAAAGTTTGTCTCAAAGATTAAGCATTGGTCGCATTTCATAGAATGTGAAATTTTACAGAACACAGAACACAGAACATTGTTCCTGACAGGGCTGGCATGCCTTACTGTTGTATGACAGAAAAACTCAATTAGGCTAATTGCTAGAAACAGAGAAATGTGCTGTGCGATGAAATACAATATGTCATAAAATATACCTGTTCTGTTGGCATTGAGAGGGCAGCTACTCCAAGGCAGGGGGTCTTGGAAGGAGTTGAAGAAATACCACATTACCCAGGCAATAATAGTGTTATAATATAAACCCACCAGGAGGGATACAAACATTGCTGCTATGCCTGAAGAAAATAAATCAGAACACTATGTGAGTTTCAGTACTCTTGTCTTCAAGACATATCAAAACATATAGTATGAGCCTCAGCCTTTCTGTGCTCTTCTCCCTGCCATAATTCCAGGGTTTATAGCCTTTCCCTTCTCCTCTCTTTATTTTGGATTTAGATTTAATCACAGTGAATTTGTCCCCTAAAGGTTGGACAGGTGAGTCCTACATAGAAGTATAGCCTAAAACTACTCTGAAATTGAAGCTGACAGCCATTTAGAAGTCACAGTGTCACGGCGGAGGTCAGCATATGTGTTGTTGTATAGGATGGATGGCTGCCAGGAGGCACAGTCTGTGAAAAGGTTCAGGGCTCAAGCTGGTACCTCTCTTCCTCCACTTGTAATCAATCTCTGCTGACCCCTTTGGCAGAGGAGTTAGCAGTATTTGTTAGCAGTGAATGCTAACAATTAGCTCCTGTAGGCTCTTAGTTTCTAAAGAAGTTTGAAAAATTCCAGATGCAATGAGCAACTAAGTTTTGTAACTGATTTACAGATCCGGTGGATGCCAACAGCCATCATAATGGTTGTGTTTTTTCCCTTTCAAGTGTGTGGTAATCATAAAATCACAGCATGGCTGAGGCTGGACAGGATCCTTGGTCCAACCCCCTGCTCAAACAGGGCTGCTTACAATCAGTTGTCCAGGACCATGTCCTGGCAGATTTTGAGTATCCCCAAGGATGGAGATTCCATAACCTCTCTGTGAAACCTGTGCCAGTGGTTGGTCACCCTCCCAGTGTTTCATGGTGTTCAAATGGCACCTTCCGAGTTTCTTGTGTTACGAGTTATCTGTGGAGTGTTTTACGCTGTGTGCATAATGCGGCTTTAACTGCATTGTTAGATGGAGTGTTTGAATACTCAGAAGTCTAGTACAAATGTGAAGAATTTCTGCAAAATACTGTGTCCATGGCTTTTGACATGGTACATCTCAAATGTAGGAAAGTAACATTATATGGAACTAAAGTCTAGTAAACTAGCTTAAAGAAAGAATTAACTATTATTTATCCCTAGAACAGTTACAGAATAAAGTTTTGGCACACTTAAACATTCAACCTAATGGTAAAAACGGTGAATATCGATAATACAAAAAATATCTCTCTTAAACATAAAATCTGTCTCAAATTCGAGAAAGGTTTTAACTGGGCCCACAGTACCTGGGAATGTGGACATTAAATTGTTGTAGTGCCTTGTCATTATTAGTTTGACCTCTCAATGGAGAGTTAGTAAGAAGGGAAAAGTAATAGATCCTAGAATCTCTTATGGCACACCAGAATAAAGTCCTGAAGATTTGCTTTTCCCATTATGAGTTCAGAGACTTATGCTTTCTCGGTTAACTTTTTGTATCCTCTTCAGACTTACCAACCCCTTTCAGGGTAGGGTGGATAGAGCTCCAGACACCCACACTGCCTCTCCTCAGCCTTTGGCCAATGGCAAACTCAAGGTGAAGCAGGGGGATACCCTCCAAGACTAGCAAAATCAGGAAAGGGATCATGAAAGCTCCTGAAATGGAAAAGAAAGAAACAAAATATTCCTATCAGTGAAGTACTGCAAAAACCACAGACATGTAGGGCTTTTGACATAGCAAGCGACTTGAAAGCATACTTGTGGAAACCTTTTCTGGTTTCTGAGCAAGGCTTTTGCCTGATTGCCCAAGCATGGGACTTGATTACAGATGTGGTTTCAGGTAGGAATTCCTACTCTTCCCAAGTGACAAACATAAACAGAAATTATACAGCCCCAAGGTTAAGCTTTGAAGAAACCCCCTTTGTGTTGCAAGCGGAGGAAAGGTAGCTGCTTTCCTGGAATGACTTCCTTTTCTTTCTGGAAAGGATTCAGGTGTTATAACTGTGAATCATGAAAAGTATGTGAAGTATTTGAATGAACTGATCAAAATGCCACAAATGATTAGTCAGGAGACTGGGACTGTCTGCATAAAGTAACCAGTAACTTCCTGGCAGCAGCTGCGTTCAACAGCCTTTATGTTTGAGTAGAAGAGTTCTGAAGTACAGGGTTCAAACCTTGATAATTATGACAAGGCTGATTGGTACAGGACAATTCTAAATTATTTTTTTCCTGAATAAAGTGTATCTAAGACCTGGGAGATAACATTCCACACCAGAATGCCACAGTGCAGATGCTTTTATACTGCTGCTTACTAGAATTATGGTTATCTGTCATTGCAAAAAGCCTTTAACTTTCTAATTATAGGTAGTACATAATCTCAGCGCATAAAAATGCAAACCAGCATGTGAACATTTCCTGCTTGGGTACTTGCTGACTTTTTCCTCATGTGTAAAATGAAAATCAGTTAGCGAGGAAAAGAGGAAAGTTGAAGAATGGAAACTATAGTTTGGAATTCAAGGCAGTTGAATGGCTTTTGGAAGAGCTGAACTGCATACTTGTCTACTCCATGGGGTATCTTATGATGTTGTCTACACCAGAGTTTTAGAAATTATCATTACAGCGAAGTCTTCATTTTCTATGTATTTCAGTAAAGTCTGCTAGAACCAATATGGTTGTACCAAGTGGCCACTATTATAATGAAACCAGCCAATTATACTTTCTGCTTTCCACTCCTATGGAATTCAAGTAATGTTAGCTACTCACCTGTCTTTCACTGACATTTTTAAGGTTTGCTAATCAAAATCAGTAGTTTTGAATACATAAAAAGCTATTAAAAATGCTGAGCACTTTGAAAATGCACATGCCACACTTCAGGTTGAATGATTAATCACTGATGCACCAGAAAAGACATTTTTTGTTGACGCCAGTTGGCAAAGGTAGCTGTATGGGCATGCTATTCTCAGACTTGTATAAAGTATGCCATTTAGCAACACAGAAACTTCTTACTAAAAGTTTAACACCTTATAAAATCAGTGTAGCTCATCTTGCCTGCATTAAAAACTGGCTATCGCTGTGAAAATGGAGACTGACAAACTGAAAAGGTTTCAGAGGAGAGCCAGAAGTATGACTGACTTGGGAAATTTTTTATTAGTTAAAAACTGAAGGACTCATTATGAATTGTTATTTGTAGAGAAGTTTGCTAAAATTCCAACTTTGCTGACTCTTCCTTTATTTCTCTTGTGTCAATCTATCACCTCAGGAAAAGGATTATATGGGTATCACCACCAAAGAGGACAGTATCCCGTTTGTTTTCTTTCACATTCACTTTTCCAGATACCACGTAGTCTTTACAAGAACAAAAGTCTTGCATTAATGGGGAGCAGCTACCTTTTAGATCTAGGAGCCTCAAGCTGATGTTCTCTGATCTCGGAGGAAAGTGGCTGCTTTGCAATGCCACAAAGGAATGAAGTATGGTGGTCAACCCTAGATCTGAGGAAACTGAACTCTAGTTGCAAATTCAAATTTAGCACTGTAGTCTTAGCTGAGGTATCATTACAAACAGTATCAGTGCTAGAACAATCAGCTCCTTTCTGGATACATATTTTCAGATAACAAACACGAAACATATAGGGCAATTTTAGAGGGACTGGGATATCTTCCAAAACAAAGTTCTTCCCTTCTGTCTTCCCACCGCTCCAGGGTCTTCAGCAGGTGGGAGCTGAGCAAGCTGCTGCATGGTGCTTACTCGCCAGTGGTTTAGGGACTTGCTTAGCTGTGCTGGAACATGCACTGACGTGCACATAAGGGTCCCTCTTCATTTGATTAGACATGCAGTACATGCAGATTTGGCTTCAAAGAGTTTGTTCTCTAGTGAAACCCCTCCTTATTTCTGTGAATAACACTTCTCCCAATTGTCTTATTCTTGCTGTCCTAGAAAACAAGATTTTGAATGTACATGATGAGTGCCCTCTCACTGTTGATATGTCCCACTACATCCCAATGGCTTCCTTTCTATGTGGAAGAGCCAGCGGGAACAACCTCCACACACATGGCCTCTGGCCTTTCACAGAAAGTTACTTACCACTGAGTGGAGCTGCAAGCTGCCAAAAATATGTCATGCTCTCCAATCTCATGTCAGGCTGGCACACATTTTCCCTCATATCACACTCTGTCCAGGAGCTCTCAAGAGGGTAAGATGAGATAAGGGCAAGATAATTGTGTTTATACCAGCGATTTTTAGTTCCAGAGCATTCCCTGTTTTAAGCACAAGACACCTCCTAAGAGTCTGAAACCTGACCCTACAGAATTCGTATGGCTGCTCCATTTGGATCTTTTCTACATTCCCTCTTGAATGCTGGATATGCCTCTGCTGTACTGCAATCTCACTTATCTCTACTATTGCTGAGAAAGGTAAAGCCCTTTCTCAGCAATAGTAGTAATTAAGTCCAGAAGATGGATCTGTACAGCTACCTGATTCAAGTACTCCTCATTTGCACTCAGGGCAAGTCCTTGTCCCTCTTTGAAACTTGGTTTGCAGTGATTTTAGATCATCTATTGAAATGAAGAGTGGACCAGCAGTCAGTTCTGCTAAGGTGCATTGCTTAACCATTTTTGCTCCTATTAGAGACGTCACTTTTTTTCATCAGGTCACAGTAAGATCACATAAGGACTTCATTAGAACTTCCCCCCCGATCAAAGATCTTGTTGCGTAAAGAAATGCACATGCTTTATAGTCCTTTCAATCTGTGACCACTTGTTTCTTATCATACCTGTCAAAGAAAAAATGGGTTTGGTGCTTACCATCTCTGTTAGCAGAAGGAAAGGAAGATCAGCATTAAAATCATTTCCTTTAGAAGGCATCAGCTTTCCACTTTCGGTAAAAAGTAGTTGATATTCGAATGATAAAAAGTTGATATTCGGATTTGGCCTTCATTTTTAACTTGCTTAAGACATTCTTGCAAACCTTAAATGCAAAGCACACCACCACTCACACAGCTCTTGCAGTCTGTGTAGACATGATGCTTCACGCTCCAAGGCAGTGACATTCGGCAACAGCTCTGTCCCTGCACCATAACACTCCCTGCGGGCAGCACACTGCATCAAATTTGCTGCAAGGCTTTCAGAACTGAACCATCTTTTGTGGTGAACATGCTGTGAGCACTCTATTAGCCTCAGGGGATTTCCTGAGGCCTTGAGATACTTAGATATATTTATTATGATGTCATAAAACCAGTATTTAAGCATGACACATCTTTAAAAGCAGTCAGGTAAAGGGACTCCATGGCCTTCCTGTGCAGCCATGGAAAGGGGGAAGGATGCCCTCATGGAGCCATCTATCACAAGAAAAAGGTGTGCTGTCCAAGTGTGTGCTCACAGCTCCCAAGCTTTCTCATTACATTAGAATCACTGGGAAATAAAGACCGGGTTCTGGGATGGATACAAATGGAGAAGGTTTATCTCTATCTTTTTGTTACCACAGATACAAACTATGTGGTGTGTGTATACACCTGAACTGCATGATCTATACCCCTACACAAACATATAAAACTAAAACATTTCTAGCTACCACACTATACATGGTAGAGTGTAACTGATGTGTTAAAAATGCAGTGTGTGCCATGTCAGAACTGAGCAAATAAGTAAAACCACTAATATTTAGCTGTTGGAATATGGTAGATTTGCAAGAGAAATAAAGTGGCAGTTCTGAATTGTTTATGCCGCTTCTCCTCTTTCTTGGGTTCTTTCCTTTACAGGATTCAACTCTAACAGCCAGCTCAGAAATCCAACTCCGCTGTATTTTCTGTTTCTCTCAATTTCTCCCCTAGCTTACTGAAGGAAGCTATAACGGAAAAATGGTGATAACGACTCTGCAAAGCTGCTATACAGGACATTAAAAGAAACAATGGTTTTTAAGCTGTCACAATTTCATGAACCTAACAAGTAAACCAATGCTCTGAAAATAAGTGCTGTACAGATGTATATAAACAGTGGGCAGTCTTCCAGTCTGAAAACCTTTCAGCTGGAATACTAGATTCTAACCATGTTTCAGTGCTGCATTTCAGAACGTATAATATTTGGTTTGAACACCTGTTGAACATCTATTACTCTCTCTTTAATATAAGAGTTTCTAATGTGAAATTGAAAGAAATATTACTGTTTTCACATAATTTCTCATAAAGAGAAGACAGGTAAAATTCAGACAAAAATGTTTTTCTATGCTATCATATTCTTAGACCTGAACTGTAGTGAGGGTGCCGAAACCAGCAAGGGACTGCCAATGCCATTAGTGCTACTTCATTCAGTGTGGTATGCACAGAGATGAACAGGTTCTCCCTCACATAGTGGCAAGGTTTAGTGCAGACAAATGCGAGCTGAAGACTTAAATACTTCTATTGTAATCAACAGTTTAAACATTAAACATGCATCCTCTTTTTCATAATACTAATCAGGTATGGAACAAAATGTTTAACACTCGATTAAATGACATGTTGCTCAATAAAGATTAAACAAAAGCTATAAGCAATGTCAGAGAAAGCTATCAAATGAAAGGAAATGTCTATCTCACTAAGCTGGCGAAAGCACTGTGGCAAACACTGGCTTTTATGTTGTGTGTATATTGAAATCTAGTTCACTTGTGGTAATGATACATTTTACAACTTTCAAGACATAGAAAAGATAAAATGTGCTTTATTCTACTAACTTGGACTGGGGTAAATATAATTTTTTTAAAAAGTATAGACTCATAATCTGTGACAACAGAAGTGGCCAAATTATGTAACAACTGATTTGTTTTTGAAAGGCAAGCTAGCTGTAAATTCAGTGCTCTTAACTACCTTCACTACAGTCTATTTGCAGAGAAAAGAAATCCACCTTCCTTGAAGTCCAAGTACTACAAGGATAGATTTTATGCTACACTGTAGTCTGGCTACGTTTCCTGAGGAATATAACATGTACAAACACTGATTCACAAGGTAAGTGGACATCTAGCCTCATTTAGGAGTGTCCTTGCTGAAATACTGACTAGCTACGTCTTTGCTACCAGACCTGACCAGCGCTAAATGACTCCGAATGCTCATCCGTGTAACTCTTATTTCAAAAAGAAAGAAGTTAAGATAGCAAAGCCAACCCTTAGAAATTAGAAACTGTTTTCATGAAGTTGTCTATGCAGCCTTGATTCTGTATGCACCTTAAGAGACAACCTCTAATTATGTGATCACAAAGACTTCTTATTCTCTGCAGGTATTTACTGTGTAGTAAACAGCTGTATTTTTTTCTGTCTCCTAAAGCACGGCCATAATCCACCATAAAATCCAAAGTGAGCTTTAAAAGTCTATAAAACAGTCATACCAGGGACAGACTGAGGTGCAGCATAATCCCCATCTCCAGTGAAACAGAGCAGCAGCAGAGATTCCTGCTGCTCTGCATCCAGGATTCAGTGAAGACCTTGTGGTGTAGTACCTTGAAGACATGAACTGTGAAGACATACACCATCCAGGGTAAAGGCACTGGACAGACTGGGGGAAAATGGAGCTTGCTCAGCTCACGCACGAGTTTGGTGTATATGCTTTGTAATAGACTGGATGAAGGTTGTGGTTTTCCCCTACTCTGTTACAGAGACACATCTGTGTCCCTGAGTGGTCCACACAAGTGCAAAGATGAATGAATCGTCTTGGCTACCATGTTGAGTGGCAAATACTAAAGCAAAACTTTTCCAAAATGTCTAGTAAATACATATTTCCAACTGGAGATAGCTGAACCCAGACTTCAGAGTGTCTTTGCAATCAAAGCCACAGGATAATGAGAAAGAAAAATAATTTCTGCCAAAGGATAAATTGAAACACAGTACTGACAGACACACACAAGCAATTCATAAATCTTCATTGACATCAGTCACAAAACCATGATCCACACCAAGTTCTTTGTGTTTGTTGGACGTTCATTTTTCAGCTGCATTTCATACAGCTAGAACATGAGGAAAGATAGATAGAAAAGCAGGAAAGAGACTATAAATCAACCCTGGGAAACTGGGCATGCCCACTTTCTAAGTAGAAGAAGTTGAGAAGTCAACAAGTGCCATGGATTTTGGAGGCATACATTCGGATTTCAAATGACTTAACACCAGCTGCTAATACCATGTCCTTAACGTTAACTGCTTTCACACTATTACTTCTATCAAAAATTACACACACTGGCCCTACAGCTGATACACAGATCAGTCCAAAACCTATGAAAGCACCATTATGAAATGATCATTGGCATCGTGACCAGAATCATATTCCCAAGTAGTTTATTAATACTTTAAATAAACACTATATATATATGTATGTATGTAAAGTAACATTAGTTTTAGATAAAGAAAATACATTATGTACATGGCAGTGCAAGACTGATTCGATCAGTCCTGCGTCCTGAAATAAAACCAGTCCCTTCCTTTTTCTCCATCACTAATGTGACTTCAGTGGATATACATAACCTGGGAAATAACCTTCTATATGTGAACATCATTATAGGAACTGACCAGGTCTAAACATATTCCACTATTTGTTTCCCAAAAGAGATTAAACCTAGTTTATAGACAAAGCCAGTTAAGATATATTAAAGACCTACCTCCTCCGTGACTCTGACAGAGATATGGAAACCGCCACACATTTCCTAAGCCCACGCAAAACCCTACACATGTCAGCATATACTGAGCCTTGTTATCCCATTTTGGTCTGGTGTCTGCCTCTTCCTTCTCAAGGACCTCAAGTTCTTCAAGGGAAGGTATCCTGTCCTCCAGGCCAGGATTGGGCAACTGTAGCTTCACCATGCTTTTCAATTTCTTGACCAGAAATGCTGCCCCAGCGAGGAGACAGTGAAACAGGCAGCTAGGTAGAAATCTGTGCAAAAAGAGATCATCTATTTGCTGTCTTCAGCTATATATAATGAACCTTTGGCACTAAACTTGAAAGTGCAGGCTTGTGGTAAAAACAAGTGTCAGCAAATCATTCGATTGACTAAGTCAGCTCTGACACTTATTAATGCTTTATCTGTCGAGGTTTTATGGAACAGTCTGTTCACCTAGTAGAAGACATTGATTTCAGCTAATGTAATTCAAGAGCTAATTTGGCTATAAACTGTAATCACCTATAAGGTTATGAAACATCCCTTGCCACTCCCCTGTTTAAACTCACTTAAATACATATATAGCCCTAGCAAATATGGAGTAAAAAGATTCCACTGGCCTCAGACTGAATATAGAGGTTTCATGCTGGTTTTTATCAGGACGATAAACTGCTTGTGAATCACCATCATGTTCAGTTTCCCATAGCATATGCTTACAATATTGTATGCTTCATGATAATTACTGAAACATGCTCTTCCTTCTGTAAAACAGATCTTGCTGTTCTAAATGCTCTGACAAAAAGGATGGAGAGTGAAAAGGATTATAAAATCTGACCTTTAAAATTATAAGCATAATCTGCTTACTCTAACGCTTCTAATCATTGTGGAACAAGGTCTGAGGAATATAGCATTTTTCTTGTAAATGGGCTTGAAATCAAAGGTTCCTTCACTTTTTTTTAATGACCTTATGATACACTGGTCAAAAATGAAAAAGCAGCTCTGGTTATCAAATATTACAGGTACTACTCACATCCTCATTCTTTCAGTACATCATAACAAGACTGTTCCATTTATACCTCAGTGTTATCTAAAAGTAGGTACTTGCCACTGAAAACTATATATAAAACCTAACACAGTGTATGTTGTGCGAAAGACTTTTGTCACCTAAGCCCTACAGGCTCATTGCATACAATGATACAGGGTGGAGAAAATAAAACTAGAAGGGATATTGTAAGTCCAGTCCCTGCCAGAGAAGGCGAACACATCACAGCATCCCTTTGCAATCTTACCATGTTCCTCAAAATTGAGTTTTTGTACTCCCTACTTCCAGAAATCTGGTTTAGAATTTCAGTCCTCTTATGCCTCAAGAAGGCTGTTCATTACCTTTTGAATAGAAAAGGTACAAAGTCTTTGACAAGGACAGCTGTATACAGATGGACTTTCTCTGTGCCTCATAATCAGGTATTAATATTTCCCTACCTTGAAATATCTCTATCAGTCTTCCTAGTGATAGCACTTGCCTTTTTCATGACCCTGTCAGTTCTGTGGGTGGGCTGTCTCCTGATTAACCACTGGATTAACACCTTTCTTCTCTTTTGGTGGTTCCAACTAGGGATTTCCTGGCTTGCAGCAGAACTTCTTTTTCTAAGCTACCAAGTGTATTTTAAATTTCACCCCATTTCTGCTACTCCAGTGCACTGAGGTTCTTCCTGAATGATATTTTTTCAGCATTTACAATAATTCTGAGACTGTCATAAGTATTCATTAACATGATAACGTTTTTGACCTTAGTCATTAGTGAAAGAATGACTGTCCTAAACATCCTTGAGGAACTGCATTAGTAACTTCTCCTTAGACCACCAGTTCAGCTTTCAGCACAGTTTATTATCATCATCAGCTCTTTACCTAGTTCTTTGTTCATCTTATGTCTCCTGTTTAGCTCAGCTAACACACCCAGTTGTGGTCAAGTGGTAACTGGTCTACTGAAGTCCGAAAAGACTACATTTATTGTACTTCCCTGAGTTAGAAAAATGAATTTTCACTTGTTAGTTGCAATACAGAGCTTTCAAATTGCACCTCTTCAATTTTGCAGAAAGACATTGACCTATTGGTCAATAGCAAGAAACTGCATGGTCCAGGAGCTCACAAATCATCTGGGGTATTATTCTGCCTCCTGAATCACAGGAAGATAACCCTAGTGATCATGCTGTAGGAAATATGAGAGAGTAGTAAAAGATAGACAGAAGACAAATAGGAAAACCCAACATCCTACCCATAATATTTCTACATTCCCTGACTTATAGGCTTTATTTCTAAGTCTTAGCAAAGTTGTAAGCAGAACTTCTTTCAATAACTGAATCAGATGACGATTACATGCTGTCTGCACAACATATTTTACAGCTACAATTTAATGACTTTATGTAATTAGAAATCTTTGACAACCAAGATTCTGTATAGAACTTATTGAGCTTAAAATAGCATGTGTATCTATAAGCACATTGAAGGCTGACACGGAGGGAACGAATGTAGCTTCCTCAGGGAACCAAATTATATGAGAGTAAATTGATAGGATATGAAATAAATTCACACTTGTGTTAGGATGATCTGAAAATTTCCCTCTGCTAAGTTTCATGTACAAGCAGTTTCTATCAGTATCAAAAAAAAAAAAGCCCCAACTTTCCAGATTTGCTTTCTAAGGAATAAATCCAAAGTATGTTTCCGGAGAAGTTTATTTTACTTGGGTAATGCCAGGGTTCAGTGGCTCTTAGTTATCTGCCTGTTGTTACATATTTGCAGAAGCAATATGTTGGTATAGCATCAGGCTCAAATTTCTTTATCAGTGTAATCACACAGCTAATGATCTTGGAAGGCACAGCACCTTTTTCTGAAGGACCTGCTGTAGCAGTGACACCAGCTCGAGCATGACTCTCAGTTGCACGGAGGGGTTGTCTATATTGCCACCCTGTGGATTTGAACAAGCAAGTGGAGGCTGCTCTGCGGCAGTCAACCTGCTTATTCATCAGAGTCCTTTGCTGTAAGGTAAACTTTCCCTTCAGTTTGGCACGTCCCACCGGGTTTGTTATGGATAATAACCTCTATGAAATCAATCCTTTCACAATATGGGCTGCTAAACAAGACATGTTTTGTAAATTGCCAATTATAAATGCAGGAGAAAACGGTTCTTAGACTGGATTACTTGAGTTAAAACATTTCTAATGACATGTTTGTCTTTTTATCTACTACCCCTATGTTTTTAACGTACTATTTTTTTCAAAAATTAGAAAAGGCTATACAGAAAGGTCAGCTAACTTGTCCATAAGTAACTCACCATTTTACAAAAAATTGATCAAAAAGGAAATACCCCCTTTCTAAAAGTCATATATTTTACTGGAATATACACACATACACATTTGTGGAAGAATATGGGCATATTCCTAGAATATTGAATAGAATTATTCTTTTTCTTGGGTGAAAATGCCTTTCATCTCACTGAATGATGAAGATGTTAGGAAAAAGTATGAGAGGAAGTAGCAGTAAATAAAATAAAGGGCAGTAGATGGATATCAGGGATGTAAACCAAGACAATAGAAGGATGGAGCCTTTTGCTTCCCTCTGCTGGGCAAGGTCCAGGTATGGTGTGGTACCCAGCTGGGTTGAGGGGCTCCTGGCTACAGGCAGCCCTCAGAGTGTCTGTGGTATCCAGCTCTCCATGGTGACTGTCTCCAGCTGAGAGACAAGCTGTCCTGCCCTGAGGGACTGGACACCCTCTTTCAAACTGACTCCCTACCAGCTGCTCCTGCTTCTGACCTTTTAGGGGTCTCTGTTCATGCTGGTGTGGGCATTTCTGGACCAGCGCAGCTCACTTGCCCTGCAGGAAGCCATTCCCGTATGGAGAAGGACAGGTTTCTCCTGTGAATGAGTTGAGTTGACTGATTGAAGGACCTGGCTGAAGCACCTCTCGGCTTCTGCCCTCCACCATGGACTGGAGGCAAACTGCACTGAGAGAACCTCTTCAGGCTAGATCCTATGAAGGGGAGGACAAGAAGCAACCAGCAAGACAGGGCAGGTGCTTGTTCTTTAAAAAAAAAACAAACAAACAAGAAGAAAAGCAAATACAGAGGTGAAATTAAATTTTCTCTTTTAAAATATGCAGAGAAAACACAAAATCTTTTTATGAGCTGCCAATGGCGGGTAAAATGATTGACCAGGTATACAAAGAGGGAGCACTGAATCCCAGGCTCAGGAGGAGACTCAAAATCTCCAGCCTAGAGGGCACTAATGATCGTATTACAGTAGAAAATTCACAGGCAAAATGCTTCAGGTTTCTTAGTTTGAAGGCTAATAACCAATGGCAGGTGGTAATGGAGTTTACCTTGTCAAGAAACGTTCTGTCAATCTTTAACTTGATCTAAGTTTTGTGCTCTGTTGTTCTCAAATGCTACCTGATTAATAACCAAAAGACACAGCTCCTCAGCTGGCATGATTTGATTTCCTGCGTGAGTGTTTCATGGATGCCACTGTCCATTCATAGCAGTTCAAGAAGAATACTCTGAAGGCTTCAAGAAGCCCAATAAACTTTTGAGGCTAAATCTCTTTCCCATGTGGTCGTAAACTTCTCCAGATGGGAAAGTCATTTTGTGCTAGCAAGTATCACTTCAGAGGAGTAACAGTACAACACTGAGCTGTCATTGAAACACTGTCTCAGGCTATTGAGAATACAACAGAGGTAGGATGTCATAAACAATGGCTTCCACAACCACACTATTCTGGGGTGTTTTTATGCTGCCAGGGAGTTTCCTTCAGCAATCTGATATACCTAGAAACTGCCAGTCCACGTTTACTGTGGGAGTAGCAGTGTCCTTAGCCACAGAATTAAAGGGAACAAGCTACAAACATCATGTCTGCTGCAGTTCATCCAGAACTGAGCTGACACTGATGCCCACGTGGCAGTCTCCTTTTTATCTTCCAGAAATAGGCACAGTCTTGATATTTTGTATATACTTGTAGTTTGTATAATACTTACTTCAGCTTTGTGTAAAAATATTTATTGGAGTAATGTCAGCTCCAACAGCAGCATCCTTCTTCTTTGTTTTGCTCTTCTTGTTGACACCATGGAGGGAGATTTGCAGTCCTTGAAGGTGCACTGCACACATTCAGAAGACCCCCAAAATACTGCTTTCATCTTTGAAGAATGCATTTCATCTTTGGAATCACTTCAGGGTGAAATACAGGCAAGGTCCATAGGTGTAGAAATGCTTCTGTGGACAGCACCAAGTTACCTGATTTCACAGTGGCTAGCGTCACTCTAAATTTCTTAGTCAGTGAAGCGCTATTGAATCTCTCTCATCACATGCATCCCTTCTCTAGCAGGCAGCAGGACATGTTGACAGTTGTAGGTTGTTGCTTTCCATGTTCATTAAGCAATGAACAGTGTTCTTTAACTAAGGTTGTTACTGCTTTTCTTTTACAGTGCTGTAGTATACAGTGAGACCTTAACAGGTTGCTGAACTATATCAAATTCCTGCATGTTATCTTTGCATAGAGGTCTACTGCAATATCCACTTTAGTGGAGACAAGTTCGTTTTGGCTTGATCACTGAACACCATGGTCTTTCCAGTCTTTTTTTGTTATTACACTCTAGTCATGTTTGGAGCAGAGAGCACGTAGCACCAGAGATGCTCCCAAGAGGAGCTCATGGGAACAAAACAAAAGCTTTGTTGAGGCTCTGGCTTGAAGAGCCATCAGCCACAAGGGGGAGGTAGCATTTAGTAATAAGAGGCACCAAACGCTTTAGCTGAGGATTTCGTTCTGGTTTAGAGGTGAGGTGTCTCAGAAATACAGACCCAGACCTGCAGGAGCACTTATAAAGGGAAAGGTGAAGAGACATTTTTCCAGCAGCTGGACGGCTGAGGCTTGGATCAGCCTGGAGCACGGGACTGCTTGGGGTGCACAACAGCGAATGGCCATCACGGCGCATCTCACAGTCCCTCTGTGCACGCTCTTTGTTTCCAGAGCCACCATTTACTTTCAGTTGTTTCCATTAGCACTATACATAGTAGTGATCCTTTTTCAATTCCAGATGAGTGGTGGCACTTCCAGATCATCTGGCCATGTTCTTAGGCAGTTCCTTTTACTTTGGAACCAGAAGGAATGCTCGTGTGGCACTGAGTAGGAGGCCTTGACACTTCTGTGAATACTGTCCAAAAGGGTTGTGGTTTTTCCTAGCATATTGAATGATGACTTGGAGTGATTGTACACTCTCAGGGAACCCTGAGCTATAAGGCCTCTTTGTCACCCATCAGCCATTCTGGTTGTCAGAATCCATGGAAAGAGTATTAAGATGGTTGATCAGATTGTGATAGGTCTCTCAGTTTTGCCATGTAAGTTGATTTCAGTATCAAAATAGTTCTGTGTTCCTTGATACTATTGAGCACAGATGTTGCCCTCTGTAAGTCAAAGTTCTGCTAATACCAGTACTTTGAAAGTCTGTCTGTACAAGGTCTTTTAAACTTAGTCTAGGTCAGATGCTGAGCTTTTATATGTTTACCTCCTTCAAAACACTTCTTAACTACAAACAAAACACAGCCCCACATGCTCAGCCTTGCACAGGCAGGACTGATTTCCACTGACTATATAAAATTATGCACGTTTGGTCAATTCTTTAACTGACAACAGGAACTGCTTGGGGAAAACCCTCACTGTGCACTGGATCCTTCACCCCAAGTGGTTAAGCGATATTAAGCGATATATCTAATCACACAGACAGCGTCTATCAGCTTTATAGAGCAGAGCTCATGCCTATTAGCAGGAGCTCGCTGGGGAAACCACTGGAGTGGTGCCAGCTGCTGGGAGAGCTCCCACAGCCCTCAGTTGACTGTTTTGTTGTGAAGTGGCTGGCAGATCAGTTGATCTCATTGCCAAGCTATCCTCCATTTCAGTGAGTTACTTCTTTGCAGATCCATCTGTTGTCTCAGCTATGCAGTCATTAGCTGGACAGCTCCTGGACAAGGCAGTCCATTAATGACTAAGTGGCCTTGGCATGCACACAGGCAAAGGCTTCATATCCAACACCATGCCCATAACTATTGAGTAAACTTGAACTTCATCCTTTTATCACAGCAGTAACTTAAATTCCTTTGATTTTGCCATACTGTGTGAACTGTTGACCACTGTTTCCGACTTGCATAATCCACATAGGAACACTCAGTATTTTCTCAATCTCATGCAGGAGTGCTCAAAAACATGATTCAAAGAGCAAGAGGCCACAGGTGGCTTCTGAAGACCCTTCCCTTCTGGAGAGCTTGAACAGAGCTGTCACTCCCAGACCACAGCATCCCTTTGAGCAAGACATCATGTCAGCAGTCTTCTGGCAGCTCTTTAGGTAAAAGGAGTAAGAGAAAGCCAGACCCTCCGGGCTGCTCCTTTTTGCCCACCCCCCTTTAGGAACACTTTCTGAGGGAGATTTCCCTTTTCTAGCACTCAGCCCAAGTTCCGTGAAGTTGAGAGCGTGGTTTGTGTTTCTCTTTGGGCTGCATGCACACACGACAGCAGCTGTATCGCCCAACACAGACCAAATATCTGGTTTTTTGCTTTTATTAAAAGCACAAGTTATCTCAAGGTGTCTCCTTACCTGTGTCTAAATGTAGAAAGTCATATGAACACAGCTACTGCCCTGCAAAGTATGGATGGGGGATGACTTAGCTGTGATGTAAGAAATGGATAAATGTGTCAAATACAAAGAGACTAAGGATCTTTTATGAAGGAAACAAGACTTCCAGTGTCTGAACACTGTCCTAGAGCAGCTGGATTGCAGTTCCTCACAGAGAGCAGCAAGAGAAAATCCACACTGAAATTAAAAGGAGCTGATGTGCAGAATGAGAGATACATCAGAGGGATCCTGAAGGAAGGCAGAGTACCCTACAGAACAAACAGAAGGAATTACTCCAGTCTTTCAGTGGGACGGTCACCTTTAATCACTCATCTTTAGTTGAAACTGGTGCACTTACCTGTTTAACAACGCAGTTCTTTCCTAAGATAGATAAAATCTTTCCAACATACTCTCTTCTCAGCACCAACGACAAAACATGCCAATTTAAAAACTGTCCAATTTTTAAAAACTTAAAATTGTGCAATTTGCTTGGAAAACTGGAATAGTAAATCCCCCCCCTTGCCCAAGTTACAAACCAGTGCAGAAATATGTAAGGGTTTTTATTAATTGTTATTAACAGGTGAGCGACAATTTTCATAACAAAAAAAGGTTCATGAAATATTCTGAAAGCAAATGATTCTTGCATTTTACATATATATGGGCATTTCCAAAGAAACAACCAATCCAGAACAAGAGCTGTTTGGCAAGATAAAGCTCATAATAGAATTTTCAACATGATGACTTACAAAGGGGGAAAGTTTCTACAAATACGGAACAGATCGACAAACATGAGTTTTGGTAGAAACTATCAGGACCAGTGCTTCTAAACTTTACACACTTTAAAAAACCCTCCTCAAATAACTTTTCTGTCTTTATACAATGATCTGCAAAGTATCCATGAGAAATAGTTCAACAATTCATCGTATAAATAATCAATACTTCTCAAAAAGGGAAAGCGAGTATCAAACACATATTACATTGCATCCAACCCTGTACAATCGAGTGTATGATGCTTCAACTTACATATGTATATTGAAAAAAGTATAAAGTATACATTTCACCCTCTTGATTACATTTTCTTTAAACATTTTGAATGTCAATGACAAACTGGAAAAAAAAAAAAAAAACAGCATAAAATGCCTGACCTTTTAATACTAAAATTTAATGAATATGTACAAATCCAAGACATGATTTTCAAATACACTGACATTGATTCACTGGCTGCTGTTTGTAAGCCAAGTTGCTCAGCTGCCTGTATGCACATACGAAATGTGCCACAGCTGTGTGGTAAGACATTTCCCATATCCTGGTGGAATTATACACAAGATAAGTTATTCAATATACTGGGCAATAAGGGCATGTGTATGTGGCAGCCATAGCAGCTGTCCTCAGGCTGTCATACAAGAGTAGTAACTCAATTGCAGTCTCATCTCCCAACCCATATATGCTTGGCATCCAGACAAGCTTTGGCCTCTCTGGTGTTTGTGACAGTATCTTTATTTAAGTTTTTTTCCAGGTCTGTCCATCTACTACAATTTTATTTAAAAAAAAAAAAAATCAGTACATAAGAGACAAGTAAATCAATACAACAATATAATTAGTACTACCAAGGGGAGCAAAATCACAACTGAAAAACTGAGTAGCTGGCAAACATGTATTCTGTTTAAGGATTCTGTTTCATGTTAGATATTTTTGCTTAGTAACTGCATTAGGTTGCACATGCTACTTCAAAGGATTTATTTGCTGTCTTCTGTGTCCAGACTGAAATGAAACCAAAAGGAAACACTAAAAAACACCCCCCATATCTGCTGGAGTTCTCTATTAAAACCTGGATGTGCCTTCACCTGGAGTGCTTCCCTGCCATGCAGTAGCTGATTGCCTAGAGAAAATGTGTTTGCCAAGTCTAGCCCTCAGTAAATAAAGAACTGCTAATTAAAGAACTGACAGCCTACCAACACTAATCAAAGGCAAGTAAGAGAGAAGACCAGATGTTATAAACAAAAGGGTAAACACTGCCCTGTGAGGTCTAGGGCTAATTCCAAAAGGAGGAAGAAAAAGTTACTCTCCAAAATACAAGGCACATTTGAAAAAAGAAGGTGGTTCCTACTGCTACACAGACCCAGAGAACACTCAGCGTTTTAAGGGATTTCAAGCACGGAAATGCACTGTTCTGCTTGTTTTGTTTAAATCTAGGTATGTTTGTTTGCCTATGTTAATTAACTGAAAAAGCCCCCTTAAAAGTTTGCAAAGCTTGTATAACTGTAGACTTCCAATGTCATGCATAAGTGAAGCATTGAACCATAAGCTTGAAATTTAAGTCATGGGGACATATACTTCAGTTCTGGGAGAACTCGCAGTCAGAGAGGCAGATAGGGGCTATCAGTGCAGGCTGCATTTAGGTTTCTATCTGCAAATAACAAAAAGGACCTGTGTGAACCAGATGCAACAGCTGTAACCCATGGAGGTTCCTGCAGTTGGAGGAACTGCAGTGCACTGGGATGCAGAGACAGTGGCACAGTGACATCTGAGGCACACTGTTGGTTTACAAATAAAACCTTGACTGAGAAAAAAGTAAGTATTCTTAACATATGTCCAGAATGATGAGCATATAACTTTGGGTTTATACACTCTCAAGTATTCAACCATAGATCCTAAGCTCCAATGAGACTTTGATCAATCTTTTTCTTTATGTGTTATTTTAATTAGCATCTTTTGGATAGCTCATTCATAAAATACTATTTGTATATTAAGCTGGAAGACAATGCAAGACTGATTAATTTGAAATATGATATTACTCCCCTCCCTCAAAATACTAATGCATACACTTATATGCACACACATTCACAAATATATATTTACATAAATGTATGTACATGCATGCAGGATTTATGTGGCAAGAAGCTTGCTCAAACATGTTTTCCAAATGTATGCCTCAAAATCAGTCTTGCTTAAAAAAAAAAAAAAAAAGATAGTGTTGAGACACCATGTAAAATATCAGTGAAAAGGAGCACAATGTGCTATCTCACTTGAGGGAGAAAAATCACACTTCTCTGTTGATGGAGTATGACCATCAACCAGGTAAATCACTCTAAACCGAGTCCTGTTCTGCTGCTTCTGATTCCTGTGGAAGCTGGCATTATCTCTACTATGCTGCAGTCTGCAAAACAAACACACTCACAGAGTTTAAGAGCATGCATAGCTAACTGGAGCATCTGTTGTTAGACAGTGAAAGGAAAGGCAGCAACCTCTGCAAAAGTCCCATGCATATGCAAGTGCAACGAGGAGGAGGAACGGAAACACAGTAGGAGAACTTAACAGCTTCAGACTACAACTGTGATTGTCCCTACTATGCACAGTGGATCACATGAAATCTCGTTACTTCCCCTGCTTATCGTTTTCCTAACATGGCCTTTTCTGCTCTCTTGAACTTCTGTAGCTCAATAGCTAGCTCCCAGTATCTCAGATACAGCCACATAAGTTTTCCATTTTGACTTTTATTTCGGTTCAGCATATTGCCACAGTAGTTATCATGTTTGAAAATATCTTTTAAGCCACTTTCCATATGTAGAGCCATAGCAACAGGATCAGTTGCTGCTTTAACTAGCAGATTTTTCTCTATTTCTAGTCTCTGGCCTCTGGGTACCACAAGACTGCAGTAGATGTCCTGTCTTTCTTTAAGCCCCTCTTCAAATTCCTTTAGTAAATTATTGGCTCTCTTTTGCCAGTCTTCTTCCTTTGCCAGACAACTTTGGTACAAGCTACCTTCTGCTCCTGAGTGCAAAAGGACTTGTTTCTCTCGCTCTAACTTCTCCTGCTCCTGTTCTAGGATCCTTCTTTCTTCTACTAGTTTGCGACTCTGGGACACGAGGGCTTCCCGGTAACTCAGGGTTCTGTTGCGTTCCTTTTCAAGCTCCAGCTCCAAATGAGCAACTGTGCGACGGTTTTCTGTGATTATATCCCGGTATTTGCCTTCCAGATCTTTTTGTAAAGATGAATGTTTTTTATAGTATTCTTTTCTTTCTCTTTCTATTTCTTTTTGACATTCTCTGGTCCAGATCCAACCTATCATATATAAATTGAGACTTCGGACATAAGAATAACACATATAACATTGATGGGTATGATTAATTAACTATGTGAAGAAAGAAGCTATGAAGTGGTAAAGAACTTTCTTTCCTGCCTTCCCCAGTAATATTCACTTCTATTCACACATCCCACAAAATGTTTTTCTGTGGATCCATATTTCACTTTAAGTCACTTGAAATGATCAAGTTTCCTTTGAAGATGGACAGAGCCAGGTTGGGCACAGCCTTGGGCAACATGGTCTAGTTTGAGGCATCCCTGCCTATGGCAGGGTGGTTGGAACTGGATGATCTTAAGGTACTTTCCAACCCAAACCATTCTGTGATTCTATGATGCTATGAAGCAAAAAAAAAAAAAATCTGCCAAGTCTTTTATTGTTAACACATGCACTTCTTGGATTAAAGAGGGAAAATAGTTACAGGAAATCGGACTGGAGGTTTCCAATACAGTAAATGCACTGAGAACCTTCCAAGTCCAGTACATAAATTATACATCAGCAGCTCCCTGAGTTGTTACTTTTGGCCTCTCTAGAACATTGTACGTCCACTCTTCTGAGACGGCTTTATAAATGGGAGCTTATTAAATACAGACTCAATTCCATGCGCGAGAAATAGCTGTTACTTATGCTATAAGCTGTGCTTACTGTTCAGAGCACTAAAAAAGAGCAGGCCAGAGGAAATCCCTAGACGGGGTACCACTGCACTACTTCAGAGGCTTCCCTTTGGCCAGCGGGCAAGTTGGAGAGGCCCGGGCACTACTTACGGAAAGCGGCCAAGCCCAGCATGGGGACCAGCAGGGCGTAGTTCCATCTGCTGCCTTCATCCCCGGGATCCCGTCGATTTGGCAGGATGTTCCAGTTGGGAGGGTCATTTAAATTATTCATGGAAGCACCTGCGAAGCACAGGGGAGAAGCACGGCCTCAGCGGCACGCAGAACACCACGATAGCCCCGCACCCAACCGTACTGCTTTCTGCCCGAAACCCTCGAACGGCGGCAATTGGGTACTTCACACGGACGTGATTTCCGACCAGAGCCCCCCCTGCGCGGCCCACCCCGCGCCTGTCCGCCCGCGCTCGGCCCCGAGGGCCTCGGCACTGCCGCTGTTACCGCCCACCCCTTCCACGCCGGCAGGACTCTTGACTGCTGGTGTTACCACCCCGGAGGTCCCCAGGCAGCCCGGACGGGAGCGCGGCCCCATGGCGCTGTCCCACAGCCCGACGGACACTTACCAGCCCGGAGCACGGGCCGCGGCGGAGTGCGGGTGCTGTCACTTACCAGCGGACGCGGCCCCCACTGGGCCGGCCCATTAGCCGAGACAAAGAGGGGGGTATCCGACGGGGACAGCAAACAGGTTCGCCCTATCCCTAAACGCTTTCGGTGGCCTGGCCCCATCCCAGGCAGCTCAGGTGGTGGGACGAGGGGGAGATTTGGTGGGAAATCCCGCATGCAAACACGCACACGCTCAGCCCGCGACTCCCCCCCTCTCAGCATAATTGGTCTCTCTCGCTGAGCCTTGCGGGTAGTTGAGTCGCTAGCGGCGCTTTCGCGCATGCGTGTTTGCTCCTTCCCCCGGGTCCGTGTGAGATGGCGGCGGCGGTAGCGGCTTCGCGGGGTTTGGCGAGGCGTTGGATGAGACCGGTGAGTGCTTGTTTTTGACCCGGCCCGGTCCGCTCTGCCCTGCGTTGGGCTGATTTCCCCTCCGCCGGCGTTCTGGTGGCGGGGAAGGGGCCAGACAGCGAAGCTGGCGCGGAGAAGCCCCTTCCGGAGGGGGCCGGGCCGTCTGGGCCTCAGGACTCCGTGAGACTCCTGCCTGGTCTCCTTAGCCGTGGTGGGGGAGCGCGCCTGGCTCCGGCCTGCCCCGCCCTCCCCCGTGCTGAGGTGCGCGGAGGCCGGTGGCAGCCCGTACCCCGTTGTCTCCGCCGTGACCTTGGCTGCCAGCACCCGCCCTGGGGCGGTGAGCCAGGCTTGGCTGCAGCAACGGGGCAGCCAGAGAGCCCTGCGGAGCCGACTGCTCCCTCGGTAGACTCAGTTCCTCCGGCTCTGTTTCCGGAGCGGGGCTGTCCTTGTGGTCGGCTCAAGGGATTAACCGACTGCGGTTGTGGCCAGGCCGCTTCTCCTGGAGTGGGAAGCAAACGCGTAGCCTTAGGCCGTCAGTGGGCTGGCAGCGGGTACGGGGCGCGCCGGGAAAAGGCCCTGGGAGAGCTTGGCAGTTGGCGGCGCCTTCCAGCGCCAGTGCCTGGGTATGAAGCTCAGTGCTGGCGCTTTCGGGAAGCTGGTGCGTGTCTGCGTGTTGCTTAAATCTGTTCAGCGTGTGTTTGCAGAAGTGCTTCTTCAGTGTCATAACAGTTTTGTTGTAGCTGATCTGCAAGCAGTGAAGACTTGTTTTTCTCCGTGATGAAGCGGGAGTTTTCAGTTTCTTTCCACTGTTCTCATCGTGCTTGTCCATGGTGTGTTTGGGATTACAGAAGTTAAGTGTGTGGGAAAAGGAGCATGTAAATGAAGCTGTAGGTGCCCCTGTCTTGTAAAGCAAGTGCAGAAAAGGCAACCAGCTGGCAGGGAGAAGGGCTTAGAAGTGACATGTTTGGGAGGGCAGTGAACTGGCCCTGATAGGACCCTTAATTGCTAAGGGCCATGATGTTCCTGCTAGCATAACAGTTCAGGATCAGTGCGACGACCAGTGTTCTTTCAAATTTAGTATAACTTTTTTTTTTCTGCTCTATGGACTTTTATTCAGGCTTATTCAGAACAACACTTAGTGGCAGCAGAAATTCTTATGTGTAGTTTTAACAAAAAAGTATATGGATGGGAATAGCAGTTTGTGAAAAAAATAGCAGTTTTGTGAAAAGAAAGCTAAACAGTTGTGTGGCTTGGGGGGTTGTATTATGTTTCCAGTGTTCTCTGATGCAAAATATATTTGATAACTGTTTGTAGCAACTTCAGAAAATAAGAAAGTTTTCTGAAAGGAAATCAGTTGCAAGTCTTTGTGGCAGGATTCTGACTGGAGGCTGTAGCAGGCTGTTTAAGGGGAAGAAAAACTAGTCAATTTCTTTTGCAGTTTTAGGGCATAAGAACAGTTTACAGGTTTTGGGATTGGGATTTTTTTTGGTGTTTTTTTCCTCTTGGTCATTTGTAGTTTATTTAAGCAATACAAAGTATGTACAAACCTGTTGTGTGCTGGCTTTACCTACAGTATAGTTTTTCTTTCATTTGTTTGGTGCAATAACTGTACTGTTGCTTACTTATGGCGAATAATTTATTGCAGTAAAAAGAGCTGTACTGTTGCTGGAACAAGATTTTGGAAACGAGCAGTAGTAATACATGCTGGAGAATGTATGGCTGCTGCATTTAAAGTGTGCCTTGTAGCCTGCCATGTCAGTTACAGTTCTGCAGTCGAACTTCAGTTGCACTCAGGCCTGTGCAAGCAGTTTTGCTACAGAGAGGACACCCCCTTTCAGGTTGAGCTGTGATTCTTGGGTAATCTGTTGTGTAGGTAAACTACATCTGATACTTGGATTTCATTGGGTGAACTAGTTGATCTGATTCTGTATGTGAAATATTAATGAAGATGGTAAATACCCAGAGTGTGATAAAATAGTAGGGTGGAAGGAGGAGAGTAGCTGCCTGGAGGAGGGCACTAGTAGAACTCCTTCCAGGTAGGAGTTAAGACCGGTCTTTCTTAAAAGATGGCTGTAAAAACCAGAAATGTGTTTGTGCAATGACCCATTAGATTCACTGTTATGCAAGAAGATAATTTGAGCAAACTAGTATGAGATGATAAAAGTAGGTTGAGGAAACTGTATTGTAGTTCATGTCAGGGGTGGGGGAAGAGGTGGACTTTTGGCAGTGACACAGAGGGAAGGCCTGCTTGTTAGCATGTTACAGGGTGGTTGAACCATGGCTGTAACAGTTGCTGGAAATGGCAAAAATCAGTCCCAGTGCATTTTAGGATGTATTTCAAATAGGGAAGTGCAGAGGTCACTGTTATGTTCTGTGTTGCCATTCTCATCGATTGTACGTGCTGAGTTAGGTGTATTCTTCTGAATGGTGTAAAGAAGGGATACCAGGTTCCAAGGCATTGGAGTTTTATATGATGAAGACTAAAACTGTGATTATTTTAACCTGTCAAAGCAAAGCCTGGGTATTGAGTAGGTTTGGATGCTGGGTTTTTTTGTTTTGATTTTGAACGTGCCAGGGGAGAGGGAATAACATTACAGAAGGGGAAACTCTGTGCTTCACTTAGGTATTAATAAGTGGTTAATTGGTCACTTAATAGAGAATTAAAAGAAGAGAAATATCTCTGACTTTTGCAGCAATAATGAGCTGGAACAGCTTTCCCTACCATCTGTTTTTATCTTTGTTATTCTTGCCCACCTGAAATAATTCAAATTCTCAGGATTGCTTGACATGAGAGGTATTTCCCATTAATTGCTGTGGTTCTCATAAAGCCATCTTCCATCTTTACTGAATGAAAAACCTGCAAGAATACTACAGCATTAATTGTAAACATATTTTTCTGTCAGTGCAGCCTCAGATAGGTCTGAGAGACTGTCTAGTATTAATAAAGTAAAATAACAGCCTGAAACATGCTGTTCTCTCATCAAGTCAAAACCTTTTTTTTCCTTTTATTTATTTTTTTTTCCCCCGGAAAATATAGGAAAGCCAAAACTTCATTGCATGTAGCTCTCAAATATGTTGATACAATGTTTTTGTGTATGTGGTATCAGTGGTAAGTAAAGGTTTGTTATAAAAGTAGGGCAGCTGAGAATGCTGGCAGCCTTCCTTGTGGAAACATTTAATGTGAAATGTGTTCCATAACAGTTGTCTTGATTTCTGTCCATAGTGGCCAGCGGCATGCCAGACTCTTGCCCGCAATTTACATTTCACAGCCTATGGAAAGAGGAATGCTTCTACAAAGGTTTCTGATTCGGTATGTTTGTACTTCCTGATATCTTAAGTAACAGATTGGATAATACACAATGCTTGAGCGACATTAAACAAATGGGTATTGGTGTTTTGTGTTGTGCTCAAGTACGTAATGAGACTGAATTTTGAAACGGATATCTTTTTAATGATCGTTTCCACCCAGGAGGGTACATAACACTTGCTGCAGGGGTCTTTTGAGAACATTAAACCTATACTGCTTGAATCTCCATAAAACTTAAGTTTGACCTAGCTTGAAATCTTGTGATCATAACAAACTGATTTGTTTTCCCAGATTTCTACACAATACCCTGTAGTAGACCATGAATTCGATGCAGTTGTTGTGGGTGCAGGAGGAGCAGGTCTGCGAGCTGCGTTTGGTTTGTCAGAAGCTGGGTTTAATACAGCATGTATTACAAAGCTATTTCCCACCAGATCTCATACTGTTGCCGCACAGGTGAGAAATGAGATAGAACATTTAAAAAATCCCTGCTGTCAGAAAACTGCTTTGGATAGGTACATCAACATCACGTTTCAAGGCCATGTTTCCTCTTATGGATATCGCATGTTTAGTTGAAACAATTTTGAAGGGTGATATCTGTTTAGATTCTGTTCAGTGCTTTTTCACTGCATTCAATGTAACTTTGCAATTTCCTGTGTTAAACAAAGCAGAACAAAATAAGAGCCACTGTGAATTGCAGATGTTTCTCGCAGCCACATTAAATATGATTTTACTGTATTTCTTGTACACAGGGGCATAATTCACAGAATCGCAGAATCCTAAGGGTTGGAAGGGACCTCAAAAGATCATCTAGTCCAACCGTCCTGCAAGAGCAGGGTAACCTAGAGTACATCACACAGGAACTTGTCCAGGCAGGCCTTGAATATCTCCAATGTAGGAGACTCCACAACCCCCCTGGGCAATCTGTTCCAGTGATCTGTCACTCTCACAGTAAAGAAGTTTTTCCTGATGTTCACATGGAACCTCCTATGATTCAGTTTACACCCATTGCCCTTGTCCTATCACTGGACATCACTGAAGAAAACCTAGCTCCATCATCCTGACACTCACCCTTTACATATTTTTAAACATTGATGAGGTCACCCCTCAGTCTCCTCTTCTCCAAGCTAAAGAGTCCCAGCTCCCTCAGCCTCTCCTCATAAGAGAGATGTTCCATTCCCTTAATCATCTTTGTGGCTCTGCGCTGGACTCTTTCAAGCAATTCCCTGTCCTTCTTGAACTGAGGGGCCCAGAACTGGACACAATATTCCAGATACAGCCTCACCAAGGCAGAGTAGAGGGGGAGGAGAACCTCTCTTGACCTACTAACCACACCCTTTCTAATGCACCCTAGGATGCCATTGGCCTTCTTGGCCACAAGGGCACATTGCTGGCTCATGGTCATCCTCCTATCCACCAGGACCCCCAGGTCCCTTTCCCCTTCACTACTGTCCAGCAGGTCAACCCCCAGCCTGTACTGGTACATGGGGTTGTTCTTCCCCAGATGCAAGACTCTACACTTGCCCTTGTTGAATTTCATCAAGTTCCTCTCCAGCCTGTCCAGGTCTCGCTGAATGGCAACACAGCCCTCTGGTGTGTCAGCCACTCCTCCCAGTTTAGTATCATCAGCAAACTTGCTGAGGGTACATTCAGTTCCCTCATCCAGGTCGTTGATGAAAATATTAAACAGCACTGGTCCCAGCGCTGACCCCTGAGGGACTCCACTAGTCACAGACCTCCAGCTAGATTCTGCCCCATTAACCACAACTCTCTGCCTTCTTCCTTCCAACCGGTTCTTGATCTACCTCACTACCTGATCATCAAGCCCACACTTCCTTAGCTTATCTATGAGGATGCTGTGGGAGACAGTATCAAATGCCTTACTGAAATCAAGAAAAACCACGTCTACCACTCTACCATCATCCATCCACCTAGTTACTTGCTCATAGAAGGCTAAAATGGTGCATGATTTTTAACAGAAATGAGGGAAACCTACTAAAACAACTTCAGTGATATAATTCCAGGGAAATGGATTTTCATTTTCAGGGAGGGATCAATGCTGCCCTAGGAAACATGGAAGATGATAACTGGAGGTGGCATTTCTATGACACAGTGAAAGGGTCTGATTGGCTGGGTGACCAGGATGCCATACACTACATGACTGAGCAAGCTCCAGCTGCGGTGATAGAGGTGAGACTTGTTGAATTTTGTCAGTATTTATATTTGTAAGTGTTTATAACACAGACTAGCTTCCAAGGAGATCTGCTTCCTAGGAACATAATAAAATAACTTTTTGCCTTGTTATGCACAAGAGTTTCTGATGCTTGTATTTGGGTTCAACAGCTGGAAAACTATGGGATGCCATTCAGCAGAACTGAAGAAGGAAAAATATATCAGCGTGCGTTTGGTGGACAAAGTCTTCAGTTTGGAAAAGGAGGACAGGCGCACAGATGCTGCTGTGTGGCAGACAGGACAGGACACTCACTGTTACATACTCTCTATGGCAGGGTAAGCAGCTGTGAAGTAAACTTGCTTTTTTATTTGCAGTTTTATTTCATTTTTTTGTCTTCCTGTTTTCCCCTAGAGTTTGGGAGAACCAAACACACCTCCCTCTCTCCCCCCCAAAACCCCAACAAAACAACAAAAAACCCAGCCAAGAGGAAAAAAAAACCCACCCCAAACAAAGCCCAAACCAAATGTGTAGCTGTTCACATATGAATGAGGATTCCAGGGAAATGACTGATAACTATTCTGGTTTTCCTTCCTTCCTCAGTGAATGTGGAAGGATGTAGCTGAGGTGATGCTTGTTTTGTGTCAGGAGTGTACAGAAATAGATTAAATTGAAAGATACGTAATTGCTCTTGTGAACACAACAGGTGTTGATTAGTGTACACTGTCTTAGCTTTGTGGTCTGTAGTAGTTCTTCACTTTTAATACTTTTGGATCTGTTAACCACACCCAAGGAGAATTCATGTAAACATTCCACCAAAAATTTCTGCAAAAAACCTGACACAGCAGCATTGGGGAACTATGAAAAGAAGTACAAGGCAGCATTTTCTTTCAGCTCATCTTCAAACAGGGAACAAGGGGAGATAACAGGTGTAAATGCATGAAGGTGTACTGTGCATTTCTGAGCTTGCTCTCTGGCAAGTAAGTGACTGCTGTTCCAGCATCTATTCCCTCAGTTCTGTAAACTGTAACTGAAGAAATAGTTGGTTATTTTAAAATGGTAGTAAACTACTTGAAACCTGAAATTAAGTACCTACTAGCTAATGTTTTTTAATTTACTTAGTAGCTAGCTAATTGCTCTCCTTCACGTCCACACTATAAATGTTGCTGCAACACAGCTGCTCAGTGTTGATCCTTGAGGGTATGAAAGAATGTTTGACTTGATGCCTGCTGCTTCTTCTGGTATACTAGGCTCCAGGAGATGTATTCCACTTCTCTGTGAGAGGTTTAAGTAAAAAAAACATGCTGGTACACGTATTAAGCAATGCAGCTGACTAAAGTGTTGCCAGAGGTACAGGGAAATAATGAGTGTTGCTGACTAGCTATGACTTCTTGGATTAAATGGTTTGGTAACTACTTATATTCCTTTAAGCTAGGTTGGATTCATTGGCAAAGTTTTATAAGGATTTGCAAAGAAACCGGTTTTCCTGATAGTTGTTTGGAGTAGTTTGTATCCTGATATAGCCCACAGGCATTGACAGTTTTGAAAAGAGTTTACTTTGGTTTCTGGGTTTTTCTTAAAGTTCCTTTTTTCATTTTCCTTCAGTCTCTAAGATACGACACAAGCTACTTTGTTGAATATTTTGCCTTGGACCTACTTATGGAAAACGGAGAATGTCGTGGTGTTATTGCCCTTTGCATAGAAGATGGCACTATCCATCGTTTTAGAGCGAAGAACACTGTCATTGCCACAGGGTAATGTAAAGTCTGTGACGGATGACAAACTTCAGAGTGCTGCTAGTTGAAAGTGTGTGTGTTTTCACATGTATTTGAATACGAAGTGTGGAGATGACATGTTGACTTGAAAAACGTAATTTTTATGTTCATCTTCCCTCCCCCTCCTGCCTTGATCAAAAGCAATATAACTGAATTCTGTCATACCCTCTGAAAGGAGACACATACTGATTTTATGACCAAGTATAAATTTAGTACCAGGTCTGACCTTGAATTCTAGAACAATGACATAAAGTTGGAATGTGTAAGGCATGTGTATGACCCAAATGGCCTTAAATTTTTAAAACATGCCATATGTTTATTAGAAGACTATATGCCTTAGTCTTTTGCTCCTTATGGCTGTCTCCTATCTGTTTCAGTGTGCAAAATATTTATAAGCATACCTATCAAAGAGAGACTGTTTGTTTGCCTACATAATTCGGCTTTGTTAAAGACAGGGCTGTTTTCATACTTGTGTTCTTTGAGGTATATTGAATACATAGATAGATACTTTTTGTGAGAGTTTGCCCTGAAATTGTGAGTAGTGGCAGTTCTCAGTAATGTTGGAAACTAACCTATTTGGTTTAGGTATAAGATTTAATGTTTAACACGTAATTTTAGACAACTGAGTTTTGAAATCTAAGAACATAAAATCAGGGCCATACTGAGGATATAAACTACTGCTATATGTTGGTTTTGGTAGAACTGCTGGTAATAGTTCGAATGAAATCTAATGGTAGTGGATTGAGAGAATTTCCTGACACAACCTTTATCTGCAAAAAGGGTTCTGATACTAACCTAGCTGTTCTGCTTTGGAATTGTTATTCTTTTTCTTGGACCTTCTGTCACCAGCAGTTACAAGCATAACAGGGCAATACCAGTTTTTTTTCTTTCTTTCTTTTGTTTGAACTTAGTATGTGGCAACATTTATGCATCTTGCTTATTAACCCTCTGCTCTGTTTCTGTTATTGTACAAACAGCATAGCTGAGCAGTATGTTCTAGAGATTTCTTCTCCTTGCTAATTCTTTAAACTTTTGTGTTCTGTAGTGGGTATGGCCGCACTTACTTCAGCTGCACGTCTGCTCATACTAGTACGGGTGATGGCACTGCTATGGTCACACGAGCTGGTCTTCCTTGCCAGGACTTAGAATTTGTACAGTTTCACCCTACAGGTACAAAATACAAAATAATACATTGATTTTGACATTAACATTTTTTTGTTGTTGTTTTAAAATGTGCTCAAGTCAGTTTGCACTTTTCCATAGCTGTTCATTAGTTGTTTGTGACAGCCGTTCACACTTCTCTGCAACTGCTGTTGAATAGAAATCTAAGTAAGACTTAGAATGTCATAAGGGTTTCATCTGTTCTAATTTAAAGATCAGTGTTAAATATTTGGAGGTGCTGTCTTTACAAAACAAAAAGGTTTTTTATTCCAATTTATATTTTATTCCAAATTATATTATTTATTTTTATTATCAAATTTATTTTACTCCAGGCTGAAACCACTTCACCTTTAAAACTTACGTTTCCTTTTGCCTTTAAAATATTAAAGGGTTTGATAGTAGATACAGGAGCAATAGGATAGATGCAAGTATTATGGAATTACATACTAAATCTTTTGTGGAAGTGGGATAGTAGAAGTAAAGGTATATATTTTGGACTCTGATTTTTATATTGCAGGATCACTAAACTGTGGACAACAGTGGTCACAAACAAAAATATTTTTTTGTGGCTAATTAAATGCTTAGTTTTAACTTGTGATAAGTGGTGAATTTAATTGTTCATTTATTTTGCAATGTTATAGCAGTACACTGTTCATTTGACTTGGATAATTTTTTTTCCAGTTGAAGCTTCATTGCCTGTGTGATAATTCTGTAGCTTTTAATGTAATAATCAAATGTACGAGTTGGTTAGCATTTTTGTTTTCTATGATGACAAGTGCTGAAGGCTAACACTGAGTAAGCTTTGACATTCCACACTATTTGAAGCCATCCCCTATTGCCTTAGCACAGGGGAAGAGGGAACAAAGATGAGCAAACTGGTCTTGAGATAATCAACTTTACTTAATCTTTAACAAACTAATTGCTGAAGGTCTACAAAATCTTTGTAAAATTCTCCTTGCATATTGATGGGTGCAGATCTCTGTAGTTCTAATATTTTGGATAGTGTTGGTGTTCTAAATCAACTTGACCAGCTTTTGGAAAAGTATTTGAAAGGAGTAACAATACATGTTTTTGAGCAGTCCTTGGGGGGACAGTTCCTAGTGGTATGATTAGGGTGGAATAAAATCTACCCCTGTGACTTGCTTTGTTTTAAGAAGATATTGTTTATTCAGTCCTAGTCATCCTGACTGTGCAGCTCCCTAGAGAATATCTCATTTGATGGTTTGGTTTTGGGCTTTTTTTTTTTTTTTGACAGGTATCTATGGGGCTGGCTGCCTTATAACAGAAGGATGTCGTGGAGAGGGAGGTATTCTAATTAACAGTCAAGGTGAAAGATTCATGGAGAGATACGCACCTGTTGCGAAGGACCTGGCTTCCAGGGATGTAGTATCTCGATCCATGACCATAGAAATCCGTGAAGGAAGGTTAGTTAAATACCCTTAATGAAGGTGCAGAAGAAATACTTAATCATACTAGACTGTATAGAGTACAATACTTCATTTGATAAACGCCTGATGTTTCACGCAAGTGAGCTTTAATAACTGACAGCTGAACTCTGCATGCAGGGCAGAAATTTTGCTTATGACTTCCTGAAGATACTGAAAGGGAACAGAAGACATCAGGAGTCTCCTGCTTCAATTTGGTGCATCTAGACGCAATTGTTCAGCAAGTTTAATGTATATGCTCTTACTGCAAACAATGGAAATAATTTGGTGCTCTGTTCTCTTCACTAATTATCTTCAAATTTTACATATTTCTGCAGAGATACAGTGGTTTAACGTCTTAAATACTGTAAATTATGTAAGCAAAAAGCTGGGAGATGAAAAATATGCTTAAATATTGCCATGGTCAATAGTATTTTTCAAATATGCTAGATACTAATTTTTGTCAGATAACATTTGAAAATTATTTTCCCCACAAATGAAACAAATTGGATTAGAAATATTACTGGTGTTTGCAGAATTCCTGTTACATATTCCAGTGTTTACTTTTTTTAATAGGGGTTGTGGGCCTGAAAAAGACCATGTATACCTGCAGTTGCACCACTTACCACCACAGCAGCTAGCAACCCGTCTCCCAGGAATTTCAGAAACGGCTATGATATTTGCTGGAGTTGACGTCACTAAAGAGCCTATTCCTGTTCTGCCTACTGTCCATTATAATATGGGAGGTATTCCTACAAACTACAAAGGACAAGTAAGTAAAATATCGCTCAGTATTTCTTTTTACTGTAATAATAGGAAATTATTTTCCAAATAGAAAAGCATTAAAGATATTTTTCATATGTGTAAGGATGAATACTACTACTACTACAATAATAACGTCAGTACTTGTACACAATCTGGTCTGTTGTTGTAAATAACTTAAAAACCACGTTCCAGTCCATCTGGAGATGGGAATACCAAGAAACATCTAAAATGAAGTTACTGTCATGTCTGACAACAATTCTGTTTGTCAAGTTGAAGATAATATAGTTGAACAAAGATCAAACTAAGGCTCTGTTATAATCTATAGTGTAAGTCAGTGTATATTAATTCTCTATACCTCATGTAATCTCCATGCTAAAGCAGGTTCCTCTAACTTATACTCATTAAAAATCAGTGTGATGGTGTCAGCTGAATTTTTCTATTTCAGTGTATTGTACTTGTTAATTTTCAGTGTAAAATTTTGCCTTAGAAACGTCTGATCAGAATTTCTTCCTGTGTTTTTCTGTCTTGATGCAGAATTGTAATGAAACAGAACCACATACTTTTCATAAGAATAATTAAAGAAACCTCGGGTTTAGTGATAACCTGTATTTACATAGCATTGCTATTTACCCTTTAGAACCAGAATATTTATGGTTTTAGAGTTGGCAAAAACTTGATCGCTGTGTTTCATCCTTAGATGTACATGACCTTTGCAGGTTTGCACTGTTATAAACTGTTTAAGAAATGAGTGCTAATTGTCTGAAATGATAGGTTATTACACATGTGAATGGTGAGGATAAAGTGGTACCTGGTTTATATGCTTGTGGAGAAGCAGCCTCTGCATCTGTCCATGGTGCAAATCGACTCGGAGCAAACTCGCTTCTGGATTTGGTGGTCTTTGGTCGTGCTTGTGCCCTTACTATTGCAAACACTTGCAAGCCTGGTAAGTCTCACAGTTTTAGAGACATTTGCCTTTATGATTTAATTTCTTGTCCACAAAGAGTGGTTACTACCTAATTCAGAATGCTAGATATAGACTATTATTTGTTAGAAAAGGCAGAAATCATGTTTATGCTTTTTATAGGCATGTTCTTTGCCATGTGAATGTTTGAAGTTTACATTCGCTTTGTGAGATGATATTTTTAAAACTAGAATTGGGTCAGTGCTGTTGTGAAAACAGTTGAGATTTTTCACAAATTAGCAAAAGAGAATATTAAATATGAAGACTGACTTCTCTACATCCTGCACTGCATCTTGGATGTTAAGAAAACTTTCTTAATAGTGAAGAGACAAGGAGAGTATAGGAGAAGATAGTAAGGAGCCACAAGCTTATTCCATAGTTTAGGAGAATTTGCATCACGTGCTGCCTTTAAGGAATTAACAGCAGAATTTAGCCAAACCCATACATTTCCCACTAACTGTCACAGGAAAAAAAACGTGATTTGTATACTCTACTGAGAACTCTATTTTTAAGTGTATGGATAATATTGGTGGGAGTTCAGGAAAGTTATAATTAACCTGTACCTCAGAGGAAGAAAACAGATTGTGTTTTAGTTAAATCTGACTTTTAGTAGCTGCTAGTCTACGAAACTGATAGAAACCAAAACCAAGCCTGAGCTGATAATTGAATCTTTCTTATTAGGAGAGACAATTCCCTCTATTAAACCAAATGCTGGTGAAGAATCGGTTGCTAACCTTGACAAATTAAGATTTGCGAATGGAACCATAAGGACTTCAGAAGTGCGACTTAACATGCAGAAGGTAAGCCTGGTTAAGCTCTTGACTATAACGTGTGAGAAGCTGCAGTCAGTGGGGTGTGGTCACATTGCAAAATACACTAGGAAGTAAAATACAGTTTCTGGAAGTAAAAAGCAGTGTGAGTAAACTGTCTGTGTGCAGCAAAGGCTGTATCAGTTTTGTTAGTTTCTTCTTCTCTTCATGGTTATTTCTCTTGGGTAGTTTACCTGCTGTATAAGGGAATCATAGAATCATTGAGTCATAGGTTTGGGTTGTAAGGGACTTTAAAGATCATCTAGTTCCAGCCGCCCTGTCATGGGCAGGAACACATCCCACTAGACCGGACTGCTCAAATACAGTAGGGTTTCTTCTGTTTGGGATGAACAGAAGAATGTTTTTTATTCAGGCTGCAGATACGTTTGAAGTCATAACAGCTCCGTATCAAGCGCTGTTGGAACTCATGAAGCTATTTGGGATATTATGCACATGCAGTACATCAAACTGATTTTGCTTTACTGTCTTGCAGACAATGCAAAACCATGCTGCTGTGTTTCGAACTGGTTCTGTGCTCAAAGAAGGCTGTGAAAAAGTTAGCCAAATTTATGGTGATCTGGCTCATCTAAAGACATTTGACAGAGGTAATCTGATAGAGTACTATAGGAAAAGTGTGGTGTTTGGTGTGTTTTTTAGAAATTATTATTTTCCTCTTCTGAAAACCTTTTCTTGAAACTTTTGCTAAAGGTTTTGACCATTTTGAATCTTTAAAACTATGTTGTTAGAGCCCTGCTTGTTTAAATGTAGTGATTAATAAAGTACTTGATGTTACTGGTCACTTTCTGGTTGTATACATTTAAAAAGAAGCAGAGCCTGAACTTGGATTTAACTGTATAAGGTACTAAATGCTGTTCTCTCGGAACATGATTTGAAGTTGTTCGATTACTAAGATGAACTTTATTAGTATCTTCTAAAAAAGCCAGGGAGTTGCAAAAAGGTAGCAAGACTATTCATAGGTTGAACACTCAAGTTTTAATTTTTCAGCTGAGTAGATAGTGCTGCATACAGATACTGCTATGTCCTGCAGTGTGTCTTAGGAGAACTTAATTAAGTAAAACTGATGATGTACCTTTTGTCCTTTTGTGTATGTCTCTCCAATTACTGCTGTTGGATGTGTGTCCTAACAGTGAAAGTAAAACTGGCTTTCTGGGACAGCCCTCACCAAGCATTGATAAAAGTGTTACAGTAGCTTAAAATGTAGGGATCAAAATGAAGATAGATTCACGTAAATGAACTTGGGTCCACCTTGAAGGTACTTAAATTAAGAACTTTGTATAACTAGCAGGGCTGTTTGGGGTTCCCCCCCCCCCCCCCCCCAAGGGTGGGAAGAAAGGGAAAGCCCTGTTGTCTGGATCTGTTAGGGATCTACTTAGAGAGCTACCATTTAGCCAGATCTTGTGATCTGAAATGAGGTATGGGGACTGAGTTGTAGGGATGATACAAAGCAGGCAAGAATCTATGATGTAATTTTGTCTCAGTAACACACATGCAACAGGGATACCTGGTAGAACTGAACTTTTCCAAGATTCATTATTATTTGTTAGAGTATAGGAATTGTTACTGAGCCTTGCAGGCAATAGTGAATAATTCCATATTGCAGAGTACTGTGACTGCAGTAGGTAGAGCATTGGCTGGTATAATTCTAAGTATCAGCAATAGGACAGAAGTAAATTGAAGAGTAGAACATCTTCCATAGCCTTTTAATATTTTACTAGGTATTGTGTGGAACACTGACTTGGTGGAGACCCTTGAACTGCAAAACCTGATGCTTTGTGCTCTACAAACCATTTATGGAGCTGAGGCTCGCAAAGAGTCTCGGGGTGCTCATGCCAGAGAAGACTATAAGGTATAAATATTTTCTGTGACAATTTTCCTTGTTACGTGTCCTTGGATGGATTATTTAAAAGTTGTAATTTCTTTGAAGTGCAGTCCTCAGAGTCTTGAGTTGGGATTAGTGTAGTATTTGTTTGGGGTCCCATATGCTCTGTTTTATCTGTTATTTGTTATATATAAATATAAAATGACCAATACATGCAACACTGGGTAACAATCCTGAGAGGAGAGTTGTGCCATATGTGCATCTGCATTATTAGATCTGAACTAGGACTATAGTAATAATAAGGTCATGAATGCATAAACAGGACTATTATTTTGTCTTGTGCAAGAAACTTTACCTTAAAGCCCTGGTTAAGCTTTCGTATTTAAAATCTGCCATGAGCAGTGCTAAAATAAAGCTTGCTGGCTATTAGGGGACACATTGTGTTACAGTTGTAATTGGAAACTAATCATGTGGTTGTGAAGTGATTTGCAGATGTAACTTCTGGTCTATACTAACCTAACTTTCTCCTTAGTTACGTGTAGATGAGTTTGACTACTCTAAACCACTCCAAGGCCAGCAGCGAAAGCCATTTGAAGAGCACTGGAGAAAACACACCCTTTCATATGTGGATATCCCATCTGGGAAGGTAGGTAGAGCGTGATGCTTGAGGGTCTTTCTCACTGTCAACAAACAGCTGCTCTCAGACACCTCTTGGTACTGTTGGTGTTTAACAGTAGGCATCTGAGAGTTTTCATGGTATTTCAAAGATGCAGCTGAAAAATCTGGCCCTATAAAAAAATCTTGAGTGGTTTACTTTGTTTGGTTTGTTTTGGGAGGTTTTATTTTGTTTTTTGTTTGTTTTTTTTAACCTGTCCTCTGGATCCTCTTTGTTTGCTCTCCCCCAGTTCCAGCTTCCTTGAATCTACTATGGTGACAAGTGAGAGCACCTCGCTTCCTGAATAGCTGCTGAGAACAGAAAGTGTCACACAGTTCTGTCCCCTAACTGATCCATTTGGGTTTTCTATATCCAAGACTTTTCTAGCTTAAAGAACTAGTAATCTTAGCCAAAGCTTCACTTTTGTCCAAAATGCTTTTTAAAAGTAGTAGTCCTCATACCAGTTTTTGGTCAGGCTTTGCTTTTTAAGGCATTCAGTCAGTAGTAACTCAGTGGAATTTAAGTGTTACTTGTAGGTTACTAACTGTTCATTTTTTATGGAAGGAGGAGAATAATGGAGAAATAGGCTTTTAACATCAACGAAGTAATTCATTTATCTGTGTTAGTCATTCTTATTAGCTAGACTATCTTGTTTAAATAAAAAAGCTTTGTCTTAAAGTTCTTTGTTCTCTTTTACTTCAGGTGACCTTGAAATACAGACCTGTGATCGACAGAACTCTGAATGAACAAGACTGCTCAACTGTCCCCCCTGCTATTCGTTCATACTAGTAACTTAAATTTAACTGTCAGCCCTCTTCTAGAGGGGGTTAGTGTATGTAAGCATAGCACAAGCAAATCAAAATAGTATTGCCACTGTCAATTAATGGAAAATGCTGACTAAACTTCTCTCCAGCTTGTATTCTCCTGTGGCTTACTGTACAGTTATGAAAACGGAATACAGGACAGCTTATGTTCTTTCACCCATCTATTAAAACTGACAGGAAAAACACATGATGTGTCTAAATAAAGTGATAAAGTCTTATATTTGTATTTGTTCGAATGTTATGTATATAATTACCATACTTTTATTTTGGATGTATAGTTATTTTTCCATATTTTAAGAACAAGAAATGCAGTAGTTTTGGACAAGATTGAGATGCTGAATTTTATGAATGGGGACTTAAAGCCAAGCATCATAATTGCTGATGCAAGTAACATGAAAGAAAACAATGCAGTAGTAATTGCAACTTTGTTTTTTTTCCAAAGCTAAAATTGTAAAAAGTGCCATACTGTTGTGCTGTTGAAGAATACAAGATACTTCTACACCAGTTGCTTCCTCCCAAATATACCATGAACAGAATTTAATCTTGGTAGAGATCAGATATTATCTTTAGAATTTCTGAAGCTATTTTTATCATGTCCTGTGTATGTATTTCCTAGACTATATTTTGTCTCGAATCAAGGGGCAATTTTGCAGCTTATTAAAATTTGCCAGCTGTGAACTTCAATATGTTTTAATGCCAAGATGTAACTTGTAAGGTGGCAATAGTGCAGTTGCTAGCAGCGTTTCTGTGAACAGCTCCCTGTTCTTGGAGGACTGAATTGTAACTATGCAGGCTCAGTTGAATGAAGCATTCTGTAATTTTGACTGTTGAATGTTAGTTGGTTTTGAGAAAAAAGTTAATGTTGGAATGTTTCTGCGGGTGGTTGGAAAAAATATACTATGTTTCACCCCTGTAGTGATTTTGCATCTTGTGCCATGGTGTTGAGACTGGCCTGGGAGAAGTGTAGCGTACCAAAGCATTACTTTTGTGTGGAGAGGAAGGGAAAAGGAGACTATATCTTGACTTACTTTTTATAGAAAAAGGCTTGACTGTTTGTGAAGGAGAGAGGAAATAACATTTCATGCATACCGTAATAAAGCAATGTTGCACAATTACCCTACCTTCATCCTTCCTCTGGAACCTGCTGTGCCGATGCCCGTCCCACCCCCGCGCCGCCTTTGGCGTAAGGAAGGCGGGTTCCCCTCAGGCCGGGAGGAACGAAAGGGCCGCTGCGCAGGCGCCGGTTGCCGCTGCTGAGGCGGTGCTCCCGCGGCTGAGGCGGTGCTCCCGCTGCAGCCGATTGGCGGGGCGGAGCCTGTACGGTGATGGACGCCCGTCACACCTTGACGCTCGTCCGGGGCGGTCTCGCAGCCCCGTCTCCTCCCCGCCGCCCCGGCCATGCACCGCTCACTCCGCGCCTGCCGCCGCCTGGGCTGCTCCGCCGGGCTCCTCGTGAGCCAGCCGCCCCCGCGCGCCGCAGTCCCCCGCTGGGGCCCGCCGCCCAGCGCCACTATGGTAAGCACGGGGTGGGGGGGGTGAGGGAGGAGCAGTGACCTCTAACTGCCACGGCCGGCAGCGGCCGACATGGCTCCTCCCACTGCGCCCGCCGGCGCTCGCTACCCTTTGGCGCACGGGGCGGGGGAGCGGGCGCGCACCACCTGAGGGAACGGCGGCCGCGGGCAGCGAACGGCAGCGGGAAGCCGCTGCCGCCCTTCCTTGTCAGGCTTTCGCTGCCGTTTCCCTCTTCCGCCAAGGAGGCTCTGGGGCCGGTTCCCTCCTGGGGCTGCGCGGCCTTCGGGTAGTCCCGAGGCCCAGTTCGGCCCCGCTGTCGCACCCGGATTTGCAGCCCCGCGCCGGCTGTTGCTCCCGGGGCGGGCCGGATTCTGCAGCGCGCAACTGCCCGTCCGGGTGCGCTGCCCAAAGGGCGAGATTTGCGGCGTGAGTACGCTGTGCTAGCATGGCCGAGGAGCGGAGGAGAGAGGTGGCATCCGAGCAAGTAAGCAGGAAAAGTGTTAGTGCTGTGGCACTTTATGCAGAAAGTGGGGTGTTTAGGATTTTATTAATTAATTAGTTTACGAAATTAGCTAATGAATTCAACTGGAACATTGGTTTCTAACTTGTGATATTGATTAAGGGGTAGAAAATCACATTTAAAAGAACAAGCTTCCCAATGAGTGAATCAACTGCATAGTGAATGAAACATAATCTGTGTAAGAAAACCGGGGTCAGGGCATAATATGTAACTCAAACGTTGGCTTGTCAGATGGAACCCTTTTTTATTTTTCTGTTTGGTATCATCCAAGAGAAGCATTATAGCTCATGGCCATCATTTACTTGGTGAAGACCCAGTATTTATGAAAGGCTGCAGTCTTAGAAGAAACATACATTTTTGATCTTTGCTGGTCAGAAGTGTGACCTGGCCTGTACATAGACATTATGAGTTGTTTGGGTTTAAATAACAGCAGTGGTTATAGCAGAATGTTCCTCAGTCAACTTGGAACTCAAGCAGCTGTTGAATTCTTACAGGAAAACTTTTGAATGCCTCTGTTTCCAAGAGGACCACCAAAAATGTACCAGTCATTTTTAAAACAGAAAACCCATGCTTTACAATGTTTGCAGAGATTTTTAAGCAGCAAGAGTTGTTTAGGAACATGTGTAGACACAACCAAATGTGCATGTTGTTCTATGGTATGACTGTTGCGTTGCCTTAACTTGGAGCTAAATCGCACAAGATATTCTAAATGGAATTCCAGTCGTAATGGTCCTTCTTAGCTGATTGTTGTAAAATACTTGGGTTTGGTTTCTAAAGAGTAAATTTCAGAGTTTGTGACTCGATACTATAAAGGAGGAACAGTGCTAAAAAATTGAAGCAATCTTCATCTGCTAAAGGAGAGCAGCTGAGCACAGATTCCTTTTTCTGCCGGCCTTGAGAATTGGTTTTGACATGCTAAAAATGATTATTTAAATACTTACATCCACAAGTTGCTGCATCCATAAATCAGAATGTAATTTTCCATGGGAAGCATTATTGCAACAGGTCTGCCATTTGCCTATCTCCACTGTGTTATGGTGCAATCAGTTTTAGCTGATTAGTTCCCTACAAGGCAAAAGTACAGTTATATTTGTCTAACTACATAAGCTCTGTGCTGTGGGTTCTTGGGATTTTGGAGGGCACAGCATACCTTGTTTTGTAAAGGTGAGGGATAGCTCTGAGCTGAGACTTGCTGTAGCTATGGCAGAAACGAAGTGACCTTGTCTTGTGTCAGAGTTGCTAGGTCTCCTTTTGGCTTCTCCCTTTGCCCACTGGTGGGTGAGCATAGGGCTGACACAACTGTGCTTCTTGTACCCTTCTATAGCAGGTTCCCTAAGTGAGTGGGGTGACTGCAGAAACTGCTCTAGGTACAGAAACTGGGGCCTTCTGCTCATAAAGCTACTCAAGAGGGTGAATTCTGTCTAAGCAGTTAAGGAAGCATGTTTTTTACATTAAAACTCATGACTTCTGCATGCTGTTAGTTAGTCTGAAGGTAATGCTGAATTTAGTTTCATTACTTTAGTATGTAAGAGAAATATCACTTTTTTACCTAATGTCACCTGTTACTCTGTTAATCAGCAAATGACATTCAATTTAAAGCACCTCACCCTGTTAACTTCAGTTGAGTTTGGGAGCGTGTGTAACATGGAATTGGGTAGGGAAGTAATTTTTTTATTTTTTATTTTTTAAAGTTAGGCGGATTGCATTGTTTAAAGGTACTTGTATGAGGAGGTACTGATCTTGTTTATCTTTGTTTCATCATTGTTAGCATTAGCATTAATGTGAGTTTGACGAATCAATTGTGCAACTGCTAGCTTTTTTGTCTAAAAGGCTATGGGTAATTTAACTCTCCATTATGTAACTCCTGGAGTACCTGAAGGCAGAGTATCTCCATCCAGCTGGGAAGCCGCTCAGGACAGTAAAAATGCTGGAAATGTCCCCCACATCACTGCTGCCTTCAGCTTGCCATCTGTGGTGATGCGGACCTGGGCAGGGTGCTGCAGAAAGTCTGTGCTGCTGGAGAGGGTATTCTGTCCAATACCCAGCTGTGCTTCTGTCCAAGATGACTAAGACCTACCAAGCAAGGAGCCAGGAGAATGGATCAAGAAAAGAGAGGAACAGAATGATTTCAGAAGTGGACACCTAGGGAAGAGAAGGAATTGTGCAAACAGAGATGATGCTTGCCTTGTATTCTGACCCAGAATCTTAATTTTCACATCAGGGGGGTTTCAGATTCTGTGGTTTGTCTGTGCATACCACTGTTCAGATATTTCTTCTGAGTGTTTATCTCATGTTCCCTGAACTTGTGCAGACTTCTTGCACCCTCGGCATCAGCTGACAAGGAGTTTCATCAGTCTGCTACTTGTGTGAAGAGCTGCTTCCTCTTCCTTGCTTTGAACCTGACTCCTACTAGCCTAATGTTGTGGCTCCTATTTCTTGTATTGGAAGAGACATTGAGCAGCTAATACCCATCACCAATCTGCTGATGCTTATATTGGCCTCAGTTTTAATTCAATCCCCAAGCTGGCTTTTTTCTGAACAAAAAAGTTGTCTTAAGAAAGCTGCTCCCTACCTTTCATCAGCTTTATTGCCTTTCTTTGAACCATTTTCAGTAATAAACTCTGGGGGGCGCTGAAAGAACCAAATCCGCACAAAGACTTCAGAGGGTAGATGAACCAGGGTGGCCCAGCAGTGTTTCTTTTGCTGTCCTCTGTGTTTCTTAATAGTTCCTAACATTTTTTTTTCTTCCTTTAGCTGCACTGCAATGCTGACTCAGTGCTCTGATAGAGCTTTCCCAAACACTTGCCCCTGATGGTCATGGTTCTGTCAGAGCTCAGCACTTTATATATGTATCTTACTGATGGAGCTGGGATTGGTTCACTCTGTGTATGATTAAGAATTCAAAAAGACTTCTTTCCCTTCCTGAAAACTGTGCAAGAAGGTAGTCTTCTCTTCTGGAGAAGGATGAACACCTTTCTCACAGAAAATTGGGACTTTGCTGACCAAGGCATGGGAAGAGGAAGAGAAACTGCTCTTGCTTCCTGTCCAGTCTCTCAGTCTTTGTAGAGCTGTGTGTGAATGTGTTCACATTATCACAAATGAATGGGTTGTTTCACAGAAAGTGAAAAATTAATTTTTAGTTGGTGTACATTGGCTAAAATCAGTTTACTTTTGCTGTGTTAGATAATAATGCATGCTAGGTGTTTATACATAATACAGAAATACTGCCTTCCATAAATATTGCACAAAATATACCTAGGTGCAGGGTTTGAATTGCACAGCTAGGGCAACTGCGTTCCTGGTTTGTTAGGCTTAAGAAGATAATTAATTGTCAGTACCTTGGTACTGGATTAATCAGTTTCTCCTTTCCAGTATTCTTCGTAAGTCTCATGTGCAGTGTGGATTTCAGATAGGGATTGTGTTACGTGTATGTTGGCTGGGCGGATGGTACCTGAATTCTTACTGTGCTAGTTCTTCAGTTTGGTTTTTACAAAACTAATTCCATGAATTCCAAGATAAGTTCTTCCAAAAGAAGAAGCGGAGTCTTTCATCAGGATGTTGTGTTCCTTACAGTGGGAAGCTAGAGATCTTAAGTCTTGCAGTGCTGCCAGTTACCAGTGGGTCTGCTAGGTTGTACGATGTTAGAAGTGACTTTTAGTGAGACGAGTGCTCAAACTAGAAAAATGTCTTAACTTTGAAGATATAATTAGAAAAATACCTTTGACTACCTGCACGTCTTTGTCTTCTTTCTTCCCCCTTCTTGAACATTTTTCGTAGCTGTGTCTGCTTTCAAAAAGGATGTGCTGTTTACCAGTGTTTGAAATTGTTTTTTTCCTTTTTCTATAGTCAAGTCAGGAGGCTTTTAGGATAGAATTTGATACCTTTGGTGAACTGAAGGTCCCAAGTGACAAATACTATGGTGCCCAAACTGTAAGATCTACAATGAACTTCAAGATTGGAGGTGTTTCAGAAAGGATGCCAGTAAGTAATTCAAATGTGTTCAGTTTCTTCTTTTAAGTATGTTTTGGATGTGAGAGAGAATACCTTCTTCTTAGACTTTTGCTGAAAGTATGAGCATCTTTGACTTTTAATTAAAGTTGGAAATTGCATGGCAAGATATTGTGCTGCAGTAGAAATATTTTTTGTTGTATTTAAATAAATTGCTTTTATTTTATTGTGTTGCTTAATTTTTTTAATAACCAGAATGAATAGGAATTATCCTTTTTTTTTTAAGAAGAAAAACTGGAGTAGTTTGTTTCTATAGCATTATATAGTTTTTTTAATTGAAGATATTTAGTGTAGTATTAGTTGATATGAAGCTACTTTTCCACATGTAGCTGCGCATAGAGCATTAGTGTGCATGTGCTTTGTCATCTACTGGCTTTCCGTGTGCTGAAACATGTCCTCAAAAAGACTACTTAGAAATTGAACCAGTCCTCCTTTTCTGTTAATTTTAACATATGTAATCCTTTTTGATACACAAAATTATACATTTAAACTTATTCTTGTGTCACAGGTTCAAGTTATAAGGGCTTTTGGCATCTTGAAGAGGGCAGCTGCTGAAGTAAATCAAGATTACGGTCTTGACCCAAAGATTGCTAATGCTATCGTGAAGGCAGCTAATGAGGTAGGAACAAATACTAGAGGTAGTTCAAAATACTAGAACTGTCAATTGTATTTTTGTTAAGCTTTTCACATGAAGTTTGGAGGCTGGGGGAAGACGACCTGCTTTTCTCAAATTGTTAGAGGAAGGCATTTATTGTTACTAAATTTTGGTTTTCAGGTTGAGAAATCATTTACTTCATATGTTTTACTATGTTACTTCTCATATTTACATAAATGATGGAATGTTCAAATGTATATTGATACTTAAATTATAAAAACAATGTAATTTTCCCCTTTATTAGGACTACTCATTACTTACATAGTGTTGACTCTTACCAGATTAACAGTATAAAAAAAAACCCCAACAGCTAAGAGAGGAATACAGTCTTTGTTCATTCACCTAGTATGAAGTCCGACTTGCCAAGCAAAGCTTTTTTTGTTTTGGAAGTCCTCAGTCGTTAAGCAATTGGATCTTGGTAATGTGAAGAGCATCTGCAATCTGAATAGTTTGCTGCTAGTCCATTTCCTCTTCAGACTTAAACTTACTAGTAAATCTGTTTTTTAAGTATCACTTTTATAGCTAAAGAGGACATGATGCGACACACAGAGGCATCTCCTCTTTCTCAGGATAAATGCCACCCAAGTGCAGAGAATTGTGAATGACCATTATTTGAGGTATGGTAATACCAGGCGTGTTGCTTTCTGTAAGTTGACAGATGTGTTTATCTTGAAGCATTATTTTACAGAGCTTTCTCATTCTAACTAGCTTAAAAGTCTTTCAGTATTTGCAGAAGCTTAATACTGTTTCTACCAGCTGTAGCACTGTAAGTCCCAAAACCCAAGAGCTTTGGAGAAGCCCAGAACATGTTCAGGCTCTTCTTGTGGTTTCAAGGGATCTCCTAGTTAAAGAGGGATCAGAAGTTTCAGTGGCTAAAAGGCTACTTACAGAATCCTAGAATGGTTTGGGTTGGAAAGGATCTTAAGATCATGGCTTTACACTAGAACATGTCCAAGGGTCTGTCCAACCTGGCCCACCATGACAGTCCTTGATGTAGAGTTTCTCTCCAGCATCCTTGTAGGTCCCCTTCAGGTACTGGAAGCCTGCTATGAGGTCTCCATGCAGCCTTCTCTTCTCCAGGCTGAACACACACTCAATCCATGTCTGCTGTCCATGTCGCTGACAAAGATGTTGAACAGCATCAGTCCCAACACCGATCCCTGAGGGGCGCCACTCGTTACTGGTCTCCAGCCAGACACTGAGCTGTTGACCACAACTCTGCCTGTGGCCGTCCAGCCAGTTCTTTATCCACCAAGTGGTCCACCTATCAAATTGATGTCTCTCCAATTTAGAGACAAGGATGTCGTGGGGGACAGTGTTGAATGCTTTGCACAAGTCCAGGTAGATGACATCAACTGCTCTGCTCTGTCCATCACTTCTGTAGCCCCAACATAGAAGGCCACCAAATTGGTCAGACAGGATTCCTCTTAATGAAGCCATGCTGGCTGTCACCAAGCACCTTGTTGTTTTTCATGTGCCGTAGCATGCCTTCCAGGAGAATCTGCTCCATGATTTTGCCAGGCACAGAGGTGAGGCTGACACAAAATTAATTAGTGCCAGTACTTAGCTTAGATTCATGAGTTCTGAAAGTGGTTTGTTTGTTTGGTTTTAAAAATACCCCTGCAGTGACATCCTTTCCCCTACCTCCAAAATAACTTTCTAATATAACTTAAAAAGGAAGAGGTACAGCAAGGAATCAAGTTACTCTTGGAGGTGGGAACTTTGCTCCTGTATAAAATGGGAAATACTTAAGATCCTTTCTTGAAAAGTACAATTCCAGTAAGACTGGTGTATCCTGTTAAACTGGAGATAGTTACCTAGCCTCAGAGTTGTGACGACAGATCCTCTGCTTTACATTCTCAACTTTTCTGAGGCTAATATGCATGGTAGCGTGATGCTTCTGAGTACAGATTCTGATACTACCTAAAATACATATTAAAAAAAATGATAAATGCATATAAGTTTCAGTGGGCTCTAAAAAATATAGATCAAACAGGAGAGTTGTTCTGTTTTGATTTGAGACAGTAGTTGTCATAGCCTGTCTGTAGCAGATAAAAGTTGTTGTAGCTGTCTTTGGCTGATCAGGACCCTGTTTCCATGAACAATCAGCAAGTCAATACATACAAATCTTGTTAAGTCTATGTGACTCTCCTGTTTATATGTGTAACATACTCAGTTACAGTTGAGGCACAGTAAAGACGGTCATGAGTCTTTTTTAGGCACTTCTCAGTTTAAAGTCACACAGGTCCAGGACAGTACTAGGGAAAGTATGCCTTACATGAAGAAGGTGTTTGATAGCAGCAACCATCTGCTGGCTCATTTTGTTAATGCAAAACTTAATGTCTACATGTATAAGAAGTCTGGAACCTCCCTGTATGAAATTTATTTCTGGAGAAATTTTAGAGTCTGATTATACAAATATTATGTACTGCATGTGCATCTCAGATTATTTTTGCCAAAAACACCTCTTCTGGGGGACCGTTTGCCACAAGGAATGGACTTCTGGGTGCCCCTGATTGTAGTATAGTTGTGATCAGTATTCATGATGAAACTGTGCAGCTGTTGAGCCTGATTTCATGGGAGAAAGCAGCATACCCATGATGATGATGAGTTTGTAAACAGACAAGCACTGTCCAAAACTTGATGTTTCTGGCACGCAGAGGATGTTCGTAACTGAAGGAGACACATAACACTGAATCAGTGTCCTGAAGCGCCTGCTCTGACTGAGAAACTGCTTAACATGTTTCCCTTGTCTGGGATATCTTACTGACCTGAGAAATAACTGTGGCAGGGAGAACCAGCTCATACTACCTCTAGTCCTACCCAGGAGGATTAGAATCCCAGTTGCTTTAAAATTTGGGAAGGGAGTGACGTTTTTTGACTTACAAAATCATCTGCATTGTTTGCGAAAGAGAAGATAAGATCTAAAAGACCTTTTAAAAATCTTTTCTATGATGGTAGAACATGAAATTAAATATATCTTTGTGTTTCAGAATTCAGCATCTTTGAAAAGCAGAGCAAAAGTTTTTTGCCCTTTTAATATCTGGTATTACATCAAACTCTTAATTATTCTGGTGTAAATTCACAATTGTTCTGTGTAGATTTACAAATATAATGGAGAACATTATTTTAATTATAGCTATAAGGTGTTCAGATTTATGATTTTAAATTTTTTTTTTTGTTGTTCCAGTAGAACAACTTTTCTTTTTTTTCCATTCTAGGTAGCTGAAGGAAAATTAAATGATCATTTTCCGTTGGTGGTGTGGCAGACTGGCTCTGGAACTCAAACCAATATGAATGTCAATGAAGTCATCAGCAATAGAGCCATTGAGATAATGGGAGGCACACTGGGAAGCAAAAAACCAGTGCATCCGAATGATCATGTTAACAAAAGCCAGGTTGTTACACTTATATTATACTTCTTTTGATGTGAAAAGTGTATTTTTGCTCTAAATTGTGAATTTAAATGAAATTCTTTTAGAGCCACTGTTTAGATTTTGGCGAAAACAGAGTTTTGTGTACAGCCTTGGCAACAGCTTTCTGGGTTTTTCAGTTTAAAAGAACTTTAAAATGTTCACTGGTGACAGCATGAGCATTTTATGTCAGAAACTTTCAACTCATTCATGACGTAATTTCACACATAGTGTAGTGGGTAGAGGTATCCTTGTGACAACCACTGCTACTGCAAGCAGTCTTAAATATACACCCAGCATGTAAAAGTTGGATACTTGCAATTATTATCTCTGTATCTACATTGCATAGAGCATGTAGAAAGAATATAATAGTGGTTTTAGTCCTGTAATTGGCAAATGAAATATCCATTTAATTTTTTTTATTTTCCCCAAGGATTGTGGTAAGCGATTTTATTACATTTCACTCTTGATACTTCCTTCAGAGTAGCTGAAGTTTAGGCCACTGACTTGGTTGTATTCCTTCCTGATCTTTTATGCTTACTCAGTATCCTAGGAACTAAACTACATTTAACATCACCTTACATTTATATTTAACATTAACAAATCAACACATAGGTGTTTCAAAGTCACCTATAATTCCTTTAAAATCATCTATTCGTCACCTGTTTCTCCTAGTAATTATTTTTCTTTTTTCTTCCTCTCCTCTCTCCTCCCCCCCATATTGTTGTGAACAATCTACTCAACTGAACTTTCTGTAGGTATAGTTATAAAAAGTTGATTTTATCCTTAAGGTACTGGATTAGAATTTGGAATATTTTAGTCTTCCTGCAGATTGACTTGTGGAACACTCCAAAGTTGCTTGTTCTTAGTTTCTTCTTGTTTACAAAATAAAGAGAATAAAGCCATACATGTACATCTTCTAGCAGTAAGGGGAAGAAGAGCTTGTAACTAAATTTCTTGAGCTTCTTTTACAGAGTTCAAATGACACTTTCCCAACAGCAATGCATATTGCTGCTGCCCAGGAGGTTAATGAGGTGTTGTTACCTGGACTAAAGAAGCTACAGAATGCACTGGAAGCGAAATCCAAAGAGTTTTCCCAGATCATAAAAATAGGACGCACTCACACACAAGATGCTGTTCCACTTACGCTTGGACAGGTAAAATCCCAAATTATGGGTTTGTTTGGAAAATTCTTATAAATGTATTGGAGGAAATGGAGGCAAACTTGAGGATGCCTTAATTGGCATGTTAAGATAAATCACAGGAAACTGGCTCAATTTCAGTCTAAGTATTTTCATCTTTAGCAGAGTTTGGATAATGCACTCTAATAACTGCAACATAAATTTTCTTCATTTTTTCCTTGTGTCTTGCTTCTAACAGTAGTAAGATATAAATGATTTTTAAATGATGTTCCATTACCAAGTAACACAATGTGGTATTTCTATTAATGATGACATGCAAGGGAGAAGATAGGTAGTCTGACTGGTAAATTTACATAAATGAGATTTTGCCCACACAAAACTAGCAAGTATTTTGAATGAAAATGTTTAATACATGATCTTTATATGTATATGATAGCAAGTTTTTATTAGATATTGGCAAGAATGGTTTATATTACATTAATTTGGTAATGAATTAACTTTAACTGATAAAACTCCATGTAAACTGTGGATTTATCCAAGAACGCTCAGTTAGTTTTTTACTAAGTAAAATTCAGTGAACAAAGTCCAAGATCTGCTTCTCTATTTGTCCTTTGAGAACATTAGTTTAATCTGATTAACATGGATTCAGGTCCTACTAAGTACACAACTGAGATAAAAGGCAAGAGAAAGATGTATTGTTTACACATTTATATATATATAGATTGTTTTTGTGTAATTGTTTGTAGTGTGAGAGCAGTCTTCTAGTACATACAAACTCTACCTCTTAATGAAAACATGCTAAAATTCTGTATTTGGGTAAAGTTGAGTGCCTTCAGGTTTGTAAAGAAATTAGTCCAATCATGATAAAAATCTTAAGTAATAATGCTTATTCTTGGTCCTTGTCTTTGTTGGTTTATTTTGTCCTCCTTTCTTTCAAAGGAATTTAGTGGCTATGTGCAACAAATTAAATATGGTGTGGCTAGGATTGAGTCAACCATGCCAAGAGTGTATCAGCTGGCAGCTGGCGGGACTGCAGTTGGTACAGGACTAAACACAAGGATTGGTTTTGCTGAGAAAGTTGCTGCTAAAGTAGCTGAACTGACGGGTGAGGAATGATACTTCAGTTATCAGTAAAGCAGTATATGTAGCATAGAGTCAAACTGAAACAAAATGCTTTCAGTTTCCAGGCTGCTTATAAGCTCAAATTGTATTTATATTTTAACATGAAAGTTTCTGTTAATGCTGTATGTTATATGCCTTATACTTAGGGTTTTTCATGCAATGTATTTTTAGAATTATACTTGGTGCATTGAAAGTGACTGAAATTACCATGTTTTTCTGAGTGAGGCTTATGGATACAGTTTCAGGCTTCTATTATTAGTCCAGCTATAAAGCTCTGTCTTGATCTTTGCTCCTCTGGCTCTGCTAATTTACAGTGACTTGGCACAAAAGAAGGGGAAAAACCCTCCCAAAGCCACTATGTTTTTCATATCAAAAAGTTAGCTGTCTGATTTTTTTATGCTATTTTTATAGACATTGAAACTTAATTTACAGAGCCATTGAGTTTTTTGATCTATAAACCAGATCTTTGGCATCACAGTATGTTTTTAAAATGCCCCCAAAATGAATGCGTGTGTCTGTCATTTAAAGTTGCTGAAACTGCTTATCAATGGTATTTTTGTTTTAATGGATCTATTATTCTCTGTCTTGTAGAGAATCAAGACTTCCTTGCACCCTGAGAGGGCAGAAGTAACTTGTCATAAACAACAGCTGTTGGCAGCAGTACAGGGCTTGGTTTTTGTGCTTGAAGAAGCTATTGGTGGTTAGGAAGCTCCCCCATGTTAACGCATGTTAGGTGTACTGCATGGGAAAGCTGTACTAGTTTAAAACAAGTAAGGCAGACTTACGAAGTTCCATATGTTCTTATAGGCAAGTTTATTGGCAAGGACAAAAGGAAAAGTGTAGAATGATCTCTGCAACTGAGAAGGCAGCTATGCAATTTGGAAGCCCATGCACATTGGGTGGGATTTGGTGTTTAGCAGGTATTGCAAAACACTAGAAATCATGGTGTTATGCTGCTCTTCTTTGAACTGGTAATGTAAGCTCAGACCAGGAGTTTTGCAGGCACAAAGTCCAACCCACAGTTAGTCTTTAGAGATGTCCATTACCACTAATAGCATTCTACTGACTTTTCTTCCAGGGCAAAGCCCTGAAGACATGTTTTTCATTATGGAACCTAGCCTTAAATCTCAGGCATTTAATTAATGTCAGCAGAGCTGTTGCTTCTGTTGAGTCTGTGCTCTTGTTGTTGGCAGCGGTTTCAGGCATGCTTCTGAGTCTGAATCAGCTTTCACATGTTCTGTCTGGTTTGTTGTTCCCTTCCAGTGCTGATACTTGAATGCCTTTTTTTTTCCTTTAAGGACCTAATTCCATTGTGACCTGCTTTATCCTAATGTCTGCGCTGTGCTGTAAAAACCTCATTGTCATAACAGAGAGAAAGCATCATAGCACTTGACGGTCTAAAGAATCTAACTTTGATTTAACAGGAGAAATTAAATTTGGGCTAACCTGTAAGAGATTACTGACATTCATAAAATACTGCAGTGGGAAAGCGAGGCTTAGTATGCAACACTGTGAAATCTTTGAAATTTTGTTGTGCGTAGATGCTCAAATTTCGTATTCTTGTGTATTTTAGTGACTTTTACATTGTATTAATCTGTTTAAGCAATGTTTTTGAGGAAAGGTCTAGAGAGGAGAGATGATCTGACTGTTATTATTTTCAAATGAAGCTAATTATGTGTTTGATTATCTAGTTCATGTGCCTCACTGCTTAATATTTCCCCTTCCCCCCTGTAGGTTTGCCTTTTGTCACTGCTCCAAATAAGTTTGAAGCTCTTGCGGCTCATGATGCTCTGGTTGAACTCAGCGGAGCTATGAACACAGTGGCATGTAGTCTGATGAAAATAGCTAATGATATTCGTTTCCTGGGTTCTGGACCACGTTCTGGACTAGGAGAACTCATCCTGCCTGAAAATGAACCAGGAAGCAGCATCATGCCAGGTACAGAGAAACCTTGCATGTTTCTTTTGATTTGGACTACTAACTCTTATTTATCAAATGCCATCACACATCAATAAGTCTATGATTCAACAATTCTGTCAGTTTTTATCTTCTGCCGTATTTTACGAAAGCTGGTGTTCATAAAAATCCTTGTTTGCACAGCTGTGTGTTGGCCAGTATGTGGGGGTGAGCATTATCTGTAAGCATATGTCTCTATTAATACAAGCATACTTCTCAAAACCTTCTTTTAGAATTGCAAGATCTCTATGATTTTTATGTAAAGGCTTTTCTGAAACAAGCTTTAAATGATCTAATTTATGAATTGTAGCAATATTGTGATGTAAACTGACTTCTATCTTTACTTCCTACCATGATTATTATTACATACTCATATTTTCCTTTCTGCCATATGATATACACATAATATGATATACAGTGGCAATGATGCCATTGTATGGGTTGATAAGGAAGGAATATTAGTAATCATTCTTTACTCTCTCCTAAAAAAGTATGCATATATGAATATTTTACATCAAAAATATGTTTTTCCTTTATGATAAATTATAAAACAGGTTGTGAGCATATCTGGCTTTAAAAAAAGCAGATAATGTTCTTATTAGGATTATTTCTAGAAATGACATCAGCTATTAAAAAACCCTTCCTTATTAGGAGCCCATTCTAAATTGGGGGGTTTTGTGTGTTTGGTTTTTGTTTTGTGTTGTTTTGCCCCCCCCTTTTTTTTTTCCTGCAAAGTAAAGATAGTGTACTAATTTTATTACAAAGTAATTCTAACAGATTAGGAATACTTTTCCTAAATTGAGATTTAGTAGTGATTTACCAGAAATGCCCACTTGCACAAGTAAAGACAGTTTTTAATGTGTTGTTAATCTGTTAAGAATGTTGGTAATGAACAGCAGTTTAGCTCATGCACGTTTGGTCCAGCTCTCAAAATCTTGGTGAATTGCTAAAGCAACCATAGTTATTTTAAAAATCTTAGCTGAATTATTGGAATTGTACAGTTAATATCATTTATGGAAATTATTTCTGTGGTGCACAGATAGACATGAGTAGGATGCTACCTCCTACAAAACATCTTCTGTTGAATGTGATTTGGTAAATGAGGAAATGCAACTGGTTGTTGGTTTTGTTTGCTTGTGTGTTTTGGTTTTGTTTGTTTCTTCCCTTCCACTGCTTCTTCTTGGGTAACCTTTTTCTCTCCTTTCTGCAACTAGGAAAAGTGAACCCTACCCAGTGTGAAGCTGTAACCATGGTGGCAGCTCAAGTTATGGGAAACCATGTTGCTGTTACTGTAGGAGGTAGCAACGGACACTTTGAACTGAATGTTTTTAAGCCCATGATGGTAAGTTCTTGAAGTTTTAAATATCTAGGAGTTTTTAAAGTCATTGTTTGTACAATCAGATAATTTGTAGGAAAAAAACCTCAGTGAATATTTGGTCAATACAAGCACCAGAGAAGCTAATGAGCTGTGCAAACAAGATTTATTCCTTTGTATGGCAAGTCCCTGTTATTTTGACAGGGAAGTGGTGATCTTTCTAACGTGAAACTACTTTATGCAGATAAGCTTTTATCTTAACAATGTCTGCTTATCATCAAAGGAAGCAGGGAGAGAGGAGCACAAGCTGAGACAAAATTTTGTCCAAAGCCAAAGAGAATTTGGCGTCTCAGCTAAAAATGAGGATTTTTTTTTTTTTCTTTAACAACTATCTGTTACTAAGCTTTGTTACTGCCGACTACCAAAGGATTACAGGTCTTTGGCAACTGAGTCATGTAAAATTGTAAATAATTAGACTTCAGTACTTCTGCCTTCTACAGCGTGAGGACGATACGCCAAGAGACATAATTGCTGCTTCTGTACGTTTAATTTAAAAACAGTCAAGTTAATTGAGTGTTACAAATCACCTTGTACTGAAATCTGCATGTTTTGACACCAAGTTGTAATTCCTATTTTCTTCTTTGGGCTATGTACTTTTGGTTTGGTTGGTTGTTTTGCTCCCTTAAAACCAAGAAGGAAAAATGAACAGGAGAAATTGAGGGAGAGAATATAAACAAAAGCATCAAATCAGAAGATTGTGGATAACTATATATAGACTGTTAAAGGAATAGCACAGAAGTTAGGGTAGAGATAATAGTTTAAAAAGAATTAAGGTGACTTGCAGAAAATAGTAATAAAAGGAAGGTTTTTAAGATTCTGTTGTATTGTTAGAAGTAAGAGGCACAAAGGAAGCAGCATGTTATGTTATTATTCTGCACAGTCTATACTGACTGATACGGCATTTTTATTATGTTAGTTGGAAATGACTGAAAGAAAACTGAAATTTTACAATAGAATCAGTATTTGTCTCTAACTTACTGTGCCTGCTCAGGGTAATGTCTTTTTTTTTTTTTTTTTTTTTTTTTCTGCCAGTCAGGGCATATTTCTTCTAAGCATATAGCATCTGGTTTTGAAGCGGGAGGGAGGAATCATGAACAGCCAAGAGATACACATAAGATACACATAAGAGATAGAGATCCCTCCCCAAAAAAGAAACCAAGAATGCATCTTATGGATTGTCAAAATAGATGACTTGTCAAAGTAGGTGACTAATGCCAGACATTATTGTACTTTATATCGTTAGATATCTTCTCTTGATCAGTACTTGGAAAGGGAAATAACAATGAATCAAATGCTTTCACGTAGGTTTTACTTGGTTATTTGTGAAGAAAATGATTATACGTACTGTGGTCATCTTCATGCACGTTTAGTTCTACCACTGAATGCTTCTCAGGAACCCTTTAAATGAGAGTGGGCTGAGCTTACACCCTGCAGCCACTCGTTTTTTACAAAAGGCTTGCTAAAGAATTGGGTATTGCAGGGGGTCACTGGCTATGAACAAACACACCAGACTGTGCACCTGTTACTGACTGAATGTAATACCTGGTATTTCTTTTGTTTTGTTGTTGTTGTTAGATTAAGAACGTTTTAAACTCTGCAAGACTTCTCGGAGATGTTTGTGTGTCTTTTACGGACAACTGTGTAGTTGGAATCCAAGCTAATACAGACAGGATCAACAAACTGATGAATGAATCTCTGATGCTGGTAACAGCACTGAACCCACATATAGGTAGGTTTAAGGCTCAGAAACTTACCAGAACGTTACACTGAAATAGCTTGCGGTATCATGATTTTGCACGTTACATTTGGTGCACATTTAGTACAAATTGAGTTAAGCAGCAGTGGCTGTGTCCTGCAAATTAATTCTCCATAGGCCAAGTGTCCCACTTTCTTCTCACCTCTAAATTTTGTGAAACTGTGCATGGCTAACTGCTTTGTTTTGTTTTGTTACAGGATATGATAAAGCAGCTAAGATTGCCAAAACTGCACACAAAGAAGGGACGACGTTAAAAGAAGCTGCTATAAAGCTGGGATTCCTCACATCAGACCAGTTTGATCAGTGGGTGAAGCCTAAAGATATGTTAGGTCCTCAGTAACATCTGTACAAAAAAAGACTGCAAACCCCACGTGTTCTTAACACAAAAATAAATGAAATAAACCAACTACTATGTGCTTCTGTTTCACGTCTGTTCGTGCTGTTACTTTGTAACAGCTCAGATAAACTTGATCTTGGAGGGAAGATTCTCCAACTACAATTCCTTTATATTAGAAAATCAGTAAAACGTCACTGCTGATGTAACTTAAAGGGTGTTTCTCTAGGCGCTGACAGCGGTTCCGAAGAGCTGGCGTAAGCCCGGCAACCGCCTGTGCCGCGATTAGAGGCGTCTCCTGCTACGCACAGCGCGGAAGTTCTGGCCTGTGCACGTGATGCCTGCGGGGCGGTACCGGGGCGTGGCGTGCCGTGCCCGGCTGGCTGTCGGCTTCCGGGTCGGTGGGTATCGCTGCTGCTGTTTACCGGGACCGGGAGCAGGAGACCGACGCGCCGCCGCCATGAACCGCTTCTTCGGCAAAGCGAAGCCGAAGGCGCCTCCGCCCAGCCTCACCGACTGCATCGGCACGGTGAGTGCCTTCCCCGGGCGGACGCAGCCGGCCGTAGGCCTGGCAGCAGCGGGGCGGCCCGGCAGCTCAGGCGGTGTGAGCCCGGCGGGCCGCGGCTCCGCTCGTGTGTGTGTGTGTGTGTGTGTGTGTGTGTGTGTGTGTACGTGTGTGTGTGTGTGTGTGTGTGTGTACGTGTGCGCAGAGCTCCGTCCGCGGGTCACTGCGTGTCTATGCCGTCGGCACGCGGAAGTGCGGGTGTGTTCCCGGCTGTGTGTGTGGGAGCGCGGCTCTTGTGTGTGTAATACAGTGAATGTGCCTGTGCTTTGGTGCGGTGTGTGCACTGATTGCAGTCTGACAGGATGGAAAAAACCTTTAAGATCGTCAAGTCCAGCCATTACCCCAGGACTGCCATGACCACCACCACTAAACCGTATCACTGAGGGCTTCATCTACACGGCTTGTCGACGCTTCCAGGGATGGTGACTCCACTGCCCTGGGCAGCCTGTTCCAATGCCTGAGCACCCTCTCTGTGAGGAAATTTTTCCCGATATCCAGTCTAAACCTCCCCTGGCACAGCTTGAGACCATTATCTCTTGTCCTGACACTTGTTAACTTGGGAGAAGAGGCCAGCCCCAACCTCACTAAAACCTCCTTGCAGGCAGTTGTAGAGAGTAATATGCCCCCCCTCCCCCGAGCCTTCTCCAGGCTGAACAACCTCAGTTCCCTCAGCTGTTCCTCATCAGACTTGTGCTCCAGACCCTTCACCAGCTTCGTTGCCCTTCTCTGGACCTGCTCCAGCACCTCAAATGTCTCTTGTAGGGAGGGACCCAGAACTGAACACAGGGTTTGAGGTGCAGCCTCACCAGTGCTGAGTACAGCAGGATGGATGATCACTGCCCCGGCCCTGCTGGCCACACTGTTGCTGATACAGGTTAAGATGCTGTTGGTCTTCTTGCCCACCTGGGCACAAGATGGCTCATGTTCAGCTCCATCCGTCAGCACCTCCAGGTCCTTTTCCACCAAGCGGCTTTCCAGCCACTCTTCTCAAGCCTGCAGCATTGAATAGGGTTGTGTTGGCCCGAGTGCAAGACCCAGCACTTTGCCTTGTTGAACCCCATATTATTGGCAATCACTGCCTTGATTGCACTAGCTGACTCCCCTATGCCAACCTACATGAAGTCAATGACCGGAGCAAGGAAACCAGGCTCTTTGTCCAGGCTAGGAGGCCGGAGGGCAGATCCCACTGTCTGATGAGAATTGTTCTGTCTGCTATGCATGAGCTTGCCATAGGGTCAGTGGTGAAGGTGTGAACAGAGGGATGGTTAAGCCCAGACCAAGAAAGAAATGCTGAGGAAACATGGTAGAACACGACAGCTGCTGTAAGGTTTGCCTGCCTGAAAAGAACGTTGAGGAACGGTTTTAAGAAGGTTAATCTTGTAGTTTTACAGCCTTTTCTTGGCTTTTAAGCTTGTGAAGAAAACTGGTGTGTTTTTACGGCTCTTTCTGTTGTAAACCAATTTTAAAAGGTGAAGAAAGAACACGGAGATCCTGAGTATTTGTGTCAGTGGTTAGCAAAGTCAGGTGAAAGGTTGGTAAGGGTTGTGGTTTAAATGGAGGGTGAATGTGAGGGTGAGCGCCCAAAACTGAGCGTTGTCTGGAACCTGACAACAGGAAGTTTCTTCGGAAAATCATGATTTTCCTCCCAGAAGATTAATTTGCTATCCAGTGAAGAGACCTAAGTCAAACACCTAATATTTGTCAGTACTACCTGGACAAACCTGTGCACGTCAGCCTCCTGCATATGCCAGTGGCTGGGACAGGGAGAGAAGTGGTCATAGTGTTTTTCCCAGTACATTATTGGCAAAGAATCCATATTGCTTTTTAGCAGTATTAAGCCTAAACATACCTCTAAGCCTGTTTAGTTAGAACAGTAAATAAATCGTGCTCAAAAATTAGGGCTTTCCCGCTATTAGCAGGAAATGCTTTAGTGGATGGCTAGAACTCCAAAATCCACCCAAGATGCTGTTATTAGTACTTAAATTTGCCATTTCAGCAGTGTAAGCTGTACACTAGTAAGTGTGGGGAGAAACATACTTTTGCAAATTCAAAGTTGATGAGTTAAATTTTTGAGCCAATTTACATAAAATAATCAATCTGATTTGTGAAAGGCTTGCTGTACTTTCAGTTCATTTTCACAACAGTGAAGTCTCTAGTGTAAGTCCTGCTAGAGGGCTAGAGATATCATTAGATATTTTTCTTACATCGCATGGGAATTATTATTGAATAGAGTTGCGTGAGACATTAAAGAAACTTGCGTTGTTTCTTTACTGTGTTAAATTCTACAGTTCGGAGACTCAAGTGATGTCACTTCTGTGTTGTTTTAAGTCTTAGACACATTTTGTTGTACCTTTTGAGAGTCAAACTTTTTATTGTACAAATATCGTGGTTTAAACCCAGTCAGGCAATTTGTTCACTCACTTCCCCCCACTTCTTGCCCTCCCCCTGCTCCCGGCGGGACGGAGGGGAGAGTCAAAAAGAATGCAACTCCCATGGGTTGAGATAAGAACAGTTTAGTAACTAAGGTATAACACAAATCGCCACTGCTACCACCAATAATAATAATGATAAAGGAAATAACAATGGAAGAGAATACAACACCTCAGCACCAGCCAACCGATAACTCACCCCCCAGGCCTGACCAAGCTCCAACCGATACCTCCTCCAACCCTGCAGTCCCAGCCCTTCCGGCTAACTCCCAGTTACATCCTGGGCATGACGCGCTGTGGTATGGAATACCTCTTTGGCTAGTTTAGGTCAGGTGTCCTGTCTCTGCTTCCTCCTGGCTTCCCCTCCTCCCTGGCAGAGCATGAGCCTCACAAAGTCCTTGGCCAAACCAAAACATCATTATTATCAGCTCTGTTCCCAGGCCGAAAGTCAAAACACTGCACTGCACCAGCTACCAAGAAGGAGAAAAATGACTGCTACTGCTGAACCCAGGACAACAAAGCATTACACGCTTTGTGAAATCTCTTGCCATGTTACCTAAATAGTAATAAGCCATGAAATGGCAGGTAGGAATTACTGTATTTGGCAAGCGGTGCTTAATGTTCATAGTTACTGTTTGCCAAAAGCAGAGACAACTCTGTGCCTGTGTTTTGGATGTTCTTCCCTGCAAAAGCAGTACAACTGAACCCAATAAGATCAGAACACGATACACTTTCTTTTCCTGTTGTAAAAGAGAATAAGCATCACCTTAAGGTAGCTAAACGATTCAAGGTTTTTGTATTTTAAGAGCTGGTTCTGTGGAATCACTAATCTGAAGTGTTTAGTGAAGCCCAGGGAACATTTCTCCCTGTTTTGCTTTGATGGCTGGTTACTATCGAGTTTGCCAGGGTGATGCCCTCCTGTCTCCCCACTTAATCTCCATGAGTATGTACCCACTCCCCCTTGCAGTTTCTGCTCGCTGTGCCTGCCTCAACACTGCACCACGTGGCAGACTTCTTTCAGTCCTTGCTAGCTGAGCACAATCAGATGACTCAAAGCCATCCTGAGGATGGTAGGAGGAAGGATGCATCAGGAACTGCTGCATTTGCATTGTTTTTTTTCTTCTTCGACAGAACACTCCAATTTTATGTTATTTTTTTCAGACTAGTAAGTAGGGAACATAGGAACAATTGGCTGATAGTTGTGACAACAATGTTAAAATTCAATCTGATATGTGCTGCTATTTTTTTTACTTGTTGTTATTTACTGAAATAAACTGCAATTTTGCTTCATAGGTATTTGGGATACCACCATCCCTTTCTTTTGTTTGAATTGGGGCCCTTCTGTAGCAATGGAATGTATGTTGATATGCCTTATCTGTGAATAAAAGAAAGCGGCTCTTCAGGTCATAATACACTCTGATTTTTCTTTTGGATAAATTTGATCCATTTTCCCATTTTCTGTCCATTCGCATTTTTAAGATCTGAGGTCCTGTTCAATGTGTGTGGGAAATACTTAATGCAGTTAATCGATGGAGGAGGATCTGTCTCCGTTTCCTGCTAGTACTGCTTAAAAGAATCATTATATAAATAAGCCAAATAACTGGCTTTCCCCTGGAGAGGAGGCTGACCTCAAAGATGCATTTAGCTGATGACATCTTGAGGAAGGGCTACGCTTTGAACCTGCAAGAGTTTTAAAATCACAAATATCTCATTTTCTTGCTATTAGTACAATATTTGACAAAATAGAAAGCTTAACACATTTCTTTTTTTCAATGCCAGCTGTGCCCAGACACTTTAATGTCTTGTGTGGAGTGTTTATATCAAATGTTCTGCTCGGGGTGCCTCTGGCAAATGCATGTTGCTGTCAGACAACAGAGATTTGGAAGGATCACTGAGACACCCAGATGAAAATCTGCATAATTATACTTGTTTAGCCACACTTCTAGCAAGTCAGAATTGTAAATTTGCACTGATTGGTCTCACGCTATAATTGGACTGTCATTATATTCTAATCCCTAGAGAGGCTCCGTGAGGAGTTAAGAAGCTTTATTTTGTGGTTTTCCAAGAAATGCTGTGATAGTTAGTTCATGTTAAGGAGGCTTTCTTTAATTTTTTGTCTGTTTGATTGGGGGTTCTTTATGAATTTGTGTGTGCTGTTAGATGGTCCATACCATGCTTGGCTCTGTGGTTATCATCTTTAACCCTCTTATGCAGAAGGGTTAAAATATTTCCATAATGACACCTCTGTCATGCTTTGCACCAAGGCTGTTTTAGGGCTGACTGCTGGGGGTTTCTTACTGAGCTATGCAGCTAATGTTGGGATTAGAAACAAAAGAATCCAGAGTAGCTACCAGGTGGAACTGCTGTGTCCTGGTTCCTTTGTGGGAAGTGATGGGAAAAGTGTCTTTCCGACAAAGAAGTTAGGCACCTTTGAAAAAAGGTTTAGTCCCTGGCACTGTATGTTATCAGAAATTCCTGAATAGAGACTGTGACTTCAGTGAGTGTGCAAGGGATTATGTCAAAATGTGAGAACTTGTTACAATGGCAGAGCTTCCTGCAATCTCAGAATGTTTCTTGTGCTCCTTCTAGAAGGTGTTTCATTTGATTCTGGTTTTGGATTCTCTGCAAACTTCATAAACTGTTTAAAAAACACTGAGTGAAGAAACAATTCAGTTAGAAGCATAATAAGACTGAGGCTGTTCTCTTATTGTCCAATTCCTGAATAAAGCCTTAATTAATTTTTTTTTTGTTTGTGTTAAAGGTGGATAGCAGAGCTGAGTCAATTGACAAGAAAATTGCTAGGCTTGATGCAGAACTTGTGAAGTATAAGGATCAAATGAAGAAGATGAGAGAGGGGCCTGCAAAGGTATGAATATTCTGTGGGATTTAAGCATAAGAGGATGTGACTCACACTGCTTGTCATGTAGCAGGGTGATTTAGCCAGTTCATTAGGTCCTTAGAATTGCACCTTGCCCTACTGACGAGATGTAAGATCCTACAGGGTTATTTTTATTAGACATGTATCTTTGAACAGTGTTTTCATTGGTTTTTATTTATTCAAAAATGTAATATAATTCCTCACTCTGAAGTAACTTGCTTCCCTTCTTCCTTCGTTACCTGAACTAAATCTGGTAGAAAGGCTGTTTTGTTCATCAGCTAAAATAAAAAGGTCTGCACTAGGCAGAAAGGGGGTAGGAAAACCCATTTCTGAAAGGGGATCAACATATAATATAAAATGTATAATGATAATAAACAACATATATAAACAGTATTGTTAAAGTACCTTTTGCAGTATTATTTGCTGACCATTGAAATGTGTTGCTGAAAGATGGTTCTGATGCACTAAGTTTGACTTTGTGTTCTGCTTATCAAAAAAACATTCAAAAGCCAGAAATGTTAAAAGTATTTTTATTACCAGCTTTACATACAAGCCTGTTTGGTTAATCATTAATATGTTACAAATGCTGAATGTGACTATTATTAAACTCTTTGCAGTAGTAACTGAGCAATCTTCTGGAAAACTTCAATGTCATACATTAGGTTTAAACAATATAATCAAGTGTAGTCAAATATTTTTCCTAATGTAACAATATTTTGTCTTTCAGAACACAGTAAAGCAGAAAGCATTGAGAGTGTTAAAGCAGAAGCGAATGTAAGTTTAAACCTTTCTCAGTTTGGGATGAATGAAAGCCTGTTTTTTTTTTTTGGGGGGGGGGGGGGGGAGGGGCACACTTTCTCTTTCCAGTGCTCTCATTTCTGAATATTCTTTAAAAAAAACTGCTGAACAAGCCAGCCAGCCTTTCAGAAGCATCTCCTTGCAGATACAGTGTCAGCACATTTATGCCTTTATATATGAGTTATATATTTGGACTGAGACAAGCTGGCCTAAATCGGCTCATTATTAAAGCTATGCTTGGTTCCTAAACTTCCTGAGAATGCCTCATTTTCTGTTATTAATTGGTTACTATAAATTGTGTACTTAATTATCTTTGACTGGTTTACTGGAAATTTACCTCTTCTCTGTAGATACCCTTTAAGACTTGAGCATATGTACCACAGGTTGTTGTGTCTATGCAAGAAACCAGAATGGACAGGATAGATGATCCTGTGGTCAGGTCTAGTCTAATACAGTGTCCTGGAAAGTGACCAGCAACAAATACAAGGGAGAGAATGACAAAACATGGCAAATATTCAGGGGTGCTCCACTGTAATGTTATAGCCCCCGAGCTACAAATCTTTTAGATGCTGCCTGAGCCAAAGCTTGTACTGTCTTGTATGTCATATTCCTCAGATGAATTCTACCTCTACAGGCTTGCTCAGTTTCTTGTTCTTTATGAACTCTTATCATCCAAAATACCTGTGAACTCTTTACAGTCTAAAATATCCTATGTTAAGGAATGCAACAGTTCAGTTAGATGTGAGAATGACTGCTTTGTTTTGGGTTTTCTGTCTGCCTGCTGATCTTGTGTGCTAATTATTCCCCCGTTTACAGTCACTGGGCCCTGATTTTTCAATTAAAAAAAAAAAAGAATTTTTGCAGCAATAAAGTGTGGTGTTTTAAAGCCATTATTTATATTGTTTTTAACAGGTATGAACAACAGAGGGATAATCTATCACAGCAGTCTTTTAATATGGAACAAGCTAATTACACTATTCAAGCACTGAAGGATACAAAGACAACGGTACCAGTATATTAATCTTGCATTTGTTTAATTTATATGTGCTCCATCAGATACAAGCATGTTGTTTGACTCTATTCTAGGTTGATGCAATGAAACTGGGGGTGAAAGAAATGAAGAAAGCTTACAAGCAAGTCAAAATTGATCAAATTGAGGTGAGTTTGTATAGTTCAAAAGTTAAAGAACAGAAACAATGTACTGCAATAGCGATGAGTAGGCTGTGTAACCTAAAGGTAAACTGACTGTTTTAGTTTAGATAAGTTTTCTTCCTATTTTGTGAGACCAGCATCATAATTCCTTCCTGATTTCTCTGGTACTGCAAAATCAGTTATTTGCCTACTCATACTGGTTTTCTTTGCTGGGCTAATCTGTAATGTCTCGTGCTGAAGTGTTGAGGAAAGGGAATGTTGGTGAATACTTCCTGCTATAGCTTTTTTGTTGTGTCCTCCATGCTGCAGTTGTAACATGCACACTAGTCCTTTGCTTCCCCAGTTCAAGCTAGTGCCTGAATAAAGCACAGACAAACAAAAAAACCCCAACCAACAACAACAAAAAACCAAACCCAAACCTAAAACCTGACAAAAAATACCCACCAAACCCCAAACAAACAATTTCTAGAGGTCTGCAAGGCCTGGCCGTGTCTTCAGAAAACACATTAAAAAACCCCAGAAGATCTCTTAAGTAGAATTTTAAGTATGCTGCACTTAAACTCTTATCAAATGCCCGTGCTGAATTCCTTAAGTTCTCTTTGCTATGCTGTTTTTATGTATGGCCTGCGTCGTCAACCTTTAGGCAAGTATTTTCTCCTTACTTGTACCCAAGTACAGTGCCAATAGTATGCCCAAATGTCTTCTAAATTTTGCCATGGCACAATGTGGGTTAGTGCTTATTCTCCAGAAGGTAGATTTAATTTCTGTAGATTTCATATGCTTCTGCTTTTCAAGATAATGCTGCATTTTGGGTACTTTCTTAGAGGTTTTCAGTTTACCCTCAAGAATACTTAATAGGATTTTGCAGACATGTTGTTTCAAGGTTCCTCTTTTTCTTCCTCATATGTTTATTATAATTTTAATAATAATCAAGGCCAAGCTATAGTACTGAATGTTAGTCTCTTGACTTGTATTCATGCTGCTTCATTTATGCATTAAAAAAAAATCAGACTGCCTTGTTTGTTGGAATTACTAATCTTAATTTGATTAAGCTCTGATAATTTAACTAAAGCTATTAAATATGGATGAGTTGAAATCGTTTCTTGCTTCAGGACATACAAGATCAGTTGGAAGACATGATGGAAGAAGCCAATGAAGTCCAGGAGGCGCTGAGCCGTAGCTATGGAACACCAGAGATTGATGAGGATGACTTGGAAGCAGGTTAGGAGGATGATGTTTGCATTATTGAATGTAAACATCATTATACAGTCATATGGTGATTTTTAATTTCATTACTTAAATACTTTCAGTGTATTTTTTAATAGAAAGTTTCAATAACTGTTTTTAAACATAAAAGCTGCATGTCTTTTCAGAGCGGTAGCAAGAGTATGTGGCAGATGTGATACAGACTAATGGTATCTGCAGTGCTGCAGTGAAGGAAAGAAAGTTCTCTGTGTTTTATGTGTGTGTGTGTGTGTGTGTGTATTCCTGACTGATGACCAAGTAATACTGAATGAGTGTGGATGGACGCATTCAGTATGAAACCTGTTTCTCTGTCAGAACAACTTTTCTTTTGCGAAAGGAATTCCTTGCATAATTTTCCAACCACCATAATTTCAGAACTGGATGCATTGGGTGATGAGCTTCTAGCCGATGAAGACAATTCCTACTTAGATGAAGCCGCGTCTGCTCCAGCCATCCCAGAGGTCACTCCTACTGACACAAAAAACAAAGTGAGTCCCATTCCTCTTTAAAAGCAAAATACTCTGTTTTGTTTTGTTTCGTTTTAGATTAATCACATTTGTCTTGGTTACTCAATATTTAAGATCCTTAGAAGTTTGAACAGAAAAACTCGCTTCTGGTTGTATTTTGAATATGGTGTATTTTGGATGCTATATATGAGAGAATATAGTGTACTGAATGCTCTTTATAATATTTTAAAGAGCTAAAATGGCAATTTGTAACTCCTGTCTAACATTGTGAGGCTGCGAGTATACCAGTACAACTCCTAGTTTAATTATTCTTGAAAACGTAAGAAAGCCTTCTGTATGTCTGCTTTTGGGCCTTTAATATAGCTTCATAGTGAGAAAGAACACTGATGCTATTACTTTGATCCCAGCTGTCACACACAGATGTTACAGATACATCACTTTATAGAATTTGTAAGGAAACTGTCATGTTCTGGTTGGTGGAGGATTGTTAACCTGTTGCTTCTTTTTCTTTCTTACAGGATGGCGTATTGGTGGATGAATTTGGGTTGCCGAAGATCCCTGCAACATAAATGTTTCAAGAGCACAATGGATATAACGAACTATACAGATCAAATTAAGAATTTTTTCTTTTTCAGTCCTGGAGAACTTGTCCTTCCAGTGTAATCTTAGTATCACTACATCCTAGAACGCAACATGAATGGCTGGTGGTGTTCCTTCTTTGAAGAAAGTTGCTCTACTACTGATTTTTCTGCTAATGGAAAATTCATCACAGTTCCCTTCAGTGGAAGCAGTCAGTCTGATAGGTTTTGATTTCCATGTCTTATGGACAAATTAATACATGAAGAGTAGTGGTGGCTGTCAATAGCTGAGGTTTATTTTCACTTTGTATTACGTTTCTCTTTCTTGAAACCAAGATTGTACGCTGCTGCTTGCTCTCTGTAAAATAGCTCCCTTATTACTACGCTTATTTGATAAAAAGAACTGAAAGCAATTTTTAAACTACTGGTGGAGACTTGTACCCTGCTTTGGATGCTGTAACCAGTCGGGTTGTCATTAACTTTATGTATTCTATGGAGACATAAAATCCTATAGATGAGCTGGTCCTCGTGTGTGTGGTTTCTCTGGTAATTAGTTTGCTCTTAACCTGTGGCCATTGTTACCAGTGTCCAGCGCTGCTCGGGCACGGAGGCGGAGCCTGGTTCTGATGCCAGCAGCGTTCCCGGCTCCCACCGGGCTTGCTCTGACCGTGCCCCTGCTGCTTGTTTGTTTGCTAATGAGGGCGGGTGCGGTCACACCACCGTGACACCAGCAAACAGCAGCCACGGCCGGTCCCTGCTCCTCAGGGTCCACCCTCACCCGGGCTGAAGGGGCGTGGCCAACGACGGATGTGACGTACTATCGGCGCGCCCCGGAAAGCGCCGCGGAACGGTTTCCTTGTGGCGGGTGAGATGGCGGCGTCCGGAGCTGCGGTTACTGTCACCGTCACGTACAGTAAGAGCCGCCTGGGGCATGGCGGAGGGCGGGCGGGCACCTCGAGCCGCCGCCAAGCCCAGCGCAGCTCGCGGCACCTCCCACCGGCGCCACAGACCCCGACCTGGCCCCGGCGGGACCGTGAGGGTCGGGCCCTGACTGTGATGCCGCCTTTCCCTGCTGTACCCGCGGACCTCGCAGCGGCCGTTAGCGGTAGTCGTAACGCTGGGGTCAGCGGGGAACACCCGGAGTGGCGGCGGTGGGAGGTGGAGTGTATGCGCCTGCCGTTGGTGCTGCAGCTGCCGGCGGCTGCTCGGGGCTGCGGCTGTCGGATGGGTGGCGGCTGCGGCCTCGGGCCTGAGTGGGCACGGCTCGTCCTTTGCTTAGCCTGGTCTCCATCGGAGCTGCTATCGTAAGGTTTCACTGCTCTGCTGGCCACGACTTCCCCTCAAGCTGGATCCCTTAAAGCTGATCCAGCAACAAGGGGAAAAAAACCCTGCTCGTTTTCCATATCAACAAGATGATGATGCGCTCCTCCTTACAGGGTTAGAGCTGCTGTAAGGATGGCGGTGGGAACAGGTGACAAGGCTCTCCTTGCCAGAGAACACAGAGCACAGGTCACTTTTTGAGTAGTAATCTTAATTTAGGTGAAATACATCACTGAAGGCAGTGCTGTACATTAAAAGCAGGTGCTGCCTGATGGGCATTCTTGTTCGTTGAGTAAAATTGAACATCTGTGGTTAGTGAGATGCAAGATTGCAGCAGAAAGTGGGGGTGTCTTCAGGGTGACAGCTGGGTGCTGACCTGGTGAGTGGGTTATTCACAGGCGAGCTGGCATGACTGAGCTTTTTTTCCTCGGGAAGGAGGGAAAGAAGGTGGAATGCGGTTAAGTCTGCAAATAAATATAAAAAGTTACTGCAAAGAGGTAAGAATAGCCTTGGCTCCACAGTTCTTAAATAAGATTAGAAATACCATGGATAAATTTCCATGAAGTGGATCTAGGTGCGGGACTGGGAGGAATGAGAAGTGTAATTGGGTATTAAATCAGCAAGCTATTCAACTGGTTTTGGTTAACAAAACTTGTTAATGATTTATTCTTTATTGAATAATAAATTCTGCTCCTGTGCCTTTTGCACTGTGTTGGTGACATTCTTTCCACCTTTAGAGCTTATTGTTTATTTCTGCTTGCTCATTTGTCTTTCCATACTGTGACATTGTTTTGTGAAAATGCTTCCTTTATCACCTGGCAGTTTTATCTAAAAGTCTTTGGTGAGAAACTTCATGGAATAATCTGTTTGAATCTTTATGATTCATGTGCTCATTGGTGCTTTGAGAGAGCTTCATTTGATCTGATGGGTTTTCATTGGCAAAGATGGCAATAAGTTAATGATACTAACACATTTAGAACTCCAAGATCTTGCTGTTTGCCACCACACTTCCCTTCCTTCCATTCTCAGTATTTTTTACCTTTCAGGTTGTTTTCTTATCCGGTAATTGCTTTGTCCATTAATAAATAGCAAATCAGAGGCATTATTGATCTTGGACTTCAGCTGTCTCATTTATACCTGTTGCTGTCAGATGCTGGTTTACTGCTTAGCACAAACATTTTTATTATAGTTTTCTATGCTTGAGTGAAAGTGGGGAATGAAGGAAATGGGAAATAGAATGGTAGTAGGCTCACATGTATCATTTGACAATCTGCAAGAATTGAACTGTTTGTTTTTATTTAAAGTGTATTTTGTGTTAGTGGTTACTTTAAATTACTGTTGTCATTTACTGAAGCAAACTGGTAAGCTATGATACCAGTTCTAAACCACAAAGTATTTTTCATGGTGACTTCATTCTGCTGTGAATTTACAGTAACACTTTAGTTACAGTCTGCCTGAAGTGGTAAGCATAATTTGTAATTAAAACTGTTTCTATTTTTGGACTGACTTCAGCTGCTCTCTTCCTCATTTGCTGTTTGCTTGTTTGTTTTTTCACTCAGCTGCTGATGGGCACAGCCTTGGCACAAAGCATTTGTATATATCAAAACAACCTTATGAAATATGTTGAGGCTCGGGCCTAAATTTTATTCTTCTTCCAAAACAAAATATGAAGAAAGTCTGTTAATGGAAAGTGCTAGGGCAAGAAGGGGGAAGTTTGAACAATGTGATTTTGAGCTTAAAACCATTTTGAAATTAAGAACTGTTGTTGGAGCTTGCAAGTGTCTGAGGCCACAGTGTCACTTGTCATGTGTTTCTTGGAGACTGGAACTTTTTAAAATCAATGTTTCTACACTTTTCTTTGTAAAAGATATGTGCACTTCAAATTAGTGGCATGAGAATAGTTTTCTTTCTGGTATTTGTTAAGGATTTCTCTCTTCCTGAAAAGTAAAAATGCCTTTCCTTATTTCCCTTGCAGCTAATGGTGGCTGATTCCTGTGGGTGCTTTCAGATTGACAGGCCTGAAGTGTGTGGGAGCAGAGGGTTACAGAAAGGGTCTATTAAGCAGAGATTAATAGACATACTCATTTTTTCTAACAACTTCCTGGTGTTTGAATGCAAATACTCTTAGGGAGTCTTAATAGGATGTTCTATAAGTGGAAGGTGACATATAGGCTAAGACAGTGGTTAAGGCTGCATATCAGCAATATTATGGGGAGAAATAACTTTTGGACTCCGAGAATTTTCCTGGGGGCTGGTGGAGGGGGAGGCAGGGTAGACATTGATCATTTGCTTCCCATGTATGAGGAAAAGGGAACAAAGGAAGTGATAAATGGTCTTGGATTCCCCAAGACTCATGCCATTAAAAGTTCCTATAAGTAGTAAATGAAATGCATCAGGAAAGTGTGGGATTTCATGCTTTAGCTTGTGTGATATATGAACATCATCTGCACTCTAAAGAGGCGGGCAGTAATATTTAGCAGGAGCATTATGCCAGCAGAAAATGCCTGGTTGAACTCCTCAGGTTATTAGAATGCAAAACAAATTTTTCAGCTAAGGTAGAATTCTTTGATTGAAAATTGATTGTTCTTGAAGGTCACTCTGCATTAATGGAAATCAATATTAGAAATGGATTCTAAGAGACGATAAGATACTGTTACTCTGGTTTTTGTTAGGTAATGAAAAACACAATATTCAGGTTGCTTCCCAACAAGAAAATGGTGAACCTACGCTACAAGACATGGCTCTTCTTATTGAACAAGTCACTGGAGTTCCAGTTCCTTTTCAGAAACTGATATACAAAGGTAACTTATAGATCTGTTAGTGGTTCTTACAGATGGTACTTTTCATTTTAGTCGCTTTCAGGTGTTTGTATTTTGAATGCCTTTAGAAAGACACTTGTGTATCGCTGACTGTATTTTAACTATGTTGTTTTTCTCTCTGGTTTTCCATTTAGGGAAGTCTCTGAGAGAACTGGAACAGCCATTGTCAGCACTTGGAGTTAAAAACGGTTGCAAAGTCATGTTGATTGGGAAAAGGGTAAGTACTGCCTTTGTACCTTTTTTCCCTTAAATTATTGTAATTTCCATCAGTGATTCAGTTGCTGAACACAGAAGCAGGTTGCAGTATAAACCTAACTACAGGGTTGAGTTCAATCTTACATTGTACTGCAAATAACTCTACAGTTCATACATTTCTGAAATTATATTATAGACTGACTTTTGCCTTATGTTATTGACGAAATTCTGGCTAATCTGTTGCTTGTCAATGCTCATGAACCTTCTGGCCACTGATGACCTTATCTGGTCATGTTTTTCTGTTGTGGGTTGTTTTTTGTTTTTGTTTTTTTCCTTTTTTTAAAAAAGGAGAAAAAGAGCTGTAGCTATTGAGTCTGAGCCATTTCTAGTGAAATGGCTTGTGGCTGGCTTTGCCAAATAGAGGACAAAGTAATAAGTTGTAATAGAAACGTTACCTCTGCTTTAAAAATGCTAAGCTAAAAAGTTTACACATTTCCTTTTTCCCTTCAAATTCGTCTCATTTAATGTGTTCATACGCATTGACACTGTTTGTAATTAAGCTTTGGAAGCATCTTATTTGGTAGGTATTAAAATATGGAAAGAATAACCACAGTGTAGTATGAATTTCAATCAGCAAAAGCCTTTATGTCTGTATCACCACTATTGCTGCTTTTTAGCTGCATGGTGTCTCTATTTGTTCTGTAGTTGTGAATGTTGTATTTTTGAATACACAGAATAGTCCAGAAGAAGAGGCTGAATTAAAGAAGCTGAAAGATTTGGAGAAGTCAGTGGAGCAAATAGCTAATAAGTTAGATGAAGTTAATAAAGAGCTCACAGGTATCCAGAAGGTATGCCAGTTTTGTATCCTTTTATATTGTTGTGGTTTAAACCCAGTCAGGTAATTCGTTCGCTCACTTCCCCCCCTTTCTTGCCCTCCCCTTGCTCTCAGAGGGACGGAGAGGAGAATCAAAAGAATGCAACTCCCACGGGTTGAGATAAGAACAGTTTAGTAACTAAGGTATAACACAAATCACTACTGCTACCACCAATGCTAATAATGATAAAGGAAATAACAAGGGAACAGAATACAACACCTCACCACCCACTGACCGATAACTCGCCCCCCAAGCCCGACCAAGCTCCGACCGATACCTCCTCCAACCCTGCAGTCTCCCAGCCCTTCCGGCTCACTCCCAGTTACATCCTGGGCATGACGTGCTGTGGTATGGAATACCTCTTTGGTCAGTTTGGGTCAGGTGTCCTGTCTCTGCTTCCTCCCAGCTTCCCCTCCTCTCTGGCAGAGCATGAGGCTCACAAAGTCCTTGGCCAAACCAAAACATCTCTATCAGCTCTGTTCCCGAGCTGAAAGTCAAAACACTGCACTGCACCAGCTACCAAGGAGGAGAAACATGACTGCTACTGCTGAACCCAGGACATATATCTTTGCACAACAGTTTTGTAGGTATATGTATTAAAAAAATAAAATACTGTTTAGAGGTTTGAGTAGTCAGTAACAGGTTGCCCCTCCTAACTGTTCAAGGGTCCTGTGAAATTCTTACTGAATTTGCTATTTATGAGTTAGCAAAATAGAAACACAGCACTGTGTAAATATTGTTGCATATTGGTTAAATTATAATCTTTAGATCTGGAAAAAGCATAGAGTTCTCTGAGAGCCCAAAGGAGAATGTGTATTGTTTAATCTTTTAAGTAAACATAGCAGATCTTATATTTAGCATTTAAGGATTGATAGAATATAGAATGAGATTGGAGTCCCTATCATTTCTGAAACTACAGAAATAGTAGAAAATGTTTCCTGCTGTAATGGATTAACGTATTTTCAAAGCTGAGTGTTCTGTAGGGTATGGAATAATTTTGTCTTTCCTTCCCTCTTTTTTTCTTCTTAGGGATTTTTAGCAAAGGATCTCCAAGCAGAAGCACTAAAACAGCTGGACAAGAGGATAAAGGGAACTGCAGAGCAGTTCATGAAGATCCTGGAACAGATTGATGCCATTGTAAGTAAACAACCACTGAAAAGGGTCAAATCCCAGCAGGAGCTTACTGTTAAGAATATGTCTTTTGTGTAACTTATTTAATATTTTTGAAGTGCTAAAAAAATTATTTTGGCTTTGAAAATTAGTTAATTGGCTTGCTCATTTTTTCTTTAATATCCAGCGCTTGCCCCTGTATCTCTCCAAAAAACTACTTGGCAGCATCTGTTTCTAAATGGTGACATTAATGCCTATGCATGCATCCCCATTCTACAGAAGAGCTTCCTTTGGGGCAGCAACCTTTTAAGACTACATGAAATGGGTATCCTTTACTCAAGCTTTACTCTTTAGGTTGTCTTGGCAAACTTTCATGTTAAACTTGATGATAACAGTAAAGGTCTGGGAAAAAACAACCAGATAACACTTTGTGTTCTGTATTGCATAGGAACAAGATGGCCCTTAAGAATTTTCTGATCAGTTGTATGTGGACTGGCAGGACTCATTTGAGATGCCTGCATATTAAGGACTGGATTCTGCCTTTGGAATGTATTGGGGAATATCCAAGTGCTTCACAGTCATTAATGGTTCATAACCTTACACTATATTTCTGGAGTTCAGCAAGTATCTTCATGTAGTAGCTGAGAGCTAGGTGAAAATCATAGAATAGTTAGGGTTGGAAAGGACCTTAAGATCATCTAGTTCCAGCCCCCCTGCCATGGGCAGGGACACCTCCCACTAAACCATGTCACCTAAGGCTCTGTCCAGCCTGACCTTGAACATTGCCAGGGATGGAGCATTCACAACTTCCCTGGGCAGCCCATTCCAGTGCCTCACAGCCCTTACAGTAAAGAATTTCTTCCTTATATCCAATCTAAACTTCCTTGTTACAAGGGGGACTCGTAATAATAAAATAAGGGACTTATGCAGAGATGAACAGACAATTGTGGCAACTAGGTTATTTCCATATTGTGTTCCTCTGCTGGTCATTTTCTGAAAACTTCATTATATAGTTATGCTGTATATCACAACTGTAATATCCTGCTGTGAAGGAAAAATGCTGCTTTTCTGTGGTAGTAATGTCTTTAGGTCTACTCCTTTGTACAGTGACCCTTTATGGGATTGGTTCCATGCAAATGCCTGTAATTGGTGATCCAAATGTAGTCTAATTAATGGATGCTTTGTAAAAGTTCAGCAGCAGGCTAAATTAAAGAGTAATAATTTGAATTGGTCATCTTAAAATGCTATACAATATGGATGTGTTCCTAGGAATGGTGAGGAGCTCATTAATGTATTTCTTCCTTTCATACTGTGGACCTTTAATGGCAAACTAGCCTTTGCTGTTTGTTATAGCCAACAGTTCTTGAATACTTTTATAAAAGTAAGACTGCTAAGTATTTTACAGCCTTACAATTTCTCTTTCCTTTTGTGCCTCATATAAAGGAAAGTATTTTACTGACAGTTGTTGAATGCTGTTCGATGTAGAGACTTCATATAACTGATGCCCTGTTTGAAGTGCAGATTTACTATGTTGTGAAAATAGCAATAAGGTGACAACTGTTTCAACTGGATGGGATTAAAGCTTATTTCTGATCCCTTCAGTTGCTGATGAGAAGTCTGATTTAGAAAAAATTCAGCACTTTGTCTGCTAGTACACAGTTCTGGAACCCAGCATGCAGCCATGAAAAAATCCTGTCGCTGCTTCCTAATTAATCCAAGCTGAATTTCCCAAGTTTACTTCTGATTCTAGTGCTTTTCACATTGCTTAAACAGAGAGCATGATATTATCTATCTCTTTATCCAAAATACTCTAAATAGTACTGGACAGGTTTAGTACAAGGTTTTAGAAGGTTCATCACTTAGTGAATTCAGGTTTAGATTTAGGAAATAATGGAGTCCCTGTGCCTCAGTTTTGTCACTGTGGAGCTGTAGTAGCGAGAGCTAAAACTGTTTATAATTAGTACCTTTTAATATTTATAACAGTTGTTTGTTACTTTATTGTATAAGGGCCTATGACATCGAGAAGCCTCATTCTTTTAAAAGCAAGAAATAAGTGAGGGGTTTATTGCCAGTGATTGAAGTTTTGTTACATGTACCAAAATCCATATTTATTTGCTTTAATATGCAAAGGCAGCTGTGGGTTTTGTCATGAATACTGAACTTCTGTGAAACTTCTGTGAAATTTTGCAGATGAGATGCATGTAGTTGGGTGGAATCTTCACATAAAATGTAGCTGTTTGGTGTGCTGTTATTACACCAGCTCAGGTGAACAGGCCACCAGCTTCCTGAGGTATTACTTAGCTGTACTATAGTTGTGCAATTTACAGAGCTGGCAACACAGGATGGTAGTGAGGTAGGTATATGAACAATAAATGGGTTCCACTGAAGTAAAAGATTGTAAATAGAAATGCAAAGCAGAAAAGCATAAAGCTTCCAGAAAGTATTTTATCTGTGTCTCAGAATTGTTTTATGCAGTATTTAGTATTCTGTTAGTCAAGTAAAAGCAGGTTCTGACAAATCTCTTTTAATTGCTATTGGCCATATGATGTGCTATTGATTCAATCAATATCTTAAAAAAAGATAAGGGGGGGGGGAAGTGACTGAGCTGTTTTCTGCTAAGACAGAACAATGAATGCATTGCAGAAGTGAAACATACTACCAACCTCACACTGTAATATTCCAGTTTTTCTTTTGCAGAAATGTTCTGAGAGCTCTTGTGAGACCTCAAGTGTCTTCGTTGTCATAAGTTCCTTGGATCAGTCAAGGCATCCAGCTTAGTACAAAATGAGATTTGTATGGTTATAGACAGCTGAGGGTGAAGAAGCCTGTATATTTTTTTTGTCTGTTACTGGGGTGTCATCCTTGTACTATTAGCAGACAAGCTCATTAATTAGAGGAGCTGAGTCTGGAACTAATACTCGTTTTAACTAGACACCATGTGTTCAACAACTATGAATTTAAAAAGTGACTTACGAAGTAGAGAAGTAGATCTGTAGTAATACAGTACTGGGGTGGGAGAGAAAAAATACAGTGTCGTCACTCCTAGGTCATGAAAGGAAAGTCTTGAAGGGATGCTTTTGGGTTGCTTTTTATCTATGATTCTCAGATGCAGCTTAAACATCTTAATATTAAATATGTTTAAATAGCTATTTCTTCCACAGCAAGAAGTGGGGGGATCTTATGAGCATCTTACCAAGTTTTTTATGCTGTGACACAGTCAGACATTCCCATAAGCTACAGATCTTTGAAGTTTTCTTCAGGAGGAATACAGATTGAGTTGTCTTCAACAGTTGAAGATTTGTGTGTGTGCATCACCCGAAATACCATTTATTTCAGCAGTTAAACATTTGATCCGGAGTAAAAGTCAAAGTACTATACTTACTACAAATCTGAGTGAGTAGAACACAGAAAACCTTTGACTTGATCAGTCTACACAGTTATTTAAAAAACTGAAGGCTTTTCCAAGGGTGGGGGAGGAAATGGAAAGTTTTTCGAACATCAATAGGAAAATTTGTACGCACAGTGATGACACTAAGTACTTCTCGTGAGCTGGCTCTAATTTACATGAAGTCTGAGAGATTACTTTGTTCTCATGATAATTTCTTATTAAATGGCAGATCTATAATCTAGAAAGACAGTATTGCAGGGAACAGACTGTTCTAACAACTGAAAAAGAAGCTTCCTCTTCTGAAATACCAGTCACTTATTTTGTTTACATAAATTCACAGCAAAATCATCTGTCAAACTGCATGTATCAGTATTGAGGACATAATTATGAAACCATAATGTAATCAATGTTCTGGTGGCCCGTCCTCCTTTCTTGAGGATTTTTTCTTTTTGGGTATAATTCCTCTGCAAAACTAACTTAAATTACTGTACTGTTCTGATGAAGCTTTTGTTACTGTCTCCTTGTCCCAGCTATACTTGTCTCTGGTAAATCAATACCAAATTAACATTTTGAGGATTCTGAAAGAAAAAAAGCCAAACCCAAACCATCATTTTGCCTGTAACAAACATTTCCCAGGATTCTGCAAAATTTTTCCACTTGTAGTAACATGAGACCTTATTACTAAACCTTTGAATTTATCTGGATAAATACTTCATAATACTTAAATACTTCATAATACTTATTATAATTCTTATATCTCGTAATATGAATCATAAACATAAAGCTTTGGGGATTTTTTTTCTGAAGTACAAGGATCAAGAAAATACTGTCATCTTTCAGTGAAGGTAGAATGCTTAGTTATGACTTCTGCTTTCAGAAACCCATTGACAAACACTGCTGTTTGACAGCCGCTTTTAAAGAAGCAGCTTGGGTGTCTACTTAGATGGAGATTCAGTGTCAACATAATGTGCTTATCTAATTTATTTAACAATGAGTTAAAAAAGTGAAGGGCTGGCAGTCGATTAAAAACTGCAGACTAAAGTACTACATGTTTTGGATTCTTAAAAGACACTAGTGAAAAAGCTTCATGTTAGATGCGTGGGTTGTCAGCAGCAAATCCTTTCTTTGCAACTGATTAGCATTGGTGCTATATGCAGTAGGGTGATTAAATGTTTCTAGCTATTGGTATGAGTGTTGGTATAGGAGACTGTATGTTTTAAGAGTGGTGTCCCTTTGGTTCTGATATGATAGTCATAAATAAATTTGACTAGCATTTGTTTTGTTTATTAACTGACTACACCGCTAGAAAGTGGGTTCAGGCTTTAGATATTACCTACTGGGGTTTATGGTTTGTGAAATAAGAAATAACCAAAGAACAGAACAAAGATGGAGTGATAACACTAAGCTTAAAAATTGTTATTGGAAGCACTTCCAAAACAAATGGAACTTGAGCAAAGCAGAAGGTGATGTTCTGTGGCAAAAGGTTGTGGTTTTATTAGGACATCAGATGGGACAGGGGAAGGAAATGACAAGAGTGCGTTTCATAAGAAGCAGTGCTCAGAAGAGAGGGATGCTGGGTTTGTAGTTAAAAGAACACTCAAGAGAGGATCTAAGAGAAGGAAAATCACACATACGAATTTATTACTAAACAGTGATTGCTTTTAAGGATTCCTTGTATAAAGCATGAGTGCTGTGTATACAAAAGATGAGTCTTTGAGGATGTAATACAGTGCATCTTGTCAGTGTATCTACAGGGTGAGAGCTCTCAAACATGCAGTTAAATGACTTTGAATTGAGGGGTGTAGAGTGGGAGATAGCCACTGGTAACAGGGGGACTTGGGCTCTGTTTCTGGGTGGATGGGGGAGAATAAAGAACCTGTGCCTTGGAGCTCTACAGAAGTTGCTGGGGTGAAGCCAGCACTGCAGTCACTTCTGAAAGTTTAAGACCATACAGACAAAGGACTATGAGACTTGAGCGGTGTTTTGGTACAGAGGAAGTGCAATGCAAAGAGGAGGCCTGCTATGAAACTAAGAATGTGCTGTGCAGTAGGAAGCTGTATACTAATCCAAACTACTGCTCTGCAGGCAATGCTAGCACCAAAATGTAGATTTGGTAAGAGTTTTGCATAAGCACTGCCTATGCTTAAGATACTCCTTCTTTAATTCAATTTGATTTTCATTAAATATGGAGATGTTATTGTGACTTAAGATTTATTGCCAGCTTCACGTGTTAAACCCTGAATAGTTGGACAGCGTATTCCTGGAGAGGAGACGTAAGCTGACTAAGGTAAAACAGAGAGACTGCGAGATTTAATTTGATAAGATTTGTAAACTTTACTAATTTGATTGCAAAGCACCTTTTAAGCATTTTGATACTTTAGTAGCTTCTAATTCTGTATCTCTGCCAAGGGGATTACAAGGTGTGATTTAAAACCAAATCAAAGCGCATAACAATCCAAAGGGCTTTAAGGGTGTGCAAGCAAACACAAGGAGTTTGCATGCACAGATTTAATTAAAAACAACAGTTTTGAAAAATATTGTCAAAAATGGGAATAGTCTGAGTGTCTTCTCTGCACTCAGATTTCCAGGTTTCCTCCAGTTACCAATGTCCGTTTTACAAACAGACATTGAGTGGTAAGCCCAGCTGGAGTTCTCTGTCTGCTACTGAAAGTTAACTTAGGCCTATTCTGATGGTAGAAAGTGGTTTATTAATTTGCTATTTCATATTGGTAGGAATACTTGTGTAGGCCAGAATATCTTCCGGAAAATACAGTCTGGAATAAGTACTCAGCAAAGGGAGATGGGCAGTGTAACTGAGCTAGTGGATCATTTCATTTTTAATTTGGTTATTAAGAAATTCCAAGTCATGTAAAAGTCAGAAGAATTTCTGTGACAAGTGAGAACATCTTCATTTTCCGGTGAGAATCAGCCATTATTAATTAAGCCTAGTTGATTGTTGTTTTTTCAGACTATTACATATATGGAGTCAAAATAATACACATTAAAACACTGGTAAATGTTTTTTGTTCTGTCTTCTTAAAGCGAATTGTATTGTTGAAAAACAAGGGGAAAATAGCAATGTTTTCTTATGTGGTTACAAGGTCCTATGTCTAATACAGTTTAGAATAGTTCATATAACCTCACAGTATTTTTTAAACTTCTTTTCTCTGTGACAACTATGTGTGTTCCAAAAGCCGCCTTTTTTATTTGGGAATTAGAACTGGTTTTTTGAAGAGAATTCATCCACAGCTTTAACTTCTCAACTGTTTTGTAATGTCTTTGGAACATTCAATTACTGAAAGGAAAGTATGGCAGGCAACAATTTTAATGTCCTGCTTATTGGGTGGAGACATGCAGGTTTAGCTTGATACAGTCAACAAGGGCTTTAGAAAACACACTTTGTGAAGAGCAACATAAACAACTTAAAAAAGCTTAAACAACTTAAAAAGTGTTTCAAAAATGGACGTATGCCACCTAGTAAAAAAGAGTTTTCATTTTAGGCAGACTATTGCTGAAAAAGTAATAACGGCTTCTGAACCTGTCCTGTGCTGTAAATCCAAGGAAGTAAAGTTACATCACATAAATAAGCAGTGATTAGGGTAGGACAGGCTGCTGTAGGAGAATTTACATTGTGCATGACAGGTTCCTGGCATTAACCTGGTAACTCGCCATCAAAGCTAAAACATCACAAAATAAGAGAATTTGGGAAGGCTAGCTAAGTGATGGAATGCATATTAGGACAAGCTGAGGAGTGGTTTTGGTAATAAGATTAACATCAATAGGGAAAACAAAACAAAACCCAAGCCCCATAACTTTTAGTTTTTAGGCATTTCTGTGCTTGTTTGTAAGGTAACACTGCACCAGTTTGCATTTGGAAGGGTGCCTCCCTTAATCCACATACTGACTTCTCTTATGTCTCTGATGCTGATGATAATTTCTCCACCTGAAAGAAATATGTCCAATTTCTGGTTCTGTTGCAGGAGGTGCAGTCTGACATAAAAGCTCTCTGCAAGGGAAATACCTTTTCTGATCTCGAAAGGAAGTGTTAGAAGTTGATAAGAGTTTTATCCAGCCTAACAGTGCTGCTGTTTGGGAAAACTGGTGCTGGAGCAACAGAAATGGAAGCTGGAACTACAGGAAAGGAAGATTCCTTCTCTTGCCCATCTTCCAAAACCAAACTAACAAACCAAAAAACCTGACCTTGGGAAGAGGTTAGTGTAGTAGTAGTTACTCCCACTTCCAACTTCATATTCTTCTAGGAGACAAGAAGCAGCATGGTGCATTCCTTCTTTCAGCTGAGTGTAGGAGTGAGAAGGATGTTAAATCTGAAGTTTATGTAGAAGTAAAATCATAGAATTGTTTGGGTTGGAAGAGACCTTTAAAGGTCATCTAATCCAGCCCCATTGCCATGGGCAGGGACACCTTTCACTAGACCAGGTTGCTCAAAGCCTCATACAACATGACCTTGAACGTTTCCCAGGATGAGGCATCTACCACCTGGGCCAGTGTTTCACCACCCTCACTGTAAAAATTTCCTTCTTTATACCTAGTCTGAATATACCCTCTTTTAGTTTAAAAGCATTACCCCTTGTAATGTTGCTACAGGCCTTATATAAAGTCTGTCCTCATCTTTCTTATAAGCCCCCTTTAGGTACTGAAAGGCTGCAATACGGTCTCCATAGAGCCTTCTCTGCTCCAGGCTGATCAACCCTACCTCAGCCTTTCTTCATAGGATTGGTGCTCTATCCCTCTGATAATTTTTGTGGCCTTTCTCTGGATCTGCTCCAACAGGGCTTCTCTTTGTGTTGAGGCCCTGCAGCTGAACACTGTACTCCAGGGGGGATTTAATGAGAGTGGAGGGGGAGAATCACTGTCCTTGACCTGTTGGTCATGCTTCCTTTGATGTAGCCCAGTGTGTGGTTGGCTTTCCAGACTGCAGGTGTTCATTGCTGGATCATGTTGATCTCGTCAGCCAACACCTAGAAGTCCTTCTCCCCAGGGCTGCTCTTGATCCATTCCCTGCCCAGCTTGTAGTTGTACTTGGGATTGCCTCAACCCAGTTGCAGGACCTTGCACTTGTTGAACTTGGCCTTGCTGAACTTCATGAGGTTCTCACAGGCCCACTCAAGCCTGTCAAGGTCCCTCTGAGTAGCAGGGCTCCCATGTTTAAGACCATGTATGTTTAGCTGGACACTAAAAAGATTATGTATCTAAACCTCCTAGTGGAGCTGGCATTTTAGCTGAAATGAAACAGTAGCATAGGGAAATCTCTATTCTTGATTTGGAGTTGGGGTGGAAGATAAAAGGCATACCACTGAGAAATTCACAAGATTTATACACATCTCCAACAGGGAAAGCACAATGTTTCTAAGAATGTTCTCATAAGCTTTATATAATGTTAATTATCTGTACAGGTGTTTTACCTGTTTAAAAGAAAAAAAGTCATAAGCCTGAGCACCATTGCCCACCAACACCCCGATTTCACATAGCTGCAAAAGGATAAAGTGTACAATGTTTGCTGGGATGACATACATGAGTATATTGGGTAATAAGAGCATAGATATTGATGCAGTTTGAATTAAATTAAAAGCTGTCAGCATGTAACACTTCACATCTGTTGCCTTCCGTGAGCAGATGCAGAGAAGATCAGATATACAGCTTAAACAGACTGGCAATCATAGAATGGTTTGGGTTGGAAGGGACCTTAAAGCTCATCTAGTTCTTCTCTCTCCCCCTGCCATGGGCAGAGACACCTTCCACTAGACCAGGTTGCTCAAAAGCCCTGTCCAACCTGGCCTGCAATGCCTGCATTACTGATGATACGTTCTAGTGATGGCAAGTGATTGAGTTAATGTGTTAGGAAGAAATTAATTCATCTTCTAGTCTCTGAAAAAACTGAAGTCAAAGCTCAGCAGAACAGTTAACATAGATAACAGTAGACAAAAGTAGTGTGTTCTGTTATTGGTTAAACCATGATAGTGGTCTGTTGCTGTGTTTTACCTCAAGACTTACGGTAAATTTACTAGCTTAGTTCTTCGCAGTGAGCATGGCGCATCCCTGACTTTCTCTTTTAAATTCTTTCTTGCCTAATCATCTTCACTGAGTAGGTATGGTATTTTCAAGATGCTTGTTCAGAGAATTCTTTGATACATTCAGGTTTTGCTGTAAGTTTAAGATGTTAATTTTAGTGTAAATCTGCATCAGCTTCTTTGTTTATTTTACTGCAGAATCTACCAGAGAATTTCAGTGATTGCAAACTGAAAAAGAAGGGGTTGGTGAAAAGGGTTCAGGTGAGTTGTTTTGTTGTTTCGAGTAAACAGAACTGAATAAGCTGTTAGCAGAAGGTGGTTGTTGAGTTTTTTCTTCATGATGGAAAGTGCAGTTTCTGTTCTTAAGAAGCATCTACCATTGCTGTGATTGCATCCCAAATAACATTTGTTTCTTATTCTCAGGTTTTTCTTGCCCAGTGTGATACCATTGAAGGAAATATTGGCCAAGAAATAGACAAGCTACAGTCAAAGAATTTGGCACTGGCAGAATGAGGCATTGCCCTACATAATTAGGAAACATAATTGCTCTGTGAGCAAGAAGAAAAGTTTGCTCTTTGTTTTGGAGCACGTATTCAGCTTTTTTTTTGTTTTTGTTAAAGCCCAGTCTGTTAGACTGGTACCAGTCAATCATTTCTTGCTGGTTGTCTTGTTTGCCACTTGGTTAGACCTATTATTTTGAAGAGAAAATAATTCCTGAAGAATGGCAGAAATAATCTTTGTGGTGAATTGTTATATACCTTATGGAGAAATGTTTAGTTAACTAAGTTATCAAGTTTGCAGTGATGGGCAGTTCTGTCTGATATATCTTTGAATACAGCTCAAAAAGTCTGTAACTGTACAAGTGCCGTAAGTTGCAATTGTAGGAGTTCAGCTTGATTGAAAAAGGCAAACTGAGACCACACCTGGGAAAGTCGAACATTATAGTAGACAGTTCAGAGCAATAAAAAAAATCCCTTCATTTGTATCTATTTAATGTTTGTATGCATTTATAAATAATAAGAAAGCTTGACTATAAGGGAGTCGTACCTATTTTAGCCTTAAATTGTCATAATAAATGGAATGTACTGTAACATGTATGGTACTTAATTTTGAGTGGTGCTTTAAGTTGTTACGGAGCTCCTTGATACAGATGTATGGTTTTTACATGGATTTCTGATGTACTGTGTTTTTTATAGATGATTCTTATTTTTTGTTTATGTTCCATCTTGAATTATGGTGGGAAATGAAATGAGATTACTTATGCTGCTCATAAACCAAGGGTTCAGTTCAAGCAACATATAACTAAGGAACTGTTTTGAGAGGGTTTTTTATGCTTTTTTCCCCATTTCACTGAATTCCTGATTCTGTATTTAATGCAAAATTGCTGTGATTATTTCTAGCCTGTTAAGGTAGTCAGTGAAGTTTTGTAACAGGTTACAAAGTGATAGAATTCATTTTAGTCATGCCATGCGTCTAAGGGTTATGACTGATCCTTGTAGTCGGATACATGCCACACTTTCCCTTCTCTGTTAGGTGGAAATTAAGCTTTTGCAGAAGGTAATGGTCAGCAGGCGCAGCCAACTTTGCAGTTGTTGGTCAGAGCCTGTAGCTATTGGATTTGTAGTGGTAGCTGTTTTTTCAGTGGTGCTTCTGGTCAGTAGGTCAGTCTTACACGCAGTGGCTGGTGAAGTAATGACTGGTAAGGAGCCTGTTTCTGTGAGGGGGAAGAAGAACTTTCATCTCTAATGAGTCAGGATGTTTAGAAATGGCCCTTAAGTAGTGAGCTCTTATCCTTATATGTGACTGTTTTAAGATTAGCTATCCTTTCAAGATAAAAATAGGAAGTGTGTGTAAAAAGATGTTAACTTCTAATAAGTTGTAAACCTTAAATAATACCCAAAGTGTTATTATTACAGTATTATCTTTGGTGTTTGTAATAGGAAGAGGAGCATTTCTTTAGTGAAAAATGCCATTGGACAAATGAAGTGATAGCCCTGCACTAGAAAGGGTCACTTTTATTTTAAAAACGCCTTTTGATTATACCAAGATTGGAGTTGCCATAATTTTTACTGTTAAATAACTTCTTCAGGGTTGTATTTTGTATGTAACTCCCGGCATCTGTGGAGGATTTCAAGGTCTAGACTCCTAGGAAGCTTGTCTATCATGTTAGGAAATGGTATGCTTGGTAGGACTGGGTATTTTTAACTAGGCTGCCAGTCTGGTCATGCTGCATTTTCCCAGCACTTTAGGAAGAAGAAGAGTTGGTTGTAGCCATTTTTGTGAAGCCCTACCTAGCTTGGTGCTGCTTCTGGACCAGATTCAGCTGACTCTTAAACCACCAGCAATGCTATTACATAGTTCAGGGAATTCAAAATTAACCAGTTTCCTGTGATGGAAAGGATGGATCCTCACCGTCCCAAACATAAGTCCTGTAATGCATGAACTTTCACAAGGTGCATATATAGTAAGTATCTTCTTGTGCCCATGGAGAGCAGTCGGAGCTGTAGTCATGGCTAGGGCAGTGTCTGTTTCTGCTACTTCTCTGTATTTTTCTCTTGGGCAAGAACACTGTAAGGCTATAGGCAGACATCGTCTTCCAAGCACTCCTTCCAGGAAACTTCTGGTTCTTGAGATGTACTTGTGTGAGTACATCCTCAGCCTGTCTCAAATCCAGGCAGATTAAGATATTCCATAGCAGATCTTATGATAATGCAGTATTTTGAGGCAAAGAGAATGGTGATGAACCTCTCCCACAAGCACATCTGGATTCAGCAAATGATGAGTGTCCTGAGCTGAAGTTACCTTGAAGTGGTAACTCCTGGTATCATATCAGAGTGTTTGGTTTCTAGGACACAGTATGTCTTCCGAATATAAAAATGAGTTCATTTTGGAAAACGGGTGGTTGTATTTAGAGTTATCTAAGACCTTCTAGAGTGGATTGACTTTTATACTTAGTTTTGAAAGAGGAGTCTTACACTTTGTTTTTTCATGATAGCCTTAAATTTCAGTAAAAGCAAACTTCTGTGGTTTTGAAAAGTGCAGCAGACTACAGCTGTGGGAGGAGGGGGAAGGAAGAGGAGATTTTAAATATTCTTAAGAGTTTGTAAAAGCAAACATAGATCTTGATCAACCTTAAGCTATATTATCACTGATTCTGTAGTCTAGGTGTACTGTGATACCTGTTTTTGTACTGAATCATTTCCTCACCCCAGCCATCTGCCCCGATCATGTCAAGAGAGGAGTACCTTTTGTTTTAGTTGCACTTACCCTGTCATCTTTCTCCAGTTGCTGTGTTGCTCTGGCCATGTTTACACACCTTGGATTTGCCATCCGGGCAAAACATCCTACTGCAAAGTTTGTGCTACAAATGGAATTACATGCTTCCTTGCCACGCTTTCTCCCCCAGCTCCTGTAGGCTGGTGTGAGATGAACCAAACCCGATGTTCAGGGAGCTGCAGAGCCTGAAGCCATGGAACTGTTTGCTCTGAGAACAGCATAAAATACACTGCTTGCAGTGGCATCCTCCCTCTGTGACTGCATCCTCCATGACCATGTATTTCTGAAGGTAATGTCACTGTAAACCTGGAGCAACACTTTAGGCTTTTATCAGTCACTCATGGTTTGGAGTGGAATACTTGACGTCATCTAACTTGGGGCTAGGGTTTTGGTTTTTTTTTTTTTTTTTAGTTATTTCATTGTGCCATCATAAATGAAAAGGTATAAATAAAATCTGGAAAGTTCTCTGTTGTCTTTGGTCATGATGTGGTCATGAAAGACTGTAGTTGAGCTGTGTTTTAAGTGGGGAAAAATGCGTGCTGCTCTCTGTTCTGGCATCTGTGGTGTTAGGGAGCTGCAGCTAGTAATGCTAGGCCTCGGATGGCTGCAGGGATCAAGCCTCCAATGTTACCGCGATTGCCAACAAGCTGAAACTTGAAGAAAAGCAGTTTTATTTTTGGTTTGGGATTTTCTGTTTTGGTTGGTTGGTTTTTGTTGCTTGGGCATTGGGTTTTTTGCTTTGAACGCTTTTCACAGTTGTATTGCTGCTATACAACGCACAGTTTCTGGATCTGGGTGCATGGGATGTACTGGGGGTTCTCTCTATTTCTTTTTTACTTATTTTGGGTGGTTTTCGGGCCATGTTTTAGAGAACTTATTCAGAGCCGTGGACACAAGCTAGTTTACCGTGCCTGCCTAGTTCTGGCGTGCTTCAGAGGCTTAACGAGTGAAACCCGATCAAGGCGGAGAATTGAGCCGCTGCCGTGCGAGCTAAGCTTGTTTCCACCCCTCCTCCTCCTCTTCTTCCTCCTCTTCGGGGGCGTGACCAGAAGCAGAAGCTCCGCCCCCACCCGCAGCCCTGAGTCCCGCCCACAGGCGCGCGCAGTCTGCGCCGGGGGGGCGGTACCGTATCGTCACTCTAGGCGCCGGGAGAAGATGGCGGCGGCCGGGGTGGGTCCGGGGCGGAAGCAGGTGCGGCAGGAGGAGCTGCGGCGCCTCATGCGCGAGAAGCAGCGGCAGAACGCGGGCAAGAAGCGGATCGAGTCGCCCTTCGCCAAATATCCTTCGCTGAGGGGGGTAGAAGGAAGGGGGAGGCCGGCGGGAGGGGCCGGGGTCCGCGCTGCAGCGCCCTGCTTCCCTTAACGGCGGCCGGCACGTACAACAGCCTGGGGCACCTGAGCTGCACGCTGTGCAACGCGCCCGTGAAGAGTGAGCTGCTGTGGCAGACACACGTCCTGGGCAAGCAGCACCGTGAGGTGAGCGGCTGCTGGCTTCCAGCCCGGGCTGGGCCGCGGTGCCGGTGACCCGCCGGCCCTGGCTGCGCGTTGGTCGGGGAGGGCGGATTTCGGGTCAGAAGGGGGAAGGATGGGGAGGTTACACCGCCGTTACGGAGGGTCGGGGTTTGCTGCTTTTTGGGGTGTATGCTGATAGCAATTGGGCATCAGCCGGGAGAAAGCAGCGGAAAACATGCCCGATTGTTTTGTCTTGGTTTATTTTCTGACAACCTGCGAGCCGATGGAAAAGGCCAGCACTTGAGAGAGTCGTCCCGTGCGTTTCAAGGCGCGAACTCTTAAGATAAAGCCTGCTAGCGACAGCTTTTAACTGTCACTTGTCTGCAGCTTGGAAAGGAAAGCTCCGTGGGATTGCTGTGTTACCTGCGGTCACGTTACAGCTCACACGTGGTTAAGAAAATAGACTCTTTTTTTCCCCTTCATAATTTAGCAGTAAAGATAACTTGTAAAACAATTTCAGGAGTTTGGAACTTGGGTGCAATCGTAAATCTGACTTCAAAATAGTATTAAATTCTGCCACTGTTTCTTAGCGCAAACTGAGAGATTGCACTTAGCTTTGCAAATACTGAGGAAAAGGCCAGAAGAAGTGAAGTGTTCCTAGCTGATGGCTTGAATTTTGAGTAGTTCATTGTGGCAAGGCACGGTGGCATGTCTTTAGTATTACTGCTGTGTTTTAGTTTTAAACCACTTAATATTCCAGGACTGTAGGGTAAGGTCAGCCTTCCTGCTTTCTCCTCCAGTTCCTTACAGCTGTAAATGTCACTGATCTTAGTCTTTCCATTCTCACTTGTACAGCCTTACGGTTGCCTACAGTGCAATTCCTCTGCCCCTATGTTTAATCTTTCAGGAGGCTGACAGAAACGTTGGTCTGTTTTGGTATCTGTGATGTCTGTTTCAGTGATTTTGTTCTAGAAGGATATTAGCTCACTCTCACAAACTATTCTAAAAGTGCTGTAATCCAGAAGTTCCTGCTAGGAAAGCTTTATAAATTTTGTATTTGTTACAGAGAGTTGCAGAATTAAAAGGCACAAAGCAGACAGCAGCTGGTTCAGCTGCTAGCACATCATCTCATCCCGTCAAGAGAAAAACTGTTGACACAGAAGATACAGAATTAAAAAGAGTAAAAGGTAAGGAGAGAAAAATACTTATCTACCCCTTGCAAGCATCCATCCATTTTACACCTTGAATGGTTTGGGTCGGTTTTAAAAGGGAAGAAGTGTGTCTTGCTCTTTCTCTGTCAGAAAATTGTACTTTTGGTAGTTTATTACCTAGTTTTCTTCTGGGTTATTGTGATAAATTAGGTTATGGAGCTGTGGGCTGCTCCAAACAGAATCATAAACAGTGTAAGTTAAACAGTTGAAGTGCTTGCCCAGAATTGGTGTTACTCTTTTTCAGTGGGATGAAGCCACTGGTTCACCTCAAAGCATGCATGAACGTTCATACTAAAGGAAAGATTTAGGTTTTTTTCCCTTGGTCCTACTAAACACGTAAATATATGAAATCCATGAAAATATGCTTTTGCGAACTTGCTGCTGTAGTAGGAGTCTGTCTGAGGGGTATTTGTTTTAAAAGCATGGATTGTAAGAAGTGACTCTTGGTTGTTACACAGGTACAGACCAAAAGCCGCATACGTCTACATCTGGGTAAGTAGGTCTTACTACATGTGAGTTTTTTGTAACTGTACCAAGTGCTGCATTCTCACCCTGTTCTTCCTCATCTCTCCTTCTTAATCAAGGCTAAAGGTGCAGATAATCAGCAGATAGTTTGCGCATTTTCTAACATGGGTGTGTATTCCTGAACATGGCATCACCTTCCTCAGTGCAGATGAGAAAATCGTGGTATGAACTCTAGAGTCTCTGACAAAACAGGAATTCTTTTACTGTTACTGTCAGACTTCTAAGGATTAATAAATATGCGGTGGTATTATGGAGTCAGCTAGAATGAGAATAACTAGATTGTGGCATGCACTCTAATGCTAGCATGCTGCAGAAGAGATAGTACTTTGAAATTAAGAGAAATGTGTATTTAAAGGTACGTTTAAATGGTATTCACAAAACCCAGTAACAAATATCATCATCGGATCTTTATTGATATTTTTGTCACTTAAAATTCATGTAGAAGCATATCCTGCAGCTGAACTCTCACAACTATAGTACTGTATTTGATTTCAGGGGATTGGGTTAAGCATCTTACTGCCACTAGAGATTTTCTGACGGTATTTGGACATCTTTTGTGGGGTTGGTAGATGTCACACGAGGTCTGCAGGTCTCCTATACACTTCTTCACAGGATAAATATCTTGCATAGATACTATGTGCTGTTACCTTGTAGAAATAGTGTGTGTGCGTAATTAACAGTTGAGAGGTTTGTTCATTATGAAACTGATCAGTATGGTTATTTTAAAATACAACCTTGAAAAATGTTTGGCTAAGCAAATCTGGGTTTTCTTATTGCTGAGCCTGTGTGGCTCTTCTGGGCAGCAGCAGGTACCCAAAATAAGTAGTTGTGTTATACATGAAGATTCATGGAGGTGTACGTGACATTAGTATGAGCTGTGAATTTTGTATTTAATGTGTTCACAGCTGGTACATTGATGCAGATAACTTTGGATGCAGAGATAAAATTACCTAAGCTGCCATTCTTCCAAATGCACTTTGTAATGGGATATTTTTGTCAGTGTTTCTGATACTGAATATTTAAATGCAGAAATGGAACTGAAACATGTTTTAGAATTAAGCTGAGCTAGGTTAACTAGGGAACTTCACATGAAAACAACAATTATGTTCTGCCTTCAGGGGGTGGTTACATAAGTAGCTGTGCAGTTCAGGGTATTGCACAGTATTTTAAAGGTCATATTGCTTACAGATTGAATAGGCTTCAGGTGCTGACTGTGACTGATTTTTGTGAAGTTTGAAATAGACCTTTGTGTGTTCTTTGCTAGGCTACCAGCAGATTTTTTTGATGAAACAGAGCGAGACAGTGCAAGCAAACAGCTTTCAAAGACTCCAGGTCCTAGTTTATTGTCAGGAAATTACGATGACGATGATGATGGTGATGAAGAGGAGGAAAAAGATCAAGCAAGCACATCTTCTGTTATGCATAAAACAGAAATTCCACCTCCAACTCAAGAAGTAATAGCTAATGCACTGCCTGCAGGTAATGCTGACTGATATACTAAGTGATTCAGTAAGGAGAAGCTGTGTTTTAACTGATTTTAAAGATGATGAACTGATGTTCATTTATTTTTCCTAATTATTGCTATTGGCTTGTTAGAGTGTGTAATACTGGAAGTAGAGAAAGGACATTCTTAGCTAGTTTGTTATTGTGTGGTGTTTTCTCGGCATGCTTATTGATTATAAGTTCCAATTGTTTGAGGCTGTCATATTGAAATATATCTAGCTGTTCTTCCCTTCAGTAAGGTATTAATTGAAATTCCTGTCCAGTCAGGATTTTACAAAGAAGCTTGAAAAGTTGTTCTTCTTGTTCACAGGCTTCTGTCCTTTCTTACAGACTTCTTTGACAGCAAAACTACGGCTGCTCCTATACTTTCCCATTCAGGATCCATACAGAAAGCAGAGATACAGGAGAAGGTAGTGGAAAGGTAAGCAGTCAAATGAAATATTGATAGATTTGGGAATTGTCACTATTATTCTTCAAGGAAATACAGACTGTGAGCACTTGGAAATCTGTCATATTGTTAACTTGTGTTCAGAGTAGTGTGTATATATGTCAGCCTACAGCATCATTTCAGACAGGTATTTGGCATCCTAGGGGCACGATAAGAGATGAAGTAATGCCACATAGTGTCTGTTAGACATCTCTTATTTACAGATTTTAATATGTGGTACCTTGGAAGCTCAATGTCAACAACTGCTTTCAACTGTTTTAAAAAAATAATTTCTTTGTTCTGCAGTAATGGTTCAGTGCTCACTTGAGCACTTTTTTAGACAGTGGTTTAGGCTTTTAGAAGTAGAGACTGCTGTTAAAAGGTTTGGGTGCTCAGCACAATGGAAAGAATAGTGTAGGATTTAAGCTTAAGCTCTTGTTTTGACAGTGAGATTTAAACCTGTTTGTGCAGTTCCTTGCAAGTTAGGTAGGACCAAACTGAAACAAGATTTGATGGTTGTAGGTAAAACTCAGGATGTAAGAAACTTGTTCAATTTCTAGGTGCTTATATAAAAGATCATATATTTTATTCTTGACTATTTTTAACTCTACAGTAAAGCAGGTTGTACAGTGTGAACTTGGAATAATAGTGATCAAACATTTCAGGAAAGAAAACACTGCTGAAGCTTTGCCAGAAGGTTTCTTTGATGATCCGGAAGTGGATGCAAAAGTAAGTGATCTGCTCCTTTTATGCTGCTGGGTTTATTTCTGCCAGTTGTAGTAATTTTCAGAGTAGTAAAGGATGCTTTTCCCGATAATTAGTAGTACCAGAATATAAGAAAATAACCGAACTATTTAGAGTAGAATAGACTATTTCATTTGGAATGATCATCTAGTCCAACGGCCTGACCACTTCAGGTCTGACAAAAAGTTGAAGCATATTATTAAGGGGATTGTCCAAATGCCTCTTAAACACTGACAGGCTTGGGGCATCGACCACTCTCTAGGAAGCCTGTTCCACTGTTTGACCGCCCTTTTAATAGAGAAATGCTTCCTGATGTCCAGTCTAAACTTCCCTTGGCACAGGTTTGAATGATTCATTCTGAACTAGAAAATATGAAAAGGGACAGAGGCAGGAAGGAAGAGCTTATTAAATAATTTTTGACTTAATGGCGATTTTTTATTTGTGGCTCTTAAAACCAAGGAAATGTTATTTGTTGGTTAAAATGCTGGACTGAGATTTGCACAATCCATCTGTTACTTTAATTTCTTTGAGTCATCCCAGGAAAAGCATTTCAACTAATTTGTACCTACAATTCTGCTTCAGAATTGAGGATATAAAAATAGTTCTGTAATCTCCTTTGAGAGATCCTATTGAAAAGTGTTTTGAGTTACTATGTGACTGATACTAAACATCCTTTTAGAATGAAAATAGCTAGACTGTGACGTACACTGTAATCTCTTGTACTGACATACTATAGCAGTGAATTTTGTCTTCTTCCCTCTTGTCTTTTACCACTATGGGCTTTTTTGATGCTATGGAAAGAAATGTGGACATTCAGTATGTTTCTCAGAACAGCCCCACTACTAAAAATCTTCTTAACATTTTGATCAAAATCATTCATATATTACTTCAGCTTGCACAGTACCAAACAGTGAGCAAAATAAACACTGGTATTTGAAATACAAACTTTTTTTTGGGTTTGTTTGTAAGTATTTGCTGGCTTTCCTGCTTGCTTTATTAAAATACTAGTGTTGTAGGCTCACAGTCTTTCTTATTTTCCTTCAGTATTCCATTTTTGTTCACACTGTCTGATGTGTATTTAAATTGGATTGCGAAGTTGAGCCATTATTTCTGATTTGGAGACATTCCAAATAATGCTTCTTAGTCCCACTGTCCCAGTAACAAGCTTAGGTGTCTCTTACTTGCTCTGGCAAGATTCTTTTGGCACCACTAAGGCCCACACATTGGCATATGTGAATAGCTTTGAATAACAACATTTTGAATATTGAAATATGTAGCTGAAAAAGCTACACTTTTTTGCATATGACTAATTGGATTGTTAGATTTTACAAATAGTTTGAATACCATGAATTAGGAAGCTTGTACAGGATGGGAATGCACAGCAGGCAAAGGAAAATCTGCTTATAGCTGGGAGGACACTGCTTTAGTGATCTTTGTTCTGGTTATCACCTCAGCTGATAAATTTACAAGTGGATACATAAGCTTTTCCTGGACTTGCTTGCAGGTACTGCTCTTAATCATCCCTTTCTAAGTTTAGGTAGTATGCAGGGGAAGGAAAATGTTTGTGACATTGCTTATATTAAGATGGCTGCAGTGATCCTGTGTTAGAATCATACACAAAATAATTTTCAGAATTAACAGTGAGCACTTGGAAGGGAGATTGTGGGCCTGAAAAATGTTGGTTCTTCACATGAGGGATTTATAAAGCCTATAAATTCTGGATTAGATAAATATTTCAAGGAAAAAATAGTATCTTTAGTGTTTAAATTTATTGTAAGAAATACAAATAATTATGAATTACAAAAGACAACCACAATGCGTAATAACACAGTACATACACATATGATAGAAATAATCACAAAACGGGAAAATGAAATGATGACTATTAATTCTCAGTTCTAGTTTGCTTGGAAGCGTCTAATTTATTCTATAAACTTAATTCATGCTACTGAATTTTGTATAATCATTCAGGAACAAAACATACCAAACTGTTGTCATGATGATGATCTATGTGTTACCAAATGAGAGGAATGAATAAAAGAAAAAGAAAACTAATGCAAAAAAGTGGTGCCATGAATTATTCTGTTCAAACTGCTTTGTCCTCCTAGCTATAGGATTTCTACCCGGTCCAGAGCCAGGCATAATCTGTCATCTAATACACGTTTTATGCCACATCTTCCCAGTCTTGAATTGTGGAAGTTTTGGTTACACAGTCAGGTTATTTTATTTATTTGCTTGTACTAAAAGCACAATCTGGTTTTGATTACCTTAGTTGTAGATCTTAAACAAATTCTTACAGCTATTACTTCTTCAGTCATCTTGTATTAGTAATTTATCTACCACAAAAGCTTTGCATATCCTAAAAATTGGTATGTAGCTGTACTATTTCTTCTGTTAGCCCACAAAATCAGACTAGATTTCAAATACTGCCAGACTGTCTAACATCAGTCAGACTAGCGACTGAATCATTTTACATTTTATGTTGTGCCAAAGCCAAATAATTCACTGCTTTTTTTGGCTTGTGAGATGTCTACTAGATATACCTCAACAGGTAGTTTACAGAAGAACTTAAAAGTTATTGCCTGACATAGTGAAGTAACAGATCATCAAATTAATAGACTTTGTCACTTTTGTCACTGCAGACATTCCACACCATCCATTCTTAGTCAACAATTCTTTAATGCTGCACCCAAAGATGTTAACTTTAATCCAGGAGTACAGTCAAATTTTTCCTTCAAAACCATTGTGTGACTGCACTCTTGTTCATATACATTACTTGAACTGAAGTATGTCGACCAGACTTTACTGAGAACATGGCACTATTTTTCCTGTTTCTCCAGGTGTTTTACAGTGCCCCAAAGGGTCACTAGACGTAAATTAATAAGCCTGTTTCATGTTCTTAGGTGCGAAAAGTTGATGCTCCAAAGGATCAGATGGACAAAGAATGGGATGAATTTCAAAAGGCAATGCGACAGGTCAACACAGTAAGTAATGGAATCTATTTTTATTGATTCTAAATACTATACACAATAAGGAAAACAACAGTTTCATGCAGCTCTGCAGAATGACTGACATCTGCATTTATCAGCTGTTGCAATGCAGTGTATGGTTAAATGCACTTTATAAATGAGCAAAGGATTCCTTATGTTTTCTACTTACGGGAAATTAAATTGAAAAAACTTTTGATCAGGACCCAGTCATCAGTATCTAGTTACATTTGTTAAATTGTGTTTAGATAAGATAGCATATAACTCAGATCAGTGTCCTGTATCCAAACAGGACATAACTGTGGGCTCTTTTTCAGATGTAAAATATTCATATTTTAACCTTGAAAAACAGAGAACAAAACACCACCCATTTGGCTTTTTGAGAAAGGATCTATAAAGTGTAGGTAACCTGGGGTTTATGGTTCATTTTAATATACTGGAAAGGAACCCAAAACTTGGGTAAGTGACAAAAGATTTTGTGTGAGACACAAATCGGCCACAGATTTTCTGTACCTTTTTCCGTTGTATTTTTTACTGCTCAGCATTGCATGTAAAGTCTTCCCAGAGCAGTTTTTTATCTGCCCTTCTATACAATATAAAACTGCCACTAAAGATATATCTGGTGTTCTCAATCTTCCTCTAGAGTATTTGCTGATTTTTTAATTTTAATTGTAAATAACTGCTCATATGTCAACTGCTAAGAAAAGTGGTGTAAAAACCTTACCATTGCTCATTTTAAAGCGGTCAGCACTATAAACAGAGCGAATGTTCATACAAAAGCAATGGTGGATACATTTTGCTAGCATTAGCCATTCAGATAATTCTTCAGCTTAGAAGGAATCTTCTCAGTTATGCGTGGACCATTGATTGCATAGCATCTCCCAGACATTCAGATTTGAGAAAGTATATGCTGAAAAAAATAACAGGTTAGAAACACTTTGGGATCTAGTGTGAATATTTAACCAATACTTCCAATAATCATGTGTAATCAAGTCCCGAGCATTGGGATTTAACTCCTGTTTCAACCTCAGATTTTGGATGCTTGCAGTTTTTTTTATGTGAGTTTCAAATCTTAGTGTATTGAAAAAATCAAAAGATTAACCCCAAAGCAGCCAAACCACTTCTAGTTTTAAGAAAAAACATTTCCATTTCAAATTAAACTAGATAATTTTTTTTCTGTAGTTGCCTCCACAGTCTTTTGTTAAGGTGGGAGTATACATGTAGGAGATTGACAGTGACTTGAGGTAGAGGGGAGAAGGGGAAGACACAGACATCTAAAAGAAACAACAGTGGAATTCAGGATGACGGTGAATTTTCTTAATGTTTTTCTGGTTTAGATTTCGGAAGCAATAGTGGCGGAAGAGGATGAGGAGGGACGACTAGATCGTCAGATTGAAGAAATTGACGAGCAGATGTAAGTAGATCAATTTTTCCTCAAACTTTCTGTTCTCCAGCAGCAATGGATCACTATGTGACTAGAGTGATAAAAACATTTTCACTTTTAATCTTCTGTGATGCTGCCTTTCATTAATTACTTAAATATTCAAAGGACAAAGACTGCCTCAAATTGCAGAATGATACCTAATAAAAAAATTAATTTTGTTGCAAGGTTACATAATGATTTGCACAGAGAGAGCGCCCTGGAATCACTGACAGTACAGCAAGCAGGTGTAGGCAAATAAAGTAATAGCAGGCAAATTCTTTGAACAAACTCTCCCCCTCACCCGTGTAAAATACTATAATTTGTATTTCTCTCTGAATTCTGACTGATGTAGAATTTATGTGAATACTTTTAAAAAACAATTGCACTGCAATTAAAATTTTGATGGGTTTGTTTCGACCATCCATTTGCTGTACCGAAAATGTGCTGTTCCGTGAAAACTCCATGTTTCTAATGAAAGTTTACTTACTTAAAAGATTTTGTTGAATGATGCACTTCATTACAAGAAGTGTTTGTTGGTTTTTGTTTTTTTTTTGTTGAAATGGTAGGCGTAGGGGTGGGATAAGCATGAATTTAAACTCGCAGTAACTGAAATACAGCTTAGTGGAACAGATTGTTACTATCATCATGTAGTTTGGCATGTTGATCAACAGTGATTATGGCAGTGGTAGTGATTAAAAAGATGAATTCTGATTTTAATGAACTTGCAACAAAAAGAAGACACTAAAAATTAAAGCAACACTTAAACCATCTGGATGGATTTACATGCTACAGATAATCAGCATATAATAATACCGTTGGGTTCAAACTGAACTTTTAGTAGTATAGGAATGTCTTTTAACAGTGTTCATGGGGGAGGGCTTGAGCTAACCCTGGCTGTCTTTGAGCATTCCCAGCATTATTCCCAGTAGTTTAGGATGTTATTGTATGTAGAACCAAATTCAGAAATCTCTAGAGAATTTCAAGTTTGTTACCATAATTATTTTTCCTCAAAGTTCCAAATAGATTTTTAGAGACTTTTATCTTTGTTTTCTGAGTATATTTAAATGCAGGCTATTCTGAATTAAATTCAAAATGAAATTCAGTGACATTTATGTTTTCCTTCAGCTGTGAGTGCCTGTCAGTAATTGTATTGTAGATATGCAAGGGAGCACAGCATCCAGATAATAATCTTGTTGACTCTTCCTACCAAATAGTAATGAAAAGAGGCAAAGATGTATTTAAAAAGCTACTACTACTTGGTATTTTTAATAAAAAAAATTATTAAAGTGGTTAGAATACTTGTTAGAAAACATATTTCAAGACAGAACTTTTTTAAGTAAATGAAAACTGAAAGTTGTGGATTGCATTTACTTAAAATGTTCTGTTACAGAACACCATAAGCAGATCAAGAATCTGAATACTTGTGCTGCTTTATTATTTCAGAGATGCTACCACTAAGTTACCAGAATTGATAGCAAATTGGTATCTTCCCTTTCTACTATACATGAGAACCAGAGGTGGAGCAAAGAATGGTGTCTTTCCTTGTGTGGAAGTGGATGTTGGTTCTGTGCTTTTTCAAAAACGATTTGTGATGGCATTGCAGTTGTTAAATATTTGGATTAAATCTCTTTGCTAGAGAATTTACCACACCTCTCCTCTCCTTTGGTCTGTTTCCACTAGATTAAAACAGAGATGATGCAGTAGCACATTGAAAGCTTATTTTTCAATTGATGGGGAGCTGTGGAGCTTTTTTTATCCAAGTTAAGAGGAGCACTATAGAAAGTGTAATTAACATGGAAAGGCCACAAGTGTTAATAGATGGTTTACTTTTCAACAGTGAATGTTATCGCCGTGTTGAGCTTTTGCGTAACCGCCAGGATCTGATGAAGGAGAAATTAAAGGAGGCCATGAGATTAAAAGCAACACAAGAGAAAGAGGATGAGGCTATTGGTAGCGAAGATGAAGAAGAGTTGCAGGATTTGCTGTCTCAAGACTGGCGGGTGAAAGGGGCTTTGTTGTAGCATTTCTGCAACATGGTTGATATTATTTTCATCTGTGATGGTATTACCATTGTTAGAAGTGAGATGCTTTTGTTAAATATTTAAGTAAAGAGGATTGTGAGATGATAAACAGCCAAGTGTATTAAAAAGAAAACATCTTTGTAGATCTCCAGTGGTATAGTACTTGCTGTAAAAACTGTATATTGCAAATGTTTTACGATATAGAATGCACCTTTCCTATTACAATTACTGGTTCCCTTCCAGAGGTATTTTAATGGGATTAATAAGTAACTGAAGAATCGTAAGGTTTTGAAAGCATTAGGTATATCTAGTAATTTTGTACAGAAGGACTTGCAATAGTGTATGTAGTTTTCCCAGGTTGGGGGCTTAGAGAAAGGAAATTAGTATGCATTTATGTTATCTTAAAATTTTAAGTGCTCTTCTGTCCATTGCCCCAGCTCCCAATAAAACACATAAATATTTTTCAGGATCTGTTACAGTTTCTCTGTTTAAGGACCAAGCTCAGAAACACTGAGCTACAGCTTCTCCACAGTATAAATTCTAATGTGCCATAGGCAGTGATGTATATTTTTCCTTATAGAGTGTTGTTTTGTTCAGTGTAGCCATAGTGCAGCACACCTGACATTTCTTGAACCAGAGGAATGAAAACCCATGGTGATATATTTGCATAACTAAATGAAAGGGCAACAAAATGCCAGAAGGGAAGGTGCTGCACTGGAAACTAATAAGGTAAAATTTATGTAGCTCTAAATACTGGAAATTTTCTTAAGATGTTATCTTAGGCAAGGGGAGCATCTAAAAATGATTTCTGTTCTGATAAACACAGATGATGTAAAATCAAGAACCAAAAAACTTGAGAGACTGGGAGATTGAAAGTAACTACCTTGAGCTTCGGTAAGTGTCTTTTTTTTAATGATGCATATTTTTTACTTTTGCAAATCTTGAAATATTTCAATTTTGCTGAAATTTTGAAAAAATAGGAGAAACATGGTTTGATTTTTATCAAAAAGTAGAGTGAAGATGCAGCTTAACATTTTTTTCTGTTTAAGATTCTAGTTTTAAAATGAGTGATGTTTTAAAGGGAGAAAACAAGCTTTCTTCTTATGACAGCATTCTAGATACTTGTCTCAAAGATGTTTATTAACCAAGCAGATAAATAGGAAAGGAACTGAGCATTAAAACAGGTCAGGTAGTTTAGTTCAGTATTTCTTTAGAGATCTCTAGTGGCAAGAAGCTAAAGGCAGTGAGTTTAGTTATAGTGCAGGGAGCTCATGCATTAAAATTCAAACCAGTACAGCCCATTGTTTTAATAATTAGGAATAGATGGCAGGAGTAAATACCAGATCACTCATCACTCTATTTGTTATCCTTGCATAACTTCTGTTGAAAGAGTAAAGACGATGAACAAGCCAGTGGGTGTCTGTATTGTTGAGGAAGCAACTGACACCATTGGTTGCTCTTGGTAGTTGCTTTTTTAGGAGTGGGTGCTTTTTTCCTTGAAGGAATCTCATAGCTCCACAAATAGTGTAGTGTAAAAGTTTTATACAGCTTATTGCATACAACTGTACATTTCTTCAGCACTTTAAACAAAGCTTTTGGAGAGCTTTGTGAAGGAGATGGAGTGACTTTGATAGCTGTGTCCTGCATAACCATTGATTGTACATGTGCTGTTGTGTCGAGAAGGCAGGAAATGATCCTGCTTTTTGGCAATGAAAATAGCATGGTTGTAAGGGAGAAGAAGGAATCAATCCCAACATTACTCAGTAGTCAGGCTGATTTAGCAAGGTTAAATTCTCTCTTGTTTCTTACAGAAACAGAGGCATAATTAATTTATATTTTAAGTCTGCAGTCAGTTTTGGGAAACAATTTTGTGACCTTCTGATGAGCTGTTCAGCTGGATGACTAACCAGAGCAAGTAGTTGCTTTTAAATAGTATGTACTTCCTTAATTTCTACCTTCTTAACTTTCTTGAATACTGTTCTAAACAATAAAGATGAAAATAGTGCTAATAACTAACTCTGTCTACAGCCACTGTTAAAAAATGAGGTTTTAATTGGAATTGAGAATAATATTTTAATTCTCTGACTCCCAGAATAATAAAGAATCAGAATTAAGGGTGAAGACTTACTTATTGATATAACAGTATTGCGCAAATTTAAGAGCTGTGGAATTTCATGCCACCAGAAGATAGTTGTGATTCCCCAGCTCAGTGGTTTTTAAACTGGTGACTTCTAGGGTCAAAATGTGTGTGTATGTTTGATATATTTCCAATGTACAGTGGTTCCAGGGAGCAGCGAACTACAGATGCAGCTGCCAGTTGTTCATAGTTAGCTGCTCTGTGGCAAGTGCAGTCAATCATAAATGGTAAACTGTGTGCTAACTCTCCTGCCATGGAAGAAGTAAGCTTCTGCTGTCACAATGTAGAAAAGGGCTGTATTTGGTACAGAGGAGTCCAAAAGCCTAAACCAACCAAACCAAAAGACCAACAAACAAAACAATATTCTCACTGGTTAACATGATCATCATTCCTGCATAAAGCATGCAATTTAAACTTGCTTCAGAATTACAAATACTGGTTAAAAAGAACATTGTCTTTGGTCAGTCCCCCTGCAAATAAATTCAATTTGAGGAAAGACACTTTGCTTATTACATGCCACTGTAATTAATTTCTCTGCATTTAAAAATCTTTTTCATCTAAAAAATACTGAGCTAGAAATAGCTCTAATGAGAAAAGTTGTATTACTCAGATATTTTTAGCACTTAATACTTTCTTTTTTCTTACAATCAAGAAAGCTTGGACTAGGCACTCAGACATTCAGCCGACAGGAATCATGTTGTAGCTGTCATTAGAAACTGTAACACAAGTATAAAATGTTTCAGAAATTCCCTTTCATTAGGTACCATCAGATGAATTTGACATTTCTTTCCTTTCAGTTACTGTCTTGTGACATGTGCCAGTCTGTGGAGTGACAGGACACATGCACTGATGCAGAAAGTGATTTAATCAGCATTACTGTGTTCCTTGCTGGAGCCAAGGAGTTAAGTACACTTCAGTGGTAAGGCAGTGTGTGCTTGTATCCTTAGAAAGTGGTGCTTAAGCCAGGAGATCTGGTGTGAAGCATTTTTTCAGTATCTGCTTTAATTTGATCTTCTGTTCATTATTTCACTTAGAACTATCCTGGGCGGTTAAGTGGGAAAAGAAATGTGAGCTATTCCCTTGTTTAGACATCTATAAACCATGTCTGCCTTCTGAAAATACAGCAGAGGGACTAATGCTTTGGGTCATTGGTAGTTCCAACAGTTGCAGAGGATGTAAGAGATCTCTATTCAAATCCCTCCTCTCTATGCTGTCCTTTGAACATACAGTTCCCATGATCTAGTTGAGCAGCCTAATAATGTCAGTCTTTCCTGTAGAAGCTGTGCTACTGTAAAATGACCGAATTAGTGAGCATATGTGACTCACTTGGTGAATAATGATGGCACTTGCCCGAGAAGGGGAAGGTCCTGTTCCAAATACATAAATAGTCCTGAAATACACTCAGCTGAGATAGAGGCTATGGAGGAAATTACATTTGGATCTTCCGCCTCCCAGAGAAGCACTCTTGTTTTCATGCTGTTGGGTATTTAAGAATGAAAACAACAGGGACACTTCCATTTCTGGCTAGTTTGGACAGGGAAAGTTCAGCTTATGCTTTCAGACTGTCTTGTGAAACATCACAGAAACATCTTGCCCACGCAGCCCAGCGTGGCTGAGGCACTTACCAGGTGCCTACATTCATGGCACCAGTGAGATATATGCTGTTAGCTTTCTAGGAGACTTAACTGACACAGATATGCAACTTGATAGATGCCTTCTGGCTGTGTCTGAGAAGAGAAAGCACTCTGTGTATTAGCAATGGACAAGGTTATGTGACTGGTTGGTTTTGCTCTGGTTGACTGTTTGAGCCAGCATTCCTGCTTTCTATTTTTTCACTTGAGAATCACAACAGAGCTGCCTGAACTCATTTGAGGTGTTTGCCAGAACTCTGATACTCTGATGACATGAAAGGCTGCAGAATTTGTGCTCTCTTTCATTTGGAAACCCACAGTTGTGTGGGCAGTGACCTTTTCATATCGGGTCCATGCTTCCTCTTATCTCCCTTTGAGCATAAGTGGTTCAGTTTTCTACATTGGATAATATCATTTTTTACTCCCCCCCCCCTTCAGATCCACCTTCCTGTGTTTTGTTTCCCTGCTTTGTATATTAAAGCTATTCAGGAACTTTTTCGTGCTATTGAGAAATATCTTCCAACTAAAATAATTCAATTAAAATGAATCCTTAACTAGCCTAGATTTAAATCACATTTCTGCCTGCATTTTTTGCACGAGCCCTCTCGAAAGACTTTTTTCTTTCCTTTTTCCTTGTGTCTGTATTTTACCTCTCCTCATTCCACACACAAACATGCTCCTGCGCTCGTTTGTTTAAATCTCAGTATTTTCTAGCCAATTCTGCAAGGCACGTGGGAATTACTTATATGAAAGATGCTATACACAACAGAGCTGCTGCTGCCCTTTGCCTAGCAGTGTTACTGTAGAGCAGAGCCTTGACCTACTTAGTGTTGAGCTGCAATGTTCTCCTTTTTTTTGTTCATTCACACTAGCCAGGCTAGCCAGAGAAATAGCTTTTGCTGATGAGGAAATGAAGAGTATGTGTTGAGGAAATGTAGAGTATGGAGGTCTCTGCTGTGAAAGCAGCTTCAGCTCTCCTTTCAAGAGGAAGCAGTTAAATATGTTTTAAGTAATATATCTTAAGTAATCACAACACAGAATTTTATCAAGGTCAGCACACAGCCTATAGTTCTTCCAACCTGGGTAAGGCTTCCTGAGTGCTGGGATCAATAAGGCATTCTGTAATCTTCCCTGGCAGCCTTTATTATCAAGAGTTGCTCTGTGGTTGCATTTGTATTGAAAAACTTGATGTCTACAGATTTCCAAGTCTGTATGCACATCCTGGTCATATTTCAGTTCCAGGCTTATACTCTAGACCCAGATACACAGGAGCTCTCAGTACACTAGAGTCCATGGAAAATATAATGATATGCCCCAGAGGTACTCAGCTGGGGCAGTGAGGGGAACCAGGACCCCAAGCTAAATACCTAGAGACAAGTATAGACCTTAGTAGAGTAGGAACAGAGATTGTAGAATTAGGCTCACATTATTAAGGATGCTACTTGCTTGCACTGCCAAAACCTTTGCTTTCTCATGAGGATAAAGCAGTAATGTGAAAGTACTACTGTCGTGGTTTCAACCCAGTCATGTTCTCAGACTAAAGCCAAAACACTGCACTGCACCAGCTACCAAGGAGGAGAAACATGACTGCTACTGTTGAACCCAGGACATCTGCCAATGCCCTAAAAGGAGAGGTGGCCAGAGTGCAGCCAGAAGTGCTGTATGCAGCCCGGGGCCAGCCCCTTTCTCTTGGGTTTGAAGAGACAGATTGAGGCTGTGCTCAATACGCTGTAACTGCAGTGCTGCAGCAGAGCCAGAGGAGGCGCTGAATGGATCAAGCAGGGTGTCTGGGCAGGATGAGGCACTTCACTGAGCCAGCTCTGCGTTCTCCCTTTGTAATGCAAATTGTCATGCTCCTCCCAGCTGCTAGTTCCTGCGGGGTCAAAGAAGCTGTCTAGAAGGCTGCACAGTCACTGCACAGTGATGCTGGGAATGGGAAAACATAAAAGGTCTTAGTAATGATCTGCTGAGTACTCAAGCTTGTTCCTTTGGGTTTGTTTTTTCCTTCCCCAGCATCTGATCTATAAATCAATATGGGAAAGAAAACATGAGAGAGCAAAACCAGTGGCTTCTAGTAGCAAGAAACCAAATTCTGTCTTTTCTATGCAGTGTGGTAAGTTCTCCAAGAGCAACACTGTTAAAAAAAAACAATAATGTTTTGCAGAAATATTACTTTCTCTACTAATTACACGATCTGGCTCCATCTAATTGTGAAAAGAAAGACTCCTCATCCCTGACAATGGGCTAATGTCCTTTCTAATGCTGCCAGTATTGCACAGTTGTTACACTCTTTCCCAATGAGCACTGGGACCTTAAGTGTGATGATATGAAACCTTTAATCATTAATGAAAACAAGCAATTTGTCTATGTTCTTAGATTGACAATCCATAAAATAGTGTTTCTCAAATGACAAATTAGCAACTTGGTTACAAAGAACAAAGTTTAAACAACACAACAGTTGTATGCACAAAGCTACCACGTCTCTTTTTTTTTTTTCTTTTTTTTTTTAAATCAGGAAAAAGATTTATTTATAAAAACGTCTCATTTAATTTACTGTTGAGTCTCTAGCTGAAGAATACAGTGGTTTAGAACACTAATGGCCCATGCTTTTATACAGATTAGCCAAAGCATGAACATCAATGAAAATTAACGCCCAAAAATAACTCTTCTTTGCTTTATGTTATGAGCCACAACAGTGTTAAAACTGGAACAGTTATGAAAGCAACACAAGAGTTAGGAAGCACAGTTGCTTAAGGTGTTTTCTTGTGATGTCTCAGAATAATAAGAAAGTTAGAAATGGCAGAAACTCCTCTGTAGATTAGTCCATAGAAAGCATTGTCTCATGGGGCTTTGGAAAAGTCCTGTCTGGTGGCTAATGCACTAGGGCATGATGAGATACATTACAGAGCCCCCAGGCCAGTAACTTCTGATGACAGCCTAAAATGTAGGAACAAAAATAAGGAAAAGAAAAAGAAAAAAAAAAAAAGGGCAGAAAAAAAAATCTTCTCACTATTAAAAAATAACACTTGAGTACAACCAGCATAGAACAGCATTTCAGTGCAGGCAAGTTCTCTCACACAGAGCTTGGTGGTTTGAGTTCTTTAAACGTCAGTTATTTAAACAGTTACAGTAGTCCAGAACAATTTTACAGCAGTTTTTTAGAGCTTTTAAGTAGCTGAGGTACCTTGACATTATTTCCAGTTGTTCCTTCAGTATATACAAACCAAACCAAACCAAAAAAAGCCCAAAAGAAAAGAAAAACCAAACCAACAAAACCAACCAAAACCCCCATTTGGATAAGTGCAAACTGTAACAATGGCGGTTCTACAAATGGTTACAGTGACAAAACTTAGTGCAAAGGTACTAAGGTGAAGAAAAGCCCACAGAATACAGACACAAAATACTGAGATAGTACTTAGCCCTATACAATAATCATCACACACTTTGAAATACCATGTTTTTAAAAGTATTGCATTTGCATTGTGTTTTTAGTTTATATTAAAATGCACTGAATACAGTTCAATTGTTAAAGCTTTGTGTCCAAGGAGTGCAAAGTGGATGAACATAGCGGGCTAATGGGATTCTGGATTTGGAAGTGGTGAGGAAAACAATATTGCATTACTGAGTTATGCAACAGAAATTAAAAAGAAGGTGGATGGACAAACAGAAAATGCAGTTAAAAACTAGTTCCAGCAGCTAGCAACCAGCCATTGCATCACCTGCCTCTCTTCTGGTTTTAGTTAATCTGAACTAATTATTAATTCTCATTAAAGGGATGGTACCTGCACAGGCAGCAGCCTTTGAATGTCCTTTGATAAGCACTAGATTTAATTTGTCATTACAGTACAACCCAATTGCATGATTAGTGGCAAGTTAAACAGTGATGTATTTTGTACAGAAACCTAACAAACACAATAGTCATTTTGGCTGCGTAAAATATATGCAGGAGGGGTATCAGGATAGCGCTCATGCATGTCTGATTCGTACCTACTAGTAAGTACTTAGAGAAATAAGTACTTTGTCAGTGTGTATATATACGAGTAAAAAAGTGCAAAAGGAGGAGCCTGCTTTCTCCCCACAAAAGAGAGTTCTTAAATTTACATTTTTGCAAGCTAGAGAAAAATGGTTACACACTTCAAAAGAATGAAGTGCAACGGTGCAGGTGCCTGCTGTGTTCCCCCTCTTGTCTTACAGTTATTTTAATTCAGCAGTTTTCCTCAGACCAGAAAGCAGAAGTCCCTGATGTTGGGTACTTTCTAAACCCAGCCTCCTGCTTGCAGGCTGGTGTCATGGCAGGGGAGTCTTCAGGCCTGTGGAAAGCAGCAGGATGACCGAGGGGGCCTGCACTTCACGTGGGATTTTGGAGTGCTAGCAGTCATCAGAATTGCCAGAGTTTTAGGAATCCCTAGCCACAGAGGGATTCATCCAGATGCCAATTTGGCATAGGAAATTGTTTTGCAGTTGGAGGGATCAGCTTCAAATGGGTGTGAGCGTTTTGATGTGCCAGGCAGTTTGCTGGAGCAGGACCTGGCTGCCACAATTTGGCCTCATTCATGTGTTTCCTTTCTTCCCAGGTTTCTCCTTGCTAGGGTATCAGAGGGACGGACCCAGGCTGCCGGGGAGAGGCCGGAGGCTAGCGCCTGCCTGCTGTTGGAACTAGTTGTTAGGTGGTGCCTGGGTGTTAAGTCGTTATGGAGAGTGGAAGACGACTTGAGCCGGCAACAGTTAACACTAGCAATTTAACAGAAACTAAAAAGATGCCGTATTGTTTCCTTGACAACTAGGATCTACCACAGACTCTTGGCAGAGCTGGCAAAGCTTGCATTTGTGTCTCATCCCTTCAATATGGAGCAAACTTCTGGCGGTCAGATTTCTTAACCCCGCTCGTCGAAGGAATTTTGGCAGTGTAAGCGGACAAACTCCCCGTGGCCCCCGCGGCGGCCGCGGCATTTAGTGCCAGGAGTGGGACAGTTTTCATGCCAAGCAGACTGGAGACAGGAACGGCATAGTGGGTGGTTGGCAGAGTTGGTAGGGGAGGGGGGGTACTGACGGTAACGGCGGAGGCGGCCGCCAGCACGGCCATGGAGGTGGGGGTGGAGGTAGGGGTGGCAGACTGAGAGAGGTTCATGTTGAGGTCAACAGGGGTCGTGACGGAAGCGGTCTGGGTGCTGACTTTAGCCATCTCTAAGCTGCAAACGAAGAGAGGAAGAGGAACAAACAGGTTGGGAGGGTCCAGCCAGGGTCGGGGGGGGGGCCAGGAGGAGGAGGAGGAGGAGGAAGGGATGGAGGGACAGCAACCACGTAAGGGCAGGATTAGATCGGTGGGCGAGGGGAGACAGACGAGTGGGAGGGAGAGGAGGGAGAGAGAGAAAAAAAGGGAAAATGAGGGTCAAAGGAGGAACATGTTATGTGTTAAAGAAGAGAAATAACAAAAGGGTTTTTCATGATTCGGTGGTGAAAACATTACTGAGACTCTAAAGTTCTTTCAATAAACAAAAAGGGGGGGGGGGTTGCTAGTTCGTTTTACAGATGAGAAAAGAAATTAAGGAATGCGGGGAAATGGCAAAAAGATGGAAAAAACAAAACTTAAAATAACTATGGAGTTTACTCCCCAGCACTGATAGGGTGAATTTTGCTTTTTGCAATTACTGTGTTTTTGACAGGGGGACACGGGGGCGGTTGGCAATTTGTCCAATTTGTCAATTTTGGGACATAAATAGAACCCTTTGTCATTTTGTTAGGATGAGAGGAGACTGAGCAATGATTTGCTGCTTTCATCTAAGGCATGAGGTTTTGGTTGCTTTTTAGAGAATCAAAGGTCAATGTGCATTTTTCATATAAAGCAAACCAGATTAGCCAGTGTGTTCACTTGGGTTTGTACATTTCCCAGACTGTTTTTTTCTTTAGATCACAACAAAATATTGATGCAATCTAATCAGAAGGAAATGAGTAACAAGAAAGGCTGGAAAACACCCCGGCTTCCACAGCAGTGGAATCCTTTCTGAGCTTGTGGCAGCGGTTACAGTGAACATAAAAGAGCTTACCAGCTGACAGACAAGGTACTAGTACATGGATACAACATACACATCATCAGACAGACCCCGCGAGCACAAGCAACTTCAGATTGACCCGACCTCTGAGCCCAAGGCAGGGATGGGCTCTTTGGAGGATGTAGGTACCAAACGACCTTCATTTTAGTCTAACATCACCCACTGGCAGGTGAGATCAGTTTGGCTCACATACTTGGGCTTTTCTGTACATTTTTAGACATTAAATACAGCAATTCCAAGGACGCGTTGTTTTTTTCATATGACAGCATATCTACATAGACAAACCCTCCCTCTGCTGTTTGTTGCAGCTTGTGCACAAGCTTTCGGGTCAGCAAACAACCTAAACACTCATTTCAGGATGCATTTTGCATGTGACTGGCTGGGAGGTATGGCAGCCTAGCACATAACTAGGACTATCCCAAGTCTGGGGTATATTTTCAGTAGTTACTAACTTGTTGGTCTCCTGGGCTTTCTCCTGAGGAGAGCTGAGAGGCTGCAGCAGCTTCTCCCAGAGTGGAGTGCCAGGGAGCTGCTGGCTGGCTGTACAGGGGACCTGGGTGAAGAACCTGCTTCTTCTGTATCAAATCCCACCAGGCCCAGGGAGGCTCCCCAGCATGGGGTTTTGTGCTAGTCCCAGTTGGCACTGTGGGCTGGGGGTGCAGGCTTTGAGAGCCCCTATGGCCAGGCTGCTGGTTGGGAAGGGAGCATAGTCACCCTGTGTGGGGCTTGGAGGGGCCTTGCTTTTCTGTATCTTAGACTTACTGCAGTTTTGAGAGTAACAACCCCTGGTCTATTCATGGCCTGAGTAAGGCAACGACCATAGGAGGTGCCCTTTCTGCAAGGGCAAAGATCAGCCAGCACTATACAGGGTGGGGGGATGCTGGACTAGAGCTTTCCAAAGCACTGCTGCTAAGTCTAAAGGATACCTGAAGTAGGTCTGAGCTGGGGAGAGGCACATGGTGGAGAGAGGGAAATGCGTAAGCACCAACTCCTCTCTTCCCCACAAAAGAAAGAGGGTTCTTGGAGTGCCATCTCCTTGGCAGCCTTTTCTGGGATGTTGGAAGGTGCACATCTCTGAGGGACTGGGAAGGGATAAGGGCAAGGGTGTGAAATGCAGACCCGTTCGTGAGAGGTAAAGCTTTGGGCTTTCCTACCAGGTGTGTTTATCTGTCTCTGTGGGTGAGCAGCTCAGAATTTTTCTAACTCTCAAGGTAGAGTTGTCCTCTGCAGAGAGAAGAGCATTCTTGTGCTGTTAGCCAGGCTACTTGCAATCTACTTGCGCAGTGGGATTTACATCAAGAACACTGAATCAGTGAATCCAACCCCAGTGTATGTCCATAACTTAGGGTGTAGGAGTTGAGTTACATAGTGACACCTCAGTACATTTTGAAAAGCTCAGTTTATACAGTTGGATGTTTTCATACTTCTAACTTGCTATTACTCTGGGAGGGAGGTGTATAAAAAGATAATGCAGGACTCAGTGCTGCAGTGACTCCGAATTTGCGTGCCTTGCATTTAACAAAAAGTCCTTACTTATACAGGCGGTACTTGAGCCTGAGCTGTTTCCTGAACCAGCAGGGAGAATAGATCCCACAGGATAAATGCTGGTGGTGGCAGCAGCCACTCAAACTCTCTGTCTCTGGTGTATTTGCACAAGTAAGATTAAAGTAATGTGCCCAGCTTCACATTTGTTACTGCTGGTAACGCATAAGGTGAAAGTACATCAGGTCAGCTGTTCTGTGATAGGGGCAGTTCCTCAAACCAACTGTAGATACAGCAAAACTGAATGTGAAGGTGGATGAGTTGGCCTTCATACAATATTTCATGGTGCCAATTTTACCCTGTCCCTTTGAAGCCCTGTACTTTATGAACATATGCACATCCTGCATTACCCAAACCTGGTGAAAGGAATAAAGCTTGAGTGTGGCTTTGACGGTCCTGTTAGCTCTGTGGATGAACCTCATCAACATGGTAGTAAATAAACATCTTCAGGAAACTGCTCTTCAACAAGGAGCAAGTGCTGCTGGCTACAATTCGTTTATAGTCCAAAGTCAAATATTACACAGGAAACCTTCTTAATAAAAGCTAGAAGATGGAATTGGATAATGAAAATCCAGTTACTACAGTGGAGAGCAGTTAAGAGACAGAAGATTTTACAGGAAAAAAAGACACTTCTACTGCAAACAAGCTAACACACAGTCTACTCATACAGAGGTCAGCGCTCAGGTAATAATACAGAATCAAAACAATACTTTAGAAAGATTTAAATCTCTGTCTTGATATTATATCAATGAATATATATATAATTTAGAGTATATTATGTACATATTCGACACCAGATTGCAATAAAAAATCTTGAAACAATTTGATAAATTACTCTATAGATGGCAACTTTGGTTGGAGGATAGTTTAAAGATACACACAGAATGTTTTAGGAATACAGTGGATAGATATTTTTTAATATCCTATGCTGCTGTGAGACATTGATCTATGCAGAAATACTCGCCCTGAAAACCAAATCCATGAGAATGACAGAACTTGTAGGGGAGATTAAAAAAACCCACCTTACCCTGAATACTTATATGGCTTTTATTTGTTATAATTCATGTTTTGACATACCAGACTATACCTCGGGCAGTCTAGGTACTGTCCTCAGCTCTTCCCCAACACTATGTCATGCCAGCATCTTTAAAAGAGGGCAGTACTTGTGGCAGGCTTAGGACTGACAAACACTAAAATTGGCCCCCAGCAGTGCTGCCTCTGAGAAACCTGCCCAAGCACCTAAACTCCAGCTAGAGCAGAGCTCCCTCTTGCCTGCATGTTTCTTGGTTCTTGCTCCAATGTGACTGTGAACTAGCACTGCTACTGTGGTAGCACCTAACTGGGCAGGAATTTCTCTTGTGAAAGGAGAAATCTGGAACAGTGTCACTTAAAATAAATAAAGCCACCTTAATGTCCTATGGTACCTTAGAGCTTAATTTATTATACATTACTTTAAGAGTCTTCATTTACAAATGAAGTCACTTCATCTAAATACAATTTCAACACATGGTACATAATAATATATGATAGTAACAAATGATTTCTAGCTAGAAGTTCAACAGGAAGAAAATACTTTGTTTCTGGTTTCACAGGGTATATAGATAGAGTATCCATGGTATATGACTGCTGAGAAGTTTTCTTCTTTGCAAAAGTATATTAAAAGACCTCATATATATATCCCATTCCATCGAAAGAATCATTAAACAGTAATAAACAGAAGTGTGAGAGTTCACAGGGTTTTCTAAAGTGAGTCAAACAGGTTTGTTCACTAGAGTTTCTGTCTCTGGTGAGCAGCTCAATGCAACTCCATTAATAAGTGCATTATATTATTTGCATGCTTTAGCTGTCTTGAAGATCTTAAATTGTTATCTTCTGAGGTCCAGATGCATGCCATATGGTGTTTGTGCAACTAAAAATGAAGGGGTCTATTCTCGTCTCGATGTGTGGGGAATCCCTGAACACCAAGAGAAGAACATATCCTTAAGGGTTAAAGGAGGGAACACATTTTTATTTGATTACAGGGCTTATGGAAGTGACTTATATTTGCTACAAAGAATATAAATCAAAAGAGCTGTAGGTTGTTTTAGGATTCTGGAAATGGCTTATCTTAGGCTTCACGACGCCACCCTCTGTATAGCTTTCCCTAGGAAACTACTTTCAAACTTAATTATAGAAAGTAGTATTTTTGTTTGCTGTAACACAGAACTTCACAAACATCCTTTACCTCCATTAAGACATTTACAGTGGCTCGCAGTTGTGCACAGAACTAGGCTGGAGAGGAGGCTGGACCATAGGAGGCTGTAGACCTGTTATGACTACAGCCCCCCATATAAATCATATACTTTCTATTACCTTAAGAGCAAACATAGTCAAACATAAAGCTTGATTCATATCACAGTATTTTGGGGGTAAAAAATGAAAAAAAAAAAAAGGCAATAAAAACCAGATACTCTCCTGCCCACAACATGTTGCCTCGGTCTAACATTTACAAGTACCTCTATGAGACAGCACTATATTATGCATTGCACGTTCTCATAATAATTGCAAATAAAGGTGGTATCAATTTCAATAGTTTTCTAAATAATCATATCAAACTGATAGAGACTTAAGCCATCTCAATGGCTTAGCTAAACAGTCAGTGCTTTCATTCATTCTGGCATCAAGAAGTAAAGCAGCAGAGTCTCACCCCATCTCAATAGGGAATCCTTTCTACAAATTTGTGATGCTGTCTCTGAAAAAATAAATTCCATTCCTCTTTAGCAACCAAATGTCAGTGCGATATCAACGCTGAGTGGCAATTTCCAGCAAGAAAATTAAATCTGTGTTGCAATCTGTTTCACTATATTTGCCACTTAGGACAGTAAAATGGATCTGTGAGAAGTCTTTTCTTCTAAGGAATCTGTGATTGTAATTTCGTTTCATTTATCCACCTGTATTTTAGGTAGATGCTAGTATGAATATTCAGATTTTTCAGCTTTTGTCATTCAGTATGTACTCGGAATTGCACCAGATTAAGCTCCTTTCCAAATAAACCAACAGCAAACAGTTTCTAATGATACAGGCTTTACAAATCATTAGGAATTGAGTAATACTATGCAAAGTGGACACTGCAAAGCAACTTTCTAGATCTATCCAGGACAGACATTTGCTGGAGAGCAGACAGAGCAATCTCGCAGAAGCATCATCACTTACAAAGCAAACTTACCTTGCATTAATGAGGTACTGTGCTAAGCTGATGTTTGCAGGGGATCCTGTGATTGTAACTTGTCGTTCTGCGGAGCCTTCTGTGGCATTAGCAATCTTGATCTGCGCTCCTGACATCTGCCTGATTTCATTTATCTTACTGCCTTGTCTGCCAATAATGCAGCCTATTAACTGGAGCGGGACAAAGACTGAGATTAGTGCCACAGACACAAGCAAAAACCACTAAACTGCAATTTGTAGTATTGCTAACAACATGGTTATGAAAAATTCAGTATCAAAACAGAAGATTTTTGCTGTGCTGTTTGGAAGGAATAACTAACACAGTCTATTGGTTCTATGGTCATATGTCCTTACATCAAGTTTCAGTGCTACATGGTTATCAACTCAATACTGGGCTATTTTGCTATGATGTTCCATGGCAGACAATGACAGCGTGCCCATGGTGCTGACAAATACAAAATACAACCCAGTCTGACTTGCCAGTGGCAGCAGCAAGCCAAGAGCTGCAGCTTGAAGTAGGCTGAGCATCAAAAGCTGCCACCATGCAGCTCTGCACCCTCCCGACACACTGCTAGTCCTGGACAGATGTCCCTGGGCACACATGGTCCTCTCTTGGCCAGGTACTACTCTATTAATATCAGTGGGATTTACAGCTCTGCAATTGCGGGTAGAAGCAGCCACAGGAAGAGACAGAAATTTTTCTGTGTTCCTTTAGAGAAACTTACCAAAATGCCTATTTTGTGAATAAAACTGAGCCTGAGCTCTGTGTGTGTGTCCCTAGATCCCTCAATTATTTTAGTAAAATGCCTTTGGTGTTATCTTCAAATAGCAGTGTTTTAGATGCTTTTTGGCAGAGTCAAAGGTTTTTGGAAGCTGTGTGCATGACCTCGAGGCAGGGTTTAGCAGCACACATAACTTCAGCTTGGGTAAGGGAATGTGACTGATAGCTGTGGCAGGGCGTTGCTACCTCCAGCACAGGCAACAAGAGCAAGTGGGCACCAAGCCATAAGCTGAGGCTCAGTTGTTTTAACTTATGTAAGGGTGAAGAGGGTGATTTGTGTTAAGGAAGGGTGGGTGCTGAGAAGGTCAGCAATGGCCAGAATGGGCAGAAAATGGGAACCTTGCTCTACAGGTCTGTTGACATTGGGATGAGATTGCCAGTTTGGCAGAAGGATGTGACAAGATGCAAAGGCTGCCTTCCCCTCCCACTCTTCCCGCTGCTTCAGGCCCTGACATACTGACCTTTCTGGTACTGTAGTACTTGGAGTATCTTGCCAGAAACACATTCACATTGTCCAAATATCACGAGAAGAACCCCTTTCCCCCAGTGTAATTCTTTCTTCATGCTCAAGGACAAGCAGAAAGCCAAAACGGGTACTCCGGTAGCCGAAACAGAGACCAAGCACAAGAGGAGCACCCATGAGGGAGGAAAACGGGGTTCCAGGAAACACAAAGGATTTCCCACTGTTCAAACAGGAGGGCCTCGCTGATCTCCCTGTCCTTATCCCAAGGACCTGTCTTAATGTGTGACTGCACACATCAGTGCAGAGGAGTTATGTGAGCTTCACCAGCAAGCCCCTAGCCTGTCCCTGTGTGTACATGAATGTGCCTGCATACGCTACGTGTCAGCGGCACAAGGAGCTTTGTGCATCTGCTTCCTACACCTCACTGGCATGCACAGTCCATAGGTAGCGAGGGTGAAGCAGGAGAGCAGAGCGCTCAAAGTCCACGTGGAGAAGGCACTTGTCAGGTCACTCAGGAGGCTGCCACTTGTATGTGCTGGGGGTCTTCCAATGAGGCTTGTAACCCACATGGGGCAGCACAAAGAATCTGCAATGTCCTCACTGACTCTGAGTTAAGCAGCAAGGATTCAGCCCAGACCAGTCAAGGATATTGGTGATGCAAGCTTCTGGGAGAGAGGTTTGGTAACCTTCAGTCTGAAGCTCAAAGTTATCCTCTGCTGCCGGAACAATGGGATGCTTCAACATGCTCTGCAAGCTGTGACACAGCTCATGCAGAATAAACTTCCTCCTTTGCAATGCAGGAAGGACAGTAGTGCTGGGGTGCCTGGGCCCTCTCTGGGGTGCCTTTCCCATTGTGAATTACACTGAAATGTGTGTAGTATCTGACTGTTAAAGGACTGGAACTATGTTTTCATCTACAAAGTTTTACCCGATCAGGCCATGGACATTTGATTTTACATAAAAACACCTGTCCCGCCTTGTGCTGAGATGAAGCTATGTTAAGTTGCATCCAAACACGTATCTCTTCAAGACTGCCCTTTCTAATGCCACCAGCTGCCCCCCGTTCCTGACATTGTTCTATATCTGGCCATTTCACATGATTCGGCATTATTTTTGATGCTCACCTGCTTGCTCAACATAAGTGAGCCTCACTCTCACATGCAGAGTGAATCAAGAGGAAAACAAGCGATAAAGCTGCCCCATGTAAGACAGGAGCCAAACCTACTATGGACTATACCAAGCCTACTATGCACTGTAGTATAATACATATGCTATAAGTATATATGTACACTATATATAATATGCACATACATACAAACACACGAACAGAATACGTGTATGTATATGCATATATATTTTAACACTCTGACTATGGCAGTAGCACATGCTTACAAAAAAAAGATGGAAGCAATGTGAGGTATAAAACTAAGTTTCCACTGGTATCCCAAATTCCCACCTAAACCTTACAGACTACCTGAGCAACAGCTTGTACCTCTGCCTTTATGCTCTAGTAGAAGGCATCCCTGCCTATGGCAGGGGGTTGGAACTGGATGATCTTTAAGGTCCCTTCCAACTGAAACCATTCTACTATCCTATAAAGGTCTACTGTGATCTGTCCCACCTCAAACTCTTGCTGCTGGTAGTCTCTCCCAATATGCTATCTCTGGTTCAGGTCCCTCTCTTCAATTTTTCTTTCTTCATCATAATACAAATGCTAAATATATGTGTATTTTCCACATAATGCTAAAGTCACTAACAGAGCCTAATAGTAACAGCTTTCTTTTAGGTATTTTCTCCTGGCTTGATCCTCTCTGCATTATGTCTGTGCTGCACTGGGAGCAACCAGAGTTTTAGGCTTTATTATCCAAGTCCAGTGGTGCAGAGTACTGCTTGTCACAGGAAGTGGCACGGAGCTCACTTTCATTTTAACTACTCGTAAAATAATCAGATTCCTTCCTTATAATGAATGTACTGTTGGTAAAAAGGGTCAAGGAATTAGTCTGTGCAGCTTGGTATCTGCTGTCAGGAGCAGAGAGGTTGACCATACTTGTATATAGGTACATGTGGGTCCCCTTGGCTCCCCGCTGCCAACTCAGCACAAGTCCATTGGCTTTGGCAAAGCCTTTTCATTAGTTGAGTAAGCAGATGCTCGACATGAAGAAGAATCTTCAATTGCTCTTCATAAAGACATAGGCTTTCTCAGTTCCAGGTAAGGGAAGAAACGCTGGGTATGATTACAGCTCTTTACAAGACTTACTGTGGTGCCTGCAAAGAGATGTTTCAATACTGTGCCTCTTAAAACCAGTAACAACAATAATAAACTTCACTTTCCTTGCCAGGATAATGCAAAATTTGGACTACAATAATTTCACAGGCTTTGCAAGAATGCAGATAGAAAACTGGGAAAACATGCTCAGAAATGAGCCTTTTTATTACCTGCTTTGTAACCCAAATGACTCTGCAGATTTGTATGTCCCATCCTGCTCCCTCAAGTGAGAGGTGGTTCTGGGGGGTAATTACTTTTAATGCTAAGTAGTGTCTTGTCACACAAGTGGAATCACTTTGCTTCTGATGGATATTAAGTCTACTGATTCTTGAACTCATCTGAAAAGGTCTGCTTAATGAATCAAATGCCATTTTCTTAGATTAAGGGGGGACAAAAATGAGGCCATGTGCAAACATATAAAATGGTATTTTTTTTAATAACATATCCCCTTAAACATTCTTCATTGACAGAATGTGGTTAAGTCTGTATTTTTGCTCTGTGCGTTATTTCTCTGTTACATGGGAGGCTCTCAGTAGTAAGGTAAATTTGTTGAGGTTGAATCCACAGGTCCCTTGCCTTCGGTAGAAGTGCTTTGACTTAAACTACTGCAGGGCCTCTGCCAGCACGTCTTGTGTGGATTATTAAGGCTTTGCCTAACCTTACCCCCTCTCAAATGGCTGGGAAGTTTTTGAGCTGGGGTGGACTTAGCCAGCAGCTTAGTTTTACAAAAGCAGGGCATTTGTTCTCAGGACTTCTCTGGAAGAGGGCTGCAGGGAGGTTGAGGTGCACTTCTTCTGCATGGTCTATGTGGTGCGTGGCCACGGATAGGGTCAGATGCTGCCCTTATGTTCTCCTTAAGGGCTGATTCTCCCCACTGCAGGCTATGGATCTGGGCTCTGCAAAGATGGGAGCTCATTCCCCTCAAGTGACAGCTGGTGGAAGAGGCAGTGATACACAGATCTCCCGGATTATCTGGTGGAGCTGATGCTAGATTTCACTGTGGGCTGTTCCAAGAGCACTCTGCACATGTGGGTCCCCCTCTGTTATTTACAGGGAAGTACTCCTGGCTCCCTGGGGAAATAAAGGCAGTTCTTCAGTATGCCATGTCCAACTCGGATGGATTGTCATTTCTGCTTCTTTGGAGTACTAAACAGATTTATAGCTTTCTTAAAATGCTCTCGGTGCTTTCTGAGGGGGAAGCCGTTTCCCTGTCACTCACCTCTGCCTGTCTCTCCCACACATATGCAAAATAAGGATAATTTTTAATGGAACAGACTTTTTTCATTATTTATTTGTTCATTTATTCTCAGTGGGCATTTGGGGAACTGGATCATGAAGTCTTAAGATATCTGCCATCTGTGCTCAATCAGCTACACTCAGGGACACCATCCTTCCTGCTCCCTTAAGGACCCCGCCAACTGTTAATGTTATTTTATTCTGGGATTTATGTGAAACACACATTGTGTAACCTAGGCAGCAGCGGAAGGCCAGACAAGCTCTCAGCAAGGAAAGAAAGGCAACTAAATGCCCCATAACAGGTTTTGACAAGGAAAAAGAAATACCAGATAAAGATCAAAGTGACTTCTGAGAGGGACCTGGAGAAAACATCCTCTCTGTTATCTTTTTAGAGATACCCAAAAGTTATGAGAAAAGCCAGAAAGGCAAATCTTCTGAACCCAGTATTTGGAAAGGAAGCCTCAGCTTTTAGCATGTGGAAAATAACTTTCTAAAAAACGCATCTTTTGTTCTTCAGCATCTCTTTGTTATTGAGCAATAGGTTACTTGCAGTTATCAGCACACTGTATGAAGACAGCAAGATGATGTTGTTACAGGAATTACTAATAACAGAACAAAAAAAAATCTGTCACTGCCTTTAATGACAGAAAGAGTAAGGAAAACTTTACTGCGAAGCTATGCAAATTACACATGGCCATTAATATCTCCTTCCTGTAGAGTAGGCTAAAGTCTGAGCTCCTTAGTCTCTTTATATCTTCTTTTGCTCCATCAGATTCTTCCTGAGGCTTTGGCTTTACATGTTTATCATTAGCTTGGTTTAAAAAAATAAGTATAGCACATGTGTATATTCCTAACATCTCTGACAGCTGCAGAGCATGTAGATACTTGCTAGTCTCATGCTCTTCTTTGTGCTGGACTTTTGTACACATAAGCACATATGATAAGAAAACCAGGGGACTTAATGCAGCAGTGGGGATCTCTGGAGCTGGGGCAGCCATAGGGCTGTACCACAGCCCCATGTTAGGGCCTGCAGCTTCCTTTACTTTCAACGAGATAAATAATCACCATACCACACTGCCTGTATGTGTATCAAAACCGGGACTAGAAGCTTATCAGGAAAGCAAAGTCAAACTACCCATGCAGGCTTTGCTGCACAAGTGCTGTTGCCTCTCCCATCCTGACCTCCCTCTATGCACAGCATCTATGCAGAGCACACACGAAACACAGGTGCTGGCACCTTCTTACTCTGCTTCTTTGCCTCATGTCTCTCTGCTTCCCTCACCTCATCATTTTTGGCACTGCTGCAGCGGTGATGGGGCTGCAGGAACCCTGGTATGAACAGTTATGCTGTCAGACCCCAGGGATGGTACCTTCTTGCTGCAGCAGCCTAAAGATAGGCTGGGAGGGCACTGCTGACAGCCTGGAGCACAGGCAGAGTGGACACCTCAGGGAGACATGCAAGGAAACTGCAAAATTCCCAAGCAGCCTCTGATGCCCGGCAGGAGATGAGAGCCCTTTCTTCCCTCTAAGCCAGCACTGCAGCACTGGGTGCACACACGTGGGCAGCACTAAAGCCTTTTGGTCATGTAATACATGCCTTGACAACACAGAAACACCAGAACTCCCTTTTATCACCTGTAGAGCCCCTGCAGGCTGTTTCTAACCTGAACACCATTTTGGCCTTGGTTTTGCTCCTTTAGCAACAACTGCAAGACACACACTGCACAGCCAGAAAAAACCTTCTATTAGAAACAATGCATGGATGTGTGTTTGCTTTACAGATGCTGAGCCAGGGCATTTCATACCTCCTGGATGAGTAACTGATGGGGTTTTTAATTTTCTACTACACTACAAGGCCAGCTTCCTCTTTCTCTGCTATAAACCCTGAAAGAAGCGAAGTCAGAAGAGTGACCTTGGATTTATACTGGTGATGGCAAGAACAACATCTTCCTGAAAGTGAGATTAAAAAACTTGCACTGTAAGGATAAATAGGGTGCTCCCATAAAATTCTCAACATACAGTAAATTGGGTTGTAAAGCAGGTACTGATAAATCAGCAGGGCACCTTTTAAGTAACAGAAACCTTACGAAATCACAGCACTCACACCTTTGCTCTTTGCTATTCTGCGTCTTTTTCTTACTGTAAATCATTGCCACTGAGTTTAATAGTGCTTACACAACATTGTAAGCATCTCTTCAGTAATATAATTGTTATTTGTGATCCTGTTCATGCTTGAAAGCTTTTTTTACTGGAGGGGAAATCTTCCATTTTTCAATTGACCCATTTGTAATGGAAAAATGAGTCATGTTCCCCCCCCCCCGCAATGAAAGTGAATAAAACAGGGAGGTATTTTGAGTAGCTGTTTTAAGATTCAGCATCATATTTTGCTCATGGAGACTGGGTTTGCCGATCCCAGCCAGTCAGAGTTGCTGGAGCACGAATGTTTTCAGCCCCTGTTTTTCAAACAAACCCCTTATATTGCACATTTCTGTAAGTGAATAAGCCTTTTTTTCTCAGGAAAACTGCTGTCTCAGACAAGTGCAGGGTGCAGCAGAGACTGTCACAGCACAAGCTGCTGTGGTGCAGGCTCTGCACCCCTCGGCACTGAGGACCAACACACAGCACACGAGGCTGCACATTTCTCCACCGCCTTTAGCCCTTCTGCTAAGACCACCCATGTTAGTGCCACCTGAGAGATGGATTTTGATAACTCTTCTAAGACCACTGTAAGCAGGGGCAGCCACACTTTAACAAAGCCAGTGAAGCATCACCACAGACCTAAACCAGCAGCGCTGCATACCTGACATGACATGGGACAGTCACTTCTGCTGCCCTATCCAGCATTTCACTGATCCCTAATATCCCCTCCCCAACAGACTAAATGCTGTACAGTTTATTCTGGGGACCATAATAATCATATTAGATATAGCCAAAGATGAGAGGTTTCCCCTCCCAGTGGCAGAGGAGCGAGAGAAGAGAAAGCGATACTGACTATTGGTCCACTTACATCATTGGGAATAGTAAGTTCATGGGAACTGGTTGGAGTAGTGGCATCCAGTCCTATTCAGGGGACAGAGGGAAAATGTTACGCCAGTTTGCAAGAAGGGCAAGACACAACAAATGATATTTTAAAGGAGGAAACATACAGAAAGAAGGGGAGAAAAAAAAGAAAGGAGCAAAGAAAAACAGAACTGCTAGTGAAACAGAAAAGAAAGCAACAGATGCAAAACTCGGAGGGCTGCACTAATTTTAAATGAGTCCTATTTCAGTTAACCTTTAACCCACCAAAGCAACAAATGTCACATGAGATTCCACAGGGTCATAAAAAGCTACTAGAAAACAAAGGGTTTTCCCTAAAAACAGTCTCTGAAGCTTGTTGTAGACACATCAATTGATAAACTCATGAATTGCTGAAATTGCACCTGTCTACCAGGAGTTCCAGAATACCAAAAATGAAAGTCAAATGAACAATTAACAGAACAAAATACATAGGTATGAAAAAGAAAAAAATAATAAATGAAGGATGAGGAAGTTAACCTAGGGAAACTTGGGAATTATACGTGGGATTAGTTGCTGAAGGAATGTTGGGAAGGGGAATTTTTAAAGGGAAATGTACAGAATACTCTAAGCAGCGAAATACTCCAAGCTGCATACATTTGTTTTTAAATTGGGTAGACAAAAGGAAAATGGTCAGGAAATACAGAATTACTGCTCTAACACACAGTAACGTTACACAAACGTACATGTCACAAATATAAGCAGGAAAAGATTAAGGAGCAGCATGTTAATGACAAGAATAAGGAAAACATAAAGCTAGGAAAGGCAATTTAGTATTACTTGTAGGTATTTTATCCCATACATCATGAAGAAATGAAAGTATATTTTGGATCTTATGTCTCCTTGTCTAATTTTCTCTTTTTTTGGGGTGTATTACTATTATTATTGTTATTATTGTCATTGGCATCATTATTATCTGTAAAGACATACCCAAAATACTAATTTCCAACCAGAAAAGATGGGAAACAAGTATTCTGACAAAAAAGGGACTTGCCTACATTTTACTTACATTTACATTCAATTAAGGGTTGCATACGCTTGTTTTACATTAAATATAAACCAATGAAGTTACTCACAGAATTTGATATATGTGATAAAATGTTATTTGCCATACAAAGCATGTACCAGTACATATGTACTTCTGTTTTATGAAGATTTAGATGCCAAGCATGTATGTAGCAAAGTACAGTAAAAAAGATCTATTGCAGGATTAACTGACTTCTCGCTCTTGAATCAAGAATTCAGCTTCAGCTTTAATAAGTAAGTATGGACCAAATCTGCAGTCCTTAATTTACTGAACTTCCATTGCATTTTGTAGCTATATATACATATGTAGTAGGCACTTTTGCCAGCAGTGATGATTACAGATGCTCTTAAGATATTTGGCTCTACAAGGAAATGAGTTTCAGTGTGCCATAATTTCTTTAATCAGTATTTCTGCACCACAATTGCATACTGTTTTCCTTTGTTTTTCCTTCTTTCTAAACCATGTCACCGAACTGGAAATTTGAGAAGATGCAGACCCAGGAACTTCACTCAGGATCAACTGGTACATACTGCATGGTCCATAATAACTTTACAAGGACTGAAGAAAAGAAACTCGGGGCTTTTAGCCAATGGCACAAACGAAGCGGCTTTGATTAAGAAATGTAACAAACAAAGCACGTTTTAGTAATGATGAGAGGAACTGTAAAAGAGGTACGGGAGGGAAGAAGAGAGATTAATGTGCAAAAACAGAAGGATTGCTGGTCATTGACCACATTTATAATTAAAATGATGTAATGACCACGGGAAACAAAGCTGTTAAGAAGAAGGACATCCCCAGGGGGTCATGGGTACGTACCAGGGAAACCAGGGGTGGTCTGCCCAAGGGGAGTAAAGGGGGGATGCTGCATAGCCAACTGGTGAAGCTTGGTCAACTGCAGGGCAGGATGGGAAATTAGAACTAACCAATCAAATGGAATTATTTCAGAGCAGAGAAACCATCTTACATGTTCTAAAACTGGATTAATTAAAATTATATTGAAAAAAAAGTTTAAACATTCAGTCTAATCTACTGTAGAGAAAAATAAAACCCAAACTGGTTATAAATGACATCTCTACTGTTATTACATGTAATGGCTATTGTTAATATAAACTAATAATTGTAGAATTACATATTAAAAGAACTCAAATATATCACATGCAAAAAAGACCAAGATATCTGTCATTTGTTCCTGGGCCATTGTACTTTCTGCCAATTATTAAACAAGGTAAGAGATGCAGCTGAGCTAACACTTTGCTATACAGTATGTCATTCAGGAAGGGTGCCCTTAGGCCGTGTCTTTATTGCTAACTGTAGAAAGCAAATGTTGCCCAGAACAAATAAGAGGGAGAGGAACAGAAAGGGAGTAATTTACATGTGCTGGACTCACGTCTGGATGAGGGATGGCATACTGCCCCTGAATCGTGAATGCCTGAAAAGAACAAGCACAGTGAAGACACAGGTCAGTGAGGAGGGACAAGCAGTGTTCCTGCTCTCATCAGAAAAGCTCCTCCTGGCTCCCAAGGCAAATACCACCCACTTCGCTTTCAGTGCTGAATGAATCTTAATTGTCTTGTGCTGCTTGATGACACTTGGCACTACAGAAAAGTCTCTGCCAGGCTGCCTGCGCACTCCTTGCAAGCCGGGGATGCCAAGTGCTGCTGCAAGATGACCTTGGTCCTTAGGACCTCTCTCACCTCCAGCTCTATCAGCCAGAAGCAGAGCTGGGGACACTTCAGGGATTGAGGAGCATGGGGGTGGCCACTTCCCCTCCTTGCTGCCCCATTCACCAAGTGCCACTGATGCATGCACAGGGCGATGCTGATGCAGCAAGGGGAGCAGCAAGGATGGGGCAGACCTGCCAGGGGGATGCCTGCCCTGGCATCCAACTCCTGACTGCTGTGTGCATGGCCACATGCCAGCTAGCTCTGGGCTACCTCATCTGGCTAGGACAGCCATAGGTGCCAAGTGCCAGCAAACATGTGCCCCGGTGCATCCCACAGTGAGCACACATGTGGGATGGCAGCCTGTCCTGCAGTGCCTGGGCATCAGGCCAGCACGCCTCTTTGGAGATAGGGGCATGATGGAGACACCCAGAGTGGTGGTCTTATCTCCCACAAGAAGCCAAATATCCTCTCTCCAAATCCAACCTCTCTGCACAAGAGCAGTACAAGGGCTATAGTTTCTGTCATGCCTGGCACCAGTTAGCACAGCCCTTCGTCTCTCCTGCTGGCTCTGTAATGGCCTACAAAAGAACAACTATAGAGAGTTTGTAATTTTCAATTATATCCTGTAGGGCTTTTCTGAAAGGAATGGCATGTCAGAAAATGTTTAATGTGCTTGTGCTTAGACAGGCAGGAAAGCAGAAGGACAAATTATAACATATAAATATTTGTAGTGGGAGAATTATAAACGGGAACAGAGCTGATTAGCTTAGTTTGTAAAGCGCTTATTTGACAAAAGGCCTCTTAGAAAGTAATGAATCCTTGCAAATGATAAAACAATTCATTTAATGGAGTTCAGATATTAAAACTTTAATGCCTCAACTGCTTGATGCACATTTCTGCAGCAGAATTTCCCTTCTCGGGAAGAAACATTTCATTTAGTTTTTAAATTAGTTACAAAGCAAGGCTGCAATCCTGCAAACATTATGCACATGAGCAGTTTTCAGGCAGCAGTGTGTGTCACTGGGTGCAAGGGGATGCTCATGGGCAAACACACATGACAAGAAAAGGTTCCAGTCCACCAAAACAGGTGATCACTGGTGTCAGTGGGTCTTAAGCAAGGACATATTCAAGGAAGTAAAGCGTGTGTTTAAGTGTTTTACAAATGAGGACAACCTCAAGGAGATGTTACGCTGCTTTGCTGAGCGGAGCCTCTGTGCAAAGCCAAGCACAAGAGCACCTTCAGGAAGGTTACAGATGGAAATGGTGCTAAAGCAGAGCTTAGGTCCATGAGCAAACAGTGGGTTTTGTCTCTGAGCCTCTATGCTGGATCACAAGTCTCCTTTCTCATCCTGGCTTTACTTCAAACCCAGCTGAGAGAACACCTTTGATATCTCTGCCCAAGGAAGCTGTGGCTGCCCCATCCCTGGCAGCGCTCAAGGCCAGACTGGATGTGGTTTTGAGAACCTGGTCTAGTGGAAGGTATCCCTGCCTATGGCAGGGGGCTGGAACTAGATAACCTTAAGGTCTTTTCCAACTCAAACCATTTTACAACTCTATGACATGGGTGCTTCTCAAGCAGTGGTTTGCAAAACAGCAAGAAGCCACCCCCAAAAAATCACTAGTGAATCTAATAGAAGGCACCCCTTTCCTTATCATTCCTCTCTCTTCCACGTATGCATATACAAGGAAGCAAACAAACTGGAGAAGTAACAAAAATGAACATTCAGTGCTCAGATCTTTTTTTGGTTGTCAGTGAAAACCATAAAAGCAGCATGGACAAGATGGGTCTTGAATTTTCTTTCCCAGTTAAAAAAAAGGCAAAAAAAGCTCTTCATTTCTTAGGCTCTCAAAGGTCATTTGATTGATTTAGGTTGAGAAAAACTATCTTGGACTGCTTTACCGCTTTGGCAGAGGAACTGTGCCCTTCTGTAGCTGAGGCATATTAAGTACAAGTAGCCTGGTAGAGACTACCGAGACATCCATACTGTAATGTTTCACTAGGGACATGAGCACAGGTCGGCTTCCATCAATGCCAAGGGCAACTCTCCTACTGACGTACTGACATTAGTAACAGCAGGAATGACCTGGGCTACAAATCTTCCTCCATTTAAACCATAAAACTACTATGAGACATAAAGCAAGTTGTACCCTGTGAATACCCATCTAAACAGTAATGTAGCACAGTCAGTAGAAACTTCCCATTTGTTTCCATCAGGCAGGAGTGCTGGATTTATTTAATGTTTTTCTTTAACCAATACTGGGAAGGGGCAGAGCAGGACAGGACAGTGCTCAGCTTCATTTTAGTTCCACCATTTAATACAGTATCAAAGAAGCACAAGAGAATTAAAAGCAATACTTCAAGCAGAAGAAGCTCATATTGTTAAGGAAAACTAGAAATTTGCTAGTGTTCCTTGATATGCAAGCATTAAACAACCCAAAACCACTTTCAAGATAGCCATGATGTACTTTAGAATTGAACCAAAAGGTTGGATGGAATTAACACTGCTGATAAAATTCTATTTTCAGTATCACTTTCCACTTATGAAACCTGGGTGTCTTTCCATATTGATGTCCAAACACATCTCAACCGTTTTGTTTAAAACGTGCGCTTAGTCAGAGCACACAAAATTTAAAAGCATACAGGAAGTGTCTGTCTCTTACACTCTCTCCCACATCAAGAAGGTTGTGTTAGAAAAGTGAGAACACTGTTTTAACTGATAAAACTGAACATGACAAGAACTATTAGCCCTTAAAATAGGACACTTTCCATTATTTATACAAACTGCTCAGAGCACTCTAGCAAACAGTTTCAATACTTCTGAGTAATCATATACATAGATGTCTTTGAAGGTAGTGGCAATTACAATACTGGTAACGTAGGCTGCTGCATATATAAACACACATATTTCTTAAAGGAAAGCACTGCAGTGTAAATGGAGTGAATTATTCTAAACTTTTAGTCATAAACCAATTTCTGGCAAATTATTTTACATTTCAACTTGAGTCACTAAGGAGACAGATTTCTTATTTTGGAAACAGCTAAGAGTGGTAGGCTTGAACACCAGATACTGAAAGCTACTACATCCAGATTACAAATATGTGGATATACATCACAACATATAATTACAGAATAGGAGATAAACTCTGAGACAAAATTCAGAGGAAGCTCATTACAAGGGCCTGTCAGAAGCAATGGTGCTTTGGCATATGCTTGAGATGTGCAGGAGCTTCCTTACCCTGACTCATACAGCTTAAGATGAAGGGTGAATCAGCAAAACTTCATAATATAAAACAGAAACAGGAATGCCATTCTTGTGTTATCATACAAGTGCTGCACACTGTGGTTAGGAAGGTCCACACTCGCATGTATGCAGTTCATGTCACCTCAGAGACCCAATTGCTACTTGCTCTTGGGGGACCGTGAGCAGCAAAAATTGTGTGCGTAACTTTTTACTGCAAAGAGCACTATTTGGTCCTAAAAGCTATGAAAGCTATGAGAGAAGAATTACGCCTTTCATCAGCAGAGGTACCCTGCTGCTTGATCATCTATGAAAAGTGACAAAATTGCCTATACTGTTAGTGGAGGTGCAAATTAAGGGTGAAAAAAACAACCCCTACAATAAGCAGTTTTGTCCTACTCAGGGAGCACATGATTTGGACACATCTCAATTCAAACAAGGCCAAACTTTTCTTAATTAGAGAAGCTAATTTTAAATCTTGATAAAATACCAGTCAGCACAATTTTGCGTCAAGTTTGCAGTGCAGTGTTCTCCTTTCCTGCAAACGGCAAGCACACAGAGTAGACAAAGCACATCAATACTATACCAGGCAAGAAAGAGTAAAAGTTGAAAACTAACAGGCGCTGGCTGAGGTTGGGCCAAGACGGTGTGGTTTCCAGCTGAAGCCAAAATGGTGTCTGCTCTTACCTGGCCACCTGCAAAAATGATAGGTGCAGAGGCAGGTTTGGGACGGTAGGGGATGGTGGCACCTTTGGGTGGGGACTGCAAACAAAAACACAGAGCAATCAAAATGCAGAATGAAACAGAGCTCGTATTAAAAATATCACTCCTTTTCTTGGACACCTCAGACAACAGGCATGCAGCTAACCCTACCCACCCAACTCTGCCCTCCACCCCATCAGCCTAAAAGCAAGCCAAAAGCCACTTGTCTGGGCTTTGAGGGAAACATGGGCATAATTATGAACTTTGTCAATGGTTTGGAAGAGTCTGGCCTGTGTTATTACTTTGTTAACACAGAACACATCTCCTGCTTATCGAACTTCCCTACACTGATACAGTTCAAGGTTTCTTGTTTTAACAATTCAATGACCAGCCTCATCCTGCCTTTCATATGACTGAGCTGGCAGGTTGGAGAGAAACCTTCCTGGCTTCAGCAGAAGCACTAACCATGGTCTTTGTCATCATGAAAAAGAGTTTTTCCCTGTAGTCCGAGACAAGGACCCAAAGGGAAAACCCCTCACCAAGGCTAACTTCCTCCTCATAAATAAAGCAGGAGCATGTGTGTGTAAAAAAGGCTTCAAGCTGTCTGTGCAACACCTAGCAGAACGGTGCCCTGATTTCAATGCATTAGCTACAACTAAAGAAGGTACAATATCACTTCCATTAGTTAATATTATATAATGAGCTCTTTCATGTCAATGAAAGTGTTTGTTGTCAATTTAACCACATGCAGCAAATTTAAGCACATTCATTTTCTTGAGCATTTGAAGCAGCAAAGTGTAGTTAAGCCAGTGCTGTCTCAGTGCTGCCTGTGATTTGCCTAATGGTAAAATAAGGTACTTCTTATGTCAAAACTAGTTATTTAACAAGTGGTTCTACCTGTGGGAAAACTGGACTGTATCTCTCTGCTTTTGAGAAGTGGCTTCTCTCGAGAAACTCAAGGAACTTGGACAACAGAATACACTCTGTATTCACAAAGCTGGTAACTGTTGCCATCATGTACTCCATGTCTAACAAACCGAAATTATTTCTTAATATTACCCTTCTGCTCTCTTGCATTTTTATATCCTTCATCACAGTATTTCAGTAAAAACTGAAGCAAGAGTCACTTTTCCCCAATAAAACACTAAGGATTTATTAGTTTTTGTGCTTTCATTTGCATTAGGCTGTATGACATTTTGATGCAAAGGCTGTCTGTCATTTTGATGCATTGCATACTTCTGAACAGTCAACAGCTGTAGTGCTGTTCCAAACACTCCACTGTCTCTCCACTCTTTAAAGAGTAACAGAACAGTAGGGTATCAGAGATCATCATGAGACAGCCTCGACTAGATTTAGGTAAAAACCCAGCCCAAACAAAAAAAAAAAAAAAACAGAAAATTTTCCAGCAGAAACTGTGATAAAAGCAGAGATGTTTCAAGTTCCTTCTCAAAAATTATGGTTATTAGGTCAAGATATTTAATTTTGATTTGCTTAATTTTTTTTTCTAATTCCTATTCAACTTAATCAGTTGAGAAATGTACTTTCGTACTTGCACGAAATTATGGGCATTTTCAGCGAGGATTAAAATGCCCAGATTTTTCTAAAAATTACTATTGTATCATTTAATCTAACTGCTAAAAAATTGCAGTCAAAATGAAGTCTCCTGGCCTTAATGCAATGACCTGACCCAAAGGAAGAAAAAACCCCTAAATTACATTAGTCGAAATTATTTCTATTTAAAACTAGACCTAGTTGTTTTCTGCCCTGTTCTGCATCAGAATAATTCTGCTTTTCTCTTAGAATGGGCTGCAGCTCCATCCTGGAATTGGTTTATTGTTTGACAGCCCTGGTCTTTGATCGCTAAACCCTACTGCGAGAGTCTCTCAAACAGCAGGAAGGGCACAGTCTAACAGAGTCCTCTTGAAATCCCTGTTATGGGAAGGGTAGGCAGCAGCACTGGGGAAGCCCAGGGCAATTGAACATTAATGTGTTTGAGCATCTCCACGCGAGAGGCGATACACCAAGGCCTCACTTACCTCCAGCATAACCACGCATATTTGCTTCACACACTGGATAATGGCATCAGGAGTGCCTGAGATAGTCACTGCACGCTCTGTTGAGTTCGGCAACATGTCCCCTGCGACCTGCACCTGTGCTCCTGTGGACTTGAGGAGAGACAAAGCACAGAGAGCGTCACCATCGGGCAGGGAACAGCACCCCTCCAAAGCCTGATGTGATGGAGGGGATGCACCTCCAAACTTTCAATCTTTTCTTTGCTGGATATGTGATAACGTATGTATGTCAACTCATGCCCAGACAGCATAATTGGGGTCTGGCAGGACATGGATTTGCCTGCTCAAGGCAATCTGCAAACACTCCTGTCCTAAGAAGATTAGTCCCCAGTAGCTGCTAATGAATCAAACTGTGACCTGGATTTCATGACAAGTCTTTTAACCCTCTCAAAGACAGGCAGTTGCAATGCTGACTAAAACATGGAAAAGGTGAAACCAAGAATTTTTCAACAATTAAAAAAAAACAAAAAAAGAAAAAAGTTAAAAAATGCTGACAACCAAAGAAGTCCTGCTAATCCAATGAGCTGCAGATAAATGGCTCTTTAATCCACTGACGGCTGACTTGTGTACCTAGGTGAAATCTGGGGCTGTCTTATCTCTGCTGTACCTCAGGATGGTACAGAAGCACTTCTAAATTATAGAGTTGATTAAACATAGGCACATTATCAACTTTTAGCTCATGAATGAAGTCAAGGAAGCAATGAGCCAGTTTTGTTTTCTCTTTTTATAAAATTTGATCTTGTCACTAATGTATCTTTGTTAACCAAAAGAAACCAACCCCCAAAACCAAAGAAAGAAAAAAATAACATGAGGCTAAAACAATCCCTGGCACTATTTCACAAGCATCCTGGAAGACCTTTTCTGTCAATAGAGAAACCCTGGGCATTTAGTACTGAGTTAGCACTTTCATGTATTCCAAACAAAATACATTCCTGACTGTTACTGCAATGCAATTATTTTGGGCTTCTAAAAAACCCTGTATTTTCAGCAATCATCAACTTTATGTCAGACAGCAAGGAGTTAATTTGTTCTCCTGCTGGTTACATACAACACATGCTATTCTTCTTTCCAAAGACTGATTAAATTACTGATTGCATCTTCTGTTCACTAGTGCTGTTTAAGGCCAGAATATCAATTCCTTGCTCTATAATAGGCTTTGGAATTTCACCATAATTTGATCAATCAGTCATGCTTTTCTTTTCTTTGTAAGCTTATCTTGAAAACAGTTCTGCAACCCTACAAGTTACTCCTGGGTACATGACTGAACACAAAAGACCATCCCTCATGCTGCCGCTGCTCAGTGTTACATGACGATGAAATTAGACCACATCTCTGGATGCTCCTTTTTCTTTTTTTGTTTGCTTGTATTTGCTGTTTAAAGCACAGTTCTAGGTATCTGTACATCTAGCACAAAATACTCTACCAAATACAGTGGTCATTTATGCATTTGCTTCCGGTGCCAATCTTGTTTATTCTTTGACTTTGGTCACACGTCAGCAATGAGAAAACGAGTAATATTTTGTCTGTTACCCTTACGCTGAAGAAAATGTGTAGTGTGATTTCTTGGTACCCTAGCCTTATCAAAACACCTTGTTGTCCAGACACTGTGTACTTCCTTGTACTAGACTAGTAGGTAATTGCTTCTGAAACTACGCTCACCAGAATAATCCCTTCAGTCATTTATTTAATGCACACAGACCAACAGACCAATCTCACCTTTAAAAACTGTCCCAAAAAGCACTCAGTACTCTGGATGAGGTAACTGATATATAAAATCCAAAGTATCAACAGCTGTAAAACAAAGAGCTAAACACTTACCAGCACATGGCTCATACTCACGCCTGCTCCAATTTTAACACAACTAAGAAATCAGCTGCATTTCTGCTGCCTGACAGATCTCCTGGACTCCTAAGAGATCTGGAGGATCAAGAGAAATCATGTCTCATGGCTGAGGCCACCTCTGACCATGTGCTCTGACAGTAGTTCTGCCTTCTCCAGTGGCAAGGCTTTAGCCTGTCTTTGCCTGCTGCCTGCCAGGGCTGGAGCATCAGCTGCAGGGTAAGCTTGCTGACTCACCCTGACATGAACTCCTGAAAAGACTGGCTGTCCTGTGGCCATTCAGAATCTGAGCCAGGAATGCCCTGTGTGAAAGGTAAAGTGTACACCTTCCTTCCACCCAGGAAATCCACTTCAGCAAACAAGTTCTTCTCCCTTCTACACTGAGTTGCTGACAAAGGTTTTTTGGGATTAAAGAAAAAAAAAAAAAAGGGTCATAGAAAACCTGTCTGCACAAAAATAATGTTTTCTTCCTCTCAAGTGTCATCAAGCGACTCCTTCCCCACACATCTCAAAAGCTGCTTTTGGCTGGGATAGAGTTAAGAAAGCATAACCAGGACAGCTGACCCACACTAGCCAAAGGGATATTCTATACCACAAAACATTATACCCAGTATATAAACTGGGGGGGGGGAGGGGTTAGCTGGAAGGGGCTGTTTTACTGCTTGGGGCTGGGCTGGGTACCAGTCAGTGGGTGGTAAGCAATTGCGTTGTGCATCACTGCTTTTTACTGTTGTTTTAGTTTCTCTCTCTCTCTTTCCCTTTTCATTGCTTTTATTAGTAGTAGTATTGTATTGCACCTTATTTTAATTATCAAACTGTTCGTATCTCAACCCACAGGTTTTAGCTTTTTTCCAGTTCTCCTCCCCATCCCACTGGGATGGTTGGGTGTGAGCAAGTGCGTGGTGATAAGTTCCCAGCTAGGGTTAAACCATGACAACTACTAAGAAGCACAGCTCCTGGACTCTTTGATGAAAAATAAAGTAAGGGCATTCCAAGAAAAAAAGCCAACTGATTTGTTACTGCCTTTTACTTGCAGGTCTCAGTAAGCACAGAGACCCCTTCAAACAGCAGGGCACTTTGTTGTTTTTCTGTGAGTTTACAGCAGACAACCTGTGCACGTTTACATAAACACATCCCACAAAGTCAGATGCACACGGAGGAACATGTTGTTTACTTGGCAACAAAAACTCTGGAACAGCTTTTGGCAGCTCTGTCAGCTAATGGAAGCACTACATGCTTCTTTTACTTCCCTGCAGGCAAGGAGAGAAAAGGCCCTTTCAGTAGTGGCCAGATCCTGAAAGGTGAAGATAAGCCTTCAGAGGGAATCTTGTTAAAAAAAAACTCCCAGGGAAATCAAATGTGAATCCAAATGAAATAATTTGGATGAACTTGAAAGTCAACAAGGATGAGACCCCTAACCATCCTTTATAATCATCTTTCCTTCCAAGGCTGCCATAAACTAGTATTTCATAGCAAATGCCACTCATATAATTTTGATAAAGTATTTTTCACTCCTTCTTGACACCTGATTGAATTTTCTTTGATAGAAAATCATCTGGCAACTTTTCTGTATATTTTTTTTATGTCCTGGTTTAAGCCCAGCCAGTAACTCAGAACCATGTAGCCGCTCACTCACTTCCCCCTTCTTCCCCCACCCTGCTCCCGGAGGGATGGGGAGAAGAATCAAAAGAATGTAACTCCCATGGGCTGAGATAAGAACAGTCCAGTAACTAAGGTATAACACAAACCACTGCTGCTGCCACCTATAATAATAAGGATAAGGGAAATAACAAGGGGAGATAATACAACCGCTCACCACCCGCCAACCAATACTCAGCCTGACCCAAGCAGTGATCTAGCTCTTCAAGGTAACTGCCCCCATTTTATATAGTGGGCATGACGTGCTGTGGTATGGAATACCTCTTTGGCTAGTTTGGGTGAGGTGTCCTGGCTCTTCTTTCTCCTGGCTTCCCCGCCTCCCTGGCAGAGCATGAGACTCAGAAAGTCCTTGGTCAGAGTAAACACGACTTAGCAACAACTAAAATCATTGGTGTTATCAGCATTGTTCCCAGGCTGAAAGTCAAAACCACAGCACTGCAACAGCTACTAAGAAGGAGAAAAATGACTGCTACTGCTGAACCCAGGACAAAATGAAATGTAAAAGCTCAATAAAACCTACTGTATTGAAGCTACATTTAAGATAAAGAAAAGGAAGTTTCAGTTTGGTAGAGCCTGTCAAGAGCTTTTGTTTTGATACAGTCAAACAAACAAAAAAAAAAGATCAGCATGTTATTTTGTTATTCAACACCTCATCCCATGTTGGAATGAAAATATATTTAAAAAGAATACTGTCACTGTTTCCAGAATAAAAATTCATTCTGAAATGTCCTATTCAGATTTTCTCTACATAACCGAGCATGTACCTAATCTCCTTGTTTGACTAATTGCAAACACTGGATCCTTGGCTTGGCATGTGCTATGTTGTTACAGTCATGGATGGAAGAATTAAACCTGGCACTATATGGTAATTTTTTGGAGGAAAAAGTGGCTGCTAGCGCAGCACATTGAATGATACCTTTAGATAAAGGTCAGGATTAAAAACAATCAGTATATTTGGAATACATGAAATACATGAAACCTGTGACACAGTGAGATTAGGGAGCTAGGGAGAAACAGGAAAGGAGCATGAAAGTAAAATGCTACTTGTGCCTTTCTCTGGCTGCAAGGGTGGTAACTGATTTGGAAATGGCTGCAGCACTCTGACTTGGGAATCCCCTGAGTACTGGTGGGGAAGGGGCTGTGCCTGAAGAAAATCTTGACAAGCATTGCTGTCACTAACCTGTCTCTTTGCATCAAAGGCTAATACGTTGTAAAGCTGTTGTTTATTTCACACACGGTCTTACCCTCAAGGAAAGTACAAGTGTACAGCTGTGCTTCCCCCAGAGCAAGGCTTTTCCAGGCTTTTCGCTCAGAACACGCTTATGTCTGTGCGATGAGCAAAGTGCAGTGGATGATGCACTAGGCTGGCAAGATGTCATGCTAGCCAGTGTCCACAGCAGACATCTCAAGACTTACCTCCCTGATTTCTTTGATTTTGGAACCTCCTTTTCCTATAAGGGATCCACACTGACTTGCCGGGACGACGAGCCGCAGTGTTACAGGCGGTTTGCTTGTCACTGTGCTGTTTGTCATTGAAGCGTTTATGTCCTGTAATCACAACGTCGGTGAGAATTAGCAGAGGATTTGTCATTCCTGGTAAGCACTGAAGGGCTCAGAGCAAAAGCCTGGGCTGTTTCTGGAGACCTGGGGAGCCTGCAACCATTTGCAGTTTGTTTCTGTTTCAGGTAAAGCTGCTGGCTCTGCTGGCGATATGCCTTAAGCACGAACCACACAAGCAGCCTGTGCCAGAGGAGCCCTTCTGCTGTCTGCCATTGCAGGTCCACACTGTGGGACCTGAGGACAGCCTCTGAGGCAAGGCTAGGAGGGGGAGGTGGTATTTGTCATTAGACCACTCAAAGCAGATGGAAAAGACAGAGGCTTTTGAGTTCACAGGCCTCCCCAGTCCCAATTTGGTCTCTTTTCCACCATCTCAATTAGAACATATATACTATATGATAAGTTTCAGGCAATTTCTTGTCAGATTCAATACAAAGAAAAAAGGTTAAAAAAGGGAACGACAAAGAATCTGTGAATAATCTGAAGCAGAGAAAATCTGATTGTAATGATGAATATTTTGCTGCCCTCCTCCACTTCCCACCCCACCCTCCCCAGTTTAATTTCTCTTTTGTAGCAGATCCACAAGCGTTTGTAGTGCTACATATTTTCTAAAATCTTCTTCCATCTCAGCTCTATAACCAGAGTACAGAGATCAGCAGAACAGCAATTGCCTGTATCCAGGTAATGTATCCTATATCCCTGTATCTCATTATTCAATATTTATGAGACCTATAAGTTTTCATGAGCATTTCAATATGCTACTTGTTGCAAGGTGTACATTGTTCTAAGTCTATTTTGTTTGTTGAAAATCTTCTAGGCAAGACAAACCAATCCCTCTACAATCTTCAATACAGAGGAAAAGATAAAGCTTATGTTTCCGCTGATTGATGGGATGCTGTTGAGAACACTTAGGATCACAAAAAGAGCCACAAGCTGCATGATGCCTGCCCAAGAAGTTGAGACTCTCTAATGTGGTTTACTAACACTAGCTGTGAGCTGAAAAGACCATCTCATCCATCTGTGAGGTGGCATGGCACAGCTATTATATCCTTGACAGAAATGCTACCTAAAAGTTAGAACACTAATGACAGAAAACATGCAGTTCATTTAACTCATTCATGATGCAACAAGAGTTCCAGCAGACAAAACTGATGTGATTCCCTACATTCTCACCACTTGTTTAAAAACAAGAAGTCAAAAAGTGACTATACTGTGTGATCAGGAGCTCAAATTAACAAAAAAAAAAAAAAAAAGAAAAAATACTTTAAACAACTCCGCATGCCTCATTGAACTGGTGTTGGAGCTCAGTGACATCAGTTGGAGCTCAGTGACACTGATTCCTATGGTACCTCCACATTTGTGATGGCAGCATTATTCCATCCAAGAAATGACTTGGTGTGACCTTGCTTAGCTTATAAGAGAAGAAAAAGTCTCAAATGGAATGAGGTATTGCTGCATGCCACAAGACAGATACCAAATCACTCCTCTGTCAGCCAGTAACTCACATTTTGTTTAGTGCCTGTGTCAGTGAGAGATTGCAATCTCAAATAAAGTGAGAGGGATAGCAGAATTTTGCAGCACCCATGTATCTGAAATAAAGCCTAAGTCATGCCAATTTTTCAGCTGGAAGATGCCGTCTCACTATATCATGTTTGTGTAAGGTGGAGGCACACGATCATCCAGATGTGATAAATAACCCTCTTCAGCCACCCAGCACGACCCTGATAATGTCTTCCACTTCCATACCATATGCGACCTGACCTCAAAGTCTTCACTACACTTAGTGCCTCCAAAAGCACTTCACAAAAATTGGAAGCTGCTATTCTCATTGTTTTCTCCTTGTTATTTAAAAAGAGCAAAATCTAAACATGCAGGCGTGGAGTGCATTAAGGAGTTAGTCCTGCTTAAAAAACAACAAACAAGAAAGGACCAGAAAAACATCCTCTCCCGAACTGCAGGCTCCCAGGTAGGGCTGGCTGGAGATTGTCTCACAGAACAGCTGGGTTTCAAACTGGGGGATTACCATATCTTTCACCTTTTAACTTTCTGCGACACTGCATACATTTCCTCTGGCAGTCCCTAGAGCCAGCTCTTGGATGGTCTGTGAGGTGGCTCCACGCTGGGTAACCACCAGCACAGGGTTTACTGTAGTTGTAGTAGGAAGAGTTGACCTATGCCAAAAATGCATCATTTCCAACAAAAAGATATGCATGAAAAATAACATTTGGTAGATAGCTCATTTGTAATTTGTGAAACAGTACTTTATTTTGCCCCTAAAGTGTTAAAGTTACCTCATTTTATTGACAGGAATAGTTATAGGAAACTTTAACTGATTATATGAGACGTATTTCCTTACCCCTGTTCTTCTAAATATATGAGAAGTCAATTATATTAAAACTAAATACAGATATTTCAGAATATATAACTGCAGTACCTGCAGTTATACTCCTTTGCTAAAACCCACATGAAGAGTCCAGACTAGCCTCTATAATCTACAAGGGTAAATATGCATAAAATCCAGTCAAATGCCTGAACTTCGTATTTCTTTGCCTATTGCTAGCTATAGCACTTTCAGAGACTATGCTGTGTTGGGTGGTGGGGTGAGGATCCAATGCTGTGCAGTGGTCTATATTTTTATGAGAAATGCAGTGCTGTTTCCACTGGGTACTCATTTTGGTGGGAACTGCTGGGGATTATCACTGTTAATGATTCCCTCAGCATTTTTCAGGATAAGGCCCTAAACAGAACATGGTTTTTGTGCAGAGAGGCTGCTCCCTCCAGGTCTCAGTGGACTGGAGGATATGGTACCATACACAAAGCTGCTTCGTAAGCTTAGAAGAAAAAAGGATTGGTACAAGATGGGTAGGAGATAAAGCCGAGATAAAAAGATGACTACAGGTGGTTTTAAAGTTGGGCTGGGCAGAATTATTTGTATGGTTCTGCAGGATTCAACCTCAAAATTGTTATCTCAATAACTGCTAAGGAAAAGAATTAGCATTCTTATAAAATGTACTATGCAACAAAATCAGAGTACTTTAACATGTTGGAAGACTGGTGTATCACACAGAAGGTCTGAAAACCCGTGTGGGACTGGAGCGATATAAATGGGATTAACATTTGCAGTATGAAAAATGTGGCATTTGTCTGGGGGCTGACAGGAATGTTGTCTGAGACTGAAGAGATTCCCACTGAGAACACCTGAGCAGGAGCTGGGTATACCCACGAGGCACAGGATGGCTGTGTGCAAAACATTACAATAATAGGAAGTGAGGCATTTCCAGCAGCGATAGGAACATGTTAACTAGGACAGGCGACTGTTAGAGCCATTAAATAAGCCTTTTTGGAACTCCATTTGCAACCTGTCCAAGATTAACATAAACAAAAAGCTAGAAAGGGATTACTAAAGTCACAAGAGGGGTAGAAAATGCATCCTCTGAAAGACTGAGCTTGGCTCACCTACCCTGCAAAAGAAAGGATGTGAGGGGATAAAACTGTTTTCTAAAAATGAGTCTAAGAGGGGAATCCTCAGGGATGGAAAGGCAAGAATTACTGAAACTAACGGCCAGTGCTGGCACAGAAACAAAGCTGCATAATCTGTTCATGAATAAATTCTGGTGAGCAGTGAAAAGGTGTCCAATCCTCTGAGAAGTGACGTTGTGGATCCAATATCAGGGAACAGAAAACATCTAACTAGTTTCTGGTCATGCTGTGAAGTTGCAGGTTGCAAAACACATCGCTTTTGCTGGACGACAACTGCATGTGATGGCCTATAAACTCTTTTATAGTCCTGTTGCTCTAAATGTGAGCAATCACCATGGGTAAATAAAGGCACACACTGCCATTTACCATCAATGCCAGCATTTCCGAGTGCTAATAACCTCACTGACTTGAAGAAATAAGCACTCTTAAAAAAGAGATTCATATCCCTCTAGTTTAATCATCAATGGAGAGACACATTCCCTTTATGCTGCCGCAGGTAAGTCAGTCCAATAGTCTGCAGGCTCTTCCTTTAGGAAAAGGTGAGCTGCCTTCCGCAGGGGCCTCTGTCAATCTACAGAGGACAGGAGAGATGCCTGGACTAGACGTAAGGCTTTCAGAAGCAGAGGGAGTTAAATCCTCTCCTGAGTAACAAGAGTTCGTATTCTGTAGTCTCCTGTCTTTTCTATGAGGTTTCCCATTAAAGTGGTGACCATATCTAATTGTAGTTGTTTCATGACAGTTGAGGAGATCCCAGCACTTTAGGTACGTGTCTGCACAGATCAGTTTGTCAATAGTAAATTGAGCTCTTGCCTCACTCTTAGTGCCTTTATTTTAATTAAATTAAAGCTGAGCTTTAAATATGGTAATCGGTAATCATATAGTTTGTTTTTAAAATAAAAAAAATCTATTTAGATGAGTTCCATATTCATTTTGACATATATAAATTTTACATCAATACCAAATGGAATCATATAAAAACAGAACTAAAATTTAAGCAATTATTCTTTTCAAATCAAACCCACAATGGGACAAGAAATTTTCCAAGACATTTTTCCTACCATTAGTGCACATTACTAGAAGCAATTGCTTTTCCCTGAAGCCTCCAAAAAGCAAAAGAAATGATCAAACAGCTTGCAAATTGACCCATTATTTTTCTTCAGCATTGCTGCCAAAAGCATTTATAAAAATACAGCCACTTTCATTGCTATTAAATAGAACATTAAACAAATAATACTTAACATTAAAGCAAACATGAGAAAATTCAAACGGTGTTTGTATTTCAACTTGAAGAGAGAAAAAAAACGCCTTATTTTATTTCCTTACCTCTTCAAATTTTAGTGCAATCATAGAAAAAGCTTTAAAAATTGCATCTGTTGGGCCTGTTATTGTCACAATTCTCTCTGGACAGGAGCCTTCTGAAATATTGATTCGAGCACCACTCTGTCAAAAAGAACAAATATTTTTCAAATTTATACTTCCCAGGGAACAAACTAAGCAGGATTAGGGATACGGTTTGGGAAGCAATATCTTAAGGCTTCTAATTCCCTCTCTTACAAGTACAGCCCAAACATTATATAATTTCAGAATAAACACTCTCCAAAAATTCATCTAACTGGGAAGCCAGATTCTGTCTGGGTAAACACTTAGACAGCTTTCTTCATGGTATGCAAATAGTGCTTCTGCAACTGAAAGTTGTGAATAATGGCACAATCAAGTCTTTTCCCTTTCCTCTTGCTGGGTTTACCTCAAATAGGATCGGAGCTGCAGAATTTCACACAAAATTGGTTTTCTCCAGGGAGCATCTCCCAGGGAAGACACACCTCTCTGCCTTAGAGACCCAAAGGCAGGGTCTAGACAGCGCACTGCTTTGTACTGTGGAGAAGACTCTTCATAGATGTGTCTCCTGCAAAGGCAGTCAATTACTGTGCACTGAACAGCCCTTTAAAGGAGTACTAGTAGGACAGGCAACAGTAACAGTGTTATTTCCTTTAGGCAAGGAGCCTACTGGAAGGAGTCAGAAAACTTTAAAGCTTGGAGACAGGGCAGAAGGGCTCTTCGTATACTTAGTCCCCTTTATGCCACTGTGGCAGTGCAGAGAAAACCCCTAAACCAGACATAAATACATTTAAGAGTATCCTGGTGTAGATAATGATCAAATCCAGTTCAAGTAAGACCCACCCTACACTTTCCCTAAGGTTTCAGGCATGAAAATGTGCTAAATGCAGCCTAAGGAGTCACTGGAGCCTCCACTCATCCACAAGCACTGACCTCCCTGAGGATGGCCTGTAGCCAATGTGAGATGGGGTTTGGATTAACTTGGCTCTTTGTCTTCAGGATTACCACAAATCAGCTGATGTGCTGTGTGTCTGAGCCCTTATTCACGTCCACAGTGCTGCTCAACAGCAAGATATTGTACTCATTTAAAGGAGGACCAAGTTATAATCATGTGGAACATAGCTTCTTTGTCCTGTGCTGATATAAAGATGCATATAATTCCTTTATTTAAAATAAAACCCCACCAATCAAATAAAGCCTCTTGTGAACTCCTGCAGATTTTTCAGGAGTGGAAGAAGAACACTTGATAAACATCCTGAAAAACTAACCAGGAATCATAACTCTTCTCTAAGATGTTTAACTTGGAAGTCAGGAGCACGCTCCTACGATGGCTTCTCTTTTGTGGATGCAAATTATACCCAAAGATATATGCCCATGATCATAATTAATCATAAAACTAAAACGTGTTTAATCAACTGGCAGGATTACCTAGGATATTGGTTTTCTTTTTACTTCCACTTTTTCTTAAGCCTTAGCAAACGTACTTATCTGTAAAAACATGCGTGAAAACTCTTATAATCAAAATTGGGGCTCTGGACTCAGTCAGCCTGATGACAAACTCCCTATTGTGTATATTAAAGATGGATCTCAGCAATTTTCTTTACTACAAACACTTTGAGATTTCCCTGCCACAGATCTTTTATCAGCGTATAAAACAACAAAGCCGCTGACATAGTAATATACTGCAGGTTTACCAGAACCAAATAGACTTTTCTTGAGGCACCCTCTATACACTCTGCACTCCTAAAGTTTTGAAGAGTAGGATTTGTCTTTTGAGCTATGCTTTTAGCACTTGTTTCAAAGAAGGAAAATTACATGGATTTCCAAGTAAGATGTGCTGCCTTGCAGGACAAGTGCCGGTCTGTAACCTCTACCTGGGCACAATCCTCTGAAGACGATGCAGCTTTCTCTGCAGAAGGGAAGGATGCCTGTGGACAGTGGGGAGACTGAGGTTTATGTAGTGCCCTGTTTTAGTTAGCTATTTTGTGTTTATGACCTTTCCAAAGGATGTGAGTGGTCTACCCTGCTCACATCCTACTCACAGGAAGTTAAGGCTTTGTCAAGACATGGCAGAGGGATACTTCAGGTTACACAAGTCTGGCTACAGCCCTACTGAACCCTGTGTCTACCCTCAAACTTTATATGCATCAATCTAATGCTTGGTTTCAGATTTTGGAAACTTTCTACCAGGAGGCCAAGACACGTGCAGGACCGATGTTTGTATGCTAAAGAAAGATACAGTGGTTTTAATCATGCTAGCTAAGCTGTTCCTGAGATAAGACAGCAGCAGGCGTATTGCTATGGGAATGAAAGACTCCAGACTGCTGCGGTGATAAAGTGGTTACATTAATAACAACGTTTAACTGAGGCCAGCACATTTACACACCACCACTTGCAAAGAATGGCGGTGTTAAATTAAGTGCCCACTTGATGGCAGTGTCGGTTTGCACACGCTGAATTTCGCGGTGAGCTGGAATGAAAGGCAAGTAAAGACATCATCAAGGCTTGTCTTACCTCCTCCCTCATCTTCTTAACAGTCTCACCTTTCTGTTAAAGAAACAGAAAAAAAGTTAGCCTGGACTGATGAAGTGAACTGATATACAATATTTTGACACGAAAATAAAGAGAAAAAGTAATTTCCTGACCTTTCCAATAATGCTTCCAACCTCCTGAAACAGAAAAAAGAAGACACAGTGAATGACACGAATTGCTACAGAAGAGCATTTGCCCTGCTCCCAAGCTATTTCACTACCACTTATTTCAAACCTGCAATGTGAAGCATAGCCCCTTCCATTGTTGCTGTATACAAATACGCTATATTAGATACAAAGGGGCAGACTAAAAATGCGGTTTTGCAGCCTACTGATTGTACAAGAATACCTTTAACTGAAGCTGATCTTGCAGATACAGATCAATCCTGCAATTATAAACACAGATAAACCCCTATCAGGGAATAAAAAGTTCAAAAATAACAGAACTGCACAACCTATTGGAGAAAATGAGACATAATACAAGCATCAAAATAACTTCACATCTCACTGATAGCAAGCATTTACCCTCTTTACACCATGTAATAGCCAGAGCTGTCTTTCCATGCTGCTGAATATTATTGTGTAAACACCTGGTGGCCTGTCTTAATCTCCGTGTTAAGCACTTACAGAACAATAACTGCTAATCACTTTTTAGGGATTTGGGAATTGCTGCTGGGCTTTCACAATCTTCCATGAAGGGACAGACTGAGAAATGTGACTGTGAACATAAAATAGAGGAACACTTTGGCAGTTCTGGCAACATCCCGAGGGTTAAAAACTCAATGAATAAAACCAAGAGATAGCAAAACTGAAGCTAATAACTCTAAAATGAATAGCCTGAGCATGTTACACAGATCACACAGGTGTGACATCAGACTGGAAATCATCTGATGGAGAGGAGACCAGCTAAAGGAAAACAAGCTCTTCTCCTATACCCAGACTGTGAAATCTTCTTCAATGGCTAAAGACCATCTCACACGGCTCTGTCCCAGACATGATATACAGTCGTGTGTCCCCGCCTTCCCCTATCTAAGTCTGACCCATCCTGAAACACAGGCCAAAGAGCAGGATATAAGAAATTGACCTCCACTGCTCTGTCCAATGATGGACTCAAAATAAAGTGGTACTAACTTCACCCTTCAGTAAATAACTACCTGCAGTGACCTCGAGAGAGCTATTTCTCACCAGTTATTTATAAGCTTATAATACGAAGCTGCTTGTGCTTGCAACTTCGCACATCCTGCCCACTAGATATAAAGACTTTTCAGGGAGCAGACCACCTATCTCAATTAAGAACTTTAGCATATGGCTCCTCTGCACTCTCTGCAAGTGTGCACGTAACACCAGACTGGGGGAAACAGTCAATGTACTGCTGGACACGGCTGCTATTTGGAGTCTCACCCAGACAGGGTGGAGAAATTGGCTGAGAGAAACCTCAGGGAGCAGAACAAAGTAAAATGAAAAGTCCCATTAAGTTGGGCAAAAACTTGTTACAAACTGGCTTTGTAGAAAAAGTCCTGGGGGCCCCAGTGCACAACTCCAACACAAGCACATGAGCTCATCAGCAGTGCATCCCTGATGAAACAAATGCTGGGCTGTATCAGCAAGAGTGTAGCCAGCAGGCTAAGGCAAATGATTCTTGCCTTCTCCTTGTGTCTGTGAGGCCATGCCTGGAGGATTTTGTCCTATTTCGGGCTCCCAGTAGAAGACAGACAAGGACACACTGGTGTTAATTCAGTGCAGGGCCAAGGTGGTCAGGGAACCGGAACACAGGACACATGAGGAGAGGCTGAGAGAACTGCATGCATTTGTTGTTAGGAAGAGAAGATTTGGGAGGGCATCTTATTGCAGTTTACAGGAAAAGGAAATAAGGAAAGCAAGTTGCAACATCAAATTCCTACTTGACATGAGGAAGGATTTTTTACTATGGGGATGGCTGAACATTGGAACAGGTACCCAGAGAAGATCCATCCTGGAATCTCCATCCTTAAAGGTGTCCAAAACCAGCCTGGGCAAGGTCCTGACCAATCTGCTCAAATGGGATCTTCTTGATTCAGGTCACACTGGAGACCTTTGGGAGTTCCTTCCAACCTCCAAGGGCCTGTGACTCTTCAAGCATGGCCTTATATCCACTGAAGTAAATGCCTAACTAGCCACAGAGTTCCTCAACCCATGGAGGCCCTTTCTCAGGCTTATTTTTCAAACCTTACTTTTTCTGTTCTGAATTTCCCATTCTTATTTCCCTTCCTACTTCTTTTCCAAGGTAAGTTTCTGCTCTCTTGTACATACTGACCAGAGAACAGATACTGTCCGGACAGGAACTGCAAATCTTACAGAGGTATCTGCCTTGCAAACTTCTGTTTCTGCTGGCTGATGTACAGTAGATCTTTGCATGTCACACAGCTCTGTGACTGCTCTTGCTAAAGTTCTCCATGTCTGGCTGGGACAATGAGGCATCTGTACATCTGTGCATACAATGTGAAGAAGCAGCTCTGTGAGAAGATGAACGAATGAAGCGTACTAGCTACAGTTCTGTGTCTTGTGACTAAATTACCCTGTGTCTCTTAATATGCGGGTTTAGGTCATGCCTTTTCCTATGGCTGAGACTGCTGTACCAGCGTGCTGTGTAGGCTCTCTAACGAATTGCAGCATTTTTGTTAGCAGTGACAAATTTGGAACACCCATTCCACAATATTTTTAAGATCTTACCAACTTTTATATTATCACTGTAACTGTTGAATGCGGTTGAACAATACAGGGAGCGAAATTCTCAGTGGTAAATCGTTCTGGGAGCCCCTCATGTCTAGTAGTTCCTATCTGCCCATTCTGCACATTCAGCAGTTTTGCCTTGAAAACTTTTGTCCATTCTTCTCGACCCCAGCTTTCAGAAATAGCATCTTTTGTAAAACAGATTCTTAGCAGGTAGAAGGACCTTTTGCTGTGGGTGAGCATATTGTGTTTCAATTGCTATGGGCAAGCAATCGTATTTCAGTCCCTGGTATAATTTCAGTTTTTGTATATGAGAAGTTTCATTAGAAACTGTAGGCCTCATCTTGAATCTGCAAAGCTCTGTCAGTATACACTTAGGATGAAACCTGTCCCAGTCCATTTGATCATACTGGGTCTTAATGACAGATGCTGTTCTTTCAGAAATGTATGGATGAGTCATGGATGAGTCATGGCTATTAAGTACAAAGATATCTTCCTTGGAAATAGGAAAAGATACTTCTGCTTTCGAAACCAAAAAGCAAAATGCCATTTGTAGCCCAAGTAAAAAATTTGGTCCATTTCAAACAAAGGAATTGGGAGTATTTAAACTAGCAGAGTAGAGCAGGGAGCCAGGATTAGGAGGAAAGAAACACTGCATTCATATAGATATTCCTATTTTTTCCAGAATTTTTGATCCCTTACAGATTATTTACAAATAAATAAATAAATCTAGAATAGTTCTAAATGGGTCATTTCAGAATCTTTTGGGGCTTTAGGTGTTTTTAAGAAAGAAACTTAAGAAACATTTAAGAAAGCTCCCATAAGTACTGGTGTCTACAGATCATGTCTTTAATTATGATGAAAAACGTACTTCAGAAGACTCTTTACATCTCCTTCCCCAAACTACCAATGCAAACCTTTAGTGTTTCTTTATACAGTCCAATGTTTGTTTCATATAGATTCTTGTTTAGTGCTTAATGAAATACCTAACATCAGTTTACAACACTCGAGTTTTATCAGTATTCCTAGCCAAGTTTACTTTGAGTAACCATCTTCAGAAAATGTTTCTGCACTTGCCAGACACCAAATTATGCTGTAGTTATCTGAGTAACACCGAAGGGATGAGATGCCTGTCACCTGCATCAGTTCACTGAAAGTCAGGAGTCTCATGTAAGCCAGGCACACAGCCTCCTCTGCAACCCAGGGAGAGAGATAATGGAGGGTATTTTGTTCCTAAAAGAGGAGGGAAGAAGTGTCCTCCTGAGGGCTTCATCTTTCTCCATCTGCAGCAGGAGACGACTAGACTGACACTAACATACCTGAAGTTTGCTGAGAGGAATCCTACAGTTGATGTCAAATTCAGCCTCAGCGCAAGTCAGACAGGAGTTTGATTTAGCTCTCCTAGCAAACACCTACTAGAGTATGCTAATAACTCTTGGAAGTATTTGCTGTTTTCCGGTGCTCAGGACTATAAGCTAAAAGAAAGCACTTATGATCAATTTCAGATGGATTTATTGAGTAACTATCTATGCATAAACACAGTGGGTAAATAAGTTAGATGGTAACAATTACTGGGTTTCATATAATCACACTTTAACAGCTGACGGAAAAGCAGTGTCCAAAAAAGGAAAGGAAGTTACAAATGAGGGAAATAAAGCTAAGAGGGAGAAAGACAGGTCCAATGCAACCCAGCAGACTGATGCTGGGGCTAGAAGTACTACTCAAGCTCTTTGGTGTCAACATATGAACGTCCACCTGTCACAAGCAGATATGCCACAGCAATCATGATGGATGAATAGGATGCCTCTGAAAAGCTGCAAATGTGTGCATGCTTACATCCACTGATACATAAGCATAAATACACACACATTCACTTATTTGTATGTGAAGTCAAGATATACATAAAGCCACTAGATAGATAGATACCAGCTTTCCTTCAAGAAATGACAGCAATTTGGGGTGCATATCCTGATATTCACCACAGGAGCCTGAGTTTCAGGCCAGGTAATGCCTTCTGAAGGGCGTATCTCCAGGCATCTCAAGCATGATAATCTCACAGTTGGGCTCCAACAGCTTCACTCTGGAAAACCCCAGGGAAATTAGAACTGTACATACTGATTTCACATAACCTGAAAGTAATTCTCAAGTCCAGGGAGGGTTGGGTTGATTTATGACTACCATTTTCTTTAGTATGCTATCTCTAATAAAATAGATAAAACAACAAGAGGTGAATGTCACCAACAAACACTGGAAGGCTGTTCAGTATCAGTAAAGCGCATTGCTAGCCAACCACCCGATTCATTACAGATTAACTTGAGGAGATACAATGGTAAAAGCCGGAGATGCTTTCTTTCATGCTGAAATGCAGCATATAATACTATTTGCACATCTTATTCACACGAATGGGATGAGTTTTGCTCTTAAAGAGCACTTAAGTGTGGTGGGCCCATCAAAGAATAGAAAGCCATTTTCTGCAGGTTTTGCATTATCTGTGGTGAAGGCAAGGCAGCACCAGCAGAAGAAAACGTGGCAGCAAAGAAGTCTGTGAGCCAAGGTTTTCATTAGGATCTTCAAGGTGTGAATGACTAAACAAATATATAAAACAGGCTGCTCTTAGAAAGCTATTTCCTAATCAGTTATCTGGTGTGTGTTTTGGATAACAAGAGAAAGAAATTAGTCATGTTCAGAAAGCAAGAGGCTTAACAAGTAGTAACAAACCTCGGTTTAAAGACTAACCTTTGATCTGTAAACACAATGTGTGAAATTCCATAATTTTTCTAAGTGTGAGGCTAGTTTCATAGTTACTGTGTCCCAGGAAATCAAAACAAAACAAGCAGCCATTCCAGGAACATAGAATAGCACAGGCCTTGCTCTATCACTATGGGGCATGTGGCTTCTCTTTAGCAGTGTTATGGTGTGAACGGAACATTAACCTCAAAGGACCTCCGAGATAAAGCCACTTTTAGAAGGAAAGCACGTTTAACAAGTAATATAAGAGTATATACTTTCACCCCAAAGCATCTGACAAAGCACAGGCCACATCCTAAAGCCTTCAATTCATTCAGGCAATGCTTTGACTGAACATGCTTACCTGCTTTCTATGAGCAAGGATAAGCTAGAACCAGTATGACTGGACTCTACAAACTAAACAAGCCTGCTAGAAAAGCACTGAAATTAAAAGAAATACAGCTTTCCATGGCGGGATGTATGCGGGGCATCAGCGTTTTTCAAGGACTGGGAAAAAAGTCAGTTTTGGAAAACATGATATTTCTACCTCAGGGAATGGCTGCCTTGGATAAATTGAGAGTCTGGTTTGTGTTCTGGGATTAGACTCACTGAGACGGGAGATTTCACGTTCCTAGGTGGTGGCTCAGTAGTTGCTGTCTGATGCTAACAGCCCTAATTCAGCAAGGCTCTGCAGATCTCATGCTAACAAATGTGGCTGTGTATGAGGAAACCTTTAAATTAGTCTTTCTGACGGAGATGCCACTATTACGAACCTTCACAGGTCCATCTAATATTTTTGGGGCAGCTGTGCCAATGGGCATTTCTCATTTACTTTTTGATAGCAGGTGGGTAACCAAATTACATTCAATTTCACACCAAACCTAGCAGCCTTTCCCTAAAAAGCACCCCCAGAAATGGTTATGTCCCTTTGCTTGTCCCTCTGCCTGTGATGTTGAAGCAGCAGCATTGAGTAGGGTGTGTGCTTTCTGCTATCTCAGTTCATTACTGCTGTGGACATACGAGGAGATTCTCTTTGACAGAAGCGGGAAAATTTGCCTATGGAAATTGGTTTTAGGCACATACAGGGCCCTGGGGCTGGCAGAAAAAGACCTCTGTCCTTCCACTGATTTTTTACGCTACTGAGAAACCCTCAGCTGTTACTACAAACACACCAAGAGTATATCTTGTGTTATGTATTTGCACACAGAGTTTTGTTCCATAACCAGAGCTCTTAGGTACCACAGTAATGAAAACAAACAAAACAAGAACTATAATAGCAATAGGCAGGACAGTCAATCCTTATAATACCCTGACCAGCGCTCATGGAAACAAGAAAGAACAGAACAAACATTGGCTTGTTTGGCATTTTACAGCTTGAATTAAATTAACTGACAAGGCGATTCTTAAAGCTACTTTGTTGTATTCTATATTTTAATGAGTAAAAAATAAAAGAAAAATGGGGAAGGAGAAGGGCATTACCTTTAAGATGGGGAAAAATTATTTCTGCGCTTGTTTAGAGTCTTTCAGGGGGCAATTAAGCAGGCATAAAAAGGTGGTCACAAAAAGAAATCCTTGATAATAAAACTATATTATCTGTACTAATGAAAATGGCAAATTCCTCCATGATTTTATCGTCTTTATTTCAGCTTTTAAGTGTGAGCATTCTCCTTAATGAGTCTAAATTTTATTTTTGTTTCTTGTAAAAAATTCTATGTGCAGCTTCATAAAATAATCACAAACATGCCTAAAAGTCACCCCTGAAGCTGCATGTAAGTCTGCTGTAACCAGTCCTTCAGTGCCACAAGCACCCACTGATCCTGCTGAAGCCATCGGGAAATAGAGTTCCTGAAGGCATCTAAAATGAAGCTGTAAGTACTGGAATTTTAGCACTTAAAAATCAAAGCACTTCATATAGTTTTGTCCAAAGCTGAAAATTTGACTGCATTTTTTCTAATTCACTACTGCTGAAATTATGAGAAACATATAATTGAGCAAATGCTACCAGGGAAGGAAAAGCTCTGCTCAGGCATCATATCTTTTCTCCTTCAACACAGATTATACATACTACATATAAATTCAGTACAATATACATATGTATAGTCTACACACTATATGTGCTGCTTTTCCCCAGACATGTTTAAAATCTGTTTAGGAAACTTCCAGAACCTCACAACAATCTCAATACCAGGAATTTCTCTTGAGGTTCCCTTATTAGGATTTATTTTCAAAAACATACTTTACCCCATTATTCCCTGCCAGAAGCACTTGCATCATTCAAAATAACACCACTCCTTTACACTTGTACTTATTTTATGAGAATGTCTGAGGAAAGCCAGACAGAGCCTCCTCAGCCTCCTAGAACTTTGTTATTTTTCTGTGAGTCCCCTCTCTGCTCAGTTCTCAACATCGCTCACACACGTGGCACCCGCTGCTGAGCACAGGTGTAATTTTGCCAGAAGACCAGTAAGGTAATTGCCATCTCTGCCTCACGATGCACCAACGTTATACATCCAAAACTGCATACACTTCTGCTGCAACAGCTTTCCTCTCCAACTCAGCATATCCCAAATGCGCCAGTCTCTAGACACTGACACATCTGATGCTTTTTATGTTTTCCAGATTTCCTTCTCTCACAGAACATGTGTCTTCTAAATTACCTTCCAGTGTTAATTGCCTCACCTCTCCAATTTACACCTCTCAGTATTTGGCAAGAGTCCTACTTCCCTGCCAGTTTTCCTTTCCCTCCTTCATCCCACCTGTAAACTATTTCCTTGTTCTTCCTAACCATCTGAATTTATTAATCCATTTTGTTTTGTATTTCTGAACTCCTTTCCCTTTCTCTAAAATATTTCTCAGACTCAATATATTAATATATTCTAGTTTGGTTTCTTGCAGATTTCACTGCACTCAACATGGTTCCACTGATGCACACCTTCATGCGGTGCCTTTGGAAACAATGCATTTTTCCTTCTCCAGGTTTGTACTGGAGGGAGGAAGCAAAGACTCCTTTGCTGCCACTACAAGATGGAGACCAAAGTGGATTTGTGACCCTGCTGCTCCTTCCATGATGGCAGTTTTGAATATTTTCTCCTGTTCCACCTCACGGACCTGACTTGAAAATCACTATTAAAGCTGCTTTACGGAAATGTAACATCCTTCTACTGGCACAGTCTCTTGACTAAAATGAACCTGTAACACTGGGTCTCTAGGGTCTTCATCAGCTGGTTAACACTGGCTGTGTATAAAGCCAAACCAGTCCAAAATCACGTAATCATTACAGAGTACAGTCAAAATAGGTGCTTTTTCAAGATTGTTTTCTTTCCAGGCATGAATTGACCAAAACCAGAACAAGAGCACTGCAGATGCATGTTGGGAGATACCTCTGAGGAAGGCTACAATTTTCCACAGCCTTCCAACCTCATTATCTGTGGCAGTAATCAAGAAACAAACACCCCAAAATAAAGCCACAAGCTATGGGAACAAAAAACTCAGCAAAAGGTGAGCACAGAATGATAAATCATCGAGCTCCATCAAAGACCCTGTAACTTGCGGATAGCCAAAAGAAGTTTGATTTTGACAAAAATCAAAAAAGGAATTAAAAAATGAAAGGCACACTTCTGTTGGAGCCTGAGCTCTGCCTTTCCTTATTGAGGGCTTTGATAGCTGGGGACTGTTTGCCCACAAATGCACACGCACTCAATTTGTGTTCCTTCTGTCCTTCAAAAATGGTGTTCTGGTATGGATAAATGCTGCTACTTTTGCCTTTTCTGGAAGCAGAACTTTTGCAATCCCTCCAATATTGCAGCCCTGCCTACAAAGTACATTTTTTAGGTAGATAAAAGTAATAAAGTATCTGCACCCATTCATGTCTCTGCCCTACAGAGTAATTTTATTTTACTTCAAGAAACAGCAGGAATTACATGGAAAATAGAGAATTAGGGCAATGTAAACAGGCCCCGTCCACATTCCTTTTTTCGCTACCGAAATGCACAAAACAGCCTTATTCCTTAACGTAGTGCACCCTTGTTATTAATGAAAGATGAAAATGCATCTCTGCGTTATTTAATATACTCTATGTATCCTAGACATGCTTCAATATGCTCTTCCATTAATGCCCTCTTCAGAGCAGCATTCAGATAACTCAGACAAAATTAGTGCTGTGGCAGCTTTACTTGTTCTTAAAAACCTCCAGTAATGGATGGTGTGGCATTCCTGGACAGCCTCCTCCCCTTCTCATACAGCCATGTACCATAGATCACAGAATGGTCTCGGTTGGAAGGGACCTTAAAGCTCATCCAGTTCCAACCACCCAGCCACGGGCAGGGACACCTTCCACTAGACCAGGTTGCTCAAAGCCCCATCCAACCTGGCCTTTAACACTGCCAGGGATGGGGCAGCCACAGCTTCTCTTGGCAATCTGCGCCAGTGTCTCACTACCCTCATAGTGAAGAATTTCTTCCTCATATCTAACATAAATCTCTTCTTCAGTTTAAAGTCATTCCCTCTTGTCCTGTCACTACATGACCTTGTAAAGAGTCCCTCTCCAGGTTTCTTGTAGGCCCCCATAAGGTATTGGAAGGCTGATATAACATCTCCCCTGAGCCTTCCCTTTTCCAGGCTGAACAAGTCTGGTTTTCCTAATTTTGCTTTTAAAACATCCAGCTGCTTCTTTATGGATATGAAGAACATCTGAGCACTGCCCCTGTGTACGCCCTAGCACCTGCCCTCCCATTGCAAGAATGTATGAACAAGCGTTTTGTGTTGCTTCTAGTTTCTCTTCAGGGCTGTCATACAATCATAACTTTTTAACTGATGTAACATGGTGTAAGATGAAAATTAGGCCATTTATCTTACACCATCACACTCTCTCTCAAGTCCTGGCTCAAGACCAGGCCCTGGAAACATCCAGATGTTAATCTTTCATACCTCGCCATATATAACCCTGTGCTTCCTTACCATTACAATTTCTGCCTGAGAAAATCAAGGCTGTGCCCTGCCTCCTTGCCAGAAAGCTGTTCCCAAATCTTGCTACGCTGTGGAAGAGCGGTGGAGCGGGTCCTCCAAGTGGCCATCCCAGCCTCTTTGGCAGGAGGCTGCATAAAGCCCTGCAGGAGCTCAGCTGGACCTACAGCCACTTCTCTCCTCAAAGCAAGACAGAGCAAAGGCACTGATGAGAGGTGCCCTTCCTTCAAGGAGGAACAAGACCTGGGCTGTACTGGAGCTCAGGACTGTTCCCATCTGTTTTCCTTTCACCAGACGCCAACGTTGTCTTGGATTTTTCCTCTTGTTTTGCTTGTTATTGCTAAAGATACTTTTTATTCCCTACCCTCTTGCAAAGGTCTGTCCATTCATATAAAGCCTGATTTTTCTGTCTGCAGATATAGAATTTAGCTTAATTGCCTAATTAAGATGTTCATCCTTGACTTAAAGCCTTTATACAAATCACATAGAAAGTACACGCTGAAAATTTCTTAAGTCCACAGGATTTACAGCCAAGATAACTAAACATAGTAGCACAAGTTATGGACTTTCAGTCAAATGAATGCAAATATCACAAAGTACATAGACCTTCACTACGCAAAGGTATACTGGCAATAAAGGTTTAGAGACAGAGTGATGGTTGGTGGGGACAGGCCCTCATTTTTCCATGAAACACCCTAATAAATTCATAACTTTAAAATGACCTTACTTTAATATTAACTGAGTCCACTTTGCTACTGTTCTTTTTAAAAACAACCTTTTAATTCCCATCTTCTCTTTCAGGTTATGACCAGTTATGTACGGCCCAAGCTCTGCTTCAGTTAATTGTTTTGCCTAGAAATACTAATTAGAGATCAGCAATTTCCACCAATGTCATTACCACAACAAATCTTAAGGAAGAGCTTAGAAACATTTCACTGGTTCATAGAGCTTTCAGAGTGACCTTCTCACACTGAGTTCATATTGATTCAGATATCCTTCATTCCTCTATAATTTCTAAATCACAGAAATTACATCAAAGAACTGTAAGGGTCTGACTTTTATCACCAAAATAAATTGATTTAACGTACCCTGTGAAATACTTAGGCACAACAGGATACATGGTTAGAGCATAGCAGAGTTAACAGTATACCCATAGTGCCTTGTTATCTGAGGATGCATAGTACACTCACTCTTAAAATGTGAACTTCGTAGTTTCTACGGGTTTAATTTAGACCCTTGGGGCTACATACACATTGAGGATTTGACACGTAACATCCATTAGTGTTAAAAGTGGTTGTACACACAATCACTGATTTTTAACACAGAAAATTAACTTTTTCTATTTCATTTCTGATTAAACCTAAAAATTGTTTAAAAAAGCCCCAGTCTTAGCCCACAGTTTAACTAAAATGTCCTGAAAATGACAGATACTTGAGTTTTGCTTTAAAGGCATGGCTCTGCCCATGGCAGGGGGGTTGGCACTAGATGATCTTCAGGTCCTTTCCAACCCTGACTGTTCTATGATTCTATGATTCTATAAGTAGAGCTGACAGTGTCTGACAGCGGTCAAAAAGAGCACGCTTAAGCACACGTGAATTTGGTTGCAACCAGTACAGCTACTTGTACCCACCAGGATAAGGATGTGCTCAAGAAGAGGCTGAGACAGACTGAGGAAGTTGGGGCTGTTCAGCCTGGAGAAGAGAAGGCTGCGTGGAGACCTCATAGCAGCCTTCCAGTATCTGAAGGGGGCCTATAGGGATGCTGGGAAGGGACTATTCGTTGGGGACTGTAGTGACAGGACAATGGGTAATGGGTTCCAACTTAAACAGGGGAAGTTTAGATTGGATATAAGGAAGAAATTCTTTACTGTGAGGGTGGTGAGGCACTGGTACGGGTTGCCCAATGAAGTTGTGAATGCTCCATCCCTGGCAGTGCTCAAGCCCAGGCTGGACAGAGCCTTGAGGGACACGATCTAGTGTGAGGTGTCCCTGCCCGTGGCAGGGGGGCTGGAACTTGATGATTTTAAGGTCCTTTCTGACACTAACTATTCTGTGATTCTATGATTCTAAATGCTATTCTGGACTGGGACCAGAACACAGTAGAATCAACCCCTAAGACAATTTTGAGTGCAGACATGCATACAGATGTTAGGTGAGTTTGGTAAGAGAGACTGTTATTAAATTTGCTTGACAGATCCCTATTTAAGATGCAGATCCTACACACCAGATGCCTGCCTGAAGCGGAATATTTCAGGGGGAGAAAAAAAAAAAAAAAAAAAAAAAAAATCAAACAAAATGGTTGGATGATTTCTGAGAAAATACATAATTTGATCTGACATAACCTTATTTCTGAGTTTTTTAATTTGCAGACTTAAACTGTACCCTCTCATACTTCCTAGCAGCTCCATAAGTAAAATACAGAGGGAGACTATAATAGGACCTTAGTCTCCTGTTTGTGCTACAGTATGCATGTGTGTTCCTGCTGCAGATTGAAAGCGTGAACTGTTTAAAAATGTAAATGTATTTTTTAGTTATTAAATTAAATTCTATGAGTAAAAATACTTTTAGATTTATAGATGCAAATTTGATCTCCAGAATTATATATATTTACTGTTCCTTGTTAAGAAAGAGCCCAAATCATCTCCTTTATATAATTCATTCATTAAGCCTAAAAATGCCTGGTGCTGTCTGATGCAAATACCACAAACAAACCTATGAAATGTGTTTTTTCAGTTAAAAGCCCATTTTGTGATCTGGCAATGTGAAATAAACAGCTATCAGACTGTTAAGTCTGACAATACTGAATTGGCACTCTGTCTATGGCGGATTTCACACTTATGCTGCACTGGACAGAAATAAAATAACAGTCAACCTTCCAAAATAAACCCACAGGGGACCTAGACGAATGCTTGGTATATCAGGGCCCTCACTCTAGTAAGATGCTACACTGGAATAACAAAGAACTATCTCATTTGTATCCAACAGAAACAGTAATTCTGTGGCAATTATTTCACATAAGTCCATGTCCTACTACCTTAACCCTCCTCCTTGCAGAATCTAGCAAATGATGAGAAAGGCAAGCCGTATGCAGGTCAGCCTTACTTAAGCATCTGCCTGATTTGGCTAACTATCGATAAAAGAACTCTTTTTTTTTTGCTGCCAGATCTGCTCAAAATGAGTTTGTTACAGGCAGGGTTTGTTCCAGTGATCTCCGGCTGCAGTGCAAACTGAAGTAGGATGTCTTGAAAGGCCGGGGGTGATTTTTTGGTCATGGCAATGGTGCTTTTGACTCAAGTCAGAGAAGGAGAAGCAATGACACTCTGTCAAAGTCACTGTAAGGCTCTGATGGTAACTGCACACACTCGCTCAATACACAGGCAACCGCTGCGGCAACAATAAATGCTTCACCTTGCCATGCATGAGAAGTCGAATGGTAAGCGTGACATTGAGACCTCCTTCAGTCGCTTTTGTGTCCTTCGTGTTCATCCTGGCCTTGTATCTTCAATACTTGAAAGCAGCTTCGTTTTTCTGGGTTTTTTTTTATTCACTTAATCAACCTACAAAGAAGGAGAGAGAAAAAGTACCATTGAGTGGCCAAAGCTACTCTGAACTGAGAATATCATACTGTACAAAGCAATTAACATTCCTTCCTTTGATTTTCTGGACTACAGTTTAGTGCTGAAAAGGCTCCTTTGATTATTATCCCTATCCAACCAATTCTTTAGCCCTTCACGATTACAAGATAAACTCCTCTTTGAAACTTTAAAAATTCTCTTAACTTCCTGTATTTGGAAGCTGAAAGTACAGAGCACAACAAAGTGAAATACAATGTTTTCCTCACAGCACTTTCTCTCTGTTAACCTTCGCTGTGTGTATATGCAATATATATATATAAGCATTTTTTACACATGCCTGGTGCTGTTTTCATTTTCCTCCCTGTTACTACCTCTTTTGCCTTTTGGCTTTACAGAAAAGATATTTTTGTTTTCTCTCCAGCTAGAGAGAAATTAATTCTGAGCCTAAACACCAATCCCTGCCAGCAACAGTGGATGACACATTATCAAAGACATCTGAGTTACCAAAGAACCACTTGCTGCTGTAAATCTGGGCACTGTCTGACTTTGTCTTTGTCTACCAGGCCCAGAGGTGGCTCAGTCCCTCAAAGGCTGAAGCTGAGCTTCAGCCCTAAGTAAAAAAGAAGATTTTTCTTAATTCCTAATGACAAATTGCAGATTTTTCAGTCATTTACAAAGCCATAAATATCCTAAAATGCTAATGAAAGCTGCAAGGGATGGCTCTGAAGGGATAAACAAAATGCATTATGAGTTTATTAATGCAAGGACATTTATCAGTACAAAAAAAAAAGGGGGGGGGAAGGGGGCAGAAAGGAATATTACCAAGGGCAGGAAAAATCCACAGTAGAAAAGGCTTAAAGACTTCTTATATGGTTCTGTTCTTTTCAGGGCTATCTTACAGAGCATAAAACCCCTAAGCAGACATCACTCCTGTCAGTAACCATCCGTTATTAATGAGAACCCTATTAGTTTTGCATCTTGGAGCTTCCCAAAAATTTGGCTAGCTTGGGTATTGACTAATGAGAACCTCTAAAGACAAGCATTTTGAGGACAAGCATTTTGTGGTTCAGAGCATACAGCAGTGTCTGTCTCACTGGGGTTACAGGCTATTGTCCCCTTGTGGAGACTTCTCGGGTATGGGACGAAACTACTGGAGAGACCTAAGAGATCATTCCCTTAATAATGCCAGCAGCAATATCATGTAGACTGCTTCATCAACTGATTTAAGCTCCATCTTAAGAACCATTATGCACTGACATACTAGACCAAAGTAAAGCCCATCGGAGTTGAGCATATTATGTGTGAGGGAAGTCAGCAGCAATGCTTAAAGAAAGAGCACAAGAAACATATATGGAGTCATCCCTGACTGACTTGCTGAGCTGCCAGCAATAAGTGATTCAGGGTCTCCTGGGAGACTACATCCAAACCTGTATTTTCAATAGCTGTTGTTGGACCACTCCTCCATGAATTTGTCTAATCCCTTCTCGAATCCACAGATTTGGTCTCCAAAAATTCTGTTCTCCCAGACTAATTGTTAGTGTGGGAAGAAGTGCTTCACTTTATCTGTCTTAAACCTGCCGTCACTTCCCCTTGTAACACATTTTGCCCTCTGTGTACTACATGAAGACCATCCCAAAAAGTCACTCCTCTGGTAGCTGATGCTCCTAGTTTCAGCCTGAACCTGAGGGTGGCCAAGCCATTCCTGGTGGTTTTGCTGCTGAGAAATACACTGGAAGATGCAGAGTTTTCTCTCAAGTCTCTGCAGGACTACTTAGGACCACAGACAGCTGCTGTGCCTTCAATAACTGCAGGCAAGCGTGTTGAGGAGAGTTGAAAAGAGAGAAAGAACAACTTTAACTCCCCTTCCTAAAAGGAAATTCATTACATGCTACCACAGAGCAGATCCTGCCTACCCGGGTCCATTGCCAGGGCCCATTTGCCCTAACCCAGCATGGACTCATTTTATTTCATACCTTATGGTCTACCACCCAGACCACAGCCACTGAAATAAATCCCAATTATTCCACACTTATAGGCTTATCACTTCCATATCACCTATCCAGATGGAGAAAGGCAGACGAGAAGCAAGGTGCCTGGGTGAGAAGGCAGAAAACAGAAGCAGCCTGGCCATGCCTCTGATGCACCATGTGCGCAAGAGGGTGAATGGAAAATGTCCCAAAGCAGCTGGTAGGAAATGACAGAGAAAGGTATTGGACTCTATTCTACTTCTTTAAGGTTAGAGCAGGACTCATATTAAAATCTGTAAGTGGGTTAACACAATACTCCCTTCTGACAAGTGCAGAAGGAGGAGTAGAGGAGGCAGCTGTGGTTGCTCCCAGACTATGGAAGAGAATGGTCCTATGGTGCTCACCTACTGCTTGCTGAGGGAAATCCTCTGGCTCCTACAGCCCAAGCATCTTCTACTCAGCTCTGTCAAAAAACATAACAACCAACCAACCCAAAAGCCAACCAACCCCAAAAAACAACAAACCCAAACCAACCCTCAAATGCCAAACAGGAGCACCCTGGTGCATAAACAGTAGAATATATCTCAGCATTCTGGACTTTATAGGAGCACACTGGCTATTTGAGATCTCTACAATGCTTAGGGTATGCTTGGAAGATTTCACATAAGGGACATGTTTCAAGTAGAAGCAAGGTGTTTAAGACTCACTGTGGACCAAATTTTAGTGATGAAAGTACAGCTGTGTTTCTAATGAAAAGTATTCCATGTGGGTAAAATAATCCCAGACTAGATACACATTTACAGTTGCTATGGCCTTTACTGCTGTGGTGCTACAGCAGTAGGCTCACTTTGGAAAAGACTTTTGGAGGAAATCCTTTATCCAGACAACAAACCAATCCCCACCCAATCCTGACCTTTTCCAGATAAAACCTGAAAATTTCTGTATCTTTAGCTAATGCCTTCTCCGTTCTTATTAAAAACAGGTTAAAAATGAATTTCCACCACAGATACTGTTAAGAATGTCACTGCCATCTAATTTTTTGAAGGATTTTCTCTTTGTCCCTCCTCCCAACGAGCTCAAGCCCTGCACCTAGTATTGAAAAGCAGAATGGATGTCTGGGGGAGGGCTGAAAGCCTGTGTGCCTGCAAGGAGCTAGGCAGCTGTGTGAAATAGAAAAGGAATGAATTCAAAAAGGCAACCTCACATGGTAAAGAGAAATATGTGAAACCAATACATATATCATGAAGACAGAAGAGTTTTTATTATGCCAAAAAAACCCAACTAAACAAACCCAAAGAAAAATGAACAGGCAACATTATAGTGACACTCAGCAGAAGTCATGCCTAATTTGCATAAGGATATTTAAACTCAGTCATCTAGTTCCAATGTGTCTATAGGTTTTAAAAAAGAAAACTTCAATAAGGGAAACATAAGAACATCCAGTCTGTGACACTAAATCTGTCGTTTCTATAATAAATGGAATCATCCCAAAGGAGGGGTAGCTAAGGAGATGATCAAGCCATAGAGCTGGGGGCAGGAAAAGACAGGGGCTGAACAAGAAGGCTAAGACATAAACAGAGAACATGAACAAAGGGGATTATCATGGGTTATGAAGTTATTATGTTAGGAAGTTGGACAGTAATACACTGATGTTATGAAAAAATAGTTCAGAGTTTGGTTTATGTAGCAAGAGCTCTTAGAAAAAGAAGCGTTATTACTAGAAAAAAGACAAAAAGGATAGTAAGAGTGATCAAAAAAGAATGGAGAAAACCGAAACACAGGAAATCATGAAAAGGCTGTAACGAAGTCTTCTTGATCAGAAGCCTCCAGGTGGAGGGAGACCTCCTGGGAACTTGAAGAAGCACATTGCAGGGGATGATGATGAGAAAAAAGGACCCTTGCTTTCAGCAGATCAGTGTTCTTCAGGGACAGATTTATGCTACTTGCATGATTTTAGCCTTTTACTTAAACTGGAGGAAATATAGGAAAGGAGGAGGAGACTGAAAGAAGCATTAGAGTAATATATATTACTACGGGACAAAAATTAATGACATTATCCATAGAAATCAATACACTCAGCCATATATGTAAGGTTTAAAATTAAAAATCATCTGTCTGCCACAGAAAGGTTCATGCTATCGAATGAGGAAATAACTGCTTTGCTTTCAAGCTCTTTAATAAGCTAAGCAGTTATTATCTATGGCTTTTCACTTGAAAGTAACATCTCTGGATATTAAAGGATTAAACAGTGCAATTATACAGAAGAAACACTGGCAGAAGTTAGCTCCCCCACCCCCAATCTAAAGTGAAATCAAAGCAAAACCAGCTACAGTTGTATTATTTTGTTTCAAGGAGCTTCCTTTCAGAAATGGTGAAAAGTGGTAACAATCACCAGCTATTTACAGTCTCAGCTAGAAGCAAAAGACAACTGGACTTTTGCTAAACATACGCTTCTTCAGTTTCTGTGTCAACTGAAGGATGAAGACATCTACTGTTACTGAACCATATTGTTGTGAGGTTACTTCAGCTCGCTGAGAGCTCCATTGTGAAGGATTCTGTGGGAAGCTTCCATGGAGGATTAAGGAGCTGGTGAGTTCTGGGAGATTTTCAAGAACACTCTCCTGGAAGCACAAAACCAGTTCATCCCCCTTCAAGGTAACGGAAGCAGACTGAGCAAGAGACCCCCTTGGATTATCTGTGATCTGGATGCCCACAATAATGTAACAGTAATAACAACAACAACAACAACAACAACAACAACAACAACAACAACAACTACTCTTCAAAGGATTTCTTTCCCATTAATAACTATTTGAGAAAGCAGAAAAAAAGGAGTGCTTTGAAGCACTCCAGTCTTATGCAGAAGCCTCACCAGGAGAATCTGATTAATGAACAATAGCTAAGGAAGTGAGTGCAGCATTAAACTTTCTACTTTACCAGTTCCATCTCCCAAATTACTATAAAGGACTGTACACAAAAAAAATGAGATTATACATTTGATTCACAACCTTATAATTTAAATCCCAAAATAGATTCAGTGTTAATTTCTAACTCTTTAATTACACGAACAAGATCTGAAGAACCTGGATACATTAAATCGTCTTATCATGGCCCATTTCAAATAAGTTGATAGTTGGGATGGATCCAAAAATTCAGCAATGAGAAAATTAATTCTTTGTATTGGAAGAACAAAGTATGTGTGCATGTGTGAGTTCGTAAAATAGGTTTTCACTAGAAAGGTAAGATGAAGGAATAGCTCAAAACAAAGATTTAAACACTAGAGAGAATAAGGTTTCAGGGAACTCAAAAACCACATACTCAAAGAGATCTAAAAAACAATAAACTGATGGGAAAGTAAGCTGAACTTGGACCACTGAAATAAAATACCAGTTCTACAAAAAAGTGGTAAAATATTAGCTTAAAAGCCAACTGGAATTAAAGAGCAGCACATTATTGCACCAGTTAACAGCTATCAACTACACAGTTATACACCTTAGCAGCCACACGCTTCTTTTACCAATTATTGTAAAATCCTCTATCTCCGATATGCTCAGCTCTGTAGTTACTACAGATACCTGGAACTAGCAGGCTTGCCAAAGACGTGACCCAATAAGGAAATAACAGACTGAAAAAATAGAGAACAGCTTCTGAAGGCAATAGCAAGTATAAAACCTGGCAAGACTCCAGGAATCCTGCCTTTTGAATGTAGTTTCATAAAGTATGTAAAGCAGCACTAGTTTTTCTTTGAGGGATACGTTCAATGCTATTTTGTCAGAGGAAGAACCTATCTATAGAAGAAGCTGTCTTTGTGTTCTCCCTAAAATGAGAAATGCCCATACCCCATACAACTAATGTCTTATTTGCTGAAGATCACTTGATGTGAAATAATCTTTGACAAGAACAGCAAAAGATTAGAGACTTATGTTTTCCATTCTCAACTGATGGATGTTTAGCTGCTGAACTTGAGGTATATGAGCTCCATTCTTTAAATGGATCACTCTCACTCATACTCTTGCTCATACGCTCCAGCCAACGGCACTGGTTGTTCTCTTTTTGATTTATTAAAGAAAATGATCAGCAACATATTTATTGACTCTTACAACATTTTCTGTAAAGCCTTTTGAGTAAACAATATGGCATGGTGAATTTATTACAGGAAGAACTCACAGAAACACAATAAACACTATTACCTCATTATTCACAAAAATGTTCAGTGATGAATTACTTATCTAATACAAATTAATGTCAAAATACTATGCTGTTTGTGAATAAACAGCTACATACTTTGACAAAACACAGGAAGTTATGCCCTTCAGAAAACATCACATGTCGAACAGGTAATAAATGCTATCATGCTATCAAATGCCTGGAAATAAGTCTCAAGAAATCTAGAAAAACTTTACAATGGCCTTCAGTAAATGCCAAACAGACCTGTGATCCTGAGGGAAGTAATAATCTCCAGGCTATGGAAAACATGGTGATTCTTTTGCAATGATATCTTCCATCTTTCTACATCTTTCTTTTTTTTTTCTTCCCCTTTCTGTATTTATTCCAGAAAGAATTACCTTGGCAGGAATGCAGAGACCATCTTTACAGTTTGCCACGAACTAAAAAACACCTGTGCACGGCAATACTTTGTACAGATCCACTACCCAGCTAGCTCTTCTGCACATGTGAAAATGCCAGGCAGCTAAAAGATAGGAGCTGCTACACTGGACTAATGAAACATAAACCCCTCCACAAGTAAGAAAACTGTAGCAGCCCACCATAAATTATTCTGTACAAATATCCTCTGGGAGTATTCAACAACGAGCTCAGGATGGACCAGAAGGTGTTTTCCTTCCTTTCCTAACAGCGCACAATATAATTAACTATAAGCTTTATCATGGACCAGTTTGCAAAATCAGGGAAGACAATACACACATATGGTAGCTATTTACCAAAGAATAATTTCTAATCATAGCTTTGAGCACAAAATCAGCTTTACCTGCCGCTTCAATCCTGTGGCTCCAAATCCCTCAGTTAAGCATTTCTCAAATCTTTGTTTTCATGGTGCTCAAGTACCGAATAAAAAATTATGCTTGACTTGCTTATGTTCCACTAAGAAACACACACTCCAACTAACCTGAACTAATCATTCCATACAGTCTAGATCATAAATCTAGTAATGTACATGTAAGTCACAATGGAGGTGGGTTAAAAACTGAACAGATTACCAACAGCAGCAAAGTGGTCTCTCGAGCACAGAGAAGCTTACAAGAATGCTCCACCATACAAGAACAGATTTTCAGTCCATACCTGTTCCTGAAAAAACTTAATATTCTGAGGACTTAAACACTGTGAATGTGTGTTACATTTGTTAAATGACATCCGTCCCCTTAAGTCAAATACATGACTTTGACATTTCATCAATTAAATATTTTTGGTTTGGAATAATGTTTCAATTGTAAATTTACCTTAGTTTAAAGCAAATAAAATAACTCAAAATGTTCTGGGGCCTTCAAACTTTGCTTGTTGATTTAAAAATAAACGCACTTGCACCAAACGAAAGAGTCAAGCCTAAAGAGATGTTCTTTCTTCCATTTTAAATATCTGAATAGAGAAATCTTTCACATTGTCTATTTCCAAGATACTTTAAGTAAGCAAGATTTATATACTTATATAGAAAGATATATTTTAAAATACGGTATGCGTATATACATAGAATATGGTTAAACGCTGCAAAGTAAGCAAGATGTTAAAAGATTGCTGGAGCATAATCTAATAAGCAAATACTAACAATAGCATCATTTTTAAACGACATTTTTATCATTCACAAAACCTGTCTCATAGATGTAAAGGAGGATTATAATTTTCTTTGACAGTACCTTTCTTTGACAGTACAAGAGTACAGACAGCTTCTTACTGATCAAAGGAAAAAAAAACCCCACACCCAATAGAATAGTCCAAGAAATATGGGAGGTTCTGTAATGGAAACATTAAGCCATCAAGTATGTTCCCACTGGGTGCAAAATAAACAGATATTTAACCATATTTTATTTTTATAATTCCATCAATGTTGAAATGACATCTGCCCTAGAATATATATTTGTCCAATCCACTTGTAAATGAAGTATTTTGCACATGTATCCATTTCAATAAACGTGAGTCAGCTGTTTCACTCAATCCAGCACAAAACATGGCTGTTGGTTAGGGGAAAGAGCCTAACAGTAATAATACATTTCAACTTATTAAAAAGAAAATATTACATATTGATATAATTGAATCGCTGACACAAACAAGTAAAAATATCACTTTTGTAATCATGTTAATTATGTTATTTACAAGACTGTGATTTGAAAATCCATTCAAGTTCCCTAGATGAATAAAATAAATACTTATTAAAAAGCAAAACAAACAAAACACCTGGAAATCCATCTAGCATCTAAGGGAGGTAAGAGAATGAGCTCCCATCCTTCTGTCACAAGGGGGTTAGTACCAGCCTCTGGAATCTGAGTCACATGCTCCCTTCTGAGACACCACACTCACACTCACTTGAGGTAAGGATGGATTGGGAATTATCTGAGAAAGAGAACCAGGTCCAACAGAAGCACATCCGTAACAGCTGCAAATACAATGAGCACTGTAAAGACTTCCCATCATTCACAACAATAAGTGGGAAAACCAAAAGCAGCACTACAATGTCCTGCAAGGTCGCTGGAATTGTTGCCTTCAAAAGTCATGCTCACAAGATGAATATTTAAGTTCTCAGTCACTGGTGGTTAGTCAAAACATATAGCATTATCAGAATTTCACTGTAAAAGTTGGAGTGCAGTGGGTAAAAGGCTCAGAAAGTTCCCAGAGCTTCATTTGAAACTAGATTTAACAAAAAACCCACAACAACCAGCCCACAATAAATGATTCTTTTATGATCAGTCAATGCAGAGCCAAACACATACCAAGATTGAAGCCACTTAAATCAGTATTTTTGTTACCGATTTAAACCAAGAGAATCTTTAAAACTCAAAAGCAAATCTAATTGAGGAAGTATTCAAAAGCAAAGAAAAAAAAATCAAAAGTTTATTTATTAATGACTTCAAAGTGCCAGCTGTAAAGTGAATCACTGTATCTTGCTCTAGCACTGGGAAAAAAAACAGCGTTAAGGCTATCCACTGGTTACTTCTGTGCAACCTGTACAAAGAAAAGAGCCTATTTTTTGCATAAAAACCTCATCTGCTTCAAAAAGTTGCTCATCTGAAACAGAACTTCATGAAGGGGGGCTATAGGGATGCTGGGAAGGGACTCTTCATTAGGGACTGTAGTGATAGGATAAGGGGTAAGGGGTTAAAACTTAAACAGGGGAAGTTTAGGTTGGATGTAAGAAGGAAGTTCTTTCCTGTTAGGGTGGTGAGGCACTGGAATGGGTTGTCCAGGGAGGTTGTGAATGCTCCATCCCTGGCAGTGTTGAAGGCCAGGCTGGACGAGCCCTTGGGTGATACGATTTAGCGTGATGTGTCCCTGCCCACGGCAGGGGGGTTGGAACTAGATGATCTTAAGGGCCTTTCCAACCCTAACGATTCTATGATTCTATAAGTATCTGTCCTTTTGTCTGTCCTTCTGTTCCTTTCTTTTCAAATACACGCATACTGTATTGCTGGGATAATGGTTGGACGTGATGATCTTAAAGGTCTTGTCCAACCCAGTTGATTCTATGATTGATTCTACATATACCTCTATACATATATCCCTACATATACAGACACATCCCTATATTTGTGATATGTACATGATATATATACACTATACTGTATATATCTCTACTATATATACATATATTTATGTGTGTGTATATATATATATATATATATATATATATATAGGTGTATATACCAGTTTCAACGTTTTGAAGAGATACAGAAATGCCTGATGTTTCAAGTTCACACAAGTTTCATGGAGCCACAGCCTAACTGGAGGTTGGCTGGGTGGCAGTTTCACCTCAGGAGAAGCTTTGGTCTGAACTCAGCAGTGAATGAATACAATCCCCCCAGAAGCCTCAATGTTTGGAGGAACTCCCCACAAAAGGTGCTTTAAGCAAACCTGGGATATACATCTGGGTTTTTTTTTTTTTCCAGTTGCTCCAAGTAGCTTTGCTGCTCATACACAGTTTCATGGATGTAACTGTATGTGAAATTTGGTCCTATGTTATTTCTGAAAACAAGGCAGGACCTGTGCTAATGCAAAGGATTTAATGTTGCCTTTACATTCACACCTTTTGTCTGGGTCCATTTACTTATTTAAAGGGGGGGGGGGGAAGAAAAAGAAAAAGAAGAGATTCAAGAGAAGGGAATTGCTGACTTATTGCAGAGACTCCAGAGACATGCTCAGGAATGGGTTACTATAAAATAAAAATATAAAAAAGCATTACTGAAGTTTTGGTAGTATCTACATCAATAACTAAAAGAGGGCATTAGCAGAACATTAATGACAGTCAAATGGTAAGACTGTGGACATTATAAGGGAGAAAAGCTCAAATATGAGCTGGAAGATAGCAACCTGAAAAGAAACACAGTGGGAAAAAGTATGGCAATACATTTACAATACAAGTAATAACAAGTAATACATTTTCATTACAATACATTTACAATACATTAGCATATATTTACAATACAAACATGACAACTAGGGAAAACCAATTCTTAGTACTAAGTGAAATCCTGAAGGCACTGATGATACAAAAGACTTGGGGATGACATAAGGCTGCAAATTACAAGTTGAAAACTTTGGAGCAGAAGAGGAGGCAACCATGTTCACATAACTATAGCCTGTTATAGATCTGGATGTGGACACTCCATTACTACAGGGAAAAAAAGGGGGGGGGGGGGGGGGAGAAAAAGCAGGAGTTCATTGAGAGGAAAGCAGGAAAACTATTAACAGAAAATCAGACAGCGATGGAGGTGGATCTTAGCCAGCAACAAATGAGGCAGCATTTGAAAAGGCTATGACAGAGGGAACCAAAGAAGAGGAACTAGGATGCTGCAAGTGTGGCTGGCTGATGCAAGGATGAGTTTACTATCCAAAACCAAAGAAATTAAAGGCAAATTTCTGTCCCTAAAACCTGTTTGAAATATCTCTCAGACTGGATGACATTTTCTAGAAGAGACAGTACCTCTGTTGCTTCCCTGTAGAAAGGTTGCTTAAAGCTCCCTGAAGCCTTATAACTACTACACTGCAATCAGAAGAGATACTCAACACTGGGAAAGCTGGCTCAGGCCTCAAACAGAATTTAGACAGAGTGCCTATTTTATAGGCAATTCCACCTTGCAAAGTTTGCTTTTATTCCAGATTGAACCAAAGCATCAAATTTTGAAACAGTTTAGTGTGTGTGCGCGAGTAAGCGTTTGTGTATGTTTTAGTATTCTACATACTTACTTTTTTTCAACTAAATTTTTATACAGGCTTCAACTTGCTGATTTTATATTCTCTTATGTATAATATTTCTCAAAGTTAAAATAATCTCTTTGCAACACAGAACCAAAATGACACAATTCTACAATTTTGTGAAGGCAGTATGGACTGCCATTATCAAAGCCTTCCATTTAATTTTTTTATTAGGAAATCAACGCATTCCCACAAGACCGTTTATATATTGACAACTGGAAACAAAAATAAAGTATTGAAAAAATCTCTATCTGCTATTCTATAGAGTCATTTTGTAATGGAAACAAAACAGTCAAATGAACTACTAAGATCTCTTTAATCTCTGGTTTCCAAGACTTGGTAAGTTTTCTGTGTCATTTAAATTTTTACAAGTGCCCTGGCATTACTTTTGTTGAAGTTCGGGAGAAGAGGGAGGTTTTGGATACCTTTTTTTTTTTTTTACTATTATTTAGTCAATAAGTAAGTTAAGTTGGTAAGAGAAAAAGGAGGTCACACAGTATTCAAAAAGATAAAATACTTGTTTTCTTTTTTCCCCTCCAGTGCTCTGTATTGAAATCTGAAAAGCCCTGTTTCAGATTCTGCACTTTGCTATTGCACACGTAATAATAGGACACACTGGCCTTTGATACAATTCTCTTCAGGGAACAAAAGCTTCCTTTGGCACAACTACAGCCACTGCTTGTTGTAGGTTACACATGTCTTTCCAGTCAAGCATGATTAATAACTGTTAAAAAAAAAATGCTCATGACCCATGGCAAGTATTCTTTCAACTATAATACCAGCATTATGGGCTCTGAATCTCAGTAATTTTAAAATGTGCTTCTACAATGGAACTATAATTTAATTACTTTTTCTGCAGCCTGTTCCATTTTGTTTCATCACTTTGATTGCACCATGCGCTTGGCAGCTTATGGAAGACTGCATCTGCCTCCAGGATTATTTCAGTGGGCTCTTTCGACATCTGTTTCTGAAAATGACTTTATTTGCAGTGGCATAAAGAATAATCAGAGACTTGTTTAATCCAGATAAATTGGAGACGAGAAATACACAGAGTTGGAGGCAGGGAAGAGACAAGGGAGAAAGAGAAAGCAAATCTATGCTGCAGAAGACATCAAAATAATCTGACCTGTTTTTGCACTTCTGAAAATGCTGTTATCTGATGGATGGTATGATACATGAAAAGATGAGTCACTAAGTCAGCTCCTTTTAATGTTGGGGTGGAGCTCGTAGATGAAATACCTAAGACATTCTAGCTAAAGCTTCATGCTGTGCTTGATCAGTTTAATATAATTTTCATTAACTACATTTGCAACCTCATCCCCTGAGAATTATGAAGCAGTATGAAATGATCTGCAGCAGTTGACAGAAGTCCCTATAATAAACGAGCTAAACCCAGGATCCAGCATGACCTGACACCCTTCCAAATGCAGCTACAGCCAGCACCTGCGGCAACATGCCATAGCCCAGCACACAGTTCAGCAGTCACCCTGATGGATAACTTCCCACATATCAGCAGGTGAGGACTGGGTCACCTGTGTATCAGATGAGCAAGCGCAAGGCATCTACCACATGGCCGTGCCTGTATCAGCTGGTATTCAACACAATGGAAATCACCACTGGCGACTGCTGTTTATTTTTGTATTATGGGTGGGTTCCTCAACCCACAAACCATCATGAGTACTTAAAGAAGTGTTTTCTAACAGATCCCAGGTGTTGATCAGGCTTTGTTTTGTTCTTTACTCTTTTTGTTTATTTTTTTGCAGTGGGCAAACAGGTATTTGTCAATATATCATCCACTGCCTCAACAAAGTGCTGCACGAAGGCACCTCCAGTAAGAGAAGAATGACTGGACATATAACGTGGCTTTAGGAAACACAACCGCTAAAATTCAAAGCACCAGAGTGGGCAGACGATAACGATAACAAGCCAAACAATCCCCAATATGCTCTCACTTTTGAGAGTTTAAAATCTTGCCTGTCTCGTTGTTCCTTTCCTTTGGAGATTTCTTCTGTGTTATTTGATGGTTTTCTGGGCTCTGTTCCTGTAGCAAGCACATCAGGAACAGTCACACCAAACAGATTATCCGGATGGTTTGGACACATATATTTTGCTAGAAATTTCTTAAAAGACAAACCAAAAGGAGGCCATGCAGTTCTCAAAAAAATAATGAAAAAAAAAAATAAAAATCACTGTCCCAAAAAATTATAGGTGTCCTGCAAGAATACAATAGCTGGACCTAAACAACTTGGTAATAGCCTAATTCCTGTAGTTGTGTAGCCTTAATTAGCTGTCATGAGCTTTCCTTTCACGGGCTTTCCTTTCCCATGTAGCCAGCCTGACTCTTGCGCCAGTCAAATGCAGTCCCACTCTGGAAATTTATCCATCCACGGTATGTAACTCCCTGCACCCCAAAAGACATGATCTTAAGAGGTCTCATACACTATGCTGCTGTCCTCATAGGAAGGTCACAAAAAGGAAGGGCATTTCCTCAACTTTTCTCAGCAAAATCCAGCAGGTGAGCTGAGGGTGTTGAAAAGCTCAAAGCTGCCACATTGCTGATCTACTTACAGGCAATAGAAGCAAAACTCCTCTGGCAACTTGCATGTCTAGTAACTTGGCAAGCTTGACAGGCTGCATTTGGAAGCCTGGTTGTTTTCTTAAACGACATAATCCCCAAAGCAAACACCTCCAACTCTTGGAAGGAAACACAGAGCAAAACAAAAATACACAACTAACAAAAAGGAAAACAGCCATCAGTGCAGAGTATTTTGCTGAAGAGCTTTCCTCTCCTTTCTAACCAACCCCCCAGTATCTCTCTAATGTCCGAAGAAGAGGTGAAGATTTGACAGATGATACCACCTATTTGCAGAAGGTTTCTACTTGGGTAAAACAGGCAGGGAGGCTGTCCTGAAGAGAAACAGGTTCCAGTGGCAGGCCATACCTGTAAAAATCCTATTTACAGAAATTATTAACAATTATTTTCCTTTTTTTAAAAAATTTATTTATTTAGATGATCACTTTCTCCCCTCATTTTCCACCTCACAAGCATGGGCTATAACACAGCAGTTGTGCAAGACCAATAGCCATGAAAAGAAAATTACTCATTGCTTTTCTACAGCTTCAGAGTAACTGTACACAGCATAAGACCTGTAGAAGGCTATTACAATTTGACAAGGCTTTGTCATCTTGCCAGTATTACCAAAGAACAAAAGCCATCATGCTTAATTAGGAATTCTCCCTAAAGAATTTAGAAGGATTTATTGCTCAATAGTCAAGATGAAAGTAAGTTTGCCTCTAAAGTACCAGCCAGGGACCACTACTGGACAATGAGTTTGTGCTGTACTGCGGTCAGATGCGGCTCAGCAGCACCTCTGTCACAGAATCACAGAATAGTTAGGGTTGGAAAGGCCCTTAAGATCAGAACGTTTTGTACAAAAGTGTCATTAAAGACAGGGTAAGTGTTTGAACATACAGATGTTTACCTGAGCTTAGTGACATGAACTTTGGATGAAGCTTTCGGAATGTTGGTAGCAACAGAAGAGACAGAAGACAATGTAACTCCTTAAGCACTGATAATAAAAGCAGTCTGTGAGGTCCAGGTCAAGTCAGGACAGGGCAGCATGGGGTAAGTGGCTTAGTGACTCAGGGTATTTAGGAGAGCAACACGGCTGTAAGCTTATTGCCTGTGCTGAGAGGCCAGTTTGGCTGCTGGTGCCAGCACTTGCTCAGATAGTCAGAGGTTGGGTTCAGGCTTTGGTAAGCAACTGAGCCAGTGTCAGATGGAGTCTCCTGTCAGCAGGACACAGAGAGGGAAGGGTGAATGAGGAAAAAGTGGGAGCTCCACCCTGACTTATAGGTCCCTTAATCCAAGCATGTGGGTGATCCCAGAACCTGCACAGTGGGGGCACAGCTGCAGCCAGACCACCATGCCATCAAATCTTCCTGTCATGAAAACAGGATGTCTGCAGTCATTCTATCTTAAAAAGATTGTAAGTACAGGGCAGTTATCCCCCAGCAGCCACTCACAGAAACTGCCCAAGACTGCCTGAAGTCAACCAGTTACGCCCAAGGATGCATCCTAAGAAGCAACGTGCTCAACAGAGTTACTCTTAGGTTCGCAGGGAAGGTGGACCACTCTGTAGTGTATTAATTGCTCTTTCTCCCTTTCCCCTTGACGTGCTCCATACAAATTAACCATTTTTCTTGCAGCACTTAAGGATATCTACTTATAAATTGCTTTCTGACACTCCATTTCTCAACTATGTAATGGATTTTCATCTACAACTCGTATGTACATCCTTGAAGTGAAAACAATTCAGAGCAGCTGAAATGAAAATGGACCCTGTTTGTAATGGGAAGATCTCATTCCTGCCTGTAGCTATCCTCCACCTCAACAGGGGAAGTGGTAAGATACAGAAGGAAAATAATAAGCACGGGAGGCTTCACTGTACAATGCTTAATTAACTGCTGTTCAATACGTGGAACACACAGAAGTGTGCACCTTCATGTCCACACACATACTTACATATAAAACCAATGGTAACAGGGTTGAGATATTTTTCTATAAAGTGGGATATGGCACCAGAACATTGCCAAGAGGAGCTTGTCTGCACTCATTAGTGAAATACATCAAGATTTTTCCCAGACTGCAACAGGTCTGATCCTGTTTAATACCGAGTTCACAAGCAGGATCTTTTTCTTCTAGATCTAAGTCTCCAATTGCTGCCATAAAGATAGAGCTCTGTCTTTGCAACAGTATCCAGTCAAGCTATCTACAGTCTTCCCAAGCTGTACTGTAGTAGAAAATCAAGATAACCGAGAGATCAGCCATTCAATACACATATATATAAATATATATATATATATACACACATATATATATATTCATTCTGATTGAGTCCTACATGCATAAAACTGCCTGTGTTAGCCCCAGTGCTCCCTTGGCACTCAGAGATAATATTCTGATCACATAAAATGCGGCAGCAACCACTGTTTTATCACACAGTCGTTCTATACACAAATGTCAGATTATGTATTGTTCTTGCCAATGCAAATGTCAGTTTGGATCGTTCACAGGCTACAGATGTGCCCCAGGTTACCCTGGGGCCCCTGAAGAGCTGAGGCATGAATTCTCAGCACCTCACAGAATAAAACCTTTGCTGCAGTGATAGGCAAGGGTACATTGGTCCTGCTTTCTGGCATGAAGGAAGCCGAAATAAAATGTTAAGTCTGTGCACTTCTGACCCCTAAAATGCAGCATCAAAAAAAAGCAGGGCAGGACAACTTCTGTGGATAGGTAAGATTAATGATCCAGCTTCTCTGATCTGTGAGCATAGGTGAACGGACAGAGGAAGGTCACAGGTGGGGCTCTTCTGGGCACAAACTGGACCTTTAAGGAGGGATGTCAGGCATCTAAAACCACAGAAAGGAGAATAGCTGAATGTTTAGTGGGTAACCTGTACAGATAGCCACTCATTTACTGTTTCTACAGCAACCTGTTCATTATAAAAGGCTGCTGTTGGATGTCTGTAAGATAAGAAGGTGAAAAAGAAGGTATTTTAGGTAAAGGAAATATCATACATACATGGCGTGTTAAATGTTTCCCTCTGTTTCCTTTGACTTCCCTGAGCTCTAAATTGGAGAGGTAGTGAACCACCTTGAAGAATTTCAAGGGCTTTACCGATAATGGCTCTACTTCACAATTTCTCACCATGACATATTTGGTTAATGGCCAAATTGAGGAAAAAAGAAGCAGACAGCCTGAAAATGTTGAACCTAGTAATTTTGTGGGTATTTGTGTGTGTGTTAAAGTTTGAGAAACATAAATTCTGCTGCAGTATTAGGACTTTGGAGAAGAATTACACAGGTAATTTGTCATTATGGCTAGCTGAAAAAAAGCCTCCCAAACCTCCAACAAGCCAGCATTACCTTCCAGAGTATTTCTTCAAAGATGAAGTTTCAAATGGTACATAAAGCCTAAGGCATGTTTTATATGAGGTGTGTGTGCATTAATAGAGGGATATTCGTGATGATAGCCCCAAGCCCTAGGCAAACTAACAGTGTCTCTCCTCCTTCTGAGCCATGTTACCTACTTCCTTTCCCACAAACATCTCTGCCAGCTAGTTCAAGAGACTCAAACCCAAATATTCTGAATTTCTGCAAGCTACTTTGTTAAGAATTCCTAAATAAGAAACAAGTCTATTTCTGTTTCGTAAACATTTACTAAATATCACCCATTCCCAGATATTTTTGCTATTAAAAAACAGTGGAAGCCAGCTCTCCCAAGAGTACAACCCAAGATAACCACAGTAGTGAAATGTTACTGCACTCTAACAGTGCTTGAGAAGGCCAGCAAGAGTAATAGCAAAATAACAGAAGAGTTGTAAGTATGAAATGCAAAGATGACAAATACTTAAGCAGCACCTTTCAGGTCATGCAAATACATAACAGAAATCATTCCCTTTCTATTCCACGAATCACAGGAGCTATGTAGAGAAACAGTTATAGCTACTTGCTCTCTTCCCCACTCCCCCGACACGCTACACTTGCTGACATCCTAACACTTCTGAAAATTACTGTTTTGCCATCCAGCTTTTGGAAACACATAATGCAAAACTCAGTGGGCCTTACCTCCTCCTTACTGATGGATTACTACAATCTGGCTTGACTTTACATGCAGACTGAATATACTAGCAGCTGCACTCTTTCATAAAATGGGATACAGTTATTACTTTTACCACCAAAGTCATCAAACCATACTTGTGGCCATGAAATTCCTTTCAGATGACATACCTAAAAAGAAATCAAGAATCCACGAAGGAGAGGATAAAATGACTCATACATTTTAGCAAAACACAGACTTGCACCTCTGAGACAGGTAGGTTTGGCAGAAAGCAAATACGTATGCAGTCTATTACAAAAGGCATCTTGTTGGTCTCTTTCACGAACGCATAAGTAACTGACAGGCTACTTGAGAAACTTTCATGAAAACAACTTTTTCATGGAAAACTGAGTTGTTCTGTTGTTGGAAGGTTTTCTTAATTTTAAATAAAGAATCTCATTTTTTGCACAAAGGACATTCCAAATTCCACTTTCCAACTTTAATACGTTTGCAGCACATGTTAGAAAAACAATGGCTCTTCACAGACAGGAGTCTTTGCAGGATGAACTAACAGCTAGCAGATACAGGGAAGTTCAGGTTAAATATAAGGAAGAAGTTCTTTACTGTGAGGGTGGTGAGGCACTGGAACAGGGTGCCCAAAGAAGCTGTGAATGCACCATCCCTGGCAGTGTTCAAATCCAGGTTTGACAGAGCTTTGGGCAGCACAGTTTAGAGTGAGGTGTCCCTGCCCATGGCAGGGGGGGTGGAACCAGATGATCTTAAGGTCCTTTCCAACCCTAACTGTTCTATGATTCTGTATCAGGTAGCTGCTAGAATACTAAAGTGTGAACCCAGTGGCCAGGCTCTCCCCCTTTCCCCCTTGCCAGATCTTGCCCAAGGCAGTTGTAGTCTGATCTGCGAGAGAAAACTCCCTTTCCTCATCCCTTCTTCCTTGTTCAGATATAAATGCACTTCTCTGGAGAGTGACCAGGAACAAGGACTTTCTGTCTCAAGGTGGAAGTGGGCCACTCTGCTGTCCCCTGTCTGCCCACCCCACAGAGGAGCAGCTCAGCATGAGCAACGAAACACAAGTAAAGAGGGATAGCTGGAGTAAAAATGCCAGCAATGACAAAAAATAGGTGTGACAGCGAACACACACTACAGAAGATGGCAGAGTTACCCTGAAGTCCAGGCTCACATACGTGAAAGTGTCTGTGCCCAGTATATCCTACTGGGTAGGTGCACCTGGAAGGTACAGCCAGAATATACAGATACTAAATCCAAGCTCTCAGGTGTAGTTGAAGCCACCTGAATCCAACCATCTATGCCATTTCCTATGCTACAGCCCCTGCAGGAATTCTGGCCAAGCACAGCCTCACTATTTATACTCATATATGCTATGACTGAAACCTTCAGACTCACAAACTTACAGCCCTGCTCCCACTGTCAAAAATGGTGCTGCAAATTCTGCAGAGTTTAAGACAGTAACATCCCATGGACCACCTGGGGACTTACAGAGCAAGGGGACAAAAGCCATCCCTACTCATTGCAGGTCAATAATAATTGCAACAGGTAGACATGGCAGGAGCAAATGGAAACAACACCTAGTTCTAACGACAGGCTTTCTAGTAAAGGCTAACTAGATCTATACTACAAGTTTCTGCCAGCATGAGCTATCAAGGGACGAGAAGATGTAATTTTTGGATGCTAAAGCTCTGCTGATAAAACCCTCCGGGACAATATATGGTCAAAACCATGTACCTACCAGAAGCAGTTGACTGTGCTTGGGGATTGTGTACAAGCTATAATGTGTTCACTTGCTAGTCCAAGCTGTAAACACACAATGGTGGTATGGTACTGTGGATTTTCAAAGCCATGTTAGTATTTACATCATATGAGCACGTGCCCTTAATTTCACTGGGACTGCTTAAGCAATTGAAGGTATACAGGACTGGGCCTTACCCTTGTGCTGGTAACATTACCTTGAACTCTGCAAGGGGAACAGCAATTTACATCTTCAGTAGATTAGAAGTGTTGGCTTCATTGGAGTTTGCTTTTTGAACAAATTAAATTTGGAGGATTTTGTGTGCCCCTTTTGCTCCTGGTATGTAAAAAAACTAATCCATTTATTTTGGTACCCATTCCTGCTTTAAGATGCTTTATGACTGCACACTTTTTGTAATAGAGTTACTATTTATCATATGCTGGCACTGAAGGACATTAAATCCAAAATCTTGCAAAACTGTGGCAGTTCAGTGGTCACTAGGAATACTGGAGCTAGTTCAACCACTGCATGCCAACAGCTTGATAAATACAATGTTTTTATCCTGCAGGTAAATTGTCTGTAAAGAAAATAGAGTTTTTATAAGTGCATCTGACATTCTCTGGTGTACTGGGATTGATTTATCTGCTACGGGTTTATCATGAACTGTTCACAGTGAATAATAAATTGACTGGACAACATATGGCATTTGATATTCAAGGACAGTTTTGAGTGCACCAAACTTTGTTTACTCCATCACAGGGCAATGCGCCTCACATTATTATCACAAAATAACAGCACTCAATTTAATACAATTTGGTTTAAAAGTACGTTCAAAAGGTACCGACAGATCCAGACAAAAACAGTTTCTCATTTACAAGTTTGTTTAGAGGTTCTTAGTTCTGACTCTGGTTTCGTGCATAACGTAACTAGGTTTACTAAATACTGATAGCTTTTTGAATGCATTCATGAAGCTAAAAAACTTTTCATGGACATGGAATAAAAAATTATTTCAAATTAATCAAACATTCTCCCTCTATCTAGATACGTACGCATTTAAGAACTGTAAGTGACCCTGAGCCAGTTCAGACCCGAGCTTCTGGTGTCACAGCAGGCAACTCCATGCACACATTGCATATCCTTATCTCAGTGCACATGCCATTACTTCCACATTCTTAGCAGCCCCCTACGCAGCCTGACAGCTAATGAGGAGTATTTCACTGGAAGATGTTGAAACCACTTTATTCCCATGAAATATTTGGGAAGCTGCAGGTAATGGTATTCCTGACAACTCTCTCTCACTAGGAAACTCCAAACAAGGTGCTGCACATCAGAACAATCGTATTGCACACCCTCACCCTGTAAAAATGAAAGCTCTGAAAGAGTTGCAAAAACATTTTATGTGACGAAAAACGCAGTTTAAGAAGTCTCCACCCTTTTTTCTTTGTATTTGCTTTTTCCTGCGCTCCTTTATCCCCTCAATCATGCTAATGCAAACACAAACTGAAAAAAACTGCACTGAAGTGATTTGACCTGAATTCAAAACCAAACAAACAAAAAAATCAACCCAAAATCTGAATCTGGTTTCTAGAATAACCATGCAAATAATCATCTGGTACAACATGGAAGTGGGTAACAACAGTGCAGGAATGATGAATTATAAAACTCAATTTGCTGACTTGACAAAATGCGTAACCATACCTGGCCATACAAAATAGGTAGTACTAAAGAAGGAGACATCACGGCTTTTTCCCTAGCATTTTTTTCCCATTTTAAGTTGGTCAGGGTTAAAATTTCCTGCCATTTCTCATGGACCACAAGACTACTTAGTATCTACCTCTAATTCCTTGCTGTTTCTCAATCATGCAGTTGCAGTTCCAGGAAAGGACATGTTCATAGAGCTGAATTTCTCAGCAATGCACCCTGTAACTGCCTTTGTATTAGCAAAACAAGAGGAGTGGTCATTTCTTGCTATCACTGCCTTCATCAGTGTTAAAGCTGCAGCGCTGGTAGTTCACCAAATTAGAAAAATGTGTCAAACTGGGAGGCTAAATTTTCTTCAACAATTTACACATCAAATCACAGGTGTCATCTTACTCTTTTGAAAAGAGCAGCACACATTATTTTCCAGGCAGCTGCGACAACTAACTGCTCAATACAGACTGAAAAGTCAAGAAAAAGGTATGTATTGTGCTTTCTATTATATTCATTATAACTTTTTAAGAAAATGAAAGCTCTGTTGCAAACGCATTTTGATCACTGAATGAATATGGTCTTTCACGTTTCCAAAATATTTTGAGATCCCTAGAGAGAAGATAATGTGTAAGCTTTGCTGTTAAAATTACCACCTCCTCATCCTTAGACAAACAGTATCCAAAATGCTTACAGTGAATTTTAATGCAACAGAAATGCAAACACTATTTCTCCATGACAATTATTTTTAGCCCTCCCCCCTCCCCCCCCCATTTTAGAAGAGTTCTTGGGTCCAGATGTTACCAGGTAAAATTCAATAGCAGATGTCCTGTCAAAGGCATGCCAAGCAAGCTGAATTTATTTTTGTGATCTGCTGGCACTCCAATGTAAATGGTTCAGTGTTATTAACTGAGTTCTCCCTATGCACCTGAAGTGGATTTAAACACTTTTTTTGTCTTTCAGGAAGAACCACACAGATCCAATTAGAAGCTGCTGGAATGATTAAAGATGCTTAAACTGAAGTGAGTGGCAAGGAACAACAACTAGTACCAGCAGGTTCCTTGCCTTCCCCACCAAAGATCCAGGAGCAGGCTTTACCACCCCACTTCTATGCCAGTGTCCTGGCGTATCTTTGTATAACCATCTTGTTTTGATAAATTTACTAGTATGATTTCTGGAGACTACTTGAAACCAAGACCTGAGCTGAGAATGTTAAACTCTGAAGTGGCACTTCTCCTTAGCCCTACTCACAAGTACTGGTATTTCCACTAAGCCCCAACAGGCAGATCTAAGCTCAAAACTGGACCTTACCTTTCCTCTCATTCCCCCCCCCCCCCCCTTAAAAAATATAATTCACTATTAATTATCTGCCTGGTGGCCTCCTGCCAACACCATCTTTAGGCCAACTTGACTTTTTCTAAGTCTTCACACCTGGGCAGACACACCTGCATAACAAATCACTGAGAATGACCATTCCTCACCATTGGCTTGCACCCTCCAGAGCTGGGATGACAACACACCCAAAGCTCAGTTTGTCCCACAGCTGTGCACACTGTGTTGGGAACCTTGGGGAGCAGATCAGCCTTGCCTGCCCATGGCCAGCAGCCAAGAGCAAAGGGTAAGCCTAGCTGAACTTCTCGCTTTCCACACTGCCCTGTTCCTAATCCCCATGCCTTCCTTCTCCCTGACAGCCCGGGGCAGTGCTAGCAATGACATCTCCTGCCTCAAAGTTCATCCGATTTAAACACAAGACAGTTGTTTCCTTTCCTGAAGTCATACTCCCTCTTTGTCACACAATTGTCAATTCCTAGATGAACTTCTCTGACAACATTCTCATTCATTACACCAAACTGATACATGCCTTGAACACTGCTCATCTCATGCCCAGAGGGAATGCTACTCCTCTGGAAAAACAGCTGCAATGGTGTCAGTCACGACTGTAACACAATACATATGTGTAATAAGTCTAAACTGAAGTCACAAAAGAAACCACACATCTAGCTTTTCCCAACTTCCAAGAGCTTGTTTCTGCCGCTTTAAAGTTCTTTCATCTTGTTTTTCAGTGCAATGCTACATACTCTGAGATTGGGGTGAGTGCTATAATGGAATAGATAGGAAGAGAGTCTCTGTCTTGAGGAATATCCTTTCAAGCAGAAAGGGCGTGTAAAGAAAAAAGCCTGAAATCCTTTGGCCTTGCAGAACTTCACAATCTTCATTTCCCACCACTAGCAAAGTGAAACCTATAGGCATCACAGACCTGCACTACTACTAGTGGACATGTGGGAATTCCTTCAGAAGAAATAAGCAAAACACCGCCTACGTCTATATCATTACCAGTCTACAATATGGCAGCATTTACAGCACAAATCCCCAGTGTCCAACCAACCTTCACTCATAGAAGTCTGGGCATTTTATTTTCTGAACAAACAACTTTGAGCTTCCTCTGAAAGGAGGCTATGCCTCAGCAACTTCTTCATTAAGCTTCATCGTTCTAATCAGTATCACATCCACTTTTGTTCTGCTTCACAATTAGTGTCACATAGTGCACAAGTCATCACAAGCGATGATGCTTTTAAATGAGTCAGAGCTGTACTGCATGCAAGAGACCAACACCAAGCTAAAACAGCACCTTTGGCTCTGCTCTCTCCTTTCCTGCAAGTCAGAGTCCTCGCCCTGCTATGCTCAGTCTGTTTCCATATCTGAAAAGTGCAATTTTAATATGCTGAGAATTTTAGGCACTCCAACAATTTGTAGACACGCCTGAGCTTCTGAATATAAAGGGTCACTCTATGCTAAATTAAAAAGGACTGAATAATCATTTATTTTAAACAAAGCACCTTTTGTTCCATGAAGTTGTTGCTATGCACATTGATGTGGGAATATAACTTGACCACAGGAAACAAGAAAGCTTTGTAGTTCGCAATTTTTTGGCTTACAAATACAGTCCTGTTCACAGTGGTCACAAAGACATCACTTGATTTTTCACCAGTACTAGTAATGAAACAATCTTTTCTTGCTAACGTGTAGTGCTACACAATTAATACATAACTGTAATACAACAGACCCGTCTCTGTGGGTTTGGGGGCTGGAAAGCCCAGGTTCTGAACAGTGTTTCATAGTGCTTCACTGAATGGTACCAGTGATGGGCAATGGGTAATGGTTTACAGTCAGTGGAGCCGTGCCTCTTCATAGCCAGCTCACATGGTGCAAGCCCCATCCCAGACCTGCTCATGCTGCCCCCTGCGGTTTTTTTGCTTCCCATTTTGGATACACCATGACATCCTCCATAGCATAAGGCAAGGCTGTGCCAGAGAAGCAATCCTTTCAGGGCAGATTTGTGCCAGGAGTGATAAATTTGCAGGCAGAGAAGACCTACCCAAACCCTGGAAGACACCACAGCCTCCTGGCTCCTGTGCTGCACAGTTGTGAGTGTGGATAGGCAGTCAAAGGAGCTCTCTGGCCTCAGACCAGAGCTGAGACAGCGCTGGGCATTTCAACAGCATAGGGTATTTTCATCTGCAGTCCTGTAGGTTTAAGTGCTCACTTGAACATGGGCCTTTAGCTCAGGAAAATGAGCTTATGAAGTGTACTTCATTTAAGAATAAGTGAAATGGAACCATGGATATGTGAAATGACTTTGGGAACGGAGGCAAAAAAAAACCCAAATATTTCTTGGTGTTGAGTGGGTCCTCAGTAAGACACTCCAAGCCTGGGAACAATATTCTCTCTTCTTTGACTGCAACAAACTGCATTTTCACTAACCCTAGCATCAGAGAAAATTAGCTATTGCTGCCCTTCTCCAGTTAGAGCTGAATCACTCCTGGCTTTGCAGGCAGGGCTAGGATGGGAACTTGAGGCTGGAGAAGCAGGAAAACTTCCTCTATCACCTTCCCAAAGAAAACAGCTGTACTAAGAATCTGCTTTAAGACTGTCAGGATGTGAAGGTACTCTCTGCTGGAGCATGAGCATATATGATGTGAGGCACGAAGCGGCTTAGCAACTCAGGAAGAGCAAGCAATGCAAATAATTTCATGAAGCAGCATGTAAGGAGAGAGTCTTTTTGCTACTTCATGATATCAATGATAATTTGAACAGAGTACTTTTCATCTGTCACCGATTTATAATTTGCTTGATTTTTGTCACACTAAGTTGTCATATGGTCTTACACTGAAAGCAACTGCAGTCATCATTTACCCTCATCTGACATGGGGAAACAAAGATTATTGCATTTTACATGAAAGAAAATAGGATATCAGTTTAAATTTGGACTGTAATGGACTGCTTATCTTAAGGTGTTTTCTAATAAAATGAGTTTTGCTCTTCTGGCATTGCTAATACTAATTTTCACTGAGTGTATACATTTAGCAATGTTCCATATCAGACATCAGAATGCACCTCATTTGTTACCAAAAGTTCTGCAAAACCATGAAAACATGTCACCATGAAAACCAGACTACAGTGACGTTTGTTGGTTCAGTGGCAAAGCTGCATCCACTCTCTTTAACCCACAGCACGCTTACAAGCACGTCATGGGCATGACGTTATGTGAGCTTTCACACAGAGGTTTGCTTAGGCAGCAGGATTAATGTAGGACAAGAGAACGCTCTGTTGCCTTCACATGATGCCTTTACCCTAGGGACACTCTCCTTCCTTCTTATTTCCTCTGCAAAGAAAATCTAGCTGTCAAGTGTCAGTATGAACTCAGACTAAAACGCTGATAAGATTTCAGCAACGGAAAACTGCCCTGTTCATTTCCGAGCTTTTCAGCAACTAGAAATAATCTCAGAAAAACAGAAGTACCTACTTACAACATACATAAGCTTGGATTAAAATCAACACTTGATGATTTTCTGCCCCCTACCCTAATGTACAGGTACTAGAATAACTTATGAAGTCAAATTCTCAGGATGCAGAAAACCCCCACCAACAGAGATTGCCCATTTTTTAGCTCTTCAATTTGGCTCTGCTCTGTTAAGCTAGGATGAAATCACAGCAAACACTACACTAACTCTTCTGTTAATTAACAACCTGCTTCGCAACCACACTTTTCATTCCCACAAAAAGTGCTGCATCTTCACAAAGTATCGCTTGTAGTAAGGCATTCAAACATGCTAATTGCAGCTTTGCCTCCCCGGGAGATGTATGGGCTTACTCTGCACTAGGTAAAGGCTTCTGAGTTTACTCCCTTTTATTAGTGTTATTATTTGAAAAAGAAAAATCAAAGTTGTTTTATTTTTGCAAGCTTGCACAAATCCAGCTCAAAAACAGCTAAAAAGGGTTGGGTTAACAATGTCACAGAAACACAGATAGGAAGGGGCTGGGAAGCAAAAATCTGTAGATATCTCTGATTTTTTTCCACATAGGCTACTCTGCATTGGCTATGATGGAAATCGGACAGAGAAGTTACTATAGACTGTGCAAAGCGGATACGATTGTAAAATGCAACATATGCAAATTGTGCAGTGTTGATTCCTATAAACACTGCATATTCTTTTTTTTTTTTTTAAATGATCTTCACTTGTATTGTCATTGAATATTTCAGACTCTTTTCCTCTTGCTTTATTTTTATCCAGTTGCTGGGTAGTAATAACAAAGATTGAAAAGTTTAGTCACAAGACAACAGGATCCAGAACTTGGTCATGCCAAATTCCTGTTTACTGCAAGCAGCGATGTATATGAATAAAGAATCTGGGTCAAAAAAGCACAACAGAGGATGCTACCTGTCTTTGTACCAAATAGCAGGCAGCTGGGAAATTGGCAAGCTTTAGCACAAAACCAGTAGGAAACTGCTTCAATGAGATCATTTATTTTAAGGGCTTTTTAAAAGTTCAGCCAAAGTAAGAAAAGTTGGTGTTTCCTGTTGAATTAATGCTTCACTTTCCAATAAGATCTAGGCATCTGAGGCTCCTATTTCTGTTTCTATTTTAGCAGTGAAATATCATCTTGCTAGGAAGGGCAGCACTGATTGTATTCCTAAACAAATTAGCTGGGGACTGGATGTGGGTCTGGGAAAAAGCACTCTTCAGAACAGCTGTCCACTGCTAGACAGGGAAAGTGAGAGAAGAGATGCCTTTGAGAACACACTATTAGGAAACTGCCTCGGAAGAGAAGCCCCAGGGATCTTGCTCTATTTTGAAAGCAGCTGCTATACTGATAACATACAATAATCCATCTGGAAGATTCTAGGGTAATGTTATAACCCGAATAAAACTGATGACGCAATTTTTGACCGTGTGCAAGTGATGGGAGATTATACAATACTACAGAAAAGACAAAAACCAGGCCACTGCAGGAACAGAATATGTGGAGCACATGAGGAGTAAATTAGTAGGGCATGGAGATATAAATACAATGGAGCCAGAGAACCCCAGAACAATTTACAATGAGTCATAATTCTCCAAAATAACAAATCAACATAAACGACATATCCAGTCATCATCCAAACAATAATGGCAGTTTCTAAACCAGATCTCGAAAAGAGTAACTAATCTCTCAAAACTGAGCATGAGCCTTTTCTGACCAAAAACTGCAACTAATAACTTTAAAGAAAAAATGTCTACATAATTCCGTATACAAACACATTTGATTAGATGGATGTTACTTGTTGAAGGTGTAGCCCTATTTGAAAATACCATGCTTCAAGAACTGAAGTTTCTTCAGAAGCCCAAACACACACAAAATACATTTTGCTTTCCTAATCTTCTAGCTGTATTTGTACATAAATTGGGTCAAAGCCAGCAGAATTTGTTTTTAGAAAAATCTGAAAATCCACATGCAAATCACATTTACAAAGCCTTTCCTACTTCAGTCTCACTAGAGGCTGTTTCCAGTACGTCTAGAGTAAATTAATTTAAGTTTATTGATATTACTGCATAGGGAAGGGCAAGGAAGATTAGGCTCCAATCTACAATGCTAAAAATAGCCAGATACACTTGCTGTAGGAAGTCTTAAAAATAGCACCTTATTTTAAAATAAAAGTTTGTTTTTTTTTTTTTTAAAAGAAGGTTCCTCTAAGACCATACTTCCTCGCAAAAGTGAAGTCCTGAAAACAAAAATTAAAAGCCCAAGACTCCTCTTACAGAAACCCCTACCAGCTCTGTCATAAGACTAAATGGTAGCCACATCAATGGCAGTGGAAATAGTAGGTAAATTAAGTGTCTATAAGCATACCTTTATTTTAAAGAAATGCATAGGATTATTTTGTTGCAATGTAGACACTAAGTGCTAAAAAGCCAATTAGAGAAATTAAAAGTTGAAGTATATCCATTGCTGTCATTAAGATGTATTGAAGATAAGACTGTCTTTTTGGTGTTCTCACAAGTGTAATGGCTTTTACCCTTAGGCTGCTGTGATAGAGTCTATACTGAGCATTAGCCTCATGATCATCATGATGCTCAATAATAGACACACTCTAACAGGCTGTTTTCTTCATTTAAAGATGAACTGCCGAGCAAAATAGACTACATTCCTACTGCTGCTTCAGGATGTATTAAAAAACTCAACAGCATGACTGAGCATTTCTGTTTGAACATTGTGTCTTTCGTCTTGCTTTCTCTTTCAGCCCCTTCTTCAGGGAGCAGCTCTAAGCAATGAAGCACTGTGTTTTGTTATTGTTTGCTTCTTTTGAAATGCACAAGCTGTTTTATCTTTAGCTTTGAGAAGATGCTGAACTTGTACATTTCCCAAATCATGGTGTTTCCTCCACCTCCAAAAAAGGGGCAATAGGTTTTGGGAACTTGCAGAAAGCCTGGATGCCTGTCTGCTCCCACTCCCACACACCTCTGAGACGGGTAAGCCCAGGCTGTGCAGTGAACAACCACCCTGCTGCACTTTAAGGCACTTGTGCTGCCAATCTGGGAAGAAGCAGGAAGGCCAGCAGCCAGCCGCCCTGCAAACTCAAGAGATGCCTTGTCCCGCTTCCACAAAGGGGTTGTATCAGGGGAAGTCAGCTCAGATAGGGCATGTTGGCAGCCCAGCATAAACTGAGGCCTGACCTGCTTGGTATACTTCTAAAATTCCCCAAAATTTGTTTGGATTACTTTGTTCATTTATCGTCGTTAAGATTTTCACTTCTACTGCTTAATCTACAGTGAGAGGCAGACTGTTCCCAACACATGATTAAACAGATACAAGAGCAGAAAGCAAAGAACAAGACCCCGTCTTCCTTTAATAACTCAGGCCCCGTTATCAGTACCAGCAGCGATGCAGGCACTTTATTAAATGGTTAAAATATTTGAGAGAAATGACAGGGCCCAGCTTTCATAGAATCAGAGAACAGTTTGGGCTGGAAGGGACCTTAAAGATTATCCAGCTCCAACCCCACTGCCACAGGCAGGGACACCTTCCACTAGACCAGGTTGATCAAAGCCCCATTCAACCTGGCCTTGAACACTGCCAGGGATAGAGCAGCCACAGTTTCCCTGGGCAACCTGTGCCAGTGCCTCATCCCCAAGTAGACACCCCACAAGGGGTGTCAGCTCTTTGGTTAGCCATGTTTTTGTTCAGATAAAGAAAACCTTTGAATTAAGCTCTTCCTTGGCATACTCCAAAAAGCTTCATACTCTGCATTTACACAGACTGCTAGCCCTGGCTGGGCTGAGTGAAACTTAAGAGTAAAGGTGTCCTTCACCTCTCTCTAATGGAATAAGGAGTGATACCCTACAAAAAGGGTCCTTCGCAGACTCTGCAGAAGGCACTTAGCATTATAGGAAGCAGATGCAAAAGAAAGGTGTCAATCTCTCATGCCTTGCCTGTTGTACAAAATGTTAGAACAAAAATTGCACTGCTAATGAAATCTTACTGTTAAATAAAGCCATTTAACACAGACAGGCATTAATCAAAATTAATTCATTTTTAAACACTGTCCATGTTAAAAATAGAAGATCCTTGAACTCTGTTGAGGAAACACAATTAATACAAGACAGTACTCCCACTCCCATTATAGGCATCACCAAGCTTATATGGGGAAGACACCTGATGCTGTGGAGAATAAAGCCATTTTTCTATAATGCCACCCTACTGTCCTCTCCCATCCCTGCCCACCAGCTTTGACGAGGGCAAGGTACAGCTCTCTGTTGATTCACCAGGCATAGCTTCAGCCATCTCAATAAGTGAATCTGAAGGTAGAAACAAAAGAATCGTAACATTTTGTTCTACACACTGAACCTCAAAGGTCTTGATCTTGAAATGTCACTGGCCAGAGCTGTCCAAATAAATATGCTTCAGCAAGAACTGTAACCTTTAATGAAAAGGTACAAGCACTTTCTAAGGATATGTCTTCAGCACAAATACAATGTATACAAATAAAACAAATAAAAAATAACAGCTGGTCTTTAATGACACTTAATTTACATAACAAAACCAGAACTGAGTGTTTATAACTGGAATTGAGAAGATGGGTTTACCATCAAACTGCTACTAAAATAAGCCTCTATTTCCATAGACGTTTCCCAGTGCGGTACCTTTTCAGTAACACTGCTAGGAGAAGGAAATCTAATCAGAGTCTAGTGTTTACTGAAATACATATCCCCAGCCAGTTGTTCTTTCAGACAGGAAAATTCACTTCAGGATAATTTCCCCCTTTTTTTTTTTCAGAGGACCAGCAAGATTTAAGTCCTTCTTGAACTTTCAAACTAAGGTTTAAGTAAGACTTAGCTGGCATAAGTGATTATGTTGACCACCTGCCTGAATGCTTGACTCAGGTGTGAAGTAGATCACACTGCACACAAGTCAACAAGCCTTGTGATCAATGGTGTCAAAGGTTGACAACACATCTAATAAAAACCAGCACAGGCACTTCCACACTCGGCATTCATTGCTAAGAATCAATTATTCACCATCTATTCAAGTGCATGTGAAATCCTTCTTGCGTTACTTGAAAATAAAATTACACCAGGTCAGGTCAGTTTAAATGGCTGGATTTGTTGGCTGAAGTCCAGATTTCCCCCCCTCCCCTGTAGCTCAATACCAGATGCAAACATCTAGTAAATCTGCAGTATTCTGTTTATTTATTATAACTAAGCTTCAAATTAAAACTGACAAATAATCCAAGTTAGCATTTGCAGGGCTCAAAACTCCTTGGAACTAGTTTTATTTAGGTTTGGCACTAGGGATTCTATCCAGCATTTCTCTTCTCCAGCAAAAAGAAAGCACCCAACCCTATTCTCATCCCATCAACCCAAGTTCAAGCTTTTAAGAGCTACTGCTCCTCAAATGCTCTGTTACAGCCCTTGTTTTCAGATTACTGAGGTTTGCTGTTGGTATCAGTGAGATGGGAAGTCCAGGACACAAAAACCTGAGCTCTAGAATACGGAGAACTGAAAGAGCTGCTCTACAAGTGTTTTCAGCAGGCTGTCATCCAGCTTTCTTTTCATTTCTTCAGTTTGAGTATCCTCATTCTGATACAAGCTCCATAATATTTCTTTTCTTATCCATTTAGATCATAAAAATAGCTTTTCCCTTCAACTATTATAAGCTGATCTGCTACATCACTGTCAAAAATTAATACCCCACAAATCAAATTGCCACAATTACATTACCGACAGGTTTTAATATTTCTATGATGAAAAAAGCATCAGAGAAGGACCACTTTAAGGCCAAATTGACACTACTGTTGACAAGTGTGTCTGTAAAGGGCAACTTTCTGACACCATTTTCATCAGTGAACTGCAAAGAATCTCCCTGCCCAAGATATACTTCAGAAAAATGCATGGAATTATTTAATAAGTTACCGCAATTTCGTGTAGCCCATGTAAGATTTTCTGCAGAAATCTTGCAGTACATGGGATTTCACTGGAAGGCTCTGATAAATTCTTTTCATGCTATATAGGAATATTTCCACCCCACATTTTTAGTTCAAAAAGTGTCCCCTCCTGACACCATACTGTTGCAGCACTGTTTGTGCTTAAATTGGGAGGCACTAGTGGCACAAAATTTGGTGTAAATAACTGTACGTGGAGACAATGGTGTGGATTCAAGCTGCCAATTTAGATTCTGACTAATCGCCTCTAAACCAGAACCTATTCCATGAACTTCATATCGCCTCATAGTGTCTGCTACCAGGTAAGGTTATATAATTTCTATTTAGCACAATAAGAAACAAAAATAAAATTATCACTAAACACAGAATTTCAAAACATTTACCTGTTTAGACTACCCTGGAAATACCTTTATGCAAATAATCATTCCTCCAGGAGTGGAGAATGACGTCAAATCAAATAAAGAAACTACACAGCTGAGCAGTGGTATCAATGAACATGGAGGTATGTGCCCAATCCACCTAATGTGCTAAAGAAAACGTGGTATCAGAAAGGAGCAGGATGGCTAGCTGAAGAGAAATTGCTGAGATTTCCTACTCCACCACAGATCTGCTGGGTGATCCTGGTTACCACTGTTCCATGTCCCCTCCTCCTGTAAGCATGGCTAACAGTCCTGATGTTTATCTGTTCAAGGCACCAGGAAGTCGCCTGGTGAGCCGTACTAAGAGATGAGGACAAGGGGTAACGGGTTCAAACTTAAACAGGGGAAGTTTAGACTGGATATAAGGAAGAAATTCTTTCCTGTAAGGGTGCTGAGGCACTGGAATGGGTTGCCCAGGGAGGCTGTGAATGCTCCATCCCTGGCAGTGTTCAAGGCCAGGTTGGACAGAGCCTTGGGTGGCACAGTTTAGTGTGAGGTGTCCCTGCCCATGGCAGGGGGGATGGAACTAGATGACCTTAAAGGTCTTCTCCAACCCTAACTATTCTATGATTCTATGAGTTATGATATAGCTAGAGATGTCTTGTTAAAAGGCCAGAAAGAACTTACATGCTCAGAAACCTCCAAGAGCTCTCCATGACATCAAGTGATGTCTTGCTCTGCAGTATGGATAAGGCTATTTTGCTGTGCGTGTCTGAGAAGCAGTTATGTCAATATCTTTGAAATTCAGTAATAAATTCTGGTTTGATCATTCTTTCTCCAGTCCTTCCAGGCAAAATTTCACATAAAGGATACAACTTTGAAATATCTTGCATCCTTCTCCCTTATCCCCCAAGAAAGTTTAGGACTGAGTCTTAGATGAGTGGATATCAGTTCAGCCATGGGTACATTTGCATTGAAAACCAAAGCAAAACCTACATTAGAAAAGTTTTTTCAGGATGCTATGAGAAAGTAAAACAATAAGACATCATTGGGGAGCTCATTTTAGAGAAATCACAGCAGGATGCACAGCCATAGAAAAAATATTCAACAATCTGACCTAGATAACAATATTTCCTAGTGACTAGAATTCATTAAAAACAAGATATTAGAAGTGTACTGCACAGGATTTTTTGAAGCCTGAGTGTCACATTCAGTTTAAATAACCCAAGAAAACTCGGATGAAAATAAAAGCAACTTTCATTTTTTTTACCTTACCAAAAAATTACAACAAAGCAAGCTGAGAGTTTTGCTATTAAGAGGCGGCTAATAATAAATCAGTATGAAACAGAGCTTTGACAGTAGGATTTTACATGAGTGACTGCCTTCTTTGGCTACGAGTGATGCTGGTAAGCTTGCAGACCTGGGTGTTGGGTTCAAAGAGATTCTAAAGGCACAAGCAAAACCCAGCAGAAAGTCTCGAAGTTTCCATATTAGAAAACTAAAGCATTTTCCATGCAATTTTAGTGGCAAATCATGAAAATTAAATATGCTGTTTGATAGCAGCAGTATGATAGCACTTCAGGAAGTCTCCTTCAAGCATTTCCTACTTTCCTGCTTCTCCTTAAATGCTACAGTGAAAATCCTTCTTACAAAAGGAAGTTCAGTTGCATCCTTCCCAGAAGAAGAAGAGAGAATCAAACCCCTTCCTCCTTGAGGAAGCTTTTGAGTTTTGCTGAATGCAGCCCCAGGTTACCCCTCCATTTCAAGAAACTACTTGCATGCCTCTAAACTCAAAGTTGATCATGTGCTTAAGCACTATACTAATGCCAAAGGGCCTTTCTACATCAAGCCTATATTCACAAGTAGCTTGAAAAAAAGTATTCCAATCTATTTTGCCACTTAACCACTCAATTAGGATCACGATGCTTTTTTTCCTGTAACTGGATGGATACTTCTCCTTTGAAGGACACCATTGCCATTAAATAGTATACAAATAATCTTTCCTCCCTACCTTAAGTTCCACATGACTGATTTGGGACTCTACATTAACCTTGGCAGCTAAAATTGTATAAAATGTTTAATGCGTAATAAGGGAGTTTCTTCTTCCATGCATGAATCTGAGGTTTTTGTTTTCAGCCCCTCAAACTCCAGAAAAGGGCACAGTATCCTTTTCCTTTTCATTTATTTACTTCATTTTACCTGAGCCCCTTCTTGTGAGAAATGTTTCAGTATGAGTTTGGATCTTAATAATGAAATTCTAGGAGAAGTTGTCAAGAATAGTAGAAGACAGACAACTGCAATGTGCCACGACACTCATAGTAAATGAACTTACACTAGGTAGGGAGAGGGCCACTTAAGCTCTGAAACAGGAGCTCATGCTTTGGGGATACATATTTGATCTCTTATTACGCTATGGGCAAATCAGGAGCAACTTCAGGACACTGAATGGATTTACAACAACAGAGGAGAATGAGATAACTGGTTTTATAGAACACGATTTAAGAAGCTGAAGCAGCCTGTAGGTCTGTCATGCTCTCCCCAACCCCAAGTCTATACAGACTCACAGGATGTAATTCAGGGGAGAAAAAAAATTAAAATAAAATAAACTCAGATTCTCACAGCACCTTTTGGTTGGTTTTGCTTGGTTTTTTGTCCCCCCAAGATATTGTTCTGGTCTTAATAAATACTCCACTTTCACAGTAAGATCAGCAAACAGTTACACAAGCACCTGCTGTATTTCCTTGAATTCTCCCTTATTTTCTCCATAGGGAAATACTAGAACATCCATCCTGATGGAAGGCTGCCCAAAATCTGTACTTAGGCTGTGACTAACCATTGCTTTGGATCATTCAAATCCCAAATTCAGTGAAACAGTTAAATTTATGCTTCAGTTTATTTCTACTGAGCTAAAGCCTTACCTATATGCAGAAGTCTCACTGAAATCAGAAGGATTTAAAACATATACTCACACTTACCCACGGGAGACGGATTTAGCATAATGCTCGACTGCTCTACAGAGATGGGACTTAACACAAGTCAAGGCAAGCAACATATTAAATTTAAAAATACTGTTCTGTGCTCTGGTGATATCACAATAATTAAGATGTGATTGTTGAAGTAGCAAATCACACTCTGCACCCCTAACCTACTTCGCAAAGAATATACTTATAAATTCATGAAATTAAGGTATTTCAGACATACCATCAGTTGTACCACTCATTTGCTACTGTCTTTTAGAATTATTTTACTATCTGCCTGGTTCACTTCACCAGGAATAGGAGATTCCCGATTTCCACATGAAGACTTGCTCCCTTCATTGGAAGATAATATAAAGTTCAGATAAAGTAAAATTAAAGTGCCAAAATGCAGGTAACTCACCTGAGGAGGAGCCCCCTCAGACTAATGTCATAAACTATCATTATTTCAGTCCCTACTCCAGAGGGACTGGGAGAGGCTGTGGCTTCAGCCATTGTCTGAAATACAATTTTGGCGACTGCAAAATCCAATCAGATCCACAAGCACAAATCCAAATTATCCAAGTTAGTTATATTGGTCTCCAAAGTCTTAATACATCTTATCTTAGTGTATAACTTAATACGTTATCAAAAGAAATACGCCTTCGAAAAGTTTAGGTATGTAGAATTTACAAATCAGAAATAATTTATTAAAAAAAAATGGAAATCTAATTGCAGATGGATCCAAGTGACTTTAAATTATTTTAGAAAAGCTCTTTCACATTTACCAAAGCAACGAGTTTTAAGTCCCACATCTCAGACTCGAAAGCCCAGAAACAGCTGCTTAGTGGAGATCCAGTAAGCAACTGACATATGTATAGCATAATTCTGTGATGTCACATGATTATCTCCACATGCACGTATATACAGATATAACTTAACTGTATAGTGTATACTTTATAAGAGCATTAAAAATACATACATAGATTACATTTAACAATATTAAAATTGTACCAGGTTCTATAATAAATTAATGGAATTTCCACTTATACAAATGTAGTAGTTGTTCAAAAAAAGCAGCCAAAAAAGATCACCTTTTCCTTTTAATCTTATAATATTAAAAGATACTGAAACTTACATTAAGCAGATGTATAAGAAAGTACCAGTTTTACTGGGGATTTTATAAAAACGTTATTTTCTGCTTTGCTTGTGGTTGTGTTTCTCAGACTTATTACTGCAATTCTCTTGCAGTCTGGTTAAATGTCAGTGCTCCAATTACTTTAATAGCCAAACTGTGTGCTATTTTCACCACACAGTCATTCAGGCTTGTCATGTTTGACAAATCCAGTAATTGAGATGAACTCTTGGAGAATACTGACATATAACCAGTCATTTCCTACTGCAGAACATTGACCTCTGCAGCGTAAACCACAGAGGATTTATTCAGCAGCTTGAAAAAAACCAAACAGGCTTGTTAAGTTTAAGATCATCATTTCACACATCTCCACTCATTCCCTTGTTTATTCACTTTATGTTCCATTGGGATGGAAATTAAACCATTAAGAAAACTTTGAGTAAGTATTAAAAAAGGGACTAAAGCAAAAATTCTGAAAATCTATTGTAAATTAAACATTGCCTAACAGATTACTAGAGGCTGAGTGAACTGTCAAACCACTTAAATCCCCCCTCAATCCTTCCCTGCCCCTACGCAGCTGCGCTTCACCCCAGCTTCAGCTCATTAACAGAAAAAGGTATTATACCAATTACTTAAAGTATTTATTGAACAGTGCTTGTTTCAGTCAGTCAGTACAGTACATTAACCCTTGCCAGGCCTTTTTATTTTCACCATGCCTCCAAAATGATGTCCTGCAGCCAATATGTAGGCAAGGCACTGAAACGTCAGGATTACCCCCATTTACTTCAGATGCACTGAGCCAAGCACAAGCGCTGCAAAACCTACCAAGTGTGTACTTACTGGACTGGCAGGTTCTTGAGTGATGCCTTTGGGACAACCATCAGAATTTGACAGGTCTGGACAACTCCAAGCCCATCGCATTTGTATTAAAAACCAAATAAATATTTTGCAATGCCAGCTCGTTACAAAGAGAAAAATGCAACCAATGTTTGGGATGAGAACACAACCTGATTCAAATGCAAGTCTGATGCTTCCCTGTGATTTACATCAACTGGGAAGCTAATGCTACTTTTGTTACCGTTATGAAAGTTACTGTAGACCTTTCTAACAGAATTTAGCCCATCTCGGGAAGAAGTGCTGCCATTTCATATAAGGAATAATAACAATAATAACGAAGGAGTTATCCAAAGACAATTGTGGATAAAAACATAAGAAGAAATAATCCACACAGACAGTACCAGCTTCCAAGAAATGACCTTTGCTGTTGCCAAAGTTAAGCATTCCTTTGAATGCTTCCAACTGCCTTTATCAGTGACAGTGACTGGTTTAGGACACATTACCAAACTGGGCTATCAAGAGACCTTGCTTCATGTCCCCTTTCCCAAAGATTTTTTGCTTGATCTTGGGCAACTGAATTCATTTATCTATTTTACAAGCTGACTGACTGCTCCTCCCTGGAGTGTTTGAAATAAATGTTAACTATTACAAGTCACTTAGACTCTGTAGGGGATAAAGACCTCTTAAGTAGCAGAGACAGCCTGCCCATATAATTTTTTTTAATACCTACTAATTCACAACCAAGTGTGCAGCAACAGGAATCAGCTGAGAAGGCAGAACTAAAAGACTTTTTGTAGAAAATGAATAGCTAGAAATTACTTGTGCAAGATCCTATTTCCTTGTAAAAGAAACAGTTCAAATACCCAACAGAAGGGGAAAGTGAACAACTAAGCAGCTGCTCTCTGATTAAATTACTATAAATTTATTTTCATACTGTTTCCTTCCAGTATTACTTTTTCAATTAGGCAGGCATTGCTCACCTGACACAGAGACCAGAAGCCTATGAGGCCACTTACAGCATCTGGTAGCATACAAAGCCTAAGAGCTGGTGAGTGAGAACAGCCTCTCCCACTGCCAAGGTCACTTAACTCTTATCAAGGAGGAAGCCAGTAAGTATCCCTTGAGCTGGAGACTCCAGATTCCAGGCTTTTCCATCCAAATGCACAAGCTCTTCATGAAAGACAGTAGTTACTCATACATCATGCATTCAAACAGAAATTAGCCAGTGGTACAGGGTGCAGCTGACTGTCTCTGCTTCGAGGAGTCTGACTCAAACAGGACTCTTAAGTCACAGTCTTCCCATGGTCTCACAACCCTTAGTATCTCCACGGGTTAGGTACACTGTGTCCAGCCTTACCAAGCAGTGAATTTACAGAGATCATGAATTAACTGTCTACTTATTCACACAACATATACCCAGGCGGGTCTTGTGATGAAGAACAACCAGTAGCAAGAAGGTCACAGGGGAGACAAGGCACTCTCCCAAGATACTGCATGCTGAATAGCAGTGTTCCTGAAGGCAGCATACTCTCTGGCACCATCTGCACGTGACTGCAGCTGCTGTGTCAAAGTATTATGCAGTGCTAATCCGGAGCATCTGTAGGCACCATCACAACACAGGGAGGACAACTCCTTGGGTTTAGCAATGAACACCCATGGCTAACACGCATTAGGAGGGAGGCTTCACCACAGCTTCACCACCTCCTGTAACAGTGGGGCTCTGGCAGAAAACCTTTGCCTTTCTGTTAATGAGGCGTAAAGCAACCTGCTAATTGGGCATACCTAGCGCTTTGAGGTCTGCACTGGGCTGCCTACTGCTCAGCACGTAGAGTTTGAGGGGCTGGTCATCACGTGTGAAGCTGTAAACAGTCACAAAGCACAGTAAATCCAAGCCTGTGAACCCCCAAAACACCATCCTGCTCCCTTTCCCAGTAAGCCCAAGCCTCATGTGATGCATCCAAATGACTGTCCCTCTCCCCGCACCTTATTGCCACAGCTGCAGAGTGCATTCTCACCGTTGTACCAAGAAAACAGGATTGCAACTCCAATACTCTTCAGAAAGGCAACAAACTGCAGACCACAGCAGGGAGCAAGTTCTTCAAACAAACTGGAACATGATGACCTTCAGAGTATGATTAAGCAAAGCAGATTCTTACGGCTGCAGGTCTGCAGATGACTCTTTCCTAGGACCTTGCTTGCAAAGCCCCATTTATTAGACAGTTACTTGTGGCAAAGGCAGAGCTTGCATTCCTAGGTCGTACATGCAATACACTGGCCTGGCCTTTGTTACCTGTGTCAGGTTATTGATATTATCTGGTCACTAGCACACAATTCAGATTAGTTGAAAATTTTATTCACAGGGTTAGCATCGATAAATCACACAAAAAAAGAGACATCAGCCAGCAGCTAATAGCTAAGAAGAGACTGCTTTCCAACATTTCCCTTTTGCTGCCATACAAAGCAAATTACTGTACAAGATATGGTTTCTAACAATTATATGAGAAACCAACATGTTATGTAAAATGCCAGATTTACATGATTTTCTTTCCGCACAAAGATCCAGGGAAAGAACTTGCTCACTATGTATCTGTTCCTTATATTCAGAGAGAGGGGGAGCTGCCTCATAAAATTAAATCTTTTCCTTTAATAGTCAGTCATCAGTATTTCTCAGGGAACGTTTTCAGGCCCCAGAGACTGGCAAAGCCACTTTTGCCACTTTTTGTTTCAAAGACAGATGTATCTTTTTTGGCAGTCTTAAAACAGATTACTGCATCCTGTTGGGTTTTCTCCTTTTTTCCAAGCCACATCCTTCTCTGCAGTCAAAGTCCCAGCCAGCCAGATGTTTGAACGTGTAGCCAAGAAAAGAAGACTTTGCTCTTGCTGAAAAAGGCAACAAGGAGGGAAGAGCAAAAGGGTAGGCAGAAAACATTATTAATGGCTCTAAACTGGGAAGACAGACGACTGAAAGGAACAAAACCAAATGAGTATCAACTAGGAGGATTGTGGCTTATGCAGTCCAAAAATGCTACTTCGCAGGGTAGCCTGCAAGCCAGGCAGGTGGGTGCCTTGTCTTCCCCCAGACTCTAGGGTGGAAGAAGAATAAATGATCCAGGGCACTTGTAATATGTATTTAAGGATAGACGTTTAAAGGTGTCGCTCTTCAGGGGCTAAATACAGGACAGACATCTTGCTGTTTGGTGGAAGAACAAGGATTACATTAGAGTACTTGCCCAGACCTGTAACAATTTAAAGCAGTATCAACAGCCTTTCATCACTAACTAGACCACCAAGGGGCTAGAAAAGGCAAGTTTATTTACAGACCTGAAAATATGTATGTTTGTGGGCTCTCAATCATACTCAAACATTTAGTCATAGTGTATTTAAAGAGTGATCTACTCTCAGTTACAAAATTAACAAATGTTCCTTTCCTTAAAAATACATTTGTGTTATTCTCAATAATGTCATTTTGGGTTACTTCATGGATTTTCGATTTACAGATAGTTCACTTTATGCTGGCTTATATAAAAAAAGAAAATCAGAACACAAAATATTTTCTAGATGTTAAAATTGCACTACCTTGCAAGAGAACTCATGGGGCAGGGGGGAAGAGGTGTAATTATTAATAATTTCCATTATGTGGTTCCCAAAGTATAGAGATGATGGCCACACTGATGATGGCCACACTGATAATGCATATGAGATCAGTTTCATGATCAATAATTCCGTCATATCACAAGCCATTATCATAAAGTACAACAAAATGAGAACCTTAGCCCAGGCCCCAAAGCCAAAAAACACTAAAACAGTGAATACAAGCTGCAAGTAAGGTGCGACATAACTGAAACCAAGGGCAACAACTCTAAGAGCAAATAAATCAACATTGCAATGAGTGACTATTAATCTGAAGCAATGAATGTTTGTAACAGATTTGTTTTGATGCACTCTGGTCAGATCTGTAGTTAGCTCAACCCTTCAGTCCCCACTGTCATGGATTAAACCAAGCCAGTAACTCAGAACTACGTAACTGCTTGCTCAACCCTTCCCACCACCGCCCCTTCACTCCCCAGTGAGATGAGGAGGAGAATGGAAAGAATGTAACTCCCATAGAATGAGATAAGAACAGTCCAGTAACTAAGGTATAATACACAACTACTACTACCACCACCAATACTGATAAGGGAAATAACAAGGGGAGAGAATGTAAAACTAAAAGGGCAAAAAACAATAAACACAACTGATGCACAAATACAGTTGTTCACCACCCACTGACTGGTACCCAGCCCTATCTCAGCAGCGCTCTGGGCCTTCTGGGTAGCTGCCCCCAGTTTATATACTGGGCATGATGTGCTGCGGTATGGAATACCCCTTTGGCTAGTTTGGGTCAGGTGTCCTGTCTCTGCTTCCTCCCAGCTTCTTGTGCCCCTCCTCACTGGTAGAGCATGAGAGACTGTAAAGTCGTTGATCAGAGTAGGCATTACTTAGCAGCTACCAAAACATTGATGTGTTATCAGCACTGTTCTCAGACTAAAGCCAAAACACAGCACTGCACCAGCTACTAGGAAGGCAAAAAAAACCTGTTACAGCTGAAACCAGGACACTACCACAACAATCTCCATTCATACCTCCAAGCTCCTGAATTACTTAAATCTGTCTATAAAGCACCCCAACATATTCCAAGTGGTATGGTTACATTTATGAAGAATGCCATAAATTTGTGTTAATAATACCTAATAAAGGACATATTAGCACGTCTGGAGCGGAAAAGCCAAAGGTCCCGATATCTTGTAAACAAACATTCTTTTGAAGTGATTCTTTTGAAATCACAGTAACCATTTCAATCTCAGAAACAATTAGTTTTGGTTATGTGCCCATGCTGGTATGAGTGATCTTTAATATTCCTGACATGTACATTGCCAACAACTCTACTAGGTTCTTTACAGAACAAAAGATGTAATCCTTGCTTTGACAGGCTTACAGTCTTCAGAGACGAGAAGAGGGAGAGCACAAAGACAGCAGGAAAGAAATGGCTTAGTCTGTGTCTCCCAAACTATAGGTGACTAAACACTGTGCAAACATTAACTAAACATATTTATGTGCAATTCGATTACTACAGTGCATTTTCTTAAAGTGCCACTCACAGCCTCATATGAAGGAAGGTCCGTTCACATCAGGGCTGCATCCCACGAGATGGAGGAAAAAGGGAAGATCCTTTAGGGGTGGTCCTAACAGGATACAAAGGGCTTTGTGAGTAATTGCCTCTTCCCATAACCATGTAAAACTGAGATAAAACACACTTATTCAGCCATAATGATGCTGTCAAACTTCCTGATGTAGAAGAGACACCCCTCTTTCAAAACCAGAGACAGTAAGAGAAACAAGTCACAGGTTTTCTTGCTGCTAAATGAGGCCTCCTTTTAACCATGTTTGCTTTATATAGCTCTAGGGGCTATGATGCCTTTGGCAAAATCTTGTTTGCGTTGCTAAAGCATAATCTCACAGCCCAGACTGAGCTTTTTTTGTTTAGTCTGAGAATTTAAACCAGTTTGACCATTCCAAGACAACACATTCTATGGCACCTGTCTTTTCAGTCAGATTCTGTGCATATTATACAGATTTTTTTTAACATAAACACACAGATGCAATATGCTGTCTAATGTTTCCCTTTTAATCTGAAAAAGCACAGTAGCTGCTGAAAAATTTGTTAATTGCCCTCAAACACCAAAAAAATACAAATCAAATGGATATCTCTGATACATGTGTTTTCTTTATGTCTTCTATATACACATTCGTAAGTGTATGCTAATATATCAACCCCTAAAACCAATAGGAAACTTCAAATTACTCTGATTGGAAACTGAATTTTATTGCTAAAGGCACAAAGTTGCAGACGCCCAACTCTGCTGCCTACACTTGAAAAGGAAGCTAACAAAAGTTACCAAGTGAGAAGGAAAAAAAGGAAAAAAAAACAAAACCAAAACCAAAAACCCAACAGAACTCTTCACACAATAAAAATAAATAATAAGATGAAACAACATACACAGAGGATGCCTGTCTTGGTGCTGCAAAAAGGCACCATTTGAACTTATTTGTCTGGTTGGTTTTCATCCCACCAGAACCCTATCAACAATATGATAACCATGTATTACACGCTGCCTACTTACTGTTAACACATGCTTAATCCTGCCAACACCAGTTCTACAGAAAACATTATCAGCATGCAACCATAAATGAACAAAATTACCATCTGCACACTGAAGAACAGAATCACAACATAATTATATCTCTTACAGGTTTTAAGTACACAGTTGTTTTAAATTTGGACTTATAACCTGTTTTTCAAATAACAGGTTCAGTCTGCTTCCAAGTCACCAAGGCAATGGCTGTAATAAGTAACTATACCTCTTAATCAGCAAATGTCACAATAAGCATAGTGCATCTATCTATCCATCTAATCTTTTTTGGCTGTGTTATTATAGTTTATGAGCAGTTTTACCACCCATAATGTTATGCTGTCATGTTCTTCTAAAAGCTGGTTATTAGGATTAACTGGAGAAAGTGAAATATGAATGTCTGCATTAACTGCTGAGATGAATGCTGCCAAAAGCAAAGCGTCCTAGGTCAGAGGGAGACATGTCATAAATTGCAGGGCACGCCACTTATTTTGGTAGGAAATCCACAGAATTAGCTTTGGCCTCTGCAAGTCTTCTCTGACTCATCACCACAGTTGGCTTCGTATGGAAAACAAGTGACCCTCATTTATTTCTACTCTACTAATATGTACCATGGACATCCGCACAAAACAGCATAATCAATCCTTCTCACCAACTTTGACATTGTAATGACAGTGTTATTCATTACATTTAGGCCACTGTACCTTATGAAGAATTACTAATATCACTTTCTAACCTTATAATACACCAAAATGCTGAAGACTACTTTCCTTATGACAAAAAGTTCATGAGGAAATCGGACATCCTTAGATGTAGATACCTTAATTTTTGGTACAAAATGCAAGAGGTACACAATTGAGTAAAAATAGAAAACAAAAAGAACTCCCCTAAGACACCTCCAAAAAAAAAAAAAAAATAAAATCCCTTGGGGATCTGTGATCCCTAACAAACTATGACTTGCATAAGACCCAACACTGTAAAGCTGTTTGGGGCCTGGGTGGAGAAAATACCTCACTCTGTGATGTATAGCAGAAGTGCTGTATGCAAAAGACAGGAAGCAATTATTACCCTCTGCTCAGCACTGAGGTGGCCCCATTTGGTGGTTGAGGCACTGCACTTGCAGACAGTGCAGAGAAACTGGAAAAAAAAAAATCTAGAAGCAAGCAACATATTTAAGAGAGTTCCTAAAGATCAGGCCAGGAAGAAAAGGCTGAAAGGTGGGGCTTCCTAGTCTTAGTAAAAGAGGAGAGCTTTTGGAGAGGAAAACGTTCTTGTAAATAAGAATAGTGCTGTTTTGCTCCATGTCTGGACAAAAATATAGTGTTTTAACTCACAATTAAAGAAAAGCCAAATTCTTCTGTGATTCTAATAAGAGGACAGACATTCTAACTAAAAGGACCACAAAGCAGAGAATCAGGTTACTGCATGCAATCCCCTTCCTGAGGATTTTTTAAGAAAAAAAATCTCTTGAAAGATGATGTAACTATAAATAATCCTCCATCCTAGTGGAACCAGGTGACTTTTAGAGATCCCTTCTAGCAGAAGCAGTGCAAGAACTGTGGTGGTCCACACAGCAGAGGAGAAAAGATAAGCCCCTTCTCTCCATAGCACAGCTTTCTATCTCAGCAGAACAAGAGCTGGCAGGACCTAGTAGTCACACCCAATGCCCAGAGGAGTCACCCTCGCAGCTTCTCTGCCCTCCAGTCTCATATTTCTGAGACTGAGATAACAGGGCTACATAACGGGGTTGAATGACAAAATTCCATCTTCCTGCAGGCAGGCAGGAGTCAAACAATATACTTTCCTCACAAGTCCCTCTTCCTGGTGTTCCTGTAGCTACTGCTGGCCCTCCCTGCTGCCTTTCCCCCAACCCTCTGCCCTGCCTTCTCCAACCTTCACATGGAGAACAGCTCTCTTTGGACTGGGGGGAACAGTCTGCTGCTCCTGTAGGAACTGGGGTACATAAAAAGGCTACATTACCTCTTGACGTCTATCCTGGCAGTAAGGCTGAGACCTATCCACAGCACACTATGATGGGAACTATGATGTATGCTATTGGTAAAACAATAAGACATGTCCGTGACACCTCTTATTACATTACTGGAATGATAATTTCAGTACCAGCAGTTCACCCACTTCTCCAGGGTGGACTCTTCCCTGTTCCCAAGTTTCGGTATCCTTCCTTTCTGACATACACATACTTAAATGTCTCTTCTGTTACTGTAGGAAGATTTCCTTCGAAAGAACATGAAGCTTATGGATTAAGATGAGATCTTGTTGTAGCTGCATCAGATTCAGGAAATGATCTTTGGTCAATGTTGCTCATGTCCAGTTCCAGGGAGTTTTAATTCTGCACATGGTCAATAGCACTGTATCACAGACATGAAGGTAGTATGGCAATGTTCTGTAGACAGAACAGCATCCATACCAGTACTCTGATGACCTTCATTGAATGAGCCCACAGTTGGCTGCTAAAGCAAACGAGATGCCGGCTGATGATGCACAGCATAAGCACTGTGTGTTTCCTGCGCTATCCCTACTAATGAGGTAGGCTGCTGAGCTTTGCAATAGATGAAGTTTCTGTGGAGCTTTTATCTTCAGCTCCAGCGAGTTACAATAATCCAGCCTGGTAGTGCAGAATGTGTTCATCATTACTGCTAGGTCTGTGCCAAAGAAAAGGAAGCATAGTTTCTTGAACAGACAGAAGTAGAATAATTAATTTCTGACTATTTCTAGCATCTTGGTATTGAAGTACCAGCTAGAGTAGAATGCTGCACAGAACTCATAATGTTTTCATAAATTAAGGTCAAGTGCCTTCCCAGGAAAAAGGGGTCACTGCCTCTTCTAGTTCTGTCAAATCACTCACACTAGATACATTTCTACGCAGTGGCTTGGAGATAACCTGAGCCAGTTGCTCTTCCTGAGTAATTTAACAGTATCTTATGAACTATATGTCAAAAGCAGTAGGAAGATCAAGTATGGATGTTTATACGATTTAAAAGGTACTTTGCAGTAGCAACAACTAGAGATACAATTAGGTCTCTGCCTTTGCTAGTCATGGAAATATAATGAAAAATTAGTACAAGTAATTACATTACAGCAGTCAAGAGCTAAGCACTGCATTCTCTTTGGTGTCTGTACTCATTTGCGAATTTGAAGAAGTAGTACCTTAATGTCTTAGCCATGAATATATACTGTGGAAGCTGTATTGCAGATGTAACTTTAACATTCTATTCACTTCTCATAAACCAAAACTAAACAAAAGCAGCAGCAGAAAACGGTACTTTGCAATATATATTGGAATAAACACTTCTCTGATACATGACAGCAAAACATTACTGTAGATGTATAAGATGGACAATGTTTGGTATTCTGCATTAGAAGCTGCTAGCAACGAAGCACCTCATAGGTGAGGTGACAATTTAAAATGTTCAATATAAACAATCTCAGTTGCAGGGAAAGAAAATCCTATCCCAGCAACTTAATCCTTAAAGTGGTCAAAACCCCCAATGTTCCAACAGCGTTCCTCTGAAACAGCCTACCTTGTTAGTACTAATGCTCTTGAGCAAAGATAGGGTTGGCAGCAGCTGGAGGCAGCTGTTGGCTTTTTACCCCAACAGCAGATAAGAGGAGGAAGGATGGGCTTTTCCCAGTGACAGAATCTAGAGGACATATGTTCACAGTGTTAATGACAAAAAGGGATTACCATGGTGTTTTTTCTGCTCTGAGGTAATGCAATGAAGAAGACAGAGCTGCACATTAAGAGAGATAAATATCTGACCCTCCACGGAGGCCCCAAGACCTGCAGTACTTTCTGAAACAAAGAATACATTGTAATGTAAAGACCTTGAGCCAGTGAATGTGACTGATGGGCATATCCAGGATGTAGTACCCATACAGGCAGACATTAGCAGAGTGTGAGAACTTTCAACCTGAGCAGTGTGCCGAAGGGTGTCTCTGCCTTACTCATTCATGCCTTGCTGGGATAAAAAGGACAACACAATTTAGCATTTGGAGACATGACCTTTTGATTTCTCCATTTATTGCAGCCCATTGTGCTATTACCAGTCGGCTGGCAAGGTTGGCAGGGATATTTACAAGCAGATTGGCAAAGTAATGCCCTGCAGAAGATGACCAAAGGTGGGCTGGTACAGCATCCATCCTGTTCCCACTCCAGTGGAGCAGCAACCATGATTTGCAGCCACCAGCAAGCACAGCTATCACCACAGAAGCCCCAAGGACCAATCTCATTTTAGAGACCCAAGGCATGCCAGGAGAGCACACCTCCTTCCACACTCCTTCGGGCTGTCTCACACAGTGGCAGGATGCACACCTACTCCCTAGGAATACCCTTCTCCCCATTAGGGCTTTACAAATGAGCTCAGCATAATCCAGTCCTACTGGTGATGGTCCACTGGGCATCATTTTCTTACATGACACCAAAGATTTAAAAGATTATGTACTATCACCAAGTAGTACTCTCTTAAATCCTCATCTGCTGCTATAAAATGAAATAAAATGGCCAATAAGCATTAACCAAAAAATATGTTACTCATTATGCAAGATATCCTTCTGTCATTCTCCGAGGGAAAAATGCCTAATTACTCACATTATATCATAATGGAAATATAACAAAGAAAACAAGACAGGCTACTGAAAGATGAAAATAACTGTCATGGCAACATGTGGTATAGGGGCTGACCGTCAGAGACAGGTATTTATTCTGAAGACATGTAAATTAACAGGAGATTTGAGAAAAGCCCTGCCAATTAAGGAAACTGATTTACATCAAGAAAGTCACATTTACCCAAATAATATTTGTTTAAGCTTAACCCATATTGTTCTGTTCCTATATGTAGGAATGGAGAACAGTGGCACACAAGATTAATAGATGCCTGACTCCCTCCCATCCCACATCCTTCTGCAGTTCTTTGGGACTACAACTTAGTGTAATACAGAAAATTATAGTGGCCATAGCTTACCTTTGAACATATGGTCGGTTTGACAAAATCTCTAGCAGCCTTATGGCTTAACACCTGCATAGATATGTACCCCGGTTTTGCCTCAACAAGCAATGGCATGAGCCAATGTCTTTTTTGCTTTCTGCCAACTGCCCACTTCCACACGTTTACACAAGGAGGAACATACAGGCAACAAATAATAGCAGCAATAATAATAATAATGATAATAATAATAATAAAGTTACATTTCTGCAAATGTAATGGGTAGCCATTTCTCAGGAATCCTGTATGTCCTCTGCAGGCAAAACTTGCAGACCTCCCAAACAGCTGCTACTTATGAGTAGTCTATAAATCTGCACACCCATAAACGTGTTGGATGTGCTTGGTTATCTGTCAGATGTACAGAAAGGTAATGGTGTGGCACACATTAGAATTCATGAACGCACTTTTTGCAGTGTATTTTCCCCAGAGGTAGATTCAGGCCAAATCAATGGCCTCCAGAAAGTGGTGATGATACAGTGCACAGCTTGGAAATCCATTCACGAGGGAGGGTTATATGAAAGATTAATTAGGCATTTGTACTTTCTGGGGCTACAGTTGTCTTTTTTTTTTTCTGTGGAAAGGCACCTGTTACCTTCAAGTATTTCCCAGGTTTAACGTAACTGGACCCATGGGAGGTTTAGACTGCATAACACCAAAATGTTAGGTATTGGAACAGGCTTACAAGGGAAGAGGTGGAATCACCATCCCTGAAGTGTTCAAAAACCATGTAGGGAAGGCCCTTGGTGACATGGTTTAGTGGTGGTCTTGGCAGTCCTGGGGTAAAGGTGGGGCTTTATGATCTTAAAGGTCTTTTCAAATGCAGTTGATTTGTAGCCGATTGAAGCCTTAAATATTCATACTTGCAATTGAAAGAGTGCTTAAAGGATACCACAGTCATCATACTGCACATGTGGTGTGCCACATGGAAGAATAGAGACACACTAACATTACTGTTAAAAGGTTCATAGCAATGACTACATGCTAAATACAATATAATTAGGGAATACTACACTATGAATTAAATGCAAATACTTTGATATGTGACCAAGTGTGCACATTTAGCTTCTATTAGCATATTAAATACAATTTAAACCCCGTTCTCAAGCACCTGAATTTTCTCCTGAAATGGCAATCAGGCAGCATACAGTATTTCAACACCAGGGGCAGAAGGGGGGCTGCAGAGAAGCTTGGTGAGGCATGAAAAATTGAATTTCAGCGAGGCAATGGAAAGGACATTGTCGGGCAATTACAGCGCTCCAGCGTTTGTAGCCCGCAAAGGCTGCACTCATCTGCAGCGACAGTGTGGTGTACGACTCCCCCAAGGCAGCGCACTCTAGTTAAATCAATTTGTCAGTAGCGGGGCTGCTTCCTCCCTTCTGCAAAGGAAGCTCACCGGAGCGGAGGACAGCTGGGGTGCACAGCTGTCTCTCTGCAGCAGACCAATTAGAACATCAAAATTCATCTGCTAATTAGCAAGCATGTATGGAGGGGAGAGAAACCTTCCTTAAATTAATCATTTCCACCTATTAATGAATGCAGTGACATCCCAAATTTAGAGGCTAGCCCAATGAGAAGAGACTCAGCCACGTGAGGCACTGGCTAACGCCATCAGGCAATTTCATTATCACAGAAGTTGATTCTGATGCTGAGGTGAAAATAAAAGTCGCTAAAACTACAAGTTTGCACTTCCAGTATCACTGAAAGAAGACCCACTTCTAGTAGAGCTACTAATGTCTGAGCACAGTGTAAACAGTGATCACTGCAATGGGGCACTGAGAGTAAACGCAAGTGGCACCAGGAAAAATGCTAATCTCCATCAGCCTGACACACCGCTTGTCTTGAAATGCGCTGAAAAGTCCCTTCACGTCTGTGATTGAGGACTGGGCCTCAGGTCAGCAATTTTTATCCTTGCTTTTATTTATTTTTATATTCAACCTCTGCATTGTTATCAGAATGACACATTGTTTATTCACATGTTGCGATGTGGCCCAGGGGTGTTTTTACAAGAGAACTTAGCCAAAGTCAACTGCTGATCCAATGCCATTGCAAAGCTTAGCGGGACAAGATACCTAATTCTTTTTCTGACATTTTAGCGTGCTTAGCAGAGACAAGAAAAACCCCAAACCAAACAAAAACAAAACATTATGCATTAAAACTCAGAGCATAGCTGTTAATTCTTGCATGTGTAGTTCCCAACCCGAAGAGGAGACACGCACATTGACTGGTGATAGACAGGAAATTAATTTCTTCAGTTGGGAAGGGCACCAGCAGCCTCCACAGTTACTTCCAGTGCCTCAGCCATCACTGCCTATCACAATGGACTTTAGCAGCTCTTCAGATACCGAGCACAACCCCTTGTCTTGGATGTTTGTCCTAGAATCCTCGTACAATGGGTATCTTGTCAGAAATACTTAAGGAAAAGAACATTTGTGTTGAGAGGACTAAGACAAAGCGACCTCCCAGAAATAGTAGCACAGCAAAGGAAACTAAAAATTGTCAACTGCAATGACCCTACTGCTCATTTCAAGCTGTTGATTCGGTTTATTTTGACCCCTTCCCAAGGTGTTTATTTTCTTAAGACAGTTTTTTTTTTTACAGCTGTATGCAAATGCTATTTTCAGGCCATTTAGTATCAAATAAACAACTGTGAATCATTACTTTAAAATACATCACTTGCAGCATGCAGAAGCCACAACACACAATACCTATTTGGAAACTCTATTCTTTTACCTGACACACAGGTGCTGACTGCTTACCTTGTTTTTAATTCTTTAGTGCCTCACCAGGATTTTCTCTTTTGTTCGTTTAACAGCACTCATTAAAACCAAAACTGCATTAGATGGCTGAAAACATAGAGCCACACAACAGTGCCAGTACACAAGGAGCTGATTTCTCTAAGGGAAGGCTAGGAAATGTTATTGCTAGCTGTGCTGCAGTAAAACAAACTGCCATAGAGAGCCATGTCCATTCTCATCTATTGCAGGAGATGAGCTAAAAATAAGTCACAGAAGAGGTCAACCAAGATAGTACAGTGCCCCACTTGCCTTGCAATAATGAACAGCGTGTATTGAAAATGTTTAATAATATGAGGGAGTTTTATCACTACCCTCACTTTTCAAATCCTCACTAGACTTTCATCTTGCACTGATTTTGATTACACCCAGTGAAGCTCATGCATGAGCAGGAGGAGTGTGACCCACCAGGTTTTACAGCTCTAAGCTGCCATTTAATTCTAAATTTCTTTCTTAAGTGAGGACTGACGAATACGGCAAGCACTGAGCTGTAATACATACTCCATTAAAAGCAGTCCAGAGATTGTGACATTCTTCTTATCATATTACCTCAGTTACTGGCAGAATAATATAATTACTATTCACATTGAAGTGGCCTACAGAATGAATTTAATCAAATTTTAATATAATATATGGCCACTTAGAGCATATTCCATTCAATAGCTTGTTCAGTCAAGATGCTGTGTGGGGAGGGGAAGCGCACAGTTGTCATTCCCAGTAACAAAACAACAATTCCTTTTAAGTCAAATATGGCATCACAATGTTTAAGCAGACATTAGAGGATGCATTAGTGTCACTGCTATCATGCTGTATATAATCTGGCATGGATGACTGCTGTGTCACTTTCAGACCCTTATGCTTACAAAGACATGGAGAAACTTAGCATCTGAGGGTTCCTAGCAAGGAATATGCAATTCATTCACTGAGGGAAAAAAAAAACCACAGCTCTTCTCCTACCTACATTCATGCAGAACAAGCAGCTGGATTGTGTTCTGAAGGACCTAACTGCACATTCAGGCACAGCCATCAAAAGCACTCCAATTGCTCTGATTCTACACTGTTCTGACCGAGTTGATATCTACCGATTATGATTATAAGCACATGACTTGAAAGTTGAGTGTGTCCCACTGGTCAGATCTTGGGTAACTCCAAATACAGAAGATACTGCTTAAGTATGTTATATTCTCAACATAGATTTTTTCAGAGAATCCACATGGGAATTATGGCTCAGATATGTGAAATATTCAGATATGAAACTAAAAGCAGAAAAAAAGCACAAAAGACACTAGATATGAGAAGTACTAGATACAAAAAGCATTGTGCAAGAGTTTATGCTCATTAGTGTGTACACCTGCAGCATGTGAACTTGTGTTTGCTGCTTCTCAGTTTTAAGGCTTTAGCAAGGCCCTTACACTCTGATAACAGAGGAAGAGCTGTGCCGAGTTAAAAATTCAGTTGAGAGCTACCCCTTAGTTTACACCATCTGAGGGTCCAGACATGCAGTTTACAACTGCAGCATCTTAGACATTTTACTATGATCTCCTAGCTGATTTCTCTTGAGTGTGGATTAATTCTATTGATTTGTTGGATGTCACCATTTATGGGTGGTGCTGTATTTTGTTGGAGTTTATTTTTTTGGTGGTTTTAAAAAAAAAAAAAAAAAAATCACAAACACACACAAAAAAAGAAAACCCAACAACCAAGAAAACAAAAGAAAAAAACCAAACCAACCCCAAAACATCCCAACCCTCACCCCCTCCCCCTCAAAGAAAAATCACCCAAAAAACCCCAACAAAAAACCACAAACCTGTCCATCTGCTAGTCTCCTCGGGCTCTCACCCCACCCCTTACTGCTTCATAGCATCTGTCTCCTTTATCCTTCCCTTACACTAGCTCCAGATGCTCTTTTCCCTTTGCCTTCTTCTGTTGTTTTAACTCCTTTTTTGTTCCTATCTGGTATGTCTGACCGTCTTTGCTTATTCTCATTTTTCCTTCACATCAACCCTATGATCCCATATACTCACCATTCTTCCTCTGGAGACATTCGCTCCCAAGAGTAAACTTCCTTTCATGTCCACTTTCTACTTCCTACCCCAGTTTTGGCACTACCTCCAGAAATGCAAGAAAAGTTAGAAAGACAAGAATGCATGAACGTGTGTGTAATAGAGAGAAAGATAAAAAAAAAGAAAAGGGGAAATCATGGGGGAAGTCTTCAATACTTGAAGTATATTTAAAACAAATTTAAGTAGGTAAGCTCAGTTATAATTTTTGGAACATAAATACAAGTATCTCATATAATCAGACATCAATCAAAATCACCATGTCTTAGCAGAAAAAAAATCTAAAATATTTCCAAACAAATCAATCAATCTTTAATTTATTCTTGAAAACAAGGAAGGAATGGTTTTAGTTTGAGAAGATATGCCAAACAAAGGGTGCAGGTCCACAACCACGGCAACAAAGAGTTAACTTCCTGCTGCTGATATCTGATATACAGTCCAGCACTGGGATCATGATCAATAACAATAGAAACACTGTGGTTTCACTGCTCGGTGATAGCACAGCTACTTCACGTGGTCGTTACAATGCATGCAAGTCATAGTAGGTCCTCACTTGTTTAGGGATTGTTTTTCAATGACTTTAAACTCATAACAGCTTTTTAAACATTCCAGCATGTTAAATTAAAAACTGTTTCACCTAAGAGCTAGGCAAACAGCTTAGGAAAACCTGTTTTGTTTTAAAACATATTACTTTAACATCTAAGCAGAATACTTCTTTCTAGGTTATTCAAAAGAAACAAGAAATCCACTATATTTTAACTGAACAATGCCTTCAAAAGCAAAACTACTCTAAACAAAAATATTACTTGTTGAACTGATTTCTACACTAATTCTAAGTGATTAAAATTGTGCTGAATTGTGACTATTTAAACATACTATTTATAAATAGTATGAAGACAGATCATGAAATACTCTGATCTTGTCAGAAGAACTTAAACAACAGGAATGCATTGTACAAAATTAAAATATTAGACAGGTCACCTTCAAAGTTAATGCAGGATATTCCATTCTCAAAATCATTCTTAGGAAGAGGATTAATTTTTGTTTGCTTAATAAGCCACACATTTCAAAGAAAAAAATCTGTGATGTAACTACAGCACTTCCATCTGTTCCTGAAAGGTGCCCTTTCAGCACTACCTTTTCATTTATTGAGACCATGAATATAAAATCAAAACTACCATAAATTATCACAATCAAGCCAGTGAATACATTAGAAGTTGAGTAAAGAAAGATGCCTGAATAATTCGCCAAGTGAAATGACAGAAAAGGTAGCAGTACAGGGGGCAATGCTATGCATGGAAGAAAAGTAAATGGAAGGGTCTCCATTTCATTGACTGCCCAGTATATTTTTCTGTCCAGTTCTCTCTAGAAGGTTAATAGCTGCGCTGTCTTAACCATGACAGCCTTGATGATTGTATTGCCAAGAAATCATGATGTACAGCAGATCAGCTTTTGCAAAATGGCTGGATAAGCCCTTCCATTAACAACACTAATCAGATAAAGTATTGCTAATGGATGACCCTGCATCTGGTTAGCATGAACTGTTCTGTTTAGTATGTATATACTGTATTTCTCATGCAAGATCAAGATGTCAGTGCTATAAATTTATACATTATGTTTGGAAAATTATTTATAATTTATTCTCTACATCTGCTGCAGCTTTATAGAACAGAGAGCTGGTTCTTTGTTCTTGTCATTAAATCAGATTATTCTCATGCACTGCTAAAGGTTTCAACGACCCAAACAACAAGCAAGGGACCACCATGTAAAGATGCACTTGGAATTAATTTATAGATTCACTTTCCCCTCATCGTGTAAAGACATTATCTATAGAAATTGTGTCCTGATAATCAAATTTTTAGGTAAAATATAATAGCCATTTAACAGATAAGCTGCATAAAACCGTAGTGCCCTCAGCATCAATGACTTCATGTAGCTATAAAATATTTCAAGTACACGGCATTTACAGGTAGTTAATAGAAAGTAGTAACAAATCCCTTTCAGAAAATAAAATCAATTTGTCCTATGAGCTTTACAGAAATTACAGAAATCTTAAGAGGTCCAGCATCCACAAAATCCAGATGCCAAGAGATCCCCAATGTTCTCCACTATGAAAAGAATGGCATTTGTGCCAAAGTGTGTGTGAAAATGGTTTTCCTCAGTCCTGCGGTGGGTTTACTACCTCATCAGTGTATGCTATTCACAAATGCTTTTACAACATTTGGCTTCAGTCAAATTAAATTTGAATTAAAAAGGTAGTGACAGAGGGTGCAAGGATCTTTAGGCAAGGGGGACAGTCTGATGTTTTGCTTTGAGGCTGACGAGTTATTTGGATAACATCACAAAATAAAATTATATGTTCTCAAATAACAAAAAGATGAAGGTTGTAAATATCACAGCGGTGCTCCAGTAAAATGAATTCCATGAGCTGTAATTTCCATACCTGCACTGAGTAGTCTGCAACAAACACACCCCCCAATCACCTGAACTGGAAGAATGTTTTCCTGCTCAAGACTGCTGCCAAAGGCTATGATAAGACATAAGCATATTTCATGGAGATGACAGTTACTTTGAGGGGAAAAAAAAAACCCTAGGCTGATGTCCACTCCAGGCAAACCTACTGATTTCAGTACAAAACTTGGCAAACAGCAACCTCCTACACGCACCAGGCTGAAAAAAAAAAAATCCCACAGCCAAGTAAGGGTGAGGATAAAGCCCCACCCCCCCAAAAAAACTAATGTCACATCCCTTAAAACACCACCTTCTGTCAGAATGAAGGCCAGTTCCAACCTAAACACCTTATAGGGGTAACGTCTTCACACAAACCTCCCAATAAAAACACCCCATGTATACATAAGGAACTATAATGTAAGTAGGTATGAATGAGCTCTGACCTTGCCTTCTGGCTTGTCCATATGACTAAAATAATGACATCTGCTTAGAGTCAGAGGTCTGCAATATATGAATGCTGTGCCTGTAGTACATGCATTCCAAAGGCAGGCTGCACTGTCATGGATAATTAGGATATCTAGTGTAGACATCTGTTTCATTTACAGTAGTCTTTTTTTAGCATAAATAGAAATAAACCTTGATCCAGAACTATAACACATCTTTATTATAATGGGAAATCTCTTTGGCAAGACTGACCATTTAAAATTAAGTGAAAAACATGATTTTTTCCAAACTAATCTAACTTTTCATTTGCATTTAAATTTGCGGTACATCAGAAAATTGTACAAGCTGCCTAGGAAGGCTCCGTGCTCATGCTTCCACATGGAAAGATCTCATTAGAAAATGTTTTGACTATAAGAAATGAAAGGCTGTATTCTAGCTATAAACCACATGATCCATTAGTAGGATAGAAGGGCGAGGGGAAAGGCATCAGCATTTAGAAGCCAGCTAACTCAGGCTTGCTGGTTTTCTGAAAACAAGGGAATACATTTTCAGGTCAGCGATTTTCAACTGCTTTCAATTCACAGACCCCTAAATATTTTCCAGCAGAGATGAAGACCTCTGAATAGCAAAATTAAGCCCAAGGCAAAGGGCTTTTCATCTTTACCTGCCATAGGTTTCTGAGACGCTGTTCACAGACCATAAGCTGAAAACCATTTTCAGAAGATATCTTTTTATTGCAATTGAACTATTCTGCTTAGAATATCACTATCCTATCTTCCCCCACAAGGATGAGACACACTATGCATGCTCTGTGGACGACTTTGAACTGAAATCACAGATGCTTATGTTTCAGAACCCTTCATCCCAAATATGGTTAGATATAAACGGCATTGCAATCCTTCTTTCTGTAGTTTATCAGCCTTCAGCTATACAGGAAAGCATCCAGGTCTAACTACCTGAGACTGATCTTCAGCATGCAAGATCTGCACCAGGGCCTGGTTCAGAGCCAGAATATCTTTGGTCACAACCATGGACTATATTTACACCACAAAGTGAAATGCCAATATACTGTCTGGGATGCAGGAAGGGATATACTATATGGGATACCTGCGACGCTGGAGAAGTCTTCCATTTACCCAAGAATCAGCAGACATGAGACAAACCTGTAATGGCCTTTTGTTTGTTTTAACATAGCCTTCTTTTACTTGCCTGCAATATTCTTTCCTTCCCTCCCCTCAGTTCCTCTGGAGCTAGGGGAGGCCTCATTGCTCCAGTGGAGCTTTACACTATATACAGTCCTCTCCATACTTCATTTGGAAGCAACTCATGCATCCACTTAGCAACAGGTATGATTCACCCAAAGGACTCAGCCCAGCATCCTGTGGCCTATAGGAACAGCCCCTTACGACAGATAAGCCCTCAAGCACAGACTTAGAAACAAAAGCATCTTTGTGCCCACTGATCATCGAAGCCTCTGGAGCACTTCTTTCAATCCATGTTTTGTGCACGTTGGTTTTGAAGACATGCATCCCTTCTGCTTTTTATAGAGTGCAGGCATTTAAGAGAAATATTGATTTGAACAGGGTTCTTCCAGGCTATGTACTTTCTCTTCCCCAGTCTCTTCCAAATTTTGACTAAAGGTCTGAGCACTAAACGGCAGCTCTAACCCTTGTGTCTGGCAACGGCAGATCATGGCTTCTGGTGATAAACCATATTACATAGAGGAATGAAAACCACAGTCATGGTGCACTAGATGAGGCCCAATCTAGAGGATTACACAGATGCTTTCTACTAACAGGATCCCCTCCTCTCCATAATTTACACAGGAAATAACAATTAAAAAAAATCCTCACTCATTTGTATGTAGGGATTGTGCAATTTGATAGAAAACATGACGAAACCTTGACAGAATCACCAGAAAAAAAATTCTTATGCATTTACATGGTGCAGACAAGAGTAATTTTTTTCCACATTGGTTTTGATATTACTTATTCCCACGTTTACAGTGTCTTAGCAGTCTTTACCTCTGCTTACTGTAGAAATCCCTTTCCTGAGAAACATCATCATCGAGGGGAAAAATTCCCAGAGAAATCTGGCTCAAATTCAAGATTCTTTGGTAGGATCAAAGATGGATCACGGGGGTGGAGGGGGGTGGGGTGGGGGAATTCATGAACACATCAGCCAGAAAATTTGCATGCATCTACTCTTGTACTTGATAAAAGTTTTCTTTTAGTCTCTGTATGACTAGCATTTAGGCTGAGACAATTCCTCGAATTTGCAACTGGGAGCAACTGTGTTTTCAGAGAGACTCAGATCAGGTAAATGAAATATAAACAAAGATCAGTTAACACTAGAACTACTCATTGCAGAACAGAAAACCCAGAACAGGGACTTCTACACATTTGTTTTCCTAACAGGTTATAATATCCCAACAGTTATAACATTCATGCTTATATTACTATAAATCTGCAAAACACTCCAATAAAACCTTTATTTTAATGAGCTAGGAATCAGTGGTCAATCACGGCTTCGAAGAATAATGAACTACTTCAGAAAAATCCTTCAGATTTTTAGATCAAATAAAACATAAAACTTTCCTTTATGCGGCCACAAAAGCTTGCTGAATATCTGTTACTTCACATAACGGCAAAAGGGCCACTTAGAGGAAATTTAAGGTCACGTTAATAAAACTGCTAAAGCTAAATAAAAAAAAAATTATGTTGCTAAAAACTGCACTGAAATATATTACCCTTGGTTTTGGCAAGACAGTTGAAAGTGGATTTGAAATATACAGGCTTGTCTGTGCAAAGAGTACTACCCATAATAAGAGTAAATATAAGTCAGGTCACACCAGAAAGGGCTTGCTTACCACTGCTCAGTGGGCATAGATGAGAAATTGAGAGTTGACCCGAGTGACTTAATCCTACCTGATATCAGTTATATTCTGCCCAAAGCCCTCCCAGCATTATCAGCTAATATACTATCTGCTGGTCTTAAACGGTGATTGTAGAACAGCACTTTGCAACTTAGTTCTCCTGACCTGATCTCTAAACAAGGGTCCATGTCAAGATCAAGAGTGCAAAAAGTGAGTGTTAGTCCGACTTGTGTGTTGCATTTCCTATGGTAGCTAAGTAATAAAAAAAGAGAAAAAAGGGAGGGGGAGGAAATAAGAGAGTGCAGAAGGGATGGCAGATAGTTCCTGCCTCTCTAAGTGTGCCCTGTGCCATTGCAATTTAAAGACAGACCTTAAGACAAAACACTGTGGTGGTCATGTTGGTTGCAAGCCAAAGAACAAAGCAATCAAGGCGCAAGGATTACCAGGCATAAAAGGCAGTCTGGGGACAGGATCTGTTAAGCCCATAGTGGTGTTGGACAACTTCTGATGTCCAAACTTTCCACAAGCTCATCCTTTTGAGTCTGACTCTCTGTCAGGATGGATTAACACACTGCTGGAGGCCCGGCTGCCTGACTCCCAGCCCCAAGCCAGCAATGTCTGGTGACTTTGTGTGCCAAAGACAGCAGAGTCCTGGCTTGCCCCGAGATGCACGTCACAGCCTACAAATGCTGAGGGCATGGCCTCATGTGAGGGATCGGGAAGGGGAGCATTTCATGCAGCACTCATTCATGTCTTATGACCACCTCATCTCTGGTTCTTCTAATGGCTATAGACTTTTATTCCCCCCTAAGACACCAAGAAGCTGTGTGAATAGGAATAATTCTTATGTAGCCTTACAAGGATAGTTCATTACAATGCAAGTGAACTTAGCAGAAGTTACTGCTCAGGCCTTGATCATCTGATTCATTTGCAAATATTTCCCCAAATTCTCTCCTCCTCCCCCCAGATATGACTGGTGGCTCAGTAGCTATAGTCTCATTTCCAGTGTCTGCAAGATGAAGGTGCTCAACAGCCATTTCTGCTGGTACCACAAAGCACACAGATAGACAGCAGCTAGTCCATGCAGGCCAGCTGTCTGCTCTAACAGACTAACTGATCTAGGTGGCTTAGATTAATAAAAAACAACCAACCAATAACAACAATAAAAAACAACCCAAACTCCACAAAACCACCAAGAAAAAGGCAAACTACCCCAAAGCCAACCAACCAATACACCCACAAACCCCCCAAACACACATCTATTCTGCATGCTGACAATGGTCCCTGCCTCTGCCTTTGCCTATCAACAGCACTGTAAGAGCCTACAAATACCACAGGGATGCACGCTTGTGGCATGGAGCCCACTCATGCTGCCTTTTCCATTCTCTGACCTCATTGCCAGATGCCAGACAGATCTGCAGGGCTGCAAGGGCACTCCTAGGCTTTTGCAGTTCATCAGAGTAACATGGCAGTATCGTTTGTTTCAGAAACAAAACAATACATAAAACTTCAGCTGTATAAGTCGGAACGAAAGGGTTTGGTTTAATCTTGAGAACCTGTTATCCATACACATCTATCTCCCACCACACATTTTTCACTCCCCCCAACTGCCCCTCACCACCCTTCAGTTAACAGTAATGTCAAGGGCATTCAATAGCCTGCCTGGCTGAAGATGGGGGAAGCAAACCAGGAATAACCATCCCAAACTCCTCTGTTCCCAGCACAGTATGGCAAGATGAACTCCACGTCTAATAGTCCGAGACAGACATTAGAAAGGAACTAGCCATTTACAGAGGAGATAGTAATCAAAGCCACATCTCTGCAGATTCACTGGCAATGAGGTATGAGAGAAGATTCTAGCTCCGGGGCTAGAAAGATGCTTCAGATAGCTTATATCTTCTCCCTAAATCCTGTTATTTTCTAATTCCAGTTCAATTTTTGCAGCAAGTGCCCATTCCTTAGGCTTCCCTTGGGACAGCAGGGCTGCCTTTCAACTTTTCAAAACTAGCACTGCTCTCCCAGATCTCAGTGACTGCTAACTTCAAAAGACCACACACCTGGTTCATTAGACTACTTAATGATATTAATTTTGGCACTAATCTTAAAGCACTTCATGTATTTAGCACTTCTTTTTACATAATCACTATAACCTAGCAGTCAGAAGGGATTTGCCAAGAACCTTCATCACAAGAAGAAGCTGGCACATTTTAAAGACAGCTTGCCTTATTCAGCTTTAACCATGAGGTATGATAAAGCATCATCCAGAACCCTGCACCAAAATATTTTGTACAATATCACAGCTACACCTACATTTTTTCCAGCTGAAGATAACAAAGCAAATTAATCACTGGCATAGACTAGTGTGGAAGCAAATAAGAAATGTGGCCACTTATGCCAAGGATAAATCTAGATGGGAAGGATAAGAAACCGTCAATGATGACAAAAATCAGCATAAAGTCTTTAAGCGTTTATATCTGGATGACTAGGAGAATCTCATAATCAAGGAATAAACTGCTTTCTTACTAATTCTGGAATTCTAGCATTCACTCAGGCAAGAACAATACAAGATGTATGTGAGCTATTTCATCTGTGCTTTCACACAGATAAGCAACTCTGGAAGGAAGCAAAAGGTGCTAAATGTTACTCAAGGGAGGCAAAACAGCAGCAGAGAAAGCATTAGACACAATAGGATAAGTTTAGCAGAAAGAGACTACTGACTTGGAAAATGTACATCAGAAGAATACTGCAGAAATTTAATTTTTTTGTTAATTATAAGAGGTAATGCAGACGTCATTAATAAACCCCATGAAATTTCTATATAATTTGATTTATAAACATAATTCATTGTTGGATCATACTGAAACTAAAAACATCTTGAATTCAAGATGGATACATGAGACACAGTTCAGAGGTTTGATGCACTGTAGGGGTGCAGTGGAGAACAAAATCAACCAAGCCTGCAAAACTTCAGAGGCCTCCTAAACACAGAAACAGAAGCTGGTTTTGTGAGACTTCTGATATGCCCAGAAGCTGGTCTTACATGCAGTTGGATTCTCTTTATTTTTGCAACTATTACTTTGTTGCTCTCTTGAAATCAGAAATGACAAAAACACATGAAAATTAATCAAACCCCAAATACATATTAAGTAAAGATGAATATTTTGAGGGGGTTTTGTTTGTGTTTTGTCTTTTTTTTTTCTTTTTTCCCCATGAGCATTAAGTGGAGGAGGTATTTTGCATCTTCCCATTTTGTTTGTCATTGTCTGCAAAACCAAAAAGGATAGTAATCCCCAAGCATTTGAAATGTGCTAACACAGAAAACAAGGCAACATTTATTCATAATAAATAAAGCTATTCTTGCTTTAGGCTGGAATATAAGCAGCACTGACAAAAACTATAGTTGTCTAAAAGTATTGTGTGTGATACTATCTGAAAGTAGGGTCAATATTTGACAGGCGATCAAAGATTATTTTTGCAAGTTTGATCTGTCTGCAGAAGCAACTGTTGGTCTTCAATGTGTATGAATCTCCTATAAATAAGGAGATAAAAAAAGGAGGCAATAATTCCATGGTACAAAGCCATGACATGACCACAAATGGAATACCACATACACAGCTTTTATCTCAATGGACTGCCAAAAAAAAAATAAATTAAATGTATATATATGCATAAAATAACTAGGCATATACAAGGAAGGCTAACTTAAATGATATAGGAATTGGAGGATAAGATACTGAATATTGAAGACTGACTACAGACACTAAAGTTATATAATCCAGAAAAGAGGACTGAGCAGAATATGATCATAGCCTATAAATAACTTACAGGTAACATTATAGATAAAAGATAAATTTATTTAGAGTCCTAGTAGAAGATGAGAAGCAATTTCCTTTAACTAAAGAAGAAAAAACGGAACAGAAGAAAGTAGGCCAAGCATCTGCAAAACCTAACCCCCCAACAGCAGTATGCATGGTTCTGCATTTTAATCAAGGTGGAGCCATTTCACACATGTGGCAGTTCTAACTTAAACAGGCAAGTCTCATACATAGCAGGACACAGCCCAACCCTGTAACAGAACAGCATGGGGTTTGCTTTGCTGTCTGTCTGCAGTAGCAGAGATTAATTCAAAAAGGTATCAAAGTTGAGTATAGCTTTAAATCTAGAAGACAGGCTGTCAAAAGAAGTATTTTTATTTTCCTCTGCAACTTAAGGGAGACAAGTTGTTAATACTAACCACAGACAGGAAAAATGGCATTAGAATGGCAAATAACCCATCATTAACAGTTAACGATGGACAGAGAGCCAGTGCCCAAGATGAGTCTCAAACAGCAAGAGAAGACTTGCACTCAATTAACCCAACTTGCAAATTTTCCAATAATGTCAACATAAGCAATACCTGTTCAGGTAGCAAATAAATTGGAATGAGTAAGTGGAGATTTACCTCAAAGATTGAAAAGTCTGACACTGCAAATACCTTCAAAGAGCAGCAGGAGTCTACAGAAGATGACAAGAAACTGGCCTTAAGATTAATAGGAGATACAGAAATCTACTGTTGTACTCCTCGCGCAGCAGTGTGGACTGAGCTAACTCAAGAGTAATTATTTCCGCAGGTGCTGTGCGGGCAGCATAGCCATAACCACACAGATGTAAGCACAACCTGCAAAACCACATCTGGATGCCGATAAAAGCTCAGCCTCTTCCCCGTTTTTGTGCTGCTGTGGCTACATTGCTATCACTATCCAAGTAGCCCACTTAGTGGTAGTCATAAAAGAGGACTGCAGATAATGCACTATTCTGCACTGCAGGCAGCCAAATCCTTATGTATCCAAATGGATTTACATTTAGGGTTAACTTCAGCCTAGCAAGGCTTCCCAATAGTCAGGGGAGAATAGTCAGGCTTCCAAGATGGGCAGTTCAGAGCTGCTCTGCTTGGAGGTGCTTCTCCCTCCATTAACTGCAGACTGAGCCAAGGGCAGGCTTTGAGGAATACCCCCCCCCCCCACCTGATACACATCTGCCCACTAAATTCTTGAAACAGAAGCATTTTACCTTGAATCACACATGTGTATTATTGCTAAGTGTGTTTCTGATAATACAACTGATTTACAACAGCGTTAGGAAGAGGCAAGCAAGAACTTTTTATACTTGATAGCGTTGCTGCACCCATCTTGCCAAGATTTCGTTACTTGATTGCCAATTATCATGAAGACCCACATGAGCAGTGGAACAAGAATACCTCGTAAACATGATTATTTAAAACATTTCTTCTACTATGAAAATGTCACAGGTTCAAGAAAGGTAATTGACTGCAGTCCATTTGCCGACAAACATTTATACAGTGGCATTTTTCTACATGCACCCAAGATGCATAATCACAATCAGCTCAAGAAACATTGCAGTACTTAAAGTGTTACTAGAACTACAGACTGCCCCACACTGCAACAGAGCTTTTTTGTTTGGTTTGGATTTTATTATTTTTTACCTCATGCACTTGTGTCTACAGTGCTATCACAGTACACTAGACAATATACCAGTGTTTACTACAGAGCCTCGGTCAACCACCAACTAACGCCTACTTGTGCCATACCAGTAAGAGCCCCTTGCTAACGCGGACATGCCGACATGCACAACTTCACACAGATGTTTCAGATGCACTGGATGCCATCCAAGACTGACTGCTCACATGCCACTGCGGCATTTTCCTGGGGCATTTATTCCCATTTCAGCTGGCATCAGAAGCACTGGGGCCGAGACCGTTTTGAATGGAGAAAAACCAACAAACCTTCCCAGATCATGATCTTAACAGGTATTTCACAGCTTGAATGTTCCAAGTGGTTGAAATGGAAATGCACAAGTTTTGGAAAGCCCATATTCCTACTGAAGTGAAATAGTGGTGGATACAGTGCAATAAGCATTACAGTGTAGCGTATCTGTATTATCACTGGATCTTTCCCATTTCATTAAAAAAAAGTATCTCCTCTCAGGGATGTGGAAACACCCCCCCCTACCCCATACCAAGTTAAGCATTTTCTACCCAAACATACTGCAAAGACTTTCAGTGTCCCTTTCTAATCTCATGTACATACCACTCGCTCTCCTTTTCCACTGGTCCCAGAGACAAGGTATCTTTGCAAACCCATTTCTTTCTTCTTGTACCCCAGCAGAAAGTGCAATACAGGTTTACAACCCACAAGATCTCTGAAGAGGGCAGGGAAAGTTAGGAGAAACTAATAGGGAAGAAGACAGAGCCTGTGAAAACATTGTTTCCATGGATCTTAGAATCCTAGAATCATTTAGGTTGGGAAAAGACCCTTAAAAATCAACTCCAACTGTTAATCTAACACTGCCAAGTCCACCATTAAACTATGCCCCTAAATGCCACATCTACATGTCTTTTAGGTACATCCAAGGATGTCAACTCAACCACTTCCCTAAACAGCCTGTTCCCCAGTGCTCATTAACCCTTTTGGTGAAGAAATTTTTCCTAACATCCAGTCTAAACCTCCCCTGAAACAACTTGAAACCACTTCCTCTCACCCTATCACTTGCTACTTGGGGAAGAAGCTTGTATCTTACAAAAATCTGAGCTGCAGCAGTATCACACATCACTTTTACAACAAAATGCCATCTTGCAGCCCAAGTCAACAGAAGTGGCTGGTAACATATTTGTGCTGTCATAAAGATGGATATTCCTGGGATGTAGAAGCACAAAGGATCCCAGAAGCCCTTGGGTATTAGACAGAAACCTATTCTCATCCTACTGCTCCAACAGAATTATCAAGGATCTGTGAGGGGTTCTGTGGACATTCCTCCTCCCTAATGCCTTCCTTGGATGTTACAACAGGAAAAGGGCTACCTCCAGCTCAGCCTTTTATCACATTTGGTCTTCTGCACACATATTAAAATTAGGACAACCTTCACAGTCTGTCTCAAAAAATTAAAGCAGCAAATAAGTGGAATACATAGAAAGCTGCTTCAATTTGCAAAAACTAACCAGGCAAAGTGTATTAAAGTATGGCCTTAGCCACAAATCATCACTGGCTAAGAACGCAGATCAATGGCACTTCAGATTTCCAGAAAAGAGAAGCAGAAGATACTTACGGCTTCGAATCCTATCTAATACATTTTTTTGTCACAAAGTCTCTATATGCATACACAGGCTGCAGATAGGTACATAAATTAAGTGTCCAGTGCTTACACAAAACTACTGACTCTGACTAAATATTAATTTAACATTACGTTAAAATTAATATATATAAATGAACTCCATACTTTGTTGATTACACATAAATTAAAAAGATTTATTTGAACAAATACAGTTCAGTAAGTCCTTTTCAGGAATAATAAGTATGAAGGCAAGAGAGACTATTACAAGCAGCAGTTATTTAAAGCTGCAGACACGAAAGCTAGCCTCACCATATAAACTATAAGCCCATTTTGTTTATTACCATAGCCTATCCATTTGACATCTACCCTAATAAATGGTTCTCAATGAAAAGCATGCAAGTACACACTATTTTCTTTGGCTCTTTTCAGAGTATTGAGGATCATTATGTAGATCATCGGCTTTCTGCAGATGTCTGCATAAGTTTCAAATTTTGATTAATCTCTTGAAATAAGGTTTGCAATAGAAGGCATGCTGCGCCAAAGTCATCACTAGTCTATGAGGATGTGATTTTTGAAGATGACTTCACCCTCAGCTTTAGACATATTTGCAAGTCCAAAGTGGTTTTATTCTGTGGATATCCCTGCTTGGAAAAAAAAAAAGAAAAAAAGAAAAAGACAATTCCTATCAAGAAAATAAAAGTATCAATCCAGAACTACTTCAACTGAGATGTTTATGTGACTATTCCCAGCAACGGACTTGTTTCTCAGAATTCTCAAAAAGCAGACATAATAGTGCAAATTCATTTTCTTTTAAACTTGGGCGACTATGTATACAAATTTTACTTGATTGGTGCATATTCTGTTAACAAAAGCATGCAAGAAAGTTAATGTAGTATAAACATGATAATCTTCTTTAGAAAGTTGCCATTCATGGCTTAAAGTTGTAGTTAAGTTCCTAGGCAAATGCTTCAAGTAAGGAAGAATTAGTATCTTTGAAATCAACACAGCCAAGAAAGCATTTTATAAAATCTACCAAGCTGCGCATAAAATAATCCCCCATATAAAAATGTATGTATCTGAAAAAAATCAGAACCGCATTAGCGGAATAGGAACTTGAAATGAAACACATTTTAGGTGCATCTACAATCTTTTATGCTTGTCCAGTATATTTTAATGGTATTATTTAGAAACACATTTCTATATCTGTCAAGTCAGCTGTATTTTCATTGAGAGCATCACATTTTATTGTATTTTTAAGTATGATCTCAGAGGCATACAGAGCTAAAATGAAGGTGACATTTTATTAGTAGCTGTAGGCAACCCTAGTTCTGGCTACTTTTGTTATTATTTATCTCCCAATATATATATGATCTGCTGCTTTTAACTTTATTGACTAATAATAATATTTACTGGAGACTTGGTCTTTCCAGCCCAGTGATGGGAAAGCAGAAAGATCACAAGGTAAAAAAAAAAAAAAAAAGTCCATTTTCTTAGGCACTTTAATGTATTGCTCCTAAGGGAATTCAAGTTGCTTTAGAATGGCTTAGATATATATTGGTGGGCCCTTTACTCCTGAGCCAACTAAAAGCCTATCCATCTGTGCACAATCCAATGTAATAAAAGCACAGTAAAAAGGATAGTTTCTGCACATTTTTCTTGTAAAGCCTTACTTGCATTTTATTGCCAACTCCACAGTAACTCTACACACACACTCTAAGTAAGATCAGGGCTGTTTCTTTACAGAAGGTACAACAGACAAGAAAAGGTCACAGTGCTGTGAGATTTCCTTTCAGACAATGAACAGGATTAGAAGTGAATAGGGCCCAGTGAACAGATTACCCTAAAATGGAACCCAGGGATACCAAGACAAAGCTCAGGGTCTGAATTCTATGTCAGCAGTCTCCCCGCAGCAAGTCTGGGATCAAGAAGTGGCTACTATCAAAACTGGCATATATATATATATATATATATAAAAAAGTATACATATCTATAAAACTCGTCACAAGTGACCTTGATACATTTGTCCAGTTGAACAACAAAGTAAACAAACAAAACCCTCTAAAAGTTTAGCAAATCCAGCAGTTAAGGTAACTTTGTCAGAAGAAAACTCAAGAGCAGAAAATACGGAAACATCAAGATAAGTTGCCTAGGTACCCATAACTCTGCCTTTTATTGTATTTTAATTGAAAGTAAAAAAAGAAAGCAGGAAAGATGGTTCTTGGAAATCAAAAAGCATCATCCAACCACATCAAAGTATGTTTACACAACTGCAAGGAGACTCTATCACTCATTCATTACTCATCAGTGGGCACTCGAGAAACTGATCATGGATGTGATCTTATGTGGGGACAACACAAGACAGGTGAGCTACCAGTACATTCAAGTTGTGACAGTCTTAATAGCTGCAGAAGGAAATAATTTGCATTTCTAACGTTTAAGCTACTGCATTATGCTCCACAGCCAGCAGCAGAAACAGGTATCCCTGAAGTTACCATGCCACAGGGGAAGATCAGCAGTTTCTTAAAGCATGCTTTTCAAGACATGGGCAAAATAAACACTAATTAGCTACCAATGAGATGTCACATATGATGTTATGATAGGATATGCTGACTACTATGATGTTACATATTAAGTTAAAATAGGATATGCTGACAGATTAATTGGTACTGAAGCTCCCAGAGATATATAGGGAACTACTGCTCCTGTAAGAAAATGGGAGGTCAACAGCAGCACTGGCTCTAGTTAGTCATGGGAAAGTTTGGCTTCAGAAGGCTCAGAAGGCTCCACCACAGTGGCTCAAGTTGGAAGGTTTTGTCAAGAGATGTATCATTCCTGACAACAACATAAGTCTCCAAAATTTTAGCAGCATTTTAATAAACCTCCAAAATTTCAGCAGAACTTTAAACACAGGGTCAGATTCAGTGTCTTACTTATCTGACACTACAAACACAGAAAGGACATCAGACTTTGTTACAAACAAGGTTTAAGAGTTCTTACAATTTTTATTCAGCCTCATCTACTCCACCCCAGTCCACACTAAGCACTGTGGGATGCTCACTGTACTTAAACAGTAACAGTCTTTCCGTACCTGCCAAGCATCTGTATCCGTATATTGGGAATGCTGATGGGGGAAGGAGGGAGGGGGAAACTAAGCACATCATTCTCTTCGTGTGCCCAGAGCCCTTGCCCTTCCCAGAGATATCTAACAGTGTAACTTCTGATTTTCCCTACTACTTGATCAAAATCCAGCTGTTTAAACACCTCTGAACTGAAGTAGTTGAGACGCCAAACCCGATTCTTACCCCTGCGAGTGAAAACTGAACTTGCATATCAGAACAATGGTAGATGTCTCATATTTTCCTATCTGCAGAAGCAAACCTTTTTGTTCTAATTTACTCTCATAGGTATAATATACATTAATTAAAAAAAGGCAAACAGTCTTTTTAATCACTTTGATCATATGCAAGCAAATCTACATCAGATACAGGCAGCTGAGGGACTTTCAGTATTTAATCCAGTACTATATAGTAATTATTGAGTGGATTTAGAGCATTTACAAAGGCTGTGTCTGCCCCCAATATTTTTACAGCCTTTTCATTTAAGATCTCTGCTGTTGTTATATAGCATGTTTAATGTTACAAAACGGAGTGCGAAATTTCCATTAGCTCTTCTGCCTAGATGTTGGCACACAGCCACGATCATGCTAATGAGATCCTCAAAGATTTGTTAATTGAATGAAATCACAGAAAAGTCATTTTCTGGTCTTCAAAGCTCAGATTCTGTCTTTCCATTCATTTAAATCAGGCTCAAATGCTGAGTAAGTGCTTTACGGCCCACTTGTGAGAAAATACAAGCCAACGGGGATAAAGGTAACAGACAATCATAAATACAAGACTAGATGGTGTGGTCACTGCACCAAGCACTTCATTGCCATGCAGCTACATCCAAAACCATTCTCTTTTGGGTGAGACATACCTGTCTTTGCTTTTTTGTAGAGTGCTCTGCAAATGGGATGGTTTCTGCCTCCCTTGCCACCAAGACAACCAGACTGTTCAGATTTCATTTCATTAAATCCTCAGATTAGCACTAATATCTTTCCCATTATCTACTTACCAACAAACACGTTCCTATTTGTATATAAAAGATAGCAGAAGTCTTCCTCTAGAGATCTATTTGCTCTGCATGCAGCTGCCCTGCCTGCACGCCTGGGACTGCAGGGACACAAGCACCCCCATTTTCTAAAATTTGGCTGAACATTTGTTTAACGCTGCTTTAAACGCACCAGTCAAGTGCTTTTGCTTGGCTCTGTTGGTTCAGTTTTTTAGTTAGTGAAATTATTCTTTGTTTCTTATTACAGACTTGTCACTAAACTAGTCTGTAAGTGTAGCCAGAAGTTTATTTAGTAAAAAACACCGTGAATCTAACAGAAATAAAGTAGTACAGAACAAACCAGATAAAACCAGTGTTCTTCCAAACATTTTCATATTTTTAATTACTTGAAAATATTTGTCTAAAACTGTTATGAGGTCAAAAAGAAAAAAAAAAACAAACAAAATCTACACATTCAAGTTCTTCCCAGAACCATCTGGCCTCAGCTTTCAGGTGTCACTGCAATAAATCCTACTAAGAAATGCTGCAGTGTCCTCCTCACGCACTTGTATCACACCATAGGCTGTCTGAGCAACTGGATTATGTTGAGAACAACAGGTATGTTGTTTATTCATTTTACAAGTCTGCTGCTTATTTATTCCATACTGTTAACAGTCAAATCCTGCCTCCACTGCCCACGTCTTTCTCAGTCTGTTGAGGTCACTGGGCTGAGTCTTGACAGTCTTAATCACTGCTCGATGACTCCCAGCAGCATCTATCTATGACGTCAAGCACAGACCTCTGAGGGGGTGGGTTGAATAAGAAAGTTCACCAGACTTTTAAATGACCATTACAGTTCTGGGAAAAAAACAAGGTCTGATCCAAGCGGGAGACTGGTCTGTAGAGGAACAGAGTTTTTAGAAAATAAATAAAAACTTGCATACATTAACCCTCTCGGACAAAAGACATATTCATGTTGGTTTGCCCTTTTTTAAGTATAGATAATAACCCTTTATATTTTAAATAACAATGACTTTCTATACTAATTGTTTTTTGTGTCTCTGTGCTGAAGGCTTTCAGGGCTTGGAAAGCAAGTCAAGCTGCTGAACAGCATGTGGGTACACAAGATGACAGCCTTTGGCAGGGGACACCAAAGGTTTCAGAATACGGGTGAGCACAGCAAAGGGCCACCAGTGTGCATCAGGGACGACGGGGCTGTCTGCTAGAAATCTGGCATGCTGCTCAAATGGGAGTTTGTTAACCCGAAGTTGATTTCTGTGCCTGATTGGTGAATGTTAACATATGACTGCACTTGCTGAATATTTTCACGGCTTTATAAACACTTTATAGGCTCTTGGGCCTATTATCATCTGCCTTTTCCCTCCCCTTAGCCAGTGGACACTACAGTCCTTAAAAACATGCACCCTGAAGAACTGTGTGTCCATTACAAAGATTTTCTGCTTGATTTTAATCCAAAAGAGCTGGCTCTGAGCTGGTATTTTTTTAATTAAAGCCTCCTTCACTCAAGTTCTTTTTTGTCTTGTGGAGCATCTATCAATCAGGAGTCACTGCAGGATGCACCGGGTGGCAGGAGGCTATTTCATCCCTTCCCCCAACCCCAGACACTGACTCTTCTTTCCCTTCCTCCCTCCCCCCCCCAACTTCATTAACTAAATGCACTGAATAAACCTTAACATCCCAGTTAAATCCTATTGGCCCTGGATTTGCTGCTTAATGCTAAAACCCAAGCGACCCATTTTTCTCCTGTTGATACTTCCACTGCTGATAGCAGCCAGCAGAGAAAAATATCCAACCTTAAAGTATTTTAATGTAAGGAACAAAACCCAGAGAACTCATCACTCTCTCTGCTGCTCCTCGTGAACTTTACGTAAGCTCTGCTTCGTGTGTCAAAGCTTCCCTTGCTTTTGTGCTTCATAGGCAACGCAGTGAGTCTGTTGCTTAGCAAATGAATGCAACAAAGTGCATCTGCTCTTAAAAGGGTTACAAGGTCTCTTTTAAAGAAAAATGATCTTGCAAAGTCTATGAAAATAAATACCTGTGCATGCTACAATCTCCAGTCATGATGTTGTTATGAACATCATAAAACAGACTGAAAATCTTTGGGAAAGACTAACAAGAGCAAACCGCTTCAGTGCTACAGATTCAAGTTCCCACCCTCATATTTTGCTTCCAAAGTTTGTCTTCCCAATTTCACGTATGCAACAGAACAGGCTGCAGATTATTCACCATTCCCCCGCCTCTTGGCAGCCAGCCCTCCCATTGTACCCCAGCTATAACTACTGTACCTAATCCCACCTTGGCTCAGCAGCCAATGATTATAGCTGGGGTACAAGGAATCTTGGTCCGTGATGACAAATGGGAATTCCAGTGGTCACTTCCTACCTCTTGAATCTTTATTCCCAAAGCACCCAAACAGGGCTAACCATCCAGCTGTAAAGTCTCCCAGTGATAGCATTAAGAGCTTTGGCTCCTGACTGCTCCTGGAGCCACCAGCCTTCCTTTGCTCCTTGCTCCACCAGACCTCTGACCTCACTGCCCTCCTCAAAACATCATTGCCATGACTACCATGTGTTTTGCCACAGCATCCGCCACTCCAAAACCCTTGCCTCCTGCAAATGCCTCTTTCGCATTTAAGCCACACATACCTGTGGTTGCAGCCACATCCCGTATTAGCTTTGCAAGCTTCCCCACAACTTTGTGCCTCAATGATAAACTCCTGCCCTATTGCAGGGTCCCTCTGCAGTAGTCCCTGCCCAGCACACTCAGTTCCAGCCCCTCAGTGCAGAAGGCCCAGCTCACCCACTGCTCCCTCATGTCCTGTCCTGCTTCCCTATCACAGAGCACCTTGAGGGCTGCAAACCACTGTGCTTTGGATAGGACAGCTTCTTGCCCAGAAACTGGCTCCATGGCAAGCAGCTTCACAAACAGAAAACCAAACGGTCCCAGCACGGCTTGAAAAAGTTGCTCACCACATTTCCAGTAATGTGTTGTAGAAGGCTATCCCAGATTGCTCTCGGGTATCCAACCAACACAGCAGCCTTCGGATCTGATTTATATTCTTAATACCACATTCTACATTAATGTCAGACCTCAACGTTCTACAATACCAAGGCCAATTTCTGAGAAGGACTGCATCCTGAAACGCTTACCCCATGCACACCCAGCCCTTTGCCCAGAAAATTCCACTGGCATTCAGAGGCTGCAAAGGCTGAAAAGGAGCAAGGAGCCTGGACATCTGGTAGAAATTCAGTTATCCTGAATAAAAACTGTATTTACAAAGAACCTAAAAGCAAATCTAATCTAATGCTGAAGATACGCAGCACAAGTTACACATTAAGATTATTAGTACAACGTCTGTTATGAGAAGGCTTTCAAACAAAACCACTCTCTCACTGACTGTGCACTTGCGTTAATGTATTTCTTACCAATACCACTAATGGAGCATTCATCATGTTTCTAGCATCTCTGAAGTAGCAAGGAAAAAATATATTGAGCCATGCAAGAATAAAACGCACATATCCATGTTGCTATGCATTATCATACTGCACACACTCTACATTGAAATATGATCCTTGAATGAAGTAATTGCTACTTACTCCAGTATTACAGAAATATTCAAACCAGCATAAACTGGAGACCAAGACTGATTAGGAAAGGCACCAGTAAAACAAACAGTTGTATTCTTGAAGTCTTATTTTTGTAGCATGGACACAGGTGAGCGAAAGAAAGGGGGCAAAGGCTTTTGTGAGAAAGTGATTTCAGACTGGAAGGAAAGGAGAAATATCTTTGTTCGCCTGATAACAGATAAGAAGGTGTGGAGTAATAACCATATGATTGATCAAGTTTTTCCTGTTCTTGAATACAAGCAATACTAGATAGATGATGTACTTATTAATAGGTTTATAAGTAACCATGCCTCATTTTTTTCAGTTTATTTTTTACTGACTCTTGCCTGATTTTAGTATGGCCGATTGCTGGATTCTATTTTGAACCATTCTCAGAGACAGTTCATGAACTTTGCACTAGGAATCTTTGCAGGGATAAGTGGTAGACAAATGGATTATCAGCTGCTCATCTCCATCTTTTACTATTGTGCTACTTCTAAAACCACATATAAAAGAAACAACCAAAACTGGCCAGTCTAGCTGTGGGTACGCACACTTCTAACAGCAGCTCTTTTGGGTTTAACATTTGAAGATAGACGCGCAGCAATTTCCAGCTATGACTGTGCTTGGTGTCTATAATCTACACAAGAGCTTCTAAAATACGATTAACCGAGTGTTTATTTTTCCAGTAGTACTGGTAGGATTATCAGAAACCCAAACAGAAGTTGTGCACTAACCATACCCATATCCTGTGCAATAGGACATTCTAGCTGCTGTATTGAAGAGATTTAAGCACAGGTTTTGGCGCACAGTAACAAACATCTTGCACCTTTAAAAATAATAGTGATATTAATAATAAAAAAGGAAGTCCAAAGTCATCTTTTACTATTGTTACCATAAAGCTACCATATATTTTCTAACTTTTCCTAAGAAGCACACTTTGAAGTTCACTTTTTCCCCACTGCACTCCACATGGGATGACAATTGGACTGTTTGCTTAGGCTGTTTATATTACCGACTTAAAAGTAAACAAAAAAGCCTCCAGAAACATTAACAGCCGAATGAAAGGAGATAACTTCCAATGCTAATACTCCAAGATATAGGATAATATTCCAGTTTAGCTACTTTTGACAGCGACGCTGGTTTACAGGATGTCTCAAAATTCTTTGCCCCTTCTGCAGCCCATGCTGTTTTCCCCGGCCTCTCCCCATTTCACGTTAAACTTGCAGGAAGCTATTAACCGGAGACACACTCACACCTCCCCAGCCTCCAGAAAATACTATCGCGTGTAAGCCCCGGAACTGCCGGCTCAGACGGGGTTACTCACCCAAGGAAAGCTCACACTTTCCCACCGGCAGTCCCTGCTGGATAACTTAGCACAGCTCACTCGCGCGGGTGACAAACCAGCCCCATCTCCACACAAATCACCTCCACAGCAACTTGTTGTGTTCAATCTTTTAACGACTTAGCCCTTCACTGTCCCGGGGCGTGCAAAGCGGCGAAACTCGGCCCCTCAAGCACCCGCAGCAGCGGCAGCGCGCTCCGCTCCGGCAAGCTCAAAACAAAGCAAGCCCCAAACGTACCCGCCCGCTGCAGGCAGCAGGAGAGGGTTTCTCCTCGCTGTCCCCCTGTCTCATCCCGGTACCCACCTGCCGAGGGCCCCGCGCCTGGCCGCAAACCCGCTCTGCCGCCTTCCTCCTCCTCTTCCTCCTGCCGCTGCTCCCGCGGGACCGCGCAGCAGCCGGGTCCCGCCGCGCCGCCCGAGCACGGGCAGATGGCCGGGAGCCCCGAGAGCTGCCACTGCGGAGCCAAGCTGGGCTGGCCTGGTGCGGTGGGTTTCCTGTCCCTTTTCCTCTTCCCCTCCTTCTTTTTGCCTTTTCTCCCTTCTCCCTGTTTTTCCTCTCTTCTCCCCCGGCTTAGCCCGTGGCGGATAAGCCCGAGTCAGCCGGAGTGCGCTCACAACACCCCCTCCACCAATCATTTCAATTAGTGCCACATGAGAGGAGCTTTTGGCCAAAATCTGCTTAAGAAAAGGGTCAGAGGGCAGGGCAATCTCCTTTGCTCAACAATGACCAGAAGCTGCTATAAATAGCCAAACAAAAGCACTGTTAAGGCCAGGAATGTCACATCGTAATGTGATAAAAATTGTAAAGATCCGATGTATACCACAAGTACAAAGGAAGAAATAAAGGGGAAAAAAAAACCGAGAGAAACACAAAGATTAAAAGCAGTTGCCAGCCACCTTCCTACCCTCTCCTCCAACATGTAACCTTGTAATATGTTATCAAAGTCGTATATTTCTGGGTGCCAAGCTGCTACTTTCTCGAGGTCCCAAGCAGCTCCCGCACAATTGCTTTGTGACAGCTGCACACTAGTATTTATAGGTACCCAAGTCTATGCACTTTATATAAACAAGAATGGTTGACCAGGGCTGGTCAGAAGTAACCCCAGAGGTACATGGCATCACACCAGTAGTATAAGCACTGACTTCTCTAAATTAAAACATCAACAATAAGTTCCCAATACACTAGTAAGTAAATCAGTGCATTCATAAAGGACAACTTGGGTATATTTGTATCAAAACTGGGGGACTTAATCTAATTTGATTTAGACACATTTTACATCAGTATATTCCAGCACTGTGAAGGAGGAGAAACTCCAGCCTGAGGTTTCCAACTCTACCGTTAGACCTGAAAACTAACAAAAAAGTATATCCTCAAATACCCCTTATCAAGGAGAGTGCCTCCACCAGCAGTGCACAGATCTAGAACTCCTGCACCAGTTTGCAAGCTTGTAGTTTATACTGCGCGGGTAGCTAGACGCTGCCAGCTCTGACATGGGGAGGAGACGACAGGGCAGGGTGGGAGAAGGGAGTGGTTTCAGTCCAATTTGACTGCTTGTAAGCTCTGCAGTGCCTTTGGGATAGTATATTTCCAGTCTGCTGATGGCAGGATGACAACAGCTAGGTTCATCTGAGGGGAAACTGATAATCACTGTCACCTAATTCCCCACCCAGGCATTCCCAAACAGAATCACTGCAAAGGAACGGCACTCAGCTGATGTCCCTCAAACTCTCAAGTCTCAGTATTTATACACAAGTCTCTGTAAAAGTAGCTGATCCTGTTGACTAACCTCATGCTTTTTCAGAACTGATAAAAGATGTCTGAAATTATCTGTTTCCTCTGTTCAGGTTCTACCAACTGAACAATAAACTTCTCCTTTACTACAAATAAATGTTATTTTTTTTCCATTTCATTCCCATGCCTTCCTCTGATCATAATTATTTGTCCCACTGCAGTGAACACTGTTCTCTCATACTAAACCCATTCACATACAGGCTTATCCTCAAAGCACCCTTATCCTCAAATGATGTCCAGAGATGTTTTTTGCTGCTTTATTAATTCCCTGAGTTTAAGTATGTGCCCTACATAACAAAGAGCATACTTTTAGAAGATCATTCGAAGAAATGCATTTTAAAGAGAGAATATTTAAGTGAAGCTCATGCAAAACCCTAGTCCAAAAAATCATATGCATAGGCTTGCAAGAACGAAACTGCCTGCAAGATTTCTAGACTTCCTAGTTTGAGCAGGGAAACATTCTTCAATTCAACAAAGAGCATGCAGTAACCCAGAGTACACCGATGCAGAACAATAACACCAGTACAAACAACACAGATTAAGCATTGCTGGGCCAAAGCTGCCAGCCTGTGGGCTGACACAGCACTCCCTGAGGACAGGGGAAAGAGAAGCAGAGACCCCCATTCTGGCAGTCAGGGTGGAGGTCCATGTAACCCAGCCTAGCAGCCAGAGGTATGGCAGAACATCCAGCTGTATCTGCAAGACATTGCCGTGTAGCTAATAAACCCTACTGGTTCCACCTGCTAATTTCTGCATAGGGTTCCTGCTTTTACTTCAAGCAGTACAAAGATGGGCGTCTGCAGCAGCAGTGCAGACATACTTCCCATTGCAAAGGTGTGGACAGAACCTTTGCTGGAGGAAAAATAAGCTTTCCTCAACAATAAAAACCCCTCCAGGTGAATAATGAGCTTACCTGGGAATAAACATGACTTACGACTTAAACAGGTGCCTATTTGTAACTGAGTAACAAGACAGCAAAAGTAAGTCACTGATGGAGTGAAATGCAAGCTTGTGTGCATGGTATGAAAACCCAGCCAGCCAGGCAGGTGAATAAATTGGTGGAACTAAGCCACTGATGTAAGAAGTGGAAGAAAAATATCCTTCTCTCTGAATATTGGATGGGTTTTGTGTCTTTCACTTCCTGGATCAGCTCTCATTACAGCGTTCAAATAGGAAAGAAAAAATTATAAACCCAAGTATTTTTTCATTTTGCCAAGAAGCCCTGTCTGAGTTGATCTGTCTTGACCTTGTTTTGCATGCTGCTTTCCTACACCAGCTTTTCCAACCTGTGGATAGAAATGGTGGAGGAATCTTGCAACCTCCCTTAAAAAGATGCTGAAAATGTAACATAAGGGAAACTGCATGCATAGAAATATGCCTATTAAAAATAGAGGTTTTCAGAAGAGCTCTCCTCTGTAAGTCTGAAGGTATTCAAAACACTATTTGCTTTACAGATCAAAACGCTGTATTGATGATAAATCTAAGAGACAGATGACAGAAATCTCCATGAGCAATATCCCTAAATGAAAATGTATACAGAAACAATACTGTTTACTTTGTAAACATTTTAGTATACATTTGCAGTTTTGAGCTGTTCATTAAATATTCCACAAACAGATCAGGGTAAGGCTTCTTGTTTTATAGAAAAACTATTATCTAGAAGTGCTTTAAGTTAAATCATTATGGAAATGGAAACCTGGATCAGATGTCCTGGTGTTTGACATAATTTCCTGGAGAAGACAATCTTTATATGGAAAGCTACCCTCAAGCACTGGTTGAAATTTTCCCTTAAACACTGTTTTGTTTGATAAGTGAAAACTGACAACACCACCAAATCATCTGGTATTAGTGTTCTTTTCTTTTACACATCCCTGCCCTTGGAAAAAAAATAATAATGGATTATGCTATTTCTTTGTCTGAATAAAATGTTGCAGTTCCGGAGATAAAGACGTATTCAGCTGAGCAATTAAATAGCTAAATAAATGAATCAGCAGAGCAGAAGTGACAGATTTAATTACTGCTTAGAGCTAGGAAGGGGAACTAATTATGAGGTTCATGAACCACATGCCATTCTTCTCCTTAAGCATGTGCTTTGATTCTTCTGGATCAGGCTTTGCAAACGCAGTAGCACCATGCACCAGATGTAAAAAATTAATAAAAAAACCTATCCAAAATTTGGAAATAAAGTCTAATCTTTGCAGAAAGAATAGTCAATACTCTTTTAAAAGCCCGTGTTCAATTGAGTCAATACCATGAGTTAGAGGAACTTTCTTTTAAACAGAGAAGTACTAAAAATGTAGTTCTCCAAAAAATGAAAGCACAATGAAGTTCACTGGATGTGAATAAACCAAAGACTGCAACAGAAAGCTGCAGCAATTGAGGCATAAAGCATGTAGCTATATCAAGTGATTAGGAGCCCTATTCATCAGAAAGTATCTGTAGCTGCAAAGCCTGAGAAAGCTGTTGATCTTAGTTCTCTTCTGCTTTGGTCAGTCCACCACAGGAAGCAATAAAGTTCAAAAGATGCTTTTGTGGCCACCAATTGCAAAGCCACTAGCAGCAGAAGAAACTGTTCCTCAGTTTCTGCCTCCTATCCCATTTCTCTACTTTGCATTTACTCTAACAGCCTAATTTTATTCTAGTTTGATGAGACTCAATGCCTACTGTTTGAGCTTCATATTAAAATTATGAGCCTTGTGGTGTAATCCTATAAACACAGAACATTTCCCCTCATTAGTAGGAGGGAAAAAGGGGAGAAAACCCTACGTTCTGCATCTGAATCCCATTGTTCAAAGAATTGCATAATTTTTGTGAGTTTTCAGCTATCTCATACAGATTAAAAGAGACAGGTGTTGTTTAAGAGAAAAGGAGGGGGAAGGGGAAGGGGAAGGAGAAGGGAAAAAAAAAGGGGAAAAGGAGAAAAGGGGGAAAGGTGAAAAGGGAAAGGGCAAGGCAAAGGGAAAAGGAAAGGGGAAGGGAAAATGGAAAAAGAAGGGGAAGGGGAAAAAAGAAAGGGGGAAAAGGGGAAAGGAGGAAACAGGGAAAGTGGGAAAAGAGGAAAATGGAGAAGCAGCAAGCTATATTAAAAAAGAAAGAATTAGTGGGGGTAAGAGAGGAGAAGTCTTTCATTCATAGCCAGTGGGTTTCTAAAATTAAAGTCTGGATGTTGTGATGTCTGTTTTAGCACAATTTTAAAAATCAACACGTTTGTTTCTTCCTAAATATATTGTGAAGAAAGAGATAAATAACTGCGAAGAAAGAGATAAATAACTGCAGAGCTGACCTCGTGCACCATTCTGAAAAACAGTCAGACCTTCTGCTCTGCTGACTTTGAAAATTTTAAAAAGCAGAGCACAATGCAAATATGCAAACACTTCATGGCTGGGAAGGATCTAAATCCACCCCAGTTATAGCTGTGTTCTCCTTCCACACCACCCGTAATTCTGCCAGAATGAAAATAATTGTGTCCAAACCCAGAGGTGGGGGGTGATCCATGGGAAGGCTCACTGGACAATCACAAATGCCATCATCATCCATGATTACAACATCAGCTCTGCCTAGATGAAATTCTGGTCTCTAAAGACAGGCAAAACCAAGGTCTATTGCATTGATAAAGTCTAAAATGAACCCCTATCTTGAAAATCAGTGTCTGAGATTCTGTATCAAGGGAGACTGTGTCTGCAGGGAACCAGGAGCATTGTACATACAAGATAAGATAAAACCAGGATTTTATTTTTTTTTTCCCTTATGGAAATATGATATAGCTGTATAAAAGTGTCATCCCTTGCCTGGAATTCCAGTGCAGTTAGATCACAAGAAAATGCACTTTTTACTTAGACACACAATAAAGCAGAGAGGAACTGATCTTCAGAGAAGACACTATATCCAAAACATTATGTACAAGTTGCATTAGCACTCATACCGTATGAATTTTACAGCATCTGTTATCCATGTTAATACAATGTGATGTCTATAGAGAGTCACTAATGTACTAGTGATCATGAACCTTGCAGAACACTTGTACAACTGATATCTCATAGTAGAGATATTATGATGGCATAAATAACCTCAGTAGAGCACGAGGAGTTAGTTGGAAAGGACTACATGGGGTAGTTTGCTAGTCAGCAAACTACAAAGGACAAAGGTAGAGTATATTCTTAGTGTGAGGTGTCCCTGCCCATGGCAGGGGGGTTGGAACTAGATGATCTTAAGGTCCTTTCCAACCCTGACTATTCTATGATTCTTGGTGCATAACTCTTCTAACCTCAGGAGGCAAAACCTGCCATATTTATCTGACAATCTCTGCCAGGCTCACCGTTTAAGCATCCAAGCTGCCACTCTCAAGACAGACATGATCAGCACTTGCATTTGCATGCAAGAGCACAGCCCCAAAGGAATACAGGGCATTTGGAAGAGTCAGCCTTCCTCACCACCTGGGAGGAAGGCTGACTGTGAATCCACCATCTTCTGCTCTCATTGCAAAAGAAATCCCTCAAGGGATAACTGAAATAGTAGTCACAGTTAAGTATAGACCAGAAGTGAATTTGTCATTGTTTTATTTATACCCATTTGCTCGCAATCTTGTGCTTGGATGTCTGCCCTTAAGTCTTGCTTAACATTATTTTGCAGTGTTTCACACCCAGCCAGTTTGGTACTGTGGAGAAACAAGATTAAACAGAGTGAAACCAGCAGGTTCTCAGCAGAAAACAAAGAAGGGTGCCCAGGGTGGATTGAGACATACATGTCTCCACTGGCAGGGTCATAGAAGCACAGAGCTGGCAAGTTATTTCCTTCCTATTTCCAGAAGGTCAGTGGGGGATGGACATGAAGGCAGGACTTCAGTAGCAGGGAAAGATTAGCTATAACAGGCATGAACTAATTCCTCTCCAGCAAAAAGCAGATGGCAAAGCAACAACCACAGTTACAGGTAAGGCCTGGGTTTTCAAACAGGCTCCGACTCCGTGTTTGGTTGTTGCAGGGACTGTAGCAAGTCATCTTTCCCTGCCATGGGGAGCTTGCCAGTTTATCAAAGCTGCCCTTGGGGAAGTTTGCTTGTGAAGATTTACAAAAGAGGTGACTAAGTATGTCAGTGGGTGTAAGAGGAGTTGCTAGTTGACGAGTGCAAAGGAAAAATTACTGTGCTCTTTGTAAAAAGTCTAAATAACATTTATACACTACTAATCACAGAGCTAAAAATATTTTTAAATCACCCACCCTTTCTTCTTTTAAAACTCAGGCCATTTTTTTTAAATCCTTTTTTTTTTATTATTATTTTCGAGTGCCCTGTTGCATTTTGCTAATAGTTCATTGAGTAAACATCCAGTCTTCACTGAAGACCAGTATAAAAAAATCAAGCTCCTTGACAATAATGACAACTGAAATAATGGGAGCCACTGTCCAATCCAAAAGCTGAAGTAGGCACCCGGCCATGATGCCTTGAGGGTTTTCACTGAGAAGGGCAAGGATGCCTGCATACAAACGTCAGAGCTTGCTTACTGTTGGAATAAGTTGTATCTGACAAAAAAAAGGAATACAATATGCCACAAATAGGAGGAGGAAGGAAGCCTGTGAACCAAGCCTGAGCGAACATCAGAGAAAGTGCCTCCTTTCTACTAGTGCAGTGGTATACAAAAGAGGAAGTAGCCATAAGGAGTATGAAATAAGGAGTAAGAAATCCTCACAAGCCTCACAGTGCAACTCTTAACTTACCAGAGATAACAAAAAGGGGGATTATAATATTGCGTACTGCGACACATTTGAATTATTAGAATAAAGAGTTGCCATGATTTCTAAAACCAGAGAAGCAGTTACATTGTAAAATCCTGCTACTTTGAAAAACAGTGAGGGAATAGCACAAGTACAGGATGGACCAAGAGAACAATGCATAGATCTAATTCCATCGCCTAAGGTCTGAGGTTTGCCAACTTGAAAGAACAAAGCTCCAGGGCACAAAACTCAGTCAGACAGTGTGAAACAGACTTGGGAAGTTCCGCTTCTAGATTCTGAATTTGGCTACTGAATTTGTAATCTCTAGGAAATCCCATAGCAGAAGGTGTAGAAATTACCAAGCCAAAAAGTCCACAGCACAGAGAAGCTGGAAAGTCAAAACTAACCCTGCTTCATGGATCAAATCTCAGATGCAGACAGTGATGGCAGATATCCATCCATTCTAAATTAGAATTGTTTTTAACACTAACCTGTTGGATTCACAACAAGGAACCTGGGGTAGAAAAAGGAGAAACTGAGATAGCCAGGAGTGGAGAATGAAATGCTGATAATGTCACCTTCATTTTGGAATGAGTAGCATGGGACATACAACATTGAGACCAGGGACGCTCCCTGAATTTCTAAACAAAAGTAATGCCATGATTATTCCCCATTTAAGGCTCTAAATATTTTGCATGCCTTTTATTTTAGATTCAGCACAAGACTTTCAACAGCTCACACAAAATTGACAGTCAGTCCTCCTAAAATAACAGATGGGACATGGCCACCCCCTGCCTGCAGGAGAAAAGTAGGGAGTTGCAGTAGAGAGATCTAGAGGATCCATGCTGCTAATCTGGCTGCCTCCAGGGATTGATACCAGTCAGTCATCACAGCTGCGGGCACTGGGCATTCTACCAATAGTTTCCACTCCTACTTTTGGGGCAGCAGCAGTTTCAGACAGCCTGTTTTTTCCTGTACTAATATGGACAAAATTACGGGGTGGGGGGTGGGGGGGAAGATGTTAAGGGATGGCTTTGTCTTTCCAGCAGCCTGCTACCTTAGGCAATTTCTACTTTGCCCGTGCTCACAGCCAGTCCAGTTTGCTGCTGAAAGCTGAGGGCTCAGTTTAGCTTTGCTTCTTCTACATTCTCAGAAGATTCAGCAAAGACTATGTTCACGGGTGTCATCTTCTAATTCTTCTGAGAGTCATGTGCCATGACCCTAAATATATGAAATCCACCTCGTGTCAGTCTTCAGGGTTGTCAGTATATCATTCTCAAAAAGGTAAACAGTTCATCTCTAATGATCAATATTTTTTGAATATGCTGCCTGTATTGTGCTTTTCAACTTCCTTACAAAAGAGTTTGAGTGCAGTGAAATTCTTGATGTAAAAGGCTACTGTGAGACATTTCAATATGCTGGTGCAACATAAGAGTTATCACTGTGCCAGGGTAGAGCTTGGCTAGTTTGATCAGGAAAACACTGAAGAGCTGTAGAGTAAATAATAGATTTAAAACCAGGAACAGCTTTGAAGTATGTATTGGCAGTCCCTCATTGTACAATACCGTCAGAACATGTGTTGCATCAATATTGGCAGATAACACTCAGATTTCAGTAAATATTAGTGTTTTGAGCTAGAGTTATTAAAGCCTTATGCAGGTATATTTGTTAAAGCTTTTCTGAGAGATTATACTGTTATTGGCCAAGTCCACTGGTGTAGCAACAACATGAAAAAAATTGCAAAACAATACTTTTGTTTAACATAAAACTGCACTTTGCTCTACCATGATGACTTTTTATATCCAACTTTATGCCCTACTTAGTATTTCTAAATAATTTCCTACTAAATAATTCCATATTTTTTTTTAATGTCAGAAGAAATATTTCAGTGATGCTGACCAAGTTCAGACCCCTTCTCCACCCACAAATTTCTACTGTGCCTCTTGAGATTCGCTTTGTCTTTCAATGCCTTAGCTACGTGGACATAAAATAATAACCTTGTACTACTTCACAGAGCTGCTATTAGCACAGCCCATTTAGATCCTGGAGTGTTGCAGCATCATGGGAGTAAAATGCTTTATCTATGTGCCATTTTGTGTGTACATTTTCAACCAACCTTTAAAAAAAAATCAAAATCTGTCTCTTGAACGTTTGCTTTTTCATTTTCTTTTCTGACTTCTATCCCTTTGTTTTATTTTGCACTGCGTTGTGTCTCCTGGTACAGCCTTCTTCCTCCTTCAGTCACATTTCTGTCTCATAAAACTGTGATGAGGTTTCTCTCATCTCATCTTATTTTTTCCACCACTGCATTCTTCTCTCTCCTATATTGTCAGGCTTTCTAGATTGAGAATAGATAACTATTCCCAAATTTACTCACATATTTGTATCTCCTTTCTTATTGCCCTGAGCCTTTCATTTCCTGTCTATGTGCCATCCTGCTTTCCCTCCTAAAAGCATTTTTTTGCTCTACAGAGGTGAAGAAGAGCCCTGCACCAGCAAGCATCCATTGATGAGGAGACAGGGAAATTAGAAAGAGTGGCTAATCAGAGAGCTTTTATTCAGGATACATGCAGGCCTTTAGCTATGTGTAAAACACCTCAGAGGTAATGTATGCTTCAGGGCAGGGATGGTGTCTGCCTGAAGTAATCATTTCTTCAGTGCTCAGTGCAAAAAAGCTGCCAACCTTGAAGAGGTCTTACAGTTGCTACAGCTCAAAACTCAGGAGGCTCTTCAGGTTAAGTCTTACATCTTGATCTCAACTGGGAAACAAAATCAAAGCTGCTTCATACTACAAAACGCGTGGTTTATGGGCTGATCACAGCCTAGGCACTGATGGCTCCCAGCCGCTTATTCCCTTGTTCTGTGCAGTGGACTTTCAAAAAGTGCAAATCAGAAACAATCAATGCTGTCATTTACCTTGATTTCATTCATTCGGAGGATCTAGATTTGTTCTTAGAAAAAGAAGTTAACAGTCTCATTGTTAAGCCTAATTAAAAATGATAGTTACAACTGCAACTGCAATTTGGCCTTTCAAAGAACTCAGAATCCACCAGAACTTACTCCTAGAGGAAGAATAGATATGATATTTATAAGTATAGTGGTATTAAGTTTTCTATTTACTTCCCTTTCAGGGCTAGTAAGTGCATTTTAAAAGCTTGATAATTTTTCAGTTCCAAAAGGTAAGCTATCTCCTCCATGCAAATCTGGGGAAATGTGAAAGTTGGCAATACGATGCTGGAAAGCCTGACTTTGTTAGGGCTCAAAACAAACCCCCTGTGCAGAGCAGCAGGCTCAGGGAGAACTCAGAACCTCTCTTTTTGGAGTGGCTCATGAGCAAAAGCTTGCAGGACTAATCCTGTAAGGCATTGATATAATCCAGTACCATACTTTGCTGCTTTAGGGTGCAGTGCACAGCCACTGCTGGGATATACCCAGGAATCATGTCTGTATACACCTGTATGTTTACAAGAGATGGAACCTGCCATTTGGAGTCTGCTGATGAGTGGGGAAATCTGCATAGATGCCCAAGGATGAAATTTACCTCTAGTTTGGAGTCTCTGCTTGCTATTGAAATTCCATCAAAGCATCTGGAAGTTTTGCTGTCTCAATCTTCATCATTTTTGGGACACGACACACACACATGTGCATATATCCATATCTAAACCTCTGTGTATATCTGGGTATAATTTCCATAATTGAAGAATATTCCTAGAACGCATCCTTCGGAACTGTAGTGCAAGCTGCAATGAAAGCTTTAATATTTCAGAGGTGATTATTTTGGTATGAGCACTTTTTCATTTGTCTGTGTATATTTTCCCAAGCTGTTTTTTCCACCTTCCACTCCTTCTCTCTTGCCCCTTATCCATGCATGCTCACAACAACCTTTCCTTTCTCTATTAATTTTTTGCCAATGGTTTCCTTTGATTTTTTTTTCCCCATGGTTTGAATTTTGAGTGTTCCCTTCATATTTTGGTGCCTTTTCTGAGGGGACACAGAAGAGAGAGAAAGCAATTCAGAAAAAGAACAATAGTTTATTTAGAACTTTACATACATACCTCATGTTTGGTCATTTTTTTGGGGGAAGGCAGGGAACATGGGAAGAGAAACTCCTTAGAGTTCTCATTTTTCCTTGACTCTTTCAATAGACAGCACAGTAAAGGAGATTACTAGAAGTTCTTCTGAAACTGGAAGTCATTTCCCACCCAGAAAAATAGAAAAGAATATCAACTCTGGCAAGTTAAATTTAATAAGCCCAGGCAAAAAAGATTTTGAAAAGCAATTTGCTAAAGGCATAAAACCAATAATAAAATGGTTTTTAAGCACATGAGAAACAGGAAGTCTGACAGAAAATCCGTATGGCTGATAAGTAACCGGGGTTTGAAAGGGGAGCTCAAATAAGATCAGACTGTACACCAGCAAATGAAAACAATTCTTTATACAGGTGTTCACTGCAGAAAATACTTTGGAGGTTCCCAAGCCAAACCCTTTTTTTACAGGGAACAAGCCACTTAAAACTGGTTAGACAATAGGAAATACAAGTTGAAGTGAATGGTCACTTCACAATGCAGAAAGATTTCTAGTGGATCAGGGCAGGGAAATGTGCTACTTAACACAGTCATAAGTAATTTGGGTGAGGCTGATTAGTGAGGTGACGATCATGCTAGATTTTTTGGGTATTAAAACTCATGAGTGACTGAAAAATTGCAGAAGGATCTCAACTATGTGTGGCTTGTGATAAAAGTGTGGATGAAAGCTCATAAACATTGAATTTGTAATGAAAACAAAGAGTCCTAACTATACATACCCTGTGATGAGCTTTAAGTCAGCTGTTACCACTCTGAAATATGGCTACTGCAACTGGAGAAATCATGTACTGTTCTAGGAAAACATCAGCCTAAATTAAAGGGAATATTATGAATTATTAGGAAAATGAAATTAAAGAGGGCAATATTCATAGAATCATAGAATAGTTAGGGTTGGAAAGGACCTTAAGATCATCTACTTCCAACCCCCCTGCCATGGGCAGGGACACATCACACTAAACCATATCACCCAAGGCCTCGTCCAACCTGGTCTTCAACACTGCCAGGGATGGAGCATTCACAACCTCCCTGGGCAACCCGTTCTAGTGCCTCACCACCCTAACAGGAAAGAATTTCCTCCTTATATCCAAACTAAACTTCCCCAGTTTAAGTTTTAACCCGTTACCCCTTATCCTATCACTACAGTCCCTAATGAAGAGTCCCTCCCCAGCATCCCTATAGGCCCCCTTCAGATACTGGAAGGCTGCTATGAGGTCTCCATGCAGCCTTCTCTTCTCCAGGCTGAACAGCCCCAACTTTCTCAGCCTATCTTCACACGGGAGGTGCTCCAGTCCCCTGATCATCCTCATGGCCCTCCTCTGGACTTGTTCCAACAGTTCAGTGTCCTTTTTATGTTGAGGACACCAGAACTGCACACAATACTCCAGGTGAGGTCCCACAAAAACATGTGCCATATCTTCTAAGCCCTGACAGACACACCTGACATAAGAAACGTATAGGCAAGGATAATAAATAAGGTGATTGATGGTCAGAGAGAGTATCTGTGTGAGAAACAATAAGCAGGTTGGGATAACTCAGTTTGGAAAAGAGACAGCTCAGAAAAACATGCCAAAAACACTAACAACCTGTGCCACACTGAGAAGGGTAAAACAGGGGAAGCTATTCAGCCTCAATAAGGACGTTCTATAAGGGCACGTAATGATAGGACAAGGGGGAATGGTTTAAAAATGAAAGAGAGTATATTTAGATTAGATATTATGAAGAAGTTCTTTACTGTGAGGGTGCTGAGGTGCTGGCACAGGTTGTCCATAGGAGCTGTGGCTGCCCCATCCCTGGCAGTGCTCAAGACCAGGATGGATGGGGCTTGGAGCAACCTGGTCTAGTGGAAGGTGTCCCTGCCCATGGCAGGGGGGTTGGAACTGGATGACCTTTAAGGTCTCTTCTAACCCAAACCATTCTGCCTAAAAGAGGGAATACACTTTTTAACAGAATGAATAATTAAGCTGTGGAGTAAAGTGTAAGAAGATATTACAGGTATTAAAAACCTGAATAAATTAAAAAAAAACAATGAAACAAATTCATGGGACATCCCTCTTCTCTGCCCAGCATTTATTAGAAAATAAAAGGTGTAGTTTCTATCCAAGTCTTTAAACTTCAGGCCAGGAAAAGCTGAGAAAAGTACTGGAAAACAGATCCTTCTAAAGCTTCCATCTTACACTCTTGAAATTCATGGTGTCACCTATGTTCAGAGAAATAGACCAGGCCCAGCAGAACCACTTTTCTGTTTTTACCCTTGGGAGAGATGTGCTTTGAGCAGAAGACCTGCACAATTCAGCACGGAGGCACATGGTTGCCCAACCAACCACGAACAATGCATGTCAGGACAGCAAAAGGAGGCCAGAGGGTTTCTCATCTTATGGTGGGAGCTGTACAGAACCTGTGCCCATGCCTATGAGCTCTCTGAGCCAGTCAGAAGCTCTGACCGGCACTCCGGCTTTCAAAAAAATCGGGTGTTTATTTCACTCAGTAATGTTGATTTTCCTCTTAGGAGCTCTGGGACCATAGAAAGAAGGATAAAGTTCTGCCCTCATGAAAAAAATCCCTTCTGTTCACAGATGCATTGGACAGTAGAGTCCCTTATTTTTAGGTGTGTCTCAGTACGCAGCTGGTGAAAGATTTTGAAAGAGAAATCATTGCTGGAATGAAAAATCCCACCAATTCCACAACACTTTCTTCCCCTCATTTCCCCAGTCCCCAAAGCCTATCAGATTTATTCTCTAAGCAAAAGAATATTTGAAGATTGAGAGAACTGGTGAAGAAAGTCGTTTTCATTTTATGCAGAAGAAATAAGCAAGAAAAAAAAAATAGGAAAAATATTAAAATATATGGAAGCTGGATCTGTTCAGGCTAGGAAATCACCCAAATTGACCTATTTTTACTTTGGACTTGTTTACAAGGTCTACAGAACTCTTCATTTGTGTGGATTAAACATGCTTCACTGACTTTTTTGTTCCATTTAGCAAAAAAACACTATCCATTTTGGCAGGCTGGTATATATGACCACTCCTGCAGTGTTTTCTAGCAGCAATGACTTACATTTTGTTAATAATAATGATCTCCATTTTCATTGTTCTTTTCCTTCAAAATACAAAGTGCCTACAGAATACTATTTACATCCTTAAAGCAGCCATTTAAGTAAGCAAAACCAAATTCTGCTGGAATTATCAGGTTGGAGGGGATCTTTGGGGCTCACCTGGGCCCACTCAAGGAAGATCAGCTTTGAAGTTACATCCAAATGCAAAGGTTCTTCAGGTATTTACACAGTCAACTTTACCATATCTCCAAGAATGGAGCTGACACAGAATCTCTGGGTACAAGGGCCAGGATTTAACATCCCCTCCCAACCCTGTTTCCTGAGACAAGGGGGCACAAAATCACAAAATGGAATTTATAAACCTTTAGAATCAGTTTTAAGTAAAGTTTGATGGCTTTGTAACAGTAGCAATGGAAAATTACTGAGGTGCATGATACATAGAGAAAAAAAATAGAGCACAGCTAGAGAACATACTGAGAATTCTCACAAGATAAATCGTTATAGTTGTGACATAGCTTAAGAAAAACAGTCTAGAAGAACAGGACACAGGGATAAGGAGTATCTGGGAACCGCAGGTGTCCAGGATGGGCTACAGTTAAACTAACTGATAAGTAGGAGGATAGGAGGATTATTATGTCTCTGGTGCTAACGAACCAATTAAACTGGTATGAGCATCTACTGCGCATGCTTCAAAGGCTGCCAGAAGTGATGAAGATTGTTGGAAGAAGTAAACGATCCTCAGAGACCACCACCACAATTCTGTATGTATCCAGGGAACTTTCTGGAAAATTATGCAATCCATACGTAGCCTCATGAATATGTATGTATGCCCAGTGGCTATAAAAGGACGGCTTGTGTAGCAGTATGGAGACACACGTTAGGAGGAGCTATCCCCTGTGTCTCCCAGCGCCACAATAAATAATACCTGCTTGTCAGCTTGAAAACTTTGTTGGCAAGTTTGTTCCTGGAGTTTTCTCTGAATCATCCCCAGGGCATGAAAGATTTTTCTGGTGCTTAGACAAAATTCCCCGTATTGCAACTTGTGTCTGCTGCCTCTACGCCTGTTATGGTGCACTGCCTAAAAGAGTCTGCCTGCATCTTCTCTGTACATTGCAGTAGGCAGTTTAAAACAATTAAATTCCCCCTTATTTTTGGGCTGAACAGACCCAGTTCTTTCAGCTTCTCCTTGCATGTCCTGTGCTCCAGCCATATGATGCTCCAGTATGGCAATGTCTCTCTTATACAAGGTAATCCAAACCAGGGCACAGTCCTCCAGGCAGCACCTCATAAATGCCACGCAGACGGCAAGCAAGAATCGCTTCCCTCAGCCTGCTGGGTACACTGTACAGCCCAGGATGCAGCTGACCTTCAGGGTGCACTGGTGACTCATGTTGGAGTTGTCTGCTGGGGCTCCAGGACTTCTTATGCAAAGCTGCTTTGTAAGCAGGTAGTGCGTAGCCTGTCCTGCTGCATGAGCTCACCCTGCCTCAGGTTCAGGAATGTGCATTTGCCTGTGCTGAACTTCCAAAAGTTACTGCCAGATGGCTTCTCCAGCTTGTTGAGAGTCCTCTGAACGGCAGCCCTGCACTCTGCCATATGAACTGCTTCCCTGAATAGGTATCATCCATGAACTTGCTGAGGGTGTATTTCATCCCATTGGCTACATTTCTAGTGCAGACATGAACAAATGTGAGTGCCAGTATTGACTCCTGAAGAATGTTACTAGAAACCACTCATCAGCTGGAATGTATACAACTGATCACAATTCTTGGAGCCTCATGATCTGGCCAGTGGAGCATTCACTTTGTAATCCACTTCTCAAATCCACATCTCACCAATCTGGCTGCAGGAATACCATGTAACAAGTCTTGCAGAAGTCAAGGTAAATAACCACCGCTCTTCCTTCCACTACCAGACAGCCACCTCCTCAAAGCAAACTCTTAGATACATCAGCCACAATGTGCCATTTGTGAATCCATGCTAGCTGTTCCAAATTGCCTTCTTGCCCTCCATGTGCCTGGACATAGTTTTCAGAGGGGTTTTCTCCAAAATCTTCATGGAGACTGAGGAGTGTTTTATCAGTAGTTCCCTAGACCTACTATCAGTAGTTCCCTAGACCTGCTTTCCTGCTCATATGCAGGAATGCTTGCCATCTCCCAGCCCTCAGGAACATCTTCTGATCCCTGAAGACCTTCTGAAGAAGATACAAAGCAGTCCTTGCAGTGACCTCAGCCAGCAGTTTCCGCATCTTTGGATCCATTTGCTCTTGTCCCATGGACTTTTGTATGCCCAGTTTGCTTGTTTTATCACTAATATAACCTTCCCCAATCCCGCTTAGGCGATCTGAGGACAGAACTTGCCAGTAAAGACCAAAGGGAAGAAGATGCTGAGTTGCTCAGCCTTTTCTGTGTGCTTTGTTACCAAGTCTGCCTCCTATTGATTCTACCTCTGGAAGCTCTTCTTGTTGCTGTACCCCTTCCTCACGATTTCAAATCCATCTGAGCTCCGACTCGCCTAATTCCCAGACTATGTGGTCAGACAGTGCTCTGCACTGCTCCTGAGCAGCACTCCTTAGCCTCCTCTGCCCTTTATTTTTGCACTGGAGACCAGGCTGGAGCTCCTGCCCATTTCTTGTGCCTGTGTGAATGAACACCTGGGCCATGAGCTGGGCTGAGCCCAGGTCTGGGCAGGTTATCCACAGAGAGCAGCATCCTCTCCAGGTCCCCTTCCCCTTCATGGCAGTCTCCCATGGGAACCTGCCAAACAGTTCCCAAAATGAGCTGCTGAACTTTCTAGTTTTATTTGTTCTTATCATTCGGAAAACTTCTCTTTTTTTTTATTCCTCAAACTATTTGTTAATTTCAGATAATAGATCTGCAAAATGGTAAGTTTAAGTATAAAAAAAAGAAGAAATGAAAATGCAACTTTTTTCTCTAGGTCAATTTAGGTGCACCTTTTACAAGGAGACATAGTCACTAAATTGTGTTTGCTGACTAAGCTGAAATGAAAAGTAATGGAGTAATAATGCTTAATGATTATTGACTATAAATAATGTAGATTATTTTTAATTTTAAACATTAATTTTAAAAGAATTGTCCATGGGTAAGTCTGACAATATGGCTGGAAAATAAAATCAAGAGAGCTTACACCCCCCCCTCAACAGCATCTCACAGATTTTGCTTGTTACCTGTCAACATGTGTTTCACCTCATAGCAACCTAGTCTCACCTCCTTTGTAACTCACAGCACTGCCTAATTTAAACATTCCGTAATCATATTTTTTAGTCCTAAAGCATGAACCTGTGAGTTGTCCAATTACTGCTTCTTTCATTTTATTCACGAAAGACAAGCAAGAGGGAGAATACTGGTTTTTTTTCACTTCCACCTGTTCTGCTAAGAGAAGCCGAGTGAGTGTTTGACAGGTAAAAATATAAATGATGAACCCCAATTTAAAACACTATCAGAATTAAACTCACATACAATTGAGAGAGTCTGGGCAAGTTCCAGAAATGGCAGGATTTTACTTTTTCTTTGACATGCGTAGCATGCTTAAAAGGCTTCCATTAATATGCCATGTAATTAACTTACGATACAAGGGATAAAACGGTGAAGGGTACAACAAAGATAATTTGTCATCAGGATTTTCATTAAAACCCCCAGTATTATAGGAATTAATTTCAGCAGTGCTTTTCCCTGATTACTGCCTGTCAGATAGTATACAGGGACCCAACAGGATATTTGAATGGGGAGTGTTTGCAGAATCTCATCCTACATCAGCATTATGAAGATAAGTGGTTTATCTACATTGACTGTAATTCATCATCTATATTTTAATATTTCAAAACCAGAAGACTTTGCTCTGATTTTAACTTCCCCTAGCATTGCCATTTTCCAGTAAGTGTTACGCTGATAATAGCTTTTCCTGACACACATTGCTGTCTTCATCTTGGACAGGAAGAAAGATCGATGTGCTTCAAAATCACAAGAGTCATTAATTTGTTACTTTTGTTTCCCAAACCTTAGAGTTCATTATACAGCGTTATATCACACAGGCATACAAACCTTATTGGCCACGGAAAGAAAGAACAACTCTGATTTCAGATTCTGAATTGTCCTACTGCCTGTACAGACAGCATTTAGGCGGTGTTCTCACCCAGCATTCACATTTTTATGTTTTCAAAATGTTCCCCTTGTAAAGCAGACCACTTTGTATTCTGCAGCACATTTTAAAGTAATGACTAAATACTAATCCACTAACATCTTGAAGTGGCACTTGAGAATTTGGCAGTATCACTTTAAATAATTTCTTAGCCTACTGATGTCTCTCTCAGTATCCTGTGTTTCCACACACAGCTGATGAACAAAATTATTTGAACTAATCTGTGCCTATACTTTAGTACACACAGCATTTCTTGCATGAAAAGCAAACTATACAACATGTATGCTTTAGATTAAGGAAACCTGTAATGCAACATAGAGCCAAATTTTCAGTAAGAAGTACTTTTGTAAACAATTCACCTTAAATCTGAGAGCATCATTATGGACTGTATTACAGAAATTTCTTTGGTTACTTTTGGACAAAGCAGTGCAGGATTTCAATGTCACCCATGGGGGTGGGAGGAGGTAACAGAGAAATGAAATTCACCCCTACAACATACAGGAGATTACTGAGGAACAACATGCTGCAATATTGCACATCTTATCATGTTAAGTGAACACTGAGGTAATTGGATGTTGCCTTGAGTTCTTTTTGCTCATCAGCAGGAACTTATGATTTATTCTCTGAAACGACTGAATAATGCCCCTGTTGTGCATAGCTGCCTATAAGGCGTGTAGGCAAAGTATGTTCTATGGCTTAAAAATTATTAGGGGGATCAAGATCTGCCTAGCTCTTTGAACTGAAATGTGGCTGAAACCAAAGGACTAAGGTTTCCATTCTCCCTCTTTGAGTGGGAAAAATGAAGGTGGGGGGTGCCCCAATCCTTATGCAGTATTTCAAACAAAAAAAGCAGCATTCTCTAGTGTTATGCTTTAAAGGGTGTGATGGGTTCCTTGTTTTCCATCAGTTTTCAGCTTCCCTAAGAGATGTCCCAATATGCTACATGTATTGGGCTCAAACCTGCTTTGCTTGCATCTTCTGTCATAATCACATTATGAGACGACACATATATTCATTTGGCTGTATGGGAATGCTTAGAGAATTCAGGTTAAGAAGATGACTCAGTTGCCTTATTTAGATGAAAAATTCTACTGAGTATCTGGCACATTAAGCCTTTCGTTAAATAACAAAATTTGCCATCTCTCATTCTTTTCTCTGTTCTTATTTTCCAGTCCCAGTTTCCTAGTCCTTCTGTCATTGCAAGTTTCCATTCTCCCTACTCTTGATCTTCTTTGCTACTCCTATACTTGCTCTTCCTCCTCTCTGTTCCTCTTCACTCTTTCCACTCTTCCTTCTACATAACACTGCCAATCGTTCCCACCTTCTCTCTTTATACACATCTAGCCTTCTATTTGTACTGTTCCTTTTTATGGAGCATATATACATCCCAGGAAACCAGGACCTTTCTCATTTTCCCGTACTTCATGTAGGGAAAATCCATGCCATTGCATAGGATCTAAACCCAGTCTATGGCAATACCCTATTCACCAGGTGCTCGAGAAGTAAAGGGTCACCAAAGAGCTATTCTAGCCAAGAACAGGTCCTGTAAATGACATGTGTGACAGCAGCACCATTGTGAACAGTAGATCTTACTCTTCCCTGAAACTCTTCAAAACTGCTGGATGCATAAAACAAGTTATGTTGGGTCAAACTTCACAAAAAGTGTTTTTCCCATCCTCTCCCAGTGCTAGATTTGCCTTTTAAATTATTAAAGCTACTCATCAGAGCTAGTTCTACTGGGCAAAGCCTGGGGCTTCTGAATACAATGAAATCACAGGCATGAAAGCCTTCTTTTTTGCCACAATGGAGCCATAGAATGGACCCTAAAATAAAAAGTAGAAAATCTAGAGACAGAACATTAGATTTTTCTCTTTGATTTTTCTTCCTTGCATGTAAAACCCATTAAATAGGTCAGTGTATAGGCAACCTCTTCTTTAACTAGAATTATGGCAACTGCATCCATTCCACATAGAGTCATATTGAGTAGTGATGGATAATTACTTCAATGGACTTTTTTTCTCAATCAATAATTATATCTCCCAGATACTGATTATAACCCATATCTTTAGAAATATCAACAATTATTGCTAAAAGACTGAGTAGTTGCTTATAGTGGAAAACATGCACATTAGGAGAGGGATTATTCAAAATTATATGAATTCTGCAACACAGAAAATTAATATTAGCACACAAAAATTAACAAACTACTTTGTGTTTCCAGGCAGGGCACCACAATAGTCTGTGACTGGTAAGCTAGAGCACAAATAAAGATGTGAATTTGCTAAAGTGCCACCATTGATATTCCTAAATTTACTGTCTTGCAAAAATGAACTAGTTCAAGAGAAAGGTGTTTGGGTGATGCTTGCTTACATTTAGATAGTATCCTCTATGTACCAACTGTAAGCCATTGTCACACTGCCTATATAAGGATGCTAATTTCTGTGCCTAATTCTTTCCAATTAGTTTGCTCTAAAACTTTAGGTAACATCTGACACAGGAACTAACTTACATGAAAATTAGGCCACCCTAACATGACCTTTTCTCCCAACCCTTTCTCTCAGCCTCTTCTCAAGGCCAAGCAATGGGATAGGTTATAAGGAAACTGCCAAGCGTAACCAAAAGTATGTCTAACACATAAAGAACGGTGAGAAGGACTTCTTCCAAATTCATCTCCCACTTTCAATATAGCCACACGAGTTCTATGTACTAGGCAACACAGCGGCTGCAGCAACATAAGTTGCTGAAATTACCTTAATTATGCTTTTTCTCACCTTTCTTTATGGATGCTGCTGATACCAGTCAAAGATGATTCTTTGATATCCCATTCTTGGAAAAGAAACAGGAAAGGACTTCCACACCATGATTTTGGAACAGATCTGTCTTGCTAGACTCTGGATTATAACAAGTCTGAAGCAATTTCTATTCACTATATAAAACTAGGGCAACAAAAACATGATTGCTAGCAAGTGACAAAACACATTTAGACTTCTGGCAATGAAAAGCACTGGTTTCTTAGGGCAATGCTGCTTCCATACAGATTTACAAGTAACACAAAGTCACACTTCCCACTGGCTTCAGTGGGAACTGGTCGTGTACATAAAATGTGGGCCTGGTGCGCTTGGATGTAGTTCTGCCTTTGCTGCCTCTATGCTGATAGACTTCTCAGCACTGAATTCATCTGAGCTATAGGGAGATTCCATGAAAGCCTGGGGGTAACTTGAGGGCTTTTTTACCCCCCTATTTTTTTGTTGTTTCATTTTTTGATTCATTTTTATGGCAATCAGTGCAGCTTCCAGGAATTAGAGCACATGGGCTAGAGGAACACTGAAGTGCTTTTCTATAAATCTTATGGTAATCAGGATAAGAATGTCACAGAGTTGTGGTCTCCCTCTTCACAGAAGGAATGTGAGGAAACTACAAAATACTGTGATATACACCAATGTCACTGTGAATAGAATTTGTCCCATGGGATTTTTTTTTTCTGACTGAAAAATCAGTAAATGCCAAAAAATGAGTAACTTTTCCCGGGACAGCCTGTAATGGAACTGTGATTTAGGCATAAGACTAATGCAAGCCATATTTTAGCCATGTTTTGGAGTTAGCGAAAGACCGTGTTCTCTAGAATTATTCACTAGAATTATCCATCTAGAATTATCCACTATCACCATGGCATAAACTGAAACTTTGTTCTTTAGTATTTTGCTTCCTGGTACATTTTCAGTTATTTTTTTATTTGTTTACCTACTTTACATCTTGTTACATTCTCTGGATAGGGTTCAGTTCTTCTCTGTTTTGCTTTGCACAGTCCAATAAACACTTATATGCTTCTTAGCATGAAGTATTTGTCTTTTAAAATATAAACTTATGCTTTGAATCATCACAGAACCGACTGTGAAGGTGTTCAGAGCTTTTCTGAACCTGAGCTACCCAAGGCTGGGTCTTACTGCTTTACCAAAGGCAAATGTTCCGGAGGAAAGTGCAGTTAAATAATAAAGATAACATATTTATATATATTATCTTATATGTTTAAGATACTTATATGTGTTATATATATTTATATACTACACGTACATATATGCATGTGTATATATATTCACTACAGACACATACACAGTATGTGTGTAGCTGTAAACGTAATTTTATTAACTTGAAGATTAAGCAATTTTGTTGCACTTTTTTTACTTGAATCTGTTTCTCTCAATTCTGTTAGTACTTGATAGTGAGCTGTGACTTTTTCTCAGAAAGAAGGGTAGATAATTTAGAATTGTTTTTTCACTTGGCACTGCTCATTTGGAATGAAAAAGTAAATCCTCAAAGCTTGTAGATATGCTTGGTACAGTAATTATGAGAATGAAAAGAACAGCAGTTTGCTCTAAGTTTTGGAGTAAATTCAGGCTGATAACATCCAAAGTTGGGAAGGCAGATCTGATGTATAGAGCCGGTGTAGAGCAATGAGAAGAGATTACCCTGCGTCTGACTTTAAAAAAGGTATGCAAAGCCCATGCTGCTTACAGCTGGTGATGTCCATTGTTTGGATGGAGAAAATAACACAGTTCTCTTTCCAAAAAGAAAGCAAAGCTGCATACATCACCACCCCCTGGCTCTGAAGGGTGACAAAAGCCGGGGATTGATCTGTGAAAGAAAGGAAAACTACTGGCTGAGAAGATGCAGGAATACACACCCCTGTTGCCTGGCACAGGAAAAAAAAAGTGTGTGCTCTGTACATATATGCACATACATTCTTCTACTGTCCACAACCAAGAGAAAACAACCACCTTGAGAAACAAAGAGGAAAAAGATGGAAAGTAAAATAAAGCCAGGAACCCAATGCAATAAAAGCTGAGACAGAGTTTTAAAGGAATTTGGCACTCAAGATAAGGCTTCTGTCCTGCTATCAGGTCTCCTGAGTTCCTATAAATGGTGTGGGGTAAAATGGAACAAGACACCACTTTTGAAAGCTTAGTGAGAGTGCTGGGGTGCTTCCTCACATTGCTCCCTAACACAGTGTTTCAGCGTTTGCACTGGGCCCCTGAGAAAGCACCCATGTGTGTTTTTCAGCATCTCAGGTTTGGTATTTATGTAATTCACTAGACTCTGGACACTTCAGAAGGAATTTTCCTACCTGATGTCCATGCATATTTCGAGAGCTTACATGGAGAGCTAGAGATGATCTGTGTTCATAGGTTCACAGCACAAGAGTTTGGGCCAGACACCCTTACTATCATACAATGCCATGTGAAGCACTTCATAGGGTGCCATGGCTTTTTTGCAGATTTAGAGATTACAGTCTATGGAATCCACCCCTGGGTCACTAAGTCCTGAACTGGGTTCATGTGATGCTGACCTGAGCTCTAGCACTCAGGCAGGGCTGAACTGTGTGGACACTCATTCTCTGGGTTAGCTAATTGGGTTCCTCCAAGTACAGCCTGAGTCCATAAATCTCTACAGAGAAGACATGTTCAGCAGGGAATTCAGCAGCTGACAAACAGCTGAATGGGAGCACCCCATGGAGTAGCTACTGCATCTATGTGGAGCCGTATGTAGGCACAGCAGGGTAAAGCCACCATTATCTCCTGCCATGGCCTACATTAGCAACTGCGTTGCAGCACTCTGCTCCAGAAACACCACTAAATATCCCAGTTCAATATATACATAAAGAAACATTAGAGAGAGGTGCATTCTTACAACATTGATGCAGGGTGGGTTTTTCAGTAGTATGCCTTGGCATTTCATAATGCTATCTGACCTCTTTCCCAAAAGAAGTAAAAAAAAAAACCCAACCCCAACATACAGAAATAAGTGGATTTGCTAAAGGGACAGTGATCATGAAGGGAAGAAAACATAAAATCCAGACATGTAACAACTGCTAGGGGTGTTTCCTGCCCTAAATTACAGCTCTCGTCATGTTTAATATCCTGGATGCAGAGGCAGTTAAGTAATACCTAATATCCTGAATACAGAAGACAGTTAAGGAATACCTAATATCCTGGATGCAGAAGACAATTAATTGTGATCATAAAATAAAATACTGAAATGACTATTCAATTCCTATTCTCTGGCAGAAACTGTGATGTTGGTCATTACTGGCCTTTCATGCTTCTATAAAAGTCTTTAAAATATCACCTCTGATTTGACTGATGTGCTTTTGAAGTAGTTTCTTGAATCAGAATACCTCCACTAGCAGTGCACTGGATTTCCCAGCATTTTTATTAACAAGTTTTCTTTCTTAATGTTTTCTTCTCTTCTGTGGTTGAGGTTGAGGTTAATTCTCTTACTTGAGTTCCAAACTGACAAACTACATTTCTTACCCTACTTCTTCTGTTAATTCCTCTAATAAAGGTTATTATCATCTACCGGCAGGAAATTTGAACTGTGATTTTGTTGATGATACACTTTGCAGCAGAAAATGGATTTGCCTTTCTCATTGCGACAATAGTGCTGCTGCCCTTTTGTGGTATGTACATAGTAAAGCAGACAATCTGCTTGAATAGTGCATCAACAGGCTTCTGACTCCAGAGGACAAAATAAACTATTCAATCTTGTTCAGCATCCAGGTTCCTCCTCAAGTATTCAGGCCGCTCTGTCTTCTCCATATATGTGACTTTCCTTCTTGAGGAATTGTCAGGGATTTCCTAGTAAATTACCAAACTGAACTCTTCAAACTCCTTAGGCCTCTTCATAGCTAGGATTACGGAGTATCAGTTATCTACTACCAGGGTAAGCTCCGTGAGCAGCTGAGAGTAGCTCCTAATCAACTCCTACTTTTTTAACTGGTTGATTTAGAGACAACAATGTTGTCCAATACAGACTTTTGTTTCCTGCATAGCAAAGGTTTGACGCATCCTCATTGATCTCAATTTACTTAAATAAATGAAAAACCAGTTAATGTGAAGTAAAAGAAAACCAACCTCAGAATGCTAGCATAGACCAGCTTTAGTCTTTAGAAGTGGAGAAAAAGTGAATGAATGATTAGATATCAGTGTGAAGAAAAACGCTTGCTGCATGCTTACCATCACACCTGAATGCAAGTCTGCTGCACACAACCATGCTACAGACACTTTTGCTGCCTTCTCTTGTGTTTAAAAGTGGTTAAGGCTTTGGGAATAACAAGCACTCCTTTTGCACACAGTGTTATGCTGGCTTGACAGCATTACTCCTCCCTGTTCCCAGAGATGCGCCAGTGGAGGGGTCCAGTGTGTGAACACTTTAAAACACTCGATGCAAAAGGGGGCAGTTTATTTTGGGTGGTGTGAACTTCGGCTCTGGACTGGCTTGGCTGAGTTTGCAAGTTTCAGGCTAAGGAGCAATCATGCCAGGCATTCCGCTAGCAAAACCGCAGGGACAGCCCTGCCAGCTGCTGGGTGGCAATGACAGTGAAAAGCAGGAGTGTCCTTAGGTGGAACAGCTGGAGCCTAGAAGATGCCCTCCCTCTGCAGCTGTAAACTGCTGCCTCAGTGTCCCTTATGTGTAGGAAAGACCAACCCCAAAAGAAAACAGATGTGACAGGGAAAGTTTCTGTTAGTATCTCTGGAAAAAAACCCAGGTACAATATGTTACTTTTATCTACTTGATATAAGCTATAATTAAAAAAGAACCAAAACTATCCAAACGAAATAAATCAGCAAACTCTTGTAAGTATAGAAAGAAAAAATGTCTTGTATCCAATCCTCAAATAAACAAACTACACTTTTCTGTGGTGTAAGTGCATCAACTTAGACTTTTTCTTATTTTTTGGCATTATAAAAGCTCCAAATTCATAAAACCTTCAAATAACAAAAGCTAAATCTATCCCTGAATGTTCTTGTGCTGGTAAAAACTTTTCAGCAAAGATGTGGTTCAGAGAAAACAGTGTTACTGGTACTTAAGTGTGTTTATGTAGAGTTTATGGGCTAAAACATCAAGCAAATAGCATGTCTTAAAATCCAGTGTTAGTCTGATGGGCACTTTCTTCTGGCCTGGCTGAACTAAGTAGTTCCCTTCCCTGTGATGCATGCTCAGTTACATTGCAGCAGTGATTTGGGGAACACACTTCAATCCAGAGAAGATTGCTCTGCTTTATAAAGGGCCTTCAGAAAAAGAGAAAGGAGATGGCTGATTTTCCAGTGTTGCAAATCCAGTTCAGTGCTCAGTCATACAAAAAGCTATGTGTCCTGGGTTCAGCAGTAGCAGTCATGTTTTTTCCTTTGTGTTAACTGGTGCAGTGCTGTGTTTTGACTTCTAGTTTGAGAGCAGCGTTGGTGAAGCCGATGTTTTTCGGTTGTTGCTAAGTGATGTTTACCCTGACCAAGGACTCTGTGAGGCTCATGCTCTGCCAGGGAGGAGGGGAAGCTGTGAGGAGGCAGAGACGGGGCGCCTGACCCGGGCTAGCCGGGGAGGTATTCCATACCACAGCACGTCATGCCCGGGGTGGGGGGTAACTGGGGTTACCCGGAAGGACAGGGGCTTCCGGGTGGAACTCGTTTTCTTGGCCGGTGGTATCGTATTCTCTTCCCTTGTTATTTTCCCTTATCATTGTTTTAGCTGATAGTAGCGGTGGTGATTTGTTGCTGGACTGTTCTTGTCTCAACCCGTAGGAGTTGCACTCTCTCGATCCTCCTCCCCGTTCCTCCGGGAGCGGGGAAGGGGAGAGCCCCGGTGCAGGGCGGGGGGGGAGACGAACACGGACCTTGATTGTTGTCAGCTCGGCACCACTCACTGGGAGTGAGTGAACAAGTTACCTGACTGGGTTTAAACCAAGACACTATGTCAGCACAATGGGAAGGAAAAAGAGATAGGTACAAGGTTGTGGACAGAGGTGCAACACTTGATTTAACAGTCCTTTGAAACTGTAATCAAGTAACACTAAAGTTCATGTATGTATATTTTTATTTGAACACCCTTCAAGAACTTCACCTAAAAATACAGAATGAGTTCTTATGCAGGAAAAGTCACTTATGATTCAATGTGATTTGTCTGTAGCCTTTGGAAGAAACTGTGGGATGGCAACATGGATGTGTAGTTTCTTCTCATTCCATTAGATACACAATAAAGCTTTCAGAATATGTTAAAATGTCAGAACAAAAAATACAGGAAACAAAAAATAGCAGAAAATCACAGAAGTCTGCTTTCTGAGGGCTGCCTCTGACATCAACCATTAGGACAGAAACTGCACTTATCTTACAGATACGGAATACGGACTTCAAGCACTGGCTGCCAAACACACATTTAATGAAGATAAAGTAACAGTGCACTGGAAAATATCAGCTAATAAACTCCTCAGATTACTCATGTGAGACATCATCCTTTTGTGTAAACACACAAACACGCAGTGCCAGACAAAAGCCATGTTAATCTAACACTGAATTAAAGGCAGTTTTACCTTCTGGTCTTCACATCATGGGCTGGGGCTGGCTGCCTCCCCTCTCAAGCGTTATGCCAGATCTTGAAGCAGAGGGTCAGATTAGGAGTGCCTGGATTTTCCTAGGCGGCATCACAGCTTGGGTTTGTATAGAACAAGTATATGGGACCAGTTCTGAGGGGGTGTGTGGTGTATTAGGGCATAAATGTCAGGAGAGGAAGTGAGAGTGATTACCCGGAGAGCTAGCCCCCCAAGATGACACGAGAAATGACATTCTAGAGGATGGTTGGTCTCACCATCAGTGTGATGCCTACACTTCAAGCATGATTCTTTAAAGACACCCAAGTTTGACTTAAAGAAGGACTTACATGCTTGAAACTTGCCTGCTTCTCCCAACTATTCTGGCCAGCACAATAAAGGACAATGCCCCTGCCCTGCATACCCACCTCTCTTATCTTACATGCGTTTAAAATTAAAAGCAGCAGTCTGAAGCCTTCTGTTTGCACATAAAAGGAAAAATCACACACAAGCTTATTCAGAACCAACTGAATTATGAGTGAACATGAGAAAAGCATGACTTGTAATTAAAGGTGCACCTCTTATTATTTTCCAGAGCAAAAAATAAATTAGCTGAGTGGTTGTATTTAATTCTTCAAGCAAAGCTGTAGATCTAAATCTTTGGGCCTCAGCTTTAATCAGAAAAACTGCAGAGAATTTAATTCTAAAGAATTTTAAAAATAATTAAAAACAAAATTCTGCAAGGGTTAAAAGCCTTATGAATTTGCTGTTACATCACACAGCTGCTGATCTGGCTTGGTTTTTAAAAGAACTGATTGGAGGTACAGGTGCAACAGACTGACATAGTGCCTTTTATCACACAGTGAACACTATTGAAGAATAGTGCAGAAAACAGGGTGTGTTCCAGTCAACTGCAGAGGAGCTGTTCTACTCATTTTATAGACTAATAAGACATTTGGACAAAGATTTTAATAACAGAAGCAGTAACTAAAACAGCAGCAGGCACTGTTATCTATGAGAATAGATTGTGGAAGTCTTTGCATCTATTGTTTTATCAAATAACAGTTTAACAAAGAAGCTTTATAATTTTTCATTTTCTTCCCAAGTATTTAATGCAAGCGCAGCTCCAGAAGATAACCTCTTCTCTGGACTGGTCCAGAGTCTGGACTCTGATTTCTCATGCAGAACGAGTGTATTGAGGTTTTAATAGCAAATAGTTTACTCACAGCACTTTCATTCAGACTCACATGCTATCTTTCCTCCTTCATAAAAAGGTGTTTTTGGATACATGACTGAAAAGCCAATCCACAAAGTTGCCTTCTGATTGCAGCAGCTGAGTGTAACACACAGGCCTGGAGTTATTTCTCTCGATACGCTCAGAGGAACGAAGGGGTAACACTCCCTAACCCATTCTGAGCATAATGGGAAATGCCACCCGTGCCAGTAAGGCTGGAAAAACCTTTTTCCTGATTGGCTGCTCATCCCAAACTGCCTGGCAGAGGTTCGAAATATGCAATGCAGGGAAGTGATATTCTGTGGCATTCATTCAATTTACCTGCACTACACTCCAGGGAGCCATGGTATTAAACAACAGCTCCAGCAGGTCAATAAAGTTAACTTAATTAAATTGCTTTCCCTCCCACTCTTCCAAGTAGCAAGATTTAGGGCACAGGGACACAGTGCTGCTTGTAAATAAAAGGATGATTTCACTAATCATTTGCTGAAGAAAGATGTATTTTTGTCAATAATTCTATACATAAAGCAGAGAGTGAGTTTAAATTAAAACAATCGTTCAGGATAAGGGGAGAGACAATACCTACTAATGAACAGCCATTAATATTTTTGAAGTAGTGTCAATTAAATCCACTACTTAAAAGTTAAATCTCAGAGATCGCACTTTTTGATCCATAAAACTGAAATTACAATTGCTCAAGTGTAATGTTATAAAACATGCTATCATTATTACAAGCATAATGAATACACATTCTTAATTCGTGGGGGACTGGTCTAGTCCCTTTCTGGTCATTTTGGTAGGTACATTTTCACTACCTTAAAAGAGTAATGTTTTAGGAGTCTCTAGTCTGTCCTTTTCTATGACAGTACACAGAAAGTGTCTTCAGGAGCTAAGGATAAAAAGCATTACAGTAAAGCCAGTGTTTACAGATTATTTGCACCTTTGTCATACCTTCAAATCCTCAGTCTGAAACCTGTGATGCTCCTCGTCTAGTTGAAGCTAGATGTTTTGAAAGTGTACAATTAAACTGATGAAGCTGTGTTGCAAAATAGTGTTTTGCTATTCTTATTCCTTTTCCCTCAGAAACCCCACTACCTGCTCAGTTGGAACATAAATCTGCATTTTAGCATGAGTTGCCCTTATGTTACATGTGCACTTTCTGCTCTGTCTCTTGAGTGTTTCCAGCTTTACCCCAAATCTCCCTTTGCATACACCGAGCAAAAGCATACCAAGCAAGCACTGAAAGCAAGACTCTCTAAAGATGGCTTCTGCACTGTTTATAATCTATTCTTTCTGAGCTTTTACTGCAAGTATATGTGTCTTTTTTGTTGTTTTTTTTCTTCAAATATCATTGCTGTTTCCTATGAATAGCTGGTCTTCCTATGAAGATCTCGGAGCTGGTCTGAGTTCTTATAACCAAGTGAAGAGAGAAGAGCAATTGTAAAGACATATAGGCACAGTTTAATATAGGAAGTATAAAAATACACTACAAGGCAGAAAAAGGTCTCTCTGTGTCCTCATAGCCAGTTCTTGCAGTACAGATAGTCTCGCCATAAACCTATCTCCCATGAGGTCTGAGATTCTCCTTTCCACCTAGAATTCAGATCCTCCTCCAGTGTGGGTTTGCTGCTCTTTGTTCTACTCTGACTCCCTCCATCCAGTGCAAGTAAAGGTCTCTGATCCCAAGCCGCTGAAATCAAGCTGAGTGGCCTTATGATAGAGTCCTTTCTCTGCTTTTCTTACTGGTTATTTTATCTCATATTTCTTCACAGAACAGCCTTCCTGCACTTCCTCTCTCAGTATTACCGAAAGCCCAGGAAGAGCTTTGCTCACACAGATTTGAAAGTCACTCCATAAGAACTCCCACTGCATACCATAAGAAAAAAAAAAAGATTAAACGTAGTATTTACTGTGATTAGGAGTGTCAAGATTCAGTTAGAATGAACAGCTACTTGACTGCTTCGTATTCCAGGATGTGTTACTTCATCAATGCCTTGTCAAAGTTGAGAGTCCACAATGAAAAATGCATATACAAGTATTAAATAACTAGGCTGAGAAATTTAATATAAACATGAAAATCACCTACCTAGGGACCGGTCTGTCAGAGAATGAATTTAGATTAATGGCACAATGCAATGGAAAGCTGCAGGGGCAGGGGGTCTGGTGGGATTGTCAGTCCCCCCTCACAACATTTCTGCAGCACCCAGGGGTGATGCACTTGACCTGCAAGAGTGAAGGGTGACACTCAGCCGGTCCCAATGCACCTTCCTGCTGACAGATCTCAGCCTCAGAGAAAGAATGCTCCGTTCACAGCATCCAGAGGTGCCAGGAAGAGGAGGGAGGACTCTCCTGTAGGAAAACAGTGACCTTTTGGCTAGGATTGAATACACTGAATAAGACCCTTCTGGAAGTAGAAGGGTGAAGAAAAGGGAAGTTTCTATTATAAAACAAATAACATTGACATGGAAATCTTCTCTTTTTTTTTAGCCAGTTTAACTCCATATGGCAGCATAAAATAATTCAACATTACAGTAATTATATTCACATATTTTCTTTTCCTTTTCTCTCTCAATTCCCCAGGCCTGATGAAGTCGATAGGCCAGGAGGCAGAAGCTCTGCACTTTTATTGCACTATATAAATCTCAATAAATAGAAAGAAAACTACGATCGAAGGAAGGAAGGAAGGAAAGAAAGAAAGAAAAAAGAAAGGAAAACAGTGGTGTCAGGAATTTGCAGCCCTTTGCCAGAGGCCCAGGAGGAGCTGCTGGAGGCAGGGTGTCACAGACATACACCATAGCCCCAGGGATCCCAGCTGCAGTGACACCGATTTCTTCTATTTTTAATGTGGGTGATGCGGTGCTGGCCTGTTCTTTAGCCAAAGGACTGAAAACCTAAGAATGCTGACCTCACAGACACTCCCAGGCCCCCACTCTCACTGCAAGGGCTACTGATGGGCATCCTTGATTTGTGCCTCCAGGAGGAGGCTGGGGGGACCCATATCCCTAATGCTCAGCTCCCTCTGCCCTCTGGGGAACAGGTGCGGAACACCTGGAGCGGCAGCCTGTCTCTGTACTGTGAGGAGCAGAGACCACTTGCTTCACTTACAGGAATGAGGACAGAAGTTCACCGCGAGCCTGCCTGCAGTTAGGCACTTAACCAAAGCTCCTAATTCAGGAGAAGGAGTTACCTTCAGCCTAAAATAGAAAGAAACAGACAGCTCTGAAGGCTCACTCAGACCTTAAATAGACCAGAGTCCCTCAAGGTCTTGCCCTCCCAGTACTCCTTCTCTATGCAAACTAGAAGAGCTTGAGGTGATGGTATCTCTAAACTTAGGACCCCGAGTTAGATTCCAGAAGTTAGACAGATGTGGGTCCATGAGATCATTGAGGAACGAGAGAGACTGTGAGGATGAGAGCAGCAATTAGGGCCCTAGCAGAATCTCCCCAGTCATCTCTTCCTATCATAGAATCTGGAGTGGAAGGCATTGCTGTGAAGAGATTCCTGTGGCTGCACAGGAAAACATGCCACCCATGGGTTCAGCACTGAACACGAGCAGCAAAGACAGGCAATACCTGCTACGGCACAAAGTGTCTGAGGGGAAAGGTAACCCCTGAATAGAATTTCAACACATCTGAACTGGGGCGAATTTCTGCCTTTTTGTGCCCAATGCCACTGGCATTTCTTGCCTTATTACAGGCTCCCTAGAACTGATTTCCTCATTCAGCTGTACTCTCTGCTGTCCCCCAAACAGGCAACTGTGAGCCTTCGTTTTTGCTCATGCATTCACCTACAAAACTGAATTAGCAAAGACAGGTGTCACAGGTGCTCAGCATCTCCTGTGGCCAAGAGCTTTATTTGTTATACCTGTCAGGCCTGTCAATGAGCCCTCTATCTCACTGTGCTCAAGCTTATTCCTTCATGCCAACGTCAAAAGCGTATCTATCTATTCAGCAGTGCTCTATGCCGAGCAGCTGCCAAGCTGTGGGGAAAGAAGATTGTGATCAGCACCATTTGTCTACATAATTGCACTTGTTAGTGGACAATTGCTGGGTCAGAGGCTAATGTTTTTTATTTACAGTCTTTCCACATTCATCTGAATTTTCTTGTGCCTTTTCCCATAACAAAGATTGCAGTGCCATTTGGCTTCATACTGCAGAAATCCTGCTAGACATCTGAGACAAAAATAACTAAAAGTAAATCCATTACATTCGATTGAACAGAATTTTACATTAAGGAGCTGGAGAGGCACCTCAGATTCAAGGTGAGTTTCTAGGAAAAAAGACCATTTACATATTTAGCTTCTTTTTCTTCACATTATGTAGCTTCTATTTCTAGGAAAATATATTGAATTCTGCTAATGGTATACATGGAATTATATATTTGGAAGTGAGGATCTGTACATTTTTGAGGTTAGCTTTCAATTAGCCCTTTATTAACAACGCTACCAAACAGAAATCAAATATACTTGTCTGACTGCTGCCTTGTCTTTAAAGAGTGAAACAAAAAGTATTATGTTCCCTTTATATCTCAGTGTCCATATAATCTGGTTCTTAAATTCTCTAAATGAGAAAAAATATTTGTTTTCTTTCTGATAAGAATTCTGTTTATTTTCATAAAGATAATGCATAGTATTTTACCTTTTTGTTATGCTTATTAAATAAACAAATCAACATCTAAGTGTAACACACTTGTCGCCTTAGGGAAGCCACTCTTTCACTTCTTCTACCTCAAGGGTTTCCAAATAGTCACGCAAAGTAGAGCTGCTTGTTTCATTTTCCATTGTCCTGCAGGCAGCCTGGAGAGAAATCCATTCATCATCTGTATTTTTTAATCCAAAAGAATGGATTTTGCTCAAACTGTTTTTTAAACAGATGCATTATTTCAGATTAAATGTATATATTTTATTTTAAAATAGGACCATTTAAAATGAAACTTAAAATTTTAACAGTGTATTGCCAACCTTCTTAAATTCCATAACCAGATTTAAATTAGTAACATGGAGTATTCAAGTATTTCATATATGTTGGTAAAGATTTGCTGACCATCAAACCACTGAGCTGGGAGAGTTTGAGTGACCAGAGAAAACAGTCTCTGGCGATATGTTTAGTCCAAGTTCGAGAGCTGTTTGATAGCTTCTCTGCAGGTGCAGAGAAGTTGCTTTCTTCACTTTATTCAGGTTAGCTCTGTTCACTCTCTAGTTCCTACAAAGCCATCTCCTGAGAGCTGATAAAGGCAGAAAATCTTACTTTCTACTGTAGATAAAAACTCCGCAACAGAGGCTGAAATCTGCTAATTTTAAAATCTTGCAAGACACAGTAAGCAGAAAGAAACACGCAATTGTGTTTGCTCAGTAAAAGGAATGGTTAATTTGACTAATAAATCTCCTTAATGTAAGTAATACATAAATAAACTTAGTAACTGTGAAATGTCATTCATTGGTTTCTAAAATAGTAAAAAGTAAATATCAGGAATCAGAATAAATATATCGGGAGCTTTTATTAAATGCAACTTAGTATATTATAATATACTTAATATAGCTCCATACTTACAAACAGAAGTACCTAATGTAAACAAAGTAGTGGTCAAAATAATATGGTGTATGATATTCTCACAACATTGGAACAGGACTGATTACAGTGATCAAAGACTTTTCTCTATTATGACCATGGGAATTATGCTGCCGGTTCACAATATTGTAAGTGAGGATAACACAGTGTAAAAGGAAATTACCCACTCTTACTTGGGTAATGATGTACAACCCTGTCTAGTTTATTAAACAAGTAAGGTCACCCACTGTATTATTTACCACTACACTGTGGCAGAAATCCAAACTACTTTAATGATACCAACTGAGAGGAACCAACTCTTTTCCAGGAAACTAATTAAAAACTAAATGTACAAAAGACAGACAGTGATTATTTCAACTACATTCCTTGCTTGCTTTTTCCCATGGTAAGGGCATCAAATTGGCTTGTGGCTTCTTTTAAAAAAACCAAGGCAGACTGAGGTATTCAGATCTGTTGCAGCCATTTTCTTCACTGTATTAATGATTTTCTGTGGTCTTCTTCTGACACTATTTGTTTTTTCAACACCCTTTCTTAAAGCTGGGACACTGAAGTACAGCCTTCTAACGTCAGTCTCATTGAAGCCGGGCTCATGACCAAAGCAATGACCCCAGTTCTATGTAATCAATTTTTGCACTTGAGTTGCTTATCTGTTGTGATTCCTGAAATATTTCCCTCAAAGGTTAGGACTCCTTAGAACACAATTCCTCTTTCTCTCAATGAAGGTAGTATTCAGCCTTAAATTCACTATTTCACTTGATATAGATGGACTGAGGTTACCAAGCAACCCAGGTTGCTTGCTATAGCAAGAGGCTTGGACTCAGCATCATTTGCAAATTTCATTGACTGTGATACTCTGCCAGCTTCCAGTTTGTCTGAAAACATATGTCTAATTGTGAACCTGTCGAAACCTGCTGCAAACACCCTCCCTCAATTATGACTCCTCATGGCAAGTATTTTCTGTGATACGCTCATTTAGCATGTGCTCTATTGGCATTGCATGGAGTTAATTCCTTTTCAGAACATTGAACTGATTGAAGTAAATGCCAATAAACGCATTGCCTAGGAATACTGTAGAGCCAAGATAGCTGAAAGGTACTGTAATCAGGGGTGAGGGATTTGGGCTCCAATACTAGTTACTAGAACAGGAAGTTGCCCTAGGACAATTACAATTCTGTACTACAAAATAAAAAGAGATATGACCACCACTACTTCTACCTATGCTGTGAATCTGCCTATCATTCTCCTTTGCTTTTGTAACATCTGACTCAAAACAAAGTGTTCTCAGTTAAAATCAATTAATCTGCCTAAACCGAAATGGAGCCGTTTCCCTGCCTCCCCCCATCTCAAAATGAAACCCTCCCTTTTCTCTATTCAGACTGACTCACTATTTATTATTTATTTTCTAGGTTTATGAAGTGATAAATCAGTTTTGTGCACAGTCCTGATATGCTTAATGCCACAGAGTTTTTGTAATTCAATTATTAGGCTTGGATTCATTGTGTCAGATGGCCTCAGCTTCTTTATGGTCTGCTTTTCATGCTAAACAGGACAGAGCTTCAAAAACTGTCTTAGAGGCAGATCCACCTGCTGACCGATAAATAGCCTGACCCAAGCAGTGATCTGGCCCTTCCAGGTAACTGCCCCCAGTTTATACACTGGGCATGATGTGTTGTGATACAGAATACCCCTTTGGCTAGTTTGGGTCAGGTGTCCTGTCTCTTCTTCCTCCCGGCTTCCTGTGCCCCTCCTCTCTGGCAGGCCATGAGACTGAAAGGTCCTTGATCAGCGTAAGCATTACTTAGCAACAACTAAAACATTGGTGTGTTATCAGCATTGTTCGCAGACTAAAGCCAAAACACAGCACTGCAGCAGCTACTAGGAAGAAAATTAACTCTATCTCAGCTGAAACCAGGAAAATTACTTTTAAAAGCTTAAACAACCTTGAAAAAAGTATTTTTTTTCTTTTTCCTTTAGAATGAAAGCCAAGGATCATGCAAGCTCCTCTTCCCAGTTCCCAGTATGGCTGCAATAGAATCCAGGAAATTTCACAATTACAGAAGAAGAAAAACATCTAAAGACCTTTCTGAAGGCTAGAGTTCCCTCATTTTACATCAGTTTACTACTTTGGGGTAGTATGTATCAAGCCTGAACAGGCATGATAAGATTTAAGGGCAGTCAAAGTTCTAAATTTTGGGGAATTCAGGAGAATTTGGGAAAGACAATGCAGAGTTGGTAGGAGAAAGTGAGTCAGATATTGCTGCTATGTAGATAGTAAGTGTAGTTATGGAAATAAGTTGTATTAAAGGGCTATTCTGGTATAACCTGCTGGACTAAGTGGACTGCACTGTACAAGGTACTGATTTAGATGCACTGTTAGCAAACTCCTGATGTAGTATAAGTCTGAGACTAAGTAGTTCAACCTTTCAAAGAGTAAGAAAGGCAGAGCATGGAAGACTAAATGGGCAAAGGAAACATATGAAGACAGTTTTTGTATCCATGTGAATCCTTGCAAATTTTAGGGTTACATTTACTACAACGATTAACCTCTGGAGACTCCCAAGGAGAAAAGGAAGTTCCCAACTACAAATGGATGAGCATTTCCTGGCCCTGATGACACACAATTCTGCTGACATAAAAGAGGTTTTAAACATTTAACCTTTTAAGAGGCAAAAGTTCCCAAACATGCAGAGACATGACTTTAGTGGCACTGCTATTACAAGTTGGAATAATCAGGTGAGCCAGTACTTGATCTCAATTATACCTCTGATATTGATAGGTTTTATTCTAGCTGAGAAAGATTAAGAACACCTTCATGCTATTCAATTTGCACTCATATTCTCTTGGCCCTGAATGTGAATATGGTAGTCCATATGACAAATACAAGGATAAAATACAGGGGAAAGGAAAGTCAGGAATACGGGAGAGAAAAAACTGAGAATGAAGAACTTACTTGTCAAAAGACCAGCGATATTTAAAAAACTGTTGGTGGTGGTCTGGTTTTGCAGTCACTCTGCTGTCTCAAGGAAATTATTTAAAAATGTTGAGTATGCCCTGAAAAGAAGAAGAATCAAGAACTTAATAATTATATCTCCTATCAAATAGTAAAGCAAAACTTGTCAAAAATAACTTGCTTTCCCATGTTATGGGGTTATTAATTCATAAAATAATTTCTTTTATTCCACCACTGAAACTGCAGATGGTTTATGGGCTCCTATAAGTTGAACTGCTCAGATCAGGCTTACTGGGGTGCACAGGGAGTCAGAATGACAAGAAGAGTAATTATTTAAGTTATTCTCTTGCATACCTATGTTTCTAAGCTGTTCAGTTGTGAGATAACAGTGAAAATGAAAGAGGTCTGGCTCCTTTCTGGTTTAATAAACAGATACGCTGAGTAAATGATTTTCAGAAAACAGACACATAAAGTCATATCCCTAACTGTCTTTCAAACAATTGGGTAGAGTTCTTTGGCTATCTTTTCAACTAGTTCACGTATTTGGCCTCCCTATTTGTGATCTAATAGCTGAGTGTTTCCCTTTGTTCCTTTTCACGTTTAGCTTTGTAATTTCCAGTTGTCCTTAATGGACAGGACAGTTGACTGAGCCAAGGAGCCATCTCAGCTCTCCAAATTGAAATGAAACTGAAAGAGTGGGAGCTGACCAGCGCTTCTATCTATGCAGACTGGGGGCAGAAGTAGAGGAGCTGGGAATGAAGGAGTAAAGTTAAGCCTGGCAAAAAGAAGAGGTAGAAGTAAGATGTTTTTAGTGTTGTCTCTGTTTCTTACTGTCCTATTTTTAATTGGAAATAAATAAAATTAATTTTTCTCAAGTTGAGTCTGCTTTTTTTTTTCCCCATGACAGTAACTGGTGAGTTACCTCCTTGTCTTCATCTCGACCCATAAGATTTTCTATCGTATTTTCTCCCCCTGTTGTGCTGAGAAGGGGAAGAGGCAGAGCAGATGAATGGGTGTCTGGCCGCTGGCCAAGGTCAACCCACTATAGGTGTAAAAAAATGTTTCTATCCCCAATCTCTCCAAGACCAGTAGGACTGAGATTGGAAACATACAAAGAGAATTCTGCCTATAATGCACAGGAATAAACAGAATTAGGAAGGAACAGAACTCCTCCTCAGGGAAAACTGTGTTAAGAGGAAATCTTCATACACTCCTAGCTTCTGTACTGCAGTGCAGCCAGCTTATGTTAACGAGCAAAAAGTCAAATGACTCATATTCCATGAAAGGAGAGTGCTGAAAACCTCATGTAAAAAAGATCTCTGCTTGTGATATGATACTGAGGTGTCTTTGGCCCATTAACTAATTTTTGTCAGTGATCATTTAAATGTAACATAGTAAGTGTTTCAAAGTCAGAGATGAGACTGACTGACTTACAGTAATATATTTATTCTGTCAGCACTTCCTTTAGAAACAACTATTTAATTTCTCTGGCAGCTAGGCTTTAACAATCCTGAGATGATTTATTTAATTCCAGATTTCATTAAGCTCCAGAACACAGTATTAGTAACTGTTATGATAGTAATAGCAAATTCCAGCTATGAAAAAATTGAAGGCCTATGCATCTCTATCTGATACTGAAGACTATGGGTTGAATTCCCCATTAAGTTAGTACAGCAAAGGATTATACATTTGTTTATTTTCCCTTGGTTTTCGGTCAGGGTATGCTTTACAGTGGCAAAATTAGCCAGATAAAACTCATTGAATGAATTCTTTCCTGTATAAGTTTCTTGTTAGAATTAATGTTCTGTTAAAATAATGAACAACCCACTAAAATAATGGGGACCATGGCAGGCATCTCACATATTTGTTGTGAGAAAACTCTGGTATAACGAAACCTAGAACAACATAAATTGCTAGTAGAATTGAGTGAATATTAAATTCTACCAACAATCTCTGGTTTACAGCCTAAAACACTGGCAATTTAGCTGTGTTTTCATGGCCAAATAACTGCGGTCTCATATCTGTACCCTGGGAAATCTATAAACACACAGTGAAATCAACTGTTACTTAGGAAAGGGAGCTTGGAAACAGCCTTATGAAAATGTCACCTAAATCCTAATCAACTGTCAAAAAAAGGAAATGGTATATTATGAAACATTAGGAAAAGAACAGAAAACAGAAGAAAAAAACATGATAACGCTGCCAAAAAATTCCATCGCCCACCTATCATCTTGAATATTAAATACATTTCAAGTCACGTCATCTCAAAAATGACAGGATAGCAATAGAAGGATAAAGAAAAGTGTGACAGGATGATCAAAGGTATGTAATGGCTTCTGTACTAGGAGTGGAAAAAAAACAGCTTTAGGATTTTCATATTGGAAGAGGGACAAATGAGGGAAAGGACTGTTACATAGCCCCAGAAAATCATAAGCGGTGTTGAAAAAGTGAATAAAGAATGCTTTTCCACTGTAATTCATAGCACAAGAAGAAGTCCCAATAAAAAGAGCAGTTAGCAAGTTTAAAACATAAGCCCCAAACAAGGATTCATTCCACAAAGTTCATAATTAAATGGTGGAACTCATTGCCACAGACGTGATGGATGAAGCCCATACATGTGTGGGCTTCAAAAAGCAATTTACTGCTGTGGTAAAAGAAACACTGACTGGTCTGTATTTTACACAAAGATGCCCATTCTAAGACTTCAGCTTAAGAAATATTTCAGAGTACCGTGGGATGATACCAAGGGAAGTTATGTTTTGGTCTGGTTTAAATACAGCTATTGCAATGTCCTGATTCATTTTGCTCTTTTATTGCATTCTTGGTGATCTCTCGCAACATGCAGATGTTAGAGAGTGTACTGAGCCTCCAGCTAGTATGCAGGGAAGTTTGTGAGGGCAGTAAATTCGTAGTTTCCCCAGTCCCCCTGTGCAACTTTACATCCTAGGATAATCAGAAAAAATGAAGGGTCTTATTTTTGGATAACTTACAAGCCTATCCACAGTTACAGAAATAAAAAATGAATTTAATGATAATTATAATAATACTCTGTACAGACCTGTGATAATCTTTTAATGTTCTGGTACCGTACCAAACTGAGTAAATAACAACGGCTATAGTAGGTCAGACAGAAGATCTATCTACTTAAGCTAGTACCCCATCTACAACAGTGGCCAAAATACAAAGCTAGATAGCTAAAGCTAGTCAAAACATTTTTGCCTTAGCTTCACAAAAACATTTCCTCAATATAGCTTTTTACCTCATAGCACTTTACTGCTTTGTCTCCCACAGCACATCTGAAGAGTAGAAAAGATCCCAAGTCAACTGAAACCCCTGAGGAGACAATGAAGCAGCTCAAGGGCATCTTGAGTTTAGTCTACTGGACATGCTCACCCCACTCCATGTTAGTCTTATTCACCTAACTACACTCAACCTTGGCAAAAAGTAGATTTTTGCTGGTGATTTGTAGCAGGCCTACAAATGATTTGAACTATAGTATGCCTACAGGGCTTCCCCCCTGGTATGAGAATCGACATTAAATCTTCTACTAGCTCAGAAGCACTGCAATAAACACACCTCAGATAACACTGGTGTGCCAACAGCTCCTCATGTAGTCCTGGCCTTGGTTTCCAATGGAAACAAGAGTAATTAAAGAAATAATAAAATTAATAGGAATAAGTTAAAGAGTAAAAAAAATACTATCTTTTGACAGCTTAATTCTTTGCGTTGGGTGTAGGGGTCAAAGTGTTGGTAGGAAAGGCAGGGGCTACATGTGTGGCCTTTGTGAGAAGCCAAAGAAGTGGCACCTCTGGGAAACATATTTAAGAAAGGTCAGAAAATGCTACAGAGGTAGAAGAGGAAGGGAAAAAAGAAATAACAGAGGGAGAACCAAAGGCAGAGGTGGAGGAGGTGCTCTAGGCACTGGAGCAGATACCCCCTGTGGCCTTCTACTTTGCTCTCAGGGAAAGGGTCCATACTGGCTTTGTTGCACCTAAGTTATATACAAGAATTCCACACTTTCAGTTAACTTAATCTGAACCTCTCTGACCAGTCCTTATACAGACAAGGAACTATTCTGTTCTCAGGGAGCATGAGGATGCAATGCTATTTCCCCACCATATCCACTGTATCTAGTGGTAAAAGATAGTAAATGAATATCCATCGCTATTTACTGCTTCTAGATATTTTAATGAGCCGATTTGTGCCAACACATTGGTTAATTATGCACTGAATTATTTGGACGAAGCATTTTAGCATGTGGATTTTGTGTCAGCTGTTTGCTATTGGCTATGCATTGTTAGTAATTGTTTTGACTTCTCCCTTATGTGCCTTATGGCGCAGGAAGAATGATATTGTTCATGAATGCCACCTGATAGTAACAATAATGTTTCTGCTTACTGAACAGATGGAAAAAACTTTCCAAAAAGGCACAGGTGAATAAGGAATAACTGAATAACAAACAGCAAATAGCTACTATGTTAGTTTGCACCTGAATATTGTTTTTTGCATGCAAGTACAAAATTAGAATAGAATCATAGAACAGTTTGGGTTGGAAAGGATGTTAAGATCATCCAGGTGCAAACCCCTGCCATGGGCAGGGATGCCCCACACTAGACCATGTCACGTAAGGCTCTGTCAAGCCTGGCCTTGAACACTGCCAGGGATGGAGCATTTACCACTTCTTTGGGCAACCCATTCCAGTGCCTCACCACCCTCACAATAAAGAACTTCTTCCTTATATCTAATCTGAATCTCTCCTGTTTAAGTTTGAACCCATTACCCCTTGTCCTGTCACTGATGAAGAGTCCCTCCCCAGCATTCTTGTTGGCTCCCTTCAGATACTGGGAGGCTGCCATGAGCTCTCCATGCAGCCTTCTCTTCTCCAGACTGAAGGTAAAAGCAAATTCAGCAAAGCAAAGTGCTTCCTTACACATATATGTAAATATTTCTCAGTTCTTCATGAAAGGAATTAAAATGTCATCAAACCAAATACAAGTTTGGATTAAGAGATGTTTCTGCCAAATGTTACAGCAGTAATGAATCAGTTTATAAGAAAACAAGTTTGCTGCGACCAGCATGTAATCTGTAATGCAAAGGAGTTTTGAATGAAAGAGCTCTGGGGACAACCGATTAGAATTGCTGTAAGTTTGGACAACCATCTGGAATGATTTAATTTTCTTTAAGCTTGGTCAAGCCAAGTGCATTCTTTTTTTCTGATTTTACCTTAAAACTTCTATGCCACCTCAAAATACCACATCTGGTAGGGTCAATGCTTTTTCTTTGCCCTTCCAATACCACACACACTACATTTTTTAAATCCCAAAGGCCTTTGACATCACATTACAATGGATCAGCTACCTCTAATATGCTGAGAAGGAAAAAAGAGACTCCCCAAGAGAGGGGAAGCAGATAATCTGCCTTGAGGCTTCCCCATTGTTATTTCATTTAGAGAAGCAAGCAATTCGACAATATATGAAAAGAGAGGAAAAGATTTCAAGTCTCTCCAGCTGTCTCCTCCTTAATTCAATACTGATTGTTTGGTTGGTCCCAGCTGTCCACAAAACACGGAGGTGCTGTGCTAGTGAAATCTCCTACCTGTTTGTGATGTGCTGCTGTTCTACTTTGAGCAATACTCCAAAATTAGTAAGCGCATGAGTAATCATAGGCAGCAGGCACTGTAGTACCTCATCCAGGAGCAAGCTGGATTTTATTGAAGGTTATCCTGGTGTGTTAGGAAGCAAGAGTCATGCTTAAACTTTTTTCTGATTGCCTCAGCTTAGTTTCATAAGGACATGTGCAACACAAAGATATATATGAAGAACATTACACAGTTGAGTAAGCATTGCTTGGGGGAGGATGGACAAAAAAGAGTGATGGTCGGCATAGTATCCTTATTTGACAATATAGGACTGACAGCTAGGGAAAACTGTGCAGATAACAAAGAACAAGTTTTTTTTCACTGACAGTCAGTAGGAGATAACCTGTTCTCTATGCAGTAGACACTGAACAGTAATGGTTAAGAACAGGGAATCTCTGAGAGACCATTTCTAGTTAATATGCCATCTCAACTTAGAAAATACAAGCATGTTTGTTGTGCTGTATCACTCAGTAGAAATGTTAAGCACTTTAAGAGTTATCATTCTCTTTTGCTCTAGGTATCAAAATCCTTTACTATTTGAGAAGCAGTCTTACGCAGACTGTACAAAGAGGCTAAGCTACCTGCCTCAGGCCTTGCAATGAAGGGATAGAACTAGAAACAGAATTCATGTCAGCTATCCTAGATATTATGCAAGTTCTGACACTGCAGACAGAATTACACAGCTGATGCATCTCTTAAAGCTAAGGGCCTCTCTTACAGGTAAGGCCAGAGAAATGACATAACTTGCCTCATATCACATAGGTGAGGCTTAATTAACCTTCGTGGTACTGCATTATCTGCTAAACTGCTCTACCTCTGGAATTAGCTAAGGCTAATGAAATGATGATGCTATCGGAAGGCAACTGAGAAGAAAAGTCTCGCTGTGAATTGCTGAAAGTTACTGCTTACACCACAGAAATTACACCCATTAAAGTATCGCTCTCCAGCAAAGAGAAACCAAACAACCATAACACAAACATAACAATTTGGACAGAGGACCAATTGTACAGGAGATAGAAGTATACTTTGCTTGAAGCAACCTGGTCTAGTGGAAGGTGCCCCTGCCCATGGCAGCAGGATTGGAACCAGATGTTCTTTAAGAATGCTTCCAACCCAAACCATTCTATGATTTCTATGATTCTGTTCCGTACCAGGAAGAAAAATTGTTAACATAGTACCAGTTTAATCAACTATTTTTATCCCAGGAGTAGAAGGAATGGATACATACCAAATTATAAGAATCTGTGAGCACAATCTCATTTCACTTATATATGAGATCAATGGCTTTACATTAGAAAAGAGTCTCATTCAGGGACATCCTTGAAATCATTCACATGATTAAGATGAGAAAAATTTCATTTAATATGGTCAGCTGACATCCCTGATGCATATCACACATTACCAATTATCCTGTTATTTTAGCCTTACTCAGCACTGCAATGCTTAAAATGTCATTTAATCCATTCAAGCATCAATATCGATACCTGGCTACATTAAGTATTTGCAGTTAAACAGTGTGAAAAATCCACCTTTTCACCTGTGGTTTTAGCTAAAAAACTCATCTGAAAACTCCAAGAATAATTCTTATTCAGTGTCATCATTCCACATGGGAGAATGATTGGCATTAATATACTTCGCTCAAGCAGTGATCTCCCATAGTTTTCCAACAAGATAAAAACGGAAACAAATAATTTTGATCAATCTGTAGCTTATACACACAATAAATAGCATATTGCAATCAGTAAGGAAATCTGTAAGGGTACAGTTTATAGCAGCAGGTCATCTGCTTGTACTGTAATTTAGATTTCAGTTTTCTAATATCCACTTAGCAATTTTACCTGCTATGTTTCCCCAAACACTGTGGTGTATCCTATCATTGTAAGGCAATTCAGCCATGCAGAAGCACAGTGATGTTTCCATAATTTTACTTGCACGCAGAAGTTCACCTTATTTCCTTATGTCAAAATAAAGCCATGCTTGTTTCCATTGCTTACAGATTATGAATTTCTCATGCATCAGTGGATCCTTTTTTGATCACTGAGTGTGACCTCTCACAGAATACGTGGTGCAGAATCCCACTTGGTTTGTAAGTCCCTGACTGTGAACTTAAACTAGTCCTTTCCATCTATATCCCACCTTTCAGCAGCAAAGGTATTTGTTTGGTGTAAGTGTACAAAACGGCGTTCCTCTTAACTGTTTCCTTTGCCTTCCACAGCTGTCTTTATTTCCTCCGAAAACAGACAAAAACAGAAAAAAAAAAAAGCTAGAAAAATGTTTCTACAAATGGAAAGAAGGTCAGAGACTGTGAACTGTGGAATTAATGGGTGGACTTGATGATCTTAAACGTCTTTTCCAACCTGGTTGATTCTATGATACTATGATACTGCTGGCCACCTCCTGCTGTTGAGCTCCAGCACAGGTCTGTCTTTAAAATAAGGAAGCACAGTCTCTTCCATCAGGCAGATCATTACCAAAACCACTGATTAGTTGGTAGAATTGCAAGGCTGCATATTGGAAAGGGCTCAGCTGATGATTTCAAGCCTGGGGACTCCCAGGAAAATCTGTAAGGTAAGCAGAATTCAGCAGAGCTGAGAATATCTAAAAACTGTCTTGGGGGCTAAGCCAAGGGGTTTGCAGTATAGGCAACTGGTGAGTCAGTGGCTGAAGAACAACCCAGCCCTCAGTTCTGTCCAGTATCTGCAGATACTGGACAGTTGCCTTCATAAGGCAAAAAAGCCAGGAAACACCACCCTTGGCACAGCATAAAACCCACCAGAGCTCACTGCTGCTCAGGAGAGCAGTGTGCTTTTCCAGCACATGTGCCGGTGCAGGCAGAAGGTTAAGCCCATAGGTCAAACATTTCTTTGTTCCTTTAGCTGTGCAGTTTGCATAAACTGAAGTTAATAGGACTTTGCTCATGTCTAGCAGGCACAGTAATAGTTTACACCTGTGCTTTGTTCCATTTTTCAAGGAGGGGCAATGAGACCTAAGGGAAATCTGACCCTTACTGCACCATTCTGCCACCATTAGACCTGACATCTATATAACTGCAATAGCATCACAGCCTATAGACTGGGACAGATGCTGAATTTTTCTAGTGCCCATGGTAGTGAAAGTGAAAACTCTTCAGAAACATAAAAGTTATTTGAATTACTACAGGATTTATAATGAAAGGAGAAGTAAGTCACTATAAATATTTAAGTGTCTTAAATAAAGATTAATTAGGAACTAGGCAGGAAGCTGCCTTTACTTTTTAAGTAATAAATTTTTAATTGCAAAGTATGCTTTAGTAACAAATTGGTGCTTAATGGAGGTATAAAAGGAGATATCTGAAGGTCAGGGATAATGATCACACACCTGCACATGCGTCTGCACATAGAACGCTACTATACTTGAGCAAATATTGCAAAAACTGTTAAAAGATAGAATCATAGAATGGTTTGGGTTGGAAAGGACCTTGAGATAATCTGGTTCCAACCCTGCTGCCATGGGCAGGAACACCTCCCACTAAACCATATCACCCAAGACTCCGTCCCTTGGAATGAAATACAAAGTTCTATTAAAGCATTTACCATGCTTTTTATTTGCAAGAGTTCATGCTCATAGGTAAGGGTACCCCTTTAAAAAATACAAATTGCAAATACCAACTTCTAAATTTTTTTTAACATGCCACTGATTAGGAAAGTAGGGAACAAATGAGAAAATAATCCAGAGATTTCAACTAATGATCAAAACTGGCTAACAGAAATCAAAATAAGGGGTTCTTTTCTATACACTTGTAGTTTGTCTACAGCACAAATGAAACAAGCACATCCCCTGTCATTGATCTCTTTCTATCATTTGAGCAATGAATGTGTGGAAGCAGTGCTGTAAACAAGCTGGTAAGATTACTGCTGTGCATCAGGAGTAAAACAAATAAGACAAGACAGTAGAAAAAGATGCTTTCTTGCGGAAACAGACCAAATCACAGCATGGAACTTTATTACAGGATCTGACAGCAAAGCACTAATTTGCTTCTTTGAATGATGCAGATTCAATCAATAAATTGCCAGCTATCAGAGTAAATCCTCTAGGAAGATAAACCAAACCAGAAAATCATAATTCACTCCTCATTCCACAGAAAATTTGAAACATTTAAATTTTTCTCTGCTGTACCTTGTTTCTAAGGTATTGAGTCCATACCAGTGCCTTTGTAATGACATACTTACAGATGGTGGTGAAGGAGGACAGAGGAGAGAAGCTTCTGATAGGGTTGTGTCTATTCCAAACAGAGTAAAAACCTGGGAAGAAGTGCCTAGCATTTATGGCATAATAACCTTGACAGAAGTAGAGTGCAGCAGGTAGATCTACACTTTTCCTGAAGGGCTCCAGTTTTCTATGATTTTCTTTCTTGAAGCACTAGATGGAGGCTGACTGAAATTTTGGACTGAGTGGGAAGTTTCATCTCTTTTAAGTCCTTACATGGATGAGAGCAACAGGAAGTGAAGGTGAGAATTTGAAACTTATTTACTTCATATTTTAAAAATTTGGAAGATATTTATGAAGAAAAGCTGAAGAAGAGAAAGAAAGGATGGGAAGGAAGAGTAGTCTTTAAGAAAGGAGTCAAGGGTGACAAAAGTGTTTTGAGGAGCAGGGTTCAATCAAAGCTAAAAAGCAAGCCTGCCTGGCCAAGAGCTTAGTAGAATGGAAGGGAAAGACAGCAATATGCAGGATGTGATCCCAGTAAAGGTTCCAGGCCTATCTATACCTATAGATTAGGGCTAATTGTACCTAAACCAAGATCACTTATTCATGTGATTATCATTAATACAATAAAAGCAGTGTGGCTACAAATAGAGTAATATATGCACTAAGGAAATGAATTACAGGAGATAAGGTTGTCAGTCTCAGAGCAGAGATTACGATCTTAATTCACATAGGTTTATCTACATCTTAAGGATATTCTTAAATTTCCCCTAGCTTCTGCAGTCTCAGGACTTCAAGGTGAATATAAGAAGTAAACCTTCTGGATGCAAAACTCTGGTTACAATGCTTATTTGCTTGAGACAAGATTCAAATTCAGGAGCACCAAGGCTTTCATCTGAATGACTCTTTTTGGTTCAAGTGTTAAGAGACAATGTCACTGCACCATTTTATCTCCTGCTCTCTCTCCTCTTCTGTCCAGAGAAAGGGTAAGGGGTTGGATGGGGAGCAAGAAAAGGAGTTATAGCATCTGCAAAGGTATGTCAAGGGAAAACGATGCCTTTATAGGACAGACAGTATGTTCAATGTTAAGGGGATAGATGTCACAAAGGGAAGCTTCAGAATAATGAGTACAACATTGAATTTGGAATACCTCATTCTATAATGCCAGTGAGAAAAAAGTACCCCCATCTGCTAAAGAGAGACTCAGTCATCTGCATTTTTTGAAGCTCTTACCCTGTGTAGCACTTTTTGAATCATTAGCTGTGGTGGTTAAGCTTCGAAGCACCTGTTTGGACAGAAAGAAATGAACCTATGTAGTACATCTGCAGAGTTAGAAATGATTAGCTAATAGGTAAGAAACATTTTTTTTTAATTTCAAATAACATTACCTCACCCATAAACTACTGAATCTTAATTTTCAAATAAAAATAAAGTCTTCATTTATTGGTCACAGAGATATCTTAAAATAATTTGTTTGCAGAAGGAGCACCTGCATTCACCTAAAGTTTGAATGGAACAATTATATGCCTCTATAAATACCTACTTGTTAAATATCCAGACACACATATTTGTGCTTTCTCCAACCCTCTGCTTCATACTTAAGATGAACTTCACATAAGCATTTGAAGTTACCTGATTATCCTTCTGCAAGTTCCTTCTCAAAATTCTTATTTTCCATGATGCCTATAAATGCAGAATACAGAAAAGGAGATAGGAAGGACTATAGGGGGTAATTTATCCATCTTTCTAAGCCAGGATCATTTTATTCCTGAAGACTGCTGCAGTCTCCACAGCAACAGAAGGTCTGCCTAGATCAAAATGATCTATACAACTACTTTCTGAATACTCTCTTCTCATCTTTCACACCTTTCCTATAAAGAAGGAGCCAAGGATTATGTCCTTTACTTCAGTCCACTGTGGAAATGAAAAACAAGGTTCTCTTCCTCTACTGGTGAAGCCATTGTAATACCAAACCACTAGCAGTGTTGACCATTTACTTCACACAGGTTTCAACTGTTACCTTTTATCTCCTTTGCCTGTTTTCTCATGTTTTACTTATAATAAAAACACCTGATGCTAGTGATCAACCTTTTGTTCTCTGTATGCCTAAAATTCAGATTAGGACTTATTTGATAGTATCTTTACACACATTTATGTTAATAAAATGAGGAAAAACTTAAAATATTATAGTTGTTAAAAGGTAAGAACACAGTGAACTTCTACTAGTTGTTTCAGAGAATTGTAAAGATAATGCATGTGGGTTAAGCAATGACTAGCAGCCAACTTGGGCTTGCCAAAAATATTGTCAAACCAATCTAATTTCCTTCTACAACATGATAACAGGCATTTTAGAAGAGAAGAGTTAGCTGCATAGATTTTGACGCTCTGTCATACAACATCCTTACAAGTAATTTGAGGAAAACCAGGTCTGAATGAAACGTTCATACAGCAGATACAAACATGACTGAGTTTAGATACAAACATAACTGAGTTATCAGATTAGTTAATGAAGCACCACATTTACTGCAAAATCAAAGGATGGAATAAGCAAGGTTATCCATGGGTCCTGCATCCATTATTGCCCAATATTTTCACTAAAGGTGTAGATGACAATAGAAAATGTGCTAGCCAATCACACTATGAAGGACTACAAGGATGTTAAAAGTAAGACAGCAACCAAGAATGTCAATAAATTGTACAAGTGATCTGGAAACAAACAAAGAGTGTTACTCAGTATGGAAAAGAGAGAGTTACACTGTTCTTAGGCAGGAAAAAATAATTGCAGAAGTATGGCATGGCAAGAGTTTGAAGTGAGCTATATGTATGAAAGTCAAGTTTTTTCATACATGTGGTTGGGGTGTAGGTGCATATCAGGGCTGTGGCTTATGCACACCCAGTGAACTTCAATTATTCTTTAGTCAGTTGAGGAATAACCCAGCCAGTCACTGGTATAGACAAGATAAAGGACTGGTTAGAGATGAGGGAACAGCCTGAAACTAGGTGATAGCCTGATAATTCACAATCAAGTGTTTGATGGATGTTACAGAAGCCTTCTTGTTGGTAATTTTGGACAGTTCTGGAAATTACTCCCTCCTCCCAGGTCACACTGTGTCTAGTCCAATTTGCATAGATAGATGTGTTAACACTCCGGGTGGAGTGTTTCAGAGACTGCTCCTGGTGGATCCTGATGTAGAATTTTGTATGGATAAGACATTTTAAGTAATCAGTACAAATCATTCCTGCAGAAATGTTTATGTAGGACAGCCTTTTATGCAGTTATTTAAGAGACATTTTGTATGTAGTTAGGATACATAAATAGCAATGAATTGAACAAGTGCTGGGTGGTGACTCTGGACCATGTCCAGGTGGATTATAAGAAGTGGTCAGAGCAGTGGTCTAGGGGCCTCACCCCACACAGTTCAAGATGCCGAATGTAAATGCCTTCGCAATGGAGACTTGTCATAATTTGATCCCCCTTGTGTGTTTTGCCCTATGCTAAGATACCTAATTTTTTTTTCTTTCTTTAACAAACACTCATTTTGAGTGATGGAAAACAAGTGTCTGTAACAGTACTATGGGAAAAGGAATTAAGAATCATAGAGTATCACTATGTGAGTTTCACTCTGCTGTAAGAAAAGGCAAGTTCTGTCTGTGGATACCTAACAGAAGGTAGAAGACCTGCAAGAGAAATGAAATGATCCTTCTGCTGCTCCCACTACAGGAAGACCCAGATGAGGGCTTAAAACTGAATCTGTTCTTCATGTTCACAACAGGCAGGACAGGAAATAATGAACGCTGCAAGGAAGATTCAGGTCAGAAACAAGGAAAAGCTTTCTTTGAAGAAAAGATCCTGAAGCTCTTGGACAGGCTGCCTAGAGTGGTGACAGCATTTCTATTGCTGCCTAAACTGTTCCTTAAAGTTTTCAAACCTCTGTTAAAGATGAGCCTGCCACAGGATGAACAGATTGTCTAGGTGACTTCAATGGTCTTTTCAGGTCTATGACTCTAACATAACTTAGTAAGCAATGGAAAAAACCTACATTTATTTGATACAATTAGTCCAGAAGTGTTTAAAGTGGATAAAATACAGGAAGGTGGAGTAGTCTATCAGAAATGTCACTAAATAATCTGCACAAAACATGTGCTTCCTGATCATCTGAGTGCCTTTACCATTAAAACCAGTGAAAATATCTGTTCAGTTTTATCCCTAATGAATTCCATGATACGCAAAATACAAGGAGTTAAATCAGACATTTCTGTTACTAGTAGATCCTATAAAACCATTAAGTTCACTGTGACTGAAATATGCTGTTACAAGAGCTTTAATACCTCAAGACATCATCTAAGTAAATAGGCATTTTTACTCCTAGACGCATTAGGAGATGAAAAACCAAGCTCATAAATGCGTAATGAATGAATAACTCCTTTCAGTCCCTGGAGGTAACACAGAGAGTAAAGTACCATAATTTTCTACTGAAGAAGAAGTGCCCCTTTCAAGGACAAGCCTATAAATTTCCCGTGGTGTGAATCAGCACCATCATGATGTGCTTACCTTTACTTGGGTCTGTTTCCAGCAGGAAACCCGCTTTTGTTTAAACTGAGAGAGCTGCCAAGTATCATTCCTCTCACACAACACTGACATTTGGAAGCAATGATTCCTGCAGCCTGGCTACATAGAGGGTGCTGTAAGAAGTGTCTTACAGCATGGTTTCTAGTCTGACAGCAGGAAACTATCTGTAGCCTGTCCTCTTGTCTCCAGCTTATGGGAGATGCCAACAAGTGGGGTAGGTACACTGTACCAGCAAAGAGATGTGGCTCAAAGCTGACTCCCTTAGCTCCTTTCCCAAAGGGGACAGGGACAGAGGAAAAAAAGCTGCCATGGAGAGAATAATTTGTCAGCAGAGAAGATGACATACAGGAGCATTGTTGCCCATTCCCAAGATGCAAAACTGAAGGTAAAATCATACTTTTAAACATACGCTTTAATCAACTTGGCCTGCTTGCCAGTGACATGGTAATTGCTGTCATTAATGAAGACAGGAACACAAGCATCTGCCTGAGACAGCCTGTGAAGGTGAAGGTCCAGTGAAGGTCTGTGAAGTATATACTGGTGCCTGTGGAGCACTGCTGCCTGTGCCTGAGGAAGTCCATGGCCCTGAAAGCAGTGGCTGTGCAGCCCGAGTCTTAGAAACCATCTTGTACCCCTGTAAACATTCTGCCCTTGCGCATCAGTCCCTCTTGAGCTCTTCCTTACCCATCAGTTTACTTTAAGAAGACTCAGTACAATTTCTGGCAATATGTTCCCTTCCACCTGCACCACGTATTTCATTATGTCCAGTATCACCCTCCTTCAGACTTCTCTAGACTCATGTGAAGCCATGTGAACACCATTTAAATTCCTTCCCAGAGATAGGCATCAACCTTTCCCACACTGTTTAGAGGAATGATAGCAAGCAGCTTACCTTTCTGAAGCAGCTACTGAATTCTTGTTGAATAATTATCACCAAAAGATATATGTGACTTGCAGAAAGCAACATGAGAAAGATTAAGGAAATCTTGTAAGACTCAAAAAAATGTTGACTGGCTTGGTATTCATTTGCTGTTATGAAGTGATTTTTGTTAGCAAGTACACAACCCTTCACTCACTAAAACAAGAGAATCCATTATGTATTACTATTTAACATATGTAACTGTCAGTTTTCAGGAAAAATGACAGCATTTGATAAAGAAAAGGAGAACTACATCTTCAGCAGCTGCAATCACAAATTAATTAGTTCTGATGTAACTTCAGAAACATTTTAATAGCAGCCATTCTAATTTATTTATGAATTAAATGCTTTTGCTCATGAGAAACATTACACCTAAGAAAACGCAACCTAAAATAGCACTTTATCAGCTGCTGCGTTATCTCTGGTATCCACCCACTTTATTGAGGAAAATGACAAATAAACCTCTGCAAGAAGGAGGATGCTGTGTGGGGGTATTGATGCAGAGCCTGATGGAGTCAGAGGACTAACATGCTCTAATGGCACATGACAGACTGAACATTCAGAAGCAGAGATGATGTTGGGGGAGGAAGGTTTGTTTGCTTGTTTTGTAAGTGTAGTTTTTTACCAGCTGACCCTTGTGTACTTTTCTCTAAGTCAAGGGAAAGCAGTTTTCCGAATGCAGGATTTTTCAGGAAAAAAAAACCTGTGCTGTGCTGTCCATTCCCTCACTGACCTGTGTCACGCGGTATCCCTTGTTTTTCAGAGCTTACTTAGTCGACATCAGGCTCCAATTCAGCATGGCGACATTCCTATCAATCAGTCTTCCCTCCTCAGGAGAAAAACACGCTTCTCTAGCATAACTGCTACGTGCGCTGGTTTTTCTTATTATAGGCACATGACAAAACACAGCAGCTAAGACTGTATGGTGTAATCTGACTGACCTACATTTCACTAAGTATCAACCTTTACAGGCTTTAAATGCATTGTTCTCTACTTTCAACTCATTTCAGCATTCAAACTAGGTTTTTCCAAAAGCCTCCCCACAGATAAGGAAGATTTCATATAACAGCCTCTGCAGTGAGAGACATGGGTTTCTGTGTTTATTTACATTATGCTATACGTTTGAGTTGAATGTCACCTAGCAATTGTAACACGTCCCCTTTTTCACTCTTACAACTAATCCTAAAAAGACCAATGCATACATTCAATTTGCTTCCTGTGAGTAGATCCAGTTGAAGGGGATGAAGTAACTCATGTTTAGTATTTTACAGGGCTGAAGGAATGAGATGGATCAAATAGAATGTAATATGTTATTTCTGGTCACTGTTGTAATAAAATATTATTGTACCATATCTGAATTGTTGAAGTGTATTCAAAAATAATCAGTGAAAGCTCATCCTGAACTGTATTTCATTAATCTTACATTACACTGTCTTAGGCACAAATAAATTATTACACAACAGTTAACTTTGGTTAGATACTGGATATATAGATACACATACATATATATGTACAAGGCAACAGAATAATAGCTCCGACCTATTCAGCTAGATTCTTCTTAATACAATAAGTTTTTATTAAGAACATGCTAGAAAGGTTGTATCAGTGTACTTAGCTAAAAGGGCATGCTCTCTATTGATCTACCTTTAAAATATCCTGCTCCTAAATAGTATTAAAACATCTTCCTCCTCTGCTAAGAGGGCAGTCCAGACAGAAGGAAACAAAACCACCTTGGAGACTGGACATTTTTCTTCATAAGGTATCGATATTAGAAGAATTCTTCTGAGGAACAGAGGATTTTAGACATTTCCGGTATGTTTGCCAAATTACAAGGGCACTGGAAAACAGGGGTGGCAGAGACTATGTGCCTTGGCTACAAACCAAGACAAAGCTGGCTGATCTGATTTGAAGTCTAAGAGGTTTGATGGTGTCCTGTCCACAGGGCTACAGAGTGGGCTGTGATGAAGGTGCTTCCTTGGTCTGCTGGGTGCCCTGTATTATTAGCTTGCAGCAATAACCCACAGCTGAGACTGGTGCCCACCATCTTCTTGTCAGGTATTTGCATTCTAATTTGCTCACGGCCACTGTAAATGCTACAGCTTAGAGTAACCAAGGCCACTAGATAGATCTTCTGCAGTCCTCTGCAGTAGCCTCGTTGTTGCTTCTCTTTGTAATTCAACTACTGTCCTCCACGGCTGCTCATTTTTTAAAGAATTAGTATAGCTTTATTGCTTCTTAAGATAGATTATTTCCTTGAACTCATCTATAGTACGCACTGACCTTCTTTCTTCTATATGCAAGTAGTAATTATGTAGCTTTACCATAACCTTAACTGAAAAATAAAAATCCTAAATCATACTACACAGTTCTGATACCTTTATTTTAACCCGAATCTGCTCTTATTTTCACTTTAATACTGTTGTGAAGAGATGCAGTTCTGTATCTGAGGCACCTTGATCTGGAAAATAATTGTGGCTAACCCTGATAAGAAATTAAAACAATTTCTATCTGCTCAAAAATATTTATTATTTTTCAGTTTTCAAGTGCCCAAAATGTTACTCCAGATCGTCTTCTGTGGATCTCATCAAGATGAGAAAGCAAAATCACAAGACATCATTACTACTGTGCCAATTATATTTGCCATGTAAGGCTGCAGAGAAATGTATTCCCTGGAGAGGGAGAATTACATGCTAAAAATCACTCAAAGGGATCACCTATCACTTGATCCAAGTAGATGCTAATAATTCATTTTATCAGCATTAACTGATTGCAGCAAAAGACTGTGGGTTAAAATAATTCTTGTGGTTATAACTCCATAGACTAATGTCATCCAGACAGGCTGTCATTAGCCCATAAACTCACATGCTGGGGGAAAAAGCCCACGGTCTAGGTTCAACTCTGTTTACTGTGAGTGCTTGTTTCTGTTGCAGATATTAACTAAACACCTCTCATTTTGAATATACATAATTCAACTTATGGTATATTTTTGTTAATGAAAGCCCATGCCCACATGACAAGGGAAAATTAACATGCTATGGCATGTCTTTTTGTAGGTACTGATGGTCTGGGGCCTCTCGTGCTGTTCTTGCATCCTTACTATACATTGGCCAAGCTCTGCTGTTCATCAAGCCTTGTTTTTCACTCTGCCTTTGACAAGCCGAATGGCAATATTCATTCGGTCTGCCCTACCATCACAGCCTGATTTGTAACCTAACTGCTCAGCTGTCAGCTCCACTGCAGGTCGTGTTTTATTTTCATAAAACTGGGGAGTGAGACAACTTCTTTGTACAAGCAGAGCAAAAGCCTGGAGCTTGCCTAACTGAATCCATTAAGGCTTTATTATTAACTGATCTTCAAGATCTATTTAAACATGAAGTGTTAGGGAACTGACATAACACAGAATAAGTTTAATTGACTTTTGTTATTTTTTCCTTTTGGGGGTCTGAAGCACTGACTGGTGTTAACACTGCTACTAGAAAGGCCCTCTACCCATTACTGACTGCAGAAAAGGGTGCAAACCTAGCGTACCAACACTCGGTACTAAAACCTAGCCCACTAAGGACATTCAGACTTCTTATTGAAAACTAAATGTGAAGCATTTAATTAAAACAGGTGAATTATAATGAGGAACAGGAGGTTGGGCATAGTTAGCACACAGATAATCTTGAGAGACTATTTTTATCTTAAATTTCCAAACAATTGGTGTAGAAAACCCAAATATGTTCTTGCACATCCTCAAAAAACCCTAGGAACCTGGGTCTGTCACTCCTAGAACTACACTAAGCTCACATCAGCCCATCCACTTGCATTTCTCAAATGGAGAATGCAAACTCCTGGATTAAAAAAAGGTAAGGCTCACTCAAACTGGAGGAACTGCAAAATTTAATTCATACAGTAGAATTAAGTAAAATAAATATAGCTAAATATATAGGAGGCAACTAGAATTAGATTCCCAGGTCAGTGGCGTTACTGGTTCTGACAAGGTGAATTTATCTAAGCTATTACAAACAGAATGTCCAATTTACCTCTGAACATACTTATACTTCTTTGTTTTATCTTTTTGACCTGATGACATTTTATAGACTGCTGCACCATTAGCAAATAGGTTGCTGCTCTCAAAAAATGGCTTTGCTAAGCTCAGAATTTAACAGAGAAATAGGGATCTGATTCTGTGACACATGTATTTCAAAATTCACTAGCAATCATTGGGTTAATAATTGCTCTAAGAAAATCAGGAGGTAAATGTAAGATGAGATGCAAAACACCCTGCGCAAAGCTTATGCATGCTTTTATACCTTTTTTTGTCCCACTGACATGATCAGACTGCAAGGCAAAATTCTTTCCATCGCAGAAAACACCTTTGTACAATGAAAAATTTATTTGTAGGTCTTCTTTAGCTCTATAAATGATTCTGAATGAAATTTTAGTCTGATTGACATTTTTCTATTGACTTGCATAAAGCTGCAAATCATTGCCTGTCTGCTGCTTGTAGCAGGATATATAGACAGGATATGTTATTAATTTCATCTATCTGCAAGAATATTGAAAAATTTTCATATAGTTGTTTTTTGAAACATAGAAAGTGACAGGTCTGATTCTGCAGCCCTAACTTTGTGTTCTATTTCTGGACTTATACATGTTTAATATATATTACTCTAATATATTAATATATATTAGAATTGCTATGGGAAGATGTACAGTCATTAATTGCCTTTAAGAAAGGTTTTTTTTGTCTTTTTAACACCATCTCAGAAATTGCATATAGCCCAATAACAAAAGAGTGTTTGCTTGAACTTCTATGACAAACAAACACAAAGAGTAACTAAAATAAACATGATTTAAACCTCTCTAGAGGGGACTTGATTTACTGTGAAGACGGCTTTCTGTGTCCTGCACTGCCCCTTGCTGGAGTATTTAACAAATGTGACAGTATAAATTCTAATAGCAGCACTAATTATGACATTTCTGAACCACAAAATAATCTTAAAATAAAAAGATTGTGCAATTTCATAACCAGATGCTTAATCAACAATTCATTATTACATGTGGACTTTTTCTTCTGTGAAATTACTGACCATTCCCATTTGGAAAGAGTAATTTTAACCCATATAGAGTTGATGAACACTGTTAGCTTTTTCACTGTTTGCTTTCTCTTAAGACATTACTACTGAAAGAAGAAAACCATAAAACAAAATACCCAGAAATACTGCTACTTTACTGCTAATGAAAAGTGGCAAGGAAACCAAGGCAAGCGGGTACTTTCCTGAAGCATATAACATGTCTAAGATGTACAGTAAATGAGAACATGGTCCATACACAGAAATGAGAATGAGGGGAAGAAATAGCACGCTTAACATTATCTCTTACCGCTGAAACTTCCACAGCATTTCTTGTTATCCTTCAATAATACATCTGAAAAACTGGTGTCTATTCCCTTTGTGTGTGTTATTGGTCACAGATTCATTCATTCATTCTCAAAGTCATTGCAAGCTTGACAAAAAAAAAATATACTTGAGACCTATGTCTGCAACTGCATTTTTCAGCTTTCTGGTTCTGGTGATTGTTTGATTTCTTTTAAGTTTTCCATCATGGATACTATTCAACCTTAAAACAAGAATACGTTTTCACAAGACTTTGAAAGGTTGTTTGTATGTGTTTGTAGAAAAGCTGAGATACATGTTAGAAGCTCAATGAACATTTTTGAATGAAAGCTTTACTTTCCTGCATTAAAGTAAATCCTACCACAACACATCTTCTAACCAAACTATCTATAATATCCCTCAGCTAGTCATAATGTATTCAATTTGTGCTGTTTGTTTTTTTTTCCTTAATTTCATCCTACACTCATACATTAGCTTTAGAGAAGTTATTTTAGATTAGATTAGATTTATGTAAGCCCAATGCAAGCTAGCCTCTCCTTCCCTTCCAATGGGGACAACTCTTTGTTAGTGAATGAAGCCAAGGACTGACCTTCTGTGAGTTCTCTGTATGAAACCACACACCCTATTTATCAACAAATATTAAAGTACTCTATAGTACACTTGGTCTTTACACTGAACTGAGTGATACCACCCCCCTGAAAGCAGAGAGCAGTGTAAGGGTCAAAACAACTGGTCTACACTTGAAATATTACCTTCAATTTAAAAATGCACAGGAAAAAATGTAAGTAGTGAGCCATAGGCAGCAGGTTACTTAAATGCCTTTCTTCTGAGAGCTTGTAGGAAAAGCCTGAAGGAAGAGCCTAGCCCTGGCACAACAGACTATCTTCTGACTTCATCAAGCTTTGATTTCACTCTCAGACTTGGGAATCTGGCCAAACTAGAAGGGGGTCAAATGGCAAGAACAGGAATTGAACTGTACCTCTTAAATAATCCTCCATACTAACAGATCTATGGGTGGTAAGAAAACTGTGGGAACAGAAAAGACTACAAAATAGGTGATATTGGAAAAGAGACCATGAAGCACTTACAGCTGTTAAGAACTTGGAAAGAAAAGAGTAAAATATTAACTTTGGTCTATTTCTGTGTGCTGTTCAGGTGTTGATTTAGCCACTCCTCCATTTTAGGATGACAGAGGCTGACAGAGGACCAACACACAGCAATTTTGTTTTCCTACTTTCCCAGCTCAGGAACACATTGGGATTCATGAACAAAGCTGTGAACACCTTAGCGTGCTGCCTTTTCTTAGCTCACACACATCCTACTACTAGAGGGAAGCTTAATGTGGCTATTTGAAATGTCAGTTCACTGCCTCAGCTGATTACACATCGTGCTCTAGAATGGACCATCATCAAAGGAAAAAATCTTATGCGTTGTACAGAGTGGAGAGCTGTATGTGAAAGGTAAATTGAAACCTGCCAAACCCACCAAGACTCTTTCTTGCAAGTCTGCAGAAAAGCAGCACTATGAATTAGAATCAGAATGCTACCATGGACGTAGCAAGGTAAAAAAGACAGTAAGTCTCAAGGGCAAGATGGTGTCTCTGTGTTTCATCTGTATAAAATGAAGCAGGTGAACTCCCAGTTTACTCAGAAAACTTGACTGTGGGGGACAGAAGTATTGTATATTACTCCTATGTTTTGCATCAGTGTAACTGTGACTGGATCACTGTGCTTGTTTCAAGCATCCAAACTTCAAAAAGAACTGGACAATGTTCATAACGGAGCTGAAGGAATGATTAAAGAATTAGAAGACATGCCTTCTAGTGAAAGACTCCAGAAGGTTAATCTACTTAGCTCATCAAAGAGAAGGTTAAGGGGTTGAGAATTGAAGGTTAAGGGGTTGTGACTTGATCACAGTCTCACATCTAATATGAGAAGTGGAAGTTTGACAATAAAAGAGTTTATCCCGTGCCTAATTACCAAAGGTCCAGTGGCTGAAAGCTGAATATAAATAAATTCAGAAAGGTATTTAATTTTAACCAAATAGGGTAATTAACTACTGACAAAAAAGTGCTACGTTTTGCCAGTGATGTCTTTTTCTAAAAAACTATACTGCAGTTCAAGCACAGCTATTGGATACAGGCCCTGCATCTTTACTGAAAGATATAAATAACACAGAATGAACTTAGAGAAACAAAGTCATCAACATGTTGTATTGATAAGTGCCATAATTTTCACATATGGAAAGTCCTTTATTTCAAAACTAATTCTGCCTAAACCTGAGTTTAAAAAGATGCCCACAGAAATATGAATCACCAAAAGGACACACCTAGCAGCAAATTGTGGCTAGAATTAAACATGTGAATCTAGCCAACTTAAAAAAATGTACACAATATCCACTTCATTAAGGTTTATATTTTGAGAGACTGTTTTGTCACAATGTTTCCCAAATCATTCCCAGTTATTGATTTGCAATGTCCAAGTGAACAAATATGACTATGATGAGGATGAATGCTTCAAAGTTAAATGATTCTCCATAGCTGTCTGACAGATAAGCTTCTGAACATGGCAAAATACAACATAGAAACTGAGCAGGGATTGCTTCCCCCCTCCACTTTTGGTAATGGTAGAATGGTACTTGCAATGTCAGTGTTTTTTTCTAGGTACAAAATAAACCAGCTGTGTCAGGAACCAATTTTGCCGTAACATATGTTACATTTACATTTCTCTTTGTCCTGGTAAGACAGGCTTGTTGGTGAACAACCTCTTCTAGAGTGTTTCTATGAACACAGAAACACTCTACAGTGGTAGAGTGCTTGTATAAATTCTGAAAGAATATCAGAATATATAAGATTTAGCTTATTGTGTGATATTCGTTAAAAAAATAAATACGTTGATAAGTGTCTCAAACCTTAAATTAAAACTTCTTTGAACATGCCTTCACCTTCACCAATAGCCTAGATTTCAGAAAGAAAAAAGTGTAGTCTTTAAATCACTTTAGCTAGCACAAGGTAGCCAACTTTTTGTCAGACCAAAGAAAAGTATTACAGCAACATGACAGTCCTTACATTAACCTGGATGTATGCTGAAATCTGCCTATTTCTTGTTCAGGTTAACTTTTATTATCTTCTTATCAGATCCTGAAAGTAATGATGTTCAGATTACAAAACCATCAATTTCTTTTGTGCGTCAAGCTTGTAAAAATAATCGTCAGCCGGGAGTCAGACTGATACTATTGCCTTAACACACAAAAAGTGGATTTTATTAGAGACAGCCTAGCACTTTCTTCATTCAGTTTTTGATTAAGTTTCACAATTTGTTGCCCTGGTAAAAGAATCTGAAAGTATGTTAGAAATATATTATTTCTCATTTAGGCATATGTGTGTTGGTGAATGCTTACAGTATGTTACAATATACCCTAAAGTTTAATAGCAAGAGCACAGTTCTTTTCTCCTGTTTGCTGTGGTGACTGGATTCACAAGCAGAAAGGTGCTATGAGTAGTAAGACAGTAGTATTGCAACCCAGCACTGCTTAAGGCTGATGCCCATCTGGATCTCTAGAGCCTTTCTAAAAAGAAAGGAAACTTCATGTTGCTACAGGGCTCAGAATATATTCATGGTGCAGGTCTACATACCAGGTAAAATTACAGAGATGGGTATAACTGCATGCAATATAAACAAGCACAAGTATGTCATTTATGTTGTCCAAAGCTGCATATCTAAACCATATCCATGTTCTAAAGGACAATTCTTTTTTTCTTTTCAACATATCATGCTTCTTTTTTGCTATTGCTGTTTATTAATTTGACCTTTTTTCTAAAGATTACTACTGAATCAATCACAATGTTTTCCCACATAATAAGATAACCTTATCAAGAGAGACATTAAAGCAGCTGGTATTTCATGAGCAAGCTGCATCACTCCAGGTTAGTAAAAAAAAATGTACCAGTTACTAGAGAGCTTAGGAAATGAAACATTGATTCTAGGCAGTAGCATTAAGAGCTTTAGAGGTTTAATGTTTTACAGCTCTGGAGGTGTATGTTTGTATATTTCTAAACTGCCTAAATCAGTGGCATGCAATTTTCTAAGCCTTGAGGATCAAGCTTATTCTTAAAGTTTAGGGGACAACAACAAATGCTGAGACAGGCTCTCAGTATTATTCTGAGCTGTATTTGTGAAAGTGTAAGGCGAATTCAGAATATTTTTACATTAGATATTTGGACTATCTCAGCTTTCTTCCAGATGAGCTTGGGATGAATGCTTATATCTTCCTATTTTGCCATATTTTGCTAATATGCATCTGAGCAATATCAAACTGGTCAGTTGGGATCAAGCCGTATCTTGAAACTACATGAGAAGAGGCTTTTTCCTGCTGCTTAAGTGAACTGAGTCATGGAGGAGACTTCTGGAAGAGTCTAAGGAACACCAGGGCCAAATAAAGGGAATACACTTAGCTCAGAGATACTATGTGTTAAAGAGATAACATGAGAATACAGACAGACAGGTAAAGAGAAATAAGCATTTCATTAAGAGATCTTTTTTAGAAGTTTCAGTTCAGCCCTATCCCAGAATAGAAAATGGAAAAGCATATTAAGGAACAGCATCACTAATGACTGCAGATACTAGACATCTTTCTGTAGAAGGAAAACTGTGAGGTAAGTATGAACTTGGATATAGAAATGAAAATGTTGATTGGGTGACATTGCATACTTTGGTTAAGCTACACAGTAAAAAGACATATACATCCTAGTTGATTAAGACACAGCATTAACGTACGTCTTACATTCTTTCCCCACCAAGTCACACAAATATGCAAATATAACAGCAAGTTGTTGATTTTTAAATAATCATACTGGAGATATTACAACTAGCACACTCAAACTAATGCTTTGAAAACTATGGTTACTAGAGAATAATAAAAATCCCACATACACATTCTTGTGCCAAGAGGGGCAAGATCCATACCACACAACAAACTGGTTAAAGGCAAGATCTCGTGGATAGTACACAAACAGGAAACCTCATTATAGAGAGTAACCTAGCTGCTCCCTAGCAAAAACTTTATCTGATAACACACTGTGAAGAAGTCTGAATATTGATACTCTATGTGTATGTCTAATAATGGGGAAGACTACCAAAAAGTTCAAAATTTCAATAATACCTGTGCTAGCTGAGTTAATTGGAAGTCTCACCAATAACCATTTCTGAATAATTCCTCCTCTTCTTGCAATGATCTGTTATTCTCTTGCTTGTTAATGGAACAACAGGTAGAAATTTCCCAAGTGACAGCATGCTCTGCAGGCTGGCTTGTAAATACAAAAGAGTACATTACAGCCATCCTATGTTAAAGCTTATTTGTTCTGTGAATACAATTTGCAGTCTTCGTGACCAGCTTGAAATAACCTCAAATAATTTTTTTCTTTTTTGCTATGAGAAAGGCAAAAAAAAAAAAAAAAAAAAAAGAAAAAAAAAACCCACACCCACCCTTTTTCTTTTTTTTTTAAATTTTTTCTGACCTGTTTGTTTTTTTTCTAAAGCTATAATGAAAGGGTATAGAACAACACATTGGTAGAGAGAAACAAACATTTCATTAGGAGATATTCTTTTAAGGTTTCCATTCAGCCCTACACAGGAATATGAAGTAGAAAAAGGTGTAAAGGGAAAGCATACAGTGCTTACAAAGGCTAGACATCTACAGTCTAACACATGTTCAGTTCAGCTTCTTAATTCCTCATATGAACTTTGAAGGTGAAAATTCTTATACTTTCAATGCAATGCTAAATGATTACCCTAATGATCCCGCAATTTAATCACAGCTTGTAATTTTAGTTTGATGCTACTCTTTTAATTTGGTGATAGTCTTAGCTCCCAGCCTTTCAAAGCAATGGTATTTTAATCTTATGAATAGAAAAGTTAATCTAATTTCTTTTAGTCAGAAAGAAACTTCTGATGAAAAGTTTTAAATTAACAACCACAAAAAAAAAAGTTAAAAAAAATCATAAAATATATAGAAAATACCCCAATAAAAAGAACACTCCACTTGCAGACCACTGCAGTGGTACGGCTGTGTACATCTGCTGATCTGGGTGTTGCATACAGCTCTGCCCGGGTGTGAGTATGACTGGGAGAAGAGCATGCTACGTATTGCCATGGATAGGGATGCAACGATTGGCCTCAACAGAGCTAAAGACTTCCCTGTGTCCAGCACTTGATTCCTGTGTGTATGCAAGCATACCATAAACCAGACTTGCTAAGGATCTAGAACCTCAATGTGCATCACTGTAGCTGGCAAGTTTGCACCTGCAATGACTATAGTGGAAATATTGAAAGTCCCATGATATATTGTACTACAGTATACATAGAATCATAGAATAGTTAGGGTTGGAAAGGACCTTAAGGTCATCTAGTTCCAACCCCCCTGCCATGGGCAGGGACACCTTACACTATAACACCTCACCCAAGGCTTCGTCCAACCTGGTCTTCAACACTGCCAGGGATGGAACATTCACAACCTCCCTGGGCAACCTATTCCAGTGCCTCACCACCCTAACGGGAAAGAACTTCCTCAATATATCCAATCTAAACTTCCCTTGTTTAAGTTTTAACCCATTACCCCTTGTCCTATCGCTACAGTCCCTAATGAAGAGTTCCTCCCCAGTATCCCTATAGGCTCCCTTCAGATACTGGAAGGCTGCTATGACATCTCCATGCAGCCTTCTCTTCTCCAGGCTGAACAGCCCCAACTTCCTCAGCCTGTCTTCATATGGGAGGTGCTCGAGTCCCCTGATCATCCTCGTGGCCCTACTCTGGACTTGTTCCAACAGTTCCATGTCCTTTTTATGTTGAGGACACCAGAACTGCACACAATACTCCAGGTGAGGTCTCACAAGAGCAGAGTAGAGGGGCAGGATCACCTCCTTTGACCTGCTGGTCACGCTCCTTTTGATGCAGCCCAGGATACGGTTGGTTTTCTGGGCTGCAAGCACACACTGCCTGCTCATGTTCATTTTCTCATCAACCAACACCCCCAAGTCCTTCTCTGCAGGGCTGCTCTGAATCTCTTCTCTGCCCAACCTGTAGCTGTGCCTGGGATTGCTCCGACCCAGGTGTAGGACCTTGCACTTGGCATGGTTAAACTTCATAAGGTTGGCATCAGCCCACCTCACAAGCATGTCAAGGTCCCTCTGGATGGCATTCCTTCCCTCCAGCATATCGACCGAACCACACAGCTTGGTGTCATCAGCAAACTTGCTGAGGGCGCACTCAATCCCACTGTCCATGTCAGTGACAAAGATGTTGAACAAGACCGGTCCCAGCACCGATCCCTGAGGGTCACCACTCGTTGCGTACACATGTACAATACTTACACAGGACATGCAAATATTCCATCAGAAAATATACTTTCTCCTCTGTTGATAATCTGTTGTTGGTTTTGGGGCTTTGCTTTTATGAGTTTACACTTTTTTAATTAAAGTGAATAGTGTGTGTGTATCACATTTATTAGCTTCCAATACATTAGTGTTTGCTTTCCCTACTTTTTGGCATAAAAAGGACTTAATTTTAAAAATAAGAATCACAACAGGAGGTTTTCCTTTAATTAAGAAGGAGCTCTTTGTCATTCTCAGAAATCCTACGGTATTTACTTTATTTTACAGTAAAAACTGCTACACTTCCTTGCGACATGATTCAACAGAGGTATAATGCAACCTCAGATTCAGAAGAGGAGAGCAAACATGACAGAGGAACATTCTGCAAATTCAGAGCAGCACTGCAGTGCTAGTGAAGCAGGAAGATAAGAGTTTCTTTGTTGGGAGTCAGTTTTGGTCCCGATTGTCTTATAATTTAGGTGACACTTGTAAAACAAATTAAAACTGAAGCATTACCATACAAACCATAAATCTCATGATTTAGCATTAAGCCTAAATCTATTAATGAGCAAACCTTCAATGGCCAGGAATGATGGAAAACCTGCTTAGCATTACCTATTGTGCATACTTATTTGGTATGTAATCCTGTCCTATGGTTTCCCTGTTTTCACTGCCTTAGGTTACAATATTAATACTCTTTTAAACAAAGCTTGTCTATGTAAATTACATTATACTGGAGTTCTGAAGGATTCCAATGCTGTCTTATTTTTTTTTTATATTTTTTCCTCTGGATTACTTTTTTTTTTCCTGAAATTAAAAAATAAGCTTCAGCAAGCAGGTGTTGCCAGTAGCTCTCAGCTACACGAAGGAAAGATTTCAGAGCAGTGCTTGGAGTATCCAATTTAGATAAGGGTAAGTTCTATTTGGAAAATTTTGGAGAATACTAGGATAAGAAGGTTATCTGCTGACCAGCTGAATGACAGACAAGAAAATGTAAGTATCCTCCACAAAGGATGGTTGTATCAGAGAAAGTGTGTTAACAAAATGAATGAGAACCTCCTATTCAGAATCCTTTACAAAGTTATTGTACCAGATAAGAAAGAGCTGGAGTTCAGGTGTATATCTTTAATAAAACATGACTAGATTCCTCAATCTTACAAGTGATGAATATTTACTCCTGAGCTTTTAAATTTATCTGAAGGTTTACATACAATTATTCCAGTAATTCAAGATTTGACAAAACACTGATACAGCTTGTAAACCTTCCCGTCCACACCTGAACTGGTGAAGCCTTTTGCCAATACAGCTGACAGTCAGTGCATCAAGTCACATAACAGAAATCAACCAAATTTATTTTTCTGCTAGAATCACTGCTGTACACCAGGGCTCCTACTGTGATGGGGAAGGCATCAACCAGAGACCTCCTCCTTCACACCTCATGTTCCTGCTGGGGGACCCTGATATATAGATGCATCCTTAGCACAAAAGGAAATGCCTCAAACACATAGCTTCATGAGCAAAGAAATTAGGACAGTGTGGTTTCTGGAGGACCTGAGGCACTGGATTGACTCACTAAGGTGGTGTGAGTTCCAACAGGAACTTCTCCCAGGGTGCTGGCACTGATGAGGCCACCTTCACAGAGGGGAGTTTCTGCTGTTCGATGAGGTATCAGGAAACTATCAGAGTCCCCATTTACAAAACAATGACAAATGGAAGAGGTAACTGTGTAAATGACCAGAGGGTGGAAAAGTCAGTGGCTCTCCCAAAACCAGAGAAAATTAAAGAAACTGAACTCATAGACACTCTCACTGTCCTCCCCCATGCAGGATGGAGTAGCTTCTGCAAATTCCTATATATATTCCTCATAAGACTATCTTTTCTTACTTATTTGAATATTACGGTTGTTGGGATGCATTTCTGTAAATTTAAAACCCAGCATATGATACCTAATTTGCAGAGAAAAGAAAGCGAAAGAAATTCTTTCTAGTCATAGCTCTTATTCCAAATTGGGCCACCTTACCAGATCATATGAGTTATACTTAGAATTGCTCTATACTTCGATTGCAACCATAAATGCCTAACTATGCTCCAGAGATGGTAAATTCCTTCTAAACCTCTATGACTAAAAGTGGTCAGCATTAAGAACGCTATGAGCCTGACTTTTAAACCAGACATATGTGCAGCCCCACTCACCTGTGTTACTACTTGTGAAGAGCTCAACCCCATGCAAGCAGGGGAGCTTTTTCTTTTTTTTTCTAAATACTTTTTCCTTTTTTTTTTTTTCCCCTTTATTTTATTGTGCTGGAGTTTTCTGCCTCTTTATTACTGATCTTCCTGTAACACTTCTCAAGGTGTGAATACACATCTGCGGGTATAAGAGTGCTAACACTTCAGTATCTATATTTTAGCAAATATTACCTCCAATAAGCATGCTTCACTGGAGACAGCAAGGGTATGTTTGTGTGAAACTAATCTTCTGGAAAAAAGAAATTGAGCTATTTTGATAATTTCCACCTAATATTTGATATCTACAATGCAGATGTCTACAGCCATGTTAGTATCCTGCACTTTCTTTATAGTCAATGAAGAGAAATAAAACCTTGTAAGTTATGATTTATGTGTTCACTTTTAAACATGTAATTTAGAATGTAATTATTTGCATCCTACAAGTGCTCATTACTTTCTATGAACTAAAAGGTTGCTGAAAAGCTTGGCTATATTAACATTTACACTTTAAACATATTTTAAAGGGGAACTGTGAATCCCACCTTCTGTACAGAAAAACAAGGGGGGTGAGGGGGCGGAAGAAAAGAAAAGAAAAAGAACAAGTAATGAAGCAAATTGATTGGCACAGCTGTGCCTTGAAGGGCTGGAAAGTTCATTAAATCCCTTGCACTTCTGTGGCTGTGCTGCTCAGCTTCATAACTTGAATCTTCCTTCCATCTACAACTGGATGCTGTTGATTTAATTTCACACTGATACTAATTCATTAAAATATCAATTTAATCAACTAAGCAAAATCAATGTGACTCCAACTGCAAATTTGATTTGTTGATTGTACTAGTCTTTTGTAATCAGTTTTGTAAAGGAAAAAAGTTTATGTGTTAATTGAGTTTTACTCTACTGGCTTGCTAGGTTTCTGTAAAATGCTAAAAAGGACACTGAGAGCTCCTGCTCCCAGAATGAAACACAAGCTGTAGGCCTGCAAGAGCAGATATAAAGCAAGTGAACCTCTTGACACTTTGCCATGCTTCCAAATTACAACAGCCACCTGCAGAAGATCAATAAGTAACGTAATGAACACTGCGAAAGCACTCTGAAATGATGAGATTCTCCTGCCAACCAGTGGTAATTCTTACAGAACAGGAGAAGTGTGACACAAAAGTATTTGTCCCACAAAAAGAATAAAAACCAATCTAAAAGACCTAGCACAGAAATCTATCTTGCATTTCAACTGGTAAATATATTTGGAAAAAAAACAGAGGCTTAGAGCACAGCGCTGGAGCCCTACCTTCTTCCAGACCAGAAAATGATCCTGGAGAACTATTTGCCCTAGAGTTTCATGCTCTCAATTTCCACTACTCCAAATTACAGGAGTTATCTCCCTTCCTGGACAATAACTCATGAGAAGGGGAAGTTCTTAAAGGGAGGTACTGAAAATTAACTGCCTTACCTCTACAATTGCCAGATTCCAGTCACCTAAGTTTCATGTGTCCTGAAATACATAAAAAGAAATAAAACCAGATTCCTTAAAAAATGGGGAGAAACTTGAGCCTTTCAGAGATGTAATAGCTGATACCAAAGGATACTGCATATAAGTAAGATGAGTTCTGACATCTCCAGGACTGTTTCACCTATGTTTATGGACCCTCAGTATAAAGCTATTCAAGTTAAGAGACGTAAAAAGTGCACTTGTGGCAACGGTTGTGGTACCAGCTTCTTCCTACACAGAGTTTTAAGTGTGTTTTAATGCACAATCATCAATGGGGGGGGGGGGGTGTCAGCTGTACAAACTGCACATGAAGAACTTGAAATGCACTGAGGTTGTCACATGATCTGATCTGGGCATTCAGCTGCAATTTGAACCATATTGCTCTGCAGTGGGGATAGAAATCCATGAAATGGTTTACCATATCACTGCCAAAAGGTAGCAAATGTTTTTGTAACGACATCAACCAAAATATACTTCTTATCCTTTAAACCAAGGTTCTAACAGTGATAAAACCATTCCACTACCTAGCTAAGCACTAACTAAAAGAATTAAATCACAAAGTGGCCAACAGCAAAGTCTTTGCCAGTGTGCTAGGTCCATAGCTATAGGTTTAAGACATAGCTGGAGGAAAATTGTAGTTTTTCAAATTTTCATTCTTCTGAGTAAGGACATAAAGGGTAACTGCGGAGTAGAAAGGTAACTTTGCATACTGGAAATGAGGCATCCATGGAACATCAGCCAAAGGTCACGCAACATTTTGTGGCTCAAATTCTACTCCCAGTAAAATAAGGTGCAAGTAGAAACACTTCTCTTGTGTTTACTGGCACTGCCATTAGATCTGTGCATGTGTAGCTGACCAAAGCTCAGCTCTGAATATCTAACATCAGCATTTAAAGTATTTATGCACATCATTGATGGTTGTACCTATTAAAGTAGCTCAGTGGGCCTAAACTAACTGCATTCTACCTGAATGGGATGGGGAACACATTGTGTTGGTATAAGAGGCTTTTACATAGAAATAATGTTAAAGCTGTCCAAGTAAAAGTGTTTTAATATGAAATGAAATTAAATCTTCCCGGACAAACAAAAAGCCCTTGTCCTCAACTGAAATAGTGACAGCAGGAGAAAACTGACAGACCTTAGTGATTAGCTTTGGCTGTATTTCTCTTCCTCCTAGATTTTCTAGCCCTCACACAGAGCCATGCCGGTTTTTTAAAGGATATAGAATACAACTGCTACTTAATATTTGAAGGCATACAAAAGAAAAGAGAGAACAAGGAAATGAAAGGCTAAATCAGTAGCTGGATTAAAGCAAGCTGTGGTCCCCATGTTGTCCTGAGCACAGACACAGCTTCTCAGTATTTCAGAAAGAAGGAAACCTTCTGACCTTGCACATGAAATAGCTTGGGTATCTAGTCATTGCAAAAAGAAGCTTATGATCCTCTCTTTGAATTGAACTGATGTGGAAACTTGGCCTGTCTTGGATGAAGTTGAACATGGAAATTCAACAAGCGAGGTTCCCTTCTGTCCTTTTTTGCATCCATTTGAAATCTAGTTTATAAAGCACTGCCCTTAATCTACTTGTAAACTTGCTTTTAACTGTCAGACTTGAGTAGCTATTGAGCAAATTGATACATGTTTCAAAGAACTGCCTGTTGTTTACTCTAGAGACATGACTGCATTCAAATAAGTTATTCCACCTTCATAGGCAAATATTTTTCAATTTATATCCTTTCATAAATGATTTTTAAAGAGAATTTAAATATTCAACTATTACTCCTCAGTAGCCACCAAGACTATAACAAATAGAAAGAAATGCAAAGGAACACTGTCCTTCAATGCCTCAGCAGTGACCTTGTTTTGTATTTTTACAGCATCAGCTAATAGCTTGCTAGCTAGTTCCCCCTTTGTGCCATACACCTATCTTTTATCACTTCAGTGACAGCAATTCTGTTATTTAAACGTATCTTTCCCTTGTATCTAATATAAGCAGAAGCATATCTGCAAAACTAAAGCTGTGCCTTCTTGCTTTTACTTGAGCAAAACTCCTATGAACTTCAGGGTTAGGATTATGCCCTATTTGCCTATTACTTTCCCAGCTTAAATGCCCTCAGCAAAAGGAAGAAACACGCAAACTTCATTTGGAACATCCTACCCAAGATACGCCTCCAGCCACAGGCAGAGACGATACCACTCCCAGCCTGTGAACTGGGCTGGGGACTGCATGGAGACTTTATGGGACCCTTGAGGAGAGCCATATAGGAGCCTGAGACTTCTTCAGAGCTCTTCATACTTCTCAGCCAGAGAATATCATCAGGTCTTAAAGCCAAAGTCTTCAAAATAGCTCTACAGAACAAAACAAGTGATCTGATCTTAACAAAGTCAAGAGCCAAAATCTTCCAGGGAGGCAGGATATTCTTTTCTAAATCGGTGAACTTCATTAATTGTTTCAGCTCCATGCTTTTCACCCTTGGTCAGATACTTCAGTCTATGTATCAGCAGCTCTGTGTTTTTGGTCAGTGACTTATCTGAAAGCACCAGATCATGAAGATATGCGGGACCTTTTTTCACTGTAAAGTTAGCTTCAGTTAACTTATGCACTGCTGATAACTCAGGTCCCATTCACGGAAAAAATAACTCTCATTCGAGAATAGTTACACTTTCAATTGGAATTAGCTGGCCCATCAGTGGAAATCAGCTCAGGAATCACATAAGCTACGAGCACAGATAGTCTGTGTTGCTCTGGTGTTAATTCACAGGGTGACTTTCCTTGTTCAAGCCACATTAACTTGATGGGCATTAGCTTGACTATATGCAACTTAAACTAACTATTTAGTGAGGTCAAGTTCTGCGAAGTATGTTTTGCCATAACCTCATAACCTTTCTGCCAGTTATTCCTTATCAGGAATTCGTTCTAAAAGAAGAGCTTTTCCCCCCACTCTTATGCAGTGTTGCACAAGCCAAAGCTACCAACCATCTGCCAGGTACTTTTTCATGCTGGACTAGCTGCTCTCACCTAGGACAGAATAGAGTCACAAAAGAGTAATTTTTATTTCACTTGTTGTTTATGTGCTTTGATCTCTAGGTTTTGTCATTCTTACCAGAAGGGCCTATTATTATGAGTGTTTTTCACTAGCCAATATAAATCTTTGGCAGGAAGTCCCTTCAGCCTGACAGAGGCTATCAATCTGCCAGGGAATAACAAAAGTATCATGTGCTATGAATATTTTATAGTTTACTTACCCTAATTGCCCATTTAATGTCCAAGCTCTAAGGTTATGTTAGTCGCACCTGTTAGGATATTTTGTCCTCCATGAAACCAAAAAGCAGGTCAAACCCCAGAATATTCTCATATCTCATAATTCAGTTAAAGATAAACTGGGAATAAGAAACAGATAAATCTACAAGCTTTTCCAGACCACAGAGCTATCAAAACGCTTTCAAGACATCAGACCTCTTTTCATCCTACGCACATATTTGTCAGGTACTTTTTGAACGTACTCCATGTGTGGAGACACACAGAGCCCATCTCAATCAGTGCAGTGGTTTCTGTGGTACATGCTGATGTGGCAGGCTGACAATTAATGTCTGTTTTAATATGGGATGCCCTTAGATTCAGAATCAAGCTCCTGTCAAGAGAAACACTAACCATAATAAAAATTTACTCTATCATCTTCTTTTAGGATTTTTGCATCACCTCATTTGCATACCAGCCTCTGGAAAACCTAACAACCTCACTATGCTATTGAAAATGTAAATGTGAATATCTTCCTGCACTGGATTTTCCTGCATTCAAGCTATCTAAAGATACACCTGTGCTGTATCACACACGTGATCTACACAGCTGGCAAAGTTATGTTCTTTCCTCTTTCTGGTGAGGTTGAAACCCTGCATGTGGCACTTAGAGTGCAAAACATGTATAGAGCACTGATGTATCAGGAAAACTTCTCAAGAAACCTTTACAGAATTCTACTACAGTAGGATATCTCCGCAAATGCAAGCACAAATACAGCTTTTTTAGGCATATTAGGGACAAGAGCGATGATTATCCATGAGATTATAAACCAACTTGTCTACCATACCAGGGCAATTATTCTGGTCGTTTTTTTCCCAAGGCAAGATATATAGAACTGAATAAGATGAGTGGCTTTGATTCAGCACTGCTTCTGGGTTTTACTGCCTAAAGACAAGCACGCCTCGGATTATTGCACAGTTCAACAAGAGATACATGACGTCTGCAGCATATACTGGTGTGGCAATGCAGCAGGTGATTAGAGATCCAAATGAACCCATCTTTCAGTGAAGGTCGTTCTGGTATTCCACAGGCTGTGATAAGAACTGCTGGGTGGAGGCCAGGTTTGGAGGTACAGCAGTGCTCCAAGCACTAAAAGCTGTTGGGAACCCTGTTATGAACTTTTGGAATGTGGCATTCTGGTAAAATAAGATTATTGCCAGCAGATTCAGAACAGACATTATAATCTTCTGCCAGAAACAGAAAACAATGACTGTGATAGCATTTGTGTCTGAGAATAGACATTGCTCAGCTGTCATGCATATTGACATTCGGCAGGAATTCCCAAAAATAAATGTTTGCTAACTGTTTCTGTCCAGGCCTAACTACATTTAGCACAGAAAGTGTTTTACCAGATTTGTTAGCATATTACTTCATAAGTTATCTATCGCTCATATCCCTACACCTTGCTTTCTCTTGTAATTCATGGCTAAAAATTAGAAAAAGCTGAACTGAATAAAGAAGCCATCACAGTTGGATAAATCCTAGAAGGTGTCAATAGAGAATTAGCCTTAAGTAGGAATTCCATATATTAAAATGGTATATTACACAACCCGGAAAAACTGTGGTTTATGCATTTCCTGGATTTTCTGTAAAGATTTTGCTTTGGCAACACATAGAATTTACAGGTCAGACTGTTCCTCAGCAATGGCAAATGCAGCCTCATAAGACAAATAAATGCACACAAATTCACACACACAGAGCAGCGATTTTCATTTTGTGTTAGGTTTCTGCTTCAAAAACTCTCCTATCATCATCCTAAAAACCCATACGAAACATATATTCTTCTGAATAACCTATAAATAGCAAATGATTCTCAATAATCAGCTCCAATGCTCTTCCTTTTTTTAATTGACACTTACTAGGATGTAATTTTGCATTATTATTTTTCATACACTTCAGAGGGGGAAACGGGCATCTTGAAAAGTCTTGCTGAATAAACTATTTTCAGTTTCTTTGTGAATTTTATAAATAATATAGAATCATGATTGCATGTCTTGAATAAGTAGGATGCAAAATAATTGCAGCAAGCACAGAGAACTCGCATGTACAATTTCAGCCAAGAGACTGGGCAAGAAACTTTTTCACCCATCTCATCATGAATATTTCTGTCAGTTCTTTAATTTTCCCCGTTCATCCAGACATCCTCAATTTCATTTAGATTCTGATCTCTGGAAGATTCCACGGTATTTTTGTATCTTATGTCCACTTCCTTTGCTGGTATTTTTAGTGGTGCATTTATTCCATTAATTTTAATAATTAACACCAGAAACAATAACTTCAGTATGACCACTTTTGACAGCTTGCTAGTCTGTGTTTGTCTGAAAATCTGGTCTCCCCACAGGTTATTCTGATTGTGTAAGGAAAAATGCAGCAATAAATATGCTCACCACATTCAAATTCTTGATGAAAATAAAGTTGCATGTAACGTTTTTCATTTTTTGTTGATTCTTGTGCTGTTGAAAGACTTTTGATATGTAATGCAGTAATACACCAGGGAATATTTCTTGGATCTGTTAGTTACAGTCAGCTGTTTTAAAATAAAGATGGAATCAGAAAATCCTCTACCTAGTTCCCCTATGAAAAGGATCTTTGTTAAGTACACGTAAAGCAAAAACGTGGTACTTTTTCTAAATCAATTAATTATTATGCTTTAGCAGCTGTAGAAATGATTTGAAAAGTTTAGCACAAACTTGAATTGGCAGTTATTTATACTCAGAATGATTTGTAGAGTACAGTTATATGTCTATCCCATGTCCCCAAATGCACTGAAATAAATTGAAGACTGTTTAAGAACATTTGCCTCAAAGTGATGTGAAAACCCTTGGCCACACCTGGAATGCAGGTCATATTTTTTTTCTCCTGGGGAAATCTTTTATATATTATTTCTTTTCAGGAGGAAAAATGCCTTTGTATCACAGGACAAAGCTTTGCAGCTTGTTCTTCTTTTCAACAGCCAAATACAACAATGGGAAGCCCAGTGACAGTTCTGCCTCCATAGAGGAGGCTGTATGCCACAGAAGCCTTACATGTCCACATACATAATATTCTGCTGAGATAAGACCCAACAATAGGAGTGGCCTGTATCAGCCAAAATATGTGATATAAGCTACTACAGACAGGAACTGTTCAGGTAACTTAATTGCCCAATTTCTTGACCCAGAAATACCGGATCTGGACAAGCTGTCATGTCTCCAGACACATAAGAAAAGAACACCATTGTAGGCTCTTGACTATCCAGACAAATTAGTAGGCTACCCATGCAGAGCAAGTAAACCACTCATTCAGCACAAGCCTGCATGAAGTCATCCTTCTGCTATTTTTCCAGTTTTCCTTAGTGGCAATACCTGAAAAATACCAAACAATTTCACTTCCGGTTAAATCTTTTCAGCAGCAGTAATGCACACATTTTCTAGTGCAGCACATCTAATCCTAGAGTCTCTGTCCTGGAAAACATTTATGTAAAAATGTTCTGCTATGTGCACCATCAGCTATAGAGTCAGCAGTGGTGGCAGTGCTGAGGATACTACCCACTTTCTTGTAAATAAACAAGAACTTCTTCAGTTCTAGGAGCTTGCATTAGAGCTAACAGAAGTGTTGAAGCTGCTATTTTAGTGACAATCTCTGTATTTACTAGGTGAGCTACAAATATGAGAGTGCACTGGTGTGTGATTTTAAAGTGTGGCCAATGGGGACATTTGCCTAGTAGCAACATGGATCACTGCATATTTCTACTTATTTTATTACAATACTAAGCTTTTATACTACAACACTAAGCATCTACACATTGAACGTGTCTGGTAAAAAAAGTGATTTTGCTTTTCTGATATGCTTCATGTTTTTCATATGTGTTTCATACTAAAATACTTCATCATCATCATCCTGCTGTTCTTTCACAAACAAAACCACGTGTTATCATTTCAAGTTTCTTTAAGTCAACTTCATGGTAAGCAACCATCCTGTTCTTGATCTGATTTTGCCCTGAATGGGCAAATGAACCTGAGCGTCAAAAGACCACTTCTGTGCTTATGGCAAGTGGATAGAATTTTCAGACAGTAACTGAGCTGTATTCTGTCTCTAATTCAAAAGCAAGCAAAGTACTAGCAACAATAGTAAAAAAAGGGTGAGAAGCAGGTGTACAGGTATTGGTATCTAATTGAATCCAGCTAATGCAATATAAAGCAGTCTTAGCTTTAAAGATTTAAATGGTTACCCTGTACTTAACATGGACACTTTGCAGGATTCAGTGGAAATAACAATAATAATAAATCAGTAAATAAGGCAGATAAAGGGAGGAATAGACTAATACATTTGCATGTTTAGTATACAGGCCCTGAACTGCTGTAAATGGCAATAAATTACTTGCAGTGTCTGAGAGTCAGTACTGCACATCAAATTAAACATGAGATGGTAGCTATCATTCAGGTTAGATAGCATCTGCTGTGGGCACTGGGCATCAGAAAGGGAACCTGAGGCAGAGTATGTGGAATATTACACTGATGAACATAAAGAACACAGAGGCTGAACCAACCTTGAGTTTCCAGGGCTGTTGCTTCTTCACTGAACACTGGGCAGTGTTCAATGGTATGGAAAGTTAGGTGCTCAAGGACAGCTACTCTCACCTATGATTAAAAAAAACATAGTGCTTTCTGCTTCTGACAGCTGATTTCAGACTGAAGGCTATATATTGTCCTCTTGATGCAGTATGTCCTTGAGTAAGATTTGAAACTTGATTTTCTGTTTGTTTAAGTGGAAGCAGGGGATCACATATACATCTGTCCTCTCCTTCAGCAAAGGGACAGCAAAACCTTCATTAATCAAATACAGTGAATGTTAAACACTGACTCTATTAACTCGGGGTAAATAAGCTACAGGATTACATTCATCCTGGAGGTCAAGCCCAAGGGGATTTGTTAGAGACCACTTCACAACAGGCTACCTTTCTGCCCTGCTGCACTCTTTTGCCTCTCCAAATAAAGTGCAGAAACAGATGGGCACAGTCCATGTGATGTCCATACTGTATATCTGCACTGCAGCGCAAGGGTGGCAGCAGTTACTCTGGACATTTTCAGGTAACTGGACTGGATTTTTTAAGCTGCCCACGAGGATGAAAAAAGCCTCTTTATCCATAAGAAGCTGCAAGGAGAAAATTTTGTTTTCCCTCTTGGTCTGGTCTATGCCAAAAACACACCAGTAGAGAAGATGTCCAAGACCTCCCTTTGCTGAGATCTCCATGGCAGGCTGTGCAGGAGACTTGATAGCCCTCCCCATTGCCACCTGCAGAGCAGCGCTGAGCAAGTCAGCAGACCAAAGAAGAACCAGAACATTAAATCCATGAGTAATTAATCTGGTTCTGGTGAGCTACCTTTGCAATATGCTCATAGTTGGAGGTTTGAGGGAGTAGCAGAATTCATCCTCATAGGAATAAATAATTTATTCTACACCCATATATTGCATCCATACATGTTTACAGAAAAAGAAACACAACACCATAGTAAAAAACCCTGTACATTTTCCAAAACATGAGTACATACTTACTGATGTAAACTCCTTTAATACATTTATAAGCACCCTCTAATGAAATGATCTGCATATTCACAAATGCAATGAGTACATTTCTTACTCTTAATTAGAACAGCAGAATTTCTGCACTCTGATAATTTATCTGTGAAAATTACATTACAGATTTTGCAGCTGATGTAAAGACATTACAGTATAAAACACTCAGTAAAAAATGTGAACTAATTACATAATGAGCCATGAAAAATCAAGTTCTCACTTGGTACGTCAGTGGTGGTACATTAGATATCTACATCAGTGGTACCCAAAAGCAGTAATCTGCTCCATAAACATTGGTGATTACACTTAATAACTAGGTCTTAATTCTGCTGAACTGACTATCCAGGATTAGGTGCCTGCAGATGCTTCCAGTGCTTGGAATGATTCACCTATGTCAAACCAGGACAGGAAGCTCCCTACAGCACATATTTGTTTTAGAATGTACCTTCAACCATCTGTACTGTAAATCTTCCTTTCTCTTCCTTAGGTTATACACATTTTTTAATGCTGTATCCTTTGTCCCAGCATATACTGGAGTAAATAAATTATTTTCTATTACTCGGAAGTAGGGGGAATCTCTGCCTACATGAACATACTGAGTATCTGGAACTGCAAGGGCTATCCCTTAGCCAATTATACACAACAGCAAGAGCGGCTCCATGGAGCAAAACACCTGTAACTGGATATCCCACATCTGCATTATGCCTATTTTGCAGTTTTTCACTTTGGACTGGCCCTGGTCTAACTCCACTGACTGAATGCTTACTTACTACAGGAACATATTATGAGCACCTCTAGAGAAAATAAGAAAATGTATCAGAGGAAAGCATCTCACATGTTCTGAGACAGCCCACTACAAACCAAAGCACAGTGTGTAGAGAGATACGGGAAACTTGCATCAGAAGTGCTCTCCTAATTTGAACCAAAGAGCTAAAGTAGTCAGACCCATCTGACCAAATCATGATTATGCTAAAGGGTGAAATTCACTTTCCTCCATCTCATCTTTTAGGAAAGCTGAGGAGCTACAGTGGCTGGGAAATTCAAATGTAATCACAAACCTTCTCCTACAAAATGGCAATATATCACTTTAATGTGAAACTGCCTCTTCCGCAAAACCGAGTGCAAAATGTTACGTGCTTTTGCTGAGTGGCCTTCCCAGGCCTAGTTGTCCAAACAGACATAAAAATCTATACTAATCCAAGATGACACAAGACAAGGCTTCTAAAAATGTGTGTTCTGCTTAACTGTTCACTTGCGATATATGCTCAGCGGTAAAGAGGATTTTCTCTCTTAGCCATGACTAGTTCGCGGGTCAAGGTCAAACAAATTTAGAACAGATCTCTGCATATGCTTTTACCTCCTTACACTAATTACAATCTAGTTTACCCCAGGGCAAAACCTGGAGGGCCTGCTAGACACATCAGCAGATGCCTGGGTCTGTCAACCAGATACGTTTCATAGTTGCAGTTAGCTTACTGTCAGCATTAAAAAATATTCAACGTTCTTTGCTCTTGTTGTTTGTAGGTGTGTTTTAATCTGATTTACTAGTTTTTAGATCTAGGAATTATTTTTAGAATGAGAGATTCACAAAACTGTCCACAGCTACAAAATTAAGATTCTGTGGGAGAACAGGGAAAACTATGAAAAGTCAATGAAAAATGTGAAGTCCCTTCATGTAAGTAGCATACAGAGACTGTCTTGCAAGAGGTAAAGAAGTTTGTGACCAATTTAATGTGGATTAAGCTATACAGACTACAGCTTCTAAATGAGACTGAATAGAAATTTAAGATGTTTTAAGTTACATAAACTGATCACTTCATAGAGTACTATGTACTTCATAGAGTATGGGAATGGTAAGTATTCAGTGCTCTCGTTCACCTTATATCAGTTTTCCAAAGTACAATGTGCTTATTATTCATCTTCTAAGTTCACAGTATCACAGTATCACAGTATGCTAGAGATTGGAAGGGACCTCAAAAGATCATCTAGTCCAATCACCCTGCCAGAGCAGGAACACCTAGATAATGTTACACAGGAATGTGTCCAGGCAGGTTTTGAATGTCTCCAGGGAAGGAGACTCCACAACCTCCCTGGGCAGCCTGTTCCAGTGTTCCGTCACCCTCACTGAGAAGAAGTTTCTTCTCAAGTTTAAGTGGAACCTCTGCCTTCAAAGAAGATGTGTGTGCAAAACTAAACTATCTCCATACATTAGAATGAAAGCAAATTTATAGATGACAGCAACATCATAACTCTAGTTCTGACTAGGAACTAGGAAGACCTGGGATATAGCTTCAAAAGACCAGCCTACAAAACACCTAGGAATGAGTGTAAGGAGCACATTACGTTTTACAGTGCAGTACAAATTTCCCCATATCCAGATCTTGTTAATGCTTACTGTTCTGTAGGTGACAAAAACTTGTCTGTTTGTCCCTTCTAGAAAGAATAACTGTCACTTCACCCTTCTGCTTCACAGGTGCCAGCTATTTCTGTCTTTCAAATTATCATATTAGACAGTACAATTACTTTAAATTCATAGAAATTGTTCCTAATTTGCATTAGATGCTATCATGTCTGTTTCCAACATAAAAAAAAAAAACAAAGCTTTTCTTCAGGTTTATTTGTTCACATTTTGTTGATCGGATGGGAAATGCTAACTTTCCTACTTGCTCATATCAATTCCCTTGTAATTTGTAAAGACATCTCCTAGTCTCTGTGGCTGCTCCAGCCTTTAGCTTCTTCCTGAGCTTTCATGTGATTATGGATTTCTACCTATGGCTACTTGCCAGTAATGTATCAATAAGAGAACCATAAGACACTGACTGCAAAACTTGAAATATAAGTAAATTAGGCAAAATTCAGAGGTCAGTCTAAGGAATTTCAACGTATGTGTATATATATTTATATATACACATTTATTCTTGCTGCTTCACCATCTGCAGTATCCACTTACAATATCCTTCATTCAGACCCTAGAAAGATCACGTGCATAGCTCTCAAGATTTACTATGTGCATGCCTGAAGTTTGGAAAGGCAGAGTTGCAACAGTATGATGTCTTTGAATCTTGTCTCTGCTGCTGATACTGATAATAAATAGTTTTACATAAAGTCCGATGCCTAGGAACATGAACTGAAGGGGACAAGCCTGTGAAAGATCCTTTTGACACAACACTATCAGATTTTGACATCAAAAAGAAAAAGTCTGAAGTAAGGTTAATAACGCTGCATGTTCTATTACATTTTCCCAGTAATTATTGAAGAAAATATTGCCTTTGAGACTTTTCCAAGAAGTGAGGAGACTAATGATATATTTGATCTTAAGTTTATTTCTCTCTTTGGATGTTTTCTTTCTGCCTCCTTTCACATTGATTAATGTTATGTTAGTCAAACTCTCTTTGATTATTGCTGCCTGTGATATTTCTTCTGAGATGAAATTAAACTTTTAAAATGCGCTTTACTATTTTGAAGTGTTTTCTTTCTCCCTTTCTCCTTTCCACTTTGTCAGTAAAATTAGGAGCTCTTGGGGAATGCTAAAACTTCCTTTAGACATGCCTGCTATGCTCTTTAAAAACAGTTTTAATTCCCATTCTAGAAAAGCACAGGGAAGAAAACAAAAAGAGAATGCAGTCAGTGTAGCCTCACCACTGTTCAAAGTGGTTAAGTGATCAGTATGATCTGTAGTGTAGCTTATTCTTCAAGTATTTTTGCCATTCCTCATTCTGTTTGATAAAATAGATATGTACGGAAGCTGACTTTTTACACTATTTGGCCAATATTTGTAGAAAAATCGGAGAGGCAGTCAAGCCTCAATTCATTGTCCAGTGCTGTAGATAGACATAATCCAGGTCTCAAAACAGATTCTACAGTAACACATAAGCATCTATTTCAGAAATACAGCAATAACTTTTTGAACTTTACCTTCTCCCAATAAAATCAAAAAAAGAATGCAAAATAATAAGAAGAAAACCAAGATGGGAGTGTGTTATCTAGCTAAGATTCTGTCTCTGAATGCAATTTCTCCATGGACTCTCAGTCTTCAAGCTTAGTGTTTGTGTTATTTTAAAAAAATATTATTGTTTAATGAGAAAGAGCCAAAGCAGTATAGTCATGAAATGGGAGATCCCACTGTGGCAGATGTTTATAAACAAAAGGACCATTCTTGCACTAAAGGCTTTATAATTGTTCCCATTATTTTAATTACTGAGCAGTTAAACTTTACCACGCTGCTGGTTTTAGAGAACTTCTGATTCATCATTTCTCTTTCTACTTCTTAGCAATCATTTAAAGAGTAAAATTTGAACCTTAATCACATGCGGGAAAACAAAGACCTATACTGAAGTGTCTGTGAACATTGTGTTACCAGAAGTTCAGAGACAAAGTCAGTAAGGGCTCAGCAGAAAAAAGCAGCAGGCATGATTAGAACTCCTTATAAAGAGAAGTCTAAGGACGCAGTCAAGAGGTGATGGGGAGCTGCAGGAACAGAAGACAACATTTGATCAAAAGAACATGCTAGAGATGGGAAGGGAAACCAAGAAAAGAGATCAAGAACAGGGATGAAGACTACACAGATCAGAATCTACATGAACATGAATAGGATCAGAAGACCATGAAGCTACAGAATGGATCTGAGGAGGTGGAAAAGTGAATGTTGGAAAAGCAGTTGCAGCATGGTAAATGCTGAGAGGGATCAGAAGCCAATGGAGGTAAGCATAGTCCATCTCAAAGTATGCAAGGATCATGGTGACAACTGAGCTATCCTGAGAAGAGGTATGAGATTCCTGAAGTATTAGTAACTCTAGAAGAGAATGAGGGTAAGAGTGCAAAAGGACTTGTGATACACCAAATCTATTTTGTCCTTAGCGCTAGCAGACTTGAGAAGTATAGAACTGTCCACCATGATCTCCAAAGCAACTGCCGTGGTATGAAAGAATGGAACAGAGGCCTTTGGACTCCTTAATCTTTTAGAAAAAAATAGTCTATCTGATGAAATGTACCAAGAAGTAATTCACTGAAATCAAGGCAAATCTAAATTCTGAGCTCAACAGAACCAAAATGAGCTATTCTACCCTATTATCAGTGTCTTTGTTCCAGAGTGTGCTACAGTATTTTAAATGTAGGAACAGCTCTGCCTCCTAGAAACTTACAGGAAGAAATCAGAGCTCTATTTCCTGAAATGGTGTTTCCTGATTATAATTTCCCCTGTGATAACGCCTCAGTGTTACCTTACTGTAAAAAGGGTTGGAAAACAGTATGCTAGTGGTTCTCCCAGGAAACAACCCACCTGAAGTAAGTGACGGAGCTGAAAATCTTTTATGCTCACTTTCCCTACCCAAACCCCCAAAGTCTTGGGTGCCGTGACAACTATCAATAGTAGGATGGCATGTAGCAATCCTTATGTCAATCTTTTATTAATACTTGATGTTAGTTAAATGTAAGCTAGTAAACCAAAGGAATATAGTAGAACCATAGAATCATAGAATAGTTAGGGTTGGAAAGGACCTTAAGATCATCAAGTTCCAACCCCCCTGCCGTGGGCAGGGACACCTCACACTGTACCATCTCACCCAAGGCCACGTCCAAACTGGCCTTGAACACTGCCAGGGATGGAGCATTCACAACCTCCCTGGGCAACCCATTCAGTGCCTCACCACCCTAACAGGAAAGAATTTCCTCACTATATCCAATCTAAACTTCCCCTGTTTAAGTTTTAACCCGTTACTCCTTGTCCTATCACTAGAGTCCCTAATGAAGAGTCCCTCCCCAGCATCCCTATAGTAGTGCCTATAAATGATAAAATTATTTTAGTGACAAGGACACCAAAACAGAATGTGCCATGAACTGGAGATTTACAGTTGTATATGCAGGATCTTGTATGGCAACAAAGCTCTTCATTCTTTTAAGTTAGTCTTAACGCTGATTTCACATCCATTTCAGACCTGTCCTTTCAGAGTACCTAGCAAGATTTATCTGTACTTATAATTTGATTTACATAGCAAACATGTGCTAAAGATTTCTGAAAAAGTTTCTTGCATTGATAACCTTAGTGGAAATAATATCCAGGCAGCAGACCAGAATTTTACAATGCAGACTCACATAGATTATAGAATTTCTTTTAATGTACTTAACCAAAGTAAAGCTTGACAATACTCTCCTGCCAGAATAAAACTTTATCATATGAAAGCTGCCCACGTAGCTGAATAGATGGAAATCTTTCATAGTAGTTAAATAATATATGCAGCTTCCTGCAGAGCAATAAAGTGACTATCATCAGAATTTCATATTCACAATGGGGAAAAAAGAAGTAATGGACCCCATTTATTCCTGGTAAGATTTTATTATCTACAGTAAGGTTATACCTTGAAGTATAGTTTGGAGGCTTGGGCATGTCAGATTTATGCTGACTTCTGCTTTTCAGACTACCTGGGCTTTGATTTGATAACCCATTGTAATTTCCTCTGCTCAAAAGGACTGCCTAATAGGTCCTGAGGTCCAATGGTTTGGAAAGTTTAAAGTAACATCAGGGGCTGTCAAGTGAGAGCGACATCTGCATTTGGTTTGGTGTTCACGTAACACTATGCTCTGTATTAGATCAAGCCAGTTCATCTTAAGTTTATTCACATGCAACTTTTGCAGAAGTTGAATGGGGAGACTCACCACTGAAAGAGGCTTCCTCTCTGAATAAAATACTCCGTGAAAAAAATGCACCCTTCTAACTTATTAAGTGCCATACACAAAACAACAAAATCATAATAAGATAAGCCTCAGTGAACTAACTGGTGGGTGCCTACAAAAATTAAGTTAGATATATCAGTTGATACCTAACAGATGACCAGCCATTCTTGTCTTCCAAAGAAATGGTTAAAACCTGTGAAAGGGAAAATTGCCCACAGGAAAAGCTTGTATTCCCTTCTATTGAGTGGGTTTGTTCTGGTTTGTTAGTTTGGGTTTTTTTCTTTCTGTTTTCTTGAGGGGGTGTGTGTGTCTGTGTGTGTCAGGAAAGAATTCTGACAAACTGTGCCAAGGACGGTGTGTGTAAGGATCAGGAACACTGGCAGAATTTTCTAATGGGAAAAAAAGGGGTTAGGATAAAATTAGGGATCTCAGCTTCCCAGCAAGTAGTGAAGGAAAAACAATCACAGCATCTTGCATGCACACAACTGAAGTCTATCTGGCTCTAAAAGAAGAAGATGTAGTGCAGCCAGGATTTGCAAGCACATTGGCACAGATCCCTTTTCTCATTTTACCACTAAACAGAGACAATATAAATTGGCACTGCAAGCTTTTCTACAGTCTCTGTTATGTTAATGCTTGCATACCCCTCAATCCTTCTGTCTAAACTCTTGCCATCCTGTACTAACCCCATTTCAGTGGCAGATACATGGGATATTTCAGAAGCACACACAGTGCTGAAATAAGGTTTCTTTGGGCACAGCTGTGCTACACAGCTCCCTCTCTGAGTCTGATCACAGCCATAAATGCATTTGAGTGGAGAAGTCCAATGTTGGGCTCCTCTCCATTTCTGATTTAATCTCTGGTATAGCTATTCCTGTAGCTTTATGGTTTATTTTATCTTGTATTAATGAGTAAGCCAGTAACCATAAAAAAGATATATAACAACAATGGAACCAGTAACATAAAACTTACCATCATTTGGCTCCATGAAACTAAGCAAAGCATGATCCGACAGTTATGAAAGAATCAGAGTAAAAGACAGTAAAGTCTTGTATCATCAACTAAAACACATCTGAATAATTTTAGAACTGTGTTACGTCTTAGCAGGTGAGAAGATATTACACAGATTTATTGGTTCACATTTATCCCTGGTATAACTCAGTTAAAATAAATGGTGGAACAAAAGGAATAACTTTGGTCTATTATGTAGTAAACGGTTTTTATAGCTTTGCTGAGTGAATAAATAATGATAGATTTTGTTGCCTACTATGGCACTTATTTTCTGCATTGCACATTTGTATTCAGAGCAAATACACTGAATGCGTTTTAAGAGAAAGCAATCTTAAAGAGTTGTACGCTAAGTTATACATCTGATGTGAAAATTAAACCAACAACAAACATACCCAAAAGGAACACAAACATTTAGTCATGATCACATAAGCAGAAAAAACGATTCTACCAATGTTCCTAAACTGTAGATCTGATCTCCTGCAGTGTTCTCACAGATTTATTCTGTGGGATTAAAGTGCTGAAGCTTAAGATATTACACTTTCGTACATCCAACCTCTTAGCAATTACTGTCTCCACAGCAAGGACAGCAGAAACAACACGCAAAAAAAACCCCAACAATGGCTCTCTGGACACTGAAGTTCACAAGTTCAGTGCATTAGTTAAAACTACCCTCAGCCTGTTGGATTTAGCTACGGGGTTTAACCAGACCTCAGCAGGATGCTGAGGAGAATAGCATTCTCTTCTGCTTCTCTACCACATACCTCCTGGTCTCTCACAGCTTAGTATATGAACACCTGGAAGCAGTAATATCCTTATTGCTGTATCTTAATCCAGCACAGCCCAACCCTCTGAACCCTAAGATATCCAAAAACTTTCCCAGAGAAAGAATAAAGATTATGACACATTTATATTGTTTTTTCACACAGTGCATACTGCTGAATTTTAATGTTCTCAGACATATTAAAAACTTGAGCATCTGAATTTAGAAAGTCCATGGAGCTTAGACAAGGTGTGAGACACCCCGAAGCATCCATTGGACAGTAACATTTTGCAGAGGGAATCTTAGTAGAGTTCTGCTTTCTTTACCAAGGAATAAATCTTGTTCCCAAGAAACCAGTGGCAAAATTTTCTTTTACCATAGACCACTGTGAATTTGCCCCAATCCAACTGTCAACATGTTAGCAGAAGCTGTATATATTTTGATTTAAAGACAAATCTTATATCCGAAGAAAGTAGTGTTGCTCACTGCTTTGCTCCATTGTACAGAATCCCACTCCCTGTGGCTCCAAAACAGTGAGGGGGGCAGTAAATCAGTCCCTTTCACTTCCACAGGAGAAAATGTACAGACACAGATCTGGTATGTTTATTGACATTGTTTTAGTGTTTAGTAATCTTGTGTTTTTTATTGCACGGGACAGAAAGAAACTAGCTGTTAAAATACAATTGCGCAAAGTATTAGTAATTAAGAAGGAAATGAAAATTAACTTGGAGCAATTCTCCTTTGCCACTGTTAAGAATTCAACCCTCTCCTGTTTTCAGTCAAAAAGAGGGAGGAACAGACTATTTTTTTTTTTAAAGTAAATTTGATATCTCTTTGCAACTGATTAACGCAAACCCCGGCAATTTTATCAGTAGCACTGTATTTTCATATGTAAAGCCCTTGCCCACAGATAACCTCAAATACCTCTAAAAGCACTACTTAAAAATACATATTGCACACTCAGATAACTCCAAGTAAGAGGCAAGGAAGGTAAAAGAGGAGTTACTGAGGGAGAGGGAATAGATAATGGAGGAGCAGCCTGGAAAATATTTCTTTATTACTTACACACATATACAACCTACTCTGCTGCTGAATGATATTCTGTTTTTCAAGCAGGCAACCTGCAGGTTAGACACATAGAAATACAATAGGTTGTTATTATTATTTGGACTGCAGTATATTCAGGAATGGACGTGCACTCTGGTGTGCTGACTGCCTTACAAACAGAAGTTCTTAAAAAAAGTGCTTCTGTCCCAGGAGACCTTCGCAGTCCCATAAAACTACAGAAAGGTCAAATCTTGACAGTAAGTTTAACCCGACTCTTTTCTGGTTTCAAGTCACTAAGTTTGTTCTATATTACACCCTTGGGTTCTCTGAAGCTTCTTTCAGTCACAAAAGCAGTTGGCAATCACACTATAAACTGTTCAGAAAAATTCAAAATGTGGGAGCATAAATTACTTTAGACACTCTCAACCTTCAGAGAGAGAAGCAAAAAGAGGGGAGGGAGAGGTAACATGAATCCAAAATGGGGGACAAATGACAACGGGTAACATTTTACCTCCAAACTTTGGTCTGGCATCCCAGTAAGAAGGGAAGAACCAGGGCAAATTTCCCAGGAAGTTCAGCCTCCAATAAATCAAATGGTAGTCATAATAGGGAGGGAAAACATCTTCCTATGCAAAGTTTGCCACCTTACCAATAGGTGTAAAGTATATGCCCAAGACAGGTTGCATATAAGTCCTTTTTTTCCTGACTCCTGGTGAATGGGAAGATGATAAACATGCCAGTTAAGGCAGCTCTCTCTGCAACATGTTCCTGAAACTTGCACAAGGGAAGGCAGAGAAAGTTCTCAAAGGCAAGACTAAGATGCATAGGACGAGACCACGAAGTACAGGACTTTTTTTTTTTCCAAGAAAACAAAAAAATGTCCAAAAGACAGTGACAACAATTACCACCAATCTCAGTCCCCAGGACTACACTGATAGAGTGAAGTTATCTCTGCATTTTTTTCAGATGTGTGCCTGAGCATTCAGATTCTCTACGTTTTCAATACAGCTGAGATCAGGCTATTGAAATTCCACCAGCCTTCACATTCATCCTCTGTAAGACTAAGTTTTATTAGCCCTACTTTTTATTTAAAAAGTAGTCTCTCTAACAGGCCCCTCTTGAATCAGGAGTCCCATTTTGGGGGAAATCACATAAATGTTCAGTAACAGATAGCTGTCACTAAGAGAATTTTCAATCCAAATAGGCAGACAAATGAAGAATAATTGCTCCCACAGGCACAGAGGGATGAAGACTTGACCGCCATTGGAAAAGAGGTTTTGGAAAAACATGCTTTTCCTGTTCCAGCTCCATAACCAACAAAGCATATCTTCTTTTTCTTTTAAGCAAGCAAGCAAGAAAGCCCATTTTAACTACATTTCCTTCTAGGAAAGTGCTCACTTAGAAACTGCCACCTTATTCCATCCCCCAAGCCAGCTCCCTACAGTGAGCAGTACGAAAAAAGGCCATGTTGTCTCCTCTCCTCCCTTTTTTTCATTTATCTTATAATATCATTAAGTTACATTTCTGTAAGGAATGTCTAACATATTTTGTATGTCAAACAAAAACAGTAAAGTGACATATTTTTATTATAAGCACCAATATATTTACAAGTGACACTGTCTATCACTAATACAGAAGAAGGAAAGATGCACGAATGTTGCCCTGTCTTGGCTACTTTTAATACCTGAATGCTGACCATGCTGCCAGATGCAATCCAAATCATCTATGTTAGGGAAATTAGTAATACTTCAAAACAAGCTTCAGACTCCCAAAAGCAAAGCAATGCAACAGCTGTGACAGTGGGCCAGAGTCCTCCTGTAGTGCTGGATGTGGCTAGAACAGCAGTTCATTACTGGTCTTTTTTTGCCTCATGTGGAGAAAGCTTTCAGAAGATGATCACAAATGAAGTATGAATTTTTTAACAACTGTAAAACATAACCTAAACACATGGCACAACAGTATGTTGCTAAACCATTCAGAATGCTTGATTTACACATAAACAGTGAATGTGAGATTAGCAACCTACTCCTATATTAGTTATGGAGATAGAAGATACAGGAGTTCAAAAAGACCTGAAAAGCAGGTTGTTGGTGACATGGCACACTGAAATCAGGCCAAGGACTTCAACTTCGGCCCACCTGGTTGGCAGAAACAGACACCTTCTCTTAAAGTGTGATGGTAGTATCAAGTCCTCTGGATCCAAACAGTAAAGGAAGAGTACACACACAGAGTAGATGCTTGGACAGTAATTACAAGTGACTAATGAGTGCCACTCATGCTGTTAGAGAGCCACTTTGTGATTACTACACTTGCTGCTTTAGGTGCTTCACCTAACAGAATAACAGAATGCTGGCTGAGTTAAGAGAAGCAGCAATTATTTAGCCAGCAGTAAGAAAAGGAGGAAAGGCAAGGAAAGAGAAAGGCAACTACTTTACTGAGGACACAAAGGCAGGGGACTTCGGGATTACACTATGTTGTCTTTTTCTAGGACTACTGACAACACCTTGTGTCACCAGCTTTCCTAACAGCAATAGGACAGCATCTCATCAATATTTGCAGTTACAGTGTAGGCTAGGCTTGGTAATGTGCTAACAATCAGTACCAATCTATACAGATGTCATGCACTTAATTGCCTCAGCAATCAGCTAATAATTTGTCAGATGGGACCCCAGCAGTGAGGCCAGCCTGGCAATAAGGATACTCAAACAAAACGGCTGCCAAATGTGTAAGGTCTTGCTTCCCATCTCTCCTGTGCTGTTCCTCCCATGTGTTATCCCACACATAGCCCTGTGACCCTTCTCTTTCCTTGTATTAGGTCTAGCTATCTTCTCTTTGTTGGATTAGCTTCCTAACAGGTTGTGGAAATGAAGCATTTCAAGGGGAGGCTGGACAGGCACCAGAGCTGGCCTAAGGTACTCAACAGAACTGTGCAACTAGGAGAAACAGGGAAGATGATGAAAAGAAGTGGAATAACTTCCACCCTCAGGTGGATCTGACCACATGGTTGCATGATCAGCAATGTTATTGATGCAGTGGCAGCCTGTACTCAGATAAGCTCAAAGCACCCATCACCCTGCTACCCAATACAACCCTGCAACACATTCACAGCAGTAACCTGGGCCATCCATCCTGGGACTTCATAAGGCAGGTGTACTAGTCTGAAGAGCTAGCCAGCTATGCAGTAGTGGCTCTTTACCTTGTTCCCAGGGGCTGTTGTCTCGTTAGCAGATAAGGAGAAAGTTACATTGAAAACTTACTGGATTCTTTAAAGGTAGAATTAAGGGAAATATTGCTCTAGCAAGGGATAGTTTGAGAGGTGGGTTGTTACAGTGTTTGCGGTTACAAGCAGTGTGTGAACCACTAGCCCAGAACCATGGACCAAAGGACACTGTCTCCTTTCATGTAAAACACAACTTCAGCATCTGTTTTCTGATGGAAGCTCATCTACTGAGCAGAAGCTCTGATGTTGTAACTATGACATTAACAGGTATATAGCTGTTAAAATGTGGAATTAAGATTAATATGCCTGATACCCAAGGATTATTTTTCAGTTTAAATGTAAACAAGAAATATTCATGTTTCAGTATTTATGATAACATTGCATGAATAGCTTCCCTCAATTAATTAGAGACATTTTGGACAAAATAATGCCTTAATGTGGCTGATGACAGGAAAGCTGAACATGGTGGTTCTTGCCTAGGTAATAATAGTTCTATTCACGTAGTTAGCACTTCTGAAAGGAAGACGAATTCTGGCAACAGGATCTATTTTCCTTAACAGATGTTTTAAAATATGGTAATGAGGTGTGGGTTTCCTAGGCTGTCAGCTGGAATTCACTAATCAGGAAACAGAACAAAATGGATCTGACGCAATCCATCTTTTCCCTTTAAACCTTTAAAGACTAAATTAGATTTTACATTAATTTTACAAAACACTGCTTGCAATAAATTATGTCATAACACATTCACCTTTGCTAACACAATTTACTCTCAAACTTTCTTTCCCTAATTCATAACTGTGTGTGACAGACACCATGTCTGTCTGAAGGGTGTCACAATGGCTTTGGCATTCTACAACAGTATCACGTTTCCGCAGAAGAAAAATAAATACTAAAAAATTCAGAAGAAACATTTTAACACGTTCTATCAAACTCCGTAGTTTGAGAAATGTAACACATTTTTAGATAGCAAACAAAATCCATACCGAAAACAAATCTTAACTAATTTCTTAAACACAGTTTTATCTTCACACTGATGAAAGCTGTACTAATGAAGGACCAGCTAGAATTGCATGTCTAGCAGAGAGATGAAAGAGAATGACTCTCTTAATTAAAAGCTGAATCACATTTAAATTTTCCAATTATAGTAGTTGCCAAACTTTTCTTTCCTGCACTTTTCTAGAATAACTCTCATGTACATCTCAGTATATAAAGGAGAAATCTCCGTTGTGCCAGTGTACCGTATTAAATATTTGTATGCCCAAAAAGAGTAAACACATTGAGAACAAGTTGAGAAACACATCAAAACCTTCAACTTCCACCACTGTTACTCATGTAAGTGATAAATTTGTGCCTGATGTTGCATGTCAGCCATCACTAAGATTGGTCTTTGGTTAGCAGGTATCTTGAATCTGGACAACACAGAAAGAACTAGTCATGTTTAGCCATCCTGCACTGTTAGAAAGCCACTATCATTGGCAGCTATATCAATAACATTATCACTGGCAGAACTCATAGCTTTGCCTGTCATTAGTGCTACCTGCCAATTCTTCCTATGAAGCCATGAAAAGAAGGGAAAATAAACAACTGGGCTGATATTTCCTGACAGTCTGCAGCTGGATTTCCCATACACAACCACACTACCCAATTTCAGACACAACTCTTTAGGCGTTTCCATGAATAAGATTGGAGAAAACTTCCCTGGTCTGCAATTTCAGACAATTCAGGTGTTAATTCCCTGAGAAACTGTAGCATCTCATACACTGGAAGAGTAACTTGAAATTTGGAAGACTGGTAGGTAAGCTTTTGTATCAGAAATGTTTCTTACTCTTATGCAAATCCTCCCAAAGTTGAACAAACTGTGAAAACATGAGCTGCTGCTATGAAAAACATACAGTTATGGAAGGGAGAGAAGGGGATAAACCTTCATCCCTCTGAGCTGCAGCAGTACAGGACAGTGTAACTGAGGACACCAAATCTACCTTCTCTTCACTATCACTATCTGGTTTTAATCAAAGGTTTTTAAAACTGGCATAAGTAAGCTGCTGGACATAAATGTACAGAAAGAACCAAATTTAATACAGTTATAAGTTTATTTTTGTCCTATTGTAAAAGTTACTTGCACTTTTCATCACAATCTCTCAGGTACTTTTCTTACATTCTTATGAGCTGCTGGGATGTATCAGTGCTCCTATATTGCAAATAAAATACTGAGTATTAGAGATTCAAAGCAGCAGCCTGAAAATGCCAGTTGTGTGGCAGACTAGAAACCGAATCAGAGTTTCTGTTAGCCTGCTGAGAGATTAGGGTAGAAGAACAGCAGTGAGTGGGGCTTAGGAAAAGACTCGAGCTACTCTCTCCGATAGTTTTTGTCTACTTAATTCCCACCTGTAAATTGGAAATATGTGTTCTTCATTACCTTTAGGGACTATTGTGAAGATAAATCCATTGAATATTTTGAAGTGACCAGATGGAAACTATAAAACCAGATAGAACAGTAACTTTTAATAGACGTGTGAGTTCTAGGGTGAATATGACTTCAGAGTAGTACAGTTTATTTCTATAATAAAAATAAATATTTTAGCTTTATTTTGCTTTTTTTACTGACTCTATAAAAACAAGTATAAATACACATGCATACCTAAATAGAGATGGGGATAAGCTACATCAAAAATTTAACTATAATAAAAATCAAAACTTTGATGTCAAATTGGTAGTTTCCCCCAGTCTCCCATTAAATAACTCCCTCTACTACTCACAGAGTTAGAGTCGACCTTATAAAGGAGAATTTGAAAGACAGTGGCAAAACAGGTAATGTATTTTTCACTCTGCTGCTTGTGTAAAAGACAGTAAAATGCAGTTTCATTATCACAAGCAAAAGACTTTAGCTGTTTTCTGCTGAGCCGTTCCTATATTGACCTGGAACAAGCAAATAGCCAAGCTTATGTCTGAAGTTTGATGTACCCAATCAGTAATGGGTAACTGTAAAATACACTGATAGATGTCTCATAAGCAAGACTTCATATTTATGCTGAGTGGTTCAAAAACTATTATGTTAGTCCTATTGCTAATGTCAGAGCTTAAATATAGGAAGTGTTACTTTTACATCAGTCTTTGCTAGGTGTTGATATCTAGCAGCCATTCTCTTCTTCAGATTATGTGAAGTTGTTTATCTTGTTCCGTTTTTGGATAGACAATTTTCCACACACAAACCTGTAAAGAGGCACAAGACATTATCCACAATGACATCAAAGTAGAGCATTAGGAAGCTGAACCAGCACACATTTCAGTTCCATAGTGTACAGGAACGGTGTTTCTGAGGCAAGAAAGTTTTGTAGAAAGTGCCTTACGTTTCTGTGGATATAAAAATACCCTTCTTGAACCTACTAGTCTACTGCTTCCCACAATCATTTTAATACATATGCTGAGCAGAACTTCAAAGCCTTCCTGAAGAAACCAAAAGCAAATTGGCTTTTCATCACCTCCTTAAGCAATAGCAATTGTTCACTAGCAAAATTTGACCACATTTCACTTTTCCTTAGCGCTAAAGAAAACAGAGAAATACAAGAAAAAAACTCTGGACTTGAGAACTTTCAAAAGCTACCATCACAAAAAAATCCAAGGCAGGATTTGCCTAAGCTCTGAAACCAAGCAATGTTGAAGGCATTAAGGATTGGTTAATAATTTACACCGGTGTCATCTTTTGTTTGTTATCCCCATTCATATTTTACACATTCATCAACATCGTTTCACTTCTGTGGCAGCTGCAAGTTCCCTGAAAGCACTGTAATAAGCTGACAGCAGGGTTCAAAGGAACTCCTTTTTTACGTTGTTTTTACTAGTATTTGGGTATTTCACTTAAACTCATGCTCATCTCCTCGGTATTTTGAAGCTTTCAGTTGAAACATTTACTGTCACATCCACTCACCCAGCCAAACCCCTTCGTCGACCATTTTACCAATAAGTCATTCAAAAACACCTCTGAAATTTCTTGCATTTGATGGTCTGTGATATTTCAAAGACTACTGCCAACTTGCTCCATGCTACCATAGCTATTGCAAAGCAGCATCCTGATGCCTAGCTCAGAGTGACAGTTAAATCCAGCTTATTTAGAGAAAACATTTGATTTCTATCACAGCACCACATCAGAAACAAGCAGCCTAAATTGAGTTTTGTTGATTTACGTACAAGGAATCATAAAACAGTCACTGCTTTGGGCCTGATTTTAGATAAAGGACCTGTCTACCCCTACACGTCTTTAGCCTCTCTGTAAGTCACCAGTGGTCCCTGCTGTGCAAAGCAGCATTCTTCAGTTCCCTGTACCCTGAGGGCTGTCAGAGAGATGTAGTTTCTGTCACTCTTTCTTCAGCTAAAAGTGAGCTGTGATCCCTGTATTAGCGTACCACCAATGCACACAGACATCCTGCACAACCAAAAGCGCTGGCTTGTGCTTTGACAATATCTGCCAGAGGCAGTGTCATGTTACTGGAAATTTCCAGGTATCTGCTAGGAACCAACTCCAGTGCCAGCATTTTCATTCTATCATATAAAATTTTGGAACAGCCATAGCAATCAGCATCTGGTCTGCAGGGCTTTCTACTCAGTGACTTTATTTTGTAATACAGCAGTACTGTTCCCATTTTCCTAAAGAAGGATGAACCTCCTGGCTCCATGTTCTTCCAAGTTTCTAAAAATGAACTCACCTCTCCCAGGTGAATTTTGATTTTCTGGCTGTTCTCAGGGATGTGTCTCACACTTGTTCTCACTTTCTTTCACTCAAGAATCACTATGATCTAATATTGCTTGTCTTGTATACAGTGCCATGCAAGTGCACGCATCCAGATTTTAATACCGCAAGGCAAAAAAGTGTAATTCGCATATGCTCATTATTTCCTACAAACGAACAGACACCATCCCTATGCCACAGCTGAATTTGGCACAAGACTTGGCAGCATGGTTGATATGGAGACCTCTCCTGAGGTCTTTCTGAAAGCTAATGTTTAAAACATGATTTTAAATTACTTATTTTGTTGTTCTCATTCACAGCTCCATTTAAAGGCTTTCTTTTACGTGACCATAAATATAAAGCAGAGTGCAGTCAGCACATTAATTTCTGATTTCACCTGTGGATTGTAACAACCAGCTTTTCACACAGAAAGAATAGGGTTCACATGCACATATTTTAAATTGCTACTTTATTCCTTATACCTCTATGCAGAACAGAAAGAAAAAATTGGAAGATCAGTTTCCTATAGTAAGTACTTCAAGCCAAGAGGAATCTCAGTTTCAAAGCAAAAAGAAAGCAAACTTTTCACTCTTTCTTTTAGGTTATGATTCTTTCCTTTTCACAATAAGAACTGAGTGAAGTATGATTAATCTACTACTGATTTTCAATTATAAGCAGCTTTGTTTCTTTTTTATAATTTAAGTAAATATTTAGAGTTTCAAATAAATTGAATAAAAATGAATGAATAAATTATTACAAAATATGCTGCTAGCACTTTCCAACAGTGCATTAAATAACACGATTGAGATCAGACACATGCTTTTAATTAACTTGTCTTCCCAGTCCAAGGGGGTGCCCAGTTTGAAAACAGTTTTTCTCTCCTTATATTATAATACAGTAGAGAATAGAATTCACTTTTTAGTCATTAGAAAAAGTGATGTCAGAGACATATACTCATGTCTGGAGGCAAGTATAAGATTGTGATTTTTCTCACTTCCTAAGAAAACTTAGTTGAGAACAGTTTTCTCCCAAATCCTGTCCCATCCAGCTACACTTTCTCCATATCATAGAAAGATGTTACTCAGCTGGTGACTAAGAAGACACTGGAAACTGGTCCAAGAAGTAACCAAAAAACATTCTGGTTTTAACCAGAGACTTACTAAAATGTCATGCATATTCCCTTTTGTTACAAGTAAACAAACAGAAACAAAGAAATAAAAATAATGTAAAGGAACTTCATTAACCTTTTTGTCTGTTTGTTTTTAAACTAACTTAAATATGGAAACTAATACTATGTTGTTTTCAAAAATGTTTCGGTGGCCCTAGGATTTGTTTGAGAAAGGACAGGTTACCCACTTCTGTTTAAAAGAGTGAGGAATTGCATCACAGAAGGAACAGTACCTTTGACACAAGTTCTCACCCTAGAACTGAGCACCCCAAATGCCTCCAAGGGATCACTGCAAGAGAAAAGGACTGTAATTTTAAATTTTGTTTCAAATTCTCAGCAAAGTCTAGCAGAAAGTAGAGACAGTTTTAATTTGCACTTGATGTAGCTTGTATCATTGAGGAATCATGTTAAAGTACTGGATGTTAGTTTCAAGTGTTCAAAGTTTTGTGCTATTCTGAACTGCTATACTGAATTTGATATTGAATTACTACAAACTAGCCAAAAGAGGAGATCATCTAGTCAGATCACTTGCTAGCTATATATGCTCTATGAAAAGGACAAGAGAAAAAACATGGTGGATTTTTGGTGATACTACACAAATGTACCCTCAATTCACAACTTGCCTGATTCAGCATCCTCACCCTTTTGCTCATTAAAAGGTCCCAGCAAACTTCTCATTGCTCAGCCTGTTCTTCCAGAGCTTTCTACTGTGATTCTTGGTAGAGATGTTTCCCTAAACCCAGGAGGATGAAAGGTAACCCTAAGAAAGATACACTTTAAGGAGCGTTGCCTTCTGCCATGGATGGTATGGTAGAAGGATTATTTAGAAATTGAGAAGTTATTATCAGGGCTTGAACTGAAAGGGAAGAAAGGGACAACTGGGTTTGCCCGGTGTAGTAGAGGAGCTGCAAGTTTTACTATGTTCTTCTAGTGGTAAGAATTGCCTTCCAACTGACTGAAAACATTACATATTCATTCAGTGATACCCACTAGGCTGCTGGTGCTGCACTACACAAGAGCTTTCATTGCCCTTTCCAAGCACAGATCTCTTAGGTCCATGAACACTGCAACAATCAAGGCATAGAAATCACTGTCCTGAACAAAACTGACACCAATCTACAATTCTTGTTCTCTGAAGTATTCTCATTGACTTTGTTATAGCATTTAGGGCTTGACTTTTCCGCTGTACACAAGCAATGAAAAGAGTATGGATTCAGCTGAGATTAAAAGGGAAAAATCCTCTAAGATGATATGAAGACTTCTGTCCAGCACAGGAATTATTAATAAGCAACAAACTGAATGCATGATTTCTATGTCTTTGAAAGACACACACACACACACATACATGCTGTTCAACTATAAAAGACGTAATCTGTAATCCTAATTCAGTTTTCAGACTGTAACAATCTGCACACTCCAATGGGATATTTCATTTTTTGGAACACCTACATATGTAGACTAAAAATGAGAAAATATTACATTCTGAATAAATACATTCAATAAGGAAGTCACAATGCTCTTGGTATGAAGGCAACACAGTGATTACAGTGTGAATGCATCTGTCATCCTGACATCTAGCTTTGCTTAATTACCTGTATAATATCTTTACAGAACGGTTTAGAAATATCCTGTTTCATCCAAACTGACATTTTCTCAGAGTAAGCCTGTGTTATTATTGTTTGAGAAATATAATAAAAGAACAGCATTAGAAGCATTTTTTCACATAAGAAGCTACTTGTGGAATAGTTTCATTACGTCCCAGAGTCTGTATTAATTCAAATGACTAGCACTCTGTTCTAACCATCTTAAGATATTTAAGGCTAGAGTAAGAAGAGTCACACTCTGAGGCTATACCCAAATGTCTGTATTTTGATTTGAACTGACCAGTAAGCAGAATTTCTGTACAGCAACAACCCACAATTTTGAGGTAAAAGCCCAAACTTTTCCACTTTAGTGGAAATAAGAGCTGCAATAGCTTGCTTCAGAAACACCAAGGCGCTGCCCAAACCCAGAGGCAAACATTCAAATAGTGCCATGAGCAATAAAAGTACATCATTAAAGCACTTCCAAGTTTCAAACTCCTATGATCTGAAATGATTGTGAAGTTTCATGGATATAGGCATGACAGGGTAGTCTAAACCATTTTATCTGACCTATCCCTGATAGAAAACTGAGACCTGGAGATCAGTAATCGCTGAATATGTAGTTAAATTTCCCTGCAAATGAAACTGAAACCTGAGTTTCAGAACTGAGTGAAAAATCCTTTTGACCTTATGTCTTTCTCTGATAATACATTTACAAGCTGTTTTAGCTTACAAACACGAGTGCATAGCTTATGAATAGTGAAAAAAAATATATGTTTAGAAAGAAGGTAGGTTGTTCTGTGTTTATTTTTTTTAGCTACATGAGTCTCAAACTTAAGTCCTGGAGTTTGAGGAAATTATATACACAAATCCTTTTAAAAGCAGAATTTCATACTCCATTACTTTTAAGACTATTCCCAGAAACAGGTGGATACTTATGTTTATTAAGAGTCAATCCATTATCAGAGATAAATACACATTTTTTCTAAGAAAGGGGAAATCAGTGCTATCTCAAGTGCTAAACACTTTAAGTTAGATACATTAAAGTTTATTCAAATACTTTAAAATGTAAACATCAGTAGATACTTTTGAAGTGATGTACCCATCTAGGCCAAACCATTTGAGTCAGGCGAGAAATGCGTTTTTCTCAACAGCACTGTTCATACAAGTCACTGCTTTAGAATCATGCTTTCCAAAGGGGTTTCACAAGCAGAGCTTTCTTGCAAGTCATGATTAGCTTCTGCAGGGCTGTGAAAATCATCTTTGAGTTTTACTTCTATAAAAGGCAAAGTAACTGTCAGTATTAATGATGACAAAACCCTTCTCAGGTAGCTATTATTTTATGCCTTATATCTTAAATGGGGATCCATGTTTGGGATTTACACACTGCAGCTGTGCAGTGTGTAAACCCTCCCAGCCCTTGAGAACCAGTCCTGCTTCCAGACCAGAGCCAGGGTGAGATTTGCACTTTGTCCCTGCTGAATGCCTCAGCCAGAGGTGAACTCATCCTAGAACTCTATGCTCAAGCTCTGCCTCTAATTAAGTTGTGGTTAAGAGATTCACTGGGCCATCCTCCCTGAGACTTTTTGCAATTCTCTCATCTACCACATAGTATTGGAAGTCACCAGGGCTCTGGTTTATGTTACTGCTTTAAACATACCCCCTATGATTTTTTCGTGTACTCTTCACTAGGTTATAACCAGTTTTTAGTCCCGACTTCTTAGAGTCTCCCAAAACTCTACCAAGGTTCCTCTACTATGATTCCCCATCGGCCTACTCATTAACACCTTCCACTCATCTAGGAAACATGAAATGTCTCTTGCATGTAAGGAAAACAGAAACTTCAGAGGTTTCCACTGCACCTCACAACCACTGTGCAATGAATCCCAAGGGGGAAGCTGTGAGTGGTTTGCAAAATCCTCAGTAGCAAAGGTACCACTGCTGGAAGTCACTATGCTTCCGGCACAAGGAGACCAGTGTACAGCCTGCAGTCCTTATTCCCCAGCGAGACCTACAACAGTCTACAAATATCTCTTCTCTTATGACAATCTCACCACAGCAACTGCCATGTAACTCAAAGGAACTCCAGGAAGACACTTTTGTCAGACTGCCACTCTGAATGGGAATAGCTTTAGTAAAAATGCCTCAAAACCCACATCTTGGACTGTACATGTGTCCATCAGTGTTAAGCTTTGCAGACACTGGCACAGGACATTGGAGAGCAATACAGCAGCTGGTGGGGAGGAAGAGAGAGAAAGCAGGTGACATTTGCTTCATGTTTTCTCTGAAAATCAGCTGTAAGACCCAGGACTATTAAACTCCACAGAGAGACACATAGCTTTATGAAGCATCAGTAACAGTTGAGTCCTTAAGGCAGGAAGGACATAAACTGACCTCCTGGGTAATATTACTGTCATTACTTTTGCTCATTGTAGAGTTTCAGTGACTCTCAGGGAAACCTCTAAAATTCCCGAATTTTATTCCAGTCTTATATTGTCCCTTTAAATTTAATAAAATTACCGGCTACCACCATGCTACCACCATGAAGAGCCTGAAGAAAGCTCAGGCGATTACCAACACCACTGCCTAACTATCTGGAAAATAAACGATGTGGGGTGTCAGGCAGCACTTCTAAAGAAACTGGAACTGGGCTAAGAGTAAAGTGTGCTAAAGATACTAATTTCTAATGATGATGCAATTAACTGTCCCAAAAATTTGTTTGGTTAATGAAAAGTCATTACCCTAGATAAAATACAAGAGGAGATGTTAAATGATCTGTAATACAGACATAGATCCTACTGTTTTCTATTTAAGCAGTAAAGCTACACTCTCGACTTTTAAGGCTATCAACATGGAATTTACTTTGACCAACTCCATAAAGACTTCAGTGAAAACAATAACAATTAATGATGGGGAGCTGCCATATGACTGGAAACAAAGCCTGAAAACTCATGCTTACTAAATGTTAATCAAAGCCTGCTAGAGCACATTCTGAAACAGAGCTTCCATCTGCCATACTTCAGGACAAGAGTAAGAAAGAAAGAGCTAGGTAAGGGAGAAAGGAAAAGTAAACAAAACATTACAAAATGCTGACAAAATCAGCCAAATAGCTGACACAGTGATGAATGCCATGCTGCCTGCAGAACAACAGAACATGACCTTCAGGTTTTGCTTCTCATCCAGCTTTTGAGGAAGCTATAGGGCAAAACACGTGATGAGGGAGTGCAGTGTCTACACAGCACCTCAGAGAATTTCTGATTCCCTGGTCCATAGACTTTTGGGATTCCAGCACTGTAATATTGATTTCTCACCACTATTTTGATTCTGCTACCTGTCTTATTTCTACTGAACTCTGAAAAATCACAAGCATGTTTAACTGCAACCACTCCAAAGAACTCTGTGAGAGGTTGAAGGTAAATGAAAAGGTGTTGAAAGATCAGGCATGAAATATACCTGCTGCAAATAGACAGTTTGAGATATCATTTAACAACAGCAACAAAGATGCAGGGTCAGATAGAGTATAATTTAAAAAATTTTCTGTGACAATTGTTCTAACATTACAAAAATATGAAGATGATCCTGCTCAGTGACACCTTACAGAGAAAGAAATGACTAGACACATGAAGACACTTGTTATTTCCCTTCTATCTTTCCCTTGTTATTTATCTCTTACTTCCTATTTGTGTTGCTCTGAGGCATAGGATTGACACTGACCACTGAAGAATATTAGTTTGAGTATGGCTGAACTGCCTGCACCTTTCTGAAGATGCTGCGTCTTTCATCCAAGTTGGCACTTGAGCCCGAGTCTTTTTCAACCTTCTATATTTAAGAAAATAGTTATAGAATTTATTTTTTTTAACTCTGATTAGTTTCTGGTTCTGCACATCTGGGATACAAGTAGTATTGTACTTTTCTGTCTTGTCAACAGGCTGTAAAATATATGTGTGTTTTCTTAACTATCAGAATAATATAAATTTACACTGGGGTGCTCTTACATGTGAAAACAAGTAGGAGCCATATAAGTGCAAGACAATATTGGGAAAATAAAGCTATTAGAAGATACAGTTCTGTCAAACAGGACTATATTCTGCCTTTACTTAAATGTCAGCCTCCTGACATTTCAATGGATACAAAGATAAAACTAAAGCATATCACATCTTGCTACATGCGCTCCTTATTGCACACTCATTTGTATACGTGACACAGATGAAGCACCATGCTGCTAAAAGCCTGTCCATCTTTCTGACTTTATTAGTAATCTAATGAAAGATATTAACCCTGCTTGGACATCTTGCATCACTCATCTGTGAAGCATTGTAAGTAAATTCCTTATTTACTTGAACAGAACACAAGATTCTTAAAGACCCAATGTAGCAGCCAGCTCAAATTTAGACATTTAGGTATGTTGAATGGTTTAAAATATTTTTTTGCCTAGCTCCTGAGCTTACTTCAGACTTGGGGATAAAAAAGTAATACAGATCATGAGTATATTCATCCATGAAGAAAGCCTCCACACATCCTGTGGTCAGAGACAGAAAACATCTCTGATGACCCGTCATTGCCCAGTCCGTCCAAGGAGCAGAGCACCAGGTGACAGGAATCCTGTAACAGTTGAGCAGTTCAGAGGAGAGCTCAGGAGAACATGTAGAACCAGCGCAGGTAACTTTTACTCCTAGCACTCTGTTTTGCTATCTTGCTTTGTGTGTTTTGCTGCAAAAACCCTGAGAGACAGCATGCTATAAGCCGCTACAAAAACATAAATCTATTGGCTGGACAGTCAGTCCCAGCTGATGAAGTGCCACACCACACTCAGCACATGCTCTCTTTTGCTTCATAGGGGTATCAGAAAGGACACAGGAAGGGCACTTGAGTTACTATGGGGGTGGATAAGGGGTATAGTAGATGTTAACTGTTAGCTTGCTTAACTGCTACAAATGGATCAGTTTCTGAGGCCTAGGGTCATGGTGGTGAAATAGGAACAAGGCAAGCAGCTACCTGAATCAGTAGCCTTTCTCTCTTTCTATATGTGTAGAGAGACAAAATGTGTTTTCCAGCTGCAACTTCTGTGTGAGCAACAAGTTTCAGCTCCATTATCCTGCTTGCTGAACCTGTAAGCAGCTTTCAATCAAAAGGAAAACCAGCATCAATTAGATATCCACATAACAAAATTTATGTAAGAATCTCCAGTGATAGGGAAGAGTAAGGGATGAAGGATGAAGAAAAGGATATGCTACCCATCAGCATTCTCTCCCTCTTACATGTTTGCATTCCAGTACCCTTAAAATTAATTTAAAAATAAAAATTTCCAATCATCTGACAAGGGAATTTTGACAGTGTATTGCAGCTAGGAAGCTAAAATGCATAAAGACAGCAAGACTCACTCAAGTATATGTCTCTTACTCCAGAAAGGATATTTGAAGCTGCTTTTATCACTTGTTTGGTTTATTATTTATGAGGCCATCTGCAGCCAGTCGGTTCACCTAAGCCTGGTCACAGCTGAAAACCCTCTTTGTTGTTGTTGTTTCTGCTCTTTCTGACATGGAACCTGCCTTTAAAAAAGACATGATATGAAATGCACTACTCACAGCTGCCCCCTCTTTTCCCTAGTAGCTGTATGATTGTTTGATGTCAATGCGATCAAGGTCTGCAGGATATCGCTTGTTACTAACCCTTACAAAAAGCATCTCATATACAGGCAATTCAAATTGATGGGTTGACAACCAAAACTAGCATACTTATGCTCATTCTGTTCAGTTGCTGCAATTTTTCTAGGTCTTTTTTCATGTAAATGTTTTTCAAAAGCAGGAAGTCCTGCTGAATAAGATATCTGAGAAACAGGTATTAGAGGCATATTATAGTATAACTAGAGCACATTTTTCTAAGTCAAGATCTAAGCCAATCTTCCCCCATTTAGTCACACATTTCCCACATACACTCAGCAATACAGTCCCCATGGCCCGTACCTTGTTAGGTCAGGCTTAGGTGGTTAGCTTGTGCAAAGAAAAGCTGCAATTCCTCAAAGAGTGGAACGATTCCTGAGGATCAATGTCCATCTTTTTGAAAATAGAGAAGTTATCCCTTGAAAAAACATGGGAAAATGTTGGACCATGATAGCCACCACAGGTAATTCACTTTTAATGTTCTGAGAAGACCACATCACAACTTACTATACCTATTATTTCTTATGTAAATGTTGCATTTACAAACACCAACCTACAGTTAAGTTGGCCAAGTTAAGTTGGCCAAATGCAAGCTGAATAAATCACAAAATTGGAAGGTTTGAATGTGACTTTGAACCTCTGAAATGCAACAAGACCATATTTTCCACACTTTTCCTCTGCAATCATGAAAACTATCAGGTTTCTTTTATTGCCTTCTCCCAAGACCTATAGGTTTAAAGAAAGTGTATGGCTATGGGTCTTGCAGTAAAACTACTAGAAACAACAGTATTGTATCATACAATTTAAACATTGAAGTTTAGGTATGAGGGATGAACAAGGCTCACTGTGTGACTGTGGCTATACAAATATTTTTCAATATTCCAAACGGTGTCTCAGGGTTATGGTTAAGCACATATGATGAATTAAAGAAAAAATAGCAGCAACCCTTCATTTATGTAAGTGCCCAGCATGCCCTAGTCATGACCGTTTCATCTCAGTTGGAGCAATCCCAAGCACAAATACAGCCTGGGTGGAGGATAGATTGAGAGCAGACATGAGGAGAAGGACTTAGAGGTGTTGATTTACAAGAAGCTCAGCAAGAATCGTCAGTTTGCACTTCCACCCAAGAATGCCAACCATATTTTGGGGTGCATCAAAAGGAGCATGACCAACAGATCAGGGGAGGCAATTCTCCCCATCTAGTCGACTCTGGTGAGACCCCACCTGCAGTACTGTGTTCAGCTCTGTGGCCCCCAACACAAGAGGGATGTGGACCTGTTGGAGCAAGTCCAGTGGAGGGCTATGAAGATGATCAAAGGGCTGGAGCATGTCTTTTGTGAAGGCAGGCTGAGAAAGTTGGGCTTGTTCAGCCTGGAGAAGACGCCCGGAAAACCTTATAGCAGCCTTCCAGTATCTAAAGGGGGCCTACAAGAAATCTGGAGGGGGACTTTTTACAAGGGCATGTAGGGACAGCATAAGGGGGAATGGCTTAAATTGAAAGAAGGTAGATTTAGATTAGATATGTCTGTGAGAGTGGTGAGACACTGGCACAAGTTGCTCAGAGGAGCTGTGTCAGCCCCATCCCTGGCAGTGTTCAGGGCCAGGATGGACGGCGTTTTGAGCAACTCAATCTAGTGGAAGGTGTCGCTGCCCATGGCAGGGGGGCTGGAACTGGATGATATTTATGGTACTTTCCAGCTCAAGCCATTCTATAAGTCTATAATTTTCTATAGAGCTGCAGCACTTCCACATGCTAGAGGTGGTATCTGCTAGGGGCATTTCTCTAAGACTGGACATGTAACTTTTTCAACTGTTTGCTGATCTTACTGTGAAAGTGGAGTATTTATTAGAATCATAGAATCATAGAATAGCTAGGGTTGGAAAGGATCTTAAGATCATCTAATTCCAACCCCCCTGCCGTGGGCAGGAACACCTCACACTAAACCATCTCACCCAAGGCCTCATCCTACCTGGTCTTGAACACTGCCAGGGATGGAGCATTCACAACCTCCCTGGGCAACACATTCCAGTGCCTCACCACCCTAACAGGAAAGAATTTCCTCCTTATATCCAATCTAAACATCCCCTGTTTAAATTTTAACCCATTACCCCTTGTCCTGTCACTCTAATGAAGAGTCCCTCCCCAGCATCCCTATAGGCCCCCTTCAGATACTGGAAGGCTGCTATGAGGTCTCCACGCAGCCTTCTCTTCTCCAGGCTGAACAGGCCAAATTCCTCAGCCTGTCTTCATACAGGAGGTGCTCCAGTCCCCTGAGGGGAACTCCGTTCTCCCTAGTCTGGCTTTTATTTGCTATGTACTTGCAGAATCCCTTCCTGTTATCTTTAATACCTCTAGCTAAGTTTAATTCTAACTGGGCCTTAGCTTTCCTAACCTGGTCCCTAGCTTCCTGAACAACATCCCTGTACTTTTCCCATGCCACCTGTCCTTGCTTCCACTTATTATAAGCCTCTTTTTTTCATTTGAATTTTCCTCAGGAGCTCCTTATCCACCCAAGGAGGTCTCCTGGCCCTCCTGCTGCACTTCCTTCTGGTTGGGATGCAACACTCCTGAGCTTGTAGCAGGTGATCCTTGAATATCAACCAAGAGTCTTGGGCCCCCCTGCCCTCTAGGGCTGTATCCCATGGAACCTTACAAACAGGTTCCTGAAGAGGCCAAAGTCTGCTCTTTTGAAGTCCAGGGCAGTGAGCTTGCTGTACGCTCTTCTCACTGTCCTGGGGATCTCAAATTTGAGCATCTCATGATCGCTGCATCCAAGGCTGCCCTGGAGTGTCACATTTCCTACGAGCTCTTCCCTGTTGGTGAGCACGAGGTCAAGCATGGCAACTCTCCTTGTCGGCTCCTCTACTACTTGCAGAAGGAAGTTGTCTTCCACACAATCGAGGAACCTTCCAACAGATGTCAGGGTGGTTGAAGTCACCCATGAGAACAAGGGCCTGCGAGCGTGAGGCTTTTCCTATCTGTCTATGGAGTGCTTCATCCGCAGGTTCTCCTTGATCAGGCGGTCTGTAACAGATCCCCACAGTAATGTCTCCCATAGCTATATTCCCTTTAACCCTGACCCACAAACTCTGTTGACTGTTCACCTGCCCCAGACAGAGTTCTATACTCTCCAGCCTATCCCTAACATAAAGGGCAACTCCCCCTCCCCGCCTGTCAGGCCTGTCTTTTCTAAAGAACCTGTAACCTTCCATTCCAACACTCCAGTCGTAGGAGCCATCCCACCATGTTTCTGTGGTACCTATTATATCATATCCCCATAGATGTGCACGCATCTCTAATTCCCCTTGTTTGTTCCCCATGCTACGGGCATTTCTATAGAAGCATCTGAGCCGAGCTCCAGCTGAAGCCGGCTCATTGGCTGGAGCGGCTGGGATATCTCTACATTGCTCCGAGCATTTATTATAGGTTCTGGTGTGTTGGGATGGAATGATGCCCCCCTCCACCAACACATCTGGTTTAAAGCCTCCTTGACCAGTCTGACAAGCCTCCTACCAAAACTGCTCTTTCCTTTCTTTATCAGACCAGCTCCACCAGCCCCCACTAGACCTGGCCTACAAACTCAGGTCCCATGTTCAAGGCACCCAAACCCCCGACTATGACACCACCCTTTTAACCATTTATTAACCTGGTTAGTGTTACATTTAAACTATTTAATCACAAACAATGAAGCAGGACCTTCTGCTTGAATTACTAGACAAGCAACTTCAGACATCTATTTGCAATAAAGTATGATCATGTAAACTCATGTTTCCAAAATACAGTCAGACACCTTGCTCTGTGTCACTGCTGCTAAATAAGACAAAAGAGCAGAGAATTTACATAACCTATCATCTGTTTTCTCTAGATAAAGTATACATGTTGCTTTCCATGTCTACTCTGGAATAAATGGAGCTTCTACCAATTCCATGGGAAATTATTCCACAAGGTATTAATTTTTGAAGTTCCCAAGTTTCTTCCACAAACAACTATTTTTTAAATTTGAAGTCACATTCTGCCAAATTCGTACCAAGAGACAGCTGAGGACAAAAATGATGAGGAAAGGGAACTTGGGTTTTTTGACCAATCATCATATTTTAAGCTTGACAGAAATTAAAGCTTGAGCTAAGTCAACAAATGATAACATGATCCTGAATAATACAGCCAGCATTTGTTGTGTTTAACTCTTCTATTCTCCATATCATCTGTCACAGGTTAAAAAGATCCATATTACCTTTCACAGCTTGTGGATGAGTCTCATACCTTGAAAATGCCTCTGCTAGAATGACTGGGAGGCAAAAGAGTGCAAAACCACCCTCCAGTGGCTGAAGACTCAACACCACAAGTAGTGAACTGAGGCAGTTTGTAATTTCCACACGGTGTTTCAGTCTGTTATATACCAAAGTATACATGAACATATGAAGCTTATATTTCAGCCTGTTTTTTTTTTTCCAGTGGTCTAGCTGCCCTCTCATCAATATCTGTTCTGCAGTTAGACAGTTCAGCAATACCGCATAATTTCAGTAGCCCTCGTTTTCAATTAGCAGATGCTACTGTAAAATACACTAGTGTTTAAAATGTTTGGCCTTGTTATCTTGCAGCTTTCTTTTTTAAAAACATCTCTAAAATTTCTACCTGCACCTACAAGTGACAACTTTTTATTACCAGGCAAAAAAACTTAGGCATTAATCCCAAAGGAAGGACCATAAAATTGGTTTTGGCTTGCTTTTAAATTTCCTTGCTATTTACCTCAGCTAAATCCATGAACCAATCTCCAGCTTTGCAGCTTTGCTTCCTGAACTCATGTATTAATGATATGTCAAAATCTAAAGCTCCCCGAAGAAAAGAGGTTGCTATGGGATACTGAGCGCTTAGGAGCAAAGTCTAGGAAGACGTATCCTGCTAAGAAAGGCTCCAAAGACCTTGTTGTGTCAGCCACTATTGCTTTTTATATCTTTAGATGAAACAAAATCACTGCTCTGGGAGCCAGTGGGCATCTGTCAGCCTTGATTGCTCCATCCTACTGACCATTTCAACGGGACTATAGGAATCCATTAGTGGAAAGGAAACTCCTCCGGTTCTACAAAAGCTCTGACTTTGCTAGCTGGTATTGGGGCTATTCTCCTGCGACATATGTAGACAAATCATTGTTCTTCAGCAGTACCTGTCTGTAATCATGCCTTCCCTCCTAGATTTTTTTAATGTGCCCAAACACATACTCAAAGAAATTGTGTGCTACAGATTAGTGGTGCTTATGAAGGAGGAAAGAAGAACAAAGTGTGTAAGTTTTGGGTGGGGTTAGCTAGCCAGACAGACATCATTTCCTCAGAGGTAAAGCTGACTTTGGGAAAGGAAAAAAACAAGAGGAAAAGAAGAGGTGAAGACTAGAAGATGTGACTGTTGAAGGATAATTTCTCAGAGAGAGCATAGCTTCTGCCAGAAATGTGTGCTTGGTGAGAAAAATAGAAATCTGAATTGCCTGAAGGACTAACAAGAGGGAAGGCATTTGTGACAAGTTCCCTGTGTGCATCAAAAAGCTTGGTCACTGATGTACTTAGAAGCATTTATATACTCCCACAGTGAAGTAGTCACACTAAAATCTTTAAAATTTTGCTTTTTCTGAACGAAAATTGCTGCCACAGAGCTACAGTACATACACATAAGTGGCTTCTGACACGATCTTTAGCAACAGACAAGTTTATAGAAATTCAGTTTTGGCTGCAAATTATTCACAAACAAGAAGAAAGGCCCTATTTGAATAAAAATATGCACTTACCCCTCCCCCCCCATCTCTTAAAGCACACTTACCCTTTGTAAGCATAGCTGTAAAGATTTGATTGTAAATGTTGTGCATAGTAATCTCATTGTTTCAAAAAGCTACCTAAGCTTCAACTCGTAAAACCAACTATGCATTTACATGTCCCATACATTTCTAATTAAATTCTTTGAAGGTTAAGACAACAGAATTTTGCCTCTAGATCAGCCATGATGTTCAGTTGAAACATAGGTGATATTGATGATTTCCATGTACAGCTATCTAATAATATAGTGTCTACAGCTATCTAAACATACAGCTAACACACAAGCTTTGGTCTTCATCTTTTGCAGTCAGTTGTAGAGACAGAAGTGAGCCAAAATAATTCACAGGGGGTCAGTTTGCTCTTCAAGAGCAAGTGTACTGTGTTCACCAGTCATTGAGTGACTGGAGGAGGCAAGAGAAGGTCCCTTATCATCATGGTTTCTAGCTGAAGACCATGCTGCATTCTGTCAGTAGGACCTATTTTATACCACTAGTATTCAACGCTAAATGCAAAACAAGAAATCAAATACACACTTTAGCTATACAGGACTGATAACTTTTTATGGTGCAACAAGAAGTACGGTATTAACTTCCAACATGAGATATAAGAAAGATCCCATTGAAAATACAAATGAGAAGACACCTACAAATCTTGTGTTTCTGTTTCTGGAAAAACTGCACTACAAAAGTGCAGTTCTCTTCTATACAGAAGAGAAGAAAAAAATATTAAAGAACTGGACACTGTGATTTATGGGTAAAGATCAAAAGATTGATTCCTACTTAAATTAAGGCTGTGGTTAAAGGCATATGAAAATCATCTTGAAGTATTGGAATGTCATAAGCAATGAAATGAGAGAGAAATCACTTTTGTTTAATGGGCAAAATTAGTAATAATTGAATGATCATAACAAAAAAGAAATTTGAGGTAATAATAGATAAGGAAACATCTCCCAACAGTGTATTTTACTGCACTGCAGAGGTTTTCCTCAGAAAACACTGAGGAAATAATGTAAATGCACATTTTAACTATCAAGTTACCCACAGGGCAAAAGAACAGTCTAAGAAAGCTCTCTGTGCCAGCTTTCTCCTACGAACTTGCAAGACTGTATTAAAAACTAAGAAACAGAAAGTGTCTTGGGCTCAGAACAACAAATGAGAGCAGACTCCATGAAAATGTGAGCTAAAAGTTACAGCTCTTGGTTTTGTTTATGCTTTTTCTCCTACTGGAAAGCTCTGAATCTCTTAAAAACCAAGGCAGAATACAACAATAATACAAAATTGCCTTTGGTGAAATATTTCTCCTTGAAAAACATTTTTAGTTCAATGGTATTTTAAAGGTAAGAAATCTCTTACAAATTGCAGAATCTTTCAAACCAGAATCTTCTGATTCGAAAGCAACCACAGTGATTTTCTGTCCAATTTATTTCTTAATAAAAAAATCTTTTTTTTTTTTAATGTATTATCATTGATCTACTGGCTCATTTATTTTTAAATTTAAAAAATTAAAAAACAGCAAAACAAACATGAGGTAATAATTATTGAAACAAACAAAGAAATCATTCATGCTACCACCCAGCTCCCATTGTATGCTTTTGAAAACTTCACCCCTACCTTGTGTGAATGGAAGCAAAATGACACAGTGGATTCAGATTGGACTGATGGCCTGGATAACCTGCACAGCCAACTGCAGCATCAATTCTCACACATAAACCAGGACAAAACCCACTCAATGAATAGTGCATTTAGGCAAACAACAGCCTTGGATCATTAATGAAGAATAAACTATACCCTCATACCTTTGAATTTCACTTTGATGCAAGGCATCACTTTCACGTGAAAGTCAGAGCTCTTGGGAGTAGGGTTTAGAAAAGCTGTTGTAAGTCAGTGGCAAAACTTCTACTGACTTCTGTGAAATATTATGTTTGTTAACAAAGTGTTATGTTTTGTTTCTTAACAAAAAGTAAATATTCAGCAGTCCCAGAGGATGAACCCTTTAACTATTAAGAGGCATAGCACCGTGGTCAGTTACTCAGAGTGGCAAAAGAGCATCTATAAATCTGCAGTTGACTTGGAGAGTAGCATGTGTTTGGGCCATGCAATGCCAGCCAACTAATGCAGACAACTAGTTTTCTTAGGCTTTTTCCAAAATCAAGTAAGAGTGATAGGTAGCACTTAGCTACTTTGCATTGCTCTCAATATTTCACGAGTTTAAAATTCAACATATTCAGGCACAGTGCTGGTTCTCTGCTGCTTCCACCTAAAGGACTCCTGGTGATGGGGTTTTAATTCTCCTCACCACAGACATCTGTAGTGTTGAAGTATACCTCTGAAGCACGTTTCAGATCCCTTGCAGAGCAGAGAGAACAAAGAGCAATGAATAAAAGAACTACCTAGGTAACCATTCATCTACCCAAGAGCAGGCGCCTTCAGTTGCAAGCCACTCTTGTAATTGGAGACTGATTCTTGGAAATACAAAACCCACCCTTTGAGCCTGCACTGAAAGAGAGACCATTGTCCATTTTAACTTGTAAACATAGAAAGACAGAGTAGCTGCATATTTGACTCCTGGCTATAGCATTGCAGTCAGTTTGCTGGTGTACAAAATATTCAGGCTTGACTTCTAAGGGATATGGGAAAATTATTACCATTTTGCATTTAAATAAATAACCCAGGATGGCCATTAGATCTCTTTAAAACCCCAACTTGAAATAATTATTGAACCTCATCAAGTTGGCTTTGTAGCCTAGCTCAAGAATGACCTCAAATTCCCTATGACAAAGCTAAAGCTACCTCACTTCTGCCTCCACTGTCATAACAAAGCAATACTGCTGTCATCTCAACGTATTTAATGCAGTATAAAGGTATCTTTTTTTTTGTAAGTGAAAACATGGCCTGAGGCTGCTTGCTTTTCTTTTCTCTCTGTGTTGGTGCATGGATGTCTTTTGAACTTCCTGAAGTCAGCGGGATCCCTGGGTATTGTCATGTTTATTTTAGAAAAGTCCTATTGTTCTGGAGACTAAGACCATTTCTGAGGCTACTTTGAAACTACTCTTTCAAACAGTTTATTGTTCTAACCTTCAATTATAGGGATATCAGTGGAAAAGTGATTAAAGACTGGTTTCCCCCAGCAGAGACACTATTTTTATTCATTTTTGATGCCCTATTTGGCTATTTATTGCCCTTATTGTTCTTTTTGATGGTTGCTAGGGAGAAGGAGATTAAAACTCAATGTGCAGCACAGCTCATTCTAGGGTATAATTTTGCTGGTATTTAAAATAATATATGCCAGATAATAGATAAAAATTACTGTGTTGAGCTTAAAAGGGGATATTATTGTGCCACATTTAGTTTTATTTTTTCCTAGTCTTCAAAAAAATGTTTCCTAAGGGATACACAGGAAGCAGACAGATGTGATAAATAGAAACAGATTTCCTCTGTAAATGCAAGAGGAGAAGCATAAGCCCCAGAACTACTGACTGTTTTCCTTGGTGGAACAGAGAATAAGTCCCTCTCTAGACAGGACTAATTTACTTTATTTTTTTCTTCTTTAATTGAAGTATGTGCTGTTGTGAATTATTTGAAGCATATAATATAATTCTGTGAATAAAAATAATTTCTTAATATGGCTGTATTAGTGATACACCTATAAAACCCAGGCAAATATCCCCTACTAGGATGCCAACTGCATTATGTGGGGCAAAGCCCAGGGTCTCTCTTGGATAAAGCAGAAATTTAGTCAGGAATTGTGTTTTGCTCTGAGCCTCTTAGTTTCTTCCAGAGACTTGATTTGTTTGGGAAGGTTGGTCCTTCCAAACATGATCAGCAATGAAAGATTCTATATAGACCACACAAGGCATCAGCTTCACTGATAAAGCTCATCTCATGAAACCAAAACAGGTATGCAGGAGGTGGACTTCCATGTGAGCATTGTTGATCTAGAGTCAGTGTCCAGAGAAGAATGAATGATTCACCTGCTTCTGAGCCTGCCTGGACTAAAGGGAGGAAAGTCTGGTGGGCAAAAAATGGCCTGTGAAGAAGAGCTACACAGCTAAAACCAGGGCTGCAGGAATGGCTATGCCATCCATAATGCACCTTTTGGCTTGAGTTATTTTTCAGTTTAAGTAAGATAAAGAGGCAACAAGACTTAAGAAACAGGTAGAAAAAACTCTTTCAAGGTGACAGACAGGGTTTTAAAGCTCATAAAACCTGGTAATGAATAGAGACTTGTGAGTGAGTTTGGTCAAAGTATTTACATTCTTTTAGAAATAATATCTGAAATAGGGTAAATGATTCCTGTTGCTGACAACTGTCAGGAAAAATTCAGAGAATAATTTCTCTGCTATACTGAAAGAGAAAACATGCCTGTGGTCACAGATTTTTCTTACTTCCTCGGGCTTAGTTTCTACAGCTGATTGCCTTTGGGCACATGCCTGTGTGTAGTACCAAGGGGTTTCTCATGGGCCCTGAAGCATTCTCATTTCATTTACACAGTTCACTTCATTCAAAAATGAATATAGTAGTGCTTACCCATTTTACCATAAATTATAAAAATAAAAGTATTAATGTACCTGTATCACCCAAATGTTACACTGACAAGCATCACAAAGAAGCATCCTGAATATTCAAAGTGAACACCAGATTGTCAGATCAACATGTTTGGTTATCTCACATGAACTTCAGATCTTTCTCTCAATGAGATTACATCATGACTCAGTTATATGACAATGTTCTGATTTCAGCTTTAACAGCTATTTTATTTTTTTTCTTCCTAGTAGCTGGTGCAGTGCTGTGTTTTGGGTTTAGTCTGAGAACAGTGCTGATAACACAATGATGGCTTAGTTGTTGCTAAGTAGCACTTACCCTGATCAAGGATTTTCCAGTCTCTCATGCTCTGCCAGTGAGGAGGGTCAGAAGAAGCAACAAGGGAGCAGAGACAAACTAGCCAAAGGGATATTCCATACCACAGCACGTCATGCCCAGTATACAAACTGGGGGGAGTCACCCAGAAGGACAGATTGTTGCCTGGGTCAGGCTGTGTATTGGTCAGTGAGTGAGGAGCAATTGTATTGTGCAACTGTTGTGTTGTTTTTTTTCCTTTTTCCTTTTATATTCTCTCTTCTTGTTATTTCCCTTATCATTATTATTATTAGTAATAGTAGTAGTAGTTTTGTATTATTGGACTATTGCATTATTATATTATTGGACTATTGGACTGTTCTTATCTCAATCTGTGGGGTTTGCATTCTCTGGAGTGTGGGGGGATATAGGGTTGTGAGCCAACAGCTTCATGGTTCTGAGCTACCTGCTGGGCTTAAACCATGACAGACCAGAACTTGTAAAAATTGAACATTAGCTACCAGTGTCACTGATTAAAAATAAACAAATAAATTAAAATGCCCTATCAGCACAATTTGAAAAGGCTCTGGGAGACTCCGGTTTAGATTTCGCAACTCAGCCTATGATCATTGTGCAGTCTGTGACTGTTGTATCAGACTTCATTTGATTACCCAGATCTCATAAACTATCTGTACACAGGGGTGGAATTGACAAACATTGCAAGCATCAGGAAAGCTTTTTTTCTACTAGAACTTCAATTTACCACTGTCTGTCAAGATAAATGAACAAATGACCTCAGGAGTTACAGCTTTTTTTTTTTAAAGAAATTACAAGATCCAGTGGTAATGGATGCAAGAGAGAGTCACGTAAAATACTAGCTCATCTATTTTCCTCATGGATCCTTTAAAGTCTGTGATCCCTGAAATTAAGTATTCTTCCTAGAGATTATAAAGTGTGCCATTTACTACAGCAGTTCGTATATTCTGTGAAACTCAAAGTAAAAGATTCACAGAGATCATAAACTTGCCAGATGCAAGACCTGGCATAGATATACATACTTTTCTTCTGACTTTCAGGTTCTGGAGCACTTTCATTTATGAGATCCGTCCTCGCCCCCCCCCGCCACTTTCTAGATGCTCTTGACTACATGCATTAATAAAGTCTATGATGATTATGATAATAATAATAAGCCTCAGTACTTACTACAGGACAGAAGATGCTTCCTTTTAAGTAGCTTCAGTTTTATAAGCATAAACATTAAAAAACTAAAAAATACATAGAGAAGCCAATGGATATAGTGATCATGTACGATAGAAAATCTGAGAATATGAGCAACTACACAGCCACAAGAGAGAACAAAAAACCACAGGGGTACAAAAAGGAAAAAGAGCTGGAGAGCAGTCACTTGAGAGTCAAGTTTTAAATTAAAACAAGAGGTTTTGTAGGAGGCAGGTGACCTGAGTTGACATTTTAGGGAATTAAACAAAATATAGGAATGGAAATAGGGAATCAAAAGGCTGATGTAAAAGTCTGGTTTAAAAATAGTTTCAGAAGAAGAAGAAGGAAATTCATAAGGTGAACTTTTACTAGATTTTTAGATAAGCTATCAAGGGAAAAATGAAAATATTAACATTTAAGGAGATGGCGAAGGCTACAGAAAATGACTCCGAAAGAGTATGGACAATGTTAAAAGTCATTAGGAAGATGAAAAAGACTTTCCTGAAGATGAGAGATGAAAATATCACTATACTGTCACAGCACCTTACGTAAACAGATGCTTAGGGTCAAGTACAGCGACTGCATCAGCTACACTGTTTTCAGATGAATCATTTCTATGGTCAGATATTACCCCAAGCTAGGACAACAGCAGCACTAGGACAACAGTGACTGTGCAGCACTCTGACTAGTGTGTATGTATCACTGCCTGGAAGAAAGACTTATGGAAATATCTGGAACTAAAGTCTCTGCATATTGAATTTTATATATATATACACACACACAGAGTGTACACCCCTTGGTAAACCACAGTGTTAGTTTCATCCAAAGAAATAGCACAGCGATTTCTTTTTTGAGTATAAGATACGAGATAACCTCTTCGATGCAAGGTATGTTTAGTTTACAGCTGTAGTTTCTGTGAAATACATAAAATACCTATGTGATACTATACCAGATGGTTCTTCTATTCCAAAAGCATATTTCCCTCTGCTTCACATTTTGACAAATGTGTTCCAACTTCAAGGTGACTATCATCAATTCTCTTGAAGCACTCAGTTTTAATTTAGAAGAAAATAAAACCATATAAAAATTACAACCTTAAGTAAGTTAAAATGACAGCTTTCTCTGGAGGAGAAACTAACTAATTTAGAAATCTTCTGCACTGGATATTTAGCACAATTTTCTTCAGCCTTGACTTAAATGTTTCAATCAATATGTCTTCAAAGCATGTCCGTATGAGATCTTAACCGTCAGTTATTCAGCACATCAACTCATCTAAAATCTTAAACCCAATCACATGATGTCTAAATAGAACAAGTCCCTTTAAAAAAAAAAATAAAAAATATGTATCTATATATCAGGTAGGCATGTGGAAATTTTCAAAAAGAAAGAATCAAGTCACAGTAAGAATAGTGCAAAAACATCAAAATGAACTGCTGGTGTTTCTTAAAATACTCAACTTTAGGAATGAGCAAACTTGTTTTCCTATACAGCTAGACTATATTCAGACACCGCTTATTTTTTTTTGAGATCTGAGAGCTTCACACTCATTTAGACAACAAAATGGATCTCTTGAAAAAACAGATTCAGAGTTACTCAGGCTCCTTTCTTGATCTCAGCGTACTTTTTTTCTTTCTCATTTTGACTGGAAGAGTATGTAAACATGCATGTGCAAATTACCATTCATATCAAGTGGACTTACCTTTATAGGGAAGAGTACAACTAATAAAGTGATATTTTCTGATAAAAACAATCTTATAAACCAAAAGAAAAGACTAGATTGAGACAAAAGAGGAAAACATAGAAACCTAATTAGAATGTAAAGTCTAGATATAAAAGCAACTACAATCCTCAGCTGTGGGAAGCAGTTTTCATCATTCAACTCCTCTCTGGGGCCCTGGCCCTCAGCTTCCCTAACATCCTAGGCGGCATCTCTACACATTGCCTGTTGAGAAACAGGCCAAAACTTCAAAGTTCAGACCTCTAATTAGTGCTAAATTTAACATCAAACTACAAAAAAGAAAAAAATTGGGTACAAAACAAATTACACTTTATTATAGTTGTCTCTTCTTCCTCCATCATTTAAATCCAGATACCAAGCTTAGGAAGTACTCACAATTCAGAGTCTCGGATTCATCTCAGTAGTGCAACCAAAACTGAGCTCAAGTCTCTCCTAAGAGGAGCTTATTACTCTAATCAACTAATGATGTCATTGACTACAAGGAAGGCACAGGGCCAATACTGAGACTGCTGATAAAGCACAGCTGAAGCTGTGATAAAGCACTAATCATCAGAGATTTCCACACCTTTAAGTGATAATCTGTAAATTTTGTATACAGGTACTCCAGTATAAAAGCCAGAAAGATAAGCCCAATAATTTTCATAGCATCATTCTTGATTTAAACCAATATGACGAAAATCACAGGTTTATGATTATAGTCACAAATTGTCTATTTTGCTTAAAGGCATAAAAATCCTGGGTAAAGTTAGCACAATGTAATAAATAATAGGTGAAGAAGGTTAACTATCTCTAATTGAAATTTTAACTTTTTCATTTTTCAATTTTATTCTACATGACAAAGTATTGTTTGGAATGCCAAATAAGCCATTAATTAGCCAAATAAGGCTACATAACAAAATAAAAATGAAAATTAAATACTTCTAAACTTAATTTAGGCATAGGGCATAATCATTATGCAACTTAATAAAAGGTAAACAGATATTTAAGAGTCACTTTTCAGCTCAATTTATATGTGATGTGCTTCATTTACATGCAAAATATATCTTGGGTTTACAAGCTAACCACAGCCGGAAAAGGTTCAATTTTCCAATTATAGCTAATAGACAATTTACTGTAAATTGAGAGAAAAATTATATACAATATAAAGGCATGTGATGACCAGGCAAGTTGAGAAGGAGTATGTAGTGAATGACAAGCGAGATTTGGAAAAGGAAGAACAATTCTTGCTTCAAATACAAGAAAACCATTACAGAGACAACTGAAGGGACAGACCCTGGAGGCTGCTAGTGTATGCCAGGTGTGTGTGCGTGCAGGATGGGTATCTAAGAAGAAGTATGAAATAAGATGAGACTCATTTACCAGTCAGCTACAGCTAAGAAGGTGATATTTTGCTGCTTCTCTCTTGTACTTGACTCTTTGTAGAGGCACCGAAGCTAGAGACACCATGTCAGGGTGAACAAACAGACATACAACTGTATGCTGATTCTTGAAGTTTTAAATATGTCTACTAAGGGAGGGTAGCGGTCAAGTGCACCTAAGCAACCTAAGCCTCCTTGGAGGATTGCTTTTCAGACTGTCCAAGACAGCGAATCAGGAAAGTATTCAAATATATCTTTATGCATGTTATACCCATTCATTTTCCTCTAACAATACAGGTGTTATTTCAGCTCTTCTGTAGCATTACAAGGTTCAATTAGCTGTGCTTGTCAAGGGAGTTAATCAGGTAGGTGGAAGGAGTTAAACCATCTCACATAGCTTGGCATTGCAAGGGTGGCTCTGGCTAGTGCTCTGGTTCCAGCCCCAAGCACACACATTCCTACAGACCCTGGGAACGCCTCCCTTGCACCGTCCATCCTTATCTCCCTGTTTCACACTGAAGACTCAGAGATACAATCTGTCCAGAAAACACAGGACCAAAGGGAAAGTGGAGCAGTCCATAAGGCATTCCATCCTAACGTGAGGGCAGCTGTTCCCACCTGAGTAGAGGTGAGCAGAGACCTCTAGAAGGATAAAACCCACTGCTTACAGATTTACAGTGTCTTGCAGAAAGGCCAGGCAGGACTTGCTCCTCTAAACGCTTGCAGTTGTTTGCACTGTTCTGTGATAGGATTTCACAATGAGAGAGAAATGCAGTGAATGCTCTCAGATGATGTCTTTTCAGCTTTTCTAAAATTACCTAAGTTATTAGCAGTGTTGTGTTCTGCACTTCTTTACAGGGAAAACCTAACCGTGCAGTATCTTAAAAACAACTAATGGGAGAAAAGAATATTTTGTATGCTACTACTATTGTTTGCAAGCAAAAGTGTACAACCTCTGTAGAACAAAAGAGAAAGAGAGGGAAGGACAGGGTTTGCAGCCAGAATAAAGAACAACTGGGTTTATTTTGTGGTATTATGAATGCAGCAAATAAGTCATTTTATTCGTATTTTTCCTCCAATTGTTTTTTTTTTTTTTTGAGGAGTGGGACATTAAGGTGACTAAAAAAAAAAAAAGAAGAGAGGTCAAAAAGCTAGAAAACACAGGAGGGAAAGAAAGGGTAAGCAGACAGAAATTAGGCCTAGATATGGAACCATATCTTACTATGGTACTACCTTTTGTTGTAAAGGTTTCCACTATCAGCTTCAACAAAGGACTGTCTTATAGAGCCTAAGAAAAGGTTAAGCCACAAGACAAGGGCACAAGTGGAATGCTAATACAGGCAGAAATATATTCTTTTGTGAAAGAAGAGAAAAGCTTTCTTTCATTGTTTTATTCTAAGAGAAATTTTTTGAAAGCACATTTTCATGTGAATTCATGATTTCCTCTGCAGCCTGTTAACTGTTTTTTCCCAGCTTTTAATACCAGAGAGAGTTTATAGGTAGGTTACAAACTCACCCAGCCCATTATTTCACCAGATTTTAACTGTTCTTAGCTAAATAAATTTCTGCGTAATACACCTTTGTATTGGAAATCTGAGGTTCCCAGTATTCAGTCTTTTCTGTAGCTCTGATCTGAAGGGAAAGGAAGCCTTCAAGCTGACGCTGAGGACAGAACAGTGATGTGGTCGAGATTAAAGGAGGGATGATTTCAGTGTGTAATCTGAAGAGCTGTCCTGGGTTCAGCAGTAGCAGTCATTTTTCTCCTTCTTAGTAGCTGCTGCAGTGCTGTGGTTTTGACTTTCAGCCTGGGAACAGCACTGATAACACCAATGTTTTCAGTTGCTGCTCAGTAATGTTTACTCTGACCAGGGACTTTCTGAGTCTTGTGCTCTGCCAGGGAGCAGGGGAGGCTGGGAGGAAGCAGAGACAGGACACCTGACCCAAACTAGCCAGAGGTATTCCATAGCACAGCACGTCACACCCACTATATAAACTGGGGGCAATTACCTAGAAGGGCTAGATCACTGCTTGGTCGTGCTGGGTGATGAGCGGTTGTATTCTCTTCCCTTGTTATTTCCCTTATCATCATTATTATTATAGGTGGCAGCAGCAGTGGTTTGTGTTATACCTTAGTTACTGGACTGTTCTTATCTCAGCCCGTGGGAGTTACACTCTTTCGATTCTCCTTCCCATCCCTCTGGGAGTGGGGGGGAAGGAAGGGGGGGGAGGGAGTGAGAGAGTGGCTGCATGGCTGACTGAGTTTAAGCCATGACAAGAGCTCACAAGGAATCCCTTCTTGCAGATGTCAACACAAAAGATGTCCTGACGGAGGCACTTGGCATTTTTGCATTGCTGTTCATTCTGCACACAGGGACAGTGTCCAGCCCTTGGAATTCTCCCAGGCCTTGGAAGGGCCAGCACAAGGGTGTACATATTAATGCCACTGCTGACTTAGCTCCAGCTGCAGAAATATTCATTGCTTTACAATGTTCTTCCTTCTCTTTCCTGGACAGTGCTATGAGATCCTGTAGGTCTTCCCTGAGGCACTCAAAGGAGCTGAAAATAGATCAGTCCATTGGCAAAGACACCTCTAGGGAAAAGCTGCTTCCTAGTGGCTAAAGAACATAGCAAAGAAACATACAAATACCAAGAAAATTGTTCTGAAAATCTTGCCAAATTAGACATATTGGATTTGCAGAGTTTCTTGTAATTATTCTATTTATTGGAAAACTATATATATAAACACATGTACAGTGAATGCATATATGTATGCAAATATATTGCATGTTAGTATATATGTGTGCCTAATTACACATATTTTGTATACACATTTATATACACTCAAATGAGGTTTTATTATTGCTGTGATCTATTGTCAGAGCTCTTGGGTGCAATTTTGAGTGCAAATGACAGGAAATCACCAGATTACTAGCACACTTGCAGTATATAGCTTGAACAAGGTCTGTTTCAACTATTGTTGCAAATAAAAAAAGTAACTGACAACACAAAAAGCACCTTTTAGCCCACGCTGCCTTTCATCCTATCCTTCCATCTTATGTATTTCCACTTAAAGACATGCCCCAGCTTATGTTGTTGCTACACAGGGTGTATCTAATACAGATTGTTTGTTGAAAAGAATGACACTAAGGGAAAGACTGTGGACACCTCAGGAATGTTATCCAGCTCTTGCTATGGTTAATAAATACATCGTAAAGTCCCGTTCAATTTTACTAATACTCCATCTCCAAACTGTTGAATAAATACAACATTTCAAAACTACTGCTGGATGCTGGAGGCTGAAACACATGAACACACAAGAAAAATTATTCTGAAAAGCCGGTCTCAGGCTGCTATTGTTACTAAATTTTATCTGGTGCCACACTTAGCTTAATTACACAATTTGAAATGAAGGCTAGAGATAAAACCAGAAAAGCTATACCAGTAGTTTGTGTAACACAAAAACAGCACCCCTGCATGTCAGGAAGCGGAGAAGAGGGGGTGGGCACAGAGAACTTATCAAGTACGCTGAAAACAGCCAGATGTGGATGAATGATCCTGAGTGCCGCTGAGAATTAGCCTAAACTGCAGTTTAAGATTCTGTGTAATATAAATCAGTGTATTTAAACTCACTCAAATAAAACTGTACTTCCTTACACCTGTTGAAAATATAGCCCCATGTATTTCAGATGATACCAATGATAATTTGAGAAGTGGATTTAAATTACTACTTGCATTAGATGAATCAGTAATAACAAAAATTCAACCGCTGTGGAAAATGTCCTTTCAAATGAGAGCTTCATGATGCTCACATTATGTTGCACACATTATTAAAGAATAATCTAACAGGTTGATTAGCCCTTTCTAATGTTGCCCATTCATTATTAATAAAGCAAGCATACTTTTAAGGCCTGATTCTCAATTATTTCATTAGCTGAATGAAAAATTAAACAAAGATGAAGAGAAACATTTTAACTTCCTTAGCAGCACCGGAGAGGAAAACCTTTTCTCCAACAGAGTATTTAGTGAATTATTTGGCAGGTGGAATAACTGAGGATTTTTGCTGGTGAATATATGCCAATGAACCCACCAGATTTGTTCATTAAATCCAACTCATGGAAAGACTGAAAAGAGTGCATCATCTCAGCAGTAGGGAAATGCCGAAAGATTTTAGATGCTTTGCTTGACCTTTGTTTATGAATTAGCTTCATCCAATGGGGCTGAAAGCCTCCTATAAAAATCCTTCATGTTTTGAAAAAGGGCAAAAAGGAGCCTTGTTGAATTACAAGCTCAATAATACTTATGCACAAATCCATTTTTTCCCAGTTTGTGAAGAACTTGCAATAGTTTTTGCCCCATTCAGTAAATCACTCAGGAACCAAAAAAAAAAAAATAAAAAGTGTGTTCAGGCCAACTGAGAAGAAATTCATAAACAGAGCAGCAAAACCTATAAGAATGTTTAAAACTCAAGATGCTTCCCATTCTTGTGCTCATTTTCGCCATACTTATACAAAGTTACTAGTTACCGTATTTCCATTTTTGACAGATTAATACCCACTACCTTATATGTGTGAGATAGATTCAGCTGACGTCCTACCATACATCAAGACATGCATCCTGACTTTTGTAGAGCAGATTAGTTTAGACTATAGTTTGTTTTTTTTTCCATACACAGGCTGGAAGTGACACAAGCCTCTAGGCTGATACTCAAGTCATGGTTTGCAAGCCATGTGCGTGTCTGAACTCTAGCCAAAGGGTTCAAACCTTCTTTCTTTGAACCTCTTAAATGCTTTGTACTTATTCCTTAATTCTTTCTGAAAGTGTCCGTATATACTGCAGACCACCTAATAGTTACTATGAAACCAAAACTGTCTACAGAATGTTGCCTATCAAAGACTTCTTTCAAAAGACTTAGGGGCAGGACTGAAAGGGAGACAAGTCACAGTTGTATCATGCAAGAGTTGAAGCAGGGAAAAATGGATAAACAAATTTCCCCATTGACTTCCCAGTTCACAAGCAGATCATGGCAGCTGTTGTTGCTGCATTTGTGCAGCTAATGCACTATGTCTGTAATTGGTGTTTGCTGGTATTCTGGAGAATGTACTTAGGGGCCAATTCCTTCCCACATTCCTTAGGGTATCTCCTAGCCCTAGGAACACAGGTGATCAGTAAGTCATGCTTGCTTGTCAGAAACGAATTCACCTGACTTGGTCACACTTCTTAAACCACTTCACTGTCACCCAAAGCAGAAAACTTGAAAAAACCACAAAAGTGCATTTATCTTTTCCATGTGCAGAGAAGGTGAAGGAGGGCATTCAAGAAATATGCTTGTAGGAATGTTCAGCTAAGCACTCATTTGTCTTGGTGCTCCCAATGTCTTCTTGTTTTCTTTTTTTCTTTGACCTCTATTTTTTTTTTCTTTGATTTAAAGGCTACTCTACAGTATTCAAGTTCTTTCTATATTCATGGCTGATGCAACAGATGGAATATTTGGAAAGCGAAGTGAAAGGAAAGATGTAACGTGGATTTAAAAGGTTGCCCTAAGAGCACAAAGCAACAGAAAACAAAATAGATATTTCTGGCAGAAGATGATAAGGGGTGTGGTGAGATTCATCTCCATGGGAAACCGGATAACAGGAATATTATTATTATTTTAAAATAATAAACCACAGCGTTCTTCCAAAAGAATTTTATATGATCAGACTAAGCCTAACATAACATTTTCCTTCTGCTGTTGTCTGAGAATAGCCTATTTAAGAGTTTATACTACTGGCTTTATACTGTGGTTTCAAGCCACATACTATAGGTTTATATACCATGTACTCAATCCCGACATGCCTGATATTTATCGCTGTGTTTACCCACACACCCAGCTGCAGCTCAGGCCCAGAAAAGTATGCCAAACAGTCACCTTTATCCAGTCTCCAAGCTCCCCTCCATCCAATCCAACAGCACTGTCAATAGGAAGTTCTGAATACCCTGAAGAACTGTATGGGTGTCAGGAGATAAAGGTCCAGCCATAACCAATGTTTCCATACATCACTGAGAATGGAAATTGCATGGTTCACAGTGCACTGCATACATGTCCCTTGTGTCAACTGAAAGAGTAGCCAAAAGCACAGCCTAAACAGCAGCCATCTGAGCAGGCAGACCCAGCAACCAGCTCCCATGTTCTTGGAACACGTCAGGATCTTTTTTGTTCATTGCGTATGATGTCTAGCTCAATGGCATCCTTTGATTACTATTCCTGCTACTGTTTCCTCCTAATAAAATTTTCTGGACTACATGAGACTTCATAGCCACATCTCTCCTGCAAGCTTCTTAAGTCCAAATCTTATATACAGTTTATTTCCAATATTGATTATTAAGCAGCGCTTTTTAGGTCTCTGTTGCACAATACTGTGATGACCCAGGCCTTCTAAATGGCTGAGGAGTGACTGAGATATTAAAGTCATAGGAAGGGAGGAAAGGTTTGCTTATATTAGCATCCTGTTAATGTGCTTCGTGTTGCTAATCCTTGACCTCAACCTGATAATACATATATTTTCAGATTTGGAGTGTCAGGATAATTTTTGAGTTCATTCATTCTGGTGCAGGAAATTTAATTTGGGCTTACAGTAAGCAACAGAATTGAAAACTGATGAGGTGATAGTACAGCATATTATAGTATTAGAGTATCGGATTTCTGGTTTTCTTTTTGCAATGCTATAGTAACAGACTAATGTGCAGACATTAGAGGTCTGAAAGGGCTGGAAGACAATATCCATATCCAGTAAATTAGATGCTTAGTGCAACAAATACCCACTGACATGTTATTAAAAAAATGAACTAAAATGCATTCATAGTAACATGTAATGCTGCAAGAAAGGAAGCACATACAGTACGACAAATATCGATAAGCCTGTGAAGGACAAAGAGATGCCATGTATTTCTGAGGAATGTCAGTTGTGATTCTTTGTAGTCATACTTTGAAATAAGAGTCTTATTTGTCATTTCACTATCTGAGAAAAGGCTGAATGCACTCCCCCTCTCTCAGTTGTTATGAAAGAGCTCTAATCATAACTCCTGCATCATTACATTACCAGGGATTTAGATTATGAACCCTAACTTTTCCACTATATGTGACAGGAGCAGTTTTCTCATGAGATTTGCAAAACAGAATCAGCCTAAATATTCAAAGTCAGTATTTCAGAAAAAAAAGAGAAGTGCTTTGTGTAAATGTTGGCAAGCAGAAAGTATCACTGCTCCTGTGTGTTCAAATGAAAAGTGGAGGAATAATCATTACTCATGAAAATTTGGAAAATATGCACCATCTTGCTTTCTCCATTAAATGGAGAGAGTGGCTTCTAATAATGTATGCAGTGTATTTCGGGTTATCTCCTATCTCAGTAGAAATCATTAAAAAAAAAAAAATGTAGGAGCCTTCAACAAACATTTGACTTAGAGCACTGGTTCCTACTTCAGCAAGTCTGGAAATTGGATGATCTTTGTTTCCCATTTCTATCAGTACCTTGACAGGGGAGTTTGGGAAACTCTGTATTTTCCCCACCTATCCAAAAGTTTTCTTGGGAGCCTTAGTCAGCCAATGTTTATAAATCATTCAGGTAACAGTTACAAAACACTTTATTCTTTTACCAGTGTAAAAGAAAGACTATGAGAGGGTTTATTATTTGTTTGGGTTGCAGTCTTTTTTTTCAGTCCCTTACCTCCAGCTGTTTAAGATTTCTTAATCACATTCAGGTTTTTGGGGAACAATTGGTTTAAATTTTGAGGTAGGAAAAACTCTGAGACAATGGAATGAATTCCGCATCAACTAAAACCTTTGTGAACTCACTTGCAAAGATTAGGCTTCAAATTAATTGTTCAAATTCCTTTCCTTAGATTGATGTTTACAGACACAGACTTGACATGCAAAGTAACTTTTTTACACAGGAGGATTGTTTAATTAGTTACTTGTTTTCAGCTGAAGTGTTTACAATGAGGGAGGGATTCTAAACTAGTTTCACTAGTTTCCTGTATTGGCCCCATTACAAAGTCAAAACCTGAGTCTTGCTCTAAATAGGTATTTTAATGTCTAATAGCTAATTAATAATTTAATTTTCTCCTCCCTTTTAAATAATGCATTGAGAATTCTTTTTAGCTGCATCTGGGTTTTGAGTTTCTATAACTGCTTAAAAAATTTCTTCATGCAGCCACCAGGGCTATAGACCAAGATTATTTAAGTTACCAGATACCCATAGGAACCTGGGAAGCAGGGCTGTATAACACTGGTGAAAACCAGCAGCAAAGAAGGTCTTATCCAGAACATAGTGATAGGACAAGGGGTAATGGGTTAAAACTTAAACAGGGGAAGTTTAGATCGGATATAAGAAGGAAATTCTTTCCTGTAAGGGTGGTGAGGTACTGGAATGGGTTGCCCAGGGAGGTTGTGAATGCTCCATCCCTGGCAGTGTTCAAGACCAGGTTGGATGAGGCCTTGGGTGAGATGGTTTAGTGTGAGTTGTTCCTGCCCATGGCAGGGGGGTTGGAACTAGATGATCTTAAGGGCCTTTCAACCCTAATTATTCTATGATTCTATGCCTAGGAGAAGCTGAATATTTCTTTTAAGCCACCACCTCTTCCCTGCCAGAAGGATCCTGATTTATTCTTCACACTCCTTTCTTCTTCCTTTCTTTCCTCCCCTTCTATTTGCAGTTTGTAGCAGAAATTTTGACTAACAAGAAAAACAAGTTTATCTTAGCCACTGTTAATAAGCAATTGATTGTCAGCGGCACATGGCATAGAAGGGTTGTACCTTCTTTACGATACCAGGGAAACAAGGACACATATGAATAGGGAACAACAAAAAAAATCCTCCACTCCCTCTCGCCCCCCCCCCCCCCCCTTTTAACAGCAGCAAAGAAGTTTTTCCCTTTCAGAATAGGACACAGTCTTTCTTTCTCATCCTCCCACACTGTAGTGATGTTCTCCTAATTTCCATTATTAAACTTTGCTTAGACATAACAATATCAACAAAAAAGCACTGAGAGAAACATTATAGAAAGGACTCCCTCTGGGAACTACAGATTTGCTAAGATATGGATATGAGTAATCAGAAATTTGGACCCATGAAAAAGAAAAGGACCTTGTGAAAAAAAAACGTTAATAACTGAGGAGAATCAAGACAAAACTACAAGAAAGCAAGCAGTGCTGTAACTCCAAGAAAGACTTTGTGTGGTGTGATGAACTTGCAGAAATAAGTTATATTCTTCTTAAATAGATTTGTTTGCATGTGACAGCTCCTAGGTCTTCTGAAGACGCAGCTTTGCTTTCACCTCCCCCACCCCAATCAAACCCTAAGTGGTGAGTCACAAGTGACTCTATTTCCTTATAACACAGTTTCTCTCTTACCATGGCTGGTTTAGTGTAAGGGTCTTTTCAATGAGTTACTAGTATGAGAATTTTACCAGCCACTCTCATATCCACACACACAGAAAAAAGAGTGCTATTATTTCCCAATGCAGTGTCAACATGTCATTTTTTCTAAGACACTTGAGAGTCCCCCTCTTCCAAAATCAAATGCTTGTATTTCATATTTGCTGTTTGTTTCTGCACATACTTTTTTTGCAGCAACTGTTACTGCTTTTCCTGATTTTACTCACTTTTAAATGAATCCATTTGGTCTTCCTGTCTTAGCAAGAGTAGCCTCTGCTGAATCATAATACTTACAACTTTGAAAATGAATTTTTCATTTGGAAACTTCTTTGAAAATGAATTTGTTTTCCCAGTTGCACCACATACTATCCTGCTTAAAAATGCCCTTAAAGAGCAAAAACCAAAAAGTCATTCTGTATCCTTCTCACCTGTCAGTTTAACTCCTTCAAAGACCTCTGTTGAGGGACTTGGAATCAAAGCAGACTGTATCAGCTGAGTCACTCATCTCCACACACTTGCTGACTACTTAAATTAGAAAAGATTTGCAAATAAAAATTTCTTTACAGTAGACATACCAATTCTTTCAAATAGATCATGTTTATCCGGGTATCAACTAAATCTGTCTTTTGTTACAGTTGCAACTAGTTTCACGGCATGGATCTCAGTCACACTACTGCCTTTTCCAGGTTCCACCTAAATCTTTCTTCAAAGACCAGCATCACGCTATCCCCTGTATTCCAATACCAATATAGTTTTAAAACAGGATGTTACACTCTGCTACTTTTAAGCTATTTTATCCCTGAGTTATTTTGGGACCCTTTATGAATAGTGTCTGGTCCTCCTCTTCTGTTACTGTTCATTTCCTCTATTTCTACTACAACCTCTTAGACATTTATTTCAATTAGACACAAAGTCATCGTTGTGTCCTTCCCCACAAAAAGGTTTTGCCGTGAGACTCTCCTTAGTTTCTTTAGCAGCGAGTGCTGATGTAAAGAGCTCATTAGCCCCATCAGCAACATAATTCTGTTTCTTTTCTATTTCTACCCCTTTGAGTGTTTCTTCTTTGTGCTTGGCCTTTTAAACTGTCCCTGAAAAGCTTCTTGTTCCTGGATATGGATAGGGATCAAAGCTATAGTTCTGATTCTTTTAACTGCTTGCTCTTCAAACTCTTCTTTTGTCTGCACATTTGTGCAATTGGCCAGAGTTTAAGATCCTTTATCTTTTCTTAATTTGGATTAAATTTTAGTTCCCTAAAGGATAGGTTCTTCTAGTAACCTCCATTAATTTGTTCATTAGTCATAATTTTATCCTTTTCCAGTCCTTCCTCTAGTGCTTTATTTCCAGGACAGTGTTCATTGCTAATCTTCATGCTACAGGTAAGGATAACTCAGCTGTTTCTTCTAGGTTCTATTAATGATGCTTTCTCATTTTTACACAGCGTACCTTCTGAATGGCCGCTGGCAATTTTCTGCTACCCTGTTGCTCTTGAAGGGATGCCCAATCTTAATACAGTATTGGTGGCAACACTGATACAACGATGCTTCAGCTGTAAGATTTCAACCAGGCCATTCCTTACATTGCTACTGAATCAAGGGCTGAATTTTCCTGTGTGAGTACCCTGACCAGCTGCTGTCCATCAAAATATCATTGATAGCACCTCAGAATTATCTCTGCTTTATGTCTTGAAGGAACATTTGCCAAGTTCACATGGGAAAACTTTAAGTTACATCATAATAATTTTCTCTGCTCTCTGCTTCTCTCAGAATATTACACTGGTTCTGACATTCTCTGATCAAGCAGTCAGTAATGTGTCACAAGTATTATATTGTTCCCATTGATGCCTGGAATTTCATTTCATATTGATTCTAATGTTACAAATTTCAATGGTGAGTTGACTGATGTGATTTGAATCTTATCTCCTTTAACTTATTATTATTATTCCACCTTACATCTCTTGTATGTTTGGTACTAGTTTCTTTTTGATTGTCTTCTTTCCAGTCAGATGTTGACATACACTATTTACATCCATGTCTTCATTTAGTTATGAATTCCAGTTCCATCCTAATTCTTAGATTTATACTACTTCTTTTGAAATACACATATGACTATCTTAGTTCCTTTCTTGGCAGTCTATTTAAAAGACAACCCATTTGATTTTCATTTGCTATATATTTGGGAAAGAAGATAACCAGTAATTCACTTATGGGTATCAATGTTTTCTATCTTGCCTAAGAAGTATTACCACAAACTGCTGTTCTTGTCCCTAGTAGAAGTGTCAGCGGATCAGTGCCTGATTGTTCTCTGGACATCCCAACCTGACAAAGGACCATTTTGGAGAAATCTTCTCTGGCTACTCCTGTTAGTTCATCTTGCTAAGACACGTGCAAGGTACTTTAGTAAAGGAATAATTTCTTCATCTCAGTATACTGTTTTTTCTCTAAATGCTGCATCTGGAGTTATCCACTGTTATAGATGTCTGAATAACACATTATGACCTAGAGGCTCAGTTCTTCTATGCTTTGTATTGTTAGCAAGTTTACAAATAATCTTACTAAAGTAAAATGAAGACCTAAAACCTACTACCACTGTCAACAGTAGAGGCCTAGAAAAGTCCAAACATACTTCTCCCAGACTTTAGCAACTCAAGGATTTCCTGAGCCAAAGATGCTATCTTGGGGTAATCCCAAACACAAATACAGGCTGGGCAGAGAATGGATTGAGAGCAGCCAGCCATGAGGGGGAAGATTTGTTTGTGTTTGTCCATGAGAAGTTCAACATGACCCAACAATGTGTGCTTGCAGCTCAGAAAGCCAACTGTATGTTGGGCTGCATCAAAAGGAGTGTGGCCAGTGGGTCAAGAGAGGTGATTCTCCCACTCTACTCCACTCTGGTGAGACCCCACCTATGGTACTGCATTCATCTCTGGGGCCCCCAACACAAGAAGGACATGGATCTGTTGGAGTGAGTCCAGAGGAGGCTTCAAAGATGATCAGAGGGCTAGAGCACCTCTCTAATGAAGACAGGTTGACAGAGTTGAGGTGGTTCAGCCTGGAGACAAAAAGGCTCAGGGGAGACCTTAAAGCAGCTTTCCAATACCTAAAGGGGGGCCTATAAGAAATCTGGAGAGGGACTTTTTACAAGGGCATGTAGGGACAGCATAAGGGGGAATGGCTTTAAATTGAAAGAGGTAGATTTAGATTAGATATTAGGAAGAAGTTCTTTACTGTGAGGGTGGTAAAGCAGTGGCACAGGTTGCTCAGAGAAGCTGCCCATCCCTGGCAATGTCCAAGGCCAGGCTGGACAGGGCTTGGAGCAATCTTGTCTAGTAGTAGGTGTTGCTACCCATGACAGGGCTGGAACTGGATGATGTTTAAGATACTTTCCAGCTCAAACCATTCTATGATCTTCTGTTTGCAAACCTTGATGATGTTCTTCCATTCATTTCTCCAATAACATTCTGAATCCATGTAAGTAAAGCTCTAGCGGAATTGCAGATTGAACACAAGCAAACTAAAATTCTTTCTGACGTACCATACCACACCCTCTCCATAGGAAAAACAACACAATTCCACAGAAGTTCAGTAGAGTGACACAGTTAACAGTGTCTCTCCCCAGTTTTTGCCTCCATCCTCCAGTGTGTTGTCAGGTACAGCATGCACCTGAAAAGAACACATCAGAGACAAAAACTGTTCTGTTAAGCTGAGAGCCTGTTTAATGCATCTTAAGCTATAAACCCCACACCTTTAGGGAACATGCTAAAAAAAAATAACCATCTGTTTTTATATGAAAGAAGAAGATCACTAAACTGCGTATTTTCCTTTTATTTTTAACAAGGCTACTTGAAAAGTAGATGGAATGTGAGAGATGCACCTTGGCCATGCACACCGTCCTTGCTTAGCTCTCCTCAGCTTCTGAAAGAGTTCTGACCTAGGAAAGTTCGAAGCACTTGAATACTCCGTGTTGGGCATGCTCTGCAGCTCTTCTACTAGTCAGGGGGTGTACCCTGAAATAGGGACATGATGCATTCATGAGCAGCTGTGAAGTGTTCTGCTTTTGAAAACTGTAAGAAGCACCAGATGAATTTGTCCAACTGCTCCTAACACACAGCTTCTTATAATTTGCTCTAGTTTAAAACTACGTTGCTCTAAAACACTGCATCTGAAAATCTAGATGTTATAAGCAGTTAAAACCAAACTAATGCTTCGGACTCAGGAGAACCTAAATTCTGGCTCTTGATATCAAGTTCAACTGGGAGAAAGAAAGAGGTCTTTCAGTGGAGGAAAAAGAGTAAGAGAGGGAATGTAGAAGTAGCTGTATCACCCTGTGGATTTCTTCAACTATATAAATCAAAGTTGTATTTGGGCATTTAAATGGATATAAACACACACACACACAGACATCCATGTACAGAAACCGTTACTTATTCTATGTAAAACTGCCTGTTTACCTATCATTTTATATGTACAAACTGCATTAATAAAGCTCTGTTAAATAATTAGAAGACAAACAATCTTGTAAGAATACTGTGGATTTCTTGCTGCTTGATACAAATTTTTCTTAGTCTTTATGCACTGCAGTGGGGTTCCTGAAGCTTTCATAATCAATACTTAAAAAGAAAACTATCCTTCACACTGAAATGTTTACATTCCTTTAGCACCAGCTTCACTATCGTTGCTTCTCTATATCTAAAAGCTGGACTGCCCCAACATGATTTCCTTTCTAAACTGAACTACTTGCTCTCCTTCGTGCTTTGGGACACACTGGAAGCATTTCCAGTCTGCATCAAAAGTGGGAAATCTAACATGGGAAAAAAAAAAAAAGTTAATTTTCCCCCAAATGTTTTTCAAATGTCATCAAAACCAGATATCTTCAAGGGGAAAACTATTCTAATTTTTCCATGATTCAAAGTCCACACTGTTTTTTCAACAGCAAGCAGGAGACATGTCGGTATAAGTAAAAGATGCCTGTGACAGCTGTACTACCCTGTTGGCTGTGGCTAGAGAAGGGGTCCGATGATATCAGTATCCCGTGCAGCTTCTCTCTCTTGAACAGTCTTGCTGCTGCCACAGAGGGCAAGGCTAAGCTGGAGAATATGGCAGCTACTGCTGGGAAGAAATGGTTCCCCTAAGGAACAGTGGCTAACGCCTTGCCCCTGACAGCATCAGTAGGAAGCTCTGTCAACACTGTCACAAAGACTTGAGCTGGCTCAGAAAGAAGAGCTGATGTATCCCTCACTGTTTAAGATGATTGTCCCTTCTTTCATGCCTGTACTCATTTTGTAATCAACCTTTCAGCAGATGAAATGAAGCATTATTCTGATTACAAGTGCATCTTTAAAACATCACTCCTGAGCATAATTTTGCAGTGACTAGACAAAGACAACTTCTGATTTATCATCTGCTTTTAATTCATTTCTGAGTGAAGATTATGAGTAAATAGGACATCTTCCTGTCTCCTCAGTTAGTGTACTTATATTCTCTGAATCCCACCAACATGCCTGAAGGCACTGCACACAAAACCCATGCTATCTGGGTTGGATAAGTGCTTTCTCTTCCAAGGATACTGCAAGATAGATATATTAATACCTCCAGAAAATACCTATGGAGTATGGTGACGGGGAATCTTTCCCCATCACTTGCTTTTTTATTTCCTGCTAGGACTGAATCACAACTGCCTAAGTATGCCGAAAACTAGTATTCGTTCAAGATTATCTTTCTCTATTAAGGTGCATTAAAAAGGAAACACAATGTCTCATGTTCAGACTTTTCACATCACTTTCTGCAAGATCAAAGTTATTTAACAGCTGCTTATTTTGACCCTTTGAAATGACCACAATTTACTAATGGAATTACAGTTCTTCACCTGTCACTGCATACCAATTTGTTAGAAGCTTTGGAATAAATTTCTGTGCAAATGAAAATGATTGTCACCATTGTTACCGGCCATAAAGAAAGAGTTCAGAGTGTTTCTTAATAGGATATAAATGCTGTGAGTTGTTTCTGATGAATTACTTCAGTCCTAAAAAATAAAGAGTTTAAAAAGGTGAACGTGGAGTTGCAGTCAGGAAGACAGCAAATGTTACAGGAGGACAGAGCTGTAAATGTGGGCACAGCAGGATGCCAAGGCTACAGACAACCACCAAAAGTGCATGCCTGGAATATGGAGTCTTTTTTAATTAGCATCAAATTTCCCTGAAACAAAACAACCTTCCAGGGTACCATTGCACTTTCTGTAGAGGTGGGAAGGAATTCAGTTAATTGTTTCTTCACAAACACTTAACTTCATTGGGTAACTCAAAGTTTCTCCTGTTAGCTTACAATAGATTTTCTGTCACTAACCAGCTGGAGAAATGTGGTCCCAAAATTGATACTTGGGACTGTTTAATCATACTCTTCATATTTTGAAACTGGCCACATTCAAATGTCCTCAGTCCAGTGACATCTCAAGCAACGAGATCATTGTGAGGGCTGCACATTAGTGAGCTGATCTGATGCATCACTGGTAAGCAACACTGTGCCTAGTCCTTTTCTGGCTGAAAAGGACTGAGAGTGAGCAAGGAAGGTAAATCAGACCCAAACTTTGTTTACTTCTGCCTAAACTGCATACTTATCTATATTTTTAAATGAACAAGGGCCAAATACAGGGCCTGGTTCCTCCAGCATATTCTGTTATAAGATCTGACCATCTATCTTGGAGTTTTTGTTCAGATGTATATTTTAAAGATCATTTTAGGTGTCTACATTTTTAGTTTATTATGGCAATAATAGAATACTGATAGAGGAACTCGTTGCCAAGAAATGTCTCACAGAAGATTTTAAAACTGCCTGCAGAGCTCTTCTATTTTACAGGCTTACAGGACCAGTCAAGTAGGAAGGGCCTCAGGAGGTCTCTGGTCCAACCTCCTGCTCAAAACAGGTCAGCCATGAGGTCAGACCAAGTTGCTCTGGGCTTTATCAAGGCACGTCTTGAAATCCTCCTACAATGGAGATTGCCAGAATCACTGTCCCCATGTGAAAAAGTCTCTCCCTATATCTAGCAGCCTAAATCTTCTCTTTTTAGCTCTCAGCTATTGCCTTTTGTTCTTCTACCATGCCCCTCAGTGAAGAGCCTGGCTCCGTTTTCTTGCTAACCGATCTGTAAGTGTTGGCAGGCCACTGTTAGCTTTCCATTCTTCCCCAAGCTGAACAATTCCCATTCTGTCACCCCCTCTTCACAGGACAAATGCACCAGTTCCTCAACCATCTTGGTGACTCTTCCCTGAATATGCTCCAGTTTATAATTTTTCTTTTATTAGAAGCCCTGCTAATAAAACTGGATAGAGTATTCAAGAAATGGCCTAGAAAGGCTAAATAAAGAGGAATAATCACTCCATTGGATCTAACTGAAGTCCTGTTAATGTATTCCAGCATATTGTCAGCCTTTCCTGCCAGGGCACACTGCTGACCGACAGGCATCTTCCTCTCCACCAAAAGTTTGCTCAGTCATATGCTGCTGTGTAACAGAATCACAGAATGGTTTGTGTTGGAAGGGACCTTAAAGATATCTAGTTCCAACCCCCTGCCATGGGCAGGGACACCTTCCACTAGATACTCTCTTAGATAGCCCTCTTCTGTCCCCTTTGATACTAATTATTTCTTCCAAGAACTGTCTGTAACAGTTTGAAGTTCCCAAAGCAGTGTTAAGAACAGCATCACTATAGCAAAAAAAGGTTTTTTGTAAAGAGGATCAAAAATAGTTTAAATACACTAACCCACATACCTCTACCGTAGCCATTCCATTCCTGTACTTAAACAATGAAAGCATACTCAGTCCCAGGTAGGTAAAAAAAGACAAATGATGAATTAATTTAATACAAATTTGTGATGGAAAAGATGTGTAAAAAGTGCATGCTAATAGAAGTAAAATAATGCCTACATCCAACTGTAAGAAAAATTAACTACACTAACTACAAAGGAGGAAAACAAGATAAATAGATACTTATACCTGAGGTAATTTTTAATCTTAAGTATTGATGTTCTGTTTCTACTGACAATTACTCCTAAGACCTTACAGGAAATAATAGCTGAATATTTCAACTGTTCTAACAGGACAAGGAAATATCCCTCATTCTCTCAATATACCACAGCTTACCAAGCTTATTATCCTGCTGAAACTAAGATCTATTAGGATCTATCAGCCTTTTTTTTCTCTTCTTTTTTGTGAGTGCTAAATATACACAAGAGGCACTGAGGAAGGAAGGGTATTCAAGCTGCTTAACTTAACACCACTGAATAGGAGGCCCAGACATCTCTGTTTCCCTGCCCAAAGTCATCTTTGATAGGAATGCAATTTTAAGAATTTGTGCCTACATTTTGCTCACAAGCATTCCTACACAAGATTAGATATTTTGTATTTGCTTTACGATTTCATGTTTGGTCCACCACCATGGATATCTGTTTGCTAGCAGTAAAGAACACTCTGTGGGACTTGAGGTTTCAACACAGATTTTACAATACTGTAAGACACAGATTCTTACTTAGATCTTTTTAGACTTCCAAAAGCTGAGCCAGTACTGCATATTCAATTTCCATTAGGGTAAAGCTGAGCTAAACCCAAAGTGGGTTGATGGTATCAAAGTGGGCTTTCATCTGAAAGGGTCTTGTTTAAGGCCATAGCAACCAGGCAGTTTTTAATGTGTTTCTCCTTACTCATACTGAACTCAAAATACCTACTTAATCATATACATTTCTTCAGGGCCTTCCGCATTCTCCCCAGGCCTCTGTGCACTCCCTTAAAAGCATGCCCATTCACAGGTTACCTCCAGTCTTGGAATTAGATTAACATCTTCAAGAAGGTCACCATATATCATATCTCATTATCTTAGTGAATCAAATGAATTCCAAATATTTTCACCTTCAGTACACATGGCATATATTAAGTAAGTGCATCTGCATCTTACTGTTCTGTATGTCATATTTCTCTCATTTCAGAGACCTTCCTGAGTTTTCTGTTATTTTCCTGCTTATTTCTTTTCATGGGTTCCAGGAGAATCAGTTACTAATGGCTTTGATAGGGAGGAACATGAATTTGTTGTTTTTCTGTTTAATGTTTTTAATAAAGTGCATTGTGAACCATCATAATCTCAGGCCAAATTGCACTTGAGTGCAGAAGGAAATGATCAGGATGAAGCTTCCTGTCTCCTTGTGTGATTAGATGCATGCAAGCTGCAGCACTATTTAGAAAGAAGGGATAAGACTCAGTTATGACTAACATAATGAAGATTGTTTATTCAGGACATTGGAGAATGTCAAATCCCCTGCTTCTTCCCCAGTCTTATAAACAAACTGTCCTCTCTGCTGCTCAAGAACTCTTTTATGCCCGTGCAGAACTCCAGAACAGACCTTTGTCAACAGCAAGTAGAGCATCTTTTTTGATGATTTATCCTGTTCCTGATAAATACCTGAAAATCCTCAGCAGCAGTGACAATTCAGTTCATTTATGATCAGTTATCTCTCAATTATTTTCAAAAGCTCACATAATAGTCCCTATCACTGCAAAGCTCTTCTAGCATTAATTTTACTGTCAATACAAGCTTTGTCAGCAGCTACCATGTTGAATGTCAGTATTCCTTTCAAATTTTTAACATTTAAAAGCTGTTCTAGTTGTATTTGCTTGATTCAAAACTAATAAAAAAGAATATTTCACCTTCATAATGTAAGCTCTGTTATGCATTTACTGTTCACAGAGTTCTGGTAAAATCTATAAATAATTCACAAAGTAAACACTACCTCTAATCGTTACCTTCCTTTAGACTTTGTGCCATTCAGATATGAAATTCTAGCCTGAATTACATTACAATTATTGCTGTTTATTTGACTAATGTGACTGGGGGAAATAGATTCAGAGCACAGTCATGATACGTGGAGAGCAACTGTAATGAAATCTAGAGTTATTCCACTTAAATATGTGTCAGTGGGATCAGAATCTACTTGCGCTACATCTAGCAGTCCTTCTTGTCCTTGTTATTGTTGTGGTTTGCCAGAGGTCCAGACTGTAAGATGCAGCTGACTGGGTTAAACATAATAGCTGGCTGGAAGTTGTACAAACATAAGGTAACAGCAGTAACTTTCAAAACGCTGTCAAGAGCAATTATGTCAGATGCAATGGCATTCAATACTGCTTAGCTAAAAATTTTATTGAATACATTTCATAAGCACTGCAGCCTGCATGTAATAGTAGAGGTGGACTGACATAATAATAAATTATTCATGGACAGTCAATGGCATTGTAAAAAAGCAGATTCCTCTTCCGAAAGACTACAACTACTTTTGAGAATATCAGTTGAATAGCAACTGTGCTTTAAGACCAAAGTCTTTCAGTGAATCAAAAATACAAAACCTTGTAATGACATAGAATCATATAATAGTTAGGGTTGGAAAGGAACTTAAGATCATCTAATTCCAACCCCCCTGCCGTGGGCAGGAACACCTTACGCTAAATCATATCACCCAAGGCCTCGTCCAACCTGGCCTTGAACACTGCCAGGGATGGAGCATTCACAACCTCCCTGGGCAACCCATTCCAGTGCCTCACCACCCTAACAGGAAAGAATTTCCTCCTTATATCCAACCTAAACTTCCCCTTTTAACCCATTTTAACCCGTTTTAACCTATTACCCCTTGTCCTGTCACTACAGTTCCTAATGAAGAGTCCCTCTCCAGCATCCCTATAGGCCCCCTTCAGATACTGGAAGGCTGCTATGAGGTCTCCACACAGCCTTCTCTTCTCCAGGCTGAACAGCCCCAACTTCCTCAGCCAGTCTTCATTCGGGAGGCGCTCCAGTCCCCTGATCATCCTCGTGGCCCTTCTCTGGACTTGTTCCAACAGTTCAGTGTCCTTTTTATGTTGAGGACACCAGAACTGCACACAATACTCCAGATGAGGTCTCACAAGAGCAGAGTAGAGGGGCAGGATCACCTCCTTCGACCTGCTGGTCACGCTCCTTTTGATGCAGCCTAGGATACGGTTGGCTTTCTGGGCTGCAAGCACACACTGAAACTGGCTCATGTTCATTTTCTCATCAACCAACACCCTCAAGTCCTTCTCCACAGGGCTGCTCTGAATCTCTTCTCTGCCCAACCTGCAGCTGTGCCTGGGATTGCTCCGACCCAGGTGTAGGACCTTGCACTTGGCATGGTTAAACTTCATGAGGTTAGCATCAGCCCACCTCACAAGCGGTGTCAAGGTCCCTCTGGATGGCATTCCTTCCCTCCAGCGTATCAACCGAACCACACAGCTTGGTGCCATCGGCAAACTTGCTGAGGGCGCACTCAATCCCACTGTCCATGTCAGCTACAAAGATGTTGAACAAGACCGGTACCAACACCGATCCCTGAGGGACGCCACTCATTACTATATCTATGCAACGTAAGTCCATGTCTATAGGCACAAGCCAGCAAGTATGTATAATGAGAAGGGTATAAAGTGCCTAGCTTGGAGAAAGAAGAGTAATATACAGATGCTTTATGGTACTGGGGTGTAATAAGTCCTAGAACTCTCACAACCAGGACTCACACAACCATAGATGTTGATATTTACATGACCAGGAAATTAAAAAATATTTTAAAACCCCCCAAAACACCACCTTATGCTATGTAATTAGATATCAGTATTAAAATAGGTTATTAACTACGGCAAAATGAATGTAACAATTACTTAGGGTTACTGTTTAAAGAGGAATAAGCACTCAGCAAAATTCTAAAAGCTTACATACGGAAGTTAGCGTAGACAAATAGTATCTCTAGGCAACGTCATGCCCACAAGATCTACGCACACCTTTATCACTGCCAAGGGTCCTAGTAATTCCACTGTGCAACATGCCACAAAAACACAATCAAAGCAAGAAAATAGACTGCTTAGTGTTCCTCATGTTCAGGCACAACTTTGATAAATAGATGCCATGGCACTTCATGGTGGGAATAGAAAAAATAATAAAATGTTCAAAATATATTACTATGTCAAAACCAGTTCTGTCATCATCTGACATGGCACAAAGTGCCTTATTTTTAACTTTCTCCCTGTATTTACTCATAAAGAAGATCTGGATAGCAATAGGTAATTATCTAGGGTGTTAATGTGCAGCAATGCTTGTCTGAGCAAAGGCCTGGCAGACTTGCTTGATATGGAAGAGAGCTTCCTGGTAGACTTTGGCATCTCTGAATCCACAGGTCTAAGGAAGAAGATGGGGTAACCTCAGCCCTCTCATTGGAAAAGCTAGCAGAGAATTTGCCATCCCCTGTAACTTGTTCTGCAGACAGCAAATATTTTTGCTTTCTGTAGAGTAGTCCACATGGGAGAAAAACTAATGTCTGTTACCCTAAGATAAAAATCTGCTTCATGTTACTTTGCTTTTATCAATCTCTTTACCACTTGAAGAGAGGGGGAAAAAAAAAGCTTCTTTTATTTTTTCCCTATTGCTTTCTAACAAGTAATGAAAGATCTATTTTTTCTCTCCTATGATTTTATTTTTTCATGCATTGTGAAGTAGACCCCTTTTTAATATCTCATAGGTTGCTTCCAACTTCCCCAACCTTCTTACCTGACACTGAGAAAGACATTGCTATTAAATGTTTCTAGGTCAAACCCAAATTGAAGTTTCCTGTTTGACAGCTAAGAACAACTTATCCTTCACTGTCACTAGGTAAACACAATATTGCTGTTCAAAGAAAATCATGGCAGGAGAGGAAACAAAGTAGATAGTAAAGGAAAAAAATAATCCATCAAAACAGTGGCAATGTTTCCCAAAACAAAACCAAATCCCTCCAACCCCTTTACATCACTCATTCACGTAATTTTTCAGTTGCAAAGGGAGCTCATTATCTTAGTGAGGCTTGATTCATTAAAAATAGAATGCAAAGGTAATTTTTTTCCACTTCAGTACAAGCATTGTTAAGAAGCTGTGCTACTGCAGTCATCTTACTGTGAGGCCAACATGCTACCATAAAAACCAAAGATGGATCATAGGGTCTTTAGCACTTGTTTAGTATACATTTCATTTCTTTTCCTACTGGTCATGAAAGTGTCCCTCTTTTTATGGCCAAATTAGGAGGTGCCTAAAACAAGTGAAAGAGATAGCACCATGCTCAAAGGCACAGAAACTTCACTTGATCTCAGCAGTCAGTCTTTGTTTTCACATTTAAGCTGTGCCCACAAACAAGAAATACACTGAATAATCTATTGCAACCTTGGAAAGAGCCCACTGCAGATGATTCAAAAACTTGAATAGGAATGTCTAAAAGAACTGTAAAAATTATCCATTCAACTACTACTGAAATTAAAGTCATTACCTGTTTATATATATACACATACACAAAATTATCTACAGGTAATTTTATAATGGCCTAAAGACTGGACAAGGGACGGAGACTCATCCTTTTACCAGAGGCACTGGGAGAAATACTGCATCTGCTTTTCTCACAGCATCAATCTGAACATTTGGTGTGTCTCAAAACCTTGTTACCTTTTGATCTTCCCAGCTGACAAATTTTTTAAAGAACAGTTACGGAACCTGTAGGGTGGCATATTTAGGAAGATTTCCTTCCTCTTCTGTCAGAGCAGCTGCACAAGCCCGATGCATACAATCTATTAGACAGTTGGCCCAAAGGCACAGAGGCTGCACATTACCTGACAAGTTGGAAACTTTCACTGGGGAACAAACATCAAGCCTTTGTCCTGCATAAATGAACGTGGAAGATCTATCTAGAGGATAGAGCCATTGCCTTTGTGTTGCTCAACATTCCCTTGGCAACTGATTTTTCTGCTGCAATGTTAATCAGCTTTTCAGGGCTTTGTTCACCTACTCTTCACCTGCAAGCATCCAGTATGACAGCAATTGCTTCATGCATGCAAAAACAGAAGAAACAGTCCAAGAGGGAGGATTAGGATGAGAGAGTTTCAGGCACAATAAATCAAGCAAACAATCTTGATCTCCCTCTATAGAACAAACTCAGAGGAATGTCTAATGTTAATTTGAACAATGAGTTTGAAATCAGTGTCACTGAGATTGTGCTACAGTTTGTGAAAACATATTGCATTTGGTGATGTCAACTGTTTGCTTCACCGGAATAAGACACAAGTTTGTTTAAAAGCCATCAGCTGTTTTTCTGAAGACCTTTAAATTTCTGGTTCTGGAAGAGGGATTCAGCCAAAGCTATAGGAAATAATACCCTTCCTCCTCCGCACATACTGCTTCACCCTGAGCAAAGATACAATCCCAGAGAAGCAATGCCTGCGAACTTAGTAAATATAATATGTACAATATGTACAACCAAACCCTTTAATTTCTACCTGGTAGCAATACTAATGGAAGCCACCTTCAGAAGTCTTGTAAAACAACTCAATCACTCATTAATGCAAGAGCACTAACTTCATTATAAATGTCAACTGGTTCAGCCTGAAACCTGAGAAGCAGTTTAGAAAAATCTCAGCCTAATCTTCTATTGTTAATTAATTGCGAATTAGAATGATACATGCTAGAACTACTTTGTCTACTCCAAGACAGGTAGCCGTGCCCTTTGACGTCTTACACATACCTTTCAATGAAATAAACTATGTAACATGACCCCAATTGCTCCATGTTTCGACAGAAATCAGACCTTGTCCCAGTAATCTTGATGTTCTTCTCTCTTGCAAAAGGTCACTTAAAATCTTTTCTTTTTTTGGATACTTTTAGATAGTAGTTTAAGCCCCATATAAAGCAACTGCCAGATTGCTGTGATCACTTAGATGGGAGAACTATGAGGCAAATCAGGAGAACTAAATTCAGTGTCTAAACCAGGTTAAATTCTACCCATCTTTATGCTTTTTAAACATTCTTCTGTACTACATCTACTTTAATTAAAACTGTTAAAAGGTGAAAAATCCATGAAATCTTTCAGGAACACACAAATTACTGCAGGTCATCAAACTTAACCAACTATCCAAAACACAGATCATTTAATACATGCATGATCCCACCCTTGCTTGGAAAACATCTGCCTTGAATCAGTTATAAACCAGGGATGGAACACGCCACTGATTAATAAGTACAAAAAAAAAAAAAAAAAGCAAATTTGAACTCCTGTCCTTCCTTCAGAACTCTTTTCTTCCCATACTTGGCATACTAAGCTGGCAGTTTGCACAAACAAGTCCTTACTGCTTTTAGAATTCTTGGTCCTCTGGGTAGTATCACCACTTGTAATAAGCTAGGTCTGAGATAAAGAGATTTTTTATAATCACTGAAAATTAAACCCATAGTTGTTCTTTTAGAAAAAACATTGATGGACATTATCCAGTATAGCACTACTGCTGCAGGGCTGCTGCCGAAGAGCAAGACGCTCCGGTCTGTCTCTGCTCTGTGCCCTGAGCTGTGCTTGTAGACCATACAGGGAGCAGGTACCATACCTGTGTTGCAGTCAGCCTCAATCTAACACAGAGTCTGTTAGATCCAGAGGATCTGCACATGATTCCTCCCCTGTTCGTCATTTCTAGACAGTACATATCAGTGCATCTTGCTCAGGGTTTTCCACTTGTCCTGGCTGCCAGCCTCTATCCCATTTCAAGCACCTCTCCTTTATACTGTAAATGCATCTTGTCACCCATTCCCTTCCACTAGCCAGAAATGTTAACAGAACCCAACCATGTCTAATTATCTTCATCCACATATACACCACCACAGTTGATAGGTATCCAGCCACTGAATTGCTTGCATAGTTCTCACCCTTTTCAGTCCATCACTGGACATGCAGCTCTTAAGAGTACTGTTAGCATGCCAGATTCAAAGATTATCTACACCACACAGGAGGAGCATGAGCATTTCAAATAGATACATGTCAGTGAAAGGATGAGCTGTGTTCAGCAAAAAGATAGTAGAAAACAGAAATAGCCTGTTTTCAAATGTTCACCTACCAGAGGGTGGAATTCAATCCAGAGTCGGAAATCTAACAGGTAGTAATGCAGCTTAGTATGTTAGCACAAGCAAACCTCCCCTTTGGCATCAGGAGAGACTCCTGCACCAGAGGTGTTGGGAACACATTTTCAGCCCTAGAGGGTACCCTTCCAGAATGAGTCCAGTGTATTATTACAAATAATAGCTAGCAACAGTCTATTCTAAAACATGCTTTATTCTTGACAGGCTGCAACAGAAGTGTTTTCATCTGACTCTTTTAATAGAGCTCAGACATATTCCTGGGGATTATTAATTACCTTCCAACCTCCTGCACTCATACAACATGGAGTTAATTCTACCTAGAACTGCAATATAGGTTGAAACACAACAGGTATTCAGGAAAAAAAAAAAACAAAATAACCCAAGGCTTACGAGAGTGTTCAGTAAAGTCTTCTCTAAGGGAAAACAAGTTTTCAATGGCTTAAACAAAAGAAGGTACAATAAATACTGCTATCCAAGCAACTTTGTTTACTAAAGTTGCTTTACTTCAGCATTGAAATAGACAGGTTACAGCAATCCCTCAATATTTTAGTGGGTTTTGTTTGCTTTTTTGTTTGTTTTCCCCTATTTGTCCCACCACCATCAATACTTTTATGGTGTATTTCTATGCTGTTAGCTCCGATTTTTTCTTGCCAAGAACACGTTAGTTCAATCATTGTAATAACATTCATCATAGCCAAACCACTGCTCTTCACAGGAAGCCATAACTAAATATGGGGGATGTAAATAAACATTTTCTCACAAAGCAATTGAGCCTAGGATAGGGTTACCCAGTGAGCTCATGGAAAGCTCATTAGCTTCCTTTCAGTCTGGAAACTAGAAAATTTATGTAAGCATGTCTGAAGTCACAGGGGAAATAGGATGGGTTCTCCTCTTTTCTGACTAAACTTTGGTAAGGAAACTATATAAATACGTATGTATCCATATATTAATTCATGCATATGTAAAATATATGACACTGATGTACAACTGACAGCTTGCCTGCAACAAGAAGAGAATGTCCAATGCAAGCAATATAAAATAAACTAAACTAAAAAAAAAAAATACCCTATCATGCAAATCAGAACCAATAAGCACAGATTTCTCAAGGTGACTGTGTGCAATATCTAGTGTTCAACACAGACTGATCTTTGGTTGATTTTTGTTCAGTCAGAGCACAAACATAGCCTGGCTGCCTGTGCTTATGACAATCACTGTAAATCAATAGCTGTAGAAATACACCCCCCTGTCAAGTTTGACTGAAGTAGATTTAAAAGCTATTGTGGAGAGGTCTCTCAGATACATCCAGAGAACAATCATGAGTCTTTTTTCTTTAGGAAATTAGGGTTGGTGGCTTTTTTTTTTTTTTGTCTTGTTTGTTTGTTTGGGGTTTTTGGGGGGGGAGTGAGGAGGGAGAAAAGAAAACAAATTAGAGGAAATAAAAAAAAATAAACCAAGAGAAAGGATAAGGGATAGAAGAATAGTAGGATCACACACTACAGAGGATTCCTGTGTTTCTGAATCATGACCATATATTCTTTTTATATTCATAGGGAATAACGCCACTTTATGTGTGCTTGGTTCTTCCTTAATGAAAGTATTACACTTCCAACACTCAGAGGAATATTGGGATGATAAACTCCCATTAAGGGCCATAAACTGTTCAGACGCTATAGGTATAAAACCATGAACAATGACCAGACAGTCAGGAAGTGGCTATGCTGCTGTGAATCAGAAACAAGTGAAACAGATGCCCATGCTAATTGTGTTTCAGAAGCCACAAGCTTTTCCTTTCTGAAGGGAGTCAAATTTGCCCAGTGCTTAAGGATGCTCTTTCCCTTGAACTTACCAATTCTGCACAGCATTGCTCATCATCTCCGTTTCCAACAGTCATTTCACCATCTAATTGGCAGTATTAAGATTATTTTTTCCCTTTCTACACAAAGCTCCTCAGGGAATATATTACTAGACAAAACTTATGTAACAGGAGAAAAAAAAAAGTAATTTTTCCTTATGTTCCATTTCTTTCTACGTTTATCATTTAACAGAGGTGAAACTTATTTTAAGCTCAGATTTATTTTTTATTTCCTGCTGCTCCTGAAGGGAGAAAAAATACCCTTGTTTTTTAACTGTTTAATAATAAAAAATATATTCTAGGTGATAGGGTTTTTTTTTCTTTTTAATATTCATACAATGTTTTCGTTACTGAGAAAACAGGCACCATCTTTTCTTACCCCACATGTAACCATAATGCCAAACTCAGTGCAAGAGTAAACAAAGGATAGCATAGTTCATGGAATACTTTGAAAAAGCCTAATGCCATAGCATAAGGTTATTATCAGACCTCCAAAATCGGTGTCCAAATGGTCAACAGCTATATTAACATATTCTTAAGAAGTAGCTCATAACATTGATTTGAGGGAAGTTTCTTGTCAGAACATTACCACTGAAAAAGATCATAGTATTAGCTGGACCAGAATTTCATCTCATAAGACCCCTCAGAAAATATTAAAGCTTCATTTTCAACATAAGCAATAGGTGATTCTAAAGTGTGTTTTTGTATAACTATGCAACCAGTTATAGCCAGTTAGTGAATGCATGTGCAAAGGAAGGAAATTTGTCCAAACTAATTGATAAACGTGCGTATTTTATCACTAACAATTGAGACCAAACCTAGAGCTTCAGAAACAACTCAGCTTGGAAAAATTGTATGCATTTAATTTTATTCACTTTATAAACTCTTCAATGTTCAATTGTTTCTTATGCCTATCTCCTGCTATTTTCTTTCTGTTGCAGAGTGGAAACCATTTTATGTTTTGAAAGCAGGGTATTCACTCACATTTTTATACCTAAGGAAAGCAGCATACCCTCTGTTCAGGCAAGGAATGAGTTTTATGAGAGTTTGAACTACTAATACTAATTATAGCTGCATGTCTTAGAAGTCATTAAAAAGCCACTTTGCAAAAGCCACAGAAAGAAAAATTAGAAAGAGAAGTCCACCCCTGTGTCATTAAAAATTACTGTAAAAAACATTATTATGAGAAATTAGGACTGTGTCTTAATAAACAGCATTACCAAAGAGCTGAAGCAGGTTATGTGAGCATTCTGCAGTTATGGTGCCACGATCCTAAGGGCTGGATCTGTGCACTGTTGGCTTACTCAGCAGAAGCATGCTCCAAACCAGGCGCAGACACACTATAGCACTGTGCTGAAATTCACCAAGGCACACTGTACACTGTAAATGTGTTTATGCTGGCTGCAGAAGAACAGATGATATGCAATGAGGCATGAAGCCTGCTGGAACAAAGCTCCTGTCAATGTTTTGTGAGCTTATCTAAGTGAGTTTAGAAAACATGTCATGTGGTTGCAGTGAGCTTGATCTGGCAGAAGTCTGAAAGCTATGTTTCCTATACCACAGTTTCATCGAGCATTTCTGGCACAGCTTCCTTTCATTTTAATTCTAACCAAAACTTTGACACAATTACTATGAAAAATTACTTGCTTCACCTGCTTCACTTAGCACAAAAGCCCAGTTTCCAGTAGTTCTGATGTGTCATAACAGTAAACTCAAAAAGCCTACTTCTGATGTCACTTATGCTAACATAATCCTAGGGAATGACTCCTTCCATGCATCATGACCAATTCAAAGACTACCTCACATGCACTTTGATTTGCATTACAATGGAATCTCAGAGCTAATGAACTGTATTTCTCCTGGATGAAGCTAAACTTTTGACTTTGTATCCAAAGAAGAGCAATGAAGCTGAGGAAGGGTCTGAGCCCAAGTCTGAAGTGGAGCAGCTGAGGGAACTGGGGTTATTTAATCAGGAGAAGAGAAGGCTCAGAGGGGGACCTTATTGCTCTCTACAACTGCCCGACAAGAGGCTGTAGCAAACCAAAAAACACCCCCAAAACAACATAACAGAAATTGCCTGATAGTCGTGGAATCTGGTTTTGGTTTGTTTTTTTTTTCCTGTATGTGTTCTTTTCAGAGGGCTAGAACATAGGCATTATTTCAACACAGGATATAAATTCTGCTTCTGATTGCACTATAGTAAAACAATGTTGCAAGCTATTATTTGTAACTCAGTCAAATGGGCTAAGCACTGTACAAGGCCTATATTTCATTACTGTTTGGTCAAACTTTATCTCCCAAAACACAAGCATATTGAGAAAACTTGGTGTCCAGCAAAATGTAGACGACATGATCAAGGACTGACTCACTTGGATCGCATCATTACTGGGTTTAGTAGCAGAGGACTAGATGATGTCAAATAAGAAATCCCACCACAGTGAGCTGTTAGGAAGATGGAAATAGGAAGCATTTTATAGATGAGCCCAAGTAACATGATCTAATTCTGAAATTATCTCCAACTGTGAAGTTAGCCCTGATTTGGACAGGTCCTGAGGGGGAGAGTGGCTTCAACCAGATGGCTTCCAGAAGTCCCTTCTAATTATTCTACAACTCTACAATTTATAATATTTGTTACTAGAAATGTAATATTGCTTGATAAGGAGCCCACAATACCAATGAGGCCTTCTCGTGTTTCAGGTCAGGGCTCAATGTTTTCTTCAAGTAGCATTTCATGTGCTAAAGGAAAGAATTCTGGTGGCAGAAAATGAAAGCAAATGAGTTTTTACACGAATGTATAAAGTTTATCTCAGAGCTTGAGCCTTTAATTTAAAAAAGCTTATACCACAGATGAGCCCAAGCTATTTCACCCATACAGCCTTGCAATTACATGAAATAAATGAGGATTCTGGAGGAAACAAGTTCTGCTCCTAGCCTTCTCCTATGCTGTGTCACCTTAGGCAAACTACTAAAAAACCTCATTGATACTTCCATACACAAGACATTTCTTTCACCACAAATAAGTCAGTGAGCAGTTAAGAGTAAGTAAAATTTTACTTGTTTTGATTTGAATTACATGTATATCTAGAGGTTTGAAAAATCAGAGTTGATTCTCCTTGAGCTTTATTTCTCCTGTTGAAAAACAGGAAATGCAATAAGGCATTGCCACAGAAACTACTGGCAGAAAATTCTTTGTCTTCTGCTTTATGAGTGTCAGACTAGATTATCATAATAGTCTGTTTTAGCATTAATCTGTGCTTCACTTCCTCACACAGCTTTTGTGAAGATAAATTCACTTGGGTATTATAGATGATAGGAGCAATTTAAGTAGATAATAGAGAATGCTTCCTTCAAACAAATGGATTGGTAATTAAAGATATAAATAGCATAATCAGGTCTCCAGATTCATTATTAATTATCTGCACACACAGGTAAGCACAAAGTTATACATGTTAACATTTGATTTTTAGAAAGAAATTGACAGTTTTGAAATGCTAACATTTTAATCATAAACGTGCATTAGCTAATTCTCCCAATACTCTGGCAAAATAGGGAAATAAATATTAATATTCCTTCTTTAGCTGAACAAAAATTGAGAGACTGGGGTAAGCAGTGATTTTTTCCAAGACAATGTATCAAATTAACGGAAGAACTTAGCTCCTGGTTCTGTGCTCATTCCCTCACTTCACGTTGCCTTTAACTTGATTAGTTTCTTATGACTAACCATTAATAATTCTGCATTATGCAATCACCCCCAGGTAAAAGAGAAGTTTATTCTTAATAAATGTCAGAGAATCTAAACAATTTTAGAGTACCACAAAATGTATAATAATCAGATTAATTAAAGTGGACTCTGTTTGATTATGGCCATAACCCAATATACCCAGCCAGTCAGTCTCTCATAGGCTCTGCTTTCCAGACAAAATTACATTTCGAATATATCAGGAATCTTTCCCTGAATTTAAAGTAGTTATTTTTCTTCTCCACAAACTGTGTAAAAATCCAAAATAGCCCTTTCTACTGCGTAGGAAGCTAAGAAAATAATAATAATAATAATAACAATAAAGAATAAAATCCGTGTGATCAGATACATTAGTAAAGCAAAGTAATAACTTTCAGTAAACAGCTAAAAACCTGTCACTTGACAGTGAATTAGAGGTGATTCAACTTCATTAGACCTGATCTGATCACCCCAGGCTGCATGTAATCAATTAGTCTCATTTAGCAAAGTTTATAAGTGTGGTGTATCAAAGACGGAAACCAGTTCTGGTGAAATCTGAAGATCTTTATTGCGTGTCTTGCATCCCTTTTATAGTCCACTAAGTGCTAAGCAGTGATTTTCCACTCTTTTACTTCCTTGTCATCCTGATTCAGCAAAACTACTAAGGGTTACAAATATTTACATCGTTTGGTCTGTTTTTGAGTTGCACATCCTGCTTTATCTTGCAAACTGCCTGCTTTGTTTTGCTAACCGATCTTGACACTTCATTGTTCTCTTTATCATTCAGAAGGCTTAAGCGCGACCAGGGCATTAACACCTGGTGTTTTCTTTACTGTTCCCAAGGCTTAAGTCCTACCAGGGTGATAACACCTGAATCCATTTCCTTAACGATTTCTGCCCAGTCATCCACACATAAAAGCATACTTACGTTAGTTTGATATCACTTTCGGTCGTAAGGACATACCTGAGCAACTGGATCTCTGCTACTACACCATGGTTCAAACCAACCAGTGAAGTAAATACAACATGTGATGAGGTATGTGGGCTCTATCTGCCTCCCTATAAACAGAGAATTTCTTACTAGTTAGGCTCACAGGGCAATATATATGCAAACAGCTTAAGGGAAGGTGATGAATGCACCTATCCACATTCTCATAAAAGATGAAGTGAAGGCATGGGCACTGGTTGCCAAAAGAAAGAAGTGGTAAATGCTCCACCCCGGCAGTGTTCGAGGCCAGGCTGGACAGAGCCTTAGGCAGCATGGTCTAGCATGAGGCATCCCTGCCCATGGCAGGGGGGTTGGAACTGGATGATCTTAAGGTCCTTTCCAACCCAAACCATTCTGTGATTCTATGAACAACATAAAGGGCAGATGCAAACATAAGTTTCAAAGATGACAGAATTCCACATTCATTTATTTTAGCACAACCATCACTCTGTTTCTTTGATGGCAGGGCAAATAGGTTTCCCTGCTCACTCTCAGGACTGCAATCAGTTTGCTATTCCAAAATCCTGAAGGAAGCATGGAGGGGAAAGAATGGAAACCTTAAAAAGTTAAGAAATCTTTACAAATACCACATTACGCTGGGTAACTTCAGAGGTTTCACTCCTTTGGGGTTTTGAAAATCACACAATGAAATGCCAGGTTTTGCGTTAGCACAGTGAACTCCACCAGCTCTTAAATCTTCCTGGCTGGCTCCACAGCCAAAGCCCCCTTCTCCTAGGCAATCTGTGGGTAGAAAAACCCTGCAGCACCAGCTCTATAGTGCCAGGCCATGACCCTGCCTCCTGACACCTTGTGGTCTTACCTGCTTCTTTCCCTAGCTTCCTCTGAAGTGGAAGAAGAAGCAGGAATGACTGTGCATGGAAGTGATCAGATCTGAAATTTCAGGGCAACCTGGAAAAATTCTGTACCTTCTTTAGAATTGCCCTTTTAGGAAAGGGAGAGGACCAGGGTCAGATTTGCACTCGTCCTGGCCCCAGATGATTCTCTCTGCCTTGAATGATCTTGCCTGTCACTTATGCGGATGCAGCACTTATAGGCTGCTAGCCCAGCCTGTAAATTAAATTCCAATTAACTGTACTATCTCCTTGATAGTTAGCAGTAGCCCTCTCCATCCTTACTCCTGTTCCTAGTGCCTGTGTTTACTGAGACTTGAGGCACCAGCTCCAGACAGAAAATCAAATTAAGTCTTCAGCTTTTTCTTCATTTGCTTTCTCTTGAGCTTGATCTCAGCCTCAGTAGCTGTTCCAGCCTCAGCACTTCACCTTTGACCAATAGGACCAGAGCTTTAGCAGTCCCCTGGAAGCTGAGGTCATGTTTGTGTTGTGGATAAATAAGCTGAGCTTTTCATTCTAATGGCACTGCAACCATTGTACCTCCACAGAACTCCAAGGCAAGATTTTCTTCTGAAAGCCTCCAACACAACGTGCACATTAGGTGTGTTGCCAGTAGCACATATCAACACTTCAGCAGCACCCACAAATTCAGTGCCAACAACCACACATTCTCAAAAGTCCATCACACAAAGAATACAAAGGAAATACACAATAAAGAAGTTTTAGTAGAACTGAAGAACTCCTTGATTTTTAGGTGGTTATTATGGGAATAATCTGTGATCCTAATTTCTGTTTAGTCTGTCTTCTTCTGGTACACCGATTACCTCTTCACTGCAAAGGCTTCTGTACAGAGTCTCTGCAGGGTTACAGCCTTTAAAAAGATGTATTTTTGAGTTAGCATAGAGGAAAAAAAAATCCATTATTTTATGGAAATCTCACCTCCTAGAGAAAGTCAGTAAATCAAAATGAGGTTAGATCACTAAAGGGAGTGAGAAAACGGGTATAAGACACATAGGTACTTGACAGTAAAAATTATATGCCTTTGTGAGAAAGGAATTCCTATGGGCTTTTGATCAAGTCTCTGAAAACATGAATCTTTTCACCAGAAATGTCAACCCAGTAACCTGGGAGTCTTGTGGAGGCAGTGACTATGGGGTAACTCCACCTAACATGAAATAGCTACAAAATATAGTATAATTCTGTATTATAAACATTAGGTCGGACATCAAACACCTTGGTATCATCTATGACTAAGTAAGAATGTTCTTCAAAGACCATTACCATAACTGGAATGAACAGATCAGACACAGTCCTCCTCCTTCCATATTTAACCACCAAAAAATATCTAAGTACTAACAGGAACTGAAAAAGGTTTTCCTTGAAAATGGGCAGTAGAAAATATAGCATAGACTGTACGTAACACAGTTCAAGAATAATGATACCATATTCCAGGAGTAGACACAGGTTGCTCCAGGTTGAGATAATGGAACCAATTTAGGGCACAATTTAAGGTAAATCTAAATTATGTCTATGTGAGAGAACTATAAATTCAGGCAGGAAGGGAAAGAAGCAGGTATATGACTGAGGGTTTTCAGTAAGTAGAGCTCTTCGAATAACTGTTGAACCTGAGTTTTTAATCTATAATTGAGGTGATTATTTAATTTAAATTTTATTAGGAACCATGCACTGTAGCAACATCCTCTTTCAGTTTACAGATGCCAGCCGGGTAACACAGGCGTGAAGAACTAGGATGAAACATTACACTTTGCTGGAAATTCAGCACGTCTAATTAGTCACCTAAAGGACTGATTAATTAAGTTTGGAGGGAGGGGGAGAGTTGCTTCCATCATAATAAATCCTTCCTGAAAATGTACAAATATTCCAATAAAAGCTGTAGGAAGGAAACTGAGTTACAGGAGGCTACAACTACTGTTTCTGAGCTTGCAGAAATCCATTGCTAGATGTTACGTACCATATTGAAAAACTTGAATTACAGACGTAAGAGGTACTCAGTCTCCAGTTTCACATATAAACTTCATTAAATAACACTGTACTTTCAGTTAGATAAAATTTTAATAGAATAACACTAATCGTCTTGAAAAAACAGTAATGGCTTTTAGAACCTGTACTACTGCTAATGCTTTCCTCCACTAATCTAAAAAAAAATGTCTTTGGTTTTAAATAGAATGGAATAGAGGAGCAATGGTGGCAGATTTAAATATGGTGTTACCGCCATAAAACAGAGGGAGGTGGCAGGGGGAGCAAACTGAGATGAGGACAACGGGATGATGCCTAGGGCAATGCTGGGCCCACCAGGAGCAAGAGCAGCTGCTCCCCATTCCCACACTGGGCAGGAGTGCTGCGAGTAGAGTGGGCAGACAGGGCGCCTCCAAAGAGGAAGGCCATTGCACTGGCTGAGAGGGGAGACTGGAAGTCCACATAACCCAGCACCCGGCACCTTTCTGTGACTCTCTCCACAGGCCAAGGGCACTTGTCCTGCCTGGCCCTCACGGCAGAATGGTGGCATTCATCTGACAGCAAAAGCTGTAGCTCTAGTGGGGGGGCTCTGCACCATCTGCCCTGGTGGTGGCCAAAGCCTCCACCCAGACAGAGCTGCTGAAGGGAGAGGCTGTAGCACAAACCTTGGGATGCAGGAAGAGCCCAGACCCTTCTCCTATGCAGGACAGGCAGCAGAGCTGCCTGCAGAAGGGGCGCCCAGGTGGAGAACCTCCTACAGCAGGTAGTGGTTGAGCTGCAGGAGGTGGTGAGGAGGATGCGTAGCATCAGGGAGGCTGAGGAGGATTTAGACACTGGGTTTCAAGTGCAGTCTGCAGGACCCACAGCCCACCTCCCAAACCTCCCCCACCAGCACACGCAGAGGGGAAGGGGTCCCATAATGCAGAAGAACAGAAGTTTGCAATGGCAAGGACCTGCACAGACTTCCCCCAAAGCCTAAAGTGCCCTTTTCAGTACAGCTTCCCTGCTCTGCTGGGAGCTCCATGGTCTGCTGCCTCTCAGCTGCAGCATCATCTTCTGTTAACAACTGTCAGTTAAGACACACCCTGGTGTAATGCTGACTCACTCTGCACAAATATACCTTGTATTTTCTGCACCCGTTTCCAGGCAGGTCATGTCTGGGAAAGCCTGTCATCAGTAGCAACCTATTTCAAAGCAAAGAATCAGTGATGCTATATGTAGCTTACTGGTACTGTACCTCACCAAGTCCAAGATGATTGTGGAATCACATACAAAAAAAGAGCCTGTTTAACTACTCTTTATCTAACATAACATACTTTACCAGCTGTGGGCAAAGAGTAGCTGGATACAGAAGATGCCAAAATTAATTTGTTTTTTTTTCCAAGCATTTTGAGATTAATTGATCTTTAAAAATTTCTCATTGGAAGGATTGTAAATTCAAGGTCATTGACAATAAACTTGCTTTTCATAGGCTTTAGTAGTAACTCATGGATCTCCGGGCCTCTGCAAAACATTTAATGAAAAAGTCCCAGTGAATTAGGAGGCCTGTTTCTTTCAAGCCACATTCTGTTTTTTAATAATACTAAGCATACTATAGTTATACTGCTAATGAAATATAATATTATACATACAAATTCTTTATCCAAGAGCTTCTAAAAAAGAATAAAACTACAGCTGCTTCATTCTGAAGTAACAAAATCATCATCATGATGGTAGAATTAGAGTTTAAAAAGATCTCACACTCTTAACACTGAAAATGCCCTTCAAAATCCACTGTTTTCTTACAGGGCTGTCTCAGACGTATTTCATCAGTTCAAAATAAACAAGGAAGACAAGCCAGTGAGCAATTTCCAGACATCCACTGCTTCTACGTTGAACATGATCTTTTTGCATTGCCGGTTTCCATTTTAAGAAGTGAAAAGGCATCCTGCAGAGATTGCCCTGCACCCAAGTAAAAGATGCAATTAAAAATCAACCTTGTAAAACTTGACTGTTTCTCACAGACAGGTAGAAGAGCACACACAGGCTTGCACAACCTGAATGTGAATGAGCTCCTCCTGTATCCCATACAATTTTCCCAGTCCACCAGAACTGCAAGTCTCTGTGCTCAAGAGGTAAAACAAGGATAGTGAAGCTGATGATTAAGAAAACCAGAGCATGGACTGGCAGGCCAATAACAGATATTGCCTAGCCAGTAACCAATAGCTTCTATCTGAACGTGGATTTTCAGATTTTAAGACATTTCCATGAAACATATACAGATGTATTTATACAAAACCAGTTCCCTTCATCTACTAAATCCAACACTTAAGCACTGTACACAACCCTTAAAATACATTTTTTTAATGAAAGACTTAAAATGAGCATGGTGCATGGCGTTAGTAAGGGGAAAAAAATATCAGACTGACACAATGTCCACTATTCACTACTCTGCATTTGACTACTGCTACCAACAACTGATGCCTAAGGACAAAGTAAACAAGAAAGGGAATGACAGCAATATTCCCTCAACAGCAAAGGGACTTCCCAAGCCAAAGTTTGCGTCTACATCTTTGCTCTGATAGCATTTCAGGGCGCTTTCACAGCATGGTTGTGTAAATGAATTTTTAACGGGTTTATTTATTTATAGTTTTTTAAGTTTTCAGGTTTAAAAGTTGTGTTTGATATGCTGATTCCTCGTACCATGAGAAAAAGGATAAATCATCCATGTTCTTTTCCACACTCTACAATGTTAGATGCAACTCTGGGTTATTGCTCAGGTATGCTTACTGTAAAGTTGGAATGTGTCAGTGAACTTCATCTCCTAATATATGGAAGTTATCTCAGACTCTTGATTGCTGGCCCTATTTTCTAATTTCCCTCTTTACTTCGGAGAAAGAACTCCAGACTAGCATGAACATTTCAATACGTAAACACACCATGGATTTATGCAAGTATACATGCAACATGATGACATTTTCTGCTTTGCTCACTAGCGCCCAATTTTGACAGTTGGAGTTTGAGGAGAGGAGCCATTGGAGCATTGCTCCAAGGCCTATTACCGAAATGCCAATAGCTAATTTCAGGACCATTCATCCAATATGTATACTGTAGGCTGCTTCTAATTATGAATTACTTCTATTATTTGAATATGGAGTTTCACCTGCTATTTTACTGAAAAATCTATAACACAAAGTTTTCCTATACTTTTTGCAACAAGAGTTAATTCTTATCACTCTTAATCATTTGGTTTCATCAGCCAAGTTAGTCATTTGTGTTACCCACATTTAAAGTACTCATTTTAATAATTTTCTGAACCTAGTGAAAGAAGAGTTACGGCTTGAAGACAACAAGGAACTAGTGAATAAAACATTCTGATGGTAAACATATGGGAGAATGATTTGTCTTTGACATGGAGAGCATCTGATTTCTGCTGATCAAACCGTAGAGTTAGAAAACTACACATGTTGTTAGGTCTACAGTGGTTTTGTAACTAAAACAGAAAAAATGATGAAAACATTTTTTAAATTTTTTTATTTAAAGTAAATAAGTATTTAATCCTGTGTAAGTAAATATGCAGAAGGTAAAAATAATATTATTTGTAATGCTTATCAAGTTATAATAAATCAACAGAATATTGTACCTTACTTTTATTGTAGGATCATGCATACATACATACATAAAAAATGAATGTAAAAATTATGTGATTTATGGATTAAGAAGGATATTAAAGAATCATATCTTTGATGCTCTTTTCCTAAGGTACCCTGAAACTTGGAACTTTTATTTCTGTCATGATGGGATCATACATCAGAGACCATGTGGTTATTAGAAGTGTGACTTGATTTTAGTACTAAAGAAAGATCTCTTTCTATGCAAAAGTACTAAATAATTGTGTGTGATTATTTTAAGGGGTCTATGCACAAAAAAGGAAACAATACTTAAGAGCTGGAATTTTAATTTGAGAGTTAAATTCAGAAGCTACATCACTCTCACAGTTTTTGCAGCTCATGTTTCCAAATGAAGTCCTAGATAGCATAGAGAAATGTAAAAGTTAAACATGCATTCCACGTATGCATAAGTTGCAGTGTACAGTAAAATCAGCTGTAAGCATGAGGAGGCCGTGTGGTCACACTCTGCAGCTCTAGGAGGACTACATAACAGAGCAGAAAAAAGTAATTTATGCACACAGTAAATGATTAGCTTGCAGAAGGGCCCCCCATTGATTTTGCCATTTGATCTTCCACAACTAATTCTGGAGAAAGCCCCAAATTAATCTGTCAAGCAAGTGCCAGAGAAGGATCAAGCTAAAACACTGCCCGGTATTCTTGATAAACACAGGAAGGGCACTGCCACTCAGATCACAGTATGCAATTGCACTGGTAAACGTGAAAACTCACAGTAATAATGTTTTACTACAATTGAGTTTAAAAGCCAGAAACCAGCACATTTTGGCCAAATAAAGACATGCAGTTACATTACAGATCTGCAAACATATCTAAGCACTTCACTGTTATTTAACACTCGCAACATGAGGTTGGCTTATGAACACTTCTGGTGGAAAGAGGGTCTCAGTGCTTCCAGCTTCCAATACCTACTGCTGGCCCACAGCTCCTACACAGCTGGGCAATTTTATTCTGTTTAGCATAGAGACTACAGCTAATTAAAAGCAACACAGCTTTTTGGAAGGCAAAGAAAGGAGGGTATTGAACCTTTTCATCACTTCAAACCAAAATGCTCAGATTCAGCCTCTGCTAGCAATTCTGGAGTAAACAAATCCACACTGACTGCAAAATGCAGGCTTTAAAATATCTGAATCATACTGAAATCATGGATATATTTAATTGTCACTTTCTTCTTTCTTAGAACAGTTTTACAGATATTTCAAAATCTTCAAAGGGAAAAAAACATGCCACAAACTGCAGTATCTCCAGCCTTTGAAGTACTTGTGGGAGACAACTGCACCTAAGAGAAATGTTCCTGGTAAAGACAGTGTACATTTAAATACAGTCAGGCTGTAATATATCTCTTCTTCAGATAGACAACTGTTGTTTTCCCTACCACTGATCACTCCCAGCTGTGAGGATTTTGCAAGTGATCTCCTGCAGATACTCAAGCCAGAACAAAACACATGGATGCTGATGGGTACTGATACTGATGGCTTTTAGTCCTAGAACTGAGAGGCCTGGATCAATTTAATTCATTTCACTAAAGAAGAAGAAAAAAAAGGGGGTAAAAAAAAAAAAGTTATTCTCTTCTTCCTCAACTTTATTAATCTTAGGTGAATACTACAAGTAATTGTCCTTGACTTCCAGCACTGTCCTTGCTGAGAGAAGTCAGAGAATTTATTAAGGAAATCACATAATTGCTGTCAACCACTTCATTTTATTTAGCTTTCCTCCCAATTTTTTCTCCTGGAAAACAGATTTATCTGTGCATTCAGCCTTCTCCAAATCCCCACACTACTGCATTGCCAATCACTGGAAACAAGGGCTCTTCAAAACTGCTGCTGTGGTCCCAACTCATGCTAGTCAACAGGTGACCCTATGGAGTAGGGTAAAGAACATAATACTAATATTCAGTCATATATATATATATATATGGAAAAGATAGTTGCAGGATCTAGACATTACACCAGGAAAATATTGATAATATTTTTAAATGCTGACTCACAGCTTTGCAGTATATCAGTGAACAAAACTACTACTCTGCAAGTTCAAGAGAATGAAAAACTGTAAAATCCTGATAACAAAGAAACAGTTACACTGTTCTTGTCCTTTATTTTTTTTTATAATTTTTTATTATAAAAAGATAACCCCAGCAATAAAAAAAGAAGTTTGTTTTATAAGTGTGGCAAACATGTTTGAAAAGAAGAAGCTCATTAATATACCACAATCCTAAATACTTCAAGATTCAAAAGAAATGTTGGAGTCAATTCAACAATTTCGCATCTTGGAAACTCCTATTTTCATACAAAAGAAGACATCTTGAAAAAACAAAGTCTTTTAGGGCCTTTTGAGACTCCACTCATAAAACGGGGAAACCGTTCCTTCGGAAAATAAAATAAATTAAAAAAATCCAAAAGTGTATTTTGTAAATCACAAAATGGTCAAGAATATTTTTTGTTGATTTTTCCACATTACATAATATTGAGCTAAAACGATGCAAACATTTTATTCAACAGTATGCAAATATTCAACAATATGCAAAGTGGGAGGGAAAAAATACCTATCTTGAGCAAGACCTGATTTTGACTTTGCAATCATATTTATTCTCTACAGAAAGAAATGCATGTTATTCTTTATGACAAAGTAAATTTTTGTTGGGAATGAAACAACAGAGAAGAGTAGCAAATGTTTACTGGAAATCTCTCAAAAGCTTTTTCAGTTTCACAACGATCCAGTACCCTTTTCATCTGAACATCTTGCCTGCGCATTTTACCAGATAGCTCCCAGCAGAGCCAGGTAGCAGCGGGGCCTCTTTGCGCCAGCCGCAATACAAAGCACAATGGAAGACGTTTTATCTTCCCCAAATTGCTTATAATCAGTGGCCCTGACACACAGCTCACTGGTGATAGCACAATCATAGCTGTGAAGCAGACCCTTCTTCGGTAACATTGCCACTATTTCACAAAGACTTAAAGTAACATTTATCAATCCCATGCAGAAAGGTTTCGTTCTGAAGACAATCAAGCATTTGAAATCTCTCCGGCTACTGACTACTCAGGAAACCACCTTACCCAGGCTCCAGGCTCTACTTTCTGCTGTGCAGCATACACAGAACCAGCGTGCTCCACAGCTCTCTGGAAGCTCTCTAGGCAGAGTCCTTTTAGACACAGTTATTTCTATTGGCAAAAGCAGCTGAGGCTTTTCATTCCCTGTGTGGTATTTCTGCTTCCAAATTGCAGGCAGATCATAATTTCATGAAAAGCAGTTTAGAAAGGGAAAAAACCCAAACAGGTTGGCTACTTTTTTATCTAGAAAATTTTAAGCTTGCTACAGAAGTTGCTTGCTCAACAACTAAATTTACTGCAACACCAAATAAATGCCCTGGTTTCGTCTCCACCTTTCATTTCTAGCATGATTCAGAATTTTTGCACACATGCTTGCCTGCGAGGTTGGGACCTCATGATGATCTTCATTTTCAATGATCCACAAACTGCGGTCCCGGATATACCACTGCTTAACCACAGGTTTGCCAGATTTGTCTTGTAGGCATAACTAAAAATGGATTTTAAATAAGGCTGATACAGAAGCAGTACTGTTTATATCCGTACCTTGCACACACACAGGTTTTTTTACCTTCAGAATTAATTCATCATTAAGCTAAAAATGTAAATCCCCGCAAGGAGGAAGCAGTTCCTAAACTGATATTCTTTAGAGGAAGCTTCTGTTCTGGTGATGGTGAGTCCCTCTCAGAAGGTGTGTCTCCCATCGCTCAACCCTGCCCTTTGGCAGCTGCAGATGGTGTTCGATCAATCCCCCTTCAAGCACTTATAAAAAGATAAAAAATGAAAAAGCTGTACAAAACCCTGATACATGAATAATGGGCTGTTGCTTAGCACCTGCTTAATTATTACATCCAGGCTATATCTTTTCTACAGGCTTTTTTAGTTTATCTCTAAGAGGATTTATGGGATGGATACGCTATCTGAAAAACAGATGACGAGGTCAGTGCAGTCCAAGGTATTTAATTTCAGCTTCTACAATTAACACACACACTGCAAAGTGCTGGAAAGGTCTCCAGTGGATTTGAGGAAAGCAGTGGATTTGTCAAATGCTTTCCCTTGCTCCCACACGCATTTGCATGTGGGAGTAATGGAAGACCAACAGCAAGTATACTGATATTGTGCAAATTAGAAAGCCACAGATAGACAGCTCTGGGAAAGAACAGTACAAACAAACATGATACAAAGAAGCACCAGGTACAGAATTTTGTATTTCTTACACTTTCACCAGTGAGCAAAAAGTTTCCAGATTACAGTTCTGCTAAATGTACCTTCTTGAGAATGAAGGAAGCTTTACACTCTTTGCATAGTTATGCTTCAACTGACACACTTTGATAGCAGAATTCACTGAACTTGTCTGTATTTTTTTTTTAAATACCCCTTAGAACATTACCCTTTGACCATTATTATTATTATTTCTATCTGTCTCTGCAAACACAAAAAGAACAGTTCGGTTGTTATGTTATTAGAGACGGAGCTGCTAGGAGAAACGATGAAAATGCTATGGGATCCTATTAAATCTAAACTCCACACACAGCGCAGCAAGGACCTGGATCCAGGACACCGCTGTGACAGCTGGCACCCTCTGGGGAAGCCACTGCTCTTTTGAACTCAATCTTGGAATCAAGCCTCTAAAGTGAACTGAAAGCCTGGGGATTCGCACAGATATACATGTATAAGCCACCCTATCTAGGATGCATCCTGAAGGAGAGGCAGCATTATAGAACTATTGTTAAAGAAAACAATAGGACCGAAGAGGGGCTAAGGGGGAGGAGAAGGAAGGGAAAGAAATCTGAAAAGGAGAGACCCAGGGGAAGAATTAGTAGAGAAAAGTCAGTGGTTTCATTTCCACTTGGCTACCCAGACCTTGGCAAAGCCTGGAGCTCAACTTACTATATTTAGAAATTGATGCTTTCCTGCAGGTTTATTTTGTGATTTGAACAGGAAAAAAATTCTTGCTGGGGGAAAAAAAAGGAAGATGGCAGAATATCCTTCTGCTACACTAAGACTGAAATGATATTTCAGATTCAACTAAGTCTTTACCAGAATAAAAGACACCAAATTTTGCATCTGAACTTGGAGTGATACACATTTACATAATTTCAGCATTAGTGGCTGGACATGAAAAAGCAGTTTCCTTGTTTATTAGCACCTCCAGTCTGAAAGCTAACTTGGTTTCCCAGACACAGTTTGCAGGAAGGTTGGATTTTCAGTTTGTGGTATACCATTATTCTCTTTTTTTTGTGCCCCCCACCACATCTTTACATCAGAAACCAACAACTGTATGTAAATTACCAATTAATCAGAAACTCAAACATTTTTAATTCCAGAAAAAAAAACAGAACAGAGTTTCTGAAACAAAATACCCTCCATTATCTGGCTGTGCCATCTTTATGCTAGCTAGAAAAAAGAAAATCGGGGTCAAATTAAGAGGTGCTCTCAGCTAATTGATACCAATTCAAAGGTAAAGCATGGTTGGAATAGACAACGACCTATTAAGTCTGTGAAAAGAATAGACAGATTCTGAGGGGGAGAGGAGGAGCTACTATTCGACAGCATTAAATCTGAGTGGTCTGCTGGGAACCTTCACAGGGACAGCGCGGAGCAGCAAAGGCTGTCCAAAATGGATACAAATACATTGTCAGGCTGCTGTGACAGATCCATTATGGGTGAGCAGCTTAGCAAAATGAGCTACATCTCAACTGTCTCACAATATAAATGCCACAAACTCAGAAGGACTTGAGCTTCCAGTTCCCTTATCCCTTCCTCTGAGGCTATCAACAGAGAGCTGGCACCACAAAGAGTGGGTCAAGGAAAGCCCTATCCACAACAACCACCCTGAGAAAGACCCTCCTGTCACATGCCAAATCTGCCATGCTGTGAGACTACATGCTTTCAAACAGATACACTCTCACAGTTCTCTCTCCTTGTCCAGCTGCAGAAAGGAAATTTCAATGCAGTTACAGACAGCAGACAATACATCCGTTTGAGCATGCTGATTTCTCAAGTTACACCAAAACAACATTTTTTCCTACTGTGAACTAATCAAAGAGCACAGAAAGGATAATGACCTAGTGCTGGTAACAAACTGAAACTTGTTAAATTACATTTCCCCAGAGGTATTAGGAGTAATACTTCCAAATTCAATCCATGAGGCATACATGTGACATATATGGGTAAGTGAAAGCTAGAGCTTTTAAAACATATTCCATTTTCAACCACAGAATGCTAAACACAAAATTTTTATGACAACAGTTAAGGCCATGTTACAATTTTTGTTCACACGTGACAGTTCAGCAGAAAGCATTTCAGCATATGCTTAGGTCTCATTACAGTCTCAAGAATGTTAGCCTGGTCATTTGCTAAGCCATGACATCAGTGAGCAATTCACCACCCAAATGCAAAGGATCTTCAGAATATACCACAGTAGAAAGGCAGTAGGGTGGGGACTGAGAAAAGGAAGTTTAGATTGGATATAAGGAGGAAGTTCTTTACTGTAAGGGTGGTGAGGCACTGGAATGGGTTGCCCAAGGAAGCTGTGAATGCTCCATCCCTGGCAGCGTTAATGGCCAGGTTGAACAGAGCCTTGGGTGGCATGGTTTAGTGTGAAGCGTCCCTGCCCATGGCAGCGGGTTGGAGCTAGATTATCTTAAGGTCCTTTCCAACCCTAACTATTCTATGATTCTATGTTATCTTCACTCTTCAAGGAGGATTTCTCACACACTCTTATAAGTTTATTAGGAAATATAGCCATTTATAAGATTTCCTATTATTTCTTACCTTTAAAATAACAATCTTTGCCAGTCTCTTCATATCTACCCATTCTGAGAGAACTGCTAAGGCAGACACCAAAGCTTCACCAAGGATCTCTTGCTAATTCAGCAGAGTATAAGCATTGTCACATGTGCAGATCTGAGTGCAGGGACATTTGGAAAAGCATATCCGAGCAAAGGCTCAGCCATATATGCCCTCCTAGCCAACATAAGAAGAGACTAAAGAGCAGTAAGTTCCCCCATTGTAGAAGATACAGGCTACTCTACTTATTTATTAAAATCTAGCCCTGGCCATGCTCCAAATTGCATGTTTGATGTCATAAAATAGGAAGAATAGCAAGGACTGCCTCCTGGCTGATAATCAGCTAGCTCTGAATGTTGCTCCACAGGACCAGGTACTACTGAGAATGCACACAAAGGAAAAGTTTCATGCACAAACATGATCACATAGGAATCAGTTCTTCTTCTCCTCTCTTTCTGCTCTCTGCCCTCCCTCTTTTTCAATGCCACAGCACAAGAGTGCACCTACAAGTGCAAACCCCGCTGTTTTCCAGCTCCACTCAATAAATAGACAGCTGACACTATGGCTCTTAGCCTTAGCCAAGGTCTTACGTTGAGTTTCCTGCCATTGCAAGCCAGCCAGAATTGCATGTTTCATCCATGGGCCAAGGTTTCCTCAGTCACATCTGAGTTAGTCAACATTCATCATACAAAACAAATACTTTCTCACATTCAAATTAAATAATTTCTCAAAACTTCCCATGGCTTGACATTATGTTCGTATCACAGAATGTTATATTATATATTGTTATTGTTTTATATATATATATATTATATGAGCCTTCATGTTTCCAGTTTCAGCCTATGGCACAATTTGTATTCCATTTGCTCAGGATCAGAACTTCCAAAACATTGACACTTGCTTCTGACGCAGTGAGGGAAAAATTTACCCTGCAAATGTAGCCTCTTTGAAAGAAACATCTATCTATAAAATGCCTAGATACAGAAGAGATACACGCACATGCACACTCACAAAGAAAACCAGTTCTGAACAGATGAGCTCATGGAGTGTCCTCTACTGAGATGAATCCTTCCTTTTCTGCAAGGAAGGAAATATCCACATATTTCTGCACCATCATTTTTCCTTTTTCTGCTTCCCACAAGCAAGAAAGAATTGACTTATGCAAGCCATAAAGGCAACACAACAATGGAAAAATATATCCATTTGATCCAGTGTTACCAATCACACTTACACACATGCAACACAAATTTCTCCCACAATATGAGTGCACCTCTCATTTGAGGAATTAATGCTCAGACCACATTAAGTGCCTGCCTGTACAATTTATCACAAGGTGTTGCACAAAAAGTTAAACAAAGGTTCATTTCCTCTAGGAAGGGATGAGTTTCTGAACTATAACTCACAACATGCTGACATTTTAGGAGCTACTCAATCAGTATGTGATACCAGACAAACTGCTCTGGTGCTAAAAATAATTAATGTATGTTTTACATTCTCTGTTATTAAATTTACTGTCATTTCATCATCCCAGTGTTGGACTGCTGCTGCCAGTCTGCCTTTGATAGTCTGTACCAAAATGAATGAAAAATGTAAGTTAAAAAAAACCAAACATATTTGATACCTTGCAACGAAGTGATTAAAGTAAAAGAGACTGAATGGAGTTAAACTGTCTCCTATACAGTTTCATAAAAAGAAAACTCTGAAGTATCAACAAAATTGTAGAAATCTATCATGTTCAGACTGGTAGAGAAAACACTGACAGAAAGCACTGCCACTTTTTTCCTACCTTCATTTTTAAATCCTAACCATAAAAAACTGAATGTAGACAACAACATGTATTGTAGCTAGGACTCAAAATCCTACCAGGAATATGCATCTTGTCTAGGTTACCTCAGAAGAAGTTACCCTTTGACTTGAACAATTACATTATTAAACAGTCTCCAAAGCTGGATTTCAGAGATGACAAACTAATAGTTATTGGTTGTTTCCATTCCTTGTGCATACTTAGAAATTTCTACTGCAAGTTTCAGTTCAACTTTGTCACATCAGCTCTACCCAATTAAACACATTTCTCCACAATGCATCTGCCCAAGTGACACAAGTAGTGCAAGACACACCCCCCCATTGCCTAACTGCTTATGACTGCTGCAGTCCTTCCAGCAGTCAATTCCACAGTGGATATCCCTGTGACAAAGGATTTCTAGAGCCTCACACAAGCTTATGTCAAATCCTTCCACATTTCTTTCCACTGTTTCTCTGGAACTGGAACAGCCTCACATACTCCGGGATAAACAAAACTCCTGCTTGTTCACAACACTGTTTATTACTCTGTAAGCATGTGGACTATGCGTCAATTGCACCAGATTTTCTGAGCTGCCTCCCCATAAGCTCAAATATCCTTTTTCACACTAAAATATCTTACCATTTTATTTCAAGAAATAAACCCTTTTTTAAGAAATAAAGTATTGAAGTTGGGGGGGGGGAATTCACTTATCTCCTGATGTATACTGTTTCTCAAACAAAGAGCTCATCAATATTAACTTAAACCTTGGTTTTGAAGTGTCATTTGGGAGACAGGGAAAGGAGGTAAAATTTGATTTCACTTAAATATACTTTTGCACTGTAAATGCAAAATAAATAATACACCTGTAGTTTGCACTTACACTAGCATAATTGAGATCAATATTTGTCAGGTGGCAGTAATGTAAAAAGATGTGTCAAAATCAACTTACATATCATAGAATCATAGAATCGTTAGGGTTGGAAAGGACCTTAAGATCATCTACTTCCAACCCCCCTGCCATGGGCAGGGACACCTTACGCTAAACCATCTCACCCAAGGCCTCGTCCAACCTGATCTTGAACACCGCCAGGGATGGAGCATTCACAGCCTCCCTGGACAACCCATTCCAGTGCCTCACCACCCTAACAGGAAAGAATTTCCTCCTTATATCCAACCTAAACTTCCCCTGTTTAAGTTTTAACCCGTTACCCCTTGTCCTGTCACTACAGTCTCTAATGAAGAGTCCCTCTCCAGCATCCCTATAGGCGCCCTTCAGATACTGGAAGGCTGCTATGAGGTCTCCATGCAGCCTTCTCTTCTCCAGGCTGAACAGCCCCAACTTCCTCAGCCTGTCTTCATATGGGAGGTGCTCGAGTCCCCTGATCATCCTCGTGGCCCTACTCTGGACTTGTTCCAACAGTTCCATGTCCTTTTTATGTTGAGGACACCAGAACTGCACACAGTACTCCAGGTGAGGTCTCACAAGAGCAGAGTAGAGGGGCAGGATCACCTCCTTCGACCTGCTGGTCACGCTCCTTTTGATGCAGCCCAGGATATGGTTGGCTTTCTGGGCTGCAAGCGCACACTGCCTGCTCACATCAGATATTCATAAGCCACAATTCCTCCTCAATCTGAAGAAAACTTGACCTACTGAATATGAAGTAATACATTTTCACCCATGATAAAGTCCTTCCCTTATTGGGGAAGCCTAATAAGCTACAGATTTTTGCGAGGAAGAACCAAAAGCGCTTTGTCACCACAGAGAACTTACCACCCCACAACTTCCTTTTCACTTCCCACTACAATTCAAACACTTACAGATAATTTAAGGTTTCCCAACCAGCAGCCTATCTTGTTTTAATCTTTATGCAGAATGTTCACCAAGGCTCAGCATTTGGTTCTAAGAAGTATTTCAGACAGATTTACAAAAAAACATGAAGGTCACTGGTTGTAAAAAATTTGTACACGCAAATTCTTATGGCTCTTTGAACACATCTGCCAAGACTAGAAAGCAAAACAAATCTTTATTCCTTTATTTCCACTTTTCACCTTCATTCCTTTCTACATATGATTTCTCTCTCAGAGTAAAATCAAAAGAAGGCAGTGGAAAAGGAGGGGACTGGAAAGAAACAGTAAGGACAGTCAGGGAGATAAGGAGGCCGTTTTCTGCCAACAGTATTGTGTTTTTATAAAATAGGCTCTCTGAAAATCATTTTCTTATATTCACACAAACTGAGATTTAGAGAAGTTTTACTGAAATTTCTTGAGCTTTAAAGCAAGCAAACAAGACTCCTAAGCAGCTTGGGTTCCCTAGGAATAGAGCAGAGGTTAGAGGTGTCCAACCCCTCATTAACATACTTGAAATATATTATTAATGCTAATGTTGTTCTTAAAAAGAAAACAGACTGTCCTGCTTTAGACCCAGCCAGTAACACAACATCATGGAGCTGTTCACTCACAGCCCCTTTTTCCTCCCTTTCCAGGGTGGGATGGGGAGGAGAATACAAAGAAGGTAAACCCCACAGCTTGAGATAATAACAGTCCAATAACTAAAACAAAAAAGTAAAATATAGTGATAATAGAAACAATATAAACAATAACAATAGTAATAGGAGAAAACAAGAAAGGAAATGAAAGCTCAGACAGCACAAGTGATGAACTATACAATTGCTCACCACCTGCTGACTGATACGCAGCCCTACCTGAGCACCAATTAGTCCTTCCAGGTGACTCGCCCCAGTGGGCATAACATACTGTGATGTGGAATACCCCTTTGGCTAGTCTGGATAAGGTGTCCTGTCTTTGCTTCCTCTCAACTTCTTGCACCCCTCCTAGTTGCCAGAGCATGGGAGACTGGAAAGTCCTTGATCAGGGTAAGTGCTACTGAGCAACAACTAAAACATCAGCGTGTTATCAGTATTGTTCTCAGACTAAGTCCAAAACACAGCACTGCAGCAGCTACTAGGAAGAAAATTAACTGTCTCCCAGCCAAAACCAGGACACAGGTTGAGTTACAACTTTCTACTAGCATGACAGCAATATAACATGAATTTTTATTAACTGACTGTGAGTTTAAGATTATACAAAACCCAACCTACATATTTTGGTGTACAGAATTGTCGTATGCCATATTAATTGCCTCTGAAGTGAAGCGCAAAGCATGAATTCATCATTAGTGCCTTAAATTGTTTCACTGGCTCTACTTAAGCAGTACAAGCGATCTGGTTTCAGGCTAAACTAGGAAAAGATATGCAAGTCAGGAACATTTAACCTATGACACCTCACACTGACTTTTCCACAGAATCTACATTAACATTGGCTTTCCTATTTTTCCTTTGGTTGTATGGGTGCAGGAAACTACTGCATCAGAATGAGGTCAGTAAGCAAAGGCTCAATCCCATTTTCACTCGAGTGGCAGAACTTCCATTAACTTGATAGGGAGCTATAGCAGTGCCTGAATTGCAAGAGATACCCTTTAGGCCTCCTGTTCTTTCCTTGGGCAGGGATTATAGGCATCAATATTTTAGGATATAAGGAAAAAAATAAAGAAAGCAGTTACTTGGGAGAGTTGAGAGAGGGGATTATTTCCATGGTTTTGTTTGTTTTGCGACGAACCATGTTGACACATACCCAAGTGCAAACAAGAAAGTAAAAACTAACACTGCTACATTCCATGAGGGAAAAAAAACAGCAATCTGGTTTTATAATTCATCAGGAAATTTCCTCAGGAATAATGCTGTCAGAGCATGCTTTCATGCTACAATGAGGAAGAGATGCAGAACTGAATAAATGATCTAGGGAGGAGGATCTTTCTACTGGACCATTTAAAGACCATCAAGTTTCTGATACTGCCTGCCAGCAAATTGCCTTGTCACACACACCTTCATACGAGTTACACAATTAGCTCTTTCTGCTGATTTGAATCACTTGTTTGCTATTACAACAACTTTTCTAGGGAGCATTTAAATCATTAAAACAGATGAGCTTGAAGCCAGCTGGACAATGCTCTGCAGCTCAGCTTACATGCATCTACTGCTTTCAAACAAACAACCCAAAGCTGATCCACCTGCTTCCCATGAGCTATACTTCATTTTGTTTTATATGGCCTTAGTTTTGTGGCTTGAATACCTTTGAAAAAATATTTGTATTAGGCTCTAGAAGCAGTCAAACCTCTGTCTTCTTATAATTATTAGGAGTAGGAAATGAAACCAGCTCCTTAGTACCCTGCTGTTCTCAGAAAGGTCTCTGCTTTTCCCTGGAGCTGCACAAATCCTGCAGACTTCAGCAGGGAGTCCAGACATCTGAGCGGACTCTGCCCTAGTAACTGCCTTAAAGGAGAAGGGCTTTCCCTATCCTATGAGGATCTCAGAATATTTTAAAAGGTGAGTTGCAGGATAAACCCTGGCACATCTACTATGTCTTTATGATCTATTAGCTAAAGACTGAAGGAAACGCATCCTTTTTGTAAGCATGAAGATCCATAGTGTCTTGAGGAATGTTACTCACTATGTTGTTAATCTACCGTGTCTTTCTGTGTTTGCATTTTTGATTAGAGGAAGGTTTATGAATCAACCTCAGTATAATGGAAATATAGTAGCAACCTATTTAATAATTGACATATATGTTCATCTAGGTAAAAGATTATGTTGAAAATTCACACATTAAGTTTAATACAAATTTTTCTTCTTTAAATTTCAAACCTTGCATTTCCTTATATATGGAACTGAAATAACATTTTAGATCAAGACAGAGTTCATGACTCAATCTCTCTTTTTGCTTCTTTCTTTCAAAAGCCCAGCACCTTTCAGTGCACAGCATGCAATGATGCAATACTAATGAGGTGAAAGGTCCTTGAATGAATCTTATTAGATGTGCTCAGTGCTGTTTTTCTACAGTACTTCTGTTTACAACAGGGAATATCTTATCTTTGGACTAGACCTTAAGACTAGGAAATGTACTCTATGAAAGCTGATATGAATGCAATCAGAAAAAAGTGCAAGTCACAAAAAAGAGCATCTGAGCTCTTAAAAGAGTTAAAGCTTCCAAAAAGAGTAATTTGCTCAGTGGGTAATAAGAACTATTTGGCATGCTATGTCATGCCATTTTCTTCTTAAGGTTGTTTTGCATTTACAGCATATATTTTGTATGTACCAAGTAACAATCTGAAGACCCTCCACTTTATTACTCCACAATGTCTGAGACAAAACATTAATATCCTGTTTCAAGTATGGGAAACAGCAATGGCTCAGATATCAAGCTGCCTCTAAAGACACATGCTTGTTCAATCACTGCCCTGCTCCTGTGCAGAGCTTCCCAATAAGCCAGTCATGATGGGCTAAGCAGAGCAAAACTAGATGTCTGGGAGGATAAACTGCTCCTCCTCATGGAAAAGAAAGACATCCACCAAAAATCATGGAAGCCAAAGACCCTGTGGTGGAGATGCCCCTGTCAGTGGCTTCCAAGGGACTGGACACTTTGGGGGGATGTTACTAGCATTAATTTGAAGAGGAATCCCATGGGGCTGCTTCTTTTTTATGCCAGTCCATAGGGTGGTAAAACCCTGTGATACAGCGATAGTAACTCCTGTGCCATAGCAGTGGTGCATCATGAGACAGTAACTCAAAGCCAAAACAAAAAACCAAGGCACATATAGAAAGATGAATCCTTGATTTGGGGTCTAATTTTAATTTTTTGCACATTGTACAAGCCAGTATTTTCTACTGTAGTGATCAACCAAGATAAATTTTCACTTTAATGGCTAGGAAAAACAGCAAACGCCAATAAAGCACTAGATATGGATTACTGCTTTTATCCAGCACACCAGAAGACTACTGGCTATTTCTTTGAAAGGAGAGGACTTTAAATATAAACAAAAGAGGGAGTGTTGATTAGCATAACTATTTTAATTTAAAATGGAGTTTAACATAATTGAAAAGTTAAAAGGCTGAGGATCCAAGGTATGCACTCAGAAGATACAGAATGAGCATGAGCAATAGAAGTTTTTCCAAGGCTGTTTCCAACTGAGGTACATTATCTATGGTCTTCTGAAACAGAAAAAAACAAACCCACAACCCAAACCTAGGAGATTAGCTGGTTAGATTGTTTAAGCAGTTTCCACTCATTCTGCAGAACACACAAATGAGTAGGCATTTTCAAAACATATGTCCACAAAGAAATTAAATCACACAACCTAATTTCTTGAGGTACTCTTGCAACTTATCAGGCAACAGTAGTTCACCATTGAAGATTGAAACCTGAAAGTCTTTACGTTAATAAGCATGTGATCTCCTCTGCTTTGAATGTTGTGTGGGAATTAGCATTTGCATAAAGGGCAGAAAGAAAGCAAAAAAGCCCCTCTACCAAATCATTGTGGTAACATTGTAAGGCCATTTTACAGTGGAGCCAGTGAAGACTGCTAGAGCAGCTGTCCCTATGTTACAGAAAATACATTTTTCTTTTTATTCCCCCCCCCCCCCAAAGCAAACAAAACCAGCTTTATCAAGCAAGATTTGAATTTCATGGCTTACATTTGGGAATGCTTTATCTCCAAACTTGGAAAAGAATGCAGCATTTTAGAACAGTGTTACAAGAAGCCAGACCTTGTTAATTCACTAACATGACTGAGAAACATCGTGAGTTAACACATTTGGATAAATCAGCAAACAAGGCAGAAGTCGGGGAAGGAAGATGGCCCTGAATTACAGCTCTGCATCACAGTTACCAGAGGCTAAAACTAAGATACAGTTGCTAAAGGCATCAACACCAGAATAGTTTATATGCATTCAAAACATTTAACTACAATAACTCATACTATATTAATTTTTCCAGTATCATAACAACTCAAACTGCAATTATTGTGCAGACACATTTTTGACATAACAAAGTGAAAGCTACTGATGTAAAATGCAGTAACTTCTTAACAGGTTGACAGCCACAAACTGCTGAGGTCAGGTACCATATGCTGAAAACAGTGATGCAGTGGCTTTATCATGCAAGACCATTTGTGTGATCAGAAGCATGCTGAAACTCACAGGAGCCTTGCATCTACCAGTCTGCTGCAAATCATTTAAAGAAGGAATGAAAATTGAACACACTGAACAGAATTACAAACAGAGACTGGAGTTAATTGACATGTCAGGGAGAACATTAAAATGAAGCACTTAAAAATTCACCTGTGGATTGAAACAAATACAGAGGTGTCTCTAGCACACATGGATGAGATATTCTGTAGTGCTGAGCTGTACTCTCACAGAGCCGTACTCAGATATGAGGCCTGCAGGCTCTCCTTCAAGAATGTTTCTTAGCTATTTTTGTTGCTGCTTCATGACTCTGCAATGCAGTGAGGGTTCTAGATGACCAAAAAGCCTGATGAAAAATATTTAAGCACCTAAATTTCACTTTACGTATATATACACACATTTAAGTAGCAAACTTCTGTCAACTATTAAAAGTTTCAGTCAGACTGTACCACTATATGTGCTCTAGGTCTCTGCACCTTAGGAGTTTGTAATTCTGTGTTATTCTTCCTTTCAGCTCATAAGATTCTCCTCCCTTCATTTTTTTTTAATACAAATTTATTTAACTTCAGGCCATAAAACTAGATATGTCATAAACAATCCAAAACCCTAAATGACTTGGGGTAGCAGCAACAAAATATTTCAGCTTCTTAATTTTCTTCTCATTCATCAGTTCAGAATTATGTGTTTTTAATGGATTAACATAGGACCAAAATACTGATGATTTTTAAGAGGTTTTCATTACCTTTCAGAACACCATCTGTAGGGTCCTTGCTATTTCAAAATCCAAGATCACAGCTCTGTGTGCAGGCTCTTTATGTCTTCTAAATGGACATAAAAAGAAGTCAGAGAAGTAATGCCTTAAATAAAGGCAGAGGGCTTGGTATTGTCATACCCACTGAACAACTTCATTTATAACCACTGACAAAATCCGTTATAAATGCTGACAGCTTTAGATCTATGTATTACATTTTGAGGAATAAATGCCACTACATATTTAGCCTTTATAGTGGAAAGCTTTTATTTTGTGTATAAATCTGCGTTTAATGAGCCTTGAAAGAGATGATTGCTAAATAACAGCCTGCTGCATTCAAGCTCAACTGCCTCCAATTATATTGTTTATAATTATATAATTGTACAAATAATGTGTGTCCAACAATCCCTGTGTTTTATTACTGCACAGCTCTATGACACCAGCGTAAATCACCTTTTCACTTTCAGAGTCAGCCTCTTTCATTTTGCTTACTCAGCCAACACAAATGCACACAGAACTGCACTTTTGACTGCTGAATGCATCAAACCAGCTTACCAGCCTCAGCAGAAATAAGAAAGTAATGGAAGTGGCCAACTCACAAAAATGAAAGGGGAAAGAAAGGTACTCTCTGTACGAGGAGGCAAGGGAGAAAAGAAATAAAAAAGGTTAGCCCAAAATCATACATGGTGTTAGTGAATTACATTTCCTTGTGTGTTACTTGATGGCAGATTCTTCTGAATATATTGCCTATACAAAATTCTCATGAGAACGAGTGCTAAGCAGCTCACACTGGCAGGTAATGTTCTTTGCACTGTTCTTACTCCTATATGGATACCTCAGCATTCGTTGTAATGGCACTAAGATCAGCAAGAATCTCATTAGGAAACATGTTGTTATGCTGTTAAACCCTATGGAAACCTCTCCCTTCACCTCCACAGAACAGCATTTCTTCTCTCTGTCTGTGAAAACTAATTCAACTTTTAATCAGTAATTTAACTGATTTAACTGGCATTCAGCATATGCTTCTAATAATTCCTGCCACAGAAATTTAAGCCCTGAAGTCATCCATACAACTCGTATTTGATGTAAAAGGGACAGCATTTTATTGTTTTGACACGACTTGTTGGGCACACATTCCCAAGTAGTCAAATTCCTGTTTTTAAATGTGATACAAAGCCCTCTGCCCTTTCCTTCAAGCACACAGGATATCTTGTTTTCTCTTTAGTCCACAAGCCCTCACACACACAACACCTGGCCTTTTAATCAGTGAAGCTCTGCTACTACAAATCCCTGTCAGGAAGGCTCCATCACTCTCCCCATCAGCGGAGCACACGACTGCCTGCTCCACTCACCCCCGTATATTTTTAGCTCTTGGCTGCCTGTAAAACACTGACTTTGTTGGTCTGTGCTGACTTCTAAAGCCTGCAGCTTAGCCTTACTTCAAATCAGTACACTGAATTTTGACAGACTGAAACAACAACGCTTTAAAGGGTTTCAGTGCCTTAGATGGCTAGTAGTTGAGCCCTTAAAAGGGGGTTACAAGTGTAGGGCTTCGCATTTTCTGAACTACCCCAGCCCGTTCTCCTCCCTCATCAACTTTTACACCCCTTTAAAACTCTTGCACTCGGAGGCACGTGTACAGCAGGACGCCTCACCCTGTGCTTGATGATCAAATCATGGTCTTCTGAAATCTACTGCTATCGTTATTTTAACAGCTTGGATAATTTCCCAAATTGGGGGAAGCTGGTTTAAAACTATAATTAATTTTTTTCAGTGTTAGCAATAAAATTACTGCAAACACCTTGTATGGTCAATTAACTTCTCTATTGTACTTCACTTCCTCCGTAGAGTCAATGACTGTAGAAAAGCAAGGCACCTGAACTTGTCTTAGGTTTAGATGATGCTTTGGAACTGAAGACTAAATTAGAAATTAAAATGTAATTATAATTATGAAGTTATTTTAAAATAATAACTTTCTTTGATTTTGAGGAAGTGTTTCACCATTCTTTATCAAACAACCCATTTCTATATGCCATCTCATAAAAATTCTTCAAACTGACCTTACTACAAATGTTTGCATTATGTTGAACAGGAAAGTATCAGGTAGTGAAAAACATGATCATTGTCTCTCTCATAGTTTCGAAAAAACTGTCATAGCACGAAATACCACATAAATAACAAACCCACCAATATTAACCTGTATTTGGATTTAGGAAATCACTTCCTATAGCCAGGAAAACTTGCTAAACAAAATCCAAGCAGAAACCTATTAAATGAAACATCCAAGGGTAGGAGGGAGAAGGGGTAGTGAAGAGAGAGCCCACACAGTATCATGCAGCTATGTGTCCTCTTGGTCACTTTAAAGAAACCTAGGACTGGCTGTGCAGCCACGAGGAAGATCAATGTGCTGTCAGCACAGGAGATGGCACCATTTTCATTCCCAGCACAGAGACCACCCAAAAGCTCCTAGATCCCCAAACCTCCTCAGAGGTGCTGACCTAATTTCCAACTGATGTACCTTCCTAGCTAAAATAAATAGCAGAGATTCCCATGGTATCCTCCACAGGTGCTCAGCCTCTTCCAAGGTCAATGTCTGTGCACCTTGCCTTGAATACAGGTGGTTATTACAGCAACAGGAACAATATTGCTGAAGGAAGAGAAGCTTTCTGCTAAAATGTGAGGGTATATATATACACACCTCAAATTGCTAAAATAGTTAAATAAAATATTTATAAAATTCAGAGTCCTTTCATTTGCCTTCTTGATACCAAGTGTCTGGGATTTGCTTTCCTATGTTTACAAGCTTTCCTATGTTTACAAGCTTTCCTCACCAAAAATAAGGGCTGCACGTTCTGGCTTTTTAAAATGAATGCCAAGGTTTCAAGTGTTCTCCTCGCCCTTTTTTCCATTTTGCTGCAGGGGAAGGAGGGGTGAGCATTGTGAGATCTGCAGTAAAGAGAAATGACTACTATGAGTTCAGGTACCTTGCATACGTTACCTAGGAGCAGCTGTGTAAAACCTCACTGTTCATAAGCAGCTGCCTGATGCATGAAGTGATGACACTGTGTGTTTCAGCACTGTAAATAAATGGGAATCTGAACAGTTCTCACCTGGCCTGTTTTAAAGCAGAAAATTAGGTACAGCAACTGATGGAAGAAGCAGTTGTTGGTTGGTAGTGGAAAGGCAAGGCAGGGTAGGGGAAAATTTAAAACTGGAAGTAGAAGCAGAACAAACCAAGTAAAAATCTTTTACCAGCTGAGAAAAAGTAAATATAAAAACTTAAATAAAATCAAAGCAACTTATATCTTGAACTTTGGGTCAGTTTTCTGTCATACATGTACCACATTACCTTTGAAAGGCTTTTCAGCAAATATTTCTGCACTTGGTTCTGCTTCACGCTTCTGTAAAGTCAGAACTTTGTTGTAGAGGTTCAGGTTTTGGCCATGTGCTTTAAAGGTTATTTCCCTGACCGCTATAATTGGACTCGTCCTCTAGAAATCACTGAATTTGTGTTGCTTTGCACTTTCAGAATATCGACATAATACAAGAAATTGTCTGCTACAGAGAAACTGCTTCAGAAGATTAATTTTATTTTGGTTTACCCTTCTTTAGAGAAGGTATCATTAACTGCAATAGTCATGGCTAAAAAAAAAGTTTTTGTAAGCAAGAATGATTAAAAAGTGTGTATTTCAATTCAAATGCAAAAAATACAGAAGATAGAAACAAAAATCAAGCACACAAGTATGTCAATTTTTTGAGGAAAGAATGAGTTTTCTTGTCCTAACCATTGTTAAGGGCCACTTTCCATCACTCAGAGATATAAACTGACATTAGAATTTTTACTAAGAAATGGAAATCCTGCTACTCTGTAGAGGTTAGACATTTCAAACTGATCTTAGCTTATTACACATACATGGGTGACTTGTTACTTCCACAGGCACTGCTACCAGATGCAGCAATTTTCTGGCTGGCTCTTCCAGTTATTCTAGAGGAAAAGAAACCAAATCACACCAAAACTTCCTTTTCTATTTGCAAAAATCCAAGAAAATGTAATGTCCAGCATGCCAGTAAGCCCTGAATTCACAAAAGTTTAAATGAAGTCTTGTATAATTTACTATTTTTCCTAGAATATGAGGGGAAAAAAACGCAGAACTGAAAGACTTCACACAGTTACATGTGGTTACACACCCAGCAACTGTATTGCCAAGAAGCAGCTGTTGGTTAGACTTCCAGCTCAACCAACCTTTGATAAAGTGTTCAACTGGTACCACATTTTGCATACACTGTCTTCCTCCACAGAGTTGAAGCACTGTTATAAGAGGGCAAAATATTCATGCTTCAATAGCTTTATCACAAAATGTACCTCAAAGAAAAAAAATCATGTAAGTGCATGTGAATGTAAAGATTTACTTCTGCTTTCCTTGAACAGTCTTGCACCAAAACTTTGAACAATGACTTGTTTTATTTTTTTATACAATAAGCTTTCAAGCACATTTTTGTCATCCTTATCTCTCAGACAACCCAGCACAATTGAAGGAATAATGTGTTCTTTTTTTCTACCCCTATTATTTAATAGATATTAATTGATCGAAAAAGTGGTGAAGAGAACTTTTTATTTACAGGGCCATCAAGTATGGCATGTCTTAATTTGATTCTGTCAAGAGTGTGTAGATGCTACTAGATATTTGAATTCATAATTGAATATGAAAATAATAAATTAAGAAAATAATAAAATCAATTTAGGACAAGAGGTAACGTCCTCAAGCTGTGCCAGGGGAGGTTTAGATTGGATATTAGGAAAAAAAAAATACTTTCCGGGGCAATGGTTTTTCATAGGCCATTTTAAGACTAGTTTCAAGCTTCACCTATGCAACCAGATCTTGGGTTATCTGGCTATACAAGACCCAAAAATGCCAACACCCATATAGCTGGGGTATGCTCCTAAAAGGGTCTTCAGCTCTTCGGAGGAAGTGCTTGCATCTTGCGGGAACTGAATCTCATCGCTAGATACTGCTCTTTCTGCTCACATTAATTATTTGCCTCCTAAAGCAATTTGTTGCCTTGCTGGGAGAAGAGCTTCCCACAGGTAGCTCCCTACCTGACGGAGAGAAGAAAGGACAACCTAGTTCTCTTCTGTGAATTCACATGGCCTCTTTAAACTCCTCATAAATCCCCATTGGGAAGTCCCTCTGAAGCACTTTCAGGACTCTGGAGTGTTGTTCTCCTTTCTGAAAGTGCTGATGGTATTTCTGTGTTTCCTTTCAAAGATTTTCTCGCAGTTAAGGCAGGCAGAGTTTCCCTTCTGGGCCTATCAATATTCCTCTGGGCTGTCAACCAGGGAAGTTTCCAGCTCTAAAAGCATAAGGTAATCTAAAAAAAGAGGCATTTGCCTTAACTGCCTGTTACTTTACAGAAGTTCTTAAATTCTCATAATTCTCATACTGATTTTTCGTCAGCCTGCTAAAACCATTAATCTGGGTTGTTTTGCAGTGTTTTTTTGTTGTCTTTTTTTTCCCCCTTTTGTAGTTTCTTTCAATTTAACAGGACTAATTCAGTATTTAGCTTTGTCCCCTCATAACAGCATTTCCCCACCTAAAGTCTGGGATCTGGTTGGACTTTTTAGCAGGACTCCTTTGTACGAAATAGGACATTTCTTTTAAGACTGTGCTGCACCTGAACAACTGCTAAGGGATCCAGCCTGGATTTGTATAGGAACTGAGATGTCACATGTACCTGCAGCATAAGTCATTCCACAAACTAAAAAATACCAAGAAATAGCAAAGCTAGGGACTAAACTGCTTCCACTTCAGAGTTACCTCTGAAAGCAATCTGTCCACAAATATTTGAACATGATCAGTCAGATAGGAGCTGACACCGCATAGAACTCGCTTCCTGTTGTGACAGTGCCAGTGGGCAGCATTGCCTCATACCCCACCCCTTGAGGGAGCACTATCCCATGCCATTAACAGATTAGCAAGAACAGGGATGCACATTAGCACATTATTCTTAGCCTTAATGGTAGGAGAATATCACAAACATAACTGAAACTATTCTATGATTCTATGAAACTGAGAGCATTTTCCCATTCCCAAACTGCAACTGCACCCACACTACTGCTTTTGGATCCAAGTCCCATATTTTCAAGGGGAAAGTGGGAAGAAGGGTATCCTGGTTTCAGGGGGAGCACTTTTTCCTCAGTATCTGTTACATACCCATTGATGTTTTCTCAATGAATATTCAGTGAAAAAAAATATGAAATGCAATAGTCTGCTGAGGTAATAGACTCCTACTTTATTACAAAACAGGATAGGGTTTCCGTGTGTTCAGGCAAACTACTGCATGGGAAATAGTGATGCAGCATAATGTAGCACAAGTTACAATATGCTTCGAAATTCCAAATACAAGTGTGTTCAGATTTTTTTTAATGGCTTGGCTTTAGGGGAGTCTCTATCCCCTAAAATCATGCTGTTTTGCTGTTTGTTATACTTCATACAATGGCCTGATTAATTCTATTTTGAAACATGAATTGATCACATTTACATTAACACACAAATTCAAACAAGTTTCTATGTATATCGTAAATGTTTATATATCAGGATGTTTCTTGAAGGAATATCCTCGTTACTCTCACACCTCCTGCTTCAAGAAGGTAATTATTAAAATAAGAACTTTCAGCAAGATATACAATTTGCAAATAAGATGTATACAAAGTTAGAGACTCATGCTGGCCTAACAGTCATGAGTGTTATTCAGAAAACAAGAGCAGATCTTCAACTACTGAATAGATTCTAGAGTTCTTTCATTTTTATTTTTTAAGCACAAGTGACAGCACAATATAAGCCAATTTATGGGATCAATATTGAAACTTACTGAAATAAGAATAAGAGGTGTCTTTTATCCTTATCCATAAGGCAATCTAGTGACCCTACATCCCATCAAACATTATGGTTTTGATCTTTGTTTGTTTTGATCTTGTATTCTGAGATTGGCCTAAGAGACCAAAAGCTGAGAAACCAAGGGCAGCAAATTTTGGCATAAGCAAAAACATTTTCTGTTTACAGATGGAAGCTGAAAATACAGCTCTATTGATGAATGAGTTTTCCAAGTAAGTGCTACAGAAGTTCCTTATCAGGTGATACAAAGACACCAGACAATGTTTAAGCAAGCTCAAGTGGCACAAAGACAGTCCCAAAGCCTCAGGTTAGAGGAGAAAATTTTTCCCTTTCCCAGGAGCTTTGAAAGATGACTTACAAAGTGACTTCCATAGGTGCTGCACAAGTGTACAGAGAAGGCTACAGCGCTCAGCACCATGAAGACTGCAGCTTGCTCAAAACCATGAAGGACAGTCCCAGACAGATGCCTACAATTTAGAGAGGTGCCCAGGCCTGGACAATTTACTCAAGGGTCCCTTTCTGCCTCCAAAACATTTCTACATCAGGAAAACACAAAGATGTTGGCTTAAAGCATGATTACTTTTTATTTCATTTGGCTCTAAAACCTATATTGTGCTTCTGAAAAAGGCAAGAGGGAAAGAAATTATCTATCAGGATACTTCAGTATGAATTTTCCTTGAAAGAAAGTCTGCAACATCAAATGGGGAAGATCAATTCCCTGTAAAATGTTAATAATACATAATAAAGATCTTTCTACCTTACACTTCAAGGGCAAAACCAATGTGAAGATTTTAAAAGATTCTCTAATACGTTACAGATGTGACATCTTTTTCAAGAGAAAGAGGACTTTAGATACAATCCAAGGATGTTTCTCTCAGTTTAGGAAACCAAATTCTTGATATCCAGAGGGCTCTTACTCACTTCTGTCTTAATCCAATTTATGAAGACATTAATAACAACTGTTAATACTTACGGCACCATAAAATTATTGTTAACTTCATTTAAAGCTAGTTCTGTCCTTTCCCCTGTCCTATTTATCCTCTAGTTTCTATTTGCATTGGTTAGTATAATATAACAAAAGTAAATCAGGAAGCTTTTCAAGCCTAAGGACAACTCTATAAATTGTCTCTCAGAAAAACTTCCCAGTTGCACTATCAGGTTATAAAGCCAGTAAAATATGTCCCAGAACAAAAGTTTCACAAATAATTTTTGTGCATCAAAGACAGGTTTATGAAAGTTATGTAAATTTTGATCCTTATGCTTTTTGAAAACGGTAGGTCAAAACCTCAGTTATAACAGCCTTAGTGACAAAAAAAAACCACCATTCTTTTTGAGGGAGTTTTAAACAGCTAAAAATGGGGATTAGAAGTTAAAAGTGTTTGATTTTAATTAGCATTTTTAAAAAGCTGTGTGAACTTCACACTTGTATGTTTCTGCTGGTGAATAAATCCCACGTTAGTTACTAGTAAGGTCATAACCTACCGTTGCTGCAGAGCAATGAGGGCACTACACCAACACTGAGTTTGGAACACCAATACAGTTCACTGCCTTCTGACAGTCCCCTGGGGGATTTCAAGATTTTATTTATCCTCGCAATTGTACACGTTGGGTTACTGAGTTGTGGGTTTTTTGTTGTTGTCAAATCACACTCCATAAACCTCAAGACAGCCTCTCTCAGCCTAAACATGAAGATCTAACAATAAAGCACAGAGGTGGGAGATGTTGAAGAAATGCAGTTCTTTTCTCAGTCAACATTTTCTGGCAGGTTTCCATTAAATCCTCAAAGACATGCATAGCTAAAGGTAAAGCAAACAACATGGCTAATACTACAGGGAAAGGTCTGAGTTCACAAAGATCACTCAACAAACCACATCTTATGTTCGGTGACTTGCTAAATAAACTCTTGAGTAATAGATTATTCATTAAACAAAAACATGAAGATGTTAATTAGAACAGGAGTCATCAGGATGAACACACATAGTACAATCTGAAACATGCAAATCTGTTCATTGTGGACATTCTGGTTTAAGTATTTAAAAATAACCATTGCAAATATGTATAGTTCTACCTCAAGACAGTAAACACTGGCCTTTGATTACATAATTCACTGGTCTTGGGGAAGAAAATATTATTGTTTTCTAATGTTTTTCAGATGGCCTGAAAGTTGCTCATTTTTTGAGTTTGATTTAAATATTTTTGTACTTCACAAACAATAGATACACAAAGGTTTCCCTGTTCTCATGTGAATTCAAATCGTTGCTCTGAGAAGCTTAAGTTTTGACTAGTTTATCTTTCCTGATGACTTCTATTAAATCAGAGAAAACCCCACCATGCTTACTTAAAAAAATTCTTCAAGACCTGGCAAGCAAGATATACAATACTATTCCAAATTACTTAAGCCCCAAACATTTTAAACCATTTGCTCACGTCAGCACTGAGTCAGGTAATTTCATTGATTATTCCATGTAATAGAACTGAATGCTAAAATTAAATATAGAACAAAGAGAAAAATGATGTGTTCTGGTGAGTGAGCTTGCCACTGCACTGCAGTCACAGTCATCACCAACACCAGGCTTGACTGGCAATTGTTTTTTTTCACCAAGCAAAGTAGAACATTTCCAGAGAAATCACCCTGCTGCACATCATGTAGTGGTTCTCCTGTTTTCCACTTGCACTTGTCTTTGCCAGCCTCACTCTGTAGCCCTGACTCTGTAAAGGCAGGAAGGGAGCTGTCATGGTTTAACCCTGGCCAGCAGCTAAGCAGCACGCACCCTCTCACCCACTTTTCCTCCAGTGGGATGGGGGAGAGAACTGGAAAAGTAAAATTGAGAAACCTTATGGGTTCAGAGGAAGGCAGTTTAACAGGTAAAGCAGAAGCTGCATACGGAAGCAAAAGAAGGAATTCATCAAGCACTTCCCATGGGCAGGAAGTTGTTCAGCCATCCCCAGGAAAGCAGAGCTCTATCTCACATTGCCATTACTTGGGAAGATAAAAGCCATCACTCCAAAAGCCTACTGCATTTCCCCCACTCCTTCTTTCTCTGGCTTTTTATTTCTGGGACAGCATATGGTATGGAATATCCTTTTGGCCACATGAGGTCAGCTTTCCTGACTCTATCCACCTTCCAGCTTCTTGTGCACCCCCAGCCTACCTGCTGGTGTGGTGGTGCGAAGAGGCAGAAAAGACCTTGGCTCTGTGCAAGCACTGTTCACCTGTAACTGAAACATCCCTGTGTTATCAACACTGTTTCCAGCACAAATCCAAACTGTAGCCCCATACTGGCTATGGAAAGAAAATTTACTCTATCCCAGTTAAAGCCAGCACAGGAGCAAAACACAGGGGTACCTTGCTATAGTATAGTCTGGGAAAGGCTATCCCACCCACAGAGCAGAGTCTGTAATGAAACAGAGAAGCCAAAAGAAAGACTCAAGCTGCAATTCACAGGGGACAGGGCAGTAGCACTGTGAAAAAAGTACACAAGCATTTTAATTTGTGTCTTGAGAAAAATAAAAAGCAAAGAAAAAAAAAATCCCAAACCCCATAAAACCCCCAAAACACCCCTGAGGATACCACCATTGGCTATCCGATTTTTTTTTTTTTTCTAAAATATCCTGAAATAGCATGCTGTTTGGGGAGTAGGAGGAAGGGGGGAATTTACTGAGAACCCAACTGTCTGAGAAAAATAACATCAAAATGTAGTCTGAACTAGCCTTAGTTAATTCCCTCAAGCAGATAATAAATTCTTTGATGAACTTCCAAAATATCCAAGGATATGCAAAATTGTAAACAGGCCGGTTTTTCTGAAGGAAAAGGATGCTTTTCTATACTTTATATGTAACTGAAGAGTGGCATCCTATGTTTTTGCTCTCATTGTGAAATACAAATGCTTCAGGCAAACAAAAATAGGGAGACAACTATTTTGTTGTTTCAAGTTTCATTACTACATCTGCACTGTAGAAGCCAAAGAGTTTCAAGTTTCTTTGAATGCATGCATGGCAGTAAGTACATTTCCCACAAAAGCCACATCTTTTGTCACAGGTTTTCTATTCCTAATTTAACACCAGGAAAATCAAAACAGGAGATATTTCCAATTTACCCTAGCTCAAAGAAATTCACCCGCGAAGAGGAAACTGGGGCGCTTGAGCAAACAAACCCAAACCAGTCCCTGCAGTGGATAGACAATGCGTTTAAATTGTTCCTAGATGCACTGTGAAATACTATTCTGCTGATGTAGAGAAAACAGGAAATTATAAGAATTAAATTTTTTAGCTGCATACTTCCTGAATTACCATATTAGTAGCTAATGATATGGTAGTACTGTATCATTTTGCAGTCAGTTAAGCAGCAACAACTAGAGTATAAAGCATGAATCATCACAAGTAAGGTGTAGATTAACATACTTGCAAATGGCAATGTTCAACACAACATAATATTTCAGTCCTGAAAATAGGACTCAATTCCATGTGCAACAATGAAGAACCACCAGTAATAAACCTCTGAACAAAAATAGTGAATATACCTCTGAGACTCATTCAGAAACGTTTGACTGCACCCTCAGATGATGGTAACTTTTGTTATTAGCTCACCTATAATTCATCTCCAGCAAATGGCTCACAAACATATGCAGAGGCACACACGCCTTCACAAATGCCTAAGTGCTAAGATGAAAGTGTGACTGAAGCCCTCTATGGACACACCTCTGCTAACTCAGGTACCAGTAACCACACAGCCACCATGGCTGAGCTCAGCATGAGCTGCAGATCCCTGCCAGCAAACCCCAGCTACCTTACAGGTAAGGAGTAAGACTGTTGTCACCAGACTACAGCCCCAGTCTGCCCTCGCTGGTGTTCCTGGAGCTGGATTGTGCTTTGCACATGCATCTTTTCAACAAGACCTTTTTTACCTTCAGCTGGGCAGTAAGGCAAGTATGTGCTGAGCAGACAAATGCCCGTAGCAGGTATATGTAGTTTCTTAGCCCTCATGCAGACCAAGAATCCCATTCCTGTTTCCCAGGAAAACTTCAATGCAAGACAATCAGGGACATACAAAAGCTGTTTTTTCACTGTGATCCAGGTCTGTGGTTTCACCACGTGCCAGTGAAAATCAAGATTTGGTTTTGGACCTTCTTGAAAACAAAAAGACCAATATCTGCCTTATGGTGTTGATGAAGCTGATAAATCCAGGGAAGGGATGAAACTTTTATCGCCATATAAAGCAACAATTCAGGACTAACGAAGGAGAAGCACTAGCCCCTTCTGAAATGACCTCAGTAGACTGCTGCAAAGATCCCAAATCAGCATGCCTTAGGACCATTTTAGTTATACTGCCCGTCATCCTGACACACCAGCTTTAACACCAAAACAGCAGCACTTTTCAGCATCCATATTAGGCTTTAACTTCGAACTGTGCACTGTTTTCTCAAAGGCCTGCTTCTTCTAAACCTTGCCCCAGTACACACATTTATGCAAAGGCCAGTGTGGGTAACACAATGATATCTCAGCAGAGAAGTAAGCAGGTATTTACATTGTAATGAGATTGTAAATCAGATTCCTGAATTGCATATCCAGAGGACGCATATTACCCTTTGATTGTTGATAGTCAGAGTTAGCAAAGCTACACTGAATAAAAAGTTGGAAGCATGAGTGCATATGTTTATGTTGGAAACAGACCACAAAAATAAGGGAATAGATATAAGTACCAAGGCTTAGATAAGAAGGTATCACAGTAGGATTGGAAATGGTAGTGTGATTTAACGCTGTGATACATAGTTGATAATGTGGCTTATTTATCATTTACCCATTTGGTAACAGGCTTGGGAAATCTCTTCCAGAGCACACAGAAAATTTAAACAATGCAGATTTCTTCAAAATTATTTGGTTCCAGCACACAGCAGTTGGACATGAGATGGGAATTTATTCTCTTTCCCAAGCCCTTTAAAAAGAATTGCTTTTCTTACTGATATCTCCCTAGTTGCAAATGACAGCAGAATATCAGAACTGAGGGTACTGGGTTCTTGGCAAACTACACAGATTTATTCCTTTTACATTTCCAAAGCACTCTCCAAACTTACATGTAAGTACACGTTTTGGTGATTAAAATGACAGCATGATCCCTTCACCTCAAATAAGTAAAACAACAAAAGGAAAGGTCCTCGGAAATGGCTGGCCACCTGTACTTGTAATAAATGATTATTTGACATGTGATCATTTTTTCATTAGTCAGCTACTTCCCTAAAGATGTCATGTTATATGTGGTTTCAGAGATTCAATCCTGTATTTCTTTCATCATTTTTACCTCATAAACTTCAAAATAATAAAAAATATTTTTAAGACTGAACTTTGATGAAGAAACCACAATCTTGCATTCAAGTTACATACTTATTATCCTCCTTCATTTAGAAATATCATAATGGATGATAGATAATAAAAGAGAAAATAATTATTCCCAAATATTTATTGTAAAGCAAGAAAATCAGAGATCTAAGCAAAATACCTAGCAATTTATTTTAAATGTGGATGCTCCGATTTGTGGATTTCTGAAAGCATTAAAAGATTAGGATTATTTTGTATCATGGATGATATACTTGGCATTATATATAGGTAACTATTAATTGGCTTCATAGTCCTCTAGGGTGTATCGCACATCTACATGGTACACCTGACTGCTAGGCCTGAAATCTTTTTAAGCCGGCAAATGAGTTAAGAAGTCCACGTAAAACTGACAGCTCTCAGATGGATACATTTCTCAGAGGTTTTTTTCACAAAGAAAGTTTTATTCCCACTAAGAGCTGAGAGAAATGCATACCTCCTTCAATTTTTGCCAGATAAAAAGCAGTCCCCTCCCCTGTACCTCAGATTTACCATACAGACATACTGAGTCAGGCAGAAAATGATATTTCCAAACAAAATGATCCAGAATCACAAGCAGGAAAAAAAAAGAAAAAAGTAGAGAGACCTGCAGGATGTAGAAAAAATGTGTAACCTGGAATTTCAGTCCCTCGTTCAGTAGTGCTGGGGAAAGCTTCTACTAGGTATGAAGAAATAAAGTGTATTCTCTATACTGTCCTTCTGGAAACATATGCATGCAGGCCTGCTCAGAGCACATAAATAGGTTCTCACAGAACTTCCTATCACCATGTGTCCTGGGCTCAGCTGTAACAGTTTTCTCCTTCCTAGTAGCTGGTGCAGTGCTGTGTTTTGGCTTTAGTCTGAGAACAGTGCTGATAACACACAGATGTTTTTAGTTGTTGCTCAGTAGCACTTACCCTCATCAAGGCCTTTCCAGTCTCTTCTGCTGTGCTGCTGAGAAAGGCCACGAGAAGCCGGGAGGTAGCAGAAGCAGGACACCTGACCCAAACAAGCCAAAGGGGCCAAAGTAGTGGCAAACCCAGAACAAGCAAAAGAGAACAGACCTCTCCCTCTGTCTTCGCTTGCTGTGCCCAGTGATGCTTCCCTTTGGAGAGAGAAATGTGACTGCCCTGATCCAACTGTTATTGCAAATGGGAGTGCAGACTAGAATTTTCCTAATGAAACTGCATCCATGTCAGCCAGCCCTCCCTGCTCCACTGAGCCCCAAACCAGCAACCGTGGCACCTGCCATCCTCCAGGCTCCACAGCCAACCTTTGTTTCAGGGGCAGCACTGCCTCCGGCACAAAGGGGAGACGCTTCAACTGGCAGCCTACACCTTCCACACCGCACCATATATGTGCCAGACTGGTGCCTTATGCAACCTTGTCCCCCACCATCCCCATGCCAGCCTCTGCCCCTGTGTTGAGTGGACACTGACACAAGCAGCCACACTCATGCCCCACTCCAAGCAGGCAGGGTGGCTCCTGAAAAGGATGGTGCTAGAAAGATCCTACCAACTCTTTAATTATTTATTTTAACCAAACACTGGGAGGCTCCGGCTGTTACCCTGACATGGAGTGAAAGCATTTTTACACTGTGGGATGGGAAAGGCAGGTGAGCTCAGGTCTGTTGCATACACCCTGTGGGATATTCACCCCCCATCCCACTTCAGCCCTGTTGTCACTTCATAATAAACAATACCTTTTCACCTTATGCCTGGACAGCAAGTAAATATCAGAAATAATTGCAATACTGACTCTGCAGTTGGTGCTAACTGAATAATCTGCTGCAATGGTATTTTTCCTGTGTCAGGCAGGACATGCCAGCTATTGTTTTTTAATGTCACGGAATACAAATTGCACGCTTCCGTGCTATTTGCTTCATTGTCTCTCAATTTGAAGAGAATGTTATTTGTTATTAGAATCATAGAATCATAGAATAGTTAGGGTTGGAAAGGACTTTAAGATCATCAAGTTCCAACCCCCCTGCCATGGGCAGGGACACCTCACGCTAAATCATATCACCCAAGGCCTCGTCCAACCTGGTCTTGAACACTGCCAGGGATGGAGCATCCACAACCTCCCTGGGCAACCTATTCCAGTGCCTCACCACCCTAACAGGAAAGAATTTCCTCCTTATATCCAATCTAAACTTCCCCTGTTTAAGTTTTACCCATTACCCCTTGTCCTATCACTACAGTCTTTTTATAACCAAACCCTGGTTTCTGCCCACCATCTGCAGGGCAACACAAAAATGCCTTGGAAGGCAAGGAGGACAGAGTCACTCAGTGACAAAACAAACCCAATGATACACAAATGCAACTGGATGTGTATTTTTGCACCTGTAAGTATCCTCCGGGGTAAGTTAAATATGCCAGAAGGTGATTGACAATTTTCATAAGTCCTAAAGGCTGAATAATTTAAATGCAAGGCATCTTCTCATCTAGTACAAAGTACTGATCACAGAATCTTAAACAAACACTATCAAAGAAATCTGAAAAGGAGGAGACCATTTAACCCAAGGTGAGCCTGCACAATCCATGACTGCAGTACCATCTGGTTACTGGGAAAGCGGCAGCAAAATCTACCCCAACTGCAAAGGAAAAAAAGGATAGGTCATGTTAAAACTTGTCCGAAAAAAAGCCAGCAACAAAAATCCCAAGACCTGTAACTGTGCTATTGTTAAGTGATGACCTGTGTTTGCCATGACTCTCATTACAGCAAAGTGCTGTGTTAGCGGAAGCCCAGATCCTCACATGTCCCAGTAGTCACTGTTTTGCTGAAGAATCAAGTAAGAGCCTGATGAACCCTACTGTCATTTATAGAAATCTTCAGAAGAGCTGCAGAGCTACCTTGAGTGAGCTGTTTTTCCACCTGCATTGCCCAGTCCTTTTCAAATACCCTTGCATAAAACAATAATTCCATTTGCTCTTCCCAGCAGTATTCACAGAACTGAGTATTCATGATTTCATCTGAAAATTCATACTAGAAGTGTCTTATATGGGCATTCTTTAACATCAGCATCACTGTCATCAGCCAATGACATTAACTCCAGAGGTGGGATTTTCTGGGACATCTGCTTTGTTTTTTCACGGATCTGGGACAAATATCAGAGATTTCAGAACACTGAGTTTTTATGCTTGCTTCTCTGTCTTTTCTTATATCTGCAAGACTCTTACAACTCTGACACTGTTTTCTTACACTCAAAGCATGTCAGTCTTCAGGCCTCCAGTGCACACAGCACTGGCAGTGATAAAGCCAGATTTCACTGGTCTTGTGCTGCGATTTAACACAAAATGCAGATTGAGGTGCCACTTTTCTTTTCATAAATACTTTAGTATTGTAATGAATAACCCACCTACTTACTAGACTAGGATTATACATTCAGCTTTAAACTTTACAACAGCCTGCTTAAATAAGGCTTATGTTTTTGCAGCACCACCCTGATAGATTTAGACAAAACCACATCTAATACAGGGCAGCTACTTCTTCTGTTAATGGCAAAGGTTAGAAATATGCTGTTCTGGGCAAGATTTCCAAATAACCCTAATTGCTTTTTTTCTACATGTCATTCTCAGAAGTAACGCTGACAGTCCCATTCCTGCCCCTTTCTTCCCTCATCCCCATCAAAATGACATTCTTTGTAATCTAGCTATAATTAGCTAGAAATAGCTAATTTCCACAGCTATGCTTTTGACAAATGTTCAAGAGAGGATGTTTGCAATCATCCAGTTTCTCCTAGGTTAGTATTCAATTTGCAGCCAAAGTGCTTTCTATTCTTGTTAAGAAAGAAGTACCCAACTGCTGGTCAGACTACTTTCAGGAAAGGGAATTAGTTTCAGCCTATGGAACCTCCTGTAAAGAAAGTTATGAAATTCTATTTATCAATTTTCTCTCCATTCTACTAATGTACATTTTAAGAGCATTCATTTTTTCTTAGGAGTGAGATAAATAAGCCACTGCTCAGATAAAACCATACTGATTTAGGACACTGCATCAATGTCCTCCTCGAGATGTGGCTTCTGGACGAAATATTCTATTCTTCCATCCTGATTTTCATAAAAAACACATCAAAAGCATGATAAATCCTTATGAGGATCAGAAGTTGCCTCAATATGAAAAGTGACTTACATGCCCATCTCTAATACTTGAAACGTCTCCAACAACATTAAAGCACACATTTAATGAATATAATTACTGCTTAATATAAACTATAATAACTAAAGTATGAAACATTTATCTGATTATGAGATTTCACAGAAGCCAATAAAGCTTGTCTTTTTCCTTTCACAATGTGTCACTACATTTTTCTTCAGTTTCAATCCAGATGCAATCTGGCATGACAAAAACTGCTGGCTTCCCAGACACAGCCTGATAAGCCAAATTCCATGCTGATTCAAACCCTGCTTCAGTGGGAGCGTGTGGGTTTCAAAGAGAGCATACAACAGTTGTCGTTGTTGAGAAACTTCTGAAGAGAGATGAATCACCACAGCCAAAATTAAATGCCAAATTACTGGGATTTCTTTTATGGAACAAGGATCTCTCTCATTTCTGTCTCTGCATTCATATACTGCACATGCTTTTCTGTTTGTTTTCTTTCTGATATTACATTCATAGTGATCAGTTCCTGCTTTTGTTGCTGCTATATCAAACAATTTCACTGCCATGCACAGAGCATATTCCACTGGGAAATACAATAACACCACTTCCCCCTCACCCCCAGCAGTCACATAGACAATTTTCCTTCTGTATAATCCTAAATGGAACCAACACTTTCTTGTGCTGCCTTACTTCCATTCCTGATAATGAAAGGTATGGGGTTTTACTTTAATTCAGCTTTTGTTATTGTTTTGGTTTTGGTGTTTGGTTGTTCTTTTTTGTTTGTTTGTTTTGGTTTTTAATGAACATTTCCATTTTTGTTGCCATAGACTGGACTGAATTTCTCTGCTGTATTAGGGATGCAGCACAACAATAAAACAGACTAAGAGTCACACTCTGCTTCTCTCTATTTCAACAGTGAAACTGAGATGCATTGCCACTGACACCAACAGAATTATCCAGATTTGGATATACAAGAATAAAAGAATAATCTGAATATAAATTTGGACCCCAAAAGATCAGACTTGCCTTCACATAAAAGCTTCTGATAATATTGCAATTGGCAAAGCACAGTTAGCTAAATATGTATGGGTACAGATAAATATGTATATAGGTTATGCTTGTAGCTGCAAAAATGCAAACAGAGTAGAGATGAAACCTGTTTAACTCTCTCAGAAAAGAATGCAAGTGGAGAAATCAAATTGAAATCTGGAACACTTTCACAAGAATAGTCTTTTGGGTCATAAAATACTCTTTTACAGATACACATGCATGGAGGCAGACTTACTGAAAACTAGCTAATATTGCTTCTGTCAGCACCTGATGCAACAGCAACATGTGCCTATCTGTCAAGGAAGATGATTTTCCCCAGTAAGTTAATGTCCTCAATTATAGTTTATCATAAAGCACTGTTGTTAATATTCACTCTGAGCATAAGAATAGCTCTGATTATGTCTTCATCCATTTGATTTTTCTCTACACATACAATCCACATTGGCTTAGTGCGCTTGCCGCTGATTAACAGAGAACAAGCCTTGAGTATAGCAGTCTATATTAAGCGTACATTTTATAGCAACAACTAAATAAATTTGAGGCAATTACAGAAAAAAGTCAAAGCTATGGTATTTCCAGCCTCTATAATAGAAGATTCCAACAATGAAAGCTGAATCTTCCTTCAAATTCTTAGGTCTGAAGACGGGTCACTCTGCTTAATCCTTAAAGTATCAGGGAAAAAGACAAGGGTAAAGGTATAAAGTATTTATCTTGGGGGAGGGGGAAAGGATGAAAAAAGAAAGATGATAATCCTCAGAAGCCCTAGAATAGTAATTCAGCATCTGCTCAGATGAAGCAGATAGTACAGCAGCTGTGCGGTTAGTGAGCAGACAACCCCCAGGGATAACTCCTCATTTTCTCTTACCCTTCCCTTGTTCGCCTTAAGGAGGAACATATTCTAGTGACTTGGAGCAGAAGAATCTACTAACTGGCCCTTTTGCCACTGCTCTGGGGGTGCCTGTGGCAGGGGTATCACTCTTATTAACTTCCTCAGTCAGGTACTCAATAGCAGAAGACATAAAATACATCCTGGGGGTTCCTTATACCAGCCTGAGAAGACAACTCTGGTAAAAGCTTGAACTTCCCCCTTCCTTTCTGTCTTGTCTGACTTAAGTATACATGCATATGGTGGAAATGGAGAAGAGGAAGAAAACTTGTCCAAAAGGATGTAGATAGGAGAAATCTAAAGAAAATTGCAGAGTTAGTCAGATCACATTTTGAGCCTTTAAGGCTATGTCTAAGAACAACCATACAATTTAAAAAGAACTGCAGTGCCCCTCCCAAAAGTCAGTTCCTCTAAATTTAGTTGGACAAAGTCCAGCTGGACATTAGACCCCTATCTGTACACCCATTACTGTGTAGGCTATTTCATTTAATCATGCTGAGGCTTTTATGGAGCACCCTTTGTGCCTAAATTTTCAAAGTAATTTGAAAAGCATTATTTTAAACTCACGCACAACAAAGGAAGGAAAAAAAATATAATTAAGCAATCTGTCCAAGGCACCTTCTGAAACTGCACTTGCTCCCAGTGCAAACCAGTACACCCATGTGCAACAGTAAAAAGCCAGACGTAGATACCCAAGCTAGCCTTGAATGTGCCAAAAGCAACACTGCCAGCAGTATAAAGTTATCAGCACAATGCTCAAGGCTATGCTGAGAAACAGTGAGCAGTGGTCCCCAGAACACCACTCTAACATAACCATGCTGTGAAAATATACAAGCAATGCTAGCAGTGGGCATGGTGCCCACAAAACCCAGTCCATTCTTAGACATAGCATTAATTTGCCTGTAGGTGGAGCCCAAGAACATGCATATAGATCCTGCATCTTGTGGGATGAATACCATCTGTCTCACACGCTCACCCCATCTCCCTCTCTAGAAGCTTCACAAGCCCTACATCGAAAGCTAAACCAGTTGTTTTTAATGACTGTACAGAGTCAAAGCCACATAAATGTTTATTCAGAATAATGCAGACCTGACTGAAAAAGATGGACTGTACTTGCTTTAACAGACATAGCACTCAATAATTTTAATTATCCATCCTGTTAATCTATTCACAGAATCAGCCATATCTCCCAGGAACAATTTTCTTCCTTTGTTCCCACCTAGACTCATGCTCTTCCCTGCAAGCCATGGGAAACAGATCCCAAGGATGCCTCCCCAAAAGACCCAACACCGCAAGGACTACCAAGTCTACATTTTCATTTACCCTGATTTTACACCACCAAAACTATGTTCTTCATGGACCCTTTATACCATGAGCAAAACCAGATAAGCACCTCTTTTTTCATTTGTTTGATTCCCTGACAACCACATAAGAGGAGAGCCATTAGAATATTAGCTTCTTCATCTGATGTGCTGTCTCACTGAGAAGTGAGATTTTAATAATACACTCTGCTGTTACTTGCTGCTGTTTAATCTTTCAAATCTGAAAAGGTCATTCAAGTGTTACTATTTTATTGTTTACACGTACAAAAAATTGTGAGGCATTAGAAGGCGTCCTATAGGAGGTCACAGATAGTCTGTTAAATATTTTTTAATTATTAAAATAAGTGTCTTAGTAATAGGAGAGTACATTTCAAATTATGCTTCAAGTCATACCTATATTGTCTCAAGAATGGAGCCAAATACTGCTCCAAGTTAGTCCTCTACAATGCTATCTGAACATAACTGGAAACAAAATGTAATGAATGTGATAAAAGTGCAACTTCACAACATAGGTAAGCCAGGATTATATTTCCAAAGGCAGGATCGGCCAACTGTAACCTAAAAGAATGCTGCACATTGTCAGTGTTGAACTTCATTAGGCAAAAATTGCCAGGGTGCTCCCACCTGTGAAAACAGCAGTTGTGAAATCCCTATTAGTCTAGTAACACCCTTTAAATTGCAAAACCAGTAGGCAACTCACCCAAACCTGATTCCATTTAAAAACAGAGTCAATTTATATTAAAGCCAGTAATGGATATAAAGGATTCTGGATTCACACCAATACAAATAAGACCAGGTTATGTCTCCTGTTGAGAATCTAGAAAGGCAGATGGTTGCATTATATATTTTTATCACGAGTGCCTGAAATGATTCAGTAAGCTAATATGCACTAAGGATTAGTGAAAGCATGCATGATCACATTTGGATGGTGTATACTTTCAAGGGTGTTATTCTAAGAAGTACTTGAGAAAATTATGAACTAGACAAAAAAAAAACCAAAAGACTTGGAACTTAAGCAAGTAAAATAGGAACAGTGATGGACAGGGAAATCAGAACAGCAAGAGCAACAGAAGCCAGTAGAGAACAGCATCAAGACTAATCATTTCCTGTTTCTTACATTCTTATAACAAGTTTCTTCACAGGAGTTGCAGCATCATTTGTGGCAAAAAAGACAAAGGAAGCCCAAGGTGGGCATAGCCACAGAGCGGGATGCAGAAGGGAATAGCTTGCTAGTAATCCACACTGTCAAGTGCAAGGGAGGAAAATCGAAGGAAGCAACATGGCAGAGTTCTCACTGAGCAGAGCGCTTAACTTGGTTTGATTTACTTTCTTGCAGTGAGTAGACTACCCAGTGCCACCAAAAAGGTAAACAAACACAGGAAAATATGACAGTAGCTGGAAAACAAAAAGGCAAAAGCCTTGGAGGTTCCACAGAGAATACCAAAACTAAAAATAAAACCTTCAAAACTGAAATTGCAGAATGACCCCAGACTGGCATCCCTCAAGCTGTGCTGCCACAATTTAGCATCCGAACCCATTGCTGGGATTTTTACAATGTTTTTCTTCATGCAGTTCAAATTAATTTCAAAGTTAAGGGCCCAAATAAACACCTACAGTGCTTCTGTGAAACAGGTAAGCAACAGATTGCAAAAGGTCTACCTTCCTTCTACATGTACCCCTTTCAGACCAGAAACATTTCATGTAGAGCTCTCTATTTTTCATATTAATTACCTGATATCGAATCTCTTGATTTTCTGGAAGTTGGCGTAATAGCCAAAAATTCAGAATTACGCTTAGAAAATGTTCTCAAATGTACATCATCCCATAACATGGTTTGAGTATATTACCAAAGATGATAAACCACACCAGTTCGGCAAGATGCAACAGATGCAAGACTTGTATGTAAAAATATTAAGATTGTGGAAATGCTGCAATATTGTTGTTGCCCCCTGTCACTTGAGTGGCAAGAGCTCCAGCGGTTCTGGTAACCTTTAAAAGCTAAAAGAATGAGCCTACTTTGTAATTTGTGCATGCCACCACAAGGTAACCAAGTGCAACAAAGGTTAAGGAGTGGGCATAGACCACAGTAATGAGCAATAAAAGACTCCTTTTATACCAAGGGAAAAAGAACAAACCAAGAACAGAGGAGGGCATTAGCAGGAAATGAGCCTGGCACAAAATGCTATCCACTAGATAATGCTAATGGGAGCACTTACCCATGCACCCCTTCCTCAGGTTTGCTTTTCCCACTTCACAAGGGTAGCAGCAGGACTTCCATTAACACAGGATGGGGTCCTCCTTAGCAGCTTTCTCAAAATTTGAAACATACTCATCGCTCTGCATTTCTGTCATGCAAAATTAAGTTTTCATGAGTCAGAGCGAGAGACTCAAATCCCAGACCAGTTTGCCAGTAACTGAATTAACAAAGTATGAGTTAGCTCAAAATAAACAGCACCTCCCCCACCAGCTGCAAAATCCCTATTCAGCATTAACTCCATTGTAGTCTGTTTGCTACTTTGTTTATGTAATTCCTCTCCCCCACCAACTTTATGCACTAAGATTGAGCTGTACAGTCTGCTAAATATATGCTAACTCATCAAACTCAACATGTTTCACACAGAAATTTCCATTTCAACAATGCTTTCAGTGAAATTACCTTTTCAGATGCAAGAAAAGCAAGCAAAGACAAGTATAATAGGCTAGGTTACTGGAAAAATCAGTTTCAAGTGCCTTAGCTCTGCCTCAGTGAGTGATAAAGGATGTAAAACTATTTGAACTAGGCAGAGAGAAAACCTGAGGTGAGGTAACCCATTTCCTAGTAAACAGCCCCTCACCACAGACTAAGCTACTTCTTCCTGAACTGAGACTCACATGCTTTCTATTTGAGAAGGTAAATGCATTGACATTCAGATCAACATCAATCATGGACACCAGATCAATGTAAAAACCTTAAAAAATGTTTAATTTTCCTTATGGTACCTGAGAGAAACAGAATTTAGAAGCCTTGAGGGATGAGGTGAAGTGTTAGCAGTCCCCCTTAGCCAACCAGAGCATGCCTTTGCATTGTAGGCAATAGCAGATACTCAAGAGACGGAATCTTTTCATTCTGTTGCTTTGCTTGTCCCATGTTTTGCCAGAATGCATGTATGGGAGGGGGCAGAGGATTTGGTCTGTTATCTTTTCATTAGGCTCAAGAAAAAAGATTCTTCATAATATTCTTCAATAAATAGCTGCAACTGATCTAAAAATTAGGAGTCGGGATGTTTATTGATGCCAATAGGTAAGTTTTTACATTGCTTAAATTGCTAATGGTAGCTGTAATTGTCCCTCAAAGCATCCTGACAATGGACCACAATAAATCAAGTTAAATATATCAAGTGAGCTGCAGTATCAGGTGGCATTGTTTTAACATTTATTGCAATAATAACCTGAATGACAGGAACAACTGGGCAGAAAAACAATGTGGAATTGAATGGCCTTTGAATAGCAAAATAGCTCTTCATCAGCTACTGACACATCACAGCCATCACTTCTATTTCATCCACTGTCCAACTGCAACAGGTTGGACAGACAAAGACAAAAATAAAGAAGGGAAAATTTGTATTGTGGATCCTGTCCTGTGTCTGTTTCCCCCATTCCACCCCTCTGGTTCTGTGGCAGTCAGTTGCACTAGGAAACATATCACATTTTCTTCGGAGAACATAGTTATTTTTTATTTAAACTAATTGAAAACAGAACAATCACTGTAACTTATTTGGTATCCAGCTACTTCATATATCAAAATCATATTTTTTCCACTGCTAGGGATTTGTATCAAGCATAGTATGAAAGGCCAGTTAGGTAAGGTGAAAAGAGATCATGATCTGCAAAGAATCTTCCCCTCCCTCCTCCTCCCCCTGAAAAAAACAACAAAACAAATACAAAGTAAGTTTTGCATTTTTTTAAAGCTGCTAAGGTCTTTCACTGACATCTGGGGGAAGGATCAGAAGGAGCAACACACAAGGGTAAGGAAATGGATTGGGATTTACAGCTTGGCTCTTTATATTTTTAATAACGAAAAAGAGCAAAATAAGTGTTTGGAAGAGATCCCATTCTTGAAATATTAAACCAAAAGATGACTAGCTTTATTAGCTACTTCAGTTTACAACATTTATCTGATGTAGAAGTGCTATAGGGACACTTTTCCAGCAGTCACTGCAACACGAGTCCTTTACAGAATTTACTTAGATCCTCTTTCATTCACTAACCATGTAAAAAGGCAGCACATGCAGTACTTTTAAAAGACAAAGCCACAAAAGATTTGAAAATGAAATATTTTTCTTACACTAGCATGTCTACTCACAAAGGCAAAAAAAATACAGGAACTAAATTAGAACCAGGTACCTAATCCACAAGCATTGCTGGGAAACCTACTTAATGCTGCAAGTACACTCACAGGCTTCAATGGGAATTGTGATTCTCAGCAGCACTGAACATTAAGCTATTTCCAATTAGTAATAATTTATGAAAGGGGAATTTGCAGGAGGTACCAAGTCCCTCAAATATACTCTAGGTGAATTCAAAGCACATCAGGTACAGGAACAGCAGGTACTACTGCCATGCATAGTTTATCATAATGGGACTTTTCCAGCATCCAGCAGCACTGCTCTGTGGGCTGCTCTTGCAGGCAGCTGGAAGAGCTGATGAGCAAGTGGCCTCTAAGAAGTTTTTTGGTATCACAGTTCCCCTGAGCTGAAAGCTCACTGCACTGCTGGCAAGGACAGCAGAGGGGCTTTTCATTCCTGTTTGATGTCATTTTGGCTTCTGAATTTAAGATAGAATTCGTGGTCTGGGGTGCATATGAATCCCCTTTGAATGAAGAGTTGAAGAAAGAAAGGAAGTCACTTAAGTAATTCTGCTGGAACATAAGCCACTTGTTCTGCATGAGTTAAAGTCTTTTCAAGACACTTGTAGAACACAGCTGGAAGTAAAATCCGTCATTCTGGGAGATATTCTGATTGTTACCAGTGCTGGGAAAAACATTGAAGTCTTTTGGGAAAATCAAGAGTAAAAGTCTTGGATACAAAGACTTGTGTTGGATGCAGATTTTATCTTGGAAAAGTGTAAAAGCATAGTAAGAAACAGAGTAAAGAATCACTAGCTTTAATTTATAAAAACATTAATAAAACCAATTTTTGCCTCGAGATGGCTTCTTCCAGTACTACCATCTCCAGCCATAATTACACATGTGTATCCAAGAGCAAAATTTTGCTGGAGTATTTAAGCGAAATCAAAGGATGGGCTAATTAGCCCTGTAAACTATAGACTTCATTCAGCATCACTTGCTCTATCAAAACTGCTGCTGAAACTCCAGGGAATTTTGCATCTGAAGAAATCTGACTAGAGGTAAGCTCTTTTGAATTATGGTAGCTGGTTCAGAAGTATCCATCTCAATGATATGTTTCAAATCAGATTGTAAAGTTGGGTAGATCAAGCTGGCACGAAGACAAATAGTAGGTAAAAGAGGACTTTACAAACACTGAAACTCTCTTTTGGAAGAGATCAGCCCATTCTAGGTAGGATAAGATGTTCTGACTTCAAGTCCTAGGAGATGCTACCATCCTCCAACTCACAAGCCAGCTGTTGCCCTGCCTTCTCAGCACTGAAATGGGCATTTTTCTAAGAAAATTAAACTAGTTGGGACTTAAAATAGCCATCATTGTCTGTTTTGCTGGCAAAGTGAGCTGGCTGGGCAGTAAGCAGCAAGGTCAAAGCAAGGGAGAAAGCAAGACCACATAGCCACAATTTGGCTGGAGAGTGAAACAGGGTCACTGGCTTAGGTGACAGCTGTTGGATTAGGTAAGTAAATTTTTGCAACCTGAGAAGCTATTTCAAACAGTGAGATCAGTTTAGGAGTGTCACTGTTGAAAAATCACCCAAAAAAGGTTAGGAAGCTGGTTTATCCTCTGCATGACAAACAAAGGCATGATGATCTTACCTCCTCAAAGCAATCCTACAGAGAATACCTTCTCCCAGTTTGTTTTTCCCTCAATAACCATACCGGGGGGGGGGGGGGGGGGAGAAAAAAAAAGTCCTTTTAAATTATGCCCTTTAAATTTGAACTATTTCCTTCTCTTTAAAGCTGGACGTAGAATAAGTTAGAGACATAGATTTCAGATTAAGCACACTTCAATACAACACACTGAAACTGGAAAAATAGAGGGCACCTTTTTACTAGTCTGTAAAAGACAGTCTTATTCCTATATCCATATGGAGTACACCTGTATATAAATGGAAGGCAGCTATCAAGCCTGCTCATACAGTCTCACAAGGCATCTAAATATACCAAAAAAACATGTCCCTCAAGCTGTGAGCTTTTCTATCCAATACGTAATTCAGATTTTTAGGAATTTGGACCCACTGAAATAGATGAAGTACCGTATTTAAACAGCAATTTTAAAATTGAGATTTTTATTTACAGGAAAATGACCTGCAAAGTTTGGCCATGCATAAGAAAAATGTAAAAAGGCAAGTGGAAAGTGAAGGAAGGTTTAGAATTGACAGCAATGTCCTTCAGTTATTCAGACACATCCTAATGGAATAAAGCTTCATTGGGGAAGTTCAGATTGGAAATTAGGAAAAGGTTCTTCACTAAGAGGGTGGTTGGTCACTGGGACAGGTTCATCAAAGAATGTCTGAACAACACCCTTAGTCATATGGTTTAGTTTTAGACAGTTCTGCATGGACCAGAGAGTTGGGTTTGATATGTCCCTTCCAATTTGAGATAATCTATGATTGTGTACTTGCTGAAGTTAATGGAAGTTCTTATGCAGAATTTTCATTATTGCCTCTAATGTACATATGATAGAAACACATGGAAATTAAGAAATCATTCTGGTATTCACAAAGTTGAACAGAACAGTGACACGCTAAAATTTGACAAACTGCCTATATAGTCAAAGGGATTAAACTTAGCATGAAAAAAAAACAACCCACAGTACTCATGTAAGAGAGACATTCAAGAGAAAATTTGTATCACGTGAATAGGTATGAAAGGAATACAGAAGTTTTAACTGCAAACTTCAACTAACCTTAAGTTCTGAATCAAGTGTAAAGGTTAAAAAGTTCTCTCACTAGATAAAAGAAATAGGTAGACTAACTAAAGTAACAACTAGAAAAAACACCTTTATTTTCATAGATTCTTTGCAAATACAACTTGCATTATATCAATTTAGTATACGGGTGACCATATTTTAATATTTTAATGAAATGTGTACATATGTATACACATACTTCTGAGAAACCTGTGAGAGTAGTTACATCAGTGTGTAATGAACTGGCATAAACAGGTCTGAGTACTTATGGTAGAAGTATCTCAGAACAGAAGAAAGGGGTTACTAGTAATGCAATTGCCAGTTTTATTCTGCCTGATTACACTTATATAATGAATTAACAATCAACTGGCAAAAGGGAAGTGGCAAAAGTCCCTAGCACTAAGGCTAGAAAATAAAGAGGGCAAGGAGAAAATAAAGTATATGTGGCAGATCTGTGAAAACTAAAGCTTCCTAGGACTGGCTTAATGGCAGTTAAAAGAAGGCAGTTTATGGAGATGAGCAAGGATTATGGAACCCAGTGGAACAGAAGGGGCTTTAACCACATAAGAAACGTGACCAGAAATGCCACCTTCAGTGTTATCTTATTCTAATAGGCAAAGTCCCTGCCCTGTTGCCAGTTGATGCATAGACTTAATTCCCTTTGAAGTTAATTATAGCTGTGTGCACTACCATAGCTACTGTTCTGCTGATGATTCTTATATCCATTTCTAAGAGCCATTGTTCTTCTCTAGTTTGCTGTGATAAAAAAGGGTCAGGTTAAAAAAAGAATAAGGCTTGAAGCACTGACACAAATGGTTAACTTCTATTTGTTCATAAACGCAGCCCAGGCATTCTCCCTTCTTTCATCTTAGAGCAGACCATTGACTCAGTCTAACAGGCCTCCTGCTTGCATCCCAAAGACAGCAGGTTTAGTCTAATGCCATATCCTGGTAAGAAACTTTTCGTATTTGGAGTGTGGAATATAACCCGTTACATGTCAAGCTAAGCACACCTAAAAAGTATCTATCTGGAGGAATGCCACACTCCTAAAGTGAAGATTGATTTATACCCCTTCATATAAGAATGGTGTGCATTTCAAACAGGGTAGAAGCTGCATACCTAGAGTGCTTATGGAAATGATATGTTTGTTTTGCAGGGGAAGATAGCAGGCATTTGCCAGAACCCCTGCATAAGCAAATGCATCTGTTGCTTATTTTTGGGTAAGGGGATATACACAGACTGACTCCACATCCAGAATTCCTACTTCACTTGATGACAAAGGGATCAACTTGACAAAGAGCTGATACTGTACACACAGGAATGCAAATAATCATGATGAGCTGTGCTACTGAAGTATATATTTATTAAGTTTCTAAAAATACAGGATTTTTTAATAGACATTAACCAACCAGGTAACTTATCCAGGCCGATGGAAATATGCTGATCAAAACCAGCATCTCAGTGAGAGACTGATAATTAGACCCATAATTAGAAGAAACAAACTTTTGAGGAAGAGGACTGTTTAAAACCTCAAAATAAAAGCTTTAGACAGCATTCATATTTCTGTTAGGACAGCATGTACTGATGCCAAGTGGGAATCTCTGCTTTATTTAGCAAGGTGCTGTACTGAATGCATATAAGAAAAAAAACCCACCTCTCTTGGCAAAAAGCTTTTATGTTACTCTCTGAAAGAAGAAAACAAGTTAATCGGAACTCCTGAGAATAAAAATGGTAGTATTATGAGATAGATTTCCTCTTTCCCCAAACAGAGAACAAAAATACAAAAATCTGAATAGGGAACATTTTGGAAGTGGGTTTAAAAACAAACTAACGAAAAAAAATCCAAACCAGGAAGCAGCACTATGACACTGCTGCATCCATGGAAAAAAACTTTACTCCTCCTTACATGTCCCTGCTGTCCATTTTCTTTGTACTAAAGAGGGTTACCAAATGCGTAATGCTAATGAATCCTCCTTAGTGTTGAAGACAACTAACTGCCCTAGCTTTATGCACAAACTTCAGTTCCTTCTGTAACTGATAAAGCTCTGCATCTCCTCAGGCCTGTTCTCCACTCCCATTCACTGCAGGAATAATCTGCAGCAGCTTTTTCCTGCCAAATTTGCAAGAAAGGCATAGCCAAAGTAAACCCCTAAAGCTTTCCTAAAGGTTGCTGTGAGCTCTTATGTAGTCACAAAATCTACACCCTACCCTAGAGTGCAGGGAATAAAGTGTAGGCAGCCACCCAGACTAGCCACGGTGGGACAACAACCCAGTGTACTGCTCAATGGTGGCAACTGATTCCATTTAACAACACAAAATAAGTTAACTGTATGAGTAACATATTAAGCCCTGAGCAGTGCTGACCAATGCCTTGTAGTACTTCTAACCCATCTAGCAGAAGAGGTCACTGACCTACACAGTCTGTGCCCCTCCTCTGTGAAAGACTACCTTACAGCAGAGATATCCCAGTGGGACAACTACCAGTGATGGTATTATGTTTATTTAGACTGAAAACAGCAGGAGTTCTCTCTATACCACTGAATGATACATTGCTTTACACCTAAGAGCTAGATGCAAATCCCACTGAATTCTCTCACAAAGCTGGCATCAGATGACCTCCAGTTAACTGTAGGTATTACAACTTCTACAGCTGTATCAGTTGTTAAAAACAAGTCACTGATTCATCACCAGATGAGTTACCTGAGCCTCAAATGCTCTTTAGCAGCAAAGTCCCTCCAAGAATCCCCAATGAAGAGATGATCCCTGATGAACACTAATGTGGAAATAAGTGTCTAGCTCCTTCTGCTTTATTTAAAATGGCCATAGATATCATGCAAAAAGCAGAAATAAGAAAATCAGTCTACAGGCAACAGAAGAAATTGAGCAAAGATTACTATCATTGAGGACTCTATATATAGTGTTTGAAAAACATACAGCTCTTTGGGAGCAAAAAAATCCACCTGTATATTATGTTTTATTGTTGTAGAGCAGATATAATCCAATATTGAATTTATTGGAATTGTTGAGGGAACAGAAAGATACAATAAGAATTAAGCACTAGTATTCAATGGTGAAAAATCTTTTTGATGCTGTGTGGCAAGCTTACTTTAGTAAGCATGGCAACTTAGCTGGTTTCAGTTCATATCAGCCTTAGCGTCAAACTTGATACTGAGGCTAGTGAACCCCCATTGTTACTGAGGACAGTCAGGGAAAATTATTTTGGGTACCTTTTGGCATAGAAAGGGAACACTGACGGGTCTTGTAAGCCTAGGCCTTGTCCTTAGATCTTGGGGACTAAGAAAAAAGCGCCAAGATATTTCTCTAACACAGTCTAAAATAAAAGAAGTAAGATTTCAGAAGAGGGAAGAAAATTAAGAAACCCAGGAAAGCGCAGAAGAGAATTATAAACTACAGTGTAAATGTTTTGGTATTTTCCCTTGTTGTGAACTTCAGAAAAAAAATAATCAATTAGACAACAGACAAGAATATTCAAATTAAATACTATGACTTTGAAAAGGCTGGGTCATACCTCATTCTGCTATGCCAAACTCCCATTTTCCCCAGATTACAAAGTATATAATTGGAACAGAAAACCTACTCAGATACTTAGAAGCCTTAGGTATTATTTTAGCATCAAAGAAGACTTTCTTTTTCTTTTGGTAAGCTGAAATTCTGTTGTACTGTGTATTTGAGGGATGAACATACTGAAAACCAATGAAAAAATCCTGAAATTTTGAGGTAAAAGTCTTTTCTACTGTGTTATAGATTAAAAATAAAGAAATGATGGAAGTTATTCAACAAATAAACATGTTCCCACAGGTCTGCCTCACATATTGCCTATGAAGACCTGCTGAAAGTGAAACCAAGAAATGATTCAAACATGCTGTTGTCTTGCTGTCTTCCTCACTACTCACACTCTCTTAGTCATCATACCCAGCAAACAAAAATTAAACCAGGCTGCTCTAACCTGAGCTGTGACAGTGAATCACAGACACTTAACCATCTGTTGGATCTTGGGTTCCTCTGCTTACACCACTCCTGAGCTGCTAGAGAAGGCTACCTCCCAAACCAGCTTTTTCTAGCACAATCTTTGGCTTGTGAAGAGCCTTTGAGATTCTACCTAATCTTCCCCAAGCTCCCTCAGGACCAGACATGTGTCTTATGCTCAGAAACACCTCAGTTTCAAAACTGGAAGGATTTGGAAAACAATGCTTCCTTTCACAGAAAGTATACATCTTCTCAAAGTTACCTGAAAGCCACAGTGTAAAGCCTCAAGATCCAAGGCCCATTTGAAGGTCACAGGAAAAGTTGCCACAGGCTACAAATAATTTTAAAGATAGGAGGTCTGCTTGTGAAGCTTTGTATGACTTACAGACTCAGTTTTCACTGATCCTTGCTCATTTGTGAGCAAAAGCAAATGCCTTTTCAACCTTAAAATCATCCATCAAGTTTCCTGCTTGTGCTAAAACTGGGTTCTTTAGAAGATCACAAACACTCCTAATTACTGGTAAAGTCAAAACCCTAGATAAAAATCTCTGTAGCTTAGCTCCTCTACCATAAGTCTTTTCAATATAAATCTCAACTAATTCCAACCTAAAATACTAACACTGAATACATGATGCTCCAGTAATGATGCTCCCTCCTCAAGTAGAAAGTAATTATGCCAGGAATTTTGTGCTCTATTTACACTTCTTTACTGTCTGCTCAGAGCTGCTATGGTGTGAAATATTCTAAATATTAAAATAGCTGCATCTGTGGGAGACTTAGGCACATCACCATAGCAGAGGTATATGGGCTAATCTGAGCTAAGTGTGTTACGGCAAATATTTCACTCTCTTTCTTGACAGGTGTTAAAACAAATAACTCCAGGGAGTGAAGGGGACTGTGCATGGGAGATACAGATGTTAAGAATGCATAAAAGAAAAAAAAAAAAAAAATTATTATTTTTACAGGTGACAACTACGTGATTGTCACCTTTTACCCTTCACTGTTTCATATTTTTATCCTTTGAATTCATTTCAACTGTGAAGCTCAATGCTGAAAGCAAAAATGACAGAAATAAATCATTTTATCCTAAAAAAAAAAAAAAGTCACCTCAGACAAATCTTACTATCCACATTTTACGCATCAGAGAACTGTGGACATAAGGATTAATAGTCTCAAAATAATACTGATGGCAGTAGTAGGAAATGAACCCTGACTTTAAGCCAACCTGTTGTGTCCTGACTACTCAACCATCCTACTCTCCTCATCCCCTAACAAACCTGAATGCTAAGAATGAACAAGGAGTGTTAGATATTTTTAAAATAGGTAAAATCAGAAGCATTTTCATTCTTCCCTCCTGGTTCACTCTTCACTGTACGAAAGTCTTACCTTCATATTGCACAGTGTAGGTGGCAAATACAAAAAGAAAGGCAAAGGAAAACAAAAGTCTGCACCAGTACTGTATATTGAACTTATTAATGAAATCAGTTGCCATGAAAGCAAAAGGATAACAACACTAACCAACCCAGAAAATGCATGTGCAGTGGGTATAATGCGAAGCTGAGACTGGAGAAGGATGGTGGTATGATCTCATTTTTACTTGGAGCTACTGATGCATGTGTGTTACTCTACAAGGTTCAGTGGTGGGCTCATGGTTTCATACTACCAGTCAATAAAAACAGAGTTCCAGCTGCTAATAACATCAGCTCTCAGAATAACTTTTAAGCTGTTTATAAGCCTGCAGGGCATCTGCAAAAAGGTTTATTTTGGGGTGTAAGAATAAGCATATTTTCATGCAAGCTTAGAGAATTGAAAAAAAAACAAAATACTAGAGCAAAGCCTCAGCTGGAACAAGCTGTCCATTCATTTCAGTAGAGCTGCTTGCTTATATTTACATGTTTTCATTTGACCCTGTCAGAGATGCTGGCAACTCTTGCTTCTGGGAGACAATAATCTCAAACTTTTTTGTTTCCACTGACCTAAAATTAAAGGCCTATCTCCTCACCCATCCTCCCAAAAAAGGTCCCAAACAATCCACTATGCAAACACAACCGACAATAAAGTCAGAAGACTGGCATTTCCTCCCCAGTTATGCATCCAAGCTCCTGTGCTCTGCCCTAGAAAAAGGAATAGTTAATTGAAATGTCTTGTGAATATATTTAAGGTCAAGGATCTCAGCAACTGTGCTTCCATGATGGGGGTGCATTGGGGGCAAGGGGGGGGGGGGGTGGTGGTGAAGACAGGGAATACTCAGCAAATACATTTGGATGGATTTGATGAATAAACAAGATAAGGTAAGACTCTTTTCTAAACTGCCTGATAAAACTGAGGGCATCCCAGTATCCCATTTTTCAGTTGTGCCCATTCTATCTTAAACTTAGAGCCGGCAAGACACAAACCCCTGTTTTTCTCTCTTACATCCAAAGCCAGTAAAAAGCGTAGAAGTCCCATTATGGGAATGATAAGCTTTTAATTTTGCTGGCTCAGTAGAATATTTTGCACCTCCCGTATGAAGACAGGCTGAGAAAGTTGGGGCTGTTCAGCCTGGAAAAGAGAAGGCTGCGTGGAGACCTCATAGCAGCCTTCCAGTATCTGAAGGGGGCTTATAGGGATACTGGGGAGGGACTACTCATTAGGGACTGTAGTGACAGGACAAGGGGTAACGGGTTAAAACTTAAACAGAGGAAGTTTAGATTGGATATAAGGAGGAAATTCTTTCCTGTTAGGGTGGTGAGGCACTGGAATAGGTTGCCCAGGGAGGTTGTGAATGCTCCATCCCTGGTAGTGTTCAAGGCCAGGCTGGATGAAGCCTTGGGTGAGATGGTTTAGTGTGAGGTGTCCCTGCCCATGACAGGGGGGTTGGAGCTAGATGACGTTAACATCCTTTCCAACCTAACTATTCTACGGTTCTATGATTCCAACTTCATTAGGCAAGTGTCTTGCAGTTTCACCTGAAGAGAATAAGCCTGACCTTTTCACTACTGTCAGCCAGTACTTACATAAGTTGCACAAAAGCCAATGAGAATAAGGTTCTAAAATACTTAAAATTGACTATAGAAAGCAACAGGTGAGAATCAACACCCTTAGGAAAGCAAAAATCCTTAATGGAACTTCTAAATATTCTATTTACTTTCCCACTTGAGCCCCAGAATCTCTTCTGGCCCCAGCCACAGATGAGGGGTCAGTAGAATCAGAATAGTTAGGGGTGGAAAGGACCTTAAGATCATCCAGTTCCAACTCCCCTGTCATGGGCAGGGACACCTCACACTTCAGTATCTGAAGAAGCTCAAACAGCTGGGAGTCAGTGACCCATTTCACAACTACAAGTCCAGTGAGTACATCTTGGTTGCAACTTGCTTATTCCTGTTGTTAATTACTGGAGGTAGTTACAGCTTTTTAAAATATGGTAATTTAAAAAAAATAACATGACTATGATATACTTAAAACAAAGGAATAACCGAATAATTCATTAGTGTATGGATGGTTTAAATGCATCCTTGCACTTAAAGTAGATTAACTCATGTCTGAAATAAATCATTAAAAAAAATGCAAATGAGTTTTCCACTGCAATCATATTTTATTCAAGATGTATGATATTTATAGCTGTGTTCAGTGTATAGCAATAAATACCTTTATGAAAACAAAGGTATCTAGATAAATTCCATGCTATTTAAGTAAGCTTTAGTCTGTTTTCTAGGTATGTATGCAATTTTTAAGCCACCCATCTCAAAACAGAATCTTTTAACAGATATAAAAATAAGGATAAAAACACACAAACATTTAACATTTCTCTTTTCTACAACTTTGATATCTGAAGCTTCCCCTTCTCCCAGCCCAGAGTGAGGGAAAGTCTCCTTTAAGCTAAAGGATCTTGTGCAAGTACATGAACACAAACAAACCAATATGAATGTTTAGTAGAAACTCTAACAGAAATCTCTACACTCACTCTTGTTGCCACAATGAGGATTCTTTATTCATTGGGCTCCCTGATATTGCTATAAATGGAGTTCTGTTGAGATTCATAACTGCTTCTCAGCTTCCCTATGAACATCTGTTTTTTCCTTCCACAAAACTTAAGCTGAACTTATTGTAGCAAGCCCAGCGATGAGGCAGTCTTCTCAGGAGCACCTATGAACTCAAACAGTAGTGTTTCAATACCAACAATTAATTCCTTACAGCATAGTTTCTCAAAACACCAAAGGCTGTTGAAGCCTCATTACATAATGATAATAGGTATTTTCAATAGCCTTCAAGATGCACACCTTTGGGAAATATAGGTCTCATGCTTGGTATATACATGAAATTTCTATTTCTCTTCCATTTAACTTTTCCAAGGTGCCTCAGCATATTCAGCTAATGTCTGGCAACATAAACTGGGCTTTGCTTTCACATTTCCATCGTTGCTCAGTTGTGTTTGACTGAAAACATACATTCTAGACAAACTTCAGGCAATGGTAACTCTGAAGTTTATACTGAAACTATGTGCTATAGCTGAAATGTTAACATAAATGACATCATTATTTCATAAGCATAAAGTTTGCCTTGTTTTTTATATATATTGAAGAAGAAATACAAACAAATAGTGCCTGAGTGTACACACAACATCACAATAATATTTATCACTTTCAGATTTTTGTAGTCAAACAGATACTTCAAGAACACATACAAGACTTCAGAAGGAGCAATCAGGTTTACAGAAGTTATCTCACCCTTATCTAGCTCCTCTCAGTGAGTGCATAAGAATTTAATAAGGAAAAAAAAAGCCAAAACTCTCAAAAATGAAACACCCTACCTTCACCCAGGAAAGGAGATTTAGCTCATCTCCTTTTCATAAAAGGATGGAAAAAATAAGAGGATATTTTATAGAAACAAGAGACAACAAGGATTTCTAGCCTTTCTCCCTACCACACTACCTACAATTTGGGCTCTTTCCTCAAGAGCTGCACTTGCATTTCTTGAAATTAAATTTCTTGAAATTAAAACATCCACTATCTTCAAACATATTAAAAAAGTATAGAAGATTTCAGTATCTGGAGTGGATACCTTTGCTTTAGAAAGAGTAATACACAAAAGGTTCTCTCATTAATGGTATTTACACTGAACAGTAGCAAAAGTACCTTGACATTTGCTTAAGTTCTGTATCCAGAACATTTGGATTCTGGTGTTGGTGTAAACCTTGGCAGGAAGCTGGCATCTTTAGGGCCAAGGTTAAACCTAGAATCTCTATAAAAATCTTCATGAGACAGTGGCTAGCATCCAAAAGGTGAAAATGTTAATAGGACCAGTGACACTGTGAAAAAGTAATGCCTCCAACTCACATATGCATGTGTAAGTATGAAACATAGTACATAATTTAATGTGTGCCCAACAATATAGTATGGAAAACTATCATAACACTGTAAACAAACAAACAAACAAAACCCCTTATCAATATCATTTGATGGGACTAAAAATGTATTGTATCACTGAAGTTATTTAGTCGGCCTTTCTTAATATCACTTCAGAGAATTTAATTTCCTAATTCTTGTGTTTAGTCTTAATACAAGACTATCTTTCTCATAAAAAGATAAGCTTGAACAAAAAGTATATTTCCCAGACATCCAATACTGACCTAAAGGTCTAGAGGCTCTAAACTCCCACATAGTTCAGCATTCTAATTGCTATCCAACCTCCCTGTTGTAAAATGGTGCCACATTCCTAGTCTGAAATTTCCTCAGCTTCCAGATCCTGGATCTTCCTTTTTTCTAATGATACACAGTTTGTTCTCCAGTACAACCTCTTTATGTAGGTACTTAGAGGCTTAAGGTAAAGGGCAGTTTCCAAAATGATTCTGATACGCTATCAGAAATCAAAATCTTTTAATCAGTATTACTTATAAAATCTCATGACATCCCACAGGTCACACAAGCATCACTGTTCCATGTACATCTCAATATCCTTCTCTCTTTTCAGCTGCATAATAACTTGTGAGGAGCAATATCCAGGTATCTATGTGGGCATCATGCCTTCACTGAATGGTTTGACCTCAAGGACAGTTCTGCACTGTAAAAAAACATGGTGGCACTACACACATTTCTATACACTTCTCAGCAAGGAATCTTTAAAATATCTTTGTGTATGTATTTGTTTTTAGCAAAGATGCATAATCAAAACTATTTAAATATTTCTCTGAAATCAGAACATCTGTTTTGTATCAAGAGAGATGTCCTAAAAACCTACATAATGCTAGATTTTATTTTTCTGTTAAGCAGCCAAGCATTCTATATTTATGTGCGTCAGCATCAGGATGCCAGGGACTTTGTGTATATATAAGCTGAAAACTCATCTGTTAAATACTGCCAGTAATCAAATCCTATACTTCCAACTGTAGCATACAAGACTTGTGAATATTTTTTCCCCAATTTTTGGACATTAATTTTAGCACAATTCAGTTTTCACCATTCCTGGTTATAGACACACAGCCTGTACTTTGAGACTATTGTTTTTTTAAGTAAATCAGAAGCTGGAAGATGAAAGAACTCCTTGAAAGATTTCTCATTGAAGTCTCAGGATTTTCATGACTTCAATAGATGTTTTCTTTCTGCCAAGCTTTTCTTGTCACTTACAGAACCTGTGCCATCTTATGTATGACTTCTCTGTATAAGTAATCAGAGGAAAAATATGTAAAGAAAAGGCATAATTACCATAAATTTACTTTAAAAGATAACAAAACTTGCAATGGAAACAAGTTTAATCAATGACCAAGGATAGGGCAGTAACAGGTTCTAGTCATTCCTCCCCTTCCCAAATGTATAGGGTGTTTGAATCATGCCTAGTTTCACAGAGCTAAATAAATGAAAGATCTCTTGCCTTTGCTACTCTCTGACAAAAAGAAGGAATTAAGGAAGAACTCTATTATGCAGATGTGAAGGCTGACGCTAGTCACCACATTTGCACGGATATGTGCTTTCTCAACAGGCCTTCTGCAGCCTAAAACCTTGTGTAATTGCACATTTATGCATGGGCATCATGTTATACTCCAAATCTGTGCCTTTTCGATGGGCAGAGCAGTGCCCCACAGGTCAGCTGGAGAAGCTGGATGACTGGAACCACGTTCCCAAGCTCCCTTTGACAGTTTGGCAAGCACCTGAGACAACCTGGCAGCAATGCTTCTCAGGTCTCTTTTAAATGTACCTTCCAGCTCAGGATAAAAAAAAAAAGTCTTTAAGACTGTTATATACAACATGAAAAAAGCGGTCATGATTGAGAACTGCTAACATGGAGATGAAACTCAACGTAGAAGTCTCCAACAAAAATACTTAGAGAATTAATCTGATATCTTGAAAGCGATACCTTCTATAACCTCCTTTAATTAAAGTTTCCTTAAAGACTCTAAACAAATATTGCTCAATGAAGTTGTGTTAAACTTCCCCAGGGGTGGCATTGGGGAACAGACACATTGCAACCAACATGTTAAATCTCTTCATGAAGCAGAAATTAAAACTTCCCAATTTCTGTATATCCTAGCCTATTTACTGTTTATATTAAGACAAAGTAGTTTAGCTTCCATCACTGTTGTTGTTTGCCTTAATGCATTATCTTTGGCAGGAAAACTTGGCTTTTATCTTTTTTTGGTTAAGCAAAACAAGAAAAGAGAGTAATTATCCAGCTATTCTTCAAACTACATGCATGATGAATGGTATACTAAAAAGCTCTAAGATATGAGCATAGAAAAAAAGTGATGAAAATACATGAGCCATACAATTGTGACTTACAGAATACATTTCTCTGGTTGGAGTCTGTTCTAATGTTACTATTTCTAAAAAACTTTTACCTGACTTTTTATTCTCCCAGATGTTAGAATCATAGAATCATAGAATAGTTAGGGTTGGAAAGGACCTTAAGATCATCTAGTTCCAGCCCCCTGCCATGGGCAGGAACACCTTACACTAAATCATATCACCCAAGGCCTCATCCAACCTTGGTCTTGAACACTGCCAGGGATGGAGCATCCACAACCTCCCTGGACAATCTATTCTAGTGCCTCACCACCCTAACAGGAAATAATTTCCTCCTTATATCCAATCTAAACTTCCCCTGTTTAAATTTTAACCTATTACCCCTTGTCCTATCATTACAGTCTCTAATGAAGAGTCCCTCTCCAGCATCCCTATAAGCCCCCTTCAGAGACTGGAAGGCTGCTATGAGGTCTCCACGCAGCCTTCTCTTCTCCAGGCTGAACAGCCCCAACTTTCTCAGCCTGTCTTCATATGGGAGGTGCTCGAGTCCCCTGATCATCCTCGTGGCCCTTCTCTGGACTTGTTCCAACAGTTCCATGTCCTTTTTATGTTGAGGACACCAGAACTGCACACAATACTCCAGGTGAGGTCTCACGAGAGCAGAGTAGAGGGGGAGGATCATCTCCTTCGACCTGCTGGTCACGCTCCTTTTGATGCAGCCCAGGATACCGTTGGCTTTCTGGGCTGCGAGCGCACACTGCTGGCCCATGTTCATTTTCTCATCAACCAACACCCCCAAGTCCTTCTCCACAGGGCTGCTTTGAATCTCTTCTCTGCCCAACCTGTAGCTGTGCCTCGGACTGCTCTGACCCAGGTGTAGGACCTTGCACTTGGCATGGTTAAACTTCATGAGGTTGGCATCAGCCCACCTCACAAGCGTGTCAAGGTCCCTCTGGATGGCATTCCTTCTCTCCAGTGTATCAACTGAACCACACAGCTTGGTGCCATCGGCAAACTTGCTGAGAGCGCACTCAATCCCACTGTACGTGTGAGAGACGAAGATGTTAAACAAGACCGGTTCCAACACCGATCCCTGATGGACACTACTCGTTACTGGTCTCCACCTGGACATTGAGCCATTGACCACAACTCTTTGCATGCAGCCATCCAGCCAGTTCTTTATCCACCGAGTGGTCCATCCATCAAATTGATGTCTCTCCAATTTAGAGACAAGGATGTCATGTGGGACAGCATTGAACACTTTACACAAGTCCAGGTAGATGACATCAACTGCTCTCCCCCTGTCCATCAGTTCTGTAGCCCCATCATAGAAGGCCACCAAATTGGTCAGGCAGGATTTCCCCTTAGTGAAGCCATGCTGGCTGTCACCAAGCACCTTGTTGATTTTCATGTGCCTTAGCATGGCTTCCAGGAGAATCTGCTCCAAGATTTTGCCAGGCACAGAGGTGAGACTGACTGGTCTGTAATTCCCTGGGTCATCCATTTTCCCCTTCTCGAAAATGGGGGTTATATTCCCCTTTTTCCAGTCATTGGGAACTTCACCTGACTGCCATGATTTCTCAAATATGATGGCCAGCGGCTTCACAACTTCATTTGTCAGCTCCTTCAGGACCCGCAGATGGATCTCATCGGGACCCATGGACTTCTGCATGTTCAAATTTTTAAGATGGTCTTGAACCAGTTCCTCTCCTACATTGGGCCCAAGATCTTCATTCTCACAGTCCCTGCGTGTGCCTTCCAAGACTTGGGTGGTTTGGTCAGAGCCTTTGCCAGTGAAGACCGAGGCAAAGAAGTCATTCAGAACCTCAGCCTCCTCCAAATCCTGTGTAGCCAGTTCTCCCGAGAGCTTCCTGAGGGGGCCTACATTCTCCCTACTCTGTTTTTTATTTGCTATGTACTTGTAGAATCCCTTCCTGTTATCCTTAATACCTCTAGCTAAGTTTAATTCTTCCCTTAGAGTTTTGATTTATCCCAGAAGTTTAATTAAAGGAAAACAAACACCCTAACATTTTGAAATATTCTTCTCACCTCAAGGAAATCTGAGTACAGATTTTATTCACGATTGCATTTAGTATTAGATTGCATTTGTATTAGTTACTTCAATTAGCTTGTTTTCTGCCTTTAAATATCACAGATAGATAGCATTAGGACTGAATGGATCTGTCTTGGATGAAGACTGAAAATTAATCAATACAACATCTATTTCTCTCTCTCTGTTGGTGGCTTGGTCTCAACAGCCAGCTTGTAGCAGTTTCTGAACTTGAAGATGATTGTCTAGTAAGTCCAGTGAAATTACCAACACTTGCCATCTTCTCACATCCCTTGGGCTGTGCAGTTAAAAACATTCTTGTTTTTTGCTGGAAATCTGAGATAATATGTGTTATAAGAATATACATTAGAAGATGATGAATGCAGCTGAACCCCTTATGTAAGGAGCTGCAGAACTCCCCATCCTAGTGGGACTGCAAAGTGGCCAGGCAACCAGGACAGGAGTTGAGCACCCATAGGCTAGCTTCCATAAGCTAGCCTATGTTGGAAGAGCTAGTGATGGCTGCTTATATACAATTGCTTGTATAAAATCTTCATTTAAATGTCCAACCTTCTCAAAAATTCATAGCTAATAGTTTCATACTTAGAAAACACCAAAAAAGAAAGAGTTTCCTCTCTTCCTCTACCCAACCTCCATCTTGAAGGATATTTATATTTATATATATTTATATTACCTGACATTACACAGGGTGATAACTTCAAATTACAACACATAAACATTTTTTTAAGTGATAAAATGTCTCAACTGATTGTTGATGATTGTGTTGCAGATCTTTCATCTCTATAAATATTTTGTAACACTGGCAAATAATCTAACCAAATTAGTAGAAGAAACATCTTCCAGAATGTGACATTTACTGCTGGGGGTCAGAATGTTGAGCTTCTGCTTTTATTTCACCTTCTAGTGTACTGTCTAAATCTAACCTGGAACAAAGCATCAGAAAGAAATCTATGACCATAGATAGCCAAGGAATAACACATTCAGCAGTACTATTGTGTCTGTATTGAATTGCTTCCTAGGCTGTATCATCCTCACAAAATCATTTTTGTGTGTTCCTTCCTATTGCTTACTTTTTTGACTGTTGCCACCACACACACACACACACACACACACACACACACACACACACGAGATATTTGCAGCAGAATCTCACAAGTGGTGTTGTATTGCAGATGTATTTAAGAAACAAGTTCAGCCAAATCAATAGAAAGAGGCAAATTAATCTCAGAGAGAACTTCATTAGGGTGAACTTTGCTCTCAAGTTTTCTGATATCAACTGGAGCAGCTTCCTGCCTGTATTAGCATTGCTCTGAACAGAGCTGGTACAGAGCAAGAATTTGGTTAACTATGAATGAGCAGCAAATAAGATTCAGTTCCTGCCACCAAAAGTATTTTCAGTAGTGTGAATGTGAAAACGTTTCTGCTGGATTTGTGAGCTCTCCCCAAGAATTTTAGCAATCAGTTGGCTAAACCATGCCAAGCTGGACTAGCAGCACAGCAGCAGCTGTCCACTGCTGTCACTCTGCTCAGAGGATGCCACTCTCTGCTCTGCCACTAGGTATTTTCATCTGCTTACTTTAATAGGGGGAAAGTAGCTGTACCAGCGAATTTTATAGCCTGATTTGCAATGCTGCCCTGGGAGAAAAAGCTGGAAGTTTTCACAAACTGTTAGAAGAGCTTTAATAGCAATACATTACAATAAGCTTATTAAATAGAAGCCTGTGATTGAAGGCATTTGCACAGCTTCTGTTGTCTAGGCAATTAACAATACGGCATGGAGGGACTTGCTTGCAATACATTTAAGATTTTAAATATTTGCAAAGTATTCCCCATCCTCTTACCTACCCAGACCTAATCAGTTGTTATTGCTATTCTTTATTACTTGTTAAGCACCTTCACTGTGCTTGGTGCCTGCAGGATCCTTCCTAGCAGCGTGAAAACATTATTTGAGTTTTAAGGAGTGTAAAGAGGATGCTTTATGCAAGCTATGGGAGACAGAAAGCCCCTCACCTCCCTGCTCCTTCAGCTTTCCCCAACCACGGTCTGCCCCCTGCGCTCCAGGAAGGACAATGCTGCACTGGCTCCCCATCAACAAACAGACATCAGACAGACATGTCTCCCCTACGGCCCTAGTCCTCACCAGTATCCCCTAGTGGGTGCAGACTTACCAGGGCAGAGAGCATACAGTTTGGCAGACAGCTACTTGAACTCCATAAATGGTGATCACTTCTCATGCATTACAGTCCTACATACTCAGATTTTCTCTTTTCCACTTTATTACTAACATGGCTGATTTAAGACTTTTAATTGGTAAACTCAATTAAATCTCTTATTGGCATAAAGACATTTAAAAGATATTTTGCCAGACATACAAGAAATAATTTTCAACCTAACATTTAGTCAGTGTGTATGTCTGTATTTTCCAAGAGAAGAGAGCCTTATGGGATTCCATAAATCCAGGTGTTCCTGGCTCGTGTCTTTCCTGGCTGAAACCAGGACACTGGCTCTTCAGTCTTGGACTGAAGAATGGAAAAGTTAATTTCCTTAAATAATTAAATAAATGATCAGATGTTGATAGAGGTTTTAGATTTGAACATGCTGTAAGGGAGCTATTAGAACCTTAGAAAAATTTTTATTTGTGTTTTTAATTGTGGAATTATATAGAAATACATTCACCAAAACCCACATTTGAAACCATTAATAAACCTTTATTTTTAAAGATTCTTGGAACAATGCCAAACAAGCTTTAGCTGTTGCAGCAGAAGTAGGAGATGCCATCAGCCAATGCTGCAGTGACAGGAAGTGCTGCACTACTTTAGGGGCACTGCTACTCAGGAGAGCAGAGCCAGGGGGAGAGCCTTTGGTAAAGGAGCCAGTAGAAAACATTCAAGCAGGCAGCAGAGGAGGATTGCTTCAGCTTTAAAAAGAAGGATATTCACTTCCTTAACTCAGAGGCAGAGCTCACAGTGTATCCTATGTATTCTTGCACCCATGGATGTAAACTAGATATAAAGATAGCTAATCTGCTGAGATTAGGTTTTTCCTTACATTGGTGCTGATTCGGAAAAAGAAATGTCTGTCATAAAGCTAATCACTGCAACCAGATGAATGTCACAATAAATTAACTAGTACTTAACAAAGTACTCATTCTCTGACAGTCTGTCACACACCTGTATAGGATACGTACCCATCTGTAAGTAGTCTGAAAAATACAAACCTGAGATTTTCCTTTGACATAATCAATTCCCTAGGATTTTCACTTCTCAGCTGCTCAGCACAACCCAGAAACAATATGTCAATGCTGTTTCTCTTTTTGGTCATAAACTGACACGCACACACAAAAAAAAAGGAAGCCAGGAGTCATAAGACAACTCTTTCTTCCCTCCATACTTCTTTTTTTGAATAGCACCATCTTAAGGGCCCTTTGAAGACACTATTTCTTTCTCTACCTGCTTCTGGTCCCCATGACAGTGCCTGCTCCTCTTCCCTGATCATGTTAAGTATGCCTCACCTTGGCCTCAAGAAAGGTCTCCAATTTACCTGTGCACCCCTGTCATACAGCAGAGCTTATATCCTTTCCCTTAGTTATTTCCCAACACCACCCCAAACCATTTCCTGGGAAAAAAGCTGTTGTCAAACTGCTGCTGTTTCTAGGGGCTACAAGTCCTGTATCTTTCATTTGCTTTGTGGCCAGAGGAGACAGCAGATAACATTTCTGAGTGGTCACTGGAGAAGATGCCAAGAGTCTCACCCATCTCCTGCCTGCTGAATAGCATCTGTGAGACCATTCCTAGCCCCAGGCATGAAACAAAAGTCTTATTTCTTGTATGTTTGGAGGGACAGGTTTGGAGGGACAGTAGACTGGTTAATAAGAGTATAACTCAGTACATATACTACATGCCATGTAAAAATAGCTACCAACACCTGACTTGCGCTACTGCTACCAGAGATGTGCTTCTTGCAAATACTTTTTCAAATAGTTTATCAATTCTTAAGAAAAAAACAAAACAGTTTTAAATCTTTCACATAGAAACTTCCTGAAAATAGGCACTAGTTAGACCTAGCTATTTTTTTGTGACATTGAGAGCCTCCTAAGCACCCTTGAGCAAACAATCCCACCCAAAAGCATGATATTTGAGTTTGAAATGCCAGAAAACTTGCAGGGTTCTCCATAAAAACTTCAGTATATTGAAGATATTATAAAGTTTGACTGTCTCCAACTGGAGTGTTTTCAAGGTGTGTTCTATTTCTATACATTGCACTTTAAACATTTTATACATGTTTTTCTGTAGTTTGACAATGAAATCATAATTCATCAGCCAAAAAAGAATTGACATTCTTTTGGAAACGATTTACACCAACAAGTATGACAAGTGTATCATTGTTCCGTCTGCCATATTCATTCTTGCTGTTGCTACTGTATGTACATCCCCCTCTTTACCATCAAGCCTCCCTAAATCTGTCCTGCATCTTTCAACGCAGTTCAATGAAGACATCTCTGAACGAGTGTCATCTCTGACAGCACAAAACAAGTTCTTCAAGGTTCTGCTACTCTAAATTGCTGTAAGATGCTCCTAGTTTTCAGTCATTACAGATCTTCCTTTTAACCCATTTATGGCCAAAGACTAGTGCAGCTGTATGGTTTTCATTATCTATACAATCAAAAATATGTAGATACACACATGCTTGTCCTGCCCCCAGTCATTTTAGAGCACCTCAGCAATGTAAATTAGATTGCAAGCATCTCTATGTAAACAAAGAGCAGAGCTCCAACAGGTGAAACAAAACAACATATCTGGCCGAGCACTAGCCTGAATAGCATTAATACCAGCAATACACCAGAAAATGTTCAAAAGCAGTTTGCTCTTGCTCAAGTGTCACTTTTCTATTGTGGTGGTGATCAATAAGTCTTCCAAACAGCTTGACAGCTACACAGAACAGATTAGCATGGAAGTTAGTTTCACTTGAAAGATGACCACAAAAGATTAATCGCACCAGTGACTCCTGTGCACCTTCACATTTCAGAACAAGATCTTCAACACAGGCAAGCAGAAAAGTACTCTCCATCAACAGAGGAGATAGGAATTTTGTCAAGTTAGAAAAACTTACTTGACCTACAACTAATGCTACTTGGCTGAGAGGTAACAGGTCTCAATTAAACATGATGGAGCACCATTTTAATATGGAAAAAGCGACACCAGAACTCAAACTACCTTGGTAATTTCCGTAGTCCTTCCTTATGATGTCTCTCTGATTAGCAAGAAGTGTGCAACGTGTCTGGCTGGAATCTCAAAAGTGAAGTTACAGAGCTAGAATAGAATTGGTCAACTTGAAAACCATCCCTAACTTTTTACAGCTTATTTCTTCTGACAAGGGTTTGTTGTTCTTGTTTTTCAAGTGAAAATAAATTGTTAAATATTTTAAAAGTTTAGGGTGCCTGTCCCCAAGCAAGAGAAAAAGACAAAAGCAAAACCAGAAAAACCCCCAAACATATCCCCCAAACCCAAAAGCTTTTGCAGGGCAAATAAGCATTTAGCTCAAAAAACAAATAAAAGACAAAAATCGAGACTAAATGCTTTATTTAACTGGGACCAATCTAGGAAGAAGTCTTAATTTCAAAATGTTATTTCAACTTTTTATCTCTCCTTCAGGCAAGGAATTTACTTAAGTGATGGGTAGATGCAAAAAAAAAAAAAAAAAAAAAAAATTGCAAAGCTGACCTATGTCAATCTTTTCTGTCTGTAATTGTCAGTGTTCCACAGCTGAAATCATCCTTCTTCCTCTGTATGTCACTAAACTGATGACAGCATCAGTCATTATGCATTTTGTGCTTCAGAAATTCTGCTCAGTAAGAGTACTGGAACATCAGTAATTCTGACACAGGAGCAAGTGAGTGGAGAAAGGAGCTAGTTCTCTGTGGCCAGCCTTTCAGTTTCCAGCTGGTTTCCACTGACTTTCAGCCCCAATTGCATCAGATCCTTTCAGCTACTAGGCTAGTCAGAGACATTTAAAAAACATCCCTACTTGAGTGTGAAAGCAGATTACAGGACATTTCCGATTTCCAGAGAAACAAAGTCCTATACTTCCCTTCCAACACAAGGTATAGGACAATAACATAAAATCCTTAAGCATCTAATTTTAGCATACTGTATATTTCTTCAAGACCCATCCATGTTCCTTTAAGAACATAGTTGGAACTCTAAATAGACTCTACATAACAGTGTATGAACACAAAGTACAGGTCCAAAACAGTGAGCCTTGCTATAACCAAATCTTGTGCTGTTGCAGGACTTAGAGTGTGGACAACACATGCGATGTCTCCCAGCTTCTCTGGGCAAGGACTGTATGGGGGGAGGGAAACAGTAACAGTTGTGGTTTTATCTTTACTTTAGATTAAATTTGCCACAAAATGCTTTATGGTTCCCTGTGTGTTGCTGACACACAATAAATACTGTTGCACAATTGCCTGTGACTGCAGAGGACTGGATGGGGACTGATATGCACCCCCTTTTGTCACTATATTAATATAACTACTTGTGCAAACAAGCAGAAGAAATAAATGAATCCATGTGTTTTACAAGTTTTGATTTGTAATGCATGTGTGGTTAGGATTAGTTAGAACTTGGTTGGGTTTGATACTGAAGAACTAGAGTAGTTGAAAGCATAGACAATAGCTGATTTATCTATGAAATACAAGTGAGACCTACACAGGAGTACCATGGATACATATGTACCTGCTTTGCTGTACTTATCAGGTCCAAGTTTAAGGAGGAAAAGTACTGGTCACACCATTCCCTGCATCATTTTTGATGCCAACACAGATGTGCATCATACAGCATGGTACGTTTAATGCACTGGCTTGCCCTCCTAAAAGGTCAAGGAGAAAACCCTCTATCTAGGTGCTCCCTTTTCCACCAAGGTACAAGCCATGGCAGACAGAAACTGCACCAAACTGAAGTTTGCAAAATGAAACATTTAAAACTTTAGAAACTGAGGCATGCATTTCCATCACTACTACCCGGTAAAAATTCAGACTCAATAAAATATGACTACTTTGGTAAATAAAAGATTTTTTGGTTCTGCAAAACAGCCTACAAAACCTCCAAATATGCAATGATGCCACCGATTAATATTACAGACCCACAGCGATGTGCGTCATCTAAGGACCACTCCTCCCCTACTTAACTTGCCCCTCCGGGTGCCTGAGCAACAGAATGTAGAGCCATTCTCAGTTGGGAGATTGCACTGATAAATAATTCTGAGCTTATAGAATATTAGCAGCATCACTGCTGTTGCTATGCCCTTCAGTTACATGCCATCAGTTGAGGATCTTCCCTGTACAGGTTGCTAAATCACCTGGATTCTCTGCCTCTATCACTGCAAGGTCTGGGCTAGGGAGACCTCTTTTTCATTCCAGCTCTTTCTGCAAGCTAAAAAGCTTCTCCAGATTCAGCCCAAAGGTTGACAAAGGTTCAAGCCCTGTCCTAGCTTCCATAGCTATATGGTACAAGCTCAGGAGTGGTGCGTTCTGACTAGAAGTGCAGCAGGAGAGCCAGAAGACCTCCTTGGATGGATAAGGAGCTGCTGAGGAAACTTCGTGGGGAAAAAAGAGGCTCATAAAAGGTGGAAACAAGGACAGGTGGCCTGGGAAGAGTACAGGGATGTTGTTTGGGAAGCTAGGGACCAGGTTAGGAAAGCTAAGGCCTAGTTAGAATTAACTTGGCTAGGGGTATTAAGGATAACAGGAAGGGATTCTATAGATACATTACAAATAAAAGACAGACTAGGGACAACATGGGCCCTCTCCGGAAGCTCTCAGGGGAACTTTCTACACAGGATTTGGAGAAGGCTGAGGCTCTGAATGACTCCTTTTTCCTCATTCTTCACTGGCAAATGCTCTGATCATACCACCCAAGTCTTGGAAGGCAGACACAGGGACTGTGAGAATGAAGACCCTAGGCCCACTGTAAGAGAGGATCTGGTTCAAGACCATCTTAAGAACCGGAACGTACACAAATCCATGGGACCTGATGAGATCCATCCGCGGGTCCTGAAGGAGCTGGCGAATGAAGTTGCTAAGCCACTGTCCATCATATTTGAGAAATCATGGCAGTCAGGTGAAGTTCCCAATGACTGGAAAAAGGGGAATATAACCCCCATTTTCAAGAAGGGGAAAATGGATGACCCGGGGAATTACAGACCAGTCAGTCTCAACTCTGTGCCTGGCAAAATCATGGAGCAGATTCTCCTGGAAGGCATGCTAAGGCACATGAAAATCAACAAAGTGCTTGGTGACAGCCAGCATGGCTTCACTAAGGGGAAATCCTGCCTGACCAATTTGGTGGCCTTCTATGATGGGGCTACAGAACTGATGGACAGGGGTAGAGCAGTTGATGTCACCTACCTGGACTTGTGCAAAGCGTTCGACACTGTCCCACATGACATCCTTGTCTCTAAATTGGAGCAACATCAATTTGATAGGTGGACCACTTTGTGGATAAAGAACATCTTTGTCGCTGACATGGACAGTGGGATTGAGTGCGCCCTCAGCAAGTTTGCTGATGACACCAAGATGCGTGGTTTGGTTGATATGCTGGAGGGAAGGAATGCCATCCAGAGGGACCTCAACACACCTGTGAGGTGGGCTGATGCCAACCTTATGGATTTTAACCATGCCAAGTGCAAAGTCCTACACCTGGGTCGGAGAAATCGCAGGCACAGCTACAGGTTGGGCAGAGAAGAGATTCAGAGTAGCCCTGCAGAGAAGGATTTGGGAGTGTTCGCCAATGAGAAAATTAACATGAGCCAGCTTCAGTGTGCGCTCGCAGCCCAGAAAGCCAACCGTATCCTGGGCTGCATCAAAAGGAGCGTGACCAGCAGGTCAAAGGAGGTGATCCTGCCCCTCTACTCTGCTCTTGTGAGACCTCACCTGGAGTATTGTGTACAGTTCTAGTGTCCTTGTCCTGGGTTCAGCAGCAGCAGTCATTTTTCTCCTTCTTAGTAGCTGCTGCAGTGCTGTGGTTTTGACTTTCAGGCTGGGAACAGCACTGATAACACCAATGTTTTTAGTTGCTGCTCAGTAATGTTTACTCTGTCCAAGGACTTTCTGAGTCTCATGCTCTGCCAGGGAGGAGAGGAGGCTGGGAGGAAGCAGAGACAGGACACCTGACCCAAACTAACCAAAGAGGTATTCCATAGCACAGCACGCCATGCCCAGTATATAAACTGCGGGCAATTACCTGGAAGGGCTAGATCACTGCTCGGGTTGGGCTGGGTATCAGTCTGTGGGTGGTGAGCAATTGTATTCTCTTCCCTTGTTATTTCCCCTATCATTATTATTATAGGTGGCAGCAGCAGTGATTTGTGTCATACCTTAGTTACTGGACTGTTCTTATCTCAGCCCATGGGAGTTACACTCTTTCAATTCTCCTCCCCATCCCTCTGGGAGCAGGGGGAGGAAGCGGGGGGGAGTGACCGAGCAGCGGCTGCTTGGTTTCTGGGTTGCCAGCTGGGCTTAAACCACAACAGTCCTCAGTATAAAAAGGACATGGAATCATAGGAACAAGTACAGAGGAGAAAGTTGGGGCTGTTCAGCCTGGAAAAGAGAGGGCTGCGTGGAGACCTCAGAGCAGCCTTCCAGTATCTGAAGGGGGCCTATAGGGATGCTGGGGAGGGACTCTTCATTAGTGACTGTAGTGATAGGACAAGGAGTAACGGGTTAAAACTTAAACAGGGGAAGTTTAGATTGGATATAAGGAAGAAATTCTTTACTGTAAGGGTGGTGAGGCACTGGAATGGGTTGTCCAGGGAAGTTGCTAATGCTCCATCTCTGGTGGTGTTCAAGGCCAGGTTGGACAGAGCCTTCGATGGATGGCATGGGTTAGTGTGAGGTGTCTGTCCATGGCAGGGGGATTGGAACTAGATGATCTTAAGGTCCTTTCCAATCCTAAGTATTCTATGATTCTACATATATTCTCTTATGCTACAAGGTAAGCCCTTGTTATAAAATTAGTAATACCATGTTCCATACCTTCCATGTCCCCAGAAGAGATATGGTCATCTATATTCTCTTAGTTTGAAAAACCTTTACCATTAATGCATTAACTCAACTTTCTCATTGGCGAAATATTGGTCAGCCTTTGTGTATCCCACCCTCCATAAAATGCAAATATTTTCCTATATTCTGATTCTTAAGGATTTTTTTTACCCCTCACTGGTGTACACAAGCAGCAGATGGAAGTTAAAGGGGACACATTTAGATACAGCATGTATATCAGTGCCTCTTACAATGACTTAATGATCAATTAATATTTTATGGCTTGGGACCATTTTCCAGCAAGATTCACGTTTTTAAATGCTTGTGCTTTCAAACGGTACTTTAAACATTAAACTGCCTCATGCACATATTCTATTCCTTTGCCTCTTCCTATAGAGCAAACATATTCTTTATTGGCTACAGACTGCAATTAAAGCCATACCTATAGCTAATTAGGCAGTTGCCACATTTCCCTAAATGAATTCTTATCTGGAAGCTCCTCTTCTGTAATTTTAGCTGTGCATGCAAATGAACTGATTATATTCACTTTGGCCAAATCGTATTCTGGCTACAACAGAGTTGTTTAGCACATGCTTATACTTTGGCTATGACACAGTACATACTGTGCTTGTTTTTCCAGTCTTGACATCAGTGGATAACATTACATCCTGCAGCAACACAATAACTGACAAATTACATATCACAGAACTGGACCCATGATAGGTACCTACCTACTTGCCATGAGTAAAAGCTCTACTATTTGTGTGACAGCTATGCAGGATAAGGCCACCAATGATTCCAGCGGTGCACCATTGGCCGTTGCTTAATCTTCTGTAACTGGTCTTTGGAGGCAAGGAAACAAATCCCAGACAAATCCCAAGAATATGAAAGCCATGTATTCCTTATGCTACGGTCAAGAAATGCATTCTTTTTTTAAGGTATGTATTCTTATTTTCCCTATAGTCCAGGACACTATAAGTCTTATTCTTTCCTTTGTGCTGGAACCAGTGGCTGCAACAGATGCAGTCAGCAGGCAAGGATAAACTTATGTCCCTTGTATGGAAAACTCACCAGGAATGTACAAAGTGCTTAAATAAGAATCGAGAGCAGAATATTTGCTGGTATCCAACATCCTTCCTAGGCTACTGAAAGGTTGTCACACCCCTCTGTTTTCCCCAGAGACATGCCACAGCTGAAAAGCTTATGGTATTCTTTTCATTTCACTTAGAGGCATGCTTTGCAATGCAGCAACCCTAACTGCAAAATGCCATCATAGATCCCATACACCAATCAAGCGTATAGTGTTACTGGGCTACTTACAGTTGCAACAGCCATGAAAAGGCTAAGAAACTGGGGGAGAGAAGAATATCCATGCCTGTACTTTTTAGGTCACACATATGGCGGATTAGCTGTGTTTGGCATATGAACTGTCATCAGAAGGTTGCTTATTTCGCAGTTGCAGTTATGCTAAACACACTTGTTTCTTATGCCTACTAAAGAATTCTTTAAAAATCCTCTTCCTGATTAGGCAGCCAAGCCGAGACACAGGAATCCAGAGAGCTTATGCAGAAAGCTTTCTATCCAGTGCACTCAGGTTAAACATGGGTCATATATAAGCTAAGTACAAAAGACAAAGAACAACAACTGCAAAGCCAGATCTCTTTCTTGGGTGGCATGGTTTAGTGTGAGGTGTTTCTGCCCATGGCAGGGGGGGTGGAACTAGATGATCTTAAGGTCCTTTCCAACCCCTATCATAGAATCTATGATTCTATGATCTCTCTTTAGAGCCACATGGAAAATCCTGAACTCTGCAGAAGTCAGTGACGAAACTCCTATTAGTGTCACAGATGCTTTAGATGTGTTGGTGAAAATCCTAAGATGATGTGTCCCACATCCAATAGGGAATGCCTTACTGCTATTGGTAAATCCTGGCACAATTCTCCACAAAAGGCAGCACTTAACCAATTCAGTTATCTGGGAAAATAGTGTATGATAACTCAGTTTATGACACCCCCCCCCCCAACAAAACAACACTCCCAATGCCCCCCACCAACCCCAACAGCACAAAACACAGATTAATATTAGGTGTATGACATTTAATACATTATTCTTTGAAAGCATCCATTTGCAGCAACCTGTAAAGAGCAGAGGAATCGTGAAGTACAACCAGGTGAAGCAGTGTAGATGCACACCGGGCTCTACAGCAACATCCCAACACAGCTGGTGCTGCTGGGAAAAGGCTTGATGAATTCATACTATCAGAGGCACCAGAAAGCCGACTAATTGTGTTGTACCCCATCCCTACCACCCCTTTTATTCTACAAGCCTGCTTCCTATGACAGAAGCCCCTGCTGGGTTTCTGCCAGCATCACTTTCCATGTTGGTAGCTGCTGCTGTACTCAAGTCCTCCCAGGGCAGGAGGCAGGAAAGAGAAGGTGGCAAGGCAAGAAGTTCAGGCCCCAAGGAGCAGATAGGGATTGGTGTAAGGAGTTATATGGGCAAGAAACCATACCCAGCCCGAATCTGAACCTGCTTTTACTGTATGCCTTGTCCTGCAGCCTAAATCTGAGAAGCTTTGTTTCTTTGCTTCCATGACAGTCAATTTTGAGTGGGAAGACCTAACACTCTGACCTCACTTGCAGATGCCACACCCCGAAAAGCAGGCAGCGAGCTGTCAATAACCAGTAGGAGAAACACAGCTTACAGGAAGGGGAAAAAAATTTATAAGCAAAAGGCAGAAAAAGACTAGAAAGGAAAGCGAAAAAGAAAGAAAAAAGTAGAAAAGACAGAGAGCATAAAGATGTGGAAATACCTTTTTTATTTTTCCTTAGTCAGACAATGCAGATGCTGCAAGCAGCACATGGATAGTTTCTACATGAAATGAGAGTTAGAGGCCCTCAGATTAGGTTTCCTTTGACATACAAACCCAAACTTTTGCAAAAAGCTCACTTTCCTTTAATATTGCCAACCAATAGCTGTTAATACAGTATATGAAAGCTTCAGAAGACTCACATGCTCCACTCACAGAGGATCTTCAGATAAAACACTAACAGATCTGGCATCAAGGAACCTCTGTTCTCAAACACACACACACAAAACAAGACTAGTCAAAACCGCTTCAGTATTATTGAATACTTTTGGATGAAGTGCAGATCAATGAAGGACTACTTGCTCACAGGACTTCCGCCTTTCAGAAGAAACAAGCCAAGTGAAAGACGGTACCATTCAAGACCAGGAACAGTACACGGGTATGACTTTGTTACGCTCTTCAAAAGCGGCACAGGACAGAGAAGCTCTTGAGACTAAATAGTGCATACTCAGACACTCCAAGTCAGGTTTTTAATTCTAAACCCACTTTAAGCATATTATATGAAGTATAACCATTAAATCTCAACTGTATCTAAATATTTTCAGAGAAACAGGAGATCCACAGACAGCCAAAGCAATATATTTTGACACTAACAAACAAATACATATTACTAGCTATTTTTCTGTAATGGCAAAAATTAGGTATAAAAATCTTGTGGATTTTTATACACGCTCACTTTCAAACTTAGGAAACGTTTATACAGAGGAGGTCAAAACCATCTCTTGCTTCAGTTAAACTCTGCACAGTCTTTCAGCTACTTCTGCTTAGCTACAAAATTTGTTTAATAATCTAAATTTAAAGGTCATAAGATTAATTTTAAGGATGCAAACCCATAGATACAGTTATTTGGAGAAGCAATTAGACATGGGCTAATCCAAAAGAAACATAAGGTACACTTTTTGTGGTGTAAGAAAGACACTAGTGCTTCTTCTTGCTAGCATGCCTGTCTCCCAGAGCTGGAGGATAGACAGAGCTTGCCACAAGGGCAGACAGGGAAACACAAGATCCCAGGAGGCTAGCCACCCACTTTCACAAGCTGTTAAGCACTGATCAGAAGTGGGGTGACAGACCCATGTAAGGTCTTTCATTCAGTGCTGCGCTCCTGTGACTTCTTGCAATACAATAGAAATGTGTGAATGCAACAACGCTTCTTGGTTTAAATTTATATTCAAGTATCACTGACTGTGGCAGTAATGAATGAGTTTTAGAAGATTTAGTAATAAAAAAAAGCCATGCTCTCCCATAGTCTTAAGCATGTATTTAACTGCAGCATCCCGAATCTGATTTGTTTACATGAACTCTAGATCAGATTATGAATGACTTCAGTTCCCTGAATTGAACAGAATCCTAAACATCGTTAGATATACTTCTACTCCCTTGCCTTTTCTTTGTTCAACAAAGTCCTCACATTTTTAGAGCAGGGAAAATACGTAGTTCAAAGCATAATGATCAGTTGCATGAAAAAATCTGGATAGTTTCTTGTATGCTGGAAAGGGTTCATAAAGCAGTTGTTGTGAGCACAACAGTTAGAAATTAAGTGGGGCACCCATCTGAAAAAATTGTTACCAGAAAACTTGAAAAGCAGTAGTATAATGTAACCCATGATGTGATTTTGTCAGTAAATGAAGCTGTCAGTAAAAGACAACTTAAGTGTCTGTAAGAGCCTTCTCTTCTCCAGGCTGAACAACCCCAACTCTCTCAGCCTGAAAAATATCAGTTTTCTGTTTTATTTTTTTTAATGTGTCTCAACCGGTGCTTCAATAGTTTATATGTTTAGTAATAGTTTATGTACTAGCTTATCAAGGGTACATTTTCATTTAATAGAAAGTTATTTATGACTTCAGCAGTGCATAATGCAGCTGAAAATATATCAACAAGATGTATTTGGAGAAAAAAGAGAAAATAATTCATCAGAGAAATCTCATTTGAAGCTACAAGATTAAATAAATCTTATCAGGCCTATAAATGGATTTCTTTCAGTTTATTTTCTTTTTTTTTTTAAACATCTGGAAGTGAATAGTAGCAGTTACAGGACACTAAACCTAACAGACTGCAAAGCTGGTCTAAACAGTCGTTCATAGATTTCTGTTACTGTGACTAGTTTTATCTAAGAGATTAATTTTACTTTCATCCCTGCTCACATATGTCTGGCTTTAGCAGATTACTGCAAAAACCAAGAGTTTTTGGCAAAACTATTCCATACAGTTTAGCCTTTGCCACTCTCAAATCTCATATTTTATAAATAGAAACCATATTTAGCTTTAAACAATTAATCTGATACTCAAAATAGCACTTCATATGAAATATTTAGTAGCTGCACAAGGCAACCGTGACAAGTGTTGTGTTCAGTCTTACATGCAACTTTACAAACAGAAGCCACGATTCTCCTTTTCAGGTTTATAAGTCAGAAACTTCAGTGAGTTCCACAGCTTCACAGTAATAAAAAAAATTAGATGAGATTCAGGCAACACCTCTTGGTATAGCTGATCCCATTTAAATTAGGAATAATTATTCTTTCTCCATTTACAGTGATTCATCCTCAAAACATAAAATGTGTCTCTTTTTAGGTCAAATTGTACATTGATAGGCACCTGAAACTCCCATCTAGCATCTGGTAGTAGAAGTACAAGAACAAGCTCTTCAGTCATAAGGGTTTTAAACTCACCAGTGAGAGAGAACCACCATGGCATTGAAGTACAATGCAAGTACGTTTAAGTTTCATGTTAAATTCTGCAGCACCCTAAACAATAGTTTCAAACAGTCTGGAACCACCTGTTTTATATTATCTGCTAGGTTTTCAGTATGAGCCCATATACGCAAGGTTGCCTTAAAACAGCAGTGGAAGATTTTGAATCAAAACTGCATCATGTACTATGACTTTCATTTCTGAATTGCAAAAAAGCAAAAGATAAACAGGAGACTTTCTGCAACCACTTTTTTTCTCTGCCAGCAGAAAGCAGAGTAACCTTTATCTTGGGCGATTTAGACCTTTTCTTCTACTTTGTCTGGTGCCAGAGCTGCAGCAGCTGATAGGGCTGGCTTTTCTGGAAGCTCTAAGGCATCTTTTATTTATCCTGTCATGGATAAATCTACCATGTACCAGAAAAGCGTAGTCTCTTCCCATCTAGGAAATATTCTATGCAAAACTAGCCTCTCCTTTCTAACCCAGCACCAAAAAGAGAGACTGCTTTGTCTCAGGGGTGATGGCTGCCATGAGGGCCCTTCAGAGCTCTTTGAATCCACCCTCCAGCCATCTCTAACCTGTGTGAAAGGAACAGGCTGGTACTGGGAAAAATGAGGAGCCACTAAAAGCAGAAAAATCACTTTGCAGAGTACACCTCTCCCTAATCTGTTCTGAGCAATTGATCTGGTCTACAGACTGCTTCTGCTCATCCTTCCATATTTTCTCAGTGCCATATCAGCTTGGGACATTTTAAGTGTATATATGCTTCTTATATATATGCAAAGTCTGTAATTTGATGTGTGCTTACAGAATCATAGAATCAGCTAGGTTGGAAAAGACGCTAAAGATCACCAAGTCCAACCATTAACCCAGGACTGCCAAGACCACCACTAAACCATGTCACTGAGGGCCTCACCTACACAGTTTTTGAACACTTCCAGGGATGGTGATTCCACCACTTCCCTGAACAGCCTGTTCCAATACCCAATTACTGTCTATGTGAAGTTTTTTCTAATATCCAACCTAAACCTCCCTTGGTACAACTTGAGGCCGTTACCTCTTGTCCTATCACTTGTTGCTTGGGAGAAGAGACCGACCCCCACCTCACTACAACCTCCTTTCTGAAGTAGAGAATTACTAGGTAGCTATTCTCAATAATCAATGTAAATTCAGTCACCTAAGAAATGTTCCTGAATATATCCTTCTGATTATGAACCAGACTGTAATTCCATGCTACTCTGATACACCACTGACAGCATAACCCTGCCTATGGCAGCATGTGGTGTAATCACAGATCCTGAAAAAACTAAGTGCAGGCAATACCTAAGGAGATGCTAGAAAGTGTACTACACATAACAAGCATGAGAGCGATCCAAAAATAAGAGACTATACATTCCACAAGTGTAGAGCTGTATGTTACTTAAAGATTGATTAAATATTTCACACAGTCACTCACTATAAGTACCTGGAGTCATTCATCTGTCTTTCCCAACAAGGGTAAAGATTTCTTCACTGTTCAGGAAAAGCAACACTGTATGAATGATTGATTTTTTTTAAACAATTGGTATAACGTCCAAGTTCGTGTAATTAAATTTCATTTTGTCAAGACATACCACCAGTAAACAATTCCTAAAAGGGAATAAAAAAGACAGACATTATCATTAAAACTTAACTGGCATTGTAACCTCAAAAAAAACCAAAACAAACCCAACAGTGACCTGTAGATTTCTCCATTACTAGGCTGGAGATACATATTGCTTATAAATCCCCTCTTCTCTCACCCAGCCCTAATCGTAAGCATATATTATTGTCTGTTAGAGTCCACATACAAATTATGTGAAACAAAGGATAACAGAAATTTTGTCAGCTAAATCCTGGCTCAACTTGAGTTGGTGGCAAGACTCCCATGGACTTCAAAGGCAGTAGGATTTGGCAGGGGTTAAGCATTTCAAATGGCATTCAAACAACAGATGGACATTTGCTGTAGTTCAAAGGCATGAGACATAGCTTGTTCCTTACTTGTATTAAAATCTTATCCCCACTTATGTTGTTGCGGAAAGACCACTACTTCTAAAAGTGGGGGACAGGCCACTGGGACAGCCTCATGCAAGCCACCATCCATCTGCTCTGAAACTATGGTGAAATTCAGGACGAAGACTTTAGGATGAAGAAAAATATTGGAAGGTGTCTATAAGAGGTCAGAGGATGCCTATGTTCAGCAGCAATCCATCTGTCTGCAGCAGATGCTGGGGAGCAGGGAGGCATCTCCTCCATCCCACGTTTCAGGTGACTCTGGTCATTAATTTATGCTCAGCATTTCATCTGCGCAACAAAGATGTGTGTGTGTTCACACCAAGTTCTTGCTTGGTTTTCATTTATCATTAAAGACTTGCTCTGGTTTTGTGAACTTAAGACTTCCCCTATTCTACAAAAATCGGCTATAAGGATTGTCATGGTTTAAGCCCAGTCTGCAACCCAGAAACCAAGCAGCCGCTCGCTCACTCCCCCCACCCCCTTCCTCCCCCTGCTCCCAGAGGGATGGGAAGGAGAATCGAAAGAGTGTAACTCCCATGGGCTGAGATAAGAACAGTCCAGTAACTAAGGTATGACACAAATCACTACTGCTGCCACCAATAATAATAATAATGATAAGGGAAATAGCAAGGGAAGAGAATGTAACTGCTCACCACCCACAGACTGATACCCAGCCTGACCCGAGCAGTGATCTAGCCCTTCCCGGTAACTGCCCCCAGTTTATATACTGGGCATGACATGCTGTGGTATGGAATACCTCTTTGGCTAGTTTGGGTCAGGTGTCCTGTCTCTGCTTCCTCCTGGCTTCCCCTCCTCCCTGGCAGAGCATGAGACTCAGAAAGTCCTTCGTCAGACTAAACGTTACTGAGCAGCAACTGAAAACATTGGTGTTATCAGCACTGTTCCCAGGCTGAAAGTCAAAACCACAGCACTGCAGCAGCTACTAAGAAGGAGAAAAATGACTACTGGTACTGCTGAACCCAGGACAAGGATCTACAAATTATTAATGAAAACTTGATGAACAAGCATGTTCACATTCAACTAAAATGGGAAATTTGGAAATTCAAAAGAAAACCATCAGTTCTTACTGCTCTTATTTAATTTCCTGGCACCCCTCCACTTTATTCAATTTTACTAGCTTTCCTACACACTCTGAAAACATTGTTCACCAGTTTGTTTTCTGTTTCCTCCAGATGGTACTTTTATACAACCATGTCTATTCAAAACTGAAGTCTTAGAATATCGCTCATCCTGTAGAAAACAATGTCATGGCATTTCTGGGAAAGCCATAAAGCTCATCCCAAAGACGGAAGATCCCCTACCACAGACTAAGAGTTTCATATCCTTAAGAGTGGGCTAAAAAACTCAGCCGAGACTAAAAATATAGTGCTAAAGGACCCAGTAAAGATTTTAAAATCACGTTTACATTAAACCCAGCCAATTTATTACTACCCATGGGCGGAGTACCCAGGTGCCGGATTACATAGGCTGCAGGCACAGAGGCATCTGTGGTGGTTCCAGGCAGAGCCAGCTTGGACTCAATACCCCAATAAGCAGGCTCACATGGCAAGTGTCCAACTGGCTCAGGTGAGGATTAGCTCACTGGCATCTCATCTCCATTACACATTTACTGTGCATTTTTATAGTGCGATTTGCATATGTTTTGTATTATCTGTATTTGTTTCTCACAGCTACCTAGTGTCATTGTCCCTCCCTGCTGTCTCCTACCACCACAGATAACCAAGAATCCCTAGGATAAATGAGGCAGCATTCGCAAAGCAGTAGGGAGAGGGGCAGAAGAAAGCTCTGCAACATCTCCATGAAGCAAAAATACTTCATTGAAATTGAGAACACCATTCAGCAGGCACAAGTATGAACTTCAAGTTCTTTGCTCTGGTATTCACATCAGCTTTGCTGTTGCTGTACCCTCTTTTGTAAGTCTATTCTCATATTACCAATGCATGGAAGCCAGTTCAAAGATACTTCAGGCTTACAAAGAGTAGCAGAAACTGCTTCAGAGTTACCATTCAACATCTTACCAGAAAAATAAAAAAGAAAAAAAAGGTTTTTTTTTTGTTCTGGATGCCTCTGAGAAATGACTTTGCTTTACAAGTCACTGTTTCACATTCTCTCTGAGCATACACAGTTTGGAAGCAGAGTGCTCTAAAAACAAGTTATTAAAGGCTCTTGGGCAAACTGACAGATTCTATGCAAGAAGCACTGACAGCAAAACCCTTTCACCAGCAATTTAACAATTACATTTCAGAGTTGAGGGCTAATGCAAGTTTTCCTTCACAAATAGTTACTCTAGGCATTTTTCTAATGATGGTACAGTTAAAAAATGTAAATAAGTATTCAAGGTTTATCATGCAATAATTTCCCTGTTCTTGTAGGTAGTGTGACTTAGACAAGCTGTCCAGTGAGATCTTTGAGTACATAATGAAACCACTGTTACCCAAAAGTTCATGCCCTTGTACTCAATATAACAAGGATTTAAGCCACCTTTTGCCCCAGAAGTTGCCCCACACCTCAGCTAGATCCACTTTGGAGAGAGAAAAGAAAAAACCCAAAACCAATCAACCAAACAGCCCCCCCGAAACTAAACAAAACCCCTCAGAAACCAACATGAAACAACAGTTGTATTACAAGAGTTTAAGATCTTCTATAGCAATGGCTGGAAGTGAAAGACCACAGTGAGAGAGCTCTCATTTGTTGCATATTTCACCACTGTTCCTGGAAAAAAAATTTCAAATGTAAGGCTGTGTAGATTGCATTTCTTGGCTTGGTCACTGAATAAAAACAAACATGAATGCAAAGAAGTGCTCAACACTCTGGTTTGTATTCAGTTTCTACCAACTCCGAAGTTGAATATACAGGTTTAAGAACTTAAAAAGAAATAAAGGATGCACATAAAAAAAAAAAAAGTAGAAAACACTAGTCATTCCCTTTTATCCAATATCGCACTGTACAAGGCACTTCCTTAGTCTAAGGTAAGTTAAACCTATTGCATGCAGGAGAATTGGTTAAATGCTGGTTTATCACCTTTTCCAGGATGGCACAAAAGACAGACTTCCTAATTTCACCATTATACATGCACTGAAGCAGATGTGTGAATGAAACTCCATCTTACGACAACACAAACACTTGCTGTCTTGCTTGATAAATATTAGTTTTCAGTGTGACAGAGATGCAAAACTGGAATATCCCATCCTTGCAGTAGAAGATGATGGGTGGGGGTGTAGTTGGGGGTCAGGAATAATTTCACTAACAGGATTATCCTGGCATTTTTCTGAGCCAAAACTATTAGATCAATTCAGTCCAAATTTACAAGTAACACACAAATTATTCGCTAAATATTCAAACTCCTGAACTCATTTTGCATGTATCTAGTAAAATATAAGCAATTTCTCTCTCTTCCCCCTTTCCTCCTAGCAGCTGGAGAACAGACAGCAGAGTATTCCACTTCATCTTACTGTGATAACATTTAAAAATGTCTTGAAGTTCAAAAGATGAAGATGGGAAATTACAGATCTAAAAACTCCACAACACCATAATTGCATTTATAACGTTCAGTCACAGAAAGCAAGTGAAAGATTTGCAAGAGCAGAGGCATTAGCAAGTGGCTATGAACATAGATTTTCTATTGAGAATGCCAAGTTTAATACTGCTGTTTCTACAAAATGACTAGAGGAGCAACTTAGAGGAAAAAGCAAGCTAACCCATTTCCATTTGCCAGTGGTTAGGCCAAGTGGTAAGGCACAGAAGAGAGTAAAGGTTAGTCTTTAATGGCTTTGGGTAAATACAGTATTTTTCCTATGTTCATCTCCTAGTCTGTCCCTAGCAAATGACAACTTCAGTGCTGAGACTTCCACATGCCTACTTATCTTTTCACTTGGGGAGGGGAACAAACAAGAGAAAACTCAGTCCCAGATGACTGGTTACACTTGCAATACAACAAAGTAATCCATATTTTGCTATTGAATCCCTAGTCTACAATTATTCAGTACCAGGGTATAATTCAATGAGAATCAGTTTTTGCATAATTAAAACTGAATCCACTGGTGAAACTTATGCCATTTAGCTCTTCCAAACTGCCCCGAGGAACAGCAGGATAATTAATATGACCAATACCAACACTTTCTATCATCACAGAGGAAAGCAAGCTATAAAATTTGGCCTTATACAGAGAGCTGAAAATCTGCCATATATCACAGGTACAAGTATTAAGTAGCAATGATGGTACAAGGTATGAAAATGTAAAAAAGGCTACATTAACTGCTCAGTATAATTTGGCCATGCTAGAGTGTGCATGTTGCTGTACGTGGGGGGAAAATAAGAAACTGTGTCTGCATAGATTCCTTTATCTCCTCTTTAGATACCCATATTTGACCTCATTTTGCACTCGTTTTGTTCTCTGGAGCATTGCAGTAGTAAGTCCTTCCTCCTTGAATTCCTCCTCTGGTGGGAATGAAAAGGACATGGACTAGTGGTGAGCTCTCAGTGAAAAAAGAGGAAAAAATACAAATCTTTCACTGGGGTTTTATTTATGAGGTGAGGGTGTGGGCCTTAGGCCCTCCTAAGCATCACAGAACATTGCAAGTTTTGGAAAGATGAAGAGAGCTGTTCATTATAATATTTTAGACTTAGATTTTGTTTAATTTCTCCTGCCCCTTCATAGCGTACATGAGAAACACTGTTCCAGTGTTTCAACAGTGTTTCAGACTGTGCTGACAAAGGCCAACACAGATGTACAAATAGCTTATTAAATGTAAAATATTGAGAAGGAATGTAAGAAATTAAAGGACTTAATGAGCTGCAAAGGGCTTGTACTCTCGGTGGTCAGATTCAGGATGGCAGCTATCAGGAAAAATATGTTCAGAGCTCTGCTCAACAGTGGTCAGACACGTGGAAAAAAATCCTAAGGGATATGAAAAAGAAAAGCCAATCAAAACTAACGATAACATGGTGTCTGGCACTGAATGGGAGCAATTCTGTAGTACCAACCACCCTTTCAGGCTTTACTTATGATCTGAAAATTAACAATACAGGTCTTTCTGAAATAATTACTTGCTTGTGATGTGCTGTGTACACCCTGGTTTTGCAGCGAGGTGACACAGAGCAGAATGGAAGAAGAGCGTGCCAGTGGAAAGTCCCAGTGTTTCTTTAACTTCATGAACAATTTCAAGATGAAAAGTGATTCTTTTCATACCAAACCTTTTTCCTCTCCAATTTCAAGTAAAAACAATCTAATTGGCTATCACAGTTATGACATATCTTTTTTTTAAGCACTAGATTGTTTTGTTGATGTCTGGAAAATTTCTTTCCACAAAATGAGAATTTATGGCACTAGAGAGACATACCTCCCATTAAAAACAGTATTTCATGGACCTTTATTCCATCGAAGACCTGTACACATGCTCATTTTCAGATTATCTTCAGCATATAAATATAAACATGAGGTATTCCTTGTTCTGAACCACTTAGATTGCTTAACTTAGATTCACTTCCAGAATTGTTTGGTCAAAACACATGCACATAACAAGAGGCAGCTATCCTCAGTGGAAGGACACCCAGCCCCTGGAAACGTGACATGAAGCAGTATGCCTGCTGTGCTGGATGTGTGAAAGCAATGTGGCATTCAGGCACCCTTACAATGTTTCTGACCTTGGCCGTTCCACCAAAAGGCATGGCGTCAGACACAGCATGACAAGAGTTCATGCAGCTGTGTAGCTTAAACAGGTTGTCCCCTTATTTATCCCTGTACAGCCTCACAACAGCAAAACACATGCCCCTGCAGCCACAAAGACCAGCTATTGTAATTCTCGCCATATTGAGTTTCCCCACAGGGTTTTCCTGCCTCATGTGGTTAGCGGGGCATGCAGCAGCATGTCAGCCACCAGGACAGAGCCGCAGTGATCACGTTACAGCCACCCAGCATGGTTTCCTCTGCGCAGGCAAAAGAAAGCTTTCATGAGAAACACAAGGCATAAATTTGCTCACCACCGGTTGCAGGGTTACGTTTTCTTAGCATCCCCTCATCCCTGCTTTCAAGCTGACATGAAGGGATGTTGACTAGGCTTTCCTCCAGGTAAACACCTTCCCTATAAGAAGCTCTGCATGCCTTGGCAGGTCACAGCTGCCCCACACACAACTTTTGTATGCTCAGCCAATCCTCTGGTCTACAAACACTTCTGCCTTTCAAAGAGGTTAGCTTTAAGCATTGTGTCATGTCAGGAGACCTTCAGTGCTGTACCACTTCCCCTCCATCTCATGTCCAGTAAAACCCGTCTTGCATTACTTACTCATCCCCTCTGGCCTCCTGCCTTTAAGAATTAGGTAGAGTAGCTCTATTTCAACATGGCTTACCTTTCTTATGCGAAAAAAACCCCAACCAAACAGGTTTCAGAACCAACCATGGCATAATTACTGTAACATCTGGATTTATTGTGATTAGTTAGTTCAAGTGGGTTCAACATTCATGAAATTAGCATCCAAAGGCACAGAGCAGCAAGCACATTACCATCACATAGAAATTAACAGTTAAAAACTACCAATGCAGTACCCCTTTGCTTCATAAATTGGAGTGTTTCACAAGAAAAAGTGAAATACAACTCCAAGGGCTCATTTGCATGACATAAGCAGCTTATATAGGCCTCACTCAAAAGCTCCTGCTTATAGACCATCCCAACAACTAAGGTTCTTGATAATCTCTGCAGTGCTCAGTAGCTCTGTTTAAAGTAACAGGTTACAACCAGAACAGCATTGAAGCAACTGGAACTGTAGACAATACATCTACCTGAAGCTGGGATACTTTACCCAAAACTACATCTTGCCTGGTTCCCTGGACAGGTTTTGCAAATGCAGAAGTGGTACCAAGCTGTTGAAAGGGACCACCAAAACCTTATCTCTCCATTACAGGCTGAGCCACAGGTAGAATGTTGAATGGAATGGAAAGAAGTAAAAAGGTATGGGATGGAAGGATCAAATGTTGTAATACAGTGCAGGTTAGGTAAGTGGAAAGGTGTGAGATAAAGAAGTGAAACCATATATGAATAGGACACTCAGAGGACACTTAAGTGTATCAGATAACACAGAACTGGAGCATAATGCAAATGGTGGGGAACTGTACCAGGTCTGACTGGAGAGAGCTAACTTTCTTCGCAGTAGCCCATTGTGTATTTGTTGCTAAATCAATGTTAAAAACACATCAGTGTTTTGGCTATTGCTGAAGAGTTCTTGCACAGCAGCAAGGCTTGCTTTCCTTCATGCCCTATGTATCTCTGCCCCCTCAGTGACTAGGTTGATGGTAGGCAACAGGCTGGGAGGGAACACAGCCAGAACATCTGACCCGAATTGACAAAGGGATTTTTCCTATACCATATAACACATTCAGCAATAAAAGCTCATGAAAAAGAGGAGGAAGGAAGAACACATCCACAGTTACGGCAATTGTCTTTCCATGAAGTAGTTATGCATGCTGAGGACCCGCCTCCCTTGAAGTGGCTGGACATCTGACTGGGGATAGGAATTAGTGGATTAATTCCTCTTCTTGTTTTGCTTGTCCCACAGCTTTTGCTTTCCTTATTGAACTGCCATTATCTGAATCCATGAATCTTCTTGCCTTCCTTCTGTATTATTCCCATTCTACAGGAGTGGTGAGTGAGCAAGTACTGGGAAAGTTGCTGACTGATGTCAGCCTACTGCACCTATATTACTTTATGAAAAGTAAAAGCATAAAGACTGTAAATGGTACATGTTGAGCACAGACAAGTTCCACTATTGAAGATACTTTTTTTAAGAAAAACACTCCCATCCCAGAGAAACAGTATGTCAGTTTTCCTACCACAGAAAAATCGTAGAGACAAAAGCAGGTATGAACCCCTTTTAAAAAGTAATAATGTGCATATGGTTGCTTTATAGCAACAGCATGAACTACTTTCCTGAACAGCACTTCACACCAACCTTGCTTGGTCAATATCTATACCTGATAAAGCTATTTGAAAGCCTGGTGTTCTTGTAGGTTATTACAAGGGCTGTGCATGGTCACTGGCAGGATTTGGTGCTGCTGCAGTGCCTGCTCTGGCTGATGTTCAGTCCAACTACAGCAGATACTGCCCAACATCCCAACATGTGCACAGCTACACATGTGTGCCAATGTGAATGATGCTGAACGTGCACTGCAAGTCTATGAAACAGCAGGTAAATGTTAGACCAAAATCCCCGAGTCAAACCTACTATTGACTTACCAATATCATTGGGAATGGTTTGTATGGCTCTTTCCAAAAACTGTGATATTTACTTTAGTAGATGGTACATTCAAGTCATGTCATCCAAATAACAAAAGCAAATATGATAGACTTGAATTTTGGCACAATACATTATTGGTGTAAATTCATCCACCATAGAAATCTTTTCCAAATAGCAGAATTAGAATTTGAAAGACATCCTTAAATTTTCCTTGAAAACAGTTAAACAGTAACTCTAGAAGTTCATTGTAGAATCAACTAGGTTGATCATCAAGCCCAACCTTTACCCCAGGACTGCCAAGTCCTCTGCTAACCCATGTCACTAAGGACCTCATCTACACAGTTTTTTAACACTTCTGGAACAGTGACTCCACCACTGCCCTGGGCAGCCTGTTCCAATGCCTGATCACCCTTTTAGTGAAGGGTTTTTTCTTAATATCCAATCTAAACCTCCCCTCCCCCAGTCATCACAGAAGATGAAATGCAAACAGATGAAGAATTCAGAATCATGTATTTTTTTAATCTGCCATCCATTAGACAATTACAGCATGATCTAATAGCCCATAAACCAAATCTTGATCAGGTCATACAAACTGACCAAACAATCTGGTTTCTAATAATTAACATGCAGGGTTTTTTTGAATAAAGTCAGTCACATCACCAGATTAGTGCCGTTCCCCTAAACAGAAGTAAGTTTTACCATAGGTTGAATAGTTTAAAAGACTTTTAGGTCAGAAAAAGAGCATATAAAGGCCTTAAAGAAAAAAAAACATGATTCAGTACCTTCTTTAGCTACCTATATCTTCCTGATCCAAACTGTCATAAAACCCTTATACTATGGGACATAACCAATTCAGACTTGTAAATCCCAAAATACAGACTTTTTTTTTGCATTCATTGGAGGACACAGGACTCATTAGTGGCAGTGTTTCAGCAATCAGTTTCAAAAACAAATGATCTGTGGAAAAAAGCCTACCATTGTCCCAGAATAGTTACTATTCTTATTAAACGCAATTCTTTAAAACTGGGGCATATTTAAAACTGGCAACACATTAAACAACGGACCCCTGGCTCTCTCCTCCTCCCAAGCATCAAATATTGAGGAGAAGCTTTGTTTAAATTGCTTAGTTACTGCCAAGTTGTTTACCGACCTCTTAAATTTTATACTGCAACATGCTGCTGTGATAAAACTACGAGCATAGACGAAGTAGTTGCCTTAAAAACCTTCTCTTCCCCTTCCTCTGCCACCCCCCCCCCCCCCCCCCATTGTATTAGGAGCACAATTCACCAGAAGATGACATCAATTCTATATTTTAAAGATGAGGAACAGCTACCACAAGCTAGAAATTAATTATAGCAAAGCACAGTGCTCCACTTGAAAGGTAGCTGCCTTCCAGTACATCAACTCGCCAATTACAGTTACAGAAAACATTTCAGTCAGATGATTGAGAGCCTGGAACAAAGAGAGAACGAGGAGACCTCACTGATGCATTGCCATCTTGGAAGCAAAGGTAACATGCATGCTTAGGGGTAACAACAGATAGGGCAGGAGGGTCAGAGCAGCCTATTGCTGTTTGTTTTGTTTTTTTTTCTCGTGGAAGAAAAACATGCTATAATCAACACAGAAATGCCTTTTATTGAGATGAAGTCTGCCTGCTTCTAATATACACTTGCAAATGCTAGGAACTACCAAAATTACCTTCCATGGGGTGCCTCCGGGCTGCCTAACAGATCATCTCATAGTGCTGCAACCCAGGGCAGAATAATCCAGCCTAAAAGACTACACTTAAATACTTGACAGCTATCAAAGGACTTGGTGTGATCTGTGCTTTGTATACAGAAGGACCCATTTAACATACTTGGGAATGGACTTCTACTCAGCCCAGTCAACTTCACTTTAGTCCCTGGGAAGGCAATAGAACAACTTTCCAAATACAAGAAGGGCAAGGAATGGACAGCATAGATTTACGACAGGGAAATCATGCACTCTCAGCAAGTTCATAGGCTATACAAAACTGGGAGAAGCAACTGATACACAAGATGGATGTGCTGCCATTCAGCAGGACTCGGACAGGCTGAAGAAATGGACAGAGAGGAAACTCATTAACTTCAAGAAGGGGAAGGTATAAAGTCCTACATCTGGGGAGAAATCACCCCAAACACCAGTACATGCTGGGGACCAAGCAGCTGGAAATAGCTTTGCAGAGGACAACCTTGGTGAACCACAGGATGACCATGAGCCAGTAGTGTACCCTTGGCAAAGAGGTCCAACAGCATCCTGGCCTGTTTTAAGAGCATCGTCGGTAGGTCTTTGGCAACCTGCTCCAGCTGACCTTGCTTGAACATGGGGGTTGGATCAGATGATCTCAAGAGGTTTCTTCGAGCCTCAATGATTCTGTGAGGTTCTGTATGAGTGGAGATCTAACTAGTATTGGCATAGGTTTGCTAAATTACTTTAAACAATATCAGGAGAAAGACCTAGAGATTTCACTCAGGGATTAGCTCCCAACTGAGAAAATAAGCAAACCCTAAACACCTTATTAGCCACAAAATATATTGAAGTTAAAAGCAAGTCATAGGAGTTACCTCCACCAGTGAAAATGTTACTGTGGGGCCATAAAACACCTGACACCACATACCGGCTAGATGGGGGGCAAGGAGAGGAAGATACATCCCTACTGTGACTTGTAATTCCACTGAACCCCAACTGAGGCCTTGTGTTCAGAGCTGAAGGCAGATTATCAGACTGTTACTCTAGGGCTAAGACTTTTAAGAAGAATAAGGAAGGAAAGGGAGGGGGTAAAAGTAACGCTTTTTCTTTCTTTTCTGTTTGTGCGAGAATCACACACTTGCTATAAAATGCCCAGTGAAAGAACAAGTTTACTAGAGAAGTAATTGGTTGCTAAGGAATAAAAAAATGTATGCAGAAATCACAATATGCAGCCTAGTTTTCTCTGAAGCCTAGGTTAAATATCATAACTTAATATTGCTGTTAAGCCCACCTAATTTTTAAAGAAAAGATGGGATGTCCAAGTGACAGAGTAGACAGCTCTGATCTCTGCAGGTACAGCAGTGCTGCATATCTAACTAGAACAGATACAGTTACTGCCAGGGAGAGGAGGGAGGAGTTCATACAAATTTGGCTCTACAGATTTGCCAGGTAAAGCAAGCTATGAATAAAATCACTTGCTTTGTGAACAACACCCCCTACTTCACAGAACATCTAGCCTTGCATGAAGTGTTAGGGAAAGGCAAAGTTGTACCGTGGAATTATTCAATTTACTATGGGAACACTGACTTGAGAAATTCAATTCAGAGTTAACCTTGTATTTGATTTCAATAGCACTTGCATTATTCCTTTACAAAACACTAAGGAAAAATGGCTTTAAAGCTTCCTGGAATGGGGTTTATTAGTAAAATAAAAATTCTCCTTGGATTATTTCAGCAAATATTGTGTTTCTGGATTCTAAACACACAAAAAAGGACAGAAAAGCAAGAAAATTTAGGGGATAACTTCGAGGACAACTGTTTAACTTGCCCATAGGAAGCAAAGCATTGTAATACGACATCATCTGTGGATCTGAAGATGCAGAATGTAAGAAAAAAGCCTTCTGGTCTTCAGTTTAAAAAAGCTATCAGACACTTGCACATCTACTAGAGACTTATTTTTAGCGGATCATGTTTTTTACAAAAACATTTAAGTTAATGAAAGAAGGATATGCATGTGCTTGAATATATAGTAGGAGTAAGTGTTCCTCATCTCTATTGCCTTAAAAATCACATCATCTTTGTAGTAGAATTGATAGAAGGAAAAAACCCAACTAGCCACCACTGGAAAAGCCTGAAGAGTAGAATGTTTCCTCTCCTCAAAATGTTATGGTCTTTAGAATGGTGATTTCACTCAAGAAATATCACATGCAATTCATTATACAGATTGATGGGCTAAAAGCGGTAAGTTACTACATGTGCATGATAATGATGCACTGTGCACAAGTCCAGAACAGATCTTCCTGCGGGGATAGGTTTTAGGATGGAATAAATTCAAATCTTAAACCAAAGTCAATAATAATTTATACTACCAAGAACAAATATGATTGAAACAGCATCTGTATTCTAGATCTTATCCTGGACAAGCATTTAAGTTAGTATGGAACAGCAGAAGTTGTATTGAGTCCGATGATGAAACCATAAAAAAAGATCCTATTACACTTTCAGTTGTGCACACATGAATCTAGAGTAACAGCTGATGTTGATGTTCTTTTGTATATTTCAGGCTTAACAGGGAGTAGAATGGGAAAACACAGGATGTGAGGAATTTCATATAACTTTGATAGATTCTGTCGTTAAAAGGTGCTTTATTGTAAGGTTGAGAATGGACAGACAGGGACAGCTATTTTGCAGTCTTCTAAGATTTAATAGCTATGTGCTAACACTTGTTACATTTATCTCAGAAGATGCTCAGGAAACATATTATAATGCCAGAAGGGAAGTAAGAAAAGATTACAACTGTATTCCTTGTACTTCAGAAAGAGAACAAAGAGAAATGTGAACTGTCTTTTGAGACCTTGAAGTATACGATACAGCATCTGTCAAAACACAAAAACCAAACCCCAACCCCCCTGCCCTCTCATCCCCAAATGCAACCTGTCCATATACCTTGTAGAAATTGCTCTGTTAATCTAAAATTGTAATGGATCTGCTCGTTTCTCCTTATGTCTTGTTCCAGGGTCTTTTGGGAAATCTGTAGTAAATTTTAACAGGTTTTCTCTCGCCTCCAAAGCTACTTGTTGAAAAGGCAAAGAATGTGGCAGTGTGATCCCAACTTACAACTTCACAAAATCATTTCATACTTATCATAAAACAAAATGTTGAGGGCTCTCATTCTCTCAGTGGAGGGAAACTGGCAGCAGCTACTTTGAAAAAAAGACCATAGACTGTCCCTTTGGACTAAATGAAAGGAAAGCCTGCTTTTCTCCGTTGCTCCAGGGCTGCTGATTGGCACCAAGCCAGTTGTTAATAGTTATCAGCTAAGCCATATTAGAATTGCTTGTAAAAGTGAGTAAGTAAAAGCAGAAGAAGCTGGAGTTCTCCACTTTTTTTTTATTGCTTTCAACCATCCTTCCCTTATTCCTGCCATACTGGCCTCATGCTAACCAGGTCAGAGACTTTGCCTATAGCACCCAGTGAGAGCACCCCTGTAGCCCAACACAGCTGGAAGAAAGAGCGGGTACATGGTCTAAAACCTTCTGTACTGGAATCCTACACCAAAGGACCTCCCATATTGGAAGAGAAGGATACTGAAGATGCCATGCAGAAGCAGCAAAGCAAGGCACTGCAGGAGGTCCAATGTGTTGCTGGTGATAGGACATTTGTGGAGGAAAAGAGCAGAGAAAGTGAAACACAAGTAGATGACTCTTAATTTTTTGTTTGCGCACACACACCCACCCGCGCCAGTCATGAACATGCTGGGCTGAAGGCTCTCTGCCTCTAAACTTATTGGGACCCCGCTGCAAAGTGTGGTTTGGAGCATGGAAAAAAGAAGTCCAATTGATCATATGTGTCAATATCACAACATGAACGTGGTCCTTTGATTTGCTGCTGAAAAGCCCCATTTCAGAGGCTTATAGAAGCACCTATTTAATATACGGTGTTTAAATCTTTTCCCTCAAAGCATGCATGTTTGAGCTGGTTTTGGCTGGGATAAAGTTAGTTTTCTTCACAGTAGCCAGTATTGGGTTGTTCTGGAAACTGTTGATAACACTGGGATGTTTTAGTTACTGCTGAGCAATGCTTACACAGAGCCAAGAACTTACACAGTGCACCTCACAGCCCCTCACCAGAAGTATGCTGGGGGTGAACAAGAAGTTGGGAAGGGACACAGTGGGGACAGCTGACCCCAATTGACCAAAGGGTTATCGCAGACCATATAGTGTCATGCTCAGCATAAAGCAGTGGGAAGAAGGGGGAACATTCAGAGTGATATTTTGTCTTCCCAAGTACATAATGGAGGCCTGCTCTTCTGGGGATCCCTGAACATCTGCCTACTGATAGGTAGTGGTGAATGAATTTCTTGTTTTGTTTTGCTTGCATGCATGACTATTGCTTTACCTATTAAACTGTCTTTATCTCAACTCACAGATTTTCACACTTTAACCCTTCTGATTCTCTCCCCAATTCCACTGGTGAGGGGAATGAGCAAGTGGCTGTGTGGGGCTTAGCTGCCAGCTGGAGTTTAATCATAAGAGGTTACCGGCTGGCCTTCATAAAGCAAGAAGACCTATTTCACCTTTACTGCTGAAGAGTGTTACACAAACCAATGATTATAAATTGGACTTCAAATGAGTAGGATGATCCTCAGACCAGAGCAAGTTTTAAAAACACCACCTACGACTTTACTGATAAACCTTGCTGCCTTTCAAGAATTATGGGCTTTAAAAGTCACCAAAACAAAGACAGTATGTTCCAAATCCAGCATCTAGTTCTGGAAAGGGCATCAAAATCAACCCTTTATCAGCAAAGGCAAACCCTGACAGTGGTCTTCTAAAAGTCAGGTGTGAGCCTTAGACTGCAAGCGCAGATGCTATTGGAGAAGACAGAGACAGTATTATGGTCCTGTGAGGCTCCAATCCTTACAATACTCGTAATTACAACATATTATTCCCAAGATAAAAAAAAAAAAAATAAAATAATGCAATGGCACTGTGGAATCCCACAAGGCTAGACTGCAAATGAATGAAAAGGGCTAAACAGCTTCTCTACACCAAAACAAAGTTTTCATGCCATGACAGTAGAGTACAGTTAAATGAGACAAAATGAGCTCTCATCATTTGCAGTTGGCTTACAAGTCTTCAAGTAAGCTGGCAATGGAAAGATAGTGGAAAGTGTGACATGAATGACAACGAAAAGACAGATATGAATTGAGAACAGCATCATTAGACTACATAAGGGGAAGGTGCTAATTAAGAAATAGATCCTACACAAGGCATAAAAATTGAGCAGAAACAGTATTAGGTGAACCACACTGCCCCGAAAATAATTCCTCAGTGTTACAACTATAGGAGTAACTGCAAGGATAAAGTAGAGAAATTCTGCAGTGACATCTAAAGGGTTGGCAGCTGCTTCTCAATGGGACCAGGCTCTGGGCAGCATCCATCAGCTCTGCCCTCAGAAAAGCACAATTGTATAATAAAGCCCATGCATGCTGGGTCAAACAGCAGAGCTACTTGCGACTAAGAATGACTCAGTAATAAAGCTGGGTTTGTCCATTCAAAAAGCATCAAAGTGATGCACAGCCATTATATCAGGTGTAAGCTAAATGAATTTTAACATTATTTCAGAAAGTGCAAGTCTGCTACGAAATAAATCAGTATTTCAAACCTCTAAAGCGGCAACACAACAGCTATACACTATATTTTTTGCTTTGGCAGTCGAACCTGTCAGTGGGTCTTCCATTTACATAGCATGGTGTGAGCAAGACATAATATCTAATTCAAACTTCTTTCAATATCCTTCACAGAATTTTGTTCCCTTACATTTGACAGCAATAACAGCATCTCCAGGCATTTTGGATGCACGTACCCCAGAACAAAAGTGTCTGCCCCAGCCTGGTCTACACAGGCCACCAGCTTATCCAACAGCTTCAGACTGTCTTGAGTACATTTGCTCCTTTTACCCTTCTCACCCCTCTATGTAATCTGAGCAGCTCCAAACAGATGCTGTCTTTAAAGGAATGTTTCCTATTTCCCAGCAAATCAAGTGTTTCCCCAGCCTGCACTGCCCTTCATGCCAGGAAGACTGGGTTTAAGGACCAGCCATTCAGGGTGAAGAATTCCACTTTAAAGTATTCTTAAAGTATACTCATTAACTCTTAATATCATCACTGACTATTAGTATACACATTGGAGAAACCACTTTTTGGAAGCCTTGTACTAGCTTTAAGTTTCCTGCTTACAAGGCTTGTGAACAACTGTGAAGCATTTCCAAACAGGCTGTTACAAATGATTCTGAATAACTGTCATCCAGCAAGCCTTTACAGACACTGTTGCTTGCTTGGAAAAGAGATTGACTGAGAACATTAAATCAATACAAGCCCCGGCTGATCCTTGGCTTCATCACAAGATTGAAAGTTGGCCTTCAAGCATTTTGAACACTTTTGTACTTCTTTCAAGGTCTGTGTAGTACAGACCAACCTTGAAAATTCTTGATCTACTGTAGGTGTTCAATGATACTACTTGAATAATAACTAGTAGGTTAGACAGCAGAAAGATTTTCCTAATAAAACCATTAACAAAGTTTTACACTGAGGTCCCCTGTCTGCCTTCCTGTTCCTTGGCAGCAGCCCTGTCAGGCACCTAATGGCTTTAAGTAGCTAAAAACCACTTCTTTGAGAGGCTCCTGCTTTGCCAACAATGAAATTCTGCCTTCAAGTCTTGGAGAGAGTTCGAAAAAAAAATAAATCAATGACTTTTGCAAGATTAAGTGCAGAATCAACCCTCCTTGTCTACTATTCCAGAAACATATAGAAAATAGGTCCATTTTGTACAAGCAGGTCTTGGCTTTTATCTTCATCATTTGATATCACACATTAGGAACTGAGAAGCAGTACCAACATATTCTAGTGTGTTGCCATTACATACAGAAGTACATGGACTCATAGACAGTAATAAGAATTACCACTATAAACCAGGGGCTAATCTGCTAGTTAGAAGTAGAATTATGCTGATTAAATGCAGAAATTCTCACAAACCCAAGCCACCTTCAGCTTTCATAATTCTTAGCTTTCTAGAGCACAAATTCCTTTCATCTTAAATTAGGTCATTTTAATCTCACCCTAGCTCTACCTGCTTCTCTACAGTGACTAGGAACAACCCAAGGTGAGTAATTCGGACACAAATATACAAAGCTAGGAGAGACTTATCTTACTCATGATACCTGCAAGCTACCAAAAATCTCTCCTTCTCTAGGAGAGCCCAAAAAATATCAAAGAAATGTATTTACATTAGGAAGCATCGACCTTGTAAAAACTGGTGGAAAATTAATTTGAAATGGTGAGTGATCATAGCTTTACAGAATTTAAAAGATTGAGAAAATAGAACAAGTAATTAAAATCATGGAACAACAACAAAACCCAGCCCCTGAAGGCCTGAGTTTGTTAACTCTGACAACAATAAAACTTGAGAAAGTTTCACACACAATAAAGAGGCAAAACCATTTAAACTAAAGGATAATATTAGCAGTAAAACAAATACTAATAAACAGGCTTTGAACTTTCCCTTGTCAAAAATTATAAGGCTTCTAGTTTTCACAGGAGCTCAGCTGGGGAACAACCAGCCTATAACAGGGCAACGGGCCCTGCTAAGTTGAAGATGGACTATGACAGCCTTCTCAAAGGGATTTATATACTACAGCAGCTGTGATGGCAAAAGGAAAGACAAAATTACTCAGGAGGTCCTTTCCGATTCTACAGTTGTAATTTAAGTTTCTACTGAATAGCACAGGCCAAAGAGATCAAAGAGCAAATAGCACCAGTGTTCATGTAAGTCAAGATATGACTTCAGATCTCTTCTCTTTTTCCCTAATCTCACCCACTTCTGGCTTTATCTGACCCTAAGCCACTAGCGCCAAATAAGTTCACCCCAGCATTACCCTTATAATACACTATGCAATATTGCATTTCAAAGCAGAAGGGTAACACAAATAAGCCACTCCAGTAAAACGCTTCATTTAGGAAAATAAATATTATTTTACACCATTATGATAACTAACAACAAGATATAATCTAGGAGATACATCCTAGTTCCATTTGCAAGGCAGGCTTCTCTCACCAGAACAATTTGCTTCTTTCATTCCAACAGACCTCCACAACAAAAATGAACTCTAGTGCTGACTGGTAGGCACCAGCTAAGAGCTAGCTGTAATGAGAAGACAGCTTTCACCTGGGCTGAACAGGAAGGTTCTCCCTGCCTTGGGGAGGATAATCAAATATCAGAATTAAGAAAGCAAAACAGCAGCACCTGTGGAGATGGTACTGACACACAATGCTGAATCCCTAAAGACATTTCCTAGGGAAGCATGCATACTTTATGAAAGTATATGTTGCCTAAGTAAAATAAAAAACATATAAACCAGCTGTAATGTCTGCACTGAGGTGTGAACTATTGTAAGAGTGGAAATACTTACAGATGTGGTTTGGAAACAAAAAAAAGATAAACATTCATATAGCAATTTTTTTTTCAAACATACAAGACTCAGACTATCTTCCCTCTCTGAAGAGTGGACAGCATCCAGAAGCACACTTAATTCCCAAATCCAGCGTGACTAGCTCAGGAGAGGGAAAACTTACCTTGGAGGGAAGAGGTAGGGACTTGAGATACCCATGGCTGTGTGAAACCTGTGTATTAGAGAGATGTGTGTGTACAGGCTGCCAGTAACAGCAGTAGAAGATGTCTTGTAGGGCAAAATGCAATAAGTAGCTCAATGCTGTCTACACAGGGAAGAAAGAAGTATGAGGGGTCAAGGGAAATGTGGATTGGTGCTCCTGGGGCAGGGGAATTTTGCATAGTGTGTTATTTTAAGGTGGTGTATACTGTAAGGGGGTGGGTTTATGCAGTGCAATCAAAGGTGCTTGAAAGTCCTGTTCTGGCCCTCATAAAGGAAAAGCTTCTTCAGGCAGTTACTGAGGGGAAAAAAGTATACGATGAAGTAGCAGGTGCCTCAGGACAGCAGTCATATCCTCTAACTAGTTTTGGAGAACCCAGATTGGTTCCAGTGACCAAAGTCACATTTTTTTCGGTTAAACTCTATGATGGAAAAAACTACAACCATTCAGCCCTTGCTGTAACTGGAGCCTGGTCTTAGTGCTCTTGTGAGAAGATGATGGAGGACAGTTTGCATGAGTTGCCATTGCAAGGGGAGTAGTATTTGCATAACTAACCTTTCACCCAATTAAGCACTAAGACACTTATGGGGGGAAATCTCTGAACTTAAGCAACTTACTTAAAAAGTAAAAGAAAGCAAGAGGCAAAATTAAATGGCTTTACACTATCCCCTCACAGCTTGAAGCTAGTCCAGAGCTCAATGAAGACTGTATTGACTTCAAGGGAGCCTCATTATGGAGAAAGAACATGATGTTATAAATGGGAAAGGACAAGTAAAATATCCTCTCTAAAATGCTGTTGACCCTAGTGAGAAGGTATATACTACCTACATTGGTTATTTCTGAGCAAGTAATTTTTCAAAAAATACACTGTTTAAATTTTTCTGAGATGCTAAAAAAAAATTATTGCTGCTTTTAGCCAAGCATTTCCCCACTAATTGCAATACAGCTGCCATTAGCCAATTCCCCGGGCTTCTCTGGCTTCCACAGTGATTTGAAACCCTGATAATGTTTTTCATTTTGCTCCTTCTGTAGACAGAGGCAAAAGCATTTCCTTTCCGACAGCATGACACGGGCTACAGACAGCCTGACGCCAAAGCTTTCTGCAGATCAATATATTTAATGCATTTGAAGTCAGTAAAATCTCCTAGGCTAGTCCAGGGTTGCCTGACGAAAAAAGAAAGCCAAAAGCTAGAGAGCTATGTGGATATGGATTTAATATTCAATTTGTTTACTTAAGGCTCTCTCCATTTTAAAAGAAACTCATTTAAGCTACCTGGGCTTGTAATTTAGAAACTTTTTCCCAAAAAGTTTTGGTAAGTATGGAGTAAAATTTAATGTAGTAGGTGGAGTCAGATACGCTCAAACCCACATTGGGGGAGGTATGTTTATATGCATAAAGATGGAACACTGAATAAATCCCAAAGATTGTGGGAACAAAAATATCATCAATCCCATCACACCAATTCTTTCTCCCCGACTTCCAGATTTATTTTGTTCCCTTGAATATTGCTCCAGCCACTCTGGCCTTTTCCACGGGCTTTCCTCATTTACTTAAGATACCTCTCATTTTCATTAACCTTCAATACTTATTGCTCCAAATCATCTTTCTTGCTCATTGATGAAGTTTTGATGCCTCTTAAATACAACAGCCAGAGGCAATACCACAAGTGAGGAAGCCAGTCATTCTCCTATCAAACCCATCAGAACCCACTCTTCCATTCAGCTTCAAAAATTCCCCAAGGATTTCCATTCACTCTACCTTTCCCCCCATCCCTCACTCCACAGAACTGTATATTAAAAAAAAAAGAAATAAATCTCACTAAAACAGCCACCAGTATTATTTTGAATCAATCAAAAAACATGATTATGTATTATGCTATAAAACTCTATAACACCACAGAGCAACTAGTACCTTTCTGCCAGTCTTTAAAAGCTGCTAAATAATGGTACTCAAAGTTCACTATTTGTCTTGCAAACCAGAATAATTTTTATTGCTTACAATTGGAAGAGCAGCTTAATAAACTTCATCTTTATGTATAACCTTGGGTTGCTGGAAACACTGAATAAAATAACTTCTTCCACCTGAACACAGCATTAATATGACGCTCAAACACACATTGTTTTAAATGCAAATATCAATTATTTCATGCTAATATTTCAGCAAGAATGAATGCAATTATTTCATCAAAGCAGATGCAGTAGGAGGTAAACAAGAAGAGGTAGCTGTTACTCATTTGTGGAAAATAAATTAAGTAATTCATTTTTTCTTGTATGGATTTGGTGGTTAGGAAGAGAAATGTTGCCTTTTTGTTACATCAAAAGGTCGGGCTATGAAGTTCCAGCCTACTGGTGCTGCTTTCTTGAATACTAACAGGCTGGGTTAATCCAATAATATTTGCAAAGGGTTTATAATATTTTTTTATAGTTTTTTCCTTGAAAATCTGGAAAGTGAGAATCAGCGTATATCACACAATTATTAAATTTAACATTATTTCTGTCTTTGAGTGCATCCCATTCTGCTACAAATCTTCATCCCATTATATTATTGTACTACAAGAAAGTAGGGTCCCTGCCACAAATTCCAGGACAGTCTGACTCCAGCAGCTCTTGGTAATGGCATTTTGTTCCTTTTTAGCAAATATATGAGGGGAGCAGGTAAATTATACAGCCTGGGTTCAGCACAGCAGAACAGGAGAGAATTAAGGAACAGCTTCAGTGTTTGTTTTTTTGTTCAATGCTGTCTTGTGTTTGAAATTGCAGAAACCAGCTGTGGGTATTTCACCCTGGGACCAGGTCTCCCTGATGCCATGTCAGAGGCATTGGGCAGCAGCCCAGCTCTCTGCATGTCACTGCTTAGTAAGTCAAATTGCAGATGTGCTGCTTCAGCCAGAAGCTTCATGTGATGCCTATTAAAGTTCTTAAAGAACCCAGTGATCAAAAGAGTGATAATCCCCTTTGAGAAAAGCTGTCTTCCCGTGGGTCCTGAGGCCTCTTGGGGCTTGAGGTTCTTGTGATGGAAGAGTTTAGCCTGGAAGCAAGTGAGCAATAAAAATCTGCACACGCATTCATATCACAATGCTAACTCTCCTCTGTGGAAACTTCTCATGGAATCAAGTCTTCCTAGCTGCTTGTGCCTGCTATTTAGCAATGCATAACAGAATATACGCATTTTAGAAACAAGCACCATTTCCCTTGTGTGTAATCTACAGAAAGCAGTTTTTGCTCGTGCTTTCTGAAGAAGTAATTGTAATGTCACGTAACAGATGCATGTAAAAAGGCAAAAAGATATACTATGAGATATAAAAAAGGACCTTTTCTACCTCAACAGGACTCCCATCTGAGCAGTGAGTTTCTGGTTTGAATTTGCATTCTCAGGTATCTCAACCATAAATTTTGCATCCTGCACTACAGGCCTCAAATTTTGCAAGATTCCTCAGTCCATGAAAATGTCTGTTCTATCTTTTAAATTTTTATATGGCGTATGTAACACTATAAAATCTATAGCCCAACCAACATGGCTATAAACTCTTCAGAAGAGATAGGCAAAGATGGAGAAGTGGTGGGGTAGCCCTTTATGTTAGAGGGTGTTTTGATTGTCTAGAGCTGGTGGTGACAGCAGGGTTGAGTGTTTAAGGGTAAGAATCAGGGTGCATGATAAAGTCATAGACCATCTAACCGGGAGCATTTTGATCACAACAGCCTCATGCAATGCTACAGGCTTGGAGGAGACTGGCTGGTATTTTTAAATATCCAGAGGTATTTAGAAGATGAGTAGATGTGGCACTTAAGAGACATGGTTTAGTGGTGGACATGGCAGTGCTAATGGTTGTTAATGGTTGGACTTAATGATCCTAAAGGTCTTTTCCAACCTAAATGATTCTATTTTATGACTCTGTCAGGCAGATGACAGAAAAAAATACTCTGCCTCCAAACGTGTACTCTGTCATATGGCAGTAGTGCAGGTAAAGACTTCAGTATAGTCCATTGCCATATGGATCAGAGGCCAAATTCCTCGCTGCTGTTTATTGGGACAGCTCAACCAGTTAACTTCGAATAACTGGTGCTATTTCATTCCAGCAAAGAATCTTCCCCAAGGGTATACTAACACTTTTGATCATAAACACTAAATAGTAATCCTCAAACTCAAATGAATTAACACATTAGGCTTCTGTTGCTCAGAAGAAGCAAAAGCTGTTCAGCTACCGTGAAAAATTAAAAAAACCCAACAAAACCCAACCCACCTCAGTGTTGTCAAAATAAGCCTGTATATGATGGTTTCAAAATATAACTTATTCATTCCTAAGTACATACAAGGCTAAATATTATGGGTGGCAGGACATAGTAATGCTCTTTTAGAAGATTCTCATGAGGAAGGCAAATGTTACACTCCTTACGTTCTGACTTACACAAGGAAGCCCACTGAAACGACTGGGACCATTCACCTCACCGTGAAGTGACCTACACCTGTAAAAATTAGAAACCTCAACCATCCTAAAGGGTAGCCGATGTTACACTTATTTTTTGTACATATAAAATGAGTTACACCAGGAGACTTTCAACAATAGCAAGAGGCGGATAAGAGAATATAACACAGTACTGCTGCATGCCTGGATTTGTGGCACATATTTAATTATTATTCTGAAGGAGAGGTAATGACCAACTGCTAATTAAGATAGAAGAAAGCTGTTAGGAAATTTTGAGGGACCTCTGAATCAAACGGGAACTGCAATGGCAGGGAAAATGCCAGGCTGTCAATTAAACGTCTGGTGACAGAGTAGAGTAAGAGGAACTTCTCATGCAGATTGCTAGATCTTAAAACCTATTAAAACTCAAGAAAAAAATTAAGAGTTTCATGTGAACAAGTCCTTCCCTAAAACAAACACAGATTTGCTCAAAAAGCAGCAACACCATCCTCAAAAAATATTAAGGGAGTACTGGAATTATGACTTCTATACATTTCTGGAATGGTGTATTCTTGGTGGGTACTTAACACACTGTGCCAGGAAAAAGAAAAAAAATATTAGAAAGAAAGAAACAATAAAAAGAAGGAAACAATAGCTGAAAAATATTAGGGCAATTTTCAGGAAAACTTGTCCAGAAGACAGAGACATACTAAAGAATGACAAAACAGAAGTCCTTTTCCACATAACCATTTCGCAGAAAACTCATTTTTATTCTCTTTTATTCTGCTGTAATTCTTTAAAGATCTCTTCTTCTCAAAAGTTTCTACTGTAATTGGTGCAGAAGATTAAAATAAAATGGCCCCAATATTTTCAGTGAGATAAAGAATAAAAAGAAACACAATAACATTATACAATAGTATGGAGAATGTAAATTACAATACTTTCAACAGAGCATAATTAAACTGTATTAAAATATTGCTTTGAACTGCAATAAGTGTACGTATAAGCCATACTTAAGTGAAGACAGTGAAGACAACATATTTTTTCTGCTCAGGTTAACAGCTCTATGAGATGTTAACATGGGTGTGAATTCAAACTCCCAAACAGAAATAAACCCAAGCTATTTCATCCTGCAGTAGTCTGCAAAAGAACAGCAGCTCTCTTGTGAAATGAGCCTAAGAGGAGAATCTTAGTACCACATATTAGTAAGAGAAGAAATCTTATTTCTTTAAACAGGTTCTTGGTCAAGAGAAAATTTGGGCTACATACAAATTTACATGTCAGAATATGAAAACTGTCACCAGAAAATGCTTGTCCAGTGGCTGCTGAAGCTCCTTGCTCACTTTATCTTTGAAGTCCCACAGACAACTCCACCTCAGCAACAATGTGCTCCTCTCAAATTCAGGAGCCCCTGTAACCTTGAAACAACACCTAAAGCTCCAGATCTGATGTGTTCAGCATATGCCTAACAGGTACAGGCAGATTTGCACCCCTCAGAAAATATCCTTGCTTTCTGGGGCATGGCTGGAAGAGGTTGTATCCCATACTACACGAGCACACAGCTGAAGCACGCAATGGAGAGTGTGATCTCTTTTCCACGCTCTCCTCACTCCGAGGTGGCACGGACAAGCCCTTTCCAGCAGAACTACAAGCTGGTCTGGAAAACAGGAGTTGGGAGTGGTCCACTAGTCCCACAACATCCCTGCCAGAGCAAAGCTGCAGATTTCATGCAGGTGGCAGAAAGACTTGTGAGAGGACAGCACAGTCCAGTGGCTGCACAACTTGGTAAGGGACAAGCCCTCAATTTCACGCAAGCAACAAGATCCCGCGTACCTGTCAGGCTGCAATGGCAACCACAAAGCCTGATGAGTCCTTAAAAAAACCCTGCCATGGGAACCTACCTCCAGAGAAGAGCCTGGACTCTGCAGCCTGTAGGCACTGTGCTCAGCTTTTGCTATGGGCTATTTCAAGACAGTTTCTGCTGCGTTTGCAGGTTTCCACCCAATTCTGGCATGCACTACAGAGGGAGATTGTGTGTCCCAGCCCTATGTCTTTACTGAGCCTTCCTGGGACTGGCTGCTGAAGACACCTGTTTCAAACCTAAATATGACAGCAGAGAATCACAGAGACTACATCCTGCCCTTTGTTCTTACACGTAAAGCATTTCAGGCCCAACACTGTAAACACTTTACAATTCTCCCACCCGCTGCAGTGGGAAGTATGTTGTAACTTCTATATTTTGATTTAACTCTCCTTTTTACCTTGTAGCTGAGGACAAAAATGTTGTCCTTGTGATAAATTTCCTTACCATAAGATTACAGACACTAACAACAATGAAGGGAAGAAAAACCACTAGAAAAAAAGAAGCCCGTTACTTAGGCAAAATAATGGAAACCATAAATCACTGCAGTGACAGGATTAAATGTGAAACCTTTAATTATACATCGAATCATTTACTAACTTATTTGTAGTATTGTTCATGTACCTTGAATAAGATTTGAGCTGGAGGATGATTCTATTTTACATGTGAAATAGAAATAGTTTTAAGCATAAAAATAATATTAACTTTAATCCTTAACTAAATTAAGACTTTTACTGAACATTTTTGTTGTTTTCAGTCAAACCAACCCTCACTTAATGGCATTGCTGTGTCAATGCACATCAAGCCCATCTCCATTGCACATACATTGTACAAAATGAAGCAGAACTAAGGGGGAAACAAGTGGCAGTTCAGAAAGTACAAGAGAGTGTAATTACATTGTTGAGGGAGATGTGTTATTTATGAAGTATAGACAAACCTGTGCCCACAGGCTGTATCTGTTCCACTGCTTTTTCCATAAGGAGGCAAGAAGCAGCTGCTAGAAAAGTGACTTCTCAGCCCCTAAACACCTTTTCCCATGGATTCCAGAGTCCAGCAACAGAGAGCAGGGCTGTTGCTGCTGTTGCCACTGGGTTTAGATTGGACAAGGGAATAATAACCTGATTTCTGTAGAAATTCTGTGAACAAGCATAATCTTCCAGCGCGCTCAGAACAGAACTTACTGAAAACAAACAAACAAATAAACCTCAAACCAAAACAAAATGCAAAAATAGCAAAATTCCCCTCTTCTAACTGGAGAGTAAGGCAAAGTGCAGGCAGCCTTCGTGTTTACATAAATCCCCTCAAAAGATATGCAGCAGGAAAAAGCAGACTTTCATCAAAGTGAAAACAATGCTTGTACGTTATGTACGTTATGAAAACCAGCCTAAAATACAGAACACATCATCTAGTAGCAATTGTAAAGGCACTATTATACTGCCAGGTATTGCATTGCATGTCAGAGAGCTGTTGGCAGGAAAGTACCTGTCCTCTGGAGTACCCTTTGTTTTGTTCTATCTTGTTGCAGGCTCTGGCAAATTGCCTTAAGGTTCCTAGCTGGTGCGGGCTGTCACACAGCAAAAAACATAATTCCGCTGCTCTATGTTTCCTTTTAAACAAGAAGTGTCCATCGGGCCTAGGTTGAAGAGAAGATTGATTCTCCCTACTCATTCAGCTCATGCTTTTGCCCTGGCACATTAGACAGAAGCAGCTGGGGCTTTGCCAATGTTTAGGGTGCAGAAATGGGAAGGACCAAATACAGTGGGGAAGCACACACTCAGTGGGAGTTTTGGCCATCCCAGTAGACGAGGGCAACATTTTTAGTATGCCTTTTGTAGAGACACAAACCACCAGATGGAGGACTCCAAGTTAATCTTCAGGTTTTGTTTGGATTCTCTGCCATGTCATCTGCTTTGATGGGATTATCTTTTTGAAAAATAAGTCATCTTCTGTATTTGGGACTTTTAAATCTGTTGGATTGGCTTGTTGGTACATGACAGACCTCCTGGCTCACTGCTATGAACTGCAGGAAATGCTCCAAACTCTTTTGTGGTCTCTGCCTTTAACACTTTTTTGAACAGGCAAACCCAGAAAGAAAAGCGGATCATATAATTAAGTTCTAACAGTCACGTAAGTCAACTACACATTTGCTCCTAAGCTAGGTAATTTTTTTCCATTGTATTTTGTAATCAAGAAAAAATTGCCTAAGGAAAACAGGGAACACAGGCCCAAGTCTATAGAAGTCTAAGTACAGTCAGCACTAGGAAAATTAGTTTTCTTCCTTTCTTTCCTCTTTTGGATTTCTTTTTGAACCATGAGTAGTTTGGACTGATTTGGCAATATTTAGATGTTTCTGTTTCATGCAGCCAATTTGAAAAGAACCTTAACAATACAACATGCAAAAGTTGGAAAATCACATGCAAAAGAAAAGTTGAAAAAAAATAATCCCATGACACAGAACTGCCTATTCTGTTAAATCCATGTTCAAGGCTTAAACTGAAAATATAGGTCTCTGGATTAATGCTTCTGAACACATGTAGGACACCAGTGTCAGAGACCTGGAAAGACATTTCTATTATCTTTTCCTCAACAATTACTGGAAAGGAAATTCCTGAGGCAATACTTAAAGCACAATCCCACATTATGTACCTGACAACATGAGACTGCGATGCCAGGACATTTACTCACCCTGCCAGCAAGGTGATCTGTAGGTCTTTGGAGTTGTTTTTCTCTTTATTTTCTCTAGTCCACTCATGCATCAGGTCCCTTAGATATATGGAAGAGCCAAGTGAATTCACGTTTCTTGCTCTTGGTGTAAAATGGTCTCCTGTGACAAAGAGCATATAGAGACCAATGTGGCATATGAAGGCACTGGAACAATAATTTCCAATCATACTATAATTCAAGGTTTTCCTATTTCCTGCCTTCAGCAGCAGTCAATGCTGGGGAATAAAATCCCCAAGAGATGGTTTCCATATAAGCAGCCTGGGGGATCATTGTTTAGTAAGCGCCAGAAACTTATGCTGCCCTAATTAGATCTAGAGAAATAGTATTTTTAGGAGAGTTTCCAGTGTTTTACTGAATAGTATCATATCACTCAATTCTACTAGTTAACTGAGTACATTTCAGGTAAGATTTTCTTTCATCAGTATTAAACACATTTATTTTTACAGTTTCTACCCTATTGGTTAGGTACTACAGCAATGACCACGATCCTTTCTGAAATTCTCCTTCAATCCCATCATTCTGTGCATATTCTCTTTCCTGTATCTTCTCTAAACTATCTTCTCTACTTATTTTCACTCCAGAATGTCTTCCTTAAGGATTATTCACTGGTTTTGTGGGTTTTGAATGAATATAGACTTTTTCTCTTTAAGGATGAGCTGGTCAGACCTAAATACATTTCAAAATGGTGACCAAGTATTTCTGTTTCCCTCTTTTCCTCCCTGTACCACCAAGTGAGCTGTGGGAGACCAGTTCAAAGTCAAGCATGATAACCACTATGGCCCTTTTCTTCTCCATTTCCTGGTAAAAGTGTGTCTGGTAAAGAAGCGGAAGAGAAGAATTCAGAATGCACACACATATCACATTATGACTAGCGGGCTGCCGTGGGTCAAGTGGAGAAAATCAAACATGCAAACCCTCAAACATACTGCACTTAAGAACATTATTAAAAGCAGAAATGGGAAAATGTCTAGCTTTGAGGATTTCAGGGCTTCCCTGAATAATTTTTCTGATTTGTCAACTGAATAGCCAGGAGACTGGAATAACTCAGAAAAAAAAGAAACAAACAAAGAATTGGTAATTATTTTAATTGCCTCACAAAGCCTGAAATACTTTCACTAGGAGTAAATTTGTAGATGAAATTTGAAACTTCTCTTCATAGATTTTCCTATTGAAGGCCATGAGTATCAAAACTATCATCTCACTTTTGACCAGTTATAAAGCTACTATAAAGTCTCCTATATGGCATCTTGTCATTGATTACTACTTCAGTGTAATCAGCAATGCAGACACATGAAATTCTTAAAATAAACAGCAGTATTCTCTGCTTGCGGCACGTGGAGTCAAGAGTTTTGTACTTTTATTTTAAGATATTCATTGTAATTGATAATTGAGCAAATTATTACTCTTTAAATGAACACAACTACTATATCAAAATACAGTGTAACTATGACAACAGTAATTCATAGTTTACCACTCTGACACTAAGCAAATTAAAAAATTTGCTGAATTATTTCTTAATAATAAAAATTTGATAAATTTCAAGAAGCAGTGTTAGCATTTGCTTTATTAGAACTAGCCCAATATCTTCTATTAATATTGTAAATACATCAATATATCTTTCTTGGATAAAACCAGACAATACAACTGGAAAATACAGTGCCTATTCTGTTAAAGATGTTAGTGAACACATGGTGACTGTCCCAAAGTTCTGGCAGATAAAAAAAAAAAAAAAAAGAAAAAGAAAAAGAAAAGCCAGGAGAAAAGGCAAAATACTTGGCAACTTCTAAACAAACACTTAAAAAAAAATCTGTAGTAAATTTGCTCACATATAAATGAAAAATCTTGCTAAAAAAGAAAACCTTGTGGAAATACAATGTGATGATATCGCTTAGATTACACTGCTATATCTTGCTGTAAAACATTTGGAGAGTTAAGATGGAAGCGTGGGAAGTAAGGAGGATGAACTGAAAAATATAAACCAAACATCTGCATTATTTACATTTTTTTTGACAGCTCAAACTGAAATGTATCTCCTGAAAATTAAGACGGCAAAGTGGTCCAGAAAAGCAAGCTGCTTGCTGAGGACAGGCACCCCAGTGCACAGGAACTCCCCGGCTTGCCATGTGGAAAGTCATGCAAGCACAGCAGAAAGGCAGCATGGACAGACAGAGGATTAAGAAGCTGGAAGGGTTACTCGCGATCAGTGCAGAACTTCTTTGTTTTGGCCTGCTTGGATGAAACTGGGGAAGCCAGACCCAGCTGGGCTCGAAACTGGTGAGGGACATGAGAAGCAACCAGATAAACTTCTAAGGGAACATCAGCAGCAAAAGAAAGACTGGGTAACAGCTGGGAGAGCTGGTGGATCTCCATCCTTATAAATACTCCAAACTCAACTGAACAAGGCCCTGAGCAATGCTGTCTGTTTCCCTTGCTTGGACTAGAACACTGTTGATGTCCTGTAAAAGTCTGATCTGATCATGATTGTCTGATTCTATGAAATACTCACTTTGCCTGCAGTTTTCTTCCCTCTGAATAAAAGAAGGGCAGAAGTAAAAAGAAAAAAGAGGGAAAAATATAAAAAAAGAGTAAAAAATTATCTTGTATTTAATACTTTCCTGAAAGAAGAGATGCTGAATTTGATAGAAAATACTGTGAACTGTGTAAAACTGTTAGATTGCTACTAATAGCACTTTTTATTTTATCTTTCCCATTCTATTACCCTATGATTTTGTAAGCAATTCACCTTCTTCTGGTTGCTGTTTTTTTTTTTTTCCCTTTTACTGAATTAATGCAGACTGATAAAAGAAGAATGACTGATGACCTAGTTCTCATCAGATTCTTGACTGATCTAGATAAGCTTCAAATCTAGGTAGGTTCTAGTATTCATTAGCAATTTGGTAAGTAGCTTTCTGTGTGCTGCATACTGGCAGTTCACAAGCTATAATAAATGGATATATATAGGACATGGAAATTTTGAGTCCAGCCTTCATAAGAGGACTTACAGGAGCCTCTCTTTTCACCTAATGCTTCCATGAGCAGAAAGCCTCCACTGTACCATGGGATGGCACCAGAGTGTAGGCACTATCATTTTTCCAGGTGCATTACCTGTTTCTCCCTCTTTGCCTCTTCATGTTTACCCAAGAAAAGCAAGAATTTAGCACCACACACTTTTCAAGCCTGAGTAAGTAGCTTAATTATTCAGACAAAATACTATTGATCTGAAAGTGTCTGAACAAATGAAACTCAGGCTTGCTGACCTCATTGAGAAGGACAGCCAGCCTTCTTGGGGAATTTCCAATTGTGTTACTTACAGTTCTTGTTCCCTTCTTTTATTTCAGGGCATTTGATACAATACAGTGCAACTTTGGGTATTGTGCACACATAGCTTCTTTTGAAATCAGAGGAGACTTTACTTAAGATGCAGACTTTCGTCTCGCTCTGAATTCAAGAGCGATCTATGTGCACCCAAAGATGATATAAGAACCAGGAAAGCTGACAGAAGTGATAAAAAAATAAAATGACAGGGTTATTCAATCATCTACTAAAATGAACAGGACCATATACATCTATGAATGTGTTACCCTTAAACATGAAGTAAATCTCACACTACATCACTGACTTCTAAATACCATAAATTTAAGTATATTAAGTATATTAAGTATCTCTAATTATCTCATAGCATAATTTCCAACAAAATGTGCCCTTTTGCAATTGAGTCTCTCTAAGTATAAGCATTTAGACAATGGACAATCATCTTCCCCAGTATTCATTTTGATCACAGTAGGCATGCTACAAAACAGACCCTATATGCTACATTTACTAAATTTAGGTAGGAAGCAACTTCCCAGGCTATAAATGGACTGTATTACTCAGTATGTAATTTGTTATGATAGTTGAACACGAAAGAATTGCAGATCCAACAAATACCCAAAATGGCTACCCGAAAAACCCTAAAATTAAGTTCTTGACAGATAATAACTAATGCTGTACACCCCTACTCTTTATGTTATGAACAATACGTACACTATATTTATGCAGAAGAAACCAGTATTTAAAACTCTCACATTTATCATAAAAATAGATTTTATTACTGAAAACAGTGCCATCCCATAAGAGATTTACAACTGATTAAAAAGGATGGCTTGTCCTAAAACACTTACATGATTGCATGCAAAGAAAACAGATGGTCTGTGTAACAGTAATTTGATTTCTTCCAGTAAACATTACTCATGATATCGAAAATGCTTATGTTGATCTCTCCCAGAATATGTGCGCTTTGCATCTCTCTTTAAATGAAGCCTGTAATTCTGTTCAAGAAACGGCACAGCAGCTCTGGTTTCCAAACAAATCAAATAAAATCAGGTAGTTTAATGCATCATTCGTCACTTAAGAGCCTGACAACACAGGGATTGATTTTAACTTTTCACTCTCCCAAAAGTGCTTAACATAAAGCCATGTTTCTTTCTCATCTACTCCTTTTGTAATGTTTCTTTATACAAAAAAAAAAAACCACCATTTCTACCTTCTTCTCTGCCTAAGAGAAGTAGCAAAAGTCAAAATACAACGCCTATTCTGATTTAATCTAACATTCTTCTCTTTAACACTGCTGCAGGTATATAAGAAGGAAAAAAGTAAAAAAGTCTTACTGATACGTCTCCATCTGTTCACCTCAAATTTTGTTCTATCTCTTGAGACATACCAAGAATGCTGCTCAGGGAACTTCCAGCACCCACATTTCCCTGAAACGAAGTTTTATACTTCCCAAACAATGGATGAAATGCTCTCTGCCTTTGTAAGGTGAACAACCCTCTTAAGGTCACCTAAATCACTGAAGTTCTTGGGACTGAACTGTGGATGGGAACTATGACACTTGTTCCCACAGGATGACAGCCTGGGCTGACAAAGTATTCATGTTGCCTTTTACAGATTTTTTTTGCACAGGATTAGTACAGGCAGATCTTTCTCAAAGGCACAAATTTAACCCCTAAGAATGTACCCTTAAATCTGGCTCTAATTTTTACAGGGGTTTCACACCAGGGTGTGTTCCGTCATCTGCAAGTAATAACATTCCTGCTGGGATGTAACCCTATTTGTCATTTTCTTGTCTTGTTTGATTACTGTCGCTTCACCTGACTGGCCTCGACTTACCCCAGCCAAATGAAGTAAGGGCACAATCCTATTAAATGCCTGCAGGGAACACCCTGAGCTGCTGCTCTTGTCAGTGGGAATTAAGGGTTCTCAGCACATTGTAACAGGTACTGAGACCCTTGAGAAATTGGGCTCTTAATTAGATATTCCCTCATGACATTGTGTGATTATTTAATGTTCTGACAAGACGCCCCAGCAATCTCACAGGCCCTAAATTAACTATCCTAGAAGAGCTCTTTGCCAACTGCAATTCTGTGAAACCTTTGTCATGCTTGACCATGGAAGCAAATTGCATTTCATGGAGCATATGAAATGATTTACCCAAAGAATTGCCTGAATTATATATAACATGAACTTCTAGTCAGGCTTGAGATGTCCAGTTTTAAATAGCTGTTTCTTTCTTTGTCCTTCCCTAATCTTTTGCATGTGCCCTCCCCTCCACCCTTCCATGAACACTTTTTATTGTCCCACTTGCAGGCAGAGCTCAGCAGCAGTCCTTGTGGCGATGTTGAATGATTCATCACACAGTCTACATCAGGCAGATTAATATTGCCAGAGCAGCCCCTTATTATAAATTTGCTACTCTCCCATCTGGCTCATCTGCATTATAATATTTGTTATTCTCACGTAAATTTCCAACTCAAGCCTATCCATTCAGGGGCTGCTAAATTTTTTTAATCTATACTGAAAACCACAGCAGAGTAAACATTTCTGCCTTGCAGCTGATGCCATGTTATCAAATACATTAATAAAAGCTACAATAAACATGAAAAACAAAGTGTAAATAAATGGAAGAGTACTGAATGACATGCCACAAAACAAATGCACACAATAAATGGTCATCTTTTTATCTTTCCTTATGTGTAACAGCTTTAGGCACAATCACCTCAGGGAAAAGGGCATAGCATCAAACGTTTTCCATTGGATTTTAGCAACAATCCCATTCTGAATACTAGACCATGGCTCAAGTGTGCAAAATTATAGTGCCTAGCAATCAATACTTATTTTTCCTCCACTTTGTAGAAATGAAGCTAGGGAAGGAATATTTGGATCACCTAGGCTAATTCTTATGACAGCTGAATACCCACCTCAGACCCAAGGACAGTAGTCTATCAGATATAGGCAACTGAAACACGCTGCAGGTAAGGAATAAGAGAGATGCTGACTGTCTCTTGAGGTATGAAAATACAGTCTAAAGGTTTTATTTTTAGGAAAAGCTTTATTAAACTTTGAGCTTCTCCATCCTTGCTGAGTTACAACACATTTTTTGAGGCCATTACACAGAAATCACAGCACTTGCATACTCTCTACTAAGGCTTACGGTTCCTATGCTTGCAACTGCTTTTCAAAAGGTTTATTCAAGTCCACTAACCTACGGCCACATTATCTAAGTCCAACTTAGAAATGGTCTGTCCCAGGCCCTTCCTGCTCTTCCAAGAAGAGCTTACCTTTTAGAGAGCCTTTTTTTCATCCTTCTATTGTTAACATTCTATTTACTATGTGGGTTTTTTACGAGCCTTCACACAACTTTAAATTGTGTCTCTCAAACATCATCAAATCCACTTCCACAGTGACGAATCTACCTTTAGATAAATCATTCTACAAACTAGTTTAAACTACAACAAAAACAGTTCCTTGAGTGCTTTAGGCATTCTGGCAAGCATCTGCTTTGCCAGGAGTGGATTAAATAACACTACCTCTATTATTCTAATCATGTGGGAGATCATATAAAATATTTATATTGTGAACTGCAGGCAAAATGCCTACTTTAAATTATGCTCCGGAAGCACAGCAAGATCTTCTATTGATAGAAAAATACCTCAGTTTAAATAATTGGGCAATTTTAGTTATTCCTTATTCTATGAATCTTGTGTCATTTTGCTGTTTCCCCCTTGGGAATGTGATCTATCTTAGTAAGTAGTATTTTCCATGTTCAATGGTTTCCTGTGTACTAGTACAAACAACTCATCCACATCATACTGAATCACAGGGCCAGCAAAAAGGTAACTATAAAAAAACCCAAACACTGTCAGTGCAGATCAATGTTCTTCCTGAGCTTCTTCATTGCATTATACAGGGCATTAGCCATTTCTTAGTACACAGATCTGAAGAAATTTGCTTACAGCTGAATTTTCAGCCGAATTTCAAATTCACAAACACAGTTTGCACGCACAGTTGCTTTCAAAGACTGTATTCACAAAACCTTATCAACATGGTAAGTTGGCACCAATCGGCATGTGAATAATAATGTTTTACAAAACAAATATCCTCTTTCCCCACTGCTGCATGCTTGATTTTATTGGGGTTACTCCAATGCCCTATGTGGGTATGCATGACTGCTTTAGGATCACAAGCCCATTCCCATAAAAGTCACTTGTTTCAGCAGGCTCAAGTTCTAACATAAAGGTGTTTGTTTTTTTTTCTTAAAACATGTAAAAAACTGTTTTCCCCATATTTCATTACTCTACAGTGCAGGTTGGTTAGCATTGGATTCTACAACTGGCTAAATGCAGTGTAGGTGCGCTAGTACTGTTTTTGTACAGCCACAAGACAACATAGCAGGAGGAATCAAGGCATGAGCCATTCCTGTGCAGAATTTTCCCTGGGCAAAAGCATTTTCAGACAGTCTAAAGCCAGTAAGAACAGCTGACTGAATCTGCACCAACTTTGTCTAACCCCAATGACGCTTTGCTGAGCATCATCAGCAAGAAGAGGAATGAGGATGTGGGAAGATGGAAGGCAAAGTGGCACATAATAGGGAGTGCACTGTGCCTTCCCCTCTGCTGGTAGAAGAGATTAAAAGCAACCCACTGCAACTCCCATGCAGCCTTTCACATTATATGGTCAGGCAAGCTCTTTAAAGGTGGATATCTCAGTTAACAGCTGAAGTCTGATGTGAAGCATATGTCTATGCTAATGGCATTTTTAGTTGCCTTGAAGAATCTTCTCTGTAGACTGGTATATGTGGCCCTGTCCACACTATTCAGAGACTAGTTTCGGTTGCCCTTGACCAGCTTAGCTCTCTGTTGCACTCAATTCCCCTGACAAAACCATCTGCACAGTGCTGTTGGTTCACTTCCTTGAATGCACAGACATGCCTTGCACTTCAGCTTTACCCCATTAGTGAGGGCAGACATGAGCAAGGGCAACAGGAGGAAGGAAGCCGGCAGGAGATGAAGAACAGGTTTTCTGTGACTGTCTTGCTCTCATCAATTCTGCCTCAGCTCCAGCATTGCCACTTGGCAAGGGCAGAGGTGGGACAGCAAAGACCACTCTTACCAAGGAGAAAAGGGGCATTAAGCCGTGCCTGCTTTTCCCAATCCCTCCCCACTGTATGGGTCTGCTCCTTTATTTTGTAGGCACCTCCCACTCTACTGTCCTCCAGCACTCTGTCTCCTATCTTCCCCAGGAACTCCTGTTCCCCTTGCCTGAACTGGAGTGTCCTCAGCACAGCTCCCAGCCCTCTGGTTGTCAACCCCTTCTGCCAGGCTGCAGCTGGGTCATTGCAGCCACTGAGATACAGTGCAGCCAGAGGAGTCTGTCCATTCATCCCTTCTGAGCTGGGCAAAGGACTGACTTAGATACACAGTGCTCTTGATTTCAGTAGATCTAAAAGCATATAGTCAATCTCACACAACATCAGGATGATTTTCCAGAAAAAAAACCACAACCCAATCATGTTACTGTAGCTTGTCTTGTGCCTTGTTAACTTCCCTCCCTTCAGCCAGTGTATGCAAAACTAAAATAACTTCAAACTGGAAAGTCAGCTTTGAATACATTTAAAATGTGCAGGTTTCCTTTGCTGTTCATGCAGGCACCACATTGACCCTCTGCTCACATCTATAAGAAAACCTATGAATTTCCCCTCACTGGTTTGATTTCTTCTCACTTTCTCGGCTTCACCTACATGCTGACCCTCATGCTCCTGCACTCCCACCAGTCCTTTTCTCCTTTTACTGTCCCCAGTAAAGCAAAAAAATACAGATAGAAAAGTGAACAATGAGCATCCACAACCCAGTAAGAACTCATCCCACATATTAGGCTTTCAAATGATTTTTCAATAGATTTATCAGCTGCCTTGCCAGCGGATAGCAAAGTACTCAGACAAACAGCACCTCCTCTAGATTACTACTTTAATGATACTTAAAATTCTTAAATAAAACAGAATCAATTTTCAGTCATTCAAAGTATGTAAATCAGTTTTGCACCGCTTTCTTTTCTTTTTTTTTTTTTTTGCAGTTACCATCAATGATGAAAGTACTGAAATTATCCAACAATTGCTCAATGAATGCAGTCAAGAATATGCTGCTCAGTAAACAGGGTTTTTGAAGAAAATGGCAGTACAACAGAATTATGCAGGTACCTAAAATAATTCATTTTTGACTTGCTCCATGCCTGGGACCCTAAAAGCATTTCCACAGATCTGCTCCTTCGCTATATCCTTGGACACAACACCAGGAACAACATCTCTGCTTAAGCATCATCTTACTCTATGGCAAAGCAGAAGAGCATCTCACATTGTTGAGAGAGCCCTTCACAGTATTCTTGCAGAAATGCAAGGTGTTTGATTTTCACTTCCATTTTAATCTACATATGACTTCCCTCACCGTGTAGACATAATGTTATAATCAGACACACCGTTGAATGTTTTAAGGTGTCTGCCCTGACAGTACCCTGACAGCCTGATATGGCTAAAATGCCACAAGGCTGCAGCCTATGTAAGAACTGTGTTTAGCCTAAAATTTCAAGTGGAATCCAGTAGTCTGATATCGGGGAAGGGAAATATTTCAGGTAACCTGACAGGGTCCAGCCCCACAACAGGATTGCACTCAGATGTGAAGCTGAGCTGTCTATTTTGTATTTAAACAGCTTTACTGATGTCTGTATGCTCTGCAGAACAAGGAGGCAAATAAGACTTCAAGTCAAGCCAGGCATCTGGCTACTTAAGGTTATGTCCAAGATGACAAGGAGTGTTAAATTTTTACATCATCTCTTTTGACGACATTTGTCAACAAAGAAGCAAATATAGACCAACTGTTTGAGTAAAAGCAGCTATTTCAGACACAGAGAAAAACTATTGTGCTTTGAATTTCCTTGTCCTAAGATCTTCAGTGAGAACCTGCTGTCAGCAAGTGGGACTCTATTGATGCAATCCTCTTCCCCCGGCAAAATAAGAACCAAGTTCCACAATACTGATTTCAATATTAAAACATGTTCAGAGAGAGTCTTTTTCAGTTTCTCACTGAAGGCTTTATGTCTTGTCACAGCTGACATGATTCTTAAACAGAGCTCCTCTAAAAACACAGTGAATAAATAATAAAAATCTGGAAAACTAGGACATTAAAACTTTGATTCACATTGCACATCTCTCTAGTCTCATCATACATTATGCATAGCTGTACTATATTTTGAAGGGAACTGCTGTGACGTGTTTTCAGTGGGAGATATACACGTGACTACAGAGTCTACAGCATGTCAAAAAACAGGATTCTGATCTGTGGAAGATGTTCAGATAATTAGGCAAAACTGCAATACAGGAACATTTTGCCCCAAACCAGAAATATTTTTGATTGACAATGAAACACTTGGATTTTATCTTACCATGAAGGTATCTCATGGGAGTTATAGTTGAGGTGCCTCAGCAGCAGTTTTAAGTTTTCCTAAAGCTCTAGCTTGCCACATGAACGTCATTGGAAATATCCAAACTGCAGTTGGAATACAATAAAGATCCATAGCTGCCTACTTTTATCACGTTAGCTTTGCTTTTAAAGCAATGGTAATTATTGACAAATTGGTATTGACTTTGATCTCTTTAACTGCTATGTAGATAAATTTTCATCATTCACTTGACAGTGCTAACATCATATCCCTACTTTAATGATGTGACTGAATTTAAAGATTCATAAATTCATTACTACAGTACATATCAAGGTTAAAAGAGGCAAAATTCCCTTATCAGTATGAAGGACTCGTACAGTTTGTAACAATCCTAGATGAAATTACCCTTTTGTCTTTCAATAAGCAGAAATCTCCTGCAGTGGCAATTGTTCATAATGGACTGTTTCATCTTGGCAATCATCTGAAAAGCATCTAATTTAATTAAAGCTTTAGGACAGAATGATCTCCCCTTTAATAATGAAATATTTATGCTAACACACATAACAATTGGCACAACATATCAAAAGGTATTAATTGATTGTTCAGTGCATAAGAAAACCTTGCACACGTTTAAAAGTCTTTTCTCTATTAAACACTAAACAAAAATTTGCAAGGCAGAAAAAGCATCAAAGATACAGTAATAAGAAAGAATTAAGACAACTGAGATTTTAATGATCATTAGGTCTATGCTAGTACTATGCTAAATGCTGGTAGTACAAACTGTATGACAAGTCATTAGAAATGCTGTGTTCACATATTTAGTACTGGAACTGAGAGAAAAAACCAGGAGCAGAGATTAGTGGGATCCTAGACTCAGTAGTAGGTCTATGTATTCTTGACCATTAATCACTGCTGAACACTTGATACCAGAGCTGTGCCAAAGAAGCTATAAGTGATATAATACTACCTATGTCACCATGAACTCTATAATGAAACAATATCTACAGCTTACATCATCTCGACAAAGATCAAAAGAATGTATCGCGTTTCATTCAATTATCTGGCAGAAAGAGACAGAATTTAAATATATGAAAGCCACACTAATTGGAAATACCCTTTTCAGGCTTTTTTTTTCCTGCCTTTTTCCTAGAGAATTAAAATGTATCTGTGAAGGGGAGGAGGTGAGAATTTGCCTGAATAGCTGCTAAAAATAAATGTGCAGTTACAGGCCATCTTTTCAGCTAACAAGTGCTTACTGATGCCATTTTATTTAGTAAGAAGCTGACTTCTACACTAACAAGAAGCTCAATGAGGAACATTCAAGCAACTTCATGAGGGAAAAATCAGAAATTAACTTCTTCTATATGTCTATATTTTGAGGTCTTACAGACTCTATTGTTAAAACTAGATTTCTTTATTTCTCTATCAAAGTTCGGAAAAGAAAATGAAAAATTAACAGGTTTAGACATTCAGTATCATAGACATAGATATGTGTGATTAGCTTGTTATAGAGCCATTTGGAACTGTAAAAGCTGCGCATTGAAGTTGCAAATATTAGCAAATAAAGCCTGTTTAAGCTATAGTGTTAACACTTTAAGCTGGCATGAACAGATGCTGTTACCAAACATAGTCCTGTATCTCTCTATTAATGTTTCTCCCTTTGTGAGTTCAACTGGTTCCTTCCAGAAACTTGTGGTAGCATCAGAGAGAGCACCGGCAAGGGAATAAAACAGTGGGGTGGAAGGAGGACAGGATCATTTATTTCAGTGGCAACAGAAGTTTAAATTGCTTGACCTCATCTCCACTCTCTTTCCTAAAAGCAGAAAAGGAAGCAGAAGGGAGAGAATATCTGAACCCTAAACCAAAAGGACTCTTCACTCTAAATCCTTGAATCCCCCAACCAAGGGTGTACTTCCATTATTTGCTAGTAAAAGAAGAAAATATTATAACATGCCAGAAATTCTAGCAACAAAAATTTTAGAATTGATGCCCTCTTAATAAGAAGGCATAGGAAAGGATGAGCAACAAATATCTAGCAAATAAAGAGAATGATATCTGGGGAAAGGCAAAGGAATTTTAAAAAATGAGTGGTGCTCTGTGTAAACAAAAAGGGAGACACAGGGTGTAAATCTGCCAGGGTGTAACATCCCAAAATATAACATAAAGTCTTGTAAGCATCACAAGTTATTTCAGTTCTGTACTTCTCAGAAATAGTCTGTGGAATGTATTTCCAGTGTTTCTTTTAAAAAATGTGTCAATATCTACTCTTCATCTCAGACTTCAGAGTCTGGAAAAGCTTGCTCCTTATACATATTCTGATCACTACTACACTTACAAGCTTTTATACAGGAACAGCTGTTTATGAATCTTTCCAATACAGTTCTGTGCACATTCATTTGGCTATTTGCAATGAACTTTCTCACCATGATTTCCTTCAAAATAGATTACATGCTATTCATCAGTTTTCTAGTCTTGTTCCCATTTTTGGAACAGTTTTCCATTTTTGTTTCCTTTAGAAGCAAAAGGAAGTAGACATTGAAGAATTATTCAGGAAACTTCAATCTAAGATGGACCAAGCAGTTGAGGAAGGTTTTCTTCAGAAGTGTAATATGAAATGGCCGTACTAAATCACAACATATAGCCTAGTACTCTAACTTTGACAATAGCTAACAACAGATATTTATGGTGAAAAAAACATTAAGAATCATGTAAAGAAATTTTAGTAATGATTTTGTTTGGGACTTCCTGAGCCTGGACTGTTTTTTCCTTAGTCAGCCTTAAAAGACCACTTTAAAATATATTTTTCAAATTTATATTAAAATCATACATACTTTCAGGCCCTAAAATAGTGTAGATAGTCTGGAAAAAAGTATTTCCTCATGTTTTAAAAATTATGCAACTTCTTTCTATGGCTTCTGTGTCTTGATTTGTGAGAAACGCCTAACACTTGGTTTTGTTTAAAATTACCATTTTATGTTTAACCATATCCCATCTCACTTGTCTGTTTTCAAAGCTGAACAACTACGTAGTAAAATAAAATGATATTCAGCGTTGATAAATTTAAAGGAATGTGTAGGGAGAAGAAAATTCCCTGTTGCTATTCAAATACACTACTTGGTCTGAATTAGCTATTGCTGTTGATGAAACAGATCTCAGAATCACCATGAGCAGTTTTGTGAAAACATGCAATCAGCTGCAGTAGTGGTCGAAAAGGCAAATAACCAGTAAAGGAGCAGAGAGCAAAACAGAAAACAAATAATAATAAACAGCTAACCACTAATAAATATTAGCATAATTGAACATTAATATTAATGCTAATATTATTGTTGTTATTATTTTTTATTATTTTTTATTATTATGCTATTGCACAACACTGCTACTGGTCCATACCTTCACTGCTCCAAACTCTGTGAGAAAGAACAGAATACGATGCAACAAGTTATATACCACTCCATACAGAGATCTCAACAGGGAGGAACACTGGGCCAATGCAAATTGAATGACATTTAACAAAGATAATTGTGACATCCTGCATCAGGGATGGAATAATCTCAAGAAGTGGTGGAGGCCAGGGACTGAACGGATTGGGTTTACAACCTTGCAGCAATGAAACCAAAATGGGCCCTTTACTGCATCAGCCAAAGTGAAACCAAAGGATGAAAGATTGTCACTGATTCATGTTTGTTAGGTCACACCTGGAATAATATGCCCAGTTTTGGACATCCACTTCGAAAGAGTCATTGAAATATTGGCGGTAGTCCAGAGAAGGACCACAAAATCGATTAGAGGGTTGAAGACCTTGATGTATATTGAAAGCTTGAAGGAATTCAGTTTGCTGACTCCAAAGAAGAAAAGAGGCAGAGGAGTCTAATCACATTCTCTCAATACCTAAAAGGTAGTTATGGAGAAGATGAAGGTGCTTTTATCACAAGGGCACAGCAACGGGACAAGAAGCAGTGGGCATCAGCTGCTTCAAAAGGAAATTTCGTCAGTCTATATGAAGAGGTTCTTCACTGTGAGAAGAACCAAACATTGCATTGGAAGAGTGGTGGAATCTCCCTTGTTGAAAGAAATTTAGCACTTGTCTTGCTGGGCCAATGGATAACCTAATTCAACCCCCTGCTGTCAACTGCAGGTGGGCTCAGATAATTTCCAGAAGACCCTTCTAATCTAGGCTTTTCCCTGCTTTTATGGGGGGGGGCGGGGGGGGGGGGGGGGGGGCTAGGGGAAGAGGGGAGGTGCAGCAGACACAGGAAAACAGCTTCTACAATGGGCAAGATGCAGTAGATAGCACTCTTTAACAATGGAAAAGAAATGACAGAGGGCAGAAAGGGGGAAGAGAGGGGTTTATAGCATCATGAAAGACTCAGAAAAGGTAAGTATGGAACAGATTTTTCATCTTTTTCACATTACAGGAAAGAGGGAATATGAAATTTTCAAAGGGAAAGAAACCAAAGTACTTTTACCAACAAAATGTAACTGACCGTGAAACTTACTGACTTATATTTTCTGGGCGTCAAAAGAGTAAAGGGAATCCAAAGGACATGCTGAAATGATTTCATCAAGGGCTGTTAACAGAAGAGATGCAGGATCAAACTCTGTACAGGAATTCAGCAAGCACTCAGCTGACTGAACATGGGAGAGTATACAGTGGCAAGGATTACAATATCCACTCATGCCTTTTCTGAAAGGATTTTCCATACTTGGGAAACTAGATTTGAAGGGAGAATGAGAATGCTTTACCTAAAAACATCTCAATAAAAATAAATTCTGATGCCTTTACTGCCATGTCTGAATCAGGAAAACATTCACTAGCTCAGTGGCTCACCACTTCTTTTTCTTTTACCTTTGTTCTTTCTGTTTTTTAAGATTTCCATTAAAAAGTTTAATTTGTTTCCTGAGGGCAAAATTAAATCCTGCAAAATATAGCAGATTCCTAATCTTTTGGATAGCTGACTACATAACAACCAACATTTGGCCTATTTTTCTTTTTTAACTGATGCTGGGCGCACTGAGATGGAAGAAGGATCGTGCATATGATTACGGCAACAGTGGGAATTCTCCTGGCTTTACAAATGAAAACCATGGCTAACCACAGGGAAGCCACAGAATGCCTTAAGGCCCCAACTGTAGCAGCCTGTCTAAACCTGCTGTGCAGCAGGATTTGTTTCTTAAAATTTACAATTTACATCTTTTTGCTAGAAGGGAGGTTGCACATTCTTCCATTAAAAAAATAAAAGATGAAGAAAAAGTGTAGAATTTATCAGTAGCCTTTGGTAAGTATTTATTTCTTTCTTCTAACCTAAAGGCTCCAAGGGAAACTTGACTCATTTAAAAGTGAAAGATGAACTCAGATACATTTTCTTGGTAGAATTCACAGACCTTGATACTGCAATGCTGTTCCATCACAGCAGAGCTCTGGTTAGTTCATTTTCCCTGTCACATAAACTCAGAGGTAGCTGAGGGTAGCTAAATTGCCCAGTCACACCAAAAGGGGTACAGGACAGGAACTGCCATAACATATATCTCCATTGGGATCAATGTCAGAATGCTGACAGGTTTCCTTTCAGCCATAATTTCTTATTTCAAGTATTTATACAGAGTAATAAAGGGCAGATATAAAAATTTCTCTTGCTTTTTACACATTTCTAGCATTAGAGGACTGAGCACTGGAATTGTTACTTCAAACAAAATCTTCTGATAGATTCAAATTTAACTTCTGTGATCAAATACCAAACCCAAATGGCAGTATCCTAGAATGATGAATACCTTTGAGCTATATTCACAGACATTCTAGCCCACCATTTTAACTGATTTTAAGGCTGTGTGTTACATCCATTCTGTCAAAATATTGATAAGAAATTCAAACATCCATGTTTGAGTCACTTATAGCACATGGCTCAAACACTCGTTTCCCAAAATAAACAGCAGAGCATTAAATTTCTTTCTACTTTTTCTTCAAAAATCATAGGTAAATGAGTGGGTCTGTTCATATATAAATGTTTCATTTATCAGATCCATTGTGAAGTATAATTTCATTCTTTTGTGAATCAGATTCTTGACAGAATTTGATGCTGTTCATATAAAAATCTCTGTATATTCAGTGACAAAGAAACAAAATTTTCCTTTGCAGACAGTGGTAAGCAATTGTCCAAAAATGGTGAAATCTGCCTTATTCCAAGCCACTACATTAATTTTCCATTGCAGTAATTTGCAGACTGTAATTTATCAATTCATTTGTGAGCAATCAATTGTGTTTTTCAGCAGAGACATTCTGTGAGTTGCCTTGGTTTCACCCAAGAAAGGAGACATCTCTGTCATCTGGTTTGTTTGTACAGATTAAATAGTGTAGGAAGTGGAGCAAGATTACCCAGCAGACAATTTTGATTTAAAACACAGAGTAAAAAAGAAACCGTCCGACCCCACCTATTTGTATAATGATGTTAATCTGGTGAGACTTCATGAAGAAGTAGTAAATCTCAAGTTACATGGATTGTGAATGATTAGTGTGGGGCAATGGATTTTACAAGATTTTAAAAGAAGTCGAAGAGAAAACCTTATACTCAGTAGATTACGTAACATTAATTGAATGTGTGGACTCCTTCAAGGTGTTCATCTCATTTATGACACAAAGTAAATAAAACCACATGGCAATGCTAGAATTCCCAGATAAATTTTCTCTTTAGGCTAGTGAAGGGGACGATGCATTTCATCTAAAATTACGATTCATTTAAATTGATCACAATCTGCTCTTTCAGTACTTCTTTTTTTTTTTTCCCTTCAGAATAAATAAACCAGATGATCATTATTCTAATTGAATTTCAAATATCTTGGCTCTATTTTGTTGTTATTTGGGATACATTTGAAAAAATGGAAAAGGTTTGTTGATCGTTCCATCAAGATGATGTGCTATTATAAGCAGGTAATCAATGAGTTTCAGACATGGTTGTCAGCTTCTTAAACACAAACAGAAAATCAAACTTTGGATAAGAACAGAACTGATGTTATTATCCTGTGACCTCAAATGAAGTTGATTTTTTAATCACTATGAATATAAAAATTACAAAATAAAACTACTGAGTGCTCTACGGCTGCTGCATTTAAAATACTCCAAGGTGCATCTTCTTGTCAAAAGGCTTTTAAAATCTATCTACATTGCAATAATGGAAGAGTGCAGCAATTAATCACAAGTTAATTTTTTAAATGGAATTCTTAGAAGATAAGATACTGACTCTTTCACTGACTTAAACCCCACACACGTATTAGTAAGTGGCATCCATAAAATTCCAAAGGTAGACAATGTTACAGTCTCTTTTTCTCCCAGTCTGGCAATCTGTGCAAAACACAAGCAGTTATGAGTCAGCAGGTCATTCTCACCTGAATAGGAAAAAACTCTTATTTTTGTTTGGGTTTAGGGTTTTTTTAAAGGAAATTAAAACGGGAAGCTTATAATCAGGCTTGATTACTCTAAAACAACGGTTGCATTCAGATCATACACAAATCAGTTTAGCAGACCTGAAATGAAAGCATATAAAAATGTATGCATGTTTAATGTGCAAGGTGTCTAGGTATTTTACCTCCACAAAACATCTAGGACACTATATTGTGAATTTTGAAAGATTTCTGTATTCACAATTGCAATATCAAGTTGATAAAATTCTGATCAGTGTAATTTAAAAGCCCTAACACATACATTAGTTCTCTTCCTTTATCCAATGTAACTTCATTAGCTAACCTCTTTTCAGGAGAGGTCCTACCTGCACATGCACAGAAATTTGCAGTATCTAAACTTTGACTTCAAACTGGTCTGTTTGAAACTCAGTATCCTGACATTTCTTATAGGATTTCAGGTTTTCAAACATGATAAGGTCAATCTCCTGCTACATCCATGAATCAGAGAAACAGATGAAGTAAATAGCCCAAGTGGGAGCACCCTTAACTTCCCTGATTTCTGAACTGGTTCTTTGCAGTTTCTAGCACAATTTCATTCCAGTCTTGCTGCACAGCAAGAAATGATCATATGAAATAAAGTGCTGGTGCACTGGCCAGGAGCACAACATTTCTCTAAACCTGAAGAGAAAATAGCTCAGGCTCCCAGGCCAGAAACCATTAGCTGTTTTACTCTGTTTTTTCTTCAGCACTTCCTTTCTGTAGCAATTTGAGGTTGAAGTAAGACAACAGGCTAACCTGGCCATAGCTATCAAAAATCATGACTGGACTCAGCATACGACCTGTGATATTAATAAATCATTCTGGTCATATTTTCCTGCCTGATAGCCCTTATTGTGTTTTCAGACCACACAGTATTGCTATATTCCAGTTACACTACATTTTTGGTTACCAGTCTTAATAACAGACAAAGCAATGCTCTGGAGTGTAAATCCCTGCCTTTCCCTACCCCAAACCATATCATGCCATGCTCTCTTAAATCAACACCTGGTTTTGCCTCAAATTCACTTCTATCTTTCTTCCATGAGCCAAGCTTATTCCCTCCACCTAAAACTGAGTTTGTTTCTTTTCTTTGTGACAGAAAAGGAGAGCAGGACACAGGTTACCCTCTGGTACCAGGATGTGGAAAATCACAGCAGACCTGTGGCTGCCTAAACACAGTGTTCACTTTTCCCTTGCCTTGCCTTCCCTTCCTTTCCCTTTTCTTCCTTTCCTTCTGTTTTGCTGCTCAAGGGCAGAATACCTATCAGTGTTATTTAGATTGGTGACGCTAAATACTGTATTGTAACCCAAAATTTGCAGTAATTCTGGTCTCTTCTTCCAAGAAAAGAGTGGTGCTCATCAGCTTTAACAACTACACTATACTATACTGATTTATATGCCAAAGTTGTGTCATCCTGCTTGTCAGTCAGAGATCGCCAAATGCCATCTTCTCACTTGCAGATTCTCTTCACAAGATGGCTAACAAGCTCTGTTCTTTGTCTGTGGACAATTCATCAATACTACTTAGAATTATTTTAATGCTAGATTAGGCAGTCATTGTACTTGCTTTTTGAAAGAAAAATGTTTTAATGCATCCTAATATGTAGAAAATAGTTTGGTTAACTAGTTTTAATAAGACTATAATTTATCTTGTCCCAAGAACCTAACTCTCTGCCAAGAGGGTCTGTTTTATAATAATGAAGAGGAGAAGTGAGGGCTTTGCCTGCTTGCAGAGGCATTTCTAAGTAGATTTACTTTTCCACAGACAGAGGAAAAAGAAACACACTGAGCAAGCAGACCTGCTTCGGGAAAGTTTACTTCTTGCATCACCTTCCTCTGTCCTAAAACTAGCTAAAGCTAGAGCCAGGACCAGCCCTGAGATAAATTAGTTTTTAAAAGAAACAAAAAAATTGACTATATGAAGCTGAAAGCAATGGTGGACCACAAAAAAAAAAAATGACTGGAAATGACTGCCCTGCAGATACTGATGCAAAAATGTGAAACATGATAGAGGGGGAATTGTCTGTTTTCTAATATTATGATGTGCCCACTGGCCAAATCCTGTCTGTTACTCTTCATAGGGTTGATGAGATGGATCTAATAAGTAGAGCTTGGCCATAAATATTCCATTCCAAAATATAAAAAAAGGAACAACACATCATCTGTATTTCAAAAGTCAATAACCATAACTTGACTCAACAGAATATTCAAGATTATTCTAAGATCTAAACAGTAAAAATGTTAGTGTCCTGAAACTGCCTCAAGCTGCATATGAATGGTTACTGAGCTAAAACCTCACTGATGTTTCAAGAGGGAAGGACAGCAGGACAGGTTGCCACAGTTGAATCCTTATAGACATATTTAAAAGCATATGGTGAAGTTAGTGTTTATATCAATAACTGCAATTAAATTATAGAAAAGATAATACAGAAAATAATATTTTTTTCAGGAGGTAGTAACACAGTCAGGAGTTTTTCTTGGGTAAACATTCTTCATTTTGTGTACAAGATAGTACTGCAACTTTAAACTTCGTATGTAGTGCAATGTGTATTCTTTTTATTGGTGACATGAAAAGTATTGGGATTGTGTGCCATTTAAAAATCTTATTTCAATTTGGATTTTATTTCCTGCTAGTAAATCCAGAATAACATTTTTATGTTTTTTTTGACAAAACTATAAAAGTGTTTGCACACATATCAACTGCTTCCAGTTAAAAGGGGCTTTCACATAAGCATTCCTCTGCTCCTCTAGAACAGATGTCATGCTATTTTACAATATATAATTCTAATTTATCAACATCAGTAACACTGAATTATGAAAACAAGTAATTGTTGGAGGACACCATAAACAATTCCTTTAAAGCATTCTCCCACTGCTATACTTCTAATTCCTGCCACAAAGAAGCACTTAATTTGAGATAGATTCTCCAAACCGCAGATTCAAAATCAATGTATTAGCCCATTTTAAGAACAGGAGTAGTATTGCTCTTGGAGTGTCATTTAATTTTAACAGTTTTAGGAATTCAGGTTTCAGTGCTGCTTCCAATGAAGTCATTGGGAGTTCCAATAAAGACTCTGGTAGAGGAAAAATTAATTATATATGATTGAGATATGACAGGTTCAGATTTTCAGACTTTGATTCTTTACTCTTAATGAATACAAATAGAAAGAGGTCAGCTCCTCATAGTACTTTTATTGCATAGCTACATATGATGACATGTATGTAGCAAAACCAGAGCTGGCCATGAACAGAAAAAGATTAAGCGTTTATTTATGTTAATAACTCTGTACACATTTTTCTCCCATCAGCTTTGTTTCAGAGACAAAGTGAGTGCCACTTACTGTTGTATTCTGTTTTGAAAAAGAAAGTATTGGGATAATTATTTCTGATTAAATTGAAATTACAATTTCTGAAGAGTTCTGGAGAGGAATAACTGCCATGAAGACGTTGTCTTGGACTGTTTGTTAGCGCCAGTCACCCATGCTGGGGAATTAAACCTATCTTTCTTGGAGAGGCAGAATAAAAAACCATCATTTTTACCCACAAGTAAATCCAGTTGCCCATTCAGCATCAAGATTGAAATCAAAATTCCTCTTTCTTTTTTTTCTTTTTTTTTGACAGGCTTTGTATGACTGTTATATGCAGTACAGAAGAGGCCAAGAGTCACCACACAGTCTATTAGTGTTTGGTACCTGTTCCCCTGGGCCCCTTACTTAAATTCATTAATTATGTCAAGGACAGTTAAAAAAGAATGGCCTGGGACTCCGTTTCTCTTAAGCTCTACTGCTACCATTTTATTTTTTTCACTTGAGACTCACTACTTCATGTACTGTCTTTAACTCATCATATTTAAAGGGCAACACAACTCTCTGCCTCATATTTTGATGCAAGTCCACACTTGCTGAATAGCTCCAGGAAGGCTCATCAGCTGCACTGTTAGCATTTCTGAAACAACAGAAAGAAGACAACTGCTTCTCTGGCTGCTGCTTCTCTGAACCTCTTCATAGATGCAGAAGAAGGAACCAGATTTTGCTATATAGCATCCTTTAACTGCATCACATAGAAACATCAATCTGGAATTCTACAGAACCCATGGCCCAACCCAGGCCACACCTCTGATACGTAGGGCAGGGTGAATCAAGGACATCCTGCAGTGTTTTTGATCTAAATGACAGAATTGATTTATAAGTATCTATACAGTAAATTTTTTTCACAAACTATTCCATAAATGCTATTAGTAAAAAAATTAACGCATGATATTATTTAGGGACATGGCTTCTGATGCTACAAATATAGTGGGAGAAATGTAGCTGGATAGTTTTGATGTGAGATTTGTTATTGATTAAATACACAGCCATTTATATTAATTTCAAAATGCACAGCCCCTTGTATAGCTGCATATGCATTAGAGGTGATTCTTTTATATCCTCCATGGATTACTAATAACTATGCAAACAAGTAACATTATTGTAATGCTTTTGTTTTGTCTTTTGATTGCAATCAATTGTTTATCTTTGCATTGTCTGTTGGAGCAGCACATACTAGACCTAATAAATATTTCCATACAGTAGCAGGACACATGCACTGTAGGTAGATTTAATTTGCGGTGTCAGAAGTAATACTGCACCAAATGAAAGATGCCTCCATGCATTTTTGAGGCACGATAATGAATGCTGTGCAGCTGAAATTAAGAACAAGCTCTCTACGTACCACTTATTCTATCAGTTCTTTTAATTTTGTAAGAAATGCTTTAGGTTTTAAGGACATAAAACATGGATAATTTTATTTACATTTACTAATGGGAATGTTTCCACTGACATGCAAAAGACTATCTGGGAAAGTAAACAATACATAATGGAAAAAGATTTACAGAACTTCCCTTGAACTCATGATTTATCTATTTCCTCTTGGTAAATCTTCCATTTTCAGAGGACATACTTTTCCAAGACTCACCTGTAACATTTGCTTTCATTCTTTCTACTCTATTTTTCATTCTTCCAGATAGAATTAATTGCATAACATTAATTAAACCAATACTTGAGCAGATATCTTCCCTACCTTTGAAGAGGAATTTTGATTTTTTTTCTTTTTACATCTAGATAATTTATAAGTTCTTAACTCAGGGGGTAAAACTTGTGACCTGTGATGTGCACAAATAAATTTGGAAATAGCTGTAGATCCCACCTCCAGAGAACAATAAAGCAAAGCTGGCTTTCTTCCTCAGTAAAAGTGGAAGTCTGTATCAGTAAGTAGGCTGCAACTATTTGCAGCACTGACTGGCGCCACAAGCATCATCATAGCACACAGGCACATTTTCATGTCCTCATGCCATGGTTCTTCATGTGGTAGCCCATGAACAGAACTTGGCCCTTGAAACAGTGTCAGTGAATAAGATCACTGCCCACGCAAAGCTGAAGTTGGAAGAACTTATGGAGATACTCATCAAACAGCCAAGCACTTCAAAGCTCAGCCTCTGGCCTACATAGTGCATATTTTCTTTCCAATCTGTCTGGTTTTCAAAACCTGCACTATGCTCTTCTCACAAGTCACATTTCTTGATTCAGCTTTGTTCTCCACTTTGCTACACAAGTAACATCATCTTAGACTCCAGCAGGAGCACAAGAAAGTGTTGCTTACTCCGTCTGCTCCCATTTCTGTCACGTCTGAACTGGACCAATTGCATCTGTTAAGCTTTATATGGGAACATCCCCTACTTTGCTGAGTTCAAGAAGCCTGCTGTGAAGTACCCTCTGTAGAGAAAGTTTCACTCATTTTTCAAGCAGACCTTTCCCACCGCCCATTCACTGACATATTTTGCAGTTCTTTCTATAATACATAACTTCTGATAGAGTCAGTTCTTACTTTTATAGGTAACTAAGTGTCACAGAACTCAGAGGCACAGAAAAAAAGAAAAAAGCAAGTGTACCATGTCATCCATGAGGAGACCAGTGTGTACTAAAATGTTGAGGATTTCTGCAAGTGCCTGACCTAGCCACCATAGAGGAAGTCCATGAGAAATGCATGGCCAAATCCAGTTAATCTAGTCCAGCTTCACATGGTTCTCTTCTGTACAACTAGGGGTCTACGGCTTTGCAAGTACCACGGTAGGAAGTAATGAATCATCTACTGCAAGACTTCATCTACCATTCCTTTTTCATGTGATGTTATTGCATGCAATGCTGAGAAGCAAGAGAAGTATTTCCTTCCTGGAGCATTATTTTTAATGAGTTGCATGTTTGTGGTTTTACAGTGTTCTGCCTAATTGATTCAAGAGGACAATAAAAGGTTTCAGTTTTTAATATCATATTCTGAAACATTATTCTTCAAACATAATAAGTCGGGTTTGTGATTTTCTTCCCTACTTGTGTCGACTCAACAATTTTACATTTTGCTGCTTCATTTTGCTTTCATTTTGACAGCTGTTGTGTTTATATAAGTGTGTATGTGTGTGTGTGTGTGTGTGTGTATAAAAATAAATATTGTTCTTAATACCTGTGTTGTTAGCCTAGATTATCAGATCAAGATATAATTTTTCATATGATAATATTTTAGATGTATAAAAATATGTTCTTCAATAGAAATCTTAGACACAATGGTGGTCTTTTCCTAGCTGTATTAGTTTTGTCACTTGTGTAAAGGGACATCATCATCTCAGTATGTCACTTGGAGGAGGGATTTACTATTTATTAGTAGGTATTTGATAGAAAAAGTCAGACTTTTTCCTAAGTCGTAATTTTACCTATTTTAAATTCTCTAGAAGCAAAGTATAGACTTATTAGAACAACATTTAATGAAAGCGTTTTATGTGTACAATTACATGTAATTACCATTTTATATGGAGAAACCAAAGCAGGAATGGTTTCTGCTGCTGTCCACAAAGGCTTTTAAGGCTGTTTATCCTATGAAGGAACTTTCTTCCACCAGAAAATGCTTCATAATTTTCAGTGATCTATGATCACCAAGACTATAGCAATTATGGGACCCAGTCACTGGCTTTATTTATCTTGAAGGGGCAGAATAACAACTGGGTTAATTGTGCATGAGTGCAAGTGCTTTCATGTGCAAAAATAAAGCTTAGGTTCTTTGTTCACCGATTCTTGGCAAAAATTACATCAAGCTTTTAATAGTCAGATATGTTATAAAATGCAGCTATTTATTTCACAAAATGGTGGGATAGTATATGTCAGGTGCTTTGATCCTGTGGCTCACTGAGGTGACTTACTGAATCATTAAAACCCTTTTTTAGATACCTAAGTTTCCACTTGAAGATGTCTTGTGAAAGCTGTCGTGAAATCTGATCTTGTACAGTTAGTAGCAGGTTCACAGCCCAAGGTCATTTTTTATGTTTGAAGGCTAAGATATAGATGGATAATAAGACATTACCTTTAATGAGATGGGCCCAGTAGGGCAATTAATAGTTGACTATAGAGCACATATTTCCTCCAGGTTCACATGAGTGTTTCTATAGAGGTTTGAAAAGCAGTAGTTACAGGGAACTGGATACACAAAGAATAAAAAGAATAATGTTGAAAATTTTCAAAGATCTAGAGGAGACTCAGAAGCTTATTCATTGGAAGCATCAACTCAGTGAAAATCAGAGAGGCACAGAGGTTTAATTCATCTTTCTGTCTTTGAAAACCTCTCATGATAATGCAAAAAATAACTGAAAGTCCAGAAGACTCACTACTTACTTGAATGGCAAGATTCTACATGGGAGAAGGACAATAATTCTCTGGACTTTGTCAGTAAATATTTTTCTGTGGGATATATTTTAGATTCACAATGATTAGAATAATGTCTGGCCTTATAATCTTGTAGAAAAAAACATTCCCCACGACAACACCTTCTGAAAACTCAAAGTGTAGTCACACTAACTAGAGAACAGACTTCAGCTGGGCTACTTCAAAAGGCAGGTTTTAAGTGGTATGTGAAGAGTAATGGAAAAGCACTGCATTATTCTGATTTAGCAAAGAACCTGCCTTTCAAAGATTTTCAGTGTTTTATCTTCTGGTGCATAACTAAACTGCTCCCTTCAAGAAGTGATAATGAAATACAATTTTCAAAAATAACAATTTATAAGAATTGCCATGTATCAAACTATCATATTGAGAACATCAGTAGCCAAGTCACATAGGTAAAGAAGTCTGCTGTGAAGCATTTTAACACAGAATTGCTCTTGCCACAAGAATTTCTTAGTCTGATACAGTAGATCAAACAGAGACGACTTTGGTTTGAAAGACACCTTGAAGAGCAATGTCCACTGTAGCATGACCATTGTGTTCCAGATTAAATTTATTATATGAACATCCTAATCCACATCCTTGCCCCTCTTACTTTCAGAGAGAGATCATTTCACATCTGTAAATTACCATCCAGGTGGACAGAATGACTGTTCTGCATGACTACCTCTACCCCTTAAAATCTTGGGAATTGTGAAATTTCAAAGGAGGTTTTCATAGAATCATAGAATAGTTAGGGCTGGAAAGGACCTTAAGATCATAAAGTTCCAACCCCCCTGCCATGAGCAGGGACACCTCACACTAAATCATATCACCCAAGGCTCTGTCCAACCTGTCCTTGAACACCACCAGGGATGGAGCATTCACAACTTCCTTGGGCAACCCATTCCAGTGCTTCACCACCCTAACAGCTTTCACTGCATGATACTTTCCCCTCCAAGAGTCATCTATTTGAGAAGCACTGGTAGTATAAAAGTCAAATTCTCTGAATCAAAGCATCCCATTGCAATGAAGTTTACTTTGAAAGAAGATGAAGTGGATCAAGACTTCTGCTTAGGCTTACCTTGTTTGGAATTGCTAGCAGGGTACCTTAGCTATCTGAGGAAAGAGCTCCAAAAGTTCATGAACAAATTTCAGAGACGTCTAAGTAAAAAAAAAAAAAACAGATGGAAAAATGGTATCTAGAAGGTAGTCCTATATTTTCTGGAGTTACTCTTAAAATACAGATAGCACATTATTTGCTGGAAGAATATAATAAGTGGAAGAAATTTTTCAGGTATATTTATGTGCAGTATCCTTTCAGTCAAGTAAATACAAACACAAACACAATAAACAATACAAGTTCCAGATGGAATTATATAAAGAAGCCTGCTACTTTTCAAGAGTTTCTTTTTTTTTCAGGGAGATCCAACAAGATGCAAGAGCTCAGGATTACATTTTGTTTGACACGTGGTGGAAAAAATAGTGACTATCACTAAAAGGAAATTATTATTTTCACTGAATTCACTCACTGAATGAGAACATGACTGAATTACTGGCTGTTACCTAATCAAGAAATCTCAGAGGGAGAAAAGACTGGTCACCCTTTCACTAAGCATGTAAAGCAAGGAATAGGCAATAAATGTAGCCCCATGACAGGTTGCCGTATTGGTAGCCAGCTCAAGAGTATTATCATCCCTTTATGAAGCTAAAGTCTTGGTAACATATGGGATACTTCTGGGAGAAAGAGAAGTATTATCACAGTGTGCAAAGCACCAAAGGTAAGGTACCAAAGGTTCTTGGCTCTGTGTCAACTAAGCAGGAATTTGTTGGCTGACACACACTTGACTCACAAGATGTTCTGGGCTTTGGAGAGCAATTTGCTCTGTACTTTTGAAAGGAGAAATTTGGAGTGAATCCTCCTTGTTCTGTGTCACTCAGCACTTGGGTAGCTAGAAAACAGCTTTCACAGCTCCTGATAATTTTGAACAATTATTTAGATGTTTCCCTTGTTTTCCACCTGAAGTGATTACAGACAGTAGTATGTCATTTTTGAGGGCTCAAGGCTCCCTAAATACCTGAGAATGGACAAGGATAGAGGTGACCGGTTTGCTGTACTGTCACCTGTCACAGTACAGCACTTACTGTCTGTAAGTGGCTGTAAGTGTATGAGAGGGAATAGTCCCTTCCATCTCATTTGCATTCCAGGAAAAGAAAAAGATTTCAATTGTGATTAACTTGTTAATGGTGAACTGGCAATCTCTTCATTGTGTAATTCAATATGGTTCTTGTGACCTCTGAAGAAAAATGCATCCTTTGGTTGACAGCCTGTCCAGGTTATTCTTTTTCATTTTTTTTTTTACCTTCCTAGTAGCTGGTGCAGTGCTGTGTTTGGGCTTTAGTCTGAGAACAGTGCTGTTAACATGAGGATGTTTTAGCTGTTGCTAAGTAGCGCTTACCCTGATCAAGGACTTTTCAGCCTCATGCTCTGCCAGTGCAGAGGGACACAAAAAGCCAGGAGGAAGTAGAAACAGGACACCTGACCCTAACTAGCCAAAGGGATATTCCATACCACAGCACGTCATGCCCAGTACAGAAATTGAGGGGGGTCACCCAGAAGGCCCAGATCGCTGCTCAGGTCAGGCTGGGCATTAGCTGGCAGGTGGTGAGCAATTGTATTTTGCATCACTTGTGTTTATTGTTTTTTTTCCTTTCCCCTTTTATTTTTATATTCTCTCCCCTTGTTATTTCCCTTATCATAATAATGACAATAATCATCGTCATTATTATTATTATTATTATTATTAGTAGTAGTAGTAGTAGTATACTTCAGTTACTGGACTGTTCTTATCTCAGCCTGTGGGGTTTATATTCTTACGATTCTCCTTCTCATCCTGCCCAGAAGAGGGGTAAGGACAGGGGTGAGAATGCACGGTGCTGAGGGGTGAGGGCTGCATGGTGCTGAGTTATCAGCTGGGCTTAAATCACAACACAGTCCCATGCAGATCAAATAAATTGACGTTCTAACTCGTGGACTTATCAGGTGATAAGCACTGCACAATGAGGTCTGTGAGTAACAAATGCTATGTACCACAACAAAGATACAAATCACTTAGCCCTGTAACAATGCAAAAAGGGAAGTGAATATTGATCAAGCATTCCCAGAACTGTTCTTAAACAAAGAAGAATTGATTTGGCTCCCAGTTACAATGGTCTGACAGGAACGATACTACTGAATTTGAGTCCTCAGCTACCCCAGAGGAACATAACAAAAGTCCTCCTGGCTTACAAGCACTGTCCTTGAACTATTAATTTTCTGTACCTGCCTTTCAAGGCACCAGTTCTACTCAATACAAATGCATGCTGTCTTTGTCCTCAGCCCAGCCCCACTGGATGAGCACATGTGTTGCTGAGCATTTCTTTGATTTGGCTCCTGTTTCTGAACAAAAAAGCAAACCAACAAACTGCTTGTGCTTTCCCAATCAGTTACAATGCCCAAACAGACCAGTTATCAGTGGTTATCCTGGCAAGATTTAAGAGCAGTCTTTTGCCATTTTATCACACCATTTCATGGTGAGGTCCACAGGGCAGAAAAAGTGTATCTTCCTGAGCCATACCAATCTGCTTGGCTATGAGCTGCTATTTAACAACCAGAGAGCTCCACATATTTTCCTCTGATGCACTCTGTTATTATCTATTTATTCCTTTCAAAGGGAAGCACAACACACAGCATAGATCTATACTCTTATTTTTCAGCAAGATTAAATAATGTCTTTAAGGCACTTACTTAGAGTTATAAACAAATAAATATTGGCTCCTCAAATTTTCTACTCAGAGGATAGCTGATTTATGCTCATTGATCAGCAAACTTCTCATCTAAATTCAGTGAGATTATTTATAAGATAACATTTTTTCAGCCAGAGTAAAGTTTTTCAAACATAGCCCTTCTGTTTTAGCTATTGTATAGACTTCCCTGTTCCTCACTTCAGTGACTTACTCCTAGAAAAGTGGCTTCATTTTCTTCAATAAAACTCTATAGACATTCAATGTAACCTGTTCAGGTGTGACCATAGAAAAGATTTTCACAGATATGCAGTGGTGACAGAATTATTGTTATTGTCATTATTTGTTTCTTGTCTTGAACATTATCCAAAACTGGGGCCTTTACAATGTTGTTTCTACTAATGTAAGAAAAGGATTTGTTTCCACTAAAGTAAGAAAGAGATTATAAGCATTTTAGTTAAGTTAATGCTGCTTACACACACACAGACACAAAGGGGAAAAAAATGGCAACAAGTTCTGTTTCTCGAATGCAGCAGAAAGGAAAGAAGGAAAACAAGTAGGCTTTGTTCTGATCAGATTTTCTACTACAGATAAGTCCTGTGCCAAAGTCCTTCCTCTTCCTTCTTTTCAGGGTCATGGTCAGAGATTCCTGGACTGGCTCCTTCTGCAGCCTGCAGCTGGCATTTCTGCCACTAAGCACAAGCCATAGGCTGTGTAGTTTCTCTTTGCCATTTCCTTCTGCCCAAAGCCTCAGATCAAGCCTCCAGCTAGCACTGCTGAGCTGCACACAGGAGCTATTTTTTCATGCTTTACTGAGAAGAATCAGTTTGCACACTTGCAAACTAGTACATAGGTGCACTAGCACCCTTGGATCTGAAATTGCCTGCCTAACAGCTGGTGTATGGCTACGAATTCCTTCCAAGGTTACCCTCTAGCTATCTGCATCTTCTTGGATCACTTGCATAATCCCGAATGAGCTATTCTGAACAAAATAAAATGCCTGCTTTTGAAACACACTCTTGGTCACCTTTGTGCCCTCTAGAAAGAACTTTTCCTGCTTTCTAGTTTTGTTTATCGTGGCAACTCTTTATCTTTTCTGTTGGCTTGTTCTTCTTGCTGGATAACCTAGTTGATTATTGCAATGTAGTTTTACAAACATAGTGCTGTGATTAAATATTTTAGCAAAGATTTTATCATCTGAACTGTAATATTTACTGCCTAAATGAATACTTCATTCTTTGGTTTTAGCATATATATGTATTTATTTTTTATATCTCAGAAAAGACACCTGATACTCTGAAAAATTCCGTGTCTATTTTTTATCAGTTTCCACTTTGACATGTTCACACATGGATACAAAGAATAGCCTAAAATTATGAATTAACCACAACACTAATATAGCCTACATATCTAACACAGAAAAATATTTGTGGGTAGAGTTCATGGGCCTACAACCCCTAGAGAATTTTACACATCCATACAATGTTCCCAAACATCCAAATGTCTGTAGATATTGAAGGATACATAAAACTGCTTGCCATCAAAGGACTCCTCATATTGCACACATCAATAAGGACATTAATGTAAATTGCTTATACACATAGCAAAAGAAACATGATATGTGGAAAAACAATGTAAATGCTAGGGAAAAAAAACAAACCTTCACACTTGTAAAAATATCCCTCTCCCATTCAAAATCCTACATTTTATTTACAAAGAAATATCTAGAGCTACTATATCTACTAGCCAAGAGCAAAACTCCAGCTCTAAAACCACAAGAAATGCAGATAATGCAAAAGAAAACAATGTTCTGTATTTCTATTATACTTTCTAATCCCTTTTTTGAGAGCCAGGTGGGATTCAGATGTGCAGGGTTTTATGTCTAGTTTTCATCAAATGACCTTGTATGCATTTGAAGATGCTATTTCTTAAATTTGAAAAAACCCCCACCCCTATATCTTAGCTTCACTCTTATCGTATGTGGTACTATATTATTTAACAATTTATAGCAATGGGAATTGCTAAATACCCTGGAACTGATCGCTTAGAGGGGTTGTGGGCTCTCAATCTGTGGAGATACACAGAACCCAACTGGACAGGGTCCTGAGGATCCTACTGTAGATGAGCCTGCTTGAGCAGGAGGGGTGAACTGCTCTTGATCTGGATGATGCCAGGATGCTCAATGATTCTGTGATTCTGTGAAATAGAAGTATGTATGTGTACTGCTGTAAGCCAGGAAAGTCCTTCAGTACTCTCTTTATTTTTAATGACATAAGCAAGATACCAGACTGCTTTTGCACTTAAAATTACACAAATGATTAAACAATTTGGTATATCTTGATATCTCATTTCAGTGAAGAGATTTAACCTGCTTCACTTTGCTGATGCATGGAGAAATCCCAAGCCATAATAGCCCCTTCAAAAATAAAGCCTGCTAGCTGCACATTAAACATGATCAATAATTTAATGCGGAAAATTTTATTCTTAAATTTACCAATAATCTCTGAATGCCTATATATAGATACAAGCTGAGATAACCACCTCCTTGTAAATATACACATATTATGTCATACTGTACTGTGTGGCTGCAATCAATAGACAGCAAAATAATATTTATACAGAGAGAACTTAAACAGTTTAGACTAGACGCTGAAAGTTGGGTGAGATGAACCCAAAATTAACATATTGCAGTTCTAAGTATTTAGAGGATGACTGGGATACTGTAACTCATATATTGAGCTGGATTTGTGCAGCAAGACCCATTTTACTTGAGAAGCTGCCTGTGTAAATGAAGGCAATTAGGCCAGTTTGCAGGTGCCCCTGCATCCTTCCTCATTCCTGGAGCTGTCCAAACAAAAAAAAGTACGTGACCACTGCAGAGCTGGGTGGAAAATGCCTTCTGGCTCATGTGGATTACCATAGGGCTCAAATAATTGACCCATCTAACAGCACAAAAGTGAGAGGATCCTGTAATATAAATTATCTTGGAATTATTGTTCATACTGTAATTACTGAGGCTCTTGTTTGTTCGTTGTTGTTTTTTTTTTTATTAGTAGAAACCAGCACTGTTGTAACAGTGTTAAATAAAGAAATAAAAATCTTCCCTAAATGGAAAGGCTTTCAAGCACAAAGCTTAGTCTCTTCATCAGTGCCAGTGGTATAAATACCAGAAAGAGTGACAGCTAATCCACATGCACTCAGAAGCAAAAATGAAAAGGCCAGTTACATGCGCTTGTCAGTGCTCATCTCATCCACACCTACTAGCTTGCAAGAACTTCAGACAATCAGTCATGAGTAGGGGGAGGAGAAGAACAGAAGAACAGGGCAGCAAATTGATGGAACACCAGCAAAATATTATTTGCCATTCATGGAAAAGGGAGCAGGACATTTTAAATGGAACTTTGTAGCGTGGCTTAAATAATTTCAGGACTAAAGATCTCTGTGTATTGTATCAGCTTCTCAGAATTGCTGTTCACTGGGGCTTTTGTAATCCCCTATCTCCTTTTCCACCTCCCCTTTCCTGCTTGCCATCTTTGTCAGCATTTCTGTCTTGGCAACATCGGAGCAAACAGAGAACAGATTGAAACAAGAGAATCACATAGAAGAGATTGTTTTGGCAGGGATATGCAGGGCTGCCTTACTAATCCAGCACATGCAAGGTATTATTGACTTGTATTCTATTAAAAAATATTATCAGAGTGAAAAAGCATCTCATGCCAAAACCAAGGGCTGCTGAGCTCCAAGTGAAGTTGCGTCTTGCAGCCTTCACCTTTCACTCTCACTTTACAAATGAGAGAAAAAAATGAGAGGTGATAGTTTTTATTTGCCTAATAACATTAAAAAAGGCAATATGCATACAGAGCAAGTGTGCTCAGTAATTTGATCAGCCATGCCTGACTGACATATGTGTTCCCCCAAACTGTGAGTTATGTTACAGGGCATCTATGCATCAAAGGGGAGCTTTTCTATGTTCTCTAACAGCTGTGGGATGAAAATACTGACTGACAATGCAATTTTACACAGATTTATAAACAAGTCTTTTAATTCCTTCATGTGATTACATCTGAGAGATCCACTGTTTTTTCCATTGAGATTTCCAAGTTCACTCAAGGCAGAAAACACTGCCCTGAAGCTTTGCTGTCACAAAGCTTGGCAGTGTTTCAGGACTACCGTTTTCACAAACTTTGTCATGTCAGTATCCATGAACAAAGATCAGCACGCTGAAAAGAAAACCAAACCCCAAACAAAAAAAACAACAAAATCACCAAAGTAAAACCTGTCTTTGGTGAATTTGTCAGTGAAAACACCATTGCGTTATCATTTTGCTCAAGCAGGCTATTATTTGGTGAATCTGAAGGCTAAAGTCAGACTTACAGAACTGATCCTCAAATCCTCATACATTTATTGAGTATTACCATACAGGTAAGATAGAAATTTAAGGAAATATTTAAATAAAGCCATATAGTGTCATTAACATATGACATTTTGTAAAAAATATATGCTACTTAGTAGTACATGCATATATGCTGGATATAATGTTTGTACTGGCAGATAGCTGGAGAAATGTCAATTGTCACCTTATTCAGCTTTATCCTTTAAATTTCCCTGTCTTGAAGCATGACAGACACACCAATTTTCTATTGTAAAAGTCTGTTAGAGTTGCTTTATTAAACATTTTTCAAACTTCTGGGAATTATTGTTCTGGATAGATATTGTAATATTTTCTGTTATTTCTGGTGAGTGTATTCTGCAGCCTTAAAGATGGTACTCCTCTAGCTATTCATGAAAAATGTAGGAAAGATTCTTGTGAGATTAAATTTGCTCACCAAACAAGCAGAAGTCATGATAGACCCAAAAATGTTAGCATTTCCAACAAAAAGCTACAAATCAAAAAGGAAAAAAGGGAAAAAGAAAAGGAAAAAAGGGAAAAAGAAAAGGAAACAGGACATCTATTGTGCAACTAAATTTCAACACCATGCTTATTCTAGTCTTGGCCTTTTACTAATGTCTCAGGAAGAAATGAACAACAGAAATTAAAGATGCAACTGTCAACCAGCTGAACCCTCTCTTTTCCCACTTCTCCTGGATGTTAATCTTCCTGTACCAAAGCTGCTTTTTCTTCAGAGGCTTCATCTAATGCAGCAGAGATTGAAGCAGTTAGTTACTTTGGAAAGTGATTTGCAGTGGCTGAGAAGCTGATACGTGCTCCCTTCTGTTATTTCTGCTCCAGGCCTCTTGTCCACTGGAGGATGGATGGCACAGACTATGGGATGCTATTGCACTGCTGAAGTAAGATTCAACAGAGCTTGATCCATTTGTGTCCTTATTAGATTTGTCATTTTAAGCATCAAAAAATACAGCTGGGCAAATCGTATCCAGCAGTTTATGATGGTACTCTCCAAAAAGTGGGAAGCCACAATCTGCTCTCAAAGGCTTGAGCAAGTATTGTCAAATTTGCTCTCTACCAACCTCTTGAGGAACTGTGTTTGCCTGAACATGTTACATACAGTTTGTGCCTGGCTTATATCAGCATGAAATCATGAGTCCTCAGAAAGCAAAAAAAGAAGTACAAGATGAACTAACCTGACAGGACACATCAAATTCACACTGACTGAAATTTTTCCCAATCTCTGCCAAACACACTAACCTACTGACAACACCAAAACCAGCTCTTAGCATCCTCTGTTCTTCAGTCATCCAACCTTTTCCTTTGTATTTGGACCTGATTTTTTTCTAATCTATGTGACGTTAAAGACTATTTACATTCAGTAAAAAAGAAAAAAAAAACAAACAGAAAACCCCAATAGAAAATACTATAAACAATGCTTACTCTTTTTCCCTCCATTTAAGTCTGACAATGAAAACGAATATGGTTTCCAAACAGAGGTCTGAGAGTCCTCTTAACCAGTATTACAGATCTCACCTTATCCTCTGATAACATAAGAGGTGAGTTCATTTTGGTAGGTGGTTTGGCATATCTTATAAAATGGATCCCTGACTGACTGAAGACAGCAGATATCTGGTAAGGTCACCACACTTACTTGTGGAGATGGAGTGAATCTATACCCTCACAGGAACACACACAGGAGGGGTCAGCAGGAAAATCTTATTTTGGTGGTCTAATACAGACCATGAAATGATTTAATTAGGGGTGAGAAACAGCTGGGAGGAAAACCACCCATACAGTCTTGGAGTACCAAAGTGGTTTTGGAAGTTCTTGAACATGGGACAAATTAAACTAATAGCAAACTATTGAAACTGTTACATCTCCTGCAGTTGGCATTAACTGCCATGTCCAAAAAGAAGCTACTTTTATGGACCTGCAGGCCAGGACCTTACCACAACAAGCACTCCATGAGAGCACTGTGTCTCCATGATGATGATTTTCACATGTACATAAGAGCTGGACTTCAGAGGTGGTTTAGGGCCCTAAAATGCACATACCTGACAAATTTTTGTTCCCTGTACACGTAGCATGGAAACTTAATTTCAAACAAATTTGCATTAATGGGAGACCTTTAATTAACTCAAGATGGGGAAGATTTCACATCTCAGCTGAGCAAGGCATCAGACAGAAGTGCAAATCCAGGCATCTCGTTTCAAGCCCAGTGACTTTTGTTCTCATCTATATCTTCAAGGTAATCTGGACACATCACTAGCAGTACCAGCATTAATAACACATTGAAAACTCTGGCAAATAAAATGATAGTCAGGGGCATAGTTGGTGCACCCTAATGAAATAAAAGACTCTTATTATCTAGACATGGTTTGCTTGAACCATTATGTCCCTCAGTGCTGCCTAATAAATAAATGGCATCCTAAAAGCAAGAGTCTGGTAGGATATATGGAAACCTAATAATATCCTATACAATGTCTATTATCTCTGTAAAATTTCAAGATGATGTGTGCTCAGATGTCTTGAAGCTTTGTAAAATGAACTCCCACACTTCCTACAGATCTGGCAATAAAGCAGGTCCCAGACATTTAAGTCTTCTTTTTTTTTATTCATGATGAAGCCATGGATTAAATTCTCAGTATTGCACTTCTTTTCCAGACTGTCTTGTTTGTGAGAATTCATTTAGAACGAAGAGGCCTCTTAAGAATGAATATTTACAAATAGGGGAGATCTCAAAATGTTAGAAAACTATTATGTTAAGCATCCAGAATATTAATAGTGGGTAAGTAAATAATATGCATTGCTTTTTGTGTTTGGCAACCTGGGAACACATCTCTCTGGTGTCTGTGAGACTTTCACATGCTGGTATCATAGGACACCCTTGCTGGTGTCTGTCCCCAGGCACCAGAAGTCACTATACTTCCATGGCAGTGGAATTATACTCTCAGTTAGCTATTACAGTCTGCAATTACATCTTAGAAATAGCAAGAAGATTAGTGGTTCTCCAAAATCCACTCAGAGGCAGACTGCAGCAAAACTAGAGAAATGCTGTAAATATTGGACTGCTCAAGCCAGTCCATACTCTGGGTCCTGCACACTCTGGAAGGAATATTCCTCAGGAAATATCTAGGACCTGGTCTAAAAGATCACCATTTATCTGGATTGACAAATAATTTGGCAATACTGTCTGCTGACTCAGGGCAACTTTCAAAAGGCAGCATGGGCATACATATTGTTCTTTACAAGACATGAGGAACATCCGCAGTAATTTAGTGCAAGTGCAGTTCCAGTGCTTCTCATACAGAAGCAATCTTAGCTACAGGGTAAGATATAAATATAAACTGTCCACTAACAGTTTAATGCAACTTTAGACTCTGGTTTGTCTGTTCCTGGGCTATCTGCTTCAAGATGCGACACAACTCAGCAAGATTCAAGCAAAAATAAAGCATGTCTAACAAAAGAATTGGACAACATATGTCTTTTTGTTTGCGCTCTTAATTTTATGCGGGCTAAGGCTGCCAATGCAAGAAAAGACTAACAAAACAAGATTTAACATTTAATTCATCAGAGCTGTGTGGTACCTCTGTTAATGAAATGGTGAGCTCAAGCTTAGTGGAAAAAAATAAGAATTAAAATAATATTGCTACTCATCCATCTATAGAAACTGAGGTCTAATTCTCTGAGTGCAATTCACTGATTTCAACATCATGATAAACTTGTGCATTTGCCTCCATAAAAAAGAAGTAACATATCTCTGTCGAGCAGCTCCAGACTCCAGCTGTCTTGACAAGACACTTGCTGAAATACCTTGTGAGAGTTGTCCCCACAGCTAAGGTAGCTGATGGAGAGGAAGCTCAAAGAAGCTATAGAGAGACATTGTGCAGCAGTGTATGTCTAGGAGCAATACATAGAGGACAAACTTCAGATTTTTACTGTTGAGGAAGAAGTTCAATAGACATTAACAATAGATGCAGAAAAAAAAAAATGAACAAGAAAATTTTTGGCCTGAGAGTAAATCTAGGAGACAAACTAGCCCACAGCCAAAGCCCAGGGGACTATTTTGAAGCCCAATGCATAATATATAATTTCTCAACAATCCAGGGTTAATCAGAATGTTCTTCTGTAGATATTGTGCTAATAAATATTCTGATTGATCTTTTTAATGCAAACATTGTGCTAATAGTGAAAGAACATGCTGTTACTTCAAGTCTGGAGCACTTTCCATTAGCTATTTGATCATGGGTGGAGGATTTATTGAATAATAAATTGCCTACTGGCAACAGGCTTGCAAAAGTTCAATACGTCCTTATTAGCGTCTCAAAATTCTGCAATATAATAATTAGTCTTTGAGTGGAACAGGGACATTTTTCTGCATTCTATAAAGTTTTGACCAATGATTTTGTATAGTTCTTGCTGTTCTCAGTTCCAGCACATTCTTATTTATTAAGATACATGGGACTTACACTTGCAACTCCTGATGGGTCAAAAATATTCTCTATGGGAAATTTTGACTGAGTAGAGCATGCCAAATTAAGACTATATGCAGTGTATGACAGTGAACATCATTCATTTCATCCATAATATAAACAAACACAAATTTCTCATAAAAATGTAGGATACCTCAAACAGCGTCTTAAAATTATAATATTTCTCTACATCTGTCTGCCAGGGAAGAGAATGGCACATTACATGGAGCTCGCATTAGCTGAATAGACCTAAAAAAATATATTAACCAACAGAGTGAATGTGGACCATAGATCCCATTTTTAGCTACCTCATAACTTTTAGGGAGTGGTCCTCTCAAAAGACCCAAAAGGGCAAAAACTATAGATTGGAGGTGTAAATAAATTTAGCACACAAAATAAATCATTCCAGCATTACAAGCATGAAAACATAACCCCTAACTTAGTTCCAGAGTTCTTTTGCACAGTCCAGCTACAGATTACTTCAGCTTGTACAATAAGTTATTTTGGAGATAATGGTAATTGCTGAACTGATGTGTGCTGGACAAGACATAGATGTTTTAAGCAAGAGCAGATTCCTTCTTCCTCTAAAGATATAGAGAGCATACATAGCATATTCTGAATCAGCCTTTCTTCTTTCTTCTGATATAACACAAACCTAAATAATTAAGAATATTCAGACTCAGTAATTAATTGCTTTTGAGAGGGGAGGAAAAATTCCTCCAGTTCCACTAGCAGCCAGAAGAAAATAGTGACTGAGAACACATCCATTCCAAACTAATCTAACCCCATCCTTCCACTCCAATTCTGTATCTCCACTGAATCATTTGCAAACTGTTAAAGGTTAAGGAAGGGTTCATCTCTTTTCCTAATTACTGAGGTCTATAGCACACTACATGCACACACACAGAGGCATGTGGTTTTGGATTACATGATATTCTTTCCTGAATCTTTGTCTCTCCCCTTGATTTTCAGTATTATTGTAAGAAAAACATTTAATATCTAAACAGCATGACTAGGTAAGCACTGTATGCAAATTAGAAGACCTGAAATCTCTTGATGCCTTTGACCACCACATTGCACAACTTCTCTAAGCCTTATTTTCTCAAAGATAAAATGCCATTCTTAGTAAACTGGTGTGACAACTACAGATGAATCATGATATTTAAAAAGCAAAACACAAGGAATGAGCTGTAGAAACATGAACAGTACAGGGAAACGATGAGCATGAAGCACACAGTGTAAATAAACTATAGCAAAATCAGCGTAAGTGGGCAAAACTGGTTGGTATTGAATAAAACTGGGGTTGCAGGATAATCACGGAAAGGACAGAGAATGTGTTTTTACAGCTGGTGTTATTTACAGAGATGAAACTGCAACTGTGACTAGGTAAAATGCCAATTCTGATACTAAGAAAAAATAAACTAATCTTATAAAATACATGCCATGCCGCATAAATCTAAATCAATCCTGAGGCAATGAACACTATGAAGCTGCCCCTTCCAGCTTACTATTTCCCCATTTTATCAAAACCAGGTCAAATAGACTATGTATTACATGCCTCATATCTGTAAGCAAAAGATCTGAATTACTATTTGTAACAAATGTTCTGGTTTTTCACACAAAATTTTCCTAACTGTTCTCTTTACAATTTTAAAGCCTTAAAATAGATAGGGTAATAGTAGTCTGTGTAACATCTCCAGCATTAACTTCTACCCATTTATCCATTAAATACAAATATATACAGACTTGCTTTAAAGTGCAGTTTCTGGGAGAATGTATGAGTAACCACCAGAAAGGGGCCGGTCCAACAAATATTCCACAGAAATAAGTCCTGATTTGAGCAATTCAATGGCAGAAAACCCATTGAAAAGCATAGATTTCATCCTGCATGTATTATTAGCTGTGGTGATTCATTTTGAACAAATCATGAATTTTCCTGTGTTGTATTTAACACCAGTGCAGTATAGTACATAACCAGTATGCATTGTCCACTACCTAGGAGGCAAAAAGCAAATGAAAAATCCTACTCCACCATATTTTAAGGAACCAAACTACAATCAAGGCTGAATGTACAAGAGATCAAGGCTGGATGCAAAAGAGAAACAGGAAAGTCTTTTGCAAAACCTTTTAAATTAGATGTCATTCCAGACTCCCTCTCATAAATAAAGACCTATCTGTAAGGGGGACCAGGAAAAAATATACAGGTTGGCATCTTTTCCTGTTTCTTTGCCCTATGGGAAAACGAGGCTGGACACTGTGAAATCAGAAATGATTTTTTTTTTTTTTTTTAAGGAAGAATGAGCTCTGCTTTCCTAATAAAATTCAAAGTTTGTTTAGCTTAGGAAACTCCAATGACAAGAAAGCTCATGAAAAAAGGACAGTATGAAACCCAGGAAACAAAAGTTGAGTAAATAACAGAATGTTTCGTTGTTGTTGTATAGAAACAAATTCTTTGTTTCTACAAAAAACCAAAACCCTGACATTCCAGTGATTGACATTTTGGAAAAAAAAAGATTTTTTGTTAACACTTTTATTAATCAGCTTAAAGTGTGAGAACTTGCAGTATGTATCTTTAAGATTTCCAGTAAGTATTCCAGAAATAAGAATCAGAACAGGTGTTTCTGACATTTCTTACTTTTAGATAGTGAGGGAAAATTCAACATTTCTAAGAACCTTTCTATCTTAGTGCAAGAGCACAAGGGAAGGGAAAGCTGGAATAGTTAACAATCACTTGACAGTCACCTTGTATTAAGTGATCATTTACAGATACTGCAAATATATTTTTTCTGTTATCCAGGAAATGAATTTCTAGCAATATATACAGAGGACTTTGAATTTCACCTGACTTCTGGTCCTTAACAGTAAAGTAGCTGCAGCAGAATTAGACTCTAAATTGTAATTGTCAATATCTGAATATTCTGGGGAATAAAATAATTACATTTTGTTCTTTTAAAAAAGAAGTGCCATTTAAAGTGGAAATATAAGTAACTAACTGACCAAATTTATCCTGTTCATAATTTATTTCTGCTGTTACATGAACTTATACTTGAAAACAGGGAAAAGTACTTCTTGACGTTTTTAAGATATTCATCAATCAATATGAAACTTCTGAATCTTTGCTTTCTAGTACTGCTTATCCCAGAAAGTGGTGTCACTGAATATGCTGGAGTACATAATTGCCACATAAGCTGTGCATCACAGAGGTGCATCTTACCTTTGCCCTACATCACAGAATTTTGACGTGTTGCCAGGTTATCCCCGAGCAACGAGCAGCACTTCTTAGCCACCTCCATAAAGTCCAGACGCTCTTGCCTGTGGTGACCAAGTTGAAGTTCTTGCACCTACCACTCTAATCCGAATGCAATGCTCCCCTTATGATGTTCTATGTCAAGCCAAGGAAAACACAAACCTGCGGCTTTATTTGGTCTGATAATATTGGAAAAGTGTGTCAATTTTTCTGCACACAGTTGTAATGTTTTCTAGTGAAATCTTTTAGAATTTTTAAACTATGTATGCCATAACTAAAGGAGCAATTGATCTTAAAAAATGTCTTCTGGAAGAGTTAGAGGCAAGTCCTTAAAATCATTGTTATGTACAATGTGATGGCAGCTCTGAGCCCTTAGAAAGTTAGTGCCGGCTTTGGCAAGGACCTAAATAAGGTCAAGACTGTGTTCAGCTTCTCAGTTTCATAGAGTATCCACATAAGGCTTGATTATTTATGAAAACAGATTCATATGCCACAGTGCACACTGAAGTAACTCCCAATAATCATTGTTACACTGAAGGTACTGAGTCGTTGATTCAACTGAAAGCAAACCAGACCAAAAGAATTAGATATTCAGCCTTTGCTTGTTTAAAATGATACCACTGCCACCACCATAAGACAGTACAGACATTCAGCAGCTTTGGTCTATGGCCATTTCCATGGCAGAATGCCAAGCTGCTTATTAAGGCAGCCTCTTAACTCTGTAATGCATGTGCTATCATCCCTCCTAAATCAGTTGGAAGAAAAACATGATCAGCAGTTCTCACCTCAATGTTTCATCTACTACAGGAAAGGAATTATGGGCATTCCTGGTGTCACTGTGGAGCTGAAGCCAGCTTCACAGTCAGTCATTGAAGACCAATGGACAGGGTTTTGGGAAAAAAAAAAAACAACTGAAATTCCCTATTCAACAAAAGGGACTCATTTTAAATGGCTTGGGCAATATTCTTGGATTATTATTTTTCAGCTGAATGACTGAAAATATGAAGTCAGTGGATGTTTCTTCATTTTTGCTTTCTTTTATTACCTCAGTCTTCTCTCATAAAATGGGAAGACACAGCAAAATGGAAAGAGAAGTGAACAAAAGCCATCATCATTATTCCTAATTGAAAAAGTGAAGCATTTTAAGGATCTGCAAGTTTAAAACAAATACATAAGAATGTACTGAAAATCCAACTTACCAGTTTATTAACTGCTCACAACCATGAGTGAAAAATTCATCATGTAGTCATACTCTGATAATCTACAGTGACTACAATTAAACCCGGCACTTGGCTATAACCCCATGTTGAAAAAATTACCAAAGTGATATTTTTTGTCTGCAGGTTGTTCTTCCATATCCAGCTATAATAGTTTCATCTATAAAATTAAGCCTTCCAGGCTACATATTCATAACCCTTAAAAATCTCTTTGCCCTAAAAGCAGTTTTCTCTAAAGCTTCTGCTTCACCACAAAGATGTAAGGGGTGTATGTGTCAGGTCTGAGATGCATGGAATCCGTAAAATCACTGCTTTTCATCCTACCAGCTTACTACAGATGAAATAGATTACATGTAGCCTGCCCATGTGTAAATGCATCCATATGTATTCAAAACTGCATTTCTTGCTCGCTCTGCAGCATTTTTCTTAGAGGTTTATGTCAATATCTTTGGCAAAATTTCCCCTCCTTCCCACTGTTTTGCAGTATGCTATGAAGCTGTTACCCATTGCCCATCTGTAAGGCGGCTGAATTTGAGCAACTTGTAAGCACAGACTGAGCAATGTAAAGCAATGAGTGTGCCAAAAACTTGCAAAATAGTATATAAATTAATGACATTATTCTGCATTTCATTTAGTAAGCCACATGATCCTGTTTCAGCCAGTAGAATAGCTTAAACATTGCTTTATGATTAGTGTAATTTGCTATTCATCTCTTCCTTATACTCCAGATCCTTTGCATTAATTTTGCTCTTCAGATACGATTGAGAACATCTCCAAGTCAAATCTGTTGCCTTCTGGCATATATAAAATTATATTTTTTTTCCTATATGTCATCTATCTTCAGTTCCCCATCAATAGCACTGGATCTCTGTCATGCAGCTGAAAATTCTTACAGTGAAAAGACAGAGCAAGAACTGTAATTCCTGAGCTGACTGAATCAAACGTATTTCAAACAGAGTTTCCCAAGCCACGCTTAAGCTTCAACTCTGAAAAAGCTTTTTTTCAGGTGCAATGGGCAGAGAACCTTTCAGTGACTACAAGGAACACTGAATATATTGCAGGTGGCACTGAAAAGAACTGACCTTGTGACATCAGGAGTCACTTTTCATAAAATAAAATACAAAAACAAGCCTAGTATAACCTCACCAAACAAGCTGCTGCATGAGGCTTTGTCTGGTAGGGACTATTCTTCCACAGCCTCCTATAAGTATGACCCAAATTCTGTCTGATCAGTACCTGCCTGAAAACTTTCTACCATTCATGCAAAAGCACTCAAGGCCACATTATTAATTACTAGCACCTAGTGCTGTTTGAAATCTCTAGGTTTTCACAGCATTGCCTAGACATTAAAGGTAATAACTTGATCAAGATCCTGTATCAGAGAACAAAATTATCTTAGATATCAAATTACACTCAGGGAATAATTTTGCTCCATCAAGAAGGCATTTAGTGTTGGGGGGTTTTTATCTTCATTTCACTGGCTGAGATTTCACTTGTAAGAGTGTAATGGTTAGAACACAATGGAATTTGATTTTAATAATTATTACTATTAGCCTCCAGTCACTCAATCTGCATGTTAAAAAAAAAAAAAAAAAAGTTCCTACCTTTTCATATAAGATCATGGCTTCAGTTTACAAGTAAATACTTTTATTTTTATCTCTTCAACGTCATACTCTTTTGCTTGTCTGTTGTGTTTTTTTTTTTTTGCAGTTAGAGCATACTATAGTTAGGAGCATCCATGCGCCCTTCCTTCACCCCTCCTTCCCAATAATAATAAAAAAAAAGAAGAAATTAACTTTATTTGGTATTAAAATTCCTAGTAGAACTCTGTACCTCTTTGTAAGATTTTGTTTCCATGGAAGAATATGAGTTGGAGATCTTCTGAGATGCAATGATCATTTCTCTTGCATGAACAAAATGGAATTTACCCGTTATCATCCCTGTGACAGTATTTCAACATTTATTTTAGGAAACTTAACAGCAGAGAACCATGCTCCTGATGCAGTAACGGACGCACCACATACAAATTAGGGAAGGTTAAGCAAATGTGTATATTAATAATCAATATTACCCCCTATTGTAGGAATGTGGTAAATTTTACAATGTGCAAATGTAAGGGGTTAACGATTCCACTGAATATTTTGGTAACAGAAGGATCCTATCCAGCAATAAAATAAAACAGAATGTGATTTATAGATTAAGCAACTTTAATACAGTAAGTGCTATATTATACATCAGATTTGTTTTGTTTAATAGTAGTAAAAAATCTTTATACAAAACACCTGCTAGAATTGCTTTCATTTTAGTTATCCCCTGTGTTCTTCTATAAGGATAACACTACTAAAAGCATAAACTTTATAAACCAGTTTCCTCATTGGATTTAGGCCACAACATGTCTGGAATTAAAGCTTTCTGTTGAATGCAACTTGCAGAATTCCCTGTTTATTTCCTTGGCAGACATGTGAATCTCATCCCATCTGCATTAATTCCCATTAAAGAGCACTAGTAAACTCCACAGCTGGAGAACTGCTGGAGAACAGCACCAGGTGCTCTTTTGTCTCAGGGTCCCCAGTGGGGAACACCTTCCACTGAGACTCCCAAGCTCCTGTTGTAGTAGTCAGCATGGGGCAGCAACGCAAATCCACCAGGAAGATGAGTGGCCAAGAGCCTGCAGAGGACCAACAAGATGCTGGGCCAGCTTTGGTCCCTATCCTCACCATCACTCTCTGACCCCCTGGTCTTCAGCAGAGCAGGCTGGCGCACTCTCCACTAAAGTGAACATGCAGACTGGCTACACACATGCATCTCTGGCTATGGTGATCCTGAGATAAGTGCACATAATTACATAAACAATGTCTTCTTAATTTTTCCTCCTTTCTGTAGTCGTATAGAATTTTTGAAAAGAATTGCTCCTCCCTGAGTGCTAAACAGCAGCTCTGTATTTTTACAAATTCACACATATGCACTACTTAAAATGCACAAGCTCAGTTCGGAGGGTACGAGTGTATGGTGGGGAACGGGGGAAAAAATGGGCATGTTTGAAAATTAGTTCACATCTTTCGTTGGCTATTTGTCATGTCATTATATTTATTCTCCACAAACTTGTAGTCAACTTTCTTTGTCATTCTAGGCTTCTCACAGTTGTCACAATTTATTTAACATTCTACAATGATATTGACAGTGTGCATACACATCTGACGATTTTAATATGAATACTGAGGAAATCTTATATTGCATTCTGTAGACCAATATAAAATAAAACCCAAATACTTCATTTTCATAAAATTGGAAAAAGTATTCAAGGTAAAGTAGTACTGTTACATTCACAAAGTATAGCAGAAATGGCAAATAAGAAGAGCTGGTTGCAAAAGTAATCAAAACAGATGTAATGAATTACAGTACTTGGGGGAGGAAAAAAGGATCTTTAAGATCATTTAAACATGCAGTTATTAGTATTATTTCTTCTTTTTGGTAATTGGATCATTTAAAATCATTGAATAGTGCTAGATTACAGTTCTTATGAAAAAAACACCACCCTCAGCAAGGTTTTTCCATCTGTTTCCAGCTTCTGGTCTTTTCAGAATCAATTTTCAGTACTTCGTATCTCCAGTGCAGTCATTATTCAGGGGTGGCACTAATGTAGCCAGTGATAAAACTGATGAGAAAAAGTGGGCAGGATGGGTAAACACATTAGGAGTGAATGAGAGAAGCCATGGGAAACCAAGTTGCTTTTGTTATACATGCCATGGGAGCTAGGACCATACACCAGGGAGGATCTTTTATCTCACATTAATGCAGCACTAGTGGCTAATGGACGTGGAACAGGATTAAATCCACATGGTAATGGCACTGAAAAGGGAAAAGAGGGAGTAATAAGAAAAGAAAAATCATAAAAAGGAACAGTCATCTCCTCTCAAACAATTTTAAACCCCAATGCATCTTCTGATGAAGTAGACCAATTTGCCATTGGTTTTGATGGGAGCAGCACTGGCCTCATTATTTGCATCTGATGCATTTACAGTATGTAACATAACCCTTCATAATCCACTCCCAGAAAAAGTGAATACTCAAAAAAAGCCCCAGAAAGCATCCACTAAGGGAAAAGCTTCTATTAATGTCTCATGTACAAAATCCAGCTCAGTTCTTACGTTGCCTAAAAGGCAGTGGTCAGGGGCCTTGGTCCAACAGCTGATCTCTCATTTCCATTCTTCCTTTCAACAACAAATGCTTGGGATATCCTCATATCTAAGGAGGCTGCTGCCAAGTGAAAAGAAGCATTAAAAGAACCCTCCCCATGGCACTTCTGTGGTCACTGAAGTGCTCATTCAGGCTTGAAGCTCCAATACTTTCCAATATACCCAGTGTCAGTCAAGAAAATTCCTCTGCCTGGATGAACATGACTGCTACTGTGCTTAAATGTTTGGTAAATGCAGAATTATTGGTAGGACTGCAACAGCTCCTCCTCTTATCCTGCTAGGTCAAAAATTAATTTTCCCATTTTTTCACATATTGTGATCTGCCCGAATGGAGTCGCAGTGTATGGAATATAAAGGATAATTTCTAAAGTGATTTCAATATGTGAGGAAATAGAAGTACATTTGCAGTATATTCCCAGTGAGCACAAGAGCTATTGTTTACAATAGCACTCAAGATTGGAAGTGCCTGATATTTTGCTTCCACAGCCCAGTAAAATATTTGAGTGCCATCCAAAAACAATTAGGACCTTGAATCAACTGAAATCCTACTGCTCTACCTTAGGAAAGTTTAGAGGCACAGCATTGATGACTATGGTTTCATAATGCCACCCTGAAATCCTACTGATAATTTTGTACTGTTTCTGAAGGCAGTGATTTAATGGCATTAAAAGAAACAAGTGCATGTCTTTCCTTGTAGCATTGCTTTAAATGTAATACTAAAACAGAGGGGACAGGAACAGGAGACACTTCTGCTGGGGTGAACAGGAGCACTGCTGACTCAAGTCATGAAGAACTCTCTTTTTAGCCAAGTAGACTTGATGAGCTCTCTGCTGCTCCCACTCCTGACAGACAGACAATAAGTTGTTCTTTTTTAATGCAGCTGTCAAATAGCTGATAGGTCATTTCTGTTAAGGGCTTGAGATGGAAACTGATGAGGAGGAGTTTTAGTTCTGGGTGTCAGGGAGCACCCTATGAAACAAAACCAGTAGCGCACAGCTCCATGGTTCTTCTGCTCCCCTATGACTACAAGCCTGCTTGCCCTGCTAGGACCCACGGATGTCTGAAACAGCCCTTGCTGCTCACATAAGAGAACCACAAAGTGAAAGCGGAAAACCAAGCCCAAAATGAAATATCTGGATCTCAGTTATTCCAGAACTTAGAATAATATTTGGAGCCAGGACTTTAATTCACACTCTTTCACATAGTGAAATAGGGTGATACACACCTAATCACTCTAAGTATCTCTACAAAACACTAAAATCTATAGCACAGATGTGTACTCAGGACTTCACAGAGATCAGTTCAAATTGCTTCACACTGAAGAAGCAATGTGAAACTTCTTGTATCAAGAAAATGGGAAGTTTGCTGGACTGAAATTTGCCTTTGGCTTAGAGGATTGTAATGACTGACATAGCAAAATTCAAACACCAGTTATAAAGTAAACATGAAGAATCAAAAACTTCAAGGAATGACTAGAGAAAATCACAGAACAAGTGTGATGGGAAAACTAAGTGTTGGAAGTATCGAGTTGTCACACTGTTAAATATCGATACTGATATATGGCTAACAGATAAAAAAGCTTCTATATCCAAATGCTTTGGAAATTTGGGAAAGCCCTTTTTCTAGGCAGGTTGCTGCAGAAAGAGCAGCAGATTATGCATAGTAGTTCTTTCTGACCTGAGACCAGGCTGGGTACAGAAGCACATGGCTACCTGCACTGATAGAGCTGCATTCTGAGACATACCACAGATAGAATCATAGAATGGAATTATAGAGTAGTTAGGGTTGGAAAGGATCTTAAGATGACCTAGTTCCAAGGCCCCTGCCATGGGCAGGGACAGCTCACACTAAACCATGTCACCCTGGCCATTGAACACTGCCAGGGATGAAGCATTCACAACTTCCCTGGGCAACCCATCCCAGTGACTCACCACCCTTACAGTAAAGAACTTCTTCCTTATACCCAATCTAAACTTCCCCTGTTTAAGTTTACCCATTGTCCTATCACTACAGTCCTTAATGAAGAGTCCCTCCCCAGCATCCTTATAGGCCCCCTTCAGATACATAGAAGAAAATCTATGGCTTCTGTAAATATGGTCACCACTCTGTTCTCTTGTCCCGTTCCTGCCCAGCATATCTTAACAGATGAATCTTTCCCTTTTTGCCCTCTAATGAATGGCCAGTTTGGCACACTGTGAGAAACGAATCTTTGTTTTGTTTTTGTGATAAAAAGGTAAGTGAAAACCAACACTTCTATCCAATTCTCAGTGACAGAGCCAGTGTTAAATTCTCCTCAGCTGAAAATCACACTTGCTATACTGACATCATACCCCCACCATATTCTGAGACCTCCTGCCAAAAGGCAGCTCTGACTCACAAGACCAGAACTTAAACATTTCTGTTATTTAATTTTCAAAACACCCTTTAAAATTACTTTTTTTTTTTTTTTTTCCTAGATGCAGGTCCATGGGCTGTTAAAGAAGCAAAAGTTTGATCTATCACACTAAAAACATCACCACTTGGGCTAGATTTAGGAGTAGCCTACTCAGCTGCTGTATGGGAACAGAGAACTGCAGGGAAAGGCACTCTCTCTCCCCAGATCACTCTACTTGGAGAGGTTCCTCGGATAGCTGTCAGCTGCTTCCCCTCTGGGGAATGGTGTCAGCAGTTGTGACACTGACTTCTATAACAAGATCTGGTGCAGCTACACTTTTGCTTCAAATGAGTTTTTTGAGTATCAGAAGAATTGGTACTAAGCAGCACAAACTCCACACATGCTAAAAATGGAGTTATGACCCTGAACTGAGCTCTGTGCTTTTGTGACAAAACTATTCAAGCTCGCTATCTAAAATTCTCTCCAGTATCTCTACAAAACACTAAAATCTATAGCACCAATGTGTACTCAGGTCTTCACAGAGATCAAGCTCTTCCTTAAAGGTAAAGCTGCTCAACAGAAACCAATTTTTTTTTTCCACCTGTGAGTAAATACCTACTTAAAATCATTAAAAACCCACCCTAGATTATAGGTGTAATGTGCTTGTTTTATACAGGAAGGAATCCTAAATGAAGTAAACAAGGGACACAAGTTTTCCTTGCTGTTGACGTCAGCCCATAAAACCTGAAAAGAACCCATGGCAGGGACATGTATGATTTACTCAGCAATAAAGAGCTTTTTTTTTAACTATGACACAGGGGAAAATATGCATATCAGGAGAGATTTTCTATCATCCTTCAATTTATATGCTTCTATAATGCTAGGAAATAGTAAGTTCTGAGCTGGTGTGACTGAGCTCAGCATCAAGTGCTTATAAAGTGAAGACATCTATGTTCTCTATTTAAAATAAGAAAATGTAGCAGTTTAAATATTAAACAAACAAACAAACCAAAACCAAAACCTAATGAAATATCTTTATGCTTCAGCAGTATGCAATAAACACTTTAGCAGGTCAGCACATTTTAAATGTAAAGTTGTGACCTGCTCATTAATGAATAAATGGAATGGTATTACAGCATCACAGAATCACAGCAAGGTTAAGGTTGGAAGGGACCTTTGGAGGTCATCTGGTCCACCTCCCTGCTCAAGCAGGATGCCCAGGATTTACCTAGGTGGCCTTTGAAGATCTTCACTAAAAGCTTACTAGATGTTACTCTGTTATATTCTGTGACACATGTATCACATTTTGCTAAGTGATAGAAAAGAGGAAAATAATCCTTCCTAATAAACCTCCTAAGGAAGTACTTGCTTGTTATAATTATCACTGTGTTTAGGTGGATATCTTAAATTATACCTGTGAGTGAATATTAGAATCTGCAAAAATATGTAAAACAGAATGATAAATTTTATCCAACAGACAATTTGGATACTCCTTCTCATCTTTACACCACATCTCAACTGAGCAAACTGACTGTTTTAAAGTGTTTGCTAACCTAGCCAAGAAAATTATAACTCTGAGGAAAAAAAAAAGGTAGTAGGAAGTTTGTCAAACAGAAAATTTCAATACATTGAAAATACAATATTCATATAATAAGCAATATTTAAATAGACCTTCAAGTACACTGAAAGGGGAAAGACATAATTTAAAAATTACAAAAATCCCAACCCAAACCAAGCCAAAATCAAACGTGGGTGGGGCAGGACTTCCCAGTAAAATTACACGTTAAAGATATGAATAGTCAGTGTTGAACCTTTCTGTCTTGTCTAATAGTTATTTTTATTTGTACTGCTTAACACATGAGATGACGTGTCTTAAAACATTACCGATTTTTCCATAATCTAAACATAAAATCGTATTCTGGCCATGAGAAAGGGTGTGTCTGGTTGTCGTTCTTCATTAGATGCTGCTCTGCTACTTCCTATGCAGTATTTCTTCAAATGGTGTACTCCAGCATAGGAAGCAATTACAGCTACTGATGATGCTTTCCTCAGCAGGATCTGCACATCTATAAAAGATAGCCTGATAAGGAGCTGGGGCTGAGATAAGGCTGCTAACAGATTGCTTGCTGCTCCACCAATATGCTTCCGTATGTCATACCCTTCTCTCAGGAACTGCACTGGATCTTACACATCCTGCAAGAAGTACTTCGTACCACCATCTATGTAAAACTAAGTGATCCCTTTATGATTATTGCCTTTGGAAGAATGTATTTCTAGTAAAGCACTTAATTCCTCTTGCTTGGCCTGGGAACAAATGCCTATATCAAAGATTTTGTTTTCTCTGCCTCCAGGGCATCTGGTGTATGTATGTACAGACAGATGACAGTGCCAAGGTGGTGAAAGAGAACAAACAATGAAGACCATCTCCTGAATGCACATTTTTTGTGAAGCCATACATTTATAGAAGTCTAAAGACTGAGAGACGTCATGATTATCTGACATATGCAGGACTTCATGGCATGGAGCTTCAGTACCATCTCCTGAGATTAATGGTGGGGCACAGAGCTGCTTCTCAGTCTGAATGCTACAGTTGCTCTGAGAAAGAAAATATCATCTCCTTTTCCCAAGCTTTTGCATTTAAATGCTACCGTGTCCCAGTTACACTTCAATGTGTTAGGCATGCAAGAAGAAATATGGAGTTGTTGAAACTTTTATTTTGAGATGGGTAGGATGGCAATTCAAAGTCAGGTTTAAAATAGAAAGCACGCTGATTCTGTCAGTGTGGAAGCATTCCTGTGACTGTAACAGAACTTGCTCTTATTTGAACAAACCTTACTGCTAAAGAGCCAAATTATGCCACTGGTTTAAAGCAGGCTTCCCAGTGAGATCAATGGAGATGTCTGCTTAAAAAACAGTGGTACAACATGGAAAAGGTATTTAATACAATCAGTTTTCAATCTAAGTAGAAAATCCCCTAATGGAGCGTTTATGGAAAGGTACTAGTGGTCTGAAATCAATGAGATGGAGTGCTTAAAGAGAATGGGAAGATGATGGCTGACTTGGGAACTGATTTGTTTCTGAGCAATGGTGCAGCAGCCTTCCAGCTGTGCAGTGTGCACTGCCAGCCTAACCTTCCACACTTCTGGACAAACCATCACTTGCAAGTGGTGTTCTGTGGTAGTTGTTGAATATAGTTACAGTGTCTTTTTATTTGAAAATAAAATTGGTGGTCTGAAGGGACTCCAAAGTCCTGAATACTCAAGTTGGCGCTGAGGAAGATGGTAATACATGAATAGATGATATGGCTGTAGTAAAAAAATATATTCTCTTACATAGGTCTATAATTCGTCACCTGGACCAACACCAATTTCCAAGGTGAGCAGGCACCACAGAAGGAATGAGGGAGAAGGAGGAGAGGAAGGGAGGAAGGAAGGATGAGGATGGCATTCAACACACCTAAGCTTAAGATGGCTGCTCTTTCTCAGCTGTCACCCACAGTTAACAGGAGACAGACTCCAAAAGGACTATGCTGGCCACCTGGGTAAGTTTCTGCTCCACACAATAACCCAGGAGCACAGAGCAGTGTAATTTATGCAGTGTAAAATACCCTGTCCTAATTTCTCATTCTGCTAAAGAGGGGTGACCAGAGTGAGACACAGCCTTCCACACTTTCATCAGCTCTGCTTTATTTCAACAGAGTCACTACAAAAAATATCAACTAAAACAAAACAAACAAAAAAACCCCAAACAATTTATTAATATAGTTCAGCTTCTGAAAAGACCTTTGGTTATTTTCCTGGACTACATGCCACCCCAGACTACTCCTATAACTACCTAGCACAAGTAAACCATGGACCTTTGTCTCTTTAGATATAGCAGTGATATTACTGTGATTCACACATTATTCACTTTGACACTACATAACACTTCCAAAGTAGCAAACAGCCAAAGAAAATGAGATAATGTCTGGGGCTGTAAAAGGCATTTTTGACTTCCTAATATAACGTAAAAAATATCTAATAGATATTTTTGTGGACATTTAAAAAAATATGTGTGGAATCAGGTTTCCAAGCTTTTTTCTGTAAGAAGGCTGGCTAGATATGTGCTTTTCCGAAAGGAAGCTGAAGTTACAATGGTCATCAGAGGAAAAATCATGAAACACGGCAATACTTTGTCGGTTTACAGGACTTAAACACCAGTATGATCAACAGGAACATGGGATAACAAACAGAATGCCATACCTTTACACAAGCTGCAGACAGGAAAATGGTAACAACATAGTAACAATAAGGGAAAAAAGTCAGAATAGAACAGATGAAGTAAGCTGTTTGGCACAGATCAAATGTATTTGAAAATACAGTTTGATTCAGTTTAATTAAACAAATATTTTGGATGAAAATGAAATTATTTTCTTCTTTCCATTATGCCAATGGTGGGTTTAAAAAAGAATAGAAACAAAGAAATTTCTGGCTGAGCTGAGGTGATGTTTTGCCTTTGACATTTTCTTGTTGGAAACAGAACTTAAAAGAAAATCTCTCTTATCACAGCTTTCTCATTGATGGCCATGAACAAGACCTCCAAAGGTAGCTTCTCTTGACCCTTGAGTATTTCTTAACTCCCCTTATCTTCTACTCTTCAGTGCATAACAACAAAAAGAGTGTTCAGTATTCAGCCCTTCCACTGTTAGAAAAGATGCTTTTTCACATCAGGATACAGAAATTAATTTATGTAATTATTCTCAGTGCTTCTTTTTACAAGATAATCTAATGATACAGAAAGTAAAAAAAATCTATTCCACTATTTGTCGCAAAGGGTATTATTAGCTATTTCTGTTTGTGATATGTTAGGATGTTACTATACTGGATGTACCTATTTCAGCATCAGGCTGCTGCCTCTCAAGAATTTTGCATATCTCTTCTAAACATAACAAAGTGAGTAAGAATGATTCCTAAGTCAGCATCAATCCAGTAGAACATAGAGCTGAGGCTTAGGCTCTCTCTAGTAACTTTTTTACTTGTTTTTTATTTTATCTAAGCATCTTACAACTTTTCCTGGGAATATGAAAAAAATTTCTTTCTTAAAATCATAATGAAATATACAGTTTATGACAAGGCTTTCTTCAGCTTATTCCATAAAGTAAACATATTCCAGGCTATTATGGAGGCATGTGAATGAAGGACTAAGTGGAGAGCAGATAGACAGGTCTATTTGCTGCATGGCTTTGGGAAAACAAACAAAACAGAACAAACCAAAACTCAACCCAACAAAATCAAACCAAACCAACCAAACAAAAACACCCATGAAAAAACCCAAACCACAACATTAAATACACCTGATGTCATACCCCCTGACACTAGTGTAGTGATAATTGCTTGAATTTGCAGAAATTTTGGAACAATTGTTTTGAAGTCTGAATATCCTGAATTGATAGATGCTAACTCCATGTTACTCATACAGAGCAACCTCATTCTTTTTTTTCATCCGTGACATGTACAATAAGGGGTCAAGAAAAATAAGAATGGCAAGCATTCATACTCATATACAGAGCACTGACTTGTCTTTTCTTTAGATTCATCTTTTTACAAACTAGCGATAGCATGATTTTTAGTACTGCAAAGTATTATTATTTCTCTTTATGTTCCTCGTTACTCATGTGGGTGATTTTAGATTTTGGCTCTATCATCATGACAGCATTTTCCCTTATGTATTCAGTATGTGAATGCCATTTTGTACCATCTTTTTTTTTTTTTTTTAATAACATCCTCTCTGTCCCAATTTGTTCACAATTATGTGAACGTTAAAAACCAGTGGTACAGCATGGCAAAAATACGTAATATCTTGTAACTCCCAAGATAATGAGATTAACCTTAATCAGTAGAATTTTTAACAGAAAAGAGTTTCAGAATTTTAGTACTCCTGAAATTCTTGTTCAGCTGCAGACCACAGTATTTAAAAGATAACACAACCATAACAAATTTCATTTCCCTTCTGAGATAGCTTTAAGTGAAACTGCAATAATCTTCTTGGACTACATAGTCTTTTTGATCTACCAACAGTACTTGAAAGCTGGCTTATATCAACAAAGTCTCTTTATTTCTCAGAAGGTAGTCAAAACCTGGGATATACAGCACAGAATACCATTGAGTTGAGATAGACAGCTCTTGAGCAAGTATTTATTTACTTTCAATGCATAAATGAAAGAGAATAAATAACAAAGCATCCAAGAAGATGGAAAAGTAAAACAAAAAAAAAAAAAAAAAGAAAAAAAAAACAGGTAAAAAAAGGGAACAAAACATGACTTTTTTTTTTTTTTTTTTTTCTTGGAGGGGTGGGGTGTGCGGGGAAGAGAAAACAAATTAAAAACAAATAACTACAGGCAAATGCCCAAGGCAGATCCACACCCCGACACATAAATAACCAGACAAAATGATCTCTGGATCTCAACATCTTTTAGCTGATGAATAGAATAACTTCTTTGTGATGCATCTAACAGGGCTCCTACAAATGGTACTTCAAGCATGCGGAACACCAAATTGTTTCTTCTGTAGAAACAACTGATCAGTGACTAGATTGATCAGTGACTAAAATACTTACAGACCACATATGGGACATGACAGTAGAACATGCTAGGGAAGCCTCAATTATATTCATAATTTTCCTGAGAAATTGGTAGATGATGATCATACAACAGGCAAGCATAAACCTTGAGGTAAGTAGTCCTACATCAATTCTAAAAATATTCTAGTGATGAGTATGTATACAGACATCTACCAAATTCAGAAATACTCACTCTTCTTTAATAATTGCAAATGTGATATAAGTAACATGCTAAAATTTAATTTTAGCCACTTAGAAGCTTCTTCCAAAAATACATTGGTTGAAATATGTCACATATGATTATCCATGATGCCTTCAAAATAATAACAACCACCACCACAAACAGGAAAAGATCTATCCATTTTTTGAAAGTTGAGTTAGTGTTTAAGGATAATTTTGCTAAGAAATTATTTTATTAACACAGTTTAAAGCCCATGGTGTAGTGCACAAAGTATTTAGAAGACATCAAGAGTTAAATACACTGAAGACTTCTCCCCTCCTGGTACATCAGTTCCACCCAGTAACACACCTTTTACAAACACTATACCTGTTAAACCTAGCTGCTTACACTGCTAGGCTTTTGCAGAAACCTGTGCCTCTGACAGTTAACAATCTTTAAATTTATTTCCTGCTTATACCCACTTTTCCTTTGTGCCAATGCAGTTCCTTAGTCCATTCATCGCAAATGTTTACCTTCTTGGTGTTATAAAAGAAAACAACAATGTCTATTCTCAGCCTTTGTTTTTCTAGACTAAGAAGTCAAGCTCTTTGAATCTCCCCATAGAACATAGCTTTTTCTTCCTGCCACTTAGCCTAATATCTCTTTCAGATGAATTCAGATTCTTTTATGAGGTCCTAAATGCACAACCTTGCAATTCTCACTCTTGAATTTCATTTCACCGATATTACTTCTCGCCTTAAGGTGATTCCATTTTCCTCCTATATTGTGATCTTTCTCTTCGTTGTTAATCTCTACAAATTTAGAGTATCAGGCCATTCTCTTTCACTCTCTCTTTTTTTTTTTTTCCTAGGGTCACTAATAAAAATACAGTAGGATAGACATTTAGAATACTTTTTAGTAGTTTCTGGCATGATTTTAAGAGGTATTTATTTCTGCCAAAAGAAGCATGTAGGTGCTTGCTAGAATTTTTAGCAGTGTTTAGATACCTAACATGGACTGAATTCTGTGACTGCTGTACTTTTGAATTCTCATTATGGACCCATCGGCTTCTTTAGGTCCTTACAGACAGATTGGTTGCAATTTGAAGTTTTTCTACAAGTTTTGAGAGGGTGGTCTTCCAAAGACCTAAACTGCTTAACTGCTCAAACTCAGGGATCATCAGTCTATCTGGAAATCTGATCCTGAACATGTGAAAAAAAAGAAACCCATATTTGTCTGAATGTTTTCTAAAATGCCCCCTTTTTTTTTTTTTTTTTTTTAAGGCATTGGAGTGCACTATAGCAATTTTCCCTGTCACTCGTGTGTTTCATAACCTGGTCATCCAAGACTTAACATGCACAGTTTGCAGGTTATTAGCCTGTTGCATGCAGCAACCAGAAAAACACCCAAATAGTTCTCTCCCGAACAATGTACGTGTTCTGTAATGAACAATGTACGTGTTCTGTAATGAAAGCCTTTCCTTGAAGACTGCAGCATGCAAAGGGGGACTACCACCGCTACTGCTTAGAAACAAGGGAAGCCCTGAACCCTCAAGGCTAAGCAGAAAAGACAGCATCTCTTTCTCAACTGAAAGAACAACCTTCTTGTTCCCTCTACACTCTCAAGATTTTTCTGAGACTAGAATTTGAGTTCCCTTGCTTTTAGGCATCAGAGGGGTGACTTGCTAAATGGACTCTACATTTAATGTGAAAGATGACTAATTTTTTTACTCAGAAAGCACGTACTTTTGTTTTGTTAAGAAAGAAATTGCCCGAATTGCCCCTCAATAGAAACATACACAGATAACCCATGGATTACATAATAAACATAGTTAACCCATCCGAAACACAAAGGAAAGCCAAAGAAAGACTGAAATAGGAGAGCTTGCATTCCTATCAATATTCTTCTTGTTACTACAGTAATTATTGTTACTGTGATGGTTTCCATAAATGCTCAAGTCTTTAGTGTACACTGCTAAGGCCCAAGCTCCCACTAAACCTGTAACTGTGGTAAAGTATTGGCTTTTCACCTGCTTTGAATCTGCCACATGACAATTGTTTCATACATTTTCATTCATCATATGTTCTTCACTTAAAGACTCACTGTGACAGTGACAGACTTGAAATTTAATGAGTTTTGTATAGCATTATTCACCTTCTTTGTGTTTGTGCCAAAGTGCTCTTACCAGTGATGCTGACAAATTGCACACCTGGAATTACGCCAACTTTGAGATTACAGAGAGTTCTTTTAAAGGCTCACTAACAGATAGGTAATGTATGGGGTTTAGACTGCTCCTCTTTTTTTGGCAACAGGAATTTCTTTGGTGTTTCATTTGACTGATAAACCAAAATGGTTTGGAGCCGGTTAACTCTTGGACAGGGAAATCTGTTACTACAAGGGTGCTGTGCCTGTGTTACAGTCACAGCATTCATCTTTCATAACAAGCCTTCAGCACCCTTCAAGGCAAGAATGAAGAATATTTCTTCTACTTAATCCTGAGTTATTTTGTTTGCTGTGGCTTTGACTGATAGGAATTCGAGAGATGACTGTGATGGTGGTGGAGAGAAGCATAAAAAGGAAGGATCTGCTTGGTCTCATTTTTCACTCTTAAATTTTGACTCCCACCTTATTTTGATGCTTGCAATTTTGTTTGTAAAACACTGGTAAAACCACAAAATGCCTCAGATATGAAGCAGCAAGAAGGAAAAAAGTTTACTACAAAAATTCTTACTTTCCTGTATGGTTTCTAAGTAAAATTGACTCACACACTGTTTCTTTCTCCTGATAATCCAGCGTCAGTGCTCCGTAATGTTATGTACTTGACCTGGATTTTCTTCATCCTTCTGTTGTGTCACTCCCAGATGCTTCAAGTCATCCAGATTTAAAAAAAAAAACAAACACACACACAAAAAAAAAACAACACACAAAAAACCCCCCAACAAACCTGCTAAGCATATGAAACCAATCTAGACTTTAATCTTTTACAAGCAAAGGAAGGTTGTGTCTGACCAGGGCCTCAATACAGGCCTTCAAAGGAAGAAAAAGAAAGGAGACATATGTGCCATCATTATTCGTCTCAAAGGAAATGTTCTTTGCTCGACAGATTCTTCCTGCAGCTTTGGCAAAACTGCTTTTTCTTCACCTCTTTGTTTTCTCATTAAAACAGAAAGAAACAAACCTAGTTTGCAATTCCTTCCTTGAATTTTAGTGAGAAATTAATAGACCACATAGGTAACATACAAACAACAGTAAGTTAACAATATCTACAGTAACTCTGACTCAGCCACACTGGAGAACTGCTGCGTGAACTTTGGGAATCTGGTTTAGGCTAGCAAAAGAAGTCGCCCCTGAGGATAGTGGAAATACATAGTCTCCTCCAGAAGGTTCAGAACATTCTGTGTGGAGCTTCTCTCCCAGTTTTTTTTTCCAGCAACTGAAAAGGTAACCTAAATATTGACAGTAGCAATGCTTTTCTGTCTGTGTATGTATCACAACAGCTCTTTCCTTGTCAACCAGTTCCCACTGATTATCACTGTTTTTTGTGGGGTAGCTTTCCCAAAGGACATCATGCCCTGGTGATCAAGGAGCCTCCCTCCAGTGTGTCAGTAAGACAACTCCAGAAAGACAACTGGTCTTTGATATTGCTGAAAGGAAAAGGATAGCAACCTGCCACCAGCCTACTCTTACTATATGATTTAAAACAGAAGCAAACAAAAAAGTCCCAGGCTCAAGCAATCTGTTTATGCCTCAAGCTTGAAGGAGCCTGCAGCTCTTGAGAAGTTGCAAAGTTAAGAAAAACATCTGATTAGAGGTGCAGAAACCATGAAATAATGCCTAACTTTAAGATCAGTATATCTCAAGTAAATAAAGGAACTCCTGGGAGCCCTGTGTCTTTGCTAATAGAGCCATTAATTTAGATTCTTAATTATGAATTTGGAGTCTGCCATGGACACAGTGCTCCTGTTCTGCTGAACTGCAAACTGCTTCAGCATTTCTAATTCCTCTTCTATGGCCGTGTAAGTGTGTGCAAAACTAGGTGACATAACAATAATGTTATTCAAACAAAATACTGCACACATGTAAATGAGCTCTGCCAGGACAGTAGGCAGACATTTGGGAATCCAGAGCTTAAAATGTAACAGAACAACTCTGTGGTTTATAAAAGGAATTTTTGTTAGCTATCATTATCTGTGGTTACTTGAGAATAATCACTTGATAAAAATCTGAGGTACTAATGTACACATAGCTTGATTTAGAAAATCTATCCAGTCATTAACCCTAAGCAATATATGCTTATCTTTGCTGATGATGCTGTCAGTGTTTAATTTCCTTTAGATCATTAATTCAATAGAGAATTGACAGTGCTGCCTCGAGTAAGTAAGAGAAAAAAATCCCTTTTAATATCTTATCTTATTGATCATTTTCTTTACTACTGAAGCTCTCTGTAAGCCATTTGGACAGCAAGATCATTCCTGAAAGTGCCAAGAGGCATATGATTCATAGTGTCTTTCTGGTCAAAATGAATGGGGCAGGGAAGAAAATGGGTTTCCCTTTCTCTCACTCCCCTTTCTTAGATTCCTTGAATTTTCCAGTTGCTGTTGGTTTTATTTTGTTGGGTTTTAGTTTGATTTTTTTTTTTCTCCTTATGAGCAAGTAAGTCCTACATTCTTCTGAAAGATTTATCTGCTTATAAAATGCTTTTCTCTGAGAAATCAGATTACTAACATAATTTCTCCTCCATTACTGGGAATCTAATGCAACTTCTTTGGTTCTTTGCGTTATCCAGACTGTTATCCAAACAATGATTTCCACTCTGTGTATTTAAATGGCCTCTTAGACTCACTACAATATCACATAAGACCTGATTCTGTTCTCAAATAATCAGGTGTCTACTACCAAGATGGGGAACAATCCAGACAGATGGTGCCTGAGCAAAAGTCTAGGGAGGTGAAGAGAAGTCACTCCATTGACTCAGCCTCCACAAGGCATGAGCTGCAGCCTCCTATCAAACATGCTTCACTGAAATATTAGGGAATGGTCCATATGTGTAATGCTCCTGTGCTGGAGATCTGATAATTGGCATATGGCTTAACTTGGAGAGCGGATTCAAGTCTGGAAACTTCAGAGCAAATAGCTCTGGAGTTACCTACTTTGGACTTTAAGACTAAGCAATGTGTATCAGCCCTTTCAAATGTATATTCAACTGGAAACTGTCTGGCTGCTTTTGAGTTGATACATCTGTCAAGTGAAGAGAAATATCAAAATAAACAAACAAAAAAAATGCTGTGTTCAGAGACATCAAAATTATTGCCACATTCCTACAGGGCTATGTTTATAAACCTATGAATAGTTTAGTGACATACATAGTTTCAACATTTATATAAACCAGCACTACTACTGCAGCAGTCTACTTCAGTATTCAGTACTGTACACAAAAGACCTCACAAATTTTGGAGAGGCTCTGTTACACTAAGGCTTATTATCTCTAATGTTCAAAGGCTTGCAGCTTCACTGGACAGCAACTCAGCTGTTTTCTATGGGCAAGGTAGCCCCATGTAGCCTTATTAGTTATGTTTCTTATTCTTTGTGTTTTGTGAAACGAAAGTCTTAGTAGAAATTCATTGAGAGGAAGTTTGGACTACTTTGTAGTTTGCTGCAAAAGCCTACAGTCCAATTATACGCCTGGGGAGAAAAAAGTGTTTTATAAGCTTCAGTTGCAGGACAGCAGTGTTTAACCAAGAACAGTTCTTACTGCATCATCTCAATATGATTAATACTCATGAAACTTTTAGACGGGATTGGGATTTTCACTGTAGAAGAACTGTTATAATGATCCAGCCTGAGGATAATATCCTGCAGGGAACATCAGATCTGCCTCTGAGTTATGTTTATTATGTACTTTACCTTTGACTAGAACCAGAGTCAACAAAACACCTTTTTCATGTGAGTAAGCACCACACTATTACTATGTTTCAAATACAAAATGACTGGTTCTTGCAACTTCAGAGCAATTACAGCATGCCTGTTGCAAACATAATGAGCAATGCCCTGGGTAGCTTTTAATGCATCTTGCATGGGTCTAGCCATTCTAGTTCTACAACTGGAATACACTGACTAACCACACTGACTAGAAAATTTTGACAAATAATATCCACACATTCACCTAAGAAGGAAAAACTTTTAGAAGATTGAATAGTTTTGTTTTTTTCCATCAGAACTCATAAAGCAGATGTGCAACTGATCCACAGGAACACCATGATCAGACAAGCTGGAAGAATAATAAACTTCCTTGGCATAAGGACATACTGGGGGGGGTCTTCAGAGTGGGGTATTTCTATCCTCAAAAAAATTATTTCAACAAGTTATATCTTTTTTCAAAAGGGATGGATTCAGGAGTCAGTTTAAAAAAGGAGGACATAAATTCAGGTTTCCTAAAAGCTCTTAAAATAAAAAGGGCAAATGCTATTTATGTTACTCTGCTGCCAGAGCTGGGAAATGAAAATCATAAACCTCACTGGTGCTATAGCTGGGCAGTGGGGGAGTCATCCAATTTTAGTAATGCTTCTTGTAAATAACTGCATGTTTGTTTGGGCACTACAGAGCTAGGGCAGTTGCTTTCAGAGGAACAGCCGAGCAAAGGGACTACATTTTATGGGAACTCTCCGGCTTGGAAACAGTTGTGAAGCTGCCTAGAAATGAAGGACAGGGTATGTCAGCCATGGAAATGTCTTTCTCTGAGGACTCTTCAGAAACAAAAAACCTACCATACAGGACTGAAAAAAATTAAAAAAAGATTGTGTAATCCCTATTCACTATTACTCCTATTCATCCACCCATGATGATGGTGGATTGTGTGCATTGCCCTTCTCAGCAATTCATCACAGATGACCAGTTATGAAAGAGCTCTGTTCACTGCTGCAAGCCGCACAGTCATCTGAAACATGAATGAAGACAACAACAAGCTTTAAAATCCCAGAAGCTAGAGAAGATAAACCTGTAGCATGACAGACCACAAGGGTAAAGATTTACTGGCACAGCAACAGAAACATGTGCAGAAAGAGTGATAAAAATTAAGGCAGGAATGATGCTGCCCCTTGGTTTGTAAGAACAGTCATTTCCTTAATTTTTTAAACTGACAGGTTAGGATATATCTTGATGCATGGCAATTTGTTTTGTTTAATGGTGATTTTTTTTTATCCTGCTGTTTTTAAGATGGTAAGTTATGAAAAATGGAAGTTACATAAGAAAAAAACATCACGGCTCCTACAGCATTTCTGCCAAACAGACTTTAGAGCCTAATGCAGTGCTGAAAATCTAGAAGGGACCATCTACATTAATACAGAAAACCTCAGCAGTTCCTGTCAAAAAAAAAAACAAAACCCACAAAGCCTCCATTAACTGTAACAGATGTTTTTAGGACAACAAACCTAGCTGACCTCAATCAAAGATAACACCCTGCCACACCCATGATAAATGGTAGGTCAGGATTACTGTTTTCTTGTATTATCTGATCATTCTGTATTTCTTTTCATCTGGCCAATGGAAAAGGTCACCAATATTTTACCATGCTACTTACATCCAACTATTTTGTAGATTGTGTAAATGATGCACGCTGCAACAAGTAATCATAATAATAAAATGGGGAATGGCTGTAGACAAGAGGAAACCACTGTATTTTATCAGAATCTACATGAAAAACATTTTTCACTTGGTGGCGTGTGCGTCCACTTCTTTTACTTATGTACAGTTTCCAAAACTGACACTTTTGTACTCAAAAATACAAGAATTCTCCTTATCCCGTCAAGGATATTTGCTTTGCCATGAAACCAGAGCAAGCTCACGAATCTCATAACTGTTATTGATTTTTGTGAGTGGTTTGGGGCCTTCAGGGAGTGGGGTTTTTTCTTCACAGATTTTGAATTAATTTAATTTCTATTTTACAATTTGTTGTTAATACAATTACAGCTTCATTGTGCTTTATTTCTTTTGAAGGAGTCTATTGCAAGGGCTTGTTTGAACTCTGCACTTGTTTTATGTGTCCGGTTGTTTTAGGATCAACAAGTTATATTAGTAATGCTCTCATCTACAAGGGAATTAATCCTTTAATAAAAAAGAATGTTCTGAACTAGTAGTTTAACAGCTAAAGAGTCTGTATATTAGAATACACGAGTCTTATCCAGCTATCACCAAAAACAATCTGACCCCCTAATGCTTTATGCAATTCTGGTAAAACTATAGCTCAGGATGTCTAGGTTTTCTTTGTTCCATATCACCAAGAAACAAGTGAAACAGGAACTGAATTCCATCCTATCCAAGTGATAGCAAGTTCCTCCTTTAGTTAAATCAATATAGTCTTTATTAATTGAATCTGAAAAAAAAAAAAAGATTACTCTTTCCATAAAGAATGCTGACTCTTCAGCCTACTAATGATTCATTTCTTTTTAATTCAGAAAACTGTAGCCCTGTCAGCCCATCAACTGATTAACATTGATTCATGGACACCACTGAACATAAGCTAAAAATACTACACTGAAACTTATTAAAACGTCAGCAAGGTATATTACTATTACTGGGATATTAAAAGTTTTAAAGCAGCACAAAGCTACCTAATCCCCCAACCCATGGCTCTGTCTTCACCATGCATGGGGCCTGAAATATATTTCCAGCTTATGCGCTAAAGATGACATTATGGGATATATTCCCTGGGAGCAGATGCTTGCACTACTTGCATAGATTCCAGTAAGTCATTTTCATACTTTCCTACTCTCCAAGATGTGCCACTGAGCTGGAAATGCCCCTGACAGAAATGTGGGTTTCTGACCATATTGATTAAATAAACATACTGAAATGTAATAAAATCTTTCTGAAGTTTTGAAGAAAACAGGGACAAAAGAGAATCAATACATTATAAACACTCCTTTTACAGCTTCTCTAGCACAAAAATAACAGTGAAAGACTAGTACAGCTTTCAGGAGGAATTTTTACTGAGCATTGTGCTTAGTAAGCTCTGGCTTGTCTAGGGGTACTGAGAAGAGGCAAGATACTGCAGAAATCTTTGACACAGTCAGGGGCAAGCCAAGGTGTTTAATAGAGCATTTGGTATCTCTATTATTGTAACCTCTCAGCATGCTCCCTCTGCTTATCCATGGGCTTCAGGGCTGCAGCACAGCTTCAGCTTACTCCACAAAGGCTTCTGTGAGGCAGCAATTAAGTGACTCTTGGAAAAGATCAGCAAAAGATACAGAAGACAGAGGTTCGAAAAGGAAAATCCTCAATCACTAAGAGAACACATCTTTTTTTCTATGTCCCCTACAAGGTAAAAATGTCATGAACTAACTGCTTATTTAGGTATTTACCTTCACAATGTATCTTCCAGTGTATGCGCTTGTGTGGCTCTGGTTGTCTATGGTGAGACTACACCTGAATAAGCACTTTGCTCTGAAGGCCAACCATTGTGAGCAATCAGTAGTGTCACATTTGCAGCCCATCTCCAGAAAATACATGGCCTGCCTGAGGCTCATATTTGATGGATTTATCCAAATAAATCTCGAGAAAATGCTATGATCATTCAGGAATGTCTGCTCTGTGAAGGATTGTTAGATCAGGACAGTTAGTACTTGAAGACCAGTGGCTACGACTTTTGTGTATTACCCAGCAGCCCTGGGCCTTCCCCCCCTGAGAGGTGAGCACAGCCAGGTTCCAGAACTGTAGTCAGCCAGGACAAAGTCAGCTAGCAGTGGACCTTCCCAGCATCAAATTGCCAAGAAACAGTCCTCCCCACCACAGATGGCAACCTTCAGGACAGCTAAATGTCTGTTAAACACCTTACTGATCAGAAGGCGGCTGAGGATAAGGCATGTGTTTCCACCACTCTGAAGATCCTCCTTCATGTTCATGCTTGATGAAACGCGATTGTCTGGCTTCTCTGTTTTGCAGGGGCTTCTCTGCACCTTATACAGACATTTCTACAAGCTAAGACTTGAACTATAGCTCCCAGGATCTTATTAGAGCTTTTCCATATATTTTCCAAATTCAGTATTTACATATTTAAAAGGAACGTTTTCTGTCATGAATGCAAAAGCATCACAACAGAAAGACACATCACTTCCTGCTGCTATATGAAGTATCTCCTTAAACACTTTGAAATACATTTGGTCTAGCCATTTAATGGCAACTTTATGAAATCATCAAAAAATACTACTTTTCACAGGACAGATTAGAAAGCAAACTAGCTCCAGATTGTACATATTTCATAAATAATCCCTGTATTTTTAAAACAAATTCTGGCTGATATTGTTAGACAAATTTAATAAATTTTAATGGCCCTCATCTTGGTATCACGTTGGTCTCAGTCCTAACAGAAGCTACGTTCACAACCTGTTTTGTCATCAGATTGGCACAGATTTCTGGATCCTCCTTTGCATCTATTATTAGAAAATCTCTTCATCATGCACAAAGAGCTAAAGATTGAGAAAATTCAGTTTATCTGAAGCACTTAAGCATAAGGGTATTAGATGATTTCTGTATAAAATGCTCTTTATCTCAAATAAAGCTGAATTTGGTCCTTTTCATTAACCAAAAAAGAACAAAACCCACCAACCAAAAGAAAAACAACCACCAAGACCCCCAAACAAAGAAAAAAACCCAAACAAATAAAAAATCCAAACAAAAAAAAAAAACCAGAAAAAAATCCGAACTTCTTACTGTCTCATTTTGAAGACAGCTCCTGGTTTTGTGTTATTTACATTTGTAGTTCTTTGACTGTAGTTACTTTGACTGTAATCTATAATACAGTCTGTAACTTTTGCTAATTGCCATCTTATGCGTGCTAATTACCTGTTAAAGACATAATATCCTTTATATACCTTTCTTGCTTAGGTACTGAAATGCTAAATCCTTCTTTTGGTTATTTAAATTTAAAAAGCACCTTATAATTTCAAGACATTTAACCCCACTAATACAATAGAATATCCTCTGTATAGTTTATGAGAAAAACTATTTCTTTGAAAGTGAATTTCTTTGACAGTGAATTCCAGTTAAACTCGTACAAAGCCCAACCATATAAGATTTTCTTATGTAGGATCTTAAAAAGGTATTTCTGTTGTCAGATTCATCTTTCTCAATTTCACACAGTACAAGAAGTCCAAAGACTTTCCAAGCATAGTCCCCCAGCTTTCATGCAGAGTGGGGTGGCATTACCTATTGCACAGAGCAAAGTCGGTTTTACAGAGAATGAAAGAGAAGAACTAAAGGCTTAACAGGGATGAATTTAGTTTCCATTCTAGCAAGGAATCTGCTGAGGACACAGATAGGTAAAGCACCTACCTCCTCCATTCCCCAAAGTAAATCGGCCATTGATCTCGAACGCACGTAATGCTCTTGAGTAGTACCTCAAAGTGCCATATGATGTCTTTAAACCATACAGCAATTTGTATTTGCTAGTTTAAAGGTCACTATGTCTAAAAAAGACAAACTTATAAATTACTTTTAAAACCACTGCTAAAGTAGCTATTTACGGCAGTTCTGTAAAGCAGTGTCTTTGCAAGCACTTAAGAAGTCTTCTTCCCATGCTACCCATACATAACCAATTATACACAGTAGGAGTGATGTGCACGGCTGAAAGGAAAAAAGTCCCTGAATGTGGACTTCACAGTAACACCAGTACTGAAGTGAAGTGGACAGAAAGGTGATGAATGGATCATGCTGAGTTTCCCATAATACACAAATCCAAAGGTTGCTTTGCAAGAACAGAACCAGGATGAAAATTGTCCAGTCTTCATGCTCTGTTCAAAAGCTGATTCAATTGTTTGTTTGACTTCTAAATGAGGTCCTAACTGTGTGTTTCTTTAAATATCCTATGTACAAGACATAATGAAAGACAATAAAATTTGTCTGTTAAAATACCAAACCAATTTACTGTAATGCAAAAGATACATTGACTGTTTTAAGTATACAGTGACAGAAATAATTTTTCCAAGACACTTTTTCTGTGAATTCCTGAAAGAATATTAACTTCTTCGGCACTAAATGACACCTTAAACACTCAAACACCAGACTGCATCACAGAACCCCTCATGTACAAACACACAAAGAATCTCTTAATGGCATAAAGAAATTAGTAATAGCCAATAGCAGAACCTAGCTGTTTTTTGCAAGACATGCCAGTTATCACTTATCCCAGTCACCTGGTAATAGATCTTATGGAAGAAGGAGGCACAGAAAGAAAAGCTCTACTAAATCTCTCATACAGTGTACAGAAAGTATCAGTACAAAAATCATCCCTTACAATCGTTTTGATCCTGTAAGAGATTAGGTACAGCATGCAGGGAAAATAAGAACAAGGTTTCTAGGTTTCAGTGCAGTGTGATGGGAGAAGCAGTACCATTACAGCTGGGCATTTGGCATAGCGGGATGCTGAAACCACTCACACATTAAGTCCCTTTCAATACAGAGAGCAAAGCAACTGAGCTGTAGTATGGCTACTGGCAATTAGTGGTGCTTCTACATCTGAAAAGATACTAGCTGTAATGTGATTCAGTCCTCAGGCCTCCTGGGAACTGAATGGATGATAGCAACCTCCAAGGATTTTATACTCTGTCTTTGCTCCAAATTACAGCAAAACTGAAGCACTCCCATAATCTTGTAAGGAAAATTCCAAGTCTTTTTTGTTTATTTGTTTATTGTTTGCACTTGTTTCTAAAGAAATCAAAATAGCCAAAAAACAAATCCAAAGAATCCCTTCAGAACTAAGAATTTTAAAAGATGTATTCCAAAACATTAAAATGTGTAATGTCTGACAGCCTTTTTTATTTTTTTGAAACAAAAGTCTACTGCAGTTGACCTGCTTTCGTGAAGTATTTTGATTTCAATAGAGCTACATTTTCCAGGAGAGCTTTCACACCCCCAAAATTTGCAGATTTCTTCCATCTGTCTCTCACTTAGCCAAGTTAAGCATTTAAATTTTATTCATTTCTCATCTTCAGTTCATTAAACAACTGATTCTCATTTTTGCATTACCCACTGCCAATCTATTTATCTCTTGCCGTGTGATAGTGCATGGGTACAGAGTCTGCCAGATGCGTTTTCGGCATGATACCACACCTTGGCCCAATAAATACAGCAATGCATGTAGAACATTCGCATTTCTGCAAACTTCTTTATAAACAAATACAAACAAGGGTCCAGGTTACATCTACCAGTCCCAAATAAATCCACTATTTTGTGAGCATTGCAGCTGGCATAGTATAGGAGAAGACCCAGTGAATTAAGTTCCACGTGTACTGTCACTGCTACCCCTTAATCTGTCATTAGGTAATTTCTTTAATTCCTCCCTGCTATTAATCGATCTGATCAAACTCTGCCACCACAGATCTTTGCACAAAATCCTATGCTTTTCAGACAACCACTGAAAATGATCTGAAGACACAATTTCTCATGTCTCCCTGCCACTGCGCGTGTCCAAGGATTCTCCCTTGGAGGAAAGATCAGGCAGCAGCTACAGAAGGACTCAGATTTTTACTAACAGCACATGCCATCTGAATGTGGCATTCACTGCTACTAACAGGAATTTGTGTTTCTTGGGTATTCCAACTGACTGTTGAGCAGCAGAAAATGAAAGGCATTTCCCTTTCTCCCCCAACATCACAAGCTTGTTAAGAATTCACAGGAAGCATATAAAGTTAAGTACACCTCTGATACTCAGAAGATGAATGACTAATACACAGTGAATCATAGAAGTGCCTGTTGGAACAAATCTCTGGAGGTCATATAATCTAACCTTCCACTCAAAGCAAGGACTATCACTAACATGAGATGACATCAGCTGTGACCATGCTCAGCTACCTAGAACATCTCCAGGGACCAGCAAAAAAACAAAATAAATAAATCTGATGGATATCAAGACCATCAGATACTTCAGAGTTAAGAAAAGGACAAAAAGCATAATAATACACATTAATAATAAATATTACACAATCACATTTGAAACAGCACTGCCAACATTTAAATTTAGGCTACTTGATCATCAGCACACCTGAAACCCAACCATGATAAAAACAACATGTCTAAAACTGGGAGATGTCATGAAGGGAGGTGGAGCATGTTCAAGAAGATAACAAAAGCAATGAGAAGACTGGGTGGATTAGGTATTGTAAAATAACACTTTGCATCTGGGTCATATGGTTTTAAACCATATGAGTATAAACACATTCCTCACTGTGGAATAAAGATGTGATAAAAGAATCCTGAAGTAGTGTGAGCAGACCTTCCTTTCATTGTGCCTACCTTCAGAAATAATCCGCTTCACTGAATTCACTCTGATATAGCTACACCAGCACTTTGTGCATACAACCAGGATAACAAAAAGTTCAGTCTGGAGATACATTTTCCTTTAATCTGCCTGGAAAATACTTCTCCTGGAAATTAAAGGGACTCTATTTCTGTATCTCAGTCCACAGAAATTCATCCAGAAGGGAGAAGGAAAGACACCATAAGCAGGACTTCTAGCTTGTCATGTGTCTTCTCTTTGCAGCAAGATCATGCATGTGCAATTGTTCTTATACACAATTCTCCATTCCAGTGTTCATCACATTTCAGAGGTGTTTTATTTGTTCATAGGTTTATCTGTAGCAGGGTAGCAAGAAAATGGAACCCAGAGGCAAGCTGTCTGGTGGCTACAGATAGCCTTGGAAAAAACTCTCCAAGTAAGTTGGCAGACACACATTTGATAGTGAATTGTAGAACCAGTGTAGAAAAATGCTTCATGAAAAGGTGAATAAAAGAGTTTTGAAGATGATAGTAAAAAAACTAAGCTTATTAGAAAAATTTAAAACGTTACTGATAATTTTTCATATTTACAAAAGGATCTAAGTGTTGCATCTTGCAAAAGATTAGGTGAACCAGAGGTCTGAGTTAGGAGACTGTAGTTAGTACCTTCAAGCACCCAGCAGCCAGTAACTATTGGAATGGGCACTGTAGTTTGCAGGATCTGCTTGATTCTGAAGCCTACAAAACCACTTTTATTTAATTCTGTTTGTCCTATTTTGCTCATACTGCTGCAGAGAAAAAAAAAAGTCTTTCAGATCAGCCTTTTTCCTAGAATTCCAGCTCATTAGCTGTATTAAAAAAAAGTTGGTGGCCACCCCATTTCCTAGCATGCAGGTGTCTCCTCCTACATGGCCTTTAGGATAACAACTTATTCAGAGGACAAGTCTTGTGAGAGGACAGTGGCATACCCACTGGGCCGCAAGGACAATTTCTTTCAGCTAGGACTATGAAGCATCTGCAACGCTTGCCTGGGAGAAAGACTGTAAGGCAGCTGGTGATCCTGCCCTATCATTAGACCAAAGATCCCTGCTTTCAGAGGAAGAAAACCCAGCATGATTTTAATCAAAAGCATGTCCTTTAAAGAGAGTAAATAGAACAAACTTTCAAATAATAAAACAGAACCTAGTAACATCATGAGCAACTGTCTTGAACGTGTTAGTGCATAGCCTATACTGTTATTTTTCACAGCATTTTAAAACATATTCCGTTTTCTTCTGGTTAGAATAGGAATCTTAATCACAGGACTGGTGACTGCTGATTGTATGATATCTGCAAAACTGCAGCCACACTCTTCTGAATAATCTCCCAGTTTAAAAAAAACACAACTCTCTCAAATATATTAAATCATCCTTAAGAAATGCTAATGTTAACCAACATAAATGAAGAGCTGTCCTGAAGACGCTGAATTGTAATGACATTTCATTTATATCTACAAACGAAATGCTTTTCTCCTCTCTAAGCTTAAGTGTTATTATGCCTGATTACATTTTCAGACATTTTTTCCCTCTTTTGTTCCCCTATTGGACATTCTGTTTTACAAACATGGTTAAGCAAAAACAGTTAACATTTCCATCATGTGGACACTCATCTCACTTAATTGCATACAGTTCAAACATTTGGGGGATTACTAAAATGTGTATGACTTTGCTTAGTAATGCAAACTTCCTTGATCTGCCTGAGCACAGCCTAAGACACAATAGTGGTTTTGTTCTGTACTTTTAACAACGACAAAAAATTGGACAGATTTAGGTCAAAGAAAAAAAAGAGTATGCTAAAATGCTATAGAGTTAAAATTCAGCTGCAACAGTAAAAACATATCCTAATTAATTATAAACTTCATGAATACCAACTCAAAGATAATGTCAGTTATCACAGCATTATTTTCTTTGCAATATTTTTCCTCAAAATAGTACCTCACTATTCTTAGTGCCTAAACCTGCAGTGAAATTTCCTGTTTATCTTACCTCACTCATATTTTTCCTTTCCTCTTTGTCACAGTGAGAAGTGAAATTATCATTGTGGTGCTCTGAAGATGTCCTATTTTCTGCTGGCAATAATGAGGTTGACTCAAAACATCAGGAATTATATACTGAATATATTTATCCATTCCTGTTCCATTACTTTATTGTCAACATGTAGTCATTTTCAGAAGTATTTTAACAGCAAAATATCACCGCATGTGCCAACTTTTATACTGGCTCTCCCACAGAACTTTTTCCTCTTCAAAACTGGTTAGCTCATGACAAGTACACACATTCCATCATATAAATTTTTTTTACACTTAACCATACAAATGATGGTGAAAACTGAAACTGTTTTCCTGCCTTTTGGTTTAAAAAAAAAAAAAAAGCAAGGAAAGAGGAAAGAGGAAAGGGAAAGGGGAAGGGAAGGGAAGGGGAAAAGGAAAAGAGGGGAAGAGGAAGGGGAAAAGGAAGGGGAAGGGGAAAAGGAAGATGAAGCAAAGGGAGGGGGAAGGGGAAGGGGAAAAGGAAGGGGAAGGGGAGGGGAAGACTGATCTCTGCTGCTGTTCATATTTTGCTGAAAATTCTATTTCCAAATCAAACCAAAGTGGAAAAAAAAAAACTTTATTCAGAAGCTTTTTTTCATTGAAAACAGCAGCAGCATTGTTTTCAAAAAGAAAAGAAAAGAGCTATTATAGGAACAGAAAAGAGCTTCCTGCTCTGTGCAATACCTGTAAATCATACATCCTCTAGACATGTCTCTCGGCAGCCAGTTTGCCAGGAAGTGGCACATGAAACAGAACAGGAGTTAACAAACTGTGCGGCTTATCAGCTCAGGAGCCAGGCTGGGGTTAGTGCCCTGCTGTGGCCATAGAGAGGTAGCCGGAGAGGCAGAAGTGAGAGCACACGAGAGCAAGAGGAGCCAGCAGCAAGGCTTCTGCTCTAGGGTAAACTGCGGGAGAGAAGAGCTGTTGATGTTACATGTGGTGGGAAGAACTGCTTTCACCAGGTCAGTGATGACTGTGCTGCAGAGGAGACCCTTTCTCACTGCTCCTTGTGAGACAGTGAGAGCTGAAAAATCAAAACTCACCTCTTGCCTGCATTACCCAAATGCACTGATCGAGGGACCAGCCTTACTTCAACTGGCCAGTGAAAAAATGTTCTGGCTATAGCATAAACTGTACCAACCTGTAATTCCATGTTCTAGTAAAAGGAAATACATAAAAAATAGAAATATGCTTCAGTTAAATTCACTGAACATTTAGAAGAGGAGCTAAAATGAATTCAGTACTGTTCCCTGCCCTCTCCTAAAATAATCTGCAGATCTCCAAAGACAAATTCATGCATTAAGACTGAAGAATGCTCCTAATCAATCCATCTGGCAATGTTAATTTCAGGACAAATCAAGATAGATTTCATGTTATGCTATATACCTAGCAAATTTAAGTTGCTAGTGGTTACAGAAGAAGTACTAAATCCCTGAGGTTTGTCATTAGGTGTTGTCATTAACTATACTGCACTGTGATGCTTCTGAATTTCACTGATGAGTTAAGACTTCCCCAGCATGGCAGATGAAGAAATGCTCCAAATAAGAGTAAAAATCATCAGCAAGCAAAGAGATAGGTGATGAAGAATTAAAGGGGAGCTATGCTTAACATCATTTTTTTTCAGCGGATTGCTAAACTTTCAGAGAAAGGATAGAACTGCAACTCCTAAATTGGTCAACAGCTCTATGCAACGATATGTTTCACAGAAGCTTCCTTCAAGAAAAGGCCATGCTTTCTATGTCATTTAAAGCACAGGACATTAGAAATAACTTGAACAGAGTGGTCAGGAAGAATGAGTTTGACAAAACTTGTCAGACGTTCAAACAACTACCTAGTAGTTAACTTCTGAATTCTTGACAAACAGGATACCAACTTCCTCTTACAACTCTTAGCTCCAGGGTACAGTTTTCAGCATTTCTCACAAGAAGATGAAAAAAGGAAGAATAAAATCAAACAATAAATACATGAAAGTGGTATCTCAAAGTCGGTATACCCTATCTGGGTGCATTCACCAGGGGAGTCACAGCAGACTGACACAAAGGTATTATTAGCTAGTTGCATGAACAAGGTTAGTGAATCAGCTCATTTATCATTACACTGTTCTAGCCTCTGGTTCACCTAAAATACTGTTTTCCAGGATGAATCACTCAACCTGAAGTATCACTTCATAGTACTCAGATGGATCATAAATCTGCTCTGTAGCAAAAGCTGATCCTTAACCAACAAACCCACCGTATGTAACTGATACTGTCTCTAACAGCCCTTCCCCCCAAAAAGACAATAAAAACATTATTACATATTAAAATTATTGAGAAACATCTTTTAAAGACACTCTAGATCCTTGCACTTTATCTCAAATATCATTCTTAGCTGCATCTGATCTCCTGCTACATTAATATGCTGTCCACTGCAAAACTCCTTTAGAGTCACTGAAATAGTATCCAGTAGCACAAGACTAATACAGTAGGGAGACAGGTTGTGAAAACTCCGATGAGGTACCCGACCAGATATTAAATATAAACTGAATAAGAACCCTAAAAGCCATATCTAACAGCTCTTCTTGAACTGCCAGTGAAACCTACAGCCTCAGCATCACTATCACTGAATTATGCTACTGAGCCAAATGTACACTGAAATAAAGCATGCCGGCATGAATTATTCATTGTCCTAAGCAGTGTCCTAATATACTCTGTAACCATTACACTGCCTAAAGATTTGAAATAATGTAAGAATATGAAAATCAAATATTTCTCCTTTGAACAGAGGGTGGACATATATTCAGGGCAGAATAATATCTAATCAGGTGTACAAGGATAAGTAGGAGCAGTAACAGTAGTATGAAAGATGATGCACAATTGCAGGAAGGTTAGTCTGGGAAGGGAAATAACAATTTATATTTGCATTAGTTCAAATTAGACTTGTCTTAAGATGTTAAAAATGAGAGGTATAAAAACAGAAAAAAAAATGTCATTCAAGCCAATGAATCACTTTGAAATATTTTTAGCAAAAAAATTGTTGGGTCCCATCGCCACCTTTGCTCTGACACAGTCAACAGGACACATACTTGTCAGCTTGACTGAAAGTTTCAGGACTTGACATGCAGTTTCAATGCATCAGAAACATGAGCCATCTCAGTGGGCTGAATATGTCAAAGATTAATATTCTGATGTAAAGCAAAAAAAACCCTCCAAACAAAACTCAACCCAAAGAAAGCATCAAAACCCACTTATATCTTCTATAGGTCACCTCAAAACATATTTAACCAGATGTTTGCTTAGCTACGTTCTGCTTTATAATCCATATTGTCCTTTAAAGAAACACTTGAAGACAACAGCTTTAACCCTTCCCTCCAAAAAAAGTTTCAAAACTTTAAAGAAGTTGTGCATGCACACTATCTCATGGTGCAAAAATATTACTTAAGTCTTGAAGTTACAATAATTTTTCGTTTTTTAAAATTCTACAAATAAACAAAAGAAAGCATTTATAGATGTTAAGTAAATATGTGAGTAGCTGTTATTTTTATTTATACATGTTTATTTTACCAGGTAGAATAATTTAATGGTTGTCATGGTGTAAAATAAAAAATAAGTGTGAAAGCACCAAATGAGAACCAACATGGATTTGATTGATTGAATTATAATGATTAATAATTTTCTGAATACACTTAGCTATTTTAAAAGACTGTACAGAATGTGTTTAGAGATAAAACTCTACAATGTAAATGTAGAACTAAGGACTTAACTGCTGCGTTTCTTCATTAATTTCTCAATTCAGTTTTCTTTTCCTTGGTTTCTTAAACTTACTGCTAAGATTTATCTAGGTTCTGTTACACTTACTTATAATCACATAATCCAAGCCATTCCCCCAAAAACAAATCATAGAATCATATAATCATCTAGGTTGGAAAAGACCTTTAAGATCATCAAGTTCAACCATTAGCCTAGCACTGCCAAGTCCAACACTAAACCATGTCCCTAAGTGCCACGTCTACAATGTCTTTTAAACACCTCTGGGGATGATGATTCAACCACTTCCTTGGACTGCCTGTTCCCCAGTGCTTGATAACTCTTTCGATGAGAAAATGTCAGTTACTATTTTATTGCTAGAAAACTAAGGCATGATGCTCATACAAAAACAGCCTGTGACAAAAGTAGACTACAGACCAGTAACCATATCTGCCGAGATTCAGGATCTGAACCATGCAACCATCTCTGGTTATTTATGAGATGCACCTTCCATCCTCTAAAGAAGCATCAGCACTGCCTCTATCATAATTCCCTCCTAAGGAGTTGTAATGATGAAACATGTAATACAATAGGTTCATAAAGAACTTCACTGCAAGTGGGAAGATTCAGTGCTCAGAATGATTAATGTTAATTATCATTGTCAATGACCTTCATTCAGTGGATACTGGAACAGCTTACTGAGGTGCCTCACTTGATTGAAACACATATATTAACTGTTTGGTCTACAGTGTGTCTTCCCTTTAAATGAAATCAGTTTTGGAAGGGGAAAGAAAAAGCTTGTCACTGAAGTTGTCCATTGACTTTGTTAATACCTGTATACAAACACACACTGGTTTCAGGGGAGACATACTACATCCCAAATCAAAGCAGGATTTTCACAAAAACAGCTAGTCTCTGGTGGGTTCAACATCTGAAATGTTAGTATGTTCCTGATGTCACCTGAAAACTTGCAATTGCTCCCATAAATGCCAGGGACCAGCAGCCCTGATTTAGTTTTGAACCTGAATGCAGAACTCCTTGCCTATGTAGGGGTTATCATGCAGCAGAAACATTAACTACATTTTTTTTCCTGTCAGCACTTCAGTGTAGCAGCACAGCTACCCAAATGCTTTTGTAGGTTTAGGATAAAGAATGGGAGAATCATAGGAAGATTTCAGAAACTTTCTGGATGAGCAAAAAGACTGCAAAGACAATCTGTAGACAGGGTTAGAGAAAAAGTGAGCCACATGAACTCTGACCTTACTTTTTTCATTCTTGCATTACATATTGATGATCAAAGAGAGGCCTCTGAGAACTGAGAAGGGAAACTGGCCAAGAACAGTTCACAGATTTAATAGCCTACAGAAACTACTTCCATGAAAATCCAATGGGTTGATGAAGTGCCATCCCAGAGGGAAGTATCTGTCTCCTGAAGAATTTCCTGGTCTATTTCTGCAGAATAAATCTATGGAGCATGCTTTCACAGCAGTTGAGACCCCAGTTCGACTGCTTACTTTCATGTCCAGCTTTTTATAAAAGCGCACCAGAGTAAGCCCTGATCTTAGACCATGACACATGAAAGGTTTTAGGTCTTAAGCTCCTTTGAAAAACTGACCATGTGCACTTAAACCTTTCAACACACACACAGTGCACACACCTCAACAGACTAACAACTTGCTCAAATAGCACACCTACTGACTGCTTGCCACTCCCTGCTTTAAGAAAATTCAGGGGTTTGAATCTCTCACCTCCATTAAATCACACCATTCACACACAGTCAGGGTTTATTCCTAGAAGTTATTTCATTGAGGAAGTCTGAGTAGCTGATCAACATTTAAAGGAAGACATTAACAACCTGAAGAGGAGCCATTCCAAGTGATCAGTCTCATCTTCCTCCCCATACATTTGCTCACAGTTAATGAGGTTTTATAAAAAAATTGTAAGACTAGTCCATAGCATTTGGTTATTACCAGGTTACCATACCCTAAAAGCATTTCAGAGGCAAAGCGCTCTGGTCTGCTGCATAATTTGAATGGCATATCCATGTGCTAATAAGACAACACATGAATTTGAAGGTCTCCATTTATTTCAGTAGAATTAAACAGCCATTTACAAAGCACACACAAAGCCTGACTCAGACTCCAATATTAAACATTTCCTGTTTCCCAGTTACTAGACATTTGACTTCTTAAGACAACTGCAGTCTCATCAGAAATGTTTCCATGCTCCTGAAGAAAAATAAAAAAAAAAAAGGAAAAAGGAAAATCAGACCTTTTCAAACTTAGTGCTTGCCCTGTTCAAACACTGGAGATGCAAGATATGGGTGTGCTACCCTGCTGAGTATCTAAAAATAAGGCTCACAGGCCTGCCCTGGCAAAATTCAGCCAGAATTCAGTAGAAAGGCTTGGCTTTTTTAGCCTGTGCATGGAAAAAAAAAATCTAGGCAGTACTAAATTACCTGTTCTAATGTTTGCTTCTAGTAAAACTAGCTGAATTTCTAGTTAAAAGTTTAAAACCCATAATGCTGCATAAGCATAATTATCACTTCAGGTGAAACTAAATATTGGGATTGCTGTTTTATTTTCCTTTGTAGATTTTCATTTTCTGAACCAATCTTTTCTTATTCTTCCAGTTCATGTAGTCAATAAAATCAGCTGCCTGCATTGCTCTCTCTACACAGTTCTCCATAAAGTTGCTAATGTAAATTGTGCCTCTTGACTAGTCATGAGAACCTCAGGCAGGGTAATTGTGCACAATTCTGAATGAATGAAAGTAGGAGAAAGGGGAACACTCTCCAAGAACTGCTGGGCAGTAAATAAAGGTGAATCAGTGATCCCTTCTCTGACAGTATGCCTTCAAAACAAATCCTCCTGCAACACCTGATTAAATGCTCCTGCTGCTTTCACTGACTGTGGTCTTCTGAGTTATGCTGCTTCTTTACACATTTTTTTAACTAGCATTCATTGCCATAAGTGTGAACCCAATGAGCTCAAAGAATCAACCTCTTGAAAAGTTTCACTCTTTACCTACCAGGCAATCAGATGCTACAGTCGTACACACGACTGCAGCTCCACACTCCAAACTTCTCATTTCTCTCTCATAAATGTAAGAGACTGGAAGACCTAACTCAGAAACTCAGAACTATTTCAGGACAATTGGTTTTAGGAGAAATGCAGCTTCAGTTAGCCCCATGAAAATGTAGTCGCATAGGAAACATAACTCCCAGGAGGAAGTGGTGTAAGATCATTATCGTCTCTAGACGTGTGTACAGGACACCTTATAATTTTGAGATATTTAAGGAATATCTTTGTTTGCATCATAATTTAGAATGTTTCTTCAACTGCTAATATCATTTGGCTCTGATGCAGCAGCTCTCTGTGGTTTTCAATGTTTTTTATATTCCCTGATATTTTTCTCTTAAATGAATGGATTGCTAGATAGCAAAATTAAATTTCCTACCAGTGAATTGCATTGCTATTGTTAATTACCTTTCACAGATCCCTCAGGAGTAGTCCAAAGATGCCTGGGGGTCTGTAAGATCACATCTAAAAACTATTATGATTCATGCAACAATTATTATTTATGTTCCCACAGAAATGCTACTTGAGACTTTGCAGGACAAATTAAAACACTCATTTAGCAGGAGCTATCATTATCTTAAAACTGAGGATAACTCAATCCATTTAGTAACTGAATGGCCCACTGGAAGTTAACAGCTTTATTCTTTGACTAACAAATAAATATGCTTAAGGCAGCTGCTCAAGAAACTAAAGAAGGGAAATACATGACCATATAAACAATGGTTGGCTAAACAGGTTTCCCATCCTAAGTTGCATGTCCCATTGATGCTAAAAGAAATTTTCTTGTTATAAATGCTGGTTCACAAAATAGTATTTCATTGCAGTGGTTGAAGCTTAAGTGCATCAGTTCAGGTTGGTTTACCAAAAGGGCAAGACTGAGATATTCAAAGGTATTTATGTGAAAGTTCACAGAACACTTTGTGGCAGTTTAGTGCCTTTGAGAGCTTGGATTCTGTATGCATCCTTTTAGGTAACTCTAAACACACAAAGAATTACACAGGTTATGATCAACGCAGATTCCTACAGACATTTCTGAGGCATCATGTTAAACAAAACAGTTCATTTTGTACCACAAGGTTAAAAATTAATCAAGAATATTGATGGCTGGGCATCAGCCTCTGAAAGAACTGTCTGCTTGACTTCTTGTGGCACATGCTTTGTGAAAACACTGCTAGGAACTCTGCTTTTATCCAGAAAGAGCACAGAGCAAGAGCAAGGGTATGAAAGGTTATAGTCCTATTAGCGGCGCATGTCTCAAACTATTCATGTCTAAGGTCTTAAGTTTCAGTTGTTTGGATTTTTTACACTTTCTTTCAGAATATTAGTTTTGTTTTGTTTTAAAAAAGGGAGCAATGTTCTCCCTTTTGCTAAGTGTTTTCTCCCTCTATTTCCCTCAGATGCCAAGCACCAACACACAGCAGGAAATGGATGCTGAGCAGTATAAAAAAGAAGACTCTGGAAAGGATATAGGGGTACACATGTGATAAGAAGGTTTGAAATGTGGTTATCTATAAGTCTGCTTTATGCATATATGTTTTTGCTAGACATTTAATTGCAAATATTTTACAGGGTTTTTAAGTGAGAATGAGAAGCTGCACTCATTTATACTGCAGCAAGGCAAACCTTGTGTATATTCTTGTAGACCTAACATATGTGCTTTGGAGTGCTAATGTGCTTTCTCAATTGTTTTGCTTTTTGCTAGCTCTATTGACAGTAAGATTTGTGTAGTACTGTTGTACCCAAAGGTCATTATTCAAAACATTTTTACACAGCCCCTACCTTCAAATACAGTTAACATATGTTGACGCAGCTTCTATGCCAGCTATTGCGCCACAAATAATAGACAATTAAAAAGTTTAAAAATTAATAAATAGTGAATGGAATCTTCAGCTGCAGTTATTTTTTTGTCTATATCCACATGAGTATTTGAATGAAAACAAGCATCAGAACAAGGTTACGCAAGCTAGCAGCACTTCTCACAAACAAAACCCTTGACTTTTTGAAGGACAAACAGAAAAAACGGAAACAAATGTACACTACTAACATCAATATTTATATAACTATTGCATTATTGAGAGACCAGATGGGTAATTGTTGTAAGTTTTTATCCTAGATTTCTTGCATTCCTGTAAATTTGGGCTGAGAAAAGCTTAAAGGATTAGAAAGACAGTTATGGCGAGGCAATCAGTTCATCTTTATTGAGACAGCTAACAGGGTGTTGCTTCCCTATAGCAAAGTTGACACTTTAAGGGACCTAAAAAACTGCAGTACATTAACCTATAAAAGAGGTGTGAAAAGTTGAGCCCTCTTTACATCCAGGTACAATGCAAAGACAAATACTTAAGACTCAGATTCTGCCTAAATAATTAGCGTAGTAAGAACATTCACTCCTAGGTATGGACTAAAAGGCAGATGAAATTGCCATCACTGCACCTGTGAAGACATGCACAAATAGAGTCAGATTGCTTCCTCAAACAAAGCCTGCAGTTCAGTTGCACAGGCATTGCAGGTGAGCGTGAAATGGCATTTTCATCATAATGATGAAGTAGGAAGGCATGATAGCCTGGCAGAGGAAGGAGAGAGCTAAGAGCAGATGTCCTGCTGCATAGCTTCAAAAATAAATATGAAAGGAACAACATCAAGAAAGTAGTGGCTCTGAGCAGGGTGTCTTGAGTGCCTTCTTGCAAGTCTGAAATTCTGGCATTCACTAATGCATGAAAACCCTTCTGACAGTAAGCATTGAGCAGGTATTCTCCATGTAGGCAAGACTGGGAGTTACTGGGGAACCCTACGGATCAGCTTCCAGGGCTCCCAGAGTGAAAAACCTTACCTGGCATGGAGCATTGAACAGAATCACAGACTCAGCTGGGCTGGAAAAGACCTTTAAAATCATCAAGTCCAACCATTACGCCAGCACTGCCAAGTCCACCACTAAACCATGTCACTGAGGGCCTCCTGTACACAGTTTTTGAACACTTCCAGGGATGGTGATTCCACCACTTCCCTGGGAAGTGTGTTCATGAGACTCTCTGGAAGGCTGTAGGTGGAGTACACGTGCAGACACAAGAATACTTGTTTCACTTCAATTTCCCATTCCTGCCTTGCTCTATTCTGCATTTGTCAAGGTTGGGGTATTTGTGACAAAAGCAGGAGAATACTATTGGGTTATGTGAATTGCTGTGTTCACTATCCCTGAGTTTCTTTCCACAATCTCTTAGGAAAAGTCAATGCAATGAAGACAATGTGTTTCTCCTATTTTCTGGGGAGCACCATCAAGTCTCCAATTCATCAAGTCTGAGGCAGAGAATACCTACCCAGGGTAGCTGAAATGTTGCTACCTGGTTATACTGTATGACTGGCAATACTCATCAGCTCTCATCTGAATGTACTTGAAAGAAGAGAATAATTGGTGGTAAAGAGGTGTCTTTCCACACCTTACTAATCAATTGATGAGGAATGAGACACACAATGCTAACAAGATAAAAATTGGTCTCAAAAAGAAAAAAGGAACATTCTAATCTATGGGGAAAAAAAAACAACCAAAAACCCCCAAACATTTTATCAGAAACCTTTCTAATACCAAATAGCATTGAGAAGAACTCAGATTTAAAATATGCAGACATGAAAATCCAGACCATCTCTAGCTTTGATGTGATTTTTTTCAGTTGTAGTCAAGCATGTATTTGGGACAGCAGCAGTTTCTCTGATTTATGAAGCCTAGGGTTTGGTCCACTGGCTTCAGGAGGAATTGATGGTGGCTGAGCAATGTTAAGCAACCTGCAAAACTGAGCTTTCAGAGAAGCGTTGAAATATACACCAGTGAGGCTGATTTTTCTCTCTGCCAAGTATACTCTATCTGTAATCTCTGCAAGCCTGAGGCTGTTCTCATTCTGGTTACAGAAGCGTTTTCCAACTGGATGGAGTTCTGAAGTCAGGTTCACAGGAACAGGAGTGAGGGCTGGTCACCGAGCCACAAATGTGGCTTCTAGGAATCAAATCCCACAGCTTGAGACTGAGGTTCAAAGTGTAGTTTTTTTCATGGATAATTAGCTTTAAGACCTTCCACTGTATCAAAGCACAGGACGTTTCCCAGTTCTAACTCATCCTCTGTTTCTAATTTCTTGACATACTGAAAACAGAAATCTGTTTAATCTAAAGTTCCTTATAAAAAATTGAGTAAACTTCTGTAAGAGAGGCATCAAGAACAGCAATGCATATCTAACAACAGAATCAAGTGCTTTGATGACTTTAACTTGAATCACCATGTTGATTGTTCATAGCTTGATCACAATCAGCCATCTGTAGTCATTTTGGAGGATGGCTTTCTTAAGTAACAAAAGACATCACATCCAAGCCAGAAACCCCCAATCAGACTGCAGTTAGTCGTTGGAATTAAATGGTCACTTTATGAAACAAGCACACAGTTTTTTGGAAGGCACAGTATTTTATTTCCTTAAATACATTTATTCAACAAAAAAGTTCCCATCTTTGAGCTAACTAACAAAACCAGTAAGGTACAAAATCAATATTTATACACTGAAACTGAAAACTAAAGGGTTTTTAGTATGCTGAACAGCAGAATATAGGTCCTTTTTATAAACAATTCCTACTGAAAAAGTGACAGCTCTGGCACAACTCACAGTAGGAAGGGGGAGAGGTAGGACACACTATTTTTTTGTTGTGGAGAAAAGTAGTCTTGCTTTGAAGAATGCATGTCAGAGAGATCATCCTTTGAACTTGCTCTTACAGAGCCATTTAAAATATTTCTGTGCAGCAAAAGACTTGTGGTGGAATATGTTAAAGTGCTCAGAATGGTGAAACAAGTAAGAGGGATTTTAACACTGATCTTACCTACACAGTCAGAAGGAAAATTGGGGCTGTTCAGCCTGGAGAAGCGAATGCTGCATGGAGACTTCATAGCAGCCTTCAAGGATCTGAAGGGGGCCTACAGAGATGCTGGAGAGGGACTCTTCATTAGGGACTGTAGTGAAAGGACAACTGGTAATGGGCTCAAACTTAAACAGGGGAAGTTCAGATTAGATATAAGGAAGAAATTCTTTAATGTGAGGGTGATGAGGCACTGGAATGGGTTGCCCAAAGAAGTGGTGAATGCCCCATCCCTGGCGGTGCTCAAGGCCAGGCTGGACAGAGCCTTGGGTGATATGGTTTAGTGCAAGGTGTCCCTGCCCATGGCAGGGGGCTTGGAACTAGATGATCTTAAGGTCTCTTCCAACTCTCTCTAGTCTATGATTCTAGGTTACCTACTAGGGTGGACTCTGAAGCAACTATACCAGTTGAACTAAATTACCCTGAATGGCAGTATCTTAGTAATGCTTTCTATTTTATTCCACTGGTTAAAATTTCTGTAAAAAAGGAAACTCAGTATTACTTTAAAGTTTATAGATGAGATTAGGCAAAACCAGATGAGACTAGCAGACTACCACGTCTCATAATAAAACTCCAGTAAATCTGTCTGTAAGAAGTTCTAAAATGAAAATCAGAACCACGGAAGACTCTAACTACACTGGAGTTTGAATAAGGAAATTGAAACCTCATTCTCTACACAGAATATACAAATGTATTTCCATGCAATATCATTGCAGAGAAATAAAGCACACAGTGCTTGTACCCTTATGTGCATTTCTCAAGCTTGAATTTTGTGAAAACTGTGAATATCTAGGCAGACAGCAGATTGAAAAAATCTCAGTTGTAATTGAGCAATTACCAAATACTGGCCTGGGTTATTCTTCTTCATAATAAACTTCATAAGAACAAGCTCAGGAGGTGGAATTTTCTTTAAGCATCTATATGAGGCACTCATTCATTAAATCTCCCAATTTATATGAATTTGACTACCCAACCTACTCTCCAACCAGCAGAAAATATACTTCAAGCATTAGAGGAAGTCTCTAGGAGCCCAGGCAGGATGGCAGCCCTCCCTGAAAGAAAATATAATGAAAATATATTGAGGTGACTCCTACACTCACCCATATCCAATTGCATTCTTATACCAACAAAAAGGAGGGAAACTGCAAATAACACTGCTTATTACACAACAAATATTTGAGACCAAGGTGTCCTACTATCTGCTCTCACAACCCCAGCATAGGTCTAATTTGCATCAGCAGCTGTAAATAACAATATGCAACTAGATTTTTTGAGTGACCCCTTGGTTTCTGCATAGGAAAGAACTTGAGCATAAAGCCTGACTCCTGTTATCTTTTTTGGCCTTGTACCATTGTTTGGGGACTTCAGAAGGGCAGAAAAGAAATTTCCTGTATATATGGTCTGTGCTGATGAGGCAAGCAGGACAAATGAGAAGGGAATATATCTTTGCTGAAGGTGGAATATTATTCTATACTTAGTTCAACTTCAACTTCACATCATCATCTGTGGCCTTAAAAAAGGATAAATACTTTAATAGTCACACCAACCATAGAGTTAACAACATACTTAAGTACGTGGATTAGGTAAAGCCTAGAAATGTAAAAGATGGAAATTAAAGTCAGCTGTATGTCAGGCAGGATGCTCTATAAATACACGAGATCCCTCAGCATCAGACTGCTTCATCCTTTCTGCCTTCCTATAAAGATATCAATAAGGAAAATTCAAAAGAACAACAGATATTCAGAAGTACAACTTTATATCAGGTTACTACATTTCTCTGATTTCTGATATCTGATTTTGCTTTTATTTCATCAGCATATCTGAAGAGCCTTTTTGCTCTTCTGCAGTACCATAGTATGAACAGATAATTTAGTACGTAAATTAGAAAAAGAGATTTGCATGTCCCGTAATACCAGCACTATAGCCTTTAAGACATCTGTCTTCTCTCTCAAATATTCCGATTGGCTGATCACATTTCACTTTCTCCAAGGCACAAATATTTTGGGGGTAATTCCTTTCTTTTTCCTTTAAATCAGATGCCACTTTGCTTTATTTTCAGCCTCCTTAAAGTGCCTTGTACCAGAATTATTTGTTAACTTAAATGAGTGCTAAGCAGAACAGGACATGGCTTTCTATTCTCTCCCCCACCACCAGGTTTCTCCAGAAAGCTGCAATAATTTATTGGTCTGTGACAACAAACTCTTGCTGTGTGTTGAAAAACAGGTATTTATTTATTGAAACTGATCCCTTCCCAGTAAATATTCGATGAATTGGTAAATTGAAGTCAATAAGCAAGCAAAAGCTACTCTTACTTGTACACTTCTGATTAATTCTCCCCATAACCACAGATATTTATTTTGACCCAAATGCTCTTAGACTGGATGAGATACAACCACTCTAGTAAGAAGGGCTTGGTTTCAAGTGCTGTACTCTCCCCCATTAGAGGAGGTGCTCTTGATCATCATCTAACAGTAACTGCTTTCAGCCCTAGCTTAACAAGTTTCCCCTAGAAAATGTGTGGTTGTCAACAGACTGCCAAAACTCCCTTTATGCCATTACTCCTGATTTTCACTGCCTATGTAAACAAGCATCAATTGAAAGCCTATCTGGAATGAAGAGACATACACCAGGGAAGCGCAATTCCTGCCTTATTCACTGTGGCCAGAGTGGCTCACAGGCCTGTTAGCAGACTTTTGCAGGAAGGTCTTTTGCACCATGGACCAATACACTTACAGGCCCTAAATCTAGCATATAAGAGTGGCATTTCCAAGCAGGCAGCCCATTCAGGAAAGGCCAATTCAGTGCTGCCTGTATAAAATTTGCTGAAACATCATCTGAAGGTTCAGCAGAAGTGAAAGCGTTAACCAGAAATCTTGTATAAATCACATTTTGCAGGAATCACTCTGTTACAACAGATTGTGCATCACTATTTTTTCCCCACTCTTTCTGATACAAGCACCCTAGGCAAACTTTCTAATTAGAGCAGCAGATGTATGCAGTGCCATGTCTTTGTGAAGTTATTATGCCCAAACCAAATTTTGTCACTAGAAGCCAATGATTCGTTTGTCTACGAAGGGCTTGAAGTGGCTGTATCAATTATTTAAAACATACTAAGAAGAGGAATCCATTTAAAGTCTTCTGGGAAGCCCAGTTATAAACCAGTGCATGTTCAGATTTCATTCACAATATTGTCTTTTTAAAAATACAATATTACTAATTAAGGCTTAGTGCATTAGGCCATTAGAACTTGAGTGATTCATGACAGCATAACGATCCTGCTTATCATTTGTGCTTTAATTTATGGGGTACTAAGAAAAAAACAAAGGAAAAAAAAAAAACAAAAAACCTAAGTAATTTGCAAAATTGAAACTCATCCAAAAATTGCTTGCAGTAATTTCTCCTGAAAAGTGATTTCACTGTGTCTAAGTGCTATGCTGGTAAGAAAATGCTTCCTATCAATAATTAAAGTATAATGAAAGTTTCATGTGTCAGAAGACACTCTCAAAATAGGGCTACAAAGAAGAATGTTGCTTTTCTTTCAGACCTTCCACATCTTAAAGCTCACAAAACCACCCTTTTCAAAGAAGCTTTTTAAATAAACTATTTAGAGAAATACATGACTATTCAAAGCACACTAGAAGTTGTAACAACAGTGAAAATTAACACAATTCTAACAAAAGTTGCAGCAGAAAATAAATGTCTATACAGTGCCAAGCATCCCTAACTGCCAAGGGTAGCCATGAAAGATGTGGATAGTTACCATATGTCACGGTTATGAACAAAAGCATTACAAAGGGCATTAAAGAAGCCTGTTTTTCTACAAACTTGGGTTAATTTCTAGCATCCTAGCTGTCTACAAAGGTCCAGCCATTGACTGACTCCTGTGGTTGAAGGATGTCAAAGGTCTGCCTAAGGCTCACACCACAGACAATCTGCCGTTTCTTCCTTAGGGTCAGTGTCCTCCTCATCTGTCCAGATGAGGAAGAAACTTCTAGGGACTGGACTAGAGCTTTTCGGCCTCATGGTAGACGTGGCTGATGTCAGCAAATGGACACAAGAGTTACTGGGGACAAGAGGAGGAAGAAGCAGAGTGCCCTCAGCTTTTCAGAAAAAAACAGTTTAACAGTAATTTTGGCCACTGATTTAAACATGTACATCTAATACTGACAAAGGCAGAAGGTTAGCAGGATTTTCAGAGAGGTCCTTGGCATAAAATCCTTTTTAATATTGACAGAAGTTAGAGAATGAAATGTGCTATAGAGGGATTTCCCAACAGGTCTAAGTTTTCAGACAGCTGATCCCCCTGCTTCTTCACTCTAGTTATTATTGCGCTTCACTGTCTTCAGTGAAAGCACTTATGCTAGCAGGTGGAGGACCATCCAATCTCAGGATGGCCAGGTCTGCTGTATCCCGCAGGAGGAATAGTCCTTCCAGTGCCAAGGAGGCACCTTCACCACGACTTTGCTGTTCAGAAAGTTTGCAAACCAGCTTGCAAGTGAGATCTAGTATGTTGGATCAAAATCTTAAGCAGGCTAACCAGCAGAAAGCTAGCCCTCAGAACATGTAGGTACTGTGAGCAAACTGCAGCCAGGACAGCTCAAGGAAGCCTGCCACGTTGCTGAATCACTACGTGGAAACACTATTGCAATGCAAACTCTGCATGTTTCCAAAGGGATGCTGGGCTCAGCATGAGTCCACCTAGGAGGTGACTGCTTCAAAAATAACTGAAGCTATTGTAGCCGGAAGAAGTAACTAAACCTCTAACTAAACATTTTTTATACTTCCATTTTAAATTGCTTAATATTACGAAGCTACTCTTCTAAGTGGCATTTAGGTGAACATCTAGATTGATGGGACTATTTATATAATAGAATATTTCTCGTTGTGGTGAGAAACATTAAATTTGAACTAAACTCTCTTAGTCAGTCTCCCTTGTTCTGGCTATCTAATGGACAGAATCAGACTGGATTCTCCTGTATTCAAAGTCCATAACTTAGGAGGGAATCAGCAGTCCTTTTGAATTTTTTCCCCCAGCATCCTATTACAGGAATAGGAGGTTAGCCTTGCTGCATGGCAAACCCACTCTTTTCTAACACTGAACAAGGACTCCTTGTTCTCCTGATCTTCCGAGAGCCACTACCTGTCATCCCCTGTGACTTCAGCTGCTCAAATAAACTTGGGAGTCTCTAATCTCTTCTCCACCTCTTCCCATGCGTATAATCAATCTGTAACTACAGTTACTGTTTAAAAAGTGTACAAAGTAGAGCTTCACCTCATGTGAACAGCTTAGGTCATCATATTTCGAAAGGTAGGTAACTTCACTAAACTGAAAACTCTCTTTAACAGCATCTCTGTTTAGCAGGCTGTGGTACACAAGTACTCTTGGTAACGGAGTTGCAGCAATTAAGCCTGGAGCCATCTGAAGATGTCACCCTGCTTTCAATACTCAAATACTTTGATCAGTCTTTACCATGTAGGAGCTTGGCATGCCATTATAAGGCCATAGCTGGCATTTCCAAGTTCTTGCATTCATCCAATTTTATCATGACTTGATCCTAAAAGTCAAAGTGAGTAAACCTTGGTCCACATCCTCCCTCCCTTCCCACTGAAAAAGCTGGAAATCTCTTATTTTGCTTTTCTTCATCTCCATTATCCCATTACATTTTCTTCTGGCTTTTTCTCTTTATATTATTCCTCCTGATTTATAGAACACCTAAAATTTTCCAAAGGAGGTAAGAATTTGCTTAAAGTTAATACAACCTTGTTGACAAAAGGGTTGACTTCCTTGACTTCTTTTTGCCACAAAAAATTAGTCCATAAATAATATGAGAGATGCCACCCACAGTTTGAAAACTCTTTTGACAGGGCTTTAGTAGAAACTCCAAACTGACCCTGTGCTGTCCCAGGAAATGCAAAGCTCTTACAAACAGATTATCTGTTATGATATTACTTGTTATGATACCTCTCCCTGACATGCTGATTCTTACCATAGCAACAGTTTATGGAAAAAAAAAATAGAAAATCGAAAAGCATCCAAAGCATCCTAGGAAAACATGTCACACTCTGCCTTGACATATTATTTTTCTTTTTGCCAGATAAATAGTTCCTTTTTAATAATAAAATAAAAAAATAAAAAAAAAAAAGAAAAAGAAAGTTTGGTTGTGGAGGTTTTGGGTGTTGTTTTGTTTTTTGATAACAATAACATAAACAACAGTTTTGAGTGCATTGCTGCATTCTTTTCTGCCAGCATAAACATTCTGTTTCTCTGTGAGTTTGTACAAAGGACTACAGGCTTTTTCCTAGCCCCAACCTTTGTGCATCCACACGCTAGCAATCTACTCCCCTACACAGATCTTGAACCCCTTCCACACCCAGGTCTGCAGACAAATATGACTCAGAGCTTACTCCTACAAACACTCAAATGAGAAACTACAGCCCTGTTAGGTTAAATAGGACAAATCTAGTGCGTAAAGATATTTGCCCATGTAAGTATATATAAAACTTAATGCTGTGACACACACCCTTTTCCATGAAGGGATTGTCTACATCAGGATTAAAGGTTTCTCATTATGATAACATGCATAGTCATTCTGCAGGTGAGACAAATGTCAAGAGGCCCAGGTGAAAGCAGAAAGGACTATCTGGTGTTGGGCAGATAAGTTACAGTGCCAGCTGCTTCATTCACTGTGGAATTTTACTGGTTTAGATATTGCTTATTGTGGTATTACTGTAGCATTGCTGTATTAGATAATACTTCTTGTGATATTTTAAAATATTTAATAAATAACAGAACTGTATCTTATTCATCCACATTAATCTTCAAACAGATGATTAATGACCAGTAATATAGAAAGGTGGCTTTTTTTAAAATGACAAATGCAATAATTCCACATTAGGTAAATACTAACCTCTATGTATAACACAGTAACGTATAAAATAGTTGCATATACCTAAACTTGATAAACACTGATAGTCATATCAATCTAACTATACAGCATTCACCCTTCCACATGTAATGTTGGTTAAAACATTTCAAATATAGGGACAACGACTTCAAAGTTGCAAATTATTTAAAAGCTTAAATGTCATGACTTTACTGCTTGGGTTTTTTTTGGAGAAAGAACAGAAAAAGTGAACTGAAAATACAGAGTTGAATCGAGTCGAATCAAGTCAAACAAAATGGAATAAACACTGTTCCAGTGTTTGACCACCCTCTCAGTAAAGAAATGCTTCCTAATGCCCAGTCTAAACCTTTCCTGATGCAGCTTTGAGCCATTCCCATGCCTCTTATCACTGGATACCTATGAGGTGCAGGACACCCCTGCCCCCTCCACTTCCTCTTCCAAGGAAGCAGTAGAGGACTACCCCCCTCAGCCTCCTTTTCTCCAAACTAGATAACCCCAGTGTTCAGCTGCTCCTAGCAGGACATTCCTTCCAGCTCTGTCATAAGCTTTGTTACCCTTGCCCTTCTCTGGGCACATTCAAGGACCTTTACATCCTTCTTAAATTATGGGTCCCAGAACTGTACACAGTACTCAAGGTGAGGCTGAACATCACTTTTCAAAATAAAGCCATTTCAAGTAAACTAGAAAAGGACAGCCAATTGTATTTTCTGTCCCCTGTTTACATTATATTTCAAGGAACAAAAAAATTAGAAAATGAGTCCAGAATCAAAACTTACTAATTTCCATCTTCCCAAATGAAGTACAAGTGGTAAATCCACATGAAATTCAGTGCATTCTTGATTAGGACTATTAGATAGTCTGATTTGAAAATAATTTTGCTTAGAGCATAATGGCTACCTCCTATTTGAAAGGTTAATGCTTAGAATAGTGTATCATCTGTTTAAATGTTAAAGTATCAACTCTCACCAAATGAAATTTAATCCAAATGAGAAACAGGTTTGTTTCTTTTTTTTTTTTTCAAACTATAGACAAAGGTTCCTAAAAGGTCGTACTTGAACTATTTATAGTAAGAAACCACAACTAAGCCAAATGAAAATGAGTCTGCAAAAACTCCATGGAACATTACACACTGGAAGACCAAACCTACCCCCAAAGACAAATATGGGTAAGGCAACTGACATATCCCTCACTCTCTGAAGGTCAGTACTAAAGACTGGTTTAAGATTAGTCATCACACGAATGACGAGCATGACCAGAACCCCACTGTGTTTAACATTACACCATTGTCTATCATCCACAAGAATTTAGGAGTCCTCACCAGACCTGAGCTCTGTCAGGCAATAACTGTGCTGTTTAAGCGTAACACAGGAAGACAGCAAGCAGGACTGCTCCATACCTTGCGGCAGTTAAAGGCCACTGAAGCTCAAGTACAAGATCATACCAAGAACAAAGTAATATAAGCAAGCCATGAACATATTTAAGGAGAAACCAGTTTACTGAAACAGCTTCCAAAAGGTAGTATGGGACCTAAAAAAAAAATCCCTAAATAGTTGTAAGAAGGAGTTTGACCAGTGCATGAAAAGAATTATATGATATCTTGGCTGCAAGAGAAAGAGACTGAAGTGGATAACCAGAAGAATCAGTTATATCTTCTTATGAGTGCACAATTCTCTATAGGTATACCTAAGGGGAGAAAAATAAGCATTTAAAAAGTATGCTATGAAACAACACCAGAACCCAAGATAAAAATAAAATCTAAGATCATCAGCTAGCACTGGTGATTTAGTAGAATTTTAAAATATTTTATTTAAATAAGTTAGCTGAAATTTTAAAAAGTGCATCTTTTATTCTAGTCTAAACAGCCTTGCTTCATCTGCCAGCATTTTATTTCTCACAGGGCTGGGTAAACTATTCTATTTCAACCCTTTCCTTCAAAGAGTGAAATCCATAATGTCATTCTCTGTGTGTGTGTGTATTTGAACATGTTCTTATTTCCCCATTTAATATAAAAAAGAAAAAATCATTAAAAAGATAGTAAATAAGACCTAGGAGCTTTATATTTCATTCATACAAAACATTTTCTAATCTCTGTCTCATTTTCTCTGAAAGCATTTTATTCTGAATGTCTTTTTATTTCTCTATATTGTTTCTTCTTTTTCCAAGAGAAACTTGAAGCATACATTACCATTTAAAAGTAAGTTTAACACATGCTGCACATGCACATTGCAGGTGCACTTATGAGCAAAAAGAGGGAGAGTCATAAATACTGGATTAATAAAAAACAGTACAAGTCAGTATGAAATATGCTGGAGCTCACAAAGGAGGATGTGAGTCCCAGCTACCTTTGGGACTGCTGAGCACTGGACTTTGTCATTCATGACCCAATGAGGTAAAGTAAGCTGCACGTCACAGGCACTGCTTTGCTCAGCAGGGGACATGAGGGACATGGTATGGTACTCCTGGAGCCTCAACCACACTGTTCCAAGGGAAAAGCACCCAACTTGATCATTATTAAGGACTACATCAGCAGGCCTGCCTACAGATGCTGAATTAAATACACTGGCAACATAAATATTGGATTTTGTAACTTTAAAATGTTTGAGTTTTGCCTCCTAAGTGTTTTGAGCATATTTTTACTTTTGCATGCAGCCATCTAAACAGCTCACTCTAAATCCTGTCCCAGGTGGTTTCTTTCTCTGCTTTATCATTCCAAGTCCTCCTTGCCAGACTCTCTTCTAAATAATTCCTAACTCAGAATCTCACCAAAAATTTCAGACCAAGAACACAGACCCATCATAAATGTAAGCATTTTATGCTGCCTTTTCTTCTGTCTGCTCCCCGCCTCTTTGCCTTGGCAGTTGTAAATGTTGATATGAACAGTTAGTAAGCTGGATCAAGGACCTGATCAGGATAAATAGTTCTTTTTTCATATTACCAGTTGCAGCACATCACTGGGAGGGAGGAAGGAAGGAGGAGTGTGCAGGATTTCCTTTGCAGAAGCAGCTGGACTCTAAACTTACTTAAGCTGATCTTGAAACTATTTAAACTGATATTATACAGCTCCCTTCCAGCCTGCCTTTTTTGTCTTCTACCATTAATTGTGCTTTCTTCCAAACCAGCTTCTCTCTCTTATACTTGTCTTGGGCTTTTTCTCTTTTGCATTCTGTTAATCTTATTAATTCTATTTCTGCACAATGCCTTTCCCTCTTCCATCCTCTCTCTTGAGAACTCTCCCATTCTTACTTTTTTGCATTTTTGCTTAGAAATGTACTTTGTAACCCTGTTGCTAAATCCTTTCCTTGATTCCAGCTACTTTGCTATCCTTGATTTTGCCTCCCATTGCTTACATTTCCAGGCTGCATGTATAGGTGCCACATACAAGGAAAATCTGAGTGAGAGTGCAAATTTAGAAGCTGGTTTTAAAATTTTGGCCTTGAAGATCTAGCCTGAGCTTGCCTTTGCAATATGCCCTGGAAAGATCTCAGAGGAGTGGATGATCTGATATTATCCATATGGCACTGCAGATTCAAAAGAATCACAAAATCCTCTCCTTCCCAGATTCTTCTGTATTGCCAGGCAAAGGAATCATGCCAATCACAAATGCTAATACAAGCACCAATTCCCAGTCAAAAAGCATAAGCAGTCTTAAAACTAAGCCAGGAAGAGTCAAATGTCTAATACTTTTCCACTCTCTAGCCTACATTACCACTGAAAGCTTGCTAAAAAAAGAAGAAAAATATATTATCCTCTCCTAGTCTCTCATTTTACTATTACTGCTGCTTAATAATTTGTCTATGTACTACAAAACCCAATGGGGTGGAGGGGGAAGGAGGTAGAGGGAAAGGCTGCTGTAATGGCTAACTAGCCTTGAACACAGCCAGGGATGGAGCATCCACAGCTTCTCTGGTCAACCTGTTCCTGTGTCTCACCAGTACCTTATCTCTGACATGTAAAGAATTACCTATGAAGTATACATCTGCTTCTAGAATTTATAATGTATTTTTATATTATGTGAAAATCAAAATATAGACAAAATAAATTCTTGCACATAGATGGACATCTAGCTAAAACATTACGTTTGAACTATCATATACAATTAATTTATATAAAATGTTCCTATATTTAACAACTTCTTTATTTAGAACTCAGAATTTAGAAGTGAGTTTCAATATATTTCATCCTGCCACAGAATTGAGCAGTGGCGTGTTGCAGAAATCAAGTGAAAGTGCCAAGGAATTTTGGTCTAGTGATGCAGACTGTCTGGAACATGAGCCATCTCATACAAGATAGGTTTCTCTGAGATAATAAAAAAAATAATAATGATGATTCTTCACACCTTCCCTGTTGTCAGTGTTCAACGAGCCCGTTTCTGAGTCTCTCACTTAGGCAAGTAATCCCACTGAAGTTGAGAAACTATTTAACATGAATAGAAATTGCTGAATTTAGCCTTAACTACACTATGTGTTTCTACAAGTAGCATCACACAAACCCCACATTCAGTGCCACTTTAGGAGATGTTTGTTGAAGCCACAAGAACTCCCAAGTCACAGATTGTGCCTCTGCAATGATTAAGTGCAAGATAAGCCTTAACTTTGAATTTCCCAGGACACCATATTTTCCTTGTATAAATCATTCCCCAAAAGGTACACAAATGAAACAAGACACTTCTCCATTGGTATCACAACAGGAGATGGAACCATTCACAATCTTACCTAAATAAGTGTAACACTTGCAAAGTTCTCCTTTTCTACTCCTGTTCCAGCCTCTGCTGGACTATATAAATTTCATTAGGATTGCACACTGCTGGTAAGCCCCTGGGATTCTGTTATGTACAGAAACAGCCCTTAAGTCCAAGGAAGCTTAGAAGTACATCATGGACCCATGCGGACCTCTCCTCCAGAAAGACAGACACGTATTTCTTTCTGAGGGGTTTTCTGAGCCCACCTGAGCACCCTATTTACTTCCTTTTTACTTCCTGTCTTTCACCACACTGTCATTGAGTACTGGTGTATCTCTACCCAGATTACTGAAGCAGCCATCATGACCTAAAGGCATTGCCCCAGATTGCTAAGGCTAACGTGTAGGTGTTTTATACTGAAATCACCCAGGTGAAATGATGGCAATGGTATGACTGATAAGGAAACCATACAATTATGGCTGGTTTATTCTCTACCACTTTGATTTACTTAAAATTTTCATATTTTCACTGCTTTACCTATTAAACTGTCTTTATTACAACCCATGATTTTTCTCACTTTTACCCTTCTGATTCTCTCCCCTATCCCACTGGGGAGGGAGTGAGCAAGAGGCTGTGTGGGCTTAGCTGCCAGCTGGGGTTAAACCATGACAATATGGCATTTATATTAACATAAGAATGATAACAACCAGTCATTAAGAGGGCTAAGTTCTCATCATTCCTCAGTGGTCTACCCTAAAAGCTCGTTATGAAACTAAACTTTTTTTTTTAAATGCATCCAAAGGAGACCATCCAAAATTATTAATAATAAATCCCTTTGTAACTATTATTAAGCAAACTAAGAGACAAATTTTAGTCAAATAAAGTGTAGTCCTGAGCAACCCACACCCCCCAAAACCAAATGAAAAGAACAAATTAAGGGTTTTATCTGTCAATTACAGAAGATAAGCATTTTGGTTCCTTGTAGCCTATTAAGTGTCCACTGCATTTAAATATATCTAACACTTAGATATATTAGATAATAATGCATGGATGTTGCAAGGTAAACAGATCCATAATCGAAATGACTGGATTCATACACTCTGTTAAAAGCATTGCCTGTTAGCAGAAATCAGTTGTATGTTATATATTTTGCCCTATAAACAAAGCTTAGTTACTGATACCACTGCAGAACTGGAAGAGGTACCCAGTTACAAGCATGGAATTACAGCAGTGGATCAAATGGGGTCTCACCCCACTTCAACCAGGAATTAACTGGGCAGCTCCAAGCAGATCCCAGAGTACAGAAGTGGTCATGGGCTCTTATGAATACTGAGTCTCATTCCAAAAAGAGCATTCTCTTTGCATTACTTCTAAAAATGTGTCTCCTCTCCAGAAGTATGAAATCTCATATTCCTGTCAAGCAAATTCTGACTGTTTTACCTACAGTGCCACAGCTATTCTTGCATTTGGTTAGAGTTAGCGGAAGATGTTACACTGTCTTAGCCAAAGCTAACAATAATATTTTTTTCCCCCTTTCTACAAACACTTTCTCCACACAAAGCAGCCTCCAGCCTACACAGGCAGGTAGGGTATAATAGCTGGATGCAAACCTAGGGAAAACTGTTGTAAATGGAAATATACTACAAAGAAGAAACACGGTAGCTGGAGACTCTCCACAATTATTTTCCATTTGACCTCCTACAAACAATTGTCATCAGGGAGCTGTGTTAGCATTACCAGACTGTAATTAAGCCTCCCATATCTAATACAAAGGGAAAACCAAGCAGATCACTGAACGCAAACTACAAGACAGAGGTTTTTCATACTGTTACGGGTGAGGAAGTGACTTGTTTTTTTTAGCCCTGAAGTACACAGCCACTCCAGCACCAAATAGTTAGACACTCTGCTTTCCCAAGAGCCATGCTCCTCCTTTCCCTGCCATGCTCCAGCAGTTGTAACCCCTGACACTCATTCGCATTCACTTAGACTGGGAAGGTAACTGTTTGTAGCTCAGCACCTGGCTCTTCAGTTATACATGGCTCCCAGGAGGAAAATACTAATTTTCTTCTGTGTGTAAGGAAGTGCAGCAGAAAAAAAAAAAAATCTATTTTATTACAAAAAGTGTATTTCTAGCAAACAAAAGGCAAATAAAAAACCAGCCTCGCTTAAAGTAACCTCATTCACCTAAACATTTTAAAATTACAAATATACACTCAGACTGAAACTCACACGTAGCACCATTTAAAACTGGTACAGAAAAAGGAATTTACAAAGAAAAAATGGATTAATTTGCTGTCAGATGGGTTATGCCACTGCTTTTTAATGTATACTGTGATTAAATTCTGCATGGGTATAGATAATACTGCCTCACCCCATCCTCAAAAATCCCAGGCAGCACTGTGATAGGCTTAGTTTCCTTTGTTAAAAATTTAAGAAAATCTGGGATCAACATAGCCTCCTCAATAAGTATGACCAAATGAAACAGCAATTTTGCCCTGCAATAAAATGATACTGAAACTGATAGGTATTTGTAGTTTAGGACAAGACAAAATATACATGTTCTGCCTCTGTAGAAGCACCACATCCACAGAATAAAAACTCCTTGGAATAAGCATTACAGACCAATATTGCAGTATAATACAGTACAATAATACAAGAAAATAATTTCAGCTGGCAAGCAGTAGAGAGATCCCACCTTACTTTTATAGCAAAAAAGCTCCACAAAGAGAGTGACTTCTGAACTCTCTCTCCATTACTTTGTTTATAGCAGTTCACAGCTTTATCAGGCTTGTTTCAAGAGAAAAAAAAAAAAAAAAAGGCTTTAGAGGTGAATAAATCCAAGGTTTGAGGTTTTATCCAAGCCTCAAAACATAAATCAAAGGGATGCTTAATCCAGGGTAGTACATTACAAAATAACCTAAGTGTTGGTGTGCTGCCATTCATGTATGTGGGAACGACCAACAGATCAAACTCAGTGTTAACCTTGGTTCAGCATTTTCATATCCATCTGAAAGCGCTCTAGTCTTTCAGTTGTTATGATAAAAAAGCACATGACTTGTTCTTATTTTTTTTTTCTTTTCTGTATAAACATTCCACCCGTTTTTTTCCTTCAGCAATGTCAATAGCTAATCAACCAGTGTAAGGAACTTAGTGCATAGCTTTTAGCAGTGAACACTGCTTTTCATAAACAGCTAAAGGATACCAAGAGAATTCTCTTTAAAAGCCCAGGAGAAAAAGAATGCTAGAAGTTTTCCATTTCCTGACACATTTCAATGTTGCTGTGGTAAAAGAAAACATTTACTTCTAAATATACTAAATGCATCCAATGTAAAATCTAAACAAAACGAGGCATTGCAGATCTGTTGTCAATTGTGTCCTTTGGAAATATCCTAAATCCTGACATGCTGAGGTTAAAACATCTTGATGAATGCTGAGCAAGAGTAGCTCCTAGTGACTTCAGTAGTTGTGGGTATTTCAGCCTTCTCTGGATTAAAATGAGGAGGCATGATTTTTATCAACAGAACAAGAGCTCTCCTGTGCCACATGTGAATTTAACAGCAAACTCTTATCAAATCAGAAAAATTGGACCACATCATGTGTTTAGCCAGTAGTCAGGGTTCACCAGAACAGCAGCTGACAGGATAACGTGCATCACCCTCATTTATTTATTTAAACTGCTAACACACTGTGCTGGTTCTCCATCTCTTTTTCTCAATCCTGCATAGCTTCAGGGATGATGTACAAAGCACATCAGGTGTTTCTCCCCTTGCTGCTGCTATCAAGCATTAGGAATGGCACAACTCACTCAAAGCATGCTTCCTGCTTTCACTACATCAATCAGCCACAGTAGAAAAATAGAAAAATCCCAAGGCAAACTTGTGTAAAATTATATATTTTAATTTAGGCTAGCAAGAAATGATGGAATGACTTGATAGCACATGACTACTTCCATGACAGCTCTTTTTTGCTGAACGTCATCTATGCAGCATGTGGAAAGATAGGTTATTTCAGAATTGGCATTAACTAGACAGGCAACATGCATGTTTCCGTATCCATACAGCATGAAGACCTCCAAACGCAGATGACAGAAACCTTTTTAGCGCATTTGTAAACTTTTAGATGCAAAAATGATTCAACCTGCTAGAAAACTATGTATAGAAAGTGCTCCTCCAGGTACTTTGGAACCACTAGCTTTCATAAACAAATTCAAGTTTCACAGAGGAGTGTTATAATTGAGCTCTGAATATTTGACACTGTGTATCATTGCAAAGCCAGTTTTCCTCCCAAGTTCTTAAGCAAGATCCCGTGTGCTTTGCAACAAGCAGGGGAAATGGGAAAGATCCATGAAAAAGATCCATGAAAAAGAGCTACGGGCTGTTTTTATTTCTTTATATTAAGTGATATTTTGCAAGTGGCACCCTGCAAGTTGTGCCTTAACTCCTTGTTAAAATTCAACTAAAATCTGTATTACCCCACTCTATACACATAGGTAAAATACACAGTTGAAAATCTATGAAACATATATTACTTGATTGATTCTGAAGAATAAAGCATTCCCCAGCAGATTTATTGGTTTACTGTACATCCACAGGACCAGTTAGCTGGAGAGCTGAAGAAAGAAAAACTGTCTAAAACAACTTTGGAATTGGGAAGTAAACCAGTCTGCAATGCTGCTTCTGGCTGGCCAAACTAATGTTTCATCTTTTTCTCAGTGAACACTAATATGCGACAGCAAATGATCCATTAGGTCTGGATCACAATGCTATTTTCCCCACTTATCCCTGGAATAACACTGTCTCGGACTGCTGGAGGAATAGAAATGCCATCAATTCATGTTAGCCCTAAAGTTTTCCCTCACAGCACTCCTCTGCTGAGAAGCCAGGAGACGAATGAGAGCCATCACCTTGAAGGTGCCAGTAATGAACTATGGAAAGATGTCCTGAAGCGCAAGGGACCCAACTCTGTGGAGAGCTCTGTAGCTTTCCTGCATCCCTGACCAATTTCTCCGTCAGCACCCTCTGCTGTGCTCCTTGCACTATGTACAATGACTGTTTTGGAAGCTTTATCACTCACCATCCCATAAACATACAATACAAATGCACTTCACACATACATATGCACACACACTCGAGACACACATGCACACGCACACTCGCTCCCCGACATCACATGCAATTCTTCCCAAGTCCCCTGTGTATTGCTTAAAAACAGAAACCAAGCACATACACACTAACATCCCCCCCCAAAAAAAACAAAATAAACCCCAAACAAAACAAAAACCAACCCAAACCAAACTAACCCCAAACGCCCAAACCAGTAAACAAAACCAACAAAACACACAAAAAGGAGGAAGGAATGGGGGGGCAGAGGGGGTAAAGGAAAAAAAAGCTTTTTTTTTTTTCCTGCTGTTGCTGTGGCTCCCAAGCATGTAATGCTAAGGAAGAGTAGTTCCACACTTTCATCAGCTAGCTACATCCTTGGGATGAAAGGGAGCAGACCGGAATGATGCTGAGGCTGCATAAGGGAAAATAAGGTTTTGCAAACATGCCTGACTCCCAGCGAAATTATCTCCTCCACATCCCCTCCTCCCTAAAACCTACCCTGAACGGGGGAAGGGGGGGGGGGGGACGACAAAACAGAACAAAACAAAACAAAAACAACAACACATAAGGAAAAAAGTGATGAAAAGACACAACTCACCTTAACAAGGGGTGTTGGATGGGGTCAGAGAGGAGGAAGGGTATATAAAAAGATCTATTTTTAGCAGAGGTTGTGATAGTATTGAAACACACAGACACAGGGTTTGGAAGCAAGGGAGAAGAGTATAAAAAAAACGAGGGGAAGAGAAATTATCAAGGTGCAAGTCGGTCTGGCACGGGAGAGAAGAATCCCCAAGGAAAAAATAAAAATAAAACAAAAAAAACAACCACAAAATGCCAAGAGGAGCAGGAGGGAGAGCGTGGCGGTGCCGGGGTTTTGTTTTGTTTCCCTTCGCTGGGGGGGCGGGCGGAGGCGGCGGAGAGGGGGGGTCGCGCTTTCGGCGAGGAGCCCCTCGCTGCCTCCCCGCGACCGTCTCTCTGCCCGGCGGCTCCGGGCGGCCGGGCTCGCTCCTCGCCCGGCTCCGGCGGCGGCGGGCGCGGCGCTCTACTCCCGCGGCTCGCTGGGGCTCTGCAGCCGCGTTCACGCCGCCGCCGCTGCCGCTCCTCGGCCACCCCCGCGCACCGCGCTCCCGCCGCCGCCCGCGGGCGCCCCCCGCAGCCCGCCGCTACGGGCCGGGGCGCTGGGACGCTCCGGGGCAGGGGCGGGACGGCAGCGGTGGGAAGCAGCGGGCAGGGGTGGGGACACACGAACACACACACACACACACACACACACACACACACCTCTTCGCGGTGGGTGCCGGCCGCGGAGAGGGACCCGCAAGGGGTAAGTGCCGGTGCGGCGCCCCAGGGACCCCGCTGTGACACACCGCCGGGACCCCCGTGTCCCTGCCCGGCGCCTCGGTGCAGGAGCCAGCTCGCCCTCTGGGCTGTCGAACACCCTCCCCTCGCCCGGCGCCCGCGGGGAACGGGAGCTCAGGTCTGGGGGGGCGAAACTCGGGCACGCTGAAAGGCGACGGGCGTTTTACCAGTGGCACGTAAGTGTCGCTCAGTGTCATTGAGAGAAGCCCCAGCAACAAGCTGGGAGCCTGAGAACTGTACTTACTTCCATTAAAAGTAGTAAAACTGCATCCAGCTTTGCCTGTCATACTGAAGCGTGGTTTACAGGTAGCGGCGCCAGCAGATGATGGTCATTTCGTGATCCAGCTGGTAGCTACTCCAAGGATTTTGTTGATAAGGACCATCAGAGGGTCACTTTGTCTTAAGCAGCTGCCAAAATCCAGCAAACATTTAGATGTTAGGGAAACAACCTTTTACCGGGCTTATCACCCCCAGGAATACTCTCCAACTAAAAATAAATCCTGTGAATGTTGTTTTTAAGCAGATAAATATAAAAACTTCGGAAGCCCATTTGCGTTTTCATTGTCTAGGTTGAAACGAGTCAGGGAATGAAGTGGAGAATTTAAGTGCAGAGAAATAAACAGGATTTTTAAAAGTATTATATTTATCTATGGTGCTATTACCAACCATATGTAAACATGCCTGTTTATGACTTGTGATTCGGAATTGGCATTGTCCCATAAATGATGAGAGCAAACGCAGGTCAAGCTGTTGGATCCACAGCTTGCAAATGATATACAAGCTGTGCTTCGGCACCACTGTTACACTGAGATAAGCAGGAGTACATATAGTAAATAGTAGAACGATATGCTCCTGTATGTAAATCGATGCTAAGAAAGAAAGACACTTCCTCAAAATAGTACCATTTGTTGATGACTGGAAGTAGATGAAACTATGTGGAATGAGAGTTTGGATGTACTGGGGTAGGCAGTGGTTGCTTCTAATTACTACTAGCCTTGGTACCCACAGGGAGGACAGTGGATGAACCAGCTGGCTACAAGAGGACTGCAGGCATAAAAAAAAAGATAACAATTTCATTATCCTGTATTTGAGCTCCTTTACAGCAGAGGAACTGGAGGAATAATGAGCTTTCCAAATCTCTCATATGAAGTAGAAATAAAAGAAAAGTATGTTGTTCCTTTAGTGAGCTTCTTGCAGGAAGTGAGCTTCTCACAGGACTCAGAGGAAGATCTTCTGTCTCAGTGCAGGTTCAACTTCTGCCCATTTCTTCTCCAGTTTCCTCTGAGAGCCCAATTGTTCAGCAGTCTAATGACTGCACCCAAGAATTTACAGGGTTTGGATCACATTTCTCTTTTTAAAAAGTCAGATATCTATAGAATTATTCACAGCCACACAAAGGGGAGTAAAGACATTGGAAATAAGCTCTGTGCTGCTTGAAGCCTTGATTTCCACAATAACGAAGTTGGGAAAATGTTTTATAGGTTAAAGTGGAGGTAATGTTAGTGAATATTTTCTTTAATTTCAGTTCATTTTCAAGAAGCTGCATCTCAGTTAACGTGCATTTACATGAACTCTCATTGACTACTATTATTTACGAATCAATTTGCACTGTTGCAAAAGTGCCAATTTACTGTAAAGCACAGGTCTATCCAGGATGAGGGGCAAGGCTCTGAGCATTACCAGTTCTCTGAGCTACTCTATTCCCGGTAATATCAGGGCAGTTTTTATTGTCAATTATAACTCGTGGCCCTACTGACTTTCCCATATTTGCACAGACCTATTATTTTTAATTCCACTTCTCTGGAAAAATAGCGCCCTTTGATGAATTGCTTTACAGTTGGATTGTGAAAAGCACACACACTGGTGGTATTCGGGAACACCAAAACTCAAAATGCTTAAATGCCAGCATATCTTTTTAAAACATACATTTCAGTTGTCATGTCACAGGCTCTGCATATTCAATATGTGATTTACAAGCCTAACTTGTCACTCAAGAAATTTGAATGCTTGGAAAGAGTTTTACAGCTTGAACATACATTTAAATGGATGGAAATCGTGACAAGGGTTAAAATTGGAGAATTTGATTATGTAAAGAGCTCCTGTAGAAATCCTTTTTCCGGAAGGCAGCATACCTGCATTATAGATAATTGTCTAAATTGCTCAAATCCCAAAGGTAGTCAAAAAGGTTATTGAGAGAACAAGACAGAGCATCCAAACTGACATAAACAAAATCACTCCTCACAGGTCATTATGTTGTTTCAGGGTATCACTGTTGCAGCAAACAGTTAATGCTGGGCACCTTTCCTCTGGTTTTCATTCAGGCAGTCTAGAGGAAGACACATGTTGTGTTCGGTTCATTATGAAACACACAGATCATGTACACTGACAGAGCAGCAAAGAATCTTTGAGGAAGAGAGATAAAATCTTCAGTTTGGGTAATGAATTCGGTGGCCTTATGCTGAGAGGTATGAACCAGGTCACCATGAGCTCTTGCCTGCCAGCAGTTGTCTTTAAAATCTCTGCTCCAGGGTAGACCCAGGCAAAGAACAACTTGCTTCCCCCTCAACCTGGTGAAGATATCTGCAGCTCTCTACTGCTGCTATAGTACTGTTCCCCCAAAGCTATGCTGTAGCCAACAAGAGGTGAACCTTTGGTACAGCCTCACTCTGAGTACTATGTACAGTTCTGGGTCCACAAATCAAGGTGGATGTGGAGGTCCTTGTATGCATCTAGAGGAGGGCAATAAAAGAACTGTAAGGAATGAGGAACAGCTAAGAACTTCAGGCTTATCTAGTTTGGAGGAAAGGAGGCTGAGAGGTAACCTGATTGGTCTCTGCAGCTTCCTGAGGAGGGGAAGCGGAGGAGGAGTTCCTGAGCTCTTCTCCCTGGCATCCAGTGACAGCATGTACGGGAATGGTTCAAAGCTGCATCAGGGGAGGTTCAGACTGGACATTAGGAAGCACTTATGTTTTTAATGAGAGGAAGGTCAAACACTGGAACAGGCTTCCCAGAGAGGTGGTCGATGCCCCAACCCTGGCACTGTTTAAGAGGCATTTGGATAGTGTCCTTAATAGCATGCTTTTACTTCTGGTCAGCCAGTTGGACTAGGTGATCATTGTAGCTCTCTTCCAACTGAAATACTGTTTTCTCTTCCTTTCCCTTCCCTTCTGTTCCCTTTCCTTCCCATTTTCCTTCCCTTCCCTTTCATCTCTTCCTTTTATTGTTTCAATTTATTTGAGATACTCTGACTGTCCCTCTTGTCTAGACTTTTGTCTGCTTCACCCAAGAATGGTGAAGTCCACGTCTCATGCCCAGGTGCGATGGAAGTCCACTCGCCACTTCACAGGTTATGGAAGCTTTAAACAGAGCATGTCAAAGTATTCATTTAATACACTCCCAAATTTAATATGGATGTGTGAGTAATAAGTAGTACTTCAAGATGGTTGGGAAGTCCTGAAAGAGATCACATATATGACAATTACTTCACACTATGCCTTTTAAAAAATTATCTCCTGGTTATCTATTACTGTGTAAGGGCCTTGCAACACAAGATAGAAACTTAGGTTCCATGGGTTTTAATAGTATGATTTACTGCATTTGTGAAAGAAGCTATTTCACAAGGGTGTGATGTTAGAGTTCCAAAAATGTGACAGGGAAATAATGATAAAACAGGCTTTTAAACTGAACAAATATCAAACAACACTGAAACGAAACACTTCAGGCTAGATAACCAACCTAAATAGTCCTATGATATTGTATATTATTGATGGTTTTGTTAACATTTTCATGCATTTTAAACTTACTGTCAAAAGCTTCTTTAAAAGCTTTGTATTATACTAGTCGACATGTCTTTAAAATTCTAAACATTCCTAATACTGTGTGATGTTGAATGAGTTGTGTTTGCTATTTGACTGCAGTTCGATGCAACTGACAGCAATTTTAAATATCTAACTACTTTTTAATAGAAATATGTCATGCATTATAATTTTTCCTCTTAAATTATTAGCATTGTGACAGATCTGGATACAATTTTGCATACCAATTTGAATTAACATAAACCAGGCTAATAATGTGCACTTGTGAGCAAACCTTTTGTTCCAGACTGAGGCACAGCAGCTGAGCTAGAAACCAGGCAGACAAATGATGGAGTTATGAAGGGAAATCCCTTCTCCTTCTGCAGAGAAGTAGCTGATATCTGATGTTCCCTATTAATATGAAAGTTTCTACCCTCTAGCAGAGGAGCCTTTTGTGATCGCTAGTCCAGAGTCTCAGCTGTATTTAAGTGTCTGCTTCCTGTCAAAACTGCTCAAAGTATTAAGGATTACTTGTGATACCTTGGTTTTGCAGAGGGATGTCATACCGAACTTTGTCAACATTCATTTATACTGTAGCCATTAAGTCATGAACAGTCCTTTCTGGGCTAAATTGGTAAATATATATATCTAGATCACAGTGATGAGCACCTTTCCCCTCCTCCCAGTTAATTGTTTTGTACTACTGAGTAACAGCAACAGTCTATTTATTTTGTGCATCCTTTCAAGAATGTCACACAAGCCAGCACTGATGGACTTCTGTGAAAGCTGTATTACTCCAGTTCACTTTCTGTGTTTCAACAGCTATGTCACAAACTTGCTGGAAGCTATCCAAAGTGACTTGTCTCCCACCACCCAATGTACTTCTTCCAGAAAACAATCAACAAGTTCTCAAAATGACCTTCCACTGCAATGATTTCTGAAATTACAACTGCATTTTAAAAACTGAGCATGGTTCTTATTTTGGCACCTGGCACCATACCTACAAGGCTGACCTCTATGAGCTCCTTCCACTGCGTCACAATGACACTAGCTTTTTCCCCATACTATTAGTTTATTTATTCAACTTTGGTGGCTATCTATTCAGACTTATTGGTAGCTCTTATCTGACCAAGAAGATTACTGACAGGTTCATTCATTTTAAAAGGAGACTAGAATGGATTTCTCATTTGGCTGTCAGTCCGTGTTCTTCATTTGTCAGAAAAAAAGTTAAAGCTTGATCTTCATTTGTCAAATCTGTCTTTCCCATCATATACAGTGAGTCAGAGATTACAACTCATCTCAAGTACTTATAGTAAATAAGCTGTGAACAGTAAGAATAGGATTGCTTGACTTTGAAAGGCATGTACAGTAGCTCATACAGGACACCATCGGTAGGATCAAGCCAATAAAACAGAACAGCAAAATTTAGCAGACTCCTGCTCCACTCATAGGTACACAAGCTTTCCCTATTTGGTCTTGCTTTATTTGTCTCTGATGCTTGTTACAGAAGGACATGAAGTTTCCTCTGTTCTGGCATCATACATGTAAAAAACTATCAATCAGCAGGATTTTCTTAGGGAATCGGGTTATTTTTTTTTTAATTCTGGTAAGCTTTTTAGTTTTTTGCATCTCCATGATATTGATTAGTCAGAAGGTTGTTTGTTTGTTTGTTTTTTATGGAAGTAGTTCCTTAACCTCTAAGATAAAGCTAGATTTTGTAGAGGATAAGAAATATCCTAGAACTCAACAGGCCAGGTGTCAAGGAGCAGTAAGGACTGGCAGCTCCCTCAAGGACAGGGAACAAGGAGCCAACGGGAATAAACCCTTCTCACATTGCAGCACTCAATCCCATAGCACCCAAATGAGGTGAACAAAACAGGCGTAGAAATTATGGTCAGATTCAAGCACGAGTCCAAATCATCAGGCAAGTTCACTGTGAAATCAACCTGATGAGATCAAGTCCAGTGACTGCTGGGCAGGTCCATCATGCAGAGCAGCTCTGAGATTAAGCTGGAAAATTAGGCTGCAGATCAGAACCATCCATGGCCAGGCATAACTGTGCTGCTCAAGAACAGCACTCCTGCAGCATAGCTGAAAAAGAGATTGAAGGCACTGGGCTGAGCTTAAAAAAGCCTCTGTGTCCATGGGTAGTGGTGTGGATTGAGGTTGCAGGTGAGGCTGGTTAGTGCCAGTAAGGCTTACTAATGCATTCAGAGACTGTGAAAGTAACAAAAGAAGTGTTTCTACTTGCCTTTTGAGTGCTTATGGAAATAAGGGAAAAGTTTATTAAGTACTTATTTTACCTATTCTGGGGGCAGCTGGAGCTTTGTCCTTATAACTGTGCCAAAAAGGGAAAAGAAAATTTTGGTCTTTCATTATATTTCATCATTTTGCTCTTTCCAGTTGCCTTCATATTTTCTGTTACTTCTTATTGTCCTCCATGGTGCTAGGGTCTCTATTTCCCCTGTGTGTCTTTCAGGTTTCCTATGAAGAAGGCTATTTCTCCTTTTGCTTCTACCCTCTGCTTTCTAATTTCTATGCCCTGAGCTGTGCGAAGAATTTCTTATGGCCAAACTAGCATGCAGGTGACTGCATTTTGATTTCGCTTTACTTAGGTATGCATTTGGCTCACTGTACTCTATTAGGAAGTGGCTTCTGACTTAACAGCAGATCAGACTTTGAACTTACCTGCAGTGACATGAGTGCGGTTGTACACCGGGGAGCTTAGATCAGATCATCATTAATTGCCTCTAGTAATTTCTCAACCCATGTACTCAACTTAAAATGCTTCTTTTGGCTTGATGATGCCACCTCCCATTTCATGCATCTTCAGCCCTTCCATCATCAGTCCTTATGATATTTTTCTGTCAACTCAGATTTTCTCCATGTCATTTTGCTCCTGCTTCCTAATCACAGCTTTAAGCACAATTCTCACTGTCCTTGACAACCTTGGACCAATGAGCAATTTCATAAAATGAGAATCAATTCCAATATAATTTTATACTCCTACATTTAGAAGTATATTTTAAGATAAATGTAAATTCTTGTTACTCTGTTGTGTTAAAATATCTGACAGTGCCTCAATATTTTACATTATTGTACCTTTTTAATATTTCATGATCTAAATCCAATTAATAAACAGAATATTAGGAAAAACAGAAAACTCACCAAGACCTTTACAAGAGAAGAAATTACTCCTAGCTCTGATCGCAGATTCTTTTCGCATGGAATTTCACATCCTGCTTTCAAAATAATTGAACCACAGCATGACAGAAAATATTACTTACCAGGACCAGTGAAGTGAAAATGTGAAACACAATAAAAATATCTCAGTGGAACGTACATATTACTTAATGGCTGCACACTTACATTGTGTCCTCTGCATGGACAGTCACTTCTGACTATATTTGAAAAGAGATGGCTGTCTGTGAACTAATCAAATTCTGCTGTATTAAGTGTAGTTTATCCTTATGCTTATAAACCTGACCCATAGCCTAATTTACTCCCACTCCTATATTTAAATTCATGCATGATCTGACAGATCTGATAATCTAAGTTGCCATAATGAATTTCTCCCTTCAGAAAACAAAGCATGAAGCATCAAATTTCTGGAATTGACCTCAAAATTTTAAATCAAGTTTCATGTAAAGGTTTTCAGGAAAAACACAACTTTTTATTTTTAAACTGACATGTGGAAGGTTAATTGCTATTTCTGGTATGTGATAACAAGAACAGACAGGACACGGTCCTTTAGTATACAAATGGGGGGCACATTCCCAAGTTGCTTTGATTTTAATAATAAGAAATTACATTTATTATTTGAAATTGTAAAATATTGAGTGTTGAGCAGAGAATTTGCAAAATGGATTGAATTAATGAATCTATTTATATTATTTGATTATGGCAATGAGGAAGAAGCTACTTTCTGTAAATAATTTGAATCTTCCATGTTTTTGCTTCAACCAACAATGAAAACAATTTTTGTTTTCTACCTGACATACCAAATTACATCAATATCTCAAGAGTTCAACCTGAGCCCGATTCCACAAGAACCTTTATCCACCAATTTGACCTTCTTCAGACGGTTTTTTTATTGTCACTTAATATGAACTGTTTTCACCTGTGACTCCTCAGGCAGAGGAATCAAAAGTCAGTGCCCTTTGAGAAAATTACTGTCTTTGTTCATTTAGGAATGCTTCCAAGAATCTCATTCATGCAAACAGAGGCTTCCAACTATGTCATAGACTTCTTCCATTGTGACCCTGATCCGCAGGCAGGATCAGGTCCTAGGGTGCCAGGGGACAGGGTGAGAGCTACCAGCAGCAGCAGTGAGCACTTCCTAATTTGCAAGATCAGCAGGGTTAACATAAACAGTTTAAATGCATTTTCCCTCTTGCGAGGTAGAGCCTGCTCCTATGAACTTTTCCACCTGAAGATTAGTGACTGCAGCAACCCCTAACAGGCAGGCATTGCTACACAGCAAGGATTAGCAAGGGGCAGTTTCCTCCATCTCTGGCAAAGAGGGGTGTAAAGATTAAGGTTCAAGTGAGTGAGTAAGTGAATGCACTTTGGCACAGTGCACTTGTGCAGACTTCTGGATAGGATGGAATAGCTGCTGCTCTTCTTACCTTAGATTGTACTAGGGCTCCTAAGTCTGCCCTGTGAGACTTTGCACCCATCTGAGATGGTTGAGTGGTTGATGGATTCAGAGATAGTAAGCAGCAGGAACTTCAACGCAGCTTCAAAATCACGGCAGATAGGCTATAACCAGCACTTAATCTACTGAATTTGATGAAACTTTAAACATTTATTTGCCATTCTAATTTGCATTTAGTCCTTGTTCAGGAAATGGTAGGGGTAACTTTTCCCTTAATAATAATTAATTATTATTATTATAATGGGGTAATAAATAATAAATTAAACTGAGGTTATAAATTACAATGCAGTAATAAATAAGAGATGACAACTATTTCCTTTCCTTGGGAAAGTCAGTGGTGGAAAACCATCAAAAGCTTCTGGGAACATGGAACACCTCAGACTCGGATTACATAGAATGTGACCATTTCTTATCTGGAAGAAACCTTTGTGGAGTTTCTGAAAAAGCTATTATGGAACAGGAGTCATGAGGAAGGAATGTGAAAAATTGATTTGGAGGTTTTCTTAAGACACAATTTTTCCGCAAACTTTCCGTGCCTTCCTATTTCTGATAAGAAATGTATTAATAGTATCAATGAAAAGAGTAGTATTTGAGGTGAAGCTCTTTTACCACTTCAAAACCACCATCACCACCAAACAGCATAGAGTCCAATTCAGAATAGTTTCAGGGAAAACAAAGTAACGAAAATGCAGCAGCTCTACTATTACAGAGCTGTATGGACCTTTAGACGTTTCTGGTATGAACTGGTCAATGGGTTTTATGCAGAAACCTGTAATATGCTGTGCTGGTCTTTAGGAATTTGGGTATGGTAAGAAACATTTCTTTCTTAAAATCCTTGGCTCAGAGTGACTGATGGACAGCACATTGTGCCAGAGATAAAGGAGATTTAAAATAATGCTGACCAGTAGTGAAACTCTGGAGTGAACACCACTCCATATCTGTAAGTAGAGCTGTAGGGAAGAAGTCAGGTGCAGGTAGCTCTGTTTCTGATCATAGCAGATTCTGAAGCAGCACATTTTATGGTTTTCAAGTATACCAGACAGAAGTGGCTGACTATGAAACTGGACTGCAGAAATCTGGGGAGTACTGTATTTATAGACTCACAGGATGGTTAGGGTTTCAAGAGACTTTAAAGTTCCAGCCCCCCCTGCCATGGGCAGAGTCACCTTCCATTAGACCGGGTTGATCAAAGTCCCATCCAACCTGGCCATGAACATTGGCAGGGGTGGAGCAGCCGCAGCTTCTCTGGGCAACCTGTTCCAGTGTTCCACCTGAAAATGTCTGAATGCATTTTAGAAATGCATTTTAGCAGAGATTACATAAAGGAGAGAAAAACAGAGGACTTTTTCACTGATATAAGACTGAAGAGCTAGACTTGAAATATTGAGTACCTGCATCTTGGGTAAAAGAACAGGTCTTGAAAAGAGGAAGCAGAGCATATGCTATGATTAAAGCAAATAGAATTTATCAAGCAAAATGAATAAATGTAATACATTTAGTGGATGGTGTGCAGGCTGGACATGACAGGAAATCAAAAAAGTAAAGGAATGGAGGGTTTAACTAGAAAGGCATGAAAAGCTCAAATTGAGAGTTCACAAATAAATACCACAAGAACAATACAAGCTAAAAGAAGATGAGACATTTCGCACTCCTAACTGCAAAATAGGAGAGCAATTAATGAGCTGTCAGAAACAGTTACTTCCCAATTGAATGAAAAGCCACAGGTAGTGGAAGCTAAGAAAGTGAAAATCAAGGCTTAGGGAAGGAGAATTACCCCACTAAGTGAATTTATCTTCTGAACATGTGGCTAAATCTGTTAACAAAGATGAAGATTTTAATAGTACAAGGGGAATTTAATATGCCTTTCTGTATTAAAAATGGGCTGAACCCTCAACCAATACCTGAGCTAGTTCTGAGCAAGATATCCCATGCGCCCTACAATGTTATAATGTCATTGCACAGAAATAAAATGCCTTTTGTTTTGTTTTGTTAATAAAGCAGCTCAAGGCCCATGACCCTGAACTGTTTTGATCCAGGGTGGTGGTTTTGGCATAAGCTTGGACATCACTGGGTAATTACTGAAGTTGGGGTAGGGGTGTTCCTGCTTTGCAAAGTGTGAGGCTCAAGGAGGTGGCCCAGGGCAGGGCAATAGAAAGTACAAATCAAAGCCAGGAGGTGAGCAAGGTCATTGGAGGGGAAGATTTTGCAACTTTCCTCACCTCCTCCTCATCAGATTTACCTAGATGCCTCTCTTGGGATCATGGAAACAACCAGGGCTCTTTCTCCCTTCCTGCACATCTGTGCCATGCTCCCACATTCCACTGACTGTGAGAAGGATGTGGGATCTAGAAAGTGGCAATATTTATAGCTACTTCAGTGTGCAGGCTATGTTTTAAGGTCTTGAAGAAGATTTGATTGCTACTGGTTGGTGCATTCAAAAGTTAGTAAGAGGTTACCTGGAGGACACAACCACACCAGAGTGTGATTAAAGTGACAACACTTAGGAAATCAGGGTAGTAGACAAACAAAGAAAGAGTCTGCTTTAACCCAAACAATCTTTGCACTCCTAATTTCCTCCCTGCCCCTTGTCTAGTCTCCTCTGACTGACATGTATCAGAAGGCTTAAGGTCAAGTTAGAAATTGAGCACATATCTCCAGAGTCCACCACTTCATTTAAGCTGAAAGAAGTGCTTCTTACACCACTGCTGTGTCATTGCTATGAATTATGGGGGTTTTAAATAAATTGTATTCAAACTCCAGATAATTATCTTATAGCTGCAACTGTTTCTTTCAAAATGATGTTTCAAGTATCTTGTAACCCACATATGTATTTTCCCAAAACTACCTCAGCTCCTTCAGTTTATACACCTCAGTCAAGCATAAAATTAAACAAAAGAAAATTATGCTCAAAGAAAGAAAAAAACATCTGGAAAAACAAATCATCCTATTGTCTTAGTGCATTGTAGTTAAAGGCTGAGAAGTGGAAAATAGAAATCACACTCCACTTTGTGAAAGCTCCAGTGCTGGCAGAGGTCAAACTAATAAGGCTGGTAAATCTTTATTATAAATACTTAATAAAACTTCACAGGTGTATGATTTACTGCATTATAATTCATTGACAAAAGGAAATAACTAAGACCCTATACTTGCAAAGACTATGCATTTCCTTTAATATTGCAAACCACAAGCCTCCCCACTGGTCACAGATATGTGGGTGTAAAATGGAATTTTCCTCTATTTTTTCTTGGCTGTAACCCATACCTGACCAGCACTTCCTAACCTAAAATGATGAAAAAATGTGAAAATATCTCCATATTGGAAAGAAAAAAAGTATTCCTGAAAAGAGTAGGTGCTTTTTAGAATGTGAGGAAGTTTCTTGGTAGAGAGGACACCTTGCTTGTAAGTCATAGATATTGCTCTGCTCAGAACAGTCGGAGTTCATGGAGTTAGCACGAGCCCTTATTCCTATTTTAACAGATCTTCCCTATGCACTAGAATGTAATTTCCTTAGATGGCATCACTTTATTAATTTGATGTGTACATAAACTTATAATTTTTTTTTTTGCATGTAATTAAAAGATTTAGTGAGCAAATTTATTAAAAAAAAACACCTTACAAGGTTCCATATCTCTAAAGAAAAATGTTCGAAGTTGCTGTTTTAAGCTTCATTATGATTCTTATGAAAAAAAAAAAAAGGGCTTCTGGAATTGTATGGTTCAGTAGAAAAACTTTGATATACATGTTAACATCAATTTACGAGTAGGTTTTAGATGTTTGTATACTTATAGGAGTATATCATATGCTCTTTTGGAAAGGAGAGTCTATTTAAAAGACTAACATGGAATTGGTTGATGAGAAAATGAACATGAGCCGGCAGTGTGCGCTTGCAGCCCAGAAAGCCAACTGTATCCTGGGCTGCATCAAAAGGAGCATGACCAGCAGGTCGAAGGAGGTGATCCTGCCCCTCTACTCTGCTCTTGTGAGACCTCACCTGGAGTATTGTGTGCAGTTCTGGTGTCCTCAACATAAAAAGGACATGGAACTGTTGGAACAAGTTCAGAGAAGGGCCACGAGGATGATCAGGGGACTGGAGCACCTCCCGTATGAAGACAGGCTGAGAAAGTTGGGGCTGTTCAGCCTGGAGAGGAGAAGGCTGTGTGGAGACCTCATAGCAGCCTTCCAGTATCGGAAGGGGGCCTATAGGGATGCTGGAGATGAACTCTTCATTAGGGACTGTAGTGACAGGACGAGGGGTAACAGGTTAAAACTTAAACAGGGGAAGTTCAGATTGGATATAAAGAAGAAGTTCTTTACTGTGAGAGTGGTGAGGCACTGGAACAGGCTGCTCAAAGAAGTGGTAAATGCTCCATCCCTGGCAGTGTTGAAGACCAGGTTGGACAAGGCCTTGGGTAATATGGTTTAGTGTGAGGTGTCCCTGCCCATGGCAGGGGGGTTGGAACTAGATGATCTTAAGGTCTTTTCCAACCCTAACTATTCTATGATTCTATGATTTGTATGTAAGGAAACATCATTTGGAACCTTTGCAAGACAGTCTGCCCAAAAGAGGCAGCTCTCACTAGTGATTAAATACATGAATTTGCCAAAAGTGCAGTGATTCATGGAAATGGCTGGTATTGCTTTTTTACCATACCACTCATTTCCATGGATTGATTTATTGGTGGGTTTAAGCCCATTAATAACTATATTTGAAAACTCCTGCCTTGTGTGTATTCACATCATATTAAGTAGTGTTGAACTCCTGCAAAAAAGGCATTTTCTAGTTACTTTCCAGCAAGGTAGGGTTTGTCATATTTCTGAATGGCCAGAATGCTGTGAGGGAAGTAAAAAATACTATAGAAAAGAATAAATGCAACATGCTGCGTTTTTATCACAAAGTTGATGGGGAACAAGACTGTATTCTGCTACAACCTTGAGAGACTGTGAGGGAAAAATATGAGAACTATAAAAATAATGCCAAGTGACATTTTCTCCCAACTTGCACAATAAATACACTGGTTGTGCAGTAAATACACTGGTTGTGGAATAGCTAGGTGGGACAAAAACATGTACAATGCTTATCTGCTGTTAAAGAAAAGCCTATTTTTGTCCTACAGAACGGAGAAACTGTTCAAGAGTAGTTCATCTACGTAAAAATATGACCCAAGAAGGCCTACCAAGCAAGGTCAGTATGTCCTAAAATGATTTGTTAAATAAATTCAGCCCTGAGGTGCTGACAGCTACTTTAACGAGCATATCAGGTCTCTTTTCCAAAACCTTTTGAAACAGCATAGGAGGGCACAAGGCATGATTAAGCAGCAAGTCTTTCTCCCACGTTTAACTGGAGAGATACCACCCCTGGCCTATTCCAGGCAGTTCTGCATGTTATACTGGCACAAAGAAGGAAACAGAAAAGGTATAAAAGAAAACTTCTAGAAATTTTTCTTAGTTTAAGATGTTGAAAATTCAGGGCTAGATTTCAAAGAGAATACCAAATTAGCTGGACTTTTGACTGCTCTTTTCCCCTTTTCCTGAAGTTTCTATTAGAAAATGTGCTCTTTTGCTTCTGTGTGGATTTTGCTTTAGCTGTTTGTCCTGGGTTTAGCAGTAGCAGTCAATTTTTCTCCTTCTTGGTAGCTGGTGCAGTGCTGTGTTTTGACTTTCAGCCTGAGAACAGCACTGATCACACCGATGTTTTCAGTTGCTGCTCAGTAATGTTTACTCTGACCAAGGACTTTGTGAGCTTCATGCTCTGCCAGGGAGGAGGGGAAGCCAGGAGGAAGCAGAGACAGGACACCTGACCCAAACTAACCAAAGAGGTATTCCATACCACAGCATGTCATGCCTGGGATGGGGGGGGGGGGGGTAACTGGGAGTTACCTGCAAGGGCAAGGGTTCTTCTGGGTTGGGCTCATTTCTGCAGGTGGTACAGTATCCTCTTCCCTTGTTATTTCCCTTATCATTATTATCACTGGTGGTAGCAGCAGTGATTTGTGTTACTGGACTGTTCTTATCTCAACCTGTGGGAGTTACATTCTTTCGATTCTCCTCCCCATCCCTCCGGGAGCAGGGAAAGGGGGGAGGAAGGAAAGAAAGAGAGAGGAAAAGGGAGTATGAGTGAACAAGCTGTCTGGCTGGGTTTAAACCACGACACTGTTAAAACTCATGTCCTAAGCCTAAAAATAAAAGTCAGTCTATGCTGGCATTTGCAACAAGGCAGCAGGTTTGAAACAATGATCCATAAAGTTCCTTTTAGTGTTCTTTTCCTATTTTAAAGCAAACCTTCCCCAAGAATTATGATGAACAAGTGGAGGGATGCATTCAACAGCAGGGAGTCACTAATGACCATTTCTGTCCTCACCAGTAAATGGCACAGCAGTTAATGGAAATTACTTTTGAGTAATTCTCAAGATAGCTGAATGAAGAAGCCAGCCAAAGAGACATTTAAATCTCCTCTCTCTTAATTAACATGCATCTGGTAAATATATAATACTGTAAATACCATATTATCTCTGATACTGTAAAAGAACAGTGAGAGGATTGATACTGATATAGATAGATAAATTAGATTGTTAAATGGTCTCCTGGTGTTTGTCACTCCCAACCACTGCAATTATAACTACATTTGAATACTTGACAGTATGCAAAACACAATTTAAAGTAAATAGTTTAAAATACATGTGTCTGAAGTAACCTTTCAAACAGCATATTCCAAGAAAGACAGAGAAAGGAAAAGGATTTTATGCACTCACCAAAAATAGGGAAAAAATTATGTAGGAAAAGCAATGAGATAGTGCCCCAAAGTTTTCACTCTCCCTTCCTCTTTTTTAATTGCCTCTTTTTTTTTATTTCTTCTTTTAAAACTCTTTTCTTCTTTCTGTAAGAATAGATTTCTAAGGTAGATCCTCAGTAATTTTTGAGGAAATTAATTCTTCACAGTCTTTTTTATTAAGCACCCATAAAATGGAAACCTCCAAAACTACATCACTTTTGGAAACACAGGCCTATGAGGACTGCTGAATATAAAACCCCTTCAGACATGACCTTCAGTGCAGTGTAAAATTCTACTGATTTTCCAGTCCAGCATTGTTGAAATGCCCTGGGCCTTAAGAGAATTAAGTATGCCACAAAGTAAGTCTGGGATGGTGCCACCTGTACTGGGGGTTTTAGTCCAGGCATGGTGTGAGGAACAGAGCTGGAAACTTACCACTGGCATGGGACTTATAGCGGTGTGACAATTAGCTCTGTGTGATTGGAAGAAGTCCTGAGAAAATGAAAGAGTGATGAGCATTCCCAAATCATGTGAAAGTTTGCCTGCAGATGGGTATAAATGGATGTCACTCTGATGGAGGAAATAAAACTCTGAGATAGGACTAAACAAGACTATAGATAACCCTGATCAAAAATGAACTTCTTAGGAGAAGGAACAGACAGCATACATGCAAATAATTTTTAAAAGTCCTGTATTCTTTGTGCACCAGAAAGGACATTAAAAAAAAATTGGCTTCTATTCAATGGTTGTTTAAAAACAATATTCCTTGTGTCCACCAAACTACTCTGGGCAGAAAAGTCCTTCTACCCTTCATGTATGTGTAGTGTCCATCAAAATGGAAACAATATCTTTAGACTTCAGTATAGTGGGACTGATGTCCCACAATATTGGTAGATACAAGGTGATGACAGATACTGTGATGACTCTAAGACCTGCTTCCAAGCCTCTGTCCAGGAATTCCAGGCACTGCCTTCCTCTGGCTACAGATCCTACAGAAACCCCTCTGGCTTCCCCTTTCTACTACCTTGCTATAACTGCATTACTATTCCTGCACAAGCAATGCTGACATACTGATGATCCTTGACCCCTAAGGCCCAGCCTGACTAAATCATTATCTGGGGCATAATGACACTGGATTAATGCAAGAACATCTTTAGATGCCCATGTCTGTGGGAACAGCAATACTGTTTCCACTGTATTTTCCCATCCGCGATAACACACTCTTGATAATGTGCTGTTTTCTTCTACCTTACAGTACCAAAAATTTCTTTGTGCCTGGTGCTATTTTTTTTTCCTTCTCCTCAATACAAAAGCTAGAGATTAAGTCAACTCCATTAAAATAACAGTCTCCTAGGCTACCTTTTCCTCTAACTGATGTCAGGACCTGGGTAGACAGGGTTTTTTGCACAGGATTTGCAATACATTCACTTTTGATTATGCAGTCAAGCCTTGACAGATCAAGAAATCCTCTTTGAAAAAGGAAAGACCAAGAATTGTGACTCTGGGGCAATTCATGTGACTCTCTGACCCCTAACTGAAGACTCCATGGTCCTTGGTGTCCCTCTTTGGTAACCTTTCTAGCTTCTTTCCCCAGATTCACATGAGAGTTTGGACTGTGAAGGAGCCAGCACTCAGCAGTCTGAGGTCAGTGCTCTTTGAACTTCCAGGTTTCTGGCTGTCCACTCTTTTATTGGATGGTTAACAAGGCAGCTTTTCTCCAGCTGTGTGGCTGGTATGCTATAGGTGAGATGGAAGTGCAAGATCTTACAGATCTCTGCATGCAGTCTGCCAGGAAGCCTTCAGAGAAAACAAACAAAGGTTGAGACCTAGCTCCCAGCAGGAAGCTCAAGACAACAAAACCCAGCTCCTGTCTAAAATATGTTCACAGATACAGGTTGGGCTGAGAAGTGGTTCAGAGCAGCCATGTGGAAAAGGACTTGGGGGTGCTGATCGACAAGAAACTGAATGTGAGGCAGCAGTTCCAGAAAAGCCAGCCCAGAAAGGCAGCCGTATCCTGAGCTGCATCAAAAGGAGCGTGACCAGCAGGTCAAAGGAGGTGATCCTGCCCCTCTACTCTGCTCTTGTGAGACTTCACCTGGAGTATTGTGTGCAGTTCTGGTGTCCTCAACATAAAAAAGACATGGAACTCTTGGAACAAGTCCAGAGGAGGGCCATGAGGATGATCAGGGACTGAAGCACCTCCCATATGAAGACAGGCTGAGAAAGTTGGGGCTGTTCAGCTTGAAGAGAAGGCTGCATGGAGACCTCATAGCAGCCTTCCAGTATCTGAAGGGGGCCTATAAGGGTGCTGGGGAGGGACTCTTCATTAGGTACTGTGTGATAGGACAATGGGTAATGGGTTAAAACTTAAACAGGGGAAGTTCAGATTGGATATAAAGAAGAAGTTCTTTACTGTGAGAGTGGTGAGGCACTGGAACAGGCTGCTCAAAGAAGTGGTAAATGCTCCATCCCTGGCAGTGTTGAAGACCAGGTTGGACAAGGCCTTGGGTAATATGGTTTAGTGTGAGGTGTCCCTGCCCATGGCAGGGGGTTAGAACTAGATGATCTTAAGGTCTTTTCCAACCCAAACCATTCTGTGATTCTACTGTTCTGTATAAGTTACATGGATGTGCTCCTTTAGAAGTACCTCACTTAAAGAAGCTGTTAAGTAACAGTGACCAGAGCATCAGTAGTATGGGAACTGTTGCTGCTCTCTTGTCATTGCAGGGCTTGGCAACATCATTCCACTGCTGGAAAAGCACATTACCAACTTTGCTTTTCCTGCATTAAGCAGGATAAGTTTACCATCTCCCCCTGCACTAAGACTGCATAGTAGTCATAATGTAATTCTGAATTGAGTCCAGAGAGAGGATAACAGAATTTCTATCTAAAAGATTGACAGTATTTTCAGTATTTCTTTTGCTCCTAGTCTACTTAAAAGTCTCATTTGCATTGTTTTTAACTCTTCTGACTAGAGGTTTTCATCATGTTCCTTTTTCCTTTTCTATGTATTTTCTATAGCTCTGTGTTTCTAACTTAGATTATTTATATTAATTTAATTCTGGCCATAGAGCCACACTGCTCCACTTAAAAGTCTTACTTTCACTAAGTAAATGCTTATTTCATAAATATTAAACAGAGAAATGAATAGTATTCTCATCAAAATCTTATTATGAGCACTATGTTGAGAGTTTTCCCCATGTTTATACACATTTTAAAATAATGAAACACAGTCAAAACACTTTGAGTACTTATGGATATATTCCCTGTGTTCCATTTTTAAAAATCTTATACATATGTATATAAAGTGAAAACAATTTTGTACCTGCTTTTTTTCCCCTCACTAATTTTCTCTTTAGGCAGTGTGGATGTTTTTCCACTTTCTGGAACAGTGCATTTTAAATATGAAGTTAAATAGTTCCGGTCGTCTCTCAGATATTTCTCTTTATATTTTTTCCCTCAACTGAGTTGATTCATAATTATTTTCAGCGTTTCTAAGTTGGGCCTATTAAAGCACCAAGTCTAGCACATACTAGTTACACAGTTATATATTTGAGCTTGTTTCTACATAAGAAATGTAAATCAGGCTCCATCATTTCCATTGAATTAGACACCACTAGCCTGATGATCAAGCACTTTTTGTCATACACAGTGCCCCCATTTCAAACACACTTACATGTCAGGAAATATTAATCTATAGTTTTACAAGTTCCAGAGGCAGAACCATAGTTTTTGCTGCAATATCTGCCAGTTAGTGAGAAAGCCCCGAAGTTAATTACCCCAACCCACATTATTAAGGAGCACTTTTTTAGCTCACCCTGTGTTCAGATTTGATGGAAGGAAGAACATGCCTACTATAACCATATTGTGATTTTTCTCTTGGAATGGGGGTGCATGATGATTTTAGACCTTTTGGTCCCAGGCAGTCAATGACTTGGGAGTGGTCAATGAACAAGAATACCCTTCCTCCATTGCTTTTGCTGCTTCATTTCTTCTAATATATCAAGATTTTAAACATTCGATTAATATGCCCTCTTACTGCTTCAGTGAATGAGTGAAATGTATGCTTATAGGCAAGCAGTCTGAATATCTCTCACCTGTTGCCTCTACATAAAGTCAGGATATAAAAAGTCTCCATTTCTTCTGGTGTTTTGACTCATTTTGTTCTCAACATTTAGATTTTGAACTAAATAGGAGCTGAAAAAAATGTTCCACAAATCCCAAACCATACTTTCACATGTATTAAAATCTGTTAAAATATAAGACTGTGCCATTCCCCCCCCCCAAAAAAAGTCATAACATTTAAAGAATGCATTTCAGAATAATAATACAAATATGCATTTCTGTAGATACATATTGTTTCTACAAACCTGTATACATGTAGGGCTCTAAATCTGTGTTTCTTGTTATTCCCAAACTTGTATTCTCTCCTTATAATTTATGTATCCAAGGAACAGGGTGATACTTGCATGCAAAAAGTGCCAAATGAGCTTCTAGAACTCAATGAAATGAATACTACCTACATGGAGCACACATTTAGGATGCTAATTCCATAGATTTCTTAGAGCACAGAATGCTTTATATATAGGCTTATTTAATTAAAATCTCCTTCAGACTGTTTCAAAATGTCTTCCTAAATGCAATGAAGTCAGAGAGAATGGATAATGAAGATCAGGGACACACAGAGCTTTATGTTGACAAAAAGTGTAAAGCTAAAACTAATTTCACTCACAATAACATGATACTGTCTCTGCTCATGGTAACACCTTAATCATTTGGCATTTTTGTATTTCCTAGTAAAATGAAGACCCTTGCAAAATTCCAATTACTTACGCTTGAAAGATTTTCATAGCCGAGCTCAGATAGATTAACATTGATGATTTAGAAAATATTAAGCATAAGTAATGAAATGTCGTAAAAACTTGCAGTCTGGGGGCTTCCTTATGGGGCATTACTTTATAATGTCTGTAAACACAGTAAACTCTTAGAAGTACATAAAATGAGGCTTTGATGACAATTTTACAAAACATTTTGATATTATTATTTATGAAATACGCATTTATTGAATAAAAATAAGTCTCTAGGAAATGCAGTGTGGTGCAGCGGTAAGGATGCAGACCTATGAGTCAGAAGTTTGCATTCTATTTCTGGACGTGCCAGAAGGCTTTTTCCATAAATATCGGCATCTATATTTGTCTCTTTTTTCTCGCTCTCTTTTGTCGTATATTTGGAAACTCACAAGAAAGACAAGAAATTATTTTTAAAAAAGGGTGTCACCATCCATTTTGGGTTGTGTCCTGACACTTGGAGAAAAGTATAAGTTGCCTCAGTACTTTCAAATCTTGAAATATTACTCCTTTCTGAATCCTGCTCATTCAACTGTATCCACATAGAATACCAGGATTTGGGTATTCCTGCTGGCTCCTGTACCTTCAGCAACTACTTCATGCATTGAAAATTTTTTAAGCCAAAAAACCTTAACCAAAGGTACAGTATTCCAAGTGAGAATCTAAGAAAATCTGTTCATATTACAATAGATATGTTTTTACCAGTAGCTGAGAGATGGAGAAATTCGTAGCTATTCTTATTCCAGGATAGAATGAACAGCTGAAAGCTCCAGTGAATTCAATTAAATTCTATTAAGGATTTCTACAAAGTAGGATTCATTCACCACAAAAGAAGTCATGTGATTATGATTTTTAAATGGGATATCTGGTGGAAGGGGAACAAAAATCAAAACATCAGCTAAAAGTAATAAACTGCATGGTGCTAAACTGAAAAGAAAAATTCTCTATGACATTACAACAATCAAATATCTTTCCAATGATGCAAGCACAATGGGAACAACAATGATATACCCACTGTTGCATGAAATAACAAAATTTATTGGGGCAATTTATCTTCAATCTGTGTTGTACGAATAATATATTGATCGAATGATGGGCGTAGGCAGCATAGCTTCAGTTATATTTTGGAAATTTCAAACATCTCTGTTAGGACAGAAGAATCAGACAGGAATAATTTAGTGAGACATTTGAATATCTTGGTTTACCTTTGGTACCCTAACCTTCATATGCAGCATAATTTTAAAGATATTAGTCCTAAAATCAAGATCAGTTACATAGAGTGGAACATGGGAAGAATGACCAGAGACAATTTATATGATCTTTCAGGATTTTTCTTCTCTTAATAACCAACTGACAAATACTCACACTAGAAGTAGGCTTTCCAATGTAAAATGTTAGAGTTACCACTGTGTTCCATATGACTAGGTTTTCTTTTCATTTTTTAATTGTAATTTTGATGCGCAAATGGCGCTGATGTCTACCTTAATTTAAAATCAACACATGCTCCATTTATGTTCAAGCTACTATTCAAGTTGCTAGACCTAATTGTCCCACTAGAAAATCCTTAGCGATGTTATTATGATCTTAATTGTTGCTGAATCCTTTCCTTTCTGAAGAATATATATAGACTTCTGTTCTTATCAGTCCATTTTATTCTTGTTTACAGCCTTTTGGAAAATTATTTTGTTTTTCACAAATGTAGCAAGTCTCCAAAAGCAGGTCATTGTTTGGTCTGTGTTTACTTCCACACTATGTGTCTGCTCTATTTTTCTGTTTATTTTAGATCTTGGAGCTAAAGTTAAAAAGCAAAGAATGAGACTTCTGGTAGGATTCTCCATGGGTGCCATGCCTAAGCTCTAAATGCCAGCTTTGTCAAGTATCTTCAGCCTCCTGGTGGAAGATATACAGTACTTACAACACGATGGTCCGAGTCAGTCCCTTCAGTCTTGTACTTCACAATATGTCCCAGGTTTTAACTTCTGGACAGTTTTACACAGTTGATGGTGTCTTTTCTGGCCCATTCTGATTTGCTTGATAGGCTTAAAGTGCAGTTTTTTATTTCCTTCCTTTGGAGACGTACCTGAAAAGGCCTCGTATTTCTCCTGCTGATTTACCTCTACTTAGTAATTGCTGCAATGAGTGTGCAGGTAACATCTTCCAAAGATATATTTGCCTTTTGCACCCATGTTATACTGTTCTTTTACATTTTCTATCCTATGGATGAAACAGCTTTAACTTATATTACCTTTTATCACATAATGTGCTTCATTTTCTCATGGTTAATAAAAGAATTCTATACACTTATTAGTAATAGTGACTTCATAAGAGGACCTCCACTTCCTACTAAACTGTATGAAAGTATTTTGTGTAATTATTATAACCATTCCCTGAGACTCTGTGGCATCAAGCAGGGATGTGAATTTCTTCCTATGGGTTTTGAAGTTTTGTTTTTTAAAATATTTTAGCAACGCTTTTATAAGGGCAATTCACTGTGGGTGCCTCAGACACTTGAGCATTTAAAACCTAATTGTTTAGCAGAACTACAGAAACGCTCTTAACAAATCATGTTGTGCTCCATTACTTGTCACTACCTCACTTGGTATGCCATATTTAGCAGATATTGATTTTACATGCGAAGAAAGAATTGAAACAGCACAGAAGTAGTGTTCAGAGTGCTATTTCTGAAGAAAGATATAATTTCAAACCAATGTGTAATATTTCCCAGTGTAAACAAATAAATAAATGCCAGACTTTTACACAGATCTGAAGTTTCCTTTTCTTTGGTTTTGTTTGTTTTTGTTTTTTTTTTTTGCCTTGAACGTTTCTAAATGTTCCACAACATTTCACATTTTTTTCTTTATGGATTTTTTCTCTTTCCTGGGGAATTTAGTTTTTCCTGTGAATGTCTACAGTTTTTCCCTGTCTCTAAATTTACTTTAAGTTTTGGGTATTATTTCTCTCAGCCTCCTACAGTGAAAATTCTTTCAGGAAGACATAATATATGTGAATGAAAATTGTTATCATACTGCCAGGTTTCAGTGTAGAAATGCTGATTCTCTGAAGATAACCCATGCTAAAAGGTGTGTTTAACTGTACAAGATTTAAGAGTTATAGAATCATGGCATACCCAGTTGGAAGGGACCTCAAGGATCATCTGATCCAACCAAAAGCACAATCTAGACAGCATGGCACAGCACCCTGTCCAGCTGAACCTTAGAAGTGTCCAATGTTGAGGAATACATCACTTCCCTGGGGAGATTATTCCAATGGATTCTTATTATGAAAAGTTTTCCTTTGTGCCCAGCTGAATCTCCCCAAGAGTAACTTGTGCCCATTTGCCCCTCATCTTACCTATGTGACTCCTTGTAAAAAGGGAGTCTCCATCTTCTCTGTAGCCACCTTTTAAACACTGGTACATGGTGACAAGGAGCCTACTTTTGTTTAGACTGATCAAACTCAGACTTTCCTCATGCAGCAGGCTGCCCAGTCCTTTGATCATCTTTGTGGTCCTTCTCTGGACCCTCTCCAGCCTGTCCATTTTGGAGCCCATTTCTATGTTTATAGCAGCATTTAAAATGTGTATTTAAACAAAACGACATTTGCAGCAAGGGGTGAATTAACATTTAAAGGTAATTACTTAGTTATGTTTTTAAAGTAACCTTTCTAATGAATAGATGCCACAATAAATCACATTTATTTTTTAAAAGAGTCAAACTACTCTTCATAGTGGGATAATGGATGCCTGTAATGACAAGTTATGTAGCATGCACATTCACAAATGAATATTCATGCTGCAAGCGTTCACAGATACTGGTAATATTTCACTTATTCTATGAGGGAACAAAACAATCATGTATCGCATCTAGTGAATAATCAAAGAGCAAGTAGATCAGAGACAAATCAGGGGATGAAACTTTTCAGATAAGTCAATTGTTAAACAATTACAACTAATGAGCATATTCATAAAAATCAGTCTATTCATTGATAATACATCGAGTGACTAAAAGTCTATGTTTGATGGCTACATTATTTGCTATGAATAGTTCACCCATCTTCAACTGCATGGCTTTAATTTTTATTTTAAAGTGTGAACAAATGCATCTGAAATTATCTCTGAAATTTGGAAAAACTGAGCTTTCTTCCTTTTTGTGCCAGCAGGCTTCCTACTTGACTTTGAACAAACCATTTGTAGTCAGAGCCTGCTGTACTTGTTCACAGTAGCCAAGATTCCTCCACTGTTTTGGCACTATTTATGGTTTTAAAAAGATACAGGGATGTGTGATATCCTTTTGATGGCTGTGCAGGAGGGTGGACTCAAGTTACTTCAGTTGTTTGAGCAACTGATACGCAAGCTGTCTGCTCTAGCTTATGCACGCTCCTATCCAGTCTTGTCTACTCCATTCTGTCTCAGCAGCTTAACTCTCCAAGACCCTTTTCCTCCTGTGATGGAGTCTGCTGGCATTCTTGTCTAGTTCTGTTTATTCCAATACAGGGATCTCACTTTCGTAGCGAGATCCTTAGAGTGAGATGGTGTGGAAGCAGTGGCCAAGCCTTCTGGGACACCCACTGAAAACCAGGTAATGAGCAATTTTGAGCATGACGCATGCCAACTGCTTGTCAGTGCAGCTTTCAGAATTGAGGCATACCCTATCCCTACGTGTAAGCTGCCTTGCTTAGAGAAGCAGCTGACACATGCTAGATTACAACTCGGCAGGTAAACAGTGTGCGTGTTGAGCAGGTTGGAACTCCAGTTTGCGTTCTAGTCCCAAATTAAAACGGTGACACTGGTGTGTCCTTAAATCCCAGCTTCAGCTGGAAGTTGTATCATGTTGCCTTAAACTCACCTTTCCAAACCGTGATCTTCTCAATTTCATCTGGTTTCTGTTGTCAGCTAGAGAGCTCGCTTTAAAGCCAGAGCTGTGAGCCACGTCCTTCCCAGCTGCGTTGCTGCTAGCCAGGCTGCCACTTGCATTGACAACATCCCTGCAAGCCCTTACTTTGCACAGAAAATTAGTGGTGGACTGGGTGTAGCTAACTTATTTGAAGCCTTGAAGCCAATTTGCATCAGAGAATAACAACACACATGGCTAGCAGGAGAACAGGACCATCTGGATGTGCATGTAGGCTTGGGCTGAGAATTGCAGGTTGAGGAGAAATTAAATAATTGAATTCTCTGGCCTTGAGAGTGGGATTCTCACTCCTTCTGTGTGAAATGAGGCAAATGATTGCCAGCTGGAGGTCACTCCCTTTTTCAGATCCTGCTTCAGCCTGTGGGATCTGGTTTGCAGATGTGCTGAATATTTGTTATTGTGCTGAATCAGTGGTTCTTGATTTCAAACACCTGCAGAGCTAGCCAATAGATACCAGCCTGTATGACAAGGATGGAGTGTATAGTACAGTGTCAAAGGCAGGATGTGTAAAGGAGGTGAGAGGTTAGAACTGGAAATAAGCTCATCTGAACTGGAAGCAGCACACAAACAGCACAGTATGCTTGAGCCGCTGTGGTCAGATACACAACATGTTGGAGAATACAGGAAGAATTGACACATGGGTTTGTAAGATTTCTAACAAGGAGTTTGAAGAGAGATATTATGTTACAGGTTTGGGCAGTATAACAAAATAACAAACAGTAAAAATCTTTGAGGCAGGATGGGTATTATAATGATGTTCATGTATTTGGCCTCCTAAGCATGGTATGTCTTTGCAGAAATATTTGTGGGAAGAATAATTAAAAGCCTAAAGTAAGTGAAAATGGGATAAAATATAACTTGATTCCACTGAAGATGCCTTACAGTATACTGACTTCACACCTTTTGTAAGGGAATTGATTTTATAGATTAGAGATACTGCATTGTCTTGGTCTGTCTTTTCTTCAGCCTGATGTCACATAGGAAACTATTAGTTCAACTGTAAAAGATGAAGTTTTCAAGGAAGAACTGTAAGATTAGTAAGGAAAAAAAAAAACAGAGAGGGAGCTCTAGATTGTACTAAAAGAGCATCTATCTGGCTGCAGAATGATTGCTTCTCAAAGATCAGTCTTGAGACAGAACTCATTAAATATTTTTATTAACGATCTTGACACCAAAAAATGGCAGTGTGCTAAATGTGCTGATAACAAGTAGTTGTGAGGCATTGACAATATTCAAGAAGAGTTAGACTATAATTCAGGGTACACTTCAGGATATCACTGGCAACTGGAGTAGCACAAATAGGGTTCAGTACAGAAGCTGGCAGGGGGATTAAGGATGAATAAGACAAATTCCATCAATAAGTTTTGAATTTGTCAATTCCTATAAATTGATGAGGATAAAGCAACCAGCAGTATTAGTCTATTATGGGTATATGTGAAACATCAGTCTGACATAAATAGCCTCAAAAATATGTGTGAAAGTTTAAGACGTAGCATCTCCAGTACAGAAAAGAAACCATTAGTGCTAATGTCTAAGACTGTGTCTGCAATATTTTATTCTATTCTGAATGGTTATGAAGATGAATCCAGACTTGAACAGGTGCAGAGCAGGAGGATTAAAATGAATTGGTAATGGAAAATTTTACCTAGAGAAGGGAAATTACAAGAGCCCAATTTATTTAGTTAGAGCACAGTTTATTTAGTTTAGTAAAAATTAAAAAGAGGATGTTCTTGCTGTCTGTAAGTAAATCAATTAACTTGGGGTGGAGATAATATTGGTACAAAGGAAAAGTGTATAAACTGAACCTGGTTAAGTCTGTTCTGGAAATTAAAGGAGGTCTGGATTTTGATCTGGTTTACGAAGTATGCTTCAGTAAAAAAAAAAAAAAAAGACGTCTGGGCTGTGAGATCCATTCCCTTTGTTCCTGTGGGAAAACTTTAGATATAAAATCCTGCAGGACACCTAGTTTGGAACTGGGTATAGAGATAAATTCTGGAGACAAAGACTTCTTATGAGGCTTTAAAGGGATATTGCCATGAGGTACTGGTGAGGCTAAGTAGTAGAAGATGACACATGGATAGAGGCAACAACATATGGGGGGTGAGATTCTGGACATCTGGTGAAAGAGTGAAATGAGATTGAGGAGACTGGCTGTATGCAATAAGGATGTGGATAAGCAATGTGAACAAAGAAAAAGGCTGTGAACAAGGATCTAGAGGTGGGAAAGAAACTGGGAGCAAGACAGACGTCATAGATTGTGGCCAACATTGTCCAATTCTCCTCAGAGCCCAGAAAGGAACCAGCAGTTCCCAAGTCCTGCCATTCCTCTGTTGACACAAAATATCTGTGAAACATCATGTTGCTTCATGCTACACTAGAGGTCTAATCTAATATTTATTATCACCCTTAGTCCCAGAAATCTGGCCAAGAACCCTTGTTTGCCTGTCCCAACCAGTGAACACAACAGTCAGTTCAGTGCTCATGATTAAAAAGATATATCTGGGTAATACTAAGAAATGGCAAAAGCTATCAGTAGACTTGCGTTAGAAATTAAGACTAGGAACCCTGTAGTAGTATACTGAATAGTGTAAAGGATGCTCTGCAGTCAGGGTGGTCCAAAAGAGTCCTAGGCATTGGGGAAAACCTGGTATAAGAAAAATAACTCTCAGTTAATTCTGGTCTAATTAAATTACTGTGGAAAGCACCAGTTTATTTTCAACGTAACCATAATTGTGTGAGCTCAGGAGAAAATCTGTCTGTCAAGACTGAGAGAGTTGGGTGTTCGGGTCCTATTTTGTTTTCAAAGCAAAAACACTACTAAAATGATCTAGCTTTTATTTGCGCTATTCAATGTTTAGATTTCTTTAGTGCTACTCTGTGCCCTAAGTTTGGGTCTCCTAAAATATACTTGATTAAACCCACACAATTTTCGTGGGGCATTTAAGTTCTACAGATGATCCAAAGCGGATGAAGTCTGGGAAAGAATAAGGTTAGCTGCAATTTAGTTCAGGATTTTTTTCTGAAAACACAAATTTACTACAACATAAAATGACTGACACAAAAATATACGTATAAAAAAATAATTGGAGGGATAAAAAGATGCTGTAAGAATTTTGAATGTTCAGATCTTACTGCATTTTTATTCACTGCTTTAAAAACATTTGAGACATTTAAGGAGGTTTATTGTTTTTTATTTTCTACAGTGCAGGCAATATCAGCAGGTTGATAAATCTTCCTAAATTCCAGCATGTCTATAAATAGCCACAAGAGAACTACTGAATATTTTCCTTAAAATGATGACAGTCTATCATAAGTCAGCATCTACCTTCCTTATGTTTTCTGTCTTTCTAAAGAGACAGTGGTTTAGCTAGCTGAAAACTGACAAATTACTCGATGAACATTTGTCCTTCATCCAGTGCTGGTAGCAGGTGGAAAAAAAAAAAAAATAACATTTTGGGGATCTAAAGAAACTATTGCATTTGTGTTCAGGCAGACCAGGTTCTGATATTAAGGATCAGCTTTATGCATTAATTTTCCTTTGAAGTTCTTTAATCCCTTTGATAATCTGACTAGAGCTTGACATCTTGCATAGAGGGTGTATTCTAAAATAATTTTATTTTAGTTCTATTTCTATCCTTGCCCTGTTACCTTCCTTCCATTTTACTAATCTCCACATACTTATGTGAGACAGTTATAATTTTTCTAAATGATTACCTGGAGCAGAATGGGAATATCTAGTTGCTGTAGGTACCCATATTACCTCTCTTGTGCATTAAAATTCAGGGTAAAATATCATACCAGGAACACTCCCCCCCCCCCCCCCCCCCCCCCAAAAAATGGCCTGGAATGTTTGATCACTGCTTTCTGGAAGGGGTGGTTTGCCCTCTTCTTTGGTATAATCTGTTCTGTTGCACAAACTTGTAGTTATTCAATGTTACAAAAACAATAACAAAAGGCATTAAAAAAACACTATGCGTATGACGATTTATCAACATAAAGATTTATTCTCACAAGATCATTATTGACAAAAGCTTCAATTTTGGAAATACTTATTTCTTGATTCAAAAAAAAATCTGATGTTCATCTCAACAGATGCCAATTTCTACTTAGTATTTAGACACATCCATTCGTGAAATCCAGTATTTCAGAAGAGAAAGCATTGTAAAGACAATAGCAGTGATCATGTTTTACATTATCATTCCTACTGCGTAATTTTTCAACAGTGAAGGCTCTAACAAAGCCTTTTGAAAAATTAATCACTACTTCTGTTCTGTGCATAGATAGGATGAGTTTGGGAAAATTAAACCCTGTGAGTGTCCCCCTATTTAAAGAATGGCTATTGAAGAGCATGGGATAGAATATGTAGTCATGTCAAGGGATACACTTATCACTACTACTCTCAGTGTAATCACATGTGGTATGGAAATACAATTAACCATTATGGAGTTCTGCTTATTTTTGTCAAAATTATTCTGTTTTTCCAAGAAAACAGTAAACATGAACACCCATACTTGGAATCAAAATATAAATTTAATATGCCTATAGAAAGTAAACTTTACCAATGTGGTTTTTATATAATATGTATGCTCCATCCCTGGCAGTGTTCAAGGCCAGGTTGGACAGGGGCCTTGAGAAACCTGGTCTCGTAGATGTCCCTGCCTGTGGCAGCAGGGTTGGAACTAGATGATCTTAAGGCCTTTTCCAAACCAAACCATTCTATGATTCTATGATAAATTACAGAGAGATCCACATATGTTCACTCTGTAATATACATCAACAGACATCCACAAAAGTGGGACAGACTCGCATCGTGGCTATCAGTAAAATAGCATCAGTGACTGTTTTTTAGTTGTTGAGATTCTGTTTCATTGTCCATCCAACACACGTTGCCAAGTTTGAGTGGAGGAAGCAGTAGTGATTCAGGAAGTTAGTGACAAAGATGGAGGGACTCTCCCCTTCCTTCAATATTCAGTGAATCTCCTCTTGAAAAGTCCTGAAAAGAAACAGAGCAAGGAGAGACAGGCATGTTCACACGCATGCATGTCTTTCAGAACCCAACTTCATCTGAAAGGCTGGATCCTAAGCATCTACCTCAAGACATACCTGTACTGTGTGAAAGTCTTTACAACATGTAGGTTGCACCTTGGCCAGCTGAAAAACATACTTAAGCAAAAAAATCTCATTTCCATCTATGCTATCTAGGAAAGAAATGTACAAAAGTAATTTGTACTGTTTGAGGCTTGAAAATAGCTTTTCAGTCCTAAGCACAAAACAGACAGTAGAGATTTTACAATATGAGACTGAGATAACGATCTTTCTTCTATGTAGCCGGTAAGATTTGTCTGATGCTATGCTTATAAACTTAATTACTGAGGCACATGCAAGTAACTTAGTCACTTGAAGAGCTGAATCAATGAATGAATGAATGAATATAAATGCAGTGGTAGCATAGCTTGGTGAATTCAACTTTATCTATTGTTAGGCTGAATGCTTTTGAGAAAATTACAAGACAACCCACTGCTGGATTAGGCATCTTTTGCTGAAGACCTCAGCACTCTTGAGAAGGTTGTGATAGTGAAAAATGGAAGGGTCTACAATGAGAAAAAAGACATACAGACCCAGAATGAGACAAATGGTACCACTGTAGTTGGAGCACCATGAAGTACTTTCCAGTTCCAGCTGAGGACTGTAAATAGCAGTCTCCTATGTTAACACAGTACAGTTACTGTGTTCAACTTGTTCTCTGATAAACTGTCTTGCCACATCTCCAGAAAGCCATGGGGAGAATGTTATGGTCTGAGCAGAGCCTGAAGACTTTCTTCCAGCTGTAACTTCCAAGAAGATAATAATTAATTCTCAATGAATTCAAGAGAAGTGGCCATTCATTTATTTCTTTTAATCATAAATTTTGCCAGGATTTGAATTTAGGTTGTACTCCAGGACAGAGTTTAAAAACTTCTACCTTGTTTTTATAGGAGTTTAACAAAGAGCTTGTTAAAATTGTGTGAGCTGTTCTCGGTTTTGGATCAAAGTTCAAAGTCTAGTTTAATGCAGAGTTACAGGCGACTAAGGATGACCAATTCTGTCTCACATATTTAGAATTTACTCAATTGCTTTAATTTATGCAAAAATTGGGGAAAAAAAGCAGCAGACAGAAGTAAAACTTAAATGGGAAATTTAGATTGGATATAAGGAGGAAGTTCTTTACTGTGAGGGTGGTGAGGCACTGGAATGGGTTGCCCAGGGAAGCTGTGAATGCTCCATCCCCGGCGGTGTTCAAGGCCAGGTTGGACAGAGCCTTGGGTGACATGGTTTAGTGGGAGGTGTCCCTGCCCATGGCAGGAGGGCTGGAACTTGATGATCTTAAGGTCCTTTCCAACCCTAACTATTCTATGATTCTATGATGACAGACCTTGGTTTTATCTCAGTACTGATTCTGGAATGCTGCTTTTAAGCACATGACGCTATTTTTTGATGACTATTTTTCTTGCTACGGACATACAGTACAGTTCAGGAGGACAGTGTACTCCAGTTTGTGGCTGAAGTGGGAATAACAAATAACACTGGAAGTTCAACAGCTCTATTAATTTCCCACCAGTTAGGAGTAGCTGACCTATCATCAAAAAAGTGCTTGAGCAAAATGATAGCCATCCCCACTGGTGAAAATATGTAAATGACACTTCATTTTGGTACATTATCTCTTATCCAGACAAGATGAGCTACTAGGTGAAATGCACGTCATACTGAAGCTTTGCACTGCACTGTGCTGAGCACAAGGGTCAGGTCTAAGCTCCAGGTAGCAATGCATTATGAACAGCAGCAGTAATACATTATTCTTTTTGGCATTAGGATTTTAGGTCCAAAATGTGAAATCTCTGGTTATTTTCCCAGTCTAATCCTGGAGCAGAGCATCAGCAAGGCTTTAAAAAGTCCCAGTAAACTTAAGCCAATGGGGAGCATAGCCAAAAAATCCCGTTACTTATTTATTGCTTCATATGTCTTACTGAATAAAGTAAAAGTCACTTGAAGTATAAGCAATCACATTCAGTATTGCTGAAATACAGATTGGTGAAAAACACACTGGTAACATACCTTCAAAGTAAGCTTTAATAAGTATAGAAGTTTCAGGATAAACATTAGAGCAGGGCTGAGATTTGCTTCACTCTGAAAAGTCATCCATCTAATGGCTGTGACTCTGAATCAGATATTTTAATCCTCTTAGAAGACTTAAAATGATCCATTCTGAAAGTTACTCTGCTATTTCTATATTTAACTAATGGCAAAACATTAATAGGAAATTTGTACTGGTCACAAAATTCTGATCATGAAGTCTCTTAGTGAGAGAAATTTGTCCATTTTACCATGAACCAATGAAATAAGACTTTTAAAGTTTAGGTTAGGAAATCCCATCACTCATCTTCAGCAAGACGAGTGAAAAAAAACTTTTTTAAAATCTGAATAGTTTGATATATATGTAAGAAAACAAAATATGAAACTGCATGGACTTCTCGTTCAGATATCTCTGTGCTTGACAGAACAGTCTCCTACATTTATAAGCTTTTTAATATTGCTAGTATTAACATGGAGGTCACAAATGCAGTGACAAATATAGAATAATTACTATGACATCCAATTCCACTTTGTCCCAGAACCAAGTGATAACTCGACACAGACAAGCTACCTTGCTCAGACTAATGGATTTTACTCAAGTCCCTGTGCACCCTTCATGATGTCCACATTGCTTGTGAACATTTACATGTGCATTTTGTTTTCCAGAATAAAAGCATGGCGAGTAAGACAGATTCGACCTGCAATGCAAAGCCAGCAACTAAATTTTTTCTTCAGTCACTGACGTTAACAGAGCAACAATTTTTCTAGTAGCATATTCTTGGTTATACTGTCACTGTACAGACTTTACTATCACTTAAAATAGCAGTGTATGCCAGGCTCCTGACCTACAAACCAGGACAGCGGTCCTTTGATTTTGCACTATTGATACACTAATGTCATACTGTTATTTTTAAACACTTGGAACGTACCATGACACCCAGTCTGGTATTAGCAAATCTTGCCTAGGTGTTTCCTTTTCTTCTGCTGCTCCACTAGAGCAGTTCATGCTGCTTTTTTCTGTCTTTATCATAGCACTAATATTTGAGATACAATCAGAAAAAATGTGGTTTTGTTTAAAAATGTATTTGAGTTCTAGATATTTTTAAGTATGGTCATTAAGAATTATTAAAAATAGCAGATATCTTTACAACATAAAACAAATAAGGTCAAATAAAGGAGAACGTTTTTCCCCTCTTTGAGAGAGTACTAGCTTGACCATGGAAGCAGTACAGCATTCTAAGAAAAAGATGTAGCCTTTTGTATGTTACTTACTGAAGCCTGAAGATGATGCAGAGATTTCACATATCAGTCTCTGAAAATAAAGTTCATGATCATTCAAATACAGGTCCATGATGTGTTTACATAATTTGAATAATATTCAATTGGTGCATACAATTTCTGACCATTGATTCACAGCCAGACCTGGTTAGGTTAACTTGTAATGACTTTGTCAGCAGAACCATAATACACAGACCCCTTTTCTCTTCAATTAAAGAAGTTAAAATACCCCAAAACATAGAACTAATGTATGACTGATGCATTGCTACACCTGTTTACAAGCCTGACCTCAGCCCTGTCTCTGGCACGAGCAGCACACTCAGCTTGGTTTCCAAAAGTGGCATCCTCAGATGCACTGAGTCATCTCTGAACCTGTGAGTGAAGATGACGGTGGTGATAGTGCATCTGGAAGCATTTCTAACTTCCCACTCAGTGAACAAAGTTCTCTGTTTCGTTTGGCGTGCACTAAGCAAGGTTACATTGAACCTCAGGGGAAGGAGGCTCTGGAGGGCTCACATTTTCAGCAAAAATGTGTGGTTTTCTTCCCATCTCAGAGAGGTTTTTTGAAGCTTTCACCCATTCACCCTGCATGCAGCTCTTCTTTCTGTGACAGAATTAATCTCTTGCTTATGCAATAAGAGGTTAGTGCTCCTGCTGAAAGAGCTGCCTCCCTTTTGCACTGATCTATACTCCCACTGGGGTCCATGAAGAGGATTTACCAGGCAGAAAGCCCAACAACCCCTTCCTTCCCTTGGCTGCTACCCTCTTCCCCCCATTTTCAGTGCTGGGGAGGCCCATCATGCTATACAGCAGCTGTTCACATTGCACTTTGTGGAGGTGAAGATAGTGTATCTGCATGTAATGGGCAGATAAGCATCTCAGGAGAGGGAAAGATGAGCTGCAGGGAGAGACCTTGTTACCTTCCTTCACAGTCCCCTCAGAATCATCCCTCACAAACGTCCCAGGAGTCTTGTAAAATAGGTAGATCATTACAAGCAGCCTTGGACCACAATCATGATCTTTTTTCCACTCTCCTGATGAGAATGGCAAGTCCTGTGTGGTGGCTGTTTCTACAGCAGTAGTAGTTTCCTTTCTTCTTGCATTCTTGTTGATGCTTCTGCCTGCTGGGTTTGAGGTTGCATCTTTCAAATGCAACACCTCAGCAGAAGCAGTTTCAGTTCCATGGTTTAAAGCATTCTTGCCAGCCTAAAGGCAAGAAAGACTACAGTTTGCAAATCACCATTGCAGGTTTTAATACTGCATTCATGCCACTTGCAAACATGGGACTTTTAAATGAATCACTAAAGCATGGTAAAACTTCCAGGGACTGGAGAAATCTAGGCAGGAACTGCAGCAATAAAAAAAATCACATAGCTTGTCATTTTATAGTCTCCGCAGTTTTTGTGGCATGGCAAAATACTCTTCATATTGATAAAACTTACTTTAAAAATGACACCCTGTTTTTGTATAGACGAAAAAGCTACAGCCCTTTTAGATTTTTCTTGAAACAAGTTTCCAGTAAGAAATTTGGAATATGGTCTTCACATCAGCTTTACCTCAGCTATGTCTGACTCAATTGTGAGTCTTAAAGATCAGGCCTTTTTTTAGACATCTTTCCAATGAAATAATTGAATTGAATGGAAAATGTCGTATTATTGAGGTCATGCATTGCTCTACCATGACAGTAACTTCACTATCCATCAAAGTATTGACAGTGGATATCCAGATAAACTTTCAATAGACAGATGTGCTCTGCTTGCTGAAAGACTGAATAAAATACCAGGGCTATGTCTCCTCTCTCAAAAATAGGGAGCTTCTCACACTTGGTCAGATATTTAGTGCTGATGGAGGAATTACACAGAATAATTAATGTAATCAGACTTATATGGCAGCAACAGCTAGGGTTCCTGAAATAAGAGGGGATGCTCAATGTTCCATGTGAACTGCAGAAATACAGATTACTCCAGATAGAGTGCTCTCAAATGTTCTCCACCATGTACAGGAAAACACAGGATGTCAGAATTCCCTCTCAGCAAAGCAAAAAGGGTGGAGGACTTTGTACTTAGTCTCTCTTTAGAAAATATGAATGTGTATAAAATCTCTCACTGCTTGTGCTTTACCCACAGGGCTTAATTAGATCTGATGAAGGTTAATAACCAGGAATAGGTAAATCTCAAAGTTTACAACATCTAGGTTTTATCTGAATTATCGTCTTTTATTCAGAGGACAATTATTCTGCTCTCCTAAATGGAGATTAATTGGGTGACTTGCTCTCAGGGCATATGCCCTAGTGACCCCTGTGCTCAGCCTTGAAAGGGCTGTCTTCCAGGATGCACCATGAAATCCCTAACTGCAATCTGCTGCTGTTTAGTTCTCTGGGGAAGGGTTTCATAGCATTGCTGTGTCTGGTGGAACGAGTTTTCTCATATACCCAGCATTTTAAGTATGTTATTTAGATGGCAAGAGCTGCTGTGTCCTACTGCACCAGAATAAGGGAATGAACTTTCCTCTTTCCCTGTGAAGAGCTTTGCCTTTGAGCATTTTCACAAGTGATTTCTTTTCTAATCAAATGGGTTTTAGTAAACCTGTTTAAATTCATTGCTTCCCTTTCATATATAATGCTGAATGCCAGAAAGCAATTGGTGTCAGTGGCCTCTGTCCTGGACACTTAGTACTTTCATCCATAAAGCACTTCACAAACATCAGCTAATCCTCATAATGTTCTTGTAGGTAAAGCATTAGAGCTAGGTAAATAACTCACTACCAACAGTTTTAAAGAATTAACTCTCATTTTGCATGTAAACTATTGCAAGACCCTCTGTGATATTTTCTTTTCCCTCCAGCCCCCAGCTATCCACTGCAGAACACATGGAATTAAGGGGGTCCGATACTCTCCCTTGGGAGACATGGCACTATCTGATCCATCGACTACATACAGGATTTTTTTTCCAGCTGGCACAAGGGAGAATACGAGACCTGGATGGTCAAAAGAGATGCCAGGCAGTGAGGAAGGGCCAGCAGTGGGCAGGAAGACAGCGTCCCTTCTGAATATGACTCCCAGTCAGGTATCCTGTGTGGCAATGGGAGCAAGCAATGCTTTTGTATCACTTCTTTTACACTGATGGGGTTGAGTGGTCTTAGTGTTGAAGAGATTCATGGAGAAAGAGGGAAATAAAGTAACAACAAAAAAAGGGAAAAGATTATTATATTATTTGATCAATGGTCTCTTAGCTCATTTTTAGAAGCAAGAAATGGCATGTTGTACTTTTTATTTAAGGAAACACTGGCATCTGCTGATTTCCCATGACCATTCAATTCCTTTGCATTGCACCACCGCTGGTAGTCTTCAGACAGAAAATTCACAAATTCAATACAGACGGGACAGTCCAGAGCTGAATAAAGAAGAAAGCAGTGAAGTGGATAATTTCCTAATGACTCCTCATCATGTTGTAAATATAATTGAAAATCTAAAATGTAGTTATGCATAATGTGGGGCCAAATAACTATTATCTATTGCTCTCTTTAGGTTTTTGCATGAAATTTTATTTACTTTCCTGGCTTATCAGCAAAAATGCATGCAGAAAATAATTTTGTAAATCATGCAGCCATTGCATGACAGAAAAATACTCAATTATATATTACTGCAAATATGTTGTTCTGGATTGATTGCCTTGTTTTGGAAAGCACTTGTGTATGAATTATTTCATGAACAATAACAATAGGAAGCAGGCAAACCAAAACCCAAGAGAAGAAATAAATCTGGAGGAAGTAGAATGCACCAAATAAGGTAGAGAAAAATAAAAGAGCTTTTGTCTTCAGGAAAAAATGGTGTATCATCTTGTTAGTTAGTTGACTCAGATCAGATTTTTATGGTGGTTATTATTTGATTCAACAAGATGCTTAAACATGTCCCTCTGCATCTGAGTAATCCCACTGGGACTACTTACGTATTTAAGTTAAACATGTATTTAAATTGTTAGCTAAACCAGGACCACCTTAAAGATACAGTACATAAGTACTGAGTAACAGTTCTTGAGGTGATGCAGAAACAGCCACATGTTCTGTGCCAGATACGGTTCTTAGAACTGCTGCATCTGGTCACATATATATGTTCTGTTTGTTGTTTTTTTGGGTTTGGGTTTGGTTTTTTTTACGTGGTTTTTTTTTTCCTGCATTAACAGCATCTGCAAATTTTTCTCCTTTTGTCTGGAAGTGAATCCAGGACTCTATTTTGGGAATTACTTTGCTGCCAAAACTCCCCTAGCAAAAACTACCTTCATTCATAACAGGAGATTTCAGATTCTGTTCTTCTAAACTTTTTCTTAATTATAAAGAGCTTGAAACTCTTTGAATGGTACTATTAAGTCATTGAATCTCACTCTTTTTCAGCTAATTACTAACATTATTTCTATTTTGGGGGGGTGTATTTTAATCTTTGGAACTCAGTCAGATTTTCTCCTATAAAGCCAAGTTTCATCATTATTCTCTGCTAAAGGCTGAATTTTGAAGCATGCCAATACAGCTGGCATGACATTGGCCTTCCTAATTCAATGACACAAAGGATTACCCTAAACCATATGCAGAAAAAATCCACATTTATTCTATTAATCAAGATTTTTCTCTTTTGTTAAACAGGATTCATACTTGCCTCACAGCTAGGTCTCTGAGCAACTCAGTGCTTCCTGGAAGCTTTTTTTTCACGAACAGCTAAGCATCGAGCTATGCAGTTCGTCACCTGCCACACTATTTACAGAGCCAATGGATAGGAACAAAACAATGCAGAGCAGCAACTGTCAATAATTCATCTAGTAGTGACTTCTGACATATAAGATATTACCAGGACAACTTCAGCAAAATCCCATCATTTCAGTTTGTAAGCAGTAACTGGCTCTCTTTCTCTCAGCCCTTGTTTCCTCCACAGATTTTTTTTCAACTATAAAAAAACCAAATAAACAAAAATAAAGTAAAATGAAGTTATGGAAAAAAATGCACTGTGTTCCCTATAAAACGCATGGAATTGTAATGTTTGGTGTGGCAGGAACAACGGGGATCATGGCTTGAGGAACAGAAAAAAACAGTGGAGCAAATAGTTCCTTGGGCAGAGGAAGCAAAAAGCCTGGCTTTCATCACACCTCTTTCTTACTCTCTTTCTCTCTCAACTGTTTGAATCTCTGATTACCTAAGAACAATAAGACTCTGATCTTACTCATCTTCTTCACAGTGGGGAACTAATGGCCCCTTAGCTTGCTACCTTGTTTTCACCAAACTCACAGAATCTTTGCCCAAATTGATTGAAATTCAGCGATTAGAAAGCAGGAGACAAGGTTGTACCTACACGTGCAGAATACATGATAAAACAAGCCTTATTTCAGTGGGGAATGAAGCTAAAATCCTTCCACTCAGTGAGGAGCCTTTGAGATTTTACTGTAGGAATTGAGGCAGTCAGGTCTGTCATACAGAAAAATTTCAAGACCAAAACAAAACAGAAAATGTAAACTGAGGCAGCCCTTTAGTTCATGAATTGAATATTATGGGTATGAAAATCTGCTGATGAGGACAAACATGCCACCTCACAGCACTCACAGCAGCATTTGTACCCTGTAGTGTGTGGGCACAGCTGAACACGTTTGAGGGCAGCAGGCTCTGTCCTCCAGGGTTGCCCATGAGGGATGTCAGCGTGGAGTTTTTGGGTGCTGGAATTGTTTGAGACCGCAAGACCACAAGACCACAGCCCCTTACATTCACACAAGACTTGCCAAACCTTATCGCCATTTTCTGACAGTCTTTAGTTTAATAATGAATTTCAGACATGGCTTGAATGAAAGATGATTTCTAATATCCTGCAAAGTCCTGAGTGACTCCACTGAAGGTTTCATGATATCTTTGATGAAAGGTCCCTGGCTATGTAAAAATCTTTCTTGATTAGTGAAGTCAGCTGCTATTGAAATGATTTGGGTGGATTTATTTCTGCTTTTAAATTCAAATTACCCCAAAAAAGTTTTCAAGGCACTACCTATAGATTAAAGGATAGGAGGAATGTGACACAGAATATTTCAGTAGATCTTCCTTAGAAAACTAATCACTTGGGATTCTAGTCCTGCTAAATGGATTATCTGAACAGGCCCAGAACTTTTAGCTGCAGTATACACCTGGCCCAAAAAGTTACTGAATACAGGCAACATCCCATAGAAGGCAGTACTCAACAAAGGCAGCCTGTACTTCAGGAGGAGCATTTGTGATCCTAGAAATTACATCTCTTGCTCTCTCTTGCCTAACCAATGGCCCAGCCTTCCTCCTGCAGCATCCAGAAGCATTTTCTCACTGATACTAAGGAACAGGAGAGGCTCATCATGACTTAGGAGATCTCAAAGCTGGTTAGTGTAGCTGACTGTCCACCAGCAGCCCTCAGTCCCTCATTCCCAGGCACTTGCCAGGATGTATTAGCTGCTGCAAGTGTAAAAGGAAGGGCTCTGCTGCAGCTGATGGAATGCCTGAAGACAAGAAAGATCCTTGGCAGATGTAAGAAAAGTGTGGTGGCAGAGGAGCAGGGGGCGATACACATGTACCACAGCAAGGCAAATAAATGAAAGGAGGGAGGATGGTAGCTTGAGATCTCAGAGGAAGAAGATCATGCAGAGAAACAGCAGAGGAGCTCTGCAGGCACCTGGAATGGAGAAAGCAGATTTAAAGATTCACTTCTTCAGGGACCTGCATATTCCAGTCTCAGACTCATTTTGATTTTACAGCTTTTGGAAAGGCAGAGCTGTGAATAAATTGCTATACAACGCTCTTCTAGCCTCTTGATTTATTTTCTTTAAAAGAGAGGTTTAAAAAAGACATCTCTTTCAGCACTTTGATATGAAATTGAATAATTTAAGAATAAGGAAGGGCTGCATCGAAAAATACATTCTAACAGAAAAGAGGTAGTAAATAATAAACACACCCATAGGTTTGGGCTACCTTATATAATAGAAAAATTGTGTACATTTTTGTGTAGTTCAAAAAGAGTGAACTTTATTCTATTGTAAAATTCTCTTCTGCCAGTTTAAACACATTTTATGAACTGATTTTAGGGCTCTATGTAAATCTGCTTAGAATTCTGAGCAAGGAGAGCATTATTAATCTGGAAAAAGTGTCTTTGCTTAGAGCCAATCTGTTTAAAACTGGAATTTTTAACAAGAGAATAGTATTCCCTCAGTTACCCTTAGATTAGCTTCCTTCATGGGTACTGGGCAGAGTCAGTATAATTTCACTCCCGGAGAAAAGTTTTTACATCCCTGAACAGATATTAAACATGATCATCATAACATCAGTGAATTTGATGAGATTCATCCCACACAGTTTGTTCCTCCAGAGCTGACAGAGCTTTTGCTAGCCCTTATATCCCAAACTAATAAAAAAGGAAGACCGAATGAACTCCCACGACTGAAGCAAATAAAGCCAAATACTAGACAATTTTAACAAAAATAATAAGGTTGCAGTCATTAGTGAGCATTGCAATTCTGCTGAAACGAAATGTTCAAAATATGCTTAATTTAATATTATTGCCAAATCTTCACTGACTATGGTGAACCCTATCTTCAAATGTTTGCATCTTACTAGTCTATTCCAACCTCATGTAAGGATACTAGCAGTTGAATTATATTGCAAAAGTACTCACTTTTAAGGGGTGCTGCCTGTGTCAGGTAAGAACTTCCCTTTCTAAAAACAAAACAGTTGTCATAAATCTGAATATGTTATGTTGACTTGATGATTTCAAATTTGAGTCAAAGGATCGAGCAATTTCTTTTATATTGTGGCATGATTTAAAATATTTATTAATTTACTTACTGAAATTGGAATAAATCTGCTTGATACTATTTAAGTTGAAACATTTTAATGGTTTATTTCATATAATGCAGGCAAATAAATGGCTTTTAACAATTCCTTTGGATCCTTGGCATTTGAGGCCACTAGTTTCCCACTCCTGACTGTCATGCTGGTAGCTCTCACAATGTTGGCTGTTGTGTAATGTTTCATTTCCCTATTAGTTTTTCCTCAAGCCAAAAGCTAAAGCGTATGCAAGAGGTAGAGGTGTACCAGGTCATAGCTCATTTCCATGCTTTCTTCAGGCCAGAACCACCCTGATCACAGAAGCCATCATAGAGTAGGAAGGCACTCCGAATGGCTTTAAACTGAAAGAGGGTAGATTTAATTAGATATTAGGAAAAAATTCTTTGCTATGAAAGCGGTGAGACACTGGCATAGGGTGCCCAGAGAAGCTGTGGCTGCCCCATTCCTGGAAGTGTTCCATGCCAGGCTGGATGGGGCTTTGAGCAACCTGATCTAGTAGAAGGTGTCCCTGCCAGTGGGGTTGGAATTTTAAGGTCCCTTCCAGACCAAACCATTCTGTGATTCCATAATTCTATGACCCATACCTTGTACTCAGCTTGAGTAATCGCTTTGATTAGCGTATGTTCAGCCTTTATCCTCACTTTTCTGTCCTTTTCACATTGCCACCTTATACTCATTTTCAACATTACTTTCCTTTCTCAGTGTATCAGTGTCTTGTGCTATTCTAAGACATGTCATTCAGGTATCCTTTTCTGTTCCAATTCCACAATGGTAGCAGAGACATTAATATTTTTACCGTGTTTTAACATTTAGAGAACATGTCTTACTTTGTGCCACATCAACTTCACAAAGAAGTGTAAAACCTACTTGCTGCTTCTCTCTGCTCCCTCTTCCTTTGTGAGATCTTTACAAAGGGTATGGCTAACACATTCATTCTTACTGTCAAGTATACATGGCTATGTATAGTAACAGTGACGTTTTGTCTGTTACATTGCAGAAAAACTAATTTTAGGGTGCTGCTGAACCTGTGAGGGTAAGCATTTCCTTTTCTACTGAAATCCATGAACAGGTTATCATTAAATTGTTGAAGACTTGCATAGCAACAGGAATTAATTTTCTTTTACTCCTTTGTTCACAGCTGTAGGATGTTCCTTTATGAAGGCTAGGTCAGGTGCAGCCCCTTGGAGGGTGAAGCAGATGGTTCCTGTCTATCCAGCAGCTGGGCATACATGGGTGTATGCAAAGTTTGCAAGACAGCTGAGTATGGCGCGTTGAAGAGTTACAGCATAGAGCTGGGAGCCTGCAGCTCTGGGGAAGCAGACAGGCAGACTTTGGAAGGTAGTGGAAAGGGGGGATTAGTCAAGATTGTGACAAACTTACTCAAAGCCAAGCCCGGGGAAGACATATTTAGAAAACCTTTTTTTCTTTCAATTCTGCTTGAATTTGTCATTTTGAGATTTTTCTATTCCTTTTTATTTATGTATTTTTTTTCATTTTGGTTCAAGCACTAATAAAACATTGCTTTCTGAGTTTCACAGACTTTTGGTCTTCTTTGGGGATCTCATTATAAAGAAAAGGTCTAAGCAGTTCCACTGCAAAACCTTGGCTGACTTTGGCTTCTGTCACAGTTAGGTAGTTACGAGACACTAAATATCTCCCTTGCTTATATGCTTTAAACTGCTGATCATAATGAGTGCAACAAAAGACAGAATTTGGTGAAATTCAGTATTTTTATGATTTACACACCTTAATTATACTACCTTACAGGGCCACTGTGGACTGAGCTCTATTCAAAAATCTGCAACTGGCAACAATTACATCAGTAATGCTTTTGGACTATCCAGTCTGTTTAGGATTTGGATGTTTCTGCAGTTGGTACCTCAAAAGGAGTCTTGGTCAATAGTTAATGTTCTTATCTAGATCACAGCCTTTGGGGCTGGCAGTAGCAAGCCTTCCTGTTTTTTTCCCTAATAACTATGTGTAGATAAACATGATCCAGATAGTCATAGCCTAGTTGCTCACTGTGCTTTCAGACGGCAAATTTGCCCCGATTGGGTGTTTGCTGCTTGTCCTGGATCCTGCAGTGTTGATTTAATCTCCTGGTATTTGAGTGTTGGCCATCTCCTTGGTTTGCTTTCTGGTTTCATGTTGTAGCAGGTGGTCCAGCAGACTGGTGTCTCTGCAAGGGTATCAGGATCTTGCCATGTCACTCTGATCTGCACACTTCATAGGCTAGTGGATGACAGGTAGACTTAAACAAATAAATAATATTTTAATAATAATAAATAATACATAGAAGAATTCAATGTTTTGTACATTACAGTGAAAATTCCCCATATAGTTCATCGTTAGGATATTTATGGAACACATAAATAGTATTTTCAAAAAAACATTTTATTATGCACAAGGTTGCCTTCCCTCTTTGGGGCCCAACCACAGTGTATAGCTGCTGATTCACTGAGGGAAAGATCAGTTTCTCAGATTGAGAAGCCATCCCTTAGGGGTTGACTTTCTTCTAGTGTGCTAGTGAAAAAAGAAGTGACCAGCCCTGAAATAATTAAACCGGAGCTTTGTTTTCAAGCTCTCAGCAAATGGTAAGGAAGGTGATCCATAGAGGCTTTGTAAACATCTGGTAAAGAAAGAAATGCAATGCTACAAAAATGGTAAATGATAATAGGAATGATAATATCCAGGTGGCTCATCTAAAAATGATATGTTTGCAATCTGCTTTTATGTGATCCAACCCTTAACTGAAGGACAAATAATACAAGCTAGGGATTCTGCGGAATAAAGGCAGCAAATGTGCCATGACTGGAAACAGAATAAAACAAAACAAAACAAAACAGAACAAAACAGAACAAGAAATCTCACCTACAGAATGAAAAGCTGTAATTGATCCTTAATGCATCCTGCACTGTGAGATTAATACTGGTTATAATAAATGGAAGAAGGAGTATATTTCTAGCTGAAAGATGGTCAGAACAGAAGTGGATGGGTTGAAAAATGATAGGTAGGTAGGTAGGAGGTAGGTAGATAGGCAGATAGGTAGGTAGGTAGATACATATGTGCATTGGCACACATGTACAGATACACCTGGCTAGATTTCTTAATGGCGATCTGCTGTAGTGATGTCGGTGGTCTGTACTGTATCAATAAAATCATACCAAGATACATGTGCACTGAGAAGCACAAGAAGCGCTGTGTGCTGAGCTTGGAAGCATCCATTCTTTGGTTTGGAATATGAATACTTTGTGAGTTTTTCTTTGCAAAGACTCATGACAAGCTGTGCTGGTTCAGACAAAAGCTACTTGAGTATTCTGTCACAGCAGTGGCCATAAATTGACTCCTAGGGAAAGTACAGGGCAAGCACATGTTATTTACCCTCATATTCTCCCAGCATTCAACTATTTGCAGCTCTGAAGATTTCTTGAGGTTGGTAAGCTTCGGTGCAGTTTTATTCCAAATACCTGTTTAGGCTCCCCTTGTACCGACATAAAATTTTTGGCATCCAAAATATCTTCTGGGAAGCAGTCTGCAGACTGCTGCATTCTGTGTGAAGAGCTACCTCCTCTGGTTTGTTTGCATCAAGCTCCTATCAACTTTGTTTCATTATCCCAGTTACATCACTGATGCCCAATACTATTATAAACTTTTTGATAGTATGTATAAATATATATATATTTATATAAAAGTATGTATAAATATATATATATTTGCAACTGAGCCCAAACTGAGCCCAAACTTGAGACCAAACTGAGACCAAAATGTTTGGACCCACCATGTGTGTCAGAAACAGGGATCCAAGTATGAAGCTGGGACGTGTGGGTTGTTCAGGCATCAGGCAGAGAAGTCCTATTGAAAAATGTCCCAGGGACCAAGAGTTGCTAAGCAGATGTTGCTGCAATTCAGAGTCTGAATTGTCCTTGAATGTAGGTTTAAGGAAATGACTCACCTGCAAGGAAATAGTGGGGAGGAGGAGTTATTTATGAACCTTTTAGTTTAATTGCTAATATTTGTACTCCAGCTGGCATAGTCACTTTGGATTTCCTCTCTTCAGAAAAGTTAAGGATCTTAGTTAATATTACAGTAAAACCTGGCTTTTTTTGACTTTAAAGCTTTTTGTCTCGAAGGAAGGGAGAGTTCATTGGAGATGAAAGCCTGGTCAGATCCACGTCAAAGCTATGGTCAGTATCTATCTCCTCAGCAGCACTTGTTAGTTGTACTGTATCCTGCTTTATCAAAAACGGCCCAGTGTTCCCCGCAAGAAGATCCCTGACATTTGTTGCTTATAGGTTTTTCTTATATAACTTCTGCTAAAATCTGCTCATGTCAATCAAGTTATAAGATTTAAAATAGACCAGTGATACGTTCTCTTTAAATACTAGGATTTTTCCAAAGGCTTTGTAAAGAGTATGCTTCCTCTTGAGACTGAGCATAAATTCCCTGCACTCGTATTTCTCTATTAATGAATTGGAGTGTGATATATATAATGAATTGGAGTAAAGATTAGAAGTGTTCTTTGCTTTGGCTTCTTTGTGTCCCCTTTTCTTTCATAAAATAATATAAAATATTCATTATTTGTAGGGGTCAGCAGGCAGTCTATGCCTAGAGGCATAATTATCTTTCTCATCTGTGATTTAGCAATTAATATAAATGTTACTGATGACATTTTAAGGTGGAACAAATATTTGAATTGAAAAGTAATGATCAGAGAGTGCCAGCCCAACAGAAAAGTTTTGCTCTACAGTACGTAAGGCCGTTTCCAAAAAAGCTCATCTCCCAAATGCAGTCCCCAAATTAAATCTAGAGGAATATAAAAGGCCAGCCAAAACATATCATAGAATCATAGAATAGTTAGGGTTGGAAAGGACCTTAAGATCACCTAGTTCCAACCGCCCTGCCATGGGCAGGGATGCCTCACACTAGACCATGTCACCCAAGGCTCTGTCCAACTGAGAATGTAAAAGCAGAAACTTTGCAAAAGAGGTACTGTTCATAGTCAATGAGTATTCAAGAAAAGGTTCCAGAAAATTCTATGACTTAAAAACTCTAATGTCATGCTTGGTTGTATAGATGTGTAAATGTATGGGGAGTCGGTTCTATTTATGTGCAATTGGAATACAAATTGAGAAGTGGTTCACAACTGTTCTAGCGCTAACAGATCTAAGCCAATATGATACTAAATAATATTTATTTGGTTTCATTTAGATGAGTAGTAGCAAAGTGATACTTATTATATCTTTTATTTTTTCATACATTTCTAGATATTTGTCTTTGTTGCCAAGCTTTCTAAAAGTTGAGAAAGCTTTTTTCCCTTATTTGGCTACTTGCTGAAACCATGGCTACTCTTTTCCTTTTTTTTTTGTTGGATCTCCATGTTTGCCACATTCTTGGCTGATAAAATAATCCGTATTTTTATTCTGCTCTAGAATTTTTGAAACAATTCCAAACTTTGTGTTTTCAACACTGTGCCTTACCTTTATGCCCCATTCACATCCACCCACTCTTGGAATAATTTCTGCAATGTATCATTGTCGTATCTTTCCTTATGCTCACATTTTCTCCTCAAACCTTTCACTTGATCTTTAGATATCTCACTCCCTTGTGAGATCTCCTAAGTGTTGAAGTTTCCAGGTGGTGTTCCAGACTTTGTTTTGAGCAATTATTTCTACTTTGAGCAGCTAATTAATCTATTTCCTTACATACGTATACCTTTTTGTCTCCTTAGGTATTGTCAGTGAGGCTGTGCACTAATGGCTTTATTTCTTTGCAAAGAGGTCAACTCTGCCAAATGCAGGTTGATGCTCACTTCTGGGCTTATCTCTGCCCTCTTCACATTCTTTGTTCCAATCTGGAACACACTATTTCTTCTTACAGGTTCACTTTTATTTTGCTTCTGCATATATACTTGGGTTTTGGTCTATTTTGCTTTTAAACCTAGTCCACTGTGGCACCAAGGAGCAGAAAATAAAGAGAAATCAAATCTTGTAATCTGATCTGATTACATTCTGAAGGCTGGCAAGTTTCAGTTTCTTATTCTGTTATTTGTAAGCCTGGTTTCAAAAGTATTTTTTAGCTCTGTCCCCTGTCTCTGAGGCCCATTATCTGATCTGACATTAGAGATTGTACAAACCCACCAAACAACGTGTCAGACTTGCCAAACTGAAGCCTGTTATAAACATTTTTTCTTTTAAAAATTTTTTCTTTTTTTGATTTCACATATTTAGCTCATTGTCTTGCAAACAAGTCACTCTTTCTAGGAGTGGAGTATTTTCTGTGTCTGTGTCGTGGCTTGTTCTCTTTCACTCTGTTTCACTATATGAATGAAAATGTGCCCTGGATCCTGCCAATATAATTTATTTGGCTCCAATATATTGATAAATGTAGACCTTCATCTCTCTATGCTTTTCCATTGTTTCACTTCCTTTTAGAAGAAAGGCAAATTCTTGCCTGAATCACTTCCAAAATACAACTTCCTGTTGCATTTTGTCATTTGACACCTTTTGTCTTGATTCATGATGCTTTGCCCCCTGCATTGAGCATGATAGCAAATAATTATTGGTGGCAATGTATAAACAGTCAATGTCAGACCATGCAACTAATAGTAGCTGAGGCTGGAGCTGGGGACAGAGCCCAGGCTGCAGCTGCTTTGTGTGTGGACTCATATGCAGTTAACAGATTGGCTTTGGAAAGGATAGACCTCTTTGTCAAAACTCACTGACATCCCAGAGCACACACCTCAGTGGACTCAAGAGCACAGGCACTAATGACTGTACTAGTCCACAGTTAAACAGTGTGTTACAAACCACCTAAGATCTGTAATTAGCTCCATGTGAGGATTGGAGATCAAGAGCCTCATCTTAGCCAGTGAACCCCATTATACCTGTCTATTACCCAGATTTAAAATAGGACCTTTTTCCAACAAGTGAATAAAGGATAAGGCAGAGTCAGGAGACATTCACTCGTCCTTAAAAATAAAACAAAAACCCCAAAAGGAATTAAAAGAATGTTGGTTTGGTTTTTTTTTATTAACAGATATTAACCATTATCTGCATAACCATGATCAACACAATGGCTTTGATGAGACTCAGCCCACACAGTTTATTCCTCCAGAGCAGGCCGAGTTTTCTGCCAGCCATCCTGCATTCATTATATCCCAGGCTAATAAAAAAATACTGAATGAACTCTCATGATTGAGCCAAATAAAGCTAAATTGTTTTTACAAAAGAAATAAAATTTCAGTCATTACCAGTCACTGTTCTACTGAGAGTGAATATTCTCAGCAAACCTTATGGAAAATATACCTAAGCCACAACTCTTCTTTTCTTTCTTTGTGTTGGCACCTTTCAAAGCATGCTTCAGGAACTCTGTACAGACTGCCATGAAGCACAAATTATTCTGTAATATGTTCTGCTCATTCTCAGTGTCAGTATAGCCAACTCCTGCAGCTCCATGGGTGCTTTCTCTGAATTTTCCTTATAAACTGTAACATAAATACCTAGACTTTTCAGTTGGCTCTGTATAGGTCAGCTCAGGTTCAAGCAGGGTTCATATTCCTAGTGGAAACTTGAGCATAAGCTTGTGTGATTTGAGCAAAAAAAAAGGTAAGGTAACTTTAGGAGATAGAAGCCTCTAAATCAATCCCAAAGCATGTTGTCAACAGTTTCCTACTAATGTGTAGGTTTAATGTTGGGCAAGAAGGATTTGAGCAGAGGGAGACTGATGTCTAGCAACACTGATGCTAATATATTGCTTTACTCATGGGTTATTTCACTTTGTATTTTATTATCAGTGGAGCGGATAGCACTGCCTATTATTAAAATTGGTGGATGTTGCCCTTGAAACTCTTCTCAGTTTCTTACAACTTTGTCAAGCTTTTAGCTACTAATGTTTAAAGCTTTCGAGCTGATAAGGTGCCTGTCTCTGGCTGCTTTTGTAAGGTTTATTTATTTTCAATACATTCCAGCTCTTTTGAGGAATAATGCCTGAGAAACATAGGTTATTTCACATAAATTGAAAAACAAAATGGTACTTGACAGTGTTTTTCTTTAAGCAGCAGTAATATTTAGTTTCTTTGTCTCCTAACCTGAAGCAAGGTCAATTGGTTTGCTGGGGGGAGACTGTTAAGACAAGGAGGTGCATTTTGTATTTGTGCAAGGAGTAAACTGTTTTTAAATTGACTCTTTAAATATTGTCATTGCTAAAAGGTAAAATTCCCCAAACTTCCTATCTATGATGAGCACAATCCAGAGTGATGCTGTACAATGTCTGCTTGGCAAGTATGGCTGTAAGCAGCAGCGTGTTAGCTTCATTTGGCCAACTGAACTATGAGTAACACGACTGTTTCAGAGCTCTCCACGCCATTGTGCTGGACCTCAGAAGAAAAATCTACTTCATCTGAAAGCAAGTGAAGAAGAAACCAAGCCTGTGGAGAAAAGGGGAATTTGTCAAGTTGCTCCTTAAGAGAGAGAAAGAGGGGAGGAAGCTGGCAAGCAATAGAAAATAAAAAGATTTCATGAGCGGGATGCAAACAAGGACCGACAGAGCTGGATGAAGAAGGTGAAGGAGGCTGGAAAATAAATGCAGAAAGGTCTTAGGATGCAGAGAGGAAAACTGAAATTTAAGAGCAAAGAAGCAGGAAAAAAGAACGTAGACTGTGCAACTTTAAAAACAGGTTTCATATATGTGTGTTTAATTGCCTTGTGATGTTTGCAAGGTCTAGGTTTTCCAGTTCATTAGAGTTTTTGAAATTCCATGATTGGGGCTGGAAGGATTGTTCTGAAAAAACAAAAGAAACTGAAAAATTGAAAGAAAAAAAAAACAAAAACCCACCCTACTTTTTGGATTAAACTGTGGGGAGAAAAAAAAGTCAAGCCAGGTGACAAATTTCTACCTCACACTGTTCGAAAAGTTAGATATAGTCTTGACATTTATCCTTTTAAACATTGTTACACCATAAAGTAAAATACACCTAAAATAAGTTCATTCTTCAAAATTACTTGCTTTCAATACATCACTGATTTACAAGACAAAAATTTTCATATAGGAAAGCATGAACGAGTTTTAGGTTCAATTATAAGTTTCCTAGTGCTGTGCAATTTCTTATGAATGAGGCTTCTTTTCCTATAGGATGCCAACCACAGAATTTGAGAGACAAGCAAAATTTGGAAGAGGTGCAATTAATGAAGAAAAGTACTGCAGAAAGAAAATACAGAAAAAAGCACTACTGAAAGTAAATAAAATGGGTATTTCACAGGTGGTCTTTTTACTGTGTTTGCTTCATTTTTGGGTATCTGATTTGATACCTCAGGGTCTTATTTGCAGAAATAGTGATAACTTTCAAATGCTTTGAAATCCATGGAAACTGCCTTTTGATACAGTTGCTGTATACAGTAAATCCTTTAAAAAAGTAGGTCCAAGGTATTTCAAACAGAGCAACCAGAATTAGTGGGTATTTTTTGCCTTAATCTCTCTGGTTTAGGATTTCCCATCTGTAAAACAGTGATACTGATAAAGCGATGCTAATGTGTGGCAAATGTGGAATCTCTTACTGCTGGAATGCTGAGCTGTACAACTTCAGCAGTTTTCTTTCAGCACAAGTTTTCTTTTCTGGACTGAGTATGAAAGAGTAATTGCTTTCTTTCTATGATGATAATTCTGTGGGGGAAAGTCATGTGAACAATCTCGAGCTTCTCACAGAGGAGGCTTGGAATATATTTTTAAACTACTGAACTCAAGTCACTTAATCTTTCCCACTTACTGCAGTATATTGAATTTTTGAGACCAAACAGTGTAGACTTCAGCTAGCTTTATAGTCTTGGTTGTTCATACAGCATTTATCTGAAAAAAAAAAAAAGAAAGAGAAAGTACTGCAAGTGCTTCTTAAATTTACCATAAAATGAATAAATTTATAGGAATATTAAGAATAGACATGTGGATCTATTGCATAATGCTTAATCATTCTCCGTGAATGACTAACACGACCTTTATTCTCCAATTAAGTGAATACATGCATAAAGACAAAATTGCAAGAGCTCTGCAAATAAAATATTTAACTTAAATATGAAATAAGAACCTTTCAGATGTTTAACAATGGGAAAACAGAGTCTACTCTCTGAAAAAAATGTAAACCTGAAATATGAGAGAACATCTGAGCATTGCATTTCCCCCCAAAGGAAATGTTCTTCTGTGGGCTGATAAAAAAAGTAAATGATACAAAATGCTGTTGCCATAATTTTTCTTCGTATTCTACCCATGTAATGCATTAAAACTATCAGTAATGACTCTGAAATTGTAAGAAGTAAGGCTAATTTGTGTTTTTCAGTCTTCTCAGTTGTACAAATTGCTGTGACATACAGCTTAAAACTTTTCCAATTACAATCCATATTTTCTACAGTAAGCAATGAAGATGGAGGCTTGATTGCTTCTGACTTAGCTCCCAGCCCTTATCTCTTCCTTCTGCTCTATCCCTGTGGCTGCCTTTTAAAAATTTCTTTTGGATTTGTATCAGCACTCCTGGTACCATGTAAAGATCAGTAATAACTCTGAGCAGCTGTGTTACCTAGAACAACAATAAGGGCCTGTTCTTCAACTCTCTTCAGCAAGGAGGGGACCATGTGACAGCAGCACTTTACCCTAGAATTGTCTGCCTTTCTCAGCATATTGAAGCACAGTGCTATTAAACATACCCCTCATCTCCAAGGCTGGCTGGTGTTGGAGCACAGTCAGAGAGCTACACTGGTTGCTAGTCCCTTCTCACATGATGCAGCCATCCTGATTCACCGAGTGGGAGGACGATATCCATCTTAGCTGGCATGTGTGGCTCATCGGGTAAAAATGCACAGGAGTGCCCCTGTTTTATCCCATCTGCTCATGTGTTGCTAAGACACTTTTCAAGAAATGCCATTTATTACTGGGGTTTGTTTATTTATGGTGTGGTGTTAACAAGAATCGGGAGATTCAGACTCATTTGAAAAGTCTGAGCAGCCAGAACAAAGGCAGAGTCTACAGGCAGAAAATGCACAAAGTGATTAAATGACTGGTGTGTGGTCCCATAATCAGTCAAGGTCCGGGACAGAAACAATGTTGTCCAACAGCCATCACTTCCACTTACCATCACACTACTCACTGGCTAGTTTCAGAGGATTTGGACATCTCTGTGGTTTCTTATGTAAAACTACAGTGGAGGAAAGCAAAGACAGCTGAATAAGTATATCTGGGAACAAAAGAAGTTGGCTGCTACATTGACACAATACCTATTAAAATTGTTGCCTGGGGAGAGTGTGTTTGCAGAGTGTGGCAGCAACAGATTCTGCAAGACAAAGTATTGCACATTTGACCGCTATGGTTAGCAGCTCTTCTGTCAAGTAGGCACTGGCAGAGAATACAGGGTGCATCTCTGAGAGCCAGACCTAGGACAATTTTTCCCCTTCCAGGGGGCTCATGAGCTGCTCAGTGCAGTCCTGTCAACATTTTTTTCCATTAGGACACTGCCTGTATCCAGTAAAAACAAAACACTGTGCAAGTCCCAGCCAAAAGATAGACTGTCTGATTCAATTCATGTTATGACCCACTGCAGCATCCTATCAGTTTCAGGGAGCTATGAACAGATTTATGTTTTTCAGATACACTCTGAGGTCCATTCATACATGCAGCAGAACATAAAGCAACCTCAGGGCAAATGAGAATTAAGGCCATTACTTCTGTCTGTCACAGTCCCTTCATGACTCAATTTTTGTCTTTCACTTCTTTGTGGAGAGCCTTCATGTGCCTCAATGACTCTGGAAAACGTGTGGCTGCCCAGCCAAGAAAACAGAGTTCTGTAGTCATCTCACCGTGATCAAAGGGAATGGGCTAAGACCAAGTCATTCCTGTTTTGCCCACATATTTTGGTATGGCTTAAGTAATGTCTTTATAAAGACAACTGACAACTGAAGGGTTCTCTGTTGGTGGAAATGGGCTGAAGCTGATCCCTAAGATGGATCTTTATTACATTTATGAGGAAAATTAAGAAGTGAGTGAAGCAGAGATAGGAGAAGTAGAAGATCCACAAGTTGCATCCTCCTTTGGCAATTTACACCAATGGGCAGGAACAGTAGCTGCTTCAGACCTCAATGCTTTGTTTCTCACTTTCAGATTTGCACGATGATTGCAAAGGCAGAGAAAGAAGGGTTCCCCACAACAGCAGTAGGATCAAAGTCATTCTGACCTAAGCAGGAGACAAGTCCCATTTTCTGAGATGAACTTGCCTTGGGCTTGGATATGTGCTCCCAACATACCAGGCTCTCATTCAGCTACTCTGGCACCCGTTCACCCTACAGCTGGGCTATGTTTATAGATGTGTTGGGGATCCGTTTCTGAAGAGCTGCTTGTTTTAAATCCCACGTGGAGCTTACTGCTTGTAAGCAGACAAGTACTGATCATTTTTGAGCAGTCCCCCCATTGTATTTTAGGCTAGACACCATAAAAATGAGCTGATCTCCTTTTTTAGGACTTAGAGGTTCTGGGTTGTTAATAGAATTTCAAGGGCTGAGTGGACTTTAACGGATATATTATAACTAGGACAATGTTTTCTAAACTGCCGATATATATATATATATATATATGCAAAGATCCATGAAGGTTTTTATAGCCTTGTCCATTTTTTCTGTTCTGTTCTTTTACCCCATCAAACTTCTATTTCTGCCACTGTTCTGCCACTTTTCTATCATTTTGACGTTTCTAGCTAGAGAAAGGACTTGAGTAGGATGCTTATCTCTGAACTAACAGCATCATAGAGCTCTTCTAGTCAATTCTGCTCTTTTACAAATGCATTTCATGGAAAACAATATAGGAAAAAGAAACATGCAGGTGCATGTTTTCTGATTCCATATGAGAAAAAAGAAGTACATTTGCATGGTATATGGTTGCTGATGAATGTCTTCAAAGGAGATTACACATGAACACAAAAACTAATGATGTGGGAAAGCATCAGTATAATTCCTTCCAGTTTCCTATGGACCCCCTTTAGATCATACCATTTTTCTTTGTCCGCTTCTCTACATTAATACAGTTAATAATCCTCATCTCACATTTATCTTTTGCAGAAGAGAGCAAAGATCTCAAGGCCATACCTGCATGGAGGCACGGGTGATTCATTAGAAGGGTTTAACCGGAGCACCTCCCCATGAAAGCTTTTCCTGTAGTGGTACTCTGTCCTCTGACAGTAGGTGGTTTCTTAGTTCTCATTGGAGCTCCTTTGCGTGGTATGGAAAAATTAAATATTCACCTTACAAAGAGGCTCTGGCCTGGCTCTGTTGTTTAGTAACATGGATTAGGGAAAGCTGAGTGCCATTACCCACAAAAACAAATGCTTTATTTACTTTAATACTAAATAAAACAATATAGGTTTCAGAGTTAAAACAGCATTCATTGTTGTCTAGATATTTTAGACATGCCACACAAAAGGGAGAAGTCCCACCAGGGATAATGATTAACACTCCATGGCTGGCTACTGTGTGTGGTATAATGGCTAGCAGTTGCCTAGATGTGGACTTAGATTTCTTTAGAAAGAGGACTGAATTCAACCCATGTCTCCTATATCCAAATTTTCTAGGTGTGGAGCTGTTTTCCAAAAGCAGAAGGCTGCTTCACGTCCCCTCTCATTTTGAATGGGGCCCAGCTGATCAGGCAGGATTGGCAAGGAAGTACCTGGTTTGAAAATTACAGCTTCTCAGGGTGCCCTTGGCAGATCTGTGGGACCTTTGACAATGAGAAGCTGACTCTTTCTGGGTTTCAGGTGTCTTCAGGGTGATTTGGCAACTTAAGCAGGATGTATGAAGTTTCAGTTATGGCTGTAGGTGCTCCTTAGGTAGTTTGGAAGACCCTTTTGCAGGTTAAACAGCACCTAGACATTGAGAAGCTTGCCCATTGGTGACACCAATGAGGTTCAGGACATGTAACTACCTTTACACATTTGCACCATAGCCTCAGGGATGGGCTGTGCCTTGTCAAAGTTGTTGGCACTCATCACATCCTGCATGCCTCGTGGCTCACACTCTCTGCCCAGATGCCTTTGGTGCTGCGATATGGTGCCTCTGGTCAGGGGGATTTGAAGCAAATACTGAAATTTTGCAGTGCTGTCACTTAAGCTTCAGTCTTTCAAAGTTATGGTCATTATAATTCAGTTTTATTTACTCAAGTACCTGTATCCATGCTCCCATACATAAATCAGACAATATCAGCCAACATGGTAGATGCTGCAGGTGAATAACTTAACTCCTGACACAGCGGGGATTTGAATCTCCTATTCATCCCACAGATCAAGGCTTCCAGCTTGGCTGTACAGTGCATAACATACAACAACAACAACAACAATGGCTTTCTTCTCTAGATTATGATGTGCAATTCTTTGAACTATTTAAATTAATAACTGTATTTTCAGCTTTGTCAGATGCATCCTGTACTTCAAAGACACATCTTCACATTTTACATTTTCCAGGGAAGTTGCTTATCAGGCATGTTGCCCCAGTTGCTCATCAGGTATGTTGCCCCACAGTGACCTGTGATAGAGAAAGAGAGACCCATTGAGCTAACCAGGACTGCAAAAAAGAAGGTAAGAGAAACCCCTGACCCAAAAGACTGCTTATTGATGGGAAGAGAGAATAGCTAGGCACAAGCTGTCCTGTTTGCATAACTGCTGCATGCTCTTTGCAGCATGTGGGGAGGAACAGCTGAGCTGGGCAGCCCAGCTTTATCTGAACTAATGTCCAAATAGACTTCAAACAAATCCCACACTTGTAAAAGCTGGCTCGACTTCCACTGATCTTAATAACAGCTACAAAAGAACATCAAAAGAGCAGAATTTGGCCCCATGAAAGGCAAGAAATAACCCATTTATGGGTCTCATTGTAAGGTATTAGCAGTTTAAAATTACAGTCATTGTGTGGCACAAAGAACATTCTGAACAATCCATTCCCTTATGGATATGATTTAAAATTAATTCATTCTTCCGCCTCACTCCATTATTGCCAGCAAACCAGTGATGTGGAATTACTTCTAAGCCATATGGTCTTTTGAGGACAGATACCTCCTTAGCTTATTCTAATTAATACATTTAATGTATCAGAAGTTCACTCTGATTTTTAATTTTTTCTTAACTAGTCTGAACAAAAAGAAAAGTCAATTTTGCAGTTAGAGGTTAGGGAGAGTTTTGTTGTTTTTCTCATTTCCTATTTAGTTTAAAATGAAAGGAGCTTGCATCCTGGCATGTCCGTGCTTTCTAGCAAAGCATTACAGTATGTTGGAGAAGAGATCAAATGGTGTTAAAACCCAGTTTTTGATTTTCATGTTTCTACCTAAAAAATGTAATTCTTTAACAGGATTTCTCATGACAGAGTCATTTCTGCACACGACTGAGTGAAGAGCAAGGATCTAGACCTTGCTTACTCATTTAGAGAGATTTCTTGATTTTCTTAACAGCTCAGGTTTTGTTTTGTTTCTTTCACTGTTTTGTTTCCTGCAAAGACTGTAGCCCACTATGCCTCATCTGCCCAGCTGAACTGAGGCAGGCATAGTAAGAGGGGCAAAATGCGGCCTTAGCAAGTTAATTCATAACATTCTCAAAGACCAGATTCAATGTCCTGAATTATGGAACATTTGAAAATTATTTCCTGAAAAATATTTTTACGTAAAAAAAAAAAAAAATCTGCGTGATACTTGGTCGGATTTTGGTACTTAGCATCCTGTTAAAATATCAGTGGATGTGTAAACCAGATCAAATATGTCCCACATAAATTTACACATTCCCCTTCAAATGTATTTTGCTACCTTTCCACTATTTTACATCTCATTAACCGGGTACTGTTTCCATCTTCCTTTTTCTTTAGCTATGTAATTGTCCTCTGTGGGAGTATACTGTTTCACAGAAGACCTTTCCCTGGCACTCGGCAGTAGTGACATCCCATTTTGAAGGTTATGCCAACAATTAGGGAAAATGAGAGGTCCTACTGGAACTGCAAATGGACAACTAGTCTGGATTTCCTCCATACCTTTTCTTGCATTCATGAAAAATCTGTTTGATGCTTGTCTGTATCAGCTACTTCTATAACAAAATGTAAACTGGAAGGAAAAGCCTTCTATATAGAATCTGTTAACCTTCACTACCAGTGAAAACTAAGACTCCTGAAAGGGCATGAGAATTGCGCAGAGGTTTGAGTGTGCAGACAGACATTTCAGACCTCCCCTCAGTCCTGCATCAATATTTACTTATTTATTTACTTATTCACTTATGTATTTATTTTAAGGCAATTACTAGTTCCACATGCATGCAGAAAGCCTTGAACTGTGACCCAAACAGATGAGTCTTGAAAAAAAGTCACTTTGTTTAACTTTGGCAATTGCACTGAAGAGGACTAAGAGCACCCGCTCAGTCTGTTTATGCAAGTCATCCCTGCAACTCATAACATTCTTTTTGAAAGCAATGGATGCTGATATCATTCCTTCTCAGCCTCCAGCAGCTCTTCTGGTTGACCCCAGAGCAAAAAATTCTCCCTCACTTCAGAATTTGAATGCCCACAGAGAGAGTTAAAGGAACTGAAATAATGCAAGCTAAATTTCTATTGTATGTGAAAAAGGCATAACCTCCCAACATAGACATGGCCCTATAACACATCCTCTTCCTGCCAGCCCTGTGCAAGGATTTTACACCCCATGCCTTGTGGCTATCATCCCTCCCTCTAATAATTCATTCTCCCACAAGGCCTAGGAGAATACTAATTAATTTAATATTAAGAAAAAAACTGTGATACCAGAACCTGCAGGGAAAGAAATCATATAGCTTAATGTGTGTTTGGATGCCCGAAATGATAATCATATGGTCATTCTGATAAGCTGAATACATGTACATATTTATATTTGTTAACTTAATTCCCTTAGCTGTTCAAAGATTATAGTTAATGCTCCGCATTTCCTTAAAGAATAATTTATTTCTAGCCTTGAGGCAGGCTCACGAAATAACTGATAGCTTTCTGTATATCTGCAACTCACTTAGATTATAATCCCATTTTTAGGAAGCATCTCTACCAATCTCAGTATGTTCATTATGGTGAAATAACTATGATAGTATTAAAATTCATCCTTTTCCAGTAACAAGCTGCAGAAATCTTGAATGCTCCCTAGGCTAAGGTTCACAATCTGTTTAAATTGGCTTTTCATTGCACAAGTAAGCAGCTTTAATTATCTGGGCAAATAATCAGAGTATTCTTAGTTCTGTGGGTGAGGTTATATTAATCATATCTTACCTCTAGAGAAGGTCCAATTCTCTCAAGCACTTCATAAGAAGACAGGAGTACTTACTCCATAATAGCACTTATTAGCCTTCACATATTATAAAAATATTATAGGTGCCATAATGTCTATTCTGTGAAGCTGGAGATTCCTAATAACAAATTACTGAGGGTCAGTTTATGCCAATGAGGAAAAAGCACTGAATATGTGTTTACCACCTGCATTTGTCACTGACAAGAGCTGCCACTAAATAATGTATTTACAGTACATACATCTATGATGCATATCACACGCCAGAGGCAGGTAGACCCCTTGTGTAACCAGTTAAGTAGCTTTGGACTTACCCCAAACAATCTGGAAAAGAGAGAGGCCATTGCACCATTAAGATTAATGGTTGGAACTAAAAACCTTTCATCAGTTCTCTCCCTTGCCCAGTAAATCTGCCCCAGAACTCATTTGCACAATATTTAAGCAGAGGAAATGGCATTGGTCAACAGGTACTATACCAAATCTGAGATTTATTGAGGACTTCATTTATGGTTTTGCCTTGTCACAGGCTTCCAAATATCTTATGCAGTGCTGTATCTATTCCATCACAGGTCTGCTCTAGCTTTCCTGTTATTTCTATTATGTGAACTCAGAGGAGAAATAAGGTAGAAATAAATATACTGTCACTTCCCAGACAAATTGCTCAAAATACTAAACTTGCCGCATGAAATTTATGGCACTGGGAACTAAATTACTTAATAATATAAATTTGGCAACATGGCTTTTTGAACTTCATATGTTGTAATATACTGCCTTGACAACATCTCTGTGGAGTTAAAAAAAAAAAACATGTTTTTATATTACCTGTAAGAACTTTGAAAGGAAATTTAGTGAAATGTAAATTCAGCATGTTTGAATTAAGGTGATGATTTATAAGAAGATGCTTTTGTGATTGATAATAAATGGCTGGGTGAAACCTCCATTCCCCATCCCATTTTTTCTTGACTTCTTTCATGGAGAGGCTGGGAGACAGAGATCCTTATTTCTTTTACATTAGATTTTCAAAGGACTTGTACTCTTTGGTAGGGACAGATTTTTGAAGTATTTCAGAGCTTATATGAACACCTAATTGAGAGCTGCTCCTTCACAGGTGCTTTAGTCTTATTGCTTTCAATTGTGGTGGCAGACTATGTATGAAGATGGGAGAAAGCATGGAGATAATAGGGTGTTGACCAGCCCTGAGGATGCACATCTTTGTTCTGGCAAGCTCTGCAGCCTGCCTCTTTTTCCTAGGTTTTCAAATTCATTTTCCACCCAGTAACAACTGCTTTTAAAAAAACACTCCAGTGGTTAATCTGAACCTACATTCCTTTTCATACCCAACCTGACTGCAGGCACTGAACACTGACAAAAATCTAGAAGAAATGGTAGATTGTAGCAATTTAGCCTACATCCCTAGTGGAGCCAAAACAACTGACAACTACCTCTACAGCACTCAAATGGAGTGGTCTCCAAAGTGGTCAGGAGCACAGCCCTCTCCATTTCAGGCAGCCCATGTCAATGGCATCACCTGTGAGGTACATGCCCGCTTTGCACAACAGGGCCACATACAGCCTGTGATTCAAGCCAGATCAATGGGTTGGGTGCATTGCTGGTCCATGTAGCTGTTCTTGAGCTACTTTCAGCTTGATAGACCGTCAAACCCACATACCCGGGCACCTTTGAGCATCTGCACTTTAGCCATGAGGCAGAGAAGAAGGAAGCAAAAAGCCCCAGGGTGGTCTGCGAGACACATTCCCTCCCAGTGTGCCCCTCCCTTGTCAGGAAACTGGTGGGATAGCAGCCACTGGGAAGACTGGGATGCATAGGTAGCCTGTTCCAAAGAAGTGTGTGTGTATGAGCCCATCCCTTCTGTTTCCTCATCCACACCAGCTTAGGTTCACAGCAATTCATGGACACGTGATGAAAACAATACCCTTCATATCACAGGGACCTTACTGGGGCTTTCCAGGGTTGCCTTGTTCACTCCTCCACTTCCATCAGCTACGTACCCACAGTAGTACCACAGTGCAATGGTCTGGGTTCAGAAATAAAACAGTGAAATTTTGCAATATCAAAAATCTACCATGCCTTCTTAAGGTTTTCTCTGATCTTTCACAGGTAAACAATGGTTTAGGAATAAACATTGAACATATCTTAAATATGAACCAGAAAAGCTATTATTTTTTGACAGAAAATTCTTAAGATCTAACTCAAATCCCTCAAGAAGGCAGACTGGTTTCATAGAGATAGGAATTATTTCACAAGAGGCCTTGTCTTATTAACTTCAGATGTGTTACGTACTTCACAATGTGGCTTGTGTTCCATGATACTGCTTGTGTTTCATAAAGCACGAGCAGTCACATGGCTGTATACAAGTACTCACTTCAATTCCAAAAAACTTTCTATCTGTCACAATTTTGAAAATTAACATTCAGAAGTCATGAAAACTGAGGGTAAATGCAAACCAAGAAACCAAACCCCACTGCCTGATTTGATTTAGATTATCATGATTTCAAAAAGCAGTCTCAGGACTGATATGAATCCCTTGGCTTTTGAATGTGTAAAGTTGGCATTTACTTGGAACCTGACCAAGGTGCAACAAAAGTCAATAGAAAAGAGACCTGGGAGTTAAAAGTAAGTGTGGTTCAAAGTGATGAAAATATAGATACCAGATTACTAAAAATTGCCAAATATATCAGACATGGAAAACAAAGACATTATACAGATTCTTTATTGTTCAGCTTCTTGCTTGTTCTAATGACCTTCCTTACCAATCCAAACTGTACTGTTCTGCTGCTTCTCAGTCTTAAATAGTGAACTGTCCTTAAGCAGAGGGAATAAGGAAATTGAGCCCATCTATAACACATTTCAATAAAGTGTGAAGGTGGCATTGGTTCTGTCACCTGTGGATTAAAGTAGCTGGTTTCGTTATAATTTGATGGCATTTTGTTCTTGTTCTATTATTTCACCGTATTTTATTTAAAAGAGAAAGAATTGAAGATATTTAAAAATACATTGCCGTTGTAGAAAAAGGCAATTACATTAGCTTTCTGCTGCTGTACTTCTGTTTTAATGTTAAAATTTCTCAGGTTTAAAGTGGGTTTTACTTTTCTCTTAAGAGTGGGTATAGACTTTCATTGAATAACCTGTGGATCCTCTTCCTGTTTTTTTTGTGTTTATATATTGCCACCGTAGGAAATGAGTGTGAGAGCAAATGATGAAATGCCCATTTATTTCAGTGGAACAATAACATCTTTTCTGGGTTTAATGTTTGCTGCCTGATATTCCAGAGGTGTCTAAATTTCTGTGAATGGACAAAGTGATCCATATAAAATTTCCTCTTTGATGACTAAGCTGATGATTTGGTTTAGTACTTAAAGCCTCTTGAGAAATACCAAGAACGACCTCATTCGAAAGCCTCTTGAAATAAATGGCAAGACTCTCCCTTACATCAACAGACTTAAGTCTAACCCTCACATCTATTAGCAGCATCAGAAAGAGTACTAGACACAAATTTACAGAAATTGGTACTTCAGAACTCATTGCAATGTATCTCCAGATACCCAAGTCAATTTTTCCTGTGGGCCGTATGAGAAGTTGAACCAAGCTATTGTCATTATCTATTCCTGTAAATTATTGATATCTGAAATGCTGATGCTTCAGGCTGTGGTTACAGTAAGCATTAAAGCTTCCTGCAGTATTATTTTCCTTCTGGCTCTTGTCCCATATTTTGGCCTTGTCCACTTCTAGAACAAGTAGTAATGGGCTGTGACTGAGACATCACTGTTGTCTTTGTATTTATGATTATCTGCATTCATTTCAGGAATATCAGAGAAAATCCAATCTTAATTATTAATTTCAAGCAGGAGAAGGCAATGCTTCCTTTTAACAGCAAAAAATCTTTACGGCTACAGTAAGTTTTACTTAAAAAAATTGAAAGCATGTGTTCACTTATCTGCACAAAGCCAGGAATGCTTTTGCTAGGACTCAGGAGCTCTCTCACTCTTCTCTCCGCTGTCCTGATGCTCAGAGAAAAGCAACAGCTACAGAATTCTCTGCTGTTAGTGTGGAGCTGAGAGCAGTAAGTCTGAGCTGGTTGCCTGGGTCAGGAAGGAAGGAATTTCTTCTGCTAGGAAGAGAACAGTTGCTGCAGATCAGGGAGGATACTCCCTCTCACGAAAAAAAAAGAAACCAAACAAAAAACCCACAAAACAAAAAAAAACAAAAAAACCAAAAAAACAACAGCAAACAACAAAGCAGAGCAAAGATTTCAGAGCCTTTCTGAAATGTGCTGTTGACTCGTATGGCAACACCAGAGCTCTGAGACAGTGCATTGTTACTCTTCTGTGGGGTAAAAGAGTATGCATGTATGAGAAGACTGAAAGCACAGTAGTAAATTATTATGTGTAAAGCTTCTGGGACAGATTACTCAACCCTATTTTCATGAGGAATTTTATCATCTCCTGTGAAGGAGAACGTATTACAGAAATACAGGCCTCTGTGTGCCTGCAGACCCCTTCAATAGATGCAAAAACTGAAACTGTGGAATGATAGGGTAGTGAGCAACCCATTTCACCCAGTGCACATCAAGATTAAGAGCGTTTGCATCTCAAAAGCTCAGGCTCTGAAGTGATTTGAGGTCATACTGAAGCCTGTAGGTGAATTGATACATGATGTTTATATAAAGCTAAAGCTGCTGTTATGTTAGGCTGTCCTTTACCTGGTAACCCACACTGAAGAGGGCAGGGAGCTCCAGCCCCCTCCTAGCAAAGTATTGAAGTACAGAGCAGAGTATGAACATAAAGCCCATAAACACAGCGTTTGCTTTAGTAATTCCACAGGGATTCAGATTACACGTGAGTTTTGCTGTAATTGGCATGTGATGGGATCTTCTCTCCGCTCCTGGTTATAAATGCAGGGAGAGGTGTTTACAGTTCTAGAAGGAAACATGAAATCAACTCCAGAGTGCTGATAATCTCCCTGGAGGTTTTGAACGTTTTGGGGGTAGCAAGTTGTCTATGTACATTCCTGAAACCCCAGCAATGTCCTTTCAAATACAACATTATGGTCTGTCTAAGGCTCTCCATATTCTCTTGTTTGAAGCACGCTGCTGCCAGGACAGTTTGGATCCTTCCCTTGGCATCACCCTGCCTCCTGCTCTCCTGCAGCTCCGTGCCATCCATCCTGATCCAGAATCCCAGTGAGCTCTATCTGTGGCCTACAGGGGAAGGGGGAACGATGCTGTGGAAGTAACAGCTCCTGACATTCAACTCGAGGAGTGGGAAATCTGCCACCACACCTTCTGCTAATAGAGAGTGAGCTTTGAGACTTGAATTACACTCTCAGTCCTTAATGTCAAGCTTGAGAGTCCCACAGGAAGCTGACATGGACCCCATGATCACAGTACAGGAAGACATCTCACAACGCAACCATATGTTTAAGTTGATGTAGTGGCTTGTGAGGCAAACTTCTACTAAGGAGAGTGGCAGATATCTTGAATGATGTCTAAAAGCAGTCAGGTTTTAGCTTATTAATCTTACAGAACACTCACTAACATGTGTTGCTTTATTTGTGATAATGGAGCCAGCCTTTAACTCATGCTGATGATGCCAGCTGTCTGGATATGCCAGCCTGCTTTTGACCACTATTTAAAACATTCCATGCTGTTCTTTTTCTCTCCTAACTTGCTCATACTTGCTCCTGTATACGATTATAAAAAGAATTTCCTTCATCTTCTATTCATCTTTTAACTTACAAGAGCCAAACATACTTACAAGGATCTGGGTCTTTCAGCACCAGAAAGAAAAAAAAAAAAAGGTTATTATTTACTATTCTGATATCAGAATTAAACTGTGACTTGCCAGGCTTGCTTAGCTGGCACTAGGAAGATTAATACACCCACATTTGGCTTACTCAAGTTACAGACTGTTTACGCTAACAATTTGGAGAAAATGACACCAGTGGTCTCCAAGAAGTAAAGTGCCAGCACAACAGATTTTAAAACCTGCAAGAAATAAAAAGATGGGTCTCAGTAAGAAGTGGAAGCCTTGCATGCTGGATTAATAAAGAGGAGACTGTTCATGGTATATAAAATACAATGTGTGCAAGACATGCTTGCTAATCCAAAGCTATACCGGAGCTAAAGAGTCTGGTTTCTTCCATTGCTAAATATCTAGGAAACCCAGATACACTACTATATTAAAATGTTCTGCAACGTGGCATTTCCTTGCGTATATGAAGATCCTTTGCTAATCAAATCTCCATTCAAATCTACATATTGCAAATGCTTCTGCACATGCCCAATTCAACTTGTGTACATAAATACTTGCAAGATTATGGCCTGAAAGTATATCATTCTTAACCTTTTAGCCCTGACCTTGAGTGAGGTGAAGAGTGGGATTCTCAACTGTGATTAAGCAAGTAACGTATGCAGTTCTCCTCACTTCTCATATTAGGGACCTGATCCTAAAGATCGTTTAAAAATACTGACCAGAACACTTGAAGGAGGAAGAGAGTGTCCTTAACTGCAAGCCTGAAAACAGTTTTTAAAGAAAAAACTATACTGAAGGAACCACCAAGGGAACAATAAATAACAGTTGTGACTGCAAGATTAAATAGACTTCAGTAAATAGCATAATTGTACATAGTAAGTACTCCAATGCAGAACATTTATTTACATAATCATGTAGAGAGGGGAATGTGTAGTAATGCTTCACCCTCACTACCAAGTGCTTACAGGCCTCACACCATGTTTAAATCTAAATTATTATGATCCTTCCAATAGTCTATGAAGAATATATCCTTTGCACATGATGATACAACTAAAACAGGGGGATGCAAATGATACTTATTTTTATTTGTAGTGAGTTTTCAAAGATCCAATGACCAGTTTCTCAATAGTGTCCATACCACCTATGTTTGAACACTATTTTTCATTTATCCCTAATCTTTAGCTCCTTGGAGGCAGTGAAAAGACTTTCACTGAGAACAGCACAGGCACAATCAGCTTCTAACATTCCCATGCTATCCCATGACCTGATCAAAAATAAGATACTGAACATCTTGAAACAGCAATAGACATTCATACCTGTCTGTTTAAACAATACTGAAATGGAAGAGAAAATATATAGAGAAAAATCCACAGCATATGAATTTAGCAGATCTTGCTGAAATACTGTCTTGGGTACTGGCTGGGCTTAAACCATGATAAATACAAACTTGAAGAAGAGAATGAGGACTGAATTCAGAAGGAATGCAAATCAAGGTGGAGTTTAACATGCTTTGGGAGAATGACTTCAATAAAAGTTGTAAGATTAAGTAAAACAAAACCTTCAAGTGCATTTTCATTTGGAAAAATGGGAGCTTAAAATGCTCCCTCTTTTTCTTTGCAAATCTTTGCATTGAAGTCTCTGTCTGCTAATTTCACAAACAAAAAAACCATACTGCTTTATTCTCTTAGTATTCTGGTACATCTGGCCTCCACTGCACATCAACAGGACTTATTAACAGCTGTAAATTTTACTCAGTGTCACTGAGAACATAACTTGATGACAATAGATGCTCCATGGATATAACAGACACCTCAATTTATGTCACACAAGTTTGTGTGGAATAACCTTTCCTTTGTTAGAACCCTCAGAAGCTGGTTGAGTTTACAAGCCTGGGATTTAAAAGCCTGGGATTTAATACCAATAATATATGAACCTAAAATACAGAAATTGAGAGAAAATAAATGTTTGAGATTTATTTTCCAAGCACCTATCCTTTGAACTCCAAAGGAACAATCATACTTACATATATGTGTAAATACAACACAAGTGAGCCAGTGATGTTGACATATTTGAATGGAAGTTCTGGGGAAGTTCTGGTAATTAAACAACCTAATAAGCTCACACAACTTTTATCTCCCCATTTACATTTGATTTTTTTGGCTAGCTTAGATTTATTTAAGCTTTGCTTTTTCCATGTGTTTTTTCCCTTCTTTCTTTAGCACTCTTTTCTGCTGACTTCCTAGACAATCCCATAGCTAGCAGGTCTCCCACACCTTCATGATTCTTGATGAACTGCCTTTTTTCCAGATCACCTTTTCAGTTCATTTATAAGACAGAGGCGATATGTTCTCTCTAGAATCAAATCCTGACAACCAGTTGCTCTGACAGCTCTACCCACAGTGCACATTTGAGAGCTTTGAGTCTTACTCAGTCATAAGGTGTACAGTGAAAAGGTGTTTGAGCAGGGAGGATAATAATGGATCAAAACAACACATGAATACTGCGCCAGCATAATACGAAAAGCAAGAGTGATATTATGTCACACTGTCTCTTTTATAAGTAAGAACTCATTGTTCTCACAGAGTTTCTCACTCTATAATGGGTACCACCTTTTTTGAAAGACAGACAAATTGAAGAAAATTTAGATAGCAAAGCATTAGTAAATGGTCTGTAAAATAAGAACGTAGAAGGAAAAATCAGAGTTGGGCATGTCTGGTAAGGAAATAAAATGATCAAGGGAAGATATAATTTCTACATTAAGCATGTTACAGTCATGGATGATTAATCTACAGAGGAAGATAAGAAGCCAAAGGCCTCAAGCAGAGAGGGAAAATGTAACTTTGATATTAGGAAAAGCTTTCTAGTACAAAGCAAATTTGACAAAGAGCAAACCATTTGGAGAGATTGCATAGATTGCTATCATTGTAGAAGCTCAAGATCAGATGAGAGACCCTTGTGCATTTAAACATCAGTTAAGGAGAACTAAATCTTATCTGCCCTTTAGGAGGACGATCCAAACCACAGCCTTCTTCCAAAAGATTATCTTCAACAATCCTCGCAGGTAACCCATCTTTTTTTCTTAACGTAAGCCATGTGTTTAGCATAGGATTAAGCGTTGGGATTTGTAATGCTTAAAGAAATTAAATATTTTCTCTATTGAGACACAGGAACCAATGAAATTCAGATAAATATGCAACCCCATAAACACTCAAAAAGAACATCTAGCAGATGAAGAACAGCACCCATAGCAATTCTTGAAGTTGCTTAGTGGAGTTTAACTACAGCCAGCCTACTTGATAGATCACACCTGACCAATCTCTAAGCTTTAATACAATGCAGATGGCTGAGAAGATGTAAGTGGTTGTGGTGGTCTCCTCTACTTTCTTAGCATTGTGGGCCTGGTGTTAGGTTTTTGATAGTTGTGTTACTTGGATGAAAGTGCTACTCTGGTTTTCTTTGATACAGCAGCTACCCATCTAGATGATGTTTGCTTTATTGCCTGGTGGAATTTTGTTCTCCTTTGATAGGTAATAGTTCTCCTTCCCATTATTTTTATTTATTCATTTTGACTTGACTTCCATAGACTTACAGTGAAAGGGTAATACTGTCTTTATGTGTAGGCATGTCTGGTCATGCCCACGTATCATCAAGTTTTCCAATTCTGCTTAAGTGATCCATGCTGTATACTTTTGTCACAGTTTTGAGGTTCAGATACAATTTCTGAAAGAGCAATAGAGAGAGATATGCTTTTGCAGATCCAGTATACACAGGTGTGCTAGCATTTAAATATGTGTAGCAACTTAAGAAGCAAACTAGCAGAAGAATTAATAGTTTTTGCCTAAGTTACTCACAGGATTCTAGGTATCTCTTATGATGCTATCTCTGCATTGAAACCTTGTTTACCAAAAAGCTAATCCAAATCAGCTGGGATATGCTCTTACTCAAACTGACTATGAACTGTTAGCCAGTTAGTGTAAAGCTTTCCTAACCCTGAGGTTTATTTTTGCAAATTTATTTCTGGAAACACAGAAGTCTGGCCTGTGTCAAATTAAAGTGAAAGTCTGTATGTATGCTGAATGGTATAGAACACTGCCCTGTCATCTTTTCATGCCTTTATGGAAAACAAGCTTTCTATCCTCCCCTATCTAGCTTTTTATTTAGGTTTGAAATTTTGAGTCAGACAACACATGATGTTTCAGGGCTATCTAATTACAACCATTGACAACAGGGCAGACTATAAGTTCTGTAAGGGAAGATGAAAGTCACAAAGTGTTAATGTCCCAAAGATGTTATAGGCTATCTTTTAACTGAACCCTGTTGACCCTTGAATGAAGGTAGGAGGAGCAGGGCTAAGACAGGTGGTATTGAGGTTTGTAGTGGTGTAGGAATGAAGGTGGATTTACCTAATCAGATGGTTGTGTTTCAGGTGCAGAGAGACTTGACAAGTAGCTAGAGGTTATGCAGTGAATTAACCATTTTACAAATTGAATTAAGGGGTAAGTCTTTCATGCTGAAGGAAGCCTTTTTAGATTGCAAATGAATCATTGAAATTTTACTTGTGCCATTGCGTATCATGTGCTCTGCCCATCCTTTCAGTGTTAAACCGTCCTGTACCAGCTGCTGTGTCAGAATTTAGTGTTTCAAGTAAGCAGGGTCAGTCTATGTAAGACGCAGTGGTGTTCACTGACAAAACGGCACATGAGCATCCATAACTAAAGTGAATAGTGTGATGGCAACTGTGTGCAAACAAAAGACTCCCCCAGACTGATCTACTTCTTCTCCAGAGAGAAAAAGGCAATTTCTCTTCAAAACTCTTATAAATTTTCTGTTAGGTTTGTGGGCTGAGATCTTTTCTTTTCCAGTGTACTTTTATGAATTCCAAGGTCAAATCATGCAGGTTGAATTAGGTAACAGTGTCTAGAGAGAGGATGACTCAGTTTATTTGGGCTGCACAATATGAGCTCCTCATAGTCCCAAGAGCCACTCTCAGCATGTCAGGGATTTGCAGGCAATATTTATGCTTGTCTGTTTTCTCTTGTAGGTTTTCATACTGGAAAAATATTCATAATCTCCACCTGGTTTATTCTGGGAGAGGGTGTGGAATTTAAATGGTTGTCAGTAATGCTGGAGAGAGGTTTCTGTTTTGTGAAGTATTTTACTTATTACTGATTACTTAATGAGCCTATCTGAGTCATAACTCAATACTCCAATTGTCTCATAGTGTCTGTCTTTCAGGTAGAGTGTGATGGAGGCCATGGGTTGGGTATCAGGGGTGACTCCAGGCTGCAAGATTGGATTGTACCTTGTAGCAAGTGTCCCTTGACTTCAGCCTCTCCAGGTAGGTGATGCAGCAGCAGGGTGCCTTTCCCCCACCCTTAGGTCACTCACCAGACTTACCAGGCTGCTCTGTCCCTCTGTGCTGGGGGAGGCTGGCCTAGCTTCCAGGGAGCTTGAAATTAAAGTCTGCATTAGTGCACGAGGAGGGAGGCAGGTTGTCTTTAGGAGAGGTGGCACTGCCCTGCAGCAGAGACACAGATGGAAGCCACCTTGGCTAATAAGCACATCAGCTGCATTTGCTCTAAGCAGTGCCTCCTCATAGGGGTAGGTGATCTGCATTAATAGTGGCTAAAGCATTTTATTTTGTCTCAGGAGGCAGATGTAAGCATATCTTTGCCTTTTGTGGTTCACAGTTGCTAAACGCAGAGTAGACTTCAGCTGCTTTCTCACTCAAGCCAACCTGGAACTTCCTTTTAACAGCCTAACGCAATTAGAAGCTTGCTGACATTTTTGTTAGGAGACAAGCACCCCAATAAATAACCTGGAGAGTTGCTCTATGATAGATTGAGTCATTGCTTTCTGAAATAAGGCAAAGATCATCTAATTTATATGCCTGATCTTCCATCTGGCTGTCTTTGAAACACTTTAAAACTTAGGCTGCAAGACAAAATACGCCTGATCTCATCTTGGTTCTGAGCAAACAGTTTTTATTCCTGGAATTGGTCTCACCATTTAAAAAGGTATCTGATTTTCTCTGAGAGCAGAAGAGGTAGAAGGGGGTTTAAAAGTGGGCATAAGCTTATTGCCATGTCTTATATTTTTTAATATTAAATGCATATCTGTTGATATGTATTCACAATTTATATAGCCATAGGAACAGGTGAAAAGAGAAAGCTTGTTAATTCAATAATTTATTTGCAAAAGCTTGTCATTGATGTGCTTTTTCACTACTGACATTCATTTTTCTTGCTCCTGCAATCTGGCTTCTTTTTGTAAGTGGAGTTAGAGTCTCAGCCTGGATTAAATCTTCTCTGTCATCAGTTAAATATCCTCTACCTCATATTTATTGTAGCCCTGTGATTATCTTTGAAAAGGCTTTTGTGCAGAACTGAATTTTTGTCAAAGAAGCCCTTGATAAATATTTCTCTGGACCCTTTCCTGAGAAATGTCTTTGGCATGTCCCACACTTACCTCAGTAACTTCTGTGACCTTGATAAGCATGTCATGACAGGCTTGGCTGTTTTGTTTCTTAAACAAAAATCAAACAAACACACTCCACCCCCAAAACCACCCCACAAGCTTTGGAAGCCTTGTCTGTGAGAAAGACATAAGTAGGTCATGGTCATAACATCCGTTATAGCAAACAATTTATGTCCTTCCTATTCAGCTCCAATAGGGTTTTCTAAGTTCACATATACTCAGCATCTTTTAGAGTGGAACCCTAACAAATAAAGAAGTCAGTCCTTTTTTCCATATTAGTTATCTCTATTGTGCTTTGTTTTCCTCTAGTAAGCAGAATTTACTTGGACCATTTATTTCTCATCTGTTGGTTTGTTTATTTAAGAATATTAATTTTAAACTTCATATTCTTAAAAAAATGAAAGTTTTGGCTGTAAAATTGTGAAAATCAAACTGAAAGAATCATTATCATGAAACCAGTAGGTTGTGCTGCGGTAATAACTGGTGTCCTACATTAACAGGAGCTAATGCAATGATATCTTCCTGCCTCCTGGATCTGCCATGGGATGCTGTAATACTTTTCACATAAGCAATTTCCAGATTTTTAGGACATTGTGAGTGGGGTTTCTGAGCTGCAGATGAACCTACACCCGTTCTGAACTCCTCAGAATGTAATAAGAGAACTGAGTTTCTAGTTAAAGATGAAAGTCAGTAAAAAAACTGATAGGTTCTGAGCTTTGGATTATGACGGCTGTTCTGTTAATTTGACTCTTTGGATTTCTGAGCTGCCAGCTTCTCCCTACATTAAAAATGGGAGGATGGAACTTCCACTTTAGCTCCTAATTAAATGAACATAAAAATGTGACACAACAGCTAAGAAAGCCAGCTGCAGAAGAGATATTATTAAATATATATTAAAAAAATATAAAAAATGGGAATGTAATGTCTAATACCTTCAGAGAATTAAAGGGGACCTTTAACTAGTGGAGTTGCTCTTGTCCATTCTCTTACTAAAGGAGCAAAAAAGGGTTTACTGTAACGTGTCTGATGTATTTGCCATCAAACCCTAGTAACTCATAATTAAAAAGAAAATTGGGAGGGGGGGTATCTTTGCTAAATCACTGTTTTAGAGGTCGGTGGATCTTCTCTTCTGTGCTTTTTCTCCTTGACTTACTGAAGGAATGGCTGTTCCATGACAGTTCATTTCTTATGGTGGCAATGCAAACTTTTGCATGTAACTCACACAAATACATTTTCTAACTGTATTTTAACTGGGGTAATGTTTGACTCCAGAAATGGCATCTCTTTCACTTGCAAATTGCATTGTAGGTCCAAAATCAGATTTGTTTTACTCGTGACTAAAAATATCATTCCCAAAACTTGAATAAAGTGTTGGCCTATAAAGAAGGCATAAACTAAATCAAATATATTGCCCACTTTACCCTTGAATACAATAGTCTTCTGGTAAATAGCTATTTTAAAATCTAAGTTAAGGTTTTGTCCAAGTAACTCTTCTGAGTAGATGTGTTACCCAATTATGAAGCAGCCTATTGGGATCTGCATCATGGAGCTAAGAACATGTATGATCTAGCAAAAGGAAAGGAAATGAGAAAAATAGGAAGGAGTTGCTTTTTAAATACTGGAGTTTGAAGTATGCACCATTAGCACTTTCCAAAACTGCAAAGTAGAATAAACCCAGGTTTTAAACTCATTTATTATGCCAACAATACCTCTGACCTAGCTGCAGAATTTTTCCTCCTCTTGATAGTTCTGCAGTGCCAGAACATCAGCAGAAGTCACTAAAATGATTAAAGCTTTCTCTCTAGATTCCAGGGGGTGACTAAGCTATATTACACCTGTGATGGACAGGAGTGATTTGTACCAGCTGTGATAAGCTTGATGTGAAACTGGCAAGCCACACTTTCATTGGCTGAAATAAACCATAAGAAAGATCTTTGACAATACTAGTGTGGTCCTGAATGAGAGAAGGGATGTTTTTACCATCTTTGTAACAAAGGAGAATAATTTCCATTAAAACTAGGAAAGAAATCTGAAAAACAAAAAAATTAATACTTTGGAGCTGAATCTTTTCAAATTAAGATTCCTTTCCCTCATGCCATGCAGATACTTTGTACACTGGGCAAATCTTCTCTTTCTTGTTATTGGCAGAGCTGCTGCAATATGTAACACCATTTTTTAACTCCTCTTGGTAAGCTTAGAGCTCTTTTTATGAAGGATGCACTATGCTGTTGCAAATCAGTATGTGCACACCATAATCTTCTGAGAAAACAAAACTGGGAATGAACTAAAACAGATTATTGGTGTTTGCATTGCTTTGTATGTTTAGTGCAACCTTAAGCAGTTAATACTGGAAGACTACTCCTGAATTTCAATGATAGTTTACATCTGTGTTACATTGTTTTAAAATTGATTTGCTCAGTTGCATAAGCAGTCAAGACGTGGACTAGTAAATAAATACCCAGTGATGTTCCACAGATTCCTTCCCTCTCTGCTGAAGTGACCTAATTGAAAACACTATATAGGTATTGACTGGGACACCTAGCCACTATGTTTTAACAGAACCCATAAAACCAATAATGATTTAGTTTAATAGATCAATACGAAATTTACTAAAGCTCTGTTAAAGTTTAAGCAGTTAAAATCAATAGTTAACCTACTGCAAACAGATATGGAGAAGCCCTTGATTCCCAACAGAGTTAAATATCTCTTTTCAAAGAGTGGGGTGGATCGCAGGCATACTTGTCAGGGTCATGCTGTTTCTAGAGATCTTATTAGGAAGAAATGCATTTGAGAGCTACTATGCTAATCTGATTTTACAGGAAAAGCATATTCAAAGCTGTGGGCATCACTGGCATTTCAGGTTCAAGCACAGACATCTTATCCTGCCCACTGCTCAGCATTTCCAGGTGCAAGTCTCCTCTTATGCTGTGGCTGCAGCTCTCTAGGCCGCTCCCCGTTCTGTCACTTCTGCATCTTTAAACTGAATCCAAATCCCAGCCTGACACATCACCATAATTTGAGAAGGTTTGATCCTGTACTTGAACACAGTAGCTTAAACATGTGTCTCCAATGTGTGCTATTTTTAATTCCAGACTTTTTTTTACTTAAAGCCCTAAGTACTTGGACATGCTTACAGTGTAAATAAAGTAGTGTCAGAACTGCATTATTCCATACATTGCCACCTGCTGTACCTGCATTGCTGTGAAAGGTGCTGTGTGCTCATCCCAGCTTTAAATTAGAGTGGATTCTTGCAATACTGCATATTGCAACCCAGGCTTTACTGTAGTCTGCAAAGAGTCATTCTGAGTGAACTCTGTGCTGCGGGTATTGAACCAGCATCAGTGCCTGACCTCCTTAGTTTAAGGTTGGTTTGGGTTTGTATGCGAAGCTTGAAGGAGTTATCTCCATGAGTTACAGACTGAATGTGTCCATTCTGAGGATCTAAGTTTTCACTGATTACAACCCATAAATCACAGCTTGTAAACTGTCAGTAATCAAAAAATGCTGTCTTGGTTGCCCAGATATGGCTTTTCACAGCATTTTTAAAAATCTTCTGTTTCTCAAAATCTTTTAGTTAAGAAACTGCCAGGCAACTTTTATTTGATGCTAAAAGGTAGGCTTAGCTTAAGCAACGAATGTGTTGGAGTCTCTAGCTCTAGAATCTACTCGGTGTTGGTGGACCCTGTGGTCTCCATGGAGACCTGTATGTTTCCCTGTGGTACAAATCCGGGCGCAGGAGAAGGAGGAGGTAATTTAACAGTAAGGCTTGAGCTGGATCTATGCAAGACTGAAGGAGAATGTGGAACTAAGAGATGCAGTGCCTGAAGTGGGTATGGTAAGGGTACTGTTCATAACAGAGGAGTATCCAACTCCAGTTAGATAAATCAACTCATTCAGAGAGTTGTCATCTTAAAGCCAAAGGGCAATTTGGATCCCCACAGCCAAATCAAGAGTCCCCAGTCTTGGTTAGTGTAATTAGCCTTCTGCCATGCTGAATAGCTTCATAATTCATGGAAATACTGGGCTGCAGGAATAGAGGGGATTTATTATTGAGGCTTCACCTGGGGACAGCAATGTTTTGGGGGACTTTTTTTAAGGTTAATTGTGTGAAACTAATGATACATGTTTTATGCCCTGCTGGAAAAGATGGGTTTATATAATCTGGTCAGCCAACCTTTTAGGGATTCACTCCCAGTATGCCCCTGGATATGTACACTGTAACACAAATGCTGTTCTGCTAGGCTGCTGTATGGCTGAAAGCAGAAACTTGCCAACAATGAAGAAAATGTGGGTTGTAACAAAGTGATGGGACTCTCTCCCTTACTGTTAGGTGTCTTACAATAATTGGAAGAGAAATTCTTATTCCCAGATGCATATTAAATCTTTATAATAAAACCAATTTTTGTGGTTAGTTACAATTTAGCTCTAAAACAAAGCCCTGACACTAATCACTTTCTCAAATCCTTTTTCTAGGGCTTGAGTCAACTCCTTTGAAGTCAGTGAAAGCCTGAATTTATTTAGAGTTAGTTGAGGCACCCACATTATAAGCAGGACTTGGTTGATTTGATTAAAAAAAAAAAGCGCCCACTTATATTAGCTGCACTTACAGCGCTGAAACTTACAAATAACAGCCTCCTAATAAAAATCTTAATTTCTGGAACATGTGAGCCTAATTATTATTCATCTGCACCCGCATGCTGTGCTACCTCTTGCAAAGCTTTCTGCATCATATATCATGTTGTAATTAGTAAAGTGGGAAAACTCATTCATCTCTTCTTCAAAGCAAAAAAATAGAAACTCACACTTTAATCTTAAGTACATTGTAACTGGCAAAAGGAAAAAGGGTGTGGGAGGTATCTGCAAGTACCTCAAGAATTTTGCATGAGCCAACCTTTATGGCAGGGCATTGTAGCTGCGTAACTCTGCTGTATTCTTATTGTAAAAAAGTAAGGGAAAGGGACAAAGAAAGAAGCACAAGAGGAGTATGAGGAGGGAGAATCAATGCAGTTAAATTCACCCTTCATGGGGAAAACCTGTTCTCGCCTTCATTTAGGAATAAAACCCTGTAGGCTGTCAAATACCAATGCTACTGGTCTTGCTCGTAGTGCTGTCTGCTTAACACAGCCAGCAGGCTGTGGTAGTATGGCTTATGGAACCACACAGAAAAAAGTGTTTGGTTTCTTTTTTTAACTAAAATTCAGAAGATGAGGCTGCATGGTGGTCCAGGGGACATTCTGGTGGTGAGCAGAAGTCTATTGGTCTAACATTTGGGAAATTCTGGTTGAAGAATTGCTTCTTGGCAAAAACTTCCAGTAAGACAAAAATGAAATGCATATTTTTACAGCAATGAAACAGGAAGATGTTCAAATCTGTCCCTGTAATAGGCTTGAATATTGCCAGGAATTCAAATGTATAAATCACTTTGGGCTGCAATTTGATGTTGCTAATTTCTCTGATCTAAACACAGTACTGTAAAATGATCAATTATCTGTCTAAGGAATATTCAATTAGGCTGAATATTTAACAATAAGAGCATCAGGGGATACGTATTTTTAAATAGTTTAAAATGAATGCAAGCTAAAATATTACCAAAATGGGAGTGAAGAGTGATACAATATGCTTCCCTGGTGTCAGTTTACTGAAGATCCCAGAATACTTTAAGCAAACACCATCTGAGACTACAACCAACAAATTCTTTAAGCCTTATAATGTGTTACTCTGAAAAAATAACAGTATTAGTCTTGATTTAGGTCTAAGCTTGAAATAACAGGAAGGTGCCTAGGAGCCTAGCTTAGCTACCAAGGACCAACATTTTTGTTTCAGGTGTCTTGGCCAAACTTAAACACTATGTTGTCTCAGCTGGAAACACGATTGTTAGTCTTCCATCCTTTCAAGTCCTGAAATGCAAATGTTATAGGACAGTGCAAACTTTGCTTCAAGCTGTGCTTAGTGAGGTTTATATTCTGGACTTCTGGAAGAAAGAAGCAAACTTCAGTGGACAGAGTTGAACGTCTGCTTAGCACAGTAGATAAACTGACTTTTTCACACAGGAGTGGATTGAAAAAGCCCCCACTTCAGACTTCATTTTGTCTGCATTTTAGCTTTCCGAGTCAGCAATTTTAGCAGACTTCCATCCGTTATGGATCTGGCCCAGTGTTCTCCAGCTCTTACATTTCAATCATCTTTAAAAAAATAGTAATAAAAATCTACATTTGCAGTCAGGTTCTCCCTGGAAATATGTCAGTTTCCACTTAAACAGTCTATGGAGCTGAAAGAATTGGGCAGAAATTCACCTGGAAGGAAAGCCTCAACAAATGAGTCCCAAGGAATTGGCGTGTTCACTCCCTTTGGATGCTTAGTGTTTCCATATTATAATCAGGACTTTGTGGGCATAGGGTTGACTGCTTTACATTGGTTTTAGGATGTTTTCTTGTAAATTCTTTGTTTAAACATCTATGGCTTTGGGCAAACTACTCAGCTGTTTTGCAGCCTGTGAAATCTGTATAACATTTCTGCTGCTTACCTATATTTTATGAAGCGTCAGAAATGTTTGGACAGTATTCCAGTATGGAAGTGGTAGGTGACATAACTATTTTGCTGCACCAGAGTGCACACTTCTCGGAAGAAGCCAGCGTATGGTAGGTATTAGCTGTGTACTAAGGCTGACAGGAAGCCCTTCTTGTCTGACTCAGAACATCAGAATATTATACTTTGTCTCTTTTCTGTTTGCTGTACTGAGCTGAATAACTTGTGTTTGATTAAATGTATGTTGATTTGTTGAGCAGCAGGCTCGAGCTTCCTTTACCTGTGCTTTGTAAATGTTGTAGTGACCCTGTCCCACAGCAGCAGGACACTGAGGTGTGCTTGTAGGACAGCAGCATGTAATGGTGGTGGCCTGTGTGCTCTCAGGAGGCTGGTGGACATTGTGGGGTGCCTCCAGGCATCCCTCTGAGCAGTGATGCTCTGCTTGACAGTGATAACAAGCGAGGGTGAAGTCACCTCTCCTTAAAATTAGTTTTGATAATTGGCCAATTTTCAAAGAACATGTTAGTTCAAATACAGGTTTGTTGAGTATCAGCTTCCAGGTATTGGCCCTTTCTTATTTCTTATCTTGGCACCTCCTTAACTCTTTTCTTTTCCTGTAAAGGAGATAAGACTGTGTTGTGAAGCTGTGTCTTACAGTTCTTTCTGATATTATAAACTGATGGACTCTTTTCATTGAAAGGCACTTTCTCTGTTCCTTCACTAATTATTTTTGTGCTTCATCTGCTTTAAATTTTTCATTATATTTTTTAGCAAGTGGACACTAGAACTAGAGAGGGATTTTAAAACAGAAAATGATAGATTTGTGGTTATAATTCAATATATACCATGTGTTTTGGTCAAGAATGGAGCTGCTAGGCAAGAAACATAAGAATGTATAGGTTAAAATATGCAGCATTCTCTGGTTTTCCTGCCTTAACACTCTGCTGTCTTCGCAATAGGTAACTTGCTTGACCATATAACCATTGACCAAATGCTAAATTACATGACAGTATTATGCACATAGCATTTAGTTCTTGGCTCAGTGAATCTTGGTTACCAGGCTTACCCTTTTAACAAGATGACTCTTGTTGTGTATGAATATCTTCATTCAGTAAAATAAAATGAATCAGTAAGTTTTAGCTCATTAGGCAAAATGTTGCATAAATGAAGAGAAAAAGCCTATTTGTTGCTATAAATGTTTCAGGAAGTAAATGTTAAATTGGATTAAACATTTAATAACAGTAACATCAAGGGTTTTTTTTAGACTGTGCAGTATAAATATATTGAGGCACAAAGCTGGGAGCTTGGATTTCACTCCTTTGTGAGGTGTAGAATTGTGAAGTAATATCAATGAGGTACAAAGGATAAAAATATGCATACCATACACCTGTACATCAAAACCACAATGTACTTTGTAGCAATTCAGGGGAAATTACTTTTCCTGGATATTTAAAAAAATGTTGAACCAATTTGCAGGGAATGATATGCCCAATGAACCCCAAGCTTAATTCGTCACTCAACTGCCATGAATCTGTCTTTATAAAAAGTTTCATGTGTTTACAACCGCTCCACAAATCTGCCAAAACTCTCTGGGCCAAAATAATGATGGTTGCAGCTTCCTGTCATGGGGCTTCTCTAAGTGGGTTTCAGAAGATGTCAGAATTCAGTGGCCTTGGCATGCAAACCTGGAAACCCTTGCCAATGGCGTTTGAAATCAGATGAGGCAATGAGTGTGGATAGCCTTGCCCTAACTGCGATTGCAGGAAATATTCTCAGAGAATGCTGTAAGATGGACCTAAATCTTTTATAACTTTTCTCTTGAGTACTGGCCCACTGGATGGAGTCTTCCTAGCAGTGAATATGGATGTTGTTTTTGTATGGGGGAAGAGCTCAAGTTCCATCAGCCATCAGCTCCTTGCACAATGCTGTGAGTTCAAGGAGTCAGGAAACTGGGTCTGTTATGAGTACAGCCCTTGAGCTTCACAACTTTGTAGTAAAGGAAGTATCAAGGAAGTTGTCTGAAAGCAATAAAACAATTAAACATTACAGATTTGATTACAGTTAATTTATCCCACCTTTAAAAAAAACCACAGCAAATGTTTGACTGGGAAATAAACCAAATATTAACATAAATAATAACGGGTCCTTATTTCCCCCAGGGGGCACAGATATTATAGAATCATTATCATGCAAATGATGACAAAAGTAGAGTTGATGAGAAATGACAAAAGTTCTATTGTTGTGGGAAAGTAGCACATTTATTGCTTACTGACTCTATTTGGGGGGGGGGCAGGGGAAATTTTTTTGAAGATGATACCACAGAAATATAACTGAACACTTATAAAACTCAGTGATAATCACCTAAATCTTGATTGAACTGTCTCATCCTCTCTTCAATAAACAGAGTTTTTACCTTGCCCTAACACCTCTACTATTTATCTTCTGTGCTCTCCCTGTTTTCTTGTGGTTAAAGAACTTCTCTCTGGATTTCAGTGCTTAGGGTGAAGGGCTTGCTCTAAAATGTAGTCTTTCCCAGCACAGCCATGTGTTCTCACAGCTGTACTGGTGTATGTAGGAACAGGCTGGGGCCAGCTTTGGCACAACATTTTGTAGAGAAAGCTCAGAAAAAGTTATTCAGGGTCACAACCTTATCTTTCTTACTGTGGAAATCCTAAGGATGCTTGATTATATAGTAGGAGTTATGGCTTGGACCAGAAACACTAACATATAGATGTAACTAGATGAGATTTCCATAGGACTAATGTCCCCAGTGGCAGCAGCATCTAGTAAATCTGTCCCTTTCAATCCAAAAAAAAAATCCACATCACACACACACAGGGCAAGCCGAGATGCTATTTTTAAGATGACTGACAATTGTTACATTTTTTGGAACCTAGTTTTAGCAAACTGTCCTTTGTTAATCAATAATAGTGACGCCCCCTGGTAGCTGGAGTTCAGATTTGTTCTAATGAGAGATGGAAATCATTTGTGAGGCTGTCTTTCACTGAGCTGCTGTCACTGAATAGGAAACTAAAGGATCATTTCTGTTGACAATACAAGATAACTGTAGTGCTGATCATATCCCAAATTCTGAGATCAACACAGCATTTCTCAATGCCCTGTCTACTGCCCTGAAACTGTGCTGAGCACAAGAAATGGGAAAAGTTTTTGCTGGTGAGAAATACTTGGTGCCTATTGTTGAAATTGCTGTTTTGCTGTTCTGTGATGGCTGTTTTGGTAATCTCAGGTTAAAAATAGGTAGCTTCTGTCTGCTTTAAACTCTTTAAAGCTGTCCACTGGTTTCAGCTTTCGAAAATTGATGTGAATGGCCACAGAAGTCCCTGTGTGTGTAGGAGTGCGCATGCACTGCCTTCTCTGGAGTCTGGAATACAAACACAAGTAGTACATGCTGGAGGGAAGCCGACTGCAGGAGGAGCAGGAAGAAAATGCTGATTAGCTTATTTCATATATAGATGCTTTTCTTATTCTAGCAAAATTTCTTTGGTAGAGAGGAAATATACCTAATCTGTGATAATATAGATCTGCCACATGACAGATTGCTGTTCACCAGATTGAGACACCCTTATTTTCACTTCTTTTTAAAACAAAAAAGGTCTAGATTGCCAGTTGAATGCTTCTTGAATTATTATATTTTCTGCATGTAAAGCAGTAACACAGAAGCCAGACTGTAAGATAGTATGTTCAGTATGCCATAATCAGATGAGACCAAATGTGTTCTTAGCAAAACTCTATTAATTTTGGTGGGCTCACAGGAGAGAAAAGCACAGACCATTGACATTAGGTGGAAAACTTTTCCTGGATAGAGAGCTGCAATATCTCTATAGGTAATACTGATGTGATTGTTCTGTGTCTTGGAGGCACAGTCATTACAATTAATGGAGTGAGTCAACATGATATACAGCACTTTGCTGTATGTCTTTTTTCATTTAGTAGGCTTATACTACGTTTTTACGTGCACTATTTCTGTTCAAGAGTAATAGCCATGTTTTCCATGCTCTCACTGCTCAGTGTGCAGTCCCTGAACTGAATAGTGGAGTGTTTCTAAGGAAATAACATTACCCAGGACAGTAACTGCTAACCAAACAGTACAGGTGGATGTGATTTGCTGCTGACCAAGTCTCACTTGAACTGTTTGGCATACCTCTAAATTAACTGAACAGATGGACTTTTAATTAGTTCTGTCATTTCATTTTCTGCATTCTTAATATATGTCAAGCCGTATGTCAGGGAGTATTAGCATCAATTCCAAGTGACACAAAAACAGTCATAGAAAGAATAAGCTGATAATAACAATAACAAAACATAATTAGAGTACAAATTGGGAGGTCTGTAGCTTTACAAACGTGGTAAACCTAGATTTATGAGACTTCAGAGATTTGTTTAAAATGAAAAATGCATGAAACTTGCTGCAAGCCAATTAGTTCTGTGCAGACATAGAGCAGGATTTTCTAGCTTTCAGTTAGTGGGATGAGCCTTGCTCATGTGACTTGGCTGTGAAGAGCTGGTGAATTTGTGCAATTGATTTATGGGGTTTCACCTGCCCCAAAGAGCATGAGCACTTGCCCGGGCACTAAAGTGCCTTTTAGCTTCGGAGACAGTAGTAAAAAATTTAGTTATTCTTTCCTTTAGACCAAAGTGATATTTGCCCAAATGCAAAATCCTTTCTTTGCAATTTGCAGCCTGGCTAGTTGTACTGTTTTCAAGAGTAAGGTAGCAGCAAAATCTACTCCAAGTATAGTAATACGGCAGCAACAGTGGCACTACTATATACAATTTAGTGATTTCTGCGCACAGATAAAGCAACAAAATATTACATACTTGTTTTATTAAGACAGTCTTTCAGAATACTAATGATGTTTATATGATGGTAGTTAATGAGACGAAGTGCAATCTACATAAAAACAAATTCCACACAACTGTATAGAATTATGATGTTGCACTGTTCATATAGTTTAAACTACAAAGATTGTTTTTTATGCATTTGTAATTTTTCATGGCAAGCTATGATAAAAATACTAATTTCCTCCAGATTTATTTCTGTAAGGAATACCTTAGAATTGTGGCAGGCCCTACATCACAAGTAGTATCAACATCTAAGATAAAGCAAATAACTTTAATCATAGATATCCAAAACATGTTCCTCTTTGGATCTGCAGAAAATAGCTAACATGTAAACAGTCCTAATTAGTGCAATAATGTTTCCAGCAGCAGGATCCTAGAGAAATTAAATAGAAGACACCTCATCAAGGGGATGTAATGATGCCTGGTAGAATCTCCATCCCTTGGCACTTTTCAACAATATTACGCAATATGAGCATGGTGGGAACTGTTTTATTTAATATACAACATTAAAACTCTCATGACTCATGTTAATTTAGGAATAACTTTTGATGGCTTCCAATTATCTGGTTAAAACCAACACAGAAAATTGTTGGCTTTTTCCAAAGAATAAGGAAAATATTTTAAGCCTGAATGACTTTATGCAGGTTCCAGCTATTACCTGGATTTCTTATTCAGTCTTAGCCCACTTGCTGTCCTTTGAGCCAAATCTCTGCTTCTCATGAAATGCAATTGCCAGAAACAAGAGATACTCTTTGCAGAGCAGGCCATACGCTGGCTACTAGGAAATGCTGGTTTAAAATCAGAATTGGGGGAAACACCTAGGTCTTTCCTGGGGCTAATCATAAGGGTACTGGCTCTTCTGTGGTGGGTTTTTTTGCACGACCTCTTTTGCTATGGCCATAGTCAACATCCTGAATATGCTGCAGCCAGCTTTTTGGTTTTGTGAGATGTTTTGTTTCAAACAACAGCACTTTGCAGATTTTGAAAAACTTACATGTGGAAATTTTCCAGTCAAATCTGAGGCTGAATAACCTTAGTTGATGCTTTGTATTGTCAGAGGACATATCTGGCAGTCTTTGAACATAGGAGGGGTATGCTGACCCAGCCCTGAGTATTTCACACATATTCATGCTGTGATAGATCAGAGCCTTGTGCACAGCTTACCTTTACCCATTTGAACAGTCCTAGGGAAGTCTTTTCAGGATATGGACTATTTCATAGCTGATGCTTTAACCTACAGTGGCAGCGCAGGATCTTGTCTTCATCAGCTTTGCTGCCCAGAGGGTTTGACAGATTGATCTGTACCTGCAGGTGAGTGGGTGCGGGTGTTTCTGCTCTGCCTCCTCTGCAAGGAGCGCACTGTACCTCTGCAGTACTTTTCAGTCTGCAAGGTATCCAGAGTCATCCGAGAGAACCAGTCAGCCTGACCTCCTCCTGGGCAGATAAACGAATGTTGCTGTTTTAATGAGGTTTGGAATTTGTATGCTTTGAGGGGAGAGGCAGTGTTAGGGAAACTGTCTTTGGCTGTAAGCAAAACTAATGCTGAAAAGGAATAGTTAGAGTCCTCATATTAGAGCAACAGGCAGGACTTCAGTAGCCCTGCTATCACCTCCACCCAGCCTGTTCTTTTACTGTCTGTTTGCCTTTGATAATACAGAGATGACAATGAACTCATTTATAACATCCATTGTGATCCAATATCGTTGTATAAAAGTCAGCTAATATTTATTTTTACAAGAATAAAAGATTTGTGTATACAAAGACTATAGGACATCAAATAAAATTAACACCAGCCAGGTTCAAACCAGAGATTTGCCCTGTTACACAGCCTATGGTTGAGCTCTGGAACACCTGGCCACAGGGTGCAATGGATCCTAAAGTTCTCAAAGTTTGAAAAGGAAATGGGTGTGTTACTGACAAGACACTAGTTAAGGTTATTAAATATTAAAAGAATCATCTCTGCTTCAGGTATCACCTGAGGTTAGGAGACGATGCTAAGCCAGTGTTGCTATGTTGCCTCTCTTAATTATTCTGTGGGCATGAGCTATTAGCATGTGATAGGAGGCAGGTGCTAGGCTACACAGACTTTTTAGTATGGACTTTCTTATATTTTTATGTGTTCTTATGATCACTGATTTCCAAAAGAAAATTTTAGGGCAGGGAATCCTTTTGTCTTGTCAAAAGAAGGAACAATTTGGAGAACGAGCAAACAAAAATCCTTGCAAGAGCGTGCAGCCTCTCTCTTCTCACAATCTATTCAACTGTGAGAGCAAAAAGACAACCAGATGTTGTGAAACAGAAAGTAAAAGTGAAGAAGAGACAACAGGCACTGGAGCTGCATGCTTGCTTCAAATTCTCAATACAGTCAAAATTGTTCTCATCAGCCTGATAGCTAGGACCCTTGATGGAAACAGAAGACTACTTCAGTTGTGACTAACAGGTTACTGAGGTAGCAGCCAGACTTATCACCTCAGTAAAGTGCACATTGCTGGGAAGACGTGCTCCACATTATTCGTGTAACATAAAAGCAGATTCTGAATAATTGTGTTGTGCTAGGCTCAACATCATGTTTGTAATGGTCCGAGGCCGGAGTGAGTGGAAAGATATTTCAAAATATTTTGTAGCAGTAGGGAGGAAGATCCTTATGGGCCAATAAATACTGGATGAAGGAAATGTAGGTTCATCAATGCAAATCTGAATAAATAGGCTTGCTTCATTCTGCGGCTGTTCTTTAGCTGTATTATTTGTTGTTTGTGGCAACTGCAAGATACTGTTGAAAATGCTCATGAGCTCTGGATGATTCACAGTTCCTTTGTGTAGGTGTTTTTTCATCAAATGGCTCTTGCCAGAGGTGTATTATTTGTTATTAATTCAGTATTTGCTATTTATTGCTTTGTTGTCTTCCGTTTTTAAAGTTTCAGGAAGCACAGATAGTGTCTAGTAACCTAGGACTAGTTATGAACCATGAAGAGCAAGTAGATAAAATGGTACAGTATGCTGACATCAAAAATAGTATGTCTGAACTAGTAAACGAATATCTTTCGTAAAGGAATATGTTAATAAAAAAGAATACTTGCTCATAAACAGTTTGAAGCAGAAAAAAAACCCTGATTCTCAATCAATAAACATTCACCTGGTTTTAATTAAATATTCTTACGAAATTATTTTCTTGTTAGAGGTCCTGGAAGACAGTGTTCATGAAAACAAATGTGCATAGCATGGAGAACAAACAAGTTAGACATGCACGCGTCTGCAGGGCTATGATCTTACTGGCATCACGGAGACATGGTGGGATGGTTCCTGTGACTGGAGTGTTGGAATGGAAGAGAAGGAAGGGGTGTTGCCACCTACGACAGTGACCAGCTGGAGGGTGCAGAGCTCCACCTAGGGATGCATGAGGAGCTGACCAAGATCTTAGGGGTCAAGATTAAAAGAAGAGTGGGGACAGGTGGCACTACACTGGGGGTTTGATACAGGCCACCTGACCAGATAGACCAAGAGATGAGGCTCTCTATAGACAGGTAGGAGCAGCCTCATATTCACAAGCCCTGGTCCTCCCGGGGGACTTCAACCACCTGATATCTGTTGGATGGACCACACAGCAGGATATAAGCAATCCAAAACGTTCCTGGAATGTGTTGAAGATAACTTCCTTCTCCAAGGGGCAGAGGACCTAATGAGGAGGGGTGCTATGCTGGGCCTTGTTCTCACCAACCAGGTGGGGCTGGTGGGGAATGTGAAGCTGGAGGGCATGGAGAATGGAGGGACTGGGAGAATGAAAACCTGCCTGCACTAGTTAACATTAGATTCTATCCTTTGCAGGTGGACTGATGTTTCTTTTTCTGTTCCTTCCTACTCTCTAGTCAGTGACAGGACTTCGGTTCCTCACACAAAGCACTAACATGACATAAAAAACACTTTGCTGAAGAAGTGTATTTTCCTCTCTTCCATCCTGTGTCCTCCCCCTCCAAAACAGCATGTAGCGAGATGTCCTCACTTTCTTGAAACAGGCCAAGCTTCAAAAAACCTCAAATGTGAAGCACTGCAACTGGGTAATTCTAAGGCTGTCACTAGAGAGCAGCACAAGTGAAGTCGTAGACAGAAAGTGATGTTGTGCCAGTTTTTGAACAAACTGTCAAATTACAAGAACACAGGTAATGAAAGTTCTACCTCCAGCAAAGAATGAGAAGCAAGAGACCTCAGGATGAATTGATTCTGATTCCTGACTTTTCTCTCTGCTCAGTTTCAAGCAGACAGTGAAGTACCAAGGATATCTAAACCAGCTTATAAAACCCTGATCTTTCAGTCCTGTGATTAATAATCTCTCAGCTTCCATGCACATCCAGTTAACATCACTGTGGGAGGTGCTGATAAGCATCTTTTGCCTTTCACCCGCCTTGGTGATGAATGCTAGAAAATTCTTTGACTTTGAATGTATTTCTGCCATGTAAGACAAATGGTAATGAGAAGTTAAATTCTCCCTCCAGTGAAGAATCAGTCTTCCTGCGCATATTTAGAAAATCTCTTTTCTCTAGTAAATCTTTCATTTAGAGACTACCTTTGTGCTCCAATAGAAAATGATAAGGCCGCGGGTCACCTTGGGAACCTGCCCTTCAGAAAGAGAATGATTTTTTACAAACATGTGCTTTAAATTAGTTTTGCTGTAACAAAGTGGAGAAGCAGAGGTGCTGGCCCCACGAATCTAGCTGCAACACACTTGTCTCCAAAGTTAGGTATTTGCAAGTTGTGAAGAAGGTGCATCAACTGCCACTGCCTCTTACTTATGCTGTGATAATCTTTTCAACTGGTGGGATGCCAGTGGTGGCAGAGATGCAACTGCTATCAGAAGCAAGAGATTTGTGGAAAGAGAAGTAGAAAAGCATAGTACTTAGTGTGATGTGGTAGCAAGAGTAAGATAACACTTTGGGGAGCTATCTATTCAAGTGGGATCTCCTAAGGGTTGACAGCCTCAGCAAGGATGCAGGAAGATAAAGGGGGATGTGAAGACATCAGATTTCCCAATGACCTGCCAGAGCAAGCAATGATTGGTCAACAGGTATTTATTAAACATGTTTTTGTCCACTTGTGTGAACTCTTTCTCTCCTCCAGCAACAGAAACGTGCCAGCAGTGGTATAAACAGAAACCCTTGAAACCAAGAGTGACTATCACCAAGGTATCTGTCATTCTCTTTGTGTAGGAAACATGAACACAGAGATTAGAGGAGGAAGCTAAATATGGCATTAAGTATAACTCTTTAGAGAATGAGATTGTCAGTATGTATATGAGAATAATGTTTCGGAGGGTTCAATTTGAAGCATTATATAGGAAAATACAATATGGAAAATATTAAAACATCCACCCAAGAAAATTTGTGCAATGTTTTTATTATTAACTTCTTTCCCAAAGCTCTTGCAGTTAATGTCAGTCTAACTGTATAAAGGAAAAAAAAAAATAGACATTATTGTAATGTTGAGGTGGTAGGGTATTTTTATGTACGTGTATAGAGAGCCATATTCAGACTGAATTTAAATGGTATACCGTAGTCTAAAAGTCATATTAATTGTGTATATTTTAATTATTGTTTTATTGACTCACATTGGCAATAATGTCTTAATAATTCAATAAGCCTCAATTCAGTAGTTCAGTCTTAAATCTTGGACAGCTGGTGGAGATTTTAATAGAATTCAGCGATTTAGTCGATATATAAGAACTGAGATAAGCAAATTAAGATCTACCAGAGATCGGATATAAAATTAGAGACAGCATTATTTTTGATGGGCCATGACCTCAGCAGCTAGGGATTGTCATTTCTCTGTGAAATTAGATTAAGAGATAATGAGGCAATTACCTTGTGAACTTCAAAATGATAAACAAACAGTAATGCTGCAGGACAGGCAAAGCAAGTTATTTCCACAATCAGAAGAACCTGATGAAATTTATCTTTAAATTCCATATAAACTGTTTAAATCTGCATATATTAGTATAAATATAACTAAACTCAAATATGACTTTTTATTCCTCCCAAAGGCATGACATTTCTTAGTGACACAGATATGAATAAATAAATATATTTATAGCAGATTAACAATTGCAGTCAACCAAGCTGTCGTATGATTTATGTATTGAATTCAGGTGGCCAAGTAATTAACTTTATCATATTTATCTCATTGATATCTGAGATAAGATACACCTTTATGTTTTCCTTGGTTTTCAGTGAAATGACTGCTTTACTTCAGCAGGAAATTAACAGCATCAGAAAGATCTGAATGCCTTTGTACAGTGGCTCTGTGAATATGAAGCTTGTTTGCTTTTTCTTTACCTTGGGCACAAATGTGCAGTCAGCAGATTCATTTTGAGCTTGTCTTGCTGAAATCTAAGGCTTGAGAACGATGCTCTTGTAAAACTCTGATGGACAGGACAACTGGCAAAGTCTGTTATTCCACCCTGGAGGGCAAGAGAAAGATGTTGAGCAAAGGACAGGATAGGCAAGTAAACTGCGTTTTATCCTGTTGTGATTTCAGTAATATAGACTTCATGCATTTTTCACTCTGTGCAGCAGTTGATTTTGATTGACATATTTGTGCCAGTTTTAGACACACTTTTATTGCAAGCAGATTATTTTGGTTGTCTCTGTAGTCACATATGCATTTTCTCTGAGTGTGTAGAAGTCCTCTACTATAGGTGAATGTTTATTTAAATCTTATTTATTGCATTATACATGTACTTAATGAAGTGTGATCTTTCAGTAGGTGCTTATGATAACTATTCCTCCAGCCAGGCAGTAACACATTTGGTGATCACAATTATATTTACTGTCTGGTTCACTCAACTCTGGAGTTATCAAAAAGGTGGGAAGAATTGCATTACCAAAGTGGTAAAAAAAAAAAAAAAAATTATATAAAACCTAACTATACTCTATAACGCAATTTCAAACTACAAGGATATCAGTGATAGAAGGCTTATTTCTTTGACTGGGAAAGGTGAGTAGGGTAGGGAAGATAGGGACAGCATTAGAAGTAGAGGAAAAACCTCTATTTGCTTGTTCAAAAACTTCTTGCATATTATAAGCAAAGCAAAACTGAAACTCAGACTACAGGCAGACTAAACAAGATTTCCTCCTCTGAACCTCTTAGGACTCTTACACTGTCTTTTTGAAAGACTTTTATGCTGTGTTACAGACAGTGTCTAGAGGAGATGAATATAAAATGAGGAAGTTCTTATCACTGTTACTAAAACTTACTCAAAACAACAACAAAACCCCCCAGCAAATTCTAATACTGCGTTGCACCACTGCTATTGATTACCTTTGTACTTGTTAACTATTTTTTATGGGTAGGTGCTTCAATCAGTGAAGAGAATGGAAAAAAAAAAAAAAATCACTTTTTTTTTTACTTAGTTTTCCAGTTAGTTTACTTTGTTTACTTACAGTTTCTATCCTGTCATGGTGCTGTACTCACTGGATTGCAAACATTGTGAGGAATCATTCTGATACAAATGAAGCAATCCTTATTCATTTGCTGAGATGGAACAGACTTCTGGTATTGTTAGATCTTGTAAACTCTAAAAGAAACTTAACTTTGAGAGTAAACCAGCAGTATGCCACCTTACCGGAAGCCATGTGATATATATACTGCTAAGGAACTAAAAATATACAGTAGTTTGGGATATTCATCTTAACAATATTAACCTTTCTCTACAGAGATGTTTCAGTCTGTTCCATCTGCCTATATCCATTTTTATCATACTCATTCCTGTTTCTAAATTGAATTTGGCTCTCTTATTCTAGTTTCTTTTTATTCCTAAACCTAAATATCCATTTAGCTTCCTATGCAAAATTCCCATTTATGTGAAGAGCTCTGTATTACCCCTTAGTTAAGGACAAATGTATCAGATTTATCCCATTACTTTATAATTTCAAGCTACAGTAGGGCATCGCTATTTGTTTCAAAGTTTCAAAAGCAGCTGCCTTCTGTCCAATGAGAAAGTATATTCCATGTATATGGGAACCTGGGTACATAATTTTGACATCCAAATGTGTTTCCATCAGCATTTAAATCCTCCTTTTATAGCACAATCCACCTTTTATATACACCACTTCTGTGTTTATAAGCACACAGATGATGATGATAAGGAAATAAATACCACCCCAGTAAATGTTGCTTACCCAACAAACATCTGTATGATGGAGAAGTATTTATATGATTGATGAAAAAAGTTGCTTCAACACTTTTCACAAAGACAGATTTCACTTGATCTGCAGCAGACTGTCTGGAAAATGCTCAGCAGTATCTAGTCTTTGGTGCACAACTCCTGACCTTCATCCTGTGCTGCTTTCTTAACATCACCTTCCTTTCTTGACTTTCCTAACTCTGATGTGCTGAGTATGATTCAATAACAGAATAAAAGGTATTATACTACAATTTCAAATAACATTTCACAGTGGATAGCTTAAGCTGTGAGTTTACTGTGGAAACAAAAGGAATCTGTTACCTAGCTGGGCAGAAGGGAGGGAAGCTGCCCGGTAGCCATGCTCTTCACCTCTTCATTGGCGAAAGAGAGTTTTTTGCTCTCTAAGGGTTCTGCAGATGATGCAAATGAATATAACTCTAACAGATTACACAGAGCTATGCCTGCTTATCCCAGCTGAGAATCTAACCCAGCACTTCATGAGCCAGTTCTTCATGAGCCAGTTGTCTTCTCCCAGGGTTTTATTTCTTGGCGAGGTTTTGTCATTATCAGTGATGAAAGCACAGTGAAGGAGGAGAGGAGAAGCTGTACAGTTCTTGAAGTACCAACCAAAAGGAGATGAATCCCCAGGGAAGCTACAAATCAGGGAGGGCAAGCTGCCACCAATGAGGTTGAACTTTTGGCTTCCAGTTTGGAATACATGAATATGGTCTTGACCGAGGAGTTTACAGATCTTATTTACAGGAAACACTCATACTAAATCTTGCACCTTTAAGTGCTTAAAATTCTCACCCTGGGAACCAGATATTTAGGAGAATTGGGCATCTTCATTGCCCACTGAATTGCTTTGTTTCCTGCTCGAGTGAAGGTGGAAGTTTTTGCCATCCCTTCCTGATTAAAGTGATGGCCATTCTGATTAGCAACCTCCTGCTCTCAAGTTCATCTGGATATAATAAATGCAACCTCTAGTTAAAGAAATGAAGGGGAAACATTCCTGGGAATTGGACAACACTTTCACTGCTAGTATAAGGCTCTTATGAGGGGAGCAGTATGAGTCACTCACAGGTCCCTTGACAGAAAAGCAGGACCATGGATCTGTGAGGTGTGAAGGGGCTGCCTTATGCCTATGTGGAGGAGATACAAATCTTCCCAGGAAAAAGATGTATTTTCTCACAGAAATAGGATGAAAATGACTAAGAGCAGGTTCACGTTTTACTTTTTGGTGCCTGATGTCTGCATCCCTCAAGGCATCTGACCCCACAGTATCACAGGGGCTGAAAGCTGTTTTGTGCAGTTCCCAATTGGACTTTGATGTACTGCTTTTTCTGGTGACTCGGATCATTGGTTTGTTTTGGGTTTTTTTGGTTTGCGTGGGGTTTTGGGCTAAAGAAGGGCTGTGGTTTTTTGGTTGATTGCTTGGGTTTTTTTTTCTAATGAGGTAAACATGTTCCCACCTTCAATGAAACTAGAATGACCCTGTGATGAGCTGGTGTGCAGTATTGAAAGGAGGAAATAAAACCTGGGAGATTTCACAGCATGTCAGTACATACAAAGTGAAGATTTCTCTGATTACAAGATAAGGAACAAAAGAAAAGCTACTTAGTTTTTAAATCTATAATATTGATTAAATGATCATAATTAAAGGTTGGTGCTGCAGCAGCTTAGACTCCACAATGTACTGTAGTTGTAGATAAAGGCATACAACAGGCATTTGAAATACTGTCCTAACAAGTAAGTAATACTATAGCAGCTGGCCTTTATTACTTCAAATATTTTCTTTCATATAGCTAAGAATAAACCAAGAAACAAAGGAATAAACAACAGATTAAAATAATCTTATCATAAACATACCAGTCAGCGTAAGGTAGTTGCAGAACTGAAATAACACTGATCAAATGCTCCCCTCTGCTTCTGCATGGCAACAGTATAAGCTCCCTGCCAGGCTCTGAAGTTCCCCACCCAGAGCAGACACATCAGCAGACACCCTGGCTCCACTTGATACATGCTGTAGCAGGTTGAAAGATGTTTTGGAGGGCAAAGGAGCACTTTGTGGATGTAATTCTTTGTTTTTAGTTTTTTCTTTTATCCTCTGAAAACAGAGCAAGCCGTTATTTAGACATTTTAATGGGAAAATCTATTTCTACTTTCATAAGAGTAAGTGGAATTAAAAAAATACCCAACTTCCTGTATCAGCACCCTTGGACGTCCCACTTTCCCCTTTTTCAGGATACCTTTATGGAAAAGCATGGGGTTTTTCAATCATATCATTTTTTGAAGAAGAGAGCTAAAACCAGTTGAGCTGATACGTAGCTCCACATCAGAGAATTTTTCATGAAAAAATTGTCTTTATTTTTGTTGAAGTGCCCTATATTCCTCTTGAAACCAAGGCTTAAAGATTCCTAATTTAAGTTACTCAATGAAAAAGGCATTTCTCAGCTGAAGCACAGAGGCTGACTGATTTTTTTATTTTTTTCCCTTCTGATTTGGAGAACTGCATGGTAAACCTTGCAGAAGGCAGGTGGCGGGAGCTTTGTACCACACACATGCCTGATAAGGCTATCAGATTCTCTACTCTCAAAGAATAGAGGACAGCTCTCAAAATTGGAAGAAAAAAGTATTATTTGCATTGCTTATACTGTATATTTCCACTCCTAATCAATCCTAATATGTCTAAACAGATATATATGAAAAGAACCTATGAAATTTAAATGACTACAGACCAAATCCAAATTAAAATAATTATGGTAACCCCTTATATTTCCTAATAATTAGGAATGATGTATTGCTGTGTATATATTTATAATTACCTTCTTCATGATGGCATTATATATCATTGGCTTGAAATTTTGAAGTGGAATGAAGTAAGATTGGATCTCTTGGTGGGAGAATAACTTCCAAATTGAAAGACGTCAATGTTTAAAATTTCCATCCACCTAGAATACTTCAGGATGGATCAACTGAAGCATTTTTGTTAAGCTCGAGCTTTTCTTTTGATGTCAACCCTATGAGAAACAAAGGAAAATTTTAAAAATAAAAATTATTTTGCAATTTGAAGTGAAAATTTTTCATTAGTGTACGTTAATCCGCCCTGTGCTTCCTAAGTATGGAAACTTGTTACCCAGGCAAGCGTCCAAAAAGCACACTTGAGAAGTTCAAAACTTTTAGAGAAACAATTTTTTTCTCCAGAACATTTTTCATGGCTGATAAGAATCCCCCAGGGGTATGTGAAAATTAAAGCTGTGCAGAACTGAAGTGATCTCAAATTCTATTCTAACATGGCTGTTTCTAAAGCAGTCTTTATTATGATATTTATGTGCTATATATGTAAATAACTTCATGTACTCTTGCTGGAGGTAGAAATAGAAGCTGTCTATATTAAGGTCTGCCTCTCAAATTCTATTCTAACATAGCTATTCCTAAAACAGTCTTTATTATGACATTTATATGCTATAAATGTAAATAACTTCATGTACTCTTGCTCGAGGTGGAAATAGAAGCTGTCTATATTAAGGCCTCCCTACTACCCTAGATCTGTGATGAACAGTCCTGTTAAAATAAGCAAGAATTCACTAAATCTAGAGCATGTTAATGAGGATGGTAGAAATAGATGCACTGTTGTTTTGCTGACCGGGAGCTTTTCAGGGATTGCTTTGAGGCACTCCATTAGTGTTGCCTCACATGCTTCCAAAGTAGGTTGGTGTTAGTGTTGGAGAAATTAGATCAGTCTTGAGAGATGAAGGAAGAATTGTCTGTTATGACAGTTCTTTCAACTGGAAAAGAGGGAGGAGAACTGCATTAAAACAGCTTTGTGTCCTTGATAGGAACTACAGATAGGACATCAGCAGCTGATGATACAGTTGATTGTTAGTGTTGATTGTTAGGGACCTCTGGAGGCTGTTTGCTTCAACCACTGCAAAAGCATTGTTTACTTAAACCACATAAAAGCATGTGTCTCCAACTCTGGAGATTTTAGCAATGGTTTTATGTAGCCAAGTATAAAAAAATAATACAAAAAACCCAAAGCTGCCATCATCTCAAAAAAATAACTTATTCCACTCTGAAAATAACTTATTTCAGTGTTGTGTTACTCTCCTACTGAATAATTTTTTCCTGTACGCTTTTTGAACTTATCAAACTGCAGGTTTTGGACATTTCTTCTTATTTTATACCACCTGCCATTGCTGAGAAGAGTTTGGTCCCATTGTCTTCTAACTCCTTCATGCAATTTTAGGTTACTGGCAAATTACCCCTTAGACTTCTCTTCATCAGACTAAGTCCAGTTGTCTTAGTGCATAACTTCTGAGGAGCAGCTCTGGGACACAGCCACCTTGATAGAAACCTACTGGACCCTCTCTAGCTTTTCAACAACTTTCTTGAAATGGGGGGCTGGAATCAGGGCACTACCCAACTGCAGTCTCAACAGCAATAAGAGTAGAGCTTCACTTTATGTAGCCCAGCACCAGCCTCCTGCATTGATGATGACAGCACAAAGCTGGCTCATGTTTGACCTCATGTTTGCTGCAATCCCCAGGTCCCTTTTTAGCAGGGCTGCTCTTCAGTCAGTTGTCTTCCAGCTGTGCTGACACATGTGGTCACCTCATCCCCAGTGCAATACTTGGTAATTTTTGCTGAGCTTCTTGAGGCTCCCGTTGGCTCAGTCCCCAAGTTTCTCAAGGTCCTTCTGGACTGAACCTCCTTGCATATCTGCTGAGGTTGTGCTCTGTTGGTATCAAATCTGCTGATGAAGATACTGAGCAAAATGGGTCCTGCTACTTACCTGTGGCATACGCTGCTGCTTAATCATCATCTCAGCATTAAATTACTAGTTGTTTTGTTTTTTTTGTTTTTTTTTGGGGGGGGGGGTGTTTCTTGTTCTCCTTTCAATTTGTTGTGGTGCAGCCAGTTTACAATCCAGGGTCAATATTAGAGTCAGTTAAAATACTGCTTTTGTATTGTCTTTGTCTGTAACATGGTAGTGATATGTCAGTGGTATGAGATGAGTTAAATTGCACAATATTCAAATCTGAAGACTAACTGGAGTGGTTTTGAGTGCAGGTGAATATCATCCCGTTCTACTATTTTCTTTCTTTTTTTTTTTTTTAAATCATGTATTAAGAAAGCTTATATCTGAAATACTATTGATTAAAATTACTGTAGTTAAGCTTCTTCAGTGTACTTTTATTCAGACACCTGTCCAGATGTTTCCCAGGACTTCTGTGATGAAACTGGCAAGAAAATGAAGCACTTCTTACTAATTTTTGAATAACAGGGAAGAAGAAATAGCAAGCAAAAGAGATCTTTCTGAGATATGAAACTCAGGTTACCCTATATTCCACTTCTTCCAGATTGTTGAACTGGGCAATTTCTCCCTCTTTAATGCTGTTGAGACAGAGTTCAAATTTTTATGCCAAGTACGATTTTGATGCCACATTTCACATCATTCTTGGGCAGTAACACAGAGGTCTCAAAGGCAATTACCCTATTTTTTTTTCCTTATATTGGCTATGCTTTTGAAAAAAGGTAATTATGAACTCCAGAAATAGTTGTGTTTAGTATCAATGCATGTACTGTTCAAAGGAATCATGTATCCGTTTTCTTTTTTTTTCCATTTTCACCTGTCCTTAAAAAATTGCAATCTATTAGTGTAAGAGCAACTTTTATGAGCCTAAAGATAGTAATTTAGATCTCAAGAAACACATTTAGTGGGATAGAGTTATTTCGCCTAAAGTATAGTGTTTTTCTGAAATGAGCCTACATTAAAGTGGTGGTTTTTCTCACCATCTCTCTTGCAGAGCACTTTCAGATTCCCATCTGCTAATTTGAGTGACACAAACACACGTTTACTGTGCTTTATTCCTGTTTGCCCTGCAGAGGTACCACTGCAGAGAGACCCTTTGATTTCTTTTTCTTGTACTTTATCAACAGAATTGTTTGTTAAGAACCATTCATGGAATATATCAAAGGCAAAAAAATAGGATAACTGTCACAGAAAGCACAATCAGAAACCTTGAGGCTATGCAGGAATACCTCAGGACAAGATCTGGCAAAAAACATTTATAACTGAGTATTCTTGAAAAAGAACCCAGCAGGATTATAAAGAATTAAAAAAGGAAAAGAGCAAGGAGAGATTATTTGCAAACCAAACAAGCCTGCAACGAATTTATTGAGACATACTAAACAGAGCAAGTTGAAGAACAGAATGCCCTTTTTTTGGCAGGATTTATCAGAATTTAATTTCTTCCCACATCAGGATGAGAAATTTAAACAATGCAATCCACAGTGAAAATGTCTTGTTGCAAGTAAATGTGCATTTTACTTTTGTTTGTGGTTAAAAACAGACCATTCCAACTGTATCAAGATATCGTGATATCTTTTTTTCAGCGTTTTATAATATTACTGTATGACAGACATCTAAATTTTATTGACTTGGCATCTTTCAGTAGAAAATGACTTCCCTGGAAGATGTTTAGTCAGCCCATACATGAAATAGCAGCTGAAATAGTGCACTATAATTTTTTCCAGTTTCTTTGCATATTTCTCTATATAGTGAGTGTTTGTCTCATCAAAATCAGGGAACTTACTCTCTTATCAGTATTGGTGTTCTCTTTGTCTTTCCTAAGCATCCTGCTTTACCCTCACACATGATTCAAAGGAGGTGAGGAAATATTAGGCTCCTACAGTAAAACTTTTTAAGAATAGGCATTTAGTAAAAATGAATCAAGAATTCCCTTTAAGTACACTAGTAGACCTGAACGACTCCTAGAGGATGTAACTGTCTTCTGTCTAGTTAAGTGACTTTCTATTTTAACATAAAGCTGGCCTTCAAGACTAGAGATCCAAAGAACTTGTGTGCTGTAGGTCTGTTCTGCCAGACAGCTCGTCAATGCTGACACATGCTGCTCCTATTGTTAGGAGCTTGTCATAAAAATTAAATCCTTCGGCTCCTGAAGGTTCAGAAAAACACTGAGATTGGAGGCTGCAGGGATGTACTCCCCCAGATTCAAACCCAGAAATAATTATCAAAAGGAAAGACTTTATTCTTACAGCAAGGATAAAGGACCATTTGTTTTAAACTTGACATTAGTCTTTATGTTCCTGGACTTTTTAAAAGAGCTCACTCTCTTCAAACCAGGAGTGGAGTTTCATGACTCTGCTTCACTGGCAAGGGTACGTATTAACATTTCCACTGATGTTCCTGATGCCTGGTTCAAGGATACATTGGGCTTAATTTGGAAACCTCTTTTGTCACAGGTTTCCTGGAATCATAAATATTAATGGAGTTAATATTTCATATTAACTTCAGTCCACAAGACTTCTGTAAAATATTTGTTATGAAGCAGCATCTAAAGTGAGTTGAAAGATGAATGCTGTGCTAGATGGGATGATAACAGAGGCAGCATCAAAGATGACATTTTCCTAAGGGTTCTGATTGTTCATGTCTTTTTTTCACAAGCAAAAAGATTAAAGGTCTTGCTTATAGCATTTAAATGGCACTAAGCTATGTAGAGAGTTTTCCTGAATAGTATCTCATCAGTATTCAACAGAGCTTTGTGTTTAGGATATTTTCGTAAGAATATGATGTTTGGAAGATTAGAAGACTTCTTCGAATATAGACATTTTATCTATTAAATTAGGATTGTAATATTACTATGTGCATTTTGGAAAATAGCAGTTGTACTTGATTGTAGTCTATTATGCTAGAGCTGATCCGTTCTTTAGTTTTTACCCATGAGGTCATTGGGAATTGGAACAATTTACCAAAGGTTGCTGTAGCTTGCCCAGAACTGAAAGTTGCCTTATCAAGATTGTGTGGGATTTTACTTTATTTTGCCACCCTTCCTTTCCCCTGTTCACCCCAAAAACTATTCTTTATAAAGAAAATTCCTCTGGCCTGCATTGCATAGTATCATAGCCTATAGTATCACTGCCAGTTACTTTTGGTCTTACGACCTATTAATTTACAGTATATTAGGTGAACCTATACAATTGGCAGTACAATCAGGCCTCCCAGAAAGTTCCCTGGTGACTTTGAAATGTGTTGTACAGTAGTAATGTCCAATTCTTCTCAAAGGATAGTTGTGCTGATGCTTATAGTGCCAGCATTCATAAAAGATTTAAAAATCCTTGGATTTGATTTTGTGTTCCTGTAAGTAGAGGAGTGGTATAACTTAGTTGTGAGTGATACAACTTAGTTACTTGGAGTTATCAGTAGGCTGTGAAAGCTTTTTGGAAAAAAAATGCACAGAAAGCTGGTGAGGGATAGGACGCCTTGCTAACAACCACTTCATTTCCCAATCTTAAACCCAAACTGGAGTTATAACTGCCTTTCACTAGCTTTTATCCTCCTGGCTTAAGGAGGTGATAATGAAGTTGTAAAATGTCATCTCTGGTTTGTCTTGCTATTGGTGTCACAGAAGCGAAGGGAGGCTATTCCTTTTGAAGGATTTCTAATAGCACTTTAGGGTAAGACAGTGGAAAGATTAAACCCTGTGTTGTCAAATTCGCTTGTCTAAAACAAGATACCAAAATGTGTGTCTGTGCTTACATATAGACAAGTAAATAAATAGCTTAGTGTTCAGAAGTGCTGAGCACATTCAAAAGCAATCAAACTCAGTGGGATTAAAAGTATTTGCTGCCTGCATTACTATTTTAATATCTGTTTTAAATCCTTCAGGAAAAATTTAGGATCAGGCTTTTATGCCATCCAACTGTAAACTTTCTTGTCACAATGCAATCACATCCCCAGTTGTATTCCATCAACCCAAGAACCATAGAATCATAGGTCACAATAGTTACTGTTGTGCTAGAGTCCTGGGAATGAACAACTTCCTTTCATCCTGAGAAGATAATCTCCTGTCTTCCCAGATATTTGTGTATCAATCTCAAATATTTGTCAAGGTTTCTGGGACAAGTTGATTTTACAGATCTGAATTGCAACTAACCTCAGGACAAGGTGATTGCTCTCCCCTGGCTTTACAATTAAAGCTTCTCTTAAGGCTCAAGGAGGCTACATGGTTTTCTCCAGACTGCTGAATTTCACAGGCCAATAGTTTCATGCATCTTTTGTCCTTTACTGTGCTTGCAGGTAAAACTCTGCTAACACTGATTTTCATTGATTTATTTTTTCTGATATTTTAATAATGCATGGAAACCTAGGTCCCAGCATGCAATGTGCAATCTCAGCTCATCAGCATGAACATGGGTGGTGGCTGGTTGGTACAGAGCTTGTGGGTCACCTGAATACACTCTTGTGGAAACACGCCCCTAAACAGCCTGATATCAAGCCAAGGGCTGCCAGGCTTAAAACAAGGAAAGCTTTGGTGGAAGAGATGATGGTAGGGGTGTGTGGGAAGACCAAGTGAGAGACAATGTATTTTAATTTTTGCATGTTGCCATCTCAGTTCTCAATGTGACAACTCCTGCCTGAGATTTCAAGCCTCTGCACTAGTCAGATGAACTTTAACTTCTGCTTTGACTTTACTGTCTCTTCTCAAGAGGGGATGTTTCACTTGGAAAAACAAAAACAACAACCATGTAAAACAAACACCACCCCCCCCCCCCAAAGAAAACAAATACCCCCCCCCATGAACTCTCCTTCCAAAACCATCAAACAACACCACCACCACCACCAAAAAAATCCCAACAAAAATACACCCGATAACAACAAAAAACCCAAACCCCCAAACCCTACAAGATTTAGCTAAGCTTTGCAAACTTGGAACTCACAGCTTCATTTAATTTTAATAACAGTTCACGGAATTGTTTCTTCCTGGACAAAGTGATGCAACTTCCCAACCTGATGCTGGAGTGTGTGTTGGCAAATGCTTGCTGTGTTTCAGCCAGCATCAATAACAAAAAAGCAACACATTGCATGCTGGATAAGACTTCACTGTTTCTAAAGTCGTTTGATACACGCAAATATATGCAAGTGCATGTGTAATCTCCACCCCCCTATGTTTGCAGATAACTGGATATTGCCATGTTATTTTTCATGCCACATTTTGACTGCTGTTCTATTTCAGTCATAAGAGGCTTGAGGTATGGGACTTAGTGCCTGTTAAAATTAATTACCCTTAACATTATCATCAATTAGCCCCAATTAATGTCAGACAGAAATGCAAAAACATCGAATCATTTTCTATGATTCAGTACAGATGAGTTCAGGGGAACTGGTAATGATATCTTTAGGCTGTGCATGAGAAACTCAGGCTACCAAAATATTAAAAGCTTTCTTCTAGGTTATACACATATATCACTTGGTATAGGAACCTTTTCCCCTATAGGTGTTGCTTATGGAAGACAAGCATTTGATGTTTTCTGTCACCAGGTCATCTGCCTCTTCAGACTGGAGGGGATATGGGTTAGAGAACGCAGTGGGCAACTTTCTCCAGCATGGCAACATTGACAACCTTGTTAGCATCTTGACACAGAGGATGTGCTACAGGCACAGCCTTTGTTACTTGGCAAATTTCTCTCCAACTTCCAGCATTACTGATTAATTATCCTAGCACAAAGGACTATGACAAAATCTTCATTCTACAGCAATCTGATAAATATTTAGTATATAATGAAACAAATGTCATTGAGGCTTTTCAGGTTTTGAATTCTGCTCTTCCAGACCAGATTTTTGATGTTTGCTTCAGGCTATAGGCTCCTTTCTGAGTAAGGACTAAGCCTTCTGCTTTACATGACATCATTGGAAATGATGTCAGTGTCCTTGTCCCTAGTCTGCTCCTCATCTTAGTAAATGAAAGGAAATCCAAATCTGTTGCAACATTCTGTGTGTATGGTGAGCACCTGTTGAGGGAAGGGCAATGGCTATGAATCAGGAATGAGATCAGTTCAGACTGTCTGGAATTGTGCTTTAGAATGAAAATGAAGGAAAAAAGCATTTAAAAGAGGAGTAAATGGATTCTGCCAGTTACTTCCCCAACTTGTTTAAGAGCCTGAATTAGCTAATCCACTAAACAATAGTCATTATGACATTCGTGTTTACAGTTTTGCCACATATGCTTTTCATATATAGCTTTGCTGTTGAACTAAGAATGGGGAATGGGAGTCACTTTTACAAGATTAACATTATGATATTTATTATAGCCGTTGTATGTAACAGCATGAGTGTAGTAATGTTGTTGGCTCATGAATGCCAAGACTTACCCAAGATTTAGAGTCCTGGCTGTGGCTCTATATAAGGAGTTTGCTCATAATCTTCACATTTTCTGCAACATTTCCTAAATCAGTGGCTTTATCCTGGCTGCAGTATGTACCTTGGAAACCTAGGGCAGAGCTGTGCATTACTGGGGTAATGCCCTGTTCAAAACATCCACTGACTATATCTGCCAGTAAGCTCCTCTGCAACCCCTAGCATCACTCATCACTTTCTGATCCATTCTATTGATATCACCTACATCAGGACTTGGAAAGCTTTCAGGGATAATTGTTGCATGTGTGCAAGCCAAAGACGATTGGTTTTCATTATTCTGTTAGGACGTAGCATGATAGTTATGACAAATACTGTGACAACTAGATCTCTTTTGTTATTTGAACAGATTTAATTCTTAATAGAAGGTGAGAAGCCTCCTTAATTTTTCATTTTTTTGTAATACAGCAATGAACAACAGTAATTAAAAAATGTAATATTTTTCTAATGTCAGAAAGTGTTACATGAAATATAACACCAAATTTTTGCTTTATCTTGGTTTTCTACTGCAAGAATGGAACTTGCTTCAGTTCACAGCAATACACAGCATTGCTAGTTATGTTATGGAAGATTACAATAAAAGAGAATAATATACAGGTCTTTGAAGTATATACATAGCAATACCTCATTTCTTCCTATGCTACAAATAGCCCTGGGCTACAATATTTTAAACGACAGCTGTGAAACTGCTGAATGGCATTAGGCTTTAAGGAGCACAAGTGTGATCTACTAGCCAAAGCACAGGACTGAGATAGGGAAAAATTATACTGTAGGTGTGTGTTTGTGGTGGTGTTTAAATCACTGTATCTGATCAACTCAAAGGCAGTTTGGTTATATACAATGGTATCTCAGCCATATCTCATGGCTTTCCTATCTAAAAAATGGAGTAGGAACAAAAATCGTTATCTTATTGACCAAAACATTGTTTGATCCTTAAGAAAGGTCAGTAATATATGTTCCAAAGAAAAGCACAAGAATACTAAAGCAAAGAGGTTTTGAAATAATAATTTGGAGTTTCCCCCTCCTGGTCTGTTTTTTTTTTTTTTTGCCTCATATTAAGGCTGGTATATGCTATGGAGTACCAATGTTTTAAATCTCTGCCAAATGTTAAGATTTGCAAAGTATTTTGATAACTTCAGTTGAGCAGCACTATATAAGCCAAAGCATGATGATGATTATTATTAATTGTTTTATTAGACAGTACACATAGATGTTGAGAAATACTTTTTTTTGGCAGCCATAAGCCTAGCGGGGTTTCCACAATGTGGAATGACAGACTTGGAGTTTTTATTTTTCTGTGTTGTCTGCAGAAATATATGCTTCAAGAATTTAACTTTTCAGTTCTTGCAGCATGAAAGAGATTTCCTTCTGTATCATTGAGATAAGAGCAACTATCACTTTCTCCCCACTAGAAAGGGAAAAAAATATATGAAGTGAACAGAAAGTCTGGCTTTGTCTATTGCCACCATGAAGCTGTCTCTGCCCCTTGAGATGTGTGGGGTTTTGTTTTGTGTTTGTTTTTTTTTCCACATTTTATTACTGTCTTATGTAAAAATAAGGATCCTATGCTTGTATTTGTCACATTGTCCTACCTGAGCTTACTGACATGGGAACAGCAAGATCTCAGATAAGTCCTGGTTCTGCATTGCACAGTACTTTACTTATCTCTTTGTGTAAGCATTTTGGTTTTTTTCTTTTACTGTTCATAAGATAAATAGAAGTTTGCAAGAGTAGAACAAAGCATGTATCTGCTAAGCCTTCAATACTATTTTACATCACAAAAATATGCACACCCACCCTGCAATAAATGGCCTGTTCTGCTCTTGAATGTCAACTTCACCTTTTGCTCAGTGGAAGTGGTGTGGTCCTGGTCTTGATTCCCTCCCCTCTCCCTTCCAAGTCCCCAGATCCTGTAGATTACACATTCTTATGATAGAGGTAATGGCCCTTTTGACTTTTCCCTTCTAGCTTGCTTAACAGTTTGTAGGAATGCCAAGAAATTATTTTTGCCTTCCACAACCCCTGTTTTGAATTCCTGAAAGACCTCATATATTTTTGTAGTATTCCTAATCTTTGTTGGCCTGCAAGGTGAGAGACTTGAGATTAGGAAATATAACCTCGTGTATCTGATTCTTTGAAGTGGTGGGCTTTTTGTGTTGTCAGCACAGAACTGTGAGTGAGCACTGCTGCCAGACCCATGCAGCAAACATGCTGAGATTGCCAGCACAGAGAAATTTATCTATGCACAGTTTTGGTTAGCTACAGCAAAGCTGAGGCAGTTTCAGGTATGTCATTCAAAGAGAAATCCCAGAAGTAACTGCTTGTTGCTGTGGGAAAAAGTTTTTCATTTATATTCATTCCATTCATGTCACAACCTTTATGAGATTGACTTGATTTCCCCCCTTTGTCTTATTTACAAAGCTTCCCTATCTATTTCTTCATTTGATACTGTCTAAAAGGGCCTTGAAAAGACAGAAAATAAAAAAAATAAATAAACCTGAGCACTATCAGTGTAACAAATTTCTGACTTGCCTGCCAAGGTCTGACATGAACTTCTTTTGCTTATGTGAGAGCTGGCAGGTAGTTCTCTCTTTGTTGTTTAAAAGGAAGCGTGTTTTTTATTTCTGCCTGGCCTTTCGCTTTTATGCAAAATTCCCTTATTTCCTTATGCTATTAATATTTTCTCTGAATTTGAAGGAAGCCAGAAATTGCTCCTCTTTCATTTCCTTTTCACAAATCTCCTGATTCTTTGTTGTGTACTATAAATACCGTCTGACTGTTTCCAGTGCTCTACCCGGATATCTCAGCAAGCTGAAGAGCCAACTGAGGGCTGCTGCCTGGCGGTCAGATGCTGTAGGAGGATGTGTCCACGTGCCCAGGACAAGATGAGAGACATCCTGGCAGGGTTAAGTGTGCACGTTCACTTTGCCAAGTGTCAACTCCAATTACAGAATGCTACCTCCCAACATTTTTAAGAATGTAGCCCCTTCTAAAAGTTCATGGAGTACTTCTTAATTGCAAGAAAACTCTCTTACTTTCAATTTTTTATGATGTGAAGCATAAAAAATTTAACTCAAAACTTTTAAAGGGTGTAGCTTGAAATGTAAGAAGGTTTGGAGAGTTGCTGCAACACATCTGACTCCATACCCTGACTGTAAATTGGCACAACTTTTATTGTGCAATAGTTTATGTCATTTCCATTATATATCTTCTTAGATTCAAGAGAAATGATTATTCCTTTCTTAAGCTAGGCAATGTATCCTTGACTATTACAAACCACAGACTTGACTCAAACTCTGAAGACATTAGACAGAGTCCACAAAAGTGTTTTTAATGACCCTCACTGATGCCAGTGATCTTGGATCTTTTTTTATAAATGGTACAGTCCTTTTCTACCCAAAAATAGGTAATGCACGAAGTTTAAAATGTGTTTGGCAGAAAATATAGACTGAGAAATAGATTCAGGATATACAGTGCTCTGGAGTCAGATTCACTAGGTTTACTGCAGCCCACTAAGATTAAATATTTTTACGGGGTATGTAATCTGTCCCCAGACTATAAACACTAAGGGAACCTCCACTGCAGAACACCCAGTGAATCTGGTATTTGTAGCAGTCCTGTGCAGCATGCTTTAAAGTCCCTGTTTTGAATTAGGCATTTGGACACTCTGCTGTAACCCTATAAGCACTAACTTTTAGGGTTTGTCACTTGCCAGTGCATTTGCTCACAACAGCAACCAGGGGAGGCAGTTTCTTTTCAGCTGGGCCTGAGGCTAGCAAACTATCTGGACAGAATTTAGTTCCCTATAAACTTAATCTCCCCAACTTCTGTCTGTGATTAATTCCTATTAGTTTAAATTGCTTCCTGACGAGCTGATTTCTGTGACTTTTTCTTTAATTCTGCCCATTGAATGTTAAAGGAAAGAGCCAGTAGGGATATTCGGAAGTGACACTGCCTCTAAGCAGCAGAGGCCTGAGATGAGCACTGCCCCGTATTGAAATGCCCATGGGAGCAGAGCCTTTGTGCCAGCCAGAGGTGGATGAGCTGTCTGAAGCTTCACTAGCAAGTCAGACCACCACTTCTTTTCAGCAGTTTTATAAACCATTGTGCTGGTCTAGACAGCTGAGGTTAAATGTCATGGTCGATGGAAAATCTGAGTGGAGATAGCACTTACACAACTGCTGCTGTTCACCAGCTTTCAAACATTTCCTCTGCACAAAACAGCTGGGTAACCAGGAGGGTTTGCTATCTAAGTCTGCTCTGAAATACTTCTGAAGATTCTCTGATTAAGTGAAAATATGCCAAAGACTTACCATGTATTTAGAAACTCAAAACTTCCATATGCTTTTCTAACTGTATTTACAGAACATGAGTCATGGAGGTTTGTGTTTTCAGAGGTGCTCAATTGTTAAGTATGAAATCCATGAGAAATGGTGGTGTTCAAGTATTTGGAACTGTCCTTGTTTCAGCTGGGATGGAGTGTATTTTCTTTCTAGTAGCTGGTATACTTCTGTGTTTTGGATTTAGGGTGAGAATAATGTTGATAACACATATTTGATAATTGCATTTACAAAACGATTGGAAAAGTTGTCCAATCCCTCAGCCTCTGGAGGCAACTCCTGAGAAGCATGAAGGAAAAGTATACCTTTAAGGAAGATGTCATGTGTCACCCAGGCAAGTGGACCACCATAGAGAGAGGTAGCCAGTACCTAAGGGAATTATCTGTTCTGGAGATGATTTATGATGGACAATGAGCAGTTATCCAAAGAACCAAATGAAGTCAAGTGTACATGACCTACATGGCAGAAATTTGTACAGAGCCCACCATCGTCCAATGGAACTCAGTGGCAGTAATGACCTGAAAAGATAGAGATGGACAAACGATGTATGAATTGGCTGGCCAACTCTGGCAAAACAAAGTCTCTCTTCTTCCCTATGGACCTGCATCTTGGTTATGGAGAAACTGTCCCAGGAGTTTCAGCAATTCAAAGAGGATATGTCCTACTCCCCACATATATGGACTAGTATCTCAGCTCTTAGGGGTAAGTGTTCCTCTTTAGAGAAGAGCCAGCCTGTGGTTTTACCTGGGGGACCACTGAGAGGGCATGAAGTGGTATGGAAAAATCTACCTCAACCCTAGAGGCACAGGCATGTGAGTTGCAAGGAAAAACATTCCTAACCTACTGTGGAAGAGGGAGCAAGTGTCTGTGTGCTGTTTAGTTGCCTGCTAGGTTAAACTGCAACAGGAACCTAAAACCTTCCCTTTTTTTGTTCTTACAATTATTTTGTCAAGTCCTGGTGCCTCTATCCCTTTTCTGGTGATATTTATTTCACTGTGCTGAAGAATTACAGGTTCACACTATTGTACGTACTAATATTCTATGTTTTCTTTTAGTTCAGTTTTACCTAATGGATTGCTTACAGGTGAGTGAAACCCTGGCCACAAGTCAATGATGTTCATAATCTGACTTACTGAGCGTTGCTGATGGCATGCATTATTATCATACATAAAGTAGGACTCATAAGCAGTATTTCCAAAGCCATGAATGATGACAACTGCAGTGACTTTCAGAATTTGGTACAGAAGAAGAATTACAGTTAGTTGAGACTCCATCAAAGACAAGACATAAAATGCATTGTTTTTTTTTTATTTGTTTATTTTTGAATTGCAAACTAGTATAAGTCTCTTTGGAAAAGGCCCAAATTAAAAAGACCAGCAATAATCACTTCATTAAAGCTTTTGGTCCCAAGCTGGAAGTAATCTCTTCTTACAATGTGTTTCCAACATTTTCCAAGGAAAAGAAATTAACACTTAAATCTTATGTCAAATTGTCTGTGTAGATATAGTAAGTATTTTTATTTTAATAAGATGTCTGCTATAGCCTGGAACCTATCTGCAAGCACAGAAAAGACTGTCAAAACTCACCAGGAGCTGGATTATTTTAAATTAACAAAGGTGATCTTAATTTTTCCCACCACCCATTTTCACTTCCAAAACTAAGGGTAAATGTGTCTTCAAAGTGAAAGTTCTTGTGTTTGGAAATGCTTATTTTTACATGAAAGATTTTTTATAGCAAAAATTTCTCATGAAAATCACTATTTACAATACCTTGGTGTGCACCAGAAGTAGCAAAATTGGTCAACAGCATCAAATATACTTTAACTTTGTGTTTGGACAGAGGTGTCAAATATATCATCTAACAGACACAGTGAGTACCTTAAAAAATGAAAAAAAAAAAATAATTCACAACAATATATTGAAAATTATGAAGCTCAACTGGTAACAACAGCTCATCATCTGTTGGTTTCATTTTGGTTTTTATTCTGCACATGATTCTGAATTTTTTCAAACCGAACAATCAAATAATAATGGAAAGCCTTTAAGAATGGGAAGTGAGATGAGAAACATTATTGCATACTTAGGTAAGTATTTATGTTTGCAAAGCTATTTCAAAGAAAGAATTAAATTTCGGACAAAGTTGCCAGCATGTTAAAGATGAACTGCTGGGAATGTTTTTTGGTAGCTTGCAGTAACAGGCATAAATATAAGTTTCATGGTTATAAACAACAGTATGTGGATGTGTTGCATCTGTTATGTAGTACAGAAATCTCTGCACTCCTGCATGTGGATATATCTTGAATATATATGAAATATCTTGGATTTTGTAACTGTAAAAAGCTGTTTGCCATTTAAAGTCTGTATCACTTAAGTCCCAACCAGCAAGATTATAACTCTCCAATCCACATTAATAATTCAGTGTGAAATATCTCTGTGACACTTGCAGCCCTGTCAGAGATCGTAAGTGTTTATGTTTTCTGGATACGTTATATTAAAGCAAAAAGCATTAGTATTCTGCATACATCTATAAGTTCTAGTCATGGTGGATATTCTATATTATGAAATCTACCATTTTAAACCCAGCCCTGTGTTATCACTCATGCTGATTTCTGTGCACAGTACTGATTTGTAACAGGCATCTCATGATTAAACTACCCTATCTTGGGCAGGTGATATGGGTGAGGACAAGCAGTAAAACCCTGAATCCCAAACCAGATTCACTTCTAGACTCTTTATGGGGTATGAGGTTCCTCAAACATGTTGAGTTTGGACCCTCTTGTTAAAATAAAATTTTGTTTCATGCTTTCTTACATCCTTTAGCTCTCCTCACATTTCCACCCAGTGCCTCCTGCCTGACTCTTAGGGTGACAAGGGTTGCATGCATCTGTCCACTAAAATTTGCTTTAGCCAGAATGACTTAATGAGATATGGCCTAGCTACTGTTTGTCAAATTCATGCATGTCATACTTACAACACAGTCAGCCTCTCGAAAGTAGAGGCTTATGTGATCAAGCCTTCCTTTGAACTTCTGGATTCTCATTAGCAGCACAAAGCTTTGTCATGCTGTTGCAGTAAATCATATTTTAATAAATGTTAAACCCTTTGAACATAAAGTTTATTAATAGTTAAATAGTTAAATAGTAACACTTGCAAGAATTAAGTGCTTTCATTCGAGGCTTTCGACACTGTCCCACAAGACATCCTTGTCTCTAAATTGGAGAGACATGGGTTTGACAGATGGACCACTTAGTGGATAAGGAACTGGCTGGATGGTCATGCTCAAAGAATTGTGGATAACAGCTCAATGTCCAAGTGGAGATCAGTGATCAATGGTGTTTCTCAGGAATTGGTATTGGGACTGGCACTGCTTAACGTCAGGCAGTGGGACTAAGTGCATCCTCAGCAAGTTTGCCGATGACACCAAGCTGTGTGGTGTGGTTAACACGCTAGAGGACAGGGATGCCATGCAGAAGGACCCTGACACACTTGAGATGTGGGCCCATGAGAACCTCATGAAATTTAACAAGGCCAAGTGCAAGGTCCTGCACCTAGGTCAGGGCAATCCCAAGCACAAATACAGGCTGGGCAGGGGCTGGATTGAGAGCAACCCTGGGGAGAAGGACCTGGGGGTGCTGATTGACAAGAAGCTCAACATGGGCCAGCATTGTGTGTGTTTGCAGCCCATAAAGCCATCTATATGCTGGGCTGCATCAAAAGCAGCATAGCCACTAGGTCAAGCGAGGTGATTCTCTCCCTCTGGTGAGGCCCCATGTACAGTACTGTGTTCAGCTCTGGGACTCCTACTATACCATAAGAAGGACATGGACCTGTTAGAGTGTTGGAGCAAATCCAAAGGAGACCACAAAGATTATTAAAGAGCTGGAGCACATCTCTTAGGAAGATGGGCTCAGCAAGTTGGGCTTGTTCAGCCTTAAGAAGAGAAGACACAGGGATAAGCCTTTTTCTAAGGAGAAAATGTATATAAGCCTTCCAGTATTGAGGGGGGCCTAGAAGAAATCTGGAGAGGAACTTTTTTATAAGGGCATGTAGGGATAGCATAAGGGTGAATGGCTCTAAACTGAAAAAGTGTAGATTTAGATTAGATATTAGGAAGAATTCTTCACTAAGAGGGTGGTGAGACACTGGAACAAGTTGCCCAGAGAAGCCGCCCCATTCTTGGAAGTCTCCAAGGCCAGGTTGGATGGGGCTTTGAGTAACCTGGTCTAGTGGAAAGTGTCCCTGAACCATGGCAGGGAGGTTGGAACTAGATGATCTTTAAAGCCCCTTCCAGACCAAACCATTCTATGATGATTCTATGATGGAGCATCAATACTTAGGGCTTAAACCCATTAGATGCTCACTAGCTATTCCCTAATGTGGGGACTGGTGTTGGAACAGAGCTGATTGTTTTGAATACTGAACAAATGCAGTAAGTAATAGTAGAAATAAAGGGATCCTGTCCCAGAATTTACATTTTAAGAACACAGGCCTGAAGAGGAACATCGAAATGAGGCAAAATGCACAAGCTGTACCATCACAAGATTCCTTTTCCATCCCATGATTGTTGCTATTTTTTGAAGGGATGGGGCTCTCTCTTGAGATTCAGCATTGGCGGGCAAGGATAAGCCAAATTTAAAGACAACTAGAAAAGAAGGTATACTGTAAATAGACTGGATGAGGCAGGGGTTAGCAGATGCAGATTGAAGCTACAAAAGAATGATGAGCATTAGGGGAACAGGGGAGCAGAAAGGGCAAGGAACTGAGAGAAAACTGTCCTGCTGTCTGCCTGGCTAGTCCCACCAAATCACCACACTACCTGTGTTTCTGCTGAAGCTCCTTGCTCTGCTGCCTCAGGAGTCTTCTCAACCCGCTGGTCCAGGTTTGTTTAGAAATGCTGGCCCTCATAGGGGAAGAAGTAAGCAGCATAGTTGTGTGTCACTGGGCTGTACTGCCTTGGAAGCAGTTGACCACAGTGGGCTGGAGGATGCAGAGGTTTAGAGGGTTATGACTTTACTGGGGCTGCATCTTTATAACTGTACCCTGCAGGAGTGTGAGGGGGTTGCTTTCCTGTCTGCTCTAACATTCCCTTCCTAAAATGCTTCACATCAGCTATAGAGGAGGCACTAAGCACCTAATGGGTGCCATTAGTCACAGCCCGAACAGCGTTGGAGGACACACAGCAAGCCAGCAAACAGGGACAGCTGTCTCTCTGTGATTCTTCTGCTAATAAGTTATATAGGAGCAAATCTCAAGTCCCACTGAAGTCCATGGCAATGCACTTGCCAACCAAAAGCTGGAGTTAGTCCTTTGAGTGCCAAGGCATATTCTGTGATTTGAATCAATAGCCTCCTTCCACTTACACCACCAAAACTATATTTTCATGTTTGGTTATGCTTATGGAGAATAATTGCTGAGGGCTCATGTGTGTCAAGGGCACTTTTTTTTTTGTTTTCCCAAGTAGATCACCACACATCAACAGTCTAAACAGTTCACAGTGATAAGCCCTAATTCTGGGGAGAAATATGGCTATTTTCATTACTAAAGACAATGATCCATGTCCAAAACAGAATATTGGATGTCAGTGGGAAAATATGAGTTTGTTGGGTTTAGGTGTTTTTGTTGTTTTTTTTTTTCTTGTGTATAGAAAAAGCTGGTTTGGGTTTTTTAATGTTCACAGGGATAAACTAGGATTTGTAATCTTGACTTTTGTCATACATGCTCTAGAAGCTTTTTATAATTGGTAGGTTCAAAGGTCCATATAAGAAGTAGACTCCATATAAGAAGTAGATTTCTTGTAACTAATTGTAAACATCTGGTGAATTAGATGAAGTTTTCTGTATAGTCAATAAATAACTTTTTACAGTCGGTAAGCAACTGCATTAGAGTTTCTGATACTGCACATCTTTTCAGATCAGTTAACTAATTAGAGACAAGAGCAATGTGTGCACACTGTGCTTGTGCCGACCTCTGTGCAATGATTTAATAGCTGTGGCATTCATTTCCACTAATGCTTTCAGTGTCAGTGGAGGATCACAGCAGAATCTCCCTTTCTGCTAGCAAAAATTCTGCTCGAGAGCAAAACCGCTTCTTTCCAAGATCCTTCTTGCAGTTTTCACATCTACTGCATGATATTGGTTCTTAATATTCTGCATGCTTTGTGTTAAGTAATTCCAAACTGTTTAACCCTTTAATACAATATCCAATCATGTCCATAAGGTCCAAGATTTCATTAATGTATACTTAAGGCTACTACAGGGAAGGGATAACCTCTCCTGCTCATACAGTAGACCAATGGCAGAGATAAAGCCCAAGTTCATGGCTTTCTACAGCATCAGTCTATGCATTTTATACTAGCCTTGTCACTTTACCAAAGGGGAGGCTGTAAGGTGTGTCTTGTGCTAGTCATGCAATGGTAAAGCAAGCTGATGTGACAGGGTTCAGAACTGGAAGTTGGTGATAACTAGGTTTATTGTGAAGTGCAATGGTTTTTGTATAGTAGCTGTCAATTGCTGTTATCATTATAAAAGATGTGATTGTTACTGTAGATCCTTGGCAGAATGGTGAGTAACCACAAATAAAGGGACTGGTAAGGGGTTGGAATAGGTGACCTCTAGAGGTCCCTTTCAATCTCAACTATTCTGTAGCTCTGTTTTTTAAATAATTTGGACAATATGAATAATCCTTTGCTTTATCTAATAAGCCAAATAGGGTATTGTTTTTTTTTCTCTTTGAGCAGAATCACCTTTATTGCATATTTGCCACTGGTAGAGATTCTGCCTGCATCCAGTACTGTTCAGTTGGTTTATATATAGGTAGGATGTATTAGAAATAGTTACAAAGTGTGCTGGAGGGGACAGAGAAAGGTTATGCAATCCATGTTCCTGCCTTAGGACAACCTTTTCTTGTTTGCCAAGCTATCTGAGAGCTGGTGCTAACAGTCAAACATTAATTGCTCAGAAATATTTTGCTGATCATCAGAATTAATTATTATAGAACCAAGAGGTTGGAAAGGACCCCTTGATGTCTGTCCAGCCTCCTTCTCAAAGCAGCTTCAGCTGGAGCAGATTGCTTAGAGAGATGTCCTAGTGGGTTCTGAATCTCCCTAAGGATGGACCCTCCACAGCCTTTCGAAGGAATATGCTCCAGTATTTGATCACTTTCATGGGAATTTATTTTCTTGGTAAAGTATCTATTCAGAATTTTCCTTGTTCCAGCTTGTGTCCATAGTCTTCTGCCCTTCCAACAAGCACCATTTTCTCTATCCTTACCACCATGTAGTTGTGTTATGATGATGGCTTATTACTTGCATTGAAATAGACCCCAAAGAACCAATACTGCAGTCTCACTGCTCTTCTGTAGAGCTGCAAGAGAACAGTGCAACCCCTTTATAGAGAAGTGTATTGTTTTTTAGTTGTTATAGAGAAGTGTATTGTTTTATAGTGCTTTTGAATAGTTGCTAGAGAAAATAAAAGAAACACTGTCACACTGCAGTGAAGGGATTAAAAAACCTTTTCCTATTTTGTAACATTTTCCAAGGAATGGCAGCATTACACATTAACATTTATGAATCAAGAAACCTACTTAACTAGATTACCTAGCGGCATTATTTCACTCTGCTAAAACTTGGAAAGAGCAAGTTAAATTGCTCTGTTTCTATTACTGAGCCTCCATTAAGGAAAAAACCTGCAAAATTCTGTGTGTGTGCATGGGCTGGGGAAGGGGGAGTTTAATGCACGCAATTTGTGTGTCTGGTGCATGTGCACAGTAATCCTTTCACTTACAGCATTTTATCACTTTATAGTTTTGTGAACATGACTCTCCAGGCATAACTGTCCATGAGTGTATATAATTTAATGTGCTTACATGGGCTGATCTCCTGGCTCCCCTTAATAACCATAGAAGAGGAAAAGTTACTCTGTAACTACAAATCCCTAATGTGCAGACAGAAAAAATGGAAGAAATTCCATGAAATCTCGAGCTTTTACCTCAGTCAGCAGTAAAACCTAGTTAGTTTTTACAAGTCATGCTAATTTTCAAACACATACTGACAATTTTCAATCTTCAAACTTCCATACTGGCACAGATTGACTTTAATGCCTCTTGTTATTCAGAAGGTTCTCTTGGGCTTTTATGATGGCCCTGTGTTAGAAATCGGTGACTCCCCAATGATCAGTGATCTCCAGGTTACATGCAAAGTACAGAGTACATTCCCAATTAGCACTATATCCATGCACATGTTGTTTCCAAAGGGCTAATCTTCCAAAATCAGGAAGGAATGAAGAAAAATGGAAGTTGATTGCAAAGAATCATTTTATATAAAAAATGTGAAAGGAAATTAAATCTTTATGATTATTGTAAAATCAGGAAGCTTCATTCTGTCATCAAGAAAAAAGACTCTTCATGGGGAAAACTAGTCTTGGTTCAATGAGGAAATAAAAATAACTATTTGACATAAAATATGAAAATGGTGAGGGAAATATGTGCAGTGATAAATATAAATAAATTACTTTGGAAATCGATAACAGGAAGCTAGAACTATGAGGAAAATTCATGGCATTTTCTACATATACTTGCAGTAAAAACAAAAACACAGTGATGGCATAGGCCTTTCTAATTTGCAATGCACAAATCATTAAAATAAAAAAATGTATTTGGTGCAGGGTTCTAGTCATTTTTTTAAAAGTGACTTCAGGAGATTCAGCTAAAAAAAACATTCCTCCACTTGATGGCAACTGTTATTTTTCAACAGAGGTGTTTTCATCTGGAGGGAAATGCGTAAGGTACAGTTCATTTGGTACCTAGTTTTGGTGAGATCATCAACTAGGCCAAAAAATATACTGCTATGTCAGGGAGTGAGATGCAGTATTACGTACCTGCCCCAAGCATGAGTTGGGAGTCAGGGACAAACATACTCTTATAGCATTACAGAAATACTCCTCAGCACCCTGGAGCCAGGGCAATATGTTTAACTGGGCAAAATCTCCTGATATATAAAGTAGGGAGTATTTCATGTCAGGCTTATTTTTTAATTTTCTACATGGCTTTCATTCAGTACTGCTTTGTAACTGAAAATCTTTATGGTTCAATTTGGGATGAAGTATTTTCTGGTAGTTTCCCATTTCACTGATGACCAAGTTATAGTCTTTCAAACAATCTAACAAAAGAATCTGCCTCACCAGAATTTTGATGCAGATCCATCCTAACACATGCAGTTCTATTTCAGTATTGGACTGGGGGGTCATTTAACATTCTGCACATCGTAGAGCTGTGAGCAGAAAAATCCCTCGCAAATACTATGTCTGGATTATTTTTTATTTTTTTTTAATATATAAACCCAGCAAAACAAATACCAACCCTCCCCCCACAAAAAAAACATTCCTTTGTCTATGATGTTTTCTGTATATTTATGGTTATAGTTTATGCTACATGGGTGGCTGCCATTCTCTCTACACCTGATGACCAGCCCATAACAGCCCCTAGGCCTCTGGCCAGCCACGGTCCTGTGCACTAACCACATAGCATCTATGGGCAGCAGAGCCAGTTAAGCCTGATATAGGTGTCACAAACCAAATGCAAGGTGTGAGAGAATGACTTCCACTACCTAACAATGGATAGCATCATCTAGGGGACATAAGGAAAATTTGAACACTGAATTTGAAAATTTTAGGGAAGAGAGATTTTCATGAGCTATTGCTATTTTAAACAGCGTGCCTCAGTAGGAGAGGATGCGAGCAGAGGCACTCTTGTTACTGTGAACACAAACCTGGTGTTTGTGTGCTTCCAGAAACTTCATGTAGGACTGGCTCTGCTTGGGTCCGTGGGGGTCTTGCCTGCATGGCTGTCCTGCTCTAGATGACTGCTGCCGGGTGGCCGCTGGCTGGCGCAGGGCAAATTCTTTACTGTCAGGGTGTTGAAATAGAGAAGCAGTGTTCAAAGCCAGGTTTGACGGGTTCTTGAGCAACAGGTGTCCCTGCCCATGGCAGGGGGGTTAGAACTTAAGGTCCCGTCCAACCGAAACCATTCCATGATTCTATGACCGGTCCAGGCCCTGCTCTCGGCCCGTCCAGGCAGAGCACCCCGTACCCGCCGCCTGCCTGCTCGGGAGCGGCTACCGGCCCAGCTGCCCCCGGCGCACAGCGGTCCCTGTCCGGCTCCAGCACCGCACTGTGCCGCCGCGCCCGGGGCAGGGCGGGCAGGCGGAGCACGGGCAACCCGGCGGGGGCGGGAGGCGGGAGGAGCGAGGCCGGCAGGGCCGGGTCGGACCGGGCTGTGCGGGGCCGGCCGCAGTGCCTGCCTGCAGAGCTACCGGCCGGGAGGCTCCGTGCCCAGCAGAGTCGAGCTGGTGCTTTAGTCAGACTTTCTCTGCCCCTCTTCTCGCCTGCAGCCCTTAGCATGGCCGGGGCTCCGCTGGGGGACCTGCTTTCCTTCCGTGCCTTCCGGGCCGCCTGCCCCGCCGGGTACGAGTATGGGTATGGGTACGGCGGCGGCCTGCCCGGCCTCCGGGAGCGCGAGTTCCCCCGGCTCCGAGGTACCGCGGGACGGGCACAGCCCAGAGGGGCGGGTGAGGGGCGGGTCGGGGGCGGGGGAGGCTCATGCGGGTCCTGGCTCGCCTTGTCGCCGTGCAGGAAGTTTCTGTCATGAGGCAGCGGAGGCAGAAAGCACCGGTGTCACCTCCCTGCAGGGAGCCACAGGGCGGAGGGGCTAGGAGCAACCCCGCTTCTTCTCTTTCTTCTCCTTGTCCTTCTCTCTGTTCTCCGGCACAGTGCCTCGCAGGTGCCATGAGTTCAGTAGAACAGGATTTAGGTACAGCAACAACACTCGGAGATATTGGGACGGAGGGAGGGCAATTAAATTGGTAAAACAGCCTCTGTCAAGTAAAGGTTTGTGGTTAGATAGGTCTTTGTAAACTACTTTTGCAGGTTAGATTTCTGCTCCCCCCAGTATTAAACATTGCTTAGGCATATTACTTCAAATCTTCTAATGGTAATGGGTATACTACAGTAATTTATTTTACTTGAAGAGATAGCAATGCCTGTGATAATAGCACTTCAAAATACTTAGGGGTAAAAACAGAGTAGAGAGCAGAGTAAATAGCATCAGTTTGGATGCCCTAAGACTGTTATTTAGGCCACTTTCCTATCATGGTTCTTTTTTGTTATGTCTTTGAGTTTTGGTGATAAAATGCAAAGCAGGCTTTCTCTCCCATGTATTTCTAAATGCACACATGAGTATCTAGTAAAGAATGGAGTTTCACTTTGCCTTTGAAGGGATGTGGAAAGAAAAACTTATTTACAAGCAACAGTTCAAGGAACTTTAATATTCAGTAAGTTAATTTCACAGTCTGCTATTTGTCATAACCAGTTGCATCACCAAAAGTTTGCTAACAAGAAACTGCTTGTCCTTACATTCAGGGCAGGATTCTGAAAACTGGTTATTTGTAACTGAAACAGTTAACTGAAACATTGTTTGGATGTTTAAGCAGATGACTTTTCACAGCACCTGAGGATCAGGCACATTTATTGTGAGGCTCCCCAGTTTTGAAGCAAAGTATATCTGCTAAGGAATGGTGGCTGGTATGTCAGCCAGGGATCCCAATGGAGGTCACTGCAAAAGCAGAGCCTTAGGAGTTTACATCGATCTTCTTGAAGAAGATCGATGTCCTTAACTGATTGCTGTACTTACATGTGGTGTCCTTTATGGGATTTTTGTTGTAAAAACAGGGGTATATCTGTAGTCACAAACTTGCATCTTCAAGTGTTACCAGTAATGCCACAAGAAAGGTGTCTGGAGACAGATTCCTGGGCCAAGAGTGTAAGGCTAAGTGTCCCCTGCCTTACACATCTGTTTGTCTCACAGCTGACCAGTTGGAGTAGTCCAAGACAGAGTCCAGGAAGTGGCTGACAGCAGAGCAGTGTGGATGAGAAACATGTTGTTCATACTTATTCCTTGGCATCCTTTTATTTAGCCATGTAGCTGTATCCCCACTTGCTGAAGGTCTAGACACATTGATGGTGGTGTCTTAAAGCTCTAGCTCTTTGCTGCCTTGCTGAAAGAAGGCAAAGGAAAGGTGGCTGACGTATGGGTTAGCAGCAGCAATTACTATTATATATTACTATTCTGTATTTCTATATAGTAAAGCACCTTCTCCAAGTGACTTATAAAAAAATTAGCGGACCTTTCAGGCATTTACTACTTAAGCATTTCCAGTGACATTCTAGAACATGCAGGCTGGGGGATGAGGTAGGAGTTTTACACCTCTGATGGCCTTGGGTCAGCTTTATAGGTGAGTCCTGAATGTACAAATGATGATTCACCAAGGAACCTGTAGCTGTTCATGAGGTTGGTCTCTGCTGGGTGTTTCCCTGATGTAAAAAGATGCTGCAATTTAATCTCTTCTAGTAAAGAGCAAGCTTAACTAGTTCCACTAGGCAAAAAAGAATGAACTTTATTTGTAGGTAGCTAATAGTAATGCCTTGCTTTGTCTATTTGGGGCATGCCTCATATATCATTTCCATCATTTCCATCATCTCCATCATTTCCATCCGCCTGACCAATTTGGTGGCCTTCTATGGTGGGGCTACGGAACTGATGGACAGGGGCAGGGCAGCTGACATCTTCTACATGGACTTGTGCAAAGCGTTTAACACTGTCCCACATGACATCCTTGTCTCTAAATTGGAGAGACATCAATTTGATGGATGGACCACTTGGTGGATAAAGAACTGGCTGGATGGCCACATGCAAATAGTTGTGGTCAATGGCTCAATGTCCAGTTGGAGACCAGTAACAAGCGGTGTCCCTCAAGGACTGGTGTTGGGACCGGCCTTGTTCAACGTCTTTGTCGCTGACATGTACAGTGGGATTGAGTGTGCCCTCAGCAAGTTTGCCGATGACACCAAGCTGTGTGGTTCGATTGATAATGCTGGAGGGAAGGAATGCCATCCAGAGGGACCTTGACACACTTGTGAGGTGGGCTGATGCCAACCTCATGAAGTTTAACCATGGCAAGTGCCAGGTCCTACACCTGGGTCGGAGCAATCCCAGGCACAGCTACAGGCTGGGCAGAGAAGAGATTCAGAGCAGTCCTGTGGAGAAGGACCTGGGGGTGTTGGTTGATGAGAAAATGAACATGAGCCGGTTTCAGTGTGTGCTCACAGCCCAGAAACCAACCGTAGCCTGGGCTGCATCAAAAGGAACGCGACCAGCAGGTCCTGCCCCTCTACCCTGCTCTGAGACCTCACTTGGAGTATTGTGTGCAGTTGTGGTGTCCTTAACATAAAAAGGACATGGAACTGTTGGAACAAGTCCAGAGAAGGGCCACGAGGATGATCAGGGGACTGGAGCACCTCCCGTGTGAAGACAGGCTGAGGAAGTTGGAGCTGTTCAGCCTGGAGAAGAGAAGGCTGTGTGGAGACCTCATAGCGGCCTTCCAGTATCTGAAGGGGGCCTTTAAGGGTGCTGGGGAGGGACTCTTCATTAGGGACTGTAGTGACAGGACAAGGGGTAATGGGTTCAAACTTAGACAGGGGAGCTGGTGAAGCACTGGAATGGATTGCCCAAGGAAGTTGCGGATGCTCCATCCTTGGCAGTGTTCAAGGCCAGGTTGGACAGAGCCTTGGGTGATATGGTTTAGTGTGAGGTGTCCCTGCCCATGGCAGGGGGTTGGAACTAGATGATCTTAAGGTCCTTTCCAACCCTAACTATTCTATGATTCTGTGGTTAAAGTTGGATAAAAATCCAGATATTGCATCTCACTTTTTATGTGAACAGAATTTTTTAGAGTCCCTCTCCCCCCATGAGTTAAGCCTAATGCTCAATTTTGGAAGTGTCATCTTTGTATGAGGAGCATGTGATAATAATAATTATTGCTTATCAATGTAATTACTTCTTCCTCATATTTGGTGGCATCTGCCAAGGACATCTTGTGCAAATGGTGTTCTCTGGGGAATTCAGAAACCTTTTCTGTGTTATAAACCTTTACTTGCATGGGGCTTGTGCTCTTGTTATAGCTCTAGTGTGAATAATTGCACAAGTATCTGTTGAGAAGGTACTACAGATGCTTGTAGGGAACACCAGTTGCTGGACATACTATAAAGCTAGGATTTTTCAGAGGTGGTCTACTGGTGGTCTTATCAAAGTCTGCAGGAGTTTCACTCTTGGCTCCATCAGAAGTAAAGTTAGTCTCTCAATATGTGTGTTGGAGATTTTCCCTTCAGGTTTTGGGAAGGGATAAGAGGAACTACTTTACTTCCTTGAATCAGCAGGGGTCTGTCTTTTTTGTCACAGAAGCCTTACATTTCACCTTTTAAACCAAAGTTTATCTTTACTTTTGTAATTCAAGGGCTGTTAGCCGGTGGCTAGAGCAGCCCCTTCTAAAAATATATGTGGAGTCTGTGAAATGGATCCCTGTTTCACAGGCAGCAGCGTATGCACAATATGTGACCTTGACTTTAATCTTGTGAGCAGCACACCCTTATCTGCAATGTAGGACTGTAAATTGTGCTTTAGAAATGGATAAAGAAATCAGCGGGAGGTTATAGGTTCTGTTGTTAAGTAATAGGAATGAATGTGCTTCTGTGATATTTATCATAGGAAATAAAAAATCAGCTTCAGTTTGTATTGTGGTTTTAAAAAAGAAAAAGCTGGCATGTGATTTTCAATGCAGCATTTAATCCCAAGATACCTTTCCAGTTTCGGTTGTGTGCCAATATTCTCAGCTCAGATAGTTGTGTCCATTTCAGCGGGAGCTTTCCAAGAGTGATAAGCAGTGGATACCCATCCCCCAAATAAAAATCAGTGCGTATTAGTGATCACATATTCTTTAAGGCCTGCTGACTATCTGAAGATAGTCTTTAACAGAGGCAAAAGGCACTGTCACATTTAATTTCAAATCTATCACTGTCCCATACTTCAGCAAGAGTAATTTGGCAAATCATGTGTTACTTTAGTTGTATGAATATTTGTGATATGTGTGATTACATACAACTGACAATAATAATGTAGCTTTCCTGTTAAACAAAAAAGAAAGGCAGATTAAGCTTTGACTAAGAGAATCAGCCTTTGTTTCTTTGAAACTCAAATGATGTTCCATGAACTGGTCACTGGTATGACAGTGTATTCTGTTCAGGTAAGGAATAGCTCAGTATTGGATCTGACCTTACAGATAAATAAAACTTTTCACTTACATTGCTGATATTTATTTGCATGGAGACTTTCCCGTAAGTAGGAGAATGGGAAAAGCAAGTCTTCTCCGTGCACTTCAATTAGTCCTCAGTGGCTCAGCTAGCAAAGATCTGTCTTCTGAGAACAGAAAAGCCTATCTGTTTTGTCACGTTTGGGGTAACCTGGTGTTTTGGCTGAATTTCAGGAGTAGGAAATGCATTTTGGTATGTCAGCTCAGAGTAATTTTGTTGATAGGTAGCCAATGCTCACATTTCATGAAACCTGTGAAGAGGAGTGTACTCCAAGCTGAAGACTTATGTTCATCTCTTAACAGCAAACATAGGCATGACCTCAGTTTCTCTACTGTTATGCCAGTTTCCTTGCTTTGTCAAACCAGAAGTTTTACCAGCCTTGTGTCTGAGGGATTTTTCCTTTTCTGAAAAAAAAAAAAAAGAATACTGATTTTTGTATTCTAACGTAATTTGATTTTCTTTTTTTTTTACATCTTTTTTACATCTACAGAGATTTGAAGGTTTTGCATTTTTTTTAAGACTTTGTTGTTTGATCTAGTAGCTGTATTCTACTTCTGCTTGTTTATGTTATCTTCTGCTGATTTCCTAATTATTAATTATTTTTATCTCTAGATGAAGCTTTTTTTTTAATCTGTTTTTTCTTTTTCTTGAAAATTAAGTGCTGTGTTCAGTAAAACCTTTTACATTTAGGTTCTTTGAGCAACGCTGTTCTTTGAGCAATTTAGCAATATTAGTCTCATCATGCTATTTATAAAGCAGTTTGAAAATGAGGGATAAGTTTGTTTCGATTGATTGTTGTCTAAGGTCTACACTGAACCAGAAGTAAGCATGTACCATTTTATGGTCAGGTACAATACTTGATTGTGAGTTCCCTAAAGCCTTCCCACCCATTGCTGGCAGAATTAAGCTAGGCAGCTACATTCCTGGGAGAGACAGCATTTCCTGGAAAGGTAAAATGATTTCACCCACTTGCAGATATTTCATATGTTAATCCAGTGCTTACATCTCCTATGCAAAGGCAATAAATGCAATGTGTAGGGGAAGGGTGAGGCTGCTTTTGTTGTCTCTTTGCAAGATTCTGAGTAGCTAGAAGAGCTGCTAGTAGTGCTGGAGAGTAAGTCTCACTGAGTTACCTCATCTCTCTCTCATCATGAACAGAGAAGAAATTTTCTAAACCTCTCATTTTGGTGTCTAAAGCTGAGAGCTCCTGTCTACCACTTTGAGATCTCTGGCTGGTAACCTGCTCCTGTCTCCTGAAGCCCCTCTGTTACAACAAAATTTCATTTTATGAAACACTTTTTTATTATTATTTTTACTTGGGGGGGAAAAGGAAGCAAAAGAAATTATATTTATTGAAGTAGGCTGCTGGTGGACAGTTTAAAATCCTAGAAGACATCTGGGAAGTTCCTTTTTTTGTGTGGGGAAGGTATCATAAGAAGCAGCTGTGGTATGGAAAGTGTAACTGCATAACCATATGACAATTGTTTTGTAAAAACCAACCTAAATGCTCATTTAAAGCCTTAATGCTTCCCGTCGATTTCAAGCCAGCAGTACTTATCTAAATAAGCTATTATAGAAAGAATTGATATTAAAGAGGAAACGTGCGTGGAACATAAAGTGATTTGGTACCAAACACAGTTAACATCAACTGTGTGTTAGTTTCAGATGTTTTTCTCTGCCTTTATAGAAGCAACTGTTAAAGTAACATAGAGGTAACTGTTGTAGTACCCATATAAAGATGTTCACCGCACCATTACACTGGCTCTGCAATCGCCTGTGTCACGAAGTGCAAGACATTTAAAACTCTTGAATGCAGAAATGTAGAGCAAAAAAGCAAAGTACTAAACCCTATAAACGTGATACAGTTGACAAACTCATAATTTTCAGGTGTATCTTAGAAATAAATAGTTGATCAGTTAAGACTAGGTTCGTACAGCAGGAAATAGCTGTAGACATTAGATTTTTTTTAAATCAGCATGTAGATATTAAAAAAAAAAAGAAAAAAGATTTGGAAAGAAACTTTATGGAACTTCATAGATGTTGCAGGGTATCAGCCACCCATTAAAGAAAAAAAAAATGCACTTTTAATTCATAGAATCATAGAATAGTTAGGTTTGGAAAGGACCTTAAGATCATCTAGTTCCAACCCCCCTGCCATGGGCAGGGACACCTCACACTAAACCATATCACCCAAGGCTTCGTCCAACCTGGTCTTGAACACTGCCAGGGATGAGTAATTAAAAGATACATTATCTTTAAAATTAATGTCTGCACAAGAAGTGTATTAGTGTATGAAGGCATTGAGGCAGGCAAATATTTTATTTAGAAAAGCACAAGATGCTTTCTTATCTCTTACTCAAAAATTGGAAATGGACCAAAATCTTATTCCTACAAAATACTGCATCAGTGGTGCTGTCTTCCTTCTGTCACCTTTGCTTCCTCTTAGATTCTCCTGTTTGTTCTCTGTTGCTACGATGTTGCTGTATGTGAAACGTGTATTGATTTCTTCTCCATTTTTTTCTGTATATTTCCTTATGGTGTATATCTGACTTGGTTTGGCTTGTTTTTTTTAATATGAAATATAATTTTATTAATTAAAGAGTAGATGTAAATTTTCAGGCAGATGTGATCTGCTTCTTATTTCCCTTCACGTATATTGGAATTTCCTCGGCGGCATCAGAACTTACCCTGTGATGCTCTTGAAATTTCCATTACATGTTATGGTAGCAATTCCCATATCTGATCTGCTCACCAGAATTCAAGGGTACTCTCAGTTTAAGGACAAAAAGATAAACAGAGAGGTGAGAGGTCTGTTTTTTCTGATCAGCTTGATTCATTGCATACTTGGTATCGGAGAGATTCTGCAGAGACATCATTTGAGTGTGAAAAGACTGTCATTGAACTCAAGAAGACCATACTGCATAATGAAAAGCACTGATATGAGAGACTGATAAATGGCTAGACAGCACAATATATTTGCAGAGCACGGAGGTTAGTGGGATGTTTAACTCATAGATGATACTTAGGAAGTAGTATGGTGAGCAACCAAATGTCTTAGGCTTTTTATAATAGGTTATCTTGGCTCAAGCCATCAATGCAGATATTCTCCTTTATGTGACGCTAAGTTCTAGTAAGGTGGGGTTTGTTTGTTTTGGGTTTGGTTATGGTTTGCTGTTGTTGTTTGGTTTTGCTTGTTTGTTTTTTAATTTTTATACTTGCCCTAACTTTAAAACAGAACTAAAATTAAATAAATAAATGACGTTTTCATAAGGATATATCAGCTTGGTGTATTTTTTTTTTCTCTTCCAAATTTAATCATGCTGATAGTGTTACCATGTGTGCATTTTGAGAATCACAGGCTGGTTCCTGTCATGTTTGTTAGGAGGAGATGTGATTTTCTGGAGGTATTATGAAAAAGATGATATCAAGAACTGAAGATGTGGGAAAGGAATGCCAGTGTTATGGGGAAACATGGGTATAGTAAGGCAGGAAGGCATAAAGACAGGCCACAAAGGAGTGAAATGTCACACTTAATTAGTTTCGTTGCTAATGAGGCAAGTTGTTAACACCCCTGGCAGTATTTGTAGCAGCCTGGTTAGACCCAGTGCTGTGATGCTCTTTACCCCTTCACCTTCTGTCCTGCTGTATAGAAGCAATGGACTGCCAGGTGCATATGATGTGACAGAATGATCTACAGAAGTCCTTTCCAACCCTAATGATTCTGTGATTCTGTGATGTGACCCCAGGGAGGCAGCTGCTGTGAGAGTGTCACGCGGTATAGTGTTAAGACACATTTTTTTCCTGGTATGTGAAGTGCCCATATAAAATGGGAAGACATGTCTATGTGAGAGAAATCTTTCCCTTCCTACTATTTTATTTCTCCCTTTGTGCTTTTAGGATTGTACTGACTCATTCCTTTCTTGTAGGAGCCAGGGGAATATGCCTTTTACAAGAAAAGTGAAAAAGATGTAGTTTCTGTGCTCATTCATGTTATTTCCTGGAGTAACAGGATCAAAAATTCTTTTAAAAGAAAGCTAAAAACATGACTGGGCAAGATTTATTTGTCGCTTATGGTCTTCTTAAAAGAGAGAGATACCCAAGAATGTGATCTTTTGGTGACATGGTTAGCTGAGGAAGGACAATTGCACAACTAAGCTTACTTCCTCTGGCAATATGCAGAATAATGTCCTAAATTAAAATTTGGAAAGAGAACAGGAAGCTCATTTGAGCAAATATTCATTAATTGAATTAATGTTGTGTGAATTTATTTCATTAATGTAATATTAAACACCAAATATCACTGCTGTTTACAAACTTATGAGCAGGACAGGTGTTGGTAGAGAAAGTCATGGAACAGATGATCCTAAGTGAGGTCATAAAGCATGTGCAAGAAAACGGAGGGCTCAGGCCCAGTCAGCATCAGTTCATGAAGGGCAGATCCTGCTGGATGAACCTGATCTCCCTTGATGATAAAGTTGATGAGGAAAAAGCTGTGGACTTTGTGTATTTGGAATTCAGTAGAGCATTTGACACTGTTTCCCACAGTGTTTGCCTGGAGACACTGCCTGCTCATGGCCTGGGTATATGGATTCTTCACTGGGTTGGAAACTGGCTGGATGACTGAGTCCAAAGAGTAGTGGTAAATGGTATCCCATCTAGTTGGTGACTGGTCAGTAGTGCTGTCCCTCAGGGCTCAGTGTTAAGACCCTTGTTGTTTAATATCTTCACTGAAGATCTGGATGAGGGGATTGAGGGCATGCTCAGTAAATTTGTGGACAACACCAAGTTGGGTAGGAGTGTTGATCTGCTGGAGGGTAGGAAGGCTCTGCAGAGGGATTTGGACAGGCTGGATTGATGGGCTGTGGCCAACGGTATGAGGTCAACAAGGTAAAGTGCTGGGTCCTGCATTTGGGCCCCAAAAGCCCCCTGCAATGCTCCAGGCTTAGGGAAGAGTGGCTGGGAAGCTGCTCATGGAAAAGGACCTGCGGTTGCTTATTGATGACTGCTGGACATGAGCAGCTTGTGTCCAGACAGCCAAAAAGGCCAAGAACATCCTGGCCTGTGTGCCCGTAGATGCCCTCAGTAACATAGTTTAGTGGTGGACTTGTCAGTGCTGGGGGTAATGGTTGGACTTGATGATCTTGATGGTCTTTTCCAGCCTAGCTGATTCTGTGATCATCAGAAATTTTGTCCTGTAATTTCTTCCTGAGGAAGACATTGATGGCCAGGATTTTCACATTTTTATATGTATGCCAACAGTGCATTAATTATGTCATAATTCAGTAGTTTGGAACTGATGGTATCAGTAATGGGTACAAACATATGTTGCCTTTCTTTAAGAGAAAAGGACTTTGTATTGCTGTTGAGTAAAATACACTGCTCATCTTCTGTGCCATTCATTTTCCAAGTAACTTGTTAAGGAGTGTAAGTTATCGAGTAACTTATTAAACATCTGACTGAGAGTCACGTTTTTATTATTTGTGTATCTGCCTCTAATTTATTATAATGTAAACAATTAGAATCGTCACAAAACAAAATGTTACTGAGCTGCTCTGGCAATATGCAACTTTTTAAATATCTGCCATTGTCTTTGGTTCACCACATGCAAGGAAAACGTTTTTTACAGGTTTAATTAATTTAGGAATGTGTAAACCCAGTGAGTGGAATGGAAGATTCCTCTTAATACCCTGTCTGATCTCAGTTGTGATGGACAATTTGCTTTGATAATGCATGTTGCCTTCTCATAAGACTGGATAAAAGCAGACAAACAGAAGTGATTAACCTGCAAGAACTCCTTACCCGATGGACTGAATGAAGTATAATTAAAGACTGCACAGAAAAGGAGCCTCTGCCACCTGTTGACATACTACTTTCTCCCACACATGAACTCACTAGCGTTGAGTAGCTAGGAAGCTGGCTGAATTGATGTTCAGACAAAACTGTACATAGATTATTGCACTACATTTTTACTTAATCATAGAGTTTGTGTTCACGGACAAACAAAACACTTGATTAGTGATAACAGCTTTTAAATGCATTCTTTTAAGAATGTGAATACCTGAGAAGCAACATATCCTGGAAGGTGGTCATGAAGTGTAGCAATATGATAATTGTCCTCTTTATCACCTTAGCTGAGATGTTTAGCAACAGCTGCCATGCTGCTGAAAAAACTTAATAGTACAAATGCAGGATGACTGGTTGCGGTTCTAAAAGGGAAATAATGTAATAGTTGTATAAGTGAAGAAAAACATATGCCATTTAAATTTATTAGAAGTTAACTGGAGCAGGGGAAGAGTGTAAGGAGTCCTCCCCTGAGAAGGAAGGAAAGGCAGAGACAATGTGGGGTGAGCTGACCACAACTCCCATTTCCTGTATCCCTGTGATGCTGGAGGGAAGGAGGTAGAGAACTCAGGAGTGAAGTTAAGCCTGGGAAGAAGTGAGGATTGGGGAGGGAAGGTGTTTTTAAGATTTGGTTTTATTTCTCCTACTCCAATTTGATTTGGTAATAAATTAATTTCCCTGAGTTGAGTCTGTTTTGCCTGTGATGGCAATTGGTGAATGATCTCTTCCTATTCCTACCTTGATCCATAAGCCCTTTGTTACATGTTCTCTCCCTTGTCCAGCTGAACAGAGGAGTGATAGAGATGCTTCGGTGGGCACCTGGCATCCAGCCAGGGTCATCCCACCGCACCTTGCCCTGTTTTTTACTGGTAATGAAATTAAGCCTTCTGTTTTAAAGACTGTTAACTGTCCAGTTAATGTTTCATCAGTGAACTGTCTTATTATCTCTTCAAACTCACCAAGAGCAGAAATATAGAAGGGAGAAAAACTATGACACTTGTAATGGGAAAATCACTTGCTGTGTATTGGTTGAAAAGCCATTTTAATTTGCTCTCTCTGCTCTCTCTGCTCCCACTCTCCCCACTTCTCAGAAGCTATCTTTGATATAGGTTTTGTTGAAACCATAGCTATAAATCTGTCATTTTTGGGGGGAAATGAATTGCAGAGTTTAGTGAAAATATTCCAGATTCATGCTCAGGTGAAACTTTTCTAAGGTGGAATTTGGTAAAAAAGTCATGGTGCTAGCAGCTTTATTTGCTCTTTGTCCTTCAGGGTCAGTTCCTGAGTAACAGAATAACTTCCCTAAACAATTAAAAAATGAATAATTTGTTTTTCTTCTGCAGAGTGAAGGCTCTAATTTTGGATTTCTGTGGAAATTCAGCTTTTCATTAATTAGAATAGCAGCTATTGATGTACTCATACGCATCTAATGGCTCTACAGTGCTGAAGGTATACTGTGCATTGAAGTAATTCTCCTATGAACAAAACACTGAAACTGTAAATCCAGCATAAAGGAAATCTATTACTTTGGAAGCAGCCTTTTATTCCCTTTTCTTTTTTTTTTTAATCATAGCTACAATTTAGGATTTGATACTGTGAAATGCTTTCCTTGAGAATGGTTGATCATGAGTTGAGATTCTTACTTCAATCACATTCTTTAAAGCCTCTCCAGTGTCAATAAAACACTGAGCTGAAGGCAGATGTGTGGTATGAAGAAGGGAAAAGAAGCAGATGTCTGGGGTAAAGAGTAAGCTTAATATTCCTTTTTCATGTCACAGACAGCTATTTCAATAATAACTTTCATAGCTCATTGTCAAGTTTACTTTTAAACTTTCCATTTTTCTGTAGAAGCCTAGGTGGTTGGGTTAGAAAATAGAATTTAATGTGATCTTTGGGTATAAACTACTGCTTGGAAAGAAACCAGAGTTCTGGGAGTGAAGAAGGAAGTAATGATGATTTTGTTAGGAGCTGCCTTATGTCCAGGATTGGTGAAGCTCATCTGCAGAGCACAGAAAGCATCACTGCACCACAGGGTTGTGCATCCAGGACTATCCTCTAGTTAGGGCTACTGTGGCCCTGGCTTCATCTGGCCTGCTGGGAGAGATGTAGGGACAGAAGACAAAGCCTTCCTGTGGCACCATAGGAACCTTCCTTGAGTTGCAGGCTGTATAAAAACAAACCCTCCCTCCACCTGCTGTTTTTCAATATCAGTTTGCACAGAGGGTGGGACTAGTCCAGTGAAATGCTTTCTGAGGGCTGAAGCCATCTATTTCTCCCTCTTATAACTCACGCTCTACGTTATTCTTAGAAGTCTGTAATAGTATGATATGAAGTTGAGTACTTTGTGACTGATGAAAAAGTGTAAATCCTAGTGACTTTTACTGAGTTTCCTTTCCATCTGGTATTTTTCAAGAGTTGGGAGAAACCTTCCCCTGCCTGCCACCCAAATGTCAAATTTAAAACCACCTACTTTTATCAGAATATTTATATTCTGATTAGCTCTAATGCTAATGAAAGGTAAACCCAACTTTGTAGCTCATGGGGGCTGAAGCTACCCATTAAAGAAAAATTATGAAAACCCCTGTTCCTTTGAATGTGTGGACTGTTGCAGAGTTCAGTGGGTAATGCTTGTTTGAAGGCATTCAGTCGATTCTCTGAGCTTTGCATCACTGAGCGTGACAGCTCCTGAGAGATTAAATAGCTGTTACCATTAGAACTTTAATCAGTTTTTCTTCCATTTCTGCAAGTACAGAGAAGGATAGGTGTACTTGTAAAGTGGTGAGAGGATTACACTGCAGAGCTTCCTGGATAAACTTCAGTGACACTGAAGTGGAGGAAGGAGTACCAAATAATCTCATGACAGCTGTCATGTTTCCAAAAGTGTCTGATCAGATCTTCAAATCTGAACATTAGATACCTTGTGGGTACATCCATTGTCTAATATCAGTCACTTTTGCTTCAGTTTCCTTCCACTCTAGTGGTGGAAATGTGATTATATACTAAACTAATCAAATAACAGTTAATTTTCAATGATCTCTTTCAGTTTTTTGTATTTCACTGTTATATGTAGAACTAATGAGCGGTCTTTGGGAAGTTAGAGGTGAAAACCTACCTTTGGCTAGATGTCACTTTTTTCAGATGCCTGATAAACTTTCTGTTTGTTGATAAAATTGAGTAAAATTGGTATTTGTAATATAGTTACTAAAAGCTTCCAAATATGAGGAGTGGGATATGAGAGCTCTCTTGTTTTTTCTTTTAGAATAAGAGATTATTTTTTATACTTTTTTTTTTTTAAATAATCTATCAACATGAGATCTTTCTAGTCTTGCATCTACTTTTTTTTTTTTTGCTGTAGATTTAATTTCTCTGTATTAAGAAATATCTGAATGCAACGAGAAACTTTACTGTTTAAGCTCTTAATGTAAATGGGTTCCAGCCAGCGTTGCATGCATTGAATCTACTGCACTATGTGTTCCTTGTGGAATAACTCAGAAGAAAACAGCAGTCTAGTTGAATGCGTATAGTCTCAGGATATATATCGGTTAGGGTTTCCAGCTTGTAGACAGGAATATGCTATAAGAAAAAATGAAACACTAGAGAAAAAAATCATATAAGGAAGAACCTATTCCTATCAAAACTGATTGTTTCTTATTGCCTTTCCACTGAACAGTCATTACAGTGGGTATATATAAAAATGTAAATAAATATAAATAAATGTTTTTTTAGGAATTTTTAGTCTCACTGTGGTGAGAACATGAAGTGCTTAACAGTAACCTTTCTTAGCAGAAGGAAATAAAAGTATCTCAAATTGGAAAGAGGGTAGGCAGAAAAAAGGCATGTCATGGGCATGGGGAAAAATTTACACTTAATGTCTTTCTTCTGTCCCTCTGTCAGCAGAAGCTGGGAAAGGAAAGGCTGTAGTTTGCTGGTGGGGGGGAATCATTCCCATTTTGGTATTTGTAGAAGACATTTGGAGGGCAGTTCTTAGAAGTGAATGGATCTGAAGTGAAACATGTAGAACCAATTCCATGCAGAGTTAGATGCATTCTTTGTGTTACTGGATTGGAACAGTCTGACCAAAATTTCTCCAACCCTCCTCCCCTTAACTGTTTGAGTTTTGGATACTCTGATTTGAAAGGTGGTGGGGCAGATTGAGACATCTGACTGAACCACATTTAAAATGAATGTGATCTTGCAATTGTTTGAAAATCAGGTCTTTCTTGATTAACTTAACTCTAACTAAGGACACAAATGAGGACACCCTAACATACTGATTTTAAAATTTTTTATTTAAACAACTTGATTTTTGTGCTTCCTTTGCTTAGTTATAATATTTTCCCTTTAATTTTCCAACCCCCTGATCTGCACCTTGGTTTTTCTGTGCTCCACTAGGAACCTTTGCTGTTTCAGAAGGTGGTTTTTATATGTTTAGGTGTTTCATTTTTAGATTTCCGGGGTGATCCTTTTAGTGAAAAATGATTGTGGAGTTTTGCTAGAAATAAATGGGAATTACAAAGTAATTCCATCTTAATGACAAATAAGTACCTTTAAAATGCAGATGATAAGAACCAAACACACTACTGTTACCTTAAACATACATGATTTGGGGGAATATGGTAGTATTATGCCCTCAAACACAAATTGAACAAAAAAGGAGAAATTTTCAGGATATAATTAGAGTGGATTACAGAAACCCAGTAGTATTCTATCATGTTACTTCTAGTTAGGTTTTTAGACTAGCAAGTCTGAGAAGTAGTTGAAAATGAACACTACAGAAATTAGCTCTGAAATATTAGCAAATTACTATTTTCCATTTATAATAATACTATTATTAATTTGATCACTCATTGTCACAAATAATGTTCACCTCACTTACAGTTCCTCTCCATCCTCACTTTCTGCTACAGATTCAATTCCTGAATTTCTTAGCTTGCATAACTCTCTACTTCCCACCTGACATCCTTTGCCCATGTAAGAATAGGTGTATTCAACAATCTTGTGTTTTGTACAGTGCTGGGGAAAGTGGTCTATAGAGAACGACCAAACTTTATCATAGGTGGGGAACTCTTACAACTCCAGTACTTCAGTGTGGTTATCATAATTATGGAGGCTGTGGATATGAAAATGGTACTCAAACTCAGTATCCAATCCTGTAGTAAGTTCTGGAGGCAGAGTATCCTATGTGTGGGTTTACATAGATAGTATTTAAAAGTATCTTGTGTCATAAACTGAGTAAGATATGTTTTATGAATGTTGTGTCTGGTATTGTCATTTATTAAAATGTAGCAAGATTATACAATTTGTGGGGGAAGACCTTGATTTTTAAATGCATAACATTTTCTCATCTGCATTGAGACAATATGCAATAGCTGGTATTCTGACAGAGTTGTGGTTTTTAAACTCAGAGTTCAGAGATTAGGGTAACTGAAATATTTGTTTTTCATACACAACCTTTTTTATTCATTCTCAAAGCTAGTCTAGTGTTAATGAGGCCATTTGTATTTAGTACTTTGAATAATTTATGTTGAAATTATAATTCTCTTTCATTTCTAATGTCGTTAGTATTGAAAGAAGCCCTTTAATTGAGAGGAATTATACCATGATTTAGCGAAGCACAGCAAAATATTCTTTTGGTGTATGGATACAAAATTGGGATAAAGTTGTAATTGCTTCATTGCTGGGTCTATAAGAAAAAAAAAAGGAGCAAATGCAGAGACCCATTTTTGTAGGCAAAAGTATCCACTGGAATCTCAAACATGAAATTCTGTTCATTTATATCAGTAGTGTCTGTCTTTTATTGGATTTATGATACTCATATATTTGTAGTCTCTTAGTACTAGCATAAATTGGATTAACTTCACAGGTGCCCCAAATCCTATTTTTATTTAAATACAAAGCATCCTCATTAACCAAGTTAAGTTGCAAAGGGGAAGAGTAGTTGACTGAATGGACTTGCATTGAACTCAGCACTAGAACTCAGTTCCCTGTACTGGAATTCTCTAGTGAATGCAAATTTATTCAAGTTAGAAGCTTGCCTGTCTTCAAAGATACCCACCAGTCACTGTGGTTAATGTGGATATTTTAGATACCTTTTTTTTTTGGTCTGTCCTATTTGGGTTAGAGGGAAGGGGCACTTAAGATGAAGTATCTTTAACAAAAGAAGCCAAGCCTTGACAAAAACCCACAACTTTGGTATGTTACCAAAAGTTTGCATTGTTTTTGTTGAGTGTTGATGCTGTTCTGTAGATGTTAATTTTGAGATGTTAATTTAAATGAGACTGAAAGCAGATGTGATGGCTTCTAGGTTATCACTTTGCCAAAAGTACCAAAATATACAGTTAGAGAAGCGGTAGAGAAGAGAAAGTGGAAAAGAGCTGTAAGGGAAGTCTCCAGATTCACATCTGCTTTTCTTATGTTCTGCTACAAGAAGCAACATGAAAACACTAATTATCCTCTTAGGGAATACTTACATGCATGTATTTGTATACCCATCTCAGTACTACATACACAGGCATATTTGTGCATATTTATAAATAAAGTTGTATAATATATGCTTGGAGGAAACAGTCACCTGGATGCGCTTCTAGAGTAATCCTTTCTTTGATGTAACTGACTCTAAGTAAGCTGATTTATGTCATTTTCAGATTCCATTGCTGTTGCTTATGTTATTATAGCCCTCCTACTCCTTTTGTAAATTTTAAAATTATTAAAAATAACATTTTTATTATTAATAAATGTTCTCTTTATTTATGATATAATACAATTTTAATAAATTATTTAAAATGCTGCACTTTTTTAATTGATGCCTGGACTTTGAGAGGATGCGTGCATACCCCAGAGACTGAAGATGTGCTGTAGGCATTGTTTGAGGAGATAGTAATATGAGAGGCCTGGTATTTCTTATTCAAGAAAGAAGTATTTCACTCATTTCAAAGGTCATTTAAGATTCTGTGTGGATCATAACTCATGGTTTTAATATGGTCTGGAATCAAAAAGGTAATCATTGCTGTATGTTTAGGAACTGCTGATTATAGTGGATTTGTTAATGGTTTAACTCATACAGAGTTCAGCAGAGCCTCATAATTAATTCAAAGGCTTCGAATCAGACCTTGGTGCACATTCTTATGTTTGAATGGAGATTGCTTCTCTTCCTCAGAGGTGAGGTCTCTGTGACCTGAAGGTAAAGTTTTGCTCTGGTTATTCCCTGTAGTCCAGCTGGAAACTCAATTAGACTTGGCTTGGGCTCCTTTTGATTCACTGGACCTTGGAAAAGACTTTTTGTCCCATTGCAGCCCTTCAGATGTCAGAGAACCTGATCTCTAAAATGCTAATGTCTGTACCCAACACAAGGTAACATCTCTTGAAGAGCCACAAACTCCTCCTCTTAAACATCTGTAGAGCAGTATCCAGCAGTAGTTTTTTGTTGTTGAAAGTCATATTCAAAGAGCAAACTTCCAAAAGTTGTGCCTCATATTGACAGTTCCTTAGAAAGAGGGACATTATGTACTTGTGCCAACAGCACAAGTGATTGTTAGTTTTCGTTTAGTAAGCTGTAACATGCTGGACATCAGAGAAGTTAAAAAAAATGCAGTAGTTGGAAGCTACATGCTGTTATTCCTGTTAAAAGCAGGAATGTGTTAGGTAGGATTTCTCTCACATACTGCTGCATTCAGGCCTAGTCATTAGGAAGCTGGTGTTTTCTTACTTTTGTCAGAACTAGTTAACAAACCTCTGCAGTTGTCATACTGGATTAAAAACTGTGGTTTGCTATAACATTATTTTTTGTTAAATGTACTTTTTCATTCTTAGCACATTCCTGGAAATGGCAGTTAAAGGCTTTGAATTTATGCTTGGGAAAACACTTAATAAAGGGGAAAAAAGCTGTAGAAACTAATTTAGGTCAAATATAATAGGGTATTAACAGAACTTTTATGCCAATATATAATTACCTTCCTATTGATTTATTGACATAAATGTGTTTGTGTCTGTTAGATTTTTTTTTGAGTGAGACTTTTTTCTTTTTTTTGTACTGAAGTATTGCACTGTTTGTGAAGGTATTAGGAAATTACAGTCAGTCCTGAAAAAAATTACCAAATAATTCTCATTTTTAAAAAAATCCAAAAAAAAGAAATAAATTTATTTAATGAGTTGTATTATTGATGTCTTTAATACAATCTGTGAAATTCAGTAAAGGTAAAGCAATTGAGCATAATCTTATCATATAGATTGGTCTGTTTATAGTTGAATAAGTTTCACTTGTGGTAACAGCTTTGGATCAAGTTACTACAAAGTAAAATTTAAACTGGCTTGCTGTGGGGGGAATTAGTGCCAAAAGATTTTATGGTGGAATAACGTTTAGATTAAGCCAATACGTATGCACTGGAAAAGCCTATACCTTGGTTTTCATGCATGCTTACTATCTCCCTAATAAAATCTCACTTCTTCTGTGTCATTAAAATTAAATTCCCACAATACATAGCTTGTTTGATGAGTGTATTTACCAGTTGTAACAAAGGACAGCCTACTGTGGGCCAGGATAATCTTCTGACTTCTCATCTTGCAAGAGTGGGGTTTTGGCCAGCAGTCCTCACACTCTTGATTTTGTAGTCTTTGAATTTACATCCAGTTTCTACTTGTAATACGGTTCGTTGGTTTTGCATGTTTGTCTCTGACAGATAGTCCAAATTCATGCTGAAGGGAAACTTTTATTTGTTGCATATCCTTGAAACTGATCTTCACTATCTGTTCCTGGCAATGGACTGTTTGCTGGATGCTATCAGTAAATTAAGTAATTGTCTGTGGGGAACCGTATGTGAAGAGGCTCCACTAGAAAATAACTACTACTGGTTTGCAGCAGCAGCATCTTCTCTTTGCCAGAAAAAGCCAGCAGAAGGAGGTACTGTTGCCTTTTCCAAACAAGGCATTACACCTCTTCTTGTCATCAGGAAGAAATGATGGCTGGGAAGTACTTCTGTAGGGTCTCAACAATTGGGTTAACTGACTTTTTGCTGCCTGTCATTCAGTATTTGTTGCATTTACCAGTTCTCATGCAGGTGTTTAATTATTGCTATGGTTGCATGTTGAACCCAAGCCTCTAGCTCCCAGGAGCTCATAGTGATTTGAGTATTTCTGTGTAGCAAAATGAGTTTTAAGGGAAAGGGGAAGAAAAGGGTTACTTTTCAGTTTTCTTTTATTTTGAACTTAGTTTGTCTTCTGTGTTTTTGGAAACCATAAAATCTTTTAAAATGCTTCCTATACATCACTGCACATTTCATTTGATGTATTTTGCAGTGAATATTTACAGTCACTAATTTGTCCTAGATTTTATGTGAATCCAATTAATTCAGGTCACAGAGAAAGAAATAGAACTGAATAGAAAAGTCAGTTTCAAACGTTATCATGGTATGTTGTTGTAAGCCTGTGGCTGTTTTATGGGAAGAATGGGAAGAAAAGTAGAGCAGGAAAATTCTACTAGAACATTTATCTAATGACTGCTATTATAAACAATTATTATTAAGATTCCTTAAACATCACCTTTTGCCATCATGTTTTCTTCTCCGGTGGAAATTCCGAGTACCTCTTTGCTTCTCAAAAAACAAATGTTTCTGTGAAAGCTTCAGCAAAATCAACAAAAGTACTTTCCAGTTATAGAAGAACAGGGAAAATGTTGTTTTTCATGTCTTCTTTTGTTTGATTAATTGCATCAGAGAAAAATAAAAAAAAAAAAGGAAACTGAAAGATGGCAGTGTCTTCACTAGGGAGGTATGAAAGCTAGTTTCAGTTTGGGTGAGTTACAGTTGTTTAAAGACTTGCGTAAATATGAATCACTTGTGATTTATATTTCATCCAAAGGAGATGAGACAGTAGGCTGCAGTATGTTATTCACATGTAGCTGAGGTACCTCTGATTCATGCCTATAAGTAAGGCACCAGCTGGTCTCACACAACCCATTAGTATCTGTGGAAATAACATTACTGACTATAGTCAATATTTAATCACGACCCAGTAAGCAAAAAGTGGGCACTGAATAAAGCAATGTCCTACAGGTAAGCCAAATGGACAAATGTGGTCTCATTTAGCACAGGAGCTTTCAAGTGATGAAATTTGAAGGCATGCAATTTTATTTTCGTAGCTGTGAAAGATACGTTTCATAGGTTTGGATGTAACTTCTCAATAAATGTGAAATCCTGCTTTATTTTCCACTCACATAGGCCTCAATATCAGCAAGCTGTAAACTGTGAGCTGCAAGTAGGGGCTCGTGTTCCTAAAATAGCTCCAATGCTTACTGGAATAACCCTAGCCACCTAAACGGCTTTTATGGAGTCAGTACGTCCCTGCTGAGGAGTACAGCAAACAAAGAGGGTGTACGGTATCGACTGTAAACTATTTCAATGTTCTGTTGGCTTTGCTGTAGGTAATAATGCAATGAGAGCAAATAATGGAAGCTAATAACGTGGAAAAAATAATGGGAACCTATTATGGATAAATTTAATTGCACATTTCATGTTTTGCTTTTTTGTAATCAGTCCTTCAAGTCAAACACTAAAATGCATTCATTAAACACTATTTTCCCACAGAACTCAGTAACTTGTTAGTGGCCCTTAAAATATTAATACCATTACCCAGGTTGTTCGCAGTCCAGTATGGATCAGCATTTGGCAGTCTGGTCAAGCTGTGATTGCTTCAATTAATGAACTCAGTGGACTGGCAGTGGGAAGCAGAATGCACCCCATAGCTGCAGGCTGATCGCTGCATTATTCACCAGGCCTGTAGCAACTAAGTTAAATCATGCTCAGGAGCAGTGTCTCCTTAACTGCATATTAACTGTTCAGGCTTGGACACTATGGCCTTGTCCATGCCTATGCTTTTGTGGTCATTTGAAGAGTTCCTTGCCCCTAAGCAAGGAAAATCTTGTCTAGCAGAGCAGGAGTGTTTAGGTGAGAGGCACATTATTATATAAAACATACTCTGGTTTAGATAGCTTTTGTCTAAATTGATGCCAAACAGGAACTGAAAGTACAGATAACAATATTCATTAAATGTTTAATCCAGAAAATATCCAATAAAAGTAAATCTCAAGCTGTATTAGAAGGACTTCTTTTTTTTCTTTCAATGTACTTCATCAATGGGCTTACAGAACCAGAATCCTTATCTGTCTGCTGTCTGTCCACTGTGTGGGCATATCATGCCCTGTATCATTCTGGGATTTCAGGCACTTTTATAAAGGTTATATGTATTACATAGCTAAAGCTATTTTTGACATTTAATTTAAGAACATCTCTGGGAGTAGCTAAGTTCTTATGCAGTCGATGGAAAAAGGGAGCTGCCTCTATAAAGGGTATCTGACTTGGATGACTAAAATGACCAGAGGTTCCTGATGTGATACTACCTGTTAAAAGCTCACTGCTTGTCCAAATGATATCGCTCTTGTCTACAACTTCTGTAGACCCCTTTTCTCCCTATTTTGTGTAGACCCCTCTTCTCCCTGTTTTGTCACTTACTTGTTCTTTTGCTTCTAGAGTTCTGGTGTATGAAAATCTCATGTTTATCTTGTGACAGATAACGCTTTATTTTGCCTTCAGCTTGTTTTCATACAATCTATTTCATACTGGTTTTGTTAATATTGCTGTACTTAAGACATATACTATCTCCCTAGGGCATTGGCTGTATCTACTTTCCAAGTAATATTGTGCTATAATCCTACTGAATTGTAATTATATCCTCCAATCAAAATTCACAACACTGTACAGTTGTTGCATTGTAAACTGCATTTTTCATTTTTCCTTATGAAACTTTTGGCAAGGAAACTGTCAGCCTGTAATCAGCCGGCCTGCATGGGTTTACAGGCGGGGTGTGAAGAGGGAGAAAGCGTACTCTTATCTGCTGTGAGGCCGTTGCAGGAAGTGCTTCCGTGGCCCCTCTGTGCTCCTCCCCATCTAGACAATCCTCTTGATGGTAGGCATATAAATAGTTTAATAATTACTAAAAGATTTAATAAGGATGTAACCACTTTGTTCTACTCTCAGCTCACCAACGACGTCTTCAAATTTCTTCAAAGTCAGGTGGAGTCACCTTTTATGAAAGTGTGTTTTTGTCAGAAGCAGATATTTCAGTTCCAAAAGGTAGTAGTTTCTTTTATTTTCCCAGTAGTTTCTTTTTGCCTTGCATGTTTTGCAGGCAGTCAGACTATGTACAGTTGACTGTTCTCTCCTGGTCTTAAACTCTGATTTTAAAATGCTCCAAATTAAATTATCATTATCTTTTTTCATTAAGAGATAGAAATGTTTAGTTAAACTGAATGGTCCCCTGGCATTTCTAAGGCCCTATGTGTACATGCAGTCATGAAGATTTACAAAGAGCCAAGGCAGCCACACAGAGATGGCAGATGCTTTATTAAGAGGTGAATTGTAGCACAGAAAGAGAACAGAAAGCTGGGCTGGGGTTTTCTTCAGCAACACCGACTGGCCTGCGTTCATTTCCAAAGAGTTCTCCATGTAAAATTAATCTGCAAGAATATTAGCATATGAATATTACAGCTTATGAACCAATACTCTTGTTGAATAACTTTCCATAACTAATGCCGACACACTGAATGGTTTTCGATACTCCTATAAAAAAACCTGCTTCTGAAATGTGATTTTATCAAATAGTTGGTATATTACTAGATCAATGAAGTCAGTTACATATTCCAAACATAATGGTATGTAAATTAAACTAAAAGTTAATTTTACATTTTCCCTGAGCAACAAAGTGACGTCCTGATGGATTTTCATTTTAATTTTCTTGGTAGATCATATTATATTTTCTTTCCCCTGTTACTTCCCGTAAACAGTATAATTTCATATTGCTGACAGCATATATACTAAATACCACAGTGAACCAGGGAGAATTGTATTATTCTGTATATACTGACAAATCTCTTTGGTTAATGTGCATTCAATAAAGTTAAAATAGCAAATGTTATTAAACTAGGGGAAAAGCACAATGAATGTTATTAATGTTCTTTGACAGTGTTATGCATGTGCCGCGTTTTTTTCTTTCCTTTGAAAACAATAGTTTTTTTGAAATAAGTAAGAAAAAAGCCTACTGAATGAAAGTGCAATAGCAATAAAGATATTTGTTTCAGCACAGTCTCAAATTATAAGAGAGCCTATTTCTTTTTGGGGGACAGTGGAGAGAGGGCATTAAATGCTGTTCTCCATTTCCAATTAAACAGCAGCATTAAAGATAAAATAAAAGTTTAAGAATCAGTATTTTTTCCTTCCTCAGCCAGATGTCCCCCCATATTTTTGAAGTCATATACCCATAGGAAGAATTTAAAAAATGACCACCTGCTTATTTTACCTCCATTTCACAGAACTGAAATATTGTCCTTCATAAGGAGTTATGTAACAAACCAAAATTGAAAAACCACTTCAGGGAGCCTTTAGCTAAAGCTCTCTTAGTCCCCATTGCCTCACAGGAGTGTCAATCAGTATGGAAAGTGCCCATCCCCTTGTCACTGAATGGTTTGTGTTTGAGAAGCCTCAGCCAGGTGTTTAGTTTTCACTCGTGCTGTAGTTGTGTTATCATGTCAATGCTGTCAAACTCATTGACTGATCCTTCCAGCCCCAACTTCCATAGGCCTGGAGGTATCCCAAAACAGTGGTTATCTGCCTTTGGAGGAGCATCATGAGATTGTGCTTGTGGTGCCCATAAGAGCTAATGAGCCAAATGGCATCTCTGTGGGCTTTGTTGAGAAAGAGTGTTAACTGGGATTATTGCCTTCGGTACAGCAGTCTTTCTGCCCTATCTGTTGCTCAGAGCTGCCTCTTCCCTTTCTCAACTCTAAGCCTGCCTTTCCCAACTCTTCCAGCTGTAACCAGTGACCCTGGGTTGTTTATAGCCATTGAGCTGGGCCCTGGTGTTGGTGTTCGTTGCTGTTACTCCCGCTTCAACTCCACCTCATGGCAGAATTTTGTGCCAAGCCATTAGCTGCATGGCAGGCCCTGGTCTCAGGACAGCCTTGGTGAGCATATGGCTTGATGGAGGAAGAGTGGCTGTCCCTTTGCTGGTGTCCCCTTTCTGGCAAAGGACATGCTGCTGTGCTGGACAGGGCTGTCTCCTGCCATGATGCAGTATGTGTCTGTCCCTTCAAACCCCCTGCATTTCAACCATGATTGGTTTTATCATTAGCACTGCCTCACATTTTTACCAACTGAATCACTGCTACAGCAGCATAATATATAATAATGTGTAGTTCCAAGTACCAGGGCTTCTCGTTTAAAGCTTAACTCAGTTTTAAATCCCTTTGGAAAGGGAAAGCCTTTAAAATACTTAATAAATTCTAATCTTAATCATATTCATCATTATTAAAATTTGAAATAGGTTGAAATACTTAAGGTAAGTGAAATGAAAAAACTAATAAAGGGCATGAAACACACTGGAGAAATGGAAGAATAATTGCTAAAGATTAGGAAATCTAAAATGACCAAACATGAGAAAGCCTTCATTTCCAATAAGCATTTATTTAAAAGTTTTGCAATAGCTTAATAATATAAAAGGAGATTTTAAAAATGAATTGAATGTTAAGTGCAGCAGAGTGGCAAGAAATATTTAAATCTATCAAAACTTAAACTAGTCCTGTCTGTTGGTTTCATGCATGATTTAAGCCTTGTCAGTTCTTGAGAGAGTTGATTCATTTGTCCTCAAGGAGACAACACTACTGTTGTTGTTATTAATAATAATTATTACCATAGTGGTAATCATAGTTTTCATAATTAGTGCCTAGGACTAAAAAAATACTATGGCTGAAGACAATAGATCACTTAGTCTTATAGAGGCAGAACAACAAGATTTTTTTTCTTCCAATGAATGTGTAATCTAAACATGAAAGGAAGGACCTCTTAAAATATTTTGGTTTCAATTAAAAGTTCTAAAGGTGCAATTGAAATGTCAGGCTCTATTGTATCCTTTTTTTCTTTAATGTTAATGAATAAAATGTGCCTTTCTTGACTATTGGAATGTATTTGAGAAACAGTTTTTTAGAGCTGTAGAGACCTCTAAGCCTCAGGCAGAGAAATGTCATACCCCAGGAAGTTTAGGGAAATTGACTTTTTGAGTGGTGTACTTTGCTAGGGGTGTTTGGATGATGCCCTTCAAAATGTATTCTGTGAGAGAAATTGGAATTAAATATTTAAAAAAAAATGAATCTATTAATTTTATTTTTATTTTAGGAATTACCTACCTTGACCATGCTGGTTCAGCACTTTTCCCAGAGAGTTTACTTAAAGCTTTTACTGATGACCTCAGAAATAATGTTTATGGTAAGTGCAAAACAGGGTTCCCATCAGTCTTCTCAAGTTTCCATCTAAATAGATCAAAACCGTGCCTCTTGAATTGTTGGAAGAGTACTTCTGTGGGTATTTTAATGCTGCTACAGAGCACTTGGAAGACCAGTGATTCTGTAAAGAAGTCATAGTTCCTTTACATTACCCTTGGCTTTGCTCTTTGGTGGTCAAGGACGTGTCTGTATTGGTGAATAAGAAAAATCAAAGGGAGCATAACTCGGCTGCCCAGGGGTTAGGGGACCCTGCTGGGGTAAACAAATACAACGTAGCTCTGAGAACTCTTTGTTCAGTCTTTTTTTTTTTCTCCCCCCACAGAAAATGCAACAAAACTAATTTCTTATGAAAGGACCAGAATCCAGAACCACCCTCTTCTCAATGAGAGTCATCACAGGGAGCTTATACTGTGGCTTAGTACAGAAGGAAGCTTAGCTAAAAGATGCCAAGTGAATTGGTGCAGGGAATAGGTGCTATACCTCTCCCAGACTATTAGACTGATGTGCATAATCACAAAAAGGATGTGTATTGCCAAAGCAATCTTGTACTTTAAAAAGTGAGCAAAAATATCTACAGAATTGTGTAGTATCTTGGTATAGATTTAGCTATTGCAGCTGTGAATGTGGACACTTTAGCACCATCTATAAGTACTTTGTCCCTAGATCCTCTACTTAAACCTTTCATCTCTTTCTAACATTATTATCTAGCTTTTGCAAAGAAAGGTTGGACCAGATGATCCTTGTGGTCCCATCCAGCCTGGTATTCTGAGTCTATGAGCTAAGAACCACACACTGAATGTGCTTTCATACAAAGGCAGCAGCATCCATTGTTTAGGAAATACTGTTACTATATGAAACAAGTTACATTAGAGTGATACATGCTGAACCAGAAAAAATATATGCTGTTCAGTATTATCTATATATTCTGTTACTAGTCCTACTGAAGAAATCAAGATTTCTTACTGTGTTACTATCTATGGGCTATGTGTCTTTTTTGCTAGTTTTGTGTCTATCTTGTGCTTCCTGATACCCGGAGCAAAGGGTTTCTTCACTTAGAAACTAGATACAACTGTTTTAAAAGAAAACTGTTGACTGAAGCACTGGCACACTTGAGCTTATCACCTGGGCAAGCCACTTAATACTTCTGGGTAGTTTTAATTTTCAGTGTGCCATTGTACTTGTCATTTCCCTCTCTTTTGTTTCCTGAATGCTGGGAAGGCCAGGATCCAGAATGTGGATCTGTTCCACTATGAAATAGATGTTCTTGATAGGAATAGGTTTTTTTGCTGTTACAAGATACGTTGATTCGATTACATTCAAAATCTTCTATTCGAGTACATGTCAGTGCTATTAAAATTAATGTTCTGTCACTACAGTCATTGTAATGTGAAATGTACGCATTCTGATTCTAGTTATTTCAAACAACATTGGGCTCAACCCTTACGATAAGTAAGTGCAATCTGTGGCAGAAAAATAAATTAATTTGTGAATCAATTGAGTGCTTGTAAAAAGGAATAGTAGTGCTGCCAGTTCAGAGCAGATTTGCATAGTACCTATAATGCTATGGGAGAACAAACTATAATTTCTAATACTGCATTCATCTAAAATGATAATATGAGCTCTAGTATGGTCAAATCTCTTTTTTTTTTTTTCAGTTATATCTCTGATATGCTGAGGATAGTAAAGAGTTAATTTAAAAGACGCAGATGTGAGTGAGGGGGGTTTGACTTCCAGCTCTTTTTATTTTTTATTATTCTTGGTGCTAATCCACAGGCTTGAAGAACTGCAGTTTAGCTGTTGCATGTGCAAATGAGGGAAAATAATGCAAGTAAGAGAGATTCTCACTTCTAAATTGAGAATATTTGAATTGGAAATTACAGAAATGCAACATCAGACATGAAAAGTCTAAGTATTAGTTTTGGGTTTGAGCTCTAAATTTATTATTCTTTTCAACACCTTCACTCAATAACTTTCAGCAAGGTGATTTTGAAATTTTCAAGAGTAGCTAATATTGTAGCCTACTGATGAAACTATATTAATATAGCTTTTTTTTTTTCTTGTTGTTTTTCCAAACTTTTTAGGCATGTTCTTTGAGCATTTACTAATAGGAAAGTGTGCTGTGCCTGTGTCGATATTACTGTAATCTTTTCTGCTCAAGAAGATAAATTCACACTGTTCTTATGTGCTGTCTTAATTATTAATACGTGCTTGTGCTGAGCTGTGCTAAAGTGGCTACTAATTTTGCAATAAACTTATATTTCCATGAGCTATTTAAATTTCAGACACTAAAAACACCAGGGTTAATCCTGGTGTCCAACCAGGAATATCTATTATCTCCAGATGCTGTCTCTTCTAAATTGCTTCTTAGCTAGTGTGCAAAATATATTTGTGAATGTGTATTCTGTCTGTATTTTTTCCTTGTATGTTTGTGCATACGCAATTGTGTTGTTTTTTTTTAAGGGAACTATCTAAGTATTAGTAGCTGAATTTTCAAGGTCTGTCATAATTGCTTTCTTCTGTTATATGTCCTTTCTCTTGACTAACCACTCAAAGCAGCTTCAGGGCATTGCTGTGAAGTATGTGTTAAATCTTTCTTTGTCATCTTTTCAGGCTGGCTTGGTGTAATACTTTCATGAAAGAAAAAATTAATAGCAAAAATGTGATTAATGATTAACTTCCATATCTTTGTTGTCTCCTAGGCAACCCTCATAGTCAGAATATCAGCAGCAAGCTGACGCATGACACAATCGAGCATGTCCGATACAGGTAGAATAATCTTTCTTTCAGATGTTGCACGATGCACTTCATAGTTTTCTTTTTGATTAGCCTGTGCTGTTTTGATGACTTTAATGAGATGTCATTTTCTGGGGGTCATCTATCACATCTAAACAAAACACCTCACTTATTAAGCACAAGGTACTTGTACAATCAAGTGTTGGACAGTCAGTTCTTTTTCTCCCAGATGCCCCAGTTCTCAAAGTTGTGGAGTTAAATTAGTGCTGTAATATAAGTCTACGGTTTTAATTAAGATATAGAAGTTGCAGTCTCCAAAGTGATTATTGGTAAGATGCTGTGGTAAGATAGTAAGATGGAACAAAATACAAGGGCATAGTTAAAATTCAGATGAAATTAAATAAGTTAAAATGGCTTGTGAGAATTTATAAAAAGCTTATGGGAATGTGTACATTGTTTAACAGGCAGGTACTTCTGTTGGAGTAATAAAATACCTGTTAATGTAATGTTAGTGTGATTTTTAAGAGCAAAAACAAAAAAGGTAAAATTGAGTGTTGGGGCTTCTGTGTTTGGCAAGCAGGAGAACTGTATCTCTAAATAAGGTATTCCCCTGAAAGTTTGGGATAGAGTATGCTGAAAGTACAGTTCTTGCCATTAGACACCATGAAGAAATATACAACTTAGGTACTTTGTTATTGGTTTTAGGGGGTTGTTTTAACTAACTTGCTATTTTATAAAATATGTCTTTATTGAAGGACATGCGTGATTTTAGTTTGTTTGCCTGCTTTTAATGTCACTCTTTGTGCATAAAAGAAGTGTCATGGATTCCTCTTTGTTTTGTCATCTTTCTTAAAAGCAAAGATTTCTCCAAAACACATTACAGAATTCAGATAAGTAGTGATGGAACTATAGCATTGTAATGTTTATTGTTGTAATGAAGAAAATGTGTCAAACACCTTTCTGCTGCTTTTTATCTGACTACGTTTTTATGAGGGTGTGAAAAAAAAACGAGATTTCTAGCTGGAAGATGCTTCTGGCTATAACCTGTTTTCACCTTCCCACCCGCACCCCCTTCCAATTTTCTCGAGAACTATTTATTTTTGCTTCTTCTGCAGCCCTCTCAATATGCTTTGCAGGCTGACAACCTATTAATGTAGGGCCAAATGAAATGAGACTACCTATAAGGAAGAGCTGTTTCCAAAAGCAGACACTTATAGCCAGGTACAGCAATCCCTGCAGCCCTGCAGAGTCTCCTGAGCCTACCTGTGTGCTCACATGCAATGTTAGCATTCTGGTTTTCATTTACTCTCAGTGGTATTTCAGTGTTGCCATTTCATCATTCTTCTTATGAAGGCACAGTAGAAAGTGTAGCTGTTTCTAGACTAACTACTATTATACTCTGTTCTTCATTTTTAGGGAGTAAGGAAATAGACTTTCACCATGTAACAGATTACTCTAAAAGGGCTGACATCTTCAGCTTGTTTTATATTGGATCCTGCTCTAGAAAAGATTAGGACTTCTATAAGACAAGGATGCAAGATGATAAGAATCAAACCAGAGGGTTTTTTTTTTTGGTTGTTTGTTTTTTGTTGTTTGTTTTTTTCTTTTTAGGGAGAAAAGCCCCCTGCATCCAAATGAACACCTTTAGTATTGCACATAAAAGAATTTGTCACCTATCCCTATAGAAATTCAGTAATTATTCCTCAATAAAAATTTTAAAAGCATAGTCATCAAAAAGTCATGCTCATAAAAATTCAGGAAGAAAATGCCCCAAAACTAGTCAGTAAGTCAGCTACCTAAAAGGCAATAAAAGTATATTAAAAATCTATATTTCCATGCTGTTGGAGCTAATCAAAATGAGCAATACGGCAAGAGAGGGAGACAGACATATCTGTCCTGCTTCACAGTGCATAGACTGGATTTCCTTAGTGAAAGAATAATTTAGTGGCTAGTTTCAGAAATCTTCAAACAAATAGCTTTCATATAAATCTGCTTCTGGCACATGGCTGCAGCCAGAAATATGGCTTTTTCCAGTGTTTGACTCCAACATCATATGGCTTTTTTTTTTAAATAAGAATTAATTTGATTTTCTGATGAGATGACACAAGCAACTAATTAAAAACAAACACAAAGCTTAATTTCTGATTTATATTAGTCAATATTGGTGATAGTAGCATCAGAATAGACTTTTTAGTCTGGCAGTGTACACTGTTCCACAGTACAAAGCTGTATGATTCGGTTTTGCCTTAATATTTGTTTGGTAGACAGAATTGACTCTTAGAACATGGATTTGCAAGAAAAGAACATAAACGATTAAACATTTGAGTCAATGGATGTTTTCTATCACTTAGGAAATTACAATAATCAAAACATCTTACCTCTTGCTCAGCTGAAGTACAATAAGAGTAAAATAACTATTTTATTCTTAAAAACATTGCTTCTCTTTACTTGAAATGACCTGCAGAGGTATTTTTAACATTGTGTGTATCTCTACTTAAGCATGAGTGATTCTGAGAAGAGGAAGCAAGAACTGTAGCAAACCTTACTAAAAAATATTAAATGTATGCACCAAAAGTTTATAGATCCTTTTTATGACTTTGCTTACAGATGTATGGAAATGCCACTGCTCCACTTCCATAGAGCTAAAGAACAGAGTTGTAGTACCTCCTTATGATGCTGCAGATAATGCAACTCAAGAATTCTTTACACTGAATATTAAATAACCCTTTTCCCATACGGAAGCATTTTAAAATACTAGCTTTCTGCATATTTTAAAACGTTGTCCTTGTAGATTTTACAGTATCAAATTATGTAGCAGCGTCTTCTAGCCAGAGCCAGACTGAAGTTTTAGTGTTGTTTTATGTTTGTGGTGCGTTTAAGATATACAAGAGGGCATTTTTCATTTAGACACAGTTTTTTTGAATTTAATAGAGTTTTAATGTCCATCCTTGAACTGTTAGGTACTGTGATATGCTAAACTTAAGCATACTTTGCGAGTTCAAATATATATTAAAAAAGAACCCACAAAATTTCAACTAAGATTTCACTGCCAGTCATGTAGTCTGTGGCAATATGTATCATAGAATATTATAGAATTTTCTCATTGAAGCCAAAAGGATTTGGCATTGACCTAAATGGGATCAAGTTTAAATATGGAACCAAAACATATATTTCTATAAATGCCTCTCTCAAAATATGCCATCTAAGTGAACTGTAAGAGGAGAAGAATCTCTGTAGCCTTTGCATACAAATGAAAAAAGGTGCAGTGGGCATATACAAAATGAATGTAAATGTTTTAGTATTTTAAAAAGTATTTGCTTCTGTGGTAAAACACATAGGTGATACTGGATTTTGCTAAGGAAGCAGTCTTATAAATTCTGTTTGCAATTTCATTTACTTTGTATTTGTAGAGAACATTTCATGATAGCAGGGTAAAGCTTTACATTTCCTCTGTAAGCATCCTACATTGCTTATGAAATAAGTTTCCATTCCAAGTCTAATATTTTTTTTATTATAACATATTCTGAAATGGTGCTATGCACAAGATAAGATTTTATTTTCTTTTATTCCCAGTTTTAAGCAGTTCTGCGTCTGAAAATAGTAACATTAAAACTGGTACATACATGAAAATTGGTTGACCTTTCCTACACAGGAAGAAATAGTAGATACAGTGTCTGCTTAGTATTGATTTGTCCTTTGCAAAGGTCATCAACGGGAGACCATACAGATGAGTGACATCTGAGTGCTGCATCCTGTCCTCCTTAATGGTACCTATCAACTCGAAAACCTTGTTTCAAGACTGGGATGGTTCAGCCCTTTTGCATTCTTGTTTTACAGTACCATTTACAAATGATGTTTTCCTCATCCTGCTGCTCAGCAGGGCAAGTCTAAAATACCACAGTCAGTGAAGTCTAGCAAAAGGAGTCAGTGCTCACCAGGGTGGTGGCTTATTCTGTACGTGGCACATGGGAGAATCATTAGAGGTTAATTATGAATAATGGATAGTTTTTTTGGAAGAGCTTGATGATAGGCAAGAGGGATAAACTTTTTCCTCATGGTTCATGAAATGATTTTATGTCGGTGTACAATGAAACAATACCAGTGTGCCCACAGTGAGCTGGCTGATACGGCAACTCCATGCTCTGTTATGCACTGCACAGCAACAGAACAATGGCTTTAGTGCAGGTGCTTCTTGTTTTCTCCTTGGCCACACCTATCCTGTTCTGCAGCTGTAGGAACCTTCTTTTTTTTTTGTCTCCTTCTTAGCAGTAAAAGAAAAAAAGCTAGTCAGGTGAATAGTAAACTTGAAGACAAAATTCTCCATTTTATAGACAGTTGTTTTGAGGAGTCAATCCATTAATTTGGGTTGGTTTATTCTTTGCAATCCTATGCAAGGTAGTAAAAAGCTTCTGGACAGGGTAACAGGGACTGTTATTTTTTAATTAATTAGGAGACTGGTTTAAGGACCAATGAAATCAGTCTGTTTTATTTTTGAACTTTACTCCTGGACTTTTATCTCTGTTTTACTAAACTCATTAACATGATAAACTAAAGCTTTAGAAAGGAATTTGTTAATACCGTTACTCTTCCAGTAGTCAGTTTTATACCTTCACAGTTTGTATGAAGAGACTGCAGTAAATAAAAGTTGTGTATTGTGGTCATGCTCTTTGAGTAATCTCTGTTGCAAAGAAAGCCAAATCTGGAATGCTCCATTTAATGAAAGAAATAAATATTTCAGTAAAATAAATTAAAAACTGGAGGTCAGGATTGCTACTTTATAATCACAAAGGATTAAATGCTTCTGGGCAGTTCTGAGTTTAATTTGTATGGGTGCTTAGAGGGTGTTTTGCAGAGTTCTGAAAAACAGTGAATACAACCTTTAATTATTTTCCTTCCCAACTCAGGAAAAAACCTCAGGAATCTGCTTTTATAATGTGGCTGTGACAAAGAAGCAATGGAGAATAAGTTTAAAAGCAATCTTGCTGTGCCATTGCTCTCTAAATAGCATTCAGAGTAGGGAGAGTGGTGCAGGCTTACTTGGATTTAGGCCACTATCTCAGCTCATATTTTTTATGTGCACATAACATTGCTGCCTCCTCAGCTGCTCTTTTTGGCAAGGACCTAATGCCCTCTATGTCTGCTGGGAAGGCTGGGAGAGGGCACCTAAGGTGATGAATGAGCTCTTCCAATTGGAGCAAAATACCTTGATAAAAGTAGTGACATTTCCCCAATGCAAATTCTTCTTTTCCCTTATCTTCAGTTCTTTGTCTCTTTCAGGGTTAATATGGAGGCTTTTTTGCCTCACAAGGCTCTACAATACTTGCAGATGAAACACAGTGTTTCTCCCTCTTCTGGATTTGCAGTTCCTTCCTAAGAAACAGTATAGTGAGACACTGGTCTGTGACTTTTCTGGGAACACTTGTTGCCCGAGCTGTTTAGTGAGTAGACACATAGTCCTGTTTAGCTGTTTGGAACACTAGCCAACTCCAGGGGAATCTGACAACTTCATTACTGGCCTAGATGATTATTTACATTCTAAATAAGATGGAATATTTAGCACAAAAATAATTTCTGCCATCCCCTGTGTGCACCTGTTTGTGCTTGACAACTTTGTTTTGACTACTGTGTGCTTCTGTTTCTCAGCATAGTTATATAGCGTTGAAGAGGTGCTTCATTTGTTCAAGTCAAGAAATTTTGAGTTCCATCTTGAGTTATGCATATTGTACAAAATTCAGCTGATTTTTTTTCTCTTGTCTATTTTTTTTCTGAAGACTTCAGACACCTTTTGTTTTGCTCCACCATCTGAAACTGACTCAATAACCCTCTACCAAGAATCACATGACAGATGAAAGTTTAACCTAAGACTATTGCCTTTTATGTTATATTTACTATCATAACCCTGGGAAAGACTAATTCATCCATGTTTTTAGAAGCACAGAGATAATTTTTTACTGCACCTTTTTAAAAAGTCTCTAAGAATCTTTCAGTGAAGATAGCAAATCCAGTATTGAGCTCTATTTTGAATCTTACTCATTTCACTGATAAAGCAGTCTGAATATCTGTTGTTACAATTAAACTGTTGAAGAGACACTACAGCATTTCAAAGGGTGGCATCTGTGTCTCAACGAATCTGAAGTTTCTGGTGTCACTTCTGCTAAAAGGCAGATCTTTTTGCACAAATCCTTATACTTGCTACCTGTGCTCCACCTTGCTGCAGTTTTAACCAGCAAACTTGAGTTCTTAAACGATCATCATTTGCAGTATGAGTCTTTTCCCCATCCAAAAGCATGTAAATTCTGACTACTTACTGTTCTGTTTCCTCAGCTGTTTGGTACTGTTCTTGTTACTCTTCATGATCCTATTTTGATTTTTAGCACTTTAAGCAGCAGTATCCACTGAAATGTTTTTAGTATAAAGTCCACATAAGTGAATAGCTATTAGTGTTGATTGTATTTTTTATCATTATGAACAGGGGCTAGCTAGTTCATGGCATACTATTTACATTTTGAATTTATATATATATTTCTAAACTACTGGTTAACTTCTGACCTCCTGAATTTAGTGATATGTTCAGGAGCTTCAATTATTTCTCCAGAAGCAGATAAGATCTTCAAATAGTAGTAACCTTGGGGGAAGATGACTCTGCAGTGTTTGAGTGATTTCATTACATTTTTTTTCCTTTTAGTTGTGATGTTGCCTGAGAATTATCTCTGTCCCTGTTATATCAAGTGTAGCTGTGGTTGCCTTCTCATCTCTGATAATGCCATTGGCTTTTATGTGTTGTTGTAGACTATGTGTAGCTCATCCAGTCTTCTTGCAGACAGACAAAACACATTTACTTTTCCAAACAATGGCACACACCTTCAGGTCTCTCTTTCTCTAATGAGCAGGCTATTTATGGTGTACCCATGCTAGATGTTGTAGTCCTAATGCTGGTGGATTTTTTTTCTGTTTTGCTGCCCTCTGCAACCTTTTGTCTTGCTGCAAGTCTCAGTTAATATCCCACATCTATTAGTAGTGGTTACCTTTTTTTTGTCTCCCCTCAGCACTGAAAATCCACTTGGCCACAGGCAGATGCCAGCTAGCTTTGTTCATTAAATATGTAACGGCTGCCCTGCTGAAAATTTGAACCTTTCTGTGGCAAAAAGCAAGGCAGCTGCCCAGGTCATATGTTAACCAAAGGGACTGGAGCCTGGGGAGTACTGCACCAGCAGTGCTGAGCAGAAGAAACTGACAACAGGGAGTGAAGAAGAGTGGGCGGTGGTGACTGGCAAAGGGTAATGATGTGGTGCAAACCAGCCAGCTTAGCCCGAGCAGGAATGAAATGAGAGTGTGAAGTCCCAGTAAGGATTTTAGGAGGTTTCAGGACAGCCAGGTCATAAACATATCTGGGCTAGTATGGTTCAAGAGTATGGAAATGCACCAAGAATGAATCTCCTTTCCTGCTATTACAGGGTACTTTTCATCTACTATTGGTGATCTTTTCCCACTGGGAGGGATAGAAAAGTCTCTCTTCCACTGGATCCTGCAAAATCAGTGTTCTTTTGTTTCTGCACCAGAAATTTTTGTTGCCTATAGACTTTTGTGGTCTTTTTTACCTTTACCACCTTCTGATGCATTTATGTAGAGGAGGCCTGTCCCATTCACCCGTTTTTGTAGGCTGAGCAAGATAAGCTCCTCTAGCTTCTACTTCCAAGGTGTAGTCTCATCCCCCACCCCAATCTCATTGACCCTGTCTCTGGGCTTGTTCTGGATTGCCTTCATCTTTCAAAAATGTGCAGCCAAAATAGAATGGGGTTGTTGAAGTAAATCCTACAGCATGGCAATCAAGACTATGATAATTAAAACAGACTAAAAGATTCATTAAATGTAGGTGTGGCCTGATCAAGTATTCTGGGTTCTAGGAGAAGACAAAAAGTATTGTAAAGATAAGGAAATGGTAGTGGCATTTCAAATGAATAGGGGAAACCTACAGGCACAGTGAATTTCCTGGTTGAAAGAAACTACCTCTTTGTGGGGATTCTTCTAAAATATGATAAATTTGTTGGAAGATGATTTGTCATGTTTGTTTTTGTTCTGAATTTTCATGCTAGGCTGAGAGTGATAATGTGGTCCATAAACTGGTTGATACTGATATGAATGGAGCAAAAATGAAAGAAGACCATGAGATTTTGTACAGGGAAGTGTTATGTAGGAAACTACATTGACTTGAAGGAGAACAAATTATTTGATTATCTTGATCATTTTGAGCATCTAGTTTTTTGAAGCTAAATACACTAGTTTTCATTGGTAGTTTAAAAATATGCAACAAATAAGTGCCTAAAACTCAGAAAGACGTTTGTAGTATATGTTGGCAATATTAATGAGTTCCTTCTAATTTTATTTATTCTTTCATTTCTCTGCTTATTTCATTCAAGTTTCTCACCTGTTTAAAACTTTATTTCTAACAAGAAAGTTGTAGGCAAAGACGTCCTTGAAATTAAAGGGTGGCTAAGAAGCAGCATAAGTCATGGTAATATACAGGAATATGAAAGATAAATGAAGCAACACTTTGAACAGAACTATCTTCTTTATATTAAAGTTTAAAACATCTAATGAATCCAGGTTTAATTTGTTAGATTTTATTAGTATATTTGATATGTGTCAAGGAAGAAGAAAATTGCATCATTCGTATTATTGAGTGCCAGTTCAATAACATGTTGCTAATACTTTAGAATTTATTGCAATCTTCTGAATGGTGAGACTGTTTAGATGAGTAAGATGTGTATACTTTGGATTTTATGAAGACTCCCTAGGCTTGTAGTGAATCCAGTGTTCACAGTCAATAGCGTTCAGAATAGCTTTTCAACACACAGGCTTTTCTCAGCCATACTATTACCACTTATTTTGGTTTGTGTTTCTTTACCTTTTTTAAAGGTTTTTAGTATTTCACTAGTTTGTTGTTTTTTTTCACAATGCCAGTTACACAATAAGGAGTTTCTAGAGGTAGGAATCATTTCTTGGAAAATCTTTCTCTGTTCACATACCAGATTTTTCTGACTTGTGAGTAGACTATGTATGAAAACAGTGTTGTCTTAGAGGAAGTGAAAGAAACCAAACCACCAAAAGATGAAAAATGATGAACAATACTAAAACTGACCTCTGGAATATAATGCTGAGGCTTTTGTGCTAATAAGGGAAGCACTGTGCTTTATTGGTGCAAGGCATAATCGTAGTTAATTTTGCCCTGCTAAAAAAATTTCACTGACATGTTGGTTTCAAAATCCAGCTGGAAAATCCTGTGTGACAGTAGACAAGACACTACTTGGCCATCTCTAGGAGGCTGGCTCTCTGGTGAGCCTTATGTGAAACCTCTAGTTCACTTGCTGTCCATTCAAGTTCCTTGCAACAGGAGAATGAGATCTTCCTGACAATAAGAGTTTGTTTGAAGATGCCTACAATCTTGCTTTAAATCCACAAAAGCTGAAGGGTTTTTTTATTTCACACAGATTTTTCTTCTTGTGGAAAGTGAAAACTAGAATCCAAAATGTTCTGTTAGACAACAGCTGCTCTGCTAGCCTTTCAAGGCTGGAAACCGTTTAGTCCCACACTGGTACACTGCAAATCCTGTAGTCCCCTTGTACAAGCTTATTGGAAATTACCTATCTGGTCTTCCAGGGACAGAACAGTGGGCCCCATATATTTAACTTTAATTATGCAAAAATGCTGAATGTGAATTCTGTTAATATCATACACACAGTATAATGTGATTTTCTTAGTAACATACTTGGGAAATGTTTCCACCCCTGCAAAAGGTATTTAGGAATGATTCTGATCACTTTATCTGAAATCATTTAACAACACATTTCCAGTAACTGTATTACAGTCTGCCTTTTTAGCTCTTCAGATATTACCATGCTTTCAAACTTGAGTGAGAAACTACAGACCTCTGAAGTGTGGCTGAGACAGTGTGTGAAGCCAGTGACTGAACCTGGGTCAAAACAGACCTCCTAACTCTTCTTAGTCATGTTCCTCCTATGTGAATAGTGTGGCACAAGTGGATAATTTCTGCACTATTGTCCATGACTGCAGCATAAACTTTGCCTATGTTTATTTGTGATGAGTTAAACACATTACCATAGTAAATTGAAAGGACTTTGTCAATTTGTCAGCAGCAGGTTACCTTATCTAAGGAGGAAGCCTAAACAACCATGATATAGATCAGGTAACCAAACTTGCCTGAGCCAAAACAGGAGCAGTGCCTCTCCTCCCTCTTACTTGGCAGATATAGCTGTTCAGAAGAAATAGGGAGGCTTCCCCCCCAAGCTTTCCAGTAGCTCTTTCCAGCTGTCTTGATAGTTATCTCAGTAAATGGGATGCTGTTTCTTCTCTTCAACTCTCCCACTTTCTTCTTCAGGTGGGAGAAAGTTTTACCATCTGCCAGCCTTACAGGGTACAGTCTGACCTATATGCATCATCTGAAGACAGTGCACAAGGGTAAATTTCTATCAGTCAGTGAGAAATCCTTGCTGTGTGGGATATAGTCCACTAATGAGTATAATATGCTGCTTCATCTGTAAGGAAAATACAGTAGTGTCATGTACTTTGTAGGCACAGGTACAAGCAACAAAATTCTGAACTTTTTCAACACTTTGAACTATACCTGTGAAAATTTAAAATCAAGGATACATAACATAACTCACAGTAGCAGGTCAATGCAAAAGACTTCATCTGAAAAAGTGTAAAGCATTAACAAGCTGCTCCAAGTTTATCTGACCATGTTTGCCTATTTAAATATCCAAATGGGATGAGATTGCTATAACAAATAGTACTGGTATTTAGCGTTTGTAATGAACTTCAGAATGAGTTTGATGAAGTATGCTTTTAGTATAAATTGGAGTTAAGCTATACTGCCAAAATGTGATATTATAGGTGGTATTCTTAACAATGAAGAGCAAATGAAATTCTGCCTGTTTTTAATTAAATAACCACACACTTCACTGAGTTTTGGAAATTTAATTCTCTTAATCTGAGGTCTCAGGCCCCAAACAGCTAATGTAATTTGAAAGATAGTGCTGATATGTTTCAAAGCTGTTTGTACTTAACATAATATTCATGGTGTTTTCTTTTGTAAATTTGGGGTCCTTTAGATTTCTTTGGGTGTTTTTTCTATTGCGTGAAAAGGACTGAAGATAACATTTTTCCTGGTTGTGGCCATGAAAGTCAGAGCTGAAAGCTATGTATCAATGAAGATGCAGTCAATCACGAGTATCAATGAAAGGGCTAAATCATCTGGATTCTGGTGTTTCTGCTGAGGGGTTGTTGGTTGTAGTTATTCCCTGTGGACAATATGATGAATATGTCTGGCCTAGTGGAAGGTGTCTCTGCCCATGGCAGGGAGGTTGGAACTAGATGATCTTAAGGTCCTTTCCAGCCCAAAGCATTCTATGATTTCTACGTACACCAGGAAGGCACTCCTGGCAACTCAAAGCCATTGGAGGCCTTCCAAAGTGGGAGGGATTGACCATAAATTCTTGCTGGGAAGGGTACCTGCCATTTTTAAACTGCATGGGTTTGTCAAAGCGCTGGAAAGACAGGTAGCTGAAGATACTCTTGTGGACAGGTCATGAAGCTTAGAGGAAAGATATTCCCCTGACAAAGATGCCAGGGATGGATGTAATAAATTTACACATACCAGTGTTAATTACTTCATTCTCAGTGTTGCAAAGACATCTGCAGAGCTTATTGCGTAGAGGAGAAAAAGGAAAAAATAACTTTTAATGTTCATGTTATACTATTCTTTGAGTTACGTGCCTTTTTGAGAGAAATTAATATATGCTTCATCCTTTTCTACTCTACCTAATTACATTATCATATGATTCAAGTTACTACAAACTAAGCCAAAATGGATATAAAGTCATTTAAGAATGAAAGTATAATTTTACTTAGCAAGGATACATGATCTGAAGGAAGGTCTAGGTAATTAGATAGTACGTAAAAAATGTTGATGTTTCTTGAGTTCAGTATAGTCAAATTTAAATGTTTTGGTGGTGAGTTTCTCATAAAACGACCACATTCAAACCATTTCAGAACTATATATAGGAAGTAGCAATCTTTTTGAAAATGTTTGTATGTGGTTTAAATGCTCCGGAGTCATCTCAGTTTTATTTTCACAGCCTCAGGTATTTTTTGACCTCCATTATAAGTAATTTAAAAACAGTGGCATATCACATTTTCTATGTCACTTCCTTGACTTTCATTTTCAAATCTAATTGAGGTTTACTTGCAATGAATTTGAGCTCTCAAATCACTTAAGCCATTACTGTAGCAGAAGCACTTTGCCTTTAGGGTGTACTTATATTTCTACATTAGCAAAATCGTGGTTTGTACCTGTACAGTGAAATTCCCCATATCAAACTCAAACAAGAGAAATAGAGATTGAGATTAAATCCTATTTCTACGTGGGAGAATTTTGCTGAAATGGCTGTATCGATTTGTTATCATATACCTGACCAGTGTAGTAGCTATGGCAGTAGAATTAGGTAAATGTGAAATTAAGGATTTGGGAAACTATATTCAACATAACTTTTCAAGAAATCAGAGTTATAGTGTGCAATTAACAGCTTAATGGACCTTTACCTCTTCTAGCAGCTCATTTTAAATGAGACAGATTGCTTGGCAGTGTTTAATAAAAAGTTTGATTGCATACAGTGTGTAAAATGAAGACTTTAAAATTAAGCATGTTAGAAGTAATTTCTCTCAAGCACACGTGGGTTGCTAGAAAAAGAGAGTGTATGAACTTGGTAACTTAGAATATAATTACTGAGCTGCAAAATATTGTGAGTCATTTCAAATTTGTGAATGGCAGCTCTGTGGGAAGGTCCAATCACAGCAAAATATAAATGTTGCTAAACTTATCTTTACAACCACAGTGAAAGAAATCACCCTGGTGATTTGTTCTGTGTAGCATACAGATTAGTGCCACTTTCTATAAGGAAAAGTAAAACCAGCAAAATCTGCGCAGAGGCTAGCAGATGTATCTTTCATTCATTCTTATATGGCAAAGCTTTGAAGACAGCTTTTAAGGGAGCCACTAGATGAGTCGAACCACAGATCATGCTCTAGCAGCTTTGGCTGAGTGCTACTACTCTCCCATAGCGTCCTTCCATGCCTCTTCTGGAGATTCGCCCTTGTTACTGGAACCAGTAGACTTGGGCTGCTGACATTCCTTTTAAGTCCAGATGTTGAATGTGGAGCTGAAGCAGAGGAGAAACTCACAAACACTTGGAGCCAGCTATGACAAAGATGGGTAGTTTTTGGCAGGCATCAGGGCAGGCAAATGAGGTGGTCAAAATCACTGCTGTCTGACTCCCAGCAGCTCATAATAATGGCTGCAGCATGGGGCATGCCTAAGGTCCCTGCTAGCCTGGTGTCCTCTCTCTGAAAGTGAGTATGTATGATGCCAAGTACTCCCCTGGAACATGCCCTTCTCTCAGTGCTCTGAGTGGATGCTCAAATTGTTTTGAGACTTGACTTGTGCATCTGGGGCTGAGAAGTCCAGGATCCCGGGTATCACTTGGCAGAGAACAGCTTTCAGAAGGTTCTATGTCTGGGCACATATTTCTCAACCTATCTTGTACTTTATTCCTACCGTTAAATGTGTCGGTGGGGAGTTGTAGGTGGCTTTCAGCTGTATGTGACTTCTATGCTTTTGGGTCTACTGCAAGCGTGCTGCCAAGGCAAAGCTACTGATACAAGGTAAAGAAGAAAATGAGACTCTTAAATTCTTCCTAGAAATTTGTGAGATTATTACTGTGTTATGCAACACTTTAGGGTCTGTTAGACCTATTAGAAAATGAATACGTTTCCCTGGTGCATTGGTAGTCACATTGCCACTGAACTTTCTGAACCTACAGTGTTTATTGTTTGATAAGCACAATCTGTTATATGCTAATATAATAGTGTTATATTTGTTTGTTTACGGAGGTAATTTTAAATGTAGCCTCTCATCATTATGCCAGGTGCTTTGCAGAAAAATTAAAAACATAAATTACATAAGCTACCTGCAGTGGGTACAGTAAACTAGTGCTGCTGATAAAAATGACTGCCAAAGAACACAGCTGAGTTATCTGAAATAAGCACAGAGAAAGAGATGCAAGTCAGATGAGAAGAACAACTACTCAGATGCCGAATTAAATAGTAGGACTTTTTACTCTTCTTTAGTTTGTACTAAACTAAACAGGAACAGTTTGTACCAGGCCAAAATTACTAATGAACTGGAAACAGGGTTCTAGTAAATTTAATTGTATATTTTCTACATTTCTTGAACAGATATTTGTTTCTTCTCTTTTCTTCAGCCACTGCTCTAGATTTTCTGCAGGTTTATCTGCTGGCTCTAGATATTTGCTACAGGTTTATCTGCTGATTTAATAACAATGGAAAGGGATTATTATGTTTTTCTTCTGCTAACATGGACAGATGATACAGCTATAGGGAAGAGCTTTGCAAGGCAAAACAGCATTGCATCCAGAACCCTATTTTTGTGTTTTTTTATATGTAGCTAGAAGACTGGTAATGTGAAGGAAAAAAAAAAAACAACTACCAAACAGATTCAAATCTATGGGTGGTAAGCTACTGGCAAAGTAAACTCTTTGGTCTTTGCAGATGCAGTTTGTCTATTTCTGTGGAGCAGACTGAGATGGGAAACCACAGAAGGCTCTCTTACTGTTACATGGTTGCCATGATTTTATTTTTATTGCTTTTTTTTTTTTTTCCCCATCCCCTAGCCCACCGTTTAAACCCACTTTTTTAGAAGAAATTCTGGAAACTTTGGATGAGAAGTTTCTCAGACATTTTCACAGCATTTTGCTGCTGAGCTCCAAATTTTAGGACTTCTGACATTATTTTCTCTTATCTAGTTTTATTACACAGGATAAGACTGATCTCATACTATTATTGTCCAGGAAAGAGTTATACTTTAAGGAGAAAAGACATACTGCCATCCATTACTATTTTCTGTGAACTTAATTATTTTCCTGCTTGTTTTCTATTTAAAGTGTTGTTTTCTCATTTCACAGGCTACACTGGTTTTACTTGAATATTCTAACTCCTTGTACCCTCTTCAGTGATTTGAATGTCAACTGCATTACTTTGAGATATATTTCCCAGTTAAGAATAGCTATACGAGCTTGCTTATGTCCTGATATTGTCTGTGTAAAATAGATCTTCAGATCTGCCATGCTGCTTCTGAAGATCTGCTAGAAAAGCAGCAGCCCCTAACTCCTAGCCAGGTAGCTGCCTTGAAAAGATTTGAGAAGGATGCTATGGACATCAGCAAACTTTTAAAAAATACTCTGCATTGAATAATCTGCAAACCAAGCAAGAACAGAACAAACCCAACCCCCAGAACAGAATTTAAGATTCCTGCATTTCTACTTCTCTGGAACTCCAGGCCTGGGCCTAGGTCTGTGTTATGTCTGTGCAAAGACCTGGCCCTTTCTTATCTATGAGAGGAACACTACTTGCACTGACTGTGAAATTAAAATTGTGAGACCATGAGTGTTAGAACCCACAGCTGTGACTTATGCTTCCAAGAGGAAAACAGATGTGGTTGCTGTAAATACCGGGAGACTTGCAGTATCTCCATTTTCATTTTTGAAAGCTTCTGGATTGACAGTACTAGTGAAGTGCACAGTAGGCTTGTTAGGTTCAAATGGACATTTGCTTAACTGAGTAGTGCTTGTGGTAGATGGCACGCTTCATAGCAGCAGCCTGTCCACTTTACAGTGTTACCAGAGGTACTTATTTGGGTCTATTTCAACTGCAGCTGGGAAACTCAGCATCTTCTTTTCGCTATACCAAAGGTCTCTGAGACCTCTTCCCACCAGTCAGACTGATTCAAAATTTGGCAACATCCTCAGGAGGAGCTTGAGGTAAAGGTGCTACTAAAGGTTGTGTCATGGCATAAGGTTACTCTGCATCCTCCCAAGAGGCTAAATTATCACTGGAGTTTGGCTTTTTGATCTGTGCATTTTTACTTTGACAATTTGCTTGTAACAACAAGACGAGAAGTTGCACCAACAGTGGAGAGCTGTGGCTGGATAATCAAAGGGAAGAGAATGCATGAAGTTGAAATATAAAGTACATCCTATATGAACATGTCTAGTGGATGTCCCAAAAAATATTTTTCTAAGTAGTCTTTTCTGCCTGATTGGACCAAGGATTTGAAACTTCTTTTTTTTTAACCCTGAAGATGCCACTAACCATTGGTCAAGAGACTTGGTCCCCTTTCATCCAATTTATCTTTATTATATGGAAAACAAAGTGGAGGAAGAAGATAGACCTACTGTTGTGGGTTTTTTCTTCCTCTCTCTCATCTAGATTGTGTGATACTGGAATTTAAATGAACCTCCCAGTCTCAATCTTGAAGACAAGGGAATTAAAGCTGAGTCTTCTGCATAATAAACACTGTGGTTCATTTTGTAATGGGTTTTTAGCTCTTCTGGGATTTCCCTTTACCTCTCCTAGCATGTTTGGGTTTAACCTGTGTTCAACATGGAAAGCAAAATCACAAACACTTGTGCGTTCAAGAAACCCTGTTCTCCTCAAACGCTTTCCTCTTCAGCATTTGGTTCTGTAGAAAACCAGGAAGAATTAGCTGTGAAATTTTCTCACTGCGATAACTTCAAGGACTAATACCACTCCCTGGAGGATGTGCCCCTTTGCAACTTGCAATATCAGAGTTATTTTTTTTCTGCCTAAGTCACTGGAATTGGTTTACTGCAAGCACAGGAAGATGTACACTGTTGTTCTGGTGAAATATTTTAGACCCCAAATGTACATAACATTATAACGCCTTTTTTAATAGTGGATTCATAAATTGATATGATGTCTGGGGTTTTATCCAGTGAGAATTAATCTAAACTTGTCTTCCTTTTGTCACTGATTTTGAATTCAATTATCTATATGTAAGCATCTTGGATTTATTGCACAATATAAATGCCACACAGCTTTGAGCACAAATGATTAGATGGTAGCAGCTGAACTACTTACATTATTTGATTATAGCTGCAAGTGTGTGTGTGTAAATCATGAAGAATCCACATTCTTGATGAGAGAAGTTAATTTCTGGTTCTATAGTCTATTGTATATGTATAAAATTAGAGAGACTGCACTGCTGTAAGTGGTCTCTGATTTCTTTTGATAACTTATATGTTCAGTAGTCAGACAGTATTTCTTTTTTTATGTACCCACTGCAGTTTGGACATGCTAGAAGAGGTGGGGTGGGCTATTTCATTTAACTTTTCCACTGAAATCCGTGCAGATATTAAACAATGGATTATCTCCCAGACTGTGTGCTGGTGTGTTGCCATTACCAAATATATACTAATATCCTTTTCCTGTGGTCTCCTTATCTTTCATAACCTCAGTGACCCAAGAAGGCATTTGTTTTTGCAGGAGAACTGAAGCATAAGAGTTCCTATAAATTATAATAATTAATTATACTATTTAAATGAAAAAAAGCTTGTTATTACCATAACCAGGAAAGCAAGCAACACCACATGATAAATGAATGCACAACTATATGCATTTTCTAAAAATACTTTCACTTCCTTGTTCCTGTACAATATTTGAGTTGATTTGAGCAAGGAAGAAGATGGAATATTTAGCCATGTGGACCAGTGCTGGAGAGTTGTGGAGATAGGGGTTGGAGAATCTTGTTTTCAAAGAGGATTTTGCAGAGTAACAGGAAGGCTAGGGTATGTTTTACTGCTAAATAGTATGTTAAGTAACTGAAATGCTTAATCACATTGTATTCATATCACTTAAAAATCCTGGCCTAGATTTAACTTTTCCCTACAAATCTTGAACAATTTAAAAAAGAATTTGAAATTATTTGACTTGAGATGTTTTTGTTATCTTAAGAGTGAACCACGGGATCATAATTTTTAATCATGAAAGTGAAAGCATTCCCCACTGACCTTCCAGACAGAATCTAGTCTTGCACAATGCTGTGACACAGATGAAAATAAACCCTCTGTGAGCTTCGCTAACCCTGCTGCACACAGAGTTAGCAGCAAATCTGACTGTTGTTTGTTGATTTTTGTGTAGAACTTTGTGAGTTTCCAGTGTACAAGTATGTGCGTATTTCCCATCACCTACCTGAAATGTGAAAGAAATTAATATAAAAGGTTTTGCTTTTTTTTTCACATCAGAACATTAAAAAAATCAAATTAATTTGAGACCATTAAATGCTGGGGGAGTGGAAGTGGAAATAATTTTTGTCAAATGCTAATGTTGGGGTATTAACATTTTTTTGTGTGACAATCTGATATAATTAGACATCAACTGCAATAAACCCTCTTATTTGTTGTGACAAACTTCTCACATCATTTTGGCTCTATTCATGTACAAGCTAGCCAGTTTAGTTAGCTGTTTTAACAGATTGGTATCTGAAGTAGCTAGAATAAATAACTTTTTAGAGGTGACTAGTATAGTTTTAAATGTTAAACTTATGTGGAGTGAATCCAGTCACAGAATCTAAGAAACATGATTTACTGTATGTATTTCTGATGGTGTAAGTGAACTTATTGAAGAAAATATATATTTTATTGAACGCCTGATCCAGAATTTGTAGCTTTTTAATTATGTACAGTTTCAGTGCAAAAGCAGGATGGTGGGGAGAAAGGTGATGATAAGAAATTTTATTTTTTTTTTCAATGGTAGACAGAAATGGTTGAACCAAGGCCAACACTGGCGGCTGTTATTACTGCTGTAATGGTGAAAGAGGCAGAAATAATCATGTTACTGTAGTACAGTAGCCTGAGTGGAGCAGTAACTTACGTGAAAGAGTCTATATCTGAGAAAAGCAGGAAAATGTCTCAGAGTCTTCAATGCAAAGCTTGCCTGTGTTTCTAGGAAGCACTCATCCCAAGCACCATTACTGCTAGCTGAGGATCAGAAACAGCTGCTTCATTATAGTCAATGAAAACTGTAAGAAGTTGGTAGGTTTAAGTTCAATGTTGCTTGTTTTTGTTTTTTTTCAAGGGGATGGGGAGGGATAAAACACTGCTGTTCTTTGTCACTATATTTCTTTTCCTTTCAACTGAGGGCCAGTAAGATTCCCATGATAAGTATAAACAACTTTGGTACGGTCAATATCAACAACTATAGTACATGTGGCTGGAGACAATATGTAGCGTGTACTCTGTCCTTCACAAATTACAAGGTTGGAATGTTATTTAATTTGGAATCCAACTTTTAAAAAGGAATAGGTTTTGCTCACCAAAAAGCATGTGTGTTCAGGAAAGTGTAAAACTAGAGTTTCATTCCATTTCACAAACATCCTTAAAGCTTACTTTTGCAGAGGCTGTGAAATAACACGTTAGTAAGAGACAATATAATTCTCATTGCAGAGCTGATGTTTTAAGTAGCGAGATAGGAATATATAGCATTACCATCCACCTCTCTGCTGAGTAAGTGAAAAAAAGAGAGTTGCTCTTGTTTGTAGAAGCCTATGAATTGTTTTTGTCTGTTTTTTAACCCTTTTAGGGGAGAACAAGTGGTGCTAGCAGCATATTTGGTTGTTTCACAGCCTGCTTCTTGGCTTCTTCTGAATTTACAAATTTTCAGAGAAACTCAAAATTGTTGGAGAAATAAAACTAATTATTGAGAGCATATGATTTAAGTTTTAAGACAATCAGATGCATAGTTATTTTTATACATGGTTCAGTATAGATATTACAGTTCTGGAGAGAGTTTCGGATACAATAAAATATTCCTTCCTTGTGAGAATATGCTGGATGTTTTATTAATGGTGGTGTAAGATGAGGTTAAGGGCTCTTGTTTTGTAGTTACCCACAGCTGTTCAAGCCGTGAAATGGTAAAACTTTAGCCCCACCTGTCAACAGTGTAAACTAGACTTTAGTATTAAAAATGAAACCAAGAGGTCTGCCTGCTCACTTCTTATTTTCACGAATGCCTTCCTCACTGCAACTTAAGCAAGCATGTATGAGAAAGAGGAAAGACAAATTCACCTGTACTGGGGCTCCCAGCATGGTTCATAGATCTACAGTTCAGCCAGTGTTAATTAAACAAGAAATGCTACAGATCAATCTTTCATTTGCACAGGACAGCTGTCTTATAAGAAGCAAAGAAATTGATATATGCAATGAATAATATTTCTCCATGTATTGGCATAGGAGAGAGTAAATTTTTTTTTCAGAGAATTCTGGGAAGAAATTTTATAGAGGGAATATATTTCTCACCTAAGAAAACTCATTAAAGGAAAATATTTAGCAAGTGATCGTGAAGGTGCCCCAGCTGCAGTGGTGAAATGTAGAATAAGAAATATTGTACCAAAGGAATTGCACCCTCATCCAGTATTCTGCCTAATTAGCATTAGACATGTTTGTGCGTGTAAATATAAGCTTCCCTCATGTATACTTTGCTGTTCACACTCAGGGTTAAACTCAACCATGGGACAGCTACTAACGTGCCAGCTGCATCATTAGTATATTTGATACATCTAAAAGCATTATAATGCAGGAATGTACTTCAGTGAATAATAAGTACTGGAGAGGTAGGGGAATATGTAGGTTGTATTTTTATTAGCATACTCCTGTCTGAGGTGTTCTTTGAAAATTTGGTAGTAGCAGAGTCTAGTCCAGCAGCACTTACGGTGATCCACAGGTTAGACTGCTCAAAATACAAATTTAGGGTATGTCTGAAGTTAAGACACAAACCAGAAATGTGGTACTGTAGGTAATATAATCAGCACAGCAGTGCAAATGAAATTCAGCATATTTTAGTTTGGCAAGTGTACACTTCACTGAGTTGCTGAAATTTAATTCTGTTGGATTAAATTCACAAAACCTGAATAACTGTTGTGCCGCACAATTAAAATACTCTCTTGTTATATTCTTAAGTGATGTTTCCATATTGAAGCAGCCTTGCTTTTTGTAGCTTTCTAGGTCAAATTTTTGAATCCTCTACTTATTAAGACCTTTTGGGGATTTTTATGTTACATTGTCCCTTAAATGTAACCCAAGATAGTTTAATATTATTGGTAAGATATCTTAAAAGTCTGCAGATTTTACATCTCTGTGTATGTAACCTTGTAATATTCCAGGTACTGCAAATCTGTGAGATGTTGATTAGCAAGGTCAAAACATTAGTTATATTAGAGATTAGAGAGCTAATCACTTGTTTCTAGTTTGCTAGAATTAGAATTCTTCCTGATACACCAAATTATGTGATGCTAGGTGTTTGGTTTAGCTTCTTGGAACATGTTCCTTGCTGTGAAAATGTGAAAATAATATCTCACTGAGGTATTCTAAGGCTTAATAGGAGGATACTTTGTATGATTTTAAGACATCTGGGTGGGAAATATTATATTGGAACAAATTCTTAAAAAAATAAATCCCAAAACCAACCAACCAACCAAAAAAAAAAACACCCCAACAAAACAAAATCCCAAGATTTAGTTTTGGAAGTAGTGCAGGCAAACTTTATAATGATCAATGTTATAGAAGGAATCTGACTCATCTTTGGACAGATCAAAACCAAGGTTAGAGACTGACATTTTCTTAGTGTAAGAATGTCTCTCATGCTTATACAAGCAGCACGTACTCCTTCTGATGATTTGCTGTGAAATAAACGCTGCTAAAATTCCATAAGGTCTGCACACAAGTGCAGTTAATAAGGCCTAGGGCCCTGTCTGCACTCAAAATTTCACTTTATATAATTTGAAAGTGTGCTACACCATTGTAAAGCATCAGACATACAGTTGAGGTTTAGACTCTGTTTGTTCTGGTGTTACTACTGTTTGTTCTTCTGAAATCTTGTTCACAACCAGTGATGTTTTTGCCTTCATGAGAGCCCTTCTGAAATATTTGCTTGAAGTGGTGATGAATGAGGCATCCAGGAGGCTCATGGAAATGAACCACCATTTTCTGAATTCCCTACTAGTGTTCTAACTCTTGGACCTTGCTCCCTTCTCTTTGGCTTTTAAGCTAGCAAATACTAACAAAGTGTGTGCAAGTTTTACTTTATTTTAATTCAGCCTTCTAAATAACTGTATTTAAAGCTGTGTGCCTTTGAGTATGGACAAGATATGCAAAGCATATTGGCTTGCTTTTTCTTTTCCCCATCTGTGAAATTTTGTTCCCCTTCCACACCTTAAAAAAAAATAAAACAGCCTTAAGGGATTTGCAGTTTACAGTGATGCTGGCTGGGAGGATCTGTCTTGTTACTTGCGTTGCTGAAATGCATTACATCTTTTTTTTTTTTATAGCCGTTTAGGGGGAAAAACCCCACAGTCTAAAATAGCTCTTTTTTAGGTACTTTTTGTTCTTTTTTCAGCTTATGTAGGAGGGAAAGGTGCACAGGTACTTGGGATCTATGAAAGCCTCAGCTTAGAAAGAATGGTACAAGTTAATAATTATCAGCCACATGGCAAATAACAATGGTTTCTTCATGAGCTTATCTGCATGTCTCTGTGACCTGGGCATTTTGGTCTTGGCAACGAGGTGAGGTCAGAGTTTTGTCACCAGGACCTCTTGTACCTTGATTTCCATTACTTAATGCACTGACTGGATATACTCTTTACTCCTTTCATGTTCTTTCCCTTCAAAGGGTTAAGTGAGACAGCTTGCATTGATAATTTCTAAATAATTCAAGTCTGATTGCACACATTGTGAAAAATGCTGGATTTTAAATTGCACACATTTGGAACTAATTTCTCCAACACACAGATGGTTTGATAGACAAAAAGAAAAAGTGAACCTAATAACTTATTAAAGAAGAAAATATGTACAGTACCATTCTGACATTTATGTAGTTTGTTGGGGGACTCCAAAAGTGTTATTTAAAATGCCCAGTCTTTGAACAGTTTAAAAGTATTCTGCTGTGAAGCTCAAGTAGCTTTATACCAGTTAGCTTGGCATCTGTACTGAGATATATATGAAAGGTTCAATCAGTGAAGTATGAAAGGATAGCAACTTTATTAATGTAAATCAACACGTTTTCATGGAAAACATCTTATTTTCTTGAGAACGTTTTCTGAATTTAATTGTTAGAAAGATATAGTAGGCTTTTGATAGGCATTTGACTTAGAACTGCGCAGTGTTTTCATGTCTTTATGATTTAAAGGTTCTGCGCTCATATATGAAAAGCAAATTTTCCTTCTACAAACTAAAGATCTGTAATTTGGAAAGACTCAAAAAGGTTTGAGACGCATGAAAATAATGGACATATGCTGCACTTCTGCCACTAGCATGTATAAACAGGGGGGATTTTAATCAAAAGAGATTGTTCAGCCAGTTGAGGAAAACTGGCATGTGGATATGCCAGAAAGAAAAGATGCATGTAAAAAATTAAAGTGTACATTTTTGTTTGTTTTCAACATAGGCAGTTTTAAATAGCAGCAAAGAAAGCTGAGTTTGCAGGATACGAAATGGTATGTAGGATGCAAAAGAACCATGGCACGGACTGAAATATACTGAAACTTGTATAGTAGTGAAGATACTCCCATGGAACACACACATTTATGAAAAAATATTTTCTAAGATGGGGAGACAGCTTAGAGGCCCTGACACACGTTTTGTATGGTTTGCTTCTACCAATAGTTCCCACTGAAATCAATAAAAATGCATATGGACCAAGATAATACTCAATATAAGCTAGAGTGTCTTAACCCACACCAGTACAGATATGTACCATATGAAACAGTGGAAAGTGCAAAGCTTGTTTGTAAGCTCAAAGGTCAAAAGGTCAAGCTCAAAAAGGTCAAAAGGTAAGCTCAAAAGGTCAAAGTCTCAGATCACCTCCTTAAGCCATATGTGTTTTTTTCCTCTTCTTAGATCATTTAAACTGTGTGTGGTTTTTCCCTCCTGGCAAAAGAAAACATATATTATGATAATTCCTTTCTAATTTTTTTCTTTGAATTACAGTGAGGAGTGTGTATAAAAATATAGAATCATAGAGTCGTAGAATAGTTAGGGTTGGAAAGGACCTTGAGATCATCAAGTTCCAACCCCCTGCCATGGGCAGGGACACCTCACATTAAACCATGCCACCCAAGGCTCTGTCCAGCCTGGCCTTGAACACTGCCAGGGATGGAGCATTCGCAACTTCCCTGGACAGCCCATTCCAGTGCCTCACCACCCTTACAGTAAAGAATTTCCTCCTTATATCCAATCTAAACTTCCCCTGTTTAAATTTTGACCCGTTACCCCTTGACCTATCACTACAGTCCCTAATCCTAATCCAGCATCCTTATAGGCCCCCTTCAGATACTGGAAGGCTGCTGTGAGGTCTCCACAGTTCTGAAAGTTAATCCTCTGAAATGAATTGTGTTTTTTTCATATGGCCATCAACAAAGAATCTTCTCCACCAGGAAACATGCTCTGTATCTGTTGCTGAAAAATTGCTACATTCTGAAAGTTAGGCAAAGCTTCTTGATTTACTCAGGCTATCTGCAAACGACTGTTGAGAGGATGAAAAAAGAAATGGTGACCACTGAAAGCCCCATGGCATTCTGTGACACCTGAAAAGTTGTTTTTCTTAATGCCTTGGAGATCCTCACAACTTTCTCTTCCCAAAAACTATGTACCTCTGTGATACTTGAGGCTTGACCTGGCTTGGTTTTTAACAGCAAAGAAGTAAATAAATAGAAAAATACTATTTTCAGTTGACACCCTGAAACCATTATTTAAATATCCTTAAAATCCCAAGAATGCCATAGCTTTCCTTTGTGTGGAAGATGACAGATTACAGTGCACTCTTAGGAAATATTTTCCCTCTTAAACAGCTATGAGCAGTAAGATTTTCTCTTGATTTATTTCTAACAAATTGCTGGAAGTGTCTCTATGGGTAGCATAATTGAATCATTCAATATAGAAGGAAGACATTGGCTGGGAAAAGAGCATAAGTAATACTTGAATTTCAGTCCAATTTGAATTTTAGTGGCTTTGGGTAGAATGATAAGAAGTCAAAAATTGTCATCTTTGCAAATAAAGGTGATCCATATTCTTTAAAATATTTCTGTTTTCTAATCATGTCTATTTACATGAGGTAGATTTTATAGTTCGCACCTTATGTTGTGTCCAAATTGCATGTTGTGAAAATCACAGTGTCCTGTTGCATCAGGAGCTGTAAGTAAGCAGTGTCTTTTGGCACCTGATGAGGATTATGTTAACTGGAATTAAAAACATATTTCAAACATTATGTGGGCATGTCTGCTTATAATGACACAGGACTTCCATTTCCTCAAAAGAATTTTTAGTTCTGCTGTATCAGGGAAAAGTGATTTTGAAGTTCATGTTCATTCACAACCAGCATACATCTAATTCATTGCCATTTGTTACTTAGATGCCTAAGTAACAAAAAGAAGACAAAATACCTTTAAAATTTGAAAAGCTGCCTTTAGGGCTCGTCTATATCATGAGATTACATTTTATTTGTATGTACAATTGTTTGTTTATTTACAACAATGCAGTGATCTGTTACTGCAAGGAACAGATGTATCTCCATGAAACACTGAAGTCTAATTGTTGGCGATAAGAGTATTAGATGTTGAAAAGTTCTCAATTTTGTTTACTGAGCTGGAAATTAAGAGTTTGGGATTACAGGCGGTATTCTCGGGTAGAAGCAATTGTTTTTCCACCCCTTCAGTGAATCTCAGGACACTTTGCTCACTTTTCACAATGATCCAAATAGGAATTTAGAGCTTTTATTAATTTGGGCGTTAATAAAAAGCTACCTTTTCTCAGTGTCATGAACTTCAGTGATTTTTGAATATGGCACTTGGACACAAGTCAGTGCCACTGTTCTTACTGATTTAATGGTTAGATGCTGCTTTGACACTATTTATAGGAATACAGTCTTTTTCCAAAGAGGGAAGGATTTATTCACATATCCGCCTTGACCTCATCTTAACATTCACTATAGTTTTCAAGATGCAAGACATCGGTGTTGTTCTGAGAGGTTTTTACATGTTGAACAATCACAGAGTACATGTGTGAGTTTTTTATCCCATTGAAATCAATGCATCTTGTCTAGTTTTCGTCACTCTGTAGTATTTAATTATCTACAAGCAAGTCAAATTGATTACACAATATAAGAATCTTACAGCTTTGAACAAAAATGACTGAGCCTTTAGATGTGGCTAGGATAGCTATCAATGCTAGTGGCAAAGTATAATTAATACCATTTATTAATATTTTTGATTGGGAAGAACAACTTTAACAACTTTGGAGGACTTTATATAGCTGCAGCTTAGAATTAAAACCCATGATAAGAGCAAAAATCATTGTTAGGGGTTGGTGGGATTTTCTAGGTCTTCTGTCCTGCGTTCTTCATTATTAAAGGTTCTGGTTCACATATATCTTCTTTATATTTTGGACTTAAAGGAAAGAGTCTTACAGTTTGGTCCCTTAATTAAACTTTTGTGATTATTGGCAGAGGAGGTTTTAAGCTTCAGTCAAAAAAAGAACAAAGTATCTGTACATATGCACCTAAGAAAAGGGTTGAATGAGCCCTATTTACAAACAAAAAATGTACAAGTTGTATACAGTGTACATACATGCATGAAATCTCTAGATACTAATAGAAATCCTTCAGCTAACCAGAAAAAAAAAGTAGATCTTGTCCCTTGTTTCATATATCCTTACAATGAAAGTGAAAAAGAAACCTGTTTAAGGTAAAACCTAAACATATTGAAAGGAGAGAGAGAATAAAGGTCATCTAAAATGCCAGTGCAGCAAAATGAAGTAAATTCCAGAGGGAAAGAGGATCTAAGGAAGGAAGGAGAACTCTTGGTCAGGTAACAGATGTTTTCCCTCAAGGTTAGTGATGGAATAGACACCAGAGGAGAAAAAAAAAAAAAAATAATCCTAATGAACAGCAAAATTATTTTTTTTTTCCTTCTACTCCCAATGTCAGAACGATCTGCCCAAAGAAATGTGAAAAGGACTGTCGCCTTCTTTGATATTCAAAGAGTATCTAAGCAAACAGATAGTTAATTTCAAATTTCCATGTAGGAAGAGATGAAATTCTGCCATTAATCAGATAACTAGATATATCAAGGGAAGATCTACTGCATTTAGTTGAACCACCTTTAAAGGGAGTGTTGAATGGGCCAATACTGATCGTTTTCTCCTTTACATAGCTACAAATAGAAAAAGTAGCATCAAAACGCTTTACTCCCCAGAATGCTCACTAATATAAGATATTAGTAGAATATTTATTAGCAGTTTATCTACATTTGTGTTGTGCAGGATACTTAGGAATTTAATGTGCCCTTGGTACTTTTCTAGTTATGTGTTTTATTATCAGGCTCCCTTGCACAGCCTTCCTTTTTGCAGTTCCTGTGCACTAACTTGCAAAAGAAGTGGATAAATGCATTTAACATGAATTAACAGACTTTGACATTTAGCTTGCAGAGGTTTTTTAAAAGCACATTGCCAACAATTCAGTCAGTTTCCATGTGAAAAAAAGCATTGTTTCCGATATTAGAAGAATCATCAATTTATCAGTATAAAAGGTCATCACTGAGTCAGACATATACCCATGAGTGCATGTCTTTTTCCTTTTTTACTTTGTTTCCTCCTTTTTATAGCAGCCACTAGTTAATGCAACGGTAAGCTGGGAGCCAAATTTGCCCTTTGACACAGAACTCCTGTTGGTTAGAAACCTCTGGAAGCCATATGCTTCAGAAGTTAAAACGTGTTTCTTTATGTTTATGCTGTTTTAATGTAGGCTATGATCCTGCAGTCATTTATGCAGTAAAAATTCCCATCAAATTCAGCAGCAGCATGAGGATCAACAGTGGCAATTTTCTCTTAGTAGGGCTTCCAGCAAGAGGCTGCCTGCTGCTTCCAGCTATTGCAGAATGCAGCCTCACGCTGCTCATGGGACTGAGCAGCTGTGATCACATTACATCCACCCAGCGGTCTTTTCACTCACTGCCTATAAAATGACAATGGATCAATTTTAAACTGACCCTGTTGACTTTTAAAGCCCTTAGCGTAAAAGGAACTGGTTTTCTGCAAGCTTCCCCCATTCATTTGGCTCTTGAGTCCTCTTAGTTTTCTTCCAGTCAGAGGTTGTTTGCCAGAATTTCTGTTGTTGTAACCCCAATGGTTTTGTAACTTGTTTCTTCTCAAACACCTGTTTTTTCTCCTTCCATCCTTTAAAAAACATTGCAGGAATCCGAATTCCTGATACGCCGTTTTCCCTCTCTGCCTCCCAGAAGTGTTAATTTCAATTGCTCTTCTACAAAGCAGCAGCAGCCTCTTGCCTCCATATAGGTTTCATGATTTTGTGTAGTTTCACTTTTAAAATACAGACTTATACAATAATTCAAATTAGAAGAGATCTCTGGAGTCAATCAGGTCTCAAAAGAGGGCTGGCTTCAAAGCTTGGTTACGTTGCTCAGGGCTCTGTGTCCAGTGGAGTTCTGATTTATCTCCAAGGGTGGAGATTATGCAGCCTCTCTGGGAAACCTGTTGCAGTGATTGGCTGAGCTCATGGGGAAGACTTTCTTCTTTATGTTTGATCAGAATTTTCCTTGCTCAGTTGTGATTGCTGCCTCTTATCCTTTGACTGTGTAAACCTGAGAAGAGTCTGGCCCTGTCTTGTCTGTAACTCTCCTCTCATTGAGAACTGAAGACAATAATGAGGTCCCCTGAAGCTTCCTCTTCTCTAGGCTGAGCAAACACTTTAGTCTCTTTGTAGGTCATGTGCTTCAACCTCCTGACAATTTTAGTGGGCACTGCTGAACTCGCTCAAGTATGTGAAGACTAAAGACAGACACAAAACTGTACACAGTCTTCCAGACGCCTTTTGAGTGCTGGACCATAGGAATAATCCTGCTATCCATACTATTAATAGTTCTGCCCAGCATGTGGTTGGCATTCATTGCCACACAAGTGCACTGGTTGCTCAAATTCAACTCTTCAGGGACCAAATGGTTTTCTGCCCAGTCAGCTGGTCCTCAGTCTGTGCTGAGTTGTTCCATTTCAGGAGCAGAACTTATTTATCTCTGAATTTTGTGAGGTTTGTCAACTTGTTTCCTCAGCCTTTCAAGGTCCCTTTGAACAGCAGCTCTGCTCTCTGACCTATCAGCCAATCTCTACTACAGTATAATTCATGAGCTTTCCTAAGGGTGCATTCCATCCCACTCTCCAGATTTTTGATGAAGATGTTGAACAGTATTGGTGCCAATATATTCCTTTTTTCATGTTTCAAAATGTTTCCTTAGAGTTGGGAGCACCTTGGTAGGAGAAAAATAGATTATTTATAGTAATGTTAATCTTGTAGCAGTATAAAATATAGCAAGTCTTACAAATGTTGGAATACCATTTTATGATAATGTGTTGGATATATCTCCACCAAAACCAGACAAAAAAAGAAGGTTTGTCTGAATATTCCCATCTTGGGGACACACAGCTGAGACCAGGCTTTTGAGATAGGACCCACTTTGCATTAGAATTTTGTATGTAGTTGTGGCTTAAAATGTGGCTGCTTAAAAATTAAGAAGGTGGCAATGATTCATATTGCAGTCACTGATCCGCAACACTTGGCCTTGGAGATGGGAGTCTGGCTACTATAAACATTAATGAGATATGATCTACTCTCTACTCATCAGATAGAGAGTATGATGCTGATAACAGAGTAGTTTTTAGGGGAAAGCAGAAAGAACATGTGGTTTGTTCAAAGGTGCATAGGAAATTAAACTTGCACCATTTGACCTAAATTTGATCATCTGAGTCCCAGACCAACACTTTAATTTCAGCATAAGGCATTAGCACAGCATCAGTAGCAGACACCTAGGGAAGAATAAGAGGATAATTTTGTGGTGCTTTCTTTTATCCAGTATCCATTGACCTCTGGCTCAGAAACTCTAGGACAGATAGGGTGTTTTAGAATTTTAATACCTTTTTGTGTTTAGTGGTATCATTCATAGTTAAATAATGAGTTGATTTCAAAGAGCTTTGGCACTTGCACCTCCAAAGTCCTTGTTAAATGGTAAGGTACCTGGCAGTGGATTTTGAAGTGATCCTGCTGTTAGGTACCTGACAATTGAATCCCACTGAACTATCATGTCTCATGTCAACTGAAAACTAATTTTGACAGATACTGGCATCTCTGTCTGTGCTGTGGTGATGTGTCATTTAATCACAATCACAGCAAACAATGAACATTTTTGTTGATGTTTGCTTATCTTTTTCTCATACAGTCTCATTGGTTTTGCTGTCTTTTTAGTGTTTGTTAAGAGTTGAATTGACTGTTGCTGTTTGCTCAGAAGAAAATTTCCACCTGATAGAAACATGAAAACCATGGGGCAGTATTAGGAAGAATTACTCCCTAATAGCCTGCAAATTCATGTTGCTGGAGAGAAAGGCAGCACCACAGAAAGGGTTTCTATGACCATTCTATAGTGTTTCCACCTTTATTTGCCTTTTTATTCTTCTTGCCCTTGGTTCTTTGTTCACATGCAGTAGAAATGCTGCCTGTCATGAATCTGACACTGAGTGACAGAATGTTTTGGAATTGTATGTACAGGACATTTAATTAAACACTTGAAAGATAAAATGAAAACTTGTGCTTTTTGTTTCAGTATCTCAAAAGCGAATTTCAGCTCAGGAGACCAGGTTCTGAAGCTCTCACCACACCATACCTTCTAGGCCCTTAGTTCTCTCTGGAAAGAATCAAAGGAAAAGAGGAACATGTTCTTGGTTCTTCTTTTTGTACAAACGGTGGTCACACTGCGTAAACACAGCAATATGTCCACAGACATAGTCATAGACCCTGATTATTTTTTGCCTAGCTAGATGATTCTTTCCTTTTTTGAAAGTGTAGAGTCACTGTGGTTGCTCAGGTGGCTGAATTTAATGCCATGAGTAAAGAATAATGGAAGAACTTATAAATGATAAAGAGAATTTTTGCCATTTACAGAAATCTGTTCACATAAAGTATGCAACAATTACTTGCAAAAAGCTTCGATAAGCAAACTCAGGAATAATTTATAAACAGACTTTGAGGAGAAAATGTGTTCTTGTCAAGCGTTTAACTTGTAATTACAGATCCTGATTGCTTTATTGATGATTCTAGGGTTAGAGTTCCAGGTAGCACCAAAGGAATGGAAGTAGCATTTGATGAGAAACGTACATTTGCACTCAGTAGGAACATTTTCTCCCATCTATGCATTGGTTTGTGAGCCGGGGTATGCTGAAAATGTGATTTGCGTTTTCTTTCTTGTTTGGGAGTGTGAATGTTATTCTGTGTTGTGAGTAATACCACTGAGAAATAGCAGGGGAATGGTGTATTCCTCTGTATAGGGAGCGGGTAGTGAGTATATACCCACAGTTCTGAACAGCTTCAAAGAATGGAGATGTTTTGAAATCAGATAGTCCTGTTGTTTCGGACAAGTAAAGGAGGTTTCTCAGGCAGTACACTGGATCTTAGTGCTGGTCAGTACCATAGGCAGGCTAGTCCAGAGCTTGTTCTTTTGGTGTACATTGCCTATACATGAAAAAGTCTCTGAGACTCTTAACAGCTTGTCCTGCTTGGTTGCTGTGGAAGTTTTGCAGGATACTTTTGGCTACATATACATGTGCTAAAATTGACTATACAAGCACAGTAGCAAAGCTTAGCATCTTTATGAACCTTTTTTATTATTACTTGAGCAAAATAAATGGCTTTCTGTATTATGCATGAGCATGCTGTGGTGCTGCATTACTCTGTCTTCCATCAGTATGTCTTGTTCTTTTCTTTTCTCAGCTAATACTCATGATAATTCCAGACATACATCTTAAAGCTCAACCAAATGAATATCATAACCTGAACAGGTGGAAGAACATGATATTAGACTGTTGAATATTCTAATACATGAAACAGTCAGCTGTATAGTTATGTTTTAACAACATAATCAAAACAGAGATTTATCTGTGTAATAAAATTGACTGTTGCTATAACCAATAAATTTAGAATAATTACATGATTATAACGAAAATGTGGTGGTTATTTGCTAATTAATTAGCTGTTGATTTAATATTATACAAATGTGCTTCCTTTCTAGTGATCATATTTCTTGCTCACATTTCCGAATAGGACTATCAATTAGTTAAACATGGGTAAGCCAAGGTGTTGATTATAGGCAGAACAACAGAAGGCAATGGAATGGGGCTTAATAATTTTAAGCTGCCAGCATGTACTATCCAAAGCATGTTACTGTTAATACGAACTTTTGGTTTTATTATCAACACCTTTTAAATAAGCACACATCTTTTGTATCCATGTCACAGCCAAAGTTGCTAAAGAAAGAGGTGTTTCTTCCCTATGCTGAACTTTTCTGTGAGATCCTCTATTCCTGTATCTACGAACAAGTCCAGCTTCCAAAGCACATGCAGAAATATTTAGTGGTTTACCCCACTCCATTTCAAGGTGAAACCGAGGGAGGTTTTTTGTGTTTTAGACTTTATTACCACGTCATGATGTCTCTGTAGGTGTAGAAAATTACTTTGACTTAATGAAAAGATAAATAATATAATTAGAAAGTAAAAAAGTGTACAACTAAACTTTCTTCTTGAGTTGAACTTTCTCAAGTACACAAGACACAGCTTACCCTATACTAATGGGGTTGTTTCATAAATCATCCTCATAACAAGGATGCTTGCAGAATCCCTCTGCCTCTTGCTTGCCTGTGCAAGCCAAAGCCACATCCTCAACTGATAACAGGGCCTGCTTTCAGGGAGGATTAATTCTAAAAACTTGCGTTTGACTTGCTGTATCTGAGGACTAGACCCACAGGCTTTCCGTCTGTAGTGATCCTGCACTTAAGTAAAATTAATGAGCCTGAAAACTGACATGTTTAAACACATTTTTTTTTGCTTCATTGGTGGATTCCTTAAATAAAAAAATGAATTCCTTGATCAAGTTTCTTTTTCGTGGTGACTGTACAACATCTTAAGGTATAAACTCGAGGTGATTTGGAGATTAACAGTATGTGGTGTTTGCTGTAGATGTTTTTTCAAAAGAATCTTTTCTTGTGCCATCTCTTGTTTTCCTTAATAACTTTTGATCTGTCCCCAAACCACACAAAGTGCAAGCCCTTCTGTCCTCTCCAAATCTGTAATGCTCAGTATTTAAGAATTAACTTCCTACCAGAACTCCTCATCTTGCACATGCAAAATTACCATGTTTTTTGTATCTGGTTTCAAATTTTCACAGTCATAAATCACAAACTCATACACAAAACTGATGCAACAAATCCTGGGAAACTGACTAATGCATTAAAAAGCTATTATGCAAAATATGGTTTGGTACCAGATTTTCTTCATTGTTTTATTAGTTCAAAACAAGAATTTCCTCTGAAGGACTGATTGATGAAGAAAAATATGCTCACACACAAATCTCAGGCCATAGAAAACTTAATTCCAAACTCTTTTGATTGGATTTTGTTCTTGGCAGACAGAACTAAAACCATCAGAAAGGAAGGAGGTAGACAAGAAGTGAATAATGATTTTATATGCTGTGTTTTGGAAGGCACCAGTGGAAGACTAGACCCATTGGTCTTGGTCTTTTTGCTGCCTTCTTTTTTCTCCTGTAGGACTTCCAGGTAGCTGTGGTGGTAGATGCCAGAAAGATGTAGACAGATATGGACAAATTTTAATGAGCTGCTGCTGGCCTACTTAAAATTCCCTCTACCCCAGAAAATAATTCCTTTTATTTGTTGCTCTCTGGGACTATGCATAAGCACCAGTTAAAATCTGAAGCCTCTTCTTCAGTGGGACACAAGTCCCCATTTAATACTTTGCACATGTTTAACTGCTGTTCAGGATAGATTTTATTATTGCAAGCAGGCTTTGTTTTTTGATTACACAAAACCAAAGAAATATACAGCATTGGGTTGGGGTTTTTTGTTTTGTTTTGTTTTTAATTTCTGACTTGGTTTACATTCTGGTAACTTAACTTAAATATTTTTAAACGAGTGGTTTGGTCATATCATAGTGCCAGAGACGTCAAGATTTTCTAAGTCACTCCTTAAGTACTTCCTCCACTACACGAACACAATTTATTATTCCCTTTGCTAGTACGAATGGTGAGTAAAATTGTCTGTTCTTCCCTCTGCGTTATTGCTCTTTCTTCATGTCATCTAACAGCCATAAGGGTGCGTGGATGTCAAGAATTGTCCGCATGCTTGCTCTATCAGTCAGCTTTGAAAACAAACCAACCAGACAGTGGCCCATCCGGTTGGAGTTAGTAGCCAGATTTCAGATTCTTAATTATGTAAGACTTAACCATTTTTTTTTGTTGTTGTTGTTGTATGGCAGGTATCAAACCAGTCTTCATACTGAAAGGAGGATAGCAGTATTTCCTTTGGGAGGCATTTTTGCTCTTGCTTCTTGCTTTCTTGTTTCTGTGAAGTGCAAAAAAATCCAGCCAGAAATATCGTTATCCCTTGTGCTTTAAATGTAGAAAACCTTGACTGAAGGATGGAAGGAGAAGGTGTTTGGTATGTGGTGAAAATGGTGGGATCTGTACTGAGGAGGAGGAGATAAGGATGGAATGAAGAAAGTTTATGCTGACTTTTTCTTAGTCACAAGTTAGTTCAGGTTGGAAAGGATCTCAGGAGGCCTTTATTCCAACCTCCTGCTTGAAGCAGGTCAGCATATTAAACTAGATTGCTCAGGGATTTATCCAGTTCTTGAAAGTCATACCAATTCGAAAACCTCCATGAACTCCAGACTGTTCAATACCTCTCAACAGCCCATTTCATTGCTTTACTGCCCTCATGGTGAAAATGCTTTTCCTTCTATAGAGTTGGATCCTCTCTCATTTAATTTGATATCTTTTGCCCCATATCATCCTGATGAAAAACTGTAAAGCGCCTGGTTCTGTATTCTTGATGATCTCCTCACAGGTAATGAAAAGCTGCTATTAGATTCCCCCTAAAGACTTTGCTTTCATAGGCTAAAACCCTCTCCCTGCAGGGCAATGTGTTCCACCTTGATGTCCCTTCACTGAACTAGCTGCATTTGATCATCACCCTTCCTGTTCTAGGGGCCTAAAACAGCAGTACTCCTGGTGTGGTCTAATGATTGCTCAGTACAGGAGGATGATGGGCTATGCCTCTGTTAATCCAGCCCCAGATGCTGCTTGCATTATTAGCTGCTGGGGCATCCTTCTGGCTTATATTCCCCTTTGTAGATTTTTATCTTTATCTGAAAGGGAATGCTACTCGATTAATAAAACTTTATAGAGCTAACCAAGTCCCCAGTGATTGGAGCTGGTTAACTACTTACATTTGATAGAATTACCTTGGCCTCACTTAGCAATAAAGTGCTCAGTTATTCTCTTAGGAGACTTGGCTGACCCTGGCACATGTAAAGACTGTGGAGTTTGGTCTGTCGTATATTTGGTGAATTGTGAATGTTCTGAGCTCATTTTTTCCCAGATCACCTGCTAATCCCTGGTGACGGTGGCTTGCTATTTTGAGCATGGGGTTGATGCATTATTGATTAATCCATCTTAGACAGCAATTAAAGTGGTTGTATTTTAATTACATTTGGTATCTAGAAATAATAGCTTAGCATTTCAGAGGCTTCTTGGAAGAGATGGGTTTTTGTAGACTGCAGAATGTTTCTTCTGATGGCATTTTTTTATCAGAAAAAAAAGTTTATCTATTAATGGAGTATTAATTCTTTTAATCTGGTTCCTTTTCTATTGTAATAATAGAATCATAAAATGGCTTGGGTTGGAAAGGACCTTAAAGATCATCTAGTTCCAATCCCTTGCCATGGGAAGGGACACCTTGTTTCTGATCCACAACAGGGACACCTTGCTGACCAACCTGGCCTTGAACACTTCCAGGGGAGGAGCATCCACAGCTTCTCTGGGCAACCTGTTCCAGTGCCTCACCACCTTCAAAGCAAGGAATTTCTTCCTAATGTCTAATCTAAATCTACCCTCTGTCAATTTAAAGCCATTCCCCTTTTCCTCTCATTACACGCCGTTGTAAAAAGTCCCTCTCCAGAATTCTTGTCAGCCCCTTTTATGTACTGAAAGGCTGCTATAAGGTCTCCCCTGAGCCATCTCTTCTCCAGGATGAACAAGCCCAACTCTCTCAGCCTGTCTCCATAGGAGATGTGCTCCAGTCCTCTGATCATTGCAGTAATTTATCATGAGAAAGCTTCTTTTTCCTATGGATGTCTTATTTTTAAAATACAATTTGTTGCTTCCAGAGAAAATAATGCATCAGTTGAAACCAATATGCTGTAATTTCAAAATTAAGATTTGTTATTGAACCTTATCCTTTTGTGTGTGTGGTTTTTGGTCAGTTGCTCCTGTTTTATTAATTCTGAATTCTTTTATAATAATTTATCTTCATCATTTCTGGTTGCTTCCAGTAGTGTACTCTCTTGCTTTTTGATATTGAGAGCGGAAAGTACATGATGTAGCTAAATTTCATGATTTAATAGATATTATGGGTCTCTGGGTGGCTTTCACATAAAAAGGTTTTATATTCTTTTCTGGGTATTAATAAGTAGGTCTTTAGCAACATTCTGATTACGAAACATTTCAGATTCTACTGCTGACAGAAGCGGGCTTTATCTAGAAATTTGAAGAGAGGAGATCTACATTTACACACATCTTCTATGTGATTTATTAGATGAATCACTTCAACAAAATTATCAGTAAAAGTAAGATCAGTTTAAAATATAATCAGTTATTGATTAAAAAGTAGCTAAACGTGTTAAGCTGTTATCAACATTAGTAGGTACTAGAAGTATATCGCTTGAGCCTGAATCTCAGAGGGGCTACCAAATCAGGCATCCTGAATCTTCACATTTTATATGCATTTTAGATTGCATTCAAACATTAAGGGCACAAATATTTATCATATATCTCTTTTAATTTGTGCTCTGATAGTGCATAAAATACCTGATGCATGCGGTGGTATGTGGCATGTTAGTGTCTGGGGAATGTAGTCTCTTTCCTGAAAAATTTATTATCTACATTCAAGAGCAGAGACCACAGGTGGGCACAGTGTTTAAGGGAGGATAGTAGACTCAGTAAACTAGATGAGATCAACCTGGGAATTAACAATGCCGGTGTCCCACTTGCTGAAAGAATATTTATTCTGGGGAATGGCAGGGGTAGAATGCAACAAGGGGAACTTACAATCGAATAACTGTAAGTGGATTTTCCACTAATAGATGTTTGATACAAGGTTTTTCTAGAGCAGAAACGGGACTATTTGAAAATGTGTGAGTAAGCGGTGAGGTTCATAACACAGAGCCAAAAGTCAAAAGCTTGGCAATGGATGAGAAGTACAAAGTAGCAAGATCACAGTTACCCTAGAGAACCAAGTTCAGCTCAGTTGAGACAGGTGAGAGATACTTGAGGACAATGAGTCCTCAAGTAAAAAGTGCCAAGGAGGAAACTGTTCCTTGTGGTAGAATGTGGAATAGTGGGCAGTGGGTAAAGGAAGTTGTGGCAAAGGCATGGGAGAGCATGCCAAGGAAGTTGTGTTATATTACAAACCTTGCCCTTGTGGACAGGTAAAGACAAGCATGCCTTGGAACATTATAGTAAGTTGTGTAAATTTAATCTAGTTCAAGCTCAGAGGAATTAAAAGCAGCATTTTATTTATTTATTTATTCTTAAAAAGATTTAGTTGAAAGAAATGCTTGAAGTGAAATAATACTTGTTAATTTGGGGGGGGACCAAAATAAAAATATCTGATCGCACTCACCAAATTTTTCTTACCTTAGCAGTCTTTATTTGGCACAAATTAAGTGGAATTGCTAGCAAGAGTGTCAATTTGCAGGACCTAGCTCATGGCACTTGATAGAACAAATGTCTAGATGTTACCACCATGCAGAGAAAAGGCAAAGAAAGACTTTAGTCTATGTGAGGACTTCAGATTGCAGCTTTATAAGAATAGCAAAGGATCAAAGTGCAGCATTCCTTGGTTGCTGTAGGTAACAGTGGATGTACAAGAGCAACAGAATATGTTTGAGTACATTGTAATGCTTCTGTTTTTCTGCCCTCAGTTTCTGAGCATCAGTTACCTTCTGCAAAAGCACAAGGGGGGAAAAGAGATCAAGGGGAGGAAAAAAGCCATCCAAATTGTTGCACTCCTGATTGTTCAGTCATTACTCAATATATAAGGTAAAAATGCTTACTGAGTTATTAGCACCTGTGTATTGTGACTTTCTTCTCTTAGATGGATGGCCTTACAGAGCTAAACAAGCTCCATCTGCCTGTGTTTGAAGTTAGAGTTGTCCTTCTCCTAGGATGGTTGCCCGAAGGCTAGTGAGCCCATCCTGCCCATGAACACACTTTGTCTGACCCTTCAGTTGAGACCTGTCTGGCATGGGAGACCCTATCGGAGGCATATGCCACCACCAGCATAGCTCCCGACCTCACAAGGGCATGCAAGCTCTTTCCCCACGACAAGGGGCTGTTCCCAAATGTTCGTTTGCGGAGTCAAGCCATGATGATGATGATGGTGATGGTGATGATCGTGACTTAAACCTCTGTTTCTCATTCAGAATGAAATAAGTACTTCTGTTGATCATGAATACAACTTTGTGGCAGGTGCTTATTTTTTAATTCCTTTGTAATATTGCTGAGCAGTATTGAAGAATAACAGTAAGCTTAATGCTTATGAAAACAAGGACAATAAAGCCACAAATGATATCTATGTGTCTGTATGAAGTCTTATGCACTGAATGAAGTAGACAGCATAGGAGTGTAAGTTTTTACTTTCTCTTAAATCAACAGTCAATTAACTTTGCCTGGGGAGCACGTAAATCTGTTCCTTTGCATAGTTGTGTTTTTCAAGGCTGTGCTATAAACCTGGATGATATAAACCTGCAGGACAGGCAAGCTTTCCTGGGAATCAGAAGGTGACCAGGGCCATCCCCTAGTTCTTTGGGGAATTTAGTTTGCACTGTGTGCATACAGCATCTGTCATAGTGCCATCTTCTGGGTGAGCTGAGCTTCTTGTGTATTCAAAGAATGAAAATAATGAAAAAAACAGTGACCACATGGGTCTGTACTACCAATTCATGGCAACAGGAAGTGAGATTTTGGGAGGTAGTTTTGGAGGTGGTTCTTTATGAGTCCTTATGTGTTAAACTACGTATGTCAGATGAAGGATGAAGGCAATGGAAACAGTTACCATTTTCAAAAAGCTTACAATAAAAAGTAAATTAATATAAAAATATGTTGTATATAATATTTTATATTAATATAACAAATTATTAAAATAGTATTATCAGCTAGTGAATGGCATTATTTTGTTAAAAATTAACTTCAAATGTTGTATTTAAAGAAACATATAGGCACAGAGATCTTAGGAGACATCTGCACTGCAAATTAAAGGAATTTTATAAACAAAGTAGGTTTTTTTATCTAGAAGCTCTCTACCTGTGTTCCTTAGAATCCTGCACAAGAGGACTTTCATGCAAAGAAACAAACAAACAAAAAAGGCCATGCCAAAAGCCATTACAAGTTTGCTCAATATCTCCCTCCTCACTGTCAACCTGCTGGCAATAAAAGGAGCAACAGCCAACTTTCATGTTGCTGCTTGACCTGTGGCTAAATAAAAATAATCAGAATGACTCAACATTGAATGCATAAATGTTGAATTGCTTATGAAATTGTTATGAGATTTAAGACATTTGACTAATTTGGGGGCTTTGAGGAAGTATGAGGAGAAGCTTACGTGTAGTATCTCAGTTCAAGAACTTTTTTACACATATATGTAATTGTAAACAAATTTAAAATAATGGATAAGCATCAGGAGTTAAAGACATGCTTAAATACTCTCCTGAACCGAGGCTTAAGCACTCAATAAATCTGCAGTGATCCTGTAGTACAGATATGTCATGTCAATGCTCCCTTACTAACTTTAGTGAAGTGTTATGGGTACATCTGCTGCTTTGAGTGAAAAATAGATGGGATTTGAAGTGATAACTGTTGCTGCAGGGGGTTTCTGTAATAGCTGCCAAATGGGAGGGAGGAGGGGAAGACAGCAGCAGAGGAAAGAGTAACCTTCCTGTTTCAAGAAAAGAAACAAATCAATCAGTAGTTCTGTGCAGAGAATTGGAGAACCTGGCCAGTATCTGTCAGATTAAAACTGACACACTGCAGCAGAATCTGCTTTATGACCGACCGTTGTGGGTGTGCTGCCTTCAGAGGTGTATTCAGAGCTCTATATGAAGTTCTTTACATGGTACAAAGGTGGGACATCAGCAGTAGTGCATCCTTGCATAAATTTGCAGCAGTACCTCAGCAATAAGTATAAACAGAGCTTTATATCGTTCATATTCTTTTGTTAAACTCTTGTGTCTGGATTACTACAAGCAATGTGACACTTTGATATAAGTGGACCTCTAACCAAAGTGTACAGCAAGTACACCAAAAATAGCAGTGGTTGTTTCAGAGGGAATAAGTGGTTTAGAGGTATACATATTCTCCATAGTATGCAGACATTTCCCAGCTCATCGTAGCATGTAAAAACACCCCATTAACCTCAGGAGGTCTCTGGTAATTTCAATACCCTGGAACAGGGACATCCAGTAAATGAATCCCACTGCTTCTGGTTTCTGCTGGGAGGGAGCTGCTTTACTGTAAAGATAACTCCTTGGATTTTGGCTAGTGGAAATGAAAAGATGAAGGAAAATACTGTAGGTTCCTTTAGAACAGAAAGATTTAGCGTGCAAGTGGGGCTTTTAGGTTCCTGCCTGTAACCGCAGGAATCTAACCAGAATGCACTGAAGTCTCAGCAATATTTCTATAGGGCCAGTAGTCTAAACAATATTGTTAGACAGGTGAATGGCTCTGATTCCCAGTTCTGACGCTTTGCTGGTGAGCCTGATAGCAGCCTCCTAGTAAGTAGCACAGATTGAGCACCCAGGAGTAACTTAGCCAAGGCTACTCTAAGCCACACAGGCTTGTAGCCATATATGCAATGTCAAACATACTGTGATGAGCACTGTCTCAGTGGTCAACATCTACACATCTTGAATGACAAACTGATTGATGTCTGCCTAATCTCAACAAAGCAAGGCGTTGCCTTATAGTCTGGGCTAAGTGAACATGTTTGCTTTCTTGAAGGTTTTGTGCAACAGGCTGTCACAATACCTTATTTTTATACTGCTATGAAAATATTGTTATGCAAGGGAATGGCAGAGTTTCAATAGGCAGGGTAATACAAGAATTAAACTGCAAGTTTGAAAATATATATGCGACTCTTGCCCTTTTAAAAAGCTTGTTTAAAAATCATGCATAATCAGAAAGAGCCCAATAGACCTATCATGTGAATAAGCAGTAACAATACAAAATATCTTGTACCTATCACATTTAATTGCCTTTGAATCACAAGTGAAGTACATTTGGAAAGAGCTCTTCTACTTTTTATAGTGGACCACTTACTGTGTCAGTCTCCTTCTGCTAGCACTCATAGGTAACTTACTTTGACAATTCATGCATCTACCTTTGTTTTAGGCGCGTGCAGTGTTGAGCCAGATGGTCTAGACAGATGATAAAGAAGCATGAAATGATACACCAGAGCACTTATCTCCTGCTGTCCTGTCACACTGAACAAACACTTAATGAAATCTGAAATTGTAATAGCTAAAAATATATACCGCAGTAAAATGGGTTTTCACACATCCCTCTGGGATTTAATTGTCTTTTAAATATGGTTTCTGCAAAAAAAGTTTCACTTTGGTGACTGTTTCTGGGCAAATTCCTAGTGAGCTGGTGGCAGTGAGCTGGAGAAAGGACACATTTATTTATTCTGTGTTAGGAATTCCATATCTGTGATTCTGGAAATTGCTCAAAAAAATAGATTGCTCTTCAGTGTGGTTTGTTATTCACCATATAATTTCTGCTGGCATGTTTGTTGGATGGAGTCCTTGCCAACGGTTCGTTTTGATGACACACAGGGTGTGTGTTAAGCTTCTGCCTTTGGCTTTAAGAACATGGCCCTTAGAATCAGATTTCTAGTGTACAATTACAAGTTCAATATTTACTTTCCCAGAACATTCTCTAATCATTCATACTCACTGTACATTTGCTGGGATGTTTGCAGAAAACAATGTACAAAGGGCACAGACATACGTAAAATGAGTGTCTTCAGAATTCTAAATAAATATTCATCAAATATATTCTGCGCTTTTCATTCTGGTCCTCGTGATATTAGAATTTGCCAAAGCTAATATCAAAGCATCAGAGTTGTGACAAATCTGCAGAAACAGTGTTGAAATCATGATAAGTAGAGTTAAAAAGTACATAGAGCAGAAAAGTCAGTAGATTTTATCTGAAAAACCTTTGTAAAGTAAACATCTTGAAATGCTGCTCTCCCGCTTTGTGGGCATGAAATTGGACTTCATCCTGCTGGCATTTTAGGCCAGGGCTGTGGAGAACAGCTTTGGTAGATCTCTAAATCTCTGCTCAGATCATACTACTCACATCCCATATGATTTATATTTGAGATCACTTTCGCAACAGTTAGCCTATTGTAATGCAATGCTGCAGTGCAGCACAGAGGCTACTGCAATTTCTAGGTTTTGTGGAATATGTTTTTTTTTAGCCACTAATAAAGCTTTCCAATTTTGTGATTTTATAGAAAGCTTAAATTCACTGATGCAAAAGGGTTATAGGTTAAATCCATGTTTACTGTCAGATTTATTCACTCAATATTTTTTTTTCCCGAAAGTGTTTAATCACTGTACAAAGTAATGCGTGAACGTACCCAGTCTTTTGTTTTAGTTTGAATACACTGTCAGGACTTTTGAATCCCAGCAGCAATAAATTCAAGACCATATTTTTCCCAGAAAGTTAATGAAGGGTAGAGGTCTTCCTTTCATGAAACTGTGAATATGTAACAACACATGTGCCCCTACACATGCATACACTGGTAGGAATTGCAGTATTGATGTCAGAACTATTCTGTTGCAATGACCACGAATTTTCCAGTAAAACCAAGAATAATCCCTCCCCTCAACAACAACAAAATTTAAAAAATCTTGTAATGAGGAAAAATTTATTTCACAGGGTTTTTTGGTGCATGATAACGGACTGACTATTATGAAGTTAGCCAAGTCTGAATTTGGTAGTTTCTGTGTATGTATGTGTAATCGAGAAGGAGAAGTTTTTTGGCTTTCCTAGCTTGACACATTTAGGTTTCAACTGAAGTACTGAAAGGCTACAATACAGATTTCAGTTGCGAGCTGCAACATGTTCCTTTTTGTTTTGTTTCCCTAAGGTACTTTATATCTGGAATCAGAAAGAATTCTGTAGATGTTCTTAACTGTTTATCATCCCACTCAAAATAACCATTCAAAGAAGTAAACCATGATGAGGTTTTTCCATCCTAGCTTTTTTAATGGCTTTATTCTGTAAAAAATCTTGAACTTAAAAAGCCAACTTTACCACTGTTCTGAAGGTGTGATCTGTGGGTCTTTTCTCACATGATGTTACGCGTTTTGTCTCAGCTGAGCAGGTTATGTTATGCTGTACATGGCTATATACTATGCATTTGGTAGTCCTCTGCTCACTTTGAGAATCTTTCCCTGACTTGTTTTTTTTCTGGGGCTTTCCTATGCAGGCTGTCATACTTGAAAAGTCAGAAACAGGTTCAAAAGTATTTTTCCTTACCTGGTGCAATAGGCTCTAGTGAGGTTGTATTGTTACCCAGCAATGTTGAATTTGCTATTCAGAGTGTTTCCCAGAACGGATGGGTTATAGATGTCTATTCCCATACGGTCTGACCATCTCACGTTTGGATTTCCTGACCTCCTGGGTCAGGTTTGTATCTTGTAGGAGACAGATAGTGAGAAAAAGAGAAATCCAGGGCAGCCATGTTTTCTGGCTCAGGTTTTCTGCCTAGTAGCTCTATACGATGAAGATGCAATGTAAAAAGATTATAGGAAATGATGGTTGTTAGTATACTCTTAAGTTACTTTTGATTTCATGAGGGTTTCTGCTGCCAGGCAGCACAAATTGCAAAAAGGAAAGGTTACTTAATGTACATCCTCTGGGGTGAACTTTCTAATCAATAGCGGCCTTACTTTATATCAGAATTAACTAATGGGACACTTTAAACAGCATTACTTACTCTCAGTTTATAATTTCCGTGTCCATTTCTCTAAGATCTCTCTCACATATGCAGTGGCTGAGTTTGATTAATATTTTCTGTTCAATTAGTAAAGCATTGTCATTTATATGGAGGTTTCGTGTTGCTCTGGGTTTTAAATTGCCTCTAAGCTGCTTTTCTTGTACGATTCTAAAAATGCCACTGGTGATCTCCTTAAAATGTTTTTATTGTTCCTTGTTCCCTAATGTGTTTGTTGTAGATTGCTACCAGGTTCTGTTTTAAGTCAAGCCAAGAGTATCCCTCAACAGTCATTTATGCCTTGTTGTATCCATCATGTATAGAATAATTTCTCCCTCAACTGCCAAGATCACTGGAAGCACAGTTGTCAGGATTTAAAATGAATGAAGAGTAACTTGACAGGCAGAAATTACATTTCCCATATGAGCAAACATCCATTCATAGTTTCTGGGAAATCTTGGGTCTGTTTTAGCCAAAACCTGAACGTGGCTCAATGCAAACAGAGTGCAGCAAGGACACACTGACACTGAGAATCCTTTGGTCAGCTCAACAGATAAACAGAAAAGACTTTTTCTCTTGAGTATTTCTGCAATTATGGTCATTGAGGTAGTTTTACTAACAGTCATGGTATCATGTTATTTCTAACTCATAAGTTAGTGCATGAGGTAGTGCACTGTTTCACCAAAGTGTGAGGGTCTGGCAGGTTTCAGGAGCAAAATATGCCAAGGGTTACTGGCTCTGCTGTTCTTGCTGTTCTCACTGCCCTTCATACTGATAGGAGGTTTTTTTTGTGGTTTTGTGTAAAGTGCCTCAGTGCTCTTTCTAGAAAGCAAAATGAGAGCTACACTGCTGAGGTGGGCCATCACACCATTTGAAAAGCAAATAAACTGTGGCCAGCAGTCTTCCAGACTCCTCTCTTGTGGCTTTTCGCCAGAGCAAGTGGAAGTACAAACTGCTTTTGAGGATTTGTCTAATTTGCCTGGGATACCTATGCCATGTAAAGTAAAATGCTGTTGAAGTGCATTAATGGGTTTATGTAAGCCTCTGTATTTTGAAAGCAGACTGAAATGATTGAGGATTAACATCTCCATCTAAGTCCACTTCCAGACAAAAGCATAGTACTTGAAAAGCAACCCTTGATGAAATAAGGCTCATTTTTGTATGTGTTTGCTGTAGTCCCTGTCACCATAGCAACTGAGGCACAAATTAACAAAATAAACTAATTCCCATTTAAGCACCTGAGTACCTCTGAAGTTCTGGGCTTAAGTGTTTCCCAAGTAAATGTAAAGTCACTGTACAGGTCATTTATGAGTTGCAAAAATTGATCCCTTCTTCATTCTTTGTTTTTTGCCTACCATGAACAAGAAAGTTGTGGGTAGGGGTGTGCTGATATTTTGTAGTCGGGCCATCATTCATACTGTGGAAATACGTTGAAGAGGTGGATCAAAAAGGTTATGCTGTAAATGGTCAGTTTCTGAGCTTCTGGACATGTGAATCAGAGTACTTCATCACTGTCTTCCATCCACTTTATGTAGATGGCTGCTTTTGACATGAAAGTGTTTTGTCTTTGTCTCCTTTCACCCTGCATTTTGCAATTTTTTTTCCAGAGGAACAGGTTAATATAAAAAGTCAGCAGTAAATATGTAATCACTGATATAGTTATCTTTATTTGCAGTTGGTATGTGTCAAGATTAGGTTCAAGGCTTTGTTTCAGAGCAGGAATAATTGGAGTAGGAACCATCAGAGGGCTCTCAGCATTGAGAAGATGTCTGCAGTGTGGTGCATCCTACCAAGGATGCAGGCAGCTATACTCCTCAAAGGCTATATAAGCTCTAATGTATCCATTGTTTAACCATAAATAACAGTGATTGAGGCTTGATGTCTCAGACGTGTTGTCCTGGGTTCAGCCAACACATGTGAGTCTTTAAACTTCAGAAAGAAGAGGGTAGAAGAAGGTTGCTAGCTGTCTGGGAGTGTTTGGGACAGGGACACCTTGTCACAACTGCTTTGATCCCCAGCACAGCACAGGAAAGGACTTGCTTAGAGCCAACGTAGAGAAGCTCCCAGTACACAGGAGCTGCACAGGCTCATCTACACGACTGCTTTCCTACTGCTTCTCAAACCTACTTTAGTCCCAGGCAATACCACCCCAAAGTAAAAATGCAAAGACTAGGTAAGTAATGGAAGAGTTAGTAAGTAATGAGCATATGAATGTACTTGACTCCCACACCGCAGAATAAGCCTAGCTGTTGCTGGATAGTATAAGAAACGTGGGTCTGTGCTTTAGAAGCTATGCTTGGTTACTTGCTTGTTATAATCCAAAATACCAGGCAACATGCAAATAAGCCAAGCTTACTTAGTTTAGATGGCAAATCCATTTTGTCAATGGGTCGTAGACAGTTACTAGTTGTCAAGTCCATCCTCTGGCACTAACAGGGAAAAGAGATCGACTAGGGTCACAGTGTCCAGACTACATGATGTACTGCTTTAGGAAAAAAAATTGCTGCATTTTTTTAACTGGTTGCAAAAGCACTGCCAAAAAGCCCCACTCCACCACAGCTGGAGAGATTACATAAATACACAGTTTAAAGGCCAAAGCTGATCTAGAAACAAACTCATGTAATGAAAAGTTAAAGAACTGGGAATGATGGCATGTTATTAAAAAAAAAAAAAAATGTATCTTTTATGAAGTTGTTTTTAACACCTTAAAGAAGATGTGATTTCTTATCTGAGATTACTTGAAAGGTAAATCTTGAGAGTATGGAACTATTGGAACAACTAAGTGTGCTTCTTTTTTTCCCTTTTCATTTATTTTAATTTTTTTTCTGAAACAGCCTTTACAACTTTATGCTTGTTATACTTCTGGAAAACAGCCAACTGTCATGCTCTGCTTTCCAAGAATCAGAAAACAAAGTGAAGTAACTGCTGACCAGTTACCAGCAAATATCCCTATGGGAGGTTGGCAGGCCTCATGCCAGTGGTGCTTGTTGGCATTAGCAAAATTTATTAGACACTGTAGCACTGAAGAACTAATCTCTCAGAACTTGTAGAAAGGTTAGAGATTAGGACTCACTGAGTAAGACTGGGAAGAGGGATGATGATGCTCCAAAGGTACTGAAGCTGAGATAAGCTTCCATAGATACTAATATAATTCTTATTTATTAAGCTAGATAAGAATAGCTGTGTACGATGCACAAGGCATTTAGATGCCTTTGACACTCAATGGAAGGAATTGGACATGTCCAGGATGAGACATCTCAGCCTGAGGTAGACTTCTACCTTAGGTCAGATGAGTTGTTTGATGTAGAGCATGTGGCTTTTGAGTGTCTCTAAAGGGTGACGTTCTCTGTTGTCCACAGTGTAGCTGTATTGAGGTGGTATGAATTTATATACACCCCCCTTGTAATTTGCTCACATAGCTTGTGAATAGGGTATTGCACTTACTACTGGTAGAAATTATACCTCTGGCTGGTAGTGTGCTGTCTTGAGTGTTCACTGTTGAAGTCAGTGCATTCTTTGTTTCTGCTAAATAAAAAACTTGTGGTCTGTTATAGGTAAGAGAAGTTTGGAAAGGGAAAATACAGTGACCTTAGTTTTTTGGTCTATCATATGAAGAAAATACTGTGATGAAAACATCCCATGCTGAAGTTGCCTAGACAGCAGCTGAGGCAATATTCTAGTCTATGTATAAAATCTTCCTATGTTTGGTTTTGATTTTGCTTCCTTGTAGTAACTGCTAAGATCTGCTGCAAAATTACTTTGAATTCTAATACAAGAATTATTTACAAACTGATTCAGATTTTTATTTGGCAGTTAATTTGTGCAAATACTGCTTTGGAATGGTTTGTTCATGAGCTGTTTGCTGTTCATATGTAGTCCAATGGTTGCCTAAAATATAGTTTATTTTTTTCATTTCCTTCCTGGTTGACTTGAATAGCAGGTGGTGAATTTTCATTTGAAGGACCTATGATATAAATTTGCAGAGTCATTTCTGTCCTAATTAATGAAAATACCAGGATTCACAACTGTTTTACAAATATTTGGCAGTTGTTCAAGCACTGGAGTAAAAGGATCTGGCTGGTCTTACTCGCAAAAAAATATCCACAAAGTGGTTTTAAAACCATGTAGCTATTGATTGTTCCTCTCTACACAGAAAAATAACTATTTAATTTCAAAGGAAACAGTTACCCAGGGGTTTTTGCCACATCTAGAAAGTTATAGAAGTTATAGGCTCTGTCAGCGAGAGGAGTTATATTTGTGTGTTAGAACAAACTGTACCAACAAGTAGCCCGCAGTGTCAGATTTTATGGTTCTCATGATTCCTTCCAACTGTTTCACTCCTCTGGTTATATGCGGTGCCATAATATCACCCTGCAATTTTAGTTTGCTCTGTCAGTATGCCTGCTGTGACACTGAAGGTTTTCTGGATATGTGCTTTGTAATGAGGATCAACACCTTTTGGACAGGGTGTGTGCTTTTTATAGGCTTTGTTCATCACAGCATCTTTTCTTGAAAGAAGACATTTTGTAGCCATTAAAGAGTTTCTGCTCTTCTAAAGATGTTGTGCAAAGAAAACTCAAGGCATTCTGCTGTGCTGCCAGCTTTGCAGAATTGGAGAAGGGATTTATTTCGTGAAGATCAACTATGACCCTTTGTAAGTAAATGGGTATTTCCAGTTTGTCTCCAGTGAATTGGGCAATGCCTAGCAGAATAAATGCAATGTATTATGATGCTTCGATTCAGATGGCTGAGCATGAATGCCTAAAGCAAGTAATGTTTTCAAATAGAAAGGGAGAAATTTTTCCATCGCGTACCCATGCCAAGTAGATCTTAAGAGGTGCATTCCAGGTAATCATTTATTTCAGGGAGCTGATTTCAGTGTTACCATAAGCAGTAGTTGTGTAAATGAGTGAGATCCTAATCACTCTGATGCAAGCAGAAATGGGAAGAAACTGGGTTCGGAATGTGTGCCTTTTGAGTAAAATGGTCAGAAAATAAGTATATGTGGATATAACCAGTGAGGATAAATAGAGCAGTGGGTACCTATCTCATAGTTAGCATGTACTCTGAAAGGTTTAAATTTGTGTCTTGTCAGTATGAGAAAGAAAATTGAAATAGAAAAGGGGACTGAGTAAACTTTGGGAGAGAACTATAAATTCTTATTTATCCCAGTGCTCTTCTGCAGCTATTAATCCATGGGCAAATCTTTCAATCTGATGGACCTCTGCTGGGTTAGCTACACAGGTTGAAGAAATGATATGGCACAGATTTCTGTTGAAAATTTTTCTTTAAGAGAAAAACCCCAAACCTTTACAAAGGTTTTTTCACTAAATTAATGCTTTGCTGGAAGAGGACAGACTTGATAGACTTTTTTTTCCCCCCTGCTTAAATACATTTGATCCTTAAAAATATTCATAGATTTCAGTTTGCTTTTGCTTGGATTGGCAAGTGAAAATGTGAATTTGACTTGGTGCTGTAATATACTGGTTGAATAGACCTTGTCTTTACAAAACAAAATATAAGATATTTCCTACCCAGAAGCCTTGTCTTTTTAGTGTGTTAAACCAGAGCATTCCCCTTATGGATGTAGCTGTAACTAGTTAAGCTAAGCTGTCACTTCTGTCAGTGAGAGAATTTAAGAAAAATTGGTTTGTATGTTAAGCAGTATGTGCTTCTTTACAGTACCATTCTGTGTTGGCTTGAATGAGGATACCCACATCTTCTGTTCTTTTTTCTGCATATGCATAGAGAGAAAAACATGTTCAGAAGAACTACTGCTGTACATTAAGTTAAGCCTGAAAGCGGGGTTCAGGTCCTGGTGTCTGTATCAACCACAACAGTTTACAAGACCTTAAGATCCCTCACCAAAATTGATGGAAGTTTTAAAATTTACTGCATTGATAGCTGGACCTGACTCCTAATTAATAAATGAGGAAGGTTAAAATGCTCTTACCCAGAAATGTAAATGCAGCCACTGTATATATTCCTCTCTTGTACTTGTGTGTGGAAAGAATTAAAACACCAGTTATGAAAAGTGTTAGCCTCTAACTTAAAAAACAGACAAAAAAGACAAAATCTAGATCAAAATCAAACACTTTGATTGACTCAGAAGTCTTTTTTTATTATTATTATTCATTCAAAACCTATTCCTTAAACAATGTAACATCTTTTCATAGTTTCTGTAGAGCAGAAAACAGTGTGATGAAATTTTTGAGGCCCAGGCTAAACACCTCTCAGTACAAGTCCAAACTGGATTTGTGCTCCTAAGTAACACAACAGTGGAAAAAAATTATAATAAGAAATAATTTTTATATAAACATGCAGCTGAAAAGTAGCCTTTATGAAGTGCTACCTAAACTTGTACTGTTAAATGAATAAGTATGCTTCTGTCTTCAAATCTGAATCTCTTGTTACAGTGGCCATACTTAAACTTTTAAAAGGAGTCTTTTTTTAGCTAGGTAGGCTACTGGCTAGAAAATCACTGTAGTTACGAAAGTTCACATACAATCTAAATAAAAATGTGAATACAAATATAAAACGTGAAACAAATATAAAATGTGAAAATTAGAAACTCCTTGGCCATATTTTGATCTTGCCAACTAAAAACTGAAATGTTTGCATCAGTTGGAATGAAAGTGTGAAAGGACCCAAACCTAGCAATAGAATTTCTTGTTCAGCTTTTGTAGGTGTTTGCAAAATGGTGATTTTGAAGAAAGTGGAGAAACTGATACAAAGCATATTTTAGAAGTATTTAAAGCTTAGAATCCTGGAAGAAAAGCCATATAAATCAACTGAAATTTAGGTGGCTGTAATGGAAATGGTATAACATGGACATCTGTGCATTCATGGGAGCGCTACTACTGATCTGCTACTGAGAACCACAGATGAAGAGCTAGTGCCAAGGAGGAACATGGGGTTTCTTGCATGAGGTAATAGCAGCCAGACAGCAGGTTTGGAGATCACCCCTTTCGTCTAACTTCAGGTGACACTGTGTACCTAAGGTAGCTGAACAAATCAGTAGCCTTTACCTTCCACAGAGCTGTCAGTAGCAATGTGAAGTATCTAGTTCTAATTAAACTATTAATTCAGGCTGTTGAGTTAGATGGGTTAGATACTACAACTGCACCCTCAAGATATATGGCTTGATTATGCATAGGTTTAAATATAAAACCCATTATTAAAAATGTGTGCATTAAGTGTATAAAATGAGACAGGAGGCTTGGTTGAAATTTAATTGGTTTTCGCTAGCAATGTTTACCTTAGTTTTGGCTCAGCTGCAGTCATGAAGATACAAAACTTTCATGGCAACATTTTAAAAGTATTAAACACCAGCTAATAGGGAGGTCTCAGGATACAAGCATGCCCAGGGAAGTATGGTCAAGTGGGGGCATTTTCAGTGGCTTCTCTCTGGACAGGCTTCTTGGCTATGCATTATTGACCTCCTTGTGTTGTGATCTGTGTGCTCTTGGGGAGCATTTGAGGAGGGGGAGAAGAAGTGGCCAGTCATGGTGAGTCTTTGATATAATGCAATGCTGGAGCATGCAGCTTCCTTCCTCTCCTTGCCAGTCTGAATGCAAGGAACTGGGTCGAGTTTCTCAGCCTTTGTGCCGACTTCCCCGTGATGGCACATATCAGTATGTTTAATGAAACAATTATTTTTTCAGTCTTTCGTTCCAAAGAATCCTTTGAAAAGTGGAAATTTGTAATACTATAAAATACCTTTGCTGTTTGCAGCTGTGAGCTATAATAGATCAAACTATCAGTTTTTCATTGCAAGTCTTTAGTCCTGCTGCCAAGAACAACCTTATATATGGCTATAAATCTTACAGGAGTGCAATAAAGGTGAACTGCATTTCACTGTAATAAGGTATGTGTTACACGCAGGCAGAGAGCATTAGGAACTGTGTGTAATAGCCAGTGCTTCCCAGTATTCATGTCAGAACAGAGGATGTAGTACTGTGGGCTGCAGAAGTCATTGAGATGTATTGCAGGTTTCTAGCCCTGAGTACTCTGACTTTATCATAACACTGCTGCTCTGTTTCAGGAGTTTGTGGTATTCATTTTATAAACCTTATTCTGAGGTGCTTGCAGCTCTTCTGCTCTGCACATCAAAAGTCATTCTGAAGAAGGAAATTTCCTTATCTCTGTCGCTATTGCCTTATTTATTTATTTTCCTTTTTTTAACATTAGAAATAGTTCAATCAAAATGTAAGTATGACATTGTAAATTCTAACTCTTTTTCAAGTACTGGAATCATAGCAATTTTATGATGCATTTAGAGACCCAAAATGCAAATAGGTACCTAATGAGATTCACAAAGGAGCCTGCTTCTTATTGAAGGTAGTTTGAAATGTAACTTCATTGTTTCTCTGACTTTGGGAACTTAAATATCTTTTACAAAAAAAAAATGGCTCTAATTCATTTGGGCACTTTTGAAAATCTTATCCTAAAACTTTATTTTTTTCATGTGAAAATCAATGTCTGGTACTGAACTGAATAGATAAATATATCAGTGTCATGGATTTTATTTCAGAATCTTTCAGCTGCTTCCAAATTTGCGTGATTTAAAACTAAATACAGTTGAAATACTATCAGCATGCATAAGTTTTGTTCTCTCAGTATTTGTGAGCTTAAAGAACCCACGCTAATAGTTTTTATTTTATAAAGTTGGGAAAATGTTTGAAAAAGTACTCACTGGTTCTGGTATTCATGGTTGGGCAACAGCATCTCATTATTAAATCCTGATCACCATTCCTGTATTCCAGCTGTTGTCATTTTATGGCGTCTTTTGGTCAAATTAAGTGCTGTGGTAAGCGTGTACAATTCCAATGGAGAACTGCAGGTTGTTATTCCTGAGCAAAATTTGGCATTTTGCCTAGATGTGTCTCAACTCCCACTCAGCTTGCGGGGAGGAGGGTAAAGAAAGCATAGAAGAGAAGAGAAGCAGACTTGATAAGAGTCTTCGCAGTGCTTTTTGTTGCTGCTCTTGTCAGCTTGCTTATATGAAAAGATGTTAAGTATTAAGAATTTGCTTCTGTCACCTACGTTATTAACTCAAAAGGTGTTCTGTGTGTGTTCATACATGTGAATACATAACTTGGCCTAGTGCTTACAAAAGTTGAATACTTAATTGTTGATTTTTCTTGGAATTGGGCATTGTTTTAATTTGTGTTTATATTAGTGTAATGATTCCAAAACCTATCCAATGTGACTGTAGTGCATACAAAAATAAGCCACATCATAAGATAATGCATACAAAACTATGTCCATAGCCAAAAAGACCCACCCCCCTTATTAATCCACTTTCCACAATTCCTTTCCCCTAGAAACAAGAGTCTAATGCTCTCCTATTCTCTCCTTGAAGAAGTTAGGACTCTTGCTTGCCTTGCTTTCCACCTTTTCTGTATCGAGGTGAATGCAAGAAAAGGAGAATAAAGGCAGAAATCTGTAAGGACTGAAATTCATGTCATGGCTCTGACTAGTAACCCTTCACTTCAGTAGAGGCTGCTGTCTGGATTGAGTGTTTCTGATTTCTTCAGTCAGGTGCCCTGTAGGGCAAAAGTGTGCTTCAAGCTGCAGTATGGGGAGTGGTGGGAAAGGCTATACAGCTCATGGCAGGGGAAGGGGGAGTACGTGAGTCAGCAACTAGACAGAGCAGGTCACCATGATGAATGAGGCAGGCTGACAGTTCAATACACAATACAAAAACTTCACTCTTTGTCCCCATCTTCCTTCCTAACATGGTTTCTAAAGTCTAATGGAGAAGTTTGGTTTCTCTGAGCGCAGCCTTTGAGAATTATGTCTGGAGGTGTTAATGCTTGCAACATCTATTCCCTGGCAGATCTATTTCAGAAAGATCCTTATAAACGCTTTCAAATGGTTTCTCAGAATGTTTAAAGCTTAAAACCATGACCTGCTGATGTCTTTCTTAAAGGCTGAAATTCTTTCTTCATTTCCAGAAGACATAAAATGCATACCAATTGCACCAGATTTTAAAATATTAAGTTCTGAAGAAACTCAAGATTCATTTGGGCTTATGAATCAATCTGTTGCACTCTGTACTTCCCAGTACAATAAGACTTTCCTTCAACTGAGAAAAATATTAACAGTATCATTTCAGTGGGCCTCTACAGGGTGGTTTTTAGTCCTAATAATCACAGTCACTTCACTTTTCCAGTGTTTAATCTTTGGCTGCTGCACCCCACACACCCAGCTTTACCACCCTTTGCCTGTAGCATTTGTGTTTCAGACTAGATACATAAAACTTCCAGGCATTCCTCTCTGCTGCCTTATGGCTCAGGAAAATTTAGCTTGAATTTGTCACGTAGCCTTTTGTATAACCTACATTTAAATTCAACTGTGTCTTCAGTTTCTGCCTGCTCCAGTAAGGGAATCTCCTGTTACATAAAACATGCACTCTTTTAATGGTAACCAGAGTTCATAGACTCTCCAAATGCTGGTCTGTACCTTGGAATTAGGCAGATCAGAGTGTCAGCTGCTTGAGGAGCATTGATACATTATGCTGCTCACAGAAGCACCGTGCAGCAGGAGAGATGCACTGAGAAACCCTGTTACCTCTTACCTTCCTTTAAAACCACACAGCATTGCTAAGCAGTAACATTTATGCCCCAGTTCAATTTTGTTTGCCCTGCCCCACGCACTGAAGCTGGTGTCTCTCAGTTGGTTGTAACATTTCCTGTTAATATTAGTAGGAGTTTTCTAAAAGTTAATTCAGAGGAAGTTCATCACGTGGAAAAGAGAAGAAAGGTGACTGAATTAAAGCTGCTCCTCAGCCTCTGAGAAGACCCATCTTGCAGGCTGCAAAACTGTAATTGATGCACAAGCTAGCATTGGCACCAAAAGGTGCTTTAGATGGGGTTCACAAAAGGTAGTTTAAAGCCAACGAGGTGCTGTCCAGGCATCAATGAGTGCGTAACGTAGACTGGCTTGCTTAAGTTTTCATAGTCTGGCATGTTGGAAGACGTTAAGTTGCTACTGGTTCTTTGCAGACTACAAGTTGCTACTGGATCTTTGCAGACTACAGAGATTACAGCCTTACGTGCATAAGACACATAGGAAGCATATGTTGCTTCTCCTGTCTTCTGTTTCTATTAATATAAGCAATGAGAAAAGCTGTATGCTAAGGTTTTCCCACTGAATCCTGTGGTCCTTGATTGGGATGCCCAGTATTTAAGTAGGTTATTTTGTTTTAACTGAAATATACTCTGTCTGCCCCAAATCCTTTGTAAACTAAAACCCCTAACGGTTTGTAAATAAAACTGGGTTCTCTCAAGGACAATGTAATTTTAATCATAGGCAGGCTTGATTCTGATCCCACTGAGGGACCAGACTGGCCAGTCTGTTCAGAGCCAGGCAGAACTGGCTTCTACCCTTAAAAACACAGCCTTATTCACTTCTGCATTGGAAAGAGTCTGTTGCGGGCAAAATGATTTGAGTTACACTTGTTGAAGTTTATTGTGCTATTTGCCAAAACCTGTCTACTTCTATTCATATCAGGTGTCAGAGTAGAAGAATATATGCTGGGGAAAAAAAGTATTTATACCACACAGCAATAAAATAGAAAAATCAGAAAATAACTGGTTGTTGTTTTTTGGTGTGTTTTTTTTTTTTTAATTTTTCAGAATATTACAACACTTTCACACTACTCCTGAAGATTACACCGTCATTTTCACATCTGGATGCACAACTGCACTTAAACTTGTAGCAGAAGCATTCCCTTGGATACCTGGAGGCACAAAGCAGCCCAGCAGTCGATTTTGTTACTTAACTGACAGCCACACATCTGTGGTCGGTATTAGGGGGATAACTGGCTCAATGAATGTCTCGTCTGTTCCAATAAAACCAAAAGAAATCTTGTTATCGGAAAAGAATAGGTTGTCAGCTGAAGAACAAAACTGCACGACGCCTCATCTTTTCTCTTATCCAGCTCAGAGCAATTTTTCTGGTACCAAATATCCCCTTTCATGGATACAGGATATAAAATCTGGAAAACTTTGCCCCATCAAAATACCAGGGAAGTGGTTTGTTCTGCTAGATGCAGCTTCGTATGTGAGCAGTTCTCCGTTAGACTTGGAAGTTCACCAAGCTGACTTTATCCCCATCTCATTCTATAAAATCTTTGGATTCCCAACTGGTTTAGGAGCATTATTGGTAAACAACCGGATTGCCCCCCTCTTGCGGAAAACTTACTTCGGAGGTGGAACTGCAGCTGCCTACCTTGCAGGAGAGGATTTTTATTTTCCAAGGAAATCTATAGCTGAAAGGTAAGGTTTTGTTTAACAAAAGGGAGGGGTGGGTTTGCTAATACTGTTTGTGCTAGATAAGCGTCTTAGGGTTGGTGCATGCACTGGGCTGTGACAGCTGTATTTCCTTATTGGAATAGTTGCATAGATGTGCCACATCTAACTGTTTTTTTTTAGTATTAATTTTTCCTATCTAAAGAACATAATCTGAAATATCTACCTTCCTTCCCTGATCTAGTCAAAACTAGTAAAAATATAAGGCTTCAGTCAGTGACTTACAGGTCAGTACATGCATTTTTTAATTTATATTTAAGGTACCTCAGTGGAACTGTGATTTGGTTTTGGAGCAGCCAGGCCAAGGTTGATCACGCAGTATAATGACCCTCAGTGAAATTGGAAAGTAAGGTCCATGTATTTCACTGGAAAGATGGCATGCTTTACCCTCAAGAGAAGCTATCAGAAGGACGTGCATTAAGATAAATAACCTAAGACAAATATTTGTGGCTCTCTTATTAACCTGACTGAGGTTCTGGAGAAGCTGTGAAGCACTCCTACAGGAAATAGAGGACACCTAAAGGAGGTTAAGCATACACACATAAAGAAATGCAGGGCAATTTATATGTTTTCTCCTAGTCCCTTAACACATTGAAATGCCACTCTTAGTGGCACAAAGGAAATGCTTAAGATCAGCTGTTAATATTTAATTACAGTACTTGGGAGAGGCTAGAGGAATTGATAAAAAAAGCCATTCATGCCTTGCATTTGTTTATGGATGTATATTCAGCAGCACAATATTCTACATCTCCCAGGATGAAAATGTCTGACCTTTCACTGTACATGTAGAAATGCATAATGATGCTTCATGTGTGTGCACCTCTTCTAAGTGTGTGTTTTGAGTGTTGCCGTGGGGTTTTGATTCTGGACCGGTAAATGCAGAGGCGGGCCTCATTAGCATGGCTCTTTTGCCAAAAGAAGCCATACGTTATTTCTGAAATGGAAATTGGTACAGTTAATCTTTCAATTTAGAAATAAAAACATCAGGGAAACATTTGCATTATGACCTCTGTTTCCGGTTTTTCAAACTGAAAAGGCTTTGAAGTGCAGCATTCACAGAAAGCCAGGATGAAAGGACATAAAAATCATGAGATCCTAGAGTGCTCTTGCATCACTTTCAAACCAAGGAGAAAACCTGCTTTAATTTGACCTGGGCAGGCTCTAATTTCTCAGTGGCTTTTCTAGAGATAATTGACACATGACTCCTGAGATTGCATAGCAGATAAAACTATCTGAAACACAGCTTAAGTCTCAATTCTGCTTTTATAGGTTTTTTTTTAGTAAGAGGGGAAGTGTATGTGGGAACCTGGAAGGGAGCACTACCTCTGGTGTCTTTCTCAGGAGTTTTCAGAGGTTGATACCTTTCAGGTATCTGAGGTACGTGCTGCTTTCAAGGGCTTTTTTTACTGGATCAGAAGGGCCTGCTTCAACCATTTTATACCATTTTTATACCATTTTATAAACAAAGGGATTTGTCCAGTCTAATTTCTCATTCAAGCTCAGTACAGACTGTCTAATCTTGGTTTGAGGAAACCTAACTAAAATAGTCAAATCTGACAGCTGGATACCCAGGCATGGGACACGAGTTCTTGTTACACACCAAAGTGTCAGGCAGAGAGTTTGAGTCATTGTACGTACATATATATTTACAGTTGTCCTCATCTTTGTTTTTTATTTGTAAACCTAATATTTAAAAGTTCATGTTTAGAGTATTATTGATGCTCTCTGTAATCTCAGTGAACTGTGGATACTTAAATCCTACCTGGAGATACTTGAAGTTTACAAAGATAGATTAGGAATGAGGATAACCACTTACTTGAAAAAACAAAAGCAACAGCTTTGAAATTTTCCATCAATTTCCTCCAAACTATGTCATCCAAATTTGTTTTTCTTTTTCTCTACTGTTACGGGTTTTTTCCTTTTTATGCTTTAAAGTGTTTTCCTGAGAATAAAATACAGAGAGAGAGCAGTTAGGAACAGAACTACTACACCTGAAATGCCAGGCCACCGTGGCCAGAGCTAATATGATTACCTTATCTGTGGGCCATGTTTCCATTTCTTTGCCAGTGACTGAAACCTGGGTCATTATTTCTCATATAAGTAGCAACTCTACCTAAAGCCAGGTTTTATCCCTGACAAATTACAGTAAGGAGTCTCTATCCCTAGAGGTATCCAAACCCAACTGGAGAAGGTCCTGAGCAACCTGCTTCAGCTGGATATGCTTTGAGCAGGAGATTGGAGTTGAGATCCCTAGGGGTCCTTTACAGCCTCTGGGCTTCTGTTGTTGATTCTGTGTACCTCTGCCAAACCCCATCTGCATTCTCTCTTTAGGCATGACTTTGTGATTTCAAAAATTTGGTTTCTTAAAACTTTTTTTTTAAAAAAAGCTTGTTTTCAGTGCTGGATTAGCACTGGGATTCAATACACTGGAACATGTCATTTAATGTGGTTATTCGTAAGGAAATGTGAACTCTAACAAATACTATAGAAAAGTGAATTACAATATGTGTATCCAAATACCCTCAGCAGAAGGTATTCCGCATCTATGCATAATCAAAGTGCAGTGCACTAAAGGAATTAGATTTTTCTAAGTCAAGTTGAAACTTGAGTGGTGATGTGTAATGAAAGGGTGTTTCATCTTTCCTTCCCAGGACTGTCAAAATGGTTACCTTTTGTCTTAATAGATAAAGCTTTTCTTAGTGTTTCCTCTATTTTATTTTGTTGTTCTTGCTATATAAATTATTCTACCATGGTTTCTTTTACAATCCTTTAATAACCTTAAATCACTTCCACATTTTCCTACTTCATAGCAGTAGCCAGTCTTCCTATATCAACTTTTAAAATCATGTTTATTGTATTTTCATCCTTGTATCAAACAGCTTGACAAATTATTATTATCATTCACAAATCTAGCCTCATTTCCTATCTTTTTTTTCTGCACAGCATGAGATAATAAAATAATATGATTATGTATAGCAAGAATTCAGCGATAAAATATTCATCATCTGCCCTATTTTTCTTTTGTATCTGCAAGTGCTATTCAGAATCTGATCATCCTGGAATTTACGACTAAGGGAAAAGAGGCTGTTGTGTTATCTGTAAATTGGATATCTGCATCTTAGTCTACTGGTGTGAAATATCTAGTGCATTAACTGTTGTGTGTTTTTCATTTCCAAATGCATTTTCAAAAGCTTTGGAAATCCAGATGGCATGACTTTGTCCCTGATGAATTTTAGTAGCTGCTGCTTGAATGATTTGACAGCCCCAAAGCAGCACCCACACTTTTATAGTCTGTGATGGATTTTACTTAAACAAAGCAGGTTTCTTTATTCTTGATGCTGTAGCTTTTTATCTTTGAAGTGATTCCATGGCTGATACTTTTGACCTGCAGATGAAAGATTAGATCCCTGAAGCTCTGCAGGAAATGTCCTTAATTAGGGCCCACACATGTACTATAGTGCAGAACTATGCTAGATTTCCCCAGCAAATTCTGCACATGCCTTTGCAGGTATATGTATAGAAGCATGGTTTGGATCCTCAATTACTTGCTGATTTTGTGCATGCTGATGGGAAGGGAAGGAAGGAGTGGAAAATGAACGAAGAAAGATAGGGATGAGAGCTTTCGCTAGGAACCCAAGATTTGGAGCTGGCAACAAAATCCTGAGGCAGTGTAGTGGATGTGGAGCATGGGAAATCCCTTAGCAAAAAGCTGTTCTTCAGCTTGAAGTTGTCTCTTCAGCATTACTGCATCTTTCTCTCAACACAGAGAAAAAGAATACAGTGACAGGTGCTGGTTTGTTCCATAGAAACTATTCATAGTGCTGAGAAACTACTTAAGGACTGGACCGTGTTTAGAAGAGCACAATACTTTTGCACATGCTTACCTTGTAGTCCAGTGTATGCGCATTCACTACACATTCAAGGGTTCTGTCCATCTGCCCATGATTACTTTAAAGTGGTAAGTGGGTAAAAATATCTCCCTGTTGACTAGTACCTTTTGTTCAGGCATTTTGTTATGCTGCTTCCAAGTGTTATATTATGTCGCTAAACATGATGTTTTGATATCTCCAAGCAGTACTACTTCCTGGGAAATATCTAAATCTATAAAATTCCTGTAAAACCTGTTTTGAGACAGCCTTTATTCTCGAAATTTTGTTTGAGCAGCTGGTGTTGCATATTTTTAGCTACACAGCTGGAGAAGATTGGTGGTTAAGGTCTTCCAGGTTATACAAAACCCCAGTTCAGTGTTATCCGCAGAGGTTCAGACAGACACCTCCTGGAGTACAAAATCAGCTGTAATTACCAGGTTCTTCCAGCACAGATTTTGGGGAAAAAAAAGAGAATAAGCTTCCATTCAACACCTGAACTGCTTGCTCCCATGTTTTACAGAGTCCAGAGACATAGAAGAAGGTGTCAACTGATTAAGCTCTTCAGTATGTCCCAGGGAGAGGTTATTTGAGGTGTGCTTTTATCCTTAGTTGCACAGTTGGGAAACCCGAATCTGAAGTGGGTCATATGTAGGGCTTAGAGTTGCAAATCTTAGGAATGAGCCCAAAAGAGGGGCATCATATTGGTTAATGCCTAAATGTTTGGGTCTATCACAGCATGCAGTTCCAGTGCACAGATTCCCAAACTACTTTTAATCGAACCAGTTCAGGACCCCAATGCAATGTAGCCACAGTGCCACAGACATCCATGCTGGGCAATTTACATTGCCTCTGAGGAAGATAATACATTTAGGCACACTGGAATGTCTTTGTGCTAAGCTTCCCCTGTATGAAAATACATACAGGGGAAAGTGGGGTTTTTAGGCAGAGGAGGTAGTTGACCTTGCACACTTTTTAGCAATATTTACCAAAATGAAATTAATAAAATCCATAAATGTAAATAATTTTAAATGCTACTGAGGATTCTTATATTTGGAAACAGGCTGAACTAAACTAAACATTTTTCTTCTTTCATTGTTAAAGACTCGCTGAAAGCCAGTAGTAATCATGATGTGCCTAATGCAGTCACATGCCTAGTGCCAGAGGTTCATGTAAGTCAACTACATCCCAGTATATGACTGGCAACAAATTATTGACTTATGAAATAAACCTTATAAATTGCTAGGAGGTTATAATGCATGCATTTTTAAATAAAAGAAAGAAATTTGGAGCTCATTATAAAATGCATTTTTCTTAAAATATAAAATGTTTTGAGAAGATAGCAAGAAGGAAAGTAATTCTGTTATATACCAGGACTTTGATCAAATACAGAAAAAATTCTGCCTGAACCACGATGTACCTTTGCAGTCATTGTGGCTAGGAAGTTTTCATGATGTAGTTTTACCCTAGAGAGTTCTTATATTCAAATATAGAATCAAGCCTTTTCCCTAAGTCTTCTTCAAGAGGTTTTGTAAATTTCTAGCATGAGTGATTCAGATTTTACAGCATTTGTTTACTGTTGATAAATCTATTTCGCACTTTCTATTGTGCTTTGTAGGTTTTATATTTGTGATTGATTAACCTGTTTGATATATGAGGAAAAACAATGGTAACTTGATTGGCATAAAAACCCAGGTTTTTTTCTTCACTATTTATACTGTGTATTTAGAATATCTTGATATTAGCATGTAAAAGGGTGAGGCTGGCTTTTTGACCCAGGCAATATTTATCTCATACAAGTCCTGCTCAGATAATGTTAAGGGATTGATTTACTTCAAAGTGCAGGAATTAAAGCTTTTGCTCTCCCTTTTTACCTCAGGCAGTTCTTAGGAACAGGAATTGCTGTAAATACTCCATGGTATAGTATATAATTAGTATAATGCTCTTCGTCTGACTCCTGAATTCTTAGAGAAAAAAAGCATGAGCTAAGGTAGACAAACAGAACAGCTGTAACTAGTATCAGGGGGTCAATTTTGATATTTAAGATTATTTTAACCTAGGTTCTTTTATGCTCTGAATCTTCCAGCATGAGTGTGTGCATTTTAAATACTTTCACAGTGATGCTGAAATTGTTCTGAGTTGGCTACTGAAACTTTATTGGCTTTTTTGGAGTGAATTTAATCTTGGTTTACAGAGTGCAGCCGGAGATGTGCAGGAAGCACTGAACCCGGGCACAAGCGTGTGCTGCTTGTGGGCCTGGCCTTGCATGGGACATATATCCCTATGCCTCTCCAAAACCAACCAAAAAGGGGTGAATCCTTCTCACATCTTCCCTCTTGCCCTAGGGAAGCAATTACTGCTCTTTCTGACCTTGTGGAAGGGGTGTGTCTCTTCTCCTTCCTTGTGCTATAGGAGCTGTGCTGCCCAAGCAGGGGAGGAGTGGTAAGAAAGTCATCCGGGTGAGGAATGACCATGACAATGGGTTTGTTTTTTCCATTTGGGGATTTCTTTAAATCATGAAATGATGTGAGAGGGAGATGGGTATGAGAAATGAGAAAAACTACAATGAAGATGACAAACATGGAGGAAAGGTTGAAACAACATGTCTATAAAGGTGGTCCCCCAGGCCCCAGATGTGGTGATGTGAGATTGCTGCTGAGAGGATGGCAGCTCTTCATGGGGAGAGGTGGGTCTGCTGCTGGAGCTGACCCAGCACACAAGGGCTCCTTCAGGCAGAATGGGGGGCACTGCCTTGAAGGGGCTTTCTTCATGAACCATTAACACCAGGCAGGGAAATGCCTGACGCATTCTAGCAATATGGCTCAATGTCTCCATCTTTTCATGTGTCCCAAATCTGCACATGGGTAGTGACAGGTCTTTCTGTTTTGTGGAGTTAATGAACCCAAACTGCAGAATGCTACTGCGCTCATCTGCTGTACTGCCCAGGCCCTCTGCCACCTGGGTGGACTTTGCACCACAGACCGAGATACTTGGGTCCCCATGTGGAGTTAGGGATCCCAGCTGTGAACATGAAGTTTAATTTCCCATGTCTGAATGAAAGCTAAATCCCTTATGGCTCTTTCTGTTGCCAGGTAGAGGAAATTAACTGAGGTCATGAACCCCATATCAGTCCATTTGCTAGGTCTAATGGTGAACTGATGCCTTTGCAGCTCCATAGCAGGCCATGGCAACCTCTCCAGAGGCAAACACTGGTAGCAAGGTTGTCTGGCTGCATAAACCCTGCATTTTGAACCATCTCAATATCAACACTTCTGTCATTTTCCTGTTGGAACCTGTCTCATGGTAAAATCCCATCCAGCTCTGCCGTGCGTCTCCCTGAGCTGAGTTTCACATAGAACTGAGGTATCTGTGTTGGGTAAACCAAGGACTGTTTTGGTTTTGTAGAGGGGAAGGTATGGGGGGAGGAAAGCAGGCATCACCCTCCCGGGCCTCTCTGGGGGAGTGGTTACGGGGAGCAACTTTTAGACTTAAGAAAGAGATCTGAGTTGGGTTTTAAAACAGAGTAGTGCAGAGTGATGGAAGTGGTGGGGAGGGGAGTATTGGTGTCTATTCTCCACTTCAGAAAAGGACTGAAGCATATGTATTTAAGTCAACCTCTATTCAGAAATGTCTCTGAGCATTAGTGATGACTTCAGCTTGTACTAGAAGTAGAATAGATTTATGTTAATTGCAGTGCTGTGTTTTTGCGTGGATCCTTTTGGAAGCAAAGCTCTTACAAAATACTTATTTTCTTCCTTTACAGCAGAGCCTGTCTCCTTTTTACTTGTGTCAGTTTGGGCTATTCTTTTTGGAGGGCAGGGGGAGGACAGAGACATAGTGGAGTGTGCGGCAATTAAAATTACTGGCTGAATGCAATACAAATTTAGTGTGATGGGTCTAAGTTTTTTCCTTTAACATTATGTCCTTACTGCAAATAACCATTATACAATGAAAAAGTGTACTTCGTTGATAGAAACTGAGACTAAGTTTATGTCAGGAAATGACTGACCACAAATAGCAAATTATCTCCTCTACTATAACATACTAATGCACTATAGCGTCATATGAGTTGATGTTAACTGGTTTTGCTTACTTTTCAATGCCCTTTTCAGTAGAAGGTGCTAAAAATCAGTGGTGTTCAGCATGTTGTGCATGGATCCTTTGAGACCCATGAAATCACCATAAAGGCTCCACGAAAGGAGACCAAGGCACCTTCATATATCATGTAGCAGTCATGTACGTGACATTTCAAAGAAGATCTTCACCTTCACTGGATTTTTTCAAGTCCAGTGACTTCCATCCACTCAAAATCATGCTTCTAAAATCTTTCTTGGAAGTTATTCTGGGTCAGACATATTCTTGTCCATATTCTCAGAGACAAGTCTTTTAAGATAAGGATGTATTTCTGCAGCCTGAGTAAAGTCAGAATACAAGAGAGTGAGCTGAAATGACCATTGAGGCTTGTCTGTTAATAGCGAAAGACTCACAAATCCATGTTAAATTTAATGACTCAGATTATGTGACTTCCTATGTGATACCCATATGTTTTAATGATCACTGGCTTCCTAGTGAGGAAAAAGAGAGATAAAGGAACAGAGTAGTTTAAATGTTTAGATGATACCACTCAGGCTTTACTGGAAGATACCAAGTACAAGCATGGGGTTTTGGTTGGGGTTTTCCATTTTCTTACTAGCCAAATATATGCAACAGTGCATCTGGTAGTTGTGCTCTTGGGAACCCATGAAAGAAACATCTACAGGCTTCTCAAACAGATTTAATTCAGAAGAAAAAGGAAAATATTGATGCTCTTGAGAAAAAAAAAAGGTTTTACAGTCTATCTGTCTTGACTTTCACATATAAGCAACAGTTTCCAAAACAGGAAATACTCAGATTTGATTAAATACTTGGCTGTCACATCTCAGTCTGTTCATGTTCAATTAAAAAATTAAGAGGGATTCTCTAGCATTATTATAATCTACTTTTTCCATATCTAGGCATTTATAATATCAAATAACATCTGCTACGGCTTAATAACTGTGTCAAATTATTGTAATAGCTTCATTTTCAGTGAATTTTATGATAAAAAGTTTTAGAGTTGCAGCAGGGAAAGTACTTATGCTGAAAGGATTGTGTCTCCTATTTCATACTTTATGGCAGAAATTGTGCAGTGATGTTTTCAGGTAGTACTTTGAAGTAGCCCTTTTATTCTTTTTTTTTATTTTTTTTTTGCTACTGATACCAATTTTGATACTTTTGTAAGCTCAGCAATACAGGTGGAATTGCTTTTCTTCATATCATGCAGTGCTAAAATGAGTTTAGTATGAATCTAATTCTTATCACTCACTTGGGCTTAAATTAGAGGTATCTTGGTTGATCTTAAGTTAGCTACACTAATAGATGACCAGTATAAGTGAGAAAAATGTCACGCTTCTTTTCTCAGTGACAGATTTAGCATGGTCTGTCCTCTTTTTGAGAATGATAAATTCAGGCTAAGTAACAGTAACCCAGTTAACCCTTCCTACAAAAGCGAATGTTGGGGTTTTTTTGTTTTTCTGCTCTCAGTATATACAAATGAAAGCAGATCTTTTGAAGTCCTCATCAGTGTTAAGAATTTTGTTCATGACAAATTATGCTTAGATCTTGTTTGTTTTGTGTAGCCATTTTTCCTGTATTTTGTCGTGATGGGTTAGTTTAGGACTTAATCAAAATAATGAGCCAGGGTCAGAGTTAGGCTTAGATTTTCTGACTTTGTCTTCAAAAAGATAAAAAAGCCTTGCATGAGATATTATCAAATTAAACACAACATATGTATATAAGAAATAAAATCATTCTCTGTAATGGCTGAAAAAGGTATGCCAAGGGGAGCACATCACTGTGCCAGCATTGCTCCTTTAACAACATTCTCATTTGAGACACCCATTTGGGTGGAGCATGTCAGCATCAGCAACAAGATGCCATGCAAATAATGGTGAGGGTTAAGCATAGGGTTCAGAAAGACAAAAAACTACAGCGAGAGGGACAGTGGTGATGTCAAAGCATACCAAGGGGAGCTTGGCACAGCACCAACATTGCTTCTTCCACAACTTTCCCAAGTGGCCCAGTCATGGTTCTGGGGATGTAGGCATCCCCTCTGTGGTGGTGGTTAAATTACGTTTAGGGTTACAGATAAGATCAAAGTCCAGATATACAAAAGGCCTACAGCTCCTGGGACACTGGTGATACCAAGGGAATGCCAAAGGGAGTACGCCACTGCACCGTTGCTCCTTCAAAACTTTTCTCATCTGGGACACACATTAGGGTGGAGGACGTCAGCATCAGCTCCAAGATTCCATGAAAATTATGTTAGGGTTATGGATAGGATCAGGTTTTAGAGAGAACCACATATCCTACAGCTCCCAGGATACTGAGGTTTCCAAAGACATGCCAAGGGGAGCTTGGCGAAGCTCCAGCATTGCTCCTACAACACCATTTTCATCTGGGCCACAATTGGTGCTGGGTATGTAGACCTCTCCTTGGTGGTGGTGGCTAACACTAGGGTTAGCTTTAGGGTTAGTCTTCAGAGAACCCCAAAACCTACAGTTCCAGGGACACTGGTGATACCAAGGGCATGCCAAGGGGAGCACAGCACTGCATCAGCATTGGACCTTCAACAACTTTCTCATACAGGACACACATTTGTCTGGAGGATGTCAGCCTCAGCTCCAAGATGCCATGCAATTAGGGTTAGGGTTGGGTTTAGGGTTCAGAGAGACATAAAACCTACAGCTCCAGGGACACTGGGGCTGTAAAAGGCATGGCAAGGGGAGCTTGGCACAGCATCAATATTGCTTCTTCCACAACTTTCCAAAGCGGTTCTGTCATCGTGCTGGGGATGTAGGCAGAATCTTTATGGTGGCGGCTTAATTTAGAGTTTGGTTTAAGGTTAGAGCTCAGAGATCCACTAAGCCTATGGCTCCAGGGACACTTGTGCTGCCAAAGACATGCCAAGGGGAGCACGGCACTGTACCAACATTGCTCCTTCAGCACCTTTTTCATCTGGCACGCTTATTTGGGTGGAGCACGTCAGCCTCAGCTCCAAGACGCCATGCATATTAGGGTTAGGCTTAGGGTTAGGGCTGAGAGAGCCAAAATGCCTGCAACTCCAAAGACATTGGTGTTGTCAAAGGCGTGCCAAGGGGAGCATGGCACTGCACCAACAGTGTTCCATCAACACATTTCTCATCTTGGAAACCCATTTGTTTGGAAGACATCAGCTCCAAGATGCCATGCAATTAGGTGTGGCGTTTCACAACACAGACTCAAATTGATGAGGAGATTCAAATCCAACTTTATTAAAACCAAGCCCTTTTTATCCCTGTGTTCAGTACTTTCCCAGCCTGCACAAACATGCCATGTTCAGTCTCATTGACCCCTGTAAAAACCTCCAGGTAAATAGTCCAATCACAATGCTGCAGACCCTCTCACAACCCCCACATCCTCTGGCCTCCAACTGAGATTCCTGCCAGAATTACATTCTGGCCTATCCCCCAAAGCTTGTTTTTTGAACTTTCCTGTCCTTCAACATTCCAACTCATTGTCCCAGGGTTTGTAAAGCACCAAGGCCTCAGAGCTCATTCCCAAACTCTTTTTCACACAAATCTTATCACCTTCCCTCCCCACAATTAGGGCTAGGGTTAGGGTTAGGGTTCAGAGATCCACAAAGCCTACAGCTCCAGGGACGCTGGTGCCGTCAAAGGCATGCCAAGTGGAACATGGCACTGTACCAACATTACTACTTCTACACCCTTTCCATCTGGGCCAGCCATAGTGCTGAGTATGTAGACCTTGTCTCCGTGGTGGCATCATAATTTGGTATTAGATTTAGGGTTTGTCTTCAGAGATCCACAAAGTCTGTAACTCCAAAGACTGGTGCAGTCGAAGGCATGGCAAGGGGAGCTCGGCACTGCACCATCATTGCTCTGTCAACGTTTTTTTCATCTGGCACACCCATTAAGGTGGAGGATGTCAGCCTCAGCTCCAAGATGCCATGCAAGTTACGGTGTAGGTTAGGGTTAGAGTTAGGGCTAGGGTTGAGTTTAGGGTGCAAAGAGCCATAATGACTGCAACTCCAGGAGCACTTGTGCTGCCAAAGGCATGCCAAGGAGAGCACAGCACTGCACCAACATTGCTCCTTCAACATATTTTCTTCTGGTCCAGCCATGGCGCTGCTGGGGGCTGTAGACCTCATCTGCATGGTGGTGGCTTAATTTAGGGTTAAGGTTAGGGTTCAGAGATCCACAAAGCCTACAGCTTCAGGAACACTGAGGGTATAAAAGGCATGACAAGGAGAGTATAGCACTGCCGCAACATTACTTCTCCCACAGCTTTCCCAAATGGTCCAGTCATGGTGTTGGGGATGTTTCTTCATCAGTTGTTGTTGGGGATGTTTCTTCATCAATTCTATGGTGGCAGCTTAATTTAGGGTAGGACTTAGGGTTAGGTTTCAGAGATCCACAAAGCCTACAGCTACAGGAACACTGGATATTTAAAAGCCATGGCAAGGAGAGTACGGAACTGCACCAACATTGCTCCATTAATAAGGAGGAAATTGCTCCATTATAAGGAGGAAATTCTTTCCTGTTAGGGTGGTGAGGCACTGGAATAGGTTGCCCAGGGAGGTTGTGAATGCTCCATCCCTGGCAGTGTTCAAGACCAGGTTGGACAAGGCCTTGGGTGATATGATTTAGCGTGAGGTGTCCCTGCCTATGGCAGGGGGTTGGAACTAGATGGTCTTAAGGTCCTTTCCAACCCTAACTATTCTATGATTCTATGATTCTATGATTCTATGATTCTATTCTATGATTAACACCTTTCTCATATGGAACACTCACTTGTCTGTAGCACGCCAGCCTCACCGCCAAGATGCCATGGAAATTAGCTTTTAGGTTAGAGTTAGGGTTAGAGTTGATAGAGCCAAAATTCCTACAGCTCCAGGGACACTGGTGCTGCCAAAGCCATGCCAAGGGTACCATGGCACCACACCAACATTGCTCCTTCAGCACCTTTTTCATCTGGCACACTTATTCGGGTGTAGCACATCAGCTTCAGCTCAAAGATGCCATGTAAATTAGAGTTAGATTTAGGGTTCAGAGTGCCACAAAGCCTGCAGCTCCAAGAATACTGGGGTTGCCAAAGACATTCTTATGGGAGCATGGCACAGCACCAGCATTGCTCTATCATCTACTTTCTCTTCTGGGACAGCCATTCTGGTGGAGGACATCAGACACAGCTCCAAGATGGCATGCAAATTAGGGTTAGTCTTAGGGTTAGGGTTCGGAGAGCATTAATGCCTACAGATGCAGGGATATTGCTGCTGGCAAAGCCATACCAAGTTTAGCATAGCACTGCACCAACATAGCTCCTTCAACCCCTTTCTCGTCTGGGACACCCATTCAGGTGGAGAACATCAGCCTTCAGCTTTAAGATGCCATGCATATTAGGTTTATGGTTAGGTTTCAGACACCAATATTTCTCTAATAATTTCTTTATTTCTGATACTTATTTGTAACATTTTTTCTAATGTCACCTTGACTACTTGAATCTAGTGTAGTTTTAATCACTCTCTGTGACAGAAATCCTTCAAAATATTTTTCCCACATCACTTGTTTGCAGATTAGGCTGTCTTTCTTTTAAAGAAATAGGTTTCATACTGATCTGACTGCCAGTATAATTCAAAATCATTGAGATATTAGCATTTTGATCTCAATGTTAGAGCTTGTTTTGTATAAGAAGAGTACAAGAATGTTGTGTGTTGTTTTGTCGAGTATCATAAACTTAGCTTTGTCTCTGTCTTTGGATATTGCACGTCTGAGTAGGGAAGTCTTGTCATTATCTAGCTTTTCACTGTTACAAGAATCACCTTTTAGAAGCACAGGAACAGGCAATTACACTCTGTATTAATTCAAGCACATGTGGCAGAAGACCAGCTTTGCTGAATAGGGAACTCCTTTTGGGGTTCAAGAAGAAAAAGAAATTGTATGATCTCTGGAAGGGAGGTCAGGATTTGCAGGAAGATTACAGAGCTGTTGTTTGTATAGGCAGGGAGAAGACATGAAAGGCCAAAGCTCAGAGTCAAAACTAGTCAGTATTTTTTCAGATAATAAGAGCATTATGAATGCCAACAGTGAGAGGGGGTCTAAAGAAAACACTGGACCAATACTTGTTGAAGTTAAACCTCTGACTAATAGGGATGAACAAAAAGCAGAGGCATTTAATGCATTTTTTACATCGGTCTTCAATAATACTGATAGACCTTGGGCTGCCCTGTCCCCTGAGTCGAAGGATCACAAGCATGGGAACAGTGACTTTCCATTTGTGGACACTGAAATTGTAAGGAACCTGCTGTACCCTCTGAATGTTCACAAGTTTATGGGGCCTGATGAAATTCATCTCAGAGTACTTAAGGAGCTAGTGGATGCTATAGCAGGACCCTCGATCATCAGACAACATTCTTGGGGGTTCGGGGAGGTCCCAAAAAGCGAGCAAATCTATAATCTACAAAAAAGGTCAGGAAAACTCAGGGAACTACAGACTTGAGATTCCTAACCTTAATCTTATTAGTCAGACATCAATTTTTTTGGATACAGTTGTTTGTTTCTGCATTATATACTGAAAACACATGGACATCTTTCTGAAGGTATTACATATTCCACAAACAGCATCATGTTTCACAGAATCACAGAATCCCAAGGGTTGGAAGGGACCTCAAAAGATCATCGAGTCCAACCCCCCTGCAAGAGCAGGGTAACCTAGAATACATCGCACAGGAACTTGTCCAGGTGAGCCTTGAATATCTCCAACGTAGGAGACTCCACAACCCCCCTGGGCAACCCGTTCCAGTGCTCTGTCACTCTCACAGTAAAGAAATTTTTCCTGATGTTCACATGGAACCTCCTATGCTCCGGTTTACACCCATTGCCCCTTGTCCTGTCACTGGACATCACTGAAGAAAACCTAGCTCTATCATCCTGACACTCACCCTTTACATATTTGTAAACATTGGTGAGGTCACCCCTCAGTCTCCTCTTCTCCAAGCTAAAGAGTCCCAGCTCCCTCAGCCTCTCCTCATAAGAGAGATGTTCCATTCCCTTAATCATCTTTGTGGCTCTGCGCTGGACTCTTTCAAGCAATTCCCTGTCCTTGTTGAACTGAGGGGCCCAGAACTGGACACAATATTCCAGATGCGGCCTCACCAAGGCAGAGTAGAGGGGGAGGAGAACCTCTCTTGACCTACTAACCACGCCCTTTCTAACGCACCCTAGGATGCCATTGGCCTTCTTGGCCACAAGGGCACATTGCTGGCTCATGGTCATCCTCCTATCCACCAGGACCCCCAGGTCCCTTTCCCCTTCACTACTGTCCAGCAGGTCAGCCCCCAACCTGTACTGGTACATGGGGTTGTTCTTCCCCAGATGCAAGACTCTACACTTGCTCTTGTTTCACTTCCTTTTTAAAAGTTATTCATGGAGTTGCCAGAATATTAGGTTTGAGATCTTATAATTCTGAAAATTTTTATTTAAGTCTTCTATTGAGATTTTGGCTGCAGTTTCACTAAAATGCAACTATTTCAAGAGAAAGCACTTTAGGTGACTTCTTAGGGAGACATCTTTCAATCAAAATACAATATTTGGTTGAAACTTCATGGTTCTCCATTAATTCACATGTAACTTGTATTTTGTGTAAGGTTTAATACTTGGTCATATTTGCATGGCTAACATAAAAATGTTCAATGTTTACTAAGAATTTCATGCTGAAACTTCTGTAGTGTTTGCAAAGTCAAAGTAATTTTTTTTTTGTTGGCATGCTTTAAACTGTGCTGCTGATGTAGGTTCACAACAGAGCACAGGTAAACATTATTAATGGAAATGATGTAAAACTTTGACTTCAGACGAGGCATCTGAATGTGTTCAGCTTCTAAACAAAATGTGAATCAAACTGTGCTATGTTTCTCTTGCTAAAGGAGAATGGTCTTCTAAGTTGTTCATGTGGCAGTTTGCAGCAGACGTCCTAAATATTATGGAATAAACTATATAAAGATTAATGTCCACAGCACGAATGCACCTGCAACCTTCATTTATATGAAGTGTATACAAGAATGTAGATATATTCATTGTACGTTCCCTAAAAATTTCTCTAATACCTGCATGCTGTTAACATTGTCACCAAAACTTAATGTGATAGTATGCATTCCTTGGTGGATGTGCTACCTTTTAAGATCAAGTATATGAAATTTTCAGAAATTCAGATATTTGATGAATTGAATCTACAGTATAACTACATTTAAAGTATAGCAAATATGGAGTTTATTTCAGTTCCCCGTGTGCAAGAAAATGTGAACTGACACATACTTCTTCCATGCAGAGAGCTCTGAATAGTTCTCATTTAATCTCCCTTTCTATCTGATGAACACAAATGCTTGGCAATCAGGACTATGAGTCAAAGATAAAGGAAGATTTCTTATCCTAGACTGGTTTATTTAAATGATGAGCTAACAGAGAGAATGTGAATCTTGAAGAGATCATTTTGTAGTTAATGAGGCAGTTATAACAGCCAACGAGACCTACCTTCAGCTATTTAAATGGCTGCAGGAATGTTAAAAATTTATATGATCATAAGAATTCTCAGTAGAATATCTTATTTAAGTAAACTTTTCTTATCTTTGCTGCTTTCCCATGTTAAGGATTAATAATCTGTTAATTTAACATTTTTGAAACTTTTTTCCTCAGGTACACAAAGAATTTAACAAGGAAAACCTAACTGTCATTAAATACCATTGGGGTTCATTCAAATACTTTTTAATCTATAGTGGCAAATTGAAGAGGTGTGAAAATACTTGACAAGTCTGTCAAATGTGCTTTTGTGTGGGTGTCCTGAAAGAGGTGGAGGAAAAGTATTATTCCTTCAATATATTAATGTCTGCAAATTGCACTGTCAACACACTTTCAAGTGCAAATGACATGTACGAAAAGGAAAGCTGCATACACACAAACAAGAAGGAGAGTATGCCTCTAGAGAGTTTTTTCACTGAAATACTGAGCAAACAATATCTAAGCCATAAGTATGGATGCAGCTGAACCCAGGACAAGCGTCTTGCATGACAAATATTTTTTCCTGCAAATTAAATCGGGACCTCTCTCTTCATCTGAGCATAATGGAGATTGAAGCCTGTAGCTAATATCCAGAGTAATCTAGGCATGGGACCCCCTGCTTGTGACAGGTTAATTTTTTTATTCTGCATGGTGCTGTGTGTAAGAGCTATTTTACATCCTTTGCCTTTAAATTTTAGCTGGCCAAACAGCATCTCAGGCAATGACCTGGCAAAAAATACTGATCAGCGTGCAGGGTGAGCAATAGCTGTGATGTTGTATTCTTAACTATTTCTAATTTTATTAGCCTCTTTACCGTGCCTTGCTGTCAGCATGTCTGTAGATTTAACTGTACAGAAGTGAAAATAGAAGCCACGTCTTCTCCTCACTTTTTCCTCTGGGCTGTGCTGAGATGCATATTGATTATAGGTACAGATTAAAATTTAGAAAACATCAGAACTTGATGTTATAGAAAACACCAGCATATCAGCTCAGTAAACTTGTAATGACACGACTGTTCCAGGACTCCTCATGACTCAAAAAATCTTTAAGTGATGATGTCCTTGGAATAAGTAATGTGGATCTTATTTCTTGCTGTAATAACAGCTAATTAATCACTTTTAATTTCAAACTGATAACTTTGCAGGCATGTACTGCCTAATATAAGATTATTTACACTTCATTTGTGCCCACTTAGTTTCCACTGAAAACCTAAAGTCCATGACGAATTCTCTAATCCAAAGTTTTCATTCAGGGAAGAGGCCAAAACCCATCAGTTTTCATGTCACAAACAAAGGAGTAGCAGGTTTCAAGCCTGCTTCTGTGGCCCAGGATGGCCATGGCACTGTAACCTGAAGTGTTCAGCCAATTTCTTGCCCCTGAGACTTTGAGGACATTGGAGTTGTTGTAGTTATAATAGTCTAAAATGCAGGTGAGGCAATGCTGATGAGTTGCAGTAACCTAATTTATTGGACCAACCACTACAGCTGTGAAATCTGTTTAGCTGTCTTTATAAAACTTGCCTTACAAGGTTTAGAAACCATTATATTAGGCAGCATTTGCTGGTATTCCATTGAAAATAAAAATATACCCAGACACTGTCTCCTGCTTTTTGCCTGTTTCTCCTTAAGCCAAAACCAGAATTCTAACTAAGCTTAATTTCTAGGGAATAGTCTTATTGTAGGGATGAAATTTGAAATAAAGCACAATATAACTTCATTTCTACCAAAACATAAAGTTATCAATTGCAACAGAGAGTTTCTGGCTTCATATACCACAGTGATTTGACATCCCATGGTGATATAATTACTATATGCATTACAGATCTGCAGGAAAAAAAGAAAGCAATGACAGTACCATTTGTCTGGTTTCCGTAGGGGAAAATATCTTTGGCATCTGTTTCAGTTTGCAGAAAAAAAAAGGAAAAAAAGAAGACTTTGTCAGTCTTTGTATGACATTAAGCTAAACAGCACAGTAAAAGCAAGATAATCTCCTCCTTAATACAGCTTTCAATAAACCCTAATCATAAAAGGAAGAAAAAAGTTGTTACCATTTTAGAACTATGGGGATTTTTAATTTCACTATAACTAGTATAAGTGAACACTGTTTAGGTTAGTGATTGATTTTAGACAGCATGTTACACTCAAAAATGAACTTGATTCTCAACCTCAGGCAACTAAAATTCAGTGAGGCATGGTGTATACCCTGTTTTCTCTATCTGTTTAATAATGTACATACCTAGACAACCCCAGTTAGGTTTGGAAGTTCAGCTCCCTGCTGGGTCTGAGAACCGCCCAGTTCTATCTCCACCTATTTCCAACATTCTCTCTTAATATTTCAATTGCTTCCCTAATTGTGGGGGAAATTTAGTCAACAGAATGAGAAAACCTTGAATCCCTTTCATCCTGGCAATTCGATTACCATTTAAAATGAGAATTTCTTTATGACTGAAAAGTTCAAAGTTTGTATTTTCCCTTTTAGCATTGCCTTATAGCAGCATCCTAAGAGAATAAGATCTTCTTGGCATATATGAGAAGTATCACTAATAATCCTGTTTGCAGAAACCCTGCATTGGAAGAAAATGTTGACATTCAGACTAAATGTGACAGTTTTACAGGGTTTTTTTTATAAATTATATTTTCATGATCTTCCTTGTAAGATTATCCCAGTGAAACATTGGCTCATTCTGTTTTCACTCCATTGTTTTTCTGGTTTTGTTTTGCAATCCCTGATTATACTTGACTCTTAAGAAAAGCTTTAGAGAATGCCCTGTATTTGCAGTGTGAATTACGATTGTGCCAGTGTGCATAACAATTACATTATAAATATTTCCTCAGCCACTTGATAAAGACTCAAATTAAGAAAAATAATTACCAGTACAATTACAATTATATATAATTACGCTATATTCAATTTAGTTTATCTCTAACCTCCTCTTGCCATAATGTGTTCATTGTTGAAGAATGAGATTTTAGCTGAATGTGTTGGAAGTAAACATGAATTTTTCTGTGCTTTATGCCATATTTTTATTAAATGAACACTCTTATCAGCATGTTTTCTCACTGGAAAATAATGCAGTTTAGCTGGTTCAGCTTCAAAGCAGCCTCCTAGATGAAGATTTTTTTCTTAGTGATCTTCCATTAGACTAGAGAGACTCTTTCCTCCTAAATATGCTACTTCCTTAAATACAAATTATTTGTATCTAGGCAATCATAGTTAACTTGCACTTAGCACAGTAACGGAGATGTATGGCCACTGGAACATCAGATACTTTTCCAGAGAAGCCCAGTCTTCCAGAGCATTGCGAACCCTGTGTTTTGGAGAGGGATCAGTGCAAAGTCTTAACCCTTATTTAGCATAAATAGTAGCCCTTGGCTAATCAGTATGTGTCAAAACTCCTCAGGAGGTAGAACACCTAAGCTGTGTAAGCTTACTTTGTTTTAGAGCATGTACGTACCTGCTGTTCCCAAGAACTGCACCTACACTGTCTTGCTTTGGAAGGATTCATCAGCCCTTTATAAAAGAAAAAAAGAACAAGTGATCTTGAAAAGAAAGGACTGTTTATTTCGCATCTTACAAATTAAGAAATGCTCTGTGGTACTCCACTGCCGCTTCTTCTGACTCAAAATACTCAATAGATATTAACAAGAGCATGTTATCTGGTCATATGTCTCTCAAATGGTACACAATTTTTCTGATAAGAGGCTAGGCAGAGCATAGTCTGTATGGGGGTATTGTTGTCTATAATGCATTTTATTTGGTTTCTTCTTTATGTTGCTTTCAAATAGTCCCTTGATACATTAAAGCAATCCTCGCATGTTAAGCAGTCATGTTAATTGTGCTTTTCAGGGACTCTGAGACTAAATATTTTTTCTTTTTCTACTCACTTTAGGGGATTCTTGCCCTATTCCAGACAAAACCCTGGTTTTAGACAGTCTCTCTGTGCAGCTCTGTGTCTTAGATGTATGTAATACTGATTACTTGCTGTTCCTTATCCAGTATACAATCTGCCAGTGTACTTTGACTCCATAAAGGAGTAATAGCCTATGATTAAAGGAAATTCTTCAGATTAAAGATATCTGAATCATATTTCTTTTTCGAGTTACATAAAATTCTTATTTGTTTGAATTTAGGCTAAGTATCTTTGCTGTTTAACACAATTTTTGAAGGTGGCTGCAGATTTTATTTCCCCAGCCTGTGTTAAACTCAGAAAACCAACACTGACATTAGTTGGCAGAACATTAGCTCTTCCCAGTACCTGAAAACAGAACCCGTAATGCCTCAAAATAGGACCTGCAGCTCTTTTCTTTTTAAGCTGCAGGTCACCGTCATAAAGCAAGAGAGCAGTATTTATCTTCTGTATGTGGGTACTGCAAAAACGTCAACCAGAGCTGCAGATTTGGTTTTAAATAGTGACTGAGAAAAACATGCAAAAAAAGATAATAAACTTACAGTTGCATTTAGGTTAATGTACATTGCTTGTTTTTCATTATCATCTCTTTATGGGGATGTCCATGGTAGGGCAGAAGGTATTAATTTATAACCTGTTAACTGTAGCTAGTAGCATTGAGCTGACCACAGAGTAGCTGACTTAGTTGAATGGTTGAATGTATTCCTGAACAGATGCTTGTAAGCAATAGTTTGGCAAATGCTCAATACAGTCTAATCAAGATAAATATTGAGGATATATATTGAGGATATATATCTCATAGGAAAGACATCTGAAACAACTCCAGTCATTCTTCATATCAATGGATGATTTGCAGGGATTTAGCTTGGTCAATAAACTGAACTAAGTGCCACATATCTGCCCAAAAGCAGGGAAGTCAGTCAAGATGACTCCCTTAACATTAATCAAAACATTAAATTTTATTTTTTGTTAATTAGAAATTTCAGCTTCCAGTTTTTGGAGGAAAAAGTGGAAGAAAATGTAACATAGCAGGTGGCACCTACTGAGACCAACGGAAAATGCAAGATCTAAAGGACAGAGAAGTTGCATATAGGCACCAGTACTCCATAAGGACATCCCATGGTGATAGTTGGTAGTGTGTCTTGGCCAGTCTCCCCAGGAAACCCCTCAAGCACCATCTTCCCCTGCAGGCACGCATGCTCTGAGAAACAAGCAGCATGCTGCTCTTTCCTCAGCCTACCTGCACAAAGACTGCTTGGTGACATCCACCTATTAGTGTAGGGAGGAGGTCAGGCAGAAAAAGCCACAAATTTTGATTACAGTCCTTGTTGAATTAGCCTACAGAGCTTGCTGCTGCTAGCAGGAGTGCCATTAGAACAATTCAAAAGCTCTGGGGCTCACCTTTAAATGAGTAGCCACCGGGGACCAAGTGCTTCTTGAGAGTCAAATTTTACCAGGATCTCTCTGGCTAATCAATATCCATTTCTATGGATAATCAGTGTTATCTTCAGTCTATTCCATCATTTGCATTTCTTATTACGGTGACAGAAGGTGGTAAAAAAATGCTGATTCTTTTCTCATAGATTAAAACTTTCCAAGCTTTTTGTGATGATGGATGTGCCAATATCAGATGTTGTACTTCTTAAAAATCATCCACTTCCCTCACTAATGTATTCTGGTTTTCTCAAAAGAACCTTTGAAATGGCTCCAGTGAGTTTGAACACCAGAATTTTAATAGATGGAATGATAGGTAATTGAACAAAAAGATTAGTCAAGTTCTATTAAACATGGTATTTGCAGAACTCAATTCCAATAACAAATGTATCTTTAAAAACATTAGTAAACTCAAAATTGCATTAGGCAAAATGTTCTTAACATTGTATTATCAGGTATATCCCTTCTCAAAAAGAATATACAATGTCAGACACAAAATACCAGAAAAAGAGCTAGTTTGCTAGACACCTTAAAATTTAAAGAATATAGTTGTCATGAAAACACAGATGATCAGTTATTTTAACAGGTTACAACCGAAAAGGAATTACAGATAGGTTTTTTTTTTTGCATTTCAGACGTAGCAACAAGATGCTACTAATATTTATATGCTTATACTAATGAATGATGGTTTAGAATTGTTTCTACAAGAACGGCAAAACTGGATGAAAGATTATGTGTATTTTATATCTCAGTTGAGCTGCAAATACTTTTAGTATTTGGTTTGTTTTCAGAAGGATTTGTAGAGAATAGTGACTTTTAATCAGAGACTAGAAGGTTGTTCCAGAAGTATGTTTAACTTCAGGAGTATAGAATTACAACGTTAGTAAATTGTACGTGCCATGTCATATGTGCACAGAATGCTACAGCACAGTGAGAAACTACAGCAAGAGAAACAAATTCTGTTATGAAGTTTGAACTTTAAATATGAGTTTTCAACATGTCACAACTTGAAAACAATATCCCAAAATAGACTGAATTTTCTATATACCTGCACAATTTTCCTTGATCTAGACCTTGCATCTAGATTTAAACTATTAGATCTTTTCCATTTTAGTCATGCTAACTACAAAAAAAGACAAGATATTATTTGCTGTTGCCCACCCTGCCTGATATTTTCCTGGTAAAAATATGTAGCAATCAGTTATCTTTGTTTAGTCATCACAGGCAACGCATGTAAAACTATTGCTTTCCCTTCAGATCTGAGGTCAGTGAGAGCAGCTTTGTGCTGTACTGGGACGCAGCTCCCCAGGGCGCAATTGCACGTTCATTCGTTGCAGAAGAAAGCCTAAGGCCGGAGACAAGATTCATAAGCATACAAAGGAATATACAACACAGACCCGCTGAGATCTGAAAATTCTTTAGAACTACACCTGAGCTGAAAACAAAATTAATTTAGTGGCAACAAAGAGAAAAAAAAAAAAAAAAAAAGAAAACAAACAACAAACCAGGACAGCTAAGACTTACCTTAAAATCTTACCTTAAAATACCCTAAGCTGTCTGCTATGGTACCCAAAGTTATTACTTCCCCCCCCCCCCCCAGATCTTAGGTTTCAATTTTTTGTGTGTATGTATATATTGAAAAGGAAGATCTCTCTTCTGAAATTATATGAGAAAGAACAAAGACTGTTTTTTCCTCACATGGTTGGGCTTCCCTATTAATGTCAATTCTTAATTTTATCCTTTGGATTTCTCATTAGCTTTACAACATGTCTAGATTATTTAATTATTATATTTCAGCTTGTAGATGACATAAGATTTAAGAGCTTTTGCTGGGCTCTAGAAACTTGTCTCTACATTTTGCCTGAAGCTGCTTTTTTATATAATAATCTTCCCCTAGTTAGCATTCAGGATAATCTGCAGAGCATCTTAAGAAGACTTAAATGCTAAATAACTGTCACATAGTAAGTCTTAGTATTATTGCACTAAATTACATTGCAAGCAGTGTGATAAACAACGTCATAATACTTTGACACATTCATCATCAATTATAACTGAAAGCCAATCTCAACTGGACTTTTTTCAGTAATTGTATCAAGTAAAGCAAACATTAAGCTATATGGGGAATGGAGGGTGGAGGAAAGAAACCTTCTGAAAGCATGGGTGATATATTAAAATACTGAATGGCCTGACAAGTCTAATTAGGTTTTATATCGGGTGTTCTACTTATGTTAAGGGATTAAAATATCTGAAATATATTTGGAATTCATTATGTGAATAATTGTTTTGAATGCAAACCTTTGCAGTGACCTACTGGTTATGTCATTTTAAGGTGCCATGTGAGACTGTCATATGGAATCCCAGATTTCCAATCTGTAACATAGAAGACTAGTATTTAACTAAATTTAAAATCATAGATTCCTCTGACCACCAAAAAAATCTGGATGGGTGGCATTTAGGCTTTACACCGCTATGCTTTCTGTATTTCCCTAAAAACTGTATATGGTATTTGTGAATGGCAACTCCATGTACCTTTTGTCTTCAAATTCATTTTTCCACTAGGGAACTTTCTGAAGTCATGGAACATTCTGTTAATGCAAGCTATTTTCATTTGTACCAGGAAATTCAAGAGTCTGGCAGCCAAGCTGTGGGCAGCAATGCTGTGGGCTGCTTATCATCACACTGTGATACAACACCCCAGCACCCTTTTGGCCAGATCAGAGTCTATGTCAGCAAATGTGAATTTTCTTTTTGCTTTGTTTGCTATCTTCCTAAGACTCTGTTTTTTGCAAAGTGCTTCATTGTTTGTATAATGCTAGGCATACTTTAAAGTGCAATTTTATTTTCCTCTGTATATTATTATGAATTCCCTGCATGCAGAGCTACCTGTTTTCTGCCATATTTAGTTCTCTCCAGTGGTTAGCAAGTCTAAACAGGCAGTACTATATTTAGAGCAACCTCAGCTGGTTCTTTTACTGTATTTTTCTACTTATACCAGACATCTTCACTGCCTAATATTTTACAAGCAGAGTTACCTGGCTGCATGTCCCTGAAATATCTACATACCGCACTTGCAACATCATAGCTGTGGAAGAGCAAGTAGTTCCATCTCAGCACTAGTTAGTCTTTGGTTGATAAATGAATTACGAGAATCTCTTCTTCGGTGGGCTTTTAATGGAAAATATATCTATTTTTCTGTGGTGGGGGGATGCAAATGTCTGAAACTTGAATACAACCATTTTCTCTTTTACTTACTGGTAGACTCTCCATAGCATATAAAGAAACTCAGTATATTTCCAGCCAGAAGGATTATACACTCATTGAAATCTGAATTTTGAAAGTGTTTTTATTGATAAGAGATAATAAATGACTTGCTGTATTAGTTCATGTTGAGTTTTTCAAATGGGTACTTTGTATTACAATGTTACCATACATTTTTTCTTTCTTAGCAACTCTTATGTGTCTAGTATGATTGAGGCAGAAAGTTTTTCTGTATTTTTGGATAAAAAACCAAACATTAATGGAGGTGGCCATTTCTATTTTTACTGTGTTAACATCATTTTATAAAATCAGTCAACTGTCGAGATCACCTTCTACTTCCATGAAAATTAATCTGTATAAAATTACTTTTCTTTTCTTCACCGCCATCAACAGGGACCCTCCTTACTGGAAGCATATGAAACTAGTCAATATGCCCTGTCAGGCTGATAGAACTTACGTGCAAATTTATAAGAGAAAAAAAAGCTGTTTGTTAGTAAGTGGATTTCTTTTGTCTGAGCAGTGTCTTTATGAAAATGATGCTGTGCAAGATAGTGCCAATTTAATTGGATGTCAAATGGAACTGATTTGGTCAGAGGAGAATCATCAAGAGGGATGACTCCAGGGTTTTCAGAGGTTCACAAAGTTTTAAACATCTATATTTATGGGGTTTTTTAAATGCAGTTTCATAAAGTGAGAGGAGTTGCTATTTTGGCATTTCCATTTATTGGATTCTTTGGAGGGGCAAAAACCTTAGGGGTCCTGCAATCAATTTATTTGTTGTCAAAGACACCCACACTATATAATCCCTTCTTTATACTGAGCCTGTGTGCAGAATAAGGAGGAAGCTTTTGACAAAGGAGAGGGAGCGGATGTTGGATTTGATTTGTTCCTGCTACTCCTGTTGGAAAACTGTTCTGTCATCTAACATCTTGGGTGGATACAAGACTTCTGCTTTGCCGTCTGTATCAGCTTGTTTTCAGTTTGGTCACTTATCTGTGTTTTGTGCTGTAGCTCTTTTTCCTCCCTGGTTATTACTCACCTTTCTATCTCTAGAAGTACCAAGAGCAATTCTAACTGAGCTTTGAATTTCCATAGTAAGTGAAGATGGGTTTTCCTTTTCTCTGATCATCCTACACAGCATACCACAGAAAATATTACCAGACCTTTATTAATGGTGTTAATATTTTTCTATCTCTAAGTTCTAGCATGTTTTCTTGTCTGTCATGCTGATGGCTGACAACTGATCTGATCAACTAATAAATCTGATGTTTGAGATGATGCTCCTCCAGTTCATGGTAGAAGTTAATGTCGGTAATCCCTAACTGCATAATAGGGTTTATGCATGATGATGTACCTATCAAATATTATAGCATATTATACATTTAATCTTGTTTCTGTTTTCAGGGTTTTCAGCATTATCTGTTTCTTACTGCACATAATATACAGCCCCAACTTCTGCACTGACAATCTCCAGATTTCATTTCAGCAGCCTGTTTTATCTTCACATTCTCGTCTTTTATGCAGGATCATTACTAAGATATTACTAAAAGAGATACTTGTCCCAAAACCAGTGCTTGAGGAACTGAACAGGTAACCTTTTCCTAGCTTAACAGTTCCCCTTTTAGCATAATTTCTTAGCCTACTGTAGCACTCTTCTAATATTCCCTGCTCTGTAATAGCTTCTCATATGGCATTAGAGGTAATGGTTTCTGAAATCCAGATAAATTAGTTCCGCATTTCCTTTGCCTAGCAAGATAACGTGCTTTTAAAATGGCAGCCTCTCTGGGCTTGATTTTCCATTGGCATAACCCGTGGTGCATTTGAACGTTATTTGCTCATTTAATTGATCCATTCATTCAGAACTTGTTTTAAGGATGTACAGAACACTTAGGACAAGCTAACAGATGTGTTGCTGGCTGGGTCTTTCTACTTTCTTCAGTAGAATTATTGTGTTTCCTGTTTTCCATTCCTGATCTGACAATTTTTTTTTTACTGGCCAGCATTATTGGACTTGGGAGATTTTCATGCCACTTTCTTACTATTCTCAGACATAGTTGGTCTGTCTGCCTGTGTTCAAGTACATTAAATCCTTTGAAGTGAGTTTCTACACCAGTTGCAATAACTTCTATTTTCACACTTTCCACAAACTTTCAGACATGACTCACCCTGTCCTGACCTGTTTTATTCATCAGAGTACCAGTAAAAATCTCAAGCCAAGTATTCATTTAGTTTTGAGACCTTTTTTTCTTTTCCATCTCTTTGCTTCTTGAGAGACAGTCATTGTCATGAAATCATAGAATCATAAAATGGTTTTGGTTGCAAGGGACCTTACTGATCATCCATTTCCAACCCCTCTGCTGTTGGCAGGGACATCTTCTACCAGACCAGGTTGCTCAAAGCCTCATTGAGTGTGGTTGTGAACACTTCCAGGAATGGGGCAGCCACAACTTCTATGGGCAACCTGTTCCAGTGCCTCATGCTAAAGAATATCTTCCTAATATCTAATATCCTGTTATTCCTAATATCTAATCTAAATCTACCCTCTTTCAGTTTAAAACCAGTATCCTTTGTCCTATCCCTTCATGCCCTTGTAAAAAGTCCCTGTCCTTTCTCTTTTTATTTATATTCCTTATTTCATTATATATTGTGTGTTATTATTTATATTTTCCTTTGATTTTATATGAAGAAGAGTTTGCTGTTCAGTTATTTGCTTTGTCAGAGCTTGGTTTTGGGGAATTCTCACCATATCCCTGTATTTTCTCTTTTCGACAGTAGCTTCCTTCACTGAGCAGCACTTTTTCTGCTTTATGTCAGCTTTTATAAGCAGTGCTAAAACCTCTCTTCAGAGGTTTATTTTGAGTGCAGGCTATTGCTGAAAGCTTTCTTTAAAAGTTCATTTTCTTTCCTTTTTCATCATTTTGCGATGAAAATTCCATGCATTTTTGAACCTTAACTTCAAGTAATTTTAGGTCTCCTCTATATTTAAGTACTGAAGACTTCAGTTAGTTTTCCTGACCAAGTAATTTCACTTATATTTCATTTTGCCCTAATCATATTCAAAACCTCAGTTAAGGTGGCTTATCTGTCTATGCCACATAAACTAGAAATCCCTCTGAACAGGGTTTCTATCAAAGTCTTCAATTATGACTTGTATAATTGTTTGTAAAAGCCAGTTTTCAGATAACTATTTTATTTATGGCAGGTTTTGTTTGGGTTTGACTCTGATGTTAAGAAATAATTGAACTCGACCATTAGTTTTAATGTTACCTTGGTGTTGCTTGTAGGAAAGTTAAGGTAGTTTTTATTTCTGTGAGAATGTTAGGAACGTATCTGTTACCCAAAAATGTGCTTTTTAGCTATATAGGCTATGGCAGAATCTCAGCAACTGGTCCTGCTTGCTTGGAACGCCTGACCAATGATATTTCAATTCAAAACATTTCTGTTTCCTTTGCCACCATCTCTCTTATGTGTTTACTTTTCTTTAACAAGTGTTTTCTTTAGCAAATGTTTTCTATTTGTGACTATTTTTCTACCACATAGTAAGTGTCATACAGAAGCTTTAATCCCTCCCACATACTTTGTCTTAACTTTCAAACGTCTCTGGCTTTTTTACCCACTCATTATTCTGGTTTCTATTTGGATGATACCTGGGATGATATTACTTACATAACAAATACTTCTATGAATATTAAACTTCTTGTTTCTCTGTTGATCCTAACCCTCTGCACATACTCCTACCCTTTGCTGTTTCTTTACCTTGCTGTTTCCTCACCTTGCTGTTTCCTCATCTATCTGACTCATGCTCTTTTTTTGTCAGAGACAGACACGTGAGTCATCTCTCTGTGCTCCCTATTTCAAGCATCAAGCAATGCCAGGTAACATGCTAGAATTTTACTTGAAGGAATCATTAGTTGAGGTGATCCTCTTTCTTCTAGACTTGCATGACTGGGAGGCCTCCAGAACTTCCTCCAGTTACTGACCTTATCTGTGCAGCTCCAGGACACCTGTGACACCAGCCCCTACCTTTGTTTATAGCATGAGTACATGATATTCCTGGGCTCTCCATCACTGCCCTCCTATTGAAGAAACAATTGGACAAAAGGGTTCTTTCCTTTCTGCAGTATAAACTGCAGATTGCTATTATACCAGTGAGAAATTAGGAGTACTCACTAGTTCAATATCATTGTTATAAGTTTAATTTTCTGGAAATCTGGTAGCACACAATATCCAGACCAAGATTTACAAATAAGTCAGAGAAGATCCTTGGAAAGAAAATTCACTAACTTCAACTACTGTGTTCTCATTTTATGAGTGAAATGCTACCAGTTAACCTCACAGGGTAGTGTGAAGTTTTAGGAAGTTGCATAACAATGCTGGAAAATGTAAAATATCATTGGAAGAAGGCTGCATATTAGTCTGCCTAGTAGTAATGAGGTCCCAAAGTGGAAAGATAGCCTGGTAGGTTTTGAAGTAATAAAGCTGATTGCCAGGATGCAGCTGGTTTGGTGTAGCATAACTTTCCATGCAATATTTTGTTCAAGCATGAGAGTGGGGCAGAAAGAATAGTTTTTTCTCCTTGTGAAAATCTCAGCTGGTTGCAACCCCTAGGGCTAAAAAGGTTACATGTATAGCTCGGAATGCCTTATTAGCTGTCTTCCTTGTGTCTGTCTCATTCTGCTTTGACAATTTTCCTGCTATCGCAAAGGTCTCAACATGCAAACTAACTAATCAGACCTTATTCTGAACCTAAGTTGGTTTATAGCAGTAATTTAATAATGCCAGTCCTATTAAGCTGCCAGCATTTCTGAATACTTAGGGTGTCGCTGGTACATATGTCATACATTAAATGGATTTTAGCTGCTTAGTGCTTACTTGTTACTACTTGTAGTTGGCATATGCCACCAATTACGAGGTGCAGCCTTTTCCTGGTTTCAGCTGGGATACAGTTAATTTTCCTCCTAGTAGCTGGTGCAGTGCTGTGTTTTGGCTTTAGTCTGAGAGCAATGCTGATAACACACCAATGTTTTAGTTGCTGTTCAGTAGTGCTTACCCTGATCAAGGACTTTTCGGTCTCATCCTCTGCCAGTGAGGAGGGGCACAAGAAGGTGGGAGCATCTGACCCAAACTAGTCAAAGGTATATTCTATACCACAGCATGCCCAGTATATAAACTGGGAGAGTCACCCAGAAAGGAACAAATCACTGTGCGTCAGGATGGATGTTGGTCAGTGGGTGGTGAGCAATTGTATTGTGCATGACTGTCATTTTTTGTTTTCTCTTTTCCCATTTATTTTTATATCTCTCTCCTTGTTATTTCCATTATTAGTAGTATCATATTGCACTTTATTTTGGTTATTAAACTGTTCTTATCTCAACCTGTGGGTTTTACATTATTTCAGTCCTCCTCCCCATCCTATGTGGGGAGGGAGGAAGGAGAGGGGTGAGCAAGTGGCTTCATGATATTGAGTTACCAGCTGGGTTTAAATCATGACAGGCCTCTCCTGTGCTGAGTATAGTGGAGCAATCGTTTCCCTGTTCCTGCTGGCCATACTGCTGATACATACCAGGATGCTTTTGGTCTTCTTGGCTACCTGGGCATGCTGTTGGCTCATATTTAGCCAGCTGTTGACCAACATCCTCAGGTCCTTTTCTGCTGGGCAGTTTTCCAGCCGCTCTTCCACAAACCTGTTTTTGTGGCCTAAGTGCAGGACTTCACTTTCTAAGTGCACTTCACTTTGTTGTACCTCACACAGTCTGCCCCGGCCCATTGATCCAGCCTGTTCAGAACCCTCATAATCATGAACACTTTTTAGCCTCTGTCTTATTGACAGTACCAGCATTTGAAATTCTTTAAGTTAGTTTTTAGGTTGCCATGAAGGAAGAGTAAGTCTGCCCCAAATGGTGACTTAACATGAAAGGGGCTTAATAGTGAAGAACCTGTTTTCATTCACAGCTCACAATGAATTCTGCTAATCTTGGGTATATATTGCCTCTGAAAATTAGGTCCAGAAAAAAATTTTACTTCTAGAGAAATAAGCTTTCTGGATGGAATCAGAGAAGTGTTTTCACATCTCTAACTGAGGAAATACAGTGCTCAGAAGTTTTGCTTTTTTCTGCAGTGGAAACAGGGCTTGTGTATTGCAGTAACCCCTGTTTTGAGGCGCAGACCTTTCTGTAAAATGGAACACACCCATGGAAAGCAGTCATAGGGATTTTTCTCTATTATCAGAGGATAAGTTGCTACTAATAGTACCCAAGTGTTTGATCTTGGTCTGGCACACATGATTAGCTAGCAGTATTTCTATGTGTGTTTAAGAATATATTCATGTTCAAATGGAGTCTTTTTTGTCTGCCAAATTTTAAATTGATTTGCCTTTAGCAGTTCATTACAAAATTATTCTTTATCCCCAGATGCACTTGTGGAAGGATGAAAGATTGCATCTCAATCTTCATGAGAAAATAAACAAATCTGTTTCTACTGAGTATGGACAAATGATTACAGCTGGTCAGGTTATTGCCTATGAAAAATTTATCTCCACGATGTCTTTCATCCTTTCTTTCCTCCTAAGGAGAAAATCAGAGAAAGGGCTTTGAATTTTTATTAATGATTTATTACTCATAACTGATCAGTGAACAGTTTATGCAAATACACTTTGCAAATTGCTCATTTTAACTACTACTTGGAGTTATATCTGGATATTAACCATCCCATGGGAAGCAGAGGTGTGAACAATTGGATTATTGATATTTAATCATAGCAGAATGACACATATCAAACGTTTAATAGACAGATACAGAAATCATTTGCAGTACCCTTGCTCACACGGGAATGCACCTTAATGGAGTTCTTGTTGACATTAATAAGTTACGAGTTAAGATGAATGAATATAAATTGCAGGGTAACTAGCTGATGGTTGAACATATTATTCTTTGAGGCCAGTTAACCAGCAGGCCCCAAGTTCCTGCAGGTTAAATTTAATGTACCTCAAAGAAATATCCCTTTGCATAATGGAATTTTAAAGAGAAAGATTATTTTGTTTACCTTGCTCCTCCCTGTCAGTGCAATGAAACCACATTGGCCTGTTTTGGGACTTGTGGAGGGAACCTTTTGCCAAGGCCAAAGGCGGTGCAGGTTTTTTTTGTGAGCAAAGACTCTTCTTGGGGGGGGAAGAGAAGTATTTTTATTATTATTTGACTTTTTAGGTGTAGGGGCTGGTGGAGGGTGTAGTTTATCCCTGATATGTAACTTATTCATTGTTTAATGAATTTAAATGCTTATTGGCAAAGCTCTTGTATAAATGTTGTGTTCCTATATTTTAAAGCATTTATAAAAAAATTATATTAGTAGGAAAAATCTATTTCTATTTAAAAATTGTGTACAGCTGAAAGTAATTGTGATATATAGTTGTCAGAAGTGTATTTTTACTGAAACGCAGAGACCTCAGAAAATTATAATCTGCAAAATCAGAATGTGTGATTCAGATGGATTTGAGTAACACACTCAAGGATTGCTAATCTTTTAGTGGAAAAGTGGAAGATTTTTTCAGATACAGGTAGCAAAATTGCCAGTTAGAAGCTCACAAAATTGTACATAAAATGCACAAGGACATTTGAGAAATAAAAATGGGTTGGTTTATTCATTCAATTTTCTCCTCTACAAAAGGCAGTTGTTCGGGCACTGGATAAGCATTCTTCTTTCATTGTGTGAGAACAGTCATCACTCATGAACCACTAACTCATGTGCCACTTACAGAGGTAAAAAGGAGTTGATGAAGTAGTGAGAGTAGGTGTTTTATTCAGAGGTCTATGATTTACTACTGCCCTCCTAGTATTTTGATTTTTGGCTTACTGTAATATGCTCCTGTGCATGCAGTTACACACAAGTTAGATTATTATGAAAGCATAGTTTAATGACAGCACACATGCCCATTAAAACAGGCTATCTCCTAATTTTATTTACTTGATTCAGTGACATCTACCATGTGAAGCAAAGATATTTAGTCCAAAGGGAGTGTGTGCCTGAGGTTAGTGGTTTAGGGCTCAGATCCTGTTTCAAAGGTTTTTACTAGTAGAGGATCAAAAAGCACCCCGGTAAATGCTTGGTCGTGTGTCATGTTGCCTTAAAAATCAGCTGTTGGTGTCAACATGACCAGGTTTTCACTCAGTTAAGAAAGTGTCTCATATGGAAAAATATCAGACTGCTAGAAATGAAGAGCATCATCTGTGGGAGACAAAGCCAGACCAAGGGCAGCATGTCCCCTGGAGAGCCACAAACACCCTGGAAAGGTACCTGAGAACTTGGTCTCAGGAGCTGATAGATGTGCTATAAGAGCAAAACAGGGCCCTAAAGGTTTCATAGACCAGTAATGATGCATTTTAAGTTCAAGGAAAGCAAAACAAATACAGTTCATTTTGCAAATGTTGTTTTTTGATGTTGGAAAGCAGTGAGACCAATTAACATCTGATCCCCTGCTAATATCAGAGATGGCAATTACTAACCTAAGAACTTGACAATGACTGAAAACAGCCTGTTCCTACAGCCATAAGCTTGACACTGTATACCCTTAGTGCTGTTATAATTACAGCAAATGTCAATTTAGAATAAACAAGTAAATGTAGAACATGTAAAAATTAAATTTGCCAAGACAGTTTATTCATGTAGAGGTGATACGGAATATCTCTAAGAGGTGAAAAATAGGATCTGAGTGAACTACTTTTAAATGCACACCAAGAACCTCTTTGTGTTGTTGTACTTCTTAATTAGATGAAAATAAATGAATTGAAAAGATGAAAGGAACTCATGTAACATCTCACTTCAAAGGGCAACTCTACTCTTGAGAAATGTTAAAAAAAAAAAAAAAGAAAAGCAGCTTATTCAAGAAATATGCTTTCTCTGTGGATTTGATTTCATTTTTACCTGCTTTAGACACTCAGAAATGACTTCTGCTTATTTGACCTAAATGGAGTCATTACCCCACTGTAAAGGAGAGTGGAAGCTGGCTGGCACTGATGGTCCCCCCTGCCATGCTCCTTCATTGCACTTTGCACTGGCTCAGTAACGCTCTCAAGTGAGTGGGATTATTTTTGACCTTGTGATGTGATTTTTATCAGTTTCAAAGCTCCAGGCTATATTCTGGTTAGAAATTGCACATGTACAAATGTTCCTTAGCTGCCTCCCCAAATGAGAATGAGAAGATTAACCACCTCAAGTGTATGTGTACCAATGCATGCAGCCTGGGGAACAAACAGAAGGAACTGGAGCTCCATGCCCAGACAGAAAGTTAAGATATCAAAAGATAACTGAAACTTGGTGAGACAGCTCACATGACTGGAGGATCATGATGGATGGCTACAGGCTGTTCTGTAAAGAAGACAGGGAAGAATTCTCTTATGACTCAAAGGAAATATTGCTGCTTCTAGAAGCAGAGATCTTGTGTGACTTGAAAAAGAAGAGCAGCTCATCAGCTTCATAACTCCTTGATAGATTTAGGCAGGCTGCTCTGTTTTTTCTTATGCCATGAGCTGTCAGATAGCAGGTTGACGTGAAATGGTATCAGCTTCTCGCAAACACAATCAGCTAAGCAACTGAGCTCATCCCAGATGTGATTAAGTAGGATCAATTATAAAAGGAACTAGCTAAGAGAGGTAAGCTTGTTTCTTGGGTTGGTATTCTGGCAGTATTAGCCTTTGTAAGTATACTTCATACATAATCAGATGCCAAACCATTATTGCTTCAGGAAATGGCTTCTAGACCAGCATTCAAATGAACTTCATCCTAAATTGATTATTCTAACACTGAAACTGACATCAAGTGGGGAAAAAATTTATTTGAAGCATCAATTGCATCTAACAGAAAAGTAGCCGTTGAAGTCAATTTTTTTGCAATGCAAGTAGCGTGTTTCCTCTCAAACAGAGTTAAACATTCTGTGAGAGAGCTCTTTGTGTCCCAAGAGATTAATAGCTACCCTTCATGGCATTATAAGTTTTGCCATGGTACTAAGTAAAATTGCTATAGCACGTAATGCTTAATTTGCTAAATATCAGAATTTACATATTTTTCCTGTAAAATTTACATGAAATTGCACACCAGGTGTTCAGTAAATCTGAAGAATATATGTGAGAATCAAGTCCACTAGTGTCATGGTTTAAGCCCAGGCGGCAATCCAGAACCGCGCAGCCCCTCGCTCACTCTCCCCCCTTCCTCCCCTCGCTACCGGAGGGATGGGGAGGAGAATGGAAAGAATGTAGCTCCCACCGGCTAATGTAAGAACAGTCCAGTAACTAAGGTATAACACAAACCACTGCTGCTGCCACCAATGATAATGATGATAAGGGAAATAACAAGGAAAGAGAATACAACTGCTCACCACCCACCGACCGATACCTAGCCCAACCCGAGCAGTGATCTAGCCCTTCCAGGTAACTGCCCCCAGTTTATATAGTGGGCATGACGTGCTGTGGTATGGAATACCTCTGGCTAGTTTGGGTCAGGTGTCCTGTCTCTGCTTCCTCCTGGCTTCCCCTCCTCCCTGGCAGAGCATGAGACTCACAAAGTCCTTGGTCAGACTAAACATTACTGAGCAGTAACTAAAATCATCGGTGTTATCAGTGCTGTTCCCAGGCTGAAAGTCAAAACCACAGCACTGCAACAGCTACTAAGAAGGAGAAAAATGACTGCTACTGCTGAACCCAAGACAACTGGAAATAGCATAAATACACGTATTATAGGTGTAACTAAATAGTAATGCTTTCTTTACCAGATATAGAAAGTTGGTAATGTAGAAATAGAGGAAGTCACATGAACATACAAAATCAAAGAGAGGAATGTTGCAAAATAGTCCATATCTAAACTGTAAAATGAGAGAATCGCCAGTATCTTTGAGCAAATATTTTTGTCATTACTTTCAATTCTTTCATGGCTTCTAGTTTTTGCAATGGAGCTCCCAGCAGAAAATTTTTTTGTGATACAGAAAGAATAAATAACAGGTGTCTGAGAATGCAATGCAGGATGTGGCATACACTGGCACAACAATTGTGCTGTTCTGAAGCATAATGATTAACCAAAACCCCACAACTGTGTTTGCTTTCTTTTTTTCTGAATGGAAAGAGATTCCTAAGCTCTGGACTATTTCCATAAAAATCTTTACGATCTTACAACAGTAAGATGCATCTATTCTATTGCTTAGCAATTGATGTACTGCAGTTGTCTGCTTAGTTAATAATCACATCTAATCAACAGAAATCAAATTTTCATTTCTGTTTTAATATAGGTAAGTTTCAGAGGCCTTTGAATATCTAGGCTGGCACCTGTTTTACCCTTTCAAGTGCTTTTCTATTTTGATACTGATAAGGTTGTTGAGGGTTGTGCAGTCTTCTTGATAGGCCCAGTGCCAATATCTCTGCTCTGGTGTTTAGTTGTCATTGTTTTATTTGCTTAGCTCGCCATTGCCAGTAATGGAGCAGGGCAGGTCAATTCACCCTCACAGATCCTTTCTGTAATCTCCCCTTGGCAGCTGTGTGGGACCAAAATTTTTTCAGACAGTGCACATTTTTAATATTTTTCTTGCATTTAGTTCCAAAACCACTGTTAGCCTCTACTTTATCTCTTCTTCCTCCTTCTCCCCCAGTTTTTCTGGCTGTTAAAGTATTGCTTCCCTCAGATACTGGTCCACAGGTCACTTTGAAAATACTCCTGGTGTAAGGTGTCTTTCAAATCACAAGTGGACATTCTAAATTTCATTATTGGCAATCAGTGATGTTTCTTCCCTAAAGCTCAGAAGCAATTAATTAATTAATTATTACTAGGCAAGATGCAGAAATTCCTGAGAAGGATTCTGTGGCCTATGTTGTATAGAGATACCTGAACATGAGTGTCCTTTTTTGGGCTATTCATCCTTGTAGTAGTCCACCACTTCTCACTTATCACCTAGTTTATAATTATTTGCTGCCTTTATCTCTCTTCTTTCATCCCAGCTGAACATATTACCAATATATATACACAATACTCTTGCATTATTCTTTTGTGTGGATCTTTACTAAATATTTTTGCAAGCTTATGTCCTTCACCTGACAGTATCACTTGCAGTGTTTAAATTGTTTGATAGCTATAGAAAAATGAAAGAGAAGATAAGTAAGAAAAATCACCGCAGAAGTGAGACCTATTATAAAATTCTATTGAGGTTTATTTTATTAAACACAAAGCATTTGAAGTCTGACATTTTTAACCTTTGGGCCTTTTTACAATGCATACTTAATTGTGGCACCAATAGCTTTTTACATACATTATGAAAAATTATGCATCCAGGAAAAAAAAAAAAGTAATCCCTTATTTTCTTCTCTGTGTGCATGTAAAGTATTTTTGCCCAAGAGCGCCTCTTTTATGCTCAATGCTGTCCACTGATTTTTCAATGTAAACATCATCAGACCTTTCTGAGAAAGACCCAAGGAACACCACGTCCCTGGGAAGTCTCATTCTCATGGTCAGAGTTTCATTTTAAACTTTAACCATGAGATCTTGGGCTGTTGCTCCTGGGTTCAGCCTGTGCACTTTTGACTTTATCATTTGTCAGCATTATTCTGCATTCCCCTTTGTGGTGAAGCAAGCTGAACACCTTAAAACCTCTTGTGCATTGCAGTGCACATAAAGCCTAAGTAAGTGTCCCTTCTACCCCCTTGAAATTCTCTTGGGCACCACTTCCTGCATACATTTCATCCTTGAAGCTGCACTTTCTCCTTCTGAACTGAGGGAATGGCTGCAGTAGCTCATCAAATCCACCATTTTCATTACCATTTGGTGTTTCCTTTAAAAGATATTAGTAGGGGTGCAACTTTTCTCCCACTTTGTACAGTGCTCTTGTTATAGGTCAGTTATTTTTGATTTCGGGAAGGAGCACATGCAAGGAGATTTGTTGGTGATCATTCTCTTTGCTCCAAGTAAGGAAGGTTTCTCTTGCCTTCTAACTCAACTGTAGTAGATGTAATCACTTTGGAGTTGGGGGACAAGCACAATGTCTTCGCTTGTCTCCTCAGGTATTCCCGATATTGTCAGAAGGACCTTGTGACATTAGCTCATAAGACATAAATGTTACCCATTACTTTAAAAATCTAAAACCCACAAGTAGCCCATGCAAGGGAGAATATAACTTTCTACATGCAAGCAACTGTTCATGTGAACCTCTATAGCTTTGAAGAATATATATTTGCTTCACAGGACACTACAAGACTGGAAGATGAATCCCTGAAGGAAGAGCTCCCACTTTGCTAGTTAAATTTGTTGAATACAAAATAACACTCAAAATAGATTTAAAGTCTGTACTGTGTCTGCGTGATTGTTTACTGTGCTCATTTATTCCATTCTTTAGGTTTGAAGATGGCACAGTCTCTTTTCTTGATATCATTGCTCTGAAACATGGATTTGATGTTCTGGAAAAACTCACAGGTCAGTTAACACAACTTAATACTGAGGAGTGAAGTTCTAGATTTATACTCAGGGCACAAGACTGATCATATTTTCTATGGCTGTAGCTTTATTTTCCTTTCTAGATTTACTTTCTATGTTCAACAGTGTGAAGATTAGACCTCAGTGTAATTGTTTTACTCGGGTCTTATGTATTGGATTATTCCAGCTTAGTTTGGAAGAAAAAAAAAAAAAATTATACAGACTTTTCTCCACAAATGTACACACAAGACTTGAGTATATTGAACACATCTATTCTGCCTCACCCTCACAAAGATGCAATAGCAAAGTAACAGTAGAAAGTAGCTGAGTGGCTTCCACTGTTTGAGTATCTTTGAAGCCATTAACATGGAGCAGTTTGTTTACCTTTCAAAACATTTAGCCCTTCAGTTTACATTGGTATTTAATATACCAGTGCCTGGCATGACCGATGTGACAAGAGATTCAGTGCTTTGTAACTGCCATTTTCTCTTGCCATCCTTTTCTCCCCTTCACACCATTGAGTACAATGGAGGTTTACAGGTTGTTTAATTTCTGTCAAAGGTCCTCTGTTCTTTTTGAACAGAGATTATTGGCAATTATGTGTATGCAACAAAGCTGTTGCATGTTGTAGAAACACTTCATAATCCAGAAGGACTGCAGATTTGGTTTAAGCCACTTTATGCATATGTCTCCCACTGTTAGTTTTCAGTGGCAAAATGCTCTGTCAGAGGTGAACCACTCCCGAATCTCACTTTGCCGTAGGTCCTGGAGTACTTGTTTGCACTCCCCCAACACAAATAATGATTCTTATTCTAGGTTGGAAACAGCCTGGAGTGGAAACAAACAAAATAAACAAACTATTGTTGTTATTAATTGTATCTTTCTGTGTAATAAAAGCACTGCTGAAGTTCTTTTGGGATACACTGTAGTGGGGTTCTACCACTACCACAAGGTGGGGAGGGAGACCTCTAATGGAGGGTGAATCAGAAATTCAGTGTTAGGCAGTTTTGTGAAGAAGAGAGATCTGTTTCTGAGTCTGATATCATCTGACTAAATTCCTGACCTGTCTCAACTTTCAGTAAACAACAATACATATTTCATGACAGAGTTACATCATGATATGTTTGTGTATTTAAGCCATTTTCAGGGGTCTTGCATCTATGTGATTTTTAAACTTAATCTTAGTGGTATGTATTTTTCTTAGTAAATTTTCATCAGTTTTACAAAAGGTAAATTTGCAATAATGTTACAGGGATTACTTTAATTATAGTGGCTGTTCAGAAAGCATTCATTCACTTTACAAGAAAATATGATATGTATTGGAAAAAAGTTTAAAATGCAGACTAGGTCTCCTAAAGATGATGAATTGAAAGTTGTTTTTAAATTCACTGGATACTTGGTTAGTTGATAGAGAGTAAAGGTTGCATTAGCTTTCATAAAGGTGATTGTGTCGTATAACAGCCAAAGCATCCCAAAGTGTGGGATGCTAAATGGTGAGGCTAACTTTGATTTTTAACTTGGTCTTTGGGACTTCTGGCTTCTGTTTTGCCCTATAATAATTTTTACCATCCTCCGGTACATTAAGGACTAGTTGCAGCCAGTGATGAGATGTGGGGCAGCCTGTATTTAGTGGTATTGCGCAGATTCTCATGCGTGCTGTGTTTAAACTCTTAGGGTTATACAAGTCATCCAGTTTAGGGACAGAAAAGAATTTCCTCCTCAGTCAGATTGGCAGGGATTACTGGGATTTCTTCTCCTGTGTGGAGTTTGTGATTTCATTCTGCCATTGTCTGGGCATGTCACCTAAACTTGGATCGTGTGTGTGATGTTTGTGAATTTTACTGCTTTCATCCTTGGTGCTTCTTTCATTTATAATTTTAATGGATTTGTGTTTTTCTTTTAAAAATCATAAGATTAAAGGTGACATTAATAGATGTGTTCTGGCTTGTGATATATAGGTGTGTTGGAAGTAAATGCTCCATTTTGTCCGACATCTATGATATTCTTCATTTGGGGGGAAATTCTTCCCTTGATTTAAAAGAGATAATGAATCATTGATGAAAATTTTACTTTCTTAATGCCAGCTGTTTGCCACAAGATGAGCATTAGCATAGAAGAAAGCTGGGCAATGTATACTAATATCCTCACCTAACTGCTCATAATTAGCACCTTCTCTAAATGTACTTGCAGGAGAGTTATGGGTTGTTGTTTTGGGTTTTATTCCTCAGAAAAAGGTTTAATGAGTTAACTAGGGAGAAGATAGATGCGGCATCCACACTCTCAACAGGAAAATATGGATACACTAAAGAGAAGGCATTGTAAATTCTCATCAGAAAGAAGAGGTTGATTTCTAAATGCAAAGGCAGTATGTAAGAGCTTAAAATCCAAAATTATTCTGATGCCCAGATAATGACATTATTGGTATGTCAAAACCCCAAAATCTCACCTCTCCTTTCACGGATAGTGAGGTGACTGATTCTGTTTCTAAATTTCTGTCTCAAGATGAACTTGGCTTAGAGAGTAAACTAGAAAGAAAGTTATTTGTTTGCTGCTAGCAGCTCTTGCTGCGAGCATGTTACGTCAGTCCAGGTTTTCGTCTTTCTTTTGTGGCTTGACTAATGTGAACTAGGCATCATTTGTACCTTGAAAGCAGAGAAGAACAGCAAGAGCATGACTTGAGAAGCTTTGAAAAAGTGAGTTGCCAGAAGAAATTCTCTTTATAAGTTTGGGGTTTTTTTTTTAGTATGCATTTGCTAACGTTGATGTGGTTTGTATTCCCAAACTGCCTAATCTGTGAAGAGGCCTCGAAAAGGACCAAAAATATTAGTCATTCCTCAGACCTGTGGAGATAACACAGAAAAAGTAGTACTGCAGATAAATGTCTTGGAAGTTTTTGCATAATACAGCTAGAGAGAAAAATATGCTTCTTGGGATCTAAGAGAAGGGGGAAATGCCTTTATTAAAACCTGAGCTGATGAAGAAAAAGTGCAGCACTGTTGACAAGAAAATATACTCTTGGCAAGAGATAATTGTTCTGTGTTGAAACAAAATAACAAGACTTCTACAGTGAAGGCATTTGATGGCATCCAGTGTTATTACAGGGGAGAAATTTGTAGCAAACTCCTTTCATGCTTGGGAGATTTCTGGAAAGAGCAGCCTGGGGCAGCTAATAACTGGGGAATCCCCACAGGTGCTGTTGCATATAGCTTGCCAAGGCAAGAAATGGCAGGGAGCGTCAGTGACCAACACTGACAGGCTTTTCACTCATCCAGTGATAACTGAGCTCTTGAGGTCTCTGCAGCTATTGAGAACTTCTGCATTGGCAGGGCTGTGTACATTGCAGATCCCAAATATTACAGACTGCAAGGAGAAACCTGAGACAATTCTGCTTTGAGGTGCCTTATGTGTTTCCACATGAAAAGATGATGGAGTCACTGATCTAATTTTTCTGAACAAGGAAGGCTTAATCTCACCCTGTTGGCAGCAGGAGAGTATCTTTTATGCCAGTTAGTGTGGCCTGTGCATGCCTTTCCCCTTCCATCCTTCTTAAATAGCAAGAACAGCATTTGCATGGGGAATCTGACATCTGCTGAACATGTTAGTGTTCTCAGTTATATTGTGTTGTGGGTCACAGTGTTGACTTTACTAAAGCCAGCGGAAATGCTGAAGAGCCATTGAATTTAAAAGAACAATTGTTCTGGATCCTGAAAAGTGGCAAGCTGCACTCCTACACTTCTCATTCCCAAATACAGACTTCAAGACAGGAATAGGGTCATTAGCTTCACATTCTTGTCTGTTTTCTGTCTCTGCTAATCCTTTTTTTCCCAGTGCGTATTGGTAACATAAGGATGTGGATGTCCCCATTGAGCTGGGCTTAGCTATAAATCAAACTCTGCTGTTAATAAGCTGGTAAGAGTACAGTTTTCTCACGTTGTTTGTTGTTCAGGTTCTTTGAGGTAGTGGGTGGTGATCTAACAAATATGAAAAAATCCTGGCCAGCTCTCTCCCTATTACAGAAATCAGGAGAGGTATACAGTAGCACTCAACCAGGAAAGCAAGATGGAAGAACATTTAGTAAACTTCAGTGATTAATCTATTTCTATATCTACCCTATTTATTTAGTTCAAAATAAATCATTATGTTCCTAACCAAGGAGATTGTCTTTTTTTTACAGTAGTACAGCAGATGACTAAGCAATCAGCATATGGTTTTTTTATTACTTTGTATATGAATGCTAATTATCCCTGACTTGAACTGTGAATCCTCATTCCTATTCAGATCATCCACTGAACAAGGTTTTACTAATGTGAACAGTCTGAATTTCTTACGATTCTGTGTACCTTACTGAACATGGGATAATATAAGAAATATATCATTTCTGCCTTACATCAGACAGTTTCCGAAAACTAAGCCCTGACCGACAGGTGAATTAGAACCTCTACAGAGTAATTACTTGCACTTGCTCGCTTTAATGTTTGCAACAAGAAATTGCGTTTCACTGCGAGGACTGTGTCTGCACTCTTATGAATGCTTCTACAAAAAGAAAGCTAATGTAACGGTCAGGGAGCTAGATGAGGACTTGGGAGACTTGAGTTTCTTTCCTCAGCCACAAAATTTACTTTACTTTTAGTAAATTGCATAGATGCTCATCTTCAGGGGAGCAGGGAGTTAGATGACTAAATGTATTTCCAGACCTACATTTTACCTCTGGGTGGGATTTACCTTATGTTGCTGTCAGCGCCTACACCTAAGTGACCATTCAGATTCCCACTGCAGTCAGTGGAACAGACAGTACTTCACCAGCTTGATCCCTGTGACATTTTCTGGAAATTCAGGACAGGAGGAATTACAGTCAGCAATACCAGTTCTTCTCATTGTCCATTAAAGGAGCTTAAATGATTAGCTTAGTGTGGTATAGGACTTTTAAATAACTTTCCTGCTAATGATCCCTTTGGGAATAGAAAGCTGAACTGTCAGATTAGTTGAGGTGGAAATGATATTTTAGGTTTTTTACCTTTCCTTAGATCTGTGATTTGTATTGGGCAGGGCAGGTTCTACATTTCTTGTGGTTGAAATAAACCGGTAAAGCAGAACAGGGAATGCAGTGGAAGAACCCTGAGGAGCACAAGGGTTCAGCATCAGGTTTTATATTTGTGAAACCCTTACCTGGCCATTACTCTATGAGTAATTTCTGATGCTTGAAGTCCAGGTTTATTCAGGTGGATGTTGCTTTTCCTGAAGGAAAGGGTCACAGTCTCACTACAGAAAAAAATATCTTGCAAAGGCAAAAAAAAATTCTGTCTAAAGGATGAGCATGTCTCTCTTATGGTAAAACAGTCAAAAAGATTTCTTATATAAACAGTGTGTATGTACAGCTGACTTCATGAGTCTGTGATCATTTTCATTTTCAGATGGCTGGTTAAAGCGGATTGTAAAGAAAGCTCACTTGGTTCTTTTGCATTAAAAGAAGGTTGTTGGAACTGTGGTTAATTTCTTAGGATAGACATGCTCAACTGAATCCACATTTGCTAATGGCTGTAGATGAAATTAAAACAATTAAGGAATAAGTATTATAAAATGAGCAAGTAGGTGAGGCAGTCTTGCACAACTGTCTGGAAGTACAACCAAACACATACAATGTATTTAGAAGGCAAGTCTGAATTAATGGATGAGGCTTACCTTTTTTACTGTAGATACAGAATTTATTCCCAGTTCTGCCTGAGATAGCATTGTTAAATTTGTCACTTTCAATAAATAGTCTACATCAAGATGGAATGGAGTAAAACCAAGTCTTCAATAAAGGCTATAGGAATATTAACAGCAGTCAAGAGCAATGGAACTCAGATTCCCTGGTTCCTACACACTGATCCATCATTGCCAGCGCATGGCCAAAGGATATCTTGGAGAAGAAACATTATCTGAATGCAGTACCTTTCTCTCTAGATAATTTTCTATATCAAATATAGTTAGGATCTGAAGAATTGCCATTTTCAGTGCAAGGTTGTCATAACTGCTAAGTGACAGATATAAAGTCCTATGGGACTGTGGTTTTCAAAGGAGAAGCAAGGGCTTCTGCTCTTGGTTGCTGACCTTTCAAAGACTTTTATACCAAAATTCATTGATTTAGGTTAGGGTCCTTGTTATATTTTGAATACCCTTTTAAAATGGGGAAAAAAAATCTGGTTCAGTTGTATTCTTAAGACTTGTATAAAAAGTACTCAAGAATTGTCTCTGTATAGACCCAGCTAAAAAACAGAACTGAAAGGGACATGGAAAATATATATAAACTAATTCCATTAGGTTCTAAACAATATAATATATTGCTAATTAATTTTGCCACATCTTGATATGCTAACAAGGAAATAAAATGTTACTGTGTGGATATTAATTTTCTTGGATGATGCATGAACAGTTTTCTTACCAACATGCACCTGGAAAATGAACCTTGATAGGGCAGTGAAATAAATTTAGTTATATGCAAGAAAATTAGGGAGCAGCATTATGGCTTTTGCGGAAGAAGGTCTGGCTGGCATTATCGGTGCGCAGACATCCCTCTGCAGATCCCAGGGTACCATCCTAGTGCATGCTGGTTACCGTGGCAAAAATTGCCTTATTTCATTTCCAACATTTTTAATTTTGTAGCTAACTGGATCCAGCTGTTTCAGCCCTTCATGCAACACAGAGATTTTATGCTAAATCCAAAAAGGCTAAATTAAAGCAAAAGGAAATTTGCATATTGTGTAAAACTCTACTTGTTCAGCAGATCCAGATTATACAGTGCTAATCATAAGCACTAGATAGAGTAAATCCTCTTGAAGTCACCCTGGGGTTAAGTCAAATGCTTTACACTCTTTGACACATACCCATGAAATATGTAATCAAGTCTGTTTGACGTCCTCTCCTAATTACGTGTGTGTATTTTAAGCAGATGCTTTTCCAGCTGATCTGTGTCTTTTGAGGTTTTTTTCATTATTAATCAGAAAATCATGCTGTATGTTAATGGCAAGTACCAATTATGAGAATCTAATATTAGTTTCTTTGCTTAGAAGCTGGGCTTTTGCAAATAAGACCATTGCCAAATAACATATAGATGTAAAGAAAATAGAAGAACCTTGGAATTTTATCCATCAGGGGCATAATTATTCTACTGTGCACTGCAGTATTTCAGCCTAAACTGAAAATTTATTCTTCCACATACTGATTTTTTTTGTTTGAGGAGAAATACTAAGTAAAGAAATTTTTCTGTTGGATGTAGGAATAGATTTCTTGCTTTCACATAGAGGAGAATTTAAATGATAAAAATATTTTTCCCCCAAGATTCTACATTCATAACTTCTGTCAAGAATATTAATACATAAGCTTAAACTTTTGTGAATTCTTCTTACTTAGTGAGATAATATCAGGAGACAATATTTAGTTAACTTGGGAGTCACTGATTTTTAATTAAACCCCATTTTTATTGTGACTATCTAAGAATAGTCTTCAGAAATTACTAATGACCTAGTTGGTTTTAACCCTACTCTTCAGCTGAAGGATGCAAACTGCCACCTGCGTTTTGCTGATGTTTTAAACCGAGTATGTTCCTTTCAGTGTGTTTCGCAGAGACATCTACTGGCAAAATGTTAACTAGCATTCTCTTCCTTGGGTCCTACAATGCCATTCTTTACACCTCTGAGGGGAGACCTGCTAACGTAGAAGTGACTACTTTTAGGCTTTTAGATGTCCTGGAGCATCAAATCTATTATTTGGGAAGAAACATTATGTAGCGTATCAACAGACACAAAATTAGTGAAAGGAAAATGCATTTTTCCTATTGTCTCGCTAAGGTTACTTCCTGTTGATCTACTGCACTACTTTTGGTGGAGATCTGCATATCAGAAAAGGAGAGAATAAAAGAGTTTATGATCCACTGTATTTGAACAGGACTAATTTCAAATCATGGCTGGACTTTATGTCTCAAAGGTCTTTTCCAACCTAGTTGATCCTATGATTCTATGTATTAATCATAGTCTCCACTAACTTTGATTTAGTCAATATAGAACGGAAAGAAATATAGGATATATTCAGAAGAGCTTTTCTGCCTACAATGGCTGGTTTCACATCTAATGCTTGCTCTATGCTTCCAGTTTGTTTTTAGATAAACATCTGCTGCAGCTGTCACCTTTGCTGAATCTTTAATGGCTCACAATAGAGCTGTTGTAGACATGGTTTCAACACTTGTACACTAGCTGCTCTAGTTGTGGTTTAAACACTTAGAGTTGGTGAGTGGTGGAATGAGCAAATGGCTGGCGCTTGCACAGATGGAAGTGCCAGGAAGGCCCCCTTCTGCTGAAGCCCTGGAGGAGCCCTGGCAGTCCACCCAACAGCCCTGCCTCTTCTTTTCTGGTCCAGCCTTGCTGTCCTCCCTGGAGGCATCCACGTACCTTGGGGTGGGCATAGCCTTGTGAGGGTGGAAAATCAGAACTGAAAGAATACAGATGATTACATCCCCCAACAAAAGATCATTAAATATTTAAAAATGGGGCTTGGCATTTTCAGGTAACCTGTGGATTCAAGACACTAGGAAGCATCTCATCCACCTAGTTGGAATGGGCATATTTTCTCACAATTGTTACTGGTAATATATTTTTAAAAGCATCTGGCTTCTTATGTTTGTTTTTCAGGGGCAGTTCAATCATTTTAAATGAGCCCCCCTTATAAGAATCCTGTTAAAGCAGTGAAATTTTTCAGATCAACTTTATTTAACTAAAATATCACTATTCTCTGAGGTTACTGTTCACCGAATCAATTTTGATCACTTCATATGCTGCATTCCTAAAGGTATTAATTTTGTATCACTCTGGGTTTATATGCATTTTCAATGGCCATTTCAGGTCTGTTATGCTTTCAGGTCTATGTGTGCACCTTAGCCAAACTCCTGGTCTAAGATCCACACATATTCTTGCTCATATCACACTCTCTACTCCCCCATTTTCATCCACATACTGATTTCCATGAAAAGAAGACTTCACTGGGCAAAGGATCTCCACTTGTGAGCTGCTGTAATCGCAAATGTTGCAGTTCCATGGCATCTGGAAAAATATTTTTATAAGTTTTTCCTTTGCTCCTCCTTTCTTTTCCTCTTCTTTCCCTTTTTTTCTTCTTATCCATTTATTTTAGAGAGCTTACAAGTATTTTGTTAAAGCATCTTACAAACTATGCTTAACTGTACTGAATTTAATACAAAGTTTTGAAATGGGTTGGTTTATCCTGGTTGTTGCTTATTTTCTCTTAGCACAAGTGTGTTGTCTCGAGGTGATGCTAAAATTTCCATTTAATTTCTGTTCCGACCAAGAATTGCTACTTTTTGTATTTTATTCACATTATCAACTGAAATCCCAGGACACTAAAATTTCTGCCTAGTTTCTCCTTTGAAGAATAAACTTTCAAATCAGCTCAGACTTTGGTTACCTTCCTACTGAGCACTTCATGAGTTTTTAAGGCAGTCATAAAAGTCAATTTATTTTGTAAGTATTAGGCTAGTGTCAATGACACTCTCATAAGTATCAACAAAAAATGGTGCTGAGCAAGAAAAATTCTGCCGTAAGATAGAATTTCAATGAAAGACACATTTAGCTTTATAAATTGAGGGTACAGCAATGTAATATAAACTTCTCAGGTTATCCAGTCCATGAAAGAAAATTTATACTCCCTTAAAACATAAGGATTGAATGAGCAGATTTCTAATTTTAATGTATTTTATCGTTAGTAGTGCAAATCACAGGGATTTAGAGAGATAAGGTCGCCAACACAAATTTTCTTATTTTAGCTATGTGAATTTTTTAGAGTAGAATGATGTTGGCATAAAGTCTGCAAGTTGTATGTACTTATTTCACTGGGCAAACTTGGTTGAACTGCCGTCACAAGAGCTGGTGTAAATCCTCTGTGTTAGAAGGATTTTGATACCACAACCATACAGACAAAACCTTTAAGGAATAAAAATTTTTTGCTTCTGAGTGTCTACCGGCACAATTCTATTTTTCAGGTAATTCCAAGTCTGCGTAAAATAAAGTGAAAATGCTGCATTTCTGATATGGCATCATTTTACACCCCTTTTCTGATGACCTAAACAATTACAGCACTGTGCAAGGCAACCAATATTAATGATACTGTGAGAAGTCCTCACCTGATAAAAGCTGTCATTGTTTATTGATGTTAGTAGAGATATGAGAGTTGAGACAATCTGCCCCAAATATTTAGTCAAGATCATAGAGACACTGTTTGAAAAGCTGCCATTTATAGGTGGATTTGAGAAACATTTTTAAAGTACTGACCTGACCCTTAACAACTGTGCTAGTTTCACTCCTTGAACATGTTTAGGAGTTCACGCCATAAAAGAACTTAATCCCAGAAATTACAAGGCAAGGCTGAGATCAGAATTATTGAGCCGGTTTTATTTGTATAAATAATTTTTCATAAATTTCGGCTACACTTTGAGTGATATGATTTTCTTTCCATGCTGTATAAAAAAAAAAAAAATAGAGCAAATTGATTCTAGATGAGTGAGCAGACGACAGGGTAGTTTGGATGCTCATAGTTATGTCGTGTTTGAGCCTGTGTGGGGATAGAGGAAAATGTCTGTTTTGAAAGGTTGCTTTTTCAATATAGATCCCATAATTGCAACAGTAGGGTTTTTTTTTTTCTTGTGACTGTATGATGTTAAGCAGTGAAACCCAGCTTCTAACTAGTAGAGAGCCTGATCCCAGTTTGAGTAAGCTATTTTCTTAAAGTATACCAAAATTATGTTATGTAAATAAGTTGAAAACAACAGGCCAGTGCCTTTTCTGAATGCTTCCATGCACCTGTTTTAATTTCTTACTTTTATTTTTCCCCTTTTTTTCTTCACATTAGTGGCAGTTTTGTTGTTGCTTTGCTTTTTTTGAAAAGAGGATCATGTCTGTTCATGGAGGTGTTTTCAACCCCATTTCATTTAGAACAAGTATCACCAGGTTTTTTGTTGTAATTTCTGTCTTCTCCACTGTTTCTATTGGTATGGCGTGAGAATATCTTTTTATTTTTATTTTGAGTTAAATAAGATGATCTTCTAGAGGGACAGGAACCTCAGTTAGATTTCACTTAGGCTGTTGTTTGCAAGATCATCTAATTTTCCATCATCACTGATTAAGTGATTAAAAGATTTCTGTTTCCAGGCATCCACCTCAAATCTTGGCCAGAGTAGATGCCTAGAGGCTGAGTAGTTGTTGTACATACCAACCTACTAACCTAAGTTTTACCTGTCTCCATGAATAAATATTATGAAATGCTGTGGCTGAATGCTTGAATTCACAATCCTTGTTAGGGCTATGAGTTTGCCACTACTGGTTTATAGACCCTTCTAGGGGCACCATATTGTGTAGCCTGACAGAAGCTACTAAACAGAGGACTGAATTTCATATCAATACAATCTAAAAAACATGAGTCAGGTCCAAAGGTATTTGGGATATAAAATCTCCCATAATTTTACATTAAGATAATATGAGTGGAGGACAGAAGCTGCATGGACTATCTGGAGACTTAAGTGGAAAATACTCAAGTACCACCCTGAAATCTGTTGTTTCTTATAATCCAAAATATGTAATGCAGTCCTGATTATCTCATCACACGAGTGAGCCCACACAATTGGAGGGTGATCAGTGATAAGCAGCAGCACAAAAGACTGCTTATGTGAACAGGGACAAAAATAATCAATGGCATCCTTTGGGGATGTGTCTCTGCTGATCAAATAGAAAAAAAACAAAAAAAAAAGAAAAAAAAAAAGAAAAAAGGATGTTTGTATGGATTTTAAACCCTGCTTAGCAGAACACAAAATGCATGTTTTCCCAAATGTTTGGGTTTGCAGTGTTTGCCATGTTTAAAGCATTCCCATGGTGACGCCTGTTACTGCTGTTCCACAAGGCCTTTGCTATTCTTATAAGCAAGTCATCAGGGGAATTAAACTAGTGTTTGAGAAAGAGGGGAAGAGGGGGAGAATGGGAAGGGAAAAAGAAACTTTGAGGACAATCCAATTGTTCCTATGCCACTTCATTCAATAAGAGCAAAAACAGTAAAAGGATTGTAAAAGGATTTGGAGGCTGCAAGCTGTTGTTGTACTGACTTATTTACCATGTGTGCAAAAGATCAATGAGGAGGCCTTGAGCTAGCCAACATGCACTCTTGATCCAGGCAGTCAAACTGCTGAATTCATCCAATTATTAAGGAAAACAATGAAGTTCAGATTCCAGAATATCTTTTTCTTGATGTGTGTAATGCATTTGGATGTTTGGATTGTGCTAGTTTAATTGCAAGGAATGTAATGCAGAGATAGTAATTACCCATTTCAATGGGTTGACAAGTTTCTGTTAATCACTTCCATTAAATTACTAAGCCATTTATCTATCTCTAGCACTAATATGCCCTACATGACTAGTGGATATTATATTGATAACAAATATAGAAGGAATTTTTACCTTTTTCAATAATTATCAGCTAAGCAATCTAGATACCTCTGCACAACCATCATGTACTGATAATGCAAATCACAGCTGGGAAGGGTGTCCATGGGGTTGTGCAGTTCAACACCCTCCTCTTCATGCTCTGAGCACAGGCACAACTGGTTCAGCAGAGCGTCTGTACTTGGGATGCAATGCTGTGCCTTCCCCTGGATTTCTATTTCCAACACAACTTTGTGTTCATATCTTTTCCAAGTACAGAAAACAAGGGTTTCCTGCTAGTTAGTTGGTGGAAACATTATCAGTGGGAGTTTTGGGATGGTATAACAAAGCAAAAGAGATTCTCAAGTGCTTCCAAATAGTCAGGGGGCAGTAAATATGTCAGATATTCAGATTAGGAAATTGATATTTAAAAGGGTACGAGTAGAGGCAGCATTTTTTGTTTAGTTGCCATTTTTGTTGGCTTTTTTTTCAGCAAATTCCAGAGAAAAAACTTGCTGTGATTTGATGCTCATAAAGCCTAAAATCAGTGGGGGACACAATTAACAGATCACTGCGATTTGGGAGGTGAAACAAGAGATGAATTTGATTCATGGGTTTTAGTAGCCCAAAGATATTTTTATGTCATCTTTTCTTGTGTTTGTGATGTTTGATAATAGCTACACAGAATGAGATAAAGTACGGTAAATTTTCTGCTAGTGCAGGAACTGCTAGAGGAAGCCTCTGGAAGAGTATAACAATATAGAAACAAAGGACAAACAATGCCAAGAGCAAATAACTCCAGAAGACAACTCAGGCATGTGGTGTTTAGTATAAAACATTGTAGGTAGAGCAGATGCTGGATAGAATGAGGAATATCAAGATGGATCTGAATAAAGCTCAGAAATGAAATCTGTTACTATTTCTCTGTGGTCTTATTTGCAACATAAAGTCAGATCATCAACTGATGTAACAATATTAATGCAATTAGGGCACCATTAGGAATCTGACTGCTGAAGTTTACACCCATCCTGTAAAAAGAAGACTGAATTCCCATTGTCACATTAAGCTTGCCTAAGCACTGTGCATCACCCAAATGGCAAGCAGTGACTAAGCAATGTCATGTTTTAATGAATATTCAAATGTAGATACATCATTTTATTTCTGTTAGCTTTTTAATTTTCTAATGCTTTTTCAAGGTTTGTGCTTTTGGGAGGGGGAGGGAGACGTTTGCTCTTAGAGGAGAAAAAGGCACATTGCCATTTCATTTCTTAATAGAGCTTCGTAATGCGATTACCGAAATGTGAATAACAATCAAATAATGTAGAGACTGATTCCCTATGGATAGAAAAAATAAATTTCAGTCAAATGTTTCCAGCAGAAATCTCAAATTTGTCATGCAAAGTACTTCTCTGCATTCAAACATAATGTATTTATGTGAGTCAGAAACATCAAACATTAGGATAAATAGCCAGATTAGAAGCACAGTCTACTTATGAAATGGTTGGAATAGAAGAGCAATTAATAAAACTGGCAGAATGGCTATGAAGCAGTGTTAATGCCTTGAGATTTAAAGAAAGCACCTGTATCTGCTTTACAACATGGAGGGGAGGAGACACAGACTGCTTCCCATTCTCCCCTGTTAACAATCTTTGACTACCTTTTCATTTTTTATGACTTACATTCATGTCAGAAGAGAATTAGGACCAGTTTTTACAAACTTCTCCTGGGCTCATAATCAAAAGGGGAATGAGGCCTGGGAGGCCAAGGGAAAGAAAACAAAAAGATGGACAACATTATCAATACTTTCCACTTCAAAGGCAGTGTGACATGACATGCTTATACAGAAAATAAGGAGAAACAGAAGTAGGGAAGGATGATATGTGCCTAGGTCTGACAAAAGTGCTGCTATCTCCCAACTTTCCCACCTCTAGTGACCAGTCAGAAGTGTTCTCTAAGTTGCTGCAGGTCTTACTTGCCTCCAGAAGAGATAGTAAAGCTGAGATAGTGGTAGCTTCTGTCTGCTCCTCTCATTTGCTTTCTCTGCATCCTTAAAAGGGAAGGGATGTAATCTGAGATACCTGGGTTGGATCTGTTGACGTTTATGGGAGGTTAGATAGGAGTGACATAAAGCATGTTACTTCATTGAAGAAGCTATGAGGTTGTTTAAGCATTATTTCCTCTTTGTAAATCCATGCTGATTACTCCTGATCAGCTCCTTGTCCTTCACGTGTGTGAAAAGGATTTCCACATTCACTTACCACCTTTTCAGGGCCTGAAGTGAGGCTGACTAAAAGTCTGGGCAAAACTTTTTTAGGGCTTTGCAGCTTATAAAACACTTGTTTTCTTCGGATGCTTTTGAACATACCAATATATATTTTGACCAATGAGGTTAAAATGATAGTCAATGTAATGTTATGAGTCTTTTAAATGTATTTTTTTTTATCCTCAAATGTTCATGTTTTAAAGTTATTTAAAGTTTTTGGCTGAAAACTCAAATACCTCGTTTCATGTTAATAAATCCAGTTGTCAATTGCATAGTGTCATGTTTCAGTAATTTCAGCTACAACTACAAATTTCCAAATATAGTAATAAAAAAAATAGCAGGGAAAAAAATTTAATGTTTGCAGAGCAGAGGAAATTTTCTGCTGGGCTCCAGAGCCAGGGAATCCAGTAGCTGGTGTAGTTCTGCCTCAGCAGAATCTGAGTAATTGAGTCATTCACCTGTATCCTGAAGATGGGATCAGCGCTGTCCAAGAGGGTCCCCTCTTTGGGGGCTACCACAGCATCCAGAAGGCAGCCCTTCATCCATTTCACAAGTGGAAGGAGGCAAGTTACTTTCCTTTAGAGATGCCCAGCACATGGCTTGGCATTCATGTTATGCCTTAAATGGGAGAATTTAAGCCTAATTAAACAGTAGTTGTTAACTTGCATGTTCTGTAATAGGCATGACACCATTTGTTACTTAGTTGTGGTGCAGCATCAAACAGCTCCCTTCAACTGCGGATCTGAGGCACAGCTCAAAGAATAATTGCATTTGCCTGCAAAAAGCCAGGGACTGGCTGACAGAACAAGTAGCATTAGCAAGGGTGGAGACTGCCAGCATCAATAATGATTCTATGTATGCGCCACTTCTGCCTGTGATGGTCTGCCAGCTTGTAAGTGCTGAACAACTGAATGACCTTGGACAAACCCTTCCCAATAATGACACATTTGTTTTAATATGAAAGTGTCAAGAAGGAAAAGATCACAGCATATTTTTCTTTCATGCAATCCCTCTCTCCAAAATGGATGCATCTCATGTGAGTTTAATAATTCGTTTCATATGCAAAGCCTCTTTCTCTGGTATTAAGAACATCTTCATTTCAAAGCTTAGAAAAGTTAAAGCAGACTGAAAGCTGGAGTCAAAGAAGAAAGATAGTTCTTATACCTGGCAGTAGCTGTCACTTGCTTAGAGATAACAAAAATATCCTCTGAAATTTAAAACCGTACTTTATCTCAGCGTAGGTACCTGCAAACTTTTTTATATCCAAATCCATATTTTGTATTGAGACAACTCAGTTAATGGGCTAGATTGCTTCTTTGATTAAAGAAAAAGTATAAAATATTGGCAAAATATTTATGGCAAAAATATGAGCCAGAACTAATCTTTTTTGGCACAGTTCTGGAAAGTTTCTTTTGCTCTTAAGAGTGGAATACCTGCAAACAGTGTTTGCATAAAACCTGTCTAAGCAGAAGAACGAAGTGTCCAGGATTGACAAAACTGTGTGAAGAAAGCTAGCTTCAAAATATAAGCTGCTCCACAAATCCCGGGGGAGTGAGGGTAGACGACAGAACACATATATAACAAGCTACTCAAAGCCCCTAAGCTCTCATTCTCAGGATTTCTTCAAAACCCTGACAAATAGCGCAGCTTTAATATAAGTTTTTAAAATCTCATTCATCTTTTCCTCATAAATGTTCAATTTCTCTTTTCAGCATTGTTCTTCTGTTTCCTAGTCAACACAAGAAAGCATTTCTTCAGATACAGTCTGTGGGACACTGGATAGAGCTTCAGCCCTTCTTTCTCCTTTTATAACTATTTCTTCTGAAAACCTTTATTTTTAACTAGAAAAAAATGGTAGCTTCCAGCCCATGATCCAGCAAAATCCAGTATTTATCACTGTCACAGTATGAGAGATAATGACATCTTGAGTAGGAAATCATACTTCCAACTACTTTTAGAAGTTCAAAGTATCATATTGCCTCATGCAGATCTAATGGCTTCCAAAAAAGGATGGTTCTGGTCCACCTTTTTTCAACACATTCTTCTGGTGAGATGTTTCTGAGGACTGGGGCTGAGCAAGATGAGCTTTTGCAGTGGAATACAGCTGCAGTACGACTTGGCTGCTGAGAAACTCCACTGCTGCTGTCTTATTTTATGTAGGCTTTGAGCACCTTATAAAAAGGGCAGTTTGTTTTGTTTTTTTTTTGTAATGAAACCCTGCATTCTTATATTTATTAATTGTGAATATTAGTTTTAGGTATTGAATTCTTTTGGTTTCAGAAACAGTTTAACAGATGTGAGACACACAAGTGAGCAGACAAAAAACGTAAAGCTACAGAACTTGCATTCTTTGGAGAAGCATAGGGAAGCTGATTTACCTGTGAGTCACGGAAATTAGAGCCTTACTCTCTTTCAGATTTTCATGCTTGTCCAAGATACACGGTGCAGCTGTGGTCATAGTCAAGCTGAAGAAGCTGGGTATGGCCTGCCTTTGAACATGTCCAATTCCTATGGCATTCAGTGGGACCTACGTGCCTCGGTAGAAGACATAATATTTCACTGCAGTTTGATTCACTGCAGTTGTTTTAGTGAGGTTAAGAAGAAATTTGTCTCAAATATTCTTGACTTAAAAGCAGTATTCTTTGGAGGTAGAAATTGGAAGCTATCTTGTAAATGCTTTACATGTTAAGAGAAATATGACTATGAGTTCAGCACCATATCTTAAAAAATTATTTTGATTAGGTATTGCATAGTATTCATTAAAGAATTTGCAGGGGTTTAATAAAAGTTTTTGGGCACTTGCTTATGGTCACATATCTTCCCTTTTACTTTAATACAGAGAAGAACCAGAAATCTCCCTCTTTCTTACAGTCCCGTTTTCATATTTATATAAGAAACTGCTTGAAGCATCCAAGTCTTCTGGTTTGAGAGACCTTATGCTGTTACGCAGGCACCAAAATAAAGTTGCAGCCTTCAACCTGTGAGCTGTCCCAGCAGGGACAGGGAGAATAAAACAAAGGTATCACAAGCACCAGGTCAGATTGGCCACTCTGCTAGGAAGCTCTTTGCAGGATAGTGGTTGGTGGTGCCAAAGTGCATGGGTGAGCTGGGCCAGGTCAGAGCTGCTGACTAGTACCCATCCCATCCCATCCCATCCCATCCCAGATCATGCCAGCATTTGTGACTTCCTGTAAAAAGGAGCTCATAGCCAAGGAGGACATAGTGAACTGTTGCAGGGTAGAAGCCACTGTGTATGTGTATGCGGTTTGTTCTTGGGTTGGGTTTTTTAGTTTAAAGGTCTTTTTTAATATTGCAGAATAGATATAAATATGCATAGTCACAGTTGTGTTAATAGGAATCTAAGAACTGTTTTGAAGCTAAACAAAACCCTTGTATTTGATGTCCAGCTTATGCAAATGCTGTGTGTTTTTGGGCAGCGCATGTTTCACAGTGTGCTTGTAGAGCACCTGTGTTAAGTCTGGTTAACTGCTACATCTTGTGAGGTTGTCCCTCTATTCCTTCCTTTCATGTCTCAGAGTTTTCATCTGCCAAATTCCCAGCTGTTTGACAAGGCACATTTGATTTGCCAGCCAGTGCAAAAGAAATTATTCTGAAACTCAGTTTAAGTTTGTATGCTTATTGGGTATTGTTTTGTGTCTCTCTGCTTCAGCTTAGTTTATGGGTTTAATAAAGCACAAGCTATGAAATTACTAGTTATATATTTATATGTTTGAAGTAATGGACCAACAAGTTGAGAATGCTTTCAAAAGGAGCGCAGGTTCACTGAGCTCAGCAGTTCAGATTTTTTCCCAAGTCTGAAATAATTAACATTTTCATTAGTCATGTGACTAACTAAAGACTCAGTCAAAAGCTCAGTTTTCTAGTTCATTGTTTCAGAGAAAAGCTTGGAAACATAAACTGTCTATATTCAGAAAGCAGAAAACAAGAAGTAACAGCAAGCCTGAGGATTAAAATTTATGAGTTCTGCAGTGCATTGGTATTAATCTCATCTCTTGGACAACTAAACTGGAACTTAGATTTTCTGATAAACCCTTTTTTTTTAAGAGGAATTGTCCTGTTACTTCCCACTCCCAGCAGCAGTGTGGTCACATATTGCTAAACAAAAACAATCAATCAGAAGATTCTGAAATTACTGAAATAGTTCCAGATTTGGAACATTATTTATCATTCCTGTTTATTCCTTCCCAAGATAAGCATCTAAAAAATAACATTTCAAGTAGTCTATGAATCACCTTGCCACCTGAAAGTTTCTGCGTTACAAAACTGCATAGCTTTAGCAATATAGAAAGAATGAACCCCATGATATAAATAGGAAATACAGTTAAGGGAAAATCAGTAAAGGAATACATCCAAACTTGTGTAAATAATTTAGACAATTAATAGCCTACATTTTGAGTGGATTTAGAATAAGTGTATGTATGTTAAAGTATCTTATGAATGCAGTAGAAAATAATTATAAGGTTAAATTGGACTGATGAATTTCTCTAGATTTATACCACTTTATATGAGAATTCAATGTGGGCTTGTTTGAAAAGACTGTGATCTTTATTTGGAGGAAGTCCCATTCTAAAAGTTATGGGGCAAGCCAGTTATGGTAAACTATAGACTATGCCTGGAATTTCTAATTCTCCTACTATTCTCCTAGTCTTATCCTGTGTGGTATCTTTCCTAAGTCGCAAACACCATCCTCAGAATTCTGAGCATGAGTGGTATTTAATTTTATTGTGTCAGTAAGAACACATTTCTTGTCTTTGTGCTTATAGAAAATAACTTGAAAATAAAGATTTTTTTTAAACCTTGATGTTCTTTATTTCTCTCTGCTAGAAAAACAGTCTTGATTTTATAGATATTTTACAGAATAGAATTGCCTTTGGAAAGCATGAGGTAAATAATACTGCATGGTTCATCCTTCAAGCAAGTTTTTAAACGTTCAACAGGTGAAAAAAGTGAATGTACATACATTTTGCCGACACACGTTTCAGGTGTTGACCAAGGGACTGAGGAGGGACCTCTTCAGAGTTTCTGACCCTACTACAAGAAGAAATCAATTCTTAGTTACATGAATGGATTTGAACTTAATTTGTGAGATCTCCAGCTCTGGTTTTAATGTATTTGTGCAATCAATATCTCCTTGTCAGGTTCAGAGAAAGTGTCATTCTGTGGGTATTGTTCATGAAGCATGAATTCGCAGCAGAACCAAGTAGGCTCACCACTGCTGGTTCATGAAAGGTCTAGAGAAGTACACAAGTAAAAGAACAGAACAAGTAGAAAAAAACATGAAAATGTTTGAGCTAGAGGGAGAGAAGGGGGCCTGGCTGAAGAAGAAACTCAACACAAAAAGTCATATGGCTGAAAATATAAAATCTCCCTGGACTGTGGCAGCTCCCCTATTAATCACAAACCAGAAAATGATTTTTAAAGGAGTCTTTCTTCACTAAAGCCACTAATAAGACTTTTTTTAAATTACATTTTACTCATTAGGCCTTCATTAGGACTTACATTACATATTTTTTGACAGATAGTATTTTATTGACCACGTTTAATGTGTTTTTGTGTGGGAGTGCATGTGTATGAACTATCAGACAACTTTTTGCCTCTGGTTTTCTTTTTGGGCTGCTACTTTTCTTTCCAAGAATTGGTTGAACTTATCACAGACATAAAAAAAGAGTAGACTCCTTAATAAACACAAGAGTTATTTAAAAAATAGACAAAAAAGACAAAAAATAATATAAAACCAAGCCAAATTTGAGTTATTTCTGGAGAAGTAATTTCATATGACCTGGACATCTCCTTGAAATATAAAATTAAACAAAAAGGGTGGATATGCTATTGCAGATGTCTAAGGAGTAATTAAGTCTCACATTCTAATCCTCTTTTTCCTAAAATAATGGTTTCTAAATATAAAATAATAGTAACAATAATAATAAAACAGCTTTCCCCCCATTGATTTGCTCCATCTTTTGAATAAGCAAATGTACTGAGAGGGAGGGAGAGACTAAAAGAAGTTATAATTTTCACTGGAGAGTTGTCTAAGGGGACATCTGTCTTGCTGAAATCTGTTTATTTTGATCTAACATTTTGCATGAAAAACTCTAAATTATCAGACCATCTAGATATAGTACTTAGTATTTATTTCATTGTATTTTAAATGTATTACTTAATACATCCTGCATTTCAGTATTCACAAAAGTTTTGACTGCATGGAAATGAAATTTTCGAATATCTTAGAAAGAAGCATTCCTTTGAGGTTTTATTAACTAGGAGATCTGGAAACTTCCGTGGTTTTCCTGATATGATATTTAGAAAATATCACAATCATAGTTTATAGTGAAGCAGAATGCCGTTTTCCAACTGCCATTAACTAAGACTGAGAATTCTGGGTAACGATAATGGATAAATTTCTGTCTGAAACTAATTAATGGCATATTTTAGAATTTTAGCACATTTGATTTCATTGCTCTCACAAAAATGGACATGCCCTTAGACTGTTCCGATTTCCAAATAGCTGACCCTCACCTTTAAGGCGAAAATGAGCACACTATGTAAAATACAATTCAGTGTAACTGCCAGAGAACATTTCTGATTTTCTTTGATAATCTATAAAAGCTGGAGGTTAATAAAAGAGGAGCATGAGAACAAGAAAAGGGTAAACTAAGGGTAGAAAAAAGAGGCTGAAAGTTATATAAATTGGAATTTGTAATATGAGAGTAGCAATAGCCATCCATTAATTGAATAACATCATAGGTTTTTGAAAGCAATATATTTTTATGGCTGTGTTAAGGGGTTTTAAAGACATATTTTGCTCTCCATTTCATAAATTAGTCTTGAAAATGTTTTCCTGTTCATGAAAGCAGAAGTTCTTGAAATCTGTCTCTGGGCATCGTGCCATTATGTAGTACTAATAGATCATTCTGTTCTGACAGGAAGAATTCTAAATAAATGTCTGCTCAACAAGCAGCTGTGTGAAGCAAGCTGATCATGCCTCTGTCTCTGGGTCAAATACTATCCCTGCTGCAAAACAAATTACAAAAAAATAAAGTCTGATGGAGTGCATTCTGTTAGCATGTGGAAATCTCAAAATTACTTGAAAAGGATGGTCCATATGTCATCAGCACATAGGGTATGGAAAGATGTTATTTCTATTTGCTGCAGGAGAGCTTTACAGCTGCAAAGGATCTTGCTGGCTTTAATAGGCTCTGAATACATTAATGACTAACCTGGCTTACAAGCAACTGACATTAGACTGCCTGATGTCCCTGACACATGCCTTTGTCTCTTCCCTGTGTATAGATTAAAAGACAAAATCTATGGAGGAAACTAATACCAGCGTACTCAAAAAACTAAAGTAGCAGAGCAGTATAGAGATATGTTTAACTTATGTCTTACAGAATATCCTCACATAAAATTACAAACAAATCACACATACCCAAGTTCAGTGAATATTATCCATAAAGAGCTGTGGAAATGAGGAAAGAGTAAAATCTGGATAAAATGTGGAAAATGAATTGATCTTTCATGACAGAGCTCATCATGTGTTACAAGAAAGTGTGGTATAAGCTGATTCAAAGTTAGGTAGGTTGCAGAAGAAAATAAGGACTGTAGTTGCTTTCTCTGGCTGTTGAAAAAAATGACCCTTCAAGGTTCTACTTTTAGTCAGAAATAATCAACACACTGCCTTGTTACCAACACATCTTGTTATCTGCTCTGGTAGAGAAGGATCTAAGACTTCATAGATCACACACTGAGCTTGACAGCATCATTCCGATAAAAGAAGAAAAAAGGGAAGAGAGTAATGAATGCATTTGGCAAGACTCATACTGTCAAGGCCTCAGAAAGAAAGCTTTATTTTTTGATTGATTGATTGGTTTGACCTGATGGGTTAGCCAAGTCTGGCAGAACCATAAAATTAGAACATTTCTGACCCTTCGATTTATAATGCCTTCCTTTTTCCTTTACTCTTCTGTGTCAAGAAAGGTGAAGTGTTCCAACTTCATCACTTCTACTCTTCCTAGAAAAATCATGTTATTCATCATAACTTGAGGATACCGATCTATTTATTTCTTGCATGCACAGAGACACAGAAGAAGTGCATGAGCCAACATTTATTTAATTATCTGTTTATCTATCTGTTCTCCAGCTTTACAGGGGTGACTTAATCCTCTGAAACATCTGTCTTGAGATGGCATGTGACATAGTAGAACATGGGACAGTAAGAGAGTCTTAAGAGCAAAGTGTAGGTTTTACGCACTTCTTACATTATGTGAAAGTTGTGATATTAGAATAGCTAAAAAGAATTAAAAGAAAAAAAAAGGTAAAACACAATACTATTAGAATAGAGAGCTAAGCTCCTCATACTCTGGAGAGCATGGTCTTAAAAGTAGGTAAGAAGAAAAGAAAATAAACCAAAACTGCTGATCAGGGCAAAAAACCTCCCAGACCAGTTCCAGACACCTGTCGTTTCAGCAGCTTGCTGAAAAAGGCTCTCTGTGTAGCTGTCAGTACTGCTTTGTGTCTCCTGGGGAGTTCAAGCTGACTACCTGCCATGGCCACAAAAGGCCAGCTGATCATGCATCTTTCTGATGTCTCTTCATATCTTTATTGATGCCTTCTCCTTTGAAAAAGCTCTCTGGTGAGAGTCATAACGGGAGTTATAATGAAAGGGAAAAGGAAAAAGCCGTGTTACTTTCCAGGTTAACATCATCTGATAAAACTTCATCTGATCATGGTGTCACTTTAGGACACTCAAAACCAGAATGAGACACTAAGATGATGTACTAGCAGTTGCCTTTTGGTCTCACTGAATTAGTAAAATTTCCCTCTTGAATACTTCTTAGTAAGTTCAAACCATTATAATAAACACTGAAGGTGTTCTTGAAATTTTGAACGTTATTGATGAGGAAATCCTTGAAAAAATGCCACTGAGTACCAGTAAAAGATTTTTGTGGGTGGGAACCCACAAAATATTGTGGGATTGTTACTGTTTACGTATTGCTTTCCCCCATATCCGGCCATACGCAGGAAGGCAGAAGAGGTTCAGGGAGGTAAATGAATATATCAGTTCTGCATGAAATGCACCCACATGAATATTTGATACACGCAGCCTTTAAATGCATTGTCATGCATTTAAATTCACACTTCTTCTTCGAGTTTTCTTCTTGGTTTTGCAGTCAGATGTTTGAACAGTTTGATCAATCACTGCAGTCCTAAATAGTCTGAAGTAAGCTGCTGTTTTGAATTTGGTGTCTTGTATCTCTCTCAAAGTACCACGTTAGAGGGATATAGTTCCTGTAGGATTGTGTCCTAGAGAGGTAAGGCCACCAAAGGCCTGATGCCATGGTCTCAGCTGGGATAAAACTTAACTTTCTTCTTTGTAGCTGGTGCAGTGCTGTGTTTCGGCTTTAATCTGAGAACAATGCTGATAACACACCAATGTTTTAGCTGTTGCTAAGTAGCCCTTATCCTGATCAAGGACTTTTCAGTCTTTCATGCTCTGCCAGTGAAGAGGGATACAAGAAGCGTTTAGGGAGCCAAGACAGGACACCTGACCCAAACTAGCCAAAGGGGTATTCCATACCACAGCACGTCATGCCCAGGATTTAAACTGGGGGGAGTTACCCGGAAGACACCAATCACTGCTCTGGCTGGGATGAGTATTGGTCAGCAGATGGTGAACAACTGTATTGTGCATCACTTGTGTTTATTGGTTTCTCTTTTTCCTTTTTCCTTTCCCCTTTCGGTTTTGTATTCTCTCCTGTTGTTATTTCCCTTGTCATTATTATTATAAGTAGTGGTAGTAGTATATTGTACTTTAGTTATTAAACTGTTCTTATCTCAACCCATGGGTTTTACATTCCTTTGATTCTCTTCCTCATCGCCCCTGGGAAGGGAGGAATGTGGGGATGGTGAGCAAGCAGCTGCATGGTACTTAGCTCCTGGCTGGATTTAAACCATGACACCTGGTCAGACCAGAAGAATTGAGTCTAGAAATAGGAGAAGCTTGGGCAGCCTGAAATCGACATTCTGGCTAGTTCAATTCAGAAAGGGTATCTGTTGCATAAAGTCACTTAATAATTGAAATACACTAAATAATCTTTAAAAGGATTGGGTCATTTCCGTTGCAAAACAGGGCTTCTAAATGCTCAGCTAGGGAGACTAAGCCAAGCCAAGTTTATCTAAGAAGAAGTCTCATTGTCTACAGTTGAAGATACTCAAATTGTCCCATTTAGTTAAGCAAGATGGCAATAAGAAAAAAGTATTAGATGAGCATATTTCAATGAGTTTTTGTAATTCAAGGCTAAAGTAGCATAACAGACTCTTTGCTTCATATTATGGAATTCGCATATCGCATGTTGTGCTGCATCTCTGCGTAGCCAAAGGTCATGCAGTTAAGCTTGCGTCAACTTTCTTTGCCAACAGCACTAGCACTCAGGGTCTGATATAATAGCTATATTTACTGTGATTAATGTATAAGCATTTTTATTTCATGATGCTTTAAATATGAATCTCTTTTCATGTTCCTACTTTTCTTGCAGAAGCAAGACTGCACTTTTCATTTGTAGGTCAAGAATGAAAAAGAAAATAACAAGGTTTTTCTGTGTCTTTATTTCCTTAAATTTATTCGTTCCTTAGTAAAACTCTCAATATATACTGAGTATTTCTATTGATTAAATAATAAAAAGGGTGAGTTTCTGCATTCTAGGTGTCTTTGGCAAATATGCCACGTCAGAGAAAGAAGGAAGTGTATGGTAGTAATAACTAAATAATCAGAAAACACAGGAAGAACTATATTTCTGATTTTTCCCTTTATTAGAACCAGCGGTGTTCTTTAACATCTTAAAATATAGATCTCATAGAACAGTCTGAATAACAGTAGCCAATATTACCACTTTAGTAATGTTGTGTCAGGATGCAAGAAAGCGCATTCCAAAAAATTGAGAGCTCCAGAGAAACCAGGGAAGTAAAATGTATTGTTTTATTGTTATGTCTGGTGACAAACTAGACTCTGAAGCACCTCAAGGGAAGAGATAAGTGAATCTGGGCTCCCACACCCCTTGTGAATGTTATAGCTTCATCCTTACTTGGAGGGAGAGGAGCATCTGATGTCTTGCCTTCTCTCCTTCACCTGAAAAGTTGAGCAGTGCCTTGAGCTAGACCTTCTTTTCTAAAGGAATATTGTTAAAAATATCTGAAATGGAAATGATAGGGAAAATGTTTTATGGGTATTTTTAAGCCATTTTTTAAAATCTTTTGTTAACACCTTAACTGCAAAGTCCTTCATTTGACACAATAGCAGCAGTCCCTACTCTTCTTCCTTCACTTCTGCAGAGCTCAGGTGTAATGGGTTGCCATGTGAACAGGCTAGGGCTTCCTAAGTGCATGCTGCCTTGCTTCTCTTCCCTGACAGTGGCTCTCTCCAAGTTGGTAGAATTTATCCTTCACCAACGGCTTACTTGGATCAGTGTTTTCTTTTAACCTTGTCTAAGTCTGTCTCCAGAGGCAGTTCTCTGTTTTACCACAGATCTTGATTTACAGCATGAGCAGCAAGTGGTACACACAAGAATTGCTCATGTCTTGAAATACTTCAGCTCCTCTGAACTGAATCTGAAGTACAAACTCTGACTGATTTATGGGGTTACATCTTATTGAAGCTGATGTAATACCAAAAGTGGTTAATTTTTTCTGAAGCATACTACCTACAGTCTTCAAAAGAAATCAACAACTAGAATAAATTACTTTATAATATTCATATTTCCTACCTTAGGTTTCTCTTTCAGTCTTCTGTTTAGGAGATCTGCACTCTGGGTGTGCTATTTTTTAAAATAACTAGCCTGTGCTTACAAAATTACAGATGTTCAGTCTTTATCCACCACACTATCTTATTACTCATCACTCCCATGACTCGAAGAGCACACAGTATTTTAGGTTCAGTGGATTTCAGAAGCTCACAGCAACGAGCAGTGTAATGACAAACTGCTGAAAGTTAATTTATGCCAGCCAACACTGCAGGACTTTCTGCTAATAAAAACACTGGTACTGTTTCACAGAGGTTATTGCTGAATGTCCCTCAGCAATGGCTGTGCTTTAAGAAGTACTGTCAGCTCACTTTTATTGAACAAACTCTTGAGAAGTAAGACTGGGACTGTAAGATTGCTGCTCTAACCTGTGTGTTGAGAGTGTATAGCATTGCAGCAAAGTAGCCATGTTTTGCTCTCAGTTTTTCCTTTCAATATCTGTGAAATGTTATTGTGTGTTCACACATCTCACTGTCTCACAAACTTCGCTAATAACTTCAAGAGGTTATTATATATATAACTTTTAGATATATGTGTGTGTGTATATATATATATATATATATATAAAACTTCTCAGCCTGCCAATTCCAGGCAGAAAAGATGGCCACATGAAGGGAAGTGTCTCAGCAGGTCACCCTTTGGTCTTCACAAGAATAGTGAGTGATGTAAAGCAGAGATAATGCTGTGACTTTGGGGGAGTCAATAAAAACAGCAGCAAAAAAATTAAAGAATTCAGGGGGTTCTGAAATGTAGTTAAACATCTCTTTTGTGGTATTAATGCAGATATTGAGTAAAAGAAGCATTTCCCTGTTTAAGAAGCTTTGGAAAAGTTCTGGTATAATTCAGTTTAGGAAAAGGTCCAAGAATCCTGAGGACTTTTCAATACCGTGAAAGCCATCCAGCTGGCCTTGCACACTGCTGAACATGAAAAGTGGCCAGTACTTTATCTCTGTACTGACTTGTGGAAGGTGGCAAATGCCCTGTAGGGGTGGTTGCAGCAATGGAAGCAGAGCAACTGGCAACACAGAGGTAAACCCATCTCGGCTGCACTGTGGCAAGATAATCACTGCCCAGGTGCAGAACCTGGTGGTGAAGGTATGCCTCGTAGGTTGCCCAAAAAGAGTCGGACCACTGAGGAACGCCAGAACAACCAACAAGTGGATAAAGCGGCTAAGATTGAAGTGGCTCAGATGGACTTAGATTGGCAACATAAAGGTGAATTATTTTTGGCCCGGTGGGCCCATGACACTTCAGGACATCAGGGAAGAGGTGCAACATATAGATGGGCCTGTGATTGAGGGGTGGACTCAACAATGGGAACTATTGCCCAGGTTATTCAAGTCTGTGAAACATGTGTTGCAATTAAGCAAGCCAAGCGGTTAAAGCCTCTTTGGTATGGAGGATGATGGCTGAAGTACAAATATGGGGAGGCCTGGCAGATTGACTATATCACACTGCCGACAACCCACCGAGGCAAGCGCCATGTGCTTACTGTGATGGAAGCAACCACCGGGTGGCTGGAAACATACGCTGTGCCCCATGCCACTGCCCGGAACACCATCCTGGGCATTGAGAAACAGATTTTGGGGTCACACAGCACCCCAGAGAGAGCTGAGTCAGACAATGGGACACATTTCCGGAACAGCCTTATAGACACTTGGGCCAAAGAGCATGGCGTTCAGTGGGTATATCACATCCCCTACCGTGGACCAGCCTCTGGGAAAATCGAACAGCACAATGGGCTGTTAAAAACTACACTGAGAGCAATGGGTGGTGGGGCTTTCAAACACTGGGATACACACTTACCAAAAGCCACCTGGTTGGTCAACACCAAAGGATCTGCCAACTGGTCCAACCCAGTCAGAAATCTTATATACTGTAGAGGGGGATAAAGTTCCTGTGGTGCACATAAAGAATTTGCTGGGGAAGACAGTCTGGGTTATTCCTGCTTCAGGTAAAGCCAAACCCACTCATGAGATTGCTTTTGCTCAGGGACCAGGGCATACTTGTTGGCTAATGAAGGAAGATGGGGAAGTCCGATGTATACCTCAAGGGGATTTGATTTCAGGGGAAAACAGCCAATGAACTGAATTATATGCTGTTGCCTGCTATGCAGCACTTCTATAGCCCACCAACTAGATGTCTTCAGGTCACCAGTGACTGGCCCTGACTTTCCTCTGACCATCAGCCCAACAGAGAACGAACTTTGATGAAACCAGACAAGTTCTGCGGTATCATCAGCAGGCAACAATCCAACACTGCACACAGCCTCTCCTGCTCTGAAAGACTGTTACCAGAGATGGGTCCTGACAACATGGACTGGATGGACTCAGCAGCTTTCTAGGGATTGGTCCATGCACTAAGGAATGATCTCTCTCTCTCTTTGTGTGTGTGTAGATGTATACATATATATATAGATCTATCTATCTATCTATCTATCTATCTATCTATCTATCTATATCTGAGACAAGAGTGATGGCATATTGAAAGACGTGGGATCTGAGCATGATGTGAATGGTATGGAATAGGGGTGGATACTGTCCTGGGTTCAACAGTAGCAGTCGTTTTTCTCCTTCTTAGTAACTGCTGCAGTGCTGTGGTTTTGACTTTCAGCCTGGGAACAGCACTGATAACACCGATGATTTTAGTTGTTGCTAAGTCATGCTTACTCTGACCAAGGACTTTGTGAGTCTCATGCTCTGCCAGGGAGGAGGGGAAGCTGGGAGGAAGCAGAGACAGGACACCTGACCCAAACTAGCCAAAGAGGTATTCCATACCACAGCACATGATGCCCACTATATAAACTGGGGGCAGTTACCTGGAAGGGCTAGATCACTGCTCGGGTTGGGCTGGGTATCGGTCGGTGGGTGGTGAGCAGTTGTATTCTCTTTCCTTGTTATTTCCCTTATCATTATTATTATAGGTGGCAGCAGCAGTGGTTTGTGTTATACCTTAGTTACTGGACTGTTCTTATCTCAGCCCATGGGAGTTACATTCTTCCAATTCTCCTTCCCATCCCTCTGGTTGCTGGGGAGGAAGCATGGGGGAGTGAGCGAGCGGCTGTGCGGTTCTGGGTTGCCGCCTGGGCTTAAACTGCAACAACTGCATGCTTCCTTGTGATTAAGGCATCAAATCAAGGAAATTTCAAAGCACATTTTAGAATTCATTGTTGCTGTTTTTTAACCCTGTCTCATGAATGACACTGTTTGTTCCTTCCATGGTAGCTATAACATTACACAGCAGACTTAGCTTGAGAATGCATAACAAGTGGCTAAGCACGCTTTCAGGCTGTCAAAAAATTTTTAATATCAATAAATCCAAAATTTCACTAATGCAAATATTGTTCTTTTAATAATAATGGCTAGAGCTGATTTTGCCAACTTTCAATGTTCCTGAATGTTACAGATACAGAATGGAGAAATTGAGTGTATTTATTCCTTATTCCATCACTAATCAACATCATAACTTTGAATTTGTTGTGTGGGAACTTTTCTTTTTCTGTGTCGTATTTCTTGGGTTAATTAAATGAACTTGTGGTATTTCCTGTGTTGCTGTGATTGGAAAGCTCTGTGGAGCCTTAGAAAGAGTGGATACAAAGGCTCCACAAGAACAAACATGGAGCATCCCCATTACTTCATACACTGTCAGACAGAGCCGTGGTTCAGAGATTGCCAGAGAAAAAAAATAAAGGTGTTCATCCAATATTATCAGGCAGAGAAAACCTGGACTGCAAATCAATATGCTGCCTTGGGTATCAAAGCATTTCACCAACAAAGAGGTTCCAGAAATATTGTGTTAAAAGGATTGCTAACGTAAAACCTGTAGGCAGGTAGAGTCAAACTGGTGGGTACTGAGCTGTGAGGTTTCTGCATGTGATTGCCCATTCTTCACTTAACGCAGGCATGGTGAGCTTTGAAAGAGAACTGATTTATATCCTATCAAGGATTTAAATTGGGATCTGTCATCTTGGAAAGAAAAAGAAAGAAGCTGGCTGGTTTTTCAGAATATTTTAAAGGGTTCTCTTGATGCCGAGGGAGAGATTTCCTCCTATGAAAAACACATTTGGATTTGTCTTTATATTGAGCTTATTTTTTGTGCAAGTTATTTGTCTCCATTGGTCTGCATCCTGCCCCAGGGGAAAACAAAAACAAACAACCCATAAAACTGCAGAGCCATTAGGAAGTCATGAGACCACCAAGTTGTACTGGTGACTGGGTCTTATAGAAAAGTTATCTGAGGAAAGAATCATACTTAACTGCAGACCTATGATGCTATCATAGTCCCTGTTTGAGCAGAAGGTGGGAAAGGTTTTCCTTCTACTGTATTAAAATGATTAAAAAGTTGTTGCTAACTTGAATAAATAAGTAAATAAATAAGTGTTCATGCAAATTCAGTGCTGAATTAGTCTTATTGACTTGAAAACCTAAGACTTACTGCCCCATCTTGCATCTTCTAAATTCCCAGGACAAAGAAAGAGTTTTATGTTCTGCCTCATATTAGCATCTCTAGTTGTAAAGAGTTAAAAATACCAGGAAAGAAGCAGTAGTAAAGCTTTCACATGCTGACTTCAAGGAATTCTACATAGCAGGCTTCATTAAACAAAGGACAGAGCCAATTTTATAATAAGCAGAAAACAGGCCTGTATGTTACATTCAGGTTTCTAACAGCTACCAGGAGAGTTCGTGTGCCTTTATTGTACTAGCTTTGCTTGCATTTAGTCCTTAAGGTAACAGAATCGTAAGCAGAAGTTTTTCTGCTGGACTGAGAAAAACCTTGGGAGACAAAACCTTTGGAGGCAAAAAGCAAGTGTCACATAAATATGGATTTTCAGGGATGATTCTATTGTTCTCACAGAAGCCTCTGTGAGTTCATGTCATCCAGCACTCTGGAGATGTAAGCTGAATGCTGCTTCCATGAGCTGTGCAAAACACTGCCTTTTCAAGAAAGCCTCCCCATTCATCTTTTGTGTTGCTGGTTTTATGGTTTGAAAAGCCATCCAGAAATCATTTCCTCTGCTGAGAGTATGGCTTGAGCTCATGGAAGACTAAAAGGATGGACAGACACACAGGCATTCCCCTGGTTCAAAAAAAAAATCTCATAACAGTAGCAAACAGTAAATTAAATGTATCTTCTGTGGAGCTTATTTGAATTCCTAGACAGTTTTCAGTCCAACAAGCAGTTAACCAAAATTGAATTGTACCTGTAATTAAAATAGCTATTCTAAAAGTGAGTCAGCCAGTTGGCACGTACAACTTCTCTTATAGTACTCCCAAGAAGTAAAAAGAAAAATAAAAATTTCTCATTGTGATTTTTGAAAATTAGGAGCTGTTTCTTCAGACTGCGATGCTCTTTTTATTCAGAACAAAGCCTTCAAACTTCTCTCAGTGTGCGAAAACAGAGCTTGAATTAGCTGCTCTAAAGAAGTGGGAGATGGGGCATCAAAGAGCCTTCTGTTCATTAAGATAAACACTGAATATGTGTTTCATGTTTGGTTTTGGTATAATATTCTGAATAGAGGATAAAGCAGTTGCTTCCCACAGTCTTAAACTATTGAGATGGTGTGGCAGATGGAGGAAAATAAAAGGATTTAAGCTATTATGCAAAGAGTTAGTGTTGAGAAAGATCCCCCTATTAGTCACTGAATTCTACATGGATTTAGTAAAGTTGAGAGTGTTACATGGCTCTCCATTTTGGCCACACAGAAAGTACATAATCGAGTTGCAAGAGTCCATCTCACAAGATCAGTGCCCAGGACTCTTGCAATTTGATCATGTAAATTCAAATAAAACTATGTACTTTTAATAAAAAAAAATACATCTTCGTAACTGAAATTCTCCATGTATGGCAAGGTATTAATTTTTTGGATGTAGAAATGACATCTGGGGACATAAATTTTTCCCTTCTTGCTCACAAATGAAGTCACCTCAGTTGCAGAAAGGGTCATGGTCCACCCCACTTTGTGTTCCTCAAGTCAATTTTTATTACATGTGTTTTATGGATCAAGTTGATTGGACTGCTCATGTGAGTTGCTGTGAATAAGAGGTCTGCAATCTGTCCACGGCTTATGCATTTTCTGTGAGTGTAGATGATAGATGGTTTTATGAATTTGCTGATAAGCCATTTACAGGGTTGTATTTTGAGTTTTAATGAATTAGATTTGCTAATGGTTATGACCAATATTGTAATGCTATTATGTTAGAAGAGCTACTTTCTGTTGACTCCAAGGAAACATTAATGTATTAATTTTAATGCTTGAGTTCCACAAGGGGCTCTTATACCCTTTTTTCTGTTTTTGAAAGTAACGATTAGTTGCTGTTAGTCAACCTGTAGGCTCACTTTCATGTATTTCTGGTTTCTATCCTGTTTAATCTTTAAACTATCAGTTGTGGCTGCTTAGAAGTTACATACTTTTTTCATGTATTTTTTTCCTCCAGGCATCTGCTGCTTCTTACTGTGGCAAACAAGCAGTAGCTAGAGTTAGGACAGCTGTTTTCATAATTTAGGGGAAAAAAACCCCAAACCTTCAGGAATGTCTATGTTTAATATCTTTATTGATGAATGTAGGAGACATAACAGAGGATGAGTGATCAAGCTTTCTTACTAAGTTGATTATATTTTCTTCTCATTATTTGCTCTTCTAGTATTGTATTTATAACATTTCAGGGTTGCATTGTGGGACAGGTAGTTGGATCATCTTATGAATGTTTCATTTTTGTGTTTGAGGTGTTTTTTGAAGCAGGATTGCTAAAAAATAGCAGTGTTTAGAATACGTTGTTTAACATGGTTTTAAGCCAAAGCACTCAAATTTGCAACAGAGATATATGAAGCTACCATTACCAAATTCATCCTCAGGAGATGTTCTTTGGGAGAATAAAATTAAGTAGGTGACAGACTTCAGTCAGAGACATTTAATTCTACACATAAAAGAACACCATATTAAGAAATTAATGTATGCTTCTTGGAAGAAGTGAAGGACTCCAAATGTTGGACAGGATTTACAGGTTCCATGGCTTCATTAGCACATTGACTCACAGCTCCCACGTGGTGATCTGTCTTGTTTGCAACTTATTAGAAGGTGGCTCCATCCTGGTTTCTCTCCCTGCTGATTGGCTTCCTGAGATTTCAGCTCATCATTTCTCTGCCTTGCTCTCTGCTAGGCAATGATGAAAAATAATGAATCCCATTGATCTTTTTCTTATCCAAAGATATATGTGATTTTGGATTTACTGGAGTAACACAGTATTTGTTCACTTAAACCTCATTTTCTGTGTTTTTTGTTCACAGCAAGTTAGAACAATAACGGTATGTTTGATTCATGCCTCTCATCTTCCTTATCTCCAGTATTTAATTTCTCATACTAAGACAGATAAGAAATGTATTTGAATGCAGAGCACAGAAGTTTCTGAGCACAGCCTGAAAACCTTAAGCACTAAAGCTTTCATTTTAGAGGCTCAATTTCAGCCTCTTCTTTATGTTAAACTCTGTATTCAAAATCTTTTATAGATGTTGACACATGCCTACCTGACTACAGTTCTTTCAGGAAGAACTAACATTTGAACATTTGAGCTACTGAATTCATGGTTGTTTCAGAGAGGAGTTTGTATGCCATTAAATGTTTTCCGTTTACGTAATGCGAAACTAGGTGTATACTGACCCAAAGACATTACTCAGAGGTAATGCAAACGTTATCACTAGGCAAGCCAAGCAGTAGATTAACAGTACCATGGTGACAATTGTGGATAGTTTAAATGCACATAGTTTGAACTGTCTTTTAAATATGAGATACCTTACCCTTCTCTTCCAGATGACTGAATGGTTTCTGTGGTTAGGCACATGCATACATTCAATTCCTATGGAAGAGCTGACATTATAAATTTATCTGTGGATTATCCAGTGCACTTGAACTATGAATTTTCCATACTGGAGCAATATCCATTTCATAGCAATACAAACTGCAGTATGAGATGGGATGGTAGGTCTGAAATGGTGCTAACCTGCCAGGATGTTTTAGTGTGCAAACATACATCAGGATCTCCACAGGTTTACTGGAGTACTTTGGCAAGGTAGTTTGTACACAAAAGTATAAGCTTTCTTTATCAATCTCCTCTGCTCAATAACTTTGCCACTGCAAAAATATATGGCATTCATTGTGCAACCAATAGTATGAAAAATTAAGTGGTATTGGGAAGAAGAATTAATTGCATGATAATGTTTGGCTTAATGTAAAGTCCAAACATACACATGGGACAAAGTAATATAAAAGTATTAAGCCACAGAAATGCAGGTGTTTCCCTTTTAACAGGGAAGTCCTTGCATTCCTACCATAGATAGAAGTCATTACTGAGTGCAAATTGTGGACTTTAAGCATCCTTTGTGCTGAACTTGTTCCTACAACATAAATACAGTGAATGGTGTTAGATAGACTTTATCTGGTGTAATTCAGACTACTTCAGATTCATTCTGATCCAAATTAAAAAATGCATAAATTGCTCTTCATTTTAAAACCATTTTAGGAGCAACTAGCTGCAATTCACCTTAATGAAACAAAGCAGTGATAAGGAATAAAATCCATGAAGTAAGAGGGTGCCAGGGCACTCGAGTCCTTCCCAGCATCTTCTTGAGATGAAGTATTGATGATTGTTCCAAGTCTCCAAAAAAGTTTAAGGTATGCTACTTCTTTTATCCCAAACAGGCAGCTTGGGACAAGTCTCAAAGTATTCAGAGGCAAGGAGCAGGTCATAAAAGCAGAGTTCTATATAGAGAGAAGGTAAAATGCACAAATGCAATAAGCTAATAAATACCAAGTCAACCATAATATCAGAAGTTACATTTGCATTTAATTGAGGCAGATTCAGTCAAGCAATGGGTTTTATTTTTCTCATCCCCATATATGAGACTAGGTGCAATAATGCAAACCCTTAGATCATGTTAGAGACCAAAGATTCGTTCTGGTTTTTATTTTCTCATCCTCACATTCTTTTCCCTAGTGGGAAAAGTGAGATGATTTATGTAGGACACAGTATAGATTATTTTATTTAACAAAATAAAAATAAATCAGGACTATTTTCTGAATATACCCCTTTTTCTGTCAGAACAAATTTCAGATTGCTGGCAGTTGCTTCATAAGGTTTTCTGTGACATCAGACCTAATCATAACCTATTCTGCTGCTAAAAATATGGGACTATGGCAATACAACTTCCTCTCTCCAATCACAAGGCAGCAAAGCAACTGCAGGCTATTGGATTTTTATTTGTCAGAATAAATAATTAAGAAGCTCATCAGCTTCTCACTAATGAACAAGGAAATGTGATTAAGCAACTTTAAAAGAGAATGGCTGAAGACAATATAGAAATGATAGCAGGATGATTGCTGTGAATGAGAGACTGAAATTTCTGAATAAGAGGTTTCTTCAACAAGACACAAGGACAGTAGTTTAGTCTTCCATTAAAAGATTCCTGCCAATTTGGAAATGCTCTGAATGAGATTACAGACAACTTAGAAGCTGATAAGAAGTCTCTTAAGACAGCTACTTTCTAGCAACTGCTGAGAAAGACCTTTATTTTTATTATTCTTAATAGTATTTCAAGACTGTTAACATCTACCAAACAATGACTAGGCAATCTTTTATTCTTAGAGACTCAGAAAATAAAAATTATGTTTCAGACCAAAATGTTCTAGAGGCGCTTGCCAAGCGTACTGTGGCTAACATCTAGAAATTGTACTGATTAGTTTCTGGCAAAATTCCTTGAAAGTACTTTGTGTGTTAGTATCTCATTAAATATCTTATTCCTCTTTATTATTCTTTAGCATCACAAAAATATGCCTCTGCCTTATATCTAATCTGTTTCTATGCTTTTACTGTCTGCTTTCCTAGCTTATCTAAAGGAGATATCACATAATATAGAAGGTTGAAGAAAAGTGAAATAGCAGAAGTTGCTGTAATTTTTCTGTATGTCAGGGGAAGGTATTTTTTTCCTTTATATACGTTCATAAATGATACAGTCTTTTTACCAGTTAACAAGTTAACAAACAGATTACAAGATTTCTCTCCAAAAGCTCTTATATCAGACTGTAGAAGTTTCCAGATATTCAGATATAAAAGTCCTATGCACAGAACTGTGAGAGTCATAGTTATGCAGTTAAAAAAAAAAAAGAAAATTTCAAATATATTTTTAGTTGCAGAAATGCTCATGCACTTCAAAGAAGATACTCAACATTACAGAAAATACTCTGAGTCTAAATCCAGGCAGAAAAATACTATTATACTTCAAGGGACATTTGAGGAAATTTTTCTTTTCTTTCCCACATGATGTAGGCCCACAATAGTGTAATGCATAGTGTGCATGACAGAAACTACTTTGGATTTTTAGCCAAAATTCCAGCTGTCTTCAGTGGAGATTTGATTGGGTTTAAATATGTTGTTAGCCTTCTGTGTTTCCTACAGTACCTTGAGATCATATTGTTATCTTCTAACTGTTTTTATAAAGATGCAAATTCATACGTTTTCAGTTTCTGCTTTGAAAATTACTTGTACTTCTCTTGTTCCAAGTCATAGATTACCGTTTCATTAGGGTTATTCCTTTTTTTGTATTTATTGTCATACCCAGTTACTTGTCCCCTGTCAGCAGGTTATCCCAGTGAATATCAAAACCTACCTCTTCAACTTGGATTACATATGTTTTTCTTTGACTGAAATGTCTGGTTTTGTACCTGAAGCTTATGCTTTAGATTCCTTCATGCTTTCTCAAGGCCAAGTTCTTTGGAAATTTCTCTGCAAACCTTCTCTGGAGCAAAGAGATTTCATGGGTGTAGTCAATGAGGTGTTCACCACATCCTCTTTCTTTTTCTTCTCAAAAAGAGCAGACCTGGAAGAATATTTCTTCAGTATTCAAGTAAATTAAGCCTTGCAGACTGACATTTGTATTTTGTCATTACATTTAGAATTTTGTTATTTTTATTTTATCTTAAACATAACAATTTGCTTTCTGTGCTGTGTTAGGATTTTTGCCTCATTCCCATGATTTCCAAAGCCAGATATTGAGCAAAACTTGCTTTTCAAATTAATTGTGCCAGAACATCTTAGTGATATTTATAGACTGGAACTATTAATGTTGTAATGCATCTGAATATATCTCAGTGTGACTTTAGTTTCTACAGTAGATTAATTGTAGATAAATCCTAACAGTACTACTGAAGCTTATGTATGATGAAACAAACATTTGCAAATTGTGTATTTATTTAAAGGAACCCAAAACTACCAGTTTTCTGCTAGTTCCCTTTCAGCTACACCATTCTGAAAAATGCTCCTTTTTTACATTTCCATGAAGATACAGCATCTGACATATGCATGCACTTTTCTTTTGTAGGAGGAATGGAGAAAATAAAACAGCATACCTTTGCATTAGCTCACTACACCTATAATGTGCTGTCTACCTTAAAATATGCCAATGGGGCTCCGGTTGTACGTATTTACAGTGATACAGATTTCAGCAATCCTGATGTCCAGGGTCCAATTATCAATTTTAACATCCTTGATGAAAATGGGGAAGTGATCGGCTTTTCACAGGTATGTTTTTCTCTTGCCTTAGCCGAGTGTCATATTCCTATTTTACGCATATTCACAATGAGTTCTTTCCTAAAGGAAATATATTGTCCATAGTAGTCGCTTATGAGGTTTTTGTTTTGTTTCTTCATAGCTCTGCACAATATATACACTCTATGAAGTAGTACTAAAACAATGCAAAGTACATAATAGCTAAAGCCAATGTTAAATATTTAGTACTCTACAAATAAGATGTTTGAAAGTGGGTTGTTTTAAAAGGATGCATTGACTGGGCAATTTGGTTTCTTGCTGACTTCCTTCTCGAGACTACTCAAAACTGTGAACTGAAAAGCAAGTTGAGAAAAGCTGGTATAAGAGACCACCTTGGAGCTTTGAGATACAAATGAAATCAGATCTCATAATAATGCAGTCACCCATGAAAGAGGAGTCAATTTTCCCTTCATTTCTAATAATTACATTCTTGTAATATCCCTGAGGAAGTGTGAAGCAAGTTGAATGATCAGTTTAAGGAGTGAGATTCAACCTCAAAAAATACTTAAATGCTGTCATTCTCAACAGCTTTCTCTAGCTTTTTCTATCAGGTATACCAAGTACCTCTAAGATGAAACTTTATGAAACTTTTTTACCTTTAGTGGAGAGGCAGTGGTGTACGACCATAATTGTATATGATTGTGCACTGTGTAGGCAGTGAGTAACTCAGTGTAACGTTGGCTCACTAGCTCATCAGCAGAAGTCAGAAAAACCACAGTGCTCTATTTTTATTTAATTCTTGTTATTCATTGTCTAATGATTGAATAAGCTCACAAGTCAAAGTGTATGACCTTGATCTTTTAAAAAGCTGTCAACAGCTGACACCATCTGTCTCAGTGGCTACCTCCTTCTGCCAGCAGGAGTGACAGAGCTGTGTTGCTTTTGGAAACTGAGAGCTCCGGATCATTAGTGGGAGAGCAGGAGCTCTGCAAAAGGTGTTCCTCAACACCCCTCTGCAGGAGATAAGAACCAGATAATGAGGGGAACACAGAGACATGTCTAGGAGAATAAAAGTGAAAGTCCTTTTTTGGACTATGCTACTCAAATATGTGGCATATTTCATTTCAAAGAATTTCACATTTTAGGAGTGAATTAGCCATATATGTAGTTTTGAATAGGTGTGGCTATATTAAGGGAAGACTGGAGAAATTAACACAGCTGGGTTGGTAAAACACTCTAGAAACACTCTGATGTTGCTTCTGTCCTTTGGTTATAACCAAAACCTTTATTTGCACTTCTTATTATCACTATTTCTTAGTAAAAATGGCTTTTGCCTGTTTCACTTTTTTAAACTCAACTGTACCCTCAGAGAAAAAGATATTTATAGTCTTATGCCTCTATTGTGCCTGTTTGCTGCAGTGGCTGCTCATAAAAAGCTTTTTTATTGATCTGTATCATCTGGATTGTGCTGTTCACCAGGTTCTTATCATTTCTTGTGTGAGTATGTAGAAAAAAGAACCATAAAGTTTTCAAATGCATAACAGTCGCATCTGCAGTATCTGTTAGATTACTTTGTTTAATTAAAATAATGTACAATTTAATGACTTTTAGAGATTAACAAGCAACAGCACTATTCTTTCCAAAGCTACAATATGTGTAAGATATACATAATTGGCTTCTTTATGGAATGAAATTCTTTCATAAGCATCTTATAGCAGTTATGGTGGAGAAAAATGTTTGCTGCTTCTTTATGATTACAAAAAATATACAGCAGATTAAGCTTCATCAAAGTGACAACACAATCTCATCTTCATACCTGTATGCATGTCTAAAATTAGATAGGCTTATTCAAATCAAAGTTAAATCCAATACTTCCATTAACGGTTTAGAAATGAAATAGTGTCCTATAGCTTGGTCATGTCTGTGATCTGCACATTCCTGTAGATTAGGGGTTAAGTCTCCAAATGCAATCTAGCAGAGTTAGGAGAACGCAGTTTCAGAAGGCTCCCAGAAAACATTTTAGGGAATTTTTAATGAAGGCAAAATATTGGATGACATTTCTATCCTACATATCTACTACTAAGGGACACCAATTAGCAACTCAAGTTGTATTTTAGCTAGTATATTAAAAGAGAAATGACAGAATGTCCTTTTCCTTTATGAATTATATCCCTTCTATAATTAATTGCATCCAACCTGTTCTATTTGTCTTTCTGACAGGCAACTGCTATGTGTCCATTGCCTATTAGATGGCACAGTGTGGCTGGACAGTAGCATCTGGTAGCCTGAAAAGGGCAATCTAACTAAACTGATAGCAGAGAAAATATTTTGACAAGGTTTGGAGCAGTTTTTTTGGAACATTTGAGATTGGCAAGGAAGAGTTCATAAGTAGACAGTATCTTCAGAGGATACCAAGCTTACATTTAAGCCTCAAGGTTTACATAATTTACAAGATATTCAAAACTGAACTAAGTTCAAGATATTTAGGGTGCGAAAGGCATGTAGTGAGAAACATGACATTTAACATTGCCACTGGAAAAAATTAAAGCAGAGAAAAAAGTATGTCTTTCATCTGTGTAACATTTAGGAGGAAAGTTGTTCTTATGTGGTTCTATTATTGAAATCCATTTCTCACTGATATCAGAGTTTAATTACCAGAGCTAACAAAATTGTGCCACTAAAGACAAACATGCTTGAACTACATGCATAGTGGCCTGGCTTTGGCTGACATAGTTAATTTTCTTCACAAGGCTGTGGTTTGGATTTAGTGTGTGCATAATCAATAGATTAGTGTGAGAATAATCAAAACCATCAATGTTTTAGCTGTTGCTAAGCAGTGTTTGCTCTAAATCAAGGACTTTTCAGTCTCTTATGCTCTGCCAGTGAGAAGAGGCACAAGAAGCCAGAAGGGAGCACAGCCAGGACAGCTAACTCAAACTAGCCAAAGGGGTACTCAGTACCATCAAACATCATGTCCAGTATAGAAACTGGGGAGGGTCAAAGGGGAGGTTGGCTGAGAGGGGCTGATCACTACTGGGCATGACCTCGGCATCTGTCAGTGGATGGTAAGCAATTGTATTGTGCATCATTTTTCTTTCCTGGATTTATTCCTCTTCCATTTTTGCTCTCTCTCTTTTCTTCTTCATCACCACCATCATCATTTCATTTTACTTTATTTCAGTTGTTGAACTGTTCGCATCTGAGCCTATGGGTTTTTCCTTTTTCCAGTTCTTCTCCCAGTACCACTGAGACAGGGTGGGGGTGAGAGAGCAGCTTCATACTATTCAGTTGCCAGCTGGGGCTAGACAATGACAGTGAGGTCAATTGCACCAACAGGAAATAGCTATAGTCTCAGGTTCAGCCTGGAGTGAAGTCTTCATTGCAGCAGTCAAGATCAAATTAAAGGATTTCATTAGAGTGAGACACACAGATTATACCATGCCATGATGGCACGCTCAAGGATGGCAGCTTTTCTTTACAGCCATCTGTCCCAATATCTATGATAAAGAAAACTTGGATGTTAGGAAATTACAAGGTGGCAGTGAAATAATTAGGAAGTTGAATAGCTATTGCTTTCTCATTTCAGTTTTATTTTGTGATAGTTGAAGGGTATCACTGGCTTAGAGTGTTATATTTGGAATAAACTTGCTATGTATACAATATGTATAGTTGGTCTAATTGACATTTTAATTATTGGTTTAGTTGTTTTGCTCCAAATGGCAATTAAAACAATTAAAGAAGAGGAACTTGCAGGCTCCAAACACCAATAGTCACTCAAAAGTTTTGTTTTTTCTTCAGATTTCTCATGAAACATTTCTATATCTAGGGATAAAACTGCTATAGTTTTGAAAGCTCCGTAAACCTTTTGTCTTTGGGTGGTAAAAATACATTAAATTTCCTCCTTTGAGCTGCATCAAATACTTCTCATGAAAATTATTTCCTTCAGTAAAGCTGTCTTGTAGACTATTGGTAGTAATTTGTTCTTGAAATTACTTAGGAGAATACCTATATTTTTTTTTCATGCAACCTGCCTGTCCTTTGCAGTAGGACTTCTGTCATTCTATGTTACTTTTTTATGTGCACTGCAGAACCAAAAAGACCTGGTTATGAACAGGGTTCAGGCCATGATGAGGGCTCAACAGGTCAAGCATATAAAGATGTCCTTTATGCCAAACAGCTTCTTCATATGTACTCGTCTAGTTAATTCTCTGGCATTATAGTTTTTGCCATTAATGAAGTGTGGACAGACGACAGGCTGGTGATTTTGAAAGGTGAGAAAGTGCAGGGGTAGAGATGAAGAACTTCTGCTAATCAGTGGTGCAGGATGGAAGTAGCAGAGTTGACATTAATGCAGCAAGCTGTCAACATTCTACTTCCTACTGAGGCTACCAGAAAAAGAAGCAGTTAGCCCTAGATATTAAAGGGGGTTGTGATGTCATGAAAAAGGTAGTATGTATATGCTCAGTGCTGAGCTAATATTGCAGACCCTTCACATAGAGATTCACTATCAGCTCATTTATCAACAGTGAGTATCTGCAGTCTTCAGCAAGTATGAATGTCAGGTGTTTATATATCCCCACGTCCTTCTAATCTCTAAAACACTGTTTGACAGCAATGATTCAGCTTCAGTTTTCATCTTTGCCATCTACTTTTATCAAAACCTTGCATATAACTCTGTGCAGTTCCAGCCTAGTTTGAATGCCAAAGAGGAGGCGGACCAGCTGTAAAGGATCAACATTGATTTGAAATAATCATACACCAAAAAGAGAAAAGTGCATTTCTCACAAATCAGGACAAAATGCAAAGTTCTCTTCCATTTGCAGATTAAAAAAAACAAACAAACAAAAAAAAAAAGCCACTATCTCTGCTATGAGGAATGTTTTGTGCTGCAGTTAAGTTTTCCTCTTTGTTTTACTAGGTTGAAGACCTGGGAAATGTTCTTTGTACAATCAGTGGATAATTACAGAGTAATTTTATAATCCTTTTACATTTCATTCTGTAAAGTCATTTTGGAATCTGGAAGAGGAGAAAGGGGTAAGAGACAGAGATGGACAGATGGAATTTCACCCAAAACATGTGTTGAATTTTATGCCCGGGAGAGCTCTTACCCAGTCACACCTTTCAATTCAGTGTTTTCTATCCCCAGTGACAAACAGCACTCCCTTATCAAGCTTATTCTTTTTTCACTCTGGTCTTCTGAAACAATATTTTTTTTAAACTCCTGTGTGTCATGGACTTAAAAAAGTGAGCAAACCATCATAGCTATCTTTTGAAAAATGGCTATCATTTCAACTGTGGATTACCAGCTCCCTTTCCCACTCTGTTTTTTCACACTGCCTCCTTTGCCTGGAGCCTGAAGCTAAACAGAAGTAGCTTGCCGTGATTGTCTCACCTGCAAAAGTTCCCTTGGTATCTATATACGCTTGCCATGCCTCCTAAAAATCCTGTCAGGGAGCAAACAAGCATCAGTCCATTAGCAGTCTCATCCTTCTTGCCTGCCACTTCACACTTGCGTGATAGACAAACTGCTATAACAGGAATTGGCTGCCAAAGATAGAGGATGTAAACAATTTGGTTTGCCTAAGGAAGGTTCTTCTGCAGTGTTGCATATGGATGAGTTTTGCCTCTCAAGACTGAGAACCCTGCTCAGATTGTGATCAGTTTTGTCTAAGAGCCTACATTAGCATGTCCCAGCTCACTCTCATCAATCCATATAGAGTGAAGAGAGGTCTAGACTTTGAATTTATCTTTCTTCATCCATTTCTCAATAAAAAACTATTAACAATTCTGAGCAGATAACTTCCAGTTTGTGCCCCTTCAGCATAAATCTATAATGCAATTTTATGACTGCTTTTATTATGGCATCTGCTGACTGTCTTACTTCACTTCTGTCTCAACCTCCCTTGAGTTAACTTAAGGATAGACTCAATGACCCACTGCTGTTTTTTTACTTTCCTTCCTTTATGGTCTATCATTCTGAAGTGAAGACCAGGGTGGCCCCAACTAACTTAGATGTAAGAAAAGTCACACAGGATCTCACCATTAGACCTTCTATACACTGATAGCCTCTTTCTGCCACATGCTAGCATTATAAGAAGACAAAAACAGAATAAGACTCCCCCAAGAAACAACAAAAAAATGTTTTCATCTTAACCCTGTTTATCCTTCCGCATCCATAGTAACCTATGGCAGTGAATTGTCCTGTGAGCAGCTTAGCAGCGAAGACAAATTCACCCCTGTGGTTTGAGAAGACATGGAGGGGGAAAACAGATCTTAGGACTGCCAGGACCTTGAGAGGTTACTCATCAACACTGTGTGCCAAGATTAGATCATAGTTACCAGAACCGTTCAGCAGCCTCTGGAGGCAGTTTGTTCTAGAACTTAGCTATATGCAATACTGCAAAATATTTCATAATGATTAATCTAAATTTCCCACTGTGCACCTGAAGTTCATTGCTACATGGGTTGGGTAAAAAAAGAGACACCGGTTTCGGCAGGAAAGCATCCTTTGGTGATGTATTAATGAATTGCTTAGCTGGACCTAGATCAGTTGCCAGGGCCCAGCAATGGCCAAGTGAAATCCCCTTCTGTGGTAGTCTTTCAGTGTCACCTTGAAGGATTCACTATCTGTCTTTCCCACTTATTCTAACCTCACAGGATTGGAGAGAAAACACTGGCAAATCTTCAGATTTCAAGTGGCGGATACATTTGTATATACACACAGCTGGCTGCATACATATTCATATCACTACTCAATGTTACATGATAAAAATACCTGCAATACCTGAAGTGGATAGATTTCTTGAAATAATTGCTGTTTATGTCTTAGATGATACCATGAGTTTTACTAGTAGATTAGTTCCAATGCTCTGTACATATGGTATATACGTACAGAATTAGGATAATGGCAACATGTGAATTAGAGGAGTGGAAAAAAGAATGAGCTACAGCATTTCACAAACTTTACCAGTTCAACTTGATCAAACTACTGACCAAAGTCTGGTAGTAGCTATCAGTAGTTACCTAGAAATTCATACTATATCCCTATAGGAGAATGTGGGTTGCTGTTAAGCAACGAAGGAGAGCTACTTCTACTTTATCTAATCTTTAATCTTCATAGAAAGCTGTTAACCAAGAGTTCTTTGTTGTTCTTTAAACTTTAATCCTTTTGTTTTTTCCAGCTAATATTTTTACTTTTGTGTAAAACAACAATTCAGTTTGGCAAGTGGAGAAGTGCAGCATTTTTTAATCTGGGCCATAGAAAATGGAAATCCAGCATTTGTTAATTCCAGCTAAGAATGTCTTTGCAGAGATGGTCAAATGACTCTGAGCTAGTTACACTAATGCATTTAGAAGCATAACCACTCATTATATCAATTTTGATGACTCAGGGAAAGAAAAGTGTTCTTAACTTGCCTAATGGGATTTTTGGCCATCTTCCCAATAGCTACCTAAAAACTGCTGAGGTGATTGCTCACTATTGATTTTAGCTATGGATTTAGCCATTGATTTCAGGAAGCCAGAGATGGCAGATAGACCACCACAATAGAATGCAAACAGGATTACAAGGAGAAAAAGATTGTTGTGAAGATTTCTGTTGAATGTCCACTAATTTCCTTGGTTCCAATTAGTTTTCGATAGCACTGTGGATGTCTTGTAAGCAGGGAGGTAGCAGCAATGCAGCAAACCACACTGTCTTGTCAGTAAATGGCACTTTATTGCTTCAAACTGTCAAGAAATGTCACTACAGTCTGGATCTTTGCTTACATTTGAGTACATGGCACTGGGAACTCGAAGGCAGCCCTTACAATAAGGAGCTCACAATACAGGAGTCAATTTCAATGATCTGGGTAGCGGATCACTGACTGACCATCAGGCAGTGCTGTACTTGAGAGACTCAGTGTGATAAATGCAAACCTAGTTAGTAGGTAATGAAGCTCTCTTCCTGCTGAGGAAGCAGTGACAGAGTACAGGCTGACTTGCTTTCTGTAATATCTCATTACAGAGGGACAAAGACACATGTGATACAGTATGCTTGAAATTGCCTGCTATTAAATTGCTCATCAGAGCTGGTCAAGGTTAGAAAGCTTCATGAAAGCCTAGACTGAAGGTGTTGCTTGACAGTGCTTCTCTGGAGTGTCTTTGCATGTTGCTAAGGAAACTGGAAAGGAGCTAAAATAAAGATGCTCACAGTTGCTCAGATGAAAGAATCTTGGATGAATGAGGGAGGGTAAATATTTTCTGTTTAGTAACAGGGACAAATTGTGTCTCTAAACTGCAGACCTCATTACACAGGGGAGAAATGTGAAAAGAAGCCACATGGTAGCAGCAAAAGGGCTGCACTGAGAGCCTCTGCTGGATTCCTTTTTTCTTGATCTGCTTAAAAGCAGATAAGCTGGTTTTGGATGCATGTAATGTCCAGTTTCAGTCCACCATCTGAATCCTTCTAAGAGAGCCCGCTCCCTTCTTTATTACCTTGCTTGCATCTTCCTATCCTTCTCTCTCCCTCTCCCTTCTCCCCAGATCCTGTAAAGAACACTGTATGGCCTTAACTAAAGTAATTTTTCTACCCAGTCCATCATGGGATTTTAACCCCACAACCTCCCTGTGACCTGTTATCCCATTTTCAGGGGATAAATACAGACAATGGTGGATTTAAGTGATTAAAGAAAAAGAGGAAAAAGTGTAGAGTGTTTTGGCTGGGACATGAATTAAATCTGAACTGCACCTTTTTGTTCCTAGACAGTTTCCACTTGTATTAGTCTGCTATATTCCCAGTTATCCCTTCATGATATGAGTTATGGCTTAGTCTTTGGTGTTGTTTGCTTCTGTCTTCCACTTCTCTGACTGGTAGTAGTCTGACCCAAAGCCTTTTCGGTCAAAAAACAGCTAAGGATGCTCAGTGTAATATAAAGTACAGTCTTTTTCCTATGACTCACGATGGAATGCTCTGTTAAAGTCAGAGTTAGGAAGCCCCAAGAGGGCTTGGGTTCCTTTGCTTCGCTTTTCTTCCTGAAATCTATCCTTTCCCTGATGTCATTTTATCAAATCAGATCTTCATTGTCAATGAATGCAGTTTAAAAGAACAAAAAAGCTAAGAAAAAATGACATCGATTGGAGAGAACTGTGGTCATTGAGATGACAAATCAAAGAAAACAAAGGTGTTTATCCTACTCATCAGCCTGATCAGTTTCAGATAGCAGGACCTTGGACTGATGAAGTTTATATATGTTTGAAATAAGTCCAATTCCTAATTCACTGCATGTATTACAGGGAAGAAAAAGGCAGTTGAAAAAATGTGAGACCACCCATTAACAGTCAAGACTGTGTTTCATTTCTTCCTTATAACCACCCCACCATCAAAGTGTCTTCTACCTTTTGAATCTCAGAAATGTAAAATTATTGTTAATCCCTTAAGTACAAAGGACCTGAAGTTTGCTGTGTATGGCATCTTCTAAGTGAGAATTCCTGCAGAATGGCAACCTGCATATTCTGAATTATGCTGATGTTTCCAGATTTCTTCTCTCCTGTGCAACCTTCCCTGCTATTTGACTGTGTTTGAAACTAGCAGAGAAAACTGTCACATCAACTAGAAAGTTCCTGATAAGCAAGCATTTCCACTATCGGGACACTGAGTTTGAGAGTTTCAGTAACTTTCAGAATCTGTCTAATCCTTCACTGCCTTCTACCAATACTTCGTTTTCTACTGACCAAAGGGATTTTGGTCAAAGTGAGTGATGAATGGGTGTAGACTAAAGAGAAAGTTAGATCCACTCTCCAGTTGGAGATCCAATGAGAAGCAGAGGATCAGATTCACCAATATGATGGGAACCTGCCCACACAGACATTTTTTCCCTGGGATAGTAAAAAAAAAGCCTCTGTTGCAGGAGACCATGCAGTTACTCCAGTTTAATGATACTGTAACTCAGTTAAAATGCTTTTTTTCATACGAAATGATTCAGAAACAAGTGCTGATTTTTTTTTCTTCCTTCTGACCTACTTATTAAACTGTGTTAAACAAGATTAAGTATGCGTTTGTATCAGAAGCAACATTTCACAGTCAAATGCTGGGTGACAGAAAGAGCTAGCTTACTTTCTCTTCAATTCCATGCTATGATTCAGTGAATTAATTTACCAGTGGATGTGGAGAACACTGTCATGAAACCTGTTTTATAACCAGCCATCAGTGTTGTGCAGTGCAATTCCTGTAATGAGCAAATCTATCAGACAGACAAACTTCTCTGAAATTTGGGCATTGTAGCAAGTAGAATGAGAAATCCCAATCCCAGTTCCTGAAGGACAGTACCTGCCAGTATTGACTTATATGATTTTCAGGGTTTTGGGACACTTCATGATTTAGTATAAAAAGTTCCTTTATTATATGAATAATTCTTGTAATACCCAGTAAAATAGCTTGCACAAATAAGAAGTACATGCTTGAAAAAGAGCTACAGAATTAGATCCTATGGGAACGACATCAGCAGGAGTCCCTAAAAAATCTGTCATTTTTATTGGAAAGCATAGGCTTAGTTGATTAGAACTTATCTGCAAAATATGCCCCTTCCCTGGAAGTGTTCAAAATCAGATAGGATGAGGCTTTGAGCAACCTAGTTTAGTTGCTCCCATGGCAGGGTGGTTGGAAATAGATGATCTTTAAGATCCCTTCCAACCCAGAATATCTGGTGATTCTATGAGCTATTTGTAAATCTTTACTATCACTTAGTTTATCTCTACCTACCTATTATTCTCGGACCTATTCAAAGGATCCTGAAGTCTGAGAAAAGCTTGCACCTCTCAACTGACTGTCACAGAGGCCCTGAAGTGAATGGATAGCATAAGTCAGTCATTTAGCAAAGGCGGCGAAGCCAGTAGGCAGCTGTGTGACAGAGAACACACCAGGATCATCTTCCTTTCGGAGCTGTCCAGCTTCTGGGTGTGAAATAAAATACCGGATATCCAAGAGGGGATTATTGTAGGATAAGGCATTAAAACCAGCAGGAAAATCCTTCTCCACTTCAATGTTCTTTATACTAAAAATCTCCCAAAATTTTCATAGTATTTATCAGAGAGAGCACTGAAAACAACTCTGAATGCGAGCATTTTGTCAGTCTGGCAACAGTAAAGGAAGTCTCACTGAGGGAGGCAGCTGTGCTTAAAATAGAAATTTTCTCTAAAAGAAAAAAAACCAAACCAAAGCTATTTTAAAAATTGGTTTAGATGAACTTTGTTCATGTGTGTTTATTAAACTTGAAGACCATGGCCTGGCAATGTGGAAAGCACCTTTTGCTTGTCAAGTATCAAGACACTATGATGTCAGAAGTGTTGGGGTGTGAAGTAACTGACAGGGCCTGGCCCACAGGAAAGAGCTTCAGGAAAAAATAATGAATGCCAATGGGCTCTAAGGGACAGAAGCTACTCTCAGATGTTGTGATGACTTAATCACCATGTCCTCACTGACTGAAATCAGTAAAAATACAGCAAGATTTCTGCATGTGTTTTGCAGTTTAATTGTAGTCTTCAAGCTCTGAAATACTAAGGCACAATAGTTCCAAATATCAGACCCAGGGAATCACCAAAACTGACAATTTGTGATATTAAGCTGTGTACTTACCATTAGTACCATTCATGTTTCTGTGCCTTCATTGGTGAACATATTCCTGGCTCCCAAAAGTCAGCTGCTGCTGTTACAGACAGATCTGCAAGCAGTGTTCTGTATTTCATAACCCTGAGCTCAATATTCATTATTGCTCCTTATGGCAATTTTAAAGATGCGCTTTGTTTAAGTAAGCTTTTCTTCATTGAAACAACTGTAGCAGATGTTTTATGTTCTGTTTGGTTTGCTATGTAATAGCACTGCAGAGAGAGATTAAATTAACTCCCCAAGTAGCATATTTCTGGGGTGAAACTAAACAGGAAGAAATCAAAGCATATGTCCAAGGGAAAGTCAAGCATGAATTCAAGGGACAGATAGATTGGCAGCACTGCCCTTAATGATTCTTTACATGGTGTCATTGTTTGTGATGAGAAGTGTGCATCACGTTCCCAACATCTGGGTGCATTATCACATTGGTTATAGCAGAGTATGATTAATACTAAAGCTATGGATAACTTATCTTTGTTCTCCTGAACCACAATTCCCCATAATCCTCTAATGCTCATACATCTTTATGTACCAATAATTGTTGTTTACTGTACAGATTAATATATATCAAAACGTAAAGTGTTATTGGAGAGTGGTATTGGGTCACACAGCTAGAAAGAAATTACTGTTCATTAAAGAACAGTAATATTTTTTTTTTACAAAATTAAAAAGATTTTAAGAAAGATCTCTTTAACAATTCCTTGAAGTTGTGTCATGGATAATCCATTACACTCAATACACTTTGATAAGCAAGGCTGCCCCAACAATGTTTCTCCAAAAAGTAATAATAAAAAGATGATATATTTAAAAGTTTTTTTGTATATTGAGCAAATAAGCCCAAACACTGTAAGAATTCAGCAGTGAAATATCTGTCACGGTTCTTTCTTTGCTTGTCATCATTAGCAGAATGATAGATCCACCCACAAGTCACTAGAACCATGACAAACCATGTTATGCCAGGATGACAACTTCTCTTATCTAAATGAAAAAAGAAGTCAAGAAAATGTCACTCTTCCCAGATTGAAGTTTTCTGACAAAACAAAGCTAATGACACCACAACAATCTTTCTCAGTAGATGCCTCTTACTATAACTTTGATTTGAGAAACATGCTTTGAGCACAGGATATTCTCCAAGGCATTAATCATGAATAGGAATCTCAGGACTGATTCTCTTCTTTGCTTTCCAAGTCTGGATATATAAAGAGTAATTTTGATTGTATCTCCGTTTAAGAACTGAATCATTTTGAACTGAACTAGTGGTGCAGAACATATTTAAGTTCTTGTGCACTATAATAATGAAGGATTTCTTTTGGGTTTTGTATACACAGCACATTTTTGTGAGAGTAACTTGTGCCCCACACATGAGAAAAAATAAATTCTGAATTATAGGCTGAATTTTTTTGGCTATTATCCTATTTTCCTAAGAGAATCTATGTTAAAAATAATAAATACCAATAAAGATTAAGCTGTCTAGAAAAGCTGGATTGAATGTTTGCATTGATACCTCAGGCAGATAAAGCGTGAGCTCACAGTTAGGAAAGTGCATTACCACACATTTAGGCTGAGCTCTTGCTCTGCGTGTAGCTGAGACTGAGCTCACTGTGAGGAGGATTGTGTTACTTGTACAGCTGGCTCCTCGCAGTCTGCAGCATGGTTATTCTCAGAGCTCTCAGCTCTCTATTTCGCAAAAGCATTGAGGTTAATGCAGCTTGTGCAAGGCTGTTCTGGAACTCTGTGGCAGAGATAGGATGTGCCAGGTTTCATGCTTTCTTTCTGACCATTTAACTGCCCTCTATCCCAGTCCAGACTAAGAATGTTCATCGTTGTCAAAGAAATAACTGGCGGTAGCTATACATGCTCAGCTAACCTTACCAGATGCTGTTGCTGCTTTTTGAAATCAACATAAAGTGTTTACAGACCCCTTGAGTGTGCTTCCATGGTTTCTTAGCTGTGCTAAGAGGATCCCTATAGTGCGCTTCCATTTTTTCTTAGCTGTGCTATGAAACCCGGACAATCCATATGTCTTCTCTGCAATGCCATCCTACCACTCTTGCCCTCCCAGTGCATGCATATGTGTCTCCTTCCAAAGCACACATAGACATGTGCTTCTGTTCTTCTTGCACATCCTTTTCATTCCCTCAAGTAATTTATTTATGCCAGTTTGTCAAGTATTATATTTCTGCCTATTCATTATTTAGTGGACAATAAGAAAATCTTATAACACAGAACAACACAGCACAGCACAAGGAAAAGTACACCTGGAACTTGGTAGACTGTGTGGTTGTACAAGGAAGACTCAAGGAGGTATTCCAGTTTAGTCCCTGCCTTGTCAGATGTTATTGTTTACTGGGGGATGATTATTCAAGCACTTGCCTGCCAAAATCCCACAGATGCAGTCAGTTTCTGTAATGAGAACTTGCAGTTTCAGATCCTTGGACAGCAAAGTTTTCTTCAGCTAACCAAACAGGTGCCCGAGGCCTCTCTTCAGTCACTACAGAGGCAGTTGTAGGTGATGGTTCTGTCAAAACACTGAATGACACTTGACTGAAGGCCTGCGGTTCGCACTACTGATGTGAATGAACCTGTTCATTGGTTTAAAATTAAGCACATGTACCAGCATTAACAAGATCAGGACCTGAACTGATATGCTCTGTGTGTGTGTGTTGTGTGCTCTCAGTGCCAAGGTAAGCATTTCTGCCTCTGTCCTAAATGTTTATGAGAATGCTAAAAGCTATGGTAAGTTGTTAATAATTTAGAGAGGTAATTTACTTCAAATTGATTTGTACTTTTAAAACATATTGTCTTGTTCACCACAACTTAAAAATGTCTATTTTTCTACTCTCCTATGTCTTCTCTTCTGCTGAACTGGAAAGGTGGACAAGATGGCCAGTCTTTACAATATACATGTCCGCACAGGTTGCTTCTGTAACACAGGAGCTTGCCAAATGCATTTGGGTATAAGCAATGAAGACATACAAAGGAACTTGCAGGTTAGTGTCTGAATGAGATTACATGGAAAATACCTATATTCAGTGACCCAGGTGACATCTTCTGACTCCCAGTTCTGAATTTCCTAAAGACAGGAGCTTTGAAGGGGAAAAGAGAACCTGTCTCTGCATCAAAAAAAAACAAAATTCTAAGCAGTTAAAAGCTAAAGTAGGTGTATTATGCCCTGTGGTTTTGAGTCTCTGCAACTTTAAGAATAATGGTAAATTTTATTTGCTTTCTCTGATCTTTCAACTCAATTGCCATGTTAAAGAACTAACTGAACTGGAATTCAGTTCACTGAAATGGGGTGTTGAAGCAAAATCATGTGATGGACCCAAAGCAGTATGTGTTGCTTGTCTTTATTTCACTGGAAAATATGAAATTGTGGGTTCTTGTTCTGATTTGGAATTACATGAAAACAAGACCTCCTGCAGAACACAAGTTCCTGAACAATTCATCTCATGTTGATCCTTTAGTACACTTAATTGTACTTAATATCATTTAAGTATTATAGACCTATTGTTGTTGGATGTTACAGTTTAAAAGGCATACAAAAATTGGATAAGAAACAATAAATGGGAATACACAGTGAATCTCAGAGGGTGTAGTAAATTTAGATGATGTCCACCTAGCTAACTGGTGAGTTAGATTGTTAGAACATGAATGTAAAGACTGTTTTCTAGATGACTAATATTTTCCATAAGTTGTCATTAAAAGACGTATGACGGGATATATCACAATGAAGCGGGGGAGGCTTCATGTCTGTATATTTATCAGAGTTTGAAATTGCAGTAAATTAATGCAGAGCAATCCAAAATTTTATTAATGGTATTCTTCAAAAGATGAAAAATTATAATGGCTGTATTGATATTGTAGCTCCCTTATTATTTCTTGGAGACATTCATATAACTTTTGCAAATACATTTACATGCAAGACTGATCAGACAGGTTCTTAAAGGGGAAGAGCTCTTTAATACTTTCCTTGGCAAAATGGTACTTTGATTTACTATGGAACCTCTCTCCTCTGAGAAAGAAGAAAAAGGTTTATCCTTCTGCTGAAGTGCAAAATGCCAGATGACCAGCTGTGTGGATTTCCTTATATGCTAAGGAGCACTTGGCCTCCTGCAGGTCTGTATCATTTAAATGGGGATAGTCTAAACCGAAACTTATAAAGAGGTGCTTTATTTGCTAAAAGTTGTATGATGCGGTGGTGCAGTCAAGCAGTCATTATTTTGGGATGCTCCATTCCCATCAGTCCTTTAAGAAGGATCCGAATGAATTATTGATAATATTTCTGTATAGGGGAAGGCACCTTTTGTCACTTTATATGCACGTATACTTTGGTTTCACTTTTTCCCAGGGTGCTGAATGTGTGTTCTTCCTTCCTTCAGGAAGACTTGCAAGTATAGAATGCCTGTGAGAGAGGACTTTCTGTCCTCAAGGGTCCTTGGAGAGGTGTGGTTAGTTTTCTTAGGATGTTACGTAGGAACTCATTTACTTATTTGTACAGCAGGAACCTCTCCTCAGTCAGTCAATCAATACTTGACAAAGGGTTACATGTATATTAACAGATGCAACCTAATTTTGCAAGTAGTGCTTCTGCTCTATTGTCAAGGATACAAACTACATCACACTGCATTAAAATATTTATTACCGTATTGCATGCTATGACATACAGGGTTGGGTTTTTTTATTTCTCCTTGCACAAATGGCATCGATGTTCATTGAACCATTACATTTCTTGCTTTAAAAATCCCTCATGTAAATGAACTATTTACATTTCCATTTTTATGTAACAGAAAATGCATAAATAAATAAATTCTGAGGGGAAAAGAAAAACAACTATGCTGCACTTATAGGAATAAGGATACTGATTTAGGACTAAATCTTGTGTCCATTGAGTTAATGTTAGATGGATGAACAAAGGCGTTCTCTAGCTTATCTCACTGGAGGTGAGTAGCAGCATTCACTGACCCACTTACTGAAGGAGAAACTGCTTTAAGGGAGAGTTTTCCAGCAAGTGCTGTATGAAAGACTTATCAAATAGAGGGGCATCTACATGGAGGTCACTATTGGGGTATCTGAGGGATTTTTCAATCAAAATTTTTTGAGTGGAAGCCTGTATTCTCCAAAGGAGGAAGCGCTAGGGGGAAGGTGAGTTCCTCCCTTGTGAAAGCAATGTGCTAACTGGGTCAGCAAGACAGATTTGCTGAACATCCCAATGACAAAGGATGTCACTTTGGGTGATGGAACTCTAGATTCAAGTCTCTGCTTTGCTAATATCCCAGACCAGTTCTCAGATGTATAGCTGTCCATTGGATTATTTAACACAAGCCTCGAATAAGCCTCTGATAATATAAATTGGAATTGTTCTGATAGCAAATATGAAGAAAACTGCAACAAAAAAATCAGCACTCTCATGGTTTGTTCACTTCTCTGAATGTAATATCGCAGTTTAAATCGCAGTGAACTATGTAGACGAGACTAGAATATACCTGGAGACTACCCTAGCTAAGAGGCCATCTTAGGGCACACAACCTTTGTGTGATTCTAGATGTGTTCTTGAAAAGTCTCTTTTGCCTTAGGGTAGAATAGGACAAGCAACTCATAACAAACTTCTTCTCAGTTTGAATAATAAGATAGTTGGGATTTTTTTCTCCATTTTTAGCCTGCACTCATGAGTTAACTTTGTATATTTTAAAACAGTTTTTCAGGTTAGAATTAAGAAACTCATGAATAACTGTAAAATTAGAGGGAAATAAAGCACAGTCTGTCATAATAGCGCTTGGGTTTTCTTCCTGTTTCAAACTAGGCTGGCCATGTCTGTGGAGATGATATAGACCTAGTCGATGGACGTCCCACTGGTTCTGTGAGAATATCCTTTGGCTACATGTCTTCTTTTGAAGATGCACAGACTTTTTTGAAATTCATCATAGCCATCAGACTTTCCAAATCAGATGCTGAGATTCCCTTCCAGTCCTCTGTTACAACGCTGACGACAGAGTCTGTCCCAGATGACCGCCCTTCCTTTAACAGTGCAGATAAATTGTCTCCAATATCACACATCTCGGACACAGAACTCAGGAATAACTCATCTGTGACAATGACAACTGGCAGCAGGCAGCCACCACAGGCAGAGGCAGAAAGCATAAGGGCAGCTGTTTCTGAGACTGCAATACCAACATATAGAAGAGGCGGCAAGCCCATCACTGTCACCAACATTTATCTCTACCCAATTAAATCCTGCTCTGCATTTGAGGTATGCACTTTGAATCATTCTTGAATACTCATCTCAACCTTGTGTTTTATCTTACTCTTGTCGGATATGTCAACCAGGAATACCGTGTGCATGAGATAATAGGAAGCAGTGAGTGGCTACCCATTTTTCCTGTTTTCCAATTTTGATTAAGTCCTAAATGCTAAGGTACTTTAAAGGATTTCCAATTAGGCTGAAGTTGCAGGATGCAAATGTATCTTCTACTTTCCCCGGCCTCCCAACAGACAAATCTGCACGTCATGTGCAGTCTTGAAGAAAACAGTTGGATTTGCAAAACTTGACTAAAATATAATCAAGTAATTAGTATGCTTTTACAGAATCATTTGTGATGGACTTGTAGGCATTGATGGGTAAGCAGCAATTGAGAAAAAACTTGATTAACATGCTATAATTGAGAGGAGGCTGATTTGCATCACAAAGAAATGTTATCATTAAAAATACATTTGCAACAGAAATATGGCATTTAAGTGTTGCTACACTATTTGAAAGTTCACTCTTGGAAGATTTTAATTGCTTTTTTACCAAGTTAATAATATCGTCACCTTAGCTGTGACTTTTTCTTTTTTTAATAATGCAAGATGAAATAGGTGTATGGCCCACATATGACCTAGAATGGGACTCTGCTTAGTGCCATACTGGGAAGTGATTTAATGAATGTCAATAGCAGTATAACTTTCCCTATGAACACGCACTGGTGTGGGTCATTGTCTCACATCTCAGTGAAAATTGGGGTCAAATCCAGTGACAAATCACCTGCATTTAAAATATGGCTTCTCAGCTGAATTGGTAATGATTTATTATTTTTGTTCTTAATGCAAAAAGGGATGAGGAATTAAGGCAGACACTGCAAAATGATCAACAAAACATCTGTATTTTTGAATTTGGTTTGGCTTGTGATGTCTATAATTCAGAGGCACAATCTTGGGCATCAAATGAGACTGGAACAAACAATATCCACCCCTTGTAAACCTCCCACTAAATCAAACTGTTTTGAAAATCAAAGTAATCCCACATTTCCTGTGAAAATGTTTTAACTTTCATTATATTGTTGCAGTTGTTATAGATGTACTGTTATAGCTGTATTACAGAAGCCCACTACAGAAGATGCTGAAATATGCTGTAGCAGTATTCAGGCCGCTTTGGGGTTAAATTCTATTTTTAGCTTTCAGGCTGGTGTTGTGAGATACATACCACAACATTCAGTTCTAGGAAGCCTTTGAAGTGATTGTGCCCGTGAGCAGGTAAGATGTACCTCAGCATGAAAGAAAGCTTATGTTTCCCCACAAGCTGAGCCAGGTTTCTTCTCCTTGAGCTCTGCAAGGGGGAACAACTCTAGGTGATGTATTCATACAAAGCTGGTACTCCCTGGCAGACAGAACTGCAATTTTATATGGAAAGGGTAAAATCCCCATGCCTCATGCATACTTCTTGTGCCAGGCATGTGTTAATGGGCCTGGTGTGAAAGCAGGTCTTATCTTACCTCAACTTACCCCTCTGAAGTTAGATATTATTCTGTAAGCAGTGAGGCTTCTGCAGTAGGAAATATTAATTGTTCCTGGATACTTCTGTCTCTTTACATTAACTACACGAGGAATACAAGGCAACTTGGACTGCACAGCTAACACTAGCTGATTTGAATAGTTTAAAAATAGATATTAAAACTGTAATTACATTATGAGGTTTAGTTTTTGCATGCCTGGAGTGAAGTCGATGCTTTTTATCACAAAGCATCAGCCATGAAGCTCAGCACTGTCAGAGCTTGTATTGCCAAAGTGTGACATACAATTAAATATATACTGGATTTAGTATATGGTATTGGAAGGGACTGGAAGTTCACTACAAATAGCATTTAGTTCTCCTCCTCTTTTCAAAGAGTGTTTCTTGTGTATTTCCACTTGTTTCATAGAAGATACATGAGTACATGTGAAAGGACAGTAAAGTTGACCTAATGCATGCTCTGACAAAGACCTTTCAATGCATAAGGAGAGGAGGCCAGGAGATGGAGTCAAAAGTATTTTGATTCTCAATATTTTCTGCATTGAAGTAAACCCCCAAAGAAAGTGTGTTTGCTTTTGTGATTTCCTACCTGTCCACGAGGCATTCTTCATTTTTTTAATTCCCAAAGTCTGAGTGGCATTTCTACACCTGTCATGCATTTATAACCTGTCAGTCTCATTGTCTGCTTATAGAAGAGGTAAAAATGGTAACATACAGCCCACTATTTGTAATGAGCTTCAAAATTCAGTTCACCCCATTCCTTATCAGGCAGTGGCTTGATCTCTTCCCCACAGGTACAAGTGGAATAGAAAGCCATCACTGCCAAGCCCACACCATTGCTAACTGCAGAGTGCACCAGCCTCCACAGATCTATGTATGTCATTACTTCAATTTCAGCCTGTATCACCTTAAAACAGGAAAATAACCTGTGCTACATGCACTGGAGTTTGAAGCAAGACATGCTAAAGAAACCTAGCCACAATTAGATGACATCAAATCCTGAAAATCATTTTGCATTCTAAAATACTGATTATACCAACATCTCTAGGCGTGACCAGGAAAAGGCTGAATACTATAGAAAATTATTCCTTTGCCATTCTCTTAGTGGTCTTTGTCATACGGACTTCACACTTAGCGTTATATTATGTCCTTACTTTAGCAGACTCATAAACCTCTGTAGTAATAATTGTGCAGCTTGTAGTTTCCTTGTTCTTTGTTTAGAATCCAAACATTGAAATTCATTTCCATGTTTTAAATCTAAAAAACGTTTAGATGCCTTGCAGTTGCTGGAAAATTAAGGAAGTATTTTCCCAGTCAAAAAATTAATCTCCATTTTTATTAGTTATAGGGCTCTAAGCTAGCTGCTGTGAAAAGGGTAGATACTGGGCAGCAATGAATTCATTCGTCGTGTGATACTTAGATACTTGAGATCAAATCTCATAGATTTTTAAGTTCAAGTGCAGGCCTCCTGCTGGTATGGGAGGTCAGACCATGTGTATTAAATAGGCTTTGTAAGTACATGATCACTTGCATTTGACTAAAATAATATGTGCAGTGGAAAATTCCGGCTCACTTGGGTGTGCAGTACCCAGCCCATCTGCTGTTGAAATCTGCCCACTAACCTACTGGTTGCAGAATAGATGACTTCATTAGTGGCAGCAAGACAAGCCCGATGAGGATGTGAGTATAAACTCACAGCTGTTTGATCTCCTTTTTGGAGTCAGATCGTCTCCTCCTCTCCTAAACTTTGATTTCTCTCTTCACTAAACAGTGGTTTAGTATGGGAGGCGCTTGACCTCCAGAGACAATGAGAGTGCAGCATGCACTGGCAGCTGGGAGGATGAAGCTTGGCATGAAGATCAGCCTTCTGCAAGTCACTTAGTTCCTACAGCATTTTATAAAGTGCTCCTGGCCATGGGACCATCTCTGTTCAGTGTTGTGCCATGGGGTTTGTACACATGGCTCAGGAACTGGAGGGCAGAATGTTCTAACTCAGCTTCTTACATGCACTTTCTTTTCCTTAACAATTCTTTGTTAACTGGGCAGAAGCACAGAAGAGGAGTAATCTTTATCCCAGAGTACTTTTTTCTTCTTTCCAACAGAAAACCGTGTTTTAAACATGCATTTTTAAACATGAACATCTCTCATGTCAATGAATTTTGCATAATTACATAATGCAATGTGGCCAGTGAAAAAGGTTAAGACTTTAAACATTAATAACTTTATTATTTTTCCAGTAGTTTTCACAGTATAAAAATTGCATCTCAACATAGAAGACAAATTAGCCTTTAATTTAAAATACAATGCAAATTCCTAGTAATCACTGGATAAATTATATGCAAGACCACTAACATTTTTAAACTTACATAATTTAAAACCTATTCAGTGATTCCTTCAATATGTTCAAAAATTGTGTTAGCCTTCATGATGACATTGCTATGAACTACGGAGCAATACAGCCCAAAATGTTTTAAAGAAAATTCTGGAAGTAAAATAAAATAAAATAAAATAAAACCCACCATGTTTTTGCAATGGATATTTTTATATTACAAGAAGAAAAATGGACTAAAGCAGACAGGAAAAGACCATGTATTATACAATGATCCTTGTTTATGGCAGGTTGAGAAGAACTTACGTTGGATGATTAGCCCACCTGCCATGCTGAGAATGAAGGTGTATGCTAACATCTGTCAGTAAAATGATGGTCTCCCTTCTTTCTTTCTGTTTCCCTTTTTGATCTGTCTCAGTAGTCAGAGATAGTCAGACAACTTCAGGGAATCAAGCTAGAAGTTACATATTGCTTACTGCAGTGTATGCTAACCTGTTTTATTTCACTTCACAGTAAGCTTCATTGTTTTCTTTACTTTATTGGTCGCCTGAATATAGGTATTTAGTCACATCTGAGTGCCCTGCCTGACCTCCTTCTGCTGATCTACATGGATGTGGATTGTCTTTACAGCCTGTGTCATATGTGTTAGCTTCGAGCAGATATCTCAGACATAATCTGAGGGAGCTGAATTGAACCACTCTTTTCATGTCTCACATGAAAGCAGAGCTGGCAGATTTTGCCTGAACTGCTCTATTCAGTTGTGTGTAATTATTTAACAAACCTTTCAACCTCTCTGAAATAATGGCAGGAGACAGTCTACACAGGTCACAAGCCTAAGTACCAAGAATAGAAATGCATATGTTCTTCCACGCTCATCTCCAGTATCAGTATTAGCAATAAACCAGCTCTGTTTCATGATCGTCTGTGACAATCTGTCCAAGGCAGGGTACACAGTTCTTGGTTGTTGCAGCTTTATTTACTGGGGTCCTAGCAACACATGTGTCATGGTTTAAGCCCAGCCTGCAACCCAGAACCACACACTCTCACTCCCCCTGTTTCCTCCAGAGGGATGGGGAGGAGAATGGAAAGAATGTTAACTCCCACAGGCTAAGAACAGTCCAGTAACTAAGGTATAACACAAACCACCGCTGCTAACACCAGCAATAATAATGATAAGGGAAATAACAAGGGAAGAAAATACAACTGTTCACCACCCACCGACCAATACCCAGCCTGACCTGAGCAGTGATCTAGCCCTTCCAGGTAACTGCCCCCAGTTTATACAGTGGGCATGATGTGCTGTGGTATGGAATACCATTTTGGCTAGTTTGGGTCAGGTGTCTTGTCTCTGCTTCCTCCTCCTCCCTGGCAGAGCATGAGACTCAGAAAGTCCTTGGTCCTTGGTCAGTTAAACATTACTTAGCAACAACTAAAATCATCGGTGTTATCAGTGCTGTTCCCAGGCTGAAAGTCAAAACCACAGCACTGCAGCAGTTACTAAGAAGGAGAAAAATGACTGCTACTGCTGAACCCAGTATAACGTGCAATAGAGTAAGTTGAAAACTGGAGAGGAAGTAAGGCACTCGACAGTGTACAGAAGGACTCCCAAGAGAGGTCAGAGACTCAGTGCAGGGTACATGTGTGTATGATCTCACTATTATAGCAAATAGCCACAGGAAGGGAAAAACTGGGCTGAGGACCTATAGTCATGTGCTGCATCTTATGGTGGAGCCTTGAGTTCGTGGTTAAGTGAATTAGTTATTTCGGACCTACCAGAGGTATTTTGAATGGAAGGTGTTGATCATTTCCAGCTATATGCTACCTTAGTTGTCTGGCCTTTCCCCACAGTGCCTATCAGCATGTAAGAATTAGCAGAAGTTCTGATTAAAGAATGTTTTGCTTTGCTCATAAACTTCTTGCCTTCAGTGAGGGGTAAGCAAACACGCTATTTCCTGAACAAGATTGCTGTCCTGAAGTGGAACCAAAACAACTGGATGTTACAATAGGGAGCTAGGAATCTTTGTGCTCTTTTTTCCATTTTTCTGCTCTTTTAGTTTATTCTGCTCTTTTTATCTTGCAAATACTGTAAAGACCTGTTTTATCCATGGGACGATGTATTAGTGATTAGTGATCTTCTGTTTTGGAAGGAAGATTTGTTAGCAGGAAATTCTTGAAGCTTGCGGAAGATCACCAGCTGTTCAAATGAATTTTGTAATCTAACTATATGGGATAACCAAGAAATACTGGCCTCTCCAAATATAATTTTCAGCAAGAATTAAAATCTATTCTTCATCTAATATTGCAGTCCTTGGGCTATCATTCCTCTTCTAAAAAGACAGGGCAAAGGTTCACATCATTTAGGTGCTGACAATCAGAAGTGCTTGGACAACATGGTTGCAGATGACACTGTCAGACTAATTGAAGCTAAAGTTTCAATTTTTGACTGAATTTTTCATCCCTGCTCATTTAAAAACCTGCCAAAGAATATTATAAATTAAGTTGATAAAATATGTTTCTTCTCTTTAAAAATTTCCATGTATTTTCTATATTCATTACAGTTGATATCACTAAAGCCAAGTATTCGGAGTTCAGCTTTAATGCTTTCATTTTTCAGTTTCATAGCACCTGCCCTCAGCTTTCCATAGTCAGACCATCAGTGTCAATCTACTGCTGTAGGCTCCTGTAAAACCTGGAGAAGTTTATAAGGATGGGCTGTTGTGGGTTCTCCGAGGTTTTAGATAGAGCACATGTCAAACAGAAATGTGATTTTTACTTAATCTAACCAGTGCTTCCAGCAATGCTTTTCTTCAGAGCATCAGGCTGTGCTTGACATATCTTTTGCACAATGCTTTTTGCTAAAGTCTTTTGCCAGATAATTCGTGTGAGCTGCACTAAGTTTTTCTACAAGAATTCAACAAAGTTCAGCTGTAGTTAACTTTTCTCCATATTCAACCATGACTAGAAAGTATACATGAGCTGAAGCATTATGTTTAAATGCCCAGCTTTATGTTGAATGGTATTAATATTTTAACATTCTGAAGGAGAAAGCAGTTATTAATATCACCCAAAGGCATTACTAAAATTGCTCTCTTTTTGGATTTCATGATTACCATCTGTGTAGCATCAGTAACAGATGTTCTTTTCACCAGAAAAATGTACATGAAAACAAGGACAATATGCTTGTATGGGCTATTGGATGTAAAGAGTTTTATAGAAGTAGTGGAAGAACAGATAGCAAAGAAGACAATGTGCTTTGTTGTGAGGAGATCCGGAGAAACTATTATGCTCCTAGCTAAACCAAAAGTGTCAGTGGTGGAAGTTTTCTCAAGTGGATTCATTGATAAAGTGGTTCCAGTTTTATGAAAAATAAGGGTTTTTTTTGAATTTTGCATTTCACATTTCTCTTGCTTTTTTGTTTGCTTGGTTTTGCCAAAATTCATACAACTCCCATGAAATGCCCATACTTTGTAAATTAAAAGAAAATTGCTGAGGGGAGAGGTCCTAAAAATGGATGAGTGTAAGACTGAAAGCAGTTTTCAGAGTGTTTCAGACATTGTTCATTCTTATAGCTCTTTGAAATCAAAGTGTATGATAATATGTAACAAATTCTATTAATTCCATTTTGTTTTGTCAGCTTTGTGCAGTGATATATTTATCTTTGATTTGCAATTAAGGCTTCTTTTATTAAAGACTGACATTGGCTTGCACAAGTTTCCCTGATTTCAAAAAATTTCTTTAGAGGTTTCTTTTCCTTCTCTTTTCTTTTCAGCATGAATCTGTTAGTGCAAATAACATTTTCTAAACCTGATACTTTCTCAGGTTACAGAATGGCCAGTAGGAAACCAGGGTTTGCTCTATGACCGAAACTGGATGGTTGTAAACCAGAATGGAGTCTGCATAACTCAGAAGCAGGAGCCAAGATTGTGTCTTATAAATCCCTCAATTGATCTGAAGAAAAAAATAATGGTAATTCAAGCAGAAGGTTAGTAAACGAAATATATTTTCCATCTTCATTATTGGTGTCAAATTTCTAGGCAGAGACACCTGCATGTACCCAACAAAATATTGAATGCTGTGTATTCTTCTGAATTCAGGGACACATTCTGCTGCAAGCTGTGGATGAAGAAAGCCCACAGTGCAATATACCCACAGTGCAATATACAGCCCTGGGTAGTTTCCTAGCTTGTTTTTGGGACAGGTGGCGAGTAGACAATGACTCCCTATGTGCAACCATGAAGTGGATGCTCCAGGAAAGACTAATGAACTGACGGATGTGGAAACCTACTGACTAGTGTATCTATCCAAATCTCGAAGTTCACCAGCCTGAAGGGACTATTATTGGTGAAGGAACAGCAGCCTAACATCAAACAGCCTGGCCAAAGACCTTCTCATTTTATAGCTCTCCTCCTTCCAGATGTGGGATTAGAAGGCTAGAGTCTTCAGTGGAAATTAGTATCAATTAAAATGAGGACCAGGCAATATTTCACCCAGTTAAATACTTGCACTAGCAGGCAAATATTTCAGGGTGTTTGGACATCAAAACTCTTTTTATACTATGCTGAGGGGAAAAAAAAAAAACAGGAAAAAAAAAAACAAACCTTATGGCAATCATTATGGGAAGCCCTTTTTAGCTGGGGGTACAATTTATTTATTTTGCTAACAGTGCTGTTATCACTGGGCACTGGAACAGGTTTGTATTGCACAAAGTAGTTGATTATGCTGAGTTTGCATGTGTCTGAATGCTGTTCATCATTTCCCAGGGGTCTCACATTTACTCAGCTTGTATGTCTTAACCATTAATAATATATATGCCTACATTTTTAGCAGCAAGAGCAAAACAAGGGAACCTATATTCACATTTTTCTCTCTTAGAAATCCGTATGAGTGGATCTGTAACTATGATCTCCTTTCTGTTTGTACACTACAGTTTTTGTCCTCCCCAGCTGTCTGAGCACTGTTCATAAAATTGAGGCTGACCACTTGATTTCTTTTGTCTGGAATAGATTTGTAAAATGAACACTTAAGTACTTCCGGTAGTCTCCTGCAAGTCTGTGTGTGTGTTTCTGATCCCAAACACAATCTAGTTTCTTCCTGGGTATTGGACTGGCTCATTGGAACGCATGCTGCTATTTTCTGATGGTCCCTCTATAATCTTTCTTGGAAAAGGTATTGTTAATTCATTTCAATTCTGTGTGGATCACCTTGTATCTCAAATTTTTGTAGTACAGATGCATAGACAGCCTTCCCTCATGATGTTTAAATTGCTGAGTGCTGCAGAGCATATTATTTCTAGAAATTCAGTTCCTTACCACCTCTCTTCCTTTCTGCCTATACCTCTTGCTTGCAGACACAGCATGAAGTCTTGTCCAAACTTTCTCCATTTATCCTTCACATTTTTAGAGGCTTAGCTCTGTTAGGTCTCTTGGTTGTTTTGTTCTGCTCTTTTAAACATGTTCTTCATTTTTTCCCTTGCTAGTACCACGTTATTCAGACAAGTGGATATCCATTAGAATGTTTGCCTGTCAATAATACCTGCACTGACATACTTCAGAGGAAGTTTTCTCAGGCAAAACTGACAGTCTGGGTACCCATTTCTCACTGAGATTTACAGTCTCTTGCCATAGTTAGGGCCAGGTGAAATTCACCTTTAAATCCCACATTTTACTTTGTGTCATTTTTGGAGTTTTCATTGTCACTCACCTTCTTTCCGATGAGAGTGAGAAACATTTCCACCCAGAACTGATTGACCACATGTGTGGATCATTTTTCTGCCAAAAAAGAAAAGTGATCGGATTTCCAGTACACTCTAATAGAAAAATGCTCAACATTTATTTATAGCCTGCTTTGGTACAGCCAGTGTGTAATAGTGGAGTAATTTTATTCTTTGTTTAATGACTGTAGATACCAATAATCCTAGCCCATAAACTGGTCTGGGCCCTTTTTATAATAGTCCTGCTATTTTTCACTGTCAAGACGTTCTTGCAACCTGTGGCATTTTTTTCTTGCTCAACAGTGAGATAATGGCTCTCATTTTCTTGGGGAGACTATTCCATAGGTTAGTGATCATAAGATAGCACAGTGATGGGAACACATACAAACCGGCAGGGTAAGACAAATCTGTAGGAAGTTGTTCCAGGATTTATTCTGTTTTCTTTCCCTTTATGTGCAGACTAAATGCACAATTTGTTTGTTGGTATTAAAATTTTAATTTTGCCTTTTACCCCTTCACATACATGGGCCATTGCTGTATCTCCCACTTATTTCATGGCAGACAGATTTAATTTGATAAGTTGACTCTTTCCTTGCAAATCGAGTGTTAATCAGTATTGTTTTTGTCACCACTCTCACCAACCTGTCAGTAGTTTGTTGCTAATTTAGGACCTGAAGCTGAAAGCGTATGTGTAGCTGGAGCAGTGATCAGTGTGGTGGGGAGCCACGTTGGTTGTTCTGCAGCACAAAGCCTTCATTGGCTTATGTTGGTGGCTAGTGTTATTTCTGATTTGTAGCACTTATCCTGCTGAGTACAGCCACCTCCAGGTCTCTTCCAGCTTTGTTGCTTTATGAGTTATTTCTCCCACTGGATGCCTCCCACCCAAACTGCCTTTCCTTAGCTATAATATAGTGCATCCTCCCAAGATGAGCTTTATTTCTCCAATTCCCCTTCTCCTCCCCCTGCCCTCACAGTCCCCATGCAGAGTTTCTCTGTTCTTCTCAGTGTGATGGGGACATATATGGTCGTGAAGAGTGGGTGAGGGAGGTGGCAGCAGTGGAAAAGAAAGACAAAACCTTTAGGCTGCCTATTTACTGATTCCCTTCAGTCAAATGAACATGAAAATCCAGCAGCTCCTGGCTGAGTGGGTGATAGCTGCTGTGAAGCTAGCTGCCTTCCTCCTGCTCCTCTGCAAGGAGGCTGTAACCGCTCTACTTTCTCTACCAGTTTCTCTGTTATCATCTGCACTCATTGTGAGAGCGGGCTGTGGCAGTGATTTCTATGTGGAGCGTGATTTGCTGTGTGTAGATGTCTCCAACAGAGGGAGCCCAAGGTAACTGTGCTGCTGGGTTGGGTGCCTCTGATAAACGCCTTGAGACAAGGGGGGTGAACCCCACATAGCTGAAGCGTGCAGCATTTTTAAAGAACATTTTGCTGATGCGCTATTAGCTGATGCTGAAGACTTTATTGTGCCACTTTTAAACACTCATGCGTGTTCACTCTCCCCCTACAGGCACATGCTTTTCTCTCCCTCTAGAACTTTTCGTTAGTGGAAAATGTGTTTATGGCTCTTCTATTTCAATATGGTTGATATTCTCAGTCTTCTCTGTCCAACAAAATAAAATTGCCAACATGATTTAGTGTGACAGTAACTACTTTGCCGCCTTTTGCTGAATCCTCCATGTGCTGAGGCATCACCTTAAATTCTTTCTTTAATCCCTGCACATTAGGTGTCTCTGTAGCTTGTCTAACAGCAAGCCTGGGGTGGGCAGACCCGCTGTCTGCCTGAGCCAGCTGTGCTATCCTGCAGCCAATGTGGGTAGCAAGGACATCAGACTGGGGCTCTAGATAAGAGCAAACTGCTTGAAGGCTTATAATCTTTCCCTGGCATGCCTCCAAAATTAGTTGTCTTGCATAGCAGCTGAGGAGCTCCAGGCATTCCCCTGATCCCCAAGGAAGTGGGTAAGTGTGCAGAGGCAGGGGAAGGGTTTGTGCTTGGTTTCTCACTAGCTTTACTTCACTTCAGTAGAGGGAGCGAGATTTTAATTTTGAGAAACTGCATTTATTAATTTTGTCAGAATTATTTTCTTGGGCAACATGGCTGTTAACAGGCATCTCCTATTCTGTTTGACTTGAAGAGTTCAATGAACCTTTACAATCACAGGACCGGACCTAAGAAAATCAGTGCAACTCTAAATAAGCTCCCATGGAGAAAAACAACTTCTTGTATCTCCACTGGAGCATTTAATGGTCAGGCTCCCAGCAATGAAGATGGGCAGGAGAAAGCACCTTTATTTCTAGAAGCCCTATCACTTGAATGGGAATCAAGAGAAATCTTGTCCTGCTCGATGAAATTACATGGGGGCACAGATTACACTGGGTTTCTTCCTATCCTACGCACAAGTCAGTCAGAGTATTTGGCTGAGAGTACATTTCTGTAGAAGACTAATTTCTCTCTTTCGAATTCAGCTGACAATCAGCATTATTCTGACAAGTTGTGCATTGGTTTGTCATTGCAGAGAGGGAGAAATTCTGAGTGTTGTGAAGGCTCTTTAAAGTTGGAGTAGAAGGATGTTAGCAAAACTGAGCAACTAATTACACTTTATGGAGTTTATTGTGCCTTCAAATAGTCATGTGCTACTGCCAATAAAAATAATGGGAATTAAGTGCATACACTGGTGAAAGAATATACATGAATAGTTTATATTTCAGTCTATTGAAATAACAGACCTCTATTTTTTCCCATTGACTGAAAATAGGAACTATAAAGGCAAGAATAATTTTTTTTATATTAATACTGTGAGCACATCTGTGAATTTTATTATCAAGCCAATGACCATGGAGAATGACAGCTTTTACATTTTAGTAACTGGCAATATTCTACTTTATTTTTTGCCTTAAGTTAGAATAAAATTGTAATTAACAATGTTCAACTGACCTAAACATCACTGTAAAATGTGTACCGTTCAATAAAAATGTGATACAGTTGCTGGTGTATAAACACGGGGCTTTTTAAAGCCCCAGAACTCCACTTTAAGAAATTTTGTGAGTATGCCTTACTTAGAAAGTATTTTTAAAAGATACAACAGCTAAAGATGCATCCAGGATTAAACCTTTTATCCTCTTCTTTTCCAGAAGGAAAGATGCTGATGTTTATTGTTTCAAAGTACTAGAGTGTTAGTTTTACACTATAAAGTGATAACACTGGCTTCTTTTTCAGGTTGTTGCGAGTTCAATGCATTTACTCCGTTTTATTTTCCTAAATGAACCTATCTTTTCCCTCTCTGTCTTCACTTCTGAAGTATGCAAACATCATTAACTAAGAAAGGAGTAGACAACTTTGTTTTGTAAAATGTACATGGAACAGATCTGATAGTTGGGGTATAGTGAACCTAAGCTACATTTCATTACTCTCCAGAAGAGAATAAAACAATTTGATTTCACCATATCACAGAGCTTTATTCTTATTTGTCCTACAATATAAACAGGAAGAAGCAGGTGAAATCAAAGTATGTTTTTATAAAGCTGGGATATTGGAGATCTAAGTGTTTGCTATATGTTGCAGTATAATGGAAAAGAGTTTGAAGTCATTGCAGCCACACACTAAAACTCTGTCATTTGAAATTACTGCTTTCAGCTAACAGAAAGCAAAATAGTATAACTTTTCTTTTTGCTTCTAGTAAACCACAGTAGCCTTTCCATCTCTTTGGCTGATTCTGTTCAAGATAAGAAAACTAGGGAAGAAGTTGTTAACACAGATCATTACCAGGGGTTCCTTATCTGCTTTAGAGATGGATAGATGAGAATAGCTCTCTCATTAGTGGTTTCCATGCACATTAACTTTAAATTATTGTAGTTTTATACGATACATTATATTTCTTTCCTTGACCAGTCTGTGCTTATTTTTTTACCTTTCCCTCCTCCATCTTTCATCTTTCATCTTTCAGATCACTCTATCCCACCACTCTAAAAAAACATCAATCTGAACTCATCTCCTGATTTGCTAGAGGGGCCACAACAGTGATAAACTCATCCTTTCACTGAGACAGGAATTCAGTGCCAGTTTCATTGCCTGAGATACACAGAGAATGAAGTTACTCAAAGCTGAAACTGTATATCCCTTAATGTGGCTTGCGTACCCAGGTCATCTACAGCCTTTGTTCTTTGCATTATCATTTGGAGCCACCTGCAGGCAGAGAATGTAATTCTACCGAAAAGATTTTTGTCATGCTATCTGGGAGGCTGCTGTGATTGTGAACAGGTGCAAAGATAAGAACCTTTTGCATGACCCTGTGATTTTGCATGAATGTTTTAATTAAATATGGCTTGTTTTTTGCCCATCTAGGCATGGACCCAATATCCGTATCACTAGAAGAAAATACTGGAAAAGAGACTGTGATCTCTGAGAGCAAAGTCTGTTCACACAGGTGAGAACAGAGAAGAAACAAACCTGAACATCCCTGTAATGACACAGGACATGATTGGGTGGACATGCAGGGGCAGAAATCCTTTTTTTAAAGGGGGAGGGATGGAAAGCAATGAATGACTTGGTGGACCAGGAGACAATAGATTTAGTAGACGATTTGGCATGTCCAGCACATCTGGTGGAAAACAGTAAAAAATAATAAAAAGGAAAAAGGGGGGAAGGATGCTATAAGAGGCTGTGACTACTTGACACTCACTTGAATAAGGGAAGGAAGATCTTTCTTTGTTATTTGCTCCAAGGATGAGAAGAGGGAAAGGAGTCCCCAGGTACTTCCAAATGCCAGCTGGAGGCTTCAACAGAACTTGAATTTAATTCCTTCATTTGACAGTAATGATGAAGGCAACTTTTCCCATTTTGTGATGCACGGATTGAAAATTGCTAGAACCTGCTGAAGTTATAAGCAGCTTTCCATATTTACAACCCTTTTTAATTTTGTTTTGACCATCCATGTTGATAGTGTCCCCTTAACTATCTTGGGAAGATTTCGGGTAAGCATGCAAAATAGCATTAACTCTAATCAAGAGACATGCCACTTCAGGCAAATATAACATTTTGAATAAATTAATATCCTTTTGGTGAACTGAAGTGTTTATCCATCATATTGTCTAAGTACTTCCCAGTCTCATTAAGTTTTCTGAGTGGCAGTGTATCAAGCGCCTTCCTAAAGAACATTTGCATTATCACTGTTTCTTTTCACCAAGCTCCTTGGTATGTCCAACTAAAAGAGCCATTTACATATTCATGTTTTATTTCAGCCAAGGTGTATTAATTCTTTGTAATACTCTATATTTGCTTCTCTGAGGGTAACACATAAACAAGCAGAAGACCTGGCCATTTTCCCCATGGAGACATGTAGGAAATGATCTTGTCCTTCTTTTCTACTAACTATTCAGATGATAAAGAGGATGTTTTTTTAAAGAAGTGTATTTTCCTCAGGTAGTGGAATTCACCCAAGAGTCATTTGTTTTAACCATCTGTCTCACTTCCCTTCGTGTTGACTCATCCTTAGGCTCCCCATGGTCAGCCCATCTATTACAGGCTTTAAAATAGCCTAGTTTATCTTTCTATGTTCATATAATTTACTGCCATACTATTTATTGTAGCATGTCTTTCATGTCACTGACTGTACCATTTTTACTGTAGGAAGTAGGAAATTTTCATGGGAAACTGCTTAGAGTTCTGAAGAAGAAGAAATTGATGGAATCACAAAGAAGGGGGAAATGTTAAGACAAATTGCATAGAATAGACTGTGATTAGCAGGAAGTAAGGCAGAATGAGTGGACAACATTGATGAGGCTCTGAAACTCCAGAGACATTCAGCAACACTTGATGCTAGGTTCCCGTGTTTCAGCAGAAAAGACTCTGGGGCCAAAAAAATAAGGAGCAACACAGGGCTTTGCAGTAGGATAGGAGGTGATTTCTGGTCTGGGGTCTTTTCTGAAAATTGCTTTATGTAAACAGTGGGCAAAAATCTTTGTTAAAAGACTTTTATTCAAAAGAAACTCCTACTAAAGGCATTTCCCACTTAATTCTGCTCTCTGATGCTGTGATTTCATCCAGTTCTGTTGGCTTAAGTAGTTACTCTGAATTCACACTGAGATAGCTGAGAAAAGCACATGATGTAGACACATGATGTAGAATCTGCAAGCAGTTAAGTGAAGAAGTTTAATTTCCCAAAAGCCATGAAAGGTTTATGAGTTCAAGTTTCTCTTGTGAAGCAATTCATCAGTGTTAGCCTTCATCTCGGTGGGGGCTGTCCATCAGCATGTGCTGCTCACACCAGAAGGACAAGGGTTTTTATATATCTAACAGTGGACAAATGCAAGTAGAAGCTAGTGACGTTAAGGTTATTGATGCTGTAGAAAACCCTAAATGCTCAAGATTGGTTCTCCACTGAATTAGGCAGGGACACAGCCTCCTCTTCAACAGGCCACAATAACAAAGAGATCAAGAGAATGATATCAGTGGTAAAAAAAGACAAAGGCTTACTTAAAAGAAGGTGAACTAAGCCTGCTGTGTGTAAATGTGTGTATTACATCCCTTGGGATCGATATTCAGACTTCATCTGTCCTTGTTTCTTGTTCTGTAAATTACCTAGCTAGAAGGACCAGGTGTAATGCGCTGAAGCTAAATGACAAAACAGGAAGATGAGTGGGGAACTCAAGGCAAACAGCAAGTCAAGTCTGACAGAACTAGGCCCTCCTTTATAAATTGTCTGACATATCCCAAATGAAATGTAATGCTGACAGATGTAAAATAATACCCCAGAAAAATAAACACAAGCAAAAAATGAGTAGAATTGAGCTACAGCAGAAGGACTTTGAATGAGACCTTGAAGAGATAATGGTGCTGGCTCAGAAAATGGCTTGACAATAAGGAAGAGCAATTTGAAAGCACAGGAGTCTTGGAATACAAAAACTGCACAATGACATTTGATGAAATGCTAAGAACACTGTGTGCCTCTAACTCAGCCACTCTCACTCAAAATAGTTAGCAAATAAAAAAAGAGGACAAAATTTTGTTCCTGATTTATATGGTATTAAGCCCTAGCAGGCTGCTAAAGGCAGTTGGCTCAGAAGAGAATTTAAACACCCCTAGCAGCTCTTTTTAGGTGGGAGAAAATATTCTGGGAAATTGTTTCACCTGCACTGTTACCATGGAGGATTCATGCCTTCTCATTAGCAGCATTCTCCCTAACACAGTGACCAGCTAGGACACAAGAACCAAGCAGCTCAGACTATGAAATCTCATGTGCAGACACACTTTTTGGCCTTTTTCTTGCCACACTGCTTGCGCCTCATAGTACCAGAATTTAATTTCAGTTATAGGACTTCAGTGGCTAGATGCAGCTGTCCAGTTAGGGCTGCACTCCAATCAACATTCAGAACAAGTGCAGGAGACACCTGATCCCTACAGGATTATAAAATCTCTTTGATTTCACTTCCCTTGGCTTTCTATGTCTGTAACTCTGTTGAACCTACAAAGCATTTCGTAAAGCCAAGCCACTTCATCTCTCAATCCTAGGGCTTAGCATCTTTTGTTGTGAGGAGCTGTTTTGTTGTTTCACAGAGCAGGTGTTTTCCATGCAGATCAGCCTCTTTGGCTGGGTAGGACAACAAGGCAAGCATAGGACTACTGCTACTTCACTTTCCTTGCTACAAGAATCCTACCTAGATCAGCACGGGAATTTGCATTCCTCTTACCTGTTTATGGCATTTTAATGTTAAGTATCAGTCTAATCTCCTTTTGTAGTCAATAGAGTTAAATACTACCAGAGTGTCATTCCATCCTGACATTTAAGGCAGACAGGAACTAGTTACCTCTTTCCGCTATCTGTGAGGGTAACCCAGAACATTAACTTAAACTAGAGGCCTGGTTTTTAAAAGATCAACGTTAAAGATTACTCAGGGCTGAGGAATCCCATGGCAAATAGGATCATTTCCCAGTGGTCTGATCTGTGCCCCTGCTGAACTGAGACAGGTGATCTCAAAATCCTTCTAGGAGTGGTTGCATCCAAGTAAAGAAGGCAATTCTATTGCCAGCCTTGCATAACTCACTAGGCAATTTACTAGTAATGGAAATCATCTTTAGATAGAGAGATACTTGAGCTCTGCTAGTGGACCCATGTTTTAATGTGGAATGTCTGTACTAACATGAATTAAATTAGGAAATTAACATCATTGTACTTGATGGGATCATTAAAAATTAGATACAGAGTGGCACAGTGGGGCAATATTAAATTCAGCTCAGATCAATCCTCTTTGTTTTAGCACAAAGCACAGACCAGAGAGTAACTTTTTCATAATACCATACTGTACTTGAGTCAGTGTCTTGAGCATTATGATTATTTAATCCTTTATTCTACAGTAATTTTCTGTATAAAACTATATTAGAGCTCATAAATGTTGACTTCAAGAGTAACAGAGTAAAGCTAAGAAAACTGGGAGATAAAATGATGGAAGAATTTTGCATCAAACTCTTATCAGACAATACAGATACTGTATTTTGTATTGAAAGAAGCAGAATACACATCTTTGTAATTTGTCTTCAGTTTTGCAAATTAATATTCAGGCAATCAAATTTTAAGTTACTCTTACCTTATAATAGGGTAAAAACATATGACTGTGGAGAAAGAATTGCTGTCTGGTTCTCTATGATTCTTGCTCGTCCATGTCGCTTGATAAGACAAAGTTCAGACATGTCACATCAGAAAAATACAAAAGGTATGTTGTCATTCTTAACAATACAATAGTTGTGATTCCTCAGCAAACATCAGACTCATAGACTTCATACTGTGTATATAATTACCCTGATAAAGGGTGAAAGAGTCATCCAGTTTGAGGTTTCACATTTATATCCGAACTGTGTTTACCTGCTACTTCTCATGTTTGGTGAAAATGTAAAGCTACATCAGTCTGGGGATTTTATTTTTTTTTTTAGCACTATGACCATTTTTGTCTGGAAACTCAATGATCATTTCGAAAAATGAATACGAAAAATCTATAAACCAAGAATTTATTCTTAGACTAAATGTCATTATAAAAAGGATCAAATTGAAAGAGCATCAAAAATCCATGGATATTGCCCTTGCAAATTGTTTTATACATTTAGCAAAATCTCAGCTCTATCTTAATTTCTAAATGCATTGCATCATCATCATTTACAGGTTTGAGGACATTCTTGGAATCTTTCCTTAGTGTCTGGAGCCAAATGAATAATTTTTTTAATGAGAATGAGTAAGAGGTCAAAGGAAAGGTGAGGTGAAATTGCTTGTATAATCTTCCTGATTTTTAACAATCATTTTGGAATGTTGGATTGATTTTTTTAGGTCTGGCATCTGCTACAAACATTTCACTCTCTCTTGTGAATGAAGCACAATACCTCCTGATAAATGTAGCGAGCATTCTGCAGCTGAAAGAGCATATTTCTGCAAGGTAAGATCCTCCTGTCTCCAAATGTCTCTCGGCAGTCTTGGATTCCAGATTTTTTCCGTAACATTCCAATGTAACTGTTTTATCTAGAAATTTAGAGATAGCTATTTTAAATGTTCAATAAATACATAGGTATTAAACTGCTCATAGCTACTATGAGTATATATGTATTAAATTATTCATTCTGCATGACTTCTGAAAATTTGGATTAAATACTTGAACATAATCTGTCTGCTAGTCATCTTTAGGAAAACTTAAACAAAATTCTTGTCAAATGATTAGGTGGCAGAAGATTATTAGGAACCAGCCAACCTCTATTTGTGGGAGAACAAGGACAATTACATTTTCTCAACATAAATAAGCTGGCAGGTGAAAATACAAAATCTTGCCTCTTGCTGAGCTATTCTTTCCTATGGGAAGGAGTAAGATTTACATTCACAACATTCACAACAGAAATATTTTTAAACTACCTTAGGATTCATTTCATTTCTTACTTGAAATTGGCTTTACTTGTACAAAAGTGAGAGAGAGAAGCAGCAAATTAAACACTGACGAAGCCCACAGTTCAAAGATAAGGAACCCATTACCCACCAGATTTTCATATACTGGCGATATAAAGTTGTTTCTTGAACATAACTATGGCTGGCTCAAATAGCACAGAAAATCTGCTCTCAAGGCCTCAATCATAGCTGTGCCACAGCCCTGGCATTCATCTCTGATCCCCCTTTTCTGTTTTGCCCAACTTCCCTGCCTCTGCTTGGAGTCATCTTCTCTCCTTTTAGTTAGACGCAATGCAAGATGATCCACTGATTTTACACCTCTTCCAGTACAACTAGGCTTGTAATGTCCTTTTCCTCAAAGGAAACTCCAGATGTGACTGAAGCTGCCATGCTGCCTGAGAAGCTTCTGGCTTCCCATTCTCCAGCACAAGTTGGAAAACTCGTCCCTGTTTCACCATGCAGAGCTTTCTCAGGGTGCTGGGGAAATGAATTCAGCCCCGATATACAGCATCCTCATTCTGCACTGGTACTAAATCACGTTGTACCAACTTTCCAAATTCTGAACTCTGCAATGTACTTTCAAGAATCTGCATATATGGGTCTTTTTAAAATGTTTTTCTTCTTTTTTTTTTAGAAAGTATTATTTAGCTTCTTGGCATGTGGGTTTGGTTTTGTTTAATGGAAAACTGCTAAGATTTATGAAACAATTTCAATCTTCAGTCGAGTTTTAACAATTTCCCTTTGTCTGTTCTGTAAGTTAAAATTAATCTTCCAGTTCGCACTTGGCTCTTGAGAGGTAATCTGAAAAAGAAACAGCAATTTAATTAAAAATGACCATGTAACATACTGTTGGAGAGCTACATGTACATAGAGACATCCATCACTCTGGTGTTGCTGTTACAGGACTCCTCCATGAAAATCCATGTGGCCTGGCCTTATGCTCAGATGTTCTTCTTAGAGATACCCCCCTGAAAATGCAAATATTAATTTTCAAGTTTGCCTGTTAAATATATGTAATGCATTCTGCATTGCAGGACCCACTACTGTGAAAAGTCCAAAGTACCTAGTCTGGCTTTGGCAAATCCCAGTGATTTTCACAACAGACTCTTGTTGAGATTTGCAGGATGAAGGTGCCTCTCACTCCATCCACCCAATGCGTGTTTTGTTTTAAGGAAGGAGAAATAATGGGAATTTACCCAGACACACTCTGCAAAGTAATTAGAAGTGGTTCTGAGGGCACAAGAGAGGTGAGGTATTTTGGAGGTGAGCCTGAACAGGTTGAAGGAAGAGGGACTGGGAGTAGGGGCACTGCAGTCTTTGAGGACCAGCACCAACAGATAAAATAGTAGAAAATCATAGAAACTCAAAGCACCTGTCTGCAGCTGGCTCAAGATGCTGCAGGCCCTTTGTTACTGGGGCCCTTAACGCCCCCTCTGGTTTTGGCTGGGGTTGCAGACACTTGTCAAAAAAATGCATTCAAAACTTGAGGCTACACAGCACTCGAACTCCAAGAGCCCACAGCAAAGTGAGGAAACACAACAGCATAACCGAACTTGTTCATGACTGCTATTTTCCTTCTTGTCTGCATGTCAGCATAACCTACACCTTCTGTTGGCTGTGATCTCTCTCAGTCATTACAAATTGTGTCCCAGCCATGGTATTGCTTGTGGGATCCCAAGGGAAAACCTGTAACCCTTCAGCTTCCCATCTCACTTTCTACCCTCAGACTTCTGGAGCCCTTGTGAGCAGCAAAGTCTTGGTGGAGTTGGGCTTGTGTGGTTTGATTGAAAGTCTGCGCAGGCAGTTTATCCTTTGCACGTTTGTCTGCTAAAGATCATCCAGACTATTTTAAATAACATCAATCTCTTTTCTTCACCTAACAGGCCTCCTTTGCCAAGACTGCTTGATGTGAACAGTTTTCCATGCACCTTGATTTTACATGTTTTTCCTCAATTTAATTAAAGCGCATTTTAAACTGTATGTCCTTACTTTTTTAAAGGTTTTTTTTTTTTTCCCCTTAGAGCAGAAAATTCTCTCTTCACTACTTACCCAGGTTTCTGCCTCTGCTGTAGGGTGTCATATCTCAAAGTTGTCAGACCAAGGCTGATGTATAAGAAACTATTCATGCTCATAATAGCTAATGCAGAAAGAAATGTTCTTCCCCACTAACAATGCTGCTGAAAGAATTCTCACAAATTTTAAGGCTGTTTTTCTGGTACTGGTCCAGTTCTCCTTTGGAAGAAGAGTGAATAATGACAACTCAAAGGTGCAGCCAGATTTCAGATATTTGTATGCTCTGTCTGTCTCATATATGTTCTCCACGCTGACACAAATCTACACTCTGGCAGTTCAAATGCTTGTAAAGAGGTGGAGATATCACCACACAGAGATTATTTTTTTTCAAAACATCTACCATTTGGTGGACTCTGATGCATCCCAAAGGCAAATAATAATAATAATGATAATAATAATAAGGAATAGATTCTCTCATAAAATGCCTTTACTGGCTTTTTCACCTTCAGCATCTGCTGTCTTTTTCTCTTTTACAATTGCAGCATGTGAAGAATGAGTTTCTATTTGCTTTCTTTTTAGAAGTATTTAACGAGTCAAATGATTGCTAATTCAAAAGATCTTTCCATTTGTTACCATTAGACTTACATATGATCGCTAATAAGGAAATAAATGACAATACACATTGTTCACAATTGCCTGTCTATGTGTTTTCATACCTACGGTTCCAGGTTACACCTCTGAGGAAGACACCTAGAGGATTACATATTATAGTTGAAGGGTTACAAGCTATAGTTAAATACCTTGTGTCATTTTCATAGCCTTTGTAATAAAACTTGGTCCAGGTTATTCCGGAAAAATATTTGCTGAATCATATTAGCCACTAGATTCTCCCAACACAAACATCTAGTTCAGAACTAGTTAATAAACCCTATTTTTTGTTTTTTTCTGTCATCTCTATGAGACAGATTAGAAGAGCCATTGGAAATGGAGGAATTAATCCGGCGCTTCCGTGCCAACATTGTCATCAGTGCACCAGAGTCCTTTGAAGAAGAAGAGTGGGCTGAGATTTCAATAGGTGCTCTGCGATTCCAGGTACAAACAGATCTCTCTTATCTATCACAAAGTATTTTAATCACTGGAGACAGAGCAATTTTTGCAGGGTTTTGACTTCAACATAGGCGGCACAGTTTGTGCAGATGAAATTTATGGAGTATGTAAAAAAAAGCCATGCTGTGACCCGTAGCAAACATGCTTCAATATAACTGAGAGGTTTTGACATATTTCTCCACACCTTTTTTTTTTAATTTCAGAATTCATAAAATTTCCCACCTCTATCCAGCTGAGCAGAATAATAATCACTGTTCTGAGGCAGAGTTGCAGCAAGTATTTAGCCAGTATTTTCACAAGAGAATACTGGTTGTTGTTAAGCATAATAGTACAGAAGTAACCTAGGACTGCTGCACATCAAGCAATGGATTGCCGAAAGACCAGACGTGCATACAAGTGAACAATCTATTGCCCTCTTTTATACACATTTTGTCTTAATCTCCAGTCAAGGCATGTTTTAAAGTATAGCCTGGCAGAGTTTTTTCATATGTTGTGCTTTGTATCATATCTAACAACATAATGTGCTTCGTACTGTGAGGAAAATGCTGAAGAGTCAAACTTTGTTGGCAAATACGTTCTTTTGAGAAAATATTCAACAAAGGATCCATGAAGAAGCTACAGATGAACCCTATTATTCTCTTAGGCGTGATAATGAAGGTGTGAATAACAGAAGTGCTAAGGTCAAATCTAGAAGCTGTGGTGGACATCACTCCTATTTCTTTCTGTTCAGCATACTGTAAGAAATGAACAAGTAATTTTTTCTCTAAGGGTGGAAAATATGACTTATCTGCTCTTTTTATGGGTACTTTTATCCGTAAGCTGTAATAAGACTTAAAGAACGTTGAGGAAAAATTCCTTTAGGTAGGAGATGAAAAACACAAAGGACAAAATCCTTAGTGTATAGCCTGTTGGAGGCTGGAGTAACACTAGGGAACTCGTCTCAGGATCCTGCTGTGTTAGATACTGTAAAACTACAAAATTGAAAAGGTATTCCTCTTTCTGGCATTGAAATGCTTTAGGAATACAAGCCAAAAATAGAAAGGCTTATGCCTTATGCAAGTTGCATTGTCTTTTCTCATTTCTGCCAGGACCTTATTCAGATACTGATGTGGTAACGGTAGACATTATGTTAATTGTTGAAGAAGCTGTTGAACAAAGCAGGGAAAAATATTTCCTTCTCTGTGTTATTTTCTTGTTCTTTTAATAAAATATTAAAGCTGTGGAAAATCATCTTCTGAAAAAGCTGCCAAATGTATGGTTTTGATGATTACACTGAAGAGCTGCAGAATCAGTTCTAGATGTATCTCAAAAAAAAATTAAATAGCAATTCAGATCAGCATATAAAAATGTTGGCAGCGTAAGGTTTAATTATTTGCCCTATTTGAAATTTATAACACATTTTGCAAAAGTAGAATGTGTATATTGGGATACTCTAAGAACAGTTAATTTCTACAGCGGACAGATTTGCTAAAGTTAGGGATGCAATATTAAGCGAAACTGCAATATGTCTGCCTTCTTCATTTGAATGCTTTAAGAAGAAATCTGTCCAGGGCTTTTTTTCCCTAAAAACACACCCTATTTCAAACAAGAATTAACTTTAAGATCCATGCTCTGGTGTCAGAATGGAGGAGCTCATTATTCCTTCTGATTATGTAAACTTGTAAAAATTCACATTTTGCATTCTGATTATCTACAAGTGCCATGCATATATGAAAGACATTGTGCATTTCAGCTGCACTGAAACAATGTAAAGCAAACCCAAGAAAATCTTCCTTGGGTTAAATCCTGAGGCACTGTCTTGATTTTGTATTCAGTTCTCCTTTGGGCAAATAGCCCCGCCAGCCCGTAGATGAAGTGAAGACATCAGGAAATGCAATTATGTAAATGTTTGGTATTTCTCAGATTTATGTCTCTGGGAAAGTTTTCCTTAAAAGAATAGAAAATAAAAGAAAAAAGTGAATTAAAAATTCAGTGAGACCTTCAGAAGCAGACCCTTTGAAAATGTACCCACTACATTAGGTGAACAGGCCTGACCTCTTGCATTAAAAAAGCATAAAAGAACACAAGAAAGGTACGTGAAAGGTAATTATTTAAGGTATTATGATGGTCAGAAGCTTGTACTGTTCTGTGTTGTACTGCTTTGACATACAGCTCTCAACCTTCTTTAATTAGGTTGTGGGTCCATGTAGCAGATGTCAGATAATCTGCATCGATCAACAGTCTGGGGAACGAAACAAAGAATTTATGCAGTCTCTGTCTGTGGCCAGAGGTAGAAAGGTCAGTACAGTAATCTAAAATAGCTGTATAGAAAGTTGTGTTGACTTTATTGCATGCATAGTGAAATATCTGCTGAGAGGATATTCATGACTAAGTTCTTATGCTAATCCATTTGATTTTCCAGTAAAAAGAAGATGCACTTACAATCCAGATAGGACATTGTTTATTTCCATTAATTGCTCAAAATGTTTTTATTTATGCATTGGGGTTTTTTTCTGCGCTTGCTTTTATTCAGTATGTACTACTTTACAATGATGTGTTTATTTTGGTCTCGAAAAACAAGAGCTGATGCACTGATGTCATTCAAGAAGACAAATCTGCAGAAAAAGAGTATTTGATATGATACAGTTAGCTCATATGACTAAACTCTATTCTTACTGTGAGAAACTACTCAACAGGAAAAACAGAGCAGATGTAAGTATAGTCAAAGCTGAGAGTAATTGATTGACTGGAGAATAAGTGTGAAAAGCAGGCGTTCATTGGAGTCCTTATGTTTCCAGAAACTGCATTGTTTCTTGGAATTGAGAGTGCTCAGACAGTGGCTAGACACTTCGGCATCCCAAAAACTTCACAAATCTCCTCATAAGTATTTATTTATCTGAAAAATCCTTACTTTAAATTCGTTGCTTCTTGTTCATTAAGCTTCTGTTGTAAGAGTTCATTAGCCAGCCAGGGCTCAGAAGCCTTGCCAATACCAGCCAAACACGAGAGATGATTGGGCACAGCACAGGGGCCAGAGCAATGACAAATAGGCTGAAAATCATTCACCTAAACAATGCACAAACAAGTTCCAAATAAGGCATTCTTTGTTTGGAAAAAAAAAAAACAAACAAAAAACAACATTGATTCGTCTCAGTGACTCATTAGGCAAACAAAGGGCTATATTTTCAATGGATGTTATCCTTGGTGAAAAGCTCTGCCGACTCTTGGAGCCAGACACCTGGTGCAGAGTGAGGTGGGGAGAAGGGAGAAGGCGGGGGCCAGCTGTCTAGCCACAGCTTCCCAATGACCTGAGATGACTTTGGGTTGCATGGCAGGCTCTGTCATCCAAATTCTGCCTTTGTGAGATGAGCTCCTCACCATGGTGGATAGCCTGAAGACAAGAATTCTCTCCAGGCAATGTTGACCTACAGCTGGAACATCTGGGACACTTTAAAGAGCATTCTGGCACTCTGGGCAGTGATGCTGCCCAGCTGCCATGTATGCAGGGGTGTGGTATGCCGAGGACTTTCTCTAGGCCCATATGTTTTACTGGATTATGATTTGAATTGTCTGTAGAAGAAAAGCACTCCACATTCAGGGACCATCCCAAATGGCAACAAAACCTTACCCAGGACATAGATTCTCAGGAGAGGCAAAACATCTTCTGCATGTTTCCCACAAGAAAAGATGAGCTCGTCTTTCATTCTGATTAACTCAGCAATGGAAAGGTTTTCTGGATACAAGCACTCCTAGAACCAAGTAACTCGTTCAAACAGAACTAAGGCAATGAGAACAATCCAGCCTCTCAAGAACAACCTGGCACCAGATAAAAGACACATAGCAAGGCCAGGCACTGCTTGGCAGAGCACAGTGCTGCTATTCACAGTGGGGGAGTGCTCTGCTTCCCTCAGCTGCACAACCATAGTCTTGCTGCAAAGAACCAGGCCTTCAGCTTTTTCTGTTTTTCCCAGTGTTCAGCATTGCCAGCTGATGGGATCTTGTGAGTACGCCCTGCTCTGCACAAAGTCCTCTGGGTTAGCTTGGCAGCCAAAAGAGATAGTTTGAGCTGGTAGCTTGGCTTGAACTGGTCTGAGAAGACCTCAGAGCCCATCCCTCCTGCAAATAGTCCGTGTGGTGATGGTCACCAACTGGCTATCGGTGAGAAGCACCTGAGGACTATGGCATCTTCAGTGTGCTAAGCAGACCTAGCAGGGGGCATTGATCCAGACAGACCTTTCACAGTTCACAGTGGAGAGAGAGAAAGAACATCGAGTTCATGTGACTGTGTTAAATTGCAGAGTTAATCCTTCGGTGACTCATGTCTCTAGCTTGTGCTTTTCTGTTAAGGAGTCATCTAATAGACTTCTTTTTCTTTTTTTATCAGATACAGATTCAGTGAAGGAATTTAGCACTGTTTGTTCCCAGCTGTCAATAATGCAATTCAAACTGCAAAAAACAAACGCAGCAAAATAAGTTTTAAACTTAATGTTCCAGTACAAGGGGTACTGATATTTTTGAAAGGCTGTTGTAGTTGCTCGATTTCCAAAACTGCACATACAAATGGATTTCAAATCGTGAAAGCTTAACAAGAGAGCCAGATGTCAATATTTACCGTTTTGTTTTGTTTTTCCAAGAACACCAACCTGGAAAAAGATATCAAACTTTATCAAACTGGTAGCCCAAATAACAACACTGCAGATTAATTTCAATAATACAGTAAGGCTTGTACAATATTTAGTTCTAAAACCATGTATTTCTCCCTCCTTCTGAGACTCTGAGAACCTGATGCTCCAAGTTGAAAAATTGAGGATTGCGTAGATGGATTGCAGCTGAAATTCAGAACCAGCTACTGTAATTAGATATTTGCATGTTTCCTATTAAATGTAAAGCAGGGTGCTGAAGCCCAGCCAGCTGCTTTTGATGAAACCTTTCATCACATTGTTTGAAATAAACACCTCTACAAAGCAAACTTGAGCTCTGCTGCCACCAGTTCTGAAAAAATATTCATTAAGGATTCCTTCTGTAAATTTTGACTGAAAAGGAAAAAGGGGCTCTCCTGCGACAGAGCTCTCTCTGTCATTGCAGGACACCGCAAAACACTAGGTAACTGCATTAAGCAGATAGCATAAAAATAGCCATACGCTGTTTCACATGCTTCACCACCTGATGCCAGGCACACATAGACAGAAAGGAGAGAACATTGAATTCTTGGCTAACATCTTCTGTGTTTTGCAGATGCAGTTTTAAGCTAACAATAGCGGAAGCCCTGTGGGTAGATTTGCAACAGTGCTATAAACTGGGACTTGCTGTCATGGTAGCAAAGGGAACTGCATCAGCAGTCTGCCCCAGCATAAATGTCTGGATAGCAGTGCATCAAGAAAAATACATTATGTTTGCACATGCCCTCCTATACTAAAGGGCTTGTGTTTTTTTCCTGTAGGCTGTCGATCCTCCTTGATGTATCTCATAGTGCCTTGGGAGAGCTTTTTTCCCTGTTGGATGAGATGCCGTGCCTTTGGACTGCTTATTGAAATGTTAGCAAGGATAGCAAATTACTTCTCTTATCTGATGCATCGTTATCATAATTTTCATCATAATGTGGGGCTTTATACTATGCAATGCTTTTCATCCAAAGATCTGGAACATTTGCAAACACTGATTGATATAATTAATAGACCTCTGAAATACTACCGTTCTCTTTTCTCATTGGTGGCTGAAGTAGAAAATGTGTATACTTAAGGTAGAGCAAAAGAACATCAGTTCTTAGAAAAACATTCTGCTGCCCAGATTTTTTTAACAGAACAAAATGGGGACTTTCAACACCAAGTTAAAGCTTTCCTTTGTTTTCTAATATAAAAAAACAGCATGCTGAAAGTGAGTACTTCCACTCTCCTACTTTTACTAATAAGTTTTGGTGAATACAGAGCTAAGAAAACATCTTACGATAAAAACAAAAACAAACAAAGCAAAACAAAACAAAACAAAATAAAACAAACCCAAACTTAAATAATTGTATCTCTCAAAGCTTTGCGTGGGAGGGAGGTTATGTTATTGTATTAATTAAATCATAGAATTATAGAATCAGCTAGGTTGGAAAAGACCTTTAAGATCATCAAGTCCAGCCATTACCCCAGGACTACCAAGACCACCACTAAACCATGTCACTGAGGATCTCATCTATATGGTTTGTGAACACTTCCAGGGACAGTGATTCCACCACTTCCCTGGGAAGCCTGTTCCAATGCCTGAGCACCCTTCTGGTTAAGAAATTTAATAATATCCAGCCTCAACCTCCTCTGGCACAGCTTGAGGATATTTCCTCTTGTCTTAAATGAGCAGAAATGAACAAGTAAATTCATCTGCTGGGACAAGGCAGCCAAGAGCTACATACAGGGGCAAAATTCAGAACTTATCCATCCAAAGCTTTATTTTAGTGCGCAGTATCAGTTATGGGCTTGTTACACATTCTAACAGGGCATTTTCCCGGCCAAGAGCTAGTCTGAATTAACTCATTATTTAGGAGCTGTAGCTTGAAGGCACTTTATCTCAGCCTTTCTCAGATGTAGCACCTCAGGTTTCCACCTTACAGAAGAAGATACTGCACCCAGGATATTTCTGCCAGTGAATATCTAAGCAGTGCATATTACTGTTGATCCAGTATAAGTACTTGAAACAACATGCAAGAATGACAGCATTTTATAGCTCCGCTTTTAAGTGAGTGTGATGACTATCATATGATTCACTGTTGGCAAGAATAAGTACATTTTATCTATTTTTTCCAGCAGTGAAGTGTTGTGCTTTTTCCTAATCATGAGCTTTACATTTTTTGTCTCTGCGAAGTTTAAGAGTGATGGGAAGAGCTCCTACTGCCATCTGACCAAGTGGATAAAACCACTGAGCTCTCAGCCCAGAAATCCCTGCCCAGGTCTTGGTGTGTCCTGGGGAGGTTATATGCAGAATAAAATACCCTTGAAGTCAGGAAAAGGTAGCAACAACAGAGAGAGATTATATGGTTCACTGTAATAACTCTGCAGGCTGTAATCTCCGCGTCTGAAAGCTTCATTTTTCATCAGTGAAATGTGAGAAGGGCAAATTTCTATCTTTTTCTTGAAACAGAGCTGAAATGGCAGGATGCACATCTTTTGTGGTTGCTGCAGAGCTGTTGCTATTATCAGTACTTGCTGAGTCAATATTTGTAATTATTGAAAAAAACAAGAAAATTCACTTAAACGATATTAAATCCAATTCTATTAATCGCAAGCTAAATTTTGGTCTTAAGAACATTCAGAAAAGAAAAAGGTCAGCAATTCCAAGCAGGTCTTAGTACTAAAATATGTATACTGTCAATATACCATCACCTTGAAAATTCCTTAGGCATCACCGAGTCTCAGCACTGAAAAAAAAATACTATGAGACTTTAGATGCCAAATCAGAGTACGGAAATACTAAGGACCAATATTAAATAGCGTATGAGAACTTATGAAGATAAAGTGTGTTCACACACTTTTTCTTAAGTAATTCTAAATGGTTTAAGTTGATTTACAAAAAAAAAAAAAAGAAAAAATTGCTAAATGATTCACATCAATAGAAAAATTGGTAAATCAAATTCTCTGCAGTGAACAAACTGCCCAGATGTATTTTAGTCTCATTTTAAGATAAATTGAGATGTCAATACAGTAAATATAAATAAAAACTTCTCATGTGTCAAATAAGTTCATTTACATGGATGAGTTATAAAATTCCTCCCTGTGTAAAGTGTGCAGCATGGACTAATATTAATTTTACAATATTTGTTTTATGCTTGTCTGATTTTATAAAACAACAAATTTATGACAACTGTCCTTTTTGCACCAGGGGATAGGAAGTAAATCCAAGTTACTAATCACAAAGCTGAAAAAAACATCATTTATACCAACACAGAAAACACAACTTGACAAGAAACAAGAAAAAAGCAAGAATGAAAATATAATACTGTGTAGTTTAATAATTTAAATGAAACAGTTACTAACTTACCATTTCAGTGTCACAGAATCATAGAATCATGGAATCGTTTGGATTGGGAGGGACATTAAAGATCATCCAGTTCCAATGCCCCTGCCATGGGCAGGGACACCTTCCACTAGAGCAGGGTGCTCCAAGCCCCATCCAGTCTGGCCTTGAACACTTCCAGGGATGGGGCATCATAGTTGATCCAACACAGTCATTATGCTAAAGGATTGGGATCTTACTGTCCTGCAGTCATTAAATACTCAGCATTAAATACTACAGTGCTGATCGTAAGGATCTACCCTGTGTCCACCACTGTTGACACCATTATGGTGACAAGTATCAAAAACGTGTCATTAATAGGATAAACCTGATCAGGAGGAACTCTTACCACATATATGTGAAATGCTAGGGAGATGAAGCAAGAGTAGAAGTAGCCAAAAAAGCTCTGCTTGTTTTTCTTTTTAATGGAGAAGGAGAATAAAGGTTTGTTTTTAATGAATTTCATCTGTTTATTTATTTATTTTATGCTTTAGAGTGGCTGGCACATTTTGGCTGTAGCCTACCAAAACAAATTACTTCTTATTGAAACCTGTGAAAAAAGACTAGAAAATTAGTATTGGGTTTCCAAGGTCCTCAGTTTGAAGAATGAAGACATTCTGAAGTCTACATATCAATTACCAATCTGACATGGTCTTCAGCAATCCTTTATTTCTTACTTTACGTATTTCTTTAACTATTATCTAATCATTTGGAAAATATGAGATTGTGAGTCTGTTTCTTGTGCACTTCTAAACTCTCCGCTGTTGGAAAACAAAACCACAAAACCACACCACTCTCTTCTGTGACCTTTCCAGGTCACACCCAGCTGTTCACAGCTACAACTGCAATATTCAACATGCTTAAGATCAAGACCACACATAAATGTTCAAACACACTGCTCAGGTTGCACGGCCACTGGGTAAAGAGGTTATTTTCTTTCTTTTTTCTTTAATATTCATTATCATGATGACACATATCTAAGTATTTTTAATATTTACATAGTAATAACAGAAAACAACTGGTAGACTTAATAAAACAAACTTTCTGAATATTTTCTGTAAAATATACTGAAATGCTCATAAAAACAAATGAAGGAAAATTCACAAAGTCTAGACAGAGCAAAGTTCTGTTAACAAAGTGAATAATCCTTGGTAAAGGATACAAGACTTTTTCTCACTCTTTGAACATGCATGCATTCTCATGTTGCCTAGACCTTATTGGTGGTAATGCATTAACTGTATTTGTCAAGAAGCCAGAACAGTCATTAAATGACAAGACTGTGAGGGAGTGTAAATTACATACATGATACTATGGAACTCATGATGAAATACTATGTTATTTATCTTCTCACTTCTTGAATAACATGGGATCAACTTTTGTTTACTAGTCTATTACAGTTAATCAGTTAAAAATGTTCTTAATTACATGGAGATAGTTCAGATCTCCTCATTCTTAAAGCAGTATTGTTTTTTCTAAACATATCTGGGTTGTGGGATCCTTCATAGGTCTGATTACTTTAGCATGAGTTGCGTCTTAATAAATACTTTGCTTTTTTCAGACAAACTTTGGCATATACCTGATGAACCAGCCCTTACATTCATCCCTTCCAGATATGTTATCTGTTGGGTCTCAAGTACTTCCAGTGCTGAAAGAGAATATGGAAATTCAGCCCCCAACATCCAGTGAAGAAAAATGTTCAGGATAGATTCTGTGCTAGAGATGAGGTCTCCATGCAAGTCCAGGGAAAAGTTAGTAGTCAGTTACTAAAGAAAAAAAAAAGCTTCTACTTGCTTGGCTCTGATTTAAGTCTCTTAATTTTCTGTTTGCTGTAAATGTTATCAGATGGCAGAAACCTCGATAATTACAGCTCACCTACATGTTTATGCTTGTGATTAGGTTACAGCAGCCATAAGTCTGTTTTGCTCAATTGCTTCAGGATGCAACAAGTTTGATCAAGTTTTACCGGTGGATGACTCCCAAAGCAAGCACAACATCATTGTCAGAAACCCACATCTCAATGAAGGAAAGTAAACACAGCAATGCACTACTTCCTTAAGTTGCTTAGTTAAAACCACAGTTAGGAGAGAGGATGCAGGACATATTTTAGAAACAATGTGGGTGGGATGGGAATAGTGGGAGAGCAGCATGAAAGTAACCGCTTACCAATTCAGTCCATTCAACTTACCAAAAATGAAACTGAAGGTGATGTGTAGATAAGGCTGAAAGCAATAGAGAAGAGGGAATTTTATTGGGAAATCCATGTCTACCTCTTCAGAAGTGGTGTGTGAGGATGCCAGAAAGGCACAAAGATCAAGGACGATTTGGTATGCCATTTGCAGAACACTAGTTTCACTCTGTGAAACTATTTCACGCATTCATTCTCAACTTTTCTCTCATTCCCATTTGCTACTTTTCCATCTGATTTATTTCATGTGATGAGTTCGCCCTTTCCTTACATGTTTGTGGATGTTGACACATTTTTTTCTAATTAGAGCTCTTTCAACTAAAGCAATCATGTTTTCTATCTAAACTTTGTTTATCCTCAGTGGTGTCTAATGGCCGCTTAATAGAGCTCTTGAAACTTTGGATAGATAGAAGGAAAGTTCCTTCTCCACCCTGAAGACCTCAAAGCACTCTTTTTTCTTATTCTTGTGCATTTGATAATGTCCTTCTTAGGAGGTTTTTCAGTTCTTCATTCTTCTAAATGTGACTCATGCTTTTTGATTTCTGAGAACAGATACTTGAAAGTAGGACTTTGTCTGAAATATGAATTAATGTGAGAAATAAAAAAATAAATAGAGCAAGACACACAGTAAAAAAGCACATGGAAAATCAATGTAATGCAAGACTGAACACACTGAGGCCAGGTGTTTTATGACCCCCTACATGTGTCCAGCCAGCCACAGGGAGATTTCATGCTTTCAGGAAGTCCTTCTGGAAAAGGAAATTCTCCTAGATTAGCTTCTCTATTGCCATTTGGAAAGTGAAATTTTGGCCTCATTAAAAGCACTGTCAGAACTCTCATCCAGTGTGATTTAGGTCTTCCTTGGGGCAATTTTGGCTCAAATTGTGTGAAAGTGCTTCTGGCTGAAGCAATCCCTGAGTTGTTTGAGTATATCCCTGGAGGGGAGCAGGCAGCTTTGTGAAAGAATTGGTCAAAGAGTTACTCTGAAAGGGAAGCAACTACCACAGAGTGGGGTACAATAGGAAAAAGGAAGCGCATAGCCCAGTGTGTGAGTCAGAATTCGAAGATAATCTTTTTTCTTTCTCTGTTTTGCTTTTTTTTTTTCCTGGTTACTTCTTGCTTTCTTTTTTTCTTTTGAAGAACTGGTTTTACTCACTTCAGCTGGAACAGACTCTTATTAGTCTCTCACCAGAGCTTTGTAATGGAAATGAGAAGAGACATTATCTGTTTCTTACAACCTGCCATAATACATGGAAAGAAAGAGGTGTTTCATATGTATGTAAAGTGAGGATCAGTTTTGAGAGTCGTACCTTCCACTTCAGAGCCCAAGCACTGCTCCTTGATGTCTGCTTTGAAAAGCAGAAGTTTTATCTGTCTAATAGTCAGTTATCTAATGTTGTAATCGGCAGGCTTTTTGGAACCTTCAAAAACAGTTTCCTGGTATCTAAATCTCTCAACTGTTTTACTCTGCCTTTCTGTTATGCAGAGCATTGTTTTATTGGATAGAAAGCCAGCACAGCTCTGGCAAATTTAATACAAAGAGACCTGCTGTATGCTGACCTTCAGGTGATCTCTGGTGCTTTGCTCTGTCCTCTTCACCTCACCAGTATGTCATTTGTTTAAAATGGCACAGAAGTTAGAAAAGGAAATTGAAAGCAAAGCTCAACAAGCTCTCTTTCACTTGCTATTAGATTTACTACAAAATAAGTCACTTTGGTCCACAGTGGCTTGACAAATACTGTTTGTGAATAGCTTTAATGCAATATATGATAACGAAGGATGAGAGGATTTGAACTTTAAAAATGTCATGCTTGGTCATTTTGACCTATTATTTACAGGCAATTACACTTTCCCTCTGCTATGGGTTAGCAATATTAGATCAAGAATAATTTTGTCATTTTACAGGGGGAAAAAAGATTTTCTTGATACGTGAACATGCTCATTAGTATGTTCTGTGCATTTCCCAGAAGGCTCATCCTTGTGCTACAGTGATAGGAAATGTCACAACACTTCAGATTGATGGAATACACATAAGGAATCTTTCACCTCAACAAAGGATATTTCCCTTCTAGTAAGTGGAGTGTTCCTGCCACTATTGATATGTCTTCCCATCAGTAAGGACAAATACTTCTCAGTACCAATACTCTATGGAGAATCTTGAAGTAGGAAGTCACTTTTAAATGACATGCACTGTAAATCTGTAGAAAGAACATCTCTCTCATAATGTGAGAAAGATTGAAAAAAAGACAAAACTTAGCATAATGCAAACAAGAGTATTGCCGGAATGAAAATGGCATAAACACCTCAAAACACTGTATATATTACAGTTCAAGATTATAATGTCCTATAAGGGGTGACTTCTCAATCAGAGTATATAGAAAAAGGACCATTGCATATGAATATGGGGTCCTTCATCTAAGTTCTCCCATTACTGCAAAATTAATTCTTTGGACTAATTGCAGATATATGCTTACCTTATATTGATAAGAAAGGTACTTAATACTGTATTTCCAGAGTGCTGTAAGTAGAAAGTCCTCTATGTATTTGAGAACTAAGTCCATATTTCCTTACAATTAATTATTCAGACACATTCCATTTTCCATGAAAGTTAACTCCTTCTCAAATCTCAAGACAAGAATGGTGATTGTGACAAGCTCTAATAATAGCCAGGAGGCTGAAATCACAAACCAGAAATCAGCATTTTTAGGAGAAGACTCTGAACTGTGTTCTCTGATAGATATTTCAGATACAGTTTATGATTTGTATGCTTTCAATGACATCCATCAAAATATAGTCAAAATTTTGGGTCATCCTTCTGTCAAAATTATACACTAATCAAAAAGGAGAACTGCATAAAATGTATGATTATTGTTCAGAAATTGTAGAGATTATGCTGCACATTTCTTCTTCAATCTGGTTTTTAACTTTCTTGTAAATGAAACCAATAAAATATATATCATGCTTCACATGTCCACTGTTGGTGGTTGCATTCTTGACCTCTGAACTCATCAGATGCTAAGTTCTGCTCGAAGGCATTACCAGGCTCATGGGGTGAGTATGTGGCTCAGGATTGAAACGATGTCTCATCTCTGCTGGAATTCACATGTGAGGTGATCTCCACTTATTATGCTGATGGCCTCTGTCTGTCTAGTCAGCATGCCAATCAGTTGCACACTCTGCTCAGGGCCTGCACAATATGCACTAATAATCACTGGTTTCCTTTAAAAGGTATCCAGAGGCAGTCCTGTTGGAACCATCTCTATTATCCAAAGGTTGGAGGTCTCCCAAAGAGTGATGGACAAAAGAAGGTTCTTTTCCCTCTCCTTTGGCTAGAGGGATCCAACACCATCTTTCTCCACTACCTAACCCATCAGTCAGTTGGTAACACTAAGGACTTAATAGGACTGTGTGTGTGGAGATCACAGGGACTGATTGAAGGGAAATCCCTCCCTTCTCATGAAGTTTACATGGAAATGATCTGTGATTCACTGGGCCAGAGAGATGGGGATATGGGCACGCTGAGGCAGGATCCACAAGTGACTCTGAGCTACTCATTCACGCTGACTTGGATTCATTGAGACTGGGAGGGGAAGAAGAGCATGACTTCGTAACCCAACAGGTAGGTCACTCCTATGGAGGTGAAAGATGTGGGTACATCCCTGTCTCTCTAATTATATAACTGTCATGAGGCAACTACTTGGACAAAACGTAGACACGGCCCCCAGAGAAGGGAGGACAAGGCAGAGGCTCCACCTCTCTGCTGGGCATGTTGCGTCTCCTTCCTCTGGCCACCAGCATTTAAGTACAAGGTGGAACTTCAGCAAAGATAGAGGACAATGTTCCAAGCCTGTTCTGGAAAATGCCATTAAGTGAAACTTGAGTTAGTGTCTTCTAAAAGCAGAAATGACAATGAACTCAGGCTTTTGCGTTCTTGCTATTTACATCAGCTGCAAGGTCAGAGTGATAAGGAAAAAATGTGTAAGGGAAAGCACAGCAGCATCTCCTACAGTCAAAGTTTAAAAGAAAATAGTGGTACGCATGCCTTTGCCACCCAGTTTGTAATATTTTTTTAGGAAAGAAAGGATGTAGGTATCCTCAGGCCCATAAACCTTATTCAGAGAACTCAGAGTATGTCATCAAGAGAGGTGCCTCTTAAGCAAGGTGCCATTTAAAGGGCTACTCTTCCCTCCCTTTCATGTCAACTAGCTTACTTAGCTGCTCACTCAGTGTGAAGGCAGTTGTGGGTCCCTTCCAGTGGAAAAAAAAATAAGCAGGTGCCTTACATAAGGAGTGAAGTGACTCACTTAGGACAGCAGACAGGGATTGATGTTTGGTAGGTTTGACATGGGGAATCCTTGAGCATCACTGCCATGTGCAGAGGTGCACCAAAAGCCTCTGTGTAATAATCCCAGAAATATGTGTCACAAAACAAGTTAGTCATTTTCCTGATGATGCTGTGAAATCACCCTGATGGGTGATGTTTGAGAATTGTGCTGTTGGGGAACAGATCATGGCAAAGGCATGATGGGGAAAGGGGACAAACAACAAAATGTGTGTTGTAGCATTTGCCACTAAAAATTGCGGGGTGGAGGGGTGTCTCAAATACCCACCAAGTAAGATGAAATGTCAGAAATGAGGGAATTTGATTTAGTATAGCAGTTCCATATCAAATTTGAAATGACATTGATCTCAAATGAAGAGCCTCTTTGCCTTGCGTGGCTTATGCATAGCCTGTAATAAGGTGCATTTCTACGTTAACCCCAGTTTCTTCTGTGAGCTGATCTATTCCTGACCTGCAACCAAAACTTGCCAACACACTGCAAGCAGGGACAGCAATGCCAGCTTCTCCTAGGTAACCAGTATATTCCATCTTTAAGCCCATCTCATGTTTCTTGCTGTTTTTCAGAGGTGAGTTTCCCATCTGGATTAAAGTACTCTGGCCAGGATTGTTAATAAAGAGATGATACCTCAGTCCAAAAGTGAAATCAGCTTTTGGTTTCTGAAAGGGCTGTGTTTGAAAAGCCGGCCATGAGCCAATGTCCAGTCTGTTGTTTTCTGATACTTCTAATAGATAACTCGGGTAAAGCCATTGAAAAGTATGTGAATTATTACTTCACAAAGCAAAACAAAGCTAGAAAGCTACAGAAGGCTCTGCCCTGCTGAACCAATTTGTGCACTTCTACGAATGGAGAAGAGCCTCTGAGGTATTCACCATTTATGGATGTAATTCCCAGTGAATCATGTATTAGACATTTGTAATTTTACTGGTTTAGCCAAATGCTTTCGACTGTTGCTTATCCTTGGATATTTGTATTTACTGCCATATTAAAAAAAGATTTTTCCAGCAAACATTTCAATACTGAAATGAAATTGAATGTCTTATGTCTTATGTTTGTTCTAAGAAACAAGAATGTAAGATTTCTTTGTTTGACTTGCTATCCAGAGTTCAATGTGATGATTTAATACACCCGAAAAAAGAAGGTTCTTGTCTGAGTTGCTTTATCTGTCAGTCAGTACTTGTAAAAAGCTGTGTTCCTCAGTAACATCTAATCAATTAGAAAAAACGACCTAAGCTACAGGAGGTGGACACTGCTTGCAAACACTCATTGTCTAGGAAAGTTTGCATTTACCTGTATATATATACATACATATGTTCAAGCAAAAGAAGTCAAAACAGTCAATTATTTTATTTTAGTCTTGGAAAATACTCAGAAAAAAGCATGAACAGATTTTCTGAGGGAGCACAGGATGTGGCACCATGTTTGTTGTATCAGACCTACAGCAGCACCCCTTACAACCAAACAGCTGCTGTCCCTGCAAACAGAACAGCTCTTCAGACATTTAAAAGTGCAGGATTAAGTTTTGTAATGCAGCTTCGTGCCCTCTCTCTTTCATCATGCACTAAGGAGCAGCTTACAACAGATTTGCTCACTGAACTCTGAGCAGCTCCAGGGACTGAGGACCTGTGTCCCTCCCCAGGAATGGTGCGACCTGCCTCCACTGTGCCCTGCTGCTGCTCTGTGCTGTAGCCACAGAGTTGTGTATTGGATGTTGTAGTCAGAGCCTCTTAGAACAATTAAAAGGCAATAGACATTGCTAATTTAACTTGCTAAACTTGGGGGACTTTTTGTGAACTACTTGTGTGCAGGTTCATCTGAGAAAAGTACTTTGACAAGTTCTCATGCTATTTTATGTTGTGTTGTACTGGCATCATGGAATCATTTGGTATTCGTTCAATCTCACATGCCTTTCCCACTGGCAGAGCACGGTAATTTGAGGCGATTTACGTGAAAGTGAAGAGTATGTTGAGGAAGGGAGAATCTGACTTTTCTTTGAATGGGTAACCTGAAACAATTGGTTAAATTAGTCAAGCAAGATTGAGAGCTGTGTGTATCAGAGGCATGCATGAAACTTTAGGGAAAATGCAAGTGGATTCCTAAAGATCTTTTTTTCTAAGGGCAAAACCAGCACAGACAAGCAATCATGTATTTAAGAAGCTAATAATCATGTATTTAAGAAGTTATATATGATCTAAATGAGATTACCAGGTATTGCAATTAGCACATTTATCTGCAGTTATAAATGTTCTGCTTCAAATAAGAACATTTGGATCGGGAGGGTCATTCTCTCCTGTTGTATTTCTTCTCATTTCGTCTATCAGCCCAAAAATACTACTGGGTAAAATATTAAAATAAAAAAAAATAAAAATTCCCATTTTGTAAGAGGAATTTCACTTTGAAAATGCCTAAACAAGACACATCTTTCTGAGTTGAAAGACTACGAGTTAGCCATATAGTAATATTATAGGGCCAGTCATCTGGAAAAATGGCCATGACTATTGTCAAAGAGAAGAAAATCCAATGTTTCAGCAATTAGAGGCAAGGCACACAACCAGGCACCACATTCTGTGTGGAGAGGAATGCTTGCTGGAAGACAATTTCCTAAACATATGCACACATATCTCTCTGAAATTGCCCATGTTAGGACATTTTCTTAAGTATGTATTGTTATTTTTCTAAAATCTCTGCTGACACACTTTACGCCACGAGGAGCAGGTAGACTGAGAGGCAAAGTAGTATCAGATGGCAAGTGCCATGAAACAGTGTAATACTCTTGCTGCCTACACTATTCTCTATAGGCAAAAGCCCCATCGCAATTCAGTTTAGAAAGAATATTACAACAAATATAAAAGTGAGTTATGAAACTAAATAAGATTATCTAAGCCATCTAGAGAGCATTAACATAAATAAAAGAAATTTCTAGGCATGTGAAGCTCCATACCATAGTTCATCCTGCCAGTTCTTCTTATTGCAGCCCACTAACTGCTGTATCACTGAAATCATGTTGTTGGCTTCTTCTTGAAAAAGAGGCTCATGCTGAATAAGAACATGGTGATAAAGCCACTAATAAAAGTAGTTACACGACAAAGTAAACCTAAAAATCATAGACCTTAAAATCATATCTGGATGCAGAACTGGGAGGGGAAGGCCCCACAAAGGGACACATTTTTTCTCAGAGAGAGGAAACTTCTGACCTTAATCCTGCAGTGAAAAGCTGAAAATCTTTCCAGCTGCAGCAAGAATTACTGGTTCAGAAACATGATTTTTTGCCTCCTGATGCTGGTTTTATTTTGATATACATTCAGCCTTTCTTAACCTGGATTTTCTGTGGAAGTAATAACTGCAGCTGTCAGAAAGAGGATATGTGATCATGAATGGCCAAGAAGATGAAACCTCTTAAGAGGCTGTCAGTACAACAAGAGACTGTGACTCCCTGCTGCCCTTTGGGCAATAGGAGCCATGAAGCCCAGAAATCCAACTGGAAATACAGCTACAAATTCATGAATGGACTTGAGAATTGGGAAATGCTGCCTTAAAAGTGAGCTCTCCCCTCCAACTCTCAGTTATTTTTCATTTCTATCTAAAAATAATGCTGCATGGACACCAATGTCATCCAAATAAAATGTAATTCCTTTTCATTCTGATGAGTTGTTTTCCCAGCCAAAAAGTACATTGCAATGCAATAGCAACTTAATATGATTTAGAAAAAAATAGTACAATGGGCTTTAAGTGAATTCCTTCATGTGAAATTTTGTTCTTAGTGCTATTAATGCTAATTTCTGGTTAGCCTTTTGGTTATCAAGTTGTCAAACTGTGTTTGAAGGGAATTCTGAAGGTACCTTCCGGAACATAGTTCAAAATGCTGCTCCAAGCTTCAGGGCTAGATCAGGTTTCTCACAGAATCATTAGGGTTGCAAGGGACCTCTGGAGATCATCTAGTCCAACATCCCTGCCAAGGCAAGGCCACCTAGAGCAGGTTGCACAGGAACACGTCCAGGTAGGTTTTGAATGTCTCTAGAAAGAGAGACTCCAAACTTCTCAATATCAGTCAAGTTTCAAGTATTTCTGGGCGACCTCTTCCTGTGCTTTTCCACAGGAAAGAGGAAATCTTTCCTTAGATCCTCTCAGAAATTCAGCTTCTGACTGTTGCTTCTTATCCTTTCACTGTGCACCTTTGAGAAGACTCTCTACCTCTCACTCATAGGTAATTATACTCCCTGCCCTTAGCTTTTTCTTCTCCAATCTGAAGAAAGCTGCTCCCTCAGTCTCTCTTCATACATTACGTGCTGCAATCCTCAAACCTTCCTCTCCAGTGAGAAGTATGATGAGTGACTTCAAATATCTTTTGCTGAATGCTGGAAGATTTAAGCCAGAGAACCCAACACATTGCCCTCTGAGCTACAGGGCTGAATGATGTTCTGCTCTTGTAGTGAATAAGTGAGAAAGGTCATGCAGTTCATGCACGTACCATTTCTCTGGCAAGCTGGGTCAAAACGCTACATTATTACAGGATGAGATTCATCGGTTTGGAGACTTGGCTGTGGTACATCCTCTTTTGGTCCTCAAAGACTGGCTCTGAATTTAGTTTTAAATGAAACCTTACAGTGAGTTCAGTGGGTAAATTTATTAGCAATGATTTACTGGCTGAGTCCTTTTTTGACTCAATCGAGGAAAAGTTTGTTTTTCTAGTTTTGGGGATGAGGGGCCTGTTTAATACATTCTTTGCAAAGCTGGAATGCGGTTGAAGTCTTGGTCTGAGGGAAGTCAGCAGCAGAATTAAACTCCTTTCTGCTGGGTAAACTCCCTTCTCCTCTAGAAGGTTGGAGGTAATCATATTTGCTTCTCTTACTATGGTTTAAACAGATCTTCTTAATATTCAGAAAACTGCTGTGTGACTGAAGCATTTCCACTTCTGCATGCCGAGGTTTGGATACTTAATAAATTTGGTTTTCTAGAAGTATGAGCTGAACACTCAATAAAAACTGGGTTGAATGAACAGTCCAACAGCCAAATATGTGTGCAACCCAAGTATTTCTGAAGTTTTAGACAAAGATGTACCACTTCCTAATTTACTAGATCAACTGCATCTGAAAGCAGTTAATCTGCTTTTTCTTTGCCAACAAGCAAAAGGAAATTGACAACTATTGGTAACTGTGTCTTTGTGTTTCCTCTTTACCATATACAATGAAAAAAGCATGAATGAGACAGAAATAGGTAAATGAGATTTTCAGACAATCATGGGAATGAAATAAGGGTTGAGCCATTGAGCAGCTTCATATTTCTCTCCCTGGTACCTGGCATGCTGCTTTGTCCCAGTGCAACCCATGTTTACAAACCGTAATCGCATGGGAGCAGAAAATCATCCCTCAGTATTATTCTGAAATCTCTGTGCTCAGGTGATTAATAACCTACATGAATCCCGAGGTGATGAAGAATTCAAATCAGCAGGATGGTTTTATTGGAAAGAAGTTGTAGAGCAAAAAATCTTTGTCTGCTGAGACTGGAAAGCTCAAAATAATTTCCAACTTTTTTTGGTTCCTTTTTCTGTTGTGAACCATTACAAGGTATAGGTTAATTTTGCTAGCATAACAGCTGAACTTTGTGAAAGTGAAAATATGGTAGGGTATCCTTGCATCCAAGTCTTTTATAACAAGACAAAGGTTATAAAAGCAAGTCAGTCAACATTTCTTCCTTTTATGGACTTTTGTTTGATGCTATATCCTCATATGCATATTAGCTAGCTGGACTACGGAGGAGCTGCGCATAGCTGGGCTATTCTAGCAGATGTCTCAGAAGATTCCCAATCTCAGAAGATTCAATATTTGCAGTGAAATGCAATTGATCTCAAAGATGAACTTGAGTACATTAGAGAAGGATAGCAAAACGGAGGGAGGAGGGACCTTGAGAGGCTATCAGATCAGACCCTTAGCCCTAATCCAGTGCCATATTTATCTGCACAGATCACAAGAGGTGATGAAGGGATCAAAAAGGATCCCTAATCCTAGCACTGTTTACACACGATCCATTGCAGCGTAAGAGAAGGCTGGATGGGGGGCCCAGACGGAGCTCAGCCAGATCCCTCGGGTGGGCAAGGATAGTGGGTGTCCCTGGGAGGCTGATAAGGACAACTCAGTGCCTCAAGGCCTGCACTCGGGGTGAAGTGCCCTTTAAAATACACAGTTGACTATGGGACACTTGGGATCATTTTCTATCTGGGACAGAAAGCAGCAATAACTACTTTGATTAAGTGGTTGATCTGCTTCTGTACAAGCCTGGATGGCACTGTCAGTCAGTTCCACTGTTTTTCTCCCTGTGTTTTCTATCTGCCAAGCAACTGAGGTGGGTCAAGGACCAAAGAAATTCCCCCTTTCTTGCTTTTCAATAAATATCTGGACTTGGAAACTTGGAAACTACTGTCACCTGTGACACCTGACACAGTCATGTGCGCAGGCTATTGCAGACATTGTGTTCAGAGGCTTATATACGCGTAGGTTAATGTGCAAAGGGCAGCTCTTGATGAAAAGGTTTTGCTGGTCTGGTCAAGTAGACTTTATAATCACCACCAAGCTGACAGAGATCTGAGAGGTTTGTATTACTGTGTTCCCTGTACTTGTAATTTCTCTGATGAAGGCTGTGGATTGCTCATCCTTTATCAGCAGAGCTTTAGCTGTTCTTAAAATTTCCAAGGTGGAATATAAAGAAGAAAATTCTTGTCAGACAGATGTTTGCCACCACTGATTGATGCTCTTGCAAGAGATAATGTCACCTGAAGGGGATCAATTGGCAGCATTTCTCTTTCTTTCATCATAAATCTCAGTAAAGCAGGAAATAGTATAAAACTTGAAAGAAAGATAAATGAGTCTCATTAGGAGGAGTGAGGTATGATTAAACAATAGGGTTCAGCAGGGTGGGTAACACATCAGGTCAGCACTGAACAGGGAAGGATTCATCTAATTGTCACCAGCTTCCCAGCCCAAAGGAGTGGTAATTCAGAAGTTAAACATAGGTCCTGAGGTACGCCATCCAAATGCTAAATATTACGGTTTGGGCAGAGCCCTAGAAGTGAACTCAGAAGAATCCCTGAACTGATGAGCTCATAATTAGCCTGAGGGATGACAGCTCACGATCGGTCGTGCTTACCCCTGGTGTAAGCCCATAGCATCTCACTGACTTCCACCGAGACATGATGCTTCTGGTATCAGTGTGCCCATGAAAAGACAAAAGCACAGCAAATATTTTTCTGTTTAATTTCTGTAAATGGCAAAACTCCTTTTGATTTCAAAAGAAGCCGAACAGAGATGTTTGCTTAATTATAATAAGTCCTCCCTTCCAAGTGTAATGGAAATTAATGTGAATCTCTGTTTGCTGTTTTACCCTGCTGTGCCTGAAGCTGGAAGGAGATATTACTTTCCATCCAGTGAAATGAGAGTGGCACTCACTCTCCTCATAATCTCTTTGAAGCACCTGTGCTTGAGGCAGAAGCTAAGGTCTGAAATTGAGGCATTTTAACAAACAGTGTCAATGACCTTGTGCCCAGCACCGTGCCTAGACAAATAATTGCATCACCATGCTCTGTGCTGGTGCTTACCTAATGCACTCTTGTGCAAGAGAAAGTAGCTGAGAGTCACTTTGCATGTTTGACAAGGGTGAGTGGCACAGCAGCCTCGGCTGGATTGCACACAAACAGGGCAGCTTGCTTTCACCTGAAGAGCAGGAGACCTGATTTCCCATGGCCTTGCTGCCTGGACACATCCATGTCTGCCCACCACGGTCACCTTCCTTCCGCTCCATCCTGCACATGCTGCTGCAGGATTGGCAATCCCATCAGTTTTATCAAGCAAGTGAGCCGCATGCGCTACTCTACAACTCCCACTGCGAGGTGTGTCCTCCCCAGGAACTGCAACATGCCTGTGAGGTTTTGCCACACCATAGCAGTGCCATCTTTCCCTTTCTTTTTCAAAAGCAGTTTTAGGCAGCTCCAATACCTTGCGGCTTGGATCCCTTTCTGTTCCTCAGTTCCTGGTTGAAGCAATTGTTCCATAACCTGCTGTTTCACCTGTAGCTCTCGTTATCTAGCTTCTGCCCTTTCCACCCAGGTGCAGAGCCTTGTCAGAGTCTCCAGGGCTGTCCCCTGCAGCTTAGTCAGCTTGTAGCTCCTCTTGGAGGTGAGTGGGATGCTAAGGCTGATGAGAGATGGTAGCAAGCTCCCAGGGGAGTGTCTAGGCTGTGCAGTAGGGCACTTCACAGCCCTATTCTCCACTGAGTAACCTGTTTCAGAGGGTAGGTTACTCAGAGCTGAAGTCTTAGTAGTTAAAGATCTTGGCTAAGAGCTATAAACTCCATGTGGTCTAGAACCCATTCCATTGCGGATCTGGCTCTGAGGGCTTTTTACATGTTTTTTTCCTCTGCTGTTTGAGATAAAAAACACACACAGGTGATGGGACTTTATTTCTATTTACTTAGAGGTCAATGAGGCAGGGTGTTCTTGTCCTTTGACCTTCTCCATGGTCTAAAGACTCTGTCTATGGAAAGCAGAAAATGATGTCCTGGAAAAGGGAGAAGTTGATATTTCAGTCCCTTGAAGCAGATGAAGGAATTGAGTTGTAAGCTTTCATACTGTGTGTCGGTATCGGGAGTGGCAAACTCTGCAAAAGAGGAGCTACTCATGTCTCTTGTCTACAAAACACCCCCAGGGCTCCATCAGACCATGGGATAACTCAGGTTTGCCAGGACTTCAAGGAGGGCATCTTATCCATCCCCCAGACTTCACCCCACCAAAATACCAGGGCAGAGATTCACCTCATTTGTCTGCCATCCCATCTCATTGTTGTACAGAAAAGGGTAGGAAGGGGACATCATCGTTGCATATCTGGGGTGGGAGACGGAGAGATGGAGAGGGGGTCCTTCTACAAGATGGAAAAAGAGGGATAAATTGGATGATAAAAAGATTAAATTGAAAGCAGGTGTCCCTGGGCAGGTCTCCTTATCATCTTGTTTAAAACTGTTGACTAGTTACAATCAATATCAAAAGGCATTGCTTGCTTTTATTGGCCTGCTCCTGCGCACATGAACAACTGCAAGAACAGATTCAGTAGAAAGAAAACTGGATTTCAGGACAGTTCCTCTAGATGGCAAACTTTATCTATTCTATTTATCTTATCTATTCAAAAGCAGGTATGTTCAGGCTGAGCCACACTGGAAAAAAAGCATTCTACACTACTGGGACCATTCAGTCAGTTCTGGAATATCAGTTCCTAAAGCGCTAAGCAAATTGTTACAGGGAAACAAAATTATTGGTGATGCTCAAGTCCTTGAGAAATGTGTTTACTGGTGCAATATGATTTGGAAAGTACAACATTTAAACTTTGCTTGAAATATGACATATTTGGCAAACTCCTTTTGCACCTAACAATGAAGATGTTGCTCACTTTACTTCCAGAGGCTGAATGTACTGGAAGTGAGGGAAGTCTCTTTCTTTCTGCACAACTTCTTTAGATATTAATGCTGATCATTACTTTCACTGTTGCTAAGCCAGTGGGGAATGGGTGTGAGGAATCTGAAATAGAATGAGGAAATCAATAAAATTGCCTCGAGAGCTGATCCTGATCTAAAGCCTGTATAATTGGTAATGACTTCAGTGGACTTCCTGGCATAAAATTGCCATAAGTCTGGTCTTGCATGCACCCAGTATTTAAATCTTAGAGAAGAATGACAACAAAGATCAGCTGTTTTGCATCCTACGTTGTCTTATAAACAGCATAAAGTGAAAGTAAGTGTGATGGTAATGTTGTGACAAAGTTCAAAGTGTATTACAGACTTCATGGTATTAAATGTTTTACTGGGAAGCAAGACAGCAAAGAATCAAGCCTATATCCCTCTCTGGAAATCAGAATACAGTCCCAGCCTTTATGCTTCATGCAACAGAAATGGAGCTTCCAAAACCACTCATGGCATTTATGAAAACCCCACTCTACTGATATATCATTGGTGTAATGGGGCTTTATATGACAGAATTTGTCATTCTGCATTTTCTGTGGATAAAAGAAACAAAGTCTGCAAAGGCTGACACTTGTGGCCAGCACTCTGCATCGTTCCTGCATGCTCCTTGCTGAGACACTGCCTCTGTTCCTTTGCCTGCATGAAACAGCTTGTGAACGCTTCCAGGGAGAGAACTTCATTCATTTCCCAGGTGATACTATAAATGGCATTTTGCTCAAGTGTGATAAATGGAGTATTTCACCAATATTCTTAGGGATTTTGCTATGGCCCTAATGATCTATTTGAATTTTAACTTTCAGTTTGAGTTTGCCCTGTCTTAGTTTCAACACGTTACTTATAATTATATCCCCCAACCTCCATTTTCATTCCTTCCACTCTTGAAGTTGTGCACCCTGTCAAGCCTCTGGCTAGTCTGTAAGCATCTAAGACCATGGATTTTTACTTGCTCTATAAAATTTCTGAGCAATCCTTAACTACTGTACAAACACATAGTGATCCTAGACAAACTGCTTGCCCAGACTCAAGTGATTTGTCTTCCTTTCTTGTCTTTTCACTTATCAGTCTTATCTCAGAAATTGCCTGTAGCTTAACCAGCCCCTCTTAGTTTTCCTCAAATTGGTCATCCCATCCAGGAGATGATTGCCGAGATCACTTCACCTCCCTCTGACTCAGGATTTGCTTTCTAGCAGAGGGATGCACAGACCTCTGTGAAGTTTTGCTGATCACACCTTAGCCAAGTCACCTCAATAGAGTTTCTCATCTCACCTCTTTGATGAGATGCCTCTTTGGTCAGCTTCCTTCTGCTGCCACGCTGCATTGCGCACTCATGTTCCTGACACCACCTCTTCTTCTTGCCTTGAGTTCCCCGCCTTTCACTTCCCTGGTGACTGTGCCTGTCCTAGGTAATGAAGTGGTTTGTGCCTGTTTCTTGTATAACTATTCCAGTCAGGGCACCAAGAGACCTGTTTTCTTTATTTCCTCTGCTTGGGGTCACCATGCGCATCCGAACAATTTGTGATCAGGCGTCAACCACCTCTCAAAATAGCAGGGAAGTGGATTAATCTAATTCCTGTGGCTTTTACTGAATCAGAGGCATCTGTTGACTAGGAGAATGTGCCATGTCCTTAACATGCCAATATATAAAATGCATGACAACATAATTTAGGCCATCCCTACCAATAAACATGACTGAATCCTTGCGTTGTCCAGAAGAATTAGTTCCCCCTATTTTGACAAGAACGCAATAATAACTTAATCTGGCTTGATTTGAGCAAACAGATTTTTCTCTGGATTTTCCCCCGTTTTACTGCTGAAGGAGAAAAATAAAAATCCTGACTGGCTTTGTTTATAAGCAAGGACACAGCAAGCATGATTCAGTGCATGTAGTGTGCTGAGGAGCCTTCTTCTTCCTCTCTGAGGCAATGGCACAACACAGCCTTTTAGAAAGTCCATAGATAGCCAGTCTTTGCTTTCCCTATAGCATCTGATTTCATATCCTTTGCATATATTTAGTATATCTCTTTAAACTGACACAGGGTGATGAGAAGCCCTGTCTTTTAGCTCTCAGCTCCTCAGTGTGACTGACAAATGACAAGTTGACCCCTTCTACAAGGTGTAGGATGGAGACGCATTGTGGTACCGTATCTTCCACAGGTACTGAGCTACACCCTTATGCAAGATGGCCTTGGTCTTACCTCATGGCAGAGAGGAGCAATCAACATCTGAACTGCCTGTTTTCACACAGCAGGTATTTCTTTCATCCTAATTAAAAGATGTCCCTATCTGATAGATGCACGTAGACCTTCTCTTTCAAGGTTAGAGCCTTCCAGAACATCCAAATAAATGGTGGAAAATCTTTTGGAAATACATGTGTGTAAGTGCTGAGAAAAATGATGAGGCTACTGACCCTTATGCTGAATAAGCAGTGAAGCAAACAGTGGCCTCTGACAATGTGCCAGCTAGGGAATTTGAGAAAAGGATATATTTCCTCACAGATTTGTATGCGAAATATGCCGTGGTTGCTGTGTATTGCAGCCAAGCATTACTCAAGTTTAGACTCTTCTTCATTCCTTTTCTTTTTTTAACACTGGTACTTTAGATGCATGTGTAATTATCCGTGCCTCCACTTTTTAGGCACTTTTATTTCCTCTCTTCTTCGCACCATTTGGAAGTGGATCTCTGAGTGGTGCTTGAATATTTATATTTCTGGTATTTTTAGAGCACCTCCACGTAAGAATCAATGGGAAGACCCTGAGGAAATTATTTTTGGCTTGTTTTTCTAGTTGCAAAGGAGCAGGTCATGTTAACTAAACACAACCCCTCCATCCTTTACTCCAGGCTATTCCCCTGGGCTGGAATAAACCCAGAGGGCCAGATCTCTCACAAGGAGCTCACTGCATGGAGGCTATATTATCCTTTTGTGAGGTGCATAAGCACCTGCTTAGGTTAAGTTTTTCTGCCCGATAGAAAGTAGGAGGAATGAAATGGGAGAGAAAGTTACAAACCTCTTCTTTTTCTTCCAGTGGGCAATGAGTCTGGGATGATTGGGTTCTTGTTTTAACCTCCCTTGCATTGCTCTAACTGAAGAATAGTTTAAGCACAGCATAAGTAAAATCTGAGCTCATGTTCTGCTGTCTCCTTCATTAAATGTGCAGTAGTGTGCAGGTTTGCAGTTCTTCATGAGTTCATCATCAACATTTTGGTGAAATATAAAATGCATGAGTATAGATATGAGACTTCTCACAAATCAGAAATGTCTCATTGTGCTGATGAAGCTTTGGAATAAAGAATTTCTTTACCTACATCAATAACAAATGTGATGGATGTCTTACCCTATCCTACACTGCAGTATACATTGACGGCTGTGTATCATACTTCTAAATGTGAAGACAAGCTAACAAATTCTGTGCCTCTGGAAAAGCTACGCTTTGTAAGTCTAGCCTATATATAATGTGATACTGTGTTCATGCTGGTAACAAATACTAAGTGTATTTTATTACAAAGAGGGCGAGAATGGCCGTGGGGGGGATGGCATTTTCAAATGATCCATCCCTAATCTGCTCTTCCAGAGCATGACCCACATCTTGTTGCTATCGTTCTCCTTTTCTTTGAATGATTGCCATGAAACTTTTCCAAGCAGGATCTATCCTTCAGAGTGCCTAGTAAGTAGCAAGTGCTTTTGGCTGGTGTTCAGCTTCCTTGCTTCCTAGAGCAGAACCATCTAAGACCTCCTTAAAAACAGCATCATAAACTTTAACCTGAAGTCCCAGGGACGCGATGTAATACTTTATTGGAAAACCATCAGTCACTGCACTACCACAGTCATACATTTTCCTGTACACAGGGATAAGTGGGCATCACGGGCAAGAGCTGGCATCTAAAGGCCAGTCCAATATTCAGAGCAAAGCAAAGGCTGCCAGGTATCACTGGAGATGTGAAAAGAGGAAGAGATCCACAGCTAATGGCTAGCAAATAGTCATAGCCCAGCCTGGCCTTCCTTTGTAAAAGGTTTTTCTAATGTAAACAGTGCCCTTTAGGTTCCCAGGAAGCCCTGGGGAAAATGGCTGGCTGTACAAACGACTTTTGTTGTTGCCTGACCAGTTGGCTCACTCAGCATCTTACATCTCGCCACTGCCTTTTGGTCAGAGTCATGTTATTATGAGTATATAATTGTGTATTTAGCTGCTAGCTCCTCTGTTAGAGCTACAATTTAAAATAATAAAGGAATCTAATTTATATCAGTGATGCTCCCCGTATGCGCTCAACACAAGGCTATAATAAACTAATTTATAAATGACACATATTTTCCCCAAAACCAGACAAAACGAAAAGTAACAGTGAGAAGGACTGACTAGTTACATGCTCATGAGAGCTTGTTCCAAAAATAGGTCTGAGCTGGTTAAAAATGCATTTGCTAAAGAGTACAAGCAATTTGGAAGTTTCTTTATATTTTTCACAGGAAAATTAGCCCGATTCACAAGTAACTGAGTCAGAGGGCATTTCTTGTAGCAAGAGTTAGAAGTAACATTTGCTTCACACACACTGTTGGCAAACTGATTTTAATAGTTTGCAATTTGATTTTTGAGAACGAGTCAAGCTGAGGGTTAAGAAAAGGCTCTTAGACACAGGCAAACTTCCAAAGCAATCTGAGACTCTTCACTAATTGAAGTCAATATCTGGGAGCATGTTTTAACATGACCTTCAGGAAGTTCTTTAATTTGTTGTTAATATATCAGCCTTCTCTTTTCAGTATAAACAGCAGGTTCATACAGCTTGCTTTATTTTCTTCTTCACCACACCTCAGCAAGGGCAGGAAAAAGAACTGCTGACACTGAACCAGGAGAAATAGAAGGTGGCCATTCCTGGAGAAGATGCCTGCCTCTCCTTAGCAGCCTAACACAGCAGGGTGGCTGCCCACAGATTAGCAAAGTGGTTGAAAGCCTCAGCATTACCCAAGCGAGGCTGTTGTCTTTGGGTTACCCAAAGGGCTGCAGCAGGTCAGTGCTGGCACTTCCACTCCTACTTACCAGGAGGCTGAGTCAGGCCCCCTCCAGCTCCAATCATGCCATTGCATCTCATGTGTTCATGACATCAAGCCTCAGCTGTCTTTGCTCGCAGCAGGGCAATAAAACACATGCTACAGTTTCTCTTGGGTTGCCTTTGCCCAAACCATTCAGCTAAGCATTGCTGCACTAATGCGGAGCATCATTTCCACTTTTGGTCCTTGTTTCTTTGGGGAGATCCCTCTCATCATCTTTTCCTCAGTGTCCCAGCCAAAATCACAGGAGAGCTTTGTTTCCCTGGAAATGTTAACCTGACTTCTGGTTTAGGTAACATGCCAAGAGGAAGAAACTGAGCTAAGACAGTGCCCAATAAAACCAGAATGCCCACAAACTGATGGCTGTAACTGGGGTCAAATGCAAAGCCTATTCATCACCCAAGCTTCCTCACAAAACTGCTCAAAACCTTGCACAGACATTTTGTACCAGGACGATATTCAAGTTGTTATATAAGCACTAACTTGATTGTACACACTGCTATTCATCTATCCTAAAAAATGCACCATAGCATCTTCTTATTCCTGTATGGGAACAGCAGTAGTAGGATTAAAAAAAAACTGTGCATTTTTTTACCACATTTAAAGTGGTGCAATCCAAATAAATTAAACACTATAAATCTTTCCACTTCATTGGCAGAGCAGATGAGCTCCGTGCTCTCCGAGGTTCACACACCTTCATGTTAATTGTTTCAATGCCACCTCTTTCAGGCTGACAACAGAAATTACCATCTTTTTTTACCTTGGGAGGAGCCCAAATGCTGTAGGTGGTGGCAGGACATCAGGAGAGGAAAGGAAAGGACTACTTGCTCTTCTGCATGCTCATCAACACGCTTCCTTGAAAGGGGCAGAGCCTGGCACCAATAGGAAGAAATTTGCTTTCCTCTGACTCTTTGCAAATGCACAAAATTCCATGACTACAGAGCACTGTATCATTTGTTCTGGGAGAACAAGCTAATGGGAGCAAAAGTGAGGCTCCTCGGGCATTTACCACAAATTCAGATGTACAGTCTAATTTTCTGCTGCTTTTTGCTGGAAAATATCAACTCACAACAGACTGAATGATTTCTAGGTAGCAGCAGCTACCGAAGTGGAGTATATAAGTGTGTTACAAAACCTGGGCTCAGCTATATCTGGTGTACTAGTGCCAGACCACCAATAGTTGAAGAGAGCTTTCTGGAAAACGAAATTTAGTCACAGAAGAAATTCTGATATTTCAGAAGTATGGCAGATTTGGCATGGATTTAGATGAAAACTTGATTTTTTTTCTTTTTAACTTATAGGCAAAATATTCTCATTTAGAAATTGAAAATTGACTTTGAAACGCATCTTTTATAATGTTGAAATACCCACATTATTAGTATAGTGTACAGTAAAAGCTAAAATACGTAAGAAATTGGGACCAAGTCAATCAAAAAAGCTTCCAGGCTCCACACAATCTTTCAGTTACCCAGTACTGAATTGTTTCAACCACTCTCTCATGCCTTCCCTCCAAAAATATTGCCTGTTCCCCAGAGCATTTTATTTTTATGGAACATATTCTCCAGGAGACAATGTGTTTTGATCACCAAGAAGCTTTACAAAATTTTACCAAAGTAGTAATGCTGAGCACTCTGAGGCCATGTCTACATTTGCAATCTGTTCAGAGCAATAGGAGTGGCTCCACGGATCATACCCGCTACCTCTGTCTCAGGGATTTTTTCACTTGCTGGACTGAATGCCTATTTGTGATTGAAGTTTGATGCAATTCACACTCTCTTAGGCCAAGCCAAAGCACACGAACTGGGCGAGTCACTTCAGCACACCCTTCTGATCTGCTAATGAAGATGCATCATGAATATGAAGCTGACTCACACTAGCCAAAAGTCCCGTCTTCTTATACCATTAGCTGTTGAATGACATTTATGTGCTGAGGTACTACTGACTGATGAAATAAGGTATCCAAAGCATCCTATAAAAGGGTTTGTTTTTTGGGGGGTAGTGGATCTTTGCTCAAAGACAGGGTACCAGTTGAATTCGCTATTTTTTTTTTTTATGTCTAGTTTTCTATCACTCTGTAAAAACTGTTAATGGAGCAAGTATTACTTAGATGTAAACAACTGAACAGAATGTCTGGGCTTAAAAGCAGAAATGCAAAGCTCATGGTGTTAGTTCACACTTCTTACCAAAGCCTGTGTGACACAAAGAACTGGGTTTAGACTACAGTAATCACTGGTATTTACATCCAGCAGCAAAGCCAGGAAAAGATCCCACTTTCTCAAGACATACAATATATGCTAAATAAGATCAATTTCCTGTTATTTATCTCATTTATTCACTGAATTACCAGTGGACCATAATTCGACTTTTGTTTTTCAGACTCACTCAAACACAAACTGTACCTGGTCCTTAAGGGTATATCAAAAAAGGTCAGACTGTAAAACACTAATGATTTAAATAATAATAAAATTAAATAGTAATAATAAAGCCCCCCCCAAAAAAAAACAACTTCTGGAATAACAGGACATCAGCATTGTCACTTTAAGAACAAGGTGCTGCTGAAAGTTGCTGAATAGAGTAATGAAACATTTCTATCAGCTCACACATTTACTTGTGTTATCAGCTATTTTGGTTAGAAGCCATGACAATGATTTTCTGACTTGAATATCATAAAATGGTTTTATTTAGAGTAATTATACTGTTAAGACCATACTTACTTAAAAAGATGAAAACACCCCCCTCTGCTTTTACAAGTGGGCACGTGATGTCCTGAGTTTCCTCAGCCTAACAGGCTATTTCAGTCATACTTACGAAAAGACTAAAACATCCAATTTCATCATGTCAAGGCAATGTCTCATGATGCAATCATCTTTGGTTGAACTTCTTACTGTCTTTGGGTTAAGTGTTTAGGCTTAATTCTTAAGTCAGCTGATGCACTGTGTGTGATGATTAGTAAAGTTTTATGTGCTTGTCTCAGAACTAAAGTCTATTTTTTTAATTCCTAGTAGTTCTTACAAAACTAGTATAGCAAACTGAGCTAAAGCCCATTCTTAATTATTTGTATGTCAGCAGCAGCATTGTTAAGGAAGATTAAAACAGTTCTACAAAGTCACAAAAAAATCATACTGTTCAAAAGGAGCAACTAAAGGCACCACTTGGAGCATGTCATAGACCGATTCAAAACAATGTGAAAATTTCCTAATTTTCATATTTTGAATGACTTTTGCAATACTAAGTATTTTTAAGATGAAGAACATATTGTGAGAAAGTGCATGAGGACAATGTATTTCAAACTCTTCTATGTTATATTTGTGACTTCTTTTTGAGGCATTCTCTTCAAAGGCAGAAAGGTATCCTTGTGTGCATAATAAGCAAGTTTGAATTGTTTTCCAGGAATTTTTAGCATCCTCTGCTGTAATGCCATTCTGTTAGTTTCTAAAATGTAATCTACACACAGAATTTTAGAGAACACTTTTAAGACCTACCAGCTAATGTCTTTAATCTCCATACTGGTGTTCATGACTTCATCAAGAACAATAAGACTTTAAATCATGGCATTGGTGCAGATTTACAAGATCAGGGTAGTTAACGGCAGAAATAGTGAGGGGCATATGTTGGCATTATATCACAGGCATCCTTTGATAAGTCATGAAGGGATGGCATTTTTTGGTAATTTGAAACATCATATTAGAACTGTATATATGCATGAAGTAATGTAAAAAATAGAACTGTAGCTTTCCTTATTTTCTTCAGTCAAAAGACCATACCGGAAAAACAGTATGATAATTGTAAAACTGAATTTGAATTATTTTTTTAGTAAAGTTAAATTGAATCGTTCTGTAAATCATTATTTCATCTCTTGAAAGTTAATGTTCTCTTTAAAACAGTCATGTTTATTTAATGATCTTGGACATCTTCTGGAACAATCTATTCTATTGTACAACATATTGAACTTTTCCATCTAAGTTATGTGAATGACGAAAAAAGAAAAGTCAAGCCTAGACTGTATCTTTTATTTACATCTTTGATCAAATCTCCTGATCCCCAGCAAGTAGAGCACAGGTGCCAAAGAAATCTGTAGCAGAGCTGATAATACGCTACATGTCATTCTCTGGTGCAGAAGGTATTTGGGAACATAAAAGAATTCTAAAAATCTCTTGGCTAGCTGCAAAAACATCAATAGATATAGTACTTCAATGTGCTGAGTTATTAAACATATTGCACTTAGATGTGACAAAGCTGGAGTCCTGTGCATAAGATGAAGCAGCATCTATACATAATGAACATATGAGGAGACTGATTAAATTCAGCAAACATATCTCCAAAAATCATCATCTTGAAATGTTAATTCTTTACAGTGTTAAAAATAGTTTCTCACTAACCTTCCGTGAGCTAATTTGTACCCAACATGTTACTTCCTTTCACCTAAATGTAACAAGTATCTCACTGAACACTTACCTGATTTTTGGAATCACACCAAGAGTTTGTGCATTTCTTAGTAGGATGATTAAACAAAGGATGCCCCATTGCCTTGTTGTCTGAATGAGGGACATTTTACTTTGCTGGTCTACATAGACACATTTGGCTCCCTCTAGAATGGAGTTGCTTAGGTGCATTTCTAGCTCCTTTAAGCATAAAGCTTAACATATTTGGAGCTTCAAATTCACTACAACTAGTGGATATGCCACAAATAGTCTAGTAGGGTTAAAGCTTTAATCAGAGATTGCCTAAATTTGGGTTACCTCTACAGGGCCAGTTGCTTAGGCTCTTTTGGTGGCCACATTCTTCTGCATTAGGTTTTCTGGAAATATGCTTAATAGAGGCTGGCTGCTTGCAGTGGGTGTGCAAGAGTCATGCTTGTGAAAAGTAGCATCAAGACACAAGAAATTATGGCATTTAAAACTAAGTTAGGAAGGAGGCATGCTTCTGAGGCTTATACCTGCAGAAAAGAAGCAAAACGCCACTCCATGACATTATGGTGTCACACTCACTTGCCGGTAACATAGCCATTTCTTTGTTGACAGTTTGTGTAATGATAACTTGATGGTGATGACCAGTCACCATTTGGCTGCATGAAACCATGTGGCTGTCACTCGGAATTTGTCTACCCTAAGGTATTTACTAAATACAGTGAAGCTTACGCATGTCCTCTGGTCAGCACATTGAAAAGAAGTCAAGAAGCTTACTCATCCAAGAAATGCAACATAATTAAACCCTCCAACTAACTCTGAGCAACCTCCTACACGCTAAATAGTCAGTTTTATGATTTTTTTTAAATAAAAGTTTGTTTGCATCTCCCACACCCCCACTCCCCCCCCCCCCCCCCCCTTGCAATAATCCCCCTTTTTTCACTTCACACATATACAATCATACTAGGGATTTCCTGTATATTTAATACCTTCAATGTGCCCTCTAGTTTTAACCTGTCATTTCCAGAAAAGATTAGAATTATCTAATCTATTTATGATTAATTATTGTTTTCTAAAAGAACTTGGATCATGCACTGACTAATAGGCAAGACTATCCTCTTCCTCTCGTTATTCTACCTTTCTGGGGTTTTTTATTCCCAAACAAAAATAATTCTCAGCACCAAGGGTGAAGAAGTCCTAGTTTATGCTAACTGTGGTTGAAAAAAGATGAAAATCCAGGCAATCACATAAAATGACAGTGAGAGGAGGAGGTGTACAACCCTGGGTTTAAGTCAATTTGCTTTCCCTTAACCCAGCACTGCTCAAAGAGCCTTCTGCCTCCTGGTGTATATATTTAGATGCTGTAAGTGGTAGAGTAGCTGTAACAGGACACTTAACAGAGGGTTTCCATAACCAAGGGAACTATCCATGCCCTCTCTTCTCCAGCAGTCCTCCCTCTTGAATTAAATTAATCGCACTTCCCTACTCCTTCAGTTTAAGGTGATCCACAGAGGTTAACTGTGGAACATGGTCCAAGCAGAATGATTCTTGGAGACTGTGCTCTCTAGCAATACATTGTGAATGGAAGAAAATAAAGCAGTCTTTTCTGCTTCATGTAAGAGCATTAAAAAGGAATTTATGTATTGCCTTTTTTGTCATTATAAAGAGTTCTAGGGCTGACACTTGGATATCTATATTTCCCTTTATTTTTCAGCAAGAACAATATTGTCCTGCAGAGTATGATTTTCTGACTCTAACATGGGATTTTTGCAGCTTATATCTGACTTTCTTTTATCCATATGGGTCTAAGAGGAATCACTAGAACAGACCTGAGTGATGTTGGCCCACCAAGAATCTCAGTGCACCTTCATCTGTTGTAGGCGGGTGAATCCTTGGAAATCCTGAATCTGGATTCAAATCTGCAAATAATGAAGCTGGTCAGCAAGTCTTTGAGGTGACCTACTGCAGATGCAAGTGTGTCACAGAAGCAGACTCTGAGTGCATCATACCTCTTGCTTAACCAGCCCATCAATCAGCTACTCACACCATGATGTAACCAAATACAGAGAGAAAACAAGTTGGAAAGAGAACTTAATAATTAAAAAACAATCTTCCAGATTGTGCCCCCTCCCCTTTAGCAGGCAGGATTAGGCAGTGGAACAGCACACAGAGTTGACTGGAAATCTGTGTGTGCTGGCAGTAATTTATGACTAGATTCATTATGCTGCATGGTTTTGCCTTTGCAACTACTGCAACCATCTCCTTTTTGCCTTATGCGGTCTTTCTGTTTGCCTGGTTTTAAGTCTGAGGTTTTGAATCAGTTCACATCTCCTTTGTTTAAACACATCCCTCATACCTTCAGGTGTGTTTGTTGATCCCTTGAGCTGAAGCTAGGGAAAAAATATAGAGCTGGATTAACAGCCCGTTGCATCACCCTCAAAGAGAGTGGGAAAGCACATCACTTCCTTGTAGCCTTTTGTCCTTGGATCCCTTCAGGTTTCTGTGGCAGCTTGGCAGACTGATTTCACTCCCATGGTCTTTTCAGCCTAATGGGGTTTCTGCTCATTAATCTAAAGGAACTGACAGTTTAGGAGATAAAAAAAATAGATAATAGTGTTGAATGGGCAAGTATTTAAAGCTGCATTCCTTGAAATTACTTCTGATGAAGTAGCCAAAGTGCCAAGTCATCTTACTGCTGTTTGCTCTGCAGAAATCTGCATTGGATCTGACAGCGGATACATGTCACACAGAAATTACCCTGCCAGCAGATGCTTTAATTAGATTTTTTCTAAAAATATGTGATGGCTTTTGATTTGTGATCATGAGAAAACAAAATGTTTAGTCACTGTTTCACTTAAACTAAAACATTAGAATAGTTTGATATCATCTTCAGGAAATCTTGTTCTAGGATAAATGTCAAGTGTTCCACACAGGTCTTCTACTTTTCCTTCCAGGCAGTGACATGTACAGCAGTGGTATTCCTGTGTATTGACTCCTCTTGCTTTTTTGGGTCCAAGCAGTAGGTCTCAGGAGGATGAAGTATGTCATCCTTGAGTCCCCAGGGCATAAGCTAGTGGAAACTGTTCAACCCCTGTCTGAGAAAAGGAATGGTAAAGCGAAGCTAGAAGACTGAATGCAACCTATTTGGTTTTGTGTAGTGTCTGAAAAGCAGAATTTATCTTAGTAAATGTAGAGGCTTGCCTCAGAGCTGGTCACAGTAGGTCCCCTTTATGGACAATGGTAAGCAAGTCAATACAGAAAGGGATCCTCCTGAAAGAAATGTCTGCAACAGCTCACATGACTCGTGTCTTCAGTGTGCCTAGTTCTCTCCACTAACTTGGGAGACAGCCTGGGCTGTCCACCTCACATACACAGATCTATACCACAGATATCTGAAACTCAGTGTGAGGAAGCAGCCTCTCATGCCAAATCCATGGATGCAACAAGCTAAAGCCTTTGCATATAACAGCTCTAGCTCTAGTGTGTATGGTGCCTTTTACCTCCATGCACTTGCTGTGGATGCATACTCTGCTAACACCACACTTTGCATCTTTGTGTTTTATAACTTCACAGCTCACTGCTTTCAGGTTGAGGCAGCAGTTTCAGCACCATTTCTACACAGGCAAGCTTCATCCTTTTCAAAGAGAGCACTGGCTTCCTTTCCTCTCCTTGTCCCAGTCCTGCAGCACTTGCTGTGCAAGTGGCAGATGCTTTGTAGTAATACCTAAAAGCCTTTTTCAAACAAACACTGTTCTGCTGAATGAAGCATTTAGGGTCCTTTTGTTAGAACAGAAAAGTAAAGATTACCCAAATCATCTGAATGACACCATCACATGCCTCTGTGGACGAATATATTCAGGATTTCATCTACACATTGCACGGGGTAATAGAGTTATTACCTGAAGTGCTGTTTAAAGAAACAATTGCTTAAACCTGTTCCATTTTAAGCCAGTAAGGGTCCACCCTCAGGCTTTTGGCATATTCCTAAATCAGCCTTGAATTGGACAACCTTTGATCAGTTCCACGGAAAGCTAATGCCACATAATGGTAGGTTATGGCCAGATACTGAGGTGAGGACAAATGCAGCAATATAAGGAAGCAGATGTGAGCATGACTGGCTTATTTTGTCGCTTCAGTGACAGAAGTGGAGACAAGCATCAATCGTGCAGTTACTGTAAACCTGCACTGTTTTTTCATACAATGATTATAATTATAGATATGAGCTTCTTGGAAGATCAAGCACCACAATTACGGTATGTTTGTCATTTGAACACTCTGCAATATCTCACATACAAATGTATGCATCAGTTTGAATGCTTGGAGTCTGTCCAAAGATATAAATGGCTGATATCACTTCATACTTTAATTTCATGATTACAACAAAATGCTCTTGTATGTAAACTTGACTCTTCCTAGTCGTTTTGCTGCAGTTGACAGTACTGGTTGACTTAGCTCATTAGACAGTTTTCAGATTTTTAGGATTTGATGTTAGACCAAATGTGTGCACTCATCCAAATGTTAAGCACCAAAAAGCCTAATTTCAAATGCTATTTTTCACCTCTCTGCTGTAAAAAGTTGGAATCAACTCACACTGTGCCTTCTGTTTCCAAAGGCTGGGTAACAGCTTTACTTCCTGATCTGTTTCATTCACAGGCAGAATTACATTTCAATGCAGAAAGAGAAACTAAAAGATTGAAGGATTTATTTTTTTATAGTATCTTTTTATATTATCTCTACAAGAAGCTTTACTTTTTTCATAACAGTCCTTTCCACTGAAATTCAAACCAGATTATGCTAATATGATACCCAGTACGAGTTTGCTAATGTTGTAAGAATGTGATTATTGAGAAGTCATCTACTGCAAATGTATGTATTCAGAAAATACAAATAAATGCACATGCTTCTGCAAATGCACTTCCAAGGGTTTCTGAGCTTGCAGCTCTGAGTGATTCACTTCTTACTATAAATCATCAGTGCAGTAACCTTAGGACATCTTAGAACATGGCTCTGAAGTTAATGGATTATGGAGTAAGAAGCAAGTAGGTTATATATTTACCATTCTCCTGGTCTGTAATAAACCTGGCTGGCCATGTTAAGTCATGTAGAGAATTATGTTTCAAGATACAGGTAAGCTTTCAGAATGTGCCAGTATTAATGTGCAATCAAGAGGCATTTCACAAAAAGCTGTTTTCCCACAGCCACTTATCTTCAATTCATCATTGCTCAGCTTAATCACTGGACTATCACCCGTGTTAAGAATTACCTAGGATTTTAGTCTAAGCAGGACAGTGGATAAACAAATTTCTATTGAGAACAGTCTTATAGAAAAAGGATGCAGAGGGAAAAAAGCAATAACTTGAGGTCTTCACAGACAACGCTGACAATATAATTCCTGAAGTTTGTCTTAGTTTTCAAACTTATATGCATTCTCAATATATCATCTCAGGAGTGTTACCATCATTTGATATGTCTTCAGGCTGAGTGAAAGCACGTGGATTATGGCAGCAGAAGCAGAGGCAGAAAAGCCAAGGCAGCTCCATCCTACAGTTCTCACTGTTCAGCAGCTGCTGTCTTCTCAAGTAGAGCAGGTGAAAAATTATTTGCTCTAAACTCCATGGGAAAATTAATTCACTATCATGCCCTTTACAGTCTTCCTCATTGAGGAAGTCCCCTCAATGAGAAACACTGTAGAAATGGGGTGAATGCACACAGAACCATACAACAGTTTGGATTGGAAGGGACCTTTAAAGATCATCCAGTTCCAACCCCCTGCCACAGGCAGGGACAACTTCCATTAGACCAGGTTGCTCCAAGCCCTGTCCAACCTGGCCTTGAACACTGCCAGGGGTGAGGCAGCCGCAGCTTCTCTGGGTACCTCTTTAATTTTGTTCACTGAAGTATTAAAACAAGTACAAGGCTCCCATGTGAGTGAATTCAACCTCCGGAAAACAAACCTTTGCAACCTTAAGATCATCAAGTTCTAACCCCCCTTCCATGGGCAGGGGCACCACACACTAAACCATATCACCCAAGGCTCTGTCCAACCTGGATTTGAACACTGCAGCTTCTCTGGGCAACCTGTTCCAGTGCCTCACCATCCTCACAGTAAAGAACTTCTTCCAATATCTAACTGAACTTCCCCTAAGTTTGAGGAGAAGCATAAGTTTGAACGTGTTGCTTCTTGTCCTATCACTACAGTCCATGATGAAGAGTTCCTCCCCAGCATCCTTGTACATCCCTTTTTAGACACTGGAAGGCTGCTATGAGGTCTCCATGCAGCCTTCTCTTCTCCAGGCTGAACAGCCCCAACTTTCTCAGCCTGTCTTCATATGGGAGGTGCTCCAGTCCCCTGATCATCCTCGTGGCCCTTCTCTGGACTTGTTCCAACAGTTCCATGTCCTTTTTATGTTGAGGACACCAGAACTGCACACAATACTGCAGGTGAGGTCTCGCAAGAGCAGAGTAGAGGGGCAGGATCACCTCTTTCGACCTGCTGGTCACGCTCCTTTTGATGCAGCCCAGGATACAGTTGGCTTTCTGGGCTGCGAGCACACACTGAAGCCGGCTCATGTTCATTTTCTCATCAACCAACACCCCCAAGTCCTTCCCCGCAGGGCTGCTTTGAATCTCTTCTCTGCCCAACCTGTCGCTGTGCCTGGGATTGCTCCGACCCAGGTGTAGGACCTTGCACTTGTCATGGTTAAACTTCATGAGGTTGGCACCAGCCCACCTCACAAGCATGTCAAGGTCCCTCTGGATGGCATTCCTTCCCTCCAGCGTATCAACCGAACCACACAGCTTGGTGTCATTGGCAAACTTGCTGAGGGCGCACTCAATCCCACTGTCCATGTCACCGACAAAGATGTTGAACAAGACCGGTCCCAGCACCAGTCCTTTAGGGACACCACTCATTACTGGTCTCCAGCCAGACATTGAGCCATTGACCACAACTCTTTGCATGTGGCCATCCAGGCAGTTCTTTATCCACCGAGTGGTCCATCCATCAAATTGATGTCTCTCCAATTTAGAGACAAGGATGTTGTGCGGGACACTGTCAAACACTTTGCACAAGTCCAGATAGAAGACATCGACTGTTTTGCCCCTGTCCATCAGTTCTGTAGCCCCATCATAGAAGGCCACCAATGGAAAAGCTGGCCTTGGAATGTACTGGAAGTACAACGTAATGGAAGCACTCACAGGCTGCAAAATGAGAGATTTTATTTACTCAGGCTAGAGAAAAGCAGGAAATTGCCATATTATGTCATTTTCCACTGAGGAACCTCTGGTGGACTTAATGTTTCCAGGAGGGTGTGATGTTCCTAGAAGTGAGAATTGATTTAGATTTTTCTCTCAGCATTCCAGTGTGAAAACAGAAATTGAACTTTTGCCAAATTCTGCAGGATTATTTTTTGTGTGTGTGTTATTATTACAATAAGGTCATGTTCTTCTTAAAACACAACATTTTACATGCATGGAATCTCAGATGTTTGCTCCTCATTGTCTGCCCCATCCCAGTATTTTACAAGTGTGCAATAATGATAGCTTCCTCTTTCATGCTGCATTTGGTACACAGGTTTCAAAGCATTTTCCAAAGAAAGGGAACTATAATTATCCATACGTTAGAGATGGAGAAATAGAAATACTGAGAGGTAAAGCAATTTGCCCAAGGTGACAGGGAAAATTAGAGGCAGAGTCAGGCTTAAATCCTGCGTCTCTTGCTTTTTGTTTTCTTGATAATCACAGCCTTGCCTGCACTTGACAGTGGTATCAAAAGCTTGCAAGAGCAACAGCAGTAGTAAGCTGCTATGGGGTTCTATGAGATGCCCCCCAGTGTGAAATTGATACAGGTCTTAAGGAATGCCCACCTGAAATCCCTCTTGGTCATGGGGGTAACAGATAAATAGAAACTGAGCTGCGAGGGACTTCCAGGGCAGTGCTAGGGGATCCTCACTGAGTCCTGGATGGGTAGATGGAGGTTGCTGAAAGGCAGAGCAATTACCACATTTGCTGCATGGAGGAATCATCTCTGCAAGCACTGAGGCACCATTAACCTTGCATTTCTGGGGGTGTATCTCTCAGAAATCAGGTTCATACAATTTGTTCAAATCAGTAGCAATCAGAGTTGCTGTTCACAGAAGCAGAAGCCTCTGTAGATGAGACGTAGAGTTGTTTTGTCACGCAAGAAATTGTGCCTTGGGAAGACACAGTGGCAGCCCTTGCCACCTTGGTACACAGCTGAAAGATTCTTGCTCTCCCACAGTGCAGGAATGTCTGAATTATACCGCTAGCTGTGGTTTATTTGGCTTGCAAGATTGATTTTAAATTATTTCCTGTATATTCGCAAACCCAACAAGTAGTTTCCCTTTAAAGTGCACCAGCTGTGACATTCGTTAGGTTCTGTAATTTCAAATGAGGCGCTAAGAGACTACTCCTTTCAACTTTTTTTTAATGAGGGTGGGTACCTGTTGCAATGAATCAATTAAAGCTCTTCTGACACACAAGATGTGTGTTGCCAGACCTGTTTCACAGGTTTCTCAGGAGGGAGGATAACATGTGACAACACACAGAAGCAGAGTACTGGAGAAGATCAGAAGCCTGCATGAGTGAGCTTAGTCTTCCAAAATATATCCTTAAAGCTGTTCAAAAGACCACTGACCTCTCCAACAGACAGCACCATGGTGGAGCAAGAGATGCTGCTGTCATGTGCTTATCCTCAAGAAAAGTGTAAGTGACCAAATATGATTTTGTATAAAAAATGAAAACAGAACACTGGGAAGGAAATTAAAGAAATGATCTAGTATAATTGAAAAGACAGAGGGAGTAGAGGGGAAATGCTAAAATAAGGAAATAAGGAAGTTATTAACTTTATATTGTAGGCATGCAATTGAAATATGATTAGTGTACTTACAAGTGAAAGAAAGGATGCTTGTATGAAGAAGTCTGATATAAAAGCATCTTGTAGAAACTTGCTTTAATCTTTGACTTTCCACTTGTATTTGAAAAGCACTGTGGCGTGGGGTTGCTTGTGTGGTGGAGAATGTGAACAATGGCCTTTGATTTAGTAACTTGAGTGGCAGACTGGTAGACTGGAGTGCTGTGAAAGCATTTTCTGGGAAGACAAAATATGATTAAAAGCAATGCCTTTTTTTGTTGCTGTTGACAATGTAAAGCGCCTTTTTTCCTAAGGCATCAGCAAGCTTTCTAATATTTTTCCCAAATGCCAGCTGAGAGTTACAGTACAGTACCAATGTTCCCAAACCCATCCCTCTTTCTCCAAAGGAAGCTGTCACAGAACTTCTTAGCTAACCAGAAATTTTATTTGTATTACTAGAAATTTCAGGCAAGAAAAAAAAAAACTACAACAAAACAAAACCTGTACATGGTGGCTTTTAAAATTATTAGGAATGTTTTAAAAGACTTCTGAAAACACCAAGTCAGATTTCCAGTATGGCAAGGATGGGTATGACAGAAAGGTAGAAATGCCGCTGTCTATAATGAAATCAGGTAACTAAGTCTGGACTGGACTTGTCTGACAAAATAATTAGGCAAAGGTAGAAACGGAACTAGTATGTCCTGAAGCTACTTCAGTACACTGCCAGAAAAAAAGTTCTGTGCAAAAAAGAAAGCTTCTCACTTTAAACTCAAGAAACTTTGCTTTTTGAATGGCCTGGCTCATTTTGGCAGAAGCAGGAGGGTATTATTTAAAATTTACTTCAGATAGAAAGACTGTATTTGTTCTGAATGTAAAAATGTGACTTTGCATGGGGCTTTGTGTTGGTTATCAAGCGGGGAATAGGACAGGGATGTCAGCAAAGACGCAGTTTACCCGTGGACAGATGTTTCCTACTATGTCTTGTTTTCTACTCCCTACAAAGTCCCATGTGCAAAAGGTGACAGTTAAAAATCTTCTTTGCATACAGTGTCCTGCTGAGTTGACTTACAAACCAGCCTGCTTGTAACCAAGTGATAGTAAGAATTTAAAGGAAATCTGGAGTTATAATATCTGTGCTATGAAAAAAAAAAACGGTGATGCTTTCCTTTCTGCTGCCTCATGTCTTACTAAAGGGCTTTAGAAAGCAGGATGTCAGTAACTGATTTTTAGCTTTGCTGTAACCTAAGCAATATAAATGAGCATTTTTCTCTTTCATGGACTAATTTCCTTTTTGTTTTGTTTTTTTTTTTCTTGTTTACTTTAATGCTAAAAAAAAAACAAAAAGCAAAAACCAACAAAAAAACAAGTCATACTGGGTTAAAATCATCCACTTGCCTTTTATGGAAGACATAAAAGGTAACTGGAGTTCTTAAACTGCTCAGGTTTGCAAACGAAATACAACTTCATAGAGTTATTGATTTTGCATGTGTGTAAGAGAGAAAGGGAGATTTCTCAATCTCAGTTTGACCCCAGATTTTGCAGAAATGAGCCATGCACTGTAGAGGCTGAAAAATTTGCACAGGGAAATCAAGTGAAGCCCAGAGGAAATAAACCCATAGGAGGAAGGAATACATGCAATACCTCAGGATAGACAGTCAGGACCCCCTAATTACATCTTCTGATGGCATGAATCAGAAGCGACATCCCCCAAAGCCAATCAAGGTAACCCCATGGACTGAACAAATGACAATGTGGAGGATCAGCCTTGTATTTACAGTATTAAACACTTGCCAAGAACAAGTAACGCATGTAACTGATGCGTTAAAAAGAAAAATTGAGCACTGAATAGGTCCATTCTAGGTGTAAAGGGTCAAATTGTGCCCCAGCAGGCAATGCATTTCAGCTCAAAACTAAGTGCTTTCTTGGGCTGGTCCAAAAGGTCAACCTGCTGCACATTTTAGCTTATAAATAAAAACCTAAGTCTTTTAATAAATCTTTTCTGCGAAGCAAAATTAGCATGGTACATCTTTTGTGAGTCTGCAGCTACTTGTTTGGGGCTGTTTGCTTTGTATCTGTTGCTACGTGAAGTCAGCGAGTATCTCAAAACTTGAACTTATAGGCTAGCTGTCCATGGCAATGAATTTCCACGTGTCTTCTGTTTAATGTCATTTCCCTAAATATCTTTCAAGGTAAAAAAAGGCATTTATGTTGGGGGATTTGTTTTTTCCCCTCCAAGACACACCAGGATGGTTACAGCATTGAAAAAATTAGCCCATAGTTAGTCATGGGACATGTTTTCCTTAGGTCCATGATGGTCCAATATTTTAGTGCCAAGGTATTCACTCCACAAGCGACTACTTTTTGCTTATGAATATTAGGTGGGATTTTCTGTAGTCTGTCACTCTGTTTCCCCAGGCAGTTGGGGCAAACTGCAGATTAGTAATTTCTGATGTCAGGTATCCCTCCAGGAGGCTTGTCTCATGAGAGATTTGACAAGACCAGGAAAGTAAAATGTCCTGAAACAGCAGCATAGAGGTTAAGATTCCACCATCTCTTGCTGCTGTTGCATTTTGGAGCTGTTTTTTCTGTCTCAAAAACTATAATTATCAAAACAACGTTGTGGGAGGTGTACATAGAGCATACAAGCACAGCTATGTAACTAGGCTCAGTACACCTTCTTCCTCATCAATCTTTCTGAAGCCATTTGAAAAGACACTCTTGGCAGAGATGGTTTTCAAAGGAAAATATACAAAATTAGCCATTACAATGGATTTTACTCCTCTTAGAGAGCCAAATCTATGTAATAAATGCAATTTCTTCTGGAATAGTGGTAAATGGACTTCTGAACTATGTGGCATAGTCCTAGATATTCCTAAATAGCTGCTTGCAAATGCAAATTTCAAAGGAAAATAATAGAAGCTAGCTTTTTGCACTTATCCTTTTGTTATTTTTTATTTTAATAATGGTTTCACAATTTTTCATGTATTTTGAATATAACCTGTTAGTCTGCTCCTCTTGGCAGTATTTCTATATTCCCAGAGCCCAGATATGTATTTTTTATATAAGCTTAGAAGAGCATATAACAAAAGTACATTAGTCTCAACCAGTAAGGTTTTATTTGTTTGCTTGTGTTTTTTATGATTATGTTTTCCCAGCCATGAAATGTCAAGCATACACTTTCAGGATGGCTTAATTAGATTTCAGATTTGAGAAAACATTCTAAAATTAATATAATCCATTCTCACTGCTTAAGAGCAGCACTGTGGTATTTTGTGAGCACCGATGGGAAAATGTGGTAGGTCTCTATTCTCTCTGTGTCTTGAGAAGACAAAAATGTGGTGACTGTCTAGGAGGAGTCTTTAAAAAGTCCTTCTCTGGAACAATTTCCCAGCCATTTGCTCGTCCTCAGCCTCATTTCTCTATTTTCAAATATAAAATCTTTTGTTTGAGTATATCAATGCATTTTTTCAGACTTTGACCATTTAAACAAATGATCACCCTCAAAGCAGGACTGATTCCCTACTAACAACCTCACTTATTTTTCGAATCACCTACCAAATTTGCCAGTAAAGACATCAGATTGTTTGTTTGTTTAGATTGTGGATTGACATATTAAAACATGTCAGGATAAGAACTGGTCCCAGGTGGACTACAAGAAGAACAGCCCCAGCTATGTCCTTGTGGACAGCTACCTTGTAAAAATCTACCAGAGGATCAGTTCTTAATCAATCTAACGCATACCCTATAAGTTCCAGTAAGTGCACATATTAAATCAAAATGTCATGTGGTGTTAAATTGCGTGCCTCGGAGAAATCAAAATATACTGTCCCAGTACAGCTCCTGTTCATGAACAGAGCTGTCATGCTGTCAAAACAAAAGACTTATTTAAGAAAGGCTGTTTTCCAGGGAACTGTGCTGCCTAACTGTCAGCTTTCTTGGTTCTGATTTTTTGATATCTTGCCAAATTAACACATCAGTGTATGTCAAGCCAATCTGTAGCTGTAGTCAACTAATAGAAAATGATCTCTATATCATTCCTTACATTCTGAAGATCATATATGTCCAAAAGAAGGAAAACCAAAATGAAAACAAGGCAAAAGTAATCCATGTAAGTCTTCATATGCTCCTCATCTCAGTACCACATTGCAGGATATTTTCATGTGAATTTCTCTGTGTTGACTTATCTTTGGAAGAAGGGCTTATGCAACGCAAGGGTGGAGTCCAGGTAGAAATATAAAATAGACATTCGTACCAGTCAAATGATACCGAGAAATGTATTTGGGGAAACAGCTTAAGTTATGCTCACTCTGGGCCATTATAGTTCTCTTTAAAAAAAGCTCTTAAAAGTGGGTATAACCAGTGCTGTCTACTTGTTTTGCACATAGATGATCTTAGCTGTCCCATAAATGTGCCAGGCTCAGCTGGAAAAGGAGCTGGAGCAAACACCCAAGTTCTGCAGGCTCCTCTGGGGCCTGGCAGCTGCATAAAGGTTGCTCATGAACCCGGAGGATGCAGAGACTTTGCCCACATGGCATCCTTATTTTGCTGTTTCTGCTGCTGTGGTAACGTGGGTGGGAAGGCTACCAGCAGCTGGAGGCACTCAGCTCCTCATGCAGGATGATGGGCTCTGAGGGACAGTAGGCAGCTGGCCGAGGCTGGCTTTGCAAGGAAGGGAAATGATGTCGAGGAAGAAAACAGAGAAATGGACTTTGGAATACGGTTGCAGTACTGCTCAGCATACACTTTGCACCTCAAAGGTGCTCACACATACGGTCCACTGAGCTCCTGGGTCTGGAAAGATTTCTGAGTCTTTAGAGAGTTTTTCTTTATCATGTCTGCGAGGTTTCTGCTGCGCTGATTTCCAGGGGATAGAGACTCTACTGCATTGGCCATACAAAGTTCTTGGTAGGGGTGGGTCTCCTTACTCGCATTTATCCTCCCCGTTTTATAGCATGGCCTTGCCTCTAAATGAAAAGAAAACCCAACCCAATTCTGCTATTATATTTTTGGCCCAGTTATGCCATCCATCACCATGGAGTCAAAGTTGTAATGGGATAACTGACAGCAAAACTTTGCATGGTGTTTCCTTCCAGACTGATGGTTTATCTTGGAGCACTGCAATCTGCAGGGGGCTCTACCCCTTGTTCACAGGAAAAGGAGCTAGGTGTCAAATCCATACAAGATTTTCTGACCTGGGACTTGACCCAAATGAGGCATTTAAGACCAAAATCCCAAAAAAGCTGGTGGTGATTAAGTTCAGGGACTTACTTGCTCTTAGGTTTACCAGAAGCTTGAGCCATACTTCTGTGCATGTCCTGAGTTGTCTCAGTCTTGGTGGAGTTGAGTGAACAATTGAAGGCTTGCTTTGTACCTATCCCTAACTAAGCATACTGTGGGGACAGTCAGTCCTGTGAGTGTCCTCAGAGGACGCTCAGCTTTCAGGGATCTGTTTCTTACTTTATCATGTACAGTGGCTGTTGCAGTCTGCAACTGAAATGCAAAATTCCTCTCCTCTGCCCAAGCACTGCACAGTAGCCTGATTATTTACTTAGAGGACTTGGAAGTTTTCATTCCCTATTCAAATAGGGAATATTCAAATATATTTGGACACAAACATATGTAGTTTCAAACCTATTATGTCTCTTGAGAGAAAGGCTGGCCAGCAGAAGTGAGGATAATCTGGCACTGGGCAGTGTCACCAGCCTGGTTGTGGTTACAACACTCACTCCAAGCAAAGCTGGACAGGAATGAGTTTTAGTTCCCCTGTTGGGTCCCTTTTTCTTGCAGTTCACATATAACCACCACTGGTTAACACAAAGAAAATCAAAGGTAGACAAGGGCCAGAAACATGGTTGCCCTCATGCCAGGTGAGTGTCCTGAGCATGAGGGAACATGACTCGGTTGCTTAATATGCTGTTTCTCTTTATGGACTAATGAATCTTGAATTGTTTTCTGCACAGTTGCAGCTGGAGGATGAGAAGCATATCCCTCCAGCCCACTCACACTGACCTACTTTAGAGATGCTAATTTCATAATCTCAGGGGAATGGGGGAGTTGCAGCCCCCCTCCCACACACTCTGCAGCCAAAGCAGGAACCAAGCTTAGGACATCTGCTTCCCAGGTTACAGCTTTAGCAGATGGACATTAAATCAGTGTGTGGCAATCCTGGCAAAGGAGGAACATTAAAAAGCATTAAGGGCTGTTGAATTCTCTGAAAGGAAACAAGAAAAAAAAAGGAACACCCCCCCCCCCAATATTTTGGAATATATTTATAATATATTTTTGGAATATAGGATCATGATTGAATGCAAGTATCTCCTTGCAGGTCTGCCAGGTGGGTTTTAAGGTTCCTTTCCCACTCAGTCAGCTTTATTGGGTAGGTCTAAGCAGGTACATGCAAAGCTGCTTGGGGTTGTTATTGCAAGCACCTAACACTCTCTTTGTGCACTTTATAGATCTATTGCTCAGGATTCAGGCTCTGCTCAAAGGCCTGAGATCTTAAATATGGGGTATTACACCAACTTATGCTGAGTCACCTAAGCCCTTTATTGAATCTGGCCCCAGTGCATTTTTCAGGCTTATTTGCAGAGCAGCAGGTATTATTACCAGCAGTAACTGGGTTAATAACAGGGCCTCCAAGAGAGAAAGCAATTTGTAACACCTGTGATGCTTTGACTGAAACATGTTCATTATCCATGTTCCCAGTTATGTAATAAGCAGAACAATAAAATAGGGAATAAAAAAAAAAAGGAATTCTCTTTGCAGAAATCTCTGCGGTGCCTCCTGCCTGTATATGGCCACTGTATCCTGTTTGCTTAGTACTTACACAGTTACAGTTGCCTGGAGCGTCCTCAGCAGAATGCTCCTTGTGTATCTAGGCATGGATTAAAAAAAATAAATACAGCAAATGCCAAAAAATAATAATAAAAAACCCCTAGACATTTATCTTCACTGTGGACAGACAGTTGTTATTGCACACTTGAAGCCTGGCAGATGTGGTTTGCTGGCGAGCGGGTGAGAAAAAAGCAGTATCTTAATTCATGTTGGGAGGAGGCTTTACTTCTTCAGCTAGAGAGAATAAGGTCTGAAAACATTCAAAGTTTTTCTTAGCAGCTCCATACACAACATATGGACCTTCCTGAGCTTTTGACCATTCCCACTGTGGGACTCTGCCAAATGCAAGTTAAACAAAAGTTACCCTTACAAAAATATTTAGGAAGCCCTGTTTTAGAAGTGAGTGCACATGTTGGCTGTGACTCAGAGCACACCCACACACTGGGTAGACAGATTAGCATCTAAACCACTAGGCAAGTTCCAATTCTTGCTCAGAAGGTCAAAAAAGCCTGGGAAATGGCCATTGCTCCCTTTCTCCTCAGCACAATCATTTTTTTTTCCAGATTACAAAGTCATTTTGGATGGCACAGCAGCAGTGAAGTCAACTGATTTATTGTCATAAACAATTGTGTTCCAAGTTGAGAACCAATTCTGTCATTTCTGGACAAAAGAATAAAGAGGAGATAAAAAAAATCGAAACCCAATGCACCAAAACCCAAACCTTTTCCTTTGAATTTGTTTCTTTTAACGTTTGTTTCTGTTCCACAGAAACCACTGGGATCTGTAAAATGCTTACTAGGGAGGCACATATTAGACAGAAGAGAGATAAAAGCCCAAAACCTCCTTGATAATACGTTTGTTTTGTGCAGAACCAGAGAAGGTCAAATCTGATGCTGTTTGCTCTTTTTATTTTTATTTGGTGTTTTATTATCAGAACAGAACAGCTCAAAAGACCAAGACTGCCATATGCATTTCACTTGGCTTCCACATACAGTAGGTGACCTGTTTCCAAGCCACCCAGGAATAAAGACCCTGCAGCTCCTCTGGTGTTGCCAGGAAGGTAACAGATACCCACCCCCTCTGCTCTCCTTCCCACACTAAGATGACACAGGGATACAGTTTGGTGTAGAGCTAATAGCACCAGGAGCCTTTATTAGGCTAAAAATTAAGTCATCTTGAAGTCTGAGGTACCTCCTATCCAGAAAGAAAGAAAAAAAAAATTATCAACCAAAAACTTGGTACTAATGCATGTTTTATGGATTGTTACTAGAAAGGGTTTAATATAGCGCTGGAAGTCTGTGAGTTGTCCTGAAAACCTAGGTTCAGTCTTTTCTAGAAATCTCAGACATTTATGCAATGTAACCCAAGAATATTTGTGAGATCAAAACAAGTGAATAAAGCTCAGCTTCTAGAGGTGACAAAAGTATATAAACAAGACAGAGGCAGAAATGAAGTCAGGATAAAAAACAATTTCAAGATTTCTAACAATGGTATCAAATCAAAATCTCATTGCAAAAGGAAGCTGGCTAATTAGGCGATATATGACATTAAGTATTTTAAGTTAGCTGCAAGGGGTTTTGTCTGTGCTTTGTTCAGTACTTTTACTGCCATGGTCCAGATAATGAGGGAGGCAGATAACATACAGTGAGCATGGAGATTGACAGCAGGGTCTGAGCAGAAGAAACACTTTTTCATTTTTCTTTTTAATGATAATGGAGGAAAAGGGTCAGAAAATCACAATGATGTGAATTTCAGTAATACAGAAACAGCCTAGAGCTATAGTCACTGCTGCAGACTTGCTGTGGAGGAAATATAACAGATCTACAAGATTCAGGGCTATTATTAATATTGGAGCTGCACAGGCAAAGCAGAGCTTAGTTAAATCTTTATGAATACCTAATCCCTTGCAAAACCATGGGTGGAAATACTAACTCACCTTGCTGGCTTGCGGTTTGGATTTCTCTTCCCCATTCTGGCTTTTCATTGAATTGCCTGTTGATCTCTGTGCTTCAGAGACAAATGGACTTAAAATCCCCCTGGAGAATCCTCTGCCAATATTAAAACCAGCAGGAATGAGAGAGAGAAAAAGTAAATGGCAAGGACGAGATGGTTTTTCTACCTTTATTCCTCCCAGTGGTGCTGTGTCAGAGGCAGTCCAAGACTTAGACTGCAGATCTCTCTTTATTCACATTTAAGAGAAACATCTACAGAAGTGTCTAGAAACAGTTCTTGGTAAAACCTGCTTTTCTTCTGCGTTTGCAGAGCCATTTCAACAAGCTAGATCTTGTTCCTTTTTCCAGAGTAACCATCCCATATTCAACAAGGAGGGTGCTCCTGCCAAAAAGTTTTTCTTATGAGGATTATGCTTTTGCAAGATGAAATGTCAAAGAATCTGTACGATTAATCTTTTGAACTTTTCCTGTTAATAAATACAGAATTCTTTCTGACTTCAGAAATGGTTTACATTAACCATTTTCCTTTAACATTGAGTGTAACTTTTAAAGTTTATGAGAATTATTTTGGAGATTTTTCCTATTTGGATTTTGCCTTTTAATTAAAAAAAGACCAAACAAAAAACCCCACCAAAACATCAACACCTTTCATTAAGAATCTTTTTTATTTTTATTCAATTTTATCTATTAAACAAATAAGGTCAGGTCCTTTCCTCCTATCAATCCTGAGAGATGGGGCTACGCAATCTTCCTGCAAGTAGTTAACGCTCAGAGAAAGCAATATAGGGCAATTGTTTTATGCTTCATTAAAGAGAAATTACCTAGGAAACAAAAAAATGCATTTCTGTAGGAGTTGCTGTGCTATCCATGGGGATCATCTTTGGTAGCAGTGACATTCCTCAGGGGGGCAGGGTGACATCTGCTGTGGTCATGACCCAGGAAGGGATGGCAGTGCCATTGTCCCTGTTTTGTAACCACCTCAGATGACAGGAAACTATTGGCCATTAAGACTGTTTTAATAGCTAGTAGTCACAGCTTCTATGACTTGAAAAGCCTATGGAAACTGTGGTTCTGCTCTACCTTTTCATATTTTGCCTGTGGCATTTTTTCATATGCTGTGGGAGGGCTCAGGCAAGCTGTCTTCCTTCCTTCCACACCTTAGTATCATAGTTCGTTTGCTGTTTTTTTCCCCTGCTTCCTTGTTAGCTCTTATCCTTTGCAATATCAGCTTGCCCTCACAGTCAATCAGAGAGGGCCCTGCTCTAAGCCATGGGAGAAGACCTAGCATGGGGGCTGGTGGCCAGCTGTCTAGACACCTCCCCTTCTCCTAGAAAGGCTGGAATGAAGGGATGGATGGGATCTAGAGGGGTGGCTTCCATGAGAAGCTGCTGGAAGCTTCCCCTGTGTCTGACAGAGCCAATGCCAGCCAGCTCCAAGATAGACCCATCACTGGGCAAGGCCGTGCCCATCAGCAATGGTGGTAGCACCTCTGGGGTAACATAGTCAAGAAAGAGAAAAGTTACTGCGCAAAGGGAACTGCAGCCAGAGAAGAGTAAGGATACGTGAGAGAGGCAGCTCTGCAGACACTAAGGTCAGTGGAGAAGGAGGGGAGGAGGTACTCCCGGCACAGAGAACAGATTCCCCTGCAGCCCATGATGCAGACCATGATGGGGCAGGCTGTGTCCTTGCAGACCATGGAGGTCGGTGGTGGAGCAGATATCCAACTGCAGCCCATGGAGGACCCCACACTGGAGCAGGAGAAAGCCCAAAGGAGGAGAAGTTTGTGGAACACTGTCTTTTCTGGGAAGGACCCCATGCTGGAGCAGGGGAAGAGTGTGAGAAGGAAGGAGTGGCAGAGACAAATCCCATTCCCCATACTTCTGTGCTGTTCAGGGTGAGGAGGTAGAGAAAAATTGAGAGTGACTCTCCATCAGAAAACCCACTGTTTATCAGTCAGCTTCTAGTATTCATAGCTAAAGTGCCTTGGCCAACACAGAAGAAAGGTGAGCAGGTTTCTCCCCAAGCATCTTCTCAAGTGAGCAGCTTCCTCTTCTTTTGCAGCTCAAGCTCGCCTGCCCCACAAGTCAGCCCATGGAAAGGTGTTCCTTGCAAAGTGAGGAAACCAAAAGTTTCCTTGCAAAAGTGAGGCTACCAAATCTATCCCCTTGGCCAGACCTGACCTGACAGAAAACTTGTGGAGAGGTGTAAGTTGCTATGTCACAGGCATGTCAGAGTGGAAGAAAGCAAAGGCTCTTGATGGCAGAGTAGAGTGGACAGCTGTTTCCAGAGTCCAGATTAAATGAATATCACTGTAATTTGATTTGCTGCTCTTTGTTTTTCTCTGCAGTAGCAACTACCAGACAGAAATACCCTCCGCTCTTGCTGGGAACATATAATATACGTGTGTAGCGTGAAATGTTATTTTTCAGCTCTACAAAAAGCAAGAAATAGCCAAGTAGCCAAAGCAAAAAAATAGCCAGAATGAAAAAGTGGTTTACCAATCTGAAGTGTACTCTTATTATCACTAGAGCATGCCATTTTCTTAAGTGTATTTGATTCCATTAAGCTGGACCTGATGACACATTTAATGCTGTGTTTTTTTGAACAATAACTTTTATTGCTGTTCTGGTATTACTGCTTGAATTTTTAAGGAAGCCAATGAACCTTTATTCATGAGATTAATTTCTCTGAAGTATTTTGTCAATTCTAGGAAATGAACAAAAAGTTATTATATAAAAGAAATACAATGTGTATCTGAGAGCTGAAGAAGAGCATATTAGCAATAATCAAGTTTATGCTTATTATCTTCACAGCCCCACTGGTATGCATGGTGCTTTGTGGGCAAATATAATGACGAGCCTGTTCTTTTTTTCCACTAGGCAACAATCTACTGGGTGACTCATTCTGTCAGCTTGATTTTATAGGCTCAGATAACCTAATATTGAAAACCTGGAAAGATGCACCAGACTAGTTACTGTGATGAGTAAGCAAACAGCACACACCACATGTTGTCAGCAAAAAGGCAGGGCTGTGTTTTAATCTCAGGTACATGGTTTGGTATTTTTATACCATATATTTCTAAAGGTAGCCACCGTGCATTTTACTAGATTAAATCTTGCTTAACTAGGGAGGAAAATGGATCTGCAAAGCATTGTTTGAATCAAATATGTCCCTATATCCACTGAGAACATCAGCACTGTAACCAAGTTCTTGCAAATTCTCCCCATAGCCATAACCCTTTCCTAAACTGGGAGTAGGTGTTTGCAAAACATGAGTGTTGATTCCTAAGAGTGATAAGGAAGTGAAAGACAGCTAAAAACTGACAGTAGAGTGCATCTACTTGACAAGTTCTGTGAGCTTGAAAGAAAGACAGCTACCAAACTGGACTTGATACACCAGCTTCTTCAGAAAGATGCTTGCATCTTTTCCCACTTCTCTGCACAGAAAATATCTGCTGTGCTGTGTCAGATAAAATGAGTTAAACAGAAATCTGATTCATGAAACTGGAATCTTGAGAGGATGAGCTTTCTGGCAAAAGGGACTCCTCTCCTCCCTGGTCGGATTAGTACAGACGATCCTTCTGGGAAGGAATACTTAATAAATAACATAATAAATAACATACTATGGCTTATAGAGATGCATAGGTGTAGTGGATGTTACCATGGCGCCCTGGGCACAGAGGCAGTGCAGCCTGCATGTGTTAAGTGAAACAGGGCAGATCCTAGCCCAGCATTTCACATGACTCTGTGTACACGGAAAAATTGCCTTTGTAAGGACATGGCAAATTCCTTCCTTGCTTTTTGTGCCACTGGATGTGTCTACTGTCTCCAAGTGGGGTGTAGTGATTTTCCTGAGTCTGAGCCACAAGACATCTGCTGGAGAACTAAAGGGAGGAGAATTTCTGCACGTAATTGGTGGTGACGGAGGAAAACAGCTTCTCCAGGGCTGTGGGCTCTTTGCCATGCGAAGGGGCCAAGCCAGGCAGGCAGCTGAGTCCCAGCCCAGCTCAGCAATACCACCTTCAAAACATCATGTGCTGGCTTCCTTCCTTGTATCTCCAGGGTTTCACCCCCACACGACTGCAAACCTGCTGTCAGCCATGGGCTCTACCATCTGACAGTGGAGAAGCTCAGGGAAACCCCTCATGTAGCACTCCATATGCAGGCTGTCCAGCTCACAGGCTGGGCTTCCCTTCTGAGCCTCTGCAAAGACAGGGCCAGGATGCTGGCTCAGTGCTGGCTTTAGAAAAGTTCTGATAATGTCTGGTATCTCTGGAAACAGTCCTGGGGAATTTCTTCATCATATTCAACAAAACACCTGTAGGCCATGAGTCATAGCATCACGGAATGGTTTGGATGGAAAGGAACCTTTAAAGATCGTCTAGTTCCAATGCTCTACTGTAGTCAGGGACACCTTCTACTAGACCAGGTTGCTCAAAGCCCCATTAACCTGGTCCTGAGCACTTGCAGGAATGGGGCGTCCACAGCTTCTCTGGGCAACCTGTTACAGTGTCTCACCACCCTCACAGTGAAGAATTTCTTCCTAATACCTAATCTAAATCTATGGATATGTGACATAGTAAAGAATCACAGGTATTTTGTGTGATCCATTGTCAACCAGTGAGCATAAAATGCACCAAGTTGCATAGTTTTTTTGAAGTTATAAGCTTAGCTAAAAGAGCTAATTTTTTGAAAACAAATGACATGGAGCTGTTTGTACAGTGGTTACAATTCAGAAATGGATTAGCGGCTTTTAAAAGAAAATCCACTGTGACTGAAAAATAGAAAATAATAGGAAAGAACAGATAAAGCAAACAGAAAGGAAAGGCAAAAGATGCTACTTTCATTTTCTGGTAGGGTGCCAATTTGCAATTGCTAGATATTAGCAAGGTGAAAGGTGTGAATTACAATGACAAAAAAGTCATTAAGCCAAATTTCAACAAATATCTTCAAACTCTGCCTTGTTTCTGATGTAATATAATCTCATTTTAGATCTATGTTTATGTTTAAAGAGTGAATTAACCCACTTGGTAATTGCAGGCTAGTTTATCCTGCTTTTGCTTACTGCAGGAGAACAGTGTCACAGGGCAGTTGCCACAGAACACTTGGTACACCCTAGTTGTTTATGTTGCTTTGTGCAGGCAATCACACTGTCACTTGGCTCTTTACTGCCCCTAAAATCATAATCACAGAAGGGTTATGGTTGGAAGGGGCCAACCCCCCTGCCATGGGCAGGGACAGCTTTCACTAGACCAGATTGCTCCAAGCCCTGTCCAAACTGGCCTTAAACACTGTCAGGGATGGGGCAGCCACAGCTTCTCTGGACAACCTGTTCCAGTGTCTCACCACCCTCACAGTAAAGAACTTCTTCCTAATACTAACTAAATCTCTCCCCTTTCCCCTTGCCCTTTCACTACTTGTTTTTTAAAAAAACCTTCTCCAGCTTCCTTGTCAGCCCCCTTTATGTACCAGAAGGCTGTTCTAATGTCTGTATCACAATAACTAGCAAACTTGGGCAGCAAAACTGCACAAGAACCACTTATGGAGCAGAGTTTTGTTTTGAAGAGAAATTAGTAGGGTGAAACAAAAGGCTGCTCAAAAAAAAAAAAAGACTTGTTTTCTGTATCAATGATTTTAAGAACTGTTTTTTAAATTTATTTTCTTCTAAAATGTCTTTTGGCTTACCACCATGTTTTCCTCAGGCTTGTGGTCCAACCTGTGCTTTCTTTAATCACTCCTCTCAACTTGTGATCTTTACTGATCCTCTGCCTTGGGCTGCATGATCACCTAGTGCAACCCCCACTCCTAGTGGGATGCCGGTATTGCCATACCCTCTCCATCCAGTTCACAGAAAAGCTCAGCTGCATTTGAAGGTTTATTTCTGTGGAAGACAGTATTAGTGATTTAATAATAACCTGCCAACAGCTTTTTCAAAACATTACTGATTCTTCTCCTCATATTCGCATTGAATTATAGCAAAGAATGAAACGGGTCCACTTCCCTACCTCTGAATATTTGCTTGAAAACACACATATCTCGTTTCAATCGAGATCTCTCTTACTGGCTGGAAGCAACCTGCTGTGTGATGGGCAGGGTTTTTCTTCAGTTCCAGGACCTCCCTTATTGTACTAGAAATTTCTCTGTAATACTCACAGATCACCTCAGTCTCTGTAGATTTCTAGATACAGAATGAAGCAATAGTTGGGATCATCCTTATTTTTTTTCCTTTAATTTTTATTTTTATTTTTTCACTGTGTTGAGTGTGGGAAGACAACATCCTTTTAGACCATTCCCAGCTGAAGGCAATTTCTCTATATTTGGCTTCCCTATTATTTCTTCAGAGCCTTCTCCTTGCCTCTATTTTGCTGTTTTCTTGTTTCTTTAAAACTTTTGCTTTAACCCTACGCATTCACCCAGGAGACCATCATGCAGACAGCCTGAACTCCCCAACAATGGTAACAAGCTGTTCTGTCAGTGGTGGGACTGTAATGAGACACTGGTACAGATTCTCCCGCATTTAATAAGAGATATATTTGTTTTTCTGTCCTTAATGGTGTATTAATAGCATTTATTTTCCAACCTTACCAGCCTGCTTTCCTGAGATTGTAAGGATTGCAGAACTTTCTGATTGAAACTATGCTGAAAGCCTTTTGGGGGTGTAGGAAGAGAGGAGGAGGACAGGCAAGCAGAGAAGCAGACTAAGAACATGGTAATCCTTATTTCCTTAGGACACCAGACCAAAACATATCATAGATAACTTTCTCCTCCTCCACAGTATTCCAAAATAAAAATAGAGTGAATCTGAATAAAATGCCAAAATTTGAGTTTGTTGAAGGGAAAAATTTCAGTGAGTCCAAAACCAGTGATTTGGAACTGACTTTTGGAGAACTTGGGAACATTGCAGCCTTCTATTCTTAAGTAAAATAAAATTTAACGGAGGACCCTCTCCAAACCCATGCAGCCTTGTATGGGAAAAAAACAAACAAACAAAAAAAAAACCCCAAAACCCCAAACCAAACCAAAACCCACTTACTACTTTTTTCCTCTTCTAATCCCTATTAAGTACATAAAGGAATCAGATTCATGCATCAAGTATGTCAGCTCAGAAGATAAGCATTTTCAGTTGTTGTAACAAAGCACTATTTGCTCCTACAACTTCCCAACATCTGAACAAATGCAGGTCTAGCAGTTGTTTTTTTCTTTTCACATCATCTCAAACCTCTTGACTAATTTCTTATCCACTGGCCAACATTCAAGAAAGCACTTAGATGAAAGCAGGGAAATTCAAAATCTTTAGATTATTTAAGTAAAAGGATCAAGTCCCTTTTTTTATGATTATAATGCAAAGACTGTAGCTGTTCCTGTTCATCCATGTTTCCAATGCAAAACTGTTCTGGGTGTTGCTCTTTCTAATCAACACCATAATTCTGCTGTTAAGAACAGAAAGCTCCACAACTTTCCCAAGCTGGCGATGCTACCACTGTTTGGGGGTTTTGTTTTTTTGCTTTTTTCTTCTTTCCAATTTGGACTTCAGTTGAAGCTGATTAAAATGAAAATTTCTGTGTTTACTAGAATACAAACAGTCTGAAAAAGGACAAATATTTCACTGTAAAGGGAAAAAAAAAACCCAGTGTTTCAAGATCTTTCACAGTAGAAGAAAAAAATGTTCTGAAACCAACAAAAGACTTATTGTTTATGAATGAAATTGAGCTTGAAAAGTCCACTTTCCACTGCTTCCATATGGCTTTTAATATCCAGTGACAGGAGGCACTAGCTGTGAGACAGAAGTCTCAGTGAAGCTAATACCCCAGAGTTACCAGACCCTTGTTTCTGTGGCAGGAACCTGATTTTTGGGTATTTTTTATTCCATGTAGCAAGGCCATGGAGGAATCTGACTGAAAACCCCACGAGTATTACAAGCACTACAAGCTGTGGGATCACCATAGCCCCTCAGGTGTCTTCTGCTCAGGATATCTTGTTTCTTTGGCAGCTTTTGGTGTTTTGTTTTTTTAGCAGTTACACTTTGGAGAAACATTTTAGTTCTCAGAGACTGAATGTGCCAGCAGAAAAATTTGTTGGAAAAAACCCCAATCACCCTGATTTTTGCTGCCTTTATCAGACAAAACCAATGCTGAGATAGAGGATTTTTAGGAACAAACAGGGTGTAAATGTGGTGGACATGGAAGAGGTAGAGGGCTCATTACTTAGATATCTGAAGGTTGCACTGTAATGGGTGATGTCCTACAGGGTGCTATGACTACATCTTGTGTATTATACAGGTTTAGCCACATTTTTGTGAGCTATTATTAATGCTGACTTGCAGCATACGCCTTTGGAAGCAGTACAGTCAATGCATACCTGCTTACAGTGGGAAACTCAAAAGCCTCAAATTTCCTCTTGGCTGGCTCCTTCCTCCTACGCCCAACTCAGTCAGTGCCATTCAAAAACAGCAGTTGACATCAAGTTATTTTCTATTGTTGGAAAAACACTCATGGGGAAACCCACATCCCCTGTTGTAAAGGCATCAGAAGGTTGTGAAACAGGTAAATTTGGAGATGGCTTCTTTTTAAGATTGTTTGCAAATGTGTCATCTCCATTTTTTTCCCCTCATCTACTATTATTTTTGCAGCTGTAGCAGGAATGGGCACCTTAGCCACTTTCTAATCAAATTAACCAGGCCTCCTCCCACTCATTGGAAGTCTGGTTGGATTTTCCAGCTTGGATTTATACCCTATGGACATGAGTTAGAGGCTTTTTATCCGCTCCCATGGCTTTAGTTGTCTTGTTGCTGAAGTAGAAGTACTGCAGTAGTTATCAGGGTTGCTTTTGCACAGCTGCACAAAGTTGGATTAGCTACTGTACAAAAAAAAAAAAAAAAGAGGTATTTAACTCAGCCAGTATGATCAGGCTTATTATTAACTGCAAAAATCAGACTTAAAATGGGAACCATAGAACAGGATAGCAGAGTTACCAAGGAAAATGCCTGCTGGATTCAGACTGGGCTCATTTTAGTATAAGGAGGAGCCACGTGGAGTTTGAAATACCCATAGAACAGGCAGGTATCAAACTGCAGTTCTCTTCTGCGCAGAAACCCTGATGGCTCAGGCACTCTGCTAGGATTTATCAGTACAGCTCCAGTTATCTCAGCAATGCTTTGCTACTTCACAATAATTAAAATATTTTTGGTTAAGGTATGTTTCATCTCACAGTCTTAATTTTGCAGATAGGAAAGATTATTTTTAAAGCAGTGCTTATATCCCAGAGTCTAACTTCTGCTTTATGGCTATAAGTAAGAAAAATCAGACTTTTTATTTTATATGCTTGTGTTCTAACAGCTGCATTGTATCTCTTTTTGTACTAAAATTATGCTAATTTCCAGCTTCATTAATTAATTGGTACCATGAGTGTTGTATTTGTAAATGATGAGTTTTCTAATGATCCCTTTAGAAATGGTCCTACTTAAACCACCAGGTATGTAAATCCAGCTTCCTGTTTGAGATGGATTCACAAGAATCCCTTTTCAATTAAAAATTACTTTTAGAGTTTTTATTTATTCATAATTTTATAATACATCTGAAATTCATTAGGATATGAGACTTCATTTATTAGAATATCCCTGAGCAGGAGCAATAATAGTAAGGTACACTTCAGTAAAGACAAATGTAATCCTTACAGTAATCGACCTACTGTCTACAGCAAAGAACTTCATTAGCCAATATTAATTTAAGGCAGAAATCTGCAAAAGTAAAAAAATCCCCAAAACCTAACCTCAAAGTGAAGGTTACTAAGTTTCTTTTGCCCTTTCCTCCCTAGTGGCTTTGCCATTCTGAGGTTGTCTTTCCACATATCACACAAGAAGAAACCATGTGAATCATTATGGGCTTCAAGAAACCATGTGAATCATCATGGGCTTCAAGAAAGTTGTCATGGGCTATGGTAGCTGTATGTCTAATCACGGCTGTTGTTTTAACTTTGGGAAGATTTGGGATATTCCAGTCACCACTGAACCAGTCTTGGAGTCATTGTGCAAAAAAAAAAAAAAATACATCTCCTTTTAAAAATATATCTCTTTTTTTATAACTCTTTTATTTCAAAATATATTTCTTTTTAAAAAGAAAAAATAGCTGTTTTCTTAAGGCTACCCTACTAATTCACATCAGTTCATCCTGAGGATCAAGTCCTATAGACAAGGTGAAAGGTGAGGTGTGTTCTGCACCCTCCCTTCCCTGCCTTCCTGGAGAAATGCTGGAGGCTTCAGTGCTGTAATTTCCTTGAGTGCACTTCATGCATCCTGCCCCACTCACTCCCTCCAGCACTAGGGCCCAAGCTGGTGCAGGGCAGGAGGAGGAAGCTACAGGCTTCCTTGATACCTAGCCCTGCAAAAGTTCATACTTTTAGCAATGTCCTTTCATTTCCAGAAGGATAGGATCTGGTACACGGCTAAATCCTGCTGCTTGCACCATCATTTTGCATTTTTCAGTTGTCTTAGGGATGAAGCAGTCACAGAGTTACACTATCTCTGTGCAGCACCTAAATCATCATTGTCCTCGAAACCCAGTCCTCAAATTCACGTATTGTTTTCTGATTAACAGTGGGTTTAGATCTTGAGAAGACCTGCACAAGCCTGAAGAGAATGTGTCCCTAATGAGAGAACTGGGCTTGTTCAGCCTGGAAAAGAGAAGACTCAGGGGAGACCTTATAACAGTCTTCCAGCATCTAAAAGAGGCCTACAAGAAATCTGGAGAGGGACTTTTTACAAGGGTACGGAGTGACAGGACAAGAAGGAATGGCTTGAAACTGACAGAGGGGAGATTTAGGTTAGGTATTAGGAAGAAATTCTTTATTATGAGGGCAGTGAGACACTGGAATAGGTTGCCCAGAAAAAGCTGTGGCTGCCCCATAGCTGGAAGTGTTCAAGGCCAGGCTGGACAGGGCCTTGAGCAGCCTGGTCTAGTGGGAGGCGTTGGAACTAGATGATATTTAAAGGTCCCTTCCAACCCAAACCGTTCTATGATTCTATGACTGGGCAAGTCCATGACAACCCATAGCTTCCAGTCACCATCAGGAGTTTCCACAAGCCTGCATGTGAAGTAGCAGCCCAGCATTCAGTGATGCTTTACCTTACTGGGTGTGAGTATTGCCAATGAACAACCTGCAGATTAGCCAAAAAGCTAAGCATTTCTACAGTGACGACCCTTTTCCAGAATGGTATTTCAGGTACTTAAAGCTACTAAGTGCCTCCAGAAAGGTGGTTTTGTTCATTTTTCTGATCATAATGTAGAAATCCAGCTGAGTAACTGCATACTGTAAATATTTCTTTACAAATGCTTTTATACTGTTACAAATATCGGCAGATTAATGAAAGTTGTGTATGGGAAAATAGAATTATAAATGAAATCTTGCCATGATTAACTTTGGAGCTCCAGATTGTATATCCATAGGTTTGGGTTTTAGTATCTCAAGGGGCTGGGTACTCGGTGTATTGTGATTGAATGCTGAAGACATTTAGCAGCATGAAGAACTGGAAAAAGCTGAAGCCCTTGAAACAAAGTTGTGCCCAACTCACATCAGGCCATATATTGTGGTGAGGAGATAGCAAACCCTGTCTTTTGATCCCCAAAACAAAAGCAGACAGCATTACAGCCTTATGAGTCTGGAGAACCCAGGTGCATGATGCTCTTGTGGATTTCCCTTTCACCTGAGCACAAAATCATTCCAGTTCAGGAAAACTGTAAGGGAAAAAAAACTGTAAGGAAGATCCCATGTTGTGATGGCATCTTCCTTCAATCAGGCAATCTCTAAGAGGCCATGACATTTACAGTCTTGCTCATTTTTGAACTTCAACAGCCTCTGCTATTGGAGCTCCCTGTGACTCACACAGTTCATTTATCCCAAGAGGCATTATAGATTTGATACTTACTTCAGTTCTGTTTTGGATAGTGTTGCTATTAGACTTTCAGTTTTATAAACAGCTGTATGCAGATGATGAGATATCCAGGCTTATTGTTGTTCTACATGTGTGTAGGGCAGTTCACTGCCCAGTCACCTGTCACAAGCCCAGCAGGGAGGCAGGGATCATCAACAGCAGCACTTAACACCAGTTTTCAACAGGGCTGCTGCCAGCAAGGGTCCCTGTCTGTTACTGTTTGATAGGGATGACAGGGGCAGAGGAAGGTTGCTTGGTTTTATCTCTGGAGATCGTTGCTGCTCAGATGCCGGCACCCCATCACAGTGCTAGGTTATCTGAAGCACGGCTTTCTAGACGACACCTCACAGCTTTGGGAAGCTATGGCTGGCTGAGTCCATGCAGGTCACCCAGAGCTCAGCTACAGCAGTAGCTGCAGTAACGGCAGTCCCGCCAGGCCAAATGGCACCTTACCAGCATGTCACCTACGTTTGCAAGCAGATTGCAAGCAGGCAGAGCTCAAGTCACTACCAGCATGGGCAGTGCACAGCACACCCAGGGAAAACAAGCGTAAACCCAGATCCTGAATTTCTTTCTGTGGAGACAACTACATTTCAAATGTTGCTGCAAAACAACATTGGTAATGGCATGAGCTGACTGAAACTGAAGTTAATTATGCTTTGCTTTCCCTCTCCTCCAGTGTCAGAACTGGAATAATACACTTTCTGCCTGTGATAATGTTTCCTATGTTATTTTTTCCAAATTATAACACACTTTCATTCATTAAATTTCTTAAAAAATGGAATGTTTACTTGCTTCCTGCATTTGACATTAGTTAATGAAGTACAAGCAAATGTTAACTGAATTCTCACAGATGCGTATCTGTTCTTTCCTTTTTCTAATTAAGGTTCAACACAGCCAAAAGCATGTGGGGAAAATCTTATTCCTATGCTGGAAACAAATACAAGACTCAGAACCAAATAAATATTAATTTTAAAACTGTTCATGGCTAAAAGTAGAGGAAATGACTGTTACCTCAGAATCAACAACTGGAAGAGCTTAAAATTGAAGTTAGGTCAAAAATCTGGAAGTCAGCAGGGTAGCAAGCAACCTTCTAACTGTTCATGTCTTGCCAATTAATCTCATCCTATATAAACAGACTTTGTATGCCTTGATGTTTGGGCATGGATGAAAACAGGTGCCCAGTTACTCAAGTTTCTTTATTTCAGTGTGAAGTAAGAATCAAAATTATGTTTGCATCGAAGTTACAGACAAAATTCAACAGGAATGTTTGAATTGACTGTGAGATTTACAGTTGAAAGATAATTTCATTGAAGGTGTTAGGGATAAATGAGTGTTTAAACCCCATATTAAATAAAAGCAATACACAAATAAGAGGTGGAAAATTTGTGCTTGTATTGACCATGTTCCAATTCAAGGTGGAAATATAGCTAGAAAATAACAGTGACTGTCATAAACACTTGTTCAAGCCTGTTGTTGATATGTTTTGCTGATCCAGCTGTGTTGCATTAAATGTCACAAAAGAATATCATTTTTATCTAGCTGTGATGATTTTAATGCTCAGTGGTAAAGGACAACTCCTTTATCCAGTGTGAGGGAGGGAAAAGGCAGTGAAAGATTGTGTTGTGTATATTCTCTCTCATTTTTCTTTAGCTAGATCTATGTAGCTCCTTTGCAATTCTAGCACTGTCAGGAAGAAATTTTCTATTACCTCCAGAGAGACAGATCTAACCCCAAACCCTCAGTCCAGTAAGCCCTTATAGACACTGATAGCTGGATTTCTGATCAAGGAGCCAAATGGTTACCACAGTAGGAAATGCCAAGTTGAGGCTGAAGAACTGAGTCGGCAGCTGTGAGAAAGCTAGGAATCTAGCATCAGAGAACAGTATGGGTCGGAAGGGAGCTTCAAAAGTCATTTAGTCCAACCCCCTGCAATGAGCATCTTCAACTAGATCAGATCACTCAGAACCACATCCAGCCTGGCCCTGAATTTAGCTGTTGGCTGGAAGAATTACAGCCACGGACGCTGTCCCGGATATAGGCATATAAGTCAGCTCAACTCTTTACCAAAAGTGAGGCACAAGCAGTTATAACTTGCAGGCCTTTTGAGTTTCTGCTCTCAGTTTACACAGGAGTCTGATGTTTGGGATTTTTTCTCAAATATGCTTTATTTGGAGCTAGGATTTGAATCTCCTGAGAGCTGCAGGGGAGGCAAATACATGGTCCTATCAGCAAGGTAGATGGAGCAATAGCTAGCCTTGCAATCTCAGTGCATGTGGCAGACACTGAACTGTGTGGCATTGCCCAAACCCAGATACGCGACTGATGAGCTGCTCTTCCTCCTTAGACTCTGCACTTTTATAAACAGTAGGGAGATGGAGACAGGACTATTGTGTATATAACCTCCAACTTACCTGTATGTGTCCAAACATAATACTGTTACTGGATAGCAATATATTTGGACCCTCTCCCCTCTCAGTTGGATTCCTAAGAGGGGAGAAGGTTGACATCATATGAGATGAGGCAGAACTAGCACCCAGGCTGCAGCACTGAATAATTTAGACCAGCTTGCCACAGTGGCTAAACTAAAATTAAGACTGCACAGCTTTATGGAGAATTCCACCAATCTGCACCTGCACAAAGGTACTGCCTGTAACAGAAGTGGTAGCAGCATTGCTCATGTCCAAAGGCAGATGAAATCCCCTTTGTGATAAGTTTTTGTTTGTGCAGTTATGGGTGTATCTGTAATTATAGGCAATGAGAAAAAGTATGGCTTGCTCAACAACACAGACAGGTACATGCCACGTGAGTGGTCACACTCTTATTCCTCCTCCTTCTCTCTATACTATTAGCTCCCCTCTTTGCTATTAAGCCCTCTCTGTTCAGCTTTGGTTTGGAGCTCTGCTGACTACCTTCAGCAGTTCAGTACACGATGTGTATCATATGCCCTTTCTTCCGTTTGCCCTGATCTTAATTTACATTACTTCCTCTCTGCAGGGAATCTAATACAATCTACATCATAAAGCTCAAATGCACTCCTAAAAGTGCATGATCATAGCAAAGATAAGTAGCAAGGAGATGCAGCACGTTCGGGAGCACCCTTGGGAAACAGCTGTTTTCTGTGGAAAAAAGGCAAAACTCTTAAAGACAACCTCGAAAGAAAGAACTGTGTATTGGCAGGGTTGTAACACACATCAGAAAGGTATCTGGAGAGAGAAGAAAGAAGGAGCTACGGAATGAGATCCCTAGATACAGGATTTGTATTTTGTGCTTCACTATTTTGGCTGTTACCACACATGATTTCAGTGTCAACACACCAGAAACCACAGGAGCATAAGCAACAACAAACTCTCAACTCAGTTTACCAGTGCTAGTACAGCTGTGAGTTCCACTGTTTTCTTTACAGCTAAAATCACTTCACTTATACAAAAACAACAACAAAAAAAAAAACAAATGGAAAGAAACACCCAAATCAAAACCCCTTCATTTCCAGAAGCTGTAAATTATGATTACCATGCCATAACCTACTGTAAACAGGTTCCTGGCCCAATGACTAAGGCTGGTAGGCTGTCCTGCAATGCAAACAGAAGCATGGACATCTTCCAAAGGTGTTGGATGTGAGAAAGGTTCTGCTGGGCTCAGAGTCCCAGGCATCTAGCTTCTTGTTTGACTGAGAGCTTCAAGACTGGGGCATTTCTACAGGAAATGGAAAGCTTGAGAGCTGCAAATGCAGAGTTTTATGGAGATGACTGAGTTAAGAACAGAGGGAACTGAGGTTCTGCATGCAGGTCCGTTTCCACAAGGCAACAGCTTCAGCCAAAGAAGGAATGCGTTTGTCAGGGGGCACAAGCCTTTGTAAGTGCCATCCAGTGGAAGCCCAGCAGCTGGGGCAGGACCGACACCTACCTCAGTGAGGGCGATTTTGCGCCACTTCTCTCCCGCTCCCTGAGGAGGCAGCGGAGGGGCGCGGGGCGGCCTCGGTCAGCAGGGGGCGGCAAAGGACCTCACAGAGCGCGGCCCTCCCGCGGGGCGGGGCAGCGGCCTCCGGCACTCGCGGTGGTAAGGTAGGAGGCGAGTGCGCTGTGCGAGCATAGCCGGGGTGTGGGTCAATTAGGGGTTTATGCGGCTTAAAAGCGAGTTTGGGTTTTATTGTATGCTCTCATTCCCTTTTTACAGGGGAAAAGAAGCAAAATTTGCAGCAGCATTGCCATAACCTCACGGACTCTTGGAACTGCTAGGGCTCTCAAAACGTGTATTTTTCTCCAACTGCCTTTGAGAATGACCATTTTGTTCAGGACTGTCTTACGTGCTTTTGGTAACTCAGGCCGTTTTTGCAAGCTTGGCTCTGAGGTCTGACATCGCAGCTCTGATTTGCGAAGGGGGGGTGGCTGTGGATATTCGGAGTGTTTGGTGTCGCAGACATACATACTGTTAAAGGCAGTTTTAATATGAAGGCTTTATGCAAATTAAACTTCCTGTAGGTTTGTCACCAGAGTTGCTCCGGCTGCCTCATCTGTGAGTTACCCACCTACAACTATGCACTCCCTTCTCACGTCCACACACCGAGTTAGTCAGAAATACCTTTCTGCTATTGTTCACACCCTCTCTTCAGCTCAAGTGTTGACTTTACTCAGCAGGTATTTCTGTTTGTGTCCAAAATGGGATTGTACTGTTCTTTATTTCTGCTAGTGCTAGAAAGCAAGCAGGGCTGAGCAGGAGCTTTATCCTCTTCTGTTAATCACAGAATCACAGAAAGGTTTGGGTTGGAAGAAACCTTAAAAGATCATCTAGTTCCAACTCCCCCCCATACTGTCAGCAGGAGTGCCCTCCACTAGACCAGGTTGCTCAAACCCAATCTGGCCTTGAATGCTGCCAGGGATAGGGCATCCACAACTTCAAGAGCTGTAAATTACTTGTAAATACAGAGTTAAAATCTTTATAATGCAGACAGGAATGGAAGCAATGACTTTTTTTGTTTAGAAGATCTTTCCTGTTCTGTAGACCTTGCTGGTATATGCTACAGCCATGATATTCCATAACCAAGCACAGGATGCCTTGACCTTTATCGGTTTTTCTGATAAAATCTTACTTTTCTCTACAAATGCTGCCTTCTTGAATTTCACCCTTGAGAATCCAGTAGAAGCCTGTAATTTTTGCAGCTACCTTATGCAGTGTACCCATTTGACTGGATGTTGCTGGCTAGTGATGTCTGTGAGCTGCCCTGTCTCCTCCACACCTCCATTCCTCAAGCATCCAGATCATTAGTTTTTAGCATAGACACTTACAACTAGTTGTCAATAAAAATAAAAGTCCACGATTACATCATGAGAAGGGTATTTTTGGCCTCCAAGGAAGCAGTGTATTGACTCATCAGTATGGTCTGCTGGCCAAGTAAGTATAGCTTTATTTCTTACCTTTTAAGTTAAAGTATTGAAAAGGCAAATAGCCAACAGGAAGACAGGGAAAATGTGGACTGACACAAACCTAGAAAGACAAGGTTGGCAGAAATCCACATTATTTTTGGCTGTAAATGACTGGTAGCTTTCCTGGCTCAAACTCCTTCAACAATATTTAGGACGCTCTGAGATTTGTTTCATTTTAGTTTTTTTTTCTTAGATCTTCATGCCCTTTTGGTTCTATCATAGGGAATGCTATACTACAGGTTCACACCTGCCTCCAAATATTCTTTTTTTTTTTTTTTTTTTTTAATTCCATTCTGGTAATTTTTCCTCTTTCCAGTATCTTCCATCTGTCCTCCTCCAGAGTACTGAGAACATAGGAGGCACTCTTCTGAAGGAGAGGATTTTCTGAAGGGTTATCACCTTATCAGATTAGTTGCTAGGCTTTTCCTTTAGCCATTTGACTGCATGTAAGTTGAAGCAGGAGATCACACATAACCCACCACCAAATGAATTAACAAGAAAGTAAAGTGATGCTTGTAGATTGTGACCTAATATAATTCTGCCATTATGCATAGAAACTGAATCTTCAATTTTAAACATTTCCAGCTCCTATTAAGATTATAGCATTATATTTATATTGAAACTATGAAACAATCACAACAGCCTCTCTGTGGTGAAGGAGAAGAGCGGATGGGAAGAATGCTTCATGTTTGAGAGCAGGGAACTAGTCCTTCAAAGTGTCATTCCTTAGATTAGACTTTCAATATGGATCATTAGTAGGGGCTAGAAATTAGGACAAATGACTTTCATATAGTTTTGCTTCAATTTATTTTATATTACTGAGAGGTCTTCAAACTGGGGCAGAGTCAGATAAAACCTGTCTCCTCTGAGATGGCTAATAATAGCAGGTTCAGGGATTTGCTTCTGAAGCTCACCCCCAGCCACCAGAAAAAGCATTCTTTAAATATAAACTATTTTCTCATTCTCAGCTAAATGTATGATCATATTAAAAGTGTTTTTCCTTCTTTACATTCCAAACAAACAGAATATAGAATTCAGCTGCAGTTTCAGAATGGAAAGTTTTATTTGATTGATCATACCATCTTATATTAACTATAAGGTCAGTTCCTTTCAGAAAAAAAAAAAAACAAACAACAAGCTAGAATTAAGTTTGGAACCCCACTCATTTCTGGGTCCAATTGGCTTTTTCCTTTCAAGCTACTTCTTCTGTAATGGTGTACTGTGTAGTTTGTGGGCAGGCATGGTCTGCCTCCATTTTGAAGTGGGCTATTAAATCACAAAATCTCAGGTTTTTGTGGAAAGAAATTTTTTGGCATTACTATTAAATAGCAATGCATGCTGATGTGGTTTTTGTTTTTGTTTTTGTTTTTTTTTTAAAGTAGATTGTACCATTGCAAAACATCAAGGCCTGGTTTCCCAGGCAGTCAGCATCATGGAAACGTTTGCTCTGATTCAGCTTGACCAAGTGGTTTGAATTCAGGCTCAAGTTACTTTGTTGCATTTATCCTTTTCAAGTTGTCTTCAGAAGTGACTGACAGCCAATGCTTTCCAATGCTCAGAGCCCCAGTGTCACTTTCTAAGCTATACTCTCACACTGTCCCCTGAAATCCAGTCTGGAGGAGTGGATTAAAGATATTGAAAGCATATGTCCCACAGTAAACTTCTCATACAATTAGACTGACAGTGATTTTTTTACTTCCTGCACTTCATTTCTCTTGCTGTGATGTGTAGAGTTATAGTGCAGTTTTCTCTAGTGAAAAAGATTTAAGGTACTGAATGCTCTTTCAATGAAAATCTAAGTGTAAAGGGAAAAATATGATGGATCCTAAATGCATTTGTTAAGCTAGCCCATCAGTTTACAAGTGCTTAGGAACAGGCTTCAACTTTTATGTGTATGAACAGTCCTCTTTAGATCCCATGGGACTCTTTATGGGCACAAAACAAAGCACATAAGCATGTTCAGTCTAGAGTCCCTAAGTACATACTGTGCTTTGTTATAATATCCATTTCAACACAAAGGTGTTAGTTTTGTCACCAGGAGGCTTCTTATTCCCTCCCTCTATTAGAATAGAAATAAATAACAAGATTTAAGAGACTAAAATGATTATTGGTTTGTAGTATATACCAAGGTCTGCTTGGCTGAAAAAAAAATCTTGAAAATCAATCTTCATGTCATGCTATGTTTTACACCCTTGGCAGAATATTATTTTCAGCAGTAAAGTACTGCACCAAAACAAGTTCTCTTTGGCACACAAAACAGACAACAAATATTTCTAAGGCATCTACTTTTATATGAAAATGGCATAAGTTTTGCTCCAACTGTAAAGAAATTACTGCTGTCAACTTCACACAATTCTTAAAAAAAACTTTACCAAGCTCCTCATAATAATCCCATCAAAAAAATGACAGTTGTAATATTTTACATATGACATTTTCCTAGGTATTAACTATAAAAAGTAAATAAATACTTCCAAATTTTCACATGCTTTTGATGTTTGATTTTGGTGTCTGATATTGAGGGTATCAACCAAACTTTTGCCTCAAGTTTGATCTTGTAAAGATAATGTCAGTAGCATTCTACATTTAATGTCCCACAAACCAGTTCATGTCCTAAATTCTAGCATGGACTACAAATTTTATTTAATTCTACACTAATCTGTGAGCAATATAAAAGCAGGTTAGTTGAAAATGCATGGTTTTAAAAATACTAGGTTTTTCATGAATAGACATCTAACCATATAATGCACACATCTTCCATTGTGGCAACTGCCTCGGTGTGTGGAAGAGACAGCAAGAAACTTAACTGCAAGGAATCCCTGGATAGACTGATGAAGCCCCTAAAAGGCATGCAGAGCTTTCAGATGAAAGGATGCATCACCTTCTCTGCCACAAATCTCCAAAGACTCCCAGATACATGTGACTTGCAGGAAATGCCGAGTTGTTGTTAGGACTCATCACATAAATAAGCATGGGGAAATGGTAAGCTCTTCATCATTTCCTTCAGGCCTGCTATATCTCTTCCATTTCTCTGAGCTGCACTGCCAGAATTTCACAACAGATGGGAGAAAAGATTTTTTGGATGTATGGCCTGTAACCCTAATGCTGGATGTCAGCACTGTTGACAGGGTTGAATTTATTGAGCACTCAAAGAAACTCTGTACATGTAACAGTTGTCGTGATTTTGATAGGAATAAATTAGCCAGACCTGGACACTCTCACACATAATACTGTTATATTTCTGGACTACTTTTATCTATGAGCTTTCTATTTTTATGTGTATGTTTTCAAGATGAGGTTACGTACACACTGGATGATCTGAATAGCAACAAAGGACAAGTCAAATTCAGGTACAGTTAAAATATTCTCTCTTAATTACTCCTTTGGTGTGTTTATAACCAATGTAAATGGTGTTGTATTAACAAGCTACCTGAGCGTTTATAAACAGCTTTGTGCTAAACAAAGGATTGAATGGCAGCTTAAACTCTGAGCTCTATTGCTTTGACAGGATGAGTTCGGGCAATGGTGCACAGCAGTCACCCACGCAAAGAGGCAAGCCCTGTGCTCTCATCCCATGCTCACTCCAAAGAGTGAGCCAATTTATTTGAACTATAGACATGAGAATGGCTGGCTGGGATGGATTCTTAATAGCTTTTACATACCAAATGCTTTCTGTGGTTTTGTATCAGTAAATGATGCCAAATTTTTCCAGGGAAAGAAGGTTGCTCTCTATTTTACTTATTTTGAGAAATAAATCATTGTTTTTCTCTATGGACTTCTGCAGCACAGTGGTAATGAAGTTCATTCCTCTTACCTCTTTATAAGTATGCATACATGGTGCAGGAGAGGGGAAATGGGAAAAATAAGAAATAGGTTACCATTTTTTGTCGTTATTTGAAGTTTCCTTTCACTTCTTCAAATGTGCAAAGAAAACCTCTTCAAGAGGTGAGACATACTTTTACATATAAGCTCTCAGAAGCAACACATAATACCCCAAACCCACAAACTTTTTTGCAGGCTATCTGAATTACTTCTTCACTTCATGCAAATTGTAGCTGAAATTAGAACTGACCTTCAGAGACAGCACTGCAAGTGATAGTAAGCACATTTGCAATATGGTCTCTGGGTTTGTGTTTCCAAAGGACCTTGTAAAATTCTTCACTTCCTTGCCTATGCTGTTTTGGTGGCCAGCGGAGCAGAGGTCATTTTGTTTGTTTTACCCCTCTCATGTCTTTGCTTTGCCAGGCATGTGTCTGTAAGACACATCACGGCTCTTTAAAAACAAATTATGTCATGTAGTAAAAAGATTACTTTAAAGGATTGTGTCAAAAGCTATTTCTGTTCCCAGCTGTTAAAACTGTAGCACGACTTTGCTATTTTATTTGCCTTTAGAAAGCTGCTGATCTTATATTAGCAAGTGAGCCTAAGTTTACAATTGGAACAACTGATGAAATACGGTGAAATCAATAGTGACCATGTTAAAATAAATATTGTGCAGAAGAATAAATGTTACTATTTATGAAGCAGGAAAGGTCACAGGCTATAGAAAATGAGTGCATTTATCTGAACCACTGTATCACAGTCAAACTGAAAGCCCTCTGATCAGTGAGTCATCCCTTTGCAAACGTTTTTCTCTTACATCACTTACAATAGAAACTACTTGTATAGCCTCTGCCTTTGTTGTCAGTGTGAAAATCACTGAGGCATGGCTGCTGCAGGACCCCATCATATAGCTCATGCTCCTCTTTAACTCAAGTGGAGCCTTGTTTGATGATAAAACTATCGCAGCAGGGAACTATATTTAAAACTTGGTTACTCATTCATCTTATGGGTGTTTTTTGGAGTCGTTAGTGGGTCACATAACTATACATATTTCCTTCAAGTTCCCATTATACTTACTACTTATAATTGTAGTTGTTTTGCTCCAACTAACTCTCTTAATAGAACTGCAGTCTCTAACCCACTGTATGCAATTCCCCCTTTATTCTGCTCTTTGAGAGTTTTATGACAGAGTCTAATCTGAATTTCCAGATAGTAGCAGTAGGTTACAGCAGTGTTTGGCATTTGCTACTTGGAGCTACTGACTCCTAAAAAAAAGGTTTGAAGAGAAGCATCAGGAATCATACAGTTCTGTTGTAGCAAAATAACTGATTTTTTTATTTGCATAAAGGCCAAATAGTCTACTCTTATCAGTTTAATTTGTTTCTGTACTTAAAACAGTCTTTCAGCAGTTAGGATATTTAAAAAATTCTTTCGCTTTGCCACTTCCATTCAGGAAAGATATTACTATCTTTTATTTTATTTTCCCTTTTGAATAGACATGAAAACTTAAGATATATTTCAATAGCAAGCACATCAGTTTATACAGAATTTTATCATGCCAAAACATCTTTATGCACAAGCATCAGCAATGAGATCGGCTCTGCTTTGAAAACAGTTTTTGTTAGCTATTGAGCTTTACAGAGATAGTAATGTTAGCAGCGGAAGTGTTGGTGATTATGTCATATCTATAATTCCACATTTATAAAAGTCCCATATGGAGTGGAAGGCAAGAAAGGAAGAACATGTGATGGCACTATACACTTGTTTATTTATAGAAATGGTAGTTAACCAAAAGTACCCAAGCTGTTCACATCAGCAAGCTAGCTCCACACAGGATCCACATGCATCTGAGCGCTGAAAACTGCAGTTCCCAGTGGAACTAGGCACCCACTGGCATCTAAAATCCTTTTGTTCCTACACTTCCTAATAAAAATGGCAAAAGATCCATATGTGATCCTTCAAAATCAGTATGCATTCCCCCCACGATCCTGAAGATTACAGAGCCATTAGATGCCACTCTTACTACATGTTTAATCCAGAAATGCTGGCATTGATCCTTTACTAGGAAAGTAGGAAATAATGTTTTGACTTCTTTCTCTAACTAAAGCAATTTTAAAAGGTTGCTTAGGTACCTGGCCACCCTGGGGAATGTGTCTTGCTCTGCTTGGAATAATTAGGAAGGAAAGCACTTGACTGCAGTGCCAGGACCTGAAGAATAAATTTTCTTCCTTTTTACTCTAGAAAGGAACAAGTCAGTCTAAGGATCTGAAGTACGGATGTAAGAGTCTAAAATAGCAGTAAAGCACTCATCCCTTGGCCCACACTGTACAGAAAAGCAATAGGAATATTCATAGCAGATTAAAGACAACCAAACCTCTATTATGCATGAACAAAAGAAACAGCCAGTGACAAATAACATCCCCATTCCAAACTACTTAACACAAGAAATTTCAGAGGCTGTTATCCCTTCCTCCTATTTCCTTTCCCTGCCCTCCCACTGCTTCTCATTACCCAACAGACTTCTAAATTCCACAGGCATTTACCCAGCACAGAGCGAGGGCAGCCGAAGCCCATCTAAGGACAGGCTGTGATAAAACTGTCTTTTCCTTCTCTCTGAACATGTTTTCCTATATTTCCCTTGCAAAGACATCAGGGTCACCAAAAACCCCATTACAAAGTGATTCATGGAGAGGAAAACTAATCACTTTCTGGGCAGTTTTGTACTGCCCCAAAATTTAACATTTGAGAAACCATGATGAACTTGAGAAATGGTTTTGCCACAAAGAAGAAAAAAAATCAGGAGGTTGTATTTCTTCTCAAAACTGGCCAATATTTTTAAAAAGGTATAATAACCCCCCCAAAAGATAGCTTTGTGACAAGGAATATGTAGCATTCCAATATTAAATGGGACACTGTGGTTGAGAACTTTGCTAAATTTGCTAGAAAGGCAGAATTATAAATCTGTGAATGATTTTAACACCGATATTTCCTAATCTGGGAGAGCATGACTCTGCAGGCTTTATGCTCTCTTTTAATTCTTATCTATCTGTGTGTGTAATCCAGGGAATGCTGATAGCCCTTTCAGACCTTCAGATAATTTCTCATGAAAGCCAAGATAAGTATGAACAGCATGAAATGCCAGATACAACATGGTGTTTAAAAGCCTAGAGCGGGACTTGGACTGAATTTCAACCTACTGCATTATAACCCTTAGTGTTTACAAAAGGTACAATCAGAGGTTTTAGGGGCACCTTATTTTGGTTATACACAGCCTATGTTCCTTGGGTTGGACCCCTGCAGACACTGACATTTGCACCAACAGGGCTGTGAAACCACAGCTCACAAAATACCTGGTCCTGATTAGAATCCAGAAATAAGGGAAATAAACCATACCTATGTTCAAGAGCACACTTCCAGGAAATAAATCCCAAGTGAACATCTGTGCCTCTCGGAGCACCTGAAGCAGAGATGTGAGACTTAATAGGTACCTGCATAGGGAGCGCTTCCCACTGGCAACAGCATCTCTCTGCTGAAGATGTTGACCCAGCACTCCTAATTCAGTGTGCTGACAGTTCTCCACCACAAGAGCTGGAAAACTTTTCCTGCATGCTCTGTTGAAGCTGGGTAAGAGCTGCATATAGGAGTCCTTATTTTACTCCAGAGCTGAGCATCTGTAAATTCAATGCTACAACATCCAGCTTTTAAGTCCTCTGACACATTGCTTTTTGTGCAGGTCACAACAAATAGAGACAGACATATACAAGATATGTGTGTAGGGTTCATTGGAAGAAAACCTCTCCAGCTGCTTTACATCCTTAATACCTGGAGCACAAGACCTCATAGTTACTGAAAGTTACTGAAAGTTTATAGTTAAATTTAGAATTTCTTCTCCTCCTCCCTCCAAAACAGGGCCTCATTAGTACTTTCACTGTACAGATTTTTAAAACATCAGTCTGGAAATAAATTAGTCTAGTCAAGCTGTTGCCTTCCCTAGACTCCAGACCTAATTCTTTATGTCTTTTACCCTTAGGTACATTATAACCCCGTGTGCCACTGGACTGAATTGTGCTGAACAGGAAAATGCTGAGGCATTTGCACATTTTATTAACAACCTCTTAAAAGAAGTTATAGCTAAGGTTTTATATTTTTGCATTAATTGTGACCTTCAGGAAGAAGCTGCTTTATTACTAATCTTCTGAAACATACGGTTTCCTTGTCAGGGGGTGGGGAGTGGGTAGGAAGAGGGACTGATTTTATTTCTCCATTTTTGAGAGCATTAATGAACACTGCTGTATAATAACATGAGCAAAACAGAAGCCATTTGCTCCATTCATGTAGGATGCAGAAGCACTAATGTCATTAATTGGCCTTTATGCCATATGTTGGAAGGTGCTTTTGGTTTTCACAATGGTCAGAGCAGTACTACCAGCAGTGCAGCAGGAACAGTTACCCAGTTAAACACTCTGGGCAGAAATGTTTCACCAAAACTACAAGCATGGATTTCTTTTGCTTTTCTTTTTTGTAAAGAAAGTCTGATTGCAGTAGATGTGTGTGTAGCAACAAATGAGGAGACCGATTCAACCCTTCTTAAATAGAATGCTATGATAGGAAGTCACACAGCAGCAAGACACGGTGCTGTTACAGAAGCCAGCCTAGGTTTGGCATACATTACAATGTAAATCAGAACAGTAAAATAGGCTTTGGGTTGTTTTTCTTTTCCTTTAGGGGACATCTCAAGTCTCATCATTAAGGTTTGTTGGTTGTCTGCTAAATTCAGAGCAGTATTTCTCAAGGAACCACAAAAGTGACGTGTTAAGCTTAAAGACTTCTAGCTTGTTCATATACATGTGAATCAGGAAACCAAAAAAGAGAAGGTTCTTACTCAGTACAGGAGACTAATGATAATGTATTGCAGCATCTGATATTCTGAATTGACTTAAATATTGCACTTTTGAGAGAGTGTAAATGATGCTATTTTACTTATTCTGGCCCGCAGCACAATGTGTGTTCTAAAGCTTGTATGCTCGCCCCTCACTTTAAAGCTGAGCTCGTACTTCACTTTAAAGCTGACACAGCCTGTACAAAATTAAAATGGCCAGCCTGATCAACAACATTCCCCACCCACATAATGCAAATCAATCAACCAGAATGACTAGAAAAGTGCCCAACACTCCCTGAAGGCTCAATTCTGTATCTTTCAAGCTGCAATTAAAGCAGCTTTCTTCAACGTTCCATCTCAAATTCAAATGACATATAACTTAAAATGGGTTCCTGTTATACTTTAGGGAGTGGCAATCTTGAAAGAAACAAAGTATGCTTTACAGAAAATTAGCATAGTACCATGTTGTTTCTCTTGTGCAACTGTATTAAATAAATATACTCTGTTCATCTAAATATGCTTTTCATGGTTAATTGCTAAATGTAAAACATTTGTAAATTTAGACAAACCAAAAATTATCTGACACTTCTTTCCTATGAATCGTATTTTTTAGCTTTAAAAAGATATATCCTGAAGTAGGGAAAATACTGTTGCAGGTGAATGCAAGAAAAATATGTGACTTACAACAATATCTCTCCCTCTCTCATAATTTAAAATAATTATATATTGCCACTCAAAGAGGAAATCATTGAGTGGCCACAAGGAGGAGTAAAGGAAGACCAAGCCAAAAATGTAATTTGAGACATATAATTGCTGGTGACAAAAAGACCAGTATTCATGTAAATACATATTCACCATACTACTGATCAGATAATCAAAGTACAGATAAAAATGATCACTTAATTTTCTATAAAGTGTATGCACAGGGTACTTTCCCAGCAACATATTTTAATCGACAGTGTTCTGCCTAAGTCTAGATGGTTTAGTTGATTTCACTCTTTCCCTCAGAAATGCATTTTTACAGTCTGGTACATTTTCACTGTTTAGGACTTTGTGCAATGTTGCAGGCACACCAAGTGTCAGTTTTTTCATGTACCCTTTCACTCTGTTTAACCCATATTTCATGATGCATATTTCAAGTATCAGCACATAACATTACTTGCTTCATACATGCTTGCTTGTAAGTAAATGCAGGTACTTTTGACAATCTCAGCCAAGGTGTGGGAAGAGAGTAACGTCCATGAAGACTGTGCAAGCACTTAAATTACTTTGGCCAGACAAGTTGATGCGTAACTGCTGAGCAATGTTCACTGCCTGTGTGTACTCTACCCTGTACCCTCTTAAACTGGCATTTTGTGATAGTGTGAACATACCATAAGCCCCTTAGGTTTTTTTGAAAGTTCACTGTTGGTTTATGTTTTTAAAAGACTGAGACTTCAAAATACATCTCAGGAACTTGTGATAAGGACGGCTGTCAGAACTTCAGTGTCTCTGAAGTCAGTGAAGCTTATCCTGTGCATGCATATGCAGATCTATCTGTAAGTAGACTGACCATGTCTACAGCTCAGACTGCCAAACATTTTCCTTATAAAGATCCAGTTTCAGTTACAACTGTGCCAGGATTTAATTATTTGGGATGAAGTTTCCCACCATGAGCTTCTGCCTCAAGCAGTTTAAGCACAACTCAGCCTTTTTAAGAAAAAGAGTTAGGATAAAGAATTACTAACTAAAAACAAATGCACAAAACCCCTCCTTGTAACTATCTGTTGAGAAGTTTTAGCATGTCCAACATGCTGACAACAAGGAGTCTTTTGCTGACCTGAATGAAATCCTCTTAAATTTGGCTGATTAACTTCTGAGAATCTGTGTGTGCACACATATATATACATAGATACATATACACACACACATACACACAGAGTATATATTTACTCAGTAGAGGCTTCCTGGTCTTGACAACACAAGCCTGAAGCATTTTCCCTACATAGGTCACACAGACTACAGACATGGATTGACAGAGGCCTCAGGTACTCTTTTCCTTTACACCTCTCTAATAAAGGGGTCAATCCTTAGATACAGAATGTTTACTAAAGCTGCACTTAAAACATGGGAGTGAAAGAGGTTCTGCCATTTGCCTAGGTGGCTTGGTTTATGCCTAAAATTATTTGTTTTAACATGTAATTGCAGTCTTTGTTTTGAATGAAGCTGTTTGCACTTCAGCCACAGTGGATGCTGGACATGGCTGAAGACAGCTGTGTCTTGTGCCCATCCCTAGCCTGTCAAAATCTTTAACTTCTCCCTTTTAGACTTGTTCCCTAAACCAGTTATTCATACTTCTTTCCTCTAGGTTGTCCGAAACTGGATACTAAGTGTAACGAAATTATTTTATACCTCTCTTAAAATACGGTCTGTGCTTTACCTCCAAGTCACAGCCCAGCAGTGGTCAGGACATTTTCCTGCTAATCTTTCTCTGGCTACTAATCCTGAAAAAAGAAAGCGAGTCTAAGCTGTGAAATCAGACTATGGTTTCATGAACTCACTAAGGGGTAGCATAAGCTGGCTATTCTGCTCAAATAAGCAGCCTTCTCTTCTCCCTCAACTTTTTACAGTGCTACACTTTTCCTCATACCCCTACAGGTTAACCTAACTGGAGAATTTATCTGTATTAAAAGTAACACAGCTCACAGTTTTTTTCCTTATCTAGTTTTATTGAATACCTGTTCTCTGGCTGGGCAGCTGTACAAACTGCTGTCAGAGATGTTTGCTCCTGCCACAGCACTTCCGGGTGATGCTGAGGAAGTTACTCGAGCAGGACTTTTCCTCTCTGATCAGTAACTGAGTGCTTTCCTTTTCTGAGTAAACTGAACAGAGGTTCAGGTTGTGATTTTTTTATTTAAAGAAGTGCTCAGAGACGTGAATAAACCTGTTCAGACTCTGTGAGCTGAAAAACTGTGTTCTGCAGTTCTTCAGCTGGATACTCAACAGGATGAGAGCAGCCATCCAGTTTTTTGGTGTTAACATGCACACTGAAGGCAGCTGTTCAGACATGCAGTAAATGGGAGACAATCCTGCAAAAAAATAGTTTATGTAATTACAGAAAATAAGAATGTACCTTTGCCACAAAAGGGGAAATTAACAGAGACAACCTTTATCCTATTTTATTTTTTGTTTGTTCTGGTGATGCTTTTTTTTTTTCTTGGGGGGGTGAAGGGGAAGCGGTGTTTTTTTTCTTTTTACTTACAAACTGTTGTTTTAAGGGATTTTTTTGTCCACATTTTTGGTTGTGGACAGGAAAATGACTTAATGAATTTGTATTTACCTAGCTTAGCCCATTTTTAACAAATAGGTGATGTGTGGAAACATTCACATACAGAAATGTTTTCGAAACATCACTATTTTGTTATTAACAGATATTTCATTTGGTGGGAGAGATCATGTACAGGTGGGAGAAATTCACTCGCACTCCTACTGTATCCTGTATGTGGCAATCATAGCTATTATATTCCTTCTTCTTTTCCCTGCTCTTCATCAGTATAGGATTCCCTGTCTGTCCAAGGAATTTGGGAAGGTGCTTTCCAACAACAGAATTTTGGAGCTGTAAGTAACAGTGTAATAAGAAAGCTGTTGTTTGTTCCTATTAACTCTGCAACTCTCCATCAACAAAGCAGGGGATACTCTTCTTTGCTGGTATGACTGATACAACAAGCAGTGTTTTTAACGCATGGGAATACTGGATTACATACTTACTTTAAGGTCCAACAGTATAATTTCTCATGTTGGAATGAAAAAGCTATCTATTACACAGCTTTGGTCCTACTGGAAACACAGGAATTGTACAACTAAATCAAATTCCTAATACAGTCACATCTCATCTCTGAAACTCATCAGGCCCTTACTAAGATTACTTGGAATGTGTTTGCTATCATGTCACTAAGTTAATGCTCATATAGACTTACATGGGACTATGTGGAGCGCAAAATGCAGTAACTTTCAATATGGGGAGAAGCAATGTGGCCCTTGGCCATGTGTTGATAACTTCATGTATCTGTTATGTACCACACATTACTGCATTCCCTCTAAAGGAAGAGGTACTGACCATTGCTTACAAAGTACTTTGGAAAATGCAGAGTATCAGTGGAAAGGTAGTATAACTGCCTTCCATGGCACACAAAGTGTTAGAGGGGTCTAATCCTCACTCATTAAGTGGGAGAGGTTCTGGTGGAAACACACCCACCTAATGGTCTGATCTGGGATGGCAATGTCAGTGCCCTTCTATAAACTATCATTCCAGAGGTGAATGTTCTCACACCCTGGAAGAATGTTACAGAGTGAACAAATGAACTTGTTCCCACCTTGAGTCTCAGAACAATTAACTAGAATGAAGCCTGCTGACTGAATATTTCATTAGGATTTAAATGTGTGGAAGATCAAGTCTATGTACGTATTATAAATGACGAGGGATTAGATTATTAGATGGCTTTCTCTATCAAGTCTTTTGGATTGATCCCTGGAGGTGTTCAAGGCCAGGCTGGACAGAGCCTTGGGTAGCATGGTTTAGTGGGAGGTGTCCCTGCCCATGGCAGGGGAGTTGGAACTAGATGATCTTAAGGTCCTTTCCAACCCTAACTATTCTATGATTCTATGATTGATCTACTCTTCAGGGTAGGTATTAATGAACATGTTTATGAGGGTAAAACAGAACTGTCCAGAGGTCCTCTTGGGAAATCTGAAAACCCCTGTGAATCAGCTGTGCTGAGCAGCAGTGTGCATTGTTCCTGGTGGGAAAACGTGATACAGCTATGCTCCTCCTTCCAGTACTCAAATTTAGACAGGCAGTACTGCATAGACATATGCAAACTGGCTCCCATTCTTCTGCCTTCACTGCATCTGGCATTGCTGCCTTCAAGTTACTTTGCCCAAACTATAGCCAGCAAAGTGGTGTACCAAAGCATGGCTTATGAGATGAACAGTACAGAGCAAGCAGAACGCAAGAGACAAGCAGCATTTTGGAAAGCCACATCGCCACTGCAGGCATATTTATACTATGTAATGCTGCACAGAGGTCCCTAAATTGAGATTGTAAAGGGTAATTTTGGAATTTGAAACAATATAGCCGTGTCAAGGAATAGTCCAATATGCTTTTCCATGGTATGTCTCTGGTTTTCTCAGCATCTGCCTCTCGCTCACAAAGCTTCTGGCACAGCAGCTCACTCTCCCCCTGCTTCCACCCCGCATTTGTGTTAACCGAGATGCCTGTTAACAGGAGACAAAGAAGATCAGGAACACAACACCCAAGTTTCACACATATTTTGAGGGGTTTTGGTGTATCCTTTAACCTGGACTGTTTCACCGATCTCATGTACAACTGCATTAGCACAAGTGTGCCACAAGGGCAGGAACAAGCATCTCGAAATTTCTTTGCCACTGGAGAAAAAATACAACCGGTTGGTTGGCCATTGAGGTATTCTGCTTCAGCTAATTAGCTCCGCTGAACGGCTCAATTAGCATGGGTGTAGAGTTGCTCTGACACAGTTACACGGCTTCCAACACCTGAGCTAACCTCTGCACGGTGCTGCAGGATGCCCTGTAGGAACTAGCGAAGCAAGAGGACAGGAAGCATGGCTCACCTCCCTCTGCCACCTTCCTTCAGGAGTAGCGAGCGGACAGGGTGTGTTATAAACTCGCTCTTTGACAATACTTCGCATCTCTCTGCATTTGGCTCTTTACTAACCCAGGCTTTAATGCAAGCACACACCAGGACCGTGTTTCCCCACGCAGCCTGTTAGCTGGCCGAGCCTCAAGCGGCTGAGGCAGGCCCCGCCAATCCCGTGCTAATCACCTCTGAGGCGGTTCGCTGTAACTTCTAAGTGCCCCGCAGCCAGGAGGCACATCCCGCACACCGCGCTGCGGGAGCAGGGACCCGTGAGAAGCCGCACGGCCCCAGCCGCAGCCCAGCCACCCCGGTCGCGCCCGGACAAGCACCCGCGGGGCAGCCCCCGCCAGTGCGCATGCGCGGCAGCCGCGGGGCAAGGATAAAGGATGTGAAGGAGCGCCACCACTACCCCGCCTCTCCCACTCCCCCTCTAGGAAGCGGCGGAAAGTGCCGATAGCTTCCGAGTGCGGCCGAAGAGGGGAGGTACGGCCTGGCCCGGGTAGTCGCTCCCTCCGCTAGGGGGCGGGCGCGGGCGGGTGGGCGCGCTCCTCGCCGCCCCTCCCCTTCTCTCCCCTCGCGCCCCGCCCCGCCCAGCCCGAGCGCAGGAGCCGGCGGCGGCGGGAGCGGGGTGGTCTCCGCGGTCGCGCTGTCCGCACCTGTTCGGCTCGGTCCGGTCCGCGCGGTGGCGGCCGCGACGGCCTTTTGCGCCCCCTGGGGGAGCGGGGCGGCGGTGGCGCGGCAGGTACGGGGCGAGGCGGCGGCGAGAGCGGCGCGGGGCGCGGAACGGGGCTAAGGGGAAAGTTGGCGAGGTAGGGGCCGCCCCTGCGCCTCCCTCCTCCTCCTTCTCCTCGGCCGGCCGGCGGAGTGCCCGGCGGCGGGGGCGAGGGCTGCTCCCGGAGGCTGGCAGGGCTGGCGCAGGAGACGAGCGGGAAGGTGAGCGGCGGGGCCGGGCTGGTTGTCAGCCTGGTAGCCCGCTGTGCTGTGCCTTGCCTTGCCGTGCTGTGCCGTGCCGTGCCGTGCCGGCGGGGAGCGGGCGGCTTGGGGCGCTCCGGGGCGCGGCGCTCCTCAGCCCCGCGGGGTCCCTCCTTTTTCCGTCCCCCTCCGCGCCTTGCGTTTCCTGCCCGTACGGCGGGGCAGGTGGGCGCCGTCGGGTCCCCAGTAGAGGGACGATGGTGTAAGCTCCCTTCCCGTCCCCGCTGCGCTTGCCTCTTACTGCAGGGCTGGTTTGGTTCCTTCCCCCATGCGACCTTTCCTGCCTCCGAGTCGCTCGCGGAGCACCTCGCCCCGGAGGTTTTTTCCAGCCCGTCCGAGCACTGAGCGCCTGGGGCGGGTTTAGGAGGGGAGCGCTGAGGGCGCAGGGCGGCCCTGCCCGTGCTCCTGCCCGCACGGCCGGGAGGCATGGGTCTGCCAAGGTATCGGAACTCAGATCCCGGACGTAACTAGTCTGTGGTGCCGTATCAGCAGGTACTGCACCCCAAAGGCTGCTGGCTCTCAGCCGTGGTTACTTTCAGAATTTTGGGTGCCGAGTTACAGTGTGGAGATACGAAGATCTCCAGTATATCGTATATCCATACCTATAACATTTAACCTAACGTATTTATAATGTATTTATAATACATACATATATATGAAGTGTGAGAACAAGTTACCTTACTGGTATTGTGAAGCAGATGCAACAGCAGTAAAAGATACTACTTTGAATATAAAATTCCCATTAACCTACAGCGTTTCTCACTTCCTCTCATTACTGAGATTATCTGAAGTAATTAGCCTCTCCTTCTGTTGCTCCTTGCCTTTCTCTTTTTCGAAGATGTAGAGATTTGTTTGTGTTTTCCCTGCTGGGGTAGTTGCTTCCGTTGTGGCTGTACAGCTTGTGATCCAAATTGATCGCTACTGCTCTAATACCTGCGTAACAGAAATCGGAACAAATTAGTGCTTTGGTAATGTTAACTACTGATGCTACTTTGATCATCTAAAACTGTCTTGGTTTTGGTAGAAATATCTCTATCACTGAAGTACTAATTTTGCACAGTATTGCATAGAGAAGTTATTTATAGGAAGGGAATTTAGATGTGTAGAATACTTACTTAGGTTTGGAGGGGAGTTGCACTTTCACTTTATAAAGTTTGTCTGAAACTAATCTGTAGAAGAAACAAGTTGTCCCTATTACCTGGGTAGCTTAGATTATAAAGGAAACCGCTAACAAACAGGGAAGAAAGGTCTGCTTAGTTACCATATCTGGAAAAACCTGCTAATGAAATACAAATACTGCATTTTTATGATGCTGACATTATCTGGGACTGTCTTGTAGCACTAATGTCTTGATGGTTGGTGACAACAGTCTAATACATCTTTGGTCTTTAAGAAAAAATATAATATTCCATATATTTCAAAGTACACTTAAGAGCTTGTTTGAATCACCATCTTGTGTTGATAAGATTTATTTCCTTTCATTGAACACTCTTAATATTGCTGGCAGTAGATTCCTGGAAAAACTCCTAATACTTGTCATCTCTCTCTGTGATTTAACAAGGGTTTCTTATGTGCCTCTTACCACCTTTTTGCATGTTCTTTGGCTGGAACAGTTAGTTCATGATTTCAGGGCAGAAGTTTTGGGTAATATCACAGTGATGTGTTGTACTGTACACCACTTAACTTGTTACCCCCGTGCCTCCAAAAGACTTCTAGCACAAACCAAGACTGTAATAAGACTATCATTAAGTGAACTTTGTAATTTAATAGCATATTGAGAAAGCTCCGTAATTGCTTCTTAATTAATCAGTTTGTATTATTGGTGTGATATGCTTAATGCAGAAGATGATCATGCAAAAGCTAGTGTGGTAGTAACATCAGCTTCTTGCATATGTCCATGACTTGTCATGTGATAAATCATGTTTTTATCCAGTCCAGTGGTCTAAAATAGTAACTAATTTCTAAAGGTCTTGGGTGGTGTTTTTTTAATAGTCATTATAGCAGAGACATAGCGATAGTATTATAGCAGAGGCAGTGTCCATACATTTCTAAGCTGTGACCTACTTTTTGTACTGATGGGTAAATGATAGCTTTACATAGGTGCTAAAAGCGTAACCTTACATAGGTGCAACACTAGGAGTGTTATGTACAGAAGTCATTGATATTAAGTTCTCTAAGGTGGTCTAAATGCAAGTATAGTGAGCAGTTCTGTTCTATTTTGTTACTTTGTGTGTTTTCAAATAATTCTTGCTGTGCTGGCATCTATACATAGGGCAACTTGTTCATTACAAATTGAGCAGTTAAAAGTAAACTTAAGATTAATAGTGATGAGGACTATTGATACAATATGTTATTTGTAGCACAGTAAGTGTGCATTGTGAGTTTTGTAGGACCTTGTGGCATGTCTTTTTGAGTGAGAAACAATTCCATAACTACAGATTTGAGTATACTAAACAAAAATGATTTGTTTTCTGCTTGTGTTAGTTGGTGTTACTTGTAAGTTTTCTCTTATCTTCTGACTACCTGTATGTAGCAGTGCAATGTATGCTTTGTTCTATGGTGTTAAGTGTATGAGGTTAGTCAACAAGGATTTGGCACAATGTTGATGAGCACTAGCGCACCCAGTTTGCAGGTGTCAGCCTTGTGATGAGTATCCATAACTGATGTTTCAGTCCCTGATGGTAACACTGGATACCTTGGGCTAGTACACAGGATGGCTTTCACTTGAGTAGGAAGCTACCCAAATCAATCAATAGGTAATTCTGGGCTGGGGTTGTCTCTTAAGCCCACAGGAAAGGCAGGGTTTAGGCAACTTGGTTCAGGCTACATGGAAACGTCAGTATTAGCCAGGAACAGTCTGCCTGCAGTTTTGTTTTGTTTTTGGAGGCTTTTCATGAACTATATTGTTTTCTTGTTATCAAGGACTAAAAATCAGAAGGTATATATGGTCTTACCTCATGACAAGTGTGAATTAATGGGAGGTAAGTTATTCTTCTGTCAGGGTGTCTACTGAGGGGAAAGAGCAGGCACAGAGGCAGTTGGAGTGGAGTAACAGATGTGCTGCAAGTTCCATCCTGACTTACCTTGAGATAATTTATTCTAATCTCCCCATAGCCTAAGATACCGTTGCCTTCATATCAGCATGTACTGAACCTTACTGAGTTCTTATTTCTATTATTAGCATTGTAATATGAAACTCAGTCACATGTCCTGTACAGGACTTTGTATTCCTTTTCTTTCTTCTTCTCATATCCCTGCACAGAAAATACTTAATGAAATGCTAGGAAATAGTGTAATATAGAAAACATTCTCCAATAGCTTGCTTTATAAAGTTCTTTTTGGTTTTAATTTTTCCTCCTGTTGCCAACCTACATACAAAATCTTGGAGCCTTCTCTCTAAGCAAAATATTGATGCTTCTGTACATATTTCAGTCACTTGAGTTGTGCTGAAATCACCATGATGCTGACGTCTGGTCATGTTTATGTGCTAGATTTTATGTTTTAGATTTTTAAACACTGCACGTGAGTAATGGTAATGAAGGGTTCCTGTTTGCATGGCCAGGAAGAAGATGCTAGAGAAACTTCAAAACCTAGTAGGTGCTTGGTGCACTGCTGTATTGTTGTTCATCTGATGAGTCCCACGTGCTCTTGGTTTGCAAGTTGGAGAAGTCCAAGCAAATTCTGGGCTCTGAGCATACATTTGGAATACAGATTCTCCATCTGGCACTCCTCAATAAGATGGGAGGTATTTTTAAATCGGTTTCCAGAAAAAAAAAGAAAAAGTTGGAAAAGATACAGGCAGAAATGTATCTGTCTTTTCACCATTCTGACAGTTCCTCTGGATTTAGCTGGCACACTTAGGCAGTTTGAGGGCCTTCTCACATGGCCTTGTCTCATCTCAGCATGCATCTTCATCCAATAACAACACCTCTCCTTTTAATAAATGCAGTTCTTCCATCCAAGAATCCTCACCATTGATTTAACTGAAGAGGGATCTCTGCAGGCTGTAGACCCCTTAGTCTGCAGCCAGCACATTATCCTAATTGCCTCTGTTTGAAATAAAGATCATCAGGATTGAGCTAATCTGATTGATTTCTGTGACTAGTTTCCCCCTGTTAAACTTCTGCAAATGTCTCTTCAATATGAAGATGAAACGGTAGAACATTTTGCAGACAGAACGGAAGTCACAAGAAACTGAAGCTTGCATGTGGTACAGGCATATGTTAATCTGTCATATTGGTTGTAATTTCATCAGTTCCCTCTCTTGACAAGTTTGGGTTTCATACAAGCACTTGCAGCAACTTATGTTGTGAGGAGAGAGAGTGTTCCCAGCTGTGAAGCACGACTGAAAGCCCTTCTGGAGAAACTGCATTTTTCAGAATCTGGAATTGAGAGGAGCTCTTAAAGTGAAATGGTCATAATATCTTTCCTAGGAGAAGGAATTTGGGGCTTTTTGAAAGGCGTTGCTTTGCCAAAAGTGAAACTGGTGCTTTTCCAGGCATCATGAACTACAAATAAAGCCAAAGTAGTATGTTGTGTACTTGCTTCTATTGACCAGTTCAGTACGTTTTCAAGTTGTAATGTAGTAATCCTGGTCACGGCCACCTACTTGCCATCATCTTTATTGACAACCAGCTTTTTATGTTCCTAACTTTGTGTAGTGGTCTGTGTGCTTTGAAGTTGGTTGGATAACTTCAGTTATCTTAAACGATACTGTGTGGTATTGTGGTAATAACTTACCAGTCATAGGCATAACTTGTTTTTATTTTTAGAATTTCTCCACTAAGATTTAGTGTTGACGCTTATAGAAATCTATGCAAAATGGGAGTAAAAGCCAGTCCTTAATTCAAACTTGTACATATGTGTTATTATAGTGGGCAGTTTTACAAGGGGTTCAAGAGGTTTTTAATCATTTGAGGTGAAAATAAATTCATTTTTTTTTTTTTTTTTAATTCTGTACAAGAAGAAAACTGGATGTGCAGAAAGTGATTCTGCTTCCACTTGCTCTTCTATTGTAATACAAAGTTAATTACATACTCTTCCTCTTAAGTTTACGTGACCTTTCAAACAAGCTAGAATGTTTAATTTCTGAAATGGTAAGGTGGACAGTACTGAAGTGTGCTTCACTTCTACTTTTTCGTCTTCTGAAAACGAAGAAATGGTAAAATTGGTGTGAAATCATAAAATGCTTCAAGGTTTGTAGCTGGCAAATGCATTTCCTGTGTTTTGGTAGCAGCTTTAATGTTAGTGATTCTGACACATGCCAGTTTTATATATCAAATAAAACATGCCATGTGCCAAAAGTAAAGCTAACTTTTATTTTTTGTGTGTGTGTGTAATAAGAAGCAAAAAGCTTCTTTTCAAGTCATTTATTATTTACGCTATTAAGCAGTTGTGTGTTTTGTTTCATTTTGTTTTTTGACCTAAATGAGACTTTATAAAATAGCTTTGGAAAAAGAGCAGTTGTAAGCAATTGAAATCAACAGTAAAGCACTTTATTACTAAGTCATACACTGTTCTGTTTGCACTTTAATGTACCAAAGTAGTTACGGTTTGACATCTTGTTCATTGATTTCCCACTGTCCTCTCCCTCCACCCCCAGACAGATTTTAATCTGGTGTGTGTAGTGTCATGGAAAGCAAGTGGTTCATAGCACCAAGCTGTGATGAGTAACCATGGCTATTTCCCTAGCAAGTTATGTGATACAGTTACGCTCTGTGGAATGACGCATTTTATGAATCAAAGCTGGGAGCCTGAGCTGTGACTTGTATGCGCGTGGGCTTAAATACTGTAGTGTTGTTCTTGTGTTGTTTTGCCTACAGTTGTGTGAATACGGATCCTGTTGTTCAACATAGGGCGGGCATCTCCCAGGGATTCTCCCTGAGTGTTCAGAGGTCTGATCTCTGCTCTTTAACTGAATTCTTTTTTTGAAGGGTGGGAGTTAAAGCTTAATATTCTCATTCCAGGTATTGGATGTATGTGCAGTTGGCTTCTATTTCTACAACTGTATCAGTATAAAATATTTTTCATAATTTTTGCAATTTTCTGGTTTGCTTTTTTTTTTTTTCGTATTCTTACATAGATGTGAAAGGACTACTTGTACTGTAAGAGTGCAGCTAGAGGCACAGCTTTTGGTTGTAGGCAAACTTAGACATGTCCCTGAAGTTAAGCACATGCAAGGATTTTTTTGATTGCTGTGGTTACTTCAATAGTGATTTATCTGGAAGAGGGTAACCTCTTCAATGTGTTGCCAATGTTCTAGATAACACATTAAAAATCTCTAGTCTGTAGATAAAGCAGGTTGTACTTTGGTCAAGTTGAAGAGCAGCAAACACATGCTAAAGTACAGCTTGCCTTATCTTCATGTGGTTGTGGATTGGCACATTCTGAAATGTTTACTATAGGAAAGAAAGGCGTCTTTGAGCAACCTAGTGATCACCGGTTGCTCCGATTAGCTTTCAGTGGTTGTTACAGGATGGGCCAGCTTTTAGTTTGTGCAGCCATATATATAAATACACATATATATGTACCTATATATATATATAAAGATAAATATTTATTTAAGCCCAGTTGCAATTTCAGTCCCTTTTCTGCTCATTGCCACCTTTAGCTGTGCCTTTCTTAGGTGCCTGGTAAAAATAGTGTCACAATTTTTGGTTGATGGAAACTCACTGGGGAACTTTAATTTGAGTAAAGCCACTCTAAATTATCTTGCACATTATTTTACTGAGGATTAGTGTGAAAAGACATGTCTTTTTACAGCAAGATCCTATTGTATTAAGGGTCATAAACCTTTTTTTTCCTTCAAAGTATGTTTCTGTAAATATAACTTGGTTTGTGTGACATCTGAAAAAGTTATGAAAAATTTAGGCATGTGACTTTGAATACCTCTTAAATCGTCCATGTATTTAACAAAATAAGTAGTAATAGAACAACACAGTGTAGGCTGCTTATCAAACTATGCAGCATTTGATGGCTGTTTGTTACAATGTTGAATGCCAATGATGTAACTACAATTATTTTTGTATTATTTGTAATTATGAAGAATAATGAGAGGAAGAAGTCGATATTTCTCATTTTATGCCAAAAGTAATAAGCGATTTAAGTTGTCACTGAGAAAATTCAGATTTGTAGATATTGAGCAAGTTTCATGTGTGAAAATACTTATGGTACTGTACTTCAGGTATATTAAATTAACAGTAGTTTCTAATAAAACTGCACACAAGTGTGGATTTTTATATATTTACAGCCATAGTGGACATTTTTTTATTAAAAACAAAAAAACCTTCAGCAACTGATTCTCCTTACTTGCAGATATATGTGACTTTAGCAACACAGTTGTTCTTTGAAGCACTTGCCAGAATGTTTCATAAGCTGAGGGAGTTTGTGGGACTGTACCAGTCAAGGCTCACTACTGATGTGGCAAGAGACTAAAAATCTCTGACAGGTTTTAGAACTCCCTAGCAATACTCCTGTAGAAAAGCAGCTGTCTTAATTGTAGCTTTCGTTCATTAAATTCAGTGGATTTTAAGTTTATTCTCAATCTTTGGTTATGTATGTTCCCTATTCATATTGAAAATGCACACCTGGAGAAAAAGATCTCTATCTGAAGGAAGCTGGTGGTTTGGCACCTGGAAGCTGATAAAGCCCTAAGATTAAGGGGAACGAAGTGACTTTTTTGGTAACTAGGAAGTGATTCAGTGTTTAATAGTGGGAAAGGTTGCACTTTCTTTTGTTTTATGCCTTTTCTGAGCAGATATGACTTTATTATTGTTCAGATAAAAATGTAATCTTTTCTTTCATTCTGTCCTGATGTGTGGTACCTTTGACCAAAAGTGCCAAATAACTGATGGAGCACGTGAGTGTGCCATTACTATTCAGTTAAGAAGCACTTAATTGACTCACAGTATTCTGCTTCTGGCCACTGCACTGTGTCTATCAGGTGGTATCTCCCTGGAATAAATAGGGAGGATCATACTTCTCTTGTAGCTGAATGCATAGGCTTGTAACATCATGTTTTTTCCAAGTGTGAAAGAAACGCCTATCTGCCAGTGTAATGGTATTAGCCTGCTTTTATTAATAGCATGTGTTTTTATGGTACGTTATTATACAATAGTTCACTACCTGGATGAATTCACTACCCTTCCCCAACTGGCTATTTACAAGAACGCAGTTGCATTTGGCATAGAACCTTTGACATCTTGTAGTGACACTATGTGCTTATTAATAATAAGGGAGGGTTATGTGTTGGGATATTACCCTTTTGATGCAAGCTTCACCTGTTTGGAAAATGCTCAAGAACAGATACAGTGCTTTGGATGCTTTTTTCTTAATTTCCTTACAGATTTAATTCCTTATCAATATATGCCATAATGTGGAGGTGAATTTACATGCTTAATTTTGAATTCCTTAGGTAAAGATGGGAGGCTCTTTGTTTTTTCTTTTCTGTGCAGGTGTTTCACAGAGCATTCTAGGGAGAAGTTTGTTGCCTCTTTCCAAGGATTTCTTGCTTTATTATCCAAGTGTAGAGCAAAACTGCTAGAAGTCCTGCTCTGGGTTTTCACTGTAGCCTGGCTGTTGAAACACCTTCTTGCCTCTCTCACTGGGGAGGCGTGTATTTTTTTTTTTATTATTATTATTTTCTTTAATTGTGAAATTCTTGCATTTTGATGTGATGGAAGTACTACACTTAACTCTGTTCTGTAATACAAAATTATTTATTTCTCCTTAACAGTATGAACAGAATAATGTAATTGCAGAGTTATTTAAAATATGTGGTAAATTGGTAAATCCTATTTATTACATGTTAATCATATAATTATACATATGTATATATAACATAAAATAAAATAATTATGTTTTATAATTATTTTATGCATATATAATATAAAATACGGCATATATTCAGCTGAGTATATTGGTTTCAGATCTGATATAGCAGTACATTTGGTTTTACAGTGTCACTATCTAACTAGACTTGGTTTCTAAACAGATATATCTGACTTGTGAGGAATTGAAGGTTTTGTGATAGTCAGTGTGATTCAGTGGAATATGAAGCTAGCTATATTCAGAATAGACCTATTAACAAAGGTAATTAATCACAAGAATAAATTGGTGTTATTTGTGTTGATCTGGATTCTGAAAACATGACATAAATAATGTTTCTTAAAAAAAAAATCCAAAACATCCTCTTGGAAGAAAATGATTTTAGGGGAGTTGTAGTCTTTTTATATAGGAAATCAAGCTTACTCATGTTACCCATTTTCCTTAGATTGTGAAAGAGGACTCTGACCCTTTTATTAAATGGAGTTTTGGTGGATAATGTATTTTGCTGAGATTAGTAAAGGAGTTGAACTGAGGTCTTCACAAGTGAGCCTCTAGAATCTGATGTAGCCGGCCCTAAAGTTAGCTCTGTCATCAGGTACTCCCAAGAGGAAGAGATTTTGTTACTATTATCAGTTACAAATTCTGTTACTTGTTAACCAGTGTGTACTGTGTTTGATTGACTTGGAATAGTGTCATGTTGCACACTAGTGTCATCTGTGTTTATTTTTTTCTAATTACCCTGGAAGTAAATCTTTCCCAGTATAAGAGAATAGGTTTAAAATTTCTCTGGGTGTCAAAGCAAGCAGCCAAAAACAAATACAGGCTGTGTTAAGCTGATATGTTGTTTAGTCTGACAAGTGTCCAACACTGTAGCTTATCACCTCACTTACCAAGAGCAAAAGCTTTTTATTTTTTTGACCTGTTTTTCCCTCTGCCTCCCATCCTTTAGGCATTTGCAAACAGAACACATTAACTTGGTTTCATCCCTTCTGCTACTTAATGAAGTACAATTATTTCTAAGCCCTAGATAACATGCTTATCCTTACAACTTTCTCTACAAAAATAGGTTGTAGGCCACATGCTACAGAAGCTCTCAAGAAAGTGCTCCCATAGGTGCCACCTCAGTTATGTGGATGGTCACAGCACTGGTCAGTCCTGTGCTTATTGATGGTCCCCAACTGTGAAGTGCACATGCCAAGAATTGTCTAATGGCTTTCCTTGGTTAGAGATGTTGTGCATCATTCACTGAAGCTCATATGCTTTTCTTTCTGGCAGCGGGGAGAAAAACTGGCTTTACAACCATTTGCTATATGTTATAAGGCAAAGTTGAACTCAACATGGGTAATAAAAAAAAAGCCTGTTTTACTGGATTGATTAGATGCAGCTTCAAGGCAGTCAGCAATGTGCTTCTCACCAGCAGATAAGGTCAGACAGTGTGTCAAACCTGTCTTTATTAGTGTCTCTCCTTTCCATTTGTTGAGATCCCTTTTGGCAGTTGATGTGTGAAGAGTAAATGAGGTGAAAGTTTCTTCAGTACTTCCAACATTGATGTGCTATCAGGTGACCTAAAGCAACACTGGATCAAATGAACATTCAAATCCTAAGCCTATTTTGTTGTCTGAAGATCATACCAGTAATGTTCAACTGTTGGTTAGTTTGCAAGCATGCTATAAAAAAGAAAAAAATAAGATTTCTTAAAGACATGAAGCTCTGAACTATATAAAAAGGTTAGTGCCTGCCCTAAGGATAGGGCTTCAGTGTCAGACTCAACAGGTATATATATTGTTTTGCCCACAGGGTGATGAATGAGCAGGTGCTTGGCTTAGGTTCAATCACTATGCCTTACTCTACATCCTCTAACTAATGGTCTGGGAGCAGAAGAGAGCAAGAGCTCAGGCTTGTAGAGATAGCAGCCTAGGATCCAAAGAAATGAGAGTATTACCTACATGATCAGAAGCATCCTGGCATGCTAATGTGACTGTGAATGGCGCAGAGATAGCCATCAAAAGGGATCACTGGTATATTATAAAATTCTTCAATAATAAGTTATTTGAGCAGTTATAAACTGCTACTTGAAATAAATATTCTGCAGACATTAACTTCTAATGCCTGTCAGTTCCTGCTCCATTGCCAGTGTTAAAACGTGACAGTTGTCCAGTGTTGAATAATTTCTGCAATACAGAGATTTCAGTCTTTATTGTGTACTTAGGTTATATTACCGAACAACATAATACATTAGGTTAGTGTCTTGAAATTTGAGGATGAAGTTGCTAGTGTCCTAAACTACCTGTTTGTTCCTTCTTTTGTTTGGAGGTTTGTGGGTTTTTTTTTGTGTTTGTTTTTTTTTTGTTTGTGTGTTTTTTGTGTTGGTTGGTTGGTTTATTTTTAAATTAGATGCCTGGGTACAAGGGAAAATACATCTTTACCTTGAGAACTGTTAAACACTGGAACAGGTTGCCTAGAGCAGTGGTAGAGTCTTCCTTGCTGGAAATCAAGGTTTGACCTTATGGGACCTTGGAAAATCTATTTTAAAGCTGTGCTTTTGAGAACGGTTAGGCCAAATGATCTCCAGAGATCCCTTCCAACCTAGTTTTCCTGTAATTCTGTGATCTAGGTCATATATAGCCATGCTTGCTTAAAATACTGGTGAATGCTTAATGAAAATAACGTTAATATTGTTAAAAAAATGTTTTTTTTCCCTGCTAAAAATAAATGTGGGAAATAAGTTAATGCATCAATGCAAAACATTACCACCACACAATGATACTATTAAGGGAGTTGAGGCTTGTTCTATATGGAGAAATAACTATAATAGTAGTACTCCATTATTTACGTGAACAGAGTCTAAACTGAGGCAAGAGCTCTCAGTCAGGTTGCCTCCTATAGATTTTTTTGATGCACACCATACTGTTAGTGTTTAAAAACTAAGTGTCAGATATAATCAGAAAGCATTTAACTAGTAGTACCAAATACCTCTTTTTTTTTTGTTATTGGTTACGATGGTAAATGATGAATGCCTGGATGAAAAAACAATTATTGCATAGGGTGTATCTAGAGAAACACGTTCTATACTTATTGGTGTACTTGTACACAAATTGAGTGTGTTAAAGTATACTTGAAAGTAATTGAAATAAGTATGTTTCAAGATACTTTGAAGTAGAAAACTTCTGATGTGGTAGTTCTATGTGTTTGATTGGTTTGTAGGTTTGATTGGTTTGTATGTTTTTGTTTTGTTGTTTTGGGGGTGTTTTTTCCAACTCTAGTGGTTGGCCTTCCTGCAGCAAGTCTCTTTAAGGTTTTGTCCCAGCAGTTTATTGTAGAAGCTATTCAAAAGTCAATGTTCTCTTTTGAAATTCCTTTTAACAGCATGCTAACTTGTCTTTCAAATTTTGCCAAGAAAATTTGGTTGTATACTGACTCAGGAAATAGCTCTAAGATCTGTGTTAGCATGGAGATGTCTGTGAATGTAATGCCTGAAATGCAGAAGAAAACCTAAAAAAAAAAATGAGCCTTGGCTTCCAGAATGGAACGTAAGTATCTCTTGCTAGAGATAATGAAGTCCTGTAAGCTACTTAGTGGGAAAATATACTTAAATATTCAAAACCTTGTGTGTTAACCTGTGGCAAACTTGCCTGTCAAAATACCTATGGGGACTACATGGCTACATAGTCCATTCAGGTTGAGTTTATTTAGCAACTTGTGGATACTGTTTCAAATACTTAACTTTACAATCAAAGCCTACTAGGTATATATGGATATACTTTATGAACCTGTTTTATAATGACTCCTTTCCCTTAGCAATGAATTACAAGGTCAGCATTACTCTTAAGCGAAAACTTTCTGTTTTTTTACCTCTTGATTGCATCTTTTTTTTTTTTTCTGTTTGGTTTTGTTTGTTGTTTGATATCTAGGCTGAGAAAGTTGGGGCTGTTCAGCCTGGAGAAGAGAAGGCTGCATGGAGACCTCATAGCAGCCTTCCAGTATCTGAAGGGGGCCTATAGGGATGCTGGGGAGGCACTTTTCTTTAGGGACTGTAGTGATAGGACAAGAGGTAACAGGTTGAAACTTAAACAGGGGACTTTAGATTGGATATAAGGAGGAAATTCTTTCCTGTTAGGGTGGTGAGGCACTGGAATAGGTTGCTCAGGGAAGTTGTGAATGCTCCATCCCTGGCAGTGTTCAAGACCAGGTTGGACGAAGCCTTGGGTGAGATGGTTTAGTGTGAGGTGTCCCTGCCCGTGGCAGGGGGGTTGGAACTTGTTGATCTTAAGGTCCTTTCCAACCCAAACTATTCTATGATTCTATGATCTTTATTTTTCTTTGCATTTAGATCAACCATACTTTTTTTTTTTTTCCCCCCAGGCACGTAACCACTTTAGAACCTGTTTTTGAAGTGAGAAGCAAGGTGTTTTCATTGTGGTTGCCTGTGAGAAGGGATGTCCAATGTAGATGTTTCCTGCTCTTCCCTGACTCCTTAGCATAATTGCAGCTGTCAGAGACAATGTTCAAACAGATAGTACTGCTATCCTCAGATGGACTAGCCCTAAAATAAATTTGGTGGTTTTAAATACCCACTACTGACAATGAGTCAATTTTCTCCAAGCAGGCAGACCACAGGATTCACTTGGGGTTGGTTCTTCACAGTGAGGCTGTGACCCTTCTGCATTGCCAAACCTTTCAGGTGCTCTGGAAACACCATCTCTTGGCATTGTTTGTGAACCTGCTTCTCCTGCCCTGGCAGGGAATTATGGCTACATGATTAATGAGTTGCTTGAACCTCCAGGTTGGGTTTTAGTGGCAGCTGTGCAGCACAGTTTGATGATCTGGGGCTGGTGCTGCTGCAGTGTGGGCAGGGGTGTGCTGGAGTCTGGCACCCTTGAGCCTTTGACTTTGGGGAAGGTGGTGGAGGCCCAGCTTCAGAGCCTAGTTTGTGGTCCTGTTTTAGAGGTTTGCAAGGCTGGAAATGGGAGGGAAGTGGCCATCTGAAACCTATGTATTGCATTTTTGAAAAAGGCGTGTTTTACCCAGTAAAAGAAGAATTTTTTTGTTGTGTGGAGGTTTTGTTTGTTCATTTGAATCTTAAGTAATGCTTCAGATGCGGTGTTAGTTGGCTGTAGTAAAACCAAATTAACTTTTATCTTTTCTTCCTTTTAATTTCCTTTATTTTGGCTTTCTGTGTTATTCCAAAAAAAACATGACTCCTTTGCTCATAATGATTATTTTATCCTTTCTTTACTGCATTTGTAATGAGGCATGTATTTCAGTACTGAATTTTTTAGGTTTGGTAACAGTAGAATTGATGAAGAGGGAACTGTAATAAACTTATTCAGCAGTAGCTGGACTCATGAATTCAGGAAAAGGTGCTAAAGCCTCATAAGGACTTAATTTTACTGCAACTGTTTTGATATCCTGCTCTCTTTCTTTCCAAATGTCTGATTAGTTATTTCAAACAGTTAAATTAATATTGTTTTTCTTATAGAGCAAATTACAGTGTGATTCCTCTGAGTCAATGCACTCAAGAAAGAATATACATAATCCACATGCATCTACACATTTATTTCTCACAAGTTTAGTACACTACAGTGTAATAGTTTAATTTTGTACACCTTTGACAATAGTGCCATTTTTTTCCTTAATAGTTCAGTATTGGCCATAAAGTTCTTGGCGATAGGAAGGTGACAGTTTGCTGAACTGTTGTATACTGAAATATGGTTGAAAGCTTGCAGTGGGAAAAATAATTAGTACATTCTGTGCCAATGGTTGTAATGGTGCTACTAGAGTTGTCATCTTGGTTCTGAGGTTTTAATTTCGTTCTCTTTCTGGCAGTGGTAATAGGGTGAAGCTGAGGAGTTGGTCTGGAAATGTTAGAAGTGAATGTTTTAAGCTTCAGCAGGTCAAACCTTTATCTGTTTAGAAAACAAGATCTCTAAACATAGTACTGCATGTCTGGCAGAGGAGGTAATGTGTGTCTATGGTCACTGTTAGTCAGCTGTCTGTAGACTACGTATTTGAGTAATTCTGGAGAAAAAAAGTGGCAAATTCAGCAGTAAAAGAATGCTAAATAGTTGAATGAGATGCCTCCTTACTCGATTGTGCAGATAACATTGTTTGACTAGGACTAAAAAGCAACGCTGTCAAGGAAACCTTTCAGGCTCAGCATGAAATCATAGTATCTAATATTTATGAAGGGGAACTCACAAAAGATGCCAGAACTTCAAAGGGCATTTAAAAAAGCTCTAAACAAACCCCCAAATCCCAATAATAAACCCCCCACCCTAACCCTTCCATCTTGTGTGTCACAGTAATTGATGGTCTAACCCTCCCACTTTTTTTTTCCCCCAATGGTGCTAATAGGAATTTGTACAAATGACATTACCCATCCTAATTTTTTTCCCTGTCTCTGATCTAGTTCCTGAGGAACAAAGTTATTAATTATTTTAAATATGTCAGATAACTCCCGCTATGTTATCTAATTTCTTCTTCCTCCATCTCTGCATTGCTGTCATACTCTTCTTACTGTTTGCTTTGTTCCAACCCATCCCATTATGCTTTTATTCATAATGGGATCTTCTGCTTATTCTGCTTGAAACCCCCTATACTCTTCAGAGCCTGCACTAATCATTGAATCAATTAGCTTTATCAGTTCTGATTTTTTTTTTAATTTGAACATCATCTGATATAATGCTTTTGATATTTATGGAAAGGAGAGCCCCTTTTTTTTTTTAATGAATGCAATAAGAATTAAACCAGAAGGTGTTACCTTTTGATTTTTTTCCTCAAGGTTTTGAACTGTTTCCCAGACAGAGTTCTGCTATGAAGTTTTCTTAGACTTCCCTTTCAGGCATGCTACTGTGGTTCTCTTCGGCTGCTTTGTGTTTGCTGGCTCAAGGTAGGCAGCCAGCCTGTCATTGCATTCAGTTCCCAACAAAACTGTTCTACCACTTACTTTGTCTAGTCATGCAAACTGCCTTTACTGTGAAAGGGTTCCTGTTCTTGTCATTGTTTCAAAAGGGGGACTATATGCTACTGAATGGTTGAAGGTTAGATACCTTGCTTATCAATTATGGTGATGTTTTGGCTAGATTTAGTAGTTCATGCTGCACTTGAATCCCCACCCCATTTTTGCAATGAACTAACTTGCTTGGGTGAAATTCTAGGTTTTATTAACAATAGGAAAGAGTATGTGGAACAGGCTAGAATTTGTACTTTGATTCCAAAGATCAGGGGAAGGTTGAATGCATTCAACATGTGTAAATATTGATGTCACATTCGGAAAGGTTTTGTGGGCAAGCAGACTTCTTCCCTGGTCATGACAAGGTGTATTTTGCACTAGGAAGGCAAGTAAGTTTAAGTAAACTAAGATGAGTATTTTTATAGAGGTGTAATTTAGGGTAGACAGTCTGGAATAAGGGTCATTACCTTTGTAACTGATCACATCATAAACTATATAAAAGTTTAGCTAATAGCTTTCAAAATGAAGTTGTAAATCTACTTTATTCAGTTACTTAGGTAAAATAAGCTTGACAACATTGTTTGTAGAATTGATTTCAAATTAATTTCTCCTTTAAGGCTGTCATGACAATCAGTTTTTTTCGAGGGAAATGTGCTGTTTTGTCAGTGATTTACTGTATCACATGGTTTTGGTTAATTGACTAGTTTTAAGCAAAACCAGAAACACAGTATTATATTTTCAAGTAGTCCTTGTTTTGATGTTTTCCTTTAAAATATACTTCTGGTGCATGGTTGTGAAAGAAACTGCAAGGAAAGAAAGCATTAGTGATTGTAGATTTCTGTTTCTCAGTCCAGCTATGATCATAGCTCTAACCTGATAAGGTGCTGCAGTCAACTACCTCTTTGCCTTTCCCAGCCTTTCCCTGTTAAGTTTTGAGGAATTTCCTTACTTGGAGGCATTACTCTTTATCACTGCCATGGAAAAGTACCTAGTGGTGGGTAAACCAGAAGAGAGATACCAGATCTCAACACTGTAAGCAAAGTTCTCCTTTTTTCGCTCCTGTTTCAGTAAAAACCAGCAGTGCTGGCCTAGTGCCTGCATTCCTCTGTAAGCATGCTGAGATTGCTTTGTGGGAAGTAGATAAATATTCTACCTGCCAGCCAGGAATACAAAAGCTGACATAGGAAGGAGTGGGGAATGTCAGATCTACTTGGCAAAATTTGGCTCTGTGTGTGTTTTAAGAAACACCTGGTGTTGTCTCAGGTATTAAGTGATTTTAAATTTTAAAATCAATCTATCTTCCAAGTTTAAAACTCTGAAAAATAGCAGCAGTTGATATATATTGGGTAATAGAGATGCATTCTCAAACATTTAGTTGTTTAATTCTGTAAATTACAGGAGCCTGGCTGTTCATGGGAGCTTTAACAAGCTTGTAAATTCAAGGTTCAAGAGACTTGCTTTACTTCAGATAGCAACAGAAGCTTTGTTAAAATAGTCATTTGTTGGATAGCTGTGTTAAAAATGAACAAAACCCACATAAGTGGGTTTGAATTACTTGTGAAGGCACTATATGTCAGTAGGAGAGTTGAAGAGAAAAACAACAAACGCAACAAAACACCAAAAAAAAATCTAAAAGCAAAAACACAAACCCAGAGGAGTACTCTTAAGAGCAAGCAGCTTTTTACCAAGTCATCTTTCCAAAATCGCACTCTATCCCGCTCCATTTTACAACCCCAGACTCCAGTCATGGCTTGCATGACTCCTGCTTGCTGTGGATGCAGGCTGCCTTCTGCTTCCTGGTGGGTATCCCCTTCACTGGCCTCAGATTTCCAATGTCCCTCTTGATTTGGGGTTGGAAACCAGCTGTCAGAAAATCACCTGAGCCTGGTCACATTGTTTGTAGCAACTGGAATAGGCTGACTTACCTCCGTGCCAGTACTGTGAAGAAAAAGCTCACGCAATGAGAGAAAGAAGTGTTGTTGCTTTGGTAGCTTTGTGGCAGAAGGTTTAGCAGATGTTTACTGAAAGGCTGGCCCAATGTTCTGACCCACCTTGTGATGTTGGATGGGTGCTCTGCCTGCCCTGGTGCAGGGAGGTGTTCCATGCCACTGGGGACCCTGCTCTCCAGCTACCCCGCCTGTATCTAAGCTTGGCACTCAAGCCACATTGCATACCCACCAAGCCACTGCTTTTTTGACTGTTTGGGGGATTTAAATGAATTAATTTGTTGAAAGGAAGGAGCTGAGCAAAAGATAGCTGCCACTGCATTTGCGGTGGGGGGAAGACACAGGAGCAGCTATTTTAGATGGATGCTTTTCAGAGTGACTTCCTTGTGGTGTGGTACACTGTGGTCACTAGGTGCATGTTGATCTTGTAGTGTAATGAAAAAATTGCCTAACAGGGATGTAAAGATGTAAATGTTTAGATTTCACTGGTCTAAAACATACACTGTTTAAATGCTGATTGAAAAACAGCACAGATTGTTTGCAAGCTAGGACATGTCTGTCATATGTTTACTCTTCTTTTTTTTTTTTTATTCACTGTGTAGGAAGTGCTTTCCTCTTTTAAACTGAGGATACCCAGGCATGTGCAGAGACTGGAAAAATGGCTAGCTGTTTTGGGTGTCAGTGTTACTCTTTTTTCATTTACCTGTTCTCTTGGTGCAGGAGGAGAACTTGTGCAAAAGCCATATGCAGTCAGTGCCACTGCAGATCCTGGCAAACAGTTTGATCTCATCAGATAGAAAGAAGATAACAAGTTGATGTGATCCTAGATGTTTTGAAGTCTCTGAAAAAACAGAAAGGGGAAGAAAGAGGTGTGCTTTGGTAAGCTTATAATAGGAATCTGCCAGCTAGTCATAAATGGGGAGGAATATGAAGTGAAGATGAGAGAACTGTTCTTCCATGACAGGTTTTTACAAAGTGCAGATGTTCTTAGGCTGGCTTTTCAGTGTCCATTTGCTTTTTCTTCTTGAAGGCTTGGAAAACATGACGGTTGTAAACTTTCTGAAGAGATTCTTCTGCCCTAGTTCCCTTGCATGGCAAATAAACTTCGTACATGAACACCTTCAGTTTTGCTAAACTGAATATGTTATGATCAATGTTATCAGGAGATGTTTTAATTTTATCTTGTTTAGATTCTGGCTCTGAATTGCAAAACTTTTGCAAGGCATTTTCAAGTTCTTTCCTGTGGTTTGAGAGGCAGGATCTGGTGTAATTCCTTCAAACAAACTAGCTTTGTGAGACTTTTGGATCTATTGAACTTGTGTCATTTTGAACAGTCCTGGAGGATAAATTGAATACAACCAGAGTGTCTAAAAGAAATTATTTTTTATGTCCTTATAGCTTGAAGTTAGGTTGTCAGTTTTAATTTCCCTCCATAAGAGAACAACTTTTATTTATTATTTTTTTTAAAGGAAGATTTGTTGTGGCCAGGTTATTCTACCATCTTACCTTCTTTCTGTGGTTAACTGCACAAATTCCAGTGCTTTCTTCCAGATCCCTTTGAGGACCTTTTGTGGTTGTGAGCTTTATAGCAGAAGTCATCTGTTATGCTTGAGACAATATATTTTAAAAGTATGTTGCAGAACATGGATTATAAAATAAATGAAGCATGAATGTATAGAACATAGATCCATGAAGTTTCAAGCTTTAAGGTCTGAAATAAAAGTCTGCATGCGGGAAGATAATTCATATTAATTCTAAAGACCGTTTTTTTTTCATTAGATAGGCTTTCTTTTGAGATTTGGATGTTTCTCCAGCAGGAATGTTTTCTTGCAAAACATGTGGACTGAGTTTTTTTTCCTGCTCATGATGAAACTTTTTTTCTTCTCAAGTTTGAGTAGCACACCATCCTGTGTTGAGGAGCAGATAGAGTAATGACCATGAATGAAAAACACTTGGGTAACAGTGCAAAACTTTGTGTTTGTCTAATATGGGATCAAGAATTCTAATGAAAATCTAGCATATAATTAAAAATGGCTTTAAACCTGTTTGAGTGCATCAGCTGACTGCCATTTGTAGCAGAAAAATGGTGTCATCAGTCTTGGCTATTGCTTGCCTGCTTCTGAGGTTTGCGGAAGCAATAAGAACTGTTCTAGCTAATGCGTGAGCAATATTAGAAATCTTGACCTGCAGCCGTAGTGGATAGTGTGACACTGGTGTGGATAATCCCTATTTTATTTTTTTCTGACTTTTTAAAATCAATAGAAGTAGCATAAGTAGTTCCTAGACTGCTTGACTAGTATCATACTATGGGTATAGTAAAACAGTGGAATTTTCCCTTTAAAAGTATATTTTATATATACCTGTTTTAATCCTTAGAGAGAGTGTTTGGTTATTTTTTGTACACCCCTTCCTGAATCTGTAATGCAGATTAAAATTATGCTTAATTACCACGATTTCACTTGGTAGTAAAATGGACATGATGGTTCTCAGCTGTCATACAGTAGTTCATGAAATACAGTTTATTGCCTACTAATAGAATATGATTTCTTTTTATATTTCAGTTTTGTTATGGTAATTAACTTGATACCTGAAGTTTCAGAATATTTTAGTAGCTTGTCTATGTAAAATTCAGCTGTGAATGCTTATATGGTTTTAAAAATTTGAAGGCATAAATTACTTATTATATATAAACCAATGACATTATTTGGTTACCCAAATGATGTAGGTGTGGACACAGCTTCATATTTGATTTAACAATACGGCAGTTAGGTTTAAAAGAAATTACCTTTGTATAGCTTAGCCTATCCTGAACTATTTATGGGACATCTTTGGGCACTGCAGTGCTCAGCTTCCACTTTGACTCAGCTTTTCATTTCCTTCCACTCTTCAGTGTTATTAACATAAGATCCTCAAGCTGAGGAAGGTGAACTTTGACTTTCAATCTGCAGCTTCTAATTTGAGTTCATGCAGTCTTGTTTGTAGCCCCCCAAAAGGCTTTATTTAGGAAATAAGTTAGTGATAGATATGTGGGTTTTTTTTAAGAGACTGTTTACTTTTGCGCTGTGGTGCTGTTAAAAAGCTGAGGCAGGCGATAGAGGAAGCCATAGAATTCCTGAATTCTTCAATTGGCACAGTGCAGGAAATGGAGCAATGAGTTGTTATTGCCCTGAGTGCACTGGCTTAAAGTGTTATTTTTTAAACGGGTTTTTAAAAATAAGCACCACAAAGATCTTTTACATGAGCAATAAAAATTACTGAAATGTGAAATCATTATAAATATGCCTTGTTCTCATAGGTATTATGTAGAACTTGAACACTGTAGAAAGCAGATATCTGCTATTACTTCAGTTGCTTTTTCCTATTTATTTTTCTTTTTTTAATTCATTCTGCATGCAGTAGATGGTATCTGAACTACTGCTAATCCAGTGTCCAGAGTCTTACAGTAATGCTTCATGCTGTGTAAGATGACACATTGGATTCTGCCATGACTTAGCTGCATGGTTTCATTTTCTGTGTGTAAAGCAGCATCAGAGAAGCTGGCATGACCAGATTCACACCCTTGAAGTTTGGAGGGTGGTTCATACAATCTGGTTTTGTCTTTTGCAAATGTGGCAAAAGTATTTTTCTTAGAAGTTGGATTAAAGGATGCTAAGAACCTGAGTAGTGAAATCGATGGCCAGTATTGATTTTCTACCAATAAGATCTTCTAGAATTTAATTAACTTTAGGTTATCTGATTTCAAGATTAAGTTTTCAGATAACTAGTCTTGCTGTTGAACATATCGAGAGGCTGCAATAATTCTTTTTTTTCCCTACATGTAAATATTATGACTATGTAAAGAATATGACTGTTTTGGCCAAATAATTTCTGTAAACCTATAATAGCTGCCTGTCCTGTTTTATTATTAGCCAGTCTTTGTCCTCTTCAGTCTTCAGAGCAAAAGTGTTATGCCTCAAGCTGTACACATTTTAAGATTTTGCAGGTAAAAACCTGTAAGATGCAGGTATGTTAGACCTTTTGCTAAAAAAAATAAAAGTGAGGGTGAAGAGGAAGAAAGATCTCAGAAAAGCTGAAGTGGAGTCTTTGTCTCTAAAACTTGTCTCCGTGAAAAAAAATAAAATATATATATGTAAAATTTTTATATATAAATACATACATAAAGAACAAACATTTGACATGAACATTCCTTTTTTTTTTTAAGGATAATTAATTTACTTATTGTTGTTACTCTGTGACAGTAAGTGCAGCTCTGCTTTCTGTAACTTAACCAATATTAATGTATAATTAATGGTCTGAAGAGAGCAAAGCCTTTTCTGTTACATCTGTACAGTATTTTGAGAGCACGGAGTCTGTCGTCAGGTCCCTCCCTGCCATTCATCAAGAGACTGGATGGCTCCCAACAGAAGTGGTAACCCCAGTCCAGCTGTGTGAGTGTACATACGTACATAGCAGACGGCAGAACTGAATTAAGAATGGGTGGCTTACTGTGCTGCATGGCTTATCTCCACCAGATTTTTGCAGCTTCTCACAGTGCTTGCATTGCCCTCAGTATGTTGTTGGCTTAGTGGGATCTTAGGGACATGTCAATCAAGATATACCGTGATGCTAGAAATAAAACTCAAGTTTATTTCCTCTCCTGGCCATCTTCTCCAGTCCATCTTTGACATTGTGTGGTCTTGCTGAATCCAAAGTTCAACATAGCTGGATTTTTCTTGAAAACCCTTCACAATACAAGTCTACCAGAGATATATTATAATGGAAAGCTAAGTGAAGTGCAGAGAAGGCTTGCAAAGCACTTAATAACTCAATCTTATGCATTAATTAAGCACCTAACCTCTTGTAGTGGTGTGGGGATGTTTTTAGTTTATTCAACTGCATATATTGGATTTTCTTCTTAGAGGCAATAACTACTGAGCAGTCAGTAGTTACCTGATTTCTAGACTTAGGAATGATCCTAATCTAAGGATCATTCCTAAGGAATCTAAGGAAAAGCTTAGATTTTTCTACTTACTTACTGGCTTTTGAAAGTAAAATAAAAAGTTAGGTTCTAATTTTGTGGAGGTTAGCAAAGGAAAGAGTATTCAAAATTACTTGTGGTCTGGGTTTTGTTTTTAAAGTGAAGCTTTTTTTCTTCATAACTACCTTCATTGAAGTTAAAATGCTTTCAAGTACTTCCTAAATAAGCAAATAGATAATATCATATACACGGTCTACCCTGAAGGCTTATTTGTGGGTGAACTCCAGCGTAAAAAGCTGTTGGATGAAGAAGAGGTATCGTTATATTTTACTATGGAAGATTTTTTTTCTTTACTCTGTAGGACTTCTGGTAAATATTGGGCTGGCAGTATGTGTGAGAATATATGTTAATATAGGTATTTTCATACCTATTTAAGTTCTAACTTTAAAATGCCTGGGGTTTTTTTGTTTGTTTTTTTCTAATGGACTCATTTTCTCTTTTTTTCTGGAAAACTTAAGATGATGACTAGAATGACTGAAACCTTATCCATGCAATTTTTAATAACATATATTCTCAGAATGCTCTGCTAGACCTAGTCATTATTTATATGACAGGCAAATCATTTTGCTATGCTGGAATTTATCACAGATGTTAGCCACTGAAAGCAAATATAAGAAAACTGAATTCTTAATTTTTTTAATATTGATTTTAGTTTGGGGTGAAGAGCTTCTGTTATAATGATATTGCACTCTGTCTTAAGAGTGACAGTTAGAAACCTTGCAGCTACTGCTTTGGATATTGTGTGTGTAAAGATACACACAGACTTTCAACATGGATATTAACCTTTATTCTGGTTCTAATTAAGAAGATGCTTCAAGAAGCCTTTCATTCTTTATATCTCAATTTGGAGGCATTTTTACACTGTAAGTGGTAATGCTTAATCATCTAAGGCTTTCATGCTTGTTCTATGTTTAAAGTTTAATTGATTTATTTTTTTTTTTTAAGTGATGCAAATTTTCATCATGTGATACTTCTAGCTTCCAAATTTACTTTATATATAATTTATGATCAATATGTCAGGAAAAGTTTGTGGGAAATAATTATAGGTAAGGAGCAAGTGATAACCTGCACACATTGCTCAGAATGTTTACTTCAGTTGTTGCTTTAGTAATGCCTTGTAATTTGTATGGAAACGTGTAAATACTGCATTGTGGTTAAACACCTCAAGGATTTTCCTGCAAAAAGTTAGAATAGAATTTTATATTTGTGGGTGACATCTAGTTTCTCATTGGGAATGTAGAAAAGGTAAAGTGTTTCCTCAGTAGAAGGTGAAAACAGAAATTGGTTTTCATAGATGTTGAGTTAAACTTCAAGTCTTCTATTCAGAAAATCTGGCTGGATAACTTAACCCTCATTAAGATTCATTGATAACATATATGGCTTTGAAAGAACTTAAAAAAATCTTAACTACATGGGAAGAAGAATCAGAATATAGATTAGTACAAAAAATACAGGTTGACTAAGGTTATTTTATCTGATAATAATTTGAGAGATTATTTTAACTAGCAAATAGGCAAAGCTGATGCATGCTTAAGAGCATTTGTACTGGTTGTCTTAAGGCTCTATGTTGATACAAAACCTTTAATTTGTTATACTTTCTTTTATTCTCATTTACTTTATTTCATATCTTTGAAAGAAATCAGTAGGTAACTATAAAATTTAACTATTATTGAAAGAACAAACAAGACTTGCCCATGTCTTTAGTGCAAGTTTTTCCCTTTAACAGTGAAAGTGGGTTAGAAGCACTATCCTTCCATAAATGACATTCCCACAGGTTCTGTAACATTTACAATTTTCAAGAGCCTGACATGTAACTGTACATTTTCAGTCATGACTAAAGAAACTCTGAGAACACTTGGAGTGCAGTACTCCCTTCTAGAAAAAGCAGGAGTGCACTTACTTGCATGAGTGGAAATTTCCCCGTTTACCCAATGAAATTATGGTAATAAATAATTCATAGTAAAGTAAAAAACAACAAAACCAAACAAACCAAAACCAACAAAAAAACAACAACCCCAAACCCCACACAAAAACCCCAAACAAAACCCAACAAACAAAAAAACCCCAAACCTATTCGCAGTTATATATGGTGTGATTATATGTAGAAGGTCTTTGAATTTATACTCAGCAAACCTGCACTTAATTTAATTCCTTGGTAACAAGCACATTAATGATAGTTATTCTGAAAATCAGGTCATAGGTTTCTTTTACTAACTATTCATAAGCGAATTGGAAAGAAATTAAATGTTGGTATGGAAAAAGTCCTTTTAAAAGTCAGTCTGCAATACAAAAGATGAGGAAAACAAGTTATTTTTGTTCTGCTTGACTGCAGCGTTACTGTAGGAGAAGGCATGCATAACCAAACTTGTCCAGAAATGTGTTTAATGTACTTGGAAAACATTAACTTCTTTTTGTAGTTGTATTCGTTGCTCCTGTAAGCCTGTTGCATGGTTTGATTATAGGATAGAGTTCCACGTCTTTATTTTATACCCAAGGGTGAAAATAACTGTTTTGGGGGTGGTTTAGCTTGTTTTGTTTTTTAAATTAAAATATTACTCTCAACTTTCTGGATTTGAGATGTTTATTTTAGGGAAAGGGGAATAATAATTAAACTACTCATTTATTGATAATGTTCAAATATGTCTCTGAGTTTTTTGTTGGTTTGTTTTGTGAACTACCTTCCTGCCCAAGGCTACAAAGTGGGAGCTATGATTTGCATGTGATGGCTGGTCCTGGTTGCTCATGACTAGAGGCTGATTGCTGGTGTTTAGAGCTGGCATCTGGTCTTGACTGAGATGTCAGTGACCCTTCGCCTGTCCCAAAAGCAGTTGCCATTGCAGGTTGCTTTGTGTGATTCCACGTACCCATTTATATTGCACTGGGTTGATAAGCCATTTCAGTAGCCTGGGTCTATTTAAAATACAGTTTTAAACACAGGTCATATATGGAAGAAAAGTAGTAGAGCAGGTGTTAATAACTGAGCTGCTCACCTCTTCTGTTCTCCTTCCCTCACTCTTTAGACTAGGGATTCACAGAATTGTTTCCTTACAGACTTACTGAGCATATAGCATGTTAACCTGGTGCCTGTGATGTGACGCCTGTAAAATAGCTCTTTCAGGAGCTTACTGTCTGCAAAGTAATGTTGAGGGTCATGAAGGTGGGAAGTAGAGGGTCTGGTGTTCCCTGCTTGAGATTCCCAGCTGGTGGCAGTTTCTTGAGGCTTGACTAGGCCATTTGAACTCCAGTTGACCAGTGGCTGTAGTGTCCAAACACTCAGCTGTTTATACCAACCTTGGCACAGTTTCCATGGTCAGCTGGCTCTGTCAAGGACAGCCTCAGCTGGGGCTCTTTGAATGCTGTAAAAACAAACCGTGAACTTTCAATGTGTTACTGGTTTGATTTTACATAAAGTTGTAAAAATCAAGGAATTCCACTTTTTCCTTTGTGAACTACATGTGAATTGGTCACACTAGTGTGTCTGAATTTCTTGTGATGAATTTCCAAGTTATTGGTTCAGCTGGGGCATCCAGCATATTAAAGATATTAATATCTGGAGATATTAAAACAAAAGTAACTGTTTAAACAAAAGTAACTGCGAAGAACAAGCATAAAAAACAACTGTAACCTTTATCTAAAACTTAAGCATCTCTCTGATTTTATAATGAACAGCAACATTCAAGTACGTATTACTGTTAATTCTTGAGTAGTTTCTATGAATGTTGCCAGACAGACTGTTAACAGCTTTATGACATAGAAAACAACAGGTCTGACCTGCTGGAAGACATACGGGAGTTCAGCAATAAGAATGCACATTGTATGATCTCTTTGATAGCATTCATAATTCTTGTTGTTTAGTGAAAAACTTCAAAACGGAATTTCATCCTTGTTGCAGATAGCTTTAGGATTAAATTCCTGTCATCTTTGGGATAGTTGACAGCATTTAATGGAGACCTGGGCTTAGGTTTAGAGACTATCAGGGGCAATTGTTGAATTTCATGTAGAAATAGATACGTAAGTGGAGAAAACATTTTAGGGGTTTAAAGAACATAGGGGAACCTAATCTGAAAATTAAACCTAGCCTACCAAGTCCACCTGAAGTGTGGGCTAGGTTATCTAGGTGACATGCTAGGCTTTCTACCAAGAGGGACCTTGGCATGAAATGGACCTGTAGTTACCTGTGCTACTATGCCCGGTCAGTTAAATAGAAATCATCAAGTTGTTTATTTTGGTTTTTGGGGTTCTTTTTCACAGCAGTAAGAGTTGAGAGCTTTTTATGGTTTTGGTTTTTGTTTGGTTTTGGCAGGTTTTTGTTAGTTTTGGTTTTTCACCAGGTAGAAAGTGCACATATATAGATGTTATTGGTGCTATTTTATCAGCTTTTATATTTGAAGCTTGAACAAGTGAATGTCAAGATCTAGCTGTATTATAACAGTTGAAAAAATAATGCTCTGCTGGAGTGTGGTTAGGATAAGGTATCAAAATTTCCACAGGGTCTCCAAGCATGGCTTATCCTACAGCACACTCTGCAGTAGAAGCTGGGGGGCTCAGTGAGATTTTCTTGCTTTCTCCAGTCAGATCAGGAGCTGAATGTTGAAGATACGTTGTGGTTGTTGCTCTCTGCTGCAACCCAGCTACGGTGGGAGGGAACATCCATATTAAAAGGGAACAGTGGAAGTATAAGATCGGAAGCACTCAGGGCGGCAAGTGAAAAGGGTTGGGGAATATGAGCAGAGTGGTCAAATAGGGCTTTCCCAAGAGCAAAGTCTGTAAGCTCCAGGAACGTTAGGCATTGCAATGTGGACTGAGCCCCAAAGGCCAGGCTGACAAAGCTTTGAATGTAGCTGCCAAAACCATCTAGTGGCTGAAGAATAATTTTCTCCTCAATGAAGAATATTTTTTTCCTTCTGCCCATCAGTGGACTAGTTGGTAGAGAGCTATTTCTGCAAGTGAAAACTTTCGGGGTTTTTCTGTTTGTTTTGGTGGATGGAAAGGGGCAAAAAGACTGTGCAGACTTGTGTAGTCACCTGGCTGTTTGGTAAAAGGTGAACACAGTGCTGAATAAGTAGTTTAAAACTTAACTGCCAGAAAATTAGAGAACGTGTGATTGAAGGCGTTGTATACAGTCGTAATCTGTCTTCACCTTCTGTATGTCCCTTGTCATTAGATGACTGCATGTTTTAGTTATCAACAATCATTGCTGAATAAGAAAGCAAAAACTGAATAAGAAAAACTGAATAAGAAAGCAAAAACAAAAACAAAACATGGCAAACTGCAAACCTTATAGCAGAACCAGTTTCAAAGCTATAGGAATATATAATGGTTTATATGGAAATAGTGTTCAGAATTCACCTAAAGAATTCACCTTTTTCCCCCTCCTTTAAAAACAGAAGAAAACAAAAAATGCCAAAGCAAACAAACAAGCAAAACCCACACCTTTGGAAAATAATAGGAAAATACTGCTGATTTCCTCAGAAGAAATGCTGGCTAAATAAATCAGGCTTGGCAACTTAGAGTGTTTGTTTTAGAAAATACACGATAGCAAACTGTCATTTGGCTGTCAAAGTATGAGGGAGTATTAGCTGAATTCTTTTGTGTGCCTGACTTCTGAGTTTTCTGTGAGAAGGGAATTGTAACAATTACACATTGTTACAGGAGGATGCATCACTGCACTCCTTTGTTGCCCCTGGTGCTCTGTGCAATTTTGCATGTTTTTTTTCATGCGTTTCACGTTTGCTTTTTGTAGTGGGGTGTGTGTAGATTTGTTTCAGAATTTGTTTTATTCTGAATTGTTCAGCATCTTTATCTGCTTGAAAGAAAAGCCAGCCTATGTTTTAGGGCAGATACACAAATAAGGGGAGATTGCATAATAGTCCTGACGTTGGCCCTGTCTAGGTTGGCCAGCAGTCTAGGAAACACTCATAGTATGCAAGTCTCTTTGTAGTTAGCCTCTAATAAGTGAGGTATAATGTGATAATTGGTATGGTAATTAAGCTGGAAAACTATCCTCTGTTTTGCTTGCCAACTGGCTTTATATGCCCTGATGTTAATGGGTAAACTGATCCAGTGAAGAGAAGCTTGAAATGTTTACAGTCTTGACTGTATTTAATTACTCTCTTACTTCAATGGCTAGCTTTTTTTTTTCTCTTTGGGATTCATTTTGTTTTCTTTTGCATCCATAAATATAGCTGTTTGGTGTTCATGAAAATTTTCTCCAAAACAGGAAAAAGAAACCAAAATTTTTTTCTGTGTGTGTGTATGTGTGTGAATGTTCTTCCTGGAATCAAATTTCTGACTTCATAAATTTATGTATGCCAGGCTGTAAAATATTGACATGTTCTGATGTTAATTCTGGTTGCTTTGCACATGGTGTTTGTGTATATATATTTTCCTGAAACAAAATGTTGTTTGACAGGATGTGATCTGTATTAACAAGAAGCTGTTTTGTAAGTTAAGAGTAAACAAAGTTGTATGGTAAATACAGAAGTATGCAGGAAATCTGTAAGTAGGTGAGAGATCTACTGGCTACAGAGGATAAAAACTTGTCTTGACATTGTCTTCCTGGTTGATAGTAGGTGTTTGGGTGGGTTTTTTACCTATTTAAACTAAAGCAATGCCAAATGCCTTACAACTTATTCTTTTTTATAGCAAGCATTTGTTATTATAGGTATTTGGGGTGTAATAAAGTCTGCATGATGTGGATTTCTCTGCAAAACCATAGATGTAACATAGTGAATTATAAAAACTGCTATTAAACATAATTTCTGTTTCGCAGGTTATTCGGCAATAGTTATGAACTCCCGTTTACGGGCCTTAGGTGGGAGGATAAATAACATACGAGCATCAGAACTACCCAAAGAGAAAACTCGGTCGGAGATAATCTGTAACGTCCACTTTTTGGATGGCTCAATACAAAGCTTCAAAGTTAACGTAAGTTTGGAAAACTACTTTTTTTAAAAATACATAGAAGTTTGCTTGAAAGCTAAATATCAAATGTGGGACCCTGTGGCATGAGATTTCCAAAAGATGGTGAAGATGAAGTGTTGCCATTACAAATTGCAGAATTACTGGTTCTGAAATGGATTTATGAAGTGCTACTTTAATTTTCTTTAAAGTCAGCCAGCTGAAACATCACAAAATATTGCGTGCAGATTGTATCTGGGAAAAGGTCTTCTGTATGATATGGAAACCATGGAGAAACAGATCTCGTGATCATTATCAGCTATGAATAAGTAATTCATATTTAAAGGGGACTCCCAAATTTGAATGTGCTTCTCCTCTCATCAAAGCACTGGTAATGTTAAAATGAGGAGGCCTTGTGCTGATGTCAGTACGTGTTTTCTGAAATGTAAAGATGTGGTGAATAGTGAAGATGTCATGGCTTAGTAGGACAGATCTGTTCAGTCTTTTGTACTTCAGTGTAGTTTTTTTGGGAGCGGGGAGGGAAAGGGCATTAATGGAGGTTTGTACTCTACACTTTTACTGTATTTTATCCTATAGATATTATGGTTTGTAACCATTTTTTCTGCTTAAAATTATTAGTTAATTTTAAATTAAAACAAAGGAAATACTTTCACTCCTCAGTCAATTTGCAGTATAATTATCTGACTATGCAGAAAACTGGATGAATTCAAGTAAATCATATGAATTTGTGATATGATACTTGTTTTAGCAATTTACCCTATTTGAGAAGAAGCATTTTGCTGAGACAGCTGCATTGTTGAATCTCCTATATTATGTGGTACTTTATTGTAGGAGATTAAAAACTTCACCTGAAAACTGTGTTTTCCTAAGTGTGACTACAGTTCTGTGTGCCGACTAATTTAATTTTTAACTCTATCTGTTGGATATTTATTGAAATAGAAATTATTTGGTAGATAAACAGATTTTTTTTCTAATATATACAGAATTAGGCTCACATTTAGTATATATTTTATCTACTATATATGTATGTGTATTGATATATGTTTGTGTGTTTGTGTGTTTATGAAGTAGCTAACATTGGGGACTGGAGTACAAGGAGAGTAGGTATTTAAGAGAAAGGGCACCACATCAGTATACAATTCCCATTGTTTTTATTCAGAATGCTCTAGAGGATTGCCTTGTCTATCACTAAGCTAGCATAATTGCCTTCCCCCTGCACAATGATCTTTGAAAAATTGGGACTTTTAAACTTTTTGAAATCCATGCATAGTAGCCTAATTCTTCCTTGTAAACAAGTGTTAACACAGCTTTAGGTTTAGTGTTTGGCCTGAAGTCCAGCATTGTAGAAGTGAACTTTGTTTCTCATTTTGTCATTTGAGGAATGAATGCAATAGGATAAATGCGAACCACATTGAAACTCCAGACCCAGCTGCCTTCAACAGGTGTTCCTGCTGGTTACCTCCTTCATTCAGGAACTGGAAAGGCCTCCTTTACTGCAGCTATAGTGCTGAACTGTCATAGGGTACTGAAGGCCCCATTATCGCTCAGTTGAAAAGAAGCAGGGAGCATGGCTACCCCACTGTGTTATGGGCTAATGCAAGGAAAGGATTTACCAGAAGATTTATGTTCCTGAGCTTTCTTCTCAGGACTGACTACAGAGAAAGCCTGCACTTATCTTCTAGGATGGCCCTTCTTGATTACCTCACCTTGATGACTGCCTAAGGACAGGCTTTGCCACAGTGGTTGTGTTGCAAGGTTCACTTCTTAAAAGGGCTTGAAGCCATCTGCATAAAATTTGTGTCCGAGTTCTGCTTACTTTAACAAAAAAATTCAGCATAGTGAAAAATTTGTGCTTGACTGAGCGTGTGTTTTTTCTTTTAATTGCCAACATCGTTCAGTTTTATGTCTGTTAGCAAAGAGCAGCTCGGGTCTGTGGTCAGTCTGGAAATCAGCTAGGCACGTATCGAAGGAAAAATAGTCTTGCCATGAACAGATTTTCCCTGCTAGTGTGAATCCTTTCTGTGTTACTGTAGAGAAACTTTTTCTCAAATCAAGACATTGATTTATAGATCTGATTTTGCTCCATACTGTTTTGCATCATCTTTGAGTTGTGCTTCTGTCTTAGTACCTGTGATTGTTGCTTTTTTAACAAGTTGGCTTTTGGTAATAGGGTTTCCTTCTGGAAATAGAATGATCAGGCAGTAATAATGAGAAGAGCTTCACACTTGAAATGTAAATCATAAGGAATACTTTTCCTTCCCCACCGTCTCAGTTAAGTTCTTCCTTCCAGTATTTGAGAAGAAACATGATTTTTGCAATTAAAACCAACAGTTACTGTTGGTATGTTTCAAATTATGGGCAGAGATATGTGTCTTACCGGTTCTTTTTGCTTATGGGTGTGAGTTTTATAATTTTAAGCCACTCATAGTAAAATGCAATGATGTGGAATTGTTGGATCTCTGTCATTAAGTTTTCCTGATGGATATTGTTTGACAACATGAGATCTGTGTCCTTGCATATCGCTAGAACTGCTGTATGACGTTTCAGGCTGGCAACAAATATTTAGTTTTATATTGAAGCAGAGATTAGTATACTCTGACTGCAAAGCAGTAAGGCAGTATGAAATTTGATGATGCCTTTGGGGACAGTGAGAAAGTGATCTGACCTACAGCAGGCTTGTTAGTCTTAGCCTTTCATAGGGCCTGACTTCATAATAAATGCTGAAGGAAAGACTTAGTGGAGGTGAAATTTTTCTGAAATTAGAACTGGAATGACTAACCTCGTGTATATGTTGTTTTAAATCATTTTTGACGCAGAGGAAATGCAGTCGGTCAGAGCTCTGTGAGCTTGGATAAATATTTTGTATGACCTTTATATAGGAAAATACTACACTAGAGTGTATGGAATCTAAAAGAGTTATGGGAATAGCAGGGAGCTGGCTCAAGAGGTGGCAGTAGATCTTGCTGAAAAGATGTTAAAAGAATACAGGGATATTAATAGGGTTCTTGACTGTCAAATTTCATTAACATGTTGCTATTGAATCTGTTCCAATAAATCAAAAATGCAACTTTTGAGGCCTTAACAATAAAAAGGATACAGGAATCTGAGGTAGCAGGTAGGTTATCTTGAATAAAGAGTAATTGCAGTGAGGGAAATCAGTAATGTAAACTCGATAGCTTTCATAAGATGATGTAGTGGGAGAGTTTTAAGCTCTATTTTCAGTTGCAGACCACAGAGGAGAACACTTGTAGTTTGCAGGCTGAGCTGCTCGTGTTATTGTTCCTAAAAGGGGAGCACTATTAAGCACTAGACAGGAGTCTTCAGCCAATGTCAAGGAAGTATTAACAGTGTTAGTCTTGGCATTGAGGCAATCTTCCAGGGAATGTCACATATGGATCCTGGCTACTCACAGATGAAAGAGGGAAGTTCCAGTCAGGCAGGCAAAGAAAGTACAAGTAGGATGTTCTGCAAAAGTCAGGACCCAAGTTAAAAAGAGGCTCTTCTGTTTATTCTAGCTAAACAAAATCTTGCATGCACTGAATAAGAGTACCAGGTGAGTAAATAAATTCCAGGAACAAAAAAGGACAGTTTGCAGAAGAGCAAATAAATTAGCTGTGTGTAAAATTAGCGTGGAAATTAAAAGAAAAAGCTCAGAGGCATATGGGGACCAAAGGACACAAGCTGTTTGGTGGTAGATGACTGTTACAGGCTAAATTAGGAAAGAATAACTTCAAACAGCACATGAGGGGCAACGGCTGTTGTGTCTGAAGTGAAACTGAATTTGCAAAAGCTTAGGTGGTGCTTAACTTTGAGGTTGTCATTGCCAGAAAGTGGAAGCAGAGCTCTTGTAGAGAAGAGGGACAAGGGCATGTGCTACAGGGGGATGTTGCACTGTCCTCTTAAAATGTCACTTTGTACCACTTACCTTCTAGAAGTTAACAAACTGAAAAGGATTATTTGCATATTTACTCCTTCACATCAAAGATCTGAGAGTATTCAACTTAGGTTTATACAGTACTTAAAACAGTGGGTCTTGATCACCCCAGCTTCTAGGCAGTACTTGACTTTAAAAATAGTGAATAGGTTCTTTCTCTTCAAAATAGTGTAGTTTACTAGAATTAAACTTGACTAATCTAAATTCCCTAAATACTGCAGGAAATTGTTGCGGCATAGGCAGAAGCTAATAGGTGTTAGTTATGACTTCTTTAAATATTAATTTTTGGCCTATCCAACATAAGGTGAAATATATTTCAAGGCAGACTGTAAATGAAGGTGAATGTGGTTATGTGGTGGTTGATGCAAGGCTTTTAACAGTTCGGAATAAGGGTTCTTAGATGTCAGGAAGATGAAATAAATGAAAATTTCTGGTACAAACAAGCAAACCTCTTGGAAATGTTTCTTTTTAGTAGGAAAAAAAATCTTAAGAGTTTGTGTCACTGCAAGAGAATAGGCTAGTGTGGAAAGTGGATGTTGTTTGTCTTTTTTATCTCATTGTAGAAAGGCAGGAGCTTTATTAAGAATGCCTTAACTACTTGCTGTAATGGTTGACAGGGTTAAGGAGAATTTTCTTCTAATGCCCAGTTTAGCTGAACAGTGTTCACATTGATTTGCCCTCTTCCTATGGTGGAGGGGCAGTAAGAATAGTGTGCTGTAAAGCGCTTAACATGTCGTATTTGAATACACTGTCTTATGGAATGTATTGGAATGGATGTCAAGATTCTAAAGCAGCCATGTGACATGCTTGGCCTGCCTCACTTTACATCTCAAAACTGTTTACGTGCAATATAGATTGAAGATTGTGTGGTGTGAGCTGTGTGGTAACTTTAAAGTGTATAGGCTGAAAAAATAATTCAGGTGTTTCATAAAGCCAAAGCTGAGTAAATATAGATTCTTCTTGAGGAAAAACAAAAATCTTTGGCTTTTGGAATTCTAACAACTGAAGAAGACCTTAACAATTTAAAATGACTTTTTGTACTTAACTTGGATTTCTGGAGTGGATACTTGATCTAGGCACTGTGTAAGAAGCTTTGTGCTTTTAATACGAGAGAGCAAGAGCTGGAGCCACAGAAAAGTACTGTTAGAAACTGCTTTTAGTAGGAAATGTGGAGAGAAGGAAGAGAAGGAAATAGGTATGTAGGTGGAGGAGAATAGAACTGTCTGAGTAGCTGACTTTTTTTTAATGTAAGCTCATGGGAGCATTGCAAAGAGCTTGAGCTGCTGAGCAAGAATATTGTAGCAGGGAGCTTGCTTGTCTTCAAAAGGAAACAGCATAGCAATTCATGTGTGCTGGGGGGAACAGGGGGCATACAGTTGTGACAAGGTGGGGAGAGAGAGGATGGAGGTATCTGAAATGGGATGAAGGAGCAGAAGCATGAAAAATGAGAAGGAAATTAGGAGATAATGCTGTTGCAAAGAAAGGAGACTGAAAGGAGTCAGAAGTGTTGAAATTCAGAGAGAAAAGAAAATTAGCAGAAGAATCTGCCCTCTGGTCTTCTCCTGCCCCATTTGTAATGAAACTTGAGAAGCAAGTCTATGTCTCATCCTCTCTAATTACTGGTTTTGATCACAATATGACTTCAGTTGCTCATTTAGCTCGTGTCAGAAGTATGCACCATAGATGTGCAATTATGCTTCTGAGCAGTGCTGGTGTCATGAGATGTCACTTGAAAGGGTTTTAATATTCTGCTTATAGAAACACAACCCTGGGGAAATGAGTATGATATGTATTGTAAGACAGTGCTAAAGATGTTCACCTGAGGAAATGCCCATTATTTCAGAGGGTTAAGGTGATGTCTGCTCTTTTCATAGGGCCCTCTTGTGTACACATACGGTTAATCTCTTGACAGCAAATCTCAGGTCTTCATAGTGGAGCCCACTTCATTGGTGGTGCTGAACAGAGCTGCATGGCAGAGTGGCTGTGCATGACGAGGGATGCTTGGTTATGTGGTCCTTACCTGTCACTAGATCTATACTATTTAAGGAAAAAAAGGGTTTGATCAGTGTTGTGGTTTGAATATCCCAGAGAACAGTAGCCTGCTCGGAAGAAGGGGCGAATGTGCAGCTGGGGAAGGAGGAGGTGACAGAGATGCTGCTTTTGATGGCTGCGCAGGCTTACAGGCCTGAGTGGACTCACATTTATTGCAGGGCCTTTTGTTGTGAAAGTTAAACAAGATGGGAGACTGTTGGAGAGGAAAGGGTAGTTTCATATGTAAGACAGTCAAGTGTTGCCTACATTGTTTTGTTCATACGTGACTTTGATCCAGGAAAAATGGGCACAGCTTTCCACAGGAGGCCAATAGTTGGCTGTTACCGTAGCTTACATCTGGAGCCTGATGTGGAAACACTGAGCATTCCTATCACAAATGAGCTGCTGGAAGTTTTGACCTAGCAGTAGGAAGTGTTGGATAATATTCTATCCTCCAAAATAAGGTAGCCAAGTGGGTGTCTTGCTTGTATCTTTGTTCTTCTTTTCCCATCTTTTAAATAGAAAGTTTGCTTCTATGATAAAAGGGAAGATTATGGTATATGTTACTACTTAAAGCACTCAATTACAAGAGTGTGGTACCCTGTTAAAAAAAAAGATTAATCTGTCATCTTAAAAGAGCTTGAGTGTTGTATAATAAACAAGGTCTAGATAAAGAGAATTGGATACAATATTGGCTTATTAAGCAGGCATTCTTATGCACTGAGTAAGGCTGGGGCCATCCACAAAAATGTGGTCACTCTCATGCTTATACATGAGGTTCTTTGTTTCAAAAGATTAAGAAATTTGCTTAGAACCTATAGAATCATAGAATAGTTAGGGTTGGAAAGGACCTTAAGACCATCTAGTTCCACCCCCCCTGCAGGTTGGGACAGGGCCAGCTCACACTAAACCACGTCACCCATGGCTCTGTCCAACCTGGCCTTGAACACCACCAGGGATGGAGGATTCACAACTTCCCTGAGCAACCCATTCCAGTGCCTCACCACCCTTACAGTAAAGAACTTCCTCCTTATATCTATATCTAATCTAAACTTCCCCTGTTTAAGTTTGAACCCATTACCCCTTGTCCTATCACTACAGTCCCTAAAGAAAAGTCCCTCCCCAGCATCCTTACAAGTCCCCTTCAGATACTGGAAGGCTGCTATGAGGTCTCCATGCAGCCTTCTCTTCTCCAGGCTGAACAGCCCCAACTTTCTCAGCCTATCTTCCTATGGGAGGTGCTCCAGTCCCCCGATCATCCTCATGGCCCTTCTCTGGACTTGTTCCAACAGTTCAGTGTCCTTTTTATGTTGAGGACACCAGAACTGCACACAATACTCCAGGTGAGGTCTCACAAGAGCAGAGTAGAGGGGCAGGATCACCTCCTTCGACCTGCTGGTCACGCTCCTTTTGATGCAGCCCAGGATACGGTTGGCTTTCTGGGCTGCGAGCGCACACTGAAGCTGGCTCATGTTCATTTTCTCATCAACCAGCACCCCCAAGTCCTTCTCCGCAGGGCTGCTCTGAATCTCTTCTTTGCCCAACCTGCAGCTGTGCCTGGGATTGCTCTGACCCAGATGTAGGACCTTGCACTTGGCATGGTTAAACTTCATGAGGTTGGCATCAGCCCACCTCACAAGCGTGTCAGGGTCCCTCTGGAAGATTTCTGCTTCAGAAATCAGAACTTAAATCACAGCTTAATTTTTAAGAAATTTGTTTCAGAACGAAATGCTTGTCTTTGCAGTCTCCTTAATTTTCCTTTGGTAATTTTCTTTTTTTTTTTTTGCACATGTATATTTTATTTTTGCTTTTTAATAGTAAGATTTGGAAAATCTCCTGAACAATTAGTTTGCTATATTTTTTTAATAGTCCAAATAGCAAGCAGACTTGCCTGATTTTTGTTCTGTCCAGCAATTTCATATGTGAAAATCTAGACATAAAGTGCCATACAGCTTTGCAAACTGTTATGTATTAGCATATTTAGGATTACAATGTTCTTGAAGGGAGTTTGTTTGTTCCTTTTTGTGGTTGTGTTTTTGTTCTTTGTTTGACTTTTTAGTAGAATTGGCTGACAGTGTTCCCTGGCAGAATTTGATTAATCCACAACACCATGGCATGGAGATATTTGTTTGGTTTTGGAAAATTATACTATGCTCATACTTCTGGATCTCTGCTGCCTGTGTAATACGCTGTTGCACCAGGTCTTCTGTGGTACCTGCCCTGAGGGATATCTAGGCAGAAAGCACATACTGGCTGAATGGCAGCTGAGGAGCACGTGGGAGTTCAGGCTGAAGGACAGGATCTTATGGCTGGAGCATAGGATCCTACAGTTTTTTTTTCTCTATCCTGGTGTATACTTATTTTGTCTTTTGACAGCTGATGTGGAAAACAGCAGAGACCAGAGCAGCCCCATGTGGCTGTAAGCCACCCTTGCAGCCTGTTCTCTGTAGAACTAAGACTATGGTCCAGGGAGAGGTTGCTTAAAACTGAGTTGTTGGATTGACCTCAAGGGCTTGTTGAGTTCATGTTAATTCATATTGGGATTTCACATGCTTAATGTATTTTGGGAAGGAATCCTCTTTAAAAAACAAACTAACTAAAGATACTTTTATCATAGTAAAGTTCTTATTGCTGGTAAACTTTGATCCATAGAATTAGCAGCTATTTTTATTCATGGGTTATTTAAAAAAAAAACGCACAACATTTATTCCAATTAATTGTACCTTAAAAATTGTAAGTGTTGCAGAGGTTAACTTCTAAAGTTTTCTTGTTTTCAGAAACAAGACACTGGACAGATTTTGTTGGATATGACCTATAACCAGTTGGGTGTGACAGAGAAGGAATATTTTGGTTTACAGCAGAATGAAACTTCAGTAGATTCACCTGTAAGTATAGTAAATAATATATGTGTGCATGTATATGTGTATATACGTATATATACACATGCATACACATGCATGTATACACACATATACATGTACACAAACATAAATTAACAGTATTCATTTGTAAATATTTTTAATCCATCTAATAGTTTTTCATTTCACAGCGATGGCTTGAACCAAACAAACCTATTAGAAAACAGTTAAAAGGTAAGACTTGTTTTTAATATTGTTTTTAATCTCGATTGTAACTGTGTAGTCCTGCTTTTCTTTGTTTTTATGACTAGAATAAATACAGTTCTTGTAAATTAGTGTGTCGAGATGGTAGATTTTCTTTACAAACAAGTCTTATCTTTGCCAGTCTTTTCTGCAGAGCTTTCTAATCTCTTACTGCTGAGTGCTAATAAGACCTGGTAGGTCTTTGACCTTTGATGCTGTAATAGCATCTATACCTGGCTTCTGAACAGTATTGGGCATTATGGCTGTGAAAGTAGTTGTTATGTCATATGGCGCCAGTAAATTCCTCCTGATAGGGACGATAAAGGAGTTTTGATTGAAGGAAGTGGAGCAAATTTCATGTATAGATTCTGACAATTTCTTGTCTCAAGTATAATAATAATAAAAAAAATGCTTGTTTTTAATAAAAAACATAATGAAAGAAAACCCCAGTCCTACACACTTCCAAGTGCATGTGTTCTTCTAGTATCTCTCGTTTATAAACATCTTTGTGTAATACAGAATGCTTACCAAGAAGGACAGGCTGGTCAGCATGACTATCAGACAGCAGTGTAGGACTGCCTGGCACTGTTCTGATTTGTGCTGTGACACTCGAGCTACATTTTTCAGTTCTCTCATTTCTAACATATGCTATAGATTGTGTACAAATTGAAATAAAGATACATGATGGTAACATGCTGAACTTCTGTTTTCTTGTATTTATATATAAGATAGAATTGTGCATTATCCCAGTTGAGATGCTTCAATGTATATACCACATTTTTCTCATCTAATACCAATGAGGTAAAGATAACTAACTAATGCCTTTTATGTAAAGTAGCATATACAAAGTAATTCAAATGAAAGCATCACAAAATCTGACAGTATTTTCTTTTCATAGTTGATGTTCATAGTTGGGGATCACGAGACACATCTTGTGGTTTCTTTTAGATTCATGAGAAAAACACAAGAGAGTTCTATGTGGTGCATTTATTATTTTTTTTCTGTAAATACAGAAATGAAAACTTTTTTTTTTTTAACAAAAATTTGATGTGCTCTTCTAAAATATTGCAGGAGGTTTTCCCTGCTCCCTTCGTTTTCGTGTAAGGTTTTTTATACCTGATCCTAACACGCTTCAGCAAGAACAAACCAGGTAATTTCTGTTTGATGTTTGCTTCCATGACCTAGGAATATGTAAAGCCCTTCTTTCCCATCTCCACAGCTTGACAAACTATGCTTTCTTAAGTTGAAAACTTTTTATAACTTTATGTATTCAGTGTTTGGAATTGACAGCTTGATGTGATGCTCATAATCAATGGTTTCTGTTATACACAGCTTACAATTCCAAAATACAGCCAAGAGTATAAGCTAGTGCAAAGGTGGCAGTTAGTTTATTTGTATGTTGGATTCTCCCTACCCCCTTTTTTTGTTTTGTTTTTTTTTGTAACACTTTCATTACTTGAAGTACTTGCCTGTTGCATTTTTTTTACTTTTCTTTCTGGATCCCTTAATTAATCAGATGCAAAGATTAAAAAGTAGGAAAGTTTAGTGATTCAGCTGTCTGTGTGCCCTAGGTCTATGTTACAAGTTTTGTATCAACACTGAGTCAGTTTTGAACATGTGTGGTGGATTTAATGTTGAGGGTGTGGGAGGGTGGTGTTTATTTTGTTTCAGAAAGGACAGATAACAGTACTTGTTTTCTAGTTTGTCCATTACTTGTAACATGTAAAGATCTATAATGTTTCAGTTTATAGTAGACCTTTAAAATTTACTTTTGCAACCTGTCTCTGAGGTTTTGAGGTGATGTGGTACCTGAATTACAGGCAATTTTTAATTTACTTGTCACAAGGCTTTAACTGAACACTTGTTCAGTGCATATCATTTGGAATTTAGAATTCAGATATGCCTATTACTCTGGCTTTTTTTGTAACTTTCGTTATTCATTGCAGTGATTTGAGAATAGAAATAGTAGATCATGTTATATGATACTTGTAGAAAACTTAGCTGTTGATTTGTTTTGGTATTTGCTAATCACATAGTTGTAGGCTCTTCTGCAATTTTAAACTGAAATTATTCAAAGACCTGCTCTGTATGGTTCCTCACATCCCAACTCCCCAGTATCACTATAAAGTAACATTGTCGAGGACACTAATAACAGCAAGGCTGAACTGTTCATGGACAACTGTTTTAGAGCTTTTTTGTCGGCATCTGCTATTTGAGAAATGTCTTGTCCTCCACTTAGTAGTTCTAAGATAGACTATCACAATCTGGGGTTGGCTTTTTTTTTGAAGTTACATCCAAGATGACTATTACTGGGAGTAAAAGAGCCCAGTTCCGTAATGGTTTGGGTTTTGTAGTGTTTGTTGTGGCATTAATGCTGTGGTCCTGGAGTTATAGTACAGACTGCCAAAAGACTTTTAAAACTGTTGTGAGAGTAAGTGGGTGTATGATTGCATTATTTGTAAATGCCACTAAGGTTTATTCATCTGTTTGCATAGTTTGCCAGGAAATCTTAGTAAAATCAAACTAATGCATGTAACCATTTAAACCATACCTTTAGAAAGTGAAAATAAACCTATGTTTGCTTTTGTTTTCAAAAAACTTTGTTCTAGGCACTTATTCTTCCTGCAACTGAAGACTGATATTGCGGAAGGAAGGTAATAGGAGCACTCTTCAATTTCTCTAGAATTCTTTCTAAAATAAAATTAAATACCAAAACAAAGCAAAAAAAAAAAAAAATCCGAGGGTATCATTGCTATAAAAATGCACCTCATGAAATATTGCTTTAAAAGAAAAAAAAATTGCTAGGGTAAACATTACAAATTTTCGTACAGCTGAGTTATGAAGAACAGTTTGCAAGGCTGTAGTGAATGATCTGCAGGAGGTGCTGTGTGTTTGTAAAACATGGTGTGCCAAGCATAGTATTTCAAACGTGGGGACCCACTGTCTAGTACAGTAATTGGGATGGAGTAGCAAAGTGAATTCTTGCTCTCATTTCTCATTATTTCAGGGTTATATTCCCTCTGTGGTGGGCATATAACCAGTGGTTCCTTTGCCTGTGTGTTTGTACATTTTTGAGAGGAAAAAGGAGGTCTGAGTATCTGCTGCCAAATGTAAATTGCCTTTAGGTGTTGGCTTTTTAATTCCATGCGGTCACTTTTGGTCATGAGATTGGAGCTGTCTTTGTGCTTGGCATTTGGCTAATTTTAGTGTTTGTGTCTAGTTTAGAGTACGCCAGACTGCAGCTATTAAAGTCATGTCCAGAGCCCCATAAAAATCCCTTATGCTTTTGCTTTCCCAAATAAGCATCCAGCAAGAATACGAAGATGTCCTTTTATGTTTAGTTACTTCCATTCACTTAAGCTGCTGCACAGCAACTAGCTTTTAATGTCCAGTCCTACTGTGCTTTGACAATCAGACTTTGTAAGAAAAAATCAGATACTCTTTGAAGTAAATGAGTCTTCACATACTGAACTAATTGCGGAGACATAGTTAACAATATATTTGTACATTATATGTCTAAATGAAAACATCTCTTCTCTCCAGGTTGTCGTGCCCCATTAATTCTGCTGTTGTCCTGGCATCGTATGCAGTACAATGTAAGTAATAACCAATTATTACTTTTTTAATAAATATATTTGACTGACTACCTTCTCTGCTGCGTGGCACTGAAATATAAGGAAAGATTTCTTTCCTTACATATGTGTGGAATATTCAAAAAGCTACAGTGATGCTTTGTAAAGAAGATGCAGGTTATTATAAAGCCTTCAGTCAGTCTATATAGAAAAAGTGTTAGGTCTTTAAAAAAATAAAGTTGATTCAAGAATAGCATTGCTCTTATTTATGTGTACTTGAACTGCTGACAAAAAAGGCAGGCTTTCATTGTCAGTGGAAACAAAGTAATGAAACTTACTGTCTGTTACAATAGCTATGGGAAATGTTTTCAGGGAAATAAATCATCATCCTGAGTACAGTTAGGGGGAAAGTAAACTCATGATTAAGAAACGTCAATGTTCTTATGTAGTTTTTTTTTTCAAGGAGTTTGAGTTGCTATGTAAAACTGTCTGTCACCTTGCAGTACATTTAAGGTGACTCTATGTACAAGAACTTACATCCTCCTTGTCTTCCTGCAACTGGCAAAATGAAACTAAGGGTGGTATTAAAAAAAGTCTTCTGTAGGGTAACCGAAATGGTGCCTGATCCCTGTGCCTTACAGGCATCCTAAACAGATGCGTCTTCCTCTAGCTGTTTTTTACTTTCTCATTAAACAAACAAAAAACGAACCCCAACAGGTGGAGGGTTTAGTGGAGTTTGTCTGTTTGTAAAATAATAGCCAGAGGAAAGCATACTAGAATAGCTAGGCTTTCCTAACTTAGGATAGTGCTGTTATTACCAGTTTGGGGGGTTTAGTTTGGGGAGGTTGATTTTAGGGGGGTCTTTTATATATAAATTATATGACTGTGTGTATATATTTATATGTAAATGAAAAAAGGCAAAACCAAAACAAATGCAAAAGAACTCCAACAATAATAATAATTAAAAAAAAATCCAACTTTCTCTTTTTTTGCTAGCTGATGGCCTTTGTTTTGCTGTTTGTATGATTCTCTGCCTCAGCAAAGCATGAGGCATATGAAAGACATATTGTCTTAAAGGAAAAAGTTTTTTGTTTTGCTACCAGGTTGTTGCCATTTACGTAAAGGTGGTGGCATGGGAAAGACCTTCTGAAATCAGATTGTATAGGTCTCCTTATCTAGTCGTGTTTGCTAGGACTCTTGTCAGCTTAAATTGTTTAAATAGTTTTCTTTTGGTCTTTCAATTTCTAATGATGCTTAATAAGGAGAATTAAAAGGTTTGGGATATGAGGTATCTGCTTATTAAAGAACCATTGTCTGAAGTTGGATCAGTTCTACCTGAGCTGTTTATTATTACTGCCACTTCTTGTGGGTTTTCAGGCTGTTCTCTACTTCTCTGACATCTCTGGTATGCCGAAAGGGAAATCATTATTCTCTGTCAAACTTATGTTTATTTATTTAAAAGGTGGAGCACTTGTCACTGGCAGGAGGGCTGAGACAGATGTCTTTCATTGAAGCTTGATGTTTGGTATTTCTGCTCTTGTTATTTTAACTATAATTTTCACATGTGGCAATTGTATGGTTTACCTTCTCAGACTCTTGAGTTTTGCAAAGAGGCAGTTGGTGGTGATGTCTGTGGTGCCTCTTGAGTGCTGCTTCTCTGCATTGTCCTTTGTGCAGGTGCTTGGATTCAGTACTGTGATTCTGAAGTAAAGCTCTGACATGCGACTCTGCACTGTTGTGGCACACCCTGTTGTCTGCTGGTGCTAAGTTACAGGAGAATACAAGTGGGTGTGAATACTATGTCTAAGTAATGTGTGACTAAACTGGATTATGAATACAGTTCAGACACTTGAATAAGTTGTTAGTTTATTATCAGTAAATATGATTTGTGACAGAAATGATCAATGGATTTTGGAATCCTTTTTAAAGGAGAATTTATTAAGGTGTATTTCAAATAATTCCAAAATTGTTCAGTCTGAAGGATACTCATACTGAAAAAAACAATCTAATGATAAATCATACATCTTGGTTTTTACTGGTGTAAAATGGGAATGTTGTACAGTCTATAAAATTAATAAGGGACCTATGCAGTGTATGCATCCATTTTTGTTTGGTTGGTTGGTTTGGTTTTTACTTAAAATCACACAAAGCTGATTTAGCACCACTTGTTTTCTATCACTTTGTGTAGGAAACTCACATTTCCGGAGCAGTATTTAAATGACTAAATATTGGTATGTAAGAAGTCCCATGGGTTAGTGGGAATATGCTCTTATATGCATAAATCCTTTGCTGGGCTGGGACTTGTATCTAAAGCACAGCAACAAAGCCAAGATAAGATGTTATGAATACTTGTAAGCTTTCTTTTTCCTGAGCTTCAGTTGCTCAGTGATTCATTGTGGCTGGAGTCTTTCTTGTATCTCCTGTGTTACTGTTCCCCTCTCAGCTCTGCTTTGAGAGCCAGGAGGTTTCTGTAGCATGCTATCTGTCTTTGGGATTTCATTCAGGAAGTGGTTGGCTGGTTAATTACTTGGGATTCAGATGGACTTTAATCTCTTCTAAGAAAAGGATGGTGGGTGAGGATGTGGGGAAAACTGAACTTAGTGTGCAAGTCCCTCGGGAACTAGGCATAAGAGAGTTTGTCAGAATTTTGGGTACACCAAAAGTACACCTAGGGGAGGAGGTGGGCTTTAAGATTTAGAGGAACATCAACAGCAGCTCTACGTTGAGCGTTGCACCACATAATTCTCCTGTCAATATTCTTCTTGCAAACTCTTCCAACTTGCCTTTGTTTTGCCCCTCTCTTTTCTTACAGATACTACACCAAAACCTCATACTTCCTAATTTATGGCAACCTGTCTCTCTTCATAATATCATTTGGGGATACGTGTGTGTGTCCTCCCTGCTTGTGCTTTTGTAAAGCGAAATAGTGCACAGAAGGTCATAATTTAAACAGAGAGATTTGCTCAGAGGTCATTCAGGTTCCTGCTACTCTCCGGGGCATCTGTAGCTCTCATGGCTCAGAATCATAATCAGACTGGAAGTATAAAGATGACTTTCACTTGAATTTCCATTATCTGAATTTATTTACCAGATATGTTGAGTAGGTTGAGGATTCTGTGCATGTCCCATCTGTTCTTTTTAAGCCTGCTGTTCGGTCACAGGTTCCTTTGATCAAGTCTTACAGTACCTGTTGTCAGCAGTAGCAGAGTGTTACCTGTGTGATGATGATGAAACTCCCAATAAAATCTGCTTGGAGAGATACATTGTAATACATGCCCATTTTCTTTCACATGGTTCACTGTGGTCTAGATTGATTCTCAAGCTTGCTAGCATCTCTGTACAGCAGCTCTTCCAAGACTGTCCTGACGGTTCAAATACAGCAGCTCTTCAGCTGTTTTGGACTGTTTTCCCTCAACTATGTTTTATACTTGCACTGGGCAATAGAGGCCACTTCAAGGGATCATTGCTTTAACTATTGTTTGTCTGGTGTTTTTGCACTATGCCACAAATAATTTTTTGAACAGTAATACTTCAAAGTAAGTATAATGCTATATCTCTGGAGTGGAGCTCCAGATTAGGATATTGGTCAGTGCTGTAGCTGACTTTCTACAGAGTCTTGTAGACTTGGTACTATTCTGTAATTTTAAGGTGATGAAACTATTTAATATTTTTGTCTAACATAACTAAAAAGGGGAAAAGGATGGTTGCCCAAAGTCGAGGGCCATGTAGTACAATGTTATACTAATGATGACGAAAATTGTTGAATGCTGAGACACAACCCAGACGATAGAAGATCAGAAGATAGTTTTAAGATGCATTAGTTCTGCAAAACCTCTTAATGTTTTGGGAGTACTGATAACTATTCCTCTAAGCCTTTTATCCTCATACTTTTGTAAAATGAATACTCTTTGTACTTTGGATTATGCTTTGCTTTTATCAGTACTTTTTCTGATGGTGACTGGTTTCTGAACTACACACTGTATTTGAGATGCAGAAATAGCAACTTAGTATAACATTTTTTTAATTTGGTTTTTCCTTTTATTTGTGATTTTGTTGTGTTTAACTGTGAGTAGGTTTTGAGTTGCTGGGGTTTTGGTTTTGTTTGGTTTGCTTTTTAAGTCAAGGTATTACATTGACTGACTCATTTTTCACTCTGAAGTGGTGATAGGTAACTTGGAGACCACTACTGTGTATCTGTGGTGGGTTTTTTTGTTTGTTTGGTTTTCGTTCTTTTTCCTACAAATGTTCCTTCATTTTTATTAATGCCTAATTTCTCATTCTGTTTTACCACAAAGGGTCATTAAGTTGTCATAAGCAGCTACTTAGTCATCCCTGGATTGAACATTTTTAAGGTCTCTTGAGTCTGAATCATTTTTTTCCTTTACAAAACAGGTTAGTTTTATCCACGTGATAGTTAGTTCTACTTGTCCAGTAGAGACATCATGCTTGCTTGCTTACTTAGTGGCTGGGTGGGTTAGATTTCATTCTCTTGTCCTTATTTGGATACAGGCTCCATTTGTTGAAACACCTTTCCTTCTCTTAGCATCCTCTTATGAGGGTTTTGGTCCTTTTTGGAGTCCCTCTCTGATAACAGTTTTCAACATGGTGTCTTTAATCTCTACATCTACGTGTATTTTTGTCATTTCAGTGTCTACATTTTTATGTTAGTTCTTTGAAACTTAACTTTGATGTAGTGGATTATTTTCTGAATCCAGAAGCGTTTTCATACCTAAATACTTTAGTTACTGTTGAGAGTAGCTTACGCTATGCAATGCATCATCTTTCTTCTGTTTTCTATTTGTGCCAAGAAGTGATAACTTAAAATGTATAAACTGATTGAACTGTACAGATTAAGAAATATCTTTTCTTTTTGTACCTCAGTGTTCATATGAAGATAAAATTATCATTAGCCTCTAATATTATATTTCATGCTCATCTCAGCACATGAGTCATTACTTCTGTTCCAATTTGAAGGCCAGTCATATAACTCTATTTTAATCCTGGACTGGAATATTGTATCTGAGGATTTTACTCCTTGATAAAAGTTAAATTAGTTATACGGCTTGTCTGCTAAACTTGTCCCATTTGTTATTTTCTGTTCCACTGGGAACCTGATCTGTTTATTTAATTATCCTCTTTTAAAAACAGGCAATTCAGTTCACTTTTGTGCTTTATTCATGTCACCTAAAATAGGCAACCCTGCAAAAAGTTATGAATTCAATGTGAAGCTACTCAATTTTATTTTTTTTTTTTTTTCTGGTACATTTTTTGGTCTTTAGGAAGTTGATATTAAATGTATTTCCAAGGACTAGCTTTTGTAAGCATTCCTTTGGATCAGACTGTCCATAATATCTGTGACTGATTCCCCTTCATGCTTGGCCAATAAGCAATTCATACATTTTCTATCAGACATCTGTAGTTATTTGGAGTGCCATATGGCGAAAGGGGTGCTGGTGCTATTGCTTTGTATGCAGATTTTTTTATTATTGTTTACAAGCACAGTCTATATAGAACTGGAGACCAGCTTGTCTTCTGTATCTGAAAGGATATCACATAGATGACAAGTAGAAATCAGTCACCCTTTACATTCTACCAAGCTAAAGGCTTATCTTATTCTACTTTTGTGTTTTCTGGGGAAAACTGGAAATTGGGCCAGATTGACATGGTGGTATTTTGGTATTCTTAACATTCAAAATTAGCAACAAAATTGATTTCTGAAACTAGAACCAAACAAATAAGTATCTTGGTTGTGTAGCAGAAAGCTTGAATGTCAAAATTAGCTTGGTGTACGTAAGAACCACAGGCAAATTTAGCTTGGAAGGGGCTTATTCAAAGTCAGATCACGTTGCTCAGGGCCTTTCCAGTTCGGTTTTGCATTTCTGGTGCTGAAATTTGTTGACTTTCATCTTTTTTGGTTTTTGACTCAAACAGGAGTCTGGTTCTGTCTTTATTGCACCCTCCCTCCTGGGTAGTGGAAGGCAGAAATGAGATTAGTGCTGCCTTACCCTAGTATGTAAGCCAACTGACCATTAGTTTCTTTGAAGAAACTACTGAATAAATGAAATCTCAAAAATTACTGTAAGAGTTGTTGGCTTCAATGGCTTTTTTTGCTTCCGTGTGTATCAGACCTTCCCTCTATAAAACTGCTCTCCCTATCCCCTGGCCTTAATTCAGCAATATACCTGGTACTCGGGTTTCTCTTTCTAGGGAAGATGCATGTGTACCCGCAGAATTCATATTGAAATTAATCTGTACTACATGAGCACCCTTGTTCTTGGTCTTCCCTTTCTCTGTATCTGAACGTTATAAAAATTGGGGGGTGGGATGGGAAGGAGAGGTGTCCGTTTGAATTAGTCCTTTTCTTTGATGCCTTCTTGCACAAAAGTCTTTCTGCTGCCAGGAGAAAGAAACAAAAATATATACCTGTGACATTGTTCTAACTGAACAAATTCTTTGTACCTTCTGAAGAAAAGATGACTTGTTCAGGCTTCAGTAAGGCAGTTCACACCCTATGTGAACATACATGATGTCAGGATTTTTATTTGGGTTTTTTTTGTTTGTTTTTAAAAAAAAAAATTATGAATAATTACTGTATTGGGAGTTTGCACAACTACTGATTTGGTATGTTAACATGGGAATTCATCCACGGAAAATTATTCTGTGGCTGCTTGACTATTGCATTATTCTTTTACTAAGAATTATAAAATAAATATCCTTTTAATTGAAGCTGACTTTTCAAATGAATGGTCCATCATGTTCTTATTTTTAAGCTTTGTATATTAGATATAGAACTCTAAAATACAAGAATCTGAAATTCAAATGAGTGTGGTTTGTGATTTCCCAAATTAGAAATAGATCATTACTGCCCCTCTGTTGTCTTCTGGAGAAATCCAGTGAAGAGGTAGAAACCTCACATACGAGGTTTGATATGTCCTAATTTACTTTTTTTCCAACTTGGATAATTAAATTCTGCACAAGATCATTAGTCCTCCAAGATGTCTACTAATCAGCATTTATAGTTTCTCTTCAACTGTGACAGTTGGCTGGGGAGCTGAAGAAGCAAATAGTACTCTAAACTGCTCCCCCTTGTTGACATGACCTCAGGTAGCTAGGAGGAAGAGGATAAAAAGACCAGAGCACCCTCCAAATTTGGAAGATGAGCAAGAAGACTCTACCTCATAATGCATGAAGGAACAGCAGTTGCCCTCTTTAGAGAAGGTAAAACTACAGTAAAAACTTTTTGCCTAATGCAAATAAAATTGAAGCGGACAGTTACGTTGTCTTATTTCTGGCAATCTGGCCTCTTCCCGTTGACAAGAATGTAGTTCAAGCCTGCTGCAACAAACCTTGAAAATGTAGACTGTGTTTCATAGAAAAGGTGGATTGTGATAATCACTAATAAAGGAAAAAGTTTTCAATCAACTACTGTCATTGTGAAATTGTGTGTTTTATTTTTAAGCAGTTATTAACATACCTGTTTTGTTCAGAAAGTTTTTAATTGTTTTTACTGTTACAATAGCCTTAGTCTTGGCAGACTTGGACTTTTGTTAATATACAGATATTCCTAAAAATTATTTCCATTTCTTGTTATACTTCTGGATCTTCTGTCTTGTTGTTTTTGTGTTTTGTTTTCTTCTTCACATATGTTATTTGACAGAAGTGTTCAAATACACGTTTTGTTTCTAACGGTAAATATTTAGTCTTTTGCCAGCCATTTTGTAAACTAATTTAAAATTCAGGCTACCTTTTAAAGAGAAAGGGCTAAGCTTTGCAGAAACATCTACATTCAAAATAAGTTATTTACTGTTTATCATTCCATTTTTTATTTTTATATTTCCCTTGAGGCTGCCAATTAGGTGTGCAATTATAGTGGCTTTTGACTGCATTTGTCTGGGAATTGTTTCGTATCACATTCTGTTTTCTTGGCTATAAAAATTACGCTTTTTTGAATACTTACCTGGCAAATATTAGTTATCCCCTGCATTACAGATACTCCATAGTTAGTGTAGCTGTAAGTTATGTCTAAAGTCCAGAACTTTTCCCACCCCCCCCACTCCCCCCTAACCTGAATCAGTTAAATGACTCTTTCATACTTTGCATTTTCTGGAAATTAATGGTAGTAATATTGTTCCTAAAAGTAGGCTCTTTAACTTTGATTTAGCTGAGGGGCTTTCTATGCTGAATTGTTTGCAGTCTGTTGTGTTAATTTACAAGTCTTATAAGTAACTTCTGGGAAGCTTTAATGCTTTATAAAACGTATTTTATGGTCCTTAGGGAACAAGCAGATTAGTACAGGTTTTAATTACTTTCTTAAACATACCATATTTTTTTGTGTTGAATCTTAACTATTTAATGAAAACATAATTTGTGTTGAATTACTTGCTTAATCGAAGTTAGGTAAATTTGTGGCAAATAGACAAATACCATATTTGCAGCAAGCTCCCTGCTGTCCCAGACTGTGCACCTTTATAACAAGTAAAAGGTTTATGTATGTTTTCCAGGATATAAGCCCAACCTAGCTTTTAAAGAAAACTTGCATAAACTGAGGTTATAAACTTATGATCATATATACTTTCATTTTGTTTCAGATATACAACCAACTGTGGATCAGAATTAGTTTTTGTCTAGAAATTAGTAATTATTTCAAACCATCTAAGAATTAATATAATTTTTGAAGGTATAAAGTTTTAGGGAACTTTTTAGTTTATTTGGCTGTAAACATATATTTATTTTGGTAGCAGTTTGGTAATGTTATGTGAAAATCAGCAGTTATTTCTAGTGCTTTAAGTAACTCGGCTGAGTTCAGCTGAGGCAAAATAGACAATTTAATCGTTAGGACAGATCCACAAGTGGTAGTGTGAACAGTTTTTACCTGACAGTGTGAAGAGTAGATGCTTTCTGAGTCAGATGTTGTTGAAGACTTCTAGTATGTTATAGTCACATGTATATCAAATTGATTTCATTTACCATCTCTTACTGAAGCAATTTGGTTTTCTCTAACATCACAGTAGTGCATGTCTGTGCTGCTATGCCATGTAATGCCTGTCTGATGGGGGTACAGCTTGTGATGCAAAAGGGAGGCTATATAAGTAACTAAAAGTAATGAGTCATTCAGTGTCTGATATTATCATTATGGTAAGCATATTTGGAAAAAAGCCTTTCTTCTTCCTACAGTTCCCTGCATTGAACACTGCCTGTCTGTTGAGAAGTAATTTGTAATTTTTGCACTTCCCTGTATGTGTTTTAATGAGGAGAAGGAATTTCTTCTAAATAAGAATCAATTAACTATGAAAACTTTGTGTATCTGTTTTGTGTTTCCTAACAGCACAACTTGGAGACTATAATGCTGCAGTTCATCATCCAGGATATCTGTCAAATTACAGCTTTATACCAGAGCAGAACAAAGATTTTCTTACCAAAGTAGAATCGCTACATGAGCAACACAGGTAACATTAACTTTTAATTCTCCCTCACCTCTTAAGTTTTTAAAGATTAAAAAAAGGATGCCAAAATGAAGCCTAAAGATCTTAGTAGTTTCAGTACAAAGGCAGTTTTATTTCATATTGCTTCTATTAAATGAAATATTTGGGTTTATCATGTAGCTGGTATTCTAATCATATGTAGAGTATGATGCCAATGTGGTAAAATGTTTAAATGAATTTCTAGCTATAACAACCAGTAGATCAGTTGGCCTTCTCCGTTATTAATTGCAGCCATCTAGAATGCTGTACTAGATGGTTGAGGGTTTTTTTTGAATCAAGGACATTTGGCTGTTTTTTCCAATCCTGTATATTTTTCTGGTCTATCACTTGGGGTAAATAAAAGCAAACAAACATGAAACGTTTCAATGTGCTTTCTCTCCACTCTCCTGAATGTAATATACAGACTACAATAGATTATTCCAGTCAGTCTGCTGCTAATTACTCTTTTTGACCCTGCTGTTTTGTCTCTTGTAAGACTGCAGCTCCAGAATTAGTGCTCTTGATCAGATACTTGTAAGCTGAATGCAAATATGCCAACCTAAGAAATTATTATCTGTGAGCGTTTGAGCAAATGAAATCCCGGTCTCTCTGGACTTGTTCTCTCTGTCTGTATCTTTACTGCAACAGAGCTAATTCTCCACTCTCCTTTGGTTTATAACCTGAAATAGCTCCATATCTCCTCCTGATATTCCTTGACTTTTTTTGTCATCTTTCAGTACTCTCACCTCTCCCTCTTTTTTCTTTACTGCTAGTGGGTGTAGTGAGTAGTTCTGAACTTCAGGTGTGCTGCCTTGCTGTCCAGAACATGCATGTTGCATTGTTATTTATGGGGCAAAAAAAGAGATAATCACTGAGCTCTAAATGCAACCATTCCCTCTGTGTAGGTACCTAACATAGACTCCTTTCCTAGCAGCTGATATTCTGGAATGCAACAGCAAAAGCCTCTACTTCCAAATTAATTAGCAGTTTCCAGTAGGCTCAGGAGTTTTAAGAGCGAGACTTGTAGACAGGCATGAATAAATCTGCTGGTCTTTAGGAAGCATCATGCTGAGACTCTGAGGAGTCTTGAAGTAGTTAGTTTGAATTCATTTATTTAGTGCTGTCAGAGATATAAAACTGATTGTGTCCTGCGGAGAAAATACGGTAATTACTATTGGTCCAGACAGAGGTGTGATGAGAGGTCTGTGGGAAAGACTCATTTCTTTTCTGGGTCCTTTCAATAAAATTGATGCTTTCATTGAGTGGTTTTGGTAGAGTGAAGCCTTGATGACTGAGAGGTTTACAGTAGGTCATGGTAGTTGAAGTTCTGAATAAAAATGCTTGAGCAGACTGGACTGGGAAAAATGTTTCTTTATTGTTTTAACACCTTTTTTGAAACTTAGATCTTTAATACTATTTATTTCAGAGTGCAGGGAGAAGAAACAAATTATTGTACATCCTGGCAGTATTTCTTCCTTCTTTGGCATTCATAGTGAATACTTATGTCTGAGACATTGTTTTGACTAGGTCAGTACTGGTAACATACCTGATGAGAATGGATTACTGACTGGATTATTTGGTTTTAAAAACTTCTAGTAGATTCCATCTAGCCTTTCTGTGAAGATATACAATATGCTTATTTGAGGTATGGGGATTTTTGAGTTCTTGTTACTGGGGAACAAAATAACGTCAGAGTGATAGAAGCTTTCCAGAAGACCCAAAGATAGAATCCATGTAAGTCTTGCAGCACATTTCACGTCTAGTGGCAGAAGAAAAAGTATTTTAGGATTTATACATAGTAGATAAACTTGGATGGCTTTTCCTTTGTGAATTTCATAACTATAGCTTAATTTTCTTTCTCACCTTATTTTTTCTTTTTTAGACATTCTTGTTTCTAATCTTTCTTCTAAATTACCTCCTTCTGAGAGGCTGTGCAGTATAGAATATTTACAGATACATCTTCTTGTTACAAAGAAAGTTTTTATTGGGAAATTGGTTGCTCATCCCTTTAAACAAAACACATACAAATGATTTTTCAGAAGAACAGGTCCAGAATGGCTAAGGTATAACTTGCTCCATTTTTGAGAAGAGTTTAGGAGGGCCTTCACCACTGAGGAACTTGTGGCACTAGTTAATGAGGTTTATTTGTCAGACACTGGCCTGTGGGTTTCTTCTGGTTTCCCACATTTGAAATAAATATAATATCATGTCTTTTATTTTTGACTGTGGTAAATATGTATTTCTTTTTTTGCCTTCTTTCAGTGGCCTCAAGCAATCTGAAGCAGAGTCCTGCTACATAAATATAGCACGAACACTTGAATTCTATGGAGTGGAATTGCACAGTGGTAGAGTATGTTTACATTGTGATTTTTTTACCTGGAAAAAAAAAAGAAAAGTTGTGTGTTTTACATGAACTTAATAGCAGCAGAAAAATAACACTAGCGTTTAAGTATTGACTTTAATGTGTGTGTTGCTTTTATTTAAGGTTGGGTAATTTTTTAATACATTTTCAATGTAACATTAGGTGTTGGAATTTCAACCATCTAAGCTAGATCTCCTTGAAGGAGTAATAGTGTATTTTTAACATAAATTGTTTCAATACTGCAATATATTTTACTTAATAATCTTACTAAAGTTTATGATTGTCTTAGCGTGAAAACAAATGCTCTGTTTAGTGCTATGATGTAGTTGACAAGTGTTTTAAGAGTTCGTTTTCTCTGAAATTACTGACAGTGTTAAGAATATAGAAGATGTGGTTGTGACTTGGGTTTTTTGGTTGGATGGGTTTGGGTTTTGGTTTTTAAGTTTATTCTTGTATTTCCTGACTTCAGGCTAAATCTAAGCAGTACTTAACAGTGTGGAAGATGACCACTAAAAATCAATTTGAGATCTTTCAGATACAGCCTGTGCATTGATAGGAAACATGTCCCAGTATTTTACTGGCTGCTGGAATGTCATAAAATCATAGAATCTTGGGTTTGGATTTTTTTAGGTATAATAACATCAGTGAATTCATTTTAACAAATATCATGGGAGATTAGTATTTTGGACTGGGACAGAGGAGAGTGGGGAATGATTTTTATTTTCCTGGCAAAGCTCCTGGAGAAAATAGTTTAGCCTAAGTAATCCTTATCAAGTGTTTATTTCTGCTAATGTAGGTTTTCAGATTTTTCTCCTAAAGCTGTTTAAATCGGTATTGATTTTTAAAGGTAGAAAGCTGGAGTAAGCTCTAAGTGATAATAATACAGGGTTTTGCCCTACTTTAGGGTGGCTGTATCATGGTAGGGGCAGCTAACATACATGCAGTTTATCACCTGAAATACCTTAGTTTTCTCCCCAAGTGTTAAAATAAAGGGCTATCAATTCTCGATTCCTGCACGATGCTGGCATAAACTGGCAGTTCAGGCATTTCTTCCGATGGAGATTCATCCAGCTCCTCTAGCAACAGTTCTTGGCTAAGCAGAGCAGCAGGTAGCTGAGGATTACTAATAATTTCAGCCGATTCTGGTCTATCTTGAGCATATTTGAGCTGCTACCTGCCTAATGATTTTCTTTTATTATACTCTCAGAGGCAGCACTGATATTCTCATCTTGTCAGTATTCGGTATTAATGCACTATGTATTAAATAGATTGTGCTCATTCTCTATGTACTGCTCTGGTATTTCACTGGAGGTTTATAAATAATGCAAATTTTATTCAGCTTCATTCATTCATGTGCCATTATCGTGCTTCTATGCAACTATTTTTAAAGGATTTATTGTAGACTTTCCATTGTATTATTAGAGCTATCTGTTCTATTCTTCTGTACCCTCTTAATATAAAGAAATTGGGATTGGATTTACAAGAAAACTGTGTATTAACTGAGCACGGAGTACCATCTAGAGGAGCATCTAAGCTACTGAAGTCTTTAACAGAATCCATTACCTTTGGTCATCCTTAAAAATATAGTGTGCAACTACTTTTAAGTCAACCCTGATGTTTTAATCAATGGAGTCTACACTTACATGTGCATTTATGCACGTGTCCATCTCTATTTACTGATTTGTTAATGTATTCGTATGTGTTGATTACAGAGAAATAGGATGCCAAGACTTGTAACTTTTGTAACATCAGTTTGGGTTTAGACTCGAGTTGACAATTTGGTGTCCTCCCCAACCTTTTAATTCAAGCATTTGCTTATATAGAAGCATGTGTTTCCTCTTGAGTTTCTCAATACCTATAAAGGACTGTAAATGTGTTGATTAATTTTTCCAGATAAGTGTGTTAAGCTAATGGGCAGGTTTTAGTTTAATTAGCAATGGATTCTCTTTAGTGTATCATATATCCATGTACACGTATATATTCTTCTAGCATACTCTCTCATATGCAGAAATGTGGTCATCTCCTGCCCAGTCTTTGTTGGCAAGACCTTTTTGGAAAAATAAGGAATTGTTTTCTCTGTCTTTTTAAGCAGCTTAGTCAGGACATTTGTGTTCAGTTCCCAAAATTCTGTGACATTTACCTTGACTGGTCTTCAGAAGTACTTCGACTTCTTTCCCATGGAAAAATTAATAAGGCTGGACTTGAAAATTTAGTTTGATACTGATCTAAAGAATATCTAGAGTAGTAAGACGAACATTATAACTTGTTTTATTGAGTGAAAGTTAATTATACCTGGTAGATAATATCTGAGGAAAGAGTATGTGAAGAGAAATCCAAATATGTGGTTGAACTTTTGCCTCAGGAGTAGCAACTTAAGTATAGAAAACTTGAAAATTAATTTATAAGTAGATAAGTGGGAATAACACAAACTGCATCTGTGTTCTTACAGTATTTTTCTTTTGCAGGATCTCCATAATTTAGACCTCATGATTGGGATTGCATCTGGTGGAATTGCTGTATATAGAAAACTCATCTGCACAAGCTTCTATCCCTGGTAAAATCCTTTACTAGTAAAGAAATATGTCTAGCCTTTTCAGTCTTATTTTCATTTGCTGTAACATTTATTCCAAAGAAGCCTGCAGTGCATAAATTTCTTCATTATGGAATATCATTGTATTTGCTGGTATTGAGAGAGAAATTAAACCTGTTGCCTAGGCTTTTAATTTTCTAAGACTTTTGAACTCCTTGCACTATGTGAAGTCTTGAGATAATTCACACAAAGGTGTAAGTATATAATTAGGAGGACCCTCTGATCTTGGAGATTTGCTGTTGTTATATGCACCAATATGTCTTTGTAAACGAAACGAACAACAGTATTACTAGTAAAGCTCAACAGCTAATAGTCTGGGGTTTTTATCCTGTCCCTCAGCAAGAAGGTATTTGCTTCATCGAAATAAAATGTAGAATTACTGCTTTGGAGTTTCAGGTCTACTGGAACTTGGATAATATAGACAAATTTTTGAAAGTCATCAAACAAGGCTATGTAACGTAAACAAGGCTTACGTTACTTGTTAATAGAACATTAACAGGTTTTGGATTTTCAGGGAGAGACCTTTGCATTATTCTGTGATACTGAAAATCTTAGAATGTGTCATAATGCTTCTTTGTACAGTTTATTTTTTACAGCAGTGTGTACAAGAAGTCTAACACAAATGACATTAGAAATTAGTTAAGCTATAATTATTTATAGTACTTATGAGCTTTATTAGTTATCCTAAGAATGATAACATAAAATTAGAAATTATATGGAGGCTGGGCATTTCCATAAGGTTTTGTACTGGGTCAGAAAGAATTCTTTCCACTTTTTCTTATTTAAGATAAGTTGTGAATTTGTTTTGCATACTTTAGCAAGTAAAGCTTTATCGTGTTATGCATGATTTCATTATGTAATTTGTGGCAGTTTTCCTGTAGAATAGTTTCAGTAAGATGGCTTAGTGTTCTTAATCATGACAGAAAAGTGCATTCTAATGGGTTGAACTTGCTTTTTGCCCCTTAATTATATAAAAAGGTCCTTTTTAGAGATATTCCTTAAAGAAACAGGTCATTCCATTCTTTCATTTATGAACCCAACCATATAGGTATTTCCTAGGGGAAAACAATAAAACTGGTTTCAATTTAAATTTTGGTGGAAAATGTACTGCACAGTCTCTGGATTTTTCTTTTATTTCTTTGCAGTGAGTTGTATTTCAACTCACTTGGATGTTCTGTAGCCATCACAAATGTCTGTCAATAATGCTTTCATACAGCACAGCAACATGTTGTATTTTTCCATTTCTAATGCACACTAAGGGATAAAATACTTTTACCTTTCACCTTTGTGCCCTGAGCTCTGCCCTTTCATTTGTCAATCTCTCAGCTTCTCTAAACAACTGCAGGTTTTAAAAACTGCCAGCTGGAGGCACATTTTCTGTCTTGGGCAAGTCTTGCTCTGCCAACTTGGTGACCTCAGGTATGAGCAGATAATAGTTATTCCTGAACTCCATAGCAATGGCATTTTAAAATCCAGGATGATATGATTTATTCTTGTGAAGGAAGAGGGAGCTTTATAGCACATAAGACAGGAGGAATCCACAACTTCCTGTGCTTTTACTCTTGGAGAGCATAGAGAAATAAAATACAGAAGCTAAATCAACATTCACAAAAACATTCTCATTTACAAAAAGAAATTTAGGGAATATAACCCACAGATTTTTCATCTTAGGCAGCAATATTTTCAGTTGACAGCTAATGCAATTGTTCCAAGCTTTCCTACTCTCTCTCTAAAAATATCTTCTCGAGAAGAGCAAAACCTCACTACATAGGGGATAACTTTTTCCTATTTCTTTCTGAACGAATTAGTCTTATTTCTTTAGGTAGGAATGGTGTCCATTCCCTGCCCAGCCCAGTCTCCCTCACTCAAACAAGCAAACAAGGAAACTCACCAAAGCAGGCTACGCTGTGCTGCATTTCAGTATAAACTTTCAATTTCTTTTTAGACCTCAAAGCAGGATATATTTCTGTAATGTCTGGAGTTTTAATGTGTCATGAGCTGAAAGTGTGGAGGTAAGGAGATTCCTTACAGAGCAGGATATGCCTGAAAATACAAAAAGACCCTATTCAGATAATTGGAATAATATTTAGGCTTTTTATGTAACACCACTTGTACTAAGTAGTTTCTCCTGTAGGCTGAGCAGGCTTCACCATAAACGTGGTGGAACTCAAGGTGGCAGCAGACACCATCAAAGCACTCTTTCCAAAACTTTTAAGTACTCTGCAGCATTAGTGCATGACAATACAACTATGCCATATGGTAGTAGTCAAAGGGGACCCAAAAGTTTTCAGGAACAGAAGCAGTGACAGAGTACTGCCTTGGCAAAAGGCTGATTTTCAATCAAAGCAACCTACATAAAGAGCTGACTGATCAGTCAGAGGCAATCCAAGTCAAGACAAGTTTAAAAAATATCTCTGGATTTAATGTAGTTTTCTATATGCTCTGTAAAGTTATTCTTGGGGTTGCTTGACTGTTTTGTGATAATTTCCAAATGCATTTTGCAAGTAAAATATTATATTTATGGCAAAAACCATACAAGCACTCTACATAGGCAGCAATTGAGGTTATGCGTTAAATGCTATTCAATGTGTGCAGTTTCTTTGCTTTGAAAACTTCAGAGAAACTGCTAGAGGAATAGTGGGTAGTGGGGAATGAACAATATGTCCCACATGATGATAGCAATGCAGAAACTGAAGTAAAAGCTAAGATGACCTTCAACATGGTTCATACCTGATGAGGACTAAGATGCTGTGAAATGTTATCAGTTGACAAGAATATTCTGAAACTTCTAGCAGCAACCTTCCAAAATATTTTCATGGTGGGTTTTTTTTTTTCCTCAGGCAAATATTAAATGGTCAGACCTTAAATAACTTTCCCAAGGCATCCATATGATTCCAGCTGATCACAGATTATGCTGTTTTTTTTTCCAAAATATGTAGATTTACAGTTATTGAAGTAGAAGTATTGCAGAGAAAATTTAGGTATTTTAGGCAAATCTTGTTTTGCTGTAGGAAGGTGTGTGGGTTCCTAGCAGTTTGTTTAATTTAGCAAAACTGATAAGCATTTAACTATATTGAAAATTGCTTGAGCACCAATTCCAACTGTAATCCTTACCTTAGAAATTCTTTATTCATATTTATATATATATATATATGAGGTGTTTAGTTCTGTATAAAATTGTCACATAAGTTATGTAGGAATGTTAAATTAAGTGAAAAGTGTATTAACATTCATTATTAGAGTTTTCATACTTCTACAATTATGATTTTAACTACAGTGTTTAGTTATTCCTACAAGTGCATGGTATTTTTCACATTATGAAGCCAATTCTGTGAAGTGTCTGGGAAACATCAGATGTTGTATGACCAACCTTGTCATGTCATTAGGTTCTTAAATTTTGTTCCTTTAGTCACAGTTGTCATATGATTCTTAAGTTATAGAAACTTGACACGCTCAACATTTGTGCAGCTTGGTAAAGGATGTCATCAAGTTTTTGATGCAAGAATAGATTTGGTGGGAGAGAATTGCTAGTGAACTATTTAAGGAGTAAATGAGGAAGAATCTTAATTTTAAAAAGGCTTTTCCTTTTTAGCTAGAACTTTTCCTTTGATTTTCTTGACACCTATTTGCTAATCAACACAGGAGATGAGTATTATTCACTGAATATTTAATAGGTACAATCTTTTAGGTTTGCTGTATGTGGTATTATTTTTCATTGTTTTATCCCTCTTACTGTTTAGTATTTCACAGTCTGTTTCTTTCTTTTAGGGTAAATATATTAAAAATTTCCTTTAAAAGGAAAAAGTTTTTTATACAACAACGACAAAAACATGTAAGTAGTCCATTTTCTTTTGCTCAAGCAGTCATGTTCAATTTTTTTTTCCTTAAATGTGAAGACAATAAAATGTGGATGAGAAGGCTTTGTTGTGGTAACCTTCCTTTGAAATTCTGTTTTAACTTGGCCTTACTGTTCTGGTGCTCTTGTCATCTCTCTGTTTCCCATTGTTGTGTCCTTTCTGATACTGAATCCTTCCACATTCAGTCTGTTGGACTGTATCTTTGCTATGCAGGTTTCTTCTCCCTTGAGGACTTGGTAAATGCAGATCTTTAGTAACCTAGTTTCCCTTATCTTGTCAGTATCTGCTGTTCTGTTCTTTGATGCTCTTCCTGCCCTGTAGAGTTCCTTAGTGCAGTGAATCTACTAAACAGCTTAGGAGGACTTTGTGAGGTCCTTTCTGATTATGGGTCTCACTTCTGGGGGAAAGGATGATTCCTGAAGAAAGGTAGATCTCTGCAGCCAAAAGACATAAGGTTGGAAACGGGGATAGTGCTCCTCCTGCTGCATTTCACATGGACAGCTTTAGAAGTTGGCAAAATAAATGAAGATAGCTGATAAAGCTGATGTAAAAGTTTTCTACTTTAACAGACATCTTCATAATGCTGTGTGCTTTTTACAGAACAGAAGTTCTGTATATTAGTCTATCTAATGGGGGGGGGGTGGGGGGTGGATCTTGATTACAATGCTGTGCTGCCACAATATGAACAGATAAATTTAAACGTTCTTTTCTCTTTGTAAAAAGCTACCTGATGTTCTGGTCATGCAGAAATTAGTGACTAGCAGGTATACGTATATTTTCATTCAATTGAGGATAGAACTTGAATAGATAGTAAAAGGTAAATGTTAAAAGAAACCTAAACTTTATGAAGTCTCTTTCCAGTAATAAATGAGCTCTTTAAACTGATAAGAGTTGTGTTCCAAGAAGACTTTTTGACCCACACTGATTAGAAGGTCTGCTGAACACAGATTGCTATAGATGCTTTTTTCCTATCCAAAAGGAGAATGTTTTCATCCCCACCCACCCCCACCCAAGTTTTGTGGGTATCTTCCAAATTTGAGGAGTGTTCATGTATGAACTCATGCTTACTTTTCAGGGCTCATGTGTAAATGAAGTTACTATCTAGAGACACTGTTACTGTATGAATGCTTACACACATAGCATGCACAAATGACACTATTTTCTCTTTTGAGAGAGTATGTCCTAACCCACTGTAGAGGGATCTTAAGTTTTATGGAAGCTGTATGCTTCTGAATATACTGTTTCTGTGCAAACTTATCTCAGTCTGTGTGTATTTCACTGTATGAAGAAGCGAGTGATTGGCAAACTATTCTATTAGCTTGTGAGTGTACTTGTATTTGAATTACACTCAGTGTAATTATATTACACTTGCAAGTATTACCCTTTAGATTTGAGAATTAAAAATTCACTGATAAGTAGTCATTTTAAATTCTAAATATCTTCAAGTATACAAATATGGGCAAGCTTATGGACAGCAATTTCCAAATGTGTCTGTGAGAATGAATGTAGGAACAGAACCCTCTCTGAGGGGATTAGTAACAGGTAATAGTAAAATGAATGTATTTACAGGTTTTGGTGTTTTTTTTTAATATGGAAGAATTCAGTGACAATGTATAACAGTCTCTGGACTTAAAATTGTGTACAATGTGTGTTTGTTGCATAAAGACTTGACTGCTGTCAAAAATGGAATTTCTCTTTCTGGAGACCTTTGAAGAGGACAGTATTCTTAAAGCTTGCTCAATTAAGTGTTTGATAAATGGTGACAGTTCAAGGTCCTTGATTCTTTTAACTAATCTCCTTTTAAGTGATCATAGCTCTTTATTTCATAACCCTCTGAGATTACAGTAATGCACACTGTATCATGCTTAAAGATCTACAGAACTGTAGGAAAAATGGGGCCAGCATCATGACCTTTTTACTCTTTCTCAATAGATATGAAAAAGCAGACCAGGTGTGCTGTTAAATCTCTAGGTATATCCATCCTTGACACTTAGCCTCCTTTGCTTGAAATTTAGGGCAGCTAGCCTGCAGTACTTCAGTGATACTGCTGGGATAAGCTTTCTCTTGCAGTGCAGTAGGAGTGGGGGCAGCTGGATTACTAGAAGTTTTCTCCAGAATGGTAGGTCACTTGGGGTTTGCGTAGGTACGTGAGGGTGAAAATAAAGAAGATGGAAGAATGTGGAGAAAGCAGAGCAGATACTGCGTATTTATTGGCAAGATTTTATTAAAGTTCGTGAAAATGCTGTAACATTTCTGTTTTGTGTGTCATGTAGATTTCTTTACAGAATCTACAGAAAGTTCTCAGAGGCTATGAATTTGCAGTCATCTGAGATGTGCTGTGTTTATTTTCCTTATTTCTCTTACTCCTTTTTTTCTTATGACCCTGTTCTGAAGAGTCAGCTTACCTTATTTCACTTTCTCCCTGCTCCTCACCTTCTCTTTTACCCTCCCACTGCTTCAGTCTGTTGATCATCTACTTGATAGGAGTACACAATATTTCTGTATCTACTGAAGAGCTACATAAGGACTGGGGAGCAGGACTGATGAATCAGTGAATGTCTGATGCTATAAAAGCTCATGACATGTAGACTTAATGAAGGGTGCAAGATTTAAAATAGGAATAGAAACTATGCGGGTTTACAGGCAACATTTTAAAGCTTCCAGAAATGAAACTTTATTTCAAATGTGCTTATCTAATGCTTAAAACCAACTTCATTTTCTGCATATTAAAATATATATTGATATGCTGTAAATATTTTCAAATTCTCTGTGAATTATAGAGGCATACATCTGATGCAAAGTTCTTCCCTGATGCTGAAATAGCAAGACACTCACTTTAGCTATTGGGATTTGTTCCCTTTACCTTGGTGGCACAAATTTCTCTAATCCTCATTTCTTAATAACTATTAAAATACTGTTCTTTTTGAACTTGTTGGATGGACATTAGATACTTGGATCCTGCTAGAGCTGTCTTCACCTTTAAAACTGCATGGATTTAACAGCATGACTTGCAAGGTGGTCTGTTATTGAGCCAGATGGTTAACAAAATGTTTTGTTAATTTAAAAATGAAGTGCATCCTTCTGAAACTCCTGAAAGGATTTTTTCCTAATTTAAGTACCTATTTAGACTTTTAGCTCATTTAAAAGCTGCTATGAAGGTTCTGTGACAACAGTTGGGAAGAACACACTCTTGATGTAGAGAGCAAGATTAATTACTATTTTCAAACCTAAATTTAAGCCCAAGATATTAGGTGTACTTAATTCCTTATCTTTATGCTATGGCTTTACAGTACAATTGAGATGTTTGGATAAAGTAATTTTTTGTGGCAATTGAAATTTCAGTACTCCAGGCTAACAAAAATACCAATACACTTCCTTTTGTTTGTCTTTTGGAGTAGTAAAACACTTAAAGTAGCATTTAACCACCATAGAATGTGCACAAATGCCATTTGTCATTACATCTTTAAGTGATGTATGCTTTTTGTACTGCAAGAAATTCTGAGTTAAAATTTCACTATGCTTGCACACTTTATTTTTATATGAGCTAATTAGAAGCAACTGTGGCAAACTGACAAAGATATGAATTGATTCCAGTATACATGAGGCTCAAATAAAAAACCCTGTTTCTTAAACAGAAAAACATTCCTGAAAGTTTTCATCAGGTAAATGTTTTGCAGTGCCTATGTAAAACCAAGAGGCAAATCCTTTTTATCTTTCTCTTAAGATTCTCATTGGTTTTCTAAAATAGTGACTTCAATTGCAGATTCTCTGAACTAGTCTTAAAGTGATTTGCAGAATGTGACATTGTTCTCTGATACGGGGCATTTGTAAAATGTTGCCTAGAAATAAAAGGAATACAGGAAAACCAGATTGAATATTCCAGCCAAAATGTTCTGTAGTTACTTCCTAGCAGTATTGTTGCTGTGGGAAAAAAAAAAAAAAAAGCAAAAGGACAATAGCAACTAGAAATCAAGGTGTTACCAGATGGGACCTCTGTTTCTTGCTGGACTGGATGAGAAGGCTGTATTAGGTCTTTGAGTCCTTTAATAAAATGTCTTTGCAACATAAATCCTGACTTTCTGTGAAGTATGAGCTAGAAAGGGCTTTACCGGGTTAGTTGCCTGCCTAATTATATGCCAAGATGTCAAAATTCAGTCATAATTCAGAGCAGCTGGAAAAAGATGAGCAATGAAATTGAAAACTTGCTTTTTCTTCTCTAAAGTGCTGATCTGTATCAGCAATTAACTCGGGTCTCACATTATCTTCCTTTCTCCTCTTTGCTTTACTCTTCATTCCACTTTCTTTGCATCAATAACTGTATTAACTAACCAAAGCTTATCTTGTACAAAGATTTATCTGAAATAGCTCCACAAGTGCTATGGTTGGTGAGGGCATAAATATGGGTGGCACAATTGTGTTACAACAGTGTTTCACTGGCACTTCGGCACTGAAGTTACAAGTAAGAATTTGCACCAAGACACACAAGCTTTGTATTATGCTTTCTTTTAATTTCCTCAGTGGCCTCATGTTATCATCCAGGAAATATGATTGAATTTGGACAGCAGTAGCAGCAGCTTCGATCCCATCACAGCTATTTTCTTTCCCCCAAGATGGATCACTGTTAACATCCTTAGTATTTTCTATGAGATTGTCAAGGAGATGATTTTTGCAGACTGTGGCTCTTGAAAGAACATTATTGAGGTCTTACATGAAGAGTTTGAATTTAAAGATTGGGGTTGTTTGTTTTTTTTTCCTTTTCTACATTACACCCTTAATGTAATGTTTAAAAGAGGGTTTTTTTTGTCATAGGGGCTCAAGATATGACTGGAAACCTGAAACTCTATTTAGCTACTTAATATTACACTTGTACATGCAAAATTTTTGCCATTCTAGACTTAAATATTTCCTTAACACTGTAAGGATTAGAAACTGAAAAACTTAATAGTTTTCAATATTGCTTAAATTTGTGGAGTGCCCATTTTTCAATTTAGAATTTCATATAATCACAGGGCTATTTTGACTCTCTCCAGCTCAAAATCTACTAATTCTACTCAAAATTCTACTAAATCTACTCAAAATTTTTTGTTTCCCTAAATGCATTTTTCCTTTTAAGAGAAAAGTAATTTTATTGCTGTTTTATGAGCTTATTCTACTGTGTTTGATCTGCTTGTATATATTGAAACATGGCATTTCTTACTCTTACAGAATGAATCCAGAGAGCATATTGTTGCCTTCAACATGTTAAATTACAGAGCATGCAAAAATCTTTGGAAATCTTGTGTAGAGCATCACACATTTTTTCAGGCAAAGAAGTCACTACCTCATGAAAGAAAGATACTGTCAAATTATTGGACCCTGGGTTCTAGAAATCCAGCAAAGTAAGTATTGTGTGAAAGTATGTATTGCTTTGTAGTGTGAACAAAAGGATTTGTATCGGTGATAGCTCAAGTTGGAGTGACAGGTTTCGGTTCTGCATATAGCTGTGTCCCAGTCTGTATGCAAGCTATGTCTTCAATAATTCTTTTCGTCGAAATTGTGTCAGCATTGAAGGAGGTTGCCTTCAGATTTCACCACCTTAAGTATCACAGCTTTTTAATCAAGAATTTGTGGCTTTCTTGTACTGCATTCTCTTACACTCATGTGAGGCACATATCCTACTGTTTATTTCATCAGATAGTTGAACTCTTGGAACCCTTTAGTACAGTTTCTTATTTGCACATCTCTGTACCCTTCTAGGTTCTCTTAGCTTAAGGTAGTAGTGACATTCTATTTAAATTAGGCTCTGAGTTGCATAAATTGCCCTTAAACCTTTCTCTAAAGGCAGGCTGAATCGTATGTCCCAGATTCTGAGAGGTAAATTCATTCAGCATTTCTGGACTGAATGCTGAATAACCTCTTCTAGGTGCATTCTTATTCCTTGCTGAAAATACAAAAAAAATACTTATTTTTTTCCTACAAAGGATAACCTTGATAATAGGTGAGAGTAAGGAACTGTCACCTCAATATGTTACAACCCATTCCAGAAAGGCGTTGGCAACCTTTCAGTATGTTGCTGTGAAGTATGCTTGTATTTGACATCTGAAGAACAGCTATTTGGAGTTCAAGAGATTGTTCTGTACCTTAACTGAAATGTCTAAAGAATATATTGTTAAAGTGATTCTGTGGACAGGGTTAGGGGTTTGGATTAGGGGTTGGAACTCTGGCTTCCATCACACAAGTTACATTGCACCTCAAAAGTCACCTGCATTGGAAAAGGCATGAACAGGCCTTTGTAAGAAAAGGGAAGCTGATTAATGCAAGATATGTGGAATTCTTCAAGATGCATTTTTTGTAATAAATCTTCCTTTTCTACTCTCCCTCTCTGCTTCACCCATATAAGGCTTCTTTAAAAGAACTCTTTGGGTTTGTAGAGGACCAGAGAAGTTTGGTGGCTTATCGCTGCATACAGAAGACTTACAGAAATAAAATGGGTAATACAGGGTAATACAGGCAAAAGCTTCTCATGAGTTCATGGACTATGTGTTAACTAAGATTGAAAATACACATGGGTAACTGATTTTGATATGTTGACACTTCATATTAAGTTTTCCCTCTTAGTTTTTCAAACTGGGAAAAGCTTTAAAAGTACATGTTTGGAAGATGAAGGAATTAATTTGCTTTATAAACATGAACAAGATATGTAAAATACTTCAGAATGTAAAAAGAATGGTTTGGGTTCCTTGTTATCTTTTACTTGTTTAAATGAAAAGCAGCACAATGTGAGGCATACTTAAGGTTTGATATTTGCATGAGTAATATTCACAGCGTAAACTTTATGCAACGTAAACTTGATTGCATACTGTGCTATCCCAGCTGCCCATTGTGTACTGCACAGGACTTAGTAAGCCAAACGTGGTTTCTCAGAAATTGCTTCTTTTACCTGAGAAATCTTAGGCCTGTAAACTTGAGAATGGGGAACTTATTTCCCTGCTTGTCTTGTAGAATGCTGTGTAAAAAGTTGTATAAAAGTTAGTTTATCTCAATTTTAATATGGTTTAAATTTTTCTTTATGCTGTATAATTCCATTATTAAGATACTTGTATTGCTTTCCTAGCTGAGGTTCAGGTTCTGATGCAACCCTTATCTTGTCAGGCTCTTGTCACAAGAAGTAGTGCAGACTTGGAGATCTGATTTTCATGTCAGATCTTTCTCTTATGTTTTATTGCTGTGAGGAACACATCACTCAAATTTGGCTTCCTTCTGGAAACACTGTGGTCTGGTGTAGCTCTTACTTGGTGATACAGCAGATAGACGGTTAAAGTAGTCCTGTGTTCAGTGAATTAGTAAATTGTTATGCCTTTGTGAGTTTTAACAGTCACATGTAGAATCTTTTGCCTGTACTTGAACCATGTTTTTTTTAGGCACTCAGTTCAGTGCCAATAAGACATACCAAATTTCCTGTTTTCCCCTCCATCTTCTTAAACACAACTGGGTTGAAAATAACTCTCAGAAAAAGTTATTTTTGCGCAGGCTTGTGATTAGCATTGTAGGAAGAATCAACAAATAGTTTTATTACCACAAGTGAAGGACAGCAAATGGCTCTGTGAGAATGCAAATACACAAATAAAGAGGGGTAAGCACGGGGGACTCTTTAAAACACATTAATTATAAAATTGACTTTGAGAAGTATATTTTATGTCATTTAAGTTTTCTGCGCAAAGTAATTAATGCAGTGGTTTTTTATTTCTTTTCAGGTCTGTAAACAGCCAGTACTGCAGAAAAGTTATAGGTGGGATGGTCTGGAACCCATCTATGAGACGATCTTTATCTGTTGAGCATCTAGAGACCAAAAGCCTTCCTTCTCGATCACCTCCTGTTACCCCTAATTGGTAAATCCAATTTCAGCTTTTCCCACACCTTCCAGCCTCCTACCTTTTCTTGTTGTATGTACTCCAGCAGAATAATTATGTCATGTGTACATATACATTCAAACATAGTTATTCTGAGAATACATATGACAACAGGAGAAGAGTGGGTGTCTCTTATCTCAACTTTAGCAAGGCTTTTGATAATGTCTGCCAAAACATTATAGCCAAGTTAAGACACTGTGTTCTAGAAGGGTGGATAGCAATACAGTTTAAAAAAATATAAATTAAACAAAAATAAAAGTATGTCTGGACTCAGAGGGGAGTTGTTTTAATGGGTCATACTTTGCCTGGAGGCCAATAACAAGTGGAGTACTTCAGAGGTCTGTCCTGGGACCTGTCCTGCTTAAAATCTCTGTGACCTGGAGGAAGCAATGGAGTGCTTGCTCATTAAGTTTGCAGACACCAACCTGGAGGGGTGAGTCAATATGCCTGGGGCAGGGCTGCTATCCAGTGGGACCTTGGAAGTCTGGAGAAATGGGCCAGTAGGTACTACATGAAATTCAGTGAAGGCAAAAACAATGGCCTGGGAAAGAAGAACCCAGTGCAACACTATTGTCTGCAATGCAACCATCTGGAAAAGGATTTGGTAATTTTAGGTAGCAAGCTGTACATGAGCTATGTTAATACCTGGTAGACGAAGGGAAGTGGTTATCCCCCTTTTGCTCAGCATTCATTAGACCTTATTAGAATGCTGCAGCCACTTTTGGGTCTGCTATTACAAAATGGACACTGACAAACTGGAGCAAACTCAGCAAAAGCCAGCAACCACCAAGGTAGCCAGGAGGCTGGAGCACTTACAAGGAGAGGCTGAGACAACTGCACCTTTTCAGCCTGGAGAAGCAAAGTTTTCTCAAATGCCTAATAACATCCTAGCAATACTTAGGAGGAGGCTATCTGGAGGATGAGGCCAGATTCTTTAGTGTTGCATAGGGGGAGGATGAGGTAACACATATGTATGTTGAAATGAGAGACTCTGGACATAATGCAAAGCTACTTCAACACAACGAGAGCTGAGCGGTGGTTGCTAAGAGAAGCTGTGAGCTCTCCATCCTTCCAAGTTTTTTGATATCTGACCGGATAAAGATTTAAGCAGCCTGCTCTGACCTCAATTGATCCTGCTTTGAGCACAAAGTTGGACTAGATGACCTCTATGTCTCCCTTTGAACCTGAATTATCCTACAATTAGAACTAGCAATACAAGTAGCATTTTAGAGGGAGGGGAGATCTAATCAGTTCTGTGTACTGAACCTAGCAATGTATGATTGCCTAGTATACCATATTAGATGTTTAAAAATTATTTAGAGCAAGACCTATAGGCCTGTCATGAAGATTTCAGAACACAGATTTCAATAGCATAGAAATTTCACTTGGATAAAGTTTTAGAAATTACTCTGATCTTCCAACTTGTGTTTGTGTTCCTTATTTTTAAGGCGGAGTCCTAGACTACGTCATGAAATTCGTAAACCACGACACTCATCTGTAGATAACCTTACAAATGAGATTAGTTATATTACTGAAACAGAGGATGTTTTTTATACGTATAAGGGCTCGCCAACCTCAAAGGACAGTGATTCAGAGTTCTCTCAAAACCGTAGTCCACAGAGGAGGTAAGGACATCTGCAAATAATTCATTGCCTGTTTTTACATTTTATAAAAACACCAAACAAAATCCCAAAAGGCTTTAGTATAAAACAGTCACCATTGGTTATAGCATTAAAATGAGCTCAAACAATGTTGGTTTTGCATTAGCTTTATTTTGACAAATTGCAAAACTCCAAATGCTGTGACACAAAAGCCAGTTCTCAGTCATTGAGTTCTCAGTAAAATTAGAGACTCTGTTAAGGCATGCCTGCGCGTATCTGTAATATCCTGTTTCCTAGTAGCTTCTGCAACTCTTTCCTACCTGTTATAAACTTTTACTTTTTTTTTCCTGTTTTGAGGAGGGGAGGGAGGAAGACTTCAGCTCAGCACTGTCAGTTGAAAGAGTGTATTTGAGTGAAGACAAGAACATAATGATGCTAGCGGTCATCCATCTTTTTCTCTCAGAGGAACTGTAGATTACTGGTCTAATGGCAGTGCCTGCCTTTTGCCTACAAGCATTTTTGCTGTATTCCTTGAGGACCAGATTTAATCTCCCCTGCAGCACTCTGACCACTGCTAGCTTTGCTTCCAGGGCTTGAAGCAGCTATCTTTGTGCACTGATTGTTTTCTCATATATTACATCTCACTCTTATTTTACAGTGGCAGCTTAATGAGCAACTTCAGATTAACACAATATTAACTTCAGAATTAATGTAGAAAGTCATTGATTGTTCAGTCTCAAAGACAAAACCCAAACCAGAGCCACTTTAAAACTCTCAACTGGGAAAATACTATGTATTAAAATGCACGTTCATGTGTAATGTTGCAAAAGGAATATGGTTTCCAGTGATCCTTAGTAACTTTAAGGCAAGATGTATTTTGAGAAGCAACGTATTAATGGAAGCTGATAGGACTCGTCTATCTCTGTGCTAGTGTGCAGCTGTTAAGTGTAGCTTTCAAGAATGGATTTAAACTGTTTTCTTCAAATTTTAATACAGTAATATTGTTCTACGTTACAGCAGAGAGGTTTCTATAAGAAAAGGGAAAAACTATCATGGGTCCATATTTGGAGTTTGTCACTGTGGTGTTTTAAATTGTTCTATTTTTCTGACTGGAAGTCAGATGAGCCTTAGTACTAGTAGTATCAGTAATAGCCATGATAATATATAAAACAATGTGTCTAGATGCTGTGAAGTCATAGCTAGAAAGCCATGTCTTTCCTGTGCTTTAACATTTACAGATTATACACTTTTAGTAGTATTTTATGAGTAAAAATAATGTGGCTGACCATAACAGGATATTATGAGGATAGAAGCTGTAGACGGAAAACTAAGTTGCCATGCTTTATTCTGTAACTGGTAGACTGTATCCTGCCAGTTAGTATGTTGTTGGTTTTTTTTCATTTATTTTCCTTTTCCTTTTCTTCCACTGTATTTTTTCTCTTTCGTTCCTGTTTCACCTGTTCTATGCCTACTGAGAATGGAGTGGGAAAACCTGTTTTTATGCAGTTTCTTGTACAGTGAAAATAGGATGTTCCAAATTTGAAAATAGCTACTGCGCTGTATCTGAGTAATATCACTCACTGTGGGGAAGATGGCTGTTATTACCTCATATAAATCAAATTTTCTATATGTCTTCTCCCCAACACATTCTTGGTATCTTGGGTCTGTTTGTAATATTTAATACTATGCAGGTGACTGGAAAAATGCTTACATAAATCTAATGAATTTAAATTCCAAGTGTGTGTTTTGGAAGAAGAATGGAGTACATGGAATGAATGATCCTTTGTTGCACTGATTGTTAGACCTTTGCGAAGTAAAATGGTTATTAATACTTTCTTTTTTAACAATTGAGGTGAAATATACAGTAACCATACAAATAAAGAGTTTCTTCTCTACACCGATGTTTTTAGCAGTTCATGCTAGTCCATGTCCCATATTTTCTGCTTTTATATTCTTACAGTACTTACTAGTTACCTCACTGCCCTTGTTGAAAGATGTAAAGTAAAATTAAGTATTACATGTGAAGTAAAGTCTGTCTTTCCCTGATTTTTTTATTGGAAGAGAGGATCTTATCCTTTCAGCTAAAGCTGGTTTTTAAGAAAAATGTTTAACTTGCCTGTCTTTGGTATTAAATGAGGGTACTTGTTCTGGACTTTTGCCACACTTCAGGAATATTTAGATGTTAACTATAGAACACCTCACAGTGTACTGTTAAGTCTTGACATAATTGAAGCTTGTTATGGAAAAAAAACAGATTTGCAATTTCAGTTTTTGTTTTTCGTTAGAGGCGAGCTGAAGATAGCTTCTTATAGCCCTGCTAATATATATTGTCTTTAGAGAGCTGTGGCTCTTTTCTGCTACTAGCCTGCTGTCTGAGACTATGAAGAAGGTGTAGTTAGTGCTAATTATAACTAATGAATAACTTTGGTATGAAAAAAATCTGAAGCATTTTTTGAGAGGTACTGGCAGTACAGGTACGTGTATGATGCTGATTTTTAATCGCTGAACTTTTATGCCTGGGACCTCAAATCTTAATTATAACCATGCAGGTGCTTCACTTTTGTAAACTAAATATGTTCACATCAGTTTCATTTACTGTATCCGAGGCTCAAGACTGCAAGTTGCAGTTAGCATGGCGTACGGCTTTTTTCTATTTTTCGGGCTGCCATCAGCATTTTTGGGGCAGAGGGATAGTATTCATGTGTTTCACTTCAGCCCTTGGGTAATATGTTAAGTCCTTTTTGTCAAAATGACAAGTGGTCCAAGATAGACCTACCTTCAAACTGTAGTGATATAGTACTTCTTGAGACAAATATCTAGGGAAAGCTCATATGACAAGACTTGCTGTGTACCTAACCCTACCTGGCAGGTGTCAGAACTATAGAAGCCACCGCTGCTGGCAGAGTACATCCACCTGCATTTATTTCCCTATACACCTTTTCTTATCTCCTGCCAATACCAAGTGTAATAATTTTCGTAATAATCTTTTTTCTTCCTTGCTCTATTTACTCACTTAAGGAAATCAATCAAACTATTTCTGTAAAACATTACACAGTTTAGAAAACAAATTATGTGAAAGAGCTCTTAGTTTAGAGAGCATAAAACATGCCAATTGTTAACATTTCTTCTTCAATTTCTGTAAATATATTGTACTGTATCAACATGTCAACACCTAGAACTGTTTACTGCTAAATATTTTAAATGAGCATACTGGAGATGAGGGCCAAGAATATTTTGTATGTGTTATATTCTTTCCCTGAAGAGCATAGTGATGTTTTTAAAATGTGCTTTGTGTGAACATTCTAGCTTCTAACTGAAATTTATGAGGTAAATCCTACAGGCTGTGACCGGAAAAAGAAAGTTAGAAAATAGAGCAAATTATGGACATAGATGAACTACGGAAAGCCAGGGGCAGGCTTGTGAGTCTTGTCTTTCGTGTAGCTGGACTGCTTCTATGACCTAAATTACCTTAAGTACTTTCACATTCAAGTGCAATTTGAGGCTCAGACATAGTAAAACGAAGCAATTTTTCTCTCTCAGATTAGTGTCTGCAGAAAAGATTGGAGCTGTCTATTACATAGGTATTATAGACAAAAAATTGCTCTAATCACGAATTAACATATATTAAATAGAGCTTTATTCACTGGGCATGAATAGGTTTGCCTATCTAAGCCAGTTATCTCAAATCACAGCTGCACACAAAGCCTGTCATCAAAGACTGTGCTGAAGAGGACTTCAAGAAGACTTTTGTTTAGGCCAGGGCTCCCTAGCCTTTGTGAAGAAAGCGTCCCCTGTCAGTTCGTTCTCCTCTTTTTTTGCCCTGCTGCTGGGCATCTCATCTGACTGCTACTGCCACTGAAAAAAAATAACACTAACACAGTTATGGAGCCCACACTGAGCCTTCTGATGTCTGGTAGGTTGTTTTCTATGTTACACCACATTCTGCTGTGGCTGTGCCTCACCAGTTCAGAATAGGTAATCCAGTCTGTCTTCTGACTATGTGTTGTACTCTGTCACTGTATTTATCCTGTGTCAACATGCGTATAGTCATGATCCTACTATTATTTTGGTTTTTTTTTTTAATGATTTCAAGAATAATATTAAGATAAAACATAATTAGTAAGTGCTTTTTTGACAACTGTTTTTCAATTAAAACTGGTTTTCCCTAGTCTTGACTTCTGATTCCCTGAAGAGGCTTTCCTTGAGAAATTTGCCTTTCCTCCATTGAAGCACTGCTGCTACTGACTTACTAAATTTCTTCTTTTAAACAAAGTAGAAAATTTCTCTCCATTCTGTGATGTTACATATCTTCAGATGTCCTTAAACACTGAGGTGTGCATTAGGGAAGACTTACGAATATGAAGTCTTATAGCTTTCCTTTAAGATAGAAAACAAGTTACATGATAAGGCTTTATTTCTGAAGTATCTGTGGAAAAGCTGCTTTAATTTGTTCAGGGGTTTTCTCAAAGATGTATCATACCAGCAGGCTACCTGGCATCAACTTAACCTGACCATCTGCTATCCTCGTAAGTAGCTTGGATAAAGCTCCTGGAAGAGCTCAAAGTTGCCTTTGAGAAACATTTTTTTCCTTTCAGTATAACAGGTTTAGACCACAGCTGGTTATTGTTAAAGGGAGGCTGGCAGGCTTGTGCCGGCAATTCTTTTAGACTGCAATTTTACTCTTTTTTAGCCTGTTATAGTACCTGATGATTACCACTGTTGCAGTCTGTTGATAAAGGTACCACTACAGTTTCCAACTTTCAAATAAGGAAAGCCTCAGTGGTATAGAGGAAAAAATCGTCGTTACTGATTTGCTTTTCTGTGACACTAATGTAATCTGTATGCTACTGTGTCATTTAAGGGCAAAAGGCTACAGTGAAAATGAAGTAGTCATATTGAAGGCTGACATTTTTTCAAGACCAGGTTGGAAAATTCCAAAACATCTCTAATTTAAGCGCTAACCTTCAAAACTAAGTTGGTGTTGACTGGGGCAATAGACTGATTACATTTTGAGATCATGTACTCTGACATGTTTGATCTTGTATCAGATGTTAGGTTTTGTCTTGAAAGACTGCTCTGTCCATCCCCAGAGCAAGTTCTGATTCATAGTATTGATACCTGCCAAAAAAAAAGTACATAAGTGTAATTTAATGCTTATCACAACCAGAAGTTCATGGGTAGGTTTCTTCACCATTGAAATGTTACAAGAAGAGGGATGGGGGAAGCTTGACAGAAACTAGATACCCTTCATCTTCAGATAAATAAGTGAAAATTTAAAAGACTAAAATGAGTTTTCTTGTTTCATTATGTTCAGGTATCTGTTATCAATTAAAAATCTGTAGATTTAAGTGTTTCAATAATACACATTTTAATCACTTGGTGGACTTAAAATACCAAGGTCGAAGGCTTGCCGTGAAAGCATAAAGACATGTAACCAAGTAATATTTAAGAAGTTTTGAAATTTTACTTTGAACCCCTGTATGGTCCTCTCCTTTTTCTCAAGCGTCTTATGGTGCCTGAGGTGTGATACTGATGTTCACACTTCACAGTGCAATGACAAATGAAAGAGAATGAATGAATGACAAGAAAAACTGAAAGCCACTGTTTTTAATGCTCTTAACCTCAGAGACCCCAAATGCAGGAAGCTGCATGGTTTTCTGCTGGTCACTGTGAAAATGGAAGAATATTGTCCATTCTTTCCTATTCATGGATTTAAGGCTTTAATCTGGTTTGTTGGAAGACCATGCATTGTTGCTAATACCCACATTTGCCCCCTAACTGAATGTTGTATTATTAAAGTAAGCTGGGCTTTCTGTCAGAGAAGAACATGTCAGATGCAAAGGGTTACTGAAACAAACACATTTCCTTGCCGTTCAGGATAACCTTATTCATGTTACCTGTGTGGGACAAATTTCTCCTTTGTATGAGAAACAGAGTTTGCTTTTGACCTTTATACTGTAAGCCATTAAACCTGTAAACTCAGGTTTAATGTCTTGTGCTTTTTGAAATGTTTTTATACTAGAGGTGGAATAGTTTGCGGTGTAAATATAGCTGTTGCTTGCTCTCTTAATGCCTTTCTTCATGTTTTTGAACACACTTTTCTGAGTGGGAGGGGAATGTTAGTAAGGATAAATAAATTTAACTATGTATATAATGTACTAACTTAGGGGAAAAAATAACTGGCTTGTAGGCTTAGAAAAGTACCCTGATAAAGCCGTGTGGAGGGTCTTGCTACCTGAACAGTATTCAGTTTCTCTTGTTTGCTCTGTAATTAAATAAACGAAAGATGTCTGTCTTGTTTTCAACAGCAGACTGCATAGGAACAAGTGTTTTGGTAGTTCTCCAGAGCCGACTCAGTGCCCTAACAGAAAAGATTAGCTGTGAAATTTTCTGTTTAACCAGAAGGATTATTGTAAAACAATATTTCTAAGTGATAAGGTATAGTAGAAGTCAGTAAGAAAAAGTTACTGACAGATGAGGCATTACAGATCTTATATTTAGAGTCATACATTGATTGGTGAGATAAATCTGGCTAGTTATTCATAGATTGGAGCGTATGATGTATGAGGAGAACCAGAAGGCTGGGGGGGATTGAGGAGGAGTTGGTTGCATTGTTGCCTTACTCTGCCAGAAGGGGGTTATGAAAATTGTGGATCCAACTCTTTTTGGAGATGCACAGTAAAAACATGTGGCAATGGACACAAGTTACAGTAAGGGAAACGCTCAAGATACTGTGGGGGTGAAAATCACACTGAGATTAGTTAAGTCCTTATGCATGTTGACAGAAAGATGGAGGTGTTTCCATCCTTGGAGAGCCTGAAAACGCAATGTGACAAGGACCTGAACACCCTCATCTGACTTTGATGTTGGCCCCGGTCTTTGAACAAGAGTTTAGGTGATTTCTCAAGATCCCTCCCAAACTAAATTACTTTGAGTCTACAATTCTGCTTGTTTTAAATGCAATATATTCCTGTATAAGCTTTTCTCTTAAACATGCTTGCAAAGCTACCAACCTCTTTAATTTATACTCTAAAACTATCTTTTGCTAGTGATAAAAGAATAACATGAACAGTCCCAGATTTGGAGGGGGAGGGAAGGAAATGAAATGATGAACTAGTATACAAAAAAGGAAATTCACTTGCACTGTGTTATGAATTTCTGGAAGTACATATATGTTCCTGGTGTAAGTTGATGCATCATGGTGAAGGTATTGCACTGAAAATAGATTTCCTGAACAGATGCTGCATTTGTTCAATTCTTTCAGCTTACTATTTTGATAAACAATAAAGTGTAGCTGCATAGTGAGCTTTGGAAATGTACTATTGGAACACAGAATTATTTTAACTAAAATATGATTCCTTTTGTGAACAAAGCTTTTAATGTGTTAGTGATGGTGAAAGTACCCTTCAGATGTACCCAGCCGCGTCCTACTAACTACTTTCTTGGTAGCAAATTGCAAATAAAAAAACCCCAACAAATTACACTGTTGTTTATCCTTAGATTTTATTATGTACAGATATGATCAATTCCTTGGTATTAGGAAATCTGCTGAATTTCGCAAGAGTCCATTGTACTTGTTTCTGTACTTCAGTCTTTCCCAAAGATGTCCTTATTATACTAGGCAGTGGATCTGATAACTTTTAATTTAATTTCAAATTAGGGCTTTTAAGTTTACTAAGAGTTCTATGAGTTTACTCTGCTCTTCCATTCAAATATACATGAAAATAGTGCATGTCTATATTTTGCTTACATGAAAACTTTTTTTTAAATATCTATCCTTACTGAAATGTGCTCCACTTTATTTCCCAGTTCAACAAACATTTTGCATCCAAAAAGTAAGCCTCAAAGTTGAATTGCAAATGTGTAATATGTCAAATTTCAAGCAAGCCAAGCAGTTGCAGAGTATCAGACTACGTGAAACTTCTGTGGAAAGTCAGTAAACTGGAATGTGGTCAATAGAGGCAATGCAGAGTAGCTGAAAGTATCCTTTTATGAGTGATGGCAGCAGCTTACAAATGTGAATGTTTGAAATTCATAGAAAAATCACTGAAAAATTTATGTATACCATGAAGTCCTCAAGTTTTTCTGTAATGGTACTCTTAAGAATGCAGCACAAAGTACCTACATTGCCTTCTTACACAGTCACTCTGTTCATAGAAATGCTGAATATCCTGTATATATATTTCTCCAAAAGGCAGCAAAAAAGCGTTGCTGCAAGTATCTTCCACTTATTTGGCTTTTGAATAATAATCCCACTTCTAATAGTCAGCACTCAGAAAAGATGTGATAATGGAAGTGCTGGTACATTCCGTCTCCCCAACCCTGCAGGTGTTACAATAAAGAAGCTTTAGGAACTTCAAGAACAGCACAAGGGCAAAACCTACAGATGTTTCCTTCAGTTGTTTGTAAAGGTGGAGTTTTGCTACAGTGCTATTGTTTCAGTTGTCCCTTTTCTCTCGGGGCTTTACTCTGTTGTAGTTTATCATCCTCAGTTCTCAGAATAGTAGATTCCCTGATAGGGCACAGCAAAATAGGGAAGAGGGGTCTTTCCTTAAGACCTTTCCTTTCTGTCCTCCTGACAGAAGAGAAAAGAGACTTTTACGGGCAAAGAGTTTTCTTATCAATATCATCATCGTAGCAATCCACAGTGAGCGAAAGGTTAAAATGGCAGTATTTTAGATATATTAAGGAATAAGGAAGAGAAATTACCTCCAGTTTTAAACTGTGTGCTTGTTAGCTACGCCAATGGAAAGCTTAATCTCCTTGCAAGGAAGAGCTCTCTTTCTCGATGAAAAAGTTGAATGGCTGGTCTGGTGAGTGTTGTCTTTTATTAACTTAAAATACGATCCTTGTAGTATGGTGTGCAATGAAGAAGATAGGTTAGAAAAATGTGAAATAATGTATAGCCAGAAAAGATCATTTAGTTATTCATGTTTGAGGTGCTTTATCTTATAGGTGAGTAATTAAATGCTAGAAATACTATTTTACTAATTGCAGAGCAAAATTCTGCAGGTGTAGCAGGCTGAGGTACTAAGGACTTTAGGAAGACACAGCTGTATTGTCCCTGATGAATTCTTTTAGGCTTTGAATGGGGTTATTTTTTAGGTCAAATTTTTGGTTACCTTTGTCCACTTAAAAAAGTTACAGAATGATTCAGTAACTCTTTCAGAATTAAAGTGCAGTAATTCAACAGATAAGCCTTTGGCAAATATTACTTAGAATTTATATCCTACATTAAAGTCTCCAAGTGTATTACTAAGACGATGAAAAATTCTCTGTGTATTTACACATAGTATATGAGTGGAATCCCAGGTCGGTTAGTTTTCCTGTCTCCAATTATCACACTCTATTGGGAAGAAAGATGGGAGATATATAAAAATAAAAAATAAAATTTAAAATAGGACATTACATTGATTTGAATCACAATTCTATGTGTGTAAATTTTGGGTGAAGGCTTTTGAAAGTGCTAACTTATGGCAACTTGAATTCTACACAGATTTTGGTAATAGAGGTGTAGCTATGCCAAACATAGAAATGATGTACAGTTTCATTGTTCTTTGCCTCACAAGGAAATCAATTAGCTTAGACAAAAATAAATTCAATGATTCTTTATTTTTAGCACAACTTCCTAAGGAAATAAGGCTTATGTCATTGCACTGCCCGTCTGCCTCTGCTCCCACATAAGAACCTTTGGACAGTTGCCGTCAAATCTAATATAGGAGTCAAGTTTTCAAAGATGAAAAGTTTTCTACAAGATTAGTGAAAGTCAGTGACTAGGCAGAAAAAAAGCCCACCTTAAACTGATATTCTCCTCTCACTGAGCAATTATGAGTTCAATATCTGTTCCATTTAGTTGTGAGCTGGTCATGCAGCAAGTGAATGTGCATTCCCAAAGGATCTGCTGTGCACTGCTGGCACTGAAGGGATTGCAAACAAGGAGAACCAGAGGTGGTTTTATGAGAGTGGGGTGGATGTCAGTGGAGTCAGAATTGAGGCATGACTGTAGTAGAAAAGGAAGAAATTTAGTGCTTTTAAAAAAAAATGAAAGTACACACAACCCCAACCTCCACAAATTCTTTGGGAATCAAACTTCACCGCTTCTGCCTCTCAAGGAAGAATTTTTTCATATTGCAGAATATATATAAGGAAAACTAATTAGACAGATGCTTCTATTTTTTACTGTAGTCTTGATGAAACAGTGCAAAATTCTTAGTACTGAGGTTGTCTTAGAGACAACCATTGGAAATGTAGCTGTATACTGTGAATTGACAATTCAACAGCTTTACATTCAAACCAAACTACTTCATGTTTGTATTTTTGCGGCATAGTCTTATATCACTTGAGGGTTTTTGGTCACTACTTAAGTAAATTTGGAAAGCTATCCCATCTGCCTTAAACTTACTTTGCTTTGCAAGCGTCATTTTAGTAACTTTTACTTTCAACTTTATGTTAGTATCACAGCTATTGCTTTAATTGATGTAATATAGTTTATCTCCCTGTTTCAGGTGAATTCTGATGAAGTTAGTTGAAAGCCTTCGAAAATGCTATATACTGAAATTTTGATTTTTCTTCTGTTCTAGATTGTCCTCATCTGTGTACCACTTTTGCTTTAGTTATGCTTTGTCTTAAAATTCTCTGTCAACATCATTCGCTCTCATATTGTAAGAAACATCATGCTTCCAAAGCTGCTTGTGCTCATTTCTTGCTACCTATACATAAAGATTTTGCCACATTTGACTTCTTAAAAATACAGTTAATGATGCCTGTCATTGTAATCCACATCTAAGACTTTCTTAAAGGATGTAGTGGGTCCTCCTAAATAATTGCCTCTGTAAACTCCTGCATAATTTAAGTTGTGGTAGCAGATGTTTATTGTCTGTAGTTAGGCTTGTGCCAAAAGTAGAAGAGTGGAAGTGAGTGGTTAGAGCTGCCCTGGGATTTCTGTTGAGTGTTTCATGAATTCTATAATTGTCTGATTTCAGCATAGGAATAAGTATTCTTTAATTTACTGTGAGCACATATTTTGGCATTTATGGAGGCTTTTGTTTAGTTCTTACACATTTATCATTTTTTTGTTTGGTTTTGTTTGTTGGTTTTTTTACAGGTCATCTGAACAAGAATCACCAAAGTGAGTTTTCTTTTAAACTTTCTACTCTGGAATCTCTAGCTTTAGGATATACAGTAAAATGCATAACAAACTGTTTTTTTTTAAAGTAGTGGTCTTGTATGGTTAAAGACACAAAAAAATGTATAAATTAATGAAGTTTGTAAAGATTTGTTAAAAAAAAAAGAAAAAAGTGTTTTGATCAGGATGTGGAAAGTCTTAAGGCCTAATACATCCCTAATCACTGTTAACTAAAAAGTTGGTTTAAAAACTGTTGTAAAAGTTTAGTGATGCAAAAAACCTGATAATTTTATCTGGTAACTCTTTATATAGTGCCAGAAGGCATTAGCTGAAATAATTTATTGTGGTTTTCTAGTATTTTTTTTTTCTGCATTGAAAAATCATTATGATCTGTAATCGCTGGGGTTTTTTTGCCCGGGGAGGGGGGGGGCGCTTGGGATGTATTTATATATACAGTGTTCCTCCTTGCTTAACACTGACCTCACAGGAATCATGAAAAGGCCTGGAAACTATCAGATAAAAACCACAGTTTTGGCAGTGTAATTCCTTTAAGTGTCATTATTCAAAACACTAAGTGAATAAGATCTCCCAAACACTGAAAAAATGTTTTCTGTAATAACTGAAAATTCTGCAAATGCTGCACAAAACACTTCATTGCCAATCCCAAGTACAGGTAGTATGACTGAATGTCAGAAATAATATGACAAGAATACGTTTGCTTGATGGCATCTTTCAGAATGTTTATGCTTATTCCAGTCAGGTTTCCACAAGCCAAGAAATAAGGGTTTTTATTACTAAAGTTTGCTGCAATGTGGGTTCTGTATGTTAAAAGCCTAAGCTACGTTCCTCTGTAGTGTAGCATTACATCTTCATTGACAGCTAGTAGTGGCTGCTGGAAATGGTTCAGAAAAGCTCGTGTACATAGCTAGACTAGTACTAGAGCAGAAATAAATGTTTGAATTTACAGATTTTAATGTCAGGGTTTACTTGCATGTAGTCCTGCTACTTTAACCCTGTGAGAGTTTGATGTTGCTTTTAGGAATAAACTGCAATAAACAGCTAATAGCACATGTACTTCCAAAGATCAAATATGCTTCATTGCAGTGCTGGTTTGTCAATAGCAGTGTAGAGTGTTCTTGCAAAATGATGATGTTATGTCATATAAGTGAAACATCTGTCTGCAGTGGGGTACAGTAGCTAGGACTCAGGATTTGCCATACACAGTGCTGTATGATAGTGGTAGGAAGCTGAATCTGAGCTATACCTGAGCTTTCCCAAGACAGATTTTCACAAACTATGATGTAGTATTTATAAAGATGGACCAGTTTTATGGTATCTGTGAGTTTGGTCCAATTAAAGGAGAGTTCTAGGTGTATTAGACATCTGCATTTCATCCTTTTCATTAGAGGGTACGTAGCTAAATGCATTTTGGAAAGATTCTGGAGCGCCACCAGGCAACTTGGCCAGTTCTAAGATTTGAAGTATTTAATTACTGACTTTAGTTATCCTTGAATTTTAAGGTATTTGAATCACTAGACCAGGTCTGCACCTCCATTTAATTCTGTATCCTTCTACATGCTGTATGTATTAATGTTAGGATTGGCAACTGAAATGCTTTTTGCCTGAGGTTCAGCTCTTTTCATGTTATGATTTCCCACACCACTGCAACAGTGCCTTTCACTGCTAATATCTCAAACATTTTACTAAGAATGTTTTTGTTGCTCTAATTCTGTTTTGTTCATTCTCCTGGATATCCACTGATCAAATGGTAGGCTTAGATCATACTCCAGTCCTGTTACCCTGCACTTAAAGAAGCGATGTTAAGTCTAAGTACAAAGTTGGCTTGCTCTATGAACTGGGCAATATGTTTGTATGGCTTACTATTTAATTTAAAAATCTGGATAACAGTACCTTTGTAATGTTTATTCATCCTTTCTAACTAAAGGAACGTATTGGGAAGCAGTCCAACACAGAGTTCTCTGACCCGTATCTCACCTAAACCCTTGGTTCAATCTCCCAATGGAGTTGGTAACATTTCTGGCTCTTACCCATTGGAAGGGGTGGATAAACAGTTCTTAGAAACATACGACGTTACAAAAAGTAGCTCAATTGAAGATTCCAGTCAGTACTACTGCGATAAGGTATGTTCAACTGAGTGCTTTTAAAGTCAAAGCTAGTACTGAATGTAGCTTTGAACTGTAGATTGAGTGAATATCAGCTAAAGTTATAGTTCAGCATGAGCATATTTTATGCACTAATACGAGTAAATCTCATCTTAGTCAAATTTATCCAACATTGTGTATACAGTATGATAGGCAATTCTGCCAGCTGTATTGGTTTTTATAGTGTCCAGGCTTTCAAAAGCATCTGCAGAGGAAATTCTTAGTGGAATGCGATTCCTTATTTGATTAAATCTTAATTCCTCCAAGGAGAAAGATGAACTAACTGAAGTTACTATATGTCTTGATAGCAGGCATGACTCTGCTTTATCCCAGGCATTTCTTCTTCAGGAGGGCTAAACATCATCCTTTGAATTCTTCACTTCCTTTAAGGCAGCTGCTTGCTGCTAGTGTAATGGTAGTGGATCCTTCCTCCCCTTTCCCCAGCCTTTTCCAGAGGGGGGCTGAACAGCTTCCTAACCTGCCTGTCCAGTGTCTGCTGCCAACTTTTAATCCTTCTAGCTTGTGGATTTCTTGCAGAAGATACCAATGCACTCATTTACAGGAGAAAAATTGGGGAAAACATAGTCTCTTCATAGTCCTTAGAGTAGAATTGATTCAAATGCATTGCATATAACATTTAGTAAATACAACATGTTGAAAATTTTAATAGGCGCTATCAGTTGAAAAAGCTGACAGTAACAGTATTGGAACTGAGTAAGCAGAGCATGTATTTGCTGTTATGTTGCTACTTTTACAATCCAAAAGGTTACAATCATGAGTATATTCTGTAACCTTAGCTGATGCTTATTTTAAACATGAATTTGTCTTCTTGTTCAGTATGTTAAAATTTGGATGTACTATTTTCTAAATTGCTACTATTTCCTTTTAAAAATTAGAAAAGCTTTGGTGGGTTTTTTTTTCTATATATTTCAGAATGACCTAATTGAGGGAGATTTACTTTTGGTGCGTATCATACCAGATGAAGATGGGAAGTTTGGATTTAATCTAAAGGTAAACTAGCAATCTTTTGTTTATTTTTAAAGACTTTTTACTTGCAGTATGCTTTGAATTTATGATTATTTTGTAGAATATACTGCTTTATCCAAAGCAGTGTATTCTGCAGGAATTTCTTATGGACTGAGACTTTATCAAAGTCTAATCCTTAAATGCTAAAGCACATTTACAGAAATACGCCTCTGCTAGTTCTCTGGGTTTTAGTTACATACGGCTATGGCACATTACAACATAAACTGCCTATTTGGCTGCTTAAATATGAACTTGGAAGCCTAATATAAAGCATCAATGTAAAGCCTAATTTAAAGCACCTTCGGAAAATTGGACCTCTGTGTTATAAAAGAAGTTAAATAATTTGTGCTGTCCAATTGAATATATCTATTAAAAATCATGTCGGAAAGGTGCAAATTAGTTTATGAAGAAAATGGAAATTGCTATTTGTAATTGGCTATTGTAAATTTTTCTCACTGAAATATTGTAAAGTTTCTCACTGAAATTCCATTTAAGCAGATGGAGTAATATAAAGTAGCCATAATATCAAAATTGGGGCAGAGTTTGATCTTTTCACCCTGGGCATTTATTGGTGGGGTAGTAATAGAATATGATGTGAAGAGAATAACAGAGTACAGTTGTCTGGAACTTTGATCCTACCTCATGTATTGCAGGTTCATTGTGACATCTAAGAATGCTGTCTGCCTTTTGAGTTTAAGTGTTGAATTAGGTTTTCTTGAAGGGTAGGATTAGTATAAATGCTGCATTTGATCTGTTTATTGCCTATTAAAATATATGGCCAAGCAAAGGCACTGGATCTATTTTAGCCGAAATTGGTGTATTTAAAGACACTGCACCCCACCCCCATGTACTGATGAAAATTCAATCTTAACAGCCCTGCCTATAATAGCAGAGCATAAAGTTTATATATATATATATATATATATATATACACATATATATATAAAAAGCCAATTGCTTGTTTTAAATGCTGTTTATGCTTAATAGTATATTTATGGTTGTTATTTACTTGCCATTCCTCTAGGGTGGTGTAGATCAAAAAATGCCATTAGTGGTATCAAGAATAACTCCAGGATCACCTGTAAGTATATTTTCAAGGCTTTTAATCCCTCCCTTTCTTACTCCCTCTACCACTCCAAGGTCCATACATACAGGAATTTTGGGCACCCATAACCAGTATGAAATAGCAGCTGAGCTGTTCTCTTTGTAAATGGATTTGACCAGTGGTTTCCCGAACCACAGATTAAAAGATCTGGAATTGTTAGCCAAACAGGATGCCGATACAAAAATTGTTTGTTTCCCTCTGTCATCTCAAAAAGTGCATCTTAAACTGGAAAATGTATGATGAGGGGCAAGAGTGATGCCTGAAGATATGGAATAGTGTTCATTAAAGCAGCAGGTAGTCTGAGGCCCTGCAGCCTCAGAAAGGAGAACTAGTTTAAGGGGACTGTAGTAAGGATCTGTAAGATTAGGAGCACTGTGATTGAGGAATTCTGGCAGAACAACTGCAGGCTATCAAATTAAGTTAGCAAAGTCAGGTTCTTCATGCTTAGTCAAGTAGTTCTTCATGCATAAGACAGTAGACCCGTAAAACTCCTTGACAAAGGATGCTGCAGTTAAAATAATTTTGTGGGTGATCAAGAGAGGACAAATACTTGGGGGAAAAATCTGCTGACAGTTACTGAATAGCCAAATTGCAATAGGCTGAGGAAATCCTTAGGGCTAAAAATATTTATAGGATGGGAGAGTACTTGGCAGGGGAGGAGACAGAGAATATGTTTGCTCTGTTCTTATTTTACCATGCATTTTTGCTTATGAAGATACTTATGGTCTAGATGGGACATTCATCATAATTTTTTCTGTTGAATTGTGAGATAATAATAGTAACAATGTCTTGATAACTTTAAATAATTCCTACATAAATATGTGAGGACGTGTTATTATAATAAATTGTTTTCACTCACCTTCTTCTAAAGCGTATTTCCCAACTCCATAAAATAATTTCAGTGCAAACTTGATAGGAAATATTGCTGACTTAATCCCAGAAATCTGATGTATTCTGCATCTTGTAGACTCTTCTGAAATTTTATAAGCAGTCACAGGACTGATATCTAAATGTCATGATGTAAATCAAGCTAAAAACAGATTGAGAAGTTTTTCGTCACATTTATGATTTGTGGCTTGACTTATGCAGTGCATAGCACTCCTTTGTGAACTACAACAGTTAGAGAATTAAAAAGTAGTAAGAAATTATCATTATAACTTTAATCCACAAAGTGAAAATAAAACAATCCTTAACACATTTAATGGCCAATCTACCAAACTTCTTAAGGTGATTTGAAATGCCAAAGTTAATGTAGAGCAAGTGGGTTCATTCCCCAATGAAAGAATCAAAGATGCCTCTTCAGAGGCAGTGATTTCCTTTGGAAAATTCGGATTATCTTCTGGAAAATGTTGATCTGTGGTTTTTTTTGGTTGTTTTTTTTTTTTTTTCTCTTGGATTAGATAAGGACTGGACTTCTAACTTGCAAACCTCATTTAAGTGTCTCCAGTTAGTAGCATAAGCATAGATACAAGTGACCCATTAGCTCTATATCCTAGTAAGCCACCAATCAAGCAGGTTATCAAAAGTCAGGGAATAAACTGGAAACAGTTATCCAATCCAACATACTCAACAGCAGTGTTATAGAAATCCCCTTGTTACAGCAAGGGGAAAAATAATATACTTATTTTTACAGCATAGCAGTATCAGAAGTGATTCTATTGTTTTTCATAAACTGTATTTCACCTGTTCTTCACTGTTTAATGAAATATAGCTGATACTTGAAAGATCAAGTTAAACAGTCTATGGAATGCATTTTTAAGTTATTTTAGCTAAATTATGCCTTTCCTTCATTGTATTTGCTGCTATTCTAACTTGCTCTAGATTCACTTATTACCTTGTAAATTGTCCTCAGGGATGCTGCTTGCTAACATGATTGGCTAAAATTATTTCTTAGGTTTATATGTCACTTTTTGCCACTTACCTACAAAAAGATCTATATTTTTTGTGGAGGTGGGGAAGCAAACCTATTCATAAAATAAGGCACTATTTTCCCTTTAATATCCTAAAGTTCTTTTAGAAATTCCTCTCTAATACAGCTACAGTCTAATATGCTGGAAAGACTGTAAGACAGAGTAGCCAAAATTGTTGTGGGAGAGCATTATGTGTAAAGAACAAGCATTTATTGCATCGTGTATTTCTTCTCTTTTTAATTAAAGTCTTACCCTGATTTATTTATTTTTTTTCACACAAACAATATTAATGTCCTAAGGTGCTAAAGAAGTCATTGTGGTTTTATTTAATAGAACCTCTCGTTGAAAAATAGTATGTATGCTTCTTGGAGCAATAGCAAGGTGATTAGCATAAAGTGAAACATTGGGTGTGCCGAGAGGACAGGAGGCCTTTGACATAATTAATTGTGTGGAGAAGTGCAGTATCAAAAAAATCTACAAATTATGCTTACATAGAATGAATTAATTCTCCTTTAAGATATATTTTATACAGACAAATAATTCAAGTAAGAGAGCTGAGGCATTAACATGTCTCATGATTAACAAAGTTTCTTTGAGCAAAGATATTGATCTCCTTTTGTAATAAAGAGTAATAGCCAGCAACCAGACAAGAAATCTAAATTATAGACAAATTTAGGAGATCAGAAACCATTCCCCCCTGTTCTTGTTGACTTCTTAATTCTCCTAGACTGACCTGTTATGGTCTTTGTATCACTTATCTTTTCAAATAATTATATTTCAGAGAGAATAATTCCTATCTCAGTAATATTTCAGTGATTAAAGCAGTCATTCACAGTTGCAGTCTTCTGCCTTTTTTAATTGTACAAAATATGATGAGAGAGGTTTTTAGGAGCTGTGAATACGTAGTTAAATCGGTGTTGAAGAACACCATGGCTATTCCTAATTCCCGTTCTTGTTCTGTTTACATTCGTCTTTTATATTAATCATTGGCAGTCTTCCCTATCCTTCATTATTTTCATGCCTTTTATCTCTGGAAAATGTTGGGAGAAACTATTCCTTTTTTAAAAGTTTTTAAGCGGCTTTTCTGCTTGGGATTTATTTCCTTTCGCATGCGTACATCTTTCTTTTCTCTCTCTTCTCCTTTACGTGCTTTATGGCAGTCATACATGTCTTGAATTTTCTTTCCTTTTACTTTATTCTCTGACACAAATGGCTCCCAATTTATTTTCTTCCTCATATTCTTGCCTCTTTGGGGTTTCTTTTACCCTTCATTTTTCTTATTTTTTTTTTTTTATCACTTTTACATTTCTTCCTTCTTTTTTTACTTTTTAGTACAGTACAATGCTGATAATCTTGCTTTAGGAGCCATAAGTGCAAGGCATAACCAGGATCGGGTCTAATTAGAACATCTTGTTCACATTTGAGGAGTTGGTGATGGTTTCTTGATAGGGCTAATAACATTAGGTAAATAAAGTCCAGGTTAACAGTGCTGGACTTAAGGAAATATAGGAAAACAACTATGAATGCAGAGTAATGATAAAGGTCTATGTCTCATTCATGTAACAAATCAAATTGAATGTATATATATATATCACTTTTGTGTAGCCAGGTGCTTCGTAGACAAAATAAAAATTAGGATAGCAATGAAAATAAAGTTATTACACTACTTGCCGCTCAAGGGTTGTAGAATCCAAAGCATTCATATTACAGAATTACACCAGGTTGGAAGAGACCTGGAGGTCATCACGTCCAAGCCCCTCTACACAAGGGTCACCTGGAGCCAGTTGATCAGGACCATGTCCAGGTGGCTTTTGAATACTCCAAGACTCCATGATGTCTCTGGACAATGTCTCTTCTTCAGTGCTCGGTCACTCTCACAGTAAAACAAGTGTTTCCTGACATTCACATGGAGCTTCCTGTGTTTCAGTTTGTGCCCATTGCCTCTTAACCTGTCACTGGGCACCGCTGAAGAGAGCCTAGCTCCATCTCTGCACTTTCCCCTCAGTTATTTATATACATCGACAAGATGTCCCTGAGGCTTCTCTGTGTTAAAACGCTCCCAGCTCTCTTAGCCTTTACTCATACAAAAGATGCTATAATCCCTTCATACTATCATTGTGTTCTGGCCATAGCTTGTATTGCTTTGTGTTGGACTTGGAGCTAAGCAAGTAGTGCGGCAGACTAAAGTCAAACAAAACCTACAGTTCAGCAGTTAAATATAAGTTGCTGTATCCAAGACAAGACATAATGTAAGTTTTCATTTGAGATGAAAATTCTTTTGCTATCTGCAGCACAGATAGCAAAAGAATTTGTCCCAAATACAGGGTACCTTAACATCGTACTTATCTGTATCTTCTTTTTAAAACTTTCAGTGAAGAAGAATGTTCTCTATTTGTAGATAGACTTTTATATCCTCCAAATAAGAATCTGATAAATAAAAAAATTATGAAATGTGTATGGATTTCTTTAAATTTTTAAAAATGCATGCCTGGGGATATACCATGTTACTGAAATTATATTAATCAAAATCATGTTTGGACCTCTCAGTATTCACTGCATAAAAACTGTTGTGTTATGTGCCTGTAACACTTTTTCCAGAAATTCCTTTGCAAATGGCTATAACCAGTGGTTGCTGAGACTTGATGTCTGAAACGTAGATCTTTAGGAGCAATCTGGTAGTGGCTGTTTGATAAACACAAAGTCCTTTTATGGCTATCAGTATGCCATTTGACCTCTTTCTCATCTTCATTGAGAGACTTTGAAGCAAGGACAGCTTTAGATCTGAATCCTTTGATATAATTTCTGACACAGAAGATGAAACTTTGTCAGGAGAACTCTAAAGACTGCTTACATGATGAACTTAATACCCTGATTCTTGATTACATGACTGGATGTGATGACATTAATGTGTTTCTTTGGTCTTGAAACAGGCTGATAAATGCATTCCAAAACTGAATGAAGGTGATCAGATAGTATTAATTAATGGCCGAGATATCTCAGAGCACACGCATGACCAGGTGGTCATGTTCATAAAAGCCAGCAGAGAATCTCACACAAGAGAGCTTGCACTTTTGGTCAGGAGGAAAGGTAACTGGGCTTATTTTATTCACTTTTAATGTTTGAGACTGTCGCTCTTATGCTTGGTGGTATAACCTCTTCTGTTTACATATATGTGTTCTTATGAAACAAAGAATCTATCAAATCAGAATTTCTTCTTATTTTTTAAATCTAAGAAAAAATCTATGACAACAGTCACTTGCAAAAGTTTTGGGTTTGTTTTGGGTTTTTTTGCAAACATAGTATAATTTCACAAATCCACAGCTGAATGTTTTCAAGTACCTGCAGGCTGTTCCCCAGCACAATTATACAATGAAGCAAGTCAAATAAGCTTCCCCCCCACCATGCTTATAATAGACATTTTGTGATAATATGTAATAATAACTTGAACTCTGCTGGCTACTAACAGGAGACAATCTCTTAAACATGCAGGATCTTAAGCCTGCATATTTAAAATATGGGTAACCCCTCCAGCTTGATTTTGCTTGCTCCATATTTAAACACATGTGGATCCCAAGAGCTTTCAGATGATGTGAAACTTCTAGTTTATTGTTTACTTTCTTTAAGAAAAGCACACAATTATGGAAGGGTTTTGCACAGAGTTTCTGATTGCATTAAGGTTTAAAAATCTGACAGGATTATGCATCATTGGGAAACAGGAGGGAATGAAAGTGCCTAAATTATATGTATTTCTGTACCATTTTCTTTTATTTAATTTTTTCCTGTGTTTCTAGGAAGACAGATGGCCTCTTGGTCTTGTTTTCCCTGAACAGTCCTGATCCTATTATTGTAGGCCTTTCCACTGGCTTTATGCAGTGTTAGGCTTCCCTTAACTTTTCTAGTCCTCTTTCTACGAGCAGATAAGAATTGTCTGCTCTTAGCTAAAGATAACCTGTGGCCTCAGGCCAGTCAGTTGTATAGATATGTGTATGAACAGCTCCCCATTTTGTGAAGTTTGGCAGGTATGAAACATTCAGATCATTGCGGAGAATAACCACAGCTGGTGGATACTTTTGATAATATAATAGCTTTCATAAAGACAGAACTGTTGTGTAAATTAATTAATTAATATTTGCCATGTTCTTGAACATGCTAGCAAGGAAAGTCATAGAAAACTGACTAATTCTAGTTTTTTTAATTTATTAATTCGTTCAATATTTATTAGCATAAGAAATTGCAAAAGGTAATTCAGTTGCTTCTCTACATGGCAGGGGAGTACAATGTAAGTATGTTTGTGTTCATTCTGCTGTTGTAGATCCAAACTTATGTAAGCTTCTCATTAATTATGCTCTAAACTTTTTTAGGTGAAACTCATCTGATTTTTACTATGGTGAATGTTGTGATTCATTTAGGCTATCCAGAAATTTGTTCTGTAAGACAGGATTGCAGCAAAAAATCTCTGTGCTTGGAGTCAAGTTCTTTGACTTCACAGATAGGCATCTTGAGGAGTTTCGTTTTCTGAAAGGTCACAAGGACATTCTCCTTTAAGTAGTTATGACAATAATGTAGTACTTAAAGGCAGTTAAATGTGCTGCTGTTCTTGCTTTCCTGAGGCTCTCTTTGCATATCTTGCAGTTCTTGCAAGCCGGGGAATTTCAATATGTGTTGCAAACACATTAATGCTGTATGTAACTGATTTTAATTTTCAATATATCACAGTAGTTAAACAGTTTGTGGAGCCTAAATCAGAAGACGAAGCTGATTGCCACAATCTCCCAGAATCTCTGCTTCCTATCTGTTCCGAATATGGTGGTGATACATTGGAGGACTCTATGGAGCAGCTAAAAAGAGGGCTAGAAAGTGGGACTGTTCTTATTCAGTTTGAGGTAGGTAATACTCAATTCTCAAATGCCATTAATATAGACGAATAGCTGTGACCAGCAAGTAATGTAAAGGCTTAATTAATTGGAAATGTTATTGCTGCTGTTCAGTCTTATCTCAAGAGAGTAAGAATGTGGTTTGCCTATCAGTTTGAGCCTTCACTACTTAGAATAGGGACGAATGAGTTATTAGTTTTGCATAAATATCATCTGCTGAGAAAAATGTTTTAATTAAAATGTTTCTTGTTCAGGTATCCAAAGCTCACTAAATAATTTTTTCTTAGTTATTTTATTGGATAGAATAGTGGGGTTTTGCCAGAGGTCAGTCAGTCTTGAACTTACTTTCTTTTTCCATGCTACTTAGTGGCATTTCTAAATATCCTTTATACCTTAAGTTAGGGTTTCAAGTTCTTGTGTGGCCTGATTTCATGGAATAAAGGGAGCAACTTTGACCATTCCTCACCTCTTCTCTTAGAGGTTCATATGAAAGTGTTGGAATGTTAACTTACATTTGGAGAACATTGTATTGTCCAGTTCTGTGGTGTTCCTCCTTGGCAACCTAAGCACTGATGGTTACTTCTTGGGCAGATTACTTTATAGGTGTGATTCCCCAGTATGTAAGATGAGACTTTGAAGAGCTGCTCTACAGACCGATGAGCTAACAAGGTGTTAGCAAGGAATGTTATAGAAAACTGACTAATAAAATGTTTTTATTAAATCATTTCTTTCAGTGTTAGTTTAAGAAATTCCAAAAGGTAACTCAGCTGCTACTCTAATAGCAAATTCTCTTAGGTAAATTTTGCAGATGGTTAGGAAAAAATATTAGAGAAAATAACTTAAGATATTTTTCCACTTTCTGTATTTTCAGTTTAATCTATTTAGTGTGTACCATCATATCCCTCAAAATCCTACCATTTTTCAATCTGTTTTGCAGCAACTTTATAGAAAGAAGCCAGGTTTGGCTGTTACATGTGCAAAAGTACCTCAGAATATGGACAAGAATAGATATAAAGATGTTCTACCTTGTAAGTATAAAGTACAGTTTCTGCCTGTTTTGCTTTATCCTCTAAATGATAGCTTATAAAACAGTTGTATGGAATTCTTCATTAAAAAATTCAATATATGATCAAAGTCATATCATTGTTCACTTTTTTTTCTAAAAGGTAATTATTTTGGTTTATATTCTGCTGTTTGTGTGTCAGCCATTCCTCAGTTTTTTTGACTAAATAAAAGGGAAGCATGGCTCTTAATTATCCCCTCCTTCACCCCCCTTCTTCTTTTGGCAGATGATGCCACAAGGATAATTTTGCAAGGAGATGAAGATTACATTAACGCGAATTATGTGAATGTAAGTCGTACAGAGACCTGCATTTGCTCTCTTTCTATATTATAGTAGCAGGCTAAATTCAGCCTTTCTAAGGAATAAGGGTTTTCTGGGGATTTATAAACGTAAAAGATGTGAAGATTCATAATGCAAAGATTAAGTGTCTCTTGGGAAACAGGTGACCATCCTGATACACAGTAGATGCAAGCATATGGTTTACACTGTGATATGTGCAGTCTCTTTAACCAGTAAAAATTGTTTTACCTTTCCATATACTGCAAATGCTGAGGTTGTCTCCTATAGCTTAAAACTAAGCCTTTTCCCCCTCTAGAAACACTTATGGCCTATCTGCTATACCCTGAAGGGTCCTGAAGATAAACCAGAACTCTGTTTGCCCTTATCATGTGTGTTGACTGTGAGACAGGGAGAAGAGGGAAAAATATATATAATGTTTGTGTCAGATGCTTAAGTTAAACATTTAAATCACAGAATCAGCTATTAATGTGTCTAGAATCAGGCAATAAACAGCTTTTGCTAATGTATCTTTGGTATACCTTGCTATTTTTCCTTACTAAATATTAAAGAAAATTTAAAAAGCCTTGCAATTTCAAGTTTTCAAATACGTTTTCATTCTTAGCCATTTCTTCTAGTTCAGCTTGAGGGACTATAGAATCTTTAGTATATATGTAGTTTAGATAAATATTTAAAGGTTTTTCACGTAACCAGTTGTGATCTTGATTGTCTTATTACTCAGCTTGCCACCTTAATCTTCCCTCAGAACCTTCTATTTGAATGCAATGTGAAATTAAAACACTATTGCAGTAGTGAGAACAAAATTTACATAGGATATTTCTTTCCCTTTATAGATGGAAATTCCTTCTGTGGGCATTGTGAACAGGTACATTGCTACTCAGGGGCCTCTTCCACACACATGTGCACACTTCTGGCAAGTAGTCTGGGATCACAAGTTGTCACTGATCATCATGTTAACAACTCTCACTGAACGAGGACGGGTAAGTGTTCAGGTTCTTTGTATGCTGAACAAATGTATAAAGAAATGTGCCTTTAAAATTTTTTCCCATTGTTATGATCACATAACCCTAAAAAAGGCCAGCTTATTCTGTTGAATTATTTCTCTGAAGTCCGAGCTTTCCAAGTTATTTATTCTGCAACTTTCTTTTTTGTTCTGCTGCTTTGAAAAGAAACTAGCTGTCTGATAAACAGAAGTCACTGCACTGATTTCTTTTTGCTAATCAGCCAGGTACTACATTTTATCCCCTGAGAACTGGGCTCCTCCATGTGGCAGTTGCTCTCTTGATGGTTCAGCAGATGTTTGGAAGCATGGAGCAGGTTGAGCAAAACTTGCAAACCTGGCTTCAAGCAAGAGTCTAACACTACAGTGTTTACTAGTTTCAGCATGCTGGTGATCAGAATTTAACTTTAAATTTATATATATCATATATATAGAATCATAGAATCATAGAATACTTAGGGTTGGAAAGGACCTTAAGATCATCTAGTTCCAACCCCCCTGCCATGGGCAGGGACACCTTATGCTAAATCATATCACCCAAGGCCTCGTCCAACCTGGTCTTGAACACTGCCAGGGATGGAGCATTCACAACCTCCCTGGGCAACCTATTCCAGTGCCTCACCACCCTAACAGGAAAGAATTTCCTTCTTATATCCAATCTAAACTTCCCCTGTTTAAGTTTTAACCCATTACCCCTTGTCCTATCACTACAGTCTCTAATGAAGAGTCCCTCTCCAGCATCCCTATAGGCCCCCTTCAGATACTGGAAGGCTGCTATGAGGTCTCCACGCAGCCTTCTCTTCTCCAGGCTGAACAGCCCCAACTTTCTCAGCCTGTCTTCATACAGGAGGTGCTCCAGTCCCCTGATCATCCTCGTGGCCCTTCTCTGGGCTTGTTCCAACAGTTCCATATTTTTTTTATGTTGAGGACACCAGAACTGCACACAATACTCCAGGTGAGGTCTCACAAGAGCAGAGTAGAGGGGCAGGATCACCTCCTTCGACCTGCTGGTCACGCTCCTTTTGATGCAGCCCAGGATACGCTTGGCTTTCTGGGCTACAAGTGCACACTGAAGCTGGCTCATGTTCATTTTCTCATCGATCAGCACCCCCCAAGTCCTTCTCCACAGGGCTGCTCTGAATCTCTTCTCTGCCCAACCTGTAGCTGTGCCTGGGATTGCTCCGACCCACGTGTAGGACCTTGCACTTGGCATGGTTAAACTTCATGAGGTTGGCATCAACCCACCTCACAAGCATGTCGAGGTCCCTCTGGATGGCATTCCTTCCCTCCAGCGTATCAACCGAACCACACAGCTTGGTGTCATCGGCAAACTTGCTGAGGGCGCACTCAATCCCACTGTCCATGTCAGCAACAAAGATGTTAAACAAGACCGGTCCCAACACCGATCCCTGAGGGACACCACTCGTTACTGGTCTCCAGCCGGACATTGAGCCATTGACCACATCTCTTTGCGTGCGGCCATCCAGCCAGTTCTTTATCCACCGAGTGGTCCATCCATCAAATTGATGTCTCTCCAATTTAGAGACAAGGATGTCATGTGGGACAGTGTCAAACACTTTACACAAGTCCAGGTAGAAGACATCGACTGTTCTGCCCCTGTCCATCAGTTCCATAGCCCCATCATAGAAGGCCACCAAATTGGTCAGGCAGGATTTCCCCTTAGTGAAGCCATGCTGGCTGTCACCAAGCACCTTGTTGATTTTCATGTGCCTTAGCATGGCTTCCAGGAGAATCTGCTCCAAGATTTTGCCAGGCACAGAGGTGAGACTGACTGGTCTATAATTCCCTGGGTCATCCAATTTCCCCTTCTTGAAAATGGGGGTTATATTTCCCTTTTTCCAGTCATCGGGAACTTCACCTGACTGCCATGATTTCTCAAATATGATGGCCAGCGGCTTCACAACTTCATTCACCAGCTCCTTCAGGACCCATGGATGGATCTCATCAGGACCCATGGACTTGTGCACATTCAGATTTTTAAGATGGTCTCGAACCAGATCCTCTCCTACATTAGGCCCAAGGTCTTCATTCTCACAGTCCCTGCATCTGCCTTCCAAGACTTGGGTGGTTTTGTCAGAGCCTTTGCCAGTGAAGACAGAACCTCAGCCTTCTCCAAATCCTGTGTAGCCAGTTCTCCCGAGAGCTTCCTGAGGGGGCCTACATTCTCCCTAGTCTGTTTTTTATTTGCTATGTACTTGTAGAATCCCTTCCTGTTATCTTTAATACCTCTAGCTAAGTTGAATTCTAACTGGGCCTTAGAATTCTAACTGGGCCTTATATCATAGGTTCTTTCCTAGAATTGCCTGAAAATTCCTTTAAATCTGTTAAATAAATACTAACAATCCATGAATTTCAGAATAATATAGAATGGTTTGGGTTTGAAGGGACCTTAAAGATCACCTGTTTCCAGCCCCCCTGCCGTGGGCAGAGGCAACTTCTACTAGACCAGATTGCTCAAACCCCATCCAACCTGGCCTTGAAAATTAAAGCAATATCTGGTGTATTCTGGTGTATTTTGATTTACCCTATGCTTTATAGTTTTAAAGATGAAGCTTTTAGATTATTAATGTACAGAAAATTTTATGTACATATTAATGTACAAAAAAGCATTGGTTCTGACGTTTTAAAGACTGAAAACTGAACAGTTTGGGTTTTTCTGAGGTGGATGATGACTCTTAAATGACTGCACTTTAGTTTTTATCATTATTTTCTATGTAATCTATCCTATGCTATCAAATTTCTGGCACGTCAGTCAAAAGCAATTTGTTTAGAAAGCAAGTAAGTATTTCAGGTCCTAAACAGCATAACAATTGAGAAATAAGTAAGGACAGTTGTGTATTCCTTTTTCTGCTCTTCTCTGTGTAGAATGGGTTATCTCTTAGGGCTTCCACAAATGGAGCCTGCCTTGCTCTTTCCCTCAGCTGTGAGACTGCAGTGTTGGAACAGGGTGGGAAGGACTGGTACACACTGCTTTTCACACTCCAGCATGATCTTGCTTCAAGGTCTAAGACTAATTCAGTTTGAAGAGACTTGTGGAGGTATCACCTGCACTCCTTAATTCAAAGCAGGGGTGGCTCTGAATTTCATGCAGGTTATGCAGTGTCATGTCAGTTAAGGTTTAATTATTTCCATGGATGAAGGTTTCACAGCCTCATAGAGCATCTTGTTTCTGTGCTTGATTACCCTCATGGACATCTAATAAAAATTTCCATTTTTCTATCTTTTATTCAGTTGCCTCTTGTCCTTTCTTTGTTCACTTCCAAGGAAAGTGTGGCTCTGCCTTTACTGTAACCTGCTACTAGGTGGCTGAAGTTAGTTATAAATTTGTCCCCTATACTTTTCTTCTTAAAAGGGAATAAATCCATCTGTTTCTCCTCCTATATTATGCCTGGAGAAGTCATTTTAGCAATTGCAGGTAAGTACCAGACAGAAAGTATCTTGCATCCAATTTACCTGAATTTTTATTATGAATTACTAAAGGAAAGGTTTGTAGAGAATTTAGCCTATTTTGTCATGCTATTTTCCAATTTGGATGTAAACACCTGTTGTGGTTTAAACCCAGCCAGACAACTCATTCGCTCACTCCCCCCCTTCTTGCCCTCCCCCTACTCCCAGAGGAATGGAGAGGAGAATTGAAAAGAATGCAACTCCCACAGGTTGAGATAACAGTCCAGTAACTAAGGTATAACACAAATCACTACTGCTACCATCAATAATAATAATGATAACGGAAATAACAAGGGAAGAGAATACAACACCTCAGCACCAGCCGACCAATAACTCTCCCCACCCTACCAAGCAACGACCCATACATCGTTCAACCGTTCGACCCTGCAGGGAACTAGCCCTTTTGGGTAACTCCCAGTTACATCCTGGGCATTACATGCTATGGTATGGAATACCTCTTTGGTCAGTTTGGGTCAGGTGTCCTGTCTCTGCTTCCTCCCGGCTTCCCCTCCTCCCTGGCAGACCATGAGGCTCAGAAAGTCCTTGATCAGACTAAAGCATCAGTGTTATCTGCTCTGTTCCCAGGCCGAAAGTCAAAACACAGCGCTGCACCAGCTACTAAGAAGGAGAAAAATGACTGCTACTGCTGAACCCAGGACAACACCTCACTGACAAACCAGCATAGATTTTTATACCACTCCTTCAATTCTGTGAACCATAGCATAGGAGAGGAACCTAGAAACAGAAGTGCTTGTATACAGTCTTGACGTATGCTTGTTTTTCATTACAGACCAAATGTCATCAGTACTGGCCTGATCCACCAGATGTAATGGAATACGGCAGCTTTCGTGTCAGATGCCATTCTGAAGATTGTACGATTGCTTATGTTGTTAGAGAAATGGTGATTACAAACGTTGAGGTAAATACCTGTTATCTTTAATTACTCCCAAGGAAGCTGAATGAATACATATATAGATAGGTAGATATAGACCCTGTATCTGTGCATGAACACCTCTGAATGAGAATGTACATGTGTGTATGTACATATACACACATTTTTATAAAAGAAATATGATTTTATTATATGAATCAACATTCATATAATTCATATAATCATCAACAGGATGATTATTTCTTTAGAGCTTCTTTGAAAATATGCTTTTTGAAGTTCTATAATACATTAATACATTATTACAATACCAGTACAGCATAAGCTTTGTAAAGAAGTGCAGTGCTTTTCTGTAATCAGTTTTGCAGTCACTGACTCTTCACAAGTATTCTGATTTTCAATGAGGGATTTATTCAAACTGTGTTCTTTTAAGGATGAAATTTGGGTCACTTGGTTAATGACACATGCAGCTAGAATAGCTAACAAAGAAGTGAAGCATAATAATGTTGTTTTGAGAGAAGATGCCGAATGTCACCAGCTCCTTTTCATTGTCTTCAGTCAGATTTTTAAAAAGAAAAAAAAAACCTTATATACCTCAATTGAAATGTGCTCAATTTATGTAAGGTACTTTTTCCATAGCTGTTAATAGTTTATGCTAATGGAAGGGTTATAAAGCAAAGAGAACATGAAATAGTTCTTGCATATCAGGTTGTGTTGTAAAATCGTATGTTCAGATCACACCTAGACTTCCCACAACCTGTGTATATGAGATTAGGGTTGGTTTTGTTCATAAGTTGTCCTACATTTCTTACACATTTCCCTTTTCATCTCTTCTCCTGAATTCTGTGGCCACAAGTATTTTCTAAGAAGGTTAAGGGTTTGTGCTATCATAAGATACATGCATAAGAAGTCACTGTGTACTGACCGAATACTAATTTACAGTTCCAGTGCTATTCAATCTTTTAAACTTCTGTATGTTTAAGTAAGTAGATTTTACTGTTACTAGAATTGCTGGTAGTAAGAAAAAGGAAATAGCAGTTTTAAAATGTGACATTTAATTGGTGTTCTTACAGCAAGATGACCAATCCTTTAGTCTCATAAATTTTCTATAGAGTCACTTCACAGTGCATCCATATTTTCTTTAACATGATTAAAATTTCCTTTGAAGTCATGAACATCACATGTTTAGAGGTGCATGTACTTAAAAAGTTTTTCAGTTAAGACTGTTTACATTTCCTAGATATAAGAAACGATCCAGTCAGGAAGCAGCATGACTTTTGCTTCTGTTTTTCAGCCAATTAACCTGCAAGTGATAAACTTGAATGTCAGCACAGAAGAAATTAACCTCATTAAAGCAGTACTGCAGTCTGTAGACCAACTTTTAGTCCCTGTTACTTAAATTAGCTGATTGCCAGTTAACTTGGGTAGCTAAGGCTTCATGTAAATACTCGTTTACTCTTTTCAAATACTTGTTCTTTTTCTTCATTAGTATTTATCAAACCATTACATAATTTTGAGTAAATTCACCAGTGACCATATTCAATATGGGTTTGGGTTTTTTTTTCACTTCAGGTGTGTCTATTAGCATGTGATAAGTCAAAATTCTAATGAGAGTAGGGCAGTCAACTTTATTTTTTTATTTCTTTTAATACAAGTTAATTATTTTTGTGATAAAATATTTGTGAGAATATAGTGTGCCTTTGTAGACATGTTAACAGGTGTGAAAGTTACGGGGGTCTTCAGCTGTCTAAGTTGTCTCATGATAGCTCTCAGCTAGAACATTGTTTCTACAGCAAAGGCGTATGCTTGCATGGATTTCATCTAGGTTAGCCAAAAGCATGGTAAAGCGAATCCCTGGTGGATGTGAGTGTATTGCAGTAAGGGCAGAGTTGTTTTGAGGGGGTCTTTTATTTTGGTTTATTTTTTCACTATAGGCAAGCTTATTTGTACACAAATAAAGTGGCTACACTCAACATTGACCTGTCCACACAGTAAAAATATGACCCTAATAATTGATAGCTCTGTGTGCATTTGGCATTTCAGATGGAAATAAAAACCTTTGTACCTTGTTAAAACATACTGAAAGGACTCACTGAAACACTGAAGTATCTCCTAGTTTTACATGTTGTTTGAGCTGCTTTCTTAAAGCTGGCAATATGTGTTCTTCTGGAGGCATCTTGTGTTTGAGTAGACTTTGTATAGCTTTAAATGTACTGTCTCTCACAGACAGAGTTGTTGTATTCTTTAAAGAATACATTAAAAGTCATCTGAATTCAAGCCAGGTTTTATTATTCCCTGAACTAATGTGAGCATCATTGGACTGGTCTTTTTGAATAAAAGTAGCTTTTAATGATAAGATGGATAAGCTTTCAAACTCACAAGAGAATTGATTTCTGTTGAAAAGGCATAATAGTGAAAGAGTTTCCTGCAAATTAAGTTGCACAGATTTCACATCTGCGTTTAGGGGAAAATAACTTGAAAGAGAAGTGTATGAAACGATGCCTTTTGTTCAGGTATGTTCTGAAGACTTGAGGAACTAAAAACTTCCTAGGATTTTTCTGACACAGTGCTTCTCTGCCTGTGATTGAACATTCGCCAGTGTGTGAAATATTTGTAACTGTTCTAAGCCTCATGAAATGAAATAAGGATTAATTTCTTACTTTTTATTTTCAAGACAAAAATTTAAGTCTATCCTGTAACAAAATGAAAGGAAAGCAAATAAAGCACTAATTTGAGGATTTTTTGAGGCTAGGTAGTTGATTTTTTTTACCTCTCAGAAAGCTTCAGAACACTTTGGGAACGAGAACAAGCAGACCAAAGGCAATAAATTCTGTAGTGTGATTGCAGAAATTCACCACACAATGCACTATTTTGTAAGACAAGATAAATATTTCTTTTCAACCACTGAAAAAATAGCATGGTAAGCATGAAGAAAACTTCCATTCAGTTTGCTTTAAGATAGTTACCTCACAACATACCATTGCTTGTTAAATCTCACCAGTTGCATCCAGTTATGTTATGAAAAAAAAACAAACTTTTTTTTCTGTTTTCTCTTGTTTAAGCAAGGATTTTTTATTATTTCTGTTAAGTGTGACTGGAACACATCCATGGAACTTAGCAAGGCTGTGGAGATGATACATGCTGGAGTGTATTACTCGCATAACTTTGAAGAACTGTAATTTTGCAAGGGTTGGTTGGGGGGGCGGGTTGGTTATTGCTTTATTTTGAATTCTACCACATCTAATGTTTGTTACCACACCTTGTTGGTTGCTTCCAAAGTGCCCTGTTATTCTCCCACCTGATTAGTTTTATTAACTAAACTAAATCATTCAAAGAAATGAAAAAGAAAAAAAACCCAAACCAATATGTTTAAAAATTGATTGAATTTCAGTCTTTAAAGACAAGTTATACCATTGCTATGATGAATGAGTGAATGACATGAAAGAGCACTTACACATTATAAAAAACCCAGGTCAATGTACTTAAGGCAATTCCTTGTCATAATGCAGACTGTTTAGCATGATGGTGCAGACAGTGACAATGCAAAAGTGGGATTTGTGGAGATAAGCTGCTTTTTCATTTAAAAGTTGTCACTTTCCATGGACATCACAGTGGTGGAGGTGATGGTTTGAAGAAAAAGAAAATAAATTCCTGCAGCAATTCAAACAAATTGAAGATTACACATATTCGTTTTGCTAAGGAATGATATTGCTGTTTGCTTAAGGGAGGACATAAAATTGCAAGATTCAGTCAGAATGACTGGTATCTTTCTGTTTATGAATGACCAACATGTAGGCCTTCTAGTGACTATGTTAAATTGTTATTAGATGAAACAAAGACAGCAATGAGTATACAGCCAGTAGCACTTGGTGCTATATGGAGCTAAAAATAGAATCTCTGATATTTTTACACATCTTAATTGTTTGGGCTGAAGATTTCCATGCCATTTGTCTTCCTTGCCAGATACATGTCGTACAACTGTTTGTGGGGGGAAATGTTAAGTTTGCTTATGTTAGATTCTTAGATTCATCTCTGAAACTTTTGCTTCTGCACATTAAACAAGACCTTATTTTTTTTATTTCCAAAGAAATCTATAGAAATATGATCATATCGTAAATGTCTTGAATAAACCTGTCACACTGCAGAGGCATTTCAGAGGCTTTTCTGAAAATGGTCTGCACTAAATGTGTTCTGTTCTGTCAGATACTTGAGGTAGAAGAATACAAATTGATTTTGAATAGGAAAGAGCTGAAGAACAAAAGTAGATTAAAAGTGTTATGGCAAGAGCACACAGGAGCATAGTGGGGTGGGAACAGTGGTCCAACAAAAATCCAAATGCTACTGCCAGATTATCCTGCTCTTCAGAAACTAGGCTTTAGCCCTGATCACTGAATCTGCTTTCAAGGTATATATTTGAAGTTCACTAGCAAAGAGCATACCTTTTCCTGCTTAGAAGATAACAGGACCATTTCAAGGTTAATGTAGTTCATGGTGAAATTTCTTTTATGGTAGATTATTATAACCTAGACCAAAAAGGACATTAAATAAAAAGGTGAAATGCAAAATCAATGGCTTGGATTTTAAGAAAAGTCAAATTAAGGTTGACCTTTCAAGCTTAAATTTCCTTCTTTCTATATGAGTATTATCATTCTAAGCTCTGTGTGGTTTTTTTTGTTTAAAGAGCACTCAATTCTTTTATTAATCAGGGAGAATCAATTTAGGGGAATGAAACATGGAAGCCTGCCTTTTGATTTAATTATAATAAGCAGGGCTGCAAACTACAGAAAGATGAAGAATTGATATTTTTGTGGTTGAAGGTCTTGATAATGAGATTGTTTTGCAAGTGTTACAGCACCCATTTGAAGCATTACCACTGACAGCACCATATTTTGTCAGGAGTTGCAATCGCAGTGACAGGCATAGTAAAGGTCATGTATCTTTACGCTGTGTTTCTGAGCAAAATCTAGGATGTTAGCTTAACCACAGTGAAGTTGCTTTTTGCAGTACGATGTCCTGAATTTGCACAGGAAAGGTAGGTACAAGTACATTTTATTTTTGGCAGTTACCTTTGCTGCAACAGCAGTAACCATTATCAGGACACTAACAAACACCTTGGGGCATGTCTAAGCTTGGGACATGTCTAAGACTTCTGTAGATGCTTGCCAAGTGAATATGGTTCAGTGCTGTGAAGCAGCTAAATGGTGGTCAAATGGCTGATGATAAACTGGGCAAATGACAATCTAGAAGTATCATTGGAGTCTGTACATTGTTTGGACTCATTTTTTTTAAATCCACCATTGTTAGGCTGATTTGTGAAAACACCAAATACCTAAATTCAATTGCAATCAGTCCATGTGCATTCAAAAAACATTAAATATTTTTTGAACAAGGTATATAATGTCAAGTTAGGCAAAAACAGCAACTGGGACATGAGCAGCTCTTGTAAGTCTAAACTTCCAGAAAGTGAGACAGCAGGAAAGGACTTAATAGAGCCAGATTTTATAAAGATAAATTCTACATGTATCAGTCATTATGATGTTGCAATAATAACTTATTTAAAACCTCAATAAAAAAAAAAAGTGTAGAAAGGATTTAAGCTGACTTGCAGATGATAATGGTTTGGACAGCAACTGGAGTATAATGAGAAGCTACCTTTTCCACTACTAGCTTTGTACAAAGAAGCAGGATCTGGGAGAAAAAAGGTGTTTAAAAGTAAGTATTCGTAGTAGGACATATACAGTGAAGCTAGCTATGGGACCAGTAACTGTAATTCTAGCACTTTTTTTTAATATATGAGTGCTAGATTTCAGTAAGTGTGGTGGTCTTTTAATGCAATTTATTTCCATGTACGGTGTTATTTGACTGACATTTTTCTGAATTTAAAGGCTGACTTTTATTATGAGTGTAAAGACCACTAAAAATAGCTTTAAAAAAATCTGGACTTCTAATACTTAAAGGTATTAGAATTTGAAGAGCTAGTTCTAACGTATATGAATAAAGCTGCCATTTACGATAGGCTTAGCTTTCTAATTAAAAAAAAATAAGTATTTTAAAATATTTGTGCATTTTGAAAAGTGAGTGATGGAAGGGTCAAGTTTTAACAATTGGAATCATCTCAGAAGAGCTCAACCAAATGAATCAAAACTCATCAAAGCGCTACAGATAAAACACAGGCAACTGGGAAATTATGCTGAAGCTTGAGGCATACCTGAAATAATCAACAAACAGCTATGGTAGTGTTTAGGGGTGAGTAGGGCATTTGACAGATAATGATCTCACCAAAAGGAGCAGCTCTGAGGATCAAGTGCGTGCTCTGACACGTATTCTCACTCCGAGTAAGTCTTATGTAATATGCTTGTGGCACTTAATGTCTATGAACTATTTTTTAAAAATGCAACTTGCTATATTTGAGTCTGAATTACTGACAAGTAAAAATTAAGTTGACTCCATTCTCTTTTCTGAGCTTGTAAAATGTAAAATGGCTTTTGATGCTACAGATCACTGTTGGTGGTTCTTACGTGTGCCACTGGCATTTATCCATGATGCGTGTCTTGAAGTTCTTGATGCACATGAAAGGTCACTGGATGCTCACTCTTGGATAATTTTAGAATGACTCAAGTCTTTGTTTCACCTGAATGCTGTAATTCAAATGTCTTTGATTTAAGAGAATCACTTTAAACTGCTGCATGTAATTGCTGCATTATCTCATTTCCCTTTGAAGATCTCCTGATTAAGCAGGCGCAGGTTTCCAAAAGACAACTTTTTAATGACGTTTTCTTGTTGTGTTTTTGGTATTTGTTTTTGATCTGTAGCATTTCAGAAAAATTTACAGTGTAATCATTTGATCAAGCTCTCAGCTACATAATGACAGCAAAGCTGACTAGAAAAAGACATGCTTTTTCTTGCAGAGATCCTGGTCATTGTGAGGTCTTTTGGAGAATAGTTTGAAATGCAATTTGTATGACAGCAAGCTTGGTCATTAACGGTAGATTATATTATCCACTTGGGCCTATGCTAGACCTTTTAATAGTGATTGCTCAGATACTGCCTTTAGGAAGCTAAGTATGAGCTGCGTTGTTTATCTTCACATCCCTGCAGGTAATTGTAAATTTCTGCAATTGCAATTACTTTGACTGGGATGAATGAATTTCCTAGAACACTGCTTGGTACACAGGCAGTAGTTTATCCTGTCTTCTGTATCTTACTAGCCTGCTCCCTGGGAGTGGAATAATTTCCTCAAGTGGAAGAGGAAAGCAAGCAGTTGAAGGCATTTGAAATAGGTCATATATTTCAGTAGTTTTGCACTTAAAAGGAAGAAAATACTTCTTAAAGTCACAAGCATCATGAAAACATTCTTGTGTGGAACACTAGGGAGAGGACAGTTTTTATAGACTAATACAGTGATAAAGGAGTTTTTATTTCAGTAGGGTGTCAAACGGTGTCTAGCAATGGACATCAGTAAATGCCAGCCAGCAGCTTAACTGTTGCTAAATGTGTGGAATCAATAAAGGAGCCTGAAGACTTGTCTCAGTTTGTGAAGAGCGAGATCATTGTTGCACGATGCAGCAGAGCTCAGGAGTGTCTTAGGTTTTTTCCTTCCCACCTAATCATTGGTTATATCTGTAACATAGCAGTTGAGCGCAATCTGAATGCAAAGATGATTGAGTGATTTCATAATCAAAGTTAAAAAAAAAAACTAAACTGAAAGAACTTCTGTAAAGCTACTTTTTGAGGTATAATTGAATGAAAAAAGAGCTCTTCCTCCAACAGAATCTTTTAACTGATTTTATTGCTTCCACACATAAGTATCCTGTTGTGGGTCGTACTGAAGTCAATCATATATGTACAATGAACACGTATGTATGAGCTATATATATTGGTGTTGAACAGAAAAAGTATTTAGCAAATGTTGCAGGCAACTTTATAACTGAACCTGTAAGTACACAAAGATACATATTTAGAATGAATTATGTAGTCCCAAGACCCTGTTATTTTGATACAGTTCTTAGTAGTTCTCTGGTGTTTTCAGCTATTTCTTCCAACCTGTTAGATTATATAGTATTATTATGCTTACACCTTGTAGCATTTTACCTGGGGTGAATTCAAGGTATAATAAGTCAGCAGTCAATAAATTCAAAAAATTACAGTCTGTTTAGATCACAGAAGTTAAACTTGATACCTCATTTGTTTAGAAAATGTTATGCCTTTTGCGTGCTTTCTAAGAATTGCATGTTCATACTTTACTTTGAGTTTTAAAATGACAAATATTTTCTACATCATATGTGTCTTATAGCATCTGCAGAACATGCCTACTGTGAAAAGTATGACTTGTATCTAGTAAACATAATTAGAGGAGTCATAACACTGAACACTTTTTGAAAACCTTACTTTTTTTAGACAGAACAACACCACACAGTCACCCATCTCCAGTATGTTGCTTGGCCTGATCATGGTGTTCCTGATGACTCAATGGACTTCTTGGAGTTTGTGACCTGTATGAGGCCAAAGAGAGTAAAGAATGAGCCTGTCCTTGTTCACTGCAGGTACTTGTGCTTTAAAATTCTGATTATAGGTTTGCTTCAGCCTTGGAATAAGCATTTGCTTTGAAAAGTTTGTCTGCAAGGCAGGAGATTCTTTTAATAAGATCAAAATGTTAAACTGTGTAATACCAGCGTTCACTGTTGAAGACGGAGACACTGGTGTTGTATCTAAAGGACAAGTTTCTTTTCACTCCCTTTTTACTGCAGTCTTTGCGTGAAATGCCTTAGTCACGTAACTGTCACAGAGCTGGTAGTTTGCAGTGTCAGTTGTTCTTCATTTTTATCCTCTGCCACTGTTGTAACTTCCTTTTGAATGGTACTGCAAAGGGTTTTTTTCAGCTGTTCAAGTGCCTGTCAAAAAGCAGTCAGTTAGATTACATTTTTTAGTCAAAAATACCACCAAACAAGTGCATTTAGATTTTTAAGCAGTTATAATTGTTAAAAATCCATTTTCTTTAGGTGAGGTTTTAGTTTTATTTATATAAAAATTCTTTTTAATAACTGGCAGAAAATATACTGAACTTGCTTTAAAGATAAGCTTCACACTCTGTTCTAGTATTGAGGTCTTCCTGTAATTTCTAAGGCTCTTTGGCATCCTAGTATTAAGACCGTGATATGAATCTGGTGCATTGCAAAAAACTAATTTATAGACTGTTTTTCTGTTACATTTCACAGCGCTGGAATCGGGCGCACTGGTGTATTGGTCACTATGGAGACAGCCATGTGCTTAATTGAAAGGAACCAACCTGTTTATCCCCTGGATATTGTACGAAAAATGCGAGACCAACGAGCTATGATGGTGCAAACATCAGTAAGTGATAGAGAGGAAGCCTTATTTTCTGTACATATGTACTGCATTTGCTGAGCTGTGAGAAAACAGAATATCAAGGAGCTGCAGGTTAACATCTTGCTCTATCCTGGGTTCTCTACCACGTTCCCATTCCTGCATTCCACCTAGCCCCACTGCTCACACTTGATATTCAGCTTAAGGCTTCTGGGAAAGGCCATTGGGTGTTATTCAGATGTAATAGAAGGATTGTTCAGTTATGATAGCCTTCCCTGAAGCATGTTCAGCTGCCCTGTGGGTATTGTGTGTGTGCTTCAATTCTAAGATGATACACACAGCCAGAATCATATTGTGAGTTAGTATCAGACAGGGCATGCTCAATGAGTAAGAATGGACTCATCAGAGCTATTAACTGGTCAGTTCAGTGGCTGCTGTTTAATCATGTGAAGTCTGTAGTTTCTCAAAGATCTGCAATCTTATCATCAGGAGCACCAAAACAAAAGCTTTGACCAAAATAATAAAGCTAAAACAAAATTTACGTAACAGTATGGCCTTTCATTAAAAAAATAAAAAAAAAAAGAAAAACTAACCATTTTGTTCCATTAAAGAGAAATTAAGAGATACTAAACAATACAGAAAGCAGTGCTATAGGACGTACATGGTAGAACTAGTTATCAGCTGAGTAAGCAGTAAGAATACATGCAACAGATAAGAGCAAAGAAAACAAGTAGTCTGAGTCAGAGGAAGAAATGCTGAAGTGCTCATTCTTATTTGTTCAGTAACTTCATCACAGAAGTATTGAACAGAGAGCTAAATATCATACTTTGCTCATTCAGTCAGTAAAAAAAATGCAAATCATAACAATAAAGAGAAAAGTCAAGGTAATTAAGAAATAAAGACAAAGGAAGAGAGTGATTTTTGAAAGTGGGAGTAATTGACTGAAGGGTTGAAAGAAAAGGTATGAAAATCGAGATGCAGAAAATTCATTTCCATCCCGCAGTTTTCCTGAGGTTTTCTGTACTTAAGAGCAAATGTATTGCAGGTTACAGAGAAGAGTAACATTTCTAGCTACTGGTATTTAAATGCAGTGTAAGGTCCTTGATGGTCCAAGTACTTTTAGCCCTGTCCTTTGGGAGATATTGGGGGAATGTTTCCAGATGCCTCCAGAGAGCTGAGGGGAGCTGCCATACAAGGGAGATCATTGTGAAGATAGAAAAAGGGATTTAGAAAATGTAAAGCTTTGCTTCTTTGAATATATGACACGGAGTTTTGGGGGAAGGTGTTCATTTTGGGGTTTTGACAATAGTGAAAAGTAATTTCGGAGAAAAGGTAGAGGAATCATCTTGTGTTCTTGGGATTCTGTTACTCATAGAATCATAGAATAGTTAGGGTTAGAAAGGACCTTAAGATCATCTAGTTCCAACCCCCCTGCCATGGGCAGGGACACCTCACACTAAACCATGTCACGCAAGGCTCTGTCCAACCTGACCTTGAACACCGCCAGGGATGGAGCATTCACAGCTTCCCTGGGCAACCCATTCCAGTGCCTCACCACCCTTACAGTAAAGAACTTCCTCCTTATATCCAATATAAACTTCCCATGTTTAAGTTTTAACCCATTACCCCTTGTCCTATCACTACAGTCATAAACATTTATTCAGGCTAGGTGGATTTTTAGTCCTATTGCTAATGCCTTCTTGTATCACTTTTCAGAAGGAGGCTTACAGGCTAATTGGCTTTAGCAAACAGGTCCATCAACAGAAATAGTCTTTGCAATAGTATAATTCAGAAAAAAAATACTAATCTAGTTTATGAAGACTTTATAAGAATGAAATGAGCTCAGAATTTTCTGTGCTGGAAGAATTAATGTGGTTGCTATTCTTCAAAATTATGCATTCCAAAGTCTTTGATCCCATTCTGTTACAAACAGTGATTAAATTAAAATAAAGTGACTCCATCTTCTGCAATAATGTAGGTGGTTTAAAAAAAAAAACAAAATTTGTAGCAAGGCAGTTGGACCTGTATATCCTATATGGTAACTTTAAATACATTTTTAGTCATGTAACTTAAATGTGCCCAGTAATATGTAACTGCAGGATTGTCAAGGTTAGAATATACTTGTAATAATCAGATAGCTACCAAATAAATGGATGAGATGTATAAAGAACAATAAAGAGATGTAGAAAGAATCTCATAAATTTGTATAGCTTTTACAACTAAATCCTATTTCCTGAAATTTAAGCATGTGTTCTTTTAAATTTGAGGGTTATGTTTTCCCTTGGCATGAGACTTTTAGTGCTTGTCCTTCAACGAATGTTACTTTTGTTTGTGGAGAACACAGCTGGGAGAGTTGGATTTTCTCCTTCCATCTTTGCGTCTCCTCTCCTGTCCTTGTCGAAGAGAAAAGGAAGCAGTGGGACTGTTAGCTCTACCCAGTACTACTGTATAAGCAGGAGTTGAATCATCCATAAATGTTTGTTATTTTTCTTTCTTACACAGAGTCAATACAAATTTGTTTGTGAAGCTATTCTTCGTGTTTACAAAGAAGGATTGGTTCGACCACTGGATTCCAGTTAGCACAGCACTGAAGGATGAATTTTTTTTTTTTCCTAAAAACACTGTTCTTTGAGTAAAGCAAGGGCTTGTTTCTGAAAGCAACTAGAATGGACTTGGGAAGCCCATGAAAAGACAGATGAGCACATTTGAACTGTGGCACTTTAAATTTCTCAAGAAGATTGCTAAATCATGTACAGAAGATTGCTAAATCATGTACAGCATAATGAAGTCATGTAGATAAACATATGACAGCAATTGTGTGTAATATGCTTTGTTCACATAGACAACCATAAACAATCATGGGAACCTTAATACGTATCTTTTACTGCCTTAAAACACCGTTCACTTTGAAAGTTAAAAAGGTCCTTGTGTTTCCTTTGAAATAGCAAAAAAGAAAACTCACAGTATTGAAATGATTCAGCTAATGTATTTAATATCTTGGTATGAAAGTTCATTGGAGGTGAATGTTTAAACTGTCTTACTGGGGCACTAGATACTCATGGAGATGTAACCTTGACTGCTAAAAGGTTGATGGAGAGCTTTAAAGGCTAACGTGTAAGTACTGTACATTAAGAGCTGGACAAATTAAGTATTCAGTTACCATAAATCTGTTAGTAAATATGCCAGCTGTTATAATATGCTTCTTAGAAATCACATCTACTGTATGTGATGTGAAAATAATGCTGCATTTAAGCATTTATGCAGATGGTACTGTCTACATCTTCTGTTGATCAATTGTAATTGCAACTTGCCCTTTTAACAGTGAACTGCTTCGTACAGTTTTAGTTATTTTATTACTTATCTTCTGTTTCTGCTGTCCATCTCCTTTATACTTGTTTTTCACTGCTGTTTTTAATATGTGGACTGAAAGCATTTTAACTTAAAAGCGGTTTAATTCTCTGTCACCTTTGTTTCCATGTGTATTTATAAGTTCTCATATGTAAATGTGGATTAATGTTGCACACAAGATACTAGACTTTTGACTTACTGTATATGCAAAGTAATCTAATCCAATACTGGAAGAAAAATTACTACTGAACCGGTCAAATACGTTGCTGCTATTTCAAGGTGTGAAGCTTCCAAGGGCACAGGTGTTGCTAGTGTTCTGATGGTGGTAAAATGTTGACTTGCTGCCCTTCAGCAAAAAACTGCTCTTACCCAGTGAAACACAACTCACTCTTGCAAGAGTTCTGCCGGTTTACTGTGTTTCTTGCTTTATGGAAATGCAGCTAAATTCACATGAAGATTTACAAGGAAAGAGAATGAATTTGTGCATTGATAAATAATTCACCCTAAGGTACACTGGTCTCCATTTCATTTCAAATGGGAGAATTGGACTTTCTGAACAATACAACCACATTTGTATGATGTTAATTTATTTTGTGTGTGCTTTTTGATTACCCTCTCATAGTACTTCATTTTTGAATAGTGTTTAAATAATATTCTAAGGGACTGTTTAAAACTGTTATTTAAAAGATTAGTCCTAAATAAGGAAAAATTTTTATGGGGCATATTAGCCATATGTTTATATGTGTATAAAAGAGAAAATTAGATCATTTTCTTTTTAGATATATATATACACACATAATCAGATATATTTTAGAATTATGGTTTGTGTTATGGATATTATCATTTATATCTGGAGTTTCATTATAGAAACTGCCACAGCTGTACAGTATGCGTCTTTCATGTTACCGGAAGTTTATGTTTCTTCCCCAGGAGATAGCTGAAAAGTGAACGTAGGATGTGCTAAATTGTTGACTCTTGCCTTTCTGTAGGCTTGGTCTTTTCTTCAAGATTGCATTATTAGTTACAGGTAAAGATACCTGACTACTATTTATTGATCAGAACAATTTTAATTGGAATACGCTGGGTAGCTGGCAAAACGGAAAGCTTCTTGGTTTTGTTAGATTATAGGGTGGATACGTTTGTGTTCATTCTTATATAGTGCATTCCAAATTTCACTTTCACTGAAGTTTTTGTAATACTTTGGATCGTTATTCTCTTTCTTGCTTGGGCACAGATTGGAAGGCAAGAGACTGTAACTCTGTTTTAACTTGCTAAAGTGCATCAGGTCAATTTGTCTGTGACTCCAAACATAAAATTATACTGGACCTGCACATGTAGCTTGGGAAGCTTTTTTTTGAAAGATGCATGTGGAAAAGTGTTGTACAAGTTTAGACCACCTGCTGCTGTTAGAGAGGATATTGAGCACTGAAAAAACTTAGTGGCTCATTCCCACCCAAGAAGTAGTGGACACTAAAGACTCTGTTTCTGTTGGGTGGTTAACAAAAGTCTCCCTTTTGTTATGTGTGTGCCTTGCTGTTAAAACATCTCTTTTCTTTTTCTCATTTTTTTCCTTTTTCCTTTCTTTTTTCCTTTTTTCTTTTTTCTGTTTTCTTTTTTCTCTTTTTTTTAAGTTTTATTGTGCCCAGGTCCCAAAGTCATCCCTTGCAGCTGGCATGACTTGCAGTTAATAGTTTGTCAAGAAGTGAAAAAGGCAAGGAGGAAAAAAGCAAGAAAATAAATAGTAAGAAAATATTTAGAACGTCTCTTTGTGACATCTCTTTCTTTCATAGAAGTACTTGATTAAACTTATGGTTTATTTGCATTCAAGGTTATTGCTATATTCCTATTGCTATTTATGTTTCTTCATATTGAATTTGTATTTACCAAAACACTGTAAATTTATTCCTTACATAACTCCCATCTCAAGATACATGATATCGGTTTGACTTACACTGTCTGTTTCAATGATAATGGTTATATTGTGACATCAAATGCTGCTCTTGTTCTGGTAAACTTAGTTGGTTTGGGTAATACCATTCTTGAAGTCTTCCTTTGGATCTTAATAAGTTGTTTGAAATTGCTGGCCACTGAGAGACTACTGAAAATTATAAAAATAGTAAAAATAATAATCTCTGTAATATTTAATTGTTTTGGGAAAATCATAGAGCAGATATTAACTAGGCAAGTAACTTGTACATTGTGTCCATCTTTATTTCAGTCTTGCTCGGTTTTGCACAAGTACCTGTAGGGTCCTTAGGGGAGAATGAAGGGGTGTTTGTCCTCGATCTGTAGTGTGTGATGACTTTGCACTGAATAATGTATGCCTTAGATCTGATCTTGCAATGAGAGCATACTTATGAAAAGATCTTCTTAATGCTGGCTTTTGTTTCCACAGGAATTGGGGAATTAAAACCACGCTGAATTGATTGATCAGGGGGAAGGGAGGGGGTTGGTAGAGTTAAAGCTCCTAACACAAAATTTCTAACTGTCAGGCAATTGACAAATAGCAGGAAATGCTGTGAAGTCAAGTTTCTGCATAACCTTCATAAACGGTTTAACCTCAGTTTTGCTAGTGTGGTCATAACAAAAGTATTCAGAAATTCTAGCATTGCGGTGGATGAAGAGGGAGTAATAAGCCTTCGCGGTTTTCATCACTGTGAAATACAATAACATTTATTCTTCAAAACGTCAATAAATTTTAACTAAATGACTTTATATTTGATACAGAAGTAGCTAAAATGCCTATTCAGAGCATCTTCAGAAATATCACAGGGGAACACTTCTGAGGTGGAAGTGGGAGGGACACATCTTGCCATGTATTGCAAATAAGAAAAATGGTGCCATAAACCGTGAATGCCTTTGTGTAACAGGATGTATGAAATATAAATCATTAAAATACAACAAAACCTTGAACAGTGGTGGTGTTTTGAAAATGAAAAGAAAATGAAAAAAAAAAAAGTAATCCAGGGTTTTGCTTTCATGAATCCTGTCTTTTAGGTGTTGGCACTAAATTATATGCAATCAAAATGTACCTAAGAATTCAGCAATAGCTCTTCATATACACTTATTTTTTTAACAGTTGGTTCTCTATTTTTCCTCCTTTTTTCTACTATGCCATACTTGGTTAAGTATATATATATATTTCAAAAGAACTGTGGTTCTGAAATACCTAATGAACTATGTATTTGCTTTATTACAAGAATAATCTGATACTGTTTTACAACAAACGTTCTTTGCTGTAGATAATGTTCTTATGTGTCAGACTAAATGCGTAAGTGGTCCACTGATTGAAGATGTTGAAAATAGACACACATGGTTCATATTCAGTCAACTAAAATTTAAACATAGTTATTTCACTGATAATGGCTTTATTGTTATATCCTGAAATGAAGCATTTAAGTGCAAATTTATTTTACTCCCTCACAAAAAGCCTTTCCAAAGAGAACATGCACTAGGAAATGTTTGTGTTTTGATTAGTAACCTGCAATTAGTCTACTTGATTAAAAGCATTTATTAATTGAAAGTGTATAGAAGGTAAGGTTGTATCGTAAAATACTGTGTTCAGAGGCAGTTGAAAGCCAAGTGAATAATTAATTCATTATATAAAACATAATGTTTTGATTAAATGGATTCTCTTGCATTTAAGTTCTGACACTGATAGTGTTAAGACATCTCAGATTAACAATAGCACTATATTAACAGTTTAAATATAGCAATCAAATGCAGTATGATTTAGTTGTGGTGTACTTTAACATATTTAAATTTCCAGTTATCCAGTAGCTGTACAAACTTCAAACAAGAGTATCCACAATCACTGAAAATTGCTGTCTTTAAAAAAAACAGTAAGCTTTTCCAAATTTGAAAAGGAAAGAGGAGCACATCGTATTGATCAATTCAAGCATTTTTCAGCTTAGACTAACTCTGTGACAATAGTGGTCTGATTTGACCACTGATAGAAAGAGCAGTTGTTGAGGACCAAGAATATAATGGAAAAAACAAGTAAGAGACCAGTAACTAGTGTCTTTTTAAGACAAATTCATCTCAGGAGGTGGCATTGGGGGTGGGGAGTTGAATGTGCCTTTATTGACTCTCCTAATTTTGTTACAGACTACTTGGATAAGAGTCTTTGATTGTGTGTTGTTTTGAGCTTAGCTGTGGGGTTTGAATCTTTAAAGAAATTCTTATATAAAATATTAAAGCCTTGATTTTAATAGACATTAATGAAACACTTCAGTTTACTGTTAGTTGTTCAACTTCTCTTTTCTTGGCTTTCATGATTTCGTTCCATGAGTTGTCACTGTTTTAACTTACAAAAACACTTCTTGTGGTCTCCCAAAACTGTAAAGCTGGCTTTGTCATAGACAGGCTAAGTGACACTGCTGTTGCTTAAGATAGGATGGTACTTACACCTGCTGGTGGTGCAACATGGCCTTTAGCCTGAACTGAGCTCCTTTCTGAGGGACTTAAACAGTGCTGCTAACAGTGGTAAAAATCATAAAGATATTTCTAAAAAGCATGTAGAGAATGTTTTGTTCAGGGCAGATAGACCTGTGTTTTCTTAAAAAATGAAAAATTAAAAGTTGTGAGGATGAAAATGTTTTTAACAGATAAAGTAAGGGTGGGAAATGTACAATTTTCTTCCCTTTGCAGAAAACACTTTCCTCACTTTTCTATGTTTCAAATGCATAATTTCTCTTGGCGCAATTCTACTAAGGAGCCCTGTTGTTGATGTGATTTAATTTTTGTCAAGCTGACTAGGAAATAATTTTGTTTAACTTCTTCCTCGTTTACTGCCTTGTGCTTTTAAGTAACATTGAATTAATCTGAAATCTTTTCTTTCTAAAATTATTTTGGCCGTTTTCATTTGGTGTCTTTTACTGAGACATAGATGGAACCTGAATGTGTCTGCATAACTACTGAGGTTGCCAGGCATGCAAAGAGGAAACAGATGCTTTGCTAGACCTATTAAATCCATTACCTAGCATCGGTTACCAACTGTAACCAGTGTAGCATCATATTTCTATCAGCCTTTAGCAGTAACTGTTTTGTAAACAGGACATCTTTGGAGCGTGTTCTCCCAAGCATTAGAAAGCCTCCTCATACTAAGGTGGAATTGATGCTTTAAAAAAAACCCAACATTAAAATCTGAACCTTCAAGTAAGGAAGAGCTATTTACCAAAATCTATACAAAACACACACCTCTTACAGGAAATAAAAGAGTTTCTCTGTAAAAGGAAAGCTGCTAGGAAGTATCTTCTTTGCTGTGGGTTCATCTTATGTAGTCATACTCCAAACTAGCTCTCAACTAATAAGCAGTATTGCCACTAAAACACAGAAACATCAACATCGACCTAACTACCTGATTAATTTCTTCCTTGTGAAGAGTTGTTTGCAATCCTGATTCAGAAGTCCCTGCTGCAGACTGGAAGAAGTAGGAGGGGCTTGCTTCCTTCTTGACTCAAAGCCTGCTCATAAATCAGCTGTCTATATTGACCTCAGTGGGGTTGTATTTGTATTATCTAACCTGAGCAGTCCCGTTTAAAGTACAGTCAGGTGTATCTATATGAGTTTGCAAGTACATTGAAGCCATACATTCTTTTCAGAAAAAAAGCTCAGAGCAGCAGTGTTAATTTCTGTGGGCTTCATTTGCTTCAGTTAAGCAGCAGGTTAACATGGTGGCAGTTGAGTAGTTCGTGAGTAGTGCCCTTCTAATTCAGAGCTTTGCATACACAAATGAAAAGTTGGTAGAACTGTTGTTTAGCTAGCTTTTAGTACAAGTCAAATTACTGTCTGTAGCAATTAGGTGGGGAATTAGTACATGCTCTCAAACATAAATATAGTTTAAGTACAGATTTTGCAAAATAAATGACAAAAATCATTGCTTCTATTCCAGTGACCTGTGCAGTGAGTAGTAAACATGATTTATTTAGGTTTTCACACCTACTGGGTAACCTTTTGTGAGGTACAAGATAAATAATGGGGACAGTCCTGTTATGGCTTTGAAAATCTGCCAGGCACTTATCATAACAAATGTTGTATTGGTTAAAACTGACCTTTATTATGACTGATATGGAAGTGGGAAAGGCAAAGTTAGGATTTGGTGTTGTTTTCTTTTCTCAAGCATTGCAAAAAGCTTTATCAGATACAGAAAAAGCTTGGAAGATAATATCCATTCAGTGACTCTGGCCATTCTTGTTCATTTTAATGTTTTTTTCTGTAGCCCTCTATAGTTTCTTCTTTTGATATCTTAGGTGCCAGTGCATTAAAGGAATAAAAGAATGTATTTGATGTATTTGGAAGGTAAGGAAAGAGTTTATTTTGTATCCTAAGCTGTACTTTTAAATCATTTGAAATGTAAATTGATGTTGATATTACAAAGCTTAATTTATTGTTAAAAAATGTAGACACTTCCTGAAATGAATGTATCATTTTTCTTTTTTATTTTTATAGGAATAAAGTATTGGTTAAATGTTTTCAGTATAGTTTTCTTTGGGTTTGGATCTGTTTGGAACAAAAATATAGCCACCATTTTCTGCATATTGGTTATACGGCTAATGGTTAAATAAAGCATATTTAGCTATGTGGGTTTACTTTGGTTTTATTCAAGAAGAAAATGAGTTGCATAAAAAAGTTACTGACCTTTTTAATCCTTTAAAAAAAAAAAAATCACACACGGCTGCAGCTTGAATTTTATCTAAGCAAGCAAACGCATGGAAAGTGTCTGCTCCATATAGATACAATGTGTAGTTCTTTCATAAATAGCTCGCTGGAGAAGTAAAGCACCCAAGTAATCCATAAATTCGTCTGCATATTTCACTTGCAGCAGTTTTTGTAAAAAAAGGATTGTTTTGATTAATTAGACCAATAAGTCTTTGCACTTACGTCATATGAGGCCACATAACCATTTGAATGCAGATAGGGGTGTTTGGGGTGTTTTGCTACTGTGTATAAAATGTGCAGGCTACCTTTCCTTTTGGTATTTCCTGTGTCCTCAGGGTGCTCCCAGGATGCTCTGAGTAGTGGTATCTTCTACACCCTCCGCTGCTCCAGGGTGGTTGTCTCATTTTCACAACACACCAGAGCCCAGTGATGCTGGGTTTGAATTATTTCTGTTTACATGTGTATGTAAAATGCAAGTTTATAAGCTTCAAAATAGAAAACACTCTGAAGATTAAACTCAACACTGGCAGATGGATAGAGCGTTGACCTTAAAATATGTTTGGGATACAGTTAAGCACTAGGATGGTTTGTAGTAAGCACTTTTTGCTGTTTACAAGACATGGCTCTGCCTACTGATTAGTCTTTTTAAGCTGGAGGCCAATAATCCTTCAAGATGTAGTTAAAAATTTACTAAAATCTTGGTGAAAGAAAGTACAAGGCCAAAACCAACCATCTGGGCGGCTCAGAGATGGAGTATGCAGGCAGGTTGAAATCTCTTGTAGGTGCATAGAAAGCTGCCAATATATGTGTGTTTTACTGGAAATCCATATGACCATATGGTACCAGTGTCTTTGCAACTTGTTAGCAGGATAGGGTGCAGAAGACCCTTTTGGCGGAGATAAGGCAGAAGTCAACTCCAAGCACATGGCTGTATCACCAAGACTTGCATAGCTGATTGCTGGTGTGGAGAAAACAGCCTTAACATGCCTGGTGTTATGGGTGACTTCAGACTTAATGCAATTCCATTCCTACACACAAGGCAATCCTTTAGAACCCTTACAGTACTGACAACCCCACAGAGAAACAGGATGCTCTGCCAGGGAGCCAGGAGTATGAAAGAAGTGTCTTTGCATAATTCATGTCAGGCAAAGACTCCTAACAGGCAGCCACTGGTGAGAAAACCTGAATTTTGAAAGTCATGCTTGAATTCATAATAATTGGGAAGACATATATCAAGCTGGCATTTCCCAATATATGTATTATTTCCATGTGTAACTTTTTCGTGCTATATCTCCGTGATATAAAATTCTCTAGCAGTGACTCAATTTAGCTTATCTTCCTTACAGTACTTGAAGTATAATTTTTACAATATTAAAATATTTTGAAGTATCTGATTTCATCTTCATTTGGGTTTAAATTCTTTTTTCGGTCAGTCCTAGCATAATGTAACTAAGCTGATTTCCATGTGCTAAAAAATGAATATGAAATTTCTCCTGTTCTGTTCTTTTAGTTTAAGAAATGCTATTACGAGAAAATCTACTCCCTTTGCTTAAGTGATCCTCAGAAATCTCACTGCTGAGGACACTTGCATTTTGAATAAAGAGCTCTTCTCCTCTGTGAGAATTGCTCACAGTAAATTTGCTGGGATACAGCACCTCTGCTAGTTCAGTAGCTCTGCCTGCTGCATGAAATGAGATGTCAGAGCACAGGTCTTGAGTCTCCAGCATGCAGCTGGGAATATACCACCTCTGTAGGAGCTCTTATTCAGTGAATTATTTTCCTGCTTTTGAAGAGTAAAGCAGGAACTGAGGAGACGCAGAACTTCCTGCTCAAGGAAAGGTAGGACTGAATGGATCCTAGATGCAGAAGACCTAATGTGGTGAGCTGGAGAATTACTATTTTCAAGGAGCTTCTTCCTATTCTTTCCTTCTCTCCATTGCCCTTACATTTTTTGCTAAGGAAAAAAAGGCAGTTCAGCTACAGTCCCTGTGGCAGGGGGGTGCTACAGCCAGTCTGAACTCCTTTTGGAGTGGCAAGGGTTCTTCCCATTGTTCTGTCCCTGGTGGAGGTCATACTGTTATTTTCCCGTTTGACCTGTTATTCAACTTGACAGATACAGCAGTGACTACTCAGAAGTGGCCTGGTTTAAAGATCAAGAGCTGTGTAGCTAAGAAACCCAGTCTTGCAACCAATTTTACAAGAGGAGCCTTAAAGATTTGCTTAAATGGCATTACTTTCAAATGCTGTCTCTTCCTTTATCAAGTGGCTAGGAAGGGGGTGTATATATAGATACATATTTGTATGTGTGCATATATATAAAATAGAACATAAGTGAATAATAAAAGTAGCTCCAAAAAGGGCAGAGAAGATGTAAATTCAGTTTGACATCTCAACTATACACAGAATTAAAAAGGGGGTAGTCTAAAATGAAGGTGGCAATACAGGTAATATAAATAACGTATAAGTAAGGAGCACTTTCTTCTACTGTGCCACAGTAATCTGTCCTAACATAAAAACTTGATTCAAACTCTTGAAAAAAATCTGAATATTCCCTGCTTTTATTATTTATATGCATACTGTTTGCTTTTGTAGATTCCTGTAATACATGCATCGATTTACTTGTTCAATTAATGCTGAATATTGTTTGCTTTATTGCCAGCTGTGTAAACTGTTTATTTTTTTTTGTCATTACAAGCTTATGTAGATTGAGGACTTTTTTTAAGGGTAATGACTTAGAAAAGTGATCTCCTTTTATTTGAGGGAGTTTAGATGGTGGAGAATAAGAAAAATCATATACTTTATGGAACTATGATTGCATTCAGCGTGGATTTAAGCAGATTAACTAACATATCATGTCTTGTTTCCCAAATCAAACCAGTTATTTTATCAGATGATAAGCTTGAATGATTAGGGTGCTTGATGCTGTGAAAACGCTATCAAATATAATCCCATTTCCAAAGAACTTTCAAGCTATTTTGGAGGAGACACCAAACAGGCTCAATAACAGAAATGATGCCTCAAATAATTTCAGCAGGCATTTTAGTTGAGCCATGTGAACTGAGAATGTTTCTGAAGCATCCAAGTGCAAAGGGAATGGTAATGCATGGAGTCTGGGTTTTCCAAGTATAGGAAGAAAGAAAGAAGAAAGTTATTGAAACTGGAAACACAGCACTGGCAACGTGCCTTGAGAGGGAGCCCACATAGTGCAGAGTCCTTTCTGGAAAGAGAGCTGAAACTCTGGGTAAAAAGCTTGTTCTCGGTGTGATCCTATTTCTGCATGGTAATCGGACCTTGATGAAATTGTTTAAAAAGTTCAAGTTTAAAAAAAGATTTACCTTGCATTTCTGATGCCAGAGTCTTGCTGGCTCTGTCGCATGCCTTGTTGGGAGCAGTGGGGGGAAGTAGCAATAACTGAAATTTTGCAGAAGAGATTACATTTTTGTGTAGCCCCCTCATGGACAAGGTACTGTATCTTGTATCTCGTTGCCAAGCAGAGTTTGGTTTACAGTACAGTGAGGTGCGGTTATTTATATCTGTTCTGTGAATGGGTAAGGCTAGGTGCAGAGACTCTGTGGTGCTCACAGCCACAGAGCAAAACTGTCAGATCAGGGAACTGACCCTGTGGGCTAAGTTGTGATCCTCTGCCCATACCAGGCCTGATGCCAGCTCCCAGAATTATTTACCTGTGTTTCATGGGATGCTCTACTTGGGTAAATATATTCTGTAGACTTCTGCACTTTCACACTAATAACTATCGCATTACTGGTTGTAGCTGATAAGGAAGCAATAGATCTGTGTGGCTGCATCAGGCCTAAGCAGTTTACAGTGAAACATTTGGTTCTCCCAGGATGAATTCCCCCATCGCTACCTTCTTGAGTGTGGCCAACTTGGTGTCCTCCTGAAGAGAAGGTTTCCTCTCAGCTGCACCCTGCTCCCCCTCCAGCAGTGATTGTCCCTTCCTTATCCTAGTTTGCTCTCCTCCATCACTCTCGACACATGTGCCTCCCCTGCGCACACAGCATGCAGTGTTCAATTCTGGTCATGCGAGTGGGTTGAAGTGGGTGAGTTGCTGTTGTGGTGGAACAGATGGCGTCTGCAGTGCAGCCACCAGTTATGTGCATGTGCTGTAGGTGGTTGCTAAAGGAAAGGGGATAATTTGGAGGTTTTGTTGAAAAGGTTTGATAGTTTTATTTACTGGGGGTGGAACAATTAGAAAGCTGAGGCCAGCTTGTTTTTAACCAGAGGCTGGTGGTTGTCAATTGTTTGGCTCGTTTATATGAGGGGAACTTAGTGCATTGATCCAAAGCAGCATGATAGGGATGGTTAAGAGAGGAATCTAATGATTTCCTGTCTCAATAACTTTCAAGTAGCTGGATTTCTGGACTACAGTCCACAATTTCCAGGTGTCTCCATCTACCTCTGTTACATCCCCATCACTTATTGCAAGCAATAAGTGGCGACCTTACTCAGGTCGCCTGCCGCTCACACTTTGCCTGCCCAGCCTGGTACCACGGGCTGTGAGCTGGCCCCTTTTCCCCTTTCCCTCGCAAGGAAAATCCTACAGCCCCCACCAGGTTTCCCTCCCGTGGGTCCCCAAAATCTCTCAGCCTTCTGCGTCTCACCTGAACTTCCTCAGGCCCATATGTCCCACCTCAGGTATCTGCAGCACTCAGAGGTTCTTTACAAGCCCCTGGCACAGCAGCCACTGGTCCCTGCCCCAGGGGCTGCTGTGCAGTGCCCCACTCCTTGAAGACCCCCTTCTCCATGGAGGAACAATTTCAAAAAGGTGCAAAGGATCCATTCAGGGCAAGGGCTGGCCCAAGGGTGTTGGTCACCTGTACCGGGCCACTTCTGCCCCTTGGATTTGTGGCTCTGTGTTGGGTTTTGGGGTGTTTTGGATGTGTCCCGTGACATCCCAGTCAACTCATCTGTGCTAGTGGTTCTCCTTTAGGAAGGGTCTCAAAGGCTGGTTGGTTGGGTAGGTTTTTTAAGAAGATTTTTCTGTAGTCATAATGATTATCTCCATAAAAGTACTTTTTGCTGCAGTGTTTCATTTGTAGTGGATATGTTTTTTTAGCTGAAGAGATTTTAATGTACATGAGGGAAGATCTGGCAAAACTTGTAGGAGGAGGTAGACTATTCATGTCCAACAGCTCACGAACAGGGTTGCTTTTTTCCTTATGAAACAAATTGCAGATGTCCCTTGAAGGCCCGTGGTACCAACGGTAGGCGCTGAATTCCCTTGTTCAGCTGTGCAGCAAACACTGAGCTCTTAGGATTTGCAACCGAAGCTTTCCTTCCTTCTCAGTAACATTGTACTGTGAGCTTATGTCTAATAAAATTAGAATATAATTTACATATGTTGTATACTTCACAGCTTCATTTTTCATGCTGAGTGGTGTATGGTATTTATGAACTGGTTTAATAGATTAGATCTCTGCCTGCACCTCCCCACACTCCGCTGTGTGTGGATGGAGGCTGACAACTCTGCCTTTATAAAAGCATTCCTTGCTCAACCCCATGACTAATGCAGATAATTATTTTTAAACCAGCTCTGGATGCCGCTGCAGTGTGCTTTCATGTGCATGCAGAAATGTATTTACATTCATCTGGTGTTTGTGAACCCCAGGGTGCCGTGTAAATATTACTCTAACTGTGAGGGTGAAATACTTTGTTGGGCTAGTGTCACAGTGGGGAGCCAGTTCATGTGATCTGAATATGCAGAGTTACAAAGCAGTAAGTGTAAAATAAAGATAAAACATTAAAGAGATCTCATTTCATAGCATGTTATCAAACTCCCGTATTCCTGAGGATCCTCACAGTTGGTCCATTTGACATGGTGACAGATTATTTCTCCTTTCCAAACCTAGCTGAACGTGGAATACAAAACCTACCTCAAAACCAAATCAGGGAGCAGGGGGGATGACGAAAACACCCTCAACCACAAGCCTCTCTTAGATTTTTACATCCTGGTATGTCAATGGGTTAAAAACTAGATTGATTTGATGTGATCTTTTTTAATGAGTTGGTGATGGTGGTTGCTTGTATCTTAGTTGCTTTACTGCGTGGTCACATATAATTAGAGAATTTGTTCCAATGCTTTTGTAGGAATTGAAATTGGAGCCATTTGATTCATTATCCTTGGACACTTCCGTCTTTTTATCAAGATGAAAATCTTGCTTGTCTCTTTTCCCATTATCCAGAATCATTCTTTCTCCAAGCACTCAACAAAAACTTCCAGAAGTTCTGATGTGTTCCCCTGCAGTCTGATGAGCACTCAGGGTGCATTTACTCAGATCTAGCTAGTTAAATAATATTAGGTGTTTTCTGCCTTAACAGACTACTCTTTGGCTTGCTCCGTTTCTGGCAACATCTTCGCTCTTCCACCCCTTCCCTGGGTGTTTCTCTTCTGCACATCCTCATCCTAGCTGGAGCCTTTTTAGTGAATACTAAAGCAAAGCAGCATTAATTGCTCTGATCCTCAGTGCCAGCTGCTCTCTTCCCACTGAGAAATGATCATTATTGTCTTGCTAATTTATTAATTTACATACTTCCCTGTTGATGTTGCTGGGTCTGTTCTGTGTCTTTGGCCTTGCATTTACCTGTATAAAATCATGCTTTTCTGTCATGCTTCTCCTGAATACCTTACCCTGATTCCTACTTTTCTTATTCTTCTCAAGTTTCAGGCTGTTACATAGCTCTTGACACAGCCAAGTTGCTCTGTCAAGAGCTATGCTGCTGCTATGCTTCCTCCCCACTGGCATGGCCTGTGTACGTGCTTTTAATACTGTTTCTTTAGAGGGCTACCCATACTCCAAAACTCCCTCTTTCCTTTCCAGAAAATTATTGCCATTGTATCCCAGGAATCACAGAATGGTTTGGGTTGGAAGGGACATTAAAATCATCTAGTTACAACCCCCACTGCCACTGTCAGGGACACTTTCCACTAAACCAGGTTGCTCAAAGCCCCATACAACCTGCCAACCTGCTGTCTTTTTCATTATGAAGCAGAAAGTTTCTAAGTTTGTCCTTGTGCCCCATTAGAATGAAGACAGGATATAAAAATAAATAAAATTATTTGTTGGTACACCAAACAAATTACTTTTTTTCTTCTTGGCCCTTCCTAAACGCCTATATTACATTATTTCATAATAGTCCAGTCACATGTGTCACCTAGCAAGTTTTTGTATTCTAACTACTTTCTAATCAACGACTTGAGTTCCTTTTCAACTGTTCTATTTATTTCTTAAAGGAAGGTTTTCCACAGAGTTTTTATTTCTAAAATACTTTTTTAAAAAGAATAATGTTTCTAAAAAGTTTCTCACTTCACGGAGATTCGGTTTTATGGTCAAATTTGTTCTAGAAAAGTTGCTTGCTTTCTTTCCAATTTCAGTGCACACGCAATCTGCAGCACAGCAAGACTGATACAAAGAGGTGGGAGAAGCATCTGTGGAGAGTCTGGGGGAAGAGGAGGGACAGGATATCTGCCTGAATACCCTCAAGTTCTGCCCATACTTAACAAAAAAAAAACCCCAACAAAACAAAAGATGACTTGGACTTGGTTCTTTCATCCAGCCCTTTGAAGAAACACAGAGTAGGTGGCTTGACACATCCTCATCGCTTGAGATTTCCAGCCACTCTGAGCCCTAACACTGCTCTAGCATCAGCTCAGTGGGTGACTCCCAAGGAGGCTTTCATGCCTGGGGAAACATATCTGCTGCTGTAGGCTGAAGATGGAGATCAAAACCCAACAGTTGACTGATGTGAGCACTAGCAATGTAGCTGGTGAAGAAGCACAAGAAAGCTGCCGTGTCTGGTCTTGAGCATAACAGAGTGTTTAGCTGGTAGCTGTACCTGTTCTGAAGGCTGCCTAGCAGAGATGGGAAGTGAAGCAAGTGTTTCTCCTGCATTTCCCTTATTTAAATTCTTCTGTTTTACAGCAGCTAAGCATGAAAAATCAAAAGGCTTCTGAAGAAGGTTATTGTGAATTCATGGGACTGTTTTCTTTTGCTCTGCAATCCACAGTATTGATTAGCCAAAATAAAATATGTTATTGCGACATTTATCCCCTTCCTTGAAGATGAATCAAAAGTAATTAGCAGGTTGGAGAAGCTGTTTACCTCAGCTGTATGTTACCTCACCAGGAACTCCGAACTAAGATCTCTTGGCACTTTGGGTGTGCTTACATTTTTTATGTGACTTTCCTTTTTCTTTCCCAACACCAGTTGGCTGCTTGTAATGAATCCAGGAACAATAAAGATGAGTTTCTGCAGACACCAACTCTCTTTTTCAAGGAGGGAATATTGTAGTGCATTGCAGTGACTGTTTAATGCACCGATAGATCTTTTCCTGCTTCTGGTGATGAGGCAATGAGCAGAGCAGCAGATCTGTGCACTAAAACTTACTTGCTGTCCAACCTTGAGATCCATCTGGCCTGTCTGCCATTGATTCTTTCTGCTAAAATAGGAAGATCACTTTGCTTGCTGTTTTCAAAGTACAAGGTGGTATTATGAAAGCTGACCTAACTGATTTCCATTGATGTTTCTGTTGGACAAATCAGGCTTTCACAGATCTCATGGAAAGTGCGTGCTACCCACAAGAGTAAAGAAGTTCTCGTTATGAAAAAGAATACATCCAATAAAAATACTGATTTCTTTTTTTTTTTTTAGTCAATCCAGATGTCATAATGCTTCTTGAATTATGTTTTAGGTTTTACCAGACAGCCTCTCTCGCCTGACTTCACCCACAGGAACAGCAGTCTTCCTCCTTCCTACTCTACACCCAATGAGGCATGCCTTGTATGAGCCTGACTTGGAGTCTAAGGGTACAGCAGAGGCTGGGCTCAAAAATGCCAAAATACAGCTCTTATCCGGCCCTCAGTGGCACTTAGAGCTAAAACTACTCCAGTATGACTTTTTTTCCATCCCTACTTTTATCTCATTTTCCATGAAAACTATTAACAATGTGACTTTTTTCATCAAATGTTTTCCCTTGGGCCAGAAATTCATTTTCTGCCCTCTTGAAATTCTTATTTGTTATACCCCAGGGGCGGAATGCAATATTGAGCCTGGGATACTGAAGTAGCACAGGTACAATATTCTGACAAGCAATACCAAAGTGAAGCCATAGTATTTGCATCCCACAGTAGCTGACACTGATGTGCAAAAATTAGAATAAATCCGAGCAATAGCATAGATTTATGATCAATACCTAATCAAGTTATTTCCTGAATAATCAGAAAGAGTATTAATTAGATCTGTCTGGAAACGTGCTGACCTGCAATAAGTTACCTTTTTATCCCCTTGCATAAATGAATTAGATAGACCTGAAAGCCCTAAAGGGCTTAGAAACTAAATAAAAATCTTTCCTTCAAGCTGTATATATGCTTCTGCATGCCTTGGAGGCAATCTGTCTTTTTTTCTAAATAGTAATAAGTGCACTGGAAGCAAAACCCTTTGGAACACTTCTGTAAACAGCAATTTGAAAGAGAAATGCTGTGAATAGAGCCTATCTGGAGCAGCAGTTTCAGCTGGGCATGGCCATTATCTGAATTAACTGCATGGGCAGGGGTCCATGTTCCTGCTTTGTACAAGTGCTGAGAGGTTCCCTGGAGCCTGTGTGAGGGAAGGGATGACCTCTGTGTCTCGTCTTTCCTTTCCCCTCCTGGATGGCCCCCCACCATGATTTCTGAGGAGTGGTTTCTAGATGTTACTGATGTCTTGAGACAGCAGGAGTGTGTGTGTATCCTGAGGCAGCAAACGAGGTGGGTCACAAAATCCCTTAAGGATCCTTTTTTTTTTAGCCCCTGTGCAGTTTGTACCTGAAACTAGAATAACACTGAAGGAAATATCTGCAACTTGTACAAGCAGGAAGATGAGTGGCTCCCACAGCAGGGTGGCACCCATACACATGGATGTTCAAACCGCCCAGGTTGCAGCATGGGCTTAGACAAGCACTTTCCCATCTGGTGGAGCAGGATGGGAAACTTCGGATTTCTCAACTTCAGATGGTGCCCAGGTTGATTCAGCAGCTCTTACAAAGGGGCTTGCTGGGCTTTAGTCCAGCCAACCCTCCTGCTAGAGAAGAATGAAGAGACCAGAGCCTCTGGGGTGCAACAAGCAGAGCTAAGCCCTGCAGCAGGGACAGGGACATCACCTCCATGAACATTAGAAACAGCTACTGAGAGGGTGCCTAAGAAATGCTGCCAGCAGGTAAAGCCACTCATGCTTTGAGGCTGGTGTGTCTCAGTGGTGTTCTCCTGTGAAGCTGATCAGCAGCAATCAGTGCTGGCGATTGAAGGGGAAAGCAAGGGGCAGGCGCTGGGGCAAATTCACCTCTTAATGATGGAAACAGCCTTCTGTTAAAGGGTCAGAGATTAAAATGGCTGTAAGTGTGAAGCCCACAGGTTTGCTGCTCAAGAGGATTGCTTCTTACAGCGGAGGCTGTTTGAAAGGAGAGAAGAGCTGGCACTATGACCGATTTTGGGGGTGTTGCTATGGGCACCGGGAAGCTTGAGAGGAGGGGCCTATGAAAGCACAGTATGAGGGCAACAAGGTGGCTGCAAGGCAAACGTCTATTAATCATTTTGGGAGTAGTTCCTGCAGCAGCACAGAGGAGTCTAATTTCCAGTTAAGGCTGCCCTTAACTGGAGCAGTTTGCCTGTTGGTTTGCTGCATGGGAGCATGGCGCCTACGCTGGTGGAGCAGAGGTGTTAAAGGATCTTTGTGTGTGTGTGTGTGTATGTAGCCTCTCTCTGCCGCTGGGCTGGTGCAGGGGAATTTAGTTAATAACAGAAGGGATGCAAAATGTTTTGCCTCCGTCAGCCCTCTGTAAGGTACTGCCAGCCAGCTCCAGCGCACGGGGCTGGGATGCAGCTGGATAAATGTTTTCCATTCCCATGTATTATTCACTGTGACATCTGAATATTTTATCTAAGGCAGGTTCTTGATATTCACTTGCATTCAATTTCCTTTCCCCCCCCTTTTCCTCCCCCACAGCCCAGGGAACAACAAAGGTGAACACATGAAGTCAGTATCCGACTCAGCTCCTGCGAGCAAGGAGGGTGAGAGATGCTGATAGCAGCTGGCTGTAAATGGAAACAACTGTTGTACGGAGAAGGCAGAGCTGAGAGAGATGTAAAAAGCCGTTGTGCTTTCTTCAGTGCTTAGAAATATGTGGATAATTTATTCCTGGGATGAGAGGTGCCACTGCTGGAGAAAGGGATGCAGGCAGAGAAAACATCTCTGGGAGGTTTTCTTGCATTAAGTGCTCTTTAATGTCTATTTCTGCTGCGTGTATCATTTTGGTACTTAACGGGGGACATAAGCTCAGCTTTAAGAAGAGCGGCTGAAAGGTGACACATTTCCCTATAGCTCAGCTTACAGCCAGTCATACCTGCTGACTTTAGTTACTGTTGTTGCTCCTGTAGTGCTTGGGAGGGAACTTTCAGCAGGATAGGAGCTGGATGCACCACTTGATCCCCTGTGATCATGAGAATTGCTAAGTGGTAAATCCCACTTGTACCAAATTGCCTTGTCACTTGTAATTGCAGGACCTTCCTTAGAGCAATGGGTAAGCAAAGGATGCTCTCACATAGTGGGTTTTACAGCTCTACTGCAGTCTCTGCCACTTGTACTTAACTTATTAAAGTGGAAGGCCACAACAAGAACATAACCCCTGGAAAGCCTTGTAAATGGCCAGGAATAATCATAAAGGTGGTCATGGGCTCATCTCAAAGCTCTGCTTGGCAAGAAGCTCTGTCCTTAGGAAAGGAAGGGACCCTAATCCTAAGGGTTAGGAAGGAAGGAAGAAAAGAAGGAAGGCCGCCTAATCCTAACGTGGTATCTCGCATGACTGGTTGTAGCCCTTGCCCATTTGTGGATGTGAGTCTGCTCTCCAGAGTCTCCTGTACTCATCAGCTTGGAAGTACCATCCTTCCTGGATCTTTATAACAGCCCCCCAGCAGGTGCCCAGGGAAATCCCAGGAGTGGAAGTCTAATGGCTTGAAATAAGCTGAGGGTCTTATTGTGGGTTTGGGGCCTACTGTTTATGTTTTGTTTAATCAAGATGTTCTGCTTTGAGAAGCTGGGCTTCTTTCTTATACAGGGACTGATGCTATTATGTTATCCAAAGCACCATTTCTGCCGTACCCAGGATGGATTCTCCTCCATTAACATTAGCAGATGTCACTGGTTGGTTTGCTGGCTCGGATGCAAATGGAAGAAACCCACCCCTTGCTTGGTCATCCCATGTAAAGCAACTGGTGCCATGACAGACCTCTGCCATTTGGGGCTTGTTCTCCTTTCAGAGACAGTGAGCACTTCAGGCTGCATAATTTTTCTGTCTGTATTGTGCCAGCTGGACAAATACACTCTCTGTTCCCTCCTTTCCCTTTTGACACACTGCTGAGGACCAAGATTTGCTCTGTTTATGTTTTCTGGGGGTGGGCTTTTCTGCTCATTCTTTTTTCTCATCTTCTTGACTTGCACTGGGGCAGCTGGTCATCTGGAGCACGCACAGTCTTTAAGTACAGCAGTTATCAAGTGTTAGGCTGTGAGAAGGTCAGCTCACTGCTGAAGAGCCTAACTGGTCCTTGGATTTTCCTTAACAGGTGCAGCACCAACCACTCTTTGGTAGCAGAGTTGGCCACTTATAGGAAGTAATTCATCAGTAACTTCTGAGTGCTTGAATCACCCTCCTCCACTCAGCATCTCCTCTGGTCCCAGGCACTACTGATTTCTCCTTTTCTGATTTTTGAGGTCTTCCTTCTCCCAGCAGACCCAACAGCAGCTCAGCACAATGTGCTGCTGCTCTGTGCTCTCCTGTAAATTCACAGTACTGAATAGTCAAGCAGCTACGCACAGAACAAAAGGGAGCCTCAGTCCAGCCCCCGAGTGCTGAGGGGTGTGATTGTGTGAGTTCTTCTAGTTGTAAACTCTTTACTTCAAAACTGCCTTCATGCTGCAGCTGTACAAGTGACTACACACTTCACTGTATAAACACTCTTGATTTTTTTGAATTGGAAAGGATTGAGATGAAAAGCTGAGTGCTGCAATGACCTTTCTTCCACAGAAGCACAACTCTTAAAAAGGAAAGGAAAGGCATGACAGAACTGCAAAGCTGGTATGTTGTCCTTCTGCAGGCCCAGGTAAATTAGGAGGTCCATGTAAATGTTCCAGCCTTTCCAATTGAAAAGAAACTTCTCCTTTTCCTCCTGGCAATGGGCCAAATTGTAGCAAACTTCTGTATCAGCTTTCTACTAAAGCGAGCTGGAGTATCAGTGGCTCAAAGCCCATCTTCTTTTATTTCTATGCTTTTACTAGCTTTAGAGCAAAGGTCATCTCAAGCAGTGTACAAAGAAACCCCTTCTTGAAGAAAGTTCATCCTTATGAGCCTAGAGTGTTGGTTTTGCAGGTTTTCTCTCTAAACACAGGGAATAAACCTCAGAGCAAGCTCCCAGCTCCATTTTTCTCAAAATAACACTCCTTTATTTAAAAAAAAAAAACAAACCCCCAAAAAAAACAAATGCTAACACTACAATAGTTTTTTGAAGATTAAAAACTTGCTCAGAAGAAATCGACAATCCAACAGGGTCACCTAGTGATGTTAGAAGAGGAATAGAAGAAGACATGCTGGTGCCTATGTTCCCAGGCACTCTTGGGTCCCCATCTGAAACTGGGCTTGTTGGTGTCTTTACAGCACCGAACTCACCTGGAACACCTGGTCTGGATGGATCAACTCTGTTTCTAGAGAGAGGAAAGCAATCATGGGTATTGTGAAAGAGCCTGCACCAGATCCCACCTCTTCTAAAGCCCGAGATAATATTTTTTCTGCAAGGGAGACTTGCCATGTTGTTCCAAGGCAAAGTTATGATTAAACCCAGTTGGTTTTAAGCTTTTTTTCTTGCTTTTTTAAAAAAGCCATCTGACAAACCATATAACTTCTTTATTGCTCTTTGCTGCCTGATTTCTACATGCCTTTAAGATCTGTGTAGCTTGCATGCCACAGGCTGCACCTTTGCATAAAAAGCCCTTTATTTCTTCTGTTTCCCTGCAGCCAGATGTATCTCATCTCCTGACTCATAAAACAGTAAGCATGACAGTGTTCATGCCCAAGGAAGCAGGCAAAAGCCTTGGGACAAAAGAGTTTAAATATTGAGCTGATTCACTGGTTTCTTGAAGAACCATCCCAAGGGCTGAGCACTGTGCTCACCTTTTGCAGGAACACCTGCAGGTAACCTCATGCCTGCTCACTCCACAAGCATTTTTGGGGGTACAGTTATGAGTCTATTCAATGCCTTATGTAGGGATAGGCTGTGAGGTTTTAACCTTTGCAGAAGTTGGCAAATTGGCCTAACACTGCTTTAATATTTATTTTCTGCTAGCAAAGAGCTGGGTCAGGTCAGCTGAGGCAATCTGTTTTGGCAGCCCCCTGTTTCCTGAGACCATGGGAACGTGTGCATGTTTTCCAAGGAACAAATGTGATTTCAGTGTTCATCTGGTGAAGCACACGCTTCATGTGCAAGCCGCCTTCATCTAGCACGAGCAAAGGGCTTGCAGCATTTATGTGGAGACCTGGTGGGGCCTCTAAGGGCCTTGGGGGCTTTCTCAGGCAATGGGGGGAAGCCCTGGCATGCTAAAGCTTTTCTTTTTGCTGCTTACAGTATATTATATCATTAATATAAGAAGCTGATGAAAATTCATTCAACTTCCCTTGACTGTCTTCAGAGCTTCTTGCTTCACAAAAAGGCAGGATCAAAAAATGATCAGTTTTGCTCTGTGCTCCCTTTCCTGGTTGTGCTCATATTTGCAGAGGTATTATGCTTGAGCAGTCATTTTTCATTACTTAGAACAAAATTACCGTTAGTAAGTCTTTAAAAAGAATTGAACTTTTGTTTGTTTGTTTTAATCTGAGTTTCGGTCCTATAAAGACCTGGCAACATCCTTTCAGTTTCCTAATGCTGAGGGAGGTCACTATTTGTTTTGTATGCCAATGAAACAACAGGGATGATGCCAACTGATTTATTCCACACCAGTCCAGTGACAGTGTCAGGTAAATTACCTGGACCCTGGCTCTGTGGCCCTCTCTATAAGCTCAAGCAAGGCTCTGAATCATGAACAGTATGCATGAGTCTCCTCAAGTCCTCCTAAAGATAACTTTTCCTCATGCTGTCCTGGAAAATTATTCATCTGGCCAGCTGCTGTCTAACATGTGCTATACTAAACAGCATATGTGATTTTGTTTTCTGTCTCTAGTTTGTGTGATTTGCTGCATCTGGGCTCTGGGATCTCAGAGATACCCAAACGTGTTCAAGGTGAGGTGCAAAGGGACCTTCTGACCTTGGTTGCCACACAGTTGAAAACCATTATCAGTCACAACTTCTCCCATTAAAGGTTTTTAATAGGGCACCCAACATATGGTGTTCAAAATATTCCAAATGCCTGTATAATAATCCAGATGTGTGAACCCAGATCAGCTTCACATGTTTTATATTAGAACGGTTTAAGCTGATTGCTTTTTCCACAGTTCATTCAGCTCGTTTTAATTAGGCAGACTTGCAAATGCTGGATTTGGTATTTATCTGACTAAGTGCCACGTAGCCTGATGGGTGGTAATGCAAATGCAGTGCATGGGTCATAAACATCCCTGCTGAAGGAAGGATGGAAATGAAGCATGCCACAACTATGAAAGGTAGGGAACCACTACATTTCTGGGGTGCTGTGCATCTCCCAAGACCATACAGAGTTTAAATAGTGGTTAAGGTCTATAAATTCCAAAGCAGAGGAGACCTTTGCATTACAAATTAACCATGAAATATTTCCTTTTCAGGGGTTTAATTCACACACATCACTGCTACTTTTTCAGTGGTGGTAGGAGATACTGCTCCTGGACTGTTGTTGTTGTTTATGTAGCGAGACAAAGCCAAGGCATGTGCCATTTGTGCCCAGGGATGTGATACAGCAATGCAGCTGTCACAGTCAAGCTCTGGTTGCACTGGAAGCACAGAGACTGCACTGCATCGTGGGCTGCAGGCAGAGGAAAGTGGAGCATGAATCCCTGTGACACATCTTGGCATTGTATCATAAATGAGCACTCAAACACAATACCTTCCTTTCCCTTCCAGCAGGCAGCTGCTCTGTTTCTCCCACACCAGTGTGCTGATGAACACAGCCTTGCAATAAGTTATTGTGCTGTGACTGCCAGTGCATGGGGAGAGGAACATGCCCTGCTCTGCTGCAGGAGTGCTTGCTAACCCCTGGTAAAGGAGCAAAGTCAGCAGGCAGCCTGATGGGCAGATGCCTGGTTGGTGTCGGGCCAGGCAGATAGGCAGAGGTGCCCCCAACAGCAGGGAGGGAGGTGTTGGCTGAGGTGGTATTTCCCCAGTTTCTGTCCATCCATTCATCTTGTCTCTGTTCTGTCACTGGCAGCTAGAAGGCCAGGTCTTGGACATAGCTACACACAAAGGCTTTCGTGCAATCACACCTACTGCTAGAGCAAATTCTGGGGCTCTTGTGTTCTGGGGCCACAGTCTATTAGAGAGATAGAAATGCTATCAGGGGTTGTTTTGCTAATGGAGGGTGGGTTGTGCTTTTCTGTTGGCTTCTAAAAGAAGCTTGAAACTATTTGACACCCAAAGAAATACCAGCATACCAGGCTGACATGTCCTTCTGTTTCTCAGAGCTGTGATACCTTGAAAATAGGCTCACAAATCATAGTAATTCTGCTTCTTGTACTCAGACTGGCAGCCTCTCTTGCAGAGCTGTACATGCCATTTAATAAAAGTGGCCTTTATTATGCCAAGATGTTTTTCTGGGGCAATGATGCCAGGAGAATTCTAGGCTCTTCTCTGCATTTATAACCCAGTAGAGTTGTAACATAGGAAGGGATGTGCTACAGGCCACCCGGTGTGCTGTATGACCCTGGCCTTGCAGGCAGGCTACACCAGAGCAAAACCAGCATCATTTTCTTCACAGTCCATCTGACCTGCGGCCCTGGGTACCAGATCTGCTGGTGCCATCATCCAGCTAATTGCAGAGTTGTAACGTCTCCTCCTACATTTCCTATTACACAGGGGAGATGCATTGCAGAGAGGGTACTGGGTGAGCAGCCTACAGACAAGGAACAGGGGAGAAGCACATGGTCAGCAGCACACGTACTGCTACCAGGAATTTCTGGCTCAGTCCTGTGTCTTGACGCAGCGCAGTTCTGACCTGAAATATATGGCTATGTTTATAGAATCAAAATCATAGAATGGTTTGGGTTAGAAGAGACCTTAAAAATCATCCAATTCCAACTCCCCTGCCATGGGCAGGGACATCTCCCACTGCTCAAGCCCCATCCAACCTGGCCTTGTACACTGCCACAGATGGAGCAGCCACAGCTTCTTTGGCCAATCTGTGCCAGTGACAAAGTTTCAGTTTAGGAGCAGAGAGATGCAAAGAAAATAAAATCCTTTGAAGCAACTTGTCCAACTCATTCTGAATTTGTGTGTGTATGTGTGTGAGGGTTGCTGGTTTCCCCTAGAGAAACTCTCCTCTGCAGATTCATGTATCTGAAAAAGGAAAAGATCTCCAGCCCTAAATGTAGCTTTAATATTCAGGAGCTAAAAATCTGCCCCAATCAAATCCATGAGATGCTTTAAGCTTACCAAGGCCTCCCTGGTACGGTGTATGAGAGCGTAATATGTGGGGCCAGTGAGTGCACAGCATAGATCAATGTTCCTGATACCTCTCCCTGCTGTCTGCAGGTGACCACATTGCCCCACCTCAGCCCTGTACGTGTGCAGACATGCCTGACAGCTGCTAATCAAGCCTGGGAGTGCCTGAAAGCAGCAAGGTTGCAGGGAGCTGGAGGTAGGCATCCAGCTAAATAGCTGTCAGGATGAGACTTGCAGGCAGTGTTTAAGTGGGTGGTCAGTGTCTCGCAGGTCTCATGCACTCAGCACACAGCTTGTCCTTTGGTTTCCAGGTCCTGCTCTCCTACTGAAGTGCCCAAACCCTGTGAATGCTGCTGCACATTGTTTGCATTACGAGACAACAAGCCACCCTTGCACGTGCCATCAGTGCTGCCAGCCCTCTCCCATGCCGGCCTGGGGATCCCTGGCCATAGGCAGGGATGCTCTGTCTGTCTGGCAGCACAGCACAGCACACTATGGCAGGCACCTCTGTGCTGTGACCAAGTGTGGCCCTGCTGCAGGTGTTCTGGATACTGGCCCATGAATCAGAGAAGAGTTTTTCAAGCAGTATGTGAGAAGGGGCAGAGCCGTTTCTCCCAAGGAAGGAAATGATGGAACGTGAGCAATCATTCAGTGGTTTGACCTTGCACTGATTGTGAGCAGCTCTGACTCCCAGTGTTCAGAACTGACAGATGAAAAACTTTTTCACAGAGTAATTGCAAAGAAAAGGACTTTCCTGCTGGCCCCAAGCAGGTGGGACGGTGTTCATGCCTTGGCTGCTGTTCATTCCCCTGCTATCACATCCAGCCAGGCAGCCCCATCTGGGAGCTAGTCAGGAAAGGACTTGAAAGCATTGGGTGCATTTGTTTGGCAAAGAGAGCCAGCTCCCTGACTTGTCACTATTAAGTGCTGTTCATGCGGAGTAATCACATCCTTAGACTTCCTCCTCTCACCAAAAGGTCATGTCCAGGACATGTTTCAAAACAAAGTTTTGTTTTCTCAGGTACAAAGTAACAATTTTAATATGCTCATTTTTACTTTTACCCTTTTTTATTTAAATTTACCCAAAGTGCTGTCACATGCTGCACTCATAATACAAAAGCTAAAACAGAAGATAGAAAAAAAGAAGTTTATCAGGAATCTGGTCTGAAATCACCTTTGTGGAAAGAAGCAACTAGATCAACAGCAATAAAGTGTTAGTGGCTGCATTTGATGGAAAAGTGTTTTCATTCAGCCGTTCAACAGAGTGAGTCCAATATCAATAAAAGCAGTCATTTAGAAAATCATTTCCTTCACCGTGTTTGGAAGCAGATGTGCACAGACATATCTGTGTGTGTGTGTTGACTGTATATATATGCCTCACTACACCATTACTTAATTTTCGCATTCTTTCACCTGTGCATTAGGTCATTGCCTTATTTTCTAACTGATTGACATCTGTAAATATCATAAGCATGTTATTCATCTTTTCCAGGTCACTTATGCAGATGTTAAATGGGACACATCCTAAAGAGGATTCCTCCCAGTAAACCTCTGTCATATCTCCCTTGACTTAAGCACTATGAACTTTCTTTTATAGCCATTACCTTTGTGGGTGACATATGACAAAGTATGTTTCTCTTCAGAAGTGCCTTTCCCACATCTCTTCTTTTAGCATCCTGGGCCCTCTGAACCCTCCTGAGGCTGACAAGGGTTTAGCAGCAGAAAATTTTGTGGCAGCATTGATCCTTTATATTTCTCTGAAAACAGGGAGGACTGCACTTAAGTGCTTTGCTGAGAGGGGGCAGAAAGAGTGCTGCAGCTACTCATACAATTTGATTGTGCTGTGTGCTGACAGCTACCCCTCCCAAAGACCATTCTTTTGTATGGTCAGCACTTAAAGACCCATATGACACCTATGAGGTGCGCCTCTTAAAAAGATGGTCTGAATCAGCACAAAATCTTGTGGGACTCAGTTCTCCTGTGACATCTTTAAATTCTGTCTCAGTTATATTTCTCACCAAAAAAAGTGAAGGTAATTTCTATTATGAGCTAAAATTCAAGCAGTTGAACGCTTTTCCATCTTATTCTGTAACATTTTGTTTCCTTTTAGATTTTTTTGTCTGCTTTTTGCTACTGACAGATTGTCCAGAGATTGTCACAAAATTGTCTATTAAAATGCATTGGTGTCTCTTCTAAATTGATGTACTCAATTCAGTACCTAGCAGCATTTGGAAACAATTCAAATTGCATATATTTAATCTGGCAACATATTGTGTGGTTCTCCACCTTTCTTCAGCTCCCTCTGGAGCAGACCCAGAATAGCTCTGTCATCGGCAAATGTTGGGAATGAAACTCAATTTCAGGTAATAGAGAACTGTTTATGGACCTCAGTGTATTCCAGCCTTCTCTATTTTTTAAAACATTCATGTAAGAGTTAATTGAGAACAATACAGCTTCAGTTCTAAGCCAGTGTTTAGGTGTTAATGACAAACTATTAAGGCATGCCCCACATAGCTCTGTAATCCTCTGTACCCGTGAACCCTGGTCCCACCCAGAAGACTCAAATATTTCTTGTGGAGGCCATCTGCTGTGCTGACAGACAGGCTGTTGGGAGCCCCATGTTCCTGGTCCTGCTCTTCCTGTTGTACAAAACACTTAACAATTTCAAAACCAGCTTGAGAAATAGTTCTGTTATTTTTGTAACCCTTAAGCCAGTGGCCTAGTACCTTGCTTAGATTGCAAATACCAAAGAGGTGATTAAAAAGCTACCGACTCTTCTGACCCCATAAGTAAAACTCTGTAATCCTTTTGTTGTGCAGGTATTAGTTTCTCTCAAGCTATGATGATTTATGGATACAAGAGGACAGCGTCTTCTTTTTGGATCAAAAGCTATGGTTGGCTTTTTTTTTTTTGAGTATTTGTATTTTTAGTCAAAAGTTCCTTTGGGTCTTATCATTAGGGATGGGTTTTGTCACTACCAGCTTTTTGATGATGATATCTGTCATCAGCTGTGATGGGTCCCACTGCTATACATTCATCTAGCATCTTGCTGTGATTGCAGAGTTCATGAATGCTTCCTGAGAAGGCTGGATTTTGTGAAGGCATACCGATAAGGTGTGGGTGGTGCAGCCAGCTATGCTGGTGTTTAGGTACAGGTAGGCCCCTGTTTACTCCTGGCCAAGAACAAGGCTGTATGAAATACTACAACAGTGGCAGCCTCCTTTCATGCTCAGCTTCCAGAAATAGGCTAGAGCACAGCTCCTTTTGCCACTTGTCCCCAAGCTGGTCTCTGCCACAGTGGGGAAAGAGCAGTAGTATCCTCAGAAGAGGTATTTGCCAGGAATGGCACCCCATTCCATGGACATTGCATGTTGTGTGCAGAACACCCCTGTCTTAATGAAGTAATACCCCTCTATCAGCACAAATTGGTAACTGGCAAGAGCGAGCAGCCCAGAGCTGCGTGAAAATGCCAAGTAAGTGAAAACGTCTTGTCACAGGCAAAACAGCCTTGACTCAGTGAATTTAATTTAGTTCATTGCTAATTGACGTTAACTTTTGATAACTGATTTGGCTATTGATGGAAAAAATAAGATTCCGAGTGATAAAACAAACACCACAAGGCTCAGCTTCAGTTCAACACTTCTCCTTCCCCTTTCCTAGACCTCACTTCCCTTGTTTTCACTGCAAGTTGCACTTGGTTGCTCCCTGTCCCTTGGGTGATGTGCAGGTGACACAGGAGGCTGGGGTCAGTGCACAGCAGTATTTATGTGCTGATCCATGCCATCTACTTCTTGTTTGCCTGCTCTTGGCTCTTCATGGGTTGCAGTCCCTCTAGGGTCCTCCTTGGCACAGAGAGCCACCTCCCAGGCCTGTGTCTCCAGCCCTGTACGCTGCCGCATGCCTCCCCTATGTATTTCTCCAGATTTTGGAAGTCACAGCAGTAAAGCATTGTCATCCCTGAACTGTCCAAATTCATTCTCTTCCTCACCTGTCAAGCCCTTTCTCCAAACAAGGTTATGTCTCTTTCCCTTCAGCTACCGCCGGGTATCTGCACCAGCCCATTTGTTTTATCCTTGTTCCTAGTCTTCAGCAGCTCCTGCTGAACAATCTGTGTTTTGACACATGTAGAAACCTCTCTTTTTCAAGTATTCAAGGCCATTTTAGGTGTGTGACTCTTAGGTACCCTCTCTGAAGTTTGCATTAAAAAATTGCGAAGGGTGTGCTCAACTGAAAGAGCGCTTTTCTGGGGTCTAGCATTGAAAGGGAAAGGTGTGAATGCTCTCTAGTAAATACAAACTGCTCAGCACATAGAGCGATATGAGCTCCCGTGAGGCAGAAATAGGTGCTGCCTCCTTTCTTCTCTTCCTCTTAAAGGACTCAAGACACGACAATTTGTGTACATTGATTAATTAGTAACTGTGAGTTACTACCAACTCTTGAGAGTTGGGCATTCACTTATCTAATCTCAAGCTTGTTTTCTGAAACTTACCTCTGTTGAAACATGGCTTTTATGTTAGGCTCTTGTTTGATCTATTTTGTACAGCTCTGGGAAAGCCTGGGCCAGCTCTGTGTTGCCCTGTGTTACTTTAGTGCAGTGCTGTTTGCTGTATCCTAATTTTTCTTGATGGGCCAGGAAAGGGTGATAGCAGGTCTTACAAAATCTAAATCTTCTGTCTTCTTTGGCTTCCTCTCCTGAGGATTAAGTCACAGGGGAATCCTACAACATTTGGAGCAGAAGCCCAGTCTGTGCCATGTATCTTCATAGGCACACTCCTGAATCCCTTTCCAGCTGAAAATCATGTATAAAATAAGGAAAAGAAAACAATAACCCACAGACTTTCTCAGCTGTATTTTAACCTCTGAGCTGTTTACTTACATGTGTAATAGCTTGGGACCTGACTGTGCTGCAGTCACTGAATTTCATCTTAGGGATGAAATGAAAGCTGTTTTCACGAAAATTTTCTTTGACCCATCTACAGGCAAGTCACTGCTGGCCTTTTTATCTTGTTTTCACATCCTGCTGAGATGGAAGTGCTGCAGCCAGAAGCTGTTGAAATGAAAGGATTTGCTGTCTGTTTTGTGACCGTAAATGGGTTGTGGAAAGGAAACATTTGAGGATGGTGACTCCAAAAAGTCATGCCAGCATTAGTTTCTGATGCTGGAGTGCCGGACATCTCTTAAAGTCAGCTCTCATGGCCCTTGGAGATGACATTTATGGCAGACAGAACCAATGCCAACTTCTATATGCTTTGCTAGCAATACAAATATTTATTTTCTGTTAACTTCTGACTCTTTGGAATAAGTTTGCAGGGAGCAAATAACTAGCAAACTTTTAATATCATAAAAGTTGAGCTGGGTATAGCTGTTTGCTGCTGGTTCTGCTCTTTCAGCTGTATGTGCCATGAGAATGAATAAAACTGGTTTTGAAGAGGAACATGCTTCCAGCCCTTAGATGTACTGAAAAGCCTTTTAAATACAACGCATATCTTGAGAATTACTTGAGAGCATAAGTAGCAAAAAGTAGCATAGACCTGTGTGAAAAATCCATTCCTTGTACCCAAGGAAGGCAAGTGAAGCAATGTTACTTAGCATTAGAATTAACTAATGCTGACAGCTGAAGCTAAAATAAAATTATCACCTACCACTGGAATATCTGAGATCTTAAAACATGATGTGCATTGACTTCTTTGGAGTCATCTCTATCTGTCGAGCATTTTAAAGAACAAGCTTCTTCATAAAGAAAAGGGAGGGCATACCTATTGTTCCTCCCCAGCAGCTGCTGTGTGTCATCAATTACATCTTGAAGAGCAGTTTTGCAACTAGTGCAAACTAATGTTAACTCCCTTAACATTAGTGACAATAAGATCATTCTGATTTATACCGGCAAGCTTTTACTTTGTTCATTTCTGCTAGATCAGGTAGTTCAAAGATGCAAAAGTTAAGGGACTTTAACTTTTAAGGATTTGTATGGCACAAGACATGAAGGCAACCCAGTTAGTGCTGCCAGAGGGGTAGCTTAGCCTAGGCAGTGCTTTGCCAGGTTCTAAATACAAAGCTACCACGATCCCGTGTTAATAACAGCAGTCAGCTGAATTGCTCTCGGCTGCGTACATAAAGATACGAAATCAGGAGGAAATCAGTCCTAGAGAATACCAGATTGGTCAAACTCCCCTGCCTTGGCCTCCCCAGACTGCCTCCATTGATGAAGCAAAAGATGGATTTCCTAAAATCTGAAAGGAATGACTCGTTCTACCATCATTAGTGGCTGAAGGCAAATACTCTTGAGAATGAATTAACAAAGCTACTACCTTTATAATGCTATGGTTGAAGGCTCTCCAGGGAAGGCACTGACTCACAAAACTACTGTTGCTCCTCCTTTTCAGCCTGAGCAAGAGAACAACATGCGCAGATGTATGACACATGCTGCATTTGAATTGCGAGCAAGTGGGGAAGGTACCGTTGTTCCAGATGCTAACCTCAGTGTCAGGAATCAATTGATATGCTCATCAGTTCCTGGATTTTGAATGTGAATGTTTGCATGGGTCAAATAGGCAGCCTTATTTTGCATGGATTTTCAAATTCTCATCTTGTTTCCCGTTTTTTTTTTTAAATGAAAGGTCATGAGTGGAGCTGAGCAAGGAATTTGCAGGAGGTGGTGGTAGAATTGATAGCTGAAAAAAAAAATTGGAGGGCAAAATAATGCTTTTGAAGTTTCTTTCTGGTTTTTGGTTTGGTTTGGTTTGGGTTTAATTATGATTTATTTTAAAATGAGGGGAAAAGGACCCATTATTTTGAGTCCAAAGAAGGCATTTTGTATGAAACCTGCTCTGTGAATTTTGGGCATTATTATATTATTTTGTGGACCCATTTTTACAATTGATGTTAAAAATATTCTTCACAGGCAAAAATAAAAAAGGACTAAATCAAAATATTTTATTGAGAAAGCCAAGACAAACTGGTTTAACTCTTTCAAATCTTCCCCTAACGTCCTTCAGTTTTGGCAAGAGGCGTTCATTTAACTTACTCTGTATTCCTGTGTAATTTCAGTAGAAATGTCTGTTTCTGGTTGATTTTGTTAGACGTCCACATCAATGAAGCCAGTGTCTAGTAATAAAGAGAAAAATAAGAATCTATTTTCATAACTCTCAGAAGAATTTCCTAGCAACTTTTCCATCTGCTTTCTAGTTAATTGAAATTTCCTTCTCTTGACTCATTATTTTCAAGGGCAAAACCTGAAGACATCTTCTGGGCTGGTTCCCACACATGAATGTGCATGGTAGTCACTGTCTCTCCTGACTTTTTCAAATATAGTTGTAATTTTTGTTTTGTTTTGGTCAGTCGACTGCTTGGTTTCGTTTATGCAAGTTAAACGTACATACAAGTAGCAGTATGCAATCCATAACCACAAAATTACCACACAGTCAAATTTCCCCTAACACCGAAGTGCTTGCTCTGTGCTTCGCAAACCAAACACAAAACCAAACCAAAACCCTCCAGCAAACCCAATAGACTCATCAGCTTTTAGGAAAATAAAAGTATGCCTAGTAACGTTCATTCAAAAATTGAAGCTGCTCCTTGGGACCATGGCTTGCCCTTTCCATAGTGGTATCTTACAGAAAGAAAGGTAATTCCTCAGGCAATCACGTGATACAGAGCATTTTGGTTAAAATCTACGTATCATTATTGCCTGGAAACATACTGAAATTGTGGTAACACATCCTGTGATAAATTTTCAAGCAGTTGTGCCATTGCTTCTCACTGTGTATCTATATAGACTCTTGACATGTGCTAAAATAGATAAATCATGGGTAAAGAAATTTAAGCTTTTGCTCTCTGGTAATACATGGCTTAGAAAAGCAGGAGGCATGCAATAGCATCTGTGTGGGTGGGAAATACTTATCTGCAGTTATATTTTCATTACTGACACACATGGATTTGTTAGAAGAGCTTTTTGCCTCAGGAAATGTGCAGAAGGCCAGGATACAGAGATACCTGCATACTTTCCCAATTGATCTTCCACTAGATGGGATAAGGATTGTGTCCTTTGGCCTCAGACAAGATCTAGGAACACATGCTCTGGAGATACACCACAAAAATGTAAAGGATTATAAGGACAAGTGAACAGAACAGGGCAATACAACTTAGGCGCTACTTTCGTAATCCATGTTTATCTGTATGTTTGTCATGAACCTGATGTCTAGAGAATGCAAGTCCCCGGCTAATGAAAATCTCCTGATTTAATCTCTGCTTGCCAGAGAAACTGAAACCAGCGCAGTACAAATAATACGCTTTCCTTACTTTTAACATAGGAACTGTGTCATAATCCACAAAGGGTTTTTTTAAACCTTGTACTAAAACGAAAAATAATTTTGTAGTCAGAACAGATGTCACAATTTATCCTCCTGTGTACATCTTTTCATACTGTAACGAGCTGTTGTCTACTTACATATGAATAGCCAGGTCATCATATAGCCCAGGTTTGGGCAGGGGGGGTGGAACTAGAAGGCCTTTAAGGTCCCTTGCAACCCAAACCGTTCTGTGATTCATTCTATGACTTAGGCCCATACGGATGTGAACACTTGTAATGAAAGCGCACATACTGTTTATGCTGCTGCAAAAATGTCCCTTCAGAGAACTGAAAGGAAACTGTAAAGCTGAGCTAATCTAACATTCTCTGCAGAGTATGGGGCTCTGCTGCTTGGGAGCAATGATGTTTATGCAGGGTCACTTTTATTCCCAGACAGGTCTTTAATCACTAGAATAACACATGTGCCTGCCTGGCACTGCAGTCAGCCTAGGAGATTGCCACAGACTAGGAAATACTTCTGGGTCTGGTTCTGCATCCTGCCCTGTTAGACACACAGAGACATGTCCCTAATTTGCTTTGGCTGCTTTTGACCAGCACAATTTAAGAGCCAGCACACCATGCAGGGAGGCCCAATCCCACCCACAGGCTGCTGGGTGGTGAGCCCTGGGCTATGCACAGACCATGGGTGAACATCATCCTCTCACCTGCCCCTCCAAACCTCTGGCAGTGGAGGCTCCACAGCCTTCTTGCTCCAAGCAGCCTACACGTTCATGCCTCTTAGTCTTAGGGGTTTGCTTTTAGCACTGCCCCAAACAGCTGCTTGCACTTTTGGTAGGGTTTGGTTTTGGTTTGTTTTGTTGTTTTGGGTATTTTCTGTCACCAACTTGTGTTGAGAAAGTTCTTCAAATGAATATTGCCTTACTGTGAACTCCCAACTTTTTCTCTGGGAGAAAAACAATAGGTTTTTCAAGATATTTTGTAGTCCTTTTCTGAATACCTTTCTCTAATGAAATCCAATTTAACCAGTTGTTATTTTCTGGATTGCCATTTCTCCTTTGCTGCTGTCCTCTTTGGAAAAGAAAAATGGGAAAGAGACTCAGGTAACTGTGAGGAGAAAAAAAAGTTATCCCTGCTTTCTCAGGGATACCTTGTTCACTTTGGCACACTTGGGAACCTTTGAAATGTTAAAGTATGTGATTTCCCCCATCCCTTCTTCTGACAGTTTTTAATGATATGTTTTCAAGAAGATTTTTAATTCAACCTACAGTGTATCAGAAAAAGATAATTATCATTCTGAGGTTTTAAATTGTCTCCCAGAAAGATTCAGGGGGGAATTCCAGGCAGATCATGCTTCTCTTCTTGGGTGAGTGAAGGACCACAACTAGATTTTGCTGCAGCTCTTGCCATTTTCAACTGGTTTTGCATTAGGATGTGTTTCTAAAAACTTGAACTTTAGCAGAAGCAGTGGAAAGATGTTCCTCTTCAGTGGGCTCTGGGTCGAATCCAGATTTTGACCCTGGATCACTGTGATTTAGGAAGCTTAGATTCTTGAGCCCAGTTACCTTTTTTGGGCTTTTCCTTCGAGAATTTGGTATTATGATGGCAGATGGAATGTCAGCTGTTTCAACTGGTACCTTGTACTACAGGGATGATTTTAAAGTTTTCCTAGCTCCAATTGGATTTATTTAAGTGCATGTATTAAATAGCTGCAATAGGATTGTATTCACTGTGTGGACACAGAGACGACAAACTGAGCGTTGCTCACTTCTGCATTATATTTGTGTGTGTGTGTATGAAACAAGAGTAGGAATACTGGCAATTCTCTCTATTCACTCATAGATGGCACTAGAAATTCTCAGAATTCCTTTCTTTAGAACTAAGTAAAATGATTTTTGCTTTTCTGCCAATAGGTGGAACTAGCAATGTCTTCACTACTTACAGCCTGACAAAAACAGAAGTGATGCTTTCCTTTTCTTAGCTCCATTTAATTAAAATGCAAAATGCAAACCACTAATCCCCCCATCCCAATTTTTCCACCAACACCTCACAAAGAGCAACCCTGTCCCCTAAAATGATACACAGTATTGAGTCTATTTAAATATACAACCAGAGCAAGCTATCAGAGGCAGAGAAGGAATCAATGTGATTTAGAAGGCAGGATGCATTCTCCCTTTCCCAAACAATCTGGAGGACCACATAGATTACCTTTATCCCTCATTTTTATAAATCTAGCTTTACATTTGAAAGCAAACTTTGTATGTGTTGCAGCACAGTGACCATGCTGCCTGCCAGCTGCTCTCCAGTGTTCACTCCATCCTTATCAGTATTCTTCAGATAAAGCTAAGTGCGTAAAAATTAGGGCAAACGGTCTAATTTCATCACATTTTAAATTAGGTCGCATTCACCTCCGACAGCTAAACTTAGGTATTGGCCTCCTTAGTCTTCCAGCATTTTTACTTCCTATACAATGCAGATGTTGCTGTTTTAATTGGAAATGCTAAGTATGCAGGGCTGACGGCCTCATAGATTGATATTACTGGAATGATGCACTTCAGGAGCAGGTGAATGAGGCACTGTCCAAAATGAAAGGATGTACTGAGATCCCCTGAAAGGGTGAACGCATCTGTTAATAACGTACAGCAAGGACGCCAGGATGAATGGGGCTGTGTGTGTATCTCCTCGCCTTTTGATGGGCTGAATGAATTAGGCAGGCTCAAAGGTTTATCAGTTCCCTTTCTTGGCTAAGTGAATTTTCCCTTTGACAGAATAATGGAAAAGACCCAGAAGCCATCAGCTTTATTTTTCTCACCTCACATTCCTCAGTTGCTTTTCAGTGATGATACTTACATCTGTGTGTCCATGAGGAAAAAACCCCACCAACTGAAATCTGAACAAATGGGAAAATCGTCCCTATTTGTGAGAACTAGCAGAGTAACTGAGCAAGCCAGCACAATCTCAGATACTCTGCAGCACTGCAAAAGCCTCCTGTCCAGCTATGTTCCCACCATATAGTTTAGTGGTGCTTGAACAACAAACACAGGGGCCTTATATACAGGACAATTTACAGATTGCCCATTGCTCCCAGACACATATCCTCTTCTGTCTCCCAAGGTCATGAATAGTACCAATGACAAGGCTTTTTTGCATCTGTCTGCCTCACTGTGCAGGCAGGGCACGTAGGAATTTCCCAAGTTACTCTCGAGTTAGGAAGGCATTGCAAGCCCTGAAACTGCTCACTTGCATCTGCCTTGGCAAGCCTTCCTGTAGGGCCATACCTGGGGAAAATGCCTTCCAACAGTGGGAGCATTTCACTCCATGCTAAAACAGTCCAGATGACTCTTCTCTAGTAGTTCATTTTCAGTTGGGCCTCCAACATGTGTATCTGGGCAGGAGAAGAAAGTGGGAAAAGAAGCTGCTTTCAATATAACTTTGGCATAGTGAAATGTTTCAGTTTTATTTTTAAATGCTCATCCTCCCCTTCCTAAGAATGATTTTTCTTGACAGCTTTTTAAAATCTGTATTCTCTGTATCACCTTGACTTTTAGCACTACCTCGGTACCTAACGCCTATAGTACTCATTTGCCCATTTTCATTGCTTATAGCAAAAAAAAAAAGAAAAGGAATGAAGAGTGAATAATATTGAGAAACATATAGGAGTTTTCTTGTTTCTAAGGACACCAAAGTTGGTAGGCCAAAACATGCCCGCATACCCAGCAAAAGTACAAGCTCTGTGGTCCTAAGGACTACTGCAGTTTGTTAGCTTTAGGAAGCTCAGTAGTCTAACATTGGTTTGTTTTACAGGGGGGTTGTTTTTTTTGCTTCGGTTTTCTCCAGTCCAGCTTTCTCTGCAGAGCTGCTCCAGTACTTTGCCTCTTTGATGCTAGAGACCGTCAACTTCCATCATGCTCATTTATGGTTACTTTATTCTAACTATATTTAGCTGGCTTTTCTACTCTTTCTAGTCTGTTTACCTTTCAGTGGGGAGCACTGAGCTGCTGATGTCCATTTGCACTCTGAAAATGCATGGTATTATAAAGTAGTGTCTAAAAAAAGACCTTTTCACATAGGGGTAAACAAAAGCTTGTTCAGAGAACAATTAATAATTACATAGCCAGAAAGTTCATCCTCAGGCACCCCATCAATGCATCTCAGCATGGGTCTACCCAGTCCACTGGACACCCTAATGCTGGTGCTGCTCAGAGGACCAGCACTGTTAAACAAGCATACCACTTTTGTACTATCTTTATCACAGTTGTATTAGCAATGCTGTATGTTTCCTTACGGAGATCAGCTGAGGAGCACTTTTCTGCTGTAGAGATTGGCTGGACAAAGGCTATCCCATCCCATTAAAAAAAAAGGAAAAAAGTTACATTGATTTCATTTCCTGTTCTACCTGTCTAGAAACCTCCAAATTTAGCTCCAGAATGTGGGAATATGTCTCAGCCCATCACAGACAGCTACCCAGTGGTTAGCAAACTCATCTAAAGGGAAAATATGCAGGTTCAATTCTCTACTCTGCCCTGCTACAGTGTCAGACTGTAACCCAAGTCATTCATATATTGTCATTCAGTGAACAGCTACTTAGTGGTTCAAGTAGCATCTATGGGCTGCATTGATTGTGCTCAGAAATCTCATGCTGAGCATAATAACTTTGCTGTGAAAAGCTTCTATTTGGAGGAATCATCATGAATAACTATGTTGTCAAAACAATCTCTGCTGGCACCTGACAAGCGACCAAGATGCTCTTACACAAATGCATGCAGAGTGTGTGTGGGGTAGGGACATTGTCAGGTGCTGATAAACATTTTCTCTGGTAAGTCATGAAGAAAGCTGATTAAATGTCTGAACATACAGCACAAGGACTGCCCTCAGCTTCCTCTGAAGGCAAGGATATATAGGAGCTGCCTCCTGTTTCCTTGCTGGGGGGGATATCAATTCCTGGGGACTTATTGATGCTCATCATGAATGCAAGAAAAGCTGCAGGACAGCAGCTTCAGGAAAGCCACCTGGAGGCCAAGGAGTGCCTAGGGCAACACAGGCCTTTGACCAGATCCACATTCACTCACGAGCCACAAACTCACCTGAAACCAGTAAGAGCCCTTCCTGAGGAATCTTCAAGAGCAAGATTGTGTTCTAGCTCCTCGGTATTAATGTCTTCACATAGAGATTTTTCCTTCTCCCACTGAAAAGCCACAGTAAATAGTAATGTCAAGGGAAAAAACACTTCTGAATGAGGTAAGGGGAGAATGAATGTCTGGGCTTTTTAGTTTTGATCTTTTGTTCATTGAACCTGAATTCAAAAACTAAATGATCTTGGGGCAGAGAATGATTGTATTGTTAGCTGTTGTGTGAATCGTGTTTTGACATCGATTCATTAGAACTCTCATGAAAGCCTAAGTTTGTGCATTCAATGTTTTAGAGACATACATCTTAAAATCGCAGCTCTAATAGCTTTATTTAAAAAAAAAGCCGATTATTATTGCAAATAGCGTTCAGCTGAAAGACATTAAAGGAAAAAAGCACTTTCAGTTTTTCAGATTAAGTATTTCATCATATTTTGTATGGAAATTCCAATTTGCATCTCCCCACAGTAGAGGAGAAAAACGTATTTTAAAGAAAGGCAAAACCCAGCTGGCACTGCGATGGTCAGAGAGAAGAGGCAGGTGCTTCCTGAACTCATTCCTCAGATTTCAATTTTAAGTTAACTGTACCCTTAAGAGAAACAAAGGTTCGCTGTTCCTGTACTAACACTGCTCAACAGCTATAACGCAGCTAGAACAAATATGTAACCTGACCTGCTATCTCATATGCATATAAGAAACCCTGAAGTTACACAGTCCAAAGTCAAGCTGAGACATTGTCCTGAGTGTGGGTGTTACTGCCCTGGTAAACAGAAACTGAGACTTTTGATAACCAGGAATATTGCTAAAGTAATAAAAGTTCATGGAGGCTGCAACCAGAGAGAATTTAGATACAGAATAATTAACCATGAAATCATGTTCTCAGCCAAGAAAGAAGTGCCAAGATTCATTCAACTAATTTCAGAGGCTTTTTTTCATGGTCATTAAAAAGACAGATAGGAGAAAAACGATCTTATCTTTCATTTCTCCTCCCACTGTGCAGGAGAGTGATTGCCAATGCTTTCTGAGTCAATTTGTCTGTAATTACATTCATTGGTAAAAAGATAAGACAGTTTAGGGTACAAAAATTAAATAACAAGCCTGATTCGTTGGTGTTGTCTGTTTACAGCAATGTCACAGGGAATTTGTGCACAAAGATCAAAGACTGGAAAGCTTCGGCAGCTGGTGCCAGGGTGTAGGTACAACATCACATCCGTGTAGCAGTACTCGTCTGATGGCCGAGCCTGACTCAGCTCCTACAGAACCACCTGGAAGTTTTCAGGGCTTTAAACCGATGTGATTTTTGTATTTTCTTTATTTTGTTCCATCTAGGTTGATCTGAAAATCATTCTGTGAAAAGGACTCAGTGATTCGACCTGTGGAAGTTGAACATGTGTGTGGGTGCTCTGAACTATTCACAGTGGCCGTGGGCTGGAATAAAGAGTGGGTGAAGTTTTTGCCGCAGAGGAAAAAGCATTTTAAAAATGGCAAATAACTTAAATAGAGACCATACCATATTTGAACATTTTTTTTTGTTGTTTCCCAAGAAATGTACTTCAGCTTTTTATTTTGTCAAACATCTATCTTATACACTGTGCTGTAAAATGTTTTTTTCATGGCTGAATCATGTAAAGTTAAAATTAAATATGATAACACAGAAATTAAAAAGGTGGGACAGATGGGAGAGCTGGGGAGGCACAAAAACACTGTGCAGTTAACAAGAGTTAACAAATAAAAAGCCCCTTGGCCCAGAATCGACATGTCTTAAGTGCAGGAGCAGAGGCAAGGCCTGGTCTGGAGGGCAAAAAAATAAAGCCTGGGGCTGATCTATAGCCACTCCATTAAGAGGCTGTCGACAGTTTGGAACTCAATCCTAACACAAAACTAAAAGTATTTAAGACTGAGAGAAACTTGAAAATGCTTCTTATTGAGGGCAGAATATACAGGTACGTATAGACTTTAAATTTTTGCTGGAATATGCCGATTATGAACTTGGGGGGTTTATTACATCATGACAAATTGATTTATTAAGCTTAATAAACACTGTCTCATTTGCAGTCGAGTTCTGTTTTCAATTTGAAAGACAAGGCAGTGACTTTCCAGCTGTTAGCAAATTTCTAAACAGAAGAGGGAGGAGAACAGCTTGCAGCTTCTGTGCTACGTGTGTGTTTGTGGAACTCCAAGGCATTTCTACTTTAATAAGTGACAATAGAACACAAATAGCAAAATGTTTACAATGCATGACTTTACTGTGATTGTAGCATTTTCTTTTCCAACTGTTCTTATAATTCAGGGGAAAAAAACAAAGTGAAACTGAAAGATAAAAAATAAGACTAGAGAGAGGTACTACAGTACCATGTGGAATTAGTAATGCGTTGCACACAAGTAGCCTTGGTTCCTATAGCTTCCTGGACGGCATCCCTCTCTGTCTCTGGAGGCCTGGTGCCTGGAAGAGCTCTTCCAATATACATCTTGTGTTGGACAAAATTTGAGCTTGGTGCCCAGTGGGCAGAGCCCTGTGCAATAATGAGAAGCCCTGTGTTGAGCTCCTCTGGGTACAGAACTTCCCCAGACTCACTTTGTCATGCCTTAGGGTGAAAGGAGCTAGCCAAAAAGTCTATGATGCTTCACAGGCTGGGGACCATGTGCTCCCCAGGGCAGGGAGACCACAACCAGCTGTGCCTCTTAGGCAAGACAACACTGGGACAAACATGCTCAGTGCCTTTCCACAGAACAAAAGGGATGTGGGGCCCTTTCCACAGCCTGCACAGCAGGCAGGAGCTCTGCATTCACGTGGCACGGTACTCCTGCCGCCTGGATGGTGACTGCTGTTGCATGCGACAGCCAAGTGCATCTACCTCCAGAAAGGCCACAGGGCGCAAAGGGGAATAAAATATTAATTTAAATTGTATTTGATAATTTTTTAATACAACGAGACCAAAGAATTGAAGGCCCAAGCTACTTGCATTAGAAAACGGAATTACAGTATTTTGTGAAATTAAACCGAAGCTGGGATTTTGAAGAGCACAGTTCCGCGCTCTACTCCAACAGCAATACTGTGAGTCACTCCTTTCAGCGAATAATAGCCCTGTGTTCCACTCCTTGGTGCTTTCACATAATTTACATTAATTTGAGAACACAGCTCTCTTGTACCGGATAAGCTGCTTATCAAGGTGACATACAGCCATTGTAGCTTCACACAAAATCTGTGACAATTAGAAGATTTTCTATTTTACCCATATTCATTCTGGGTACACTAAATATGGCAAATCGAGATAAAATATTGACCCATCTGTGAAAATAAATGTAATTCAGTTTGCAGAATAGAGCCTTCTTCACACATGAAGAACATGACATCATTTTTTTAAACCAGTGTTTTTCAGGACTAAGGTTAATGTGCAGTCTGAATTTGCTCCTGCTGGCAAGACGCTTATCAACGTACACTATTTTTTCCCTCAGAGCCAGGAGCAAATCGTATATTTGCCTTCAAACTGTAATGTATATGTTGAAGTAAATAAATGGTCTCACCTCTCCCAAACTGTTTTAGGAAGAGAGAAAGCAGTAAGTTGGAAAGACTGATGGTCTAGTTGCCATTTTTTATTATTATTATTGTTTATTTTCTACTTGATAAACCAGAGCCATGCAAGTTGAACAGAAAGATTAAATCAAAGTGTATCATTTCTGTGGCGTGCCAGCTGCAAGAGAGAGATCTTATGTATTCCAGTCTTACAGGTAACAATGTTTAAAACATCTGTGGTAAAAAAAAAAAAATGGAAGAAAAATAAAGAACAAAAAGAACCTTGAAGACTTCTTGTTTGACTGACAGAACTGTGTTCCAAAACCAGGAAAAGAAGCATTGATTACACAATCATTACAGAAAACACCAAGGCACATAGGCTGACTTTGACAGCGAGAAGAAAGAACACTTAGATCAGTCTGAATTTTCCCGTATAGTGTGTTTTTCCCAAACCCCAAAACATAGTGTTTGGCCTTTTCTGTTATTAACAAAATCAGTAGGAACTTTATCTTCTAAATACCTCAGTTTTCTTAAAGACTGCAGCAAATAAATGGCGCATCCTGAAATTAAGTCAGCTGGGAGCTGCACGGTAGCAATGAAGGGATGTGGGTGCAAGCCTCCACAAGTAACTCAGAGCAACAGCTCATGAAGTTTCCACAAACCTGTGGCTGTCAGGTGTGATTGCTCCTTCTTTGTCTTATTCTGCATTGATGAACTTCCTGCTTTATTTCACCTTCTAATTTGAACAAGAAATAATCACATGAAGAATTAAGTATGACTATACCTGGTGTCTTAAGAGTCTGCCAAGCCAGCTGCTGCTGACATATTCACTGAGAATGGCAGGTAGCTGTGAGCTGCCATCTCCATCACACTGTCTTTCCCTCCCTACCTGCTGAGGCAGTGTCCCCTCAGCCAGCAGTGGAAGCTGAGGTCTGGGAGTGACTGGAGAAGCTGGGCCACAGGCTGAGAGTGTGCCTTTTACAGCTTTAAAATCTTGTGTTATCTTTGGGTATCAGTGGGGATGGAGAGAGGGGCATTTAAGACTAGCACCCAGACTCCAGCTTGTCCGTGGTTTGTTATTTATGCTTTCTGCTTTCTCAGGCTACTGTTCTATCATGTTTCCCTTTCTCTAGTACCTTTTGATGGGCTTCACTCAGGGTCTTGGGCTGGATGTCTGGTTTACTCATTTATTATCAAGCTCTTTGCTGCAGCGGAAACCTTTCCACTGCTGTGATTCCACCAAGCCACTGCAGTTCGGAGCAGCACTTGGCATTTGACAAGCATGATTTTCCTAAAGGCAATTTTTTGTTGTACAGTTTTTCCAGCTAAATAGTGTACTTGGTGGTTAAAACTCATGACACATCTAGGAGGCACAGAGATCTTTGAAAATGGGAAAAAAGAACCCATTTTTCCTCTTAGACTACTGATTTATTTTGATTGCAATGAGGACTGGCTCTAAAACATTGCTAACATTGAATTGGTTCTTGTTACCATCTAACTTCCTTTTTCTTGTTGCTTTAAAGATTTGTTGCAACCAGCAGCAGGGTCAGACCTGAATTAAGAGTATCTGCTGAGTACATTTACAGATCCTCAGGGAGTACTAATACCAAACCGAGCACCCAGTCACTTTACAGGAGTTGAAAGTCTTGGAGATCCATCCCTGTGGACCTCAGCAGACCTCAGCAAATGGTTCCTTATTCATCTCCCGTGGGCATTGTCCCTACTCCTTTTCCCCATCCCTGCCTCTCAGGCACGGTTTAAGAGCTGCCTCAGGGCAAGACATAGGTTAATACTCTGGCACAGTATCTGCATGTCACTGGCTGCCTGCAGGACCAGATAACCTCTGTCTCTTAGAGGAGTCACGGCCACCAGCAAGTACGCAGCACATGTAAAGCCCTGTGCCAGTTGTGGGTAGCGGGTGCCTGACACCAAGGTACCCAAAAAAGATTTCTTCAACATATCCACCAGGCCACAAAAGATCTCCGCTTAAATCTTTCAGAAACATGTCAGTAAACTTTCCATGTTTGTTACCTACCTTGATTTCTTTTTGTATTCAGGCAGTCAGTGTAGGTTTTTAGCTTTTATATCCCAGCTGGCAGGGTTTTTGTTTGGCATTGCTATTAATTCCACTGGATTAGAAAGTGCTTCTGTGAAGGATGCTGTCTGAATGAGCAGTATTGTTATTTATTAGCATGCACACATTTGCACACAGATCATGAAGGACAAGATGATTTCTGTCGAAGCTGGGAAAAGACAGCATGGGTGTCATTTGTTCAGGCAGAGAGTAACCTTGAAAGTGCCAAGAGGGAATGAAGCTGCCTCACTAGGTGGGGGATGGCAGGGAAATTTGCTGAATTGAGAAAGAGCGAGCAGTATTTAGTGTATAATAATGGAAAGGAGGATAAACCTCTATTTTAAGACCATATTCTGGTTGTATAGTACCTCTGCTTTTAAGGCATCATCCTCTGCTACAAATAGTTAGCTTATATATACTCCTTTTATATAAACACACTCAGTATGACTGATGTAAGAATTTTTGTATCTAGGCTTTCTATGACTATACTTAAATATGCATGCTCAGTTTTTGTGGTATTCTACATGTGTGTATACATATTATTGTACCTGTCAGTACACTGCATCATTACTAGCTGGCAAATTATTTGTATTGTAAACCCATAATACACTACATCATTGCTAGTTGGTAAATTATTTGTATTGTAAACCCATAATAGAATATGGTTCTATTAGTTTACACATTAACATGTAAATTCGCACTATCAGGAACAGAATAAATCTCCTGCCCACTTAATAGGAAGGCGTTTGCTAGTGTACAGCCGCAGACCAGGACATTTTGCTGTTTTGCATCTTTGTAGCTTGTCAAAAGTTTCCTAAAGGAACATGTTTCTTTTTCTCCAAAGGCACTGATTCAGCTAAGCCAAAAACTCTTGGGTGAACAGAAACAATTTTCTTTTCATGCAGCTGAAGGATTTTTGGTTTTCTTAACCAGGTGGAAATGTAGAAGGTTTGATGAAGTTGGAGTGGATTATGTCAGCTTTACATTTCCTATAGAACGACAGAAGCATGTAAATTTGTAGTTCTACCCTATTCACTTCATCAGATTGAAGTGTAATTTTTATTTGTTCCCTTAGGCAGTTCCAGCATGTCTATTTTTCTGTACTAGCTGTAACCAGGCAAACAGAACCTGACAAAGTCAGAATTACCCAGTGACGTGAGAAGTGAGTTTCAATGACCGTAATTCTCATATATTGAGGTTTGATTTGATGAAAATCTGATTCATGTTTCTCTTCATTTCTGTACTTTTTGCATCCAGTGTAGTTAGTTCTGCATCTCTGCCAAAGTCCTTAGACACAAAGTGAGGGCAGAATGAGACTGACTCAGAAGGAGAGTAAACGGAATTGAGCAACTTTTCAAGGTTGAGTAGAAGCAGACCTGAAGAGATGCACTTAGAATCACAGATGAATTGTCCATTCTGCATCAAAATGCCACAATTCAGGAATTCCTGATCCTTCTTCTCTTCTCAAACCCCAAAACTGAAGGAGGTATTTGACAGCCATCCATACAGGTGGGGGAAAGAGAAGCAGTTGCTGGCAGCTGGCTGCAGAGGGTCACTTTTAAGACAGAAATATAAAAGAGCTTGTCTGATTTTTTTCCCCTCTCCTAATTAGGTGATTTGTGACTATATTCTTATCGGTGACCTTGTTAATGCATCTGTAACCATTCTCATTAGCTTCAGAGCTATCCTTGGGATTTGCCTAATGAGAGTGTGCACTATCAGGACATCAGATGCATTGCACACTAGCCCTCACTGGCAATATATTTTCCAGAGAGAACATAGTCTATATGAGACTGGCTTCAAAAGGAGAAACGGGCTACATGAAATACACACATTCAAAATACAACATATTTTCTGATACTCTCATCAACAAACCTGAATGGTGACGAGGCAACGTGTTTCAGTGCCCTCCATGCTGAAGAAAAGAAGCTCCTGATACTGGTCAGAGTAACTGTACAGGCAAGCAGGAGGGATGGGCTACGTCCAGGAGGTGTTTGCTGCACACTGCAAATGCTGTTATGCAGTAACTATTGTAAGACTGATGTTTTGGTCTACCCATTACTTGGAAGCATCAGCTTTGAACAACTACCAAAAGAAAAAAAACAAACAACTAATTTCATTACAGCAAATAGATGGAAAATAAGCCACAGAGTATCCTGAGCCATGAAGTATTTATTTTGATTCTTTAAAGTGGAACAAAAATTAGAATTCTAAAGGCTATTTGATGAGAACTAGAAAGACTTGAGAGAAACTGAATCACACATGAGAAAGTGATCCTTCTTTGACTTGATCTCTGCCCTAGTCCTCAGTACTCATGTGAATGATAGGTAAAATGCTGCCAGATCAGAAAGGGTCAATTTTATACAAGTGCAAAAGATGCCGCAAGGCATAGACTTGTGGAGAGTCTCTTTGCATTACCCATGCACAGCAGTTTTCATGCTTGCAATCCAAGCTGGGATTGAAATTTGCAATAAACTGATCTAGTGTAGATCTAAATAGAATCTTGTAGGCATAAGTCCCTCTTGCCACATGCAAAGGCTTTCAGTCTGGGTCTGGTGTCACTTTAATTTGGTGGCACTGCACTGAGGTAAGCTTTTGCTGGTGTGCTTACGGAGTACTACAGCAACCTACCCTCCACTACACAATGTGTTGTGCTTGGCTGTCATGCTTATCTTGGGGGTGTCTCACCAGAAGTGTACTACCCTGGTCCTCAGCCATCTTCTCCAAGCCTTTTTTGTGGCCTTGCCTTGGGAAAGCGGGGAGAAGTGATGCCCATTCCACAGTGGGAAGCCCAGAGGCAGTGACAAGGTCACCACTGTATGCCAGACACATTGTCTTCTCCAGGGCACCATTCTCAAAAACCTAAACTGTTTGACTTGTGTCCTGGGTTCAGCAGTAGCAGTCGTTTTTCTCCTTCTTAGTAGCTGCTGCAGTGCTGTGGTTTTGACTTTCAGCCTGGGAACAGCACTGATAACACCGATGTTTTCAGTTGCTGCTCAGTAATGTTTACTCTGACCAAGGACTTTCTGGTCTTGTGCTCTGCCAGGGAGGAGGGGAAGCCAGGAGGAAGCAGGGACAGGACACCTGACCCAAACTAACCAAAGAGGTATTCCATACCACAGCACGTCATGCCCAGTATAGAAACTGGGGGGAGTTACCCAGAAGGGCTAGATCACTGCTCGGGTAGGGCTGGATATCGATCAGTGGGTGGTGAGTGGTTGTATTCTCTTCCCTTATTATTTCCCTTATCATTATTATTACTGATGGTAGCAGCAGTGATTTGTGTTATACCTTAGTTACTGGACTGTTCTTATCTCAACCTGTGGGAGTTACATTATTTCAATTCTTCTCTCCATCCCTCCAGGAGCAGGGGGGAGGAAAAAGGGGGAAAATGACCGAGTGTCTACGTGGTTCTGAGTTACCAGCTGAGCTTAAACCACAACAACTTGTCACACTTCTCACTATGCAGACAGCACAATGACCTTTCTGTTAGTGACAGCTTTTGCCGCTTGCTTCAAAGTTGATAAAATCCACTGTTCTCCATGAGTCCTATATTGACAGTGTTACTTAGGCCATTTCCACCCCATCGTGTTTACTGAATATGGACTTTAATTTTATGAATCCTTCCCAGTGCCAAGCAGCAGTCCCTCATGCCACCAGGGCATGTGGGGAGGGGGGAGCTCTTCTGTGTCAGGGGACAAGGTTAGAAGTGATGGCAAGGCAGCTCAGCCCTGAATTAATGAAAGTGTGCTTGATTGCTTGATCTGCTGCCAAGTTACTCCCAGCCTGGATCAAAAGCAAGGCCTGGAACGGGCACATGTCGCTGAAGGAAGCTCATTTGCAAGCTGAGGACTGTAGAGAGGGAAGTAAAACAGAGCCAGTTCTCCCTGGATATGTCTCTCATTTTCCACCTCTTTCTGTCTTTTCTTCCATGAGGAACTTGAAACTGGTAAGCACCAGTGGAAACAGCACCCCACACTTCATCCAGAGCCCTTAAAGTGGATGAATTACCACTGTATGCTAGGTCTTCCCATCCTTACTATGTAAATTGGCTTATTTCTTTTGCTTTGGGTAGCTTCATGTTCAGTTTGTCCCAGGAGAGAGAGTTAAGGCTTGTGTTATGAATGCGTTAACTGTATCCTTCTCCCTCTTTGTGTCAGTTTTGTCTCTTCTTCATCAGATTCCGTCACCCTTTCCAGAATTGAACCCTGAATATATTCTCATTTAATAGTCAAATTCATTCTTCAAATGCTGAGGCTATTCTCCCTCTGTCTGTAGTTCCTGAACAGACATGTTCCAAGGGCTTGGGCTATTTTTCAAGCAATACATCCCCATTCTGGGTCTGAGGGTTGTGGGAAGAAGCACTTTTACTCTGCCTTGCAGAAATAGCTTTCCTTTAGACCTTGTGTTCAGACCTCAGACAGCAAGAAGGCAGACTCTCTTAGCTGCTTTTCCTGCAAGCTGGATCATGTGGAGCAGGCAGAGAAGCAAATTGCATCAGGCATGAACAAACAAGGAGCAGGACCACCCCATGCTTCCCAGAGGTACAGTCAGTTCCTTATATACAGTCTGCTTGCTCAGGTGTTGTGGCCAAGCCGGGGTGCAGCCAGAAAGTTTGGCGTTGGCTGCCTTGTATGGTACCTCCAGAGGGAAATCTGGGGGACTAAATGTACCGTCAGGCTACACCAACGTGTAGTTATTATACTATTATACTATGCTATATATTATAATGCTAGCTATTGGTGTGTCAACCGTAATACCACATGCAGCTTCTTTGTTGTCTTGAATGGCCAGTTTACAAGCTAAGCTCCCCCTGACATAGGTGGGAACTGGTTGCCTGTTGAGACTTCACATGCAGAGAAGGAGCTGGGCTCCAAAGTGCTTCATATGCTGTGTTATGCATAAACTGAATTTTGGATGCTCTGTGTCTTTTACAACCTGAATTAAAGGCACTTACAGTTGTACATCTCCTCTGTTACAATCTCTGTGTTCCCGTCTTCCAAGTGCTGTAGGAAGAGGAGGAGGAGGAGCAGCACAACCTCAGCAGTGCTAAGGAGCACAGCAATGTCAGTGCCAGCAGGCAGAGAGGAGCTGACATGCAGAGAGAGCAATTTAGCCATGCTGAGCTAAGGGCTCACTTCAGCTGAACAGAGCCAGATATAAACTTTGTTTCCCAATAAGTGCCTTTACATTATGCTTTTATAGAAGCTAAATAAGGGTACTGTGGCAGAACCATTAAGCTAGGGAGGTTTATGACTTTCAGCAGGATCACACACAGCTTTAACTAAATATATGTCCTTTGGCTATGATCTTAAAACCAGTTGAATATGTGAGGAGAGATATACTACTTTTGGGTATTTTTTAAGAACGTATTATGGAATTAATAAACAGAGGCACTCGGCCACCTTTGGGGCTAAATCCAATCATAAGTAGTGGAACAGGGTCCTCAGATAAACGGCTTATACAAAGAACTGCGGTTATCTTGCTTGTAAGGTGTTAATAAGGATTCTCTACATCGTTTCAAACTGTAAGGCTTCTGGAGGAATGGTATAACTCTATGGTGTCAGTATAATTCTGAATGCAGCCAAAAGAAGACCTGGAAGTGAACACTGATTTAAAGTGAGCAAGTACTGTAGTAGACATGCTTGTTAAAATAGGACTTCATTTGCTTTAGCAGGTGCAGCGGTAATGAAGCAGTAATGAATTCTGCTTGCTTGATTTGTTCTACACAGTTTAGCTGCTGGGAAGGAGCTTATAAGGGAGTTGGGACCTACAACACTGCTGCAGTGATTTTTATAAATTCTTGTTATTTGATAGATTAGCTCAGATATAATTCTGCTCATCCAGTCCTCCTCTATTCTTTTGGTAGAACTGTGTATGCCAGCCTACTGAAATTTTATGGGAGCTGTGTATGCATGTCTTTTTTTTCCATTGCTCTCATCAAACCATCTATGTTTGACCAATGGAAAAGATGTTCCTCACACTATGGCAAAACAAAGCTATGCCACAAAGCAATATACTAAAGATATTAAATCTAAGGATCTTTCAATCAGATATGCAACACTGGCATGAATTTGCAAAGATTATTGCATCTTTAGAAAAATACAGGATTCTCAAATCATACTTTCAAGTCCTGTTAGGAACTATGAGAGTGCAACATGCATGTGGGATTTTTTCCAGCAATTTTTGCAATTTTTTTTCTAAGAAAAAGGTATTCTGCTTTATCTGGACACACTATTTTTTCTTTTTACTTTAGGGACAAAAGCTGTATTATTAGTATTTCATTTCTTCACTCTCCTGTCATCTAAAAAAAAACTCATTAATACTTATCTCTCAGTATTTCCTCTAAAACAACTGGGTTATGGAGTGTTTAATAGCTTTGTCTTCTTTAGTCAATTCCCCATGATTTAGATAATTCCCAGTTTGACAGGGCCTTGGACTTTTTACAGCACTCCTCATCGAAGGATCCCAGAGCACTTTACCAGAAGGCTAAATATAACTTCACATTACCTTGAGAAAAGAAAGGGAAAGTGAGAAAAATCTGGGATGTGGGGGGAAACATAGTGACAAAGGCTGAGGAAAAGACTGAAGTTCTTAATGTGTTCTTTGACTATGTCTTTAATAGTAAGACCAGTTACTGGGTACCCAACCTGCTGAAGTGGAAGACAGGGAGAGGTAGTAGAATGAAACCCCCATAATCCAAGGGGAAAGTCAGTGACCTGCTACACCACTTAGACATACACAAGCCTATGGGGACAGATGGAATCCACCCAAGGGTACGGAAGGTGCTGGTGGAAGTGCTCACCAAGCTGTGCCCTCTTTAATTAGCAGTATGTGGTGAATTAACATTTTAGGAATTCACAGAAAAATAATTAATATGCTAATGTTGTTGGTAATAATCTACATAAAAGCTTTATAACAAGTTTCATGGTTTAGCCTGGCCAGAACATTTAAAATGCCTCAAATATGTAGCTCCTTTTCTACAGGAAAAGATACCTCTAAAAACAGTGCCACAACAAATGGCTTATTAATGGCATTAGCAATAAAACAAGGAAGGACATCAAAATAATAAAATTTCAGTAGAATGATAGCTGTGTTTTGGTTTATAGCCATCTTTGTTGGAGAGGTAGGACAGCACAAATGGAACAGTATGCAAATCCTGCAGGCAGGAGATAGTCTTCTCTTACTTCTGCAAGGCCCATTGCCTGAAGGCCAGAGGGTGAGTATCTGCAGTTAAGCCTGGAGGCAATGATTCCTCTGCATTGCCTACACAAGGTGGGTTTAGCCTAAGTCAGGACGAGCTGTATCTCAAAATGAGATCCTCTCTCCCATGTTGCACCATTTGATTGTGATGAAAAGCCATAGCACCCTGTACCAAATATCCAGAGCTTCTCTTTCTTTAAAAAGAACGTGCATGTTTTTAAACATTGTATTGTTTAAACAGCATTGCATGTTTCAGTGGGAATAAAGACTTTCTTTCTAAAATACTTTTCCTATTACTGGACACCCAGATAAAGGTAGACACAACCTATCCCTGGTCAAACAATGGAATTTACAAGTGTCCAGAAGAACTAGAAAACACAGCTATTCCAGAAAGACAGAGGAAACTCAAAGTACACAGAGTTTGACTGGCAAAGTCTCCACACAAGGAGGAAAACAGGTGCACTTGTGAATATGAGCTAGAGAGAAGGGGAATGTAACTGAAGGGAAAAAAAAATCCAACAACATATTTCACTGGGATTAAGTAATGTTGTCCCAGGAGCTCATCCAAGAGTGGAGAGATTTACATCTTATAGAGAAATAAAATATATGTCCTCCCTGTAAGCACTCACCTTGCAACATCCAATGTAATGTATTTACCCGCTATGTAGAAAGGGCAATATTAAAAGCAGTGATGAGCTGCTGTTGAACAGTTGCTGTTCACTCCTCCAGTGACAGATGAATATCTCCAGCCTAGTTTTGTAAATCAAAATCATTCAGGCACAGTCCTGACTCCTGACTACATTTGACCATGTGTCTCAAAACTCCAACCCCCTCCAGGTTACAGAGAGGGAATGTCCCTAGGATAAGCTATAAGGACTGCAAATGAGACATGCTTGAAATCCTTAGAAAGAAAGCTTTGCATCCATGCAAACCAATTTATAATGACAGGTGCTGTTTTCCTACTCGATACAGGTTTACGTTAAAAATCTACATGGCCAGATGCTGTAAATATAAATCAGTACATGAATGTTCATTTAAGAAAATATAAACCGTTGAAGGCATTCCCCTGGGAAAGCTAGAGTACATTTTTCAAGATCCCTAAACCCAGGAAATTCTCATTTGCTTCATTTACGAGGTTATTTGGTTTTGCTCTGTGAGGTGGAGCGCTAAATCAGAAGGGAGTCAGAAGGACTCCACCTTGCAGGATTCAACAGGATTCTGCATATGTTGCACATAAACTCAAATTCAGCACTTTGTAGTGTTGTTTTCTGTTGTCTTCTGGCTGTACCCTGTCTTCATTGAGAACCAGCTACCTTTGCAAATGGCACTTTGTGGTCTGTGCCAGGGAACAGTAACGGTAATGACAGGTCTCATTGCAAAGACACAGTAAGGTTAATCAAAAAGCAGATGACAAGATCCTGAACTCTTTTTCAGCTGAGTTGTGTAAATAGTGTTATGAGGCTGCTGAATGGCTGTTTTGCATTATGGCTATTAATTACAGTGAAGGTCAGCAAGGAAGAATAAGCTGATATTTTTCATTCAGTGCGTCCTAGAGATTGTTACTGTGTTAGAGCAATGAAATACAATGCCCCACCTCTTTCCACTTACCACTTTGCTAAAATGAGTTTCAGCTGCTGAAAACATTAGGTAAAACCCGTAACAGCATTCATTGGCTGTAGGTGGCAAACTGTTGCCAGCAGTGGGGGCTATTACCTGATGAAAGTAGTCTTAGAAACACGCTAAGAAGAGGCCAGTGGCTCTCTGTACCGGACGCAGCCAGTTGTAGCCATCTCTTCAGTGGACCCACCGTAGGACACAGCCAAGCCCATCAGCCATGGGTGGGCAAACCGGGGACAGCACAGTTCGTAGCACGGCTTGGGGTGGGACATAGAGGAGTCAGGCATGAAGGAGTGAAGTTGAGCCTAGTTAAACGGGTGGGGGCAGGAGAAAAGTGTTGTTTTCATATTTATCTTCTTTGTTTTTCACTATCCAAATCTATTTTAGTTGGCAATAAATTAATTATCCCCAAGTAGAGTCTGCTTTGCCCATGATGCTAGCTGGTAAGCAATCTCTTTGTTATCTCAACCTGCTAGATTTTTCTTCTTATTTTCTCTCCCTGCCTTTCTTAAGAAGCAGCTGGGTGGGTGTCTGGCTCCTTGCTAAGGTTAACACAAGTGAATATCTAAGAAGTCAATTTACTGGGTCCTTTCTCTTTCCAGCCCTACATCTGACACCAGCTGCCTCCCTACACTATGCATGTTTTACTCTTGTCTCACTGCTAGTTTTTCAGCACCGTTGCCTCTGAGCCAAGAGGAGTTGGATTTCTCAGAACTGTAGAGGGAGGAAGAATAATTTGGAAGGACCTGCTGAAATCTAACATGTGGAACATAATGGGATGGAGAGAAAGTGATAAAGAACACATAACGGCTAGGGAAAAGGTTAGCTGGTACAAAAACAAGGACCTGCTATCATGTGGCTTCAAGTCCATATTCCTGTTTACTGGTAGTGTCATGGACATACACACAAGCCTTATTGACACAGTGCCATATTTTGTGTCTAAATACTTATTATAGCAGAGGGTCCTGTATTTGTTTATAAAAAACAATGTATGGGAAGGAAGATAATTTTGATTCAGTTGCTTATCTTCTTGATATTACTGTAAAAATAACTGGTAATCAACAAAAAATACTTTTACAACTGAACACATTATTTTCATACAGACCTATCTACTTGTTATGTATGCTATTCGTGGACTCATTTGTTCCCTCATGACAAAGGGTTTGCACATGATACAGCTATTCTTTTTTACTCTGAAAGGTTTTCATTATTAGTAATAGCTTCCTGTAAGGTATCATGTTTCTGTGTGCTAGTTTTTCAGATGTACTTGCCAATAAAGCATTTATCAACATAGCAAATCAAGACATATTCTGAGATAATTATATTAAGTAAATGACAGAGCCATTTTCCTGAGAGGACCTTTTTGGAAGGAGTTTATTGCTGGAAATTTGGAAATAGGTTTTCCTGTACAAGCTATTAGCTGCTTTGCATCTCCTCCCATTTATGTGCTTTGACAAACATTGCAGACTTCCTGCAGCGAGAAAAGTGGGAAACAATTTCTGTGGCCAGGGAGTTTATTGTGAAAGTTTGTAGTTGAGCAGATAGTTGCACTTTGAGTGGAAATTGCTTGCCAGAATCAGCTACTGACCATCAGCATTTAATTTATGGTGTATTTTTAAGAAGGCTTTCATCAGAAATGAATGACTCTATCGGGCACATTTTTGACATGTTTAGGGCAATATCAGGATGTACTCATCCAGGAAGTAGGACAAAGCTTTGATCAATACTTACTTGAAGAGACAATTAATTTTGTTATTAGACACAGAAGGGATTTTATATATTGAGTTTTTATCTACTAAATCCAAAAAGGGGTGAGGCCCATCCGTCAGTGTGTGAGCACCAAGGTGATTTCCTCTCCTCTGCATCCCAGCTTAAACATTGTATGATTAAAAGTTAGTGACAAATAAATTACAAAGCAGGTGGTTAGGCCAGGCAGGTAACTGAATGCATTAAGCCAGATTCAATGTTGTGTCCTACCAACTTGGCAGATATCATAAATATAACCCCTCTTACAAATAACTTGACACTGCGAAGCTCTTCCACCTCTGACTGAGTTGTAGACATTTTCTTCTATATCTGCATCTGTGGAATTACTGAACCTTCACTGAAGTGGATGGTCATCTCACCCAGCACAGTGCCTTTCCCAGTCCTGTTCTGGAATACTCTGTTTAGCATTAGACTTCCATGCTCTGTAACTAAGAGTAATCTACAGAAGTGCAGCATAAGATGTCTGCTGGCTTTTTGCACAGATAAAATCACAAATGGATGAATGTCTATTTGTTACACATGCTGCCTTCTACACTACCACCTACCACAAATGCAAGCACCTGGATTACTCAAATTGAAATTTCCAGTAGACGCATTTGTGGATTAAAAAAAATAAAATAGATGGGGGTAATATGAGTTAAAATTTAGTCACTGAACCAAAGCCTTGATGAAACTGATGGGCCAAAGTCATTTGGTGTGGGTAGTTCTTAAAATGTATTCTGTAGATGTGAATTCTAGTTACTGTATGAAATGGAACAGATTGGACAAAACACTTAGAATCATAGAATCGTTAGGGTTGGAAAGGACCTTAAGATCATCTAGTTCCAACCCCCCTGCCGTGGGCAGGGACACCTCACACTAAATCATATCACCCAAGGCCTCGTCCAACCTGGTCTTGAACACTGCCAGGGATGGAGCACTCACAACCTCCCTGGGCAACCTATTCCAGTGCCTCACCACCCTAACAGGAAAGAATTTCCTCCTTATATCCAATCTAAACTTCCCCTGTTTAAGTTTTAACCCGTTACCCCTTGTCCTGTCACTACAGTCCCTAATGAAGAGTCCCTCCCCAGCATCCCTATAGGCCCCCTTCAGATACTGGAAGGCTGCTATGAGGTCTCCACGCAGCCTTCTCTTCTCCAGGCTGAACAGCCCCAACTTTCTCAGCCTGTCTTCATATGGGAGGTGCTCCAGTCCCCTGATCATCCTTGTGGCCCTCCTCTGGACTTGCTCCAACAGTTCCATGTCCTTTTTATGTTGAGGACACCAGAACTGCACACAATACTCCAGGTGAGGTCTCACAAGAGCAGAGTAGAGGGGCAGGATCACCTCCTTTGACCTGCTGGTCACGCTCCTTTTGATGCAGCCCAGGATACGGTTGGCTTTCTGGGCTGCAAGCGCACACTGCCTGCTCATGTTCATTTTCTCATCAACCAACACCCCCACGTCCTTCTCCACAGGGCTGCTCTGAATCTCTTCTCCGCCTAACCTGTAGCTGTGCCTGGGATTGCTCCGACCCAGGTGTAGGACCTTGCACTTGTCATGGTTAAACTTCATGAGGTTGGCATCAGCCCACCTCACAAGCGTGTCAAGGTCCCTCTGGATGGCATTCCTTCCCTCCAGCGTATCAACCGAACCACACAGCTTGGTGTCATCAGCAAACTTGCTGAGGGCGCACTCAATCCCACTGTCAATGTCAGCGACAAAGATGTTGAACAAGACCGGTCCCAACACCGATCCCTGAGGGACACCACTCGTTACTGATCTCCAACTGGACATTGAGCCACTGACCACAACTCTTTGTGTGCAGCCATCCAGCCAGTTCTTTATCCACCGAGTGGTCCATCCATCAAATTGATGTCTCTCCAACTTAGAGACAAGGATGTCGTGTGGGACAGTGTCGAACGCTTTGCACAAGTCCAGGTAGATGACATCAACTGCTCTACCCCTGTCCATCAGTTCTGTAGCCCCATCATGGAAGGCTACCAAATTGGTCAGGCAGGATTTGGATTGTATTCTTCCTTTTCAAAACTGATGTATTTTGAATAACCGTGTCATCTTAATTCCTGTTCCTAGTTTGCAATGATTATTTGGGATGACTGCTTAGAACACTTTTATTCCCTGATTTTCCCTGAGAATCTTTTAGCAGACAGCTATCTATCAGCAGTGCTCTGTGATCTTTCCTCAGAACTTAAAGATGACCTAAAAGGCTGTCTAAGGTTCCTATGAACATTGCAGCGCTCTGCCAAGGTCATAATTTTATGATGGAAGAGTTCTTTGTATGCCACATCTATTAACAAGTATAAATCACAAATTCCCTTTCAATTAAAATGCCTAAGCAATCAAGGGTAAAGTTAGGGAGGAATGCCCCACTTCTGGATCTGATGAGGAGTCCAGCTCATTTGTGTACCTTCTCATGATCCAGGGAGGCTTAGACTTCAGATACACATTCAGATGGCACCTGTGTGTCATCCAAGCCACTGTGCCTAGTTAGATGTGCCTCCCTGGCCCGCAACAAACAGCAGCAAAGCTCATTGAAACATCATAGCTCAACTGTGAGTCTGAGTCCTGTATCTCTTTCCAAAATAACCTATGTCTGAAAATGACAAGAAGCATGCCAGAATGACAATTTTAAATAAACAACCATTAGTGCTGCTCACTAAAAGCAATTTGCATCTCAAGAAATAGAAAGTAAGTGTTCACTTCATAGATGAGTTTTTTAAACTAAGTTCTTCATACCATTCCAGTAATCTAAGACCCAATTTTCTCTTCCTCATTTGATGTCTAATCAAACCTGCAGAGACAGCACTATTCTATTTGTGTTTGTAGAGACGTGAATGAACCCCCTTCACCCCCTTAACTAATGGGCTGGAAGGTTTTATAGTGGTATATCTAAATTTGCTATTAGCAATTATAACAAAGTTAGCAAGTCAAAGGAGTGAAGTTTTATGGACTTTCCCAAAGCATAAGCGGAGGGCTCCCATTGCCTTTGAAGAGTGAGACTTCTATTGCAATTTGTAAAAACACTAGAAAGTGAAGCACAGAAGGTTTTGTTTGTAATATTTGTTTTACTCATTGGGGAGGTTACTTTTAGTTCAATTTTAAACTTCTTGAAGTGAGGGACTAGTCTCAGCAAATTCTCTGTGTTTCTCCTGCTGTTAGGGAAGAGTGGCAAGTAGTTTCAGATAACGATTCTTCCTCCTGATCTTAAGCAATTGACAGTGTTGCTGTTCGTGGAGCATCGATAGGATATATGGATTGTAGAGATCAGGGCAAGCAACTTAGAGTTAGGTGCTTATTTTTCAGACATTTGTAAGTCTAAGTGGGACTAACCCTAGCCCAAAATTAAGGGCTTCTGAAATAAAATTACTGGAGACAAACACACTTTGGGGTAACACAGAAAGCATTACTTACTGCAGCTGGAAATGAGTTCTGGAAAAAAAGAAAGAAAAACAATCAAAGCAGCTGTGCACAGTGCAGACCACAAAGCTCAGCCCCATTCTCCTCACACTGACATTCTGCATCACGTTAGGTACTACAAACTACCTGATCCTTAGCTGCTCCCCCAGAAGCATGGGGATCTCCTGTGAGGTTTGAGTTATGTCCTGCTAGCCTTTTCCCTGTTAGATGGATAGTCCTGTCCTTATCCAAGAGGGTCGGTAACATCTCAAAAGGCAATAGAAGCCCATGTTTAAGTAATTGTATATTCATATATATATCTAGAGTATATTCTATCAACAAACTACCCCTTTCCTCAATAGACTCAGCTCTGAGAGTCTTTGCAGGCGTGGAACTGGAGGAGGTATACCAAGAGTGTTTGAAACATAGACACAGATGAGGCTTACAAACGACAGAGAATGGAGTATTTTGAAAGCTCCTATGATTCTGGCTCTTCCAGTAAGCTGCAAACCTCTTTTTTCTAGTCAGAGAGTTTCTCTTTAGCTTCCATATAAATAGGAAATTTCTCCACAATAGTATTTGAAATCCCAGATATAGCTGCAGTTTGTATTCACTTTTGGGAAGGGGTTAGGCTAAGAATTAGATGAGAGTGTCTCTCATCATCTGTTAGAAAAAGCCACACTGCAGCAGAATACTGAAAATGGGATACAGTGAACAAAAGGATATGGAAAGCCAAAATACCTCCACCATCTTCTTTAACACTCTGTCCTTCTCCTTGATCAGTGACAGGCAATCCTCAGACATTTTTGACACCTGCAAAAGCATAAAGGAAGCAACAAGTGATATCTTCCTTTGAAGGAGTGAAAACTGGCCCTATTTTCCTCTCTCACATGTACAAAAATTAAAAGCGGTATTTTCTTTTTCAAGGTTATGTCTTTTGTAGCTTGTCTTTTCTCAGACCAAACTAGCTTAGATTATTTCAAAGAAGTTCACATTAAGTCACTCGGGGAACTGAGAGAAGGATACAAAGAAAATAAAAATTATTAGAAAGCTAAAAAGTAGAGAAAGAAGCAGCTTTGTTCACCCTGTGCTCGAAGGCAGTTTCGTTATATCAGTACACAGCACAGATACATGCACACATTCCCAGTCTACTGGGATGAAATGTCAGCAGCAGAAGCAAACAGAAGACTTCAGAGAGATTTACTATCAAAAACATCAGCATTGAAATAAAAATACCACTAGGGCACCCATGAAAAAAAAAATCAGAACAAAGCCAGACCCATTGCTTAAAAAGTTTCTAAGAAAGAGCAAGAGAGGCAGGCTTGTGTTATAAAGGCTGCCCCAGAATTAGAAAAGTGTTTTAAATGTGTATGACATGTTAGGTGTCATCTACTAGTCTGTCACCTCTGCCAGTAAGAGCTATGTGGCTTTTCTTCACCCACAGGCTTTGCAAGGGCTACTTCTCCAGAGTCTTCACCTGCCTTCTTCCTGCATGTTTTGCACAAGCACCCCTGATGGAGATACACAGAGACAACACTACAGGGGCATCTGTGGCCTCCTGATCATTCACAGAAACCAATGTCAGCAAGACGAGTGAATGCCTCAGTTGCCTGTGAGGACCAAACTGCAGTTCTCCTCCCCTGCAGCTGAGGAGAGGGATTAAGCAGCAAATTGTTGCAGTTCCTGATGCCAGTCACTTGGGAGCATAAACATATATATGCACAATCAGTTAGGTTGCAGGTGGTTCAAGTGTCTCTTAGCTGGGTACCTTCAGCATGGGAAGGAAGCTGAATTTTGCATTCCTGCAAGCAAATCAAACTATAGATTTACTCATCCTGGAGCTATGGATGATCAGGGGTCTAGACCCAGATCAGTGCTCAACAACTTGCTGGTTTCTAACTGCTTGCCAATATCTTCTCACTGTTTCTTTTCCTTTTGTTTTCATTTAGCTGTGTGCCAAAGCACTGAAGCAGCTTGTTGCTTTGCTATGACTGCCAGCTGCTTGAGTATATATGGCCCAAAAGCAGTTTTGGTGCTTGGATAGGAAAATATTGTTGGCTGTATTGCCACACTGGCAGATGGCAATTTCCCTCTTTCTGTCATCACATAACACATTTTCAGTATGGAGTTTTAGCCAAAAAATGAAAACAGACCATGTGCTTTAAGTAACCTGAGTGAGTTTTGACTGAACTTGACTGTCTTTTGCTGTTCTCCTTATCCATCTTCATGTCATTTCTGTTCCCCAGGAACTGGACATAGTTTCAGCCCCCAGCAAGCATACGTTATCTGATGACAAGATTGACAGCTGCCTGGCAAGACCATCATCACATGTACATGCCCTATGAATCTGTACCATTTCTCTATACTTGTTTGCATTTCTCTTTCACCTTCATGAAAAATGTCTTCCTGCAATATTTATTCCTTCAGTGAGCCGCACTGTTTGCATGTCTTGTGCTGAGTCAGAAAATGGCAATATATAAAGCAGTTGTACACAGCAGGCAGTGCTAAAGGGCCGCGATGCTCGCCAAGTAAAGAGCTACAGCAGTAGAGGGTGAGGGGTTGTCGTCCCGCAGGTGCGATGACAAAACCTTCTGTTGCATGACTGCATAGTTTTATTCCCACAAAGCTCTGGCTGGCGCAAAAAGTGGATGATACCCAGCTTATGAGTAAACACTCAATTTCTCATGTTCTTTTATTGTTTAATAGGCTACTTACCAAATGCTGTACAAGCTCAATTCTGAGAAAGGAGCTGTTCTTTGCTCTCTGGGCCTTTGACTGAGCATCTATGACTACAGTTCTTGGCACTTGACAAATACTTCTTTCTGCTGTGCTCCTTCAGGTCAGAGAGGGACCATCGTCATTCCTATCGAGAGAAGGAAGCTGAGTCCTGCACAAATACTGCTCTCCCACTGACTGGCAGCACTGGCACCTCTCTCTCTGGGAGGCCCCGGCACAGCACGAGCAAGGCTCCTTTCCAGCCTCCTCTCTTGGACTTGCACAAGCAAGACACTGTGGGATCCAGCTTGGCACCCTGGCAGCAGTGACTCTGAAGTTCATGGCCATTGCAGAAGAGCTTGGTTTGCCTTGGTCCTCATTAGGGGCAGGGAAAGAAACTGGCCCTTGAGAATTTCATTCAGCAGCCTTGGTTATGAGACGGACCAGGCCAGAAGGAACTGTCCTCCTCCTGCATGGCTTGCTTTGCTGGTTTCCCACAAGCTGCTTTGTATCAGCGATTAAAAGCTGTGTTTTAAAAGCAGCAGTTCTACAGACTGGTCCATCCTAGTTGAGCAATAAGACCAAACTTCTTTGAAAAACACTGGAGAGACAATCAGCAAGCTGGTTCATCACCATGAGGTAGGGAAACAGAATAATTTTAAATTACTTTGTTGATTTCAGTCTTAGCACAACTAAGTTCTGTTATTTCACTTTTAAAGCTTTTTTTTTTTTTAATGTACAAGAGGCATTTGAGTTTAGAATACAGATTAGTTCTATCCTTGTATTTATCACCTAATTCTAGGTGATGTATTGTGTCTTAGGTTTTTAAAATGTGAATGGGAAAATGCAAGGTTCTTTCTTTTCTCCTTCACCACTGCTCAAGGGTAAAGCAAGAGCCTACTCACACACATGACTCATTGAAATCCATGTGCTACAGTGCTGGGGCTTAAACACAATGTATTTGTTCTGGTTTATAGTACCTGAAGTCAAGGAAATGCCTTTCTAGGAAGGTGTAGGGTCGCTACAGCTTTTCAAGTGAGTAATCTTTCTCTAGGTCAGCAATAGGGTAGGACACTCAGCATTGCGGCAGCACGGCAGCACCATGGTAGCACCTGATCTGCAATGAGATACCTGTGAAACTTGCTGCACAGGGCTTGCCCATGCTGGTCACAGAGTAAAATCCCTGCAGACCAGGAGTTTTGAGATCTGAAAAGTGGGCAGGCTGATAAATCACTCAAAAATGCAATTATCTGTCATTTTTCCCATTTTCCTTCATTCAAGGCATTTCCTCTTCTCTCTCATTAAAGGTGACTGGAATAAAGAAAACCATTTTGTAAACATTTTGTCACATCAGACTCCAGCTTTTCCCTAAATTTTGTATTCTTTCATGGCCAGACAAAACCAAACACTTCATTTTATTCCAAGTAGTTCTAGTAATTTTTGGCATGATCAGTAGGACTTAAACCCCATATTTTTTTCCTGTAAAACTGATTTTTTTTTTCCATGAAAAAGTTTTGACTTTTTTTTTTTCTGTTTTATCCCACTCTATGCACAGTTCTTTTCCAGTCACCCTGACAACGGCAAGGCTAAATGCTGAGCATCAAAAGGCTGCTTCTTTCATACAGTGCTATGAAAAGTCCTTTCAGCTAGCCGCAGTGATAGCTGTCAGGTTGATTATTGCCTGATGACCAGATTGTTCTGCATCTAAAAAGAGGGTACAAGTATTCTTTTGTGGACATTCTCCTTAATGAGTCTGTTCAGGACACAGTTGTCATTGATGATGTTGTGTTAGCATAGAAGGGAACTGACTTGTCAAGTTTACTACTTTGAAATGTTTGGATTTTTTGAGGTTTTAGCTAGATTGATATTTTTTCACTTTCCAGTGTGTGCTCTCTAACTACTCCTTTAACTTTCCCTTATTCTGTATGCTGTGGATATATATGCCAATTTAAGGCAAGAAAACTTGTTGTCAATCCGTGTTATATTTCCTATATATAATAAATGCTAATCCAGGCCTAGAAGAACTGGACCCAGCTGCTTGAGGTACAGTCAGATCAGGTTTTTAACCCTTCCCAGAATATCCACTCAAATATGAGTAAAATAGAAATTAAGCAGCTGGATTGGCGCAAAACAGACCAGCTACAAAATGGTAAATAATAATTAGCACTATATTACTATTTTATATCTACATATGCTTAAAATAACAAAGCATTAAACAAGGCTCTCAAAATTCTAAACATAACACAGCATCAGCAATATATACAGGACTTTTGAAAGCCTCCTTCCTGCATGTGACAAATACTAGAAGGAAAAGTGAGCTGTAGAAAAATCATTTCCTATTTGATTTTCTTTATTTCTTTAACTCAGCTATTTATGTAATGAACAATAAATGCTATCAACATATAGGAATGCAGCCAAACATGCATTTATTTGCTGAAGCAGGAAAACTTGACTGTTTTTAACTAGGGAACATCATAAACATTTATACAAGATCAAATGGTGGGTTTTGAACATCTGTTTTACATTATTAGTGTATGTGGGCAAACACAGAGCCTGCTTTATGGCATTTCACAGCCTTTCTAAAAAGTAGCTGTATTACTCACCAGAATAATATGGGCATTTCTAGAGAAAGGACACTTCTTGAGAAAGCTAAAGTCTATTAGATTTCCAGAGATTTGGATGTGCACCTCCCTAGCCTTGTCTCCAAAGCATCAACCTGCTCTTCTCAGTACAAGGGGTGCCAAGCTGAGAGTCATCAGGGTTGTGGGCAGGGATACTCTGTCCTGCTGGGATGGAGGCATACTCTGGCATGCCAGACAGCACAGCACAAAGCTGTGAAGCTCCTGGGATCGCTGGCGATTCCTGGACATGGGATGCCACTTTTGGGTTGGGTCTGCAATGGCTGGTGTGGGGCCAGCTGCTGGGCACCTTGTGATGGATGCAGGAGAGAGGTGGCCAGAGGGTGGCAATTAGGAACAAGCAGGCTATGTGAAGCTGTGGGCTGTCATCTATATATCAGAGAATTATAGAATGGTTTGGTTTGCAAAGGACCTTAAAGCTCACCTAATTCCAATCCCCCTGCCATGGGCAGGGCCACCTTCCACTACACCGGGTTTCTCAAAGCCTCATCCAGCCTGGTCTTGAACAATTCCATGGAGCATCCACAGCCTTTCTGGACAGCTTGTCCCACTACTTCATCACTCTCACACTAAAGAATTTCTTCCTAATATCTAATCTAAATCTCTTTCGGTTTAAAGCTATTCCCCCTTGTCCTGTCACCACATGCCCTTGTAAAAATTCTCTTTCCAGCTTTCTTGCAGGCCCCCTGGAAGTTGTTACAAGGTCTCCCCTGAGCTGCTCTTCTCCAGGCTGAACAACCCCAAAATCTCTCTGCCTGTCCTCCGAAGAGAGGTTCTCTAGCCCTCTGATCACATTCATGTAGACCACCAAGAGCTTCTAGACCCTTCCAAGGGCCTGGCTGCCCTTCCACTGCAGTGCCACTCTGTATTCAGGGCCACAGCCTATTTAATGATAGCATGTGGGGAGGGACAGCCGTCTCCCCTGGTCTCTCTCTGACTAACCCCAGGCAGCTGACGTAGTTTTGGCAATCAAGGAGTGGTGGCTGACTCACTGTGATGCCGGGAGAGTCAGGGGAAATGTGCCAGGTGATAGATTTTGGTCCCAGCAGCTTCTCCCTGTGCCTTTAACAGTGAGTCTCAGCAGCATGTCCCAGCCAGCCAGTGCATTTATATTACTGATACTTTTATTTTTAGAGTTTGTTCTATGATAAAGCACCAAGTCCTAACCCCTACAAACAACGCATGATTAATGTCCCAAGCAGGGCAGGCTGCTATAAAATTACAGATTGTGTTTTCAGTTTGAAGATGTTAATTTAGTGAGTGAAGTACCTGCCTGGTACTCCTGTCTGGAGTGAGGCAGGGTAAGAAGGAGAAAGCAATGAACTCTTGAGGGAGAAAATAAAGATGAGAGACTTCAAGAAGAATTAGGTGAATAAACAGAAAATAAAAAGAAAGGTGGTTTTTATGGTGTAACATTCTTGCACACTGACTTTTTCCACTGCTATCTTAAGGATCCCGATGTAGCTGCTGTCACAGCTATGCCTGAAATGGAGCAAGACTGGGCTTTTGTATTTATATGAGAACAGAGATCTGATCAAGAATTAGGTTTCTTTCCTATTTCAAACACAAACTGTTTCTTTAGCTCTTTCATCAGTATTTCATTCCCTTAAACAAAATATTGATGCATTACTTATAAAACCCAAGCAGTTTCTCCTGTGTTTCTTGATCACTGTGGTAAGCAGGAGTGTACATGTTACAGCACAACCTTGGTATGGGGTTTCTCCTGCTGGGGAATGCGGCTAGATGCATTTCCCCAGGGCTAGGGCTCTGGAACACAAATGTCTCATAGGAGATGAATTCATATTATTTTATAATGTTTTTTACAGCTAAGTAAAAGAACGAGAAATGTAGCTCTACACAGATCTAGAACCCTTCATGTGCCCCAAAGTCTTAAACCCAAACCTTACTGGAGAACATGAGAGTCAAGGTGTGCTGTGTAGCACGACTTTCTGATTCCACAAAGAAAATGTTGCATGTATTATGCATTCCCCAAGCAGCAAAATGTGAGGGTTTGACAGCTTTCTGTTGTGATTTTAATTCTTCCGCTTTGCCTCATAATGGTGAGGGTCTCTTCATTTGTTTATTTAAATACCCAGTGAAACATGTATGAAGCAAACAAGTTATTTACATTCATGTTTGGTTGTATCAATTCTCTTTTATTTTTCTGTGAAAACTGTAAACAAAAGCTGACACAGCATTAATAAGCTACTGTCAGTGTAATTATCCTGAAGAAGAGAGACGTTTCCCAAAGGAACGCCTCATCTTTTTCATTTCTGTTTATCACAGCAGGTTATTAGTAAACAAATCCGGGTTTATTTTACTCTTTGTAACTTGTGCACTGTTATTTCCAAAACAGGGCTCACTCTTGCAAAGGCTTGCTACCATAGCTACCAAGCTACCTATACTTGCAGCAAGAAGTCCTCTTCTCATTTGCTTCTGTAGGGGGAAGATAATTGATCTGAGCATAAAGAAGCAAAGTCTTACATACCTTACATGACTGAAAGAATAAACATCGTTTTAATGTAGCAGATCACTGTGAGAAATTAGACTATTATCAAGAAACTTTATGATATTATTAGTAATAGCATCTAGATTTGATACCTCAGTATTCAGTATGGATATACCTGCACCTTGCTGTCCTGGTGTGGGCCGTTGCCTTTTGTACAGTTAAATAACAATTGTGCAGCTGGGAAAATGTGTTTTACAACCTTCTGGGGACTTTCATGCTGTTGCAAGAATCCTGGAGCCGGTAACACAAGACAGTTAAACCCAGCTTTTGCCACTGTGGAGATAAGCAAGCTTAAGTAGCAAGGCTGGAAGGAGGCCTTCAGGCACCCTGGGGGTGCAGAGGTGGATAATCAATCCTCATATAACTTGGTCCTCTGCTGCAGCCTCTGCTAGAACCTCTGAAGAAGCTGTGCCTGCCAATTCCCTTGAATCAAGGGGCTAAGGATGAGAAAATGTAATGAATGGAAAATGAATGGTGCTTATCTGGACATGGAATAGCAGTGTTTTATAAACACTGAAGCAGACACAGAAAGTTTAACAGCACTATATTAAAGTAAAATTTAAATGCAGACTGCTTAGGCAGGATTTTTATTTAATACCAAAAGCCACTTTTATCAAAAAAATTGATCTGTCTACCAGTCACTCTGGAGATATTCAAAATGCAGTTGTAAATATATTACATTCAGATAGTGTCTGGTATTTCCAAGAAGCAATACAGGGCATAGAGCCAGTAAGTTGTAGGGTTTCTGTGAGAATGCAGTGCCTCTAACTAATGGATGCTGATGGTCAAAGCTTTTGAAGTACTGTTCTGCACAAAAAAGGATTGCTCTTGGCTTGACTGGAAAGGTAACTCTTTCACCCCAAGTATTTTCATACCACAAAATCATCACACTGATCTGTTCAAACAGGTGAAGGTCTTTATTCATGTCTTTCATTAAGGCTCTGCTATGTTGACATTACTGATATTAAAACGATACCTGTTAATTAGTAATAGTACATTATGTCCTTTTCCAAAAGCCTGAAAGTGACAGTGATTTGGTGGTTACTTGGACACTTGCTAAAACCATCAGGAATTAGTAGGTAACTGTCCTGGCAGTACTCATACTGTACAAAGAAAACGAGTGCCTGTGGCACCGTGAGCAAGCACTGTGTATCTTCTTATTGCCTCATGCTGCAATCTCAGCTTACTTTATGGCTATCTGTCTACCAGCAAAATAGACAAAAGCTGGAAGACTACAGAACAGGTTGTGCCAGAAGACTGAATTTATGTCTTACCAGCCTGTCACACACTGTCCAAATGTATTTCTAATACTTATTCCATCCACCATCCCAAACATGATTCATTAAGGTTAACGATTCTTCTGTCTGCAATAATCAGTCATTCTAAGCTTCATTAGTTCAACTCCAGTGTATTTAAGGACCTATCATTAATTAAATACAGCTAGTACTGAGATTTGTAAATGTAAAGTGCTATCTGAAGACTATTAATAATTGTCGGATCCTTGTGAAAATTATGAAGTACATCCATATTTCCCCCCACATAACATCCCTGTGGGGAATACAAGTTCTCCATCAAATTTTATCTGGAGAGAGATGGATGTGAGTCCTCCAGAGCAACTTGTTTCAGACACCTGCGTTTGGTGCAAGCTGCATGTTCCACCACATAGTCCCCTTCTCTGTCTGATGCCCCATTTCTGCATGTATGCTCAGCAATAGCATGCATGGTCTTGGGAGCTGTGTTTTTTTCCCTTAACTTTCTGGAAATATCAAGTACTCTTCATCATGGGCTCAGTGTTTTCTATGCTGTAGTTGTGGCTTTAGATGTGATTTGCCATATCTTGTGCTTGAAGGGGCAGTGTGGGATAATTCTCCTGCTCCTCCTGCAGTCTATCTGCAAATAGCTTGCGCAGGGCATAGATATACACTTGCCTGCTAGAGAAACTAAACCAGGGGTAACTGTGAGACAAAGAACTTCCTCCTCATGGAATAAGTAGCAGCGGAGAGGATACCAAACTGGGAGCTTATTGTTAGAACATTTCCACAGTTCAGACCTAAAGTTTGCTGTTGAGGATTTGCTGCAATGAGGTGCGCAGACCTTTGGCTTTAACGGTATTTAGGAGGAGCATAGCACTGTATTACAAGTCCATTATGATTTCTGTGGAGATCTTGTTTCAGAGGATATTACTGCAAGGTTGAAAGAGTCAGTGTTTGGCAAGTCAGAGGTGCAGAATCCCACAAGTGATCTATATGACTGAAGGTAAGTAGATCTAGTATTTTCCCTTCAAATAATAGTAAACTTACTTAGAAAAAATTTAGCTCTTGGAAGTATGTTAAGAAGAATACTTCATCTAAGGAAGCCTGAATCTTGATGTGGGGTGACAGGACATGCCATATTTCCACTCCTTTTCCTGGCCATATTGTCCACTGGAGCAAGGAACACTTCCAGTGGACACTTTCATATAGAGGGTCTTGATGGAAGATAAGTTTGCAAAGGAATATCCAGCACCAAAAACTAGGAAAAAAAGATGTTCTCATGTCTGGTTTATTTTCTCTTCCATTCCCATCATATCCCATCACATGTAGATGATTTGTTGTGACAGGTCATGAGCAGACGAGAGTGTTAAAGTTTCCTCTACACTTCAAGATAGTTTGGTGGAACATCGATTCCATTTCCAGTCCCAAAATCTCACATGTACCACACTTCTGATCTCTATTGGCCATCAAGGGTTTACCAAGTATGTACAGCAGACTGGTAGACGTCATCATCCAGTAGTATTTAAAAAAAAAGAAAAAAGTAAAGAAAAAAGTAATCAATGAAAAAATAGTGCCATTTACAGGATGTATAAAACCATTTTGATCATAGGATCATTAAATATTTAACTGTGGCATTTGCCGCTACTGCACAGAATAGGCATGTGTGTGTGTTCCAATCAGGAACTAGCATTTTCCCCTTTTAAGAAAGGAAAATTTTGCCTTCCTTTCCTGTGTATGCCTTTAAGTGTAAAATTTGTTTATGCAGGATATGCATTTCCTGCCCTGCTAGAACTTGGACAAGAGCTTTTGATTTGTTGTTCAGCTCAATAATTGGTATCTTATTTGTTTATAGAAATATTACTCTCTAGTTGATTCAATAAATTCCATAGACTTATTAATCAAAGTATCCTCATATTATTGAAAAGAAGGCAAGTAGTTATTTTGACTAGTCCATTACAAATTCATTATTAATGATCAAAATATTGTTAGCAGACCTTTTACTGATTTTTGTATGTGTGGATTTTATTCTCACCCTCTTGAAATAGTACATCTATTCAGTAGAATAAATAAACCTTCAATGAAATCTAAAGCTTTCATAGATCTTGTGAAACAATCTTCAAGAACTTTCGGTTTCATATTGTCAGAGGTAAAACCTATACCTGACTAGGAGTAGATGATGAGACAACAGAGAAATACAATTGCTTCCTCTGAGGAAGTGTTTAAGCTACAAAGACTGAGTGAAATAGATTTGACAGAAAGGAAAAAAACGAAGTGTAGATCTAGCCACAGAAAAGAAGAAATGTGCAGTAAAAGAACTTCCTGAGGATAAATAAGCAAGTTTTAATATAGTCTTTTTGTTCATTTTTCATCTTTTTTATTACAATTTTTGTTATGATTTAGCTTCCAGGACATTCCCCTTCAAAATCCAGGCAAACCACTTCATAGTGTGTTTTATAATAAATATGACTGGGAAAAGTCTTCAGTGAACAAGTTAGTTTAAAAATATTCTGTTGCAGATGGTATTTGTTTTGGTGGTTGTTACTCGCTGCTTCTCAAAGCCCTGAGGAATTCATCAACAATTTTTCAGCTAGTACTTTTTATCTTTCAGCAGTTTGTTTCTCTGTGCTGTAGATACATGTGTTTGTGGGAGGGTGCAGAGGATAAATACTATGCATCAAAATACTTTAAAGAGATAAAAAGAAGTTAATTAATCCAAGTGCTCAATAGAAGAGGCAAATTAGCCCCACCCTTTCTAGATATGTGCTGTGAAATCTAAATAAATTCAGATTTGTGGATATGATTTCCTCCTTTTTTGCTTCACCACCACCTTCTAACACATTTGCTTTTCTAGGGACTCATCTACAGAAATGTATTCTAGTCTTGTCATTTGTCTTTGATCCATGTATTTGCTTGGCGAATCCCACCCAATCTTCATCTGATCTCCATGATTTGCCCCACTCTTGTGTTGTCTCAGTGCCATCTGTTCTCAACTCCTGACTACCTCCTGATGCTCCTGTCCAGAAGCAATGTCTTTCTCATCTCCGTCATTGTTTCTGTCCTGGGCTTTAGTTCCTCGAGATCATTTCTCCCTGCATCCCTCTTTCTTGTCAAAATCTTTCCTGTACCCTGCACACAGTGGCTACTGATGTTCCTGCCCCACCAGTTTCAGCTGCTCTTCTCGCCCTTTATAACAGGAAATGGACCAGCATACATATGTTTATAAATTAAATTCTATAATTATTTTGCCATGATTCTTTGATTACCTGCACTTTTTTGCTGCATGGAATAGTATCACATAACTGTATGTGTGCCTGTTGTTCAAACAGAAGTGGACGGTTTTGAAGGGATTTGAAATGCTGGTTGAGCACATAGGTACATGCACACAAATATATGCATGTGCTTCGGTTAATCCTGATTTATTACTTTAAAGAAGACTTCTGTGGTTTAGATGTAAGTTTTTATGATTCATCCACTTACTCTTTTATTTATTCACATAGTTTCACTCTGCACCCTTAAGCTATCACAGATATATGATGGTACTTAACTGTGTTCATCCACCAGAAATGCTTATTGAAAATTAAAATGTTCCTGTTCGTTTCTTTCTGGAGATATGCACATTGAAGAGTAATAGATTAATTTCTATTACATGAAAAGAAAAAAGACCTTGGTAGTACAGCAAAATGCTTAAATTAATACTTCTACAACCAGAAATCCACCTGAAGCAGTTAGTTTAGGTTTTAATGGTTGTTCCACTTTAGCCACGACCAGCTCACTAACAGTCCTAGTACTTGAACTTTATCTTCATTATTGGTTTAATGAACTGAAGAAAAAAAGATCAAGCTAAATGTATGTAAACCTTCTGTGAAGATGTGCTGAAACTCATTAAAGGTAAGGTTTACCCCATAAAACAAGGGGTAAACTGCCTTATATGGCCTTTGCATTGGTGAAGCCTGTTCCCGCATTTTCCTGGGAAAGGAAGAGCAGAGGCAGAATGAGGCATCCCACAACATACCCCATTAGAAGAGTAGATGAAGGATGTTTTCATTTTAACACATCCCACTGCAGTATGTTTGTGCCTGCTGAGTGAGTGGAACAGACACTGGATAGGCTGTCCCCAGTCTTCTCCTGTCCTCAAGGCTGGCCTCAAGAGACTGCTGAGAGTAGTCTCTTATTGCCTCTGCCTCCTTGCTGAAGAAGTGACGCTTGCACACCCTTCCCTTACAGAAATGGTCCAAGCAGTTTGAGGGGCAGAACCAGTGCCAAAGCCTCTGGGGAAGAAAAGACCCCACAGGATGTGAGCACCCTGCAGTTGCCCAAGGCTACCTGTCTGCTTGCATTTCACTGTCTGACTAACATCTTCCCTGTTGTAAAGAAAGGAAGAGAAGTCAGGCTGAGGCTGAAGTTCACAGACCTCCCTGCTCTTTCATGGCTGAGGGAAGCTGCATCACAACTTCAGTCTCATGGAGCAGGATTTGCTCACTTTCCTTTCTCTGCTGAAGCTCAAAGGGAGAAGTTGTGACTGCAAGGGAATACTAGAGAAGCACTGCCTATAAGGCAAGTATGTCAGAGAAATACAACCTAAATTCACCACCTACTCAATCTGTGGTCCTCCTGCACATGTAGATGTGGCATTGCCACTTTGGGCTTTAACCCAGCCTGCTCTCCACAGCCTCACCAGGTTTGGGCTGGGAGAAAGGAAAAGAATATTTGTCCTAGCTACATGTTTACCCCAAGGACAGCATGCCTTTCATCTTGAAAGACAACAGCACATTGTTTGCTTTTGAACTTTCTTAATTAGGAACTGAATGTTGGATGTCTTCATCTGCCAGTGAATTAATTTCTGTCTGAGTCAAAATGAAGTTAGCATTGTAGATGACAGTCCAAGGCTGGGTTCAGTATATTGGGTATGCAGCAATTGACTGTGAAACCCTTACCCTGGAAATAAGTTTTGGTCCCAGACATTGTATGTTTCCAAGTATTTCGATGGTTGAATACCTCACATCCTGTGACAGTCATGCACTGTCTTCTTGTGTCAAATCAGGAATACTGGTGGACAACCAGAAAGGGGTTTGTTCTTCTTTGAGTTTCTCTAGCCCAGTTGCATAAGATTAGTCATTACGGTCTTATACTAAGAGTTTTTACCAGAAGTATAAGTCTTCTTTTGCTTCAATAGTTTGCCTGCTGCCCATGGGCAAATAAAATTGGGAAGAGGAAATGCCCTTCTTAGTTCCAGGATCAAAATAGAGAACAATGGGAAGAACTGAATACTTTTCCATATTTTTATGGCTTGCCCTCAGATCTAGCATTGGGACTAGCAGTCATGGGCCATGTTAGAAACAAAGGTAGGTAAAATATCCTAACTACAATATGGAAATGGTTTTGGTAGCTTCATAGGAATTGCACCAAACTACACAGAGGGATCATGATACGTGTTTGCAAGTGTTAAATATGTTAGAATTCAGTGCATCTCTCTTCTCTGCATGCACATTCATCACAGCTGTGAAAAAGTGACATTAGTCAGAAGTTCAAGACTCATGCCCAGCATTCCCAAACTGGCAAGTTTTTAATTACATTAACATTCACATTTGCTTGCTTCCATGTTCCTAAAATGAAGATTAATTTTCATTATGCCAAAGTTCTGAATGTCACAGGCTTTCTGTAGTCATCATTCACAATACTTGCCAAGAAGTCTTAGTGAAAGCAATTCTAGCTGTGATGGAATGTGTGTATGGAAGTCTGGAGGTTGATGAGGAATAATTGCACAATCCCAGTGTCTTGATATACATAACTCTGTAAACGCTCTGCTTAAATTTTGAAGTAACAATGTGATTTCCAAAAACCTTAATGCATGTTTGGTTTCTAAATAGTGGTTTTAGTCAGTATAATAGCTGGGGGTATACTAGCAAGTAGAGAAAGTAAGTTGCTATAAACTGAAACAAAAAATAATTGAAAGTTCTGAGTTGCAAGAATTGTGCTCTGTGGTATAATTTGGGCTGAGGGGGATTCATGATTTACAATAACAATAAAGAAAAGAACTTAAAATGCTGTAGGTGCTTTATTAATACAGTTTGGGGGTTTTTTTATTATGCATATGAAGAAAGATGGATTATCTCATAAGCATCCTTTCCTAAAGACTGGGCAGTAACTGAACAATGAACTATGAACAAGGCAGTGGTTGCAGCAGCAGGTAGGAACAGGAAAATTACTGTTGTGCAGGACAAGAAAACAAACACCTTGGATTGAGGAACATCTGAGACTGCATTGCTGATGTGGCTTCCAACCTTTCTATGCAACTGCAGCTGTGTTCCTGTTTTTTCTTGTTTCTCGTTGAAGCTGTACTACAAGGAACCTTAACAAGCTCTTGAAGTCCAAGTGATAGCAAGGTAACAGAATGCTTAACACTTACTACACCACCACCAGGTGTTGACGCAGGAGCTGCTGTTTTAGTCCCCATGAAACCTTTCTAGAACATGGATATTCTCTGTCAATTTTTTCTCAAAGAGAAAGTCTAAACGCCAGTGGTGGTGTCTCAAACACCCAATCTCTCCATGAGAACAGGGCTAAAAGAGCCTGTGTTCTGCTAAAGCTTGGATGTGCTGCCAGTGAAAAGTTCAAACTTAGTGCCAATGGCACTGAGGCCTTTCAGCTAGAGCTGTGGAATTTACTTGTCTCAAAGCCAGTCTTAGGCAGACATGGGCTGTCTCTGTGGTTGTGTGAAACCCCACGTAGCCCAGGCAGCCTTCACTCCATTGAGTTACATCATCCCGTGAAACTGGGATGCACTGGAATTTGTTCTGAGCTGACAGAAGGTAGTTCTGAGCTGACAGAAAGGTAGTTCAGCTCCTAAATTACCTTGCTCAGATCTGGGTGAAGAGAAAGGTGCTGCAGGTAGTTCTCATGGGGCCACCTGCATGTGCCTTGTGAGGCAGGGACTCATGCTTCCCGTGCTTGCTCCGAGTGACCCTTTGGCAACACTGAACTCCCACAGATGCTTCACCCTGGGGTTGTGGATGCTAGGTAGATACAGAACAAGGAAGTCAGAAGGCAGAGCACTGAGGAAGTGGAAAGACATGGCTCTGGTCTGAAATTGTGCAGTAGAAGGAAGACAGAAATTGGGCATGTTCCTGGATTAACTCTTGGGAAGTAGATGATTACTTAATTTATTTTGTATTGAATAATTTAGTGAATAATTTAGCACTACATTTCCTAAGTGTAGCTTACTTTCACAGGCAAAACCACAAAAAGATGGTTGATTTTCAGACATCAAGTTTAACCACCTCTCAGTTATTGACAGCAGTCAAGTTCAGCACTGACCTGCTGCTGTTGCACCTCTTTTGCTTTGCCAACACAAATTCTGCATCCTCTAGACAATGCAGAAGTGCTCACTGCTCAAAGGAGATTTGTGCTCCTCCTGTACTGCATCCCCTATTTTGTGCTGTAACCAGTTAGAAAGCTTTCAGTAAGATTCTTCTCTGTGTATTTATTTCCTTGGCCCTGCAGATAGCAGAGGATTTCTGTTCCTTCCAGGCTGCCCCTTCAGCAGAGCCTCTGTCAGAAAGGGTCATCTGTCCATCCCCCTGCCTTGCGTCTGCCTGCGCTTTTGCTTGCATTACTGTGAGGCAGGCAAAAAGACCTGAAAGCACAAGTTTGAAGAGGTAATGAGACATCATTTTCAACAGCAATACAATCTTAGATCAGCTTAAACTGACACAGAAATAACACCCTCTACATCTATATTGAGTTATTCCCAGATACTTAGCAGAATTGGTCCATTTAACCTATGATTTTGTTTGCAGGAAAGATCACACCCTAACAATATGAAGTTAAGGTTTTGATCTGTCCATTACTGACAACATGCTGGTTCATGACTATTTCACCAATTATCTTCCATCAAGTATGTGCTGTTCATGCCTAACCAGAGTACCAGCATTTCATTGACCCCACAGCACTGCAGCCCCTGTTACCAGCAGGGGCTGCTGAGCGTGTTGACACTGATGGAGTTCATCGCAGCCCCATCTGATACTCAGGAATTCCCATGCACACAGGGACGCTGGGACTGCCTGGGTCAGAGCTAACTATTAAAGCCCACTGTTGGATCGTGATTACTCTGTGCTGGAAGCAATCTCAGCTGCTGGCTGAGAATCATTTTGTGCTGCTTGAAGGAGAAGAGGAATTTATAGGGAAGGTGTATATTTTGAGCATTTGGACAAAGCAGAGAGGGAGACTGTAAAAGAGACATCATAAAATCATACCTTTATTAAGTAATTTAAGAGTAATTGATTACTTACAAGAAGAGCAAGAAAACCATTTTAGGAGCCTTTGTTTTCAATTCACTTGTATCTGGCAATCAAAAGATATAATAAATCTGTGTGGGGGCATGACTGACAGACTGACTTGCATTATGACTTGCTGGAATAGCATAAATGTTTGATATAGGCATAGTTTACCTATGTTAAAAACTGTAAAATATATGCGGACCTTGTGAAATCAATGGCAAGCACTCCATGCTGGTTGGACACAAACTTCTTGTGTCTCAGGAGATGCCCCAAGCCTGAAACCACAAACTGCTACCATTTGGCCTTGTAAAAAGGTAATCAGCACAGTCTGTTTGAAATAGATCTCACAGGACTTCTTAAAGTTTCTCATAAAAGCACTTATCTCATCCCTGGAGCCTGTTTTGGAGAAATAAATTTACTTAAAATGTATGCTAAGGATTTCAAAAATGCAGATAAATACTAAAACACTCAGTGTCACAAACAGGGAGAGGTAGTTGCAGTATGTTTTCCAAGATATTTGGGATTCAAATATATACCTGGTGAGGTCTACAGACGTATCACAGTTAGCTGAAGCCCTCAGAAGTAGATTACAAGCTATTCAGGGACTTCAGAAAATCCTTCTGGACGCATAATCAGTTTCTTTAGGAACCCAGTGCTTCCAGAAATCTTGCCCACCTCTCATATCTGCAAATGCCTATACAATGCAAGAAACACCCCCAAGGCAAAGGAAATTAATTTTCTGTAAACCAGTTCCTTCTTATAAGTGATTTAGATGAGCAGCGTGACTTTTAGTATCTGAGACATTACTGGTAAATCGTTGAGCCTTCAGGATAGTAAACTGTTTTTGAAATATTCCAGCCATCCCTGTTTACAAGAACATTATTTTTTTATTTTTTACTCTCTTGAAAAAAAAACAAACAAACAAAATAACAAAAAAAAAAAAATAAACCAAGCAGCACAGTTTTTCCTTTGCAAAAGGATCAGTACCATATTGCAAACAATAATTTCATAAATGAGACCTTGAAGGTGAATGCAAATATAAAGCCACTTAATGTGATTTTTGTTCTACTTGATTTTATTGGTTTGTAAGAATTATTTTTGGTTTACATTTTGGCTTCATTTCTCTCTCTTCGTTTGCTGTGCCATCAGAAGTTTTCTTTCCCTTACCATTATATCGTTAGCAACCTCCAAAAACCTCTTAATGTAAAAGTTCTGCCCCCACATTAATGTCTAGTGACAGATAATCGCAATGAGTAGTTAGCTCATAATCCTTATAATTGTGTCCTGGGAAACTGACTGCTGAGCTAAACCATGTGGCCTAAAGCTACAGAGCTACAGATTTCTTTGCCTCCAACAGCTGGTGAGCACTGAGCGAGACAACTACAGAAAAGATCTTTTTTATGAAAAGCTTTCTTGCCTGTTATGTTGGGAGGTTATCACAAAGACCTGCAAAATCAGAATTGGTTTAGTAGCTTAACTAATTGTAATAGGGAATAAAATCCTGGATTCCTGCTGGTTTTGGTCTTTGGTAATGATCTGTGATCCTGGATGGAACTGAGGTAGAAAGTGGCACCGGGCTGACTCTGTTAGTGAGAGGCACTTTCTGCTCAGCCACCAGCCAAAGCCAAGAATTATTAATGGACATGAACAGCAGGGCCAGATGGCACTGCCTCGGTTATAGGGACAGTTTTGGCTAGTGAACTTCAAACACTGCAACTATGCTGTTCTCAACCTGAACCACAGGCTAGCTGAAGTACAGAGGAAACTGAGAAAAAAAGGGGTATGAGCTGCAGAGGAGACAAATTAATAGGTCATTCTTGCTTGATAGACTTTTTATTTAGGCACATCCATATTAGGATGAGATTTTTCCACACTACAAAGATGCTTCAGACTAACTTGTTTGTATCTACTTGTTTAGAGAAAGGAGAGACATAATTTTAGCTGACACGGCTTAGCTATTTCCAAAAGTGAGACAAATTCTGGAAACCTTTGTCCAAAAAGCTCTGTCATGTTAGAGCTCATGGGCCAGCTTAGTCCTGTTCGTTGTGTGTAAAAGACTTTTTAATGCCTAACCTGCATGAGGCGTACCAGCAATTGTGTCGTATAAGGCTTTCATTTAGAAGGTGATCATATGCTGTTCAGCATGACTTCACTTCTTGGCCAACTCTCCAGCTTTATTTCACTCTTTGAATAATGTTACGCTATAATGACTGCTGTCTGGCTTTTTTGTCTCACAGTATTGCTCTTGCTGACTAAATGTCCAGAAGACAAGTTTCCTTCCTACCTCACCTTACTGCATTGAACTTAGCAAAGGTACTTTTTAAAGGCTGGTGTCAGCTCAACACCTTTTCTAAAAACCACAGGAGTGCCTGTCAGAGGGAATTGGTGAAAAAAGGTCTACTGATTTCCCATGCAAAAGTGTTGGAGACAGAGCATCTCATACCAAGATGCCTTTGTAGTCTTTGTGCAATGAGGGATAAAACACCACTTTCTCTCCCCAGGTAAAGGCAGCTTTTAAGTAAAACAATACTCTTTGGTGGGGGAAGTCAGGGTGAGGCAGAGGTTTTGTTCTCTTATTTCAGTATTAATCTCCAATTAATACTAAAATAATTGGAATTTCCAAGCTAAGTATGCTTTGCTTGGAGCAAAGTAAAATTTTCTTTTTTAAAAGGAGATTGATAACATCTTGATAACATCAAGGTTCTATATGAATTTTGTGGTGCTGAAGCTTTTCGCCACAAAGTGTATTATCTGATTACTGAAGATCACAACCTACTGGAAAAATCATCCTATAGTGTAGGGAGGACAAGGAAATGGAGAGGAGGATTTGGGAAGTTACACAACGAAGGAGCTTTTAATTCCAAAATCTCAGTTACCTCAGAGAATGATACCATATCATGCTGCTTAAAAACAGACTCTATTGTCAGTAAAGAGTTACCCTTAAAACTGCATTTTAACTTGATTTCTGGGATAATTGCAAAACTAAGAGTGTCTATTTTTAATATTCTTCCTCCCACCAAAGAAATCCCTCAAGAATGGGAACTAGCACCTGTTTATAGGTGAAATTAGTGCAGATTGCAGTAATGCTTCATGCCAAACTGCTACATAAAGCTTGCTCAAGGCTCACAAATTGATAACTATTTGTAACTCAGTGGCCTCTGAAGGTCTCTGAAGTAACATAAAGCATTATGGCAGGATTACCAAAGTCTACTCAGATTTCTTCCTATGAGCGAGAGAAAAAGAAGAACATTATTCTCCACTATCTATGACTTATACCAGACAATACTATGTAATTTTTATTATGAAGAGTTGACCATGGGCTAGTCAGGCTCTATTAGGCTGTACTGGACACCAGCACGTACAGGAAACTGTAGAAATGGTTCTGGATACAGGAATGCAAAAGGACATGCAAAACAGGAGGAACAATGGGGCGCGTAGAAACAAGACAAAACACATACAGCAGTAATTTCTGTGAATCTGCTGGTCTTCCAGAGTTCGGAAGAGACAACATCCTGCCACCTGAGTGGCCTGAGCCAATGTGTGTTTGTGGGTCAACTGAAAGCTTGAGGTCAAAAAATCAGGCATTGGGCACTTCTGGTCTTTGTATTACACATATTACTTTGTCAGTTTTCAATGAAACAACTTCCATGATTTCACTGTGTGTCTGCTGCTATCACTGGGTTAGGATTCATGCTGGTGGGGGGCTTAAGGTGCTACAGTGTGCATCCATCTGCCAAGAGTTACCAAGCATGCTGGCTAGGTCAGCAGAATGGGCAGTGCCTCTGCTTCTCACCCGCTGCAGTTTGTTGCTGAGAATCTGTGAACAAGCTGAAATCAGCAGTAGTTTATGTCCATTTGGGGTATTGAACTACTAGGGCTCTGGGAAAGATAAACTGCTTCTGCCACTGGGACAGTAATGTCTAGTAGAGGCACCAGCCTTCCTAGGGCATCTTCTATGAGAAAAGTCCTTAAATCACAGCCACCACAGCCTCCTGAGACTGCAAGGCAGAGCCATAATTCTCATGCAACTCGGGCTTTGGCCAGAGACCCACAGAGGTCAGCAGGAGTGACTGTTGTAACAGGATAGGGGACAGCATATTAGAAGAACATCCCGAGGTATTGTAATTAAGTTGGAAACCAAAAGCCCCAGCACACATGAACATGTACACACACATGTTCTTCTTCCAGCTTGAGTGGATGTGCTGGTGCTGTGGGTGAACTCTAGCCAGTGAATCCATGCCCAGGGAAAGCAAGCAGATGTGGCACAGGTCATCTGGTCAAGCAGCAATTTCTATGCTGCTCCAGGAAGACCCTGCAGTCCCCCAGAAACTTATGTTCAGCCTCGGTTTATCTTGCTCATTTATTCTGTGATATGCTATAAAAGTAGTGTACCTATCCATCACTAGCTATGTATTATCATATGGATAACCTCTGACTGAAGCTGGCATAGCAACAGAGCAGGAGGCAGGATATTGCTACAGCTGCAACAGAGGAGGGAGGCAGAAGAGAGAGGACTGGGCTGAAGTCCGGTTTCTTCACCCTGAGGTGCTCTAGGCAGTCACAACCCTCTCAGCAAATCTGGCTGTGCTGCTTACCCTATATTTCTCCACATCCACAAGCTGCTTTTAAAAGCAGCATTTGGGAAACAGCTTGTGGTCATGTGTGATTAAAAGAAACAGTGGGTCCTGTATTCATGCCCACTGGTGACAGAGGAAAGGGTGCATGTATGCTCTGAACATTTCCTTTTCTTGCACAGCCACTGTAATGTGCATGAATAGTTCTGTACTCAGGAAAACAAAGGAGCAAGCTCTCCCAGTTTGCAAACTGCAGCAGTTCTGCAAGGAAACTGTCTGCATAGATGGTCCTTCAACGCTCCCTGGAGACATGTGCCTGATGGAGGGAGTTCTTGCAACATCCGAGGACAGGGCAGGAAGTCACAAAACATGCACTGTACCCCCTTGATCTCAGGATATTGCGCTACTCCAAAGTCAGGTTGTAGCATGGCATTTGGGTGTATAAGTCACCCTAAAATGTCTCTATGGGTTTCAGAACACCAGTGGGGTGGCCAAAAACGTTTTCAGGATGAGGCTGCTTACCCATGAGCTGTTCTTTCTCTTAGCAGCACTGAAATGCAGCCTCTGCACAGAGGTTTCAAAGAGAGATTGGCAATCTTGAGATGTAAGGTAGCAAGCTGCTTCAGCACAAACTCCTCTTCTCTGTCTTTTAAGATGAATCAAGTTAGTTTATGGCATGTTTTTCTGGACCAAGGACTATCTGCAGCTCTGTCATTTGACATTATGACCTCTTGTGTGAGACATTTGCCAGCAGCAAACAGCCTAGTGCTCCCTATGTATGAAGCAGGTAGGACCCTGTTCCTTTCAGCCACAAGCCCAAATGATTCTCATTTAATGATTCTGAATAGATCTTAAAATGCTGACAATTTTAGAGGTAAGAATCAGCATGCAGTTGCTGTTATGGAGACAGGTCAATCTGTAGCTGAATTATTTTCTCCTCCACAGGACATCTCTATTTCTTAGAGCATGATACCTCCATCTGGAATGTGGGCTGAGGGCAGCTCAGATTAACAAGACTGTCTTTGCCCTAACAGCGATCGGATGGTGGTAGTTCATCTCCAGCTGCTGTGCTGGAAACAAACAATCCCTTCACTACCTGCAGAGCTTTTGTATATGTCTTCCCCTTGTGCCTGGCTCTTATTTAGAGTCAGGCTTCTTTATGCTGTTGCAACTACTCACAGTCAGCTTAAATTTCACTTGTGACCACTTTTAAGGTAGTTTTGTGCTGTCAGAGAGGCCCCAGAGGCTAGTAGCAACAGGACAAAAGCTAAATGTGACCTTTGCAACACCCAATTTACAAGAACTTCTCTGCCTTGGAGCAGAGACCTGTGCACCTATCCTCCTTATATTGTTGAGTTAATAGCATCTATTCTAGCCTGACTGAGGAGCAGCAAGTCACCTACAATCAGCCAATTTTGCAACTTGCTGCATCAATTGAGTCAGCCAATGCTTTAGGCACTCACCAAGGGCTACAGGGCAGAAGATCCATCTGCCATCCAGAGCATCATCACAGGGGAAGGCACCTTATATCCATGCCTTATTAAAGAAAGGCCCAGAGGATAGCAGGAGCTGTTCACTGGTAGTAGCATTTTGCTTCATTTTGTATGTTTGTTTATTTCTGCAGTTACTGCACACAATACAGTAGCAATCCTGAGAGTCCTCATGAATCAAAGGCATCTTCTCAGCTGAATGCCCCATTGAAACTGTAGAAATTTGCCTCCTCTACATTTTGGTGAATCTTAGACTCTTTGAGCAATGAAACAACTTCCACAGGGAGATTCAGCCTGTGGGAAAATTGTTGAGCAATTGTCCCTCTCCTAAGCAAACATTGTGACCCTGCACCACTGCTTTCATTGTCAGCTGCTGAGTTGTGTGCTGTGCCTTGTCCCATCATTCTAGCAGACACAAGTAATGATGAATGGAAGAGGTTCATCACTTCCCTTTGGCAGAAGTACCCTCAGCTCCTGGATTTCACTGAGGTTTGGCAGAAACAAAGTGCATGATCACTTAGCCCAGCCAAAACAGAAGCACCCTGTGGCACGTGGCAATGCCCAGTGCATGAGCTGCATTTTGCGTCAGACAAGGCAGACCCAGGCACCTTCAAGACAGCGACAGCCAGCATGTCAGAAGCATCATTTTGGCTGCAGCTGGAATTTAAGTGCTGAAGCCTATGTCTGCTTTCATCTGCTGGACAGAATGCAAATCCAATCCCTGTCCCCTTTTGGATAAGTATGCATCAATGCCCCATCTTGTGAGTATTCAGAATTTTGTGTCAAATGTCTACACAAAATATGAATAAATGGTAAGCTGTATGCCTAGGAACTGAAATGGTCAAAATGCCCTAGAGGCATAGCTTAAAATGAGCTACCCTCCCTCAGTACTTGCTGCGTGCACGTGATCAGGTATTCTTCATTTTCTGTTACAAGATTCCCCTGCTTTAATTTTCTCTTTGCTGTTGAAACCTATTAAAAGCAAATGATGGAGCAAGCAACTAGAACTTACAGGTGTGATGTTCTGTTGTTTCCATAATCAGAAGAAAATAAAGTCTGATGGATCATGTAATAGAAAAATGAAGAAAATCCAAGCACCGTCTCAAGCAATATTTGCTTAATTAAATAAGATGGCATTGATGACAGTATTCCTTGTTGCTGGTCCTTTACAATGTGATAAGAACTGCATTATGCACAATAGAATTCTGATGTGTGTTTTTTAATATGCTTTTAATGAAGAAATGTGCTTTAAATGAGTGCACTTCTTGCTCGTAGATAGAAATAGTGGGAGGAAATGGCTTTGGGGCTGGGGGTAAAGGAGCATCTTCTATGTGAAAAGGAAAAGAATAAAGGGATCTTTTATGCAATGGGACATTTGGGGCTTCCATGTCCTTTTCCACAAGCTGCACGGATCTCTGTGTAACCAATACAGTTTCAAAAGACCTTCTCGTTATGAAATCTAATTGCAAATTAGTAAGAACATATTCAACTGCTGGTGCATTTTGAAAGGCACTCTTAGAGATCATTTTGCAACCATGTTGTCCATTGGTTATATTCTTGCAGACCGAGGGCTCTCATGTGCATATATCCGTGGACATTTACATGCATAAGGTAGTTGCTTCTAATGTATTCCTTTTGGCTGATGTAAGTGGGAAACTGAAGCAAAAGTGTGTGCTGGAATTTCTTAATAAGGTTCAAAGGGATTTTAGTTATAGATGATATTTTGAATACATATATATATATATAATATCAAACCCAAAACTTGTTCTTTTATAGTAGCTTCTTTGTCATTGCTATGAATTTTACCACAGGGGGTATATATGCAGAAGTGGAAAATTCATAGTACATTGCCTTCTCTGTTGGAACTGTTGTCTCTCATTATATAAATAACTGAAATGAACTGTTGAAAGACTGGGTGTGTAAAGAAGGCCATCTTTTTATTTTAATGTAATCCTTTTTACTTTCTTTTTCCTGTTACACAGGAAAATTATGTCTGTTGAAATCCTTTCTGAATCTTTTCCCTGGTGTCTTGGTCACCTCGACTTTGGAATAAAGCAGAAATCTGCTGCAATTCATATTCTACAGAATCTTGTGATAATTAATACCAGCCCCAAACAAAGCTAAGTAGAGAAAGAAGCAATGAGTGAAAATAATAAAACTAATACTTAGGCAAATAGCGAAGGACATTCCCTGGTGGTGGGCAAGTTTAGCATACAGCTAATTTTTTCTTCTCTGCATATCACTTTTTGCTTCCCTGATTTACTCATCTTCTCATTTCTTCCAGAAATCCTGGACTGAGAGCAAAGCACAAATACAACTGTTCAAGCACACTGTTTGTGTGTGTGAGGTAAACCTCACACTTGTATGGGGATGCTTCACTATGCCATGGTACGTGATGATACATGCCTAGCTCAGTCAGAAAACTGAAGGGTGTTTTGATACAGATAGATGTGTGTTATGATTTACCCCAACCATACCTACGTATCTTCCCTGGGAAGTGAAAATTAAATGTCTTTATTTATTATGCTTTTCTCTTTTACAGACCCAAGCAGCTCTGCAGGTAAAATCACAAACGGCCACATTTGAGTGGACAGCACCAACCTAGGAGACCAAGCTGGTGTTTCCAGATCTCAGGGAGACTTCTCAACACCCCACCTTCAGGGTAATCCCATCCTGATCTCTTCCTTCCTTCCTCTACCCTTGATGTAGGGATTTCAGAGTGTTTAGGCAGTTCATGAATATTCAGGCAGCAAAATATAACTAAAAAAGCTTTCTACACTGAGATTGTTGCAGTAAGTCTTTCTTGACACTGTACAGCCAAGATACACCCCAACAGAAAGCCTCTACCCCAAAGAACTGAATGCAGAAACAGTGTCCTTGGCATATGTGGATGTGGTGGATAGTGCATGGGGTTCTGGTTACAGCTGCTGGTACTGCAGTATAGCACTTAAAAAATAATTGGAGCAGGTCTCTGTAGCATAGCTCTGCTCAGTCCTTATGTGCAACACCCATTATAGCTGATGGGAGAGCAAACTAATGGTGAGCTGAAGAAGCATGCGGATAGAAGAGATCTTGCAATTTTGGGGAACCCAGAATACCCTGCTTCTCCTTTCTTGCAAATGACAAACAAGATGTTTTCAAACATAATGGACTTTAAAATGTCAGGTGTAATCAAGGGTGAGACTGTGAATGCAAATGAACTGGTTTGATAAGTGCAATCTAAATACCGAAGCCAAATTACAGCCTCCCTGTCACTGCAGTTCTGCCACGTGAGGCAAAAGCAGCACAGAACCCTGAGAGGTGAGCAGAGGATGCACATCTTCTCACTGCAGCTGGGGCACAGGCAGCCCTTGAAACCTGAAAGGGCAAAGGGCTGCCATTAGGTGTGGTCATCCAGGAGGGAAAGCTGTGATAAAAGTGCAGGGCAGTTGAACTGAAACAAAAAAACCCAAATATCTTCCTGATGTTTTCTTTAATTAGTGGCTCTGTCTTCTCAAATTATTGTGTAACACGTCTTCACTGGAGGGAAGACACCTTTCATCTGAATGACATATAGGTGGTCCTGGATCCTGCTAGAGGAGCCCTGTTACAGAAGCAGGCTGTCCAGTCCTTCTGCATGACATGTCCCAGCTATCCCCCAGCACCTGCTTGTTTCTTTTTGGCATCACTGAATTACATAGCCTGTGCTCTGGAGAGTGCCTTCTCCCCTACAACCATTTTGAAATTACTAATACTTTATTTTGCTTTAGAAATAAAGTCTTTCACAAAAGCAGAGATGGAGACTTTTAAATTATTCAACTACACTATGCAAATCGTAACTAATTTTTGCAATGCCCCGGTGAGGTACATAATTACATGGTATCCTTTCTGACAGGCAGAGGCATTAAGTTTGAATCACTGGCTCCAGACCAGAGGAGAACTTTGAACTAAATTTTCCTGCACCCAGGTGAAATTTTAGATAAATCTCTAGTTTGATCAAAATGTGGTTTTTCATTTTCCATTTTTGTCTCATCAAGAAACCAGGCTTGGAAGACTATCCCCTGGCTGAGCTGCCAGAATATGCTCATAAATGATTCACTTGAACCTTTTACAGTCAAAAATGACACTGAGAGTACCATGGAAATAAATTTTTGAGGGTAGATGAATCACCTGGGTTTTATTGCAAGTAATGACAAAAGCTGATTCTGTTACTCACATGAATTTTATCCTTGCTGCCTAAAATTCTACTGCTGCATCCTCTGTGTGATCTGGCCCAACTATCTTTCTGGTTTAGGGTCTTGTCATGGATGAGGCAGCATGGTTCTGGTGTGTTAAAATTGTGTAAGCCTAGAGCAATTGGCACCCGTGTTAGGTGCAGGCCCTCAGTAACCCAAAATTGGTTTGTGGTCTGAAACAGATTTTGTATCTCTTCAAAAATCTGCCACCTACAACAGCTCAATTATCTTGTGAATGACTCACTGAGTTCTTGTGGCAGTGAGCTCCCATCCTAATTTAGGGAACAACAACCTGAACTCTTTCCTTGTATAGCTTTCCTGTCCCCTTTCCACCTTCTCTCTCATTCCTCAACTTACTTCCCTTTGATCTGTCCCCACCTGTTTGTACCCAAGCTAACCTTCCCCACTCATCACATTTGAATGCTCACCATCACTCTGAACTCCTTCTGCACTGTGTAAGGTGACCTTGAGGGTGCACGATGCCTCAGGGGCGGTGACACAGGAGTTACACAGCAGTCCTATGAAAAAGAGCACTGCTTCTCCGTTGTGACATCTTGCTAAACTGCTGACTATAGGCGGGCTCTCACTGGAGATGTCAAATTGTACTTGCTGATGAAAGCCATCAGCCATGCTATCTGATCCCTGAGTACCCTGGGACAGTCACCTTCATCCCTAAGCACACGCTATTCTGACACCACCATCATCTTTAGCTTCAGAAGAGAGCAGGAATTGTAGTCATGGAGAAATAAAGGAACTTCTGTAACTTGTCCTGCACTACACAAAACCTTGGTCCTGAAAAGTACTCCCAGCCCAATCCTCACAAGAACTGCAGCACTATAAAAGTCTTGCAATATTTCTGAAACAACTTTTTATGTTTCTTGACAGGAACCTATAGTTTTCACATGCTTTGAAAGCTCATTTTTGGAAGAAAAATAAAAAGCAAACCAAACCAAAAAAACAACATTATTTCCTAATGAAGTAATGTACAGAATGTCACCAAATCTTTGCCTCAAACATTCTATAAAAGATCTCTTCATCCTGATTTTTTAGGGGTGGAGAATACGAGGGAAAGGAAGAAGAAGCAGTTTGACAAAAGTCACTCAAAGTCTGCTACGACAAATGAGAATTGAACTGAGAACTGTGCTATACTTCTACTTTTCTGATATGCTGTTCACTAAGTTACTCAGTATCTATGCTATAGTTGTGCTTGTTTATTTTAAATCCAGTGTTTAGAAAGCAGAAATCAGTTCTTCTAGTGATGCATGCATGTGTGTACAAGCAGATATGACATGGTAGCTCCTTACCCTTTACTTCATCCTAATACACATAGAAAACTGCCATCTGCCAACTGGTCAGGTATGGAATTGTGACTTTTGCTAGGACAGGGGATGGGGTTCTGTTCACAGCCAGGGTACAGTGAGATGTGCTCTTGCTTTATCATCCTTCATTTTAGATCTTTAAAATGGAGGATGACGACTTCCACTCCAATATGGCAAGGCTTTTTCCACTATTCTAAATAATGCAAACACAAATACCATTAAAGATGACAGTCTTATCAAATGGATATAAGCCATCCTTTTTTTTGTTTTCAGTCCTCATTGCCAAAAAGGGATTGAGGATCTGCTTGTGATGTAACTACCAACAAATCAATACAGTTAAATATCAATTTTCAAATTCAATATATCATGCGGGTTGTTATAATAATTCAGGGGTTTAGAAGCATATAAAAGAGAGAACCTGAAGAGAGACCACACATAGGACAACTGAACTAATTTATCTGTGTTTTCTGGAGCCACCTCAACACATTTGCTGTTTTAATAAACACACTTTGCTCCTTCTGGCTGGATTCAGTGCTCACCACAGGTGCTATTTACCTCTGAAATGCATGAAGACTACTAGTCAGGCTCAGGGAAAGGCAAGTTTTTCAATAATAGATCAGTGTCTGAATGTGTCAGCAACTTCTTTTACCTTATCCCATACTTAAGTCTTGTAATAGTAACACTGAAAACAAAGGTTCAGTTAATAGATTTACAGGTCTTAGCTAAGACAAGTGAGAGTATATCAGCTACAGTTTTATTACTGCAGGTTTTTTTCCTGTAATGCGTTTACCCATCTTGTTATCAAAGGCATTCTCTCACATTGTTGCCAATATCTGAGCATCCCTGTGAGTATACACTTGTTACAGATCTCTCTCTGGACATATGTCCCAGGGCTACATATGGAACCAGAAGCATCAGCTGTGAGAAAAGAGTCTTCATTCCCATTCTCAGCAACTTTCATCCTTGCCAGAGGATAAATAGAAAGCAGTACGTGAAATTGCTGTGAATAATGAGAGGCAACAAAAAATAAGTATGAAAAGACAGAAATCCCACTTCAAGCACTTTTGAAGATAGTTATGTTATTCCAGTTTGATAGGTCCAGCCTTGTCCAGGGGTGTACCAGCAGACTGCGGTATTCTTGTGGCTTTAGCAATTTACATAGCTCTAACTCGGCTAAGACCAGAAAACTGAGGAGCTTTGCTTTATTTAAAAAAATAGGAGTTTGAAACTTTCCATTCTGAACAGAGGGAAAACTGTCTGGCTTAGAAAAAAAGAACACAGGTAGAAGAGTATGAGCATGTCCACCTGAATACAGATAATAACCTGGAAATTACTCTGGGGACAGAAATCACCTGAATGTGATGGTAAAAGAACTAAGTCTACCTGTGCTTACCATGACTCAAGCAGCTTCTTAGACTAACGGATTTATGAGGAAATATCTTTCCCTCCTTATAGGAACTATCCTATTTTATGTATTTAGCCAAATATTTACCACTCTCAAAAGAGAGGTCAGAATTTCAGTTTGGCTGCTCTGTATCTCAGGAGAATGCTATAATCGTGTACTTGTTGATATGAATCTCAGTCTTTTTTGCCTCCTGGAATCACTTTAGCGCTTCATAAACCTTCTGGATCAATACAGTGAGTTAATTGAACCTTCCCGTAGAAAATTTCAGTTTCACCTAACTGAAGTCTTTTTCTTGGGAAAGACTCAGAAAATAACTCCATACCATTATTGCTTATATGCGCTGCATGAGAATGCCATCTATTTTGGTGACCTATTTTAGCAAATATATTTGGGTAGACCACAGGTTTTTTTTCCAATTGCTTCTTCTGATTCTGCTTAGACACTACACACAAGGGGTGGCTGAGAATTTCCTTTTGCTATATTTCCTCTTTGGATAGATTTTTTTTTTTTTACAGCTCTGAGCTGCTGCTGAAAGGAGATGATCATCAAAACCTGGAAAATACTGAAACTGACTCCCTAAAAAAGAAAAATCTTCTACTAAAATAAAACAGCTCTAAATGTAAGAATATCTCTCAAAAGAAGTATATAGTGTTCTGATGAGTCCACCTGATTTAGCATGGAACTGGAAAACGACAACCAGAAACACAGTCCCATCACTCTGTCATGAGTGGCCCTACTGTGCTATGTGCTCTGACCTAGAGTGGTTTTGTAGTGTCATCCACATATCACAGGGTGCTTTCTAACACACAATCAAAAGTGAGACTTCTTACACAAATGTGGTGGTGATCTTGAGGGGTGGCATTCATCAATAAGATGTAGGATTCATGAAAATTATAACTCTCAGATACCATCACGAATAAATATTTTTTCCTCCTATTCATATTACTAATTGTTGTGCCCAAAAGAAGGCTCCAAGATCAGGCAGAAGACATTAATGGGGTAATAGCTGGTGGGTACAGATTATAAGACATGGGAGAAAGAAGGGAGGAAAATAACTGTGAAAAATAGTAGCGTTGTTTGAGAAATCAAAGTGCAAGTAGCCTAGGAAGAATAGTAAAAGTAATAAAGAACTGCAGAAATGCGGAGATGTAGGCTTTGGAGTAAGCTTTAAAATCCTCTTTGCCTAAAGCAGATAAAGTGCCTAAAGACGCTATTTCACAATATCTCTGCAAGTTCTTGGTTTCAAATCTCAGGAGCAAAGGAAGGCATCTTACTCACGTATGAAATGGATGTAGCTGAAGCGAATGAAGTGAATAATGAACAGCCGCTAGGCCATGTGGAGGGACTGCTGGTTAGGCACCAAAATAAAAGAAAATAAACTGCTCAGCACCTATGCAGGGTTGGATTGCTTCTCATATAGAAGTCACAGCTCAGATGTTACAACTCTACAGCTGTGGCAAATGACGCAGAATTGGAATGTGCTTGTACAAAATCTATTAACAATTACCAACTGTTTCAAAGCCTTCCTTCTCCCTTTCTCTTTCATGAGTGTTTCTTAATTAGACTATTTTTTCAATGTGGTTACTAGCTAATGAGAACCTTAAAAACACAACAGGGCTAAATCGGCAATGATTGTGAAAATATGCCCGACTTTTTTGGTTTTAATCCTCCATGACAAACAAACTGATGTTTTCCCCACTTTCATGACTTATTTCAGAAAATTTGGTTGCCTCAGAACGAGTATCTGCAGACAAACAAGAAGACAGAGTTTGCTATAAAGGCACACGCACCCAGTTTTTGTTCTCAGCTGCTCAGCATGGGTATATTAGTGCAGGAAAATAAGCAAATCCTACTGTAACGAGTTCATTACAGAGCTGTAAGTTTTTATCACTCCCCCCTTTAAGCACACTTTCCCAATAATGCAAATGCAGAGCTACCTGCCAACCTTGTATTCCCTGGTGCACATTTTTATGAAAAACGATGTTTACAGTGCTCTTGCTGCCCATACATGAATTTCTTAAGCTTCTTTAAGCAGGTGTGGATTGGAGCTTTCCTGACTGAAGTGCACACAGCAGTGAAGCTTTTTCCCTGGAGACATTTTGATCAAAGGAAGCCCAGGAGGTACAATGCTGAGGGGCACAGAAAGGCATTTTCTGTCATGGGAACACATCCTAAAGCAAGAGGATTCAGAAGAACTAGAGGGGGAAGAGAGGGCAAAAAAGGTAGGGTACATGGCAGGAGTTAATTTCAAGGGAGGGCACTGTCAATGTAAGGAGCCACAGGGAAAAGCCGGGCATTAGTGAGAAGTCAGAAAAACCTCAAAAAAACATGGTGAGCTGGCAAGGTAGAGAAGAAGATAAGGACAGAAGTGTAATTGAATGCTTTGGAGTTTCACTAAATGTTAGATAGAAAAAGGGAAACTAGTCTGTGTGCCTAACATGACCTATAAAGTGAAATAGAAAAGTTGGCGATGGAAACAGAAAGAAATCTTTGATGCTGCTCAAATGTCTGAGGAATAAAGAAGAGAAGCCAGGAGAAAGAAACTGCAGGTTACAAAAATGCAGGTTCTTCCACATTTATCTGGGTATATCCTTTTCTTTTTTCTTCCTAAAAAATCTAGGTGTGGAGGGCTGTTTACAGCTTAAGGGTTCAACGTTCCTGGACTTAGCTTGGCTTTAGCCAAAGGCACTGAGATCCCCAAAACTCCTGACCCTGCGGAGAGTCCAGGTCAGTGGGATCACATGAGAAGTTGTCACTGGCCCCCCCACTACCAAAACCTTGCCACATAAACCCAGCAGTAACTTGCATAGCTAGATAGGTCCTAAGGGTACCCAAGATGGAAACTGGGACTGCTTTGATCACAAGTTAAATCAAAGAAAAGGAGAAGGCAGGTACTACCACATCCATATTTGTAGGACCCTGACGCTGCCACCATTAAAATAATTGGGATAAAACCCAAAGCGCATCACAGAACACAAGTGTCTCACTGTCTGCCTTGAGTGGTGGGGCACAATGATGAGGATTTTATGGAGGTTACCAGGTTTTGGCTCCTAAGTTGGGCTTGCAGGAACAGGCAGTTGAGGGTAAGAGAAATTATGATGGCAAGTATAGGAAGGGAAAAAGACACAGCATATTACTTTTCAGGGGATTGTTAGTTATACAGTAAGACAAATATCATCTGACAACTTGACACTTTTCTATGCTTTCCTACATATATATATGTATACATAGATATATAGGTAGTCTTTCTTTCACATGCATAGTTATATCTCAACAATTTCTTAGAAAGTTTCTTCTCTGGTACTTTGCATGTTTTATTCCCAAGACAAGAGAAAAGAGGTGGAAACAAAACTGTTCTCAATACAAATCAGATCAGCCCCTTCAGTTTCTTTGTTATGGTAATTGGTAATTACAGGAAAAAAAAAATACCTTAATTTAAGATGAAGATTGCTCCAAGTACCTTCCCTACACATGATCTGTCAGCAGCCCACCTATGGATGACACCTACACTGGAGGTTAGAACAGGTCATACTAGCTCTCTGAGCAGCCACCAGCCATGGGTCTCTGTTCTGCTTTCCCCAGCATCTGGGGAACAGGTACAGCAGTATTGAGACTTTGAGAGTCAAAATGGGATCCAACAGGAGGCAGCTCTGGTGCACATCATGTTTTCCTCCCTGTTTAGATCAGTGGATTGAAAATTGCATGGTGGTGGTGAAGCTTTTGAGCAAAATTCAGAAGCTTAAAGAGAGTTAACCCCTCTAAGGGAAGAGTCGCTGCCTCGTCATCCTCTGATGGAGACAGAGATCCTTGTCCCTGTGAGGATGACTGTGGCTACAGGGTCTTTGCATACCTGCCTCTATGAACATGACCTTCAGAGCAAAAACCTGCCCAGCTTCATGCCTACCTGCTGTACTTCAGCAGGGTGCTTAAGTGACTTCTCCAAAGTCAGCTTCTGCACATCCCGAAGAGGCACTTAATTTCTAGGAGGAGACCTGACACGTTTCTGACCAGCATTAGGCTATGGCACTTGCACTAACTTCCAAATTCAGAGTTGGATTTGTACCGAGTTCCTGTTTTCATCCTGCCTTGAACCCTTGGGCAGAGTTACAAGGTTCACTGCAGTTTCCCATCATGGGGTTTGACGCTCCCCCAGCCTGCAGGTGAGCTTTCCTGGCAGTCTTTAGTAAGCTTTGCTCCCAGCAATGTGGGGGAACTGCTCTGACAAGTACCTGGGGACTTCCATGGGGAGAGCAAGGGGAAATGGCTAAGGTCTGACGGAGGGCTGTTAGACCTATTTCCCCAGCTGCGTAATTATCTGGTCGCCTTCCTGGCTATGTTTCCTTGCTCACACACATGCACAAACACACACATTGATCACACCCTTCCAAGTTCAGATGAGAGGACTGCTATTCAAAAGTTGGATTTCACTTTTTTCCTGAAGCAAATAAGTGTCATCCATGCTGGAGAGATTAGATATGGGTAAATTCAATGTATGGTTAACATCAGGCAATTTTCAGAGCAGAACCAAACATTTTGGATATTGTGGATGCCCCATCCCTGGAAGTGTTTAAGGCCAGGTTGGAGAGGGCTTTGAGCAACCTGGTCTAGTGGAAGGTGTCCCTGCCCATGGCACTGGGATTGGAACTGGATGGCCTTTAAGGTACTTTCCAACCCAAACCATTCTGTTATTTTTAAAATGGTCTTGGGAAAGGGGGAATTATTCATAGTTCAGAAAAGTATTTGTTAACACTGCTGAAAGGAGTCATAATTTGATTCAAGGATAGCCTTGTCTCTTTGTTTCCTGCTGAATGCTTTTAGGAGCTTGCTTTCTAATCTTGACAAGATACGTGTGCTTATGTATGCCCATTTTATACTGCTGTGCTCCTGCTTTTTATTTCTGAACTATTACCAAAAAAAGGAAACAAAGGAAAAAACACTGATGTGAAAGAAATTTCCAGCTGAATTTGGGTGCTTGACAGTGTTTATAGGTGTCCTGAAATAAAAACGCAGCCTCTCAGAAAATTTAAAGCAGGCATTCATGCACACTGCATGATACAGCACAAACAAATCTGCCAACAGGTAATAAATGACTAATGGCAGTGACTACCAACCTCAAACAAATATATTTCACTGTTAACCAGGGGATGTGTGCACTCAAATGCAGCCACAGATTATACAGTACCATTTTATAGGATGTTGTATTTGTCCATAAAACCTTTAAATATAAAGGTAGAAGGAACTGACCGGGTATATTCAGTGAAAAATACCTAGCAATCATGCCACACCAATTGGAGATACTATTGTCTGGAACGGAGCAAACTCAGTGTTGAACCTTACTTCCATTAAGAGGCTGAGCAGTGTTGTATACAGATAGTGTGAGAAAAGCTAACAGAATCTGACATTATCTGGACTTTCTGGTGTGCAGCAAACACTTCTTTGTCTTTTACTGGTAATTTCTCAGTTCTAATGGACTTAAACTGTAATTGCATTGGTATTATCACTAACGCTTTTCAATCTGGTTTTGCTTAATGAGATTTTTAAAGAGTTGTTTTGGTGTTTCCACCAATTCTTTCCTTTATCGTAAAACCAGTTACAGGATTGCACTCTCTCACTATCGATTTGTTATGTGCTGTGTTTGTATAAGATGCTGCATCAGAACTAAAGTAATGATTTGTGGTAACTGAGCTCATGTGGGAGCTTCTCATGGTGTGCACTGCCCATGAAAACACAGCCGCTACATTAAAAATAATGCTTACCGCACAGAACCACAGCAGTTTCACACTGTGAGTCACACGTTCCCTACTTTTTACACTTTTGGCCATTTGAGACCAGATGAGAGCAGCCTCCACCAGCAACCTGTATCCCTGACAGCTGACTCCCTTGGCACTAAACTGCAAAGACTTTTGCTGGACCCAAGGCAGCCACTGTGGATGGGGAGCTGCTGACAAGGACATCGCTGCTTACCACAGGCATAAACCTTAGGTCTTTCACCTGCAGGTAGGTGACAAGGAGGGGCCAGCAACAAAACTTCAAACCAAGAGCTTTCTTTGGGAGCCTGTTTTTAATGCCCACAGCCCTCCATCACAGGTCACATCTGACGCCACATCATTTCTGCACTGGTTCAGAATGCCAAGAGGTCAGCCTGCCTTGGAAGGCAAGTACCAGCTCATCTCCTAGGGGTCCTGTTAGGAAATGCCAGTGCTTTCTAATAGCCACAGGCCAGCTTCACCCTTTCTCAGTAATGCAGAAATGCAAGTGCTTCTGCCTCCACCACCCTCTGCCAGAATTTTATGGGTTCTTCAGGTCCCTTGTTCATCCGCTGGTCAGGCCAAAACCTTACTGACCCCGTTAGTTCCATGAGTCTATAAAGGCTCTGACTCCCACACAGCAGCACATTAAAACTGAAGCTGTTATTACCTTCCAGCCGCCCGTCACATCTTGCTTTAGCAGGCTAGCCTGAAAACTCACAACCACTCATGCTTCTCTGCCTGGGTTACTTAAAAACTCACTGGTGCAGGGTGGCAGAGCATGGCACCAACTCCTCACACATATGAAAAGTGTCTTGTGGGTTCCCACTATAGTTTATGCCCTTTTCCTTGGTGGGTTTATGCTCCTCCTTAGTGTTTCCTGATGCACAGTAGTCTCCCTGACCCATATGAGGCCCAGCATAACCTATTCCAGTCGGATGACTCTGACACCATTAGTGAACAGAGTGGAACCATCCATACAGGAACCAGGACTGCAGCCATAGCTGTCCCTTATGTCAAGCATGATGATTTCATAGGTCACAACTTACGTTCCATTTTGTTTGCAGCTCTAGGTGTTACCACTTGCCCACCCTGTCCCACACATGTCCAGTCACAGGCTCTGAGCACCATTTGGAGAATCTGCTCACGTTGTGCAGAGCTAGCTGGCAAACTGATTGGAGTGGCAGCAGTTGCGCTGACCTGCCTGCAGAGGTCCAGAAACATCAGGCAGGCCAGCTCTGCCCGCTCCGATCACCTTACAGAGATGCTCGCAGCATATCTGATGTTGGCAGGCAGATAAGATGTACAGCGTGTGACCCGTGCTGCATGCATCTGCAACTGAGCAACTGCACTTGAAATGCATTTAGGCCACAGCTCATGTGGCACATCACACTCACGCTTCTCTCCAGAACTTCCCGGCTGGTCTCACTACAACCCCATTTCTATGCCCTTGCTCTCTAAAGCTGCTTGTTGCAACATACTGGCCTCAGTCCTTGTGGGCTTTGGCCTTATTATCGGTGAAAAGGTTTGTGATATTTTTAAGGTATAAACAAATGCTGTGCATTCAGTCACTACTTTTATAGAGTCAAATATTTGGTGCAATAACACATTCACACTTCATTTACCAGATCCCATAGCTCCAGAGGAATCAGGACCATTCGTTCCTAACCACGCTAATATAACTGAGAACAGCAATGGAGAGCAGCCGGGAGAGGTTATCTAGGTTCAGTTTACAGGTCAATAAATACAGGTATATTCGATATAGCTGTATCTGGAAGCTGCATAGATAGAATTGTGCATTTGCAGACCATAAAGCTTTCTAACGTTATTCAAGAAGGGTAACAGTGAAATTGCTTCCTCTGCCCTTTATGAAGGTGTGGTGTAATGAATGACAGAGGAAAGCCACAGCCTTTGCTCAGAGACAACTTCCACTTTCTAAGTGGCTCCTGAACAGATGAAGTCAACCAACTCATGTCAATGAGAGTGGAGTCAATAAAGATAATTGTATTTGCTCAGCTCAGGGGACTGGAAGTATAGGTGAGCTATGCAGTAGCAGAGCTTGCTGGGAACCTAAATGTCTTTCCCAAGGACAGTTCTGACATTTTAGGCAGGAAAGAAATCCTTCTAAATTGGAACCAGGAGACAAAACTGTCAAATTTTACACTACATAAAATTTGTGCAAATGTTGACTTGGTACTTCGTAATTTTCTCACGAGTCATGCCTGAGCCTTTCAACAAGATAAAGACCTTTGTTTTTCTTTACCTTTGTAATTAGTTTCATTTACAGATATGTCATACAAAACGTAATGTAAATTCCTGTAAATATGCAATGAGAATCTCTTCTGCCTCAACTTTTTGACCTGTTACATACGGTACCTACTTAAGAAATCATCACATTCCTGAAGGCTGATCTCTTCTATATGTATAACAGAGTTACAGTTTTGGTTTTCTAGGTATTTTATAGTCAGATATTGATCCCACACTTGTTACATTGCAGTTTGGAGGGTCAGATTATTTCTCTGTTGGAGCGTATTCTGGGAGGGATAGGAATGACTTACTGGAATACCCTCTGGCCTCTTAAGTTTTCATCAGTATTAACCTGCAGCTTCCTCAGTCACTCTTGCTTCCATTTTTTCTCTTTAATGAGCACAGGGAGAACTGGTCTGTTATGAAATAACAGCAAGATACCGACAGGCAATCCCAACTGAAAGCATAGCAGTATGAATAGGTTTTAGCAAGACAGCAAGAAAAGCTCAAGTTCTACTCCCACTCTCCCCATACCTTAAAATCCTAAGAAACTTAACAGCACTCTTGCTGGGACTGAAAAGTAACTTTGTTCTTGCGAGATGAATGACGCCAGGCTGTACTTGGAGCTGTCATATTAAAAATGGTCAAAAAGTCCAACAAAAGCATCCCTGTCACACAGCTTGACAAATCTGAGTGTCTCCTGGAAGGGCAGCACTCATTAGGTGCATCAAAAACCATCTCAGCAAAGGGGTATGTTATGCAGAATTTGTTGTATTTCACATTCAATTGATTTAAAGTGTTATGTCTCAGAAGATGTAATAATATGCTACTTTATAAAGTACATTGTATTTTAATTTTTATTTCTTTATAAAAATGCATACAAATACATTTCTATGTTTGTGCTCATACAAATTAAATTTAGAGCTGTGTTGACAATAATTTTGGGGGGTTTGCCTTTCATTCCTTTAATTATCTGTTTGTGCATCTCTTGTGATTTCGAGTTTACCTTGAATTAGTTGCCTAATGTGGGGACGCAATGGTTTTTGAGATGTTCTCTGCTCTCCCACTAGGTCTCCAGCAGCTGCTCCAGGGACCTGCCAATGGAGCAGCTGCTGGAGACCTCTCTGCAGCCCGAGGGTGCCCAAAATGACACTAGAGACCTGAACAGCCGAATCCCAATTGACAGCCACTTCATTGAGGGAAATAATGGGGGGAGAGAAGCATGAGACACTGACATGGAGATTCAGGTTTCCAGCTGCTGCTGCCCATATTGCTGCTTTTTCAGCCTGGTAGTTGCTTCCTAAGTGCTGCTGCAGGATGGCTTTGCTTTTTTAGTCTGCTTACACTGCTGTTAGAGCTGCCTGTCAGGAGACGCAGCCCTTCTGTTTCCTGCCTGAGTATGCTTATGTGGGGTTGGATTTAGTGAGGATCCCCATGGGAATGGCTTATAGGTGTTCTTGGTTCCCTTCCCAGCGTGATTTCTCCCTGTGCTAGACACCAATCCAGATGCTGGGTGGGGGGGAGGTGTGTGGAATTACCTGCATTCCACACAGACCAGGATTTAACAGAATGCTTAACAGAAGCAAAGGGCCTCATCTCTCCAGCTCTCTCATGGCTGCAGCATGTTGCCTGGACCAGAAATGGTGCTCTGGTTGCCCAGGTCCCACCACTCAGTGTGACTCCTCAATTCTAACCCATCTCCTGCGCTTTGGTTTTTTACTTCTCCCTCTTCCCAGTTGCTTCTCAGGATGAAGTTGCATTGTATTCACTTCATTTGAGAAAGCCTAGCGCTTTGAAAATACTTGTGTGCCAGAACTCCATGCCCATTACAGTTTACTTACAGGGGGTAGTTAGCACTGGCTCATGCAGAACAGACCTCCCACATATCTGGGGGACAGAAATGGCGATGCATGAATTACAGGTCTTGTCAGGCTGGTTTTAACCAATGGTCCCTCTTGTTCCATCTTCTGTGTCCAGTGACGAGGCATCCCAGTGATGCTGGTGCTCCTTTCCAAACAGGAAAATACATCTTAACCTCCTCATATGGGGATTGTTCCGTGCTCTGAAACACGAAACCATAAATTCCTCCTACAACCACGTTTTCACTTCTGCCAACAGTAGAGCCATCTTCCACCTTTTTTGAAGCAGGAAAAAAAGAAGGAGAATTATTAGAAGTAAAATATGTTATTAAATGGGAGCTGGCATGTGTCAGGCTTATTGATGGGAACTTGCATAAAATGTAATATTACTTCATTCCTACCTTAATTGAAGATATTTTCAGCCTAAGTGATGTGTAACTGCTCAGTGATTTAGCTCTCTTTTATGAATAATTACATTACATGTATTCTCTCTGGATATTTCCATTGATGCATAGGATGTATCTCTCAGAATAGCCTGTAAAGGGGTCAGACAGATCTCGCTTTATTAAATCCCTTTGAAAATAGCATATATTGCCTTCTTAAAGTCAATGGTTAAATTAATAAACACAATCAGAAACCTTTCAAATGAGAGGAACATTCCCTCCACTTATGATCTAATTCCCTGGACACCCACTTACTAAACACTTGACAGGAGTAACATGAAGCTACAGCATTCACTATGTGGTTCATTTTTTATGAAACAAGACAGAAAGAATGAAGCCTTGTCTGTGTTTGAAAGCTGTATCGTGTTTCTGCCATTTCTTTAGGCATTCTTACAGAAACCTTTCAGTTCTCCCTTTCTTGTCTTCTGCAGGCTAATGTATTAGCAATGGCTTTTCAGCAGTTAACAAAATGATGGTGACTCCTGCATGAAGCATAGGAAGAGCCTCATTCTTACCTGTGTACTCATGAAATAACCAATTTCAAACTGTCATGAAAACAGAAATAATTATAAACACTTCAGCAAATAAAGAAATCTTCAAGAGCTATATTTAATATTAAACACCACACAGAAAATTTCCCAGGCAAGAGGCCAAGCTGAGATTAACTGGATATTTTTTAAGAGGCATTTGTAATATAAATTCAAAACCAAACAGTAAAAACCACACTGACAAACCTTTACATTATTGCCACAATCTCCATCTAGACCCAATAAAATAATAGACCAGAGAGCTGCCAGCATCCAAGCCAGGAGTATGCAAATGCCCTATTCTGCAGCTCACTGATAGCAGCTGGAGAGCTGAATTTGAAAAGCACCACTTCAAAGCTTTTCTAGGAAATAATTAAACACTTAATGATTTTAAAGTTCCATGATAGCTCTAATGCCAAATTGTTGTTTAAATTAATTTATGTAACTAATGATCAACACATGTGTCTGGAGGATGCTTCTCTGTGCATGTTTGTGGCTCTGCTACAGTGATGACTTAAGAAACATGGTGGGTCATGGGGCTTGTCCCAGGGCACCAGGGCAAGCTGGGTAGGCAGTTGGTTCTGGATGAGGTGAAAAGTCTTTCTTTCAGACCACCAAGTTACTTCAAATAGTATATTTGGTGCCAACTGGGTCTGCTTCCAGAGTGAACTAGGAGGGCATCCTTCTTCAAAATGCTACAAAAGACCCATAGTTGCCTACAGCAATGAAGAAATAGCTTTTGCTTAAGTCCTTGCTGGGTGGTTTTGGTGTTTCTGTGACAGCTAAGGTGGCTCCTGACAGTTTGAGGGAGAGAAGACATAGAGGTCAACCAGCAATGCCAGGATTAGGCAAGTACAGGAACTTGCATCTCTGTGACCAAGGTGGGGCAGAAGGAGCTCCCTGCAGAGCTGGTTTTGGTGGCAATGGTCGTGGGGGGAGGCATAACAGCCGGGAACCCCACTTGGGCAAGGGGTGTAAGGGTGTGTGGGAAGGGTAATTCAGCAGATAAAGATCCACAGTAACTTCAACAGCTTGTTCTAGCAAAACGCTTCTTGCACAGTTTTGGGGTCATTTCCCCTCCCAGAGCAGCTATACTATCACTCCACTTTGAAGGGATGAAAAAGGCTAAGCACATGGGCTGTGACTGTAAGGGAACCCAATGGGGTTAACAGAGCTTTGCTCTGAAGTCAGCTAGCTCCTGTTTGAAGTGAGAAATAGTAATTTGAGCAAGGAGATAAGCTGGGTGAGAAAAAGAAATCAGTCCCAAAATCTAGTCTCACAGTGCAGAACCCCCCCATTAAAACTGCAGTTGTGTTTTCTCAGTGTACTGATGCCAGCAGTGAGGACATAGAAAATTTATGAGGATTCATGACAGAGAAATGAGGGAAAGGTGACAGAAGCCTTCACGCTTAGAAAAGGTGGGAGAATGATGCACAGGAAATGATAATTCACAGTTTCTCTGAGTGCTAAGGGTTGAAATGACGGGGCAGCCCATTTAAAATAAAAGGCAACACTGTTCCACACCACCTGTAATTGAAATGTGGCCTTCATCACCATGGCATGTGTACCTCCATTACGTGAGGTGAAGGTCGCCATGTGCTCCCCTCGTGTTCCTGCTCACTTCCCATGTCCTAAGGGAGCATTGTTTGCACCACCTCTAGGTATTCGCACTATATTTGTCATGCCTTGCCACTTTTACTCATCGTCTCTTCTGGTACCAGAACTTGCTGTAACTTTGCCTGCCTTTCTACAGGTCAAGCTTGAAGTATGCTGAAGGGTTAGTGCAAAGATGTTCATAGTGCCAAGGGCAAAATAGTTCTTGCCTTGTGGATAAACAGGAATTTTCACCCGCTGGGTCTCTGAATTAAAACACGTGGCCTCAAAAGGCCGTAAGTCATGTTGCTGAAAAAATTCTCCACAAAAGCGCTGTGTGGAAAAAAGACTGAGAGCCTTGCAGCATGAAAGGGGGAAAGAGAAATTCCAACCAGCCTGGTCTTGTAGAGGGATTAATCCTTCTTTATAAATTAGCCTCTTTGTACCTTTGAAACATGTTTGATCAGATTCCAAATCATGGCAGTGATTTGTGCCAAATGGGAAGCTGAGGAATAGAGGAATGTCTGATATTTAAATATTTTACCAGCCCTCCATCTGGGTTAATATTTTATCAGCAGCAAATATGCCTCTTTGCTAAGGAGTCTACAACTACTACTCACTGTGGTAAGATAATGGGTGGTCTTGCACAAAGGTAGCGTAAAAGACAAATGTTGATGCCACTCACATCTCCTTTCTTAAAGACGCACTGCATGCATCCATATTGATGGGTTTTTGCATTCTCTGTGCCTTGATTTGCAAGTCCGAGGCATGTATGGGGCTTTTTCCCCATTCACATTGTTTTCTGCAGTACATACCACCCCCTGCATAGCTGCATCATCCTAACCATACCAAACTGCTGGAGCTGTGCCTGATCAGGATGGTGCTATCGAGGCAGCTGGCAGGTTAGCAGGATGGGGAGGTTTGCAACACTACGTGCTGCAAATATAGTTCAAGACTAGCTCTGAGAAAGTGTTTACTGGTGGGACAGGCATGCCCATGATTTGTGTTCCTTCATTCACCAGCAGATGTTTCACTGCAAAGGTCTATCAGCCTCTCCTTTGTAGGGGACACAAGCGCAGTAAGCTCTGGCAAGAGTCACACCACCAGGTCTCTACAAAGATCAGTCATGGATATGGCAGGGCAACCAACAAGTCCCTTGACCACAGCAGGTGTGGTTAAGCACCGTTATTTGAGGAGATTCTGCTTTCTTTTCTGTGGCTGTGAACTGGAGACAAACTTTCAATTTGTTTCTTGAATGGACTGTGCAACCAGAGGAGTGAAACAGGGTGGTGGTGCTGCCTCTATAGTCACATATATACCAATAAAGCAGATGCTGTAAACGTGACTGTACGGTTCTGTGCCCTGCATAGTCTGGGACGCTCTTTTTCTGGAAAAGCAGGATTCTTGGCTCACCAGGCAATACTATTTGATCCTGGGACACTTCCTCTCTTCTCTTTGCTCTATTTATTTTAAAGGAAAGCAATTCCTTGAGTGCAGAATAGGATCTTGGAAGATGGTTAGCTCAGGGCTCAGGGTGCAAGGGCCAGAACAGGATGCAGGAATAGATTCTATACTGTGCTGCAAGCTGATCCAGCCGTGAGAAACCATCTTCAGTATAAAACCCCAAGACAGCATCTGAGGAGCATATTAGTCAAATGGCAGCCTAGGGGTGAATCGGCAGGCTGGGAGTATAGGGGGATGCAATGACAATGTAAATCATCCACACAAAAAGCTGACCTATTACAGTAAAACTGATGTATTAGAGTAAAGCTGGTGGAGAATATGCCTGATTGTGTGATGCTACCAAGTCTTGAAACTGTCATTTTCTTGTATTTTTATGCATATCTAGCTAGTCAGTTACACCCAGGCTTGCCGGCTGGCCAGTTTATACTGGAATATTTATTCTATCAGAAATAAAAAATTTATTTTCTTCAAGTATTTTGGTTGAGGAATATACAGAAGACTAACTGGAATTTGCATGAAATTTAGGATTAGTAGAGATTGTGGTAGTGACTAGGACCACCCTGCTTTTGCTCCTTCCTCCATCCTTTCATACTGGATGTCCTACTAAATTAATTAAAAAATCGGGGAGCCCTCCAGTGGCTAAAATTATAGAGCCTAAATTGTGTGTATTAAAGAGGCATCCAAACATCTGATGGTGTCTTCAGACTCCACAAAAATCCATTCAATTTAAATACAGAACTTTACAAAATATTACTTTTTTTATTGAATTTTTTTAAGGTGAATCCAGTGAAGTACATTTGGAGGTACTTGTGGGAAAAAAATCCTAAAAGTTCCTTTTAGAAAACACCCCCAAATGCAACATATAAACTATCAACCTCCAGGTGTTAGAAACCTCCTTTTAAATGTAAGCTCAAGGAATTTTAGCATGTTCTGCATTTGGTAATAAAACTGTACTCTTGCTCCTCAGACTGGTACTTGGCATTCTGTTCCTCATTCCCCAGAAAAGTCAACCTCTGGGTGGTGATAGGAATCAGACTCTTGACTCTCGGACAATCTCTACACTGATTCTAAAAGCCTGTATATTGCAGATTTATCCAGAAGTGATAACAGCCAACAAAGGCTGCTGGTAAAAGAAGGGAGAACAGCATACAAACCTAAACCCAGATTTGCAGCCCAGAGCAGCAGCTTTTTGAGGTAAACAAAAAGTGCTGAAGGACTCTGCTCTGGATCCTCCTTGATCTCTCACTTCTAAAATGCTTATTGATTTCCATGGAGGGCATTTGGACTAGAAGTCTGTGGGGAGGTGCTGTGAAGGAATATGCAATTTTTTTTGTCCTTAAGATAGTGATTGTGTCTTACTGCATGTTTCGTATTTCTGTTAGATCATGGAATTAAGCACAGAGGGAAAATAAGTAATATTTTTATAAATGAGGACATTTGGGACTATTTCATCTGTGCCTCATTCCAATAAACTGGAAACCCAATGCAAAGCCTGTTTAAGTCGATAGCTTTTGGCTCAGGATCTTGGAGAAGGATAAATGGATCAAACTAAGAAAAATGCTAAATCTCCATTTGAGCCACGAGACAATCTTTGCACAGGAAGCAACTGCTGGGCTGCTGGCCAGCTTTGCTGTCAAGTGGGGTGGAGATGCCCAGCCCAAAGCCTGAGCTCCTGGTCACCTATGGGTTGTTGTGCAGAGCAGCCATGAGGCAGAGCCAGTCCGGTCACTAGCCCAGAAGAGCCTCCTGCCCTCTAATTAGCTGTGAATTGATGCTGGTACCTTCAAACACCTCCTGGTATGTTTTCTTCCCCCCTTCTCAAACACTGCAACAGGTGATCACAGTGCTTTGTAGGCAGCCTGAGACAAGAAACCCTTCTCCCAGAATCCGCACAGTGGGACCTGCATCATATTCCTAACCATAAAACAGGAGGGCTGTGCCATCACAGAAGCTTGTCTCAGAGTACACATCACCTACCGTGGCAGACCTAGACTGCAGGGAATGACAGCTACCATAAGAAAGATGGGGCATCAGCTTCAACCTGATGGAAACATCCTTCTTCACAAGGGCGGTCAATTTCTACCCTGCACCATGGGCTGCTGCACTACCACCACCATCTGCCACTGGTGCTGGTGCAGTCCGGAAGGCCCTCTCCTGACTGCCATCACTGCACAAGTCCAGCAGCTGTTCCCTGTAGAAAAGGAGGTGCACATAGCAGCCTTCAATCATCTGCAAAAGCACAAAAATAGCATGGGGTGCCTACATATTGAAAGCGGTCTGTGTCAAGAGCTGTCAAAAGCTGTGGTTGCCACAGGGATAATTGGTTTGCGCCAGCTGTAGTTGATGGGTACCAAGCTGATGAAAGGAGACAGGATAATATGCCTTCTGTTGTTTAATTAAGGATTTTTTCTAAATCTGCAAAACTGAAAGTTCTGGATTCTGAAAACCACCCAAATGTACCCCAATATTCATGGTAATGAGAGAATGCTAGGAAACAGAATTCCTCCCAAAATGTGCAGGCACCTACATAAAGCACCCCCTATGCAAGAAGAGGCTGTTTGGTGATGCTCTTGCCCTGTATTTCCCACTGAACTGCCCCTGCAGGTTAATGCTTGTCAGAATCTTCATTTATCGCAGGGGATGCAATCTTTACTTAATACCCTGAAGGAGGGACATCCTGGGTTATTTTGCACAGTGCAAGTGATTGAAATATGACAGTAAACCAACATGATCCCAAAAGTACTGGCTCACAGTCCGATATCTTTTCTACAGTCATTTCAAAGAAGGTGACTAGTAGCACATCAGAGAGCTGCTCTGTATACTGAACACTACTTGAAGGACTGTAAATAGATAAACCTGAACAATCCACAAACATATGCTGATATAAGAACAGGTACCCAAAAGATGCTGGGAATCTTAGGTTTTGAATTCTACTTTTAATGATTAGCTAGCCATCAAGAGGGGATGTTAACGGTAGTTATATAGAGGGGATGAATATCTCTCAAATTAAATTTTCAGCTAATCTCATAGTAGGAGGCAAAGACTATCATGCAGGCAAGTAGCCTTATCTGGAGGGTATAGTAATAAAATCCAACCTGGACAACACAAGCTAATACACCCAGAAGAAATGAAGAAACATGTGTAGCTGTTTTATTGGGCTAGAGGTACTTGGAAAGCAGCAATGTTCAAAAAATGCTGAGGAAGATGATGTGGGAAAAAGCCAGAAAACCAGCTGTAAACTCTCAGTGTGGCAGGCAATAAGGCTGGGCAGTTTGTAAGAGCCTTGGCTCATGGTTGCAAGTCTGGGCAACATGAGAAGGGTGACATTCATCTCACAGGACTGACTTCAAGCTTAAACAGGGGAGATTTCAAGAGTAAACAGAGGAAGTTCAGGTTAGATACAAGGAAGAAGTTCTTTACCGTGAGGGTGGTGAGGCACTGGAATGGGTTGCCCAGGGAAGTTGTGAATGCTCCACCACTGGCAGTGTTCAAGGCAGGCTGGATAGTCTTTGACGACATCGTCTATTATGAGGTGTCCCTGCACATGGAAGGGGGTTGGAACTAGATGATCGTAAGGTCCTTTCCAACCCGAACTATTCTATGATTCTATGATTCCATGACATGCTGGGGTGAAAAAAAAAAAAAAAGACCACTTGTATACCATCAAGTATTAAACTTGTGAAGAAGGGGACGGTGATTTTCAGTCTGAAGGATTTTTCTGCAACACACCTCCCCCTTTGAACTTTCCCATCTCTCCCAGGTTACCCAGTTTTGCAGGGAAGGGACCTGCTCTTGGGGCCAACTCCTTTGCAGGAGAAGCAGTGGTGGCACAACCATCCATTCCAGCCAGGGTACCCAGGGCACCCGCTTCTGCTGGGGGCTGATGAGTGCCCCACAGCCCAGCTGCGCTCTGGTCCTCAGCTGCAGAGGTGATGGGCATCATCACAAGAGATAACAGGAGCAGGGATACAAGTGCAGCATCCCCTGCCCATCCTCAGATAAAGCAGAGTGGCTGGGGGAGAAAAGAAGGAGGAGGAGGAGTGGGGCAGAGGAAGCAGGTCAGGCCTGCGCTGACTAATGCTAGACACAAGGTTGGTCTCGCAGCTACAGAGATAGTGCTGGCACCACATAACTGAGGTATTGCTTAGCAGAGAGCACATTTGTCCTCATCACAAATATGACAGGGTGGGAAAAAGTTCAGAGATGGGTAACCGGGATCCTCAGAGGTGTGGAATGGCTTTTACGCCAGAAGCAGCCTCCAGGACCATCCATCCCAGGAAAAGATGTGTCCAAGGACAGGTGTGCTAGAGGTTCATCAAGGGGCATGAGAAGGTGGGTAGGGAATGACCGCTGATTGCCCCATGTGGCCTGGTGTCCTGCCAGCACCCAGTGACACCAGAGGGTGGCCAGGGCAGATCTGGCAAAAGGAAACAGGTCTTCACAGAGACAGAGCAAAATATTCACATTGGATCAAAATCAACTGGGTGACCTCCAAACCTCCAAACATCCAAGGCAAGCTTTTAAATACCAGTATAACCCTTTGGATCAGGAGCTGCAAATTTTCAAAGGCTGGAAGAATATTCTGGGAAAACATGCCTAACCTGCTCTTGTACTCTTGCTTATGTGTCCACTATGATCGTGGTCAGAGGCTCGATACTGACTCATGTTGGCAAACAGTCTGACTCAGTACGGCCACTCTGAAGTCTCTGATGATATATATGTGCCACAGGTTTCCTTGTATATTTTCTCTTGCCACAGCGCAAAAGCTGCACCAGGTCACTCCTGGCACCTCCCTTTTCTCTGCTTTATTGAGACAGCTGGTCATGATGAAGCTATGTGTTTCTACGTTTCCAGTGACTGTCTCTTCCAGAGGTCACTATCTTCTCCAAGGCAGGACAGGCAATAAAAGCCTCGAGCCCCAAAACTAACATATGCTGTGTGACTGCATGTGACTGAGTTGGGGTCTCAGGTTATGGCCGCTCTTCTCTACCATGTGCATTGGCCTTGGATCAAAACCTCGTTACTTCACAGGTGCAACTGGCACTGGCAGCTCCCCAGAATATGCACTGCATGTTCAGCTTCTCCATTTCTGCCCTGAGGTACACTCTGGCTGCTTTTGAAGATTGTAAAAATAATCAATAATAGATTAAACTGCACGTTTTCTTCAGGCACTGGGTCTGCTTACACATAATGAGTGTCTGTGAACTGAGGAAGGCATCCCAAAATTACAGGAATGCTTTGGTAAACCTGAACCTAGATTTTTTTCTGTATCTGCAAGTTCTGTGATACCAATTTTATCATGGTTGGGGGCTAAATTTAAATCACTAGTACTGATTCGGATGGCTTTGCTTTTATCACATTTGGAAACAGAGGGCTAGTCCCCCCTTACACTACAATTTCTTAATGATGTGCTTTTGTCAGTGAAGATGAGTTGGTAAAGACAGGAGGATTACATTTAAATTCAACTGTATTTGTAGTTTAAACATGCGGGAAATGAGATGAGGGGAGGAAGAGCTTATGCTAATCCAAACAAATGGGAGAGCTCATAATGTTTTCATATGGTTTATTTGAAATCACATTAAATTCTGTTTGCAACCTGATGCATCTGTGAAACTGGGGGTGCCAAAATACACCCACCTGTTGTAATACAACTGTTTCTGGTCTTTTCATGACCATGTACAGCCCTGGGGATGCTTAAGTCATGTGCTGCATATGCAAAGCACAATAGAATTTATTAAATAACTAATCCATAAAGTCCATCTTTTAACTCATTCAGGTGGGCAAATGAAGGCAGAAAGACAGAAATGACCAGCTTGTGGCCCCACAGCAAACCTGCCTGAGCTGGAATGGCAGTGCAGGAATATGGCATTACCCTCCCAAGCCCTAATTCTCCTCCCAAGGCTGCAGTAAGCCTGTACCTTGGTCTCCCAAATGAGTGATTAAGCACAGTCAGCAGTGTGTCTCCCAGCTCCAAAGGAGAGATTACTTTGCAGAGGAAAACAATGCTGCCTGGGAAACTAATTAATCACCTCTTTCCTCTTTGAAAGGCAGTATCAGTCCTGCTTCACACCACTTAGTATATGTGCCTGTGCGCCTTTGGCTTGGCTGTCTCTGTGAGGTGATGCTGGTTCCCTCTGCCAAGTGAGCCATCAACCCTAGTCATACCCCATCCCAGCTGAGGGGACAGTTGGTCTTGAAGCCATTGAGGAGATGAAAGACACAGAGCCTCTCTGCCCTGATCAAAAGATTTGCCTTTCTAGTTGCAGAGCTGGCTGGCGCAGTGCTTCTACAAGTGGAATTGTCTGTCCTGTGCTAACTTCATCCTTCACAAGGTAAAAGAAAACAGATAGAATAGGGGCAACTAGAAGAAAACATCCTGCCACGGATTGGTGGGTTGGCACTCTTTGAATGGGGAGCTGCTCCCACTCTGGCTCTGCAGACACTGCCCAGATCTACAAGAGGACACTATCCTACATGTATTAAGTTTTTGTTGGCCGAATAAGCACTTTTGTGAAGAATCAGAGAAGGCAGCTCACCGGGTAGTTTTTACTGCTCCTTGGTAAGCTACCCCAGCACAAGACATCAAAATGACACTATGGATATCCCTCATGAAGCCATTCAAATCTCTGCAAGCAAACTCCTTTTTCTGAACATAAAGTGTTGTAGTCTTTTTTTCTTAGGAAGTCATCCTTTACATCAACATATGTATTCAACTGATTATTTCCCTGAGAAATAAATACACATTAGGGATTTTCGGAGGCTTTTTATCCGCCTTTGTTTCTATTCCTCCCTCTTACTCCTTTAAAAAAAGCCTGCTGGCCTACATTTGCAATGCTGATAAAAAGTGTAACAACATTTCCAATATTAAATATTTTTGTTGAAACCATCTTCAGAAAATAATTTTTAATGAAACACATTTACTACTTCTCATCTCTGTGCGATCTGATTTCCTGACTCCCCAAAATGACAAAAAACATTTGTCTGTTCAGAGATGCTGGCCTAAAGCCCATTACACCCACGAGCTGTAGTTTTATCATATGAAATGTTTGCCTAATTCTCCACACCATGGAGTTAACCTTAGTTAAGGGAAGAAAGAAATGCTGTTACATAAGCAATCCCACCAGAACATGGAATTAAAGTACAAATCCAATCTAGGCAACTCAGAGGAGTGGACATGTATTTACTCTCTGAGATTACCTCTTGGCAAGTGCTAAGATACCACAGGGAGAGGTGCTGCTATAAACAGAAAACTCAGAATGCTGGAGCTAGAGCTGAATTGCTCCAGAGAATACCAGAAAATACTTCTGCCTCTGCTCTCTAGCACTTGCTGTCATGCAAGTGTAGCAGGTACCCATGTGCAGCATGGGATAAAAGAAAAAAGAATGATAGTACCCCATTGTGCAAGATGCAAAACAGTTCAGGTAGATGTTAAATTACCTCAACTTTTGATCTCAGTGAAAGCTAAAAGTGCTTTGTTACGCCACCTGATGAGGCAGAAGAAGGAGGATGATGTACTCAAGGCTTTCAAGAAGAAGCTTTGCACATATGACAGCTTTCTTTTGTTATGGATGGGATATGACATAGGTTGAATTTCTTGGTGAATTGTGGGTATATCTGCAAATCGATTTCATGGCATTGCAGCAATTTGAAAAAATAACATAACATTTTTCTCCCCTTTCTTTTACAAATCACTCATTTGGGTCTTGCAGGCTTAGAAGTATAATCATCACCCAGTCACATTGTTCAGTACAACATTATGTTTCTTTCTGACTTTCTCTGGTGACCTAATCTAACAATGTGCAAACAGTTCTTGGTTTTAAATGTATCTACTTTGTACCTCCTGATACCACCAACTCTTCACAAACAATAGATGAACTCTTTCTGCAGCTTTCTTTTTCCCCAAAATTGACGTGGCAGCTTCATTTTGAATATGCCAGTATTTCCCAAACTCTCATTTTTCAGGGACATTACGTTCTGCTTCTCAGCACACCCTGACATGCTCCTGCCTTAATGATGCTGAGCAGCGTGGGGGGGCCCATCTCTTATCACACACTTCACTTGCTGGCTTCTCCGCCTGTCCCACCAGCAGAGCCCAATTTGAGGGCGACGTCAAATTCCTGCCCAGGAATGCACTGTAGCAGTTGGGCATATGCAACTCTCTTTGTCCAGGAAGGCATAGTCCCCTATTTATGCTGCTCTCTTTTGTATGGGATAAATAAATGTTCATTGAGGGTGAGAAAAAGTACAAGTATGAACTTGACTCTGTGCAGCCACAGTTACAGCTGGTGAGTTTGTGCACAGGTGGGAGATGAGATGTGCTCCAAGGGAAGGGCTTGGAACACAGTCCATGCCCTGTCCCCAGAGGAATGCTGTGACTACACTGTCCCTTGGTCACCCATGTTCTCTTTCTCTCTTCCACTTTCTCTCTTCCACTTGATGTTTAGCAATGCCAAGTGAAAAGTGACATCTTCCCTAGAAGCATGAGTGCCCCAAGTCCTATCTCTCCATGTGTTACAGCCTGGGGAGGTGAAAGATGCTGACCTAAGTTGTCCTGTGTAGGGAACAGTCTTTTGCCACGTGCCTGAAAATGTTTTCTTTGGGGTACTTTGGAGCCTTCCTGTTGGCACGCTGACTCTACCAGCACCACGCCTGCAGCTCCAGCACAGGTCACCAAGTCAACTTGGGCACTGCCCTGCCTTGGGCTTGGGCCTTCTTAATGTAAGTGAACATATCTACCACTTCACAGAGGCTCTCAAAACAGAGAAGAGCAGCTGACCACATGGTGATATGTGAAAGAAGCCCCCATGAAGGCAAGCAAGCACTGCTCATAGGGGCAGCCCTGCATCAGTGGTGGTGGCAGCCACCTCACTGTGTTTCCAGCCCATGAGCATGCTGCAATAGAACGGTGAGCATGATTGTGGGTGGTTGGAGATTGCAGCAGCACCAGCATTAGACAGATACAGCCCATGAGCCATGCAATAGGATGGCCCTGATCAAGAAGGAGGTATCACAGTCTCAAGACTTTTCATCCCTGGATGGACTGGTTGGCTTCTTGGCAAGCAAGATGCTGGCGAGGTGCTGTTTGCCAGGAGAAAAGGAAGTCCATGCAGCACAGCCAGCCCAGGGTGAAGAGAGGTCTTCAGCAAGGGTGAGCAGGCTAATGAGAGAAGCAGGTCCAATTTAGCAGATCCCGTGTGCGCCACTGAGCATACAAGCACTGCAAGGGCATGCACCTGCATTCAACAAGAGCCTTATGCAGCAGCTAGCTCAAGGCCTCCTCTCTCTGCTGAGCTACTGTGCTTCTCCTCTTTGCCTGTGAATGGCTTTCTTCATAAACACCTACCAAGAATATACATAGCATACGCATCAGGGCACCGGCTAACTCCTGAGGACACAGTGAATCAGCTTTTAGAAATGACAGCAACTTCTTTCACCTGTTTCCTTCATCTGTTAGAGTAGCTGAAACAAATTAGCTACTCTGCTGCCTCAAATCACTGATTAACTTCAACAGAGACTGTGTTTTTGTCATGTGAGGTTTGTGGGGAAAGAGATTATTGTTAGATCAACCGGTATAGTTTGAAAAGTAGCCAGGGTTTGGGGCATTGGTTTCTTTTTGCAATCTGGAGTAGAAGGAGCATAACTAATACATTTCTTTTGCAATACAAGTGAATCAAAGTGATTTCTTCTTCTGTTTTGACAAAAGTTCATATTTTTTGCACCTGATTCTCACATCAGGTAAATATCAGAAAAAAAAACCCAAAATGCTTTGTTTTAATTAGTAATGGAATAAACTTAGTCAAAAGAAGTGTCCACAACCAAAAGTCATTTTGTCAGGAAGATTACGTATTTGTTACAAAAAATGCATGTTCCAGACTAGGACCAATTAACGAAAGCTCCTTGTTCAAAGAATGTACACTCACAGCCGTATTCAAAACCTACTGAAATCAGCAGCTGTATCTCAATACCATCCAAATGACCTCTGAATGGGATCTTTTTAAAAGGAAAAGTACACCAAAGGGCTGTTACAGTGAAGCTCCCCCTTCATTAGCTCAATTAACAATAATGATTGAAAACACTTAACTCCTTTTCAGGCCCTTCTTCATTGGTTTTTGCAAGGAGCAAAGTAAAGGTGGCCCTATTAGTGTATGTAGTTACTCTACACCCTAAAAGTTCAAAAGAGACTTGTTACCAAATACTGCAGGTTGCACTGTAAGGTTTCCAGCAGCTCTGGAAGAGGGATCAGAAATGCAATTGATTTGCACCCACTGCTGTAAATTCATTGTTTCTCTCCTGTCAGTCACTGTCAGGGGTAGTGTAGGAGAATGGCTGAGAAGCAGATGGCTTCATCTAATAAATTTTGCAGGCTCATTTTGAAACAAGTGAAGCAGTCAGCACTGACGGTGCTACGTAAAAATCCTTCTGCCCATCCTAATCTCTGCAGCAGCACTGAAAATGCATGTGTGTCCCTGCTGGTTGGTAGGTCAGTCAGGGAGGCAACACAAGCTCCTACTGGGACTGGTGATAGCCCATTTCTCAATTCCCAAAACAGTGGTGCAAGTTTCTCCCTCTATGGCAAATATCCCCTGGGGGAGCCAAGAACAAACCTGGTGGATGGGAGGAAATAAGAATATAATCTTCTTCAAACCGTCAGCTTGCACCTACTTTGATGTTCCCTAATACAGCAATGTGTAGAATTGTCAGGTCCTCTTCAGTATGCATAAAGCAACTGGGACTAATTGGTAGAAGGTGCTGCTGGTGGTTTTGCTATTCTCAATGGGATTCTCTTTTTCACTTCCTGATATCTCTGGCAGCTGTTCTCAGCACTAGGTCAGGAAGGCCCAAGCAAAATGCTGAATATGCCTCCAGCAGCTTTTCCAAGCAATGGTACTTTATTGTACTTATATATGCACTATTCATCTATATATACTATAAATACATGTACTATGCATATAGAATCATAGAATCACAGAATCATAGAATCACAGAATGGTTTGGGTTGGAAAGGACATGAAGATCATCCAGTTCCAACCCCCGTGACATGGACAGGGACACTTCCCACTAGAACAGGTGGCTCAAAGCCCCATCCAACCTGGCCTTGAACACTTCCAGGGATGGGGCATTCACAACCTCCCTGGACAACCCATTCCAGTGCCTCACCACCCTTACAGTACAGAACTTCTTCCTTATATCCAATCTAAACTTCCCCTGTTTAAGTTTTAACTCGTTACCCCTTGTCCTATCACTACAGTCCCTAATGAGGAGCCCCTCCCCAGCATATAGGCCCCCTTCAGATACTGGAAGGCTGCTATGAGGTCTCCATGCAGCTTCTCTTCTCCAGGATGAACAGCCCCAGTTTTCTCAGCTTGTCTTTGTATGGGAGGTTAAGCAGACCCACTTTGCAGCTATGGCAAGCACCTTTTCTCTAAGGGAGAATTCAGTGAATCAATTCTTGTTGTCTGTAGAATCCAGGAGGAAAAAAAAAATCTGTCTTCATGGGTTCATGTAAGTGAAATATTTAACATGTTCTGGAGACAAAAGCTAATTTTCTCACATTTCTCCCTTTTACGAAGAAAGTAGTAGTGCATGCATATTCATGAGTATATGAAATTGATGGGGAACAATTATGCTATTCCGGGTAGTAGCAAAAATGGTTACATTTTAGTCACTTTTAGCCTGAGAACCACTGTGGAAATAGTCAAATGTTTAGAAAATAGATTATTGATGAAGAAAGGGTTCCTGGAGTTTCTGTGTGTCAGAACAGTCTCCATTTCAGAAGGTCTGCAGAAAGTTTAGTGTGAGGTGTCCCTGCCCATGGCAGGGGGTTTGGAATTAGATGATCTTAAGGTCATTTCCAACCCTAACTATTCTATGATTCTATGATTCTATGAAAGTGGACTCAATTGACTACATATTATTTTAGATTTTATGTAACACATACTCTATATATATAATGATATAATACATTTTAAATACATATTATTTTTTATATACGTAAAACATGAAGTGAAACAGGTAAACTATTGTTACACTTGTTTTGCCTCAGGACAGAAAGCACGTTGCAGGGTACTCACTGGTATAACTAGGCAGCTGTCTTGCAGGACTTCACAATTATCCACAGGGAAAAGGAAAAATGTAAAAGAACTGCTAACAGAGTTTCAGAGCAAAATCATATCAAGATTTATTCTTCAGCTCACACTGCAGTTATATGAAAAGTTTGAATTATTTTTAAGTAATAAATTCTTTACTAAATCTGAAATGTTATTGATTTGCTTTCTGTATGTATTCTTGTATAAAAGCAAACATTTGGTTGAATATTCTTGAAAAGCTATTTTTGGTATGTATAACTATCCACAACTTGCAAATCTTACATATCAAAATGCAACTCAGCACTTCAAACATTGTTTAAATACCATCAAACATATAATCACTTCCAGGCTGCAGAATCAAGACAGGCTGAGGAAGTTGGGGCTGTTCAGCCTGGAGAAGAGAAGGCTGCGTGGAGACCTCATAGCAGCCTTCCAGTATCTGAAGGGGGCCTATAGGGATGCTGGGGAGGGACTCTTCATTAGAGACTGTAGTGACAGGACAAGGGGTAACGAGTTAAAACTTAAACAGGGGAAGTTTAGATTGGATATAAGGAGGAAATTCTTTCCTGTTAGGGTGCTGAGGCACTGGAATAGGCTGCCCAGGGAAGTTGTGAATGCTCCATCCCTGGCAGTGTTCAAGGCCAGGTTGGACGAAGCCTTGGGCAATATGATTTAGCATAAGGTGTCCCTGCCCACGGCAGGGGGGTTGGAACTAGATGATCTTAAGGTCCTTTCCAACCCTAATGATTCTATGATTCTATGATTCTATGCTCCCTGTGCAATGCTAAAGATTTTAAACAGAGAACCTTTGCTGTGAAATTGGCCTTGAAAAAAATAGTCATCAAATACATGATAAAAGGGCACTCTGCTCAAAGACAGAATGCCCAATTCGCTGACAAAGAGCAAAACTCTTGGTACCACTATGGCATCTCCCATGTGCTTAGAGAAGCCCTGGTTAAACCAGTGTCAGATGCAATGGCTATGGACATAATTAATGCAATTTACGCAGTGCTGAAAGAAGATGGGATTTCTAGAGCTCACGTTCATTGCTGGCCTCTGCAACTCCAGGCTGCACCTGGCTGTATTAAGTATCTATTAAACATGTCCTTTATACCTTGCCATATACTTCTGAGTTTTTGTGTTAAAGATCAAAGGCACCTGATATCTTCCACCTTTAAATAGGTGTGAAATAGGTGTAAATTCTGGGACAGGGAAACCAAAGAAAAGGAAATCACCTTCTCAAACTTCATATTTGGAACTACTAACATAGTATTAGAGACGGTGTTTTGTGATAGACACTGCTGATAACTGCCTCTCCAGACATGCTTTCCTCAGAGAGAGGAAGAGAATCTACAACCTCAATGACCAAAAGTACCTAATACAGCCTATATGCCCCAGCACTATGGATATACAGGTATAAGGACCTCCTTACTTTAATCTCCTTTCCTAACTAAAAAAATTTCATCATGGATGTGAAAATAATGTAGAATCCAAACAATACTTTTAATAAAATAGTGGTAGGATTCAAATCCTGCTGTATTTGCTTACTGCAAAAAAATACTTTGTTTTTGTGAAGAGTCAAGTAAGACATGGCACTGTATAATTTGCTTGCTTTTAATGTATATGGATTGAGATTGCATTTAATTACTGGTTATGGAGCAAACCTTCTGAAACTGGAACATTTTAAGCAGTATTCAAAGCAGAAGGTACAGGGTTTTTCTGTTTGTGTATTTTTCTCTCAGCAGGTATTTGGCCTATGAAAATAGGGCATGGCAAGAAAGCAGGCTTGTGAGCCTTCTTCCAGACTCAAGAGATTTGGTCTATGATTGACATTTCAGCAGAGACAGAACATCCAATTATGCTCACAAAATACAGACATGCAATCCTTGCTCCAGGAGAAATGTGCTTCAAAGCCCTGAACCGATGTACAGATGTTGGCAATACTATCCTTGCAGGTGATGCTATCGAAATCAGGGAAACTTCTCTCTTGATGCAGTTTCTAGCAGCTGAAGATCTGTTTTTTTGATTTGGCCTTTGAACGTTATTTGAAATATGCTGTGATGCATTTACTTATGGTGGGTAACACATTACTCTGAGTAAACTCCCACTGACTTCAAAGAGTCTCCTCACAGCCCAAGGACCCATCCTGCAGTCAAAACCTGGTCTCAGGCATAATGTATATTTTCACAATAAAAATTTGTTTTGAGTTGTGTTTGTGGAAACCCTTGTGCACCTCTGTGGGTGACAGCCATCAGTGTGTTTGGTGCTGCTTCCTATTTATTCTCAATGCTGTAGGGAGGAAAATCAGCATCAACTCTTCTTTTGAGGCTACAAGAGTCATCAGGAGCACCAGCAGTGCATTTCTCACAAGCTGCTATGTGCATTGTTCCCATCTGTTAAGGTTGAAGACTTTTGGGTCCTGATCAGCATGCTGCCCTCCGCATTTATGAGATCCTGTGAAGGTATTTCTGTGCATTGAATGCATTTAGATGCCAGAACAGCGGGATGAAGTTTCTAGCCCAAATAAGATCCTTACAGCTAAGTTTAGAGGAAAGTCCACAATACCCTATTGATGATATTTTTTTTTTTTTCTTCTTGGACTTAATTCAATTTTTTCACTCTAGAAGTATTACAAAATGATTGGATTGCATGTCACATTTACCAGGAGGTCATTCCAAGATAGTGACTGCCTGCTTTTAAAAGGACATAGACTCTCTTCGATCATCTCATCTGAAGGGGATACACGCACAGAAGCAGGTAAGAATTTCTGTATTAGTTTTCAGTGAAATATTAGTAGTTATATGGCTGGGCCACTGCAAAACTTTGATTTGAAAACACCAACACTGTTTACAAATGCAGGGATTTCATCCTACTGAGATATTAGTTAACCTCTGTCAGAGTATAGAGGTATTTTTCATAACAGATAATTTCATACTGAAACCACACTATTGTTCAACATAAATAGAAACCAAACAAACCCTTTCTTCTAGGGAAGGAGGGAAGGAAAGAGAATAAGAGCCTCTTTTTCCATCTTACTCAGTGAGGAATAAAAGAGTGTGGTCCCATGCTTAAGACTGAGATATAAATAATAGTCACTTTTTGGCCTCCAGCAAAACAAACCGTATGTTTACACTGCAGCCACTGCAGCTTGCATGAGCAAAGCCAAGCTAGGCTTCAACTCACTGGCTGGATATTGCTCCCAGGCCTGCCTTGGCAGCAGGGAGCTCAGCGCAGACTCACCTCTCCAATCAGTCAGCAACTTGGACAGCATTGCTGCTGCACCTATGGTCTAAGCAGCGTCTCATCCAGCTTTGTCTCTTGGAGCCTCACCAAGGTAAGGAAACAGTACAGGCAGAAAAAAAAAAAAAAGGGAAAAATGAACAGTGAACATTGTAAAAATCAGTATTCTCTGGAAAAACAGCAGTCACAGAAGCTCCTCTGGGTTAACTGGTGAGCCACAGTTTAGAACTCTGACTCCCTTTGCTATGCAGGGCCTCCGTTGGTCTAATCAGGCTTCCCTTCTTCATTTCTCCCTTCCAGGCATGGCAGAGCTGGCTGTCCTGCGTGCTCTCCTCGTGGCAATGCAGTGCAGATCACATGAAAGCCCGGAGAGAGGGGAAAGTGCGACATCAGCGAGGAACTCATGAGGGAGGAGAAAGCAGAGCAAGGTCTGGGATGGCTCACACTGGGGTTTCAAGGCTCACTGATGTGGCCAGTGGTTACTACTCTTTCATTTGCAGTGTCTGAGGTTTAGGGGACCATGGATCTCAAGATACATGAGCAACTGGAAGTGTCTGAAGACTGAGCCACAGCAGCTTTAGCACAGTGTCCTTCCATATTTCATTCCATGGAAGGATCCTTTCATTAACACGTCCCCCAGAAGATATCAATGACAGAATAACCGGTCCACACTTTTGCCCCTCGGACACTGTATCTGTTACACCCAAATCCTTACACTTTTGACCATTGAATTCTGGTAGAATCCATGCCACATTTCTCTTGTTTACCAGGCAAAGGAAAATATGAGAGGATTAAACAAGTCATTTGGTCTCCCTTTGGCACTTCTCCAAACACCAGCATTTAGCATTCCAGGTAAGTGGCATACTTTATGGTTCTTCCACAGGTGGTTGTGGTTGCAGCTCCTGTGCACCCTCGGGTGCCTGGGACCAAGCCACAGCACTGCACCCTGACAGGCAGGAACAGTGACTCCTGCACACAGGACAAACTAAACAACAGAGTAATTCACAGCTAGGTGATATGCCATTATAGGCACAACCAGATTAAAATTAGGGTTATTCCAATACAGAATTATGGTGTGGTTTGCTAGAACAGTCAAAGTCAAATGAGACCCACATTCCTCCTTCATTCCCATGGTATACTGAGATCCTGGCTTTGTTGTATTTACCATTAATAAGGGGTGATTCAGGTGAAGGTTAGATCCTGATCTACACTCTCCCTCCTACCTCAAGTCAGGAAAGTAAATATAGAAAGAACTCCACAAGAAAATTAGAGTATTATGTTTCTATAAAAGAATTTCTAGAAAGTAACAGGTGACTAATATTACTGATGCAACGCAAATATAATAGGTGAATTTCAGCAGTAAATCACAATCATGATGCATATGTCTTAGGGTATTAAGACGTGATGTAAACTTGAGATCTTTAGAGACCTCTGACCTGTGTTCCATTACAGGGACCCAAAAGCAGTGTCTCATTAGAACAAGGCGGGCCGGGGGAATGATGTAACACTTGAGTCTTTAAAAAGCTGCTATGTTCTGCCATAGTCCTTACCAGATTTCTGATGTAATCATGAGCCTGCAGCATGAGATCTTGACACTGTGCTATGGTGATAAAATCCTCACTGAAAAGTTTCTGTGGTCTTGGTTTTGTTTTGTTATATTTAAACAGAGGGTCAAGCAAAGAAGAAAATTACTGGGAATGGCCACAACCAGGTGAAACGACACATTTCTTTCTAAGACAACAGTCCAACTGGTTCCAACTGGATAGAAGCAAAAACAAATCACCATGAGGAAAATTGGGGATTGGAGCAGGTTGCCCAAGATTGTTGTGCAATCTCCATCCCTGAAGGTTGTCAGAACACAGCTGGATAAAACCCTGAGCAACCCAGTCTGATCTCAGAGCTGACCCCGTTTTGAGCAGGAGGTGGGACTAGGGATATCCTGAGGTGTCTTTTGACCCAAATTCTTTATGTTCATCTGAGTAGTGGGTGACAATCCCTCTTTGTTGTGATTTATTTTTTAACAGGTAGACATGGGGGCTCCTTTCTTTGGGGGGAAAAATAAAACCTTTTGGACATTTACATGAAAATGGAAGTGTGGGAGGGTCAGTTGCATCCATCTGAGCCTTCTGGCTAGGGTGGTGGCTCAAAAGGTGGGACACCCAGCTTCACATCTCTGCTGCATGACTCAGAGTAGAAGCTTGCACCCTGCATCACTCCAGATGAGTTGCAAATGGCACTCCATTTGGATCAATGTTTGTGTCAGCCTGGCAGCCATCCTTGATTTGTTTGTGGTCACCTTTGCGCTTTTGGCTCAGCATGATTTGGGGATTAAGTCCTAAACTGCCTCCAAACCCAGCAGTGGTCAAAGGAGGTACAGTGCCTGCTGTGCCTTGGCCCAACCCCAGAGGCTGCTGTAACTTGTTTGTGGCCCCTTTTTGTTCGCAGGGCAGCTCTCCGAGACTCCACAATACCCTGAGAAAGGATATGTTGCTGATTTCCTCTTTCTCCTTGGCACATACCTGACACGGCCCAGTTCTGGAAGGGATAAAAGGAGATGTCAGCACACAGATCAGTCTCCTTTGCCACCTTAAAGCCAGCATACAGAGACTGCAAATGAGCCCTAAGGGGAGAGCACTGTTTTCAGCATCTCCCTGAGAGCCCATTCAATACCTTTGGAGACTGAATATGCTGCACAGAGCACGAAGCTTCTGATGGCTAACCCTGCTCCTAAAGTTGCCTCCTTCTGCGGCTTCAAGCACAGCATTTCACCTCTCTGTTGCAATTTTTTCATCTGTAAAATTGGGATAATGACATTTTACTAACTCGCAGGACTGCTGTGAACTTTAATTAAAGTAAGGGTTGTAAAATGCTTTAATGAGGGAAAGCACTAAGAACAAGTAGATTATTTGGTTAAGCTGGCTGATGTGGTGCTCCAGACTTGCCCAACTCAGGATCTGTATGCACACACCACAGATTGTTACTCTGTATGCCTTTAAAGATAAGCATTGCAGGGCTTGGGTCTTGGGCAGGCTGGATTCAGTCTGGAAGTGCCTCTTCCCATGAAGATTAGTGTACATCACCTACATTCACTGCCCACCTTGTTTTCCTTCATTTTGCAGGCAACAAACATCTTTCATCTACCAAGAGCCACTTTAAAATGAGGTACAAAGCCAGCTGGTGGGATAGTCTGCAATACCAAGGACTGAGTGCAGATGTCCTTTCTGATGCCTTGTTTCTGGGTATAGGGAAAGCTACTGGTACATACAAATAACAGGTAAGAAACTGAACGATTTCTGTACTGCAGTGGCAGGTATTACAAGGTGACAGCACTTCATCCTCTTCCTTAGTGTGCAAGCTGGAGTGGTGTTCTATGATTGAGCTGCACTGTTTCACTGTCACCACACGGCCCCAGACCCTCCTCCACCTTGGGCTGTAACTCATGTAAGGCAGCTGAGGCAGAGTTTCTTGCAGGGAAGGAAGCATCGTCTCCAGGGTGAGTTGCAGTGAGAGGGAAGGGATTGCCCTGCCTGATGTCTCCAACTCTTCACATGCTCTCAGACATCATGTTGCTATTTTCTCCACACTGGTAAGCCAGCCAGCAAGGCTTTGGGCATCTGGCAGTACTCAGCAGAGGGGTGACTATCACATTCAAATACAGTGTTTCACAGGTATAAGTCCATCCAGACAACTGTCTTTCATTTTGCACCTTACAGCAGGCAGCTGGTGATAACTGTCATCCTTGCATCTTTCTTCCAGTTTCTTTCCGCTTTTGAGCCAAGAACGAATTAACTGCTGCGAGCTACACTGAACATCTAAGGAAGTGGATGGAGAAAGGCATCACCACAAGAGGCAGAAATGGAACCAGCAATTCGAGTCTGACAATCAAAGGTAATTCAGGCCCATACTGCACCTCTGGTCTTTCAGGCAGGCAGTCACAAGGACACTGCTGGGACAATGTTCCTCTCTGTGGCAACCTTTCACTGTCCTTCTTCTACACCTACAGAGGTGCAGGTGCCACAGCAGCTTTGCCTAGGAGCCGTGGCCCTGCCCTGCTCCCTCCCTGCTTGCCGCTGCCTGCTTGTATCCTCCTGGAGCACGAGAAAGGACCAGTCCCTCCAGTTAATTCATATGGAGCAGTGGTGAGGCCGGGGACTCCATGTTCTTCCCTGGGGAAGATTTAATCTGTCTGGCTCTTATTACCACCCTGTTGCTCTTTGATCAAGGATTATTTAAGCTATTATTGAAATATTGTGCTCAGTCCTCTATTACGGCTGGTATTCACAGAAACAATACTTCTCTCTAGCTGAGCAAATAATGTCGAGCTGTTTCTTTTAGACAGAATTCCACATACTCACTTTATGTTACTTTCACACTGCTGGTCAGGAACAATGATACTTGTCCAGGGCTACAAATAATTACTGGGAATCATATTTTGGTGACATTTCCAGCAAGCTTCTACAATGGAAAACCTTTTGCAGCATTTCTAATTCCTAGACATTCTTTAGGAATCAGACATCCGACTGGCTTTCACGTTTTCTATTCTGACAAGTGCAAGACTTCCTCACTGTGTTTCCATTCTTTAAATTTTAGCCATGTTTTCAAAACGTCGGACATCAAAATCAGTTTTTCTTTTGTCAGATATGAAAGATTATTGCCCGGAAAAATCAGCAGCCACTAATTAGCTAAATGCATGCTGTTTGTTTGAAGGATCTAGTATAGACGCCTTGGCTCCAAGGTATTCTCAAGATTAAGCGTTAGCACAGCATCTTCTTTTTAGGCAAGATTGTTCAGAGCAGTGGATACACAGAGCAATGACCACAGACCAAGACTGATGTATTTAAATGTTTGATGTGGCTGTTCAGTTTAAATACCTAACATGGAATATAGATGGACATGTATTTTCAAAGGAGAGATGCTTAGTCCAGATGCCTGAAAAATCAAGCTGCTGAAGGGAGCTTCAAGTCAGGCATAACAAATTAGTAGATGCTATGGATAATCATGAACTTACAGTAAAGCTCCTGACAAGCTTTTTTTCTTGTTTTTAAATTGTTCCTGAGAATCACAGAATCATAGAATGACAGAATGGTCTGGGTTGGAAGGGAACTTAAAAATCATCTAGTTCCACCTGCCCTTGTTACGGGCAGGGACACCTTCCACTAGACAAGGTTACTCAAATCCCTATCCAGCCTGGCCTTGAACAACTCCCAGGGAGGGTGTACTCTGCCACCCTGTTTTGTTTGTTTGCTTTTAATGAAGGTTCACACAGATATTTTCAAGATACAGGAAAAAAACTCCAAATGCTGCCCCACTTAACAGAGAGTATTTGCACTTGCTGAGATTTGTCATGCATTCGAAAACCATTGTGTCGCAAATCCAATAATCCAAATCATTGTTTGCTAATCCAATTAGGCATTTTAATTAAACTGTGCAAAGTTCAGTGCTGCTGTGAGTTTTTATATCTGGGGTTTGGTTCATTTTATTTTATAATTCTTGGGTGTCATCAGGCGAAGGAGCTTTAGTTCAGAAAAACAAAGGTGTCTGTATACTGGCATACCCAGCAAGTAGCTCTCAAACATTCCCATCACTTTCTCTGAGCAACCAAACTAGATAAAATTGCAGATCCTATCATCAGCAAAGGCATACAGTCCATTCCTCTACCACCAGCATGCTCCCAGCTGTACATTTTCTTCTGTTTCCTTGTGACCTTCACTTAACCTTCAAATCAGGCCAGAATACTCTTACAGGATCTGGGCCCAAAATGTGATGTGAAAATTTCGTTATATAAACTAACAAACCCCAGAAACAGACTGAGGGAGAGGGTGCACATTAACTGTTAATTCCACCAAAAGTCAAGTATAGCTAAGCTGTAGTTGCTTTGCACTTGACAAAAGAGCCCTGCTATTCAAGCACACCCTTCACTCCACAACATGTCTTTCTTCACTCATTCTTGTGCTTGCAGGAGAGAAGGAAGAGGAGAATGATAACTCCTTTTTGGCCAAACATGTGGGCCCTTTCCCTTTATACAAGAGACGGAGCGATACACACAATGTGCTCTTCTTCCTAAGAAAAGCTGGAGGGATGCAGAAAATCAGCCTTCCCAAGTAGAGAGTCTGATGAGTTGATACATCCTGGCGTGCTGCTTTCAGGGTCAGCACGAGCTTCACACTAGCAGCCAACTAGGCTCTGAGAGTGCAACCTTTCACAACCTTTTCCCTATGCACAAATAATACTGTTTCTGAATCAGCTAAAAGTTACTGGCCATCCTGGTAGGCAAGCAAGATGACCATGACTCCTCATCCTCTGCTTGTAGACTTTGCTCACCAATGGATGGACGGAAAAAATAGCAATACAGTGCACAGGGGTAAGACAGGCACCCAACTCTCCTGACTCTTCTGGGGAGAAAGACTATGTAGCATAGCTTAAACTTTCTTCCATGCTGCTACAACAACACCAGGTGGACATGAGGGAGAATAGAAAAGACATCCTATATTTCTTTATGCTTTTGAGCCTTACTCTTTTCTTTGCCATGCTCAGATGATCAGATTATTTTATTTTTAATAATTTAGAATAGTATTTGGTTCTTTTATTTTCATTATTTTGAATTATTTTGAATTTCTTTCATTTTGAATGATCTTAGACCTCCACGTCTCCTCTAAATCTTTCAGTTTCATGGCCCTTTTCCTGCTGTGATGTGGCATGTTAGACAACCCTTCCAGTTGATGGGTGGAGAGCCAGGTTTCATGCTGGCATTGGGGTTCTCATCAGTTGCTGATTGAGATTTGTAAAATTACACATTAGCCGATAGCTGAGATCTGGAATTGCACTACTAACTGTGCCTGCCAAAGGAGGCAGAAGGAAGATTCAAGTCAAAAAGCCAAATGCAGACTATCGTTCTTGTTAGTATGATCATTTGTTCTGTCCTGCATCAGCATTTAGGATCAGCATTTAGAATACACATTACCTGGCACTGGACTTCAAGGCTACCCACAGGCACCAGCAGCCCAGCTACCCATTTGTCTGATGCTGTGGAAAACTCAGCATCAGTGTCTCACAGGTTGCAGTGTCTGCTCACAGTCGGTGGTTTCACTCTGTAGTAAGGTTATTTATGATCTGGACTATGGCCATCTTCCTGCTCACCCTTTTCTCCCACGAGCCACAGAAGCAGCCAGGGAGCTTTTCTCACCCCTCCTGACACTTGCTCTGTATGTCAGAGAGGGAGGTACTACTCCTGGATGGCTCCCAGCTCTTCCAATTGGCTGGGCAGAACTCCAGTTTGGGATCCCTACCAGTCTTATCTAATCTATGGAGGTTTTTCACCTTGAAGCCAGGCCTAAAGGGTTTTCGGTCCTCACAAGTGACTGGGATTTTTTGTCTGACTTTTTACCAGAGGAGGCTATATCACACTGGGTTCCCTTTCTTGTTTTTATGTAGACATCTCTGTAGTATGTGTAGATGTGCCTCAAGGCAGGTATAGGTACACTTCAGGAATTGAATAAATACCTCAGCCACACATTTAATCTTAGCAAGTAGGGAGTTGCTTCACCCTGCAAGATGGAGATGGCCCTTGTTATGTAGGTAAGATAAGAGGCAGTTTTCAGATCTACATCTCAATTCTAGCTTACACTTGGCTATCAGATAGTGTTCCTATCTGAGTTATCTGAAACCTCTAAAGTAAGATCTTTCAGTTCAGTGTGCTTGAAAAAAGTCAGTTTTCATCCTTACAAACTCCTCAAATTTTTATGACTGGGCACGCTTAGTTTCAGCATTCGAGAGAAGGGAGGTGCATGCAAGCCTATAAATTGATGTTCAGAGAGCACATAGTGACAGTGATCCGGGAACCAGGCAAGGCTAAGCACAGTCCCATTTCTTCTGTTGCCTTGGAAAATAAAATGAGAGAACCTTTCCTTCCCATGCCTAAGCAGGTCTTCCATAGGCACTGCCTGACTGGCCAAGGGGGCCAGGCACATTCATCTACAACACAATTTTCTGACAAGCTGCTCTTTCTAAGAACTTGAACATCAACAACTAACATTCATCTCCACCCTATTTACTTTTTTTTAACCTGAGACATGAGTCTTCCTCCCACAGTGAAGGAACACTTGGTAAACTCCTGACTGGGAGCCCAGCCGCTCCTAATATTAGCTTGCACCATCATGCAAATGCAGCCCTTGTGTTCCCACACTCTAGGGAGGGACGTGATCCCAGCTTCCCACTGCATCTAATAGATGCCTACAGCCCATGTCCTACTACCACTGAAGACTGGATCACTGTGATGAGCATTTGTCTCTACTTCAGTTCCGACTTGGTTTTGCTAGCCTCTGTCACTGGATGTACTTGTTGCAGCTGTGTTTGAGTCTCTGCTCCAGTTTTGAAATGCAGTAAAATATTAACTGCTGAGAATACACAACATCAGCTGCTAACATTTAAGAGAGGTGGTGAAAGCAAGATTTTAATCGTAATGCTTTATCTCCATGTCTACATGTAAACCTAATTCAGTAACTTTCTGTTTACCTTTTCTGTATAACTATATAAACCCACTCAGCAGTTTCAAAAGACACTGAAAAACCACAAAACCCTGGGTATTTTATTTTTTAATTTAAACTCCCAGCAAAGCTTGAGAAGACATTAAAGCTCCTGACAAAAAACAAGCAGGCTGTTTCCCCACATTCAAGATATGTACCAGTAGCACACTGAACTTCTTCTTTACTTGGGTCGAGTAAACTATATTGGCTCCAGTTCTCCATTAAATAGGATCCTAGCCTGAACACACTGAAGCTTGAATACTACAGGGTTGAAGGTCGATAGATCCTACCACGTGGCTTGATGGTCCTGGGATAAATTTTGTGTAACTTATGCCCTGGCTGAGATGATAACATAGTGCTGTACCCCTGTGGAAGACCAGATCTAGCAGAGCTGAGATCTCCCTTTTCTTCCCACCTCTCTTCAAAAAGCCCCCTCACCTCCCCGAAGCACAGAAGGGGAGCAGCCAGCAAACCTCACTGCCAGCCACAGTCCCTGTTTCAGGGAAGCAGCTAGAAATCCTCCTCACTATCATCGATCCTCTGCATTGCTCCATGCAGGGCAACCTCACTGGACAATGTTTACAGCTGTCTGTTTTCCCATTTCATTTTGCTGAACTCTGATGATAAGAATACTCAGATATCCAAACAGAGAATACTTCTGTTTGCCTGCCTGTTAGCACAACTTTTCTATGCCTGCCTCTAAAACTGGAAACATGGGAATCAAACATCTGTTGTGCTTTCAGTAGGGCGAGGGATCAGAGTGAGGTACAACTACTATAATTTTATTTCTGGCTTGGATTTTTTTCTTAATTGCCAAGAGTTTTAACACAATGATCTCACACACAATATAAAAGAACTTACATTTAAATAGGCTTACAATTATTTTCACTATATATTAATAATTTGGATGACACATGCCTTACTCTTTCATGAACTGCCAAGGTAAAAAAATCCCATCTAGCCCAGCATACTTCTCTCTGCATGGCTTCACACCAGTGAACAAGAAAAGAATGCTCCCCAAATCTCCAAGCTTCACCTGAAGCCACTAGTGACTTTTCCATGTCTGCAAGTGGTCCTATCTATCAGGGTTTAAGACAGATGTTTGCTGCACTGCAGCTGTTAGGAGAATTCATGTTCAAACTTGTAAAGGAGTCAGGCCACTGCGTCTGAAAATATATATGCATCCAGTCAACTGAGTTCATGTGTGGCTGAAAGCATGCCAAGTATTTAGGAGAAAATACCTATGGGGATTATTGTTCGTATAAAAACTAAAGGTATGTAAGTGGATTTGTTCATATCAGGCAGAATTCTCTTTATCAGTTGTGTCTGCTTTTAGAGTGATTTGATTTTTAGACAGATTTCTGGTGTGCCGTAAGCTGGACCACACTTATGAGAAATTTAGATAAACAAAGAAATAGTTGTCTCTGTCTCTTCATCAATATCTTCTAATATTGCCAAAGCTATCAAGCTTTCTTATGAAAATATCATAAAAACATTTATTTATAATTAAGTACTGGGATACATATAAGGAAAAGGATACATATATGTATGACATTAATTGTCCTTTTCTCTTCAACTTGCCCTGACTAAGATGTGGTACCCAGCACTTTGCTGTATGTCATTATGCAGCTCTGCCTTAGAGAAAACATGTTGTTCTGTATCACTGTATGACTTCTAAAAAATGAGAAAAATAAATTAATCTCTTTGCATGCTTGGGACTCACTGCCTGTCCTCCTGATGAACTTCACAGGTTACAGATTTCCTTCCAGTGATGTAAGAAGGATCCTTCTGATCTTTCTGCATGCTCCAACCAATCTTCATCAGTTTACTTTTGGGAAAGGGCTTCTTCAAACCTGCCAGAAGTTTTGCCCAGTGACTCCAACTGCTGAATTGCTATAAAGTATGGGAAAATCTCAAAAGGAAGATGAGATGAGCCCTTTTCTACCCTCAGCAGCATCTTTCTGTGGTCTAAGCATCTCTCCAACTTACACTACCATCATCTGACAGAGGCTGTAGAGAGAATAAAAATACTGTTAAATAAAAATGGGTTTATGTGACAACAAAATAGCCTCAGCAGAACATTAGTGTTCTGAGGCTGTCCTTGCAAGATCGCATAGGACAGTGTATGTGGCACAGTGCAGAGCAATAGTAAGAAGGAAGTGTCTGGCAAGAAGGAACCTCTGTTGACAGTGTCTGTATACATTAATGCTTGATGGAGGTGAAGGAGAGGAGAAGGATTCAGAGAAGATTTCCTTCAGGTGGTGCTGTACTTCTGATGAAACAAGACCTCTGCAAACTCAGTAGGAAAGCAGGATGTCAGAAAACTTAAGTGATAAGTAGGTGTTAACAAATTTAATATCCTCAGAAGATTTTCCTCCTCTGGGTCATATATTACAAAGAGGTACTGCACTCCAACCCTACCACGGATTTTTTTTGAATGTAAAATAATCTTGGATTTGTGGCTGACAATCAAACTTGGAAGCTAAAGCCTGTATACACACAAAAGAGGACTGTACGCTTTCCCATCAATGTGTCCTACAACAGAAATGAAAAGCCATACTGTGGGGTGAGTAAGTGATTCAGCCCTCCTTCGATTTTCCTCTTTTGAACATCAATGCAGGTTCCACCTGAATGACAGAGTCTTGTTCTGTGGGAAGTAGATGGTGTTATTTCACTTTATGCTCAGGTTATCAGACAGACACTGACTGCATTTTAATGAATATATACTTTATGTATTAAAATAAGCTGTTTGCCACTTAGGAAAATGCAATTTCTGAAAAAAAAAAACCAACAGTGACAGAACATTTCTACTTTATGATCTACTTAGTAATAATTCAACAGTTTGCTTCCATGTCTCTCAGTTTTCAGCAAAATCTGTGCTAGAAAATGTAAATTTACAGATTGGAAATAAAGATTGTATTCTTTCTTCTTATTTCTATTTTTATTTAACCTACTGGCACTGATGGTTCAGTCTTTCAGTCTTGATTTTTCCTTCCATTTTTCTTGTTAGTGGTAGACATAGAACAAATAGACTGACTCAGCAGTCGTGTCTGTGGATGCATCTTTTTCTTTTTTTGCTGCTTCTTTCTCTTTTGTTCCCTTAGAAATACTTTGCTTGACTCAGCTCTTCATTTGCTGACTAGTTTGTCTCAAACAAGCTCCCCTTCCTTCAGGTACAGTGCCCTGTCCTTCTGTCCCTTCTTCTCTGACTCTGAGAACAGTTTAAGAGATGAAGAGTCCAAGTCTCCACATGAGAAGAGGATCTCCTTTCTGTTGCCAAAGCTGGCAACAATGTCCTGGCAGTGGAGTAAAAATTCTCAAGCAGCTGACTTAAGCTTCTTTTCATTATCCACATCTAATGTGATGCTTATTCGTTATAATCTCCACTTTTGTTTTATTTCTAGGGTGATTTTTGATAAATACTGAAGGTTTCCAGGGGTTTTCATAACCGGTTCATTGCTCCATCATACCTATACAAGGTACCACTCAACATTGCTGTGTCAATCAAAGGGCTCTTTATTGCAAGATTCAGATCTTATTAATTCCTGTACAGCACAAGAAGCCATGGGTATCTCTTTTCAGTGGAGATATAGTTAAAAGACACATAATTACTGCCAGAAAATATTTCAAGGAAACATTACTGTTTCAGCATGTGATGCTTGTTTACAGGTAATATTCTGAGCTGTCTTCTAGGCTCCCCTAAGATTAATATCAAAACAGTTCACCAGTGCAAAGATGCCTCTGTTTTTCAGCTGAGCATCTCATATCTTTGCACTTTAACACAGCATTGAAAACTTTTTTGCTAATGCTTTAAACCTAATCATAGGTTTGAATATAAATAATTTGTATGCATTGAGGTCAGTACAAATCTGATAAAATCCTCACTAAAGAAAAGAACATCTGATTAAATCATATTGAACCTGCTTATTGTAGGCATTGCAAAGTGTTCACTCAGCAAGAAACTTTTTATTTCTGTAGATTTTCTAATGGAAAGGTTTTTGCTCTTACATCCTTACCAATAAACCTCTCTGGATATACTAGAAGAGCTCTTTGAGAGGACAAACTTAGTCTTGGAATGAGCCACTTTTCTTATTTATTCTGACAGAAAGAATTTTTGTCCCCGGAACATAAGGATTGTCATGACCAGCAATAGCTGCCAAAATTCACGCCTACTGTAACAACGGTATTCTTCCAAATGGAGAAATATTAAGTTTCTATGCTAAGGCAGTTCTTTTGTAATGCATTGGGGAGATAGATAGTTGATGCAGCATGAAGGAAAACCCAGCCTATGATTGTGTGGTACTTTTTGCAGGAATACATCCACTAGTCACAGCATCACAGCCATACTATTTGCATAACAACATTCTGACTATCCAAATTCATACTTTCATGACAATTATATAAGAGGGATTCTTAGTATTATTTTTTTTTCTGCTGCTAAACAGCCACCACATTTCAGTGTTGGTGAAATAGTTCTACATATCGTTCTCTTTCTTTTTAAATGAAAGTGCTTTGGGCTCTCTCTAGCTGAAAGATGGCATAGAAGTGCAAATGATCCTTAGCTATGTAACTCAGAATTACCTTTGCATTTTATTCTTGATCTTTATATAAAGCAATCCTGCAAAACAGAGGCATTAAGCTTGCTCATATAACTGACATGCTTTTGGGGAAAATGAACAGATAAAACTGCCAACTGCTACATGAATATAATCCAATGAATGCTCATGCTGAACTCCTGAATCCCCTTTTTTTTTGACAAAACAGTTTAATTATTATAAGTTTAGAAAACAAAACCCAGAAAATTCATATCCTAAAGTCTGAGTGAATGTATTTCTTTCAAGTTTCTTTCCCCTCCCCAGTTTTATTAACACAGACATTTATGGGACTGTTAGCAGTTTGCTCCCCATCCCCATTCGGGTTGCTGCCACCATTAGGATTCAAACAGCAATCAGACAAGATTTGAACAAAACCAAAACTCTGAACTGAAAGGGCAAGAATAAAGGGCTTATTATGCTTTTATTTTGTTATTTAGCCATGACCAGCAATACTATCTCCAATGCTTCCAGATCCCCCATCTTGCTGTCGCTACTCAAATGTCAGAAAGGATTTTGATAAATACTCTCCCATTTACACACTGCTTAGCACTATGGCAAAACCACTGCTAAGGCTGGTTGCCTGCAAGGGTTGCTACTAGAACTATGATACTGGTCAGTACAACTAGTTCACCACCTTTCCCGTGGCAGCAATCAAATACTCCATCAGATGTAGATGTTTAAATGGAGAGATATTTTGATAAAGATTTAAAAGTAATGCCCTTAACTACAGTACAGCTAAGGATCACAGCAGTTTTTGCTTGTGCTTCTTATAGAAAAGCAAGCAAGTAGTAGGCACTCTGAGGAGGGACTGCAGGGCAGAGGCACCAGCAAACCAAACCACTTTAGGGTTTGCCCACCTGAAAATGGAGAGAGGATGTAGATGGGTGGAATGTATAAGTACAATCCAAATGTAAATACTAGTTTAAATACCTCTCATCTTGCAATAAATGTATCATGACATCCCCAGTACCCACAGTTGCTCAAGCCTCTTGTTTCAGGGCTAAAGATAGCTCTGCTGTTAACATGAGACAAAATACTGGTGGAATTGTTTTACTCCAGAAGAGGCTGGGTACTGAAGAGCAAGCTTTATGTCCTCCCACCACCAGCTCCTTCGGGAAGATCCTTTACCATGAGCATTATCTCATATTCTTACTACGAGATTCAATGGGACCTCAGCATCTCTATGGCAGTTCTGTAAACACAGCACTGCCTCTGGGGTATGACCACTATGGCCTGTACTCTGTGTGCTGCTAATGCAAGTCAAGCAAGCCTAGGTTTATGTATTTAGAAATACCAGACTTTTATTTTCATGACAAAAGCTGAAAGATTCAAACAGCTGAAGTCTCTTTACAGCTTTACAGCTGAGTAAATAAGCTTTTTAGCATTGCAAAGACTTGCTCAGTTTTCTGCCAGGCCAGACCTGACTGATGCCCACCTCCCTTCCAACCCCACTCTCCTTTGCACAAGGATTGCTGTTGCTTTGTCAAGAGAAAACAGTATTGCTGCTGAATTTCTAACCCTTAAAATCATTTGTGCTGCTTATGGTATGCAAATGAGCTTCATGGGACTGTGATGTCTTCAGAGAATCATAGAACGGTTTGGGCTGGAAGGGATCTTAGAGATCATCCAGTTCCAACCCCCTAGCATGGGCAGGGACACCTTCCGCTAGACCAGGTTGCTCCAAGCCCCATCCAGCCTGGCCTTGAAATCTTCCCAGTATTCAAGGCAGTGACAGAATCCCAAGGTATGCTGCACAGGATCTGAAAGAAATCCTAATTCTGCTCCTAATGCAAAGAAAAAAAAAAAATAGGAAAAAGCCCAAAATAAGTGGGCTCTTGATGTGAACACTAGCAGGCAAAGATCAGCACCTTTCCACTCTGTTTCTAGAAAAGCTCTTTTATGCAGCTGCACAGTGCAAAAGGGCTGGGTATGCATCTTTGCCAAAGACCATGCAGTTTAGTGACAGTCTCAGCTGATGAGACACTCAAGACCTGATCTAGTGCATTGGAGAAACATGGAAAAGGATGCAGAAGCAGCAGGTAGTTACCTAACACTACCAAGTCTCAGTAAAAAAAAAAAAATGTCAAGCTGAGACATTTTGGCAGGCTTTCTGAATACCTAATAGGAAATGCTTGTGTAAACCAGGCTGGAAGCAAGGTTAGTAAACCCACAGCAGAATAAAAAGGAACCCACCAAACTTTAGAAGCAGGAATTTTAGCTCAAAGCCCCTTAGATCATATCTGACCATAGGGTGCCATAATTAGTCCTACTGATTGTGTCCATTCACGTCCAGTATTTTATATATGGCAACTAAACAAAAGTGCTCCTGCCCGAGCCAGAATAACTAAATATTTAACTTACTGGAAGAGCGACTGCGTGAGAGTGTTTGTACCTATGGAGTTGCTATGACGCTTAAATAAACACTTACTGCTTCCTCACAGCTGCAGAAACTAAAGGGAGCGAAACCCCAAGAAGGTCTGGCTGGCCCGCTTTACCACGGGATCACAATCTCGTATGTTTCCTCAAATCACCAGACCACGTTGACTGCAAAGGCAAATGCGGGAGCTTTTTCACACATCAGGCAGACGCGTTTGCGCTCAAGGGCTACAGGCAGCAGCACCATCGGCGATGGTGGGAGAAGCGGTGCGGTGTCCTCCTCCCTCTCCCTGCGGAACGCGCAGCTTCGGCCTCCCCCGGGATTGTTACTTCTCCATCCCCGCTTGTCGTTATTTCGCTATTAACCTCCCCCGTCCCCTCTCTCGCCCGTCCGAAGGGGCGGAAGCGGCAGACGGAGGGAGGGAAGGCAGGGCGGGCGCAAAGCAGAAAGCGCGACGCAAAGGACGGGCCGCCCCCGGCCCCCGAGTGCGCGGTTGGGCGGCAGGTCCCGGTGGGCCGCCCCCCGGAGCGGAGCCGGCACCAGGAGGCGGCAGTCCCAGCTGCACGCCTGATCAGCCCGGGGGCGGCGGCGAGGGGCAGCCATCGCCCCAACAGCCAGCGTGATCGTTCCGACTACCGCACCGCCGGGGCAGTTGCTGGAGGAGCGGCGCGCCTCGGCACTGCTCTCTCTGCGCTGCGGTGCTGCGGCCGGCTGCGAGCGGGTCAGAGGCGCCGGGACCTGGCGGGTCAAGAGAGAGCGCCCCGGCCGCCCCACCGCCACCACTACCACTACAGGTGGGCTCCCGGCTGCCGCCTCAGTAGCTCCCCCTGCCCGCCGCTCGGGTTCCCCACCTCAGCGGCGGCAGGAGGGGCCGCAGCGCGTCCCGCCCTGCCGTGCCGGTGGCGGGCGGCGCTGCAGAGGGCGGGGCGGCCGGCGGGCGGCGCGGGCTGGCTCCCGGCGGGCGGCGCTGCTGCGTTGCCCTGGGAGGCGCCGCGGGCCGGGCGCTGAGCTGCGGGCTCGGGGGTGTGAGCGGCCGGGCAGGGCGCCCCCAGGATGCTGCGGTTCCTGCGCAGGACCTTTGGCCGGCGGTCGATGCAGCGCTACGGGCGAGGAGCCGGGCGCGGAGGGCTCGGCGGCGAGGGGGACGAGCGGGACGGGGGGCTGCGGGGAGCAGCCGCCGTCGGCTCGGGAGGCTTCCCCTCCTCGCCGCACCCCGGAGGGGTCGCGCACAGCGCCGGAGCCCCCGTCCACATCCCAGCGGCCGGCGGCAATAAGCTGGTGCTGCAGTGCCGCGTCCTTCTCCTGGACGGGACCGAAGTCAGCGTGGAGCTGCCGGTGAGTAACGTGCGCTCTCCTCCCCAGCTTGCGGAACGGCGCTTGCATCTCCCCTCTCCCCTCCTCCGCATCGTCCCCCCCCTTCCTGGTGACAGGCACCTGCGAGTGCCCCCCGCCGGCTGCACAACACGCGCCGTTCTCCGGGGAAGCCTCGCTAGTTTCTTCTTCTCCTCCGCGGGCGTCCTGGCCCGCCTGTCTGCACCTGCTCCCAGGTGCGCGCCTAGTCTCCCCGCCATGACCGCCGCTCTGCTCGCCCCCCCCTTCCTGCCGGCTAAAGCTGCCTGCCTCCCTCTTCCTTTTCCCCAGAGCGAGCGTGGAGGTGGGCACCTGCTCTCCTCCCCCTCCGCAGCCAGTAAACAGCCCCCTGCGGCGATGCCTTCAGCGGTGCCGCTCCGGGAGGGATCGCCCCTGTGGTGCGGGCGCTACCTGTGTGCGTCCCTGACTGGGGAAGAGGGGATTGCCCGCATATCCCGCTCGGCGGCACCGCCGGCCTTGGGGGGTGCCGGGGACGGGTACTGAGAAGGAGCGGTGCCTTTAGCTTCCGCAGCCGGCTGTGGCGGCCCCAGCCCCGCAGCACTTGTGGCGCCGGCGGGGAGAGCGCAGCGGGGCGAGGCCAGCTGTGAGGCGAGACCGCGCTGAGCCCACCGCGGCAGGGGGCGGCCGGGGCGCCGCCTCTTCGTCTCTTCTTTCTCTCCAGCCCCTCTGCCGGTGGGAAGAGAGAGGGGCTGGCCGGGGGGGCTGCGGCGAAGAGCCGCACTTCCATCGGCCTGCGGGGTGCCCGGGGTGCTGCCCCTGTCCCGGGCAGGTGTCCTCCCCGTGAGAGGAGGGCCGCACGAGTGCAGCGCCGCGGTCCCGGGTAACCCCTGCTGCTCTGGGGCGGCCGGGCCGTCAGCGCCTCAGGCGGCGGGGGGCTGGGTCCGCGGTCCGGGCGGGTGCGCGAATGGTGCCGGTGCTGAACTTTTCCCCCTCCTGCTGCCCTGCTGGAGGAATGAGGAAGGGCCGGTGCCGGCCTGCTTGGTGAACTTGGGCCGCATTTGTAGGTGTGTTGGCATCCCCGGAACCCGTTGTGTATCCTCTTGTCTCTCTCACAGGAAGTTGCACGGTGTATATTACTAATATGCAAGTGTTTGCGTTCTGCCAGACATTCATTCGCCACAGCTGCTAAATACTTGATACGCGTCCTTTCTTTCTGACTCTTCCACTCCCTCTTGAAAACCACGCTTCCCGTGAAATAGGATGGAAGTTTATCATAATTAAAAAACGCGTAATCTTCTTTCCATTCCAACCCAAATAATCACCAGCCATTAAGGCTGGTCTGCAAAAACAGCTGGAGAAACTTACTAATAATGAGCATCACAGTCTAATGAATTCCAAGTTAATTTATTCTCCAGTAGTGTAAAGGAGATAGCTGTTTTTGTTATAGCACTTTTTGAATCTTGTTAGGTGCCTTTCATATTAATAATTGTGTATATTGGCATCATTTCACTAAAACGGGATTTGGCAACCCTGTGATTTCTGTTTAAAAGAAACTGAAAAGATGGAGTAAGACTCTTACAAGTGAATGTAGAAGTATGTGAATAGAGCCATCTAGAGATGCTTGCTGTAGAATTATCTGGCCTCTCTTACCTTACAGACTAGACTGTGCATTTACAGGTACTGGAGATGCTAGTATGTTTCCTCTCATCACATCTCCTTTGTAACTTGCTGCAGTCCTTCTAACATCCTGGCACAAATAATTTTCTTAAAATGACATGATGGATGCTATCAGCATGCTAAGGATTTGCTTATAGAAGTCTTTGTAGGTAAGTTCAGTAAATATTTTGCTTGAGGTTATGCTCCTTCTTATTTATCAAGAGTTCAGCTTTTGCTGTAGAGCCTGTTTAAGATTATCTGTGGTTCTGAAGCACCAGAAAATGAGGTGATGGCAGTCTTTGTAGTCCTTGAGGGTTGAAAGTAGATGAGAGCATCTGCTTGGTCTTGCTTGAATTTGACCTCCAAATGAAGCCTAAGCTGCTAGTGTTTGCAGAGTGTTAGCTGCACATGTGGTGGCTGTAGTTCATTTGTCTGAAGATGGGGTAAGAAGTTGGTATTTTTTTTTCCACTGAAATATCTAGACTGGTGGAGGGCTCTGTAGCACGTAATAGCTGTTAATATTTTCAGGATTAAATACTGTTCTGTTGAATTACATATCTGTTCTTCATGCTTTTTCCCTTTCTTTCACAGAAAGTAACACCCACACTGAGAGTCAGAAAAACTGAAAGAGGCGTTGCACCATTTATAGCAGTTCATCAGTAAAGTTTCTCTGAGCTTTGCAGCTCTAGATTTTATGGCCTGGAACAGAACGTGCTTCAAATGCTCTGAAGTGGTGTTACAGGACCAGTTAAGCTGAATGAATCAAGTAGCATCTTTTCCATTAAAAAATAAATAGTGTATGATGGTTTCTCTCCATTTCAGCTCAAATCTTACAGAAAGGGAGGGAATGTGAGCTTCATCAGCAGTGAGCAGTTTACCCATGAAGTAAAGTATGGAGATAATTGCAGAGGACTTTACTGTGCTGCTGATTGTGTGTGCAAGCACTTTTCAGGAGATACTGGCATCTGTAAAATGTGCTCTTTTTACTACCCACTGACATTACATCCAGGTTGTCTTACCAGTGGAAAAAGGAACTTGATGATACTAGGACATGATACTCTTGAAACTGCAACTTTTTAGGCTGCTATCTAGCACTTCACTTAGTAGTCATTGAAAAGGTTATTAGATTTCAAAGACTACAGGGTCTGTTTGTTTGGAAGAGTGACAGAAAAGATGAGACTGATGGAAAAATGTGTAGGAAGAAAACCCACGTTTTAGGCGTTTTTGTTGTCCTGTTTTGTTTTATTAAGCATTCAAGTAAAGCTAAATCCTTGGAACTTTTGCCCAGGTTAAATGTAGCATGCTCTGCCACAGTGTTTTCTTATATGGCTGATGGTGGTGTTGGAAAAATAAATCCTACATCAGTAAGTTGGTAGCTGTGTTTGGGGCTAACATTTTCATTTGTAAGATAGTGTCTGTATTGGAAACTGCACATCTAGTATGCTCTTGTCTGCTCATGCTGATAACAGAAATAAAGATCTACCCTTCTAATCTATCTTCCCTTCTAAGGAATCCTTCCTTAGCTTGTTCTTCCTTAGCCTGCATAGCAATATCGTGACCACTGTCACCTTTCTTCTCTATTTGCCTTTCCATGCCCACTTCCTTCTGGGGATATGTACTTCATTCGTTTTACTGTACGTCCTCTGCCCCCAGACTACCCCATCTGCTAGCCTGCTGTCCTGCAGAGCTTTCACTTGTAGGTGTACTCTGGTTTCCCTAAACTTGTTTTCCATCCAGCTGTCCCTTTACAAATGTCAGCATAAAATTATTCTGAGCACTGTAGATACCCGTGGACAGTGGTTTCTATACTCAGCTTCTTGCATGAAATTTCAAAGATTGCTTAATGACTGATGCTTTTTTTGTTCACTCGTAAGGCAAGAATTGTGTACTTTGAAAGTATCCTTTCTAAAAGGGATAATGCACTGGATGGCTTTTTAAACCCATGAACTCCTCAGGGCCCTGTTATTGAATGTGAGATGCTATTAAGGTTGGATCTGTTGTGTAGGAGTGAATGGCAGTTGACCGGTTCTGTTGCTGTGGGGTGATTTCCCATGGGAAGGGGAGCATAAATGGTGCCATTACTTCCTCTTGACGTGATGTCACATGTCTGCACATTTAAAATCTGGTTATAAAAATTGATGCAAGGAGAAGAATACTTGCATTGCAAGCCATCCTTTCCTCCCTCTCACACAGATATCCATGTATGTCTTTTTACCACTGAGAACCTATTCAGTATCTTTTATGTTGCATCTTCACTTACATAGGAGGCTGTTACTTGTTTAGGGTTTGTAACTCAGCTGTAGGTAGATGGAAGGCCGCTTGCTCACTGCTGTCAAAGTGATGCTGCCTCTGTTTTCTGGAGGATTCATAACTTTAATGAAAGACAAACTGGTTATGGGCGATGCTGTCTTCTTACATAAAGAATGCAGGGAAAGATCATTGACATTTACGAAGCGATGATGATGCTTGCTACTTAATACGTAAATCGAACAGACTATAGATGGCTTTCAGATGAGGCCCAAAAGTCAAATCTTTGTTGACTTTCAGACATGGTTGTTGGCATTTCTAAAACTGGAGTCTCTGATTTTTAATTCAGTGCATCTTATGAAAGCTTAAAGGGAGGATATGAAAGATGGCTATTTAGTGGGAGTATCCAGAACAGCAGGAATTAATGTCCCTTTTCTTAATGCCACTGAAAACAGTATTCTGTGCTAAGGTGGGGGAAGGCAGGAGGGGAATGAACACAGGTAAGGTGTTCCTGGGTTTGTGTAATGTAAGTGGGATAAAAAGGAGCAATGGTAAGCTTACTCTATTGGGAAATCCTCATCCTGCGAAGCAAATACAGATTACCTTACATTTTCTGTGACATGAAGCTACAGCAGTCAATGTGTTGCTTGTTATACTCTTTTCTAAAAATCTCCTTGCTCTGATAAATTTCTGTGCTATTATGAATGTCATTGCAAAGACCTGTGTGATGTATTCAAAGAGTGATGTTTAATGATTAAACTAATGAACAAGTAAACTATAACTGTTCAAATCTATGAATTGTTTTCAGATGGATAGCTTTCGTGCTATTTCTTTGCCTTCCTTTTGGTGTATTTTTTTTTAATAATTGTTTCAGCTGCTATGGAAACCCTTCAGGATAGGGATAGTAAATATTCTTCCCTACTCTTTTCTCATCTCTGGTCATCTTTTTGTTGTATTTTTTTCTCGTTGGAGTAACATGAAAATAAAAAAAAAATTGTTATCTGGCCTCTATGCTTACATCAAAGGTAAATGAAAAATTAACTCTTGAGTAGTCATCTCCATCTTACAATTATTGGTTAATGTATTTTATTTGATAAAGTTATAAATATTGGGAGAGAAGTACAACTCATTTTTTTCTCTCTTTTACATCACACATGACTTCCTAATAGCATTTCAAGAATATTAGCTCTAGAGAAATGCACTAATACATATGTAGACACCTGGATTCAAGTAATTCTCTGGAGCCTCCTAATTGAGGAGTTAACTTCCACCCAGATAGATAAATTCCATGAGATGGAGAACAAGACTTTTTATTAATTTTTAAAGCTTTTGTCACTTACAAAATTGATAATATGCCTTCTTTTTGCAGAAACTACCTTTCAACAACATGAAATTAGAGTTCTTGCTGGAAAGCGTTAAAAGCATATTTGCAGCAATGGAAATGCCTCTTATGCCAGTGAAGTCCTGTGGGCACTAGCACCTGTAGTCCGCTTCATAACAGATCAAGCTCCATTTTTAGAAGGGGTTGGGTATTTTTGCTTCTGCAGCTCATGTTGAAATGCTTTTTCATTACCTTGCAGCTCAGATCAAGTAACTGCAGCTACAACTCAGATGTCTTGTCTTCTGGCAGTAGCCTTTAATTATGTTATCCATGTACATTGATGCATTGCTATGAAGAGTATTCATAGTAGAATCACATATAGAATCAGGGACATACACAGCCCCAGAGAAATAGGAATGAGATGGGGTATGCACTTGTGACCCCACCTGTGCTTCAGAAATGTAGTACTAGGTTCCTAAGAGAGAAGAGGGAATTTTAGTCCCTTCATGTACTCACGAAACATCCCAAATAAGTCTACAGCAGATAAAAGACATTTCAACACTACGTTGTACAAGAGGGAGACAATGGACAGTGTTTTGTTTTGGCATATATTAGTTCCATTAGTTATTTATGGAAACCAAAACCATTTCTTAGTGCAATATACAGATTGACAGGGTAACAGGACTAGGACTGCTGCTACAGAGAGTTGGCAACCAGTGAGGGGGAGAAAGCCAATGATGGCTGTAGTATATAGCAAAGACAAAAGTATCAGCACCTGGCTCTAATTCTCTGATGGAGAACTTATGTGTCTGAAGAGATGAGGAGAAGGTAAGGTTGTTGGATGCATTCTTTTGGAAGCCTTTTTACAATGGACTAGAATACAGCTATGCTTAGGAAAGTATCACGTGCAACCTCAGTGTGTCTGGGCCTCTTATTGTCAGCACAGAAATGCAGTTTGGTAGCAGCTGTTTGCAGTAGGTGTAACTATGAGATTATAAATGCTGGGGAAACTCTGAAGACCACCATGGATTTGAATGGAGATGCTCTATAAGAAAGAAACTTTCAGAATAGCTAGAAAATAGCTTTTTTTATTTTTTTTTTTTTTTTTATCAACAGTGAACACCTATTATGTTGGGTTTTTTTCGTTTTTTTTTTTTTTTCCCAGTGGTTGTGTTCTACAGCAAAACTGTAGTTTCAGGCTCATAATAGTGGTCCTGAAAAGGAAGAAGAATGGGTATGTAAAAAGATCCTGTAAGATGGGAAATAGGAGCAAAGAGATTTTGGAAATGCAGCCCATATAGAAGAGCGAACAGAGGACTAGTATTTTTGGAGGTATATTGTCTGTCCCTCCTTTCTGAAATTATGAGGAGACAGATGTCTCTACTCTTGCTTCTCTCTGCATCCTTTTCTTCATGTGCTTCCTTGTGCTTCTACTTGAGGCGCCTCTTTAAATATCTTTTTTTCCTGTAACTTTCTCCAAGAGTCTGGTTTCATTTAGTGTCTCTCCTCCAAGCATAGGTCCATTTACCAGTTCAGGGCTTCAGTTTTTTAAATTCCCAACCATTTCCACTTACCCTTCTCCTTTGCATTCTTCTCCCTGAGCAATTTTCTATACTTTTTCTGTGTGTGGGTATGGTCTGTATTACTAGCATGATACCTACTGAATTGGGTTACTATTATTATTATATATATATAAATAAGAATAGATTTCTTTTAGTTTTGTGGGGTTATTTTACCCTGCTCTGTTTTTCCCAGTCTATAAAAGCAGTTTTCTTTGCCTACCAGGAGCAGCTACGTAAGCTGTGAAGCAGTTCACCATGGAGGATCTCTTCTGGGAGACACTTCAAAGAGCACTAGAGGTCTGCTTCCTTCTGGACTGGGCCTCAAGCATAGTTCTCTGTCCCATTCCCTCCTATCAGTTTAAGTAATTTCTGTGGTTCTCTGAAGTCCTGTTCCTTCCCCATTCAGTTAAATTTCCCAGCTGTGGCCAGGGGTCTATGGCTAGTTCAGCAGCTCATTTAGTGAGCTTAACTAGCCGAGTGCCCTGTCTGTCAGGGCACAGGTGATGCAGGTGACCACTTGTCCTGACCATTCCCAGTTGTAGGGCAGATATTCGGGGAACGTTGGTAACGACTGGTGGAAAAATTCAGTTAAAGGTTAAACCTCCTCGCTTTAAAATTGGATGTTTTCATATGAGACAACAAAACTGGACCTGAAGACTCAGATGGTGTGGAAAGGAAGTTGGGAGAAGAAGTTGAATTCGTAGACCCTTTGCAAAGTAAAATATAAGTACAAATAATTTCTTTATTTTTTGTAGAAGGATGAAGTTGACAGCTGTTAACTGTACGTACAGTGTTGCTGGGTTAGTATTTTAAGTCACTTAAGAAACACATGGGGTTTTTTAGTATTTGTTTTCCAATGTAGACTGTGGTTCTTCTATTCTTTTATTAGATGTTCTTTTCTTTCCGCATTAGAAATACAAGGTTTGGAAGGTATTGAAGTGTTTAGAATGACCATCTGCTCTTCATTTGACTTGCTATTTCCATTTATTTCTATGCATCAATTTAAATATGTCCCAGACCATTAGCTATATAGCAGTGAGATTATTTTGAAATAGTTGTTGAAGTTCCAGAGTCAGACTCCAGCTATGAAGCATGAAAAAATATTAAGGATTAATTTATATTATCTGGTTTTGGTTTGTACAGATTCAGGTTATTTCCCTTCCTTGTTGTTATGGAACCACAGTTAGTTTATTCAAACAAAAGACCAAATGCTGTCTTTTTTTAGTACTGATAAGCACATTGAATTGAGATGCTACTGTATGTTATTATTTTAATAGCTGTGGTACAGTTTATATAATAGAGACTGGAAATCCTAATAGATTCAATTAAATGTTTGTGAAATACAAGTAACTCTACACAAATATGTACAGAGTATAGGTCTTTTCTGTAGAAGAACTCATGTGAACATACTAGTATCAAATATATGATTAGAAAAGCATGGTGCTATAACTTAGGGATTGTAACCTGTAATTAAATTATTGTAAACTGCAACATTACTTCATGGAATAACTTATCCAAGGATGAATTGTGTTGTGGTTGATTGAAGATAATGCTTTTCACAGTAGTTCTTTGTAGTACTAGTAATTGATCTTGCGTGTTGTTTTTGTTGGAGTTTATATATATATATATATATATATACACACACACACACATATATGTACATAAATGTAGACTTGAGAGGAATTTTGTAGCTTATCAGTCTTGGCTGGGAAAACTCCAATTTATTTTTCTGCCTAAATTGAGACTAAGCAAGAAAATCACTTCCCATTTTTATGTTCAGAGTTTCTTACTGTGTATGTTTCACTACGTGAGGTCTTGTAAGTTAGATGATAAGGAATTTCAGTTGGCTGTGTTAAGCTTTAGCATTATTCTAGGGTGTGAACAAATCCTCATTGATGGAGAAAATAAACACTCTAATTGCATCACATCTTTTTTGTTAGTGTTGAATGAAATTGCTGAATGTTCTGATGTTACCTGCTTTGTGCAAGTGAAGGTTTTCCTCATTTTCAGAAACAAGGAGCAGTTCTATTAAGGTTTTCCTTCTCCCTTGCTCCCATCCAGAATTGATTGCGGCTGTCATTTAAATAAATCTCTTTCATACCTTGTTAGTGGTTCCCAGAGCTGTGATATGGTATGATTTAAAATTGAGGGCTTACATTTATATAAAAAGACCAAACCCCAAAACTTCAGTTTTTATAAGCAGATCTGAAAACACCAGTACTCTGTGCAATCGTTGTGTTGCAACAAAGATCACTATTCAGCAAAGATGCAAATCCTCAGTATGTAGGTTTTATATTCAGGCTACTTACTGAGTAGAAATTCTTTCTGAATAATGAACCTTCCATGAGTGCTTTGCTTTGAGAGATGATGAATGATGAGTCTGTTATCTGTTTGAATTAAGCAGATAAGTGAAGAGCAGTGTTATTCTTCAAAATAGGTCATATCGTAGGCAACACCCTGGAAGTGCAAAGACCAGTGGGCAGTATCCACTTACTTTATCTCATGTTGTGATCTTTGGATGCAGATGTATACCTATGTGAATTAAAGCATCGTGTTATAGCTCTGTGGAGGAAAGAGCTGGTTTTATAAAGCAGCAGTGGAAAGACTTTGTTTCTTCTCCTCCCTCTTCTTTCTAATTCATGTATTGGGCTTGATTTAGATTTTTTTCTTTTTCTTTCCCTGCTGTTCAGCAATGAAGAGAGGGTGGCAGGATGCTTTCCTCTTTGTTACCAAAATGCCCTTTCCCTGAGGAGGAGTGTTCCCAGGCCTGCTCCATGACAGCTCCTGAGCCTGAGTCTCATCTGCCAAGGCCACACTGTGAGCTGTGGTTGGGAACGTGTAGCTGTAGGGTTTACTCTGCATGTGCTCAGGGTCAGCCTTGCAAAATTCATTCTGTGCACAGCTCTCAGCGGCGTGTTGGAGTTCTGCTCTTGACTTCCAGTTAATTAGAAGATGTTAATTTTGATGAGTTTTCTTTACTGCTAACTAAGACAGCAGAGATTGCCGATTCCTTTCACAGAGGCCAGTGAAGCCATTAAATGTTGACTGTAGCACTTTTCTCTTTCCTCTAAGTTCATTGCTAAACCTGTCATCTGCCTGTATGTCTGCTCTGTCTCCCTTCACTTCCCTCCTCTCCTAAGATGATATTTTACGGTTGGCTTTTGTCTATTGGATGATGAACTGTTGCAAAACTTGTAAAATAGGGAATGAAACCCTTGTTTTCAGGTGTGAAAATAGGGGAGCCTTTGGACCATCAAAACACTTCCCACAGTACTCAAACTGTTTGTTGTAAACAGTAGGCACTTGGAGGAGAAACTTTTTTTTAACTGATAGATTTTGGTAGTTCATGAAAGGTACTTAAAATATTTTAGGAGGTCAGTCTATGAAGAAATAATCTGCACAACAAATACTTGTATAGTAGTCTTAAATTTAGAATTTGAAGTAAGCTGAGGTTACTGTCTGCCTTCACTTCTTTTTCCCCTTGAATTCTCAGAGCCATCCCTTCTTTTGTTGGCATTGTTAACAATTGCATTTTTCCTGTTTATGTTGATATGCAATTCACATTATAAATTTATCTGATAGTAAAGGCTTTCTGATGCATGAGAAATTTACAAAGTATGAGTGTTTGTCTGTAAATTAGGAAAAGGAATCATCTGATGACATTTCCAGCGTGATCATAACCTGAAAAATTGCCAAAGCAAAAAGATGGGGTCTTTCATAAATACAAAATATTGTTAATCAGAAGTTTGTTTCAGAAAGCAGATTTTTCTGTTACAGCTGTCAGTTTCTTGGCATTTGTGTAATTCTAGGAGTGGAGAACTTTCCCAGCTATTTCAGTAAGCTCAGTGCTGGAAGAGAAAATAGTTTGAAGAACCTCTATGGCTTCATTGTGACTTTCAGGAGCTGTTGAAAGTGGGCAAATGGAAGTGCAAGTTCTGTCTTGAAGGATAGCCCTCAAAATGAACTCTCTTCTGCTTTCAGGATTTCCAAGGCATCTTACTGTTTACTCGAATTAAAAGTTATTTCTTAATTTAAGGCAGATACAGTTTTAAAGTAATATCAAAATCTTCAGCAGGGTGTTTAAAAAAGCTGGTTTTGGCAAGCTACAGGGCAAATGAACGGTTTGGTTGCAAAGAAAGTAGGGCAATATTTAAAGAGTACAAATTCCTTGTTATTGCATATGTACTAACCTCATTAACAGGATAAGGCTGTCAAGACTAGGGCAGTGCTAAATGACTTGTGGGAGCTACTAAATATAGATCCCATGAAAAGTCCCGGGTTTGGGAGCCCTCATTGCAGAGGGCAGCTCTCTGAGCAGTGCTGCCTGCTTTCCTGCAGGAGTTTTGGGTCAGACTCCAAGTCCCAGTACATTTCTGGGAAGAAAGCTTTTCTCCCAGTTTTCCTTTTGTGAGTCTTACAAACTGATACAGAAGGTTTGCAGTTTCCTAAGGTGATGCAGTAGTCTGTGCATTGCAGAGCTGGTACAGGTGAGATGGAGAATGAAGATGTTCTTTTGTTTCTGTGGTCTTGTACAATAAAGTGAAAGCACTCATTGGAAGCAAACAGCCAGGTACTTGTCTGATCCAGTGCAATCCAGCAAGTTTGTGGTGCTGAAAAAATGTCCCTGAAGGCAAAATATGAGTTCAGTGCAGTTCCAGAGAGGCAAGATGTGACCACTTAGTCTACTTCCAAGACTGTCACCTGCTTTGTTTGCTTTGTATGTTCTCTGAAATTCCAAACTTGGGTAATCTGTACAGCTGGAGTACAAGTAAGCTCTTTGATAGACAAACCATGGAGTGAGAGGCTGGGTGGAGGGTTGATGAGGAAATATGTGCTCTGGAAAATTCTGTTTCTGCCCTATATGGGGACATAACCTTCAGTGCTAATAAATTTGGAGTGGTTTCATCACTAAAGGATAGGTTGTAAGTGCAGAAACAGGCACCATAGTTAGTGCTAGGAGGCAAGCATGCAGCTTTGGTTTCAGAACTAAATGAATTTATAGTGTTCTTCAAAGTGACTTTTGTATCTCAGAAGCTCTTGTGAGGCTGTTGGTTCCTATGGCAGACAGCAGCAGGATTGATGTTTGAGGTAGCTAGGATTTTTAATTTTCTTTGTGTACTTCTGTGCTGGAGTAGGGCAGGAGTGAGTTTTCCTATCGCCTGAATAAATGAATACAAACTTATTCATGCTAACAGGACTTCCTGTTGTTTTTTTTTTTTTTTACATGCAGTTAGTTTTCGAAGAGAATTGTTAGAATGAAGGATTTACGGAAAATCTCTTATGTGCCTATTGTTACCTCTTTGTATCTTCCCTTCCCAAAGTCCTGGGAGCTTCATCACTACTTCCAATAAAGCTACTGCATTTACTGTATAAGAAAATTTGTTTTGGGTAAACAGCTAGCAGAGGTTCCAGCTGTCTCTGTTCACATTTGTTCCTCCTTTTAACATCTCATGTTAAGGCTGTTATGATGATGATAAATGGAAGTCAACTGCCTATCCTCCCAAGATATCATGTGGACTATCACTCTTAAAGAGTCATATGGCTGGTTTATAAGTGAATAGGTTCTGAACTGTAGATTTGTTTCAGGTCAGAAAGGATCATTGTAAACACTTAATCTGGCCTACTTCCCTGGTCAGTCTCTAGAATTTCTTGCAGAACATGTTTTAAGCCTGTCACTTTTTAGCATCAGTTCTTTCCTTGGATCTTATTTTGTTTGCCTTTAAGTGTCTTTAGTGAAAGCAGTTCAGGTTCTGTGTGGACTCTTCAGAGTGATAACAGGTGTTTTAATGTATCTGGTATTTTTGTGGTTCCTGGTATCCCTTGTCGTGGTTCTTAAGCAGCCATGTGATGAAAAGTCCTGGGATTATGAGAAAAAAATACTCTCTACATGAAGATATGTGAAGTTCACATGCAAGCCACCTCTTAGTCTTATCTTTGATTGTCTAAATAGATAAAAGCAAAACTTATTTCCAGATGCTTTTCAGACTAAAACTATTCTTTGTAGCTTTTCTTCTGACTTTGTGCGTAATGTGCAGACTAAGCTGCGCACAGCAATGTTATAGTGGCTTGCTGAATGCTGTATGAAATGGCATTGCCCTTTATTTGATTTCCTCTTGTTAAGTATTCATGGCTCACTTTCTTGGTGTAGCATTACACCAGGAGCTCACGGTCAGCTGTTTTTCTGTTGTTACACCAGAGTTCTTACAGTGCCGCTGAAATCCAGGGCGCTGTCTTGGGCCTGGTGAGTCTGAGTGAACTTGTTCCTCTGTGTGTGACCTGTGATTTCACTGAATTCAGCTACAGTGTATTGGTGGAGTTCTCTGTCCCCAAGAGATGCAAATCGGTATGTGCAACCAACAAGACGCATCGTCTCCTGCTACTGTGCAAGATTTGTGACATTCAGCAGGGGAGATCTTAGTAGTTCCCTCCCAGAAAAAGAAGAGTGACTGTGAGCAGAGCTCTTCAGGATTGCATTGACAGTGCTGGTGGCTGCTTTCCTTCCTTCCCTTCCTAGTTTTTTTTCTTTTTTCTTTTAAATCTGCCTGTTATGGACGATACACGTCTATTTTAGGAATACTTGTCCTTGTTTTTGTTGGACTGTCTCATAGCCTGTGTTTTGAGAGTACAGGTATTTCATGATCAATAGGAGTTCAGAGAATTTTTGGCTTCCTGTTCCAGTCCTGGAGCTGCAGGCAGATACCTGCCCTTTCAGCTGTTTGTGGGACTGTGATGAAAGCCAGGTCAGGGATCAGATCCAGGGATGTTTCACTGTAAAAAAAGAAAAAAAAAAAAGCTTTTGCAGCATTGCATGTCAGAAATGTTAAAGGTATGGCATAAGTAGTACGGAAAAACCTGATGGAGGGCATGGGGGCTCTTTAAAGTGAAAGTGCTTTAAAAGCCCATGTATTGTTGAGTTGGTCCTTGAGGGTATAAATAATCACTTTAGGAATGGTTTGATTCATGTACCTTGTGCTCTATGGTTTGATCATGTGAGTGCTACTTGTCTGCCCCACTGAAGTCAGACAGATTAGTCTGAAGTGGAGAAGAAATGCTTAGTTGTTGCAGCAGTTGTAGAAATTGTGGCAAGTAGTTCAAACTAGATCTGCAGGAGGTCATCTGTGCCAAAGTCAGATATCATACAGAAACATATTCTAAGGTGCCTTATTACACAATCAAATAAAAGCATAGTCTTATGGAGCAAGAAGTTAGACTTGTTTAGAAGACTTCATTTTCTTGAAATCATGATGAGTGATATAAATTATGCTGCTGTTCTTTAATTCATTGCTGACGAGACCCAGCCATCTCTCGTTTATTTTTGTAATGTAACAGGGAGCCAGAACTGATAAGAACAACAAAGCTGATACTGAAATTAGAAAGATTCTAGGAATTTTAGAGAAGGGCACCTTTATCTAGGTTTCATCTGTGGGGATTCAAATAGAACCAGGACTGAAAAGTTCTTCTTATGGCCAGTACTTGATGTGAGTGTCCTGTGAAGAAGTACTTCTACACTCCTTTTTCCTTTGAGGCTGTTTGCAAGTGAGGAGAAAATCTACGCTGTTGAGTGGAAATCACATTACATTGAGCAGAGTTTGGATTCCTAACCTGTCAGGGATCCATAAAATTCAAGTGGTTTAATTGTAAATCCTTATTTGTAGATATTCTAGAATTGAGTCTTACTGCTAGTACAAATCCAGTAATTCTTGATTGTGAGTAAAATTGAAAGATATAAATTGAATTGATGCTTGTAACTCTCAGTTTTGTTTCTGAGAGACTGTAGATGAGTTTGACTTCGTGTTGTCTTTTCCAAATTAACTTCACAAGCTTTACAAGCTTTAAATTATTACTTTTATGGAAAGAAACTTTATTTAGGAACATGATCTAAACTAACATTTTTTAAGAAGCAGGTGGAAGATTATTTATGTCGTAAGCACAAATGGACAGTTCTGAATAATGTTGAAAGAGTTTCAGTGGAAAATATGCTTTCAGCTCCAAATCCACAAGTTACAATAGAAAGACAGGTTTCAACTAGAATGACAACTATTTTAAACATTTGAATTAACATGCCTTTTTCCCCCCCCCTCCTTTTTTTTTTTGGGGGGGGGGTGGGGACAGAGAAAAACAGTTTATGGTTTTGCTTCAGGATTTTCTTTCTTTTTACCAGCTAGCTGTGTTCTTCTGATGGCTTGTGGAATAAATCCAATTTTCAAAATGCTTGAGAAAACAGAGTTCCCAGTCCATCTGGTGCTTCTTTGTGTACATGCATGCCTGCATCCATTTTCAGTCAGGGATGTTGCACTGCAGCTGCAGGGTGAGTGACATAACTTGGGGTCCTGGTCTGGGAAGCTAAAGGGTGAATGCATCCTGACTAGGTTGCTCAGAGGTGCTAGTTTTAGGCTTCATGGGTGAAGGTTTCCACTTCAAGATTTGCTTAATTTTTGTTTATTATTATTTACTTATTTTAAGCTGAAGGCATTTGCTGCTCCTCTTCTGATGCTCCCAAAGCATCTTTGAAGGTGTTATACTGTCTGGGTAGTAAGGTGACAATGTAATCCCCATCTGGACAGAAAGACTTGAAGCTTTGATAAACTGCTGCAAAAAGATTACTGAAGATTGCCTAAGATATTATTGCCTTTAGCTGTCCTGCTTTGTGACTAAAGTGACAGAAGGCTCTGTGTGCGCCTGTATCTCAGCCTGTCTGTTGAATAACCAGATGTGAGTTTCAACCTTGAAATTCTGCAGTGCAGTGACCAAGATAAAAGTGTATGTTTTGTGTTGTGGAGGAAATGGTGATCTCTAGCTGAGTCATGGGAACTGGAGGATTTTAGAGGGTACTGATCTATTAAAGTCCTGCAGTAAGATTGCCTGTTTGGGCTTCCACCCTATTAAGGAAGAGTCCACTCTTCTAGCGTGCTTCACCAGCAGAGTCACCAAATCCTTTGCACTTGTGTTGCCATGAGCTTACTGTTTTAGTTTACAGGCACTCTATGGCTGTAGTATGGCAGATGTTGTGGGAGTGGAGCATTTGCTGTGGTTCTGTGAGAAGCTGGGAGCAGCAGTTGCTTGCCCTAGGAGGCTTCTTGGTATGATTCTGGACTGCTCCTTCTGCATTCACAGAATTCCTCTGTAGGGATTTTTGTCTGGAAGACCCCCAGAAGCTACCACAAATGTACTTCTGCAGCAAACTGAGTTTTATACTGGCCAAAATGGGATATGAAACCCTGTCTGCAACAAAAATCGAGTTGATAAACTACAGAAACATAACACAGTCTGTAGATGCAAAGCCTTTTGACTGCGTGAGATTGAGGAAATTAGTTTAGCTGTAGTGTCTTTTTATCTGGACTTTGTTCTGGAAGCGCGATTTCACCTTGCACAAATACTGGAAGTTGACTAAGGGTATTGCAGTGTTACAGTACAAAGTTCCTTTTGCTTTGACATTCTTTATTGGATTGAGATGATTGTCTTGTGATAACCTTGTAGGGTGGAAAAGATGAGCTTTCCTTGTGGAACACCCAATAAGCCTAAATTAAAAATTTACAGCTTTTTGCATGAAGCTGGCTGTGAATTTGGCTAAGAACAGTGCTAAAATGTAGACAAAGCTGATAATTTACTAAAATACATTTCTGTCTGGGCTACAGCTAATCTAGACAGATTATAGGTATTCTAGGTATATATTAGTGACTTGTGACACACTTGTAATCACAGAAAAACATTTGTCATAAACTTTTCAAACCAGTAGATAAAATTTGATTTTATATTCCCCAGCCCAAGTGCTTTAGGTTAGCAGGGTGGAGGGTGGGGAGGCAATTCCAAATTAGTGCGGTTAAGCCCTCTGATCACCTGAGACTTTTTTTAAACATTTCTGCTGATTCTGAGAGGGGAAGGAAACCAAGTCCTCATGTGAATTTGTGTAGTTCGTGACTTGTCTAAATAAATGAATTACTAGGTCATTCTGTCAGTGTACAATAAATAAAAATAGGCAAAATTTAAGTGCAGTACTCGTATCTTCTGCATCACCTAAAATGCTTTTGTATACTTCATTTACAACTTTGCCAGCCTCAGTGAAGTGTGTATTTGAGAATTGGCAGATTTCTGTCAAATCGGTTTCGCTCTAACTGCTGTCTTCAGAGTATGTAGTTGAGATAAACTAGCAGCATGAGGGCTATCTGCAGTTGTGATAGAGATGACAAATCAGTCTACTGTGTTATTTTTGTGTTTAAAACTTTGTTTATATATATGTGTATACCTATATAAGCTTGTATGTGGTTTGCAATAACCATGTGTCTAATTATAAGAAGGATTTATCTCAGTCTCAATGTACTTGGTTTTGATCAAGCTGTATTGGCCCTAAAGAGTTGCTAAAACCCTATAGCTGGGCTGCTTTTCCTCTAGAAAGAAAAGCTTTCTCTACTTATTGCTGATGCTGCTTTTAAGCTTCTGCATTTAAATATGAAACTCTATTGCCTTGAGTTGGGTGTGCTAGGTGCCAAGTGTAAAAGCTTTACTGGTACTTCCTGGATTGGGTAACAAGCCACAGAGTAGAAAACAGTAAAATTAGTGTTGCTTCCAGTATTTTAATTTACCAACTTTACATGCTTTCTCAAGGACGGTCTTGGTCAGAAATGTGCCGTTCTTGTAGTGCTGTGGCATTGAATATGGTTAATTGAACCTTATGTTAAGGAAGGCAAGGAGAGGAAAACCCACCTCTTCCTTTCTTATATTCCTTCTCTCCTTCTGTCTCTAAGCTGATCATCCTTCAGAGTCAAGCTGGTATCTCATTCAGACTAGACCCTTTCCTATTTTTGATACTTTTGGCATGGGCTGTCACAGTAAATTATGATCAAGATTTCAGCTGTCATTTGAGTCTTAAGTTGATTATCAGCATGGCATGTGTAACCTGAATTGTAAGTGGATTTGTATGTAGGTAACAGACTGAATGAAACCTAGAGAATATGCTCAAAAGAAGGAGTTCAGATTGTGTTCTTTCAAAGATGCCATTTAAATAGAGCTGCTTTTTAGGCTGGTCTACCTGGAAAGTATTATTTTCCCTCGCTGATAAAGATGGGGGACGGGTATCTGCTTTTTATTTGTGTTGGTGTCACCTCTAGTTTGCTCTTCTTCTGCATGCTCCTGGGCAGTGTTTAAAAGCTGTGGATGTTCTACTCTTTTGATATGCATACCTCTGAGAATCTGCCAGGTGATCACTGCAGCTTTCTCCGGATTTCATGCTGCTGACACAGGAGACGGCTATTTTACTGTGATAATCTGTTCCCATCAGGTTCAACTGCATTGGCCAATATATTCAAGACTGTACATCAATGTGGTGTGGTAGCTGGATTTTATTTTATTTTTTTTGTCTTAATGTGCCTCTTAACAGAGCTAACCTGTCTTCCCTAATAATTGTACTGCTCACACCGGTTCTGTGCGCTTTGAGTTTCATTCTCTGAACTTAAAATAATCTATGTGCCATGCCCATAGCGTATTTCTTTCCAGCCTGGTGGACTAAATGTATACTTGCATAAGTACCATGGGGAATGAGTCAGTGAAACAGTAGTTACCTTGCCCCATCTCCAGAAACATACTCTTGATATTTTTGGTTTGAACTACATCTTTTGTTAGGAAAATTTCAAGGCTAAAATTTGTGCTTTTTATGATATAAAGCATGTTTTTGACAGGGTGTTGAAGAAGTGTTTGCCACTTATGCCTTAACTTTATCTGGGATCTTGGTTTTGATGAATGTGGACCTTTCAAAAGCTAAACCCATGGAGAAAATCTCATTTCTGTGGAGGAAATTTCGTTTCTGGGGAAGGCATACCTTATGACTATCATCTATAAAGTGTCTTTTAAGAACAAAGACAGGAGAATGATGCTGCCAACCTCAGACTGCTAATGTGATTTTAGACAATACTTTAAGCGAAGTAGGACTATTGTATTTGTTTTTATTAGATGAGGAGAAATGTTGTAAACTGGCTTCTGTGAAGACCTAGCAAATAAAGTATTACTCAGGCAGTCAACTAGTAGAGATCTTTATGATGCTCTGGAGTTTGGCGCTTTGGTGTACAGTTTGTTCAACCTGGGGGAAAAGATTTGACAAGTTGTTCTGCTTCAGCCTTCTAGTGAGTAAGACCATGTGTTGAAGCTTGGTGACAAAATAAGTCAAAAGGTGGGTTAAACTGGGTTTTACGACCTTAATGATAACTTGGATTTAGTTAAATGGAATGTTAAGCATTAACACATGAAAAAATTAATGGCAAAACACTGAAGTTAGAAAATGAACAGCTTATATCAAGCCATTCGATGTGCATTTTTCTAAACAAAGATGAACTCATGTATTTGTCTTAAAGGCAGAGATTGCATTAACTCTGCTCCAAGCCTGTGTAATTTGTCGTAATTTGTTTGTAATAGTAAGAAAGAATGTTACGAACCATGCAACTCGCCATAGTTGTCATTCTTTTTGACACATTGAATTTGTATGCTCATGCAGCAGTCTTGACAGAAAAACATGTCTTCAATTTGCTGCATGCTTTTAGGAGAAAAATAAAATCAACCTGAGGTTGCCCAGTGTTGACACTCTTAAGAATTTGAAAGTGTTCGCTAACTTGCATAGAATAGGTGCAAATATGAGATTATGTGAGTCGGGAAAGGCTTTTTTAAATACATAACCACTTGGTATTCTTGAATAAAATCTACTGCATTCCTCAGTGATCTTACACTCACAGAATGCAGTACCTTGGTGGTTTTGCTCTAATAATGCTAAAGTACAGCTACCTGTTGTTCAATAAAACTTCATTATGTATGCTTTGTGACTATCAAATGATCTCTGTTTTGAGTTGCCATGACTCATTTGGGGATGGGCTATGATGACAAGCCAAACACATGACACTTAACTGATTTTGTTATCTACATTCTCTTCCTGAAGCTGTCGTACTCTTCACATGAATTTTTAGTGACTGGTTCCTGACTTCCTAACTTAATTGTATGTTGGTGCATTCTGTATTTGCTTTGTGCAAAGGAAATTCCAACTACAGCTCTGGGACCTAAAGATCTACAGAGTGATAAAAACTTCCTTCTAAGCCAGTCCATAAATAAACTGGCACAAGTACTTAGCACAATGTTGTGAAAACTGTCATTGGTGTAAAACCAAACTTGAACTTGGGAAGTTAAATGATGAGTTTATTTATAAAAAAGGGGGGGGGGAAGAATGGTGCCTTTGTTATTCCAGTGTAGAGTTTGTTCAGTTTGGGGAGAGAAGTGGAGCAAGACAGAAAAGGTTTGTGGTCAAAGCTAGATTTACATTCCTGAAATAAAAAGAATCTTTGCTAGGGGAAAACTTAACTGCTGTCATTAGTATAAGTATCTCCTATGGTCAAGCAGTAGACAGGTAATTTCTGATTGCCTTTATTACGGAGCTTCTGTTAACAGCCAGCCGGAAGATCTTTATATAATTTGAACTGTCATGCCTGCATTTTCTAGTGATGGATTTGTTCTTAATTTTTACATTAAAACATTAGTTTTTATAATCGGGGTTGACAAAAAGTTTCTGGAAACTAATGAGCCTCTGCTGTGGAAGGTGTGGTGTAAAGGTTGGGAACCTTGTGTTTATTTAAAATGTCACATGAATAAAAGAGCAGTAAAAGTGAGAGGAAGGGCAAAGGCAGTAAGAATGTGACTGGTGGCTGACTGCAGTATGTGCGCACCTTTAAAGGCTCCAGACCACAAGCTCGCTTTGTTGATAGTCATCACCTTGGTGAACTTCTGCCAGTGGCATAGAATGAAGCAGGTCTCCAGCTTTTCAACTAACTTCACTGAATGCTGCACTTTGCTAATAATGAATTCAAGCAAGGTACACATTTGTAACATACTTCCGTTCTGATTCTTCTTCCTATCCCTTCCCTCTTTCAGTAATCATGATGTCTAGTAATAAAGGTTTTCACAAGCGCTTTGTACAATTTAAAAGTCCAGAAAAGCTGAAGTACAAATTCTGATGTTATTTTGTTGAGAAACTGGGATGACTGTGCCATCCTTCTTCCAAAATGAAAATTATGGCAGCCCAAAATAGCCAAGAAGTAAAGCAGGAAGTAATACCTGAATAACATCATTACTTTAAAAGATACGCTTCCAGAGTGATCTGGAAAAGTAGACACAGCTTATCCAGAAAACGCCAATCATTAAATGCTGTCATTTGTATTGTCCATTTAGCATGTGTCCATTTAGCATGAGTGCTGATTTTCAGATAAAGGAAGTTGATGGGAACAGATTCAGGTGAACAGAGTTGGTTTTATTCCTGATGTTTTAGGGATTATGTTCTTTTAGTTCATGTTGTTAGAAGCTTTTTGTCAGGAAAATGCATCAAAGATGAAGCAAATCAACAGTAAGAACTCTGTTCAGTAGCTAAAACATCCTTCTTGGTGGTGGCAGTATTTGTGTACTGAAGTTGAATACTTGTCTACTTTGCACGGGTCTTCCAAAGTAATCAGCATGTATATACTGTTATATAGTAATTAAAACATTGGCAATTTAAAAGGCTCTGAACTCTAAAAATGCCAGGCTTGAGGAAACCATTCGTATGTGTGCTTTCTGGAGTAATTTGTCACGTGAATTGAATGTGAAGCCCCTATTGAAAGCAAATGAACTAGTAAAGAACTGACCTAGCCGAATTGTAAATGAGCCTTAGAAATGAGTATAAGGCCAGTGTTCATACTGAAAATATAAGATAGCTACTTGTGACAGTGGAAGGATGTTTAACTGTTGCATGATGATTTTTGTTTTCTGAAAGGGTGTGAGGTAAGGAAGTAGGATGCAGGGAGAAAAAATACACTGAAGGAAAAATGGTAGTGGTATACTGGCAGTCTTGGTACTAAATGTGAGTGGCCTTAGGAGTGCTATTTAAATAGGGGCATGTGGTGAAAGTATGTCATTGCTAATAGCAGTGAATTGCAGTAGTTCGTAATCAGGTATTTTTGCCTGCATGGATCCATTTTTTGATGATATGCAGTAGGACATACTGAGATTGAGCTCTTTTTGTTCAGCAGCATAATGTATATGGCCTATATGCGATTGCATTCCCTTCCTTGAAACCGTGTTTTGTTCTAGTACTTGGTCCCTGAGAGCTGCTGGACCCCACACCTCTGTGCTTGAAACTTGGGAAGATACCACTAAAAGTATGGACCGAAGCAGAGTAAGATTAGTATTTCTGAGTTTATTGTGGTGCCAGCAAGCTGGGACCTGCTTACTCCAGTGCTCCACCCTTGTCAGGAGACAAGTAGGCCGTGCAAACAGTAATATGTCAATAGGCCTTTCACCTGGCCAGAGCAAACACAGATCTGATGGACTATCTTGGCAGATGATATGCAGCCAGCATGATGAATTTTTATTCTGTAGTTCATATTTGGTATAGATCTGTTTCTCTGTACAAAAAATACCATGCTTTGTGCTCTGAAGTAGGTGTCAAGCTTCAGACTGCCTTTATTGTCTTAGTCTTCTTTATGCCTACTTCTTTTAAGTATGGTTTCAGGGAGTGGGGATTTGAAAAAAAAGAGAGTCAGTGCAAGTCTCACAGTCAGCAGCGTTTAGTTGCTCCTCAGATTCACCATTTTCCATTTTGGAAACTGGTTTGTTAAAAGAGCAAGGCTGGTATACTGTGCAATAGAAACTTTTTTGCAGGATTGAATTACTCATAAAAGTGAATGCTTTTTCAACTGAGCTCATCCCTTATATTTCACTATTTGAAATTTTATAGGAGGGATGTTTTATGCTAGCTCTAGTACTGTATCTTCAGCAATTTTTGTCTTGACAGTATTACAGCCTATATAGTAAGCCATTTTTGACCCCTGCTCATGTAATGTCTTCAGTTGCTCATTCTCAAAGTTTGCTCCCTGAAATCAGTGTGGTATGAAGAGCTAGGTAAGCCACTGTCTGCTTGAATTAGTGTGCTGCTGTGATCTTTCTGTCTCCTTTTCCTACACTTTCCAGTTGCTTAGCATGTTGGGTTTATTTCAGTTAAACCAGAATGTTAGTTGTACTCATTCTTCTTCAAGTCACTTTTATGCCTGGGAGATTTTTAGGTCCATTAGTTTTGTTGGATGGGCAGATGAGGACTTTGTTCCTGTTTTGTCCAAGGAGACTGCTAGCTAGCAGAGGTGCTCTTTTCCCCTTCAAAAAGAGATCCTGGCAGCTTGTGTCAGCGTTAAAAAGTGTTTGTGTATTGGATGTCTGCAGGGCTGCTGCTTCAGCCTAGATGTTCCTTCCCCCAGAATAATTCAGCAGGAGCCCAGTTCTTTTGTTCTTATTTAGGTACCTAAGACCCAACTGATTCTTATCTTGCAGACTTTGAGATTTGCTGTTTGTTGCCACAAGTAGGAAGAGAGTAGGAGAATGTGAGGGAACAGTTCTTGCACAACCTGTGGTTATTTGGACTCTGTGGTAGTCTTACTTGGCTTGCATTCCTTCTCTGCCCCCATTTCTTTAGTGTGGTTGGTGCGGAGATGAGGCATTAGCAAGGGAAACAGGACAGTAGAGATTAAGCCACCTTTGTATAGAAGCCACACATACCTGGGGTGATTAGGAAGTTCTAGAGCTCTGCATAGGTGAGCAGTTTCCACAGACAGTGAATAGCAGGATACTGTGTGAGGAGTCTGAGGTGCTTACCTGTGAGACGAGGAATTCTCACAGACGTGGTTTCTTTCTGGAGATCCAGTTGCTGAAGAGAGGTAATGGTGGGGAAGCTTTTTTCCTGTGTACAAGGCAGCACCATATCCTACTCTTTCCCAAGAATGAGAGAGGGCTGTGGTGAGCACAGATACACAACAGAGGAATGTTGCTGGGCATTGAAACCAAAATTAGGTTTTGATTGTCTTATCCCCTGCCTGGCTTCTGATAAACATGGAAACTGCAGCTAAATTTTGCAATTTGAACCTTTGATATATGCCTCTTCATGTCAAATGTAATCTATTGTATGGTAATTAGTCATCCAGGACATAACAGAAGCACATAACGATTGTTATGCTGATTGTGCTGTGGACTTCCTGGCTAAATGTTTGTGTATGGAGGGCGGAAAAAACCCACACAAAATTGATGTATTGGTTGCAGATATCTCTGTAACCTTGTCTGGCCATCACAAATGGCCTTTGACAAGAAATTTTATAATTTGCATAGGTACCATTCTTGCCTGTGATAATGAGATGTAGAGATACAGTACATAACTGCATATGTGCTTAGAGGGTGGGTTTTGCTACGTTTCAGGCGAAGTCACAGATTAATAGTGCTGGTCTGTTGTACCTTGGCAAATCTCCAGCATATTTGCTGTTCACTTGTGCTCTGATCTGCTGCAAAGGAGCTCGTCATAAAAACACATCCATCTCTCTTTAATCTATTACTGTATAAATAAAATTTTGCAGAAAGCATCCAAAAATAGTTTTATTTTTTGGAATGCATGCCCTAATCCTGTTATGTAATACAGGTATGTGTGACTTGTTGTTCAGTTGCTAAATGAAAAGATAGAGGAATTAACATTCCCTTCGGAAGATAAACAGTTTTCTTGGAATAGCTGCTTAAATAAATGAGAGATGCTGTTTTACCCCTCCTCCCCTTAAAAAAAAGGCTGAATTAATGGATGCTTTCATACCAGCCCTTAGGTATTCTGAATCTTAATTTAAACTTGAATGAGGCTGGAATGTTGTTTGCTCTTGTGAGTATGTGTGCAATTTGAAAAAGACATTTGCACTGCAGCTCTTACTAGTGACACCTGCTTTGATTCCTGATTGTTCTCTTTCTCTGCTGCGAAATGATGCACATGCCAGCAGGAGGTTTTTCTTTATGTAATTTTAAAGAAAACTCATTTTGGTGAATTTCCTTGAAGTACTCTCTTAGAATAAAGGACCCTTACTTTTATTCCATGTAAATATTTACATGTCAGTTTGACTTTCTGAATGTAGTAAATCTGTTCCTGAAAGCTGATAGCATTTAAGAAAACCAACAGTTTAATGACTTTTGGTGGGTCTTTCATGTATGAGAGCAAATTACTGAGACAATTAGAGCCTTAGGAACAATAACATAGCTAGAACAGATAATTATTCCTCCCCCCCCCCCCCCCCCCCCCCCAAATAAATTGGAAGGATATGGAACAGTTGCAAGTCAAGGTGCTAAAACCCCAGATAGCAGGGAAGTTAGAAGTTTCAGTAAATTAGGGCATTTTGAGTGTGTAGAAAGAGTCCTGCTTGCTTGTAATAAAGCAGCAGTGCTTCAGGTGAAAGCTGAACCCACATTCCAGGATTATCTGATGTGTATTATCAAGAAATGTTCCTCATGTTGGAGGAAATATAAACTAATGCTATTAAATAACCTGGAATAAAGCAGGCTGCTACCAGTCATAGCTTGCTCTTAGCAGAGTGTAATACACAGGAGAAACTAATGTGGAAAGAATTATTGCAAACCCACATCTCTCCATCTGAGTTTTGGATGTTGAAACAGCAGAGTGATAACTGAGAATTTGCTTCCGTGCTTGGAAGCTGGCAGACATGCAAAGTGACCCAGAATAAAGAACACTATTACTAGGAATAGCATTGGGAACAAATACAGCTGTTTATAAACTATGTTCCCAATGAAATTATTTGGACTTTGTGCAGGCTTAATTGAAAGCAGTCTAGACCTCTGCCTGTGCTCTACATTGTTTTCATCTCAGAACTTCACAGACAGCTGCTTAACAAAATGGAAAAATAAGGGACTGAAACAATAGCAAAATTTAGGGTTTAAAATCAGAAGTCTGCTTTCAGGGCTGATTCTGTTTGTTGTTGCATGGATTTTTTTCTTTGCATTGTTTATTTGTTCTTCCTTTGAACCTGAAGTGTAGCTGAAGGTTATGTGCCTTGGAGGGTGGTGGTGTGTGCCCAGATTTTTCACTTCATTTCAGTTGGGTGCACGTTCCTTTGGGTTGCCTTGTAAATACCAGCCTCTGTGTATGTGTGTTTCTTTTTAATCTTGATAGCATTTGTTTTGATTTTGGCATGCATATATATTAGCCCCCGGTAGAGATGAGTCACAGCTGAGACACTGTACAAGTGCAGTGCTGTTTATCAAGTAGTAATTTCAGACTTCATTTAAATATATTTCATTTAGCTTGAAGGTGTGTGCGCCTTGAAGAACAGGCTTGACAAGATCTCGAAGTGTAAGTTGTAGCAAGGCAAATTTGATCTGTAAGGAGTTTATAGCTCTGAAGAGCAATATTAAGAGTTGTTGAAATGATGCAGTGAACAGAAGAAAGATTTGGTGCAAGATGAAAAATACAGAAGAAAATAGAGAATGGATAATGTATAAAATGAGACGGTTGGGAAACAGATTGCTGACTTCAGTCTCTTGGAAAGAAAAATATAACTTATAGAAGGAAAGTTATATTTACCATAAAGCTAAGCTACTAAAAAGGATGAAAAAGAGCAAAAATTACGAAGTAGAAATTAAAAGGAGGAATAAACAAGAGGAAAAGAGTGTTTCAGTCTTTTCTCCTTTTAAAATATGCCTTAATGCTGTGTGGCAGTGTCCATTCTCAGGTGTGTGTGGGTGAAACTTCAGTGGTTTGAACTGTTCTGTCAGGACCTTCCTTGCATTTTGTGACTTCTAATTCTTGCACTAAAGCACGGAAGGAGTGCATGTCCCCTCTCCCAGGTTCTTCTTTCAGCAGTGGTAGGGAGACAGAATCTAGAAACTGTTTAATCCTTTATCTTTGCTAAGTAGTCATAGGCTGGCTTATTATTTGGTTAGAAGTCTTACCTGCCTGTTCCTCAGCAAAGGCAAGGGCCAAGTCCTGCGTCTAGGGAGGAATAACCCCAGGCAGCTGTACATGCTGGGGGGAGGTGTGTGGGGGTGGTGGTGTGGAGCATCTTAGATGAGGGTGCAAGGAAGATGGAGCCAGGCTGTTTGCACTGGTGCCCAGTGGCAGGACCAGAGGTAGTGCTCACAAGCTGAAGCACTGGAAGGTCTGCCTGAACATCAGGAAGAGGCTTTTTACTGAGGGTGACCAAGCACCGGAACAGGTTGTTCAGGGAGATGAAATCTATCCATGGAGATACTCGGAAGCAGTTTGCACAGTCTTGGACAAGCTGCTATAGTTGGCCCTACTTGAGCAGAGGGGTTGGACCAGTTGACCTCCAGGGGTCCATTCCAACCTTAACCATTCCGATTCTGTTCTTAACATGGACAGTTATTAATTACAGAACAAACCCACTCTAAAGATACCGGGGACTTAATACTGCAAAGGCATTTTGTACCACAGAAATGCAAGTGGTGGTGTTTGTTTGCCCAAGATACTAGGGCAGAGTCACATCTCTTTGAACTATTTGTCAGTCTTGTTTTTGCAAATTGTCAAAGGCAAGAGATCCCAAAACATCCTTTGGTATCTTGTTTGTTTTTTTTTTAATGTTTTAACTATGAAAAGTTTAGTCTAATCTAAATAATTTCAGATGCAAGTTTAAACTTCATTGTTCCGTGCAAAACATTGCTGACTGCTGTCTTCCTAACACACTTGTGTGTTTTGAGAGAGTGTACATTTAGACTGTTGTGGTTGGGCTCTGGGTTCTTGGGTGGTGGGCAGAGTAGCCTTTTCATTTTTGAGACAAGCATCCAAAACAGCCTTGTTACTTGTTCTTTATAAGCTGTATTTGCTAAAACCGTTATTCCTGCAGTTCTCTCTTGGGTGCTTTATCTTTCTCTGTCAGCAGTTTAAGCTTAAGTTGAAGCCCCAAACTGAGGTTGTGATTTGCTATTAGCACCAAGGAACTATAATTGCTTTCCAGACCTCATTGATTGTCCAGGATAACAATCCTCCTAGAAGTGGGACTTAATTCTTTAGGAAATGGTCTAGCATTGACCGTATGCAGTTTCTAATCCACTGTGATCACCTCATTCTCCTCTGCTTCATTAGTTTATTTCCTTTGTAGTATCTTATATTTGATGTGGGGGTTTTGTGTGTTCAGACCTCTTTTGGTTGGTACTTTACTTGCACCCCTTTGACTTCTTAGTGCAATCTTTAAAAAAAAGCATGATGCAGAATTGTTTAATTTGGACATTTTTGCCTAAGTTACCTGAGCTGCGATCTTAATGCCGTCTATAAATGTTTAAAAGCATACCCATTCTGTCATCCAAACCACTAATTACAACTGTTGGAAATAATCAGATCCAGGAAATAACTTAAAATGCTCTTCTGCTGATTATTTAGCTGCTGTGTTGTGAGTGCAGTTGGTCAACCAGACGAGTCCCCACCTTGTTGTATATTGGATCATGTATCTCCAAGTTGTTTATGAGAGCATTTAGGGAAATTTATGTTTGGAACCTATTGGGCTAGAACTATACTTTAACTGTGGCTTTCCTTTCAACCTCTAGTTTAATTGCTCTGTTGGAATGGAAAGAACAGGCTTCGCTAGGAAGTAACATACTTGAAATGCCCTTAGTGCAAGGAGAGGGAGTAATGTAGCATCTATTATGTGGTTCTCCTGTAAAGAAAAGCCAAGTATTTTACTTGTGTAAACCTCAAATGCTGAGAATTTGTGGAAAGAACCCATCCTGACTATGGAAGGAGGACAGTCCTCTCCTATTCTGATATGGGTCGCAGGTTAGAGAAAGTAGCAGTTAAGACTTTCTGACTTTTTATTTAAGTAGTAGGATGGAAGAAGTATCTATCAATAGGCTCCTAGCTGGTAAATACTTGTCTTCATACTATTTGCCGTAACATTTCCTAGACAAATCAACCCCCCTTTAACATATACTGAGAATAAATAAATAATTCAAGAATTGTTTGACCAGGACCTTTGTTCTAAGGGACTGTGGCACCTGATTTGTACATCAGAGGGATTTTTTTCTTTGTTCTTTTTAGTGGGGATTTGCTTACTAGTAATGAGTACAGATAGGATCCATTACTGTAGAAGGACTTACTCAAACTGCCTTCTTGGAGGGGACCAATTTACGTTTTGGGAGCTTTTCTCTTTGTATTTATCTTGCTGAAGTGCCACTGTGTTATTGCAAGGATTTTCTTTGGTTATTGCTCTTTTCCACTTCAGTGATAACTTCTCTTGTAGAAGAATTGGTTATAGAAGCAGCTGTGCTTTTCTGGTATCCTAGATTGATAAAGGAAAAGAAATACATGATTTTTTTTCCCTTTCCATAGTAGGAATTCCTGAAAAAAAAAAAAAAAGGTGTATGGAAGGTTAGTTGGGATTAACAGTACAAAACTTCTAACTGCTTCCTGCCCGAGAGTGTGGCTGTGCGAGTGCGGGGTCCAGCAGCACTCTGCGCTTCTGGAAGGAGCAAGCCAGCAGGCATTTTTGAGGCGCATGCTGCTGAGGTATAGTTGCGTGTGCATCCCTCCATCTGTAATAGAGCAGAAAGATTCCCACCTTGGTTCATTCTGAGCTGAACTTTGTGGGGTGTCTGCAAGCCAAGAAATACCTCATGACTTGTTCATTTTTATTTTCAAATTAGTTATTCCAGCTTTCTGTAGAAAATACCACTTCTTCTTTGCACCAGAAAACGCTGTCTACTGCCAACATCGTCCTGTTGGCCGCTAGTCAGTGCAGTATTTTTATTAGCCATTCTACTCTTGTGGAAAAGGACTGGGAATTCCCAATTGGGAATTTCTTCATAACAAAGTGCTGAAGGTCTCCACTTGGGTTCCATTTCATAATATATGGTCAAGAAATTACTACCTGATAGTGTACATTTAACAAGAGTGAGCTTACCCAATCTCATTGCCTTCTATGGCAAAATGGCTGGCTATATAAATGATAGAAGAATAGTGAATAATATTATGTTTCGAGTTAACTGAAGTTTTGGAAACTGTCTGCAATTGCATGCACATTTAGAAGTTGAGGGTAGTATGGGCTGGCTGAACAATTTGCTTAATGGGTTGAAAATCAGCCAGACTATTATCAATTGTTCGACATCCAGCTGGCAGCTGACATGAGTGCAGTGTGACAAGGGTTGATTCCGGGGTCTGTGTTTTTCAATACGTAGTGATTTGGATATGACATATTTGCAAATGACACTAAATTAGTAGGAGCGGCTGACATGGAGTATAGCAAAGCAGAAATCCCAAGAGATCATGAGAGACGTAAGGATTAGGACATCAGAGGCTTCATGAGAAAAGGCTAATGCTGCACCCATCTGCAAGAAAGTCAGGGAAAACTCTTAAAAGATACAGGCTTGTTGTGCAAAGTTGTGCACCTGAGGCATAACAATACTGTCAATCAGTACAGGCTGGGAAATGATGGGCTAAGTGGCACCTTTACTCTAAAGGGCTGGAGGCTATTGTTGAAACCAAGTTGAATATGAACCGGTAGTGTTCTGTCACTGTCAATAAATCTGGTATCGTGCTGTATTAGGAGTGTGGCCAGCAGATCAAGGGAAATTATTGTTCTTCTGTACTTGGCACTGATAAGCCTACACCAGGAACATTCGCTTTGGGCCAACTAATTTAAAATAAACGTCAAAAAACTGTAGGTGTTTCTGTGAATGATGACCACAGTGGTCTGCGAGACCTCCAAGGGGAGGCTGAGGGGAGTAAATTCTGTCTGGTGTAGGGTAGGCTAAGGGGTGATGAAATACCAGCCTGCAGCTATTTGGAGAGCAGTTATAAAGGTGAGGAGGCAAGCATGTCTTCGTAATGGCAGGTGATGTAGCAAGACCAAAGACCTGTTTTCAGCTTGAGAGGTTCACACTGGACGTTACAAAAAATTTCTTCCCTGAGAATATAGTGTTGCATTAGAGGAGGTTATTCAGAGAAGCCGTGAGATCTCTACCCTTAAAGGGTAGAGCTGGCTTGTCTGTCTTTACATCCATCCTTACTGTGTCTGGATCTGCAAGACAAAGGATATATTGGAACCTCGTGTCCTTTGATAATTTCACATTATCTTAGTTTGGTTTTCTTCTGTTTTGCTTAGGGTTTTATATGTATAGATGTGAAACCTCTCTCAATTCAGTGGAGATGCTTTGACATGCTCTAGCAGCATGCTTTCCAGTTAATTAATGTACCTCCAGTGTACAGAGAGGGAGAGGTGGGGAAAGAAAAATCAACACTGTTGTATCCCTTTGAACAAGAATGTTTTGTTCAGCATTGGCACCATTAGTCTTTTGGGCTTTTCCTAGGGGAATGTGGTAATCTTTTTGCCTCCAGGATTGCAGTCTGGTTTTTCTTCCTACCAAGGGACTGGCAGATCTACTAGGCAAGGGTTTTTTTATTTGTTTGGGTTTCTTTTTGTATGTTGTTTTTCAGAGTGTTGGGGGTTTTTGTTTTATTGTCCTCATAATGTTAAGAAATATCCTTCTATTAATGGAATCCTTAGTATCCTAGTAGGCTTTGCTGCTTTAAATCAACTTCTTGACAGAAATAGGACTGAGAAAGTGAGATTTAAGTGTGCATGGGTGCCTTCACATGTGCACCTGTGCACATGTTTGACTACTCTGGAGAGCTTGGAATTCCTCAGAAGCAGCTCTGTCTTAAGTTCCTTGTGTTTTACTAAATCAGCATCTCTGTCACAAGGGCTTTCTCTGTCAGTGATGGATGCCAATTCAAGTTCAGCATAATAGGCAGCGAGAAACTTGAAAGCAGTAGAGAGCTTGTGAAATTCGTAAGAGTATGTTTAGTAATTCCTGTCTGTGTCTTCAAGAATTAGTAAAGAATATGTATATTCACACGAAAAGACCGAGTTTATGAGTATAAACATTGGCTTGCTGCAGCAGTATAATAATCCAAATCTCTGTGCTTAGTATGTTTAATATGAAATAATCTTTTATTCTGAGTAGTACAACACTGATTATCCCCCTACCTAAATCTTAGTTGCTGCTTAATTATTATCTTTCAGGAGTAATATGCCATACCTCTACACCTGGTATTTTTTTGTCTGGAACAGATGGTAATTTTGTGCTAATCATGAAATCCAACTTTCCCATGGTGGGTATGTGCTGTGAACATGAAGCAAAAAATCTGAGTTACTTACGAGTTTGTGTTTGAAAGCCGTTCCAGAGTAGCGGGTTATGTGATACCTCTGCTTGCTTTCGCTTACTTTGAGGCACAGAATTTGTGGCACAGTTTTCTGGAGTTGTTCATCTGGGCAATGTGTTGCTTGGGTAATCCTTTGAGTATAGGCTGTTTGTTGATTCAGGGCCTTCTGCCAACTGATTGCCCAATTCATTTTCCTCCTGTACCTTAATTCTTGTCTTGCAATCTGTTCTCTAGTACAATTATATACGCATGCAAGAATTTTGTTAGTTTTGGAAAACTTTTATCAGTTTTAATATATCTGTTCATAAATATCTTGTCTGCTTTGGTTTTTTACTGCCGTTTTCTTCCCCCCTCTGGGGCCTCCAGATTGGGCTTTTACATTTGGTTCTATAATGAAAGAAGCTCTTAAGTAGCTTTAAATTACAACTGTGTTTAGGCAAAAGTTAGAATGTCTCCTCTCAAGTTTTACAGCAGCACAGGGCCAATGGTATGAGGTACTAGATCACGTTAGTGGTGTCCAACCAGGTACCATGAAGCCATAGCTGTACTGGGCATTGCAGGATCAGGTGGCAAGATGAATTAGTTACCTTAAACAGATCTTGTAAGACTCAGTAAATTGCGTTTGCCATCTAATCAAGAAAGGTGTTTGATGTATTAATACTAGCAATAACCTATGGGTTCCAGGCTAGGTGAAGATGACCAGCTGGCTTCCTGTCTTTCTCCACATTGTCTCCTCCCCAGGTTGCATTCCTCAAATGTACCTCATATATGTCAAAACTTACACTTGCTTCTCTGGTTCTTGTTCCCTTCTTCTCAGTTTTATTGCTGTCTTCTCTTGATTCTTACATGGTCCACATTAGTTGTCAGCCTTCACTTCTTTCAGTTAAAGCCTTTCTCTGCTTCACAGCAATGACTGATTCTTCAGTTTCTGTATCAGTAGCATGTGAGATGTTAGATACATACTCCTGGTATTGTATGCTTTCTTTGCCAGGTAGCTTATCTGCCTGCTATGCTTAATGCAGACAAAAATACTCCTTTTGTATTAATATTGTAACATTACATGAACAAAAGGTTATTTGGCTCTTAGCCCCTACTCTGTCTGAAGACATTCAAGTAAGATTTAATTAGTTTATCAAGATGCTGGAAAAAGAATACAGGATCAATAGCTGAAAGTGCAAAAAATACAGATGCCATCTAGAGCTGTTAAAAAAAATTAAGATGTGGTTTTAGATCATGATAAAAATACGGTGTGATGATGTCTGTTCCAGTACATAGTGTTACATGTGTGCCAGCTTGTTCTGACATGTAAATAAGGCAGTTCTAGCTTCCCTATGAAGTTTTGTGTAAGTAGTGCAGCATAACTGCTGATAGCTTCCAAAATGAGGAAGTCGTTTGCGTAAATTCTCATCTCTACCTATGATGTAAACAACTCTAGTGAAAAACACCTACTGCTCTACTTTCCACACTCAGTTCTTAATCATCCTGATGGGTTGTATTCAGGGATTTCCTTATTTTGAGCAATGCCTTTGAACCTTTTTTTGTTTTTTGAATCAGTCTCATTTTGCAGCGGGAAATGAAAGTGTTTAATCTGGGTTTTAGTATTAAGATTTACGAGCATCAGGTACATAGCCATAGTAGTTCTAGCAGAGTTGCTCTGCAGTGGTTACCTTGCAGACATTCTATTCTGAAATGAGTGCTCAACTTCCTGAGAACTTCCTCTTTCCAAGGTGCAGAAGTTACTCCAGAATAAATTGCTTGTAGCACAACTTCTCCATGGGGGAAGTGGAATGTCAGTTACCTTAGAGGGATGCTTTCCCAGCCTTCTGTGGTTAGTATTGAAAAGGTAAACAAGCTATACTCAGTCCTTCATCCATATATCCCTTCCAGGCTCTTGAAGGTAACTGGCAGTTCTCTGGAAGATGGTGTTTTAAGCATTGGCTGTGTTGGGTTAGACACGCACATTTCTGATCTTGTGACCATTGAACCTAGTGTATGGATTTCTTTTTTTTTTTTCAGTGCTTGCTTTTTTCAAGGCTTCCATTTTTCAAGCACTTGACTAGACATTATGGATTAGAATAACAGATATGATTGTTTAAGCTAGAGTTTTATGCTTACCATTATCCTTTTGCTTCAGCAAATTCCTACAGTTTAATATTCGCCCTAGTCCGTGGTTTATCCTGAAAATTCAAAACAACCAGCAGCTTTAACAGTGATGAAAGCTAGAAGACAGCTGGAACATAACATGAGAAAATGCTTTGCTTCTAAATGCTGCATTGTAAACAAAACTGCATTAATTCAGTATGAGTTACACACAAAGTCAAGAAAGGCTTGTTACCAACATACTGTCAATCTTATGTCTATTCACTTGGAGGAAGCTTAAATTAGGGGGTGGGGGGAAGTGGGAAAATCTATGACTCATGGATTGGGAGATAATAAATCTATATCTAAGTTTACATTTACAGTAACATAAAGCTTTAAAAATGCTCTTAAAGTGTTAAGTATTTGTCACCTTGTGGTTTGTAAAATCTGTGTTTTTATGATTCACCAGGGAAAATGGATTCATTGGGAATGAGAGAACAACAGGCTGGACAGGGACAATTTCAGATGCATGAGATTGCACAGCCCCTCGATGTTGGGCAAATGAAGCTGGAAAGCATTTGGTGTTGCTTGCACACACGTGCGTGCTCTCCACTGGCACTGTGGCTGATGCAGTCTTAGCACTTCACTTTATGTAGAATCTCTGAGCAGGAAAGATGGAGTGCTCTTGCATCAAAATAACCTGTGTTTTGGTGGGTTGATAGTGCTTGTATCAGTAAATATATTATAAAAAAAATTCTTAGTGGAATGCCCACAGTTACTGAATAACAGAGTTATTTTCTCCTCTGAATGTTGGGGGTTGAGGGGGAGGATGAGAGAGACAGACAAAGGAGCCATCCTGTTTCTCTGAGTGAAAGAGGTTTTATTCATTGAGGACATGAGTTCAGTCATCTGTATTGTGAGTAGAGTATTGCCTTTCAGTAGCAATGAATGTGTCAGATCTAAGATAACCTTCTTGAGCTAGGACAGTAAGAGTGACTGAGGTGACTTCCTTCCCTCCACCCTCCCCCTGAACACTGGCTATTTTGAATCTCCTCCTGAAGGCCTAGTAATCTGCATGTGATGTGTGAGAAGCCTAGATACTGAGGTCAAAACTGCAGGGTCTGCAGGGGAGGATAGGCATTTGTATTGGGCTTACATGGCAAGGTTTTGGTGTTGGGGGTGCTGCAGGGGTGGTTTTTGACTGAAAATGACAGAAGCTGTCCCCATGGCGGATGGAGCCAGTTCCAGCTGGCCTAAAGACGCAGCTGCCACTGAGCCCATCAGCAATTTTGGCAGCACCTCTGTGATAACTTATTTTAGAAAGGGTAAAAACTGCATAATGGCAACTGAGAGAAAGCAGTGAGAGTATGTGAGAGAAACAGCTCTGCTGACACCAAGGTCACTGAGGAAGGAGGGGAGGAGATGCTCCAGGTCCATGGTGGAGTAGATATTCCCCTGCAGTCCATGGAGGACTCCACACTGCAGCAGGGGGTTGCCCAAAGTAGGCTGTGACCCTGTGGGAAGCCCATGCTGGAGCAGGCTCCTGTCAGGACACGTGGCCCCATGGAGAGAGGAGCCCATGCTGGAGCAGTCTGTTCTTGAAAGAGAAGGGTCTCGTGCGGGAGCAGTTCATGAAGAACTTCGTGAAGAAGTCCATGAAGAGCTTTATCCCATGGGAAGAACCCCATGCTGGAGCAGGGGAGCAGCATGGGGAGGAAGGAGCAACAGAGAGGAAGCATTACAGACTGATTGCTACCCCTGTTCCCCAGTGCTACTTGAGGAGGGAGGAAGTAGAAGAATCAGGAATGAGCTGAGCCTGGGAAGAAGGTGTGTGGGGAGGTGGTGGTGTTAGTTCTGTTTTTATTTTTCACTATCCTACTGTTATTAATTGCAATGAATTAAATTAATCTTCCCCAGGTTGAGTCTGTTTTGTCCATCATGGTAGTGATCTTCCTGTACTTCTCTCAATCTAAGGGGGTGTATGGTCCAGCCTCATAACACCATTGCAGCCTTTTCCAGATGTCTGGTTTGTCGGCATCCTTGTACGTTACCTTCACGCAAGTCACCAGTGCACCCCAGCTCGGTGTCTTCCAGAAAGTCAATAAGCATGTGTTCCATCTCTTCCTTCGTATAGTAGATGGTGTTAAATAAGACAGGTTCCAAAGCAGATCCCTTTACATCCGGTGTTCAGGTAATGTACAAACCATGAATTGCTACCCTTTGAGGTCAGTGATCCAGCTATCCGCAGTAATCCACCTATCTAATGTCCCAGTGAGGATGAAAAGATGTTGTGGGAAACCATGTTGAAGCCCAACAGTTGAGATAAATAACTTTTGCTGGTCTTTCATCCAGGACTTAAAAGGAGGGTATAATTTAAGATCTTCGTTTGTGTGTGACTGGCGAGTGATTGAGCATTCAGTTTTAGTCGCTTGTTTTCCTCCAACATATGGTATTTTCTGTACAGTGAAACGAAGAGCTGAGTCTCTCTTAATCTGCACTCTCTGGCTGTATCAACAGTCATATGTGCTTTGCTGCTCAGCCTGAATAAACTTCATCACATGCTGTCTCTTTCTGAATTGACACAACTGAACAAGTGAGCTGACACTTGTTCTTCCTGCGTCATTGGTACAGTGTTGTATTCGGTTGCAGTTAAAGGCTCTGCTGGCTACATGTGTCTGACTTTGAAGTCAGCTGAGTTGTCAGTGTCGTTTAAAAGCCGTTAGGCAGCAAAATTGCCACTATAATCAGAGTTTGGCTTGCATAACTTTGCTTCCACAGAAGAACTGGAGTTTGCTTTTGACTCTGTCCAAGTCTGCAAGTCTGGAAATGGGAAACTCTGTTTTCTGTTAACCTCCCCAGGGAAGTGGAGTACTCCCCAACATTGGACACTTTTAAGGTTCAGCTGGACAGGGTGCTGGGCCATCTTGTCTAGACCGTGCTTTTGGCAAGAAAAGTCAGATCAGATGATCCTTGAGATCCCTTCCAACCTGGTATGCTATAATTCTATAATTAGTGATAGAAGAGGGAATTAGGACAGCAAAATCTGGTCCTCCAGTGACTTAGTCACTTTTCTGTTGGTCAGTATGCTTGGTATTAATGTGGGTGGTGTAAGTTTAATTGAATATACCGTTGAAGTATTGTGAGTTTGTGAGGATTCTCTGCTCTTGTGTTCACTTTTATTGTGAAATAAAAATCTGCTGAGATGGAAGGCTCCTTGTTGATTTTGTTTGCTTTATACACAAAGGTTTTTGTTAATACCTACACGGAGGCTGGCCTTCAACTGCAAAGAACTGGTGCTACAGCATTTGCTGGGGCTACCACAAGTGATTTCATTTTTAACTAGTTCATTAACCGCCCTACTAAAAGCTATGCTGTGAAGTGGCTTCATGTTTCAGTGGCCTTTGGATATGGACTTTACCAGGCCGAGCATGATTTTCATACTGTGATTAAAGAATTCTTGCCATTTGTTTCCCTGAATTAGGAAAAAAAAAACAATGTTTGGCTAAAAGACCAAGTTACCACTTTAAACAACTGAGACGGTTGCAGTTTAGCCATGTGTGACTGGCTGATTTGAAGCGTTTGATCTGATCTGTCTTGAGGTCCAGACTCTGAGAAAAAGACTTTTGCCAAAGATGTCAAGCGTAGCAAAACTTGTGTTGAGGTGAAATGCCCAGGTGGAAAGAGCCAGCCACAAGGAATGCTCCATTAACAGTAAACTGGGATCCTCACCAGCTTAACGAGTTCTACTGAATCTCTGGCAATCACTGTGCAATAGTGAAGTTTTTCTGTGTTGTGTGGGGGTCTGAATCAACAGTGTAAGCTTCTGCTGAGTATCTATTAATACACAGCTAAAATAAGTGAGCTGAAAAGCAGATATACTTTACTCCTTTATTGTGCTTGGGGTTAATTTCCACTGCAGTCTTTATTTCTCTTGACATGTAAATGGCCGGAATCTGTTTAATGGGAGACAGGCAGGGCAGCCAAACTTCAAAGTGAAAGACAAAACTGAAACCTTCCAGAAAATTACTGAAAACTGCAGCCTGATGCAAATGGATTTTCAAATCAAACCATATGCAGGGTAGCCTTCTAACTGTTGCTAACCTGTCTATTTTTTGGAATGTATGGACATGTAGCATGTACCTTGGGTCTTGTATTTTTGCTTTTTATCTGCAGTCTTTCAGAGTGCATCCAAAGGAAGTGCTGGCATACAATATTCCCTCCAAGCAGAGAGCAAAAATTGCAGCTTGCAGGGAACCTGACAGAGGAGACGTCTGACACTTGTGCAGATCTGTGGTTCCTGTTACTTGTCTGTCTGTCTCTTTTGAAAATGTCACTTTTCCAGATTCTGATCAATACTGTGATTTTCTGCATATTAACAATGGGGTCAGAGGTTTGGTTAGTAACCATTGCCTTTATCTTCTTAGCCTCTTCCTTTATCTTGATAGGCTGATCTGTGGGTTGGCATGAAATATAAGTAATCAATTTTAGCCATAACCCAGTCTTTCTGCTTTTCATGTTGACACTCAGAACTTCTAACTTAAATGTGGGTTGTTTTTCTTTTCTTTAATAAAAAAACCAAACTCCAGACACATCAGTCCTAGTTCATTCTTCAGAATGAAGATAAACAGCATGTTATGCTGCCATGCCTATTTCAGTGCAGTAAGTTGTCCATTTCCCCTTCAGAGATGAACACTTAGAGCAAGAAGCTGGGGTCTGCAGCATGATGAGAATGTGTATAATTCCGTTGTGGCAATGAGGAGATTAGAGTGCTGGGCTTTTCAATACAATAAACGTAGGTATGGCATTAGGGGTTTGTTTAACTAAACAGTGGCATCATCTGAGAGGTGGTTTCTCTAAGCTTGAAATACAACTTTTTTAACTTATACTAGTGAGGGTTTGGTGTTTTTTTTTTTGGGGGGGGGTGTTTGCTTGGTTTTGGGGTTCTGTTTGTTTTTTTATTTCATTTATTTATTTTATCCACAGGGCTGTTCCTGTTGCATCTTCTGCCTTTCTAGAAATAAATGTAATTTGTAGTGATTTTCCTTAATTGCATCTACTTGGCTAATTATGTTTGTGTTTTAAAAGAATTATGTCTTCCTGGCTGCCCACTAAATAAAATATTTTCAGTGGCAAGCTTCTCTGGTCTTTCTCTGTTTTCTTTAAATTGCTCATTATAAACCTGCAGTAGAAGAGGTTTTTACTGACTTTTTTGAATCTCTCCATTTCTGGTTCTCTTCAGAGAGAAGCAAGTAATTGGAGTTGATTCTTTGGAGAGATCCTATGACTTAGTGTATAAAAGAACAAAGAGTGGAGAGTGCTGAAGTCTGTTGGTTGTCTGAATAAATAGGTAACTTCTGAAAGAGTTTGTCTTTGCATTTTAAATCCATAGAGCTTCTGAGGATCTACCTCCTTAGAGCTTTGTCCTCAGCTTCTCCCTTTGTGGTCACTGCTTCTGTGTTTGAGATCTTTGAACTTTGTTTACTGGCTGTAACTGTCGGGGTGATCAATAATTAATATGATATATATGGAAGGTTTAGCACTTTGTAAGACTTTGTGCCAGGTAAGGGAACAGGGAGTTAATTCTAATGTTAGCATGCATGTGGAATTAATTTTCTGCCTTGAAAAGTGCCACAAATAGTATGTATTTAAGTGAAAAACAAACAAACAAAAAAAAACAGCCAAAACAAAGAAACAAGAAAAACCCCACCACAGAAACAATTGTGAATTATGTGAACATAAGCAGTATACATTATTATGCTGGAGGAGAGGAGTGGTTCTAAAGAACTCTTAATTCTATCTAGACACAGCTAAAAGTAAATTTCCTGCAGCATACATGATGTGATTTTTCTAGAGGAGTCTGCACCCTTTTGGTTTTACAGGTCAGCAGGTGGTGGTGGTGATGTGGATCTTGTTCTGTGCGTTCAAAGTGATGATCTATAAGGTATAGTGTAAGATACCAGTTCTTAGAGCAGCCCTCCTAGGTTTTGCCCTCTGGCCCCAGCGCAGCTCTGTGCCCTCTTTCTTGCCCCAGTACCCAACTTTTGAGAAACAGCTTTTGGTGTGGCAGGTCACATACCAGGCTGTACAGTGTGGCCTGTAAGGGTTTATGTTGGGAGGGAGTCTGAAAGAATTGTTAGCTTAAATAAACAGTGATGCTACACTGCTGGAACTTTTCCCTGTAGGCAGTTCTTTACTGCCTACATACATAGCTGTACAGCTACACTGGCAAATCTCTTGGGTATGGGTCAGAAACAGAACCTGTAACTTGGTTGGCTGGGGTAGTAGAGACAGGGCTTTCCTTTATATAAGCCAGAGGTTACTTCTAGCTTGTATTTCTGACTAGGCAGTACTGCTGGTCTTAGAGAAGTCTGTGCTAGAGGAAGGTTGCCAGTAGAGCCTTATCAGTAAACTGTTTTGTTGTAGACAGTCATAGTGTCCTATTTAAAAACAAGTTAAAAAAATTATGAAGAGTTGAGTCAAGTACACATACATTCAAAATGTATATGAAAGACATGTGTCCGTATGGAAAATTCTGTTTATACAATTGCATCTATTTAAAACCTCTCTCATGGAGCATTCAAATGCATGCATATAACAAAGCAAAAATGTCCTTTGAAACTTTGGTATTGCCATTAGCATAAGATAATGGAGAGTCTTTGCTAAACTCCCTTGTGATTCTCTTCTGATAGCATTTGCCTCTTTCTTCTCATTCTCTTAGGTCAGCTTAGCTTATGCCAGTGTTCTGTGTTATTTCTCATATTTAAAGTCATTACCTAGAATCTTCTTTATCTCTCTAGCAAAATGGCACCTATATCCCACTGTTACACAGGTGCAGGAGGGCAATGGTCAAGTCACTTGAGGGAAGAGTAGCTTTCTGTGTCATGTGTTTGATGGTATCATCTCTTAGAGGCGGCTGCCACTTCAGGAAACCCATAGCTTAGCTTTATGGCATTCTACCTCTTCCTCTGGGGATGCAGAACTGTAAATTATATTTTCAGTGAAATCGTGTAGGTTAAGAAGTCTCAACATAGGTTTTTGTTCTCCTCATTCTAGGATACTTTTTATTTCTTCAACTGTGTGCTTGAACCTGAGGGGCATGTAGTATTCCAAGCAGGTCAGGAGAGGGAGCTGGCAGTCTAGGGGTGAAAAAGAATCTTCTTTCCATACAAATAACCATTTCTTTTATTATGCCCCTGAGTGTCAAAGTGTGATGGGTAAGCTGTCTGTATCTGAAATAACAAAAGTCTGGACCCACTTCAAGAACATAAAATTACCAGTAAAGATTTTTTTACTGCTTTGTTCTGTGGCTTATGGTCGTTTTTATCTGTTGCCTGAGGATCCCATTTAGAAGTGTTGACAGTGCTTTTCTCTTGAAAGAGGTCTGTGATGCCAGCAGTACATGTGGGTGATAGGGACAGTAAACAGGAACTCTCACCTTTATCCGAGTCCCATAAAACAAAAATGTAGGTGCTTATTGTAATGTTGCCAAGAGTAATTCACTTATAGGGCACCCGTCACAGTATCTGCTTGCCCTTCATGCGGCTTTTGGGGAGGTTAAAGGCTCTTCAAAACAGTGTGCCCTTTGGATGACCACTGACATGATCAAAATGTAAAACTGCCCTGCATAAGGATTTACCCACTAGGGTGGGTTAGCCTTAGCCAGCAGGCTCCCACTCAGCCCCTCATTCATCCTCCCCGTCTGCAGGATGGGGAAGATACGGAGAGGTAAAAACAGGAATAACAAAGCTCGTGGGTCAAGATAAAGACAGCTCCTTCCCAGGCTGAAATCTATTCCTTTCACTCCTGACTTTTGTATCCGCTTTCTTCCCGCCACCACCTGTGGCCAGTGAGTCTATTGTGGAGATGGCTGGAACCAGCTCCAACTTCTTCCCTGAAAAACTCACACAGTGGTGAAATTCTCCTTTCCAGATAACATAGATCTTGAGACATGGTGGTTTCATGCTCCTCTTTTAACCAGTTAAATGGACTTCTGATGCTCTAGGTATGCTACTATAATTAGTTCTTGAAGGGCTGTACTGTAAGGCACGATTACCTAAAGTATGTGTGTTGAAAACAACTGCAAGAACAGATTTCAATAAAAGTTAGCATTGTACATCTCATTTTACACAGTTAGTCCGTTTGTGTTTGCCCACTTGAGGAGGAGGGAGAATGTATTTTGGAGGTGAGGAAGGAAGTGAGTGGAAGCAGGGATGCGTGAACTGGCAAAAAAACCTTTATACTCACCCTTCAAATCTCACCTGACTTTCTTGACTGTTTTAAGTAGTGCCATACATACGACATCTTTCCAACAGTTTATTAGGCATGGGTTTGGGCTCTTTAATTATTGTTCTGCTTGTAAAGTAATTCCCTCTTTGCTATATTTTCTGTATTCTCTGTGATGCTGTGCTGCTCTTCCAATCTTCGATTCATCTCAATGAGTTTGTGCTCTAAGAGTAATTAGAAATGTTTTTTTCATTCCTGTTGCAGAGCTTGAAAATAGCATACTGTTCTTCCCCACCCTTCAGTCTTTTTTTTTTTTTTATATATTCACAAGTGTCTGCCCTTACATAGCAGGCAGAAAGCTTAGGCTAACACAAGAGACTTGGCTAATGTCATGCTAACACGGTAATGATATTATGATCTAACTAGAAACCGAGTGCCATTTGGGTTTATGTAGTGCTTTGGCTGGTACATATAAAATATGCTGATCTATTTATTCTTGTTCAGATTTCTCTTCCCTGCCAGTTCTATAGACTTTCTACCTTCAATCCTTGCTGTCCTGTGAAAAGAGGCAGAAGTGCTACTTGTCTTTTGCAATCATTAATTGCTATTTCCAGCTGCTTCTACCAGGGAGCAAACACTGATTCTTCTTGCCAGTAATTGATGGAGACATGAGAGTATGAGTGCTGTTGGGAAATGCTGCTGTGCAGCAATAGTGAGGTTTATTATACCCAGTGTTTGGTGATTACTTCTTTTTCTTATAACTGTAATAATTTCTCTGTGCAAATTCTCATTGTCATCTTAGTTGCAGAAACCTAGCTCGCTTGCTTTATGTACCACTCACAGAGACAATGTACTTAAATAGTACTGTGCTGTTTCTTGAGGTTCCCCTGTCTCCTTGATGGGATGTGACTGGTAAGAGTCCTAGTATTTAAGAGTTATTTTTATCATAAACTTTGAGAGTGGCTTGGTTTGTTGGTTGGGGAGGTTTTTTGCTTTGGTATTTTGTCAGTTTTTGAAGGGTTCTTTAATTTTGCTTATAAGCTTCTTTGCTCAGGAAATCACAATTTTTGTTTAGGGACTTGACAAAAATGACTGGCAGTGAAATGTTTATGCTTTCAAGGTTATAATAAGTAAATGACATTCAGTGGATTTTTTTGTCTTCTGATGTATGTCTGAGGGTTTGGTGCTGTGTGTGTTTGGCATTTTCTGTTTGGAGTTTTTTTGCAGGGGGAGGTTAAGGCTATTTTTTTTTCTCTCATTTTTAGCTAATTTCTCGAAAGGGTTAGAATGAATTTTGTTCTCCTTCAGCTAAAAGTTTATACGCATCATCAGTTGCATTTTCTTCTGAGCACGTTCAGGAATGCTGCTTGTTTCTGTGGTCTGTACTACATTTAAACATAATTTGCATGCAGTAGCAGGCTCTGAAGCAATATTTGAACAGTGTCACATTTTCAAGGGGGCTTGGAGCCAGAACTGAAAACTTGAGTCAATGGTTGACTGGTAAGAAAATAACCTAACATCTTTGCATAGCTTGAGCAAGTTAGCCAGCCTCATAGAAGTATGATATGTTAAGAAATAACTTGCTTTTCTTTCAGTCTAATCACTGAATTTATTTTATATTGAAATAAAGCAATATTTGCATAATTTCAAGAAATGCAACTGTCTCCACAATATTATGAATCTGTTCATTGGGTCCTCTGGGAGGAGGGTGGAATAGGCACCAACATCATGGTTAGTTTGCAGAGAGCAGTGTGCCCTCTGCAAAGTGCCATCTCTAGATGGAGGCATGGAAACTGGAACTTGAAAAGTGTTACCATCTTTGATGGTGCTACCTATAGCAGTGTTGCTGGGATGGACTGCATGGTTTTCAGTGCAGCTTTTGTAAGCCCAGCCATGGCCTCAAATACATGTAATTGGCTGAAGCTGTTAGATATCCTAGCAACTGTGATGTATAATATGAATCTCTTTTCAGTTGTGCTGACTCCAGTGTGCCTGCAAGAGTCATGATCCAAAGGATGATTTCACTGTAGTCACATACCCCCTAATGACTAAGCTTAGAGGATGCAGAGGGTGGTGTCTGTACAACCCTCTTCCCAAGGGTCCTAATGAGCAGCTTTATAGGAATATAGAATTTTGTTGCATTTTTGTGCTTAAAATTCTGCAAATGCTCTTTTATTTCACCACAGGTGGCTGTGTTTGAGAAACTGACTAGAAGAAAGCAAGTTAAAGAATTGAAGCATCATAGAAATGTTTTGGCTTGGAAGGGGCTTTAAAGATCATCTAGTTCCAACACTGCTGCATGGGCAGGGGTGCCTCACACTAGACCATGTCACCCAAGGCTCTGCCCAACCTGGCCTTGAACACTGCCAGGGATGGGGTGTCCACAGCTTCTCTGGGCAACCTCTGCCAGTGCCTTACCACCCTTATAGTGAAGAACTTCTTCCTAATATCTAGCCTAAATCTACCCTCCTTCAGTTTAGAGCAATTCCCCCTTGTCCTGTCCCTACAGGCACTTGTAAAAAGTCCCTCTCCAGATTTCTTGTAGGCCTCCTTTAGGTACTGGAAGGCTGCTGTAAGTTCTCCCCAGCGCCTTTTCTTCTCTAGGCTGAGCAGCCCCAACTCTCTCAGGCTGTCTCTACAGGGCAGGTGCTCAAGCCCCCTGATCATCTTGGTGGCTTCCACTGGACTTGGTAGAGCAGGTCCACATCGTTCTTGTGTTGGGGGCCCCAGAATTGAATGCAGTACTGCACGTGGAGTCTCACCAGAGAGGAGCAGAGGGGAAAAAGCACCTCTGTCAGCCTGCTGGTCGCGATTCTTTTGGTGCAGCCTAGGGTATGGTTGGCTTTTTGGGCTGTGAGCACACACTGCTGGCTCAGGTTGAGCTTCTCATCAGCCACCTTCGACAAGTCCTTCTTCTCAGGGCTGCTCTTAAGCCATTTGTGCTTGGGATTGCCCCAGCCCAGGTGCACTCGGCCTTCTTGAGCCTCTTGAGGTTCTCAAGTGTGTCAAGGTCCTACTGGATGGCATTCCTTCCCTCCAGTGTGTCAACTGCACCGCACAGCTTGATGTCATCAGCAAACTTGCTGAGGGTGCACTTAATCCCTCTGTCTCTGTCACTGACAAAGATGTTGAACAGGATCAGTCCCAACACTGACCCCTGAGGGAACTCATTACTGGTCTCCAACCAGATATCAAGACACTGACAACAACTCTTTGGGTGAACCATCCAGCCAATTTCTTGTCCACAGAGTGGTCCATCCATCAAATCAGTTTAGAGACAAGGATGTCTCGTAAGACAGTGTCAAATGCCTTGCACAAGGCCAGGTAGATGACATCAGTTGCTCTTCCTTTATCCACCAACTCTGTCACCCTGCCATGGAAGGCCACCAAATTTTTCACTAAGGGCATGATTTCCTTAGTGAAGCCATGTTGGCTGTCACTGATCACCTCCTTATTTTCCACATGCCTTAGCATAGTTTTCAGGACATGTTCCATGATCTTGCCAGGCACTGAGGGAAGACTGACCACCTTGTAGCTCCCTGCATCTTCCTTTTTCCATTTTTAAAAAATGGAGGTTTCCCTTCTTCCAGTCAGCGGGGACTCCACCGGACTTCCACAGCTTCTCAAATACAACGGATAGTGGCTTAGCCACTTCATCTGCCAGTTCCCCAAGGACCCATGAGTGCATCTCATCAGGTCCCCTGGACTTGTGTACCCTCAAGTTCCTGATGTGGTCTCAAACCTCATCTTTTATAGCAGATGGTTCTTCGTTCTCCCAGTCCCTGCCTTTGCCATGTGACTAGACCATGTGCTGCTGAAGACTGAGGCAAAAAAAGTTGAGTACCTCAGCAAGGACAGCTGGTAACAAGCACCAGGAGTTGAGACTAGTTAGAAGCCCGGGTGGCTTTAATCATGTTTAGCCTGTAGTATATCTGAAATGCTGGGAAACAACTTTGCCAATGACTCTTAAAAAGCAGGGCAAATTCTTGCTACTAAGCAATATGGCCAGCACATAAAGCCTTAGTTAGAGGTTTGAAAAATGAGTTAATAACAGTTCAGGTTTAAGAGGACTGAGCAGAATATACTTAGCGACCATGTTCCAGGAAATGCCTGGGAGAGGAAATGCTGATGTGTCAGAGCAGTTGTGGAGCAGAGAATCGCTAGCTACAAATGCTCCTTTAGTAACTTACTAGAATCTAAAACCTGGTGTTTGTGGCCATGAGATCATAGCAGCCCACTCTGAAAAAATATTTTATGTATTGCAGAATACATGATCCTGTGTTTTCTTTAGAAAAAGAATCTAAAGCTACGCTACCTACTCGTTCCTGCTACATCCTGCTATTCCCTGTTCAGTTTGGGACACATTACAGTTAATTGGCTTTGACCTTTTTCTTGGCAGTAGTTTATTTTCTTTTATTTTTTTTTTTTTCTATCATTTGTCAACTTGCAGGCTATTTCGTGTACCTCCTGGCATATTTGACAAGTTGTTTTAACAAGCACAACTTCACCTGTTTCTGAAATCTGCTAATAGTTAGTTTGTAATACTGTGACCTCAGCTCTCTAGTATGACTCGATAAATACAGCCACTCCACTTGGGTTCACGTAATGCACTGTGCTTGGTTGCCACATATACTTCCGTTTGGGGAAGATGTATGGAGAAGCTCTCCAGCTTTGCTGTGTGTGCTTTGAGAGTGGTCGATAGCATTCTTGCACTCTAGCTGCTCTAAAATGGGACATTTCTGCCTTGTATGTCTCCTTTTCATGCCCTTTGGCAAAAAGCTGTCAAACAACTCTGGAATAGCTAAAATCAACAATGATCAGCCTGTTTAGACAGAGCCAGTTGGTATAAGATGTCCCTGGCTAATGAATTTGCCCTTCATGCCCACCAAAAGCATGTTAAAACCAGTTGCCTATTCACATGTCAAGTCTGGAAGAGTTTCTGATTAGAGAAGTTAATCTTTGTTTTGTCAGGTTTTAGCTGACAAGAATTTCCACAGATTCCCTGAGACTGGAAGTCTTTGACAGCTAAAAATTTAGCCCACTTGAAATGTGGGCCATGCAGCTGTCGCTGTGACTCTGTGTGGTGCTTTATACTGATGCCGATTTGGGTCCTTGTTGGAGGACCCTGCAATAAGTTCTCCTTAAATGTAAGAATTTTCTTTGATGCTTCATGGTCCCAAAGAAAATCTGATGGGGAAAGGGTGAGGGGAGGGGGTATTTAAGAAAGGTTTCTAGGTTACAGAGTGAAGGAAACTAGCACAACTATCAGGCAGTACAGGGTGACTGACATGAAACACCTTTTCTTAGATTACAGATTGATTAAATACAAGAAGTTCTTTACTGTGAGGGTGGTGAGGCACTGGAACAGGTTACCCAGAGAAGTAGACATATATTGTTTGTTGCCATCTACTCCCTTTTTTTAATAGCTAAGTTACACTTGTCTTTTTCATCTGACAGTTCTGAACCATCTGTCTAGCAAGGTATGACTGTAAAATAGTTTAAAGCTGGGTATTTTCAGCTGTCTCTTCAAAAAATGTGCACAGTTTGAAGGTCTGTAGAGAAACTGTGATTTGTTAAATTCCAACAGATTAGACCAACTCAGAGAATTTTCTTGTATGAAATCAGTTTCACGTTCTTTATATGGTACCAGATTTTGAAAGAGGAACCGTTTTTTTATCTTCTTTGTTATCTAGGAGGAAGAGACCGTGAAGATCAGAAGTTTCTTATAATAAGGACATTTTTTCTATTAGGGACCACTTTTATTCATCCATATGCAATTCCTGAGGAAAAACCCTTCTATTTTGCCTATACCAGTTATATTAAATGCAGTTATATAGCATTTAATTCGATGCACAGGTACCAAGTTATCATTTCTCAGTTTGACTCCCTAGCTTGTCACACAGTGAAGAGGCAGAATGAAGGAGAACAGGTCATCCCTTACTGTTAGTAGAGGAAAGGCATTAGTCACTTTTATCTCCCCTTTTAGTGTAACATTTCAAAGAAAGTTTTTTGTCAGCAGTTTGCTTTATCGTCTAAGCAGTATGAGCTGCTGGGAAAGCTCATTTAGCGACAAGTTAAATGTTATAATCTCCTGTAAACTGTGTATGTAATATTGCATTTTATGGCCTAGCCATGCCGTACAGAGCTATTCTCTGTGTAACACACATGTTGAACATTAACTAGTATTTGAGTACAGAAGGTGGAGTGTGCTCCTTCTGGTTTCTATTGGGTGTGTGGCAGTCGAAGATAAACATACTGATAGTTAATGCCATAAAGCAAGCAACCAGAAGTAGAGAGATCATAGATCATGATCATTTGATCATAGAGAGATCAAATCAGTTGTTCCTAGTTTTATGTATTTCTCATGTCTTGCTATTTCTTTTTTATTGCTTTGAAGGGTTTTCTCCTCCTTTGAGCAGAGTGAGTTTAAATGCTGTTGTGTTATTGACTGCATATCAGAAAATGTGTTCTGAATACTTTTTAGCAAACTTTGGTTTATAGCAGTTAACTGTACATCTAAAGATGATAGTTTCTTAAGAATTTATTGCTATAAGGAGCTGTTGTATTCTCACTTTCTTTAAGAATGTCTATTACTTGTCTCTTGCCCTCCCAGATCAATCAAGCGGTACCTTACAATGATAAATTAGTGATTGATTTAAGGTATATTGCAGCTTGTTTTAATGGAGCCCCTAATACTGCTCCTGAAATTTGATAAGATTTGACTTCTGTGCTTCTGCTTTCTTAGTATAAAACAAACAAGAGAACAAAAAACCCAAACAAAAACCCACCAAAATCCCTCAAAATTTGATATATACACCTAAGCTTGCTTGGTCTTTTTTGAAAAATAGAGTAAGATTAAACTCTTTATCTTGCCTTTGCTGAAGAAGACAGATTTTAGACAGCTTGGAGTCCTGGACAGCAGTTCTGCATCTTATGATTGATGCTGCTTTTGTGCAGAAGACCAGACTAATGGAACTGAATGCTGTTCAGTTCTTCAGCTGAAATCAATGAATTTTGCTGCATTTTGGGATGAAGTGTGAATGCCTAATATTTTAGAGCTTTCAAAAAAAAAACACCTCAAAGGTGCATGAGGGACAGCAGGCACAAAAGTGTTTCCGGATCTGTACTTTCCTATATAAAATATGCCTGTAGCTTTGGTCTCTTTACTGAGATTTATCATCATCTCATGTATTTTTAGGGGGTTTTGTGCTCAGGAACTTGAAAACTTCCTTCCCTAAGTAACTCAACAGGGTTTGCATGAAAACTTGTTTTGTTATTCCCTCTTAATCCTACCCACCTGTAACCTCCAAGCTTTGCCTCTTATAGTGGTTGAAGTTGAAGCACCGGGTATCTAAATTCTTGACTTAACCTCAGAACAAGTATACAAGCCAATACAGGCTACCTTTAGGATCAGCAAACTTTTCTACTAGTTCTGTAGCCCATGACTGGGGTTAGTTTTGTTTCCATGCCTGTGAGTTTCAGATGGCATGCCAATTAAGAATTGTAGACTTTTTTCTTTTTTCCTTTTTTGTTTCTCTGTTTAAAGGTTGTAAAAGTTATTGCAGGTAGCAACATTACTGAAAGATTCTTATCAAATTCCATTAATTTTCCTCAAAGTGCTGCTCAGGTATTCAAGCTGTCCAGAATTTGTGTTGCAGCTGGAATGGTGGTGTGGCACTGCATGGCTGCAGATTTTGGGCAGATGTCAAGCAAGCTTTTCCTGGAGAATTTGGCTTTCTGAGGTTTAAAATGCCGGCTCTGTAACTTACAGGATATAAGCCTTTCTTTTCTCTCCAGTACTTTTGAGTTACAGTGAGCTTTGACAGTTTTCTTTGAGAGTGAAGTCTAATGCTATTGGAATAGCTGCAGATAGGAACCATGTGTCGCTGTGTCTTTCTTGAAGAAAATAAATGTCAGCACAATTCTTTAGAATAATTAGTAATTCTATTTAGATATTGTTTTCTATTGTGCATCTCCTCTTCCCTATTTGAACTTAAAGAAACCCAGCCAAACAAACAAACCCACACCTACTGACAAAAAAACCTCCAAAACCTTTGTTTTCTGTTACAGAAAAATGCAAAAGGACAGGAGTTGTTTGACCAGATTGTATATCATTTGGACCTTGTGGAAACTGATTACTTTGGCCTACAATTCATGGATGCTTCCCAGGTTACAGTGAGTATAACTTCAGGTTATTTTTGTGTTCTGTGGCAGGTTATGTTGCCTGTTATAAATGTTTCACTGGTGCTGTTGCATGGAGAGATGTAGGCATTAGGGAACATACTGCTGAAACAGCTGATACCATGTTTGGTTCTTGCACATATATCCAAATCCGCTAAATGAGTCATGTGGCACTTTATATGATATGTACATGACATGATTGCACATGGCATGATTGCACATAAGTGAAAAAACAATAATTATGGGTAAAGAAAAATGTTTTATGTTTAGTAGGCTTATGATAGTAAAAAAAGTTTACATCTCTCTTGCAAGCAAGGGTGTCTTGTAACTCTTATCTTTGCTGTTCCATATAGAGATTATTTTACTTTGTAGAGTTTAGTTTCATTTAGTTGTACTTGAAATAGAGAAAATGTTTCCTTCTTTTCCCCTGTCCAGTGACCTCCAGCATCTACAGGTAAAATGAGGAAAAGAAAGGACTGTATTTACAGATGCAGGTAGATAGATATATTAAGAAGATAAGGTTGAAAGACTGCAACCTTGTGGTTAAACTTTATTTCTGTCTACTTAATCTTTTCCTTTCTTCTTATGTGCTGAGGTATTGCTATGACAGCAACCTGGGTTGTGAGCAAAGAATATGCAGACTTGAAAAATAAGCATTTGCTTTTAGGTTATCTGGTCAGTAAATAATTTGTTCCATAAAGCAACAGGTGACAGATGTATTTAGTGCTATTACAACAAGATAGTCACAAAATATAGCCACTATATTGACATCTTGTTGAATGTAGTTAGGTTCTACCTTTATACTCTCAGAATTCTCAGCTTTATTCTCTAGCAAGCTTGGGGCAATGTGATCAGGTCAGATTAGTGTTTTATCAGCTTGCGTGATCATCTGATTTACTAATGACTTTGGACAAGTCTTCTGTTTGTTGTTTAAATATAATGATTTGCCTATTGAGAAAGGGAATCTGTGCTTTTGGGGAAAACAAGTATTACCTATTTAAACATTATCCTAATACCCCAGTTAATTTAAGGGTATGTACTTATCACTGGAAACTGATGTTTGTAGTATGTCCATAATGGGATTGGGGTTTTTAGGTAGATAGTCTATATGTTGCTGATAAAATTTATTACATAAATTGCATCTAATAAAAGACATAGCTAATAGAGCAGAGCTTCCTCAGAATAGCAAAATGGATTATATTATTACTGATTGTCAAATCATTTAAAACTTGATAGTTAGAAGTTACCTAGCAAGGAGTTCCATAATGTTTCGAAAGAAGGGAAGCAGAAAGGGAGAGTGAAGCATTCTTTCCCAGCAAGAAAGAGGGCAGATGAGAAACAGAAGACCTGGATGAGGTAGCAGAGAATGCTCTTTTTCTTCTATATTTGCAAAACTGAAGGGCTCTTTTGAATAGTAAGAGATGAAGCAGAGATGTGAGCAAGTATGTTTTCCATAGGTAGTTGTATTCCTGGTGTTCAGGGCAAAATGTGGAAGTGTTTTAGCTTTCTATGCTATTTCTTTCCTCTTCATGGGATGGGGAGTAAAGCATTGTGTCTACAGTTACAAGAGGGATAAGTGCCATGAACAGCCTCTGGGGGTGCTAAAAAAGCCAGTGATGGTTGGAGAGCTTTAATAGCAGCGTTATGGCTACCTGGATTAAGAGGTGTGTTTAGGGCAGTTCTTCACCTCTGGTGTGAGGCTGAAAACTCTCATTTAGGTTGTGGGTTTGGGTTTTTTTTTGTCTGACTCAAGCTGGTCAGAGAGTAGAGCTTCAAGAGCTTTAAGGCACAGGCTTTTATGTTCCCCAGCACCCTGTGCAAAAAAAGGTTCCGTATTTTAATATCCTTCCTTGGTCTGTTTTGAACTTGTGATCTACTCATTTCATTTGCGTAGCTATTAATGTGTAGCTTCTGTGTGCTTCTGCTTAGTGCCAGCCCAGCCACAAAGTGGACTGGGAGCTTAAAGTTCTGTAAACTCTTTGAGGCTCTGAGCCTTTCTCTTTGATATGTTTTGTTAAGTGCTAAACATATTTAAGCCCCCATTATAAATAAGAGAGGAGAAAATAGTCTTTGAATGGTGGAAATTACTTCTGTGTGCTTCCAGGCCAGCAGCCTTTGAGTGCACTGTTTCCTGCAGTCCTGTAACTTTGTCAGAGATGGGACAAGCAGTGTTGATACTGTGATTTCGAACAAAAAAAAAAATAAAATCATTATTAGAGCTGATCTGTTTCAAAAAAGAAAAAAAACTTTGAACGGCTTCTTTTTAATACCCCCCAAAAAGTTTTTCAGTACAACCAAAATCCATAAAGTTGTGAAAAGCAGGATTTGAGCAGCAAGGCAGAAAATGCTGTAAAGCCTAATTCAGTGAACTCTGCAGCAGAGTGCTCTTTGAAGATATCTATGAATAGAAGAATGTAGACAGTCATCAAGTAGTTATTCTAAAGCAAAGCTTTGTGTACTGTTGTATTTTAAGTTATCTGATATTAACTCCAGAAGTAGAAATACTCTGGGTGACATGGATTGTTAAGTATTATTACTGTGCAGAAGAACTGATCTAGTAGAAAACCTTTATTCATAAGTGCGGTTTAAAAAGCAACACAGATATATTGCCTGCTGATGTTCAGCTTCTTGACTGATCACAATTTATAGGTTATAGTGAGGGATAAAACTGTACTGTAGTCACATTATAATAGCTTTGGAACAACTCTTTTTTTCTAACAGACTCAGACAAAACTGAGACTTGGTTCTGCAGCTGTTCTAGTGGTGGTTCTTTCATTGTTTGCATCATTTTTTTTTTAATTTCTATATTTGTGTATGTTTTATAATATCCATAATATAGTAGTACAGTGAGAACTAGAGTCCTGGATGTTTCAGCAGGTATTGATTGGGTCAAGGCCCTGTAGGAGCTTGTTGCTTCATGACTGCATCTGCTGAATCTGAATTTTCTTTGTCATTTGTCAAGGCTCATTGTCATTCAGATCAAGAGCTTTTCATGTGGCTGCTTTTGATACTGGTGCTGTGACTTCTTAAGGGTGTGAGGGATATGGAAAAATGTGCAACTCAAACCAGTCAGCCTTAGTGTGATATCTGGGAGTCTTTCTGCTTATGTACTGCTTAATATTGTAACAACAAGGGCTCATTAGGCAGAACAAAATAGGACAAGCCTCACTGTTCAATACATAGAATCATAGAAACAGAATAGTTAGGGTTGGAAAGGACCTTAAGATCATCTAGTTCCAACCCCCCTGCCGTGGGCAGGGACACCTCACACTAAATCATATCACCCAAGGCCTCATCCAACCTGGTCTTGAACACTGCCAGGGATGGAGCATTCACAGCCTCGCTGGACATTCCAGTGCCTCACCACCCTAACAGGAAAGAATTTCATCCTTATATCTAATCTAAACTTCCCCTGTTGAAGCTTTAACCCATTACCCCTTGTCCTGTCACTACAGTCTCTAATGAAGAGTCCCTCCCCAGCATCCCTATAGGCCCCCTTCAGATACTGGAAGGCTGCTATGAGGTCTCCACGCAGCCTTCTCTTCTCCAGGCTGAACAGCCCCAACTTCCTCAGCCTGTCTTCATACAGGAGGTGCTCCAGTCCCCTGATCATCCTCGTGGCCCTCCTCTGGACTTGTTCCAACAGTTCCATGTCCTTTTTATGTTGAGGACACCAGAACTGCACACAATACTCCAGGTGAGGTCTCACAAGAGCAGAGTAGAGGGGCAGGATCACCTCCTTTGACCTGCTGGTCACGCTCCTTTTGATGCAGCCCAGGATACGGTTGGCTTTCTGGGCTGCAGGCGCACACTGCCTGCTCATGTTCATTTTCTCATCGACCAACACCCCCAAGTCCTTCTCCACAGGGCTGCTCTGAATCTCTTCTCTGCCCAGCCTGTAGCTGTGCCTGGGATTGCTCCGACCCAGGTGTAGGACCTTGCACTTGGCATGGTTAAACTTCATGAGGTTGGCACCAGCCCACCTCACAAGCGTGTCAAGGTCCCTCTGGATGGCATTCCTTCCCTCCAGCGTATCAACCGAACCACACAGCTTGGTGTCATCAGCAAACTTGCTGAGGGCGCACTCAATCCCACTGTCCATGTCACCGACAAAGATGTTGAACAAGACCGGTCCCAACACCGATCCCTGAGGGACACCACTCGTTACTGGTCTCCAGCTGGACATTGAGCCATTGACCACAACTCTTTGTGTGCAGCCATGCAGCCAGTTCTTTATCCACCGAGTGGTCCACCTATCAAATTGATGTCTCTCCAACTTAGAGACAAGGATGTTGTGTGGGACAGTGTTGAACACTTTACACAAGTCCAGGTAGATGACATCAACTGCTCTACCCCTGTCCATCAGTTCTGTAGCCCCATCATAGAAGGCCACCAAATTGGTCAGGCAGGATTTCCCCTTAGTGAAGCCATGCTGGCTGTCACCAAGCACCTTGTTGATTTTCGTGTGCCTTAGCATGCCATCCAGGAGAATCTGCTCCAAGATTTTGCCAGGCACAGAGGTGAGACTGACTGGTCTATAATTCCCTGGGTCATCCATTTTCCCCTTCTTGAAAATGGGGGTTATATTTCCCTTTTTCCAGTCATCGGGAACTTCACCTGACTGCCATGATTTCTCAAATATGACGGCCAGTGGCTTCACAACTTCATTCACCAGCTCCTTCAGGACCCGCGGATGGATCTCATCAGGACCCATGGACTTGTGCACATTCAGATTTTTAAGATGGTTTTGAACCAGATCCTCTCCTACAGTGGGCCCAAGGTCTTCATTCTCACAGTCCCTGCATCTGCCTTCCAAGACTTGGGTGGTTTTGTCAGAGCCTTTGCCAGTGAAGACCGAGGCAAAGAAGTCATTCAGAACCTCAGCCTCCTCCAAATCCTGTGTAGCCAGTTCTCCCGAGAGCTTCTTGAGGGGGCCTACATTCTCCCTAGTCTGTTTTTTATTTGCTATGTACCTGTAGAATCCCTTCCTGTTATCCTTAATACCCCTAGCCAAGTTTAATTCTAACTGGGCCTTAGCTTTCCTAACCTTGTCCCTAGCTTCCCAGACAAACACCCCTGTACTCTTCCCATGCCACCTGTCCTTGCCTCCACTTATTATAAGCCTCTTTTTTCATTTGAATTTTCCTCAGCAGCTCCTTATCCACCCAAGGAGGTCTCCTGGCCCTCCTGCTGCACTTCCTTCTGGTTGGGATGCAACACTCCTGAGCTTGTAGCAGGTGATCCTTGAATATCAACCAAGAGTCTTGGGCCCCCCTGCCCTCTAGGGCTGTATCCCATGGAACCTTACTAAGCAGGTTCCTGAAGAGGCCAAAGTCTGCTCTTTTGAAGTCCAGGGCAGTGAGCTTGCTGCACGCTCTTCTCACTGTCCTGAGGATCTCAAATTCGAGCATCTCATGATCGCAGCATCCAAGGCTGCCCTGGAGCATCACATTTCCACTGAGCCCTTACCTGTTGGTGAGCACAAGGTCAAGCATGGCACCTCTCCTCGTTGGCTCCTCTATTACTTGCAGAAGGAAGTTGTCTTCTACACAATCGAGGAACCTCCTGGATTGCTTGTGCCGGGCCGTACTGTCCTTCCAACAGATGTCAGGGTGGTTGAAGTCACCCATGGGAACAAGGGCCTGCGAGCGTGAGGCTTTTCCTATCTGTCTATGGAGTGCTTCATCCGCAGGCTCTCCTTGATCAGGCGTTCTGTAACAGATCCCCACAGTAATGCCTCCCATAGCTATATTCCCTTTAATCCTGACCCACAAACTCTCTGTTGACTGCTCATCTGTCCCCAGACAGAGTTCCATACTCTCCAGCCTATCCCTAACATAAAGGGCAACTCCCCCTCCCCACCTGCCAGGCCTGTCTTTTCTAAAGAACCTGTAATCTTCCATTCCAACACTCCAGTCGTAGGAGCCATCCCACCATGTTTCTGTGATGCCTATTATATCACACCCCCGTAGACGTTGAATGTTGGGAGAAAGCGGTACTGGTTAATATTTTGATAATGCAAACTGTTTCCTTTTCTGCTTCTAGTAGAAATACCCAATTTCCCCATGAAAAAAAAACCATGAAATTCATCTGTGATTCTCTTTCCCCTCCCTAAATCTCTCTTGTTCCTCTGGATGATGAGCTTTTTGGGCCTGTGGTTGTTGCAGGACCTGTGTCTGTGGGTTGTAGCCTATAACAACAAATACCTGTCACAGCTGGAGGGTCCCAAGAGCTGTACAGGTAACAATATCCTGTGGTACTCGGTGCTTCAGTTACTAATAGTGGTAGTGATATGAAATGCCAGTTCAGTAACTGGACAGAGGCAATGTGACTGCCTCCACAGCAATGCAGAACATGTGATCAGTGACTGCTTCCAGCTGTGGCTGTCCAAGGATGTATTGCAGTTTAGGAACATGTGGTGAGAGACTCCAATACACCAAGAATTCCCAGAGCATCTCCAGGTTTTCATCTTCCAGTAGCACTTGCTATTTCAGGGGAGGTTGGAGACTATTTCTCTGGCACAGACTTGAGAAGCAGTTGTGCAAGGCAGGTGGTTGCAGTACTGTCTCAGTGATGCTTCTCCACCTCTCTTCTAAGAAGTCAAGTCTTCAGTCTATCCAATACAACAAAGAGCTTTTGCTATTTTCTTTTGTCTTTGTTCATGGCCAGAGCGTAAGCTGAAGTGAGAGGGCTGTGGAGGTTACTTTTGGCAGATGCCAGAATGTGCCCGTGGTGGACAGAGCCAGTTGAAAAAGCTCCAAAAGAGACCCACTGCTGGCTAAAGCTGAGCCCATCAGCAGTGTTGGTGATGCTTCCAGTGACTTAAAAGGGAAAAAACTGCTGTGTAACAGCTGCTGAGAGAAAGCAGTGAGAATACATGAGAGAAGCAGTTCTGCAGACACCAAGGTCAGTTCAGAAGGAGGGGAAGACTTCCAGGCACCGGAGCAGAGATTCCCCCTGTGGTGCAGACCATGGTGAGGCAGGCTGTGCCCCTGCAGCCCATGGAGGTCCATGGAAGAGCAGATACTCCCCTGCAACCATGGAGATGCCTGGTGAAGCAGATATCCCCCTGCAGTCCCTGGAGGACCTCACACCGGAACAGGGTCATGCCCAAAGGAGGCTGTGACCCCATGGGAAGCTTGTGCTGAAGCAGGACCTGTGGCCTCATGGAGAAACAAGCTCATGCTGGAACAGGTTTGCTGCAGGATTTGTGACCCTGCGGGGAACCCACACTGGAGCAGTCTGTTCCTGAAGGACTACACCCCGTGGAAGGGACCCACACTTGTAGCAGCCTGTTCCTGAAAGATTGCACCCATAGAAGGGACCCACACTGGAGCAGTTTATGAAGAACTGCAGCCTGTGGGAAGGATTCACCTTCGAGAAGTTGATGGAGAGCTGTCTACCGTGGGAGAGAGATACTGGAGCAGGGGAGGAGTGTAAGGAGTCCTCCCTTGAGGAGGAGGGAGTGGTAGAAACGATGTGTGATGAACTGATCACAGACCCCATTACTCGGGGGAAGGAGGTGGAACAATTTGCAATGAATTTGAGCCTGGGAAAAAGGGAGGGGTGGAAGGAAAAATAAGATTTGTACTTAGTTCTTGTTACCCTACTCCAATTTGATTGGTAGTGTTAAATTAATTTCCCTGAGTTTAGTGTGTTTTGCCTGTGATGGTAATTGGTCAGAGTGATATGTCTGTCATCATGTTGCTCCCTCGTCCAGTTGAGGAGGGGAATGATAGAGCAGCTTTGGTGGGCATCTGGTGGCCACCCAAAATCAAACCAGCACACCAAAGCAAAAGCTGTCTCTCAGCTTCTTTGCTTGATCTGTTGGTATTCATTGTGTACTACCATGGAGAGTCTGGCTTCATCTTCAGTACACCTTTTGGGTAGGCTTCTTGTCCTCAGGCTGAACACCCCCACCTCCAGATCCCGAGGACCTTAGTGGTGCTGTGAGAGTCTCCTCCTGTCACCCTGGTGCAGCAGCCCAGTGGAACCCAGGTGGTGCTCTTCTCCCCTCTCCCTTGGGGCTCAGCCTGGAATTTGGGAGTACTGTAGTTGTCCATGCTAGTATCACAGAATCTGTTTTTAAATAGTTCCTCCAGCCAGTTCAAAAATGCCTTCCTTTGCCCCAGCACTCTCTTGCTCTCTCTCTGCAGTTGTATTGTGTGTGTAGTAACCCCATGCAGTTGTATTGTGCCCCATCATCCTACTTCCTATTGAAAATACTAGCCAGTATCACCCCTGGTGTTCATTACATCTTCAGCTGTATCTGAGCAATTTATCTAAAAGCAGTTCTTCTCTGCATCTACATTTTCAAGAGGAACATAGCTTTCCAGGAGGGATCAAAGAAACTTAGATGAGTGTAATGAACAATCTCCTCATCGTTTTAAGCTGTGAACTCCTGGGAGCTTATACCATTTCTAAGTATATGCTTGTGTAGTCTCTGAGTTTCTGCATGACCCCAATTCTCATTTGGTTTTCTGCTTCTATCATAATATTATTTAAAAGGTGACCTTCAGGAGAAAAGAGGAAAGGGATTTTTCTCCTTTGTAACTTTATTGCAAACGTCCCAGTCTGTGGTTGGTGGGTAGGGTTTTTATTGACTTTGTTTTGGTGATTCCTTCCTCCCACGCGTTACATACATTTTTATCCTCTCTGCTTTAGAAAGCTGTGTGCCTAATGGCAGACAGCTTGGGAGGGCTCAGGTGCCTGGGAAATCAGACAGCAAGAAGACAGTTGAAGGGATAATTGACTTTCAGTTTTAAAGGTGCCAGCTTTTGTTGAGTACACCTTCTTTTCCAAACCTGAGCATTTAGCACGGTTCTCCCTCCTGTACCTCCAGGTAAGGATTGAGAAAGCATTTAAGCAGTGTTTTTCAGAAAGCAAATGAAACTTCCAGTAAGAATGGGCATTCTCTTACTGAATGAGCGTAAGGAAAACAGTTTATTCAGGACATTCTTCGTGCAGTTTAAACTAGCAAAGCAAACCAACCAAAAAGGGTCAAACACAATTTTTTTCCTTTTCAGGTCACCTTTGAGGGCTCTATAGAACAAGACAAGGATTTTTCATTCTTTTAGGAAGCAAGTAGAGAGACGATGGAATTTGCAAAGCTCAGGTGTGTGAAGGGTTTGTGTCAACCTGTGGTACTCCCCTTTTCAGTCTTCGTTTGGCAGTCACTCTGGTCCTTACGTAGACCAGAAACTATAGTTTATCTGCTGTATCTTGACACAAATACATCTTTCCCTTGCTGTGTGACTATTCTGAGAAAATACTGGTTGCTATCACTTACGGAGGGTTGAGGTACTTAGTTTTTCTCCTTCAGTTAGATAAAGTGAGTGATCAACAGGAGAGCATGCTGAGATACATAACGTGCTTCCACTATTTTAAGAAATCTTTTTTTTAAATGGCGTTTCTCTCATGTGGAATTGATTGGGGTGTGTTTTCAGCACATGAATCCCAACAAGTAACTACTGGTTTATGTCAGCTAATACCATAGGAAACTATTCATTTGGCAAAGGAAAGAAATTACATTGGCATTAAGCAGGAATAAATAGAATATAATCCAGCATTTGAACTTCCTGTTTATCTGACAGAATTAAAGGAGTAACCTCATTGTTTTTTGCAGCTTCCTGAGGAGGGGAAGTGGAAAGGGAGGTGCTGAGCTCTTCTCACTGGTATCCAGTGATAGGACATATGGGAATGGTTCAGAGCTGTATCAGTCAGAGTTCAGTTTGAACATTAGGAAGCGTTTATTTACTGAGAGGGTAGTCAAACACTGGAACAGGCTTCCTAGAGAGGTTGATGCCTCAAGCCTGTCTGTATTTAAAAGGCATTTGGATACTGCCCTTGATAACATAAAGTAGTCAGGCGTTTGGACCAGATGATTGTGGTAGGTCCCTTCCAACTGAACTATTTGTACTGTCCTGTTCTGTTTTGTTCAGTTCTGTTCTAAAGTAATCACAGAATCTTGATTACCTGCAGTTTGACTGGGGTTTGTTTTGGTTTGCTTTTTTCCCCTTAGTGTGGTCCAAGTAGCTTAGATACACTTGCTATCATAACACAGTCCTAAACCAATTAATCATTTTCCTCCTCCTTGGATGCTTCTGAGTCCAGACTGGATATAGGGAATGTGACACTGTATAGTTGAAATTACTGTGTCAGCCTCTGTCCTACTCTTTGAGATCCGTAGTTAAGTTTCTTTGAGTTTGGATCCTGAAATGTTGTACAGTTGCTTAGATAGAGCTACAGAGACAGATGCTGGGAGAGAAAAAGTCTCCTCTTTTCAACTTCCTAGTGAGACTTAAGAATTCATTGCTTTCACTTTCCTATTCTTGAGTCAGCAAGCAGTATGTAGTCAAGCCCAAACCTTTTTTTTTTTTTTGGCTTTTTTTGTGCTGTTGCACATAATATCTGACTTTAAAAATTGACAAATCTGCATGAAAACTGCCAGGACTGGTAACTCTGGGCCAGTAATACTGCTGGTCCATGTCCTACCTCAATTTTTATTTTGTAATCTGTGTGGTGGCCATATCACATGCATCTGTGATGTGCAATGTGGGATGAGGGTAAAATGGTAGCTCATTCTTGCCTCTGAAGAGGGATGAATTTAATGCTTGCTGTGCTTTATCTCCTGGAGCAGTCTGCCTCTGGCTGCTTGGTTATGGAGAGTGAATGATGGTTCCCTGTCTTGGTTGTAGCCTTGTTTAATGGTCTGCGCAAGTAGTTCCTAGAGTCTTGTGAGATATTTTTAAGCCTTCTTTGAAGTATTTACACTTACAGATAACCAGTTTGACACTTGGTGTATTTGAGTTTTAGTACACCTAGAATACCACATACCAGGATTGGGACTGTCAGCTGTTATTTCGGTGGGAATTATTTTAGTTCAGGCTGTGTGGTGCTCATTTCTGAACATGGTAGTAATGAGCCACAGATGGAGGATTTTTGCCTGTAGTATAGATGTTATTTATGTTTGATTTGATTTAATATGAAGCCAAACTTTTAATGGAGTCGGTACATTTGTCTTTGCGAGTGGTTTATCTTTAGCCAAAATAAATATTGGGGTGAAAGACATTTTTGTAGCTAGGTGTTGGAAGCACAAAAGAGTAATCTGCCCTGGAGGTATGAAAGTAACAGAAAGTATAATTTCAGTTAAAAAAAAAGCCCAAACAAACAAACCAAAACCCACCAAAAAAAATACACTGAAGTTTCAATATTACTATCAAAAATTTGAAATTTCACAAAGCTTCTGTGAACTGCTGTGTTTACTGGTGTAATTCTTCATAAAAGAGTAAAGTAGAGTCTGAATAAATTACTTGTAACTCCGAGGAATGTATTTGTATGAGCTGCTGTAATGTTTTATTTCCATTCTGGTGGAGATTTCTCAGATTGTAAGGATGGATTCCTTGGCAGCCTCACTTAAGGGAGTCTAGCAAGTCTCATGCAAATAAAAGCACCTTCAGAATAAGTGTTATTTCTTTTTCTCTTTCTCCTTTTTGTGAGATTTATTTACTTCAGAGGTCATAAGTTATCAGACTTTTGATCTATACCCTTCTCTATGCCTGTGATAAGTAACTTTTTGCTTTGGCTTAGGACAGATACCAGCATTACTGTCCAACAAATACTTTTTCACATTTATTTAGCTGTGGTGTTAGTGGAATGATAAGTAGTCATTTAAAGATTCCCTTTTTTCTGAAAGCATGAATGCTTTAGTAGGGAGGCAGGGTTTTTTCCCTTAAGATTTTATGCCATAGTACCTAGTTTATTATTTTAAGATTAATATAGCAAAATATTTATTTTGAGGAATTCCAAATACTGGTTTATTACCTTATGTGACTGGAGCATTTACATAGGGTTGCTTTAAATCAGACTGCAGCCTTGTGTAGGACATTGTGCAGAGACAGTCAAAGGTTTAAGCTAAGTTTGCACCAGAGATTGTTCATCGTTACTCTTCTGTAGATACAACTTGCACTGACAAGGGAGTGCGTAAACTTTGCTGGGAAGCATACATTTTTGTCATCAAAGATGTATCTATTGAAGATCTTTTGATTAGTTCAAAAAGAGGTGTTGGGTATGCATCAGTGTTTCCCAGATGCTTTTAGTGAGGGTTCAGTATTCATCTTATCTTGAAAAAACTTGGCCATGGGGCAATGGAAGGCAGGACAGTGTAGGATCTTCATCAAACAGAAGAGTTGAAAAGAGAATGAAACCCAGGGGTTTGGCCTGGTGTCCACAAGGGCACTTCCATAACAGATGTTAAACCTAGCATGGAAGGGTATTTTCCATACACCACCGCTTTGCGGTTTTGGTTTTTGAGGTTTCCTCTCTGGAAGAGTGAAACTTCCCTGGCAATACTGATGCATTTGTAAATCAAGCTTTCCCCCGTCAAAGAAAGTAAGTTGGTAAATGTGAAAAGGAACACTTGTGCAAACGTATAGAAGTTTAGTAAATAAATATAGCAATATTTCCTCCTAAAAGATATTTTTATCTGTTAGATTTTGATGTAATTAGTTTGTCATGTCAACAAAATCTTTAAATGGAACTGCTTAAATGTGGATTTTCTTTTTTCAGCACTGGTTGGACCAATCAAAATTCATTAAGAAGCAAATAAAAAGTAAGTAGCATGTCTCTGCTTGTTTATTTTGTTACTTCCTTGAGAATATGAACTTAGAGTATTTGAACATGATTGTGAATGTTTAAACATGGCCTTTAATGGAATAAATATTTCTTAGGAAATAGATTTAATGGCTAATTGGCTGACTATATCATGCTAAATGCAAGAGCACGCATAAGCGATAGACCAGCCTTCAGCAGCCCTTGTTAAACATGTGCTGTTTGTCTGAGACAGAGTAGGTTGTCAGGTAATTTCAGCCTGATCTGTGAAATCAGGTTGCCTGGACACCGATCATGTTTTCTGTCACTGCTACTGATCTGGAACAAATTTTCTGATTGTTATTTTATTACTTTTATTCAAAGACTGAGTAATGGAAAATATTTTGTTGTATAATGGTTAACCTCTTTTTTTGTATCATGAATAAAACCAGCAGAAATACCTTCTGTTTCATCAAGTGGGTGGTGGGGTTCGGTTTGGCCACTGAGTACTTTGTGGAAATTGGCTAAGGTGGGCAAGTTGCTTTTGGATTTCTAATAACCTGGTTACAGGCTTGGATACAGTACAGCATCAGCAGTAACATGTTTTGTTAATATACTGCAGTTGGCCACAGCCATAGACAGGCATAGATAATCTTACGTGAGATTAAAATACCATTTCTGTGAGATTAAAATATAGTGTTTTGAAAGGAAATTGTTGACCCTCTTGAAGGATCTCACAGAAATGGGTCTTGATTGCTTCATTGGTGCTTTGCCCTTCTTTCCGATAAGTATCCAAATATCTAGATGATTTTTGTAAATGGTGGAGTTCTTCAAAGGCCTTTAGGACAGTTTGCTTTCAACCCACAGTGTGTGGCTATTATTCTGCTAGAATAGATGGTAAAGATAGCTGCTGTAGGTAAGGTTTTGGTGGTTGGCTTTCTCTCATCTTTTCATCACATCACAGGCTGCTTTACCTGAAGTGACTAAGGGATTTGCAGGTGCACTTTCTGTTACAGCTGTGTCCTTTTCTTGATCTGCCTTAAAATGTGGAAAATCAATGATTCTGTAACACCTTCAACCAGTTTAGTTGCACTGTTTGGTCTGTTTAATCTGTGAAGGGCCTATTTTGAAAAGAAATTGGCCAAGCCATGCCCTGAGGAATGCCAAAGAGGGAAGCAATTTGATGGGTGTTGTAAAGGTCTGCCTCACAACAGGATACTCTTCTTTACCTTGCATTCAGCAGGTGCTTTGAGGAGAGTTCCTCTTTCATGATGGATGTGCTCACTGCTCTTTTTTTCCCAGCAGTGGGCAGGTAAGAGTCATTATTTCACTGATGCAGACCTTACCAGTAGTGCCTGTCAGCTGAGGGTACTATAACCTGTCTTCTAGGAGCTATTGCTGGAGACAGTGTCAAAGCTCTAATAATTACAGGTTTAGCTGCACATGTTTTTAGTAGAGTGGATGGTTGATATGCACATACATACTGTGTTGATGTGGTGTTACAGAAGACCTTAGAAAGGTGTGAAAGAAAGTTACTTTTCTACCACTTAATGTACCAGCAGGCTGTTGGTCTGGAAGATGATGCCTAGGCAGATAAGGAAATATTGGTCATAGTCTCATAGTGTCTGATTTTGTTATCTGTGTTACATAGAAAGTCAGACCTAGCATTCACCTTCTGATATTAGAAAACAATTCTCCCAACACCAGTTTGTGGAATATGTTAGCTTTCTGTGTTCATGAGTGCCTTTCAGAGCCCTCTCCAGCACTTTCCACAGTATTTATCTAACCCTTTCTCATTCACTTGTACCAGTCAAAATCTGATCTATTGGGTCAGGTGTTTTTTGGAGTTGTGTTTGTGCCTGATAAGAAGCATCACCCTTTTCCTTCCTCTCCCTTCCATCTCCCTCTGCCTCCAGCAATAGGCAGTGTACCTGGAACTTGCTGTGGGCGCACCTCTTTGAACAAAAATGTGTTTGCCAAATGGGCTGTTGCTGGATTAATCTAATTATTAGAGTATCATAAAGTATGGTGGTAATCTATTTTTTTTTTTTTTTTACTGCATGCATTTTACAATTTAAAACCATGAAATATTGGCTTCTTCAAAGAATGTGAAAAACACAGCTCGCTTTGGGTTTCTTGGGTTGTGGGGTGGTGGTTGTTGGCCTGTCTTAGGAGATGCGCAACTAGTGTAAACTTTTTGTTTTCCCCTGTTTAAAATCTCTGCATACACAGTTGGACCTCCATACACGTTGCATTTTCGAATAAAGTACTATTCATCAGAACCAAACAACCTTCATGAGGAGTTTACAAGGTAGGAACTTTGTCCCCTTTGCTCTGAGAATTGGGGATGATTTAATAATGGTACAAAGGCCACAGAATTATGGGAATAGGCAGCTTGAGTTCTTGGTTAACAGCTGATTGACTGAATCTCTTCCACTTCCCCACGTGTTCTCTGTGGTGCGAAAGACTGCAATTGTATAAAGTTGCCTTAGGATACCTGGAGATCTTTTGTTTCAGCCTGGTGGGCTGTTTTCAGGGGTGTAAAAACTACACCTTGCTGGGTTCATAGCACCTGGGTGCGAGCTGGAGGATATTCTGAAAACTGAGAAAGGAGCAGCTGGAGGAAAAGGATTTTACTTACCTTTTGTATCTGCCTACTTTGTGTCTTCTTTGTATAGTAATTAACTATTATAATGTTATTCTATCTTTTTTTTTTCTGTCTGTTTCTCACCATAGGGCATTTTCTATGTCTTCTAATTTGCTTGGCAATAGTCAGTGTACTCCCAATCAGCCTAAGGTGCTTAAAGACTGTTGATTGTTGTAGTTCATGTGCATGTGATGTTTACATTAAACTTACACTTGCAGACATAAGTTTACTGTCTCCTATCTGCTGTGTTGACCATGGTGAGGTTTTTTTCACTGCCTGAGACAAGATGAAAGAGCTAATTGTCACTACCTTATGATACTGACATGGAGGATTTAATATCCACTATCAATTTAGTGCAGCAGTGTTAATTCGATAAAAGGACATATTCCTATACAATGTATAATTAACCTATAGAACTCCTTGCCACTTAAGTGATTAAATACAAGATCTTAAGGGAATCAAAAAATCTGGATGATTTGAGGGCATCTGTAATGAGAAAATGTGGTTAAATTAGTAGGAATAATATATATTTTCTGAAAATCGATGTAAGTCTTCATACATCAGGGTGCATGTCTGACAAGTATTACATTTCCCCTGTGGTCGCATTATTCCATTACTGTCTACTGCAAGATTTCTTGCTTAATCCTCTGAAGCATATGATCCTAGTCACTGGAAGATGTGGGTTTCTGAGCTATGTGATCATTGCTGTGATCGAGTAAGACATTTCCTCTGAAAGTATTAACCTCTGATGCTTTGTGATCTAATTGTTGCTGAAATATGACAGTTCAGAAGATTATTTTAATTAGAAAAACACTTTAGTCAGCTAAATTTTCAGTGTTATGAACAATTTTATTTAATCATAAGCTTGACAGAAGATGTCTGTGAAACTAGGTAAGGAAAATGAAAATGAGCTAGAAATTGATTTTATGGTGAACAAATAGTTGTATTTTTCTTTTTTGTAGGGGAGAATAATTTTGAATGTTGCTGGGTTTTTTGAAGAATCTTTACACTAGCTGGATCAGATTTTCCATTTAGCATGTTGAGTAAAAAGTGAGGATTAAAAACTATAGACTCAGAATTCAAATGGGAGTAAGAGCAGGAGGAAAAAATACCATTAACAGTAATCATGAACTGACCTGGTTGGAGGTGGAAGTTCAAAATAGACTCCAGTTTGTAGTGAAGATGTCAATGTCACATTCTCATAATAAGCACAGAGTTGAAACCCATCACTCATTCTGTCTTTTAACAATTCAACAACACAGTTTAAATCCATTTGGAAGACATCTTCTGTCACCTTTATGGGACCTGTTTAGGTAGGTCAGTTAGAAAAACAACAGAGGAATGTGTGTCATGGAGAATTTGCTGATTTGGAATATCAGCAATTGAGATTCTGATGCTTGTCAGTCTGTGTGCAGAAAAAGAGCAAGAGTAAACCATACCAACCAGAGCGAAGCCATGGTGCTTTACAGGCCAACTGACACAGGCAGAAGAACTGCCCAGATTTTTTCTTTCAAATTTAGAAGAGTTCATGAGATTGTGAATCATCAGAGGAAAACAATAGGAACAGGAAATACACTTGTCTATGTTTAATCTATGCATGCAAATACCCAGGTTTGATTGGCATGTCAGGTATTAGCCAAGTATGTGAATCAGAGCTGTGACAGAGCTAACGTGGATAAATCTAATTCTGCTTTAGTGTGTCATGAGAAGTCTTTTTCATCTTCCTTTTCATTTCTATTTCCCTGTCTGATTCCAACTATTCGTCCTTCCTCACATTCACAGCACATCCTCTGTGATGAAAAACACTTTGTCTTTCTGGCTCCTTTGTAAAGGTAGCAGAGGTTTACTTACATTCACATTTACTGGGTTGACACTCAGTAGTGCTTTGTACTTGCTTCTCTTGCATCACGCATCATGGCAAGCCTCACCCCACAGTGTCCAAAGCAGTGCAGAGCCTGCCTGTGCCACCTTGTCCTGAACAGAGCTCTTGCATGACCTGGGGTGCTTCTGCATACCTCAGACCCTAACTCTGAGTGACTGTGAAACATGAAATGTGCCTATAACTGAAAATTAGCAACAGCTTAAACTACTACTACAGTTTGAAGGCTGTAAATTCCTACTTGGCCTCCTAAATAAATGTGTGGACTCTATGGAGTTCAGGTTTCTTTTATTCAGAAGTTTTCTGCTATTTTAAATTATAATTCAACCTGGGCTTTTTCTTTTTGGTAATGTGGACTCTCCCATGTTCTGTGTTTGAGAAGGTAGACCTGAAGTCTTCATGCCTTTGACTCTAGATCCTGTAGTTCAATTCTTCCTTGAATTGGGAAGGACTCAGATCAAGAGAATGTCAGAATATCAGTTACGTTTAGGTTGCTGTGGTGTATGCTCAAACAGAGCACATCAGTAAACAGCAAGGCTTTGGACAATGTCCTGAACACAGCCAGCAGATGAGAAATGTTCTCTTCTTTCTGATTTTAATGAAAGCTAGGGGAAGTTTGAAGGTTGCAGGGTGTATCTGGGTGATCCCAAAGGCCCTTTTTCTTAAGAGCCATGGGGGCTAGAAAGATGACATTATATATACTTCTGACTTTCTGAATTTTTATTTGTCAGGTACCTGTTTGTATTACAGCTCCGGCAAGACATTCTTTCAGGGAAGTAAGTACCTCTTTGCTCTTGCAACTGTAATTTAACGTATTTATTATAGCTAATCGCTCGGTGATTTAAAATTTTACTTTAACTGTGTGATCCTTTTAATTCTGTATGGTATTTGTGCACAGATTATAAGCATGATTTACAGTTCCGCGTGCATGGGTTTTTTTTGCTTTAGAATACAGAGATAGATGACTTTGTGTGCATCATGATTATATTATTGACAAATAGAATGGGTAAAGACCTTTAATGGATCAACCAGGTGATGGAAACACATAAAGAGCAAAGACTGTCCTGATTATTATTATGACTTGAAAATGTAACTTGTGCTTGCCATATTTTTCAGCATGGTAGGTAAAACATGGGAGGAAAAGATGAAGTGCAACACTTTCTCTACAGGTCAACCCTGCAAAAGTACTTTGTGTGTTTATAGTCTCACCCTGGCCAATAAATTCACACCTGCTCTATTTTCCTTTTTTTTTTTTTTTTTAATTACAAAATCAAAAAACCTCAAAGCCATGTTCTAAAATACAGTGTGGAAGCAAAATTGGTCCCTTAGTCAGTTTAATGTTGTCTCTATTAGTTCAAGCTTGTTTTATGGTGGAGTGTATCATGTGTTCAGTGTTAACTAGAATGTACCAAATTAGGAAGTAATCATATACAAGTAAAAATAATTTTAGATGTTTCATAACATTAGTAGTTCATGGAAGTTAATGTTTCCATTTCTTACATTAAGCTACTTTTTAGCTTTATTGCAAGAAGAATTCACTGAGAAAGGCAACATGATTTTTATACCTTATTTTTTTCTTTTCAAGACTGAAATGCCCATATGAAACTGCTGTTGAACTCGCAGCTCTGTGTCTTCAAGGTATGGTCTCTTTTCACTCTTTGTTACTAGTGCTTTCTCATTCATCATATATAAATGCCATTCCTTTAGCTGAGGAGAAGAATGTTAGGAGATCACTTCCGTGCCTTCCCCCCGTTCATAACTTCTGTACTCCACTGGCCAACACTGGCACACTTGCCAAAGGGAAGAAACCTTAAAGGAGTGGATGGGCAAAATGTTCCATGGCGACCAGGGAAGAAAGACCTCAAATAGTTGCCCACTGAGTGAGAAGGTGTAGTGTGTTCACAGTACTGCTGGCTCAGCCTGAAGAGCCAGGTGGCCCTTCAGCCCATGCTTCATAGAATCAGCTAGGCTGGAAAAGACCTTTAAGTCCAACCATTACTCCAGGACTGCCATGTCCACCAGTAAGCCATGTCACTGAGAGCCTCATCTACATGGGTTTTGAACAGTGATTCCACCACCTCCCTGGGCAGCCAGTTCCAATACCTGACCACCCTCTCTGTGAAGAAGTTTTTGTTAATATCCAATCTAAACATCCCCTCGTGAAGCTTGAGGCCATTACCACTTGTCCTGTTACTTGTTATTTAGGGAAAGAGATCAGCCACATCCTCTCTCCATCCTCCTTTCAGGCAGTTGTAGAGCTTTGCACTAGGCGGGTCCCTGTGGGTGTAGTTTTGAACATGGGCTTCCTGCTCCTAAAAGAAAGTACAGTGAACTGGACCACTGTAGGCATAGCAGCAGCAAAATTAATTGCAATGAAAAATGCTCTTTCTCCTTCATCTGGTGGTTGGCAGTGGTGCATGGAGTGCTTAGGTAGAGCCTTTTACTTTAATACAGCAATGGAGATAACTCAGTGATGCTAGGTGGACTTGACAATCAAAACTGGGAATTCACTTCCAAACAGCAGCAGGTATAAATCTTGAGGCAGTGGATTATTTTTCTGCTCCAGTCTGCCACAGCTCTGATGGTTAGGTGTGCAAAGAACTACTGCAGGCAAGCTCTGTGTCTTTTTAAGATGGGAAAAGTCTGGCGCTCATATTTAATTTGTTACTTCTATTTTCCATTTTCACAGATAAAAACAGCAGTAACCTTACCCCTGGTCTAAGCAAGTAGAACCAAGCAAAAGGCAATAGGTTGATGCCTCTACATTTTAGATAGTAACTGACACCCGTGATTACCGTGTAAATGTAATACTGCAGCTATCCATCATGTTTATAATGTCCCCAGCTAGGTACCAAAGCTAACTCTCCTTGACGCTCTCTGTGGGAACACACTTTTTATACGTTTCTGCCTTTTTTTTTTTTCTTCATTTCCTACAATTTTGACATCATCACAATAAGTTTCTCCAAAATTCTTTCATTATTGTAATTAATTTAATATCTCTGCTGACATACACTATAAGTAGCATTTGATATTCTATGATTCTATGACATAACATTTAGCATATTTTACTGACATTGGGAATTTAATTAAGCAGAAGAGTTTTAAGAAATGTCAAATGATTACTCCCTCCTCAGAAGGTTACATTTACCGTGTAAAATCTAATCTTGTTCCTTAGTGAGCCTTTCCTAAGAGTGAAGAAAAGTTACAAATGGCTATTTAGAAACTGCTACACTAAGGCCTCTGAAACAAAAGCCTGTTCTCTTCACAGGACAGCTTTAAACTTCATACATGTTCTTTATCAACAAAGTTGTTCCATTACAGTAATTCTTTCTTTGTTTCAAACAATAGGTTCCAAGGCTGGTGTTTGGTGTGAATCATCTTTCAAATATAAATTGTTAGTTTGTTTCCAGGCCCATGAGGAAATTCTGTAGCAAGTAACGTTGATTTGCAGTAGGGGTGACTTGTGAAGCAGATACATAATCCTGTACTTCACCTAGGGATTATCTGCAGAAAGCTTGTAATCAAAACTTGAATCGTCACTCTTAGAATAACTCTTTAACTACCTCATTAGTCTTGCTTGGCTTTCGTATTCAACCAGGTGTACTTATGAAACTGCATTAAACTCAGAAGGAAAACATTCTCTCAGATCTCCAGTATTCAGTTCTAATTGTAAGCCGTCTTCTTGGGATAGTGAAACCTTTTTCTTCTTTCTGTGTAAAAGAATGAGCAATATAAACATGGTGATGCATGAACAATATAAACAGATAAGTGTGTTTTGGGGGGTTTCAAAACCTTTCTCAGAAACTTCCTTTTAAATATTTCCCCAGTTTATGCAGTTATTTATTAAAGAACATGGATAATGTATATAAATGCATTATATAACAACCCATCACCACCACCACCACCTCCAAAATAAAAGCAGCAGAGGAGAGCATGCCAAAGCGTAATACTTTGTCATAAAACCTAAAATGAAGAGGTGGGTCCTCTGCTGTGCCCTGTGTTGAAAAATGTTAGTGCTGCTGAGCCATTCAGGGAACGTAATTCCACAAGTGAGAGCATCCTTGTACTGAGCCTGTGCTTTCCCCCTTCTTCCGCTCTATGGGGAGCTGGTGAGACTTGCTGGCTCTTACTCTTAAGACCTATTTCTTAGAGTTCAAAATGATGACATAGTTTGTTTGCCTGAAAGTGAATAAACAGTGACTGCAGCCTTTGGGAAACAAGGGTGATATTTTTCTTGTACCTAATACTTCTGCCCTAGCTTCTCTGTGTATCTTTTGTCCTACACACTCATGATTCTTCTCGTCCTTACACATCCTCTTTATGGCACAGTCAGCTTTCATTCCCCGCCTTCTCTCTCAATTAACTAGTAGAGAAATCTCCCATGTTTTTCCTAGATGGTTGTCAACACATCCAACTTCAAATTCTTACTTTTTTTTCTCCCTGAAGTCCTCCTTGCTAATGTGTGTGTTGTGGCTCCCTCTTACAGTCTGGAGACTGGACTGCCAGTAATTTTTTGCAACACGTGTTAAATAGGCTTCCCACTTAGATGAAACAGCAGCAGAGCTGAGATAACTCTGTTAAAGAAGGCATATAGATAAGAATAATGTAACTCACCATGTAACTTCCTATGTTCTAATATATCCTGCTAGGTATTTTTGAAGACTGACAGTGAATTAGTTTTCTAATGTTATGTCTAATACTGCCCTGAAGCAATAAAACTGTTTTCTTCAAGGGAGTTTATTTCTCTCTCTTATACTTGCCCCCCCCCCCTTTTTTTTTCTTTCCTTCCTGTTTTTTCTTTTCCCTTTTTTTTTTTTAACTTTTTCTTTTCTCTTCCCTTTTTTCGTTTTTTTGTTTGTTTGTTTGTTTGTTTTTTAATTTCTTTTGGTGGTAGTAGTAGTAATAGTAGTCAAGAAACACAGACTGACAAAGCCCTGCTTTGGAATCACATCATATGTCAGGGGGTGACAGGTTGTACTGCTGAATCATATATTGCTGCTGATGTTTGTGCCTCCATGCTGAGGCGATGACATTGTAGCCTCTTTGTATGGCTAAAAGGTGCCAGGAGCAAAGCAGGTTGCAGGCAAGACAAGGGTTTCAGTCACTGAAATGCCCAGCACATGCATCTTCTGCTGAGCTCAGTAGAGTTTGCAAGTGTTCTGCTCCTGGAAAAGAAGATACCAGGCCTTGAGTGGCTAAGGAGAAAGTGACACCTCAATTATGCTAGTGGTTTTCCTTAAAAACTACTTAATCTGAATATTGTAGCACCTCTGTGGTTTTAAAAAGAACCCCAGAACTTTAGCACTGGTTTCTTAAGACTAAGTATTATCTTTGTGTTCTGACACGAGCAGTAACATAACTAAGCGTTCCGTGGAATGGGAAGTGTTTTGGAATGAAAAATACACAATGAGAAGAAATTTCAAAGTAACCTCTTTTGAAACAGTAGTACATTGATTTTTGCTTTTGATGGAAACTTCATTTCCTTTAAATGCTTCAAAACTCAAAGAAGCAGCTTTAGTTAAGATGGTTTAGTTCTGGATTCTTGAGTGTCAGAATTCTTTACCATAACCTTACAGTGCTCCTGAAAATGGATTTGTCTGACTTGTGCCGAGTCCAGAGTTTGCAGGGAGGAGGTTAACTTACAACATCAGCACAAGTGCATTCTTCTACAACATACTTAGAAACTTACAACCATTATTGCCTGTGTGGAGGTTATGGACTTAAATGTTTCTGGTCATCTCATGATCTTTATGTTTTTCCCTTTTCAATTGATTAATTACAGCTGAGCTGGGAGAGTGTGAGCACCCAGAGCACACACCAGAACTTGTGTCTGAATTCAGGTTTGCACCAAACCAGACCGAAGCAATGGAATTTGACATTTTTCAGAAGTGGAAAGAGTGCAGGTAGGGTACCTGTGTGGGAGTGGAGTCTCTAGCAACAGGAGGTTTTCTTCTAAAGTCAGATATGTCCGCAAGAACGCCTTCAATAGATGTGAAACAGTGACAATGTTTGTCACATGAAAAGTATTGTAAACAGACTTTGAGCCCTCCCCTCCCTTAGAAATGGCAAGTGGTAATTTAGGGAAGGTTGGTGGGTGAGCTTTAATTCTTTTCATTTTCGTTTAGATAATTTCATAACAGGTTAAGCAGTCAGGTCTTTTTGCTGTTTATGCTGGAAATTGTTCTCTTTCTCCTTCTGTCACACATACGCACACAAAGTTTTGTATTCAGGGTAATAGTAAATTCTTTTTCATGTCTTTTGTTAGTAAGTATAATAGATTTTGGTGATTCTGTCTTACCTGTGCTTTCAGCCGTATTGTCAATTTGAGACCTTTTTCAATTTTCATCCCTCTGATTTGCTTTTCATTTGGAGAGAAAAGGGTAAAAACATAAGATAAGCTTGAAATATCATTCAGTGTCATTAAGATTGGGGTCCTGAAGAAAAAGATTAGGGGAAAAAAATTTAAAAGATTTTAAATTGACAAAAATTTCATACCATAAAGTATAAATAAATCTTATGTTCTTAGGGGAAAGAGTCCAGCACAGGCTGAATTGTGCTACTTGAACAAAGCTAAATGGCTAGAAATGTATGGTGTAGATATGCATGTAGTTAAGGTAAGATCCATGTGATTCTTTATTAATGTGGGGTCCCTCAGGTGTGGGTCAGCCCCTCAGGGATATCCTTGTGGTGGTGTGGGTTGCTCCATGGCCCATGGTCCCTCAGAAGCACCTCCCTCCTGCAGGGCTTCTCCCAAGAATGTGTCTGTAGCACACATGTCCCCCAGAGTATCCCTTTCCACATGCCTTTTCCCATGTCCCTTGATTTTTAACCTCTTTGTCTCCTTCCCCTGGCAGCTACTGCTTGCTCTTCAACATAGGTGAGCTGAGGTGTGGGCTCCCCTGGGTGCAGTACCAGTGCGGGGCTGTTTCCATGGGCATTAGAGCCATCTGGGGCAGCACATAGCCCTCTCCCATGCAGGGCACCCTGCAGCCTTTTGTTGCCAAAACCTGCTAGTTTGCACCCAGTACAAATGTATATTCTCCTGCTCTGTAATGTTAAAAAAATATGCAAACCTATTGATTTTGAGATACTACTCTAGTCAGATTTACTCTCCTAATGGCATATTGATTATTGATTCTGTGCTTGCTCGCAGGGAAGAGATGGTTGTGAATACGCTCTTGGACTGACACCAACAGGCATATTGATCTTTGAAGGAGCCAACAAAATAGGCTTATTCTTTTGGTAATCTGTTTTTGTGTTATGTTCCTTTCTGCTAAAATGCTGCAATGTCTCTCCTTTGCATAGTGGCATCTTGACTATACTTTGTAATGTAGATTGAGTCTGCAAGGTTGAAACATCAAGGTTAAATCTGAAGGTAGATTGGCTTGGTTAGAAATACCACTTTCAAGTCCCAGAGTCAGCTAGGTTGGAAAAGACCTTTAAGATCAAGTCCAGCCATTACCCCAGGACTGCCAAGTCCATCAATAAACCGTGTCACTGAGCACCTCATCTACACAGTTTCTGAGTGCTCCCAGGAGCAGTGATTCCACCACTTCCCTAGGCAACCTGTTCCAATGCCTGACCAACCCTGTCTGTGAAGAAATCGTTCCTAATATCCAATCTAAACCTCTCCTGGCACAGCTTGAGGCTGTTACCTCTTGTCCTGTGGCTTATTACCTGGGAGAAGAGACCAGCCACCTTCTCTCTCCATCCTCCTTTTAGGTAGTTGTAGAGAGCGATAAGGTCCCCCCTGAGCCTTTTCTTCTCCTGACTAAATATAAAACATCTGTTGTAAAATATTAACATTTCCAGGAAATCAAACTTTCACTGCAGTTCCTGAAGTGTTCCAGAATTTCATATCCCTCATACATTTTGGGGAACGGTCCTATATTACAGAATGACATTTTCATGTTAATTTTCTTTTTGCTTTTTTGTGTTTAGGCCTAAAATCACAAAAATGGACTTTAAAAAGAGCAAGCTAACGCTTGTGGTTGTAGAAGATGATGAACAGGTAACTTTCTTCCCTTAATTAGGCCTGATCCAACAGAGTGTGGTGTGTGCTCAGGCTGGTAAGAATAAAAGAGAGGTTCAGCACACTGTTGGCCCAGGCTGTATTTCTCCTACCAAGGATAATAACTAATATCATGCATGCCAACTTCCGAAGCTTTTGTTTCTGCATTTAGGGCAGAGAGCAAGAGCACACATTTGTTTTCCGGTTAGACAGTGCCAAAACGTGCAAACATTTGTGGAAGTGTGCAGTGGAACACCATGCTTTCTTCAGATTGCGAGCCCCAGCAAATAGCAAATCTAATAGGTCTGACTTCATAAGGCTGGGATCACGCTTCAGATTCAGGTATTTAGCAAAGTAACAGCAATACATTTGAGTTTATACAAAGCAGCAAAAGGCAGTGGTAAACTTTGTTTTTTCCTGTATTTGAAGTGGGAGGACAGAGTATCAAGCAACACATGGGACAAGGTTACGCAGAACTAGTACATTTGAAAGGAGGCCCAGCAAGCGATACCCTTCTCGAAGGCATTCAACTTTTAAGGGTAAGTGTTTGTACATGTGCTCACTGAACTGGTCATGCAGGTGTCCTGTTATTGTATAAATGTCATATTAAAATAGTAAAATCTGTACCACAGTATAAAAAGAAAAAACATGTCAGATCACCTAAAAAATCAGGATGTACATGTGTGGTTTTTTTTCTCTGAAGTAGAGTCCATGGTTCGTATCTGCTGGTTTTAATCTCTGTCTGCACTCAATTCTTCCATCCCAAATCTATGGACAGGGAGGTACCTATGGTTTCTTTTGTTGCTCCAGTGAGCAGGAAAGAAAAGTTGCATCACACTCAATGAAGGAAAGCATGTAACATTTTCTTTGAAGAAGCACATTTGTTCTGTAGAGTAGAGCAGCATCCAAAAGCCTTGCTGACTTGCTTACCTAGCCAGACAGCAGTCTCATGCAGTTTTTGCTGCTTTCCTGACTGTGATGGCTTGTTATTCACCTATCCAGACTCTGACCTTAAATAGCTTTCTCTGGGACTTGAAATGTGCTGAATTTTAATGGAATGACAAGGAACTGATTTCCCTTGTGGTTTCTGTCATTTTTCCTTCAGAAGTGAAACTGAGATTTCCATTCCTTGTAAAAAAACTGAGGAAGGAGCAGTGCAAGACAACTGCCTCTAAATTCTGTATTACTTGGGGTTGAGGCTGTAGTTGCTGTAGGATGCAACCACGACAGTGACCTACATTCTCTAAGGATGTCTTTGCATTCCGTTGCATTCCTAGAATATGAACCTCAGTGCCATGAGAAATCCTTGTGATATTATGGGTGCGCACTTTTATTTCTCATGTACAGGGGGGAAAGGGTAGCAAGCAGGCATCCTTCCTAGGGGCTGTAACCTCCTCCTCCCACCTTTAGTACCCTCAGTTTTTTATGGCAGTGCAAATTCATTAAATTTGTGAGATACTGTTATGCGATACATGATAATCAGTTATATGGTAAGTGGGGGTGATTTCATAAGTGGAAGTATGGATTATTGCAATTTTATTTTTACAGTACCAGCATCTGTCAGACCTACAGTTTATACGTTGTGTCTCAGTACTTGTGCACTTATGTCTGGGAGGTGGGGGGGAAGAGTGAAAGTATGGCTTATGCTTGGTTTAGTTCTCTGTGCATAGCAGCCAGGCAGAACTGTCTTTGTCAGAAGACAAACCCCCAGATGATCTCCCTCCAGAGTGCTCAGCGACATGATTTAAGTTAATGCCAAAACTGCCTTTAGATGGCTGACTCCTTACCTAGTAGCAACCCACAAGCATTGGATTCTGTCCTAGCTCAGTCTCTTTGAGACTTCTACAGTGCCTCCTGAAGTTTATCATCCACTTTCTGTATTCAGCAGGGGCTTGGATTTTCAGCTGTATCACTCAGCAGTTTTTCAGTGCTCTTGAAATATATGCTGTTTGTCAGGAAAAAAATTATCTATCCCAGTTACTCAGCTGCCTTTTTCACTGTTCTTTCCAGCCTGTCCAAAGCACAAGCCAAGACCTTGTTGCTCAGGGTTGCTCGGTGCCTTCCTGTATTCCCAACTGATGGGCTTTTTTGGCTACTGTCATTCACTGTAATAAGACACAGGCTATTACCAGCCTCAGGAATACTCTGGCTTCAGTAAGATGCAAAATTCCTGCGAGGAGTTGCTTCAGATTTTCAAGGAACTCAGTGTTACTGACATGGTAGCTACAGCAAAGTGGAGAAGTAGCATCCTGGTTGTGCAGAACTTGATCTGCCCATTTTTTTATGGGCTTTGCCTCTTGCAGAAACAGGGGCTTGTGCCTGCCTCATACTCATGTACTCACACTGGAATGGTACAAAGCACAGGGCGGTAGTTGTGATTGATGCATTTGTGAAAATATGTCTTTATGAGGATTGGCTTAAACTGTAGTATAACATCCCAATCACAATAGCTGCAGAATGACTGATACTTCATACAACTTAAGACTTTTTGTTTTATTTCTTTTTAAGCAAACAATCCTGTGAAAGCAGCACAACTGTGGTGAGTGCTCAAGTTCTCTCTATTGCTGTTGTCAGGCAAAAAGGATTCTGAAGACCATGTCTGCATTAGGATTTGTTAAATTCTGTGGTGTGGGATGAATGAATTGCTTTGGGATCTCTCATTATACCGCACCAGATTCTTCTTGGGGACTGCCTGTGAGACTTTAAGTACTTTCATTTTTTTAGTTTTCTTTTGGTGTTTGAGATCAGACTAAAGTAAAACATATTTCCTTTCTGCTCATTGCTATTGAGCTAACTTATCTAGCATTGTTTGTTCCTGCTTCACAAACGTAAAATGAAGAAAAAAAAATGCACCCCTTTTTCTTGCACTCTATTTTCTGTAGTGTATATTAGAATAAAATATTGGTGTCCTTATGAATACTAATTTTACTTCACTGTAATACCTCCCTGAAGAATAGAACCCTGAACTATAGGAAATGTTGGCATAGATGTATTGATTATATAAAAGCTAATTTTCTTCCTCCCTTAGTGCTAAAAATACTCCTGAAGTCCATAACTACCAGGTAAGAGATAACAATTGTTGAGAATATTGTCATTTTATTATTTAGAAGTAAATTTTTTTGCTCTCTATAATTACCACAGCTGTTTTGCTTCCGTTTCCTTACTCTGGGGTGGGATTCTCTGAAGAGGTTCAGAAATTAACAGCATCACATTGGGAGTTACAGGGAAAGTGGAGGGACTCTTCCCTATTCCCCTGTGTTCTTGGATGCTCTGCAAGCTGAATACACTTCATTTGCCACACTCTTTTCCCTTCCCTTTCTGTGAAATCACAGGTTAAAGCCCTTGAGACAGTGAATATGATAGACCCCAGGAGACTGCTCTGTGAGCAAGCTTTTGTCTAGGACAGCCTCTCACTGGATGATCCCTGCCAACAAACTCAGTTTCAATTATCTGCCCCATCACAACACTTAAGGAGTTCATTGCTGGTCAAATGTTTGTTTGTTGGTTTGTTGTTTGTTTTTTAACAAGCTCCTTCATACACTTCAGGGAAAAACCTTGCCCAGTTTTCATTTATGATACTAGCAGTCATTGCTACCAAGAAAGCAGGCTGTGCTTTCATCCAAACTGAGTGTGTGCATCAGAACTTAGTCTTTATACTTGTTTTTATTAAAAGCCTCACTAGTGATTTTGTTTCACTGTTTCTCCTCAAGATCCTGTGGATATGAGAGAGTAACACTGTCACCAAAGATAACTGACCTTCTGAAGACGGCTATTATTCTTGTAACCTTTCTCACTCTCCACCTTTTATTAAAGCTGACATTCTTTTGATGTGCTTTCTATGAGAAGCTCTATATGTGCCAGGTTGTCTCGCAAATAGAAAGGCAATTTTTTTTGCATTTTCCCATGAGTGTGGCCTAACAAGAAAGCTCATCACCAAGAAGTCTCATATGTTTAATGGCATGGGAGAAGGTCTGAAACAGGGGGTTCCTAGGGCCCCCAGGGAGCATGTTCCTCATGGCCCCAGGAAAATAAAAAGTAAATGTTAGTAGGTAGTTTTTATATGATTTCATTCACTGGGTTCAATGTTTTCACTTGCAGCCCCCGTATCATCCTAATATACTTCCTGCTCAGCCACACTGGCATCCACATACACCTGTGAATGTAAGGTAAGCAATCTTCAGTTTGTGAATGAGATGATTACTTCTTTTGTTATCTTAATCTGTTGGCATGAAGCTTTGGTGGATGTACTGGGCAGTTTTCTGCACATGAAAAGCAAAGAAGTTAGACTTACGTGACATAGAGGCAGTATTAAATAACTTCTATTTAGATTTTGCTTTGGAGTGGCCTAAGCTCCTTGATGGATTAATTTTTCCTTGATTTTTAATTCCGAACTTGAAATACAACTTCAGTGTATTTCTGTAGAGAGTATGTATGTTGGATGGGAAGGTGCTCAGTAGCATCAATAAAACTATTTGTAATTTGATCAGTATTTAACTGTCTAAGACAAAGAAGAAACTAATTTTAGGGTAAGATTAAGTTATGAGTGGACAGATTCTCGCATTGCAGCACTTTTTCTCACCTTTTACAGAAATGTATGTGGAAAAATAGCATGTATGTGGAACAATGTATCAAGCACTTTGCAGATAATTAGTGAAATTACGTTATGGAGTTTTGGGAACTGTTTCACAAAAATACTCCTATATGTGGTTTGTGCTATCTTCTTGCATACTTTTTATTTTGTAACTAGTAAGGAGAAAAATTCTGTGAAAATAAATTTTGGAAGAAATTCAGTCTGAGTTAGAAGCAGCTTGGTGGAATGCACAGTGAAGGCATGCACCTGCTGGTAGATATGTGTCTGTGCATGTACATGTGATAAAAAGCAGCTGCTATTTCATCCTAATACAAATTAACCTTTTTAGGCTACTCAGTGGTTTAGACAAATAATCACTCTTGACTGAAAAATACCAATACCCTAATCTTCATTCCTATTCATCTTACATTTTTCTCTCTATATGTAAAATGGTTGAAAAGACAATTTAGTCCAAGTTTGAGTCTTGACAATGCAGGAAAAGGCAAATATGTTATTAGAAATACTTACTAGGCAGAGAAGCAGACATACTCGTTTTCATCTAAAAATTCCTAGCGTAGAGCAGTAAAGCAGCTACGAAATTTTTGCTGCAAACAGAAGACTTTAAATTGGGTAATTAACTTTGCCTGTGCTTCATGTTCAGGATTCTTCCTGTTCAGGGTTTGTTTGTCCTTCTAATTGTGCATGGTTTAAAATGTAGAATTTCACATTACAGAAGAGTGATTGCAGAGAGGTTAATGATTTTATCAATCATTTTGAGGTTTTGCTGAATTTTTTCTGAAGATTTCTTCACTTAGGATACAAGTCAGTAACATTTTATAGCCAAATAGTTCACCCTGGAGCAGAGTGATATTGAAACAAGCACAGTAATGTATTGTAACGTGTGTAGACATTCTCCCCTTCAGCCCCTCCACTGCCTGGGCAAAAATAAAGGTCAATGAAATATGAACAATGGCTTTTTTATAGCTAGGCTTGTAAGGCTAAAAAACATACTTAAGAGCTCAGTCATGCAAGCTTGGTGGAAAAGGTGCTCAGTTTTTTTGTCCCAGTCAGGTAGAAGCATTTAAATATGTGGTTAAAGCAGAAGCTTTAAGTTATTCTAACTTGGGGTCAGAGTGGAAGGGTTGGATGTTTAACATTCTGGATAGCTTGATTTGAGAAAGCTTAATCCATTCAATTATGAACTTCAGAACAAATCACAGATTCATGACATTCTTTCTTTCTGCTGGGCATGCAGATAGAATGGGCCAATGGCTGAAATGGAAATACATGTGCAATATATGTTGTTATATATGGGGTTTTTTGTTGATTGATTTGTGAAATATGTGGAATTGTGTCTGTCGTGTTAGTAAGATCCTTTCAGTGAAATTATTTATTTGCAGTTAACTTAATATTCAGTCTTCTGAGAAAATTCATTCCAGTTAACATTTGTCATTATATAACGTTAGGATATCTAAAAAAAGGTAAACTCTAAACCTGCATGTATATCTGCTATCATAACAAACAACAAACATTACCAGAATAAGAAGTGCAACTGCAGTTTGGTAATAAGGGAATCCCAAGTACTGTGGCTTCCTACATATTGTTCAGATTTTGTTTAGTTAGTTATTTATCCCAGCACACACACACGCACACAAATGATTAGGAGGCACTGTAGGAGTGGTTGAGGTTGATATCTCCAAGCAGCAATAAATAATGAACAAATAAGGGAAAAAATATTTTTCCTCTTAGTACTTCGTGCTAGTTTCACCACAGTCACAGATAAATACTGGTACTTACTATGGACTCTTAACAAAATGCGACTGTGTAGCTCACAGGCTGCCTCTGTGTGATTAACTGCATCAGTGCTGAGTGAGGAGCAATATCTACAGAAGAGCAATTTTTATTCTTAGTAGAATGTTTTTTTAAACTTTTTAGACCTTAGGGATATATTTTCATGAGCTCAACTTTTTGCATGATACGGTTTATTTTACTAGATTGTTGTTAGCATTTAGTTTTCCTATAGCCTCCTCCTCCCGCCCCGCCATCCCTCTGAGATTCAGGAGCAGTGATGCACGACACTTGTCTATAAGACTTGAAAACAGAAGGTTTTTAAGGACTGAGCTCTGATTCAAAGCCTTTTGAAATCAGCTAAAAGATTCCCATTGCTTCAGTGGCTTCTGCATCAGGCCTGTAGGTCTGTCAGCAATTCTCTCCCTTGCTGTTAGCTACCGATCCCACTATATGCACGCTTAGCACTTGCTGGATGAACTCATGTAGCTGTATAGCACTCATAAGTTTACTTCCATCTCTCACTAACCAATAACTGTGCAAATGGTACAGGCCACCCTATCATGATGACAGGCCATATTGGAAACCCCCCACAAGTGGAGAGGACAGCAATTTACGATATATCCAGGAACAGAACCAGAAGAATTTAGGAGGCGTCCAAAGCATGGTGTACCAAGATAAACTCATGACGACACTCTGAAAAACAGCCATCTTCATTTCACCTGCCATCTCAGACGATCATTGCATTCCATGGTCCTTGTCTGTCTGCAGTACGTTCAAAGTGTATTGTGCATAATGTGTGTGTCTTTGTATGTACATCCATCCTTGTTTAGTGTTCATGGACATCCTTGGGAAAAGTATTTTCCATATCTTTGTAAAAAAAAAATCTTGAAAAACCTTTTGTGAAAGCTGGTGAGAATTTCCAGTGCCCCAAGACCAGAAATATTTCTGGGGATTTACATTCCACCATACTTTGGAATCTGTGACACTCTGCCTGCTGGTGAAGATCAGCCATTTGTGCCTTAGTTATTTTATATCATCTTGGGGTTTTTTGAGTCAAATTAATAGGTGAAGTTTGCATGTCAACTACAAAGTTTCTCAAATAGGAGTTTGGAGGGAGGGAAAAACAGAATTCGCACTGGCAATCAAACCGGCTTGTGGACCACCAACAAAGGGAGCCTGCTGAGGTAGTCATAGGTTTGGGTATCTTTTGCTTTTAATCTTTTGTGTTCTGCGGCAAAAATAGAGGTGCTTGCCTAACTTAAAAACAAGTCTGGAGAAAGAACACTATCACAAACTTCATGGAGTGTGTATATTCCTTTTTTGGCTTACTGATTATATTGATAGCATTCCCCAAAACCATACCTGCTGCTATAAAGGCAAGAATGTTAAAAATGGATCCTTGCTGAAAGGGTGCTGCTGTCTTCTTATTTGTAATGTGATTATGGAAATGAACTATACAATCACATAAAACTACCTACTGATAACTTCTCTGAGTGGATTCAGAAACACAGCTCATAATGGGTACACTTCAAGATGAGGACAATCTGGTGAAATAACTCTGTTTTATAAAGTTAGATGTTTGCAAAGTTGAATGTACATTTTACAAACCTAGGTCTTTAAATAGGCTTGGCTGGTATTTTGATCACTTGCCGATTATTTTTTTTTATCGTATTTTTAAACTGGAAATCATAGTGCCATGTTCACTTGTGCATCTCTTTTAATTAGGCCTTGCCTCTGTGGTCTGTCTGAAGTTGTTGGAATAAATCTTCATTTGGGATATTTTAAAAATGAAGTAGTTTTTTACTTGATTTTGATAAATACACGTTTATAAATGGCTATAACTGAATTTGTTTTCACAGCAAATTTGATAGTGTTTAACTTTTTGTGAAATATATTTGTTTACAAATGCTGTCTTTTAATATTTGTTTTGATCTTTCCTGTTTGTGCTAAGTACAAATAAAAACTTTCAATCTTGTTCTGGTTATGATGCATTATTTAATTTTGAAGGATATGGGGGGAGGGTGGGTAGATATGATAGAGTTTATGCTTGTACCTGTTTTGCCCTGGAATCAGTAATGTTATGCTGGATCAGCATTTTCAGTGCAGTCTGTAGAGGGGAAATCAATGAAGCAATTGTGCCAGTAAGATGTGTTGATGCCAGGGTAAGGCCTGAGGTGGGTAATCACAGAGGCTGAATTCAGTTTCCCTAGTCTGCTTTTCCTGTGTTTCAGCAGTGGCTTATGTGGGGAAGGAAGGAAGGAAGAGAAACTTTGCTGGCGCTGTTGGAGCCTAGCTTAGCTGCCACTCTGAATGCCCTCTGGAGGAGGCTTTTTTTTTTTCCTTGAATACACACATTAAAGTGGAGCATTGTTGCTTCGTGATTCACACTCCTACGTTCGTAATACAGTATTGTTCTTGTCGTATAACTGCATTGGCTTCTCTGTGGTCTGTTGTCAGTGTTTCTTCTTATCATGTGCTGTTATCTGTGGTTTGGCTTATTGCTAAAGGTGCACTGAATGAGAGATCTCCCTGACAGATGTCAAGAAAAGACAGCACAAGGCCTAACTGATACTTGAGTATTAAAATGCCGCATTCAGGAGTCTGCCCACTGGTGAAGAACAACCTGCGGGACTCGTGTGTTCTGCAGTTTGTGTGTGGCACCTCAAGGGAAGCACTTGTTACTCTGCTTCTCTGGAAGAGGAGCTCATACACTCTGCACTGTCATTTTTTCATCCCACATCCTACTTGCTGTGTGCAGAAGTCTCTGTACTAGCAAAATCACTGAGCAGTCAGATAGGTAAGAAGAGATCAATTTCTCTGTCCTTCCTCGCTCTAGTCTTAGTTGGCTTCTTGCAGCAAATGGGCTGGGATACAGTTGGGAAGAGGAGGAGTATATCTACCTGCTTCTTCTCTGACCCCAGCACTGCTATGTGCAGTAAGCCTGTGCAGCTTACCATACCTGAGCAAAGGTGGATATGGATAGTATCCATCTGAACAGGGTAATACAAATAAGTTGTTTTAAATTTGAAAGCACACTGGGTTTTCTAAAATTAGCACACTTATTACTGACAAAGTATTGTTTCTAACAGGTGACTAATACAGGCTTAGTGGTGTTAGGATTCTTAAGTTTTGTCTTTGAAGCAATGTAGAGCACTGCAGGTGAAAACCAGATTACGTGGGGAGAGAGGAGAAAGGTGGAAAATGTTTGGTTAACTCCACTGTTAAATGTAGTAGCACCTTTTGTTTAGAAGTCAAAACACTGGGGAAGTCCTGGCAATATAAATTGATACTGCATCCTAAATTCATGCTGCTACAGGGAGGCATTGGTGTTTATAGATGCACAAACTCAATACCAGGGACTTAAGAGCCACGGTATGTGAGTGTTTATATGTTATATTGAGTGATTTTTAACTGGGAATTACTCATGAGAAAGTGCCAGACAGTTTACCAAAGAGAATGTTATGCAGTCATGCTGGATACAGGAAACTCAACACACGTGTTCTAAATACACAGGGAAGTTGGTTTTGTTTTAAAAAAAGACCTTCAGACTGCTTGAAGGAGGTACCTACCACCTTCTGAAACCAAAGGAAGCACATTCTCAGCGTACCTGTTGAACCCTGTGTGCAAACTTTCTCCATCCCATTCTGAAGTGTGTTCATTGTGCATGGTTGATACTGTCTTTTTACAAGTCCAGCACACACTTGGAAACCCTTCTGTAATCTGATTACAGGTAATAAACTCTATCCTCGCAATGGGATGGAGGGTGTTATTAGTCATCTGGGTAATTACACTGATCTGAAGTCTAGCGTGTAATCGGCAGCATTCTTCCACTCGCTGGAGAGTTGCTTCATACTTCTTGGTTGAGGGTATCTTCTGATGGTCTCTCTGCATACCTTCCTCCTGCATTCAGTGAAGCTGGAAACCAATTCTTCCCCAGCAGAGCTCAGGCCTAGCTCTCCACTCCGTAGATTCAGATTTACTGGGGAGTTACTTTTGCTCTGTAATAACTCTGTAATCGTGTGACCTGTCCCCAAGATCTGTTAGGGGAATCAGAAAGGTGGCAATACCACTTCTGTAACTTGGGCTGAAATGTGTTGCTCTTCAGTCCCAACCAGACCCTGGCATGCAGACTGATGACTAGTATTGAGTACTGAAATACAACACCGAAAGTGATGGCACTTTTGGTTAATTGTTTTAGTGTGGGCTTTTTCTTTAATTTTCAGCTATTTTTCGCTGACGTGAGTCACAAGCAAAGTGAACAAAGGGATTGGGTTTTGTAATGCATTTCCAAAGCTGGCAGCAGGGGATTGCACGCTTCAGGAGAAGAATTGACAAGTCCTTCCAGACCCTTTAATCAGTGAACCCACATGCAGATTGACCAAAACGAGGATTGCTTTCTCACATTGTGGATGGGAACAAAGCATATATTACAGCCTTTTGATGTAAAATGCCTTCCTTCTGGATGAGTGTTGCAGAAGATGCCTTCAGCCTACAACAGAAAGAGTGTTAGAGCTTGCAAGTAATTTTGAGAATGGAACTTGAGCTGCTGGCAAAGAATGAGCTGGGAAATGCCTAAGATGGGGAAGAGTGAAACTGAGTATATCACTTGCTCCTCAGGCATTGAAGTTGGCTGGATGGAGCCCTCTGAGAGGGAAGAGGAAGACAATTCCACACCACAATTATCTGTTTTCAGAGGAGGTTTTCCACAAGTCATTCCGGTTGGGTATCGAGCAGGCTGGCTAGCTCAAAGAAGAGAAGTTTTGACACTCATCCATCCAACCTGACATACCAGATCTCTCAAAAGACTGTTGGTGATGAGTGGTTTTCCTCATGCTATGTGAAGGAGAACCAAGGACATTGAGGGATGCTGTCATTGTAGCATTGCTAATGGTAGCCAAAGAGACTGTTGGAACCAGAGTTGCTGTAGATCAGGTAGCATTAATGGATATAAAGTAGGAACTGTATGTTTTCTAAATTGATCTCAGATTGTGTGCCGAGGGCTGATCCACCGCGACCCTGCCTTTTTTTGTCAAGACTGTGCAAGTCCTGACAAAATCTGCTTTGAGAGCCAGCTTGAACTAGCATTTTGCTGGTCAGGCCTCTGCACCCTAGCCAAACTTGTGCTGCGGTGTGAGGATCAAGGTTTTGAGCTGTTTCAGAATAAATACTTTTCTCTATAGTCATACTGCAATGCTTAGAAAAATACCATGTGCTTGTGCATGCTCCCTAGTTTTAGTGTCAAGGGGCCTGCAGGAAAACCAGTCATCCTTGCTCAGCTGGCACCACACATGTAGAAAGATGAAGCTTTTGGACAAAACCAGTGCTAGTCAAAGTAGATAAGAAATAACGCGTAAAGGGATGGACCACGCTTTTCTACCTGCCTCTTGCAGTACATTGCAAAGCAGCCTGTGGAAATGATGAAGACCTTGTTTGGCTTCACTTGTTTTCCATGTACTGTTTGTTGTTCCTTGAAGTGCTTGGCCAAATCGGCTTCCTTTCTGATTATATGTGCTGTTGCTTTTGTTGCTGCTGCGTCGCAAAGAACAGGTGAAAACTTGAATCAGCTGGAGACCTCCCTTGATATGAGTCACTTTCAGTAATAAAGCTTCTGCAGACTAAATGCTGCTCTCAACTGCTAATGACTGTTTCATGACTCCTTTAAAGCAAAACAACTTACTTTCAAACAGTCGGTTGCACAAGCATTAATCTAGATTTAGTTTATGAAGTTCACAAGTCGAGCCTCTCTGTGCACTGCCCACTGCGTGTATTAGTAGGTGCATGCTACAGAAAATGCAAGCATGTCTGTAATAACTTTCATACTGCTTTTAATTTCTGAATGCATTATGCCTCCAATTTTGAACAGGAGGAAAAAGTATTGTTTTTTTATTTATTTTTTCTTTTTTAATCTGTATTTCCCATCCACATTTCCTAAAGATGGTGGTGGTGTTTTAATTGTTTTTTTCAGATACAATCTTGGCAGTCTTGGCACACAGATTGATGAAGATGAGAAGTTCCACCAGCCTGATATCTTAGACCCAGTGTTACTTCTTTGGTTTGTGTTTCTGGAATACTGGCTTTCTCTTAACTCTGTGGGGCTGCTTTTGGTTTGGTGGCATCTTCTCTTCCATGATCTGTTGCATGTGTCTTCCAGAAGAAATCTAGTTTGTTTTCTCTCTAGCAGAAGCAGCATTTATGATGACTGTTTTAGTCATCACACCTTCTGAGAACTGAGAAATATGCCAATTTAAAACTAAGATAGACGTTAAGCTAAGGCTATTGGGGAACCAGTGGAAATGCCCTTCGGGTTCTGTTTTCAAGTTGCCACCGCAATTACATTTCCACTTTGGATTTATTTTTTTTTTGGTACTTTCTGTCTTTTTAGTTTGTAATAGGCTTGGTTTTTCCTTTCCCCTTTTTCTTCTTCCTACTTTCTAGCACTAGTGATACGACCTTCAACTTTCAACTATCAAACAGCAAAACCTGCAGCTCATCATATCAAAGGTGAAGATGTATTGGATTAAGCAAGAAAAGATGTTTCATTACAGGAACAGTTTGGAAAAACATGGAGTTCCTGCCTTAATGATGTCATATGTTGGTGGATTATAAAAAAAGAAATGCTTTTTTTTTGAATGAGCCAGTGAAAAATATCTTTTACTTTCTGTGCCCTGAAGAAAATGAAAGAAACGTCCATACTTAATTAGTAGTAGGAAGCACTGATCTAATACAATTAAACTCCATATAAGAAGCTAATTATTTATAAATTACTTTTTTTTCCTCACTAAACCTGTAACAGTCTGTGCTGGAATTATAACCACAGTGGTTTCCTTGCCATTATTAATTTCTGCAGTTTTGAGAACCTTAGAGAAGTAGAAATACAAAGCACTAATAAGTCTCCAGTGCTCTCTAAATTGTATATTGAGGTAGCAATGAGCTGAGTAGCTAAACAGATAACACAGTGGCTGTGTTTTGTTTCGTCTGCAGGGGCCAAGCCCCTGAGTTTTGAGGCCTCACTGGCAGACAGCAGGGCCAGCATGGTTGTGTCCTCGAGCCAAGTCTTTCTCATCAGTAGGTGTGCAGGAATCAGACAGGAAGGAAAAGCTCAGGATAGAAATGGACCAGGGAAACAAAAGGGTTTATGAGAAGCAGAGCTTTACATTGGAATGTGCAATGGGAGGAACTGGAAAAGAAAAAACAATGAAGTCTGCTAGAGACCATGGGAATGGAGAAGAGGAATGAAGGAGGCAACAGAGCTTTGAGAGTTCAGCGTCTGTGTCTTCAGCACCTGAAACTCACTGAATCAATAATCAAGGCTGATCTGAAGCAAGGCATCAAGGAACTTGAATGTAAAACTGGATGCTGCTTCTCTATCAAAAGTTTGAGCCCAGGAGGGAGCCTTTTCTTATCATTCATTTTCAGATTCTACTGTTGTATTTAATGTGTCTCTCTCATTCCCCATTTCTGACTTTAAAAAATGTCTGAAAATCACTTCTAAGATGTGAACAGTTTCTTGCTGTAACTCAGGTGAGTTGCCCAACTGTTGCAGTGAAAGCAGAGATGGGACAAGTTGCAGATTTGTGAATAAGAAACACTTTGCTGTGCTGAATGATTGACTTTTGTCTTACCTGTTCATGCTGCCTTCTGAGCAGCTAACTGGCTTCACTGGTAGCATGTTAAAAGGGCAAAAACCTATAACCTAAGCTGAAGTCACTGGTGTGGCACTATTGTCAGGTATGTTCAGGTAGGCATGCTGGGCTTTAAAGTTACAGCCAATTACTGAAATTCAGAAGACCATGTATTTATTTGTAGGGCATTAGCAATATTCAGAATTTAGATAATTTAGAAGTATGAAACTTCTACAGTTTGATTAATTCCTTTAAAAACATGGGTTTTTTTCCAGATACTTTAGCTTTGCAGGGACAAAGACTGAAAGGAGATTTTTGTAGGATGGGAGCTTATTGTTAAGGGAAGCCAAATCCAGTGAACTGGCTTTAAAGCTAACCTTCCTGATCTGCAAAATGTGAGGCTGCTGTAGTTCCTGGTTTCTAAGCTCAGCCTGTAGAGGTGGTTAGCATGTATTCCGGAGATGTAAATGCACGTAGAGCACACATTCATCCAGCCACACGGACAAAATGGGTGGAGATGAGTGCCTTTACCAGCAGACACATATAGCAGCACACAAGCCTAGCGCAGCGCTGAGAGTTCAGTCCTGTCTGCATACACCCCCAGAGAAAATTGGAGAACAGTTAAGAAGATAGCTTAGACTACAGTTGAACCCAGCTTGACCAGCCAAGCATGCTGACCAGCAGCTTGCTTATGGGTGGCCTGTTCTTCCCTGATGCATACCAGGAAGAACATTCACTTCCTTTATCTCCTCAGAGTTATCCCTGCTTTTTCCCCTGCATTGCTCCCCATTCTGTAAGTCCAAGCCCAAATTTCCTAAGGCTACCTAGGTAGTTTGGCCCTCATGGGGTGTTACTGTTATGGGTTCCTAAGTAGTGCTGGCCTTGGATGGTTGTTCTCACCAAAAATGTCCTTGATACTCCCCTTTAGTGCTCTTTGTCCATTTCTTACGTAGCTCTCCTGCGAAATCGGGCAATCCTTCAGGGCATGCTCTGTAACATTTATTAGGTGCTTACGCTTTCATCTGTTATATCCAGCAGCAATTTCTATCACATCCCATGGTTTCTTATGTTCTCCTTTATTAGCTAAGCCTCAGGCCCATGCCTGCATCTCTGTTTACATGCTTTGGCAGGTATGTGATATTGAGGAAAGGAGAAAGATAGGGATGTGCTTAGCTCACAGGACCTGAGTTACCTGGTGGGTTAAGTGGTACGAAAGGCTGTAGCATGGTTAACAGCCCAAGATCAGCTACAGGCTGTCTCGGTGGCCTCGCTTGGTTTGCTCCTGTTTTAACCTGAGTTATCTTTCTCCAAGCTTTTTTGTTTCCCAATGACAGGCATACGTTGTCTGCCTGTGACTGAAAGGGGAAAGCAGCACTGACTTAGGGGAGGATTTAATCTGTTTTAGGAAATTTTCTCTCTGCTTTTCAGAGTTTTTCTCATCTGCAAGGACATCGGGGACAATGAAATTTTTTGACAGGTGATTAAATAGAATTAGCTAGCATTATGATTAATTAAAACCATTTGTAAACGAAGAAAAGCAAGTTTAGTTCCTCCTGGGCATATTTTGTGAGACCGTTTTGCAAGGCAGCATGTTTTGGACGATCTTTATGTAGAGAAGGTGAAATCTGCGAGGACAATGGCTTTGTCGAGCCAGGATTTGTTTCTCGGTATTTTATTAGATCATGCTTTGCCGCAGGCTCTGTTCTTCTTGTGGAGAATTCCAGATTCGTCCTGCTTCAAAACTCGGTTCAGCACCCTGTACTGCAGGAAGCTGCTGCTTTTCTTTCCTACATGAGAAATTCTCCCTGCCTCTGTCACCATTTCTGAACACTTATTTCCGCATGGCCATTTTCTCTTTCTTTCCAAGGTTAGGTTGTCTGTCTGGGAGAAGACTGCTGGCTGCCCACTCCGCTTTCTTGAGGTATCCCTAGGAATGGATGAGAACTGCTGATTACCCCTGGCAGCAGGGAGAGGCAGCTGAAACACATATTCCCAGGCCTTCCCTAAAGGAAGCAAATGGGCCAGCTCTGGTCATCTGGTGGTGTCAGAGCATGGAAACGTAACAGCTCAGCTTCAGTTACACTTCTCGCAGTTTAGGAAGCCAGTTCTGGCCAGCAGAGGGGTCTTGGCTATGTAGTGTGGAGAGAAAAAATGGCATAGGTTTGCTTTTAGTGATCCAAGTCCTCCTTAGGAACTCATTGCTTTTATGTGTCCCAGTCCTTGGCTGCAAAAACGAAACTTCATCCTCTCTCTTTTATAAGCAGTCTTCCTGCTATGGTCTGCATTCCCTTCTTACATAAGTGAACTGGCTGCTGGCTCTTCTCAGTCTTTTGCCTCAATCCGATGGTTGTGGCTATTAATTAATTCTCACACAGAATACCACCCTCCTATCCCCTTGTTTCCTCTTCATTCCTCTCCACAGGGAAATTTCCCGAGTATGTGAATTCCTAGGCTCTCTGTGTTACCTTGTGTCCTTTAGCAACACAAAGGTGTGTGAGAGATTCTAAACGCATTTAAAGCAAGTTTGGCTAAAAGTTCGGTTGGGGTTGTTTGGGTGGTTTAAGCTTCTTTTGAAGTATGGGAATAAACCCAGAGTCTTCCCTCCCTTAAAGGGTGAGACTAAGCACAAAAATGAATGTTTGGCTTAACATAGCTGTTGAATCTCATCCCCCAGCTGCCACATTGAAGCTTCACATGCAGTGGTTGCTTTCTTTAGACTTCTGAGAGTCTCTCCAATCACACACATTGATGTGTACACATACACGTTAACACATACTTTAGCCGTTTCACTGATAGCCATTTGGGAGCACACCTAACACCCATTTTGATGTTGGAGAAGGTATCGTTATGATATGGTGGTGGGTGAAATATCTCCTATTAGGGAATGATACAGTTGCAAGGAGCCTCCCAGTGCATTCAGCAGGAAGCCTGTTGTGTGGATTTGAGCTGCTGAAAGCAGCACAAATCACCATGAGGCTTGCTCTGAGCTGCGGATGAAGGAGGATTGAGAGGGGTTGTGAAGATGTTTGTGTAAAGCTTGAGGGTTTCTAAATATCAGAAAATTGCAGTGGTTTGGTGCAGAAGCAGTGTTCAAAGCAAAGAATAGAGGTGGGTATGGTGATTGTGGAAGGTTATTTATCACAACCAGACCTAGAAGCCTGGGATGTTTTTTAAACCACTGTTCAGCTACAGCAGGGAGGGTCTAAACTCAATGCAGAGCCATCCAAGAGGAGCAGTAGTTAGAGCCTGCTTTCTGCTGTTGCCCCACCAGAAGGGGAGAGAAGAGAGCCCCACCATTTGTTCTCCAAGTGTAACTTCAGGCAGGTGGGAGGTGCGTGCAGGAAGTGTTCAAGAAGGGGATATGGACAGGGTGCAGGAGTAAGCCATCTCTGGGATGCAGGTGGAAGATGTTTATGCAGGGCTACACAGTTATGTTCTACAGGACAGGAGAATGAGAATGGCAGTTGGGAGGATGGCATGGAAAGGCAATTACTTTGTCTAAAAAATCTCTTGTCACTCACAGGTTACACCAAAATGGGAAGTCTTCTCACCCCAGGCCTGTTGTGGCTGAGAGAAAAGTCCTGAATGGGTTATGATCTTAGCAGATGAGAAAGTTTAGGACACAGCTCAGGAGGGATTATATGTTTGTGCTGGTAGGGGTAATCTGCTTCATAGCTGAGGCTGTGGGGAGTGAAAACCTGGCCAGTTTAAAAAGGGATCTGGTGTTCTTCGGGATCAGAAGATGAACATGAATCCATGACCCCAGGCTATTTAGGAAACAGTAAATGTCGAAGTTCCAGTGCATAAACAGGATCAGGTCCCACAGGACATGGGAAGCAACCCTTCCTCTTCGCAATGTACTTACAAAGCCCCAGCTGAAATGGGGTACCCAGCTCTGAGCACCACATACTGGAGCAGGAGCCAGTTGGGCAGATGGGGATGACAAGATGTATCAGAGCTGTAGGAAATGTGTGACCTGTGAGGGATGATTGAAGAAATCAGAGCTCTTCAGACTCTGAAGCGAGATGTGAAGAGCCTTTTACAAAAACACTGGTCTGTAGCAAGAAATAACCTGTTCACTGTGTCTGTGATGGATGAGAGAGGAAATAGCAGGCTTAAATTGCAGTAAAAGAGACAGGATAAGCAAAGTAAGTGTAGGCATGGCGAGACACTGAAATTGACTGTGCAGGGAGGTCATGGAGTCTCTGCTAGTGAAGGTGTTGAAGGCTCAGTTCAGCCAATAAGTTAGGGTAACATTGGCCTGCTTAGTTTGGTTTTTAGGTGAAAGGTGGATAATTCAGACCTTCAAACACCTTTTTGTTCCTCATTTTTCTATGATCTCTTAACACTTGTACACTAGACATACTCTGGGGAGGCAGTAGATAGCTGGAGCATAGGAAATACAAGACTGTCAATTGAAAATAGCTATTAAAGCAAAGGGCAAGGAGTATAAAATTAGGGTAAAGGACTAGTAATGTAAGGTGAATGTAATGAAATGTAAAAGAACATGGAAAAATTAGTCAGAAAATGCATATTATTTGCCCTGTTCCTCAAAATGCTGCGTTTTTTGGTCAGAAGAAAGTAATTAAGGGAGGTTGAGGCTAAAGGCAATACAAAGTGTCTTGTGAACTTTCAGTGGCTTTTTGAAGGTTCAGCCTTTGGTAACAGAATCCTAAGGAGTGCTTTGCCAGCAGGAGGAACAGAAAAAGAAGAAATGTTTTCTTCCTTTACATAATAGCCTGTGCGGCCGTGCCTCATATTCCTTAAAGGACAGGGGTTGGTTGTACAGGGAGCAGAGCTGGAGTTTGTTGGGAAAAATACACAGGTTAAGGATAGAGGAAACCTGCAGGACAGCCAATTGCTATTAAAAGGTAAAACAAAGGTGTAGCACTGACATACTAGGAGGGCCAAAAGACAAATACAAGAGGTAAGATGAAAAGTGATAACTGTCTTATGTATGCATATAATCTGAGAGCATTACTTAATGTCTAGGGAGCAAGTATGAAAACCTAGAGGATTTAGGATGCAGTCAGAAAGTTGGTTCATTGAAAGCTGTGATTTATTTGCATCAGTGGTTTGGGGAGAGTGCATGAGCATGTTACCTTTTCAGGTAAGTCAGAAGCAAGCAATAGAAAGAAAAGTTAATGGCAAAAAGATGCTTTGAGGGGAAAATCTCAAGTCTCTAGATTTAAGACAGTGGAAGCACAGAAAAATAAGTGAAAACCAGATATGATGTATGATAATAATGATGTAGCAAGAAATAACCCTTGTAGAAACTGCACTAAGATGTCCAATGTGCCCCTAAATTATATCATCCATCTGAAGTGCAAGAGTTGACTGACTCCTGAGGTGAGTTTGCCTCAATATCTGTTAGCTGCTCTCAGCCGTGGAAGAGTACAGATGACTGCATCTTTTTAAATGGGCCAGAAGTTTCCATATGGGATTTCACATCAGAGCGCACTGCCTGGGTATTGACAGCCTGACTGGAGCTTTGCAACTTACTGCCCTCAAGGATTTCAGTGTATAGTGGAACATCCGCTTTTCTGGGCTAGCTCTTTACTTCATTGAAGTAATGGTCTCCCTGGATTTTATATGGTGTGAGCGCTCCTCTCTGAACAGTCAAGAAATACATCCAGAGAATTCAGTGCATGTTTGACCTCATGCCAAAGGGGTTTTGTCTCATTCCGTTGCTCAACTTATTTCCATTTTAACATGGAAGCTACCTCATGCCCATAGCAATATGAGGAGTCAGTGTAAGGATTTGATGTGATTGCCTTCATTTTGAAAAGACCAGTTGAAAATCTGCTAACCCAGCCTGCCAGTGGGTAAAAGGAAAGCAACCCTCCAGCACATGAGGGTCTGGGTCTTGAGAAATATTTAATCATAGGCTGAAAAAAGGATGTGCTGAGGCTCTGACTCAAAACTGATCCTATTTCCAATAAGGGTTTTTAACTGTGTGAATGAAACCGGCTATCCTCTCAGTCAAAAAACGTCACTTCAATCCGAGGTGCTCAGAGGGAGAGCGCAGGAGAGCTGCTACAATTAGTGTGTGATCTCATTAGCCTGTACCATCTTCCTCCAGTAGGCACTTGCTTGTTTTGATTATAACAGTGAAGATGTCGTGCAGTTTCAAAGACAGACCAGTCCTGGATTATCTGAACTCACCAAAGCTGTCCCCTGTGGATTAGACACCTATTTGTATTGTTTCCTTAAGGCAAATAAGGCATCAGAATTGCCTTTATTGGCTGTTGTTGCTATGTGCAGGGAACCTGCCAAGATTAATATACACAACGTTCCCTTCCCCACCTCCTGCTTTCAAAAGGTAGCCAGCATAAAAGTGTTATTCAATTACTACCCAGTCAGAAGCCTCATGTTGTCAGAAGCTGTTACTAAGAAGACAGCAGTTATTAATGATGTACCAAGTGGCATGCTTCAGCATATCTTTGGAGAATATACAGATGTGTTTGTTTGCAGATGACTGGTTAATTTTGCTTTGAATCAGTAAGTAATCTGCAGAGAGCATATGTAACAAATAGCTAGGGATAATTTATTCATTGTTTCCTTAATTATTCTGTTTGGGTTTATTCCATACCATCAGGTTTTCAGCTGCTGTTAGTAATAAAAGCTGAAGATATAATTTCTTTAGAAGTTTTTGAATGGGCAGAAGATCCATCTTTTCTTGGAATGAATTGATTTACTACAACTACTGTCTGATGTAATACTGTAGGATAAGTTAAAACCTTATAAAAAATGTAAGCATTCCTCTGAGGAAAAAGCAATCAAGTCATTTGCAGTGTCTGTATAGAGTTATCTCAGTCTTTTTTGTTTGCTGGTATGGAGACAAAATGTCATTTCCGGAAATTTATCATCATTTCAAACAATAAGTTGAAACAACAGCAGTTAAAACCATAGAGGGAAATCAACAGTGTCATTTGACGCTTCTGAGTTAGGTATGATGAATTAAGATTTCAGCATGTCTCCGTTTCTCTGGATGTTGTAGGCTGACAACAGTTTGTCTGACTAAACATACACAAAAAAAAAAACCCTCCTAGTTTGCCAGAACATGTATAACTCCTTTTTGGCCATGCACTACTTTGCATGTTGTTACCTCTAAAACCTGTTATTTCCCATGGGAACTTTCTACATTTTTCCCAAGTCACAGATTTTTCATACAGCTATTTGCACCATGAATTTGGAGGCCCGAACTTTCTCAGGCACGTAATGTTGTTCTGGGACTGTTCCTTGATCTGCTCTTCTGTCAATTTCACTTTAAAGAAACTTGTTTACTGCCTGTCCACTTTCCTATCCCACTTTCCTAAAGTTGCAAATTCCAGCAGGACAAATTTTGATGTTTTTGAGGATCATATTCCATCAGCCATATGGCTCGGCATAGGAGTCTAGCAGAGGTTGTATAGTGTGTAAAATCAAAACTATTTCTTATATTAATAAAATCATACCAAACAAGAAGAGGCATCCTTTTTCCTCACCTTATGAGTCCCCTGTTAACAGAAAGCGAAGGATTTGGGATATAAGTCATTAAAAATTTTATTTCCAAAAAATCTAAGCATTTTTTTTACCCAAGAATGTTTGCACGCTGTCCAAAAGTACCATTTGTCCTACTGCTTACTGCTCTAATCTGAACTGAATTTACTTTGTAGCTATCCCTTGAACAACAGTGATCTGCATCAGTTCAACATCGAGGAGAACGGAGGAACACCGTATACTGCAAAAATGCCTGCAAGGCACCACCACCACCACCGTCATCACCACCACCTCGCAAACTACGGCCCCCTTGCTCCAGAGAGCAAAGACATTGTTTCTGCAGTTCCAAACCCAAACAGTAAGTCCACTGCAGTAAATGCCCTTTCAGTAACTGTGCTGCTGTGATTTGTCTCTGGCAAGGAGGCAAAGGAAACGGAAGGAAAAGGACACGGTGTTTCAGTTTTCCCTCTTGAAGAATATGCTTCTTGTTATTATTTTCTAGCTTTGTAAGTGAGTGCAAACGAGACAGGATTTTTGCAATTTCCTGGCTTTGCTACAGGGCTGTGGGATTGGTGTTAGTTTGGTGTTCCATAGCTGAACTAACACCCAATTAGTCACGGATACTGAGTCTCTAGCCACTTGGCACAGGCTGTCTTTTCATTGTTACTATTTATTTGCGCAGTTTCTCAAACCTACCCTCATCTGCCATTCTGTTTTGCTGATCTGCCCAGCTGTCCCTCAGCCCTCATTATCTGGATCTGACTTTTGCTTTCGTGTCTGGGCACACACAACAGAAACTTCACAGTGCTGGGCAGCCAGCATCTTGCTCTTAGTTTGTGTAATGGGAACAATTCCCACTCAGCCTCACCTATCATGACTGGAGTGTGCTTGCTTGTTTGGTGGAGAAAGTCTTGGCTTGTAGAAAGCAAAGAGGAGAAAAGCCTTTCTGTGCCTGATGTAACCTTGGAGAGTTTGGTTGTAAGTCTCCATCGCTAAACATGTACAGGCTTTTTTAAGGCTGCATAGCTTGTCCAAATATTCATAGGTTTACACAAAAAGAGAAACAGCCCTGCCATTGAGCAATTCTACCTCTTGCTCTCCAAATTTATAATCTCTGCCTCTGCAGTGTGTGAGATGCTGAAGCTGTGTAGGAATTTCAGATGAGCAAACAAGGTATGATCTATTATTTTCCTTGCTTCATGGGCATGATAAATTCTTCCCCCAGTTCTTGCCTTTATAATTGCAAATCACCCTGAGACGGTCATCTGTTATGGAAACTTTCGGCCTGGGTTGTTAATCTGACAACTTCCAAATGCCTGAAACCAGGATCTTGTAATGGACAGTGCTGGTTGACAGTGACTTTAGGCCGTCCCACCTCTTTCCTTGATTGAACACTCACTGCTGGCATACATTCGTGCTGGGAAGTGCCAAGGGCTGGTGTGGCACCCCCACTTCATGCTGCCACAGAGGCCCTGGATGGGCAACTGGATGCTCCAGAACTGCCAATGGGTATCTTGGCCATGGTCTGCAGTGACCCGACTGCAGAGGGTGGCACAGGCCATCCTGCTGGTACCTGCTGGGCCTCAGCCAGCTGCTCATGGGGTGCCCTGAGGTGTATCTGAGTGCTGGCGATGGAGGGATGCTGGCGGGGCTGATCTGGACAGCCTCACCGGCTGTCAGCCCGGTGCAGCGGGAGGCGGTGACCTTTCTGTAGGGTCTGCCAACCCGTGTTTTTTCTTTCCCAAATTAGAGTGAAGCACACCAGGAAATTGGGTCAGAGCCAGCTCTGCTGCTGCTGAGTGTTCCAGCCCTGAGGACACTGCAGACCCCATCACCCTATCCCCCTCCAATGGGCTCCCCCATCCTGCCTGTGGCCCACAGCCCCATGTCAGCCCCTGGGGACTCAGCTTCTGCCCCAGCAGTGCTGCAGCAGGGCCAGTCTCCACCACCCCACTGCCCTGCCGAGCTGGGCTCACCTGTAGAGCAGAAGGTGATTTGAAGCAACACCAAAACCACAGCACAATGTGTTTATTCCAGCTCTGTGCCTCCTTTTAGGCCGCACTGCTTTCCTGCTCCTCCTTATTGCTGAAATAACCTTAGAAACAGCTTAGAAAAGCGTAAGAGCAAAACATCAGGAGCAGGTTTGCCCAGGAACAGGTTGCCCTGAGAAGGTATGGCTGCCCGTCCCTGGCAGTGTTTAAGGCCAGGCTGGATGTGGCTTTGATCAGCCTGGTCTAGTGGAAGGTGTCCCTGCCCATGGCAGAGGTTTGGAACTAAATGAGTTTTGAGGTCCTTTCCAGCCCAAACCATTCTAGGATTCTGTGCTTCTCTTTGTGCCTAGTGAGTGTTAACCTTCAAGATGAGATGTGGGGCTGAGAAGCTGTGTCCCCCAGGAATGGGAAGGACAAGCTGTCTCCGCCAGATCCCACAGCCCTCCTGGGGCACAGCCTCTCCAGCCTGTCCAGCAGCTGCAACGTTCTGAATGGGATTTCCACAACCAAGACAAGACTTCCATGGAACACATATTCCTGGAGATAGATTTACCTTTCTCTCTGTTTTGTCAGCTTAAGGCTGTTTCATGCTAGCTATTTGATTAGAGAAAAGGGAATCGGTGCTGGTTCCTGACATGGCCTAATGCCACTAGCAGCGAATGCCAATTCCTGGTTTCTCTAAGGCAGGGGAAAAGAACGGGGCACCTCCAAGGGGAATCTGGAGCAGGCATGCTGGCTGTGTCCAGCTGAGCTCTTCAGGCAGCTGTACATACCGCACACCGGTTTGCCTTAATGCAGGCATGCTGCCCCACAGCAACCCATTACTGATCCCCTGAGGAGGCCCAGCCAGAGGCACAAACATAATTTTCCTTGAAAGGCCAGTCTGCAGTTAGACCTCGCATGTTTACTCTGTTAGAGTTGTGGCAGTGTGGGCAGGAACGCTTCCCTTAGAACAGTCAAAGTTACTCATTTGCAGCTTGAGGTGAGAGGTCTAGGTGCCTTTTCAAGGTTGGTGCTCAGGGGGCTTGCTTTGGTTCGGTTTGTTTTTAATGGAGTCATTAAAATGCTGCTCATGCTGTTTCAACTGAGAAAACTGTCTTGTAGAGAGCATGTGGAAAAGGCTTGCGGTCTGTGTGCCGAGACAGGAGCATGCTGTCTGTCAGTCTGTTATCTAGGGCAGCACACGCGGCAGAGTGTGGGACAAGAAGAGCTCAGGCAGGGAGGAGGCACTGTCAGGGGTCTGTGTCAGGAACATGGGGACGTGGGGGGCAGATGTCTGTCTCCAGGCTGTAAGGAAAGGCCACTGCTGTAAAAGCATTTCTAGGAAGTAAATGGTCACTAACCTGGGGACGGTCTCGGGGACAAGGTGCTTGTGACCAAGTGGAAATGCCTGGAGAGCATGGGGGAATACACTATCCTAGTGGAGACTTCCTCATGAGGCGGACAGAGGAGAGGCCATGCACACCGGCGCTTCAGTTTGCCTTCCTTGTGGTTTTCCAAGGGATCAGAGGCAGTTTGTGACTTCTTCCAGCTCCTACAGACTGGACTCGTCTCTGAGGTGGCTTTAAATTCTCAAGTGGACCATGGAGCGACCCGTCAACATGTACCTGGCATCGTGTCAACAGAGGGAGAAAGCATATGCCTTTACTCCACTTACTCTGATAAATGCCAAAATTCCAGTGCAATTCACAGAACATGGGCAGGAGAGAGGGAAACGACAGCATGCCCAACCAAGGTTCCCTTTAAATACTGGTGCTTGTTTCTCAGCAAACACACAGCCTGGGATTTTGTTACAAAAAACAAACCCCGGCCAGACCTGCCCAATTTTTCACATTCCAAGTAATTTGTCTGCTTCAATTACTGGAGGAAGTGAAACCCAGTGAAACAAATCTGACGTGTGTGTTTATGAAGGCAGTTCAGCAGAAGATGTTGTTTTCCTGCATTCAGCCTGATGATTGTATTTGCAATGCTGCCCTTCACCTCAAAGCTAATATCCAGAGATCATGTCTTTTATGCAGCAGATCTTGCCCTGGTGTATTCACAGAATCCCGGTCCCAAGGACTGCTGTATTCAACAGCACTTAGCCTTATAGCACCATTGCCACCGCACACAGGGGTTGAGCTGCTTGCTAAGCCTAATCGGCATGGCAACGTCGTGCATGGGTTACCAAATGCACATGAGCAGATCCACTGGCAGCAGCTGAGGCTATCACTGAAAGCAGATGCCAACAAGTATGCAATGTAGCTTGCTGAATTTTTATGATGGAAAGTGATGAACGAGAAGAGGGAGCCCAGCTTGCCTCTGGAACTCTGGGCTGAGCTTGCAGGTTATCACTTAAAAATAGGCCTCCTTTACTCCTGAACTGCTCACTACAAAAGTCCTTGTGTAACCCTGAGCAGAGAATGATGTAATACAGACTGAATTTCAGGCTGAAAACAGTGATTTAAAAGACCCCAGTGCTGCCAGATCCGTTCTTAAAATGAAAGCCTGGTTTTGCCAAGACTTAATGCTGACTCAGGAAACGTGTGCCTTTTTTAATGTAGGACTTCAAATTTTTGCCTTTTTTGCTTTTTCAATCTGTTTTCAAGGTTGCGTTAGAAGGCTGCAGTGGCTGCCTTGTTTTCCAGAGCTCTCCCTTCAAACAAATATACAGTTTAAAAATCAGTTTTAAAGCGTAGCAAACTTGAGTAAAATAATTTAAATAAGGCACTTTTCCCCTCTGTTCTTTCTTGACAGGAAAATAAAATGTCTGTTTCTAGAAAAACCTTATCCAAACAAAAAGAACCCCCAGACCACTCAAACACACAGAAGAACCCCAGATAACACATCTTCATGTCTTATTTTATGGCTGTGGTGATTTATTCCCAGATATCATCGCGCAGTTTCACAGTGTCATATCTGCAGAAGCAGCTGTGATGTGAGAAATGCCAAATTCTTGCATCACTAACTTGTGATAAGAGACAACCAATGGGAGGTCAATGCTGATACTGTAACCCCTTCTAGGATATTATTGCCTCAGGGTCTGATAATGTTTCATAATGCCAAAACTGGCTTTTTTCTTATGTTCCTATAATCTGGTTTTAGCAGCTTGTCTTTAGTCAGCAAAGCTCTTAATGTATATTTAAACAGCTGTAGAATTAGATCTTGAATGGGTAATATTTAATATTCTTAGGACAGCTTGAGAACCTGATCCAGCCTAAACTGCAGTCAGTGCAAGGCTTTTATTGATTTCAGTGGGCTTTGAATCAGACTCCAGAGATCGCACTGTTCCCAACTGTTATTACCTCGAATCCATGGTAAAAAGAAATACAGGAGGATGCAGAGATCAGTCAAATCATGGCATGCTGAAGCTCATTTTTCTCAGAGTACTTGCAGATATACAGATATATATGCCACACCATCCGTGAGATGTTGGCAGAGACCTTTCAGGGCTGTCTCAAGAAATACTTTTCCTTGTCTTTCTGTGTCAGTGGCTTGCTCAAAATCTCTGTTGACAAAGTACAGCAAATTCCTGACAACAGTCTTAAAGAGGCTGGCGTGTAAGTAAAGATGTCTGAGAGAAGCCAAAAGCTATACTCTGATCTCTTTACACATCACATGTTCCGAGAGTGGCACCTTGGCTGCATAAATAATCCCTCTGGTGTCAACTGAGTTTTAGAGTACAGGGGGGGTGGTGAGGGGGAGGTAAGGAGAGAAGTGTCTAGCCCAAAGCTGCAAAAGCCCTGCTGAAATGAAGGGATGGGCGAGAAGGAGGAGGGGGAGGGATTGTTTGCTAAATAGAAAAAGGCAAAATGACCCAACAGGCATAATTCTGAAGCATTTTAGAGGGTCTTATAGGGCACGTGGTTTGCTGACTTCTGTCTCTTCAAATGCAGTTGAGTGTCTTGCTCTGCAGTTCTTCTGTAGCTTCCCTTCAGACTGTTTCTTTTTCTTTCTTTCCTTTGGGCATCTTTTTAGAACTGAGCTCAGGACTTCCCCTTTTTTATGATGAAACCTCTCATCTGAAGAAAATAGAAACGGACAGTGTGAAGGTAGTTGGACCATGGCCAGCCCTGCACGTCAGCATGAACAAGGTATAGCACATACATATATACTTTTACATATATATGCCAGAGAGCCCTGTTGTCACTTCATACTCAAAAGCTGCTGCTTTTTCACCTTCAACTCAAATCAACATTCATCTGCAACTGGCTTGCTTTTTAATCACCTCTCACCATCTCCTGGTTGGATTGGGGTTTGGTTTTTAGATTGAGCATTTCCTTCGCCTTTGCCTTTTAAAATTTCAGAAGCTGCTGCAACAATGTTATTGGTGTAGTTTTAGTTCAGTTGTGAAGAGTTAGTCATCTAGGCAGCCCAGAGGTGTAAAGAAGAAACAACACTTTAAGTGATAGAAAAAAAAAATTGAAAACCTTGTTTTTCTACATGAGGAGCCCATATTATGCTTTAAACACCCCCTGGCATCTGATGGTAGTGGGTGTTTTGTGAGTGAGTTTTTGCAGGGGTGGCAAAACAGCCATGTCCCACTGCCTCTGGCAGAGATCAGAGGCCAGCAGGTCAATGGCTCCTTCAGTCCACGTGAGGCAAAACCTACTGTGCCTCTGTTGTGGGGTGTGCCTTGAGCTGAATCTCAATAGAGCCACAGAAGCCTGGACCTTTGGTTTGCAACCACATCAGTCCTGAGCTGGGCCCAGTGAGGTCAACGGGAGCATTGCCTCTGGCTTTAAATGAGGTGGGTTTGGCCCCCAGTGAGTGTGCAGATCTGTTGAAAGAAATGTGTTGAGTTTTCTGTCAGTTCAAGGGAGAACTCAGGTTACTTTGCCTTGGTTTTACAAACAGCCATTTGTTATTGATATTATTTAAATGAGCATTAGGTAATTAAATAGGATGCAGAAAAGTGTATCAAAAATACATACACAAAGGGACTGTGTATCTATATAGCGTATTCTTTCTTTCTCTGGATGAGAGAACCCAGGAGATGGAAGTCAAGGCTGAAAATCAGTGAGTCAGGTGTTTCTAATAAAAAAAAAACAAATTTTGACTTTTTTTTTTTTCAACATTTTAGTTAATTGAAGTTAATCAGTAATGTAGATTTTTTTGTCATGAACATTTGATTCAAGAACCATGTTCAGGATTGTCAGGGGGTGGTATTGTACTTCAGCTAAGGGCTGCGGTCCTTATACCTCATGAATGTGGTCATGAGACAATGACCTATGTCATGACTTTTGGAGACTTCTGAATTAACAGATGAAGATGGAATACTTCAGACATTGTCCAAAATCTGTTTGCTTATCAGCTATGAGGAGCTGTCATTTTGTCCGACTGGTTGGTCTGAGTGGGGATAAAAGCTAAATCAGAAAGTAGACAAACTGAGGTGAAATGGAAAAGAAGCCATCGGTTTCCCATGGTCATTTCTCAGGTTGTTCTTCTCGAAATACTCTTATCCGGTAGGTACAGGTTTCTATAGGCCGAGCTAATTAAGCGTTGACATAGTTTGCCAAAGGAAAATTCTCCATCTCACAGACTCATCCAGTGAATATCCAGGTCTTACAAGAGGAACACTGTAGTTCAGTTGTAATTACTGATACTCTATCTGAACCCCAGCTGAGAGCATTCACTTAGGTGCAGTGCCCAAAACATGCTTTAAAGGACAGCCCTACACTATTGAGCTTCTTGACAGCTCAGTTTGGTGTATCGAAAGGGCTGAGGTGAAGTGAGAGGTCTCTCTCCATGTTGACCACAGTGCACAAGTGGTTAAACCAGTCTGACCTGTGTTGCACAAAAGATCTGAACAGGTGATCTCAGTGGTACCCTTGTGATCTCATAATGAGTAGATTTATGGTCTCTTTTTTCTGTAAATGAAAGCTTAAAACTCTTTGGTCCTGTATTCCACGCCACTATGCAAGTAGTACCAATAGAGCCCCTGTGACTTCTGACTGGCAAAGCCTGACCTCTGATCCTCTCACACTCCTCTGAAAATCTGTAGAGGGAGAGCTCAGCTCTTCTATAATTAATGGTTTTCTTTGGCTTGTCCTGACAGCTCCAGAATCTTGTCCACAATCAACTAGACTATTTATATAAGGACTAATTAGCAGAACCCAGTATCGTAGCAAGTCTGTACTTCACAACAAGCGCAGCTGCACACTAAACACAGCCTGTGTCTGCTGCAGCCATCAGTCAAAGTTTAGCTGGTGGAAAGCTCTTGCAATGAGCACCAGGAGCTGCTAAATGCTTCTGTTTCTGGCAAAAGCTCAGCAGAAGGCAAGTGTAGAGACACAGTCTGTCTGATGAAAATATCTCTTATGGCAGTCATAGCGGGTTTGGTTTTAAATGCTGGACAGCAATCGCATGGATAGAGGTTACCAAGTGAATGCAAAGGAGGCCAATCTCTCAACATTTATCAAAATTGCCATTTTGAGCCATCTGAAAATTGTATGTGCTCTTGAAACAGGCCCAGAATCTCCACCGAAAAGCACCTCAGCAATAAAGTGCTCATGTCAGAGGTTGTGGGTTGTGACCAACAAATCGTTCTCAAGTTCTTTTGGCCCCTTGCTTGTGGTTTCTTCTTCAAGCACCATTCTCTAACCTAGATCCTAGTGAAATGTGGACACAACTCATAAAGCTAAAGTAAACAAACAGCAGAGCTTTGAGCAGAGACTGCATGGAGTTGCCTCAGCAGATGGCTGCTCCAATGAAAGAGGGAGGTGCTGTAAATATTGGGCTAACCCTGAGCTGAAATGCTGTGGAGCATCACCCAGCACAAAGGTAGTGGGGCAGGTTAAATATGATTGAACAGCCCTGATCTGGGACAAGCATTTTTCACTGGCCTTTGAAGCTCCTTTGGTTATGGTAGTTAACTGGCTACTCAGTCCAGCAGCAAACAGATTTTAATGGGTGGTCTGAGTGTCTAGTTTCTGGCAAAAAACTTAAAGATTACCAGCTCTCCTGCCCCACTCCATTGATTTCTATTCTACTAAGTGCTTTTTATTCTCTAGTTTTACATCTGAAATATTATGCTTAAACAAAACCAGTGAACCAGTTCCGAAGCTGCTTCATTTGCTCTATTTCTGAAAGTAAAGCAAGGGTTTGCACATCTATTTTGGAGTCCCAACTTTCACTCCCTCTCTTCCTGTTGCTAATTATTATTTTTTTTCGAGCAGAGTGCTTTGGGGCTGGCATTTGTCAGGCTTAATAATCAACCCATAGGAGAATTAGCAAGAAATTGGGTAAATTAGATTCAGCAGTTAATTAATTTGATTGTCTGCTACAGCAAACTTCGTCTCATGGGAATGATGAATAGATGTGTCCAATCTCCTTTCCAGAGCTGTTTGGTACAGTGGACGTGTCTGTCCACCTACTGGATGATAAGCCAGTTTCAACATGCATTTCATATCCTTCGGTTAGCCTTCATCTCCAGGAGAGACAAGCCTAAGTGTTGTAGCTGTGGATGTATTTCTGATTTTCTTTCTTGCAAGCCTTTCATTAGAAACATATGTTCGCCCACCCGCTTTGCTCCATGTGTGTATGCATAGCCACAAATGTATTGTTCGCATTTCTGAAATATGGGGAGTCTAGTAGTTAGTCCAGATGTAATCATTACATAAAAAGAAAGAATACAGTTCAGATTTTTTCTTCCCGTTTTCCTGATGTTGTGCTCACCCTTCTCATGTACCCTTGGGTTCTAAGGTTGGTGATTTCGTTCTGGTGAGGTCTCGGGGTGTTATGATGGTCACAGAATCATAAAATCATTTAGGTTGGAAAAGACCTTTAAGATCATAAAGTCCAACCATTAATCTAGCACTGCCAAATTCACCACTAAACCATATCCCTAAGTGCCATGTTTAAAATACCTTCAGGGAAGGTGACTCAACAACTACTTCCCTGAGCAGCTGGTTCCAGTGTTCCATCAAGTCATCTTCACGGTTTCTTCTTCACTCTAGGATCCACTTTGGGTCCTTTTGTATGTTTGCAAACATGCTTTTAAACCTTCTTTCTTGAATGTAGGCATTCAAGGCCATGCTGGATATGGTTCTGGGCAACCTGATCTAGCTGAAGATGTCCCTGCTCATTACAGGAGGGTTGCAATTGCATTTGATGGTCCCTTCCAACCCAGACTATCCTATGATTCTATGATTCTTCATCGATCTGCATCTTCATATTGCACCCAAACACATTATACATTGTGGCTTTTACATAATTATACTATGTCTTTGCTCTCTTCATTGCCTCTAAAACCAGTTTTGTCCAGGTTCAGGTCTGCACTTCTCTAACTGGCCATTGGCAAGTTGTTTACTGCTGTGGGGTCTTCAGTGCCAGCCTGCACCCCTTGTCCTATCACCCCATGCCTGCACTCCTCTACACCACCTCCTGTGTCTCCACCTCTTAAAACCCATGTTATACTAGCTTTGTGTAGCTTTATACTACATCGTGTTACAGTTATATATATTTATTCTACAAAAAATAACTGCTTGAGTTACTGTTTTCTATATAAAATTATTGCTGTTACAGCTAACACTAGTAAAACAAAGCTGCGGGCAGATCAAGAAAGGTTCAGAATGAGCCTGATGAGCCTCAATGACTCCAAGCTCTGTTCAAAGCTTACGGCCTTTTGTTGGCATGGTAGTACCATGTTACAGGGCTACCCAGTTACGTTACTGACAGCTTGCAAATGAAACCACTTTCAAGAAAGCTGTGGAACTACGTGCCCCATGCACACCTACAAAGCCTAAAGCTGCTGCAGCTCCAAAAATCATCTGTGGTTTAAAAAAAAAAGAACACAAAACCAATCACTTTGTTTGTATATTTGAGACTCTTTCATGGGATATGCTGATCAGAGGGTATACCCTGGGAAACATGGCTACCATGACTGAGTAAGGCTATCATGAAGCTTTGCACTGACAGATGCAGGATCTAATAACACTGAGCAATAGCATTTAATAAAATAAATTTGATACCAGGCATTAAAGAGGTTTGCTGCAAGGATAGAAGCATAGCAAGATTTATTGGGAGTTATATCATTCATTAGACCAACTGATAGTTGACCAGAGGAAGGTCTTGTGTGTCTGACAGCTTAACGAGGGGTTCTTTTACTTGTTGGTTTATTGCCAAATGTATTTTTCTACTAAAAGATGCAGCTTCTGCTTGCACGCTTTGCCTCAAATAAGAATAACACATAATCATATGGGCCTTGCCATTGTGATGTCTGTTCATAATTTGTGTTAGCTATTGCATGGGGAAAGAAAAAAATCAATAAAGTTACTGATGGAAAGGGGGCAAAGGAGTCTGTAGATTTTCATGCACATTTGCAGATGCAGTTGCATCCCAGGAGACCAAAGGGTTAGACCTCACAGAGCTAATGTGCATTCAGAACCTATACATCTGGGTTGTCTTCATTAAAATTTTACCTCTGCTAGTAGTGATGACTAACAACAAAGAATAGGTGGACATTCCTAAACAAAGTATCGATTCTATTCTTCAGGTGTCTCCAGCTAAATGTGTATTCTACACATACTGTTTGACTGAGAAGAGACTATTGATAAATTCACAGAGGCAAAAGATCATGCATCTTGCTCTTGGTATAAAGTGTGATGTGGAACAAAGCATGAATCTTTTAAAGCAGAGAGAATTGAAATGTTAAGTACAGGAGTAGTTTTGCTGTGTTTCTTGCAACTATTTTTATATTCTGTATGTGTACTTAATATTCAGTTAGCTTTGCAAACCAAAGCCAGTGTCATCATTATCTAAGACTCTACAAATCTGCCTTCTGTTCTCGTATCAGCAGATGTAATTGAATTTAAAGTAAATGTTTGAGAGGAGAAGAGCAAACCTAAGACCTCAATTATAGAAAGAAAAAAAGACATCTACTTTCATGCATGTATATATCTGAGCTTGTTCAAACCACTTCTATCAAACCCAGTTAAGTGCAATTCTTCAGTGTTCTCCTTCTCTGGAAGAATAAAGTTCTCCATCAGTGGTGAAAGTGATGTGAATACATTGCTATTTTTTAGCAACAGCAGAAGTGTAGATGGAAAATTGAAATGTTATCAAATATCTTAACTTAATGGGGTTTTCTGCATTTTTAAACCTTTTCAGATGGGTATAGATTGCAATTTTAAGCAAGAAGATGACTTCTTTTCGTTTGACTCCCAGACATTCACTTGAAAGGAACATCTCAGATTCTTTGGAATTGCATAATAAGAAATGATATAATTGGAAGTTTCAATAATATTATGCCATGTTTAGTTTTCTAATGACTTCCACTAATGACTAAGAATGCTCTTAGTTTATAAATGAAAATGAAATTTTAATAACTGCAAACCTGGTACAGAATTTGAATACCCAGCTGCTATCCTTATGCTTCACTTATCACTGCAAGCAATAAGGATTCTGGAAATATAAGATCTCTTTATTATACAATAAATAAAGTAGATTAAAGCTTTCATTCTTGCAGGATTAGTATATAGAATTTCCTAACGCAGGTAGGGTTTAGATCTTTGATTTTCTTATAAACTAGTGAAACGAGCCATAGAAGGTGATGTATGGTTTTTCTTTTGCCTTCTTGATTGCAGTTATACTTGAGGAGTTAAACCTGGGGATGAACAGAATTCTATGTAAAGATTAGTGGCATTAAGGACAATAGGAACTGATATAGATGCTTACAAGTACTGATAGTCTGCAGTACAAAGATGCTACTTTCTTCTTTTTGTAGTCTGTGATTTGAGTTTTCACTTCCAGTTTGGATTTTCATTGCCACTGACTGTATTACACACTGTATGTCTAATTACACATATTACACACTGTATGTGTACTAGTCTCAGCTAATCAGCTATATGAAAGCAGAATTCAGTAATGATTCAGGATGTGCTGCACTGTGGCAGAAAAGTGTCCCTGCCAAGGCAGGCTGGCAAAGAAGCCTTTCACAGATGTTTAGAAGCTAAAGGAGGTCTGGATCCCCCATATGGGGCTTGTGTGCAGTCAGCATTTTCACTGAGGCAAGGAAGGTGGTGGCCTTCAGCTGCTGGATCAACATCTGGTGAACAGGACGAGGCCAAGGAGTGGTTGCAGCAGTGTCTGTTCTTCATGTGTGATCAGTCACTAAAGGTGCTACTGGTCCTCGTGGGCTGCAAGCAAAGCAAATTTTGCTTGATTGAAGGTAAAACCTTCAAAGTGTGACCCAAACAAGAGCTAAAGCAGACCTGAATGGCCAGGAATGGCTTCTAAGAAGCCTGCAGCCACTAGCAGCAGCAGCAGCAGCTTTCCCTTCTCAGCCAGGTCAGTGAACATCAGTGTTTGGACATCTCAAGTTCTGAGAATCTCAGCTGGAGACTTGCACATCAGATCCCACCCTGGGGACAGTCTCCATTACATGGACTTATCTGGTATAATCCTGAATACAGCGGGACATTGAGACCTTTTGAGGGTTCCCTGTTGCAGGGCACACACAAGGGCTTTTATCTTGCTCTTGGTCAATGTGGGGAAGTTAGTCAGGGAACTGAAAATATCCATATCCATCTGAATAACAGATGTATGGGACTTTGGAACTTTGTGTTACACAACAAGCTTGTGACCTAAACAAGCACCAGTTGTCTTGATTTAGCTGGTAAAATACAGTTTACTTAATCTTGCTTGACTGAAATGATATTTAATTAGCATCCAGTGTAAAACAAAGGTGAAATTTTGCAATGGCCTTTTGAAATGCCACTGTTTAGTATGTTGTTCTTTGTGGTGTTAAAAATCAATGTGCTTAAAAGTCGACAATAATAGCAGCCCTTTGAAAGTATGTAATAGTACACTGTGGCTACCAAGACTACCGGTGAAGGAAAAGTTGTGCTTTCTTTACAGTTAATTTTGTCCTTCTGAGTATCTCCACTTCTCAGCTTCATGAGTACTGCAGAAAAGACACTTATGGCAAACAAATATTTCATGTTGGGGTTTTTTTATATGCTTGCCAGAACTACAATTACATTCAAGACTGAATAGATGGCTACAGTTCCATGAGTTGCTCCAGCTAGATGCTGTCACTTTTAAAGTATTTTCTTTTTCACTTAGGAGGAAGGTGGGGAGAATGAAAAGTCCCAAAATATCTCCCACTAAAACTGGTAAAGGTAGCTCGGCAAATAAATATGTAAAAATTGTTAGGAATTTGCTAGAGAAAAAAAAAAATCCCATGATGAGCAGGCCTTTAACAGTTGTTTGGCTGCTCAAAATCATACCTGCCAGCTGTGGCATTTTGGATACAGAAGTCTGCTAGGCCAACTTTGCTTACATGTGAGAAATACCTTGTAGTCTCAATAGAGCTCCACAGAGGTCTGGCTCTTTCCCTCCCCAGTGTTTGCAGGTTTTGAAGTTAAAGGGCCAACCCTATGGTAATTTCAGTGGCTAAAAAATGACCAGGTCTGTCTTGAAATACTTTGTCAGAGGTGAACCTCAGGGATGTGCTGGCCCTGGTTTACTGATGCCTTATACCAATTTCGTACAAAATCTGAATGACAGCATTACATATCTATTCTATCTGGGTGTACACGGCCACTCAATCTTTGCAGCAATGAGAGTGGAAAATGAATGTATAATCTAGGCTGTAATCCATGTCTCTCTTCCAGGAAGAATAGGGAAGTTTGCAATGGCTGCTATGCCATTGCCCAATTCTTCTTTAAAAATATATGATATTGCAGTTTGATTAAGAGTTCACATTTACAATCCTGATCTCATTCATACCCAGTTTGTTTATATATTAGTCTTACATTGTCCTTTTTTTTTTTTCCCCTTTATTTTTGTGTTCTTTTTTTCTGCATGGGAAGTTTATTCATGCTGACATTGCTGCTGGATGTAGTTTGTTGTAGGCACAAAACCTTTAAGTCATGTTTGAACAGGTCACTAAACCAGCCATCCTGAGGGCTTAGATTTCTGATCTGGATCACTGCATATGTAAAGGGTTGACATCAAGTGGAAACAGCAGCAACAGTGTTTAAATTCCCTGGATTTTTCTTTTCTTTCTGATGAAGGAGATTTTGCTTGGCTTGCAATTACATGGAGATCCCTTCAGATCCCTCTGGTTAAATTTGCAAAGCCCCTTCACATTCTTAGGGTAGTATAACAAACCAGTATTCACTAGAGTTGGGTGTTGTGAACCTCTCCTTCTTCTGCCTGCTGTGGGATATTTTGAGACAGTGTTTTGCTTCCTCAGTGTCATCACAGGTTTGGAGAACTAGTACCTGGCTGAGCTTTTTCCATGTATCTGCACATCTCTTTCTTGCTTTTATTGCTCAGGCTTCCCTGAGGCTTTTCACGTCTTGAAAATAATATAAAGTCATTAAATATTTTCAAAACATTTTCTTCTAAGACATATCCGGGTACGAACACAGAAGTTTTAACCAGCATTGCTGAATCAAGTTGTTACAAGTAAAAAATCTGACCTTTGACCATTTTCTTATCTCTCGATTATATGTCACTGTGCTTGTCTTTTATATTAAATACAGGGCGAAGACAAGAAAGTACCTGAAAAGACTCTTCATGCCCCTGTTTCACCTTCATCTGTACCTGACCATATGAAGTGCAACATCCTTAAAGCTCAAGTGGAAGCTGCTTTTAGAGTAGGCACCCAGGTAATCTGTGTTTAATGTTTTTCTTTTCTAGTTTTGGCATAGCTTACACTAATTTTCCAAAATCACGTAATTCCTGAGGAAGCACCTTATTTTATCTCAAGTATCCACATTGACCTAGCTCTCTCTAGCTGCTTTTCAGTTTCTTCAGGGCACTCAAAATGATTGATACGATGGAAGTAGGAAATTTGTCCTAGCTGACATGATTAACACGGTTGAGAGAGGCTGAGAAAATAGGAGAGAAGGCCCCAGGAAATCTCCATGTTTTGATTTTGTCACTGTAGCTTTTATTTACTCTGTATCTGAGAAACAGTAATCTCTGGAGTTTTCTGAGGCTACCCACCACTCATGGAACCTGTGGTTAAGGGTGTTCTAAAGATAGTATCTGTGCATCCAGATGCAACCTTTATTTTAGGGGATTAATTTTAGCTGTCTGAATGTGAAATGTTAGCTAGTCTATTCTTTTCCTACTTGGTTTTGTGCATTTGACTGAATTTTAGGCTGCTATTTTCAGTATTTGGTCAGAGGTTACATCAAATACATCCTGTTTCAAAAACACCACTAGTCTTGTAATGATGTCATGCAGCTTAAAATTGATGCTAGATGGCATGACTGTAAAAAGTTAATTTTCAAACCAGAGGTAAATCCAAGTGAAACCTAAAATATATGATTCTTTTCAAGTGTTATTTGTGGACAAAAGATAATGCCATTGGTGCCAAAAATAAAGCCAAATAGAATGCTTTAGGAACAAAAGGAGAAGTAGAAAGACTGGTATGACTCCTATTCAAAGTTCCTGTGGTATCCTTGTGCATGCTATTCTCCTTGAATGCAAACTGTGTTGGTATTTCCATCGCTTTGTTTCTTTTCATAACAACAGAACAGGTCAACTTGCCCTGCAAAGGATTTTGTTAACAATCATCTTTGTGTATTTGTTGTTCCCTAGCAGATCTTTCATCTGAGAGCCAGATTACATCTGGTCTAGCTAGACCTAGGGAAGTATCAAAATTTGTTATCCTGACTGCCCTAGATTTCAAGAGCAGAAACCGTAAATCTGACAGCATGTGGGGAAGGAAGTTGGGGTTTTTCTTTCAGTTTTTCCTTAAAGCAGTTCTCTCACCTCTCTGAATTCTGTGTTATTTCAACTGTGGTTTATGCAGCATGTTTGCCCTTGGGTTTGCCCTCTGTTTTTTTCCTGTGTGTCTTTTCTACAGGATGTCATGGTATATTTCTCACATTTGTATTTTCTACTGAATATGCTTAATGGTCATGTTTGACTGGATAGTTAAAGACTGGAAGCAGTGTGTGCTGCTGCATTCAGAATACAGCATTACTAAGGCAAGATAGGAACTGTGCTTAACGTATGCATCTCTCAGTTCACCTGCCTGCCATGGCAGGGGGGTTGGAACTAGATGATCTAAAGGTCCTTTCCAATCCTAATCATTCTATGATTCTATAATTTTACACTCTGAGGCTTTCCAAGGGAGAAAATCTTGGGTTGCTTTTTCATGCATGCTGTAACTGTATGCTTTAGCTGCTGCTCTGTTGTAACTAAGTTTCAGAGCAAGCTGAACTTACCTTTTTTCCATTTTACCTGTATTTTTTTGCACAAGGCTTTAGCAGTCAGATTGGATTGAGTAGGTGTCTGTAGGATTGGCATCAATGAGAAAAGTCCTATGAATTCAGGCTGAAGGAGGGGGAAAAAGGACTGTTGCAGGGTAGCATGTATTGTGGAAAAATAATGGCATACGGTTCAGTTTGAAATCCCTGAAGCTTTCAGTGCTGTAACAAAGTATGGCTTAAGAGTTACAGCCAGTAAATAAGGATGCCACCTTAATCTTGGAAATCCTCATTCAGCTCCCTGCTTAGACACAAAATTGCCTGTGCACTTAGAGATGAGTTCTTCTGTGCTTGAGCTCCCCTCCTGTCAGCTATGAGATTACCCATTGCAAAAATAAGTAGACAAAAACCAGGCAATGGTCAGCCATTACCATAAAAAGCTGTGGCTACACAAGCACTGGTAAGGGTAGACGAAATATTCATTATGAAGGAATGAGTAGAAATACACCATCTGTCATCTAGTATATGGGAGGAGAGAAAGGGGCTACAGGAGGCCCTAATAAACCACTGTACCAGCATACTATAAAATCATACCCCCCAAACCCCCAAACATCAACTCAAACTAGCTGAATACCAGTAGCTAAGCCATTTCCCAGTGGAAATTCAGTCTCTTCTGGGAAAAGCAAGCTGGGATGGCATTACACTGCCCAGAGACACAGCATCCTTTGAGGGAGCAGATAAGAAATAGTTGCTTTGTTGAAGACAGCCATTTAACTCCATGTATTCTTCCAGGGCTGTGATCCTGCCCCTCTTTGACCCTATCTGACATACCCTGCTGCCCGATATACCTGGAGGTCTAACTGTGCTATCCTCTGCCCAATTCTATCCTTTGATGCCAGTTCCATATTAAATTCCAGAGAAGTCCTGCCTCTGGCCTTATTCTTAAGACTCCAATTTCTCATTTCTCATTTTCTGTACTGTTACATTTCAACTTACAAGGCAGCCAGGACAAGAAGCATATCTATGTTCTGTAAGGCACAGCCTATATTCCTTGAGCGGTAAAGCAAGACAGACTGATTTTCCTCATGTACTGCATATATCTTCCTTTATTTCAGGGTATCACAAAAAAGATGGGGATTTGCTCCTCTTTGTTTTGTAAAGGAAGAAGAAAGAACCACATCTGTCTTATGCATGCACTATTTGAAATTAAATTTTCTTTTAAAGGCCCCCAAAATCTGTGGTCTAAGTCATCATTTATGAAACTTCATGGAGCATCTTCATTATACAGCTGGGTGTAAAAGCATGAGAAAAATACTGGTGCACTGTAGAATCACATCCAAAATTAACAAACTATTGCTTGAAATGTTTGTAACAGCTCTCTATTCCTAAGCAGTAGGAATATTTTCAATACCATATGCTACTAACATCAGGATGTGACAAATTCATGAAGGCACCTCCTGCGTGTAGTAGAAGAAGAAGCTGTTCCTCATTAATTCTGAGAATGGAGTGAACGTTTGCAAGTGAAAAATACAAACTGGGACAGAAATTTTCTGTAGCTTTATCTTTATGGCAGCTAGACACCAACACAAGAGAGAGCTACAGAAATGAATGATTCCAGTGCTTATGAGTTAAAAAGTAAAAACAGGGGAAATTATGCAATACTGTTGAAAATATATTCTGGAAGATAGTCTCTGCACTGCTTCATTTCAGAATTAAGCTGAAGAGCTTTTTATTGCGTTCCTAGGGGGCAATACACCATCTCCCATGGCTATAGCCCTGATTTAGAGACTGAAAATTTGTAAGTTTATGGTGCTGATCACTGAGCCCTGCATGTGGTTGAGAGTTATAGAGCAGCAGGAAACTAACATGAGTGAGTTTGTTTATTTGGTGAAGATGGAAATATTTATGTGCCGTTCTGCTAGATGGAGAATCAAACTCCAGTGCGCATGGGGGTGCTGGAAGCTGAATCCAGGAGCACGCTGCCACAGATACCAGAGGTGAGAAACATGAAGAACCCATACAGAACTGTGGGAACCTGTGGTTTGCACAGGGCATGCCGTACAATTCCTGTAGGCCTGGAGCAAACAAGTAGTGTTTCACAACACACCTTTCAAACTGTGCCAGAGGGATCTGCCACCTTCTAGCTGACAGACTGCGTATCACAGTTCCCACATAATTAAGCTCCAGGGGAGCACTAAACACTGGGAAGCAACTGACATCTTTTCTTCTTCTTTTTTTTTTTTTTAATTCTTTTCTCTTTCTTTCTTTTCTTTCTTTTTTTTTTTTTTTTGCATTTATTTCAGACTCTTCATTTGAGAGGGAGTGGTATAAAGCAGCAGTGAGGAACTGACAGAATACAAAAGACCAGCTCTGCCTGGCATTTAAAACCCTTTGCAGCTTGCATGAGTCAGTGCTGATATGCTGTGATTGAGCAAACGACTTGTTAGTATCACAAAGAGTCCTTTTTGCCAAACAGTTCATGGTCCAACTGATGGAGAAGAGATGCTAGCAGGTTTTGGTTGCTATTTATATCCACTTTGGCTAGGGCAGATTCTAATTCTCTTTAGAATTAAACACAGGCTCCTGAGCAAATGTACAGATATCTCGGCAGGGCAGTGTGTGCTGTGTTCTAGAAGTTTGTCTTCTGTAAAGTGGTGTTTGTGTTCTCCACCTGTTACCAAAAATTTCTTTGGATTAATTCAAGTTTGGCAGGTTACCACAGGCAAGAAACCAAGATCCTGTTTATCACAGATTTCTTCTGTAGCTGATTTTTGCACTACTCATATCTTTCTCTGCAGACAAGGGAAGGCCAAGCTCATTTTAAGATACCTTTCTGCAGTGTGGCTTATGGAAGACAAATAGAGGTAACATTACCACCCGAGCTGTTCCTTGCTGCACGTTATGGGTGGTTAAAGGTAGTTTGGAGATCTGGAGTTATTTACAAAGAGCATAAAACTTTATCAACCCCAAGGGAAACTCTTGGGTATCTTCTATCAGCCAGGCTTGGGTTCTTGAGCAGTTGATTCCTCTGCCTTGATTCTGAGTAAACAAAGGGACATTTACGATGAACAAAGGAACCTTCAGTCATCTAGCTCCTTTCACATACTAACTTTCTTCACAGGCTTATACACATGCAAATTTTTAGGCCAGTTAGATAGCCATCTCTCTTTTTTTCCTCCCTGTCCTAGAAACAAGGACAGATCATGATCATGTCATTTTGCTTCACGTATTGCAAATACGTAAGTGCGAGGTGCTTATGCTGTCAGGAGTTACCTGAGGAAAGGACTGCACTGTGGTACAGCAAATGTCTCAGGACATGCACAGGTAGAGGTGTCATCCTGCTGCCTGTGCTCTCTATGGGGATGCAAGCCATGGCTGCAAATGCAAATGAGACTGGGATCTAATCATTATTTATGGTAGAAAGGGTGCATAAGTGAGGTGAGTCACAGTGCTGGTCTGTCTTATCTACATTTTTCATGATTCTTTGCCTTTTTCATTGTGCTGTCTCCTTTAAGGAGAAATTCAAGTGTGAGGACTTGTCAACTTCAAAGTCCAGGTGCTTTTGTCATGTGTTTCGAGAAGAAAATCACCTTAGATGAGCTGGGTCTTTGGAGCTTTATTCAGTTACAGGCGGGGATCTGGATTCAAACCTCAATCAGGTCATGAATGAAAATAGAGTAGGTGAGGTGAAGGCACTTGAGGATTTATAATCTTATGCCATCTTTCTTATAATAGGACTTAAACAAATCCTTCTGGATGCCCAGAGGAATTCTTAGCTTTCACTAGATGTTGGCTTAAACACCTTGACAGGATCAGTTTTTTCCGACATTTGAACATCTTTCCATCATGAATTAGATGCTGTTTGCTTCCCTCTCCTTCTCCTTTCCTCCCTCCCTCCACCCGTGCTTATTCACAGCCCTGAGCTACTGCACAATTTGACAGTCTTTGCACAGAGATCAGAATTACGTGAGTATAACAGGTCACAGCTGAGGTGTTCAGGTTGTGGGCGAAGCTTGCACAGCTCCTTATGTACATGATGCCTTCCTTGCTAAAGCTGTTGCTGTTAGTCACCCACTTGGATGAGCAATAAACTCACTGGCGGATTTCAGGCTAAGTAAAAAGAAGCAACTGCGCTGGAACTCTCAACTGGAACAGCAGCATCAGTTATAATTGCTCATAACAATGGAATCTGAAAATGGCTCAGCTTCGAATTCTCTGTGTTCAGTTGCCACGGGGAAACAGGTTTTCTGTGAGGCTACAGGAAATGAAGGGTGTCAGATGTATAAAACCACAAGATTTTGAATGTGCGTGATCAATATACAATACATGGCAGCTCATTAGAAGCGTGTCAGCAAGGATACCTTAGACTCAGGCAAGGAGCTGAGGAGATGATGTAGCAGTCTTCCTGAGGTACAGAAGGGGAGGGAGGATTTTGATAAACAGAATGTGGGAAAAGGGAAATCTTTAATTTATTCCCCAGGATACTGGAGGCAAATGTGGCAGTGGTGTCACAAGACTGTGACAGTGCATTGTGGATATGTCAGCTATGTCTGCTAGCTGGCATGTCTGTAAGTGCTAGTACATGATAAGACAAGTACTGTTAATTGCAGTGATGTATAGGAGCCCCGCCACAGCCCAGGAGACACATGGTGCCAGGCCCTGTTCAGGAGAAAAACAGAGTAGTCTGTTTCCAAGAGACTTAACCATGATGCTTTTCTGCCTGAAAGGATACATTTGACATATTAAATCACCAAGGTAGGTTTATCTTGGCAGAGCGTTCTTCCTGATGATGTGTTGCTTAGCCTGTATTATCTAATGGGATCAGCCAACAATCTGCTTGGCTGACAAATGACCAAAACATTGGTGAAGAGCTGAAAAATCTGGTATGCGTCAGGCCTCCTTAGCATCCAGAAACCACCAGGATAGAGAAGTATTTAGAGGCCACTGCAGTGAGAGCCATTGCTCCCTTACCTTTAAAGATCTCCAAACAGGGACTGTAGCAACAGGACAAGGGGTAATGGGTTCAAACAGGGGAAGTTCAGGTTAGATTTAATGTGAGGGTCATGAGGCACTGGAACAGGTTGCCCAAAGATATGGTGAATGGTCCGTCCCTGGCAGTGTTCAAGGCCAGGTTAGACAGGCAAATCCAGCCAACAGGGCTTATGAATTCATGCATGGAGTTTCTCCTACAGGCTAGAAAGTGTTCCCAGCCCTGCTGGAAAGCTCAGCAGGGTCTGATGCAGGGTCCCTGGAGCATCCATCTGCTTTCTAAGGCTCCAAAGGACGAGGCTGCCAGGAAAGCAGCCAGGGGGGTTATGGGTGCTTAGGAGTCAACTGACAAGCAGGCGGAAAACTATCAGGATAAGCCTGGCAGCCCAAAGGTAGGTCTCTTAGGCAGCTCTGGATACAATTTGGTATTAAGTGCTTTTCTCCTCTTTTCATCTTTTGGTGAAACTACTGTTTCTTAGCAATCATCTATGAAGAGAGCCTGTGCAATGACATTTCTGTCCAGGCATGTTTCTTGTCTCTACTACGATAAAGTAATGCTTTACCTTTGTTTCTGACACCATCCAGAAAGTTAATGGCATATGAAATCAGAATGTTAATAATTTTTCTTCTGCTCTGAGCCCAGTGCAGATAAGAAAAGAGAATGATATTGTGTGGATGGATTATATGGATCAACCTTTAATTTTGTTTGGCTTGCAATCTGGTATCCAGCTTGTTTCTCTTTGGGTAATTATTAAATTAATTTGCTTCTGTATAAATGAAGTTTCCAGGTCTGCTATGCCCTCAAATATCTCCCTCTCAGAGCAGCATCCTCTGGGTGAGGGAAGAATCTGCTTTAGGTAGGGAGATCTGAACAGCTCCATGGTTTTGCCTATGTCCTTACACGGCTTATTGCTGGGCTTTCTGTGGGTGACAGAGCCTCTGCCCAGCTCTCCATGTACATTCCCCACCAAGCATCTCCTGCTAGCCTTGACTAAACTCCCCTGTGTCACTGATGGACGGCATCCTGCAGTAGAAACTGAAATCTTGGCCCTAGCATGTGTGCTTTTTTTCAACTGAAGGCAAACCATCTGGGAATCATATTGTGAGAGCTGTGTACAGGTGTAACTCTTGGTTTACAGTCACATAGAATCATAGAATGGTTTGGGTTGGAAAGGACCTTAAGATCATCCAGTTTCAACCCCCCTGCCATGGGCAGGGAGGCCTCACACTAAACCAGCCTAAGGCTCTGTCCAGCCTGTCCTTGAACATCACCAGGGATGGAGCATTCACAACTTCTTTGGGCAGCCTGTTCCAGCGCTTCACTGCCCTCACAGTAAAGAACTTCTTCCTTATGTCTAAGCTGTTTCATTTTAAACCCGTTGCCCCTTGTCCGATTGCCACAGTCCCTCATGAAGAGTCCCTTCCCAGCATCCTTGTAGCCACCCTTCAGATACTGGAAGGCTGCTATGAGGTCTCCATGCAGCCTTCTGTTCTCCAGGCTGAACAGCCCCAACTTTCTCAGCCTGTCTTCATAGGGGAGGTGCTCCAGTCCCCTGATCATCCTCGTGGCCCTTCTCTGGACTTGTTCCAACAGTTGCATGTTCTTTTTATGCTGAGGACACCAGAACTGCACACAACACTCCAGGTGAGGTCTCACAAGAGCAGAGTAGAGGGGCAGGATCACATCCTTCAACCTGCTGGTCACGTTCCTTTTGATGCAGCCCAGGATACATCTTTTCAGTAAGGCTGAGGAAGTCCTTGTATAGTTAGTGAATGTGATTTACAGGGTTAGGAGGAAAACAAAAGAAACATGTTATCACCTGATGATTTACTGACCTCCTTCTGAAAACAAACCAAAAGCCAGCAAGTACAGTTCCTGATAGATGAAGCCCTTTGCAGAAGCATTTGCAGGTACATTTTCCTGTGTCTGTTCATTCATAGACATGGAGGAGAGGCATAGGGTGAAGAGAATTAGCCCATCCTTATTAATATGTATCTGCCTAATGCACAGCTGTGTCACCTGGTGTACACACCTCATCACCAGAGGCTGTTCAGGCCACTCCATTTTTTTGCATGCTCTCTCTCTCCCTTTAGTTTAGAGTTGGATTGCTCATTCACTGATGTGCACCACTTACTTGTGTGTACAGGAGTCTTTCATGTTGTCTAAAGCATGAATAATAATGGAGAAAATTAATACTAAGAGAAGTTCATGAGGATGCTGATCATGCCGTTTACATGCCGAATACACCACTACTTGAGATGCAGGCTTAGACTTCCAATGCAGAGAAGGAAAAAGAGAATGGTAATGTAGTCATGGACCTGAAAGAAAACAAGGGTCAGCTATTAGGGACTAATAAATCAAAGACCTCTCAATTGGCTAATAAGGTCCATGGCTTATAGTGTTTAAGTAGGTTGAATTCTAATAATTTCATTCCTGGTCACAGCTGCTGCACTGCATCCTTGATCTCCATATTCTTTTTTCTATTGTTGTGTTCAAGTGCATCTTAAAATGCAGCTCAATTAATTCGGTGAAAATTGGAATAAAGTAAAATTTATGGTATTAAAAAGTAGCCCATTTGACACATAGTAAGCAGCTAGCTTGTCAGGCTTAACAATAAAATATTGTTAAGACATCAGTGTGGAAGAAGAGACTGCGTATTAAGTTTCTGACAGCCAGATTCATGTTTACAGCTTTCCGAAACCCAGCAGCTTTATAGAAAGCATTATAATTTCTGTAGAACAAAGGAAGATTACTTCAGTGCTCATCTATGCCAACAAAGAATGACTTTCTATGCTTTCTCTCAATTCCATAAAACCCATTTTTCCTTTCAAGAAAGCACTAGATTTGGAATAAACAAAATGCTAGACAAAGCTACTAGAGCAGAGCTAAATTTCTTAAAGTTATTAATTTATTAACATTTGAAAAATTGCAGTCCTGGTCCTGAACTTATTAATGGTGTGATGCTAATTCACTGATAACCTTAGCTGCAAAACATTTGGTGGCTGAGTTACAAAAGTGGTGCTGGTGTGATTATGTCCACTTTTGTCTGACTCATTAATACATTTGCCTAGGACTAAGGAAACCTCTGGCTGATGGAGATTAAACCCAGATATATAAAAGCACACTGTTGGGGTGGAGCTCCCCCAGTGCCTAACTGCTGATCCTATTCTCCTCTAAGCTAGCTCTAAACTAGCTTCCTCTGTGTAAACCAGCTCCCTAGGGGAAGGATAAACCTGCTGGTGAGGTTCAGAGGGTTCGCTCTTTGCTGTTGGTGGTTTTGGCATCAATATATAAGGTGCAACAACTCTATTAGAGTTGCTCCCTAACCTGTATCTAAAATACATGCCTGGGCTTCAGTAGACCCAAGACAGAGTTCACTCTCTGCTAAGCTCCCAGTGGTTCCAGTTTAATTGCCCATACAGTTAATTATGTGTACAAGCTGTAACATCCTTTTCCCACCGTGGCTGAAGATCTGGTAAATAATGACCTGGGAAGTGGCAATGAGGGTTTTGTTCTCTCTGGCACAAGGGGGAAATGAACCTAAAACTATCACAGCTTGGGAAGTTTTCCCAAGCACTGGGTATTCCTACTGATAATTTGTAGTTCTTTGCTAAGTTATAGGAGAAACTCAGCTTTGATTTTGTTCCTTTTTCTTATAAGCACCCTCAAATGGAATATATCAATGTTTATTGAATGGAAGGTCTCACATCAAATTTACACTATTTTTACATGCCTGTAAAATCCTTTGACTTGGATTTGATGGATTTGAAGGAACCTGTCTCGTCTTATTTGAAGAGGGACTGACACATTTAATTCAATTTGATCTGGACCAATGGACCCAAATTATTACGGTTCAGATATTCAACATTGAAAAATCGCTCTGTTGTAGGACCATTTATCAGGATGGAAATGTCAGAGCCTGCCAAATCCATTACTGATTTGGAGATACTCATGTGTCTTCAGACAGTATTTTCTGTAGAGGAGTGCATTGTTGCACTGACACTGGCATTTACACATAGACCGTGGAACCCTGCATCTCAGTTGAAGAGTATAATCTACCAACACCTGCCTTAATTGGGTGTTTTCTGTGTAAACAAGTAATTTTCATGTAAGTCATTTTGCGATACTAGTATTTTCAAATCTATAGACAAATGCTATGTGAGAGACAGGACTCTGTAATTTAGCAGAGAGCAATAATGGGTGAGATTTTCTGTGATTTGTATGTACAGTGTGATTATATGGAGGGGATCCCATTTTTCAATTAATTTTTTTAAGTCTGCATGAAAAGTTGGCATCGTGATTTTGATTAGACTACCTAAATATTTATTCTACTCCAATTAAAAGAACAACTTGACTACAGTATGTTTGCCTGGGCTGATTTTTATTACTTCTGCTCAAATGCTTTCTGGAGGAACCAATGGTTTCTTTCTTCTTTAACCCTATCCAATCTCTTCCTAATACTATTGCTCTGCACATTGTACATTGTAGATCATTGCAGTGAATCTCACAGTGAAAATCAAGTTGAGATGAGTTAAAAAACATTGCTGTGCCTTCTAAAGGTGGGCAGAGTAGTAATTTGGGGTATTGCAGTTTTCTGGGGTGCTTACAGGGGTATATTTTTAATAAACAGTTGTATTATCCTAAGTATATGGATGTCTTACTAAACTTTGGCTCCTTCTTTTAACAGGCTGTGAAAGAAGAGTCCTCTTTTGTAAATCCCAGTAAGACCTCCAGCCTGCAGGACCCTAATGTAAGGTCTGTTGTTTCTTGTCCATAGGGAAAACATCAAATAAATGCATGATATAGTGAGGCATTTTCCACACAGTATCTCCAACAGATGTTACAGGTCAACTTGCTCATCCAAAAGTTCACCAAGCAATGGCCTGTCTGTCAGAAGGGTGCTTATTTGGTATGTGTATACCACATATAGTTGAAGAATTAATAAAAGCTCAGCTTTAAAAATTAGATGGAGTGTATACACTTAAACAATTGATAAATGCTGAAAGTAAAAAACAGGTCCAGTGACAGACCTAAAAATCTTGTGTAAAAATAAGTCAGTTTTCATAACTTCTGTATCAGAAGCACACTAGATACTCCAAACTGGAATATCCTTGTGTTTGTGTTTTTCTGATGGCTCATTTGCAGGCAGTAGTGACTAGTTTGGATTGTACTTTTATTCTGATGATGGTGGATAGAAGTCTTCCTTTTTGGAAATGGCCATTTTAAAGAAGCATATTAATTGTAAACATTATTTGAATGGCACAGTGTGCTGTCTCTCATCAGGTCACTAGAGAGGAGGTTACAGCATGAGTGTTTGAAAATTGCCTGCCTCTGTATGTGTGGTAGTACCACCACTTTGGACATCTTAAGTATCCAAATCTGAGAGGAGGATTGAATGAAAGAGAACTATGAATTCAAAGCAATCACATTGGCTGTTAATCAGCTAATATGCAAGTGTATATGCTATGTATACGCATATTCAATATATACGTGTATATGTAATATGCATATGTACTAGAACCCTAGTTATCCCATTATTTTATTTTATGACTTTCTGGTGGTGACTCTTGCAGTTGAAAGCAGACATTTAAGTATCTTATAGAAAAGTCTGGATGAGGGCTGTAATGAATTAGATTTGACAGATCCTTCTGAACGCAAAAAGAAACAGTTAAAGTTGTGAAAGTTTTTCCATCCTTTCTTCCAATGTGTATCTTTCCTATAAGGTGAAAAATCACTAACAGTGTTCAAAAACCATTTCATTGAAATATTCCATTCATATCAGACTGGACTAGCAGAACTGCTATGTTTGCTTAGTGAAAGCATCTACCTAGAGAATAATGGTGAGGATGGCTGGTGGTGCTGAGGCAGGAGGAGATGTGAGCAACAATATTGCTTTCCAGGGCAGTCCCTGTCTTGCCTGCAGTACAGCTGTGATTCCCAGTTCCCCACATGTATGTCTCTCATCTCAGGACACCCTACAGAGCTGTAACTTCTAGCTTGACAGGCTGTGATTTTCCCATTTGTCCAAGGGGCTGCAAAGTCTACTTGATATTTACAATCACCCTTTTTTCTCCTGTGCAATTGCCCTTTCTAGGCATCTACAACACTTTCTTATGTCCACTGAGAAAATTCATCACATACATTACACAGTGACCTATTTCTTTGTTTAATAGAAATGGGTTTCATGTATTGTCTTTGCCACAACAGCCTTTGTTGGATTGCTGTCACTTCCAGAAGCAGTTCAGGAGGACCTAGACTGTAAAGCCCTGTGTGATTTGGAAAGTGGCTGCAGACTTGTTTTCCTTACCTTCTGAAATTCTTATGCTGAACCTCTGTATAACATATGTAGAAAAGGCTTTCTATTTCACATTTGGTAACGGATCCTCTCCTGCTTCATCGTGCTGAGCTGTAAATGTATGCTTTGTGAAGTGAAATACTATTCAACGTGAGTAAGGATGGCAACCTGGCTGCAAAGCTGATGTTACTGTTTTCTTTTGCACACATCCAAGCTTATAAACTCATAAAAGCCACTTTGGAGTTCTCAGTATGCAGTAGACTGGTGTATATTTGTCTAATATTTATTTTTATCTGGTTTATGTCAAGCATTGTTTCCTCTACCGTCAGTTCTGCCAAATGATATGGTATTGTTTTATTGCTTTGTGTCTGTGTCCTGGAGGTACAAATATACAAGTAATCAGTGCTCAGGGATAGACCAATTTTAACAGCGTGCATTCAAAACTCAGAGAATAATGCAAAGTAAATTCAGTGTCTAACCAATTCTCTCTCTCCAAGTGGCTTTCCTTTCTGCAGGGACTTATGCACTCTTGCAGACAGCCAGAATGTGACCTTTTTGCTAATAACATCCTCTATAACCTCTATTTTGTGGACTTGGATGGACACAAATAAGCCTTTGCTCTGCTAGGAATTGCATCTGAGTAGAGCTAAGGGTTAGTTCATACTGATCAGACAAGTCACCTGGGATTTTTTTCTCTTCTTTAGTTGAGAAATACACAAATATCCTTTGTACAAAAGCCCTCCCTGTAGAATATAGTTTTTATTCCTGCAAGAACCCATGCAGACATTCCTGTGGACAGCACCTGTGTGAATATTTGAGGATGTTTGCTTGCTGAAATATCTTACCAGTTGAAACCAGTGTCTGTTGGAGCTATTTAACAATAAATACCCTTTTTATGCAAGGGATTTACAGCAGGGACAATGAGTTCATGTGTTTCATTACTGATGACTGTACAATGCATTAGCAAAATGCTCCATATTTTCCAAACCCATGCCATTGGGAAGTTTGCTCAGGCTACCTAGTAAGCAAACATATGCAGTTTTGATCATTAACTGAAGTATGAATTCTTCATACAAATAGGGAAATAGAAGGTGAGGAAGAAGGGTAGTAGTGCTTGTTTGATTAAAGATCTGTGCTCTCTTTGCTACCATTTTGTCTGCTCATCCATTGCCACTCTGAAGATTACACTTCCAATGAATTAACTACTTGGATATGGCCTGTAATCCCCCTGAGCAATTATTTTAGCATCTGCCATGGCAGACTCAATTTGGCTAACAATTGCTATAGCTCTTTGTAGAATTAGTTCTGGTTCAACTAGTAATTACTCATATATATGTGTGGTGCAGCCACTTTCACTGCAAGCAGGTCTCCAGTCATTTTGTTGGGCATGGCCTCGGAATTATGTTGTGTTTATGCGAAGTTGCCATGTGTCAGTCAGTTTATTCACCTGTTTTCTGACTCTGTTGGCAAACTGCAGATACTTCTATCTCTAAATCAGTTTAAATATGGGGAAAAACACCACAGCTGAAGCTGAAATTGCACTGTTTTGTTAGCTTTCAGGAGGGAAAAGCTTGTGAAATCTGCTCTGTTGTTTGGTGCAAAGGCTGGAAGTGTAAGGTTGTCTCCTGATCTTTCTGTTAATAGCTCACCTGTACATGCCAGATTAGGCTGTGGGAGAATGTGGGACCACAGAAGAGTACGGTCCTCCCTCCTCCTGCGTTTGGAAAGCAGTGCTGTATGTTGCTTTATGTCCTTTCCCTCCTCTGGATAGGGTTGTTTTTTTTTTTCTCTCACACTGTTTCAAGTGCTGGTCCCCACATTCATTGAAGAAAAAGCTAGTGACTCAGTAACCCAGTACATGCTACACTGTCCTAGCTTACACTCTCCTTAAGCCTCAGTGAAGACCGATATAGTGCATATGAATTGGGACACAGTTGTACGTTCCCCTTGCTGACCCTGCTGCTTTGCTGATAACCCCTAGCAGAGCAGCAGACCTGCACTGTGACAGTAGAAGTCATCTGGTTACCTAAGCTGGATCCATCCAGGCTGCACATGATCAAAGTAAATGAGAGCAACTAATAGGAAGGGAATTTCAAAAGCGAATTAAGCAGGAGAGCTGCAAGTTATCCTGATAAGAGACAGGAGTCCTACCAAGAAGAGTTAGACATGGCTTTATTACAGCTCTGTTGTAACAGACTTGAAAGCACGCACATCTTCATCAATATCCAAGTAATATGTACAGAGAAGTACAGCCCAGCTATATAGCTGAGGCATAAGCACTTTGGACAAGGCAGAACTTAATGTTGGTTTGCAGAATAAGAAATACCTGAAAAAAAAAAAGTTATTTATGTATTTGCATTATTTTGGTTTTTATACTGCCTGTATTTAGTCAAGAAGAGATACAGCTGGTTTGCAGTTACTACTTTGCTTAGTGAGGCATGCTTTGCTAAGACATATAGTAAAAATATGTTTGTGTGGACATTGGTCTCATTTGGAATTTACAATGACAGTCATTTTGCAGTGATTTTTAGTGGTACTTCTTTTGGGATGTAGGGCCCAAATCTGCAAGGGAAGCAGTGATCACATCAGTCCTTTTTGTGACCAAGGAGAGGAATTTGTCTTCCACTAGTGCTAGAAAAGCCTTTCTAACACGAACATTTTCTTCTTTAGTGTTGTAAGAGAAGAATCTGTCATGGTGCTGAATGGGCCAGAAGGGATTATGAGGATTTAACAGAGGTATCTCCATGTCTGTTAGAAACTTCCTTACACCCAAGTATCTGAGTTGGTGTCCAGATGGAAGTGTTGAGGGAGAAGTGTTCGGGGAGAATTCACTGATCAGATATCTAATTTAATTTAGGTTTGAGATTACTGCATGTTCTTATGTATAATTTTGGTAAGGATCTCATCACCTGCCTCCAGATGGGATTTTTTTATTTGGTTCTTTTAGCCTTGAGAGATCAGGGTTCAGGCTGCCTGCCAGAACATTTGTATAATGAAGTAAGTATAAAATACTGTAGGAAATACAAAAATAACAATTGCGTTTTGTATCACCTCCAGTTGCACTTTCCTGTGATCAAGAGATCCAGCCTGTCTACTGATGAGGGATGCAAAGGTTTCTCTCCTGCAGCGTATCAAGCGAATGTGAATCACATGGTCACCTCCTCACCTTTTTGTAAACCTCACCCATTTCTTAGTAAGGGGTGTGCTGCTAGAAAGATAACCTTTTGAACTTTCTGTCCGGAAGTTTACCACTTAATTGTGAGCCTGCTTCATTTGTTTAATGTAATAAATATATGGCTAACCACAGAACCCCATCAAGATAGTTCCTTCCATTATTCCTCAAAGCTTTGCCAGACAGAAGCACCATCTGTATAACTTTCCCACTGCCTATACACAAACTTCTCCTGAAGACTCTTTGAAGTGTCTGTTTTCCCTCTGGCTATGACCATCTGGGTAAGCCTAAAGCATGTATATGCGTGTGCGTGTGCGTGTGCACACAGATTCACACATGCAGAGTTTGACTATATTTAATACAAAGTCTACACTTTCCTATTTTATTCTTTTCTTCAAATATACCTGAATGTAATCCCCAGATTAACACTGCTGTGCCTTCTTCAGGGATTCCAGCGAGTGAAGTATTAGACCAAAATAGTCTAGATGTCAGGAACTGCTAATACTTTTGAACCAGTCAAAATAGTGTCTGTCCTTGGGAATACCCTGTTTGCAAGCCAAGTGTTCGTCTTGGAACAACTCAGAAAGTGGAAATGTTATCAAAAATGCCTAAAGTTAAACAAAGTTTGGTAAGGAACAGAAGTTAAATTGGTAAAACAGGAATTAGCGGTCAACAGGATTGTTCATGATGTGTTTTTTTCTTCATGGTCATTTGAAGCTCAGAAAAGCTTAGACATGATGTATGTCTGATTCAGGTGAGCTGGCTGAAGGTCTTCAAGTGCTGGTACATGCAAACACTAACACCTTCTTCATTTACTAAATGTTAGTCTTCATTTTGTGAGTAGCTATTTACTGTTACACACACAAGACTATCCAGATGTTAAAATAGATACACTCTTCTGAGGTTGGGTTTTGGAAAATGTAAATAGTAATTGACATTGTTTCTGTGAAATTTTAGTTATTTATTGTAGAACTGTTGATTGGAAGGGATATCTGGAGGTCATCTAGTCCAGCCTTCTGCTCAAAGCAAGACTTTCACCAACACAAGATCACATCAGCCATGGCTTTGTCTATCTGGATTTTGAAAACCTCCAAGGATGAAAGTCATACAGCCTTTTATGCAGAATACTGATCAATTGTGCAAACACAAATTCCTGCATTTCTGAAGCAGGTGCCCAGTAGTTTTCAGTCAAGTGCCCTCTTCAACTGAAGCCCTCAAGTTGGTTGGTCAGTTATTACTGTTCTTGTTGCTGTTGCCACTTGCTGTTTTGCACCATGTGGTACATTTATGGACTGCAATATTTATTTTCCCGTATAGCACGCTTCTGGATTGCTACCAGCTTTGGCATGCTTTACATCCCACATGGTTCAGGATTTGTCTGTGGATTTCTTTCTGTTTCAACCAACTGCTGCATCACCCTTTGTTGATCCTTGTTATCCGAATTATCTCATCTTTCATAGGATTGCAAATAGCAATATTCTTCTTCTGTGGGAGTAGGTATAAGCACCAGCTGGAGCTTTGTGCATTCATCTATTCTAATTTTCTTTGTAAATCTTCCCATCCAAAACCAAATTACACTATTACATTAAGACTAATTATATTAGGAGCTGCTCAACACGTAATGTAAAATTAAATGTTATCTCACAGAGCTTGATGATGCTGCACACCAGAAAAGAAGGGTGGAAAGTATTATATCAAGTTATACAGGGTACAGATGAATCAGAATTAATAGCAGGCACTCTTCTGAATGCCCAATGCAGAGTAAGCTTTGCTCATACAAATTGTCAATGTGATTCCCTTGCTGAGGCTTACGCATCTGCTGTACACCAGGCTTTGAGTTTGGCTGCCTTTCAGTTTATGTGAATACATCCTACACCTTTCCTGACCAAAGTGATGATTATTCTTACGTGTATCATTTATGTATCACAAAGGGAGGAGTGTCATTCAAAGTAATGTCTGTATTCTTATGCTTTTCCCTTTCATTTCTCACCTGCACATATTGTATTAGCATTTGAATTATCATCTTTTGGTTTGCCTAATCAAGACACATTTTGGATCTGAAACTAGCCCTCAGTATCTGTCTTTATACATATGCTTCCACTGAATGTCAGGGTAGCTTTTCAACAGCATATAAGTGTATTCATAGGGAGTTTTTTTCTACATTATCCAACAGTATGTACTGCGTGCACTGACTTTTTCTATCAATCAGTGACACTGATTTAGGACTCTTTGGAATCACAGGAGTCCTCAAGACAACATTTTTTTAAGGAAAAAAAAACAACTTTCCTTTTTTTTTTTTTTAAGAAGGAAAAGTAGAACCCTGAGGTGGTAGCAGATCTCTCAGAGAAGTGGAATTTATTGTACAGCTGCTTACCAGCTGGTCAAGACTTCAAGGAACATGAACTGATTTTTAATTAGAAATTTTGATTGACAGAGATGGCTGTGTCCCACAAAGCTCTATTGGACATGGTATCTGACAGCAATTCTTACAAAGACTGAAACTGACACCTGGTCTTTGAGTCTGTGGCCTTAACCATGGACAGTTTCCAGGTAGGTAGCTTCTAAGAATCATAGAGCTGAAGTTTGGTACCAGCTGTCCAATGAGAACTGTGGTAGGAGATGTCCATGTTGGCAATTGGAGGTTAAGAATAAGCATGTCACCTGCATGATTCTGGACAGCTTGTTTCTTCCAAAGACTTCAGTTCCCTGGAGGAATAGATATATGCAAATGAACTTTTAGGCAGGTCATAATTGATGATGATCAAAAATTATGTGCTTAGTTTTACCTGACATTAGCTTCAGTGAATCCAAGCAGGTTGTGTTTTCTTAGAATCAGAATGGACTTCGCTCTAAGAGACAGAGTCTGAAACATAACATTTAAATATCTCCTTCTAAATGGATTGTGAAATATTCTAGGAAAACTTAAAACATCTAAGTTGGCTTCTTCCTAACAAATACTGATTGCTTTTAAAAAGCTGCTTTTTCAGTTAATCTTTACCCTAAAAAATAAAAACCATTAATTCTCCAACTGAAAAATTTCAACCAGCATTTCCAAAACCAAAATGAATAGCTAAATATACATCAGCCTGGCCTCAATCCAGTGGAAAGGCTAATGGATCTGTTACTCTGGCTTTTTACAGGAACTTCATCCAGTAATTTCTGCATCAGAGTCATAACTTCAAGCTGAACTCTTGCATACCCTTTGCATGCCAGCTTGCATTAAAGATTGCAGATAGGACACGTAGTTATGTTCTTTGACTTCATTCCAAGTATTGAAGACCTCTTTGACCTGTTGCCTGAAGTCAGATGCTGCAGAATTATTTGTAATTGTACTATTAATCTCTGAACTACAGAACAAGGAGCAATATTCAGACCTTTCAGATAAGGTTAAACTGATGAAATACCCCACTTGAGGTGCATTTCTTTCTTTGTGTCCTGTAAACTGCACCTAGGTTCAATGGAAGCCACAGCATTTACAGTGGCTGCCCTGATTGCTGTATGGAGAGGTAGGATTTGTAGCTCAGTTTGACCTTAGATACCTGGTGTTGACCTGCGACATTATTCTGAGTTGGGGGAGAAGAACATTTTCTGTATTATCATTATCTGTCTGTTGGACCACAGGAACATCACATTTTCATCTAGACTGCAGATACATTTTCATTGTAAGGGCAAGGCAGAAGAGGGAATTTTTTGCTTTAAAAGAAACAGAGCTCAAGTGAGGGTAAGGAAAGCGCACAAACTGATTTTGGATTAGGCTGCTGCTCTGTAGCAAGGAGCTTTGATGTACAGCTGCAATCTATATAAAAAAAAGGTAAAAAAAAAAAAAACCTTTCTTCAGAAAGTTTGATGATGACAATAGCTTTCAAATGTTCAAATAACATTTTGGAGAGCTAACCTGTCTTCTGAGAAAAGCTACTTTATCAAAGTGAAAAAGCACAAATTATTGTGTCTTAACTTCAGATGGCCATAACTTTGGAAAAGAAGGAAGTGTGAAATCCTTAGAACACAGAAAAGCTGTGCATGCTTGTGTATGTTCCCTTAGCACGTTAGGCTATGTCTTTGATGCATAAGACAATGAATCTATCAGATAGTCTTCCTTCTTCCCAAGATTTCACTACCATATTCCCACTCAAAGGAAGTTCTGAAGCAAAAAATCAGCCAGCATTTTTTTGTGGGCATTTTTGTTTGTTTTTGTTCCCCCATGAATCAGCACCTAAAGGTCAGTCTTCATGCAGATGGCTGTATCCTTATAAATCATGGGGCTTTTAATCTCTACCCCTTTACCTTAGTCTGGGAGGGTGGAGGGAGAGAGATTGTTCCAGGTGGCAAAATAGGCACAAACAGAAGCAAAGAGGATAAAACCTGTTAAAGACAAATGCAGAAAATGGGTTCACCCAGCAAACGTTAGTGGTTTTAAAATTCTGAACTGGATTCTCCAGGGAAAGAGAAGTCATTTTATCCCTTTCAGCTTATTAGGTGTACAGTTGTTTGCTCCCAGATGGTTCACTTGCCACATTTCAAACAAGTACAGAGGTCTGCCCAGAGCCAGCTTAGCAGGGGACAAAGAGGCATGTCAGTCTACAGAAGCCACGGTACACAAAGAGGTGGTGCAGGCAGACGCATAGCACCCAGTCTCCCCATTACAGCTGAGTTGAGGGTGGGGTGCATCACCAGGAGCCCCTCGGCGCAAGCATGTACATCATGTCCCCAAGGAACATTCAAGCTAAGTCAGTGGACATCTGTGGTCACTTGAAATGTCCCACAGTGTATGTTTTTTGTGAGCAGTTTTGGTTTCAGTAGCCCTGTTGGCTGCTACTCTGAGAAAAAGACCCAAATTCCTTGGGTTTGGAGGGGATCTCTCTCTAGGACTTGTTTATGTTTCTGTGCAGGCTTGTGAAACTGGCTGAAGTAGGTGTGAAGTAAGGTGTGCTGGCTGCTGCTCAGGACTATGCTGAGGCTCTCAATGCCCAGGCAGTTTTTGATGACCTGGCACTGTATGCTGACATTTGTGGTTGTTATTGTCATTCTCACCAGGAAGGGACAGATTTTTATGTAAGGTGCCAGATCATGAAGTAACTCTGTCTTGGTTTGGTACCTTCATTTTTACACTGTAGTGGTTGGATACCATTATGGGGAAAAAAGCTTGTTATGAATTAATGAAACAGAACCTTATAAAGGAAATGCAATATACTGCACATTTCATTTTCTTTTTAAGTCTGAGTCCCACTGATCTTTCAACACTTCAGGTTTTGTTCAAGCTATATAGTCTATATGGGACTGTAAACTACAAATGGTGATATCTGCATGTAATGACTCTATTTAAGTAGACAAAATAATTGCAAGGCTTCTCTTCAAGAAAAGAAGTTTTTCCATATAAGATAATACATTCTGGCTGTAGAATTCAAAAGATAACAATGGATGTTATTCTGCTTTATAGTTGCTGCTTTTTCAAAAATATCAATGAGATCTTTTTCAAGTTTGTGTGATATTAAAAGTCTGCCATTTTTAAAGCACAGATCAGGCTCTGAGTTGATCAAGCTGGGCACTGCTTGCATCTGGTTGCTGATGTGACAGTAGCAACAGTTTGGAACATGTTCAGACTGAGGAAGAGCATTTACAGATGAAACAGGAGCTGTCACAGGATTTTTAGGCTGTTGTGGAAAGAGCTAACCTAGCAAGGTTTTAATGAGGACAAAAATCCAGCTCTGCAGTTGGTGGGACTAGACTAGCTTTTCGTCTCATGGTAATGGCCTCCTTGGATGGAGGCATCACCACTACTCCTTTTCATTCAGAGGTAGCTTCAATTTACACCCTAGCTAACCTGCAGTTTCTCAAAATGTGCAGTTAAATGGTGCTTGGGTCTCTCCCAGAGGCCTGGTAAATACCAGGAGAAAGGCACAGCTCTGCTGTCCCACACTCTGCTGTTTCCTAACCCATTGATAGAGCATCATTTGCTACCATTTTGAGGAAACGTTTCTCAACTTAGTTTAGTTTATACCACTAGTTTTGTTCCTGCTTTCACTGGGGTGATGAAAAAGTTTAAAATTTTTAAGTACCTTCTTACAAAGGTGTTGGAGAATTGTGAGGACTCCTCATTCAGAGCAAGGATTTCAGCTAATGTATTTCAGAAAACTTGAGCTGAAAGTAATGGCATTACAACATTCACACCCCTTGAGGATTTGACCATCAGATCCAATTGTTAAATGGCTTTTAATCTATTTATCCTGCTTATGTCAGAATGTGAATTGAAAGTCACCTTGGGTAAATTGAACTAGTAATTTTTTTTCAGTACTCAAAAACTACCTTTGGCAGAGCAAAAGTTGTCTAAGAAAACAACAGACAGAGCCATCATCCATTCTGAAGCCTGACTTCATGAAATTACATTGTGAGCTTCCATCATGATGTTGCTTCACAGATTTCCAGATTAGATATACTGGCTTCAAATCTAAAACAAGATCGTTTGGTCTTTTTTCTTCTCTTATCCCCCCCTTATTTACCAGCCTAACAAACTCAGCAAAAGGTCTCAAAATCTGGCCCGATTGTTCTGCATTAATTTTATTGCAAATCTGAACTATAAATGACTGACCTTGGAACTGGAATTTGGGAAGGGGCAAAATATGAATCTTGCTGCTATCTTGCTGACTTTTTGAAATTAATGCTGTCAAGGTGCAGAAAAAAAATAGCCAAAAATTGTTCATGAGAAGTGGAACTAGTGGAGTCACGTATACGATTTATATATGTCCTTTCTACTTTCATACTCCCCATTGCTCTACCTTATGTTCTGTGACCTCCCTAAAGACTAAAAAATATAACCTGAGGGCTGTGCCATCCCAGTAGGTTCTGTTGTAGCTGGACACCAGGTTCAGAAGTTATCAGAGAGTTAATGAAGCTTAAAACCCACATGGGCATTGGAGGGAACTGCAACTATGAAGATTAAATATGCTTATCTTGTTATGGTCTTAGAAGGCCAGTAAGATGCAAGTAGACTCAAAAAACCCAACCCAAATTTATAATATTAGAGACAATGCTGTGCCACTTCTGGCAGCTGTGGAATGTACCTCAGTGCACAAGCAGCCCCACCAGCAATCAGTATGGCTACTTAAGTACCAATTTTGTGTCTGACTTCAGATTAGATGGCAGAATACCATTTCACAAATGATTAATCAAAACTTCCAAGTTACTCCTTTAATGATTGGAATATTTATTATGTTTATAGCATTTGTAATACATATACAGTGCATTTAATCCTAATGTATTGCTTCAAATAAAAGTAGTATTTAATACATTTAATGTGTCTTCATGCCACTCAAGTTTACAGTTGAAATGGTCATGAAGGTCTTGTATTTATGCAATTTTTATTCAAGCCCTAGTTAACTCTACTGATAAATGGTTAAAGAGAAGATCCTTTTATGTGGGTCTCCTCATTCCCATTTCTATCCTTTGCTGGAGCTCTGCAAGGATATTTCACATTGACGAGCATCTGAAACACACCTGAGTTTTGCTATGTTTCTAGTAAGTATTCTTTTCTTGGATCAAACAGATTAGTTTATTTCCATTGAGCTGCTCTTTCAAAAGCACAATAATGTTCAATTTAACGTAAAAACTGTTTTAATCAGAACAGGTTTCACAATTCATGAAATAGTTCATACAAATGTTAAAGGCATTTTTTTTTGCAAAAACATTTCTGACATAACTGAATTGCTGGGCTGTCATTAAAATGCTGTGTTCTGGAAACATTGACATTTCCACATGGTCTCTTACATAGGTTCTGTATTTGTAATCAGTTGCTGCTTTTATAAATGGAATGCAATGCACAGGAGGGTGAGTTCACACATCCTTTTCTGTTCATGCACACTGGCCTGGGAACTATAAATGGAACGAAAGGATGAACTTCACTGGGCACTTGCCACTTTTATGTGCTGATGAGTTAGAACTTTGTTGATATGCCTGAAGTAGTTTAAATAAAGACTGTGCCACATGTATTTTTCTTGTTATTTTTAGAAGTCCAGCTCCAGTGCGACCTGAAACTACGCCATCAACTGCCCCTACAGAGAAGCAGGAGGTTAAAGTTTCTCGTGTGAGGAAGTTAACAAGGCAGTACAGTTTGTGAGTAACGCATAGCACTATCTTTGTGGTTTTGCCTACTACAGCTGAAAATGCAGGGGGATGTTAATTACTGTTCTAGCTATGTCTTCTGAAAGGCATGAGTGCAATTACATGATAATGATCTTATACTGATACCAATCCTTTCAACACTGAGAATCCTCAGACTTTTAATATGAAATGCATTTGCTGTCCTTAAGAAGTTGCTAACCCTCAGAATTGCAGGCCCTCTGCCTTTCTCTGAGTTTACAGATTACAAGTTGAAAAACTTTTCCCACATGAAATGTCAAAGACCTCATGTGAGCTAAAGCGAGCTGCTCCGTCTGCTTCACTGAAACCCCATTTGCAAAATGAGGAAAACTGCCTTTGCTGGATGGTCAAGCTGTGCTGCCAGGCATTCCCTCCCAGAAAAGTGCACCCTCTCTCCCTCTGTGTGATTTTGTCACAAGCAAAAATGCTGAGCTACAGTTAGTCCTGGCAAGAGTGATCTGTGCCCATAGGGCTTTAGCATCCATTTGCACATAAGTCAACTGATTTTAGAGTCTCTAAAGGTGTGAAGTACTGAAGAGATGTGGAAATAGGTTTGTTGTTTGGTCATTCATATGAAGGGACAGACAACACCACCGGAAACTAGGGTTTAAAAAAGGAATATTGTCAGCATAAATTTATTAGTACAAGAACAGATTTATTAGTACAAGTGCCATAACAAAGAAAAAAATACGTGTGTGTTCTATGCAGAATGGCAACTGTTAGTCCCTCCAGCAATTTAAAATTCTAGTGTCCCTAAGTATATAGAAACATTAGCAAACATCTTCCTTTTCTCCAGATGGATTCTAATAAATATCAATATGTAATTATTTTCTGTCTCAATCTTAAGAACACTGGCTTTTGTTATGGAAAAAAAAAAGAAACAATCTACATCACCAAAACTAAAAAATTATTTAGGAGAAAAAACAGAGAAATGAATCAATTTGAAACTAGGAGGAAAATGAGCAATTAGCCAAATTGGTATTTGTCAGAGAGACCAAAGCTGACATATGGGAACACACAGCCACAGCTTGGTCTGCAGCCACATAGCATGCTCTGTCTTACAATGACACATCAGCCAGGATGGTTTGAAAATGAGATGGGAGTTGACAACTCAAGCTGGGAAGAGAACCCGGCTTCCTCACTGCTTGCTAATCCTGAAGATAATGTGTGACAGGAACTTGACAGCATTTGGTAGGAGCAGTTTCCCAAGGCCTGAATGAAGCCGGCTCACTCACTCTGCCCAGCACAGCCCAGACAGCAGTGTGCTTTTCTTGAATGAGACATCACTTCTACTACCTCATTTTCTACAAGCCAGGAGAAGGAAATCTCCCATGCATTTCAAGATATTTTTTTCAGATTTTTATATAATGGAGGGACTGGTAGATAGCAGTCAGCAAAGGAAAAGGCTGTGACACTGAGAGAACCAATTATTTGATGCTCATCATATGGCAGGCAATGAACAGGATGCAGGGGCTGATCCTATTCTTTGAGCACACTGATGTGTAAGGAAATTCATGTCCTTTTGCAGCTATAGTCACAGGTTTTCTAGAACACTTGGAGAAGTTTTTGATTTAAGTTTTAACCTAAACAGGTTGTTAAACTTGGTCCTCAAATACTGCTACACGGAAAACAAAGAGAACAGGGTTATTCTATGTAGACAGGCATGTGTATGTAGGGTATATTAGGGGTGGAGAAGGCATGTTTACCAATAAGTAACAACCAAAAGAGAGGCACAGGCCATAGGAGAGAATAGTGAAAATAAGTACCTCAAGGCATCATCCCTGAAGTAATAGCAGAATCAGCTATTACTAGATCATTCTTGTCTGAGAAAGTGTTTAGCCAATCTGTTCTTAAAGGACAAAGAGAAACTCCAGACCAGACTGAGCCCTTTCCTGTATGTGATCAGTCATCTGGTCCCCCAGAGCTGCTGGGCACCTGCAGAATGGTACTGGGGAAAGGATGAGAGGGTAAATGAAAATGAGTGCGAGTTTGTCCCAAAGAGAAGGGAAAAGATGCCAGGAGCCATTGGGAGTAACAGTACCATGGAGAATTCAGCAGTGTCTGGGAAAAGCAGAATCCAGGCAGGCAAGACCTGAAGTGACAATCACTGTGGTGGAGGCAGGTGGGGAAAGGAGACTAGAAGCAGTTTCATGCAGAAAAGGCAATGGTGTTTATTATACACACATTGAGAAGTGACATTTAAACATTGGATTTATATATTAAAAAAAAAAAAGAAAGAAAAATAATGTGTTCAGGAGTGAATTCTCAATTTTGGTTGTTGAGTTTTTGAGGAACCATTTTTAAGCATGTCTTGCCCTCATGTAGATTTTCAGTTGTACAGTGTTCACCATGAGAAACAGCACATAAACACATCTAACCACAGATGTCACCTGTGCTATGGCCATGTATAGGGCTGAAGACTCCCTAGTTAAAAATACAGGCTGTGATTTTTTCTAAATTTTTTCTAGACCCAAATTCTATTCAATTTAAATTATCTTGTTTCTGGGATGCAAACAAGGGAAATGCAAAAAAACAGTGAAGGAATATTGCGAAAGGAATACAGTGAAGGGCAATTCTCAGTCTTATAGCTAGCATTCTAATATCTTGATGACTGATAAGACTAGACTCTTACCCTTAGTTTTGGTTCCCAGATGCTAAGAAGCCTTTCTGAACTGGCAAGTTCTTGACAATTTTCCACTTTCTTGTTTGCAACAGAGCAGCTTTACCCAGCAAGGATGGGGAGGGTGCCAGTGCGTTCCTGCTGAGAGTGGGGAGAAAGGACTGAGGAAATGCCAGCTACATGTTTCTGAAAGAGAGATTAACTAGGTCAATAGCCCAACACTGACTTGTTGCATTAATAAAATATCTATTGAACAGGTCCAAAAGGTTTTGCATTTTCTTTCCAGCATAAAACCAGTGTATTGTACATGCTTTGAGACTGAATTGTACCCTTACCCAAAGGAAATAAGAAGTGAAACATAGGAAAGATAACATTAATCACCATAGCTTTATAGCACAATAGAAAACCATTGCTGTCACACCAAACAACACGCCATAAGGCTGTGTATGTCACATAATTTTGAAGTACTGTGTTGCCCAGGCATGATGCCCTCAAGTAGCACTGAACCAAATACAGTTCTGTTCTGGAAGTGTCTGTCAAGCAGGCATAGCAGGCTTCTGTGCACTGTGCCTACATAATTGGTAGTTCAAATAGGTGCCATTTTATGAGCAGTAATATTTTTTCTTATAATTTTTCTCTATGCTTTAAACTGTCAAACTGTAGTTTTTCCTCATCATTCATCATTTCCAGTAATAAAGGTTCTGTAGGCCAAATTATGACTTTGTTTACCTCCATGCAATTGCAATTAGCAATTGGAAAAATCTGTGCTCAGGGTTGACTGATCCCAATGATTTGTAGTCAATGTAGCTCTACAACAGTAAATGAAAGGATAATATCCTCTACTAGCTTTCATTTAGTGGTGACAGTAGGTGAGATGGAAGGAGCTCAGCTTGACGGCCCAGAGCCCAAGGGAAGCATGCAACCTGGTTTTAAATAAAATGTTTTCTCTGTAAGAGGAATAAATGGGACAGGATAAAGATACTCTCACAAGAATGTTTTTAAAGAGCTCCTTTTTGGAGTCAAAGTCCTTTAAAAACGGTTTGAAAGCAATAGCACAGACTAGCTGCATCAAATCTCCCACTGGTCTAAAGCCAATGAAGCAGTTGGTCCCATGCATGGATCTAACCAGATCTGTTCTTATCAATACTGCCAGCCTTCATAGAAAAGAATAAACATTACCATCAAATAAGTTTATTTAGTCATATATATATACTCAGTAGAAAGACTCTACTTGCACATAAGATTTCCACTTGCAGATGGGAATTGCCTAGCTAATCCACTTTGGAGGAATCTTTAAAGCTTAAAAAATGTAATTTACTTGAAAAGTAAATTAGAGCATTACAGATAGAAGAGTAAACAGAACCTCACTCCAAAGAACTACATCTGACGTATAGACAGGTTACCACCAGTGCCTCCTCCTGGTGAAGGAGTATTGGTAAGTCTGGTGACATTTTCTAATGAGAAGATCTGTCCGCTTTTATCAACTGCAGTGATGAAGATGACCTTCCTCCAGCACTAGCAGCAGCAGCAGCAGCAGCAGCATCCACACCTGTGTCCTCAGCATCTCCGGGGTCACAGAAAACATGCACGCCACAGACATCAGAAGGACAACCACAGGTTTCACCTGGTGGCAAGGTAATATACAAAGCAATGAGCTTTTTTTCAGTTGGGAGAGTATTCAGAAAGGGTGGGAGGGAGTGGCAGGTAACATATTTTCCTTAGATGGATTAATTCTACATTTAGGAGTAGATTTTAATGCAGAGTTGTAGTCAGTAATATGTTTAACCTGTTGTATAAGGGAATATTTAAAGCTTGCTCCAAGACTCAACTAAAACCTAAAGTAGTTTTTCACCAATATTAGGGGGGCACTGGATCAGGATTAAATTGATATTTACCTTAATTTCAAAGGTGCATAATTAATTTATTTGGCAATCTCTGCTTTAAGGGATAAAAGAAACAAACAAACAAAAAAACACCCAAATGAAACAAAAAGCCCCAACACCCAACAGAATTACAGAAATTCAATGTCTTTTTCAATGCTGGGTTTCTTTTTTGCCTTTAGAGTTCCACAGAAGCTGGAAGTACATTTGCTTTGGAGCCAGGTGACCTCCTGATGGATTTCACAGAGGCCACACCTATGGTAAATAATTTCAGTTTGCCACCAAAAAAATGTGAAAGTTTTCAGTAATTTGCCTGCAGCTAAAATGAATGGGATACTATACAGTGTGTTGGGTAGTGCAAAGGACCGAAGTAAGTTTCCTTGATAGTCAGTGGTCTTGAGCATCCATCAAACTCAGCTCAGCATCTCTGAAAATGAGTCCACATCAACCAATATTGTGGCTGATCTTCTGCACGTGATTTTTTATTGTTGGATGACTTCTCATTTCTCTCTCCTACCTGGGTATCTTTATACCTTGCTGCACTGGTTTCCCAAACTTCTTTGTCCCTTTAACATAAATTCCTAATCTGATTATAGATTTGCTTTTGGGAGTTGTCTGAAACGTCTCTTCTTCTCCCCACAAGACCTTACCCAATAGCCAATCAAAAGACATGTACCTGCACTTTCATGTTTCATTAGCAGAGTGCTTTGCTTCACTTTAAGGCAAAATAGTCTACAATGTGTTGATTATTAACTTCTTTTTTTAGTATGTGATTTGTGATTTTGCTTAAAAGCCAAGGAAAGATAGTGGCTCCACTGAAGTCAAAATGCCTCTTGCCTTAGGGATCTCAGGCTTTCAGCTCAGATTCCCAGCAGACTACTTGAAGGATCACAGTATGATCCTTAACTTTCTCCAAGTCATCTTGCACTGGAAATAGCTTTAATGTCAGATAGCTCCTCTGCTGTCCAAAGCCATTTTTGCTTTCTTCTAGAAACCATATTTAAAGCATACAACAAGTACGACACGGATAGCACTATGTTTTTGGCATAAACCTTTTTGTATTAAAGTACTTACATTCTAGGCATTGCTTTCACTACATGGTTAGGTGCTATTTTACAGTATTGGAAAGGCTCTGTAGGAATGTGTCTTTTCCTTCAGAGACTGTATTGTACCTGTCTGTAAACAATTGCCTGTGTCCTGTTGCCACTGGATGGGAGATGTGGCTTCCCCTGCCAGTCTAATGAAGTGAAGGCTTATCCTTCCTAGGCCCCTACCTGCTTGCAAAAGGGATGTGAATATTCAGCTGTGGCTTTTTGGCTTCAGAGGCATTCTGAGGTAGGCACAGGGTGTACTATGACTAAAGACTTGCTGCTGTGGATGGGTTAACAGGTTTGATGCAGGGGACTGGGCAGGGGCTATGGAGCAGCTGAGACTGTCACTGTTACACTGCAGCTTGGGAATGGACATCAGCCCTAGAAGGATAGAAAGATCTGCAAAGCTATTCTCTCTTATGCAGCTTCAAGCGTGTGGAATTGTTTCTTCACAAAGTCCTTGAGGATACTTGATGGTCCCTCTAATACTTCAGGGGGTTCAATAAGCATGTTCTTCACCTTCCATCAACGTGCTATTTGCACCCAGCCTGTTTCTCCTGACCCTCTTCTTATCTTTGCCCTTCAACCAAGTCAGCTGAACAGTCTTTTTGCCCTAACACTTTCTTAGTACAAGTGTTGTATCTCTGAACTGTGGCAAATTGAAATTTTAGGGGCCTTCTAGCTCCTTGAGCCCCTGGATCTCCTTGGTGGGAGAACTGTTCCAGCACTAGCGGCTATGATGACAGCACAGCACTTACTGCTGCCACATCCACCATATAGGAGGGACCTGCTTTTGCACCTGAAAATACCATTGCAGACTGAGGAGCATCTATGGAAATGAGGTTTACCTGAAAGCTCCTTCAGTGGTGGATGATGGAACTATTCCATTTCAGAAAGTGACAGGAAGAGATGCATTTAAACTGAACAATTCCAATTGCTTCCTTACATTTCTGGAGGAAGGGAAAATTAAAAGGAAGCAAAGTAAAGTGAGAAAGAGGGGCAGCATTCTGCAGCCTTTTTTAGTAGTTTGGGTTGACAACACACAGGCAGACTGAACCTGAGACTACCTGAAAGGAAACTGTAGCAAGGTAGATGTTTTTTTTTCCCAAGTAAGAAGAGATAGGACGAAGGGAAATGGCCTCAAGTTGCACCAGGGGAGGTTTAGATTGGATATTAGGAAAAATTTCTTCACTGGAAGGATTATCTAGCACTGGAACAGGCTGCCCACAGAAGTGGTTGTTTCACCATCCCTGGAGGTACTTATAAGACGTGTGGATAAGGCAGCTAGGCGCATGGTTTTGTGGTGACTTGGCAGTGTTAGGTTTGCGGTTGCGCTTGATGATCTTAAAGGTTTTTTGTGATCTATGTGATTCTGTGATTCTATACAGATTAGATTATCTTCTGTGTTAATAACGTGTTTGTGGCTAAACTGTAAGTAATTATCCTTTAGGTTTTATTGATGGATTTCTTATTCTAAAAATCATCAAACCGTATCTTACTGTATTAAGCAGAATTTTAAAACGTGAATCATGGGGGTGAGTCATGGAGACTTTAGCAACTGACCTGCTCTAGATAACAGGTTTGGGTTTTGTTTCCATTTAATAGAAGTCAGCATTAAACACTTTTCCACCTGACGATTTAGGCTCTTTTCCCCAGGTATTTTACCCAGTCGTGCTTTCCCATTTCCTACCCCCTATCTGCTGACATAATTTGTCACACTGTATGTTCATAAACTAACCTTCCATTGTTTTCTTGGTTTTAATATTTTGGAGAGATGTACTGCAGAGCATCAATCAACCCTTTCTGTTTTAACATCTATAAAGGTCATCTTGTTCTCTACAGAGCAGTTATTGTTTACAGACCTTTCTCTGCAGTTTCACTGGCTACAGGCTGCTCTCACTTGAGGTTTGAATGAAAAGTTTATTCTTCAGGAAGAGAGGCTCCAAACTAAAGCAAGCTATGGGAAATGCATAGCTCTGAACCAGTCTGATTATTTCATAATTCTGTTGTGATAACATGTGCTGTCATTTGAGGGTCAAGATGGTGTAGAGCTTACATTGTGTTACTGTCAAGTCAGAGGTGGTATGCTGGTTTTGCATGCTATGACCTGGCCCTTGGGAGGTTGCTTGTTAATTGCACCCATTTGTTTCACATTCAGTGACAGGTACAATGTCTAAGAAGGTCATTCGTGCTGCCTGATTTGGGGCATTTGCCTGAGGTGATAAGGTTAGAAGTTCAGGTTCCTACATAGTCAGGGGGTTTCCTGCAGAGGGGCATTTAGAGCCATCTTCTTCTTTTCTGGACTAGGGAGTCTAAGGCACCTAAATTGGACACCTAAAATGAATTGTGGGGGTGTGTGTGATGTGTGTGTCATGATGTTTGCTGCCAAAATTCTCCAGTTCACTGGAGAAGAGTTAATTTAAAGCAGTTTTAGACATCCTCCCTTCTGTAACGTTACCGGTTGAGAGTGATTAATAATCACTGACTCAGCTGCATGATCTTCATTGTTCAGTGTCTAATCATTGATGCTTCTTGATGGCTTCGGGTTTTATCCATGTTTTGCTGCTGTTGCCCATGCAGCGGAAGCTTTAATACATGCTGAGAGTTACAGTTAGAGGTGGAGCTCACAAAACAAAATTATAATATAAAAATTGAAGGATTACTGAATGGATTGGATTAATAGAATTCATGCAGGTGTCTATGCAGGAATCAGAGCACTCAAATTTATCCACCCGGTCTGCCTCAAATTGCTACTGTGGTATGTACGAGAAGTAATGGTCACTTAGTCATCAATACTTAGGTTGCCAGCAGGGCAATTATGAGGCAGACGTATTTCAGGAAATAATTTTGCAGGGGAAATAATGTACATTTACTAATGCAGATTGCCTAGAAGGAAAGGTATCTTTTTGTGCTCTGCAATCCTCAAACCATGTGGTTTATGCATACTTCCATTGATTTTTCATGTAAATCCTACAACTAATTGGCTGCCACACATTACTTGTCCTTAAAATCATTATAATTTACGCAGAAGAAAATCCCTGTCTTTTTATACTACTTAATTGTGACTTTGAGCACTGTACCTGAGTTGTATGTAAACAAGATTAAATTCTTTCTGCTTCTGTGTTTCACAAAAGAAGTGGATTTTAGAAAATAATACAGGATTATATATTAAGAATTTTGAGCATCCTTCGTGTGGTTTATTGAAATTAGTTTTATCAGTGTAGTAGGCTTTTTCTGCCACCAGTCTCTTCGGTTTGACCCAATGGATTAGGACAAGAGAAATAAGAATGACCAGGTTTATACACAAAATGGAGCTAATGGACTAAAGTTTATAATGCAAGGTGGATGGCTAGGACTAAATCATGATCACATCTGAAGAGATATCAAAAAACACTGATTTATAGCTGGCTATATACTTGCAAACTACAAGCGTTCTTACTTCCGGATGTATTAAGTGAACAAATTGCTAGAGCTTCACCTGCCATCTATTGGTGAAAAACGGGAAGTAGAAAATTTTTTGCCTTATCAAAACAAGATGCAACGTTTAAGAGGTGTAAATCATCAGCACGATAGTTTAAAAAATTGAATGGTCTTCAATTTAAAACCAGGTATTTTTATTTAGGATGGGTTGAAAACAAATATTTCTATTTCAGTAATAGTATTCCCAGTGTATGCAGTCCTATTCGTTGAAAGTGATCTCACTCCAGTTTTGAGTACAGAATTTGATGCATTAGCACCTACCATTTTGAAAGCAAAGTGAAGGTAACCAGTGTGAACTTCTCACAGTGCAAAACAATTTTTCCAAGGAAGAAAGACAAACATATAAAACTCTAATACCTCCATAACCAGTCCTTTTGGCACTGAATTCTAAACAAAAGCAGCTATAATGTAATTCAAGACTAATATTTGATAAGAGTATTAGATAGCCTGTATCTACCATCTAGCTGGCTGAAAGTATAGATCAAGTATCTCTGCATGCCCTAGAGGTCTTTAAAACCTCTCAGTCAGAGACAAATTTATAAATGCTTTATTTATGGTGAACAACATACAGAAGATAAAAGAGGTCTTCTCAAGAAATTTATGAAAGCTGTGTGATATATTTCAGGTTTAGAAGGTTTTTCCTTTTACATCTTTGTAACACACAAAAGAAATCCCAAACATTTCTTAATACAAGATGAATTGGAAGCAATAACTCTGACCTGGATTCAAAGGAGTGTTCAAAAATGCCATTTTCCAAGCCAGCTTCTCAATTAGCAGTATTAGCACATTCAAGCTTACATGCAATGGCCAATTATGAGCAAAAGAATCTGCGCAAGAGAATTAGTTTGTCAGTTATATGTATGGATAAGAACCAAAAGCAGTAGGCAACAGGGGAAATGTATATTTATTCCCAGATTCAAATTCATGCCCTTTAACTCCACATTAAGCTAAGAAAAAGCAAAGAACAGCAATTGCTAAAGCAAGCAACTTTAATATAAAAAAACCCTGTAGCAACAGGCAATAAATCTAGTTCCATATGAACTCAAGGAGTGCTCTGAACTTACTGATATTGAAAAGGACCGTTTTTTCTACTGCAAGAAAAGGGCATCAACTAGATAAGAGCACAGTTCAAAGGGGTGCACTCTAATGCCCGGTCAAATTGAGTACGAGACGTGACTGAGGGTTTGCAGAAAGTCCTCAGTGGTGCATGCAGAGCAAGGCTCCTCGGAGCACCCAGCCTGAACCAAGGAAATGCAAATTACCTGAGCATCATTTAGGTTATATAAAGCATGCTAATAACTAGAGAAGGGACTTAGTGCATTTAAAACCAATCATGGCACTTGGCCAGCCAGCATAATGGGTGAATATGTTTTGGATTGTTTTTTCACACTCCCCAATAGCTGCTGCTTATAGTCTATGCACATAAAGCATTATAAATAGGACTTGCAACTAAAAGCATTATAAATAGGACTTGCAACTAACATGTAGCTCTGCATGTTCAGGCACAGGGCTTTATTGGTGGGTGGCAGTCTCATAAGCAGTCTATTGAGTTACTAATACACAAGATAACCAAGAGTCCAGCTGAGAGACTGCCTCTTGGATCTGAGTTTAGCATTCATTAAAAAATGTAAAACTCTGACTGCTGCTCAACTGTTTGGTGATTTGCTCCCATTCATCTATTATAGAAAGACACACAGAGTCAGTGAAGAAACAGAATGAGAGAATGCTAAAAGATTAACTGTTTCTACATCTAGATTTAATTTTTATTTTGCCTCTACTATAAGTAATTTAAATTCATTGGCTTAATGATTTTTTTTTCCCCTGTTATCTGTCTGTTGAGCAGAACAGCTTATGCGTTCTGTAAATGTATGACAGACAATTCAACACTTCCCTGTTTCTTTAACTAATTACAAGTGAATTCAGCAAGAAATGAAAAGATCTACAAAGTGAAATCCATTGCTGACTTTATACCGGTGGGCACCATGATAAACTGGATACAATGTGTACATGAACAAGAAAAGGTACCAAAAAGAGGGAAGGTGTTAAATGGAAAAAAAAGTGCAGGGAAAACTGCAGTGTGCCTACTTTGTGTGTTCTAATTCACTGGTATTAAATAATGAATGGCCCACTGGGTAGCTTTTTATAGAACTGGGCATGCAGGTAAGGGTGGAATGTCATAAGGTAGTTTGGATGAAGAGGGTGTAAGTTTTTCTCTGAGAGGTGATAAATTCTGCCACATACAATTATTTTTAGTCTGTCACCTCTGTACATTGTAAGATGATGTCTCAACTGTCCCCCGGCATTCCATGTGCCTGCCCCATGCCTGAAGAAATGATAAGTAAATGGATATCCTTAAATCTGTTTTTTGCCAGATCAAGAAATCAGAACTGGTCCTGGAGCTTAAAACTTTGGCTGGACTCCATCGCAGGCCTACCCCATGGTGGGAGCTCATTTGAGAAGGCATTTGCAGCAGAAAACTGGTGGGTCTTTTACCACCTGTGTGCCTGCAGGGAGATACAGTCAGGAAAATAGCTTAGATAACCACTAGTGCTCCTTGACTGAAGTCTGTGGTATTATTGCATAGTGGCAGGATGTTTGCTGTTCCTCTACAATGGGTTGTTTGGTGGCCATTTACAGATTGGCCTGTGAAGCTGGACAACTGAGGTTCTGGTGTCACAGCTGTACATATGGGTCTTTCTGTAGATGGGTTGCTGGATGGTTTCATTTTTCCCAGCTTTCTTAGTGAGGCTGTGACAGGAGCTGGATCACTGATTCAGCTGAACACTAACCCCACAAACAAAATTATTTACCTATAGGTTCTCCTTAGGACTGTAGAAATGATAAAGTACATTTGCAAGCAGTGTAGTTTCTGGAGTAGTACTCCAAATAAGATTACTGTGGCTGTTGAAGTAACTTTAAGATGAAGTTTGATCCCTATGAGAGGGAGTCTAGGATGTGCTTGACTGCAATAACAGTGACTGGCAGGCAAGATCTTAGGGGGGCTGCTCCCTTACTAATGATGCAGAGCATCTGAAACTGACAAATACCATAGACAGGGCAGCGCAAGACTGTGGGCTTCTCTTTTAGTGTAATTAGTGCAATAATCATTTTTAGCTTTTCTAAGTGCCTCTGAAGTGATATAGATTGCCACCACTTCAGCAGTGGTTGGGAAAATCAGAAACTTGAGAATCATAAACATTACTGCACCTTAAAAAATATAAAGTAAGAAAATGCTATGTTCAATCTCTTTCTCCTGCCTCCTTCCTCATCAAAAACCTGTTCATTCCATGACAGTAGCGGCTTTCTCCTTTGCTTAAAATCAACATCAAGGTAAGAGAAGGAGATCAAGTAAATGCAAACAGGCAGATTTTAAACTGGCTGACATCTACCTCCTGCTTCAAGCTGAGAAGGCAAATCTTTAGCAAATCATTTAGGACCTGCTCATTGTTATAAATCAGGTCTGATATGTTCAATCATACTTTTGCTCAGTATCTTTTTATTTTATTTCATTTCAGATTATTGTTTTATCTTTCAAGTGAATGTGTTTCATGTCCTTAGCAGTAGTAAGCAGGTGTAACGTTGCCAAGGAAGAATAAAAGTGAGCAATAGATACATGGAGCTTTTCAGGCAGTGCATCAACTTTTGCATGTACTGGCTAACTCTTCTTTTCCACTCTGCAGTAATTCGAGCAACAGAAAAAATGTTCCGCTTCTGTGCAAAAGCCTACTTCAAACTAGGTATATCGTTTTATGTTTGCTCTCAATGAGACAAGTATTGTGATGAAGCTATTATGGCTCAGAGTCTTCTGATGAAGGCCTATTAATCACTTTTCCTTTGGCCTGAGAAGTATATAATTTCTTTTGTCTCAGCAGCTGTGAAGTTCATAATCTCTCTTCCTCAGTGTGATTACTGACAATTGCATTTAGACTTCAGTGAGTAACTATTGTGTGTTTGTTTTCGTTCCTATCCACTAATGAATTGATATATGTGTAATTCTAATTCACATTGTTCCAATGTGATAGCAAGTGTGATGCTAACTGGTTGGGCTGTTCTGTGGAATTTCAATTGAATGCCTCCAAGCTCCAACAGAAAATGGAAACATCTGCTTTCTGAGCTGTTTTTTGGCTGGTTGGGTGACTCAACTTGTAAAACTAGCAAAAAGAGCAAGTAAATTTTCTTTTTATTTGTCACTCAATTAAATTGAACTGATAGGAAATACTTTTTTTTTTTTTCATCTTCTTTGATCAAAGTAAAAGCTGTTTGTCTACATTTTCTTTCAAAAGCCTATATTTTGGAAAACATCCCGAACCAAATGTCAGGGAATACTGAGAAGGGTAGAGAGAAGGATCAAGGCAGTTGAAGTGTTTTCATTTCAGCAGTTGTGAAGTGCTTCAGTTTCAAGCAATGCTTGTTAATTAATATCAATGAACTCATGTTTCCAACCAAAACTTCTTTTCTAAATTAGGCACTAAAAACTCCTCTGACAAAATGATGAGTGAAACCATTTAGAATATATATATTCTAATATGTATTCTATATATGTATTCTATATATTAGAATATACATATATTGAGAAAATTGAATCAGCACAGATTCTTTTCCAACACTTTCAGTTTGAATAAATAGGCATTTTCTGATGAGAATTCCCAAGTAGTTCCAGTAGCAGTGTCTTCTGATGAACCACAAGTGGTACATAAGTGACCAGAGATTTTCTCTAGTGGCCTATCTACTGATTTGTCCTCTTCTTTTTACTGTTATCCACAACAGTGTAAAAATCCCCTAATGAAACATAACACCTATTCATTTGTTGTAGTCTGTCTCCTAGCAAGCAGAAACAAACCAGAGACCCCATCATCAGCTTGTGAGATTTACATCAGGACAGATCTTTTGTTTTGACTTTGCACAGAGCCTAGTACAAGTTTCGTAACTGAGAGGAATGGCAGTAGTAGAAATGATCAGTAAGTTGAACTGATAAATTTACATAAATCTCAGCATGTCTATGGTAATTCCATAGTCTCTGTGCCATGTCCCAGATATTGTAGATCATAGAGGAAAATTGTAATTTAACTGTGGAAGGAAGAATACAGGAGTCGTTTAGTTCAAGATAACAAACTGTCATGATAATTGGATTGAAAACCACTGAACTTGGTAGAAACTGTCTTCTTCTATTCATTACCCCTTGTATCACCCTCTGGAAACAAAATCCTAAACTGTATTGGGCTGAGGAAGAAAATTTCTACATAGGTAGATGTCCTATACACCCAGTTTAAAATCAGATTACTAGAAAACGGTCCTTGTGTACTCCTTAGAGGTATTTCTTGGAACTTGTCCACAGAACTGTGGAATAACCTTGGATTTATGGCTTGTTTTATGGCTTGGCATCCATCTCATGCTCAGTAACCCAAGACCAAATCCCCACACTGTCTAGGAGGAACATCCAGTGAGGTCATGAAGTGAACCTCTACAAAACTCTTTCAGCAAGTTTTAATGTCATTTATTGATCCCCTGCCAAAATGTTGGGTAGAGTCTTGCAAGTGCTCTGAAACATCACCTAACCACTTCTGGCAAAGTGAGAGATTTACCAGAATGGATTTTGATGAAGGAGCTACCCATGCCATCTGGCACACACACCAGGCCATGTGGACATGCTCTGCTGAGAACCCTGTTGGCAGTGCTGGAGAAGGGAAATGTGTGCCAAGCACAGTGGGCTCTTACCACCTGAATTTGTGCACAATTTGGCACTCATCTCATGCTACAACTAACTAGAGCAAGGTAGTCAAGATCAATAACCGTGAAGCTCAAGTGCACATATCCAGATAAAGTCCATGTGTTTGCATCAGTGGCTGAACTGGCCAGCCTTCAGACAAAGCTTGTTCTCTTCAGAGTGTCTGTGGTCAGCAGAGCCCACATTTGTGTGTGCCTCCAAAGTGATTTTCTCCTTCAGATCTCTCCTGTCTTGCTGCTAGTGGTTTGGGAAAAAGGTTGAAGAAACTGTGCTTTCTCCTTTCTTCCTCACCAACAGCAGGGGCACTGAGGCAGTGCGGGTAAAGGGCTTTCTTCACATCTACAGCATGTCTGAAGTGGGCATATTCCTGCATCAAGAACAGATAGTTCCCAAGCTGATACAGAGCATGCTCGAAAAGCAGCAGGCACAGGATTATAACCAACCAAATAAAAAACCCCAACAAACCAAAACCCAACAATAAATCAGAATGATGCTCCCCTCACGCCCAAAACAGAGTATCCTAGGTCTTAGCTTTCATCTATCCCAGGGCTCTTAGGGAGAAAGTTAAAAGTAACCACTGTAAGCCCCCTCATTGTTCCCCAGTAATGAAGTTGACAGTTTCTGCTCCTCTTACATTTTAGAAACACTTCAGTGTTTTTCTGAATTGATTGAGTTAACCATAATCTTCCCAGGGACCATAACATTGATGGAGATTGCCAGACAACAGCATGTTTTGGCCTCCTCCATCAGGACACGGTGCTGGGAAGGGGCCTTGGAGGCAGCAGTGCTGGAAATGTGCCTTGCAGGAAATCCCCAGCTCCCAGTTTGGCTTCCCTGTGAGCCTCTGCTGGGATGGGCAGGAAGATACTGAGCAGGGACCAGCATCTGCCCGTGACATTTCATTCACAGGGTATTTTTTGCCCTGAAGAAATGCCACAAGCAGACCTCCAGGGAGAGGACTGTCACCGTTTGGCCTTTCTCCCATTTCCCTTTTCTTTTCCTGTTCACTGCAGCATTATAATCTTCTTCAGTCGCTTTCACAGAGATGTTTGTAATAATGGATCCCCTGGATCCTCTCCCCAATAAACAAATTATGGGGAAGCAGAGTTCTGCTCAAAGGATAGAGCAGCCTTCTGGCATTGAAACTGCTGTCATTCCTGGGCCAAGCAGAAGAGTTCTGTACTTTTCTTCTCAGTCCAAAGGAGAAATTTCTGCTGTAATTAAGAATGGGTGAGAGTGAGCTATGTGCTAATAGCCCTAATCAATTGGGATTATCCCTTGGCTGGGACTAATCTCCTTAGCTATGGAACATGCCTGAGTGTAGTGTAGTGTCTCTGAATGGGAGACTGGCTCTTAAAGTAGCATCCCAATTTATTCTTGAAAAGATGGAAACAAGATGAGAAAAGGAACAAAGGAACAATATATTTACTTTGACAGTGGATTGCTTTAATGAGGGACTCAACAGACGCAGAGGCATTTGATGTGTTTCATGGCATCGAATTTGCAAAGTATTACAATGTAGGTATCTGTAATCTGTAAATGTATATGTCTAATGAGCTCTTGTGTTTGAACACAACAAGATAAAATTACAGTGAAAACAGAATCTTCGTGTTTTTCCAATGCTTGGTGGCTGGTAATATGAATGATTCCATAGCCAAGGGTGTGAGGTTATGAATAAATAGGGTTTTATATGTAACAATCACAAAAGATTTATAGATATGGAATTGGATTTCCTCATGCATGAATCTTAAACCATGGAAAACATCGCTCTTTATAGACTTTCAGCTTCTATTCGAGTTGGTCTTATTTACAGGATAAGGTGGGTTTGCATACACTACATTTAAGGAAGCAGTGTTATGTTTCCACAAGGCATGTTGGAAAGGGTGACATATTATGCTAGGAAAGGATTATTGTTGTACAGAAGCTTAAGTCAGAGCAGACTTTAAGAATAGTGAGCCTGGCAAACTGCAGCACAGTGCAGCAGTCAGCGCTCCTATGTCTGTTTGAGGAGATACTAATCCATGAGAGGTCACCAAAATTTGAGGTAAATGCATCGTTAAAGGCTGCAGTAATCACTAGGACAAGTCACATGCTGAAGTTGAAAATATGCTCAAGTGCCCTTCTGGACAGATATAAAAGTAGAGCACCAGTCTGTAATTTTAACACTTTTCCTGTAGCTCCACTGACTTTAATCTTCCTGTGCTATTCTTTTCCTTTAGAATAACGAACTGTATAAACTCCTGGGGATTTTAGCAGAGTTCAATAGACCAGAAAAATAGGACAAAAAAATAATGCAAAGTATTCCTTACTATCCTGACATTCAAGGAGACAGTGATTGGTTGAGTTTCTGGACACTTAAGGACTCTCAGCCAGCTTTTGCTCCTATACAAGTAAAGACTGAAAGCCAAATTATTTGTGTGGAACAAGGGTCAGGCAGTGTGCTGTTTGTGTCAATCTATCATAACCGTTCAACAGAGGAATGTGATTCTGATACTTTTGAGAAAGTGCAGGTATGTCCCGTGGTTATTAGTCAGCCTTTGATGAAATGTCCCTGGGTTTGAATTCTCTGTGTTAATAAGGCATGGAGGTAATGGATGATGAGCTGTCAGTGTCTACACTTAGAAATAATCAGGCGTGGCTAGTGGTGAGTTTCCATCTGGTAAAGAGTGCATGGACAGTCTGCTAGCTGGCAGTGGAATCAGGAAATACATGGCTTACCTGGGGCACTCTCAACTGGCAGAAATCACAATATTAATTTCCTCCTCTTCATGTTATCCATCTTTAGTGACTTTCTCCTATGACAACAGCCTCCATCTGCAGAAGATGCCGCTTGATTTTGTTGTCTGTGCATTGTGATCTAGGCACCTGGCACTGGATCATCACGGATTTAATTGGTAAAGACCAAGGGGCAAAACTGGTAACTTTGTATTAGCTGTCCCAGCAATGCAACTAACTTACTCTGCAGCAGTGTTGGAGAGCTGCCATATCCAGCCAGCCTGCCTACTGCTTTTCATTTGCTACATTTCGGTGTTTTAAGCAAAGGCGAGCAAATTCTACAACCTTCAGTCTGCTCCTTAGCCAATACATCAAGACTGTGACATCATTTTGCCTTGCCACATTTTCCTCAGGGGATGGTGGACTGACAGCTGGACTGACAGCTCATGCAGAGATTGTGGTGAGCCCATTTGCTCACCTTCACAGCATCAGCAAGAGTACTGAATATCCTGAGGACTGTGAGAACATGGACACTGCCTTGCTTTTGTCGCATCTGAATTGTTCTTATCCTGTATTATTTTGAAGAATGTCTTCTCAAAAACAGTTCAAGGCAAAGCTACATGGTAAAAATGACCCAGAACATGTATTCCTTTCCCATGTGTCGCAGAGATGCTGGGCTGACTAATAACATTACTACTGTCATCATCTGTCCCTTCCCAATACCTCTGAAATCACTTTGCAAGCGACCCATAATTACAGCCCTTAGATTGAAGACCAACAGAATACTCAGTCTTTAAAGGCAGCACAAGAGGGATACTAGCACCAACGTGATTTGCGGGGCTGCCTTTGTAAGTTAGTACAAAAGTTGGCATGAAGATTCAGGATTTTATCCATGGCACCTTAACTATTGTGGTTTAGGTAGACCTGCTTGTAAATAACATATAGCTTATATGGTAGCAATAAACTACTACACATTAAGTATATATGAAATGCTATAGCTGCAGCAAAACCAAGCTTTAGCAGAAGTTGAACCTTGTAAATCACTCCTACGAACTTCCTTCAGCATCTGTTCGGGAGCCAGAAGTCACTGGAGCACAGCCAAGGAGCCAGGCAGCCACCCCCTGGCAGTGCCTCTATGTTAGGAAGGGTTGAGCAAAGTCACTCTTAAGAGGGAGGAAAGTATCTGATGGAGAGGAAACTATTAGCCCTGTTGTGCAAGCACTCAGTAAGACATCAAGAATGTGGTTCATGCTGCTGGGGCATGTTCTAGGACAGTGGACTCAGCCTGCAGCAAGGTCTAGAGAAGGGCTGCCGACATGTCAGTGAGCAGAGGAATGGCAAGTTCACCATTTGAGAGGACCCCAAGAGAACTTGGCTCAGCAAGGATACCATAGGATGCACGACTTTCAAGGTGGAGTTCTCTCAGTTTTCCAAAAGGAATTAAGTGGTACCTGTGGGGAGGTGGACTCAGTCCTGCAGGTCTGTGGAATCTTGAACCAAGCAGATAAATCTGATGAGTAAAACAGATGGATTCACTTACATTGGTTCTTATGTGTCAGTGAATGTTGTTCACAGAATGTCCTTGAACTCCAGTCTCTGCCAGATTTTTGCAAGATGAGCAAGGGAGACCCAAAGACCAGATGGAGCTAGGAGAGAGATTTCACAGTATTATCACCCCAGAGGGAGTGACAATAGCAGGGAACATATACATCTCCCTGGCTTAGTGACTTGTACGGAAACCCATCCTCTTCAGAAACCTCACGTTTGGTGCCTTAAGGTATTTTTACTAGTACATTCTGCAAAACTGCTCCTCCTTAATGTGTGTAAATGAAATCTGTTTGCTGACACTGGCACCTCGATGTCATTTCAACAAGTGGAAAAAATCCTGCATCCGATGAGAGGAAGATGGCCTGTAATACAACGTGTATGGGATTCACACCAAGCAGGGTTCATCAAGGTATTTAGTTCACACAGCCTTGTCCAAGACTGATTAGCCAATGGTACTGCTGATTTATGTTTCTATCCTGTTGCAGGTTTATTGGGCTGCAGTGGTTTGGTCTGATTTTTGCCCTCTCCAAGCAGGCAATGACTATGCCTGCCTACCTATCACACTGGTTTTGTTACCACTTGCAAATGGAGTGAACTGAGGTTGACATTACCTGAGTGATCGATCATTGAAGCTGAGAACTACTCCCACTCAAAAGAACTTGTTTGGGAGTATTACCTGGTGAAAAATACCAGAAACTATTTGATTTTACATCTTCCACCTCATTATTCACCTCAGCCGCTGAAATGGTATGATAGCAGACGAGGAGCTTTACTGGACAATTGCAGAGTCCAGAATCGTATCACTGGCTTTGGAAACCAGGTCTAATGGTTAACTGGTGTTTTTAAAGTCACATCACGTCAGGCCTGAGAAATGCTAACTCAATGTACTCCAGAAGTTTGGGCTGCTGATCTTTCCTAACTTGATGAGTAGAAACAAGTCTCTGTGCTGTATGGATGTGCTGGTATTCGACTTACGTATTTTGAAATAAAGCACCACACAATATTCCTTTGTCTACATGTGTATACTGAGGGCTGTGTTTATGACACCACTTCAGGTGTCAGCATCTGCTGTGATGCACAGGAGTATAGTGAAGCATTTGGCCTACGCTTTGTCTTCCATCTGGCCAGTATACAAAGTTACAGTGCAAACCCACTGAGATTACACATTTTCTGCATCACGTTGTAAAGGCCTCCAGTGCAGGGGATGGGAGTGAAGGAAGTGTTGACAGCTGAAAAAGTTACTGGACATTTGTAGAAGGAAAGAAAGTTATTGCAGAGCAGTCAATATACTGACTGCCTCAAAAGTCAGAGAACAAAATACCCAAAATACCCAAAAGTGATATTTTTTTTTTTGTCACAGAAGGACACTTATAATATTCCCTTCTGATAGAAATACCAAAAATAGCTATTTTTTTTATCATTTAACTTGATAAAAGTACTCTGTCTCCATCCACTTGTGCTTGTATTTATGAGAAAGTTACAGGGTATTTTTCTCCTAACCCATCTAAAAGGCGTTTCAGGAAAATACAGTTGTTTTTAGTGAGATTTTAAATTCTGTCCAGAAGAACTCTTTGCAGAAATGCAAATAAAATAAGAAGGTTCTTGTCCTGTTGTCCCTTTTCTTCCTTTACCCTCCTTCATCCTTCTTTGCAGTAGAAATCTAATGGAAAATTAGTGCTGTTAACTCTTCTGGTTATGGCAAAGATGCCTCCAGAATATGTCAATTCCACAGACGTGATAATGCAACAAGAATCTTCCAGTACTAGCAGAAAATGATCCACAGAGGAATAAAATTCAGCCCATTTTCCCACAAAATCAATGTGACTGTAATATTGACTGGTTTTTGGCTTTTTCTCCTGACAGATTACTCAAGTGCTGGACTTTTCCTGAGACTGTGCTGGTCCTTTTTGTATTATTCTTTTCTTTTTTTTCTTTCTTTTTGTTAAGGGTCAACTGTTCATTTAAGCTGAATAAATTCTCCACTTGCCAAGCTAAATATTACAGACAAGGAGATACTTGTCCAAAGTAGCTCTTTATGGTAATGCACCCTGACCTTTCAAGCAAGGGGCATTTGAGGTTGTGAAACAAGCCCTCAGTATGCGAGATGCCACTGGAGCATAGAACGCATTCACTCTTCATGCCATACCCCTTTGACGTGGCAGTTACTTAAGATGGGACCTGCCTTAACAGTTGTTTTATGGTTGTGACTTTGGCTGCAAGACTGTTTTAGCCGTGCAGAGAGAGTAGGCGTGCTTGAAATCAAGTGTTAGAAGTCTGTTTATGCTGTTACTGAGAGCACAACCCTGACCTCTTGTTGCTGATGATATTTCTGTAGCCTCTGTGACACCAGTTAGTACCATTTGCTCCTGTGGAAGAGCCTGATTGTGCCAGAACATGCTCATCTAAGCAGCTCTACAACATGGACACAATTGCTGCACCCACCTGCCACCACAGTAATTTCTGTGCTCAGCTTTAAATTTCAAAGTTGTTATTTCTCTCGTCTTATACTGAAGTAGACAGAATAACTAAGCAACAATCCACGCACTAGCAGCTAGTGTGTGTTGCTAGTCTGAGCAGCTACAATTCAGCTTCATGAGACTGTCTTGCACATAGAGATGCAGACCTCCTCTTCCCTCTTCCTTTTCCCCTCGTATTTGCAATCCCAGGCAAAGTCCAGAAGCTGCTGAAGGTCTCCAGAACTGAAGGACCTAAGGGTTTGTGGGAGGTGGTGGTGATGGCTCTACTCTTCTTTTCTCTGTCCCCAGGTGGCATCTTTCAACAGATGCTGCAGCAGCATGGAGAAAAAGGCACCCAGGAGAAGTTTAGGGTCTGCTTCTGCCACGTGAGTCAGGAGATGTTTGAGGGTCTGGTCTGTCTTCCTCCTAAGGGCAGGGAGAGTGGCTATATACTGTGTGGGGAATGCATAACATTTAGGTCTTTGTCTCTGGTTCTGGTCAGGGAGTTCTTTTGCTTTCCCAGCTACTCTGAGAGTTTTGAGTCCATGCAATAGACTCAACCCCAAGATAAGGGTCAGGAAGAGACTCACACATGATGCTGCTTTTCTTGTGGAATGGGAATCACAGGGTTATCTTCCTCATCTCAGGTGCTGGCAACTGCTGCTGTTGTCAGCACACTGCTGGCCATGGTGGACGTGTAGGACAGCCAGGACAAATTGCATTCCTGGGTGAAAAGACTGTTCAAATTTCCAAATGCAGTGCCACAAAACCCCGTTGCTTAACTGGTGTTTTCCACATGACTGTCTCCCCATCCTGCGTATCCTTAGTTCTCAAATTCTCCTGAAAGTGTTCTCGAATATACAGATTTTTTCTGCTGTTGCATGGATGAGGATCTTGTACCTGCTTCCTCCTGAAAAGAGCCAAGTCATCAATAGGTAAGAATTTCTTGCCAGTGCTGTGGAGACAGCAGTGTTGTCCCTCTGCTTTGCCTGTGGGAGCTGGCAGCAGCACTCATATTAAGATGCTGGCCAAACCAATAAACTCCGTTGTGCCATTTGAGTAACAATGGTCTCTTCTCAGAGGGAAAAAGAGATGAGAAGAAGAAAAAGCAAATCCTGGGGGCTAAGCAGGATAGTTTCTGTTTGTCACTCTTAAGTTGAACACAAGCATGGTTTTTTCCCCTCTGTTCCTTAATTTCTGTTTTCAGTTTCTTTAAAATGATGGAAATTGGTGGGTTTAGAACCTCGAGAGCCTTTCATTTGTCAAGATTGTCTTTTCGTCAAGATTGTCTTTTTTTCCCAAGATTAACTAAGCACAGCTCCCCGAGAGAGGAAATCATGCTGATAACCAAGCCAGATTGACCATTTTTGCTGTTCTGATGTGTAGGCTGGCCTCAGGAACATCCACAGATTGCAGCACTGACTCTGCAAGAGAGTATTCTGCATGGCTGTATGCCTCAACCTGTAATCAGGGCTGACTCTTCTTATGTGCCACTTGTCCCAAATCCCCAAGGGCTCTTGAATATTGTTCTGTGTCCTTTTTTACTCTATTCAGTAACTGAGCTTCATTTCTTTAATGAGACCAACCTGCAAATTAGAGAGAGTTTGGCTGTAGAATATCAAACTCATACTTCATATGAACAACCAGCTTCCCATCCCTGTTTGCCTTTTGGCCCAAACATTGTGTTCATAATGGAGTGCACTTGTATTTTGTACTGTAACACATTTTATACCCTTTATAACCTGAGAATGACAACCTGGGCTCGTGGTATTTGTTATCTCTCAAGAGTGAGACATGCTGCAGCTGTCCATGTTTTATTTTGACAGACTTGGCTATGGGTATAAAGAAACATAACAAACTTACTAGAAGCTATTGCTTCAATCCAATGAGTAGGTTCAATCAGCAATGTAATATGCATATACTTTGCTAACAGGCATAAGACTTTTATAAGACTATAAAAGGAGTGCGAGATTGATATGTTTGCATAGAAAGTTGCAATTTCAAAGAATTTCTCCCTTGCACAGTTGTTCATTTATGCCTGTGTAATTGACTTATAAACACCCTTATTTTGTTAAAAAGGTATTTACATGCTTAACTGTTTGCTCGCTATCCATACTCCTTGTGTGTAAAAAGCCTGACCATGCCAAGATTAATTCCACATGTTTGCAGAAGTGGGCCCACAGATGGCTGCTAATTTCCCTTGGCATCCTTATAAACCAATATGTTTCTGTTATTTTATTTCCAAAATAAACACTATGCATTTACTTTATTATATTTGACATCATAATTTCAGGTTTTGCTTTGGACTACGAGGCTCAGGGCTCTCAGGGTAGCTTTTCTTGTTATTAAGCAACAGTTACATAGTTGTAGTTAGTGGATTATGTTTGAATACATGCTTAACAAACAAATGCACAGCAGTTTCTATAATAAAGTGGAAAACACGCCTTTGTAATATGTGTTTTTCCAAATAGAAAGCATAAAGTGTAGTTCAAAAATGATTCTTTATTTTTTATTTTGTCCTTTCTTTTACTGAATGAAAAATGCCTGCATTCTAATGAGGAAAATCATGAGAAACAGCATTCACAATGAAGTAGGACAAAGACTGTTGTTGATTTAAATATGTTTTTAATCTCAATTAATGTTTGAAATTATTTTAAGGGCAGAAGTGACTTCCAGCAGGGCCTGGTCCCACCAGTGAGTGTACACTCATGAACTAAGCCCTGGGAGCTCTCAGGCTTCTCAGCATATGGATGTGTTGGTCACTCACTTCTCCATCTCCAGGCACTTTTCCTAAGGTCAAGCCTTTATCCACAGCCCTCCTGTTAACACGAGGCCTCATAGCTGCCTGAAACAAGCAGTTGTCCCCAGTGCTTTTTGTATGTATGGTGTTATTTCACTCCCACCTTATGTGATCGTTTGCCTTCATCTGTGTACCTGAAAATCTGGAAGTCTAAAATCTGTAAAGGACAAGTTCTTTAGGCAGAGTTCCTACACTGCAGAATTTGCTCCTGTGCAAAATGTAGGGCTGGCTGAAGGAAGCAGGTAATAATCCAATGGCTGTTGACAGATGGAAGATTGGAAGATACATTATATTTGCAGTCAGCTCTGTATTTATGCAACAGATTTAATTACATGGTAGAATTAATTTATCAAGTTTTCATATTTATGCTTTGACTATTCATCATCAGGTTTCTGTATGCATTTTTGGAAGGTCTTTTTCGGTCTGGTCCAATTTCTGCTGAACTGCTCTAATTTGTTGGATATATCATTGTAGTTGCAATGCTTTGCTGCCTTTTTTTTTCTTTTGCTTTTGCTTTTTTATGCTCTGAAAGTAACATCTTTTTCTTTATCTTTTTTAAAGATAAAGACATTCCCTGCTGATACATCTAATCCTTTTTTCGATCCTTTTCCAACAGTACCACAGTTTTCTGTAAGTAGAACGTGCAACTAAAAGACTGTGTATTTAACACAATTCCAATTATTTTTTTAACAGTGTCAGAAAATTATATGTTAAGCAATCCTAAAAAAAAAAAATTAAAAAAAATCCAAGTCGAAATTAGAGTGTGAACCAGTTAAATATTCCCATTATATAACTTGCCTGCATTCAGACATTGCTGCTTACTAGACAGAGGACTAAGAGTTAATGGCCAAGGCTAAACCACTAAAGCGGTTGGTCCCAAAATGTTGTTCAGTCAGGACTGTAGAGGACACCTGTGAAGTTCCACAGCATCTTTTCAAGGAGCAATAAGGGAATGGAAAGATTTAGTCCTCTGTCTAGTGATTGCATGGCTTCCTGCCTGAAACCACCTGCTGTGCCATCACAAAGAGGAGCCTGATTTTCATTGAATTGATATCTGAATTTTAAGGAAGAATTATAGTTAGTGTTGGTGATTACAATGGTATCCTCATATAAACTCCCATGTTTGCTTAATAACTTGAATCAAGTACTGAACTTAATTCCAGTACCTAAAGGGGGGCTACAAGAATGCTGGAGAGGGACTTTTACAAGGACAGGAAGGGATAAGACGAGGGAGAATGTCTTTAAATTGATAGAGAGGAGATTTAGATTAGATATTAGGAAGAAATTCTTTACTGTGAGGGTGGTGAGACACTGGCACAGGTTGCCCAGAGAAGCTGTGGATGCTCCCACCCTGGCAGTGTTCAAGGCCAGGTTGGACAGGACTTTGAGCAACCTAGTCTAGTGCAAGGCGTCCCTGCCAATAGCAAAGGGGTTGAAACTAGATGGTCTTAAAGGCCCTTCTAACCCAAACCTTTCTATGATTCTATAATTCTTGTTAAACTTCCACTGAGGTTGGGATTTAGGCATTTTGATAAAATAAACTATTAACAAAACAATTATAAGGAACATATAAGCAGTTAACTTGTATAAACAAAACCTTTATATATAAGGAAACAGTTATTTGACAATTTAAAAAATAAATCCAATCTAAGTACTACTTTAAGGTCAGAGCCGTTATGTAGTATGACAAAATTACCTACCCTGTAAGAAACACTCTCTGATTATAATTATAAACCACAGTAGCTGACTTACAGTTTTTAAATTACATTGGAAAAATGAAGCATTTCAGACTTTAACCTTAACTTAGACTGGTAGCAGCAATCCGTAACTGGCATATAATCAGAGATAAGTAGCTTCAATCACTGTTGGGCCATGTGCAATAACTGTCTATGTTTAATGATTTAAAAAGAGAGGCTTTTCTTTCACAGCAAACCTGACCATGGGATTGATCTGTTGTTTTTCACCCCATAGGTATTTTAAAGCCAAAGTTAGTTAGCCTTCCCAGCCTGTGTCAGTGCCACTGTTGAGCTTTAATTAAAGGTACCAGAAAATACATGGGAATAAGTCGCAGTAGGTCAGCTAAGCCCAGATAATACAACTGTGGTAGAAGATAAATCAAAGTTACAGCGTTTGTGTCTTTCATGCTACTTTATATAAGCAAGAAGATGTGCCCAAAATAGTTTTCCCTCTAATTAGAATGATTGTTCAGAAATTGGTTTTCTGCCTAGGAGAGTTATGATAAAAGCAAAATTTAGGAAGGCTGTATGAAATAATTTGTCATTGTTGGGGCAATGGAACTTTAAAATGTAACAGAAACTACCCTGATATACTTACCCACAGAAATTTCTATCTTGCAGAAAATGGCTCTTTCATGGTAAATTCAAATGCTGACATTTTTGTCATGCTCTGTTAGGAGAGAAGAAGCAAAGTAAAATTCAAACCAATCCTTCTGAAATTCCCTCTTCTTCCTATAGAGTCCCATTTCGCTGAGCAGAGTGGAGGGTAGAATACAGAGCACAAATACTTAAAACACCATTACAATAAAAATCTAATGGTGTGTGATCCATTATAGGTTTCCATACATGAGTGAGTTATGTATGAATAGCTGTGGTAAACGAGCAGCTACTGAGAGGACTGCATAAAGATGTGAAAACAATTAGGGAGGTTAATTAGACTTTGGTCCTGTGTTTCATGGTCCTCCATCACAGCCCAAAGAGTCGTGCTTCTCCCCGGCAGCATTTCAGTTCCTCCTGCTGCATGGGCTCTGTTGAGGACTTGAGCTTCTTGCTGCAGGCTTCCTACACCGCAGGTGGGAGCTGTAAGGGAAAGATCTAGATCAATGCTTGGACTGGCAGGCAGATTCAACTCTCAGTGTCCTCCAGTCACACAGAGTCCCAGATGGTAACATTTGTTAATGCTTTTCCTTGTTTGGGTTTTTTCTTTCTTTTCCTTGCTTCCCGTTCACTTTTTATTTTTTATTTATTTTTTTTTTTAGCTTGGAGCAAAACACTGAAATGTCATTGAGGAGGGAAAAGCTAAGAATAGTGACATTTGGAAGGCTTTACCTTTTGTGTAGGGCTTCTAATTTGGTGGTGTATATGTAGCTCTGTTGTTCTTAGCAGAGGTAAAAGAAGAGAACCTGGTTGCCTGGAATGTTTAAAAACAAGCTGCATGCCAGAAAGCCCTCTGAATTTGAGAGATTTCTGTAGAGAAACGGCAGGCTCCATGACCATACTCACAGGCTGGTATGAGTCATACGGATTTAAATTAATGGAAATATATCTGTTTAGACCACTTAAATATTTGGCTCAAACATACTCTGCAAGCATATATATATATATACATATATATATATATATATGTATGTATAAAAAGATGCTTAGGATTACTGTGAATATACTGTTATCCAGAGCAAACACACTTTAGGACTCAGGGCAAATCTTCAGCAAGTGTAATTTGTCACTGCCCTCCTGATTTCAGTAAGGCTGGAAGAATTTCCATCAGCTTTGCAGAGTGATGCCTCCTCATAAAATAAATTAAGATCTGTCAGTCCTCAGAGCACATGGATCCTGCATGAGGAACACAAAATCTGGTACTCCTGAAGCTTGTAAGGTTGAGTTTTAAAAGTTGAATGGCAGAGAAGTTCCAACAGGTTGTATTAGCCACTATTTATGCACATAATTGGCCAAGTGTGGAGGAAGTTTCTTTAGTTGGTTTTACTAATTTTGTGGAGTTAATGGAATTCCTTTTGCTTCAGAGGTTGTTTTGGAGCACATCAGATGCATTTAGCTGAAACATGAGCAGAAACACGTTAAAAAATGGCAATGGGCATGCAAACCTAATGCAGCCATTCTTTCCCGGGCTCAAATAATTGTCCCACTGATTAAACTGATTTGTTTATGGTTAGCATTGATCCTGTGTGGCTTGCAGAATTTGAGAAATAATTAAGACAGAGAAAAAAAGTTGCTATTCAAGCAGCTGCTCCATTATGATGGTAACTTATCTTCCTCCCTGCCTTAAAGCCTGAACCAAGTTCAGAAGAAAAAGTTGTCAGGAAAGAAATGCAGCTGATAGCAGGAGGATACTAGCCAGTGTAGTTTGCATGAGAAATAGTCCATGCCAAAAAGCAGGACCAGGGCTCTTTTATTTTTAGGGATCCTATCCCTCCACTTTTATTATCTGGCCCAGTCTTTGCTGTAATAATGCAGTGCTGAAAGACAGGAGATGGTTGCTTGCTGTTTTGTCTTAGAATAGCACTTCCAATATTGCTTTTACGTTACCTGTCACTAGATACTACAAGAATATTTCTCTTGAGGCATGTTCCAGTTAGTAAGTGTGGAAAAGGGATGGACGCTTTGAAACTTGGGACCCACCAGAAAATTGCATAGGATATCTGAAGAATAATCCAAATGTAGTCAGCGTTCTTTATTTTTAGGGAAAATGCAATACTGACAAGCAGCGTTCTCCAAACTGATTATGTCTTTTATCCAAATGCTGCCAGTCCCACACATGGAGTTTTATCTCACACAGGGCATGATGCCATCAGGCTTGTCCCTCCGGCACAGCTCTGAAAAAGCCATCAAAAGAGGTGGCTGTTCAGCAACACGGAGGTGGCACTGAGCAGCTATAGCTACAGACTCCTGTTTGTTCTCATTATTACTTGTTACTGAGTGTTTGGCAATGAATTGGATGGTGAAAGATAGTAAAAGCTAATCTACACTTTTTTCCTTTCTGTGTCTGTGTACTTTTTTTGTAGGCAGAATTTGCAGACAGCAAATTACAATGCTGTACAGTGCAGTCATCCCCTAAGATAACGCTGGTAACTCCATCGCCAGTACTGAGATCTTTGGCAGACACTATACCTACTCCAACGGTGCAGACAGTATATACGTCGCATAAACCGATTTCGCTGGCAGACAGGTACTGTGCAATTCTTCCACAGAAATATTACGATGCTCTCTGCATTACAGGAATCAGAATGATTTCTCTTTTTCTTGTTATAATTACTATAAATTGCCATTTCCCCCATAGTAAAAGATTTCTACTTGCTGCTCAACCCCCGCTTCAGGATATGTAAAGGGTTATATAAAGAAATATCTATAGCTCATATCTGCTCTGAGAAAAAGCCCCTACCTTAATTAACTGCTGCAGCCAGTGGCCTGAAGAGAAAGGGTTGTGTGGATTTTCCTCAGAAAAGTCTGAACCACAAAAGTTTTCTTTTAATAATTGCTGTTGCAATTTGTTTTTTTGAACTGAAATATCTGTGGGGGAAAGCTGAGGATAAGAAATGTCTGCTCTTCTAAATGAAAAACAGACCCTGGTTTTCTTTTTTTTCCTTTCTTTTTTTTAAGTCCTGTCAAGCTGCAGTGGTCTTGCTTGTAGTTTCTCAGAGAAACAATAAGCCATCCCATCTTTCCAGAGGCAGCCTGCTTTCAGTTTTCTATTCCTCCATCTTACCAGTTTTGCATGCGGGCTTCTTATTCTAGAATGTAATCCCAGCTGAATTTCCCAAGCTGATAAGCTACTGAATACAAATGTAGAAGTGGATATGTTCAATATTTCTGGAGAAAAAAAAAAAAAAAGTCCTAGGCTTATGCTGAAAAGCATTTCTTTGGCATCATTATAAATGAGGCCTTTTTACTTTCTGATTCATGGTCAATTCCCATTTTCATTTGTGAATTATTTCTTGCAGATGGTGGTTTAATTGTACCTGCACACTCGTTCAACATCACTAACTCATTGAAAAATTTATCATCCCAGTGAAAATGTAATCCTGGAGCTGTAGTGCTGAACTCAGCTTCTGTAGGAAGTGGGTGATTCCACCCCTGCTTGCTCATGAATGGGCTGCAAGGTTTCTGCACTGCAGTTTATATTTCCGAACTGGTTTACAAGCATAAAGATACTTAACTGTCAGAACAGCACAGTAAAGAGTTTTGCGTTGGTTTCCCCCACCCTCCCTTACACGCACTATTTATTAAGAAATGGAATCACTAACTCAGGACATTCCCAGTGTTGCAGAGTGTGCTGGCTGTGGAGCGATTTGGGGTATGAGAGCAAGGACTTCAGGCTCTGCTTCCCACAGCCTGATATGTGCAGGGCTATGGTAAATTCCATGAACATAGATATCCCCAGTATCAGACCATGCCAAGGAGCAGAAGGCTGTAACACCAGTCTTTTGTGATGGCATTTACTGTAGCTGTTTCATTTATAGAGTCCTAGTCCAGTTTCCTTTGAAATCAGTAGCCTTTAATGGGGGTGAGATGAAATCCTAAACTGTTTTGCCATGTGGGTCTTTTTATGTCCTTTTTCTTGCCTCTGTTTGCTCTTTGGAAATACCAAGCGGTATTTGTTTCTGAATCGGCCTGGCCTTTTCTCCCCTCCTTTGGTATTTTGAAAATGTTAATTATTTTAAATTGAAATCTGAGACTTATTGTTGTCCCCATAACTGGCTGTTTGTGCATTAATTACACAGCGCTGAGACTCTGAGGCGTGAACTTGAGAGAGAGAAAATGATGAAAAGACTCTTGATGACAGAATTATGAAATCCGCACTTCCGTCAGATGGAGACTGGATTGGGGCCTTTCATGTGCCTTCTGTCTACATTCCTCTGCTTCTGTGTACTCAACATAATGCACCAGGAAAACGTGTGATATACCTGGCTCACCTGGATTCACTATGGTTGGTTAAAATTAAGTCTCAGCTAGACTTTAACTTGAAGGAGTCCCTTTATTCATTTGCTGCTGGGAAATCAACCTTCAATCCTTTATCTCTCCTGAGATTTTATACTATTAACACAATTAATTTCTGGTTTGGTTTTGGTAAATCTAGGGCAAAAAGGATCAGCAAGGAGCATACTGATTTCTATTGGGAAACACTGTTCTGTACATATGTTAATAAGTGCACAGAAATTAATGTTATGCAGAATATTTTGATAGTAACATAGAAAATATGTCATTTTGTACAACTGAAAATTGCAATGAGCTACTGCTATTTGTTAAAGAACCATTTTTAAAGCAGAAGAATGATTATTACATCCTAACCCCAGGACTGTTAGTTTCCACAGAAAAATAAACGGCTGTCTTATTCAATTCCTAACCTTAACCTTCACTCAGAGATATAAATAGCTGCAAGGGGGAAAGACACCCCACCATACAGGTAAACGCACCCAACAATCCCTATAGATTGTCATCTTGACCTAAACCTTCAACTAAATCCTACCGTATTTCCATTAATGAAAAAAAATCAGTTGTTTAAAGTGATTTGCTACTGACTTTCTAGCTTGATACTGACTTTTTTTAACTGAGTGAGAAGCTTTACCTTCTCCAGGTTGCCTAGGCATTAGGGCTTGCCCAGACTCAGACAGCTTCTGCCCCAGCACTGAAGGTTGCAGAGCCTCAGCGGTGTGGTCGTAGCTCATGCAGGGAGCTATTTTTTCCTTCCTGGGTAGATAAACCACCTTCCTGGCTGACATGAATTTATTGATCACTTTAAAGAATAGTAACGATAGTTTATGGCATAGCTGTGTCTATACCCTCTTTTTTCACTCTACTAATCAGCACATGTGTACTGGCAAACCTGTGAAGGGTACACCTGACTATACGTCCCCTTCACCTCCAGCACGCAAGCAACCTCTACATTCAGTGGAGCTATCTCAGGCATCAGGTGGGGTGGGTGGTCCAGCACTAGCAGAACCGCAGCCCCAGGGAGGGTGTTTATGGTATACAGGTAATGCTACCAACTATTTCCTAGGTAAAAAAAAAGAAGAAAGTTCTCCATTCCCCCCTGTTCAGTATTGCAGGGTCATCTAGAAAGCTACCAACAGCTGTCAGCTACAAGGTACTCTTCCAAAGGGAAAGCTTTTGTGCGTTTTGTATGGCTGAAGATGTATATTTTTCTGTTACTCTGTATGTTCTCTTGTTTGTATTAAGATAAAAGATTGCCCTTAATTTGATACTGATTACAATGGCTTTATCTCAACTTAAGCAGTTTGTTTGTGTGGAGCCTGGGAAGTTTTTGATGTGAGACTGGGTTTCCTTCGGAGTTAACTTATGCTGTTTTTCTGAAATGAGAGCTCTTGAGAGCATCGTAGCACTGTGGATTGCAATTTGGAGGTATAAAATGACTTGTCTATTTTATATTTACTGGGACAAGAAATTGGCATTAGGCTTCCCAGTCAAATCCACCAACCCCAAAAATTCAGTTTGCAGTAAAACAGGGCAAAAAGCCCAGCACAAGTATTAGATAGAAACTCACAATACAAAATGTAATGAAGTAGCTCAACATGAGCAATGGGCACAAGGAGCTACAGAAACATACCTGGACTGCAGATTTCAGAGTGCTCAGGTGACTTTGTGGGGTGATCAGATGCGACTTGTACACTGCCCACCTTCTAGTTACAGTCCCAGGACACTTCTGCTCCTTATATTTTAATGTACCACTCCATCAATCCAAGGTTATTCAAAACAGAGGAACTTTAAACCCCTATGAAGAAATCAGAAATGAGGGGAAATGCAACAACCACAAGAGCCTGCATCTTCCATGTCCTGTTACTCTTTTCTCACCGCTTTCCAGAAGGGACTGGGGGGTGGAGAAGAGCAGCCCATTTTGTCTGTGCTCAAATGAAAATGAGCACTGTGAAGAACAAATAAAAGAAAATTATAATTAAAGCTTCTGTTTTGGGAGAGGAAAGCAAAGTAAGGTTGAGAATGGCACAGCACTGACTCCAGCTGAACTTGGTCTTTTGCCTACTGTTAGGCAACCCCCAGTTGTGTGTGAACTGGCAGCAGTTTCACAAAGTCATTGTCAAGGAAAAACAGAAAAAACCCTGATGTGAATGCACACATCAGCTGTGCTGATTGCCATGGAGTGGACTTTGGGAACCCCGCAATATGCCTTCAGGTTTGGGGGCAAACAGATCCGATTACCCACATCAGGGCAGTCTGGTCACATAAGCAAAAGCCTTTATCCAAACTGAATGCCAGACTCAGACCAGCCCATCAGATGTTCTGGCCTGTGATCAAGCTATTTATTTACTATTTTAAATGCAACCTTTTGCTCCCATTGTATAAAAATTCTTGAGCTGAAATAGAACTGGAGAACAAGAAATATGAAGCAAGGTTATTTTACAGCGGCCAAGTCTTTATAGTTAAGTCGTGCTCTGGCATAGCCAAGAAAAGCAGGAACTCCTCCCTCCCTGGTTCCCACCAGGAGAAGAGGGAAAGGCTCGCATGGCCACTTAGGTCCTGGGGGATGTTTTCCACAGAACAACCCCAAGTATGTTGCCTTGTCTTGTTTTAGTGTCTTATCCACTGGCTGCCACCTATTCTGCAGCCTAATGGAGCTTTATTAAAACTGTTCTACTGTTATCAAACTAAACTTTTAACTGTGGAATGTCATCGCCTTGTTCTTTCTTACTGTGTACTTTCTTCAGCCACGCTTAAGTGTCTCAGTTTTCACATCCTCTGAATAAACACTCCTGCCTCACGTCTGGTTGGGAATTACAGTGTTAGGACACATGTTACCCAAAACTACTGTAAACAAGACAATGTCAACATGAACATATGCTGAGGGGCAGATAGCCTAGATTTGCCCCTAGACTTTAACTTCACAGGTGTTAAAGGATACTCTGCCGAGGGTATGTCTATATAATAGTGCAGAAGTATCTGAGCTAGCTTTAATGAGCTTGCATATGTAGTTGTGGCAGCATGAAGCCCAGCACAGGCTATCATTATCATGTACATTGACACGTGTAAAGATAACGCATTTGGACAGCAGCCTTCTGAAGCATGGTCTCCAGAGTTGGTGACGGGAAAGGGTGGCTGAGAGGAGTTTGTCTCTTCAGCTCTCCTGGGAAAGGGTTCATCTTACCTAAAGTTAACATGCTCAACTCTCACCTGACAAGAGATCAAAGGAACTGTCTTCCGGAGGTGCCTCTGACTTAAATGTCTACCTTTATATTGCTTACAGTTAAGTGAGATGAATCCTGCTCTCCGTCCCTCTGGTTAGGTCTACATTGCAAACCCTTGCCAACACAGACATATCATCGAGGGTGCTTTGAGGTACGATTTGTGATCGATGTAGCTCTGCCAGCAAAAGCCTTGCGCGTTAGGTGTAAATATACTACCAGAAACACCCTGTTGTCAGAACAGTTTGTGTCCCTTATGGGGAGAACAGAGAGCTGGAGTAACTTACAGTGGCATAGTAACTTACAGAGGCTTTGTTATAGTTGTGCCCGGTTTGGGAGGCACTGGTTGATGAAACCTCCTGCTATCGCCACGCTGGCAAAGCCTGCCAGGGGTGGCCCTGGCTTTTAACAGTGCCCGAGTGATGCTCTGACCCACTCAGCAGATCCCAGCTTTCCAGCGTGAAGTCTCTAAGCGGCAGAATGCAATGTTGTCATGTTTGGGTGATTCCAGCAAAATTTATCGGCCATTTAAATAGCTATGCAAGGAGTTAAATATTTTCTCATATTGCAGTCTCCTATGGAAGCCAGCCAATTGTGCTTTGGCTTTGTGTGGTTCAGCTGTTCTCACTATTTTGTTTTAAAAGGAATAACCGGGTTTTCTTTCCTTGTTTGGGATCCCACGTCTCTATCAGGTCCCACAGCGTGTGTAGATTTTTCACGTTTCGAACATCCTTAGGCCCTGAAGGTGCAATGTATGAAAATTAACTCCTCCAGAGTTTCTGTTCGTGGCTTCACAACTCTCTTGCAACAGGATGCCTACGTGCCCATTTGAAACAGAGCTGGCAATGCAGTGAAATGTTTCATTGGAGGCAGCATCGTGTTTTGTTTGCACTGTTTACAGCTATCCTTTGGTTTTCTTTTTTTATTCTTTTTTTTGTTGTTGTTTCTGAATACATTTCTGGTTCATTGGCTACAGAAAACTACTCGTAATTATGCAATGGGACAGTGTTTCTTTTTTTAACTTTTTTTTTCTTTTTTTTTTTTTTATGTCCTGATGTTCAAGGAGTTTGCAATAAATATACTGAGGCTGCTCTGTAATTGCATGTAAGATCAGCCTCACAACTGTGTTTTGTAAAGTTTAAGTGCCGTAAAAGAACCTGTAGATGACGTGGAGAAGGAGGGAAGGGAGAGAGTAAGTGGAGGAGAAGGCTTCTCTGGCAGCTGCAGCTTTGACTGGTGGGTGGCAGCTTTAAAGTAAGACTGCTCACACCATTTTGTTTCATCCGAGTAGCAGTGTGTATCATCAGACAGTGTATGATGGCATTTTGTTGAAAACATGCCTAGAGAGAAACTTTTACGGCTCAGCTGTTTACCTGTTCCTGTATTCATGCCTGCAATAAATGAGATGAAAAATAAACCACAGAGTCTGAGCAGTTTGTAGTCAAATCAGTCATTTAGGAGGCATGGGGCAGTGTGCCAATTAAAGAAACATTTGGTTGCTAATGCAGTGGATTCATCTTTACAAAAAATAAAGTACAACCTAAGGAAAAAACAGAGAATTTCTTCAAAACGCCCGGAGGGTTTTATCCAGCTTAAGGTTACAGACTAGCGTTGTAGGGTACCAGTCATCTGTTGGGTCATTAGCTGGGTTATGCTTTGCTGAATACCAGAGCTGGAAAAACACTGGCAGGATCAAGGTGGAGAAATATGAAACGTGGCAGGTCGCTGGTCTTTCAGCAGGGGCTCGACAGGGGGAGAAAAGCATTGCAGGAGTGGGAGGGGTGGGGAGAAATGTTCCTTTTCACACAGGGCTGAGACACCCCAAGTTATTAAACTGCTTCATGAAGGAAAATACAGAGAACCAAACCAAGAAAACAAGAAACCTCAAACAAACAAACAAAAACCCATCAGCAGCAAAGACAAAGCCCATTCATTGTAAATATTTTTTGTTTAACACAATTGAAACATTTCACTCAGATTTTTGCCCTTGATTTTGCTATTCTTGAAATGTCTAAATGAAAAGTTGCTTCAGAATGAAACATTTCCATTTTTTTTGTTCCAAGATCTCTAAATCAGGACATTTTGACATTTAAGTTTTCCAATGCACTTATGAAATGAAATCCCAGTAATGCTCACCCCGTTTTCTGAGGTTGCCAGAACTCTATATTCAGAAGCAGTATGATCCCATCCCAATTTCTCCAAATGGGTATTCTTCTATTTTTAATCTCCATGCAGGGAAAGCAGAGGAGCAACAGATCAACGTTCCTCCGTCAGTACTCAATTTGTACCAAGAAAATTGATTATCCAGCCAGCAAACCCAGTTAATTAATTCCCTTTAAAACACATCTTTACTAAAGAATTAGTGTTCTGGGGTGCAGGGAAATGAGAAGCTGTGTGCTAAAAGGTCACCAAACACTCTCATGTAACTTGGCTGCAACTGAGAAGCGTGAGGACTCGAGAGATGTAAATCTGAACAATGTTTTGGTTTAGTATCATCAGGCGACTGATCTACGGGACTGGGTGCAAGGTCATTGAGGTAAATCCTGTTTCTCAGGGGACATGCTTTCTAGAGCAGAAAACCAGCCCTGCATGCAGGCACTGTTAGGGCAGGGGGTAAGATGAAGCAACAGTTACCAGCCTGGCTGTGTTGCACAAATGCTGCTGCACTGGTGCAGGAAGGCAGCCCTATAGGTGCAGGAGGGTGGAACAAAACCCAGCCCTAGTGAAAGGCCATGGCCATGCTCTTTCAAGTGCAGTGAAGTCTTTGGGGCTGGCCAGCAGTGCGATCCCCATGCCCATGCAACTTGCCCTATAGGGCAACCATGCAGCAAATGCAGTGCCACAGCTGCCTGTCACCAGACCTGCTGTAAGAGACGCCAGTAAGTAAAAGACCTACCATTTCTCTTTCCCAACCACCTCAGGCCAGGCCCATGGAGTATCCCCAGCTTCTGGTGTCAGATGAGGAGAGCAAGCTTGCCCTTGTGAGAAACTGGGCATGGGATCAGCTTAGCTGTGGCATCAGATGTGTCTGACAACCCTGACCATTGCAGTTATGTCTTATGTGCTTCCAGTAGCCCATATGGTATGTGAGGTGGCTTCTCAATAGGCTTTCAGGTCTAGCAATGGTCAGGGGAGAACGGAGGAAAACAACAGGGAGAATGAGGAGCAAACAACCCACACCATCACCTGCTGGGTGGCCTTATGGCAAAAGTATTGCCTAAACCAGTGTTTGCCTTTTTAGTTTATTTTAAAACTGCATATATAAAATTGCATCATTACATAGCTAATATGCAACTGATGCTAATTATGTGGGTTATAATGAACATTTCTACAGTGTGTGTGGTATACAATGCCAGTGACAGCACAGCTCCACCATCAGAGTATCTGGCACAGCAATGAGGTGTAAAAGCCACATGGATCCTTACTATTTCATGCACTGATTATTCAGCTCTTCAAGCAGAGAGCCACTTAGCCTCCTGCATTGCTCTTCCTTTGCCTTTCATTAGCAAACTCTTTTGGAAATCCAAGGAAAACAGAGCACAGATTCTTTCCTTTGAAGATGCTTGGTCAGTGATGCTTAGCATCACAGGGCCCCAGCGAGCTGAAGAACTCAGGTGTGGTTTGGGGTTTTTTTTTTAATTATTTGCCTTGCTGCTTTCAAAAACAACAACCAAAAAAGCGATTTCTGTGCTAACTGCCTCCTGCTCTGTTCTAGCTGCTGGCCCTGTTCAGTGGTGCCAGGCTTGGCAAGAGCATGGGGTGGTTTGGTTGGTTTGGCAGGAGGGGAAAAGGGTTTGTTGGGGTCTTTTTTGGGGGGGGGACACGGACTGCCAACACCCCCTAGCACTTCCTTCCCTCCTGTGGTACATTTCATGCTGTGGCTGACACAACCTCTGCATCCTCTGAGGTGGGATGTGCACTGCCCTGCTGGGAACTGGGAAGATGTTTGCAGGTCCAGGGTCACCCAGGGAAGGCTTGGGACCGAGAGCTGTGGTGGTTGCGTGTGTAAGGGGCTGTCCTAGCTTCAGCTGTATCACCACAACAAGGACACATGAAAGAGTTTGGGCTCTGGAGATTTTGGAGACTGCCTTGCCCCTGGGCGGTGTGGACATGAGGAGACACCTGAGGCTGTGGGGAGCATCAGCGTGACTTGACCTCTTCCTGGTGTGTGAAACAATGGCAGGGGCCTCACTGCAAGGCTGGTCACTCCTCCCTCCTGCAAAGGTGTTTCAAACTTGTGCCCTTCAAAGCCGAGCTACAGAGTGAGTTCTGTGGCAGGTCTCTGATCAGTGCTTTCAGCATTAGAGGTGCTCACTCTGAATGAGACCCTGCAGTACCCTCATCACACTGGCTCACAGCTCTTTTGTGGCAATGCAAGGATGACAGCACCTCTGAGAAGCACCTCCACCTAGACTGACTGCGTATGGGGACAGGGAGGGAGAGCCATGAAGTCAACTGTCTTTGCAACCAAAGAGAACTCCCATTTTTTCATTTCCAGCCATTACAAGCCAAGGCTCAGTGTGAGTTCTGGCCAGCCTGACAACTTGCCCTAGTGATCACAAGCCACCAGGAGCAGAAGGTATCTCCTCTAGCCACCTGCTCCTCAGCGCCTTCGTGTGTCTCCATGCCATTCTCCTAATCCTCTTCCCATCACTCACCACTGACAGGTTCATGGCTGACAGCTTCTTTCATCCCCACAAGCATCCCTCCCCTCCAACACACCCACCTCTGGCCTTGTTCGCTTTCCAAAGAGAAGTCTTTTGCACTTCTGAAGCCCCTTGCCAGCCCTCGCTTTCCCTTACCCTCAGCAGGTGTTCCTCCATCCATGCTTGTCTTTTACCCTGCTCCTGTGTCCCGCTCACCTCTCCATCTCCGCTTCATCTGTCCCACTGCTCACATTGCAGCTGCCTCAGCTCACTGCCTGCTCTTCACTTTTAGGCCTCCTCAAGTCCAGACTTTGAAGCACTGGAAAGAAATGGGGAATGTGGTAGAAGAGAGAGCAGTCTCATCTCTTTATAAACTGCCAACTCATTAATTCTCTTCAGGTGTCTTCAAGTAAGTGCTCTCTTCACAAAGCAACACAGCTGGAATCAATCTTGCTACACGTTATGTGGTAATAAATCACAAGGACAGCCCAAGCTGAGTGCTTTTCTTCTTTACCCCAAACTACTTCTCTGGCAGTGAAATCAACAACGAGCTTCTGGTCTTGCCCATGTAGTCTCACATAAAAACCATACCATTAAGTCTCAGTGAAACAGTTTTAATTGCTTTTTGTTTTTTTCCTTTGTGTCTGTGTGCTGAGAAAAACAAAACAAAAATCAGGCCTGTAGAGCAGCATCTAACAAACCAGAATTGTTAAATGCCTTCCTGGAGGGGGGAAAACTTTCTTCTGACAGTCATAAGTCATCTGCACTCTTCCTCCCCTTGTGGGATTTCTATCTCACATCCTGCCAGAGCAAACACAATTTTGGTTCTCTCTCTGGAAAAGCTGCATCAGCATTGTGACTTGAACCCCTGCACTGCTAGTCCTGTGTCCTGTCCACAGTGGCTTAAAGCATCTTCCCACACAGGAGCTGTACCATGGCTGCTGCTTCCTGACCTGCCCAGCTGAGCATACCCAAACACCAGGAGGTGCAGGTAAGCTGACCCTGATAGGTCCCATTGCAAGTCCATGGGGAGCTCAGCAATGAGTTTGTCAAAGAAGGGTGTGCTATTGTAGGTCTCTGCAGCCCGGTATTCAGGGGTGACCCATTTCTTAGCTGTGTGCATTACCTAGGAACTGACTGGCAAAAGCTTCAAGCTCCGCTTCCTACTAAGGACACCCTGCTCCTGAAAGTTATCTTTCTGCAACACTAAGGTGGCTCAGTTGATCTCCAAGGGCCACCTCTGCCACCCACAAGCCACTGTCCCACTGGCCTGTTCACCCCCGCTTGCAGAGCCCTGGCTGCACAGTGGTCTCTACTTGAACAAAGCTCTTGCAGGACAACTTTGCTTGCTGGAAAACCCTTCCAAAGAAGCTGTGCCAAGCTCCAGGAAGGAGCTTTAGAACATGCGGCACTTGTCCTCTGTAGCTGTGGGATAGTTCAGGGCAGCTGCTATCTCCCTGAGCAGCCCTTGAGCATCGTGTGCTGGCACTGCTGTCTCCAGCGGGGAGAGCCTGGCACAGCTCTGGCAGGTTTAGTCCTAAAGCCCAAGTAGTGTTGTTTATACTCATATTGCAAATGAAAGAAAGAAAACAAAGTGGTGCTTCAGTAGGTCAAAGAGTGTGAAGAGATGAATGTAATTACAGTAAATGCAATATATTAAAGATACTGCAGTTTAATTAAAAGCATATGAATTATGCATGTATCTCTTCCACAGCCTGTAACTGCGTGGGCTCAAGCAGTAACTGAGTACGTTTAGCTCTAGCTACCACGTGAAACACGTGGCTGCTTAGTTTCTCCCTCACACACCTAACACCTGAACTTTTGCTAGGAGTAAACAAGAACATATATGTGAGGCTGCTTGGAGTGATCTTTGCTTTTCTGTGCTCTCAGGTGCCTGACAAGGGACATGAGTCTTATCCCACCAGCATCTCCTGCAGGAGGAGACTGTCTTTTGGGCAACTTGTACAATATCAGACTTTAAAATCACACTATTTAGGGGTGCAGATTTGCTGCCAAGGAGAGCAGCAGGGTGGGCTACCTATACCTGTCCCTATGGGGCCATGCAGGTAGTACCATCCTGCAGTTTTGGGGGGTAAATTGTTATTTGGGGCCCAAAGGCTAGCCAAGAACTGTAGCAGCCCAGCAAGGATGGTACAGGAGGACAGGGCTTGGTGGTGGGAAGGTGCCAGCACCTACAGCTCCCCAGAGCACCCCAGGGCTGGCACTGCTGCCACCTTTACCCCACAGTGCCTCATGTCACTGTCCGTCTGGGGCTCAGCTCAGCTTTCAGTGAACTACTGCAAGCCATTTCATTAATATTGAAAAGTGCCTTGTTATAAATGCTTTGCTGTCCTTTGGGGTAGACAGAAAATCTTCCCTGTCACGGCAGGCAGTTGCTCTTTGTGGCGTTGCTGAGCCCATTCTGGAGATTGCACCCAGGGCTGTGCCATCAATCTTCTGCTAAAGGCTGTTTCTTTCTCCTATCTTCATTTACCAGATGTGGTAAAGCAAACTCCCACGACAGAAAACAGATCCCATTAGTGTTTGCAGGAAATTCAAACTGTCCATTATGAAATTAAAACAGGAAACGAAGCAACCTGGGGGGGAGGGATACTCCTCTCCCTAATCACTTGATAGCAGCCCATACATCTTGTTGGGGCTTGCAATAAATCCCATGTTGTTATCGGCCAGATGTGCAAGCTTATGAAATCTGAATCCAAATGTTCATCTCTAGCTACCGTACTGTTCCTCATTTCCACGTCTTATGGAAAACAGAACAGACAAGGTTATCTTTTTCTTCACGCTTATACAAACTCTGCGTTTTTCTTCTAGGGAAGCGTTGAGGGGATGTGGAGAGAAGTCTGTGTATGGGATGTGTTTCACAAACGGTCTGTGGGAGCTTCACACTCAAATGTGAGCCACATAGAAATGTATCTGTGACCCCTGGCTTGCTTGGTGATCTGGCTGCTTGATCTGCGGTACAAGTATCTATCTAGTCCATAACCCTCCCACGAGCACTGCAGAGCACAGCACGGGAGATGCAGGGGGGTTGTGGCCTCTGAGGAAAGGAACAGGGAAGCATGGTTGAGATCTTGCCATTCTTCTCTTTTTCTGAATCGGGGGAAAGGAATGTAGCAGGAAAGAGTTGAACCAAAGTCTTCATGGATAGCGGATAACTTTGGTTGATTCATAGGTGATTTTTATATGTTGCTCCCAATGGATGAGCCCAGCATATTGTGTTAAATTGTGGGATTCTTTCTTTTTACTATTTATTAATACAATACTCTAAAAGTGTGTGTTGGCAAGTTGAAATGGACTTGAGAGACAATAGAAATACTCCTCCAGGCCTTTTTCTGCAATAAAAAATAGCTTTTGGCTTGCAGTTATGCTGCCATACTTGATTTATTTTTGTGTTCTGGGGTTTGTGTGTACATGGTTGTAACAGAAGTAAACTTTAAACAGTGGAATTTCATCGCAGGCATGTACATGGAAATGGGATCACTTCAGAAGGACAATCAATGCACATGTAAATGTTAACTGCACATTGGACCCAAAGAAGTGTCAGACCTCAAAAAAAAGAAGGGGAGATGAGAAATCTGAAGAAAATCCTGGTACAGGCACTCCTCAGTGGAAAGACATTAGGAAAATGCAGCAGCTGCCTCACAACAGTACAGTTGTGGTCCAGTCTGGAGCAATTGGGCTGCCACCACAGGAGATGATGTCTAAATAGTGAACCTTGAAAAACCCTGGTTTGCCAGCATGATGAATCTTTCCTGAAGTTGTGAAAATGTGAAAGCTGCAGTTGGTCAACAGAATTTCCACTGGGTAAAATACCAGCAAGGTCTAAAACCCCAGCATGCTGGTTCAGCTCGCATTGTCTGGAGATAGATTGGCTGCAGAGAGCCCAGACATAGCACTGGGAAGAGATACATAAGCAGGGTGTATTGGTGTTGAAGTGTTGAGGATCCTTCCAAAGGCAAAGGCTGGTGATTAACACAGGATCTCTCCAAAACAGGCTGAAACCCACAGTCAGGGCAGCCCTGTTGAACAAGCTTTCTTTGCCTTTGAGCTCTCAAGAGGCGGGAAGAGAGCTCACCACTGAAAAACACTCTAAAATGGACAGGAGCTCTTAGTAACATGTGCAGAGGCACCCACAGACTGAAGGGAGGTGAGGAGGTTACATCCTGGCAGGGTTTCCTCAGCTGAATGGCTCCAGGGGGATGTAGATGGATATAAATCCCTCTCCTGTGGGTACATGATACGCTCTGCAGCTGCCAGGCTTGTTCAGGAGCTGAGAGGAATTTAGCATTGGCTCCACTCTGAAGAAACCCCACCACTCAAAACTGACAGATCTCGCTTCTTCTGAGAAAGAAGACTGGAGGGTTTGCAGTAGCTACGGGGGCTCATACCACAGCAACACCAGTGTGTTTCAGAAATGCTTAAAGAGGGAAAACAGTAGAAAAACTAAATCCCTAGGAAAAAAAAAGGGTGGAATTAGGATAACTCTCCACACATGAATAAATGCTCATGCCCACACCCAGAAAGAAACCTGTACAATACCAGTGAGAAATAAATAACTGGGCTTATTTGTTTTGGTGGCATTCCAAGCTCTTTTTAAAAGGCTTTATGCATAGTTGTGCCTGTATTCTCTAATCTATGGACTTCCTTTCTGCCCAAAAGGTTTACCCTCAGCCTGCTCTGCTTTGTACCTCACAAAGGTAGCAAGTGATAGTTCACTGGCATTTCTGAGGTTAATTGATTTTTTTTCTGCACAATGGCTGTGCCTCATGCGGGGTAAACACGCAAAAGAATAACGCCCTTTTGTGGGCAGAGCTCTCTGCTCCATGTGAAAGCCAGCAAGGTGGGGTTGCTCACCCATCCTGCTGAGGAAGGTTTAAAGTTCACTTTTCTCCGGAGCTACCATGGTCTGTAAATACAAAGACAAAGGCAGAAATACAAGAGAAGAAAAGGCAACCACAAGACCTCAGGCACAAATAGTGATAACTTCTTCCTTGAGGTCAGGCTCAGGGATGGAGTTTTGGGCCCCCTTGGGGATGAAAACAATAAACTGTCTTCCCATTTAACTTGTACTATAACTATGGAGACAAGACTTTGTGTACTAGGGGGAGAGAGAGAAACCCTGAGAATATCTGTTACTAACAGGATTAGGAAAAAACCACACAGCCATAATCTGTATATGTACCATGATCCTGTGGGTTGGACTTCAAAACTTTTAAGAAATAGGTGAGACTTAAGAAATATCCAGGTGAGTAAAAGTTCTTTCCTGGACTTTATTTACTGCACTGAGCTGTGCACCAAATGCAGTGGAAACATCAATGCCAAGAAGAGGGTTGGTGAGAAGGCAGGAAGGTCTTGCTGTAGCTTGGGTAGATTTTCCTTACCCTGTGAAGACTGCAGCGATCATGATAGTGGGAGTTTTGATCTTAAAATCCATTCTAACTCAAAAGAGGGCATTTTGAGGAAAGGTATTTCCTAGTGTTACTCAGGCCTCTGTTTTCGCACTGGTTTACGTGCCCAGCCAGATTGTTGGTTAGGGAAGAAGGAAGGACTGCCACCTGAATCAGATTGCTGTCCTGCGAGAGCACATCTCTTACCACCTCCTTTAACAAAGAAATGGAGAAAAGTACATCTGCTTTTTTTCAAGCTGTTCAAAAAAGCTATTCACCATAGTTTCTTCCATGAAAAAGAGTGATGCTTAAAAGTATATTCAGTGTCTCTAAAACATATACTCAGAGAAAGGGAATGTCCTGGAGAAATGGCTGTCCCACTGTGACCTCTGACAGCTTCAGGCAGCCTGAAAAACTAGTGAACTAAGCCGAGGGCATCCCACAGACTGTCCTGGCCAATAGACAGAGAAACTGAGGCTGCCTTTGTACAGTCTAATTTGAGCAAGATCAAAAACATGGTCAATGGTAAGTTTAAAGGCACCAGCACAAGTTTGAAGGACAGAGCTATAGCTGGACAGTAGCCAGAGTCCACAGTATGTGACCAAGAAGAACGAGCATTTTGCACACACAGGCAGGTGAGCTCTTTTCATCAAGCCAGGCTTTTTCATCTTGTCTTCTCAGTGCTCTTTGAAAGGACTGCAATAAAATGAAAATAGGACCAGCAAAGGTAGAAGGAAGGAAGGAGAGTCATTTAGAAGAAATAATCTTTTCTTTTTAGACATTGCCAAGCTACCCAATCTGCCTGGGCCCAAAGGATTTAATACTGTTTTTTTTCAGCATCTGCTGATAAGGTCACATGCAGCATTTCAATTTGCACTGGTAAAAGAAATACAGGTTCTAGGAAGCTCTTACTTCATTATCAAAATCAACCTCTCAAGAAGCTCTGGGTTTGTAGTTCTGGCCCTTTTGAGTCCATTATAACACAACAAATGGGGCAAAGCCATTTGTGTAGAGCTCGACAGGGGAGGGAGTGAGTCACGGCAATGGTATGTCACAATACCATACCACAGCAACAAAATCGGATGAGTAATCTTGGATCTTGCCTTGAGGCAGCTGTCTGGCTGATCTCACAGATCTCACTGCAACAAAATGTCAATGTTTTAATACCTTTGACATTTCTTTAGCTTCAAGAGGCAATCTTTCTTGGATACTTACTAACGGGTGATTGTATCAGAAAAAGCAGCTAATTCTTCCTATCTGAAGAGACAATACTGGAAATAATCTTTTTTTCATTGAATGGAAGAGTAACCATCATCAAATAAAAACCTGATTAATTAACTAAATCATTGAACAAGCCTCAAATGGATTTAGTTTCAATAGCAGCTAAATAGATTTAATGCCTAGGAACTGTCTAGACCCTTCAGGCAGATCCTGCCTTTTCTGTTCCTCCTCAAGGAAAGGTAGTCTGTAATGCACGAGGCAGAACACAGCAATACTCAGAGCTTAGTAAGCAAATCTTACTATAGCTTACAAGAGGGTACAGGCCAATTGCCTGCTGCCATAAGCTGGCACAGCTCTACTCAGCTTGAGGCCTGCACAAGTACCTTCTAAGAAATGGGAGAAAATAGAGCCTGGTGGAAATTAGCAAGTTTCTGAAGGGCTATGATAGAGGACTAAGCTGCCAAGTAAAGGAAGATAATGTCTGTACCTTAGACCTGCTTGGGAAAGATTACACTAAACTTGTACGTAGCTATGGTGATGTAGATGCTCCTTCCCTGTAGAAAGGTAGATGCTGCTCTGTACCCATACTGATCCTTAGGGCAAGATACACACATACAATATTTCTAGTGAGCTTCAGGGAGCAGCCTTGGTCTTTGAAGAGCCCTGTCAGGCAGCAACCTCAGAATGCAGTTGCCATCCAGTGTATGTTCTCCTGCCCAAACAAGGCAGCCATACAAGGACCAAGTTAGTGTGATTGTTGCAAGACAGCAAAACTGAAAGGTTTGCCATTTGAAGATAGCCTTGCAAAGCATGATAGGGCTTGAGGAGGGTGCAGAAGAACAAGGCTTTACAGATAGTGATTGTGTGGGGACCTTACCAAGCAGATGTTTGGTTATGCTGCTGCTTCAGCATTGCTCAGTTCAGGGAAAGGGATGTTTTATCATCTTGGGCACCACGAAAGGGTAATATGCTCCTTGACATTGCACTGATCAAGACATCACAGAGAAAATGTGGCATTTTCAAAGCTATTTTTAGGTTTTCTGCAGTTTGGCAAAAGGGTTTTTGCAGAAGCTGGCCAACCAAGTTCCACAGTCAAAGCAACATAGCACAACCAAGTGCTAACTCAGCTATAAACAAGATGTAGCATTGCATTGTGTATCTATCTCATCTGTTGCCATATATGATCCTTTTTCTAGATCTGCCAGTTTAGTCAGCTTGGGAAGGAATATGAATTCACAGTAAAGGTGTTACCTAAAAGTCAGAGGACTGCAAAGCAAGAGGAGCTTGATGAGCAATTGATCCTGCAACCTCCTCAGGTCTGGTAACACCAACAGAGTATGCCTCAGGTTCATCACAGCTGTCCCACTGAACTGCTTGTCAGTGTGTGAGAAATGCTGTTTCACAGTGGCAAAGCACCATCAGATGGTGATATTTTCCCTTCCCAGGGTTAGGTTTCTTAGCCGGCAGGCTTAGTGCTGTGTGGGAGGCTCAGAAAGGTTTCACACACTTTCTGTCCCCCTGTAACCACACAGGTCTACAAATCTGCCTGAAAATGAAGTGAATAGCCACCCTTGACTTGCTAAGGACTGTCTATTTCCATTCAGATGCCACGTTTCCAGGTGAAGCATCCCTGCTGTGACTGCTCTACAAGGACATCTCTGGTCCTACTCATTTTTCTCTTGTTCTGTGTCATTATGATCTAAATAGATGGCAGCTATTTTGGAGGGAAGAGGGGAGCCCAGCGGCAGGTGGGACTTTGAGGCACTAATTGAGGAAAGGAGGGAGATGCATTGGTACTCCTCCCTCCCTCCCGAAGTATCGTCTTCCCTTTATGGTGCTCACTAACAGGCTTTGCTGAATACAAGTGCATGGTAATATTCTGGCTGCTTTGTCATCTGCAGAATGGATAGGCTCTTTTTAATAAAATTTGCTTCCAAAAGCACACACACAAAAAAGTGTGCTTTATACTGAGCAAGCATTGTATTTTTTTACAGCACCTTTTGAGATCCCAGAACATTTGTGAGAAGAAAAGTTTTCCTTTTATGTTGTCTCACTATCACTTATGGCCAGATAATTAAACATTTGGAAAGCCAAAAAACTTTTGCTTTCTACCTTTTCCATTGAAATATTTGGGCAACAGTTCAAGTTAAAATGTGAGCGATGGAATAGATTAAATGAATCTTCCCTCAAATAGAACTTTTAATGATGACTTGATTCTCTGCAAGGAAAAATGTTTTACTGTCCTTTTTTAAAAAATTCAAATAAAAAATAAATTACAATTTGTATCACTTTCATATGACTGAATAAGGGGATGTTTTTAATTAAGACAAAAATCTCCATGTTAATAGTCTTGATTAAAGGAGCTTTTAAATAGTTTATTTGCCTGGCTACATTCCATCTGTAAGCTCTGCTGAGGATGATGTCTTTCATGTTGAATTTAAATGCTTATTATCCCTTTGAACTCTGCCAGTCCACTTATTTGACATATTATTTTTCCCTTCTAGCCTGTGGAGTCAGCTCACTGAGAGATTTTGGTAATGTCACCCTCTAGGGAGCTCCGTTGGCTTATCTGAACCTTGAGCTAGCAGCCAGGGGCAGTATTTCAAAGCTCTCTGTGATTTGCTGCCTCATTTCAGTACCAGCCCTGCAGCAGGTACCTGTACCATCCATGCGGATGCATCACCTGGAACACCGAAGGTTAGGCAAGCAGCTCACCAGAGGGATACACACCTGTACAAATACAGACCACAGGTACTTGTGTGTGTTAACAAACTGCCAACCTGCTCACCCAATCCTTCCAGTGAAAGCAGTGAGCCTGGTCAGGGCTAATGAATGATACTGTCCTCTGTAGTTGGACTGCTCCTTTACTGCACAGTCACAGAGGTTTGCAGGACTAATCCGTAAACTGGGGTTGATGCGAGCAAACGGGAATTGTTATTCTAGAGTGCACAAAGGTGAAGGTTCTTCCCATGCACAGCCCCTAGACACATCATATTTGCTCCTCTTGGAAAAAGGAGAATTAAAAGCACTTGACAAATGGATCAAAATGCTCCTGCTCTTGTCTATGCAGGTGTTACTCAGCAAAGGTTTCACTGTAAGTTTCTAATACCAGAAGGGTATGCACTTTGCTGTTTCTGTTGCCTGAGCAGCACACCCGATGAGCTGGAGTAGGCAGCTGGCTGAGCTGCTGCCTGTCATGGTAGTGTGCAGCCAAAGGTTTCCTGCCTGCAGATGCCTAGCAGTGGGAGGAGGTGCAGGTTGCAGGGGAAGAACAGCCAGGACTGAAGAGGAAAATTTTGTGGGATAACAAGAGGTTCTGAGGCTTTACAGAGAGCACCCAGTATCTGTTCAGGCCTTCTGTCAGTCCCTGTTTGGGATCAGGTACCTGTCAAACACTCCCAGCATGAGCGCTGTTAGAAGGAAAGCAGCACAAGACAATGAGACCTCTGACAACAGAGGACAATGAGTGAAGAACAGCAGAAGTGTTGTGAGGCTGATTGCTCAAACAAGGATCAAAGAAGCACCAGAAATGTTTATTTTTGCTGTTCTGCCTTCACACTTCTTTAGCTAGCACTTGTCAGCACAGCCCCTGTTGTTCCTGTGAGCATCCCTTCAGCCTGTGGCTAGCTACCTTGCTAAATGTTTTACATGCAATACTTGTTAACAGTGTTCCTCTGTGAAATGGGGATGTATGACTCTATTAAAACTATGGTGCTGTGGAAGAGCTGGAAGAGATTCCTTCTCCCCTTGAAGTTGAAATACCAAACCTGCATCTCAAGCCTATGCAGGTCTCTAAGTTCCCTTATGAGAAGTGCAAAATGCTACTGGGTCCCTTCTTTAATAAAATCAGAAAAGCAAAACAGTCTTCTACTAAGAAATAGTGACTTTGCATAGCAGTAGTTCTGGAAGTCAATTTCATAAGCACGGGACCACAACTGGTAGTGGTGGTGAAGTGGTTAAATAAGCTTTTGACAGTTGTCCCCAAAGCAGAGCTCATATTTGAAAAGAGCAGATAAAAATAAACATCACTCAGCCCTCTCCTTCATTGTAAGCTGTCAAATGGGACAGGTGCTGCAGAAAAAATCAAGTGTGATTGTGTCATTAGAAGTTGAGTCATTGTGCGAGGGCAGGGAACAGGGTGGAGGGGCTGCAGGTACTGCTGCCAACCTTAACTTTGACCTTCTTGCTGGTCAGAAGCAGGAGTTCCTTGTGTTTTGAGAACTTCCTTTTAACTGAGAATGAAAAGCAAAAATGTCCCATGGATAAAACCAAACAAAAGATCCAAAGTAGCAGTTTTCTGCAAACAAAATTAATATGACTATAGCAAGCACAGTAAGACGTCATGAGTTTGAACAAAATGGAGAATCAACAAGAACTCTGATTCCCTGAAGAAAATAAGAAAAATGAAATATTGCTCTTGACTTTCACTTTGAAAATATTACCAATATTGATACCTTGCTACAAATGAGAGTTCTGGTAAGTTGGAGGTTTTTTGCTTTGTGTTGTTTTAGCAAATGAGTGATTCTAAAAATACTCCAACTACATGCTAGGACATTTAATGGGAAGAAGCACTGTTTACTATGGATGGAAAAAGCTGTGCTGCTTCACAAGCACTAGTGCCACCAGACTCACCGACTCATCTTTGAGGGGCTACCTGGAGCTGGGACTACAGCAGGATCCCACCCCTGCCTGGAAGTTACTATTTTGCCTGGAGGCTGCACAATTAAATCAAGGCCCCTCCTCATCCAGTCAAATATCCCAATCCACCTAGGATATCTCTCCTCAGCGCATGATCCGGGTACAAAAGAGCCAACTAATCTCTCTCGGAGATGCCCAGAAGAGAATGCAGATGGAGGATTTAAAGTGCCTACCTCATGCAGCAAATACCAGCTTAACTGCTTTTTCTGTGTGTGGTTTCAGGGTTTGTGCACGTCTGATGGCTGTACAAAAAGGACCTTGCCCCATTGTGGCCTGAGCTTAGAAAAGCTGCTGAGTGCCGGCACAGTAATACTACGACTGCCTGTGAGGAATGGTAAGAAAGCCTCAACTTAGTGCTCTTTTGCTCTCAGCTGCTACATTTTGAGGGTGTTGACATATGTGAATATTTTACAGTGGCAGGAAGAGGTCTCTGTGGACATGTGGGAGAAGTGGCCATTGGAACAGGTGAGTCTGGATTTCTCTCCAAGTGACAGACTGATGTCTAGATTTCCCACCCCCTGTTTTCTCCCCCTCCCATCTATGAGCACCGTTCAGTAAACGCTTAGAGACTATTTTCCTGTCTCAAATTGGCACAGCAACAGCATCAGAAGAAAACTCAAAAGCATTGATTTAACGACATACTGAAATGGCTTCAGAATTCATAATAGGCTCTCATTTATTTGAAGTAAGGGAAGGGCTTGTTGCACAGCATACACCTTAGGCTGTTGGGAACCTTTCCTCCATGCACATGTTGACTGCCAAATGAAGATAAGCTGCTTAAATACTTGTTCTTTAATTAGGTTTATCCTTGTAAACATCTGTATGAAAAACATTGAAGTAACCTTAGGCTATATTATGTAGCTGCACCGTAGAAACAAGAAAATGTAAGTTTCGTATTACTTATTGCTGGTGTCACATGAAGATCTCAATGAGAAAATCCCAATCATTTATCAACTCTACAATATTTTGGTTAACAGAAACAAGAGATGTGACTCTGGTTAGAGATTCTCTCTCAAGGAGGCAACTCATCCTCTAAATAAGTCAAATATGACAGTTTTATCCCCACACTAACTGGTATAAGTGCTGTAAGTGAATCTGGTATAAGTGGTGAAAGTGAATCCTGGCCATTACACAATGTTCTATTCTGTTCAGTAACACTGTTTTATAAAACATGCCTGTATTCTAGCATCTCTGGGTAAATAACCTACACTGGACTCTGATTTCATTTGTGTTATGGGAATAAACCTGATGTCACTAATGTAAATATCAGTAACAACTTAAGTAAATTAAAATACTAAAAATTTCTCTTTTAATTTCATTTACAAGCATTTCAAAACAATATATCCAAGTTCTCTAAAACTGCTTGCTGTTATGCCATTAGCAGATGTATGGAATCTTTTCTACATCACAGTAAGTTGTTTTATGCTTAGTTCATCCACACAGCCAAGGTTCAAAGACTCTTAATGCAGGTTACGGAGGTTAGCAAAGCCTGCAAAGAGCATAACTCTCCATTTGTGTACCTCTTTGGTACCCAAAGCCTTCAAAATAGCTGACTTTCACTTGTTTTAGAGGTGAATAAGAGAACAAATTATTTTAAAGTCAGTGAAGCCACTTGTGTGCCTGACTGTCATAACGAGCACGGACGTGCCTTTAGATGACGAGGGACACTCGAGAGAAAACCCGTGATTTGCGCTGTGAATTCCCCCACAGTGCCATGTAACTCCCTCTACAGCCCGAAAAGTGACTTTTGCAGACCCACTTTTGCAGTTTTCCAGTCATTTGCGTGTAAGCCTTGCTCAGCCCGTCCCTTCAACACTGATGGTTCCCACACATCACTTTGCGCGTATGCATGCAGGACCGTAAGAGGCAGGGATGCGCCGGGATGGCTCTGGCTCCCCCAGGCCGGCTGCGGGGTGTCACATCTCGGGCTGGGTACCTCAGGAAGGCCCTTTTCCCCCCTGTCCGCCGCTGCGAGCGCGAGCTTCTCAGGCACCGCGCCGCGCTCCGGTGGCTTGGTGCCCCTCGGCGGCGGGCGGCTGCTACTGCCAAACCGGCCGATTCCCGGGAGTGGACGGGGGAGGCAGTGGTGAAGTGTGCACAGGGGCAGAAGGGAGCAGGGGGAAAGAGATATAGGGGGATGCAGGAGTGCAGCCCCGGTCAGCGGCTGGCAGCAGCTTCCCCGGCAGCGTAGGGATGAGTACGGAATGCATCCGGGAGAAACTTGGCTGTTTCTCCCTGCTCTTTTCTCTAGCCTCCCTTGCTCTCCTTCCCCCTTCCTCGAACAACAAGCTGTACTTGTAAGTGTAAGGTAATGCGCCATTGCATTTGAGGGTGAGAGAAATCACCTGCATCCCAAACCCAAGCAGGTGTGCATGAGACATTTGGGGTAAGCAGTGCGGGGGGGGGGCGGGCAGCAAACAGAGCTAGCGTGCTCTGGCCCAAAGCCAGGCTTGAAGCCTGTTCCTGGGGGCTGCCCTTCACCTGGGTTCCAGCATCCCAAGGAGAAAGAGAAAATCCCCCTGATCCAGGCATTTTCCCCTGGTCTATTTGAAGCAAAGCATCCCCTCCTATAGCCTTCACCTGGGAGGGGAGACAAGGCCCAGTTCCTTGACAGAAGCACCTTCACTGCAGAGGGGCAAGCCAGGAGGAGCTGCTCTGCTGATTTCTCCTGCCCATTTACATTTCCCTGGCAGATAAGGGCATCATTTTTCTTATCATTATTCTGTTGTTTCTATTGTCATTATGGTGAGGCACTGGAACAGGTTGCCCAGAGATGTTGCGGATGCCCCATCCCTGGAAGTGTCCAAGGCCAGGCTGGACAGGGCTTTGAGCAACCTGGTCTAGAGAAAGGTGTCCCTGCCTGTCGTCAGGTGTTGGAACTAGATGATTTTTAAGGTCCCCACCAACCAAAAACATTTGATGATTATCATTAACATTATTATAATTATCATTAATATTATTATAATAATCTTAATAATTATTTGGACTCAGAGGTGTCTGAGTTAGGGCTGAGAAAAGTCTGTTTTAGCTGACTGCTTTCCAGAAGGCAAACTTACAGAACTTTTATCATAACTCTTCAGATGAAGTCTCATGAGGGAACAGGGTTTTCTCTTTTTTTTTTTTCCCTTTTATTATTTCTGAGCTCTTAACTAATTAGGATGAAATGACATTGTAACACAAGAAATTAATTGAATTCTGCTAGTACTGCTTAAACTCTTTAAAACATTCTTACCTAAATAAGCTCTCTGCTAATGCGAGCTGAATTTTGCAGCTCTCAGGGCCAATTTTTCCACAAAAGTAAATGGTACTCATGCACAGGGAGGCCTCAATGCAATGCCCTCTATTGTGAGTTCTAATAAAAGGCTGCTCTGTTTTGGCTCCTTATTGGAATAACACTATAAATAACTTCTTTGTAACATGGACTTTTTTTTCAAATGGGAAAAGTTTTGCTCCAGACCCTCCTGGTGCACATTGTGCCACCATCTGGCAGATCCGGCTTTCAGGGTAGCCTCACCTCCCAGCACTGCATTCACACTGAGGAAGCAAAGAGTGCCAAACAGGTAAAAAAAACCCACAATCTTGGAAGGAAAGGCATAAGCTGCCTGATGTAAAGCAACACAAAAATAAAAGCTGCACAGTGTAAGTATACTTTGGGAAGTGTCCATAGTGCTTACTGAAGCAAAAAGTCATGCTGATTTACTGTCTAAGACTGCTGGACTTAGGCTTTAGATTGGTGCATGTTACACTTGTGGAAAAGAGCTTGGAGACATCTCTTATTTTCCTACATTAGATTAATTTTATAGAAAGAGTGCTGTTGTGAGCAGTATTGGCAGCAGAGGCATGATTGCCCTTGGAGCAAGACCAGATACACAGCTCAATGGCAGCAGAAAGATTTACCAGTGCTGAGAAAGAGATGATCTAATGATTTAATGCATTTTTTATTTGGATGGTAACATATTTAGAGTTTATATTTTCTTGCCTTTCTCCAGAAGACCCAAAGCAGTACCATGCCTCCAAAAAGTTCACTCATCTTTGTTGTGAGTAGCTTTCATCTTTTTCCTCCATAGTGTTTTGGGTTTTCTTAGTTTTTACTTTTCTCACATGAGATATTCTTAATGATTTGGCATTTGACATTTTTTCCTTTGTCAATCAGTTTTGCACACAGTGTAAAAGCTCTGTTTGCAGGAAATTCCTAGCATATTTTCTCCCGTATCTTAGTCCAAGTAACTAACACAGGAAGCATGTTTCCATAGAGTCACAGGTAGTTAAATACCGCATGGAATGAATGACTATTAATGAAATCAGGGTGATTTCTCAATTTCTACAATTTTTATTATTGTTTAATAAATGAAAGCCCAAGATAAATTGCTGGTAGATACATTTACCACATTGAACAATATTGTGGTAAGGGTTTGAGAAAACTGTGTATGAATTACAAATTCTGGTTCAGGTTACTGCAGAGTTATTGTAAGAAAACTGCTGTGTCAGTAGTCATTTTGTTACTTGGCACTAGTGGATATGAACTGATTTCTTTTAATACTCATTGATGTGATGGAAATAACCAGGAGCACTAAACTTTAAGGTGCTGTTCTTGAGGTGTGGACATACTGAAGAAGTAGCTGGGAAGAGGCAGGGTGGTATGAACTTAACCAGCTTCAGCTTTTTGGGGTGACCTGGGAACAGCAATAACTTATGAAAAGCTGAGCAAGGAAGTTGAGCCTCTTTTAAGAGGTGAAATCACACTAAATCATGCACAGGAGCAGAAAAGCAACTGGATTGGGCAGGATCCAGCCTAACTGGCCATAGCAGGAGGGGACTGTGATGAATGTGTTTGACATGAGTGGTCCCAAAGGAGGAGTGGGCACAAAAGACATTGTATGAGGGGTTTATGTAGCCTAATGGTCTGCCAACATCACTGGCCATTCCCCACTTCTCTCTTCATTGGTCAGGCCATGCTTTTATGTGACTAGTGAGGTTTTACCCTCTCCCCCACCAGTACAGGAGCTGCAGTCACTCCTGAATAATGCAACCAGAGACTCTGAGACATCATTTTTCCCTTAATGTTATGTAAACTATGGCTTATTCCCAAAGCTTTAATTTTTAGTTCAGATGCCCTGAAAAGAATAAGCCTCCAGGGAAAAGGTGTACTTTGAGAGGCAGAGCCAAGACAAAAGTCAGGATAGGCCTCAAGGGGTGGCTGGGGATAATCCCAGTCTCCAGCCCTAGGAAAACACCTCTAGACTGCTAACACCAGAGAACTGCCCAAGCTAGGGCAATTGATCATGCAAGGAATTTGACTGCTGGATACCCCTGAGGCAGCAGATGATGGTGCAAGAATCAACAGAAATTACTTCATCTCTAATTCACCCAAATCAAGAGGACTCTTGAGAGAAGGACTTTTCATAAGAGCCAGTGGTGATCAGACAAGGGGTAACAGTAAATCTACCCTGCCCCTGAAAGAGGGTAGATTTAAATTAGATATTAGGAAGAAATTATTTACTGTGAGGGTGGTGAGGCACTGAACACTCTGAGGTTGCCCAGAGAAGTGCATGTGCGATCCCTGGAAGTGTTCAAGGTCGTGTTGGATGCATCTTTGAGCAACCTGGTCTAGTGGAAGGTTTCCCTGCCCATGGCAGGGTGGCTGGAAATGGATGATCTTTAAGGTCCCTTCCAAGACAGACCATTCTGTGTCTCTGTGACTTCTGCTGTCAGAGTACGGTAATGCCTTCCAACCCGCTGTTCACACGTGGGATGCATATATTCTAAGAAAGGCATCACCAGCACATGCAAGCTGTGAAATCTGGCATTCAGAAAGTTTAGGTATTTGAGGACTAAGGCTGCTCATGCAACAGCAGTTTGGACTCCTTCTGCTAAAGGGTTTTTGATGGCAGCCTTAATTATTTGATCAGATAAGGATCTTCCCTACAGAACTGCTGTGAACAGTCAGTGCTGTTAGTTGCAGTGTAGCCCTTTCTGTCTGCTGAAAATTGAAGGTACTCATTAGTGCTCCACCAGTTTCAATGTGCGATTGAGATTGTTTCCTGTAAGCAACCCATTTTTGTGATAGGGACAACCTTCAAGCAAACACAGGAAGTTCTACTAAGAAAAAAAAAATGTGTCAGGAGTATTTTAATTTTTAAGGATTTATTAAGAGGGAGGCACAGGCAATGTGGTCAGTCTCTCAGCTATGTCAGTCTCCCATCTTAGGTTGAGAAAGTTGGGGTTGTTGGAGAAGAGAAGGCTGCGTGGAGAACTCATAGCAGCCTTCCGGTATCTGAAGGGGGGCTATAGGGGTGCTGGGAATGGACTATTCATTAGAGACTGTAGTGATAGGACAAGGGGTAACAGGTTCAGACTTAAACAGAGGAAGTTTAGATTGGATATAAGGAAGAAGTTCTTTACTGTGAGGGTGGTGAGGCACTGGAATGGGTTGCCCAAGGAAGCTGTGAATGCTCCATCCCTGGCGGTCTTCAAGGCCAGCTTGGGCGAAGCCATGGGTGACATGGTTTAGTGTGAGGTGTCCCCATAGCAGGGGAGTTTGAACTAGATGATGTTAAGGTCGTTTCCAACCCTAACTATTCTATGATTCTATGAATCTATGTCTTCACCTTAGAAAACCAGCACGGCTCCACTGTAAATCATAGTTATCTTAGCTGTCAGATTCAAACCGATAGGTGTCATGTAGGTACAAACAACTCACAATAAATATCCTAAGTGTTTACTATGACTGCAAAGCACTGCCTGTATTGCAGTGCGCTAGAGCCTTTTTCCAGGGAGGAAAACCAGCATGCAGCTGACAGCTGTTCCCTTGCTGAGCAAATGCTTCTTCACAGGCACTGCCACCCTGGGCTAGCTATTTCAAAAAGGAGACAGGGGGCCTTCATCAGAGTTGATTATTGCCAGAAAGAATAAGCTGCAGCCTTATTTTCCCCTTAGCCTGATTTATAAGGCTTTTTCTATTGCCATTTGTTTGCTTGTTTTCCACTGTCTTGTCAAAGTTTGGCAAGCTCAGCGAGGTGGGAAGAAGGGGCTCATTATTTTGTACTTGAGCTTGGTGTTGCTCTCCCTCCGCTTTTTCCATACACTTCTATAGACAACATTGGAATTGCATGCAATCAGAATTTCTTTTGCAACTTACTTTTTACCTCAGTGTGGCTGTTCCTCTCTTTGCAGGGACAGAGAGCATGCTACTCTGCCAGACTGAAGTGTGGAGATGCGAATAAATGTACTCCACTTGACGGAGCTGAGCACACTGCAGTGTAGCAAGCAACCACTCAGCCCAAGGGAATGAAATTCTCCCTAGCAGCCTAGGTTTTGGGCAGGCACATTGCCCCATCAAAAAGTAACTCAGTTCAGTCATTGATACTAAAAAAGAAAATATTTAAACTGAGGGTTCTTTCAGTTTTCAGAATATTGCTGACTGCTGTGTCTTATCTCTCCCTCCCTCCCCCCTGATGTTTCGCTCAATTTTCTACCGGGCTCTCAGAGGAGGGATTGTAACCATGCAGAACAACATAAAAAAGAAATTATAGTTATAACCGGAAGACCAACCCAAACCCAAGAGAAAAGCCATTCTGGTGAAGATGGGGGATGAAATGTCACTTTTCCAGCATCATCCCATAGATACCACAGCACAGCAAGAACACAAACCTATCCTTAATGCTCTGCTGCAAATCCAGTGTCAATTACAAAAGTCCAAGCAAGCTTAGGGAGCCCAAGAAGGGGTTTCCTTCACTTCTGCCAGGTTTTCAGCATATCTGCATTGCTGTGGTTACATTGCATAAAATACAAAAGCAAGAACGCGCCACCAGATAGCAAATGCTCACTAGCATGGGGTTTTACCTGAAACGAATGGTAAGTTGCGCTGTGCCTCCAGTCCCATCTCAGAAGTCATTAAAAATAAAGAGATGGGAGACATTCGCCCAGCAATTACGAAGCAGGGTTTGCCACGTCCTCTTGAAGCTCATGTTGAGACATTTTGGTGAATTGAGGCCATGGGGGTGGCTGTGGAGGGCCTGTGCAGCCCTTGGGAGATGTGCACAAGCCTGGGGGAGGGAGAAGGCATCTCAATGGCGGCTTGCTGCGAGGTGGGCTGTGAGCTGTGGTCTATGGGGGTGAGCTATGGGGTGTGAGCTGTGGACTGTGAGATATGGGCTGTGAACTGCGGGCTGTAGCTGTGGACTACAGCTGTGAGCTGTGGGCTGTGAACTGTGAACTGTGTGTTATGGGCTGTGGGCTGTGAGCTGTGACCTGTGAGCTATGGGCTATGGGGTGTGAGCTGTGGGCTGTGAGCTATGGGCTGTGAACTGTGGGCTACAGCCTGTGAGCTGCGGGGTGTGAGCTGTAACCTGTGAGCTGTGGGCTGTGAGCTGTATCTGTGGGCTGTCAGCTGTGGGGTGGTCCCTGCGTGGGGCTAGGGCCGGGGGTCGCGGGAAGCCGCAAGCGGGGCAGGCCACCGCGCATCCCTTTGGCGGTGGTCCCAGCGGGAGGGCTCAGTGCTGCCACGGCTCTGCCCGGGACGGGGCTGGGGACGACCCTCACCACAGCCCCCACGCACTGCTCCCCTACCTCATCCCCAAACACCCTCCCGCTCCGTCCCCTCTCGCACCCCGCAGTCCCTCCGGCACCGCCCGTCCCCGGGGCCGGCTCCCCGCGCCGCCTCCCCCGCTCCTCTCCACTCCACTCCGCTCCGCCGCCGGCAGCCGCGCAGCAGCCCCCGGGCGGCCGCGCAGGAAGCTCGCTCGGCCGTCGCCTCCCCGCCGCCGTCGCCGCCGCCGCCGCCATGGCGGTGCGGAGCCGCGGCGCTTGGCGGCGGCTGTTGCTGCTGCTGCTCCTGGCCGGCTCTGCCGCCAGCCCGGCGGAGGAGGGCGGCGGGCGGCGGGAGGCGGGCGGCGGGGAGCACGGCGAGGAGGCGGCGCGGTCTCATCACGACTCCTCGTACGGCACCTTCGCCAGCGAGTTCTACGACCTGCGCTACCTCTCCGAAGAAGGTGCGGCGGGCGGGGGCAGGCGGCGGGCGGGCGAGCCCGGCGCGGGGAGGGAAGGCCGGGCTGGGGCGAGTAGTGGTGGCGGCACGTTGTTCAGCACGAAGGCCAGCGCCCGCCGCCATCTTCCGCCCGGTCGGCCGTCAGCCCTGCCGCTCGGGCACCGGGTCCAAGAACGGCACCGGAGGGCAGACCTGGGTGCCTTACCCTACGGCCGGGTCCTCCGCAGGGCTAGTGGCTCGCTCCCCGCTGGGCTGCGGCGCAGCGGCACCCCCGGGCCCAGGCATCTTGTCTCCCCGGGCGGGTGCTGGGCAGTTCAGGCCGGGCGGCAGAGCCGCGGGCTGCGGGGCTGTGGCAGGAGCACGGGAGGCGGCCCGGGACTGGGGTCTGGATGCCGGCGACTGGGGGCCAGGCTCTTTCTGCTTTCCTCTGTGCGGGGCCAGCCGGCAAGGTCTCGCCTTTCGGGGTGCAAACCCCCTCCTGAAAAGCTTTCCGGGCTGCTTAGCTGAGAGGAGTCCTGGGTTCTGTGGGTTCAGAATGCTGTGTGATGTCCTGAGTGACAGCAAACGCGGTAGTCGTGGGTTTTGCGGTGGGTTTCTTTTGAATTTGCAAATGGCAGAGTCCTAAAACTCCGGTTTTGTGGCTGTGCTGCACTGAAAACCAATTGTTCAGTGTATCTGACAAAGAAGTGAGAGGGTAAAATGTCCCGTGGCTATGCTTTCAGTAATGCTCTGCTACAGGCTGCTGCAAAATTTTGACAACTTAATATATTTATGCTGCATAATTTTCCCAGGCCCCTGATGCAGTTCATGGAGGCTGTAATTTACAGCATACTTTCTGTCTCCATTGGCATTGTCAGAAATCTAGGAAAGTGAATCAAGGCTCCCAAATGCCTAAACCTGTCGTTTAAATGTTTGTTTGTAGATGCTGTAGCTAACCACAGTATTTATTCCCTATTTAGTGAAACACTTTCAGAGGACTTTCTAGTTTCACAACTAGGATTTTCGTTTTCAGTTGGCTAAGTAAAAGAACATCCTGTTAAAATACCTGTGTTCATGCAACAGACAACCTTCTACAGGCCAAGACAGAAAAGGTCTGTTTGCAAATGTTCAACGCTTTCTCTTTGGCCTGCTATTATACATCAGACAGGGGATTGCTTGGAATCATAGCTCTGATTGTCTGTTTTTTCTGGGTCTTCCTTCACAAGCAATGGCAGGCAATTCCCAGTTTTGATACTCCTTTACCTTTTATTGCAGTGTGTGTTTGATTTTACTTCCTAGTGGAAGATGTGCTGTAAGGTCATTTCAGTATCCATTCCTACAGGTCTGACTCTGGTCCCTTGCATTTATACTTAATACTGTCATTTTATGGCTAAGGCCTCAGATTGAGTGCCATTATGGATTTCCTAGGGGGACTTAATGATCTTGGTGATCTTAAAGGTCTGCTTTTGGTTGGACTTGGAGATCTTAAAGGTCTTTTACAGCCTAGTTGATTCTATGATTCAATGACTAAGAGTGCACAAAAAGCAAATTGGAGATCTCTCATTGTTAGTTGACTGCCCTACTCTGTTTCTGCTTCCTTAACTGTAGCAAAGCCATGCTCTAGCATCCTTGTCCCTTCTTGACAAATGTAGGAAATCTGAGAAAAATTTTTATTTTCAGTTATCAGTGTTACTTTGGTACCTGGATCCAGGGCCATCTGAGCTAAGGACTGTGCATGTGACAAAATGGTCCCTCATCTGAACAGTTCAGTGTTCAGCAGACAAAGTAAATGCTGTTGAAAGCCTTTCTCTTTAGTATTATTACTTTTTGTTCCTTTCATTTTATTTAGCAATGATTTATTCTGATTATGCAGGTTACCCTTTCCCTACTGCTCCTCCTGTGGATCCATTTGCAAAGATCAGAGTAGATGACTGTGGAAAAACCAAGGGATGCTTCAGGTCAGTCTGAGATTCTATGATCAGAGTGCGGATACCTTAATGTGTGCAAATGCTGACCGATTGCATTGGAGACTTTGGTAAATGTTCCATCTTAATTTTAATAAATGTTTATTACTTAAGAGCATATTTTGTAGAAATAGACGATATTATTTGAGGAAACTCTATTATTTAAGGATATACATCATACTTATGGACCTACAGCTGTTACATGTTTCTTGTGTTTTCATGAAGCACTTACAAAACTGGGGCTAGGAAGGTCAACAGAGTAATAGAGCCTGTAACTAATGGCTTGCCATGCTGTTTAAATACTACACAGTCTTACAATAAAGGAGTAAAAATTGCAAACAATTAATGGTACTTTGTGTTTAGCATAATATAACATATTTTACTGCCATTATACCAGAATGCATTCTTTTATTTTCTTACACAAGTGTAATTAAATTGCATAGCAGAAAATTGTGAGGAAAAGTGACATGTATTTCCAATTCTGTTTAGGTATGGTAAACCTGGATGCAATGCGGAGACTTGTGACTACTTTCTAAGTTACCGTAGAATAGGAGCTGATGTTGAATTTGAGTTGAGTGCTGATACTGATGGCTGGGTGGCGGTGGGATTTTCTTCAGACAAGAAAATGGTAAGACGCGTACAGTTCTTGCTGTTGACAGTGTGCATGCTTTTATTTGCTAGGATATAAATGGTTTTTATTTGATCTGTTAGAAACAGAGCATATAAAGAAAAATAGACTTACTGAAAACAAAGCACTGTTTGGTAGACACCCTGGGAGCAGAAGCCAGGCCTACTGCTTCCCAGAAAATTGCCACATGCTTCCTAAAATGTCCTTTCCCTCTTCTCTGAGAAGTACAACATTCAGTAGTGCTGCTCAGTATTTCAGTTCAGCTCTGGATGTCTGAATGTTACTAGATTTTTACCTTTTTATTAGAAAAGTCCCCAGGGATAAACTATTTCATGTGGAAATAACCTGTCCTGCTTTATATCAGTGTTACTTGGACAAAAGGCACATCAGAAACTAAATAGCAAATAATTTTGTTCTTCAGTACATCAGGGGACTTTCAGTGGTATAAATGTGACTTTTGCTTGTTAAGCTCTGGAAAAATAATTTTGTTTCTTTGTTTTTTTTTGTTTCTTTTGTTTACCTGTGTGTTGTTCCAGGGAAGCTACAAATGTGTCACAAAATGATTCCTGCTAATTTAAACATAGGTACTCTAGAAAACAGTCTTGTTAAAATCTCTTTTGTCTCTCCTGAATTTTATGTGGTTTGGTTTTATGCTTATTCCTGTACTTACTTGGTCATTCAAAAGCTTCACTTTTCTTTGTGTTTCAGTAAGCAAAACAGAAGCTTGTACTGTCTGAACTTTAACAATGTGAGCAATAGACAACTTAGGCAAAGATGTTTTGTCTATGATCCTTGGTAAAATATTTAGAATTAAAATGCAGTTCATAATGTAGGTGCTCGTATACAGAAACACTACTGAGTATATAAAACAATATTGAGTCTATGTCCTAAATCACAAGTCAGAGGACAGGACTGTTTCTTGCACAGTTGTAAGCAGTAGTCAGAAAAACACTGTGAGGGCAGGTGCTTTTCAGTCCTTACAATATATGTTTTATTATGAGACTGTAAATAAGCAAAATAAAGGTAGAAGTCTATTGTGTCATGAAGAACGATTCATGTCGCAAGAAGCAGTTCATGTTTTTAATGTCGTGAGGAACAGTTTTACAGCCAAATTTTGGGAAGATTTCAGATGCCTGGAAATGCAAGTACACAACAGGGTTTTCAAAGCAGCTCAACACCTTTAAGTATTTTTCCCCATGCCATCAGAGATTGTGTAACCAGTTTGTAACTGATAACACCTGCAGCAGATCCAGGTTCTCACTGCCTGCATCTCACCAGCCACTTGGAAAGCAGGTATTTCTTTTGTCCCAGACACAACAACCAGTATGTTAAGTCTCAGCTTCTGGTAAGAAGAATAAAGTAAGTGTAAAGTAAAAGGTTTTGCTTCCAAATTTGCTGCCTATGTGGTCTAATGCCCATCAGTCAGCTGGACTAAAACAACTAGCATCTGTCTTCCTGTCTTTTCGCCCTGATGACTTCATCCTTTTTCATAATTTCCAGGATGGTTTGGTATCCTCGGATGTGCAGGCTTTAATGGTAAAATGACACTGGGTCAAAAGCTGTGGGAAGTGGGCTGTGCTTTGGAGGCCCTAATCAAAATGGTGTGGCCTGGATAGCTACAGGAATTCAGGAAAAAAAACCTATTTTGTGTCCTTAATAGATTTATTTCTTCGTCTCAGATAACGTTATGCTTTTCCACTTGCAGGATTTTGTGCCCAGGCAGGATTTTGTAATGTCATTCTGTTAGCTGAGATTCAGAATACTTTTTTCTTGCCTTTTAGTTTTGTTTTTTTTTTTTTTTTCCTATTGAAAACAGATTTATTTTTTCCTCTTTGTACTTAAGAATGAAGGATTTGTGCTCAGATGTATAAAGCTTAAACCTGAGAAAGTTATGGAGGGTAAGGATAGGCTCCAGACAGAAGCTAGAAAGATTGAGGTGCAGAAAATGTTTGAGCATGTGTTTTAACTAGTTGTCCCCTTTTTCCTTCACTTTTGGCACATCTTTCACAAATCCACATAGAAATATTCCCAAATTGATGAAATACACCCTTTTCCTCTCCTTTCCCGATACAAAAGAACTGAGAGATGATCACACTAGCAAGCATCATATGTATCATCAGCATGACACATTAGAAAGATTAATATTGGAGAAGTAGGGTCTGTATTTAATATGGCACTGATACCTGGATAGTAAGGGTAAGTAAGTATTACTATTCACTTTGCGTCTTTCAATCTGACCAAAGACCCATGGTTAAGGAAACAAGTATTGGTGTAATATAACTTAGAGGGAATGAGAGCCCCAGGTCTTGATGAGTTTTAAATAATTAAAATTATGTATGTATATGAGGAAATGCTTTGTGACACTTCTGTTTTTCTTCTACCAATACGTACCATGTAGGGAGGAGATGATGTCATGGCTTGTGTTCATGATGATAATGGAAGAGTCCGAATACAGCACTTCTATAATGTCGGTCAGTGGGCTAAAGAAATCCAGAGGAATCCTGCTAGAGATGAAGAAGGGGTTTTTGAAAACAATCGTGTGACATGTCGATTCAAGCGTCCGGTGTATGTTCCCCGAGAGGAAACCATTGTAGATCTGCACTTGAGTTGGTACTATCTGTTTGCTTGGGGTCCAGCAATTCAAGGTAAGTTGATTTCTGTGTTACTGGCAGCACTGAGGTGCCAAAACTGATAAATGTCTTTTAGTTACATTATTCTTACTAGATCCCCTTTTTGTTAATGAACTAAAATTCTGGCACCATGAGGCTTGAAAATAGATAAAAAGGAAGACAAGGTAAGTAACAGAGTCCTACCTGTCATGTTTTCTTGACTATATAGTTATTACCCCCATTCCCCAAAGCTAAATTTAAAAGAACTTCATAACTAGAAATTCTGAATTCCTTTGAACGATGTTTATCGTTTAGTTGAATTTCATTTGTTTTATTCAGATGTTTAATTTCTGAAAACATATAAATGACCCAGCTCACTGTAATATTGCATGCTTTGGGTTTGAGAATTACTTGGCTGTCTACCTGTTTCTTTGTTAGAGTTATAGAAAAAATGCATCTGATGTTATTTCTTTCTGCCCTTACCTGTTAAAGGTTCTATAACCCGTCATGATATAGACTCACCACCTGTATCAGAGCACGTTGTCAGTATTTACAAGTATGAAGATATTTTCATGCCATCAGCTGCCTATCAGACCTTCTCTTCTCCATTCTGCTTGCTCCTCATTGTTGCACTGACCTTTTATTTATTGATGGGAACTCCATGACTGATGGAAAACAGCAAGAATTTGTCAGTGGAAGTTTCTCAGGATGGACGGCTATATGGATGGACAATGCATTTTTCTATTGGAATTTATATCACACCACCATCCTCATCTAGCTGCTTTTGAACATAGTTAGCTTCTCAGAAGAATGAAATAACCATCTCCTTTGAGTGGCAAAGTGGTGACAAATAATTTAAGAATAATCAGTGAACACATAGGAGAATATTTTCAGTGTTGTGACTACTTGCTTAAAGAAAAGGAGACTTGTGAAATCAATGTGCGTGTGTGTATGTGTGCTTGGGAGGGGTGTCTGTATGCGTGTTTAGGAGAATTTAGTGATGGACATCTTATCACATAACAAAATTGCCATCCAAATTGCTCCCAAAAGCGAATTTGGGAAAACCTTATAATGCTATTTGGTACTTCTGGAGCAGACAGCACAACTCCAAATGCGTTTTCCGAACCTGAGATCTGAATACCGACACATCAGTATAAAACTTGCCCTTCAGTAATGGACAGTTCTCCCAGGTGCTTTTTATATCTGTCAAGGTTCACGTGACCTGGTACTTTACAAAACTAAACTTGCATAATCAAGCATTAACATGATATTTTTCAATGGAAAAAAGGTGACGAATGTCTTTCTTTATTATAATAGTGTTTAAACAGCCTTCTTGAAAGAAATGGCTACTTCTTTTCTGAGTGATATAAAGTTATTTAAACAAGGGGAAGGGAGAATACAGTAATGAAAATTTTCCACACCTAGGCGAACCACCTGTAAAACACACAGAATATAGAAGTTCCCCACAAGCCATAGATTAAATCCCAATAGATTAAATCAATTTTTCTCTTTTTATGAAAAAAACCCAAACAAAACCAAACAGTGATTTTGCTGACATGTAAATATGTTTTTAAGCAGTCATGTAATAGTATGAAGAAATCTGTTTTTCTGTGTTGTATGCCTGTATATCCTGTTCATGTTAAGGTTGAATATGAGCAGCTGGTGTTAACTTACATAGAAATGGAAATAAAATTGTGATTATTCATAAGGAAAGATAGGGATTAATAAGAAGAGCAGTAGCTTTAGTTTCACCAAACCATTGCTAAGATGTAGTTACTATGGAAAAAGGTGAGGTAAAGAGGAAATACATTAGATTTTTTTATCACTAATAAGTATTATGAAGATGAATGCTAAATATTATGAAGGTGAATGCTAAATGTAATTATGAGCCACAGAATGTTATGAAAAACTCTGAGTTCTTGTGGAGACTTTCTGGTTTTCACCTAATAGGAAGTGTATGACACATCTACATGTAGCAGTCAAATATGTTTAAAGTTGTTCATTCACTTCCCAACTTGCATTAAATTCTATTTAAATAGAATTAAAATTTAAATTGTGCCAAAGTTCTAATGAATATGGTACGCCCAAGGACTCTGCGACATAGAATCTGGTACAGTATGTGATGGACCTCCTTTCTATTATCATTGCTGCATACAGTGTAAAAAAATTAACTAGCTTTGCTGGGCTTGCATCATTATTCACAGACTGAAGTTTGTAGACTAACATTTTTTTAGACTCAGCATTCTTCAAACCTATGCTTAAAGTATATAAATTCAATTGAAAATGAATTTATCTCCATCACAAACACTTTATTCCATTTTCAGAAGAAAGATTGCCTAGCAATACCTACTTACATTGATGTCTTTAAGGATTTGTTCATTTAAAATTACTGGACTAGAGTTTAGGAGAGGGAAGAAAAAATCGGAATGAAGTGAATTTTACAAGTAAATGTAATAGCTTTATTTAGTATAAATTACTTCTCTCAAGTAGGATAACATGCTTGTCGTCTGATGAAATCTGTAGCAGAGACAATAAGGAAGGTCTACTTTGGTCCATGATGGCTGTAAACTTTAGCCTTAAGTCTGGCTGAAGCAGATAGCTGAAGCCTCGATAAAGAGTTTTATATTCAGCAACCAGGTAAAGTGAAGAAATTACTAGGGCAAATTCCTTCTCCTTTGTGCTAATTTGTAGACAGCTGAGATAACTGTGATCTCTGAGAAGGAACTGAACTATTTAAAGTAGCCTCAGGGTTTCTTTAGTTTATGGCCTTGTATTTACTATTTTAATGTCAGGCATTTACCTGATTACCCACTAAAGGGCTAATCTAATAACTGTAAGGTACTGAAACAGGATAGAAACCCATTTTGGTTCCTCTTTTCTTTAATACAGTGATGGATTTAGGATAACCTGATTGGACCTGAGTGCAGAGGTACATTAATGATGACAATGCTAACAGCAAGATACATGTGCAACACCCATAGAACTGCTTTCCGCTTACATGGAGTCAGACATGGTTAAAGTTCAGGCTCTAAATCAACAGTGAATTCAGAGCAGAGACAGAGCTGCTTAAGGATATGTCTGCTGCAATGTAAAAATTATACTGTCTTCAGTTGTATCGGTGTTCTAAAGTAGAGCAGAAGATACATTTGCTTGTTTGGGTTTTTTTCCTTTTTCCGTTTACTTGTCAGTGTCTGTCTGGTGGTTTTGTCATCATTTTTCTGTTGAAGTATTATGAAAAATGTGCATTTCTCTAAAAACTTTCACCCAAGCTTTGAAGTACTTAATTAGCACCAATTAAGTATTTATAATCAAATGGATGGAAATAAAATGCCACAACAAGCAGCAAAACACTTTATTTGGCATTTCAGCTGATGGTTGAGTTTAGAACTGAGTTTCTGAGAGTTGATCTTCCGAGTAGGAAAAGCAGGAATATGATATTCAAGTTGATAAATGAAGAAGGTAGAAATTTCTAGTTCAGAAAAAGTATGAAAAGAAAAAGGCATACAAGAAATGAAAAGGTTTTAACTCAGTACTATTTAATTTTGTATGATATTTGTTAAGTCTTGAGTGGGCATAGTAACATCATGGAAGGTGTTTTGGTTTTCATATGTTTGGGTGGATTTTTTTCTTTTCAGTATTGAAACCCAGGATTTGTCTCTGTTATAGAAAGTTACTATAAAGTAACTTCCCTAAAAGTAATTTTGACGTGATTATTACATTTCAAATATTTTTTTGTTTTTTCTAATTAACAGTTACCAATATAAAGTAGAGGGAAAGGCCACTTCTGGAAAAGGAGGCAGACGTTTCCTTCTCCAAATCAAATAGGTTTTAGGTTTTTTATGGTGACTACTAGCAAGCAGCTGTTAAGCGCTTTAGCAATATGCTCTTTTTATTTTGAGGATTACTTGCTGCAGGGTGACCTAATACAGAAGCATAGAGTTTTGAAAGTGCATATTTAGAGTATGGTGTCCTTTTGAAACTCACTTTTGATTATTAATAAGAAAGACAATACTGGCGATGACCACAAGATATTAATTAACATCCTCTTAATAGGTTCTTTCCATGCACAGCTAAATTCAGTTGTGCCCATTGCTTGTTACATTAACTGTATTATCATCCTCTGCTCGCTCTGTCCATCTTGTCTAGAATGTTTTATACTTAAAGTCTGTACATTACTTGGAGCTGAAATTAGGTGCTTATATTTGTGACAGTGCCTATTGCAAAGGGACCTTGTATTTTGACTGTAGTGTCTAACTGGTACCCTGCTACAAATACTAAGCTAGGCCTGAAATTACATTGATAAGTAGGATAGGAAAGAAAGAATAATAAGTGGAGAGGTCAGGCTTTCAGAAAGTAATTTTTTTCTTTGCTGCAATCAAATAACTGTGTGCAATTTTATGTATAGGTGAGATACTCCTAGACACTATTTGATCCCCTGCTTTTTTCCACCCGTTTGCCCTAGCCCCCCAAATAAAAAAAAAAAAGCCTGATAATGGTTTGATTTGATTTTATAGCTGATTTGATAATGTCATTGGATACAGGGTGATGCTTGCTTCAAAATTCCATTGCTGTAAAGGGAGTGCTCTGGTTTTGAAAGGGAACATACTGAGATAAGTTTGAAATCTCTATGTGGCCTTCTTGTCCCTTCTGATTAGCTTTGCATCACTTGGATAGAAAGAAAATAAACACTTGTGGCCTCCATAATCTGAGGAAACATGCAGATTGGGTTAAAAGTTGTCAAAGCTATGTTTGGCACCGAGTCTTACAGTCTTCAGCACAGCGATTAGAGAATAACTGGAGCATGGTCTACATCAGCAAGCCCTCCAGACAGTGGACTTGAAGCTTGCTTGGGACACCATATTGGGTCTGAACCAAGAAGAAGAGCTAGTTGGAACTAAATGATCTTTAAGGCCTCTTCCAACTCAACCCATTCTATGATTCTTTTGCCAAACTGTGGATGGTGTTCTTATTGCGAGTACCATGCTCCTTGTCAGTAACTTGTGTCCTGTTCCTGTTTCTGCATATGCCTTCTGTTATTTAGTGAAGTAATAGTGAGAAGTCAGCCCAGCTGTGAAGAGGAATTAGTGGGTAAAGAAGACTGACACACAGCTGTCTTGATGATTATCCAGGTCACAGTTAGAAATTTGTGTTGTTGATACTCCAGTTGTCTGTAAATAAATGACTGCTATAAACCTAAGGGAAGACAGAGGTCTCCCTACTTTTTTTGCCGTCTTCTCCTTACTTTGTAATCCCTCCAATACATCAGACATTTACAAAGAAGCAAGTTACTCTCCTTTTAGACAGTAGACCCTCTGTCTTGTCTTTCTGATCTCTTCTGTGTTCACTGGAAGTTTGCATGTGCCATACTCTAGAGGAAGAATTAAAATCTATGTGCCAACTTCATAACCTTAATTAGCATTTAAATTACACTTTGTAACTCTGCTTTTGCTGTTTCACCACACTGATGTGTTGCAACATTTTTTAACATTTCCAAACAGTTTTCCAAAGGAAAAGTATTGGGTAATACCTTTAGGAAAAGGAAATGTGCGTTTTGCAGAATTACAAAAGTTCTAATAACACTTATTTTCAGAGATCCCTACTGTGAAAGTACCAGTATTTTATACAAAGCACAACTTTGTATAGAGCCTTAGATTTATGATAGAAGTGGAAACACATTTAAACACTACAGTTGTTTCAGTGCTTCATGAAGCTGTGCATAACTTTGCATGAATTGGCATCCTGTTTCAACCCTAGCTCCACAGTGTGTAAGGAATGGGCAAAGCAGTCTGAGTGCTACACAGAGAGGTAGCATTATTTGGTGACCTCAAATAATATGAGACAGAAGAGTGGAGAGACTGATAGTAAGGCTGAACGACAAGGAAGGGCTAATGGTTTGGACACACTTCCTATTTTTGCATGAGTTTACATGGCAGAAGCCTGCCCAGAACCCATAGGCAGTGGTGGCAGTCAGGTGCTGTGGGAAGTACCTGCTCACTGGCTATTTTACACACTTCTCACAGCAGTCTGAGTGTCAAAAGATGGGAGCTATAAATCTTTTTCTTAACAGCTGTTGTTGTTCAGTATCTATCTTCTCTAGTTAAATTTTCATTATTGCTATTTCTGTAGCAGTGCGTTAGGATTTAGTACAGCACTCCCACAGCCTGCCCAGCACAGACATGGATCAAACTGGAAGGTTTTAAAGAAGATCTCAATTTCCTGAGTAAAAAAAAATAATTAAAAAATACCTATTTTTTTAACCATATGTCAACTTTTCTTTTTTTTTTTTTAAATTTTATTTTTTCTGTAGCTATTTCTGTGGAATTTATATGTCAAGGTATCTGATTTTTTGCAGATAGAGAGTAAGTTCTAGGTAAACCTTCCTTTTCTAAACCTATCTTATTAGTATGAAATAATCACTTTGGTATTTTTCATTTTATTCCTTTGATTTTTACAATAGGTTTGGTAAAATTATGTATGCTTGAACTTGGTTATTTAACTTATCTAATTTGGGCTCAGATAGTGAGGCAAAACCAGTGCAATTTTGAAATGTCAGGGAGGATGTGTGCAGCTTGTGGAGTTGATAGGTGTGAAAAAGCAGTCTTAAAAGACATTACTTGCTTTGAAAATCTGTGACTTGACTTGGCAATAGCAATGAATCTGCTGTAAGGAAAGGGGCAGATTTTTTTTTCCTCTTGGATTGCCAAATAGTTTGAATTGCACTTACAGATTATCTCAAGCTTGAAGGGACCCATAATGATCATTTAGTCCCACTCCCTGCTCCATGCAGGACTGCCTAAAACTAACCCATGTGATTAAGAGCATCATTGACACTCCTTGAACTCTGACAGGCTTGGTGGTGTGACCACTTTCCTGGGGAGCCTGTGCCGGTGACCAACCACCCTCTCCTAATAGCCAATTGGAACTTTCCCTGACCAGCTGCAGAGTCATTCACAACTGTTGCTTTTACCCTACTTCTGCAGTTCTTATCTAAATAGGAATGTTCTTTTAAACCGATGTGAGGTTGGGATACGTGCAGGCCTTCATAGCCTGTATTTTAGAACAGCTGCTGCTCTGTGTAGGCTTGTTTTGATCTGCAATTAGAGGCTGTTTAGGAATGTCCATACAAGGTGAACTTTCATGTTTCTTAAACTTTCTGCGAAGTTGTGCTCTTTAGAGAGTTGAAGAATTACTTGGTAGCAGCTCTTCTCTGAGCTGTTTCTAAATGATATTTACTCAAATCTATGTTTACACTTTTAAACAAGTAATTGGATTTTCAAAAGTGCCAGGCAGGTGCCAATCTTTTATGGCTCCAATGCCTGCACAGGGCAGTGAATATTTTATGCCAACTAGTGATTGCAGCATTTTGCCTGATTTATTTTCACATCTCCCCTTTAAGCTTGACATCATTCGGCTCAATTTCATAAGATGGTATTAGCAGAAGACTAAATAACGAAACTTGAGTTGTATGCCAAGGAATAAAAATATTCTTGCTGATTTCTCATAACAGTAATCTGCAAAGTTTAATAAAAAATATACTTCCCAGAATTAATATGTGGGTAATGCAGTTTTGCTGAAGGTATTTATGTGTGTGTAACTCTGAGAATTATGCAAGAGAGTTTAAAACCAAAAGGATAGACTCCTCTTCAGAAACAAAAGAAGACAAAACACAAATCTACATGTTCCCTGACTCCTAGCTGATTTTGGGGAGGCAGAATAGATATATAGGAAGCTGAGAAGTTACCTGCTACAGTATTATGTTTGTGGGTTTTATATGCTAACCTGTCACTTTCTTGGGTACAAAATGAAGCCTCACATTAGTCTTTTTACAGTATTATTTTTAAATTTTTTCCCCAAACAAGATGAAAAAAGGATAAGTTTGATAAGTCAAGAAAATATTGCCATGTAGAGTATTAGTATAATAGGAAAGGAAGCACAAATATCATATTTAAATCCAGGCGGAAAAATATTTTAGTATTGAAACCCCAAATATAGTATCTGTTTCTGAAATATTGGACTACTCATGTATAAAGCAGTGATTTCTTTTCAGTTGTTTTCAGCGATCTGAAACAATTGATAAACACTGAAATAGAAAAAACTGCCACAAGAGATCTTCTCTAAAGCTGGAAGTATCTGTCATTCAAGTCTTGACACAGAGAGCCGAAGATGAAATTCTAAACTGATTAGCTCATTAGAAAAATGAAATGGTGGGACCCTAATACTTGTGTGTGATGTCCCCATGCTTTATGTAGACAAATACACTTTTGTTAGCATATTTGAAGCATCATGAGTTCTGTTTAGGTTAAAAGAGATGCCTGGTATGCCTTGGTATTTCTGATTAATATATTCTGAGTTTGCTTTAACTTCTTTGCAAGTAAGCAGACTGTCATAACTATGTTAACTCTTGCCACTTGTTTTGTATTACAAGAAGTTTCATGGTTGAACCTGAAATGTCATCTCTATCTTTATCTATCTGTTAGCATTCTCAAGACTAATCCATAGATAAAACATACAAATAGGCAACTTGTAACTATAGTGTTAAGTGGTGATCTACATTCTTTATGCTAGGCTCAGTTCTGTATGCCAGTACCTAGCATTCATGTGAAGTCAATGAGCATCTGGTTGGGTAGGAGTGCAGAACTGGGGTTTTCCAGTCCAGAAGTAACCATCAAACGTCTTTGTATTTAAGCACTAGTCTTTTCAGAAAAATAACACTGAATGAATACATAATGAAATTATGGTGACCTATGGGATTACCTTACAATCAGTGCATGCCCTAAAATACTGCTTTGTAACATCTGTTTTATACTAAATGTTCGTGTTCAAGTGAGCCTTGTTAGCTATTTGATGGTGACAGACAAAAACATTTATAAACCTGTTATAATAAATGCCTTTTTAGTCTAAGAAAATGTGTGGTATGGCATTTATAAAATGGGAGGAAAAAGTCTGTGTGAGGCTAAAGAAGTCTTTTCTGCTGCCTTGTGTTAAAAATTCCTTTCTGTGCCGTGGGCTTGGATTTATTACTCTCAGTAATTGCACTAAAGTCAGTGAGGCTGATCACAGTAGCAAATTAACAAATGTGGGGGACTACATTTTTCTTTTACCATCAGAATCACAATGAAGCTGCAAATAAATGTAGTCACCTGCATTTTAACAAAGAATTAACCCTATTGTCACTTGCTATAAGTAAGAGGAATGTAGAGGTTTCTGTGGTGATGCCTATGCTGTGTTTTTGTAATGTATTTGATGCAACTATAAAGTTGCCAATATTAGAAATTTTGGTGTTCATTATTTGCTGTCATCACTGCCCTGTTGCTTGGCCACACAGAGCAGCTCCTGAAGCAGTGAGAACAGGCTTCTGCAGAAAAGAAATCAAATGGTTAGAGACTGGCAACAGAGAGGAAGTCCTGTGACACTCGGCAAGCAAAAGCACCTGCAGAAGTGTCAGAGATGCTTCAATTTTGGAGCTCTCACAGGTTTGAGCAGGTGTTTTAATTCCTTGCTGGTGGACTGAGCAGAAGAGTTAGCTCAAGGGATCAAAAAATGTATTGCTTTTACACCATGTGCTCCGTTTATTGTGTTTCTAGTATTGCTATCCTGTAGCTGCAGGCTGCAAGAAAAGATGGCTCTCGTGTGTCAGCCGCTTGTGCACTATCCAAGTGACCATGATCAATAGATGCCTTAAATATATTCAAAAGAGGGTCTGAAATTATATTGTCTTGTACTATGTAACATTTGACAGATTGTTAAGGCATTTTCTGAAAAGGATATCATTTTGTCATTAAACTGAGGTTAATTTCGTTTCATTAATGCACCTCAACTGAACATTCACAAATGTTCAATAAGAGGTTATAACAAACAAGGGATAAAGAGTTGTTTCCTAACTACACAGGCCAGTGCTGACACCTTGTGGCTTCGTTATTGAATAATTTCATAGTTTCATGTGGTTATTTCGGGCATAAATCATGATTAACTTGCTGTTGCCAGTGTTGTCTTCTTCGCTTCACAGCTACCTCAGTACCCAGTATTTTACTATCATGTGTAAGACAGCTTGTAACTTCGGGCTGTGTTAACTGCACAAAATATGAATAAGAACTAGGAGTGTCTGTTTTTTCTTGAAGGGGACTTGGAAAGTTTCAGTTCAGTGCACAAAATCATGAATCCTAATGCAGCAGCAGCAGACAGAAGTTACAAGCTTCTCTCTTACTAGCTAATACCTCATTTTATATTTTCCTTTCCATAGAAGAACACTGAAGACTACCATTACTTACCATATGTGTACTTTTAGGCACATGCATGTTTTCTGCAGTGACACAAAAGCATTCCTTTCCTGCCCTCTTCGCTATTGAAGCATTACGAATAGCAAAAATACATCCAAAAGGACTGAGGATTTCTGGAAGTATAGGACCCTGGGGTATACTTCTTATCTACGGCCATAAAACATTTAAACCATGATTTATCAGTGCAATATACCCCTAGATGGGCATCTAATCTACAGTCACATAATGCTTCAAAGCTTGAATAAAACCAGCTGTTAAGGATGCAGTTGTTTGAAATCTGTTGTGGAAATAAGTTTTCAGAGCTTGAGGTGTGCCTTGTGAAGACCATGCATTGTCCCTCAACAGTCACCTCAGAACTTGTTTTCTGATGTTTATGGTCATGTCCTGTTCTTAAGTGTTCATGTTGTGGTCGTACATGAGTTAGAAATCTTTATTTCATTGCATTGTGGATTTGGTTTTGTTTGTTTGTTTGTTTTATTATTTTATTTCTGATATGTTTAGTTATTTATAATGAAGAGTAAAAGAATTGAAACGGAAAGGTTTTCTACAGCAGGGACCAAATCCTTAGCTTATGTAAATCAATATCACTTAAGTCAAAGAGGTGCCATTAATTTCTGTTCCTGAAGAACATGACTGCCAGAGTCTGTTAAGAAAAATGCAAGGAATAAGGGCGTGCTTTGAAGGTTTGATTTGCTGCCATCTGTTTATTTAACTTCCCCCCGTGTAAATCTTAATTGACACTTACTAATTGAACTTTAATGCAGTAAATGTATTATAATGAGCCATTAGAGTCTCTTTGGCATGCTTCCTCCATAAGGTTCAGGTAGTGATGTGCCCTTGTTACCTATTTCAGCACCCTGCCAGGAGGCAGATCTATCTGATCAAAGAGCAGTGAGTGGCAGCATCATTTTAAGGTGCAATAAAAGCTTCTCATACAGACAACTGCTTGTAATGCCTCATCACCACCAGGATCAAACGAGGTACTTGTAGGTCTATAAATACCTTCATTGCAAGAAAGGAAAGTACCCTGTCAAACCTACACGAGACCTGTTCAGAAGAGGAAAATAAGGAGTTGCAGGAGCCAAGAGTGACCTTTATAAGCATGAATGTGTGCGTAACAGACAGGAAAGGTTTTGCAGCACCAACAAGTTGGGACTGTGCACAAAAACTCTAGGAAACTGGATGGGTAGGATGCAGTGTGGGTTACAGGAAGCATGTAGAGAAATCTCTACCTTTCCTCCTTGGGATGATGATAGGGATAGGTCTCTGCTATAGTCTGTTGTCTTTGTATTGTTCTGCCTTTAAAATCTGGTTTATGAACAGTTGTGTTTCCACTTTACAAGTTAAAAAGAATTCGGTTCAGGGGAATCTCAACTTTTAGACATCCGCATTGCACAAGAAATGCTCCACCAAAGTCCTGCTGGTCAGAAATCTACCATGAAGTCACATAACGCTAAATTTCAAACTTGCATGTAAATCCTAAAACGGAAAATAAAGAAAAAAATCCCCTACCTCTGCATTTTTTACATGTTTATTGGTATGCAACCTCTGTAGTAAGTTGTAGAGGCTATGCTGCCCCTCTTTCGGAAGAGGAAGAACCCTCTTGTGGTTTTATGGTGGCATTACAATAGCTTTAGTACTCGCTGAAGGGTTGTATTCGGCTGTGGAAAGAAAACTGTTTCAGCAGCGTACTGCCAGCTAGTTCAAATGTTGTGGATTCCAGCTCTCAAAACTTGCTCAGTCCAAGCCTATTTATTATAGAGGCATCTGGATCATCTGTAAAATGTTAGCTGTCACCCTCAGGCGTGGATGGCAGATGCAAGAAATCAGTCCTCACTAGATTGATTGTGGAAAACATTTCATGCAACATAGTGTTAGAAGTGTCAGGTCTAAAAACCCATAGAAAATTACTTCCTCAGTAGGCCTAATTTCCAGTAAAAGCGCAGATGCTTCCTTGTTCCTTCCTTCCTTGTTAAATAACTTGATGCCAGAACACGTTCAGACAAGACAAAATTCTGCAGCCGGTTTAACCAGTGTTGCTCTCCTCCGTACAATGACACTGCAATTTCAGAGCGTTTTCTGCCTTCAGAAACTACAGTAGGGACGAGAGAGCAGCGACAAGGCTCCGCTGCTGGGATGGGGGCGAGGACATGAAGCAAGCTGCTGGGCTCTCAACCTCCAGCAGCCTTCTTGAGGAGAAGCAAGGGCAGCAGTGGGGAGCCTCAGCCCGAGCTCGGCAGCAACTGAAGCCGGAGGGGTCGGATAAAGGACCCCCGGGACACCCCGTACCGCGGGTGTGGGGAGCGGAACTACATTTCCCAGCACCCTTCCCCACCGGCACCTCCCCTTCCCCGCCGGGCTGGGCCTACGCCCGCACCCGGAGCCGCGGGGCGGCACTACAGCGCCCGGGAGCCCCGGCCACCCTTCCGCGCCCTCGCCTGTGGCGGCGGCGGTGGTGGTGGTAGTAGGTCCGCTTCGCCCGCTGTCAGCGGCAGCCGAGCCCGGCGCTGCGCGGCGCGGCGGCGCCATGGCTGACAGCGGAAAGCCCTCGGAGGCTCCGGCCGTGGCCCCTCCGGGCTCGCCGGCGCAGGAGCGGCGGCCGGGTGGCTCCCCCAGCGTGGGTACCGCCGGGGCGGAGGGAGCGGCGGCCATGCCGCGGCTGCCGTTGGGCAGCCCAGGCGGGGCGGCGGGGATGTCGCTGCCAAGGCTGGAGAAGCCGATCAAACAGGCCTTCTACAACACCGGGGCGCTGCTGTTCGCGGGGCTGTGCTGCGGAGCCGCCGTCCTGGTCTACTTTATCCTGGAGGCCTTCCTGCGGCCGCTGCTCTGGGCTGTGCTCTGCGGCACCTTCCTGCACCCCTTCAAGAGCTCGTTGACGGCGCTGGGCCGCCGCTGGCTCGGCCGCCTGCAGCGCTCCCGCACGCCCGTCCTGCTGGCCGCCCTCCTCCTCCCCATCTGCTTCGCCAACTACGGCGTGGAGGCGCTGGGTGAGCAGGTGCTGCGGCGGCGGCGGCTCCTGCTGCTCCTGGGCGCCGGGGGGCCGCTGCTCTACGGACTCTACTGCCTGGGCAGCTCCCTGGGCGTGCAGGTGCTGCTGGCCCAGGCCGGCCGCCTCATCTGCCAGGGGCTGGACTACTTCAGCAGCCAGTGGGTGAGTGCCCGCCTCGGCGGGAACGGGCGCCGCGGGTGGCCGAACTCCTGTGGGGGGTACGCGGGGCTGCGGGCTCCAGCTTCCCCCGCACTGCCTCGGCGTTTCACCGGGGGGGGGGGGGGGGGGGGGGAATGTGGCTTTGGGCTACCCCGGGGGGCGGCCGCCATCTCACTTGTTGCACGGCGGCAGGGGGCTGGCGGGGCGGGGAAGGAGGAGCGGACACGCTCCCTCTGTTGATATTTACTATTGGTAGTTTAGCCATGCTCCAGGTTTGAATTACCTCTGGCTTAGCAGCGTCTCAAGCGAGGTCTTGCGCAAACATCGGCTCTTGTGGAGCTGTAAAGTGTGCATGAAGTGCTGTAAACTAGCAGCTGAGCTCCCCAGGTGACTTCGGGCGAAAGCTTACAAATGTTACTTACACTAATAAAGAGACTGGAGACTGCTTTTCCTTATGTTGTCTTCAATGTATAGAGACTAAGTAAAACTTCTGGCATAACTAATTTTCATTTTGTTAGTGGTAATTGAAAATGCAAAAAGGTACTAGAGATGTGAAGTGAATGCATGTATGAAAACACAGAAGATCAGTAAGTTATACTTTTATTAAATCTGATGTGCAGTTGACATTCTTAGATTGCTTGGTGCCAAAGACTCATTTTTTAAGCTGTTCTAGTTTTTTAAACAAAACAGCACCGCTCCCCTCTTAGTGGGGAAATTACATTCTCAGTTGGTTTAATGGGGATATATGTGGAGATAAAACTGAAGAACTACTTAAAACTGATCGTACATGGGCAAGAAACCAAAACCACCACCGCCAAAACTCTAATAAGCTTGTCCAGGCTTCTGATTTTGTATACTAGTTTTATCTCTTTGGTGGAGCTGGCGAATGCTGATATCTCAAACACAACTTTGGAGGTGTATACCAGGAACAAAAAAGTAATAGTTCTTCTGAATGTACTGACCAAGGATGTTGTGCGCTATTTCTAGCTTGAATAGGGTAGACTGGAGAATGTGTTTGTCTCTTAAAAGTAAACATTGGAAGAAGTGATTTTGTTGGCTTTCTAGTCTAAAGTGTTGTTAAATACTGAAAAATGTCGGGGCAGATCTGTTTCTGGTCTGCTCTGTCTCAGAAGTATAATAAAGACTGAGTAGATAGAGACATACTGTATTTTTATAAAGAGGCACTGAGTGGGGAAAGAATCTAAGCATTGGCTTGGTACTGATGGGAAGTCGAGATTTCTTGCCGCACAATTTATTTGATCAGCTTAAGACTTCTCCTTGCATTGGCTTACCCGTTTTCTTTTTAACAAGTTGGCAGTCTTGCTACACTAGCTGACTTGGCTAAGTCCAGTCCTTTATTCAGAATTCGTTACACTGTGTAAGTAGAAGGGGGGTAAAGGAAGCTGCACTGATTTGACCTCATAACTATGGTTGTAATGCACTGCTGGATGTCTGTGCATGCTCAGTGCAGTTTTGTTTAGCGGTGTCTGACGCTTGTTTTGCACCAGTGTTTCTGATACAGCACTTGTGTTCACTGAAGTTCTGTAGGGTTTTAGCTGGGCAAAAGACACTAAGCTCCCAGAACTCTTTTGACTTGTGTTCCTTGGCAAGATGTTTGGCTTTGTGTCAGAATAACTGACCATGGGCTTCCATAAGAAAACCAGTTGCTGTAGCTTTCTAAGCAAACTGCCTGTGCCTCTTTCTGGGGCCCTATATGAGAAACAAACGGTAGGCATTCCTTTGTAAATACGCTCAACTCCGCATGGCATCATCTATAATGCTTTACAGTGTTTTCCTATTCCAGTTTTCCAAATTTTGCTGTGAAGTTGATTTGTGCTTTCTCAGATATGTAGCAGGATAACTTAATTTTATTCATGTTTTTGAGGAGCCTTGAGCTAGATCAGTTAATAGTATCTAACTTCAGTTATGCATTTTAAAGCTGTTTAATTGCCACGTTATATTGCAAGACTCTGTTTGCATGTGTAAGTTCTGCCTGCTAGCTGCACAGGAGTTGTGCTTATTACAAGTCAGCTTGCTCCATTGTACTGTTCTTCTCTGGGACCTGACTCTTACAGGTTCCTTCTGTATGTTATCTTGCAGGAAGATTACAACTGGTTTTGTTTGTAGATATTCTATTTGATAAGCAACTGGAATGGTGATTACATTTCTTGCACAGTTTCTTTTAGCAGCCCACTAAGCCAGTCTAGATTTTTGTATTTTGAAATATTTTGCTATGGAAAAAATTTAATTAACATAAGTAAATTTTCCCATTAGACAGCAAGAAATACTTTCTTGCCAAGAACATGGCAGGTATATAAATAATTCATTAAAAGCATAAAAGAGATGAACAAGCATGGTGTGTTTCAAGTGTGAGACTAGTATCTGATTAGCATAGTACATTTGTTTATGGTAATTTTCATCTTGTGAACTATGAATATCTGTGCCCCAGCAACTGAACCTGCCTCGGGCTGCAGAGGTGTATGGTGCATTTATTTTTATTTGGAACTTTGCCTCACCTAGATGGTGCTGCTGCTTACAGAGAGAAAGAACATGCATGGTTGTCTTCTCTGTTTTTGCTTCCCTCTGCTGTACTAGAGAAGTGAGGAATTTGAGTGAGAACAATGATGGCTTTTTGGGACATCAATTTGGTGTTCTCTAAAGGTAACTAAAGGTATTTTTTGGTGTCTACTTAGCCATGATAAAGAGACAGAAATTCTCTTCTGACCCAGAAATGTTCTCCAAATGCAGCAATTGCATATGATGATGACATAGGAAGCCGAATCTTGGCACCAGTATGTTAGAGAGCTTTCCTGTCTTCAAATCTGGGAAAGCCATTCCTGGAGTTGATGAGTGAAGATTTGGAAATGGTTATGTTCCTGTCAATGGTTCTTAAGTAACATCTGCAATTTCGGAATTAGGAATCCTAGATACCTCCATGATGGGACCTTGTGATAGATGATGGCAAAACACTGCATTTGAGGGATAAGTCCAAGATCTTAGGCTAGTCTACAAGCATCTTGTTCCCACGGTCTCCTTTTCCTTCATGCTTTACAGTTCCTGCGTCATCTTTGAAGAAACTTGCGCAACAGACGTAGGAGCTGGTTTTATATTCCAGATGAGTTCTTTGCTCTGACTCCAGACTTCTCTATGAGTTATTTGCAGAAGTGTATCAGAAAGGACATGCACTCTACATGAACTTCAGTGGTGTATAATAGGGAAGGGGAATGTTCTTCTGTACTTTTTTTTCTTGGACAAGAGTTTGTCCTATAGCAGATTGAATATACCCTTATATGTGTCATCAGTTTCAGCATGGTTAGCATACGTGCTGAAGATTAATCTTGGATTGCCTTGTTGTCCTAGTTTTAGACATATAGAAATATGCTTGTATCCAGCACTGTATCAAAGGTATGGGAAATTCTTTCTTTTCAACATGAGTTCAGACTACTTTAGCCTGACATTTTACACTTGCAGCAATACACAGGAAATGCCAGCTTTTGGTTGTGTTTTTTATTTTTTTTTTGTTCAGCAGGGTTCACATGGTCATATTTATTTAGAAAATGGGTAGTTTGTAGATCCTGACAGATGAAATTGATTATACAGCTGCTCTACATTGATTCTGAAGTTCATGTTAGTAAATTAAATCTGATATAATTGTCAGAATTCTCTAGACTTAACTTGCTTACAGGATTATCAGTTGCTCTCAGGTGGCCAGACTTTCTTGCTTGGTTTTGCCACAAGTTACTGGTCGGGGTCAGAACTGTGTGTGTGCCAGAGTGTATTTATATCTCTGTAGTAGGTACAACTCATGTTGTTCCACTGGTTAGCATGTAGTTAGAAGACCTGATCGGTCCTTTCCTCATTGCAATGTTGGGCAAATTTGGAAACACCATTTGCTGTGACCACTACATTGGAATATTGTCAAAGTAGATATTTCCTGGTTTAGCCACTCAGCTGTTTGCTCCCTGCCAGGGAAGCTCTCAAAGACATCCACGAGGGAAACTTCCATTTGTGGTGGCACTACATGTCAGCAGTCCCTGAAGTAACTTGAAGACTGACATTCTGAAACAGGCTTCTTGGCAAATATTTTGGGTCACAGGCTCCAAGAAGCTTGGATTCCACAGTCCTATTCACTGTACAAGGTTCACCTGATAGGGCAGTTTCTCTTTTAGCAAAGGAAAAGGTTAAGTTTGATTATAAAGTGGGAATAACTATAAATGAACAAAACACAGTTACGATTTTTGAGGTTCATATAATTTCTCTTTTTTTGAGGTTTCTTTATTTTTTTTCCCTTTCTTCTTAGAGTAGGCTTGCAGGTTTCTAAAACTTGCCCAGCATAACCCCCAAAAGCCAAACAAAACCAAAAACAACACCCCACCCCCAACCTCTACCACCTAAATAAGCCCGTAAGTATTCTCTCTGCTGTTTATAATAATCCTTTCATTATTTGGTATCATGGCTTATAAATCTCACAGACAGGTACTGACTGTAAACACATCTTGCCAAAACCACAGGCTTTGGTTTGTTTTCACAACTTGGTAGTGATCAACGCCGTAGGCACCGAATGTAGCCTATTTAAAAACATGATGGGGAGGGGCAGGGAAAGTCTGAGATGTTGGTAGTGTTTTCTTTTCCACCTTTGTTTTTCCCTTCCACACCCACCCTAATTTTTGGCAGATCCTGCTGTGAGGTACCTTTCTTGAAAAGGCTTAGGAGCTTGTTTAGGTTCACATGCAAGAACTGCAGCTCCAGGCACTAGGCTGACTGCTAGCCTTGAGGTGAATGAAACAGGACGCTACATAATGTTACTTACTTTTTGTATTTATATGTGTTATTTGAATGCAGTGATATTTCTTTTCCTACCACTTCTGAAATGAGCGGCTGTTAGGGAACTGTCCAGCAAAATTTTAGCTGTGGTCTGTATAATAAAGCAAGAAGGTGAAGAAGCTGCGTATGTTGAGGAGCCTTTTCTTCTGAAAGTCACCATGAAGCATGTCAGAGGAGTGGTACTCTGTATGCAGGGAGAAAACTTGATGTTCTCTGAAAAAACTTCTTTTCACAAGTGAATCTTGAAAAGTTTGATTTCTGAATAGCATTTTTATTAACTGAGTTTCTCAAATAACTTGTTTTAAGACAGGAAGAGTGAACTAAAGGAGGGTAATCTTCAACATCCATAGCTGCAGTCTGGATATCTGAGGTTTAATGGATTTCCTTAACTTCACAGCACAGGAAGTGTTGCAGGACACATTGAAAATACTTTTAACCTGTGTGTGACAGTATTGATTTTGATGGTCAGTTCTCCCCTGCCCCAGGATTCTAGTTACAAGTTTGTACTGTTGTCCCTTCAAAAGAAGGGAGGCTTACTAAACACTAGATTTCTGTTTCACGTTATTTAGCAGTCTATGTTAATTCCAAGCATATTGATAAGTGCCACTGCTGGGGATTCTAGAAGAAACAGCTAGGTACTGTTCTAGCCGTTTGGACTTAGTAGAAGGAATAACCCAGTCTGTCAGGTTTATGCTTACTTGTATTCACTTAGGAAAGATATCAGGATGTCATTTACCTGCCGGGGTAAATGATGGCTGCCTTAATGAAGGCAAGAGGGGGTTCAGTTTACTCTGAGATGAGCAGTAGTATTACAGGTGTGCTCAGTTGGTTTGTTGTTTTTTTGTGTGTGTGGTTTTGTTTGTTTTGGTTAGGTTTTGGGTTTTGTGGTTTTGTTTTTTTTTTTTTTTTTTGTGTGGATTTTTGGTTTGTATTTGTGTCTGTTTGACCAAGACTGTCTCCATGCTAACTGAAGGGCAGTTACACTTTCATTGTTCTGCCAAACTCTGCATATTGTGGGACTTTTTTCCTCTTGTGCACTTAGGAATATACAGTAAAACCATGTGGAATTAATTTCAGTTTGGAAAACTGGAATCAGAGTGACATTTTCATAATTCCTCACCTGCCTCCCTGTGGCGATCATGATGGCAAGCACAGGTTGGCTTTTAAGTGATACATTTGATGCCTTGTGTCCCTTTTCAAACAAAACTAAAAAGCCTCAAACAAACAAAAACTCCAAACAAAACCAAAACCACCTTTTCTGTGTGATTTCCAAGTTGAAGAGAGCAGCCTGGGAAAAAAACACCACAATAGCAAAGGGAGAGGGTAGATCGGCAACTAGAAAATGAAAGAGTTGAAATGCACCATTTGGTAGATCCTGACTTGTTAAAAGCTGTAAACTTTTGGAAGGCTGGCAGGGCTTATATCAAAAGAAGTAGCTGTTGGTTATTCTGCTCAGTCTTCACTGTTGTGTATAAAATGGGGTGGTTTACATGGTAGGAAATGTGTTTATTGCTGGATGTGCAGTTCTAGGGAGGCTGAGTTTTTCTGAGAGCTTTACTATTGGTGAGGAGCTCTTCTTACGTACTCCACTCCAGGCATATGCTTCAGTTGCCCTGTTGTTGATGCCTGTCTTATCTCTGTGAGCCTGTTCAGCTATAACTGAATTAGATTATAAGTAAAGTACCATGGGATTTTTTTCTGGATAGTTTTTTGTCAGTTTAAGGAGCTTCTCCTTGCTGGGGACCGTTGAAGCTGCTGTGCAGAAGAGGTGGGACTGCCTGACTGGCAGTGGGAGAGAATGAACTACTACTCTTAGAAGCAGTGACCTATTAAATGAGTTCATTTATAAAACCTCTCCCTTAGAGATCAGCTTGCTGATAGGAAATAAAGGGTGTGAACTGTGCAAATAAGGAATTTTGCTCTTCAGTATAAGTCAATATAAATGTCACTACGACTTCAATAGTAAGAAAGAGTTCATTCTAAAAAAAAAAAAAATAATTATGCCAAAGCCAAAAGAATGTTTTAGATTTTCCGTTTATTTCAATTTTTAACTGGCACTGGAAACAGACTTTCAGTAACATTGGTGGTACTGTCATGCTGATAAATTCTGGACTTTCCAACACTGAAATGTAAAAGGAAAAACACTGAAGCAGACGCTTTTGAGCTTAACGTAAAAGCTGCATCTTTCTATGCTGTAATTTTGCCTCCAGTTGGTAAGGTAAAGAAAACTGAAATCTAGATACATCTAAATCTGGCCACTGTAACTCAAAAGAGGATACTGAAATCCATGAAGTTGCACTGCACTCTTAACAGCTATTTATTAAGGTCAGTTTTAAATTATATGTCTAAAGGGAAACCAACATTTTCAATTTGTGAGGCTTACTACAAAATGCAAAGGAGATGTGAGAAATGAGCTCTTTGCTGTCTGTTCAGACAAGGTAAGTAAGGCAAGGAAGAAGGAGGAAAGTACAGGATTAAACCATCCTAAAATTGCACTGTATGGGATTTGTGCATGTCTGTAAGTGTGATTAGCTTGTTTATTTTAAAATTAGTTATTTCTCTCCATTCAGCAGAAATAAATACTTTTATTTGGGTAATTTGCTAAGCTTTTAGAAATGGGAATTGATGAGTTGTTGTAACTTACAACACAAAAAAAATATTGAATACCTAAACCCTGAAATGCTAGCTATTAATTTGGTTACATGCACGGTTGAAAGCAGTGCAAAAAGTTTTGCTTTGTTGGCTGGCAAACATACGTTTATGCCCTGTTAGCCTCCTACTTTTGGCATATTTCGAATCAGAAAGTTTAATTTATTGAGTTTGTAATTTACCATTAAATTCAAAAGCAAAAGAGTGAAATTGGCTTGATGCTGGGACATTTATCATAAAGAAGATGCTGTGTGGCAAGTAGGATGGCATCTTCATGCTGAGTTATCCCTTGCAGTTACAGTTGTGTTGTAATATGCCTTGTGAGCGAATGAGTTACAAACCTATGCTGTTCAAGAAGTGCTGACGTGCCTTTCAGATAATGTTTTGCTTATCCATGTTTTGCTTATCCGTTGATGACTTAATATCGAGGGGTTTTAATATCTAAGGGTCTTAATATCTAAGGGCTGTGTTAGAGATTTGTCTTGAGTCCACATATGGCCATAAGCAAGCTCTGTTGATGCAAAACTGGAGGTAAATAGCAGTGAAAAATTGGACTGATCAGCTTTGATAAGAAAGATTAGTATGAAAAGGGTATCTAGGCATTTGTTACCATTTCTTAGGCATTTTTTAAATTGCCTTGTGTGTATGAGCATTCCCCCTGAAGCTGACAGGGCCCATCAGTGCTTCTCTGCTGAATTCAGTACAGTTAAGATTTTTTTCTACGCCAAATAGGTACATGGGAATAGACACAAAACCTGCTTTTCACAGGGACTGTTGCTTCTTCAGCCTGGGTCATACAGCGCAGAGTAAAGAGGTGAAAGCCCTTTTGGTGTGTCCTGTCCAATGCCTCATTCTGTGTCTCTGCCGGTGTACTCTTTCTTGTTACAGTGACATCTGATTCAGTAAATGTTTGTGATAGAAGTTATGTTTAAAGTTCATTGGGTTTTATGGGTTTGTAAGTGTAAATTTGAAGGTGCCTGTAACTGCTTATGGATAGGGAATGTTTGTTGAATTTGGGCCAGGAATATATTTATTGATTTATTAATATTTTTATTTTAAAGATGCAGCACAGTTAACAGGTCTTCATACTTCTTTTATTTCACATCTTCTACTGAGTAGCGGCTTTTAACCTCCTGTTGCCTCTTCTGGTTTCTGCTCTTTTTTCAGCATTTTCAAGCTCAAATTCTTCATCTCAGTATTCTTAATTAGAATTCTGTGTTATGGTTTATCTGAGGAGCAGGATTGTAGAAAGCAGTTAGAAGCCGCAAAACCAAAATGACCACATCTTCCTCTTTGTATGTTGTCACAGACATTTTTCTGTCTCTGTAATGGTTTTAGGTAAATATTTGATAAAATTGTATGTCACAAGATATTTAAAGGCATGACTGTTTTGTGGTCCAGCACTGCTGAGGAACATCATTTTTTGTTGTGCATCCTAATGGCTATCTTTCATTTCCCCCCCCACTGCCCTTTTTGTCTCTTTGGGCTGGAACACAGGAGCTGACAAGCTGCTCTGTGCTGAGTAAGTGCTGCCTTGCTGGCGCTGTCTCCCTGTGGCCCCACTGGTGGCTCTATTTTGTTTAGGTTCTCACCTTTTGGTAACAGTTCCAGAATACTTGCTTGGTCTCAGGTGCAGAAACATCTTCCTTTAGGGTTTGTGTCCAGCAAAGCGTGTACAGTCCTGTTTCACATGAGAACCATACCGGAGGTATATATAGCCTGTCCTTAGACTTTGGGCAGACTTAATGTTTCTCTTACATGGAGCAAAACCTCCTGTTTCAGAATTGACAGTTGTGAAATGTGGGCTTCTTAAAGAATTAGAACCCAACTTCAGTTTTCTTGATACGATGGCTTGGGGTGCATGCATATACACATGGACCAAAATATAGTTCTGTTGTACTCATGCGTGTATCCATACCTGTGTGTATCGTTCTCTTAAAGATATGGACCTTGGTGGTTGGTTACCTGCTGATGGTTTCATTCAAGTGGAATATAAGCACTGAACGTTACTTAAAAGCAGTCTCTGTCCCTGTCTGGATTATGCTGCTCTTTCACTTAGGTGAGTAACAAGAAGTTATTACCCTAATATGTCCACTGGGATTCTTTTATCTTGCAGACAAAGCTACTTCCTTGCTCTTCATAATGGGCTCTTAGCTGAGCTGTTTTCTGCAGCTGGGATCTGCAGGCTGTTTTCTCTGCTCAGTAATTCTGGCTGCATGTGTCCAGCAGGGAGTGTTGGAGCAGGAAATGGGAAAGCATGAAGAAAGCAGCATGTGTCTTCCACTGCTCCTGCCCATTTTGTACTTCTCATGGCTTTCCCTTATTTGGCTCATAGACCTTGTACTTACTAGCAGTAAAGAAGGGCTAGGGTCACATGTGGGTGGATTTAGACTTTCCCTTGTGGTGATTTTTAGTGTTATTATTTTTTGAGAGCCTTCCATTAATTGAGACTGAAGCTGTAAAATATATTTATTAGTAGTAACAGAAGAAAAAAAAGTTTCTATCAGTAGTTAACAAGCATACAGTGTGATATCAACAGTCAAATAAATTTGCCAGTAATCTATATGATCTGCTAATACAAATAGAAGGCTATAGTTAGTAATATTAAGTATTTAATACGGAATTGTCAGATTATATTATCATATCAGTTTATGATGGAAGTATGATGCAAATAATAGAAGAACATCATGATAAAAGGTTTCACAGTATACTTCATGATTAACTTTGCTTTAGCAGCAGGTTTCAAGGGTTGTTCTGACCATGTGGCAACATGAGGTTTTAAGCTGCACATACTGGTTTTGCATTTGCTTACATTTTGGCAGTTGTGTATTTGCTGGAAGTACTAGCTGGAAAGCCAAAACTCAAGAAGTCACTGCTTGATGCTATTATGTGGAGATTTAACATAAATGTAGATTGTTGGAGGTGGGAATTTGATTTGCCTCTGATATCTGACATAGAATCATAGAATCATGATGAATCTTAAGATCATCTAGTTCCACCCCCCCGCCGTGTTTAAATGCTTTTATTTTATGCGTATTTTCATGTAATTTTGCATGTGGATTTTAAAATTGTTCTCTAGATCAGCATGGTTTAAAGTCACTGAAGTTAGGAATGGTAACATCTTGGTGTATTAATTGAGAAACTTGTTCACCTGTGTTTTCTAGTCTTCCTTTCTGTGAATGTAAAAAAACTAGCTTGCTTTATGACAGTTTCTGTCCAGATTGTTCTTGATGTGATTGATGTGGTGCCTCTCTTGGTTTTGCTAAATGTAGAGTTTATTAACAGCATAATTTTTCTTTAAAAAAGCCAACCAAAAACCTAAATAAAACCCAACCCTGTGTCTTTCAGCTTCTGTGGCAGGTTCCTGGAGAATTCCTGTGTTTCTGGTTATAGTTTTTCTGATGACTGTAGGCATGTTGTATGAACAACAGAATGGAAAGGAGTCCTCTGGTAAGAAATGAGACACTGTTTCTTTTATTGTTGGAGGCAAAAGTTTTGTAAAGTCAAGTAAAAAATTCTGGACTATAAGTTCAATATCATACTGATTGCGAGAATTGATGGTAAGAGTTGTAGTGCATTTCTCATGCTGAAATGAAGCTTTTGACTCTGCAGAAATTTGTTGCAATGGACGGATGTTTCTTTTCCATAACAAAGTAAGGACTCTCATTGTCAAGCCCAGTAGCTTAAGTTTACATAATCCTGTATGTAGTTTCAAGCATCAAGCAAGCCCAGGGAATTTGAAATCAGAAATGAGCAATATGGGTTTAGTAGCTTCCGTAAGATTGAGTATGAGAGAAACTGAGACAACTGTATCCAGCAAGTTTCTTGTATCCAGTCATTTGTTTTTAAAATACCACATTTTTAATATTATGATTTGTGTTTAGACTTTGAGAAAAAACATATTCTGCCTGTTGTGAGTCAGTTTTACATAAAAACAAATGTCAGGTGTTCCTTTTGAGTACTACTTGTGTGATTATTTTGGGAAGCTTCCTGTCTTGCTGTTTTAGTTTTCTTGAAAATCATCATAATCTTGTTTAGTAAAAGTGATGATCTGGTACAGAGATTTTTAGATTAATCAGACTGCCAGCAACTGTGAGTGACTTGGCTAGTAGTAGTCTATTATCAAGGAAAATGCTAAGTAAACAATGGGTTTTGTTGTTTTTGGCTCCTGGTATATTGTAATAGTGAGTAACACTCTTTCCTGTTTGATTATATTGACTGTGTATCATATATGTTAAAAACTGACAGTGTTTATGCATATAATTCTGTTGCTTGACAGTTTCAGTGGATTCATTTTGAGACTTAAGTTTTTCTTTTTTTGCGTACATGTGTGTATTTTACAGGGGCAGAACTTCCTGGTCAGATGATTTCCATTGCTGCTTCAACAATTGCCATGGCTATTTCAATGACAGAAGACATGTCTGGTAGTGAACATTCCTCAAAACCCTCAGGTGACTGAATACTCTGTAAGAAACATTTGAATTTGCTCTAAAGGCATGAAATTGGAGGGAATTAAGAACAAATTTCAAACTAGTCCCTATCCTCTTCATCCTGTCCAAAACAGCACACGTATACTTACCTTGTGAAACAGGTTTATCTGTTTTTAAAATGTTGAGATGACAATAATAGAAAAGCTGTCTTGCAAATGATAGTTTACATGGCTGTCTGTACATTTAGAAGGCTTGATTAGAAGGATTTTTTTATGTTTCATTGTTTTGGTTTGAGATTTGCTGGTCATTGGTTCGTTTTTTGTTTTGTTGTTTTTTTTTTCTTGTTAGAATGAGAGTATCTTTTTTTTTTTGTTGTTAGTGTTTTTATTTTTCCTAGTCTTTTTTTTTTTATTTGTTGGTAGTTAAAAGATATAACTTGACTTCTGGACTGGGTACAGACAGACTGGAATGATTTTTGTGTACATCACAGTGACAAAGCTCCTCTTTGTTCAGCTACGGCATGATCAAAGTCTTTTCCTGTAGTGAGTTTACTTGACACCGTAGCTTGAATCACAATACTTTCACTTGCAGTAACACAACTAGAAGTCTGTAAGAGATGGCTGGAAAGAGTTACAAAAAAATTGTTTTGGTGGCCATCACTGGATTTGTATGCTACCATCATTTTTCTGGGTAGGCCTTTGATGGAATTCTACACTAGAGAAATAAACTATTATGGAGATCTCTGGAAATTGAAAGATTTCATCTGTTCGCCGCAAGTAGACAAACCAGGTCATTAAACTTGACGGAATGTGAACTTACAAAAATTAATTTTTAAATATAAAAAAGGCAGCTTTAGACAACTTATTCTTTTCTTATCTTCTGCATTTTAACGTATCAATATAAAAATTTTGACTATCATCAAAGCAAATATAAAACCCTATGGATGTATGTCCTGAAATGTGAGAGCGGAGCATCATGGTGACAGTTCTCTTACATCACTGACTCTAATTTTGGAAATGAGATTATTATTTTAGCTGGATTTTTGAGCATTCGGTCAAGCAGCACTCTTCCACAAATGTGCTGTTAGTGGTTGTGTTCTTGTTTGTTGCCCCCTTTTTTGTCTTTTTAACTTGTCAGTTATTTTTTTTTCCTTCATTTTATTTTGTCCAGTTTTCATGTTCTAACTTTTATTGGCCAAAAGAAAACTGCACTGGTTTTACAAAGGTGTCTTTTGTAGTGAAAGTGGTTTTGACTTATTTTCTTGAGACTGTCAAATGGATGGCTTTTTTGTCTTGCAAATTGTGTTGTTTTCTTTCACAGCGGGAAAAGAACAAATATGGAGTTTCTTGCTTACTCCAACCAGTAGTTCAAATGATTTTCCAACAATCTGTTAGGAATTAGCATTCTATTCTGTGGTACGTGTGGAGTATCCTTTTGGTCATCTTCGGTTTGGAATGGTGTGAATGGTAATGGAACATTATTCTTATATAGAAAAGATTTTACCTGCCAGGTTAAGAAGCTACAGCACTTGGTTTTCCTTTGCGGTGATTTTTGGCTGTTTTTTTTCTTTCTCTAAAAAATCCACTTTTAATCTTGAAATTAGAGAAAGATGTGGTTATTTGTGAAAGGTGTACTTTCATCCTGGTGTTCTGAAGGACTTTTTAATTAATAATGATAAAATCACTGTTTCATCTAACTCTGAAGATTTTATTCTTATACCTTCTCCACAGGGATGCAGACACTTGCCTCCCTGTTTATGCTGTTGTTCCTTCTCCTTTTAATTAAAAAAAGAGGAGGAGAATAATTCCGAATGCTATGCCAGCAAGAATTTGACTTGATAGAGAACATACTATATAAAGAAAAAAAAGTGTCTTAAGATGGCCTGGAAAATAATCTTTTTTTTGTTGTTGTTACGATGTTTGAATAAGTACTATACATATTGATTTTGCTAGAATTCTGTATCAGTTATTGTGTTAGCCATTTGGGAAAGACTGTCATACTTTCATTATTTGGAAGACAGTTTTTTTTAGATTTCATCACCAAAAATATCGTAAAGCACACTACCTGTGGTTTTACAGAACCTGGAGTCACTATATACTGCTTTCAAATTTGTATTCCTTAGCACACTGTAAGCTGGATCCATTTGTTTCTATTAGTACTCTTCTAGTTTGTTTTAAAAAAGACTGAGCAGTACAGGGGAATGATAGAACCTCTATTATGACAAAACCACTTCATCCTTTAGGAAAACTTCTGTTTACAGGTAACTTTCTCTCCCCTTACGAAAAAATAACTCGTATCTTTTTCTTCAAAATTTAGTTTGTATGATAGGGCTGGCTCTTCATCCCTTTGAGACATGAACTGATTTGCCAAGAAGCATTCCACCTGAAGCTTCTGTTGTGTTTAGCTGCTTGCAGAGATCTTCTTTCAGGATGCATGCTCTAATTCCTCTTGGGGGTATTCTGAAGTTCCACCAGATACCTTACTAGCAACAAGCTGATGTTTCTGTGTCATCCCAGTGTCTATCAATTGGGTTGATGCGCGGATTGACTCCACAACTCGTTAAAAGTTGTAAAGTAGGTATGCTTTTTATTCAGCGCTGAGACGCACGGGGATAATTCCTCAAAGTCATGCGTACCTCAGTGTTGTTTCCCTCTACATTTATTCTCTAAAGTTATATATATTCGTAAGGTTGCACAATACGCCTATACATATTCATGTCCTATCCCCGCTTCATATTATAATGAGCCAGAAGGTCCTCTGCGCCTGCGCAGTGCCCCCTCTGGTCATGGGCAGGGGTCTCAAGATGAAGTAAATGAGTCTTCCTCCTCTGGGTAGGGGTCTTCAAGATGAAGTAAATGAGTCTTCCTCTTCTTGCACTTTTCACCTTTTTTAGTCTTTACGTGTGGCCTTAGAGTTTGGTCAGTGTCCCAGCCGTAAATCCTCTACTTCTCCCCTTTATCAGTAGAGTTTGATCAGTGTCCCAGCTGTAAATCCTCTGCTTCTCCCCTTTATCAGTAGATTCAGGTGTCTGCTTATTAACAGGACCGGAGATCTCTGTTCTGCTTAGCAGGCATTTACAACAGATAGTCCTTTTGTTTCAACAAATTCCTCTAACCCCCCTGTACAACCCCCTTGTACAACCCCCCTGTACAATGGTCAACCCTCTGTATCAGGGTGAATCGATAGTTCTGCATTATTGTACTAGTGTGGTGGGGGAAGAGTTTATAATCTCTAAAAATAGTTCCACTTACTTGTAGAGCACCAGTGCAGACTTCAACAACAAAAGAAGAGTGTTCATCCAGTGTCTGAAGCTGCAGACTTTGTCACTTACCACGATTGTACACGTATGACAAATCTGTCTTGTCTTTCTGTACATTCTAGCTGTCTTGCTTTAGGGTAGGAATGGCTTTAGCTAAAATCACAAGTGTGGAACATGAGTGATGTGCATGTAGTATGTTGTAATACAGTTTTTACAGCAGTTTTCCTTTGTAGGAGGAAGGTGGTTGGTGTTGATGTGACACAAGACCAGAAAAAGAGTTGTTTTTATTGCTGTAGTATGTACCAACATGACAAATTGCCTTTTATTCTTCAGCATATTCTTTCATCAACCTGAAAACTTTTCAGATTTTCTTGCATGTACGTTCTTCCACCATGGCTGCAAATTTTTCTCAAGTAATGGTGTGTGGGAAGTTTGTGCATTTTGCCACCAGCATGGGGCCTCAGTAACATTAACGCTAGTGTTCTTAGGAAGAGATTCTGAATAAAGCAACTGAAAATGGATTTGGTGTCACCCATACTAGATGGATTTACCAGCTAAACAATTAAATAAACTGTATGTTATCATACAAGAACTTCAATTTGGACATAATTTTTTTGCCTGAAATGACTATTTATTTCAAACTGACTTTAATGCATCAGTTCACATTCTTGAATTGGATTTCATGTTTACTAACTTATGAATAACAGAATGAGATTTATTACCCACTAATTTATGCTTTCTGTTGTTACTAAAATATAATCACAGTGTGTTATGTTTGTAATGCGAGTGTTCAGAAAACTGAAAAGCAAAATAAGAAATTTGTCAATGTATGCTGTATGTTTTGTTTAAATGAACTTTGAGAAAATCTAAGATTTCTTTTTGAGTATTTGTAGTAAAGAGAAATCAAAGATTTCTTTCAAGACTTTAGATTTCATTTAGTAGTGTTTTTTTCAGGGTTTTATGTATCTTTGATAAAATATTTGGCTTGTAATTTACTTGCAGTGACAGGAGGCCTCTTAGAGGCTGTAGCATCTTTTCTTCTCCTCCCAGCATTGCTTGATATGGTGTTGAATGATATGGGAGAACTTACACAGCCCAATACTAGCTTTTCAAAATTGAGATCAGTGCCCAGGTTGTCCCTACCTTTTAAATAAATTGCCAGAAGAAACTCCAAAGCCCAACCAAAAAAGAAATAAAAAAAGAAAGAGGTTGATTTGCCACTAGGGAGCATGTTCTGTCCTGTGGTGAACATTAATGTGATCATTTCCACTTCTTTGTTTGCATTTGTTCGTTTTAGGAACAACAGAAGGTGATCAGCTTCCACAAGCTTCATCATCTGTCTCCTCCTCTTCATCCTCTTCATCCTCTTCTGGGAGCAGACAAAGAGCTGAGATTGGATCTTTCCTTAGAAAAAAGAAAACTAGTGATATTTACTTTGTTACACTTGTGTGGGCCATTGTCATTGTCCAGATCTGGCTAAACTTCTGGATTGTGCAGCTGTTGCCGGTGCCTTTTGCAGGTAATAATTCAGTTATTAGAAATGTATGTTTAATGATGATTTTGGATAGCCTTAGGCTTTGTGTTAAATAAGGTAGAAGGAAAGGCTTGTAAGCTTATGAGTTTTAATGTAAAACTTTTCCACAACTTTTTGTTAAGATGAATTGTAGCTTCAAGCAGGAAGATGGATGTGCACTGTCTGCTACCATCTGGAGGACAACTCTGTAAAATTGCTTTGTGTGTTGACTGTTGTAATTACCTGGAATAACTTAGTGACATACATTGTAAGAATAATTTGGTTTAGATTGCTTTGGTTTTCTTGCGCTTGACGTCATGTCTTTCACAGCTTTGCACCTATGGACGGAGAATATTTTGGCTGTTATTTAGTAGTGAAGTACAGCTCATGCTAACTTATAATTTCCATTAAAAATGGGTTGCTAGGCTCTGTGGACAAGTCACAAGATAAATTTGTTTCTAATTCTAACTCTGAGGTTGATTAGCTTATTTGCTTCACATCTACATCTACATATATCTGCTTTTTTATATATCAAGCAAGAAGGTAATAGTTATGGTAGCTATCTAAAGAGGTTATTTTAAAACTGAATGGCACTTTTTCCAATACTGTTTTGGAGGATGAATAGAGAAGATGGGAACTCTGGAAATACACATGAGCTAATAAGAATCTGAAGGCATTTCCTCCTTTCCCACTCCTGTAAACAAAATGAGTTTCCTAATTTGCTTGAATTTTCTCTAAGCTTCAGTTAAAATGCTAATTTTCAGCATTTTAAATGTATTTAACATTAAATGTAGATATTTTCCATTTTACCAAGGGCTGTCCCCAGCTAGAAGCCAAGTACCTGCAGACCCAGCCAGTCTTTTGCTGTCTTCTGGTGTGGACTAATTCATGACTGCACCTCCTTTGAGGAGGTACCAGCTTGGGTGCCTCCTCATCCCTAAGCCGCAGTCCCTTTGAGAGGTGTACCTGCTCCAGCATGGCTCCTCCATAGGACATAGTTCCTCTGAGGGGTGTACCTGATCCACCATGGAGCATTTCTACTCCCTTGGCCTTTTTATTCCTTCTGTTCCTTTTTGTTCTCTACTCACTTGTTCTTTCTGTGTTCTGTCCTCTTTTTCTGCTGTACTGTTTTCTGCCCTTTCTTAAATGTGTTATTTTCACGGAGGCACCACTTCAGTGCCTGATAGACTCAGCTTTGGCCTGTGGTGGGTCCATTGTGGAGCCATCTGGACTAGTTGTGTCTGGCACAAGACAGCTCCTGGTGTTTCCCCATAGAGGCCACCTCAGTGGCCATCCTGCTACCAAAACCTTGTGATTTACACCCAATACACAAAGACATTATTGTTTAGTTGTGCATATGGAAATAATTTCTGTGGGGCCATGCTTACAGGTTTGAGGTGCTGTTAACTCTTAAGAGGCATGGTGAAAGGACCAACTGTATGTTCGGCTGTCGCACTATAGCAGCAGCTAAAGGGTAGTATGATGGTTAGGCGTATAAGTGACTGAATGCAGGCAAGAGGAGAGAGAGGTTTGAGCTTTGTTTCATTCCAGTGTAGTTGCTACAGAAGAAACTGCCTGATTTTGCTGTCTGAACATCATGGGAAATGGTGATGGCAGGTTGGATGTAGCTCATAAATAAATCATAAAATGATAAACGGATTAGAAAATAAATTTTAGTGTTTCTAGAAGTAGAGCTTATGTAACTTTATTGAAGAGAAAAGTCAAGGAGTGATTCTATGATTCTATGACCTGCCACTGTTTGAAAACACCTACTTGGGTGGGAGAAAAAAATGGATGCAATAGTTTTGCAGTTAGGCAGACAACAGTGAATGGTTTTAATCTTGAGCCAGATGAGTATAGATGAAAGTGCACATCTGTAACTGAAATGGATGAATACTGCTGTGCCATTCATTAGGTCTAAAATAGCTACCCAAACAATAAAGCCAGTATAGAAATTGATTATGAGAATATTTATGAGTTGTTGCCTTAGCCGTGACACTGGACCATTAAGTGCTTTTTCTTGGCATATACCTGAATATAGCTAGATCATCACAAAAATAGTATTAAAAGGCAGTATAATGATGAATACAGATTTAGGAGAGGGAACACATTAAGTGTCAGAAGGTGAATGAAATGATGATAAGATGGATTGTTAAAAGAGAGGTGGCGTTAAAAATACTTAGTAGTGGAAAATAGGAAAGCTTATAAAGCAAGTTTCCTTGCAGCTGTTCAAGCTTTAAGGACACTAGTAACTTTAAGGTCTTCTGAGACATTAAGGATAATGCTTCTAGAATGTAAATAAAATAACTCTCTAAAACCTTAAATAAAAAAGTATTAGTTTCACCAGAATTCCTTATGTCTGTAGACAGGACTTACATGAAGTAGAATTTAGATTATTAGAAATATCTTGGTACCATTAACAATTTTCCTTGAATGCATTTGTACTTTGGTAGAATTAGAAGCTCTTTCAAAATTGCTTTATGTAGAGCGTGGAAAAAGTATACCATAATTATATCATAAAATGAAATGGTGAAACAATGACTTTTGAATTCAAAAATTAAGCAATAAGCTAGGTTGTGGAACATTTGTAGTATTTTGTTCAGTGGTGTGAGGTTGGGAATCCTGGTACTGTCTCTTTTTAAGAGCTTTCATTTACTACTTTGCTTGTTCTGTTGCCTCATACTGTTAATTCTGTGTTTGTCTTCAGGTAATTTTCTGCTTCCTGGAGATGTTTGGAATGTCTTATGCAGCCTTCCTCTTTTGCTCACAACCTTGTAATAACAGTCCTCCTTTAGCTTTTTCGCTCTTCCCCTTTTTAACCTGACGTAATTATGACTGTGTGATTGATTGGTGCGCCTCCTGACGTCACCTTTGCAACGAGTGCACACTCAGTTATTTTAGAAGATATTATTTAAATTCTTTTAAACAATAGCAGAAGGTTAGAAAGCCATTTAAGGAATGTTGTTCACCTTGTAAAGTGCAAGCTTGCCCTGTTTTGGTGAGCAGCAGTTTGTGTATTTACCATGAGTTGGATTTCATCATATAAAACTTCAAGCTGTAACTTAGGTGCTGGCACACGTTATTATTTTCTTCTATTTTGTACGTTTGCAACATGATCTTTAGGAGAAAGAGTATTATAATAATAGTATTTCTTCAAAAGAATAAATCGCATATTTGCCACATGGTGGTGCCAGAGGGTAAGTAAACCATGCGTTCGCAAATTGTTGCATGGGCTCTCTATGAACAAGAAGGTGAAATATTGCACAAGTGGCTTACAGATAATAGGCTCGTGGGGAACTTTAATAAATGCACTGTTACTAAATTCTGATTTAAGAAAAAATGGGGAGAAATTTGGAGAATTACATGATTCTGTGGCTAGTAATTTCACTTTGTTTTCCTTTAGAACCATAGTTTTCACTGTTTGGGGATGTGGCATAATTTTGTTTAAAGATTTGTGTATCAGTTAATGGCAGGACTGGGTTATGAGACTTTCTAGTCTGTTATCCTGTAATCTCGTAATCCTTTATGTATCTTGTAATTTTTTGTGACTGGTATGTTTGCATCAATACTTCAGTGAAATCAGCTGTAATACAAATCTTTGTTTATTATGTGAATTAACTCCTGTGTTCTGATGTTAAATATGCTAGTATCTTCGGAAGATTACTGTTTTCTTCTCAGTGATGAGAAGGTAGATAATTTGAGAGGTGTAACATTTTATTGAATAAAAAAAGAATATGGCAAATATTTCATGACTGTTAAAGGTCTGTTAGCTTCCAAGGGAAGTTTCATATGTATCATGCTGTTCTGCTTTTACATTCCTGATTGTGATGATTCACAAGTTTTGCACATACGCTCAGTAAGCAAGCGAGCGCATTGCCACCGCAAAATTGGAATCGCGAGCCTTATGCGAAAATCTCTCTGGGCTTTATTTCATGACAGCTAAGCAGACATGAGCTGTATATTTCTGTAAATATAAGGCTAGACATTTGTAGTGTTGTTGAGAAACTATTTTCGAGTGGATTTATTAGAAGTGTTGGAGAAATCTCTTTCTGGTAACAAAATTCTTCTTTTGGGGGAGAAGTTGTAAATATTTCTTGTGTTGTCTATCTGTTTTTGAGGATCAGTGTGGATTTTTTCTGAAGCTTTGTGTGATCATCTTCAAGCCAAGATAAAAGGCTGATCTCAAAATAATATTTTTGATGTTTAAAAGCAAAATTAATCAGTAGTTGTATTTCAGTAGTTGAAGGTTTAAATGAACACTACTGTGAAATGACACACAATCTACTGTCAGTTCTTAAAGGAAAGATACAGCTTGAGCTGTATAGAAGGCCTAGAATGTAAGAATTGAGGCTGAAAATTTTATTATATGTGTAATAAACCATTAAGTTCTGAATGTGGTATTTGATGTGTAGTCATCTGAGGTGTTGTTGTATGTGTGAAGATACAATAAATCCACTGAACTGGAATCCTGGCATGATACCTGCTTATCCCAGGCCTTGCTCAAATGTGTTAACTGTGTAATAGGTAGTGTGCAGGCACCTTTCTTCTGGTGTCATCCAGATTCCATATGGACAAGTATGGTTGTAAAGTGTGTGAAGAGAGTAGTACTAAAACCACTTGAAAATTTTGAAAGTGGTTCCTAATGGGAACTAAAACTCAAGAATCCTTTTTTCTTTTTATAGTTCTTGTGATGTGCTCCTCTGAAATCTCTTAATACTTAATTTCCTTCTTGTGGTTACAGTTTGGGCACTTAAAAAGCTCGTGGTTCATTTTGGAGTTCTGAACTTCATGGCAAACCATTGCAAAAGTTGGTGGCAACTTATTGAAAATTTTGTGAAGGAACGTCAGGAAGCCCTTGCTCCACGGCCCATCAGAGGGCTTGGAAGAGTCATGTTAAAGCTTGACAGTAAGGTATTTCCACTTACTTCATTAAGCAACTTGATTTTTTTATTTTTTTTATTCTCTGTTCAGTCTGTGCTGAGATATTTTAATTCTAAAAATAAATGTCTGTCACTAATGGACACGTCTCTCATGTGAAACTGTATCTGTTTTATGGTGTGTTTTAAACCATGTCTCTTCTGTCACTGTTAACTCTTAAAGTACACGTTTAAAATTTGTTAAATGACTACATGCAAAGCTTGACAGAAGTCACTTTTTAAAGGCTGAGTTAGTTTTTGGAGATTTCATATCTGAGCAAGGCAAACTTCTTGTGGTTCAGACATCTTACCTGATTACAGAAAACACTGAAGTTAAGTTTGATGAGCTTTAATCTGGAAGATGAGATGTTCCTACTTCTGTTGTGAAAATGTAATCTAAAAAACCAAGCCATTTTATTCTGTAAGTAGGGCCTGAGCTAGATCAAACACTTGTTTATACTGTGTAGAATTATAGTTGTTGAACACAGTGGCATGTTGATACAGAAGGAAGGCTTTCCTTTGTAAAAGAAGAAATATGTTGCGTAAGGTATTTGGGAGGTACCACAGAATAAAGCTTGTGTCCTCCCCTCCCCTCTCCCCCACTCAAAATGCACCCACATTTGCACTGTAAATTGCAGAGCTGGAAGGCTCCATAAAATTTAAGAAGACTCCTCCATTTAGGATTGTGAGCTTTGCCTTAACCTGATAGATTATTTTGTTTGTAATAACTATGTCAGTGTGCAAGAATGTGCTTTCTGTAACTGTGTGTTGAAGTATTCTCTGCTTTAGAAAAAGCTGTTACCTCAGAGTTTCTATAACTGAAGAGCTGAACCCTGGAAGTACATTTGTCAGAGCATCTGTATCTTGGCAGATCCATCAGCAGATTATAGCTTTGAATTTCTACAAGAAAAGGAAGAGTTTAAGCCCAAATCTAATCGGTAAATGGATGTCAAAAGGTCAACAAAAGGGTTAAAATGGCTGTAGGAAATAAGTAACGATCTCACAGCATTCATTGAAGAATTTGAAAAAGGAAAAGCCTTACAGAATACAGCTATGAACAAGATAAAAGGGGTTTCTAAAGGTAGTGGGAAGTATTAACGTGGGGATAAAGGTTTACATTATACAAAGCTTTTCATGAAAATATTTTGTAAGTAATAAGACTTTCTAGACACAATATTGTATGTATTTCATTAGTTGTTTAGCATCATTGTATTGCATAATTAAGCAGTGCCATATCCTTCCTAATACCACCAAGTCTTTTCTCCTTAAAGAAGGTAGGGCTTTTGTCATAATGGCAACAGAACTTCCCACTGTTCAGTTTAAATGTATTTAAGGTCAGTTTATATCCGTGTTGTTCCTGTCTAAACAAAAGAACAGTGTTGGCACAACTCGCTTCTCCATATACCCCCTCCCCATTTTTTAGGTGACAGTCATATGCCTTCTGAGTCTGTGCTGTGTGTATTAAAGCAACTCAAGCTCTTCTAGCCATTATAAAGACATTTGATAGTCTGCATGATTCTACTTGCTTGTGCCTATTGTAATTACAGTTCACCTGGCTTTAGCATGGGTGAACTTATCCAAAGCTTATCACACTAATGCTTTCATATCTTCAAAGTTCTATTGGATATGCTTATTCTGTGCATTGTAGGATCATGGATGAATCTTACCTTGTGAGAATTTGGGAAGCAATCCCATGGGATATTGTCAGTTGTGATATTTGCAGGGACGGGGAAAGGAGAGGAAAGAAAGTAGCATCCTTGCCAGTTTTTTTAGGAAGCTGTAGGAAGGTTTTTTTTTAGGGAGTTTTTTAGAATGAGCTGTGTATTGAAGTTGGGTTACCAAACGTTTTGGCTTCAGTAGGCACTGTTAAAGAAGCAGTAAAAAATATACAAACACAAAGTAGAAATCCATGGAGTAAATTGTTACAGATTACATTTTATGCTTGTGCGTGAGAGAAACCAAGATTGAAAGATTATTTCCTTTGCAATTGAATATTTATTTTTTATATATATATATTTTTTTTTTTTTTTCCTGAACTGAGTCTGCTTTTGGTTTTGGTCTTTGTATACCGAGTTAACTGGAGGTTGAATCTCAGCATCAGAAGGTATTGGGGCTTTTTGCTAAGTACAACAAGGCATTGACAAAGGTCTGTGTCACACATATTTGGTGGTACTACTTGATCTTTCTAAAGTGGTATGCCTGATTAAGAAATAGCTCCGGTTTTGAGTAAAAGATAGTGAGAATCAAGAAGACCTCTTAGAGTAGCATGACTTCTTGAAGCTCAGGAAGCTAGTGTAGATGGTCTGGAAAATAATCCATTGTGAGAAATGGGAGAGTACTGCTCATGCCAATCTTTGAGTTTTGCTGGTTATGTTTCTTAAATAAAAGCATGAACAAAAGAATGTTCTTTCCCACTACTTATCAGCCTATGGTTATCTTGGAAATGCAGAAAAATTTGAACTGAAGTTCTGATCAAGAGGAAAGAAAGTAGGGCATTCCTTTTAATTTTCTGTATAGGCAGTGTGTCAAGCTGTGCCTGCCTATATGTGCAGGCCTGCTTTAAATATGGAGTATGGAAATAGGATGTTCTTAAGTCCCTAGTGGTGCATTAGTGCCGTGGAGCCAGCAGACAGAACAGTTCAGATATGAGAGACTTCCTGGGGAAAGAGTAGAGAGGTTTCTGTTGTCATCCATCACTCATCTTAAAACTTAATAGATACGGCATTGTGCATGTTCTTACAACAGTCAGGAGCAAATAATTTGCTTCACTAATATTTATTTTTTTTTTTTAAAGAAGACTTTTCATATGGTGACAGTAGCTTTATTTTGATTAGGGTTTGTGAGGGAGTTCAGCAGCACAGGCAGTTGCTCAAGTGCAAGCACTAGACATTTTATTAATTAGAATGTGCTAGTATTTTGCATGCATGCTTTCTGGTAGACTTCAGTGAATCTTGTAATTATTATATGCTTTTTCTAGGTATAGTGTACTGGAATTTTATTTTTACACCAGTATTGGTAAGATAGCAGTCAGGTAGAGCCTCCCAGATATTGTCTTAAACATTAATAAAAAAATATTTTTGACATATAATGTTGTTTCATAGTTACTGTATTTATCATCTGATTTGAGGAGCCTGAAATTCTAGAAAAATACCAAAGATTTCTATTCATATTCTGCTAAAATCTCAGGCTAACAATAGAGCTCTAGCTTTTGTTGCATTGGACTTTCAAAGTGGAGGTACTTGGCTATGAGATCTACGTTTTTCCCCAAATGAACCTAATGCATAGTGGCTTTTAATACGCAGAAGTAAAGTTAAAGGCAAAAGTAGATTATTGAATTGGTGAAAAACTTCACCTTTTTTCGCTGATAAATTATTCCGTAGGTGAAGAGGTAAAATAGAAACAAATTCTGCAGTATCAGTTTAAAGCTTTTGAAGCTTTGTCATTGCTTTCCATGACTGATTCTTTCCATGAGTAGTAAAAGCTAATGAAAGTGGGTGCTCTGTAACATTTTGTTCTCATGTTTCCTGATGTTCATGTTTCTTTGTAAATCTGCTTCTTGCTTCTGATATAACTTAATTAACTTTCTGAGTTTTTTTTTTTTAATTTGAAATGTTCCTACATTTTGTTTTCATTGGGAGGTAATGTCATTTCTGGCAACTGGTGAAAGTACTAGATTTATTGAGCATTCAATGATCTTGTTTTCAGGGAGAAACAAATTGCTTGATCTTAACCTCTAACACAGATGATTAACAATATTAAAGCTTTTCACAGTTTTGATTTTGCTGCTAACTGAATACTAATGGCTAGAATTAACAGTATAGCCCTACATAAAGTAGTTCCTAAAATGAGTGTACTTGAGCAATATGGGTAAGAATTAGTAAAGAAAAATAACTGTAGTACAAAACTAGAAATTGACTGTTGAGAAGTGCAAAGAGCCTTCTGCATGACCAGTAAAGTTAGGTGAAATCCATGTATTTATTTGATCTAGAATGTGCTGTGTATATCAGATTTAATTACATATTTGATGTTGTCATTGAATGTGAATGTTGTAATAAACGTGGTACTAAAAAAGCCAGCCAAAATTTGTCTAATTGTAGATGACATAATAGGAGTGTTTTGAAATACACAGGAAAGAGCCTGAATGGGAGCACTAATGAAATAAACAAGTATCTCATGTTAAGTCTTCATGTTTCGCTAAAGTGCCCTTCTCAGAGTATGTTTACAGGTCCTGCTCTGAAATTTGAAATGTTAGCTCTTAGTATAATTAAACTGGAATTGCCCAGATTATGCTGATGGCTCTGTTAATACCATTAAATATGAATTGTTATTTGTTCTATCCCTCTTTGTTTCAAATAGTGCATGTTAATAGTAAAATCTAGACTCTTGCATTAGAAGTTGTGATCTTTTCCTATTGCAATTTACCTTTTGTGTCTGGAACAATTTCATTTTCATTGTCAATGACTTTGCCTGCCTCTCATTGCTTTTTTCCCCCTTTTCTATTACTGCATTTTTCAATAATTTTCCACTGTGTTCTTGTCTTTTTTTTTTCTTTTTCTTCCGTCTCCCCCCCTGCCACTGACAAGCTGTGGCACTGGCTTAATAAGAAGGTAAATAAACAGAAAACTTGTGATTCCAACTAATGGATTCTGTGGTTTTGGGGAGTTCTTTGGCTTTTTGGTGTTTTTGCAGCATGAACACTACTTAACGTGCCTTGCTTTTTAGTTTTCTCTCCCAAGTGTCTCATCCAGCTCTTGATATAAGCTACTGAAGGTCATAATTCTACGTGATCTCTTGTCTTGTAAAATGAATGCACATAGTTAAACGTTTTGTACAGCAGAATATTGCATTAGCATTTCAAGCAGCAGTTTGATTTAGTGGCGCTTTTATTTACGAACAGTTGATCCCCACCTGCTCCCCACTTGTATGCATGACAACTCCAGTTCCTTCCTGGACTGGAGAGCTGTCCGCTACTTGGAGAAAGCGTCAGTTAACTGAATTTACATGGGAGTGATGAAGGTGAAGTGCAGCTGTAAAGCAGTGAATGTAAGTGATCACAATAGTGCATTGGCTGGCTTCAGTCAGTGCTGTTAATTTTTCACTTTTGAAGTGTCAAACTGTCCTGTATGCTCAGTGATATTCAGTGTAGCAGGAGCAAAATGAGAATACGGACAGTCTCAGAACTGTTGGATCTAAGGACAGTTCTAAGGGAAGTGAGGGCTAGCAAAGAAAAAAAATAAAGGAGTTAGTACAGGTAAAATATTTTTTTCCTTTTGTGTGGCTTTAAAAGTGTGATGTGTTTTATAAGAAATATACTCCTTGGTTCCCATGGTTCACCTGAGCCAACTAGGGTTAACTGCTCTATTTTTGAGAACTGACATAGAACCATAGAATGGTCTCTGTTGGAAGAGGCCTTAAAGCTCACTCAGTTCCAACCCCCCCTGCCATGGGCAGGGACACCTTCCACTAGACCAGGTTGCTCAAAGCCCTGTCCAGCCTGGCCTTGAGCATTGCCAGGGATGGAGCAGCCGCAACATCCCTGGACAGCCTGTTCCAGTGCCTCACCACCCTCACAGTGAAGAATTTTTTTCTAATATCTAATCTAAATCTCTCCTCTCTCATCTCAACAGAAGTTAAAACTGATTCAGTCCATGTTTGGCCTCACATGTAATTGAAATCTGGACAACTCAATGCAGTGATACTTCCCTGGGACTTAGGCAGTGTCATTGCTTCAAGCAAGCACAGAGCTGGGGAACGATGCCTGTAACATGTATATTTGTAAGACCTCAGAGTTTTAAAGGTGAAAAGACTAGGATGTGATAAAATATATGGGAACAAAGTAATTAAGTGAAAGAGAAAAAAATCAAATACAGTATCTGGAAATGAGTTATGTTTCCAGCACCAACTTTTATCCTCACCACATCAGTATTAGTGGGAAAGTCAGAATAGTTGCTATGGTTTTATAAGCAGCAACCCGTCCTTGCCATTCAGTAGCTAGTACAATAGAAACTATAGATCTGCCTTGCATGTTGTGGAAGACACCAAAAATACTGTCATTCTGAACAGTGTTGAAAAGAAAAGGAACAGAGTATAGCATGGGGCCATTGACACAACTCTCTAAAAATTTCTTGAAAACAATGAAATGGGGCTGCACAGCTGTTACTGCTGTGGGTGGCAGATGGGCAAGAATGCGGCCTGTAGTGTCCAGGCTGAGCAGCTATAATGAATTTAGAAGGTTTGATCTTCATTAAACTCAGTGAATTTGATGAGGGAATTCAGCATTATGAGATGGGAGGGGGAAGGGGAGGGCTTTTTGTGTTCCTGAACAAGAACTTAAGAGTTGCTCACTTCATCATTGAGTTGTATTTAAATGGTGAATTCAGTTCATGATACAGTCGTATCTGTCTATTAAGAGGGGATTTTTTGAATGTTTTGTTGTTTTAAGATGACATTTTTATTTCCTGACTTGGAAGCGTTTGTGTTATGGGAGTGAGTTACGATTAGCAAACATGTGCAACCATAACCCTACATAAAATTTTTTTTTATTCGGTATTGGTTTGTTGGCACGGTTTAGGTGAAGAGCTGAGTTCAGTGAGCCGCAGGTGAAAGTTTAGTCTCCTTTTTTCTGGCTCTGAGTTTGTAATTTTCTTGTTTGAAAATTCATTAATGTGGATTTTAATTTTTTTTTTTAATTAATATTGATAGATTGCAAAAATAATTTCACTGTAATTGCTTTGAAGTCTAAAATGTCTGGATTTTGAGCTGCTATTTGCATTACTAGGCAAAACCCTGTGGATACAGTTTCTTACCAGAGTTATTTATTGATTCCTAGGAGCTGTTTTTAAAAACTATTGTTCTATGTTATATCATAGGAAGAGGTCCTGAAGGTCCTATAGTGTTTCATGCAATGCTGACTTCTGTTGCATGAGCGAGTAGTAATAATATTATAATCAAGATGAGGGGAAAACCCCCCCAACAAAAATTCCAAAACAACCAGCCCCCCTCTCCCCCCCCGCAAAAAAAAAAGGCAAAAAAAATGCTAAGCAAACTGTATCAGGTTCTTATGGGTTTGTTTTTTTCTTTCTTAAAAAAAAAAAAAACCTGAAAACCAAACAACCTAGATTAAATTAAAAAATACAGTCGTAGTTTGACAGAGGCAAAGAAAGAAGATTTGTAATACAGAGCACTGGATGCAGTTAAAAGGTTGATTCCTTTGTACCTTTTTCCTTCTTGCTGGTCTCTGAAGTGAAGTACTGTGAGAACACCAAGACAAATTTCTGTTACTCTACCAAGAAAGTAAAAATACACCACCTAGAGACTGCAGCTTGGAATGATGGCTGATTATGATTGATAGTGAGAAACCCTTTCTTTTCTTCCTGTTCTAAGAGTTTCTGTCAGAGTTGCTTAAAACTTTTTTTTTTAATTATTATTCTGGCAAACAAGAATAGTATATGCTCAAATAGTTTAGCAAGGTATACGTAGCCCAAAACATACAATAGATTCACTTGGGCTAGCATGATTTGTTCTTTATAACATTGTTTACGGCTCAAGTCTTTGGAGAGAATTGCCAGATTCTGTTGTAGCTGTTGGGGGGACACTGGTGTAAGTAGGCCGAGACCTTATATAGCCTGTTCTCTATCTTTTTTAATTTGCCTACTAATGTGACTCATTTCAACGGAACCCTGAGATGTGTCCTGTTTACAGGCCTCCCCTTATTCTCATCAGATGATATTAATAAGATGATACCTTCAAATATTAACTGAGCTAAAAGGAAATGTCAGCAAGTCTAAGAAATGGCTTAGATAGATATCCTGATAGATAGTGAAGCTGTCTGAAGAAAGAAAATAGTGTATTTTGGCAATTTTATGTAGATTTAATTGAAAATGAAGTGGATGTCTAGGTATGCTTCACCATGTGGATAATGCAGTAAATAAAACATGCTAGAAAAACTAGTGCTCTGATGGCTATGCAGTGTGAAAGATGGAAACATGAATTCTTATACACATAGCATGGAGAATCTGTCTAGATAGCAGGATTTCCGATTGTTAAGCATGAACTGTAGTGGTATTATAGTCAGTTGTATTACATACGATTTTGTATCATCACCTAAAAGCTGAAAGCAGGGAGTATTTGGAAATTATTGAGAAGCATTTTAATGGAATGCAACTCAAAAACATTTTTTTACAGTGAGCTTAATTAAAAAAAATATTAAAAATTGTTACCTTTCTCTTCTAAAACTGTGACAATTAAGGATAGTTTTTTTTTGTGGACATCACAAATAAGGAACATTTCAGTTGGTTTTACAAGTGTGACCTTCTGTAGCTTAGGAGCCTGTCTTTCCTTTACCTTTGTGTAATTTTGGATGATACAGCAACATGAGCTTTCTGCTGTTGACTAACCTTTAGATTAGAAGCTTGGAACTGAATTTAAAACTTCATGATCTTTGGCTAATGACTGGTGCTTAGTCAGTATATGTTTGTCTTTGTGTGCATGCCCATGGTTTACAGGGAGGATGTAAAGGGAGGTCTGGCAGGTTTGGGGTAAGGACAAAGTCTGGACCTGCTTCAGTGGTAAGTACAAGCACACAGGGATTTAGCAGACTAGCTTACCTGCAGTAACATAGCACCTATGCAGTATTTAGCATGAGTGTGCAAATGTGAGTTCTTCTGAAGAAAGTATTATGGGTAAGTGTAGAGGAAGGAAGGGAGGCTTAATAGCAAACAAATTAAAGGAATGGTAAATATAGCCCTAAATGAATGTTGTGCATCTGCTTTTACTTATACAATACTCGGTCCAGTTCAGTCTTCTGTGATATGTATGTACCAGTCACGTAACCTGGATCTCCTTAGGACTGCAGTGAGAGATGTAGTTGCAGTACCTGTAGGCATACCAGAGCTGGCTTTCATCTGGCTTGCTTGGGCTACCTGCCCAAGTAAATAAACTTAAGGTGTGCCTGCATGGCTGAGACATGTACTAGTTAGTACATCAGAGCTGCCATTACTTTACTAACTAGTTTAAAGGTAATTTGGGCTTCACATGTGCCGCACCTGCACCTCAATAGCAGTGTAGGCATACTCCAGCCCACAGTAAGGGGTGTCAAGGAAAGATCCCCTGTTCATCATGCTCTAGTTCAGAGAGAGTCCTCATCCTAATCTTTTGGTGCTTGATCTTCTAGTAGTTGCTACCATGGTGAAACACCTAAGCCATACAGCTTTAGCTGTGCTGGGATTTCAGCTGTTGCATAACTATTCACGCAAACATTGAGGCTAGCATTGTTTGAAATCTCTGACACTACCTCCATTTCTTGCATTCAGTGAGTCTGAATAAGGTGCTATATGCAAGACTAGCTAGTGGATTTCTTTTATCTCTAACCTAGAAGCTAAATAGCAATTAGTTTGAACTTTGTTAACGAGGAAATAACAAGGGCAGCTTTAATTTTTTATAGCTTCATTTTGAAGTCCATGCTGTAAAATTTCCATCCCTAGGCCATCCAGTGTTTTTCAGTGATATTTTTGATTTCTGACCTTTAAAGCAGGGCCTTTTATTTCTTGCTTCTCTTGCATAATCCTTAGATATATGTGGGGCTTGGAAGGGCACAACAAATCCTGTTTACAGTCTTATTTCTAAAGTGCTTCATGTAGAGGCTACTCAGAATTTTTCAGAAAGCTGTAGTACTGCTGTAGGCAGGTAAGCTCCCTCTAGCACTGGCAGAGCATTTCTGATGGCTGAAATATCTCAGCAATGCCAAATAGCAAAGAAAAGATTTTGCAGATTCTGTCAGGTTCTCTGAATTCCTTTCTGCAGGTCATAACACGGTGCAGGTTTTGTTACAGAAATTTGCTGGCTCAACACCTTGTTTCTTTTAAAAGGATTTTGTTCCAGCTTTCTTGGATTTGAACAGCAGTTCTAAAATGCTGAATATACTCTTCATGTTAATTTGGATCAACAAGGAGCTAGTTGTAAAAGAAGTTTAAAAATAATTGCTTAATATATATTAACTGCTGAGATGCTACAGGATGAGCACCAAAAACCAAATCCTTGCCTTTTATTTTTTCCAAGTAGGAGATAGAACTTCATGGTTAGCTAGCTCAACTCTTTTACAGCAGTCTGCAGAAGTTCCTGGGCCAATTGCACATGTGGGGATAGGGTAGATACGAAAGAACCAGTGTAAACCATCTTCAAGTGTGTTAATAGTTTTGTAAGCTCTCTAACTAAAAAGTTACCAGCCTAATGACCGAATATAGGACTTGTAGTCACTCGGAAATACTTTTATCTACTGCACATTGGCTTTGACCTCAGTTCTCTTAAAGCACAAGTTTTACAGCTGTCCTGCTGCTTTTTCCTGCAGTAACGTCAGATGGAGTAGAAAGAACTTTGGTATTTTAACCATAGAAGCTAGAAAATTGTATTTGATGATACTTGCTTGGGCTTTCACAGCTTTTTATGTAAACGGCCAGTTTGTACAAGATGAAGCTCGTCTTGCACTATTCCAAAGCCCTCTGCAGAGTGCTGGCAGTGCAGGTTTGTTGTTTTGAATAATACTACCAGAATTTCTCCAGTCTCAAGTGGTATACCAGTTTGTTTGTGGACATATATAGAATGGGCCTTTCCATACACTAACGGAACAACATACATGCCTGTTTCCTGTATCAGTAGGTTTAGCTGAGGCATGTTCAATGCTGAGCATCCTTTTTGAGATTAAAAGTGGATAGTAATAGTTGGTGCTTAATAATTGGCTTGATGTTCAGTAATGTAGAAAACCTCTAGCCCCATTCCAGTTCAGAAGGTAATAGGCAGCTTTAAAAAATTGGTTACTTTTAGAAATACCCTTTTTTTTTTTTTGTTTAGATATATCTAAGCTAGTCAGATTTGAAAGTCAAAGTTGTGCTTTACAGCATACCTTGATAGATTTCAAGTCCTGTGCAGATAGTGTCCGTGAGTTTCCAAGTTGCTGAAGGACAAGAAACAAAGACAAGTTTCGAAGTTCATAGCTGACATGAATGCTAGTTTCTTTAGGTCTATTAAGTAGATGTTGAATTATTTGCTTGCTTTGCAGAGAGCTTGCTATGTCTTGTGGTAATGTGTAAATGTCGTTTGCAAAATCACTTGTCACACCATGACCTTAATCATGCTAACATCGCTTGTTAATTGTTCATCTCCGAGCTTGGGCATAAATGCGGTTTGTTTAGAGCCTGATTTTGCACTGTGATTGTAAATAAAGATAACAATACTGTCATGTAGCGTATGGCATTGCTTTCATGAAAGATTGATTTATATGCTATGATTTGGTTTTTCTTTTTTCTGCACAGATGATCGTGTGGTTGGAGAAAATGCTAGATAAAATTATCAGCATTTTCATAATATTTTTGCTAGTAATAGGAACCCTTCTGCTAGCCCTGCTCCTTACTGCAAAGGTACTGTGTGCTAAGTAACATAATCATGTGAGTTCATTTTAAATGCTGAATGAAGGTTACTGATGTTTATGCAAAATTTTGTAGCTTGAGGACTTTTTTTGTGATTTAGCAACTAAATGCTTTGTAGTAGAAGGCGTTACCGTTCCAAGATTTCTTACATATAAAAATCTCTATATTGTATTTTTATGTTTATACTCGCTTTGTCATATATGTAAATATAGGCATTTTGAAATATGAAATTTATTCTAGTAAAAGAAATACTAGCTTATATGTTATAGGAACAGATTTGGTTTGCATTGTTACACTTTCCATGTCAACAACAGAGTTACTTAGATTTTTCTTTTTAATTTCCCTTGATCAGAAATATATTTGCAAAATGCTTAAGGTTTATTTATCAATTTGTTTGTGTAATTGCCTGTAATAACCTCATGGTATCCTGTTCTGAGTTTAAATGTGCTGAGGTTTATGATCGCATATTCTCTGAAGTTGATTTTTGGTTTGTGGTTGGGTTTTGGGTGATGGGTTGGTTTTTTTTTGCTCACCAGAAGAGGTCACTCATGTACTTCTTTTTTTCCTCCTTGTGTTTTTTGTTTTTTTTTTTTTTTAATGGGGCTGTTTCATACTTGAAGCAGTCAGTGAAGAGTGGGAAGTTTGACGTGAATACAGTTGCAGAACAAAAAATCAATGGGCTCTGATGCAGCCTCCTTTTTCCAAAATGTAGGCTTATATAATGTTGAGTACTTAAAATTGAAAGCTTTAAAAGTTGTGCAAACATTCCTGCCTAAAGCTTCCTTATATTCATAAAAGGAACATTAATGTATTTATAAAAGGTGTCTTTCATCATTCTTATTGAAGAATTAATTTGGTGAAGCGCTTCATAGCATGGTTGGTCATGTTAGAGCTGAGCATTTATTAACTTTTACATTTCTTTGATCCATGGCTTAAAAGGGTATATCTGAAACTGTGCTTTGTATTTTTTAGTGCTTCCCTTGACTGTACTGCTGTATTGGTAAATTTTTTTCCACTGATAAAATTTAAATTTCCATTTGCTATTGCTAGTCACACAGTGTGTGACCAAAATTGTCAGAACAGACTGATGATTATGGTATTGGCTGCTTTATTGGGGTTAATGGCACCTACTCTTTCATTGGGTTAACCAAACTTCCAACTTCCAATTCTGTGGTGGAAGAATTCTTCCTGAAATGTACAAACTGGTGGTGTTCCTCCTTCCCACCCTCCCTCCCCCTCCAAGAAAAAAAGGGGGGAAAAAAAAGAAGTCTCTCTGAATGTAGGAAGAGTTCCTGTTTGCATTATGTAACATTTCTCCTTTCTATATTTAATTTAGGTACATCAAGAGAGTGTTCACATGATTCAAGTCACAAGCAGCTTGATCAATGAGACAGTAGCCAGTCACCCAGAATGGGCAAAGTAAGAATGCTGAAGTTAAGTGAATAGTATAGGGTGGGTGAACAAGTTTCCAGGTGCTCTTATGTATAATTTTTAATATAAAGATCCCTTAGCTGAACAAAAATGGGAGTGACAGTTACAGGCAGATGTAAAAGCTAAACTCTCAGGCAGCAGTAGTGTTATGGATTACTGTGGAGGACTGTCAGTGTAGTATCTCATTTGAGGACTAGTTGGACTTTGGTGACAAAGTACAGCTGTATAAACTTCTCTAGTTTCAGTTTTGGATGGAAAACTTAACAGTGCAGAGAGCAGAGGGGTCAACATTATTTTCCCTTTTACCTGTGAAAGTAAAGTAATGGCAAATTAGCTGTCTGTAGGAGGTTGCAAGATGAGAGCTGAGATATTTTGTTAATGAGGAGAGCTGGCTGCAGAATTCCTTTGAGGGAATAGGAGCTGAAGAAAATGTTTTTGGAGTGAACTGAAGAACATTTCACGAGTGGAAAGAAGAATGGTGGATGGGGAGAGTTTGGTATTAATCAGCTGGAAAGGGCTGTTCCTATTAAGTGAATCTTATCTGTATAGTGTGGGAAATTTCTTAGTTGCAGTCTATGTAATGATTAAAGCAAACACCAAGGCAGCTATCAAGGGGTTGAGAAGATTTTGAGAAGTGCATATAGAGAAAATCAACTTAAAACATGTTGCTTCATCTGGTCGCTTTTTCAGGGAAACTATGTTAACAATTTACATTCAGCTCGTAATTCAGAAGGTTGTGTTTGCAGCTAAAATGAGACTGTTTCATATAGTATTTTCAGAACTAGAACACTAGGAAAATTTCTAAGAATGTGGTGTGAATAGCATGCATACAGATTAAAGAGCAGATCTCTTTGGAAAGGTTGAGACACCAATTTTACTAAGGTTTCAGGAACTTTGGAGAATTCCGAATGCAATGACTTGCCTTAGATTTAATTGTGATTTGCTTATCAAGGAACAGCTTTTCTCATATGTAAGAGAAAATATTCTAGTTGTAGTTAGTTTATATGTAACTTAAATGCTTTTGTTGTTGTTTCAGAATGTTAATTTGTAATGTGTTTTGGGTGTAATGAGACGAGTAAACTACAGAGCATTTAACTTTGTTTTCCTCCTTTGAAAACAAAAAAATCAGCTGGCTCCCAGAAGCCCAGGTTATTCAGAAGGCACTCAATTCAGCAGTTAATAATGTATACCAATATGGCCGAGAATGGATTACACATAAGGTAAGCATGAGTTCCCCCAACTTTTTTAACGTTTTCATTTCTTGTGTTTCATAAAAGTAAGGAGAAAGAAAAATATGTTTGTCAGCAATTCTTTTCTATGTGGTTAACTGTTTTGTTGACAGATCTATTCACTCTAGTTTTGGGGGTTGAAGGAAGGGTGGGAATGATTTCAGTAGTCTTTTCTGCTCAGAGGGGTATTCATTTTTAAGAACAGAAAAATCTGTCATCGCTTTTAGTAAGATTGCCAGTGAAAACACATCAGATAAAGATGACTAATTTTTTCATCTAGCTTTAGCTCCTCAATTGTAGACAATGAAGACTTTATTTATTTTTAACTATTTTTCCCCACCAGCGTTCTCATTTCTGTGTGGGCTGTGTGGTAGATTGGATTTTTTTTTTTTTAATAATTATTTAAGTTAACTTTCTTCAGGAGAATTTGACAAGATTCATTTGATACCTAGTGCACATCTCAAATTATTTGAAATATTTACCCTAAGGATGATCAAGGGATGTGGATTAAGCATTTTAGAGGTAACATTTGTTTTTCAGTGCAGAAGGAAGTCCTCAGTGCAGCGCAATGTTTTTCTGCTGACAAAATGCTCATGTTGTGAGCCATGTTGTCTGAAATGTGCATTTGATACTGATACTCAGCTTTTCATTTGGGTTTGAGCCATACCTTTACTGACAGTCTTATGTGATTCATCTAGCTTGGACTTGGTGAGTAGATGCCAGCTTCATTGTGTCCTGTACAATAAAAGATTTCCATTTGTTTTAGCTCCATAAAATTTTAGGAGAAAAAGTGAATAACACTGCTGTGATTGAAAAACAAGTGCTGGAGCTCTGGGACAGGCTTTATCACTCTTGGTTTGTGAAGGTGAGTAACATTTAAATGGCATTTATATAAATTGTTATTTTGTACTTTGAGATAATTATGCTAAGCATGTGCTTATGAGAAAGAGACAAGCAAATAGCTGAATAAAGCTCATAATAATAAAAATTTCAAGTGTATAAGATGGTTCTGCTGTCACAGTGTGAGTACAGCCAGAGCTACATCCTTCACTTTAGTTATCTCTGGGTATATGTATGACATTTAATTTATTCTTTCCTTGTTTCTTATATTTAGTGTTTCATAGTTCAGAGCTTTTCCCTCAAATTTTGTCATTTTGAGGGGCTAGGAAAAGGAAACTGGTATTCTGCATGATTTGTGTAACTTTGATTAATTTGAAATTTTGAGAAAGGAATTGTCCTCTCACTATGTTTCTTACCATGCATTTTTGCCAGCTGTACTAGCCTTCCCATAATGGGTTCTGCAGACTGAATTGTGAAAAGTTTGTAAGAGTTAAATAATTTTTATGCCGCCAGTCCTGTTTGCCTTTTAAAGAGTAAAGCAATTCATTAGCCATCATGCAATGGAAATACCAAAATCCAGAAGTCATACCCCTGACATATTTCTGTGTATTTAAATAATTGCAATTACAGTATTTTAACATTTTTCTTCATACGATTATTTTTAAAGTACCTCTAATGTTCCAAGAAGATCTCTGTTAAAAGAAGAGAGAGTTTCAGTACAGTAATCAAAATAGAAGGAGAAAGAATCAGTTTCTTTTTCTGACAAGAGAGTGCTGTAGAAGAGGATATAGAGAGATAACATGGTGCTGTTGAGGAGTATGGGAGTACTAGTAAGAAATTAAAGTTGTATCTACAGTAGATTTTGCAGGCCTTAAGCACTTGGGAATAGTCAGTGTTAAATATTTGACCAAGAAAAACACTTAACTTTTGATACAGTTATACTGATAAACCTGTTTTTTTTTTTACCAGTATAACCTGTGTGTGAGATGGTCAGTAGCACTGTATCATTCAGTAGGGCCCTGTGTTACTGCATGTGCTTTAGAAGTACTTTTGTTGCTGCAGTATGCAGCACAATTTCCCTCTGTGTTCATTACATTATGTGATTTCTTTCCTGCATCTGTTACTGGAGGGAATACTGTGAGGCTTATTCCTTGTAGATGCTCTTCTTGTCGGGCAAGAAACAGCTTTTCTGGCTGTCAAAATGGCAGGAAGAGCTCCAGGAATGCACTGATGCTTGTTGCCTACAATCTTCAAATCTGTTTCCCTGGCTGTTGTTTGCATACTAGACACTCTGTGTTACCATTGGCATGCTGGGCTGCAACCAGTTACCTGCCAGTTGCAGGTAATGCTTCCAGAGTCTATTTCTAGTTTTGCTCCTTCTGCTGCACTCCATATCCACATAAATATCTTGGTGCTTTCCACCTGGCTATTTCCTTCTGTAATATTACAATAGCCTTGTGTGATCCTTCAGTTTATCTGAAAATTAGTAAACTAGACGATAGTGTGGTGTGGAGGACATCTGCACTATATCTGACTCTCCCAGTACAGCTTTCATGCTCCCCACTATTTCAGCTGCATGAGCATAATAATCACACTTCATTTTGAGGCCTGTATGGTTTTGCTTTAGTCTGTAGGTGACTGAAGAGCCCAGGCTCAGGTTATTTGCTTCCACGAAAGCTGTAGAATTGAGGAAGAATTGCTGGTGGAATCTGAATTCAATGTTTAACTGCTGCTTTCTGTGAAGATCAGTAGGTAGCAAGTGGTATACATTTTAATAGGTTCTAGAGATGTTGCGATAGATATGTGCACAACAACATAGATGCACATACATTGCATCTATGTACCCAGTAAAGTAAAACAGTAACAGAATAATAAACAACTTGGAAGATGATGGTATAACTCTGTAATCAAGGTGTCTTTTTTGAGAAGAAGAATCTCCCCTTCCTAGTCAATTTAGGTGTGAGGATTTGTTTTTAAGATCTAGTGAGTTTTTTGAAGAGGAGCCAGTTGACCATTCATATCCCTTATTTATCATCACCTGAGGCCTTAGGTGCTACAACAGTACAATTGCTGAATATCAATGAACTTAAAATGTGTATGAGTAACGAATGTTAACAAAATTTGCAAATGATAACTAATTCTGCTAGTTAATTGTGAGACCTGCCTTTGAAAATAGAACTAGATGAGCACAAAATAGGTTCTTGATATGGTTTACAAATACAAAAGGCATATTGGAGAGACATTTTTGGCTACTTGTAATGTTTCTGCTCTAAATAAATTGCCAGCTCAGAAGCAATATCCCTGTGTTGCTGTGGATTGTTAAAGAACATTGCTAATTATGTATGACAAAGTATAACAGTGGATCTAGGGAGAACTGGTAATAAGCAGAAAATGTAATGCTCTTAGATAAACCAGTGCAGGGACTTCACTTGGAATACTACTTGCCATGTATGACAAAAGAGGTACTGTCATTTTGAATGCAGGCTGTTACAGTTAAAAGCTTTTGGAAAATTCTAACAGAAGTTATGCTTATATAAACATCAGCGTTGAGAACTTAAAGTCTGCTACTGTCAAAGGTTAAGGTGAGATCTGTTGTAGTCAGTGGGTTTGCTTAGATTTGTTTACAGTAGAATTTTGTCATCCTCTGAAACACTTGTCACAGTCCCAGGCTGAGTTAAACAGTCTCGTGCTAGACAGTAATCAAGTGGGATTCAGTTGGACAATAACCAAATTCATAAGGGGGAAGCCATTCAAGGACTTGGCTGTTACGGTAATGTCCATTTCCTGTTGTCTTGCTGTGCTGCAGCTGCAAAGCTATTTAGTCAGAAGAAACCCACCATACTTCCAGGTTAACTTTTAGCTTTTGCATGACTGAACATTGCCAGTGGAGCAGTAGACACTAATTGTGAGAGAACTACTTGTTTTGGCTTCTGCTTGCATTTTCCTTTGTGGGTTGTACTAGGAAAAGTTGTATGTTGCAAACAGTAAATTATGTAGGCAGTAACTCAAATAATTACCTCTTTCTTGTGTGCTTTCATAAAAAGCAAGATAGCTGCCATTGTATCAGTCAAGCAGGAAAGCTAATGTTTAACTGAGGTGAATCAGTACAATATACAGAACTGTAATTATATGGGGTAATTAACTATGGTTTTCTGTCAGATTTCAATTTTTCCAGTGTACAGAGTACATCGAGGTATTTTTGAGGATGCCAATTAAAACAGCTCTAAGTATTCAGATGCATGTTAGATCTGTTCATCATTAAGAAAACATTAGTCTTCAGCTTTCTCACATCTGTAAGTTATTCAAATGTCTGTTTTCTTTACATCTTTGTTTCTCTTTTTAAGAATGTAACACATTCTGGAAGACACAAAGGACACAAATGGCACATAAACCGTCAAAACAGCTGGCTTGGTGATATCCTGGACTGGCAAGATGTTGCATCATTTGTTCATGAGAACATCGAAACATTTCTTTCGGTATATTTTTTGCCCTTATTACGGAATCAGTCTCATTTTTAACTGATAGCAATTCTTCTTTGGACTATCACTAAGGTTGTGGATTCAAGTACATGGAAAATTATGGAAACGGTGTTACTTAGAATTACCTTAGCAATTATTGTAAGCCTGCTTAGGATGTTTATGTCCTGCTTTGGATACAAACAGAACTGGTTGTGATGAAGAAAACCCCCAGATTTCAGCACCTTCATTAATACTACCTTCCCACACTACTTCCTGAGAGAGGCTGTTACTGTAGGATTACCTGTAGGTTTTCCAGCAAGCTGGTTTTAAATACTTTCTGTCATGTAGTCTTTTTCTTTTAAAATAGAGACCAATTTGTGTAGGTTATAGTTGAGGAAACTATTGAGCAAGATCCTGTGAAAACAAAATTTTGTTGGTAGTCTTGCATTTTTTTCCTCAAATTATTATTCATTGTGTTGAAAGCAGCCTATTTCTCTCTTCTTTTATTAAAGTTCTGTGGAGAATCAAATTAATATTTTACACTGTATGAGTTCCTGAATTAATACAGTGGACCTTTCAGCTCATGAGGAGAAAAAGAAAAAGCATTGAAAACAATCCAAACTGAAGCAACTACATTTCCCTAAAAAAAATGATGTTGAATTGCTTAATTGCTAATATACACAGAGTCAATCAGTTGATTGCTGAATTACATAATATACACAGAGTCAATCCCTGATACAGTTAATCTCTTGATCTGAGCTGTTAGCATAAACTAGAAGTATCTTCAGGTTACTATTTGTCTGTTTTGGAAGAATATTATTTATACCTAATTCACAACGTAACATTTCCGTGGATGCAATGAAAGCTACTGTTTGTTTCAGGGCAGTTCTTTGTTTAGGCTGATGGGCACGTGTGCTTTTCCTGTCCTCCCTTAACTGCTGCTTAAATGCTTACAGTCTCTATCATAGAAGATGTGAGTCAAGAAAAAGTTAAAACTTCTTATTGTGCTGAACCTTTTTTCAGTTAATAGTGAAATTTGCTTAATACTTTCTTGAAGTTGACTGTGTGCACTTGAGGCAGAGTTATAACAATAAACAGCACATCACCAGTTAAAATAAATACAGAGTTTTCTTTTAGGCAAGAGAGAGAAGGAGGAGAAACTACACGATAGGTGCTAGCCATGTAATTTACAGCATTGCCGCACAGTGCTTAGAAACTGTGCGTGTTTCTGTAATCTAAATAGGCTAGAATAATGCAGGAAATAGTGTAAAGAGAATAAATATTTAAGACAAATGCATTAATATTAAAATTTCCATCTAGCTAGCATGCTTTGCTTTACTGCTGAAATCTGGTTTAGAAGTTCAGGAAGAAAAGTGCCAGCAGTTGACTTGCTTTCCTGTTTATTTCCATGAGCTCATTACTCATCAGCTGTAGGGAAACACCTGTCCTATTTCTCCATACCCTCATATCCTTAGTGACAGTCTCTAAACCAGTCAGCATACCTCTGAATCCTGATTTCACATCCTTACCAGGTAGCATTTTCTTTGCTGGCTTGCTCACCCACAATGCTTTGCATAAATCTGACACTGATAAGTCAAATTAAAATTGATGAAAATCTGATTTCTGTGCCTGTTTAGGTCATTAAAACTTGGAGATGATGAAAATCATCTGTATCTGAAGGGCTCCTATAAGGATGCTGGGGAGGGACTCTTCGTTAGGGACTGTAGTGATAGGACAAGGGGTAATGGGTTAAAACTTAAACAGGGGAAGTTTAGATTGGATATAAGGAGGAAGTTCTTTACTGTTAGGGTGGCGAGGCACTGGAGTGGGTTGCCCAGGGAGGCTGTGAATGCTGCACCCCTGGCAGCGTTCAAGGCCAGGTTGGACAGAGCCTTGGGTGTGATGGTTTAATGTGAGGTGTCCCTGCCCATGTCAGGGGGGTTGGAACTAGATGATCTTAAGGTCCTTTCCAACCCTAACTATTCTATGATTCTAAAATAAGAATGATTTTTACTGAAGTCTGGTATTTCAGAACTGCTTGCCTACCCTAGGTTACAATGGAACCTTACTTTGTTTGGGATTTATGCTTTTATCAGAGCATGAAAGTCTTTATCTTGGTATTTTGAAGAACGATGGGTTATTAGAATGACATACTGAATTGGAAAAGGTTAATAAAAATTAAATTTAAAAATTTAAAGTATAAATATAGAAATTAAAAATTAAAATTTAAATTATGTGGGTGCCTTTGACAGACTTGTTCTGGGTTTTGTTTGCTTTTTTATATTTTGTGGGACTTGGGGATTTATTTTTTTGGGGTTAAATGTATTCTCTATGGTGGGGATTGTGGGGGAGCTTTTCTAAATCATCAGTTTGCTTTTTTTTTTTTGCTTTTTTTTTTTTTTTTTTTCTTTTCCTAAAAGCTTTGGTGTTAGTAATACTGCTGCCTTTCAGCTTAAGAGTTTTCCAGTATTCTTTAGAATCAGTGGTGTTATGAAACAGGTTATTCAGTGATGTATTTCTGAAGTGGGATTCATTTCATCCTATTCTTAGTTTGGGGAGAGGACTAGAGTTGATTCTCACTCATGCCTCAAGCTTTGCACCCCATGCTCTACTCCAAGGTAGTTTTTCTGGTGACTGAAATATGCAATACATAGCTGGACTCCTGGGATTTAATTTCTGAAAAGTAAAGCCTCATTCCTTCCCCACTCACATGTTTTTCCATTCATACACTTTCCTCCATTTCTTGAAGGCTTGAAACCTTGAAAAGTAAATTACCGCTGGCTAAATCTGTGAATGATGACTCAGAAATCCCTTGCTAATGTCTCCTTAAATTGGTCTTTTCACTTCTTGCACAAGAATATTCGTCATTCCACCAGCAGCTAGATCTCATTCAGAGAGGTCCCAGACACGAAGACAGAAGACTTTCCATTAAGACATATACAGAGACCTTCAGCTCAGTTTGGTTTCTCTGTCTGTGCCTTTAGCAGGATTGATGTGTCCCAAATCAAGTCAATTTCTCAAATATTTCACTGAGTTACCACATCTCCTAATGTTTTCTCTGGCCTGAGGATTTTTTCAAGTTATCTCCTGAACTTATGGCTTATACACTCCATTCTTCAGGAACAATTCAACTACCATCCCTTTTTATTTTCTTTTTATTTTTCCCTAGTAACATAATCATTCAGAGATGTACTTGAAAGCAAATGCTAGTGATAACTAGTTCAACAGATCTGTGATTCTACCTAACAAGGGTGTCCTTCTAGGAGAACCTGATACTGATTGAGCCACTTGGTAACTGCATTCAAGCTAACTGCTGTTGTATATTCTTGGTTTGTCAGCTCCTGAGGCTAAAACTTCTAGGAAAAATGTCAAACAAATACAGCCTGTACTGGAGGAACGTACTGTTTTGAAGGAAACTTTCCCAGCCTGAATCATAGAATGGTTTGGGTTGGAAAGGACCTTAAGACCATCTGGTTCCAGCCTCCCTGCCATGGGCAGGGGTGCCTCACACCAGGCCATGCCACCTAAGGCTCTGTCCAGCCTGGCCTTAGACACTGCCAGGGATGGAGCATTTACCACTTCTTTGGGCAAACCATTCCAGTGCCTCACCACCCTTACAGTAAAGAACTTCTTCCTCATACCTAACCTGAACTTCCCCTGTTTAAGTTTAAACCCATTACTGGAAGGCTGCTAGGAGGTCTCCATGCAGCTTTTCTCTTTCTCCAGGCTGAACAGCCCCAACTTTCTCAGCCCGTCTTCATATGGGAGGTGCTCCAGCCCCCTGGTCATCCTCATGGCCCTCCTCTGGACTTGCTCCAACGGCTCCATGTCCTTGTTATGTTGAGGACACCAGAACTGCACACAATACTCCAAGTGAGGTCTCACGAGAGCAGAATAAAGGGGCAGGATCACCTCCTTGAACCTGCTGGTCACGCTCCTTTTGATGCAGCCCAGGATACGGTTGGCTTTCTGGGCTGCGAGTGCACACTGAAGCTGGCTCATGTTCATTTTCTCATTGACCAACACCCCCAAGTCAATGTACAATCTCTGGTAACAGGTAGAACAAGCCCCTCTCTTTGTCACCAGTATCATCTGCTCAGCTGTTGCCTTGCAAGTAATGGTGTGCAAGGGAGGGCATTAATGATTGCTGTGATTAGTATTCAGAAGACTGATAAATCAGCCCAGTTTAAATCTTAAAAAAATCACCTTACTAGCCCAACTTTCATTAACAGCACACTTCATGCTAGTTGTTTGTTTTTCAGTCCAGTAATTATTATTATTATCAAAGTGGTCAGTACTTAACAATCATATCCTACATGGGCTGTGAGGATAGACTATAATCATGCTGATGCTGAATAGCTGGCACCGGTAGTAGCTGCTGTCCTTGATGGTCTGAGTCACAGAAGTCAAAGTGAGCAGGTTCATGAGCTTTTAAATCTGGAGAGCTGGAACAGGAATGGACATCTTTGCTCAAATGAAGGAGCTTGTCCTTTTGTATTTTTGATTGTTTCTGGACAGCTCCCACCCCTTGACCTCTACCCTGGGCTACATGCTGTGTGACACTTAGAGAGACACTGCTTTTACGGGTCATGGCAGGTGCCTAGTCCTGTTGATTGCCTGCTTTTGTTGCTACTCTCTTCCCAACTTCCTTAGTTGCTGCTGCATTTTCTTAAATGAAAAGCATTTTTTTCCTAGCTCTTAAGATTGTACATCTTCAATGCTTTCTTCCTCAAGGAACTGCTTGTGTTTCAGGGGCCTTTGTTTTTCATCTGTGTCCATATTTTCAAGGCTTTTGCTGCTGTTCTCTGATTAAACTCCACATCATATCAATAGACGTGTAGCACCAAGCTCCTGTTCACATGCCAAGTTCTAGTAACAGGCTTAAACATCTGGACTGGAGCCTTGCACAGTTAGCCTACAGCTTATGGCCTGTTACTATGTACTGTTTTTACTGAGTGCTAACTGAAAGGGCTCTGCTTTAACTGCAGACTGTTCCCCCAAAAAATCACTGTCCTCTGTGTTTACAGTGCTCATAGTGTACTGTACATTTAATGGAGTTACCTGGTGGCTGTGTGAATTTATACCACTACTGTACCCTCAGGTTTAGTTCTTAATCCATAGAAGGGAACACGTACCAGTGGAAGAACATCCTCTTTGCTGCTAACCTCACTTGAAAACTCAAGAGACGCTAATAAAATCTGTTCAAAATATGAGCCTTAAAATTAGTAATTTCCATTAAATAGTGAGAAGCATGAACTAAGTAGGTCTTTCTGGTTTTACTGTATGTTTCAATTCACTTATTCCAGCACTTACTCCCCTTTATATATGCCAGCTATTGGAAGGGGGTGTTGTTAGTTGGTTTTGGTTTTTTTTTTTTTTTAATTTATTTCAGCATAAGATATTCATTAAACCAAGAGTAACTGTTGCTAGTTTTGAAGTCTTTACTTACAGCTTAAAACCTGCAGAAAAGGCTTTTGTCTCAGAACTTTTACAATTTTTCCAGTTAGTTTGCCTGAAAGAAGGTACGGCTTTTTGTCTGTAACCTTGCTTTTTTTATATGTTTGAATCAATTTGGCTAATACGTTCTTACTGTTTTCCTTCTGAATGAAGTATTTGTTGTGAAACAACTGTGCATTGCTTTTAGGATGCCTTCATGTGGTGTACTGTGCCATGCCTTTATGTCCTTAATGTCTCGTGAAGTTGCTGCCCTATTCAGATTGATGTGCCTGCATCCATACATAAACTAATTTGGCTGTAGTGGGTATTCTGTATTTAAAGGCATGTCTCAAACCTGCTCTTTACTGTCTGTAACTAATAAGCAATCAGTTCCCTAAGCCAGTACAAAATTTAATAGATTGTCTAGCGTTGTTTGTCTTCCATAATTAATTCTCTAACTGATACATCCCTACTCCAAATCACCACTTGTATAGTTGTCTGCAGGCATCATAAAAATTATATATCTCATTACCATAAAACGTTTTAAAAACATTTATTAAAGGAGTAATTCTAGTATTTGATTTGAAGCTGTTTTCAGATTTATTTCTACCTTGTGATGTTACTCCCTGTTCTTTGTGTTTTAGCATTTCTGCTTTTGAAAAGATGTTTTCTCTCCCAAGATCTGCTTTCACTTGATGCCAATGTTAATCACAATAAACAAGTGTCACCACATCTAGATTTTTTTGTGATTTTGCGTAATGAAGTGATTTGAGCACTGGGAGAAAAAGTCTAAACCCTTGTAACTGTCTGCCTACAAACTTGTCTCTGGTAAAATGGACATTTTCACTTGATATTACCTGCTGTGATTTAGGAATGAGGGAAGATGATTTTTTTAAGAAAATATCATGTATATATGGCTTGATAGAGATGAATCACTCTGTCAGCATTTTTCTGTCCTAGTTAGTACCATAAACTCATAGAACAGCTAGGTTGGAAAAGACCTTTAAGATCATCAAGTCCAGCCATTACCCCAGAACTGCCAAGACCACCACTGAACAATGTCACTGAGGGCCTCATCTACACGGTTTTTGAACACATCCAGGGATGGTGATTCCACCACTTCCCTGGGCAGCCTGTTCCAATGCTTGAGCACCCTCTTGGTGAAGAAATTTTTCCTAATATCCAATCTAAACCTCCCCTAGTGCAGCTTGAGGCCATTAGCTTGGGTCCTGTAACTTGTTACTTGGGAATAAAGACTGATCCCCTCCTCACTACAACCTCCTTTCAGGTAGCTGTAGGGAGTGATAAGGTGCCCCCTGAGCCTTCTCTTCTCCAGACAGCAACCCCAGCTCCCTCAGCTGTTCCTCATAAGACCATTGATATCTGACTTTGTCTTCACTTCCGTTCCTTTTCCAGATCCTGGAGTCTTTGTGGATAGTGATGAGTCGCAACGTGAGCCTCTTGTTTACTACAGTTACAACATTAGTGACAATCCTCTTCTATAGTGGGACAGCTCTTCTCAATTTTGTGCTTTCAGTGGTAAGTAGTATGTCATCGGTTTACATGGTCCATTTTACTGAAGGAACCTAATTGTGCATGTTACAACAAACATTGAAAAGATCTTCTAAATTTATCTAACACCAAAATTCTTTTACTATTTTGAAACTTTCAAATCTGCTTTGAGAGGCATTCTAGGCAAAGGACAAGATTTGTGTCCTTAAATTCCATATGAAGGAGCTGCAGTCTTCCTATCAATCTGTTCATGGAAAACTCTTTGTTTCTGGCCTTGAAGATACTGAGCTGTAACTGAGTAGCTGTGTGGTACTTAGTTGCTGGGAATTTAAACCACAACAATAGCCTACACAGCCACTGAAATCTTATGGCATGTCTTCATAAACAAGCCAATACTCTCAGAAGATGGAAAAAATTATTACTGGGAAATGTCAGCAAAAGTATTTATTTTACAAGGATTTCCTTATATCCTATATTTAGTGAAGTGTCTTCAGCAAATCTGTATAAAAGGGTTGTTGGGTTGTTTTCATTTAACCGCTGTGAGCTCTTAATAGCAGAATGCTTCATACACAAAGTTCTTATTAATGTTATTGCCCACAGAGTAGCTCTGAAACCTTTTTGTTAAAGGTGTTTTCTTTAAAGGGTGTTATTAGTGAGGCCACACTTGGTTCAGACACTTTTCTGGTGTCCGCAACATATGAAGGACATGGAACTGTTGGAATAAGTCCAGAGGAGGGCCATGAGGATGATCAGGGGGCTGGAGCACCTCCCATATGAAGACAGGCTGAGAAAGTTGGGGCTGTTCAGCCTGGAGAAAGAGAAAAGCTGCATGGAGACCGCATAGCAGCCTTCCAGTAGCTGAAGGGAGCCTACAAGGATGTTGAAGGACTCTTTTATCAGGGACTGTAGCAATAGGACTATGGGTAATGGGTTCCAATTTGAACAGGGGAGATTTAGATTGGATACAAGGAAGAAATTTTTTACTGTGAGAGTGTTGAAGCACTGGAACAGGTTGCCCAAAGAAGCCGTGGATACTCCATCCCTGGCAGTGTTCAAGGCCATGTTGGACAGAGCCTTGGGTGACATGGTCTAGTGTGAGGCGTCCCTGCCCATGACAGGGCGGTTGGAACTGGATGATCTTAAGGCCCTTTCCAACCCTAACTATTCTACGAGTCTACTTTTTAGTGTATTATGGGAGCTACATAGTTTATAGTTTCTTTTGTTTCTAAATGCCACAGCTGTTTGGAATAATTTATAATGGTAGAGGTAGCTTCTTTCATCTTATTCACTGTGGCAGCTACTACTTAAAATCTAAAACATTGGCCTGTGACTTCTTCCTGTTTTAACTAAACGAATACTAATCTTGGAAGCTTGACTGAAATCTACATCCTTGTTTTTAATTCAGGATCCAAAAACATTTGTTAGGGAGCAAAGTGTTTTGCCAGTTTGACTTCATTGCCTTCATTGATGCCTGCTCAGGAGGGAGGTCTTTTTAGACCAAACTGCAAAATTGAAATCATGTTTAACATTTCAAGGCAGCTGTGTGGATTGTCTTCAATACTTAAGAACAAGCGGTTCACAATAAGACTTAATGGAACAGCTGTCTTGAGCTGAAGAAAATCACTGCCATTTAATTTTGTAGTTCTCTAGTTATCTCTCAGTTAATAAAGATTGCATGGGAATATATAATTTCTTTTCTTCTTTAGTCCACAACTTCACCCATGATGACATATTGAAGACAGTATCTGAGAAGTCAGTATACTTAAAAATGACAAGTTTGGATAATAAATGTAGATGATTTGAATGCATTTAATTGTTCAGACACAAAATTTAGCCCTAGATGCCTAATGATTTACGCCAAGTTCATTACATGCTGTTTGTGATGCATGATCCTGCCTTTTTGTCTGTCAGCAGGGTTCTGCCACTTGCTGGGGCACTGTGCAGCCAGCTGGTTTAGCAGAGCTAGTTGGGATATCACTGTGTTGGAATCCTTTTAAAGATTAGATGCCCTAAAGGCTAATCTGTTTCCTCTACTTCTGCTGTAGGTTGAACATGTTATTTAAAATGATCATGTAAAGCTTTCTCCACCAAAACATGCCAGTACTGTACTCTTGGTCTCTTGGATTTGACCATGACTTCCATTTTTCACTCCTTTTGGGCAGAGTATGAAAGTGATCTTATATATATAGGAAATGTTTGTTTTAATACCTTTTCAGGTTCTTTCTGTAGATTCTTCATAATGGTAGTCTTTGAAATGCAAACAGCAGAACTAATAAATTAGAAATACTGATTGTGTTTGTCCTGTATTGTACTATACTTCAAATGCACCAAGGTAATGGGATATGCTTACCTCCCATTTCTGTGCACAGAAAATGTCATCTCTAAGTATTGGTGTTCTTGTAAGTGTATCAGGTACCTCTTTTGAAGACATTTAAATTTGCATTGAAGTAGTAGTTATTAATACCCTTTAATGTTGTGGGAGAGCACTATAACTTAGTCCTGTTTGCACTATGTGTTTCATAGGCTGTTGTGTCCATTCAGAGGCATGGTTTCTTATCTTTATGACAGTCTTTCTCAAAGTATCTTGCTACAAAATCTAAACAGATTTTCTTAAAACACGAAAAGGTAAATTGATGGAACTTGTTTCAATAGTATTTAGTGTGCGTTTGTTAGCAGCTTATGACTGAAAGAGAAAGGATGTAAATTTAGGACATTCAGTGAATAGCCTGCACTAAATTAAGATAATGCAGTCTGTTATTTGGGGCAATAAGTAAATGAAAATGCCAGTTGCTGTGAGAATTTGGTTGGTTGAATCTTAAAAGTACTTTTTAGGTTAGCTTAACTGAACTGTCATGGAGTCCATGTAGAAATAATGTAACTGCTTCCTAATTTTTCCTTGGGCTTTTTTTCCTCTTAACCTGTTGCAATAGCTTAATGTAATAAGCCAAGAAAATCCAGATGTGACCGTAGGATAAATCACTGCAGCTTTCTTAAAGTGTCATGCGCGTTGTTACCGAATCCCATTTGGTATTATATCATTGTTAGATTTACCTGCTATTCATGTTCCTTCCTTCGGAGCTAGAGAAAAACATCCTTCAAGTCAGGAGGAGAAGGCCAGAAGTGACCTTAACAGTTCTTGTTCTTCTGGGGTCTCAAAGCATACTTAGGTCTTTTGCTGTAGTGAGATGTTTTTTCAATACTTTGATTTCCAAAGATGGGTATCTTTAACAATCCGTTTTTTCTTTAAGTTCTCTTTTTGGAAAGTCTTAAGTTAAGAAGTTTAGAGTTTCCTGGGAGAACTCTCACTATTCTTTGGTAAGGAGAAAGAGCTTTTGTATAGAGTTAATTTGGAATGTGAAAGCAAATAGTTTCAGAGTTTTTGATCTAGTTTAATTGCTGCATCTTTGACTGCTGCTTGGCCTAATATCCTTACCCATCTCCCTGTCTTTTAATAGAGGTTTGGAATGGAATTTTTACATTTTGAATAGACAACCCTAAAGCTAGGTAGGCAGCATTTGAGCACATTTTGTGTGTTGCTGTGGTCCAGCCAGCAGTGTCAGCTGAGAAAGCTGACTCTCTTGAAAATGCCAGATCTTTCTTCTTACAAAAGATAATGGGCTACCTTGGGAAGGCTTTTTTTTTTTTTTTTCTAAATGTGAAACAGAAGGAGCTTGCTTAAATTCTGTCTAGGTAGAGCTGTGTTTAAAAGAAAGCACTGCTCCAGCTTTAATTGTACTCTTGCAGTCTTTGTTTTGTAGGATTCTTAAGTTGCTTCAGAAGAGGTTTTCACTAGCTAAAAGCATCACAAACTAATTTAAATTTGCCAACAAGATAATTTTTGAAGTGGTTAGCTTTTCAGCTGATTGCATTTCAGTCCATCTTGAGTAATCTTGAGTAAAAATTAAAATGGTGAATTTTGAGTTGATAAGTGGTTTAAATATATGTGCTTTAAAGCATAGAAATAATGGACACTTTGTTCAGAGTCCCCATTTTGAAAAATATACCTTCCATCCAAACATTCAGTAGGAAGTAATATCTGTAGCATGTGACTTGTTTTAGTGCATAGATTGGTTTATCACCCAAGACAGAAGTTACACACCTGGGAAGATGGAATACAGTCTCATCCTGTATATGACATTTTGGAAAGAGGTCAGAGTAGGTGAACAGCAGTGTGAGACTTCCAAGTTAAAGGCTAGAAGCATGGTGGGAAGCAGTAATAACATTTTACGGAATAGAAAGGAATTGGAAACAGACACAAGTGGATGACATTCTTGAGACTGGTGATGGAATACTGCATGTTGTGGTGTTTGCATGGGTTTTTTTTCCGAGTGTGTTCAGAGAGAAAAAGGGCATGACGTGTCTGCAGACTCGATAAAAAGCTTGAAGATAAGATTTATGAAGGCCAGGCTGTTTGGCTTGTCAAAAGATTAAGATGTAGTTTATCCTAGCATACGAGTAGGTTGGAAGTAAGGCAAGTGAAAAAATTCTTTTTAATCTTGGGAAGAAGGAAAATCTAAAGCTTGCAGATGAACCTAATATAAGCCATAGTTTATTACTAGAGCATATGGAATGGATTTTCCTTGTTTGAGGTATTCTGTTTCAAGATGGACACACTGATGTAGGGTTAGTCCCAGAAGTTGCTGAGCCCACCAAGAGAAAAATAAGGAAAACATATTGGACTGCAACATTCAGGAAGCTAATAAAATCTGATTGTATTTTTTTTGGTGTTTAAACTGAAACAGTGGAACTGCCATCACTTCTGCTGAGACTCATCTTCAGACTCACGGAGTATATTCAGGATTGCCAGCCTAATAAATATTACAGATTTTCTGTTTGTGAGTTTGTGTTTAATTCATATCTGATACGCAGCTGTGTAGTGATTCTTGAGACAACTCTGATTTATTTGGCTTTGTAGTGATAGTGGTGGTGTTAATTGTGTTGGTTTGGGTTTTGGGGTTGTTATTTTTTTGTTGTTCTTACTCTTCAGCAGTTCTTCAATCTGCTAAACATGCTGGGGAAAAATAATAAAAAATGCAGCATTCTACTTGTTTGATCTCCGTGTGACTTGAGCCTGAACAGGGCTGAAAGTTTTATAATGTTTAGTTGTAACTGTTAAGTCCTTTGTGGAGCAGGGGAGAAAATTATTCTTCTAGCTCTTGTGTGTTTTTCTAAATCCAACTTTGTGGTATAGTGTTTTGTAGCTTTCAAAGGATGTCCAGTATTTGAAGCATAGCTGCATACTGTAGTTCTGGAAAGTGTTTATTGCCTTTTAACTTAAAACTCCAATTTGTTTTGCAGGTGATTTTTCTGACCACATTGTTCTACTTGTTGAGCTCCAGTGATGAGTACTACAAGCCAGTAAAGTGGGTGATTAGCCTGACACCTTTGTCTCAGCCAGGTCCCTCCTCAAATATAGTGGGTCAATCCGTGGAGGAAGCAATAAGGTATGTTGTTGATTTCTTGCCCTTTCCAGAAAACTGCTTTTTTTAAATTTGAAGTTTACCTATAAATACTTCGAATTGCAACAACTTGTGTTTCAAAGATGAGTTGCCAATCTCGACAGATTTTCAAGAACCTAGAGTTGGTTATTTTACCCCTTGGTTGTTAAAAGAGCAATTTGATTGGACTTGCTTAAAAAAATTTCAGAGGTCTGTGCTGTAGTGAATACTAGTGTTTCATAAAACTAGTACTAGTGAATGCTAGTATTTAATGATATCCCTAACCACAGTGTGTTTGCAGCTGTGTGGCATTAACAACTAACGCAGCTCAGTAGGAGCAAATTCATACAGCAAAACGGTTGAAACGGAGACCTGACATCTGTGCTGTTCACATTTCAGAGTTACTTAGTTTGAACTAATTTTAGTCTAATCTTGGGGACTAAGTACCCAATTGTAGCTGAAGTGTATTAAATATGGTCCTGGAGTGCATTTTCCAGTTCTGTTTCATCTGAAAGAAATCTAGTTCATGATCTCCATGAGCCAAATTACACCAAAGGGAACAACAGGGGAGTGCTGTCCTTATCCCCCTTACAGCAGTGCTGTACTACACCTCCAGAGTGCATCCACAGTGTTTCATGCTTAGTTGCCATTCTTATGTTTCACCTTTAAACTACTACAGTAATTGAAGGAGGACTTTTGTGTGTGTGTGTTTAAGTATGGTTCACTGAGATTTCACAATAAAGCAATTTTTGGGGTGGTACAGTAATGTGTTTCATTCACCACAGATGAATGAACCTGTCAGCTTTCACCTGTTAGCAGCTTGAGACTAACATGTTGGTAACGTAATAAATGGATTTTAAATACGGTGTTTAAGTCATCAGTCGCTTTTTTGAAAAAGTTGATGGACTGGGCAAAGACAGCAGACTCCATGCTAAATTCTATGCAGCTGTTGTCTCACACTGCTGCTTTCTGTGTCTTCCTGCATATACATACACAACAAGAATAGACTTTAAACCAACAATGTATTGCTTCCCAAACTCATTGCCAAATGTTCGCCATTGTTCTTGGGTACACTTTACAAGAAAGTGTTGTTATCTGTTACTGGAATTAAGCTGTTTCTGGATATGTTTTGACAATGAGAAGGTTATATCATGCTGTGAAAGATCTTGAATAACAATGGTAACTGCTGTAGTCAGTTGAATTGAAGGGGCAATCCAGGTTCAAAGCAACAGATTTGGAAATCTGCCAAAATGTTAATAGCCCTTCACTTGAGTGACTGCTGTTGAATTTTTATTGATCACATGGTTAATATCTCAGTTCTGTCTCTTCTGGAGAATGCAAGCAAATCTAGAAACTAAAGCTGTCTGAAAAATTGTTCTTTTTAGCCTTGGTAGAGGGGGACAGTGGCAAAAATAGACATGGCTTCTGTGGGTGCAGGTACTCTGCAAGGAAGATTGTATTAAATGCAATTTTAAGTTTATAGGTCTGGGACACAGGTGACCCAAGATATTTGTTAGACTTCTGAATGATAGAAAGAAAAAAAAGGATGTTAGGGAAGCCACAGGAAAATGAGTAGGAAAGAGCCAGCAAGCATCAGCAACTGCAGGCACTATAAGAAAAAGCAAGCATCTGGAGAATGTGGAATGTGAAGCTACTTGTCATATAAAAGAGAACTCAGTCTGTGTTCACTAAGGTAGCCTGAATCGCTCATTCTTATTTGTTTTGTGTTAGCCTGTATTTGGTGCCTAATTGGAATTTGGTGCCATATGAAAAACAATTGCCACTGCAAGCCATTGTGTTTGTCACAAAGCAGCAGCTATCCTTTGTTTTTGAAGATAAGTTGTTGCTAGAGGGGCAGGAACCTAAAAATGTCTTGCTCACCTCATCTATAAAAGGTATGCAAAATGGATGTTAATGCTTGGTGATGTGATGGGAGGAAGAGGCTCCAGCTGTTTCTTCATGTATTATCAAATAATGAACCTTCTGTAGTCAATTTTATCATTAGACTGTTGCATAATTACACAACCTGAATCCAGCCTCAAAACACTGATGCATTCAAATTGACCAAAAGTATAGAAAGACCAGGTTATAAATATTGAATGTCACCAGCTGTGTTCCACTCCCATCACTCTTCAGCAGGACATAGCATGTGCACAAGGCTAAGGCTATTAGTCCTACTTCTAGGACAGCTAGTCCTCTCCAGAGCGCAGGGATACTTCTGGGAAGAGATGCAGTTACATCTCTATTTCTTAGGGACCACATGACATGAAAACACTCTTCTTCCATGTTGTCAATTACTTCTGTTGCTCTATTACTTAAAATGGGTTCATGAAAAGCACTGGGCAATTTGGATACAGTCAAGGAAGTCTGTTCTTTGTGTCTTTTCCTACTTACTCTGTGACATGGACAGTGGGATTGAGTGCACCCTCAGCAAGTTTGCTGATGACACCAAGCTGTGTGGTTCGGTTGATAGGCTGGAGGGAAGGAATGCCATCCAGAGGGACCTTGACACGCTTGTGAGGTGGGCTGATGCCAACCTTATGAAGTTTAACCATGCCAAGTGCAAGGTCCTACACCTGGGTCGGAGCAATCCCAGGCACAGCTACAGGTTGGGCAGAGAAGAGATTCGGAGCAGCCCTGTGGAGAAGGATTTGGGGGTGCTGGTTGATGAGAAAATGAACATGAGCCAGCTTCAGTGTGCGCTTGCAGCCCAGAAAGCCAACTGCATCCCGGGCTGCATCAAAAGGAGCGTGACCAGCAGGTCGAAGGAGGTGATCCTGCCCCTCTACTCTGCTCTTGTGAGACCTCACCTGGAGTATTGTGTGCAGTTCTGGTGTCCTCAACATAAAAAGGACATGCAACTGTTGGAACAAGTCCAGAGGAGGGCCACGAGGATGATCAGGGGACTGGAGCACCTTCCCTATGAAGACAGGCTAAGAAAGTTGGGGCTGTTCAGCCTGGAGAAGCAAATGCTGTGTGGAGACCTCACAGCAACCTTCAAGTCTCTGAAGGTGGCCTATAGGGATGCTGGGGAGGGACTCTTCATTAGGGACTGTAGTGATAGGACAATTGGTAATGGGTTAAAACCTAAACAGGGGAAGTTTAGGGTAGATATAAGGAAGAAATTCTTTTCTGTAAGGGTGGTGAGGCACTGGAATGAGTTGCCCAGGGAAGTTGTGAATGCTCCATCCCTGGCAGTGTTCAAGGCCAGGTTGGACGAAGCCTTGGGTAACATGTTTTAGTGTGAGGTGTCCCTGCCCACGGCAGGGGGCGTGGAACTAGATGATCTTAAGGTCCTTTCCAACCCTAACTATTCTATGATTCTACTTGTGAGGAGAATGGAGAAGGGGAAGAAGAGAAGGGCAATCAGCAAATGGTTTCTGTAACTCAAAAAATTCCTTAACTTGAAGCTATTATATTAGGAAGTACCTAATCAAGCCAAGACCTTTTCCTGTTGCAGTTTCTGTCATTGGAGCTGTGTTGTGATTTTTATTGTGTTGGACTATAAATAGCTATAGATTTTATGAATATTTTTCTAATTCCCTTGGTGATGAGTTTTCAAAGACAGTGACTGTTATCTGTGCACGTGGATTGATTTATAAGCTGTACTGTGGTAAGAACAGATTTCCAGCCTATTTTGGGCCAGGTGTTGAATCTGACACAGTACCTCAGATGTTAATTTGTGCTTGAGTAGAGGAAGAAAAAAAGGTGATAGTGTGTTGGTGATACTGCAGGGGTTTTAAAGAAGTTCGGGAATAGGAGAATTACCTGCTCCAAGCCATGGGATGAAATGCCCTCCTATGAAATACCTTTGATAGGAAATCTGTTCATCCAGGACAGAGGAAGTCAAAATGCCAGCAGCACGTGTCAAGTGGTAAAAACCAACAGGTGTTTGGCAAGGGCAAGTCATGCCATGCCTGACCTGAGGACTTGCTTGGGTAGCCTAATGGTGCAAGGGCAGAGCAGTGAATGACAGACAGATCACTTGGAGGCCCTTGAAGGACAAGGTGACTTTAGAGAACACCCAGCACTGTGGGAAGTCCATAGAGTTTGTTTTCAATTAAACAGGACTTTCCCCTTGTGAACCTGTGCTGGCAAAAACGAATGACTGCATTGTCTCTCAGGCATTTTTTAATAACTCCCAGAATGACCTCCCTAATTTTACCTGGCACTGAAGGGAAACTGATAATTTGGAAAGAAATCCCTTTGTTAGGAGGGGGACTGGTGACTGTCACAGAAAGGTTATCCTAGAGTAGGTTGCAGGAATTTTTTCAGCAGCACTCTCAGTCAGGGTGAGGAAGATGACTTCCTTTAGAAATGTGAGAAGCACTTGGACCAGTTTACTTTATTTAGATGATTTTAGTTCTCAGTACTAGTTAGTGAAAATTTTCATGATAATTATAATTGCATGAATAATGAAGTATTTTGAATATGTATTTGAGAGTATAAAATACTCATTATTGCATGAATAATGAGTATTTTGAGGGTCAGGGGAGAGCTGTTACCTGGGCATATCAGTGTTAGATTTGCTTTGTTCAGAAAGGTTCTGTAAAATCAAGTTAGTTCATAAGTCACCTACCTCACTTCGTAAGAAGGAAAATTGTTGTCCTTTACCCCTGGGAATAGGGAGATGGTGCCCTTGTCTGGAGTCCTCCCTCTCTCCCCGAATGTATGAACCACTATAAACCTCCAATTCACAGGTCTCCAAAGTAGTGGCATGCATACCTTTGCCTGAACCATTTTCCTTTCCCCAAGCAGCATGTCGTTCTCTTCCTGAATGCACCATACCCTTCTTCCCTGAAGCTCCCATTCTGCTTGCTCTGGTGGAGATATTGCACATTACTAAGTTGCATGTTCTCACGGCTTCAGTGCAATTTAGTGTGTGCGATACTTTCACATGAGTGCATGCACACGGGTATGGCTGTGGCTTAAAGTTACTGCAGCTTTCAATTTTGGTGGGGCCTAGTTAACACTGAGAAATGGTCTTAAACCGAGATCAGTATTTTGAGTGATGTCTTGAAACACGTGTTAGTGGAAGTTTGTTCTGTAATGCCAGGAAGATGAGTACCGTTTGTTTTCAATTTGAGAAGGGTTATCATTATTTGCTTCATTTTCTTCATTTGCCACATACACCTCAAATTTGATTAGATTCTTCATTGGTTATGTAAAAGTAATTTCAAACATTGGGTGTTTCTGCAGAGGACACACTATTCATATTCTTAACTGAAATTTTCCAGAAAGTCAAAGAGAGGTTCAGTATGAAGAAAACCTATGGTGCCTTGATGGCTGAAATAGGTTCTTAATGCATTTCCAACTTTTATTTATTAATATTTAAAGAGATCTAAAATGAACTACCATGCAAACAAGCAAATAAACAAAAAAGCTGTTGAAGCATCTAGCTGGTTTGCTCTGGCACCCCAGCAGTAGTGGTGGAGAAAATGAGGTGGTGATACAATTCCCAAAACAATAATCTTCCAGCATGTTAAGCTAATGCTTAGAAAAAGCAAAATGTGTGATTTTGTTTGTTTTACTGCAAGAATAATAATGTCTTTCAGCTTAATTTTTCCAAGACGACTGTTAACTGACTGGATTTTTTGACTGAACTTTTGCATGCCTTGTATGTTCTTTAGCAGCAAGAGTATCTCTTGCAGAAATCTCCTTTGTCACAGGAATGCATTTAACAGGACCTTCCTGAAATTTTAGAAGCTCTACTTACTGCATATGTTATGAGATGGGAATAGAAATGAAAATTATTCTGCTTTAATGAAATAATTTTCTAGTGTAAAACTGGGAACAACATATACTTTTTAATTACGTGGAGGAAAGGAAAGCTTCAACTGAGCTACTAGAGAGAAAAAAAAAAGGTAGAGTGTAGTCTATAAATCTAGAAGAAATGATGCAATGTTTCAGTAGATTTGCAGAACCAGAGAGTAACTGTAACCTTATTATCCTAGTGGGACAGATTGTAGTATTTATCAGCTGAATGTTTTAGTAGCAATAACCCAATAACCATATGACTCGCTCGTAGCACTGTATTAGTCTTAAATATTGTCCTGTGCAGAAAAAAGATTTGCCTTTACAGGTATTTCCTTTTTCTTTTATACTGAATTGTTCTTACTAAACACATCTGTATTTGTGTATTGCTTTGCATACAAATGATTTTTACAAGTTAAAGAATAATTCAAAGAATACTTCAGAAAATAATGGATGTGCTCATGCTTAATCGTCACTCTTTTTTTCCAAATTTACCTGAAACTGTGAAAAAATATTCATTATTGCACACACATAATTTGGGTCAAGGGTATCACAAAGTCTGTAGGAATTTTACAGTTTATTACTCTTGATTCATGAGATTATGTAAGTGCATAATCAGATGCTGTAACAAACAGTCTGTTCTCTGTGCCATGCACATTGTATATAGCAAGTGTATTTTCAAACACATTGACAGGATATTGAGGGCTTCCTTGTTTTATATGAGGCAGTGCCAATATTCTGCTGTTCACTTCTTTCATATTCCAGATGGCGCATTCTGTATATTCTAACAGCAGTTTCTGTCAGTGCATTTTTGTAGTTTGTAATTCTGTGACTGTCCAGTTTGTTTGACTGAAGGTGTCTGTAAACACATAGAGGATGTGGGTTGGCTGTGTATGTGCACATTTGCCCACACTCTTTACAAATAATGTAACTACATAGTGTCTTAGATAACTAGTCCTTTAATTACATATTGCACTTATGAATTACATAGGTATGCTGCTGCTTCTGCAGCACCCAACTTTTTAAAACAGTTATTTGTATGTCAGAACTTACAATCTGTATTTAAATTAAAGCTTAGTTGGTGTGACATAGACTGTATCAGCAAAACCAGTGACACTTAATTTGCATCGCAGATTCAGTTCAGCCAGTTTGTTTCTCTCTTTGCTTCTAAGGCAGGCCTAGAAGGTAACTGGGAGGGCTGGAAAGACAAAGGTTGCTGAAATAATTGTTAGATTTATAGGGAAGAGGTCTTCTACCAGGCCTTTCTAACAATAAAGGGATACTATGAGATTTATTTTTAGTATAATATATTGCAGAATTCTGTGCTCACATATCAAAAAACTCTTTTTGTGTGTATGTAAGATTGGAATATATATTATTATAACCTTGGTTAGATTTCTGCTATTTAAAATACAGATTTATTGTAATGTAAAAAAGCAGCATGGAGGCCAGTATAAAACTGCAGGATTTCCTGACATTTTAAAGATTTAACATCACAGCTTTAGCTTTTCACTTTTTTGTCATATTATGACAAATTATAAGGTCAATCCATTATTTATTCACTCCACCAGCATAAGCAATCAGAATGCGCTCTTCTCTATGCCTGTGATTCATAATCTTATAATAGCAAAAGTCTGAACAGACTGGGAGTTTCTTAAGATAAGACTGAAATGGATCTTGAGTTTTATTGAGTCCAGGTAGCTGTTTCTCTCATTCATGCACTTTTCAGGCTGAAATGGGGATCTAAAAGAATCGCATCCTTACAAGCAGTGTGGAGAATAATAAATGTTCAATGTACTGTGCCCAGCGCATGCTGAAAGCTGAGAAAGGCTTGAGCAAGGCAAGAGGGAAGACTGACTATATAGCTGAACAGCAGAGTAACAGAGGCCAAGGAAATGAGAAGCTACCCTTTAAAAAGCTGCCATTTTAGCTAAATAAAGAAAACGGATCATCAACTTTAGCAAATAAAAATAGGCTGAGGGCAGGGGGGAGGTGATCCAGTTGCTGAAAGCTCCACAAAATGCTGTTAAACCGAAACACCTTTTTCCATATGCAGCAGGAGCCAGAAGCATTCGGGGGTTGAGGGATGACAAGAATACTCAGCAACCACAGGGCTGTTGCAGCCTGTTGCAGGGGGGAGGTAAATGGATGCTGTGTTGTTTGTTGCTGTGAAGGTGAGTGGAGGGAGTCACATTGTAAAAGCCTTCTTATGGCCAGCTGCAGCAGAATCGGAAATTAAAGTGGCTGTATAAGAGGTTGTAGAAGAAACAGACAGAAAATGCACAATAGGAAATTACTGAGAGTGGATGAGACTGACTCACCCAGCTAAGCTCAGGGCCAAAATTAAAAAACGCAATGTTCTTTTTCTGCCTGGGAAGTACAGACATGTCAGCTGAACATCAGTACAGTGCAACTCAGTAAGCACTAAAGTTAAGGACATACCAGCACCTGGTGAATATGATTTAGTTGGAGTTTCCACAGAGAGAAGTCTGCCTTACTCTTCATGGTTTTTTAAGAGGTCAGCAAGCAAGACCACTAAGAAGTTGATCTGTCTGTTATGTTCTACTGAAGTTTCATAAAGGCATTTTACAACATCTCTTTCCAAAGACTTTCAAGGAAATTAAGTAGTGATGAGATAACAGGGAAGGTTTCTTCAGGGATAAATAATCATTTAAAATATAAGAAACAGAGGGAGTAAATGGTGATGTTGAGGTAAGGACATCAGAGGTAAGGACCTCTGCTATTGCATCTATCCATAATTGCCTTGGGAGAGAAATAGCGAGGGATGCCTCACTGGTGCTGGTAAACTAGTTTGAGCTAGTAAAGATAAGGGTTGATTGTGGAATTGCAGCAGGATTATAGATAAATTCAGTTAGAAGACAGCAGTGTCTTCTGCTGGGGGATAAAATGACTTATGAAATACCAAGTGATGAATGAGGGTGAAAACCAAGCCTAACTTCACACATAAACAGATGGCCTCTGTGCTGTCTTGTTACCACCTGGGAGCTGTATTTTCAGGTAGGCATGCTGGCTCAATGCCTGGTTATACTTAAAAGACCTCTGCAGGTATATTAATCATTAAGATTTCTTACAACAGACTCAGACAACAGAAATACACAATATTACTTTCATTGTGTGAATCTGTGGTTTGTCTGTCCCCTGAATTACTGTATGCCATTCTGATTCTTGCATCTCAGAAAGCTTAAGAGTGTAGCATAACCGGTTAGAAGAATGAAGATAAGCATCAGTTTCAGTATGAGGAATGACTGAGCTGATTAGGACTCTTCAGCCTGGAAAAAGTGTTACATAAATGAGGTTTGCAAGATCAGAACCAGTGTGAAAAGGATGACTGAGGATGAAAGGATGAAAAGAATGACTCCTCATGGTCTCTTCCAGCATAAAATCTTGGGATCACTAAAGGCAAGGTTTAAAAAATCAGAAAAGTGTGTTGGTTCATGCAACAGGCACTTAACATTAAAACCGAATGGTTTGCTGCACCGGGGCTGGACACTGTCAGTGCAGCTATCAACTCTTCAAACTACTTTTAATAAAAGCACAGATTATAGGTGACTGACAAAGGGACAGCCTCTCTGCTGCTGCTAATACTGAGAATGCTATTCCCCACATTGTCTCACAGTTTTCAATAGGCCTACCTGGCGAGTAAGGTATTACTGAGCATAAGCCAAAGCGGTAGCCACACTCATGAAATGATGGACAGAAGCAGCACAAACATATGTTTTGCCTTGCTGAACTAGAAACTATTTTGCATTGTTTTAGACTATTTTTGTGAATAGAGTTTACTCCCACAACTATTTTTCTGAACTCTGGCTCCAGATTTTATTTTATTTTTTTTTTTTTTTTGGTGACAGCCAGTGTATCTTCACTAAGGGGAAATCCTGCCTGACCAATTTGCTGGCCTTCCATGATGGGGCTACAGAACTGATGGATAGGGGTAGAGCTGTTGATGTCATCTATCTGGACTTGTGCAAAGCGTTCGACACTGTCCCACACGACATCCTTGTCTCTAAATTGGAAAGACATCAATTTGATAGATGGACCTCTTGGTGGATAAAGAACTGGCTGGATGGCCGCACACAAAGAGTTGCGTTCAATGGTTCAGTGTCCAGCTGGAGACCAGTAACAAGTGGTGTCCCTCAGGGATCAGTGTTGGGACCGGTCTTGTTCAACATCTTCGTCTCTCACATGTACAGTGGGATTGAGTGTGCTCTCAGCAAGTTTGCCGATGACACCAAGCTGTGTGGTTCGCTTGATAGGCTGGAGGGAAGGAATGCCATCCAGAGGGACCTTGACCCGCTTGTGAGGTGGGCTGATGCCAACCTCATGAAGTTTAACCATGGCAAGTGCAAGGTCCTACACCTGGGTCGGAGCAATCCCAGGCACAGCTACAGGTTGGGCAGAGAAGAGATTCAGAGCAGCCCTGCGGAGAAGGACTTGGGGGTGTTGGTTGATGAGAAAATGAACATGGGCCGGCAGTGTGCGCTCGCAGCCCAGAAAGCCAACCGTATCCTGGGCTGCATCAAAAGGAGCGTGACCAGCAGGTCGAAGGAGGTGATCCTGCCCCTCTACTCTGCTCTTGTGGGACCTCACCTGGAGTATTGTGTGCAGTTCTGGTGTCCTCAACATAAAAAGGACATGGAACTGTTGGAACAAGTCCAGAGGAGGGCCACGAGGATGATCTGGAGCACCTCCTGTATGAAGACAGGCTGAGAAAGTTGGGGCTGTTCAGCCTGGAGAGGAGAAGGCTGTGTGGAGACCTCATAGCAGCCTTCCAGTATCTGAAGGGGGCCTATAGGGATGCTGGGGAGGGACTCTTCATTAGGGACTGTAGTGATAGGACAATTGGTAATGGGTTAAAACTTAAACAGGGGAAGTTTAGATTGGATATAAGAAGGAAATTCTTTCATGTAAGGGTGGTGAGGCACTGGAATGAGTTGCCCAGGGAAGTTGTGAATGCTCCATCCCTGGCAGTGTTTAAGGCCAGGTTGGACAGAGCCTTGGGTGACATGTTTTATTGTGTGTTGTCCCTGCCCATGGCAGGGGGTTTGGAACTAGGTGATCTTAAGGTCCTTTCCAACCCGAACTATTCTATGATTCTGTGACATGGGGAAGGTCCTGCCAAAGAATGCTGAAGTTGCAGCAACTTGCAGAATTGGACAGGGCTAAGAATAATGCTCTGTCCCTGGCAGTGTTCAAGACCAGGTTGGACAGAGCCTTGAGTGACATGGTTTAGTGTGAGGTGTCTATGCCTATGGCAGGGGGTTTGGAACTAGATGATCTCAACGTCCTTTCCAGCCCTAACTATTCTATGATTCAGGCAGTCTGCATAGGTTTTATGATACCTCTGAGGTGGAAATAAGTGTCTGGAAAATGGTCAGGGGGATTGTTCAATATGTTTGTCCTATTTTGTTGCCTTAATGTCTGCTTCTGATCTCTACTAGAGATGGAATGCTGACTGGACAGACCATTGGTCTGAACTAGTTTGGTTTTTCATACCTTATGTTCCAAGAACCATTTAAAGAATAGTTAGGTGTTTCACTTAGTAAGCACTATGGTCTGCTCGTGGTAACAAACTGGAAATGTTAGAAACAGTTGATTCAGAAATAACTAATGCTTTCAAACACGCTCCTCAGAAGAATAATTATAAGTTTATGTGGTCTGTGTGACTGCAACAGGCTCAAATAGTCATTAAAAATAATTACAGATAGTATGAATAAAAAGAGATCAAATGCAATTGAATTGCAAAAAAATAATCAAATGTAGAATTTCTTACAATTTGGACTAAATGTTAATTGTTCTTTTTCAGAGAATGTAGATGTTTCTCTGTTAGAGAAGCAAGCCTGTTTGCTGCTGTGTCCTTTGGACTAGCCAAAGGGCAAAGGTCTAAAGTTTTTGTACATTCACTGGAGCCCTGTCTTTCCTTGAGAGGTGCAATATTTGTATCATTTACAGCATCTCAAGGATCTATGCTCTGTTCAAGACTGTATCACTTGATCTGATTAGTGTTAGTGCTGGCCTCTGTATGTTGGAGCTGTTACCTGTCTTTGTTCAGTTGTATTGTTCCTAAGGAGAAATTAATTTCAACAGCAAAACTGTTGAAATCTTGTCATGGAGTCATCTCTGAGAATTATTTGCATATTTATATTGCTCCTGAGATGGTCCTGCTCTGTCAAGAAACACTTACTTCTGCTTTATTCATAGCTGGAATATGTCTAGTGCCCTTTGTTTTTTTCCTGTATGGTTTGAAACTGAAAAATAATGAGGGTCTTTTTTATTCCTGAAAGAACAGAACCCGTAAAGAGAATCAAGAGCTTAAGGGTTTTTTTGCAAAAGGACTCTTTTGAGTCATTTAATTTGTTGGCATTCTCCCAGTGATTGCTTGAAATTTGGGGGGATCATTGTAGAGGAATACTTCAGTCCTTTTTGAGATAATAGCTGTCCTTTGATTGTCAGTGGCAGCTCATCTTTGCAGTGGATTTTGGTGGTGTCTGAAGGAAGAAAATGAGTTACTTGGATTTGAAGTTATGGTGGTTAGTTTCAGTTAGAATAAGGCAACGCTATTGTCCACGGATGAGTCCCTGCCCTCCAGCTGCAAATGTGCCAACTTCTTTCCTGGCGGGAGCACAGCTATTTATACCACTGATCTAGGAGCTGGATGGGTAGTAGAGAGCTGAGCTGGTTAGTTAAAACTAACCCAGCAAAAAACAATTATTAGGTGAATTCATTGTAAATAACATCATGGCATGTAAAGGAGATCATGCTGTCAGGTCGCAGAGGAAGGGTGATCTGAGGCAGAAATGAATGCTCAAGAACAGGGGAATGGGAGAGCTCTTTTCTTGTGGCAGTTTTGAATTAACCTGATTTGAAATAAATTGTGAAACTGTGCTGTGAAGTTTGGAACACACTGCGTTTGCCCTTATATGTTGAACCCTCTACTTTTAAGATGTAAGGGTTTTATTCTAGGTGATCTTAAGGTCCTTTCCAACCCTAACTATAATGATTCCCTACTATATGATTCTGTGATTCTATGATTTTCAAAAGAAGTTGAATGGAGTTGCTTACAGCATCAATTCAAATTAGTTAGCTCTGTATACAGGAAGACTTTGCAACAAGGATGTGGTACAATCCTTGTGATGTCTACTTAGAGAACATGGGAGAATAACAAACATGACTTGTGTAAAGAAGGTGACAAAAAAGTGAAATTGTCTTTTCTAATAGAATTTTTGGCCTAGAGTGTTCCTGTTACCAGACTTGTCTTTTAATTGGACTGTAAACTGCTGTGTGGCTTGTGAAGTGTTTTGTAGGGTATTTAGGGAAACGTTAATTTTTGCAAACATTTCCAAAGATAAATACCACTTTTGACTAGTTTTTACTCTAATGCCTATTCAGCAGCCAGGGTCAATATGCCTTCATTATAAATTTCGCATAGTAACCAGTAACTCTCTTCTGAACTTATGATATGCTTACTCTAATCTTTCTGGAAACTCCAGTTCTTATCATTTAAGCCCATATGCTTTGCTTTTCTCCATTGCTCTAGAGAACAGAGAGATGCAGAAAATCAGATTAACTCTGAGGTCAAAAAATGAATACTGTAAGTTGAAGAGCTCCTTTCACCTGGGCTTCTTGCAGCATTGGGTTGGAATTTTTGAAATTTCACTGTGTTGCTGATGATGAACAGACCTTGCCTGCAGACTCTGTGAAGTGAACCTGAATTCAGGTAGACACAGATGAATGTAAACTTCAGTAGGAGCAGAGGGGAAGCTGTAGACTTTTTATGGGAGATCAGTAAAGAGGGGAAAAAATCCACTAAAACTCACAAAACCCATAAAATGAAGAGGTGGTGCTTTCCCTTTTGAAATCCACAGGAAAATTCCCTAGCTCCTCAATGAAGTAGAAAGAAATTTAACAACAAAAAATACTTAGGCCAGCTATGCCGAAACATTTGGCAATTTTACAGAAGTTTCTTAATTTTTAACCTGAATAGTGTGAAGTATGACCCTTGTCCTCTTTTGTTGTTTTATTATTTTATTTATACGCTTTTCAAAGCTTAGTAAAATGGAATATGTATGTGTAAGTATGCCTTACACCAAAGTGCTCATAAATTACACATTTGCAGATGACAGTTCCTGCAGGTAAAGTGTTTCATCCAGATACAGTGCCAAAGTGAGATGTGAGCAGCAATTGGATTTTCTGATTTCTGGAACATACAATTACTCTTGTATATACCAGGAAGCTGCATGTATGCCAATAATGTATTAAGAGATGGAATGAATTTACTGTCATAATTGCCCCAGGAAGGTCTCCATTTTACAGAGGGTAATAAATTCATTTAGCATTTGCACTAGCATACTACATCATCTTGAAGATGCAGAGTAGCGGAAGCATGCTGTTGATGAAAGTTCTGGTTAGTGTTTTCAGTCTGGAGACTTTAAGGGATGGTTCTTAATTTTTTTCCTACAGAAGTAACAAACATGAGTCTTCAGAGACTTAAGGGAGTTCTCTTGGGCCACACTCGCCACAAATTAGAATCCCCTGTGCTTTTTTTTTTCTGGCTAGTTGGAATAGACAGAGAAAAGTGCAGAGGGGCGGAAAATTATGTTAGGTATATCCTCCTCACTTCTGCTTGACCACTGGCACCTCACAGCTGCTCAGCGCTGTGTAATGCCTTCTCCTTCCAGCTTACTAGTTGTTTGTGCTAGATGCAAGGAGCTAGAGAGGTGCTGTACTGTTCTACGTCTTTCAGAGGTACATGCTTTTTTGCTATTGAAATATTTTATGTATCAACTTGCAGAATGACATCAAACCAGGCCATCCCTGATGGTTCATGATGAATTTTTTTGTTGCTCACTTAGTGCATCTGTAAGGAGTAATGGTCTTAACAGTGTAAAATTTTCTTACAAGTTGCATGACTACAGCAGCAAAAGACATGGCAGAACTTGAATTTAAAATTGACTAAAATTCAGCTAAGGATAAAAAAAAATGATACTTGTCAGAAATGAAATGTGAAAACTGTAAATTAGGCAATTTTGGATGTTTTCTTATGAATGAGAGACAGTTTTGCAGTTATACCCTAACATAGTTAAATTCACAGCAATTTTCTCTGGCTGTTGGTATCTTTTTTTTGGGGTTGTTGTCTTTCTTTTGGTTACCATAATGAGACTGTCTTCCCTTCTTTTATAGTCTCTGGGGGAAAATCTAAAATAACTGATTAAGTCTTTCCTGTAATTGTAGATACGTATTTTAATTTCAGGTGAAGCTGATGCTTCATTTACCTGCCTCAAGCCAGAGGCCTGTTTCACCTCCTGTATGCTGATGTGTAGTTTTGGGGCATTCTCATAGAAGTTGTTAAGACCCTGTTAATTTAACTGCAGTAGAGAAAACATCTTTATGGGAAATATAAAGAGATACTTAAGGACAGGTTTATATATTTTAAGGGTATAACATATAAGGATATGTTTATATATTTCTGACAACTGAGATGTATTTGTGCCACAGTTCCTGTTTTTTTTTGATAGGAAGAAGATTTACTCAAAAATGTACATTTAATGCTTCTTTCTAACAAATTGTTCTGGATATGCTCGGGTTTTTTTCTCTTTTTGGTTTTGTTTTGAAAGGACCTGACAAGTCACATTAAAGTGTTGGAAACTTGGTGTCAACAATGAAGAGTTTCAGAAATTGAGATACCTTCTTTATAGTGCAAAGGGATTTCTATGGGACAGGTCTAAGATCTAAGAGACCAACAAGGCCGTGGAAGTTGGCTTGACAAAAGCATAAGGGTTTAGTGGGAGCAAACGTGTCTTTAGTGCAGCAGAAGTTATTTGTGTCAGCTGTGTTATTTGTGGCATTAATGGCTTTGCAATTTTCAAAACCAGCTTGTGTGTATCTTTATAGTTCTAGAATCTTATTGCCAATAGAATTTAACAGAGTTTCTTTGATTGTTTTAGAGGTGTGTTTGATGCTTCCCTCAAAATGGCTGGGTTCTATGGACTCTACACTTGGCTGACTCACACTATATTTGGGATTAACATAGTCTTCATACCATCTGGTAAGAATTTGAACAATTATAATTATTTTTAGATAATATGATTACATACATATTGTACAAGATAAGTGTGATTAAATATTGCTGATAAGATTAGCCTTGAAGTTATTTTTAGGAGTAGCCATGTGCAGAGTGAAGTTCCTGATTGCTATCCTACCCCTGTGCCTTGCCTTTTTCTGTTTTCACAGCACGTCCCCTACCAGCTATTTTACTTCTGTCTGTTCCTTTTGCAGGATGTAATTCTTCCTTCTGTTCAGTCCAAGTCTTTCCAGGTTTTAACTTCATTCTGCATGTCTTGTTTTTTGTTTCTTCTGTAGTAGACAGGTGCTGATTTTTCAAGATGCCTAAATTCAGGAGGACATGGTATCATGAAAATGCATTATGGAGGCATGCTGCTTATTCTCAGTACTGTTGCCTGACTGTATCATCAGCCTCTGGTTTTCTTTTGTTCTTTAATCTTAGGTTTAGAAATGGCTGAACAGTTTTCAGTGAAAAATCTTCTCTGTTCCTCTTTTGCTTTTCTTCCACTAAAAATAATCTAATAATAGTAAATTTGAAATGCTGTAGCTTTGTGTACAAGGGAACAAGAAGGAAAGTCATAAAGCAACAAAACCCGGGATAATAAGAAATGGCTCTGTTAGAAAGTGCAACTACTTAAAGGCATTGGTTGTCGTTATACCTACTTAGAAGGCAACTGTTCTTTTTTTTCAGCTACATATGAAATCTTAGAAGTTTTTGCTTTCTGGTTAATGAGACCAAAAAAGAGGAAAAACCTCTTAATTATTTATGTTATGTTCATTCCTGTTGCATTAAATTAGAATGACAGCAGTACAGCATCACTTTAGATTTCAACAGGTATTTGTATAATTTATATGTTTAGAAGGGCATACTCCTGTGTGTACACATGTGTATACAGAAATACGTGTCATGGATTTTATATTTGTGTGGTTTTTCGCAGTCCTACCTGCATTATTATGGTTGAATGCAGGAGATGTGGTAAGTACAAGGAGACTTTTGCTTGTATGTTTTCTTGCACACAGTTGATAATTTGTAACTGTATAAAAGTTTGAAATGTGTATGACTGGTATAGCTGTCATTTTTTCTGAATTGGTGCCCCTTTTGGAAGTAACTCCTTATGACTGGCAGTTGGTAAAGCTTTTTGGTACGGGGAATAGCATAATTTTCTTTTTTTCCTTAAACAACAGCTATAAAATACCAAGAGATTTACGCAGCACTCCTTCAGTATCTTACTTACAACAGTTGATAGAAGTGGGACTACCAGTGTGGCAAAAGCATCAGAATTTAACTATAAATGTGTTTGTGAAATATGTTTCTCTGTTTTTTTTCTCACCTTTGCTTCTGTGTGCTCTAGCATTAGCAGCAATCCTTGGAGCAGTGCCGTTTCTGGGGACATACTGGGCAGCCGTCCCTGCAGTCCTAGATTTGTGGCTTGTGCAAGGACAGGGATGCAAAGCCATTTTACTCTTGGTTTTTCACCTCTTGCCAACCTACTTTGTAGATACAGCAATTTATTCAGATATATCAGGGTAAGTACATTGGAGGCTTTTTAAAGTTACTTTTGTAAAAATGATTAATGATTATCGACACTTTAATTTCTGAAATATGCAGACGGTGTCTCCAAGCATAGGAATCACCATATAGTAAGAAGTCTTTCTTCCTAAGTGCCTTTACTTTGCCAGACCTCTTTTCTGTGGACTTTGTCACTTGAAGTTGTGAACTTGTTCTCAAAGTCAGCAAAATCAACTGCTTTGGTTGGCAAAGTAATTCTAAGAATGCCTTCGAAATTTATCTAGTCATTGACTAAAGGTGTGCAGTATTTCCTTTAACTCACCTATTGCCAGATGATGCTGCAGAACAAACAAGAAGTTCATGAGCTAATTAGAGACCTGAGAAAAAACACTTCAGTTTTTCAGACTGGATTGTGAGGATTTGTTTGAAACCAGCATTTGTGTTGTGTCGCCACACCCCAGTGTAAGAGGCTATTGGTTATGGATTGATATTTAAATGTGTTGGGACAGATAAAATTGCAAAACTGGAGACAGGCTTCTACAGAGACAGAAGCCAGTGCCGTTTTCCTGTTGTGGGATGTAGGCACGGATTGCTTGAAAAATCTTCCTAGGTGTTTGGCTGCCTCTATTGACATGAAATGTCTCCTGGTTTCAGCTTTTGAGATTGTGCACAGAAAAACAAACTCCAGACTGTGCAGAGCAACACATGTTCACAGCCATGTACAGAATAGATAGAAAGTTGTACTCCTCTAGTTACTGCTTCAGCCTTGATCATCAGAAACAATTCTGGTAAACTGAATTGAGGATTTTGTGGTCCATACTTAGTTATATGCCAGTACTAGTCCTGGCAAATGATTTGTGCTGATTTTTATTACAGTAATGTAGAATAAGGACACTAAGTGCTTCAGTTCTGTGTTGTTAGAAACTAGTATTTTTGTTCACGAGATATGATTACACTGAACAGAGAGACCTAATGATAATATGTACAATATTAATACTTATTTTCATTGGCTATGACACTAGTTCTTTTGCATGAATTAAAGCTAACGGATGAAGTATAATCAAATTAGGGCTTTTTTTCCGACAGTAAATTGTAGGTACATTTTAGACTAGTAGCTATTTAACCAGATAATAATTCTTATTATTATTAGAATACATTTTTTGACTGTAGGGGATGCAGGCTCTGTTTACTGTCCAGAAAATACATGTGGCAGGAATAGATTTTCTGACAGTGGAGCAAAATTGTATTTTTCTCATTAAACAGAACAGTAAGCATCATGCTGTCTTGCAGATTAGATTAAATATATTTTAAATAGCTATAATTAGGTTATGCGGGGTTTTCCAAATGCATTAAACTTATACTGTAGTCCTATTTCATTGGGTGATCTGTTTAGTTTAGCAAACTAGCCAGAAGAATGTTTAAACTGATGCAAAGGCTGGGTAAAGTTTAGAAACGAATCATGTGTCTACTGCTGGAGAAATCGGTCCCCTCAGAAAAACAATCTGGCATTACCAGTAGGTTAAATTGGATCTAGGTAAGGTATGATTGAGGTGTATATGATGTTACAAGTCTCATTCCGCACACAATTGCAATGAAGGCAAAGACTGCCAGTGTGGGAGTTGAATAGAAGTCAGGACCATAGTAGGAATCTGGCTGAGACTGCTGTAGCTCTATACTAGCTGGTATTTTCACTCCATTACACTCAGAATTTAGAGCAAGCTCCTGAAAATTGGGTGCTAAATTTCAACTGTACCTTTTCTTATATAATTCCATATTAGCATAATTAGTTTAACTATAAAGATTAAGCATGATGAGCAGGTTTTGTGTAACTGCTCTTGATAGGATTCATGTGGCACATCCGAACTGGTAACATGGAAAAGAACAGTGCATGGCTTACTTGCTGCCATAATAGCTCATACCAAAAGCTCCAGTGGCCCCAGCTTTCCAGTAAATATGTTCATAAAAATCTGGGTTTGTTTTTCATCTGAAAACATTAAAAGCCTAATGATAACAAACAGTCTGAGAGGGTGTTTTATAACAAAATGAGAAGACATGACTATGTATTTAAAGAATGTATGCTCACTGCTCTTTGAAAGGTGCAATGCAAGTTGCCATCATAGTGTAAATTAATGTGTTTTCTCAGGGGCGTTCATAGTGCATGTTTCTAGCTGTCTTTAACAATTCTTGACCATAAGGCATGAACAGTCTTTGTAATCATCATCTTTCCATTTTCGAAATGGAAATGTTTTTGCCATTAAGTCCTTCAGACATTCTTCAGCAGATGTCTATAAAGTAGCTGCTGCATTGTGGATATTTACCAGCATTATGTGCTACAATGCACTGTTTGATCTGTTGTGCAAATAGGACACAGAATACAGCTGGGAATATTTGTGCTATTAGTCAAACAGCAGATAAGTGAAACTACGGTATCTATAGCTAGCTGTGTAGTTTTCTAAGCTTAATAAAATTTTGTGATTAATTCACATTTCATAATTGAGAGTATTGTTTGTTGTTCTTAATTTAATTCTGTTCTTTTTGCGCCATCATTCCAGAGGTGGCCATCCTTACCTGACAGGTCTTGCAGTAGCTGGTGGAGCATACTACCTGGGGCTGGAAGGAGCTATCATAGGACCAATTCTACTTTGTATACTTGTGGTTGCTTCCAACATATATAGCGCCATGTTGGTGAGTCCAACAAATTCAGTGCCCACTCCATCACAATCAGCGTGGCCATTACAGATTTACCGGTAAGTTACAAAATGTGTTACATGTATGTGTTACGTTTTTACATGGGTCAGCATATGTCCACATAGGTAAAGAGAGTGTGTGCCTGAGTTTTATATATGAGCGTGCATATACATGTACATGCCTGTTGAAGTATTTGGAGAGGATTCATCTATCCCATATTCTAGAAATAAAAATTATGGTAAAGTAAAATACTCACTGGAACTTGTAAACCTGAAATGTTTGTTTAATGTCACTCAGCTTCTTATGGAACTCTCTTTCAAAAAGTTCAGGAGATAACAGAACATCCTTTTTTCTGTGTAAAACTGTTCTGAATGGCTATCTAGTAGTTAGTACTCATTGTTATTATTAAGAGGTCTGCCTATAAATACTGCATTTTTTTGTTACTGTACAATACTGTAAAATCTAAATAAGCATACTTGAATTTAACAAATGAGATAATATTATATTGCATTATTCTATTAAAAGTATGGTCTTGATTAATCTCTTTATTGAAATTACCAAATGTGGAATATGGAAGTATATCTTTAAACTACAGTTAAGGAATGGGCTGAATAAACTCCTAGTTGAATAATTATAGTTGGAATTCATATTGTGAAGTTATTAATGACAGTAGCCATTTTAGTGTCTCTACTGTCTTGTTCAATTACATAGGTTAGCTCATTATACATACATCTTAAAGAGGTTTCTGTGCTTGTCAAAAATGATCCTTTGCTTTATTCACATGAATAATGTTGTCATCTTTCATATGAGTAACTTAAGAGGAAAAATACTAATTGGACCTATCTGTAGTCTCTGACTTGTAGAATTTATGTTCCAAGATTGCATAGATAGACCTTCCCAAAGTACACAGAAAAAATTGCATGTGTATTTGATTCCTGTTTAATTTCTAGGAAACTAGATCAGATCACTGAACGGATTTATTTTATTTTTTCTTTATCCTCCCTCCCCCCAGGTCATCTAGAGGGAGTCCTGAAGAGATTAAAATGGCTGCAGAGTGATGAAGGTGCTGTGCTGCATCTCTTCAGCATGAGAGAATCACTGTCTTCTGTCTGGAGTACCCAACAGTCATGGCCTTCTGTCCCTTTCCAGCTGTGCCTAGGGGCAGCTCACAGGGAAGCACAGCAGCAGAGCTTGGGCTTTAACAGAAAGTACTACTTAAACTTCTTGAGCTGGCCTTATGTTATTGTGCACTTTGCCTCCTCAGGAGAGAATGTCTACTTCCCATGGCTTTGTATACCAACACACAGTTCAGCTGCCTTGTTGAACGCCTCAAAGACTTTTGTCTTCATAAAAAGAATAGTTAAGAGGACAGGTATATCCACTGGAGTAGTAATCTTGTCTGCAAAAATGACTAACTTGGCTTTTATTTATTGGGCTATTTGTGTTATTAAATTGTAGTAGCTTTAAAGAAAGCTGATTCCAAAATAATTTATTTTCAGTTAATCTGGTGGCAAAAAAAGGTATAAACCACTATTGATAAATAAAAGTAGAGTATAATTATTTGCTGCTCCTCTCTTTAGAGGCTTTGACCATCATCTGTAACTCATAATAACACTATACACACTGAAATTTAATATTGTTAGAGGCTGATATTTCTAATGTTTTCCTGAAATTAGTAGACATGCAAATTGTTAAATGTGAGTTTTCCTCATATTGCAATAGGAAGACTTATTTAAATGGTTTGAATCTTTTCCTTATTTGCAGTGAAATCTGTTGTATTTTGCTGTTTACCCACCATCCCAATGGAGTCATCTGGTCAGCTAAACTTAATCAAAGACCTTAAATGTTTCAGGCAGGGGTAATGTACCTCATCTGTTCATCTGGAAGTCACATCTGCTTCCAATAATAGGAAGAAGTTGAATGGGGATTGTTGAATGTTGGTTTTGAAGTTCTGTGGCAGAGTTCAAACTTTTCAAACAAATTTATTTCCAAAGAGGAAGGGGAAAGAGCATGAATTTTGGTTTAGTTTAGTTTGAGTTGTTTTTTTTTTCCCCCTGTAGGCCCCTAGCCAAATATCATGATAAGATATATCTTATATATTAAGACAAATCTCAATAATAAATGGAGTTCTTAAAGTCCTGAAATGGTGTGTTACCTAGGTCACAGCATCAAACTCCTCTAGTGCTTTTCTTTCATATGTAATTTTGCTTAAATTGCAGTTTTAGACGTTTAAGGCCTGTTGTATTGATTGTTGAAAGACTTTGACACAATGGATCTTTATAAATGTGTCCTTCCTATAAATAGGAAGTAGGGGGTTTGGTAGAAATTTCATACTTGAACAGCTTTTCCACAAATACAGTGAGGGCCATGGGTACAAAGTAGCAGACACACATGCTTAACCAAAGAACCGCCTTCCAGTTTTAGTAATGTCTTTTCAATTTATGTCAGAGTTTGACTGATAAAAGAGTTATACAAGATCCAGGCAAGTCTTGCATTTATTGTTGATGGTAATGCAGCTGTTGGAGCAAAAATCTGTTCTTATCTAGGGATAAGGATGTCTAAGATATGTGAACAAACAGCTCTTGATAATGTGGGTGTTTGTTTTAATTGAGTTGCAGAAGTGCTGGTAGATTTGGAAGGCTCTTATTTTAATGATATTGCATGTATTTTTCATTATTTCTGAAAATACATTGCCATAGAAAGGAATTGGACAGTACTCTGATACTTCCTAAGCAAGGAAGGGCTGCTATAGGTTTGCAATAAACAGGCTGCCTATTAAGACACAAACAGCCAACTCCTACAGTTCTCAAAATTAACTGCTGCAGTTTCGCTGATGAAATTTTATGCTTAAATGAGGGGTTTTGAGTATGATGATTTTACACCTGCAAACTTGCAGGTATGCGTTCGGATGACAGACTCAGGCTTAATTTAGTGGTTTGACTCAAGTCATTGAAATATGTAAACATACCATTTAATACTTTAAATTCTGAAAGACCTACACATCAATTCCAGCTAACTGAATAGGAAGGATATATTGCTTGAACTAAGTAACTGTCCGGTGCTTATTTATTTCCTTGGTTTTGTGGCTTATGTAGAATCTTCAATGAAACGCATTCTTATGATTGCTGCTGGCTAGGATGGAGGATGACAAAGAACCCAAGGGTGTCCCTAAGTATTTCTGCAACGTTCTAGCCAGCCTGAATACTGTGATACTTGGGAAACTTCTTTGTTATATTACTTCTTCGTAGTTCACAGTTTTGCACTGAAATGTTGTGTTCTCACTGTAGCTTCTTGTAGACAACATTTAAAGAAGATTACTAGCAAGAAATATGCATCTTTAATGTATTTCCAGTTTTCCATTGCTCCGCTTTGCTCACTGGTCAAGACATTTGTATTGTCCACGTTTGCTATCCTAGTTATGTCTGAGACAATCTTTCAGATTGCTATAGTACTCAATATAGTAATTTAAGAATGTCATCTTAAAGCATTCTTTTGTTTGTTTTTAAATTTTCTTATTGTCCCTCCCACTTCACCTGACCTCCTTAAATCAAAGAAGGGTCTCTGCTGCGAAAACTTAAAATGGCATTTCAGACACAGCTTTAGTAATGGCAAATCAGTAAAATCAGCTGAGAAGATATGTTCTTGTTATGAAATGTGCCTTTCCCAACATAAAGAGAAACCATTTTGTATAGAGAATTTGTATCTGATGTAGTCTTGTTAGTTTTCCCTCCTTTGCCATGAGGCTTTATATTGACACTTCCTGTTTCAAATTCTGCTAAGTTTTGCCATGAAGAGCCATCCATAGTACAGTCTTTCTCAGTAAATGTAGCTTAAGGAGCTCATGCCATGTGCCATGCCTGGTGGAGGAACTGATTGTATGGTTCAGTGGTGGTACAGTAACAGTATACTGTCATAAAGAAGAAACAAAACCACCAATTATACCTTCTTAGAATATGAAATATTCATTGGCTTTTGCCATGCTTTAAGAAAACCCCCAAACAAAAAACCCAAACCCCACAAAATCCTATCTTATGAAAAAGCATGCCTTGATTATTTAAGGGTTTAAGTGTGTAATTACCAGTAGAAATGGAAGAACTTGTCCTTGCATATTTAACAATCTGTATTCTTTTCTGAAAAGACTTAGCATCTTTAAGAACAGTTTAGTTTAGATCTTCACAGATTAATGTGAAAATAATCAAACCAGTCGTTTTGACTTGCGGTCATTGTAGCATGCCAGTTCCTGGTTATGTTGCTTCACCTGCAAAAGCAACCAGCAGCTCTGCGGCATAAGCTTTTAGATGGCTTGTGGGTTTAAAAAAAAAAAAGGATGGGAAACTCCTCATATCCCCTTTTCTGCAGTGGTATTACAGTTTTCTTAGGAGAGACCATCTTGTCATTGTGCTTAAAGGCAAGAAGTTGGTGGCCTTCAGCTTTACTGTAAAGAATCATTCCAGGAGCAGGTATTTACTTGTATTTAGTATATTTAGTATTCCATTTGAACAAAACTAATTTGAACAAAACCAATTAGAATTCAGAAGGGAATGCTTGTGGTAAACCAAGACAGTGTGGTCTTACGGTACTGTGAAATACAACTGTGATGGTTTTTATCGTTGTCTTTTAGCAAATCAGTCTTCTTGCAAGCAGTGGAGTGCCAAAGGGCTAGTGGTAACTGCCTCGTGTGCTGAGTCAAAGTTCACCCTTCCCCCCCTTCCTGTACCGTAATTGAATGTTCCTGTGCTATAGCAGAACCAGCAGAAGTGCATGTGTGCCATTTTACAGCCCAGCATGTTAACTTTGGGTCACTGCAAATGCTGGCTTAATTGCATACATGAAGCAACAAACTATAATGGGTGAGAATCTGGCACACATTATTTTTGCCAGCATAACTGCAGTATGGTAACTTTCAGCACAAATGCTCCACGACCAGTTGGGAGCAGTAATGGCTTATTTTGAAGACTGCTTTTTAAAAAAAAATAAAGTTTAACATTATGCGTACAACACACATTTTTTCATAAATTGATACCCACATACCTAATAACAGAGACAACAGTCAGATACTTTCATGTACAATGGTATGTATTTGCAGCTCATCTAGGGTACATGTAGGCTTGATGATTTCATTGACTGTGGCTTCTCTTGAAAACTTTGGGGAGAAGATATGTATAATTTGTCAGTGATTACTAGATTAGGAAATCCTTAATCTGTTTAATTAAAATAATAAAAAAGCATTGTGTAGGAAAATTGGATGCTATCTCCAGTATTGTACTTTGTGGGTATCAGTGTAACTTCTGAAACAGGTGTATGGCTGCCGCGTTAAATGTTTGTTTTCAGAAAGCCTAAAAATACAAAAGTGGGTAAAATTGTTCCCCAGTGAAAGCCGTAGCAGTATTGTTGTGCTTCTGATCCCTATACTGGTGACAGAATATTGCAGAGTGCTGCCTTCCCATATGGACCTCATAGATTAAGGGTGGGAAAATACCATTATTCTACTGACTTTGTAGCTTTGTATCAGGGGTAGAAGATGGTCCCATAACTGCCTTTATTCACACATTCTGTTCATGTTTTCGTGGCTTAAGTTTGTCACTGCAGAGAGCACCACCTTTGTGGACACTACATCTGAAAACAGCCACAACCTCCTTTAGAAGGTGCTGAAAGGTGTTAGAATTGGAGTTAGTATTCATTATGTCCAATAGTGGAGGTAGCATTCTTCTTCTAGAGATGCAGTTGTTTTCCTTGAAGTTTTCAGTTTTACAGGAGAAAATTGATTTCCCAGTTGAATAACGTTTATTGAGTGACAGCTGACATCTCGTAAATTCATGGATGCATCATTTTTATAAACTGTCTTGGCTTGTATTTCAAAGGGTTTCCCCATACCATTATTTCTTACACTTTTTGTAAAGTGTACTTTGGCAATTCTCTTCTCATTTATATTTATACAAAACTAGAATTGACTGTTAACAAACAGTCAGAAATGATGAGCATATCCAGGGATTCTACATTAGGTCTGTAAATGTATATATTGATATACAGCATTACATAAATATGAGCAATCTCTAGCCTATTCGGACAACTGAAATTTTGTTTTATCTTCTTTTAAGATATCTGAGAACAAAATAGTGCCTGTATATAGTGAAAACAAGCAACATTTTTCTTAATGGATACGTGATAAAGGTTGGGGGAAGCAAATCAAATATTGGTAAGGTGACTTGAACTGTTGTAGTTAATACAAAGTTGGGAAAAGCTGTTGTTACGTGTAGTAGTACATTGCTAAGTGATTACTCTTCCTGGAAGTATTTGCACACATCTGCTAAAGAGCTGCCAAAATTTATGGGTCATGAAATTATTCTTTATGGGTCATTATTCTTTTAAGCTCTTCCACACCTAGTCTAGTATTCTGTTTCAAATCTGTTTTAATGCAAGTATATGAGAGTATTGCTTCATCCTCTGTTGGGATGGATTCCAGGACCTGAAAAGCATGCTTTGAATGTCCATACTGAAATGGTACGTCCAGTTCAGGAAGGAATTGCTAATTGGCAAGTAAATGCATCTTTGATGGACTTGGATAAACGTAATTCACGTTGCATTGAATTGGAGATTATTCTTTGAATATAGCACTGATGATACCAAAGCTAGAGTTGGGTTAGAAGCAAAGTATGTCTGCTTGCAGCAGGAAGCATTTGTAAGCTCATAAAGACAGAGTGAGTGCTCTAAAATCCACATATATCAGAAGAATTTTCATCATGATGGTGTGAAGCAAAAAGGTTAATTTCTTTTCCTAGACTCAATTTTTGTCACTTGACTGTTACATACAATGATCCAATGAGGACCTAAAGTCAGAGTAACTTTTTATGATATTGGAGTAGATCGAATGCAAGAGGAATCAGAAAGCCAAAAAGCAGCCACAGAACAAAAGTTCACAAAGCTTAAAAACTGACATCCAGGCCATAAAGGTAGGGGTTGGGGGGACTTAAAATCCACATTTTGGGTCCCTTTCTGCCAGTCTCTGCTGGAAACTGAAGCTTTTTCAGGAAGTATCAGTAAAAAATATTTTTGTGGTGTTTATAACTTCCTGGCTGTGTTCATCAATGTTTTCAGTTTCTAACATCTGTCATCACTGGTATGTTCTGCAAGCATACAATTTGTTCAGATTTGTTACCTTTAAAACGAGTTTTCTATGCTTCAATGATTGTTGGAAACCAACTTTTTATACTAATAGTTAGGTGTTTGCCTATACAGATACATATATATGTTAACTGGTGTTTGATGTTTTGTTCATAATAATAGAGAAGGTTTTTTCCCTTTGGTAAATCTCACCAAACCAAATCCAAAGAAAGCTTTGACACCACGTCCTAAGACTGGCTAGACCCTACTCAAACCCAGCAGCAGATCTTTTGCATTACAGAGCGTGGGTTGTTCTAAAGCGTGCATTCCAACCCAGGACCTGTGGGAATCTGGAGCAGTAACTTCCACTGTTTGTTGACACAAATTTTGTTTTAAATTGTACATGTGATATATCTTCAGAGTGGAACTGTGTTCAAAATTGGTGTTATCATAATTAGTTTTGGTATGGTACCTGGTTTTGCATGTATAATATTGAAAATATAACCCCTGTGTCCATCTGTGGCAGGAAAAAACGTGTGAGTTAAAATTGAGAAGTGCTTGTGTGGACTGCAGAGGTATTTAAACTAAATAATTTTGATTGTATGCACAGTCCTCTTCCTAATAAAAACATTTTTTTGTAGCAGGTCTGAGAAGCTTTTAACTTAATATTGTATTCACACGGCAGTCCTTTGTAAGCACAGAATGTTTAATATATTTTGAAATAAAATGCTGTTAATGTAAAGAAAACTGGCTTTAATTTGAATGATGGGATCTTTTGAATGAACCGCAAAGGCTGCAGCTAATCTGGTGAAATAACAGGTTTGCTGCAGACAAAGTACAAATGTGTGTGTAACTTACTTCCCTGAGAGAAGCTGTTTCCCACCGGGTAAGGAAGGGCATGGGCCTCAACAGTAATTATAGTTCAGCTGACATCTGGCTACTGGCTACACTGCCTGCAGGACCACAGCCATGCATTCATACCCTGCAAAAGCTTACTTGAGGCAGCTGTAGGTAATTCAAGTTACTTCCATTATGGGTTACTCTCTGAAATGGAAATGCTTGTTTAGTGTGTGAGCATAATTTTAGATCGTTCTATTGACTATAAAGCAAAAGTGATCAAATCCTCCCTGCATGAATGCTCACACCTTTTGAGAGATAAATGGCTGATGTTCAGCTTTTCCTCCCTCTCACTGTTCTATGACCAGGCTCATCGCCTTGAAATGATTCATACAGCACAGTCAATTTTAGCTAACATACCTTTCATTCTCCAAAGGGATCAAACCTTGCTTAGTGCATCCATGCTGGGGGAGGTTCAGCAATTAATGCCAGTAGCATAATTTTTTTTTTCTTTTTAAACTTTTTTTCTTTTAAAATTTCTCCGTATCAGGCAATCTTGGTCTTCCAAGATGCTCAGAATTCCTCTAAAGTTGGAACCAAAGTAAATGCATTTGCGATGAGACAGCTCAAAGCACGTGTGCTTCTGTGAGAACTCCTTTGCTCTCATTTGGGTGGTTTAGTGGTTTTAATGTGCAGATACAGTGTTTTTATTAATAGAAAATGGGTAGTTGTTCAGCACCCACAGCAGATAAAGCTTTATAAGGATGTAGCACCAGTGAAGCCTGTTTGCTCAGTCTCAACTATTTCTTCAGGAGGTTGCATGTACAATGTAGATCATTAATATTTAGGGGGTGGAAGGGTACAAAAGGGTTACTGGGAGATACACAGGCAAAAAATGTACTGAAAGAATTACACTACCTATGTATTTTGAGCATGACGAGAGATCTAATTTAAAAGATAATTGTTTCATTGTAAGATATCATGACTTCCAGACTACAAATTTATTCTTTGGGGAATTCATTTGACTTGTTAATCTAAGCAAAGGTGTTTCTGGTACAGATACTTATTCTGTAGTAGATTTTTTTTGAGATTAATTTCTTTATCTTCCTGATGGCCTTCTTTTAAAAAGAAATAAACCTTACAACTCTCCTTTAGTCTCAGAGCGGAGTCAACTTTGACTGCTCGGGGCTGCAGTGTTTGTTAAACTCCTTTGTCGCTTTTGAGGAGTCACTTTGTCACTGAATATATGTAAGACACTAAAGGCCTTACACCTCCATTCTCTCCTCAGTTCTGCTTGCTGCAATTTGTTTAGCGTGTTAAAATATCTTGCTGGCAAAAGGGTGGTGAAAGCCCCTCCATCAGATGGTTTCTGCTGTTAACATTTAAAATGTGAAGAGAAATCTGTGGCAAGTAGCTGGTTTCTACTTGCAAGATAAATCTGTCAGGTTTTTGGAACTGGTAGAAACTAAAACCGGAAGAGTAGTCTTTACCATAGATTACATTTCTTCACGTATTCTGAAATAATTATTGTTGCATGTGTTATAAATTGGAACAAAGTTTTATTTTAGTTTGGTTTCTGATCTTTTTAAAATTCTCCAGATGAGCAGTTAACGCATGACTTCCCTCTCCCTGTTGGGTGAGGCCAAAGCCAACAACTGCTGTAGTAAATGCCATGTCTGCCTATATCAAAATGCACTCTCTTGTATGCTTATGGATGTTTATGTGTACGTACAGTCAAAAGTATACAGTTCAGGTGCATTTGTTTTGAGTAGATTGATGATGTAAGAGACAGTTTTATGAAGCTCCAGGCCTGGGCAGTTAGCTGTGGAGATGTCTGCTTTGTAAGGTTGGAATGTCTTCCTAGACAGTGACTACATACAGCCAATGCCTTTTGTCTGGAAAAAACAGAAATTTTCACTGAAACCAAAGATTCCTTTCAATTGTTTTTATTCTTACCGCTTCAGAAGACTGTAGTGATACAATTAAGTTTTGCTTTTTAATTAAACAGCTCTGAAAAGTAATATTTGGTAAGATCATTTATTTTTAATCTCATGATCAGTAAAGTCCCTTGTTCACAAGGCAATTGCAGTCTTTTGGCTTTGCCACTCACAAAAATAGCAATTGGCTTTTTGAGAAAAAAAAATACCCTAGACATTCAAGTGTATCTAGTTGACAGAAATCTGCTCACACAGTGAATGATATCAAAGAAAGTAGTATGAAAAATGAAAGCAGTTCAAAAGAACACTGAGATGGTATCTCATGCTGCAGTATAGAATTTCATGCTGCAACTGAAATACATAATGTAATCCTAACATATCAAATGTAAAATGAATTGAGCTTCCAAATGAAACATTAAGTTTATTCTTACCTTTGACTGTAGGATATTGAAATCCTTTGACATGGCTTTGTATGAAATAATGAATACCTTTCTTCTACCATCCTATATCAGGGCTGCTCCAAGTGAATCACTCTTCACAAGGAAGTTCACATTTCCTATCATAGCATGTAGTTCCTTTCTTTTTTTTTACTTCATATGAGGTAATCTTTGAAATTACTGTATTAATGCTGTTATTTGTGCTGTGATAGATCCTAACAGCTTCTTGGAGGACCTCGTTCCACTCTCCTGATGATCTGAGCGTGCTCACTGGGAAGCATTTTGGTCGGGTTGGTGTGTGGAAGATGGCTTAAGGAAGGCACAAAAAATGCATTTAACAGGTGCCCAGTGGTAGGAAACAGTGAATTCATGGCTCTGCTCAACACAAGAGGGGTGTATTTCTTTCTGAAAGTTACACCCAGCCACAAGGGTTACTGATTTACTGGTGGCAGTGGACTGCACAGCCTCATTTAGGGCTGAAACTGCCTGTCTTAAACAGGCAACTCCCCTAAGCAAGCAAAGCCCCTACTGTGTGGGGTAGGGTTTGTGGAGTTTTCTTTCTTGTAGACCTAGAACAGTGCACACACTTGTGTTCTTGACTTAGATAACTAGAACAGGCTGTTTGCTTTCATTTTGCCTTTCTTACCAGAAGCTATTTTTTTTTTAATAATTAAAAATAAAACCAAAATTACATTGGGCAAACACCTGCTTTTGTTTACTTCAGAAGATGAACAGCAGAGAAAAGCCCATTGTGATAAAACTTAACCTTTGATGATTTCATAATCTGTTGGTAAGTATCTTTCACATGAAGTTGTCTGACAGGTTTTAGGGAAACTCACACATGGCCTTGGCTGGCTTGAATTAAGGCCTTTTCTCTTTTTTTAATGCGGGAAAAGGTTGAATGTAAAACCTTTGCATGACCTTCCAGAGCGCATCCTTTTTGAAGCACTGCTGTTGCTGACCACAAAGTGATTGCTCTAAGAACTGGAGAGAGGTTCGGTTGCAAGTTTTGTGTCTTAATCTGTGTCTCTAGTTTTCAGAAGAGAAAGATTCATTGTAATGGCTGTGAATGTAGCTGGGCTTCTTTAGAAAAGACATACATGGGTAATTTGGGCTTGCTTGAAATTTAGCAGTTTCTTAGGGCATTCACCCTTATGCTGGTGAATTAAATTTGCTGCCCCCAGTCTGGGATTACAGATTGAAAGGCTAAGAGCATTCAATATGAAGATACAGAATTGAATCTTCAATTTGATTTAGAAATGAATGAGTACCGAACGGCACAAACAGGTTAATAATCACCTGATTAACAAGAAGCACTGTAGCAAAGAAGTATTTCCATGTAATTCTCTACTGCCTCTGTTTTACCAACACAGGTAACTGGCCTGTTGTAGTTAAAATCATTAATCTTTTCTAAGATAGCATAGTCAATGAGTTGTAACGATGTTTATGTGTATAATTACTATTTAAGGGAGACTTTGTCCAGGTAGGTTTATCAAACTAGGACTATTTTCAAGAACTGACCTACCCTTAGTAGCTTTAGAGCTCGAATTAATGGTGGCAAAGCCAGAAGATGGCAGCCCTGGCAGCCAGAACCATCCCAGGGATGTTGGTATAGGACTGATGAGAGGAAGGGTTTATAGGCTAAATGTCAAGATAACATGTGTCCAAGGCTTAGCATTTCCCAAATAGTGTCCACATGCAGGTCATGGGTCTGTGGATTTCCGAAAATAGGGCAAAAGATTTAAGTCATGCTGACTGATAGTTAAAGGGTAACTTTATCTTATGTTAGCTGTTTGGGAGTTTGCTGCAGTACTTTGTGCCAAGAGCGGTATTGGTCTTGCAGTGAGAACAGTATGATGTTCCAAGAGAACTGTGTTACTGTTATCAGATTTTGCTTAAATGTGGTGCATTCCAAAAAACCAGCTTGTACAATTCAGAAAGGGAATCTAGATCTGATTTTTATCAAAGGAAATAGTTGCTTAGATCCCTGTCAAAGAAGGGGTCTATAAAAAGTCATCTTTCCCTGAGGTGTTCTGGAACTTTTTCTTAGTCATGACATTCAGTTCTACTCATTTCAATTCAACTGGGTAGAAAACCACGGCTTCCTGCTCAAATGTCTGAGTAAAAGCCTATAAGCAGAATCCATCCCCATCAGGAGGCAGCAATGTCAGACTTTCTTTAGATAGATTTTTTTTTTTCCTTTCAGCTTAATAATCTGCAGAATTTTTCAAAGAAATTCTGTTCAGTGAAGAGCAAGGCTGCTGGCTTTCATCAGATGCTGGTTTTGCTGTATCCTTTTAAGACCTGAGACAGTGGCAGGGGAATTCAGAAGCTTACACACTAGGAATGTCAAGTATTTTCTTGTATGCTTCTCGGTGATCTGTAACTGACGTGTAATAAGTTATTTCTTTGCTTTATGAAATACAGTTAGCAGATAGTTGTAGCTAGACCGTCATTGCTGTACTATTGCAATCATTTTAGTGGTGGTTATTCTACTCCCAGTTTTTGATACATCCTGACAAATTATAAGATGCCTCTATGCTGTAAAGTCAATTTCTTTGTGGAAATTTAAACTAAAGATGTTTTTGTCTCAAGGATGAAATAGATTTGGTTTTTCTCTTTTGACTATTGCCAATTATTGCAAATTGATGAAGTCCTATAAATTCTCCTAGCCAAATTTATCTGAGAAAGCATGAATCGTATGGGTTCCTAATAAAACTGTGGAGATGGCAATTAATCTGACCTCTGCCTGCCATCACCACTGGTTTACAAGCATTAGAAAGCTTGCCTTCAAAGCACTTCTGCTCTCTTATGAGAGCAAATGAATGTCCTGTGGTGACAGTCTTCCAATATATCTAATTTTCTGGTCAGAGTGAGCTACCTTGCACTGGTAGTTATTAAGCAGCTAAACAGAGACTTCTCAGTGCACTTTCAAATGTTACTTTCTTTATCTCTCAGGAATACACACTTGAAGAAAATTGTTTGAAGGTTAAGTTCTTCCAGCTGGGAAAAACCCTTCGTATCTGTGGCCACAGAGCAAAGACACTCACTTCTTCCTAGATACAGCAGCTTATTTCTACAGTTATGTCCTATCCTTCGAATTAGAAGAGTTCTGAATGTTCTTAAGAATTAAATAAAACATGAAAAATCATTCCCTAGCTAAACAGAAGCATTCCCTTGATAAAGGGGATTCCTGGGTTCTGGGCAGTCATGCACACAGCAGGTCTTAGCGAAGGAAATACTTCCATTTATATGGACCGTGAAGAATTTTGTTGATCTGGTAGGCTCCTGTGAGAGCTGATAAACACCGTGTCAAAATAACATCAAGATTGAGAAATTGGTAACACACAGAAGTGAAAACTTAGATTATAAACTAGTCAAGTGCCTGCAGAAAGCATAAATGAGAATACTTGTTCTAGACAGCATTGCAGTATGTTCCTGTGAAAAACTGTTCTTGGTCTGTCACAGTATTGCTGATGTATATCAAGATAGGAAGAAAAATTGTAATTATTTGAAGGTTAAATGTAATAAGCCTCAGCATTTGCAATGACAAGTAGGAAATCCTCAGAAATCTTGGTTACTTGTCAAACTGGTCTCATTTTAACAATGTACATGTTAATACAGCCAAATGCAAGGTGGTGCATTCAGAATTATACATCTGCTATGAGGATTATAATGTTCCTTAAAGCATTTATGGTTTAGCTTAGATATCTGACAGGATGAAAATTCCTGCTGTTGGGTGAGGGTTAAAACAAATACGATCGTGGGATGTGTAAAAAGATAGCACCAGGTATATGTCTGTGACATTAATACAAGAACTGATAAAATAATCAGGCTAGTCCTGAGGCTCAGGAAAAGGATTTTGGATAGTAGAAAAAGTTCTGAAATGAGAGAAAAGGGTCATTCAGGCCTGACGAATCTTCCTTCTAATGAAAGATTAAAGAAACCCCGTCTTTGCGTTTTAGCCAAGAAAGGGGTTATTGATGGTGGATTGATCAAACTAAGGAAAGCAAATTTAAAAATCAAAGGATTCTCCTTTCAAGTAGGAAAAAGTTGTCAGAATCAGATGGCTGGAAGTTGTTTCTAAACAAATTTGCTCTATAGTTAAGGCACATGTTTTAACACTTTTTAACCAACGGAAGAATCTCACTGACGAAGGTATTAATCATCCTTGAGGATTTAAAATAATTCATTGCACCGTCTAGGGCAGCTGAGTTTCTGAATGAAAAAATCCAATGGTCTCTCTTGTGTAGGATGGAAAATACAGGGTAGGACAATCCCTTTGTCACGAAATTCTGTGAATACTTGAAATAGGAAACGTTTCATTCTGTTAAACCCCTTCATGTAGTTAAAGCATCTGTAGTTGTCTGCAAAGATAAGCAAAACCTGCTGTCTTGCCAGCTGTGAGACCAGCACCTGACATTTCGTGTTCCTTACATTCTACTGATCTTTGTCCTTTAATGCGTCTTTTTATTATAACACAAAAATGGTGGATGCAAAAAGGCATTTTACTGGGGATTTAGGAGTGGAAATGGGTTCACGAGCCATGTTGAAACCGGCTGAATTTTTCAGCCCTGTGTGCTTTTACTTTGATGTTAGCTTGTTGACTGACGTTTTCCAAATAAGTATCTGTGAAGCTGAGTGAAAAAACATCCTGCTTTTTTTGCCTTGCTTTTAACAAAACGATGCCTGGCCTTGATCTCTCTTAGCAGTAACGTTTGGTGCTGGAAAATGCTGACAAGTTTTCTTGCTTAGTGCTTCTTCATTTCGTTCCAGAGTCAGTACATTTTCTGGAACGGCATGTAGTGCCCACTTATCCTCTGAGTATTAATTGCTCTTTAGTAGAGGAGCAAGCTAATCCATAATGCCTGAGGGTGCTCAAGAATGACCTTGCAGCTTTGCTGAGTTGGTGAAAGTACAGGAAAGTCCCACTGGCACTGACTGCTTTTTTTGTTGTTGGCTTTGGTGTTTCTATCCCTATGAAATCCAGTTCAGAAGAGGAACTGGGTAAACTGTTGCTGGCTGCAGTCTCTTTACCGTAGTTAAGTGATAGCAAGGCATTGGTGCTATGTTTGTAAGGAGATTGACTCTTTTCATGTCCTGTTTGCTTATGAGTAATTTTTAATATTTAAAAACATTTTTCCCCTCATAATCCCAGTATTCTATATACATATATATAAAAAGAATATTTTTGCTGATGGATGGAGTTCTTAATGAAAAATGATGGCTATTCCTATTGCCAGACAGTTCTTTTACTTCTTTCCAAAGGAGGTTGTTTGGGTAACTTGTTAACAGATCTTGGCCTACTGAGAACTGGGAGACTGTTGATAATTGCTTGTTTATTATTCACAGATAAAGCGAGGTGGTGGGAAATTCTGGGTGGGATAAACAGAGCTGATCTAACTGTGCTTTCACTACAAACCATGGAGTTTAACTGGATACTTCAGTGGCAGCTGAGTCAAACCAATGTACCAAGTGATTCTGAAACCCCTCACTCTGCGTGGTTTGCACTGAAGAACAAGAAAGCCAGTAAAAGGAATCAAGGATTCTGTTTCCCCATGTGCCCTACCTGTAAATAGGGTCCATCATGTGTCTGCTACATCTGTGTGTACCTGCTACCACCAAAGCTGCCCTACCTGAAACATCCTTTGGGACGTTACCTCTCCAACAGCAGGTAACGTGGCTTTGTGTGAAGGTGAAGCTGAGTGGTGTTGGTGTTACTGGGGGTGTAGGAGCCCACCAGCTGTAACAGGATGAAGCCTCTGTCTCAAGCCCAACCACCTCCATGTCCCTGTTTGCTGTTCCCTCCCCTGAGGTGTGCGTGGCTGGAGGTGCTTCCCATGCCCTCCCTCTGCCCTGGGGGCCTGCCTTGCCCTCCTGGAAGCTTTGCACTGCCTCAACTAATGGCTAGTTAACTTTCTAATTAGTTTTCAGTTGGATTATTTGGACTAAAGCCTTTTCAGGTTTAGTGAGGGCACGGGGGCCTGAGGTGTTATCACTGTGTGGGGTGTGTAGATGAGGGGAGAGGGGTCCCAGTGGGTGATGAAGGGTACCAGGCTGCCTCCTGTTCCCTGTCTGCTTGCCTCCCTGCGGCATTCTCCTCTGTGGAGCCCGAGCTGCCTGCGGGAAGCAGATATACCCCTCCTGGGTTTGATCTGGATTCATCTCTTGGCTCAATGGGTGACCTTGTGATTTCTGTGAGCTTGTTAAAAGTTCACATCGGTTGTAAACTACTGAATATCCTTTGCTGCTCACTGCAGGTTGCATTTGCAGCTGCCTTTTCCCCACTGAAAGGCTAAAATGTAATGATGGCTCTGCTGATGGTGCTGGAAGTCCTATTGCTGCATCAGGGTTTCTTCAGCTGCTGGAGGTTCTGACCACTGCTGGTGTTAATTATGTTTTCGGTTTTGTTCCTCTTTCCAGGCAACCCTTCATGTTTGAGTGCCAACAAGTATAAAACACCGACTAGCAAGGGAAGCTGCGATCTGTGTGTTGGAAGCTGTTATTTGTGTGTTGATACACACAACTCACACGGACACAGAATGGAGGCACAGGCTAAAGGTCAGCTATGGAAAGGGAGCTGGGATTTATATGCCAAATATCATAATTGCTATGCTGAACTGTTCATTTCATTTTAATCCTCTGGGTAGCTAAATTTTGTAGGATTACTGGTTTTATTACTGTGTTCTTGGGTGAGCCTAGAAACCCGTCTCAGAAACAGAGGTGTACCTGAGCTCTCCTGAGCCTGTAGCTAGGTGTTGTTCCTCTGCATCTGTTAAGTGCACGTACTCTCAGTAGACCTACTCTACGTGTCTGGGTTTGGGCTCCTGGTCCAGCAGAGAAATGACTACCATAGTATTGTAAAGCTCAGCCCATATCAGCATTAGATACAGGATTTTTTCTGCTTGTAAATTAGCCCGGTGGCCTAAATATTCACTTGGGATGCAAGTTCAGCTTGCACGTCTTCCTGAGAGCAGCCTGTGTGGAAGAGGATCCTAATTGCTTGCTGCTGCTCTGGTAGCAACCTCACATAAAGTAAGTGGACTTATTTTTATACCTAGGTTAGAGGCTGCTGCTGCTTGCTCTGATTTAATTGCTATTTAAATATTCAGTTTGCAACAGAACAGCTTCAGCCTTCACAGTTCTAGATGGAGACGGCAGTGAGGAGGAAAGAGTAACATTTTAGTTTCAGGCAGAAAAGAGTACTGAACCCTCTCAGCCAGGTCTTCAAAACCTTGACAGTTGGGTAAAATGGGGCTGGATACAACCCTCTTCATTTTGGCTGCTTGAGAACAAAAGAGTTATTCCTTGCTGGTCTCCATCAGAAATGAGGTTTTAGATGAAGGTCCCAAGCTTTTAATCCTAAACCAGATATTGTTGCCCCAGTGGTGCCAAGCAAGGGTGCTTAAGCACCAGTGAAAATAAATGTAAAACACATCTTTGCCATGAACATCCAGTAGGTACTGTTCGGAGTATGTCTGTCTGCGTTGGAGAATGGAAGAAAATACCTCGAAGGGTGTGACTCTGAAATCTGCAGTTGTCCATTTAACTTGCCATTTCCAGAATATCTGCTTAGTAGGTTCCTGAATGGGATAAAACTTCATGAAAAGCAGATGCTGCTCTTCAAGTAATAGCTGTTTCTCCAAAAAAGCAATGGCATGGTAGCCGTGGCTGTGCAGCATACCCTATTTAAACCTCTAAAACCTCTTATAGTGGGGTGAGGCTGCACAGCTTAAAATTAAATTCCTAATGAAGATCTGCTTGGCAACTTCTGTAGCAAAAACTTGTCAAGACCTTTCTGTTTAACAGGTTCTAATGGTCCTGTTTGCAGCTGTGCTGATGACTGTGTTCTTTCTAGGAACTGCAGTTCTTTAGAATAAATGATGCTTTTGCAAAGAATTTAGATGTTTCAAGATGAAGTTCTAATTGAAACAGGAAGTGAAACCAAAGGAAAACAGCACAAAGTGAAAATGTAAACATTTTCCACCAGGAATGGCCAAACAAAAATGTGTTTTTACTGAAAACTAAATTAAAACTTGCTTTCATCTGTCATTGATTTTTGGAATTACTTTTTTTTCTTCAAGCTGAATATTGAAGTTATATTTGTGTTGAACCCATAATTATCATTGAACCCATAACTGAATATTCCTCATCAGGTATCTGAAATCTTTACTGGGAATTCTCATGTTCCTGTTGGGGAGGAGGGAAAACCCAAACAGTTACAACAGTTAAGAAGTTTCTTAGAGGATAATTTTTGGTTATCCCAAGTTCAGAGGACATTGGAGAATAAACAGAGAAGTCCAGCAAAGAAAAATATACCACTGCTATGCTGTGGGGCATAACAGATTAAAATATACATATTGTCTTATGTTCAACAACAGAAAAAAGATCATAGAATCATAGAATGTGTAGGGTTAGAAAGGACGAACCCCCCTGCCATGGGCAGGGACACCTCACACTAGACCATATCATCCAAGACTCCATCCAACCTGGTCTTGAGCACTGCCAGGTTTGGAGCATTCACAAGCTCCCTGGGCAACCCATTCCAGTGCCTCACCAACCTCACAGTAAAGAATTTCTTCCTTGTATCTACCCTGAACTTCCCCTATTTAAGTTTTAACCCATTACCCCTTGTCCTGTCACTACAGTCCCTAGTGAAGAGTCCCTCTCCCCTCTCCAGCATCCTTGTAGGCCCCCTTCAGACGTGGAAGAGTGTTTCTTAGTATGCTGCTTCTTTCATGAAGCGGAAAGTCAAACCTCTCATTGATTCTGCTGTGGAAAGTCCTTTGTGGTAAGGAAGATCCTAGGGATTATTCTGGGTCTGTTTATCTTCAGACTACTTTGTGTATCCTTAAGATGACTCCATTAGAGGAGTATTCCTCTAAGCCAGAGGAGCAGTACCAGTGCCAGCACTAGGCAGAGGTACTGTGTATTGCTATAGTGGCTGTTGACCATGTGAGAGATGCTCTACATACAGCTTCATACTTAAATGACAATCTAAAGCAGACTCTGAAGAAAGAAGGAAATTTCAAGACTCTGTGCTTGCTTTACTCCACCTTGATAATTTTGACCTAGGCTAATACTGCGTGGTCAAGTAAAGAAAGAGTTAAAATATGCTTATAAATCAGCAAATTCATTCAAGACTGCCTTCCTTTCCATACCAGCCTGGAACAGTAGCTAAAAGAAGTATTTAGGTGAACTGTTAAAATAAATTAATTACAAATTAAATATGAATAGTTATGTGTGTTAGGTGGAGTTTCTTGTAAGCAAAGGTTGTAAGCGCAGCATATGATTAGTGCAATGAATAGAATGGAATGGAATAAAATGGGTTGGAAGGGACATTCAAAGATCATCTGGTCTAACCCTCCTGCAATGATCAGGGACATCTTCAGCTAGATCAGGTTGCCCAGAACCACATCCAGCCTGGCCTTGAGTGTCCCCAGGGGTGGTGCCTCCACCACCTCTCTGGGCAGCCTGTGCCAGGATTTTACCACTCTCATTGCAAAAAATCTCTTCCTTGCATCCAGCCTGAATCTCCCCTCTTTTAGTTTAAAACCATTACCCCTTGTCCTGTTTCAACAGGTCCTGCTAAAAAGACTTTCCCCATCTTTCTTTATAGGCCCCTTTTAAGAACTGAATGTTTGATATGAAATGGTGTATGTAATGTGATTGATTATAGAAATGTAGATTGAGAAATATGCAGAGACTTCAGTAAATAAAACCAGATACAAGTGATGTTGTAAGAATCCTCTTAAGGCTTGTGTTTCACATTCACAGTCCTTACTGCCAGTCAGTATTATCACTTTCTGATAGCATTAATCAAAAGCTACCTTAGTTTGCAGTTGTGGTATATTTTTCTCCTTAACAGAACTGTGCTGCAGGGGAAACCAACATAATCTTGGAATCGAAAAGATACTGGATCAGCAAAGCAACAAATAGGCATTGAACTTTGTAAACAGGTTTATTTTTGCGTAAAGGTATTGCTATTGCTCTTATCCTTAGCTGACAAATAGATTATTTGGAAAAAAACAAGAAACAATTTGAATATACTCTTCATTGTAGTAGTCTACCAAGCTAGGAATTTCCAAGTCTACTATATATTTAATATACTTCTATAAGTGACCTTAGAAAATAAAAGTATTTCCTTTGGTTCAGGAGAAGTGTGGTTTGCAAGACTGGTGTCTGCATTTTTAGAACAAACAGTGACTCCCCAGGAAAAGATCCTGATTTGAAGTGAGTTTATCTAATTATTCACTGTGGTATTATCTTTCTAATGTGTACTGTAAATACTTTGGGAGAGATGTGTTGTATTTGCATATATTACAGTTTTATCTTACTGCCACTTGATAAATACTGCTAATAATCTCATGATCCTTAGTGTCAGCAAGTAGTTTCCTCCTGGGAACAGCTGAGTATGCTACCCTCATCAGGTTCAATTACTGGCTAACTCTTAAGCCAACAGTGTTGGAGAAACTGCTACTTCCAGTGGATTATTTCAGAATTTAGTATGCAGTGCTGTCAGCAAACTTACACTGTTGTAAAGTGAGGCTGTTATTCTTGGGGAAAGTATCTGTATTGATTTGCTTTGTCTTAGCAGGAACTTGGGAGACTGTGTTTTCCGGTGCATAATTAACATCTAAAAGTAAAGGTCACTGGAAAGCTTTAGCATTTAACAGATAATGCTGGCATGCATTTGAGTAATTTTTTATTTCTCGTCTTAATAAAAGTATTTTAAAAATCTAACCTATGGCTTTCACGTACATAATGGAGCTGGCAGCTGTTCAGTCTACTCTTGTACAGCTTTTCATATAGACACATATATTCCCTTGGCAACTGAACATTTCTGCCCCAAGTTGCACATTTTTCATAGAAAATGTGACACTGTTGCCAGTTTCATTAAGTCTGTCACAGAAAGGTTGCTTAACTGTTGAAGTTCTCATTGGAATTTTGGGTGTTGCTGCAACTTTTTACTGCTTTGTTTTATACTGTCTGTCTTGTCTTTGCCCGGAAGAAAGGAACAGATGCAAAGGAGAGAAGACATGAACTGCTTAGTAGGTGTTTTTGAAATGATACAGAGAAATTTCTTTTGAATAGTGTCCTGTCTGGGATGACCTTTGGAGAGCTTAGCTGTGTCCCGAGGAAGACCAGTTAGGATTCCAGAAGCTATAGATGGCCCTCTCAGGAAAGTAAGTCAGAGCAAGATTGTACATGTCTAAATGTGATTTAATCGGATTTATAAGAAGGAAATATAAAAGGTGACGTTGTCTGCATGTTCAGATGTATCCCTAAAGGAAGATCCACTAGAGAAAAGGGAAGTGCTCTTCAACCATTGCTTTTCCTAACCCTGAGCAGAGTCCTACTCTGTGCTTGAGCCTAACAGTATGGGAGAAGTTTTTGTGCAGGTAGGTACTGTGGTCCTTCTCTGCTTTAGACACAGGCTACAGATTTTGGCTTTTTCTCTCCAACGATTACTTTAAGCAGTAAAGAAATGCTGTACCTACAGAGACCCCAGCCTGTTTGCTGATGGGGTTGTAGGTGGAGGGCAGGAATAGAGATATATGCCTTTTTTCTCAGTCTCTGATTCCAGTTAACATGGTGCTGTTTGATAGTCACACAGTCAAGGCCAAGCATTCAGGGTTAGGACCAATTTATGACATTTCTGTATGTCTCCATGTGTGCTTTTAGCCCTGGGCAAATGCAAGGGAAGTTGATTCAATAAAAGGTGTTTCAGCAGAGTTGCTTTACCTTGCATATTCCCTGGTATTAGAGCATGCCCATCAGCTATTTTTAGTGCTTATAGGACCCATGGTAATTTGGTTGCATGTCTGAGCCCTCAGGTGTTACCTTTGGAAAAAACAGAGGGAAAGTATATTTTGCAGGGATAGCAAACCACAGAAATGTAGATGCTTTATGCAGTAACTTTGCATTGTAATTTCTGTTTTAACAAGAATAAAGAGGAAAATTTAAGAAACCACTGGATTTGCTTTGTAATAGTTAGATTTTAGTAGTGTGAAAGTTTAAAATTTCTAACTTTTCTAAATACTGCTTGCAACATTCCCCATGAAGTCCTAGTGCTGTTATTTAAGAACTGTGTGGTATGCTGTATGTGTATGTTTATAACTGTATGTGAGAGTTGGCTTTTTGCTGCTAACATATATCCTTTCTGTATGGTAATCTTGAGGTCTCAGTACTGCTTTCAGAAAAGATAGAATTCAGCCTGTACTTCAGTGAAGGGGTGTTCTGAGGTGTGGAACAAAGGTGAACTCAATAGAAACATATGTTAATTCCTTTTGTTTTTCTCTTGCCTTGTTATGGTACTGCAAGAAATCTAAGAACAACACGGATTAGATTATTCTTTTTTGCATTATTTGCAGTGAAATAGATGAGAAGACAATTTTTAAGTATCAGGTATGTTTATCCAAAATAATAAAGTAATTTTTTGTATTAGATGAGCAGAGGGCAGCGTCCAAGGAATATCAGAGCTATTGTGTATCTGTGCCTGCATTTCAGAGACCGTAAAGAATTTCTTCAGGTTGAGCTGAAAAATCTGAAGTGATAACTACATCTGTGTGTTTGTCAAACATCTGCAAATTTTTCCATTTCAGTGAATGCAGCTGGTGCCTATAACTGCTTATTTGTAATCATCCCTCTGAATCAGGATATTGAAGAGCTTAGGTTTTTGGAATATAAGAATGCAGTTTGTGGTTGTAGGACTAACCAAGTTACATGCTGCCTGACAAAATGTCAGCTGAAAGGTACTTCAATCTTGGCTGCTTCTCCAGAGGGTGGTGTGTGAATCATCCACAATCACTCCAGATTTTTCTTTCTCTTGGGAGCTAACTGTTGATATAAGAAATTGTGTTTTTGCAGTCAGGATCTTTGTTATTTTCTCTTAACCTGTTTACTGGGTAGCCCGACTCTTCATTTAGAACAGGTTTTGAAGTGAAGGAACAGATCAATGCAATTGAAGAAGAATATTTTGTTCCTGATTTTAAGTTATTGAAGTTCCATCTAGATAACATTTGTGTTGAGATTTTTCTATTTAAAGATTTTAGCTTTGAGAGTCTTTTATGTGTAAGTTATAAATATCCCTTCACTAGAGATTATATTATGAAACTGGTAAGAAAGGAAAAATGCCTTGGTTCAGTCATGAGCTACTTTCTTCAGAGACACCTTTGCCTAGGATACGTGATGTAGAGATAAATGAGCATGGTAGTCCTTTTGTAACTAAGAGGGTTGCCTCTTCATCCAGCCTGCTTTATTACCTTTGATGGGAGAAGAAAAGGGCACAGTACAGTCACAAGCAACAAAAAAACCTCTTAATATATACTTTAAGTAGTATTTATTCATGTATATAGCTTAATAAAGTTTTCCTAGCTATAGAATGGCCTCAGTGTGTGCTTGCCTGTATATAGCTAGTCCTTGATGCCTTGTTGCAGATGCATTTGTTTTGTTAAAACCATTGATATAGATGTAGATCTCAGTTCTGTGAAATGTTGAGCACTGCAATCATAGGAGTTCAGTAGCAGCCAGGAGTGTTCAGATTTTAGGTCATGCTCTCTGCGGCTAGGTCTTTTCATTGATGAAGAAAGATGCATGAAGGTGTGAACACAGCGTGCATCTTATGGGAAATGACTTTAGAGTTAGGTATTAGTGATGTTGTGTATTATTACTGTAAGTTTGCAGAGTTAATAGGCATACTGGTTTTGAGTGTACATTCTTCAAAATGTTCTTTTTATTTTTTTTTTTGAGAAAATGTAGGCACAAATCCAGTTTGTCAGGTAAACAGAAGCTTACAAAGAAAAAAAGTGTACATTTTCAGAGGTCTCTGAGGTATTTCTTCATTTGAAATGTAGAAAGATGTGATATTTACCTTATGTAAAATGTTTGTGACTTTCTTCTTTATTCTCAATTCTTCATGATGATCCAGTAGGCAGTGTGGATGATTTACTTATGCCACCATCTCAAAAGTAGATAGGAGTCTCAGGGTGATGGTAGAGGGTAGGTGAAAGAAGCCTAATGCTTTCAGGCAAACACTTTAGATACTAATAAAACAATTCTCTGCCACAGTGACAATTCAGTGACACCTTCTAGAAGCTGGTACAGAATATTCTGATGAAAAATAAATTCGCTAGCCAGGCCACACAGACTCTTGCTGAAAGCATATGCATTTAACAGAGTAGCTATAGAAGTTGTTAATAGCAAACATCAAGGCCTTCAAAGTTCTTAAATCCACTTCAGTAGATATTGATTTGGGAAATTAGAAATATTTCCTTAGGGAAACACTTGATAAAAGAGCTTAAGGCAAGGGGAAGTGATTTTGCACTGCGGTGAATGTGAAGAAAGAGAATATTTAACCAAACAGCAATCTCTGTCATCAGCTGTGTCTTTAAGTACCTCTCTTGGAGCCTGCAAGCAGTGCTGTCATCAGGGTGATCCTCCCCTTGACAGGAAAAAAGCTGCTGCTGTCCCTCTGTGACTGCAAATTCGGCTTCAGAAGCTCAGCTGGGAGAAATGGGCATGTTTGCCCTGTGTGAACACATGGCTGTAATGTCTGTCTGTTCAGAAGGGCTCTGCCTCTGTGAGGGCAGTGACTCAGAGTGCGGCTCTGCAGACAGTAGCATGCTCAACAGCAGGAGCTGTGTGCCAGGCTCTTCCAGCACCCCCATACCTTCACATCTGAATGTCGAGCCTGCTGCTGCTCTGAAGATATGTGGCAAAAGTTAAGAATCATTATGGACAGACTTGGCCTTAAGTTTCCTCCTTCAGCAACCCAGCTTCTGCCACACTGACCGTTAGGATTAGGTTCTTTGCATGCAGCATTTACACTTGGATACTGGGATGACATGCATGATTGGAAAGCATGGAGAGCAATATTAGCAAGTGAGGGGGAAGACAAGTGATCAGTGACAGACTTTTCTAATGAAGATGAATGCACAGTTTATCATGCATGTGTATTTGGACTTGTGTATTAGTTTGGTCTTAACATACTTAAATTAGAGATCAATAAAAATAAATCCTTTTTTGTCCCCCCTCACTTTCTATTGCAGTCTGGAGCATTATTCTTATGGCAAGGTCAGAATGAGGGACATAGATTATTATCATACATTTTTAAAGAGATGTGCAGGAGTATTTATTTCCAGCATTTGGCAAATCTGATGGGTGAAGCATCAATTTTTTGCAAACACTCTGCAGATATTTTTGTACTGTCTTCAAAGGTATTTCTGACCCTATTCTGGAGAGGACAGACAGGTAGATGAGATAACTATGTGGCTGTTTAAAAGTGCATACTCGAGTGCTATATCTACTTGTGATGGACGTATCTGTATTTCATGACCACCTTTTCCTCTAATATCCTTTTAGTTTACAGTCTTATTTTCCCACGATCGCGACACAATTGTGACGGCAAAGAGATGTTTCAGGGCTAATTGCATTGAATTGATTTGGTCAGAATCTTTCAAGTCTCACTCCTCTCTGTTCTTTGATGGAAAGAAGATACTGAGCTAAAATCAATATTGTTTACTTTCTGAATTGTCGTGTGCAAATCTAAGTTGGCGCTTTTGCAATTTAACTGCAACAACCCTTAGTGAACCACTCACCAATCATCCATTGAAGTACGCTGATTTTTCTCACATACTTACTTTTAGTTGAATGGAAGTGAGATAATGAACTTCATGTCTAAATCATGTCTACCTCAGAGCAGTTATGAATGTACTGGAAGTGTTGCGACATCAATAAGCAATTTGTACCTGAAGCAGAAATGTAACTTCTCTGTTTTCACTGCCACCTTGCAACTTAAGTAATAGATTAAATACAAAACAACAGCCACAGGCTTTGGAGTACTTCAGGCTGAAAAAGATCAGTGGTGGGATGGAAGATAGTCTAACTTACGGTTAGGGACCATAGAAATAAATTAGGTTAAAACATGGCAGTTCATCTACAGTGGTGGATTTTGTTTGTTTGGTTTTTTTTTATTACAGCTAACTTTCTGGAAAGAAAGCTGAATATATTTACTCAGCTAATATATTTAGCTGGTGAATGAAGTTGCTAAGCCACTGTCCATCATATTTGAAAAATCATGGCAGTCAGGTGAAGTTCCCAACCACTGGAGAAAAGGAAATGTAACCCCCATTTTCAAGAAGGGGAAATTGGATGGCCCGAGGAATTACAGACCAGTCAGTCTCACCTCTGTGCCTGGCAAAATCTTGGAGCAGATTCTTCTGGAAGGCATGCTAAGGCACATGAAAAACAACAAGCAGTTGTTGTTTTTCCATCTACCTGGACTTGTGCAAAGCATTCAACACTGTCCCACACGACATCCTTGTCTCTAAACTGGGGAGACATCAATTTGATGGATGGACCACTCGGTGGATAAAGAACTCGCTGGATGGCTGCACACAAAGAGTTGTGGTCAATGGCTCAATGTCCAGCTGGAGACCAGTAAGGAGTGGTGTCCCTCAGGGATCGGTGTTGGGACCGGTCTTGTTCAATGTCTTTGTTGCTGACAGTGGGATTGAGTGCACCCTCAGCAAGTTTGCCGATGACACCAAGCTGTGTGGTTTGGCTGATACACTGGAGGGAAGGAATGCCATCCAGAGGGACCTTGACACGCTTGTGAGGTGGGCTGATGCCAACCTCATGAAGTTTAACCATGCCAAGTGCAAGGTCCTACACCTGGGTCGGAGCAATCCCAGGCACAGCTACAGGTTGGGCAGAGAAGAGATTCAGAGCAGTCCTGTGGAGAAGGACTTGGGGGTGTTGGTTGATGAGAAAATGAACATGAGCCAGCTTCAGTGTGCACCTGCAGCCCCGAAAGCCAACCGTATCCTGGGCTGCATCAAAAGGAGCGTGACCAGCAGGTCGAAGGAGGTGATCCTGCCCCTCTACTCTGCTCTTGTGAGACCTCACCTGGAGTATTGTGTGCAGTTCTGGTGTCCTCAACATAAAAAGGACATGGAACTGTTGGAACAAGTCCAGAGAAGGGCCACGAGGATGATCAGGGGACTGGAGCACCTCCTGTATGAAGACAGGCTGAGAAAGTTGGGGCTGTTCAGCCTGGGGAAGAGAAGGCTGTGTGGAGACCTCATAGCAGCCTTCCAGTATCTGAAGGGGGCCTATAGGGATGCTGGGGAGGGACTCTTCATTAGGGACTGTAGTGACAGGACAAGGGATAACAGGTTCAACATTAAACAGGGGAAGTTTAGATTAGATATAGATATAAGGAGGAAGTTCCTTACTGTAAGGGTGGTGAGGCACTGGAATGGGTTGCCCAGGGAAGTTGTGAATGCTCCATCCCTGGCAGTGTTCAAGGTCAGGTTGGACAGATCTTTGGGTGATATGGTTTAGTGTGTGTTGTCCCTGGCCATGGCAGGGGGATTGGAACTAGATGATCTTAAGGTCCTTTCCAACCCCAACTATTCTATGATTCTATGATTTGTCTTTTGTTGATCTTACGGATGAAACAAAGCCTGACATCAGTCAGATGTTTTTGGTGGGCAAAATTTTCTTTTTTTCAAAAGCTTTCTGCAGTGAATTTAAAAATAAGGTGAACCTGCAACATCGGCATATATCTCTACTAGTCAATGTATTTTGTGACAGTTACATCCTGTAATGGTCTCTCTTTTTTGATTCTGGCTAATCAGATCTCATCAGGATGTCTCTGCAGCTGCTCTAGGACACCTCCAGAACTTTTGAGAACTTCTTTATGTAACTTCAAGCCGCAGAATAATACTCCTTGAGTAATTTGGCTGCCAGCTACTGTGCAGCTCTGTTTGTTATATGGTTTAAAAATTAGAAGATAATATCCTTCTTGCACTAATGACAATTCTTGCACACACCACCACTTGTTCCTTTTTATTTAACAGTATGGATGTAATGCTGGTAAGAGCTGTCCTTTGGATAGCGCTGTGGAAAAAGATTAGCTAGAAGAGTTTCTCTCATCCACAAATGTGTAAGCATGCCTTTTGGGAAGAGAAAGATTACAGAATTTTCTTAGGAGCACTAATTAGTTTAATCTTCATGGTCCATGTAGGTCTGGTCTCTTCTGCTGAGTCTGCTAATTACTGCAAGGTGCAAGGAAGAGCTAGTTTTGAGACAGAGAAAATATACTGCATCCACATGTCACTACCTGGCCTAAATGGAAATACAATTTAATCCAATAGGTGAAGCATAAACACTTGGCTCTGAGGTGATTACCTGTGTCCTTGGGACAACATCATAACTTTTCAAAGAACATTGAAATTTTATAGTTGAACACTGTGAATGCAAGAGGAAATGTTACTTGTACAATCTTTACTCCAACATGGATCAACTTGCATAGTCACAGCCCTTGGTTTTAGGAGAACATGCCATGTTTTCCCACAGCATAGCTGACCTAGGCTTCTGTCGCTTGAGCTAACATAACTATGGTAGCAGATCAGGGTTTCTCTCTCATGTGTGGGGTGCCCATGGAGGATGTATCTCTAAACTTCGGTTCTAAGTTTAGGGATTCTGGTGGCCAGCATATTTTTGAACGCTGTAACATAAACAATAGCTTCAGTTTCTGGCAAGGTGTAGCATGGTGGCTGGAGCAGTGCACACACACAGACTAGTAGCATATGCAGGTCTGTAGGCTTGGCCTACAGATACAAGCCTTTATTTGTGTAAGTGCCATGAGCTCTGCAGAGGCCTTTATACAGGTCTGTAGTGTACATTGGGAAAGAATACATGGCTTCCTTCCTAGGCTAGAGGCAGTTATATGGGGAGGTAATTTCAAACACATTTGAAGGATTTTGTTTTCTTCCATCGAATATTATGACTACTGAACCCTGTGAACAAGTACCAATGAGGTCAGAACAACCAGAGAGAGGTCTTAAACGGTGAACTTTCAACTGAAACATCATTATGGTCATGACATTCTTTTTAATGGGTTGTCTTTTGCTTCTCAGAGGCCGAGTAGCATGTTGCAGTGGCATATTCTGCTTCATGCTTTACTTTCTTCTCTGAAGACCCCTAAGAAAATATTTCTCACACATCATTTGACAGAAGGTTGAATTTTCATGGCTTGCACTGCCTTACAAATATGTTTATTGCTATCCTGGAGTGCTGGTCCCATCGCAGGGTTGCAAGTAATGAACTCCCAAGACTCTTTCCTATGATTCTGTGACTTCTAAAGGGAAGAGGAAGCTAATGGTCTTCTAAATGCCTTTATCTCCACCCCTCAGATGCACTTCCATAAAAAACACCCCAAAATCTACAGCCCATGTCAACATTTTCTGAATTGCAGGATTCAGCCATGTTCTCTATGTGCCAGAGAGATGGGGAAGGGTGGAGTAGACATCTAGGGAGGCAAAGATCCATTCTAGCTTTCACACAGCAATTACTATAGCTATAAGTAAAGAATCCTCCAGGGTGAGCTGAAAGTAAATTGAATATCGGCTCTCTGTGGAGCTGGATGGTTAGGCTGAAGGAGCAATTTCTGGACTACAGCCACAAATACCAACACAGGCTGTGAGTGCCTGTAGCAAAAAGGTAGTGAGAATATTATGTACGTTCTCGTGTTATTGGTTATGGAATGAAAACTTGGCCAAGTGTGGTTTTTTTTCATTTGTTTGTTTGTTTTTAAACCCAAACACCAAGCAACCCCACCAGTATTAAGGATGCTCAGCTTCAGGAATTAATATTGTAGCCAGCAAGCACATACTTGGTTGGCAATTAATTTCTGTTTGGTGTGATCACTTCTGTTGGAAAATGAGAGCACCAGTGCAGTGGGTGCATGTACTGGCTATTCCTGCACCAGGGCACTGTTACCTTTGAATATCATTTTCTGCTGAAGGAAAGCCATGAAAAATCAAGTGTTATTGCCCTAGGAATCTGACATGCTGCATTAGTGACCCTATGTAACACTGTGCAGGAGCTGGGTAGTGTCCTTCAGCTGGGAGAGCTTCCTCTAGCAGACCTCCAGTCTCCTGTGGAAGCCACCAGATCCAAACAGAAACAGCATGTGGATGTAACCAGGCCTTGGATGGTCACATACAGGCAGTAAGCAGGATTGCCTGCAACTGTCTACACATACGGAGTTTCCTTGTTACCTTAATCTTAATTAGACCCAATAGAGTTGAGCCTAATGACAGTCTGTGATGTGTTTTGCGACTCCCTCGCTTTTATCTATAATGGATACTTAGTTAGGCTGGAGTTTTCCCATTCACAATTTCCTCCCTCCTACTTGGTATTTTTCTGATATTTGAATTATAAGTCATTTAGTTGCGTTTTTATTAGGAAAACTTCCTCTGTACTGTGTGAAAAATTGAGATAAGAGTGAGATTTGAATGACTGCCATTCAAATCTCCTTGAAAGTGGCTTGCTTTCATTGTGTTTTGAGGTTGTCTCTTGATTAAATATAGGTGACTAAATCTGGTGGGGTCTAGGTACGAAGATGAATGTGACAGGGTGGTGTGTCTTATCCTGCTCTGGGGGAGCAGGAAGTTGGAGATGCTGAGGATCTCCTCAGCAGTGCACAAGAAGGGGAAGGCTGGAGACTGGCACCTGCTGGAGGATGGAATAAAGTACTGGTTTTAACTGCCTGTTTTAACTGCTCCTGAACTCCAGCTCAGTGTAGCTGGTCTCTCATTTTTCTGTTGAGCAGCCAAGTAAGGAGAGAAAGTCATTCACTCTTTATTTCAGTGAGTGCTTTGCTACCATCCATAATACAGACCCATGAAATGCTGGAAAGCACTACTGTACCTGATTACCTGGTAGCTGCTGTAGAAGAGACATGAGTTTAGATATATAAAAAGTATGAAAATCAGGTCTGTGAGCAGATTATTCTTGTATCCTGATTCTAATACTTTCTCTGAAGAGTTGAGCCAATCCTGTACAGTGACTTCATTTTTTCACTTTTAAAATAGGTGGGATTGTATTGGCATATGGACGATTATAATGGCTTAATACTCAGATGATTGTTATGGCCTGCTTGGTTCTTCTGTGTACACTTCATGAATGACATTAAGAAAGCGGAGAAAGCACAAAGGGAAAACTATAAGATACATCTTCTGGTGAAGGACTTCCAGAGCTCCATTCACTTAGCTTTATTGTGCAGACAGCTGACCAGATGAGTGAAATTCACAAGTACTTTTATGAGAAGAAAATGCTGGATTCTTAAAAGGCCCTTTAATCTTGCAGAGAGAAGCATTACAAGAAGCTGGAAGTTAAAGCCAAATAAACTCTGTTCTAGAGAGAACTGGTTGAGTTTGAGAAACAATGCACATGTTTTTAACAGGGAGAGTGATTAACTGCTGGGATAAACTGACAGGCTCTTGAAGTTTTCAGGAAAGAATTTGATGCCTTGTTGCAAGATGTATCATAGCAGAATGTAAGTGGTTGGGTTGAAGCAGGCTTGATGGACTTTTATTGTATAGCACATAGAAGTGAATGATCTAGTGGCCATTTCTGCTTTTAAAACACAGAACTCTGTGTCCCTTCATCCATATGTATGCGTGCAGGGATTTTAAAATAGCAAATATTGAACTATGTAAATAGATTATGCTTCCACAATAATTAACTTTTTTTTTTTTCCCCAAATACATAGTACAGAGCAGGCACATGTAATTTTTGACTTAATTTACATATGGAGTAACAAGAGTTTGCTTTGGGGTATAAAGGTAATTGTCAAAATGGAAATGTGGTTTTGCTCAAAAGCGCCTGCTTCCAGCATCTGTAGTTGCTTTCTTTGATATTTTTGCCATAGTTTTGCTTTCTTGTAACTTAAATTTCTCATTGCGATGTAAAAAAAAAACAAAGCTAAGCATAAAATTAATCACAGTTCAAATCATATGTTTGAAGTTGAAGAAAGGGCACCCTTCCAGGGTCTCAAGACCAGGACTCTGAAAGGCAGTGTGTTCATTTTGGATTATGTGTGCTTTATGCCTTTCAATATCAAAAAACAATTTCTAAGACAGGAAAAGGAAAAAGAAAGGAAAAAAAAAAGGAAAGAAAAAAAAAGAATTAGTCACATGAGCCCTGTAGTTGTAGGACTTTGTGGAAAATATTCCTCTGATTCGCTTGTGCTTTTAATTGATGTGGCAGTGATTTTATACCCTGCGCACTGGTTGTTTTTTCTGGAGGTCTTGAATGAAGCAGACTGCATGCATTGAGCAGCCTTTTTCAGTCTTTTTCTAAAACACAAACAAGATGCTTGGAGGGGGGTTGCTTTGGGCGTTTAGAATTTGTCATCCAAAATGTGCTAGGTTGTGTGTATCATGAAAAACTTGGGAGGAGGCTCGTACTCTGACTTCTCATGTTGGCTTTGTTACCTCCTTTGTAATAAAAAATTGTGAAGAGATATCTTCATTAGCAGCAGCTTGTATGGATATTGCAAACCAAGAAATAAATATATGGAAGAGAGGGAGGGAGAATTGGCTATGAACAAACAGAAATTGAAGAACTGATGCTTGTAGTGCATGTGTGTATACACATACATGTGCACGCACATACACAGTTTGCTACAGTTGGCAGCTCCTGCAAAATAACGTTTTGCAACAAGAAAAAAGCAAAGGATGATAGCACATAGAGAAAAGCCAGAGGTGAAAACAAAACTTATTTTTTCACTGTTAATGTCTGCAGAGCATTTTGAAGAAGCAGGGAAGGTTTTGGCTTTGCAAGCAGGCATAGAAATGTCTGTCAGCTCATAATGAACCTGCATTTGCTTTGCTTTCTGCCTGAGCTGTCAGTGCTTGTATTTCCCTTTTTCCTCCCTAGCTGAACTTCTTTCTTGATGAAAGCTCCTATTTTATTTTTAAACTTTTCATTCCTGTAATGATTGGAAGCTCTCCAGAAGAGCTCTGCTAAAGCCAGAGGGGACTGGAAGCAAAGAGCAAGGACAGACCAGAGGACAAATTACAGACACTTGGGGGGCACTCCTTTAAAGCAAAAAGATGAAACTCCCTTTCCTCTCCTTGCATTTTAGCTCTTTCCAGTCCTTTCTAAGGAGCAGAGAATTTCATCTTACATCCCAATGCAGGAAGACATGTCAAGGAGACAGGGAAAGTCCTTGGCAGGGCAAACAGCTTAGATGTTTTTAAAGGATGTGAATACTTATTTTTGGAAAGTTAAAATACACCATTCATTCTGAAGTAGGCAGCTGCACATAAGATTTAGACTGGAATGACAGGTAAGAATGCAAAAACACCAGGTCTCAGCCAAAGAGCACTGTCACCTGAACCGTTTATGCCCAAATAACCAAGGAGGGCATCTTGATATTTGCCTGGTAGCTTTTCTACTCTTTGTGACTGGATGCAAAGAAAGGCAATGCACCCTCCACCCGACTCAGGCTCCTATTTGCACTTACCTGAGGCTTAGTGTGAACCAGGCAGATGGAGAACAGAGTGAAGACACAAGGTACTTAGGCTGTTTATATTGCTGATGCTGGCCTTGAATGACCCATCTGTCTCAGTTTCTTCCTCTGTCAAAGGTGCATGGATGAAGGATGAATGTAATAATGCCATTGCTAGTGATGATGGTCGTAAACTAAGAGCCTGTTAACAGAAAGCAGTATAAAGGTATTTCCCAGAAAGTTTGTCTTTAGGCATATTTAAACAGCAGCTCTATCTTGGTAACTGTATGCCTAATCAGTCAGCATCTTGCTAGATCTTAAGCCAGTTTTGTTTCAGCAGTTTCCCTGTTGGTCTGCTGAGCTATGTCCATTTAAAGAATGTTATTACTAGCATTACTACCATTGCATTGGCAATAGAGGAGGAGACATTCATACTGATGTGAGTTGAAAGCAGCTGCTTTTCATCATATTAGTGAAATCCCCTTCAAAGTGTGGTCCAGCTTTTGTATGGCTCTTCATTCCTGTATCAGCTTTGTGACGGGACTTGATGACCTTCTCTCAAAGACTGTCAAAGTCAAAGTAGTCTTGGCATGAAGGAGACGTTCATATATTTATAGGAATGCTGAAGTTTATTAGACTGTAGAATTAACTAGCCTTAGCTTAAGGAGACACTGTCAGCTTAGATCTCACCCATCGTTAACAACTTGTATAAATAAGCTGTAAAAAATATTAAGCCTGATGGTGGGAAAAAAAGATCTCATTTTAAGATAAACAAAATATGCAGGCATGTCCCTGGATTGTGTGAAAACCCAAAGCACAAAGGGGGCTGACTGTATGTTGACAGTAGGTGGAAACAGAAGTGAAATTCATTTTCTCTCTCTGGTGAATGCAGTGAGTTTAAAAATAAAAAAAATAATAATTTAAAAGAAAAGAAAAATAAGAAAATACTACCCGTTGGAGAGTAACAGACCTAGAAAACCACTGCTCTTCTCCAGTAGCATCACTGTCCTGTCTCATTGTATGGGTGTCAGGGAACGTGGGGTATGGCAGTTTCTGAATAAAACCTGTTTCTTATGAACTGCCCTATCTGTGATGTAGACCTCTCCCATACTCCATGTGGTTTGGATGAACAAGGTGTTATGCATGAGCACCATCATCCCACAGTCAGCCCTGGTCTTGTTTTATCTTGCTGCAGGGTTAATAGCAGTGCTGTAGCCCGGCTCTGTCCTAGCTACTGTTTGATCTGTGTCCTGCTGAGTCTGTGTCATGGGATGAGAAATGAAACAGAGGGCAGTGCTAGGACTAGGAGAGGCTTCAGAATTCATTTGTGCTGCTTCTCAAATATACATGTAACTCTTCACTTCAGCGTGTAGGGTATTTGAGTTATGCTATAGGTTCTGTGAGCTGTTTCCCAACAGGGCTGCTTTTCTTTGGCATATTGAACATACTTAGTGTCTTCAGAGCAGGATCAATGAGTACATCACAGTGTGAATGTTGTGATTTAACCCCAGCTGGCAACTAAATACCACAGAGCCACTCACCTGGGACAGTGAGAGTAAAACAGCCAAGAAGTACTTCCTCAAGGGAAGAATTTGGAGTTACCAATGCTCCTCTGTAGCTAGAATGCCTAAGGCTATTGTTACCTTGACAGCTGTAAGCAGGACACGATTTGTCCTGGCCTGGATCTCAATCTTATTGTAATTCCTGGCATAGATTGCTCTATCAAATCTACATTAGTGAAACACCTGTTCCTCACTAAGAGGTAGAAAATGAACATTTTGGGGTTTCCCTCAACAGGCAAAGGTTGTTTTTATGCCCAGGTTGAGCTCTTAGCCCTGACTTTGTGCATGACCTTGCGCAGATGCTTAGCTTGCCTGTGAAATGCAGACAATGATCCTGTCTCTTGTCCCAGAAGTACTATGGGGGTAAATCAACTGTAGCAATTCAACAAGAAAGCAACATATATATATATATATATATACACATATGTATGCTTTAAAAACACATATAGCATATATATATAGTGCATATATAGTCTTTCAACACCTAAAGGAGGCTTACAAGAAAACTGGAGAGGGACTTTTTACAAGGGCATGTAGTAACAGGACGAAGCGGAATGGCTTTAAAAAGAAAGAGGAAAGTTTTACATTAGATATTAGCAAAAAAAATTCTGCCCTGTGAGAGTGGTGAGGGCCTGGCACAGGTTGCCCAGAAAAGCTGTGGCTGTCCCATCCCTGGAAATGTTCAAGGCCATATTGGATGGAGCTTGGAGCAAACTGGTCTAGTGGAAGGTGTCCCAGTCCATGGCAGGAGGGTTGGAACTGGATGAGCTTTAAGGTCCATCCAACTCAAACCATTCTGTGTGTGTGAAAAGGGAGAGCACACAGCAGGGCTATTCAGCTCTTACTTAAGAGGTTTCAATTTGCTGCATTCATGACATTTCTGAAGGATGCATACTCATACCTGAAAACTGTATGTAAATATCCCTTATTAAGTAGTTCCTCCCTCTGGTTAACCCAGGGCACTGGTGTTGAAAACTAGTGACAGATGGGAATACACTGGTACTTTACAAAGCTCTCCCCCTTCCTCTCACAAGACATAGATCTGTCCTCTCACTGAGCAAATGCAACAGGAAAAGAACATATGAGGGCTATCCTGTTAGTTCTGCTTTGCACATCAGAGAAGCTGTTTCTCCAAAAGTCTGTGGCAGATCACATTTAAAAATGTAATTTTATTCTTTTGTTTCCCAGGTGAGAAGCCCTGTGACCCACGTGCTGGTCCGACAGCTGATAATGGCCTTTTATGCAGCAGTTAGCAAGCTTGGGCTCAAATTCTAACGGACCTGTAGGAAGCCCACAGCTGCCAACTGTGACACTTGGTAGTATGGCCTTCAGAGGTATTTACCAGCAGACTTCTGGGTTTCCTATAGAGATCAAGGAGAAGGAGAGGGTTTTGAACAGGCCAGGTGTGTTGGCTTCTTAATGGACTCCCAAGAATTTCTTCAGGGTATGTTCCATGCTGGGCTTCACCATTTTATGTTCAGATCTTTGTACAAAATCATTTTTCTCCATTTGAAGGCAATCTTCTGTATTCCCAGCAAACAACCTTTCATACACTGTAAGGGATCAGAGATGCCAAAAGTTCACAATAAAATATGATCTAGAGATGTGCCCTTTTCCTTAAGGATAAGTTCTCATTAACAGATGATGTATAAATATTGTGTGTGGTTGTGTTCCCTAGACATCCCTTGCTGTATGTCTTGGTTTCTAAGTAGGTGATTTAGACAGGAAGAAGTCTACTATTATTTTTTCAGGTTTCCCTAGATGCAGGCAATGTGAAATTTGAAAGCTAATGCTGGAATACTTCAGCTGTTGTATGAAACAGCTGTATGCTGGCATTTTCAGTATGATCACCTTTTATAATAGTTACTTTTGTTTATCACTTTCCTTCCTCTTCGAATTTGCTGTTTAAATTCTATTGTTGCATACTTACATTCCTTTTTCAGTGTCTTTCTGCTAATGAAGGAGAAAAGAAGCTGTCAGGTTGTCCCAGAGAGGATGAGCATGAATTCTAAATTAATTCTAGCATAGCTGGCTTCCTACATATCAGCACGTTTGTATCATTACAGTGTGACCTATCCCTTCGGAATGCAAGGATTAGGGAAGATAGAGATATTTTGCCACTCGGGCTGAGAGCTCCTCGTGCTCTGCGGCAATGTGAAAGAAGATGTCAAGAACAGAATTTACAGCCAGAGAAGTCAAATGTGTATTTCAAACCCTGTATTTTAAAAGAAATAGAAGTAGCCTAAGTCTTAACATGACAAAGGCTCATCTGTGAAGGCACTACTGATTTCAGAGTGTCAGTAAAGGGGAAAGCACAAAACCTTGCTGGGAGGCAAAACTAGAACCATTCTGAAGGAGTCTGTCTGTGCTGTGATTTCTTAAAGTTGCTACGGAAACTGAGCTCAGAATGTACTTCTGCCCCTCTCCCTGCCAAAACTGGGGCATATTCTGCAGGAGTTCTTTAAAATTATTTTGCTCTCCTCTTCTAAACTGCACTTTTTGGGTTAAAAAACCCCAAATGGACAAAATCTGTATAGCAAAAAAAAAGACAAATGCGTACTAAATACCGTTGCATAGCGCAGCCTGAAACTGCTGCGCTTTTTTTGACTTGGCATACATACCCATGTCCCATCATTTGAACCCTTATCTGTCCGCCTGGACAAGTTCCTGTGTGATGTACTCTAGGTTACCCTGCTCTTGCAGGAGGGTTGGACTAGATGATCTTTTGAGGTCCCTTCCAACCCTTAGGATTCTCTGATTCTGTGATTCTGTGCAATGCCCTGATTAACACTTTAACCCGTTTTCTGTGAATAACCAATGTGCATTAAAGTCAGAAACAAGCTAGGATGGGTATTTTTCTTGTACAGTGGGAAAGATGGTGTCAGGCAATTTCTTGTGCCCTTAATAATAATTATTCTCCGTCAGTTTCTGTCAAGGCTGACATTTTAACATTTTCTAGCAAGGTAGATTGTTTTTTCTGTGGTTTTCCTGGTTGCATACAGCTTTTTTGGTATCATGCCCTGGACATTTTGCACATATCCTGTTGTTGAAGAGTGATTTTCCCACTGTTGCCTTCACTGTTTGTTATATTTGGCAAGAAACCCTGGTGGTACTTTTATTTCAGCTGAGATTTTTCCACCTTATTCAGAAAAGCTCAGGAGCACAGCACAGACCTGATGATTCTCTTGTCTTAGGCACTTAATGTATTTTCTCTTACCCAATATTTAATTTTCTGTGATTTGGTCTATTCTCTAACTACCAATGCATTGAACAGATAGATAGTTTTTTTTCTGGTTTACATTGAACCTTTCTGCTTTTGCTTTGAGTAGTCATGCTTATAGCTTCTAATGATGGCTGGATATTTGTAAGATATGCTGTTAGTCATGGGAGAAAGTCCTCTTCTGTGTGCTTCAGCTCTTTCTGGTGATCCCATTCCAAACTGTTGCCAGAAGCCCTGTAAGTGAGCAGCTCTGCATTGTCATAGAATCGTAGAATGGTTTGGGTTGGAAGGGACCTTAAGCATCATCTATTTTGAATTACCCTGCCGTGGGCAGGGACACCTTGCACTAGATGAGGTTGTTCAAAATCTGGCCTTGAACACTTCCAGGGATGGGTAATCCTACTTTCTTGCCAGAGTATAATCTGGTAGATAATCATAACCACCTTGCAAGATGAAAGTCAACTGTCTGTATGATAAGCAGGTCAGGGTGTCTGTGTACTACATCATTTGAGGTTGCAAGTTACAAAAAAGAAATAATCGTTAAGAAAGTGTCCATCTGCTTTAATTTTGGTGAGCAGTGTTTCAGTCCTCCCCTTTCTTAAGCATAATTAGAATCCATGCAGTGACTTGTGTCATGTGCTAGGACAGGGACTATTGAGCGATTCATTTGTGCTGATTTAAAAGAGCCCGTATGGTCTCATAAACACTGATCAGTGTAAAATCCCCTCCCCATGTTGCTGTCATTTCTTATGACTGGATGTGCTGCTTCAACAGGACAGCTTTTTCTAGACCAATGATCAGACATCTTGCTTCTTATTTTCTTTATCCTCTCGTGTTTATTTCCATTTTTAAACTAATGAACTGATGATACCAAGAGCAGTTTGTGGCCTAAATGACTGAATACAGTTGGGCTCATAAAAGGAGGACTGATGATAACCTAGCTGAGCTAGCCATGGGCTATAACTAGACCATTAAACTTTCATTTTTATTTTTCAGTCATGTCATTCTAATTGAATATTCTGCTTGGAATCCTTTTTGAAGTGATTCAAACAGAGGATTGAGACTTGCCAAATGGCAGATTAGAGACAGTACATTTGGAATGATTGAAAAGAGTATGTGATAAAAACCACCACCAGTAGAAAAAAAGCCAGTTAAAAGTCTGCAATAAGAAAGTTCTTTCTTAAAAGGGAAAACATAGAAAAAAAAGAGGAAATTAAAAGAAAGAAATAATAACAGGCCAACATTGCCTTGTCCCACCTTAGCAAGGAACAAAATCGGCTCAACAATTAAGTGCTTTAATTAAGATCCAAAGCAGTGATATTTGACATCAGTTGAAACAGGGGAAAAAAAAAGCCCTATTCAAATGTTCCAAGCAGTGAAGCAGGAGGAAAAGAAACACCATGCTGAGAATCATTAAGAGCCAAAAGTAATTCATCACAGGGACAACTAACCTTATTACAGGAAAGTTGCATTGTCTTTGTGGTGCAGGCATTGATTCTAAACTAGGAAATGAACATGAAGGCACCTTTAGTAGTAAAAGCAAAAATATGAAATTGCTCCTGCAAATTGTACTGTGCTGTTTACTCCATCAAGGAAGGATAATGAGACTGTTTAGGGAAGGCCAGCCAGCCAGTATAAGGAATTTATTTTGTTAAATCCTAATTAAAGACTAATTTCTGCTGAACACTGTCCAAGCAGTGAATTATTTATTAAAAAGAGGAAGCTCAAGAAATAGAAATAAGCCAGCATATTCCTCTTTAGCTGTCTGGAAGCAGCCTAAAATTTCAGCAAGTTACTGTCCAGGTTAACTCTTTGGTTACCATAATTGCTTGCCTACTAGCATGAAAGGGAGCTCTTCATTCTTTCTGCGTACGCTGTCTGGTTTGCCTGTTAGCTAAGGTGCTCATCCAGTGCCATACATAACCTAATGGATCTTGCTAGAACATGGAGAAGTTCAGTAGTCCAGAGCAGAGGCAACACTGTGGCTTGCGGATAGACCAGGTCTGAGAGGGTCAGTGCAGAGCTCAGACTGACAAACTCTGATGAACCCAAGCTGGCTTTGTGTACAGCCACCAATGTGCCTGCACCATGTTCTCTTCTGTGTTTTACAGTACCCAGGCTCTGCAGGTATTACTGCTATCTTTGATATCCATATACTACTTCCCGAATTGATGCATGGTAGACCACAATTGCATGAAAAGATAACCTGAAGTGAGGCAGGAAGCATCATTATTCAACCCAGTTTTAATAATGAGCTTGGCCTTTAATTGTTAGACTCTGGACACATGTGAACCTACTGGCTGGTTTAAGCTAAATACTTCTGCAGAGAACAGCAGCTATTCCAAGTAAAATAATGACAAATACATGGGCAACAGACCCTCAGCAAACTTCGACTGGGCTACGATGCTCCTCTAAAACACAGGTTGAAAAAAAATGGGGAATTCAACATTGAGATTTGATAGTGAGTATGGACAAGAAATAGTGACATTTCCAGATGAACACAGATGAAGAAGCAGCTTGGGGAGCAGAGGGAGTGTATTAGATGCCCTTTAGAATTCTGGTAGATATAAATAGTTGGGACAATCTTGTTCAAACTTTGATTTAGAAGGTAAGGTTGGTCCAAATCTGGGATTTCTTTACATACACAAATGGAGAGCTCCTCCCTTGTGCCACAGGCTGAAATGGTGGGATGAAGATGCTTTCAGAGCCAGTAGGCATGTTAGATGTACTGTCCTGGACTGTATTCTGCAGTGCGCTTATGGTTGAACACAGATTCCTAAACACCTTATGGGGGATCAAGTGAGAGTTCTTTGAGTGCACATGGCTCCTTCCTGGTTTATGCCCCCAAGTTAGTTCGAGGGATACCAGGGAACTAGAGGAAAGGATGTGCATCCTGGTCTCATCCTGATGTGCTATGTGGATGTGGGCAGAGAACGTAGCTGTGGAAGACAAAAACTGCTGGAAATATCAAAGGAATGCACCTCTCCCACAGTTCAGGGACAATCATTTAAAAGTCACAGGCATAAAAAGAAGTGAAAGGACTCTGATTCAAGTGGAGGATGGCCTGAAGAGACTGGTATTACCATGAAGACCTTGAGCCTGCTGCCTATACCATCATCATTAAGAACATTCTGCAGACAAGGGCCTTCTTGGTCAATATCAGAGATGTGATTGCTTCTGCTGGCATAAGTGGTAGAATACTTAAAAAGTGTGGGCTTCCCCTGTATCAAGGGGAAGGGCTGCCTGCAATTAAACTCTTTCAAGACTGGTCAAGGGGGTATAATAAGGAGAAGACTTTTAATGAACTACTAATTCTGGCCTAGCAGCAGCTTCTCTCAACAGATGTTGAGGGAACAACTAGGGTCAGGCCTGCTGCTGAAGTATCTCATTCATTATTTGGACATCCTGAGTTTCCACTGTTTGCTCTTTTCTTTGATTTAAAGAGCTGTTTGTTTAACCCTGGGATGTTTGGGTTTTTTTGCATGCAGGTGGGTATACTGCTTATCATGAATGCTCACATAGTATAATTTAATTTCTGAATTAGGACTATGCATTTTTAAAAGAGCTTTGAATGCCAAACTGCCTGGCAAAAAGGTTAATACATGACAGACAAGAGAGCTGATAAACTATCTCTGTACTTGGATAAAGCTGCAATCAAGTTGGTTAATAAACCAGTCAAAGAGTTTAGGCTGTGTTTTTCAGATTGAAAACTGAACAGGATCATCCAGATCAGTGGTAGAGAAGCATGGATCATAAGGGCCAGTTCCTTCTCAAAAGCACAGCCCACCAGAGCTAAGAGTTTAAGCATATTTCCCTACAGGTAGCTCCCCATTGATGTGCCACTTTCAGGGACATAGAGTTGTTTTTGAACTTTGCTGTCGGCAACCTGAATCTGCTAGCACCAAGGTCCCTTACGTGTAACAAAGATTCAGAAAATGGGCAGTCATTCTTCCAACTTTCAGGAGCCTAATGAAATCAAAAAGATTTCAGTTAATGCCTGCTTACAGAGAATCTTTCACAAGAAGCAGATTTGAACACATCCTTTCCAAAGCTGTGAGAGTGCTGTGACAATCCAGCTATGCATCTTTTTTATTACAGCCTAACACATACTGAGAGAGTGCATGACCAGGATAAATTCCTTCCTCAGTCTGGAGAAGTTTTAACTTTTGTTACTGTCCTACCAGAGTAGAGGAAGTGCTGAGTCAAAGCTGTTTTCCCAGCCTGAATCAGGCTGCCTTCCCATAAACAAGGCTAGTATATAAATGAGAATGTAAAGTCTTAGATGAGAAGAGAGAGAACACAAGGGGAACATTTCTGTAGTGACTGGGGCATACAGCTGAGAGAAAAATCCTAAACTCTGTGCTTTGGACTATGCTTCTGTTTGCTTCAGTGACTTCTCAGGAGGAGGAAGAAGCAGAGCTCATGATCACCAGCAGGGCTTAAGAGGCTGATTATTTCTTTCTCCTCTGCACTGTGGCCTAGAGTGCCTGGACAGTTTCCCCCATTTAGCTATACTCATCAAGTGGGTAAGATTTGCCTTGAGGAGACAGAACGCATCAATTTGAATCCCATTGGGCTCAGTGAAGCATTGACCTCAGGTCTCCTATTTGCTGGCTTACTGTATTCAGAAGGAGGCAATTAAAGCCCACTGTGACACCTTTCTCTCTTGTTTCTCCAAAGAAGCCAACAAGCCTTGCTCAGTGTTCTTTTTTCTTTTCTCAAATTGAAGCTGTATGTCATTTGCAGTAGAGGATTTGGGACTCTAGACTGAGGAGGGAGATGGTTGCTCAGAGCTCTTAATCCTGTTGCCTAATTTTATTCTCATTAACACATTAAATGGTATTATCTAATTATTTCAATTAATTACATTTTATTTTGATTTCCCAGGGGAGTAATTGTTTTGCTCACCATTACATGTAAGCTAGTTCTTTTTAGCTCTTTGCACAAACTGTAGGTTTTGGGGAAGAGGGCTGATAAGTTTGGAAAGCATTTGGCGATGAGGAGACAATTGATTTCTGGTGTTGTGGTGGCTTAGCCAAATGTCTGCCAGCTGCTCACTCACTGCTCCTCCGCAGCAGGTTGTAGGAGAAAATAAGATGAGAAAGCTAACTGGTAGAGCTAAAGACAGTTAGACTATCTACCAGTTACAGTTGCAGGCAAATCAGACTGAACTTGGGGAGCATTAATTCATTCCAATTAAAACAGATTTGGGTAGTGAAAAACAAGAAACAAATATTAAAACAACACCTTCCCCCTCCTTTTCACAGGCTCGACTTCAATCTTTCATTTCCAACTCCTGTTCCCTCCACCCTGATCAGTGCAGGGTGTATGTGTGGGGGGGTTGCTTTCAATGCATAACACTTTGTCTCTACTATTCCTTCCTCCTCACTCAAGCACTGGTCTTTCCATGGGCTGAAATCCTTCAAGAAAAACCTGCTCCAGCATGGGCTATCTCCATGTGTAAATTTCCTCCAGGAAGTATCCACCTGCTCTGATGTGGAGTCCTCTATGGTCTGCAGTGTGGATGCCTGTGCTGGTGGGCTCTCCTCCACAGATGCCATGGTACTTGCTCCAGCATCATGGAGCACCTATTCCCCATTCTTTTCTGACCTTGGTGTTCCCCCTTTTCTTTCTCACTTTTATTTTGTTGGCTTGTTTTTGCTGTCCTGCCTGCCTGATGTTTTCTACCTTTACTTAAACATGTTTTCCCAGCACCACACATGCAGCTGGCAGGTTCAGGTTTGGCCAGGAGTGAGGCTATGGCGGAGCTGGCTGCGTTCAGCACAAGGGCAGCCCCTGACATCTTTCGATAGAGGCTACCTCTGCAGCATTTCCTCTATCAAAGTCTTGCTACCAAGATACAGTACAGGTGTTTAGACTTTGCTGTACAAGTCCTTATCAGGGCCTTCAGGGCATCACCAGGCATTAATTACCCTCACCTGGGACCTCCACCCAAGACTCTCCATTCAAGCTCAGGCCTGGGCTTTTACTCTTGTTTTAAGCTATGTTGTAGGTGTATCTGATTGTTTGTGCCTCATCTTTAGGGTTTTGCCTGGATCCCTACATGGGCCTTACACCTGGTTTGCTCCCTCAGTGTGTCTGGGGCTGTCAGGGGAATCTGTTCAGAACCTGCCTCTCTGCTTGCTGTGTTCAGATGCTGTGGGAATGTGGCCCTGATTGATGAGGATGCTGCCTGTGCAGGGGTCACCTGTCCTTCTTTGCTGCTCCCTGATTCTTCTGTTCAGGTAGGTTTTTGCTTCCTTCTATTAGTATAGTTAGTGATATTAATGTGTGAGAATTAGTGTTGTCTCCTTGTTTTGATAGAAAATCAAATGGGAGATGGTGGTAGGAATGCATTTTTTTGGACTGTGGTCACAGGTTTATTAATTCTGTTGTGAGATCAGGTAGGAACAGCGAACATGTGATTGTATAGAGGAGAAGCTCTGGAAGGGTGGTAGAGGGGCAGGCCATTTTGCAACGCTGGTCTGTAAATGCGTTGTCAAATCTCAATCCAGCTCTCATTCCCAATTTGAGAACCAGGTGCTGGAAGTTAGAGATTGTAACTTATAGTACATTCACTCCCAAACCTGTTATCAGATTCAGCCTTCAGACTATTGATGTGTACACCTTTTCTGTCTTAAGTTCCAAACTGTTTTCCTCCTTGTCAACATTTTCTGTCCTCAGCCAGTTCTCCGACTGAGAAGCTAATTATGGCCAGCTGAGGGTAAATTTGTTCAGAGATGTCACTGTGCCTGAGTCTCCAAAGGTGTGCCTTGCTGCTTGAACACTGTAAATGCTGCAGTGTTCTTCAGGCCTCCAGGAATCCTGCTGTCTTACAATGTTCCTGTGTGTTTGCTAGGCAATGCAGCACTCTACAGACTCACAGTTACTGTTTTGGTCTTATTTCCAGTCATCAGCAATTTGGTTTTATAGAGATTTCACACGTTGTAGGAAGAGGTTCTCTGATTTATTTCCCTTATTTGTGTAGCCTCAGATTTACTCAGTTTAAGTCTTCTGGGGTTTTTCTTTCCTTTGACATATCGGAAGAACACATTAAAAAGTGTCCCTGCAGTTTTCTTTGGAAGATTCAGAGAGAGCACATTGATTGAAAACTCTCTTGTACCTGGTTAATTCAGGTCCTACAGCATTTCCTTCAGCACATTGCATAAAAATCTGCCTACTCTAAAGAAAAAGTAGACTGGCTTGTGTATTGCCTTTATTATATGTGATGTGTCAGAATCTTTGGCTTGTGCTGCTTCTGTCTCTAGCTAAAGTTGCTGCTTTATATTCAGGCCACGAGAGCATGCAAATAGCTAAAGAATATGTGTCTGCTTCAAAAGTGCTTTTGAAAATTTTACTGATAATTTCCAGTTCTGTCTGCCTGGCCTGTGTTTGAGTTGTGTAAATCCACCACTCTGTTCAACCCAGTTTATCTGGCCTCGCTCAATCCTCAGCTGGCTACTGAGCCAAATTCAGTTTTATTTTACTTTCCATAGCTAGAGGGGGGAGTATTTCTATTGCAAATAATTGTTATTTTAGTGTTAATTTGTCCATCAATCTAGTAAACATCTTACATTCATCCCACAGAAAAACAAAATGCCTACATCACAATCTTCAGACTTTGCTTCCCATCCTATCTAGATACTACTTTGTTCCAATACATAAGAACTGAAAGTCCTACCTGGCACTGTGATCTTTCTTTGTTTCTTGGGCATTTTTGCATTACAAAAACCTTTGTTTTAAGAAGCATGTTGCTTGAATACATTTTGAGTTGTTTTTTTCCTCTTGGTGAAGACTTTGCTGTAAAAGGAGGTGAGGGTGAACAGTTTAACTTGCGTATCTAACCTTTAATTGGTCACATGTTTAACTTTTGCTCAGTGTGGGCACCTAAAAAAGATGGGGACAGATAGATCCAACCCAAAAATATTTGAAGTGTAACTGGGAAGCAGAACAAAGCAGAGTACTATGAGAGAAGAGACATACCAACCCCATTGTCTGTTCATTTGCCAGCCTAGGGAAAGTGAGTTTTCGAAGTTAAACATGCATGTTTGAGCTGCTTGCTCTCTCCTCTTTTTACAGCAAATGGAAATAAAAGGCAATTTCCAGGGTGAAATTCATCTCAGTCGAAGGTATGCGCCTGCTCCTACCCTCCTTCTTATTAGTCATGAAGTTTTAATAGGTATGGGTAATATCCTTCTCATGTGGTTGCTCTGGAACCCAGTGGAGTTTCCTGTCTAGCTGTCAGTGAAATTTAGCTAGCAGCAAGAGTGCCTGCTGAAGAGAGTTGTTTCTCTCATAGATTCAACGTAACAATGCTGAAAACAAAAAATAGCCCTACTGAAAATAAGCGAACCAAACCTGAAGTGCTAATTTTAAGTCAAGTCAGCTTCTAGCCACTGACCCTGAAAACTGAAGTGCTGGCACTAGACTGTTGGGGTGATGGGTGCTGTGCATTGATCTGAGGTAGAACAGAACTGCTGTTTCTGAGGCTGCTGTGTGTTCTTGGATCAGTTTTACAGCTTAGAGTTTATGTATGGTCAACCAGGGTATTAAAAGGGGCCTCCCTTGGTGTGGATCGATTTAAAAACCAAAATATTCATCATGTATTAGAAGGAGCCATATCTGGAGTGACTTTTTCTAGCAACTTGATCTCTCTGACATCTACACTGAAATACCCTGCATAATTTCTGGAAAACCTTTCATGTTATGTGCAGTAGCTTGGGGGAATCTATCCTTGACAGCCTCACTTGACACCAGTGCTTGCATGAAGTAAAAATCTGTAAGTGCTGAAAGCACTATCTCCACTTCTGCCAGCTGCTTTTTCAGAAATAGTGGTTTAGTTAACCCATTGTTATTAGCCTTGTCCCATTGATCACTTCAGAAACCATTTAATAAAGTGATGGTAGGAGATTGAATTTCATTTCCTAGTCTGTAAGACTTTTTTAAGTTTATGGAAGGATAATACTGATGTTCCATATTGGGTACAGGCAGTGCTAGCTGGTCACTGCCATAATGGAAGTAAAAGGAAAATCTGGGAGCATGAAGCTCTGTTTTCTCATGTCTATGATTAGCTCTTCAGACATCGCACTCTTAGGACAAAGTGCTTTTGCATCACTGTAGAAATGCATAGTTAATATTCAGTTGTTGGATAACATCCATTTATCTGTTGGTTGGGGTGGGGGGGCAGGTATTACAACCAGTAGATAAGACAGGGAGGAGAGGGGAACTTTTGATGACAAACAGACAGTTCTTACTGATCCTTGTTAAGTAAGAGCATTTGCTATTACTGTGACAGTTTCACAACATTATGCCTAATTTGCTTCAGCTTTTTAGTATGTTTTTTGTCTTGCATGAATATGGCTATAGTAGTTAAGGTGTCTTGCTGTCTGCTCTTTGAAGTAGCAATTATAAATTCAGCTAGGTGCCTGGGAGGAAAACTGTGCTCTTCATTGTGTTGTAAATCTACTTCAGTGCGTGGCATAGCACCTTGAAAGGGAGTGTTACACATTTTTAACCTGGCCTGTAGGTGATGGGGTGAGAAAAACCCCTCGAGCTATCGTGGTATTTTTTTTTGTTATTATTCAAGGGGTTCCTCCTAAATCACATACAATTTAGAGTCTGCTCTTTCTGTTGATCCATTGACTGGGATTTCGAGGACGGATTTGTGGTATAACTTTAGACAACTCACTTTTTGCTGCAGGCCTGTCAAATTCTCTAACGTTATGAAATGTTTTAATATTCACAAACATGTACAAGCTTTACATTCACATTTTCCAGGCCTCAGCAGCTATGAAGCAAGATGTGATTCTTATGTATTTGCCATGGTATTGAAGCTGATAGGGAGGGTGTTTTACAAATACCTGAAAAACACCATGAGAGCTATCAATGCTATTTAATCTGCCTTGTTACTTCAGTTCTTTAGCTGAAGAATGGAAATGGTACATGTAGAAGATAAAATTTGCTAGGTAGAGAGAATTTTGTGGACATTGCTGGGGGCCTGCTTAGTCCCATTAAAACACGGTGGTAAAATTAGAATGGTACTCATCTCAAGATTCTCTGTTAGCATCAGATGCCCAGCTTCGTTTCTCTGAAATCAAAGTTGTTTAGTTTTGGATTTATATTTTTCCCACTTCATTCTCAGTTGGGTTGGAGTTGGCAGAGGAAGGACAGTGCAAAGGACAAAGTGCATGTACTTTGTGTAACCAGTGAATGTGCTGTAGAGGGACAATTAGAAAAATAGTTCAAAGGAATTATGGACAGTACTGGTGTAGCACATTTCTACCCCTGTTACTAGTTTTGAAATATTTTAAAACTCATTAAAAGATACTGTTAGTAAAGAGAAATCATCTTTATAGCAAAGACTTAGAATTGTAGAATCGGCTAGGTTGGAAAAGACCTTTAAGGTCATCAAGTCCAACCATTACCTCAGGACTGCCAAGACCACCACTAAACTGTGTCACTGAGGGCCTCTTCTACATGGTCTCTGAACACTCATACCGCTGGCCACAGCCCATTGACCCAGTCTGTCCAGATCCCTCTGCAGAGGCTTTCTATCCTTCAGCAGATCAACGCTCCTGCCCAGTTTGGTGTCATCTGCAAATTTACACAGGGTGCACTCGATCCCCCCATTCAGACCATCACTGAAGATGTTAGACAACACTGGCCCTAACACCAAGCCCTGAAGAACACCACTAGCGACTGGTCGCCAAGTAGATATGATGCCATTTACCACCACTCTTTGGGCTCTGCAATACAGCCGGTTTCCAACCAGCAAAGAATCCTCCTATCCAGGCCATGAGCAGCCAATTTCTCCAGGAGAATGCTGTGGGAGACAACTTCAAATGCTTTATGAAAGTTCAAATAGACAATGTCCACAGTCTTTCCCTCATCAACCAGGTGGGTCACCTTATCACAGGAGGACATCAGGTTCCTACAAGTCTTCCTTTTGAGACTAAACAGTGCTTGGACTAGTGAATAGCTTTAGTGAATAGGAGTAAATAATTTAGTAATAAGAGTTAAAGATTAGTTTCTGTAATGGTTGAAGTTTCTATTTAAAAGTACCAGTTATTGCTTGAATGCTTTCAGCTGAGCATTCTTATTTTTGCTCTTTCCCCTGGACTCTGAAGCACTTTATATAAAAATATTTTGAAAGAAACTGCCTTATGAAACTGATTTGCAGCATGATAGAATAAATAGCATTTGCTTTGAGCAACTGGCTGCTTTCCTCATAGGGGAGGCCTCAAAGCAGAGTTGAAAATAATAGTTACGGAAATGTCTGAGATGCTGTAAAGTAGCAGCACTTGCAGGAAGAAGCCTTCTATGCAGGCTCTTTGATTCTGGGTGGTGCCACCACTGTCTGATCTTCTTTCCAACGTAGTGTGAATCAGTGGTCGTTCTCAAAATTTTTATGGCTTTCTTTCAGACTCTTAGACTGGTAATCTATCTTCGGACTTCAGAGAGCTGAAAATTACACACCTGCATCTAAGTGACTGGCTGCCCTAGCCTCTATTTACTGTCACTGGGGAGAAACTGGCACCTCTAGAGAGGTGTTCCTCTGACTTGCTTTAGAAACCAGTTTGGGGATGGAATGACTTTTCCTCAGGTGACTTTTTGTCTCCTTTGACTATAAAGCATGGCTTGGAAAGAGCTCACACTTATATGTCATTTAGCTGCCTGTGTTAGAATGATTCGGTCCCTCTTTCTGCCTCAGGAGAAGCTGAATTACTTTCCCCAAATACTTAATACTTTTTTTTTTTTTTCCTGAGGGAACTCACCATTTCCTCCCAGTAAGGATGGGCCAAGAAAAGGCTTAGCAGAGTGAAGTGCTGTGCTTGTAAGACTCTCACAGCTGTGACAAGAACAGAGAAAATTTCTGATTTGGAACAGCCTGGCTTCTAAATTATAAATTGGGCTGATTTATGTCACAGTCCTGTCTCTGAGTAATGTCGTTCTTCATTGCTTAATAAACATTAAAAGCCTGCTCCTAACATCCACAAAACACCAGGAATGAGAAATATGTTGCACTGGAATTATTCTGCTTTGGCAATAGAGGCCAAACCCAACTTCTTCCATTAATAAGACCCGTGTTACAAGGCAAGGCATGTTAGTCGGGAGAAAATTAACTTCAGTTTGCCAGTCCTTAATGTATAAAGTTACTACTTCTGTGCTGTGCTGAAACCCCCTGCTGATGTTTAATCTGATCTTTGCATTAGAAAGTAAGAGAGTGCTAATCCATTGGCTTATTCACTTTTATTCACTTCTCTTTGTGACTTTGGGGGGGGGGGGGGGGGGGCGGGGGCTTTGGTGCAATTTTCTAAGAAGAAATCCCTGTCTTAATTTTCTATGGATGATGATGTTTATCTAAGAAATAAGTTCTGTCCACTTTAAAAATACCCAACTGAGTTGGTTTAATAGTTCAGGAGTTAGCAACCAGAACAAGCTGAGTAGAGATGCTCAATATCCTCTGAAATATGAGGAGGTGCAATGAAGATACACAGTAGTTGCAAGTTGTACGTAAGCAAATAGATGCTAGTTAGGAACAATAGGTATATATTATAAGACAACTAACAGCTGGTTTAATTTAATTTCATGCCTTAATTTATTTGGCTGGATTTTTTTAATATGCAAACCACTTCAACTTTTTTGACAAAAGATGTTAGCATTAATAAAGAGCCAAACTGTTTTGCTTGGAAATCAAAGTCTTTGACGAACCAAGTAGTGATCACATAGATGAAGCTCTGTTTCTAGGTGGCAGCAAATCATCAAAGCAGCATGTAGGCTGCATGGGGATTCTGCAGCATGCATGTAGTGTTTGTGACAAAATGGGGACCAATGTGGATTTAACTTCTGTTATTGTTTTCTGAAATGATTTCTTCATCCTTTTGCCACTTTTGTTCCAAAACTCTGTTCTGATTAAGGCATCAGTTTGTTTTTCTTTTTTTTTTCTCTATTTTTCCATTGTGTGTGAGTCCTTTCACACACAAAAGCAATACTGATTGTATTGGAGCTGTGTGTCTGCTCTCAGTCTTTACCCTGGATTTATTATTGCATTTTCATCAGCTCTTGACTTGCTTTCTACTTCACTGGTTTTGATGGTCTTTAACAGAATCTGTTAGTTTAAGGAGATGGCTTTTTTAATGACTCATACACCCTATTTTATTTTATTTTCAATGTATTGTAGCTTTTATTTACAATTTAGTAAGTTCTGTGGATGTTTGCTGCTTTAATTATAGTGAAATGTGTATTGCCTTCATGATCATGTCTTCAAACTGGAGGTTATTTAGTACCTTGAGTTTTCTCATGTAATGGTGCATGAGTAAGGTGAAAGGATAGTAACAGTCCCTTTCCAACTTTAAAACCTCTGAATCTCTGTTTTGTTTTTCAGTTACCTTGTAACGGTGCTGCTCGTGGACACTATTTTTGTTTACGGCACTCTAACGCATTAGTTTGAAACATTGCAACAGGAAGTATTCCAGACTTAAACTTTTGCAAGTCTTGTTGGAACCACCTGGCTTTTTTGAATGTGTTAATTGTGCATAAAATACTAGATGGCCTGCCTTGACTAGGAGGAGATCTGATTAATGTTTTCGCAAAAGATCACTTTCAAAGCGGAATGTATATTATACGTGCAGTATTTTTCTTTCCTCTTGTACCACATACAGGAACAAACAAGTTGTAGACTTTCACTTACTTTTCCCTGGCTGCATTGCCACGATGTATAGTAGGAATAATTTTTTGCCAGGAACACTTCTTGTGAGATTTAGATTTAAAGTTGATTTCAATTTCCACGATTCGTTTGAGGTTGAATCCCAGTATCACAATGTGTATTCAGAAGTGTCCATCCTGCCTCCTTTCAGTTGTGTAACAGAGCAGACACTGTTTATGCTAACCTGAATTATTTAACTGTTTATCCTGCTGACTTAGGAAGGTATGATGCTTGGTGTGTAATTGGCAAAAACTTTTAGGCTCTAAGATAGACCCTGTTGAAACGTGGCAGGTATTGGTGCAGTTTTGTTTGCTTGAAGTCTTGAGTCATTCTAGTAAAGGAATGTGAACTTGTCTTTCTCAGTTCATTGCTAGGTTCCTTTGAATGCACAGCAGTTCAGCTCTTGAAGGGATAATTACCTCAAGCAGCAAATCCCACCTAAATTGAATTTGGTACATTTTTTTTTCTGAATTGAGCAGCCTAATAATTGTTTTCCCACAAACACAAATCAAACCACTTAAATTCATTTCACCCTGTATTACAGTGAAGCTTCTGAGATCTGAAAACCAACCAACTAGGTGGAAAGGCCCATCTCTTGCAGCAGACAAGAACTGGATGCTCTTTCTGGCTGGCACTCGGGGGAGGGAAAAAGGAGAGCATCTGACCATTGGAGGAAGGGATAGGCGACTCAGGAGGACTACAAGGATGTGAGTCACCATTCCTAGAAAGATTTAAAAGACACATAGCTGTGGCATTTAGGGACATGGTTTAGTGGTGGACTTGGTAGTGTTAGGTTAATGATTGGTCTCAATGATCTTTTTTCAACCTAAACAATTGTATGATTCTGTGATTCATTGTTAGCATTTACTGCGTTTAATGAATTAGAGGATCACACATATGTTTGGCAAGTCACGCGTAGACCACAAGTTACACACAGGTTTGGATCTTAGTCTGTGCATGCTGAGGCTAGTACCTTTCATAGATTGTGCCCTTGTGCTAGAAAGGTGACAGCAGCAATCTTCTGGCTTTTATGCTTGCTCGCTGCCATTTGCGGGCAAGCTGCCAGTGTAGGTTCTTCAGTTGAAGTGGGTTGCCAATAACAGCACCCTTATTAGAATATGCTGTGAATTGGTTTATTCTAGTCAGTAGTCTGCATAATTAGAGTGGAAATGAGAGTAATAAATATACTTAAGTGTTTGGAAATGGCTTTTTTCCTGAAGATTTCTTCAGAGGATGAAAATTAGTACTAATTCTAGAGGAGTTGAACTGACCTTAAAAGCCCAATTACTACTGACCTTAAAGCCACCATTCTTTCCAGTTACTGAGAAACATTTGCTAAAAAGTAATTGAAAAGACCACTGAATCCTGACCCATGTTATAACAATATTGATACTGGCTTTTCCTCGTGATTTATCTTCATTTATATGGATGTGTTAAAACCAGAAGCATGCCTGTCACTTGTGTGATGGATAACGGTGAGGTCCAGGAAGCAAAATTTGGGAAAGATGTCTATTACTATTTACCATTTCTTTTTCCCATTCTATGTTTTCTTGTTTCACTTGCCTAAAAACTCAGAAGGGTGTGCTGATTTAGAGGTACAGAGCGCATACCATAAATCCCTTTTCTGTTACATCAAAATTATTGGAAGCCCTACTTACGAAGTTTAGTATCTTTAAGTGCTTTACTACATCTCTTTTTATAAGGTTAAATAAGACATTAGAATTAACTTTTGAATGACTCAAAATCTTGAAATCTTGTTCACCATACAGCAATTCAAATTGAGCAATTCAAACACCTCCTCTAGATGTTCATAACATGTTTTTTTTTAACTGTTTGGATCCCCGCTACTCTGTATCCTATGTATCATTTACTTATTGCACAGGTACTGAAAACCTCTTCCCTTAAGTGTTTCTCATGTAAAAATTTCCCTGCAGTGAGAAACTTACAAAGCAGGATTCAACATAAAACATAATTTGAAATTTGAATCTGTACCGCTTTAGCTTCATTAAAGCTCAGTCTGGCTGTTTATTTTGGTATTTTTAGTTATCTGCAGTGTAGGAAAATAAGTACTGTTGACTTTTCCTCTCCCATTGCAAAATAAAAGCCAGTGAATGCTGTTGCTGTACAGGTGAACTAAGAATAGCTGAAAACTGAAAGATCCATTTTCAAACCCTATATCCACAAATTGGAACTCTACTGAGAGAGCAAGCAAGATGTGTGTATTGGCCTGCTCCAGTTGAGCAAATGCTTCCTTCAGTGCAGCATGTTTCCTTCACTGCCTGAGAAGGCTTTTTCCCAATTCCATCCCCCTGTGTTTTTAAAGCATACTTTAATTCTAGGTCTGTAACAGTATATTCAGCGGCAGCTGCTGAAACAACTAAGAACTGTTTCTGTACAAGATCTTCAAGCTTGTTGACTGCAGGAAGCAATGGACCGCGGACCAAGCTTCCTGCTGGGTCTTCCAAGCTCCACCCTGTAGGGATTTTGCTTGACAGCCATTTCAGTGGAAACAGGCAGAAATCAGGAAGTTGTGTTAAAGCTGATGTGGTGCTCTTTGCTTGGGATTTCTTGTAGGAGTCATTGGCTGTTTGGTATGACAAAAGTTCACACTCATGTTTTAGTGGCTTACTACCAGAGTTTAACCCTTCGGTTACCTGTGCTAGTTACAGCCTGATATTAATTCTGTTAATAGCAGTATTAGCTCTGTGTTTCAAAGAATTGATGCTTTTCCTTGACATATTTTTCTAGCTTGTACCTGTTTACAGTTGTATGATACATAGATTGTGTATGTGAATCTGCCTATGTAATACATATGAAGACATGCACACACATGCAAATATGTGCATGTCACATGCACCCCAAAATCCAGCAGTGTTTATACCCAGGAATTTGGATCTTGGTTAACAGATGCCTTATCTCTGGGGGAAACAGTAATGTATAGTAGAGTGTAATGAAGAGTAATGTATGAAGGTGTTTTACAGGTAGCACTGATACTCAGTAACTTTCAGAGTAAACCATAACTGCTCTTTTACACTGAATACCAGCAGTTAAGGACAGGAAATGGAAAAGACAGCAAAAGACACTTGGGTGGCTATGTATGTGAAGATGTTAGTTGGTAATTATGTTGGATTATGAACAACTCAGTTGCACTCTCAAGTTTGGGGGCAGAACAGTGAGCTCTTATTTATGTGCAATGTTTGAAGTTACAGAAAAGCACTTCAAAGGTAAATTTTTCCTGTAAGCCCTTTATTAAAATAGAATCGTAGAATCGCTAGGGTTGGAAAGGACCTTAAGATCATCTAGTTCCAACCCCCCTGCCGTACCTGTATGTATTCAGTTTTGCTTAATGGACCTGTGGAAATGAAGTGCTCCTAAGCTGAAGTGTGTGTTTTGCTATTCTTCCAGACAGAAAGGTAACGTGGTTTAGGCCTCATGTATTTGGGAAATGAGCCTGAGCATTAGAGCGCCATGGGAGAGTCCTAGTACAGGATCTTCTAGAAACTGGAGAGACATACCCAAACAAGCTCTAGATGCTGTGCACACACTTGGTCCTCTAATATTTTCCTCTTTGTGATCTTCCCAGCTTATATGATAAGCCTTTATAAATGATCTTTTGAGCAGAACTTGTCCTTAAATTTGGGGGGAAGGGTATTACACAGTTGAACTATTCCAGTTCTGAAGCTAGAAATCCTTAGGTGGGCATAAGTAGCTTCTAAAATGCGTTTTGCCAATGGGGGTAATGTCCAATGTTTTCGTGGTAAAATGGTTTTGATACATTTGTCCATTCCAGTCTTGGAAAGGATTTGCAGAAGGCTGGAGGAGAGTGGTTGGTGATTCAGTGGCTGACATCCTTAACATTGAAAGTGTAGGTGAGAGAGCTGGCCAGAGCCTTGCCCGGGGCTTGTCAGTTGTCTCCAAAACCCCTGAGGATTCAACTTGAGGAAGTAGGTGCTTGTTGTAAACATAGCCCAGGGAAAAGAGGGATAAGCCTGAGGAGCCCTTGGGGTGATGAGAATAGGAGAATGAGGAGAGGAGGTTGGAATCCCAGCCTAAGGCAGGGAAGAGACTTTGCTTTATGAAGGATGAAAGGGTAATTGAAACAAAAGGCATGATGGAAGCCGTTCTGTTTGGCTGAGGGAGGCACTGCAAGTGGAGGTGATAGAGTTCTGTAAATAAACCGTTCAGTTGGACTTATTTATTATTTTTAAGACTTAAGCCTCTGTTGGCATGGTTTCAGGCACTGCTGCCCTGCAGTGCTGTGGATCAGGAGGTACAGAATGGGCAAAGCATTCAGCAGGCTCTCTGTTTACCCCAGTAAATAATTTTGACTGTGCACCAGGAGTGATAAATGGTCTCCTTCTGCTGCAGTTCCCTCTGTTATGACTTAAGGTGCCTTATATTCCACTTGCTGCTTCACTGCTGACAACAGTTGTTATGCAAGGTGGTATGTGCTCTTGGAGAAGATAAGAAACAGGGAGTTGTTTGTACCCTGCTACTTCACAGATTTTGATCACGCTTCAGAAGATGTGGTCATAGAGTGGGACTTGGCACTGGCCTTATGCAACTATGCTGGTTTGTCCATTTTTAAAAGCAGCAATAGAAGCATCACGAATGTGCTCAGTTGGTATAGTGAGGGTCCAGACTGGAATCTTAACTGTTAGGTTAAGATGCTCAGCATGCTGGCTCTATTTCCAGCTGCTGAAGAACAAGGAGTTGTTAGTAATAAGTCCAAAACAAAATGCCCGTTTTTTATAAGTTTAAACTCTGCTTGTTCAGTCTCTGAACTTTGGTGATAAAACAGGTAGCCCATCCTCTAACATGCTTTGATTTCCTGTGAGGGAAGCATGTGCCTCTTTTTAAAAAAAAGTATGCTTTCATGACTGCTGCCAAACCATGGTATTCATACTGGTGAAATCAAGACATAGATAGGGGCGTGTATGCAAAGTAGGAATAGTAATCTCAACAGTCAGCATTGCTACATGTTCTATATGGTGTGCTGTCCTGTCTAGGACTCTGAGCCCGGATTAAAATAGAATCATAGAATACGGAGAATCCAGAGCATGACCAGTGAGGGGGTCCTGACTGACTTTTGCTCTCGGGAGAAAAAGTCAGAAGACTGGAATATAGAAAAGATAATGAGAAAGAGAAAAAACCCCAGTCTGTTGTCTATGGCTGTGGTGGGCAGGGCAAGAAATAATGGAACCACATTAAGTTATTTCTGAACCACATAAGTGATTTCTGTGCTCTTAGTGAGAAAAATAACCAGAAAGATAACTTAGTGTTGGATTAGGTTGCCTAGGAAAGCTGTGAGTGCCTTATTGGAGGCTGGTAAGAACAGGTGAGACAAATCTGTCATGAATGGTTTGTCTCATTGGTCTTCCCTGAGACAGTGGGATAGGCTTGGGCAAGCTCCCAGGCCTTTTATTGTGATTCTCTGAATACTCAACGAGTCCTGTGTTGTTCTAATGTCTGCTGGGAGCAAAGCAGCTGATAAGCTGCCAGAGCAATAAAAACAAAGTAGGTTAGAGGACTGATGCATTCATAGCCTGTGGGAGAGATGGGAGCAGGGAGCTCTGATGTTGCTGCTGCAAAACGCTGTCTGCACACCCTTTCTTTGTTTGATTCATGGAACCATGCTGGCATTACATCTGGGGCAGGAGCTCAGCAGCCCTTGAAAAAGAGAGAAAAGGATAGGAAGGGAGAAGCAAAGAAGCAAATAAACTATTGTTTATCCTCTGCTGCATCTTCTGTACCCACAGGCAAGGAGATACCAGAAGTAATCAGATGTATGCAAACCTAATTGTTACAATATTTATCAACTTTGTGTAGCATGTCCCCAGTTGGCATAGTTCCCTCTCAGGCATAGACTGAACGATTAAAAAAAACCCCCAGAACAATAACAAAAAAAATCCACTAATTTCATTGCTTTTGCTAGTGAAAGCCTCTGTGATTCCTATTACTCCAATGAATTTCTGGTAAGTTCCTCCACAAACTACAATTTGGCAGACTTTGCAAAACATTGTTATACGTGTGCTTTCCCCGCCGTTCTGTTCTGCTGGATATTGAGCCCATCTGATAAAATGTCTCTGGGAAGTTCTTACTGTTTGATGGGGAAGAGGAGCCATACAAAAATGGAAGAAAAGATGGTAATAGACCAGAGAAACTGCTTATTTAAAGCTTGTTCATGTGCAGAAATGGATGTTAGAGTTGTTTCATTGTTTCATGGATGAAGGTGTACTAGTGCTGAAGAAACCCTGAGTGTACTAGCACACTCCCCTTAACTCTTTGGCAAGTCTATGGTATCTGGTAAAAGAGGAAAATGCTCCTAATTCTAACAGAGCATCATGTGATGCTCTGTTACAGAATCTGCATAAGGGCAGAGCAACACAATATGTGTATGGGATTGTAACAGTTCCCTAAAAACACAGTGGTGTGAAGACATAATTCATCAATATCGCATAGTGAAAAGGTCCTTGGTGCCCCAACATGATTGAATCTCTGGATTTTCTGGGATGCAGCTAATGCTGGGGAAGCAGTGCAGTGTGCAGTGCAGTATGATGTAGCTAACTTGAGTACTTCAATTGCTGATCAGTTCTGCACGAAGGTCAGCACAGGCTGAGCACATCCAGTTCCCCCCTTATCTTCTGAGGGGGTCTTGTAGGATTGTTTCGACCTTTAGGGCCAATGGCTCTTCTGGGTGGTGTAAGACTTCAGTGCTAACAGTGGGGCTCACTGTAAAATGGCGGCACTCTTGGAAAATCTTTGATCTCTATTTTATTTTTTCATTTTTTTTCTTCCCAGAAAACTTGGATCTGATTTTTAATCAGGAAAGATAACTGAAGACAGTCTTGCCTTTTGATGAGAAAGAAGTGAATAGGAAACAGGCCAAAAATTATTTTTGTGGTGGAAATGCTATCAGGATGCCCCCTTATTAGGTGGGGTTGCTTATGCTTGTATTAGCCACTGACTAGGCTTCCTGGCAGGGCTAAGTATCCCATGACATACCACAGTCCTGTAGCTTGTTGGTTTTTATTTCCTTATTAATTTAGCTCATGGAGCAGGTGGACATGGGAACATCCACTATATTTACTCATAGTACAATTCACATTTTAACAGTAGCAAAAAACTTAACAACAATAAATAACTGTACTTTCCTAGGTGTTCCCTGTGTAGGAAGATAGTTTGTTTGCATTGTATTGCAGGTGTGTAAGTTTGCATTCAAGATTTCTGTGTACATAAACTCTTGGTGTGAACAAGTTACATGCTCCTGTGTATGTTTCATCTGCATAGATTGCACTGAGAGATTGCTTTTAGCTCCTCACCTAGGATAGGGGCAATGGGAGGAAAACTTTGTAACAGGCAGGAGAATGGATGTTAATCATCATCATGAGTAGTCTTCTGCATGTGGACCCACATAGCTCTCTTAAGACGTTATGAGAACTACTAAGGTGCTCTTCAGAAATCAAGTAATGGCTTTCGGTTTAGCTGGTTTGCAGCAGATGTGATTGCAAGGCTGAGTGTTGAAAGCATGGTTGTTCCAATCTGTGTGGCTGACAGATGTTGTGGGATGGGTTATTAAAATTGTTCTTCAGGGAGCAACTGAAGATGTGTTAGAGCCTGGATAAAATATTCAACCGGATTCTCATGACAGGCAGTAATAATGCAATACAAATGCAGGCGAAAACCTCTCCAACAGGAAGGAATTATGTCAACTCTTATGTCTCCTGTATGGCAAATCGTGGTAGTTTCATGCCTTGTTTCCAGATTGAATGTTTTTGTGCTACTATAGACATGTAGCACAAATTTAGGACATAAGAGGTGGCGGATTCCCATGTATATATGGAGTGTTCTATAGCTGCTTTTTTATTTTTAATCTCAGAATAATTGGAGCAGTAGCAAAAATGCCTTCAGGGCTCTTGCATGGAAAAAGCTTTTTGTTTATTTTCTGACTATAGAAGTTCATTAACCTTAATCAGAGGGAAAGTGATTCCTGATTGAGGCATTGGGTCAGGTGTGATTCTTTTCAAAATGTATAGTTGACTGTCTTTCCTTCCTGCTTTATGTATCATTTAAAGAAAGCTTCATAATCACACTAATCTCTCTCTCTCTCACACACATAAATAAATCTCAGACCAATAATGAAGAATTATTTATTTAACACTCTGAGCGGCCTAACACTTCTCTCATCCAAAGCTGGGGCTATAGGAAGGTACCTATTACTGTACTTCAAAACCTGTTCTGTGAGCAACATATGGCATCATATCAGGTATGGGTTACTAAAGCTCAAAAAATGCTCACTGGTCTCTTCTGCTGACCTTATAGGTAGTGCCACCTGGCACTCCTGCCTGTGGAGAATACAGAATGAGGACTTAAGGAAATGTGCTTTAATTATAACTCTTATTAACAATAGTTTAAAAAAGAAAAAGAGTTGAAAGAATCTACTCACCCTTGTATGTTGTACCTTAGTATGTAAAATTTGAATTGTATTTGAAGTAAGAACTAACAACTAGTTGACAAGAGAGTGAGAACTCTTTTGACTTCTTTTATGTCTTTCTGTCCTTTGAAAGCTGTTCTTCTAGATCTGTCTTGAATCCCAGTTCTGCTGTTCTAGGCACCTCGTATGCAGTACATTCATTCTGTTTTAGTAAGCTACAGTAAATCAATGAACAGCCTCAGCATTAATACAGTCTAGCATTCATAGTTACAAGAAATACATCAAGTCTGTTTAGGTCACCTCTGAATGTCACTGGCTGGTAGGAGGCATGGAGTAGAGAAGAAAGTTATATACGCATGCATTTCTGTTAATTTCTAGAGCACAGAAAAAAGCTGCAAGCTCTTATGTGTGAGCATCAGGTTTAATATTTACCTGTCTTAATCTGAGCATATTGGTTGTGTGTATGTGCGTATATATGTATGTATGGCTTTGCTGAGGGAAATGTTAGGCTGAAACAATGATTATTTCTGTGGAGACTGTCTGTGTGTAGCTCCTCACCATTTCTTCAGTCTAAAGCCAGCTCCATTCTTTTCTTTGTTGCTAGTTTCTTTGTGCTTTTGGTGTGTGGTTACTTTGAAGATGCTACAATGGTAAGAATGAGTATCCTCTGAGGTCAGTCTAAATCTTGTAGCATAGTACAATACAGTGCTTCCTGAGTAGATTTATATATTCATGCAGCTCATCACAGTTCTCTGCAGAGATAACACATGAGGCCTTGAAGCAATTTGATGTTGTAAGCACAGCATTTCTCTGAGCTAATAGGTTTTGCCTCTCAGCAAAGCTAATTGCTTTAGATAAAGCAGCGAACTGATGAGATTTCACAGTCTCTGGTGCCTGAGCAAGCCTGGTCACCGTTAATGCTCCTATCTGTACTTCTAGTGTAGTGCAGTTAATACAGAAACATCTATGCAGGACTCTTAATATTTAGCATTTCCTGTCTCTCAGCTGAATAAATACACTCAAGTGCTGAGGTTAAAAGCTTATGGCTCTCTTGTCAGGGGGGTGTTTTGTTTTGTACCCACTAGCATTTCTTAAAGGTGCTTGGTTTTCTTGCTCTACTGTGGCTCCAAAATCCAAGGTGAAAAATGTCTGTCTGAACTTACTGCATATACTGAGGAGCTCTACAGGCTAAAGGATATTTATCTGTACAAAGATCTGTTTATATGTGCAGAAGCCCTTTGGAGGTCAAAATGATTCTGCAGTGGCTGATTTGTTTAATAACTGAAGATAACGTACCTTTAGTGCTAGAGTTTGCTATAAAATAGGTTAATTCATGTGCACTGCTGGGAGCAAATATTTATTTGTGTGCTGGTTCCTGTTTTCATGCAACAACAAGAAAATGACTGTTTTGTTTTACTAGGCATCTTTAGATGGATGTACTGAGAATATTTGTTGCTGTTGCATCTTGCACTGGCTCACCCACTCTGACAGCTAGAGATTTTTAGTGGTATCTAGTTTGTAGTTCCACTTTTCCTTAGGAGAACTTCACCAGCTCAAATGCCTTGTGCAGTTTGGGAGAGGTGCTCTTTTGTCAGCTCCTCCTGTATCTTGTGCTGTTCTCCGATACATGATTCTAGTCAGTGTAGCCATCTGGATGAAGTGCCTGACTTGCTTCTTTCAGCGTTTGTAATTTCTGTGGCTTGTTCATAATGATTTCTTTTGTTGAGAATGACTAAAGAACCTTTTGATTTTGTTTGTCCGTTTGTCTTCTGTGGGATGAGTGTAATATAGTCCCTTTTTCCAACCCATTCATCAGTCACGTAAATGTGTTGTCAAGGAAATTTCACAATTCTGTAATGCAGCAAACAGGAAAGTCCCCTTCTTTGTCATTGACCAGCATTTTAACTTATTCTGCTATCTGAATTGAATATCATACCTCAGGTGCAACAATAGAACTGTTAGGGGTAACAATATTCATGTTATGCCTTCTTCCGTGCCCACAGAGCTATTATTTTTTATTTTATTTTTCTTTTTGGCCAGATAAAATGGCTAGGAATAAATGCAATTGAAAGTGTCATCTGGTTCTCCTGTATTCACTATTTTATTGATGAACTTAAAGAGCTGTTATACACTTATCAGGCACAACTGTGCTTGTTAGAGGTTGATTTTTGGTTACATCCCGTCTTACTGTAACCTAAATATGCTAGTGTAAAAATGTCGCAGGAGGTGTTGGTGTGAGGGACATAACCTTGATCTTTTAGAATGAAGTGTTTATGTTTTAGGAAGGCTGGTCTGCTTGGGCAGAACTTAGAGGTTTCTTTAAAGAAAACTAACAACTTTTCAAGCCTTATTTGTGTCACTTTCTTTTCTGCTTTTAATTACAATATTCTATTCTGAAACTCATGACATTTGTTAACTCAGTTTCTGCTTTCCTGGCTGCTTGCTGAATAGATTTTTAAGCACAAGTCATTACTAATCAGCCTTGTTTTCTGTAATGGAGAAAGAAGAATATGTTTTCAACCCACTCTATTCTGTAATTCTATGTTTCTTGATTTTTCAGAGCGAGTACGTCCTTGTGATTCATTAAAGAGGATCCAGAAAGTTATTAACAGTGGAAGAGTTCTATCCATTGCTTACTGTGATATTCACATTATTCCAATTTTAATAATAGGGCAAAATTAGTTTTCTTACTCTGACATTTGTACTTTCACAACAAAGAATTATTCATGAAATCTTCATGGATGGTTTGGTGTTTTTTTTTTTCCTCTCTGTGTTTGATACAGTTTAGAAAATGGTGTTTTTTCTAAAGCTATATGTATATATTAGTATTAATCTCTTTCCTATTAAATGCACGACTTGAGGCAACCTCTGTTAGCAATATTCTTTTTTCTTAATCAAAGAGTAGTAAGTGTTACTTTTCAGCTCATTATTGCACTTATTTAAATCAATTCACTATTAACTGTATGTACCTTCAACGTTAACTTTCAAATATTCTGAAATGGAAACCTAATTGGAGGATTCTATATAGGAAGTATGCTGAAAAAAACACATTTGATTTCAGTATGAGGAGTTCTGTCATATTACTGTGTTCTGAGAACTTAAAGAATATCTAAATTGTCATTTCCTTGTATATTTCTGGGTGATATCTTTCAAATAAAAGCACTTTAAAACTGTAGGATACTGTTGAAATGAGCATTGTGAGGAGAGAGGAGCCAACAGTCTCTGGAGCTGTGTGTGCAGAGCCATGATCCTCCTCTCTCTTGGAGATAACCTGAAGAGTCCAAGATATGTTTTCATTTTCTTTCCTCTTCACCTTCTTGCTAGTCACCTAGCAGATCAATAGGATCTCTATCCTTCCCTCCACATTTTTCTTTGCTGCTTGATTATCTTTGCGGGACTAGACTGAACTTTTCCATCTCCCTCAGAGTACTGCCAGGCACTTATCCATTTCTTCTCTCTTACAATGGTTTGAATTTGACCTCCTTCTGTCCTGTGTAGATGGCAGATAGCTTTGTAGGCTGTTGTTTTCCAGCCATTTGAATAGGCGCTGATACATTTTTGTGGACATTTGTAGAAACAGCTTGTATGCAAAGCAAACTAACTGTCCCTGAGCAGCTGGGTATTTATGACCCATTAACAAATGCTGAGTTTTGAGACTTTCTCAAATGATGATACAGAGCTGAAGTACTGAGCACGAGGGAGGTATTTGATACTTCGGTGCTTAGCACTTCAATACCATTTTTTATGCTTTGATATTACATTTAGTGGTGTGTTGGGAAGTGCATTTTGCTTACAGAATCAGGCTCTTTGCTGTGTGTCTTGTGCTGTTATTACATGTAGTATCTCTGGATGGAAACATTATTGTTCTTTGCATTAGCAGCTTCCTCATCAAAGAAAATTTAAGACTACTTTTTTATGCTTCAGTGATAGCTAAGTAACTTAAGATCACCCTATGTAACCAGAGCCTTTGACGTCTTGATGTTCTAGTTTGCACTGCTGCAAAATAGAGAGGAAAAAGGGTACAGTATTGGCAGATGAAGAAACTGAAGGGGTAGGGTTACTCACATGACTTCCAAGGGTAGAAAGCTGACCAGTGGAGAGATAATCTAATGCCAACAGAGATATTGCCTCTTATCTAAACTGATTAGGTCAAAATTTGATTTTCTTTGTGACTGATGCTTTGTTAATCTGTCCAGTTTAAACTGACAATTATTCTGCATATGGATGCTCCATCCCTGGCAGTGTTCAAGACCAGCTTGGATGGGACTTTGAGCAACCTGGTCTAGTGGAAGGTGTCTCTGTCCATAGGAGCAGGGTTGGAACTAGAGGGTCTTTAAGGTCTCTTCCAACCCTACCCATTTCATGATTCTATGTTACGAACTCAGCTGCAAAGTTACCATGCTTATTTTGGGCTGACTTCTACAGTATCAGCTTTTCTTAAATATTTAAAAATACTGTTTGGGATTAAGGAGGTGATCAGTGGAAGAAGTAAAAATGCATTCATCAAACATATTTCTAATTCTTAAAAAAAGAATTGCATTTGTTTAAAACATCAGATCTGCAGGATCCTGCTTCTTTCTTTTACCTGTTAAATTTGGTTCAATCCTCCTTTAGCCAGAGTGCAACTTCTGGTAGAGAAAACAGGCTAGTAGTAAATTAGGAGCTGAGAATGGCAGGCAGGTGTTGAGTGTTTTTGTCAGACACATTAATAATACAGAAATAATTTTCAGCCTAGTAAGGAAGAGGACAGGGACGCACAGCTGAACTGGAAGAGGAACAGATGGAGATCGTGGAGTTAAAATGTCAGAGCCCAAAAGTAAAGTGAGTATGTCAGACTAGACGCTAAAAGAAAATGACTGCCATTGTCTGTACACCTGTGCGAGAGGCTAGAAAGCAAGAGGAGATAAACTCCTTTGTCCATTGTTACTGAGACATGGCAGAATGGCAGGAATTGATGGACATTTGGGATTCCTGACTGCTGGCTGCATGTAGGACAGATTAGGTCATAGATCTGATGGGAAGCTGCTCTGTGCTTCTGTACAACCAGGAAAGGAGGCGTATGACAGGCATACTGGACTGACTGCTTTTTAATGCTGTCTTGTATGGTTATTCTGCCTTGTAATATATTCATTCAAAGAAGCAGGGTTAAGTTTACAGATGTAGCCCTAGGTCTTGTGCCTCAGGAATATTGCAGTGCTGGCTTAATGTCCAGTTAATACCAGATTGCTGTTTTCAGTGGGACTGTAATAAATGTGGTGTGCAGAAGGCTATGTGGGGAAGACTGAGCAAGAGTACAGGAATGCAAGATTTTCTGCTCTTGCGGGTAATCTGTCCTCTATGTAATCAAGTTGCTGACAGTTTTCCTAATCAGTATTTCGTTTTTACAGAGAGCTACTCTGCCTCTGCCATGGAGTTTAATAAAGATGCTTTTAATGTGAGCCTTGTCATCCTAGCAGGACACTGTCTGCCTTTTACTGGATGAATCTGGGAAAAGTAGTTATGGTGAAAGATACCCTAGGGCATGAGACAGTAATTGTGCAATTAATGGGAGATGCTGCCTTACACAAATTATTTTTTTCCAGAGGCATTGAATACTCTGCAGCTCCGTATTAGAGAATGCCCCATGCAACTGTTTGTGTTATTCTCCAAGTGCTGCTTGTCTCTCATAGCAGGTTGAAAACCTTTGCTGTAAGAAACACAGTAAATAGGGAAAAGAATCTGATCCCTGGAGAGCTATATTATGCTGATTTCCCCTGATACATGAAGCTGGTGTTTTCTTAGTAGTAATTAACATTTATGTTTTCAGTCCTTAAGAAAAAAAAAAGAACAAAAAATCAAGTCCCCAAATAATGTTTGGCTGGAACCATAGGTAAAATGGTCCATGGCTGTCTGAGACAGTCTGGTAGCCTCTTAGACCTGTGAATAGTCTCCAAACACTGTTACTGCACACTGCAGAAAGGCCCTGCTGTGTCTTATCACTCCTCGTTTATCTCTCCAGGTGGAGAGATATAAACTGGTATAGTTCAAGCATATTTTGTGGCTAATCTAGCAGCTCTATTTCTAGCATATTCCTGGCAGAGTCGGGAGGGAGCCTGACATTAAATAATTGAAGAGCTGTGGAACTGGGATGGTGCTTCGCAGCTAGCTGTAGCCTGTTGCTCTCTTAAGACTGAGGTCTTTTCTCTGTGTGTCCATGTAAAAAAAAGGACAATTACACAAGCAGTGTATAGCATGGTGCATTCCTTCTTACTCTGGAATTCAAATACAGATGGAGAGTTGATAGCAAAAAAAGAAGCAAAACCTGCTAACCTTTTATTCTTGCATTATTCATGTACACATTAAACCATAAAAGGTAATTTGCTGAACACATACTCTCAATTTCTGGGTAATGCATGAGTAGCTCTACAGCCACAGGCGACTAGGCTGATGCCTCCAGCTAGCTATTCAAACATGAAACGTTACCTTGAAAGGTTTTGGTTTTTTTTAATTGTAATTGAAACATCATTTTCTAAATAGCTTTTCATTTGAACATCAGCAAGAATGTTTGAAATCAAGTGGGATCTTCTTAGATATTACCATTGCTATCAGGTCTGGTTAATATTACATAACATTTAGCAAACTAATCTGGTTTAATGTGTCCATATGTAAATAAAACCAGTAATAATTTCTAATTTCTATTTTTAATTAGTGGTATAAAACTCATATGGCTTTAAAGAAAGGTACTGATTTTAAATACTAATGCAGTTTTTCTAGCTTCAAGTCCTGGAGAAATCCTTTGCATTGCTAGTGCAGATGAAGGTGTTTTTCATGCATATCCTTATGCATGACTCAAAATGAATATTTTAAGAAGTAAAGCATAATGTTGTTGCAAGTCTGTACTGTATACTGGGTAGTCACCTCCTGAGGTTGTAAAAGGAAATATAGGCAGGTTCTTTAGAAAGAACAGGCCTTTCTTCTGACATTGACTGTAAGAGATAGTCATACTTCTGTGGCTACCTGAAGAAAAACTTGTGTACAGTGAATCGTGAAAGGAAGGAAGGGTGGTTTTCTATCATGGGTAAAGGATTCAGAACGGATCTTCAAGAGAGAGAAACAGTCCACATTTGTCCAAGAACAAGAGCGAGGGGCAGTACATATGTTATGGGAAAGATAGGAGTAGCATATCACAGGCAGAGCTTGTATGTTGCTGGGACCCTGTCAGGATGGCAGGATCCTGAGGAAAAGTGATGCAAACCTCAGCAGTTTTCATGTAGGAGTCATTGCAGCAGAGTCATGCTCTGTTTGAATCAGAGATATTAAAAGTCTGTTTCACAAAAATCAAGGCAGAGATTGGTGTGTGGGTTTTGATTTGTTTTTTTGGTTTGGGGATTGGTTTGGTTTGTTTTTTTGCTAGTGACAGCCTAGGCAAGTTCAGGGCCACCAGTGCTGTCAAAGGAGCAATACTTTGTAACCTTTAAAGAAGTGGGTGACTGTGATACAGCTTGAATTTCATATTGTTATGGTTTCCTTGAGTTATGTGTGAGTGCAAGATGTGGATTTGACTTACAAGGTTTAGTAAATCTCTCAAATCTATAGGTAACAAGCTCTTCTGTACACAGTGTTCATAGACTGAATGGCATCAAGTTATAAAAGTTTCTATTAGTTGGGGGGAGCTAGAGCAGATAATTTAAAAAATATATTTTTTTTTTCTGAAGAAATGAGAGTCCCTATATACTATTACTGTGTCTGTAGTAAGAGCACTGGTAGCTTCCCTTTGTAGTTCTATAGGGAAAAAAGGTATAATTAAGGCTTTTCTCTAACTGGTCTGATTTTTCTCTTCCTGCTGACTTACAGAGGATCCAGGATTTTTGAATATTTGTTTAGCCATTACAACAAATAGATGAATTTTCAAGGATCCATGTGTCCTGCAAGAAATCTTGGAGGAAATTTCAACAACAGAAAAAAAAAACAGAGCATCAGCTTCTTGTTTTCTTGCACTTGTCTTTGTTGTTTGTGCTTCATGCATGCCAATGCGTGATGTTAAATAATGTCATTTAGTATCTGGTTTAGAGTATCTGTTATTATTCAAAAGTGGTTTATTCACTTGAGGATGTTAGGAAAGTTTCTGAGAGGGAGGGTTTATTTTAAGTAGGCCCTTAAGCACATCAGATATAATTCACATAAATATTTCAGTAGTCCCAGGTGTGTCTCAAGCTTGCAAGGCAGGCTCTGTGGCAGGTACCAAAAAAAGTCTGCCACTAGCAATGCCATTTCCCCTCTTAAGGCCAGTGCATGTTAGAAAAACCTCAGAATGGAAGTTCATTATCTTCCTGTTTCAGTGAACAGGAGATGCACAGCCACCTCTGGGTGTGTTCTGTTTGGATTAGCATGGTGACTAAAAGATTGCAGTTAGGCTGCAGTTGTAGAATAGAATAGAATAGGGTTGGAAAGGACCTTAAGATCATCAAGTTCCAACCCCCCTGCCATGGGCAGGGACACCTCACACTAAACCATATCACCCAAGGCCTCATCCAACCTGGCCTTAAACACTGCCAGGGATGGAGCATTCACAACCTCCCTGGGCAACCCATTCCAGTGCCTCACCACCCTAACAGGAAAGAATTTCCTCCTTATATCCAATCTAAACTTCCCCAGTTTAAGTTTTAACCCATTACCCCTTGTCCTGTCACTGCAGTCCCTAATGAAGAGTCCCTCCCCAGCATCCCTATAGGCCCCCTTCAGATACTGGAAGGCTGCTATGAGGTCTCCATGCAGCCTTCTCCTCTCCAGGCTGAACAGCCCCAACTTTCTCAGCCTGTCTTCATACAGGAGGTGCTCCAGTCCCCTGATCATCCTCGTGGCCCTCCTCTGGACTTGTTCCAACAGTTCCATGTCCTTTTTATGTTGAGGACACCAGAACTGCACACAATACTCCAGGTGAGGTCTCACAAGAGCAGAGCAGAGGGGCAGGATCACCTCCTTTGACCTGCTGGTCACGCTCCTTTTGATGCAGCCCAGGATACGGTTGGCTTTCTGGGCTGCAAGCGCACACTGAAGCCGTCTCATGTTCATTTTCTCATCGACCAGCACCCCAAGTCCTTCTCCCCAGGGCTGCTCTGAATCTCTTCTCTGCCCAACCTGTAGCTGTGCCTGGGATTGCTCCGACCCACGTGTAGGACCTTGCACTTGGCATGGTTAAACTTCATGAGGTTGGCATCAGCCCACCTCACAAGTGTGTCAAGGTCCCTCTGGATGGCATTCCTTCCCTCCAGCGTATCAACGGAACCACACAGCTTGGTGTCATCGGCAAACTTGCTGAGGGCGCACTCAATCCCACTCTCCATGTCAGCGACGAAGATGTTATACAAGACCGGTCCCAACACTGATCCCTGAGGGACGCCACTCCTTACTGGTCTCCAGCCGGACATTGAGCCATTGACCACAACTCTTTGTGTGCGGTCATGCAGCCAGTTCTTTATCCACTGAGTGGTCCATCCATCAAATTGATAGTCCTTGTCCTGTGTTCTATACTCCACCACAGCATGTGCTCTGCAACTTCTAATCTTAACAGAAGAGAGGAGGAAGGGTGTGAGCAGTGCTGATAAGTGCCTGCAATTATTTTTGTAGGTTAAATCCTGCCGGAAATTTGATTAATTTGCCCCTTTTGGTGTAGTGTGCAATGGGACTTGTTCATTGTTATCTTTTCACACTGTTTTTCATTAATGTGTTGTACCTGACTTCTAACAACCAGGGCGTTTTAATGAGGTTCCTGAACACATATACAGAGAGAGGCTATTTCAAATAAAGTATAGCAAGCATGAAATGAATTTTTAAAGCTTTTTAACATGAAACTATGTTTTTAATGTATAACAGTGTCTGGAGGGAGGGACTGGTGTCAGGTTTGGTGGGGTTTGTTTGGGTGTTATAGGGTATTTTTTGTTGTTGGTTTGTTTTTTCTTGGACATATTGGAAGCTTTTTTTTTTTTTTTGTGATACTTGAAGAGACGAGGGACATATTTATGGTCTATAAAGCAGCTTCTGAAAGAACCATCACAACTAACAGAAATAACTTTTTCCAGCTAAAATTTTCTTTACCCTTAGGTAAGAATAACCTATCTAAATAAAGGAACCAAAGCGCCTCAATATGTTGATTCAGAGAAGCTTGGCAATACAACTTGTGATGAACACATTGGGTGACTGGATTCCACAGGAGAGCGTGTTATCAAGATTGGAGTGATTGTCACAGTCTGTCAATTTAAGTTTTAGCTTGAATTGGGGTGATTAAAGGGATAAAGTCAGGATTATATTTGGGTAGCTTTTGAAGAGGAAAATGCAGGGAGTCCACAGTGTTTGGAAATGTTGAAATGTGGTTTTGGTAGTTACCTGAGAATTGAGATACCCGTTTGTTTAAATGTGCATCTCTGATACCTGCACATTAATAGCTTGTCCTCTGACCATTAGAAATGTTTCACTACAAGTAGAACAAAACTTCATATTTCTATTTTCTGTGCAGATGAAATTCTCACTTCCATGAAATGGCATACCAGTGCCTAGAATGCAATACTTTCCATATAAATAGCCATGTGTTTGTGCTTATTGACTCGTATTGTCACAGTCATGGTCTTGGTGTTTTACTGTAAATTAGCCATACTGTTACACTGTGGGTTCTTGTAGTGTGTTGTCTTCAGTGTTTATACTCCCTCACAGTGTGTATACTCACTTTCTGTATTTCTAGATAGTGGAAAAAGAGCCCTAACAACCTTGAGCCACAACACAGCAATTGCTTGGGGGACGCTAGCTGTTAACTAAGCTGGAGGGAGAAGACTGTACAAGAGTGTTACCCAGTGCTCTATAGAGTGTGATTTTAGGGAATCAGGGTTTTCTCCTCTCCCAAACCCGCTCCCAGGAGTAGGAAACCCTGAAACACACTCACTGCTGCTTTACAATTTTCTCTCTCAACTGCTGTGTTGTATATTAACTGTACTCTTCCTGGACATGAGAAAGCCCATTTAATCAACACAAAATGCAAGTTCACTGTGGTTTCCCGTAGTGTTCGGAACAGAAGAGGGAGATTTTTGTTCAAAATCTGTATTTAAGGACACGTTTGGAAGCTCATAGCTTTTGGAATTTGTGCCTTGTTCTTGATGTTGATGTTGAATGTACTTCCAACACTTTTAATTTTAGCGGCCCCCCAGCTCTCAATATTTGACTGGTTGGTTGAACTGTTTTGTTGCAAGTTTACTCTAGATGCTCCTTAAGTGTAATATAACTTATTCTTCCTGTATTGCTCCATTATGAGCAATGAAGGCTTTCTGCAACCAGCTCTAGATGCAGGGAAGAACTGCTGTATGAAGGGTAGGCACTTTGTTGTGGGAGAGTTCATGTTCAGTTCTATCTTCAGGCATGAGTCATTCAGCCCTGCCACAGATCACTGCCTCCTTGTGATGTGTTAGTGGGTAAGTTATTTGAGGCTATTCAGCTCTTGGTTTAAGATGGTTTTAATGAATACTGTTAAATATACAGGTAGTAGCTTTTTCTAGGGAAGTCAGTTGGCTTCTTTTGCCTCTTATGCTCTTGTTTTTTTTTTAATCGTGACCAAGGTCTTCATGATCCCTCCTGTCTGTGTAGTTGTGGGAAGGCAGTTTGGATATCAGCACAGTTTGGAGGTGTTTGTGTGTATTTGAGCAGGGTTGCCAATGGGTTTTTATCACTTCCATCAGCAGAGGCTGAGGCACTTGACTAACGAAATCCCAAGGTCTGGCAGATGTGTTATTTTCTGTACTGTAGCGAGCCTGTTTTTGTACAGACTTTATTTTTCAGAGCTGCTCACCTGTAATTTTTTGAGGGGCAAAGTAATGAATTAGTATGTTGCCCTTCTTGAACTGCAACAGATTGTCAGTTTATGCTTTGGGATTGGTAATGTGTCTGGAATTGCTAACCTGGTCACTTCAAATGCAGGTTTTGTTTTAGTGATTAATTTTTAAAAGGCCAATTTAATTCTCTGACTGCTGTTTGATACCTCAGTTTTCTGAAGGATTTGTAAGATTTTACTCTAATCAATAACCACAGATCCTGGGAATGTGAATCATTTGCCATTCTGGGTGTGAGATACGAGAGCAGATGATGCTGATCCCTGTACAGAGGGGCCAGGAAATCAGCTTTCTGTTTGAATTTATAACAAGCCCCCAAATCTGTAAAGCTATCATGCAGCTGCATTCTTGATGAGCTTACTTCACAAGTACTTTGTGAAGATGAAAATGGTTCCTTAGAGTCTCCAATGGCTTCTGAGCCTCCTTGCAAACCCAGCTGCAGCAGACCATGGTCAGTGCCTGCCTTATAGCTTACAGATCCCTCAGATGGGGATGTTTCTGTGGGCAGCAGCACAGGGCTGATTCTTGCTTCTCGCATTTCTCTCTTTAAGAATTCTGTTTCTCTAAGGTCTGACAGAAGAAACTTCCTCCCTTCCAGGCTGTCTTTAATCAATGCCTTGGCTCAGGCTGGCACAAAGCAACTGGGAGCTGCACCTTAAGGGCAACTTAACTGCTTGGTCAGGAGGCACACATGGGATGCTGATGGTACTATTATGGTGCTTGTAACAGTTAGCAAACTGAAGTACAATCCATTTCTCTCAAGGTGGCAGCTTGACCTAATCTAGGGGGATGTTTAGGTAGCTGGAATCGCAACCAAATGCAGTCCATCCTCATTGGATATCAAGATGGCTTCTTAAAACATGAGGGTGCTAAAGCTTCTAACAGAGTCTTGGTTCTTTTTTTCTTAGCAGAAATAAAACATACTGTACTCTGGCCTACTTGCACAACAAGCAAACTGTTTTGGCTAAAATTTTCCATTAAACAAAATAAAAGTCAGTCTAATACAAAGTCTAACATGGAAAACTTCAGCTTGAGCAGTTTGACAAAGCTGCAAGTAACTGAAAACAGGGCTTTCTCATGGAAACGCCTGGCAACTTTAATGTTTGGCAGCACCAGCAGTCACACCTATTGTAACAGCAATATTGTCAAGTGCTCCCTGATTTATTATGTGCCACTGGGATGATGACCTGTTTAGCCAAGCATTTTAATAAATCACTCTTGGGCAACTGACACAGATGACCAAAACTGTGACATTTTTGAACACTTCTGAACAACAGATTTATGGTGAAACAAGGCTGGTGATTATGTGGGTAATAGAAGAGAAAAAGTACATATTGATGGATTGTGTTCAAACAACATTTCAGAGTGCCCTTGGGCTCAGCACTCCAACATATTTTATTTGTTTTGACCTTTGCATAAATGTTAGAAATGGTGACTAACCACCTCATGCTGACAGTGTCATTGGGTATTTTGGGGAGACTTGCGCAAATGCAGTGGTATTCTTATAGTATTCAAAATGCCTTACATGCTTCAGGCTTTCATGGAATACCAACATGGTGACCTTTGCTTCATGGCTGTGGTAGCTAAGAAAATCTCATTATAGGCACTGCAGTGTAACTTTGGTTTGACACAGTTTGTGTTTCTTTCTTAAAAAAAAACAGCAGCCCCCCAAAACCCCCCACAAATCTGCTCAAAAAGCAATTCAGCAGGTAAAGCTAAGGTATTCTGTCCTACGGTTTTATGATAGTTCTCTTAGTGGTGTGAAGTGTATTTCAGGGAATAGTAGAAAGCATTTTTAACAGCTTCTGGAAGGAGGACTAGAACTACTTGCAGTTCCATAGGCATCTCCTGATCTCCTGTGTGGTTGGTAATTGCTAGCATAGATACATTGTTAGGTATTCCTAACCTAACACCAGAAAACCCAATTAGTCACCTCTGCTACCAGGAAAAACTTTCTCAGAAGAAACAAATGGGATAGCTTGTTCAGATGTTTTGCCCTGGGTCACAGCTGTGTAAGCTATTTAGGAGGGTTTTTGCAATTGTAAGGGCACTGTTTGAATGAGACACTGTTGTGGTTTAAGCCCGGCCTGTAACCCAGAACCACGCAGCTGCTCTCTCACTCCTTCCCCTTCCTCCCTCAGCTCCCAGAGGGATGGGGAGGAGAACTGAAATAATGTAACTCCAAGGGGTTGAGATAAGAACAGTCCAGTAACTAAGGTATAACACAAACCACTGCTGCTGCCACCAATAATAATAATGATAAGGGAAAAAACAAGGGAAGAGAATACAACCACTCACCACCCACTGACCGATACCCAGCCCGACCTGAGCAGTGATCTAGCCCTCCCCATCCCCCTTGGAGTGGGGGGAGGAAGAAACGGGGAGAGTGTGAGTGAGCGGCTGCATGGTTCTGAGTTACAGGCTGGGCTTAAACCATGACAGACATCACATCTATTCCTATCTGGATATTTGACCAGCTCTGCAATATTTTGAAACTGTCACCAGCCATACCAAAATATCGAAGGATTTTGGATCCTGGCTTTATCTTGGAGTATAACAAAGGATGTTTGACTTCAGTCTGTGAGCACCACCAGTTTTAGTACTGCTTACTTTTCAGGCACTTGGCAGTCCTGCAGTGTTGAAGTCCAGGCTGAGGAACTGGCCTGTGGGTTGTTTTGTTTGTAGTGCCAGAAAGTGCAGTTGAGGTTGTGGCCTCAATTCCTAGTGCTTCCATCACAGGCCATATCTTATGAGGCACCCTGCGACACGAGTCACAGGAATGTCTTAATTTTCCCTCGTTCTGCTTGTCTTTATGCACCACTAGGGGAGAAATTGGATACAAATGCAGGAGATCCAAAAGTACGGGGTGTCTTTTCCAAGCTACCACACCTTTCTTCTTTTAATCTAAACCAGCACGTAAGTAAAGTGCATTCTGTCCTGTACCCACAGCTGCAAGGCCCCTTCTGTTACTGCCTTTTGAAACCTTCTGGGGTGGTTCTGATACTCTGAAACAACAAATACAGCTGTAGCACCAATAGACTAGTATTATCACTTCCCTGTAATTGTTTTGTAGTTCACTGTGCCAGCCAAGAGATGACTTGCTTCTTGCCACAAACATTTGTGTTTAAACAATACACAGCTCTGTCATGACTACAAGAGAGGTTTCTCTGTTATGCTGGAAAGGAAGGAAGGAAAAGACTGACCTGTGAGAGCTGTAAGGATTATTTGGGGTAAAGCTTTTAGGAATTAACTGACCTTTAAAGTTAAGATCTCTTTGAATGAATTTAATACACAAAACAACTTGAACTCTCTAATATTTTTCAAATATATTTAGCCATTTGTTATTATTGCCACCTTTCTGTTCTGTTTAGGTCACTTGTATTTCTGAGAAAGGGTGGATTGTAAAGCAGTCATACCACCTAGATGTTTCTGGGAGCTAGATAACACTCCATCTCATAGATTGACCTGTTATCCTGCTCTCTGAGAGGCTTCTGGTTTCCTCTTGTACCCTGGGGTTAAATTCCACTTTGAAATAAATGGATGCAATTTGAATAGGTTGTAAACTGCATTCTTTTTTTTCCTCTTGATTCTGTACAGCCGCCAAACAGGAATGGTAGCCTGCTTCCTGATAGCTGTTGTTGGGGCGGCTACAGGAATTTGTAGCTCTTGAGGGATTGTGGTTGTCCTGCTGATGTCCTCTATAGCAGGGAGGAATACCTCATGGCACCCCTCAAGATGTGAGGCAGTTTCTTGGAAGCAGAATATTTGGATTTTTGTAGATAGCTTTTGCCTTTTTGTGAGCAAAACAAACTGTATGAATACCAGAAAGCCTGATTAGGTGTCTTCATGCCCTTAAGACCTGCTTCAATGAGAATAGATGGAATCACATATTTCAGTAGCTACCAGAGAGAGGGATATTTTTTGAAGATGTTTGAAAGATTATTGAAATATTAGTTTATATAGCTTATAAAATGGTTTCCCTTTAACATTTATGGAAGCACTGATTAACAGCTGCTGAGACTGAGCTGAAACTGCCTTGCTCCTTCTCTCTCAAAAAGACCTGGCAGAACAGGCAGATCTTAAACTCTGGCAGACAGGTCAGTTGATTTTTGGCCTTTGGGTGAATAGGCTGTTAAAAAAAAGCCAACACAATTTCAGTGGAGGGAGGGGGAAAGTTAGTGCTGTGTTGCAGGAAGCAGCTGCAGTGATCACTGTTACCGGCTAGGAGAGAATGGCCTGGATACTTTAAAGTCATGTCGCAGGAGCTTTAGTGAATCTTCAATCTTGCAGGCTGCTGCTGTTGATTCTTTAACCTGCAAAGAAGATAGAGTGGCATGCTTTTGCTGTCAGGACTCGCAGTGCTTCAATATTTTGTTCTCTTGACTCAGAAGCCAAATGGCTACCAAGCTATACTGTGTGATTGTTTAGCTGCTCTGCATGTAAGGGTAATACGAAGACTTGTATCCTCTTCCTCTTCCTTTTCCTCATTGTAGTCATTTTAATACTTCCAAGGAGTTAGAGGTTGATGGCCCTTTACCTTTCTCTTACCCTCACTAATTGCACTTACATGCATCCTTGATCTACAAAGGTCTTAGAGAAGAAAAATGGCCCTTTTTTCTACGTTCAGTGCTTGATCTCTGTGAGCAGAGAACCAAATGAAAATTGGCGTTACTTACTCTAACAGCACTGATCTTGAAGAGAGTTAATGAAGTACTTCTGCTGGGCTAGCTTAAAAGTATGTGACATTGTAACAGAATGGAAACATACTTACCTGGCACCCAGCTGGGGCCCCTAAACTGCCATTAGCTCTTATCCTGAGTTTTGAGTCCACAACTGACTTTTAATGGAACTAGCCTCTTGTGATTAAATAGCATTTCAAGGGTATTGAAAAATCTTAGCTCTGAGTGGGCGAGGTTGTAATTGTACAGATGCTTTTTTGGATAAGATATAAGAGAAAGGTGTTTGGGTAGTCACCTGTTCCTGGCGGTTATCGTTGCTTGAGAGAGTCATTTTACGACGTTAGGGTTAATACATGAGTGTGGGCGAAAGCTGAGGAATGCTGTGAGAGGATAGTGTGACACACTATCGACTCTGGGTGGGCACAATTTAAAAATGTAGTTGATATGTGTGAAGCTGTTAATCTGAAACAGTTCTGTGTATGCTGCTTGGCTGCAGAGTTTAACATATACATATCAAACCAAAGACAAGGGGAAGCACTGAACTGCAATTATGCTTTGAGCAATTGAGTGTGAGTAGAAGTGGAGGAGCTGTTTTGCCCTGTTTTCAGTGAGAGAGATGTAGGAAATACACATTTCACGGGGAGACCAAAGGAGTAAGGGTGATAAGGAATGAAATAAAAAGAACCTTAAGAGAGAGAGAAAAGGGTTGGCCTTGCCTGGGAAGTCTGGACAAAGAATGGGAAGAGACAAGTTGTTACAGTAGTGTGGCTGTTTGGCTCTGATGTTTGACCTGGTGGCTCTTGCAATGAGAATGAGCTGGGAAGACCAGGAGACAAACTGTAATCTGTCTACAGAATCTGGGGCTTGACACAAGCCCAGATTTAGCTTCAAATGGCAAAAAAGAAAGGTGACCATGCAAAGAGCATATTTTCTTTCTTCTTGACCTCTATTTCACATGTTAATTAAATAGCAGTCTTAGTTACGGAACATCTGAGTCAAATCAGCTTGAGTAAATACTTGATACACAACAACTCTGTAGCATTTAATTGTAGTGTGATGTACCTGGGTAATAGCCAGAACATGTGTATGTATAAACTGCTAGATGGAAGAGGCAGCTTTTGCCTCGCAGGGTCAAGGCAATTGGGCTTCTCTCTGCTCCTCGCCCCTCCAATAGGAAGAAACCAAAGGCCACAGTCTGCCAAGACTTGGATTACCTGAAGGGGTCCAAACATTGCAGTCTGATTCATACTACATGACTAGCTAGGGTGTTTCATCAATCAAAATGTCTTGGCTATTGTTTTTTCATATAAAAACACTTTGGGGGAAAAGAAAGAAAAAGTAAAAAAAAAATTAAAAGTTTATTCAAAGAAAATATTTTTTTAAATCCTTCAAGTAAAATTGTATGTCTGTCAAAATGAAAGGAGTAGAAGAGGAAAAGTACATCCTGTTTCTCCAAGTCACAGCACTTTTTCAAACTCTTAGTCAGGTAATTTTGCATCTTCTGTGTTCAAGATGTCACTTTATCTGTCTGGGGTGAAGGTGTTTGAATTTCTTCAGATAAATGGTAATCTGATAAGTATTGTCATAAAGTACCAGCAGAGCATATTGCACTGTGGAGCTGTTTTATGCTGGAAGCAGATTTGTTTGGAAAATGCAAGTTCATTTAAGCTTACTGTCAGCAGTAAGAGGTTTTTGTAAAGGAGCTTTGTCAGGAAAGTTTCTACGTTCCTGAGTGAAATTTCTTGTCAAAAAAAAAGTTCTGTGAAAGAGAAAGGATTTTTCAGAAAGAGTTTTCTTTGGATCAGGGATCTGAAAGATGGGTTGTATTTCCAGTTATGCCACTGGCGTTCTCTGTGGTCTTGGACAAGTCACAAACACTTTGTTGTTCAGAATTATCCATAAAGTATGAGCAGTTTGATTTTAGGATAATTGTTTAAGGGCAATAAACCTGTGCTGTTCAGTGCTTTAAAACTGGGCGGTTGACCCTAGGTGTCATGTGAAGTAGTTAGGAGAGAAATTCATGGACACTTAAGAATTGGGCCTTTGTATTTCCTTTTACTTGTTTTCCTACTATGTGATGTGAATTACAAATCCAAATACTGGTTTGGAGCTAGAGTTAGCAATTTGTAAAAAATTCTGGGATCTGAAAAGAGAGGTTGAAATTGGTAACTAAATACAAATTTTAAGAAAATTTGGATAACAGGAGCTCTGAAATGTTTCATTTTAATCTCTTGCACTGTTATGTTTTACTGGAAAATACTTGGGGAATAAGAAAGACTATTTGGGTCCAGCCTAAACATTTTGCCATTTTGCTGTGCTCTAATGAAGTTCTTGGGGTCTTTTATTAAGTGGTAATGCATGGAGTCAAGTCCAAGAATTCACTCATCAGGAAGCTTCTTGGCTTCAGAAGAACTGAGGGTTGGGACTGGCAGAACTAGCTTGTAGTCCCTCATTTTTATTTACTTGTGAGAAAAAGATAGATGGCTGCAGCTCTTCCGAAGGGATAGCTATGACTGAAGTATCAAATGAACTTGATGTTGTTAATGACCTCCACTCAAAAGCTTTACTGAATCTGTTAGCTCACTGCCAAAATGGTGCGTTACTGTTCTGGCTGAATCTAAGGAGGCAGGATAGGTAGTATTGCGTTACAGCATGCAAAGCCTGGTAACACTTGGAGTGACCCAGCTTGAGTGTATTACTTTGCAGAGTTGTATAGCTTTAATGCTTAAGTGTGTCTTCTGCTATCAACAGCAATAATAGATCAACCTATATAAGTACTTGTAAGATTTACAGGATGTAAATCTATCTGTGATGTCCCAGTTCTAGAGTCATTTACACCTTTCTTAATGGAACTGATGAAGTAAGTAGAAAAGTAAATGTTAATCCAGAGATTTAAACCAGCAAATATTTTTTGCTTCTACAGCACTCGGAATGGAAAATTCACCAGTTTCACAGTGCTAGTTCTAACAAGAGCTGTCAGTTTCTTTAAGTAATTTAACTGTCTGTAATCTAAATGTGATTGCATTTCCTTTCCCCAATAGCTGGAGACTTGCTTTCCTAATTTTTTTTTTTTTTTTTTTTACTTTCTGTTAACTAAGCTCTTAATTTTCTTATCTTTTTAACTGTTTTTCACATTTGAAAGAGCCTTTATAAACCAGCTGTATGGTGTCTTAATTTGGTGTGGAAGCCCACTCAAGGCCTTCTGGAAATCTAAATGCATTTATCTGCAGGATCCCATTTACCTGCATGCTTACTGACGTCCTGTAGAAATCCAGACAGCTGAAGAAGCAGAATTGCTTTTTGCAGAAGCTATGGTGACTCCTTGACACAGATTCAGTTTCCCTTTATGCTTTCTGTTTACTGTAGACTGTCATACTGCTGCTGGAAATCACTCTCCATGATGCCTTTGGAGCCTTTTTTGTAAATGTGAGTCCATTGGCAGTCTTCTGGCATAGCAGCTCTCTGGTTATCAGCTACAAGACTTGGCCGGCAGTGCTACAGTTCCACATCTGAATTTCCTCAGAGCTCTCAGGTGAATGCCATCCACTTCTGGTGATGTACTAACATCCAGTTTGTCTATTTGGTTTAATACTTCCTGTGTACTAGCTTTAAATTGATCTAGCTCCTCCGAGCTGTCTGCTGTGATGAATGCCATAAAACGTGGGATACTTCCAATGCCTTCTGTAGTAACAACTGACCAAAAAGGGCATATTGAGCTTCTTGGCTGCGGTCTTATCATTCCCAAGTCCCCATTTTATAGCATAATCAAGATTTTCCCAGCTCCCTTGCTGGCCTAGTATAGTTAAGAGAGTTTTTACTGTTTAGCTTTGAGCATTTCCAAGGCACTCTTCACGTTCTTTTTTAGCCGCTTTTTCTGTTATGTTTCATGTACTTTTCTGATCTCCTAGTTTGGACAAACTTCATAATTTTTTCATTCTACTTTAATTCAGAATTATGCCCTACAGTATGTTCATTGTTAGTGCAATGGACAATAAGGTTTGTTACAATCCTGAACCACTCTGAATCAGGTGAGACCTTTCCTGGCATCTCCCCAACACATACTGTATGTTATTATTGCCTTTGATTTGGGTAGCAAAATTGCCAGTGCTCAGAGCGCCACTTGGGTGCAGCGTGTCTGTGCTGGCTCTGGAATGAACAGCTGTTACTGCTGTGGCTGGTTACAAATGAAATGGCTCAGTGCAGTTATGTTCACAGTGTACAGTAAAAAAGGAATCCCTGGGAGCTGGGAAGCAGAGAAAACCTGAGAGCAGAGGATTGAATAGTACGTTCAGATGTTCAGGCCTGCACATGAAATTGATATATCATACCTGTCTTTTGCTCTCTTCAGTTTCATGGGCCCAAGTGGTCTAAAAGCATCACCTGGTAAAGTGATGTCAACAGTGATGGCTCCGTAAGAAAAACTGGGGTCAGCATATATGAAGAATCATTGCTAAGTGTCCAAATCCTGACTTTGAGGGAGCCTTCTGGATTTTTATTGCAATGTAGCAAGTGAGAATACATGAAATGAAGGTGAAACCCTGGTATTCTATGGGACGACATCTAAATGAATTGTGTCAGGATCTGTGTGAGAAGGGAGCTGTGACACGCATCAAAGCTATGCTTTAAGCAGAATAGCTGTTGACCAAATGGGGGCATTAAGTTAGTTCCCAAATTTAAAAAAAAAAAAAAGAAAAAAAAGAAGGAAAATAATTTTTCAGTTGAGTTTTCTTGTGCTACATTACTTGAAAACTTACGTAAGGGAACACTAAATGGTAGACATGTATATGCATTGTTTTAATCAGAAATGTTGAGAGGAAAAAGTACACATTGATTCCAGAGGCAGATAAATCAGTCTTTCTGGAGAAAGAAATTCAGCTGGCACAACTGAAGTAGGCTGACTCCTTCCTCACAAGATATGCCAGGACCTAACCTTACTAGGAGGAGTAAATGCTGCTGGATGCTCATCTTGAATGCTTAGCATCTCAAGGTGTCCTTGAGGAAATGAAATCCTAAACCTTTAGGGTAGGTTCGGATCTGGCTCTGACTTAGTGTTGTGGGCCAAAGTTGCTATTTGGTGACACTTTGTAATCCTCCCTAGTTTCCATGGTCAGTTTTAAAAGAGAACCTTTGTAGCCTGTCCAGGTACTCTTCAGTGTTTGAAATGTGTGTGTGCAACAAACGGAACTTATTTTGGAGCAGTGCTTGGTGGCAGCAATTTTGGGTGCTGTTTGATTAAGCACTAGCTATCTGGGTATATTCCTCCCCATGTTATCCTCTTGAGGAGAAGAATAGATATATGCTTCTGGCATCTTTGGCAGGGAAAAACTGACATTCACAGCCCTTCTTCAGGTATGTAGCTTGTGAGAGGTGAGAATTAGTGCGGAGGAGCTTAAAAACCTTTATAGACTCCAAAATCCAGTGTGGGCAAGGGGATGGGTTGGTTGGTTGTGGTCTTTTTATAATCTGCCAGGTGTGCATACATTGCAGGATAAAGCCTATTAATTTTTCTTGGACATGAAATCAGGGAAACAGCTTTTATGAGACCTTACATCTGTTGGTGCCCCAGGATATGCAGACAGTAACTAACAGCAGGAGGCCTGGAATGTGTCAAAATACTGGCAAAGTGTGTTTCGTCTGATTTGTTTGTTTGACACTGTGGTAGGAGTTTCAATTAGCAGAATGACTGTACTCTAGCCAAATGAAGGAAAAATGATGGTAAGCCAATGTCTGCAACCCTGTTTGCTCCTTTGAATGTGTCTGCCTTGCAGTAAGGTGGTATGTCTGTTCAGTACGTAAGGTTTTGGATCCTTACCGCTGTTCCTTACAGCATGAGGCTGGAGTGTTTCTCCTAAAACAGTGAATGGGAAAAATACTCTAGGCTCTTGGTATGGAACTGTCACCTATTGTGTAGCTCCTAGTTGTTTCTGAAGAGCTCAGAAATGATGACAATGACATTTTAAATTTAGGGCTGTGATCTGATCGTTGCAATTATGTTATCCCTCAAAAAGAGTATTTTCCTGCAAATGTTCTGCTTCACTACCACGTATAGGTGGTGTGTGGAGCTGTTAGGGGGGGACAGACCTTTAATCTGCATCTCCAATTACAGTGTGCTTGTCTTCCCTGCAGGAAGGCTCGAGGGTGGCTGTCTGCCCATGCCATCAATACAGCAAATGACTTAAGGACCCAGCAAAGCATGGAGGACTGGGGTGGGTCCTTTCCAGACTGTTCTAGACATTGGTGTGCCTGTATGAAAAAGTAGCAAGATTTTGCCCTTTTTTTTTTTATTAAACTTCTGGAACTGTCTGTTTTAGAAACAAAAGCATTGTTAGAGATGTAGAAATACTACTTATGATTCAATTGAAACAGCGCAGGAGATCATGTTGATATGCATTGGGGCAGATTAAGCAGCGGGTACTGGACTTAAAACTTCTTATTCCAAAGCAATGAAATAAAACTCCCAAATCCCACTAGTTCTCCTGTATTTATGGCAGCTGGGGAATGTATGGCATGAAAATTTAATTGTGATTTTTTTTTTTTCCATGATACAGTAAAATACCTCGGAAGCCTTTTTATTTGTTAGGCATACACCATTTTTAACACTTATTTTTTGCCTGATGGATACATCTCCTCTATCCCAAGATCCCCTTGTCTGCACTTTGCTTTCTGAAATGAGCAGCAAGCTCTTGTACTTGCTGAACGGTGTATAAGGGTTGACACCCTCCAGAGAGAGCTTTGAAAAATGGGTATGTCATTCAGAAAATCCTTTTTATTTGGTATACTCAATATTGCCATTGAGATGCTTGCTTTTAAAATAGGTATTGTCAACTAAAGCTGGAATAACTCATTCACTGTTAAATGTAAAGAAACCCACCCTTGTGGGTTCTGGTTGGGCATTACCGTGTTTTGCCATTTTTAGGGTTGGTTACAGATTGGTCATTAGCATAAAGCAGTGCAGGAAATCCTCAGTCCCTTTTCAGTAAATAGAGAAAAGTATATCCTCCCTGACTAAAGGAAGAAATGAAATATTCTGCCAAGTTTACCTTGATGTTTAGATGAGAGTCTGAAAGAGTGAGGCAGAGTGTGCAACAGCTGCCTGTAAGGATTTTGGGGTTTTCCAGTTCACCCACATCAGTGATGAACAGATCTACTTGGGTGTCATGGTTTAAGCCCAGCCGGTAACTCAGAAAAGGAGCTCTAGGAGAAAGAGACACATATTTGGTAGACTTTGTATAAACTCTGTGCTTGGTCACTATCACTTTTGACCATAAAAATGAGAGGTAGTTCTCCTCTGTAGAGTTCTGCTGACCCACCCTTTCTGGCGTTGTAAAACACAGTGACCTGATTGTGTTCCCTAGAAAAGTAAAGGTTTTCCCTTTTTCTGTCTAAGTATTCCTGTTCTGTGATAGACAATAATCTACGTTCTCTCTCATCCTCACTCAAGGGCTGAGATGAAGAGAAGCCTACTACTTTCTCCAGAGATTTGAGCTGTGGTTTGTGTTAGGGTTTTATTCACACCTTGTCCCCTCTCCTCACCAGGAGAATGCACAAATGTAATCCTCACTACCACGAATCCTTACATCCAGTTTCTTTCATTTGGGGAAAATAAATATAAATGAAATGAGTCAAACACAGATATGATATATATATATGTAATATAAAGTATGTTACCTGTGAAAAGTCAGGGTTAGAAAAACCTAATTATCAACAACTATTAGATTGTCTTTCTGCCTCTGTAGCACATAGCACTTTCCTTCCACCTAGGGAAGAATCATAGCCATGCCCAAGTCTCTCAGCACTGCAAGCTTCCTCAGCCAAGTGAAGTGCCAGACAATGACAATACCAGTACTTAAATGAGGGCTACAAGAAATCTGGAGAGGGACTTTATGAAAAGGAATGTAGGGACAGGACAAGGTAAAATGACTTTAAGCTGACAGAAGGTAGGTTTAGGTAAGATATTAGGAAGAAATCCTTCATTATGAGAGTGCTGAGGCACTGAGAAGCTGTGGCTGCCCTGGCTTCTCGAGGCCAGGCTGGATGGGGTTTGAACAACATGGTCTAATGGAAGATGCCCTTGCCCACGGCAGGGGAGTTGGAACTAGATGAGTTTTAAGGCCCCTTCCAACCCAAACCATTTTGTGATTCTATGCTACTAACCAATAATTGCATACCTACAAAGTAATATGGGTGTCAACTCATGAAGAATGGCCTTGCAGTAGTCAGGCTTAGCCGGTTCCTGGGTTGTTCATCCTCTGCTGGTACAACACACCTGGTTTGTTCCTGGCTACTGATGTTTTCAAAGGTACTATTGTATCAAAGGTATAACTTGTAGTTCATACACTGCATTTCTGGAAAAAGTCTGACCTACTGCACAGTGTGTGTACTGTGGCTTTTGTGATGGGAATGAAACTATATGATCTGCCATACTGGAAACTTTGGACACTGACCCTTGGAGCAGTTCACCATCTCACAGTAGAAGAGGCAGTAAGTTCTGTAGAGTATGTTTCCAGAAGGAGATGGAAGTTCATAGTTTTTATGTAGGAGTTTCAGCATATGGTAGCTGTAGTGTAGTAGAGGTACACAGCCAAAAGCTTAAAAATCAACAGTGCAAGCATGAAGTTTTGATATGTCTTGTCGTTTTTCCTATTAAGTGATAGCAAACTGGAAAAAATTACCAACTTGCTAACAGTTTTAAGTAACACATATATTTGGTAATATATACATCTTTGAATATCATGTCTATGTTGCTTGAGAATCTGAATGGCTTTAGGAGGAAATGGGCATTCAGAGGTTTCACAGTGTATTTTAAGATGTGATAATTTAAAACTAGATAAAAATCAAAGATTTGTGTAGGAAGGCAAATATAACTAAGAAAGACCTTTAGAAAAAGTCAGCAGGCAAAAAGCAGTGCTAGTCATCCTTTTAAAATGTATCTGTATATCTATGTGTTTTCCTTCTCAGTTTTTTGAAGGCTTTCTTTCACTGTCATAAAACGTCTCCTCTGTGAATAGGAAAATCTGGAATTAATGACCATTTAAACATAAAATTAAATTAAAATTCTTGTTCTTAAAGCAGAGACTAAATTGTCTGGCATCTGTCACTTGAGGAGGGAAAAAGAAGTATTACAAGGGGAATAAATCTTAGTTACTCAGACTCTTTTACAAATCCTTTTTTTATTGATTAAACTTTTCTTGATAGAGGTTTAATTGTAGTACTCCTTGTGTTGTAACTGGTGGATATTTAATTGAAGTAATTCTCTAGATAATTTACAGGCATGGACATGCATTAATCATGCTGTTTAATTGTAATTTTAATTGTAGGTTGCCAAAACTTAACTTAGCTCAAAACCCACAGAAAAAGTGTGGTCAGATATGAAGCTTTTGGTTAATGTGAGAAAAAAGAGGAAAGGAATCGGTGGGAGAGGATTAAATTTTCTCAGAGCCAAAGCAATCACTCAGTGTACAGGTTTTACTTCCCTAGTGCTGGACTAATCCGCTTTTGCCAGAATCATGTTTTCATATTTTATCCTGAAGAGACTAGGGAAACTAAAAAAAACCACCCATGGACATTCAGTTTAGATAGCTATTCAGGGTTTGAAAAAGTTATTCAGTCTAGATCAGTCTAAAGAGTGCACCACTAGGTTGACAGGTTCAGCTGTAGTGGTAGTCTCATTTATACTAGACAGGCATTTTCCATGGTTTAGGACAGGTTATTCTTCAACTAATGTTAGTGAGAGGCATGACTTCTGTGTCAGGTGGGAGGGAGACCTTATTCCAGCCAAGAACCCAGCACGTCAGTGCAGTGGGTCCAGCTGTGAGGCGCACACTCCTGGACTGGGCTGGGGGGTCTCCTCACATGTTCCTGAGGAGTAGAGACTTTCCTGCAGTGGCTGAAGACCCTGTCTTTCCTGGGGCCAGGTAACAAACACCCAAGCCTGACTCTTTCGTGTTCCCATGACATGTAGCTATTGGCTGTTGCCATCACTGGTGCTCATTTTCTGTCACTCTGGAAGGCTCAGCGAGGAACAGGCTACTGCCCTGTTCTGCTAACCACTCCGTCTTGTCCTCACTCTCACAGGTTCTGTCTCCTTTCGTGTTGTCTTGAAACTGGTCAGCTTATTGGGCTGAAGGGAGGTGTGTGGGGCAGGAATGGCAGCAGCCTGGCTTGCATGGGCACAAGGAAAGCAAGAATTCTGTTAAATGTCATCATGACAATATGTTAAATATTTTCAAATGTAAATGTGTTTAGACAATAGGATCCTTCATGGAAAGAGCAAGAAAACTGAGTGAATTGAGAGACAGACACTCTGTGTTTCCTCATGTCCAGTAAATAACAATGTTGATGATGATTTCAGCTATTTATGGACAAATCAATGGTCTAAGCAGGAAGGAGAATTCTTAACAGACCTGCAGGTTGTCACAATTTTTTGATGGTAGCTTATAATTGTATGCTAGGGAACAGTCCCAACCAGTGCTGGCCTATTGAAATTTATCTTCAGGTTCGTATTGGTAATTTGTTTGTTAAAATGATGTTGTTTTCCCACTTCCAATAGCCATGCAGGAAGAATGACAGAAAATGGGACCTCTCCAGATTTTCTCATTGGCAAGCCACCACATTATGTCAGTTTCTGGCCCAAAAGATCTCTCTAGTTCACTCTCATGCTGGCAGCTAATTAACTGGATGACAAAAAGTGGATAGGTGAGGTTGATAGGTTTCTCAGACTACAAGCCTACCCTACTGGGCTGGATGAGCTTTGAAATGTCTGTACCCAAAGCAGGTGTGCCCCGGCTGCTGCGGGGGATTTTTACTGAAGATGGCAGCACTTTCGTGTGTTTTCCCATTGGCAATGTTGTTTAAAAAAAGTATAAAATCTGAAAGGCATTTCCAAAATGTGAATAAAGCTGTAGCCCTCTTTCAAGTGGTAGAGCACATGTGTAGGCATCTGATTCTATTGTTTCCCTTGGAAGAAAAAGCATTGCCCAAGGTCTCATTTGAAGTACTATTCTGGGAAACTTGCACCAGAAATAGTAGTGTCTCCTTTAGTTCTGCGTTCCATAAAAATCCCGCAACTTGAGTTTCCACAGAAGAAAAGGAAATCTTGATTCTTTCTCTTCTATATGGCTTTTTCTAAATCCGTACTGAATGTAGGCAGGGGTGAGGCCTTGCTGTAAAATTTGAAAGTGGAATTTGTGATGGGAATTCTTTTGAAAGAGAGAATTTTCAGTAGTGTGATTTTTTTTTTTTTTATTTTTTTTAATCTGAAATAAAATTATTACAATCCTAAATTATCTTGCCGATTTATCAATTTAATAATTCTAGTTTTCTGAATGTGGTATTCTGCACATCCTTTTAAATCTATGGCTAACTCTCATGGTCATCCTTCAAGACAGATAATCAATGTTCTAATTTTACAGATGGGGAAAAAGAAAACTGAACACTGAAGAGTTACTCAAATTCTTGTTTGTTTGTTTTGGGGGGTCGGGTGTTTTTTAGGCTTCTGCACGGCAAGCAGTCTAAGATGCTTTAATCAGGAACAGCTCTACTTTTCTGAGGCATAACAAAACTTTTTAGAATATGGGAAATAATGCAATACAAGAAAAACAGCTATTTGGCATCTGTTGTATGCTCAATATAAGGTACCTGTGACAAATTCTGTCTTTGGCATGTGGAGTAAGGGCTGAAGTTTACTCCACCAAGGATCTTATCACCACTGGCTTCATGAGTCAGTGCTGCAGCACGAATACACTTCATCTTTCTAATTGCTAAAGGAATAGAAAGTTAATCAGTGAGTACCTGGGTAAGTTTTGCATGCAATTGAAATGCAAATACATTTTGGAGCTCTAGTTTTTAATTTTTTTCTGTTAGAAGCATTCATGTTTCTTGTGTGTTTTAGTGGAAGGTGCAGCCAGATGTTTGGGTTTTATCTTAATGCTGGATGAGCAACACCTAGAATCAGATCTCATCTGCTGTTCAGCTCCGTCTTTCACAGTCCTCACACTAGACAAAAAGGCCGAGCCAGATGAGTCTTGGCTGGTGAGTTGCTTGATCAAAGCTATTTTGGCTTCTGAAACACTGAGATTTGGGCTAGCTTATGTTGAATTTTTCAAGATACCTCTCAGTTTTCCTGCCAACACTTTTTGTTCAGGCAGGTGTTGTGGACTGTAGATACTTCACCAACACAGAGGAAGCCTGGCCAGAGCATATTTGCATGGTGTTGTTGTAGACCTACCCTCTTTTTTGCTTTGCTGCAAAACTAAACAGATTTCTGTCCTGGAAATCTGAAGATGGTCTCACAGACTAAAGACAGATGATCTGTGCAGTGCTTTGCTATGCTTGCTTATTCAAATCTTTGTTGTCAAATCTGAATTTTCCATTTAATCCTGTTACTTACATTATGGGTATGCCAATTGGGTAAGGGGAACATGTTTTGCAACAGCCATTGATGAACATGAAAAGTCTTTCTATGTCATCCAGCAAAGAAAGTTGTCATCTGCTCGTGAGTAGTAAGAGATTGTTTTTAAAACCATCTTTGCATCGATACTTCCCTTTCTTACAGGTCGAAGGCATAAATACCTTATTATCACTTGCAGTTGAAAAACTGAAATAAAAAACGTTCAAGGAAGATCTTTCTTTGGCAAAAGTGGGATCTACTGTGTTAAGTGCATGACGCATCTTTAAGGGGAACACAGTGAGTTCAGTATTAGTTGAATGTTGCATGGTTATATCACGAAATGCATCTGAGAGGACCATTTAATCTCTGCTGTAATTAAGGTATTAAGGTGTGGTGTCATCCCCCTCCTCCTTTATTTGAAAAGGACCAGTCTTCTCAACTGTAGTTTTACTTTTCTTTCATGATATGAACAGTCAGTAATCAGTGACTTCACAGTAGTTCCAGTGCAGGGGGCAGTATATCTTCCTTGTGAGACTGAACACTTCTATGTGATACCAGTTACACAAATACAAAAGGTTGTATTTTCCCATGTCTAAAAGAGGTAAAATTTGTAGAAGATCATGAAGTTCTCCTTCAAAGTTATAGGTAAGCACCTCTGTAGTTTCTCTTAGCTTACAGAGACCAGTGTATGTTAAGACTGATCAGATGTCCACATATATAAACAGGTTTCTGCATGCTGTATGAATGCTGTGACTTTGTATCTGACGGCCAGATACATGTCCAGAAATAGTAGGAACCCAACTGGCTTTCTAAACCTAGTGCTGGCTTTCTGTAAATTATAAGCTATTGGAAAGTGTTTTGCAGTGCTGTGTGAGAAGCAATTGATAAAGGGTTTATTGCTGGTTTTATGCATTTCCCATGTTAAAACTTTACAAGATAAAACTAAAACCAAACATAATGAAAAGCTGAAACAAGAAAAATAAATTACTCCCTTTCCTGTACCTCAAGAGGTGTTTTTTGCTTGTTTCACTATATCAGTATTATTGGTCAGTTTTCTACCATGAATATTACAGGAACAGCCTAAGGACATATTTTCTTCTGTGTGTTCTGCAACCTCACCGTCATCAGTGCAAATGCATATATATTTATCAGAGAATGAATCAGACATAGCTAAGAAGTGAAATTTTCCTAATACATTATTTATTTAGATAATTCAATGTGTAGAAGAACCACATATTCAATTTATCTTTGACAGCCCTGAAAAGTCTGCCAAATATCTCTGTATAATTCCCAACAATCTAATATATTTTCATGATATTTGTTGAAAAAGAATGAGAGAAGGTGTTTCATCTTGTAAACAGGGCATATGGATTAACTCCTGGAGCAATGAATATTCTTGAGAAAAAGATGTGACAAACAGCTTCCATCTATTTTCACACAAACCATCTTAATTGTATAGAGGTGCCTTTCTTTGATGAGGATTGAGAGAGTGTTGTAACTGTTACTGAGTAGTGAGCCACAGTAATTTCCAGAAAGAATCATGGAATCACCGTTAGCAGTCACAGCTGGGTCAACTGGTAGAAAGTCTTCAAGAGCGGATGGTTGAAAAGTGCAGCAAGAACTTGGGTCAGAGAAATATAGTTCCCTATGTGTGACATTTGGCCAAGGAAACAATACAAAATGATGACCTCTGTAAAATAATATGGGCTTTTAAAGTTCAGGTAAGTCAACTGTTGTTCAGATCTCATAGTCAAGAATGTCTCTGTCAGCACCCAAAACTGAAGGAAGTTCAGGAGTGACTCACAGGAGACAATCCCCTCCATGTGATCACCAGCTCACCAGTTAGGTCACCTCATTCTCTGTGAGGCCTCTGAGTCAAGACCTTGCCTAGCCTGTGGCATTTTGCCAAACATCAGAAAGGACCATGATGCATTTTGAAAGGTGCAGATGTTCCTGCTGTTGGCAACTAATTTGATTTTGATCCCTAAGGGATGTTGGACCTGCTTTTGGATCAAGGGGTTTGCACACTTCAGTGCAGTCTTGCCCCACTGGATTATCTTCCGTTCAACAGGCTCTTTGTATTTATTTGTATTTAGTATGGTTTTTAATGAGAAGGGGGAAGATGTTTTCAGAGTGCAAAGTAATGAATAACATACAGTAGTTGTTGTTGAACTGCACAGCCAAAATCCAAATTTTGGGGCCAGATACCATATGCATAACTCTCTCATGCCTTCCCTTCCACACTCCTCCTCTCCTTCCCACCTCCACCCAGTACAGCATTTAATTCAGATATACAACAAGTTTGGCTAAAATAATATTGGGGAACTCTCCTTACTCCTCTCCTCACTCCTCTCCTCTTTCATCCTGGTTACACAAATAAATTGAATTCAGTCAGAGAGAGAGGAAAAAATAATCCTATTGCTTCCCTAGTACTGGCTTTTACACATCGTCAGATTGAGTCCATAACTGATATAGTGCACTATGCCGATAATGTTACCTGTGTGTATGCTGCCTGCAGTGAGTTAGGTTGGCAGGTTGTCACTGGGAATTTATGACTTGGTAGCACAAGGTGAACATTAAAGACAAGAAAAAAAAAAAAATATTCGTATGGAGCTTTGTTGCCAAAAGATGCAGTTTCGAGTTCAGCAAAACCACCTGTGGATTTTGGTGAAACTTGAACAGTTTTATCTGCAGTCAAAATGACAAGAACAGTGAGGAAATAAAAATGGTTTATTTTTCTAAACAATCTTTTTTTTTAATAGAAAGCTGTAGTAAACGTAATATTAAGAAATGGAAAAACATTCCAAAAGTTAAAAAAAAAATCATGTTTCAACCCAAACCAAAATGTTTTTATATCAGATGAAAGTTAAAATTTGGGTTGAGTCATCCTGAAACTGATTTCCCTACCCCATACCCTCCCATTTCAAATACTGAACTAAGAATTTGTTTCGTTCTGCAGCTCTACTTCTGAGTTCTCTGTGATACACTTGCTTTGATTAATTCAAGAATTAAACCTCTTAAAACACACTTTTTGCAAATTTATCGCACATAGTTTTAGAACGTGTTCTCTTGTGAAAGAACTTCAGATTCTTATAATACTCTGGCAGGCTAAAATCTTTCTACTGATGTAGAAAAATATAAATAAGCTGCTTTTGACTTTTGAATGAAACCAAGCTCAGATTGTATATGCTGATACTGTTGTAAGCTTGATTTGCTATACATATTTATGATTTGCTGCATGCCCTTGAGGTTATTGAATTATGTTCTGGATGTTCAATGTGTCAGTTCTGCAGTTGGCTTACAGTGTTAAGACAGCAGGGCTGCATCTACCCCTAAGTTGTTACAGGCTTGGTGATGGCTGCTAGAGCACAGGTCATCCAACACAGTAAAATTACTATGTTTGGGAGCCAAGGGCTCTGAGTATTGTTTGTACCACTAATGGTAATTATAGGAACATCTTCCTGGATAAGAAATAAATCAATGAAGCTTCATAGTCTTTAAGGGCATGTTTTTGTGAAACAGAGCACCTTGTCTTATTTCTGCTGTTGTAATGAGTTCTGAAGAGATCAGGACTCCCAACAATATGATAAAAATAAAATCCCTAGGATTCAGTTTGTTAGTTTTTTGTTTAATAATGGCTGAGAAAAGGGGGAGAGACAGACGTATATTTTTTTGCTTTTCTCAAACCATTTGCCTTTTGTGTGTGTGTCAGGAATCTAACTGACAAAACTGTGTACGCCATTAAAATCTGGAGTGACAGAATGAGGACGTGGGGATATTACTTTCTTAGGAGTATGAGGTTGAAGTCATAAGAGTTGCCAAATTAAGAAGTGGCTTGTGTAGGCTTGATCTGAATCTTGCTGATTTGGTACCTTGTTGTTACAGGCTTGAGAGTTACCATGTTTTGAACTCTCACTGTAGCTTCATCCTTAAACACAGGTGTTTTAGGATGTAACCCTTTGTGCTTAAGCCCTTTGTAAAATGAACACTGGATTAACTTTCTGTTAAGAGTTGCTCTGAAAACTTCTATAAGCAAATGCATCTGCTGTTCCCAAATCTTACAGATTTGATGATCTCCTGTAAGGATCTCTGTTTTAGAAGATTTGTTTTGCTGACCTGGAGTTTGAATATGGGTCTTGATCCTGAAAACTCCTAAGTGGGTTGAGATGAAAGGTAGTGAAACTTGTAGTTGCAGCAACTGTCACTTCTTCAGCTGACCTGGTGTTTCCAGCTGGCACTGGGCATCTTGCTGTGAAGTGCAGACACCTCCTTGACCTGATTCAGGCCTCTATTCAGTGACTGCATGTATGTATGTGTGTATCTGCTTGGAGCCACTTGATTGTGTGATTTTTACAAGGTGCTAGGCTAGAGTTGAGTGAAACCTACTGTGTAAAGAATATTTGCCAGGAGAAACAATTTCATGGGATTGGTTTAATTCTTACATACTTTCATGGCAAAGGTTACAGCACAAAATTAAACCTCTGCCCTCTGTGGAAATAGCAAGCTCCAAATCACTACCTGTAGTACACAGATCAGTGTTAATTTTCTTTTGCTGGATGGCATTAATATTGATTATAAGAATGAAATTTTAATAATTTAAAGCTAGATTTAAAAGTAAACCATGAAGTCTTAACTTTGTATCTAGAAAAGGGAAGACGGGCAAGGTAAGAAGGAGAAAACTGTAAATAAGGAGGAAGGCCTGAAAAAGGAAAAGGCAGAGAGAAGGCCCACTCACATTTTTAGATTTGTTGTAGAACATGACTCTTTCCTGAGGAGCATCATCAGAGAGACTTCGTGATTATGGCTGCCTTTGCGAATATTTATAAGGTACCAGTTCATTGGGTAGATGCTGGTTGCATGTTTCTTGATGGGTAAATAATTGCTAAAGACCCAGTCAACCTTATTGTAGTGTCAGTTGCTTTTCCTGTATACCTACCCAAGGATATTCCTACCACATGCTTAGCAGCATCTTTTATCTTTACTGTAGCACCAGCATGTGTTTATGGAGACTTTGCCATGTATAATACATTGAAGGTAGAAATAATTCTTGGATTTACCATAGCTATCTCATAGAAGTATCTTAGATGGTGCATTGCAGAAGTTACCTATTGTTAAGCCTGTAAAGCACTCTCCATTACACTGTTCTGCATTGCAATAATAAAACAAGATGCAGAAAATCCTTTTTTGATTTAGAAGGAATGTGTGGTTGATATTGGTGAGAATTGCTGGTGGAACATTGTTGCTGTATCCTGTGGTTCAGTGCATAAAATATTGATATTGGCACATTCTGTCGGATTTGGTTTTTTCTTCCTTCTGCGGTTAAGATTTGTACTTCTGTAATGGATGGCTTTATGCTTCTGTACACTTGACATTTGGACACTGATGGCAGACCACATGTATAATCAGACTCATTCCAACTTTTCTACATATTCTTCTGAGTTCTGGTGATTATTTAGCTGCAGAGTTTACATAAAACTGTAGAGATTGAATAAATTTACTCTTCCTTGTTGGATATTGTACAATTCTTGTACAGTGCACTTTTTTATTTTCTGGACTGATTCCAATATGAAAAGTAAGAAGGATAAAATTGATTCTAGTCAGGCTTCATTATACTTTTGAGATCCCAGTGACCTCTCCTCTTCCTGTTGTGCAGACCAGTTCAGTGACATGGAGAAAGACAACAAAAATGTTTCCCATGTGCCTGATTCTGGAGTTGCGTGAAGGAATTTGGTATAAATACCGCAGAAAGGTTGAGAAACCTGTATGAAGTGCCTGTAAACCTGGGACTGTCACATTATAAGGTTGCCTGCATGTTCATGTATGTGAAAGAACACCAGATGCCTTTTAGGTCTCCATGGTAATTATGAAAATGAATGTGTCTGGTGCATGCTTCCCCCTGAACTGAGGAAATGTTTCTTAGAGCAGTTAGAGGAGCTTCAGGGCACCTTTGCACTAAGAATGTTTCTTTTGCCCTTACTGTTTCGTATTGTCTCAATGCATAAAGTCAAACTGGGAAAGAATTTTTGGAGTGCTGGGGGCAGTGATGGTTCATTGAGAGTCTTGCGTATTTGGCAGCTTTGATCATCTTCTGAGTAATGATGGGGCTGGGATCTAGACATAGTTTCTGTTGATGGATGAAGCTCCAGTGCAAATAAGCTGGAGAACTGCTGGTCTAGACGCATTTCCAGGATTTCCACATAAAGTGGGTTTTTTTAAAGTGTTATATCAAGTTCCTTTCTCAAATTGTTCAGTTTTCCAACTGGAAGTACTGAACTTATTCTTTTCCCATGATGTCTGCAGTAATTTTTTTTCTTTTCTGGTTTTAGGCCATCTCTGCCTGTTGTTACTTTTTACTGCATTTATATATTATCTACTTCAATTTTCTTCTATCTGTTTGAAGCATGCTGAATTTTAATGAGTATGCAAATTAACATTAGCCTTCCATATCTACTTGTTGGTCTGCTGCAGTTCTCCTTGTGCCCTGTTGACATTTTAAGCTTTACATCCAGATGATGCTGGGTAGAAAAGACAGTTTCTCACCCATGCAGTTTTCAGGGGAGGAAAATATTTTCCCTAGCTGCTGGAAGGGGAAAGTGGGTTGGAAGAAAGAATTATTTTGGTATCAAATTGGCTGAAATTCTTATAAAAATAATGTTTTAATTCAGTTTAAATATTAGTGAGGAGAAACCCAGCAGAACTGTTCCACTGAAAAAAAAACAACAATTTTTTGTTTTAAGCCACTCCCTAGGCTGTTCAAGATTATGAAACGTAGAATAGCTTGGGTTGGAACAGACATTTTAAAGGTCATCTAGTTCCCCATCCCCAGCAACAAGCAGGGACATCTTGAACTATATCAGGTTCCCCAGAAATACATCCAGCCTGACCTTGACTGTCTCCAGGAATGGTGCATCTATGGTTTCTCTGAGCACTGCAGGAACTTGTTTTCAATCTTTGTAGGCAGCTGCAGAATGCAAGATTTCCCCAAATTTTAACTTAGCTTTATTTACAGTAAATGTGTTTTTGCCTGTTCAAAATAGTGGTGGCTTTAGGGCTTAGTGCTCTAACTTACCCATAGTGACACGGAAGAGTTCTGTCTGGAGACCTGTCCTACTTTTCTGGTAAGACAATGCCCTTCCTTACATATTTATACCTAACTTTTTATTTCTGCACTAGGCGTACCTGGAGGGTGGCTTAGCTGAGCTCTGTCTTGCAACAGAAAAGCTTGTCTTGCAACGCTGAGGAGACTACCACTAAAATTACAAAGCATCAGCATGCCCTGCCTGTGAGCAAACTTGCCAGAAAGTTATAGTATTATAACTGTAATAGTTAATGATTTTGTATTTATGAAAGGAAGATGTGACATCAAATCAAGCAGACAACGTTTTGTTGGGAGGTCACAAATCCTGCAAGCATTCTAATACTGAGCATCCCTGTGTGCTACAAGAGAAGATCCTGTGCTTTCCTTTGGTGTTTAGTAAACATCAATACTTTCAAAAGGGCTTCATGCACAGCAAAACAGAAGTCTGGCTTTGAAGTGGCTCTTACCAGTGCTGCTAGCAGAATAACTACAGCAGTGCACTGCTTGGTTGGCAGAATACCTCAAGTCATTTGCACATATATGTAGCAAACACCATTGGACTGGTTTTTGGGAGTGTTTTTTTATTACTATTGAAACAGACTTCATACAGAAAGGAAATATTACCGCTTCTTCTCCCAGTTTGCCAGTCTTGCCTTATGTTTCCTCTAGTCACATATACAGTTGTGCCCTTTTATCCATTTTTCCTGTGCCTCTCTTCTGTGTTTGCACTTTTTTTCCTTACTTTTCACAGCATTATATGAGAATGATATTTGAATGATATGGCTTAGACCAAATGTCAAATCTTAACCTTTGGACAGCTGCCAGGTTTGGGCATACATGTGTAAGATCATTATAAATTTGGCAAGTATTAGCTTTATTGCCAGTATGAGTGCCTTGACCCTGTTGCAATAATTGTACTGCACTGTTATTACAAAAATTAAATATGAGAACCACTGTGTTAGGCTGTTAGATGACAACACTTTCTGGTTATCAATACATAAGGACAAATAATTTTGAAAATAGTAAGTGATTTAACCACGTAAGATTTCATATACTTTGACAGCAGCACTTATTTTCTTTCTCCACGGTATTTTTAAGCATGTATTAAAAAATACTTGTAGAAAATACTTTCATTGTCAGAGTTGAAAAAGGAAGCAAGTGTCCAGCTACAAAACTGATTAAGATCACAACCCTAAGAGTTTGGTGTCATTAATTTCTCCTAAAAGTCTAGATAATGTGGCCATTTCAACATGTTAGTTCCATGCTGTGAGTTGAATTGGTTTGCTTGCCTTGTTTCAAATACTAGAGACTTTACTGGCACCTTTTAGCAATGTATTAGCAGGCTAACACAAAATACCATTGGAAATACATTTTTTTTTATCCTTAAATCCCTTTAGGAAATACTGAATATCGAAGCGTTTTCTCAAAACAAAATAATTTTGGGTACTACTAACAAACAAATCCTCTGGTTTTGTCACAGAGTAGCTCCATTGATCCCTCATCAGTTAACCTAATTTTATGACAAATCTACTGAAAATCTGGAAGGAACAAGAAGTCTGCTTGAGAGAGATGACTTTGCAAATGTCTAGTGAACCAAAAAGGCTTCCTCCTCTGGCAATAATATGTAATGCAAAGTTTATGGGATTTTTGAGTACAAGCCAATTAATGCATCGCTAAATGTGTTTAAGGATTTAGAGGATACAAAGCACCCACAAGTTCTGGTGAAAACACAAGTTGGGATGTCTGTTAGTAGTGTCCTCATATTCAACAGGGTGATTGGAGACTACACCATTGTTGGCAAGCAGGGTTCTGGGGTTTATGGGCTAACATTTTCATCAGGTTACAGGACTGGCACTTTCCTTTGCTAATGAAACCGTTTGGGGTGTTTGGGGAAAGATTAGTGGATATTTTTGAAGGTAATATTGATGTACATTAAAGTTGCTTGTTCATTTGTCTAGACAATAATGCAAAAATATGGGGTGCCAAAAGTAGGGTTTTTAATGTGAAAGAAGCCACACCCAGAAAGTTTTGGTGCTCCAATGCAGAGGCTTATTTGAAACTTCTTTGCTTTAGTTTTTAAAGCTGTGGAACAAGCATGGATGCTTCTGTGCAGCACTTCTATTGAGTACAAAACAAGCACAATGGTTAGGAGCTCAATGGATAACACAATTTTACCTCACAAGAATTAATGCAAAGTAGGTGGGCACCCCTGCAAAGACCTAAGAAATGCAAACTTTAAATACACAAAGGTAGTGCATACAGCATGAAGGATGGGTGTGCAGAAACAGACATATGAAATTCAGCAGCTGGAAGATACACTAGCTTCTCTAAACAGATACTTGCTCCAAAAGCTCTGTCATACCAAGTGATGAGACTGAGCAGCCAAGTGGACGTGATTAGGGACAAGTTCTTGGTGTGGTTAGTCAGCATGTTCTTGCTACCTCTTTTTGAACGGTTAAGCTTTTATTGTTGACATAATCTTTCTCAGGCTGGTCAAGATCAGTGAAGGACAAAGATGCTGGTTAGTGGAGCACAACATTAAGTGATTGGTGGTGGAGCTTCTAAACAGCTCTAGTTGGAGATGGATAAAGCAGAAACTTGGGTTGCTGCATCTACAACTCATGATTTGCCAAGAGCCAAATAGAAAGGACTTCACCTACATTTAATCACCAACAACAGAATCTGGTGGAAGCTTTTCATGCTGCAAGTTCTGAAAGAGGAGACTTTTAAAGGGTGGTGTTCACTAATGGTGAGGGTGTCTTCAAAGCACAAGGCCAAATTACTATGTTGATGTCCGTTGAAGACAACTGTCTTCCATACGTAGCCTATTTTTTTGCTGGAGAGGAGTTGGTGCTTTCAAATCACTGTGGTCCTGGGGCATTTTATTTAGGTTTAAAATAGGTGCATGATAAACACAGTTCATCTTTCTTTACTGCAGCACTTGCTGGAACATGAAAATGCATGATATATTCTGTTTTTTTTTTTTGAGGTTGCTCTTCCAGGGAGCCCTCTATCCTTCTGAACTCCCCTTAAGGATCCTTCGTATAGGTCCAACTAGTTCTCTTGATCTCCCTGTTCGTTTTCTTGCCATTCTAAAGTAAAGTCTGCCTTCAAAGCACTCATAAACAGAGCATGATAAGCCCTTCTCAGTGGTTGAATTTAGATGTTAGTTTCCAAATAATATCTCACTGCATCTTCAGCTTTTGTCAGTTTATTCTAAAAGTACAGATCCCTTTGGATTTGCATAGTGTAGTCCCTGAAATTATTATTAAGAGTCCATATTATTTCCTTTTGTCTTTACAAATGATTATTTTGTAATTATTCTGTAACTTTTAAGTAGCTTCTGGTCCTGTTCAAGATGTAAGTGAACCTTAATACACTGCACCTGACTTCAGCCTTGTTTAACAAAAGAAGATGAGATTGATAAAGTTTTATTGAGAAACTTCAACACCTTAGAAGTGCAGGGTTAACATGAGGATGATCTCATGTGAAAGTTCCTAGAAAAATATTTTCTCCATCTGCTTGCATTTATCTAGCAAAAAGATAAATACAAAAATGTTCTTCATTTTGATACTTAACCAAATGGGTGAGGGGGAGGGAATATTGCTTGTCTTATAGTATGGCAGATTGTACATAGTGCTGCCCTGTTTGGCAAGTAGAGATTGGAGTATCTGTGTTGTGAGTGGTTTGTAAAAGCCCATACATATGTGAAGTTTGATTTTTTTTTTTTAACTTTTTTTTTTTTAATTCTCTACTTCCATGTGATTTCATGAAGGGGCTCATTACTGAAATAAATTACAAAACTATTTTGATAAATAGTTTGTGGTATCTGTAAGACCCTCTAAGCAAGCATTGTCCGTATAATATAAACACATAATACATAAATGTGTTTGTGTGTTCAGACTTGCTTAGCTGTCTGAATATGCAATACACAGTGGGTTATGCCAATTCCTCATATGAATTGGGAAATAAAAATCTTTGAATGTTCTTCTTGTCATATAACTGGGCTGAATGATAGCACAGACTGTTATCTTCAATGAATAAATGAAGCGATAAGTAAGTGAAACTTGTGTCTGATGGCAGTAGAGTGTGCTGATCATTTTGTCATGACTTTGAAGCATGTACTCTGATTTTTAATTTGATTGGATAATGTACTAGGTAATGTAGCAAAATAGAGAAAAAACCCAACCCAAACCCCAGACAACTCACAGAGAATGTTTACGTCTTCATCCACAGAAAAAGGCAGATGAGTTATAAACAATGGCACCTTGAGTCTCAAAAGCTAAAGAAATTCAAGCAACTGGCAGGTGGCCTGACATCAGCTCAAGTTTCCTGCTAGAACCATCATCCCAGACTGAGAAATGCAGAGTAAAAAAGTCAGAAGTTGTGAAGACATTCAATTCCCACTGTCAAGTGCAACTTTTGATGAGTTTTAATATGCATGATGCTTCTGAAATTGAATTTTGTGACTTAGTCACTTTCTTAAATCCCCTCACTGTTTTTGTGAAGTAGCAGCTCTCAATAATTAAGGTGGTAGCCACCTTTTCTTTATGAACTGTTTTTCTTTTTTCCTCCCCTTCATACATAGTGTTCAGAAATGCTTCTGTCGTCTTCAGCTTTAAATCTCAAGTCCATGACAATGGGAGTAATTTTGGGAAACAAATGGCAGTGTGAAAGATACGGTGTTGACCAGAGGAGAAAAAAAAATACAAAACCAACCACAAAACCCAAAGAGTTCCAATGTCACAAATCTTAGTGAATGTAGAAACAGGGAGCAAACAAAATTATATGGCATTATTCATGTATCTTACTTCTGGTCTTACGAGTATGTGCAAAAATAGCTGTACGTCTGTGGCAAATATGAGAAGCTGTTTTGTATTTCAGGTGCAAAACTTGTTAATACCAAGAGACCTGAATATTTGAAAGTTTGCTGTTCCCTGTAATGGCTGGGCTTAATCGTATCTGTGGCTGTGTAGACAGCAGAATCTGAAAATGGTTAGTGCATAAGCTTCAGTCACAGGGGGGCATTGTAAGCAATTGTTGTTATGGTCAAACAGCTAGCAATAGGAAGAAGCTGCATTTTCCACTAGGCTTGTCCTCTCTGTCATCTTCATTTACCCATTAATTTCTAATGAACATGTTTCTTTTTACCCTCTTTGCTTTTTTTTTTACCCTCTTTGTCATGTGTGAGCTCCTTCCTTGGACTTACCCAGAATAACAAATACTTCTTTTCCTATTTGCTAATGAGGCGTCTGAGAGACTGAATTGAAATCAGACTTCATCATCCATGGACCCTGACAAGGAGCTGAGAAGTTTGTTCAATTTTTCTGTTGAACACAGCTTGCTCTGACTGTGTTAAAGAGTTTTGGCCTAGGCAGAAGGAAAGAAATGGGAGAGATTCCTGCCCTCTGTAGGAGGCTATAGTAAAGGCTACTGAAGTCTTGCATGCCACCAACTTTTCTAGGGAGCTGCAACACTTGAGAGGCTGTGAGGAGGTTAGATAACTTGGTCAGCATTCGACTGATGAGTGGGATCAGGCTAATGTATAAGTGGCTCTTGGAACCTGAAATGTTTTTTTTTTCTCTGGAAGCAACAGAGGTGCAGCTGGAGAATGTGCCTATCCAGCCTCAGAGGCGAGATAATGTTCCAGCAGATAATTCCCCAGAAACAGTGTATTCCTCAATGGTGAGGAACAGACCTGTCTAGAACTTTGGCCCTCTTTCAGCTGGAAGAATACTGATTTGTAACTGGAGCACAGGGAACATTTGCCTGTGAAGAGCAGACTGAGTTTGTAGCTGTGGACAAAGAACGTAGAGATCTTGGCTTGATTGCCATAGGTACAATTTTGGTTTGGCTTTTTCCATTTCCCGTTGTCTTTTTCCTTGAAACTCTGCTTTGTTTACACTCATGCTTTGGATTCATTCTATACCTGTGAGCAAAGAAGTATTGCTGATAAGCCCTACCTTGTCTGCACAACTAGGTTTCCCATTTTACAGACCAGAGGAAAGCTTGAGTCAGTGTTTGCCAGCTGAAACACCTAGAAAATGAATTTGACTGTTCTACCTTATAAGCTGTGTTTGGCAAATGTAGGTGAAGTTTTAGTTCATTATGTGTTTGTTTATGGTTTATAGTATTTGATTGGATTATCTTTCTGCTGTACTGTTGTACGTATTAAGATGGGGTAAAGGAGCTTCATGTTGCTACTGGAGAATGACTCGCAGCATGGGTCTAGTTGCACACGTCTGTGGTGTGTACCAGCAAATGATGTACAAAGTACACAGAGTAGAGCATGGTTGAAATGGGCCATGACGTGGTTTAATCATAAATATATAAAGTTTACTGATCATGGTTTTTAGTAGTCTGTGTTGGGAGACAGGTGAATGTAAATGGCAAAAATGAGCGATTGTGTAGAACCCTATTACAGCATTTTTATGCTTTCCAGAATTTATGTTTTTGTAAAGGCTTTCCTTAACATAAGCTTTCCTTTTTTTTTTTTTATAAATTCTATTTGGCTTTCTTTTAAAATAATAATTAAAGTATTTTTGCTGATGTTAGTGATATTTGGTTCCACCTTAACAATTATCCAATGGTTTAATTTTAATCTGGAAATAAATAAGCACAGAAAAACTTTCACTAGATCATTGAAGATGTCTGGATTTCAGAGATGATAACAAGGTAAGCTTTCTCCTAATTATAACCAAAGGGAAAAATCGATGTGTGACCATGGCACATTTTCCTTAGGTACGAAAAAATCAATGAAATATGCAAATAAATATTTCACTAACATGACCTGAAACCATATGTACAGGAATGTAGTCCTAGAGGACATACTGAGAAAGTGAAGGGCAAGTTGCTGGACCATACATATTGACAGTTGTCTGTGTTCTGGCAGGTGCAATACCAAGGGTATCAGCGAAATACTAATAATTAAAAAAGAAAAACCATTGAGCAGACAAAAGCTAGAAATGTAGTTATTGCAAAAGGCTAAATTGTAAATATCACTGTAGTTGGGTCAGGTAAAGGAAGAATTGAGCAGAAAGAATCAAGGCGTTACATTAAAAATGTAGTTGTCAAACAGTGTACATGTACATACACACATACAGTAGTGTGGTAGACAGAAAGAAAAGGTTCTTACCAGGAGACTTCTAGTCCTTTGTTAATACCAGGGAGTCTGGCTGTGCCTGTGAAATAACACATAATGGTGGATTATGCATTACCAACATAAAAACTGGAGGAAGATGTAACAAAAACATAGAGATATGCTATACAACTATAGAACTATTTGGACTATAGATGTTCAAAGAAGCCTGGAAAATTCTAGGGACCCTAGATGAGGTTAAAATCTGACTGTAATCCCTTAAAATCTGACTGGAAAGAGCTTTGTCCTTTTACTTAAGTTCCTTTGTGTGCCTTTGGCCTCAGGAGTTGTGTGCACTCTTAAGGAAACATCGGTGGATTCAGTGAGACTCTCAAATTCACATGCATTAGGAAACTAAAAGTTTTGTATTGATGACAACTTTTCCCTGATAAACTCCAAATGCAAACCTATACTTCTCTAGTATGAACGTGCATGATTCCGAATTCTACTCATGATTTTTGTTGATGGAGGCAGACTTTTTCCTCTGGTTTACCTGTGACTGTATACCTAGTTAGTGACACAATATTGCATAGTGTTGTTTGGGATGTGTATATACTGTTATCATTTCTCTTTCTCTGGTGTTGTTTATCAGAAATTTTCTAGGCAGTTCTGAAGCTTCCCATCACTTACAGGGAGCTATGCTTAAATTGCCTGAGAATCTTTTTTGCTACGTACATAGCATTACCAGTCTCAAGGCATTTTAATATATATAATTTAAATGTAGGTGTTCAGTGAGGAACAGTTTATTTGATGCGAGGTGCTTTCCTATCACTTGAGAGAAATGTTACTCTTCTGTCTCCTGTTACAAGGCAAACTGGATTCTGCTCTCATTTAGAAATGATGAGCTTTTGTAAGTGCAGTTTGTTTAGATATGGTTTAAGGATTTGCCACCAGATAGGATTTGATTTAGTTCCATATTTCTAAAAATGTATACATTTGGTACAGGTGTACTCTGCAGTTGTTGGGAAACACTGGAGGTGAACAGATAATCTTACACGGACAGGAGGCAAGTCCTTCCATAGTCTCTGCTTGTTTAGACAATGCAGTAGACTTTTGTCCCTTGTGGTAGTGAGCCTAGCCTCAAGCACAGGCTTATCATGGGGGCAGGACATGGCAGGAAGATCTCTTAATTGCAGTCAATGTTCAGAGACTTAACATCAGAAGCATTAGGAAGTGAGCTGTGAAAGGCATGGATCTTCCAGATTTCCTAGGATAGTAAAACCTCTCTTGGAGTGTTTTATGGATTGTTGTTTATGTGCAGCTGCTTTCTACAGACCAGATCACTTCGACGTCCAAGGTGGTACATGTTCCCAGGCACAGTGTTGTGTGACTCAGTGTTAGAGGCAGCGTAGCATTGCTGGCCACTAGAAATCAGATTTTCTGGGCATGTATTTCTTGTGGCTATGGATCATCATAATATTTTCTCAGACAGGCCTTCATTCATCAGGCATCCTTTGCAAAACAAGCAGAAACCCTGTCATCCATCAGAGGAAGAATCTGCTCTAGTTTTGAAAATACAGATGGGTTTAGAATGAGCAGTATGACAATCTATGACACTTGTAACTCATTTGAAAACTGACCTTTTAAGGGCAGATTGGTTAAAGGGTTTATTTCTAATCTCTAGCTATGACTCCTATTCCCCACAGGATTTACTTCAAGAGCTGACTTAAAAACTCTCCTTTGAGGCAAAAATAAGTACAGCAGCTAAGTGGCAAAACAGGAAGGCAGAGGATGAGAACAGTTGTAAGTTTCAGGTAAAACTTTGAAGAAGAGGCAAGGCTGGCAGATAACAAGACTAAAAGGGAGGGGATTTTTTTTGAGGTAGGAAGAGGGTCTCTTGGAACCTCTGCTAATGGAGCTGAGTTAGTGCAGAGAGAGCTGTAAGAGGATAATGTAGGAGGAAATGTGCAACATTTTTTCAGGTACATCAAAAGACTGTTGATAGCACACCTCAAATCTTGTATAAAAGGCAGCTATTCCCTGAGGCGTTAAACCGGGAAGTATACTGTCCTTGTTTGTGAAAGGATTTAAGTAGTGCAAGCAGCAGTGCTCTGTCCTGTTCAAAAAGGTGAATGGTTCCTTATAACTAAGGTGATCTAGATTAGTTTGAAGTGATGACATCTAATCTTTTGTAATTTTTTTCTCTTCCATTCTCACATCCAGTGATCGTCAGAAAGGATGCTTCCTGCAGGTGTTGCAGATTTTGGCTTGTCTTCTCGCCTAAGACATTCACACAGGTGGATTCACTAACAATTTTCATCCTTAATTGATTTTGCAGTGATTTGATGCTGTTAATGAAGCTCAGTGTTGGCTGAACAGTCTTGGTGCAGCTGTGAGAGCATGAAGAGAACCAAGGTGTTTTTGTTTTCCTCATTTTATCTTTCTTTTGGCATGGATGTCCTGCTTTGTAACTGTTTCACACGTAAATTTTAGTTTAAGTATTCTTTTGGCAAAGTGTAATCGTAAGAAAGAGTTTTTTCTCTAAAAGCCGTGTTTGTGTTCAGCAAATGGCATTGTGTCTGAGAAAAATTATCAAGAACTTGCAAAGTGTTTTTTTCATTTTGCCAGACTTGTGAAATGAAAAATGTAAATGTTTGTCAGCTTTTTGTAGGAATGAGGCAGAGACACAGGGGGAGATACCACACTGTAGACTTTCTCTGGACTGCAGAAAGAGCACAGCTGGAATAGGTGCCGTAACAGATTCTTTTTATATGGTTCTCTGGTGTAGTGGAAAATGGAGAATGAGTATATTATGTTCCTATATTCAAAGCAAGCATTGCCTACATCTCATGTAGAGATGCCTTTGTCCATAAAAAAAAAAAAAGAAGAGAAAAAGGCTGTATATGGGTAAATTGGTTCATGCAGAACATCCCAAGTAAGTATTAATGCTTGTCTAAATCCCAGCTTAATTTGGTGGTGGGAGTGGAATGATTAAAATGAAAGCAGCAAAATGCTTTCCCGTATAGGAGATTTTCATAGAAATGAAGAAACTTGCACATGCTGTGAATACCAATGGGAGGTTAAAGTGTTCATCACTTCATGATGAGTGTGTTGAGATTAGCTTGGTTTAACTCTAAGACCTAGCAATATCTGAATATCAGTTCTGGCCTTTGGTATTCAGATGTTATTTCAGAATGCTTTTTGGAAACTACCTGGTTGGGTTCTGAATCAATCCCTATTTGAACATGATGCTTAGTTTCAGAAAAAAATAGGAAAGAACAGCTAATCATTTGCAGAATCATAGCATACCAGGTTGGTAGGGATCCTCCTTGAGGATCAGCTGATTCAAATGTTCTTGGCAAGAGCAGTCTAGACAAGATGGTTCAGCACCCTGTCCAGCTGAATCTTTTGTTATGGCAGTTCAAGTTTCTCAGCCTGAAACGGGTATCTCAACAGACTACTTGGTATGGCCCTCATTTCTTGAGTGCTTAGGGTTGTAGTCCCACAAATACAATATTTTGGGTGGCAGACTGTCTTACATGTTGATATCTCTCATGACAGATAGACTTATCCTTCTGTTTTAAAGTGTCTTTTTAGCTAGAGTGTGGCCAAGTTGTGAACCTGTTCTGGAAGCTGGTCACTCTTAAAAGTGATCTGTCAAAAGTACAGAGATGTTCTAAAGTCAGATCAGTTCTCAACAGAACCACAGAAATGCCTTCCAATTGCAGCTAGCTTAGTTGTGGAAGTGAACAACGAGGGGTAGATAAGGGGAGGGATTATTCTGGCAATACCTGAGTCCAGGATTGTTGTGAGAAGCTTTGCAATGCAATGTTGTGGCTTTTGTTATGGGACAGAAAGCACTGTTTTATATATGCAAACTGAAGCAAAGTGGGGCTAAGGACTCTCCTCTACCAGATTTCTTTGGTGGATACTGTGTTAAAACAGCTTTATGTCAATGTATTTGAAGTTGTTTTTAATTTGGGAACCAAGAACCAATATAAGCTGTACTACAACCATAAGCTTTTAGTATATCTATGCCGCCCTTGTGCTTTCCTCAAGGTAATTAGAAATCCTCCCTTGCAACTTGCACCCCTAGAAGCACTGTTTGAAAAATACCACCCTGACAGGGAGGACCCAAATAACAGGCTGAAGATCAGGTAGGAGGTCAGGGAGGGGGCAGGCACTGAACCTTGCTCTCCAGGCTCCAAAGCAAGCACTAACCCCTATTCTCCTTAGCTACCAGGAAAGTGATTTCCAAATATGGTGATGGTGAGATTTTTAAAAGCAAAACCATTGATCACAAGTCCAAGCCCGTTCAAAAGCTGTGAGAGTCAGGGTACAAGCTAAATTTAAAGTGCAGCAGCAGCAGTTTTCAAGTATCTCCTATGCAGGAAAGCCTTCTCTGGTTTTTGTGCCTTTGAAAAATTCTCCCTCAAATCTTGCTGATGTAAAAGATAAGCAAACAAGGAAATGATAATAATTTCTGTCATCAACAGTTAGCTTCTCCATAATCACAGCCTTGTGACTCAAAATATCAAATCTAGATAAGTTACAGCTATAAGAATTACGAAGCAAGACAGGGTTTAGGTAGGATTAAGGTTAAATTCGGCCCAAGTGAAAAACATCCCCCTTGACAAAGGGTAGTCACACTATTCTGTAACTGACCCCATTACAGTCTGACTGCAAGAAACTCTGCCAGTATCGAAGAAATACCTGTTTACTATTACAGCATATAAAATATAAACAGGAAAGACCTTTTCTGATTGAGTGGTTATAAAAACAGAGCAGAAATTAGTGTATGCACTCCCCATGTGGGAGAATCAGCCTGTTGTTGATCCAGTGACATCACTTAACACTAAGATGATTGCCAGAAAACCTAGGAATAGAGGGCTATGTTAGTAGCTTTTGCCTTCAGCAGTCTTTGAATGCACTGTGGGAGGATTGCTGAATGTCAGGGTGGGGAGCCTTGTGCAGCCAGCCAGAGAGGTCTGCCCGCCAGCTCTTATGCACAAGGCACTTGATTTCTCAACTGTCTCATGATCCCCACTAGCTCTTACCTGCTCAGACACAGGTCACCTTCTTGTCTGGAAAAGGAGTGTGCTGTCAGATCCTTACCCCAGGCTAAAAATCGCATTAATTATCAGTTCTGTGTGAAACAGTGCCTTTACTTTGAGGTAGGTACTTCATAGTGTTTGGATTACATGGAATAGGAGACTAAATCAAATGAGATGCTTACCACACTAACAGCTCCGGACCTTGCTTTTTAGCTTCCCTCTGTTGTATGTTCTGTGTAAGAGTCTGAGAAAACTCAGGATCTAAATCACAAGCAGCTACAAAAGAGAAGATTGTTTTATTGAGTTCTTCAGTTTTGTGGGTAAAAGCTAAGAATGTTTGAACCTAGATAACTTTTGGTTTAAAGGCTTCAGCGTATGTTTTTTTGCATACTTTATGGGTAAAACAGATTTAGTACAGAAATGAGAAACTTATAACTTCACTTTGTTCCTATGACTTCACATAAAATGAATATGCATACCGTATGAAGACAGGCTGAGAAAATAGGGGCTGTTCAGCCTGGAAAATAGAAGGCTGCATGGAGACCTCATAGCAGCCTTCCAGTAACTGAAGGGTGCCTATAGGGATGCTGGGGAGGGACTCTTCATTAGGGACTGTAGTGACAGGACAAGGGATAATGGGTTCAAAATTAAACAGGGGAAGTTTAGATTAGATATTGATATAAGGAGGAAGTTCTTTACTGTTAGGGTGGTGAGGCACTGGAATGGGTTGCTCAGGGAAGCTGTGAATGTTCCATCCCTGGTGGTGTTCAAGGCCAGGCTGGACAGACCTTTGGGTGAGATGGTTTAGTGTGAGGTGTCCCTGCCCATAGCGGGGGGGGGGGGGGCTGTGGAACTAGATGATCTTAAGGTCCTTTCCAACACTAACTATTCTATGATTCTATGCACTAGAGGGAAAATTATTTTAAATAGTGTGGGATAGACGTGTAAACAGCAAATACCCACAGTGTGGGTACAGTCTCTCCAAAGACCGTTTCTTTTATTGGTGGATCTTGTGACTCATGATCTTGAAGTCAGGTACATTGCTGAATGAAGGTCAGGGAGGAAGAGGTCTTAAGGAGAGAAGTCCTTCACCATTAAGGGGTCTAACAAGCTTGCAGGGCAGCATAAAAGCAGGTGATGTAATTACGGCTGTTCCAGTCACTGAGCACGAGTGCTGCTGTGCACTGCACTGCCTGCAGTGGCAGAGAGGCCTGCTGAGCAGAGTGGCCAAAGCAGAATTATAAGAAATGAAAAAGATAAGCTGCTGGGTTTCACTTTAAAAGCAACTCTTTCCACAGTGCCTGCATTACAAAAGTGTTTTAAAAGCTTTTGAGGTAACAAAATCACTGTGATGGTTACAAAACTATTGCTGTTGATGGTCAATAATTTACATTTTAAAAACACCTTTATTATCTATTTTTTTTTCTTTTAATGTATCATAGAAAATAGCAAGAGACAGAAACAGGTTGTTGAAAACGGACTGTGTGGTAGATTGCTGTATGTACATCTGTAACAAAGAAGATGCAATTTTAAATTACGTAAGTCCCTTTGTGTTAAAGTTTGTGTGTCACCTCTTCAAGAGTCCTGTGTGTTCTGTAGGAAGCTTACCATGGTCACCGCACCAAAGGTATCTGTAACATCCAAGAGGGGTCCAGCAGCAGTCTGAAAAATGTATGGCAACATCAGATAAAACATTTCATGGAGAATTGTGGTGGAAGAGATGTGAAACTAATGTGTAAAAGGGCAGCTTCTCCACTCTTTGCATTGTCATGAAGTCCCATTTCCTTTAAATCTTCATTACGTACCTTCGCCACCAAAAAGAAGTTGAAGTCCACTGTGAATCATGTTGAGTCTGGCTGCCAGCATAGTAAAGTATAGGTACATCAGTTCCACTTGTTTTGCATTTAGAAGGTTTTCTTCTAAATGAGAGCTAGAAGGATGCTGTTTAATTATTTAAGTGAATTATATTTTGTTGCCTCTGGCTGTTTGAACTCACCTCATGGAAAACTCATGAGGTGTGCTTTTTAGAAGAACGTGAAATGACACAGTTGAGGCAGCATTCACATCGTGTGTTCCGGATCTGAATTTTGCTCAGCGTATGAGCCCAAGTTCAGAATTTGTCCGAGTTCATGGCTTTTCATCTAGATTCTATAATTTTTAGAATGAACAAAAGCTTTTATTTATTAGTAAGGTTATACTTGAAATGTTTGTTCCCCTATTTCAGTGCCCATTTGAGGAAAAGAAACCCCAAACCACTCAATAATTTGCAAAATCTCATGTGATCTTTCTTTTTTTTTCTATTGCCAAGTGCTTAGGAAAAAGATGTTAGGTTTGATATTGAGCTGATCCTGTAATGCTCCTTCAATAGCATACAGTTTTTATTCCAGAACAAAATTAACCCTGCTGCATTTTCATGAGAGGGGAGGAATAATTACCATGGTTTGCTCTCTCATCTACATGTTGTCTCCCTGCCCTGGCTTTTTAGTACCAGGTGTTACAGGCAACAGTAACTTTGTTTTGTTTCCTGATACCTTGTCTTTCAGCAACCAGTGTTTGCATGGTCATTTCACCTTGTGTGTCAATGGCCCTGCTTTCTAAATCCCAGCTATTCTACTTCAGCTGTGCTGTTGTGCTGATACTAGACCATTAATCATTTTCACTTCTCCTGCTACTTGGGTATTCACCAGATGTCTTCAAGTTTGCATTATGTTGCTCTTTTCTTTGTGCTGTTTTTTCTGTGATTCCTCAAGGACTTTTATACAAATATTAGCAGATTGCTATCACACAAATTGCAATCAAATAGTGAGCTTATGCTTTGACCAAGAGAAGTACAAATGCATTCTTTTCCCTTGTGGAACAGCTTAAAAGGCTGGTTTTTTAATCAAGTGAAGTGTCCTGACTTCTGTGTAGTATTAATATGGTTGAGGTGCAGTGATAGTTACTCTCTCTAAGTCCTGAATGCAGAGGCATAAAATGTAATGGCCTGATGCAGTGAAATATCATGATGAGATATTGCACTAAGTAGAATAATTCATTCATTCAGCATCATAGAAAATACCCGGGCAGTCCACATTTTGGCTAGATCTGGCAGGTTCATACTGGTGGAATTAGTACATAGTTTTTTTAAAAAAGGATGTAGGGGTTCAACGTGTTGTTCATGCTCCATGTGTGCTGGAAGATGCTAGACTTAATTTCTTTATGGAAAATGAGTTGACAGCCTCTCTCATACATCTGTCAAGTAAAAAAAAAGCCAGCATCAGGATCTTTTCAACTGTCAGACAGCCAAAGAGACCCCTTTTCCCTCTGTAGGAGAGATAGGAGATAGACATTGGCACATCTCACTAGGATTTCAGCATCAGTCTTTGAAGGAGGCTCTGTGGGTGTGAAGCTGAGTTCTACTATTCTGGCTGTGCTGCCCAGGCACAGATGATCAGAAAGGTTTCTTTTTGCTTTACAGTGAACACAGCTGAACATTTTTGCTCAGGGAAACTGCTGCTTATGGTTACCCTTCCCAGACTGAGTTACATCTGGTTGTAAAATGATTTATTATTTGAGTTACAGTGCTTTGTGGGAAGGATTGAAAATTGCAGTAGGATGTGGGGTAGAAAACCACAGTGGAACCCACAAGAAAACAGTGGAGACAACACCTCAGCACTGACTACCAGGCCACACAGTTCCTGTTTGTCCCAGTTAAAGTAGCTGGAAAGGGTCTAGCTTTTCCAGTGCATGGGATTTGGCAAGGCTGTTCATGTCTGGTGCCAGCCCAAACATCCTCGCCACACCACGGCACTTCAAGCTGGTGCTGATGTACATATTCCTTTCTTCTTCTTGGTTCCCTCAGCCTTCCCAACACCCCCCAAATACCAATGCCTTTAAAATATCATAAGCACAAAAACATTCTAACAGATTACTAGGAGGTACTGGTCTGGCATGCTATACTGTAAGACTGCCAAAGCAAACGCTGAGAAAGAGATTTATTTATCAGGGTCTGAGAATGCAGTCTGTATTCATTTCTTTTTTTTTTTTTTTCTTTTCTTTTGCATGTTTTTAGTAAGTTTTTACTGAAAAAATTCTGATGTATCTCTTCTGACTCATGGTGTGCTGCAGAAGTATATCTAAGGGCCCTGTTCCAGGAGAAAAAAAAGATAACCAACACAAATCATAACAGCTAGACATGGTTTATGGCTGTGGGCCCTTGATGAAGCATAGACTTGATTCAGACCCCCATTAAGCACTGCTTCTCACAATGTCACTTCCCTGAGGTTTAGCCAAACCATGCTTCCTCACTCAAGACACTGTTACAACTTAGGTGGTAATCATGACATATTGCATAGCTGACTATGGGGCCCAAAATAGAAATCCTGTGCTGACTTGTCACCCTGAAGAAGCTGTATTTCTTCTTAATGGGTTGTCCTCTCTTATTCTGCTGAGATGCCTGTCCACAGTCTGGCTCTTAAAATTTGTGACCAGCACTGTCAACATCCACGTTCTGTGATTAATTCTGTCTGTGTGTGGGATCTCTATCCTATACAGGACAAAGGAATGAGTCTTCCATTTTGCCTCACTAGGTCAGTGGAGGATCCTGGAGATCTGTTGCATCATTATTATTTATGAATACTGGTCACTAATGTTTTCTGAACTGCACCAAGTTTCCCTGTCTGTGTCTGGCTCTCTTTTTAGTATGAACTCCTCTGTAGCTATTTGTACTTCTCAAATTGGCACATTCTATTTTGGTGCATTTGTGCCGTATTTTTTCAGTGAAGTAGCTAATTAAAAAGAGTATTTTCCTCCAGAATGTGATGTGTGGTCTGAAGCTCAACAGCAGGGAGGTTGCTGTTTGCATTTGTTCGAGAGCAGGGAGGAGAAGGACCCAGGGCAGCTTTGTAGCTCCATGAAACAAAGGAGATGGAGGGAAGGTTATACCTGTGCAATTTCTCTTCCTTGTACACATTTACATGTCAGTCTTGGTTCAGAAACAGTATTTCTCCTTGTTGAGGAAGTAGTGCTGTCCTGTATGTACTCAGAATAAGCCATTGAAAAGCAGAACAAAATATGCCCATAACACCAGAATCAAGAGGTATTTGATTTCCTACAGTTCCCTGATCTGTGACTATAAACTTTAGTCACTATGGCTAAGAGCTTCTTCCTCTGTGGATTTTCTGGTGCCTTAAACAGTACAAGTTTCCATTGCTGTGTTTCCCTTGCACGTAGGGTATTCCTGCTCTCCTCATGTGCCTTTTTTGAAGAAGTCTGTAGGAACCTCAGAGACCTCAACTATGCTGCAATTATACTTTTGGGTTCTGAAGTTACTGTGAGTAAAGACAAGAGAAAGAAAAGGGGCAAAAAACCTTAGAAGAAATAGACAGAAACAAATATTTCATTGGCCTTATTTCCATGGGAAAGCAAGTTAAGTGAAGAAAAAATATAGTAGCTCTTGCTTTTTTCTTTGCCTTGGATCTGCACCACTGTTAAAGGACTGTTTAAGTGTTTTCATACACCTGTTGTTTCCTCCTTGCAGATTCAGCTCTGAGCTTCTGCGCTTTTGAGAGGGCTGTCAGGAAACAGATTGCTTGTGTTGAAGCTCTGGAAGGCAGCAATTGAATCAAGAGGTGACCTCCAGTGAGGGACTCCTTTTTTTTTTACTTATCAGCAAATAAAAGCATGTGCATTGCAGCTGAGATAACCTTAAGTAGTACATTCAGAGCCATTAATCTCTTAGCACCAAGAGCTGAACCTGAACAGCAAACTGCAACTGTAACAGCACAGAATGAAGGATACGGCTGTACCGAAATGCTGGTTCAATAGCCAGCCACAGCTGTGAGAGAAAGGCTGAGGTTTGACACATTGCCAAGAGATCCTGTGGATGGGATTGCCTTACCTAGGAGATCATATTAATTTATCACTCATTGGCTTTTCCAAGTTTATTTTGTTTCCCACTCAGCTTCTTTCTGCTCCAACTAAAAAAACATTTTTTCTTTCTTCCCTTGGAATTTGAGGGACTGTTGCTGGTAAAGACTCTTCATGAGTGTAGTTAAGTCTCTCTGGGTGACTGACTGGGACCTAAACCATGACTGGACAAATCATAAGAGGAACTACCAGATATCTGAACTGCTTAAGTAACTGCTGCTGGCAGCACTTGGCTAAGAGTTGGGTTTTTTGTTGTTTGGTTGGATTTTTTTGTTCTTGGCAAGTTCAGTCCAGCAAGAAATTTGGAAATATTTGTTTTGAAAAGTTGTGCCTTACAGTACTGAGAATCAGGTAGTTCCCAAACAGCTTTTTCTTTTGTGGTTTGGTTGATAGGCTGGAGGGAAGGAATGCCATCCAGAGGGACCTCGACATGCTTGTGAGGTGGGTTGATGCCAACCTCATGAGGTTTAACCATGCCAAGTGCAAGGTCCTACACCTGGGTCGGAGCAATCCCAGGCACAGCTACAGGTTGGGCAGAGAAGAGATTCAGAGCAGCCCTGCGGAGAAGGACTTGGGGCTGTTGGTTGATGAGAAAATGAACATGAGCAGGCAGTGTGCGCTTGCAGCCCAGAAAGCCAACCGTATCCTGGGCCGCATCAAAAGGAGCGTGACCAGCAGGTCAAAGGAGGTGATCCTGCCCCTCTACTCTGCTCTTGTGAGACCTCACCTGGAGTATTGTGTGCAGTTCTGGTGTCCTCAACATAAAAAGGACATGGAACTGTTGGAACAAGTCCAGAGGAGGGCCATGAGGATGATCGGGGGCTGGAGCACCTCCTGTATGAAGACAGGCTGAGGAAGTTGGGGCTGTTCAGCCTGGAGAAGAGAAGGCTGTGTGGAGACCTCATAGCAGCCTTCCAGTATCTGAAGGGGGCCTATAGGGATGCTGGGGAGGGACTCTTCATTAGGGACTGTAGCGATAGGACAATTGGTAACGGGTTAAAACTTAAACTGGGGAAGTTTAGATTGGATATAAGGAGCAAATTCTTTCCTGTTAGGGTAGTGAGGCACTGGAATAGGTTGCCCAAGGAGGTTGTGAATGCTCCATCCCTGGCAGTGTTCAAGACCAGGTTGGACGAGGCCTTGGGTGATATGATTTACCTTAAGGTGTCCCTGCCCACGGCAGGGGGGTTGGAACTAGATGATCTTAAGGTCCTTTCCAACCCTAAAGATTCTATGATTCTATGATAACATTCTTTTTTTTTAAAGAAGCTCATAAATTAGATCCCCAGATGTGTTTCTGCATGGTAAAATTATATGGTAGATGCCTTAATGCACCTCACCAGCAGCTGCTCTCTTGTCCACTTCTCCAGGGCATGCTTTCTTACTGCTTAGAGGAAATGATAGGAAAGGAGAATTGTCATTTAGAGCAACCAAGAGAGGGAGGGGGAATAAGTTATCTTTAACAAAACTTGTTAGCAGTGAGAGAAATTATTTAACCCTACTCCTCTTAAGGGAAGAGAGAAACATTGGCCTGTTCCTTCCCCTATGGTTCTGCTGTGCCTGGATAAATGCTGGAGGGCACCAGGAGAGGAGAGCACAGTGATGATCCCAAACAGGGAAACACATTTTTATTTTGTTAGATACAAAGGGGCTCCTGTTGCCTCACTCATCATGTCAGTGACACAGTTCACTGACTTCAGTAGCTCAATTTTGCTGCCCATCCTGTTTAAAGCAGTGCTTAAAGCAGTGTTGGTGTGTTTTTCTGCAGTTCTGCCTGTCTGCTGGTGGCACTGATCTTGTTTCCAAATAGTTCTTACTGAGAGGGATTTTTCTGTTGCAGTGCAACATTCAACGAGCACTAAATAGCATTTCCCTGACAAATGCTGTAGTAAAATCTTTGGAGACAACCCAAACTGCACAGGGTATTTGTCATCTTTTGCATGTATTGTTCTGTGGCACATAAAGTGCCAACAGGTGTCATTAAAGATGCTGCTGTCTCTCACAATGCTTTTTTAATGGCTGCAGAATGATCCCTGCTGCCCTCACATAGCCAAGCCAGCTGTCTGTATGTATCCCAGGGCTGTGCCTCCACTGGCAATTTTAACTTAAAATCCAAACCCTGGTGTAAGTTCACAGAAGGGTAAAGCAGTGAGTGTAAGGACTGCTATCAAGGGGCAAGGCTGGAGAATAGATTTTCTTGGGTTTATTTTCAGGAACTTATAAGTTCCTGAAGGCCTTTTGCTCCTCAGCCAATTTGCTGTTACAGCCTGAGAATGGGCATCCTGTGAGAATACTCACAGATGGACAGAAGAGCAGGCTGGAGAGAGATTGACATTGTGTATCAAATGTTTTTCTTGCTGGATTGCAACCTGGGATCTTCAAATAACAGTTAGCACTTAAATCAATGGCCTCTAGTTGTATGCTAGTTATGGTGTAGATGAGCATGTTATGAAAAGCTGAGACAAGTGTTTATTCTAACGTGGTACCCAGATTTAATAAACCCTGACACACAGCCAAGCTACAGGAGGCTCTGAAACAGTGTACCAAAAGATCTGTGGTTACTGAATTACTTCAGGGAATATTTTCAGTATGAACCTCTCCTCTACGCACTTCCTTCCTCCTTCAGTGCCCCACAGGGACAAACTCAAGCAGCACTTAGAAGGCTGTTTAGTTGAGAATTGAATTGTAAGACAGATTTTTATGTGGAGGACCTATAGCATTGCAGTGAAATGAAATGCCAAGTTAATAAAAGTATGAAGAAAATTAATCTGCTGTGATTGAGAAAACTGGGCTATATTTTCTTTAAGTGCACTACAATCCAGAAAATTAGTTTTGCTTTGGAATAGATGTTCCTGGCCAAAATGAGATTTGGGATGAACTGTTAAGACATTCAGGCTCCTCTTCTATCTTTTCATCCTCCTATTCTTGTGAAAACCCCTGCCAACTCATCATGTCCTGGAAGAGCTACATTATGTTTTCTTCAGCCCAGCTTGCTTCTCTCACACCCCGTTGTGGGAGTCAATTACAGGTCCCTTCAATAAATTGTCTCTGTTGGTATAAAAGCAGTCTCTGGGGACAAAGTAGCCTGTTTTGTTTACATCAAAGGCTGTTCCACTGTGTTTGGTCCAGCCCTTTGTGCTGTGAATGGCACCAGAACTGTTTGGATGGTGCTTTAATTTTCTGGAAGAACTTGAGTTAATAAAGCATTCTTCTGGTTGTAATTTGTACCCTGTGACTGATAATGGTGGCCTTTGCTGAGATTGCAGGTAGATACAGATTATATCTCCCCATGAATTATCAATCTTAACTGGACATTGACTAACTTTCTTTGAAACACTTATTACTTAAATGCACTGTCCTGTAGCTTTGGAGGATTCTAAGTTTTAGTGCCATATCAAAGAAGTAGATAATTTTGGTGTTTGTAGGGTTTTCTGGTGTTTACATGGGGGGAACACTGTGGACATTCCTGTGCTGTGGACTATTGTGCAGGCTGACCTGAATGAGCTAGTCCTGGAGCTGTAAGCAGGTGTTGGTGGGACAGTACCCATGTGGATGTGTTCCACCTGGGACTTGTCCAGTTTAGGGAATTTTAGGGTTGTGCCGTTTGTATCATGTGGTGATGTCCTCTGATACACACGCACACCCACCCCCCCCACACCCCCCCACATCCCCCCTCACCTCCCAGTCTCCTAGAAGCTGAACAAAAGACAGCAACAAGATGTAGGATATCCTGTTTTGGATAGTAAGTAGACATAGTTAATTAAAGTAGCTATTTGTGTACCTCTGGGACCAAAGCTCTAGGCACCTTGTTCTGGTTATTTGAAGGATACACTTACTGGGAATGAGGAGACCAATTGGCTTGATCCTTGTTACCATGCTTGTCTGGATACTGCACTACACTGTGTGTTTCAGGTCATGGGTTGCCTGCATGTGTTTCAGATGCTTATGTATGTGACACCAAGAAACATTTACTGCTTCCCAGCATGGGTTGAAATCTGCATGCTGCCTAGATGCTTGTTGGAAAAGCAATGGAATGAAGTGCTTCTACTGCCTGACAGCAATGAAAGTGTGAAATCTCTTTGTGCCACAGCTGTCAACAGTCATAGTGTTTGTAGATTGAGCATGGGGATGCACCACTTTGACGTTCCTCATATTTCAGTGCTGCAGGTTCAGCACGAGTCCTGGAGGTATAGTCCTGACCACATTCTGCTGCAGGTACAGGGCTGAAGTTCAGCTCTTGTTGAGGTGGAGGTCCCCATTGTTTCCTGAGATTCGTACTTGGGTTTAAGTGCCTGGATCTCACTGGTAATTATTTGATATACATCTGTAAGAGAATGAAATCTTCAAACTGCTTTCTACTCCTTCACTTTTGCCTCTTAAGATACTGCATTTTATAACAGAGTAGTTTAGTGGCATTTTGAGGGAATTACAAGTTCAGAAATTGAACTTCTAGAAGTGATCTTTTTGGGGGCTTTACTATTAAATAGATTTCCCAGTGTTATATCCCAGGCTCTGCTGAAGAGTTTTGCTATGCATCCATTTCCCAGAGGGAAAGGTTCCAGCAGAACTTTCACAGGGGTGCAGGGTCCAGGCAGGTCCTGGTGGGTCTCACTACACTAGATGAGTGTGTTTACTGCTCCAAGCCTGCATAAACCCTACCACTCTCTTTCCCCAGGCTTCCTGGCACGCTGCTTAGGCAGGGTCCTCTCTGTTCACTGTCTATATGTGCAAATAGATCTATGAAACAGCTGCCTTGCAACCTCCCCAGCCTAGGGCAGATAGCAGTGTATCCCACAGCTCCTTTGGTGAATATGCCAGCTCCTGAGTTCAGTACTACATGGAAGAGGAGACAAAAAGAGGCTCTGTGAAGGTTCCCAAACCATGCAGGTTTTATTGAGCTACTGCAAAAGCTGTGCAGTTGTGCACAAAGCAGTGAAAAAATCCTGCCTCAGAGTCCCTTTCACTGGGGAATAATAACTGAAATTAGGCACAAGTTTTACAGGATTCAGGTTCCTTTTTGTGTAGCTTCTTATCTGAATTGCACATTTGAGTGTCTGCAGGCAGCTTCTTTCTTCCTCACCTGTTGTTATAGGCAAAGTCACCTTTCCGTTTCCCCCCTGTTGCTCAACTTCCCCTTGTTTGTTCAAGTATTGGCCTCCTTCCTGCCCCCTCTTGCCTCCCTCCAGCTCTTTTAAGCTGTGTGGTCTCCAAGCCTGACACCTGAGCCTTTGTTCTGCTTCTGAGGCAATTTTATTGTTTCAGCTCCCTCCAGAGAAGTTAGAGAAAAACAGCTTTTTCAAGGACATTACTAGTTGTTTTCCCCAGGTAGGATTGGTTCAGATAGCGATAGTCTTTAATAACCAGCTGTTTCTGAGAAAGATCTTCCAACGTTCTTCCCCCTCCTCCAAAGCAAGTGGAGTAGCAGACAAAACGCAATAAAAGGTTTAAAAATAGAGATGGTTCATAAAATCACATTAAAATTCATGAATTGTACATAGGTAGATTCCCCAAACTGTCTCTCACATGCATTAATTGTGGGGGGGAAAAATGGGCATGCTTATACACACAGTGTGTCTCCACAAGTTACAAGTTGCCATCATAATAAGGTGTTAATTAAAGTTAGTTATATTTGCGGGTGTTACTGTTCTGATGAAGTTAATAGTCTGGGAAAAAAAAAATAGTTTACTGATCTTGAGACAGATTTAAAAGGGTATTTTTAATAATTTAATGTAATTGTTACCCCTTGTTATTCCCTAGAGCTACACAATTATGTCTTTTGAAAAGAAAACGAAATAGTTTTATTACCAATAGTTAGGAAAAAAAATAAAATCCTTTATGCTTATTATGCCTTTTAGCTCAAGACCAAGTCTTACAGAGATAAAACCCAGGAGAGCTGATGTATAATTTGAAATGTTGCACAAATAGAAGAACCAAAATTAGAAGAGGAAGAAACACAAACATGCTAAAACAATGAAAACAAATTATAAACGTGATCAATTGCAATTCAAGTGGAAGTTGCAAAAGAAAAGAATTAGGCACAACAAATCAGAACAATGCTAAGAGTAATTAGTAACATTGACTATGAAGATTTATTGGTAAGAAGCGCTTTTCAAAGCTCAAGGTTCTGAGAAAGCCTAGACTAAGCTTCCAGATATTTCAGAGGTGGTATGCAGATAGGTCTGTGCTGTTAGTAGAAGTTAAACTACTGATAGAATAAGCAGCACTGGCTCTGTATGAGTTTCCTGTACCTGCTCTGGTGAGTTCCTGCAGATCAGAAAGGGCAGCTGTTTGAGGATGCGTGCCATACTAGGCCTGCTTGGGTTTAGTTCATAATGTTTTACAACTACGCCCAAAATGTATTTGAGAGGGAGAATAATGTGCTGAGCCCAAGTATCTTTCCATGCAAGGGAGCATTCATTTTGTTAGAGGAGGTATGGAGCAGAATGGGAAAGCCCAATTTTGCAGTTCTCCAAAACACGCAGGTACTAATGTGAGATTTATATGCAATTCATAGATTTGCAGTCACAAAGTATGTGGCGCTACTAGCAGTGGGGTCTACTGGATAAATAAAAGAAGTGGTAGAAATGTTGTCTCTGATTGCATGTTGAGCTAGATTCAGACCAAAACCTGATGGCACTAATACAAGGGGCACTCATGATTGTGGAGGGACACTGAGGGAGAAAAATGGACCAAAGGTACCTTCCATTTTTCTAAAATCTGTAATTTTGGGGGTAAATAAAGTGACTTTGGAGGTAAAAATGGCCACAGAGTATTAAAGACCAATGAAAATTAACTCCTGGGGGAGTAGAAAAACATTTTTCTGCTTGAAATACTGCTTTTAATGGTAAACTGTTGGATTAGGATTCTGCAATTGTATGTTTCTGGTACTAATACAAAGCTTCTATGGTTTTTGTATTATCAAGGGGTTACTGACTAAGTCTGAAGCTGGAATCAGCTAGGACAGGTCCATTTTTAGGTAATGCTATGGATATTAGGAGAGAATTTTTGGAAATTGTCCTCATCCCTCTCTGTGCGCATCCCTGTGTCAGTCACTGAATACAAACATTGCACTTCCTCTTCTCCAGTTATGTTCTCTTGCCTCTTCTCAGCTTACCCTTCATGCTTTTCAGATCCTTCACACCTATGGACCTGGGGAGCCTGGCTTTTGGCAAAGTGCTCCTTCCTTCCTTCTCTCAACTAGAATGACTGCCCTGGGGGAGGGAACTCATGGGGATCATTTCTCTCCCCTGTGCTGCCTTGAGGTCCCCTGTAGCACTCCTGGCCTCTTGAACTTGGAAAACACTAGGGTGGTAAGGATACAGCTCTGCAAAATTCTAATAGGTTATTAGAAATTTTTTTTCATTGTAATGTTTAAACTCTGAAGTGTTGTTGACTGTAGGGACAAGGTGAAGAAGTAAATTCCCAGTCATTTTGGTATGTGCAACTACACGTTTACACCTTGTGGATGGGGAAGATTATTCTTTCAGCATTTTCTTGTGTGCTTTAAAATAAGCAGTGAGAAAAAGCTCCTAGCTGGTGTTTGAGTCACGCTTCTGAACAGGTTTACTGCTGCTTTGCATTGGCTTCAATGTTGCACATAAAGCGATGTGATTTACTACAGTGTACTTCATTCATTGTGTCCTATCACAATTAAGAAATGTGTTTGGGATTTTTTTTTAAGAGCATGTTACAGACATTTTTTTTAAGAGCATGTTACCTGTCATACAGGTTATGACAAACAATTTTGGTCTGATTCTGAACACTTTCTTGCAGTTTCATCAGAGGTACCTACACAGACATCAGTGTATTTGTAGCAGGCTTGAATTAGTGCAAGGTGGAGAATAAGCAGACCTTTACGGAAGGCTGTAGTGAAGTGGTAATGATGGCCTTTTCTTTGAGAGGACTTCATGGCACATATGACGTCCATTTCTGTACATTTTGCATTTTTAGAGGGCAGGCAGAGATAAGTAGAATGTTATCTCTGTAAAGAGGCCTGACTAACAAAGCTGGGAGCTTTAGTAGCACCTGGGCACCACGGCTGGCTGTGTCTGAGCCTGACTTCCCTGCCCAGTTCAAATTCAGTCCAGCTGCACCACTCTGGCACTGGTCAGGCTTGGACACTTATAGTCTAATTTATCTGTGTTTGCTCTATGGCTTTGTAATTCCTTGTCATAAAGGAACTGGCATTACTCCAGTGGCTTGGTCAGTAAATGGGGAGTCCTTTGCCTCTAACAGCAAAGTAAGTGAAAGATGCCTTCTTCCTTCTTTCTTTCCTCGCCAGCTACGCTGTCTGTTAAGAAGTCTGGAACTTACTGGGATACACAGTGTCCCACTTTGAGTAAAGAAGCTGTGGCAGTGAGAAAGAGAATGAAATTTAAAGTTTTGAGGAAAAAAAGTAAGTAGGGAATTTCAGCATCTCTCAGTCTGCCAGCTCATTTTTATTCTATCAAAAATAAACTGTGAGCATAAATCAGCTTCTGTCATCATGCTTTCTTTCAAATTCTTGTTTCACAGGAGGCCGTTACTGCAGCACACAAGTGATGGAAAGTGCCTTCTCAGCCTTAGTTTATTGTCAGTGCTACAGAGTAGAGTGTCAGCCAGCTTCAGACCTCAGCACTACTCTTCTTTGAAATGAGGGACCAAAGAGCAGTCAGTTACTTGGATCCTGGATGTCTCTTCACCAGAGGCATGGAAGTTGTTACCCTCAGGAGCCATGCTGAGCTTATACTGAGTCCAATTACCTCTGAAGTGATATTTCATAATAGGGATGTGATCACATGTATTGCCAGGCAATATCTTTTTATTTGACAAGTTTTCTGATTGTAAGTGACTGATCTCATTAATAGGTAATTCTGGAGGAACAAAAGAGAAAAGAAGCAGGTTTCTCATTAAGGAATTCAGGCAAATTGGTGTAGACCTAAGACTTAACAGTGGACTGTCTAGTCAATATTTTTAAGTTATTATTTTAATATAGTACTTGATTTAAAGAAAATTACACTAGATGTATCCTTCTCAGTAGCACTGGCTGTATTCAGCTTTCCAAAGCCAACAATAGGAATCAGACCTACTGTGCTGCTTTTCCTTTTATCACCTCTACTTTGCCTGGCTCTACAGATGACCCTGACTTAAAAGTAGACACAAAAATAGTCCTTTGTGTATGTGCACATGCGTGTGCACACTTACATGCCATTTGTGCTCAGAATTTTATGCACACATGTATGCAAGACAGGCAATTTGGGAGTCTGGACTCACAAACCCCCATTGTTAATACTGCTCAGATTGATACCCACTTTCGAAAACTTGGTTCTTTGGCTTTGGAAGGTTACAGGAATATGAAATAATGATTTATGAGAATCTTGTTTTCTGGTGTTCTAGCTTATTTCTTAAATTTTAACTTCTGATTCTTACTGCAAAACGCAATATTTATTTCCTTTAATGTGTTTTGTTTTCTCAGCTTCTGGTAGCAAAAAATTGCTGTGATTTTCTAATTTCTCTGTAGCTATCCTGTGGTTTTATTTTCTCCTTCTGTGGCTGGCTCACTACACTGTTTTTACCTAATAGGAATGCAAAGCCATTTAGCCTTTGCTGCCTCAGCAATTAAAAAGCATTAGGTCATGCTCCAGCACTAGTCCCCTTGGGTCTTCTTTGCAGTGTTACTGAGTTGTTTCCAAATATAATAGATAATCATCCTATGTTGAGAGAGATGGATCCATTGTGACAGCCTTGTGCTTGCTTCTTAATAATGAGCAGATTTAAAGTAATTCATGGACAAAACCAGGCTGCTTTGAAATTTCTGGCTATACCTGTCTCCTTGATGTCTTAATGAACTTTTGATTAGTTGTGGACATGTTAAATGTGAGCCAGGAAATGTCAAAGACAGAAATCAAGGGGGAGCAAGAGAACAACATTGCATCACTGATAACATTTAACTGCCTTACTTCTCCCTGTGTTTGCAGGAAGAAAACCTAGTGTATACCCTAAACCAGACCCTTGTGTGGGGTATGTGCAAGAGTAAGACAACCCTTTCCTGCGTGTTTTGCACCAAACCCTTATCCTGTGTGCCTATCTGGGGCGGAAGAAGCAATATAATCAAGTTTTATGGGTTGCTTGCACAAACCTTTGCTTGTGGATCTAAATCCTGTTGTTCCTGCCTGAAAATTCAGAATTGCGAGTACGCAGATGATTTTTTTGAAAATTTAGTTCTAAAAAGCTCTTTGGGATGAGTTTTCCCTGGTACATAAAATTCTTTTAGCATTAAATTCAATTAAAGTCTGTTATGCAATCTCCCTGTTGCAAGACACTCCCAGGACTGTCTTTATCAACTCTGTATGATCATACAAGACTAAGAATATCTTTACTTTTAGGCATTCACTGTACTTTTTGTGCATGCCTGACATCCTTTGAGGTTTTCTGGGAGTAGATAACTGCTTGCCTTTTGTGTTGATCATTTTGCCTTTTCACTGTACCTCCTTGGCAAAGGGAATTTGTTCTCATTATAGGGAATGTCCTAATGGGACCTGCCAGTGAAATAATGAAATGGAGAATGATTTTTTTTTTTTCCCCTAGAGACAACATCATCAAAAGATGAAAGTTATGTACAGTGTAGATAACTTGCCTTGACAGTGCACAAAGAACATGGTCACAAACTTATATGCAAATATAAATGCCCAAAAATGAGAGAGATAAAATAAAACTTTGTTGTCAGTTAGGACATGTTTTCTTTTCCCTTGTGGGAAGGTTGTTATCACCCAAAACATTATAGTTATTTTACTTTTGCTATTTAGAACTTGTCAGTCAAGAATTCTTGCACTGTGCAGGTAAGTTTCAGGGAGACAGAGTAGTCAACAGACAGAAGCATTACAGTCTGCTCAAGATCTCCTCAAATTCCTCATGGAGACACAGATACTTTCAAGCTGTCTTTGTCTCCATAGTTGACCAAGTCGCTTGAGCGATTTACTTCATTGTTGGTGTCATTGCTGGCTCATGTCAGTGAATCATATCATGACTTCCTGCTGCCCAGCACACTTCATGCAGGACTCTGGTTTATTTCTCATTGGTCCTTAGGATAGCCAAGTGTGCTGGGGCTTTCATAAAAGTTTGCTGTCATTAGTGACCTGCACAAGCTGATTTCTTCAATGGGAGACTTGATATTCTGAAGATAGAAATGACTTCACTTTTCTTTTGACCACCTTTATGTGAAAAATTTGCAGTGAAAAGCCCAGACCTTGCTCACACAGATGGAGTGATACTAACTTAATGTGTGTCAAGCAATTAAGCTGAGAGTAAGAACCAATATGAGTACTTATTCCTGTTTAAATGTTAGCTAGCTCTGCTTAAAGGTCAGTTCTTACCTCCTGTTTTGCCTAGTAGGATGCTAGGTACACACAGCTTCTTGAAATGGAAAGTAATGACTCTCTTCTCATTGTGCAGTTCTAATCTATACTGCCCTCAGATCTCAAGCTTCTTTTCTCTTGATTTCTTGCTCTAAAGTGCAGCTGCTCAAGCTCAAGTAAGGACACTTCAGTCATTAAGTCTGGTTTTAAGATCCTTTAAGAGAAGAAGAAGAAGAGACAACACTGGGCACCCTCCCTCAGAATGCCTTTCAGTAGGTTCTTTAGTACCTCAAAATTAAACATGTCAAAGTCAGAGAAGTTAACTATGGTAAGGAGGATGACAGAGAAAGATCAGCATACAGTCGTCTCTGGTACTCCTTCTGCTAACTTACCATCTTTCAGAACTGCTGTCTCCAGAGGGCTTATATTTGTCAGTTTGCCATAGCCTACAGCCAGTTGTAGATGTTCCTTTTACACATCCAGACCCAAAAGTTTGTGCCAGAAATAGGAATCACAGAATCCCAAGGGTTGGAAGGGACCTCAGAAGATCATTTAGTCCAACCCCACTGCAGGGTAACCTAGAGTACATCACACAGGAACTTGTCCAGGTGGGCCTTGAATATCTCCAACGTAGGAGACTCCACAACCCCCCTGGGCAACCCGTTCCAGTGCTCTGTCACCCTCACAGTAAAGAAATTTTTCCTGATGTTCACGTGGAACCTCCTATGATCCAGTTTACACCCACTGCCCCTTGTCCTGTCACTGGACATCACTGAAGAAAACCTAGCTCCATCATCCTGACACTCACCCTTTACATATTTGTAAACATTGATGAGGTCACCCCTCAGTCTCCTCTTCTCCAAGCTAAAGAGTCCCAGCTCCCTCAGCCTCTCCTCATAAGAGAGATGTTCCATTCCCTTAATCATCTTTGTGTCTCCGCGCTGGACTCTTTCAAGCAATTCCCTGTCCTTCTTGAACTGTGGGGCCCAGATTTAGATGAGGGAATTGAATGTACTATCAGCAAGTTTGCTGATGACACTAAGCTGGGAGGAGTGGCTGACACGCCAGAAGGCTGTGCTGCCATCCAGCGAGACCTGGACAGGCTGGAGAGTTGGGCAGGGAATAACTTGATGAAATATAACAAGGGAAAGTGTAGAGTCCTGCATCTGGGCAGGAACAACCCCAGGTTCCAGTATAGGTTGGGAAACGACCTGTTAGAGAGCAGTGTAGGGGAGAGGGACCTGGGGGTCCTAGTGGACGACAGGATGACCATGAGCCAACACTGTGCCCTTGTGGCTAAGAAGGCCAATGGCATCCTGGGGTGTATTAGAAGGGCGGTGGTTAGTAGGTCGAGAGAGGTCCTCCTTCCCCTCTACTCTGCCCTGGTGAGACCCCATCTGGAATATTGTGTCCAGTTCTGGGCCCCTCAGTTCAAGAAGGACAGGGAGCTGCTGGAGAGAGTGCAGTGCAGGGCAACAAAGATGATTAAGGGAGTGGAGCATCTCCCTTATGAGGAAAGACTGAGGGAGCTGGGTCTCTGTAGTTTGGAGAAGAGGAGACTGAGGGGTGACCTTATTAGTGTATATAAATATATAAAGGGGGAGTGTCACGAGGATGGAGCCAGGCTCTACTCAGTGGCAAACAATGATAGGACAAGGGGTAATGGGTACAAACTGGAACACAAGAGGTTCCACTTAAACTTGAGAAGAAACTTCTTCTCAGTGAGGGTGATGGAACACTGGAACAGGCTGCCCAGGGAGGTTGTGGAGTCTCCTTCCCTGGAGACATTCAAAACCCGCCTGGACGCATTCCTGTGTAACATTATCTAGGTGTTCCTGCTCCGGCAGGGGGATTGGACTAGATGATCTTTTGTGGTCCCTTCCAATCTCTAGCATACTGTGTGATACTGTGATACTGTGTGACTGCACACAGGCTTCTAACTCCTCCTGTTTATTCCCCATGCTGCGTGCATTGGTGTACAGGCATTTCAGGGAGTGAGCAGAGCACGCTAGTGGCACCCTTGGGAGGTGGGAGGCCTTCTGGTCTTCATTAACCCTAGAACAATGCCCCACTAGTTCAAACCCAGCTACGACCCCCTTGCACTTTGAATCTAACCTAGAGCTTTGTGAGTGAGCTCTGCTAACTCTTGCCCTGGTACACTTTTTCCCCTGCAGGACAGGGTCTAAACAATTATCCTTCCCCTCAAATGAAACAATAGATTGAGAGTCCTCCCTAGACCGCCATCCTTCAAGCCCTAGCATGTTTCTCTTGGGCTTGTCTCCAACAGGCCCAGTTCTCTCCCTTTCCCCCTTCATATCTAGTTTAAAGCCCTGTCAATGAGCCCTGCTAAGTCCTGCCCCCAAAACCTTTTCCCCCTCTGGGACTGGTGTATCCCACCTGCCACCAGCAAACCAGGTGTCTCATATAGCAGCCCATGATCGGAAAAACCCAAAACCCTGCCTTTGGCACCAGTCCCATAGCCATACAACAATCTGCAGACTCTTCCTATTTATCTCTTCACCCTTGCTTGTAACAGGTATGGAGGCAAACACCACTTGCGCTCCAGACCCTCTAACCAGCCGTCCCAGGACCCTGAAGTCTCTCTTCATTTCCCTTGCCCTCCTTGTAATAATTTCATCACTGCCGACCTGAAAATATTTGTTCTACTTTGTAATAGCTTTGCCATTTGGTATCAAAATGCAACAGTTCTCCAAAATACCTTACTTAGGGTTGTTTTTTTTTTTCCAGAAACATTGTGAAGTCAAATAGTTAGTATTTGTTCACTCAGGATCGTTTTTTTTTCACAGCTGACTAAGATTCTCTTGACCTCAAGCACAGAGTAAAGATATCTATAATTCCTCATAGACTTAGGTTTACTCAAGATATTAGCTCAGGTGAAGTGTCTCACCACTTTTAAAATATAATATGGATCAGTCCCATCCACCTAAATTAGATTCCAGTGAATATATCTGTGCAATAAAATGGAACATGGAGAATTGAGGTATTTCTTCAAAGGCAAGGTACTGGCTGTCTGGCTGTTAGCTATTTCTGTTGGTGAGCTGCAGTGTATTTCTGATTGCAAAACCACTCCACTGTTGTTTTTGCAGACTTCTATTCAGCTGTTAACTTTGAGAAGGAGAGCTGCACCACAGCTTTAGATAGAGTCTTTTTCCCAGGACAGGGAAAGGGTGAAACCTTATCACAGGAGTACGAGTCCTAAGGGGTGTTGTCTTTAATTAAGAAATGCATGTTCTGATTTGTTTTCTAGGAGATTGATTTGTGTAGAGAGGCATGGGATGGGTGCTGGAGCATCCCAAACTATTATGAGCTTAGAACTTTGAAAAGACAGGGATGTCTTTACGTTGTGTAAATGACTGCCATATAGGCTTTCACAGCAGGTAACTGTTCTACTATGATAGAAACCAAAAATAACAAACTGTTTTCTCTTTTGAACAGCATCCTTGAGCACATACTGCTTCATTATCTTGCTAACATTTATTGTCTTCGAAGGCAACAGTATAACATGGGGAGGCAAAAAGATTGTTTTGACATTTTGCACGTTACAGGAGTGTGGTAGCTAGGTGAGGTTTGCAGCATCTCAGATCCTTATTTCTTCTTCACTATTTGTCTTGTGCTTTCTCACAAAGAGACAATGCCAAAGGAAAAATAAGCTTTTAAATATTTTAAAGTGTCCATTTAAGGTTAATTTCTCAGAGAACTGAATCAGACAGTGTTTGATAGCTCTCTGTAATATCTTCATTAAGAATGCACCTTATTTGACATTTTTAAGCACTTAGACCTATCCAAACAAAGTTCGGTGAAGACTTATCTATATTTCATGTTTTGTAAGTTTATCTCTCTGTGTAAAAAATGTCAAGTGAAGCATTATACCACTGCTGAATGTCTTTATGCAGGCTGCACTGAATATCAGTATATCCAAAGCAGGCACAAGCTTCACATTTGACTGTTTATTTTAGAATATTTTAGGAAACTTCCCATTATAATAATGCATCACTCTGGTGCTGGTCTCAGTTGTGATCAACCAGCCTAAGCAAGTTACTGATGCCTCAAACTGTGCTGTCTAGCATTGTTTAGAACCACAGTCAGGCTATGTCTGCAGCGTGTTATGAGGCATAGAGCAGAGAATCATATAGGTAGGTATTTCTGTCTCTGCTGGGTTCCTGCATCATGGGTTGGCTTTTACAGCTGTGTATTTGGGAAAGCCATCTCCAGCTATGCCTGTGTGTACACCAGTAAGACTCAATTCTCCCTTAGTGCACAGTCCCCGCAGGTGTCTGTAGCCAACGCAGGGAATTTGAACAGGAGCTTCCAGAGATTAAAAAAGGGCAACTACTGACACTCATCCCCAAATCCAAATCTACCCACCCCTGCCAGCTTTCTGCAGCTCAGATAAAGAGCCTACCTATTCTAGCGTGTGACATTTTGTGTGCTCTGGGCATTGTGTAAACAAGTACGTTAGTAACACTCTTACAGATGCACCGTGCTGTGTTCTGCAGCTCTGTAGGCAATGGACATAATACAAAAAGTTAGCAAAGGCAGTGGCTTAATTCAATCAGGTTGCTCAAAGAACTGTGAGGAAAAGGAGACAATAAAAAACTTTCGGTCTCTGCATTTCTTATTTTATTTTTTTTTTCATTCCAATTTTTCAAACAAACAGTGAAAATCTGAAGGTTCCTTGTTTTGTTATGTTATAGAACTTTGTTTGGTGCAAGGATTTAATTTCAGGTTTAAAATCTTTGTGTTATGGTGGCTATGAGTACATGCCCAGGTAGGATGGCTGGTTAGTGATATTGTTTCGTATAACCTGTCAGAGGTTGTAGATGTGGAGGGGTTTTTTGGTTGGTTGGTTGGTTTGGAGTTTTGTTTTAGTCTGTGGTTAGCAGCATTTTTTAAGCAGTGAAATGTGTTCAAGAGACTAAATTCCCAATTCCTGCAGCAGTGATTAGGAGGAGCAAAAAATTTGGCAACCTGTCATTGTCCTCTTCTCTCACAGTGGTTTTGTTCCTTGAAGGAAGTGTTTTTCTAATAATATGAACCATAAATCAAGCAGAGAAGGTCTTTAGTTCTAGCTCAGTATGATTTTTCTAACTCTTCCATGCGAAAAACTGTGTTGTTCTGACTGACATGGCAATTTCAGAGAGTAATGAGTAAAGATGGATGTTCCCGAGCAATTAATCAAATTTCTTTTGGCATCTCTCTCTGTCAGTATTCAAGGCTATTATTTAGTTATTTCAGAAAGTAGATGAAGGCAGATCATAGTCATCAACTCCCTTTGTGCTAGCTGATGCAAAACTTGGTGATAGTAATAGGTGCCCAAATGGGAAGAGGTGGAATTCTGAAGTACCATCAGGGTCTGTATCTCCTTCCAATACTTTGACTGACAGATGCATAGTGAGGAAAGGTATCCCTCAGTTCCCAGTTAGTTGCTGAATCTTGCTCTTGGTTTGTTGGGGTTTTTTGGTTGGTTGGTTGTTGGAGTTTTTTTGCACCTGTGAAACATAACTCATAGAATCATAGAACAGTTTGAGTTGGAAAGGACTTTAAGATCATCCAGTTCCAATGCCCTGCCATTAGCAGGGACACCATCTGCTAGACTAGATTACTTAAGACCCTGTCCAACCTGGGCTTGAATGTTGCCAGGGAAGGAGCATATCTCTTTTTTTTTCTTTTAATGGGAATGAATTTAGTTTACAGCTACATCAGAAGGAGGTTTGCAAGCGGCTTCTGCTAGTGCAGAACTGGACTGTAGACCAGGTGCAATTGCTAGCTGCAGCTGAAGAAAATCAAAGCTAAAGGTAACCATAAGCTAAAATTCTTCCTACTTGTGCCCTTCATTTCAGAATGCTTCTGTACATGCTCAATTTAACTGTCTTTCCACCCAGTATCCCTTCTTGTACATGCAACAGAACTGCTACCCCACTGCCATAAGTGGATGAGAGATAGTTCTAACTTTTGCCTGAGTCTGAAGTTGTTTGGATCTTTCTTTTTATTATTTTAAAGTAGACAGAAAGAAGTAGCAGAGATCTAAAGCAGTGATGCAGTAACTCAGCCAGCTCTGCCAGGCAGCTTCCTTCATTAGAAAACCTGACAAATCTTACTCCCAGGATTCAGAATTAGTCTCTGAAAGTTCCTATCTGAAAGCAGTGTGCGAGGGATGTACTCAGCCTTTGCTTTGCATCAAAGCAGGACTGTAAGCAAGCAGGGAAGTTTGTGCTTCTCTGTTTTCCTACACTCTGCAAATACCTGCTGTTTAATTCTACATACACACATGCACATATATGTATATGCTCAGAAAGGAAGAGAGACTGAAAAAATCTTCAGGAGGCAGAGTGAAGAGCATGGCATAGAATACCAAGTATCATCCTTGGTACGTAATAATTTAAAACGCAGTGTATACTGTACAGCTTTATAAACTGCTTGTGTTTATGCATATTGTGTGTTTGAGTGCGTACATGCATTTTTATCTATATATGCTGCTTCAATCACTTCAACTTGAGATGCGATGTTGAAAAATCTATGGCTAAAAATGACAAAGAAAACAGAAGCATTAAGAGTAAAAAGGTAGCAGAAACACAAGCTACAGAAAACTCTTGGAAGACATGAAAAGGCACAGACAGCTTCATGAAAGAGGACTGTAGCCCTTTTTCGCCACTCAACCGCTGATCTGGCCTGATAGCCCAACGCCTGTCCATTTGCTAGAAGTAATCCAGAAGTCTGTCTGAAGCATTGGGAAATTATGGTTCATGCATTTGTGCTTAGCTATGCCTCACAATCCTATTAAAATCAATCTGAAGACAGAGTTAGGGCTAAGAAGGAGGTGGTAAGAGCCAAATGTGGCTAGGTGATTTGCTGTGGGATAAGGGATGATTACGTAATTAAGCTTCTTTTGTTGCTGGTGTTCATAGACATATGAGCAGACATAGATTTTCATGACTGTAGTTACCATTCTGTTTATAAGTGGATTTTACCCTGCATGTTCAGGATGTACATGTCACTGATCAGTTATGTTAACTGCATCGTGTGGGACTGTACCCTGGAAGGAGAATGAGGTATGTTTCAAGTCAGTATGTTGCTATGTTTAGGTTTTGTTCTCTCCAAATGAAGAAGTGCTCATGCAAACCATACAAGAGTTCATTTCTAAGGCTTTAATCTTCTCAAGAAAACGCATTTTAGAGTATGAGCAGAAAAGCAAAACCAAGCATTCTCCCTTTTCCAAGATCTAAACCTTGACATCCTTTTTTCTTGCAGACTGAATGGTTTTTGCTGTCACACTTTGGTTCTTTTTCTTTTTTACATCTAGCAGTTGAGCCCTCAATGTACAGTCACAATATCACAGTAAAAATGTTCAACTTCATACACCGAAAGCTTTATGTGCTTTATGGCCAACTGAAGCCAATAGAGTAAGTCAGAGAGTGTAAAGTGTGTAACTGCTAGCAGGGTCAGAGAACACACCACATGTCTTATCAGACATTTAATCACATAAGTTTGATTCCACTCGTAGAAGAGTCTGGGCAAGAACCTAGTTTCTTTCACTGAACCTTTCTGTCCTAAACCCAACATGACAGTCCCTGCACTTCGTGTCATGGTATGGGATGTGCACTTTGCTAACATCAGTGCATCAAGAATCAGTGTGGCAGGAAACTTCGAGGCAGTTCGCAGCTTGGAAATGAGTCTTTTAGCTGGACCACTTTGTGCTTGAGGTTATGCTAGGAGATATGTTCTTTCTGCAGCTTGGTGTGGTTGTATCTCACTGGCCCTGGAACACTGATGCCAAGTGTAGACAGAATTGCAAAGAAGCTGTGATTTCACACAGTGAATGAAAGCCATTATGGCAGAGGTATATGATACCTGCTAGAGAGGTGAGTCTCCAGCTTGGGCTAATAGATAGACATAAACAATGTGCATTTTGTGTGACTTCCCAAGATTGGACAGATGATGAAATGCTTGTGCAATGAAGAGTCATCCCTGAACCTCTTGCTCAGAAAAGAGAACATCTCTTTCCCACTGAACATCCCTTTAAAATGCAAACTGTTATCTTTGCAGACTTCAGTTATCTCCTTGATGAGAGAGATACCTGTTTCTGTAATAATTCTTTTCAAGGAATGCACCATACACAGTAAGTGAGCCCTATACCTAGAAAGCAAACCACAATCCTTAAAAAAGAAAACTAACAAAAAATACAGGCCACCACCACCAAAAAAAGGAACTGGAATATCAGTGGAATTAATATAGTGGCAAGGAAAGGAAGCAGTCTCTTGAAAGTTGAGAGTTGGATAGATGTGTGTTACAATAACTATAATGAGCTGGATCCATTGCTGCTGGTAAAAGACTGTAAATATTTCAAAGTTAGGTTCCACAGATAAAATGTTCTTGAAAGTGATTTGGCTGCAAGTGAAGAAGCATCCAAAGTTTGCAAAGAAGAGTGAGACAAAAATATTTCCCCATTTGGAATGTAGTTGAAAAAGAATGAACTTTATCACCAAATGATAAGGAGTAAGTTAAAGAACACCTTCAATCCTTGTCTGCTGCAGATGACCCTGATTGACTTTGAGACAGTAACAAAAGCTTAATCTCTTTTGCAGTGTATTGAGAGATGGCTGGGGGAGATTGACTGTGAAAGGGTAGTCTCTGAGCTGAGCTCAGAAACACACATGAAAGGTAAATTGTTTTAAAAGTTCCAAATACCATTACATTTTCCTTTGTAACTTTGCTTAAACCTTTTAAATTCTTGTCTGCCGCACAAAGGCATAAAGCAAATGTAATCACTTCTGTACCGCAAGGAAAATTCCAGGCGTCTGACTGGATAGGTGTATGTGGGTGGGGGAAGGAGTGAAGACTTCTGTCAATGAGAGCAAGGCTTCTGTCACTGATACAATGAAAAACTGGTTAAAAACTATAAATGTCTACAGACACCAGGTATTTACTGTCATTAGCAAGTTAGATCTCAGTTGCTAAGTAGTCCAGCATCCAAGCTCATTTCTAGAAGAGACATTTCTAGGCAAAAAAAGAAAAAAAAATCTGGACAAATTTTGTCAGCCCCAGGGGGCAGAGTGTGAGGTCTCCTTTCCCATGGAAGTGGTTATTGGAAGTTGCTGTCAGTTGTTCTGTGAAGGAAAGAGAAAAGCTAGCTGTGGTGGTTTAGCAATGTTGCCACCCAGGATGGGTGTTGTGTTCTCCTAAGTAACTAAATCACATGCTTAATGAAAAAGAAATAAACTAATTCCTCTTTCTTCTGTTGATACTGAACTGCAGCCTTGCAGCTAGGAGGGTAGGCACAGTGTGAATTCAAATGAACCTGGCTAAAACCTAGCAGACTTGCGCTGGTGGTAGCCTGTGGTAAAATACTGCTCTTAACCAGGCTTTTCAGCTGATCTTACAGCAGCATTGTGGAGGCTGTGGTCTTGGCCAAGTGAGTGAGGACAGACTTTTATGTGTGCAGAGGAGAGTGGGGAATGGGAAGGATTCAGGATGGTGAATGAGCAGCAGAGCCATTGCTCTGTCTTATCTGGGATTTTGAGTAGATGACAGATTTGCAGGTAATATAACAATCATCTCATCACACTATGCTGCATTGTGCAGAAAAACTTCCTTTTGTACCTTAGGATATTTCCATCTGCACTCAGTGTCAGTTGTACTTTTTTATCTCCAATTCCATGTATCTCTCTGGGAGGAAAAAAAGTCTAACTACCCTGATCAGTGTCTGCTTTTAGAGTTCCTATTTAGCATACTGCTATCATGCTCTGCAATAAGGCATAATTATTTCCCTTTAAACTTCTCTTGCAATTTTGCCCTCTTTTCAGAGGTGTTTTATTTATCAGAGCATAAATTTATACATCTGAGATCAGAGTACCTCATGCTTTGCTTCAACATAGATCCTTAGCAGTTAGAAATTATATGAAAGGCAAATATAATTGAATTCTTGTCCTTGCAGCCACCTGGCTTTGTGGTTCACCCTTTGATTCAGAGCTCCTGTATTTTATCTATTGCTTCCACAGTTGTGTGTTGGGGTTTTTTCTCAGAATTTATTACTTGTCTTGGAAAGGCAGTACCCCTATCAGATATTGTTTCCTCCTTCCCCCCATGCTTTTGCCCACAAGCAGCAATGGGTGCTGGCCCAGAATGGCAGTATAGAGGAAGGTGAGGAACTGCATTGCCTCATTTCCTTCCCTTTACAGCAGGGTGGAAAAGGAAAGATGAGGTCTAAAAGTGGAAGCAGACACATGATTAAATGAGATCGGGCCACAGGTCATCTGAAGCACTTGGGAACTGCTGTGAGATTTAGGAGGAATGTGTGTGCACACACATGTAGGAGGGTACACAGACAATCACTGTTCCTCTCGTGGTCATTTTTCTGTCACAGAGACCAGTGTGTTGCCCACTGGGGTCACAGAAAAAAGTGATACCCATACCCACTAATGTGAATTAGATACTTCACCACTGTAGCTGACACAAGTGCCCTGTTCTGCTTTACTTTGGATTGCTGTCACTTCGGGTTGCCAGTTACATCCATTCTCAAGACAGTACTTTTGTATGCTTTGTGTTTGCATGGCATTGCAGGTTTTAGTTGGTATCCTTTAAAAGCAAAATGAGAAAAGAATTAATATTATCAGTCTGTAAAAAATATCAGAGAACCTCTGTCAATATTTTATACTGCTTTACTTTTTTTTTTTTTACTGGAACCTTTTTGTGAACACAGGAATATTTATTGTGTTGATTTAAACACTGCAAGCAATGTATCTGTTGTTTAGGTCTCGCTAGTCTCTCGTCCATGTAATGCTTAATACAGAATGAGTTTTTTTCTGTACATTTCATGTCTGAGCAAGTTTCCTGTTGCAATCATCTAATACCTTTACTTCTCCAGAAACAGTCAAACCTTTAGGAATTATATGTTCTGATTTTGGAGAGTGGTTAGGTATGGCTAGACTCAAGAAAACAAGTGAGGGGTTCCAAAAAGCTGATGACTTATCAAGCTTTTTTCCTCTCATGAAGAGTTTTCTTTCCTTTAATTTTTAGATTAAAATCATGATTGCATAAACACAGTCCTCAGAATGTTGAAGTTTATAAGTGGCATAACTTTGTGAGTATGGTCAGGGAAATATTCTATTTCAGAGATGGAATTTTCTCCTCATCCCCTTTGTTTAGAATGGCTACAAATAATACCCCCCCTTATCTTCTTCCGTGTTGTATGATGACCTCACTCCCTCTGAGCATTTTGTAGGTAGGATGCACTGCCACTGTTTCCTCCCCGTTTCCTCCGTGTGCCCACTTCCATGTGGCTTCCGTGTCTTTTCAGTGTGGACTGGCATTTTGGGGCAGCTGAGGTAAGTTTCCTTCAACAAATTCTTTGTCATACATTCACACATGTCTGCACACGCTTTGTGTTTTGGGCTTGCTGCCTCTACTGTGTGTGTACACATTTCTCATCTGGGGAGTGCTAATTACCTGAGAAATATTGGAGTAGCATGAGACAGAGTGCAGAGCAGTGTGGATTTGGTGAGGAGAGGGAAGATGATGTCTTAAGCATAGAGTGGCTTTGGTTCACTCTTCCTTCTTTTTTCAGAACATGGACTTTGTGGATTATTATGACTAGTGGCATCCTATTAGAAAAACTAAACCCTTGATTTTTCAGTAGTTTAAAAATTGCACATCTAGAAAACATTGTCCCTTTTACTTTGCAAAGTACGTTTGGAGCCTGAACTCCAAACCTAACCATGCTTTTGTTTGAGTATTTTAAAGTTCTGTAGCGCATTTCTATACACTTTGTTACTTCAGGAACATATGATTTAGAGAAGTCTTATGTGTTCACTAGAAACAAATCTTGTTCATTCTTTCTTTCTTACCATAACACCTGCAAATCTCGATTACCAAAGGAAAAACAAATTTAAATTACTGAAAGAGAAAATAAATTGCTAAGTCATCATGCTACTGGAATATAGAACTTTTTATTTTTTGGTCAAAAGGCTTAATTTTTTTATTCTTTTTTAGCTGTTTGCTGATGCAAAATGACCCATCGAAAGACCAGCATATAAGTAATAAACTTATTAAACCTAAATTGCATGGCATGAACTTTCTGTTTCATATTTCATTAAGTTTGAAGTCCTCAAAGTTCTCTAGAAAGCCCTCCAGGCAGATGACTAAATTAAAGAGGGTAGTTACTCACAGGCTTAGAAGACGAGTAAGGGACATTGGCAAAGAAGGATAAGTGTTAAGCTGTCTGTCTCTGCATAATAATTTTATTGCCTGGCTTCATGTATCATAATGTTGGAGGTATATTACCTAAAGTAAGTAATGCTGTGCTCCATTAAACACATTATGTTGTAAATAATTAAGACGCTTAATTTTAAAACTTTGGGTAGAATGTAATTACCATACTCCATGCAAAATCAATGGCTACTCCAACATTGTAAGTAAACATTAAAAACAGTGTTTCATGAACAGACACAGTTGGCAACTGTTTTATGAATGTATTTTATAAGCTGCTTTTGGTCGTGGTCAGATGAGATGGAGTGGCTCACATGCATAAGTTAATTTTCTAAAATAGTCTACATTGAAGATTTGTTCTTCTTTTGAGCAATGAAGGATGCTTCTTGCTTCAGTCAGCAGCAGCAGAATGCAGAGATCCACACCAGAGTCAAATGCATGGTGCTTGGCAGGACTAAGTGCATTTGGTGTTTAATAGGACTGAGCGTGCTTTGCAGCCTGCATTCTATGGCTATATACATATCTTGCACTTATAAGGTATAATAACAGGTGGGGAATGAATCCCTTATGATTTTTATTCTGCTCTAAAGAGCTGGGAGCTCAAGAAATGAAATCTCAGCTGTGAAGATCATTCAGTTGAACCAAACAAGGTGATAGAATTGAAATATGGAATTTAGCATGTAGTTCTACCCAAATTTTCATTCAGAGTTATGCTAGGAATTTGTATGACTGTGTTACATATAAGCTCTGTCTAGAAATATTTATAAAAGGAACCGCACACACAAACAATAGATTTGTTCGAGGTGAAATTCAGGCTTTTCAATTACTTTTGATGAGACAAATGTTTCACTTGCAGTTTGTGTAGTGGCTCTGTTAGATTGGCCTTTCCAAGAGTTTGGAAACAGAAAAGGCAAGTAAAGCCAAGATGCTGGCCTGTACATCAGCTTAGCATTTTGCTTGCAAACATTTCTTAGGTCTCAGAGAAGTGTTAGGAGGAAGCAGAAGATAATGCATGTAGCTCATCCATGAATGCTGCTCTCTCATGTTTCCTGTTTGAAGGAAGTTGTGTGGGTACAGTTTACAAGCTTGTGGCTGAGGCTGGAAAATTCTTTTAGGGTACCATAAACCCTTGAACAGCACACTAATATATTGAGAAAATGAAGACTTTCACAGGCAGTCCTTCGTGGCATTCAGGAGAGTTACTCTGGATCCCGTGCTGATATAAGATCAAAACTCATTCCCTTACATGACTTACAGCAGGATATCCTCTTTTTAAGGCTTCATACTTGGAGAAATGCATTTCCTGGGCAGGCCATCAGTGCTTCAGCAGCAAATTTTCCATACACACTGTAAGATTGTCCTCATCTGCTTGCTATTTAATTCAGTTGTTTTGCTTTGGGTTGATGATGTTTTTTCCCCAGCGTTGTTGTTTGCAGATTTACATTACTGTCTCTAATAAGGAGCCATGGTGACAGGTGTTGTAGAGATTAATCAGATAAACAAATGGTATGTTTAGTGTTCATTCATATGCACAATTCCATTAAAATGAGTAACTCTAATAAGTACCTGGCAGGCATGTTTCAGTGCTTGGGTAATATGCCAGAAGTACAGTGTTCTGGTAGAGGATAGCGCAGGTGATTAATTCTTTCTTCCCCCCCCCCGCCCCACTTCCCCCAATCTTTGTTGCTCTGCCATTTGTCATTTAAAAGCCGCTAAAAAACAAACTTTAAATGTGGTTTCACACAAATTTTTCTACAGCCTTTCCCACAATAATTTGAGTACCTTGCAGTTGTCCGTTAAAAAGATGTAACTCAGAGCTGTCATGGGAGATTCAAGCTCTCTTGTATGCAGTTCACTTCATGAGAAGGAAGCACACAGTATGGGTTTTGCCTGGGTTTAGATAAATTACTGTTTTTTAAATGAACGATATTTTCACAAGAGGATCCATCTGTGTTGCCAAGGCATGGTGGAAGTATGTACTTTGTCCTCTGGTTATTCAGATTTGAGTTTATGGTCAGATGGTTGCATCAGCTGGCTTCTTGAGGTGGTCTTGTTGAAGGTGAGCTGCAGACAGTCCTGACTGGCATATACAGCCAAGTATTTTCACATTCTGAGGCTTTAGTATTAAGCCCTCCATTTTTTTTTCTTCTGTCTGCAGATAGTCGGTTAACATAAAACTGTCTTAGTTGGTAAATATTTTATTGAAGAAAGAATATCTGCTGCCAACATCCCCATGATAAAAAAAAATATATTCTTGTATCCTCTCTGTTTTATGCCTGCAGTACCACGAGTGGTTTCTCCCTCTCCCGTTGATAGTTGTTCCATTTCACGTGGCTAAAGAAATGAGGATTGACATTGATGGTTCTTCATAGAATTACTCTGTGATTACTGAAACTCTGAAGGAGGGATGGCAGCTCATGTCAATGTACTTTATAGCTTTATTTCATAGCATATAATACCGTAACCTTGATGTTAATATTCAGCTTGTGCTTTGTAGCATCCAGCCTTTCAAGTTGCTCACAACAGAATTACTTTGATTTCATTTAACAAAGACAAACATATCTTTCATTAACAGTCTTTGAGGTACACGTGTTTGTAAATTGTTATTCTTAAATCATGGCATTTGGTGACTTTGTTGTCCTTTCATCTTTAATCTTTTCAATTGCTATTGACACAGAGTTTGAGTTTATTTTAAAAGTTTCTTGTGAGCCCTAGGCTTACTCTAGAGCAGGAAGAAATGGTGTTTCTAACATTTGACATTCTGAGTTAATTTGGCAGACATTTGGTTCTGAATGTGGGTATCTATCTGCATGCACGCATGAGCATTCAATTTTAACTGAGTTAACTGGAACTATCAATTCATCCTGAACTTAGGAATAAGCTTTTTAGAACGTACAAATATTACTCACATACAGCATCGTGTTTGGGTGCAGAAGTATTTCTTACATGCTGGGTTCCTGGTAGCGATCTGATGCCCTGAACCTGAGATTCTTTCGGAAGAAAGAGAAAAATACAACCATTTCATTTTTTATTAAAAAATAAATAAATAAAATCTTCTGTTATGTATTTTTCAGGGATGTGAATCTGTGTCATGACAGTTTTCTTTTGGTACAGTTAATTAGATGTTTCATGTAGGTATTTTTGGTAATGTTATGCATTTTACAGAAGTCAATTGAGGTCCTGGTTTCACCCTGAGTCCTCAAGTGTGCAGACTGTGTGGGGTCTCCTCCTTTGTTCTACTCCAAAAAGGTAATGGCCAATATGGTCTCTGGAGAGTGAAAGGTAGCAGTATGTTTGTCTGTGGGAGGAAAATACTCCTAAATGGATATCTTCATGTCTTTTCACACCACTTGCTAGCCTTCCCTCTTTAGGGTGGGGACTCTTTGAGGACAGAGGTCACTGCCTGTCATACGCATGAGCGTTACCTTGTGCATACAGAGGCTCATTCCCCCCAGGCACAGATGCGATCTTAATACAGCAAAACTTCATTGCTATTTTTAAAGCGTTTGATGAAAATGGGAAGATTTCAAAGGAGACTGTACAATTCAGTGCTCACATCAGACTTGCTGTCTGAAGCCATTAGAAGAAAAGAAGTTACTCTGTTTCAGATACTCAAGATGAGCTATGGTGTGGTTAAAGTATTAATTTTTTGACAGAGATGGTAACTAAGCATTGGAACAAATTGGCATGGGAAATGAATCTTTAGGTCAAGACTTGATATCTGAGTGGATGAATGATACTTTCATTTTCTGACACTGGCTAGGATGCTGGTTCAGAAATTTAGGAAGAATATGTTGTGGAGTGAAGAAGTGGATGTCACACATGGGCACTCATAGTGCCACTCTCAGTTCACAGGGGTAAAGATGGTGGTTGTTTGTGGAAGAGGTTCATTTGAGATTTCCGCAGCTTGCACTTCCCACCATGCTTTGGCCACATATCCAACACAGTTCAATGAAACTCGGAAGTCCCAGGAGGCTTCTGAAAGACATTTAACAAAATACCTTTTTAGATCCTTTTGTGCAGGTGCAGCCTGTAGTGAAGTATTTTGTTATGAATAGATCACAATTAAGTGGTCCTTTCTGTAACACTGTGTGAATGTGGGATAAGTTTGAGGTTGCTTTTGTTTCATTTAGTTATTACAGCTGGCAGGGGAGAAGGGGAGAAGACTGCTTCTGTAGGTCTCTGTAGCCAAGTATGTTATGTAAAATACAGCCAATTGATAATATGCATGTTTGGAGAATCTATCTGTAGAAGATCACTGAATATGTAAAACTTTGTTCTTCAGCACAATTTGGTAACTTAGCCTTTAATACACAGAGCCAAAAACCTATGTGACATCCTAACTGAGAGGGGAGTTGAATGTTTCTGTTAGTTCAGATTATTTTATTCAAGCAAGCTGGGGTGGCTTTCAATATGTTTCAATTCAATAACTGGAAATGTTTGCAAATAGACATGCTTTCGGAGTAATCAGCTAATGAGGCAAAAATGAATTCTGAACAAATGTTCATGTAGTAATTTTTTTTCTGCTTGCAGCTAAATGCTATACATCTATTCTTTATTATTTATAAAATCTTCCCATGTCTTAAGCAGCTCAGTGAAGAGTAAAGTGCTGTAGAGGCACAGGCAATGAAACTGAGAACATAAATTGGCAGAGGATATATCATATCATGACATGGTCATTATGGGATACAGGGCTTAAATTAATTCACGTAAAAGTAATAAATATCTGTGGATTTCCTGAAAGCTAGGATTAGGGGCTGAAATGTGCATTAGACCTTGGGGATTTGAGAGCTTTTGGGGTAGCGTTAATAAACTGCATCTCTGGAGGGGGAAGTGCTTGAATGCGTTGGAACACTTTCCTTAATGGTAGCAATTTTGAGCTTTACAAGACATGGAAAGCCTCATGTCGCTAAGTAAACTGCAGAAGTCATTCTTGTTAAAAGCATGTCTTATTGCTACGCATAATATATTGTGGAAATGGAAAACTGCCTTTGGATTAGACAGCTGATTGATGCAATGCAATGAATCCATTGGAGAATTTAGAGAGGATTTCATGCTGTTTGCAGAATATGAAGGATATTTGATGGAATTTGGCTCCAGTTTCTATAGTTTGTACAATTATTTGTATGCTAAGCACCGTGCTCTTTAGTGCAATATGATTTGTTTTTTAAATTTTTAGTTGCATATACTTGTATCTCTTATGTGTCATTCCCTCTCCTTTCTTGCCTAGCAAAATTAGGTCATTTGAACTAGAGCAAATATACTGCAGATAATTTTTCCAATACTCTAATAATTAACACTGTTTTAAAGGGAAACACTTTTACAAGACTACTTCAAAGTGAAATAAAAAATAAACAGGATAGAAAACACCTCCCATCCAAGCAGTGACAAACGCAGATTCATTTCCCTGCACAAGCCCCTGCAAGATATGTGGGTACTACTCACGCATTTGAAACTGTATCAGAGGTGAGCTTGGTAACCTGTCTTCCTATAGTATGTTTTAATTGCAAAACCTTTCTTCCTACCAGATCCTGTTCAGGCCAAAATTAAGACACCCAAACGTTTTGGCATTCTCTGATAAATACCAGGCTTTTGACCTGGATATGGCCAAGTCTTGTACTGGCCATGTGTTCTTGTCATACCCTTGATAGTAGATATTTGCCAGCACTGAATGTGTAATAGGTCACAGAGCCCTTATTTGAGGCAGCAACTAGGCCTCTCAGAAACCAGTTTTAATTGAAACTGGAGAATGCAGAACAAGTGTATTTTAGGGAGAAGAAAACATTTGGTTTTGGTCTAAATTTGCAGTCAGAAATACGTGTTATAACGGAGCCCTGGTCAAAGGCATGTTGCTGGCTCAAGTCAGTGTCAAGGTTCAAAACTACGCATGTTTTTGAACGACAGAATGCTTCCCCCACAAATAGTAGGAGTCTGGGAGATAAGAAGATAAAGAAGTTGATTTGCATTTCTTTTTCTGTCAGAGATTGCTAATAGTTTTCCTTCTACTCTTACAGATTTGGAAAGATTTGGAAGCAGAATTGATATGAAAACTGAGTGTGTCAACTTGTCACTTCCACCCCCACCTCCCCCCCCGCCATTATCTATATCTTCATTACAGTTATTTTGTTTAAAATTATTTTTGCTGTTCCCATAATGCTCCAGGCCCTCAGTCTTAGGTGCAGTAACTGTTTGAAATCCTGAACCATGAATTCTCAATGTCTCATGAGCTAGGTGCCTTCAGGGATTTTACAGTGAAACAACTTCGTAGTTACAGCTAAACTGATTAGGTCACTATGGGATTATGGGCAATAGGGTTGCAACAAACTGCTTTCTGAGTCACCCTGTGGTCTCCTGATAAAGGAGACACGGAAGGCATGCTGTAAAGGCTAATAAAAATTGCAGTGAGAACATTGCAAGCACAGAATGAATGCCTTCATAAACAAGTTTATAGCGTAACTGGAATTTCCAGGCCATATAATCAACACTCAGCTAACCTTTTTTGAACTTATAGACATGTTTCAGTGTGCAAACGCCATGGGTAGACTACCATGGTATAAAATCATATTTTCTTCTGAAGCTCCTTATCATACAAATCATCTTACTATCAAAATGAGTAGTCTCCATCGATCTTGTTATCTTTTTTCACAGCAAAATTTACTTTCACTATTCACTTTTCATTTACAAGTCCCCAGAGTTGCTCAGTTCCTCTGGTTTGGCTGGTGCTAATGAAATGTACCACAAGGGAAAAGGTAGAATTGAGTTTGTGAAAACTGAATTTATGGAAATTGTACTGCTCAGTGTGGGGAAACGCAGCTGATTTGGCAGCATGACTGCATTGCACATGCTGTCAGCCAGTGGTCTAACTTGTTGAATCATCTCAACAACAACGATGTTAGTTGTGGAGCACAGGGGAAAGTACATTTTTGCAGAGCTCGAGCCCTGTCTCCCTTTTTGAAGGAATTAACTAGATACAAGGTAAGAAGAAAAAAAAAAAAAAGGTGGTCAATTCATAGTCCCATGACTTTGAGCAATTTATAATAGTAAGTCAGTGAAGGTATTTGGGGTGGAGCAGAGGATATGAAGAACAATACAACTTGCAATCTTTTGATATCTAACCCTATTAGATATGTGGCAAGACATTGATCAGTATTAGATCAGTGTTGCTTGGCTACAGAAGTCAAAGAATAGGATTTATTAACATTATGCAGCAAGAAATAGTAAGAACTGGAGCACAAGGAGCACAGCTGAGGAACCTGAGGAAGGATAGCCACGTAGCAGGCAACACGCAGAAGGATGACTTGTTGGTGCGAGAAGGAAATGGAAGTGGTGAGAAGCCGTTCTTTGAGCCTGAGCTGGTCTGTGGGCCTGGGAGGAAACATGGGGTGGGTTGTAGATAGAAGGAGGAAGATGCACTGTGAGGCTGTAGGCTGGAAGTTTAGAGACACTTTTAACTCTAAGGGAAATGCAAAAATCACAAGTAGTGCAAGGAAGAGAAAACAGATGGTTTAGGTGAATGATGATGACGACTAGAAAAGGGCGTGGAAGAGTAGCTGCTGTAGGAAATTATGTACTGGTGTTTTTCCTGGCTTTGAGTGAATTTGGCTTGAAAATAGTAAAACTGCTACCAATAGCACTTTTCAGATCTTCCCCCCTATAGGAAGCACAATGCAAAAGTTCGTGACAGACCTGTATCTTTTGTATTATGACTTGTTAATGACTTCAAAAAACAAAAAAAACAAAAACCCTCAAAAAACCCACCCCAAACCAAACTGCCTAAACCCAAGGTTTTAGGTAAAATTCAGTGGCTATCATCTTAAGGGAAAGAAGTAAAATGCAGTGATGGCCTCTCGGAGAAAAATACTTCTTATAAATGCAGAGACAAGACTTGGCTTGTAATGACAAAGGCTGAGTTTTGGTGACTGTAGGCTTTTTGTTTTGTTTAGAAACTAGCTGGCCCAAAACCTGTTAAGTCTGAGAATCTAGTTGAACAGAATCATGAGAATTATATTTCAGTCAGTGGGTGACCTGTTGCAAGCACAGCATGAGATGGAGGCTCATCGTTTCTTACTTCCCCTGAGTATGAATAGGGTTATCCAGGGAAGGAATATCTCTTATCTACTAAATGAAGGAAAATCCATTTATATTATTAAATCTCAGGGATAGCTGAAGTGCTTTGATTTGAATAAGCAACTATCACAGAATTTTCTCTGGTTCATCTGTCTTATATGGTCTTCCAAATTACTAATGATAATTATCTAAGTATCTTCACTTGTTCCTAATGGAGTTATACCACCATGATGGAAAGGTGTTCTGCTTGTTCAAGAACAAAATGTTTCATTTGCTTCTAACTTTTTTGCTGTTGCAGTGCATGTAGATAAGATGCTGGTTTTGTAGCTTTCAGTTGAATTTGCTCTCAAATTCCTGGTGTCATCAGTATAAAGCTGTTCACAGAAAATAACAATGAATCATTAGATTCGTCTCACTATGTTATCATTTGCAGTGGATCATGATAATGCTGTTACATGTTAGGTCTATCACATGATTGTTTCAATAATTGTTTGTCACAGGGGTCAGATGCATTAGCTATCAATAGCACTGTCAAATCAGTTATTTGATTTCAGTTAAGAGAGACAAGTGATCTCTAGATCTTAGTGACTTGAAAAAAACTTGATTGCTAGACTGAAGCTTTGGTAACTACTGGGGCTGTGTTATTCATCTGCAGAATCTGCTTTCAAATCTCAGTTTGCCACGTATAAAAAACAAAGTCCTAGTGAGTACTTCCCGATGATGATCTGATTATTTTAAAGTTAAGTGTTTTCAGTAAAGTATATTTGACAAATAAGGATTCCCTAATCGCTGTTTTGAAATCTTGTTTCTAAATTCCTAACTTCCGCAGGAATATGATTAGGTAAAGCAAATTCAGACTTCATTGCTTTGGTTAGTATTTTGTGCATTGTACGAATCACTGAAATAAGCTTATAATTGTTGTAATTTCCTATATGCGTTCCTGGCTTTCAAATAGAGAGATCTAACAATATTCTTAGCAGGTCCTGGCAAATTATTATTCATGGAAACAGTACTGTGCATAGAACATTTAAGTCAAATTATTTTTATTTTAACCTTAGTTGATGTTGGTCACTGTAGTATAAGTTAATACAATTAAATTCTAACAGACCGATTAAGAAATTCCAGCGTTTTCCCAATCTAAGCATACTGCTAGGGCTTCTACTATATCAATTGAGCTTTCAAAAATCCCCTTTATATAGTGTTCGGGAAAGCCCTCTAGTAGAAATACTGTCCGTCATAATGCCACTAGGATGATTAATTACTGCACAGCACAGCTCTGTTAACTGCAGGCATTAAACATTAACTATTTTGCTATTTAAAATGTCATTAATAGTCATCCCAGCTTCCTGTGTTTTGATCACTTTTTTAATATGATGGTGAATTTTACCATCACCACGTGGTGAATAAGCACTAGCTGAATAATCTCGATTTCTGCTTTTACAGTAATTTACATTTGAAGCAGACTTATCTCTTCAGAGATAGTCAACTAACAGCAACAAAAGCACTTTTGTGAAGACCAGCAACAAGAAATTCTTGGGAGGTAAAAACATACTCACACAGGTCACAGTAAAACTCGTCCTAAGCATGTTTCTATGCATCAGTTGCCCAATAAATTGCTACTGCCCTTTTGGCTTCAATACCCAGGCAGTACCTGGGACTTCTGAAGGTTGTTTACCTCAGAGAAAAAGACGTGAGTGCAGCCTAGCTGTATATTTAACAGGCATTCTTTTTTGTCTTCTTAATAAGTACTTATTTTTCTCCATCAGGTCATAGAAGGACCTGCAGATCTTGCGTTTCTACAGCAAGTGTCTCAGTTTTATCTCAGCATGGTGCTGCTTCATGGCTCCCTGGCAACTTAATTTCTGGCATATGTGCAAGCTGTAACAAACGTTCATGTTTTTGAAAGTAGGCTCCTAATTTCTCACCTGGATCTGCCATGTGGTAGGCACATGTTATGGAGTGGGGGTAGTAGCCACCTTTTCTCCAAGTCATCCAAACATATGCATTGCAGGAATTTTTTGGCTCTTGCTTAATATAACTTCTGAGGATAAGGATTGTTTCATCTAACTGCACCACGGCTGGTCACTAGGACTTCCTTTACAAACTTCTGTGGGGATAAGGGCCTTCTTCTCTCCCTTTGCTGCAAAGAGAGGCTATACAGTGTCAGTAGTTGCCTTCCACACAAGACTCTAAAAGCAGCTGTTGTACTCTACAAATGTCTGCGGTTATCTTTGACTTAGAGTCACTAGGTGGCAGGGCCTGCCATCTTCCAGCATATCTGGGAGCACTAGAATGCAGTTCTAGTCTCCATTGTCACTTTTTAGTAGAGATGATTGTGAGATTTCAGGAGCACCCCTATCCCATTGAGCTCTCTGCTTCTCTAGCAGTGGGTGAAGCTTCACACCAGCCAGCTTCAGTCCTTTCTGATACTGGATTCTAGGAGTGTCTGAGTGCTGCTGCCTTCTTGCCTCTCTCGATCTCTAGTAACCCTTTTGTTTGTCTTCTACAGTTCATTGTGATAACAGGAGAAGGATGTGGTGTCATTCAAACCTGGCCTTGGCCAGCTGGGGCGTCAGTCGTGCTGCTCTACAAATGTTAAATAGTACTCCACTTGTATTTCTTTTCCTTCACTGCTGGGCAGCTCATGAAGGACTGAACCAAACAATGTCACTTGGTTGTCCTTGTACTTTTTTCGGCTTCTTGGCCACTTCACCAATGCATGCAGTTTCATAGGTGTCAGAGGCATTTCCCCTGAATGCATTTTAAGCTTATGGCCAATGGAACAGGTTGCTGGTCTCACGTTACGTTTAGGCATAATCCCTAACCCTGTACACTGTTTTTATTTTTCTAATATTACCTGTGTTGTGCATTGGTGCATTTGGATCTAAGTAATCAAAAGCACCAAATGACAAGAACTTCTACATATGGATGCCAGTAGCTACTAATGTAAAGTCATACAGATCTGGTAAATGGTAATAAAAGCCTTCTTCATATTCGCTATCTTCAACCATGACTGCCACCTAGTCTCCTAGTTGTATTCATAGTGCTGCGCCTCTTCTATCTTCTGATGTGTGTATATTTGCTTTCTTTTTTGTGTTTAGTACATCTTCCAGTTTTGTTTCTATCATTTGAGGACAGTTTACAGAAGTTTTTTAACAAATCCATCTGTTTCAGTAGGTCTTCATCTTTGCATTTTGCTGACTTGCCATAGTATTTGACAGGGCTGGCTACTGAAAATATCACTCACCACATGCCATTGAGGTGGAGCTGATGTAAGGCAGGGTGCCATATTTTTCAGACACAGTAAGGTCTGTGCCTTTCCTGATGATTGAAATACTGTCACAACAAATATTTTGATTTGTAGACAGTACTGGTGATCTGAAAGATTTGTGTATCTTTAGAACAACATTTCTCAAAGAGACAAAAATGTTGATTGCGTATACATTTTCTTATGCATCCTTTTCCTGTTGATATTTCCTGTGATCCTTTAGCATGTATCATTTCTGAGAAAATAAATACTCCATCTTGCCAGCAGCTGAGTGCTGTGTTTAGACTTTTAACATATAAATGCAGCATATAATTGAAGGCCTCTTTTCTTTTGGGGTGCGAGTGAGCAACCTTCATGGGGCTGCAGTTTTACTGCAGTGAGGGCAGGGATCACACAACCCACCATAATAACAAAACACACAAATCTGCTTGCAACGTTAAGCTGACCATCTCCTTGACAGTCCGTCTACATTAGCACTTCCTAATGTTTGGTCTACATAAGCAAAATGCTGGACCGGCAAAAAATTTCAGCCATACCACCCTCTGAGGTAACCTCAAAACACTTATTTGGAGGCCTGCTTTGTTATACATTGAATTCAGATACTGAGTTTATGATTGTGTTTACTTGTGTTGGCTACTAGAAAATGATCTAAAGTCTTACAGCATCGTTTTGGAGGTTCTGAGGGAGGTAGGGTGGGAGCAGACATGACTGAAAGAGGTTGGATAGATGTTACCTAGTTATGTTTTGTAAAAAGGAAGTTTAATTACAATACTAAGCAAGTAGTTGAATGCATCTTTTCTGGTAGACTGCAGACTTGCACTGTTGGAGCTGCTGTTTTTATTTTATTTCTGAGGGAAGAGGAGGAGGGATTAGAGGTGTCCTGTTCTGCCTGTACTTTGCAGATGCTGTTGCTGCTTGTGCCTTGTGAGAGAAAGGGATCCTAAAACTGCTGGTTTGTGGCCAATAACATGACTGATGCACCCTACATTTTCTGCCATTTCCCTAATCTGTAACCTGATGAAATGACTAAGCAAAAGGTAGGGTTTTTTTCTTTTCTTTCATGAGTACTGTAATTTCAGGAGGGCTAATGTTTTTCTGTGTCAGAAGTGGTGGTGGATCTGAAGTCTCTGGAGGAATAGTATTTCACTAGCCATATGGTTTGCAAAACAGTTGACAATAAAAGCCCTATTGTTTGTATGTGACCTGCTCATGTAACAAAAAACTCTGTCACACATCTTCAGCCTAAACTGACAAAGGACAAGAGAAGAAAGAGAGACACAAAGTGTATTATGTGACTGAAATGTCCCAGAGCCTGGAAAAGCCATCTAGGTTCCAGATTATTAACCTGTGAAATGCTTGTTTAGTTGCAGAAAAATCCTTGGGGGGAAAAAAAATAGTCTATGCAAGCCACAACCACAACTTGCTTGGCAACTGCAGTTCTTATTCTGGTATGGAAAAGATACAAGGGCTTGACTTCTCAAAAGGTATTGTTGGCGCTGCACTTTGTGGGTAGTGATGTTGTTACAAGTGGGGGTTCTGTGCATGAAGAAGTGATCTCTGTTTTGTATATTGCTTTGTAAAACCATTTGTGACATCAAAAAGGGAAAACAAAAGTGATAGAAATGGTAAGTTGCCACCAGTTGAACAATAAAAAACCAGTAGCACAATAAAACCATAAAGGAAAGGTGTTACAATGAGGTGGAATCTCCTGAGATTATTTCATCCTTACATCTGAAGCAATCTTCACTATATCATTTCCCTAATTGCTTCTTTGGATGAAAGATAACAGCCTTTGTGTATTCTAGTTCAAGGAGTTTTTCTGTCCTTGGTATGGGTCTAGGTTTAATTCCTCTCAACTCAACAGACTCCAAAAGGAAAATGAGACTGGACATAAGTTTTGTTATCAGTCCTTTGTTACTGGCAAAGAGAAGGGATGTTATGTTCCAGCCCACTATGGTTGGCAGGAGACTGGAACGGTGAGTAGGGCTTCTCTAGAAGAAATAAAATGCTCTGCCCCATATGTGTTTATGCCAGCAGTAACTGCTGAGTCTGCAAGCACTGGTTCTTCCTTGCCAAACATAACATAATTACTAAACTGAGCAAGAATTACGTGGTCTGGACCTTATTTCAGTAAATGATTTTGCAGTTTACTTTGTCATTTATTTAGGATTTGCTGCTTTCAAAAAATTTGCCACAGTTTTCTGCAGTTAAGATTCCCTCTAGAGATGAAATATACTGTCTTTGAGAGGACAACATCCTTAAGATCATTTCCCAATAACTTGCCTAAAAGAGGCAACAATACTTTCTCATGAACTTAGTTGTTGACACCAAATTTGGGAACAGCTGAGGTGACTGATGGTGGGGATGCTATTCAGAAGAACCTAGACATGTTCAAGGAGCAGGCTGGTGTGGACCTTACAAAATTCAATGAGAACAAATTCAAAGTCCTCCTCCTGGAAAGCGAGGAAATCCTACAACAGCATAGGCTGGAAGCAGCTCTGGTGTAAAGGACATAGAGTTGTAGCAGACAGCAAGCTGAATGTGAGCCAGCAGGATACCGTAGCAGCCAAGGAGGCCAACAGCATCTGGTCCTGTATTAACAGGAGCACAGCCAGTGCTCCACAGCACAGACTGAAGGAAAGGATTATTTCCCCTTTACTGAGCTCTTATCTGTTGACATCTAAAGTACCAGTATCCAGTTTGGGCCATTCAGCGTGAACAAAACGCTGACAAACTGAAGTAAGCTCAGCAGAGGACCATCAGAGAGTCAGGGGCCTGGAGGCCATGCCCTTTCAGAAGAGGCCCAATGAACTGCTGGTGTTTAGCCTGAAATAGAGGGCTTGAAGAAGCCCAAAAATAGTAGCCTTCCTCAATACCTATGAGCAGGTCGTTGAGAAGGTGAATCCTGGCTTTTCATAGCGGTGCATGGTAGGAGGTTGAGAAGCAAAAGAAATAAATTGAAGCAAAAGAGAGTCCAGATGTTTTTTCATCATGAGGATGATCAGCAGTGGACAGGGCTGTCCAGTGAGGTTGTGCAGTTTCTCCCCTATGAAGTTAGAGCTCCAAGCAACCTTGTCTGATATCATAGCTGGCCCTGCTTAGGGCAGTAGGTTGGACTAAATAGCTTCCTTAGATCACTTCCAACCTAAATTATTCCATGATTCCATGATACACTTCAGCATTGACCTTACTGGAAAAAACTGTCCACCTTCTAGAAACAGCTTCAACAGGAAATGGAGTTAGGGTTTCTAGCATTGATGAATGGGACATTACTTGGAAAAGAGGAGTGCACGGTACCTTCTGTGGTTGGTTTTCTGAATATGAATCATCTTCATGTAAGTTTTTAACTCTAATTTGATCCAAATGGGGTGAAATATTTTTGGCATTTTTTCATATTAGGCCTGCCAGGTTTTGAAAACCTAATTGAGAAAAAACTACTAGGTTTTCAACTAGGTATATATTACTAAACAGCTAGGTATATATTGCTAAATACCAGGTCATTATCTCCAATTTTTAGAAATTACAAGCTTTTGATAGAGAATGCAAGACCCACCGAAGTGATTGCTAAAATCATTCCCATTTGTCATAAAATTTAGTGGGTAATGATAGCAGAAGATAGCATCAAGCCTGAGAGATAATAAAATGTAGTAGAGAAGGTTTAAGTTGACTATGTTAGATGATAAGGCTTAATCAGGAATGGCATGCTGACACCAACAGACATGACTAAAGAACATGACAAGTCATATACCTGGAGGGAAAAAAAATAACACCACACCACTAACAACCAAAACCCAATACAACAACAAAACATCTGGGGGATTCTCATATTCCAGTGAAATGGACCTTAGATCTCATGATGTTTAAATTCTTCTTCCACCATGGAAAAATTCTTTCCCATGATTTGCATTGGGCAGCTGATCATGTTTGAGGAGGCAGCTGTACTGACAGAAACACAATTCGTGTCTTTTCATCTGGGGTCTGAATCTGGTTCTGAGAAGAATCACATGGATTTCAGGAGAAGGTCAGGAAATAGCGTAAGTGAACAGAGGCACTCAGTCTTTCTCAGTGCAACACTGAGACACAGTGCCTCATATAATTAGCTAAATATAATATCGGTATTTTTTATATTTTCAAGACTTATTATCTAAATTTAAGTAAATATAAAAAATGGCTGTTCTTAGACCTAACCAATTTTCAGCTTGAGGAAAGTATGTTTCAAAACATCTTAGCCAGCTTTTGTGATATGAACAACACATCATCAGTTTTTAGCAAGAATTTATATGGCCATTGGACAAATACCCTTTTAAAATTCATCTGTATGACTTCAGACTCATTAGAATCATGGAATGGTTTGGGTTGGAAGAGAACTTAAAGATCATCTAGTTCCAGTCCCCCTGCCATGGACTTACTTTATTTAAATTGAAAGTAGAAAAAAATGTTTCTTGGAGTCTAGGAAGACATGGAGTAGCTAGAGCTGCGTTTCAATCTTTAAGTGCTAAATGTCAAATACGTCCTGCATGTGTTTAGTTTAGAATGGCTTGACTTTGTGTGAGCTGAGTAAGACTTAAATTATTCTATTTTTTTATTTATATCCATAGAATCATAGCATAACAAAGCAAAAGAGCTTTCCCCAGTGTGTCCCCTTCCAAGCTGCATGAGAATATTTTGATAAATGGTAGTATGGAGCAAAGCTATATACAGTCTTAGATTTTTCTTATCAGTGGATTCTCACTCTTATCAGGCAGAAAAATAGGAAGATGCACCACAGCTTTTACACGTTTGAAGTTCTCTAAAGCTTCTTGAAGTCATTGATCAACTTTATAGTAATTTAAATGCGTATTTTGGGAAGCCAGGAGTTTTCCCCAGAAGAAACTTTGAATGAAAAAGGTGGGTTTGGGGTTTCCCAGAGGAAAAGTAGGAAGGGACAAAATGAGCCTTCCATAACTGATTGAAGAAGTTGATTTTCTGTGGCTTCCCTGTTTATTCTTTTTTCTAACTATTCTATGATTCTGTATTGTGGCCTTTTTAAAATATGAGTTGTTTAATCTGATCAAGTTGAATTCTCTGCATGTTTGATTTGAAATAATTAAAAGTTGTTGCCATATTTTTTTCTAAAAAGTACCAGTAATTTAGGAATCTTCTGTCTATGGCCACTGATAAAGTTTTCCAACCACTAACTGATTCTTCAGATGCAAGGTATTTTTCTGACCTAGTTCTGCAAGTGAGAAATCACCTTGAAACTACAAGTAGCGTAACAATCTTCTTGAGATATGGTTGAAAACATGTTGATAGCCTGTTATAGATATTCATAGCTACTGAATATTTAACCACAGATCTAGCTTCCAAGGTAAACAGTAAGGGTGGATTTTGTACATGGTCGCTATAATGAATTCCTGTTTATTTGCATGTTCAGCGTTAGATTACGTCATAAGAAATACATAGGAACTCTAAGAAAGCTGAAAGAGTGGGGTGAATTCAGGCAAACTGTAGCTTGGAACAGAATTAGGGGTTCCAGGGCATCATTTGAAGCAGTACAAAGCTGGGTGCGTTGCGAATTTGGTTACATAGGCCTAGCCTGCCCAAAGACCCTGTGTGACCTGTTGTAGCTGTGGAAGAGAAAATTCCTGCTGTATTGCTTCCTCCAGAATCATCTATCACCTTTGTCTTCACCTTGCCTGCAGTCTATGCTTTCAGAATCTGTGAAGTGCAAAGTGACATTCACATGAGAATATGCCTATGGAAATGTGATTTACAGCCCTAAAGAGTTTGAGCATGTTCATTGAGCATCAGTGTGTGCATCAGAAGGCTGAGAATCAGGTTGACTGGTTACTCTGCCTCCTTATCTTCCTGATGATGGGCAGCTCAGCTGGAGCAGTCAGAACAAATGAATTGGTTTTGAATTGTTGCCCTAAGTAGCAGAGGTGTTGTTGGTTACTTGTTCAGCTACAGCTTTAGGAAGAGTCAGACCTTCCCCTGGCTAGACACCAAGCAGCATAGGAAAATTTCTGGGTTTTTGTTTTCCAAGTATATAATTGTCTCTCCAGCCCTCAAGGGCTCTCTCAAATTGCTTCTTACTCCCCAGGTCTTGGCAGTGTGATCCTTTGGGAATGAATTACTTGTCTGCTGGAGAGAAATAGTCAGTAGTTTGTGCTGTTAGACGATTTTAGCATATAACTCTGCCAGGCATAGTAAAAATGAAAAGATGAAGACTGCACAGGAGTATAGTTCTTTATATGTGGTGTCTCCTCCAGGGAAATCTTACCTATTTTCCTTCATAACCCTGAATTAGACAGATGCGGAACAGCACAGATGCATTCCAGGCTTGTTCAACTCTATGAATTCTGAGTTGGAAAAAAGGGAGCACAACTCTTCTTAATCATTCTGAATGGTGTTTGGCCTGTTTGTTTCTGTCCCATGTAGGAGTGGAGTCCCCCAGTTTTCCACTGGGCATGAAATCCTAACAGCAATAAGTGGAGGTAGAATCCTCTGTGGAGTGAAGTGGGAAACCACCACAGAGTGAGCAGAGCAAGGGTGTGTGTGCCATCTCCCATAGAAACTACAAAGGCTTGTACAGGATAAATTCTGAACAGTGCAGGATGGAGACTATCCCACATAATCTTTGTCAGCTACCCAGTGTACAAACCTAACTTCAAAAGCAGCACCCCCTCAGAATTTAGGGGCTTGCCTGACACACCTATTGCAGAGAGGATACTAATCACACTTGGTATGTTCAAACCAGGAACACTTCCCAAGTGTAGCTGCCAGTCTTGAGCCTTCATGACTGCTGAGACAAAAGGTGTTCCACAGCATTTTCCAATGTGCTTGACTTTTAGGGCTTTTGATATGAACACACAGAGGACCAAAACTGTGGAACAAATTCCAAGGGCCCAGCCGCTTAATTATGGCTCCAGTAGCTACCTGTGCCTCAGCAAAAGGGGGCAGTGTCCCCCTACTTCAGAGTAGCCTTATGAAAATAAGCATATTATAAATTTCTAAGTTTCAGTAGTTCTTGACAATAGGAACAGGGTACTGTCTGTTCAGTTATACGCTACAGTCACCACATGGGTCTTCACAGAAGGATGGGAAAGCAGTTTGCATAGAGGAATGGGATGGGGGAAAGACTATAGGTATGGGTAGGGATAAAGACTGTTTCTGAAGAAGAATGGAATCTGAGCTCCTTATCATGGAAAGGCTAGGAATATGTCAGTCACCCTGTGAGAAAATTTTCAGCTGTGAAATGTACTTCAAGTAAGATGCTCTCCAAGAGGCCTTTTCTCAGGTTATTTAATCAAAGTTGAGAAACATTAGTAAACTAGTGAAAGGAGGCAGCTTGCTCTGGCAGGGGGATATACTGTCAGGTCTTAGCAACAGTTTCTACATTGAGTCATTCTGCTTAGATGCCCGAAGTAGGAGTTTAGGCCATCCCATCAGTGGAGTTCCCTTTGTGGTTCAGGGAACACCCCCCATAATGTTAACCGATAACCCATTTCTCTGTAAGTGGATCGTGATTGACAGCACTGCCTTTGCTACAAGGTACGTTCTCCATCTTCAGGATGTTCCTCTTTGTTCCTCCCAAGGATGCTTTTAGGTCCTAGACCACACTGGAGCACATAGAAAGGTAAGCCCAGAATATATGAGGAGGATGAAGAGGAACTGAAAAGGGACCACCTGGTTGGGGTGGTAAAAGGCAGAGACAGGAGGAACACTGCTTCTGGAGGAAGGTGGTGAGACTGGAACTGGGATTCAAAGGCGATCTGGAATAAAATAGGTGTTGGAGTGTTAATTCTGTGAGGATTTAAAGCTTCACACTGCTGAAAAGTTGTTCACCCACTTTTTTTTTTTTCCTATCGGATTTTTAGTTGTGATTACAAGCCAAAACAGACCTGTTCTGAATCCAGTTTCTGTGACCAGAAAGTCTAGATTTATCGCTCAGACACCTAAGTTGGATGTGTGAACATAAACAGTGTGAATTTTTCCCTGCAGACAGCAGTAACTGTATAAAGGTGTAAATAGCAACACTTGTAAGAAGTTATATTGGTTGTCTCATCACCCTACCCCTCCAGCTTCCCCACTTGGAGAGTTTTGGCTGAACACTTCCATATGGGAGGTGGATATTACACAAATCCAGCAAAGCTGTTTCTTGTGACCTTGTAAGTGTGAAATGCTGTCTTCAGACCATGTCCTAGCTGTGAAATCTAGCTTTCCTCAGTTAGTTATGGGAATGTCAGCATCTCTGGTACCAAAGGCAGAGAGAGCTAATGGTGGGCCATATTACAGCCCCTGTGGCATGGATTTCTCTTAATGAAAATTGGGAATGACCTATTCCACAGTGTGCATGGGAGGGGAGATAAGAAAAATTGCCAAATCTCCCATGCATCTCTGTTCTTTCGTCTGTTAAGCATACACATTATTTTTTGGCAGTGAATGGTAGATATGAAGTGAAACCACCAGCTTCCTGCAACATCTGTTCTGTCACGCTAATGATTATTATTCATCACCACCTCTGATCAGCTGCAAGGCCACTGGTGTCGCTTCCCTTTCTCTTGCTATCAGGTATGTGACATGATACTGACAACCAGCTGCAACACATTAATAAACTACTGCTTGTAGTTTCTGTCAGTTGGGCCATCTTGCTTCTGCACTGGAACCCATCTTACTGTGTTATCAGGAGAAAATTCCAAGGTTCTTTTGTAGTTCTCTTTTGACTATTGAGCAATTTGAGCATGATCCTGACAGGAAATTCAGATAATATAATCTAAAATTTATGTCATTACCTTTTACACATGTAGGACTGTTATCCGTGTACTTGAAAAACTGTTTTGTTTCCATCAAATGGCCTTCTTAAAGAATAGCTAACATATGGAAAATATATGGAATGTTACCAGGTTGGAACTGCGTAGAAAAATTAAATCTACTCTTGGAAGACATCTCTTTCTTCTGTTTAAAAAAGAAAATATGATGAACTGCGTCTAAGAAACACTTGGTGCTTAGGTGCTCTTAATTTCAGGGGTAATTTGTTTAAAAGTGAAGCATGTTTGCAAAGCAAGCAATGCATCCTTTTTATAGATGAGTATGTTGAGCTTTGCCAAGATGCAATGAATTGTGTGTTTTGAACTCCTGTGCAAACTGAGTTGCTGATTAGATCAGTATTGAGCAGTCTCTGATCAGAGTTTCTGGCTCTGATCACTAAATGACTTAATTTTCTGATTTGTTAGTATGACAGATTCAGAGTTGCAGAGAATAGTTTATAAATACCATGTGCTGAACAAGTTTTTGTTTGCTGCACATAATACTAATTAGCTAATGGTTTTGCCAGGAGATAAGTTCACGATAGCATGCATTTGTCCTGATATTCACATCTTCTGACAAACGACAATGGCAGAGTCAGTCATCAATGGACTACAGATGGCAAATATTCCCCCAGGATGGTTTGGCTGCCCTGGCTGTGACTAAAGGAAGCAAAGACGTCTTGGAGAGTTTCAAAGACCTAGCACTGTTCAAATAAACTTTAAGTAAAGGGAAGATGTGGCAGAACCTCACAGGGAGCAGTTTACAGTGGTTTCGGTACATGGGAAAGGGTGCAAGGAAGGGTAAGCCTAACTGAGCCTCCAAGTGATACAGGTAACAGCTCTTCTGTAAGTTCAAAACTTCTGTTCTGTTGGTTGTTACTGTTATCTGAATACATTGTGGTTTATGTAGGATTGCATCAAGACAGAATGCTATGCTATGAGAGGATAGGCTGGTCTAATAGCACTTAGTTACTAAAAATGATGGACCTGATACCTGCTTGTCCCAGCTCCTGGCTGCATGCCTTCCCACCTCACACCAGTTGTCAGAAAACCCTCCACTTCTTTGGTGGTTTTGTGTTTTTTCATTGAGCAGTTTTAACCCTGCAGTGAGATGATTCATTGCCAGACCTTGTCCAATGGAAGGAGTGGGAATCTATGACTGGGAATGGGGCTGATCCATTCTTGTACTTGCAAGCCATCAGCTTCTGTCAGCCATCCCAGGAAACCCACTCTAATTCACGTGGCCTGTTTGCTAGCTAACGTTTTCAAGGCTGAGGCTGGATAGTTATTCCCAGGGTTTCTGCCCATGTGAGCCTGTGCTTTTGACCAACTCAGGCTTCTGAGTGTTCTGCAAGGCTCTGCCAACTTGTTCAAGAAGGAAAAGGAAGAGGAGGAGGAAGAGAAAGCAGGCTGGGGTAGGTAGTGGACCAGCTGAGTACCATCTGGCTTTGCTGATGTTATAATCTGAGCTGCAGTCAAGAGGACCAGTCTTGACCACAGACAACATCAAGATGGCTGGTTTTCTAACTGAGCACAAATCATTCTCATTATTCCTTCTGTTGGCTAAACAGTCATGGTAGGAATCTGGTGTACACAAAAATAAACCTCTGAAAAGGTTGGATAGAATATGTTTTCCATCATCACAGCTTGCTCTGGCTTCATTAGTGGTGTCAGCTTTTAACTTAAGGAAGGGATTTTCTAATTTTGTGGTGGAATAATAAAAATTAGAAACACCTTTTTAATTCTTTGTTTTCTGTTTCATTGCTGTCCTGTGAAAGAGCAACAAAAATGTATTATTGCATCGTAGTTTATCCCCAGCCAGCAACTAAGAAACATGCAAGCTGCTCACTCACTACCCGCCCATCCCACTGGGATGGGAGAGAATCAGAAGAAGGTAAAACCTGCAGGCTGAGGTAAGAGCAGTTTAATAACTGAAATAAAGTAAAATATAGTATCAACAACAATAACAATGAAGAGAAGAATAAAACTCAGTAAACACAAGTAATGCACAATGGAACTGCTCATCACCCAGCCTGACCAGAGCAGTGATCAGCCCTTTCCGTGTAACTCCCCCCAGTTTATATCCTGGGCATGACATGCTGTTGTATGGAATACTCCTTTGGCTAGTTTGGGTAAGATGTCCTGTTTCTGCTTCCTGACAGCTTCTTGTGCCCCTCCTCATTGCCAGAGCATGAGAGACTGAAAAGCCCTTGATTTAGAGTAAGCACCGCTTAGCAACAACTAAAACAACTGTGTTATAAACATTGTTCTCACACTATCTCCAAAACACAGCACTGTACCAGCTAGTAGGAAGAAAATTAACTCTATCCCAGCTGAAACCAGGGCATATTGTAATATTAACTACAGTGTTAGAATAACAATATTGGTCTATATCGGGATTTTTCAGTAAGACTTCTCACTCCCTGTGGGGTGAATGGAGTACCATTTGCAATATGGAGTTTGTAGTTGGCACTGGTTTTCATCTTACACTGGAAAAATATGAATGAGTACTTCTAAATCAGACTATAATTTTTATTATGTTGGCTGCTATCTGCTGACTGCTTAATCACTTCAGCATTTCTTTTTCCTGTGAAAAAAATCTTTTGTACTTTCTAGTGAGAGATGCAAAAGCAAACTGAGATGGTCTTCTCCACTAGACTTCGCAGGACAAGGAGTTATAAAAGCACTTTAACCAGTGTCTCTTGCAGAACATCCCAGCTCATTCCCTGAGTAGATATTAATGTCATGGCTGCCCCTGGAACTGGAGGGGCCAGAAACAGGGAAGCGCAAAATGCAGAACTAAGAACTTTAGGGCTCTGACGGTGACTCTAGCCCTGAACTTTTCTATCAGCTTGAGGAGTGACTTTTATTTTCTTTCAGTTTAACTTCTGTTATACCCTTACAGAGGCATGTCTTAATTTCTGTGCACATCATCAAGACTGATTTGCGGTATTTTTACAAGGCATTGGAAAGCATGACCAAATTTCGTTGTAACTGAGGTTTTTTTTGTCTTCAGCAAGAGTTGGCAGACAGAAGTGGTCTAAGGCTTCAAGAAGCTTAGGCAAAATTGTAGAAAGACGGGATTTTCAGTGCTCTAAAGAATACACAGCTTAGGTACACAGCTTGACTAAAGCCTCCATGCCACTTCTGGCACTTTGCCTGGTTGTAAATCTAGGTTGGTGCTAATCAGAGATAAATTCCTAGGTTTTGTGGTTTGTGTCGCCATCCGTAATAGTCTGAATCAGAAATAATCACGTACTTTTGGTATAAAATAATGAAACATTAAATGTTTTTTAGAATTTTTCCCCTCCTCTTCCAGGTATGCCCAAATTCTCCACAAATATAAGATATAAAAAAACACTGTTTTATTTTTGAATGAAAGGTACCATTCCAAATTGATCCTGCTCTCTAGAGGCTGGGGTTTAAAAATCAACAAAATTCTCAAGACCCGAGACAAAAATCATAAATGTCTGATGGTAGAGTTTGACAAAATATGAAAGATCTTCCAATATGGTGTCTCAAGAGATGCTTCAGAACTTTTGTCATGTACACCTTACAACACTGGTACAGCTGCTGGGGTAGGAGGCAGTGTTTATATCCCACTAGCAGAGTAAAAGGGGGAGGCAGAATAAACCTGAGTGCTCAGTCTGAAATGCAGCATGCAATTAGGATATTCTTAGGTTAGGCTCTTGAAAAATAACTCAATGACTTCTTTAGGTTCTGAATGACTTCTTTGCCTCAGTCTTCACTGGCAAAGGCTCTGACAAAACCACCCAAGTCTTGGAAGGCAGATGCAGGGACTGTGAGAATGAAGACCTTGAGCCCACTGTAGGAGAGGATCTGGTTCAAAACCATCTTAAAAATCTGAATGTGCACAAGTCCATGGGTCCTGATGAGATCCATCCGCGGGTCCTGAAGGAGCTGGCAAATGAAGTTGTGAAGCCGCTGGCCATCATATTTGAGAAATCATGGCAGTCAGGTGAAGTTCCCAATGACTGGAAAAAGGGAAATATAACCCCCATTTTCAAGAAGGGGAAAATGGATGACCCGGGGAATTACAGACCAGTCAGTCTCACCTCTGTGCATGGCAGAATCTTGGAGCAGATTCTCCTGGATGGCATGCTAAGGCACATGAAAATCAACAAGGTGCTTGGTGACAGCCAGCATGGCTTCACTAAGGGGAAATCCTGCCTGACCAATTTGGTGCCCTTCTATGATGGGGCTACAGAACTGATGGACAGGGGTAGAGCAGTTGATGTCCTCTACCTGGACTTGTGTAAAGCATTTGACACTGTCCCACACGACATCCTCGTCTCTAAGTTGGAGAGACATCAATTTGATGGATGGACCACTCGGTGGATAAAGAACTGGCTGGATGGCTGCACACAAAGAGTTGTGGTCAATGGCTCAATGTCCAGCTGGAGACCAGTAATGAGCGGTGTCCCTCAGGGATCGGTGTTGGGACCGGTCTTGTTCAACATCTTTGTCGGTGACATGGACAGTGGGATTGAGTGCACCCTCAGCAAGTTTGCCGATGACACCAAGCTGTGTGGTTCGGTTGATAGGCTGGAGGGAAGGAATGCCATCCAGAGGGACCTTGACCCGCTTGTGAGGTGGGCTGATGCCAACCTCATGAAGTTTAACCATGACAAGTGCAAGGTCCTACACCTGGGTCAGAGCAATCCCAGGCACAGCTACCGGTTGGGCAGAGAAGAGATTCAGAGCAGCCCTGGGGAGAAGGACTTGGGGGTGTTGGTTGATGAGAAAATGTGTGCTTGCAGCCCAGAAAGCCAACGGTATCCTGGGCTGCATCAAAAGGAGCGTGACCAGCAGGTTGAAGGAGGTGATTCTGCCCCTCTACTCTGCTCTTGTGAGACCTCACCTGGAGTATTGTGTGCAGTTCTGGTGTCCTCAACATAAAAAGGACATGGAACTGTTGGAACAAGTCCAGAGAAGGGCCAGGAGGATGATCAGGGGACTGGAGCACCTCCCATATGAAGACAGGCTGAGAAAGTTGGGGCTGTTCAGCCTGGAGAAGAGAAGGCTGCATGGAGACCTCATAGCAGCCTTCCAGTATCTGAAGGGGGCCTATAGGGATGCTGGGGAGGGACTCTTCATTAGAGGCTGTAGTGACAGGACAAGGGGTAACGGGTTGAAGCTTAAGCAGGGGAAGTTTAGATTGGATGTAAGGAGGAAATTCTTTCCTGTTAGGGTGTTGAGGCCCTGGAATAGGTTGCCCAGGGAGGTTGTGAATGCTCCATCCTTGGCAGTGTTCAAGACCAGGTTGGACGAGGCCTTGGGTGATATGGTTTAGTGTGAGGTGTCCCTGCCCATGGCAGGGGGGTTGGAACTAGATGATCCTAAGGTCCTTTCCAACACTAACTCTTCTATGATTCTATTCTATAACATTAGGTAAAACATTATGTTTCAGGGTCTGACGGTTTTTGGCAAGTGGGGAAGAAAGGAGGCTTTTCCCTGGCCTGAAACAAATTCTGTCCTTCTGTTGCCTCTTCACATACAAGTGAATCTGATTTTTAATGCTCTTACACTGGCGCATGAGAGGAAGCTTCACAATAAGATATTCTACTGTGTCTCTGAAGAAAATGGAGTAAAAGAACCAAGTCCATCACTAGACCATGTCCCTAAATGCCATACCTTTTAAAGTGCCATGTCGTTTAAATACCTTTAAGGATGGTGACTACACCACTTCCCTGGGCAGCCTTTTCCAGTGCTTGACAACCATTCTGACAAGAAGTTTTTCATAATATCCAATCTAAACTTCCCTTGATGCAACTTGAGGCCATTTTCTTTCATCCTATCACTTATTACTTGGGAGAAGAGACCGACACTTACCTTGCTACAATGTCCTGTCACGTAGTTGTAGGGTTTGATAAGTCCTAATCAAAAGCTGGTGTTGAATCCCGTAAGACTTTTTATACAGGGTGCACTCAACTATGAACAGACCTTCTTTTATTTGAGACCTTGTGATAAACTAACCTGGTCCTTCTCCATTGTATTTGGTGATCATGGAAGAAGCTGATGCAGAAAGAGTGAAATACCCACAGCAGCACTACTTGTAGAAATTATATTGATCCATGTTCTTTAATCGGAAAAGCCTCTTCCTTAATGTGGACATCACCAATTTAAAACCTGGGTGATTTTGAGCTGAATGATAGAAGTACTTCTGGATTTTACTGGTAGTCTGGCTCCAACGGTTTTGAATTCCAAGTAGAAGGGTGACTGAAATAAAAGCAGCTTAAAAATGCTACTTAAGCTGTATCTATCTGCTTCCTTCACAGAAGTTTTTAGATGTGGCATATGGAAGATCTGGGAGAAACACACTGGCGTACATACTTTGCTTTGGCCAATGTCCCAGAAATACAAGTCTGATATGAGTTGGTTTGTGATACATGGAAGGCTAGGAATAGAAATTGCCACCTTTGTTGTAACCGTTATCTTCCAAATAACTTTTTGCCATACTCCAAAATGAAACTAAAGTGTCGTAAAATGAATTGCTTTTCCTCTTTTTTTTTTTTGTGTGGGGATTGACACTGTGAGAAGTGAGGAAATCTCAGTGTTCCAATGACTACCATCTGGAAATGACTGGAGTAGCCTCTTATAAATATCTAGTATATAAATTCAGTTAGTTTAATTCACTATGGTCGAAGTTCATCTGTTTTTTAGAGGACAGAGGATGCAAACATTCCAAGGGGGACTAGCATTTAAATTATATCCTGCATTTATGAGAAGGAAGAGTTGTGCTGGTATAGTGAAGAAAGAATATTTTTGGGTTGTGTAGGGGTTTTCTTGCTTTCCTTTAAACTCTGAACTACAGAAGCATATTGATGGGTGCTGTACTAAGTCAGTTTAATACTGTAACAAAACCTCTACGTTTGTACACTCCAGAAACCTGAATTGGATTGTATTGCTTTGTAATGTCTTTCTCCTGAAACTGCTGAATAGTATTCTTTCCGCACTTGAATTTCATAGAGCTCAAGCTGCCATTTTAAAATAAGTTGTATCATGAAAGATGATCATTTAGGCTTTGCCTGAGAAATAGTTACTTGTGCAAAAAATTGAGGAAGAAATTGAACCTTTGAATGTAATTTCCTAGGTTAGAGCTCTGTCATCTGATGCCCTGGTTTGATGGCAGTGTTCTGTGCCTTACCTTTCCTGTGAACTACCTGTCAGAAAAGGTGTAATCTGATGGGACATGGATGTTGTTGAGAAATATCAGGTCAGCTCTGAGATTTGTGACAATACAGTGCTCAAGGATTTAGGCAGAAGAATGTGTCATTTCTGATCTGTGTTGATGCATAAATGGTAGTCCAAGGAGCTCAGTCTACTTGAAACTTTTTATACTTTTATGGATGTGCAGAAATAACTCTCAAGCACCTAAATATTGTCAGGGCTTGCAGAGTTCTTATCTATGGTTGTGGGTTCAGCTGAGCAAGGTATTTTAGAATCCCAATTTACAGTCTCAAGTCTGTAAGAAGAACTGGTAATGATCACCAGTGTTGCAGCGAACTTCTGTGCCATTCCTTTCACACAAGTGTCTCCATTATGTATGCATAACATTGTCATTCACAGAAGCAGCAAAACTCCCTCACCAGGCCTATTTTACATTGTTTCCTCAAAAATCAGTCTCCTTCATGACAACTTTTCTTTTTAGATGTTTTCTCTAAAGGAGCAATAAGCTATTCCTTCATATTCATATAAGCTAGATGAGTTAAATAAGAAAGATACAACACATTCTTGCAACATTATACCAAGTGCCCTTCTTTTTCTCTTTCTTTCATTGGACAGGAATTTCTGCCCTTCAGGATAAAATCAGATCATGGCTCTAATTGGAAGATCCCTGGGGTTCTTCAGTAATGGGTTATGATTCTCTTTTTTTCTCCTCAGACATGAGGATGCTTTTCCCAAAGTTGAGATAGGTCAGTGGGTTGATCGGAACTGGAAATGTGTGATTGTGCGCAGAGCCTTTCCTGTGCATGTTAAGTTAGAGGAGGATCTTCCAGAAAGCAAACTACAAGCTGTCCAAGTTGTACTGTAAGCTTAAAATAGTCTTTGCCTGCTTGTTTTAACAGTTTTGGACTTCAGGGGTTTGGGGGATTTTGTTTGTTGGTGGGGGGAGTGTTTTGTTTTGAAGAGTTGTTTGGGTTTTGGGTTTGTTTTTTTTTAATCATTCTACTGTTGTCATGTTTTGAAAATACATGTTATTCACAAGGAAGCTTTGAAATCAAATAATACATTATAGCCAGAACTAAGCTAATTAATTACCCAGCTTTGGGTCAGCAGTGACCCCCAAAATGTTCAGACAGTATTATTGAACAATTTCAGTAAGGTTACCACTGCAGAGTGTGTGACTAGGGAATTAAAATTTTACCGTGTCCATCTTGCAGTAGATCCTAGTTGCTCAAAAGGAAAAGGACAGCAAAGCACCCCATGTGGAATTAATATGTAATTGCTAAAATAACATGGAGCTTGAAACTTTCCTAGTTGCAAGAACTTTCTAGCGTTTTACAAGAAGTCTGACTCATCTCAGCTCAAAAACAAATTGTTCCCCTTGTTAATCCCAGCTTGATCTGTCCATCTTGTGCTATTTACATGTATATAAGTGGGCAGCTGGAAATACGCTGTGCGTGTGATGCCTGTCTTGAAGTGAGAGAAGCACAGCTAGAAAAAAGCAGTTCAGCTTTGAAATTTTCTTTTGTTTGTTAGTATTTAGGAAGCAGGTAGTAGAGATGAGACTGTGGGTTGTATCACACCAAGGAGAGAAAGCATACAAGCTAGGGAGAAATCAAGGTCTTCTTGTTCTTGACACAAGGCATTTCTTGTTCTGAACATCAAAACTAGTAATAGTGAAGGGCATGTGGGAGATAAAAAGGATGATTTCCTACCTGGTATTGGGTGAGGAAAATAATTTCAATTGATCTGAAAGATCAATATAGAAATAGTTATTTAAGATAGCAGCTCCATAAGACATGTTTTGCTCTGTCTGCAGTCTGGTCAGAAGTAATGGAAGACTTTGAATGAGATCCCCATATTGCTCTTTAAAAAAACATACATTTTTGTAATGGCAAAGACACCAGAACTGAATCACAAGCTGGTAAGGTTGCTGTGTGTGCGACTAGGGTACTGTTGGTAAAAAAAATCTGCAAATACCCTGAAATGTGGAAAATAAGATGCAGCTATTGTGACATTACAGCAGCTCTGAAGGTGCTGAAAGGAAGCGGAGTTACATGCTGTAACTCTTTGCTGTAACCAGGAGATTAAATGGTCTCTCCCCGTTTGAAAGGAAATGTATTTGTCCAAGTCAGAAGGGAGGCAAAATGCCAGCAGCACATATAAGGTAGTGGAAATCATCAGGAGGAAGAAATCAGATCTATAAACTGTGACATAATGCTTTCTCTCAGTTCCCAGGAGTAAGGTGCGTCCTCAAGCCTCCCAGTTCCTAAGTCTACTAGCAGAGCCTGTGGTATGAAGCATTGCCTACAGAAGAGTTAGGGAGTAGGTAAGCCAAATGGGCATACACAAGTCCAACCAATGAAAGGGGACTGCATTCAAGAGAGCTGATGGAGTTGGTGATGGACAGCAGCCCTCACAGTGACTTTGCCCTTAAAGGTCATGCCTAGAAAAAGGCAGGCATCAGGTGAGTCTTCAAGATAGGCAAATAAAAGGATGACAGAAACAACCAGCTGATCACCCTCCCTTTGTTCTCTGGGAAGACCAGGGACAGCATCTGCCAGAAGATCACTTGAAGGCACACAACGGACAAGGTGACATCAGCGAACACACAGAGCACAGCTTCACCAAGGACAAGTTGTGTCAGAACCAGTGTGAGCCTTGCTTTGAGGAGGTGATTTTCCAAGTAGAACAAGGCGAGAACAGCGACTGCCATTTACTCTGAGTGTAGCAAGGCCTGTGACAGCCTACCAGTGTCCAAATGGGTGAGGTGTGGACAGGAGAAGAGGCTACAGTACAGTGGAAGGAGCACTGCCCTGTGCTCAGTAGGAGAAATCCCACGCATAGGGCAGTAGCCAGGGTTGGCATGCCTCATGTCAGTGGTGGAGCTGATGCTGGTGATTATCTAAAGTAAGAGCTTAGGTGGTGGTGTGACAGGCCACCTTCCACAAGGTTCTGATGTCCCTTCCCACCTGAGAAAGGCAGCAGCTCAAAGGAGGCCAGGCCCTCTGTTCACCGTGAGGTTTTGCACTTTTACTCTTCCAGTTCTTTCCACCATCCCATGGAGAGAAGTGGGTGAACGGCTGTGTGGGGATTAGCTGCCAGCTGGGATTAAACCACACCACTGCATTACCATGGTGATGGCAGGTCCCAGGGTGCCTCTTTCTCCTGTGTGGCTCCATTTCTTGCTCTTATGATTTGTACTGAAACACAAGGTAATACCCATTGGTGAGCTGTCCATTGGACTACTGAGGAAAGGCATCCTCTCTCAGCTATTTAATAGTTTCTTTTCTCTCCATGGCTTGCCATTTTTTGTCAAGCCTCCTGTGCAGATCACATCCTTTGAGAATTGGTTATTTTTTTAGGTTATATTGACTGGCTTTTAGGTGACAGAGAGAGGTGGTGTCAGTGGAGAGGAAGCGCTGACAAGCACTGTCATTTTCATGTCATGAGAGCCATTCTGGAAGATGGAGATCTCAGGACATCTTTTCCATATTCATACCATACCTCTTGACATGATGCCACATGACCAGAAATAAAGCATAAGCTAGGTTTACCTAGCAATGGTCAGACGGCACATTCTCTAGGACATTTCATTGGGGTGATTTGATAGGCAGGTCATCTCCATGATTTCTCTTGTGAACACACAGCCTGCTCCAACTGTGAGTTTTTGAAGGAGATGATCTCCAGGGTGTGTGGTGGGACTGCCAGCATGTTTTTTATATATCTTGAATTAATTTGCCCACTGACAGGAGGATGTTCTGTACAAAGGTAAGAGGTGCTGAGTGGTTTCTGTGGATGGTGGTCTCAAAATGAGCAGTTGGGAAAAGTGTATGTTACTTTTCCTTTAATAGAACAGATGAAATTACTGAAAAAGCTTAGTTTTGCTCAGAGGTGGATTGCAGTGTTCTGGGGAAAAAAATAAAATACTTTTGTAACCAAACTTCTTTCCTATTAAAATAAAGGTCAAGTATCGTGTTGCTGCTGCTGTTCTTGCTAGCAGAGCCATTATGATTGATTTCATTCATTATTTCATGGTATTAGAAGTACTGACTGCAATCCAAAAACAAAATAAAAAGAAAGAACACCAAAGATGGAGCACCAGAGTAGAGAAATCTTCAGTGTGAGAGAAAGTAATCAACCCTCAGGTTTGTTGCCTATGACAGGACACTCATTTTACTGCTTGAGAGAGCAGGATTTGTCACAGCCCTGCTTTGAAAGCTGAGAATAGAAAAGGGGGAGCCACTGTGGCTGTGGGTCTGATGTGTTGTGCGAGGACAGAGCAAGAGCACAAGACACTTCACCTATGTATCTTGTGCCAGTGGCTAGGTATCTAGGGGTTGTCACTCTAGATGCCAAGCCCTACAGACTGGGTAGTTGTCAGAAAGTTAGAACAAAAGACTGTGAAGATAGAAATTCTTAAAAGTGCCCTACTATTTGCTTGTAGAACTGAGCAGAAGAGAAAGTTAGCCATTTGACAAGCCTGCGCTAGCTTCAAAAGAGCATAGAAGGATTACGGACACAAGCTGTGACAGCAAGTTAGCTATGGACACAGCTGTAGCTGTAGAAATGTTTCTAGACAAATTATTTGCCAAGTGCTTGGTACATCAACAACACAGCAAGGGGGATTTGTGGCACAAAAAGCAGAACATGCAAAGCTACAGGAAGGGATCTTTAATTTACAGCATGAGCAGTCCTGTGGCTAATGTAAGTAGCACAATTCATTCCAGGGTGATCTAGCATTAGAGGAAAAAATAATGCTGCGGAGGGCAGGCAGCCCTGAGTTTTGGCAGCGGCAAGTGCTAGAGAATTCATTAGCCTCTGAGGTATAGCTGGATTTGGGTTTGCAAGTTTTCTTGGACTAGACAGGAGTTAACAGATGCTTGGCTCAAAGGAGCTGTCAAGTGTGCTAGCCCTGGGAGGGAGAAGCCACTGGAAGCTGGGATGCTATTTTGTCAAACTGTCTTCATCCTTATGATCTCTGCCTCTGATGATTCTCCCACACCCTCCCTCTTGTGCCAGCAGGGATGCTCTGTGGAGGTGGACTGTGCTGGGAACCAGGATGACCCCACTTCAGGCTGTGCCCTTATTGATGGGGTGCCATCCCATGGGATCTGAACCAGGCAGGCAGAGCTAGGTGTGGGTGACAGGCTCCAATGACAGCCCTGACAGGCAAAGCTGATACAGGGTCCAGCTGGGAGCAGCAGGAGGTGGGGCTGAAAGCAGGGCTGGAGTTGGACCCTTCTGCACCGTGTGTTTGAGGCCTGTTGAAGAGAAGGAATCCAAAGCTAGCCTGGAGACAAGCTGCCCACAGTGAGGGCCTGAAATAGAACAGGGCTGGATGGTGTGCCTTGATCTGAACTGAGCTGAAGCCCTTGGCGAGGGGCAGGGGGGAGTCCCCAACCAGGTTGCCCAGGGCCATCAAGTCCTTGTAGACCCTGTCTAGAGAGTGGAGTTTGGGGCACATTCTAGCAGGGCAGTCATACAAGCACTGGTCCTCCTGCACTGCAGCTACACAGCCTGTGAAGAGGTGAGGAGATGGTTCAAAGCTTTCCTGTGCTAAAGAAGAGTGGAACTAATGTCTCCTGCTAACTGAGGTGAGGAGAAGGAGGCAGTAGCAAGACCCAGTTCCCGAGTCCCTAATCTGTATTGGTACTTGATTCTGGTACTGTACTGCTGCAGGAGCACTAGTGGGCTATTAACTTATTGGTAGGCATTGCAGTTACTTCTGTGTGTCCAGATGCAGTTCTGCAGGGGGCAGTGGAAAGGGGAGCATGGGAGGAGAGGCCATTGGAGCACTGAACACATTTTGCATTTGTTCATGTTTTGGTTGTGTTACATGGCAAAATTAATTTGTAGACATTTCTTGCAGATGTAACTACCTGGAATGTGTTTTTTATTGTTGTAGTCTTGTAGATCTGACCCAGGTTGTGTTACATTATAGAGGTGCTCAGAGAGCAGCAGGAGGCAAAATATTTTGACAGAGTAGTTGGTTCACTTATATGACTGAAGGAGTAGAAACTGTGCACCGGAAAGAAAATGTCAAAAAATCCCTATTTCTAAGACGAAGTAGCAGCTGGGTTATGTGATACTGTGAACAAAAATGGAAGCTTTTACAGATGAAGTAGGAGATGAGTTGTAAAAACAAAATGGGTCATCATTATGAGCCAGGGTGGCATACGTACTGCTCTCATATGCTCAGGGTTCTTATCAGAGATGTAGGCAAAAAGTCATGATAAATATTGCACTCTGATTGTTGAGTAGCAATGAAAAAATGCCACTGAGAAAGAGGTGGGTAAGTTTTCAAGAGCTGAAACAGTCACCATAGTGGAAAAATAATGAATACAGTTGGGATGGGAGAGGTATTGCTGATGCTTCTACCAGAAGAGTGACATCAACAGCTTCAGTGTGAAACTGTTAAATGTGTCTAGTATATCAGAAGAAACTCAGTTTCCTGACTTTACTATCTAATGGTCCAGATGTATTTAGTAGAGTTTAGGATTCCATTTTGCACAAGGATTTAGGGCTGATACCTTGTTTGAGTAAGGTTACGTTAATCAATTTTTCTGCCTCCATTGTGGAAATATCTTTTAAAGATCTTGGATTCTTATTTCTGGGTTCACTCTTTGCTGGATGCTAGTGACCTTGTGGAGGTTACTTAACCTTTCCTCTCCTGGTTTCCTTCTGTGGAAACTCTGACAGTACCAAGGTTATATTGGTGATTCAGAATCTGACAATGTAGATCCTTATTCTCTGTTTTCTTGTAAAGAAAGTAGGATTGTAATAGGTGGTGTGAAGTGTGAGCTACATTGATGATATGCTGCTGCAGTATACTTTCCTGTTGCATAAAGATCAAACAGAACTCTTTTTTGTTGCTGTAGCTAACAAAATAGTTGCTAACAAGATAGCTGTGAATGATCATTTTACAGTAGCTTTTCAAGAGCCTTAATGTAGCCAGCTGCTACTTGGCTAACAGTGTTCAGGGGCTGATGTTTCCTTGGCTGGATTAAAGATCCAGCAGTAGCTGGCCCTAAAGAACTGATGTGACTTTGTAGGAAGAGGTTTTAATGCAACTGGGACATCTTTCTTATAGAAGGGGGAGCAGTATGTAGCTGGACGACATAGTTTTAATAGAAGTGTAGCGGCACTGAGGGATGGGGTTTAGCTATCAGATTGCAAGTGTAGAGCACACACTTAATAAAAAAACTGAAGAAAGTGAGAGGGGGAAAGGAAGAGGTGAGTGGGATATTGAATATTTCCCAAGATAAGCACGGAAAACCAGAACTAAAATGGAACACAGGGTCTGCTGTCAGCTGCTGATCCATTACAGTGTTGGCACTTATTTTTATGGAACAACCGTTGTCTCATCACAAGATGAAAATTGCACAGCCCTCATCTTTTCAACACTGATAGAGTTATGACTCTGCCAGTCATATGGTCTAAGAAAAAAAATCACAGCTTTAGTCAGACTAAGGGAGTATTTGATACTGTATAATGTAGAACTCTGTATCACTGACATTTTCTTTAAGCTTAGATCTGGGAGACTAGCAGATTCTACAGACATGCTCATTTATTTGTTTACCAAGAATTTTTCTCTGAAAAGGAGAAGATGAAGGAAGGTACTGAGGGATACTGACATCTTAATAGAAAAACAAGGTGTGTGACTGAGGAACCTTTTTCTTTTTAGAACATGCTAGGCATGCCTTGCATGCAAGGCAAGGTTCTGGGTCTCTTGACCTACTTCAGGTCTGTTAGAAATCCACTATGCAAAGGAGGATTTCCTGCAAACAGTTATTTCTTTAACATTCTTTCTCTAAGCACTCAGAAAGAAAGAAAATTGAAAGAAAAAAGCTTCTTTCCTAATTCCTATTTTCTATTTTTTATTTTACTCTCCTATTTTACTGAGGGCTACACGTGGCTGTCAGTATGTGTATCAGTCAATGTAGATCACTAAATCCAGAATGCTGTATGTGGGAGGTCAGCCCTGTAAGGGGAGCAGCAGCAGTGCCAGTCTGATGCTTTCTACTGTATATGTTGAAATGGTGTAATGCTGAAAGAAATATACCTGGAACTCCCCTCTCTCTGGGGATCTAATCCTTCTGAGTACATGAATTGCATGAGAATGAGCAGGGGAAGGCACAACAGGTCACACACAGAGGGAGAAGAAACAGAAGGGAAACAGTCTCAATGTAATTGTCTTTTTCAGTGCAGCTTTTAAGTTGAGTGTATTTTAGATAACAATAGGTCAGCATGCTATTCAAATTCCAGTCTAAACTGTGAATTGTAGAGTATTTGAGGATAAAGTCCATAGGTGTAGAAATAAAGCAGGGGGGGGAGGAGAATATATGAATGACTTTAATGCTATCATGCTACTTAAATGAGAGTCATCATACGTGGAGGTCTATTTAAAGGAAATATAGCTAAAAGTCATATTGCATTGTAAGGTAACAATGCAGCATATGCTGATGTGGTTGCAAAGCAGATAAAGGTAGAAGTAATTAGTTCTACCCTCTGAAAAGTTACATAAAAATGAGCACAGAATGTCTCTGCTTGCTCAGTAGAAACACAATGGGACATACACCAACTTGTCAAATATAGAGCAGCAAAGTAAGCACGCTAAGACAAAGCAAAATGTGTTTGCAAGTCTACTATTTTATTACACTCTCATCTTTCTGGACTTGGCAGGATTCAGTGAATGACAGGCATAGATGACTGTGGGTTGGGGAATTGGAATGGAAAGGAGAAGGGGAAAATGACAAAAAGTTATACCTCTGCCTTGGTTTTGGTTTAGTTTTTGGTTTTTTTTTTTGTTTTATAACTTCCTAACTAATTTAATTTATATATAGACCTTAAAAATTGCCTGTTCACTTATTTCCATGGCATATCTGGGGACCTTATTCTATTTGCAAGTTTTCTTACATCACTGCAGGCCTGGTACTGTTACCTGGGCTGTCATATGATGCTTGTAAAACAAATGATATTATCTGATCAAGCTGTTTGATGCCAAGCAGTGCACACTCTGATATGTTAGCCTAGTTCTTTGTGTGGCTTTATTGCCCAACAGAAACAAAACGAGTACCACTTTCTGTGCTAAAAGGAGAGTATTGACTGTATTAACTGGCCTATAACTCATTTAATTTTGTTCACCAGCCAATTACTTAAATTATTAGTTACTACAAGGATTAAATCTTTTAATTCACTCAAAACCTCAATATTGCCAACAGGGTATTGAAAAACATACACTTAAGAACCCTTGCAATGCTATGCAGAAGATCTTGCTCAGTAAATACCAGCAGCACCTGGGTTTTTGGTAGTTAATGCCACTGATTACATTAAAGACACCAGCCCTCCGTGAATGTGCTGGAATAGTTCAGCTTTTCAGAGTCCACACTTTTCGGAAAACAGTATGTGCATATTCTCTATAGAAAGCAAGTGAAATAGATGATCTCTCATGTGCATTCCAGGCTTATTTTGGCATTATCTCAGCTGATTCCAGGTAGCTAAGACAGGTGTCCAAAAGGAGAGGAATGAAGGAACTAAAGAAAAGGGAGATTGAGCTTCTCACTCTCTTAACTGGGGCCTGCGGAAGGTTCAGCTCTTCCTCTCTTGCAGCTTTTGTTCTAGTTTTCTCTTGCAAGAGTACTTGCTAAGCTTCTGAATATTTTCCAAACTGAAATTTCCCACTGTATGCACTGTCCTGAAGATGGTGCTTCTGTTACAGGGATATCTTTAATCAAGGATGGATGGGGGTGTTGCTGGAAATGCAGTATGCTTCTCCCACATCCATTGCAGAAAACAGCTTTCTTACCTGGGTTGCTTGTGTGACTAAGGTAAGTTCTCCAAATGTTTAGAGCTAGCAGCCTAGAACCATGCCTGAAAACTGCTCTTCCCACCAATCTCTCCTAGGCTTGTGAAACTTGGGCTTTTCCCTTACAATATTCTACAGTTCTACAGTACTCTGCAGTCTTAGCTATACACAGTCATTGGTTTGACAATGTCAGCTGCTCCTGTGTGAATTAGGACACTGCTTAAACAGTTTAGTTAGCCTGGTCTAGCCCACAAAGAATTTTAAAACAATTAAGTACAGGCTGAATTAGAAGGCTGTTAATAATTCCTTGCCATATTACCTGCACCTGCAAAAATCACTAACCTTCAGCCAGCCCCACAGGACCATCAGCTGTACTCATATGGAGCTTTTTAGTTTTGTTTTCTGTCCCTTGGATTTAATCTGGTCTCTCAGACTGTCCAGGTAATGTCAGCTAAACCAGGGAGCAGTTTTCTTACCTAGTGACATTTGACGTGGGTCTCCTATGGTTGAGTTTAGACCTGAGCTTTTTCCATGCTGTATTCTCTCAAAAACAACAGAAGAGATCACAGGAACTCTTCTTTTTCTTATGTCTTATTATGGCAGGTGCAGGGACTATGGAGAGACACTTGTTTGGGTATGTGGGTGTGAGTAAGAAAGAGAATGGGAGAGAGATTATTTTTCCTTGAATTTTCTATGTGGATTTCAAAGCAGCAAGGGTAGATTGGTGTAGCTAGCAAAAGTTCTTGAAGATTGTGTCTGGATATGAAGAAAGGAGGAGATGGGATTTTTCTCTGTCACTTTTCTCTGAAGCTACCTATGGTTTTGGTTGCAAAAAGGACAGGTGTGTAAGTGCTAAAACACATACCTGTTGTGCCTAATCTGGAGGGACATAGAGTGGGAAAGAAGATAGAACTGCCTTTTCTGTTTGTGTGGTGGCCAAGATGACTACTGCTTAGCCTCGGTAGTGCCGGAGATTGGAAGAAATAATACTCTGCTTCTATTTAGCAATGGTGCATATGTCAAGCACTTTAGACTTTTTTACATAATGGTAGGAATTGCTGATCTAGGTCAGTATGGCTGGGTTTGTCGCTTACTGACATTGTAACTATGAAATCCTGTTTCCAGCCCAATCCCACTTCTGTCCTCAGTATGGGCTCTTCACAGCTGTTGGGCAGGTGGCACTCTTGGACTGAAACATCAGACCAGAGATTTCTTCCCGGTTTCTTCTGCATTTGTTGCTTGAGGGAACTCCTGGTCCAGGATTGCTCAACAGCATGGACTGGAAAACAGATCTGGGTACCCCAGATCAGCTGTTCAGCAATGCAAGGGAAGTTGAGAGATCTAATGAGTAGGAAAAGATAGGAAGCTAGCTAAAGACAGCACCATTAACTCTTCCTGGACACTCTGATTCCTGAAGCTGTGATCCACCATGTATTTTACAAAAGATAGTGATAAGTAGCTGATGTACTGTTATTACTGTACATAGAAAGATGAAATTAGCTGCAATTTCTAACTGGCTTGAGAAAGAAACAAATAAGCAGCCAAAAGGAGTAACAGAAATTTTGGAGTTTTTCCATTGGAAACACTGAAATATGTGTATATGAACCCTTTAAATGAAAAGTGGGTTTTGGGATCCCAGCAGCTTTAGACTAAAACAGTTTCTTTGACAGTTTCAGTGCTGCTCTTCCCTAGAATTCAGGGGTAACAGGAGTGGCACAGCTGTGATGGCAGCAATGAGACTAGGAATTATCTTGAGCTCAGACAGATGCTGGTATCTGGACTAGCAAAATCATTTTTCTTTGGGGTAGGGGGGGAACCACCACCCTCTGTATCTAAAAAATGAAATTTCTATCCTGGTGATTTTTCATATAATTGTTTCAGGTTTTGAGGATTTTTGTATTTGCCTCTTGACATTCTTTGGTGACAATTCGATTTTTATTTTAATCCAAAACAACTGCAGAATGGACATTTGGTTTATGGAGTGAGGTTTGCTTTTACTGAGGGAATAAAGTGACCATGCTTGCTTCTGTGAGTAGTGAAGTGCAAATAACTATGCTCTGGAGAGGCCTTATAAACACATTTCAGGAACAGTAGCTGCATCTGAAGACTCCTTTGTCAGAGCACAAGTGGAGGGAGCACCGTATTTACAAACACTTTTAGTTGTGTAATGAGAAGTGCCTTTACTTGATAAATACTCAGTGAGGACATGTGCAGCTGGTACTGTTTGGTTTAATTCCCAGACTTCTCTGCTTTGTGCTATCGCAGTGGCCAGAGAATTGAGTATAAGCCTGATGTTTCAGCATAACTTTTTAGGAAGCTAAAATGTATTGTCTAGTGTAAGGTAGTAGAAGAAATACACAAGATAGTTTTAAGAAAAAGAGCTGTATGAGTGGCAGCTTAGCAAATGTGAATAATAACTCAAGACAGCACATGTGAAGTTTAGCTTAAATTTTGCTAGTAGGAAATGGGATGACTGGGAAATGCTGGAGATAAGAAGATGAAGAAATAAAAAATGAGGAAAAACTCTCCTTGGACAGAAGTCAGGAATCGGGTCACAAAGCAGCTAATAAATATATTTGTTATCTAGAACAAAAGTCAATTTATTTACTGATAACATTCTTAACTTACACAGTTACCCTGTGTAGACTGAGATAACTTTGTATCAGTGATAACAATTGAGAGAAAAAGATCCTGTTCCCTTGGTAGTTGGAAAAGGCTTTTAAGATCATCAAGTCCAACTTTTTAGCCTAACATGGCCAAGTCCACCACTAAATCATGTCCCTCAGCACCACATCTACATGCCTTTTCAACACCTCCAGGGATGGTGACTCAGCCACTGCCCTGTACAGCCTGTTCCAGGGCTTGACAACCCTTTTGGTGAAGAAATTTTTCCTAATATCCTAAAACCTTATTCAATTTTAAACTAAAATTTTAACAGTTTAAAATTGAAGAACCTGGATCCTGAATTTAGGAATACTTCTTTTCCATTAGCTACCTGATGGTATTCTTCAAATAAACATTTTTATTTAAAATAAAAATCTATTTTCTTCAATGCTTTTTCCTCCTCAATTTAAAATCACATTTTTTTGCGTACAGTTTCCCTGTAATACAGGAATCTCTTGTATCCTGGCTTTTATTATTATTATTATTTTCTATTTCATGTATTGTATGCTAAAACTTTAATTAACATTCTCTTTCATCTATAGTAAGAACCTTGTTTCTCTGGTTGGTGGCTGAGCCCATGAATGACCTATTCATAGAATCATAGAATCATAGAATAGTTAGGGTTGGAAAGGACCTTAAGATCATCTAGTTCCAACCCCCCTGCCGTGGGCAGGGACACCTCACACTAAACCATGTCACCCAAAGCCTCATCCAACCTGGCCTTGAACACTGCCAGGGATGGAGCATTCACAACCTCCCTGGGCAGCCTATTCCAGTGCCTCAACACCCTAACAGGAAAGAATTTCCTTCTTACATCCAATCTAAACTTCCCCCGTTTACGTTTTAACCCATTACCCCTTGTCCTGTCACTATAGTCTGTAATGAAGAGTCCCTCCCCAGCATCCCTATAGGCCCCCTTCAGATACTGGAAGGCTGCTATGAGGTCTCCACACAGCCTTCTCTTCTCCAGGCTGAACAGCCCCAACTTCCTCAGCCTGTCTTCATACAGGAGGTGCTCCAGTCCCCTGATCATCCTCGTGGCCCTTCTCTGGACTTGCTCCAACAGTTCCATGTCCTTTTTATGGATGTTGAGGACACCAGAACTGCACACAATACTCCAGGTGAGGTCTCATGAGAGCGGAGTAGAGGGGCAGGATCACCTCCTTCGACCTGCTGGTCACACTCCTTTTGACGCAGCCCAGGATACGGTTGGCTTTCGGGGCTGCAAGCGCACACTGAAGCCGGCCCATGTTCATTTTCTCATCAACCAACAGCCCCAAGTCCTTCTCCGCAGGGCTGCTCTGAATCTCTTCTCTGCCCAACCTGTAGCTGTGCCTGGGATTGCTCTGACCCAGGCGTAGGACCTTGCACTTGCCATGGTTAAACTTCATGAGGTTGGCATCAGCCCACCTCACAAGTGTGTCAAGGTCCCTCTGGATGGCATTCCTTCCCTCCAGCGTGTCAACCAAACCACACAGCTTGGTGTCATTGGCAAACTTGCTGAGGGCGCACTCAATCCCACTGTACATGTGAGAGAGGAAGATGTTGAACAAGACCAGTCCCAACACTGATCCCTGAGGGACACCACTCGTTCATGTCCTTATTCATATCAGGAGGGGAAAAAAGGATCTGTAATTGACACTGCAACTTTCAGCTGAGGATAATTGAACAGAACTTGCCCTTTTCATGGTAAATTTCTACCCGTCTTGTGACAATGCATATCTTTGCAGATAAGGTTGCAGTCATTACAGTGTAGAGGGGCTAGGAAGAGAAATGTATGCTCTTATCATGCAGTAGGGTCCTGGTGAGGATACTTTCTTGCCATCTGGCTTTATTTTTCTGTGCTAGTAAAAGTATCAGAAATTTGATGATAAAGCACAGTTTGTTATGCAAGTGACCCCAGCACTATATTCTGTAGAGTGAACGATGCTACCAGCAAGAGTTACTTAGCAGGATGTGTGTTTATTTCAGACCACGCTTTGCTGAGCTCCTTTGTTATATACTCATAAAAGAGGTGAAGGGATCTGTGTCTGCGTGGCTTCCACTTCCCTGGTTAGGAAAGTGGAAGTAGCTCTAACCTAACCAAGTAGGGCCAGCTGGCTACCTGCACTGGTGAGCCTTGGCATAGAGATGACTGTTTCACCCAGGCAAGCCGTGTAATTCCACCAGCAGATCCCTCTGTGTGACTGCAGCTTCCTGTTGTTGCACCTGCCTTTTGCACAGCTTTTTATTTCTAGCTACTTAGGCGGCAAGTGCTGCACTCCTGTAGGAAAGTGTTGTGTCCTTTACTCACAGTAAGGCACTCCATGCAGGTTACTGCACTGCAAAAAAGCCCGTGGGCTGTATTACCCTCCCTTTTCCCCACTGTTTCAGATGCTCCCTGCTGACACACTGCTGACCCACCACTCCAGTGGGCAGCTCTGTATGTCTCTACATTTCCCTTGCCCCAACACCCACCACTATCTCACCCTCAAGACTGTGTTTATCTGTGCCTCTATGGCAAGATGGGTGCCCTTCCTTGCGTGTCTTGTAGTCATCTGGTGTGCACCCAGGTTATGCTTTGCTCATCACAGAGTGATCCTAGGTACACATCATCCCCTTGTATGGCCATGCTTCCTTTTGAAGAAAAAGCAAGCAGGAGAGGACCCACAGCATACACTGCTGCTGTCCTTAGGGGCAGATTGGCAAAGCAGGCCTGCAAGGTACATCCCAAAGCTTAACTGCCTTCAGGGTGGACATATCCCTCTGTGTGTGCCCTTTTGTGCACTGTGAGAGTATGTAGTCTGCCAACTGGTGTCCCCGCAACCTGTAAGGGAGGGATGTTGCAGGACATATTGAGGAGCGCAATATACAAGAAGATAATCTGGATTTGGAAGGACTTACTGAGAGGTTGCAGAGCTCTGTTCCTGTTGTCTACTGCTCCCATTTTCAAGTGATTCTTCAAGCCTGGTGCTGAATACACAGTTTCAGATCTCTTACCGTGCTGGCTCCATCTGGAGCAACTGAGTCACTAGATGTTCCTCCTCCTTATTACCCAGTGCAGACATACCTGAGCGAGCTCAGTGTGAAGCTAGCGTGAATTCAGCACAGCCTGTTAACTCTCTGCCCCTGTCATCAAAGATGCTGTACTTTATCTCACTAGAGCTGATTCCAAGAGCAGGGCAGGAATGCTCATGTGGGTGCTGAATTTGGCAGCCAGCCACCTCTCAGACCAAGGCTGGCTTGCAATAGAGTCCTGGCTCATTGAACAGCAAACATCAGAGAGCTGGTCTGAGTGTCACCACATGAGTTTCTCTGTCATGCTGGTCAGTGGGTGTTGGTGACAATATTGGAAAGATCTCTCTCTAGCTTGCTGCGATGCGATTAGTGCTGCTGCATTTCTAATCAAATTCAAAGGTTCTGTGCTCAAATCTTTTAGATTTCTGACTAATTTTCCTTCCTGTTTTTAAGGTCCTGACATAAAAGATCTCCTGCTACATTACAGCTCATGGGAGCTGTCATTCAAAGGCCTGTCATGTCTCAGAAAGAGAAATTTGTCTGGCCAAATAAAATCAGTGTTGACCTTTGGGGCTACTAAACACTCCCTTTTTCAGTCCAGAACTGTGACTTCTGGGACATACGTGCTAACATACTATCCCATTTCAGTTTAATTCTCAAAACTCAGGAAGTTGAGGCTTGTGTTTTAATATTCATATTGCAGTCTCAGCTAATGTCTTATGAGGAGATGAAGCATTAAACACAGTGCAACATGAGTGGTGTACGCTTTTGTGCTGGTTTTGGCTGGGATAAGATTAAGTTTCTTCACAGTAGCCAGTATGGGGCTGGTTTTGGATTTCTGCTGAAAATTGTGTTGATACAGAGGGATGTTTTGGTTACTGCTTATCAGTGCTTACACAAAACCAAGGCCTTTTGTGCCTCTCACAGCCCCTCACCAGTGAGCTGGCGGGGGGTGCACAAGAAACCGGGAAGGGACACAACTGGAACAGCTGACCCCAACTTACCAAAGGGATACTCCATGCCATATGGCATCATGCTCAGCATATAAAGCTGGGGGAAAAGCAGAAAGAGGAAGACATTCAGGCTGCTAGGGTTTGTCTTCCCAGGTAACTGTTTACACATGATGGAGCCGTGCTTTCCTGGGAATGGCTGAACACCTGCCCGACCATGGGAAGCGGTGAATGAATTCCTGGTTTTGCTTTGCTTGCATGCATGACTATTGCTTTACCTATTAAGCTTTCTTTATCTCAGGCCATGAGTTTTCTCACTTTTACTCTTCTGATTCTCTCCCCCACCCGACTGGGGAGGGAACGAGCAACTGGATGCATGGGGCTTACGTGCATCTGGGTCTAAACCATGAAGGCTAGATTGTTTCTGACTTGAAAGCTTACCCTCTAAGGGGATGAATTGCAAAAGGATGGGACTGAGAGACCATTTGACTGACTTGACTGTTTTTGGTTTTATTTCCTTGAGGGTACACAATATTTAAGACAAACAGGAATGCAGCATAAATGATGGGGCTACAGAACTGATGGATAGGGGTAGAGCAGTTGCTATCATCTACTTGGACTTGTGCAAAGCATTCGACACTGTCCAGCACAACATCCTTGTCTCTAAATTGGGGGAGATACCAATTTGATGGATGTACCACTCGGTGGATAAAGAACTGGCTGGATGGCTGCACACAAAGAGTTTTGGTCAATGGCTCAATGTGCGGCTGGAGACCAGTAATGAGTGGTGTCCCTCAGGGTTGGTGTTGGGACCAGTCTTGTTCAATATCTTTGTCGCTGACATGGACAGTGGGATTGAGTGCGCCCTCAGCAAGTTTGCTGATGACACCAAGCTGTGTGGTTCGGTTGATAGGCTGGAGGGAAGGAATGCCATCCAGAGGGACCTTGACACGCTTGTGAGGTGGGCAGATGCCAACCTCATGAAGTTTAACCATGCCAAGTGCAAGATCCTACACGTGGGTCGGAGCAATCCCAGGCACAGCTACAGGTTGGGCAGAGAAGAGATTCAGAGCAGCCCTGTGGAGAAGGACTTGGGGGTGTTGGTTGATGAGAAAATGAACATGAGCCCACTTCAGTGTGCTTGCAGCCCCGAAAGCCAACCGTATCCTGGGCTGCGTCAAAAGGAGTGTGACCAGCAGGTCGAAGGAGGTGATCCTGCCCCTCTACTCTGCTCTCATGAGACCTCACCTGGAGTATTGTGTGCAGTTCTGGTGTCCTCAACATAAAAAGGACATGGAACTGTTGGAACAAGTCCAGAGAAGGGCCACGAGGATGATCAGGGGACTGGAGCACCTCCCGTGTGAAGACAGGCTGAGAAAGTTGGGGCTGTTCAACCTGGAGAAGAGAAGGCTGCGTTGAGACCTCATAGCAGCCTTCCAGTATCTGAAGGGGGGCTACAGGGATGCTGGGGAGGGACTCTTGATTAGGGACTGTAGTGCTAGGACAAGGGGTAACAGGCTCAAACTTAAACAGGGGAAGTTTAGACTGGATATAAGGAAGAAATTCTTTCCTGTTAGGGTAGTGAGGCACTGGAATGAGTTGCCCAGGGAAGTTGTGAATGCTCCCTCTCTGGAGCCAGGGGACAGAGCCTTGGGTGGCATGGTTTAGTGTGAGGTGTCCCTGCCCACGGCAGGGGGCGTGGAACTAGATAATCTTAAGGTCCTTTCCAACCCTAACTATTCTATGATTCTATGACTGGGTTTGGGAAGCGTTCTTTGTATGTAAGATGGTGCAGAAGGAGCCAAAATGAATGGGCTTCAAAGCTGAAAATGTTACCAAGACAAAAAAATTAGCAATAAGTTTTTCTGGAGTGTTTTGAAGTTGAAGGCATGAGTCTTGTATTTTATTAGTATGCACTGGGGAATGCTAATAAAACATCAGAATACTGGAGAAGGGAATCCAGAGATGTACTTTTTTGTGTTGGAATGGGAAAACTTCAGGAAAGAATAATATTGATAGCAGAGAAGAGTAACGTTGCAAATGGAACTTTGCACTCTTGTTCACTGCTCCTTAGCACATTACAGCATTTTAGGATATTGCTGATATTCTAACCACCATGCACAATTTAAGAGATAAGTTTCTGTGACTTACCTGGGCGTAATAAGTCTCTACTCAAAGGACCCCACAAAATGCCACAATGCTATTACTGAACATGCAACTGTTATTTTACCTCTTTTTTTTTTTTTTAGCTTAATTACATCTTTTCTGTTTTTTTCTAGTTTTAGAAACGCACCTGTGAAAGCTGTGCCTTTGCTGCATTTCAGATAATGGTTAGTGATGCTGAAAGAAATATATGCAGGAAAAAGAAAGCAACAGCTGCTGGAAGAGGTACATTAAGAAGGTATTTTTATATACAGAATCTTTTCACTACTTAGTCAAAACAGAAAGCAAAGTGAGGATTGTGCCTGCCTGAAACAGTGCTATCTGTTCAACTGAAAGAATAAGTTATGATTTCTAATGGTAGAGTTTGTCTTTCCATCCCCTGCTTAGATATTGGCATGTTTTCTACCATAATCTGTTTTATCCCTGCATGAGACCGAACTGACTCAGAGTGAGTTCTAACCTTTAATAAGGTGTGAAACCCAGAGATTTCTGTTTTAAGATTGTTGCATTACCTAAGTAGTGGCAGCCTGGGAGGAGAGAGACATAAAAGGAAACTGTACAAGGCTTTAATCATAGCATATTTTTGGGGAGGAAAAACCATACCTAGGTCAAGCTAGCCACACAACTGGATTGCTGTTGAAGAAATATTTATTCCACTCGTTTGAGTGAGAGTTTTGGATGGTATAACCTGAGATAACTGTAGTAGTTCTTGTCTTCAGCTGTCTTTACTTCTGTGGAGAAGTTCCCACTTGCATAGGATGGTTCCTATGGCTGTATACAGTTCCTGAGCCTCTGTAGTTCAGAGCTCTGTGCACGTGAGCTGAAACACAAGTGAGGTTATCTAAGTATGCCCAGCTGTAAATTGCTGCCCAGTGACAACACAAGCAGCTTAAGGTGTTCCTTAATGAGAACCAGAAAACTGAGAGAGAAGTGAAATTGAAAGAGGATGAGATCTCTTAAAGCCACCTTGCAGCTTCCCAATTGTGATTCCAAGTCCTAACTTCCCTGTTTCCCATTTCAACCTGTTTGGGGCTGGGGTGTATGTTGTTTGTTTGGAGGGTTTTTGGTTTTTTTCTTTTTGTTTCCTTGCTAGTTCTTTCTGAGCTAGCTACAGCCCAGGAGGACATTCTGGTGATTCTGAGCTCAGCTGCAGTATTCCATGTCTACCTTCCTTAGCATCTGTGTCAAACAGTCCTCCCTGAGGATGAAGGAATTAGTGGTGTATCTAGTGGTGCACCATCCTGACATGTTTTTAGGCAATAAGACGCATTTCAGATGTGAATTACAGTAGTAACTTGCTCTGTCCCCTGAGATTTTTTGATGGCAGTGTGCAGTCAGTGGAAACTTGCTCCACTGCTCTGGCAGATCTCAACATAAGTTGTGGACATTGATTTCTGGGACCTGTCTGGTCCCAGTGCTAGAGGAGGTCTTGGTCATTAGCAAATTTTCTGCAGGCAAGGGAACTGCTGCTTTGTCCCAGTGTCCTGGGTTCAGCTGTCTGTGGGTCCCTTGGGCACTGGCACTGAAATCACGATTATGGAGTCTGTCTACACCTGGTCATAAACCTACAGGTATGGTGTCAAGGAAGAAGGGGGAGAGTGAGCAAGTGGCTGCATGATTCTGTTACTAGCTGGGCTTAAACCGCGACACCCAGGTAAATAAGTCATTGCCAGCTCCAATTGTTTCAACCTGGTTAAGTTCACAGTGATGAGTTAAAAGTTGCTTATGCAACAAGTTTTTCTCCTGCTTAGCGACAGCTCATTTTACTGGGGCTAATATTGTAAGTTGTTATTACCATTGCTAAATTGTTACTGCAATACGAATTTTTTTTCCATTACACAGATACATAATATAGTTGAGCAGAGACACTTTGAAGGAAGGATGTTGGTTGTGTTGGCAGTTCATCCTGTAACAGTCTGTCACTTCATTTTTGCTGGCTAAAGATGATGTGTGATGGTAAATAATTCCTTACATAGTTTTCAGCTTTGCAAAGTTCCCTTTCTAACTGATGTCACTGTCAATCCTCATTGTGGCCCCACCAAAAACCCCAAATTTTCCTGGAATACTTGGCTTTTTAGAGTATTTTACTTGCTTTTTCATGTCTATAGGTAAATTCTACATCTATGGCAAGTAAATAGATCCTGTAATTCACCTACAAAAGCCTTATGTTTAAATAAATCTAAGTTTGAGAAATCTTGCAATTGTAATTTTGATAATAATAACAATTTCTGTCACCAGTGTGAATGGAGAACAACTTGGCAGAAGTTCCTTGCTAGGAGGCATTCTTGGATCCTATGTCCTCATATAAACTGCGCATATCATTATATCCATGTGAGTTTGGCACCAGGGTAAGGTACCCTACCAGGATAGAGATCTTTTCTGTCTTGAGCCAGGCTTAATGTGCATCCTCTGCAATTCTAGCTTCATCAGCTTACTAGCCGCTTTCCTATAGTGTTCTTAGTACTTTCTAGACTGATAATTTTTAGCTTAGTACTCTCAGACAGTTATTGAATTTTTTAGAGCCCATAAGCCTATTTATTGGCTGTCACATTCCTCTTCCTCAGTCTCCACTCACTTGTCAAGTTCCTTTTTCTCAGTCTCCCTCTCACTTTGACCTATTAATTTTTTTTTTTTTAATTTAAATACATGAAGAATGAATTTAAACCAGCTGAAGAGTGCCCAGGAAAGATCTGGGAAAGGTTTTGTGAGGTTATGTTGCTTTGTTCACATAAGTAATTTCTAACACAGCTGCTTTTTTAGCTGCTGCATCTATTTCCATGTGAACTGTTCATTTACTAACTTGGCAATGCATGGGGAGAAAAAAGACATATCAGCTATTTTTCACTTTTTTAATGCACAATAGGATTAATCTGTATTTATTTGTATAGTTGTAATACCAGTTTGTGGGAACTCATGAACCCTAAATTAAGTGTGATGGCTTCTTCTTGCTCCAAAGCTGTAACAGATTTTAGTGTTTAACATTACAAAGAATGAAACACGGATATCAACAACAAATAAGACTGATTTCAAGCGCATAATACCTTCCATATGACTGCCAAATTGCTTGAAAATTAAACTCAGAACTGTCAGCTCAATCCTTCATTGCCTTCCTTTTCATTTTGTGAGTTATATGTAATGGAAGTGGTAGTAAATTGCTACCACTAACGTAACTGTGTGAGGAATTTTCATCTGGGGTCAAGTTCCTGGAGATGACAAGTACGCTGCAGGGTGGAAGAGAACTGAGCATGGTGTGCTCTGGCTTACTGCTGCAGAAAACAAGGCTTTCCAGAGTTTCTCTCCTTATGTTGTTTATGCCATTTCTGATGAGATTCATTTTAATTTATAAAAGGGCAAGAAGCAAAAGTAAGCTCTTCCCTCTTTTCACAGTTTTGACACGGGTGTATGTACTTATGTACTTCTTCGGACGCACATTTTTGTGTTGTAATTTGAAGGCTTTGGAAAGAGGTAGTGGTGGTATATTTAGTAGCTTTCTTTTATAGAAGAGGTTTCCAAAAAAACAGCAAACAAAAGCTGGACAAGCTGGTGGACTGAGATTGTATTTTGCCAGCTGGATTTTACTGTTTGTTTTCCCTCTGTATTCCATTCCTTTTTTTGCGTGTCCCTTGGGCTCTGTTCCTTACAGCAAATGGATGGGTTTAGGAATTGTTACACTATATTTCCCTGTGTTACCCAGTGTTTTATGGAAGTTAACAATTTAGCTCAGCAATTTGGAAGTTGGCTTTTTCTCCTGCGGAAATGGGAGATGGTCTTGGTGAACCTAAATTCCGTAGATTTACTACTGAGGCAGTTTTGGGATGGGAGAGTTACATTCTTTTCTTACCTGTCTTTGAACATCAAATTTTCTGCCTCCTGGGTGGAAAACATTGGGGTTGGGACTAGTCATCAGATTCTCACAGCAGTTTAAACTTCTGCAGCTGTATAAAACTGTCAGCACAGGAACCAAGTCCTCACAGCTATTGAACTTGCAATGAATCCCACCGCACCTCTAAGGATAGGCAGCTAAAAGGTTTTGAAAGCACTTGAACCTGCCAAAGGCAGAAGAAACAGAATGAATGGCAGCAGGGGGAGTTATTAGAGAAGTGAACTCCAGGTCAGGGTGGCCAGTGAGCCTGGATAGAGCTCAGCAGACATGACTTTAGGGGAAATGACATTGGTAACTCAAAAAACTATCAGTGGGATCTGCTAAAAGTGAATGTGAGTTGTGACCCCCAGTAGAAAGGCCACCATACAACTGTTAGCTCATACTTTTGGAGTGAATATTGCAGTGTTGGTAAATGGATGAGAATTTCTGTCTTTTACCAGAGTGCAGCCACAATAGGAGGAAATGTGTATATCTGGAAGCCTGATTCCTATTCTAGTTTCAAAACCTAGCAAAGTAGGAGGGGGAGAAATGGCCAATGGATTACCATTTCAAGGCTGTTTATCTCAACTGGCTTAAATGACAGCTTCTGCACAGGAAACTGAAATTAAATCTTATTCTGTCATTCTTGTTTTTCTCCCTTTCCTAGGCAAACAAACGAAAGCTCTACTGTTTCTGGATACTTTCATTCAGTTACTTCAAAGCTTTAGATGAAGTTACAAGCCAGTCTGGAATAGTTGTTCCACAGTAGGGTCTTCTGTCTTCTGAAACAAGCATAAAATCACCTAACATTTCCCAAATGACATTATAAGCCCTAGAGTACTGGTTATCTGGAAGGTATCTAGGGATGTAAAGCCCACCATTGACCTCAGATTTTGATTTTGCCAAGCTCCTGTTAGCTACGTAGTCTCCCTGCCTTATTCCTGTGATTAGGAGGTCCACCTCTAAGCATAGTACTTGGTCATCTACCTATTTAGGCTTATTCAGAAAATCAGGCTTTCATCTGTTTGTAGCCTTTTGAGCAAGTTTCTTTCTGTCTTGTTTTGCTTCTTTCCTCCTTTTCTTCTTTGTTTCTTTGATACAATATACCATCTTTGCCCTTTTGATTCCTTTCTACACCTGTACTGCTATCCACCTATTTACCCCATGAAGCCCCACAGTCACGGCTTTGCTTGTGTTACAGGGTTATATTTCCCTGGGTTATTACCCTGTTCCTGGTATTTATCTGCAGTCTTTAAAGACTTCAGTGAAACTCTCCAGCTATTCTCCCACATTATCTCGTTTGCCCTATTACAATTTATTTTCCTCTCTCTCTTAGCTCTGATTCTAACATTTTCTGAATATCAAGTTATCCTTTTAACTCTTCTGTAAGCTTTTATTCCTGGCCTCCAACAGATATTCAAGATAATTCTTTTTCTAATCATATAGGAAATCGATGTAAAAGAAAAAAAGTTCCTTTAAGTGTTAACATTTTACTGGGAAAAGAATGGGATGAGAGTTACAAAAATGCATTTCTGGCATAAGATTCTTAAAATAGAGGGGAACTTACTGGGGGAAAATGTATACATATTAATGTATAATCACCAAGGGATGCAACAAGATTCCCTATTTATTTATTTATTTATTTTGCTTGCTTGAAAAGTGATCAGCAGACTTCAGCTACTTAAGACAGATTGCTTTGATAAATCTTTGGGAATTTTGGTGTTTTTTTGTCTCAGTTGCATTCTCTGGCGAGCACACAAATGAGACATCCCCTCTAGCACCTAGCAGCTCAGCTTGCCTTTTGTATGTGGATATGATTCTCCTCCTAAGTTTGCAAAACCTCTAAAATCTCCATTAAAATGCACTGCAAACCTCCTCTCTTTGGGAGTACTATGGAGCTAGGAAAAGAAGACCATAAAGGTAAAGCCAGAATAAATAAACCTTATTCCAAATGAGTGTGGATTGACAAACTTAAGAATCTTTAGTTTTGCCCTAGTGAAAAAGGAGGAAGATGGAAATCCACAGAGAGAATTAGGTTGGTTCAAGCAATACACTAGCACTGTAACCCTACTCTCTATCTGTGTACAATACACCCAGAGGGAAAGAAGGGTTTCCAGCATGAAGATTTTATCAGCCTGTGTTTCTGTGACAGTTGGAGTGCTTGTGAGTGGATGAAGACGAAAAGAATTAGTTGTGTTGTTCCAAATGGTTGTCACTAAATTCTTCATGCCATACTTATCCAGCCTCTATGTGACACATACAACAAACGTATATTTGTGAAACAGGTGTCTGTATTTTGGTTTTGAAACCTTCTGCTAGCAAAGCCAGAGTCTAGAGCACTATGACTCCTGTCCCAAGCCCTGTAGTGAGGGAAACAACAGTTTGACCCTTTTCACCCCACCCATAAAAATAAAGTGAAAATTAGCTGTGTCCATGCCCCTTTCCTATTGTCAGTGTGTGGTCCTGATATGGGAAGGGTAGGTGAGCAGAAGGAGGGGCTGTCATGGAAATACAGGCATCTGTATTTATTTATTTTATTTACTTAGCATCTCACAGAAAGATCTGTTCAGTGGCGCTGGAGCAGCATTGCATGAGGACATGGATTGTTCACTTTAGAAAGAACTGAGAGTTTCCTGGTAAATCGGTGCTATCCGAACTAAAGTCCCAAGGACTGGTCTATCAAGAGGTGGCTGAGTGGAGATTTGTATTCTGTGGCCTGTCACAAGGAACCCAGTGGTCCTCTGCACCTGCAACAGCAACTGAGGGCTGGGAAGGACATGTTGTATTCCCTTAAGGCATAAAAAAACCTCTTGGAGCTTCCTGATCTTCACATGAGCACTGTCATTTGTTGTTACTTCTAGCTGGTAGCCAAAGAGTTTCATAAATTTCAGATGCGTTCAGTTTTGCAAAAACAACACAACATTGAAAATCTCAGGACTCTCCTTAACCTAAACCATGTTTTGCTTATCCCAGGAGAAAGGTGGAAGTTTCTTTCTCCCATTACTCTAAGCTTCCATTTCCACCCCTGAAGGAAATTGAAATTCAGGACTGTGGCTAGTTGCAGGTCCAGAAAAAGCTGTTTCCTGGTCTTGGCTTCTGACTAGTGGAGCAGTTTGCTTACTTGTTTAATCAAACTGGGAGTAAATTTACTGATAAGATTTGTATTTACTCAAAAGCTTTTGATAAATGGATCTTCTAATGTGTTTCTGTAGGACAGCAAGTTGCATTCAGCCTCCTAAGTGACACAGATCCCCTGTTCTACCCTTTTGTCCTTCAGGTTGCTGTGATGTGCATGGCACAGTCTTTCCCATTGTTTCTGACAGTCATTTTTTGAAGGGTCTTTGTTTACCAACCTAGAAAAAACAAATCCTGTCTATGGATCATCCTGGGGTCTCATCTTGCGCACAGCTCAACAGATGACCTTAAGCAATACTTTTGTGTTTGTAAAGGAGTAGTTAAAGGAGGAGTGAAGTTAGAAATGCATTTGGAACTCTGTGGGAGCAAGAGAATCCCAACATCTGTTTCCCAATGCTGTTTCTTTGTTTGACTCTCATCGACTTTAGTGAGATGCTGCTTATTATATTTTACAGTCTACAGTCTCTCGCCTCTCTTAGAAATGCTGATGGTACAGTATTTCTTTCCTCATGTGATTTTAAATACATTATTTAAAATTTTTAATAGAACTATTTTAGTTCTTAATCTGGTGCAGTTGAGAATTTAAAATCCCCAAGCATTTTATTTTCCATATTTTTCTTACAAGGAAGGTCTGCAAGGACCAGAAAAAAAAAATAGAAGAAATGTCCTTTCTCAACTTGAGAACTCTTATTTCTATTTGGTTTCTTAAAAGCTGTTGTTCCTTAAAAAAAAACAATTTTTGCTTTCTGGTGTGGTGTGATTAAATGGTTTGAAGTCTCAAGTTACTGAAACAATGCTAGATTTTTTCTTAAATTTGGCTTAATATATAATACAATTTATAATTAGTATTAAATGAATTTTGGTCTGCTTTTTTAGCAGGTATGAATCATGTCAGTTTTATCACTTGTGAAAAAAGTGAGCTCCATTGTCTTTCCACAGAAATATGGGAGGAGGAAATACGCATTCAGTGTCCTTTCCAATTGGAAGATATTCTCCCAAAGTTGGCTCCAGTATATGTCTGTAACAGGGCAAAGAATTTGGAGGAAAAAACCACCAGCCAAACCCAGAGAGAAAAAAAAAACCCAACATATTAGATGCCTAGGAGAAATCCATGTAGTACAGAGTGTTGTTATGTAAGCACATCATTGCTTGCATTTCTGATTGCGGAGGCAGCTGGAAGGGGATGTGTTCATTACCTTGTGTGCAGGGAGCACATCTCTTGCCACGAGCTGCACAGCCTCCTAGGAACAGCCTCAGGCAAGCTTCTTCCACTGGGCTAAACACAGCCCCAAGGTATCAAAGCTGGCTTCCAACTCTCTTGGATGATGTCTCCGTGTGGCTGTTTGCACTGTGGAACTTCCAGTGTTGAAGAACTGGGGTTTGTATCATGCTTAAAAACTAGCCCTCAGAGTTAGATTCTTGTTACAGGCCTCGTCCATATCACCAAGATGAAAATTTGTTGGTTACTTAGTGCGAAGCATCGGTTGCCTTGTCTACCTGCTGATACAGGGACAGCTTGATCCACCTCTGGCTCTTACCAGGGTGATCAGAGAAGTTGCCTCAGGACATCCATTCTATTAGGAGTGAGGGGAGGCTTTGTGCAGATGTGGAAATGCTGTTCACAGCAGGCCATTCATCTGATAGGCTAACTGGGAACAATGCTTGTGGATGGCCCTTTTTTAACAGCAAACTGTGATGTTAAAAGCTACCCTTCCTGGCCAGCACTGAGGAACACCAAGGTAGCAATTCATAAAAATAATACTGAAATATGTGCATAGGGGAAACTGATAAGCTGAGGCAGAGTCTGCAGATGGTGCTGAACTCTTTCCTGTGGTCTTTTACCAGGTCAGCAATTTCTAGATGTGTATTTTGAGGCCTAGACTGTTTGGCAGTCTTATTTCTGCTTAATTAGCTTCATGATTTAAAACTATTTGTGGCCTCCTAATGAACTGGGAAAACCCCAGCAGTTGTTAGCAGCTGGCTGGGATTTTAACAGCAGCCATGTGTGCTCAGCAGAACAGCAATAAAGTAGTGAGAAGAAATGTCTGGCAATATTGCCAGGGGTCAGGACATGTGAGAGCTATCCTCAGTCCCGTTAATGATCATCGTTAGCACAATACAGAATTTCAGTTAGACATAAACAGACTTGCAAAGTGGCAATGACAATGAAGGCTTTAACAAAGGCAGGGTTTGGGTCAAGACCCGCATCCTGTGAAGAAGGATTTGAACTGAGATGATGGATACGGACTGAAGAAGCTGAGGGATAAGGATGTATTCCCTTTGGACTTTTTAACAACTTCCCAGCCCAGCAGAGATTTGCCAGAGAAAATCTGTCAAACCCTTTGGTACTGAGTTGCCCAGCTCCACTACCCCTGTGGGGCTTTGCTGTGAAATGGACATGATGCCTACCATCTACTGGTAGATCTGCTAGTTCTGGTTATACCTGTGCCTGAGGGTTCAGCCCTCTGAGCCTTTTACACTCATCACCACTGAGCCTGCATCCTGATTTCCTTGTGATCTGGAGAAGGTGTCCCCCATTATGTGACCATCCATGTAACAAGCTCCTACGACTACAGTCTGTTTCTTCTGACATTCCTCCTTCTTACAGTGCTTCTCAGTTATTCGTGTGATGCAGATTTACACAGAAATATTTTGGCTGCTCCTGAAGCCCCAGATCACAAGTGTGCTCTGTCTCACCTGAAGATTCCTAGCACCAGTCTGGATAAAAGATAAAACATGTCCTTATAGTTAAGATAGGTTTATTGAGGTGTAGCCTGTAACACTTCTCCATTCTAGCCAGTCTGCAATTTATGAAAACTAAATATGGATCACACTTGGTGTATGCACTTTTTGTAGCTGCCTCTCCTGCTTTGATTATATTTTCTAAGTTTATAGGCAATCGAGAGAAGTTCCAATATTGCTGAGCTTGTGCTTCAGTGATTACTTCAGCAAAAGAAGCAGTATATATGAAAGAAAGTATGTTTTGTCAGGTGAAAATGCTCAGATTCATGAAAGACTTGGCTAGCTGATGTACTTGTAGAAAGGCTGGCACCAGCGGCTAAAAGCATCCTCTTACATCATTTCAGCTCTTCAAGAAGGCCACCCCACCTTTGCTCTGGAGAAAGATTTTTCCTTCTTTCCTGTATCACAAACATGAATTCTTTTGTGAGAGTCGATTTACATTTTGGATGTACGTGATAAAACGCATAGAGTTTCCTTAATGTCTGCCAGTGCACCTTTGAGGCTACTATGAAGTATGCCTGGCTCTGGGTTTAGGTTTCTCAGTTCGTAAATGATCCTCACATGTCCTCTTAATCCATATTTGTGAGACATCTTGGTGCCTTTAAACAAAATCGTCTCTGGAGGTCTGTACACGCTTCCTTTTGCTATCTCAGCTACTGATTGTATTATATGGAACCTCCTGTCGCTATTATCTCTGATGTTTTGTTTTATGGCTGGATGGATTTCTTATATTTTGCTTTAATCTGGTTGATATGCACATAATACAATGACCTTTACATTCCTGTGGTTTTTGTCAAGTGCTTTGAAAAATATGTCTGCAACCACTAAATAATGCCCTGGTGTAGTTTTGTTGTGCAAGTGGTACCTAACAGAAACAGAACTAACAAAGAATAACCACATTACTATAGAAATGTAAGTGTTGTGTGTAGTGTTCCATAGTTCAAGCCAGGATTTCTTAGGTCTTTTTCCTTGAGTTATTTTCCAGGATTTGAGTTCAGCAAAGCCCTTTGTTAAATCAAGGGAAGTGTCAGAACAAAGCAGTGCGTAGGGTTTTTAACCTGCAAACTACATCAGGCAGACATGTAGACACTGAGAATTAGTCAGTTCTTTTTATTTCCTGACAATGCTGTTGGGGTTGCACCTCTCATCTACAGAACCAGAGGTCTCTCAGAAAGAGAGATGTAGTCTTCTCTGCATAACTGATACTGCTTCTTCTGAGCACCTTCTTTTTTCCCACCACAGTCTGCTGTTCCTGGAGGATGACAGCCCCCAGGACCTGAAGGTGTAACTGTGGTTGCTGCTGTTTTGGTGTGGGAGCCGCAGAAGATTTGTAGTGTAATATCAAAACTAAGATACTTATAATCTGCTTTTTCTCACTGCTCACAGATATGCTTTTACCTGAACCAATCACCTACCTTCCATTCAACAGGGGTCCTTGAGTCTTGAGAGGTATGCCAGGAAAGCTGACCTGAAATTCCTAGCCTCTTTCAGATGCCCACTTGATCTTGCTAAATAGCCCAGCTAAGAGGCCTAACATTAATTTTTTTTCTTCACTTAAGGGTTGTTTTTCTCCTCTTCTGATGCCACAGTTTGTATTTTTTCCATTTATTTATCTGGCTAGGCTGGAAACAAACTTCTCTAATGAGGGGAAAACTTCACCACCATAGGATCTCCATTTTACTTCTCCATCTCTCATTGCCTGTGGTTTTGTTTTAATTTTTCTTGCCTTCCTTCACCTCCTATCCCCTCCCCCTTTACATCTTTTTGACAGTTCTTGACTTAAATATCTACATTTTGAAAGTAAGTTGAACTTTAAGAAATGTATTTTGGCTTTCAGTGATGATAGTCTAATCAACCTTGACTGCAGTTTTCACCACTGTCCCTTCATGTCAGTTGTGCTGTCTTTTTATCCATGGTTCCTAATTCTGGGTTTTGCAAAATATCCATGGGGATGGATACAATCCATGGACACAATGGATAGTATCCGTTATATATTATCATACTTTTCAGAGTATGGGCAACTGCCAACCAGTCAGAGAGCCTCTGCTGGGAAAGACAGAAGCAATGGAGAGGATCACTTATGGAAACAGATTCTCACAGCCATTTCTGTTGAACTGTGATAAATCACCTACAGCAAAAGCTTTTTCCTTCCAAGGAAGTCCAAGTGTCTTTCCCACTGTCTTCTGGAGCCCTTCTTTTGCAAAGTGGTCAAAGTGGCCTGACTTTGGCCAGTAATGTAGCTCAACATTTTTTCCCTCTTTTTTCCTGTCTTCTCCTTCTGGAGAGAACCCTCATATACTGTCATAGGTATCCTTTTTATAGGAAGTACAAGGCTCTTCAGCTTTCTGTAATGCAGCTTCATAGCCAGTCTCTGAGGAAGCTGAAAACAATTTTAAAAGCCTTCCTACAAGTGCTGTTGTCAAAAATCACCTCATCTTCAAACAACATCTTGTGTGTGTTTGTATCATCCTTTACAAATCCAACATGTCTGTTTTTAAATCCCTGTCTTCTCCACTTTGAGAGTATTTCAGCTCTGTTGATACTTTGAACCACTCTGTTTTTCTTAGTTCACTTTAGTCTATTTTGTGGCAGTCTGTAATCTCCCAAAGTCTAAGGCCTGCTTTGTTTCAGCATAGTGCAGCAGCTAACTCCAACTGGCATTTATGTCAGCCTTCAGAAATGCAGATGCTCACAAATGTTACTTTTTGCTCTATTATTTTTACTTGCCTGTCAGTGAAGTCACCCTAACAACTCTTCTTTCCTGAAAATCACAGCTATAAATGGTATTTTAAAACAGTTCATATCTGTCCTGACGGTGTCTTTTATCTTTTGCTTATAGACATTCATAGCTGTTAAGGCTGGGGGAACACTATGGCTCTGGAATGTGAGTTAATAATTGCTATATCAATCTCAAAACCTTGTGGTAGGATGCAGATGTATACTGTGGGCTAGATTAAATCTTTGTGTAACCAGTAGGTGAACTGCTGTCCGGTTTTGATGCTCACAAGTATAATGAACAATGGATCTTCTTCACTGAACAAAACTGTTGAAACTGTAACAGCTTCCATACAAAGCATAAGCATATGCCATTACTTGAGCAATGCACATGCTCTTCCATTTGTGTGTCTCACCATGAAAAACAAGCAATTATAACTCCATACCACTGGACAGAAAAGCAGCAAGAAGTCAAGCAAAGCAAACGTTAAGTGAGAACCCTGAGGGGTGGATGGGAACTTACAAAGAGAGGGTTTTGAGTTCATTGTCAGCTAGCTGGAAGTTGAGCACTGTGAGCAAATAAACTATCTCCTACTGTGTTCAGGGAAATAGACTTTTGTGTGTGCTCATTGTAAATACCAAGATTGTGTAAGAGATGTGCACCCTCTGTATCACCTCCTTTTTTGGAATAAAATGACATTTTGACCCTGAATTTCTGCTCAATTCTTGGGTCAGAAAGGAGTAACAGTATTTCTGCTTAAACAATCTGGTCCTGATCTTAAACATATTTACTGCAGGAAAACCTGACACCTTGTGACAAATTGTTCAAATCATTACATATCCCACTGTTTAAAAACATGCACTGTAGTTTTAGAATTTCAAAGGGAATTGCGAATGGCCTGAGGGAAGAGCTGCATTTTTAAACAAAGGAAACATTGGAAGCCTTTTGCCAGTGCTGTTTGCCTTTTATGCATGTATTTCTTTTCTTTTTTTTATAAGTTGTAATTATTTTATTTTTTTTTTCCCTTGGAAAACCTCATTTCTATTTCACAGGCTGCCTCTCACCCACCTTCCTCTAAAAGTAAGTTAACCATTAACACTTTCTCCTTCGTTCTTACTTGTAGCCAAAAATGTTTGGATTAAGCTTTCGCCAGTAGTCAAGAAAGTCTGGAGATGGCAGACACTTTCCGTGAAAACAGTTTTTTCTGTAAATCTGTTTATTTCAGTCTAAGGCTTGCTGAGTAGTATCAGAATTCATTTTCATCACCACCAAAATCTGAAGTCCGAAGGTGTCACTAGGCAGCTCTCTTATTGCGCTTTTATTTCCATGATATTTGGTTCCTTAAGTCATTCCAAACACATTAAGTTGGGGAAAGAACAAGTTGGAAAGGTATCAACAGAACAGAGAAAGCAAAATTGACAGAAAAAGGAGAAAATTAAAAAATGCTTTTTGTAAAATAGTAGAAACATGGTGGATCTCTTTATCTGCAGAATGTTAGAATGGTTTTGGTTTGTGGTTAGTAAAAGGCTATTCCCTTTCTTTCTTGTAATAATCTGTTTCCTTTTTTCGTGTTTTTTTAAATTATTTCCTTACTACACCTTTTATGTCATATTTGCTTACTTTTAATTCCCAGCTTTCTCTTCTTTCTTGGGAGGTAATTTTAGATACAACTCTTCACTGCTGGCTTGCCAGACTCTTAGCCCTTTGGCAAGTTCTGCAAAGTCAAATATATTTTTATAGTGGCTACACAGTGCAGGTGTACGGGGCGCTTGTCCTGTTTGGTCCGTGTTTTTTTTTCTAACCTTCCAAATTACAGGTGCAGCTCGTTCCTATGCTTTCAAAATTCACAGTTCATTTGTGGTTGTAAATTAGTGTGTATTAGTTGATTTGTGCTGGTACTTAATATATTCATTCTCTCTTCTCTACAGACTTAAAATTAGAAAGAGTTGTTCCAATTTTCATCTTGGATAATGAAGCCTCTCATTGCCAATGAATGTCTGAAATGCTCCATAAAAACTTTGTCACATCTTTATGAGAGTATATGCCATTCTGGTTTAATCCCAGCTGGTAACTAAACTCCCCACAGCCACTTGCTCACTCCCTCCCCAGTGGGATAGAGTTAAAAGTGAGAAAACTCCTGACTTGACATGAAAACAGTTCAGTAGGTAAAGCAAAAGCCATGCATGCAAGCAAAGCAAACCAAGGAGTTCATTCACCACTTTGCATGGAAAGGAAAGTGCTCAACCATCCCCAAGAAAACAGGGTTGCATTACATGTTACTTGGGAAGACAAACACTAGGACTCTGCCTCCCTTTTCCTTCTTCTTCCCCCAGCTTTGTATGCTGAGCATGACATCATATGGTATGGGATATCCCTCTGGTAGCTTAGGATGTGCTGTCCTGTCTGTGTCCCCTTCCAGGTTCTCGTGCACCCTCAGCCTACTTACTGGCAGAGCTGAAGAGTCTTTGACCTTATTCAGCAACAGCTAAAACATTGGTGTGTCATCAATGTTATTCTCATCCTAAATCCAAAACACAGCACTGTACCAGCTAATGGCAAGAAATTTAACTCTATCCCAGCCAAAACCAGGACACATGTTAATGACTTCATGTGCAGTGGAAGAAACTCACATGTTTTCTAGGACATGCTCACTATCAGTAACAGGGGTTTCTTTTACTCATTGTTTCCCACTCTCAGTTCCTCAGGGAGCTTCTCACTCATCTTTGTCTCTTCCTTTGACTCTCTGCCATTCCCCAATTTGTGCCAGAAGCTCTGTGTTATCATGTCATCATGTTTGCTAATCTCAGCCATCTGGAAGATACAGGTTTTTTACTGAACGCATAAGCAAAACACTCTCTTTCTGCTGTCCCATCATTGACATCTCAAAGTCTTCATTGGTCTATCTTGGGCCTGATACTCCAAAGTCCTGTTCATTAAGAGTCTGGATAATAAAACAGAAAATACACTAAAGTTTTTGCCATGGTTTGCGTTATTAAAGAAAAAAATAAATAGAAAAAGACAAAAATCAGGGGAGAGCAACTCTCCAGGAGTGATGCGATAGGATATGACTTGTCTCTTTTCTCTGAGATCCCAGCTGCATTACTGGGCTCAGCTTTTCCCGGTATTGTGACAAAGATGTAGATAAATAAGAGGAGGTCCATAGTGAAACAGTAGGAATGACAGGATATTTAGAAAAAGTGACCTGTGAGGAAAACCTGAGGAACTTTTCTTTCATTCCCTTCCCCCTCCAAAAAAAAAAGAGAAGGTAGTCTACACTAATGGCTTCTAGTATAGCAAGGTCTGTTATAAAAAGGCCAGCGATTTGTTCTCCAGGTTTGATGAAAAGGGAAAAATAAGCAGCGAGTCTGTGGCAGAGATTAGGTCCTGTATTAGAAAATCTGTATTTATAAGGGCAGCAAAGTGGTGAAGAAGACTAAGTAGGAAGACTGTGAACTTGTAGCAGGAAAGATGGGTGTAAGGCAGGCTTGTTTTGCCTTCTTTGTGTCAGGGGGCCTCTTCCAGCTCTGCAGTTCTGTGGGGAGGGGAGAGTGGTTACTCTGGAGGCAGCATGCTAGTGGTTGCCATCAGCCAGTTCTTTGATCTGCAGGCAATTGCTGTCCTGGCTGAAGCTAATGGCATTACTGACAAGTTGCCATGAGCTCTGAGTGGCCTCATTTCCCACAATAACATAACAGGCTGCTGGTCTCTCATGCCTGGAGTATCCCCTTACATCCTGTGTTGTTCAAATGTGGCTATGTTACCCCTAAGTAGACAAAGCAGTGCTGTTAGGGTGAAGAGAAGACTTGATTTGGTTCTTTTAGTAGTTAGTAGTCGTCATTATCGACTTGATGTCAACATGTAGCTCAGTCAGTGAGGAACACTGAAATGTATTCTGGCCGAGATTTAGGTGGACAAAATGCTACTTTGGTCCCCGAGCCAACCTGTGGGACAGAAAGACCCTGGTGTCACTCAGGCTGTCTGGGCTCCTGTGTCTCTGCTGAAGACATCCTGGTATCTCGACTTTAGCAAGCCTTCTCACATCCTAGAATCACTGATTCAGTAAGATTTCTCTATGAATAAAAATGCCTGTTTCTCCCCAGGGTTCATTTATTTTAATTACTTTTTCTTTTTCTGTTTCTGCTTGAAGGATAGGATTGCAGAAAGATTTTCATTGGAAAAGTGCTGAATCAAGAACTGCTGTTTCTGTAGTAAGCCGTGAGTGCTCAGGATTTGTGCCCTAGTGGTGTGGCAAACGTTAGCTCTCCAGCTATTGAAGATTTGCCCTCTACTCTAACACTGCTTTGCTTAGGTATGGTGCTGTTTGGATCCTGTTCTCTTTTAACTGGCTACTATTAAAAATGTACTTCTAATGAAAGTCATATTTTTTTTATCTGCAGGCCTGAGGTGCTAATGTTTTACTTTATTTTTCTCATGGAAGGGGTTAACGTGCTTGTGTTTTAGTACTTGGCATACATTGCAAAGCCTGTGCCTGTGTTTTTTTCAGCTTCTGCTGCTACTTAGTTGGGCTGAATTGCTTTATGGTCCCTTTCCCTTGATGGACCCCACCAAGCAGAATGAGAAATTGTAAGAGAGAGTCTGTCACCTTACCGAGGGACCCTTATGGATCAATGGCCAAGCCCACTGGCTACCTACCTGGTATCTACATTACTGTGCATGTGATCAAGCGATCCTGGTTGGCCTACAGAAACGCCGATCCCTTTGTATTATCTGCAGGCATGAGTGAGAGCTTCCTGCAGAGCTGTGAACCTTGCAGGAGAAACTGCTGTGAACTTTCCTAAAGTGTCCTCCCTGACACATCACTTAATCTGGCATTTTTCACTGGGAGAAGCAATGAAAATCTATCACTCTATTTAATGCAGCTGCCTCTTGTAGAGCACGACTTCCATGACTGATGAGCATGAGGAGACAGTCCCAGCCTTGCTTTCTGTGTCAGAAATGCAGGCATCAGAGAGAGACAAAGTGAGAGACTTAAGGGTGGTGGAGAGGAGGATCAGAGAGGGCAAGTGAATTAACAGAGTTTGGGGAAGTGGTGTAAGCATCTATGGGAAGGAGAAGATAGCAGAGATGCTTGTGAGAGGAAGAGAACTAAGGCAAGAACATGAGTGAAAGTCAGAGAGTTAAACAGGAAAAAAAATAGGGACTTATTTTTACCCTCTTTCTAGTTTCCCTATCCTGATATTTTTCTAACTTTTAGGAGTTTCCTTAGAAAAAAAAGAGTCAAATATGTGATCAACAATTAAGTCATATTTTCAAAAGGAAAAGAGTCATCAGCCTTCTATAACCTGTTTTGCAGGTGAAAACATTCAGAAAGAAGCATATTTTTAATGGTCTTTTTAGACACCTTGTTCAACTTATGCTTCTTCCTTCAAAGTAGATCTCTAGCCAAATGTTACTTGCTTCCCGAGGCTTCTTCCCAGCATTTTTAAATCTTGGCACTTTTCCAGTTCAGTTCTCCCATTTTAAAAAGTTCTGTTGTTACATATGTGGAAAAGTAACTGTTCTGATACCCAAGAGTAAGCTGTTTTCAAGCATTGCAGTTTAACTGCTTAAAAACCAGCAGTCCACATTTCACCGTCACATTTAGGAGAATATATTACTTTGTTTTGTAAGCAGGTCTTTGTGGTTATAATTTTTTTAACAATCCAGTACATGATAATTTGTATGTTTGTCTTTTTCTTTGCTAAGTCCTTGAGTCGTTATACAGTTTGCAAAACCTAACTTAAAACCCTTAGCTAACGAAATGATGAAGAAACAAGACTGTGAGAGTAAAAAGCTGAGCAGGTGAGAGGAGAGGCCAAGAAACTGGGTGATTTGGCAAAGCAGTTTGATGGCTGGAAATCTCAAGACAAATTAGAAGCTCTGGGATCTAGAGATGCAGTCAGCACAGAGAATCTGTCTCCTGTTCTCCCACCCTGCAGATGAGTAATCTCTAGTGACGTCAGTGGGCGTTATCCCCATGTCCTGGGGGTAATAGATTGGGCCCCTGTCATGTAAGCAATGCCTCATTTTCTCTTAAGCTGGAAAATCATCTGAGTTTCCCTTAAATGTTTCACAAGGGAACTGAGAGGGAGGAAGAGGGGTTTAATATTCCTTTCTAGTTGCATCACTTGCACATTTTGTAGTTGAACTGCAGAGTAAAAACCCGGATTTTGGAATTGTTTAAATGACAACAGAGTTATTGCTCACCTTCTCGAATATTTTGGCTGCTCACATACTCAGCCAAGCTGCAGTACTCCCCTCAACAAATGCACTCATGGGAGAGCAAATGGCAAGGAACATGAACAGCCTGAAGTGGAGTGTCAGTGCTTTTGGCAGGGAGATGCCAGCTGTCATTGGAAACAAGTTCAGAATTTGCTGCAAGGATCTTTCAAAGGAAAGCAAGTCTTCAAGATCTTATAAAAGGAATGAAGCCCAGAGCAGCAATTCAACAGTGTTTACTGATGATGTTTATGCTATTTTATATTGTGAAAAACTTTAGTTCAAAAACTGCATCTGACTTAGAAGTTCCTTGATCTATATAAAAATACACAAACACAATTGCAGAGAAGGAAAAGTTGTCCTGATTCTTTAAGTTCATGAGCCTAGAGTGAATTTATTAAAAAGAAGAATGAAATAACAGCCTAAACATGTGAAACTTTTATGAGTTATGAACATGGGCACTGTACTGTGGAAACTTCCAAGGAACTTCTGTAGCTTCTAGTGGAAATCTAGCACAGAGCTAGATGTTTTACAGATGTTTAAAAGGCCTGTCCTTTCTTCAAGTTGGGGCTTGCTTTCATTTAAGAAGGAAGAAAGTGAAGGCTGCAGAAGATGGGGAGAAATAATTAGAACAAATACTGACTTTGCAGATCCCAAGCAGAAGCAACTCATCTAGGGAGTAATTTCAGAGCTGCATCTTCCAGGAGCTGCAGCTCTGCCCCACCGTAGGCAGAAGTGGCTGAATGGCAGCCCTGGCTCTTCTAGGGTGGTGTGCCGGAAGGTAGTGAAATTAGGGAGGACTCGGGTCAGCCCTTTGCTCCTCCTCTTTCATTGAATGGCCTCCTTTGAGAGTGGAAGGGTCCATGTTAAAGTTGACTCTGTCCTAAATGTCCTACAGTTTTGACTTGAGTTTACCAGAGTTGACTCTAGGTAAGGGTATTCGTATTTGATGTGATTAAAGCAGATCCACAGACTGTGCATACCAAAGTCTAATAAAATGCATCCTTTATTCATAACTGCTTTTTCAGCATTGCTACGGCAATTCAGATTTAATTTTGGGGTAGGAATGATTTCCATGCAAAGAACAAGTACTTCAAAGCATATGAAGATAAGGGACTTACATAAAAACCAAGCAGTCCACAGTCTGCAGAAACACTGCAATAGCTTTTGCATCCCAGACAGAAACCTCAGAGAAGTACCGGAATGACAGAGCACTCCAACTGGAACAGCACAAAACAAGTGTTTAATGAAAGCAATTGGAATAACACTAAATAAAGTGTTTTAATGGAACTCCAAAGAGATGTGTAAAAGCTGCTAGTAAAGTCAATTGAAGGCCTGTCACAGTGCCTCAGAAATCCCTTCACAGCCCTTGTGCTGGCAGCAGTTCCAGTCTCTTTACAGTACTTTAGAGGTAAGTGCAGCAGTATTATACCAGGCACTTTGAAAACTAATGAAATTGTTCTCCCTGTGAGAGAAGCCCACTGCTGCTAGGGGAGGAACTGCATGCACTTCGACCTGGGAGTCATTTGTTTCTTCAGTTGGGATAAAGAATGGTCTTTAAAAATTCACAAAGCTATTGTCACTAGTTGTATTCCCTGCACTTGTCTCCTAGTACCGAGAGACATAAATTAAAATGTGCTGCTCAAAACCAGGACTAAACAAGAGAGTTCAGTGCCCCAAAAGTCCTTTTTCAAGTTCTGGCTTGCATTAGATATATTAAACTGTAGCTTATGCCATGTAGCCCCACCTTGCAGGGAATCTGTGCTCAGAAGTTCTCATGCAGAAAACTGTTTTGCTTGGGCAATGGCCTCTTGCTCTGTGAGGATGTGAATACAGCTATAAGTGTATGAGGCAAAGCTCTGGTTCTCTTTTTTGTCATAACCAAACCTGTGCCATAGGGAGGCTTCTATGGAAATGCAGTACTATGAGAGACAGGGTAATAGCTGACCTGGGAGAACATGGTTTCTGCAGCATCCGTGAAACAGAAAGTCTCTTAGTGGGTGGCCACCTTAAAAGTTAACAGTAGATTGCTTCTTCTAAGGAAGCTGCTGTTCTCCCTTGCCATGTGCTATGGATGTAGACCTGCGAGAAACTTGTCCAAGGCAATTTTTGCCGAGAGCCACAAAACAAGCAAAGCAGCATTAGGTCTTCTTTCTCTCAGGTGTCTTGGACCCAGGTTCTGTAACTGCAGAGAATATGACCCAGAACAAATGTGAATGCAAAAGCTCTTAAAAGTGTACCTGCATACTGAGACTGCATATGTATTGCTACATTGTACATAGAACATGAGAAGATCCACAGCATCATCAGGAGAAACTTTTGAACTAACAGATGATTTTGCACAGAGGACAAAAAGCACATTTTGCAGAATATTTTAAATAAAATATTCTGAAAAAGTATTTTCTTCTTAATTTTATTTTCACTTTATCTGTTTTTTACCGTTCATTTTGACTATTCTGAAATTTCATAATGCAAAATATTTCTACCTATCATAATAAAATGTCTGATAATTCTCTTCCAAAACCAAAAAGAAATGAATATATTTTGTTAAATGTTTCAGGTGGCCCTCTCAGCAGTCACTTGGAATAGGTGTTTTACCAAAAAATTAAAAAGCCTTGGAAGAATTATCCCAGTCATCTTAAATAAGATCCAAGAATCCTTTATGCCATAATAAATGTGTTCTGTGCGTGTCTTCTATTTTAGAATGAAGTAATTTAAGATACGGTTCAGAGGCATTTGAAAGAATAATTTTTAAATCACTCTCTGTAAGTCTATGAGCTGCTTAATACCATAAGCATAGCTGCATAGCCTGAACAAGAAGGAGGATATGAAACAATTTTAAGCTTCTTAAAGTTGAATTGTTTTCAACAGAAAAGAAATTTGAAGATTCTAGACTTGAGATCAAGCTAAAAGCAAGGATACTTGGATATGTTATGAGATGTGGGGCATGGGAAGTACGTGCTGGTCAGTAATTATTCTGTGTACTGTCTGACTTATATCTGGTGGCAGGGGATTAGTGTTTGCAATTCCAGTAAAAAGACTTGTCTTCTAGTGGCGAGAGAGACACTGCAGTGACCAAAAGGATGGCAGGCATTGGGTTGCTCAGAGCCCTGTGTGACCACAGAATAACTTTCTGCCAGGCGCTGGGTTAGCAGGATTGTCCTGAGAAAAGTGAAGTAATCGGTGTCTACAGTAAATGCATTTGTCTGGTGGCTGCTGACGTTTTAGTTCCGAATTTGTATGCGCATACAATTCTGTTTAGATCCAGACAGACGGAGAAAACTTTTAGCTGTCATTTTTGTTGCATTTTAGACAATTGAAGTATCTCCCGGTGGCCTCTTCTGCTGCACTGAGCCTAGGATATGGATCACTAGTGACACATAAAGATACATGTCTATGCTGTGTGATTCTGTATCTTTGTTTTTACTATCAGCCATAACCAATAACAAAGAGATTTGTGCAGATGACTATCAACAGTTGCTGAGAGGAAAAAGAGAGAGAAGCCCAAAAGAATTAATAAACCCAGTATCTTCCCTAGCAGGCTGGTGGAGTTTGTGTTGTGGTCTGTTCTCTAAGCTCACAACGCATAAGCTGATTAACAGAGTGATGGCATTGCACAGCCTCCCAAGGCCTCCACATTTTATGTTCACAGCAAGTCCTCTCCATAAAAATGGGGGGTAAGAAAGGACTGGTAGCCATCTGTTGTTTGTGTTTTGCAATGCCTTGGGTGGGGAAGCAGTGCTCCCTTTGCTTTTGTAGCGATGTGTAATCATCCCTTTGATTGTATTATGATGTATCACTGCAGAAAAAAGAGGTGTGAGGTATCTGCACATTTGAAAAATTAGGGATTAAATCAGACGAATAGTTTAAGGCTCTAAACCTACATACTTGCCAATGCTGCCTAATGTTTTTGAGTTGCATGATTTGGTATGTCTGGTTCTGTGTTTTGTTGGGAACTCAAAAAGAGCAAGATGATCTAAAAGGGCAAGAGAACTGTAAAACCTCCATGTCTTGAAGTAAATGTCCCATAGTAGTGATGCAACAGTTCAGAATATGCCTCATATGACTTCTTTGTCTGTGTTTATCTTGGCATTCAGATGAAAGCAGGACAGCATTGAGTGAAAAATCGACAAAGGAACTGAGAGAGCAGATTTGGATTGGGCTTTGGGAGTCATTCTTCTACTTCTCACACCTGAGGTCTAGGATCCTGCCATTGCACTGCTGGACACCTGGTGATGATGTGTGTATTGCAGATGGATGCAAGCGCATCATTCCCCCTGTGGCCTGCTAGTGAATAGCTAGGTGATTCTCTACTGCAAAAGCCTTGTACTCTGGCAATCATTCTTCCAGGAGAAATACTTATGAGCCTCTCAGAATAAGTGGATGGGAGGATTACATGTTTCAGATGAACTTGGATTTGTTCCATTTAAACTGTAAATGCAATGGATATTCAATGGTCTTGTGTTGAAAAGGACCTTGTAACTATTGCACAAGCAAGCCCCTACAAAATACAAGAGAACTGAAGGAAAGCTTAGATCATTCATAGGCTCAGGTGATTAACCAGGTGAATAGTTAAAAAAAAATTATTTGGAAAACTCATTCTCAAATGCACACTTTGAGGGTCTGATCCTGGAGAAATAGGTGTGAGAGTTATTCCTTGTGCTGTGCTTCCCTCTTCCTTTTGATTTTTTCAGCCTCCCTTTCCTCCTGAAATCTCAACAGGTTGATTGCTGATGTCCTTCCTGCTTGGGTTTTTTGATGATGATTTCCTTCAAACCATTGCTGTGGTCATTTCAAACTTGAATCATTCCTAAACAAATGCCAAACCCCATGGAAACAAACTCAGCTCACTTGTAATCGGCTTGACCATTAGCCTCTTGTCTTAATGACTTCTCAGAAGAAGGAACTGAGAACTTAAACAATCCTGAAGCACCAAAAGGAAGAAAAGGACAAGTATTGAATGTACTTTTAAATGTCATTCTGCTGACAATAAACACAATAAACAATAGACGAAAGAGGTCTTTTATTGCCTCAACTGAGGATACACCAAAAATGCCAGTTTAGTTGAATCCTGCTTGCTGCTTTCAAAACTGCTATTTCCCTAAGGAAAGGTTTTGATTCCTCCAGAAATGCTCTATACTTTTTTTATTCCCCCCCATTTTCTTTTTTTTTTTTTTTCTTAATCCTGAGCCATCAGATATGCATGAGCAGCCACATCAGTTCTGGAATCCCACCGAGTCCCCGTTCACAGTTGAGTATAACTGCTCGTTCTGACCCTAGAGCAGTACTGAATTGAACCCTCCAGAATAAAGTTTAAAAACATGTTTACTGGTGTACTGTATGAAAAAAAAATCTCCGTATATGAAGTATAGTTAAAACTGTAAGTGCTAGGGGTTAATAACAAATGATAGTTAAAGAAAGGATTTAATGGGGACCGTCACATGAGCAACTTAAGGTTTACAATCCATACTAAAGACTACAGAAGGCAAATGAAAACTTGCACTGTAATGTACATACTTAGTTTCTTAGAATACTTAACAGAATTTTGCTAAATTGATCAAGTTGATCAACAAAGATTAATGCCCTTTTGGAATACAAGTTAGATTATGAATCAATCTTTCAGAGACAAAACCTCTGTTCTTTGTCTCTGCATAGTTTCTTGCCCCATTTTTCAATCTTCACTTGCCATTTCTCCTTTTTATATATATTTCATCTGTGAATGCATTGCAGGTGCTCTGGGGTTTAGCCCCTGTCCTTCTTCTTTGTGCAAGAACAAGACTTTATTCATCTTCTCTCTTCAGGAGAAAAATGCTTTGAAGACTGAAACATCTGGATCTGCAGGAGTCAAACAAATCTTGCAGAAGATAGATTCTCACCATCCTTCAGAAGTGATTTTATGTCTAAAAACTGATTTAAAAAAATGGGATGTGCAGAATTTTGATTAAGAGTGACATGTATGTCTTTGTTTACTTCAAATCAGAACTGCAATGGAGCAAGTTGTCCTCTAAATAAAAATCTCAAAGGAGAGGAAAAGCCAATGTAGTGCTTGCTTTCACAACTGCTATGAAGTCTGTGGGTTGTCTATCTAGATGATTGCTGTATGTGTTGTCTTTTCTCTTGTTTAAAGCTGGATTAATTGGCATCATTGCATGTTTAACTCTGGAGATTAGAATGCAAAACCCAGCTTTTCAGATCAAGTTTTGAGGCTTCAGCCTCTCCTAGGCCCTTAATTCATCCAATTAATGAAACTATGGATTTTGAGGCCAGTCTTTTAAATAGCTTTCCCACATCCCAAAATACTATCTGATCTAGTCTACAGTATGTGGCTGCTATAGCCATCCTGTTTCATCACTGATCCATGATCACTAAATATTGACTGGCAACTCAACAGAGAGGATGGTAAGGAATATTTCTTCTATCTCTTGACAGAATGCCTTGATGCAAAGAGGATATAAAAGCCTGTGTATTTTATTGCCTGATAGGGCTTTTCTGGAAATAGATTTCTAGAGAAACGCTGATCAGGGGAATATTGATAATCTAGCATTTTTCTCAGTTATGACCCACTTTTTAATGAAGTGGTTATTGTTTCACGTTGTTGTAACAGAAATGTAGCTGAGAAATTCTGCCCGGTGCCACACAATTAAAATCGCTGGTCTGTCTTTTTTGCCAACAAGATAAAAAGAATAAGCATAGGAAATGGTAAGTTCATACACTTTAAAAATCTATATAAAGCATAAGGGCAACATGTCATATAATGGTTCTACCTTATTGAAATGAATGCTGGTTAAAAGTTTTGTGTGATAGCGAGTACATGAATGCCATGTAAGGAATTAATATTTGGAATTTATACATAATTTTTCACTAGTATCTTACTTCACACTTCTCAAAAAATACTGCTTCAACATACAGATGGGAAAAAAGCACTAGAATTGAGGGTTATAACACCTTCTTTAAAGTATGTCCTGAGAAGATACACCTTCTTAATAAGTACCCTGAGTATTTGACCTTCCACTAGGCACAAATACACAAGAACTCTGCCACTTCACTTTGTCTGGTTTTAGGTTATTTTGATGTGTACCTTAATGCCCACACAACTCAGTCATTTAGAGTCCCATCTCACTGATGTTTAGATCGGGAACAGCTCTTGGTTATTTTCCTGTACTTAACCTAACCTAGTGGAAATAATGTGATGTGGGAAGATGAGAAGAAGCATGAACATCCCCTGCTGTCTGCACAGTGTACTTGGAAAGAGGAACATGTCTGGGAAGGCACAGAATGAAGTTAGACCGCAAAGCAAATGATATAAAAACCAACCAATTTTTCAATACATTAAAAATAAGTACTCTTTAACATAGCATATAATCAACTCATGGGATTTTCTGCCACAGGATGTTACTGAGACAAATAGCAAGATTCAGAAAAAGGATTAGGCACTTGTATGAATAGTAGTATTACTTGAGGCTTTACTGGGCAGACCAAAGTTTTATAACAGTCATGACAAGTCTTTCTTTTCAGGGCATAAACTGAGAAGAAAGGATTTTCTGCTGCTTTGTGTATCATAGGTTACAGAGTTAGCCAGAGGCACAGGAATTTAATTGAGTCCAAAACCCAGTTATCTAAAGCACCACCAGACCAGACCATGAACTGGTTGGGCTAGTTGCTTAGGTACCTTATTCCTTGTTTTAGTCTAAGTTTTGAGGGCTATGGGATGTACTGAAAGTGTAGGATCTGATGGTGTGTCACCCAGAATTTACAAGAATTCCTTTCATTCCGTGTTTTTAAATTGTCTGCAGTTTTTACTGGGTATCTTTTTGTTGATTCTTGGCAATCACCTGAATACCTAGCAAGCAGTAGTTACCACCAGAGTGAACTGGTTGAAGATGGTCTACTACGAGCATGACATGAACCTAAACTCTCTATGGCTCTGTTTTGATGTCACTTTCTAGATTGCAGAAACTTCCAAAGTCCTGCTCAGATTCTAGCCAGGGTAAATTCACTCTTCACTCTCTGACTTTGCCATTTCACTTTCTGAGGGAACCAAAGTGTGTACACATCACACAGTGAGAGAAACCAGGCCTCATTAGAATGTCTGTCATTTTTTTTTTTTTTAGGAAGAACTTAAAACTTCTAAGAATTTCTGAAACTCGAAGTAACTAAGTATAGGAATTGGAAGCATGATTTCTAAATAACTTTCTCCCCCTGCCCACTGTGATCTGTCAATCAGGTCTCAGCTCCCCGTATTTATTTTAGTCAATTCAGTGATTTTTGAATTGCTTTAAATAATGCCAAGTTCCTTTTGATCCATAGGAAGGTCTTTCTATTGTTTCTGAAGTCTGTCTTTTCTGCTCCTCCCAGCAGTTTCTCCTGTGTTACTGCAGGGTCCCATTTTGGTGCTGCAGCTTTTTCCTCCCAAGTCACCCTGCAGTCTGCAGCCTTCTGTTCCCTTTGCATGTTCAGTTACTTACAAAGTAAGGATTAATCCTATCCTACTGTCCTTTCAGGATAGTCCACTACCCTTGACTGAACATAACACTCAGAGGGGGGGAAAATGACATGTCAGTTCTAGGTAATGAGATATAGAAAGAGATGCCTAACTTGCATGGTGTTTCCCAGGCTCAGGAGCAGAGATAGAAATGTTGCATCAGATGGTGGCACATAGACCTTAGGCCTTTGTCGCATTAAGAGGCTAAGCTTGCTAGCTTGAGTGCAGCACAAGAGTCGTTGTAAAGTCATTCCAGGTAGGCCAGTATGACTACCTTGCAATCACTCTGCAGACAAACTCTTTCAGCAGCTTTCCTGAGCAGGACAGCATTTCTGTACCCATGCCCAATGTAGGTTGCATTTTCAGATGGGTGAAAATAATGTTGTCTGTAGTTCATATTTGTAGCACTTATGAGGAAGATATGAGTTCTTTTCTGGGGGTGAAAAACTTGGCTACAAGTTAAAGTAGTAGCTGGATCATGACCAGCTTGAATTTTTCAGCGTTTCCTTGATTAGCCAACACTTCATAACAAGACATCTTGAATGTAGAGGTACCAGTGTTCCCTTAATATATTGCTGTATGTGTAACACACAGATTTATAGGGAGCTTAAAGTGGTCTCCAGAAAAAGGCACACATTAACAAACTGATGATAAAATTGGAAATCTTTCATAACAGAATGTTCAGGCCAGCACAGCTCACTCTAGATGCACTGATATTGGCAGTCCTTTATTTGAGCAGAGCAGAGACATGAAGCTGCCAAAGTAATGGAGATAAACTGTTTGGAAAGTGTGTGTGATCTGGGCTGCACATGAACAAAGACAGCCAGGTTCCACCTTAACATAGTTACATGCTTTATCAGCAGAGACATATGCCCATGGTTAGTTTAGTAGTGCCATGCCAAATAGGGGCAAACTAAGATGAGGTTAGCTGTGACCAGAAATGAACAGGAGAATCTTGACCTTTTTGTCCATAGGATGGAAATTCCCCTTTCACTGCCTCACTATCTCGTCTCCATTACTTCTTCAAACCTCATCTGGAGTTGTTGGAAAATGGGGGGTGAACCATTCTCTGGTTGCTTATTTAGTCTGCTATAAATTTACGCTTATGAAGAAGTAGAGGATTATACCTGAATATAACCCTGGCTGGTGCACAGCTTTCCTTTGTTTATCTTTTTATGCAGAGGTGTGCTTGCAGGATGCTATGAGAAGTTCTGAGATGATGTGCTTGCCTCCTCCAGTGCAGTTACATATTTCTTGAAGACGAATTGAGTTAATTGGATATGTGAAGAATTGCTTAACTGCATATTTAAAGCCAGCTGTCAGGGTCCTTAAGGGATGAGAATCACGTCAACTACTCCTGATAACAGAGAGCCTTGGGCCTGGTGGTCTTGGGAGAATAGCTCAGGAAGGTGGTGAGGTACAGTTAAAAGTCACCTTCTCAGACTGCAAGTATACTCTGCTGCAGAAGTGTGGAAATGCAAACATAAATCATTCCTGTTGTTTCTTGTCTCAGAGGAATGTGAGTGCTGTACAAAAAAACAGTGAACATGCTCATAACTGAGCCCCTTGTATTATGTATGCTTTCATCTAGTATGTTCACAATACATTGTGTATGTACCATTACACAGTTTTCTATGTAATGATTTATGAGAAACCTGTGTCTTTAGAGAACTGTTATTATTTTACTGTGATGCGTTGCAATACCTTCAAAACTAAAATATTATGTATACCATGATGATCTTAATTTTGTTGCTGTTCACTTGCAACAACTATTCATTATACAGCTAACCTCTCTGTGGACATATATGTACTGAAACAAACCCATCTGCAAATTCACAGCAAATTTGAAACAAATTAGACAAAGCATTTGCATTGCGTGGGAGTTCAAAAATTACCTCATTTTTCCAGTGTTTCCCTAACTTTCTTTTTGGCTTATTATAATTAGGGAATGGCTTGGTTTAGAACTTTAAATTTATTTAATCTGTTGGTTTTGGCAAAGACTGATGTCTTGACTAGTTGCAGAGGCCCTGTTGGCAGAATTAATTAGCACTAATAGCATTAGTAACATGGTTTCTGCATACTTCAAGGGCTTCACAGTGCTGATGAATTCCACATGGTCCTAAAAAAGGAATTAAGCACTGGAGCAAATAGAAGGGAGGTATACAGTCTTATTCTAGTTTATCATTGACATACATTCTCGAAAGCCAAAATCATAAACAGTTTTCTAGAGCATAGCTCACTGGGAAATTTATGCTGACAAAATAGCTTTAGTACATTTAAGGTGGCTATGGGGTATGGGCTATTTAGCTATGATAAACAGATGAACTGAACATTAGTGGGACAGGAGCAGAGTCAAGGATGCAGAAATGACCTTAATGATGTCTCTTCATGACTCATAGTTCATGAGTAAATGTGCAGATGAATATTTGCTTTGACCGCTATATTTTCCTAAATATTTTCACTTGAACAATATTTAATTTTTTGACATTTTTAGTAGCTTCTTCTCTGTATTTTTTTACAAACAGGTGAAACAGAAGACAGACTAGCTGTTAAAATGATGCTAATCTCACTGTATCCTGAAGCATGCCCATTTGCTTTTCTATACATCTGTATATTTCTTTTCTAACTTGCTTTCACAATTTGGTTGTGAGGATTTATTCACCTACATTTAAATGTTTCTTCAATATCCTGAACACCAGGGTACTGTAGCAGAGCAGCACAAGGAAGCATTTTAAACATATTTCTGTTAGTATTTCTTAGACAGGGCTTTAAGTTAATGCAGTGCTACAAATATCTCAAAAAAGGAAAAGACTAGTTAATGGTGCTGTGCAACTCAATAAGTTTCGAAGTGATGAGCTACACTAACAAGTAGGGTGTCTCTCGTTTAACAAAGACTTATTAAAGCTCTAACCAAGGCACCATGATGGTTATGTAGATTGAGATCATCCTTAGAAGGAAAAACTGTGATTCTATCTGGTGGTATTGTTAATGTCTGAGACTCGTGCTGAGTATGCAGGTGAAGTAACTTCTCAGTTAGAAAGCTCATAGTAGAGGATAACTGCTGCACAATGTGTTGTGTAAGGAACTGGTGAAATATTTATCAGGGACAGTCAGAGGTGGAAATATTTGAATTCTAGCTGACTGTTAGACTTTACTGTATGCAGTTTGATTGCTGGCATGTGCAGCTGATCCAGTGTTGAGCCTAGTTGCATGGCTGGGTAAGCTGACTAAGATTAGCTCCTGAAGGCAAGAGAAAGGAGAACAGGCTCTGGAGCTATCAGTTATGATGTGTGTATCAGCTGTATCCTGACATGCTGTTATGGGCTAGTGGAAAGGTTGAAGAGAAACCCTGGAAGATGCAGTGATAGAGATTAACAGAGCACCTGTAATACATGTTTGCAGTACCATCCAGGTTTGTATAGAGGTGAGAGAAGGAATGGTCTCCTGACATTCTTCAGTGTGTGCTTTGTGTTAAAGGAAAAAGCATTACAGCCTTTCCTGTAAGCATCTGACCAGCTCAGATGCTAACTACCGTGGGCTAGAAGACTAACATTTAAGTCCAAAAAGGAGTTCTTAAGTTTAATAGCTACAGAGCTGCACTTGTGCAAAATCAGATCTGAAGCAGAAATTCTTTCATTTCACATTAACAAGTACCTTGATTTTTCTGATGCTAATTGAGACATTTCAAATGCAAACTTTTAAAAAACTGCACACAAAGTATAATTCGATCCATGATCAAGAAAGATTTGCAAATAGGGGTTTTGTATCTTGTTTTTATCCCAGGGCCCAATGTAAAACCTGAAATTCCAGGTGTATAATAATTTGCTTTGACAATCAGACTCTCTCTTAATTATGAGATACAGTGGGGACCTGATAATTTATAGAAAAGAATTTTAACAGAAGACCTCCAGAATATGCTGTTGTGACCTGTGGGTTACTAAGCCCTAGCTATGCACAGTCAGAGGAAATTAATGACTTTCTTTATGGAAAGAACTGAAGCCTGTTTATACTATTTATTGTTGCTTTGCGGGGATGCGTGTTTACTTACTATCTGGCAGTGATCCTAGCTCTTGCTCAACTCACTCTACTAATAGTATTTTTCCTACCTACCCATCCGGTGAACTCAGTCCTGGAGTCAGACAATAAAACTGTTGTTTTTACCTCATGCATCATCCTGAGTAGCAAAAGAGAGGGCTTTCAGGAAAGTAAACTGGTCAGAAGTGTCATCAGCTGGGAAGGCAACACACAAAATACATCCACAGTATAAAGCCTACAATTGTCTAACCATCCCTGCACAAGCATCATAGAGTGGTGGAGAAAATAGTGAGGTAGAAAATGACCTTCTTACACTGACTCAGAGCTGAGCACACAGTCTTTTTTTGTCATAACGTTGTCAGCAAAGCGCTTCAGTGCCTTTCATCATGATTGATTAATCAGGTTCTAAGAAAAATGATGTTAAGCCAGCAGGGGTTTATTTTTAGTATTATTATTTTAATCTATGTCTTCTGAAGGCTTTCATTGATGAAAACCACTTTTCATATAGTGGTGAAAACATAAGTACATCAGAAGAATATTTGTAGGTATCAAATGAACAGCACTTATCTTCTGGCAGCATCCTCAGAAGCTTTTAATCCATGCTGGCTACTGTTCTGCATGTCAGCTAGTACCTGGCGGGAGAGACCAGCTCCTTCTCCAAAGCACGGGGAATGATGTCCCTCATTTTGGCTCTCACTGGCCAGTTACCAGGCAGCACTGACTGAGGCAGTCAGGTTGGGCCACATCCTTCCTGGTCAAAGATCTTCCTTGCTGAGCAATGTGCCAAGCCTCTGGAAGGAGTATTGGCCCTGGCAGCAACTCTAGCTTGCTTTTGTTTAGGATTTTCCCTCTTTTTATGAGCAGCTTTGAATGGAGATGACTTTTTGGTGTGTTGAATGGGCCTGTGGAACAACAATTTATGCAACCATACCACAGGTGTTCCCAGTAGTAGTCTGGGGAGCTGGTGAGGGAAGAGTGGACAATGCTTTCCACTGTCCTTGAAAGACTCTCTGCTTTTTGGCATTTTTATAAAGATGTGTTTCACAAAGGAGAGTTATCCTCCTAAGCCACGGATCTGTCACTAAGATGAGGTCTTTCACTAGTTGTGAAGAAACGGGATGTGACATCTAGGAATAGAGTAAAAAGGCAGAGCAAAAATTCAGGGATCTGAATGCAGCCAGACCTCTGCCAGCTAGGGAATGATCTCCTTAAAAAGCTTTCATTTCAACAGGATGACAGATCCAGAGCAGAAAAAAGATTTCTTCACCTTTTTTCGGAGTAGTTATAGCTGTTTTCTCCTATTTTTTCCATGCTTCCCCTCCCTGTCCCCCACCACTGGTCTATATAGTTAATTGGGAAATCAGCATGTCAGGAGATGGAAATACGGTATAGTTTCTGTAAGTTCCACTTTATCCTGCTTGCCCTCCCTGAAACTTTAGTAGCAAGTGTCAGGGATATGCAGAGGTCTCTGAGAGAGGTCTTTCTTTGAAAAACCACACAGCAGAGGGTGAAAACTGCTTCTTCTGCTCACTGACTATCGTAAAGTCAAAAAAAAACATACCAACCATCACTGCAAAAAATGCATTTCTTCTCTAGGTTTCTTGTACCTTCAGCTGCTGCTGTTCTGCCATTTATATTCACATCTGTATCAATGCAGATATTTGATTACTGTGAAATTAAAAGGGGACAATAAGTTTTCTTACTCAATATGCAGTAAAATACTATCTGAAAATAGTGTCTGTAGATAACTGTACCAAACCAGGGGAAAAAAGTAGTGTATTCACATTCTTGAGCAGTCGTTCTATCAGAGGTTATTGTGGTATTTTCACAATTAGTATAATAGTCCTGATTTTACTTTTTTTCCATCCTTTTATTACTGACTGTACTTGAATACTTTAGAAAATTGACAGTGGTAGAATTGGACTGTCAGATCAAGGCTCAGTTCTGCTGTTCACACTCCAGCTTAAATTCAAAAACTCCTTAACCAGTTTTTGGGCCCAAAGTCTAGTCTAAACCTAGTATGTATTTACATTCCTTACTGTAGCTCTACTTTGAGTACATCTATTTATCATTTCCAGAAAGGAGACACTTATGAAGGTTAGTAAATGAACAGTAAGATCACAGCTTTGTAAAACTGTATCTTCTTGGCTTTCGGTTATAGCCAACACATAGCTTTAGATTTGGTTTTGCTCATGTCAAAGTGAACAAGAATTTTGCCGTTGATTAAAATCAGTAAAATCAGGTCAGAAAATGTATTTTTGTTGTAAGACTTGTACAGACCAAGGCATTAATTTTCCCATGTGGAATATGATTAAGCTGCAGACATGGATGCCTCAGTACTGTGCTGATTTTGTGGCTCCTTGTAGCAGTTGGTGTACCGATTGGCTAAGCATGTGCCCAAAGGTATTAGAGAGAGACAGAGTACACAAACCCCAGGTCACTTGGGGCCAGGTTTCTAAAGGTTTCCATTGATTTAAATAGGAGCCAGGCACCTAAGTAATTAGAAGAAAAAAAATCTAGTCCTTGCTTCTAAGTGTACCAATCAAGTATAGCAAACACTCATTTTCCCTGAATCTTGAAAGCACAAGACAATCTCTGTGAATAAAGTAATGCTAGTGATGTGTTTGGAACAAAAATAATTTACAACTGGCAATTAAGACACTGCTAGCAATGACCATCTAATTGAAGGGACCTCATTTGTTACACAAGCCACAAAGGAGCTCATTGCAACAGACTGTAAACTAATTACTACCTTCATGTAAAAATTAGGGAAATAATTAGGGCTTTGTTTTATTTTGGATGCTTCTACTTTTGTATACTCACTTTGAGAGGGACTACTGTGAGGAGGTCAAAAGATGGAGAGTAGAGACTTGGATGGAGCAGTCTGTCCTCTAACTACAGACATGCTGGCATAATAGGATCTTGCCGAAGCCTTAGATAATACGAACAAGAATTCCATGGCTGCATGGTTGGAATGTTTTTTCCCATTGTGCTGACCACTTTGTTGTATTTTAAATATATTTTCAACAGTATGGTTGGAGATCCCTGTATGAAAGAAGGAAGAATAGGTAGGTGAGCCTTGTAGATTGCATGTATGGTTATTTTTTTGTGGTTCTTGCCCTGCAACTTAAATTCCACCTCGGGGCCTGAAACCACAGCAGTGTGCATTCAAACCAGACCAGAAATAGGGATGGAGTTCTGCTCCCTCTACCTCATGACAGGCTGCTTGATGCAAGGATGCCTTGAGGAAAAGAGCAATTGCCCCTGCTGCCGCATTCTCCTCAGGAATCTCATGTTTAAACACATTCTAAGCAGTCGTTTTGCCAAGAAGGAGGTCTGTGCTTCATCTTTGGATAAAATCTTGTAGCTCTGCTCCAGGATTCCTTTTTCTGGATAAATGACATACACTGAGGTTCAGCTGGGAAAGCTACTTGTTTTGTTGAGTAGACAGGAGGAGGAAGACAACAAACCTCTCTGAGTGATTCTCCAGGAAAAAGAGTGATGCTGCTGAAGGCTGGCTTTTTCGTTCAGGCTTTCTCCAGCTTGAAGCCTCCATCTCAGAGCTGGGATCAGCTCAATTCAGCGCTACCTCTGTTGCCTTGCTTACACAGCTTAGTGCTGAGATGCACCTGATAACTTTTCACCTTTGCCCCTTGGAAGTTCTGGTAATGCTCAGTAACATGGTGAAAGTTGGTAACAAGCGTGTGAGAGATCAATTAAAATAGGAAGCCTGTTTTAAATAATGTGTTTCTGCTTTTTATCAGAGTTGCTTTGGTACTGAGGAGCTAAACTCTTTCTTTCTCCAATCTTTTATGGACGCTATAGTGATTAAATTATACAGCCATATCCTTTGGTCTGGAATCTGAGAGCTTCTCAGCCTCTTAGTGATCTGGATACAAGAGTAGACCTAGGGAGTGTTGCTTTGCACTGCAGCACAGGAGCCCTTGTTATTAATCTGTAATTACATAACCAGCACTGGGCAAAGATGAGACATTTTTGTTGATTACACAGTAATTACACTCAGCTGATTCAAATAAAATTTTAATAGTTCTTTGCAACACTAATGAAAAAGTTAATAGTAATAGTCCGTAATTTACTTGTGATGAAAGTGTACACTGAGGGTCAGTTACTGCTGCTGCTCACTTGGGTTTTGCCTCATAAAATTAAATGATATGATTATATTAAGCCTCATCTGGCTTTCCGGACTCATTGCACTGGAATCTGGATTTGTTTCCTTAAAAATATTACTGGGAACTACATAGTTTGTTGGTATGTCAGGATTTATGCTGATGTAACTGAGATGAGTTTCAAGCTCAAAGGTTTGCAACTACAGTGGGAAAGGATGTAGAAGTGTTTGTGGGTTGATTACTTACTACATGGTTTGTTGTTGGTCTCTCCTTGTAGTCTGACAGTGACAGACTGCACTGTCAGGCAGAAGCTCAAGACTGAGTGAGTCAAAGAGCCTGGGCTGGAAGTGTTGGATTTCCCAAGCAAAAGGCTGGGTGGTAACACTGAGGTTACTGCTCACTCTTTCATTATATATTCCTTATATAGATATTCATTATATATCAGGGAGGAGACACCGAGAGACACTAACTGAAATACAAGCCACACTAATACATGAAGATTCCTTGACTATTAACACTGTCTAATTTTATATGATGGAACATTTTGGGGACACTTTTTGTTTGCTTTACAACTAGTGAGAGCTTTGGCAAGAATTATATTCTTGTGTATATTTCTAAGCAAAGATATGGCAGAATGTCAGCATCCCAACAGGATACTGTCTGAACGCAACAGAAAAGCAGTGTCTGGAAGGGACTGGGAGGAGAAAAAGAGGCTGAGTGCAATTACATTATAATAAGATGATTAAAATTCTCCTGGCTTCTGAAATGGGTACACAACTTGATCTTAACCAAAGGCATGTGTTCAATTTTTAAGATAGTATTTTTTAAGACAGCTGAGTAAAAATGGCCATTCATATCTCTGACTAGCCCTGCGGACACGCAGACATGTGAGTGCCGAGGAATCTTCTATCACCTTCCCATTAATGGGAAAAAAGAACATAAAACCAACAGAAAAAAAAATACCACTTGTATTATCAATCTGAAGATTTATTGTTCTGTTTTTACTCTGGTATAAATCCATAATGTAGTAATAGATGTGATTGTCGACATAAAAATAAAAAAGTAAGTCTGCAGAAGGATTATACTGCAAGACACAACAGGTATTTGTATGTCTCACAATACAGTAGACTTGCATTTCTTCTCCAATACATTCTTTATTAGTTTGATTGGGAAAACATATTTTTAATTAAAAATAAGGCATTTTATTTCCTGCAATAAACAGAGTAAAACGAGGAAAGTTTTCATGGTTCTACAGCAATTTCTGGTTAAGAGCCCATACTGTGAGACATCTGGATATTTTTTTTTCTCTAAATAGGTTGACCCTTCTGCAGTTCTCTTGAGTGAAATCCTGACTTCATTAAAATCAAAAGCAAAATTCTCATTGGCTTCTGTGGGTCAGGATTTTGTCTTGGCACACATTCCGTAAGAACCTTTCCTCTTTCAGACCATAGCTCCTTGAAGCACTTAAACATATGGTTACCCCTCAGAATGTCTATTTGTTAGCAGAAAAATGCTCTTGAAAATATGTTCATCATCAAGATAGGTACTACTAGCACCACTCAGAGACATCAGCTGAGAGAAAATGCATTTTGAAAGAAATATTCCAGTTTTATTTATATTATCCTGTGAACATTTTGTCTGCATGTAAAAATCCAATGGGTGCACTTTTCTTTTAGATTTGCCTAGTAACTTTTCATCCCTGGCTTCCATCGAAGCAGGAGTGCTTTGATGAGTATTGCTGTGGAGATAATTAATTCCAGTTTTTCGTGAACTGTATATTAAAAGTAGACGAAAGAAGGGAGGCTAAAGAATCGGAAAGTGGAGTAGCCAATTTAAAAACATGTGGCTCATAAAAAAGGTTGTGCTGTTGCTGTTGTTCTTCCAAGGAAGAATTTAATTAGTTGCCTGGTTGCTACTTACCTTTTTAATGCTGTTCAGATTTAAAAGACAAAAAAGGTGAAAAAAAGATATATTTTCTTATACTTTAAATATTCTACTATAAAGGAACATTTAGGTCAAAGGGTATTGTTCTGCTGAAGAAAAGGAACTGAAGATTGCTGAGGGCATCTCATTAACATCAGTATATGCTGCTCTGAATGAGTGGTAATATGTGGATGTCACAGATGAAGAACAAATGAGAGAACATACTGCACCTCAAATGAATCATTCCAAATACAATCTTCTCTGGCTGCAGCTTTTTTACCTCTGGTGAAAGCCTTGTATTAGTGATTTCTGGAACTTTCCTTCTGACAGGCTGCGGGCTGTTGCTTTGCAGTCTTTGCAAAGGAGTGTTCAGGAGAATACAAAAAATACCCACAATGCAAAACCAAGGGTGGTCACAGGCCTTACTACTAAAGTCACACAGACCGCTAGACACTGCTCAGTTGTGTAAGTGGGTGGGAAAACTGACATGCATTACCCACACAGCTAGGTACCGTAGATCAGCAATTGTCAGCAGCACATACTTGGCTCAGAATAGAGTTAAGGCTGACCCTGAGAAGCTGCTGTGGAAAAAGCCACTTAATACCACCAAAGGTCTACCACTTGTCAGTAAGTTTTTAATTTAAAAGAAAAAAAAATGTGCATGTGGGTATAGTCAAAGTAACAAGCAAATTTTCATTGTGTCTCTCTTGGAAGAAATGTGAACATTTTGTTTAAATCAACAAGATGTGCAGTTCCAATTTGGAAATGTAACTCTACCTATCCCTTCTGCACATACAGGCTTTTGCATTGAGAAGGCTGTGGTAAAATGAATCCCTGCTATAATTTGCATTCATCTCATTAGTTTGTTTATAGAATGCCCTAAACAGAGATTTTTTTGTTTGTGAGTCAGTATGAGCAGATGGAAATAAAAGACCTAATAATAAAATGTGTACTTAAAAAAGACATAAAACTTTACATTAAGGCAGAGCAAAAACTGAATGTGCATCCCCTGCGTTATTTCTAATACAGGAACCATTGCACCAATGTGAACAAGGGAAGAATTTGGCCTCGTGTATAGTGCTAATTTGATTTTATGTACAAATACAGAGATGATGGAAAAATACAATGCTGATAATTAGGGCTTCAGGGTACTGGATACACTCCATACCTTCTTAGTGCTATGGAGTGCATATATTTTGTAACCAAGAGTTAAACCAATCCAAGCAGTGAGAAAAGTTGTGCAAGCTGTGGGTTTGCTTGTTGGTTTTTTTTTTCTCCAATTCCCTGTAATAACTTGCTATTTAAACCCTAAGAAGACACTCCCCTGATATTTCCATTAAGTGAACCCAGTGTCCCAGGAGGAGGTGAAAGGGTGGAGAATGGGTGTTCACTTTTCCTGTCCACAGTGAAGCATTTTCTCATACCTATGACTAAGGAGGGAATTTTGCATCTGAGGTTGTTTTTCCTTTCTGCCTACTATGTTTCTTAATATAGTGATAGGAGAAAACAGTGTTTCCTTGACCAGGGTAGAAAAAGAGGAAGGGAAGCTGTACATCTTGGCTTAGTCTTTGATTCAGGTGTGAGGGACAGACTTGTGATCCTGCAAAACTTGCACAAGGAGGCTCAACCTATTTTTGAGTCCTTCTGTATTCCCTCTGACTTCCCTTCAGAGCGCTGTAAAAACTTTATTGTATCTTGGTCTCCTGCTCATCTTTTTCCTGTGGTCCTGAGTTAGTGCAGTCTGTGACAACTTGCTGCTGGTTATTTCAGTGCCTCCTTGGCTGCTGCACTTCTAGACCTTTACTGGGATCTTCCCGAGTCTTTCCTACTTCCTTCACTCCCTATACCAGTAGGCAGAGCCCTGACAGGGTGAGTATGGGCCCTTCAAATGTTCAGCTGCTCTTGAGAGGCTCTTTGCAGTGGTTGAAGACATCTCTGGTCTTCCCTGATGTCAAAAGTAATGTACCTCACAAGTCTCAAGCCAATGCAATGCCCAGATTGTCTTGGTTGATCCTTAGGGTTGCATAGTAATACTAGTAAAATCTGTATCAGGTATAGGCTGTTTGAATATATACTTGAAGTATGTTTCTAGGTAAGAAGACAAACAGAAGAAAGCAACCTTTTGAAATGTGCTAAACCTTAAACATTGCCACTCACAGGCCTCAGGCTGTATATAGATCTTGAGCTTTTCAATGTGAAATGGGGCAGGTTGCCCAGCACACTGAAGTGTTTGCCTTTGGTATAAGCAGATTAGTTATTATAGAGCCTGACACAAAAAGAGTTAACATAGTCTATTCTTAGTGATAGCATTACTTTTAAGAGTAAGGAAAATCTTTAATGGTCATAAGCGACCAAACAGGATTAGCTTATGTGTGGCTCACAGCACAGTTCATGTCTTAATAGACAAATTGTCTCCTGGATACTTCACCACCCATTCAAGATTATTTATATCCCCTCCCACGTGAGATTACAACATTTCCCTGATGGCAATTACAGCAATGGTCTACCTGGAACAGCAGTATGAAAGACTCTCTGATCTTTCAATTCACAGGCAGCAGCCAGAGACAAAGAGCAGAACCAGCTAGCTGGTCTGGGGAGTCTGTCTCCACTTGGTTCACAGAGCCTGCTTTGAGAGGTTCTGTCTTGCACAGTGGTCTTCTGAACTGTGCACACAAGAATAAGGGAGGCAAACCTGTTTGCTCCTGGTCTTTGAGCACAAGGAAATGGGCAGACTTTAAGGAAATTGTACATTCTGGTGAATTTAAATAAGATAAATATTGCATAAACCTGCTGGCTACCTTGATTATGTGTGAATTCATAAAAGAGTGTAAATCCTGAAGCAGGAAGGGCTCAAATGTCAAAGCTTTCCACATCTAAGCCCTGTGACTTAAGGTCATTGAATAACTGACTTACAGATTTGTTCTTTTGACTGTAGAATATACATGCAAAGTTCTGAAAGTCTTATCAGGGAGCACTTGTGAATACGGTACATGTAACAGGCATTAAGCACACTTTTAAATACTGCTGGTGTCAGGCAAGCTTATTTATATCAATTGAAGTTTAATATCAGCTACAAATTTTGTCTGAACAAATAAGAATAATAATCAAATTCTGACAGTATTTTATGTAACAGCCAAACTATAAATGTACCCTTTAGGCCATTAAAACTTTGTTTTGAACTCTCCACTTCCTGAAACATCTCAGAACTGGGAATTTTACACTGTCTGCTCCAGTTAAGGTTAGTCTTGAAGGAAAAAAATATGTTCCAAGGATTTGTAACTCAGAAATGGTGAAGCAGGCAAAATAAAATTATTTGAAAATCTACCAGGAACCACTCGAGGCATAAAACTGAATCTCAGATGCAAGAATCTTGTTTAAGCAAAAGACCAGCTCTTCCTTCCATATGCTTTAAATAATTCTGAAAAGTGCTTTTTTAGAAACTAACTGTAGACTATTCTGCTTACCCTCTGGAATTCCTTATACAAAATTTGTTTCAAAAATATTGCTGTTTATAGAAAGAACCACATGGAAAGAGTTTCACATAATTTTTTTTCTGTATCATAGCTGGGATTGATTAGTATGACTTGGGTTTTCAAAAAAACCCCCAGACCAACAGGCAAAATCCCAGCTCCTTTACAGCAGTAGTTGCTTTCAAATGAATGGATCTGATTTCCTTTCTGATATTTGCAGGGCAAGAAATGACTGTTTAGTTTGTTTTAAGATCTTCCCTCCTGTTGAAGTTTATTATGTTTTGCCATTCCAAAAGCAGTGTTTCTGGTTCTTTGAGTTACAGCTCCTTATTGAACTTTTTAGTAGGGGTAATAGATTTTTATTCGTTCCACATTGTGTTTTTATCAGTTCTTGGTTCAGAGCTGTGACTTCTGTTTTGCGAGGTCTTGGCCTGTTTTAGCTTTCAAGGAGGCACAAGGAGCAGGAGCGTGACCATCTAAACCTTCAGCTTATGTCTCACAGAGTTGTAACACTTGACTTCATTATTCTTTCATAATGTATATACTCCTGTCATCAGAGTTTGACCTCAGGTTGGCTTTCAAGTTTATAGTATTTATATCTGAAGAAAGCCAAATCAAAATAGGATCAAAACATGAAAGTAGACAAGCTGCCATAACCTAGAAGGACTTCTAAATACACTGACTCAACAGGCACACCATTAAGAACAAATGAGTAAAAACAGATTTTTCTTGTTCTTTATTCTGCCTTAGAAAATCTTTTCAGAGGTTATTTTCCTTAAATTCTGTCTTCACAGTCAAGCTCTTTACTGTACTGGCTTAAAAAAAAGCCCCAATCTTCAAACTTGGTCAGAAGAGATATGAAGTTTTCCTTTTTTTCTCCTTAAAATATAAAGCTTTTGAATATAATGAACCAAATATTTTAAGCCAGCAAGAAATACCACTTGTAAAGTAGGCTAAATTTAGACCTTACAATAAAGCTATTCATAAAAGCAAATTAAAAAAAAAAAAGTTTAAAAACAGACAAACAAACAAATCACTCTACCATATTATATATCAGTTCCTAAACTGTTCTGTAACATCGCCCCTATCCTTCACATCTGAGAAGTGCTTTTGTTGAGGTGTGAGAACTGCTGGGCTGGACCCTGTGCAAGTCTGTGATTTTCTCCAACATCCAACTTCACTGCAATGGCTGCACAGGGTCTGATGCAGAATCCTAACGAGATGCCCAGCTTTGACGCATTCACGTGCACCACTCAAGAGCTTATTATGTGGCTCGTTAGTTTAGATTATTTTTTTTCACTGCATTGCTTTTGTAAGGCAAGGATGCGGGAGGTGAGGCTAAGATGATTGACAGAGAAGATAGAGATACTAAGCAATCAACTGGGGTGTGGAAAAGGAAGGTGGTTACATCTCCTGAACCGCTGATCAAAGTGGTGTTTGTGTTTTGTGCCCAGCAAGGCTTGTGTCCCTCGATGTTGCTTACAAGATGGGGTCTTTGGCCTGGGGTGGGCTCATTGTAAGAGGTATTTGCAAAATCGAAGCCTGTTCTAACCAATTGAAGCCATGAGGTTGCTAGTCTGTATCTTATGGAGGCCAGTGCAGGCTTGGGAACCTCATAGTGACAGCTTTAGGCTGGAAAGTTTAGCTATTTATTGCTGCCACATTCCTGAGTTGTCCTTCAAAGAACATTTTTTGACAGCAGGTATCCTACCTTCAATGTAGTCAAAGGTTTAGTTAGGAATGGGGGAGTCTCGACTTAATGTAACTCTCAGCCTATCTCTATTAAATGAGCTGGGTTTAAGTCTCATTATTACATTGTGTATCTGGAGAGATTTCCTGCATCTTGATGAGATTCCATACTTCAATTTAGATGGTGCAGGAGACATCTAAGATGTAACCATTGAAATCAGGAGAAAACAGTTTTTAAAATTGAAAGCTTTTAAGTCAGAATTAGCAATACCAAAAATGAAAGCCAGGGTGTTGCCAAAACCATACCAGTGACTGAGGATTTCAATCACTGTTTAAAAATTATAGTCCTAGTTCTTACACTGTAAGTGTATATTATAGACATACCCCGTATAGAGTAATAACTACTTAGAAGCAGGATGTAAGTACTTCAGTAACGTAGAATGAAAATATGCCAGTTGAAACTGCTTCAGTCGTCATCCCTGTGTTGGTGTATGCTGCTGTAATAAAAAGCACATACAAAGAGGTTCAGCATTCAGCTTGCCTTGTAGACCAAGCTTGGCAGCTGACAACAGATCAGATTTTTCAGAAAACTAGAGGAAAAGTTGGTTTTAGGCACAGGAATATCAGGAAATATCTCACTCATGAGTACTTAAAACTCTTCAGTCAGCACCAGAGCAGGAGAATGCTTCGGAAGGAAACTCAAAATAAACGAGCAGCCAAAATGGAGAGGGAGGCTAAGGAGGGAAGCAATTTAAACAGATCAGGAGGATTATGTCAGAGCAAGAAAGGTATCTTTTAGACAGCAAAAGCACTTTTTTTCCCCTTCATTGGTCTTCTGCATTACAGTATCTCTTGTCAACTAGTGAGGGAAGGAGGAGGTGGTAATGAAAATAGCTATCTTAGATTTCTTTTTTCTCTAGTTTTTTGACTTCTGCAGCACTGCCTGGCTGATAGAAATTAGTACTAAAAGGCTGAGCAGCGCTGAGGGAACAGGAGTTAGTCTCTTGACTGACCTCTTCACTCAAGTATTGCCAATATAGAAATTAATTAGAGGTCTTTCAAGTAATTGAGATCCATTACTATTACTTAATAGACCACAGTGAACAGAAATCCTTCATTCTTTCTTGAACTAATAAGGTGTGTGTTCCTATGAATCATTTCTATGGCAGCATAAATGTATGTTCTGTGTGCCAAACAGCGCTGGCTCAGGTGCCAGAGGTGTGGAACCTACAGTGGAGACAATGGGAGCTGCTCCCCTGCCTGCAGCCACTGCAAGGAGGAGTGGTGCTGGGGCTCTAAGCAGCCCTTTCAGCAGTCTGGTTTTCATTAAAGACTGCCTACGCAGCCATAAAGTAGCAGTAGGTATGGGATGTGACCCTGTCTTTGACTATGTTAGCTAACCACAGCACCTGACCCTGTTTAACTGCCTGCCCCTCAGTCTAGTATACTGAAAGGCAGGCGTTGCAAGCTGTCTCCTTGTACGTTATTTCTTGTCTTGGAGATTTTAGGAACTGTATAAATGACAACATTAAGCAGCTAGACAGCAATTTCTGTCTTCCAAGCTTTGTATGAACACTAAGTAGTAACCACATTACCATGAGCATGAAAAACAGAGATGGAAATAGCACAGTTCGAGTGAAATTGGTAAGTGACTCAGCTAGAAACTTTCATGAGCAGGGAGATGATCCAAGCTCAAACTGTATTGACTGGGAAGGACCCATAAGAAACAACAGAAGACTGCTACTCTGCATTTGGGTGGTTTCTGATTCAGCGTCAAACTTTGCTCTCAAATGTACCACCAGTAGCTGGGGAGGACAGGAAGGAAATTAAGGTCTTTGTCTTTACTCATTAAGTGTGTCAAGACAATGGTCTTAGAAGGTCACTCTTGCTCCTTGTTATATCACTGTGGGACTCCCACCACTACAGAGTGTGCTCCAGTGGGAAACTGTGATTCTTTACCGGTTTTAGGTAGGAGTAAGCTGTTGTAGACAACTGTATTTGCAGTCAGTATAGTTGTAGAGCAGTGCCCACAGACCTGAGCTGTGATCTGGAAGCAGTGTCACTGTGGCACCACAGAGCTTCAAGGGAGCTGTAAACCTCACTGGGGAAGATCTGCAAATAATCAGATAGTCAGCACAGGCTGTGGCTGAGCTTCCGTCAGCACCTGCATTAGCAGGTTTAAAGGTGGCTCTGACGTGTTTGCATTGCACTGTGTTCCCATCTCAGGGAAGTGATTCGTAGAGACTTTGGTGAAGGTTGTTGTAAATGCACAGTTTCCGCGTGTTTCAAGTAAACTGGGTGAATACTTGGAATAGTATTCTACTTTAAGGCTTTGGGGGTTTCAATAGTAGACAGACCACATTATGTTCAGGAAATTGACTGAACCAGTAAGAGCTGAAAGTCGAGAAAGCACTCAGGAAAAGGAGAGTAGATGTATGTATACCCTGCTCTTTTTCTTCCCTTGGTGACCACTCATGGCCAGAAGTGTCAGGGTTAGGATGCTGGGTTAAAAGGACTCTTCTTCTGAATGCTTACAGCCATTCTTTTCCTTTGGTGTCAAGGGATCACCCTAGCAGTAAAATTAGCTGTCAGAGGGTCTGGCTAGTCATAAGGCGGCAGCAATTGAGCTATTTTCAGCCATTTTCAGGTGCCTCTGTCTATTACTGGCTTCTGTATGTGTCTGACACCATTGCTTATGTGCCTTTTGAGAGTACAACTGTAAGCCAGGAGGGTGAGATTCAGAGGGACCAGAACTGGAGTGTTTAATATTAGTTCCAGCTTTCAAGGATTTTCCTAAAATTCTGATTGTCTCCCTAAGGTTCCAAAGGGATGGGAATCCAGTAGCTGGCTGTTCTGGAAACGATTTGGTGGCTTTTAACAAGTGGCGTACAGCCATATTTTGGGGTTTGGGTTTTCTTTTTCATGGATAGCACTTGCATTTTTCTACAGATCATTCGTAGAACATGTTAAAAAAAACATATATCCAAGAGCCAAGCTGTGCAGAATCCCTTTTGACATGGCTCATGGTTCTGTTTCCAGCTGGTTCTTGAGAACTTAACTTAGGCTTTAACCAAAGTAGCTTTTTAATTTCTCTGTTTTGTCCTTCAGCTAAGGAATTTACATATGAAAGACCATTAGGACTGGATTTATGAGATCTTATTAGCAAGATCCTGGAGTTTAGGAAGCTTACCTCGTGAAGTAGACATTTTCAATTCAAAGCTATATTTTGCCATTGGCAAAGTAGATTTATATTAGTCTCTTAATAGCAAGTCCTTAATAATCAGGAAGTAAGTACTTCAGGCCTTCCTTCCTCCAATGTCAATTGATGGAGCTGGTCTGCACTATTGTGTTTTGTATGAAATTTCTAAATAGTCATGGAGACAGATGGCAATTGAGTGGGGGTTACTTGGTAGCCTGGAATTGAGACAGTCCCTTGAGAAAGAAAGGATGTGGGCTGAAGCTTTCCACAGCAGAAGGGAGATATCCCCAAACCAGTTGATGTGATAGAAAAGAGGTAAGATGGACAATTCATAAATTAATATCACTGGAAAAATCTTTCTCAAGACTGAAAGTATTTGGCAGTGTCAACCCAAATGCATAATTTTGAAACAGATATTTTCCTCCAGGAAGTTTTCTAGGTTTACGGTTTTGTGGGGTTGTTTGGGGTTTTTTTCTTGACTGGTTGTTTGGGTTTGTTTTGTTTGTTTTGTTTTGGTTTTTATGTTTGGAGTTTTTACATAGTTATAATGTGGAAATTGATGTAAATGCTGAGTGAGTGGGAAATTCTTGTTACTACCCATTAGCATTTGATTTGTACATTTCCAAATAAGTACTGTACTCTTACAAATGATTCAGACTAATTAGCAGACAGGGAGTTTGAAAAGCAGATGTTATTTACAAAAGGCGATAGACAGGAACTTACGGAAAATAGTTTGGAACAGAAGAATAGAAGCAGAGAGACCAACAAACAATCTGGTGGTTTTTTCTTCTTCTACTAAATATAGAAGGCAAAGCTGCATTTTTTCCAGTGCTGTCAAAAGTGAAGTGCCTTATAAAATGGAAGAGATTTAAAGTAGCTCACAAATAAATAGCTGCTCTTGCTAGAGGGAAGGAATAGTTTAGGAAAGGAAGAAAAGGAAATGCTCTCTGAAAGAGACTTAGCTGAGTCTAAATATGAACTTTAATGTCACTGAGACTTTTTCCTGAAATTATACATCCAATCCGGTGGAAGACAGAAAAGGGAAATTCACTCCAAATCCACAATGTAGTGAATATGTTCCTTCAACATTTTGACTGAGTCTTCATCATCATCAGTAGCAAATCAAGTTCAGTAAATCATATGGCAGAGGAGTGCATTTGCCATAAAAAATCTGGGTGCAGAACCAAAAACTGATGAGGTTTTCTGAGCAAGGAAGTGTGCAGATGCCTGATGAAAAAAGACTTGACTATCTTAGAATTCACTAGGTAGGATTAAAAACATAGGTCTTGCAGTGGATCCAAACAGATTATCCCAAAGATGATGGTTTTCCTCATGTTATAAAAACACATTACTCAAGTTTTACAGAAGCATGAAAATCCCCTTGACCCACTGAAATGATGTTTCTTTCTGTCTTTCCACAGAATTCAAAGTTTAAATTCAACAAGGTGGAAGCAAGACTGTATTTTTCCCTGTTGGTTGAAATAGGAGCATGAGTGGACCTATCCCTTTGATTCAGACAAATCTGGACTTAATGAAGCTACAGACATGCACATTTCTAGCAAGGGTCAGAAGCTGAATTGTTAATATTCACCCGAAATTGAAGAGCATGCGTTAAATCTGGTAAGGAAATCTCATTTCCTACCTTGATGCAGTAGTTAAACTTTGTTTAAAAGTCTAATGCATTTTACACCATTACTGAAAATTATAGCTTTCAGTTTTGATTCATGCCTCAGCTTAGTTTACAATTAGAAGTCCTTAGATAATGTACTGCAAATCTTTCTATTAAACCCACAGAGCTTGTTTTCTGTTAAAAGCATTGAGTTCATAGAAGGCTGTTTTCCTCAATGCTAGCACTTTTACAAGCTGCATATGCTGTAAAAATGCTGTTAATGTGACAAAATTACTTGCTCATTAAGGAGCCGCACACTAACAACTGGGAGATCCAGTACTGTGGCTCTTGAGTCAACAACAGGGCCCAGAATGTGAAAGCAGTAGAGTACGTTTACAGTACATTGGGCTAAAGAGACAAACCACCATGTGGATGGATCATAAAACACGGCTGGCTCATGAGCTGCTTCTTTCATGGATTTCTGTAGTTAGTGGGCAGTTATGATGAAGAAGCTGGTATGACAGAACAATACTGGTGCTGCTAGCTTCAAGTGTGTACCAAGCTACTGGAAGGAGGGGTGTTTTGTGATCTTGTGGCTCTTTTAAAGGGGAGTTGAAGTACAAACAAGCTGACTGAGAACATGACTGAGAGGAAGACCCAAAACTCTGTGTAGGACCCCAGCTCTTTCCCTCTGTAAGAAAAAGAGAAGCCTGTTCAGGAATTGGTATCTACCATGGTGGGGATTAAAACTTTTGCTGGCTCCATAAGAGAATTTGTGCATCTGTCCCATATCCCTGCCCTCTGTGGCAGGGGTTTGCCCCTCAGATTGCAGAAGCAGCATTGTGAAATTGGGTGTGATATCAGGCTTACCTTTGAAATCTCATCTTCAGCTATATCACGGTATAGTAAGGTACTACCTTTCCTCACAAACCTTCCTTCTGTGAAATCCAGGTCATAGTAACTATCCTGATAATACTGAAGGGAGAAATGCTCCAGTGAGTAAATTATCAGAAAGACAAAATCTTTTTTGGCAAGTCTCACTTTGAGATTTGTGGATTCCTTAAACTGGCCATGGCAAGAGTATTTGATGCAAATGCCATCCAAGGGGAAAAAAAAAACCAAAACTCTAATTTATCATTCTGTAATAATTTAAATCAACTTCAGTGACAGCATAATAGTGAAAGTGATTTACATTTCACTCTATACCAAACTAAAACATAAATTCCTCTGACTGGCAGGAAAGAATTGCACTATTAATAGGTATGAAAATGGATCCGGTGCATTTGTAGAATTTTAGGTAGCCTGAAAACAGCACACAGTGTGTATTAGGGTGACCACACAAAGGTATCAGGAAATGGCCGTTTCCTGGGCCCCTTTAAAAAAAAAGGATCTTTTGCAGTCAGTGATATTTGTTCAAAGTGAGTTGACTCACCATGCTGCTTTTGCAGTTTCACACTTTTGCAGCTGTTCAGCTTAAGGAAGCCTTTCCTTCCAGCGGTTTAATCTACTGCTTTGCTTCAATCCCATCAGGAAATAAAGTGTCACTAGGGGACTGTTACCCAGCATGACGTTCATCCAGGATGGATGTCTGCTCAAGCTGCAGAGACACCAGCTGGCAAAGTAGTTGGCCTGTGACAGAAATGCATAGGATGTAACACTACAGAGAGCAAAACCCACTTTTTTGGTCACTTATTACCACTCAGCTATGCTCTTATGACAGGAGCATGTCAGAAATAGCAATAACACGTGGAGCATGAACAGGTTTCTGTGACCTCATGAAGTGTATCTCCACAAAGCTTGAAGACCTATAGATTTGTGTTCCAAGTACCATATAACCATCTGCCCTCCAGAATAACCCCTACTCACCTAAGGGCTTAAGGGCCATCTCTCACTGCTGCAAGTCTGTAACCTTCCAGAGTGCTGAATGCTACTTTCCACAATACATGTTTTTTTCCATCTTTCCTGTTAATCTCTCTTTTCCTACAGACCTTCCATGCAGGTGCACGTTCAAACAGTAGTTCTTCCCCATGTTCCCTGCACTGTCTCAGGTTTCCTACATGTTTTACTCTATGAATATGTGTATGCTGGTTAATTCTGTAAAGTGCTGAATTTTGCCAGTCTTATAATTATTAGGGACACAAATACCTCTGAGTTTCACAGAACTTGCAAAATTTTCCCATCTTTGGGAACTCACCTGTCTTTTTGATCTGACTGATACTGCCCAGTAGGCTAGAAAAGTTATTAGGAGAAAGAGGCTTACAAACAGTGTGACTGAAGAAACACTTTTCCTTAGGAAAACAGGCTGTAAGGCGGATACATGAAAGGTCTGGAGATGGCTCTTGAGTAACAAAGATGCACACAGCATTCTGAGATAATCAACAAAATCACATAGGGACCACCTGACAGATTTCACTAAGTATCAATAATAAACATATAAAATAAGTATGAAAAAACCCCACACGAATAAACATCCTCATTTTTCATTTACCTGTCAGCTTTGTGAGCAGGGAGTGCAGCAAGGCCCTGCAGCTCTGGCTGCACTTGTATGATCTGAATAGTTTCAGTTACAACCTGGATCTTAAAAACAGAGTTGTGTGCATTTGTAAATTGAAGAACCTGAGAGTAAGAGTCTATGGGATGTTGGAGCTGGGTATTTTGTTTTGCCCCTGTGGGCTGAAGGAAGGAAGGAAGGAAGGAAGGAAGGAAGGAAGGAAGGAAGGAAGGAAGGAAGGAAGGAAGGAGGGAGGGAGGGAGGGAAGGAGGGAGGAAGGAAGGAGGGAGGAAGGAAGGAGGGAGGAAGGAAGGAGGGAAGGAGGGAAGGAAGGAAGGAAGGCCTCAGCTACATCAAAGAATGAATAACAGTCTATGTGCTCCTGGAACAACTTCCCACTGGTGGGCATGGATGGAGTGGATCACAAAAGCTAGGAGGAATTTCATGAGAGCTGAGGACCAAGCATTCCTTGCCAGCAAACCTCTAGGAATGCTGGGGCACATTGATTTTGATGTCCATCACAACAAAAAAATACTTGATTCAGCCATTTTGGGAAGCAGTATAAAACTCACAGACAGAAACAACATTAATAAGACTTTATGCAGTGGGGGTGATAGTTTGACATAGCAAAGAAATAGTACATATTAGGTGAGGTGAAAAATGGAGTCACACCTAAAAGAAGTCTCAGGCTGTTATGTGGCCTTTAAGCCTTTTTCATGTCAAAGGAAAAAATTAAGCTTTTTAGATTATTTTTGCTCTATAAGTTTCAGTTTTCATGAAGCCAAATTGAGGTAAATCTGAAATTTCATATAACTTTAAAAGAGCACTTACTAAAATGTTCCTGCTGTTCACAGTAATATGGAGTGAGTCAACTTGTTCCACACAGTGATCTTAACTTTCTTCATATTTCAGCAAATTCTGCACAGTCCCAGGAGTGTAGGTACAGGCCTGTGTATTATTGCCATTCTGCCCCACCACTCCGATTCTGGTGAAGTAATACTTTCTGAATACTGTGTCTGCTAACTCTCTTTGTGCAAGAGGTAGATGCATGTATCATCTGGTTTGTAGTAGAGAATCAATGAAGTACATTTTTACTTGTTTTGTCTTTGCAGAGGCAACAGAATCAAGAAGATAGCAGCTTGATGACTCTAACCGAGATAGTAATTAAGATAAAACAGTGGTATTTCTAGCATATTTTAAGAAGCCTGGAGAAATTAGCATAGTTTGCAGGAAACTGTGGCCTGGAAAGAGATATTCTTTAAGAGTAAACATGAAAATATTGTCCTTTTACCAAGTGTAGTGGGGAACTGATATGTCTCTCCTGTGTTTGGATATGTAAGTAGTGTGGGTGAGTTAAGAGGAGTTGAGAATACAGTTTGCAGGGCAACTGGGAAATTAATGAGATCATTCAATCTCTTTCCAAACAAGCATTTTTAAAAAATATTGTATTTCCATCATTATCCAAAATTTTTAACACATCCCTTTATTTTAACTAGTTCAGTTTTATGGTTAACAGCTAACTGCAAAAAGAAATAATAACCTGAAGTGTCCTTGGAGACGTTAACTGTACCTTTCTATTCCCTACGAAGATGTCCTGGATTTAAAGACTTTGTGTATTAAAGCAAGTTAGAGAAGAAATAGCTTCTTTTTCTGACACTTGCACTCCTTTCCTTCAGCTTGTGCAGAAGGCTGACAGCCTATCTCATTCCCATCAGCGTATCCCACCACCAACCCTGCAGTTGGTCTATTCTACTGGTCTTCCTGAGCCCCTCATTTCTGACCTGCAACAGCACACTCCATGAGAAGTCAGGTAGGAGTTGAAAGCATTTGTCATTGCTAAAGTATCCAGTCTCAGCTGTCAGTTTCAGCTTTTTGTCCTTCAGGTGTTTGTTTTGCTGGATGATGGTATAATTTGGGGGTTTATAATATGGTCTCTTTAGAGATTATTTTAAGCTTCCAGTGGAATAGCAGAAAAGTAGGTACCCTCCTTCAGAGAAGCTGTGCTGGTTTTAGTTGGTGTTTGCATGTTTTAACTGTCCCTCTGCAGTTGTTAATCAATGGTATGGGGCATTTTAAGATTTTCATACTCAGGCATCAGCTGATTCTTCTGCAAGCAGATCCAAATTAAGCGCCCATGCTCTGCCTTTTTTATTATCTAGAATGTGCTACTTGTGCATCTCATGCATTCTGTCCTTTAACTGAGCTCTGACATTGTGTCACCCCATTAATATCAGCTGTTATACCCAGCACCCTCTTGGGGCTGCATGGAAAACTGAGGGAGGGAGCAGAACACTTTGTGGCTAAGAAGCAATTTCCTTGTTGTTTGAAAAAGACTGCTTGGAACAACTATGGGAGAGCTTGCAGACAAAATTACTGTGCCCATTTGCTCTGTGACAGTCGCTGGCAAGGAGGCCTTGGGGCCAGTAATTTGCTTCCCTCCTGTCTACATGGTTGTTTCACAGTTCTGTGAAACTCAGCTGAAACACTCTGGAGAGCAGAAGACGCTAAAGAGTTGTTGCAGGTTCACTAGATGGGAAGAGCAATGTCTAGTTCAAGATCAGAAAGACACAAGACACGCTCAGTGGGTTGACTCCCTCCCCTTATCCCCCTTTCCACTCCCTACCCTGAGGTTGGTACCAGTTTGAGCCAGAAGAGCTCTCAGTGAAAGTGAGTGTAAAAAGCTGCCCAAAAATGTTTTATTTGGAAAGGTAAGTACATTGCGAGATTGTAAAAGAAACACGGTACCACATCAACAGTGCCCAAGGACATGGTATTTGTTACTGTAGCTGCTGCAAGTTTGATTCCCAGTCCCCACCAAAATGTTTGCTGGAAGGATGAATCAATTACTGTTACTGGAAGTTACACTTTCTGGTCTGAATAATACATTTGCACTTCTGAGGTCTCACTGGGCAATCAGGTGGAAAAGCCACTGGTGCATGAGCAACAGTAGGAAATCGTGGGATAGCAAAACTGACCCATTTAGAGAAAATGAACTGCTTATTTCTACAACAGGCCACCCACCCTGAAAACAAAATGTGAGACTAAACTGCAAGAATAAATGGTATGCCTCAAAATAATTATTCAGACACTTCTAGCAAGTTGCTCCAGCTCCTGTTCATGTTAGCTTGCCCCTAATATGAAAGGTGTAGTTCTTTGCTCTCTACAGCTTCCTGAGGAGGGAAAGTAGAGAGGGAGGTGCTGATCTCTTCTCCCTGGTATCCAGGGATAGGATAGGTGGGAATGTTTCAAAACTGTGCCAAGGGATATTGGCAATGTTTACACTGAACAATAGGAAGCATTTGTTTTCTAAGTGAGAGGTCAGACACCTGCCTGTTAGAAGTAAGACAGTTTTATGTGGAAATGGGCATAAAGCAGAATTTTAGATGTGAATACTGTTGGGTTCTTAGATCATTTAAAAGAGATGTAGAAAACATTTCCTTGCACCTCTCACCTATATAATAGATGGCAAAAAGTCCCTTTGGCTTAGAGAACTCTGACGTTAGAGTTGATGTAGACCTATGGTCTGGAGTTTGACCTATTCAAGAGTATTCAGGGGTGTAAGGAACTACATAAACTGGAGTAAGGGAGCATCCTTTTATCAAAACGGCAGATGATCAGTACAATTTGCCGAGTGAGAAAAGGGTATTTTGAGGTGATGAAAATCTCTGGCAGCCCAACTTTCCAGTTGAAAACATCCAGTCCCCAGGAAGCTTACACTGAGGTGTTGAGATTATTCATAGAGGAGGCGGCTTGTTACCTGAAATGGGCTCTGTACCAGAGCCTTGGAACAGGACAGCAGCAATACTGAAGGAGCTATGATGAAGTCACAGAAGTCCTGAGAAGAGGCTAAGTCAGCCAAAGCTGTAAACCTCTAGGGACTAGAGTGGATAGGAGTGGCAGCAATAAGAAGGTCATGATGACAACCCCAGAAGCATGTTGCAGCACAGAGGAGGTGTGTCAGAGAGGCTGTTGCTATGAGATTTCTTTGGATAAACATCTGGAGCCCTTGGACTTACTGACGTGATGCTGCTGCAAGAGCCAAAACCTCTGTCACTATGTTAGTTGAAACCCTGCTGCTTAAAGAGCACTTAGCACCATCTCAGCTGTGAAACTACTGCCTTCAATGAGTGTAGTGTCTCCGAGAGGAAACATCTTCATATAAGGTACAATCACATGTAGAAAAGAAAAATGGTCTTGTGGTTTCATCTGAAATGAGGATCCTTACCCTTGGCTTCTATAGACTGTAATTTTGTCCTCTGGCAAGTCACTTTGGAACAATCTCATTTTAGTGGCACATAGCCAAAACAACTGCCTTGGTCCCCAGGCTGTGGGTGTGGGTAAGAAGCAGAACATGTTATGCAGTACACAGGGAGAAGGGCACAAGATTATCTTTCTCTGCTAGGGACTCCATAAACCTGCCTTTTATTTTGCTTTGCACCATAGGTTAAAAAAAAAGAAAAAGAAGCCAAAAAAACCCGAACAAGGCATCTCTTTATTTCAGCTCCAGCCTCCAGGAGCGTATGACCTGTTTTTCTGTGTCATTTAGCTCTCAGAACACCAGCTCTAAAATCACCTGTTCCAACTTCACAATTGCTTGACATCTCTGAAAGCTGTTCTGGGGATCTGGAGTCAAATAGTGATGTGGACTTTATAGGAGGCACCTAATCTTGGGCTTAAAGGGAATTATGAGGCTGAATGAAATGCTGCTAGTTAGAACCCATTAATATCCTTAGTGGCGTGTGCTGTACAAGTATTAATACGGCTTTCTGGGAAGTGCATGGCTCCGTCAGTGCCACACGTGAACGGATTTCATAGCTGCCTGTAGTTTTGTCCCATTGGTGTTCAAAAAAGAGGAAAGCTTTGTGTTTGTTCTAAGTGGCTTTAATTAAAGTGTATTGAAGAAAAAGCTGAAGAGTATAAAAGACTATCCACTGTTAGGAGAGCAGTTTATCTTTCTCCTAAAATGCCTTCTTTATTCAAAAGTACTTTCACACAGAGGGTTCTGTGTTTCCATTATACCTTTGGTATGTGTCTTTGATTTTATCAGCTTGCCTCTAATTTCTCTGTCAGAGTTTGGTAAGCTGTAGACTCTTCATTTAACTCAGCAGCTTTGAAAATCATTTTGAATATTGTGTATGAGTCACTGTACTGAAGGATGAAAAGGAGTGAGTGTGGAGAAAACTGGAGTTGTTAAATGTGTTCATATACATGCAGCAACCAGGGGCTGAATAGGAGACCACTGCTCAGGGGGTCTGCAAAGACAGACTCCAATAGAGTGCACTTGTCATATCTGAGTCCTACAATGTCATTTATGGGAGCATCTGGACTCAGCAGCAGGCTTCTTGTCATTAGAGAAAATTGGTCTGATACCTGACTTGACTTTCAAGAAAAAAAGGAGACAGCTTCCCTGATAACCAGTACATCTTGTTCATGTGTTCCCACAACTGCAGTGTTCTGAAACTCAGGAGTTTCATAGAGCCAAGTGGAGCTTATGAGTGCCCATGTTCATATCCCTCAGAGGAGACAAACCACAGTGCTCCAGATTTCATTTTCCTGGGTCAAGGCCTCCTCTAAAGTTTTCTCACGTTTGAAGAAGATACAGTATATTTAGTGTGAAGTTGGTTAGCCAGTGCATGGTGCTGGCTACCTTGCATGCAGACCCCTCTGGTGAAATTATGTCTCTCCCTTTATAGCCTACTGCACATGCCTTTGTTCACGTTTGATTAACCTCTTCCAGTTCCCTTTGCTCTGGTCTTGCCACCAGCATTTTTGTTTCTCTAACCAAAAGGATTTTCTTATATGCATCCACTGGTCAGCTATGTTCTTCTCTTTGCAGTGCCAGCTTTCTTCAGATTCTGCCTCTTTCCTTCCAGCCTTTTCATTTTCATTTTGCTGTGCTACAGGATGTGCATAAGGAAAGTTTATCTTCTATAATATCCATATAACTATAAGCCATCCCTTTAATCTAGGGGACAAAGTCTGTGGGATAGAAGGGAGCATTCTGTTGGGCATCTTTCTGAACCTTGTTATCCCAAACATGAATTCAGAAGTAAGCTCAGACAGCAGAAATCAGCTCAGGCTGTGCTGCAAGGGAGCTAAATCAGCTGTTCACGAGTGGCCTTGGTTCTTTTAGACTCCAAGATTTCAGGTGTCTGTACAAACTGTATCAATGTGTTTTTCCAGTTGTGAAATGTTTTCTACCCCCAAGACTGAAGAAAAATTCCACTCTAACTTCTACAGCCCATGAATAAAGAATTTTTCTTAATTACAGTAAAGAGATGGATACTACCACACAAGAAATATTAATATGTTTCTGAGGCAGAAGGATTGCACTTGTTTCTGTGAACCTCTTGGTACGTAGAGATCAATGGGAAAAGGAAATTTAAAGACAGATGACATGACTGATAAAAAGCTAGTTGCCTGAAGCAGTTGAACTAGGCTAAAGACATCCGTTGTTGAAATTTTTATCGCAAGGAGATTTCACTCAAGGGAAAACTTACTTCATAGCATGCTGGTAAGAAAGGGAGAAATCTCAAGGGGGGAATTCATGGACCAACTTGGAAATCTTAGAATCATAGAATCATAGAATAGTTAGGGTTGGAAAGGACCTTAAGATCATCTAGTTCCAACCCCCCTGCAATGGGCAGGGACACCTCACACTAAACCATCTCACCCAAGGTTTCGCCCAACCTGGCCTTGAATACTGCCAGGATTGGAGCATTCACAACCTCCCTGGGCAACCCATTCCAGTGCCTCACCACCCTAACAGGAAAGAACTCCCTCCTTATATGCTATCTAAACTTCCCCTGTTTGTTTTAACCCGTTACCCCCTGTCCTGTCACTACAGTCCCTAATGAAGAGTCCCTCCCCAGCATCCCCATAGGCCCCCTTCAGATACTGGAAGGCTTCTATAAGGTCTCCATGCAGCCTTCTCTTCCTCAGGCTAAATCTTAATTCCAGTGAACTTCTAGAAGCATATGGTGTTCATCTTAAGCTGTGAGGGATCTCAGCTCCAGAACTGGAAAGCTTCTGACAAGCACATGCAATATATTCCTTAAAATAGGAATTCTTCATGGTTGCTGTAAAAATATCACTGGGGAGCATCACTTCAAAAATGCAGTGAAGAGTGTCCTTGGGAGTTGCAGGTGAATGCGCAATATCCTACCTAGAGGGAAAGCATTTCAGGGTAGACAGAAGAGAAACACATACTCAGTAAAACAATTACATAACCTGACCACATCACAGTTTCTGCATAAAGTCCTCAGCTTGTCTTTGAAGTAATCTGAAGACTTAAAAATATTGGGAAGAAAACTCTGGCATGTATCGTCCAGTTTTTTTGGAGGTTTTGATGATGTTTGCAAGAAAAAGGGATGTTATGCTAGAGAGGTACGGTTTTTGTTCCTAATTAAGTTCTGGCTAGGCATCAAATGTTTTAAAAGTACAGGCTGTTTTGCAAAATGTAGGTGACGTAACAGTGGCTTGCAAAGATCTGTGCTGGGATTGCTCTTGCTCCATTTTGTTGATGATTTAAAGACTGAGTTGAAGATGTGGTCACTGTGTATCACTATCCATGTTAGGGCAAACTAGCACACAAAATCTAGAAAGAATTCAGTGAATTCTATTTTGTTCAGTGAACTAAATAGCAGGCACAATTTAACATGTACATACAGACCCATGTACAGTAGAAAGAAAAATCTGGGTTTTCACAGATGGTGATGAATCTAAACAAGGAAGTTTTCCTTCAGAAGCAGAGATCTAGGACTGGTTATTGACAGTGGTTCAGCCTGTTTCACCCAGACAAACAAAACAATGAGAAAGTATTGCTTTAGGTTCCCATAAAATGAAAGCTGTAGTCACATGCAGCAGCAATCTGAATATCCTTAAAACAAATGAAAGGAAATAATTGTGCAGAATTCAGTGCTAACAGCATGTCATAAAAAGCAAGGTTTGCAAGATCTAAAGAATTAGATCATTCTGCTACCATTAACAGCTTTACAGCAGACAAACTATACGAGTAATATCAAACGTCAAAATCTGGGCTATAAACTTCACTTCTGGGAAGTAAAATGAAGAAAAATACCTTCCATAGAATGTACAGTGAGAGAAGTATAATTTTAGTTGGCCAGAGGTTACCTTCCTCTTACACAGAAGAATGGCCTGGACTGGTGAGTTAATATGCTACTTTGCTGTTGAATTCTGATGACCCATCTTCAGCTTTAGTATTTGTGAGGAAGAGAATGCCTGTCTGTGGGCTTGCATCAATTGTGTGTGTTTCCTCATTGGATGTTATTATTTTATAGAGAATGGAAGTTCAGTTGAAATCAAATGAAATTGTTGGCAGTTTGAAAGGCTGGCTGCCTCCTTTGCCCTTTTTAGGTTATGTAATATGGTAAAAAAAAATATTGTATTTTATGCTTTATAACAATTATTTCCAAAGTAAATGTATCCATCTCTGCTAAGTGTTTTCACTGAAATACCAAAAGTCAGGTGTTCTTACTTTAGCGTCTGAAGGTCAACCTCCATCTCATAGTGACAGATTTTTCCAAGACACTGAATTATATATTAATATCTAATAAAAAATGTAAAAGTACAGAAATTGTTTTTAAAACGAAACTGGAAAAAAAAAAAAGAGAGAATCATTTCTTTCAACCACAAAATTGATGTAACTGCTATTTCCTGTTGGGAGTCTGATTGCCCTTTTACTCGGTTTATTCCCACTGGACTTAAAGAAATAGGTCTTTTCTTCTCTTCCCTTTTTTTTTTCTTTTCTTTTTATTCTTTGAGGGGGAATTACAAGATATTTTCACAGCAGAATAAACTACTGATGTAATAACACATGTAGTGTTTAGTTAACACACGTTCACAGACGGGCAGCAATTACTAGCATTTTTCTCATATTAAGTTATAACTGCTGAAATCTTATAAAGCCTTACTGGAGCCAAATCTTCAGACACCAAATAAGATTGCTGAAAGCACTGAAGGTGTTTATAAACATGTGGTGTGTCATTTTTCAAACATTGCTTGGTATTTAGCCTTAGTTTGAAGTCACCTTTAAGAAGTCAGATGCCGCAACATCTGTCTGTGTTTATATATATAAATATATGTATATGCATCATGTATATACATGTATGTACATGGTTTAGAAAAGGAACTAGCTGAGAAGCTTACCTTTGGGACTTTAGGACTGAAGGATTCACATTTTGAAGGAAGAATTAGAGGAAAATATTTTGTGTTAATGACATGTATTTTCTGAACCTTTACCTGCAGACTCTTCCCTCTCTCAAGAAGTATCGTTTCCCCATAAAAACTGTGGAAGACTTTTTAAAGTCCCCAAAAAACTTATAAGCCATTAGATACAAATTAGGTGATTATATGTGAACAGTGCCTAAATCGTTCTGTCTGGATAGGTAGGAACTCGGTAGTATTAGGCAGCAGAAGTCCCTGATGTGATCATCTATTAGCAGGCATCTCTTGATAATTGGGGATAATAGCAAAGTAGTGAACAGAGACTTAATTGTCACTGATTTTTTTTTTTTCCAAAAGTTTTACCTTCTAGAAATTAAAATTGCTTTCTCTAGACTGAAAGATACACTTGATATTCAGCCCCAGTAACCAACTTGACTCAATGGTGAAATTAGAAAACACTGCAAATAAATCATGGACTGTGTTCAGAGCGCTTCTGTCTGTCATGATCAAAAGTGTTGTGATAAAGGTAATGGATTACTCCTCTTCACTGGATGCAATCACTGTGAACATCAGCAGCCGCAGCACCTGACGTGACCAGTAGAAATGCAACCTTGACATAATCAGTTGTGACTCTCTGAGGCTGGTTTTCTGGCTATGAGGAGCAGGTCTGTGTGGAGCAGTTGGTCCGAGATCCTTGCTTTGTTACAAAATTCACTGTGAAGCACTCGGCATAGCTGACAAACGAGCTCATTTTCTGGGTGTGGTTCTCCAGGGTTTGGGAAGGACAACTGCAAAGTTCTCAGCGAAAGCTTTTTTAGAGTGCTGAGTATCGATGAGCTGGTAAATTGTTTTGACTTGTTTGCTTGTGACAAGGGTGCTTTTGAATGATGCGCAGCCATAGCCAAGAACAACTCACTTGTCATGAATGAGAATGTCATGGATCTTTTTTGTCTAAGATTTGCTCTGGGGGTCAGTGGGGCATTATTATTCTGCTTTATCTTTCCCTCTGGATGTCTGTCAGTTGCAGCAAGAGAAGAAGCAAAAAGATGAGAAAGGACAAGCGGAAATCCAAGAAACCTGTCAGGTAGTTAATACACAACAAGGTTTACACAAGGAAACGGGAGAGAGCCAAGACGTATATGCATGGCTCTGGAACCGTTCCAGAGGTTTCTGAAGACCAGGAATGTTTTTGTTGTTGTTGTTCACTGACACAGCTGACCTGGGTGTCTGCCAGGGAAGGGGGCAGGCAGAGGAGGGTGTGTGCGTGTTTGTCTTTCCCTCCTCAGTATGAAATACGTCTTCTTTCTTCTGCCATTGGCACTGCTTGTAATTGTGTCTGGTTACAAAATCACCATCTCCCCTGTGGAATGATGAGGTTGTCTGAATCCCAAGTTTGAAGGGATGGACTTCTGCGTAACTTTTATTTTTGTTTTGCTTTGTGTTTTATTAAGGTTTTGCTTTTTGGTGCCTGTAACGCAGTGCTCTAAATACATCTTTTGTTTCTGTAAGGGCAATGTCTGAAATGTTCCCTTCTGATTTTTGTTTGAGTATGGCTATAGGCTATTTTTAATTTCCTCTATTTGGTAGCCTTTAACAGGGTCTGATCCACACTCAAGGACTAAAAGCCTTTTGAAAATGTTGTGTCATCCTACAGATAGTCCCTAATAGGTCTAGCACCTATTGTAGACAAAATAGTTTACAGTACATTCAATAACTTATGCAAGGTAACTGGTTCATTTTGCGCTGATTTACTGCTGTTACACCCACAGACAGGATTCATATGGATGGGTTAAATGTATGTGTGTGTATATATATAATAGCTAGATACAAATGCATGTTTCCGTATTAATTTTAGAGCATTTAAAGCATTTAAAGCGTTTGAAAAAAAAATAAAAGCCTTCTTCAGACAAGCTGATACTGTTGAAATTACCTTTTAACTGCTCCCCAAGGGTCTTTGATTCTTCTCATTTCAGGGCATGGGGACAGTGGCCCACAAACAGTGGGATACAGGCCAAGAAGTCTTGCATGTGCACGGTTTCAGTGAGTGCTTGCGTGTCACACCTTATGCCAAATCAGTTGGCAAAGGGACAAGTTTTGCTTGCAACAGCTTCCTGTACACAGTTCAAAACAGCACAGCTTCCAGTGCCATCCTGTACAAGATGAACTCAAATGTACGCAGTGTCACACCTTACCTCTAACTCCCATGCATCCTCTTCTCAGTGCTCGTCACCTCTGGCCTAGATTAAGCCACTGAAAGGCAAGTGTGTACAGGCAGTGGTGTGGCAGCTGGCTGGGCTCCAGGGGCTGTTCCTCATGGAGAACAGTGCTTCATCAGGCTCTTCTGTGCCTGCTGGGAACACGCACGTTGTGGCACATGTTGAGTCAACATGTGGCTCATGCTGAGTCTTGTCCGGTCTCTACTCCCAGTGCCCTCTGTGACTCTGAGCCATGAGAAGAAGACAGGACTTACCTTCTGCCCTTGCTCAGGTACCAACCTAATGCCCAGAAAATGGGGACAAATACTTCTATTAACATCACTGTGGAATCGCATAGTCCTTGGGCAGAACTGCCTCACAGTATGGACTAGGGAAGCCTGGAGAGGTTCAAGGTTGCCTAGGAATCATCGATTTCAGGGAAATAAGACTCCATCAAATATGTTGTCACTTTATGGTGGCCAAAAAGGGAGTTTGGATCTGCTTGAACATTATCTCTTTGTCAGAAAATCATCCTGGGGGAAGTAGCGGGATTTGACACAATCAGAAGGGCTCAAACAGCTGACTTGCTACTTTTCTCCCTGTTACACCAAGTAAGTAGCACCACTTTCTCTTTCAATAGCAGTTTCCTATAAGGGGAGTGTGCACAGTGTTCCTTACTCATTCCTGTATTTTTAGCTAATGAAAAGGAGCAGTCCATTTCTGAATCATCGTAATTACATACACATTAAGAGCAAAACCAAACCTAATGCTAATAACTATGTTGAATGGAATTCTAAGCTGCTATAGGTCACTTGATAGAATGCAAGCTGAATTTAATGTATTGAAATGTGCCTCAGAAGCTCTGCAGAGACCCTTGTACGTTCTTTGTTTTATCAAATGAAATAGAGAGGGCTTAGATTACCAATGCCACTAGTGACAGCAAATTTTTGGGGGCCAGACTGCACTGCAGAAACTGTTGTTCCACTTGTCACTGCTCAAGTAACTGATTTGACATTCAGCAGCTCTTTGAAAGAAAGCAAGCTTACAGTGTTTCCTAACATGAGCTGAGCAGGATGGAGCGTGCTACCAGATATGTCAAAACTACCAAGAAAATTGTTTTCATAAACATTTAGACCTCTGAGAAGGACCCTTCTACACACCTTTTGTTCCATGTGCTTACCTTGCTAGAAACTGTATTGAGGGCTCACCTGAGTTTATCAGCTCTGTGGCATGGGCCCAGCTGTGACCTGGAAGCAGTGTTCTTCTGTGAGCAAGGACAGCTGCTTCTGCTGTCAGCCGCACCTGGTCATTAGTGAGCATTTTTGTACCTCTAACCATAAGGCACTTCAATTTATTTACTGACAATATTTAATGTATAGAATCATAGAACCATAGAGTACTTAGTGTTAGAAAGGACCTTAAGATCATCTAGTTCCAACCCCCCTGCCATAGGCAGGGACACCTCATCCTAAAGCATGTCACCCAAGGCCTCGTCCTACCTGGCCTTGAACACTGCCAGGGATGGAGCATTCACAGCTTCCCTGGGCAACCCATTCCAGTGCCTCACCAACCTTACAAGAAAGTACTTCTTCCTCATATCTAACCTGAATTTCCCCTGTTTAGGTTTTAACCCATTATCAATTGTCCTATCACTACAGTCCCTAATGTAGTGTTCCTCTCCAGCATCCCTATAAGCCCCTTTCAGAAACTGGAAGGCTGCTGTGAAGTCTCCACACAGCCTTCTCTTCTCCAGGCTGAACAGCCCAAACTTTCTCAGCCTGTCTTCATACAGGAGGTGCTCCAGTCCCCTGATCATCCTCGTGGCCCTTCTCTGGACTTGCTCCAACAGTTGCATGTCCTTTTTATGTTGAGGACACCAGAACTGCACACAATACTCCAGGTGAGGTCTCACAAGAGCAGAGTAGAGGGGCAGGATCACCTCCTTCGACCTGCTGGTCACGCTTCTTTTGATGCAGCCCAGGATACCGTTGGCTTTCGGGGCTGCGAGCGCACACTGAAACCGGCTCATGTTCATTTTCTCATCAACCAACAGCCCCAAGTCCTTCTCCCCAGGGCTGCTCTGAATCTCTTCTCTGCCCAACCGGTAGCTGTGCCTGGGATTGCTCTGACCCAGGTGTAGGACCTTGCACTTGTCATGGTTAAACTTCATGAGGTTGGCATCAGCCCACCTCACAAGCGGGTCAAGGTCCCTCTGGATGGCATTCCTTCCCTCCAGCCTATCAAGCGAACCACACAGCTTGGTGTCATTGGCAAACTTGCTGAGGGCGCACTCTATCCCACTGTCCGTGTCAACGACAAAGATGTTGAACAAGACCGGTCCCAACACCAATCCCTGAGGGACACCACTCGTTACTGGTCTCCAGCTGGACATTGAGCCATTGACCACAACTCTTTGTGTGCGGCCATCCAGGCAGTTCTTTATCCACCGAGTGGTCCATCCATCAAACTGATGTCTCTCCAATCTAGAGACAAGGGTGTCGTGTGGGACAGTGTCAAACGCTTTGCACAAGTCCAGGTAGATGACATCAACTGCTCTACCCCTGTCCATCAGTTCCATAGCCCCATCATAGAAGGCCACCAAATTGGTCAGGCGGGGTTTCTCCTTAGTGAAGCCATGCTGGCTGTCACCAAGCACCTTGTTGATTTTCATGTACCTTAGCATGGCTTCCAGGAGAATCTGCTCCAAGATTTTGCCAGGCACAGAGGTGAGACTGACTGGTCTGTAATTCCCTGGGTCATCCATTTTCCCCTTCTCGAAAATGGGGGTTATATTTTCCTTTTTTCCAGTCATTGGGAACTTCACCTGACTGCCATGATTTCTCAAATACGATGGACAGTGGCTTAGCAACTTCATTTGCCAGCTCCTTCAGGACCCATGGGTGGATTTCATTAGGTGCCATGGGCTTGTGCACGTTCAGGTTCTTAAGATGGTCTTGAACCAGATCCTCTCCTACAGTGGGCCCAAGGTCTTCATTCTCACAGTCCCTGCATCTGCCTTCCAAGACTTGTGTGGTGTGGTCAGAGCCTTTGCCAGCGAAGACCGAGGCAAAGAAGTCATTCAGAACCTCAGCCTTCTCCAAATCCAGGATAGCCAGTTCTCCTGAGAGCTTCCAGAGAGTGCTCACGTTGTCCCTAGTCTGTGTTTTATTTGCAATGTACCTATAGAATTGCTTCCTGTTATCTTTCACATCCCTAGCCAAGTTTAATTCTAACTGGGCCTTAGCTTTTCTAACCTGCTCACTAGCTTCTTGGACAACATCCCTGTATTCTTCCCAGGCTTACAATCATGTAGGATTGTTTCAGATTTGGACATTCAACTTCCCTGGCTAAAATAGGGATGATACAGGTATTCTTGTGTTTCCAGATGGGAGCATCTAGTGCAGCACTACAGTGTTAAAGGTGTAGAAGAAAGGGGAATTAAGGGAGAAGAGAACTGGGAGGAGGAAAAACTCTTTGAGTTTATTCCCTGTATTACAGGCAATGTTCATAAAATACCCAGCGCTTGAACTCTGAGTATGTGGTCAGAATTTCCTCTCACTTCTGAATGACCTACTGCACAAACATTGACTTGTTGATGTATAATAGCTGCCTTCAAACAGGATATTATTCAGCAGTCTAAAATAATCTGAACCTCATTTGAAATAGCCAGGTTAATCCCCATCACCTGTGAGTGAGGAATAAAAAAATAAATTATTCACATCTTATTTCTTCCCTAGCAAAGTGCCATGGATTTTTGCAACTGTTCATATGGAATCAATAAAACTGTTGAGCCATTCTTTTAGAGTCTTAAAGTACTTAATTTTCAAGTTTGGGATTAAACATGAACAGTGGCGGACTTTTCACAGTATAAATTCACAGCACCATGAGGGCTGTGTTTTAAGATGTTTTGGACCAATAAAGACTCATTTAGAAAATAAACTTATTAAAGGCAAAAAGGAGAGAATATTTTCATTTAAAGAAGAGGGCTTGGGTACATGGGGTTGGATTTTGACTTAAATCGTACTAAGTGAGCTGGTATGAATGATGAGATGTGGATAGATATACAAAGCTTGATGGAAAGAAACAACTACATTTGGTTAGTTTATTTGAGATAGAAGCAACATTGGTCATACTTGTATGATACCAAAATCCTTCCGACGTGAAGCAACATTTATTAGATGTATTCAGTTAAAATCAGTAATTCTTTACCTTTAAAGAAATGGCAAACAGAAATGTTACTAAGCAAAACAGTCACATCTGGTATTCCCCCTGCACTGTTATAAGGGCTGCATCACCCACAGCCAGGTTTGCTACCTGCCAGTAAATAAGTGCTTCTTCAAATGAGCTGTGTAAACCCTGTGTAAACCCCCTTTATAAAGACATCCTTGTAGACTGTTTTTCAGCTCTTTGACATGTGTTGGAGGGAGGCAGGAGACAGCAGTGTGCTAGGAAAACATATTTCTGAATAGGGAGGGCTGAAGGGTCAGTTGTTTCCTCAGCAAGCAGGGATAGGCTTTGTAGTCAGAGGCAGTAGAAGTTCATGCAGTTTTTCCTTGGAGATTTTCCCTCCTGTTCAGAGGTGACTGCACAAGCTAACTGACCTCTGTCATGGTGTGTGCAGGGGCACAGGCATACTTAGCAATTTGAAGTCTTCTCCTGGGCATGTTCACTACTAAAGTGATTTCACAGTTACCCAGAGGGTCTCTGCTAAAGTATGGTTTTGTCAGAAGGGGAATATAGAACACAGGTAGCCCTCTGAGGCCACTGGGCCTACTACTGGCTTTCCTTCACTATTCTTGACCTCCCTTGCTTCCATCTGTTCTCCAAAATGTGCTTTTCAGAGGTGAAAGTGGATACTTTTGTCTGTGTATTTTGCTGTCAATGATCACAGTAACAGCTAATCCCACAGCATTTAAAACATGGTGTTGCCAGTTGTACATTTAACAGCCTTCAGAGCCACTAATAGGATATTTCTTTTGCCAACGAAAAGAATATAAATGCTTGTCAGACAGCTTTGGAAGCAGGTGTGTAATATGCTGGATCTGAAAAGAAAGCATTTCATTTTCAATCCTGTCAGCCAACAAAATCGTGCTGAGCTTTTCCAGTCCTTCATATCCCAGAAGGGTATTACACTAAGCTAGCAACTGGCCTTGGAGAAGGAAGGAGTGAAACCCAAGAGCAGAGACTGACACTTTGCATGACCCTGGCTCAATGGAGCAGCTAGCATGCATCAGCTCTGCCAATAGCTGCAAATGGGCTCCTCTGGAGCCAGCTTCTTGTTTCATGTATCACATAAGCTTATAACCATAACTAAACTAAACTTCAACAAGTTAGGATTTTTGGAAACACTTTTGATTTGCTCTTTTACCCTATGAAACCCCATTGCTGTTCCTGCTGGAGAGAATCCAGCAGTTATCCAAGCGAGAGTTCTTGCTTATTTTCTCATTTATTCCTAATCATCTTGGTTTCCTTTGGTTTGTTTTCAGAGGGGAGAGGAAAGTAATGCTCACAGGTGCCAAAGCACCTCAGTTGCTGAGGGCTAAATAATTTCCACGACTCATGTTACGCCTCTTGGAAGAGCAGGAAAAAAGAGGATGGCTGTGGAGAGAGATGTTCTGGCCAGGTAGCCCATATGGTACCAGAATAGACAGCAGACAGCAAGAATGCAAGAGAGCAGTAGGCAGCTATCACCATGAACACTGACCTTTTATGAGGAAGAGTAGTGAGTGGACTGAAGCAGAGGAAGAGTGTGTTTTGTGATGGTGGGAGAGGGAGGACAGAGGTGAACATAGATGTGCGGGGCAAGATGGGAGCTTGCGATAGGCAAGGGAAAGGAGCAGGAGGCAGGACTGTGATCAAGAAAAGGTGGCTTTCATTGGAGCTTCTTGTCTTTTTTGTGCTATTAGAGCCAAGTCATCTGTCATGGTTTAAACCCAGATAGACAACTCGTTCACTCACTTCCCCCCCTTCTTGCCCTCCCCCTACTCCTGAAGGGACAGAGAGGAGAATCAAAAAGAATGCAGCTCCCCCGGGTTGAGATAAGAACAGTTTAGTAACTAAGGTATAACACAAATCACTACTGCTACCACCAATGATAATAATGATAAAGGAAATAACAAGGGAACAGAATACAACACCACCACCAGCCGACCGATAACTCCCCCCCCCAGCCCAACCAAGCACCGACCAATACCTCCTCCAACCCTGCAGTCTCCCAGCCCTTCTGGGTAACTCCCAGTTACACCCTGGGCATGACGTGCTGTGGTATGGAGTACCTCTTTGGTCAGTTTGGGTCAGGTGTCCTGTCTCTGCTTCCTCCCGGCTTCCCCTCCTCCCTGGCAGAGCATGAGCCTCACAAAGTCCTTGGCCAAACCAAAACATCATTGTTATCAGCTCTGTTCCCAGGCCAAAAGTCAAAATACTGCACTGCACCAGCTACCAAGAAGGAGAAAAATTGACTGCTACTGCTGAACCCAGGACATCATCCTAATGGGTTTTCTCCTCAAAATTTCAGAACTTCCTCACTACAATCCCAAAGAAAGTTATCTTGCAGAGACCCCAAGTCTTCCTGAGCAGTGACACTTACCTGCCAGAACTGCCTTCTGTATGTAGACTTCTCTAGATCTGTAGAGTGAAAGTCTACAGATAGGCATGGGTCTGCTTATCCCATGGTCTTTATTTCAGAAAGACTTGACCCTTTAATGTGCCAAACAAACACTCCTAGTTTTGGTAATCAGTCATCGATCCCTCTAAATTCATGTTGCCCAGGTGCTTTTCTGTAATGAATTGTGGTGTTGCCCATAATATAAAACTGAAAGAGTGGGTGCTGGTCTCTCAAGGTCTTGGCTCAGTCACTTGGCCCCAGATAGTCCCTCTTGCATTAGTCTTTACTGACGGCTTTCACACAGGGAAAGTCTCTACATCAGATACAGCAAGCTCAGAAGCTGCATATTAGCTCCTGTCCCCCACTAACAGATCACAGCTAGAAGGGCAGAGAGAAGCCAGAGAGTTGTAGTCTATGGGGCTGAGTCTAGTTGGAGGCCTGTAACTAGTGGAGTGCCTCAAGGGTCAGTACTGGGACCGGTATTATTTAATGTATTCATCAATGATTTAGATGAGGGAATTGAGTGTACTATCAGCAAGTTTGCTGATGACACTAAGCTGGGAGGAGTGGCTGACACGCCAGAAGGCTGTGCTGCCATCCAGCGAGACCTGGACAGGCTGGAGAGTTGGGCAGGGAATAACTTGATGAAATATAACAAGGGAAAGTGTAGAGTCCTGCATCTGGGCAGGAACAACCCCAGGTTCCAGTATAGGTTGGGAAACGACCTGTTAGAGAGCAGTGTAGGGGAGAGGGACCTGGGGGTCCTAGTGGACGACAGGATGACCATGAGCCAACACTGTGCCCTTATGGCCAAGAAGGCCAATGGCATCCTGGGGTGTATTAGAAGGGCGGTGGTTAGTAGGTCGAGAGAGGTCCTCCTTCCCCTCTGCCCCGGTGAGACCCCATCTGGAATATTGTGTCCAGTTCTGGGCCCCTCAGTTCAAGAAGGACAGGGACCTGCTGGAGAGAGTCCAGTGAAGGGCAACAAAGATGATTAGGGGAGTGGAGCATCTCCCTTATGAGGAAAGACTGAGGGAGCTGGGTCTCTATAGTTTGGAGAAGAGGAGACTGAGGGATGACCTTATAAGTGTCTATAAATATATAAAGGGGGAGTGTCACGAGGATGGAGCCAGGCTCTACTCAGTGGCAAACAATGATAGGACAAGGGGTAATGGGTACAAACTGGAACACAAGAGGTTCCACTTAAACTTGAGAAGAAACTTCTTCTCAGTGAGGGTGACGGAACACTGGAACAGGCTGCCCAGGGAGGTTGTGGAGTCTCCTTCCCTGGAGACATTCAAAACCCGCCTGGACGCATTCCTGTGTAACATTATCTAGGTGTTCCTGCTCCGGCAGGGGGATTGGACTAGATGATCTTTTGTGGTCCCTTCCAATCTCTAGCATACTGTGACTCTTGGGCCTGTGTGCAGCTGGAGCTATAAGCAGCATAAATGATAAGTCATATAGACTGATTAAAGCAATGTCTGTCCTCATCTTGTGGAGCAGTGCTCAAACACAGCTTACCTAGACCATGGGCTGCCTGTCTGTATTCTCACAGCTTCTGTTTCAGGGTCCTCCAGCACCTTGGCTTCATTCGTATTGCTTCTGCCTGGGCTTTATAAGTAAAACTGTTCTGCAACCTTTTCATATTTGGCACCTTTTTTGAAACTTTCTTTTAATATCCCTAGCAGATTAGTGTTGCCGTTGTTTTCAGCCATGCTTCCTTAAGGTAAAAGTTTTGCTTTCATTAGGGCAAATGCCAGGACAACAGTATCTTAACAACTCGAAAGCTCATCTGTTTGTTATGGGTTCTTCTAGCACAAACTTGTTTTAAGGAGTGAGCAGCCTGACAAAAATAGCTGTCTTTAATTTTCTGATAGCTACAGAATCCCATCACAAAGATGTGGTAACAGATAAGGGCAACAAGGGAGGGAAGTCCTGGGTCCCTTTCGGGACACCACAGAACTGGCAATTCTAGATACTATTTGCAGCAACTGCTTAGAGTGACAGCTATGGTGCCCCCATGGTGAGTGAAAGCAGATGCATCTAATCACGAAGCTGCTACATCTGCTCCAGGAGGGTGACCACAAACATTAGGACTTCTTTCTAAGTGCAGTATACTAGTAACAGTCATTTAGTAAGGTTTTTTTACTTAATTCAAAACCAGGTATCGTCAGTTAGCAGACATTATACGAGACTTGTTTTAAGGGTTTTCTAGTTCTTCCTATGTCTATGTAACTGAAAAGGAGAATGGAACAGAATTGACTTTCTAGCATGTTTTAGGCTGAGAAACACAGTGGATGGAAGAAGCGTGTGTATGTGCTTGTACCTGGAAACTAGATAAGCCATCTTTCAGCTGGATCTGGTTATTAACTAAACCCAACAAAATGATAGGGACAGGGGTATATTATGAACAACCTCTTCCTGACTGGAAGCCACTTTTTCTGCTTTGTGTATGTTCACCAACGAAGTTACACTGCATGTGTGTTTGTGTGAGTTTTGGGAGGTCAGCACTGGCGTGGATTACAGATTTTTAAACACAGCCATCCCTATAAATAAACTGAAAATTTTATTTAGAGAAAACTCAACTGATGATAGGTGTAGTACCAGACCTTTATTGTAGGGATGCAGTCAAATGATCAAAGAGTCTTGTTTAAATGAATAAAATTAGCATGCTTTTAAAACTGTACAAAAGGTGCTTCTGAATGTTGACGCTAAGACTACAGACTGTGAGTCAGGGAACATCTGATTGTTCACTAAGTGTCAAGAGAGGAAGAAGAGGGATGATAAGACGTGAAAGAGCAGATCCTCAGCTGCTTTGCTTAGCCCTTGAGATGCAAACTCTTTACGTTGTTGTTCTGAAAAAGTTTCAAGGGAAGAATTGACCTCATTTCTGCCCTCTGTGACCCTCAGTGATAACCAGAAGGCTCTGCTCCTCCAATCTGCTTAAAAGGTAGCAAAGGCTTGTTGTTGCAAGAGGCCAGGAGAAAAACTTGTTTGTTTTGGGGTTGGGGTTGTTTTGGTGCAAAACAACACAAACGGCAATGTGTCACTCCCTGAAGGATGAGGTGTTGATACAAGCACCTATCTACATCACTGGAGGGGTGGAGGGTTGAGGGAGTTGAGATCATCTTCTCATGTTTAAAACAGGAACTCAGACTTATGTGGAGCTAAAACCATACACTTTTTACCTTCCAGAGTTCTTCAGTCTTAAAATGAAGAATGGCCTCCAACTTATAATTTATGGCTATTTTCCAGTAAACAGTTTGTATTATTTAATCTAAAAACAGGTATTAACAAAAATATTAAAAGGGAGGAGGAAGGCTTATGATTATTATTGCAGTGTTATCTTTCATTCAAGTAACACAGCTAGAGTTACAGTACTAACAATAGTAAAATAGGTGAGCGATTAGAAAAAATATCATGCCAGGATTGTCTCTCCTGGGGTTATATATATATATATTATGTTTGCGGTGAGTTGACCTTAATTCTACTTTTGACTTTTTACATATTTAAAAGCTTGCTCATCCAGATATCCCCCAAAGGCCAGGATTTCCAAAAAGTTAAAACTTCAAGTCTCTTTGAGTGACTGCAGCTGACCCCATCTCCATTATGGGGAAAAATAATTAATAGCTAAACACCTACAGAGCAAGCACCATGAGCTGGGAGAAGGCTCTAAGAAATCAAACCCACTCTTTCATGAGCTCATATTCTGGAAGGCACTCTCAGTTTTGTATTCAGAATGAGTATTGTAACCAACACATCTGCTCTGTAGACTGACCTCAGTAGAACTAAGACTTTATAAACTGAGATGAAAGTGAGCACATCATACTTAATATGGTGTGCCCCTCTTTTGCTTCTACTCCACTGTAGTTATGTTGGTTATAACCATAAGCTGCAGGTTGTTTCCCATAGTCTGAGCACAATTTAGTCATTTACTGGTGTAATGGAGCTTAAACAGAAGATTCAGACTTTTAAAGCTGAAGCTTGGTAGCACTGAGCACTTTCATTTCCTCCTTTCAAACATAGAATCACTGCTCAGAAGCCCCTTGTGGGAAATTCTTCATCCATTTTTATGTGATCCTGGTAAGAAGATCTTGGCCCGAGTCTATCATCAAGTTAATATATGAGAGATGTGATTTCAACTACATAATTCGTGTGCCTGCAAGAAGTCATTTTCCTAGGAGTACCCGAAGCAGTTCTAGGCAGCCATACCTTAAGGCTGTGCTTTCTAATTTAAAGATAAAAAGGCAATCTGTGGCTATTCATGCCTTAAAGCTAGAACTGCAAAAGACAGAGAGAAACCCTTACCGTCATGTAAGTCTTTCAAGACTCATCCCTTTTTGTAATATCATGTGTTTACTCTTGGAATATGTTTTACTTTCTGTGTATAACTATATGGAAGTTTGTACACATATATTTGCACCAAAGGATACTGAAATGATGAAGGTCTGCGGACTTCAGATAACGAAACTATAAAAAGACCATAACACCTAGCATTCACATTATCACCATCTCAAAATTGAAACATGTAAAAGTAAACAAACCAAAAATACTGCAAATTTCTCTTGGTCTTGGCTCAAAAAACTAGCTCTGGAGTTTTTCAAAGGCTTCTATTAATACAACATTTATGTAGCTTTTTCTTCTTCTAGTCTCATTTCTTCACAGTTTCGTCTTGAGAGTGTCCACCACCCTCATCCTCCGGAAAAAGATTTCTGCAACGTGAGCTTCCAATCTCACTTTGCTACCAAATGCTAGGTGTTGGGACATAGGTTGAGCAGAGTTAGGGAGTTTTTGAAGGGTGCACTAATAGAAATGAAGTAGCTGAGTAAATTCAGAGGAACATCTTTGATTCACTCCTGCTGATGCATGGGGCAGGAGTGGCGGACTCAGAGCCAGGCAGGACCTCTACATCCCAAGCATTGCCTGCTGGCAGCTGCAGTGAGTTCCTAGGTAAGACCCCATTGCTGCATAATGCTGTTGCTGCTGTTCCACAGCAAAAGCGTTCCAGTGTGCGTTCTCAGAAAGCATAGCACACAGGTTAGCCTTAACTGACCTATCTTAGTATTTGCAGCAATTGGGCCATTCAAATCTTGGCTGCAAAATCTCCACAAGGAATTAGCTAGGTTGGGTGTGATGCTTGAGCTGGCTTGCTTGCCTGTGACCCGTATAAACTGCAGTCTCAGCATTCCTGCAGCACACAGAGCTAGAAATCACTGTATCTGCTTCTAATGAATGTAGGCTCTGTCCACACTTGGTAGGTTTCTTCACCTCTGCTGGTTAGACTAATAACAGATATTCTCTCTCTCTCTGAGTTTTACCTTGCTTATATCCTGCCATTATCACAGCTCTGCTACTTGGAGGTCAGACAGAGTAACTGTTTGAGATTAGGCAAAGCTATGGTGATATCAGAAGAAATACCTTGAGAATTATGCTCTTAAACCAATACAAAGTTTAAGGCCATGGAGTGGGTAGTTGACAGGGTTTTGCAGCTCCTGAGTGTGCTCTGTTTTCATTCAGTGACACGATGCGCTGCCAGACATGTCCTACCAGTGAACTTGTGGCATCACGCTATGCAGTGTTTCTTCCTGGGGTGTGAGATGTGCCTGGTCTTAGGCAGGGGCAGTTGCTTCTTTTATAAAAACCTGCCTGTTTTGGCTGGGCTTTGAAGCCAGCCAGTCTTCTTAGACCAAAACCAGCTCTTAAAAGCACTTCTGTGGACTGAGTGGGATTTTGAAAGCTATTGTGTGCCTTTGTTGCATGGGTTTTACATATCTCCACTTCTTACTTGTTAAATCTTAACAAATTGAGGATAGTGTTTCATACTTTTTACTGACTCAGACATATTTTCAAAAGCTGTTTATTTTTAATATAAACAAATGAAATAACCTGCTTTGCCTTTTCATATCTATAACACCCCCCCCCTCCCCTGTGTGTTTGCAAAACACTGCAGCAGCCTAACAAAATACAAAGTGTGGTGTTTCCTGCTGTGACCCGAAATACTCGCTCGTGTGCTCCAGCCCAGCCATGACAGTTTGCTGCTTTTGGCTATGAGCGGTGGATGCTTTATAGCAGTTAACTATTATGTTCCGTATACACACGTTATCCTATCTACATTCCCTGCCAGAGCAGTTTCCTCTTGCAAAACTTCCTTTGTCATTTTCCCACTTTTTTTCCATTTTTTTTTTCTTTTTGTTTCCTCTTATCCAGCACCATTATCCGGTGTTCTGAAAAGCCAAAACAACCCATTGCTTGTAAACCTTTCCTTCTTTTTCTCTTTTGCTGCACCTCTGTTGGATTTAATATCTGCAAGTCCTCATTTCCTATGTCTTACTTGTCATATTTCATTTTTGAAATACCCATGGGTCATGTCTCTTCCAGATGCCATGTGCTATTTGTGTTATTTTTACACTGCAGCCTTATTCAACATATTTCCTACTGCTCTCTTTGTCCACTCAATCTTCAGTAAGAAAAATGGCTTGCAAGCATTGCAGTAAAGATTCAGCTAAATGCCCAGTATTATCTGACTAAGAAATGGTTGGATTTCCAGGCATGTTCTTTCATTAGGCAGTATGTCTCAATACTATGATAAGAGTCCTTTAAGTACAATTTGTCATATAAATGGCATCTTGCTTTCCATTCCGTGACAGTATTTGTTGTGCTTTAAAAGAAATAATAATAAAAAAACCTACGTAAAGAAAAAGCCCTAAGAGAACCAAAACCAGCTCCCGGTGAGTTTGATGTAAGTTACCAGTAGTCAAATCTCATACAGTGCCACAACTTCTAATGTCTGCTGTAAGACAGGAAGTTTTTTTCAGGAGTGCTTTCCTTTGAGTAATGAAAAAGGGATTTGTTGGCTAAAATCATCTGCCCTGTTACAGTGAGTTGCAGAGTTCTAAGCTATGTTCAGTGTTTCAGAGTCCTCTGCACGGGGAAGGGCACAGGAGGATTGTCCATAGTGGACTGGGAGTTGCCGAAGTGGAGCAGCACACTTTCTTGGGGTAATCAGATGTCAAGTTTCTATGGTATCTATCCAATCCTCTCCATTTATTTAAATTTACTGACATAGTTCTTTGAGCTACCAAACAAAATCCATGCCACAAACTTTTTATGTGTTACAAACCTGCTGGAATAAATAAGAGTCTATCAAGCACATGTAATAAGTAAGGGGAAGAAGAGGAAGGGAGATATCATCACAAACACATTTTTCATTAGTCCATTAATCCATAAAATATTTTGAGATCTTTGTAATAAAGTGTGCAGACTGCAAAGCCAGCTGATTTAAAAAAAAAACACTTTATAGTATTTTGTAAAACATTTATGATCTTGGATTTGTGAGTGCTGGAAAAGTTAATCTCATACCAGCTTGCTACTGATTGCAGAGCAATGGTGTTACAAAGTCTGTAGCAGGAATGATATGGATGTTGCACTTCCCAGAACTGTTTTACTAATGATTTCTGAGCAGAAAACAGATTGTTTTGTAACACGCAAGCCCTCTGCAGTTTTAGTTTAGCAGTAAAACCAGAGACCAACAAAAGCAATATCTGAGTCTTGGCTACCCTGTTTCCTGTGTTATTTTCACTGGTGTTAAGCCAGAATGAAAATGTCACAGTTTGGATTATTCTGTCCACTCAGAGCTGCAGCAAGTATCACAAGATGTGATACACCAGTAGTTTCTACATCAGGCATTTAGATTCATTACACCTTGCCTGAGAGCTGTGTTTGATCTAGGAAATGGAATCCCTGATTCTGGATCAGCATTTCCAGAGTGGTGAGGTGTCCTAGGAAGTTAAATTACAGTTCCCTGTTCATCAGCTTTATCCCATTTAGTTAAGGGGCCCAAGAGACAGCAAAGTCAAGTGGTTTTCTTTTGGTTTGTGCTGCATAGCCCAATCTGACATGCAAGAAGATCAAAGACCCTGTCTAGCAAAACCCTTGCTGACCTTACTGGCAGAAGAAAGGCAAGTGGCATGGCAGACCCCAGCAAGACCTGGGGTCAGTGGAGCCGTCTGCAGAGCAAGGCTGAAAGTCAGTACATCCTCCCCCTGTACCAGGGGACTTTATGTTTTGAGTGGGTGAAGTGGCTGTCTGTACAAGCTGATACGCCGAGTTTGCCTGCCAGGTATCTAAAGATTTTGTAAAACTTCAAGGCTTCTGGGATTCATTCCAAATTGCCTTTCACATATCTGCAAGCACAATTTACATTTATTGACAGGCTTTTCTTCGGAGAGGTGAGTAGAAACTAGGACTGACCTGCAAGGACAAGAGCAGTTTCTCCTCTCACAGGAGAGGTAAATGGCTGCAGCCCAAGTGACCAGGCAGCCGACCCCAGCTCTACCCCAGTCAGTCCTTCCTGTTCATCACCCTGTGCTTCCATGGAAAAATAATTTCATACGAATTTTAGAGGAACATCCAGTTAATCAAAACACAGCAGGCTGCCAGCGGAACCTGAGCAGAGTGGTGCTATCACACACCATGGCAGTTCCAATTCTGCTGCTTCATTCTCTTGACAGAGATATTAACAAAAAGAGGAAACGGGCTATTACCATGACAAAGACTTTGACAGCACAGGGAGAACGGCATGTTAACTCATCATCGGGCACGGTGAAGCTGGCTGGTAATAACTGCGCTCCCGCTCCGTACCACTCACAGCACTTGAAATCTACCTCGCTGCTGTGTGGGTTTGTCTGCTGTGGAGCAGGGCACGTTCTACTCACCTAGCAGCCAAGCGCCCCGCTTCTAATAGCACAGGCTATTAAAAGATCATCTTCAGTCTGTTTTGTTTCAGATCTCTGAGTTAACACCCACTGATGTATGTATCAAGCAAGTGGAAATTTATGCTTCATTTAATGGACAGGGGGGTGCTTTTATTCTAAAGGGGAGTCAGCTTGTGCCATATGTGTAAGAAGCACTGTCATCTGCTTTTATTGCGAGCAGATGTCGTAGTGTGTTTGCCTTGGAAAAGCCCAGGAGACTCAGAATTAGCTACACTAATAGAGGACATTTGGTAAACTGGGTGTATTTTAGTTATTTCAAGATCCGGTTCAGATTGTGAGAAATAAGGATCAGCTTTCTGTGGGGCTCTCAGAAAGCTCCAGAAGCATGGACATTCCTCTGTTTGTTCCTCCCTGTCTTGAGTTCCACTAATGATCGGTGTTTGGGAGGCTGCTGTGTTCGCTCTGCCGTTTCCATGCCGTGGGTCACTGTAGTAACAGTGCGCTGCAGTTAGCCCTGACACAGTGCATTTAGCTAAAGGAGCGCTTGGCAGCACCTCTCCTCCCCTGGTCTGTCTGTCAAACCTCTGTCATTAAACTAGCTGAATGATGAGCAATTACAGCTTTAGATGGCACTCTGGCCGTTTCTTTCAGTTAGGTCTTTAATTGCTGTTGCTGTTCTCTGGAGTCTGATATCCAGAATAATTTTCGTGACCTCCCTCTCCCAGTCTATTTAGGTCCTAAATCCCTTAAGCCAGGAGCTGTCTTTCTGTCCACAGGCAAAACTAGGCTTGCTGTGTTCTTCATCAGTGCGAATAGTTACACAGAGACCACCTTTGTAAAAAGTTGTAGCATCATTTGTTATATCAGGTGGTGTAAATGTAGGTAGACAAGCCTTGGGCTCTTTATCAGATCTGACAAAACAACAGCAAAGAAAACCCCAAAAGGTTTACATGTTCATGTTCACTGGAGGTTGTCCAGCTATCCAATCTTTTTAAGTGATTTTTCCAGTAAACAGAATAAATGTAAGCAACTGGTAAGTCTCTTTTTTGTTCTTTTCCCTTAGTAACCGGAGTTAGTATAATTAAGGCAATCCAAGCCCAGGCTGCTGGCCAGGCTTTCTTCCCCCCTTACTCCTTGTACTCCTGCTGCCTCCACTGTGCAGGCACTGGTGCAGACATGGACATCTTTGAGACCTGTTTTGAGGAGCTGTTCTGTCTCAAACCAAATCACTGGCCCCCAGTTCCTTGTTTTTGATCCCAGAGTAGCCCCATGCTGATGCCAGCAGAAGTATTTCTGTGGCCATCCAGTGGACCAACTTGGGAAACTGATCCAGCTGACAGATAACCAGAAAAGCATATTGTGTTTTGATTCCAGCTGAGCCAGTTTCCTAATCTGATGTGTTGATGTGCTGCAACAATACAATTATAGGCAGGACAAAGTTGCAGGGGCAGGAGCAAGATCATTAGAGAAAAGGACAAAGTGAACCTGAAGACATGGAGGTTGAGCTGCGTCCTTGGACCTAGAAGCAGATCTAGGCTAGGGGAGAAAGTAGGGCATTGCAACAGCACTGGCTCATCCCAGGACAAGAGGAACTCCCCTGCAGCAGCTCTGTGAGCAGACACATCTCATTGGGAGACTCAGTAATAGTTACACACTCAGATGCAGGGTGGTGATCTCACTTAGGATCTCTAAATAACACCGCCTTGTCTCCGTGTCACCACCTGGGATGTGCAGCTTGGGCTTGGGGAGTTAGATGTATTAGGGCCCTCCTGCATGGGAGGAGTCTGTGCTTTGGCTCCTGCCTGAGGCCAGTGGCTTTTCTGCTGTTCCTGTGGTGTGACGGGGGAGCTGCTGTTTCTTGCTAGGGTGCATGGCTGCTGGTTTCACTCAGGCTGCGAAACACTTAGTAGAAAGAAGGAACATGATCTGAGAAGGCTTTGAAAATGCAAGGAAGGAATAGGAACAGCCTTTGCCACAGATGGGAGCACTTGCTTTGATCTTAAGAGGAGTTTCTCTCTGTCATTTGTTTTGTTTGTCTGATGTGGTGCCATCTCCCTCTGCCCCCTGTGCTCTCAGGGGCACCAAAACACAGTCAGGGTGGTGGGTGCATGGATGCTGCAGGGTCTCCTCACACCCTTGGGGCCCCAAGGACGTCCCAAAGTTTCCATCAGCTCTTGAGAGGAGCTTGGGCTTGCAGCAGTTTAGAAAAAGGAACTGAATGGTTGAAAGATAGGTCTTGCTTTCTTTTGGCAGCTATGCTGGCTGCCTGTTGTCCTCTTAATACACCCACCTTAAGAGGTGTTGTCCTCTTAATACCACCCTACTCCACCCCAGCACAACATCCAACAGAACAATTAGGAAGCTCCAGTTCCATGTTCTGCTAAAATCCCAAACCAAACAAAAACCACAAACATACAGAAAAGATAGAGCTAAGGCTTGGCTTTTACAGGTGGTTTTTTTTTTCTGAATGTTACTCCCAACCAGAGAAATTTTAACTCAGAGGTAGATCACAGAGTCATAGAATGGTTTGGCATGGAAGGGACCTTAAAGATCGTCTAGTAAATCTAGATAATCATCATCCAGATCATCCAGATAATGTTAATGATTGCACAATTACATGAATAACAAAGTAGGAGCCCATAAGATGTGCTATAAAGTGAATGCTTATCTGGAAAGTGTTTCAGAATCTTACAGGAAATCTGCCTATGACAGAGTATTTTCCCAGACTGGTAGAATTCAAGAGGCAACTGGCAGTGTTTTCTTTTTATCTAGTGTTTACTTATACCATGAAAATAAAATATAGCACAGACAATATTGGCTGCTCAGAAATGTAGCTACAGCTATTGATATAGGAAGAAGGATTAGGAGGAAAATTCTTTCTTGGATGTGAGCTTTGAGTGGCTGCAAAATATTTAAGGATGGAGACACTCAGATGTTCACAGTAAAGCTTCATCATGAATGTCTTCTGGAGATGAATGAAGCTGCTTATGATTCGGAAATGTTATTTCAGCATAGGATAGGTGCTGTTTTCAGACACCACATAAATTACACCTTTTCTTACAGTATTTTCCTCACAAGCAAAAGCATACTGATTACAAAAAAATCAAGAAAAAAGGTCTTTACGTTCTGAAAAAAGAAACAACAGTGTCAAATGAAAGGGGGAAAAAGGTTTACTGAGGGCTTCACTTTTACTTAAATGAAAGTTTTGGTTAGCTATAATAAATGCTCTCCTAGCAAGTCTGCTTTCCGGCTGACACTCTCTCCCATATCTCACTTCTGTGACCTTCAACCAAAAACTTTGTATGGTTTTGCCTTGCTCTGTAGCTGCTCCAGGTTATTGCAGAAATCGTGTGTCTGCCTGTCTCAGATTAGTAATCCTGTGCCATCTGGAGCATGTTCACTGTTTACTTTTTGCATTTCTTATTGTCCATTTCGCAAAACCAGTTTGCAAGTTAATCATGCAATACATAAACTTGAATAAAACTGTTGAAGGGAATTGCCCTGACAGCAGCAAGCATCCATTGTCCTGCCCCACTGACTCAGGGTTACTCACCCATGCAGGAGGGCAGGAGGTCCTTCGGAGAAAAGAGAACGTGCTGCTTGCAACCTCCACCCCAGCAGCCACTGCTGGAGGGATGTTCATGCAGATGTGTGGAATAAAGTTAGGCTTCTAACAGCTATGAAATGCTGTCAATGTGATGTGAATATAGCCATGCAGCAATAGGAAAGTACCCCTACTTAGGATAGTCTGCCAGGAGAAAAGTGGGGTACAGAATTGACAGAGCTGGCATCCACAAGGAATGTTGCTTTGAGGTATGCCATGAAAACGTGAACTGAGCAGCTAACATATCAGAGAACAAGCAATTAAGGTGTGTTTTGTTTTGATTTGTCTTTTTTTGGATATTTTGGGGTTTTTACACAATTGATGCATATATAAGGGACTGTATGCTGATGGTCGATGAAGTCGTATTTACATGACTACTGAAATGACTTATTCAACAGGAAGGCAACCTAACCAATCCATCATTGGTTAAATTTTAATTCAGTGACAATGTAACCTCCGGAAAACACTGTTTGCATCTATAATTAATAGGTTGTTATGCACTGTAGCTTACAATTTGATATATTTTCCTCAAACTCTGTGAAGAGGTGTTACATGTCCTCTCTTTCTGAATTCACAACAGATGAAAATGGCCAGGCTGGTTTCATCCAAGGAGTTTCATTTGCAGGGAGATGCAGATCCAGTTTGCTGTTTGCTGTCTAATACAATTTAGGCAGAGCAGTGCAGCACTTCCTTTTATTCTGACAGAGATTCTCCATTGAAAATGAAGTTCTGGCAGTCTGCTTTTGTACAAAGTAGACTCAAATGCAATTATGCTGCTATGACAACTTAGTCTTATAGCTCTCACAGTCCTTTTTCTTCTCATCTTTGTAGTGCTGCCATGGTAGAAACTGATTCTGGTTTTTCTTCATCCAGTGTAAATAGAAATGTACATCAATGAAGTCAAAGTTGTACTGGTGTAAGGTCAGGTCAGACCCAGTATATTAGAGTGTCTCAGTTAAAGTATATATACACTTCTCTCTTAAAAATGGGAGTGTGAAAAGGAGGAAAACAATGTAAGGTGCTCAGTCACCTGGCCCTCACTTAATGCAAGCCATGTTAACCATCCATCTGCATGGGGAAGGAAATCTTCTCTTTGAATCTCCACCACCATGGCCACATCTCTCCTCTCCTCACCTTCTTCTTTCAGGAATAAGCCATGTCATTTCTTCAGAGCCCCTCCTTGCCAAGGGGTCCTGTGCGTGCTCTGACCCAGGCTGCTCCTGGGGCTGGGGTTGTGAGAGCAAGTTACTGCCTTTCAGGGAGGCCTGCTTTGGGTGAAACAGAACCCAAACAAACTTCTCTGGCCACTGCACACTGCCTCTGAAGGAAGGCAGGCCGGGGGGTTGGGCTGTATATGGGAAGAGCTGGTGAGGGGAATCTGGCTGGAAGGACCATGCTGGTCACCCGCCTTGATGCAGGGATTAGCTGCTCCAGTGGGACAGCATCATGGGAAGTGTTCAATACCTGGTTTATAGAGAATGGGCACCTGCTTTCTGCTCCCTGCTTCCTGTGCCTAGTCCTTGTATAGGGTATGAGTCTATCTCCTGTTATTAAAGCAGAACCTCTGCTGCAACAGGTTTCACCTTCCCCTTAGATCTTCTCATCCAGCCTTTAAGGTAGGCAGTAGAAAGTGGTTTCTGAGGGTCACTTAAAAATTGGGAACCTGGTGCAAACCCACTAATGCAAAATGCCCAGGGCCAGCCCTGAGGGAACATGTGGTTTTGTCATCAAGGCATCTCCAGTAATTGCTACCGAAGCCAGGGTTTTTCCATGTGTTTACCTTTGATGAGTTATGTTCAGCAAAATATTGTAAGTGTGGCCAACATAACTTAATTTGCAATGACACCCAGGGAGCTGTGGAGAGGTGCCAGAGGTGTGATAGAGAGCATTTCAGTTTCATGTGGCTTCCTGATGCTCCCCAGAGCACACTGAAAAGAATCCAGCCATTTTTTCCTTTTATTTAATGTAAAAAATATTCCCTTTCCAGCTGTGAAAGCAACTGCATAGGCCAGAACAGAAGGTGTTTGTGGTAAAAAGACACACTGGCTTAGCCAGACCTTTCTGATCTTTTTTTCCTCCCTGAATTCTCTAGGGAGGAGAGGAGCCAGCATCCGGTGGCAGGAGAGAGACTCAGGGCTTCCGCTGAATTTCGTCCTTCTGACACATGCCCTAGAAGAAGTAGGTACTTCTGTCACCTGATGTCCTTTCTGTCACTTAGGGTGAGATCTAAGGTCAGAAGAAGACTGTTCCTTGGCTAGTCAGCTTGGCTAAGGCATCTACCAGACCCAGTGAGGGAGAGGAGGGAGCTCATGGCTCACTGCTTTCAAAGCAGACCTAGCTTTGGAAGTCTAGTCTACTAGATCTTCTAGCCTAGAAGTGATGCCCTGCACCTCACCAGCTCCAGAACCCTAGGTGCCCCATGGCCCTCACCCCATGAGCTCCCTTCTTGCCACTATGCAGTCACCTTGCAGTGGGGATCTACTTTCCCAGCTCCTTCTTCCCCATCAAACCCCCCCAGAAGCTGCTATTTTCAGAGCTGGGGGCAAACGGGGTGAGTACACAAGTTCTTACAGAGTCTCGAGGAAGGTACCGCTACAGCTGCCTGGGGTGCTGCAATACAGCCTCAAAAACAAGCCAAGGAATAGCAAGCATTAATGGTGAAGAAGTTATGGGCCTGTGTAAACTGTGTGGATTGCCTCCTTGCTTGTGCAGGGCTGTTCCTGGAAGCCCTGGAGCAGAGGTGGGACCTAGCTCCCCAGACGAGGGAACCGTGACAGCCACAGTGGCTCCAGACCTCTTCTGACATGCTCCTCCAACCTAAGTGCTTGATTCTGTGTGATCCTGGGTGCTGCAGTACCTGTGCCTCCTTCCCTGGCTTTACCCTTCAGCGAGGTCTGTCAGCAAGAGCATCACCTACACCTGAGGGTGGTCTGAAGCCCTGTATGTCTGGTATCACCAGACACCGGAAAGCTGCTTTCAAAATGGCATCTGGCCACCCTTTCTCTTCCCCTTTGCCCCTGCCTCAGAAACAGAGAACAGACACCACTGCAGGTGCTTTCCATGTGTCACTTCAACATCTTTGAAGTGGCAGCCTCAGAGAGATGTCTTCTTCTGTGAAGAAACACCTCCTTTGTAGCTTGCTCCTTGGCATTTCAATGAATGAACTAGAAAGGTTCTGGTCTCTTTTAATTGCATAATGCAGATTTCACACACAGGCTGGTCGCCCTGGAGCTCACTACAGCATATGAGAGATATTTTTGTCTGAAATAGAGACCTAAACCCAGCACTGACTTCACAAACAGTTTCTGTCTCAAGCCCCACATTCGCTTGTGCGCGCTTTTCTGGCCAGCCACGATGCTGTCTGCTGCGCACCTCCCAGCTGAAACCTCACGTTCTCTCTGTCTTACTGTCTAGACTTGTGTCTTGCAGGTTAAGAGTTTGTCTGAGACTGTTATGAAAGCCAAGACAGATTCTTGACAAAGTAATGTTGGTTGTGGGACTCGTCTGTAGCTAAGTGAGGTGAAACTTGAAGGGAAACTTTCTGCATTCCCATTGACCTACTGGTCAGACAGCCACCAGCTACAACCTTCCTGCTGTAAAGGTTCAGCAGAACCTTTCCTAGGGGAAAGTCTTAATGCATCTCCATATGCATGGCAGCTGTTTTCCTTAGGCAGCCAGAGTATTCATGAGTTATTTTATATCATGTCTATATTCCAACCAACCTCTCTCCCCTCTTGCATATACTACTCCCTATTCCCAAAGGACATCCTTCTAAACACCAGCCTGCTTTATCCCTTACTCAGTCTGTCCTCAGCTCCAGGGGTGCTTGTCCTGTTGTGCACGAGGTCTCCTAGGGTGGGATCCACGTGTGCCTCCCTGCACTCTCAGTAGCAGGTCACTGTCTGCTGCACTGCTGCTGCTGGCAGTCCTGTACATCAGCCCTGGGCATTGCCTGCTTCAGCCTGCTCTCCTGAATGGCTCTTTCCTCAGAAGTGAAAATCCTGGTCCTGCTTTTATATGAGATCAAAATACCTGGCCGTGTTCATTACTAGAGGTAAGCCACGTTCACAAGAAGAAAAGGCATATGAAAGCTTTATGTTCTCACAGTCTTGATTCTTCCCCAGTAAACTGTCTTGTACTATCAATCATATCCCTGCAGAAGTACAAAACAGTGCCCAGAGCTGTCTCTTGTATTTACTTTGTGAACATGCTAATGACTGTTGGACCAAAATGAAGCAGGTTTTCCCTAAGGAGATAATACCATTTTGTTCTGAGGGGCAGGTCATAACAGATGGCATGTATGGGCACTTGCTTGTGTGTGCTTCTCTGTTCTTCTTTCCTGTTTTCTTACAGAAGAAAAGTTGAGTCACTGATGTGAATTGATTGTTGTTGGCAAAACAAATATCCTGTGTTTTGAGAGTTTCATAGGAGAAGAAATGGGAATCATACTCTTCCTTCCTCTGTAGCTCATCTCACAGTCCCTTGACAAGTGGTGGCTTTCTTTCTGGCATGAGATGATGCTCATACTTAACAATAACAATCTGTGATCAATAAATTAGAAGTCAAGTGGTCCAGTATCATGAAAAGAGCTTGGAGCTCATTGAGATTCTTGTTTGTTTTCTTTGTTGGCTCGTTTAGTAGCTGGACAAACATTTCCTGGTTCTGATTCTGTACCAGATTCTGTCTCCGTATTTCAGAGCTACCATAAAAGCAGGTACAGCAGTGATGGGAGCCATATAAGTACCTAGATAGATGATAAAAATATTGTTGCTGAGCCCTTAAGGGTGTGTTTTGTAGAAGACACTTAATCTAAAGAATAAGGGATTGTTAACTTTTACTATATAGCATATGCAATACTAGAATTTATTAGCCTATTGTTCAATACAGTAACTGATGTGCTGTTTAAGAGGGTTTTTTCTTAAAACCATGAGATAAAAGAAGTTTCCAAACTTGCTCCCTCAGTTTTCCTGGTTGTAACCTATGAATGCTGGCAATACTAAGTGAAAGTGCAGTAAATTAAACACCAGTATACATACATAGCACACAGGGGGAACATGACTCATGTGTGTCCTTGAAAAGATTTGGGTTTTCCCTGAATCAATAATGGATTGATTTCTTGTTCAGCTACAGTAATGTAACTGCATAGAGTGGACACTCTGCACTTTCTGCATTTGAGAGCATGCAGGAGAGCTGCTCACGGGGGCACTCTTCATGCTGTCTGTAACAAATAGTTAATAAACCACTGTTGTGCGGATGTCCAAAGCTGTCCCCGGCAAAATAACCTGCTTGAAGGATTAACCCAATCCCTTTAGTGCCTACATAGCTCAGTGGGGTAGACATCATGCACTGCCAGGTCTGGCCCCTGCTGTGGGGAGCTCACTGCTGTGTGTGCAGTGGTGGGGGGCAACAAACAGAAGGAAAAATAACGGGAAGTAAAAAAGGTGGTGTTACCACCAAGATGATTCAGCAATCAGGGAGCTGTGCATTCATTACTTGCTGTATATAACAGTCAATAGTAGAAAGTATTGCCAACCTGCATGTCGTCTAACATATTTCTGTATTTTTGCATTTGCATTCAGTTTCTTTTTTAAACTGAGTATGAAGTGACAGGTTTAGCCCATAGCTATTTTCAGCGCATAGGGAGGGAATAGTGCTTTTCTTTACCTTTCTACCTTTTGAGGGAAAAGCAATCATTCCTTACACAAAATCTGCACCAGTGGCAGCTTTTAAAGACTTCCCTTCTTGATGTCTGAATTTAGTTTTTAAAAATTCTGAAGTGCCAGCTTTTTCTCTATAAAAGCTGCTTATCCCTCAATTGCAAGAACTTCAAACAGTTCGCTGACAGCATCTAGGGAGCCCCAACCGAAATAACTCGAGTTGGTTATAGCTTTTCTTGGCAAGTAGGGTGATTAAGAGCAGAATCCTATGGTGACGGAGATCATTATGTTGAAGACTCTCCCTGCTGTGGATCTCTACACATCTTCAGGCATGCTCACCACTTTCCACATTTCTCTGCCTTGCAGTGGGCATACACTGCCACTGTGCAGGTCCATCTGCCGGAGCAGCCTGTTCCTCTGCGCTTTCTTGACACTGAACCTTGGCTCAGTCAAGAGGCAACCTGTGCTCTGCAGCAGTGCGTACACGTGGCTGACATTTGTCTCATATTTCTTCATGCTGGTCTGCAAAGCCAAACTGGCTACTTCAGTGTCTGACATTAATACATCCCTCCTCCATGCCTGCAGTGCAATAGAGTAGCAGAGTTCATTTATGCTTTGTTAAGTCTGCACGACAGGCAGCGAGATGCATTTTAATAGTTTTCATCTGGATATGTGCAGCACAGAGGCACAGTGTATTGATTTTTCTGTTTATTTTCCCAGCTCTGAAGGAATAAATGTTTTTTGCTCAGCAGCTGTAGGCGCATAACCTCAGGCTCACCAGTATTTGTCTTCACGGTTGACCCTTCCAACTTCCATTTACCTGTTGCATATTTTGGGGACCTCCCTTTACATGGTACTCAGAGACATAAAATTAAGATACAGATTGATACCAGCTCCCTGTTTGCTAGGATCTGAAATGAGAAAGCCATAAGGGTCCATGGCAGTCAGGAAGCTGATCCCTGCAGCTGCAGGTGTATGAAATGCAATGTTTGAGTGCCTTTGGGAATGTGGGCCCTGGTGTCTGTGTAAATGGTCTGCTGCAATACCAGTACCAGAGTCTATGGCATCTCTGGCCATTCATGCCAGACTTCTGCTGGAATAAGCAGAGGATACATAGATCAGTAGATCTGAGCAAGGAATTTTTTACTGAGGGCTTCAGGAGACAGGTTTTGGGTGCAGAGCCACACACATTAGAAGAGAGCAGGGCCTGAGCTGACATAAAACAATTTCAAGCAGCCCTGAAATGCTGTGATCCTTCTGCATCTTACCATCCTTTCAGCGGCTCAACACTGCATGCATGCACAGGCAGTGAGTATGAAACAAGCACAGTGGGCTCATAGCAAGCTGTTTGTCTCCTTTTTAACATAGTGCAAGCACTGTGTGCCTAAAGAAACACAAACTCTTTTCTAACAACTGGCTCAGTCTTAAAATGCTGTTTGTATGGATCCCTATTTCAGCAACCATATTTTCACCTGGCTCAGGAGGAAGGCTGCTTTACCGCTGCAGGTGGAACCAACATAGGCAGCTGCACAAACCTCATGAAACTTTTACTTAGCAGGCAGACCAAGGCTATCCTGAACGCAGGAAATGTTGTTTTAAAGGTGTAAAAACACGTCTTCAGCTTTTTGTCCTCGAGCTGATAGGTTAGGCTGGGAATACCTGATGGTCTCTAGCTGGCTCCAAGAACCCCTGCAAACCCCCAGCATGCTTCTTGCGAGCTTTGCTTTAAATCTTGAGGAAACGAGCACCTGCAGCCTTTGGGGGCTTATTTTTTAACAGCTGTTGCTTGCTGGGCTTCTCTCTCTTTCCACTTGCAAGTGCTCTTTTCCTTTCCTTGCCCTCCCTTTTCATGTCCTCTGTGATTCAAAGGAATTGGTCATGAGAAAATCTGGGTGGAGGACCCCATCAGCATTCTTGACAGCACCCTCTCTGTGGCAGTGTGTGGGGAAAACCTTTGTGAAGCCCTTTAGCCCTCTCAGAAGGTAAAAAGCACCAAGTCTCACCTTTATCTTCCTCCACCCTACACATGCAACGGCATCATTGGTACAAAGGTGAGCCCACGAGCAAAACCTCCTTCCCTTTCCCCCCTCTTTGCTGGCAGCCCTAGGCACAGACATCCCCAGGCACAGATGTGACAGTGATGCCACAGGGGAAATCTCTGTGCTGGCAGAAGATGGTTCAGCAGTGGCTTTCCTTGCCAAGCCCCCAAGCGTGCCAGTCACTGGTAGAAGCTAGGATTTGATTTGATTTTCCTCTTTTTTTTTGCCAACTCACCATATGAGATGGTGGTACTTTTTGTGATATTTTAGTAGTTAACAAACATTATGTGCATGCTGTGAGAAAAATCCTACGCTGAAACATGATAATGTGTAACGTATGCCTGCCTTTACAGCACCTTTTAAACTACTTTTTTAAGCAGCCTGTGGAACAGAACGCAGCAGAGGAAGATGGGGCAAGCTGAGAAAAAAAGCAACAGAGAGGGAAATCTTGGAGTTTATGGCTATCAGACAAAAGAGCAAAAAGGTAGGATCGCATTTGTGTGGTTGTTAGTCTTTCAGCCATTCTCAATGGCTGTAAGGTAGGCACCGGCTCAGTTTGTCCCACTGTCTTGGATCCTCACTTTCTAAAGGTAGAAGGGAACATTAGAAAGCTACAGAAGACCATGGGGATGGGAGTGTGATCAAGGCAGACTTTAGCATGCTTGGATGCCACATGCAGGCTCAGCTTGTACTCAACAGACTTGGCTCTAGGCAAGCTAGTGAGGGGCTGTACCACTCTGCATGTGAGTTGGCCCTCACAACCCCTTTTCCCCCCTGCGAAGGGTCACTGGCTCTTTGGGACAAGCCCAATTTCACCATCACCTCACACACAAACACATGAAATAGAGCGAACCCTGCATTTATTTGCTGAAGCAGCTACCTGCTTAGTGTTTAAAACTGTGGTTTCATTTCCATAATGGTATATGGCAGCATCATAACCTTTAACAGCCCATGAATCAGAAGTTGTCAGCTTTCCCCTCCTGCCATAAGTGTTGTGACTCTTGCCGTGTACTTGAGTTCCTTGCGGTTAGCCGAAGCTTGCTTGCACATTTTTCCGGTTTAGAACCGACCATCATTTCCTGTGCTCTTTAACAACAGAGGAATGCCAGCCAGGCAGCCTTTCCATGCAGCTCCTTGCCCCTATGCACCAAGGGTGCTGTCAGTAAACAGGGCCGCTGCCTCTCCTTGTATCAAAGCAGGCTGCAATGAGACTCCACTTTGTGCCTCTCTCCTGGCTGAGTGAGGGATGGGGAGGCTGGAGGGCAAAGCTGGCCTGAAAATGTCAAAAACTAAACCAAATCCCAAACAACCAAAAAGAACCCCACAACTTGTATATACTTGTGTGGAAATTTTCCTATTATTGTTATTATTTCAGCTTGTAGTTGGCCATGGGAATGTTTCCAAAGAAACCAGTGCTCTGGGAAACCTTTTGTTTTCCACAAAGGCAGTTATTCAAAAGCAATTAACATAAAACCATTAAAATTGTCTGACTTCAGAGACAGCAGACTGGAGGAAGGAAATGTGAGAGCGTGTGTGCGTGCACACATGAGGGAATACAGCAGTCTGGGGTAATGGAAGAGGCAGAAGGGGGACACCAGAGGCTCGCGTCAACGTGTGGATGGGCACAGTTATGAGGGAGAGTTGGGATGGGGAGACCACACACATGGGGGATGCAGGAGCAGGGAGGACAGCTTTGGGCTGCTGTGACCTTGGAGGGTAGGACATGCCAAGGAGAGGTGTGTGGCCTGGGGCAGCTGGAAGGCCAGGACTGAGGGTGGAGATGCCCAAAGCATCTCTCTGTTCTTTAGGCCAGGTATGAAGTTTGTGTTGTGTGTTTTGGCAGCTCTGTTGTGATGAGGTGCAGCTGTGGTTTCAAAACCAGGATTGCGTTCCGGCAGCCCAGGGCAATGCTTCTGAATTGTCTTGCTTCCCACATTAATGCTGGGCAAAGGTAGAGGCAGCTACAGTGCTGGTGGTTTTACATAGATACGGTGGAAGTTTTCTCCACCATCTCTTCAGTGGGTTTTGAACCAGCTGGCTGATTCCACTCTCACTTCAGAGGGCAAAGGGTCGCTAGATACTAGGGCTCTGTCTAGTTGTGTGTAAATGGAGGTCGACCAGAGGGAGTTTCCCGCTGCCCCGAGGCAGATCTCTCTGCCCTTCTCAGAAAAGCACAGCTCTTTTAAAGTCTAAACTGCACCATATGCAGCCTGCTTTATTTTGCAAGAGGAGTGCAACATCTATAAATTCACAGATTATCTCTTTAGGTCTTTTGACCTTTCTTTCTGTCTTTCCTCTCCCAGTTTTCCCTCATTTCTTACCCTGCTTATGTTCAGACACATCTCTCTGAGCCAGCCAGAAATGTGGGATAGAGCTTATTCCTCCTCAGGAAGGACGTAGGTGACTTGGGAGGCAGCCAGAGGTAATGTTGCAGGCAGGAGACCTGTGGAAAGGAGAAGGGGCAGCAAACACTGTGAAGACTGAGATCACTAGGGGTGGGAAAGGTGAACTGGAGTTGCTGGGGTGGAAGGGAGAGATGCAGAAGTTGATTAAAAACAGACAGGATTCCTGAGATCATCAACACTTGGAAGAACTTACCCATGTCCCAGAGGCAGGTTTGAAAGAGAAAGCTACAAAGACCCTTGCTTATATAAAAGTCTGAAATGTGAAAGCTTGTTCTAACCTAGAAAGTGGTCTCACACTCTGAAAATCCCAGAGAAATGGGGCAAGAAACGTGGCATAAAAAGGCAAAAGGTGCATGAACAGCAGGGCTGGCAGAGCTGAAAGTGATTCTGTAACAAAGCACGGTGACCAGTGGCATGACAGGAGGTGTCTTGGACTGTCCTGCTGCAGAAGGAAGCTGTTCTGGGGCAGTGCTCCTGACTGGTGATTTCCTTGCAAGCCTTTGCTTTCATTCAAAGTGCAGTATAAACTTCTAATAGTTCATCAGTAGCCAGTACCACAGGGTCCCCCCACCTCCATCCTTCTGCCTTGTTTCAAGATCAAATTTTAATTGAAACAAGATGTGGCAGACAGGATGAGATTCTATAAATAGATGCTAAAATGTCATCTTAAGGGGGATGTATGTGACCCAGTTCAAATCCAGTATGAAGAAAAAAAAGTGTTAGACACATAGCCCCATTACAGAGAGGAAGGTCTCCTTGTAAATTGTTTTATTCTTTGACAGATATTTATTTAGGCTGGTTCAAGCAAATGATAACATATTTTCTGCTTTGGTGCCCAGTAAATGTATTTTGCTAACGGTTTCTATTCCATGTCACATTTTGTATTATCATTGAATTTGTGGCACAGATAATGTGCACTCTTACCGGTTTCTTCTTCATTCATAATTTTTAAAGAGTTCAATCCATGTATTCTATTACCTGGTATGCAGAAGAGATTTTATTTGGGTTTTTAACCAAATCCTCATTTAAAATGTGTAACTTTTAATGATATAATATTCAAGGACGACCATACCTTTTATCCGAGAAACCATTTAGAATATTATAGAGGTTGTGATGGAGGGTTTGAAACCCACATACGGTGTTTAAACTTCCAGTGGCATTTATGCAGTACAATATTTAAGTCACCTGAGCCCCCCTTGAAGATTACCTGTATAAGCAGCAGAGGCAGACAGGATTTAGCATTTTGCATTCAGTCTCTTTCCAACACATGAAGTGATCCGAAACAGCCGGTTATGTAAGTCAGGGTTTGGCGAGGTTATGTATTTCAGTACTTGCCTCTCTGCACTGCATATTTTCTCCTTTGTTTCTTGTTTGCCTTGCTTTCTGAGAGGTTGTGTGTATTATCCTTGCTGCTGAAGTTCTGCAGCAGCTTTGAGGAGACTTTATACTAGAGGTGTAAATCTGTTTCCACTGTAAAAAATATAAAGCTAAGAGTGGCTAAAATAAGAGCCCAATATAATTTTTTAAGTAAGCTTCTGCATCTTAAATACGTGACACGCAGACTTTTAAACATCCATACTCACTGAGCTTGGCACAGTATTGCTATAGTCAGCACTGAGAGGAACCAACCAACCATATAAAGACCAGTAATAACAGTAATGTCTTTCTAGGTGTTCTATTAAAATGAATCCTCCTTATCTGTTCTGTGAAGTTAAAGGAAACTTGATGCCATACAGCAGTGCTAGCTGCTTATGTACATGCTGCAGACCTTTTCAAATACTTTGAAACTTGTGTCTTTATGAAAGCCAAATACTTATATTACATCAGAGTTAAGAAACAGCACATTCAATGGTCATAAATGCAGAGTGAAGGCCTTAACATTCAAAATATAGGTGCCTTTTTTCTTTCTTTCTAAGTTGTGGATTTAGACTAATGGAAGCTGTGGATTTAGACTAATGGAAGCTGTGAATTTAAACATCCTAGGCAGTCTCTAGCATGAAAAGTCACACAGCTTGTATTATAAAATTAAATATAAAGTTACCTCAAGCCGCAGACAGCAAGCAGTTTGTTTTGATAAGGTTTTTGGGACAGGCTGACAGTTCAGTTCATTGACATTGCTATTGCTTGAATTTGGGCATTAATCTTGCTATCTAATAGATGCATCTTAAAATGTGTTTTAAAATTTGTTAGCCTGAGTACCAGTGTGTACAAAAGCAGGATAAGGTTGTTGTGGTGAAGGAGAAAAAGAGAGAGGTCCTCTACCTAAAAGCATGTGGTAGGTCTCCTCTCCCTTGAGCATTCGACACATGTTCTTCAGCAGCAAAACACCGAGGACAGAAACCTCAGGAGACAGGGGGCACAGGCCCTCTGTCTTTCTCACCAGTTTGGAGATGTCTCTCTGGACAGAGCATCAAAGGGCTTCAATTCCTTCCATCTCCTCATGGTTCTGTGGGGCAGCAAAAAGTGAGCAATATTTTAGGACTTTTAGCTATCTGAGGCCTGAAGTTCCCAGGAACCTAGAAGATCCACAGGCTCCTGGGTGATCTCGTGCCCTTTACACACCAGGGGCACTGTACTTAGCCAGCTGCACCATGATATAAAGCCGGCATGACCCATTCATAGAACCACTAAATATGTGAAATAATATGAGGTATGTGCTGTACGAAAGAAAGTATCTCTGTGAACCTTCAAGTTAGAGTTTAGGTTTGAAAGCAGTAAACTGAGCCAAACTGAGACCTGTTTGCACCTTTTGCAATAGAAAAAGCAAAGCATACATTCACAAGACAGGACTTGGAGTAGTTGTCCTGAGTGAAATACAATCCAGACAGGTATATCTGCAAGTGAAGAAAGAAAGTGGGTATTTCAAAGTGTGGACTGCACATGTACAGCCTTATATGTGGTACTTTCTCTTGCAAGAGGAGAGAAGATTGCTGAATTTTCTAATTTTGCCTCTCTCCCTATATTCCCTTTCAATGCCTTTTTGATCATTTTCAGATAGTCCTGGCCTCTAAGAATCTTGTTAGGGACTAGAAACCATATTGTTTAACATGGGTGACCAGTCACACAGTGTATTTCAATCCTGAACAAAAATGCTTGGAGGTATTGGTACCATTAGCAACCCATAGGCAAAAATTGCTTTTATTGAACCTATTCGTGACATTGTTATAAGAAAAGGCTGTAAAAAATGTTATCCATTTGTGGTCAGAAGAAGTATCAAGTACACAGATTACTCTTGCTGAATACTTCAGTTCCTGTACTTGGCAGTGAATTTGCTTTATCTCCAGAAGAGCATTGGAAATGAAACCTTTAGCAAACAAATCATGCGTTACTGGGCTTTCTGTCCTTTAAGCCACAGTCCTGCTTCCAGTCCCAGATTCACAATGCCTACCAAGAAATATATTCTCTTCAGGCAGCAGAAAATGTAAACATATCCTAATAGCAGAAGCCAGCTTAGCAGCTGAGATATTTGGGATGAAAGCACCATGAGACAACTGAAGTTCCAGCAGGATTTGGCTTGGGGATCGTGTGGGAAGCCTTTCCACTGCCAGGCCAGTGATGAAAAAGAGAGGGGGTGAGGGGACCACGAGCTCCAAGTTGTGAATCACTATTTTTGATGGCCAAGGAGTCTGAAGACAGAAAGTGGAGGGAAGTGACCACTGCAGCCTCACCTACCCTACTTCCCATTAGGAACATCCGCGCTTTTTGTTTCCCTCTCTGAGATACAATTTTTCATCAGAGCATCTCCCTCCTGCCTCCTAATCAAACAATGCTGTCACTGCAGAGTCAGTGTTCAGAGTGACATCTGATATCCTGGACAAGTCAGCCAGTGGATCTCTTGCCTCAGTCCTGGTGGTAGAGTTCTCCATCTAATTTTATTCAGGATAAAATGATAAAAAGCAACAACACATGTAGACTGCCCAGAAAAAGAAGGACCCGCTATCATTGAGAGAGAGCTTGACTTCTGGATTTTCTTTTTCCCTCAAATACATTTAAAATGTTGACTCTTTCTCCCACCAGATGAAAATACTACCAGGTAAAAGATGGCAGCAAACACATTAAAATGGGTGTTACACAGAAAATCACAGGATCATAGAATAGTTTGGTTTGGAAGGGACCTTCAAAGATCATCTGGTCCAACCCTCTTGCAGTGAACAGGGACATTTTCAACTAGATCAGGCTGCCCGGAACCACATCCAGCCTGGCCTTGAGTGTCTCCAGGGATAGTGCCTCCACCACCTCTCTGGGCAACAAGAGATGAAAAAAACAGCTGAGTAAGAGGAATTTAACATCAAAAGTGCATGCATCCTGAGATATCCCTCACCCTAGAAAGTACATCTTTCAGCCACCTGCTTCAAAAGCAACTTCATACCACAGAGGATGGGTACCCATCCAGCTCTGCACCAGACCAAATGTCCCACAACTGAAGTTGGCTGGGAGTGAGATTTTGGACAAGTATGCAGTGGAAATGCATATCAGCCACAAACTAGCTTCCAAGTCTGGGTTGCAATTTTTCCCAAATGCAGTACAGAAGTGAGATTGTGCCTCTCCTTGTTATTGGGGCTGGGCTGATTTATCAAGAAACACCAGGGAGCTGCACAGGTACTCATGCAGTGAACTTTACTATAGTTTAATTCCAGGCAGGGCCCTGTTTTTCACCCTGCTTCCTGGTCCCTAGGGAAACAACCGAGGAAAGTAGGGCCCTTTGCAGCAGGCTTGACCCCGTGTCGCAATAGATGGAGCCACCTGTATCTGTGTCACGGTGCCTGTGTCCAAGCCAAACAGCTCACTTCCTGGAGTCTCCGGCCGGAGGGAATGTCGCGGTGCGTCACGTCTTGGAGCGGAAAGCGGATAGCACTGCAGAGAGCACACGCTGTGACCGGCTTAGATGTAGGTATCGCTCCTGTGAGCTAATGGCAGCAGATGGCTTGTTCCTGTGCTTGATGGCAGGAGGCACGGAAGAGGGGGGAGGGTGGCAGTTTTTCCCTGGAAACCTATCTGTCTGGCTGATATCAAGCCCAGCATCTGTGTGCCCTGGGAAGTTCAGATAGATGTGTTACACCACTGGTTCAGCTCCTGAGCTCCACAGCTGCTGGGCTTAGGGTGGGCTTAGAGGTCAGTCCTGAGCAAGCCTATTGCAGAAGTTAGTTATTTTCTCAGCTCTTCCCCACACCCTGCTGAGGCACCAAAGCTCTGGTTCTTTTCTCAGAAACTAAACTTAAGCTTTGCTCCACTAAAACTTGGCCACCACGGAAAAAGTTCTAAAAATATAATGGTTAATATAATAAATGGATTTGCTCTATAGAAATAAGTTGCAAATTGAATGACAGCCACATTTCTTTCCTTTTTCTTTATTTCTCACTCTTAGCAGTGCACACACATTTCTTTTGTGGTAGGGTTCCCACCATTACAGTTTTAGGCAGCTTCCATCATGAAGCACTGTGGCCATGAGCTGTCTGGGACAGGACCTGGTCTTTGCATTCCCCTTATGTGGAGTGGGAGGGAAGAGGGATGACATGCCTCTCTACTTGTCTAAATCAACATATAGGTGGTTATAATGATAAGGCACCCTGAAGTAGTGTGAAAGTCTTCATCCAGGATCACTGTGATTGCGTAAAATAGCAGTTTAAATGCGCTACACTGGTTCTGGGTGGAGGGGAGAAGGTTTTCAGTACTGCCTACCACCACTGCTTACCCATGTTGGCTCCCTGCAGGGCAACTTGTTTTCAAGGTGGGTGCATGAACAGAGAAGCCACCTCTTTCCTGCAAAGCTCAGTAGCTGGCTGACTGCTTTTTAGTGTGAGTGTTCGAAAAGCTTTTTAAAGCACAGTCTCTCCAGAGGTTTGTGGTAAGAAAGCAATGTTAATTTGCCTAGTCTAGAAGCAGAAAGATGAAAAAAGAGCAAAACACACTATGTTCTTTGTTCCAAATAACCTGGAATTAGTGTCCTTGTTGGAGACAAGTGGCATAAATGGCTTTAATGGGATTTTTTTGCTCTTGCTTATGGAGCAATGCAGTATTGCTGTGCACTGTACAGCACAATCCACTATTTTCACTTTTAATGAGCAGTGACTCTAATTACTGTAGATATTGCACTGGGTGTGCGCCCATATTTTATTGCATTTTCCAAAGGTGATTGTGTCATATCAGCTTCTTGAAAAAGTTTAGGATAGCTGCCTGTGTCATGGAAAAATAAGTCTTGATTAACAGAGGATGTAGGAAGCCAAAGTAAATATTAGAAATGTGTAAAGCAGTTAAGGTGGTGTAGATTAGTACATATGGAGGAATGTGTAAATCTGAGCGCTTGACATGATTCATTTTACATCGAAAGAGAAGTCATTGTGTTACTACATTTTTATTTGGAGGCTCCTGCTGACGGGGTTGGAGCTATTTCAATGTCCCACTCAACTCAAAATCTCAAATATCACGAAGAGTTGGGCCTGCATTCAAATCTTTCCTGACTTGCAAATATGGAAGGACAAGTAATGGGGGAGGAAAATTGAAACGTTCAAAGGTGTGTCTGTCAGCAGAAAGTGCTGGTGTGCACACATGGCACCTCTTGGTCAAACCACATACCCTCTGTTAGAAAAAAATCCAACAAACCATGTGAAAGGTAGAGGTGATGGCAGCTGGGTAATGGGACCATCTAAAGGCAGCAGGAGTGCTTTGCAAGTCTTTGAGTCTAGCTGCATAGCTGCTCTTACCCCTTTTTGTGTTGCTGGCACACACAGCTGCAATAAACACATTGCAGACAAAGAAGCAGGTGAAAAGCTGCAGTTATTTAAATCAGGAGCTAAGACACCTCCAGTTAACTTGGTTATGCAGAAAGCATGAATTATTATATTCTTACCCTGTCATTTAAGGACAAATGTTTTGCAGCACAAACCTCATCCATCATTATGTGTACATATTAGAAATAAAGGGTTTGTTGGTTTGTTTTTTTTTTTACAGCACTCATAGGACTTCCAGGCTTGCTGAGAGGTGGGCCCAACTTGTGGTTAAATCCGGCAGACGATAGTCTTGCTGATCTCAGGATTTTCCAAAGATTAAAATGCAGATGTCTGGATTTCTCAAAACCCCACTGAACTTCAAAAACATTAGACCCATTTCACTCTTCCCCAGATATCTGAGATGGCTGTAAACCACTTGAGCGTCCTGGCAAGATTTCCTGCAATAGACAATCTGCTGAGGAGCTCCTAGTGGCTTATTATTAATTTCAGGTTTTCTGTTTTAGCAAACAAAATCAAAGTTTATCCCTTAGGATTTGCTTGACTACAATAAAGTATTTATAAGGTGTGCCCCATGTGTATGCAGGTGCAATGGTTTTTCCAGTTGTGCTGTTTTTATAAGAGCACCATTTAAAACACACACGTGTGGGGTGTGTTCTGCACAGAGATGCATATAAAGCCTGAGCCAAGAAAAATAAAGAGATCTCCCAGTAAACCCTGGCATTCCTGTGATGGAGATCACCGTGCCATCCCCAGCCCTGCTTCCTGACAGGAGCCGGAGGCCAAGACGTGCAGGTTAGTGCCTGCCGTGAGGGCTTGGATGTGGGCTTGTCTAGATGAGAATTTGCATTAGCTGAATCAAATGGAAGTCATTACCCAGAGATAAGCCTGAAGTGCTCACACACACTGAGTTCCTGGCAAAATCTTTCCAGTGCATATATGTAAGTTAAAGGTTTGTACATTTATGTACACTCAGGGTTTGTAGATAGAGTTACAGTGTGATATATACCCCTAATCTAGATGAGTTGGCAGGAGAGAGACAGTATTAAGACAGAAGTGCCCACATGCTTGCTTGACTGAAATCTGAAAGGTTTTAGTGTGTGTGTGTCTTTTTAATTAAGTTTCTCAAGTGGTAACTGAGAGCTTTGAGTAGCCATACAGTTTGAAAAACAGAAATATGCTTGCTGCTGGAAAAGGATCTGTACATTAGGATATCTGGTTGGCCCCATGTCAGGCCATTTTTGATTTTCTGGTGAACTCATTCCATTTTAAGTTTTTCTTCAATGGCCCTTTTGACAGAAGACCTGCTGTAAAGGATGCTTCTGGCTTTGGCCCACCCTGGCATTTTGATTATCCTTTGCAGAAGGCTGCCTTTTCTGCAACATGGGCCATTAACTTTCCTCTTGTGGTTTCAGCTTTTCTTCTTGCTTTTCCACTTAGGATTTTGTTTCTTCTAGTGCTTCTTTTCTGTTTTCAGTAAGCAGTATCTGCAGATCTGCAGGTGAATTCTACTGAATTCATATGAACACCTTCCTTTGATTAACTTAGTCATTTATTTTTCAGTCTCATGTTTAAGATGACTATCACAGGGCTGTGGTTGTTTGCAGGGTTTCGGTTGCTTGCTTGTTGAGTGTTTTTGGAGCAGAGAAGGGAAGCAGAGGGTGGAGGGAATCACATCTCCAAGGGAAGGTGCTGTTGCTAATTATGCTTTGGAGATTATTTCTTAGTGGCTCAGATATAATTACTACTTGGTCAAACTTGTATGTGCTATTTAGGACAAAATAAAGCCCATCCTTCAGTCTGACCCAAAAAAATGAAGCTGTTACTTCAAATACTCATCTTTAGGGGGTCAGGAAACTGCATCTGTAATTCTTATGCATCCTATACCCCCTGAACATCTTCCCCCTAGAGACCACCCCTGCAGCCCACCTCCTACCAAAACTTTGCCACCTGAAGTGATGCAGAGGTGCAAAGGAAGACTTTCAGGACACCTGTAACTGCTGGATCCTGGTTATGTCTTTTGAGAAGTGCTTAGAGATGTGGAGTTTAGGACAGGGGTTTTAACCTTGTCCAGTGTCTTTCTCAAGTTTGGAAAAATTGGAGGTAGAGGACAGCGCTAAATAGGTCATGAAAGTAACAGAGATGTGGCCTGAAAGGCAGAGCAGTTCTGGGAGAGTAAGAGGGCCCCTTGCCTGCCCTTGGTTAATTTTTTTTTCCTCCTCTAATGCTCATGCTTTCACCGCTTCAGATCCAGGACTGCGGTCAAGACCTGGTACCTTCTGGTGACAAGAAGCACATGCTTTGTGAGCTGGTCATATGATGAGTGTTAAGTCAAATTCCAGAGTTGGTAAGACTCATTCCCAGGTCTTCAGAGAGGAGCAGATCCCCAAAAGGGATCTGAACTGAATTTATGCTCAAACCTGCAGTCCTCCATAGCTTCCCAGCTGCTGGCTGCATCCTGGATGATTACCCAGACATCTGAAGCTTTGCCTTTGAGCGTGCCCAAAGACATGTCAGCCTCAACTGAGCTGAGCAGCTCAGTGCCAGCCTCCTGCCCATATTCTGTCCTGCAGCAGCAGTTGCAGTGCTCTTCCAGATCACATGCTGCAAAAAGGCTATTGTAGGCTACTGAAATGCAGCCAGTACAGGATGCTGCTGCAGTTCCTGCTCTCCTTATCCAACTATCCAGTGTGGGGATGCTTCCCCTCAGCCTTTTGATATGGGCTCAATCTCCTCTTTCACCTAACAGACACAAAGCATCTCTCCCATTCTCTGGAGAGTGGCAGATCTACCAGGTCTGTATGACTGTTTTGCAGTGGGTGCAATTCCATGATTTGTAGAGTTGGAGGAATTAATTGAGACTCTGTTAAGCACAGTAAGCAGAGCATGTGTGTGAAAGGTTATAGAGCAGGATTCAGATGTTTGTTCCAAAACCCAGCCATGCTTGTGCATATTTTTTATGAAAGATATAAACAGACATCGGGGTGAGAGTCACTTCCCAAAGGCTCTGGAGAGATCCGCGTGTCCCAGTGGCATTGAATACAGGAAATGTACAGGAAGAATGGCTTTTGCATGCTCTGTCCCAGTGTGATCCTTCAGAAGGACATCTCAAGGTCCACAGAGAATCTGGCTTCCAATGCATTATTAGGAAAATTATAAGAATGTGGAGACAGCTGCTGAAATGAACCACTTGCAGGGGGGTAGGGAGGGTTCACAGTGGTATTTGATGTGCCATTTCCCAAGGTTTCAGGAAGCATGGGGGCAAACCACGGTACTGATGTGGAACACCTCGTACTTCACAAAAATGGTGGTAATAACTTTCAATTTACAAAGCTCTTGGGAAGGGCTCAGGTAACACTGGAAAGGAATTGCTGTTACTTATTTCTTAGCCTTCTGGTTTTGTACAGCCTGATACAAGAGATGAAGTGTAACAAACAAATTCTTGGTTGTTAGAGGCCAGAAATATTTGGTTGATTGTGTTTTGCTATCATCTTCAGTAACAAAAGCCCATTTAATAGGAGAACAAGGCTTGTGCCTATTAGCTGCTGTCACCTGTGCACACAAGACTGATGTTAACCATCAACTCCACATCACCAGCTAAGACATACCTTCCGGAAAGAAACAATTTGAAGCAGTGAGTTATGCTCTATTTATGGTCTTTATTCCAAATATAAAACCACCATCATGTTATTTCAGAGGATTAAGAATCACCCACAGAGTGGTTCATAAATTATTTCTCTTCAGCATAGCTATATAATGTCGGGCAATTGCTTCTGCAGTCCCACTTTCAGTCCTCTCATCTTAGCCTAAGTGCAGCTCTTGTTGAAATTCCCAAGATTTCCTCTTTATTAAGGTTATTATCAGACCCCACGCTGCCTCTGTTGTTCCTCATGCAAGAACTGCTATTCAGGTGCACTCGTAGAGGCTGCTGGCTGTTCCCAGTTGTTTGAAAGTGGATGCCTGAGCTGGAAGGCAGACTCCCACGAGATTGCCTGCACGTATTCATCCCCACGTTTGCCTAGCCACTTGGTGAAGGGTGCAGGTGTAGACACAGGACAGGGGGGTACACGCTGTACAGCCAGCCCTCTGCTGTCTTGGTGAGCAGCCGTGGCCTGAAGGTTTCACGCAGTTAACTGCTCTAATTGTTTGGATGGAGTTCAGACCACAGGAACACTCCTCTGTGTGGGTGAGGTCACTCCTTCATGCCCTTCTGTGAGCATGCAGGGTTTACCAGCATCCAAATTGTGCAAGCTGGAAGATGAGAGAGGATTTGGGCCAACAGAAAATTATATTAAAAGGTCCTACTTCTGTCCCCTTTATGTCGTCTTGATGCATTAGTTGTGAAACTAGTGACCTGACACAGAGTACGTAGGCAATGTGTGTTCATGCTTTTTGTGTCCTCTTAAAATCATCTCCTCCTTCTGGGAGGAGAGAACCAAGAGAAGCTGTCTTGTAAATCTGCTGTCCCTCAGGGTATAAATGGGATCACAACCAAAATTCAAACTATTCCCTATAGTTCCCTAAAATTCCCCATTACCCTTGCTTACCCAGCACCCAATGCCCGTCAAGTATTGACCAAGCAGACCAGGCCTGTATCTCCCCTCATAAGGGTTTATTGCAGTTGATTTTCAGATCTATAGAGATGCACTGAATGTATAAGGATACCAATCTATTTTCATGGGATGAGGCAGGAAGTCCTTTCTTCCCATGCATGGGTAGGCAGCTGCCTTCAGACATTCTAAAACCTGATGCTGAGAACTTTCTTCTCTGTGTCCAAAGTATGCTTTGGATTCAAGACTAGCAGAGAAAAGGGGCACTGTTTGCATGTGCTGTGCATGATTTCTTCACTTGAGAGAGGAGTAATTTTTGCATCCCAGATTTGGGACTTTAGAGAAGACTTCAGATAGTCCATGAACTAGATACAGTTTTCTGGGGTGTTGTGCTGGTGTACTGGAGTCAAGTAACAGAGCCACAGCAGTCAGTGTGAAAGCAGATGAGAGCAGCTCTTGCCCAGAGAACACACTGGTAAACAGTAACCACGGCCAGCCCCAACCCAACTTATTGTCTAGTCCACTAGTACTACCATTTTTTATGTACAGATTATTGATTTTAGGCTGTAGCGTCAAAGAAAGCAATGTTCTGTACTTAACACGTGATCTCATAGGTCATAAACTGTATACAATTACACAAGCCCTACTTCCCAGTAAACAGTGTTGTTGTTATTTCTCCCAAGAGATTACTGCTATTGCTGTCTGTAGGCTGTGATTTACAGTAGTGTAATCATCTGAAAAGACTGGATTTTTTTAAGCTTCTCAGATAATAAGAAACCAAGTCAAGCAATCTTTACAGAAGAAATGTTTTTCTTACCTGAAGATGATGTATTATTTTATTATATCCTACCCATACACCCTCCAACAGGAAAAGTGTTTTTTGTTGGGGCACACATACTAAAATAAGAAAAATACGAAGGGATTTCTGTGACTTCTAATATTAGTATTGTCATCATCTTAGTACAACTGAAGTGTTCAGTAACAACACAGATACCACTTGACTTTTCTTGTTTAAAAGGGCACAAGTCAGGGGTTTTCTGCCAGAACGTGACATCAAGTCTGTGAAAGTCACTGCCCTGAAGTGATTCAGAAAGAAAATCTATGCGCCAACTTGTCTCAAATATGTAAACCACGTACATTGTCAGATTGTAAGAGGCCTTAAAACCCGTTTCTAGTAATAAATTATTGTACTAATTTATTAAAGATTACTTAGCCCTTCAGGAAAAAGACTGTAATCATGCAGGACCTGCAGCTTTCTTCTGAAGAGAGGTGAACCTACAAAAATCTTTTTAGTCTATACTAGTTAAGTTTTACTTTGGTACTCTTCACCAGTAAGAAGCCCTCTCTTTTGCTTACCTTCATTTCCTTGTGCTCTGGTGGGGTTTGATGCTTACAGGCGTACGTTAAAGGAGATTAAGGCACATCTCCCCACATGTGCTACTCTTGTCCTGTGTGGAAGCCCATATATAGCAACTCTGTAGGGATCCAGAATGCTGTGATGAGAAAGAGCTGGGAAATAAAGGACAGTGAAACACACTAGCTCCAAAATGAGTTAGCCCCAGGCCTTTCTGAATAGAATTTTGCTGCTTTCCAGGACACGGGGCCAAGGTCATTCCTAGTACAGATGCCCCTGAGGCTGGGACAGGAAGTTTCCATGGGCACAGACCTGCCGTATGAACCAGCAGGGAATAACCAGGTCAAGAGCCCAGGAGCTCCAGCATCCTGCTGTCCCATCCACTAGAGAGGATGTGAAGGATGGAGGCAGCAGCTGCAGCTGTTGAGAGCTTCATTCTTCTCATGGCCCGCAGTACTCCCTTTCCCTCGGGGCAGCTGGTGCTGCAGTCCTACAGCCCCACGCTGCCCAGTCCCTGCCCCAGCTGCAGCACAGCAGCACCCAGGCTTTGGCTGTACCAGGCACTTTAGCTACAGCACCTTTGCTGCCCTGAGGCCGACAGCTGCAGAGGCAGTTGCCTGCTTTGTCCAGGCCTTCCAGAGCAAGCACATCCAGAGCAAGCATGAAGTAAATACAAGTTACTACAGTCTTTAAAACCAATACAGACAACCCCACAGCAAGCTGGAGGTGACCCCTCATCTCCAGCAGCAAGCAGGGTAGGTAGCTGCGCGGTAAAACAGGAGCTTGGCCTCTGGTGAGCATCCTCATTCTTTCTGAGGGGTAAGACAGATAAGGCAAGTAAAATATGTTTTCTACCTGCCAAAAAGACTAAGGGTAAAGCTTTGCCAATTGGACTGTACCTTGTGAGTTGCTGGAGAAGCTCACTTCCCATTAATATCAGTGAGATTGCTGTGGGAGCTTAGCAACTGGTATGCTGTAAGCTGTTATAAGGGTAATGAAGGGGGATGACAGGAGAACATATTAATGCAGATGCACGTGAGGCTGAAGCCATCTGTGGTCTGTATTAAATAATGCATTCAGGTGATACTTCACAGATAGTAACGGCTGTACTTGAACAAATTAGTCCTCACCCTGACCGCTGGCTTTCTGCTTTACAGATGTGACAGTACTATTAGTCAAAATATATTCTCCCCAAAGCTGAAATGGTATTTGTTGCTGTTTGTCTTTTCAAATGCCTTTCTTTTGTCCTCCTTTCAATTTAATTCAACTTACTTGTGTTTATCTCGATAGCATCCTGTAAGTACTTTCAAATATAAATGTACTTCTCAGTTTTCACTTCTTCTAAAGCTGTGAATAAAACATGGTTTAAAATTATTCCATCACACAGATGAGCTCTTCACTTATCCATATTTTACATAAAGCAAGGGAGGTATTGCTCAGTTCTCTCATAGAAGCACTGATGAGGGCAGCAGGTCCACATGTTGTTCCCAAGGACAGCCTAGTAGGACTGAACAACGTCGTACATGTTGGCCGCTAGATCTCTTCTGTCCTCAGCTTCCTGCTAAAACAAATTCATTTTGATTGCTTCACACAGTAAACTGTTGTTGACCAATGTAATGCTGAATGGTGCTGGTGGCTGACTCACCACTCTTGGCTTAACTACTGCACAGCCTAATGAGTAAAAGTGAGATATCACTAAGAAAAAAGGGCCAGTAGCTAACAAAGCAAGAAACAAGGAACGAGAGAAAAGGGAAGCCGTGGTATGGATAGAGAGCATTGAGAGGCAAGTCACTAACGTTTTGCCAAATCTAAGCTGTATTTACTTTCCTGATGCCCATTTTCTCAGTAAGACACAGGTTTTGAAAATGGAATGCATAAATACCACACTGTAGAAATTAGCTGAGAAGCAACATCTTAATATACAGCACAAGAGTTCACAGAGCACTTCTGATGGTGAGGGAGTCTGGGTTCCTAAACAGTCATTTCCAAAGAACGTTAAAAATATTTGTGGTGAAATAGCTGGTGAAATGCTATTTCTGAGCTGCTGTCTGCTTAAAGCATGAATGATCTTACAGCAGTACTACGTGTTTTCTTATCAGTGTTAAGCTTATCTTATAAACATATCTTCACTACGTAAAGTAAGTTAAAAACATCCATTCTAAAACTCGGATGCAAAGAGAATGTGGCTTGGATGCTTACTGGCATGAAGAGAGATATCCTGTCTTATTCTTTTTTGTTCTGTGATACAGTTGTAGCATTATCTGGTATCCAGGACTTTGAAGGATCTATTGTAAGCTTGTCAAAGACTTTTTAAATTACTTTGGTTTTGTAAATATTAGATCACAAAAGCCAAAGAATGAGACCCACAGACTTTCATTAAACAATGTGTTCCATTATTGTTTTTTCCTGTTTTGGAACTGAAATGAAACTACCATTAGTAACACCCTGTATATTTTCTTCTTTCAATGAGGAAAAAAAATCTGTTCTAATAGTTATCATGTCTATAGAAAAGTACATTCAAAGTGTAGCTTAGACACTAACCAGTTATCACCGCATGCTGCTTGTGCAATCAGAGAGAAGAGGGGCCTTGAACAAGATCCTTGATGTCCATGACAGAGCCTGGGTGAGACAGGAATGCTGGCCCATGATCAGTGTCTCATCTCCTCAGTGACCTGGGCAGTTCAGGACCGACAAGCTATGGGACAATTCTTCCACTTGGCAGTTTTGCACATGGGAAGGAAGTATTCTCACAGCAAGTGGTAACTTGCCTAGCAGCTTTTCTGACTAACACCCACTGGCTTAGAGTGATAAGAGAGGCAAGCGTCACAGCTACAGGGCAGTTGGTGGAGTATGGGTGTGAAGGCTGTGTGGTTGGAGGATAGGGTTGGCTGAGCCTTAACTTGGGAGTCCAGATTAAAACAAGAGTCTATAGTTGTGACAGTTCTTCAATGCAAATATTTGGTGAGGCTGTTCATTTCCACAGTGCTCAGTACCATAAACAGTCATCACAATACCATCACTTACTAAATATTTTAGCTTTATTTTACAAATGGGACAACCTTTTTCACAGCCAAGTGGCAAGTGCATCTGGCAAGGCAGGTTTAGAAGTTGGGATATCTTGGTACCTTTTCCTTAACTCAAATGACTGTTTCTTCTGAGCCAGAGCAGTACATAAAATATACAGGGTGGGGATGAAATCCCCTCTCTACAGAAATTAATAAAACTCAGACATTATGGTGCACATACATACCCTTTAGGTCTAAGTTATTCTGTTCACCAAACCAAATTGCTTACAAATTGGCAAACTAACAAATATCAGCATTTATCAAAATTAAATCCATATGTTCTTCAAATCCACATATCAACTATTTCCAGATGTAAAAATGCATGGATAGTTTTTTAAGGAACCTCAGTCCCGCAGTCATTTTCCACCATGATTCGCAAAATTAGCACTGTTCACAAGCAATACACAACAATATTTGGTCTTTTCAGGAAACAATACTTGTTGCTTTCCTTAGAGCCAGGTATCCTGTAACCACATCTGAAGGGAGCATCCGAATGTAGGCAAATTCTTCAATAGTACTAAATCTTAGCTTGCTCTGGGGATCTGTGTAATTTGCCTGAAAAACAAACAAAAGGAGAGGCACTATTCAAATCAAATCTCAAAACAGAATACTAAAAAAAGTATCTAATTACAAGACTACAAAATAATGAGTTTCTTTTCCCAGTAACAGCACTGCTGTTCTACCATGTGACCAAGGGTTTGTACTTTTTTCTTTCTCCTCATGTCAGAACTTAAGAGATCTTAACAGACCCCTATAAAATCACATTAGAAATGCATTAAACACAACAGAGAGCTGAAATAGTTTCATACAAAACACTGTGTAAAAGAAATTCCTCAACTTTCTAAACTCACCCTAGCAACTCTGTGCCTTGTGCAGTCTCTCTCAAGGCAGCTCTCCAAAGAGTCAGGCTGCTGCCAATAAATTACCCACAAAGAGGCTGAATTATGGGTGCTCCGATAGCTTTGGACTGATTTTCTCTTCCTGCATACAACTTAGCTTTTAATTTACTTTAAAGTGGCTGTTAAAGCAAGGGAGTCTCAGTTTATGGTTCTGTGACTGAACTGATAAGAAATTTGAACTCAGTTTAGTGCTTTGCTACAGATGCCTGCTTTCAGAATAGCAGCCTGGCCAGCTCACCCTGGGCTATGCTTGTATCCCCTGCTATATTTGGACCCTGGGTGCCTAGAAGCAGTGCCAGTTTCCTTCATCTTCTCCCATTCCATGTTGCTACAGAAACCTTGAGCTCCGGGGCAGCACAGGAGGCTAGGCTGCAAGAAGGAAGCTTCAGAGTATTGCCTCTCCACCTTCAGCCTTCAGGGCAATCACTGCCTGTTCAGCACTGGATTGCGAAGTGCCTGCAAAGGTTCTAGAAATGTTCTTCTGTAACATTTTTAATCTGGCAGGCTGCAAGGCACAGGCAGTTGATATCCCTTAAGAGACTGCTACTAAAAAAGAAAAGGCCAGGAAGAGCCAGAGCATTCCCCTCGTAAGTGCAGAGCCCTCTGCCACTTTTATGTTGGAAAGGATCTGTTGACTATGGTAACAATCCAGTTAATCATCTGCCCTGATAAGACTTAGCAGTAAATTAAGTGTTATTTGTAGCTTGTTTCCTTACAAAGAAATGCCACAAGATTAAAAAAGTGTAGTGAGCTAACAGTCAAATGATCAATTAATTTTCAAACAAAGTTAGGGCATTATGAGTAAATTTATCCATGGTGGTAACTTGATGTTACCATGCATAAATTCATGTATAAATTTATCTTTATTTCACACTTTAATTCTGCCCTTTTGTAAGAAAAACCTAACCAAGTAGACTGCTTTTCAATTGTGCATGAATCTGTAATAAACCAGCCAAGCAACATCTGCAATTTGTATTGCACATCAATCTAGGTTAAAAATATGGCAGAACTCTTCACCATTCTGATACTTCACATTGGGCTGTACTGTTTGCACACCTTAATGAATCCTAACTCCTCATTTATGCCATGACTTCAGTCTAAAAACAAAGTTTACTGCTACTTCAGCAATAATTACAACAGATTAGAGAAGTGAGGTGATTTTGCAAAGAAAAACCTCTGCCGTGTTTAGAAACTGAGTCAAAGGCCACAAATACATGCTCTCCAAATACAATAAATAAGTTATCTTGATTTGTTTCTATAGTAACAAGGCTGATCCATTTTCAAAAAAGGAAGAGAAATCTAAACATCTGAATGTTTGTTTTTTTGAGGATTTTATCTGCTTTCCAATAAATTACTCTGGTTTGCATGTTAAAATATCTAAATACTCATCTTGCAAATTTCGAAAGAATAGTTCTATTTTGCATTGTCAATATAGTAGATAATAGCTTTTGAATTCTAGGTTGCCTTACAAATATAAACCAGCAGCCCTGCTCAGGCCGTTGGTAAATTTAATTCCAGCTGTGTTATACACAGAAAGAGAAGAGGATCAGTAGAATTTAATTGTGGGGTTTAATATAACTGAAGATATACTGACAAGAGTGTTTTAATACACTTCCTTTTTTTGTGCCTGTTAGGCCATTTCATTCTTCCAATATTAGGTAATGCTAATGGATTTATTTTACTAATTTTTTTTCCACCCATGGGGAATCCAGCATTCCCACAGAAAATATATTCTTACACAAACCTTTCCAGATTTTACACAGAAAATAAAGGAATGCTTTTCTTACACTATATTTCTAAAATATTATATTATCCGACATGTCTTCCTGCTAGGGAATTAGCTTGAAAATATATTTAGTGCTTCTTATGAAACATTTCCAGTTTAGCAATTTAAAGGACACACTGTCTCAGTTATCTTAATAAAAAAGATCTTTTTTAAACACGGTATTTTTATCACAGTCTGGAGAAACCTTGCAGGCCAGGTAAAATAGGAAACTTGACTCACAATGCAATTAGAGGATGGAAAATTAAGGGGAGAAAAAAAAGTGGAAAGACAAAAAAAGGAAACAAAAGCAGCACTGAACGGATTCATATAGGAAGGAGAGTATTTATACTGAGCTGGAGTAGTTAAGAGTACATAAATCAATGATAGAAAGGAGGAGCTGACAAAGAAAAACTCAGGAACTGAGAGGAAGACTTATTTTCCATGGCTAAACTGACCCTTAGCTGGTAGGGATACGGTCTTCACTCACATCTATAACCTACCTGCACCATCATCTTGCTAGGTGCAAGGGCTGACTAGTTTTGAAATGCATCAAAGGCCAATGCTGGAAAGCATTATTTCATTCCTTGGAGATGCGGTAGAGAAAGGGACTTACACACTTATGCCTTCTGCCCCACATAACCCTCCCCCCCACAGGTCACAGACGTCCCAGCAATTCTAGTAATACTTGGGGTTATGCTACTAATTGCCACTAATACTTGCAAAGCAAATCTGAGGGGAGAGGACAGGAAACAGATAAACACCATTAAGTGACCCAGTGTGGAATTTTTGCTGTTTTGGTAAAATCTCTTGTTGTTTCACATGTCCATCTGATCTTTTTTCCTCCATCCACTGCATCTTATAGAGTAGGAGTACTTATGCAAGGGTCCTTATTCAGCTGACCCCTGCTCCTAGTCTGAAAACAAGCCGCTACTGCATCAAAGCAGGAGTATCCTAAGAGTACAAGACTGTAAGTCTGCCTGGCTCGAGTGAATTATTTTCCCTGAGTTTTTGAGCAGTCTCTTCCACTTGCTGTCTGCCAGCTCATCTGCAAGGGAGATGTTGCTTTTCCATTCCCTCTTGAACACTGAGGGTTAGCAGCCTCAATCCGAGCAACCCACTCCATCTCCAAATCATGCTCAAAGGCACAGGCTGGAACCATGCCACTTCCTAGGTGCGTCTCATTTAAATGTGTTACTTGAAAAATAAAGAAGTCAAAGAAAATATATGCTACAGATCAAGAACTCAAATGATAGGATATGAGGATTGCAGTTGGCGCTATAGTCATTCTTTATGCCTTGCACTGTGTATCCACTGTGTATCCACTATAAGGCAGTCCTTAATTAAGTGCTCATCCTATTTTTTTTTTTCCCAACAGAGACTTTCACCTAATTCAGTGTACAGAATGCAAGGTGTGTTAACCTGCATCAACATAACAAATGTGCACTTTTATAAGCATCTCTATGGGATGATATCAAGCCTGTGAGGTGGGCTAGCGCCCTGTGGATGGAAAACAGATTAAACTGTGGGAAGTGACCCAGAAATTCTGTCTAACACTCTTTGACGTGACAAAGTTTTCGTTATTGGAGTTATTTAGTGTAAGCATTACTCCATGCTTTTTGTAGTCCAAAATACAACATTCCCATTCATTTCAATTGTAATACATGCATGGGATTCTACAAAATAAATCACTGGGGGCTGAGGGCGAAAAGTGAAAAGATATGCTGTTACCAACACCTGTTTTGTTTTAAGTATTATTTAAATTATTCATGTCACATAGGAGCAGTGTCTGCAGCAGATACAACATTTTTGTTGGGCAGAATTCAATGTCTTTACTCCTGTTTTGTGCCAACAGAATCTTTGGGGAATTCAGGTGCCAAATTGTAACTACCGAGACTTTTGAAGCATGTGAAAACCATATCTAAGTCAAATGTGGGCTGGTTTCATTTTCCTTTCTTTTTTTTTTTTTTCCTTTTCTGTAACAAAACCATGTAAAAAAGCCCATCTGTGACACACAGGCTATCTGCCAAAATCCAAGTTCCAGCTCTGAAGCATGGGGGTATCTGACATTCTCAAAAGTCCATGCCAAGTGTCTGTCTCAGGCTCATTTGTTTGAGGGAAAGTTTGAGAGCAATGACAACAAGTGGTTGGAGGTTTTTTAACCTGAGCCAATCAATGTGATTTTGCCTCATCTCATGTTTGGAAATTGCTTTGCCATCTTTTTAAAACTTTTTTTAAAGGATACAATGAAATAAATCAGCCTCAGACAAACTCTCAGCATGGCGAGTTTCGGACTTTGTGGTTAAAGCTTGACAAAGTTAGCAGTCATGGAGACTATGGGCTACCAGCTTTCCCTGTAACACTAAAGAATCAGAAATGATGGGGACCAATGCAGCCTCTACAGCTGGGAACATGGTGTGATAGGAGAGCCACCTATCTCCCATTTCCTGGCAAGAAAAGGGATTTAATCTGTCCTGACATCTATTAACAACCAAAGGATTTTGTGATGTAGTGACAGTATTTGGGGTTTGGCCCTAAATCACTGGACAGCTATTAAGCACAAGGCTGAATAGGAACCTCAGCAAGTACACCTTTTACAAAAGCAAGCATCAGCTTTATTTCATTGTGGAAAGTGAGATGCCAATTTTTAAGAGAAAAACAAAATACTTACTGGAAGTCCTGAAATATCTGAATATTTCTTAGCAGGCTTAAAGGAAGGAGGAGCATCAATATTAAAATCTAGAGAGAAACAAAGGGGTAAATTCAGTGTGCTATATATATATTGAAATATAACCCAAAATAATGTAAATAGGTAACAGTACTTCTTTAAAAGGCTGCCTTTATGATCTGAGGTCTCTATTGACTAGCAACACTAAGGCAAAGAAATAAGAAGCAGAAAATATCTAGCCTGTTAGCACTGTACAGAAGAGCCTGGTTCTGCTCACCTGTTGAAGTACAAGTTTAATAAGCAGAACTGCCCTCCCCTATTTGAAATGTGTTGATTTCAGTCTCAACGAATTCCTTTGCAGCCAGTTATTTGCAAAGAATGGCCATTATCATACGCATGCTGTATGTTAAGGCCACAAAATGTTGCTCAAGATTGCAGCTCTGAAATACCATAATCCAGAAAAGCAAAATAGTCTCTTAAATCAGTTAAATCTTTAAGCATGTACCACTTTAAGCCCAGCCAATGACCTAGAAAATTGTCTGAATGTTTAAATTAAATGATGGAAATTGCTGTTCTTTGGTGCCCTTTAGATAGCAACTCTCATTCATAAACTATTTTAGGACACATTTGGTATATTTAAATAGTTAAATTGCCATTTTTAGATGTTTACAAAAATATCTTGTACCTGATTCATTTCTTTCCTCCTTCCTGATCTTTCTTGCACCTCATTCAGATGCTATGATCAATTCAAATGCTCCATGCATACCAAATTTCTAACTCATCATCTCATAATTCAAAAGACACTAATGCCACAGACAGCTGGTTTTAAATATGCAACTGAATTTCTTTTCCCTCCTTCTTAAAAATCCCGTAAATTGATGGTTGCAAACAGAACGTAATAGAAATAGCAACATCAGCAGATTGTCAGTTACAATAGCCAGGAACACACAGTAGCTTGCATTCTTCTGCAACAGTTGTGTCTAAAGCACTTCAAAAAAAGGCAAGCTATTTTTGGATAAAGCACCAAGTCTGACAAAAAGTGTATGCATATGCTCAATTCTGAAATGCCTCCGCTTGCTCAAGTAGAATCTGAGGATCACATTCTTCCTCTAGCTGCATTCAGTCGTATCCTACTTTATGAGTAGATTTGAAGTTTATCTAGATTAAGACCACCGCTGTAACTCTACTGCTGTAGATGTGCACCAGTTAGAACTGCTAATCAGGACTGCTAGCAGTGTAGTTTCAGCTGTGCTGAACTAAATAGGGGATGTAGGATTTAAACCTCCCAAGAATCTAGGATAAGGAGCTGGATAGGAACCTTCGGCTGAAGTCTAAACTATTGGAGGTATGTGGCTTAGCAGAATCTATTTGAAAATTGTTCAAATACAGGTAATCAAGCAGCAGTCACTCATCAGAAGACATCTGGGCTATATGCAGAGGAGAAGGCTCCTTAGCAGTAGAGGTGATCAAAACCTAATGGGAATAAGAAGTTTCTGACCTGCTTTGGATAAATACATTCCCTTGATTAAACTCTCCCTGAATGTATTTGAACTTTGTCACAATACTCCAAATTATATGCCTCCCCCTACTTTCCACTTAGGGCTGATGAGTGTGATTATACTAGTCTTAAACGTACTACTGGACCCTGTTCAAGCAGGATACTGCATGCACTGATGAAACAATTCAGGTTTGTTTTAAAGAAAGTTATTTGTATGGATTTTATTATTTATAAATACATGCAAAGTGTCTAAGCAGCTTACAGCTAGGATCATTTAGTTGCCATGGCAATGCCCTTTCAGAAGCAAGAATTTGTTTTAGGTTCTTCCAAGTTCTGTTCTTCTTGCCAGCTGCTGCTCCACCAATGCCGGAGTGCTAGAATTAAAGATATGGTGTTTAGAGAAAAAAAAATAAATGAAGAATGCTATTTCAGAGCATGACACTTCTATTTCATAGTCCTTCTGATATGTCTTATCTTGTCATGAACCATTTGTTATCCTCACTTATTTCATCAGCAGGCTAAGATACTGTACACTTTAATCCTGGCTGCAAGAAAAACAAAGCTTTTTGGACTGTGTCAAAGCTACTATGCGTACAATTAACTGAAGGAAATGAAAATCTCCTTTTTACATGGAAATAGAAAATCAACGCAGTCAGGTTTAGCCTGAGATTACAGGATTCTGTATATACTTCCCATCTTATTGGAACTTATTACTATGAAGTTCTGTCTAAAGTTGTGATTACATGGCTAAATTTTCTCTCTCCTTTTTACAGCATATTACGGGGCAGCTCTAGCCCTTTTAGGGATTAGAAAACGCAACTGATCTTGCAAAATGTAATAAATTTGATAAGAAAGTTTCTGGAAATTTTATTTTTCTTTCAAAGGATAGAAGACAGAAGAACAGAAAAGGAGTAATAAATAGAATGTTGGCTGCCAAGACAATTTTGCATTTTGAAAGGTACACTAATGGAAAGCTTGCCACAGGTACTATAATAGTAGTTTCAGTTATCAAATGTGATTGCTACAGAGTAATTTATTTATGTCCCTCCAGAGATAGAAGCTGCACAACATACTGTACTACTTCTAAATGATCAAAGGACAAGGATTTACAGCTTTACTTCAGAAAAGAGAATGTTCTTACATCTGGGGAGTTGTTGTTATTTCTGTTAATAATTACCACCTGCCACATCAGTCTTATCAGAACTCGGCAAAGTTCTGCAAAAACACTTCTGCTGTGATTGGTTTCTAAATTAGCTTGTTAAACTGCTGAAGATGATAGAAGGAAGAATTCAATGAGAAAGCTTTTTTCTGTAGATGCAAGATATATTCAGAAAAGATGCTCATAAGCTGATGATATATTGTGTTTTGGCAATGAATATCCAGTATAGAAAGTTCATACAAATGTTTACTCTGAGGGTAACATCTTAGTAATCTAAAGATCATTGTAAAATAGAGACTGCTGGAATATGAAATGAAAATAGATGTAATACTGCAATAGTAATTCAATTAATTCAATTAATATCCCCCCAAATCATTGCATAATGATTTTTTTTTTCAGTGACCTGGTTTATCAAAAGCAACTATTGGGTTTATATGAAGTTATACCTCATAGGAATTGAGGTATTACCTCACATACCTACAGTCAAAAGGCAATGACTGCCAAGTGCAAACGAACCAAGCAAGCTCTGCACTAGCGAAGTTCAGGGAAAGCTGGAACTAGGACAGGTGATGATACTCATTGTTCTGCACAATAGTTGGAAGGTCTCCTTCCCCATCCCCATTGCAAAGGGATGCAAATTCCATTCAGGTTAGAAGAGGGTAATTGCTTTCTTCTCTGCTTTTAAGGCTATCCTCAGCAGTGGTTCAAACTTGGGTATGTTCATGAGATAGACATTATGTGATTTATTTTCTTCCTTTAAAAGCAAGTTAGGCTGGCAGGATGCAAAACATCATCCAAATTGTTACCACCAGTTCATATTGACAAAAAGCTAGCTAAAACTCAATACATTTCTTCTCAAATTAGTTACAGTACTGGAGAGGACAATTTCATGTTTTTATTATAATTGTCTATTATTTCTGCAGCAGTTTCCAAAGGCCTTGTACATTCACAATTTTGAGCATGCAGGCATTAGTATTGCCTCTTTGGAAATGGTGACATCCTCTAAGAACAGAAGCACAAGGCATCATGGCCATTTAAATCCCTTACGGAAGCTATATGGAATGCCTCTGGGCACAAATGTAGCTTTTCCAATAAGCCCCATTTCTCAAAGACACTGGTACTCACTGGAGCATTAGAGTGAGCAAAATATATGGTTGTTTGAGTGCCCCTCTTGTGACAGAAGTCTTCTGCAAAGCAGACAGAGGACAACTTGCAAGTCAGAGATTAATTTTATATCCCCTACTATGGGATAGTGGATCTTGTTAATACAGAATGAAATCTGGGATAAAATCCTTCTTTCTAAGTACTGGCTTAGGACCAGCAGTCTGAGAAGTTTGCTTGTTTAGAAAGCAGTTGTACAGTGTGCCAATGAGTTGGCCTTGGCACAGTGAGATAAAAAGATATTAAAAAAAAACCCAGCAGCGACAGCATTACTACCTGTAGTCTTCCTTCACCTTCTCCCCCAATTTAAAGCTCAGAGTGTTTTAGCAGCCAGTAGTTCATCAGCCGTCAGAGTTTACATGACTTCTGCAAGCCAGCAGGCCGGGCTTCTGGGGAGCATGGAGCCTTTGCTTCTAAATCTAGCAATTACTGGAAGAACAGACACCACAGCTCTGTTAAAAAGTTTCAGAGACCAGGAGAGGAGAAAATGCCATTTGCTAATGACTCTCTGGCTGATTTCAATTTGCATTGCAGCCGGCCTTGGCTAGGAACTGGGAGATGGGATTCCTACATTCACAGCTGTGAACTACAGTTGTGGTAGTTTGTGAGATACCACACCATGCGCTTTGGACCATAGTGTGGCATGGGCTTGAGGTGTATTTCTTAAAAACTGTCAACCTTTTATTTGGCTGTTAAGCTGACTTTCTTCGTATTTACATTAGCAGTATGGTTAAGTAGAATCCTAGTTAGTGGTTTATATGAAGAGTTTAGAATTTCAAGTTGTTAAAATATCTGCTTACAATGAAGTTTGGATCTTTAAACGGTAACGGCTTGACGGTTGTTTCCACTGATCCTGTGCTGGAGTCTGTGTTCAGAAATTTGTTTTCATTCATGGCCTCTCCACCTGCACTCTGAAAAAAAAAATACTTGTTACTCTAAGCAAGTTTAACTGGAGACAGAGCCATCTGCTATATTACCTACCTGTTGTCTTTTTAGCCTTCCTACCTCTTCTGAATCTTTAAAGATGTTGTATATCAGCAGTGGAGAAGCATGAAACTGAGTATTTGTCAAGCAGTTTACAACTGACATATAAAGGGAGGAAGGGACTAGAGTGGCCAAAGCCTACTATGTAAAAACAGCATCGGGTTTATTTCAGTATTAAGGAAAGACATCTCTACATAATGCAAGACTGCGTGGGAAACCTGAAACAGCGGAAATGTACACTGGTACACTGGATCTATTTCAGAATGCTCAATATTAGAGCATTAATAGCAATATATAAAACTTATAGGTTTTTTTAAGGTTCTGAAGAAACAATTGATTAATCAGTTTATTCTCCATCCTTGGCTTCAATCATGCCTGAATGAGAATTGAGAGAAAAAAGAAGCATATATCTATATTAGTTTTAGTATTATATAGTTAGTATTATATATATACAAGCCTCACAAAATCTACTTGGGTACTAGTTGGTGTTTTCTAGGCTTTTCTTTGTGGTTTATTTATTTAGCAGGAAGAACAGTTAGGGAAGGTGTGTGTGTGACTGGGAAGCTAAAAATTTGTGTGGTGGTCTAACCAATTTCTGATAGTTCTACATGCCTGAGTTTATGTTGGTTTGTATTTTGTGAGCACCTTGTAAGTCTCCACACTACCAGAAGTGGCCTGTATGACATACATAAACATTCCTCATCAAATCCTGACCTATACGGAAGCCAATGAGAATTTTGCCGTTGAGTTTGGCAGTTCAGGCAATAGGATTTCATACCTTGGTTCTTTGTTCTTGAAGAACACAAAGCCTGGCTAAAAGCTAAATCAATATTTACTGAATGGGTGGTTAAAATGTTTCTTCACCTTCAGACAGATAATTCTTAGAACAAAAAAAACCCAATGCTTTCCTGTGGAAACCTGCACGCAAATCCTTCTGTGTTGATACAATACTCCTTTAAGTAGGAGAAAAAGAAGGACCATTCTTATTACTGAATTATGGGAGCACATCTAGAAACTGAGTATATAGCAAAGACCATGATTCAGCATATCCTTCTCCATGTGATTACAAGGGAAGTGTTTGTATTCTTAATTACATGCATAAGTAATTACAGGATTAGGAACTAGGCAAATTGAACTTTCTTTGGGGAAATACATCAGTTATTCAACAGTATCTGCTTTCAACACAGCAAAGAGACGTCTTAAATATTCAAAGTATGGTATAAAGAAGTATTCAAGCAAAATAGTCATGTTTATAGAGTCTTATTAAAATAAAACATATGATGATCTATTTTCAAAACAACAGTCAGTCCTCTGTAGTCCCCTCCCCATAGTGCAGGGGATGCTACCATAATAACATCAGTGGAAGCAACACTGAAGTCTGTAGCTCAAACTCAACTCTTTCCTTGCTGAGGACAACATTAAAAGGCAGTGGCTGTCAAAGAAACAGAAGAAATGCAGATGGATGTTTAGAAATATGTGCATTGTGTGACAATGAGCAGAGAAAATACCTTCAGCAATCCTGAGCAAAGTGTCTTTGTACAATGAGCTGCTAGGTTTCAAACTATAGTCTTGCACACGCATGCTTCCAACACTTTGGATTTCAGCAGCAAACATTAAAGTCAATCTTGAGAAAGACAAGGCTTGAGATACAAGACTATTTTTGAAGACTAAATTATCTCTGATACTGCTCATTATCACTATAAAATCTCTAAGTGCAGGAATCAGCACTTAGTTACTCTTCAAAGCATTCTTGCCTTTTATTTCGTACAATTTGGTCAGTTTTAAATGCAATCTTTCTTTTTTTTTTTTTATTAATTACTTTACCACTTTTGCCTTTTCAATGATCTTTTCCTAAGTATTCTGTTGTTCATGAAATGGGTTTTGACTAGCATTTCAACATCTCAAAACAGTACCTAGCTTTTCAAGACAGAGGAAATGAAAATAGTTATACAGTAAAGGGAAGGAAGCTTCCTTATACATACAGTTGTTGATTTCTACAGCTGGGTACACTGACATATTCCACTCACTGTCTTCAGTGGGTTTTTCTGTGTGGATTCAGCACTAACCTTGCTGGCGCATTTGGAAAGGAAAGTAAGGAACAGTTCCTGGCAGGACAATTCCTGACTGAAAATTCTACACATCGTTTCTTTTCCAGACCAACCCCTCAGGGATTTCAGGTATTAGTGCTGCTAAGAGCTGGGATAACTCACATTACAGACCAGATGTTAATTTTGGTTTTGCCAGTATTCCTTGCACAGTGGCAGAGGCAGCAGGATCTGGAGCAGCAGCTGCTGCTTTTCAGGGCCACATGAACACCCAAGTGATCCTCCAGTCCCATTGAAGCATAATGCCAGCAGCATCTTCTGGATCTGTCATGGACAATTTAACAGCAGTGCTTTCCTCTTCAAGGCAAACGGTGCAGGCTGGTGTGCAGAACTGTAAAGCAGCTTGCATACCATACTGGAAGGCAATTGATACCATGACTTGAGAGCCCTGTGACAGACTGGGAAACAAGTAAGACTGAATACTATGATCCCAGTTAAATTCTGGGAACTGAGATACAGACATACTTTAGAGGCATGTCAGTTCCCTCACTCAGCACCACTTGTATGAAAACTCAGATTTCAGCAGTAGCACTATGGAAGAAAGGTACACAGCTAATATGCTTTTCTTCCTGGAAAAACATTAAAGAATGGAGTAGAAGCACTGCTTCCCAAATAATGTGCTACTGCACAGAGAGCTTTGAGATGCTCTTTCCGTGCAGCCTGCAGAAGTCTCGGCCAATATCTTCGGCAGTCTTATAGCCACAAACTGAAAGTGTCTCGACAATCTGTAACTCCATCTAGCCTGTGTTTAAAAATGCTAGTATTTCAAGTATAAGAAACACCATTTAATGTTTCAGGTTTGTTTTCTGAAAGTTTTCTTAAAGGCAGAAGGGGGGGGGGGAAGAGATGCCAAATTAATTTTAACCAATATGGATCTACCTTTGTACTGCAAACCCCATATCATAGAATCATAGAATCGTTAGGGTTGGAAAGGACCTTAAGATCATCTAGTTCCACCCCCCCTGCCATGGGCAGGGACACCTCACACTAAACCATATCACCCAAGGCCTCGTCCAACCTGGTCTTGAACACTGCCAGGGATGGAGCATTCACAACCTCCCTGGGAAACCCATTCCAGTGCCTCACCACCCTAACAGGAAAGAATTTCCTCCTTATATCCGATCTAAACTTCCCCTGTTTACGTTTTAACCCGTTACCCCTTGTCCTATCACTACAGTCCCTAATGAAAATTTCCTGAAAGTCAGTAATACAGGGATTATACCAAACATTATTTACAGCCTGAAAGAAGATTGCTCAGTGAACAATTGCTATACAGTAAAGGTAACATTTATCTTTTTAACATTAGTTGAACAAATCTCTCCCAAATGTGCTTGGTCATTTAGTTTGGAAGATATTTCATTCTTCACTGACACGTGTCAGGGCAAACAAACAGGAATTAATTCAACTCCCCTTTGTAGTCCTGTGAAGTGATGGCGGTTTCGTGAGCACAGTGAGGAAGCGCCTGTCACCAGGGAACATGTACAGCTCAATGTGTGCTGTAACCCCCAGTCACGTGTGGGACAACTTCCCCTTCCTGCCCAACTCACAACCAGTCCCCAGCACATTTTCTGTACCTGGCCAGTCTCTTAGCTAACTTCCTCACTCCCAGTGTCCTAGGATAATTCCAAATGCTTTGCAGGAGGGCTAGAAAGAAAGTGTAACTATGGGATGATACTCTTAATAGCTTCTTTAAAGTTTCCTTTTAACTGATCTTGTCATGTAAACAACTCTTATGAGGAGCTCAGTATACACTGCAAGGAAAGAGTCAGTGAAGCAGCTTTTCATATGCACTTTATAACTAAATTGGGCCCTTTAAATGGTGGTTTATGTAACTAGGGCTATGGGGAATTTGCGGTACAATAGTTACTAGGCAGTACTTGTTTTTCTCTGTAGGCTGTTGAACATTATAACAACAAAGACTTTAGAGTGGCTTTACATTTACAGGGTACATCTGCACTGGCAAATGAAGGCGTGAATTAAGTACAGCTTATGCTAGTTTTACCCCAATAACAATAAAAACACTAAAGACTACAGCTAAGACATCAGTAAATTCATCATTTCCTTCCTCTGGCTGTTAACCTCCACAGAAGTCTATGCTACCACCTCTTCCCATGCTACCTCTCTCTGTTCTCCTTCTCCCAGTATCCTATTTAGCCAGGTGTAGAGCAACCTTGACTGGAATGGCATGTTTTAAATTTGTAGACAGCAGGTCAAAAGCTTCTTACAGGACCATTTGTGCAATTTTATTCCCTCTATAAAATTGAGTTTATGTGCTTTACCTGAATTTTACCTACAACCACAGTGTGACAGGTTGGCAACCTCTATCCCTCCTGGGATTAAAAGGAGCAACAGTGATGGGAGCTGCTTCTTTTTTTGCATTTAATTTCCCAAGACCATGTATCAAGTATTCAATGTATCCTAGTGAGTGGGACACTGTCCTCCCTGTTACCTAGCAGGACTGGGTGACAGTCACCAGGGAGGAAGCTGGCTGAGGACTTCACTTGGTGAGGAGACAGCAACAATTGGAGAGAGTGAAGACCTGCAGCAAACGCTTGGTTGTCCTGAGAGGTTTGTTGTAAGACCTGCCAAGTCTGGGAAAGAGACCTGAGCTAAAGCTTAGCTACCTTAACACTGATTTCTTTCGAATAAAGCCAAACCCCAGGAATGAGCTTAGTTTGGACCCTATTGTATATGCTTTCTGTGGTGGGAGAAAACACACACTGCGAGGCTGCCTATTCACATACTACTTTCAGTCTTAGGTTTTGGTAGATCTATTAGTTTTTCTAAATACAGTCTGTTCCAAATTCCCTACTGCAGATGTATCAGTTTTCACAGGATTTCCAAAGATTGCTCCATCTGTCTGGTTTTATTTAGGGAGAGGACAAGCAAAACTTGTAGACCATGGAAGCTGAATTCTTTGTTTTGGCTATTTCTAGGTGGAATCAGCACTGTGGGGTTTGGGATGGGTGTCTGTGATGGGACTAAATACCAGGTTGAATTAGCTTATTATTGTCTGAATCATCATTCCGTTTTTTTCTTGGATTTTTTTTTTTTCCCAGCAAGGATTAAAACTGCATAACTGAGTAACTAATACATGCTGAAGTATTATTTCTTACCTATTTACTTTTGGATTATGGTCTATAAGTTTTTTTTTCATTGTTTTAGACTAATAGGATTTTACAATGTATCAAAAACATAAAAAATATGAAATATAAAAGTCAGAGATGTAAATTTCTGCATTTCTGGCATCCTATCACTACATGGAATGCATGCCATGGCTTAGAAAAAGAATGGATTTGCACATCACTGAAAGTACAATATGATCGTCAGAAGCCCTTTTTGGTAGATGTTATGGTTTTACATGGCAAAACAGGATTTACAAATAGAAGGTAAACTGAACAGTGTGTTGGTGAAGGAAAACTTAAATGCATAAATTCTGGAAGAATTGGAAAGGGAGTTTCTAGTTTAAAGGAGCAAACCCAATACTATAAGTATTTATTTTCTGTTTTGTTTTCTGGAAATCAGTCAGTAGTGAGTTTTAACACTATACTGAGTACAGTAGTTGTAGATGAAGGTGACTACGTACGCAGGGTTTTGGTTTGGTTTTGCTTCTGTATTCAATATTTCTGATACAGTGGCTTTGTCTTACAGTGATAATTAGGAGGTTGTATGTCATTATTGAAAAGTAAGAAAAGAGTTCTGGTTGTAAGTCAAGCCCTCACACTTGGTGTCAAGTTTGCCCCAAGCTCCCAGTTTGGCTTGCTGAGGAACCCACTGGTCTCCAACTTTTGCATGTGAAATTCAGTAACCAGTTTAAATTATTTTTACTTACTTTTGGCAGCTGGTTTTCGTAAGTACAATAATAGTACAATGACATTCTTCATTTCATTGACACAGTTGTTTTAACTCAGCCTCATTAATGGTATATGTCTAATTACTCCTGTAGTAGGTTACTTCTAATGCAGCAATATCCAACTTGTAGCAACTTTCTGAGCTTTTAGCTGTAAGTTCTGTGACATCCTGATGAAGCTCTGGCATGCAGCCAGGAAAGGAAATGCTAATTTATGAAATCGATGGATAATACCTGTATTTTCACTAGCAGCCAATTGCAGTGAGTGAAAATGCCATCTGGAAACAGAGCACGGATGTCACTAGATGACAGCAGTGATGATACCAGCAGACTTTTCGAAACTAGGAGTAGACTTTGAATGTCAGCTTTTTAACAGAGTCCCAGCTAATACTGCTCATACTAGAACATATATTCAGCCACTTGATTAATATATTAACTTTGACTGTATAACAAGCCTGGCATAGGTGCTTGCACATTCTGAATATTTAATTCATTTAACTTTAAATGATGACAGGAGCCATTACAACTTGAACATGTACACTCTAGAAGACAAAAATGCAGCTCTTCACATCGCTGGGAAAAATTCACATAGAAAGGTGTCAGACTTAGACATGCTTAAGCTGAAGCAAATATGATGGCTAAAAAATTTCTCATCGCCAATGTTATTAGCATAGTGTATTTCTGAAAGCAAACTCACTGAAGACTCGGTAAGGAGGTAAGACTGAAGAAACAGCGCTTTCTTGAACAAGATTAACTCTCTCCATGTCTGTGACAGAAAGGTTTGCTGGGAAGACTTACTCTGTAACATGTATGAACGTGTCTTCCCCATCTGGCTGCATTTTACTGGTTCTTGAATTCAGCAGGAAAAACTTTTTCTCTCTTTGTTTCCACTCACTAAAATGAAAACCAATACAATTTCCCCAGCCTTTTCTCGTTCAGCACTCTGGTACATGGTAGCATTTTAGGAACATTCATCCTTCACAGAAGGCCCTGCCTTATTTTGGGATTAAAAAAAAAAAAAAATTACTTCAGCTTGAAAATGTTGAAGTGAAAGGAACAAAACCCTAAACTTGCATATTCACAGCAAATTCTGTTCCACAGCATACTGAAAAACTCAATTTACTAACCAAAACACCTGAGTAGTAGCCACCTGAAAAAAAAGCATTAAGTATACCGTGCAGATCAATGTTCTTGATTTCAAGCAGCTAGTAGGGTGGGCAACATAATCATGCATACAGTGTAAATTGGGAGGAAATCCATTGAAGTCAATGGATTTCATCACTTCGTCATTGCCAACTCATCTTAAAAGACAGGGTTCTTGGATCAGGTTTCTGCTTCCATTGACATCAAAAGTTAATCTCCCAAATGCCTAACATCAAAAATATTTTTGCTTAAATTATGACATTGTCCTGAAATGCTGCTGCTCCTTTCACTTATAAAGAAAGCTGAGGGAGGGCTGTTGAAAACAAACGTACAACACAAAGCTTGAAATAGATCACTGAATTATTACAATAATAGTTTATAATTCCATGTATGTGTTGCTAAACGTACTTCAGCTTCTTCCAAACATTCCCCAGAGGACTTCTGAGTCACATGTAAAACTACTTTTCTGTGCGAGACTTACAAAATCTGCCCTTCCTAAAGCAGCAGTTCTTTCCCTCTAACTTGCTGAGTATTTCCACTGAGCATTAAGAGTTAATCAACTATGCAAATTAACTCCAAATATATGACCAAAGTTTAGACATAATCTCAGCTGTTGGGTGTATTACAGGGAGGGAGGAGATGTTTGAAGCAGGACATGGAAAACATTTTGACCGCAATCTAAATAAGGATAATGCATAAAGACACATATGATGTCCAGAAAGCAATCTGTACATTATGTTTTCAAATTTTTACACTGCTGTTCTGAGGTAAGTAAAAACATCTTACATTCCAACTGCCTTAGAAAGGCTGAATAAAATTTTACTCATGCACTAAAAGATTGGACTGTCACAAAGTGATGGATGGCTTTTCTATGTTCTCTGTAGGGCATTTCAATACCATAGACTCCAAGTGCTCTTGATTAAAAGGCGACATTCTCATTTAGGGTCCTGTCACTGCCAGAGCTTCAAACCATTATCATTCCCCCACACTGGTGCGTCCAGTGGCAAAATACTTACCAAAATGTATAAAGTACTAATTACTTCAGACACTTTGATAGAGGTATAAAACACCCTAAAGCAAAGCTCTATTACGCTGTGTGAGGGTCTGAATTCAAAATTAAAAATGCAGCCAAAGGGAGAGTAAGATTTTAATTACATTCCCCAGCTCTCAAACATTTCTTCAAAACCTAGGGGAAAAAGACCTAGGAATTTCATGACACAGGAACTCCCTTCTTACTGGTATACTGCTCAATTAAGAAAGAAAAAAAAATAATCCGAAAAACTCAAGTTTACTTTGTTCTCTTCAGAATTATTAAACTTTCAAACACAGAAAGATTCTAACAAGCTTCAGTAAAACGCTTTGATTTCTTCTCAAGAGATTTCAGATGCCAAACATGTTTTTCCATTTAAAAACTGTGATAGACAAAGTTTTATAACTTACAGTTATTTCAAGGGAAAAAAAAATTACTATTTTCTATGGGGAAAAGCCTCAAATAAAATGTAATTGGGACGCAACTGTGAATAGCTTCTCACTATCCCAGAAAAGCTTGGCTTAATTTGCATTTGCCATAAAACTCCCTTCGGCTTAAATAATTGCAAAGGATCTCTCACTTTTAGATTTCTTTTGGTGGACTGGGACTATTTCTTGTTTATAACGTTTGACAGTTTTCTTTATTAATAAAATTGTAACTTGGACAAATTCATGAGCTGAATGGCACACTGAAGCAGCTCTGGAGCTAACAATTTCAGTATATATGCAATGCAAAAGCACATGTTAGTTCATACTTTTGCAAAGGGTAAAACTGAGCCCAGCTAACAGAATATTTTGATTACCCGAGAGAAAAAAAGTCTTCTAAAGTGATGGGCCTTAAGACTGAAAATTGATGGAAGCATACTGGCAAAAAAAGACCAGAGTAAATCACAACTGAATTTTTATACAGACTATCAGCACGTTCCTTTCCCTATCAGAAAAATTCAGTTCAGTTAAGGACTTTGGCTAAACTGCTTCTCAAAGTTTAAAATACATCATTTGATACAGAACAGTTAAGGTCAAAGTATTTCTGGAGAAAAGACTGGAGGATTACAATATGCTTGTGTGCTGTTAACATTATAATGCTGCTCAGGGAGTATATCAAAATCCTTCTGTTGAACAACAGGCTTCAGCCAAGACAAGAGAAGGATCCAAGTCCATTCGTCTGAACGTGACTGAACCAGGAACAAGGAAAGCAAAAAGATATCCGCTCCTGCAGCTGATGGGAAAGCAGTTCCATTCTGCAAAAATATTCAGTTTCCTGACTCTATAGTTTATTCTGTAAAATAGCACCCATTTTGACAGGAAACAACATTTGAGTAACAAACAAAAACATAAAAAACACCTCTTCATTTAAAATTAGTTTTGAGTAAAGACAGGGTATATCTTTCTTCCAGTGCTTCTATTCTACCTGATGTCCTTAGGAAAAATAGACCTGAATTAGTACAGTCAAATTTTACATTTGGATGTTATGAACTGGTAAACTGATACAGAAAACAGAACTTAACTTTAGCATTTGCAAATGCATATTTAGCATTTGCAAATTTTAACACTTCCTTCTGTCTGTCTTAATTGTCATTTTAAGTAGACAAAAATTCTATTTCTATTATGTTTCTGCTAACTACACCTACTGCTGCCATTATGCATCAGTTAACACTGGCAGTTGTACTGCAAAGGCTTAGCATTGCAGTTGAAAGTTGCTCAGAAGGTTTTTCCACTTTTGTACAAGTACCTAAGACTGCCATGACCAAAAACTATGTCAGAAAGATAAACGTTAAGTACACTGACATATGGAACATTTCACTTCTAAAGCAATTCAGAATAAAACTGTTCTTTCAGCAAACCTTCAAAAAGTTATCAAAGGCATAACATATCAGAGAGCAGTAATTGCATAAGATGCGCCAAAGGTCTTTAAAAGAGGACAAGAAAATAAACTATACTTTAGCTTTTTTAAAATCTTCAGAGTACAAATGTCATCTTTACTGTTTGTCTCATATGATGGCACAAAAAAAGCCTGGCATGCCCTCACTACTACATTCACTTTCCTTCACCTAGCAAACTCAACACAACCATTGAGTTTTGAATAGCACACCAAGTCTCCTGAACTCAGCAAAATTGTAGGCGCATTATCCTAGGGATACCTATTTTTAACTGGATAATGAAAAAAACTGATGACTGAACTAAAATAAAGAGCGGTAAATTCTAATTTGGAGGAAAATAAGGTAATAGAGGTATCTATTGTAGACTATTTTGGGGCTGCTCAGGAGGAAAAGGGGGGAGAGAGTTGTATAGTGATGCTAATTTCAAAGCAGATTTCTGAAACATTTCTTCAGAAACATTTGTACAAGTAGGTGGCTGGTTAATCACCTGTGTAAGTTCTGTGGCCAGCCAGTTTGCCCTGGTACAATATATTGAGGTTCAGAAACTGCAGCACATCTGAAAAGTGTGTTCAGTGTTTTGCATATCAATTTGTATCCCAACTGCCTTTTTTGCTGGACTTGAAACAGAACAGAACTATTACAAGACTTGACTTTTCCACTACATTAGAATTAGTGAAGTTTTGGTATCACATCTGCAATTGTAGGTGAGCGGGAAACTAGTATTTGATATTTTGTGATGGCTTCAACAGGAGTTTTAAAGAAGTTTCCCACAATGAATTATTTAGCAAATAAAGTAACTTTGGGACAGATGGAAAGGAGGAGGGTAAAAAGGGCAATTCTGAGGCTGCAATAAAAGGCAATTCTGGCTGCAACAAATAGGCTTAACAAAAATTAAGGAGAAAAAGGAATTTCTGACTTGACAAAGTTTAAGGTTGTTAATGTGAGACTCAAACTTGCATTGCTTGTTCTAGACTGTGTAAACAAAGATAAGCAACTTAAGGAATAAGGACTTCCCAGCAAATCACTTGGTTTGAGAAGCCTGAACACACTGTGCATGTATCAAGGAAAAATGAAGTTCTCCTATTCAAATATGTTGATTTTACGAGTTAATTTTGCTGTAAGAACATTGTGCTGTTCCTCCCAGGGAAAAGCAGTTCTACTGAAACAAAAGCTTTGTTACAGTGTAGGGAGAATTATATACTGTCTGAATGTAGCCATTGAGTTTTGGGCTTTATTAATGCAGGAGTCTCTGACTGCTTGTCTAGAGAGAGGACGCACCCATCTTAATCACATAAATCAGACATCTGAAATGAGACATGGTAACACTGACTCATTGTGGCTGGAAGGGGTCTTTGGAGGTCACTAGCCCACTTCCTATCCAAAGTGTGGTGAGAACTGACCTTGGACAAGGCTGCTTAGGGCTTTGTCCCAGCAGGTCCTGAACACCTCCAAGGACAGAGATTCCACAGCTCTCTGGGCAACTCTCCATCTCCCTAGCTAGAAATCAATATCCTGTAAAATAGAAAATACTGGGTTTATTAACAAAAAGCTCTTCTGGTCATGAACAGTCATATAACTCATGTTAATTACTGCCCTAATTTCTGCGTGTTCCATTTCAGCACTATTTTGCTGTAGTCCTGATGGTTTCAGGGTATAAATGTAACAAAGTTTCTAGGCAGACCGGTCACCTTTTATCAAATGTACCTGTTTATCTGGAAAATTAAGAGAAACTTCTGGATGGACTGCATACCAATACACCACTGACTAAACAGAAAGGCTTTTTATGGTACATAACTTTCATGCAGCTTCCAACAGGTTTTAACTCCCTGCTCCTTTCTCCTAGATGATGAGTATTTTCGTAATACTCTCTCCCTTCCCTGATTAACATCCCTGTACTTCTGGAATGCCACTAACCTTTTCTTCAAAGTTGGTCTACTTGATATGCACCTAACCAAACGCTAAGCAGTTGTTCTGTTTTTAGTTTGGGAAGTTGCTGTTTCATTTTCAGATTTTTAAAAAAGACTTCTATGCTTGCAAGCTCTACCACTTAAATGACACTACGCATACCTGTAAATCTTGTGTAATTTATGCAGAAACTATAAGTTTCTCAGCCTTCTCTGCCCTTCTTCTCATTCTTTCACTAACTCAGAAAAGCATAAATCTGAGGAAGCAGTAAACAAGGCAGTTGTGATGAGCACATTGCATCCTTATGAACACAGGAGTAAGTAATGCTACAAGCATGCCAACACTAAGAGCAGAAAAATAAAAAAACTAACTTGCTTAAAATTGTATAGATGCTTTCACCTCTAGGTCTGTGGATACTTGCAAAATTAGGGGTTTGGGTTTTATAAATTATATCAGATTTTATGTAATTCACATATTAGGCAGGTTGTGCATGGAAGTACATGGTAGTGCAACATTCTGTCTGTTTAATGAAAATTAAGGACATAACACAGAATAGTTTGGGTTGTAACGGCCCTTAAATATCACATATTTTGTCCCCCCTGCCATGGGCAGGGACACTTCCCACTAGACCACATTGTTCAAAGCCCCAGCCAACCTGGCCTTGAACTTTTCCAGGGATGGAGCAGCCACAATTTCTCTGGGCAGCCTGTTCAGTCCCTCACCATCCTCAGAGTAAAGATTTTTTTCCTAAATGCTCCTTGTCCACAGCAGGGTCTTATAATCAGCAAGAACAGTTCTTCCAGAGAAGGATGGTTACAAACAACATAACTATAGACACTCATCCTCCCAGCACGATGGACTCTGCTAAATTACATTATTACTCACAAAATAGTTTCCTCCTATCCATTTCAAATTTGTTGAATTAACAGTGATGCATTTTCATTACAACATAAATGCATGTAATTAGATGGCACGAATATGTAGCTTTTTAGCTACAGTTTTGGACGAAAAATATTTCTGATCCCTGTTTGCACAACTGTGTATTTGGCATTAAAATTATTAGATAAAACGTGCTACAGAAATAAATGCCTAAAATACATAAGCAGACCATTCTGACAACTACAGCAGTTCAATATGTGTTCAATACCAGACTATGGAGTCATTCTCTTTGAAATGGACAGAATTTCCATCCTTGGCTGTATAGGAGAAAATATTTCCATGCTCCCCTCCCATCACACGAGACTGTCTTTCAGCCTGGTGGTTAGGGTGCACATGGGGCAAAAAGAGATTTGGAATCCCGTCAGGCAGTGGCACGAACAGGACTAACTTGAAGTGGAGGACACAGCAAACACTTGTAAGGATACATGATATAAAAAGGAAGTGTCTGTGCCAGAAGTGTGCCTTGTGTTCTGTTTTTGAAAGAAGGGATTTAGTACCTACTTTCAAGAAGGCTGATAGATGTTCATGGTTCTTTCCTAAGTGGAAAGAGTTGCTTGAATCTTCAGGGCGAAGTAGGACTAGTCCATAGGATTTCCTGCTAGATTATTTTGGTGACATCTCACAGGGCTTGCCAGCATTTGTAGAATCAGTTCAGGTACTTAGAGATTAACTTATTTATTTTTCTACAGTAAACTAATGAAATCGCAGTGAAGAGTAAGTTGCTTGTAGTGGAGAAGTGGTTTTCCTTGCCACGTGGTCCTGTTACTTCCTTGTACTACCTACAACACCTGTTAGACCTCCTTGTGATTCAGTGGGGTTCACCAGTGCAGCAGGAGACAATACAGCTTCCTAGGAGAGGTGGGAAGTTGCCCTCCATCAGCGGCTGAGCAGGTCTGGCAAGTACCAGAGCTGGCTGTGAGCATGCAGCTCAGACTAGTGAAGATGGGTAAGAGTGAGGAAGATAGGAGACTGGAACTCTATAGATTGCCTAATTGAGCCTCTTGAAGTTGCAGGTATGCTTTACAGTGAGACAAGACACGCTGTTCATGGATATGAATTCTGCAAGGATCAAGTATATTTCACAACACGGAGTATCACAACTTTCAATGGCTTTTCTGCAGGTCTACATAAATAGCCAATCTCTCCATTCTGTTTTCTTGGAATGTTAAAAATGTGTTCAAAACCATTCCAGGCTACCAAATTAATATTTCTATTAGCCTTTCTAATCCAAAATTAATATATTTACGGAACTACTAATGCCTTGCTAAAGCAAGAACTGAAGTTATTACCTAACATAAGCATTGCACTTTACAAAACATAAACACAGTCTGACACCTCTTCAGATCTGCAATATCTAGACAGTTAATTTATTCCAAGTTTTCTTTTGTCAATCTGAGCCCTTTAATGCACTAACTGGATTCTGAGATTGCTTTTTAGGAGCACTATGTCTCAAATTGTCATGCTAAAGCACATGCATACAGTACTTTACAAAAAATAACCCATCCTATTTTATCTCCTTATGATAGAACCAGTAAACCACCTTTATTATCTCTCCTAAGTTTCTTGCATGTTTATTATGAATCCTGAAATTAAGTGGGATCACTTAAAGTATAACTCTCTATTTTCTGTTAGCTAAAGGAAAAAATAAAATTCTCTACTAGGATAAGGGGAGAAGGGTAAAAACCCTCATGACACCAACATATTGACGGCCAAAGTAGAAGTCAATAGACATATGCTTTTGCCTTTCTACAACATAACACATCTGTGTTTACTCTAAAATCTAATCACATTTGTTTGGGGGGCTGGTAATTCTCTGAGCCTGGCATAGTCTGGTTTGGAAATTCACATACTTTCATGATTACAGATCATCTAAAGTCTTCAGTATGTGATAAATGACAAGCAAAGCAAATTCTTAGCTCTCAGTGTTGACAGTTTCTCTTTCAATCTAGATTTCTCTATAACAGTAATTGCCTTTTTTTAAATAAAGGTAAACTTAAAGCACACATACATTTTACCAGATTTCCCTGTGAAATCTGTTAATTGTCTTTTAATTGTCATTTTTCCCCATCAGGGACTCAAGAGATTCTGGTTCTTTAACATATTTGACTTCAAACGTGCAAGATACAAAAGCTGGTACCCGAGGATAATCCTGACCCTCATTAGTGGACTGCCTAAATATAAACTGGTTTTTGGAAGAGTACAAAAACCCATGGAAGAAAAGACGCTTAATATTTCAGCTGTTCACTATCTGCTTTGTTGCAGAAAGTATCTTTGTGGTCTTGTTTGAAAGGATTAGGAGACTAAGCGATGACCCTTTGAGTGCATCATTCAGAGAACTGCAAGTCTGGGGGATTTTCAGTGCTCTGTGGATTGATCACATGCAGCATGATGCCAGAGTATGTTACCCATCTGTGGGATAGATGCCCCAATTTAAACACTACCTGCTAAAACTCTTGTTAAGATATGGCAATTTGTTCTAAACTGGCTGCTAGTTTTGTTAGAGACAAGACTCTTGGGATGTAAGTGTGTAAGCAGCTGAACTTAAAGAGCTCACCTCAAAAGTTCTTATCAGTAACTACCAAGCAACTGCACTGTATTATGATATCTGTACTTTATCCAATGAAAGTGTCATTTAAGTAAATTTAATTAGGTTTGAGTTAACATCCCCTGGGAGCACATTACATCTATGAAAGATATCATTCCAGGCAAGCATTAGCTTCAGACTGGCACTGCTTCATTGGTTAAATTCATATATTTTCTGTTGTCATAACCTTAAGGGCTGGGAGATGTTTAAAAAACCCAAGAAGTGTAGTCTAGAGTATAATGACACGGTAGCTTTTTAATAAACTGGCAAATACTTATGCACTTATATATGCTTACTATCATGCTGTATCAGGGTCCTGATGTCTCTTCCAAGGAAGGTGGATTGGTAAGAAACACAACTTACTAAATTTCCAACTACAAAGGAAAATCATGCTTTTCTGTTACAGGCAGTCTTTTATGGAATAATGTTATAATAATTAGAATAGGTTTAGTGGTATAATGACTGGAGTAAAGAAGGTCTGAATTCTTAAGTAGGCAATTTTTAATTTCAGATCGGAAAGTTATTATACTGTGACGCACAAGAGGAGGTACTTGTCCCAGAACATGGTGAGAGCAGCAGTTCAGCTCAGCAGCTGTAGTGGTATTCACTTGATTCTGTAGTTACACTCACTCACCCTAACCTCATTTTTCAGGAAATTACAGCCAGATCAAATGGACTCCCTAAAATAAAGCTATTTTTAAATTGGTTTGATGGTTTCCTACTTACAGTGACAGGCTTGTTAAAACAGCACAGGAGGAGAACTGATTAAACTTACTGATGGTTTGCAGTCCAACTGCATGCTGTTTATGTACTAGGGTAAGCTCTCTGTCTTGGCGGACAGCTTTGGAATACCTAACGGTAACCATGTTAATGTGTATGTATTTAATTATTCTTGTTAAACTCTACTCTGATCTTCAGTTTATGATATAAAACTTCATTGTTCAGTTACATTTAAAATAAAAATGGATTTCTAAGCTCCTTTTATTTTCATGTTGTGCCTGAGAGAAGCTTATTTTAGAGGACAATAACTTTAAACCATTTTGACTTTATTTTCCAGTATTGTTGTATAGCTTCTGTTTTTAAGCATAGAACAAGAAACACATAAAGTGTTAAGTATACACGAGAGCAGATACATAAAATGGAAGGTCACCAGTAGTACTGCTGCAATATTCACAATTACAGATAAAATCAGCGTATTTGATAATTTAACTCTTAAATACCACTGCAAGTAAGAATTTGTTTTCTAAATGGTACCAAGACCTGCCCTTGCTACAGTGATGGAGAAGAACGAAGCAGAAGGTATTCTTTGTGTATTTCCACAGTCCACAGGGTAGATTACATCAATTCAAAATGTAAGATGAAACATGGTGTCATTCTCAAAGTGAGACATTCACTTTATCACGTAACTCTGAAGCTGTTTCACAAATCATGCAAGTAGATACATATTTACTATAGTACTTAGCATATTTTCTCTCTTTAATTGTCATCCAACAAAATCAAGAGACTTTTTTTTTTCCAAATCACCGTCTTATCTCACTGCAAATTTTATCTTTAAAGCTTGCTATCTGTCATGGGCAAGCATTCTGTTTCATCAATTACATCATGATGTGGCATATACTCTTAAAAGGTTCCTGTTGCTGTACAATCTATAAAAATCATGGTGTGAACATTAAAGGAGAAGAACTGCTGGCATTTTAAGATCTGTGTCAAGATTCTATCCCAGGTTAAGTGACAGCAATCAAAAAGAAAGGAGACCTGAAGACAAATCTGTACGAGAGCTGAGCCAGCACAGCAGTTATTGGGAATCATTGGACAAGGACCTCTAACTGAACGGTGCTACATAAACAACTCAACAGCATTGTTTTTGATACAGGAATGTTACCATTTAATATATATACTAATCCTCAACATTAAAATCTTCTCCTGCAGCAAAGACTGAGGTATTTTTCAGTGACACAACTGCATGGGAGGAATAATTCTGTAATGCTAATGAAAATGATGTCATCAATTTGCAATCATGTTTTCCTGTAAACTCGCTTTTGATTTTACATTTGGCAAATACAGGCATTATATCCAAAAAAGCATGTGTCTCCTTCTGCAGACATGACTGACAAGGCCTGTGTGCAATATGCTTCCAAAACAAACATGACTCAATACCTTTGGGTCGGTAACTCATACGAATGATGAAGAATGTTTTTTGGTAATATTCCTAAAGTGTATCTTAGAGAAAGTAGCAATTCGTCTGTTGGATAAACATAATCAATATTGGGTTTATAAAAATTTGCATGCTGTGTGATAATTGTGGCTTCTTGTAGGATACACACAGTTACACAAACTACTTGATTACATGGCTATACTTAAGCAAATTTGTTATATGTAAAAAAATAAACACATTTTTGAAATCTACAGCTTTACCAGACCAACATGTCTTTCAGGGCGAGCACTGAGAGAGCCACTTGACATAAAGTATGCAAAAGAAAAACAAACTGTGTGATTTGCGGAACTTACAAAAGCCCCTTTTTGTGTAATTTCACAGTGATGGAATCACAGATGTGGGTACGTTCACAGCTGGCACAATGTGAAGTGTATTTTCATGTAGGCCAGGCACTAGGTCCTCAGCAGAGGTTACCAGTTAATATCATGAGAATATTATCTGAGTTCCCAGATCCCAATCTGACCCCCGAAATTAGTCACAAAACTCTCCACAGGAATCCTCTTGCCTATAGTTTGCTAGTCAACCAAGGAAATAATTCACTATTTCTGTTTCACAATGTCAGTCTATTTCAAACAGAAACCATTTGGTGCTGAGCAATAGCACAATTTATATGTCTTCTGAAAGGCTGAAATTAATATTAAAATATTAAAAGGGTTAAGAAAAAATATAAAAAATATTAAAAGGGTTAAAAATATTAAAAGGGTTAATTAGGAAAGTGAACAGTCAGAGGACTAATAAGTGCTACCTGCAAACCTGTGCTGAAAGCGGTATGTATTAAAGGTGAGTACCTATTAGACTGCTAGATGAATGTTCCTTGTTTGGAGTTAAAAAAAATAAAAATCCCACAATGACTGGATACTTGGTATGTAACATATTTAGGAAAAGTATTTAAAATCCATGGATGACCTAGTCTCTGACTGGCTTGGCCACCTAAAGATTGGGTAAGTTATAAAATAGAGTGTTAAGTGTTTGCTGACTGTCTATGTTCTGAATAGCTCAGCAGACCAGAATTATTGAGTGTTTCATTGTGTCACAGGTTTCCTTATCCAGAAAGAGTACATTACTCAGCAATTAGCTAAGGACTTTATAAGGACTTCTGGAGATTTCTGCAGAAGAAATTGCCCAATGATCAATGCTTCTCACTCAAAAAATGCAAAGCCCCCATTTAATTTCTGTTTGAACTGGCTCGCTCCAGAGCTAGTCAGCAACAATGAAAGTGATTACCAGAAGATCAACGAGCTGTTTCGTGCCCCATTCCTGAGGTTACACATTTTCTGAGGCTCATCTTTTTTCCTTATGGGATTGATCTGCACTGCTGAAGTCAGTGAAGGCACACTCAAGACATAACATTGAGAAATTACTCCTTTCTCCACTGAAATCACTTGTGAGAAGAATTACAAAAACTGTTTATCACAAACTACCAAAACTGAGCTTGAGTAAGAGATCACGGATTGTCTCAGAATACTGGAAGCTGTCCACAAGCTTAAGTTTGGTGTGAACTTAAGAAGACAGTTTTAGAGGCTAAAGGGTTTGAAGGATTTTTTAAAATAGAAAATATTGTATATTAAATATTTAAATTATATATATCATATTTTATATCTGCATACACAGACACACACACATGCACACAGCAGTCCTCTCCATACTGGAAAATCCAGACTGTTATCCCTAGCAGACCTTCCAGAGTTGTCAAACCTGATCCTGCTCGGCAGTAACTTTTCACAGTTGCAGTGCAGTTTGTTAGTTACATTCAGCGCTACAGTTCACAAGCCTTCTAGCAGGGATAAGCCCAGGAGGAAAGGAAAATAAACTATGAACTATGTAACAAGGTGAAAACCAAGTGTTACAAGAGCACCATTCAGAATGAGGAAAGGTTTGCGGCTGTCCTCCAGTGTGTGCACAACGGCTTTTAATCGGCTGGAGAGAAGACCTGATGGAAAATGCAGCAATGCTCCCCTGATCTGATGGCTCATGTGCAAATGAGCAACCTAAGTGGCAGTTGGGCATATTTTGTAGGTATACTACTGGTGTAGTTCATAAAACATTACTGAGAAGAATCGTTCTGGAAGCAATAACAAGAAAAAAACAACCATTTTTTCCAACCCTTTTTTTAGCTACCAAAATCTTTCTATAAGTAATCCAAGACATATTGCATCTAAAGTCTTTACAATTGTCACATACACACTAACTCTGACCCTCTTCCCGGACTTATTTTGGAGCATGAGGTGCTCCGTCGTGTTCAAGGGGCAGCTGTCATCAGGTGGGGATGGGTCTGTGGAGCTGTACGGTGGTGTCACACAATGCGGGAGTAGTGGTTTGGAGAAACGCACATTAACAGCCCTCCCCTGACCCTGTTCCCCAAAACTCAGGCTCTGACGTTACGTCTTCATTTCACATTTAACTCTTAGATCTACTGAGATCAACGAAGAGAGGGCCATAATGCAAAACCGTATTTGAGCTGCACACAACAGAATTAGCAGCTCACCCGAGCGCTAGTCCCTAGCTCTAGTGACGGAGGTTACACAGCATCCTCACTACAGGAGGATGAAAGCAGCCTGAACCTCAGAGTCCAAACGCCTATAAAGGACCCGTCGGCCCGAGGGCCGCCAGCCGAAGGGCCTTGGCAGCTGCCGGCCGGCCCCGGTGGACACAGGCGGCCTGCGGCGCTAACGACAGCAGCAGCGATCCCCTCTGCATAGGATAACGATCACACCGCCCCGCTCGCGTCACGTCAATCGCACAGGAGCATGCGCGATGGGGACAGCACGGGAAAGGCCACTGCCGCGCACGCGCTCTGCCCGCCCCGTGCCTCAGTACCTGCGAGCCGCCCGGTGCTGTTGTGGCTTTCTTCTTCTTGGTGGGGCCGCCGCCTGTGCCCGGGCTCGCTGGGCGCTTCTTGGTACGGGATGGGCCGCCGGCGGGAGAGGAGGCCGCCGCGGGGATCACACTCGCCATTGCTCCCCCCCTCCACGCCCGGGCTGAGGGCGCCGGCGGGGCGGAACCGAGAGAGAGAGCTTGCTCCTTCCCCGTACCGGGCGGCGGGATGCGCATGCGCAGTAGCGGCGGCGCGACCTCCGCTTCGCCGTTCTCGTCTAGGTTGTGTGGGGGAAGGTGCTAATCATGTGGGGATCACAGGATGGTTTGGGTTGGAAAGGACCTTAAGATCATCCGGTTCCAACCCCCCTACCATGGGCAGAGACACCTTTCATTAGGCCAGGTTGCTTCAAGCCACGTCGAACCTGGCCTTGAGCACTGACGTGGATGGGGCATCCCCAGCCTCTGGGCAACCTGTGCCAGGGTCTCAGCATTCTCAGGCAGGTCATGGCGGTTTGGCCCCACTTGCAAGTTTTTCCACCACGGGTGCGTGAGACCAATGCTTCAGCAGCGGGGGCAAACCTCACAGGAAGCTGCCTGCCTTTGTATTGTGTTCCTTCTACCAGGCCTGCAGTAGCTCAGGCCCCTTCTGTGCACAGTTCACCTCACCTTGGCATAGCCCTAGTGCTCCCGAGTGTAGGCAGTGACAAAATGTGGTAAGCTTGGGGTTTGCTAACTGTCAGAGGTAGGAAGTGTGCATGGCTGGAAAGGGTGCTTTCACCAAGCCCCATGTATCACAGAGGCTTTTCAGATATGCACTGAGCAGTCACTTGGGATGTGCAAACTAAAAGACTGCATAAGATTCGACTGAATGAATGCAGTCTGTAGTCTGGGACATGTGGGATCTAGTCCATGCACAGCTTGAGATCTGGAGTACAGTGCTGTGTTTGCAGGCAGTCACTATCTTAAGCCTCCTCAAAGTGAGGTAGCTTATGCACACCACTTTCAGACCACAAGAAGGGTCTGTGGGTCCCAAATGTGTCAGCGTTTTCCAGCTGCCTTGGTAAAACCTGCAGCTGGTTTTAATTGCGTCCCTCGGTTCTGAGATCATGAGCTCAGAGAAGCTTTCCTGTAAGTGTTCTATGTGGTTGTCCACACTTAAACTGTACCACCTTTAAAATGCAAGTTGCAAGTAATTACAGTTGTCATTAAAGATGGTAGTCGTATTTTCGAGAGAGCTGATAATGAATGTCTTTCTGGTTAATTCCTACTGCTACAGATCTGTTTGCTTCCATGCTGTTTTGACATGGCTAGTGACCTGGTCCAGCAATTTTTTTTCCTTTTATTGGAATCTGGAGTAATTTTGCACTGGAGCAACATGCCAGAATAGATTTGTGATGATTCGGACAGAACTCCAAAGTTTTTTTGCAGTCCTCTTGCTCTCTGGTGCTGTTTTATACCCTACCCCAGAGAACAAGTTGGTGGCAGTAAGGGGTTGCAGACAGTCCTGGAGCTGCTTGATTGATGGCTGTTAAAACTGATTTTAGTCTTTTTATGCTTGCATACATCTGCATTCAACATACTGGTCAACTTATTACCATATTTGTTTGAGGCACCTCTATACAATGCCTCACTACTAGGTTTCTAGCTGCAGCTGTATGAGATCCTATCCCAGCATGTGCTTTGTGGGAAGGCAGAGGTCCAACAAGTTGAAGTTCAGGCATAAAAATTAGGTCACATTTATAGATAGTGCTGTAATGAGGGCTGAGCTTGGTCACAGTAGGGGTGCCAGGCAGGGCTGTGTAAAACAAAAGCTCCGAAGGTGGCCTGAAAGAGAGCTGGAGACAAAAGCCTGGACTTCCAGGCTGTGTTCCAGGCACCTGTGTATGTAGCAGGAAAGCAGGACAAGAGTTGCTTTCCAGGGGTGTAAGCGAGGCCTTGTACAAACACCCAAGTCCCATCTTCTCCTCCCCAATGGTAGTTGTTGTCTTTCTTTCTGAGTGTGTGGGCTGCCAACAGCACTGCAAAGCCAACTGGTAAACATGATTGTGTTTGCCCTCAGTGACTGTTCCTGGCTGTTGCATGTGATGCAGTATGTGTTTCTGCCTGTTTCAGGTGACAGCCTCCTGTCGCATGCCCAGCGTGGTGACCTGAGCTTGAAATTAGCAGGAACACTGGGAATTTCCAGGGAGTCATGTTCGCGGACAAAGCCAAATGTGCTGTGCTGTGTGCTCAGAGCACTGATCTTAGTCAGCCTTTTTTTGTTCCCAGGGCTGGGTCCCATCCCTTTCCCACGCACATGCTGTGTGCTCAGCTCCCAGCATGCCCGATTAAAAAAGAAAGTGTGCCTTATCAGAGGAATGTTTTTACTGAGAGGAGCAACTTTAATGCCACTGCAGAGTAGATGTTGCATGTAAGTCATGCAGTGAATGAACATGCTGCATCAGTGAAAGTTTTTAAATAGCATTTACCCAGGCATTTTCTTATCTGTACCCATTTTTATCAATCAGTTGTCTCGAAACAAGATCACAAGGCCCATGTGTTGTTGCAGCAATATTAAATGCAATGCAATTTTACATGGGACCAAATGCTTTACAATCCCAGGAGGCCTACAACTCACTGGAAAATAGCATTAATGGCAATGTAAACGGTGAGAGTGTCTGCAGGAGATGAGTAATGGAATTAGGGATGTGGGAAGGGCTGTGGAGTTGCAAGGCAGCCATCTCCCTGCTCCTTGAGTGGCTGCCCACACCCGGCCCTGCTGAACATTGAGAGGGGGTGTTCTGGTGAGTAAGTGCATATGTATCTTGCTAGGTTCCTGTTACACACGTAAACAGGCAATTCCTTTGTCATATGGATGAGGGCTTGCCTGAAGAAGTGCACATGCAATTGCTAGTCTGCCTTGGTGTGACATGGCTTTTCCTCCTGCTTATTCTAAACCTGTCTTGAGGTGAACCCCCTTTCCCTCATTAGTACTGCAGTGCCTATTTTTTTATATGCTACCTGGCTAATAAAAAAAATTAAATACCATTCAGCAATAATCCTGCAAGCTTTTTGATGTGAACAGTCACCCATCTGCCTGTTAGTAATAGTGTCAATGAACTGGAAAGGCTCCTTGTACTTTTCTTGGTAATAGGTGTGGAAAAATGCAGGAGTCTCCTGAATTAGGGAAGAAGATCTCAGGCTCCTAGCCCAGGATTGTGAGGTGGTGTTTTGGTTTTGTTATGTGTGGGTTTTTTTTCCTTTCACTGAATCAAAAGTGGCCACAAACAATAGTTTTCTCATCACACAGAGGGGATCACTGTGAAGCTGTTGATGCATATGAAGGGTGGGGGATGCTTCATGATTAGGATAATTTAAGTTTTTCTATTTTATTTTTTCCTTCATGGAGGAAGAAAATGATGACAGCAGAAAATGTTTGGAAAACCAGCAGAAGGATCTTTAGCATGAATTAAGATAAGGCAGAGTAGAGAGCAAGGCCGCTGTGCAGGATGTGTCTGTGAGCTGTGGGGGTTGTGGAAGGGCTCTGCTGTGGGCTGAGAGGCATCACATCAGCAACGACTGACCTGAAGTGGAAAAAGATGCTGCCGTTATGAATGTCACTAGTGTGTACCTAGAGGTGCAGCAGCAGCTGGTGAAAATCCATAGGCCAAAAGTGTTGGGACAGGTCACACCTCATCAGAGCAGCTCCCTGTCCCAGCCCCAGCAGCAGCTTGCTAGTGAGTAGAGAGCTTTGCCAGCTCCCTTCCTACCTGTACTGTGAACTGGCCCAGCGAGTGGCTGCTTGCAGAGAGACACCCTACAACTGCCACATTTGGGCTGAGTGGGACCAAATGCCTTGGACGCTGCTGGACCAAATGCCTTGGTACTCTTCTGCTTCATCCAAAGGAAAAGCCAGTATCCACAACTATGAATTTGTTTTGCTCTAAGCTTTGCAATTAAATCTAACTCGGTACATAATTTACATCCCACCTGCCTGTTAAGCTTTCAATATTCCTGCTAGTTTTACTTCTGTACTACCAGAAAAATGGGGTTAAAAATTAAACTGTCTGTGGCTTTACTTACTGGCCATATTGCAGTTTATAAAGTGATTTAGTATCCAAAATGGTGTGAGAGCATATACATAATCCCTCTGTATACCACTGAGTTAAATTGAAGGCTTTAAATTTCTCACATAACCTACTTCTGCATTTCTTTTGGTATCTACAAAGTGGGGATAACTTTTTACTAGGTGGTAAATTGAACTCAATGTAGGAAGTTGTGGCAGTTAGATACATTGTCTAGTGATGGTTACATAGTGATTTGTACCATTACAATTGACTGGCCATGGTATCAGACAACTTTTCTGTTAATTCAGCCATCTTTAGAAGCATTGCACATATGTAATTTGTGTTATAATTTGTAAGGTTTTAACTCTTTAAAGACACGTTTTATTTTAAAAAATAACTTTTTTTTTAAGCTGTGTATGTGTCTATCAGGTGTCATTTGCATTTTTATAGAGGCTCTGGAAAAAGAAAGGATTGAAGTTCTCAGCTTCGCTGCTCTATCAGGTAAAAAGCAATAGATTCATGCAGGGTAGCTTGTGAGGTCTGGTGGCATTTTGTACATTATTCTTTAAAAGTACTTGGAGGCTTTGATGACTTTTCAGAGCCTGCAGCTTGAACTCTTGTGATTTGCATTTGTTCCCTGCAATTTGCAGCTGCAGGCGCTGCACTAGCTTTGTTTAAATATAATGCCAAGTGCCTTTAAAATAGGTATTTGAACTTTGGATTAAGGAGACTACTTGTGTGATATTAAAGGCCTTTTTACTGCACACATCAAATATATAATTTTCAATGCAATCTTCCTGTTAGAAGTTTTGAAAAAGACATTTCTGTATTCTTAGTAACACAAAAAGAGAAGCAGGTCTTTAGAAATGCCTTCTGTGCCATTTTCCTAGTAGCCTCTCCTTCTCTAGGTTTATTTTAAAATGTGATGAATTTGACACATCAGAAATGAGCAGTAAGAGAGGAGTCAAAGTGCTGTTCTGTTTGCAGTTTAGTTGTACTTAATTTGAATTTTTTTGCTACTAATAGTAAAGTTAGGCTGGCAGCACGCTTGCCACTTATCAATGTTGTTACATGAAGTGTGGACGACTGACCAAAATTTGTGTGAATGCTGTGTCTGGCAAGTTTAATCGAAATACTGTGTAGGCAAGAGAAATCTATCACAAGATGTTAGGTTAAATACAGATTTTGTTATGGTGAAATAGAGTTCTACACTGGAAAACAAGTGACATGTAGTGTTTGACTTTGATTCCAAATGCTACACTGTTGGCATATACTGTGAGAGGAAGAAACTGGCCATTGTACAGTTAATGGAGCCCTGTATTCTCTATATTCTGGATAATTATTTATTATGCAATATTTAACATATTTACCCACTGTCTCAAAAGATTTATGAATTAATTTATCATACCAGATTTAATCTTATCTTTTTGAAAGTGAAAATGGGTTAAGAATTTCCCTATTTACTTTGCATTCAGATTCTGATGAATGTTTTCCGCAGTTATTCATGTGAACAAGTTCTTCATTTCTGAAATGCTCAGCTGAGAAAGATAAAAATGCCATGATACTCATTTGCATAATCTTTAATACAGTAACCACCTTGAAAATGCTGTAGGTTTGTAGACTGCAAAAAATGTGGATTAGCTGAGTAAGTAACCTGATTTATGAACATAAGAGCTCTGTGGAATGGCAAATAGTTTGTGAGCAATCTGGAGACTGAGCATGGTCATAGAATTAATTTATTAATAATTTTAAATAAAGAATAAATTCACAGAAATAAAAGTGTCCCATTGAATTACTTAACAGAACAGGGGTTGAAGTGACTTAATAAACTGCTCACAGGGATTAGCTCATGCATCTTCGCTTGTTAGAACAAGTCTTCCAGTGCTACAGCACTTCTAGTTCTATGGTAATTCTTCATTTGCCTGTAGATTAAGGCTGTGATATTTTTACTGCAATTAGGATATAAATTTGAGTAAGTTAATATTGTCAACAGTATCTGTACTAGTGGGCCATCTGTGAATGTTACAGCTTTGCTCACTGTTATTTTCTCGATGCAAAACCCTCCCCACAAAAGATGAGGATGCAGAGCGCAAACACTGTGTGATGCCTGCTTGAGGACATCTTGACTTTTCTGGTAATCTGTCAGTCTCACCTTTTTCTTGTTTGTTTTCCGTATGGAAACTAGGAATTTAAGTGTGAGGTAAACCACAATGTCTTAGCCAACGTCTCTGCTCTGCAGAAATGGAATAGGCAATAATCACCCTAACTGAATTTGAAGATGCTCCCAATCCAAGTGGAGACTGTAGTTAGAGCATGAGATTAGAATTTAGAGAAAAGCTGGGGTTTGTTTTTGTAAAATATATATCTATTTTATACATATATATCAGCACATACAAGCACAAATTCATAGTTTATTTCTACACCCAATGATTTTTAAGAGTCATGTCTGTTGATCCTGAAAAATCCCTGGAGTCCATGTGAGGTGACCAAAAGAAGCAAATCCATAGTGCTTAGCATCAGAGTAATTTTTGTGACATTCCTAAAAAAGATCATCTCTTTTTCAGTAAAAAGTGTCTGTCTACAAGACACAAAAAACCCACACAAAATAATTGGAACTACGTAAGTCATGGACTGGAGTAAAAATGAGTGGGTAACAGTCACAATAGAAGGCACTGCAGAACCTGGGTAAATTATGAGCTAAATGTGAATCAGCGCTATTGCAGTGCTGTGAAACAGGCGTCGCACAAGCAGGAAGCCTTCAAGGCACATGCTGTAATCCCTTCACTTGTCAAAGCTTTGATTAGGCTCAATTTGAGTGCTATGTCTAGCTTTGGGCATTACTTCTGGACTCTCTCCAAACCCCCTGTATCTTTCTCAAGAAGAATTAGAGGATGCTCTGAGGTCTAGGAAGCATGATCTGTGAAGAATGATTGAGAATTTGGGCATAAGGAGGAGAAGGGAGGTGGAGGAGATTTATGCAGAAAAGGAAGAACTGTTGTCTGTTCTCATTGTAGATGAACTCAATTTTCTGAGCAGTAAAGACTATTCTTTATGCACTAACCATAATCCACACATTTTTATTCTTTTTTTTTCTACAGTAATGACCCGACTAGAAGAATCTGTTTTGTTACTTTCTGTGCTGCACTCAAGTGGGTAATATGTAGAGGAGTTTTGGTACTGGGAAGGTGTTTGTGGTGGTGTTTGCATTTTTTTCTTTCAATGATTGACTACAAATTGGGATGCATGGGTTTTGTTTTCTAGTTTTGGTAGATAAGTCCAAGGACATGAAAGCCACTGCAAGGCGGGAGGGACCATCTCTCTCCGTGTCTGTAACAATGAAGAATAAAAGGATTAACTTTGCAGCAAGGATGATTTAGGTTGTATTACAAAGAGCTTTTTTCAGAGAAGGCCAGCTTCTCACTAGAATAGCTTGCTTTTGAAGGTTCTGAAAAACAGGTTAGACATCTCCCACAGAAGGTCACACGCAACTGATGCTACCAAGAGACAGGAGAGTAGACGAGATGACCTCTCAAGAATTTTTCCAGTTCTGTTTTCTGTGATTGCATCAATTCTATTGTTATTTGTGAAAGGCATGTGCTTTCACACAGAGAAATGAGAATGTGAGGCTGGCTGTACGGGGTCAGATGGTTTAACCCAGCACGCCATCCTCAGTGGTACTTGAAAGTGTGGGGAAGACTCTACTAACAGGCCAGCTACACAGGACGATACTTGTTCTGTAGATGGTTTCTGTGCATATATTTAGTTGCTCTTGGAGATTTCAATTCTATGAATTTGCTCAGTGCTTCTTGAACAAGTCTGGGTGGTTGGTGTTCATGGTAACCTATAAACAGAAGTTACTATGGCTGAATCACCTGTGTGAAGACCCACCTTTCTCTGTTTTGAACCCAGTTCCCTTCTAGCTTCATTTGTTGGTTTTTGGATCTTGTTTTTTGGAGAGACAATAAAGACACATCTCCATTGCCACTAAATACTTTATAGGCCTTTACCTTATTCAGTCTTAAAAATTCCTGTCTCTAGACTCAAGGCTTCTAGCTTACTTACCTATTTCTTATATGGAAGGTGATGCTTGGATTCTCCTTGTTTCACTGTCTGGAACATTTTCACCTCTACATCCTTTCAGATGGAGGGAAAAAAAAAATGCATGCAATATTTAAGATGCTGTCACTCTATAAGAAGCAAAGAGATGTTCTCTGTTTCATTCTCAATTCCTTTTTGAATAAGTGATTTTCTGACTATTGTTGAGCACTAAGCTTATGTTTCCATAATCTGTGTGTCCTAACCTCAGGGTCTCTCTTCCTGAGTAATACCAGTTGACTCACTGTGTATTTGAAATTTGGACAGCTTTATTCTCCTGTGTATCTTTTTATGTTTACCTATATTGAACTTCCTGTGCTGGTTTATTGCCTAAGTGCTAAGTCACATAAGGTCTGTGTATAGTTCTTCATTATGAGTCCTTGCCTTCACTACCATAAAAAATAAAGTAGCACCAGCAACTTTTTCCACCTTGCTGCACCCCTTTTCCAACTTGCTTATAAATACAATGACCAGCATGAGTCCCAGGACAGATCTTTATGAGGACTGTTTAGTTCCGTAACTCTTTTAGGTGGTTATATTCACTTTTTTTTGCAAGTTTTATCTGTGTGAGAACATTCATTATTTTTGGTAGGTACTTAGCTTCCTTAATCTTTCTGGATAGATTGTATCAACTGGATTTTCCTTATCCATGTGCTTGTGGGTATAAAAATGCAACAGTAGTAGCAAACAGTGTGGTTCTCTTGTACAAGAGAAACTATTCTTTTCACCACATGCAAATTTGTCAGTTTAATCGCAGTATTACGTTCCTAGTTCTGATGCATAGATTTGCTGTGGAAGAATACAATGATTAGAATACAATGATTTCATCATCTGTGTCTTCATTTTTGGAATACTGGAATCATGAATGGATGTATTTTACCGCTTGAAGAAAGATTTTCAGGAAGAACATTGTTAACAGTGTGCTGCTGAGGATGTCATGTTATACAGTAAAAAATGTGCAAATCCATTTGAATATTTTCAATAGCCATGATTAGTATTTAAGCAAACTAGATATTATTTTTTTTTATTATTATTTCAGCACTGTTTAGTGTTGTATTATTGCTGAGATTATTGACAAAAAATGGGGGCAACCTGTTGTAGTGTCTTTTTTATTTCTTACTCTGTAGTTGAATATGGCTCAGCAAACTTGAGAAAGAGGAAAAAGAAAAAGTATCTTTAAGCTGGGGTTATGCTGTCCTAGTCATGTCAAAGTTTGGCAAAAGGGATGAGTTTACTTGCTTGCATTAGGTGGATATAAACAGTCCTTTGCAAATTAGGAATTTTACTAATTACTTCATTGTATGATCAAGCTAAAGATCTCCGGTCCTTTAATGGAGAAAAGACCATAATTAAAAATGTAATGCACGTTTTGGAGTAATTAAAAATGGTGTATCTGAGTACTTTTCAAAGTTTTTACCCTTCCCCCAATTCCTTCCTTCCTCCAATGCATGTCTGGCATGGGGGTGTGTTGTTTCCTGTTGCAAATATTAAGGGCTGATAAGAACAGGAGATATTGGCTTGATCACCTTTCATCTTCCATGACTGAAAGCAAATGTTTTCTGCAAGATTTTAATTTAAAAAAACAACCCTGCAAGTATCATTTAAATTCCTCTCTTGAAAGGTTCCAAGGAATGTCTTCTCCAGGTAAGGATCTGAGAATGCATATAATTATATCTAATCATTCCACCACTGTCAGATTAGATTGATTTTTAGTCACTTTTGTACAGATTAGATTCAACTCAGGTGCTCAGAGTGAAAGAAGGTGCATTAATCTGCAGTGACGTTTTGTCTCTCCCAATTAGCAAGTTCTAAGAGATGTCAGATAATGCAAGTTTGATGGTATGAAGCATTTCTTTTTTGTCCCATGGATTTAGTAAAGTTAAGGAGGTTCAGGCCTTCAAAGGCAACCATCATCAATTTAAGTATTTGTCCTACAAAAAATACAATTAAAAAAAAAAATGGAAATAAAGAATATTCCTGACAGATTTAAAGGCTGGAGACAAATGATAGTGGTTAAATTGAGATTTTGAGGGAGACTTGTAAAAAAAATCTATTTCTGTAATGTAAGCCTGTAGAGTACACATCTCTGTGCAGTCAGAATCTATCAAAATTTTACTTAGTGCATTGACGTTTATAGTACGTGTAAGTTTGCATGTAGTGGTTTCTCTAATGCTGCATAACTGTGTTATCTGGCATGTACGTGTTTCTGTGTAGTGTGGAAGGTCACACACCGATTTCTTCAGACTGCATGTGGTCAGACCACAATTTTAATTATTTTCAAAGCAGTAATACATTAGCATTTCAGAAGTGAACAGTGAAGAATGAAGTATTGAAAAATGAAGTGCAAATAAGTGACATTGCAATGTATGTCTTCTAATTTGGCAGAATTAATGCTGGCAAAGCTTTACTGTAGCTCAAAGTATATGTTTATCTCTTAATTATCACAGTTACTGAATATGCTCATTGCATAATCTGGGGTAGCAGTAATTGAGTCCATTACTGTAGATAAACAATTGCCAATTTATAGTACTTTAGAAGAAAAATCATGACTGTAAACAGATGTTGCAAAAACTAAAATATTGATACTATCATACTTTTACTATGATGAAATCTTAAATGATTTTCTTAATGTGCGGTCTGCCAATGCTTGTTGAAAATTGCCAATATTTGCTCTTTATTTCTTGGAGAAAAGAGGCTACTCCAATTCTACTAAAATATTTTTTCCTTTTCACACTTGCCTTAATTTTTGGATGAGCTATTAATTTTTTTTTTGTTTGTTTGTTTGTTTGTTTGTTTGTTTAAATTCGGTATTAGCTAATGTCAAGAAGCCAGTTCTTTTTAATGACTTAAGAAGATTGGCTTTTGATTAAATGAGAGCAATATGGGATATAATTTTAACTGATGGAGCAATGATGATTTTGTAGGCGGGTAGGCACTTTTCAATCTCCTACTTAAAAAGATATAATAAGTTCATCCTTTTTCAGGAATGTTTGCATAAATCCCAATTTAGTATTAAAACTAATAAAAAAACAACCTGGTAGGAGTTCAGTATTAATACCAGCAACTACTTTGAACAGCACGGTGAGATGTAGGGGTTTTCCTGAAGATCAGAATCCCTTGTAATTTTTAGGTTTAATTCTTTCTATCTTGCCAAGATGTTAACCTGCCTAATCCCCCAAAAGTGGTCAATATCCACTATCCCACTTTCACAGAGCTCTTAACTGATTGTTTAAAATTGTACCATAGGTTGGAAAGAGGGAATTTTGCTACATCTGAAACAATCTATATAAGAAATATGTTTAGTTGGGTGGGGTTTTTGTTTGCTTGGTTGGTTTTGGTTTGGTTTTTTGGTTTTTCTTTTTTTTGCTTTCCTTTATTAGTGATTATGAATTATCCAGTGCCTTAAAATACGTAACTACAGGACCCAACTTCTGCATCAGCTGTGACATCATATCAGACATCAATTGTCTGAACAGTTTCTGTTTGGATGAAGCAAGGCCTGGGCTGATTCTTCTTGAAAGCAGAGGAAAACTCGCCATTTACCATAGCAAGAGCTAGAATTTCTCCTGAAACAGGAGTTCCTTCATATACTCAAGAAGACTATGTGACTGTAAAATTGGAATTAGAACCTCTAATGTCTTATGAGAATGAGGTTGCAACCTGTATGAAAGCCTTTCCGCCTTCTAACTGCCCCCTTGCTTTGTTAGCTTACGTCTTATCATGTGCTATACAGCACTGATAGGTTGGATTTTAATATATATGAACATAAATTTTAATATTTGTGCAACTGGAAGTCACACACACAGACATACATACATATAAAAATGAGATAAAACTATACGCATACAGAGAAGTGTGTGTGTGAGTGTATGTAAAAAGCACTTCAGAGGGCTTTGCTACTATCATTAAAGTTTTGCTATAGAGTGTAATGAGAGTGAGAACATGCCCTCTGTTATGCAGAATTATTCTCCCAGTCTCAAGGGGCAATTTTGTATCTTATGTCTGCAAAATGAAACTGATCTCACAAATACTTAGCCCAGAAGTGTTCATTTAATCTTGGAAGTAGTCCCACTGAATTTAATGAGCCCTTAGATGGTAAATTCTTTGGGGCTCTTATTTTCCTTTGTGCCTTATTCAGTGCTAAGCGCAATCTCCATTAGCTCTTACATTAACATCTACTGTTACTTACAGCACAAGGCTTTTACTTTTTGGCTTGAAAATGCTAATTCAAACATATAGGCAGAAAAACTCTGAGGCAAAAGACAACAATTAAATTAGAATTATTCCAAAATTACATTTGAGGAATCTGAATTGGCTTTGTGAAATTTCAGAAGCTGCATTTCTGAGTGCTGCTGCAGGGGTTGTCTGATTTGGCCTTAACTGGAAAAAAGACTTTTACAGCCATTGGGATCTTTGAGAGGACTTCAGTTAGTAAACTCACCAGCCTACAGATGGATGCTGATAGTCAAGGTAACTCTGGCTTCTGTGTGTCTGGGAGTAAGTGTAGAAAACCACAGCTTTTGTTAACTCCAATGCTGACAGCCAAAGGTATCTGACAGTTGCCCATCGGGATCCTCTCAAAATCCATTCCAGTTAACAGCATTTTTCCAACTGACTGCACCAGCCTCGGATGAGCCTCCTCTTCTGCATGCTTCTCAAATCACATGCCTAAAATAAGCTTCCTGGAGGCTGGATTTGCTCAGTAGAATTAATGTGGTCTGACTATATATTTATGATTAAGTTACATGTAAAGCACAAGCTCGTTTTAGATAATTGACACACCATTTTTTTTCTTCCCAGATGGTTTCAATCTTTAGCTTCAGAGCAGAGGATAATTTAACCTTGCCAGCAGAGAATTTCTAGATTTTATAAGTTTATAAACTTTGTAAGCTTTCTGATTTTGTTAGAACAGCATTTCTATTCCAGTGGTGTAAAACAATGTCCCATGCTGGCCAGAGCTCAGTATGAGGGTTACAGTGCATGACCATAGTCCTTAGCAGCATGCTTGGAAAGAGTTAATGGAAAATTGTGTAGGTTTCTTAGGTATTTTTATCTTGAGGGGTTACTTTGCTAGCATCAATTCATTTTCTCTTTGGGGAAAAGAAGAGGGGTAGAAAATGGGAGGAAGAGGGAGCAGTAATAAATACAAATGTAGGCAATAAATCCAAACTATTCTATCATTGCTATGAGAAAATTAGGTGAGACAAGTTGATTTGTGTATTGGTTTTCACTTTAAAACCATATTTGAAAGGCACATTAGCTACTGCATTGGTTTTCATGTTAAAAAATGGTATTCTGGCTCAGCAGTGCTGTCAAGAAGTACAATATGTCCCACCTCATTAAGTATCATCTTTTTCCTCTCCATCTGTCTAGAACAGCAGGAAAACTAGTTTTCAAATAGAAAAATAATCAGTTTTATACATTTCCTTTCTTCACCTCTGTATCTGTATTCATCTAAAAATTCAATCAGATTTCCAGGGAAGTGCTTCTAGAACTACAATTCTAATAAAGGTGCCGTTCAGAACATCAGGGTCTGTTGTTTGGGGTTCAGTAAGGTGAGCAACTATGAGAGGACCCCCCCCCCAAAAATACATGGGACACATGAGGAAAGGAAAACCTGCGTGTTTAATAGAAATATAAACTGTGGTTGTTTGACATCACAGCTAGAAGAAATTTAAGAAGGGGGACATTTCCTTTTCTGTTTGAATACATGACCAAGTGTTCATCACTCTTTCAGTGTTAGAAGCAGTGGAGCACTTTGTGCCTGAATGCATGATTTATATGGAAGTAAATAACTGTGTCATATATAGGAGAAATGCCTTGGAGATTATCTGACTCATGACAGACAGTACTGTTCAGTTTAAGGGCCTGATCCGCTACAACAAAGTGTAATACTTGCCACTTGCTTAGCTGAGCAGACAGCAGCAAGCTCCAGATGCTGGCTTTACTGCTGAAACTAAGAGAAAAACAGCTTCAAAAGCCAGGAAGAAAAGGCAACAGCAAAACCATCAAAACATTGCCTGTGCTTTCAGGTAATTGCATTCATCACCATTCAGTTTTTGGGAATCCCGGCATTCTTCAGGTTAAAGTGATTCCCCTCAAGGGACTTGTATCAATGGCATCTCCTTATTCTTTACAGCAGCCACTCAGAGGTGCTGCAAGATACCAATTTTAAGCCTGTATTGTCTTTCTGAAGAATACTCCCAAAGACTGAATGAGGTGCTCTGATTAAACCTTTTTCTTTCAGAGGCCTCAGAGCAGACTGATAACTGTTCAACTAGTTGGAGTACTGATAATGAATGAATAAAACTGTTAACTTCAAAAGGTCACTACTTTGCAAAGTCAGAGAGTAGCTATGGGCAGGAGTTGGCAGCACACAAGGTTGGAGTCCCACGTCAGAGGTTGGGTAGAAAATTGTATTTTGTAGCTGAGATAATACCAGAGGATGTGTAACTGTGTGAATACATATTGTTTGCAATACAAAAAGCCGTTTTTAAAAAGTAAATAAATACAGGTTTAGAAAAAGGCAAATAGGCTAGCATAATTTATTACCTGCATTCTAAAATGTTTACATCATTAATTCTACTGTAGACACAAAAGGTAAGAGACCCCAGTGTGTCACAAAAGAAATAAGCATGCAAATCCATTTCAAGCCACAGACATCAGTTACCAATTTGCCACTAGGTGATGTTTAACAATCTGAGAGTAATGAAAGGAATTTTCAGGGAGAATAATTTAGTGTTCTGGGATATGCATGTGCTGAGGATGATGTCATACCCTGAAAGAATAACTATGCAAACCATAAATAGTCTTTCAGCTAGAGAGACTTAACACTTACTTTGCAAGACAGAGTGTTTCTTTGAAGAAAACACTTCTCTTTATCCAAAGATCTTCTTTTTATCCAAATAAGGATATTTCAAATCATAAAGCAAGTTTTACTGTTAAAAAATGTTCTAAACCGTAGTATGCTCTAGTGAAAAGTGAGACACATGTAACAAAATAGGAGCACAACTTAATAATGAAGCACAGGAATGGGAAGGGAGGCAAGACGTTGAATCCTTTTAGCACTATGTCACCGACTTGCATTGCAGCCTGAGGCAAGACCCTGGTCTGCCTCCCAAAAAGAAGGGTAACCTTACTTATGTTACAGGGTCACATGAAGTTTAGTTAGCATACTGTGTGGTGTCTCTTGGCCTTGGTGTAAGTGAAGCTGTTTGTCTATCAACAATGGGACCGAGACAGTTGTATCAGCAAAAGCATAGAGAACCTCAGGCTAAGAGTACATCCTACTCTTAGGATGTTGGATGTACATGTTTACTCACCTAAAGCTTGCACTGACCACAGTGCCAGTGTTCCCAATATTTAATAATACTGAGATCTTATGTACCTTCAGAGAAGTAGAAAAAAGCAAGATGTTCTTGTAAAGATGCAAATGTAAACCAGCATTTTGGAAATTATGATATTGTGCTTACTCTTGGCTCTGATGAACTGATTAGCCTCAGGATTAGTACCAGGTAACTGGAATGCAGTTTATAACCCCAAGCAGGTACTATATTACCTTCCACACCCACTGCCACCAACTGTGTTTTGCTGGTGACTTCATCAGACTGGCAGATTCACACAAAGGTCGCTGGACTTTGAAAGTTTAAAAAGGAAACATCACATTCTTGCCCTGTCTTTGACATTCTGCCATTGTCTCTTTTCCATAGCAAGCTTCAAGATCCCACTGGAACTTGTGGTATTTGGACATTGTATTAAGTACTTTATCTGTGGAAATACCTACTTACTGAGCTCTGCTCACACACATCTGCTGCTCGCTTACAGTGGAAATCTCATAGACTTTTCCCTTTTGCATCATGGGAAACCATCTCAGAAATGGCACTCTGGAGAGTTAAACCTCTTTTTTTAGAAAAGACTGGAGGAAAAGAAAGGTATGAAAATAGAGTAATACAAAATTAAATACATGAATTTGATGATGCTGTGCTGGTTCTAGACTATATGCCATCTTTTTCTCATCTCCTCTTAAGTGTATAGCTCATTGCTCGCACAGTCTCCATGCTTGTTACATTCGATGAAATAATCTTTCTGTACTACCCACCTGTGCTAGGATATCTGAGTATATATACAAAAAATAATGAGGCTTATTTTTAATTTAACAACATAATATTTGGGTGGGGATGGGAGAAAAGGAGGGGAGGTTTCTGTGGCTGCACTGTGTAATAGGGATAAAAACATAATCTTTCTCGTAGATGTACAAAATTACTCTCCAAGTAGAACTGTTTGCACTGCATAAAGGAAGAATTAAAAAATGCAGGCAAACTGTGAGGTGGGAAGGAGATCAACAATACAGGCAGATCTTGCTTATTTTGTCAGTTCCAAGCAGCACTGCTTTGGCTGTGGCAGCTGCTGTAGCTCTAGGGCTGAAACAGCAGCTGCCAAGTACTACCTGGAGGTGCTGGAATTTTTTTCCTCTAATCCCTCCATGCTGGGCTCCTGCTCAGCCACAGTGTACTTGGTTACGGTGCAGGATTTAGGAATTGGGCAATAAGCATTAAAACAGCTCCAGACAGAGATTTTTATCCACCTTGTCTAAAAACAGTGCAACCCTGGAAGAAAGGCAGTGAATGTACTACTATCAAAAATCACTGCTGTGCAGCAAGATAGAAGGAAACTTGTTAGTATGCCCCTATTACTCAAATGTATTCTGGGTGATGCATTTCATGTTTGCATATACTTTGAGATTGTGGGATAGAAGGATTTAAGAATAAGAACGGAGCTGTTAGAATGGTCAGACGATTTCCTAATGCTTGAAAATTGTTAGCAAATAAGTCTGAGTGATGGATTATTCCTTGATTTTAAAGAAAGCCTCTTTATACTTTGGATAAATTATTTGACACACACACAGACACCCTCCATGCTGTCCCCTGGATCCAGAAATCAAAACCCTAGTAAAAGTATGTGAATTCCTATGGTCTGGGCCAGATCATAAGGGAGAAACTGAATGAAGACATAGAGGTGATACTTGCCTGTTGCTTTTGCCAGCCACTTGCATGTCTACAAAGCTCACCTGCAGCAATTATGTACAGTACATTTCAATTAAGCCCATACTTAAGGAGAGACCTAGCTGAAGATGACCTTCAGGACTATTGCTTCTGTGGACTTCTGCAAATTGCAGAAAATAAGTGAACTGCAAATCACCTTTGTACCGAAAAGAGAAATTGACCCGAGTTCAGCTGGAAGCTGGGGAGGTGCCACCATGTATTTGTAGTGGGCCTTGTAATCTTTTCCTGGGTACCCACTTTGGCAGGTGTCAGAGAGAGGATATGAAGCTAGACAGACCTTTGGTCTGACCCAAATCATCCCTTTGTGCAGGCATGGCTTGTTTGCAGTGTCATTGGGGTAAACCGTAGATGTAATTACATCATTGAACTGCAGTTTGTGTTGGCCATTTTAAAACCTTAATTGGGCAATAAAACTGTAATCTAGATTATGGGTGGAGTCCTCCGACTGGAAATAATGGCAATCAACACACACTTCATGGTAGGGACTAATGGGAAAGGCTTGTTCTACCTGAAAAGTGAGTGGTAATTAGTGTATTTTCATCACATCAGTCCACTTCCTTTACCTGCCAGTAATTTCTTCTGATGCTTGTAACTAAAAAGAAATGTTCCTGCTTTCTTCTGCTGCTTATTCTTCACAAGCCATGTATATAACAAATAGTGCTGTTCTAACACAATTGTTTATTAAGTTCCAACCACCGCCTCCATTAGAAACCTGCTGAAGGCAAATGGACTACACAGTTGTCACTGAAGGCATAATTTAATGATGCAGTGTATCTCTACACTGATGAATTCAGCCTTTTTACTGTGGTTAGTCTATGATGCGTGGAGCAGAAGGTACCTTTGTTTTGCAGACCTGTCTGTGGGAAGCCCTCTTTCTCTCCTTTGCTCTTCTGTATATGATAGACAGAGCCTATTTATTAAAGGAGCCTTAGAGGTACAAAACTGAAACCCTTGGATGCCATTTTTACAGTTCCTTTTCAGAAGGTACTTTGTCCTCCAAGCAATTGGTTTCCAAGTGGCCTCTGGCACCCCATAAAAAAATTGCCTTGTTTCACATTTGGCAACAAATTATATTGCTGACCCAGTGCGTTAACAGCAATGGTAAATAATGAAGGATAGATGGAAGGCTAGATTTGGGTGAGAAATTTGTGACAGGCTTTTATGTGAAAACATTTAGTATCTGCTTTCACTTTAATAGCTTATTGTTTTTAAGTCGGTGACAAAAACATCCTGCAGAAATAGGAACACTGGGATCCCATCTGCAGAGAGAACGATGTTAGACAGAACTTACTATCATGTAGACGTGACAGTTTATCAGGCAAACATATTAGTTGCCAGTTTTACTGTTATTTTTAAGACTGCTTGAGAAAAGTTGCTTTAACTAGGTTTATGAACTTTCAAATGGATACATAAAATTATATCTTGTCTTTGCTTATCCATAACATAAAGCTACTCTGGTAAAAATAGAGACTTCATCTTTCAGAGGTTTACTGCACCTTTATGTTGCCCTCAGGCCGTTTCTATTTTTCTTGGGAGAAAGCTCATTCATATTTCCTCCAGAATGAGACCAGTCACTTTCACTCTGTAAAGGCTAGAGCTGTTTGTGATAAATCCTCAGTCCTTGTGGTCACGTCTATTTGACTAAAGTGTAACAGTTATTTCTCTCTTGTGATTTAAGCATCCACATTTTGTAGTTGTGAATTAAGTATTTTGTAATATATTGATTTGTCATATATTGAACCACATCATTGCTGAGACAGAAGTATCCTAGAAACACAGCACTTTTCTTTTTTTTCTGTAACAGAATTTAGAATAAGTATCAAAACAAATTATGACAAATTATGACATATGGAATAACAACAGGCTGTGTAAGAATTATGAATATGCTCCAGGTTTAATGTAGATGGAAATAGAAGCACTTTCATACCTGCCAAAGCCTTTTACCAACATTTTGAAAACTGGTGTTTACATTCTTTGAAATGTTTATATCTAGAAGCAACCTCCTTCCTTGGCGAACTGAGTTTAAACCATCTTGGACCTCTGACAACCAAACTGACGAATCTCTTTATGCTCTGATGTTGTTCTAAAGCTTGTTTTGAATAGGAGAGTTAACAGAAGTTAAAATTAAGGAATGGGATTTAAGAAACTAGCTTCTGATGAAGAAGCCTCCAGTGGTTTGCTCCATATGCCCAATAAGATAGATAAGTATAGTTATCAGTCAAGATGCCTTTTAGGAATACTGAAAAAAAGAAAGTGCAAGAGCATCAACAGCATTCTCTTTTACCAAACCCTTTCTCAAGATTTGTGGTCTCCTGCCGTTCCTGACCCTTCTATAGTACAATAGTGCAGCATAGATAGCGTTAGTACAGTAGTACAGTGTGGCTGCGATTACAGCTTGCATTTGGTACCAAATGACCCAATAACTGTTTGGTTGTCAAACTCACATGGTATCCGTAGGGTAAGGGTTACCCAGTCCAGTTTTTCTGGTCCAGTCTTGCTGTTTCTCTGTCCTTAAACTTTCTCCACAGATACAGGACAGCATCCTAGTTGCAGTCCAATACAGGGGAAGGAATGGGGTAAAGGAGGACTCTTCTCCCTCTTACTCCTCTCCAGCAAAGGAGTAAAGCAGAAAAGAGCTGTGCAGTTGTGGGCTCAGGGAGCATCCCTGGGAAGTGAAAGCGCTGGAACCCTTGTACCCTGGCAGATGAGAAGGTGCTCTACCTTTCCCTCCAGGGTACCAGTAGAGAGTCCAGCTGTTTCTTTCTCCCACCCTTACAAGTGAGGTGAGATCAGATGAGCTGGGGGTTAGGCTCAGGTTCATCAAAGACAGTCAAGTTCTCGTGGTTCTCTCTCTTTCTTACTTGCCATATCCTCAAAGGGTATTTTTGTTGTTATTAAGAACAATTCTCCCAGTACAGCTGCACCTCTCTTGGATCAAACAGTGGTATAGCGAGGAGTTAGAGAGACTACCTGCTCCTGTTTGCTCGTTTTGAGCAAACAAGCTTTACCCATCTTTATTCATTGCACATCACCAGAACAAATGGAGGGCATAAAGTGCTTTGCTCTTGCCCAGGCTGGTTTAAAAAAAAAGCTGCATTTAATAGAGAGAAGTCTTGGATTCTGGAATAGAAGCCGTGTATGACTACCTCTCAGATGACACTCCAATTCAGGAGAAGTGGTGAAAGGACATCTGTTGGCAAATTGCCTTTCTGGGTTATTGAGAGCAGCAAGTTGAAAAACAGAAGAGATATGTGGGATCCCAGCTGACCATAAGAAATCAAATTGTGCTCTTTAAAAGAAAACTGATTACCAGACATATTAAGCTTTAATCTTATTTGCAGTTAGATGCCCCAAAGAGAATGCTTTGTTGGAGACCTTCCAAGAACAGCTATTGCAGACAGCTTGTAAAACAAAGACAATGTGATGGAAAAAAATGCAAATACAGCTCAACATTTGCTGTAATAAAGTTAGTTTATGACACCCTTTGTAACAACCTCAACAATAAAGGCCAATTTCTTCATTGGCAATTAGCTCTGGTGGGACAGACGCTTCCCCAAAGTTGACGTGAAGACAATATTTACATATCTCTTTCTTTTTACAAAGCAGATTGTATCTGGCTTGTATGTATACTTTTTATTTCTGAGGTTTTCTTTTAAAAACACCATTTAAATACTGAGTGTAAAATGACCTCCACCAAGGTACTGCTTGTTTGCATTCAGTTCAGATGGGATGCTGCTTCATATTCCGGTGCAGCAAACTGCCAAACCGTGACACAGTGACCTGCTTCAGCTGGGGAATGTTTTAATCCCAGTTCTGTGAGGATTCTTTGGCAAGGCTGCTGCTGGCTGTTGTCCTCACGGCCCTAAGCCATGTTGCTGACATGAATGATGGTGACACATACTCTGTCTGTGGGATCTGGCCCCTAGTGCCTCTGTTTACCTTGCAGGTAGCCTGAACTTCAGTTCCTCATCTGCCCAAAGCCTGGCAGCTTTGGCATTTGTCCTGGCCAGTTCATCTCCCTGCAGCTGTAAGTGGGCCGCTGGTGTAGGAGAGAGACTGCACCCATGAGTGCCTGCTACAGTAAAAATTACACAGGAGGTTTTCCCTCTCCAGGCACTATTTTCCCCTGACCTGGCATTTTGCAAGGTTCTGGGAACATCAGAGGGGTGGCACGGTTTGGACAAATGTGTAACCAAAGCAAGAAAAATCCTTTATTTTCCCCTTTCTCCCCTCCAGGACAATCAGAAGGATAGCATTGACCGTAATTACAAACCATCCAAAGATTTAAAAAATCTATTTATTTGTTGCCATGACTTGAAGATGTATGTATTTTAAAAGATTCCTCCAATAATAATTTTACGAAGTTGACTTAGTAGTGCTCCACAAGCCATAAACCTGAATCTCAATGTACTTCTCCTAATACACATGCCATAAACTTGGTCCTTAAATTATAGACTACATTTTTGAATGTACACTTACTCCAAAATTACTTTTTTTTTTTTCCTACATGGTTTAGTGAGTTCATATCACTTCTGAAAGTGTCTTTGGCTGTATCTAGATGTCTCACGCTGACTTCTTCTTTTCATGAAACTGATAACATTTTTGCTAAGTGAGTTTCCTAGACTCGGTTGCAATGCAATATAATAGATAATCGAGGTGTCATAAAGACATTCCACCAGAGGGGTTTGGGATACATTCTACGGCATCATCAATCATAACGGAACAAGCTTTAAGCTGCTTGCATACAGTGAACTGCTTGCAAACAATAGATCATTCTTGCTAAAACTTTTTAGCGTAAATTGAAACCATGCATTTTTGGCATAAGGAAGCCCGATACTTCTCATATTATTTGCCTGTGTATAAACACACACGTATTCAATCCCCAGCCTATAAATGCTAAATGAAGGTAGCTTTATGGTTCCTGCAGTGGTGTGCATTACCTCTCCTGGGGAAGATGCCTGTCACAGTACACAGTCTCTGGTGAGTGTATCAGCTGAGCAGCGCAGCGAAGCTCAAACATTTAAGTTGTTTAAGCACACAAGGAATCCCATTCAGCTCGTTGGAGATGAACGTATGCATGAGTCCTGTACCGGGCAAAGAATGCCTCCTTGTTCTACTGTTTATGCACTGGCTACCTTGGTATTTTTACATATGTGTTTACTCTGTCACCTGACTACAATTTTAAGCATTTTTCAAACTGTTTTTTATTTCAACTATTTCAGTCAACATTAGTCAAAGGCACTTTTAGTCTAATCCTCAGCTTACCCTAGCCAGATGTCTCCTCTCCACAGAGTCCATCCTGCACTTTTTGACTCTTCCCAGCAAGGGGACAACAGGTAGATGGAGTCCAAGCACAAGCACCATGCTGCTACCTGCACTCTCCTGCCTAAAAAAACCTGAGACTGAAACAGCTTCGTTAATGCTTGCAAAAGTAGGCAAGTATAGGGCTGTCAGACTACGTGTACATCAAAATGTATGGAGTAATAGGATTCTGTATGCGCTCTACCTAGAAAACTAAGTACTCATCCTCAACAGATCTGTAGGGGCACACAGGGATTCTGAGCTCACTGGTTTTGTCTGAAGAAGAAGTATCCCAAAGGAATGGTTGGGAGAACTAAGTGCCCTTAAAAAAAGTCTAAGTTACTTCCAAGGGAGGCAAGAGTAAATGGTACTTGCATGTGTGTCAAATTCTATGGTTCTATTATATGATTCTATGATTCTAAACAGAGTGAAAAATCAGCCTTATGGTTAGACAAACATACCACAGGGCTAGTGGCAGCTGCAAGTGTGTGGTGGGTAAAGGACTAGAACCACTCAGTATCTGAACAGAAAGATCGTTCTAAAGAGAGAAATAGATGGAAGCACCAGCAGAATTGCAGGGTGTCAGCATGACAGTGTTCAGCACTCACCCAACTTTGTCTGCACACCTTCTTTTTCTATTTTTCTCATTTCCCTATTTAAATTCTCTTTAGAATATAGGTTTTCTGCCAAGGAACGTGTTAAATATGTTTATAATGAGCACAGCATGGTTTTGGGGTTCTGCAAACAAATACCTCTTTAAAGTTACACATCATTTCAGAGACTTGAGATTCACTCGTCAATGGAAATGCAGTGTTTTCTTCACTGAAACTTTGCTAGGCAGACTTTTTTAAGAGGGAACATAAACTTTGATCTGTAAACTTTAAAAAGCTGAATATAAGAGTATGGAAAGATAAAACAGTTCCCAGAATTCAAGTGTCAAAAATATATTTCGGGGGTGGGGACAAAGTGATGTTCTGACTGTATTAAATGATCTTAGGACACAAACACGCTTACAGGGCGTGTAGAACCATATAATGGTTTGGATTGGAAAGGATTTTAAGATTATCTAGTTCCAACCCCCCCGCCACCGGCAGGGTGTCCTCACGCTAGACCATGTGGCTCAAGGCTCTGTCCACGTCTAACATTTTGATGCTGCAGTGGGGCCCATACTCACATCGCACTGCCTTGCTTGGAGTCCAGTGCTAGCGGAGTCTTGCTACAGCCCAATAACCCAACGCAACATTTCTGTCCACCATGGTGCGCAGCACACAACCTCCAGCAAAGCCACCCGTGCCCCAGCAAGGAGCTGCGGCCGGCTGGTGCTGGTGACCCCCACTGAAAGGCGCAGCAAGGTCAATTCAGTCGCACAGCTCCTGCTCGCCCTCCTAGGCCAGAGCTCCTTTTAGGGCGCAGGTACGGCGGGCGCAGGCGGAGCCGGGATGACACAGGAGCACACCGCACCTGCTCACTGCCCACAACCCTGTACCGCAGTCCCCGCGGGCCGCCGCGCACCGGTAGCCCGAGCACTGCACACCCCACCCACACCACAGTGTACGTGTATGAAGGGGGGCGCAGGCACAGCCGCTTCCACCCGCATGTTTGACAGGGACCGGCCTTAACGAGCAGCCCCCAGGCGGTGACCGCCGCTGCCGTACCGGGGTACGCGGCACCCCGCTGTGCGGAGCCCCCTCCCCTCACACCGCACACACACACACATCCGGGGTAGCGGCGGGGCGGGGCGCGGGCAGGCGGGGGACGTGCCCGCGCGCGCTGGGGCGGGCAGTCACCGCCCCTCTCTCTGCGCCCGCCGCCGCTGCTGACGCCCCCACGCCGGTGATGGAGGCGAGGCGCTGAGGAGGGTTCGGGTGGGGGCGCCGCCGCCGGCGGCAGCAGCAGCAGAAGCGGCGGTGCGCGGAGTGACGGGGCATGCGGAGCGGGCGCCGCCGCGGGGCTGCAGCGGAGGGCTCTCGGGCGCTGAGGGAGGAGGAGGCGGCGGGGAAGGAGGCTTTCCCGCGGGGCTCCGTGTGACCGCGCCGTTGCGCCCGGAGCGCGGCTCCCAGCAGCCGCAGGAAGAGCGGGGCCGGGGCGGCGGTGGCGGCGGTGCAGCAGCGCTCCTTCCCCGGCTGCGGAGCGAGGCGGCGAAAGGAGGCGCCGGTTCCCCGCGGCTGTAGCGGCCGCCGGCGGCACTCCGGCCGCGCAGCGGCAACGGCGGCCGCGCCTCAACTTCGTGCGAGGCAGCGGCCGCCGCGACGAGCGGGCGGTACGCGGCTGGTGCCCGTCCCCGCCGCCGCTCGGAGGATTTACCCTGCGGGACTCTCCTCCCCGGGCCCCCGGTGACAGGCGCAGGAGCGGCGGGGCAGGCGCCGCACGGTGCCCCCCCACCCACCACACACACAACGGCCGTCCGGCCGCCCCGCAGCGACAGAGAGGGCCGAGGTGAGTGCGGGCTCTGGTCGCCTCGGGTTCCGCTTCCCCCCGCCCCGCGCTGGAGCTGAGGGAAGGGGAAGCGCCAAGTTCAGGCGGCGGTGCTAGGCTTCTCCGCGCTCCCGCCGCCGCCTCGGCCGGTCGCCGCTTCCTCCCCACGGGCTGGCTGGGGGAGCGGGGCGGCCCCGCCGCGGTGCCTGCTCCTCCGGCCGACCAGCGGAGCGGGGGCATGGGCGCGCACAGCCGGCTCCCGGGCCGATCCTCGCCGGGGAGAAGGGTGTGCGGCCGGCTGAGGACGTCCTGTTGCTGGTTCCAGGGGTCGGGAGCGGCTGTGTGTCAGCAGCAGAGTCCAGGAGCTTGCCTCTGTGTATGTGTGTGTGCAGGGGGGAGTACCCTGGCAGCATCCGCGGCGCTACCTCTCTGCACCGCTGTCACATCAAGTTCTATCAGTTAATGTTTATTACATAATATGTCAATATTTTGTACTCTCTCTTATCTGCCGGAATCCGGATAATCCTTATATTTCCTTTTAATTCATAAAGCTGGAGAGGGTCAGGGAAACCAAGGTTCTCGTTCCTCGTAGTTGCCTAAAGCAACTCGTTCAAGTAGTTGCCTAAAGCAACTTAGTTTTCAGTTTATCCGTGTTAAGAGAGGGTTACTACCTCCTTGCACTCTAAGAAAGCAGTGTATGCCGTCCATCTCCCCCTCCCTCCCCTTCGTTATTAAATACGGCTAAGTTTCTTTAGGTCCTACCTGTTTTCAGCGGTCTCCAGAATCCGCCACTTTGTAAACTTAACAATGTGCAATACTGAAATAGAAACTAATTTTTGTGCAGCAGCTGCTGAGAGAAATAACTTTTATGGCGATGAGCAGGAGAGAACCAGCCTCTGTTGTTTATATAAATGATGTTGGCACTACATGAACTGTAAATGAACATAGCCAACAGCTGTGCAAACCAAAACTATGTAGCTAACCATGTATTTTTATACACTGCTGCTCTCAACTTCGCTCCTTTGCAAAAGCAGTGAAGATCATGTTGCTCTGAACACTTGGAACACCACAGAACTCGTTTTTCTCCTAAATACAAAGGATTGCTTATATTGGAGAAAGCATTTCACTTTCTAGTGCCAGCTTTGTCATTTTCTGTGACTTGGAATTTTGTCTGTGTCCTTCTGTGATGTTGGTCTTTTTTAAGTGGTAGTGCCAGCACTTTTTATCAGGCTTAATTTGTCTGTGAAGCATGAATGTGCATCAGAGACAACTCAAAATCATTGGCGATAGGGAGATTGTGGCAACGTGGTCATCTTGGAAATGGTACGAATGGTGCCTGTCAAGGACGCCACATACAAGTCACCCGTCAGATCAGGGTGGCAATGATAACACTCAGACTATTATTGGATGCTGTCTGGCTTTTCAGAATTGTAAGTTGTGTGAATGAGGATACCTTACTCCTGATGTACCTCATTCCTGTGGGAACAGGGCAATTCAAAGACACTAATGGAAGTTATGAAAATGGTTTAAAGCTGCCATGTGACAGTCATTGCCTAGCCTAGTGGTGAGGTGGTACTGTTTCAGTTTTACACAATGATTTGTTCCTTCTCCCTCATCATCTTAGGGTGCATTTGTTCAAATGAGTTCAGGAATAAGCTATACAGAGAAAGATTAGAATAGATTTCAGTACCAGATTGCTGCTTTAATGAAATAGCACCCCGCTGTCCTTTCTTGGTTGCATATATGTGGATAAGCTGTACATTAGGTGTAAAATTGTTAACTGTTTTTTTTTTCTGCTGTTGCAGAAAGGGTGTGATGTTTGTCTTTGGAATGAGAACAAAAAGTAGCTCCAGGAACACTCATCTAAAAATAGGGTACTTCCAAATACTTAAATGATTTGAATGCAATTTACATTATGTTTAGTTCAAGAGACAAGAGCTTCTTGACAGATTTTGCATTTTATATATTCAGTGATTTATTTTTTCTTTTTAGTGCACATGCTAAGTCTCAGATGATCCACCTGGCACAAAAGTTTGATACACAGGGCCAAAATGGGAAGGTTTTTGTCTCTGCAGTCATCCTCAGTCTTTTTCTTTAATTGTGTTTGATGTGGAAATGCAGGAACCATCTCTGGATGCACATTGACCTGTACTGGGAGCCTTCAGTGCTTACAAGGGACTGACCCACAAATTGAAATATAGTTTCTTTTTTAGCAGTTGGAGTGGGGCTTTTGAGAATGGTGCTGTTTCATGCTTATAAACCAATTGCTTTATCAAGAGTTTCAGAGTTCTTTTAGTGGTCTTAAATTATTAACCAAAGCCTGGAAGTCTGTACTCTGCTGTCTTTCAGTTACAGTGTGTGTTTTGCATTCCAGTGTTACTCTTCAGGATCTCGATTTTTAAATTTTATTTGGAAGGTGGTGGTTTAGGACCCCCACTTCATCCCCTCCTCTCTTCCCCTTTCCCCCCTCCCCCCAAGGGCCATCACTGTGATTTTAGCATTGAAATTATGGCAGTGACGTTTATTTGGAGTTTACTTAGATGAATAGCTCATGCAGATATAAGTAGTATTACAGGAGGCCAATGTTGAATACTTCTGACGTGGTATGGGGCTTGCACCAGTTACACAAATACTTAATAGAAGTGGGCCTGGATCCTTAAATGTGACATTCCTCATCACAGTCCAGTTTTCTGTCCTTCTTCATTATAAAGATGAACTAGAGATTACCTTGCATATGCATTGTATCAAAAGAGCATACCTCTGAACTGTATTCCCCCTTTCAGTGAGCAGCATCTTAATTTCTGAGTGTAAACTATTTCCCTCCTGTTTACGTTTTTTAGTCCATAACAATGTATTTTTTTCATGTCTTGCTTTGTGATTCTTTGTATTAACATTATTAATTTCTAATTCTTCACTTAATCTAATGTTGCAGCAACCTTTTGCAGGTAATGATTGAGAACTAACCACTAGTTTTAGTATGAAGATACAGTTTTGCTAGTGCTTGCCACTGCTGCTTTTGAATCCTGATATTTTTAATTTTCATCAGCTATGTTCTTATACTGAACAGAGATCTTCCTTGACTTCCACAGGGATGCTTGTAATCTTCTCATTTACACTAGGTCTACTCAATTTAGAAGGTTGCTGACCATACTAATAATTCTGCCTTTAACTCTCAGTGACATTTCTTCTGCCTTTATTAACATTGAATTTATCTGCCACTGTTACACCTGTACATCATAGTTGATTAGCTCCCAGTTGGTTATATTTTTGGTCTTCTGTACTTGGCTAACCTATATAACTGTTAACTTTTCTACTTTCCTTTCCAGTTCATTAATTAATGCCTTTAAATGTTGCTTGCTTTATGGATCCTTGGAGCATCCTGCTGTTAACCTTTTGCTGTGTTGAAGCTTGACTATGTATTCATAGTCCAAGCTTCCTGTTTCTTAGCTAGGAATAAAACAAAATCTTTAAAGCAAAATACAACTGAAATCTGTGAGATACATCTGCAGAGGTGTAATCATAGCTTTTACTCAAGTTTTAGTACCAAATCTATTCTTGACAGTTATATTCTAAATTTAGCATCCCCAGATAAAATGTTTTAACAGTAGGCTTGTCATAAAAGCATTTTGACACCATCTTCCACTAATTCTGGCAAAGCATTTTTTCCCCTTTACAGTCCTTCTAGTGAGCTCAATCCATTATGCGAAATCAGCCCATCATAAAAATCAATGGAATTGATATACTTTTAGCTAATGTATTAAAGAGCTGGCTAACTGCTCTATTATTCACTTTTTGATTACTTAACTATGGTTTTGCACTATGAAATCTGAAGGTTTTTAAGGGGCGTTTACTTTCGGCTGAATAGAAGCTTGTGACTTTGAGCACCGCATAAATATCTAGTGCATGTACTGTTGTAGTAACTCCCAGCTGATTGAGGCGTTCTTACCATCAGGTTGACATAAAGGTCTCTTGTTATAATCCACTAAAGAGAATTAACTTTAATTCTAAAGCCCTACACTATGCAAGTTACTGAGTTGTGGTTTGTAGTTTCTTGTAGGATACGTGACTCTGATTCCTCACGTTTTCTTTGAAAGGCCAGTGGAACTGAGAAGTTAACATAAAAAGGTATGCTTAGCTGGTAACCTTAGCTGTCAGTGAAAGCAAATGTACTTGGAGACCTGGTCCATTAAGAGAAGTTACCCTTGGCAGGGTGGTCTCCCTAGATTGCCTCTTGCTATCAGTTACCATCCTTGCTTCTGTGATCCAGGGTTTCATTTTCAATCACGAAAAAAAAATCCATGACTTTTTTTTTCTTGTTCTCTTGTGCCTTTAAGTGGTAGATAACTATGGTATGGCATTTGTGAAGTGGTTTCACAACTTTAGGTTTGTTGTTTTTTTTTTTTAATCCAAGGTATTTGGCTTTGGTGTTGGAGTAGACAGCTTCATTTCTGTGGAATTAAAAAGTTACCCTTAATAGGCAGAGCTTTGTAATGACGTCTTTTCACTGGAATCAGTGTTTAATGACCACAGCAACTCTCATTGATGGTTTCAGCTTGTGTATTTTTCCTTCATTATCAGATCTTTTCTAGCATTTGAAAGATACACAGGTAGGGACATTGAGCACAATTTATGTTGCAGGCTGCTATTCTGCATAACCCGATGGTCTCCAAGACATTTTGTTTGTTCTCATGTGGCAAGTTTTACTGCTGGAGAAGAATGGTATAAAGCAGCAGCAGTTTGTTGCTGTGGAGGTTCAGACTGTGGGACCAGCTGATGTACAGCTGCTGTGAAATTCATTCCTAGTTAAGGAGGGAAGTGTTTCATGCCTTTTTTTTTTTTTTTTTATCTTGTGCAATGCTGGTATCAACTTTCAGAAACGTTATTCTGTTAGAAAACTTACCCAAAAGATAAGCCAGTTCAGTGTTTTGCTGTCTAGCTGAAAGAGCATTAGCATCCTTTGGAGGCAGAATGTGTGAACTGCTCTTTGTTCCATAATGCTCATCTTGCTTTTTAAAACGTTGTCCTGTAAATTGCAAGCCAGTGTAATATTGTAAATGTTTTGGGAAGTCTGCTTTATTTTCAGTAGTGCTAATATCGCTTAAGATGTGCGAGCGATAAAATCTCTAGGATTTTTTTTTTTTCTTACTACAGAGAAACTCTTACAATTTTTTTGGTAGTAGTATTTCTTTGTAATGGGGTGTGGTACTTTTTTCATGTTAAGTTCCACAGTATCCCATCATGTAAGGGAATTCCTGACATGTAAGTGAAGTCATATGACAAAATTTGTCATCCCAGTTATGTGGAACAATTGAATCAGGATGACATTCAGCAACCATGTTACCTGTGAAAACTTGTTACGGGCAAGTGAGAGGGAGGATATGTTCTATTCTTTGACTTTTCTTTTTTTGTAGTGCATCAGAGTAGACTCCAGCACTTCAGCTGGTGCTTCCTGTCAGCACTGGAATTACCATAGTATCACAGTGCATAGATGTCTCGCATGAAGTAGTTCTACAGGAGACAGGAGTACTAGCCTCACTGTACAGACCTAACATGACGAAGGCCAGCAGAGCCTGAAGAACTTGAATCTGAACCTGTTTATTTTTCTGTAGCTATGGGTCATCAATATCTTTTTCCATGCCATTTAAGCCTGCATTCTGTATGCTAGCAATGCTTTAGTGTAAATTGTCAATGATAACCAGAATTGCACTGAAAGTTAAAAGGGATAATGCCAGGATTCTTCCATGGATAGGGAAATGAATTTTTGGATTTTTTTGTTGTTGTTTTGTTTTTTTTTGTTTTGTTTTGTTTTGTTTTTTTTTTGAAGGCTCTGTAAGGAGCAAACCAGGGGATGGGAATATTGGTGATGGATTTTAATCAACTGTCCATGTGTAGAGAGAGATTTAGAAGGGCTTATTACATAAAAATCAATTAAATGACCATAGACTTCCTTAAAGAGAGAGAGGTATCTAGTACTGGTCTTAATCAGATGTCTCCACAACAGTGTTCTAAAATGAGTTTAACTAGAGTGGCCCGGATAAGCAGGGACTAAGATCAAGCATAAAGTTGTGTCTCACCCCAGCCAAAAGTGGGTGACCAGAGGATGTAATTTCATGTGTTCAGTTCTTAACTTTGCTAGGCGATGCTTAAAAAAACACAACAAAACAAACCGACCTACGAACAAAAACCCCCACAAGTACAATAGGCTTCCGAATCTTCAGATGCTCCAAGTGCAAATCAGTTGTAGATGAAAAAAATAGGATTGGTGAGAGTTGTGGTGAAGTTCATCAGTTTAATTATCCCTATGAATAATTTATCAGTAAGAAAAATCTGGGCTCTTATGTGCACATCCTGTTCATGATGTTTCTGCATTAAATACATTAAAGCTCTCTTCAACATTCACTGATGGGGCATTTTTTCAAGTATCTTTAAGGACTCATTTAAGCTAAAATTAAACTAATGGATTTATTTAATTTTCAGTTCATTGTGTACTCAGGGTAATTAGGATTGATACACTTTTCAAACACAGAAGCTGAATCCTAATTCTAGATGCAAAACTCAGCTTTGACTATTGTCTCCAGACAATACTTCTATAAGAAATTACTTCCATTTCTGCTGATTGGAATCCTACTTTGAGTGTCCAGTTTATGAGTTAGTGACTGTTGGAAAGAGGCTAAGGACACATTTCCACAGAACTTTGTTTTTTTTTTTTAAGACTACTTTGTTGTTTTAAACCCTGCTGCCTGTAGTAAGTACCATGTGAATGAAATGAATATTTCTTAGAAAAATGGTTGAAGACAGCATAACAGAATAGTCCTGTTCCAAAGAGGTACTTGGAATAGCAGGTATACTTAGAGAATGAGAAAAACAAAAAACACCCCTGCAAGCAGTGTGTAATTTCTTTCACCACTTTTCCCATGATACTCTTACAAGTTTTGTTTTTTTTTAATTCAGGGCTCAGCAATCAGAAGTTTAAGAAATATAGGTACTTAAATTAGTAAGAGTTTAGTAAACCTTTTCAGTTTTCAAATCATAGCTATGCTGCAGATATTTACACATCATACTACAATTATTAAGCTTCCTAAAGTGTAGCAGAGGTACTAAAATTTAAATATGCTTATTTGAAATACATATTTCAAGAAAAATGAACCTTGCCCCTTGAGGCCCTCTGCGTGCAAGAGAGGTTATAAAATTTAAGTTCTTTTTCAGGCTGACATTGGTAAATATTTGATTTTGTGGTTTACATTCCTGAACTGAAAGTCTTGGAAATGGCATGAAAAGTACAAAATCATCCAGTAACTTCAGGGAGTAGGAAAGCACAGTTCCACCTTCAGGAGCCTTAATGAAGATTAGAAGTTATACATTCTTTGTATCTTCTCACAAACTTTGAAAGGCCTTTAGATTCTTACCATGACTTACTCCTTGCTGCAATGCTGTGTATGTATGAAAAAGGTTACAGGTAGCAGAGGGAAGTCCAGGAAGTTGAACTTGCATTTGCTTGAGACTTGCCTTTAATCTGAAAAATCTGGCCTCTTTCAAGAACAGACTGGTAACCTTTTGGAAATGTGGGCTAGATAGCTGTGGGGAACACAACTCCAAACTGCTCAGCAGTCCCTTTTCTTCAGCTTTAGCTGTGGTTTACTTGGGCACTGAAGTGAATAGGGGGAATAATGTGGCAGGAAGGACACACAGGAGTTCTTTATTCTTTGTAAAAGCTCAAGTTCCCTGCTAAAGCAGAACAGAATGGGGCAACTGCTGATACATTAGATGGCATACTCATCAAAAATGTTTTGTTTGATTTGTCTTCTCATTCTTTTTCCTCTTCAGCTTCAAATTGGTTTTAACCTGTGGCGTTGCAGGTTTTATGAACCTTGGACTAAAATATTTTCAAAGTGTATAGATCAACATTTCAGCCTTAAGGACTGACTGCTTCAGCCGTGCAGAGTTCCAGAAGTAAACGGTCAATAATCAAGCTTTCAAAATAACTGTGCTGAGAGCTTAAAAAGTATTGGTGGTATAGCTTTAGAAAAAATAGTGTTCATTATAAGTTTTACATGCTCTAAAATCTGTATTTGATGTTCAGCTGTGAATAGGTTCATTGAGTTGCTGGGAGCTGCATTAATATTTTATCAAATCTAAAATAATTTGTATTTTGTAGTTGAAATACTACTTTGTTGTACAAAATGGTAAAGAACGAGGCAGAATTCAGTACCGTGACTGTCAGTAACACTAAGACTCCTGAAGAAAATATTAAACACTCCATCAACTCTTGTAAAAGTGTAGTGAAAAGAAAGATACCTGAATGCGGTACAGCAGAATCTGAGTTACTCTGACAAAAGCGTCTGGAAAAATCTTAACTTATATATTCAAAAGCCATATAGAGCAGTTGTTAAAGTTGAAAGTGGGTGGGTGGTTTTGGTATTTCAACTGAAAGTACTATTTCATAACATTATTCTGCTATGGTGTCATTCCATCAAGTGAAAAAAGGTGTTGAAAAGCTATGAACAATTCCTGGAGTCTAGCGAGTAACCAGAACTGGTTCAAACATTTTAAAGCAATGTGCATCTTGTGTATGCAGACCCAGCACAAAACTTTTCTCTATCAAAATATGCTCATCAGCCTATATATCTAATTGTGCATCACAGCTCTAAATCACAAAAACTTTGTCTACAGCAGTTTATTTTAAAAAATGCAAGTTAACCAGTCCCCGAAGGAAACCAAGTAGTCTTTTGTACTGAATTTGTTAAATATTTATAAAAGAAACCCTATAAAACCTCCCAGAAGACCAAGCCCCGTGTTTCTGAGTGTTATTTGCCTCCTTGCCTCCTTTGTGAAGTTGTCAAATCACATCTTTTATTTTGTCTTTCCATGTCCAAGAAAACTAATCACTCTTCTGCAACCAGTAAATGCTTGAAATCTGCTGTGTGCCAGAAACCAATTGTCCCTATCTCAGCTGTGATCTGATTCAAAGACGTACAATAATATGTAATTTTCTTGCTTTGGATTATGTCAAAGCTTTCTTATGCAGTTTTAGACTATCATGACTATTCCTTTTCTCTCCAGAACTGTTCTTTCTCAAACACAGTCGGAGATTGTTAAAGCTGAAACAATGGTTTCTCTATATTTCATGAGTGTTATGTATTTGAAAAACATCTAAGGACTCATTTTGACCACGTTTTCCTTTGTTGAAAACTTGATAAAACATCTTGGCTTATGCCAGGAAAACAGTGCCTTTTATTTTTTTATCGCATACCTCATGTTATTTGCACTGGAGTTGAATAGCACGGAGTTGCAGTCAGTAGTTTGTACTAATCCACTAGTTTGGGTCACTAGCATTTAAACAAAGAATCCAGAATGGGATGTGTTTTAAAATCAACAGCTTCTATGCAGAAGTGCCCAGAGTTAAATAGCATGCAAGCCAGACACTGATTTCCAAAGCAAATGTTTGACCTTGGGATCCTTGTAGCTACATTTTCAACTCTGAGACTCTAAAACCATTTGCTACCAACTTTCTTAAAATCAAACCATCTTTTGTTGTGGAAGCTAATGAAATTATGATTCACTACTGCTTCCGTCTGTGGGGATGAGCTGTACAGTCTATTTCTATGGAGCAGAAACAAGAACAACTTCTTGTTATTCTAAGAGACAGTGTTTGCTTCTATATCTGTCACTTGTAGAATGTTGGCTAATTGTTACTTTAGAACAGCTCTTATCAATTACTGCTGTATTATATCAGCCTAACAGTTTCCCATAATTTGTGATTTCTCCATTTTTTTTTTTCCATTTGTTTGGGTGTGTAATGCATGGTATGGGTATATAATTAATTTTTGGGTATATCATTAATTTTTATTCAGAAGGATGTGGTAATGATTCAAGAATGGGAGGGGAGAAATGGATCTGAAAGGAGTCAAAATAATAGAAATGGCTAGTAATTTGGATTTCTTGATAAACTAGTATGTGTCAGGAGAGAGAGACAAGATCTCTTTAAGAGAAGAGTGATGACTGGCATCTTTGCAGTAAACTGAAGTCTGGTTATGGCCGGGCATATTGAAGAGGAAGTGAGCACAGTGGCCCAAGTGACAAATGCTGTGTTTAAAGATTTCCAAATCTGACTCTTGCGGTTTGGAGGAAAGAGTATTAGTTTGGCTCTTTGGAGGCATCTGGAACTGCTACTGCTTTGGCATCGTGAAACTTGTTATGGGCTGAGCAGTCAGTTTCCTGCACAAGAAGGAGAAAGTTTAGCCAGTTTTATGCAAATACTTGTTGAAGAGTTATCTTCCTATTCCAAAAGGGATCTGTTTCAGATGGAGGGGAAGGAAAAAAGAAAGTATTTATAAAAGCTTGAATGCTTATGGAGGAACATTACTGGAAAACCTCCAAGCCCATCAAATCAACTGTATATAGACTAGGAAATTTTAAGAGACTTGTATCTTGAAACTATGTGTACATCTGAAAATCTCTGTATCTACTGTAAATGAAGGTTTATGGAAATAATACTGTTTTCTGTTCAGCTTCAGAAAGATAGATTGCTTAATATTTATAAATATTTTGTTTACATGGCTCTTCTAGGAGAGAAGAAAGTTAAAGACAAAATTCACAAAAGGTTTGGAGGACCTTGGGGAAAACTTGACGGCACTTGCTGGGGCTGCATTCTGTGGATCAAATGTCAAATGTCCAGATATAAAGTGGTGGGAGGGCATTACTATGGTGGTACCAGCACTGGTGGCATTCTGTCCTCTACCCAGTTTGTCTTTTTTGTCACCACATGTCAAATATGGTAATAATGTGCCCTGTGGTAGTCCTTGTTGTAAAAGCTAATAGTTTTTTTATGTGAATACTTTCTCCAGCCAGGCAACAAAAGCCTCTTTTGCAGGAGAGGAAGAGTTGCCTTTTGAGCGTTTGATCTCGTGCTCTGTTAACCTTGAGCCTTTCATTTATTTTCCCCTGTGCCCCCCCCCCCCCAGTTTGTAGGCTGCTTTTAGTCATACTTGATGGGCAGAAATCCCCAAAATACTGAATTGGCATGAGCTTGGAGAAAATTGATTCTGAGGAAGAAAAGTGAACAGCTCAACAGTTGCCTATTCTTTCCCTAGCCTGCCTGTTCAGCAAAGACATGGTTTAACTGATCAGGTGGCATACCTAAACCTTGGAACAAATCCTATCATGTGGTACCTCTTGTTGCTTTGGTAACTAAGAAAAAGAGGGAAGATATAATAGTATCGTGTGGGGAATGGCTGTTTTGGGGGTGGAGGAATAAAGGAGAACTTGCAAGGGGCGGCAGCAGCAGCAAGATGCTGATGTTACTGCTGTTCACTGTGGGAGGTCAGGCCACAAGTTCTGCTTTCCACAAGGTGGGATAACTCGCAGGCTGGCAGTCAAGGGTTGCTTGCAGATTAGCTGTAATTTATTTCTAAGCGTCAGCGTTCCATCAGATATTTTTCAGTGTGCTGCTACTTCTGCTGTGTTCCTGGTCATTTTAAATTATAAATGTGTAGTCAGCTGCTGCTATGGGATAGTTTTTTAGAAGAATACAGTGGTAAAAGTTAAATTACTTTGCCTGTATTAATGAGTAGTTGGTTGTGTTTCTTCTCCCTGGCACCAAGTTTCCACAGTTCACTTAAGAACTTTTCAATCTGAATTTACTGAATGTTTTTCTTTCTTTTAATGGTTATAGTTTGAAATAAACTCATAGAAGACATAATTAATTTATAAAGTGGTTATCCCTTAAGTATACCATCTCCTGTTCTCTTGAAAAAAGAAAAGGAAAGCAGATTTCAGACAAGATGATTAATGTTTTGTTCATACATGTCAAATACGTAAGCTGATATAATTAGGGAGCATGATAACCTAGTTTATTTACTTTCTGAATATCATGAGGAAAAGGAATGAAAGATGTTCAATTCAGTGTCGTTATACTGATATTTTCTAGACTAAAACTAGACACCTTACTGCATTGGGAAAACCGGGCCTTATTTCTGAACTGCGGCAGTTACTTGTACAGAAGCGTGTTTTGAGAAAAATAATAAAGCAACTGTTTGCTCAGATTTCCTTCCAATTCACTTGTTGAATATTTAGTTGTGAACTAGTTTCTTTGGATATGTGTTCTACATAGTAATGTCACAGAAACTATTAGGAAAGACTTTTTATGCTATGAGCAATAGTGTAATCATTTCTAATATGCTTTCACTTTCCTGAATGAATGCTACTAAATGATATCATTTTAAGGATTTGACTTACTAAGAAATGAAATGTTAAGTGTGGACAAATTTTTAACATTGTCGTTTATACTTTTACTCCAGTTTTTACCTGAATTGTCTGCTTTTTCCACATGCAGTATGTAACAATATAACAATTTTCTCAGCATAAAAAAAGGATAATCAAGAGTTGTTTGCTTCAAGCCTCAAAATTCTAATAAAAAGCATAGGTTTTCTTAAGGTGTATTTTTTTTGTTTGTTGCTAATGGTGTCTCAGTTTCATATTTGTTGATCTGCCTGGTGGCAGATCTGTTTGTTTTTTTTCTCTTTTAGTATATTAACAAAAATTTGCAAATTACATGTAATACTGTCTGTTGCGCTCAAACTTCTCTTCATTCTGGTAATATTCATGGATCATTGACATTGTAAGTAAATCACTGGGTCACAATATTGAAATACTGTACTGTTGGCTGCGCAGCTTCTAATTATTTCAGTATGCAAGCTGTAAATGGTCGAAGGCCAGAGCTCTGCTTAAAAAAATAAAATAAAATCTCATAATGAGACATTGCTTTGTTGAAGGCTATTTCAAAAGACCGTTTCCTCAAAAAGCAAATGTTTGAGACTGAGGAAAATTGGGACTGGGTGCGTAAGTGATGTTACCAAGCATTTTAATGATTAAAAGTAGTTGAAGGTGTGTCAGAATTAAAGGCTTTGGTAGCATGTGAATAGCTTTGAAATAAGAACTGCTGTACAAGGTCCTGTTGATGAGACTAAAGCTTTGATCATCAACCTCCTGTGGACAACTGTACTGAGTAATGTGAAGGAAGTAGTGACATTCCTCTTTTCAACTTCTTGATTTACTGCGGCTATGAGCAACACGGGAGTCTCCGAGTCAGTGATTTGCCTAAACGCATGCACTGGGAGCTCCAAGTACAGGCAGACAGGAAACGAATGGGCAGCAGAAAACTGGTAGAGGAAGGGGAGGAGAGACAATAAAATGTAAATGTATTTCACTGAAAGAAGATAACAAAACACATAAATTGCTAAATAGTATCTCACCGTTTCTTTTGGCAAATAGTAACAGTTATGGTTGTATAGCAGGCTAATTATTTAAAGAGTTTTCAAATCCAGAGCTATTAAGAGGATCTAGAAGTGTTTACTGGAAGAATCTGCCTATTGTAGGCCTAAGGTTTAACTAGCATCATTAGCCTGTCTAGCCAATTGCAGGTAGGAAAAAGTCGGTTTGACCTTTTCTTTACCACCCCTCTTGACTTTCACAAGAGTAAAATTTACTTTTGACATAGACTTAGTTTCCTTTTTGTGCTTGTTTGTGCTTTCAGGAAATGGAGGCATAAAAGTAACAACAAAAAATTAAGTTTTAAAAGCTAAAGATATTGATATAATTCAGACAAATGAGGATGAGCTATGATTAGCAGGAAAATAGCTGTGGGATCTTTGCAAGAAATGGGAGGGATTTATATATACCCCATTAAAATGTAAAATAGGCATAATGTCTGCTTTCATTTACAGTGTGGGGCACACTGCTATAGCCCTGGGGCATGTTGGAATAATTGTTGAGGAGGTAGACAAGACAGTTGATGTATTTGGATAAGATATGATGTCTCGTGAGCAAAAAATTACATGGTAGTCCAAGCCAGACAGGCAAGACAGGTAAATTTAATGTCTTGTATAAACAGCTCTCTAAATTCTTGTAGTTTTCTTTCATATACATGTTCTGGAGATAGCACTGAACTTTATGCCTATTACAGACTTTTTTGCCATATTCATTCTTGATGAGTAAGCAGAATGTTGCTATGGTATGGAAATCAAATTGAATTATCCATTCTGTATATAATTTTTCCATGAATATGAAAGTTGATAAGGCTTTTGTTGAAAGGGTCATATTTAAGTCATCTTTATTTAGAGCTTAGTTTCTGGAAGTATGGAATGCTTTTTGGTGCAAATACAAGAGCAATGCTGACGAATCAGTGGTTTGAGCATACTTGGTCTATAGAACACTTCATCTTGCAAAGCAAATAACTGTTCTCAGCATTTGCTATTCTTTTGAAGCTGATGAAGTACTTGAGCTGGTACTTGTAAGTTGGTTCTTATTAATTTTATATCAAAGTAATTTGAAGCTAACTGTTCATGTATCATACTACGGAAATCCAGCTTCGGTATCCTGACAAATGGCTGGTCTTCTGTTTTGGTGGGAGCCCCACAGGGAGGTAATTACAAGCCTCCAGTTTTCAGTTGCAGAGGAAGGTTGCTTTTTCAGCTGGCACTTCTCCTCTAGTTTAGTTACTAATGATGAATTGAAGTTGAGTCTTTAAAAAACATAGTACGTTTCCTAATGTATACAAAAAGGTCAGTTGATACTTTCCATGTGAGCCAGCGTTAAGAAGCGGTTTGCTAAGAGTATGACTTTGTCAAACAGTTTAGCTGAAAGCAGAGTGAGTTGGGAAGCTTTGGTTTGGCCTATCATGAGGTGTGCAAAAGTGTTGAGAGTTTCCTGCTTGCTTTACTTGATGTCAGACATTCTGGGGTAAAGTGGTTTAAGACAGTATAGTATTTCCAAAGATTTTTTTTTTTTTTCCCATCTGTCTAAAGGAGTGAGACTAGTTCTGTGTTGACTGAACAGAAGTGGTACATTGATATTTTTATTGCTTTATATTTAACTGTATTTTTAAAAGGTGCCTTCTTTCACTTTGATGCTTGCTGAAGTGTTCATAACATAACCTGCTGTCAGATAAAATGTCATAGTTCTTTCTATATCCTGACCTTCCTTTCAACATAGCAAATACCTAGCCTATTTTTTACATTATTTTATCTTCAGTAAGTTTGGTTTTAGGGGTTGATTAGAAATTTAAACATTAAGAATGTTTTCTTACTGCTTCCTAAGTTTTGATGTACCCTAGGATGAGCTTCTATATGGAAGATTTCTGTTTCATTCCTTTCTAGAACATTCAAACAAGAATTATTCCTCAACCCTGAACCAGACAGGTGTTTTAGGGAAACAAGAATTTATACAACTGATGTCTTTGCAGTTACTGAAAATGCTAGATGGTTGAATTTATATTTTAATAGCTATTAGAGTTTTCCAGTAGTGGAAGTTTTTCATATCCTGAAGCATTCTGCCAGGTATCGGATTAATAATCCTTCTCTCATGATATTGTGATGTAATTCACAATATTCCTGGTCCATCTGCTAAAGAGATGTTTATAAATTGAGACAGAAAACACATATATAATAATTTTGGGGGGGGAAACTCACCCAACAATCAAAAACCAGCCAAAGCCAAACTCCAAAAAGCAATTCGAGAAAACAGAAGACATAATTATCACATGAACGGGCTGTTGAGATTTAGTGTAACAACAACAGCATGTCTCAAAATTTAAGAATTAGGTTGTTAGTTTCACGAGCATGCCAGTCTGCCACTGCTGCTGAAGTAAACAGTCTTTTCCCGGCTATTCTTTCCCTTCCTTAGGCACGTATTGTGACATAGATTGCAAAATTGTTTGGATTGTAGCACATGCTAAATTAGCTCTAACCTGTACCCAAATGTGATGTTGTCAGAACAGAGTGCGGGGATAAAAGCAAATGCTTAGGGAGTAGGGGATTATGCGTTGAGCTGCAGTACTGATTTTCAGTATTCTTGATTTTTTTGCTACTTGACTTTAGGCATGATGTATATGTAAACTGCTTACCTTGTTTCCTGCGTAGCAAACTGTCTTCTGAGTTCGAGCTTGGAAAAAGAAAGGCACTGCTAACAGCTGACTGACTCAGCAATCAGTAAACTGAGTGAAGCAGGGTATTTCTAGGGAGAAGCCTTAAGGTTTGCAGCGTGATTTGGGAAACTCTGCTGGATTGCTGCTCTGCCAAAAGCTGCCTTAAAACAGCAGTGCTTTTTTTAGAAAAGCTAATTCATTGGTTTATTGTTGCAGTTTCCTCATCCTTGTTATGACAGTGTTAATAGCTCTCGGTATTCTGTTTCAACTAACTGTTACTGATTTTACAAAAAGGGACAAGAAAGAAGTTAGGATCCGCATTACAAACCAAATCCATTGTTTTGGAAACTTGATAACGTAACGTTTCCTGTGTTCCTTTGTGGTAAACAGAACTTCCTGAAATAGGGATCATTATCTCACCTGAAGCCAGAAAATGTTTGCCTGCTTAGAAGAATGGAAGAATTTTTCGTTTAGGGATCTTCCTACTCTTGCAAATGAGAAATGGTAGTCATTTGTCAGCTCAGCCAAATTTCAGCTACTGTTGCAAGCAGCAGAGCTTTGCCTGGAGGCAGATGAAGATATTCAAAATGAGGATTTCTGTGGGAGGGTTAGTATTTGTGTATGAAGACATATGCTCAGTCAAGCAGTTTGTTGGTATAGGGTATCTATTCTCCCACTGACACTGACAGACAGTTTTACTGAAATGCTTTAAATCTGGCAGAAGACAGCAAATGATTCCCTCTTGTTTATTTCCTTCACCACAAAGTTTTTGTTTTAAATCAAGTATGTTTTCAAAGAACTGAGTCCCAGGCCATGTTTTTTTTTCCTAGGGGAGGTTCTACATGTTACTGCTGTGCTCTAGGCTAAATTTTTCTGAAGGTTTACTTTTACGTGCTGTAAACTTACTGTTCCATGATTTAAAGTCCTCCTAATAAGCAGTGTGTCATTGTGGACTTTGGAGTTATGATATGCTTGTTCAGCTTTTAAACAGCTGCCTCTAATATTTCCATTACTCACTGGGGGATTAATGTTGTAATGTGTGATAATACAGGGCTTCGTAAAAGCTTGTGGGCAAGAATAGGATTTTCTCATTTTCCTCTTTGATTAACAACTGCTAATTACATGTTGGAAGAGAATACTTCCTATTTGTTTTGTGACAGTTTTTTATGCTTACATTTGGTTCCTAAGTTAGTAAATATATAAATAGCCTTATTTAGCTCTGTATACAGCTAAAATTATTTTGTTTGGAGTAAGGAGTCTAATACATCTTCTGCAATGGAGGTATAGAGCTGAATAGGCAGTAGACTGTCACTCATGCCAGGGTGCTGAAAGAAACGATTTCTCAATGTCTAAAGAGACATAATTAGATGCTTGAAGGAGTGGTTTTACTTTGGGGATTTTCTACCACTTAGCACTTTGTTTATTATCTTCACGGGAAAATACTGTATCATTGAGATCCTTTATAAATGTTGAGAAGTATTGTGTAAATTTGACATTTGCTATTACAGTTTTACCAGTTGATTTATTTCAAGTACTGCCTGTTGTGAATGGCAAGTCTTAAGATCTTGCTTAGATTCCCTTACCCCCACTTTTTTCACTTTAAGTTATATGTTGTGATTTAAGCCCAGTATCGCGTAGCTGTTTGCTCCACTCCCCCAGTGCATACTATGATACTGTATGTATGTGTGATCTCAAAAAAAGCTATGGCTTTCTTTAGAAGTAGCATAATTCTGTAGTTCCCTTTCTCTTCATGTAGGGCAGAGTTGCTGCAATTTTATTGTGCCCACAGTTTCCTGTTGGCACTTGCAGACTGATTTCTTGGCTTTTGGAAGGCTGAGGTTGTGATCCTTTAAGCATCATTAAGCAGCATGTTTGAATATCCATGATTTTGTATCCCTTTGATCATCTCCAAGGTAATGAGCAGTATTGTAGTTAACTCACTCTCTATATTTCCATTAAAAATTATCAGTGGAAATGGAGAAACTTGGTATGACATTGACTTGCGTATGTTGTTTTTTTTCCCCCCTAGACTCTGTTGTCCCACACTTTCCCCCTGTAATCTTTCCTGCTGTTTGGGTTTTTGTAACAGATAAAAAATTGAGAGGTTACAAGATTATTCAGTTAAGTATTACACCTGAGAAAATAGCAGGCAGCTTTCCTGAAGCACTGTGCTCCCTGTTAAAGAATGAATTGATCAGCATAGGGTATGTGTTTTTACTGAATGTTTATGGGGGTAACTGATTGATTTAAATGCAGTTATTTATTTTAAACATTTTGTACTCATAACTAAATAGGATTTTTTTCCTCAGTAGGTAGGTCTGGGAACGTTTACTCTTTTCTGTTGAGTCAGGGAAGACTAGAAAAGGTTAAACAGAAAGCATTGCCCTTCTCAGTTGAAGGGATCTTGTATTTGTTTGCCAGTGTTAATGTCATATACCCATTTTCTGGCAAAGAACAATATTCTGGAAGTGGAAGTTGAGCCACATTCATAAAAATTAAGAAATCCACTTTGTGTGTGTACCTATGCACGCGCACACATGCAGACAGCTGTATATGTAGCTGGGAGTTAATGCCAGCTGGCATACTGGAGGGGGTTGCTGATTCTGCCAAATTGCTGCTGCCTGGTTTAAGGCTGTTACCATACTCACATTTTTTTGAGGAAGATGACTACTTGAGCTGTTATTGTAAGTAGTAGTTATCTGATGTCTCCTGAGCCTCATGTGACTTGTGGTGAAGAGTTGTCAGTGAGGTCCAAGTCAGTACTTTGTATACAGGAAATGCATTCTCTTCAATGTCAGGGATGTGCATCTGCTGTTGGGCCCACCTGAGCTCTTGTGAGCAGGGGGAGAGAAGACAAGAAGAGTTGAAACTGTAGCAGCATAGTATAGGAAGATGGAGATTTTGAGAAAGAAGTACGGCTCAGTCCTTCAGCAGCCCATTACAATAGAAATATTACTGGAAAACTAAATTACCCCCTCTTTATAAACAAACAAAACAAACAGAAAACTTGTGGTTGACCCTAAATCTTATTTTTTTTTGACTTCTGTATTTCTTCATAGCGAGCGCTTTGTCAACTGAAGGAGCTGAGAGGTGTCTAATGCATTTTGCACTGTGTCTCACATCCTCCATATGAATCTGTGCTGGTTGCTTTGCATACTTGCAAAACAATGAGGGTAGTGTTTCCTGGTGGTTGAAGAGAAGGTGCAGAGGGTGTCTGCCAGCTCGCAACGGTCAACACACTCTTTGTTGATAGTCCCACTGAAAGCAAGCATACCCAGACTGTTGATGCTCTGTGCTCATACTTAAGGCTGATGTACATTAACACTATCAAAAGAAACTGCATTTGCTGTTTGCTTTACTAATGTTTTTGAATCATGATAATTAAGAAAGACTTCTTCTGTCTTTACAGACCTGTAGTGCTATTCCTGATTTGCCAATAATTTGGTTTTTGTCTTTGTGGAAAGCAGTTGTGAAGGTACAAAAGATGGCTTTTTTCCTTTGAGTTGTGCACTGTTGTGTAGGTACTGTTTGAATTATGAATAAGGTATTTCTTACAGTCCAAAGAAATACCATAATGGTGCTGATTATGATAGTAGACACTTTACTGTTGAGAGCAGTAGATTGCCTTGTATATTTATTTTTTTCTTGTGCTTTTCAGCGGTGTAGTACTCTCAAGGAAAGTGAAAATGAGCTTTGCTGCAGTCTTGATTTGGTGGTGGGAGGGTGCATTTTACAGCTGAATTCTAAAAATAATATTTACTTAAAAAAAGGTTCAATTACTTTTGGTCTCTTTCATACACTGCTAGTGTTGGCTTGTTTTGTTTTGAGTCAGTGTCCCCAGAAGACAGAAGGAGGCAGGCAGCCTGTGAGATAGAGGCACTGTTGCATTGTTTTGCATGGCTGTACTTGCCAGAATCATTGATTGATTGGTGAACAACCTATTGGTGAAAGCCAAGAAAAGGAAGAGCATAAACTTTAGATATCAGTCTGATTGAAATAACTGTTACCTTGATGATTTTTTTTTTGTAAGTTTTGGGAGAAGAGTATGATAGCAGTATGCATTTTACATCTGTTAAACACATACCTATGTTTATGGTTTCGCTAATTGCATTAAAATGATGTCTGTGAAACCTTTTTTCCTTTGATAAATTGCATGCAGGAAAAACATCTTTGGATTGTCTCCATTAAGAAAGATTTATTCAAATTATTATTTCCCTTGCTGCCTTGCTATATCAGATAAAGCCTTGGAGACTTATGGAATAAAACTGTCATGGTTTTGTTGTGTGTTTTGGATTTTTTACATATTGTTGGTCACTTCAAGACCAACGGGTAGAAGATGTGGTTTTCTCAGTGTTATATATCTGCTTTCCCGGAGTTTCATAGCAAGCTAATAATATTTTGTCCTTGTCATGCTTTCCTGCTCACTCTGATATTTCTGACCCTGTGCAGGATCATACCCCTAGACTGAGCTGGTACTAAAGTAAGCTGAAGAAATGGAGTTGGCCGCACACATTCTGGGAACTGTTTGATTTTGTGTCTGTGGGGAGGTGTCACTGAATAAACAGAAATTGACTGTACAGATTGGGAATATCATGCATGACTAAAAATCATGAAGTCAATCCATATTATATTTAGGAAGAGGTGAAAGTGGTAAGTGGGTTAAAGAGTGACAATTAGGAATAGGTATGTCATTGTGTACAGATAGATCTACATGATTATTGCTGTTATTAACATTAAATGTGTCAGAAGGAAGGTCTCTGAATAAGCGGAAAGCAAATATTGAGACTAATCAAATACTGAGATGCTTGAAAAGGAGACAACTATATTTTACACTCTACAAAAATGTGGCTGTAAATCAGTCAATATGTCAGAGTAGCTAGCAAAAATCTTTATGTGAAAATAAAGACTCAGAGTATTTGATTCTCCTGCAAATTCAATTTTCAAAGAAACCATTCTTTGGTGTTAGGTGCCACTTTTATACAAAGCTAAGGCACCCACTGTTCAGTGGGTCTGGTGCTTGTGATGACAGAATGGTGGTAATGGAGTATAAAATAGGACAGTAAAAACTATTCACAGTGGAGATCTCTGCCTAGATTATCCTCATCTAACTTTCATCCTGTGAAATACTTGGAGGTGATGTGAGAACTTCTTAACAGAAGCTGCTTGGATTCCAGATTCCAAAATCCCACCTCCAACAACTTCATTTGAAGTCAGTAGGCCATTTGTATGCATGGTTTAAAGCTGAAGTAGCCTTCAGTCTAAATTGTGTAGTAGTATGAGCATTGAAAGCTAATGGCTACTGGTAGCCTTAATCTCTGTACTCGTAACTGCTATTGCAGCAGATGCTTTCTTATTTTTTTTTCACCTACATATTTTGTTATTGGTGTCCAGGTCTGCTTATCCACTTGCCTGTCCACATCAACAGTGTGTGTAGGTTCTTACTTTTTTTTGGGTTACTTTGAATTTATATCAAGAAAATAAAAGGGCGCAGTGCATCTTCTTGACCTTGGTTTCTTTTGCTTGTTTCTAGCTTTAATAGCTTTTGTTTTGAGTTGGAACCGTGAGAAAATTAACAGCTAGTTCTGTGTGCATACTGTGCCTTAATTTTTGTTCTTGACACGATGTAATGGAAAATACAGCTAAGAGTAGAAAGATAGTAAAGAGCTGTAGTTACAGGTAAGACAGTCCTCTCTTTAAACATGCAGCTTAGGGAAGCAGATTTGGAAGCTTTATTATGAAGATCACAAATGCATAATCAAGCCGATCTAACATCCTCTACAACAGGAAGCTTGTGGACTGGAGAAAGCCACATGTGATACTCTTACAGAGCAAGCTAAGGAAACATGGCCTAGATAAAAAAAGCTATTTTAAGATATGTGTAAAATCATTATGTTAACAGCAGTTTTATTTTTCAGTAGTTCACTTTCAGCAAGAGAAAGCATACTTGTATGGGGTTTGTGCAGTTGTTTCAGCTTACTATTCTTGTTCAGGAACTGGGGAATGAACATACAGTTCTGGAATATGAAGACAAGATGTGTCTGGAAACAGATGCAGGTACGCAAAGAGGTGATGGCAGTGCAGAAGAATCTTGACTGTTGGAAAGATGGCTTGAAAGAATAGGATATGATTTAGAAGAGTAAGTGAAATGCTTTATGTTTAGAATAAAAATAAAAAATAGAGGAAAAAGTGCTTAAATTGCTCCTGCCACCCTATTCCCTACCCTGGTCTAGGGCAAGCCATGGATTATAAAATGAGAGTTAACAATGCAGCATTGTTCAGAAAGAGTTGTGTGTATATACTGGCGTGAGTAAACGGTGGTATAATCTGAAGGGCATGTAGAGTTGAATCTGCTCTGTTCTGTGCTGTAAGGTTAAAGTACTGTATCTGTTTGGCCATTGTATTTCAAGAAAGATGTAGGCGCAGTTAATTTGCCTCAGGAGGGTAATGGAAATGACTGGTGATTTAGAGAAGATGGTATGTGCAAAAGGAATGATTGAATTAGTATTTTTGTAACTCAAGGAAAAGATCAAGGGAAATTATAAGCTTTTAAGTGTGTAGCAGTTCACTACAAAAAAGTGAACATCTGCCCTTGGTAGATGTGCCTTGCTTACTAATGGCAATGTAGATCGCTCTCTGTGTGTCCTGCTCTCATTGTTCACTTTTTGTATGTTTTATTAGAGCTGTTTCTGTCCAGTGTCTGGTCTTAGGATTCTTTGAAGAAACATAAAAATTAGCAAAATCACTAAAGTATGGATTTCTTCTAACCAGAGGGATGTATATCTAGATACTTCAGTTAAAACTGCTGAGCAGACGGAAGAAAACTTGATCTCAGATTTGCCAACCACTTAGCCAGTAATGAACTAGATTCCTCATCTGAAAAAATGGATCATGTTCCACACCTCTGTAAGGCTCCTGAGTTTTACTGAGAAAAGTGATACTAAAAACAGGTAATTTAACATAAGCACCACTGATTTTATTTTGTGTGTGTATTGCATGTTACAGTGCAATGTGTAGAGCCTACTTGGATATATCCTAGAAGTTTGTGTTTAACCTTCTTGAGGGCTGTGACTAATTTACTTTGGTAAAGGCAGTTAGGTCTCTTCAGAATTACATCCTGATTTCTTATTATTTAACACTTTCAGAAAGGTAGCAATGAGTTAGGTTTTGTACTGGGTGTGTCCTGGATCATTGTGTGAATCCGTATTTTTCTGGCCCTTTGAAATGTCCCTTTTTTTTTCTTCCAGATTTGGTAAAAATCGGTGTTATTTCTGGGAGATCCTTAGCCAGTTAAAATTCAGACTGTAAGCCACTTGGGGTATAAAACTGCTTCCTATACCTATTCTATCAGTATGCATTATTAGTAGTTTGGTAATCTATCCTCAAATGGAGAACAAAACTAGGAATTGAGATATTTCCCCTTTCCTCTTTGATATGCAAAAAAAAAAGTGAAACTGCTAAGTGTTATGCTTCACCTGCCTTGGTACTGGGGTAATACTTTGTTTCAGAATCAGCAGTTGACAAACATCTTTTCTAGTACTGCCAGTCTTTGCTTTCCTTACCATGTATTTCCTCCATACTGTTGTGTTATCATAGTGTCAGCATCTCCCTTGTATGTAATTTTTCATCTGGACAGGCAATGCATAAAGCTAACTGGTAGAGGAGTAAACTTGAAAAACTTAGTAGGCTCATATGTAATACAGCAAATGCAACACACAAGCTCATAACATATGGCAAATATTACTTCACTGTAGTCAAGTTAGAATTGCATTAAAAATGGGAAAAATCTGCTTTCTTTTCTGTTACGGTATTTTGTTTACTTTAAAGCTGCTTAGAATTTCCTTCACTTACTGCTGTATAAACTGGGTAAAGAAAGCTTTGACGGTATTCATTCAGTATTGCTAGCATTTTAACAGATAACACTTGAAAAGGCTCAGGCATCATTTTCAGGTGACACTTTGTTTTTAGAAGTGAAGAATATATTACTTAAGCATCACGTCTGTGTTAGTTTAATAACACCTTTTTTTTTTCCCCCACTATAGTTGTCATTATAAATGCTAATGTTTAACTTGTGGGGAAGAGATGAAAGAATGTAACAAACTCCCACTTCTATAAACTAGAATATATATATATATGTATATATGGGGAAAATTTGGTCTGAAAGAATAGAAAGTATGATCATCTGGGGAGCTGCTCATGTGAATGTGTGCCATTGAGGAGGCTGTTTTCTAGCCTTATCCAAAACAATTCATAGTTTGTTGTGCTAAGTGTTGATGATTGGATAGAGAGCGACATATATAGAGCTCAAAAATAGATAACTGCTTACTTGGGAGGACAGGCAGTCCTCCCACTTAAATCATATCATCTGAAAGGCTAAAAAATTTTGATGACTTGTTCCACCTCTCCGCTCTATCCTGCATATGTTGTTTACCTCACAGGCTTAGTTCACTGCCTCTTTTTAGAAGCAGTCTTTTGGCTCCTTCTCCCTTGGACAGGATTTTTGATTTTTGAAGTCTTAAATGCTGGGAAAACTTTCCTCCCCTTCATTTCCACCTCGGGCTCTGCCAGAACTGAGTCTAGAACTTATGTGAATTTCTGTTTTTCTTCTAGGACAGCCTTAAGACCTTGTGGATGGAAGGCCTCTTCTGCTTCTACGGTCACGTCAGAATGGCCTAGGCCAGTCCGTTGCTCTGTGGTTTCTAGCACAGGCACTCTACAGCAATGTGTTGGGGTTCTGACACCAGTGCTAGTGGACCATCCAGATGGCTGTAAACCTGCAGAAGAGGTTAGTACAAAATGTGATCCAGGAATTTTTGACATTTTGGTCAGGTCTGTCTGCTTTGGATGTACCTTAGAGCAAAGGGACCACTTAGAGATTACATATGTACTACTTTATCACTGCATTGGGTTTGTGTGGCAAGGTTTTGGTAGTTGGAAGGTGCAGGGGTGGTCTCTCTGAGAAGCTGCTGGAAGTTTCCCCTGTGTCTGGTAGAGCCAATGCCAGCTGACTCCAAGACGGACCCTCTGCTGGCCAAGGCTGAGCCCATCAGCAGTGGAACAGCATCATTAAGAAGCGTGAAAAGTTAGTGTGCAGCAGCCAGATTGAGGAATGAGACTGTGTGGGAGAAGCAGCTCTACAAACACCCAGGTCAGTACAGCAGGAGGGGAGGAGATGCTCCAGGTGCTGGAGCAGAGATTCCCCTGTAGCTCATGGTGCAGACCATGGTGGGGCAGGCTGTACCCCTGCAGCCCGTGGAGCTCCATGATGGAGCAGATACCCACCAGCACACCATGCAAAGAAGAAGGTTGGCATGTTGGAATTAGAGAGAAGATGGAGTAGAAGCTACTTACTCAGTAGTCTTTGGTGAATCTTTAATCATTGTCTAACCATGTGGTATGGCTTCTCAGGCATGTCTACTCTCTCTTGTTATAAAGATTCTGTTATTTTCAGAGAAGTTGAAAATCTTTCATGAGAGTAATTTTAAATGCATTGGAGCACAGACTTCTGAAAGAGGCTTTTAAAAATACCTGATTTAATCTAAAAAGTGATTGTATTAGAAGCTGTACTCTCCAATTAATGTATATGAATTTACAAAGCAGTTCCATCACATTCCCTTTTTTAATGTTTTCTGACAGCTTAACCTTTTTTTTTTTTATGGTGATGTGTTTCTGTCTTGGGTTCTAGTCAGATATGAATTTTGAATTGTAAAAAAGCTTAAGTTGCTACCTTCAAAAATGATGTGTCAAATTAAATACATTAGCTGGTTTTTACAAGGTGCCTGACAACTTCTGGAAGAAATTGGCAAAGTAATAAGCACCTAAGTATTTGAAGAAACTTAATTTAGTGAAGTCTAATATATCTCTGCCATATCTAATGTTCTACTGATGGTTTCCTCTATTCAACTATGCAGAAAATTGTTAGTATCAGTCTTACAGGTAACCAGGGGAAAAAAAATGAGTTCTTTCAAGAAATAATTTTTCTGCCTTAAATTCCATATTACACTTTTCAGATTTCTCTGAACTACTGCACAGTGCAACAAGTAAATTCTAAATTTTATTTACTTCTTTCTCTCACTGGTGCAACACCTGTATGTTGATATGGCTATTTTATTTAAATTTGCCAAACCTTTTCCACATTAGGAGAAAACTTACAAATTAAGCCAGATGGAAAACCTTTTTTGGAATCACTAGCTGTAAGAGTATAGTATTGAAATTTAACAAGAGTGAATCTGCCATTTTCCTTCTAAAGTATTGACAAATAAAATCCAGCAGCATTTGAGAAGCATTTAATACAGAATGCTGAAAATGTAGCATTTTTTATGAAAATTAATTTATTTAAATACTTCTCATGATTTAAGTTAAAATATTTTTTGTAGTTTTATTGACTTCTGTTTTTCTAGCATTTTCTTTTACTAATGAGCCAAAACCACAATAGTTTTTAAAAAAAAAATTGAGATTTTTGCAACTGTTTACGAAACAGGATTGCTATTTGCTATAGAAATAAGCTTATAGTAGTTTCCATTATGCATTTTGATTGAATGTGAACTTGAGTGTCTTTGTTTTATTTTATTTTTTGTTGAAGTTGGAAGCTGGGAGAAGGGCCCAGTTTAACTTTTGGAAATCCAAACAGTGCATCTGATTCAGGCACAAATGCTGTGATTACAGTGACTTGATATAGCTGCCCAACAGCTTCTTTAAAATTATAACCTCCTGTTTGATGTAGACCTTTTTCTTTCTCATTTTATTTTCTTTCATTGATAATGGAATGCTTTTTATAGTGGTATGTCCAGAATGCAGAAGAAAAACTATAAAACCAAGATGTTCTTTTTCATACTTGGTTGGATTTAAATACAACATGTTCTTGGTTTCCATGTTCAGCAAGTTTCAGCAAACTAAGTTTAAGTAGTGGACTTTTTTTTCCTTGCTGAAGTGTTTGGAAGTACTATTCCAGTGAACATGAAGAGGTTTAAAATGTTTACTGTAGTATCAGAGATGGGCCTAAGAAAAGTCTTAATGTAGCCAATGTTTAATTTGGATATACTGGCAAATAAAGTCTTGGTTTCTAAATATTCTTTTTTTTTTTCCCCATCAAACTTGTGTTAATCTTTCATGGCTATTCAGTTGGGCTTTTTGTTTGACTACTAATCTAGCTCTTTCACATATTCATACTTGAAGAGACTGCTAATATAAAAATGGTTTAATTTATTTGCATTAGGAGTGGCTTATGACCTGGGAGGATCAAACTGAGCTCTCTCCCATACACTTAATGAAGTATGGAAGCTCTGCCTGCTGATAATGTGTAACAAGCTAGGTGAACATCTGTGGTCAATTACAATTTTTATGCTTAGGTCCATCATTTACAATTGTTTACTTTTAGAGTTACAGGACATTCAGTGAATAGGTGAATACTGTGTGTGTCATATTTTTTAATCATATGGGTAGATGTATATTTCTTAGACCGGGGGGGGGGGGGTGTGTGGGGGGTGTCTTCTCATCATTCCTCCTCTTTTTGTTACATAGTCTTGATTCCAGCAGCAGCAGCTGATTACTTTTTCATCCTGTCTCTACTTTACCTGTTATCTTAATTTTTGTCTGCATAGTAGCAACGTAGGAGATGTAGATGTAAGAGCAGTGGGAGAAGGAGAGTGCATCTGCTTCCATTCTGTGTGGAACAGAATTGGTCAGAGCTTCTGCCTGCTTGAGAATTAAGGATAGTTTGCTTGTTTCACTATCAAAGGGAAAAATGTAGTTAAAGAGTGAGTAGACCTGTGTTGTAAAAATGTCCCTCAATGTGAAAGTGGCCTTTGCAACTGTTCAAAATGACCAGTACTGGTACATCTGTGGATTCTTTTGTGCTATCACAGATATCACAGGTTCTTAAGCACATAAACCCCTGTAGCTCAGCTGAAGTCTGAATTCTAGAGTTTAAGCTCTGGTCATGTGGAAATATCAGTACCAGAGCTGAAGACCAAGATTCCAGGGGGAGAAAGGAAGTAGTCAGGACTTTAGTCATGAAGAAGAGCCATTGCTGTATTGAGCTGATTGCAAACTGTTTAGCAACTTCTCCTTTTCAGTTTCTTCTTTCCTGTCCAGTCCTGCAAGTGATCCCAAGTTCTGAAGGATTTATAGAACTCTGCTTTATTATTCTGCCTATTTAGCTTTTTATCTGACAGGTTTGTTTTTTTTTTTCTTCTTATTTACCTAATCAAAGTAAAACCAAGAATGCAAACATTGCCTGCTCTAGAATGGGGATAGGGTTTCCCAGCTTTCCAGCTGGGATTAAATGTACAGTCTGCCATTCTGTACAGTCCATTTAAGAGACCCAGGGTATGACGACTATTTTTATTGTCGCCTAGGAACGGGGGATTTTGAGCAACCCCTTCTAGAACTAGAGGAAGGGGATGCCATGTGCGATCCCAAAGAGGCATGTCTGGATGAAGATCCAAACACTGTTTTTGTTTTAGTTCTAACGGTCTTTCTTCTATAAGATGGTTTATTTCCTCCCCCTTTTTGAGCCTCTCTTCTAGATCTAGAAGGACCTGTTCTGCTTGCAAGTGCCACTCTAATGCACCTAGTGATTGCTTCAATGGTTGGGGCATCTTTTCCTCTATATGCTGACAGAGTCAGCAGCCGAGTTTGTAGTTTTGCAATATATTCCGCCATTACTGATTTACCCCAAGTTAATGCATTAATATGCCACCAGAGTAATCGTTTTGTTTTCTGAACATTTTCTTCTTCTATCTTAAATAATTATTGCATTAATACAGCTACTCTTCCCAGAATAGGAAAATTCGGATCAACTTTAGAAATAGCTTCCTGAATCTTAGCAAATAAGGTTTTCCAATCTCCCTGAGGGTCATAATAGTCACTAAGGTTGGTAGGAGGAGTTGCTGGAGATCCATCCAATTGCCCAGCAGTGATGGACAACTGACAATGCAGTTGTTGGTCCCAAGAATCCTTTTATTAAATCTAGATAATGATCTCCCCAAGGTACATGAATAATTCTGGAATTGTTGTTAAGAAAAGGAGTTTAACACAATTTCACAAGCTGTTGTATTTCAAGAAAGAAATCATCAGGAAGATTTTCAATGTTAGACAAAGATGTTACAATTACAGGATCCATATATGAACGAGAGCCAATACAGAATTTAGTATCACAAGGTACAGCATAAAGCAACAGCAAGTATAGATGTAAATATACCTTGGTTTTTAGCTCCCATGGAGGTGCAAGTAATCATGAACAAATGTTCATTTACAGGAACAAATTTATGGGTCCTTAAAGAAAATCTCATAGTTCTTTTTTTTTTTTTTATACTATGTGTACATTTGCATGGATTGACAATGCAAGTAAAGAACTTAAAAGCATGGTATTTCTCAAGCTTATGTTTTCAGAGATTGCTGGGAAGGTAGAATTAAGAAAAACTCAATCTAAAGCAAGTAAGTATGAGTAAGAGAGAAAGTGAAGGATGGATGTGAAGAATCTTTATCTCGTAGTGCAATACTGCATGTGTTAATTAAGTACTAAGCAGTTGTTAGCAGAAGTTACCTGCTGAGCAAACAGCTTTGCGATGTGACAACAGACTTCATGTGTTAATGTATGGTTAAGAGCTATATGGCCTGTCTGTATAAATATAGCTATTTGCTTTCTGCATAGAATTTATATTTGCATATGGATACAGCAAAGGGGCACAAGTTTTCGTGAGAAACATTGCAACAATGTCATGAATGTATCACGAAGTTGGACCATGCTAGCTTTTCTTTTTTAATCCATATCTGATCAGGCTTTTCTTTCTAGAGAAGGAGAAACATATGTTCTGAAATTTTCTTTCTTTCTTTTTTTTTTTCCTATACTAGTTTTTTTGGATGCAGATCTGATGTTTTCTCTGTATTTCGAAAAATGTTTCACCCTGCAAAACTGCTGAGCTACTTTTGGTTAGATTTTTGGAGTTTCCCTGGATGTGGTGGGCTGTGTGAGATTCTTAATTTTTTTTTTTTTAAACTGTCGGCAGCATTACTGCTAAAGGGATAGGAAGTAAAAGCTGTTAACAAACCTTTGAATTCTTTACCATTATTCACTTTACCTGAGATAATGTAACTCAGCATGTGTTAAATTATTGTAACTATATTTACTAATTCTTTAAGTCTTCATGTTTAGTCACATGCGTTATCTAATTCAGCAGTTTTTAGCTTGGTATCTGCCTACATTTGATTTGTCAGCAAGTCCTGTAGTTACTTAAGGCAGAATTCAGCAAGCTTCTCTAGGACAAGCATGCAGTATGGTCCCAGTATGTAACGTCAGTTTTTCTGTACCTGTATTGTTTTCAAAGTTTTCCTTCTTGAACACTTAAAACTTTAGTATTGTCCACATATATTGAAGGCAGAGAAAAAAATGTCCTGGTTATCTGGTGTTTCTTCAGCTTCCCCTTCTGTTGTTTGGGTTTTACTTTTTCTTTTTTTTAATTTACAGTAGGAAGTTTTCAGGATTCGAGGCTTCTGCAGTTACTCACATAAAGATGGTTGAATCTGTTCACTGCAACTTACTGTTTCCAGAAATCTCCTTTATAATCTTTTCTTTAATTAGCTGACTCTGCTTTTCTTTAATTCAAATTCCTGCCCATTAGTGATTCATCCTTAATGATGACTATTTGACTGTGTAATTTTCTGCTGTCTTTAAAACTGTTTGAAGAATTAATGAATAATTTTATTCTACTCTAGCTTTTGGCTCTGATACATATCTAAAAAATAATCAGAAGCTGTATGAAGGCTGGGTGTTTAAGAACATTTGAGACCTAGCTTACAAGATTGTAACAATGATTCCTAACATGTGAGGAAGGTTTCAAGAATCTCTTGTAAAAGATTTGTGCACTTCATTGTTCACAGTCGTCTTTGTCTATGAAAAATGTATAACTAGCTTGGTGATAGTGAATTTGTCTGACTTTTAAGTAGTTAAAGATTTTTCCTTGAGATTTGTAATTCTTTAATCGCAGAACGGTTAGGGTTGGAAGGGACCCTGCTATGGACAGGGACACCCTCCACTTTGACAAGGTTGTTCAAAGCCCTGTCCAACTGACACCCGAGTTGCTAGTTCTCTTCTAACTTCTATCCTAATAGCAGGAATAAAGAGTAAATTCTAACCCCCTTTCTGTGTTCATCAGTGTTTCCAGGAAGGATCTCCTTATTTCGTCAAAATGCTTCAAAAGCAAATGCTACCTGACATTTGTGAATGCTCTCTGACATGTGCAGACTGAAGAAGGTATCATCTGCAGAAAATTCCATTGAGTATTTGACGCATCTGTATGAAGAGTGATCTATTGATAAGGATAGTATTCATTTTAGTTCAGTTTCAGCTGGTAAAAAACAAGTTTGCAATTTGACGCAGTGGAACTTTAAAAAAAAAATTTGAAACTAAATTTTATTTTTCTGGACTATGCAGAAACATGATAAAGGAAGATGGAAAATATGAGCCTTGAATATGGAACAGCTTTCTGTGTTTTTACTTTTATATAACCTTACCTAGTGCATATGATTTCCTAAAGGAGGTTGCTAGCAATAGTAAATTAATTTTTTTCAGCAGGAATTTTAACCTTAACAGAAGTCCTGTCATCTAGTCTGCTCTATTTATAGCTCATCTTCCACCTGCCATATGATTTAAAATAGTCTTTGGAATGTGTGACTTCTTGATAATAAGAAATTCTTGACTGCTTGCATGATTTGGTCTTAGTGAACATATGCTTTGTAAGGCCAAGTGATGCTGCTTTTGGCTAGAAGCCTTCATGCTGTGTTGCATCAAGTCACAAGCCTAAGCATCTAAAATATGTGGAGGTGTTTACAGGTTTTGCTGCAGACAGCGAATAGTATACTAATAGCCTAATCTCTACAACTTTGACAATATGAAGCTGTAATACACATCTTGAGTAGTTCAGCTTTTTATTTCCCAAGAGCCTTGCAACTGGCATTTAGCTCTGATAGGGAAGCTACCTTTCTTCTGAGTAGTGGCGAGCTTGCAAGATCTGTAGCTCACATGACAAAAATTCATTTTCTTGAGGAAATGGGAGGTGTTCACCTAGAACACCTGAGTTTTCCTCTGCTAGTCATGTAGTGTTGGGGTTGGAAGACCAGCTAGCACAGCTCTCCAGTAATTTATTAAAGACTGGAGTCAGTTTATAACTCTGGGATGCTGATTGGCAGGAGTGCTTCTGTACTGAAAAAGCTAAGTGCTGGTCACCAACCGTGTATCTGCCAAAAACAAAAAAAGAAGATTTCACCTCAGCCTCCTAGGCCTCTGTGAAGGGTAGCAGAAAGCTCTAATAGGTCTTACTGATGTATCTCAGCCATTATGGTATGTTGGGCCTTTGTGAGCTTAATGCATTGCTAGCAGTGACATTAAAATCTTATCTTGCTGCTGTTAATAACAAAAGCTTTTCACTTGTCAGTTGCTCATTGTCTTCGTGCTGCCTGTGATGCTCACTGATGAAAATACTGTCTGTGTCTTCTAGGTGGCTGTTACTCTAAGTCAGGCACACTTAGTAGCCCTCCCAGAGTGTGTATGTGAAATAGCTATGGCTTTGAAGAAGAATGTTTGCTCTCTTTCAGCATCTGAGATGTCAGTAGCCCAATTTAAGACTGCAGTTGTTTCAGGAAAAGAAATAACTGTCTACTGTCTTATAAATCTGCTTTCTGAAAAGGATTGCCTGTTCTGTAGCTGTTAGGAGAGGCAATATCTGCTGTTCAGTGTAAGAAGGAAAAGATTTGAATAATGGTGATTTGAACTTACCTGCCAGTACTGTAATACCCAATAAGTTAATGCCTGGGCAAAAACTTACTGCCGTTGGCTTCAAGATATTATATAAGTGTATTCATTTTTTTATATATTGTAATTAAATTTGTCTGAGGATGTACTTTTAATATTTGAAGCTGTACTATAGAAAGATGTATAGGGTTTTTTTTTGTATAGGATTGGTAATACTAGGTAATGTATACTGATTGTTTGTTAGGCATAATAGAAGCATATTTTAAATCTCAAAGCAGTTGAGAGAATGGAAATGTCTGAAGGATCCGTGAATAAGTGTCTATTTTTAGGTAATTTTCATTCATCTTGAAGGGCAGACAGAAAAATGAAATTGTTGCCTCAGTCATTTGAAAGCTACCTTAAAGTCATGGAAGAATAGGTGTCTAGTGAATCTCAGCTGTTTATATGACAGCAGTAGTCTTTGTACTTTTATTGTATTCCTGGTTTCCAAATTTTAGCTGTCCTCTTGAGTCCTTTGTAATATTCACAGTGATATTCTGATACAGAATATTTTGCCTCCCTCCTGGATCTATTTATTCTTTTTCTTGTATAGAAAGAATGGTCATAAAAATGAATGTAAATCAAAAATCTGTTGATTAAATTGGTTTTGAACTTTTATTTGATGAAAACATTGTTCATCTGGTCCTTTGAAACCTTGCCCATTTCAGTTTTTTCCTGCAAACAGGATAGGGCTTTCTTAAAGTCAGTCTAAGAAGCATTGTCTACAGCTGGAATAAAAACCCAAGAAAGTCTTTCAGAGACTTTAATTTGAGGAGTTCTGTAAATAATTTTTTTTTTTTTTTCTCAAACATTACATTAGGAGAATTTGGCATTAGGGAAATCCATGAGTGTTCGTGTTTGGTTTGAGGTGAGTTTTGGGTTTTCTTTTTTCCTTCAAAAAGACCAACTTAAAACTCAAACCTGACACCTTTTCCCCTCCCTTCTCCCTTCCCTCCTTCCTCTCTTCCCCAGACACTGAGCTGGTACGGAGTTGTTTTATGACAAAGATTTGGCATCTGAGTTTGCTTCTTGAAGCAGTTAGTTTAGGCCTTTTCATTTGTATTCATTACTCTTGTTATGAATTCTGGGCTGGAGGGATGGGAGTAGGAAGGACTGCCTTGATCACTGTGTCCAGTCACCTGCAGTGGTCTCTTATAAATCCACAAGGCTCTGCTCTGAAACATATTTGCTGAATACACAGCTCTCCCTCTGCCCTTCCCTTGTGAAATGCTGGTGCACAATACAATGGTTTCTGGTTTTATGTTTAAGGAGAACACTTAAGTGATGCATCCAAAAATGTAATTGGCCTTTTATCCATGACTGAGTGACAGTGGCAGCTCACTGTTGTCACCCTTGTGAGCCTTTGCTTTATTGAAACTCTTCAGCTGATAGCAAAGTTACATACGCCAAGCATACTATTGAACATATTTTATTAAATGTCACCTTGATTCTGTTATTCTTGTTCACAAACCCATCTTGCTTCCTACCTTATCACTTGTTCCCTTTTAACAGCAATAGGTCTAAGATTGCCCATCTAGATCTAGCACTAAGATTACTAAAGAAAATAGTTGCTACATTATCAAAGGTGCATCCTTGTTTGCTTACTAAGTTTTTTTATAAGCCTTCACAGTCTTATAATCATCTTACTTATGCACATTATTTTTTGTATTCATCCTGATCTTCCTCACTTTAAATAACAACTTTCCTTGTGTGGGAGCTATATTTAAAACATTTTGCACTGCCTGACAGCAGTAACTTTAAAGTCAGTTATAGATTGAAAAAAATTTATGATGTTCTAATTTAATCAAAATTGTATTGCTTTTTATTCAACCTCTGATCTAATTATATCCCTGACTGTTCAGTCAATCTGTTCTAGAAATATTTGCAGTATTTATATAGTATATTAATTACTACATTAACGTATGTTATGTTAAAACACTATTAATGTATTTTATTAAGCTAACTGTATATGTCTGGACAACTTGCTGTCCTTCTGAATATCCTTGTATTTATGCCTTTTTCAGGTAGCATGTGTAGTAAATTTACAGACTCCTATCACACTTTGAAATGTCACATGGCAGTTCTTTCTGGGTCCCATAGAAGGGATTAGACAAGCCATCCTGGTTTTACCAGACTAGGTGTTCCCAGCTGGTTTTATTTCATCTTGGGTTTAATTATTTTTACGTCCTTGTCCCTGTTGCAATTAATTTTCACATATTTCATCTTTATTAAATAGTATAATTAATACTCGGGCCATACTAGGTCATTATTAATATGAAAATTAGAGTTTTCATTTGAGTAGTGCTGGTTAGGAAGAGAATCAAGAAGGACTGTGTAGTAGTGGGAACTACTTGAAAGTGTTGACAAATGCCTGCTTATTTTCTTGGAAAAGTTTAAGGAGGTTTAATCAAGATAATACATACTGCTTACAAACTCATGTGAGAAATTGTTAAGCATTAATTTGCAAAATGATAAACTGTTTTCATAAGTTAAATGATAGTAGTTAAGATTTTCTGAAAAGTATGGGTAGCAAAATAGCAATATCTTCAGTTTTCTTACAGTAACTGAAAGAGCTTGTTTTTGATATTGTTTCTATTCAATTTAGAAATGTTATTTTCTTACTATGTGTCTGTGGTAGTTACTTAACCATAAAAGTTTAGAGGTTAATTGAAAACTCTTTAGATAAGGTCCTTTCCAACCCAAGCTATTCTGTGATTTTAAATCAGAAGAATCAGAGGTTCAAGTGCACAGTGACTTAGTTCCATTTGATTATAAACAGTCTGACAAAACTGTGGATGGAGTGCGTAGCTGTTCAGTTTCTGGTATTGCTTTTTTATGTGATTGGCTGGATTTTCATTTTACAAGAGCTTCTACTTTTATAAGCATATTTATGCGTGCTAATTTATCTGGAGGGAACCTGTGTCATGAACCAGTAACTTCTGCCTTTGTGTAGGAAGTTCATCTTTGGTTTTCAAATGTAATCAGCTACTTCTATGTTTCTGTTTTATTCTTGCTTCATTCTGAGGCATACCAGTTTTAGAAACAAAATTGATAGGGTTTTTTTCAAATGGTCAATTAAAAAAATTGATTTCTGCATTGAAAATAGATTTCTGATGAATTAAAAGTGTATTCTTCCTGCACAGAGCGTGAAGAATAGAAATCAATTTTACTGACCTACATTTTTCAAATTTTCCTGAAGAGTAGGCTTGCTGTTAATGAATTATTTTCATACTGCTCAGACTAGTATGATCTGTTTTCTCTCATCATTTCTTCAGAGCTTAATGTTGCTGAATTACACTGAACAGATGACTTCTGAATACTAAAACCTTTTAAAATCCATCAAACCAGTGTAGTCCAATAAAGAGTATTTCTCTTGCATAAACTTCTGAGCAGAAAAGAGTACTGGCATCGTCAAGCTCATGAAATATCCTCTTTGTCTGATGAAATTTACCAGATGTGTTCATGTTTCTGTGATGACAATGCTGACTGTACCTGTTTTCCACAGGTGATAGGTTGACCTTCTGATTTGAATGGCTTTTTTTTGTTTTCCCAGTTGCTTTTATAGCATTGAAACTAGGTGACGCTTTGTTTCTCCTCAGACCTGTTTACTGACGAGCTGATGGAAATGATGAGCATTGTGCAAACAAGCACTAAAGACAATTTAACAGAGCCCACCAACCAAAACGCAAAGCCAACCCAGAGCAGCCAAACCCAAACAAAAAATCCCAAAACAGACCACAAACACCCCCCCCCAAAAAAAAAACAACAAAACAACCAAAACAAAATATCATCACAGTAGCAGATTATTTTGAAACATGATTCTAGTGTTGGTATCGCTTCTGTTTTCAGATATAGACATATTCGAGTGGATAAGTTTCATTAGTAGTTCAGATATATGAAGTTTTAGTCAGTGCTTACATGACAACTTACATTTGCTTCAATTTTTAGAAGTTTAATACATGCAAAATCCATACAAATGCCTAATATGTTACCTTAGAATATGCCAGTCTTTTCTCAATCATTACTATGTAGACTGAGAAGCTGAAAAATCAATTTCATGTAGGCCATCAATCTTCTCTTAGATGCTACTTAGTTAATTACTTTCCATTTTTTTTAAATTGATATTAATAACTTAGGAATAGCAAATGTTGTGTCAAGATTTTGGTGAGCCCTTACTTTGTGCCAACTTTTCTTTATTCATATCTGAAAGTTTGGAAAGTGAACTTTGCGTCAGCTTTGTCTGTTTACATGCCACATCCAGTGTAGAATCCTGATTCAATTGAATAATGGCAACGAAGTCCTTTGTGAAGTCTTGTTAGAAAGCCATATAGAAGACTGATTGCTAGTATCAACAAAGATGAAGTTGGTCCAAAGATAAAAATGACTGAATAGTCGTGTGTCATACTGAAAGAATAAACATTCTTTCTCTTGCCAACTGTGTTGGTGAAAGAGGTGGGAAAGTAAAACAATGCACTTTATAGGAGCAGTAATTTTAAAGATTACCTTTTTCCATAGTGTCAAGTATAAATGTATTTTCTGGGAGGTGGTGGCAGGGGGAATAAATCACTTGACCTTTAGGTGTAACACAACTTGAACATAACCATTTTTCCTCCTTTCACTTTATTCTTGGTAAGTTACAACCTCTGTTTCTACTGTTCTTAAGGTGTTTTTAATACTTTTTACTTCCATGGTGTAAAGGTTATGTTATCTATTATGCAGTATGTTGAAGGGAGGAAAAATACCTGTTTTTGCAAATCTTTGGTTTTATTATATTACTCAGTAGCAAAAGCAATTATTAAACTTATGCATTTGAGGATTATTGCTCTGGTTACTGGACTTCTTTATATGTGCAATTAACTTTGCTATGAAGGCATATTGCTGATTCATATTAAAGTTGCTATCACGCTCCAGAGGTTTCTTTCTGCAGAGTAGCTTCCTAGCCTCTTGACACCCACCCTGTATGGGAAAGTGTGGGCCCTCTCCAGAAGGAGACAGGAGACTTGGTTTTATTCAGGACATGGGGAAAGTTGAGGTACTGAATGACTTTTGCCTTGGTCTTCATCAGCAAGTGTTTCAGCCACACTGCCCAAGCTGCAGAAGGCAAAGGCAAGGACTAGACAAATGAAGAACCACCCACTATAGGAGAAGATCAAGTTTGAGACCATCTAAGGAATCAGAAGGTACACAAGTCCATGGGACCTGGTGAAATGATTCTGTGGGCCTTGTGGAAACTGGCAGCCTGGTGAAGTCCCAACTGACTGGAAAAGGGGAGACATAACACCCATCTTTAAAAAGGGGAAAAAAGGAAGATCCAGGGAACTACAAGCTGGTCAGTATCACCTCTGTGCCCAGCAAGATCATAGCGCAGATTCTCCTAGGAACTATACCAAGGCACATGGACAACAAGAAAGTGATTGATGACAGACAACATGGTTTCACTAAGGGCAAATTATGCCTGTCAAATTCAGTGATCTTCTGTGACAGCTTTGGTGGATAACGGAAAAACAACTGATGTCATCTATGTGTATTTGGGCAAGGCATTTGACACTCTAGTTGAAGAGACATAGATTTGATGAATGGACCACCCGGTGGATGAAGAATTTATGCTGCACTGTGGATGCATTATGGATGGCTGCACTCAATGTCCAAGTGAAGATCAATGATGAATGGTGTTCCTCAGGGGTTGATATTGGTACTGGCACTGTTTAACCTCTTTGCCACTGACATGGACAGTGGGATTGAATGCACCCTCAGCAAGTTTGCTGATGACACCAAACTGTGTGGTGCAGTCGATACACTGGAGGGAAGGAATGCCATCCAGTGGGAACTTGAGGTGCTTGAGAGGTGGGCCAGTGCAAACCTCGTGACGTTTAACCAGGCCAAGTACAAGGTCCTACACCTGGGTTGGGGCAATCCCAAGTACAAATACAGGCTGGGCAGAGAATGGACTGAGAGCAGGACTGGAAACAGGACTTTGTTTTAACTTCTTGAGGTGTTCACTCTGCCTGTCTTTCTAGCCCCTGGATGTCCCTTGAACTGTCCAGCCAGGGCCATTCCGAGGTACTTTTTCAGGGTATAAACTGCATGCTCCACCCCCACTGGGTGTCACTAGCAGCTGTGCTGAGTGTGCATGTAGTTCTATCCCCTAAGTTCTCCTTAAAGACACTGAGCAGTATAAGCTCCAGCTTTGACCTCTGAAGGACACCACTGACGAATGTCTGTCAGCTGGTCAAAACCCACAGAGCCTGGTGGTCAAGCCTCAGTCCTGGATGGGGGAGTTCTCTTTCTGGAGCTCTGTCTGGGCCAGGGCTTTGGTATGCTAAGAGCAGTTGCTTCAGCAGTTCTGAGCTCCTCTGCTGTGCTCCCTGAATTCCTGCTGGTAGGTCCACAGTGGAAGTGCTGTCATAAAACCAGAGGTACAGTGTAATTCATGAGATGGTAAATGGCCAAAGGGAGCAAGAGCTTTTCTCTAGAGGTACAGGGGTGGGCCTTGTCAATGGTAACCAGGGTGTGTTGAACTACAACATTGCTGTCTCATAATCACTTCTCTGAACTCTCAAAGGGTGCAAAAGGTTCAAAAAGTGCCTCTTTGACATTTCACTGAACGTTCAAAGGAATTTTCTTACATCAGAGGCAGATATAGCACCAGCCTGTGCATTTTAAAACACTTAATATAGTTGGTGTTTTTATGGCCAGAAAGTCTGGATTACAATTCTCTTTGTGTCTTGCTGATTTTAGGACCCCTAAGCACTGTGCTTCTGTTTCACACTTTCTTTTACAGCCCAATATCTCACAAGTCTGAACTTCAAGAAGTCTGAGATTATAATAATTTATTTAGTTTTCTTTTACAACATGTTATTTTGAATTACAATTTGTTGTTTAAGTACAAGCAAGGTGGTGGTGTGGCTTGATTTTTTGCAAGATCATTTCTATGGTGTCCTGAATTAGAGCAAAAGAAGAAACTGTATGGCAAGTAAGTACAGTCATACCATGTCAGACAGATTTCATCTGTATACACTATTTGTTTCTGCCAGTGGTTGACAGTGCATATCTAGGGAAGAGAATAGGGGAGACTGTAATGATTCTTCCTCACGGTACTCTCCTAGCATGCAGTGACTTGAGAAGTCAGTCAGGGACCGCCTGAGGTAGGGGTGAGGACTTGGTATTTAATAGCCAGTGAACAGACTTTCACCACTGGCAGTATATTGTGGCAAGTAGTTCCCATGCATAACTACACACTGTGGGGAATACCTTCCTTTGTTTTCTTTTGTTTTTTTTTAACCCCTTGCTACTAAATTCACTTGCTTTCTGCCCAAACAAGAAGTAGGAGTAACAGGCAACAATTTACCATCTCCATGCAGCTGTAGACCTGGCACTTGATTTAGACTACATCTTGTCCAGCCAGGAAGAATGCTGCTTTTTTCACTTAGATCTTATAATGAGGCTATTCTTTGTTGCCTTCATCCTTTTGCACTTCTCACTTGGCCTCTCTAATACTTCTGTATCCTTTTTGAAATGACAAGACTGGATATTCATACAGCACTCAAGATAAGAAAGCAGATAATGTTCAATGGCACAGTGGTGGTTTGGTTTCTGTTCCTTAGTAGTCTGTAACAAATTATTTTTCTTTCAGTGCTGCTGATCACCAGACTGATGGTTTTATAGAGCTTTATAGTGCAACTCCAAGATCCAGAGTTGAGCCCCATCCTTGTGTCTATTTTAGGAAAGCAAAACAAAATAAAACAAAAAAACCTCAAACAACCCATAGGACTTTTTCTTAGCATACCTCACTTAATGTTTGTTGTGGTAATTTCATCTGTTATTTTATCATCAAGTCATTGATTACAGATACTTTTGCAGTTCCTAATTTTATGTAGCTATCCCTATGTACCAAAATTATGTAGATGCAAACTGAGATTACCCGAAACAAAACATCTGGCATCCCATGCAGGATGGGGGTGGGGGGGGTGGGGGGGGTGGAGAGAGGGAGAGCAGGAATCAAACTATGGCAGGGAAGGTAGTCTTAATTATAAAGTCTTTTTGGTGAGGCTTTTGTGTAATCATGGCTTATGATTAAACTGTTTAAGTTACTTTAACCATTAACATTTTTAGTTGATATCTTGAGCTTTGAATGTCTAGTAAGTGATCGCAGTGTCTTGTGGGTACTTTCCTCACTTTGCCTACTGTTTAACTTGACCAAAAGGGATGTTTGGTTTTGATTTGCTGAAAGCAAAGCATTCTGTCTTTGTGACAAAGTTGTAATATGCTGTTAGACTTCATGCAAAATACAGGCGTTTGCATTCCTAGTGATGGCACCACAAAGTCAGTGTGTGAGACATAGGAGCATGAGGAATATTAACCATGGGTTTCACACAGCACAAATTGATACCTTGCTTATTGATGTGTTCCTGGTTTTCATTCAGTTATCTTGCCCTGATTTCCAGAGGGCCCAGAATGTTTCTTTTAATTTAATTATATGTGCCTGCCCTCTTCTCCAGTGGTTCAGCAGAGTACTCTTTGTCACTCATTTTAATGTTTCAGGTGGTGAATGTTAACACAGGAAATGACTGGAGTAATGCTGCTTTAATTCACCCTGTTCTCTTAATCTTATTGGAGTGCATGGAGCATTCATTTTGATACATACAGCATTTAACAGTTGTTACCTTTAAAAAGTACTTAAAATTTCTGCTTTTAGCTGCTGTCCTCAGGTGGCTTTTCGTGACATTTTTCTTTCTTTTTTCTTTTTCCTAGGTATAGAACGTGGTGTCTCAAAGTGGATTAAAGCAACCTGTTGATATTTTTATTTATACTTTTTTTATTTTTGTATTTGACTTAAAGTGCCATGAAAAAATTTGCATATTGCAAGGTGGTCCTTGCCACCTCTTTGGTTTGGGTCCTTCTGGATATGTTTCTATTGTTGTACTTCAGTGAATGCAACAAATGTGATGAGAAAAAAGAGCGAGGCTTGCCTGCTGGAGATGGTAAGTTTTCTGCCTGAGTAGTCTTTAAATTATGCTCATTTAAAATTGCACTGCTTTTAAATATTTGATAACTCCTACTGCCTCCCACCCCCCCCTTCCCCCAAAATATAGTATTGCATCAGCATTTATGTGTTGCAGAATGTTGAATGTTTCTTTGGATGACTAGGGAATAAGCATGTTGCCTGGGATTTATGTTGCACACTTAAATGGTTTAGATGAAGAATTTTAAGCAGTAATGTATATGGAAAAATAATGAAACTATACAACAAGCAGTTCAGGATTGTAAGCTATGTTAATACAGTCTAAAGCATGTTCTAAATTTCTGCCAGTGAGGAAGCAAAGGCACTATTAATTTCACTAGACTTGGTAGTAGAACAAACCAACAAAGAACCTTACTTGTCCCCTGCCCCACAAAAAAAAAAAGCAAACAAACAAAAAAACACAGAAGAAAGAAGGTAAGAAAAACAAGGCCAAAATTTGACTAGTGACTATAGCAATAAGGGACAGTGAATGTTGTAATGAAAATCAAGTTTATTGTAGTTATTTTCATAAATTTAATGTCAGCTTTGCTTTAGGGAAGTCATCGTAATTGATCCTGTGGGAGAAAGGGTTGGTGAAGGGGGAATTCTAATCCCTGCAGTATTTCAGTGCAGGTATTTAAAACAGCAGGCAGCTACTGCCTCCAGTTCATTTGTGAGACATTAAATTTTATAGTATGGTGTCTCTCTCACTGGAAGGGCTGTGTCTATATGTTTCACTGCTGCTATAGGAAACTTAGGCAGTGATGCTCAATGTGCTTTCCATCACAAAAAACCTTTCTCACCTGTTGACATCTGGTGTGGTCAACTTTGGTGTCCCTGGTAGATTTTCTGAAATGTCTTGAGAACCATGTTGCTCTGTTACAGAATAACACAGGGGAGATATTTAGGAAATGCTAGTTTTGTTTTGTATTCCGTATGATGGAAACAAGCTGATAAACCTCTTCAGAGAACAACTATTTATAGGAATGTAGAATTTCTGTGCTTAGTACCTCTGAACTGTTGGTTCCACAACTGGATGCAAATATTTTGGAGAGGCTCTAGTTCACATGAGTTTTGTAGAAGGGACTTAAATTTTCAGTAACTTACATCTCATCTTCTGGGTTTCTTTTGCAATAAATGGAAAAGAACATGATGAGGAAATGAATTAGGGTTATGTAGAAAGTATGTTTTTATAGCCTTATAGGAACTCCCTCTGGCCTTTCCCTAACATGTGTTTGCTAAAATCCTTGATACCTTTTTAATATCTTATAGTTGGCTGTTGAACAAATACATGAAACCCCAAACCAACCAACCAACCACACAAAGCTTTGTCTATAGTTCTCTATATGTTTCCTGGTTTTTATATGCAGATGATTTGTATTGAGGTATGTGCAGAAATGTCTGCTAGAAACCATGGTAGCAGTTGAGGCAGTGATGCTTCCTTACAACTTAGTTTCATTTCTGATTTTAGATACTCTTGCTTGTTCAGGTTGTTTACTGACTTGGGGTCAGTAGTGCATTTATTCCCGCTCAGAATATCTAGAATCTCCTTAGATAACATTGCAGCTATTTTTTCTGTGAAACTTTTATCAAAATCTGCTTTTTCATGTCACTTCCCTCCCCCCCCCCCCCCCATTATTTCTATAATTGATTTAGTTTTCTTGATTCAGCAGAAATTATGCAAGTATGCTGAATTTTATAGTCTCTTGTCCATGTCACTCTGGTATATAGGTTTTCTTTGCAATTCATGGAAGAATTCCATAGCACTTAATGAACCTATTTGACATATGAGTAAGATTTTCTGAAGAGTTTGTATGTTTATTTTAGGCTGTGCTTGCCTAATTAGAAAAATTAGTCTTCAGATATTTCAGCAGGAGTAAAGGATTTTGAGGATAATTTTGGGCAGTTCAGACTTTAATGAAGTTAGAAGGATGTGCTCCTTAGGTTTTTTTAAATACAGAAAATGGAGGAAATTTCTTTTCCAGTGTGAGACTTATAGCTATGGTCTAAATTGCCTTTGGGAAAAATCTCTCCTTGGTCTTGATGGCATAAGATACTAGCATCTTAAATCATGAGCTTCAGCTTATGTATCTAATATTGGATTGTATGTATACTGCTGTTATATTTTACAAAATAAGAAATAGTAAAGGAATGAGAATGTGAATCTACAGAAAAATCTGTGTACATAGTTATAGGGAACTGTAAGATGAGCAGAATGAGGTCTTTGTGTTCACTCTCGTAAAGGTTAGGGGCTGGTAGTTGATGCGAGAGTGGAAACGGGGAACACAAAGTGATGTGGAAAAGGGACAGGTACTTACTGCGTGGTGAGTAAAAGAACTGAGGTGGAGATGTCTTGGGAAAAGGGGGCCTGGCATGAGGTCTGGGCGGTACTGAACTGGGGAACTGAAATGATACCAGAGGAGGGATAGTTGGAATCTAGTGACTGTAGTTGTGTGGGATGATTTGGCTGTAGGCTTAAGCGTTTGCCCATCCCCTCCACCATGGCTGGAGAAGCCTAGGGAAGTGGGATCAGAACAACGAGCAGTGTTGATTGCAGCATCAATCTGTGGGAGCTGGGAGGGAGCCTATGATTGTCCTGGCTGATATTGCTGCTCTTTCTTTTCCCCACCATGACCACTCCAGAGGTGGGAGTAGGTCAGGCATAGCTCTCTCCAGTGCTCATCTCTGATGTTGTATCTCACCTGTTCTGAGCAATCCAGAGTGTACACCTTTTGCCTCAGTGGTTACAGGTGTTCTTTCTGTTGATACATCTTCTAGGTGACATTCCCTTTCAGGTGTTCCTGATGGCTCATCAGGAAATTCAAAGAGTAACTTGTTGATGGAAGGCTGTTGCTGTAAGTTTTAAGGTTCTTAGGAGTTGGAAAGAAAATCACTGAACATCGGTAAGCATCATCAGAGACAAAACCTCTCTGAACTTTTTTACCTGTCCAAACAGCTTTCCTGTAATTAGGGTGGTTCCTTTAAAAATGACTTTGGTTTGGTCAGTTTACTATTGTTGTGGCACCTAAAGACATGGCAAAGAAGAATCAGTCCATTTTTCTGGCTTAGATGGTCTTAGGTTTTGAAGTATCTGGTTTTCATCAAGCATATTGCCTGGTAAAAAGAAATTTGTAGCCCACACATGTGAAGAGTCCCTGAATTTTAACAAAGATCTGGAAGAAATCAAGCCCTACTGGAAACTAATGATTTACTGGTACAAATCAGAAATGTCTGGAAAAACATCACTAGATTTCCCGTTGAAAAAGGTGATGGTTAAGTCATTCATTTAGCTCTGAAACTTCTACCTGTAAACTTGATTTCTGTTTGTTAGAAGTATGTCATCAGTACATGTCTGCAGTTCTCTAAAGGAAGTATTCTTTTCAGAATTAACTGACAAAAGAGCACTGCAGTTTGAATTTTTAGCAATGTGTATTAGTCATTTTGGGAGAATGTTTTTGGTTTGTGTTTATGTGAAAACTATATGCTTTTGTGGGAAAACAGACGACCATAAACACAGAAACCTGAGAAACGATGGTTAATTTTTCTTGGAAGTCATCTCTCCCTGCACAGCAATCTTGCATGGCCTTGTATTTACTGAGTTTCATAAAATATCCATGGATCTAATCAGTTGTTGCTGGATTTTTCTGCAGGAGAAGGGAGTACTTTATTTAGATAAAATGTGTAATCAAGTAGTATGTGTATTTGCTGATGAAATTTAAAAATTCAATTGATGAATTTGGTACATCTGGGTACAACTCACTGATGTGCTGAACTAGCATGCAACAGCAAGATCTGCAAATGTGAAAGATAAATTTTCAGTTATTTTAGCTATTTGGTTTAGTCAAACTTAACAAGCAATTGGAAGTGTAAATGAAACAGGAAACTATATAGTTCTCTAAATAGCAAATATGATAGGATAAGGCATTCACTCTTCAAAATTCTGAAAAACATCAGAATAACTGTATTCTGGTTGCTTTTATTCATTCCTTTTAGGTGTGTGGAACACATCATTTAATCATTTTCTGTCCAATTGAACCTGTATACTAATTGCTATACACTTAATAAAAATAGTTGTGATAATCCCACGTAATAAACCCAAGCTGAATATATTAAATTAAGCCCAAATAATTGCCTTATTGTATACCATAATTTTATGTTAATTATCCCCCAAAAGGCACATATTCTAGTTAAAAGGTTATGCAATTGCAAATTAGTAAGTTTCAATGCGAGTTCAGCCGTACTTTCTTAGGAGGCAAAGATGCAAAGCAAAACTGCTTGCTCACTGCAGCCAATGATTAAAACAAGTGCCCAAGTCAGTCTGCTCAGGATCTGCTTGGACATATTTATCAGTTTGCAGTGTTTGAGTGGCTGGCTGACGACTTCTAGAATTGTATAGTTCAACTGACAGTCGAGGGGAGTTTGGTAAAAAAGAAAACGTCTCTGTGGTGGTGGGGGTTCTGTGCTAGATGTAACCTCATTAATGCAAATGAAACAATTGCTTCAGGTGCTTGAAAATGAAAGTTTCTCAAGGACCACATTGTGCTTGTAACTGCTTAACCCTAAATGCAAACTAGCAAAATGTTTCAGTTATTAGTAAGTACATATTTTAAGTCTTGTTTCAGCAGGTATGGAAGGCTTGGGCTTTTCTGTTTTCTTTTAATTTTATTTTCATTCTTTACATTTCTGTTTGCTTTTGGCATAAGATTATTATTCCCGTAAAGGAAAATTTAACTTTTCCTGGAAAGTTTGTTGTGTGCAAGAGCAATCTGGGACTTAAATGTCTGTTGTACCAGAGCTTTAACAGTAAAGTCAATTAAGACGGGATGATGGATAGACATAGACCCTTACTGTTTTTTCAGATGAATTGCTGTGTCCGAGAGTAGCAGTTAACTACTTCTGTTAAACTCCAGTATGAGGATTTGTTTTCACTTCCAGAACCTTGTGGGTGTAGAACTCTGTTTTAAACAGGAACACTCCTACAGTGTAAAATAAACTATAAGCAAATAAAAGCAAGCATAAAAGTAGTTACCAACATTTTATTTATTCTTAGTTCCAGAACCCATACAAAAACCACATGAAGGACCTGGAGAGATGGGGAAGCCTGTGGTCATTCCGAAAGAGGAACAAGAAAAAATGAAAGAAATGTTTAAAATAAATCAGTTTAATTTAATGGCAAGTGAAATGATTGCACTCAACAGATCTTTACCTGATGTCAGGTTAGAAGGGTAAGTGCTTTATGTTGTATTAAAAATGTACTCTACTTAAATGAAGAATGTGCCAAGAGTGATGCAAAACAAAAGTTTAGTTCTGTAAGATATTACTGTTGAAATAACAAGTAGGAGGATTTCCTGTATATATGGTACTTACTTGGGAAACAAGATTGAACAGCAGAAACCAGGTTTTTTTCAGTGTTATTTGACTTTGAAAATGATTACAAATATGAAGCCTGTTTGGGGAATAGAAATTAATTTGGTTGAAGGAAAACAAAGTTAACTTAAGACTTGCCATTTCAGGCAACTATTACTTAATTGAAAAATTCATGCATTGCTTGTAATGAGGCAGAGTAAAATTCTGCATGATATGAAATAGAAAAGATTTGATTATGAGAGAAATACTTAAAAAAATTCTTACTTGATGAAATGTGCAAAGCCTCATTTAGATTGCATTATAATGTTTTCTAATATCCATCTGGTTTGTTTTTGATCTTGCCTCTGAAATATTGATCCTTTCAGAGCTATTTGAGTCATAAGTAATTAGAGAGAAAATTGTAGCCTAGTTTTAAATAAAACTAAGATTGCTTTACTCGTGGGGCTACTCTGTCAGGGTAGCTGATGAGTCCCTCCATCCCCAGGCCCTCTTGTTTATGAAAGGGACTCTCAAGTTAAATAAAGCACATGAAACAAGGTTTTCCTAATCAATTATCTGCATTCTCTTGCAAGAATTGGATGTTATGGAAACTCCACTTCTTTAATAGCTCTGCTGTTGCTTCTGTATACACAAGACCTAGCTGCTGGATTAATCTGTTTTCATCTCAGAAGGCAGTATTAGCCGAGTAAGATGAAGCTCTGACCACTTTTCATTTTTAATGAGTGATAAAGAGCTGGTTTGTAGGTACCTTAATCTATTGTAATGAGTGTGATCTGTAGTGTGCAGGTTCCTGGTAGCGCTGATGCTTTTAATAATTGAGCCATGTATTTTTCAGAATGTGATCTCGTAATTTTGAATTAATGTAACTTTCAATTGATTTTCAGATGTATCATTAGTCAGAGTTTATGGCCACTACTTGCCTGTTTCTCAGTATAGTGGAAGAATGTGAATCATGAACATGTAGGGTTTTCTTTCAAAACTAACAGATGTGGGAAGGGTCAGGGGGCATGGGAGGCGGTGTTTATATCCTTTTCTCTCTTATGTTATTGTTCTGGTCATGGTTGTAACTTTCCAATGGAATTTCTTGTCATTCTTGCAGATCCATATTCACTGTCTGCACCCTTTATCACATGTTCTCTGTGATAAGAAATTGCCTCAGTGTAAAGTGGTAACTTCCACTGGTTAAGAATTTGTAGTTAGCATTCTCAACTTGCTTTAGCTGTGGAGAAAATTGTGAATTTCATTGGAGGCTTTTTGTCAAAGATGGGATGCTAACTGGGGTCATTTTTCTATGCTTTTTCTGGAAGAGCTGAATGGAAAGAATAAACAAAACTTTTGGGAAATAATAGTTACAACAGTTGGTTATTTGATAGGTAAACATGAGTAATTTGTTTTTTTTATGACCCTCAAGTCTGGAATAAACTAGATAGCATCACCTGTTTATTCGTATTCATACTGGAAAACTTGTATGTATATATTCAGCATTTTTATAGTGTAAGTACAAACATAAGAAAGCAAATTTGTGGGGCTAACAAGCTGAATTAATGATGAGCTTTGTGAAGTCTAGACTTCAAAGTAACAAAAAAATGGAAGAGAAATTGTTATAAACTGTTACAAATTATTACCTAAGCATCACTCAAGCTTTTGTAGACAAATTAAATTACTATAGCTGAACTTTGGTTTAAAATTGTAATCCTTTGTATTGCACGCTTGGCTGTGCTTTGCAGTGTTTCACAGTAAAAGATGCATTGTAAGTTTAGTAATGTTGCATTTTTTCCTTTTCCATTGTATTGACACAAATACTGTGACTATGCTATGTGCATGAAAGTGGAATCTTAGAATAGAATTTTAGGTTACATCACAGGGAGTTGGATTTCCTGTTTTTCTAAATAGCTGTCAAGAATTTTAACATTTAGTTGCTGTGTATATTTTTAGTAGGTTTTGAGAGAGAGATGGTCTCCAAAAAGATACTCCTTTTTTCATCTTTTCAGTATGTACCCTGTCAGGTCATGCTAATGAAGAAGTTGGGGAGTGTGTTAACATCTCCCCAGCAAATTTGAGAACAGTATTGTGTTTAAAATGCACGGGTATCTTGATCTGTATGTGTTTATTAATGCTACTTTTCAAGAACACTGCAGCCATTTTCAGACTTGTGAAAACTAGGAATATACTCACGTATGTCTTATGAAAGTATTTATCTCATTAGCCAAAATAATCACATGGTCAGAAACACTTTCTGCTGTGTTAGTGGATTTGCTTCTGTTATTACCTGTTCTATCTATACTAATATTCATGCTAATATGGAAATAGTTTGTGGAGAAAGAGAATGGATAGTTTCTAATCGTTCCTAACCACATTTCTGTGCTTACAGCACAGCTGCCAGTAGCACTTTCAGTCATAGTTTTGAGAAAAAGGGATATGTTCAAAGGCACACTTAGCTGTTCAACCATGTAATTATTTTCTTCACAGGTTTTGTGGGTTGCTTTCTTTAGTGTGGTGGAGGGGGGGAAGATTTCTGTGACGTGAACAGGACAGTTCTGTGGCATGTCAGTTCTTCTGAAATACAGAAGTCTTTAAATCTTTGCCTAATGGTTAATTGTTGAAAAGCTGGTGGAATTAGGTGTGCCAGGACCAATTTGCCATATGTATTTAATGGGGATGGCATAACCTGTCAGCTGGACATGAGATCTTTAAGTAGTTTGCATTATCCTTTGCATTAATATCTAGTTCTGTCAACTCTCCCTGTCACCTGTGCCAAGGCAAGCACCTGCTTGGTCCTTGGGTGCTCATAGGTTAATCTCTATAGATGACACACTCCAGGCATCATGTTTATGTTTTGGCCAAGAAATTTTGTTTCCTTACTAGAAGAACAAAAATGTGAGCTGTTTTAGTAACTTCTAGGCACTTCTCCAGCTCAGGGAACTTCTCAGTGCAAGACTTCTACAGAAGCTGAAATCTGTGTTCTGCTGAGCCATGCCGCAGTGGTCTTAACAGACTTATATTTATTTTCATTATTTGGCACAAAATTACTGAGGCACATACATGCATTTAAAAGACATGTGCCTGAATCGATAGTCATTTTGTGTCTGTAAGCAGGAATATTATTCTACTTATTCTTTTCTTTATCTCAATTGAATGGTTTGCTTAACAGAAAAAGCTACAGCAGAAGTAATGTTTTAGCTTGGATACTTCTCCAAATCTGGACTGGGGCATGTTAATGTAACTAATAACTGACAGGGCCACAACCTCTGGAGGGATGCCTTTGCGTAGGAGCAAGCAGCTGGGGATAACAGGTTGGTTTTAAAGTTGTTAGTAGAATAATTTTTGTAAGCATGTCTTATTCTGGTTTGTGAATCAGTCATCAAAGTGGGAGTTGACTCACAGTTGCCAGGAAAATATGCAGCTGTGGGCTTGACATGACAGCAAAGAGTAAAAGATGGGTGATTAGGAGCACTAGAGTGTTGCCTTGATTTTTGCTGGAGATGAGGGAGGCAATGAATAAAATAGGTGTGAATAACTAAAATAGGTGTTCAGCTGTGCCTGTGTGTCTTAGGCCAGTATTCAGGCCAGAAAGTGGTTTGTTAAGTGCATGTAATTTATATGTGTTATAGGACTTGGTTTTGCTCTCATGCTGTTTGAGGTGATTTGGAAGCTGCTTTGCAAAATGAAGAATTGAGTACTGTGTTCTAAGGCAGAGCTTTCCAGGCTGCATTCATTGTTTAATAATTTGTGGAATATATAAAACGTTAAGGAGACATGTGGGTCCCTGGTGTGAAAGTTTAAACCCAATTCTGACTTTTTTACATTAGAAAAGAGCATCTTAAAATGCTATTCTCTTCCAGGCACAAGTGATCAAGGCTGAAAACGAGAGTCATAGCTGGGACAGAACAGTGTCATTCATGTCAGCTTTGGTTGTCACTGGAGCTAGGAGAGTGTCATATTTTGCAGATTGTGATTTCTTGGAAAGGGGTGGGCTTCCCCAAGCATACCTGCAGCAAGGAGGTATGTGGATAGCTTTGGGATACCTTAATAACCCGTTTTCCAAGGCTATAGATTCTCCAGAACTTAAAAATCTAGACCATAAAAATCTTCCTTTTATTTTGTTCCTTAGTTGGTATAATTTTGCCAGAGTTAAGAAGTATAGATAGTGATAGGGTATAATCAAAGCTTTTAGCCAGATGGCCCTACATATTTGTGAACTGGGTCTAAATTCATATGAACTGTTACTTCAGCTACTTAATAGAAAAATAAGATGCAGACCTCTGAGAGCTTAATATTTCGCTAGTACACTAATGTGCTCAGTTTAAGTTACTGATGAAGGCTTTTTTGCTGACTTAAACTACCGTGCTCAGTTCCTGTTGCCAAGTTTGGTTTCACAATCTGGAGGAAGTAGGCAATTATTTTTCTGGGTTAAAAGCCATTCTTCTAAGTCTAACTTATATGAATGTTGTGGAATTTGTTGCAGTTATGCTGGTCTCCTTTCTGAAGAAGTTTTTCAATGACTAATTCTGTTATGTCTTTGCTTTCAAAGAACTGTATTTAGATTTAGGCACTATAATTGTATGATGCAATATAATGCTTTTCACTTATGGGACTGCAATGTGGCTCTCATACATGTGCTTAAAAATGTATTGTTGATTTTAAGCCTGAAGTATGCATGTAAGAACACACTGGAATTGGTATTTTTAACTTCTCAGAACAAATTGATTTGCTGTATACTTTAAGATATTACAGTTGAATCATAGTATGATGCATTCACAAAATTTGCATAATCCCTGCATGAGGAAAACAGTTTGAGTAAACCTATTCATAGAAAAACAGTAAAGGCACACATGCAAGAGGATGCTCTTGGAACTCGTGTGTGACACTGGGGCTTTAAATGGCAGTACATGAAGTATTTGCTTCTGTGTGAGGCTAGTGAAGGTGTGCTCTTTTTGCTTTTAACTACTCAGGAGAATAGCGGAGGGATATATTCATGTACTCTTATATATATATATAATCTGCTGTAAATGTGAACTTCAGCCAAAAGAATCTTCTCACTGCTTCTGTGGATACTGATCTCATGTTTGTGTGGCCTTCACATTCACTGACTGGATGGAAGATTGCACGTCAAAAAGGGGAAAAAAGCGTATTTTGTTGAATCAGCAAACTGAAGCAATGCACACCCAGCAGCTGTGTAATTACCAGAGCTGGTGCAAAGAAGGGGATGGGACAAAACTCTAAGGGTGAAAAGTGGGATTATTGCTTTTGGCAGCAGCCCCCAGTTCCACTGAACTGGGAGGAACATGGGAGAGGAGGGAGGGAAAGAGGAGCAACAAGACACTTTGTTACAAAAAAAGTTTGTATTAAAAGTTCTGTGTGTACACACAGAAAGGGTCTTAAATTACCCATAAGGTCTGGCAGATTTAAATATCTCCATAAATTGTGATATGCTGCGTGAACTTTTGGTATTCATTTAGGTCAGGTAGTACTGATGTAAGAGATAATAAAAAAGAGTAAAGTTGGCAACATAGATGGAAGACTTCGGAAATTTATTCAGTGTTTCGTTACAAGCTAGAAATCCTGGCTGTTCATTAACCTGGCATCTCTAAAAGAAATCTGCTGATCTGATGGGTATTGTAACATTCAGCAATGCCACGCTGGAAATCTGAAAGCATGCGAGGTATTAAAGACTGCAGTTCTTTCAAGCAGAAGTATTTTTTCATCTGGCTTTTGTGGTGCTTATCGCTTGCGACTGGCCCACTGTAGAATCAACATTTGGAAATGTTCTTGTTCATGTCGACTTAATGAGTAGCCTGGAAGAAATTACCTATAAATCTTTACCCTGGAAAATTTAGAAGGTGAGGAGGAAGTCACTATAAAAATTCAGCTTGCTTCTTTATATATAAATATGTATATTTTTATATATATATATACACATCTGTATATGCATACATATATACACGTGTGTGCATATTTACACAAACGCTTGGCAATCTCATTCTTAGTTACGAGTGTCTTCTATTTTGGATAAGCAGCCATATCCAGAACTATATTCAAATTGATAGGTCAAATATGGAGAATAATTTGGCTAGGGAACTTAGGGTTCAATTTCAGTCTTTGAAGGCAGAATTGTGTTTGTTTCTGTCAAGAGACACTTTCCTGTGATTGCTTTCAGGATAAGGAAAATAGTAATTGCAGCTAATTATTTTATGAAATTCTGCTTGAATTCTGTAACCACAATGGTTTTAAGGACCATTTTGGATTTTGTTTCCAGGGTCTAAAGAAGATTTCTACTTGACTCATGAGATAATGCGACCTTTCTTATATCCAAATGTTTGAGATCAGAAGAAAGGAAAATTTCATACTCTTGATGTCAGGTAAATTACGTAATACTATTCGAGGCAGACATTAAGCAGGCTGGATGGAAATGCTTAAGTAAGAATAAGGGATTTGCCTGCATTCAAGTCACTTGTTCAAAAAGATTAATTGGAGTTGTGATATGAATTGCAGAAATGAAGACCTCTTTGTAAGCCAAATTGTTCTGATTTGATTGGAAGAAGCAGTTTCAGGAGTAGCATGAAGTTTTGTTGTAACTTTATCTGCAGTGCTTTCTCTTTGTGCAGCCACAAGTTAGAACTGTGGTTGCATGCAGTCTGTGTAGTGAAAAGTGGTTTGGCATGTTATGACAGTCAGCGATTCCATCTTTCTCAGAAGTATTGCTTTTAGCCCTTCTAGCTGTGCTGCTTCTGTGTGAAAATGAGATCTTTATTCATCTTGATTGTCTTCAATTTGGGAGCTGGGGTTTTCTTAAATTTTATACTGGGAGCAGATTTATTGACACTCTTGTTCATAATGATATCATGAGGCTGCCGCTTATAAACAGGAAAAATTGAAGTCAGAAACACACCACTTGAGTGCTGGTGGTTCTTGCTGTAGTGTTTTGACACTTTCTCTGCCACCCCTGCTACAGGGCTTTATCATCTGAGGGAAATGTAGGTCAGTTTGTACAGCTTAAGGCCTCTTATTTCTAAACTGTTTTCATCCGTGACTTAAGTAGAGAGGAGGTTTTGTGTTAGACATAGCTGTGCCCCAGCTTTGTTACATGAAGTTTATTGCAGGCTGTAACTTACGGTAAGTGGACAGGTAAACAATGGATTACTGACATTTTATGGCGCTATGGTGATATTCATCGGATATCGGTAATTAAAGCCTGAGAGGTGTTCAGATTTTCTGCTTTTCTTCTCTGTTGGTCTGGCATTCATTTTGGCAATCTCAGTAGAAAATAAATGTGTATTTTCAATATCTAAGGATACTGATGCTTACATCCCAGAGACTCAAATATATTTGAATACTCAAGAGTATACTGTTTGTACTGCGTCAATAATATTAAACAGATTTAATACAGGGTCTGTACTGTATAGTATTTGCTGAAAGTTTCAGCTCTAACCTGATTTTCAGCTAGACTTGGACTATTCCTTTGTCAAATTTTACAAATTTGTTCTGGGATGCAGTTTATTTATAACTTCAGCCTTTATTTATAACTTGTTTGTAGTATGCAAGATAAAAGATTGTAGTAAATTTGTAAAATGACTAAATATGCTTCCCTTCCTGCCCCAATCTGTTGCTAGTACAGCTTTCAAATATGTATCAGCACTTCGTTATCCTACTGCACATATGAGCTCTAAGCCCTACTGGGGTTTCCCAACTGAGCTGCTTAGTGCACAGGAGACACTTTTGCTTGTGTTCAACCTCTGTCCTTTATCACAGTGCTCAGGGCTGTGAGCACTGGGCTAGTAAACAAGAATTACATAGGTAGTTTACTGCTGTTAATGTTTTTGAGTCCTTGTAAATTGTTGGTCATGCCTTGAACCTATGGAAGGCTGGTGGAATCTGGAAATAAAGTGGGTATCAGGTATAGCAAGTGATGGCTCACATAGTGTCTATTAATTTTTGTGATTCGAGTAAGCATAAGAGGCTTTGTTTTGAAAGCTATGTTTAGAAACAACAACAAAAAGAATATTTCAATGTGAACTTGTGCTCTCATTGTTCCTCTGTGGAGAATAACCTATTGGCAGCATCGGAAGGGGAAGAGATCTGCCCTGTAGGATTTAGAAATTTCGTGTTTATTTCTAGTACAGAGTATAATTATGACAAAATCTTTATAAAAAAATACCTTTTTTGTTTTGTTGTTTGTTTGGGTTTTTTATTGCCTCAGTGAATGAGGTTTTTCTCAATTGTATCACACTGCATAAACATTATGGCAGTGAATGATTAATTTCCTACAAGACCTCTGCCCTGTTTAGTTTTTTTTTGGGGGGGCATGGTTCTTTAGCCTATGAAACAAAAGCATTTAGTAGCTGTTGGGATATTAAATCCCATTGTATTATGTTACTTTCAGAAATTATTTAGCATGACTTTGAAGGGTGTGCAAACAGATCACTGCTAACATTGTAAATATTTTGTCTTTTGAGATTTGAGAATATTACACATGTAGCATTCAATCTTTGGTTTTAGGAATAATTTCTAAGTAAATTGATCTATGAATGCAATTTCATAGTCTCAATAGAAAGCCAAGCAAGTACTGTTCTGTATTAAGATGGATGCACAGTTTCATTTTTTTAAGGTAAATTTGAAGTGCTTGTGAAAGTTACAACAGCAAACTGAAAGGTGGTGTTAGGATAGTGACGGGTGGTGTCCCGAGTCCCTGGTGTTTCTGTGTCTGGGGTGCCAATGGCTAGAGTGGGTAAGCCTTGTCGATCTCCCGGTCAGGCACCGAGCAGAGCAGATAGGTATCAGAAGAATTTTACCTTCTGAGGAATTCAAATGAAGGAACTTGTAAGATCACCTGGTAGATTACTTCTGTCCCCACAGTGGTAAAGTACATTTTTCTCATTCCTTCACTGGCATCAGAGGAGAGAGAGGCTTCCAGTTCTGCTAGATGTGGAGAGGTGTTGAGATTATATGGTTGTGCTGGTGCAAGAAGTGCAAAATGAAGAGTTGTCTTCCTTCCATGCAAGATTGTGCTGAAGCAGCAGTTAAACTCTTGAGATTAATGGCTTAATTTTATTTGGACAGAATTGCATTACTTGCTGTCTCTTCTGGTTATTTTCATAATGTCTTCTGTGGCCTATTTGTACCCTGTGTTGAAAGTAGAAAAGCAGCTTATTCAGAAGTTCTTCAAGTGCATTTGAAGTAGCATCAGGTACATTCCAAGTGGCGATGTGTAACCTGCTGAATACAGTTCTCTTTTGAGATTATTTTTAGTTTTCCTGAATATCCCCCTATCTAAAACATGCAGAGCTTCTATATAAGATTCAATTAACACCTTCATTAAAAAATCAAGATAACAGAGAAGTATAACACAACCCATAGTTGATTATTTAGACTTCCATCTTAAAAACTTTTGTGGATTTAAACTCTTGAAATCAGGCTACAGGGTGTTAGGGACAACTTAAGCTTATTCTGCTGTCACTGTTCTTCTTTAGCAATGTTATATATGCTAGGATCTGTTCTCCTTCCTTCGCTTTTAGTCCATTAAATTTGAATTTAAGTTGTGAAGGATTTGGACATCTTACACTGCCTTGTGCCCTTGGAGAGATATGGACCTGAGAGTAACTATGTAGTTCTAAAGAACTGAGCCTAAAGTATTCTGAATGCGTGATACAAAATTGCAAAAGGGTGAAATTCTGTGAAGAACATGTATGGCTGTTTTAGAGAGGTCAGAGCAGAGTTATGTCTTTATAGTCCTGTGACTCCTTAGTAAAGCAGCTTCTAAAAGTGTAGCTTCTAAACTTGTTTTTCTGAAATCTGATTTTGATTGGGCGTTAAAAATTTGGATAACTTCATTTCCTAACTAATTTTCCATTTTATTTCCTAGTTACATGAAAGCAAGAAATCAAAAATTAGGGAAGAATATAAGGCTAAAGCAGCTGAAGGTGGGGATTTCAGTGCATGAGACGGAGACTTGCTATGAAATAAAGAACATTACTGTTTTAAGCGTTGGAATGTGTACATGAAGAAATGTAGACTAATTAGGCTTTTTGTCTTGATCATATTTTAACAATCTGGCATATTAGTTTCCTGTACCTGCAGGTAATAGGGCAGTAAGTCTCTGCTTGTGTTTTAAAAGTCTGACATTTCTGGGGAGTTTCCACAGTTTAAATAATATATGGAGTCACATTAGCCAAGAGTTTGCATCATGAATGCTGTAGATGAAGGAAAGAATGATGCATTCCATGCGAAGTAGACATTCTCAGCTGCTGTTTGGAGTCTTCATTAAATTCCTGGAGATGGTATGCCTTCCTAATATTATGCACTCAATTCTGAAACTGTTTGAGGCAGGATCCAACAAAGGGAACATAATATATTAGTTGTTAATTAAAATTCAAATTGTCCTTAATTCATACACTATGTGTCATACCACTCACGGTTATATTCTGCTACTAATGTTGCATAACAGTTGAAACTAATAGGTTATTTTAAACTCTGTAGTAATCCCTTTCTGGATTATTTTGTTTTCAAATGAAAGACAAAAAAGATTCTTAATTTATATATTAGTAAGGATAAAACAAGGTTTATATAGAAAGTTAATACTCTAATTATAGACATCAACTGTTCCATTTTATTTGTCTGATATTCTACAGCAATACATTCTTGGGGGGAAGGAGTGTGTGTCAGTGTTTTCAAAACTAAAAATGGAGTATATAGCTAACAGGTATTTATAGAAAGGCAGGTGAAAGGAATATGAAAAATCAGGTATCATGCTATTCTGTCCTTTATTCTGCCTGCGTCAGTGGATCTTTCCAGAATAAATTCACACCAAACCCTTTAAGAATAGCATTCAAAAATTTCAAGCCAGTTTTATTATGGAATACCCTTGTGTTACACATGGCGGCCTTTTACATATTGCTAAACAAGCCAGTCTAGGGTGGCTCTTAAATTGTTACCCCAGAAAGGGTTGATCTGTGGGGTTGAGGGTAGACTTTCCTCTTCAGGAAAGGAGGATGTTCACCTTCTGCAGGACAGGGCAGTGGGAATGCCTTTTTGGCATCCCAAAAGATACCTGTAAGCCTGCCTCTTAGTACTAAAAAGTTCACCTTCAAAGATGGGTCTTAAATGTTTTGATATATTTATACTTAGGACAGTGTAATAGTTTATAAGCATGGTAGTCCCTGATCACTTGCCTAGCTTTTATTATACCAGTTCATTGATCTGAGCTCAAATAAAATCTTCTGTAAGACCGTGAAAGAAAAAAGGCAAGGCTGGAGATGAGAGATTTCATATTACAATAGTAGATCCTGTGGCTGCCTCAGCAAGATATTCTTGGTGAATGACACATTGTTATCGCTTTTCAGAGAACTGCTTGCAGGCTCCTCTCAGGTTTTTTACAAATATTCTGCCAAAAAGTAGAGGAGCAATAGGTGGATCGGTGTTCCTACTGTAGCTGAAGGTCTACAATCAGACATTCCTTTTCTAGTCTAGGGAGCAGTGCAGCAGAAGGAATAAAACATTAAGAATCTGGTTTTAAAGTAGCAAAATAGGCTGAACAAGTGACAAATATGGGGGAAAGATTATTTGGCTTGTGATCTAATATTTCATCTGAAATTCATAGCATCTTTTTAAAAGGCTATTTTATTTTTCAAGTGATACCACAGAAAGAAATAACTTCTTCAGCTGGCATGCTTTGCAATATTTTTTTACGTGTGAATTAAATTGGAAAACATAGGGATATATGGCTACTTCACTAAGATTTTATGATATTTCCCAAAGTTTTCATGATCACTTCAGTGCAGCGATTAATTATATTTGGCCATAAATGTATAATAAGTATAATATTGATCCTACAGCATCAGTTCTCAGAAATGAAAAATGATGCCACAGAAGGCCTTTCAGATATTTCTTCAGTTGTATCTGGATTTACGGATCTTTTCTGGGATCTCTGTGCACACTGAGCTTTTGTCTCCACCTCAGAGCTGAAATGACTGTGCTGTGAGAGCTGCTCTCACTTCAAAGAGCTCTGGCTAACCAAGTTATCCACCAAATGAAATATTCCTTTTGGGAGCCCGCTTTTGGCTGACATTTCTGGTGTCACTGGTTTGAATGGGATTAGATGCTGACATCATAATCCTATATTGGCAGGCTGTTCTTTCAGCATTGGTTTTATATGTTTAGGGTAGAGGATACATACTATATACTTCTCAAGCTCTCAGACAGCACTGCTGTTAAGGTGATAGTCATAAATACTTGTTACTATACTTTAATAACATTTAGGTTACAGGACAGTGAATCAACTCAAGAATTTGGGATCTAATAAGATTTTTTTAAATGAAGGTCCATTTGATGTATTTCTTTTTCCTCTCCAATGTTTTCCTTGTGTTTGTGATCTGCATACATCTCTTATCTTTGATTCTTAAAGGATTTGTGCCATCATATCTTGTGTAAGTCTCTGTGTGTGATTTTGAATGTGCAGGAGGAGCAGATCTGCGCAGAGAACACTTCAATTTGCAGGGTTATTTTTTAGAGCAGAATTGTATTTTCGGAATTGTTAAGAGTACCTTATGTACAGCATATTGATTTTTTTTTTTTTTTTAGGAGATGCTGAAAATATCACTTGTTTTAAAATAGTATTATGGAGTGTAAAATGTTGGCTGCATGTGGGATTCCTTGAAGCATGTATCATGCATCTGCTGTTAGGAGAGCTAAACCTATGTCTTTTTGTGCTGTCTTTGGAATGTATGCAATTCTCTTTTAACTTAGTGAGTCTTTATATAGTACTTCTAACATGTATACAATAAGTAGGAAAAAAGCCCTTTTTGTGTAATATAAACACATTAAATTATGAAATACACTTAACTCACCAGTATTACAGGTCTTGTTTTTTTCCAAACGTCAGCTGTGCCCAGGAGTCTTTCCTTCTCTTATTATTTGGTTTTGTTCATTATAGACTTCTTATTGCATTTACTTCCTAGTTTGTTTGCCATTTCTTGTGTCTCTCTCTCAATTCTCCCTCTGTACCCATTAGAGTACTATGATTTTGCCCTTGCACTCTAAGGGAATGCAAGCCTAAATTAGGGGTTTGGATTAGTCCGGACACGATACTCTTCACAAAACAGGGGTAGTGGAGGCACAATGTTATCTCTGTGTCTTAGCAGTATGGATGTCTCTTCTAGTACTGGTTATTAAATCGAGGTTCTCCTTTTTTAGTGGTATGATGGAATACATAGATGTATACATAACTGTACATAAGGGTATGTTTTAGGTAAAAATATAAATAGGTGCACCTTTGCTCCTTTGTCATATTTTTCATACAACTGATGTATTGTGAATGTTAGTCTTGACACTCAGAAGTAAACTTCAAAATTGCAGTTTTGACTGAAGGCTTGACCTTTACATATAGATGATGCTTTACCTTATTCCTGTTCGTAGGTGTAAAACGAAGGTGTATGCAGACAACCTTCCCACAACAAGTGTTGTCATTGTTTTTCACAATGAGGCTTGGAGCACGCTTCTACGAACTGTCCATAGTGTGATAAACAGGTCACCACGACACATGCTGGAAGAGATCGTCCTCGTCGATGATGCCAGTGAAAGAGGTAATGATAATGCCAGTGCTGTAGCTTGCTGCTCTTTATACTTAAAAAAAAATTGAGACTGACTTTCTACAGGCTTAGCTTTCCTTGGCAAAACACAGTAGCTGAGGCAGGGGAAGGCTGAGTGAGCAGTACCCATTGTGAAACACAGGTGGGTCATTCTCCACTGAAAACTAGTGTAAGTTTGTCTGTTTACTTTCCTGTTGACAGTATAGAGTTTGTGTTTGCTGGAGGCTTTATCCTATCACAGGTTTCATATTTCGTGTTCAGAATTTTAACACATTCCTAAAGCTTTTGAGGGTGTTTAATACTTGAATCACCTGGTGAATAGTAGCAAAGGTGACTGTCATATGCATCCAAATTTACTATCACTACCCCCATTAAAGTTGGTCTTCAGAGGGATTCATTTTGGTTATTCAGTTCATGGGAAGCTGAAGTTCAGTTTCTGTGCTGTAAGAGCTTCCACTCTGAATGAAAACTCCATGCTGCAGCATGAAACTTTTCATGTATAATGAAATTAACACGTGAAACTTGAAGCTGTGTTTTTCTTTAAATAACTTTATTCAGATTTTACTTTTTCTTTTTTTTTTTTTTTTTGTAAATTACAATATAGTAGAAACAAAAATAATATTCTGGACAATGTGTGATATTTCATTTTGGTTACTAGTTGATATTTGGCTTGTTCCTGGTTTAATCTTCCTTAGTGATATGGGTTATAAAATACAAATTGAGAGATATTTTTGTGTGTGTGTTTTAAATGGAGATGAGAGGGTATTATGTCTTTTTTGTTTAAAACGCTTCTATCTTTTTATACTGAATCACCCTCCTTTTCTGTATTTCTACATTGAAAGTTTTCCACTAGGACTAATAGCTAGTAGGCCACTAGAAAAAAGTCTTGGCGGCCACTATTTATAGCCTATTATCTGTATCAGCAGGAATTACCATGGTTTAGTCGTGGAAGGATTTTACACCAAGCATGCTGATACATGCTCCTGGTGCTACCAATGATGCAAAATCCATATTCTGCTGCTTATGGTAATCCCAACTTCAGGATAAGATGGCTAACTGTTGTCCAAACAACAAGATCTGTCCAAACAAGATGTATGTATGAAGAGGGACAGTGGATTTCAGACTGTATGGTCTAAGTAGCATCATGATAACATGGATTGCAGTGGTTAACAGGAGGTTTTATAGTAGTTAGTAAGCATTACAATATTTGTAGTTGAAGAACTTTAGAAGTGGATTTTTGCACTTTGTCTAACCTGTTAGCATAATGAGTTTCTTCAGATTGTGTGTATGATGCCTGAACATACTAACTTGCTTATTACAAAACATGTAGGTATAGAGTGTAGCTGACTGGGGAGCAGCTGAGTGAACTAAAGAAAGATTGTATCGACTAGTGGTGCTCTGACCAACCTGTTTTCCTAAGGAAGTGTAGCTCATGCACTCAGCCTGTGTTTGTACTTTTTATCTGTCTGTGGTCCTTGTCTCTGTGGCACCCTTGCTTGTTTTTGCTTTCTTACCTAGCTCTTAACTGCTTCAGCCAGTCTCAGTGCAATTTGGAAGAAGGGACAGAAGCCTTAAACAGAATTACGCTTTGGCAGCAGAGGAGGAATGCCTGTGCAAAAGGCTACTACATAAATGTGTCCCAGATTAGATGAGAGAGGTGTGATTAATTTTTGCTTTTAGAAAGGCACAAGATCAAATTTTCATTGTTTTCACTTGTGGGGAAGTTTTAATGACACCCCTCAATTTCTTGTCCTTTTGCAACCTTTATGTAAAGAAATCTGTATTTCTTTGGTTCTGATGATGTATGTGAAACTGCTCACTTCTCTTGGAGTTGTTCCCAGGGAACAATCCTCTTTTTAATGGATGCTGATATTTGGATTCTGAATACATATACTAGGTTATTGTGCAGGTATATGTTTCCTTAATGGAAAAGAGGTAGTACATTTTGTGTACAGACTTTTGCTAGGAAGGCAAAGGTTTTCGCAAGTATGCTCTGTTTCATCTGTTAAAACAGTCATTGGAAGTAATTCAGATCAGTGCTAATGATTGTGACAGGTCAGCTTTCAATATGACTTATAAATAGAGCAAACTAATATTAAAATAATATAGACATAGTATTAATGTCTTTGCCTTCCAATTTCTGTTTTAGAAAAAAATCAATTTTAACATAGCAGAAGCTGTGTTGTCATTGTGAATCACAGAATTACAGCCCAGTTAAAAAAGCCTGTGACTTTCTCTAGATAAGTTTTCTGGGTTTAGGCTAGGTAATGAAAGCAAGGGAACTTAATTCCAGGCTGAAAAATACAACATTTCAGACTTTTTTGCATGTTGTTATTGAACCTCTTCCAACATACAGTTCTGAAATCTGTGATCTTCATTTCAGATCACTCAGGCATCTTTTATTCCCAGTTATTTTCAACAGTTACTGAAAGGGTTTGGTTTATTTTGTTTTCCAAAAACTTGTTATTTTGCGTGCATGCTTTTGCATTAAACAAAACGGAAGGGTATGGTGCCTCAAAATTTGAAGGGTTTAGCATATGCTACTTAAGCATTCAGTTTGTGTTGAACTAAACCAGCAGACGTTCCCAGAAAAAGAAAATGTTAAGTCTGGATAGTATATTTTGAATTCTAGCATCAGAGGCAATTTAATTGGAATAAAGTAAGCATTCAGTTTGCCTGAAGCACACTTTGTACCTGCTAGTGTCATGCTCTTAGAAGAATGAATTTGCATAATATCACCCAATTATTTACACCAAAAAGAAAAACTTTGGGGAAACAAGACCTATCTGTAACCCTGTTCTCTAGTTACTGATCAGAATTATATAGTTTTAAGTATTGATCTTCGGTAACTATTTAGAAAAAAAATGTAACGGGAGAAATCAGGATTAGCCAGTACTTAAAACTGGGTCAATACTGAATGGCCAAGCATGGTAGGCAGATTACATTAGGATAGAATACACTCTCAGAATTTGGTTACATAGATACAGATCAAGGCAATGTAACAAACGAAATTGCTGACAGTAATGTCTTATAAAACATTCATACTTAAAACTGTGTATACTTATATGTGATAAATCTGTGCTTTATTGTTGGTTCATAAAAAGAGGCATTGTTTGCAACTTAATTTTTCATTTATATTCATATAAATGTGACTCAGAACTGGCAAGATGTTTTTCAACTTAAGCACTTAGTTGACTTGGACTGAATACATCTGTTTTTTTTTGGCTTTCTTAGTTCTGTTATTGACACAGAGGGTGCTCTTTAAACTGTCCATAGTCTTAGGTAAAATTATGAACCCTTTCGATACAGAAAAAGTTTGAAAGGAATATCCAGAACAATGAGTTAAATGAAACAAAAATTATACCTCTGAAAATACAAAAAAAATATTGTTTCCAAGTAGAAGCATTTGGGGGAGGAAGGGTGGTGGGTTTTTGTTTCCTTGGTGGTTTTTGTTTGTTTGTTTGTTTTGGGGGGGGTGGGGGGGTGGTTTTTTTTTTTGGTTAAATACTGTCAAAGCTTACTCTGTTGGAAGTGTATGAGGCAGTGCTAAAAATTTACTCAGCAATCATTCTAGGTCACTTGTAAACAGCTGACTCTGTAATGCATCAAACTTTTTATTCTTTTTATTTACTGTTTTTAATACAGAATGTAGTATACAGAGGAACCAGTAGGTTTGTCTAGAAAATAATCTCTGCAGCTTGATTCTGGCATTCCTGGTAGGCCAAAATATATTGCATGCTTTCTTTTAAAGAAAAAGTGTCAACTTAGAAGAAATTATTCCTAGTTCCTGGATGTGCGACTGGTCCAAATCTTTAGACTGTTGCTACTTAAACTAAGGGAGCAGTTTGTGAGGGATGTGTGTCACTCTAAGAGACAGTGCTCTGGAGAGAAAATATGCTACTTAGATTTGAGCATTAAATCCTGACTGCTTGTAGTAGAGGAACATCAGAAATCTTGATGCCTGTGTTATTTTTCCATGCTTTTGTATGGATAAAATATCAAGCTTTTATCTTTTTATTTTGCTGGAAAAGTGTAACTTTCTGCTTTATGCTAGTTCTTGACTGCTGCAGTTGTATTATTGAAATCTTTCTTTCTCTCTTCCTCCTGGCAGAATTTTACCATTGTGCATTCAAGAACCGTGTTCCAACCCATATTCATTCAGCTTAAAGCAGTTAAAATTGCTTTAAAAACTTGTCAGTACTATACCTGAAATGTGCAGAGAAACATACTGATCTGTGTGACTTGCTCATGAGATGGTTAGCATAGAGAGGGGTGCTTCACTGTTTTATTCAATTTGTGTATACCATGAAAGCTTATTAAAACAATAAAATTTACCATAGTACTAGTTCCTTTAAATTAGTGGCTTTGGAAAGCCACCCTGTAAGAGGTGAGATTATATTTGCTACATAGTCAGTCAGCCAAATGATCTCTCTGTTCAATTTCAAAAGGCCTACAAAATGCTCAGACATGTACACTTGGTTTGTACTAATAAACATTTATTCATTTCAGTCTCTGTTAATATGCAAAATAAGAATTTACTTGTTTTGAGTTTCTCTGGGGACAAATATTTAAGATCTATCAACTGCTTAGGCTCTTTTAGCACAGTTGAGCTTTCAAAATGTCATAACTTATTTCTGTGGGGTTTAGTGACAGTCCAAAAATGCACAAAAGAAGAAATGAAGAGGCAATTAGAACTCATTCATCTGGAGCAGTGCTAAGGAATGGTAATCACCCCCAGGTCAGGTCTGCCTCTTGAGATTTGCAAAACAGCCATTAAGAGTTCATGTGGTGCTTCTTCTCCCCCCCTCTGCCCCTCCTTCTCCCCCTGCCCAGTTTATTCTCGTATGAGTTCTTACTATCTTATGCTAAATCGTGCCAGAGGCTTCGCACTATTGTAGTACAACTCCCATGTGCTTTAAGCGTATAGTCTAATATATTCCATAGATGTGTTATAAGACTGTTTTGCCTTTTTTTTTCTTTTTATGAAGATTTGAAATCTGCAAGTTACTGCAGAATTTTGTTTCTGTGGCTGTCAACTGCATTCTCCCTTAATTCTTCGTTCTTCCTTTGGCATCATCCATCATAGTCTAATAACTCTTTGTAATGCAAGTAATTTTAAGTCTCTAGGCATATGGTAGTTGGTTATGGGTGTTCTATTTTGAATAATTTGTCCTTCAGCTAAACTGAGGCTTGTTGATGTCAGTCATTTATGTGTGTATGATTTTGTCCTTATTTATGTTTTGAGGTGTTGCAGTGATTAATTTAACAGAAAAAATATTAGCTAGAAAAAACTAGAGAAAACACAACTGAAAAATTAACTTGATCATGTTTTAAACAGCTTGCAAAGAAATTACCTGGAAGTTACATTCCTAAGGGAGGTAATTTATGTTCAGCTAGTTGGATCATCTTCTGTATTTTCTTGGTAGTGTTTTGTCCAAGAGCACTTATGCATATGTTTTTGAAAGTAAGAGTCGCATCTACTCCAAAATAAGAACTTGCCTATTCCATCTGCTTTCTGTGTAAACATTCTACACTCTCTTCATTTTTGTGTTTTCCATAGTGAAGAAATGAAGAGGAGGAAGAACTTCTTGCTCTAGCAAGTGAAACACATGGAGATGTGGAAGGGCATATTGTAAAGTGTAGAATAAGCATCAGAGGAAACTAGCTGAGAAAGTAGGAAAAGGATAGAAAATAAATGAGGAAACATCTCTTAATTTAATTCTCTTCTTATTAAAAAAAAAAGAGGAAAAAATATTGCTGAACTACGTGACTGACAGTTTTCATGGTTTTGATCATTCTTTGCAGACTTCTTGAAAAGACCATTGGAGAATTATGTGAAAAAACTAAAAGTACCTGTTCATGTGATTCGAATGGAACAGCGTTCTGGATTGATTAGAGCCAGATTAAAGGGGGCTGCTGCTTCTAAAGGCCAGGTCATCACCTTCTTGGATGCTCATTGTGAATGTACAGTAGGCTGGCTTGAACCTCTGCTGGCAAGGATCAAAGCTGACAGGTAATTATCCACTTCTTGGTCCATGTTGGTTTTCTCAGTTATTAAGAAATGTTCTAAGGATTACAATGCAGCCTACCAGCAATATCTGCTTTCTGAACAGCTGGATAAATTCTCATTGGTGTAAGGATAAAAGGCTAATTCAGAACAACTTTTAAAAAGTAAAACTTGGTTTAAAGTGAAACTTACATTGGGATGCATGGCATAATGTATTGCACAACGGAAGATGTAAGCATGAATGTAGTTGAGAAAGCAGTCTGCAGCCCTACTCATTCCTTCATGAATTTGGGAAGATATTATTGAGGAAGAAATGGAGCCCTGATCTCATATAACACCAACACTGTTGGTAAGAACTGTCAGGTTTACTGTTTTCAGGTTCTTATTTGATTATTTTGTAACGTATTTGTATTGTGGAAATCTGTACTGTGTCTTAACTCTACTGATGTATATTTGCAACAGTTAGAATACTTACTAGAATCATACTGATCTACTGCAGTATCATAGCTTTAGGTTTCTATCATAAGTCAATACTCACAACTTATGTCCATGATAGTGTGATGGAAATTGTGTTGAGGGGGAAAAAAGAAAGTGAAAGAATGGTCTGCTTTATAAAACATTCATATATCTAAACAGTAACCCTGTAGTTGCCTAACATCTGTTAGTAAACAGCATATTAAATAGACTAGATATTAAATATGGTGTTACAGATCTCTATTTTGTTCTTATGGTTGTAGATAAAAATCACTTTAAAATGAAATATAGCATTACACAATGAAAAAGCTGTTAGTAAAGAATCTTTGTTCAGCATTGTGCTGAGACATAATACTAACCTTTAAGTTATCATTAATAGACTTTCTTTGAGACTACAGTACATAAATTTTTACAATTTGTGCAAATGGCTCAACTAAATAAGTCCTTTAAATTTAGTTGCAACTGCTGAATCTTTTTACTGAGCTTTCCATGAGAGGAAGCCTGCTTGAGGATGGTTACTTATGATGATTAGAATTAGTTTCTGCAAGTTTGTGTCTTAGCAACATCAGGACAGTGGACAAAAAAGCCTCTTTCTGTCAAACTTATTGCAGTAGTTCTACTTTGTTAGTAATGCCTAAAATTTCTTAGTCCTGAAAGCATATAAGAATACTTTCCCAGAGCTAATGACCAAGTTTTAATTTCAAAACATGTAAGTTACTTTGACTACTTAACTAGAAACAAAAAACCTCCTTTTCTGTACAATCACTATGTGGCTGTGAGAGCTGTAATCAATTTTTCCGTCTGCAAAGGGATGAATATTTATTTATGGTAATAATACAAATGCTATTTAAAAAAAAGCTAGTATTGCGAAAATTTTATTAGAAAAACACATTTTCCTTTAGATTAATTAACTCTAATTAGCAAGACAGAATTAGACTATGTTTCATGGCAATAATCTATTGAGTACCGTTGTTAAGAGATGGCATTATAAAAATTTAAACTGTATATGTTAAAAACAAAACCTAAACAAACCAAAGCAACAAAAGCCCCACCTTTCTGGACACTTTAATGAATAGGTTTTGGTTCTTTCCTTTCCCTAGGAGGACAGTAGTGTGTCCGATCATTGATGTAATTAGCGATGACACCTTCGAATATATGGCAGGTTCTGACATGACCTATGGTGGATTCAACTGGAAGCTGAACTTTCGTTGGTATCCTGTCCCTCAGAGAGAGATGGATCGACGGAAAGGAGACCGAACTCTTCCTGTTAGGTAATGGGAAATTATTAAATGAGTTACAATGTTTACCTGATGTTTGCTTGTATCCTTTCTAGGTTAATCTTGTGAGTACTTAATGAATTGTATTGTAGCATCATTTTTGACTGATCAAAGGAACAGCATAAAATTTCTTTTACATGGCTTGGTTGTTGGTAACTTTTGGTAGCAATTAATTACTATCTTTTAACTAGGTTTTTTTATACTGATGCATGGGCTTTTATTGAAATTTCTTTTCTAACAAAGTAAACAATGTTTTGAAAAGATGCATCCATTTATGGTATGTTTGTGTATTTGTGTGTGTGCATACATATATAAACTTAGCATCTTAGGTAGTAAGAAAGAGAATTTGTGTGTAATGTGTACTTTTTAACAATTGTAGACTTATTTTCTGGTCTTACTGGCCAGTTCTGAAAGTGGACAAACCTTACTTACCATAAAGTTGAGGATATGGCCTTTACTGTTTTTTGTTTGATTTTCATTTAAGAAATAAGGGTTTTCTCGTTATATGGCAAATTGCGACACACATGCACCCTGATTCCCTTTTTAGGGGAAGGAAGCAACATAAATTTTTAGTTAGGTTGTGACCTAGCTTGTGTTTTAGGTGTCTTTCAGAAAAAGCCCAAAGTGTTTCAAGAAAATGGCTAGTAGTAGAAAATAATTTGTGCTAAAAGTGTAAATAACTCATATACTTGAACTACAGAGTTGTATTGTTAGCCTGATATATAGGCTAGTATGTAATTGTTGACCAAAAAAAGATAGAAGTCTGGGAGAAACCCAGCACAGGAGAAGCCAGCACAGTTTTATTTTCCATACCACTAAGGAATTTGTAAAGAAAATCTAGATGTATAATCTAGACTGTATAATTTTCTTGTACAAAGCAGTAATAGTGAAAGCAAGCAGGCCACTTCATGGACCCCATAACTTTCACGAGCAGTTGCCAGAAGTATAGATTTCCTGTAAGAAACTGTTTTGATATTTTACAAATGATCACCATTGGAGACAGAAGTCTTTCTCAGGAATGGCAGCAGCTTTTCTATGGACTGTTTCCCTGTGTGGACTTCAGTAAGGAGAACTGTCACTAACTGGTTCCATCTCTGGAAAATTTTGAGCTAGGAAGTACATTAACTGAATTTGGATGGAAGCCAGTGAGAAGGAGTGTGTTGGGAACTTGAGAAATAAAAAGCTATTTTGTCACTGAAAGTGTGAAATGTATTTGTTTTTAGTGACTGACACTTTTTTTTTGTCTTCTTTTGCCCCCTCCCAGGACACCTACAATGGCAGGAGGTCTTTTTTCAATAGACAGAGATTACTTTCAGGAAATTGGAACATATGATGCTGGAATGGATATTTGGGGTGGAGAAAACTTAGAAATTTCTTTCAGGGTAGGTAAAACTCTTCAGTGTTTTTTTACTCAGGACAGTGCATCCTGAGTTCTGCAAAAAAATCTTATCTGCTGCCTGCATCAGTGTCCTCTCATGTTGCAGTTAGCACTTTACTTCCTGTCAAGTGCCTCCAGTGGTGATACACAAAGACTCTATTTGTCAGTGAAAAGTGCATGGTGAATAGTTTGCAGAGATCAAAATACTGGGGTGCTCATTCTGAAGAATGAATGTATGTGTGTTAAAAGGAGTTGTTAGAAAAGCTAATGGGGGAGCATAAGTTAGGGGTGATACCATCAGTGCATGGTTTAATAAGTCAGTGAAATGTGTGCTTCTGTACCAACTCTCCTTGCTGTTTCCTAACTGAATGATTGCATGTGTTCATTTGGATGTGGACTTAGCCAGAGCTGTTCTCACTTTTGTTCCTACCAAATTTCCTATTTCCTTTTGTTTTCCTTATCAGTTCAGAGTGTGTAGGTGGGTACCTCTGAAGTACTTCAGCTTTCTGAATCTGCGTGTTTAGAGGTAGAGGTCCAAAGTACTTGGGAAGTATATGTGGTTTTTTTACATGGAGATTCTATTTTATAATGGACACTTCTGGACAGAAACAGTAACCACCTGTTACTTCCTGTGATTCATGTGAGCATTTTCCTTCGCTGTCAGCTTGCCCAGTTCTCTAAAGTAGTCTCTTGCTGGTGCATTACTGCTGTGAGGCCTGATGTACTCTTTCGTATGTGACCTTACCCAGGCTTATGAGTATCTTTATCTCTTGAGCAGGAAGCAGGCATATATTCCTCTCCCGTGCAGTATATGTATTTGTTCTAGACCTCAACTAATGTTGTTTCTTCAACTTGAGCAGAAGCAAGTGATTAACATTTTTAAAACTTTTTTTTAACAACTTGAAGCTAATTGTTCTGTCACTTTCAGATCTGGCAGTGTGGTGGCACTTTGGAAATTGTAACTTGCTCACACGTCGGGCACGTGTTCAGAAAAGCAACACCGTACACATTTCCAGGAGGTACAGGGCAGATAATCAACAAAAATAACAGGCGGCTTGCAGAAGTCTGGATGGATGAGTTCAAAAACTTTTTTTACATCATTTCCCCAGGTGAGCAGGTCTTTGGTTATGAGAAATACCTGTTAAGAATTTTAATGTTATTACTGCTGGGAAGGAACATGAGTAAATATTACTGCTTTGAAGTTTGTCAGACAAAGCTCAAGTAAGATGTACACAAAGGAAGGTCTTAATTGAAAAATAATTTTGTTAGCCAGAAAATATGCCCTGAAGTAGTCTTTGTTTTTTAACATGTACATAACTATGAATGAGCTTCCTATGCAATAGAATTAAAGCTCAGCGGAACATCAAAGAGCTCACCCATAGTGCTAAAAATTAGCCATCCTAATATATTTCATAATGTGCCAGAGTTCAACCTCTGACTTCTGTGTTGTAGGCATTCCAGGTCGAATAGATCAGAAGTGAAATGCTGTAGCAGGAGTAGCAGAAGTTAACATCATTTGACTTGGTGGAGTTTGCACTTTATCCAGAGTGTAGGGGCAAGTTGCCAATATACTTGACTATGGTGGTATTTAGTATGTTTCTTAAAATCGGTGTTAAGTAAACAAGAGGATGTAAAATACGTGGCTGAATTTCCGATGAACTCAAACTTTCTGGGAGAAAAAAAACAAAAACCATCAGGAAAAGAAAGGAACCTTGGGAGATACTGAATTGTTACTTTCCACTACAGGATGTTTTTGTTGTCACTTTTAAAAAGACGAGACAAGCTTTGGGTGGCATCAGACATCCTTTCTAAATACTTGAGACATTAGAGATGTTTGACCTTAAATACCAAGTGGTAGTTCTGTATGCCATGTCTGCTTTTCCAAAGACATCTTTAAAACTAGTATTTCCTTTTGACTTGCCTATTAAACCTGCAGTAGTATTGAAATTTAAAAGCTGTAATACAATGCAGTATGAGTCTGAACAGCGTCAAATTTTAGATTACAGATTTTAAGAGTACTTATGAGGACAAGTGACAGTGTGGATTTATGGTGGTTTTTTTGTCTTAGGAGAACACATTGCTCAAGACTGTAAGTTTGGGTGTTTTTTTAAGGGAAAAAAACATTCTTGCTACTAGTCAAAGCCTTGTAGGCGAAATCAGAAGCTAACAGCTTATGATTACTGCTCTGTGTTGTTATTAATGAAGCATTATAAATTCAAACAAGACAGATATTCAGGAAAGTTGTATATAAATAGATGCAGTCATTTTTGGTTAAGATTGGTTTTATACATCCATGTCAAGGTAGATTCTAAACTGTACTGAGTAGCTGGAATGCCTAACTATAAAAATGATTCTTAAAAACAAATATAAATTAATGAACACCATGATCAGGCTTTGTTACTTTATATATAATCTGTATAGTCATTCCATTTCATGTGGTAAGTGTAAGCTACAGAGAGTTACACTGAATTTTGTAGGATTGTTATTTTGATGGGACTTTATTTCACAGCTTTACAGTATAATGGTATATGTATGGGTTCTTTTGTTGGAGAAAAGGAATTTAATTTAAAATAGAATATGGTAAGATTTTTGAAATGGTGAAAGTAACTTCAGCAATTATCTATAACTGCACTGTATATTTTCTTTTCTTTCAAAAGACGCTTGTCTGCATAGTTTGTATGCTAATAGCCTGAATGAGTGTTGGATAGGGATGTGTGCTTGCCAAGCTTCTCTCGGAGCATCTGCGCCTGCCGGCTGGCGCACAATCTCATTTGTGTACCGATACCCATATTGACACTGCAATGAAGATACTAGAATTTCCTAGTGTTTGAAGCACAGGATCATATAATACCTGAAGAAGTTGGGTTATTCTGAAGTTGATTTGTTTCCTGGGCTGTGAAGAGAGTGTCTAGTAGTGTGGATCACTCTTTCTGATGTTGTTCGGAGAACGAATAGATACATATACTCAATGCAACTTATGCCTCTCCCCAGATCCATGTAAGTTGTGAGAGCCAGTAGGTATTAACTAGAAAGGACTACTATTTTGGGAAGTTAACAAACACCTTGCTGGTGTTATTCTACTATATCCAGTCTTATCAGAGCCTTGCAGACCCTGATCTTAACCTTTTCGCAGCAAAATAACATCAGTGTAAACTTCAGTCTTTCTGGCCAATAAGAACTCGGGGAATCTCTGCTGCATTAGCTCATATACCCATACTCTGCTTTTCCAGGTATCCTTCTAATATAAAAATGTAAATGTTTAGTTCTTGCAGAAGGATGATGTAGTGATCCTCTGGCAGAGTACAGTATGCAGTCTGTGAAACTCTTTGCCTAGTACAGTGTGTACTTTCAGTATTACTGTGACAGTGTCACAAGTTCTTGCAAGGAGCAAGGTGAGGATTTTTAAGCTGATGCTTGTTTGCAAGAAAGGGTGCAGACGAACAAGGAAAACAGCCAATCTTCTGTGCATCCAGGTTTTTTCTTGGTAGTTGGCATGGATGAGAAAATTGGATTTTGGAGGAGGTAATACACTGACAGGCATCATTGAGCCTAGCTAACAAGAAATTTTTTTTCCTCCTTTATATCCTTTCTCTTCTGCTCCCCTAAGACTGAGTCACAGAGGGACTGGTCCAGAAAAGCAAACCTAAGATTCTCAGGTAGCTTTCCCACTTCATGTAATCTGTGTTGTCTGAAAAAAAAAGCTTACTGCTAGTATGATTAGGAACTCAAGAGACTTTTTACTGTTGATGTAATGTAGTTAAATGGAAAGCTGCCCTCTTGAAAAGTAAGCCTGTAATCCTTTTTTCTTTAGTAAATACAGCCTAGCAGAAATTGTTACTTGTCTGTTTTAAGCTTTCATGCATTTTAGAAGCCATCTCTCTGCTTAAAGTGGTTAGCTACAGATGGTGGTTGTGCAGGAAAGTGTTGCAGCAGCTGTTGCTCAGCCAAAATGAAGCCTATCTCATTGCATGAAACAGCTATTCTCCATGGCAATAATGGCACTAGCTGTAGTCTTTTCTCATTAGCCAACAGGTTTCCTCACAGTCATGGATTACAGCAGGGAGCTGTTTCCCAGACCATTTCCTCTTAGGCTTTCAGAAAACAGATCCAGCACGTGCAGGTGAATAGTCTGATTCCTGTCTCCAGTCATTCTGTTCAGTGGACTCTGACACTTCATTATTTCTCGTGCTGGCCTTTCATTACTTTCTCCAGTCTGAAATACTAGGACTAGATTGTCCATGGTGAGATTTTATAAGTTGATGATGTCAGTGTAACAGCTTGCTGTGAGGGCAGAGTGCCTTGCTTTTCAAGTGGGTGACAGGGATTCACCTCCCCTTAGTCATTTGATTGTTCATCTATGTCAACTGCTTTGATTTGCTGAAATTGTCAGGATTGCTTGTTCTGTGGGCTGGCTCTCTACGGGTTATGTTAGCACCTGTGTGCAGGACAGGAGTCTGAGGCTGAGGAGAAAACTGCCCCTTTCTGCAGCAGCAGCTGCAAAGCATTAGGGGGAGGTAGCTGTGGTATGCCAGCCTGACTTTCTAACTAGTAATGAATGATAAACGGACAGTTGTAGAATTTGTTGGTATCCTTAATCTAAAGATGAAGTGTGGATACTTTCAGGTTCTGTGGCCTCCCCATGCTGTGTGTGAGTGGGTTCCAGCTCTTACGTGCACCCACCTGCACCTTGTTCAGCGTGCATCTTTGTCATTCAGCAGCCTCTCACGTCCCAGCTGGTGAGCCTGGGTAGAGCCGTTCTAGCTTGTAGGGAAACTAATTTTACTGTTGACCAGAAGTTTGCCCAGAGGTTATCTTCCATGGCATTGGGTCCAAGTGGACAGGCAGACAGCCTGAGAAAATAGCGTTGCAGAATTACCTGAGACAGAGACGTAAACATGTTATCCTAAAAGCTGCATCAGTATGCCTAGCTTCTAATGCTGCATGCACTTGTCTCTAGCCAGGCATGGGAAGTCAAAGTTCAATGTGTACAGACTGGAAATGGGTAACGTCTTTCTTCACGGTTGATAGGGAGGACAGAGAAGGGATTGAGACCACATCTTGCAGTGTAGCTAAGCCTGTGTTCAAAATACGTACTGAATGATTCCATGTGCTCTTGTTTTCAGCTCGTATGCCGTATTAGCATTAATTGGGAATGCAAATAATGTAGGCATTCAAATTGATTTAAAATTATTATTGCTTACTGAGTTTCATAATACTAAATAAAAATGGGTTCTATGATTTTTACAGACTAGCTTTAGGTGAAACAGTTTTCCTACTGTGTTTCTGAACATGATTGAGCAATTTATAATCATGATGAAAACATTTCCTTTTTTTTTTTTTCCCAAAGCAGTTTAGCATAAATATATTGCCACATATTGAACTTGGCAAGAAAATCTTCAGCTCTTTTGAAATTTTGAGGATGGCAGATCTGTTGCAACAGATCTGAAGATTAAAGAAAAGAAAATGAAACTGAAAGAGTACTCATGAGACAGCATTAGATGTATGTTTTTTGTAAAGGTATAAAGAGACAATTATATATTACTAGTCAGAGCAGTCTAATACTGCATACCAAACAGAATACTGACAGCACAAGCAAGTGCTGAGATAGATTTTACATTTGTTCAAAAGAACTGCTGATGGTGTGATTCGATAGTTTGATGTGGGATTTTTTACCTTATCAGTATATATTTCAGAGTGCAGCTTTAGGTGTATGTGTCAGAAGAAAAGGCATAAAATTGTCCTGCAGCAAATAACAAGCTGTGAGACATGAAATCATCAGTGAGGTCCAGGCTGTTAATGTAATTGGGGTTTGGGATGGGGGTAGGGGTGGGGAGATGACGGAAAAAGCCAGCATTGTCTGGTTAAAAGCAACAGTGACAAGTACTGTTAAATACTGTTTCTGATATTTTTTTTATTTTTTTTATTTAAATCAACCAAACCCAAGTATTTGAAAGAACAACTAGTGGTCATGATTCCTTCTCATGAGGCACATACTTGTAAGAGTCTGGCATAATTATCTCTTGGGAGGAAGATTTGATCTCAGTCTTGCTTTGTGGTTTGTTGGGGATTTTTTGCTTGTTTGTTTTAGGTGTTTTGGTTTGTTTGTTTGTTTTTCTCAGCCTTTAAAGTGTACTAAAGCAATGGAAGGTATATATTACTGTGTATATGAATTTTAATGGTTTGTGGATGGAATCATGATTTAGCCATGTACTTGCTTTTTATACCTTTTATACTTTGCAGTTTTCCTAGTTTGCTTTGAGTTGGTTGTGTTTGGGTTGAAGCTTTTGCCCCCAGAACTGTTAACCATACGTAACTGTATAGTGCATATGTATAGGAACACTCAGTCTAGTTTTGAGTAGTACACATCAGGTAGTATGCATAGAAACTTAGGAAATAGAGTGATTCAGCCTTGTTAGAGGAGAACCCTACAGCAACTATACTGGTTTTGCTACTCAGTCCATCTTCTAAGTTCATGCTAACTGTAGTCTGTGTGCACTATATGGTTTGGTGCAGATCTAACTTCAGAGAGAAGTTTAAGTCTTTTAGTCTAAAAATGATTAAATGGAATTTAATGTAATGTATAAAATATAATACACAATTGTAATGGAGGGAAAAGCAGCTGGCACTTTTCTTTCTAGGCAGTGACATTTATTTTAAGAAACAAAATACTTGTATGTGCTTTCAAGTATCACTTTGTATTTGTTTGAGTACAACTTTAATTCTTACTGCTATTCAGTGATGTGACAAAGCCTTAACAGTGTTGTTTTCTTAAGGTCAGTAGGAAATTGATGAATGAGTTCTGAATATCTTAAGGCTGTTGTGAGGATGGATGTTTCATCCATCAGCTGCTTTTTGATCACTGAAAAATGAAGAACTCCATACTTAGCTGTGGTTGATTGGTACAGCCTTTCTCTTCTTACTTCATTACTTTTTGAGAGAGTGCTCCTTTTGGTGTAGAGCAAATACTTGCTTTTGTGAAGATAGGGCAGTGTTTTGCAGGGCAGTTTGTTTGTCTTGTGGTTTTGGTTTTGGGAATTATTTTGTGACTGAAAAGCACAGGCTGAAACTTTCTGGGATTCTGTTCCAAGAGATATTTCATTCACACTATTCAAAATTTCATTTAAAAAACAAGCTTTCCTTTACTAGAATCTGGCATCTTTGTTAAAACGTCTTTAGGGTTTGGAGTGTTTTGGGATTGTTTCTGTTGGGTTTTGTTTGGTGTTTTTTTGGTTTGGTTTGGTTTGGTTTGTTGGGTTTTTTTTTGTTGTTGCTTTTGGGTTGTTTTTAAATTAAAAGCCTGGCTAACATTTTTTTTTCCCTCTGGAATATTGAAAATACTAATGTTTTTATTGATATTTATAAACGTTTAGCGGAAATTGTGCCATTATCTCTCCTAATTGAGTAGAAACACACCATCTGCTGGCAAGTCGATTTAATAACAGTATGCCAACTTAGAAATTACTCCAACTCGGTTTCAAAAGGTCAAAAAATGGGGAGGTAATTCACAGTCCTCTAAATAGAAGGATTCCTGAAAAATGTATGCAGCTGGAGGTCTCTAGTGTTGTGGCCAGTTGAGCCATATTTGTGGTCTGTGAGGGGAATTTAAATTGCTAGGATTTGGTTTTGTTCTTTTTCCTTTGTTTGGGTTTTCTGGTAGTGTATTGCTTCTGGCCTGTGTAGATGGAGTTTAGTGTGGAAAATACAAAAAGAACATGATGCCTGAAAACTAGAAAATTCTTACCCTTTATTAATTAATGTTATTAGAATATTAATGACAATATTGCTTAATTCTGGTGGGCGAAAGTGTCTACTGATCATGCACACCATTCTCAACCCATATGCGGATGGAACTTGCACAAAATAATTTTCAGAAGGAATTAACATAACTGTCAAGGAGTGGGAAGATACAGGAAGAATGAGCACTTTGATAAATGAAGAGTAAAGCAGAAAAAAGGCAAGCAAAATGCCACCAAAAAAAAATAACAGTCCTAATGGTGAACATACTTCTTGCAAATGCTGCAGTTATATTGAACAAATACTGAATTATTAAAGGCTTAGTTCCCTGTATGAAGGCTGCTTTCTGACTGTTTCTTGTGCAGTTATATAGAATCATTGAATCCCAGAATAGTTAGGGTTGGAAAGGACCTTAAGATCATCTAGTTCCAACCACCTGCCATGGGCAGGGACACCTCACACTAAACCATGCCACCCAAGGCTCTGTCCCCTGGCTCCAGGGATGGAGCATTCACAACTTCCCTGGGTAACCCATTCCAGTGCCTCACCACCCTGACAGGAAAGAATTTCTTCCTTATATCCAGTCTAAACTTCCCCTGTTTAAGTTTGAGCCTGTTACCCCTTGTCCTGTCACTACAGTCCCTAATCAAGAGTCCCTCCCCAGCATCCCTGTAGCCCCCCTTCAGATACTGGAAGGCTGCTATGAGATCTCCACGCAGCCTTCTCTTCTCCAGGCTGAACAGCCCCAACTTTCTCAGCCTATCTTCATACAGGAGGTGCTCCAGTCCCTTGGTCATCCTCCTGACCCTCCTCTGGACTTGTTCCAACAGTTCCATGTGCTTTTTATGTTGAGGACACCAGAACTGCACACAATACTCTAAGTGAGGTCTCACAAGAGCAGAGTAGAGGGGCAGGATCACCTCCTTCAACCTGCTGGTCACGCTCCTTTTGATGCAGCCCAGGATATGGTTGGCTTTCTGGGCTGCAGGCGCACACTGAAACCAGCTCATGTTCATTTTCTCATCAACCAACACCCCCAAGTCCTTCTCCTCAGGGCTGCTCTGAATCTCTTCTCTGCCCAACCTGGAGCTGTGCCTGGGATTGCTCCGACCCAGGTGTAGGACCTTGCACTTGGCATGGTTAAACTTCATGAGGTTGGCACCAGCCCACCTCACAAGCATGTCAAGGTCCCTCTGGATGGCATTCCTTCCCTCCAGCGTATCAACCAAATCACACAGCTTGGTGTCATTGGCAAACTTGCTGAGGGTGCACTCAATCCCACTGTACCTGTGAGCGACAATGATGTTGAACAAGACCGGTCCCAACACCAATCCCTGAGGGACACCACTCGTTACTGGTCTCCACCTGGACATTGAGCCATTGACCACAACTCTTTGCGTGCGGCCATCCAGCCAGTTCTTTATCCACCGAGTGGTCCATCCATCAAACTGATGTCTCTCCAATTTAGAGACAAGGATGTCGTGTGGGACAGTGTCGAATGCTTTGCACAAGTCCAGGTAGATGACATCAACTGCTCTACCCCTGTCCATCAGTTCCATAGCCCCATCATAGGAGGCCACCAAATTGGTCAGGCAGAATTTCCCCTTAGTGAAGCCATGCTGGCTGTCACCAAGCACCTTATTGTTTTTCATGTGCCTTAGCATGGCTTCCAGGAGAATCTGCTCCAAGATTTTGCCAGGCACAGAGGTGAGACTGACTGGTCTGTAACTCCCTGGGTCATCCGTTTTCCTCTTCTTGAAAATGGGGGTTATATTTCCCTTTTTCCAGTCATCGGGAACTTCACCTGACTGCCATGATTTTTCAAATATGATGGACAGTGGCTTCACAACTTCATTTGCCAGTTCCTTCGGGACCCATGGATGCATTTCATCGGGTCGCATGGACTTGTGCACGTTCGGGTTCTTAAGATGGTCCTGAACCAGATCCTCTCCTACAGTGGGCGCAAGGTCTTCATTCTCACAGTCCCTGCATCTGCTTCCAAGACTTGTGTGGTGTGGTCAGAGCCTTTGCCAGTGAAGACCGAGGCAAAGAAGTCATTCAGAACCTCAGCCTTCTCCAAATCCAGGGTAGCCAGTTCTCCCGAGAGCTTCTGGAGGGGGCCTACGTTGTCCCTAGTCTGTCTTTTATTTGCTATGTACCCATAGAATCCCTTCCCGTTATCCTTAACCTCCCTAGCTAAGTTTAATTCTAACTGGGCATTAGCTTTCCTAACCTGGTCTCTAGCTTCCCGGACAACATCCCTGTATTCTTCCCATGCCACCTGTCCTTGCTTCCACTTTTTATAAGCCTCTTTTTTCATTTGAATTTTCCTCAGGAGCTCCTTATCCATCCAAGGAGGTCTCCTGGCCCTCCTGCTGCACTCCCTTCTAGTTGGGGTGCAACATTCCTGAGCTTGTTAGCAAGTGATCCTTGAGTATTAACCAACAAGATAGATGATGAAGGGTCCAGCATGTGGTACCTGGCTTCCAGAATTAAATTAGAATGGAATTCTCCCTGCTCCACAGAGGGATTCTGCTATGTTATGCTGCAGAAATATGCACCCCATTTGCCATAGGGGATAGAATGGCATTAATGACTATCACAGTTTCAGCCTTTCCCTTTTGATAGCTTAGTAATCAACTGCATTCAAGTTGTTCCAGAAACCACAGGTAAGAAATTGGCATGTGAGCACAGATGTAGTGATTCCATCTTTTGAATTATCTGGAAAGAGAAGTCACAGGTAGTGACTGACGTATACTCTCTGCGAATATAAACAGCATAATGCTACATGAAAACTAAATAAATAAATCATTCCTTTGTGTTTGGATGACTGTCTAAAAAAGCGTTTCATGCACGCAGTGAATTATACTGATGATTTTTGTATTAAGTGGAATTATAGAAGAATAAACTTTCTTTGTTTCTACAGGCGTTACTAAAGTTGATTATGGAGACATATCATCACGACTTGGATTGAGACGCAAGCTCCAGTGCAAGCCTTTCTCCTGGTACCTGGAGAATGTTTATCCTGATTCCCAAATTCCACGTCATTACTTTTCTCTGGGAGAGGTAAGATTTTATCCTGTGTATTTATCTACCCTGTGTAAAGGACAATGCACAGGAAGTTGTTTGTATTCTGAACTGAGTTGTGCAAACAAATTACCTCCAGCAAAGTTCAGGTATCTTGCACCTGTGCTCCTGTGATCTGCAAAATGACACATCTGGCTTTTTAGTGGGGCAGAAAAATGAACTTTGGTATACAGTTCTGTAATTTGATTGTTTTTGCTTTTTTACTACAGTACTTAGTGTCCAATAAAAGGGCTTCAGAAATATTCCTTCAGAAATGTATCATTATGGATAACATTATGTGTAACATTCTCTGTGTAGAGTATGTGCAGAATTTCTTCTTGAAAAAGCTAGACCAGATCAAGCCAGGGCTTGGCCTAAAAACTGCTCTGAGCTTTACCCCCAAAACTCTCATCAGTGACCAGAAAATTCCTGTGATCCCTAAGCCTTGCTGGGCATTTCTCTGTTCCTTTGTATGTTTGTTTTTAAAAGAAATGCTTTTAACAAAATGGGAGCAGGCTTTTATGTTGCTGCATGACTATCAGGAGATATGATATTCATGCCGCCTACTATATAGTGATACAAGGATTAAAGCTGTAAAGAAGTGAGGAAATTGAACCCAGTCACCCTTACTTTCATAGGGAATTAAACTCACCATGTCTTGGAGAGTGCTTTAAAACTTCTGAAGGTTTTGGACTGGAGACTTAATTGTGTCCATTCTGTTGTAGCTGAGTTTTTGAGCAAAAAGAGTCCCCAATATGGAAAGATCCCCAGAAGAAAGCAAAGAAACAAACATAGTTCTGTACCCCAGCTTGAAAATTTGCTTGGGAGTTTTGGACAGTGGTCTATCGTTGTAGTATGGTTTCTGTATTTGATATTTCATTTGCATAATTTCTGGTATATAGCAGAGAGAGCTGGTTTGTTACAGACCTAGTTCTTTTCTAAAAATAACTACCTTTGGTGATGTGCTCTTTTCACTTCTAGATAAGAAATGTAGAGACAAATCAATGTCTGGATAACATGGCAAGAAAAGAAAATGAGAAAGTTGGAATCTTTAACTGCCATGGAATGGGTGGCAATCAGGTGATAATTGTATTGTTTAATTATCTTAATATATTGAATTATTTGGAACACTACTTCTCATCGGGACAATTATTTGATTCTTTCAGTAGTTATCGTTAAAATATGCTTAAAGTTCATGAAACCTTCATTGAAGAAAATGACTATAAGAGGAAAAGCATGAGAAGATTTGTTGGGGACTTGTCATTTTTTGAATGACTGCAATAGGTTTTAGACCAGCTTTCACATCAAAAAGGGAATGAGAGGAGGAGATGACTGCTGTAAGCTAGACTTCATCTCCCATAGGTTCTCTGGAACCATCTTCTAGTTAGACCTCCTGATTGGTTATCATTACTTTAAAACAAAATGCCTGTCCCCAAACTACTGGTTTTAATACACTTTTTTCTGGGTGTCAGTTCTGGAATTTATTTTACATCTTTTTTTTGTTGTTGTTCTTGTTGCACTTTTGTGAAGAATTGTTTTCCAATATGCAGAGATTATCTACACTGGGGATCCTCCTGTTTCTTTTTTTTCAGTTCCTCTCATTCTTTTTCTGTCTAGGTTTTCTCATATACTGCCAATAAAGAAATTCGAACAGATGATTTGTGTTTAGATGTGTCCAAACTTAATGGCCCAGTAACGATGCTCAAGTGCCACCATCTAAAAGGAAATCAGCTTTGGGAATATGATCCAGTGGTAAGTCTTCTAATGACTTGTGACATTAGAATGAAACAACCTGAGTTTTTACTTGAGCCTACAAAGCAACATATTCCAGCATGAGGCCACTGTTTGACGGTCAAAACAGGAAACAGCGTCAGGATTATGTTCCTTCTGCTACTGTTTTATCATGTAGTCACTCAGTGTGTGTCTGTATTGGTTTAATTAGCTGGTAAGTGTTGGGGGAGCTTTTAGAAGAATATTTTCTAGCTGGAGAAAGATAGTATGCTAGTGTAGTGTTGAGATCAACACTGGAAATTTGTTCCAGTTATCTACTGGACCAGTAAAAGGTAGTACTAACAATCTTGTGACAAATTCAGCACGTGGCGCCTTATCTTACACAAGGTTAAAAGGAAGTAACTGTTCTAATTAAGAAAGCATCTCAAAATTATAAAGAAAATCTTACATTCCAAATTGTGATGCCTTTAAGGTAGAGATGCTTAAAGCAACTTTATTTTAATCATTCTCTTTCCTGTACGTAATGTTCAAATTTACTTTGAAGGTCCTATGTTGAACTGCCAGATCTAGGAGTCATTGACTGTTGATCTATTCATCATTAATTTGATTTGCATGCCTTAAAACTCAATTTTGTTATTGAGTAGTGCAGTCAAGAACTCTGACAGTTAGAAAAAATAGTTCTCAGGCTTGTTAATTCAGAATCAGTTGTTACAAAAGGCAGTTGCGAAATGTGATTGCATAAGTAAGATTAGTAGGTATTAGAAAAGATTTATATGTATATGAATTTCTACATGTCCTTTTTTGTTGTATAAAAAAAGGAAATATTAAAAAAAAACCTAAATAAACCCATAGTACTAAAAGAAGATAGTGTACGGTCAGTTTTATGTCCCTAACTGAGAAAAAAACATACATTTGAATACATATTCAGTGTGTTCATTCTAATCTGATCAAAACTACTATTATAACTAATAATTGATATTGTGTATCTTACCAGAATAATCCTATTTAAAGAATGGTGGATATTTCTTGATAAAGAACATCATTTACAAGTTGAGACTTTTCTGGTTTTCATAATGCTTTCATTATCTACAACTTCAAATAACGTATTTAAGTGTTCTTGGGGGTTTGAATCTGTAGTCAGTGACCATGGGGTCTCGTCTAGTTCCTGCTTACCCATGGAAGATTTCTAATGGCCACTAGTTGGTTAGTTTATGCCTGGAGATTTTTGTAAAACTAATTTCTTTTTATTTTGTCTCCAAGAAATTAACCCTGTTGCATGTGAACAGTAACCAGTGCCTGGACAAAGCCACTGAAGAAGACAGCCAGGTACCCAGCATCAGAGACTGCAACGGCAGCCGCTCCCAGCAGTGGCTGCTTCGCAATGTCACCCTTCCAGAAATATTCTGAGAGGTTCTAAAGAAAAGCAAAGATTGACTGGGCTACCTCAGCTGATACTTTGACTACACTGTTAAGTAGCAACTGAAGAAACGTCTGCGCGGCAGAATCCACAGTTTGTCAGCTGTTAGAACTCCTGCAGCTTCTTAAGTAGCTGTGAACCAGCCTTCCTGCATAAGGACGTGAAACTTCCACACATACTAGTGAAACTGCACCCACTGATGTTTACACGATCGAAAGAGTTTCTTCCAGAAGATAATTTAGAGAATGTTTGGACAGTGGAAACATAATCAGTGAAATAGTTTCTCTGAAGAGCTGCATATCATTGTAGTTTGCTTGCACATCAGTAACCTCTGCTGAAAGTGCTGTTGTAATGAAGAAAGTTCCAAGAATATTTTTCTCCTGGTTAACAGTGGTAACCAGACTTACTAAATATAGATACACAAAAAAATGAAAGACAGCTGGAAACCAGATTCAGTAACATGAATTAAGAATTCTGTGGTTTAAAAACAAAAAGTAAACAGGGTTTAATGGAAACTAAATCAGAACTATGAAAAGTACAATTTGTTATAGTGAAGTATCAAATTTATATGTAGATTTTATACCTCAGTGGGGGAAAATAACGATGTCAAAAGGCAATTGTTTCTCTTTTTCAATCGTGTGATAGTCCATAAATACAATTTTTTTTTCTTTCTGGCTACTCTAAGATTCTTTTGGGCGCAAACAGAGATGAGCATAAGAATAAACTTAGCTCTCGAATGTCAGATCAACATTTTTCTTCTTTTTTATTTTAATTTCTTGGCTGTTGGAATTGTATCTTTTTATTACTGTTTGAAAACTGGAGGTTTAACATGCTGTCTAACTTTTTTTTTTTTGTCTAAACCTGCCGTTTCAGTTTATACTTGGGTCAGTCAGCTTACGGACTTTCATGGCCAAACAAAAGATTCAAGTACATTATTAAATTATTAAGTTATCTTGCTGGAGCACACTTAGCGCCCAAGACTCACACTGCTATACCACAGTTTTATTTTCATAGCAATAAATCTTTTGCTTCTTGTTTGATTTCAGTCAACAGAAAGCCAGAAGAAAAGATATGTGAATTAGGGAGCAGGGGATTGGCAAACTGAAGGTTTTCTGGGATCCTTTTTCACTTCATTTTCAGATGTGCTTCATTGTCAAGTGCATATTTAGATTAGACTCTGAACTGTAATGTTGATCTGCTACTTTTTTCTAATAAAACCTAAAGAAAAATAGCTAAATTGGCATGGTTTTTAAAGTTAACATAGCCAAAAGCAATATGACTATGTCATTACATTGGTCTGCATTTTTTAACTGAATTGTTTTCTTTTGTTAAGAAAAATCTGTGTGGGCTGATCTTGAAAATGAGCCACTGACTGCTCAGAGTATACGTTGAATTTTCTTTTGGAAAGAAAAATGAGATTTGCCTAATGGAGAGGATATTTTTATGATAAATGTTGTTGTTTGGCCAACTGTCCTGTAAAGCAAATTAAACCTAGACTCATGCAAAATTTGTGTGGAATTATATTTGGCTGTTATGAGCATTTTAGATTGCCTATTTCAAGTTGCTCTAGTCAGTGTTATCTGCATCATTTCTGCAGCAGTATGCAAGAGGTTTTGAACGCAAAGTGGGGGAAATGCTAACAAATTGCAGTATTATGTTGCTACTTTAGCAACATAATGAGATGATGTGGGATTAATGCAGATAAAACATCTAAATGTCTACCTGTCTCATTGCCCCCGGTTTTTGGATAGCCCTGCAAACCTTACGAGGTCAAAGTGGATTTATGAAAATAATGGTATGGTATATTTACCAGAAAGATATTTAAGCGTACCAAGATGACTTAAAAAAAAAGGGCTTACTGGTGATACGAGAAGACTTATTCCTTGGGTATATTGATAGTGAAGAAGATGGGATGTCTTCATTTGTAATGACAATGTCTTCATTTGTAATTGATGCATTTCTTGCTCCTTAGGTGCTCTGTAGTCCCTCCTGCTTTTATACTGTTTCTCAAGAATAGTTTGCATCTGTCTGATACAAGCCAGCAAAATACTGTTTTCAGTTTTCTACTGTGTACCAGGGAATGGTATTTTGGGTCATGTTTTGGAATTTGCTTCAATTTATCTTTGCAGACTAGCACTTTTCAGGGCAGGGGGAGGTGTTGATGTGTAAAAGTGTGTTTATATTAGCTCAGAAACAATTTCCTAACCTGGAAATACATCCCTTTAAAAATGTTGCGAGAAAGAGGCTGTAAATCAGAGGTGGGTAACCTTTTGTGGAGTGAGAAGCAGGAGCATCAGAAGTGTTGTGTAAAAGTCCAGTAAGTTTTCAAATTTTTAATTTAGTGTTTCAGTTTTTGCAAGTATGTGGCACATCACTGAACACACAAAGCCAAATACATTTCCACTTTATAATTATGATTACTGCTGTGATATCCTGTTAACCAAACTTAAGTGCCATGGCTTGTAATGTGACTAAGCCTGTAGGCAGGCCTCGGAGTTACTATGACTTTAACCTTGTTAATTCCACAAGTCATTTTATATGTTGGTCACAGAAAACTGCAGTAAAAATCATCAAGTTGTCAGCTTCAGAAATCTGAAGTGGCAGTCTGATTTCCAGCTTATACCTTGCTGACCCTTACCTGCTGAATGTGGAGCAAGGAAGCAGCACATGGAGAGTGTCTGCAGCCTCTAGGTGTTTGGCTCAAAACCCCTTACCTCAGGCAGGCTTGTGGTGGGGTGACTGCTACTTGTTGACTGGCAGTGGGCTCTTCTTAGCCTGCCCATCTTGCCACAGCACATGCTCAGCAGTTGTAGCATGTTGGTGGACAACACAGGACTTCTGCAAAGATTCCCTGTGCCTCTGGTGATGTGCATTTCAAATACTCTGATGTATTAAGTGCCTTTCAGACATGGCCACAGAAAAGCTTCCCCCAAACAGTTTTCTTCTAGCTTCTGTTACCACAAATGTGGTGGCTGTCATCAGAGTTCCCCGCTGAAAGGGAACCTCCTCAGTAACTGTTTAGCTGTAGTCTCCCAAGGGTGGTCCTCCACTTACAAACATAGTACTTCTATGTCCCAGCTTTGAATTAGGAATAGTAGTTGACTTCCTCCTTTCAGAGTTACAGGAGTACTTAATTCTTTTCTAATATGCCCCATCCCTAGCAGTATTCAAGGCCAGGCTGGATGGGGCTTTGAGCAACTAGATCTAGTGGAAGGTGCCCCTGCCAAGGGCAGGGGCATTGGAACTGGATGATCTTTAAGGTCTCTTCCAACTCTAACTAGTCTATAATAATCTGTCTTCCCATATTGAAGTTTTCAGGTGGAATTTTTAGAACATCTGTAGTTATTTTTATTTAACCTTTTATGATTAAAAAAAATAAAAAATCGTGCTTTTTGTGTATACCATATCTCTCTTAGTAGGCATATGAATAATTTCAATAGAAATCCCACTCTGCTCTCCAGTGCCTCTGCATTTATGGCTGCTTTGTTCAGATCACATATAGGAGGGAAAAAAACCCAAATCACTTATCTTGATAGTAAATACATGCAGGGTAGTTGGGGGGAGGGGGGGAAATCAGCAGTCATACTTTGAAGAGAACTGGTAAATTCTTTTTGTCCTTTTTCTTCCCTGTGCTCAGTGTGTTTAGCATAAATTTCCTATGCATGCTCTAAAGAGTGTTCTGTTCTCCATCTCTTCTCATGTACTTGTGCAGTGGTCCTAATCTGAGATGCGTACGGTAAGCAAAAGAGAGGATTTCTGTGTTACACGTTAGCAGCAAAAGTAAGATAATCTTTCTAATTCTTACTCTTCAGAAAGCTGCTTAGTTGTTCTATTTGTTCAGATAGGTGCTTTTGAGATAAGCAGAACCTTGGCAGATTTGTTCTGCCATATTTCCCCTTCAATTTAAGTAAGGAGATGGAAGTATGCTTCAAAAGATTGACTGGAAACAGGTCCTCAAAGCTTTCCCCCCCTACATTAACAATTCCTTCGTGCTCTCAAATGAAGAAATGGGAGAAATCTGAAGTAATATAGAATAGATTTAAATAGCATTAGTAGCCTTGCATCTTATTTGAATTTAAGATTTAAGGCATGAATATGTCAAAATTATCGAACTTTCACAATGTCAAAGTGCTGTTTGGTCTCAGGTCTGTGAGAACATTTCTTGCAATCATCTTAAAGCAAATAGTTCCCAACTTTGTGTCTTACTCTAAACACTAATAATTGAGAATCGTTCAGCTAAGCATAGCTGTGATGATATGTGAAGGTGATACACACAGTGTACAGTACTTTGAATAACAAAATAGCACTTCTTATGTAATAAAAGCTTTTTAAATGTAGAAGGCAAAATTGGCACATAGCTAACGGGCTATCTAGAGACTAGAAGTTATGATATTGAGATGAAAACTAACAACATTGTTCACTTCTTTTTCAATCTTGGAGAATAAATTTGTAGCATTCTGCTTGCATTTCATGCAGTGTCAACTGATCCTTACCATGCTGAGCCATTCAGCCAGGTGATGCTACTCCATGCCAAAATGAGATGAAAGCAAACTGCTGCTTCTGACAATAAACTAAGTCATTTCCATAGCACCAGTTCAGAGCATAGATTTTAACCTGCTTCTGAAATGATCATTGCTGGTTTCTTTGCCTCTGCCTCTGAAGCAACTAGTAAGACACAAAGAAGTTCCTTCGGCTTTAAAGGCATCATCATTCAATAGATAGATGTCTGTAGGAGTTCTGTAATAGCCTTGATACTATTCATGCTTTGTACTCTTTGAAAAAGCTTTTTGGTCTCATCTCTTGTGTAGTTCTGTCTCATTTCTATCACCTTTCTCTGAGTCTTCTACTTTGTTTTTATTCTTTCAAAGACTGGGTTATGGTATTTAAGGCACTGATAAGTTCACATATTGCCATTAGAGATGTGCATTATTTCTGTGTGATCCATTATGCATTCTAATAGTGCATTAAGTAAATGTTTTCCTGAAGTGATCCTCAGTGGCATTTTAATGTTCTGAACATTCGCTTATAACATAGGACTATAGAAGTAATGCTTTGTTCCATTTTTCACAGTTGAAGTTATAGATTTTTTTTCTTTTTTCTTTCAGTGTATGCTGTTTAATCAGCTAGCTTTAGTTATTTTGCTGTCTTAAACAATTTGGACTTCTTTCATTGTACTTAATGGTACTGGTTCAGTCACAAGCTTCTGACATTCCCACTTTTACTTTTCTCCTGGGTTGGAACAGACCTTTGCAGGTCATCTGTCCAAACCCATGCAAAAGCAGGGCTGGCTTCAAAGTGAGATGAGGTTCTCAGGGCCTTAGCCAATCAAGTTCTCAGTATCTTGAAAAATCTTCTGCCCAATTTTCTTCTGTTTGACACCCTCATGGTGAAGATTCCCCTCCTTCCCCCTGCCCCCAGTACCTAATTGGAATTCCCTTTTCTGCAACTTGTCTGTTGCTTCTCATCCTTTCACTGTGCATTTCGAAGTTGATCATTAATCTTTGCTGTTCAGATACTCTGTCTGCTCTGTCACTTTGCTATTTCTGGGACTGTATAGTTTATATACATGTATATAATGTATATATACATGGCCATGTATAGTTTATATACTGAAAGTGAGCTGCTAATAGAAGGGAGGTTATACCAGTATTTTAAGAGAAATTGCCTCTGCTTCCTCTAAATTCTAGAAATATGCCTTTCCTACAAACTTTACTTTGTCAAAGGGAGGCACCTATCCTGTTAAGTGGTCCAAGAAAAACTGTTGGATCTGTGTCCAGTCCACAGGAAGTGGGAAAAGAGCCCAGCCTTCACTGCTGCAGCAGCTTCAGCATTAGAAATATTCAGACCAAAGAATTTGAGGATAAGTTCAGTAGATGCCTTGGCTACACAATGAGGGGTTCTGGATTGTTTCAGAGCAGAGACCTTGTTTCAGGTTCAGTGAAAACAGGAAGAATTTTCTAGCTACTGTTTTCTGTCATGGTTTTGATGTACGTGAATGGATTAATCAGTGTGTCTGGGTCTCTGATGGATCATTTTGGTCTGAAGATGTTTGCAGGTAGCTAACCAGATTAGTGAGGTGGTAGTTTCAGATTTATGCCAGTTAGATAAACACAGCAAAAATGACCAGTTCTGATGGTAAGTATTCTATATCTCAGGATATAATAGCTCTCTCTGTAGGTGACTGCCATGATATGGTAAGTGATGGCTTGTTGAATGCCAGTGAACCCTTTGCTTGCAATTTCTCCTGTAGCCTTTTAAGTCAGGGAAGTGCTGGGAGTGGAAAGTGTCATTTCCATTACCAGCGTAAAGAACCTCTCCCCGTGTGAAATGAAAAAAGAAATGTATCCTTGAGGCAGTAAGATCAAGTTGCACATGTAATTCCATTCAGATGTGCTGCACTAATACAGTGAATGAACTGGAGACAAGTCTCGAACCCCAAAATCCTTACTCTCATTCCCAGATGCTGAAAACCACAGGAACCAACTCTATTATCCGTATTTATGGCTTGCTTAAATGTGGTAGCTCTCAAAATTACCCTTTGTAGTCAAAGCCAGTCATTCTTCTGATCTGGCCTGGTTTTTTTTTTATGATCTTGAATATGAATTGCTAAAAGAAAAAGCGAAGAATTATTTAATTACAGATTGTGCATATGTGCATATTTACATAAAGCAGTTTAGGCAAAACGCATTAAACCACTTCAGCCAATTACAACTGAAGTTCTGCCCCACAGCAGCAGTGTATACACCCTATCACTTGAGAAGCTGTTTTACTTCTGTATTTTCTGTTGCAGGTATGCTTAGGCCTGCTTGTCATATTTGGTACATATGATGCAGTCAGTGCTATCTCAAGCCTGCTCAGTCAGGTCCCTGGTGCACTTTCCCCTTCCTTTTCATGTTTCTGGACTGCTAGGAGGCATCGCATACCGTTTCCACTTCTCTGTGTTCTTTTGCCTTGAAAAGTGCATTTTGGCCCCATGGAACCATGCTGAAACACGTCCCAGAGGAAATTGTGTCTTCTTCTGAGTCATGGGTTTAGCAGAAACCAGACCACAAAAATCTGGGTTTTTTTTATTTCCTGCTAAGGACTTGCCAGAGACTGGATCTCTTGAATGTATCAGGATCAGTCCCCTAACACATGTTTTGTTTTTCTGATGCTTCAGTCCAATGGGATCAGTGATGTTCCAACCTCATGTTGTAAGGGGGTTTAGTTCTGTTTTGTGGTTTGGGGTTGGTTTTTTTTGCATACTGTTCTTTGCTGTGTTTACATATTACAGCTAGATGAATCCCACCCCTTCCATGATGGAACTTAGCTGTGAAGATGTCTGCAAGAAGGACACATTCTATATACGGAAATATAGAGAAGATTAAAGCACTTCTGCGCAATAACTCCCCCCTACCCTCCAGCGACTTTTACCCAGTCTTTGTTGAGATACAGTGGTTCAGATTCAGTTTCTACCCACAGTGATCTGAAGTCTACTTTAATTGTGATACAAAGGTACCTGGCTTTTTCATTAACTGCTCACCTCAAAAGCTGTGCTTCATCCTCTTACCACAGACAGTTTTGCCTTTGTCAATGGTATGAGGGTCTTTAGGCAAATCCACTAAAGGCTGTCTATAGTGTTAGATGGCAAAGCTGGGGTAATGGTCACCTCTGTGTATGCAGTGTCCTCCTTTGTAGAGTGCTTCAGCACAGTTGGGTTGTATTAAGTGTTACAGTAAGTGTTCCTACCACTTCTCAAGTAGATGATGTGAGTACCTGGAGCCAGCGTGGCGTCGGTAAGGTTTTTGTGAAGTTGCTGTTTGTGAGAAGAAACCCTCTGACAAGTAGTTACCAATGTGTTGGGCACTTCATGTTAACATTGTGACTCCATATATCTTTTGATAATAGAATAGTTAAAACCCCACAACTGGAATTAATTATGTGCATGCTCATGTGCCTTCCTGCTTCCCCTCTCCATAAGAGTCCTTACGGTTTGTGGCTGTCAGGCAAGTAAGTGCCTAGATGCTGCTGGGCACGTCTGTACCCCAAATATGAAGAGTGGAAGAGTGACTTTTCCCGCTATGGATACTAGAATAAGGAACAGTTGTATATATGTACAACCAAGAAGCAAACATGCAAGTAGACTGCAGCTTGGAGAAACCCAGTTAGAGGTAATCTCTCTTTCATGCAAACTTGTGTATGATATTTTAAAACCCATGAAGTGTGCTTTGACTTCTGACCAGCTTGACTGTTCAGAGCATGAAGTTTATTGAAAACCAAGCTGTTGCAAAAGGCTAATGAAGAGATTGTCTTGCATCCTGCGCATGTAGCTTGGTGACTGTACAGTTCAGCTTGGGTTTTTTTAGGATGTGCCTGGACTAGGAATGTTGACTAGCTAAAACAGATTTCATGCGGCTGTATATAGTCGAAGGGAGAAGGAATGTTCTACCTGATGGCGTTTGGCTTAAAATATAGTGGGGTAAACATAACTTGGAACAGATTTGTTCCTTGCTGGCACATCAGAAAAAAAGGTACCGAAAAAGCCAGCCCTGCTAGAGACCATACTGTGTTTTAATAATTCCTCACAGTTAGGGGGATAGTAAAAACTTCAATGAACAACCAAATATGTTGCTTCTCTGATTTTCTCCAGGACTAAGTTCTAATGCTTCTCTACTTACTGAAAGCAGTTCTTTTTTCTTTAAAGTCCACGATAGTGCTATGCAATCGCTCTTAATGGGAAATGCTTAGGGTCAGTGCAGGGGCAAGTTATGCTTTCCCAGGAGTCATTCTGTTGATTCAAGTAATTTACTGTAAATAGATATAGCTGAGTCATAGGAAAAACAAATCCTTTTAAGTTAGGAGAGCCAAAAACCGTATCTGGATCACTGGTGGGAAAAGAGATGTCTTCACAAGTTTTAGCTAAACTTAAACCTATTATTTTACCATCCTTCCTCTAAAACAGGTGACTGAGCTCACACGCTTCTTACAGGCAGGTGACTCGCGCCTGTCACCTCTGTGAGGAGCTACCAGCTCAGTGAGAATCATAGAATCATAGAATAGTTAGAGTTGGAAAGGACCTTAAGATCATCCAGTTCCAACCCCCCTGCCATGTGCAGGGACACCTTACACTAAATCATATCACCCAAGGCCTCGTCCAACCTAGTCTTGAGCACTGCCAGGGATGGAGCATTCACAACTACCCTGGGCAACCCATTCCAGTGCCTCACCACCCTAACAGGAAAGAATTTCCTCCTTATATCCAATCTAAACTTCCCCTGTTTAAGTTTTAGCCCGTTACCCTTGTCCTGTCACTACAGTCTCTAATGAAGAGTCCCTCTCCAGCATCCCTATAGGCCCCCTTCAGATACTGGAAGGCTGCTATGAGGTCTCCATAGGAGAAAGGCTAGCTCTGCACATTGCTACCACAGAGATGCACAAGGAACTTCTGGTTCAGGCTGCAGCTGCTGGGCACAGCCCAGAGATCTGGGCTCCAGTGTTATGGCTGGCACAGAGGCAGGTTATTGAGAGACAAGAGCACAGGTCTGTTGAAACAGGATGACAGCTAGAAACAAACATGAAACAATGTGAGCTGAAGAAGCATCCCTCTGAAGATCTGACTTGTCACTCTCATGGCATCACTCGTGTCTGCTTCACAGGAAGTAGGATCCTGAAGGAGGTGGGTGCGCTGAAGCTGGGGAAGTGCCTTTCTAAGGGTGAAAGCAGCACCAGCCCCAGGACTGGAATTTTGGTAGCAGGGACTTTCTCTGAAGCACAACAGTGGTGGTTGTGTCAGAATGGCCATCAGTGCTCCATACCCCGTTCAATTTTCACTCGCAAAAGGGGTAGCCCACAAAAGCCATCCTTCTCATTGAAAAGGCAGTGCTCTCCTTTCTGTCCCTTCTTCTCGTGTACAATAGGTTATTTTTCAAAGAAAAGGAAGCTTTGCTTAACAGTCAAATGAAAAACAATGGACAGGTTCCCTTTTTGTGGGAAGGGAGGGTGCAGGTATGGGGAAGCAGAGAATCTTAAGATACAATGTTTAGTTTTAAACGTCCCCACTGAACTGCAGAGAAAGCCTGGCTAGGCAGGATTCTGTGGCTGTCAGCATGAGTGTCCAGCTCCTGAGAAGAAAAGTTATATATAAAGCAATTTTTAACAGGAAAAAAAAACCCAACCCTGAATATTTTGAAATGTTTACGCTTAAAGATGAGCACACAACACATTATTTGGCAAAGAACTGGCAGAGTATTTTGAGGTTGATGACAGCTGAAAGAGCTCACTTTTCCCTTCTTAGGCCTAGTCACCTTTTATTGGCATCACAATGTGTATTTTCACTTTCTGTGTTTTTTCCCCCTTGTCTTGAACGCCAAAAAAAGCAACTCTGTGGTTACCTCAGAGGCTTAATCTTGGGCAGAGCAGGAGGCAGGCAGGTGTGGTGTCTTGCTGCTCTTGTGTTGCTCTGTGCTTTTCCCAATTGTAATTATTCTTGCAGCTCTGCCTCCCACTGTTTATGCTGTTACAGCTGCTTCATGTGGCTTTTCACTCACCAAATCAGAGCAACCATCACCCTCCTCTTTCTGATCTCAAACCAGGGACCAAAGACACCATTAAATTTCAAAACCTTCCCTATACAGGGTATATTTCTCTGATGTTATCTCCCCTCTGCTTTCCCTCCCCATTGCAAAAGTACCACATATCTGAAGCCGGAACCCTGTTCAGAGGGGAGATCCGTGGTTTCATCTGGCTGCCTTTTTGACTGAATCACTGTGGCAGCCGCAGCTAAACCAGCTCCACACTGGCCCTGGGGTGCTGTGGCTGCCCAGCTCCTGCCATCCACACCACCTCCCACAAGGACCCCGCTTTGCCTCAGGTCACTTGGCGGCTCTCGGCGTGCATGGCTTCTGCTGGGCATACCCGTGAGATACAGCCCTTCTCAAAGGGACAGCTGCAAGCTGGTGACAAAGGCAGAACAGGTTGATGCCAGCCTTGGTTCCAGGTGGAGTATAAAGTGCCTGTGAGCATCCTGATTTTAAAATCAAATGTTTTAAAGGGAGAGGAAAAGGTGCTATGAAGTGTGCTGCTGATCTCGCTGGTGGCTGTTAGCCTTTGACATGGCATTTGTCCGGATAGTAACGTTTGTGAAAAGCTAGCTTAAAAAGCAGGGAATGTGGACCAGCCAAAAGTAGGTCTATTTCTTTAGCAACCTCCTTGCTTGTGAGTTGTATTGGGAGTTTCTCCCAAGATGTGCAGTCTTTCTCCTCTGTGTAATGAAAGCCTTTCAGAAAGCTTCTAAGCATTGCAAGCAAAATCTGCTGCATAGCATCAAGTGACCAACTCTTCAAGGAAAACATTTTACAATTGCTTTAAACACATTTGAAGTGTTTGTATTACTCATTTTTGGCACCCCCCTTTTTGTAGTTAAAGCCAGGAGGAACATCAGTTACTACAACTGTGCAAGGCCACAGACAGCTGTAAAATCATGTGTAAGACATTAAAACCTCTTTCCTGTGCCCAATAATGCTGTAAGTTCTATGATCTGAAATTTTAGGATCCTGTAGTGTTAGCAGTCATTATCAGCTGTCCTGTCAAGCTTTGTCATAGCTGGCTTAAATGCAGGGGTAAGCATGGAATTACCCACCCAAGGTACTCAGCTCCACTCCCTTCCCAGAAAGTGGAGGAATACATAAAATGAAAAAGCAGATCTTTCAAGCGTGTACCAAAGAGTTTTCTAGATGACACTGAAACTCTTCACAGCTGGCCATGTGAAACCAACCTGCTGTTGGCACCACAATTTGATCCAGTGCACAGTGTTAACCAGTTTTCAGAGACTTCTATCTAGTTTGCAGATTCTGCTTTGACAGACAGCAAATGCCCTAACGCAAAGAGAAGAGGTGGCTCCGGTTATTTGCACTGTTGATAAATGGTTTCTCCTGTGCTTGTCTGGGTAAGTAAATTCAAAGTATCTGTGATGGTTGTCTTTTCTTTTGTCCTTCTCCCCACTTCATCATGGGGGGGGAAGTAGGAATGAAAGAGCTACAACTTTCCTGTTCCTTTGCTTTTTGGCTTAGTTACATAGGGCTGAACTTCAGTCCTGAAGGTCAGTGTGTGTACAATATTGCACCTTAACCCTAGTCATGTTTGTTCTAAACCTAAATAAGAAACCTGCAGAATCACATGTGATTTTCAGTCCACTTTTCAGGATGGGAATTGTGGTAATTCCTGGAAGCTTTCCTTTCTGTGCTTATATTTTACTGTATCTCAAGAAGAGACTTAGAACTGACTTGATTTCTCATATCATCCAGCTGAAGAAGGCAAGTAAGTTTTCAGTTATTTTCACTAAGCTGAGAATGCTGAAAAGAGAGGGAGAGAGCAGGAGAGGATTTGAATAAAATAATGAGGACTGCTTTTACCTTAGAAATAGTAAAACTGCTCTGAACCTGTAAGCTAAGACTAAACAAAACCCTCGGCAGAGGGCAATGGATTTCTACTACGATACGACTCCTTTGCTGATGCCCGGTTATAAATGTCATCCTCTGACAACTGCCCCAAGGTGGGAAACTGTTTCAGACCGTGAGTCTGACTTTTTCACTTTAAAGTTAGATCAAGGTTTTGTTGCAGAAAGCTCCTGAGCTGTGTTTGAATGATGCCAGAGTTCAAAGGCAGAAGGAGCAGCACATATGGCTGTGCCATCGGCCACCAGCACCTTCGATGCTGTGTCAAGAAGCATGAGTCTTCAGTCTTTCATGCTTCTGCTTTCTCAAAGGCCAATGTGTGGATTTAGTGTGCTAGTTATTATTTAAGTAGGTTGTTTAAAATAATCTCATTTCAGAGTCCATTACTCAGTATTTTTTACTTTTGTTTGCTTCACATAATGATCGTCTGCTTGAAATTAAGGCTTTATATGGAAATAATCAGGAGTGCAGTGGCTGTGTTCTTATTTGGATACTTTTCTGTTATTTTTTTAATATTATACATCTAGTTCTTACCAAAATGAAAATGAGAGGAGTATTTGTGGTATTTCAGTCTCAAGAGCCACTCACAGAGTCATTAACTTCCCAGTAAAATCCTGACCACCAGCTACTGAATAAACTTGCATTATTGTTCTTCTGTTTGAGCAGTGCTTTTGTTGAACTTGTCCATCTATTTGCATCCTGCTGATACCAGGAGTTTACTCCCTGCGAGCCTCCCGAGGTCTGTCAGGCAATGTTTCCTTCAGGCTGTGGATGGTTTTGCATGAGAGGTTTGGCGCAGGAGTATATCACTATTGTCTCCTTCTAATAGGCAGAATGAGCTAGCTGACCCTTTTCTCCCTCCTTGCCCTATATCCCGAGGTTTCTTATAAGGGAGAAAATATTGTACAACACAAAAGTAAGCTGTAAGCAAAACTCTTGTCTAGGGCTTTAAATGGAGGGGTAGGTAGGCTCCTGAGAATGATGGTCCCCAAAGCACATCCATCTTTTCCCAGCTATATCCAACTTCACAGGCTGCTGCAGTACAACACAAGATCCAGAGCTTGCATTTGGGTTTACTACCAGTGTTCACATAAGTTGTGAGCTGCTTTGCATGGCTGCCTGGGCTTGCAACTGGAACATTCTTACCTGCTTATTGTAGCACTCTCCTGACCTGAGGCACTAGATCAATCTGCTTTGATCATTGCCTGAGGCCTTCCAAGTGAGCAGGAGTCCTGTCCTCCCCTTCCCCTTCTCTTGGTGTCCTTCTGCCCAGGCACGGGGTGGGGGGGGGGGGGTGTTACCTCTTATCTCCCAAGGCACATTCCTCTGGGAGGGCAGGCTGGTGTGATGACTACTGGCTGCATCAGTCACTGACTACAGTCACTGATGTCCCCAGCAGATGCGGGCTTGTGTTGCACAAAGTGGAGGTGGGACCTAGAATCAAACATCAGAGAGCTTTCTATGAAGTTTTATCTACCTCTTATATATCCGTAAATCCCCATCTCCTTTGGTATCAAACTTCAGCATCGGAGCCAACCCCTTCTTGAAATGAAAACACTTTGTTTACCAGAAATTTGTGTTATATTGTAGATCTGCTCTAAATTTAGCTGTTCTGAGCATAGTTTAGCCTAACATCCATTATCAGTTGCTACTTCATTATTTAATACAGTTCCTGTTACATGAAACTTGCCTTGGTTTGTGTTTGCTCTGGCTCTCTCCTGACGTGCCAGTTGTCAATGTTTATGCTTCCTGGTATTTTTAACCAAATCAAGTGGTCATCGTAGGAGGAAAGTATTTGGAGGTGAAGCTTTGTAGGATGTAAGTTTGTAGCTGTCTTCACCGGGTCTTCAGGCTTTATATATTTAAACACTTCAGATTTTGCTTCTGTGCTGTGGCAATGAGCAAGCACTCCCATCCTTTATCCAGCAAAGGTAAGGTACTGTTTTTCCAAGCACTGCTACAAATATTTTCTTCTTCATTAATATTGATGGTGGTTCACTCACAAGCATGTCAAGCTCCCTTTCTCCGCTTACAGGACACACTCCTCACAGTAAACCCTGGACTCGTGACAGGTTTTCAGTGCTTGGAACTTCTTTGTTCCATTTAAAACTGTTGTTTCTGGCAGCTGACTTGTAACTGTGCAACTGTCCAACTGACACTTAATAATCTTATTTGCTTTTCAGAGTGCTTTGCAGCAGGCTATGGACAGATTTTCAATTCCCCTTAGCTTGCTGTGCTCGAGGCAATCATTTCTGTCCACTGCGTGTTTGCCAAATATGAAGCAATCCATGGCATGCCTTTTTTATTCTCCATATAGGAATATTGTCTTGACCTGTCGGAATCTCCACAGCTTGCTTGACTGGTTTGAAGCTCAGCATGACTTCCTGTTGCAGGATTTTGAAGGCAGACAGTCGCGATGGTAGCATTGGAGGCTGAGCTTCATTTTAGGTTGTGTGTGACCTGCAGAAATGGAATTGAGTTATGCAGGGATGCGTACAGGTCTCCTGGTCGTCTCTCTAGGACTGCTGCTTTGGGTTCCCACTGAAGTCTGGTTTCTTTCCAGGCCCTGACAGTGCCAGAGAGGTTGAAGATCAGCTCTGGATTGGTCGCAAACTCAAAACTGTGGTGTACTGCTTATGTCATCCTGTACCCTTCCTACTACCTTCCTCTGCCTGACTCATCTGAGAGCTGCTAAACATACCACGTGCATAACTTTGCCAAATGCAGGTCTCTCCACTGTTGCTAAGCAAGTTCTCACTTCATTCAGGGTGAAATGCTGCTTTAATATTTCTATTCCAGAGGGACTCCATATACTCAATACCCTGGCATTCAACTCTTTCATTCTTCCAGATGTGTGTGAACCCAAACTATTCTTTACGTCAGTTCTTCTTAGGGTATGATGTTTGAGACCTACATGGGGCAAAAGGTGCTTGGAAACATGCCTTCTGTACCCAGCAAGCACAAGGGCACCCAAGTACCAGAATGTGCATTTCTGCCTGCTGGGTCCCCTTGCTCAGTTTGGACCTCTACCATCTAAGCCACCTGCTTGTGGACTCACGCTTTCCTTCTGGCCACTCTGTGTGCATGGCTTCACCTGCTACATTCTGACAGGAATTGGCTTGTTCTATGACTATGGTGGAAGCATCATTTATTTTGCAAGTTCCAAAGCCATTTTTGTGTGCAGTAAAGCCTAACAAGTAGTTATGGCTGGAGAATGCCATAACTATGCCACAAGGCAAATGGCTGGAGAACACCATTTTTAGTATAAGCTCCTGTGTGCAAATTAAATATGCCTATATGCACATATAAAAATAATGTAAATACTTTAATGTGTATCTATATGGTGGTTTTGAGGGAGATATTTTACAGAGGGATTAGGGTCACGTAGACCATGTTTTCCATTTAGAAAATTGAATCACTGTCCATATTTATTGATGAAAATTGTATGCTGGTAAGTGAAGTTATTTTAAGGGTATAGATAAATGGCCTGCAAAATGAAGTATATCCAAATAGGCATTTCATAGATGTATCCAAACAGGCTATTTTACTGTTAATCAATGTTCTGTGTGTAGTTCATTCATCTGTGGATTTCAGCAGTGACATTTTATGTGCTTGGCAAAGGGAGGTGCATTGTTTTGAAGAGCCATCTGTCCTCTGGTTTTCTGGCCCTGCTGCAACCAACAGCTGGGTGCCATAGAGTCTTGCTGGGTACCACCACAATAGCCGGGCCAGGGAGAAGAGAACCCTCTGCTTTGGATGCTGGGCTACTTCACTGGTCAGCAGTGGCTGAAACTCACTTAACTCTGACCTTTATATCTAGGAGTGTATTTATCCACCAAGTCTGACAGTATTTTTTGCCTGTTCAGATACATCTGATTGTTTTTCAGTACGATGATGGATTAATAGGATTTGATTTATTGTATCTGAGGAATACAAGGCAGGAATCTTATTTCTCAAAGTATGGATTAAGACGGTGTTGTATCTGTGGTGAGCTCTGGAAGATCATTGCTGGAGGGGAAACCTGCTCCTGTATTTTACATAGAGACACTGATGAGGGGAGCAAATAGGTGAGGGAGCTTGATAGGTCCTCTGGAGTCTAGCAGCAATAAAGGATTTTATAGAATGAACAGCCTTATTTGCAGCACTGGAGTCCTATTTGTGTTCCCTGAGCTCCGTTTCAGGTTGTTTGCATCTTGAAGTAAATTAATTGCCTTACCAGGGGGTAAATATGGGTCTCCTGGCAGTCTTTCTTGTTTGTCCCTGTCAATAAAGAGCCTAAGGAGGCTCCTTGCTCCAATATCCTTCGCCCTGTCCTTGCTCTCCTTCTCAGTGTGCTGGCATTTGCAGCTGCTAGCATGCAGTTAATTTGTTGGTGGCCTGTAAAGAGCAAGCAGGCAAAAACCCCCTAGACTGAAGCAGAGGGGTGGCCTGCAAGCTTAACACTTTTTGTGCCTTGGACCTTGTAACCCTTTGTTTTCACTGTTTCTGTGAAACTACTGCCAAGTCAGGCATAGTGTTTAACCTTGTCAGAACTATAAATTGTCCTTTAAAAAAGAAAATCAGAAAAAGCAAAATCCTGGGTTAAATCAAGTTTGTTAAAATAGTGTTGGTTCTCTTTGTCTACATGTTTAAGTTCAGAAGTTTACTGGCTTCAGCTGAAATAAAATCTTTGCTGCTTTTCATGAATGATTACATCAATATCACAACCTCAGAAGACTTGCTGACTGCTGGAGGTAAACACTGGACCTGAATGGCCTTTTCCTCTTTATTGTGCCCCAAAGCTCTGGAGCTGCTGTTGCTTCTTCTGTTATCTTCCAGAGACAAACACGCATGTTGTACATCATATCATTGCCATTATTAGGATCTTGTTGCCAGGGCCCAGCAGAAAGAGTTTCAGCTCAAGGAGCAGTACTTGAAAGCTATGTGGGACAAAGTTAAAATGAGAGCATCACTTGGTATCTTCAAGATTTTGTGATCTCAGGAATGTGGACAGAGAAAGAATCCTTAATTAAATGCTTTCAAAAGTCTTAATGAAATCGGATGTCAAATCCTGGAGGTAGAGCTTCTTTGGACTTCATAAGGCATATATTGGCCTCACATGAAGAAAATTAACTGAGTGGAAAATCAGCTCTGGTTTCACATTAAATGAAAGTCTCCAGAGATGGCAACGGTTCTGAGTAACACTCAAAGTTGTCAATAGTTTTCTGAAAGTGCAGTTGTATTATTAAAACCCAGTTTGGATTACATTACCTCCATCAAGGCAAGGTCCATGGGTAGGAGTATATGCATGTCAATACATGTCAGCAGGTGAAACAGATGGTTGTCTAAATGCACATCATCTGCTTTGTGCAGACTGCCTTTATAAATGTGACCAACAATGTGCATTTCTGTTTAGCTAATGTGCAGCACCCACAATTTTATTTCTTTTTCTTCCTCCCAGAAAACCTCCATGAATCTTATTTTTGTTGCCTGAGTGTTGACAACAGTCATTTATAGGGAAAAAACATCATTTCTTTGCTTGTTTCTCATTCTGACCTCCTCTTTTAGGCAATCTGCAATTTGCAAGTTCTTTGCCCTGCCCAGGTGCTCCTTCAATTGACTGGAAATGCACATTGGTGTAGCCTGCCAAGTATTTGGGCAAGTCCTTCACAGGACAAGAGGCATAGAATGGCAAAGGAAGCTTAACAAACTGGGAAAAGCACTTGTAGAAACAGAAATAGAGGCAGATATAGGTATAGAAGGAGCAGGTATAGTGTCATACTGTGATTTCAGTTTTGTTTAAACAGGCCAGATTTGAAGTTCATGTCTTCTGAACAGCTATTGTACAGCACACTAATATAATATCCATATATCACCTGGATATCTGTACCAGCCAACATTGCACGCATTTATGGATAAAAGAGACCATTGTCACACGTGGTGGGATTACTGCATCCTGGCTCTTTTTCAGCTGAAGTAGCTCAGATTTTGAGGCATCCAGTTTCTCCAGAGGGGTGTGAGTTGAGGCAGAGTGCAGGAAATCAGAGCAACAGTGAGAAGTACATCTTTCATGGCTCTGTTCTACTGACTATCTAATATTAAATCCAAACCAAAACAAGAAAGCTCCTGAAGTCAGGAGCAGTGTTAGCTTGTGCATGTGCAGCTGCCTTGCTTACTGGCTTCAGCTCTTAGAGGCTCTTCCTTTAGTCCACCATGTTTCTCCATTCACTCTCTTGTCTTCTGAGTAGTGTCTTTAAGGGGTAGGCTGTATCTGTGGAAATACAGTTATCAAAAAGAGAGACTTGGGAAGAGTTCATATGGAGAAAATTGCATTAAGAGAATATGTAACACCCAACTGCCCTGGTACGGTCTGATGGATAGACAAAAAGTTTCATGGTGGAAGAATGTGATGTGCTCCAGAGCTGGCTTTCAGCTGGGTACCTCTGGAGCCATGAAGGCATATAAAATCTCTGTCTGAGCAAGAAGGGAACAGAGGTTAGAATCTGGTACCAGACATGAGCTCATATGTTTGTAAATGAAGTGGAGAAGAATAACCAAAAATCTGGGAGGAACTGATGTTGCAACACGGGCTTCTATAAAGCAGTGGTTAATCAGAGTTAATCTGTTCAAGGAAGTAAAATGATAAAAGACTCTTGGCTTGTGGATGGAAAATGTCTGTACCACAGATGTAACTCTTTTTTTAATACAGCAATTCACTCTCACCCTCAACAAAACCCATGGATCCAAATTTCCATCAAGAGAGTAGAAAGTTGCAGCTCAGCCTTGCTGCTTCTGAGGCTTTGAAATGGGGAGTGAGTGTTCAGGATGTCGTAATGCAAAACCACATCAAAAAAGCCTTAGTGGTATGAACTGATCTTTTCTATCTGGGTTTCTAGGTAAGTATGTTCACCAGGGTTTATCTAGGATGGCACTGGGCAGCAGCCTGTTTTGACCTGTTCCTTCATTCATCTCCTAAGAAATTCCTCAGAAAGTAATTTGGCTGCTGAGTAAAGGGGGAGTTTGTAATTTGAACCTGAAAGAGGAATGATGATATTGCTCCCACACAAATGCATCATTGTGGTAAGGAGGTGAAGTTGTTTGTAGCCAATCAGTAACAATAATTTATGCAAAAAAAAAAAGAATTGTTGGAATGAAGCAAACAATTTGGGTTTATTTTCCCACAAATCACAAGTTCATGTGGAGTAAAAGGTGTCTTTGTGTCTTGGTAAAAGGTCACAGCTTCTGGAGCTAAATCTCAATACCATTTCACATGTACCGAGTACCTTTGATTAGTGTTTAAGATAACTGAGAATTAACTGTTGCTATCTCTGACTCTCAAAACTAAAGTCAATCTGTAAGAATTCAAACAGAATTGGTCGTACAAGATGTTAACTGGGACACATCAGTCAATTTAGGAGAGTCACGGGGGTGATTGCAATGAGAAACTTTGCAAAGAGAGGCTTTGTAAGTGGATTAAGCATATGATTTAAGCTCTGGTTCTAGAGATATAATGTTCACGTGCATTCCTTCAAGCCTCATCTCAGATCTCCTATCAGCATAGGTTGGTGGCAAATTGTAGGCTGGCACACATAAATTAGACCCAGAAAATTCCTGCAACCCTCACAGGCTCTGGGATAGCAAAACCAAACCTTACAGTTGTCAGTTGACCTACCTGAATTAAAGAAGACTCAGAGTTGCCTACCAAGTGTCTGAGACTGCAACACCCTAGTGAGCAGAGTTAATGTACTGTGGCCTTCAAGTATGAAGTTACCAAGAAGTTCTTAGGGGTTTTACCTGAGGTTTTCTTAGTGTCCTCTTGCTGCCAGACATCTCTTTTCCCATCAGTAACCTGGGACTTCTGTCTCAACAGTAGTTTCAAGGGTCAATGTTTCCCTTGTGTCAAAGATAACTCACTATCAGTTGACACACAGGGCATGATTTAGGCTCTTTACTGTGGCTAATATTATCCTTCCAACAGAAAACTGGCATAGGAGAGATTTAGTAAACCATCATGAATGGCCCCTTCTTTTTGCTCATTCTCTGTGACAGGCTCAACTCGAACCATATGAATAATCTATCATGTGATTTGGCATTTTGCTGGAAGAGCTGAGTATGCAGGGGTTTTCATTGTAGTTTGGATTTCCTGCTGCTTAAAAACATGTGATGTAAAGGCAGGGAGGTTAGGGGAATTTTTGCAGATACTTATAAATGGGAACATTGATTTTGAGAGTGTCCTTATGGAGCACTCCCAAAGAACCCTCTAAATCAAGAAAACAAAAAGCTCAGATACACCTTGATGCAGCCCAATGAATCCCAGTGTGCTCATGGCTCTTTCCCAAATGATGAGTTGTTTTTTTTGTCGTAAAAGTTGGAAGTTAAGATGCTGTATCTTTAGGATATTGACAGAAAATGTATGGCTCCACAGCATTCAATTACAACAAAGTTCATTGTGGAGTGTTAACAGCATTTCTGGTAAGCAGTCTGTAGTAATGTTTACATTCAGATTTTGGTTATGATCTGATGAGATCCATTCTGCATCATGTGGATTCCAGGACTGGACTGGATTATTCAGTCAAAACTGTAGAAGACCTCTGAAGTTTCTGAGCCTGAGAGTGAGCCTCCTTACCAAGCAGATTTTAATCCATCACAGCCTTTAGCTACTGGGCTACCCACAATTCCCACTGATGCTACATGGGAGCTTACGCTGGCTCTGTGGTATACTGGCCTCATTTGAAGATGATTGCAAAATTCTCATAGATTTTAATGGGAACAGGAGTGTCTGTTTAAGGAAATTATGCAAGCCCTGCTGTTTCTGTTGGTCCTTGCCCTTTGTAGTTCTCAATCATCTACAATTACTGTCATAAATATTACACAGAATACAGCCTTGCCTAGTCCTGTCAGAAATTATTTATATATAGCCTGTAAATTCATTTAATTCCTTTTTTAACTGGCTGATACTATTGACATCCACAGTCTCCTGTGGCAGCAAGTCCCAGAAGTTCACTACCTTCTATGTAAGAACTGGTTTTCTAGCTTCTTTTACCTGGTTTTCACCCAGTTTCCTTGAACATCCTCTAGTTCTTGAAGTATGGTGTTTGGTGAAGAATTCAACAGCTTTGATATTATGTCATTATACTGATATCGCATTGTACTGATATCACATTTAATTGTATTGCAATGAGATTGCATTATAATGATACTGCATATCTCTTGGCTTTATTCTCTGCAATATGAAGAGTCCCAGTTCGTTACTATTGCACTATGTCCTCCTAGATATGCAGAGCAGACGCAAGACACACACTATTTTCAGGATGTAGGTTTTCAGCTTATGTGGCAGCAAAGCTTTCCTTTCTGTCTTGTTCTCATTACCCTTGCTGATGATGCCCAACATATGCTGGTGTTTTCTTTCTTTATGCTCCTTTAGACGGAGTTAGAAATAGACGAGAGCTGTCAACGATCACTCCAAGACGTCTTTTCTGTGTTGTAACTGCATCTTCCAAGCTTCACGTCATGTAGGCACAGGTAGGTTCTTTTTCCCTAGGTGTATTCCCAAGCTCACCTGCCACCTTTCTTCCTGATCAGCTCTGCTCAGCTCCTTCTGAAATTCTTTGCCATTAACACACACAAAAAAGAGCTCAGCATCATGATCAGAGTTTGTTAACAGGAGAAACTCTGCCAATGAAAGATGTAGATAAAGGCATTGTGAAATGCTAGTACTGACTGTTGAGAAACATGTCACGTATGCCTGTGTATCAGGTGTGCTTCAGAAATAAGCAGCCTGTAAAGGACCCCAGCACTGATGGACCCAGATTTGTCTCAGGCATTAAGCATAAATAACTCTGGCCATTAGACAGGAGAGCTGGGATCCAAAGCCAAGATGTACAAAAGGTCCCAGGCCACATCTGCCCTGCCAGACATAAGATTAACTGGCCACATAATGTACCTTTTAGGAAATTAAAATATTTTTTTAAAATAATTGACCTAAATGCACTTGCAATAAATCTGCAAATCTACCTGCTTCTTGAGCTTGGCCTGTTAGAGCTGCACCATTAATTCCAGAGCTAGCTGTAAACTAATGAGGTAAATTATCCAGTTGGTCTCATGTGACTGCAGGGACCACCCTGACATAGTAGCAAGCTTGCTTTCTTAGTACCTATGCAATAGCAGAGCTGGAAAGTATCTTTATATTCCACGCAGCCTGCAGTGGGAAGCTGTGTATATCGGTGTGCATTCAAAAAGCAGATTGTAATTGTGATTTATGTGATAAATAATACAAAATCTATTATGCAAATATGTTAGAAAATGTATACTGTTTAATGTTTGATTTGCATTGGGGTTTGGGAGACGCATGTGTTGTCTCTCCGTATGCGTTCTAATGCCAGGTGCTACAATGTGCTAAGTGTATGAGATTTCCTTTAACCTGTGTGTTACTCAACAAATAGCAGGTGATTGCATGATATGTAAAGAAGAATTAAGTTTTTTCTTGCAGTTGTAATGCTGAGAATCACAGGCTTGGCTGTGACTAGAAGAACATACGAACACCAGACTGAGATTTTCATTGCCAACATTTAAAATCAGTATCATTGCACATAAAGAGCTTGTTTCTTTAAAGGAAAGTTGAAATTCTTAATTATAAACTCCCTTTATAAATAAGGCTTTAAAGGGCAACCTGGGAGCCACAGGGCAGTCAATCTGACTCCTAGCCACAGTAAGGTGAAAGAACTGACAGTAGCGCTGGGCAGGTAGATATGAACACAGCCCACGGGAAGCAATCAGCATGCTTTTTTAATGGAAAACCCTGCCAGACTAGCACGGGGTTGTCACTAAGTATGTGCATAAGGAGGCCCCAGGAGAGACAACGTATGGGGAGTTTCCAACAGCATTAGGCAAGGGTCCACCCTAGAGGTAACTAAAGAAAAGAAGTTGCTGTGGGACTGGAGGAAAGACTTGTTTAAATTTTTATGTTGTTATTTTTAGTGCACATGAAGCTGGGGAGGGGGTGAGATGTTCTGATACCCACTCCGTTCACGTTTCGGATGTTTCGAAAATTGAATAATCTGGTCCAAGTCCACAATGAAAAATTCACATTTTAGCTTCCTTGTGAGACAAAATACTTAAAGAGCATTGTTTGAAACAGGCTTCTGGGTGAGCAACCACTGTGTTCGATGAGTCTGTGGCCTGGTCCTTCCAGGGCTTAAAAGGGCGTGCATAGTCAGAGGGAAATGGATGGCCCACGGGCATGCAGGAGCCAAGTATGTAAAAAGAATTTGCTTTAGGTTGTTGGCGCCTCAAAGCTAATGCTGATCAGGCCACCCAGCTCAGCCCATCTGTGAAACTGAAAGATGAGACACTTGCAACTGAGCTACCAGTTAAAAAGAAGCTGTAAGGAGAACAGCGCAATTTCCTTTCTTTTATTCTTTCTTCCTCTATATCTTAAAAAAAAACAAACTACCTGACCATTATTCAGACTCTCATAGCTGCAAATAACATTAATAAGGGTATTTCTGAGGTAGGAAAATGTGTGTGAAACTTCAGCCCTGAGGAAAGATGTTACATGCAAGCGGAAATTACTTTTTGCATTAAAAATGTTTGTTCAGCCATAATGGTATTCACTGGTCCCATGAAACGTAGCAGGGAGAAAGAGCAAAGATGAGAGACTTCAGTGCAAGGTTTGCCTATAGGTTTGTTTGTTTTTTTCTTTTCTTTGCTCAGAGTTGAATTTGATCCATTTTCTTTTCTTTGCTCTAGAATAACAATGATCCTCTGCTCCCCAGCAGTAAACACTGCAGCCTGTGAACATCAGGCTTCAGCAAGCAAACTTTCAAAAATCCCTTTGCAGGGTAAATGTCAGGCTGTTGTTCAATTAATTACTTTTAAAAGTGAATTCACATGCAGCAGTGACCTTTAGCTGTGCTGCATGCACACTGCTGCTTTTCATGACCTCATTTGCTGTTTCATGTTGTGGCCTAGTATGAGGGACTGGCATTGTGAATAGCGGCCAAAAAGATGCCTGCGATGCTGGGGGTGGGAAGAAACTGTTTTCTTCACCCCACTGGTTTGGGGTGCTGGGAAGGGAGGTCAGTGAGAGCCACAGACTTCAGAGGGGGAATCTGCTCTCCTTCATCACCTGAGACCTACTGGTGCCACCTTGGCCTTGGTCAGACTGACCTGGGCTTGGGTAGAGGGCGTGAAATGGTCTATCCCACCTGGCATCATGTCTCCCTTCTCACTGCTGGCATCCTCTGTCACCAGCAAATGAGACACAGCTGGGACTCATGTGCTGAGAAGAGACAAAAAACTGATGTGCTTGAAGTCCTGTAATTGGGATTGTGCTGTCTCGACCTCCCCATCTGGTATATTCTGTTGTTCTCACCTGGTATTGCTTCAAAATTCAAATAAGAAAATAACAATTCCTCTTCACAGGTGGACTGAGAACAGCTCTGTTGACACAAGGCATACACACGCATCCCAAGGGAGCTAGAAGCCAGCTGGGGAGCACCGCAGTCTGTGAGGCTTCTCACAAAAGTGTGGGTTGCTAATCCTGAGAATATGCAGCCAGCAGCAATAAGAATATTCACCTGAGAAAAACCTGGTGGGCTGATATTCATGTAAAACACCAGTGATGGGGCCTGAAGTAATTCCAGAGGTGCTTAGGGCTCTTGCTTGCTCTGCAAGAAATGATCTTCCTCACCATGCAGCACAGTTGCTCTCCTGAACTCAGAAACTTAAAGAAAATCTTATCTCATTGGAAGGAGCAAAAGAATTTACTTTTTTTGTAACTCCTGAAGCTACTTCAACAAGTGATAACATTACAAACACTGACATCCTCTCAGAGATGCATGGGAGACCACGGACCAGCAAAAGGAAGCAAATTAATCAAGGCAGAAAATGGGAAGGCCTGAGTTGGGAGTGCCCTGCTCAATACACAGGGCAATGGTGGAGCTCCAGGCAGCTGCCATGCACTGGCTGGAGACCCAGCAGCTTTGTCTTGTTGAAGTCCATTTGAGTTTTACTCTACTCAGACCCTTACTTGGTGGTTTGAACTTGTCAGCTGCTACCAACTTCATGTTTTGGTTTATAGTTCTGATTAGACATAACTGCTGTTGTTCTTGCAGATGACTGTAATGGAAGGCAGCTGAGGGGTGCACATGAGCAAAGGACCTCAAAGCAGATGTCCATGAGAAAACTTCATGCACGCACAGTCATTTCCAGCTTACTGCGCCCGAAGACTGCATCTACTCTTCCATTGCTTTTGTGGTCATTCAACATCATCAAGGGGTCAAAGTAACTGTTTTACCAGCTATTAAAGATAATGGTGGAGAAGTTTTGCGACCAGTACTTCCTCTGAATATTATTTAATTGAAGAGAATTGAGGGTCCTTGCAATCAGAGATACTTAATATGCAGAGCATCAGTGTCTGGGTCCATTTCCTGTCATTAGCCTTCCTGGAAGCACTTTCCGTGACTAATATGGCCCTTTTATACAGAATGGGGTCATGCTGTTTGTACCCCTGGGGTAGAAGCACCTGGTTTCTGAAATGATGTCCCAGCAACTGCTGCCAGCATGATGAGGGGGGGCCAAGGTGGCAATGCTGAAAGGATGTGGGGCTCATCTCCCCAGAGACCTGGCAGGAGGGGGGAAAGAAAGCTCCTAAGTGGTGACAACAAGCCAACTGGCTTATGGAAAATGCCTAGTTCATATTCATATTTGTGGAAACAGGGCCCATTTCCTAGAAGATGATACCAACACAAAGCCCAAATGTGTCTCGGCCTCAAAGGCAAGATCTACCCACTTCCTCATTCCTGCAGGTGTGTTCCTCTGGGTTTCTGGCTGCTGCAGCACACTAGCAAGAAAAAACAAGCCCCTATTGTCTGCCCCTTGTTTAACCTAGAGATTAGTACACTATTTTGGTTTTCTGTGGTTCAATGTAACCTTCGACTATGTTGTCCTCAGGAGAGTATGTGGACCTGGAGTTATTGCAGATACTTTAGTACTGCAGAACCTCACATAGTACTGTGTAATGCTTAGCCTAAATTTTCTCCTGAATTGGATTTCTCAGTCTCCCTTCAGAAACATTAAGTTCAGTCATTAAAATACAAATAATTCACCTTTTTTGCTTGTTAAAGTTAACAGGAAAGCATGACTCTACCATTGATACATAGACTTGAAAGGCAAAGGTCTTGTGTCTGGGTCACTCCTCTTGGGTGCTACAGGTGCAGTGCTGGAGTGCCGCTGGTTGTTCATCTGAGTCTTTTTGTTAATGACAGTAAAAGCACCTTTCTTCAGGTCAAAACACATTAAAACTAAAATTCAGCTTCATTAGCTGGTCCCTGGGTTTGTGCTTATGCATAAAGATAAAATACTGATACAGAACAAAGCTGATTGTAGAGCAGAGACTGAATGTCTGTAGTGTCTTGCTTGTGCTGTGATGTCTTTCCTAAAACCATGCTCAGCAAAGAGACTCTGAAAATTCCAGCTCAGCCTGGAAGCAGGGGGTGATAGGGGTCTAGGTTAACCATGCAGACTTGGAGAAGAAAGACAAGAAGCCAGACATGACATCATGATAAACTGAATGTAATAAGGGTTTCCATTGGTATTAATATTAGATGATAATGTCCGAGCACAGCTGGTAATCAGACAGGACGGCTGCCGAGGCCAGTCATTAGTAACATTGATCTACTCGCTTGAAAACCAGAAAAAAAAGTACTGCAGATGTTTCCCTGTCGCTTTTGTTTTGGCTGTAATGAACACAATAGCTCTTCTCCTCTATCGCAGGTAAAAAGCTCACACATGCCACCCCCCCGCCCCACCCATTACAGATTTGGATTGTTTGAGTTGCCACAGGATGTTCTTATTTCTTACTTGTTGTGCTTGGCCTAGGGCTGTAAATCACAAATACCAGGCTGTGTAATTCTGACTTTTATTACGTTAATGTATTTTAAGAGCAGGAAATCTATCGCTTCTTGGCTCAGTGCAGCAGAAGCAAAGCACAGTGGGGACTCTGTGGTCAGGAATGTTCTCAGAAATATGCCGCTTGTGGCAAAGGTGACCTCAGAATAATCTTTGCTCAGCTTTTGGGCTGGGGAATGAAACACATCTCAACCTCCCGGCTCGGGTGTGTTGGTTAAGGTTAAGGCTTAGGTGTGAGCTGGGACACAGGTTCTGGGTGGAGGAATTCATTCCCTGACTGTAATGAAGGAATGAAAGGTGAAGAAACTGGTGCTAACCTCAGTTTTGAGACCAGCTTGCAGGTGCAGGATCCTGTCTGCACAAGGTCATTGCAATGCTCGTCATTGCATAGCATTAACAGCGCAGCCAAGACAGCAGCTGAAGGCTCCTGACTCTTCAGCCTGGTGCCTTCTCTACTGGGCCCAGGTGGCAGCAAAAGCTCTACCTGCAATTTCACCCAAGCGTAGGCATTGTAGCCTGGCTTCGTGTAGTGGCCCCAGGTGAGCTCCTGCCCTGTGCTCCACTTCTTGGCAATCAGTTAATACAGCAACACAGGGAAGATGGTCAAAGTGTGAGGTGCAAAGGTGGGCTGGGGAACGGGCTTGAATCTGCATGCTCTGCACCAGGACTCCAGTTCCTGCTCTTGTTGATGCACGTGTTACTGCTTTTTGTTTGACAGCAGGGACTGGGGGAACTCTACTATTGCAGAGATATTTTAATTTGCAGGGGGTGGAGGGAAAGGATAGAAGCCAGATTGATAAGCATTTGGTCTGCAGGGCCAGGATCGCACCAGCCATTTAAGATGGCCTCTGAGCAAACAAACTCTATATTGCTCTGCATGAGGGATAAAAACTTCCCCATGTGAATATTCTAACCTGAGAGAGGACTGCCACTGGCATTCAATGGGCTGCATTATATCTGTGAAGTTGCTGGTGATTACAGACATTTTCAGAAGAGATGTTCAATGAGCATCCATCTTTTCAAAGGCAAAAAAGGATGGATTGCTCTTTTTTTACTGTTTCTGAATATCCTGCCCTGAATCTACTGCTCTCCTTCGACTTGAAAGTGTGCTGAAGAGTCTAGAACATAGCAAAGTCACGTTATGGCTCCTAATCCTTCTTATTTGTAGATGCTCTGCCTGCTCAGAAATGCCTCAGGTAAGTAATGCTGAATGGCTGGGGCAATTATATCTTTAAGACACATTTTAGCCTTTCTTTTATGTTAGGTATTGTAGGTTGCAAGAATCACACTAAACCAGGTCGTAATAGACATGTTGCAACCTGCTTCTGTGAAAGTGGAGTGGGAGAGGGAGATTCAAACTACTTCTCCAGGTTCAGCCTCTGAAGAGAAGAGGCAGTGGAAGCTAATGCAGTGAAATGAGCTGTAACAAAGCCACGGCAGGAATTATTCAGCTGTTCACAAGAATATCAGAAGAACTGTAATTGGGAAATGATGTGACTATCAAACAAAATGTCGCTTGACTGAAAGCCTGCAAAGAGGGGGAAATGACAGAAAATGATGAAAAAGCCTTCATTACTTGTCACCCTCTTAGAAACACTCTGAGTGAGTTTCCCGCTCCCCACTTGGACCCTTTGGCACACTATTGTGTAGCATTGTGTATTTCTGTGTGGGGTGCTTCTCCTTGAAGGAAATTAAAATGATGGGAAAGCTGACTTGTCACATTAAATAACATCACATGCTTTTCTGTCAGGGAGGAGAAAAAAGGAAGAAATACTCCGCTGAGTTCCAGGAAAATAACTGCTGAGGAAATGAGTGCAGAGGCTTGACTGCCATCCTTGGAAAGTAACAGCCATTCCAGCATGGGAAACACGCTCTGTATCCTGGCAGGGCTCATAAATAGGCTTGGATTTCTTCTGCTGGTGACCTGTGAACTTGATTGTCCACATCACTGATCTCTCCAGCTGTCCATAATGATTTTACATTTCAAATACTGGTGTTTTTTTCCTAAAATTTGAAATATATTTAAAGAAATCAGGACTGTTGACCACCATTTCTGCTCTTGTTTACTAATACCCACTTTTTCCCTCCAAATTCCCTGTCTGCCATTCTTCTCCAGAAATACACCATTCTGAAAGCACCTCCTCACTCTTTTCTCCCTCATTGTTGCCTTTCACAGCCAGAGTGCACCACCAGCTTGGGTCCACTAGTTCCCTTGATGCTCTCCTCAGCACTCAACAGGGGTATTGTCCTTTGGACAACCTGCAGGTTCCCATCACTTTAATTTAGCCTTCATTTGAAACGCAGAGAAACCACCCACTGCATGTAGGATCATAATGACTATACAGGCCATCGAGCCCACTGTTTCAGGAGGGGAGGAAAATCAGACCCTGATTTGCTTTGAGGTTTACTCGGGTGAAAAAAATACTCTTTTCTCATGAAAGAAGATGACAGCTCTGTGGAGAAATCACCCATAAAGGCAAGTGCTCTTATTTCAGTTAGTTAGACACAATTTCTCCATGGCCTCCCTGTTCTCCTTCTTATCTCAGATCTGCTGCACCCAGGAACTTAAAAGAGAGGGTAAGATTGGTTTTGCTTGGATTAGTTACTGGGGCTATATGGAGGAAAAGGTGTCTCAAAACACAGCAGTAAGACAGTGATTTTCAGAAAGATATATACTTCTGATGTATATATAGTATAATATGCATACCATACATTGTACATGTAATAGTAATAGATTTTATATTTTAGTAACAATCTAAGCATTGTTATGCATGTGTCATGTTTAGGTGATTTTATAGGGAAGATTCCAGGCAAACATGTTTTAAAGGCCTAATGGAGCAGGTGTGCTGGTTTCTATTCGGAAACTATAGTGATTTTGATGGACATTTTCCAACTTGTTTCTTACAATAGTGCTTCATATATAGTTAGCATAAGAAAAAATCTGCTCTTGAAGTATCGCAGCTAAACAACAAAACACTAAGTGTTCTTTTGTTTTTCCCTCACCTTCGTGTCTTCACTACAGAGCTAGCACACACTAGCTTTAAAAGAAGAAAAAAAGTAAATCCACTGTCTTGCTGCTAATTCTAGAGAATGAGGTCCTACAGTAAGATTTTAATACTTCTGGCTGGTATCGCCTAATTCTGCCTTTGAATGTGTACTTTATCTTATTTTTTACTCTTTATTTTGGTGCTGTTTCCAGTCAGCAGACCACATCTCAAAAGGCATCCCCCTATCAGGTGGATCAGGTTGTGTCAGGGCAATTATCATAAAATACTCATGCAAGCATAGGACCACAAACTCTGTTCTCAGCTGCAGGTGTTAATCTATGTAGCAGCCAGTGAGTCTCTATAGCCTCAAAGCAAAGCTGGTAGAGCACTTTGGTTGAGCCCAGGCAGTAATTCCCAGCTGCTGTGTTAGAGGGGTTGCTGGGCAGAAGTCCCTGCACCCCACCACGTGTCCCTTGAACACAGAGGGAAGCTGGAGAGGTGGTGAGAGGAGACTTGGGCTGTCAACACTGTGGGCACTCTGTTCCTAAGGATAGAAGCCCAGTCAAAGGGTGCTGAAGAATAAAATCAGATGTAAAAGACTGAGAGACATCATTTATTCAGGGAAGCTGGTACTGCAAAAAGAAAGCAATGGGGCAGGTCAGCACTAACAGCTAGATTCATGTATCATCTTAGCAGAAGGTTTTGGCATCTGCCTGTTTCTCCAAGCTCTCTCTCCCATTCAGAGGGAAACACAAATCAATGCAGGTGACTTGCGGTCTATTCTTATACCTGCTCCAGAGAATGAGTGTCACTTTTGAGTCTGAGCAGGGGCAGGTCTTTTATCTCTAGCTAGAGAGGCAGACCCTGGGTGTATCTGTGCTTTTTCCTTTGGTCTCAGTTATTAATGAGTCTAATAGTTAACATTCATTTGGAGGAGACCTTCTTAATCAAAGGCTGCCTGCTCTAGTAAAGGTATTTTAAAGTTCTTCTTCCCAGAGCACAGCTTTGTCTGTGAATGGATAACCAAAATTTTCCCTGGGTTCTTTAGTGTGTCACTAAGCACTGCTACTTTCCCCCACAGGGATGGCTGCCTTTTGGCTGATCTGAGATGCAAAGGGCAAAATCAAACTAAAATAATGTGCTCTATGTTTAAGTTAAATAACAGTGCCGCTGCTATTCGGTAGTATTCCCTGAAATAATTTCCTAGGAAAGGGTTTGGCAGCCTTTACTTTTTGACTCATACAAATATGAGCTGTTCTTGCTGCTTCGGAGTGACTGAATGGAGGAGCTTGCATGCTGTGGTGTGCTTTTGATTTCCTTTTTACTTTATCCCTGCATTTTTTCCCCAAAAAAGCATTATAGAACATAAGAAATTCAGTTGAAAAGCACTGCGGGGCTTGGGTTTTCTTTTCTGTTACACTATTCAAAGTTATACCATCAAATACTACTTTTCAGTATGACTCTCTCTTAGATGGCTGAGTGGCAATACAGTTGAGGGCTAGGCAAACGACAGCAAGTAACCCTTGATGTCACCATAATGTTCGGAAAAGCTTGTATTAGGATGAAGTAGCTTTCAGTTAGGTTTAACTGCAATGTGAAGTGGGAAAAAACATTGGTGCACGACCAAACTGTTCCTGATGGCTTTCTTCTTGTAGCACTTTCATCTGCTGGGGGCAGAAGCTGGTCAGTTTTAAGTGCTACTGTAATGTCTCCCTTTAGCAATACATCATATGTTATCACAAACCAAAGAGCAGAGTTCATGCTTCTGCACTAAAGCTCTGCACAGCCCTGGTAATTGATTCAGCTACTTCAGGTTGTTGCTGAAAGACCTGGTGTGGTGGTGGAGGGAGCCTGGGGTGGCAGGTTTCACCTGTGGAGGAGGGTGGGAAGCTTGTGTTGGGTAGAGCAGGGGTGCTGATTTGGGCTCAGGGGTGATGGGGAGCAGCAAGGTGCTGATGGTGGATGCATCAGGCTGTTGTGTGGCATTTGGGTGGCTTCACTCAGCTGGGGTCTTGGAGAAAGAATCCTGAAAACAGGGTGGAGAGGGGATCTTTTTCAGTTTGGTTCCATCTTCTCCGCCAGGGCCCTGGGAAGGAAAGAAATTGGCTTTTATTTGTGTTACGGTGTCTCTTCCTGCCCTCTGCTCATTCTGGTGATCTGAAAACCTGCCTCTTTCCTGTATCAGTGCAGACATTGCTCTGCATTACACCTTGCTGCAGGAGACAAAGGCGTGCCTACGAACGCCTATAGAAAAACACTGAAAATAGCTAGAGGTGTCCCAGGACAAAGAGATGAAGTGAATATACAGACAACAGGAAAATATTATAAGAGGATTGACTGTATTTATCTAAGGTATGAAAAGAGCCATTATCCCCAAACAAAGAAGTAACCTGAGGAAGCTGCGGCCAACAGGAGAAGCAAATAGAATAGACTCTCCCTTTATTTATGTCTCACCAAAACGTGCCAGGGGCTTTGCAAACGAATAACAAGTAGGGCCCTAAGGCGGATATCTAACAGTTTAAGGCTAGACCAAACAGTGCGTGTTTGCAGGTAGCCCTCTGCAGGTTAGAGAAAGGGGAGAGGAGATTAGAGAGGAGATAATCTGCACTCCCATGGGAGGAGGCACACAGGCTAGCCAGATCAGATAGTTCAGCTATGGCAATAAATATCTGCCAGCTATCTGGGTTAAAGTGTGCATTTTTGGGATGGGTACAGCCTGGCTGCTGGAGCGGTCTGACCCTGCAGTTACAGGTGCTTGGGAGCTGAGACAGCTTCGTGTGCTTCTCTGAGTTTACTGATGAGAAAATGCTGCCTCTGAGGGGGCCTGAAGCAGTGCAGAAAGCTTTAGGGTCTCAACCCTGAGTCTCTGATCTAGAAATGCTTATTTTTGGAAGAACATTTGCACTAAAGCCAGGTTTATGTTAACCCCAATTCACCTTGTTCTTCAAAGAATCCAAAGCAACTGTGCAAATGCTGCAAAATACAATTCATTCCCAAACGTGCCAGCAACTCTTCAGGCAGGATACTTGCCTGGGTTTTACACCTATTTCCAGCTATTAGCTTTTCCCCCTTGTGTAGTTTTGTTTGTTTAGTTTGGTTAAAAATGTTTGATAAACATTTAAATCTTGTAGCTGAGATCGGTCTTCTCAGGATTTTAGCTGGGGTCTCAAGTGATCCGTGAAGACAGTTCATCCAGGCAGATCGCAGGTAGGACAATGCTGTGTGTGTTCAGCTGACCTGATGTAATGATACAAGCACTAACCTGTAGTGCACATTCAGTACCCTGCAGCAGAGATATTTTCTTTATGCTGGTGCAGTTAAATCAATAAACTTGGTAAGATAGGCTGGTACAGGTATTTTTAATTGCAGTCTCTACAGTTAGCTTCACAGGTCCAATGTCTAATCAAAGCTACAAACTATTCAAAGGAGTTTTCTTTGCAATTAGGGTTATGTGTAATCAATATCTCAGTGTATGTGTGTGTGTGCAGATACTCTCTGTAATTCTGGCCCATGAATGCATTCATTAACCTGACTGCCTGATGTTACCCCACCTTCCTTTCTCTTCTTCACAAACAGGAAAAAGGAATGCATTCATTGATTACACTGCTTTAACTTATTTGCCTAGCTTAATCTCTGCACAAGATAAGGCTGCTGAGAATTGTCAAACTGCATGCTTTGGAGAACTGAAAAGGCCATTTCCTCTCTATTTCCTATGTTATATGGTAATGCAAGATACACGGTAGCATTCTCCCTCTCCCTGCAAAGCATCAGTTAATGGATATAGCTTTCAGTGTCACTGTTTTGTGCTAGTATGTCCCATCATTTATGCACAGAGAAATTAAATAAATATTTAATACTGGTGGAACACAATTGAACTTTGACTAAAGAAGCAGAATGAATTACCTACTGACCCATCTCTTTGGGAAAGGCTGGCCTTGATTTAATAAAACCACGCTGGCCCTCTTTGACGTATGTCTTTTTGATGTTGAAGGCTTATTTAATTACGGTGCTTTTAATTCTGTCTCCTGTGAGTTACTGCTCCCACACACCCACCCATTAGTCCGGTGTTGCTCTCAATGACATATTGTTCTCTACTTGATGTGTTGCTTACTAGTGAGAGTAGGGAAATTTTTGCAGCAAAACTGTCCTTCAGCTGGTGTTGGAGGTGCTCTTTGATATCACTTACTACAGGAACTGTTGGTTCAGCAGCTGCTGCTTTCACTTGAAGCAGGTTTTGTCCTTTTTTTCAGCAGCGGGAAAGAGACACAGCTCTTTTAGTGCTGCAAGCCTGGAGCTGCAGGCAAGTGTTGATCCAGTCACTTGCTGGGCTTCTGTGCAGAGTGTAGCATGGTGCCCTCTCCAGGGATGATGGCACTACCATGCTAACCTGAGCCTGATGCTCTGGAGGATAAACTATAGGAAAGGAGCCAAGATGCAAGAGAAAAAGAGGAATGTCAGCAAAGAGGAGGAGAGGAAGGGATAGAAATGTGCTGAGGGAGAGAGGAACAAGCAGCAGAGAAGGCAGTAGCTAGGGAAGGAGGAGTAATTCTCCATGACCTCTATACTCCCAACAGCACGGATTACCCTGGGGTGCCAACAGGCACCTGGAGATAAACATGTGGATGCAACGTTGTGCTCTGCCTTTTCCGATGGGTGCATTCCGGCACGTTTCATCATGCCAAGAGATGGGCAGTGTTTTTGTGTCACCAGAGAGCTTCCTCCTTCTACCCCACTCACACTGTGTAATGGCTTCAAACAATCCATGAGGGCACCGATGTTGTGTTTTGGCTTATACCTACTAAAACCTCATTTGGCCACTGATAAGTACCACCCTTCAGCTTCCCTGAAGCTGGGGACTCCATAAGGCAGGGCTGATGGTGGGTCCCAAGGGGTCCTAGTCTGGGTCTGTGAGGGCTTGTTGCATGATGAGGTCACAACACTGCTCCCCAACCTGCTTTTCTGTCTGTTTTTTGTAGATGTTAGCCTTGGCTTTTGCCCACAAGGCTCTGAAATGCAGATGATAGGCCAGAGAGATGATTCTCCTTTTCCTCTGAGATCGCTTATACACAACCCAGCCTGGGTCTGTTGTTAATGAAACACTGCTGTGTTTCCTCTCTGGAAATGACGGTGGGCCGGGCTGTTTCCAAAGTGATGAACAGTCCTGCACATTGCGCCAGTGGGACCTGGGAGCATTTCACCAGGGGGTGGATCCGTCTGGAGAGTTAATGGGAGGTCCTGCTTGACCTTGCACCTTCTTCACTGAACTAGTGAAGAAAAAGGGTGAGGAAGCTGAAATACCAACAGGACCTTTTGCCTCGTCCCCCTGGGTCATTAACTGTACAGGGCCTGGACAAGTTGTTGGGGTTTCACTCCTGATTGACTTCAGGGCATAGCTAAGAGCACCTACATGCAGAGAGGTGTTAAGCTGCTGTGATGTGGGGGATTTATTTGTCAAAGGTCTGTGCCCTGGGTACTTCTCATCATCTCTGAAGTCACACCAACAGCCCTGAACTTGTGGGTTGTTATATTTTTTAAGAGGGAGAAGAAATCAAAGCAGAAATAACATCACCCTGCTCGCACTTGCCACGTGCAGCCCAGGTGCATGATTTTGAATGTAGTGATGTGTATGGTATGTGACACACTCTTGCATCCTCAGAATGGCTGTGTGTGTGGAGACATAACTTCCTCCTGAAGGAAGGGGGAAAGGGGAGGGGGGAGTGTTGCAAACACGATTTACATATCTGGGGAATGAGCTCATCCTCTTCTGTGCAAATGGGAATTGAGAGGATTCATTAAAAATAATAATTCATTTGCTATTTCTGAAAGGTAAAGGAAGCACTGCTGTCTCCTGGTAATGGGCTTAAGAGGAGGAGGAGGAGGCTGCATTGCTAATATTCTGCAAGAGCGTAAACATCTTCTGCTTTGTAAATGCTGTTTATTCCTTTAAAGGAAAGCCTGCAAAAATCCCATATTGCTGAGTCTGTAGCCTCCTGGCCCAGGTGTGTGACTTCTGGTCAGCAAGTTCCACAACCAGCTAGATGATAGATAACACCTACGTTTGGGAACCATCTGAGATCACCTGGGCACTTGCCTAAGGAAGGAAAATATTTAGTCTATGAAGCAGCCCCTCTATTTCCTTCCAATTATAGCAACTCTGCATTGGACAGATGGCCAACCCTATGCATCATGTCAAGGAAGTTCTGCTTATTTGTCTGTGCACCGAATGTTATTACAGCACTTCCAGACACATTTATTTTAAGTTAACTTAGACTACTCTGGAGCTGCATCAGAATAGCACACATCTTCCCAGCAGCACCTTCTGCTCACTTGCCCTGCCTGGAAAAACCTTCCTGCTGCTCCTCCAGCAGACTTTGCTTGATGTTTTACTCCCATCTAGTGCTTCCTATGAAAACTGCTGGTGCTCTGCTTCCGACACAGGACTAGGCTGGGCTGGGCAAATATCATAGAGTCATAGAATAGTTAGGGTTGGAAAGGACCGTAAGATCACCTAGTTCCAACCCCCCTGCCATGACCCAGGGGTTCACCAAAATTCTCTCCATCTAGCTATAAAAATCCCCAGCTTTTTGTCCCTCCCTCCTCTTGGGGAGAGTGGAGGTGCAGGAAAGATGGAGATTCCTGCAGACTTTTCCTCATGTCTTTCATGGATAACAAACTTCTTTTGTGGTGGTTTTCTTGTCAGAGGAATCTTGAGAGTTATGCTTCTTTGAAGTGGGCTTCTTAAATATGCTCTTGCTGCTATCGATGGGAATGGGAAGGCTGCACTATGAAATACAGTTCAGTGTTCAGTGGCATCTGCTCAGTGTATTTAAACCTTGATTAAAAACAAAGTGACAAAAAGTCATTTGTGGGGTAACCAGGTGAAACTCACCTTGTTCCTGGACCCATATCACTTCCAAAATCCCACCAGGGCTCTTCCAAGTGTCATTAAAACTGATGAGCCTTCAGAGCCAGGCAGCCCAAAACAGGGGTCAAAGGTCTCATTTTTTTGAGAGCACTAAATCAGTGTTAACAGCATTTGAAACTACAGATGAAATACAACGAGATTCCCCCACTGACTTGGGGAAGTTCTGAAATGGTTCAGCCCTGGGAGATGGCAGGATGCTCCTAGAATGGCTGCTGTGGTGTGAGGAAGTGTTCAGTGAGACTGAGCTGGACCTGCAGACCCACTCAACTCTGACAGATGCCCTGTGTGCCTGCATGGCTCTGGGCTGAGGAAGAGCCCCAGATTGAGCAGGGTTGGTTGTGAGCTCCATCAGCACCCATGGCTGCTGGGCCCTGCGTAAGCTGTCTGCCTGCGTGTGCATCTAATGCAGCACTTCACATGGAAAAACCCAGACTCCTCCAGGGAATTCTTTTTTTGCTAAAGATGGGTCTTCCTCCCTGGAACAGTGTGCTAGGCTCAGGTTTCCCTCTGCAGTCGAATACCATGTTAACAACAGTAGCTCCCTGATGCGTCCTTGGGAAGGAGCAGAAGGGAGGTGAGCATCCTGGGGGCAACAATACACTAGCATGGTCCTGGTTGTGCATCAGTGGAGGTTAGTCCTCCTTTTCTCCTGCACTACATGGATGGGGAAGGGAAAGGCTTAGCCTAGGGACCTGTTTCAACTGCCCTGCTCGTCCTTTGGATGTTGCTCTCCTGATCATTTTTCATGCAGGAAGACTTTTCACCTAACGGCAATGTCAAAACCACCGTTCAGTGATGCACAGTAATGTTCCACCACCTTCCCTGGTTTGCAGAACATGTGCATTTTGCACAAGGTGTACAGGCTTCTGTTTAAACCTACTGCCTTGCCTTAAGTACCTTCCAGAGTACCCCTCAGCAGCCATCTCTGGAGGCTTGCATACCTGCAGCAGCCAGGCTGACAATGGGTGCCCACAGCGTATGTCCCCACTGACGGACTTACTCTGTAAGAGTGGCCCCTTGCCTGTCACTATGGATTTCAAAGCAAGGGCACCATTGCTTTGGGCACACTAAATGGTGTCACTGGGGAAGACTGTGGTCTAGCCAGATCAGCTCCCATGAATTTACAATGAAACTTGGCCTCCTAAATTTGTCAGTAACTGAGGAATCATGGAAATTTCTAAAAGTTTGATCCCAAGGTTTTCCTTTTCTTTTCCTGTTGCATTGCTGCCAGGCTGTGGGTTTGGGTTTCTTTTGGGGGTTGTTTTTTGATTTTTTGTGTTTGGTGGTGGGCTTCTTCGTTAGTTTGCATTGTGACGCTCTATTCCTTCTAATCAAGATTCTGACTTGGCAATCTCTTCACATTAATCGATATGATGAATGTTTTAGGAGTGTGATGAGGAAGTGTGCGGGAGCTTTTGCTTGTGATTGAATATTTACAGGTGCAATACAGGCTTCAAGCTAGCTTTGAGTGTTTGACAGCCCAAGCCTGACTGAGGAAATAAGAGCTTGGGTAAGATGACTGACTCTCATTAAAATTCAATGATGGTCATTAGTTTGCTTTTACCTTGTGAATTTTCTATGGGTGGCGTATGACCCAGAATGGTACCATAGCGTAAATAAGAAATTCTAATGCACAGGTGTTGGAGGTGTGCAAAGCAGGCAGATGGGCTATTTGGTTCTTATTGTAACTGTGATTTGCTCCCCTGATGCAATTGCTAGCACATTAATTAAAAGAATGATATAGTAGTTGATCATGTTGTGGGAAAACTGGTAATTAAGCCAGACTCCTCAGATGGAGGAAAAGCAGTTTTCTGTGAGTCAGTGCTGATCTGGTGGGGAGCCTGCACAAATCCCATCTCAGCTGTACTGCTGAAGTATTACATCTCTGTGCCTTGGATCCCTCTCTACTCTCTCCTCGCCCACCAACTCCTTTAATCTCCCACAGGACTGCACAGAGCAGGCTGATCAGGGTATAACATGGTGTCTCCACAGTCCTCTGACATCTCTGCTCATGGCCACTGATAAATCTGCTGCTCTTTCTGATGCAGAGGTTTCAGTCATGCTTAACACAGTTCCTCATTTTGCACCCACCACTGAACCACACTGATGCATCTTGCTTCTCCTCCCAAGTTTCTACAGCCTGTCTCTCTCCCTGTCCCTGTGCTTCTCACACCACCAATAGTTCAAGCTTGGACTGGTCCAACTGTGTTTCTTACTTGGCTAGCATTTATTGCGCCAAACACTGGTCTTTGCTCAATGGTTTGGCCACTTCTGGCACTATCAAAGACCCCTGCCACTACCAAAAACTCAAGCTCACTTACACCTCTGTGTGTTGCCACTCCACTATCCCTAGCTTTTCTCCTCATCTTTCTTCTGCTGCTTCAAGAGTGAAATCTGTTTTCCTTAGATGTTCTTTGTTTTCCTTCTCCACATCCCTCCTGTATTTCTACTGCTTTAACCTTCCAGTGGAATGCATACATCCTGCTGTGCTTTTTCTTCTTTTTTCTCCCAGTGAATATCCAGATAAATCTGTTCTGCTGTCTCCACAGTATGATGTGGCTCACTTTCTTTTGCCTTAACCCTTCTTCCCTTCTCTTTGTGGCCAATTTAACCACATCCATGAAACCTCATTGTATTCCACTTAGGAGCAGAGACCATACCTGCTTAAAAGCTGTAAAGCTCTATGTTTGTTTGGTAGCAAAGATAATTGTTGGAAGAAGGTGATGAGACTGCAGAGTCAGAGTTCTTCCAACAGCAGAAAATGCACAAAGACAGGCAAAATGCTAAGCAATGTTTATAGGCAGATAAATATTTCAAATACAATGCACTGATTAATATGCTAGTGGGATGGGCTTTGATAAACTGGCATGCCATTTTGCAGGTTTATTTTTAACAGATGGGAGAGAAAAACAACATTTGGTCTAGAGCCTCTGTCTGTCTCAATGAGGTTTTGCTCATTTTGGGGGCTGCATCTATTCTAAACATGGCAACCTGATTTAATTAGCGGACTAGGATCCTGCTTTGTCAGTGGTTTTTCTTTTGTTGGCTTGTTGGATTTTTTGTTGATCTCTCCCCCCCAGCCCCAAATGCACTTTAGCAAAACTGAGAGTGCTCAGAGCAGCCAGGCTGCTCTGGCCAAGTTTCCTTCTAAAATGTGCAAACAGAGTAGCTGACGAAATAATGGCCATGTTCATGCTGGAAACCTTTCTCTCTTCCCTTTTTCAGGGCAAATTGAATATCTGTCGATTCATCGTTTCTACCAGATGGGGAGCACAGCAGTAATTCCTCTGTGTTTTTGAAAACAGTATCTTTCACAGAGTTTGCTTTTGTTGACAAGTTATCTGATTTGGATCCGTCTCTAATGTGTATTTTGGGGGTATTGATTTCACCAACAGACAAGCTCTGATTATGGTTCTTGCATGGCTTCCAAGGTCCTGCAATGTGCAGGGAGACTGTTTTAGTCTGTACCCTTTGAAAGCCCAAGACTTCCTAAGGGTGGGATAAAAAGAATGAGTTCCGTTAAGCAAAGAAGCAAATCCTGATGCCTAGGAGAGGTGTAAAGCCAGACTAGACAGCAGTGCTATGCCCTTTGTGTAAATTTAAATGTGGCACCATAAAAGAGCCCTTGCCAAGGGCATCCAAAATGTTTGAGGACTGCCTCACTGAAAAAAGTCTGTTGTCTTAAGTAAAAGTCCCAGTTATAGCATGAATCCAGTATTATGGGTGTTAGTTTTCAAGCATGTTGTGCTAAACTAAGCTTATAGGAGAGAAGACAAGTGAATTAGCCTGGGTTTATTAATTTTATATGACATTAATAGTTGCAGTATCAGCATCTCCCCAGCTAAGCCATATGGATACTCACATAGAGTGTTGAACCAAAGGAATGGTTCTGGGAACTTGGTTGGCCAGTTCTCCCAAGGCTTATGTGATGCATGTCCCTGACCTGTTGGTTGGTTTTAATCTCATAAGAAATGGACATAAAAGTCTTCTAAAAATAATGTCTCTGCTGATGGTCTAGGGGCAGCCAATGAGAGAAAGACAAGAAGATGTCAGATTTCATTGAATTTCTTTGTCAGCAACTGGCATTGCATCGGAGTGCATGTTTGCTGGCTGACCTGCTTCCAAGTGTTTTCAAATGGGCTGCCACAAATGTTTCCTTTTCTTGGTGCTATCAAAGGCAAATGAAAATAGGCAGTAGAAGTTAATGCACCTAGGAGAAGAAGAAAGTTTATGGAACATATCGCAAATCTGTAGGAAAGAGTTTCATTAGTTCTGCTGCTCGCAGACCAGTTTGCATATTCAGTTGCTTTTTACTTTTATGAACATTCTGAATTGTTCTGCTTGTTTGTTTTATGGTTAATTGATTCAGGGTTAAAAGTTGCTAGTAAAGTCAAGCAAAGCAGGAGATTTTTTTTCACTGATTTTTCCCCTCTGCATATCCTGGATAGCACCCCTATCCCATGAAGTGCTCAGAATAGAAAAATCAAGCCAAATTAATGGCTGAAGAAGGTCTTCTTCAGGGACTGGAGCCATTTATGTGAGCAAAAGTGAGAGCTACAACAAAGCTGAACCTGGGCAGAAGGTCACAGCAGTCCCAGGACCATGTGGCTGCTCATTTAGTAATTTAAGATGCAGCTGTGCTGCCACCATTGAAGGTTTCTAATGCACTTGAAAATTATCATTGTGTATATTCACACTGTGCATAAGCATACGTCTTGTTCCCTGAACATGGGGCATTTATTGCCTGGATTCACGTGCTTGGCAGCAGGTGTATCTGAAATCCACTGCAACATCTGTGTTTGGGTGAGTTTCTCCTAGTTACACGCCACATAACACTCTCCCTGTCAAGTAGCAGGGAGAGTGTTAGCTCCTGTACAAAATCCTTTGAGTGATGAGCAGCTTCATGCAGGCTGAGGGGTCATGCATGTGTCAGCATGTTTCTGCCTAGCCAGACTCCTAGTTTTCTGTCTGTTTAAAAACCTGAGGATCCCCTCCTATCTGTGCACAAACAAGGATAGGAAAACTGTTTTGGGCTCAAATGCTAACCCCCAGGAGCTTGGACAGAGCAATATAATATTACTGTAACTCGGTCCTTTGTACACACAGTAATGTAGACTTTAATTAAAATATCATGTTCTCTTGTTTTTTTTCTGCAGATGGCTGCCTCTGTAGGTGCCCTAGAGAACAGCAGAAAAACCTAATGAAACGGAGCAGGACTGTGTGGTCGGAGGCATTTGCTGCTTGGAAGGCTCTGGCTTTGCTTGCCGGAGAAGCCTGGAAATGCATAATAAATGAGACAGGATACTCCAGAAAGTCATAAAATGATCTCAGAGGGGAGGCTCAATGCCTTTGTGGAGAACTGGGCTCTGTGTCTTGCTCAACCGCAAGCTTGGTTTTTATGCCTTAAACTGAAAATCTGACCACAAAGTGCATGCTGCTTGTTTTCTCCATGTCTAAGGTAAGGCAGAAGGGACCTTAGTTTTTACAGAGAAGCTAACTGCAGAGGCAGTTGGTAGGAGCTTTGTCTAGATGACAAACTATAGCAAAGCTCAGTGCTCTCAAAAATGAGGGTTGCAGCCTCATTATTCAATATTTGCAGCTGCTTTTAATAGGCCTACACTTAAGTTTCCCTATCTTTTTGTCCTCTGTTGTAAAATTAAGAAAGTAATTCCTAGATATCCTAACTAAACTGTGAGGAATCTTTAGTATTTGTGGAGTATAAGATGCTGCAAAGGGAACAACTGGGAGGAAAATACGAGTTTTGTTTGAGGCAGGACTTGGATAATGTGAAGTAAATAAGGATAAAGGCTGCATATTGTAGTAGCAGAAAGTAAATAGAAATATTTAGCCACTCACTGAGGCAGACAGGGGCTTTCTATAAAAATACAGCCTGCAATCATGTAATTAAAAGCTATATTTTAACTTGAAGCTGTGTAGGTGGTTTCAGCATTGCACCAGCCACTAAGAAAAGAAAATAACTTTATCCCAACAAAAATCAAGGCATATAGTCACTGAGTTTCTGCTTTTATAGGTAGCTTTTCAGATGTAGTTGTGTATGTAATGACATAGTAATAAGTTCCATAACATAAGAATATTGCATTAAAAGCACACATCTTACTTTAAACCTGACATAGCTCACTAGACCAAGTCATACCCTTCTTTTCCTGATACTCATCTCTTCTGTATCCCCATTTCTCTCGTTGTTGTCTTTGTGCTCTCTGGGACAGCATGGGGGGGCCATCATCATGGTTAGCCACAGGTTTAGCCAACACCAATGACCTGACACTTGAGGTTCTGATCCCCTGCCTTTGGACCTCCACATGAGGAGGCTGAAGCATAAATGACAGCTGGCAGTTTGATAGCTGATGTTGTGGTTGCCAGCCCTGCTCTCTCCCAGGTTTTGAAGCCTCTGTGGTACCCAAGTATTTTGCTGGAGTGTGTTTGCTGAGCATGAACCCTATCAAGTCAGCACTGAGTGCCAGAATGGGTTTATCTTTTGGGGGGATTGGTTGGTTGGCTTTTTTTGCTTTGCCTCGAATGCTCCTGGATCCTCCCATTTAATCCCACTTCAATTGTTCGGGTTTTTGTGTAGTTTTTTTCTGTATGCGTTGCCTTTGTCCAGCCGTGGTTGGTTGCAATATATAATTTATCTTTCTTTCTCTTGCAGGGAATGCAGGGTGATGAGAAAGCAAATGATGATCACCCCCCACCCTACTACTGTAGTATTTGATGCCGTAGAGTTGTGTGCATCTGCAGGAGGGAGTGATGCTGAATACAGGAAACCTGAAGCCAGGATGTATTTTACAGCATGGCAGTTATAATGCAAGATTGTAAGAAATGTTTGCATTTCAAAATGTTTTATCTTATGTTTAAAGTATAGTGTTTCTGGCAAGGGAAAAAAATATATGAGGGCATTAAATGTCTTTCTTTGCAGGCAATTAAACAATGAAGCCTGTGCGAGGCTTTTAAATAACTGTAACAGATGTTTATTGCTTAGTGCAGTTTACTGCATCCTATTATTCCCTTTACATACAGGAGAGAACACATGGCAAACTATACCATAAAAGAAATTCTTTATTGCCTTGTGAGCAATGTGGCTGCTTCTCTGACTTCTTAATTGAATCACCTTGGGAACAAGTCAGTAATAAATAGTATTTGGAAAACAGACAAGGGACTAACTGCCTGAAGGAGCAGCAGCAACTGGTGTGCAAAGACATGGGTTTGCAGTAAATACCTTTGAGCAAACAAACTGCAGTGGGGTTGCTCCAAGAATGACGCTTGGCTCACTCTCATTAAAGATTTCGGTGCCTCCTGAGGTGGTGTGTTTATGGATACTCTCCTCAAATCTGTTTTGTGTGCTCCATTGAGAGAGGAAAGATAACATGGGTCCTCGGGTAGGCTTTGGACAGGACGTTTGTAATCTCAGTTTACCACAGATTTGTTGTGTGGTCTTATTTCTTGCTCCTCATCTCAGTGAGAAGGGGTAACAGTTCTTTCCAGTCTGTTTAAGACCACAGAATCATAGAATCGTTAGGGTTGGAAAGGACCTTAAGATCATCTAGTTCCAACCCCCCTGCCATGGGCAGGGACACCTCACACTAAACCATATCACCCAAGGCCTCGTCCAACCTGGTCTTGAACACTGCCAGGGATGGAGCATTCACAACCTCCCTGGGCAACCTATGCAGCATACAGTGTAAGTGTTGGCTGTCCTGGGTCAGGCTGAAGGCCCCATCTCCTGTTGTGACCTCTGGCAATGGCATCAGGTAGATGATGAGGCAATGGTGAAGGACAAGCATGTGGTATTTTCCTCAAATACTCTCCAACCATTTTTGTTGTAGGGCCAGATGTATTTTCCCTGTCTTTAATAATGTATTTATTATTATGTATTAAATTCTGTGTAATTAATAATGATTTTTCTTGTCCATTCTCACCTTGGATTCATGCAGACATACAGTGTTCAGAGCAGCCTGTGTAAGGCTTTAGGATAGTAAATGTCCTAGAGGAAGGCATGGGCTCTTCATTACCGACTTATTAAAAAAAGTGTCTGCTTTCTCTAAGCCAAAAAGCTCCAACAACAACTCCCTTCCCAATCTCAAATCCCCAGACAAAGCCCTGTAGACTTTCAAACTCTTGCCTAGTATTCCTCCTGTTGTCTTATCCTTGGCTTTCACTAAAATATGATTTTTTTTTTTTTGATGAATGTTTCTTTTTAACTTTTCAGCTCACTTCAGCCAAGGTTACTTTGTGAATTTGGGTCAGATTTGAGAATTTTTCAAGAGTCTAAAGAAACTTTCTAGAGCAGTTTTGTTGCTTTGAGCTTACTTAGCATTTGGACACCAAGTTTTCATGATGCAAATAGCAATCATGAAAGAAACAAAACATTTGTTTGACCAGTGCTACTAGTTACATGGTGCCAAAGCATGCCCACAGGTACACTTGTAGTGTAATCACCGCAGCTGTTACTCTGAACCCAAGACTTCTTTTGGCTTGTTTCTCTTTTCCTCCCTGTGCTATAGTTGTCTAAAGCTCAAGCTGTGAGTGATGTGCTCAGGATGCTTTTGGTGGCAGGGCTTGGCAGGGCTGTCTTTCTCAACTGCCTTCCTTCCCTGTGAGGACCAAGTCTAGGGTGTGATTCTCACTCCTTCCTCTTGTTACACTCAAAAAACTTTAGTGGGTGAAAAGCAAACATGCCTAATAGATAAAGACTAGAGTTTATTATTAGTGTAATTGAAATCTTAACAGTCTAATACTAGAGTTATTATTAGTGCTGATCTGGTTACAGAAAAAGAAGGAATGCTTCTAAACAGAGAAAGACTCAGTAACAGCAATAATGCAGTTAAAGTTGTTATTACATACCTTCTTAATTTCTACACCTTTTTCTTGGTGTTGTGCTTACTCTTCAACTGTCCTCTGGGCCCAAGATCAGTAGCTCCAGTCTGGTCATGATGGAGGGTCAGGGCCACCCATTTGCTTCTGGGGTCCTATCCTGGGAGAAACATGGTTCAGATGGTTTCTTCTTCCGCACTCTTCTTTCTTTCCTTCTTTCTCTCCCCTCACTTTTGATTTGCTATTTTGAATGTGACGTCTTTTAGACCTTGCTCTTTTCTCATTGTCTACAGCTCCATCTTAGATTGAAATTTACTGTTTCTGCTGCCTTTTATATGTATTATATACTGTGTATTTTCTTATTGTCCTTACCCTAGAACCAGTTTTGTCCAGGTCCAGATCTGCACTTCTTTAACTGGCCATTGGTGAGTTATTTATAGCTGTGGAGCTGCAGTGCCAGCCTGCACCCTTTGCACTATCACGCATGCCTGTGCTCCTCTATACCACTTCCTGTGTTTCCACCTCTGAAGACCTCTGTTCTTTCTAGTGCATCATTACATTAGAGTCTTAAATATGCAATTCTTTATAGAAAAACTGCTTGTTACTGTGATCTATATAAAATCAGTCTTGTATCATTCAAAACCAAACGAAAGTAAAGCAAATTAGGTCACCAGAAAAAATGCCATTTCAGCTGAATCAAGCTTTGATGATGTTTCTGAATTGCTCTGGTGTTGTGGTACGTGCCCTTTCCCAGTGCAGCGTTTCATCCTCAGGCAAATTGCTATTACATGCATGACCTTCACAGGGGTCTGCAGTTAAAACATGGCTGGGTGAAAGGTGGGTAGGGCAAGGAGGAGGGGGAGCTGGGGAGAATCGGTCAACCCCAGCTGCAGGATGTGGATCAATGCTTCTGCTTCTCAACATAACTGGGAGCTTTTATGAGAAGTCCTGTCAGTTTGCCAGCAACGGTCTAGCAGGTTTTGATCTACTGCTTGTCCTAGCAATGCGAGAGTGTAGAAAATGATAGCTGAGCTGGGAGTGCTTAAGATTTCTCTCTTCTCTCTCCTGGTTATTCAAAGGAGCCTTCACTGGAAAGGCTGCACTGCTTTCCAGACATCTTTTATGAAAGCTAAAGAAATCCCAGTGTGATTTCTCACCTCCAGTTTGGGGTTACTCCTGGGTGTGTGCCACTGGGCTTCCTTTAGGACCACAAACCACCCCACACAAATCAGAATGACTGAAACAGGCCTGAGAGAGCAAGGACGGCATATGACTGACTGAATCGTTCAGGGAAAAAATGGGGTTTTTTGAGGGCAAGGACAAACTGAAAGGCAGAGGTTGCCTACCTCTGCTGTGCCAGCTCTAAAAGGGACTCTCTTCACTGGAAAGTCTTGGCTATAGCTTTTTTGGATAAGCTAAACAAGAACCATACGTACTTCTGGAGCATGCCCGGGGGGAGCACGATAGCACAGAGAAATCCGAGTGATGTGTGCAGATACCATCTCTGCTGAAATCAGGGACCTGGAGTTATGCTGGGCCAGCATTGTTGTCACCTTGGCTGACCAAGCTCAGCAGTGGCATCCTGGGGACCAGAGGGTGAAAGAACCTCTTTGGCCCTTAGCTTTCTCGCTGCCACTTTTCTCATAACATGCTAGAACCAGCTCTCCATCATTTCTTTCCTAAGTGAGACTCTTAGCAACAACCTTTGTGTGTGTTAGAGAGCAATAATCAAATCAGCCTGCCTTCTTGTTGAAGCAGAACAAATCCATGGCTGTGTTCCCAGTTGTAAACAAAGGTAAACAGATGTGGGACTGTGGTCATCTCCTTCCCAACAGGAGGGATTATCAGAAAACCTCCATAAATAATGAAAATGTAAATGGGGCATAAAATTCATTTTTAGACATAAACATAAAGCCCTTTGCATACCACTTTTCCAGTTTAGGAGAGCAATCCCTGTCTTGCCTAATAAAATTAGAGTGATTTTCTTCTCAGTGAATAATTTAAAACTTTGAACTCTCCACAAAACCCCTCTCACGTTTGATTGTTTGTTTTCCCCTTGTTGTGTTTACTTGCTACTTAGGATGAAGAGGCTTTCTTTCCCAGCCATTCCCTTTTTCCCCTTTCACTTACCCCCGAATGCCCGCCCCAGCCCTCATTTAGACCTCTTCTTATGCTTCCAGATCTCTCAGCTGCATGCTATTACCTTTCCTAGATTCTATCCCAGCCTTTCGGACATCAACTCACGTGCTTGGTAATGGCATTTCACAAGCAGTATCAGATCAGCAGTCAAGAGGGAAGTTGAAAATAATATAAATTTGAGGCAAATACAGCTGCATTCTCAGTTCATGTCCCATAGCTGGGCATAGAAAATGGTATATATTACTATTCCCTATGTATGTTGCGATTATCATTATCATTTGCAGGTCGTTTCAGAGACTGGGTTTGTTCTCAGGAGAAAAAAGCAAAGCAGAACAACCCACCCTCCTGCTATACCTCCAGTCCTGACACAGAATCAGTTGTGGCAGATTTCATATTGAAATAACATCTGTCTTGAAATCAAGGAGCAGCTGGGCAGGAGTGGCACTACGTGCAGCCAGCTTACAGAAGACCAAGGCTCCAGAGCCTCTATACAGTGTGTGTCCCCTTGGGAGATTAGGTGGCCTGGGAGCTGGGTTGCCCCCACCGGCACAAATACTCTGCCTCTTATTTGGGGTGAGGAGGCTGCCTGAGCACCTATTCCTGTGCCTTAGCTGAAGATCGTGTCAAACTGGGGATGCTCCTACCACCTGTCAACATAGTAGTTTATTTTGTGGGAGTGTGGTTTGTTTTTGTTTGGTTTGGGGTTTTTGTTTGCTTTTGTTTTTCTTCCCAAAAATGGTATCAGGGATCTCTGAAGGCAGATCCCAGAAGATCCTAGGCTGGCCTTCAGGAGGAACCTCTTCTGGAAGGCAAGAGCTGGGCAAGCAGCTAATGTTCTTTAAAATGCAAGGTCTTTAAAAGCATTTAGGCTGCATTTAGTGATGCCGAAGCACAGAGCCCTATCTTGTTGCAGAGGGAGAAAGTAGAACTGCACAGCAAGGCTTGGTTAGAGGATCTGGAGCTGAGGCTGCTGCCAAATTTCTTGAAGCTTCTTTGGTTTTGGCATCTACTGAAGGATGATGAAATAGATACCAGAAGATTGCCCCATTGTATGGCAGTTTGCAGGTGTCGCTCCCATGGGGTGCAGGAAGCTGCCAGTGTGCAGGGGTGTGCTTTGCCATCGAGCCAGCCACTGGCACAGGAATTTGCAGAGATGGCTTCCAACCACCCAGAGTCACATCCTTCTTATCAGAAGGCATGGATCTGTGCTTGCACAGCTCTCTGCCTTGACCACAAGCATCACTCCTGGCCATCAGTCTGCCTCAAGAACATTCCCCATAGTGCTGGCAGTTAGAAAAAATTATAATTTGCAAGAGGAAGAACCTGCCACACAGATCATTATGGATTATAGCAATCCTACCCCTTGGGAGAGAGTTCACAATTTCTTCTGTTTCAAATTGGAGAGAAAAATAGAAAGTTGTGGAATGCAAATGAAGTTAAAAACAGTTCAGAAATACTCATGAGTTCTGATCATCTCAGGTTACTTCATTGTTTATATTTTTCCCCTTTTTTGATCCCATCACAATACTGAATGACATGTTTTATAAAGTGGGTATGTACAATTCTAAAATATGACAGCAGGCAGAATGTAGCCCAATAAGCTGATGAAGCCGAAATCACATATTTAAATGCTATCTAAACAAACTGAGGTAGTTGAAACTGCAGCCCCACATACCCAAGTTTCCTCTCTCTTGAAGTGAGCTATTTGAAGTTAACATGTTCTAGTGAAAACATCTTAGTTTTCAACATAAAGCATTTTGTTGAGAAATCTTGTCTGGTTTGCTTAAGCATCCATAGTACACCATATTTTACTTTGCATCTTTACAAAAGCTGGTGAGGATGCTGCCTCTGCAGGACACATTCCTGTGAACAGTGAGGCTTTTGCTTCAGGGCGGAGGGTGAAAAAGGTAAACCCCAGTTTGATCCAACCCAGAATGACAATGTTTGATTGTGCTCTTGTTGAACTGAAAACCGTTGAATGCAGATTGGCAGAAAGGGATTACTCTATCCAAATAATTTGATTTTCTTTCTAATCAGAGCATCCCTTGGCAAAAGCACGGCAAATGCAGTAAATGCTGGGTTTAGGCACATCTTGCAGGCTGTTGTGGATTATGGTTGTCTCTTAGCCCATATAACTTCATGTGAATTCACTTCCTCTGGTGCTTGGAGCACTTGGAGAACTCAGCTTAACCTCATCTTTCATGAGAGGTCACTTGTACTCTGATGTCCCTGGAGACTCCCCTGGCAAGCACCACAAACCAGGCAGTATTTTGGGATAGAGAAGTGCCATCTCTCCTGTTGATGATTTCCAGTATCTATAAAGCAGTTTAATGTTTGTTGGAACAAAATCTGGAACATAAGGGTTTCTCCTCTGAGCCGGGTGCCCTCACCAGATGACAACTGCTCTGGCTCATTGAATGTTTTAGTCTTTGTGGAAATTATATCAATTCCAGCAGGAGGACAAAATGAGGAAAATTTACCCCTGAGTGCCCAGAACTGTCCTGGTGTAACGTTGCTCTCCTGAAATGCTGTGAATCCGGGTTCCCTTCTCTAGTCTGGCAGACCTGAAGCCAGGCTTGGGATCATCCAGGCATCTTTGATTTCATTTTATAATGCTCCTAGGGCCAGTATGGGAGGGGGACAAAGGGGTCCCTGATGTTTTTGAGGGAGAAGAAGGAGGTTTAAAATGTTGCAATGCTGGCAAATATTTATTCTACATGCAGTCCACAGTGGTTTCTCCTGCCCTTGGAGAGACAGAGTCACAGTGGGACCCCTACCATAGTCCTAGCCTCTTACACTCTATGGTTTGCATTGGCTGATGCCTGGATAAACCAATCTCTGTGGTTGCTTTCAGTGATGTAATGAAGAGGATGATAGAATCAGATTTGGTGCCAGAGAGAAAAAGACGGAGATGCTGATTTAATGTCCTAGCCCATCTCATTTCAGGTCATAGAGAAAGTGGAGAGCGGAGCTGCAGCTCCGGGACCATGAACCATGGTGCTGGCACTAGAAGAGAGCTGCTCACTGGAATGAGACTGATGGCTAATGACTGATGCAAGGGGCTGAAGTTATCAGTCAGCAGTGCTCAGTACATGCAGATAAAATTCCAAGGAGGTGACCTGCTTTGTCCTGTGCCATTTCTTTAGTTTGTGTCTTGTGAGATCTGTGGAGGGGGGGGGGGAGAGGGACAAATGATTTGTTTGTATTAATAAAAGCTTATTTATAGCACTGTGGATTTGCATGCCGCTTTGCAAACTTAGCTGTGTTCCTTACTTCAAAGAGTTTATATCTCTAAGATGTTTATAGAAAATCCATTGAATAAACTCAATTATTTGGAGGGGAACAATGGTGAGATGGGAATAATCTAACCTTGTCCTTAGAAGTGAATTTACACCTGCATGAGGTGAATTTGAAGCATTATGCTGATTTACTTGCTTAAGTGCCTGGCTAAAAAGCTGACTTTTTTGTTTGCTTGCTTTCTTTAGTCACAACTTGTGTTTTGTGCAAGAAAAGTGCAAAACGGTGCTGTTTTCTGAAACTGACCCCTGCTGTGTCTGACCAGTAAGTGAGGTTTTTCATTTCTTTTCAGCACATAGAAATGCCTTTTCTTGTCTGCATCTTTATTGTTAGTACCTCATCTGAGAGAAACATCTGCTGCTTGCTCAGTATCCTTCTTGGACTCATGCTGCCTTCTTTTTTCTGATCCCAAGTAAGAGCAGCCTGAGCAAGAGGAACATCTCCAACGTTCCATGTGCCCAGCTACTGGATGTTGTCTGCCTGTGGCTTCTGGTGGTGGAGAGAAGATCAGGGAGGTGAAGTGGACCTCTGCTTTCCCTGCAGCAGTCCTGGCTGAGCATCCTCTGGAATACCAGGGCTACTGGGTTTGAAGTTTGGTGAGCAGGAGCTCATCCAGTCTCCAGTCCCTGTCTCTTGCCCTCCCATCTGCTGATCTGTTATGATGTGGCATCTTCTGCCAGGTACAATGAAGGCTGATCATCCTTCCTCTTCTGGACTAGCCATCAGTGCTGGAGGTAAGTAAGTCTTGGCTAAGCACACAACAAAATATTGCTGGGGCCAAGCAGGGAGGAGGGGACCTTACAGATGTACTTTCACAGGAGTGAATTTTGCCATCCTGAAGGTCCTGGAAAAACAAAGACCTGGCACTGACTGAGCTTAAGTCAGTGTTTTTTCAGTCTCTGTCAGGCTGCTGCCTTAGGCTATCTCTTGGCTGGATTATGCCATAGGAAAGGTCTGTATGCACTCCCTGTTTAGAGACCATAACTGAATACTAAAGTCTTCAGCAGCATCGAGCTAGTGATGCAGAGCAGTCATGCTGTAATGAACCTGGATTTGGCTTCCCTGTTCATCAAGGCCTTTCATCTGCTTTAAATACAAAGGAAGGGAAAGTCAACTAGTTTGGGCCCATCTCTGTGGCAAGCTGCTCCCAAGTTTGAGTCACGCTCAGATCCAGAGGCTAACTTTGTAGTTGGAGCCCACCTGTAGCATTAATGGAAGTGTTTCATTTAAAGCAGCATGGAGCTGGCTGCCAATGCTTGTGAGAAACCTCTCGTGCTGTTAGCAGGCACTGGTCCTGTTGGGAAGGGGGTAAATCAATTCTGCTGGCTCTGGGAGGCACAGAGCTCATTACTTTCCTGGAGTAGAGAAGTAATAGGAGAAGTGAGGTGACAGCAGGACAGAGAATGAGAAAAGTCTTATATGCGGATCCCTCGCTGTTCTTTACTTAGCTGTGTGGATTCAGGGATGGGAGGGTTGGGGTAGGTGCTGAATGGGGCTGAGCACACACAGGCATGCAGAGCCAGCATCTGGGCTACATGTCCAGAGCTGATTCTGTAAAGACGGCTCGAGTCTAGTGTGTGCTCAGCTAGCACAAACAGCTGCCCAAGTATGGGTGAGCTCTGTGGGACACCGGGGTTGGGCTTGTACCTGCTGACCAGATGCACTGTATTACCAGGCTTGCTTGGTCCTGGTGCTGATGTGAGCTGTGATGTGTTGCTATGAGCAGTGGCAGTAAAAGCTCCATTCTTGTCTTCTCCTCCTGGTGTGGCACTTGACTTGAGTTTCAACCAAAAATGCTGCACAGATCTAGACTTTTATTTTTTTTTAATTCTGTCAGTCTAAAAGATTTCCTATCACTGTGATTTATATAAATTGGGAGGTACAGCTTCCTGGCGTTCTTTATGCTTTAGTGGCTTTTAGAGCTGCATTACAGCCAAAAAAGAAAGAAAAGGAGGGACAGGTGTTAATTTAGGAGAAAAAGGAAGCCACCAGAAAACCTGACTGTACATCTACCAGGTGCTTTTTCTGTGTTCAGGGAGTTTATGCAACCAACAGTGGTTAAAGCAAGTTTGCCTGTAGCTGCTGCTGTTTTGCTTATGAAAAGCAGGGGCCATCTCCAGAGTTGTGCTGTGGGAGCTCCAAACTGCTGAGCATTTCCTCAGGGTGGGCTGTCTTACTGTGAACATGCTGCTTGGTGAATTTTCCCTCCTGAGCTCAGCAAGCCTCAGCTCCAAACCCTGCAGGGGTCCTTCCAAATGGTGCCCCATGTGCCAGGGGTGCTGATGGATCAAATCGCCCCCAAGTGATGGTGTTGAAATTTGCTCAGGAGGCTGGGTCTGTCACACACCTTGTTCACAACCTCTTCAAGTTTGATTCCTTGAGCCTTTGAGAGCAAGGAAGGAACTGTGCTTTCAAAACGACTTGAGAGGCTCATCTTAGTCTAAGGCTGGATTTTCTGTCTTTCTCATTGGCAAAGAGGTTACCCTTGCTTTGCAGTCAAAAATTGATCCAGAGGGAAGCATTTACCCCTCTTTGACTGTTCAGTATTTGGTCCCTAGATGATATGATTGATATACAGTGTGCCGTATACTTTATTAGGTGAAAAAGTACCCACTGAGGCATAGTATCATTTCCAAGGGTGACCTTGTGACAGCGGGTGGCAGCAGTGCACATAAAAATGATAAAAGTCTGGCTAAAATCCCTGGCTGCTTAGGTTGAAGAGATGGCTCAGAAGCTGTTGATAGATGGGTTAGATTAACAGATACGTGTAGGCTCAGACATTCACTTTTCTTTAAAAAGGCAAATCGGAAAGAAATGAATGCAGATGAGCACACAGAAACCAAGAGAAAGGCAAATGCAAGTGAAAAGAGGAGAAAGAAAGGAGAAGGGTTTGCTTTTTTAAGAGAAAGCACTCTTCATGAGGAAATATGGCCAGACCGAGGTGTTGATATGTTGGCTTGTGCTGCAGAGGGAAATCGGAAAGTAGTCTGTGCTAAATTGTACATGGGTTTCTCTCTCACTGTAAAGTTCTCTGTCTTCACTTGGTTATTTGTTGTGTGTGTTTGTAGTGAGTTTTCTGGCAGTGTAGATAAATTATCATATTGATTTTTCTTTCTCACTTTTTTTGTGGGAGGTGGTGGCAGGAATGGGGAATGTTTCTGTCTATTGCATAGAAAGCAGAGTGGCTGTTAACAGCCTGCTGGGTTTAGCCTCCTACTGTACAGGAGAGACACCTGAGCCAGAGCCTGGAAAACAGCTCCCTTCAGCTGCAGAGGAGCTGGGGGTCTGCATCCAAATTTGACAGTCAGGACCACTTCCGGTACCCAAAAACATGAATAAAAATTCACATAATGGCTCCCCAGAACTGTATATATCACAGCTTAAGACAAGGAATATCATAAATTGATAAAATTAATGATTAATGTGATGACGGTCAATGAAACAGACTTTGATTTTTGAGCTGTCATTGCACTGGGAGTATAGAAGCAATGCTTTCTGTTCAGCACCATTTGGGTTTTCATGCCCTACTTTGGCAAGACAGAGATATTAAAGGTGAACAGCTGGGAAAAGGGCTTGAAGCAGTCAAGGGAAGAGAGAAGAGATTAATATATCTGCTCAAAAGCAGGAGATGAAAAGGGAGACTTGTGCCCATGACATATACTACCTTGAATCACTCACCACTGACAAATGGATTTGCTGTCCAGAGTATGTTATTTCTCACACTACGGAAATGTTGATCAGAAGGGAAACTGGTGACCAGGAGTTACGACCTGAATTTCCCTGAGTTACTTTTCAAGGGAGGGGGATCTGCTAGCAGGTTGAGAAACACACAAACTTAACCTTCAGTTCCCCAGACTGTAAAGTGTCCCTTAGAGGGTGCAAAAGAGTGATCCTCACTAAAAGTGGCTATGCATTATTAGCATTTACCAACCTTCCACATCTAATCATTCTGAGTTTGTTGCTGGAAGTAATGTGACTGCTATGCAGTCTCTGTTGCCTTTTTATACCCTAGCATGCCCCAAGGAGAAGTGCTGCCCATAGCCAAACTGATAATCCAGAAAGTAGTGTCAGTGCGCTCTTAGTTATGCTGTGCTGCACATCAGATCTTCCTGTGGCTGCGTCATGTTTGTTCATCCCAGTTTTCAGTGTCCTCTGCCACTATGATGTACATGAAATGAGGCCTCTCTGATGGTTACCTTCTTTGCCTGCTTTTGTGGGCAGGAAAAGAAGGATGGAGAGCGGAAGAAGTGTGAAATGTAAAAGGATGGCAACAGCAACAGAGAGTGGAGGGGTTGCTGCTGGGGAAGCTTCTGACACCGTGTGCAAAATGGCACATGTGGGACTGAGAGCTGAGGCCAGTTCTGTTCCTGACAGCTCAGGAGAGCTGCTGACTCCAAGGCAGATGTGTCTGAGGAATAAAGCTGGGATTTCAGGGAGGTTCGGAAAGAAAAGGTCTGGGGATGGCACGACAGTCAAGCATAGCTGTCAGATTAGCTAGAGTAATGACCTGATCCTATGAATATTTACTTCCAACTATTTATAGGGCCATGTGTTAGATGTTCTTTATAGTTATTTTAGTAGAATTAATGCTAGTGGATATTCTCAATGAAAAACGCTTCCCATGAGTGAGTCAAATCAAATAAATGAATGTGCTGCTCACCATAAAATAGCAAAGGTACACTTAATTTTCCTGCTAGGATGACATCATTTCTGTGGAGACACTAGCAAAATACCTCTAGTGCATACACTGCTTTGAAATGAAAATAGCTAGACCATAAGGTATTCTGAGTGCAATGCAAAAATGACTTTGAAGGCTGAAAAGAAACATGTACGTTTTGACTTTGATTTTTACTTCAGTTTTGGAATTGTCTGGGTTATACACAGCTACCTCAATCAAAATTGATGCAGAGTAATTAACATTTCTGTGTACATATGGCAAAGAGGTTGAGGACAATAAGAATTCAGATACTGAAATGAAAGCCATCCCTTAAGAAAACATAGGCTCATTACTTGAAACAATTGGTATGACTCCAGAAAAAAAAATTACTGTTAGATAAATATTCATTATGGATAAGGAAAGGTGCTTTATCATACATTTGGAAGTCACAGTGATACTGAAGTTCTGTTTTGAAAGCAGGTAATGAAAATGCTAGAGAGCCATTGCTATCATTGAACATCTTAAAATATACATGACCAAATGAATCACACCTAGGAGTTCAGGAAAGACACAGTCCAGAAGAGTACACATTGTGAGCAAACACATCAGAGAAAGGTGTGCACATACAGGAACGTGAGAGGCAGTAGGATTGCATAAGAGTATAACATTTGTTTTAAAAATACTTTGAAACCACAGGTAATAAAGGATGGTTTACCTAGCATTAAATTTGGTCCAAAAAAAGAGACATGATTAGAAGAAGAGAGAGAAAGGAAGGCAACTGATGCTTTTCAATATTGTTTTGTAGAGAACATTTCTTGTGGAATTTAGACAGCTTTTTTTTTGTGGGATTACAGATTTAGTTCACAATGATAGTAGTTCACATGATGTACTTATCCAAGGTGTTGGACTTAGTGCTATGGAAGCTTCTAATTAAAGTTTAGCACTGGGTAAACTAAACATAGCGCACATTTTAGTGGATTTAGTGCTTGCTACGTTTAGTTTACCCACTGCTAACCTGTAATTAGAATCTTTAATGGCACTAAGACGTGGTAGGTAACCCACTGGACCCTGATGGGATCTTCTTGCTGAAAGCTGCCTTTGAACATGTACTGAGAAAATTAAGAGCCCTATTCTGTGTTTCTACTGCCATGTGCAGGACCAGCAAGGCAGTTTGTGGAAGTCTGTGAACAGCAATGTTTCTGGGAAAATCCTGAAGAAGCAGAAGGCATTTACAAGGAAAAAGTAAAGGATAGGCTTAAAACTTGAATTATAGCTGGTTATCATTTTTCTTCTGTTACTACACGGTTTTGCACCACATATTTAATGTAACTTTTGGGCAGAGGAGGATGATGGAAATTAATCTCTGGTTTAATGTTGCTAGCTGCTTTATTGTTCAGTTGTGGATAAATACAATCCCTATCTCTAATTCTAAGAAAGCCTACATGACTGTACACGCAATTATTCTTTTTATCTCCAGACTCCGTCCATAATACCTACTTTCTTCCTCTTTTCTAAGACTGGGCCCAGATACTGTCAGCTGCTACAGACTAGCTGAAAATCCAAACCCTCCTGACTAACCGGCAGGAGTTTCAGTGCCTGTCACAACCTGCTGAGGAAGTTTGCTTCACAAAGTCCCTACTAGATCATAGGAACTAGAGACATGACAGAAAGAAAAAGGAAGCAACAACCAGCTGAGTAGCAGAGACCTCCATGGGAGTAGTTATCTTCTGAAAGTTGTGACTGCGCAGTGGAAGCTACACTATTATTGTTCTTCAGTGCTTTTGTTATATATGGCCTGAACCCAGAGTGGTCTAGGAATGAGGAAAAATCAGAGCTGCAGCTAGACCTGAGAGTCCTTATAACCCACAGGTGACTTGTGATACTGTCGTGACATGGAGAGGCCTTGTATAGCAGCAACATATCCAGTATAGCACCAGTATAGCCAGTAATATTAAGTCCCAGGTAAGCTTTTTCTGTATGTTACACTAAAGTGCAGAACGAGAGAAAGAATGGCAATTGCGTTGACCTAAAGGCAAGAGGAAAGTGGCCCGAATGGGGCAGTATGTCCCTTAGAAAGAAGATGAATAAAAAGGCATTTATTAAAGTTATAATGTAATAAAGAATGGCTCAGATGTAAGATGGTTTAGCACTTCTGTTTTCCTTCTTTCATAAAGTAAGAATGCTAAGACTAAAAAGGAGAATTCAGTACTGGAAAAAAGAAATATTTGTCTGCTTATAATTAAACTACAGAACAGATTGCCATAGGTTGATACTGAAATACTTTATTAAACCTGAATGTCTGTATTCTATTATGCTAATTACTGTAGCTTGCACTGCATTCTCTTCATATCTTCATGTCTGCCTATCAGGAATAGCCAAGGTGGTCATAATGACTGTTGTTAAAAATACTGAGGGGTAGACAGACTTCTTACGTCTGCTTCAGGGCTTAAACTAATCTTCAGCTACCAGAGAACTGCTGGGGACAGAACATGGTTTGGAGGAAAGCTGTGGTGGGGTAAAATGCAGGCTATGGCCAGAGCCGAGGAATGGGACTGTTTCACCTTGGTTCTGGTTTATCATCTTCAGTTCTTAGTTCTGGACTTTCCTTCCTGGCTTTTGCTTCTTCACATGGTGTAAAGAGGCACAGTGCTTTTGTTTCAGCAGCATGCTACAGATTTGCCCCATGCTTTGCCTAAACATAAATGCATCGATATGGTGACTATCCCTGCTATATCAGTCAAACATACAGTCCTTTTCACAGTACCCAAGGAGAGTTTGCACTTGGGGGAATATTTTCTTCTTCCATCTAAAAAAGCCCCAACCCCCCCAAAAACTTCCATCAGAGATACAGGGAAAAAGTATTTGTTTCTGGCTGGGTTTGATTTTGTTTTTTTTTTAGCTTAGAATGAATAAACATCCTGTGAGCAACCAAGCAGAGAATTTTGGTCCTGCTGAGGAAGTCTCACTCTTCAGGTGCTCACTTGCAATTTGCAAGCAGAACAGTTCTGAATATCTTCTGGCATGTAAGCTCTCCCTTCTCTGGATGATGGAGTTTTTTGATTCCTTGTATTGTGCAAATATTCTTGCAGGGGGGAGGCATGCTGAAGACAAGCCATTTGATCTTTTGGAATCACCAACCTCTTTTAATCTTGTTTTCCAGGTTTGTAAACGTTACCCCTACACATACAGCTTCTTGTTACTCTCAGATCTTCACACTTACTTTTTGATTTCAAACAGCAACATTTGCCCTGTCTCTCAATGTGCTGCTTCACATTTCCCCAAGAAAAAGAAAGACTTCTGGAAATGATCACTAGATGGCTACACTAGCGCACAGGATTTCACATCTCTGCTTTTCCAGACCCTCAAACCATTTCTCACAGCCCTCTATAGTTTGTAATATCTTTGGTCTGAATTGCATTTCAGCCACAAAATGCAATTTCCATATCTTCAATTTTCTTCTCAGCATGTTGCAGTATAATTCTACACCATTCAAATTTATTGTACAAAGAAGTTGCTGGGTCTTAAATGGCATCTAACCCCTGGAGCATCTGATGGTGTCCACTGCCGGAAACAGGATCCTGGGCTGCATGCCCCATTGGTTTGATCCAATAGAGCAACTCCCGTCTTTCTGGACTCTCTGCAGAAAACCTTTGGAGTTAATTGGGCATGGTCTGGTGTGTCGATAGACCTGGCTCTGGCTGAGCAGCTCCGAAAGCCGTGAGACTGGGGACAGTCTGTGATTCAAACCCTCACCAGTCAACACTGCAGTTTAACAGGATTGCATGGGATTTCTAAAGGAGAGGGGGGAAGAAAAAAATCTGTATATTTGCCTATTGTAAGCTAAAGCAGACTTTGGGAACAAGAAGCAGCAAATACCAGAGAAGCATTTGCCTCTCTCATTATCTTGTTTCTGTCTCTCATTCAAACCAAAGACTAATGCAAATGTTAAACTTTCCAACAGAAATGATTTCTTGCAATAGTTGGCAGGAAGGACCTAATAAAAAGGCATGCCAGGATTAATTTTCTTACTGCTGTGTTCAGATCCAAGCAGAATAGAAACGCATTCCTCTGCCGCTCAAAGTCCCCATTTGTGGCCTTACAACAGATCCTCCCACATGCTCATGAGTAGTTACAATAATGACATTTATGTAATATCACTGGGTGTTTATAGCTGTGCGGTCTTAATGTGTATCTGGATATAAATAATATGATCATGGTCTCTGGCGAGGCGGAGAAATGTTATCTATGTTTTACAGATGAGGGAATTGAGGTAAATGGGGGAGAAGTGAATAACTGCTCTCACATGTAAGCTGTGGCACCCTGCTGTATGCATGGGCAGCACAGGGTGTGGGCCCTGGGATACCAGCCTCCCGGCAGAGGGCAAGCACTGGATGCTGCTAGCAGCTTTACTGGCTGGGGACAGGAGAACAAGGCAGGGGGAGCATTTTGCAGAGAGCAAGATTGGGCTGAAGAGACCTGGTATGAATGAAAGAAAACACCTGGCTGAGGAATCAGGTGTGTGGTGTGCTCTGGCACCATCCCAAGGAGAAGAGGACTAGAAGTTTCCATGTTAGCTGTGAGCTGGATGTTCTGGAAATGTGGTGTGAAAAACTGGGCTATACATATGTTTTTATATGGCATATTTTGAACAGGAGTCCATGAAAGAGGAAAAGCATCAGAAAAGAAGAAACTAGAAGAGCACGGGCTGGGTCTCTCTGCCACATGGACATTTGTCACAACACTGTCTTCTGCTCCACAGCTCACAAGAAGCTTTTCTTAGGGACTTCTTTTTCATGAGTGGATGAATAGTTTTTGCTTTACTTTATCCAAGAGCAGGGGAGAAAAGAATCTGGGATTTAATAACCTCTTGCACCCCTCTAGGGCTGCTCTACATTGAGCTTTCCCTCAGCAATTATGCCCTTTCACAATTCATAGGATATGTCCCAACTCATGAACCATTTTGCTGAGATATTAAAGCCAGCTGTGGACCACAAAAGGAGGTGGCAGTCATCTATGCAGGAACATGCTTGTCCCTGAGGCTCTAAAACTGACCTTACTTCCTGGAATGAGCAGCTCCAGGTGGGAAGATGGGCGTCCAGATGTGGCAGACCCTGTCCCAGCTCAGGGGCTGGGCAATGCTCCAAAAACCTCAGGAATAAAAAGAATAAATTAGTTTATATTCTCTGTTCCAGCCCAGATCTGCCTGTGGGTTTCTTACAGCAGCAACCTGGCCTCAAAAACTGCCAATGCGTAACACAGTGTTTCATGTACTGCTCACTAGACAATTACTAGGAGAAGGCTGTTTCATATTCAAAGTTACAGAAATGTTGCCTCAGCAGTCAGTCTTCTAGCCAGGAGCACTGCCTTCCTCGTCCTTGTGCCAGACTTGTCTGTCTGTCCAAATCTCAGGGCCTTGTTTCATTTGGGATTAGTTTTATTCAGCATAAATTTTGAGATTAACAAGGAAGTTTCCTAAACTCAGAGGTGAAACAAGTGCTGCGTGAATTCGGTGCTCACAAACATATGATGCAAAGCTTCCCATGACTGTGCTCAAATCCAGCTTGAAAGAGAGACTTTTTGGAGCCACAAAATACTTTTATCTGCAGGATTGAAATGGGGTTAGTAATTTCCTCGAAGAACAGAAGAAAACCGGCTGCTTTGGGTCATGCAGTGTGCTTGCATGCCTTTGAAGTAGTCTTTCTAAAATTAATGTCCCAGTGCACAGTCAAACTTGCTTGGGTATTTTTTCCCCTTTATATTTTTTGCTGACACTGAGAGGTCTTTGGGGTCAATAAGGCTATTTTTCATCTCACTGGATAACCTGAGGAGGGTGATGGGAGCTGGGAAGTGCATAGATCTCTACCATGCAGTGAGTTTCAGAAGAACAATCCCGAGCACTCATTCAGACTTTGGTTAAGCATGAGCTGCTCCCAGTTCTGGAAACAGTCACTGTCACTGCTGTAAATTCATGTTGTTGTGCTTTCTCTCCTCATTACAATTTTTCAAAAGGAAAAGGCATTCATCAGCTCTGACATCAGACAAAAACTAATGAGTTGTGTTACCCAAGCCTGTTCAGCAGCGAGAGCACCAAGAAAAGCGTCACAGCTCACTCTGCCCACGTGGACCACAATAATGTGTAAAGAAGCAAGAGGCCTGCAGTAATTACAAACAGAAAATAATTACCGAACCCCATCCTCCAAGGGGGAGTGTGGTCAAATGATTTTAACTCTGAACTGCTGAGCAGGACTCATAGATCAGTGCCTAGTCCTGCTAATGGCTGTGGGCAAGTGATTTAAATCTGTATTTTGATTTCTCTGTAAAGGGTATGTGACAACTGTGGTTTCTGGAGAGAATGGGTACTGTGTAAATGTGGGCTCTGATCTCCCTGGCTTATTGGAGATGTACTCTAGTGAATAACAGCAGAGGATGAGCCTTTGAGTATTGCACATAGTTCTGGAGGGAACTTACAAATGAAAAATACTAAAAATGAAATGGGTTTAGCGATACTTGGAGATAAAGTTTAGTAGCAGAGATATATCGTCTTGACCAAAGTAACTTTCAGAGCAACTGCTTTCCTCCTTGGCACCATTTAAGAACTTGCTTAAAACTTGCTTTGGTGTTTGTGATGCTCAGTAATCCTGTGAGCAACAAATATGCTGATGCTACTTAGTGTTTAGGTCCATGCTATCTTACTGCTGTATTGCATTCCACCATCTTTATGATCACCTGTTATTTGTCCTCTAACATTTGTTATTTCAAGCTCTGTGGGTTAAAGCTGGCTTGTGTTATGCCCATGTGCAGTACCTGCTACTGTGAATTGAGGTCATACTGTACTGTCATGTAGTTAATAATTGGTTTTCTGGTCCATGCTCTTGAGGATGACTCTGGACTGCCTGGTCCTATTTGGGCTGCTGCTACTCTGACGTGGCATTCCTTTGCTTTTCTCATTTTCACCTTCACTTCGGTCCAAGTAAGCTGCTAAGTATAACTGAGATAGAGCAGGTGATATCGTTGTTTTCCTCTGAATACACAGATGCATCCTGACACCTCCTAATCCTCAAAGCCAGGGTGTCAATAAAAATTGGAAACGCTGTGGCATCATCACATCTCACCTTTAATATAATCCTAACACAGGGTCTGTGGCCTTGGGAATGTGACGGATGAGTTTTTATGACTATGCTCAGTTACTTTATAATGGCATACAATGATTGTGCTGTCAATAACTAGCTATAACCTCTGCTTGCTTTATGGGTTGTTCTGCTCCCTTAACTGCTACTCTACAGCCCGGAGGCCTAAATTTTAAAATCTGTGCAAGAAATAATGTGCATCTGCAAAATTAAGACTTATATTCCTCTCTTATTAATCAGCCCTTTTGTGACAGCTCTGATTGTGTTCCATGCTATATTAGCATGACTGCAGTGCTTGAGATCCATCCCACTTCTCATTCTTTTCTTTCTCTGATTCCCTTTTTAACTTTTAGGCTAAGAATGGCCATTCAGTCAGAAGGTGGCAGGTGTGAAGTGGCACAGTTTAACGGGGGGGGGGGGGGGGGGAGAAAATCAGCGAACAATGTATTTATTAGACTGTTTCATGTTAAGAGAGAAGGAAGGGATTTTCAGATAATGGAGAAGAAAAATTAGAGAGCAGCGTGACTAGATCTGAATTCAGATTGAAACCAGGTAACTTCAGAGTTTCTTGTTGGTTTTGCTTTTTTTCTTTCCCCTCTAGCTCAGGACAGCCTTTGAAGAAAAGTCAACAGATAAGAGAGATAGGCCTAAACCTAAATTCCAGTCTCAATTTACTGAAGCCCTCGGGACTGCAGATTTTGCTACATGAGCAAGCTTTGCATTTCATGGCCAGGGTGGAGCCAGTTCGGATCTTTCCCTACAGTTTTCTCCAGCAAAAGCAACATAAGGAAAAGCTATGAGTCATACTAATGAGCTGAATCATAGCATCATCTCAACATCTCCGTTGAAAGACTAGGTGCCCTGAAGGTACTAATTAGGTCATGGTGGACCTAGGCAGTATTGCTGCGGACCACAACCCACCACGCCTGGACCTGGGGGGCTCTAGCTCAGCTCATTTTAGGGCACCCTGTCCAGCACTGCCCTGCTTCACTGTGGGCAGATTGCCTCCAGGGTGGTCTTGGACCTTTTCTCCGGGATATACCTTAGACACATCGCGCAGGAGGGTCCAACTCCAGCCCCATCTCCTGCTGCCCCCAGCTGGACCCTGAATGGGTTTGACTCAGACCTAACTGTCAGGACTGTCACTGAAGAGTGTACAGCTCTGCCCTCCTGGTTCATGCCCCAGGGAGCAGCACCCCACAGTGGGGTCACTTATGCTCAGCCCCCCTCCCAGAGCAGCCCCACTGGCCCTGCTCCCTGGCACAACAGTACAAATAAGCAGGTATGAATAGTGCTGTGAATATAACACTGTATGGCTAAGTGGAGAGGTTACAGGTTATTCTGACCTTGCATCAGACTTTGTTTGGACTCTCTGGTAGTCAAAAATTATTGTGAAACCTGTTGTTAGAAACAGTAAAAATTGGAAACAAAAAAAGCTGCAATTATTTTATGAAGGTCATTCATTCTTCAAGTTCAAAAAGACAGTTGGGTTGTATGAAAGTTTCACGCATAGATTTATCACAAGTTTTCAAGTGGAAACCTCAGCTACAACCTTTTCTTAATTTCTTCATTCTTCCTTGTTTCATTTTTCTTGTGGGGGAAACCTTCCCCTGCCCCTCCCCCCCACCCCCCAAGCCAAACAAGCAAACAAAATTGGGAAAAAAAAAACAACCAAAACCCCCACAAAAAAATCCCTCAAACAAGCAAACAAAAAACAAAGGAAGGAAAGGGGATATTATGATGAAAAGGAAACTGGGTTGGGTTGGGAAGGGAGTGGGAAAGTGGTACTACTACTCTTGTTTTGCTGTATCTTTATAAAAAAAACAAAGTTCTGAGAAACAGCCACCTGCCCAAAAAATAATTCGGATTATTTTAAAACATACATTTTACAAAACCTTTAATTGAAAGGTCGAGTCTGCCTGTATAAGCCTATCTTCTGGTATGATAGTTCTTGAAATAGGGACGGTAAAAAATATTACCATATTATTGATAAATTATAATCTTCCAGATGGAATAATGATCTTTGTGTAGAAGATAGAAGGGTCTTAGGAAATCTTGAGAATTTAGCTAGTGTACCCTATACCTTGAGAAAGGTTTCGCTAGTCCAAAGCTGGGAATTAAAATGCTATTTTCAAGAATGGTTTGCTTGCTGTTTGCACGATTGTTACTTCTGTAGTTTAGAGACTTTATGGAGGCTCTTGACATTTTTTGAGGCTTTCATTGTCTTTGGAATCCTTTCTCTTCTTATTTTGCTAACAATAGGCGTATTCTCTTTAGCGTGACATAGTGTTTGTTAATAGACAGTCATTATTTATGTGACAATATTGTTTTTATGGAATTAGTTGCTATGAAATTTAGGTCTGAGGTCTCATATCTTACACTCCTGCAAGTGTGAACATGTAGATGATGAAGGGATAATGCAAAGAGTCCATGATCTGGAGCAGCAAGAGAGCTGAAGCCCTTCGTCAGAGCCAGCAGAGTGGGTCAGCATCATCAGCTGAACTCAATTTGAGCCATACTGTTTGGGAATAGCATTTATCATCCCATGGAGCTTGCTTCACAGCCAGGACTGCCCAAAGACCAGATGAAACCTGAACTGACTGAAATGAAGGAAAAATGCTTTTCTCTACGGTGTACCAAAAACATGTTTTAACATAAATTTTCTGCTACTTCTCATGCGCGTCATAGCATTCACCTTGGTGCTTCTGGGTCATATCTGCTGTTGGAAGATAATAATGTGATAATGAGCTTTCAAGAAGTGTGGGTGCAGCCAGTCTTGGTAACACGAAGCTCTGGGGACAGCCAGCCCAGCTCCCTGTGCTGAGATGGGGATATTTTACTGCAGCATAGGCATGCTCCATACGTCTTCAAGGGCTTGTGGAGGGTTTACTTAAACTTTCTAAGCCATTCCAGCTCCAGAACAGGTAAAAATGACATTCTAGCAAGGATTATCAGTTAAACTCTAAGTGGCTTCTTGCTCATCACTTTGTTATTTTCAGAGATCAGGTCAAGGGGAACGATCAAGTGTGATGAGGGAATAATCCATTTGCTTCTGCTAAAACATGCCTAACAGAGCGAAAGGGAAATGGGCTATTCTAAAGATAGGGAAATAATCTAGCAAAAGAAAGATGGATTCATAAATACTATTGCTGAGGAAGCAGAAACTGTATTATTAAAAGAATTATTCTTTTGACCTCTAAATAATTCCAAGTCTATAAAAGGCAGACTTTTGTCAATAAATGAGTGTCATTAAGACAGATCCATACAGAAAAAAGATCATAAATCAAAAGGAGGGATGCAGTATCAGAGCACAGCTACAAATTGCTGTTCTGCTCATTTCTGCATTGTTAGCAACCTGCTGATAAATATGAAATGTGCACAAAATGTCTGTAGCTATTTCATCAGCAAATGGCCCAGCTTTTGAAATAGCTGGAGCAGGTGGTGTTAGCTGAACACTGGCTTGGAAGAAAAGACATTTGATATTGTGTTTCCGTCTTTGATGAGGGCCCCCGTAGAGCACTGACTTATTTCTATCGGACTTATTTTCCTTGTAACCTTGCTTCTAGGAGCACCCCAATGAGGGTTTGTTAGAACAAGGTGGCCCAGCCTGTAAGGCATGGTGGTGGTGATGTGCTTTAAATGTTGCACCTGATTAACTGCAGGATTTCCAGGGACAATCTGAATGCAGGGACATTTCTGGGGGGTGGTAAACCACTAAGTGAAGAAAGGAAAGAGATTAAACCTCTTGGCACACACACTGCTTCAAGCCTCTCTTGATTTTATTCCAGTTTAAAAAAAAAGAGGGGGAGGTGGGTAGCTACCTCAGCTGACCCGCTCGGACTACTATTCCCGTCTTATCTAAGGTCTATTGATTAATATATCATAATGTGCAGAGCATGCCTTCTCAGTGGGGAAAGGAAAAATAATTTTGCTAGGGGAAAATGGGGTCTACAGAGCCATCAGCAGAGAAAGGAAGAGAACTGGAGGATCTCCCAAAAGGAAGGGGAGACACAGCAATAATATACAAAAATTACGGAGTAGGGAGGGGGGAGGGAAGAGGGATGATAGAAAACCTCTATGTGGTCAGATTCAGGTGTCCAACCTAGCCTTAGGGGCCACACTGAGAGCACATGAGATTAGAGTAATAGGCATTTTCTGCAATTGACTGAGGGAGAGATTTCTTGCAGTATGGGTGTTCCTCTCTGGCACCCAAACCCATGTAACACATTGCAGTTGACTTACTTAACTGAGGTTGTGGCTGGTGCTGGATGATGCTCTGGACCTCCTGGCCTGAGCATCTTGACCTCTGCTCTGTCACAGTTCCCCTGCTGGCCTTGTGTGGAAGGGGTGGCCCAAACACACTTGCATGGGGCAGGCAGAAAGGGGACACAGTCAGGGGCAAGGTGGTGGTGAAAGAGGTAGGGACATGTTCCTGGGCAGATAGCGAGGGAAGAGGTAAGGAGCAGGGCAGAAGGGGGCACATGATGCAGAGCCTGGGGTTCACAGTAAGAGATGGCTGAGGGGGGACTGAAGTGGCAGGGAATAGGGCAGAACAAAGGCATGTCCTAAGAAGAACAATGCACTTTGGTTTGCAAAGAGCTTGGCCTACAGAAAAATATGACTTTACCCCCTCCTGCCAGTCTGCTGGATAACATTTGTTGAATTATCTAGGACCAGAGCTCAATAAAAAGATAAAGATATTATCTCTTTCCATTATTAAATTCAGATGGAGGTTCTCTTAAATGTAGTTATTTCAGAGGAATGGGTTATTTTTTCCCTTGATGTGTGAGATAGTGAGAAAGTAGGACTTTCTCCTCCAAGTTTAGACTGTGGTTTGTTGCTGATTAGAGGAACCAGAACTTCTCAGCACTTGGTGGCTCTAAGCCATCTTCATGAAGCTGGTGCAGTAAACACACTCTGACAGTAGGAATTAATGTTATAATCATATCAGGACTGTGAACCATAACTTGTTGATGAAGTTGTGAGAAGTGCACTTACCAGATATAGAATGTATGCAGAGCATTTGATGCATTAAATGTCAGATCCCCACAGCCTACATTCCAGAAATAAAAGAGGATAATTAATTTCCATACATCTTGGCACACTCCATTAGAACAGTGACAGCAGAAGCAAATGCTGTTACAAGTGGTTGCTGAAAAAAACTCTACTGAATTTAGGGAATAAGAACAGCAATTCGGGGTCAGTCGGCAAGTTCATCTCACTCAATATCTTCTCTTCATAATGGCTAGAAGCAAAGGTTTAAGGAAAACATATGAGAAGAAAGGGAGCACAGGGTGATATTTTCCTTGATCTTGTTCTACCTTCTAGCAGTTTGCAGTTCATGGACTTCATGTATTTTCATCATGGTGTTTAAGAGTCCTTGTTGAACCTATTTTTTATTTGTCTAACCATTTTATTTTTAACCCAGTTTTATTTTTGGCATCAGCAATGTCTCAGATCAGAGAGTTTCACAGCTTATGTATACACGTGTGAAAGAGCAATTCCTTGTGTTGCTTTTTAAACCTGCCACCTGATAAGTTCCCCGGTTTCTTCTTACTTATTTCATTGCAATATATTATGAAACTAAGTAACAGTCCTTTGTTCTGCTTCTCCAGACTGCTCATTAAGACACTGAGCTAGTTTATTTCCAATCTGAAAATCTCTATATATCATGTCCCCCCATATGGTTTATCATAACACAACCTTTCAGTACTTTGTGCGGTAAGTAAGGAATAGCTGAATTTCAAACCTATTTCTTCTCAGAACTGCTTGCCATCTCATGGCTAGCAGCCATGTCTGCTCACACCAGCACTTCTTTTCCTATAACTGCCACCGTACGATATTTGTCTTGATCCTGACACTGCATCTACATTTCAGGGCAAATTTCACTTGGGAACTCCTTACCCTTCTCCTGAGGAATTCTTTTGAAGTAGAGGTTTTCCCCCATTTTAGATATTCCTGGAAGCTCTTTTTTGAATGAGGGAAAACCCAGAGAAGTATTTGATAAGCAAGGCACTTACTCTGCTTTCTCATTTCAGCCTCCAGAGAATGAACGAAGTCAGTCAGCACAGCCTATGTTAATTTGCCTCGGGGAAGACCTCCTTTATCACAGAGAAGAGGGAGGACAAGGCAGGCAGATGTTGGTAAGGCACAATGAAGATCTAAACATCTAGACGTGTGCCTGGTTCAGGGAGTTTCTGAACCATGTATGGTGCATGGGAGAGTGTTCAGGGAAAGTCTTGTGGCCAGTCCCTGTTGTCTTCTCTAGGTGATGGCTTTTGATCAGTGTTGGAAATAAAAGTATAAGCTAAATGGACTTTTGATCCAAACTACTGCAGTTGCCTTTACTCTTTAAACATGAATAGATTAGCAGAATATTGTTGAGCAGAAGATGTGCTTCTTGCACAGGGGTGGATGCAGCCCAGCTCTGAGTACAGATGGGGAAGTGGGTTAGGGAGGGAGGGTGAGTGCTAAGGACTTTCCTTCCTCTAGCAAATCTGTGTTAGCACTGCAAATCACATGTCTATGTATGAGACATTCCTGCTGAGATGTTTACTGAGATAATTTTTGGCCTTCAGTGATCCCCAGCCTGCTCCAAGCACCACTCAGATGCTTCCCTTTGGGGCTTAAGCAGTTTCTTCTGTTGTATTTGTGGATTATCTAAAGGAGAGGGGGACTAGCTGAATTCCAGGGTGGTGTTGCAGGACTTGCTGGTGACCTGTTGCTGAACAGTCTTGTCTCCCTTCCCTTCCCTTCCCTTCTTATTGTCAAAGGTATATAATTCTGTTTGAGCTGGAAAATCTGAAGAACTCATATGAAATTGCATGAAATCTCTTCTCTCTGATGTAGTAATTTTCAGAAACTTCTATTCTTAAAGAAAATGGCAATGCCCAGAATACAGTCAACTATTCTTGTGGAATTCTTTTGAAAGCAAATCTTACCCATGAAGTTCAGGAGCATACAACCACTCCTTGACTCTTACAATAAATACCTCTGACATCTTTTTGAGTGTTTCTCTCATTGTACCCCTTGTGATTTGAAGAATTTTGACAAATAGCCTCTGTGTCTCAGGCCTATCCAAGCGATGCTAGAGCATGGCATTCATGCACCTTTTACAGACAGAATTAAATTACAAAGCCACAGTGTACTCTTTAGTATTCCAGGGCTTGGGTTGTGGCACTGGTTGAATGGTAGCAGGAACCATTTTACTGCATGGGGATAGTTAAATAAATGTCTTGTTTGGATTGAACAGCAATAAAGAGTTCTGTGATGAAGATTCCTGGCATAAAACAATATTTAAATAGCATTCCGAGGCTGAAGCATGAAAGAAACAAGAGGAATATCTATGCCTACACACTGAATGCAGCATGTATTGGGGGGGGGGAAGCTAGAAAGAGTGATTATTATTTCAGGGTCAGACTCCTGTGTTTGTTCTGCAAGGGCTAATTACTAGTGACAAAATTAGCTGTTGTTGTTATCAGAATTATTGTAAACTGAAAGGGGTGGGAGTCAGAGAAGCAGAAGAGGAAGAGTGCATAGTTGCACGGGAGTTAGACTCTCTTAACAAGCATTAGCATTTCAGTGAGTAATCAAACCTCTGAACTGGGTCCTGATCTTTGACGGCTTTTTAACCTATGTAGGTTTCTGTGGGCGAGCAATCTACCTGGGGTGGTGTTGTGATGTAAATTACCTCTACAGATAGTGCTCCTCTGTGCACATTATAGCTTGAGAAGATTTAACCTTTGAGGAATGTTCTGCAGCATAAAACATGCTGAAGCCTGCAGTGTGCACCTTGTCAGGGGCTTTTCTTGATGACTGCTGATGGAGGTCTTTGTCCTGGTGTCTAAAAACATTGTCTGTCTTTTTATCATACCTCTGCGGTACAGATTTGAAAGCCATCAATAGAACAAAATGGGAACTTTGCTAGATTCTGTCCTGGTAACACACTTGGCTTAGAAATGTTATATCAATCAGCTTAATAGTTCCTGTTTAATTTGTATGTTATGTAGGAACCTTGTACAATTGCAGAAATTGCAGCACCTTATTTTTTTTTTTTTTGACCTTCAGACTGTTTTGGGAAGCTACATGAATTTACTGTTCTAGACTTTAATGTTTAGCTTTGGAGGTTTTTAAGTTTACAGGTAGCTTACTCCTAAACTACAGACACATTTGGGGCACTAGATAAAACATCAAATTGCTTGAGATACTGTACGTATGATTATGAACTCCTTCTTAGACTGGTTGTTAAGGCTGTTTCTTGCCTTCTTAGCGAGTAGTAGGCACAGCTATGTCATTCTTTTCTGCTTCGGGAAAAATGAACTGGTATTATTGGAAATGACATTTTCTTTGTGTTACATTGCATCCCTTTTTGTTTATGTACATGGTACTATTGGAGTTGCTAAGATATCTTTTGTGCCAAGAATGAATACACAGAGCGGTGTATCCTGTTGTAACTTGACTAGTGTCAGTGCAGTTGAGCTGAAAATGAATAAGATCCATTATATTTCTTTCCATAAGTGACAGAGCAAGAGCTTACTCCAGACGTGTGCTTAGTAGATGGAGCAAATACATCAACTGTGATCAGCTGCTGCTACATATCACTCTTGCTACATTAGGAAGAGATGGCACTCACACCCAGCATACAAGGCTCTGCACTGTACAGAATTGGTCACATAGTGCTCATGTGAAGATCTCCCTTGCCTGAAGCCGAGATGATTTTCTATTTGCATCTTCCTAGCTCATAAAAGGTGCATTGCAGCCATTCCTGTGCAGGGGACGGTGCCAGGAAGAAGCCGTACAAGCTGATTTCTCCTTAAATGAACTATTGCACACGCTTACCTTGGTAGCCGCTCATGTCAATACTGGACTTGAGCAGTGGATTAGAGGGCGAAGGGCACACAAAGACTCTCTCAAATGCCTTCTCAGCAGATGATTGATGAAGTATGAGAGACTGATTGGAAAACCTATAAACTGGCTTTTTGTTTTAGTCCTTGCCTACTTCTCCCTGCTGCCAGTGTTTTCATGCCTTTCTTACTGAAATATTAGGTATTCATGACCTGTAGGCTTTAGAGCTTCAGAAACATTTGGCAGAAAGATGAACACCTGTAAGGAGCTGCTGTGGGACAAACTTGACCATCAGGAAAGAAACATTGAGTGGACTGCCTCAGGATTTATTATTTTTCATCCTCCCAGCAAGCTTGTGCAATGATCTTCTACATCTAAGGTGTCCCAGGTTAAATTTTGGCTGATGTTTATGCAACATCCATGTGGGACACTGGCACAAGGTCATTTATTTCTTGAGGGAGCTAAATAACTCAGAGTCTTATTTCTGTTTTCTGGCTACGCAGGGCAACTGCCCTTCATCCAGGTCCTCAGCTGTGAGTTTATGGGTGGATGGCATCAAACTGCTCCATGTTTACATGTGTATAAACATTTCTGAACATTTCAGTTTTTGGTCTGAAAGAGTCAGTAAGTCTGCAGACACTAAATCTCTGTCATGAGATTACCGGTCGGTAATCTGCTGCTGTGTGGTGCATATACACCCTTGTAGCAGAAATTAGTTTATTCTGTTGGTCTGCATCTAATAGTTGAGGATTATAATCTCCTGTCAAGAGTACTTGAGTATATTGTAATCGAGTAATTGAGGCTCTGGAACTGAGCTTATTGCCATTGTAATTGAGTAATTGAGTCACTGGAACAAGTTGTCCAGAGAAGCTGTGGCTCTTCCGTCCCTGGAATTGTTCAAGGCCAGGCTGGATGGGGCTTTGAACAACCTGGCCTAGTGGAAGGTGTTGGAACCAGGGTGATTGGAACCAGATGATCTTTAAGGTCCCTTCCAACTCAAAACATTCTATATGTCTAGACTCATATTAAAATACGTCCAATGATGTTTGACACAAGTAGCTGCAGAAAAATATTGAGCATCTGTACTCCAAACAGCTATCGTTAAGATACTTCAGGCAAAGAACAGCTGTACTCCAAATCACAAGACTCCATGAAAAATGGGTGCCTCGGCTGGACTCAGTGTGGGAGGAAGCGTTGATTTATGTCTGAGAAGACTGAGCAGTGACAGCAAATGCTGGCTCTCCCTCCAGAGCAGGCTTTTCTCACTGATCAGGACCCCGATTCCTTTAGCCACAAGCTGGGCTCTCTATCATAAATACTCCAGGACTTATGTTGGAGAGAGCTTTATTACAAGTGACATAGCTCTAGGCTACCGCTGGACCCTGCTACAAGCAGGGATAGAGGCCAACTGGCAGAAGGCTTTTGGCTCTTTTTTCTCCCTCACTGTATACAGCATGTGTTTGCATTTACATTTGCTTTTGGACACAGAGTTTGTTCACCCATTCAGCAAATGCAAGTTCCTCTCTTGTAGGCACCCCTTCACCAAGCTATTCTCCCTGATTTCTGGAACAGTAGAGGGCTGGCTGAGCTTGTGGATATCTGAGTATCCCATTAATGCTGGTTCCTACCCTGGAATACTCCACCTGCCTGTGTTGATGCTCTTCATGTTTTGTTTCACATGTATTATCTATCCGATCAACTGCACAGCTTCATTTTCCTGTTACAAGGATTTTTACTAATTAACTCATTTATAGTCTAACTAGTCCCAGGCCTACAGTGAAGACATTTTGCCATTAGAATATTTTTAAAGCACTTTTTCAATTATTAGGGATATTTAACTTTATTTGAGCAGCTGTAGAACTGACACGACTGGGGTTCAAAAGTGCACATTTGGCATAAAGTTGGCCTTCTTTTAATTGCAAATTAGTGTAAATCTAGCCTTCATAAAGCCATAGAAGCAAGAAGATGTCAAAGGCTATTACACTGTGGTGTGTTATATTGGTGCATGAAACATTCAGTAAAGACTCATCTCAATTATAGGAATGTAATAGACAGCTTGTGTTTTTTAATGACTGGGAGGGGAGTCAGGGATGGCAATTAATACCCTATTCCCTGTTTTCCTATAGTATGGTCCAAATATCTTGTCCCACTGGTGGAAAATATATGTGCTTGCTTGCTTTGGTTCAAAGAGCCTAAAGAACAAAACCAGTGACTTAGAAAGTAAATGGAACTGATAGCAGGGGGTAAATACAGAGAAATGAGTAAAACTGTGTCTGTATTTATATGCGCCCCATGTCCACTTTGTGTGACTATTGCCTTGAAGTAAATAGTACTGTGCTTTGCAAAAGTGAGCAGACCCACCTAGCTGTGTCATTAATTTTTCTGGAAATGCTATGCCACAGTACTGAGCTTAAAGTACACCAACTAGATGTTTACCACTTTAAAAAGCCTGCTGAAGGTGAGATGGATGGCAAAGGGTGAGGGCTGGTGGCCATGGTAGTGTTACAAATATAATTGACTTACAGATGTGACAGATGTTTCAGAGATTTTGGGGTTTTTATTTCACTGATTTGACAAAGCTGTGCATATCAAAATACACATTTTTCTCAACAAAGCTTGCAAAGCTTAGTTACAGAAGAGTAAGTTTTTCCTTATTAAACATGATATTTTCTATAACATTTTTGTGAAAGCTTGAGAATTTTCCAGCCTTTTCCACATCTGGCTGCAAATGCCATAATGTTTATGTAAAGAATTAAGGTTTCCTTTTGTCCATGTGATGTGGAAATTTAGTTGAAAAATTACAAGTCTGAGTACCTCTAATTCTTACTGTCATAATAACCTTGCAGGTCTCCATGTTAAATTGACTTTTTCAAATGCTTAAACGTAAACTTACTTGAATTTTAGTTTTTTTTTTAACTTTTCCCAGAAAAGCCATATTTCAAACCAAGATGGACATTTCCCAGAGCTAAGTTTTCCCCAGTTTTTGATTAATCCCCCCATCAAAACTTGCGAATTTCAGCAAAAACATTCTTACTACACTCCATTTCAAAAGCGCATTCTGAATTTTTTTATGGAAAGGCGAGTTATTTATTTGAAAGTCAGCTTTACTTCAAAGGCTGTAAGGAAACATCTCAGAAACCAGTCCTGTGTGTTGGTCAGCAACTCCAGTTTTGCAGAAGAGGGACTTTCCACACTTGGGGGGGAAGATTTTCCTTCTTTAGCCCTATGAAGCATTTCAGGTGCCCATGTTGTTTTTCCCCAAAAATTGTGTGCACCTGTGTAAGACAAAAAGGCCAATTGAATGTCACAGACCGGACCAGGCCATGTTAGTCTTGCAATGGGGTGTCTGAAAACTGCATCCATAAAGGGCAGAACAATGTGAAGGAGGAATGTGTCAGCTGTGCCAGAGGGAAGGATGCGGCTGTTCCCTGCCTGCAGCAGGTGCCCCTCAGTGCCTCCATGAGGGAAGACCTATTTCACCTCTTCCTTCAGCTGCTTGTGTTATCTCCCATGTTGGAACAAGGTGTCCTCAGAGTGCTGTGAAGCTGGGGAGTCAAAGGAAAATGGTAAGTGAAGAACATTTAATGCTTCTAAATTACTTTCATTACTGTTTTGTTAACTTGGCAACAAAATGAGTTTGGAATGTATCGTGGAGTTTTTAATTGTTGGAGGCAAACACCTTGGTTATTAAGTTGCTGGGGAGGATTCACCTAGGGGAAGCATACAGCAATGCTGTGATTGCAACCCATCATTAGTAGGTGTGAAATAATTCTTGTGTATAAAACATTTGTTACTTTCCTTCGGGTGCTACTACCGAAGTCATCACCATAAACCCAGTGGACAGAGATTGATCTTTCTTATGTTACTGCTTGTTATAAAGAGGTGTGTAGGAGAGCCAACAAACTCACAACATGATATAGCATATGCCCTGAAGGATTTGCACTATAAATAAGAGGGAGGGAAATTACCAACTGATAAATGAACTGTCAGGGTACCTGTCAATAAGGAAAACAAGACCCAGTCTACATTTACTAGATGTTTCCATTTATGAAAATATGAACAACTTTGCCAATGCCTGTGTGAGTAAGATGGGTTCTGGTCTCCTATGATACAGAGCTTGTACTGCTGCAGAGCACATTTAGAGCAAAATCTCTCTGGGAGACTTGACAAGAAGCAGAAGACGTTTCAAGGACTGCCTTAGACAGAGGACAACACTAGATGTATAGTTCAAGAGGTATGACATAAGCCATAAAACCCGATGGATAAATATGCTTACAGAGACATCCTAAGCTTTATCATTCTCTAAGTGTCTGCCACTTGGCAAGCTGTTGATCTCGATTTTCTTTTTCTTTTGTGAAAAGCACGGAAACTCATCTCAGTTTTCACTTGCTGCAGACTGGATTTGTTCTATGAAAACCAGAGGGTCTCAAGCAATTTACAACAGCTGACGACCTGTGTTTTAAAAGAAGAGAAGCTCACAGTACCTCACAGGGAAAGAATAAAAGCTGTCAGCAATCTCCAACCTTTTCCAGCAAGAGCTGTGCAGCTGTGGAGTACACCAGAGTTCTAGCAACCCTGATCACACCTAGTCTGGATGCGAGGTGACTGAGGGATTCCAGGTTTTCACCTTTTCCAATGCCCCGGCCATTTTATAAGGAACATTTCAGTGAATGTGATTATCCCAAGGCAATATCAGAAGCAGCTGAGCCCTGCGCTGCGCGGTCTGTCTGAACCAGTGTACCAGACACACCTCACCTGGAAGTCAGTCTTGCAATAATGGCAATTTATATTTAGAAAATTAAGTGCATGTTCCAGGCAGCAGCCCTGGTGTCCTCAGGAGTTAGCTTCTGATTTAATAGGAATAGTCTCAGGTAGAGAACCCTCACTCAGAAAATTCCCCTCTCTGCAGACATCTTGCCATACACAGGACAATTTTTTGTTGCTTTTACAGAATGAGCGTCTTACAAAGTGCAATATGCATGAGAACAGGAGAAAGACAAAAGCAGAGTTGTAAAGAAGAAGGAGGTCCTTAAAGCCCCTGTGGTAACATAAGGGGGAATTTACAAGGTCGTATTGAACCTACTTAAAAATATGCTGATGTAGAAAGGATGACAGGAACTCTTGGAGCCAACTGAGAATTGAGTCACTTGTTCCCTGCCTGCTGCTGCCTCCGCCTGTGACTAATATTTGCGGCTCACCTTTTTCTTCTTTAAGCAGCTGATGTGACTGATGCTGACTCAACTCCAGGGGATGGAAATGTAAGCCAGACTGAAGCCAGAGGTGATCTTGTTTCCATGCATGGGGTTTTATTTTTCATTGTTTGATTAGGATCACAGCCACATCAAAAGCATCGGAGAAAAAAAGAAGGCACAGTTTTTGCCCTTCATGAAAGGCCGTTGGGAATTTTGGCTCTACCTATGGCAGGGGGGAGGTGGTAAAGTTTACAAGTAGACCAGCCAATTCATTTCTCTCCCCCTCAGCTTCCCCTCCCTCTCCATTCCCACACTTGTTTGAGCTTTTGTGTAGGAAAAAGATAGGGGAAGGTGACTGCGACAGATGAAAATGGTGTTAGTTATGTCAGCTGCTGTTGGAAGTGGAGCTGAGGAATCCACCTACTAAAAAATACAGCCAGAAAATAGTCTGTCCCAAAGAGTTACTGCAGTCCCTGCACAGGGCACCTGAAGAAGTTTTTGAAGGGCGTCTTTTTTCTTATTACAGTAATATTTTTCAGGTTCAGAAGGTGAGCACTGTATATGGGATGCAGCTGGCTACAGTGATTAATGGCTCTTTCTGCTAAGAGTTCCTCTGCACATCCTTTGGCATTTCATGTATTCAGCAAAGCTTATTTCCACTTAACTGCAGTCTCTCTTGGTGGCTCAACATCCATTTGGACCCTTATAAAGTATATCTGCTTGCTACTTAATCTCTGCCATTGTCAAGGGATCTGCCTATGCAGCATGCTGTTTCTTCCTCTCCCATTGCCCCGGGCTTCAGACTATCTTCTTACTAACACAGCCTAGCTACATCAGCCTACAAAATATGCTTTTGAAAATCAAACTTTGAAAGCCAATTCCTTTGAAGCACTCATTCATTTTCATCTTTAAAAAGGGAGTGGTATTTGCCAGTTTGATACCATACTCTTTAGGTTCCTTAAGGAGATATCTTTCCCTGCGACAGATATGCTTTGCATGAGGCAGTGAGGTTGCATGGTTTAATACAGTGGTACTCTAAATGTGACCTGTTAACAGCAACAGCAGATTGCAGAGGGCAGATGCAAGCAAGCGCAAGAATCTGCTTTGATGGCATAGCCTCTTGCCAACTAAGACATGGGGAGAGTTTCTCTGCAGTATGAGGTATATCTGGCAGTGGCTGTTACAAACCTGCAGAACTTTATGGGAGAGGTTTTAAAGGCACAAAGGATGTCCTTTATCTGTTTTGCTCTCTCTCAAATGCTCCTCCTGTAGCACTTTCTGTTCCTGCTTCTCTGACTGCAGTTCAGGGTGTGAGCAAAGAGAGGGAATATTCAGGACATCAGCATTGAGATTCCTTTTGAAGAAGCAGCAAGTGTTGAAACTACAGGCCCAGGAAGGTGTCTTGCAGTTGATAAAGAGGGCAATCCTCTCTGATGGCAGGTGCTGGAAATGGCAGCTTAAGCATCAGTAGTGGCACCTCCTGGTCGCTACAAAGAGTCTCTAGCAGCATAGTTGTCAAGAGGTAACTGAAACACTCCTCAGTCATTCTTTGTATTCACATTCACCACAGTCATCCCCCTCCTAGTCATGAGGTTTTGCTTGCTTGGTGGCATAAGCAGCATTGACGGAAAAAGAGAGCTATAGATTTCCTTCCCTTCCTGTGTGCAACTCTGCCAACCCGCCGCGTCGGCATTATTTCCCATCGTCTTTCCGTTCTGACTGTCCCTCTTGCCTGCCCTGCAGGCACGGAGGTACATGCTGTATGCTGCTCTTTGCCATTTTTTGCCAGTTTTTTCCAGTATTATTTCAAGGCATGCTCACAGTTTTCCATGCTGAGTTCTCTGTCAATTTGCGATTGACCGCAACAGCACTGCCTGCCCAGCAAGGCTGTGTTTTACGGCTAAGTTGCTCTCCTCCTTTTCAAAGCTCTCTCTGGATTGTTCCAGGATAAATCCTCTGTCCCACTCTCCTTCTGACCATCTCTCTGACCTGCCATACAGCCTGACTTTGGCTGGCGAGAGGTCTGTCTTGTCTCAAACATACCATCCTGTGTCCTGTGCTTTCAGACTTCAGCTGAAATATGTTTCTCCAGTCCTGCTTCCTAATGAAGTACTTCTCCCCCTTGGTTATTACTATTAAGATGACTAATATATTACATCTGTTTCAATATGTTGATGCAGTTAGCAATCTGGGTGAAAATAGTGCTTCTATGTGTGTACTACGGTCACTTAACAGTATAAAGCTGCTTCAAATAGTTTCTTCAAAAGCATGTGAGGAAGAGGTGATGAATTTGTTGCAAAGTTGTCTTTGGTGTTATTAAGACTAGGAAAGAAACTACAGTGTCTACTACCTCTCTTGCTTTAGCTTTTGACCCTTTGTATGCCCTTGAGGCTACCATCTGGACATCTTCTTGCAGTGCGGTCCAGTCTCCATTTAGAGATGATTACTAAACTGACACTGCCTGAAAAGTTTGAGTTTATGCTTTCATTGCTTTTGCTTCAGCTACCAGAATGAATTCACTGTAAACTGTAACATGCCCAAATGTTCAGTGGTCTTGCTTTTTTTCATATTCATTTACTTGCACCTCTGCTGTCTTCCCACCCTGACTCTATGGGTAATTCAAATGACAGAGAGTAACACACAGGCAGTGAACATAGTGGATATTTGGAGATGGAAGATGAAGTATTCCAGGAGCCGTAGTACTTTATAGACACCGGCTTGAGGTGCTAGGGTACAGCTCTGAACTCTTGCAGGCTTTAAGGGTGGCCAAGACTGCTGTTTGGTGTCAAAAACCTAGGATAAAGAAAATGCTTAATACTCCAAATAAGATCCAAGTTTATCCCAAACGCAGATTCTTTTGATATATGGTTTAATTCACAGTGTTTGTTGTGGTTTTGATGGTACTTTGGAGATCTCTCCTGGAAATGATCTTTGCTACCACTTTTGCATTTGCATGAGTCTCTTCTGCACAAACAAGGCAGACACACTGCTGTGTTGAATATCTCTGTGGTAGGAGTGCCAGAGGAAGGGAAGGCAAAGCTGCTGGGTCTGAGGAAACTTATGGTAGACTAATAAAGTCCCCTGTCTCCTCCAAATCTCACCTTGCAGATTACGGTGCCTTTGTGTGTTTTACTGGTGATGATGGCATAGCCAGAGACGTAAAGAGAGGAGAAACGCTTCCTCCCACTCTTTTCACCTCTGCACAGAGCAGGCTGAGAGCAAACCAGACTAAAAAGAGATGTATTTGCAAACATTTGGCAGATTTTGAAATCAGAGTGTGCCTTTTCTGTGTGCATGCACCTTTTCAGAGGTTGTTGTTGTGCAAAGGGGAGGTATTGCTCATGCAAACCTGAATGGTAATTTCAGCCCAGTGGCTGGATTCACATAACTCTCAAATTAAACAAGTCTGGATCACAAGCAAAGGGGGTTTCAGAAAGTTAAATCTGAAAGCAAACACCACTACATGCTTCAGGCTTTAAATTGTGAATCATGAATGTTAAACACTTGAAGGTATCAGCATAGCCTGCTATTTATCACAAAACAAGCAACTCACTGAATGCATTTTTAGAGGTTTTGCTCTTCTCCCAGGCTTGGATTCCAGGCAGATAGAGAACTTGTGTAAGGAAGAGCTCCTTCCTTATAGGACAGAGACATGAAATGGTTAACACCAAATGCAGATATTATTCCAGAGGTGCTCTATAATGAAACCACAAGCATTCTTCACAGTCATCTCTTGAGAGAGCGTTTACTCCCACAGTGTACCTGAGAGCTGAATAAAGAAAGGAGTATTAAGGGGAAAAGGAGCCCCATTGTGCTGGCATACAGCAGAGCAGCTTCATGTGTGCTGTCTGCTGAGGCACAGAATGAAAGGAGGAGAAACAGGTCCCAGCATACCTGTGCCTGCACATACTACCCAAAATCTCATACCATAAGGTCACCAAGGCTTCCAAGCATTAGGCATGGCTTATAGTGTCAGCTATGTGCTTGTTTTCTGATGTAGCTGTTCTGTGATAGGGTTAAACCTTCTCCAGCTGGCTCTCTAGCTTATCACAAAGCAAGGCTTTGTCACATCCAAAATCCTGGTGAATAATGCCACAAATAGCAGGAGTGGCAAGTGCTGGCCTGGGTTAGCTCCTAGCTGGCAAATATTGCTCTGCAGGATCCTAGCTGGAGCCTTCCAAGAATATCTGCTCATAGGATGGGGGAATCTGTGCCGTGGCTTGAGTATGGTAGCAACCAGGAGAGTCTGTGGGAAATCAGAGGATGCTGGGTCTTTCCTCAAGGAGCACTCTCAGTCCTCCTGCTGTGGTGGCTGTGCTGGTTATCAGTCCCACAGGATGCACCCAACCTCCCCCCACCTGCCCCACTGCTGCTGGAGGTGGCCATTAGACCCCTCTTCAGGTTCCCATCTTCTCTACAGCATCCCTTGTGTTATGATTTGAAAGACAGCTCCAAAGACAAGGTTGTGTGATTAGACTCTCTTTTAAACCTAAGAATCTATCTTAATCAGTCTGATTTACTCTCCGATTCAGCATATCAGCTGTAGACTGTGCAGCTTCCCGAGCTCCATGGTGTAAAGAATATGCATACATTCAAAAGTTGCAATTAGCAGGCAGCCACTGCTGGGGAAAACAAACAACCCAGGGTTTAATTCTACCTTTCCCACTGTGACTTCAGTGGGACATTAGCTTAAATGCAAATCCCTGAATTTGCCCTGCAAAGCAGTGGTTAATAGGCCCTAATGTTTCAAAAACCTATTTAAGTAGCAAGGTTTGGGTCAATTCTAATTTTAACCTGAACCAGTTTGCGTATTCCTCTGTGACCTAGACAAGGAAATTGAAAGTACAGAGCATGTACAGTACAGTACAGTACCTACGTCAGTGTTTGTTTTGGGACTGGTCATTTGGGTAAGCTGTCTCTTATCACTTAAAGAAATAGAATTAATTATAAACTTCAAGAAAGTAAAAGGGTTAAGACTTCCCTTTGGGATTCCCAGCAGATAGGTTCAACATTATGCAATTGCAATGAGAATTCATGAGGCAGAAGCTACCAGAGTAGCTAGGAAAAATATGCACAATTAAAATTACATTTCTGTTCTTGTCCTTCAGCTTAACCCCTTGGTAGACCATAAGATGAAATGTTTGCGCGTTTATTTTGGTTTGGTTTTGTTTACTGGTTGTTTTCTTTTTTCCTCAGAGGTTTCTCAAATAGCCTAACACAAAATTGAAGTTATGATTGGTATCCTTAAACCCCAGGTTTAAGTTCTGCTCACAGCCAACACACTGATTTACAAAGATACTCTTTTACATATTTTTGTAGTAAAAACCATTTACATTTAATATAAATCTGTCAAGCATTCAAAACCATATGTGAAGTAATTTAAAATGCTTACGGAGTAGTAGAACACTGTGCTTTATTGCATTCAGAAGCAGAAAGCAAGGGCCTGACCTGCAGCAACAGAAATCTGAGCTCAACCTTATCCAAAGCTGAAAAGGATAAAGGGATCCTATTGCTGTGTAAATACAGGAAAGGAGACAGAGTTGCACCAAAGCATGGGCCTGCTTCCTTTCTTCACGTGGCTTTCCCTCTCCTGTTCAACACACACCAGCCCCATCCTCTGAAGCTGTGCATGGATTGGGGTTGTTGAGATCTTGAGAGGCTGCCAACCTCCTGACTATCATAAGTGCCTGTCCCTGCACCAAAATAACGTTCGTGTTTCGTCTTGAATTCAGCCTAAGCCAAACCAAAAACATCCACTGTGTGAGCAGGTTATGACGGCTCACCAAACAGAAGTGGTGACCAGTTATGGAGTAGTCACTTATCTAGTCAAACCCTCCTTGCTAGGTACGCCTTCAGTAGCACCCCTTGATGCCAGCTCCTTGCTACATAACTGTCTGCTTCTGTGTGATCTTTCTGAAGTCCATGCTGGGGCAATGTCTCCATAATGCATACAGCAAATGTGCATTTTACACATGGAAAGTTCATAACACTCACAGAAGCAAACTGATGCTTCTCATTCCCTGAACAGAACAAAAATATCTTTGCAGAGTATGGGACCAGCTTCTTTTTCTTTCCTTTCAAGAGGTACTAGGGTGTCCTTGGAAAAGAGAGAATGGCAGCTTTTCACAGCATGCTAATTCATCTAAAGATGGCCAAAGAGAAGAGCACAACAAAGAAGTACAAAAGCTCACCTCACCTAGATGTCTTGTCCCATTTGCCTCCAAACTTTCTAATAAAATGACACATTCTCATCAAATCTAGCTTGTGAAATTCAAGAACGCTGGTTTCATTTTTGCAAAGCTAAATAGCGACAGGGAGACAAGGGGTATTTGCTGCTTAACTATGTTGATATTAGCTTTCCTGCATAATATGTGCTGACTATACAGAGGCTTCTAATTCATACTGCTTTTATTTATTTATTTATTTTAATTAAAAGGCAATAGCTACATCTATTTAAAATTAAAGAAAAAAAATGCCTTATTCATGTTCTTCCTGAGTTTTTGTCATTTTCCTCATGCACAGATGAAGAGGGTGGGAATCTGCCTACGTACACTTTGGAAGTAAGAATGAGACAAGCACTTTAGGGCCAATCCTGACACCTGCTGTAGTGCATCACTGCTATTTCTGTGGGGGTACGCAAGGGCTAGGAGCAACCACCTTACTCTCTGTTGGGATACCCCTTCAGTGATTTATGGGTCTGGCTGTATCACAGGCAAGGTGAATGTCACTTGACCTTGTCATGAGCTGGTGGAAGACTTTCTGAGGCTGGACACAGCCTCAGAAAAAAGCAGGTGGAAAACTGGCCAATGGAAAAAGTACAGAGTCAAAACAGACTGGAAAGCTGGAAAGGAGAAGGAATAGAGCAGTGAAATGGATACACACACGGAGATTGTACTCTCAAATTTTGACCTGGTGCTCCACTAATTCCAGAACCTGTATCTGTATTCACACCCAGTGTTGTATATTAGATGTGCTTGTGTTAGGCTGTTGGTAGGACAGTAGAAGGAGGAATTTCTTCTCTGTGGTTCAAGATGTTGGCTTACATTAAGCTAAAAGAAATGTGGTTTGTAGAAAGGAATATATTGAAATAACTCCTGAAGGGTGAGGGGAGAGAGGGATAAGGAATGGCTAATGAATATAGTTTAAGAAGGAGAGTTATTTGGCAGATGCGGACTCCTGGTCAGTTTGTGCTCTCAAGTAGCTGCTGAGATGTCAGCTGGAGTGGAGAGAGAGAAAGGAAAGGAACTTAGCTTCATGATTGTGTATAAAAATAACATTAAAGCTGTCCTATAACCCTCTCCTACCCATCTCCTCCAAAATGAAAGTCTGAGTGGTTTGAAACACCCTTTCAAATGAGCCTACCCTGGTTCAAACACTGGGAAGTGCCGTGTGACAGGCTGTTAACAGCAGTAGGCACCATATGTAACTGTTGCTGTTCACTGTGTATGTGCTGTGCATATATACGGTCAGCAATGACACGTCTATGGTAAATGAAAAGTAGTCCATGAACTTGCTCCTTTTTTGTTTTCTCTGTATGAGGCAAGTGGATTTATGTACATGATGTGCACATACATCTTAAGTGTGAGAAATAATCAACTGGAGCATTTGAAGCTGTTTGTGGATTGCCAGCCAGGTTCCCTGAAGGGCACCTTGCTAATTTTATTCTCCCTTTAGGAAGAGGAATTTTCTTTTGTTGCTTATAAAAAGAGAAAACCCAGCACCTAGAAAATGCAGTTGTTTCTAAACAAGCACGATTGCAAATACAATAGGTGGAGAACTTCAAAATGAATTGTTTTCTATTCTGATACTATTTTTGAATGTGAATTCTGATGTGAATTTTGAATGTGAATTCCTATTCTGCACCTGGGTTGGGGCAATCCCAGCCACAGCTGCAGGCTGGGCAGAGGAGAGATTCAGAGCAGCCCTGAGGAGAAGGACTTGGGGGTGTTGGTTGATGAGAAAATGAACATGAGCCAGCTTCAGTGTGCGCTCGCAGCCCAGAAAGCCAACCGTATCCTGGGCTGCATCAAAAGGAGTGTGACCAGCAGGTCAAAGGAGGTGATCCTGCCCCTCTGCTCTGCTCTTGTGAGACCTCACCTGGAGTATTGTGTGCAGTTCTGGTGTCCTCAACATAAAAAGGAGATGGAACTGTTGGAGCAAGTCCAGAGAAGGGCCACGAGGATGATCAGGGACTGGAGCACCTCCCGTATGAAGACAGGCTGAGAAAGTTGGGGCTGTTCAGCCTGGAGAAGAGAAGGCTGCGTGGAGACCTCATAGCAGCCTTCCAGTATCTGAAGGGGGCCTATAGGGATGCTGGGGATGGACTTTTCATTCGGGACTGTAGTGATTGGACAAAGAGAATGGGTTCAAACTTAGGGGAAGTTTAGATTGGATATAAGGAAGAAGTTCTTTCCTGTTAGGGTGGTGAGGCACTGGAATGGGTTGACCAAAGAAGTGGTGAGTGCTTCATCCTTGGCAGTGTTTAAGGTCAGGTTGGACAGGGCATTGGGTGACATGGTCTAGCAGGAGGCATCCTTGGCCATGGCAAGGGTGTTGGAACTAGATGATCTTAAGGTCTTTTCCAACCCAAATCATTCTATGATTCTATGTCAGGGATGAGTGCGTTGTGCAGGGATGGGGCTGTGTCGAGGGCTGGCTGTGTCTCAGAGGTCCTCCTTACACAGTTGCAGGACGGATCTTTGCTGGGGAGCAGAGCAATCCACATCCCTGTGTACCATGTTGCAGAGCTAACCTCTGGGGTTGACCAGGAGGCATGGTCCTGGGCAACTACAGGACTGATCAGCCTTGGGTAGATATCAATGCCTTGCTCTGTCTTCTGATCTTTGAAAGGTCTCTTCTAGTCATTACAGCCACTATTACTAAATGGAGGGTCGTAGAATAGTTTGGGTAGGAAAGGACCTTCAAAAGCCATTTAGTCCAACATCCTGCAATGAGCAGGGACATCTTCAACTAGATCAGGTCACATCCAGCCTAGCATTGAATGTGTTCAGGGATCATCCACTACCTCTCTGGGCAACCTGTGCCAGTATTTTACTACCCCTCATTGTAGAAGATTTTTTCCCCATGTCCAGCCTGAATCTCCCTATTGAGTTTAAAACCATTGTCCTTCATCCTATTGCAGCAAGCCCTGCTAAAAAGTCTCTCTCCATCTTTCTTATAGGCCCTTTTTAAGAACTAAACGTCTGCAATAAGGTCTCCCAGAGTTTTCTCTTCTTCAGGCTGAGCAATCCTACTTCTCTTTGCCTTTCCTCATAAGTGAGGTGTTCTATATCTCTGATCACTTTTGTGGCCCTCCTCTGGACCATCTCCAATGGGTCCGTTATCTTTCCTGTACTGAGGACTCCAGTCTGATGGATTCCAGGGACTTGTTTCCCCTTCCTACCACTCCTGCACAGTGACTTACTTGTTCTAACATGGAGTTCCCCTACCATCCTCTGCAGGAACACATTATCCCTATTTAATGGTGAGCAGCAGTTGAAGTACTGCCAGTCTTCCCTGGTACAGAACAAGTGACTCCCCTGGGAAAGTCAGTCAGTATAACCTATTTCACCCTTAAGAAAAAGAGAATCACAGAAGTGGTGTGTGACTTGCCCAGGCTGGCCTGGCGAATCCATAGTGGCACTTGATGCCTGCAAGAGCCAAGATCCTGGATTTTTCTTCTCACTACCAGCTTGTGTGATCCATCAGCAGGACCTGACATGTCACACCACACTAATTGTTACCTAAGCCTGCATGGCTGGCTGCTCTCCATACTTCTGCATGCTCCCTGTGCGTACATATTGACTGATGAATGCACACCCTGTTGAGTATTATTGCTTTCTTAATGTGCTGCAATTTTTCCCCCAATATCCTAACTGAGACTGATTGTTGTCGTTGAGCATCCTCTCTCCATTTGCCACAACCCGTGTTTATTTACATGAGCACATTTTGCATCAGCTGTTACTCTGTTCTCACTAAAATAGAAGTTTCAAATTCATAGAACAATAAAAGATATAAATTAGCTATCATAATTTACTGAATGGCATGAGTGAGCTTTCAAATACCAGACTCTGTTAGGCCCCAATTATATAATAGCACATGAAAGCTTTAGCATCTCTGCCCTTCTGTCTATGTGGGGGTCTGGGCACTACCTCCATCCTGATCTCAGCCCAACAGGCAGCACTTCATGCCACAGTACCAGCTGGTGCCAGGCTATGAATGCAGAAGGTGACAGCTCGCCTACACTAACCATTTTTTATCACCACCCTGCATTATCCTTGTTGGACCCCATAAACAGGCCCAGAAGGGGAGGAGGAGGGAGAAATGCCATTTCCTTGGAAAAGGAGTGTTATTTCCAAGCCTGTGCAGCTTTGGAGAGAAATCCTGGCTGCCACTGAGGTTTCTTTGCTGGCTTTCTCTATAGGGTTCAGGTAGCCAGGAGACCTTGTTTTTAGAGTCTCCTATAACTCCCCATCTGGAGCTGTGCTGCCCTCCAGGTATTCACCCATACCATGTCCAGCATCCAGAGCCTGTCTGTGGACACCATACATTGCTTTCCCCTAAGGCCTCCTGAAAACCTTATTCTCTATGTCTATTTGGCACGTTGGTTTGAAGGAGCTGAGCTAGGCTACCATGGGTCAGTGGTGGTGCTTAACCTCCCTTCAAGCCACTGGTGTGCCTGTAGTTAGTTGAGCCCTTAGTCATTTTGACAGGAGGTGATTCCACATGGGCAGACCCAAGAGGCAAGAGCATTGCTCATTTTTAGGTGAGGGAAGTCAATAAGCCTCTGGAAGGAGAGTTAAAACTTACGTCTTGCTCAAGTCATAGACTAGAGAATATCAGAGGTAGGAGCTTTGCCTGACTACAGCCAAGAGAAAGTTTATGTGGACAGGCAACATATATCCCCAGATCAAGAGGGTCCTCAGGGAGGGATACTGTGCTTAAGAGCTGAATTCTTGCAGTGAGGCTTTCCAGGTGTTCAGACAGCTTGTTAACAGCAGGAAGCACAGAGTCAGTGAGTCCTTTTGCGGCTCATTAAAACCCAGGGTGGATATGTAAACTTAGTTTTCTGCTCTTTCTTACACCTTTTGGGGGCTCTAAAATGTGTGATCTGTATTTAAATTTGTGTAATGTGAATCTTCCTTTATTTCTACCTGGACACTTGGGTGTTTTGCTGTAAGATCATGTCATGGCAATGGACCCACAACTAAGAACTCCATGTGTAGATCTGAGGCAGCCTTCACAGAAACAAGGTATTTGTTCTTACACCTCTCCAGCCAAGCCAATTTTCTAGGGTGCCTGTGGAACCGGAGAGGTTTCTTGGCAAAGCTTCACAGTTAGAAGTTTAGAAATGACAATTCATGAATTATCATTACTGTTGAACAGTGGCTTCTCAGCATACGGTATGGACATGGAAAGACAGTGTGAGGTTTTGGCACAGCCCAGAAAGGTCAGGAGACAGTTCAGCCTGTCCAAATCTTTCACAGAACAGCTATCGCTTTTATTACATTTTGTATTTGAGGAAATCTGACACCTCTGTTATATGTCTGTTTTCTGCGATACTGCATTATGTTATTGTTTCATATTAGTATTTGGTATGTGTTTTGACATTATTGAAACAAATGATTATTTTCTTAGTGGAGAAAACAACTCGTGAAACAAATGTTCTGAGGGCTTCAAACTGATTTTTTTTCTTTCAGCTTTGGCATCGCATGGTAAATCTGAAAGTGCAGGTTTTTAGAAGAAAATAACCACACTTTACATATTGGAATTCCTGACCAGGGCTACTATAAGATTGTACTACATGAACCCACAAAGGATTAACAAGCATTTAAATTAAAGCTGACTGAATAAATTGTAATGAATAATTTATTCAATTAATTTCTCTTTTATTTTCTCTTTGCCAGTTTGTCTACTAATAGATTGTGACTAATTTAGTTGTTTGAAATACATGACTAACAATTTCCATAAATCATCTGACCAGGAAAAGTGTTATCAAATATAACAAAATGTGTAATCATCATACAGAATTTAAAGAGAATTTTAGAACACCTTAGGATGTAGATATCCTTGAGCTGCTTTTTGCAAGGAAGAAAATATTATCTGAAACCCACAGTTGTTCAAAATAATTTCTATTTCTACATTTGTTATTTTCATTGCTGTTTTATATGTAAGGAATATAATATGTAAGAGAGTCTCAAGCTATAGGTAGGTAATCAAAAACAAGTCATGGGGTGAATTTGATATTCAAATTTCCTTGAATTTTATTTGCATTCATAAGATGTATAGCCTCTGCTTGTTCTCTGATTGAATGATGTCAGCCTTCCAGATTATTTTATGTGACTATTCAATTACATTTTAAGTCCCAACTTCCAATAACATCTTAGAAGTAGATGTTTCAAGGAAAACTTCTGCACTAAAATCACTCACAGGGTTTTTTTTTCTGTAAAAATGGATTAAACTTTTCTTTTGTTTAAGTATATCTGGTCTGGAAAGATTGAGTATTTCAGTTTTGCTTGCTGTAATTCCTGAATGAAGAAGTCAAAGGCGTTTATTTTGGAAAGGCATACACTAGTATTTTTCAATGTTTAAACTGACTTTACCCAAGCCAGTCTTGACCATTGTCCTGCACATTAGGTTTTGCTTTGAAGCATGGGGTGGTTTTTGGACAGGCTGTCCCAGCTCACTTCTTGCATTGCACTGGCACAGCAGTGGTGAAGTCAGCCACAGCAGGGGCGAGCCCTGCTGTGCCACCAGCCATGGTGGTAGGGAGCACTCTTGGTCTTCATTCTCCAGTTCACCCCAGCACCATGGGGCTATGTCCCATTGAGGTAGGAGGTGCACGCACAAGATATGTATTGGTGAGTAACTAGGAAGAAGGAAGAAAACTTGCTTCCTCTACATCTCAGCAGGGAAGCAGTGGTGTATTGCTTTCCTTTCTTGGGCTTAGCTAACTGGGGTTAGCAAGTGGTGGAGGAGTGACGGTGAAGGCAGCAGTATTGAGGAATGTGCTTTCTGCAAGGTGGTCAGCAGCATCCAACACATTGCTGTGTGGCAGCTCTGCGGTGGCACTGCACTGCTGACAGAAGAGCTGAAAGCTTTGTGGTGAGGGGGGAAGAGATACAAGATAGTTTGCTGTGCTTCATGTATTATGGCAGTGATTGGCAGGTACAGCAATCCTTATTCCTAAATGCCTGTTTCATGTCTCCTGTGAGCACCATACTATCTCCTTGAAGCTATGTGATACTGATGCAGCAAGGTCTGTAACTCCTGTGTCTGAAAACTCATGTGCATGAAAACTTGATGAATTTATGCAGATTTCAACATGTGTTCATAGCAAAGCATAATTGGCACCACTGAAAACTGGAGTAAAGGAGTCTAAGTATCTCAGCCACTGATCTGAGGTGTTTTGAAAATGCTGTCCCCTGCCTTGTAGTTTCATGATGTTTTCATTAACAGATGAAAAGGCTGACCCTAAATATGAAGGTTTTTGTCTTGCTTCCTAAGCTCAGTTGCATGAAACAAGATTGCATTTTAACTGTGTGCACAGAATTTTGGTTAAATGTCTAACTTAGCATCACTTTAAAATCTAATTTTAATTAGGGCTTAGCTAGTATAATTTTTCTCCCTTCTTTCCCCATCAATACTGACATGGGTTGAAACTCCTTTTTACATTGCTGTTGCTCTTCCCACACAGCTGAAAACTATAGCAATAACATGAATTACTGGTGAAGAGAGATAAGCCTCAGTGTCCCTTCTGAACCCCACTCCACTGCTGCTATGCCTAGAACACTTCGGTGCCACTTGTTATCCTCCTTTTGTGCATCTTGACTCTACTCTCTGAAACAGAAATGCTTTCCCAGTGAAGACGTCTCAGTCAGTTTTGTGATTGAAGCTTCCCTGCAACAGCCATGGGATCTCATCTGAAGAAGGTTCTGCCCCTCAGGAAGGAGGGGCAAGAGCCAGAGCCATCGTAATGCCAGGAACAACCCTTCACAGAGCATCTTGAGGGCAAGGTGTGAGGAGCTCACCCATGTGACAGCAATAACATTTATTCCTCAGGAATATTTTGATTTCCAAACAAAAAATACAACTGGGTGACACCATGGCCAAGAGGCAGCTTTGCATCAGGCTTCCAGGGCTCAAGTCCTGGAGAAACTCAGCTATGTATTTAATAATACCTTTAGGAGCAAAATAATTGCCTTGGGAAAGGCTCTTTTTTTGTTATGTTTGAGAGAGAATAAATATAACTTTCAGCTGGAGCTTTCTTGGGCAAAAGAACATTCTAGGCACGCTGATGCCTGTGTGGGTGCTTCAACTGATTTTGAAGGGGCCAAGACTTCCACATTTCTCTTGCTTAATTTGTCTGGACAGGAATCCATGCACTTTTGGCACTAATTCAATGAGAAAGAACAGTGTACTTTATAAAAAGAGATTTCAGGATGGTCCTGTCAGTGTTGTGAAGCCAATTTAAGCAATTTTGACTTAAGAAATGTCTAACAACCTTTTCACATACCAGTAGGATGGTTCAGGAAAAGTTAGTGGTTTCAGAGTGATTAATGAAAACTCACCTCTCGCTTGGAGCTTAATTAATTCTTCTGTTAAAGGAATTACAGTTTTTGCTGTTAGTGGAAAGTAAGCTGACCTTCAGAATATATGACATGTAGCTTAGGAGGAGGAATATTTCAGGGCCTCTTTGGTATCGTACTATCTCTGTATGCTTTGCAGTATTTGCACTTTTTTCTTCTGCCAGTTCTGATAAAGACCTTACTCTGAGCAAAATCTGGTCCTTAACAGCTTTCGATTATTCAGCGGTTGCCTTGCACTCTATGAATGATGCAGCCTTTAAGAGTGGACATTGACTCTACTCTGGTCATTTTATATTACATTTTTTTGTAAAGAGTTTAGGCTTCCTCCCAGTAATCTTTTCTGGTTTGGGATTGAAAGGCCTTCCTTCAAAGCTTTTCAGTCCCTTGAAATTCTCCATTTTATTAATGTAACAGCATAAATAAAGAAAATCAGAACGTCCTTCTACTACTGTCAAAGCATTTAATAAGAAATGAAAGAGGATTTCTTTTGTTCCTACTGTTATGGCTATTGAAGCAAATTGTGGTAGTGAGCATTACTTGGGTTTTGATAATTTTGTTATTTGAGAGCAGCTTAGACTACTGTGCATACAGTTGCAACTTGTTATCGCAGAGGAACATAAGGCAGCGAATGCCACATGAGCTGCACATTCTCTTACAGGCAGGGAGGAAATAGTGATTTTTGTGGATAAAGCATTCAATTAGGACATTAAAAAAATCTGGTTTATGTATGTTCCTCAGCTATATGCTTTTTGTGGGTCCTTGGAGGTGTTATTCAGGGGCAAATATTCAAAGACTTTTAGGCATGCAGCTCTCATGGATTAAACTCACTGTGTGGGCCTTGTCTTTCTGGGTCTGCACGTGATGATACTTCTTTCATATCCTCTGTATTGCAGTTGCAAACTTTGGGTAAAACGCATTTTCTCTTAGTTTGTGTCTTTTCATCCACTACCAAAATGGAGTCAGTGACTACGTATACAAGACTGAGTACAGGTTATCCTGTACTGCATGGGTATGTATGTGCATGTATATATCCGTGTGCATGTGCACACTGTCTCTCAAGTAACATTTTTTTGTCCCTTTCTAACTTTGTTGATGCTGAGTTTCAAATCTTTCTCTCCGTTTCCTGTCTTCTTAAATAGGTTTCCTGACTTTCCATTCTTCATTTTTCACCTGACTTTAATCTGAGCTGTGAGGAAGATGAACCTCTGACCTGCCAAAGAACATCACTCTTGTGAATAAGAAGCTATATAAAAGATGTTTGAATTCCCCACAGATACAAAGGGTTTTAAAACCATTATATCTGTTTTCTTACAAATTTGACTTGTTTTTCTTTATATTGTGCTACGTGCAGAACATTAAAAAGGCAAATTGAGGTGCTATGAATAAGCTCCTAACTATGTATAATCTACTATATTATACAACGTAAAATTTGTTAAAAAGTTAAATGACAAGTTATTTCAAAACAGGATGACAGAGTGACTGAAGTATCATTTAAAAATATGGAAAGGGTATATCTGCATTTTTAAAGTGTAGCTTTTCCACAGCTTGCTTTTAAAAGGAAATTCTGGAAAATTTTTAGGCAATTCCACACAACCCCTTGGTTTTAATAAAACCACATGAACAGAGTCTGATTCCATAGATATCTTTTCAACAAAATCTAAGTGAAACCTTAATTAAAACACACTGTTTCTACTAGTGCTACAGGAAACCAGATAACAAAGCAATGGCACCCAATATGCTGCTCTAGATAGGATAATTTCCTATTTCATTTATGGTCCTAACAAATACTTCACTTTGTCTTCATTAAGTCCATACACATCTTTCTTCATTCCAAAGATAACATAACAGCAGGTACTGCAGGTTGTGCTTAAGCAATTGTCATTTTTAAGACCATGAGGTGTGTGATACAGTTCTACAGGAGCTCCTCTAATGAAATCAATGGAGCTGTCACTGTGCTCATGAGCATTTACGCAACAGACTGATCCAACTGCTGGCACCAAGTTACATTTGTTTTGGAATTCTGAGGAGAGGCTGTCAAACTCTTCCAGGATTTCACATCATGAAAGAAGAATCCGGTAGCGCCTGTTATTTTATTTCTCCTGAAAAATATTGGTCTGAGTGTTTCAATTCACAGAGGAAGGAGAAAGAGTATCTGACCTTCCTAACACCTAAGTAGTACTGCAGGAAAATTAAAATGAAAGAAAATCCAGCCAGTTTATTAATATGGAAAATCATCAGTCTTACTTCTTTTTATGTGCCGATCTTGTTTACGCTCAATGTGTCCACATATGGGTGGAAAAGAGATTTCAATCAACAGTTTATGCAGCATGCCCGGTTTTCATGCATTCATGCGTGACCTTTTCTTACCCCGAAGGTACAATTGGTTTCTCAGTGACATATATTTCATTAACTTTTTCGTGCTGGAGTTGCATTGAAATAATGCTGCTTTTGCTCCCCAGGAGTCACATCAGGTGACAGGCTTTTGAATCAGAATTTACAGAAATGGTCTCCTGCAGAAGTCCTGGGGAGGATGGGGATCACTCAAAGAGTACAGAAACTACCCCTGCAACTTACACAGATGACCCCCTATAATTTGTGAGCAATTTCAATCTGGTGGGCCCTTTAAAACTATTTCCATTTTTATATATACTCTTCACCACTCTTCTTTTGACTGTACATTTCAGTGGTTCTGTAGGGCTGTGAGATCCAGGGATTTCTTTTTCAGTAGCAGCATTCGGCTTCATTGCTCCGCTGTAAAACATCCATCCCTTCTCCTGGGAGTCAGCAGAAACAGTGTTGGGCAAACAGGAACAGAATCAGGGAAAATTGAGAGGGGATGTAAAAGGCATCATGACCAGAGTAGGCAAGGAGCCAGCATTTCTCTCCAGGCTGGTCAGTGGGCCAACTCTGAGGCAAGTGAGAAACGCAGTGGTCAATCAGCCTACAGCAAAAAAACAGCTAAGCAACAGCAGAAAATTTCCTTGGCTGGGGATCTGATCAAAAGCCTGCTTAGGGCAGTGGAAAAAGACTTCCACAGAGATCACTAGCCATTGGATCTGTCCTTCAAATGTGTTCTACCTTCGGTAATTAAAACAACTTTTGCTGTTGCCTGCTCCTCTTAGCACTGCAGATCCCACACTTCTGTTATGGAAGAAGTGGACTTGCATATGACTAACAGGTGGAGTGGTAGCAAGGAAGCAGCACTCCAGAATCTGGCCTGTAAAACATTTATGACTAGTAAAGATGTAAAGGGAAGAAAAACCCCAGAGTGGTTCTCAACCTCTTGGTGAGTTTCCAGAACAGCATGAGGCAGTAAATTCCCAGTTTAGTGACTGCAAAACAAGTGCTGTTCATTTGGAAACATCACAAAACAGAAGCCCAGAGCTTTGTTATTGCTGCTTTGAAAGTCAAAATGATGAAATGAATTGCTTGCTTTTCTCATCCTTCCACCAGAGAGTTCCTGCAACAGCCTTTGGTAAGGAAATGGGAATTTAACATCCAAGACCCCTTCTGAGATCTCATGAAATATCGTAGGCATGAAGAAAAAGGATTGCAGAATTGTAACTCTTTGCTATCGTTTCTTTGGTCCAAACATCACCAGGAAGATTATTTTTCAAGTGGGACAGTTTGAGACATGAAGTCTATATCTAATACCAGGCTGCAGCTCACAGGGCCCAGAGATACCAATTCATCAAAGCCCACCTCTGATCTCTTCACAGGATGTCTCACAGCATCCCAGATCATGCTCACCTGGGGTGGGAACTGTGGTCTCGCTTTTCATTCTCCAGCATCCAACATGTTTTGGATGCCTCTGTGATACTGAGCAGCAACTGTGCTCCCAACTAGTAACAACAAAAGAAAGTGTCAAGAGTGCTTATTTTGGTGCTCTGTCCACATCCCTTTATGTATCTGGAGGTTTTATGTAGATATTGGCAGGGGGCTGAAGGAAAGTCACAGCCTTTTTTCTACAAAGTGAGAAATTACATAGGACCATTCTAAGGAATACAGTAAAAGAACATAAAAACATTATTACCAACACAATCCTGTCTATCTTTCTCCTGCCTATAAAGAAGTCAGAAGCAAATCTGTCTCTTGTCTTCTGCCCATATAAGTCTTGATTATGATCTACAGCTAACTCTTTCCCATGCTCAGAGCTATAGCTGGGCAAGGAAGAGCTAGAGAACCCCAGGACTTTGTAGACACATCTCTGCAGGAGATACCTTTTGGGAAAAATACAACAGCGATCAAGCCGCAATTGCCAAGCTTACCAGCCTGAGGGAGAGCTCTGTGAATGAAAGGCAAGCACTGCTCTCCTGGAAGGAAAACTGCTGCTTGCTTATAGGTAAAAAGGCATTGCTGATCTGCCACCTGTAGCATTGCTGTGTTTGTTGTGATGTTGAATGCAGTGAGGTTATGCTTTCAGCTGTACACAGGTACTCTTACCCGTATTTATCTGTATTTTGCATGTTTTTTTCCTCCTACTTGTCTAGCCCTCATTCACGGTAAAAGCACTGCTCCCTGGTGTTTCCTGGAGGGAGCAGTCTGTTTCAATTATTGTGGCAGCAGTACACTATTGCTGATAACAAATAGCTGTTGCGCTCCTGGCCCCAGAAAAAGGCACTGTAGGTAAATGTGCCTCCAGTTTGCAGGCAGCAGTCCAACCTCATAATTTATTTTCAATATTCAAAACTTCACCTGTGCGCTTTCAGTTTGCTCCACCATCTACAGTCCTAAAGAAAAAGGTAAAGATCCTAGCCAGAAACAGGAAGTCTCTTCCTGACCTCCAGGCCCACAGTATTCTGCTTCCAGGTCTTCCTTCTGTCATCACAGATGAAATGGCTGTGCAGGACAGCTTGGTATGAGTAGAGCATAAAATAACATGAGTGAATGTCTGTGTTCATTAGCACTGCTTGCATGGGTTTAATGATGTGCTCTCGAAGCCATACTTACCAGATACCCTATGTTAGGATTTCCCTGGAATCGCTGGTCATACTTCTACATGCGCCAGCCTGTAATTTGTGAAAACACTACTTTTGCTTCTATTTTTGAGTAGCGTTTCCCATAATTTCCTTCAGGGCCGGGTAGTTCTGGAAGAGCTCAGTCAGCGTGAGAGAAACCAGCAGTACAGAGGGAAAATGACAGTGATAGAAAACTTCAAAAGGTTCAGAGGTTCAGGCAGGGGCATAAGTTTATCTGAGCCTCTTTGGTGTGGAAATTGAGACAGAGTGTCACAAAAAGCCTCAACTCACTCGTAAGACATCTAGCAGATCAGAGGTTCAGCTGGGTTTGAAGTGACTTGAGAGTGACCTTCTCTGCACTGTTTCCATATTTCGCCTTCCTGCCTGCTGCGAGCAAGAAGTGTCAGAAGCACACGATGGTTCCAGTACGTAGGGGCAGGCTCCCTACTCCCCCGTCTTCTGTCCATCAAGGAGCCCAGCCTGCAAAAAACAAAAACCCGAGACAACCAAAGTATCTTTTTTTTTATGCCTTACAAGAACATTTTGGGTGGGTTTGGAAGTTGGCAGAGGATGTGCTCAGAGGTGAATAATTACTTTACATGAGCAGGCTTATTAGGGACAGCTGGACCAACTGGCGGTCTCATGATGCAGAGGTGATGCAATAGTTAAAGTGATTTAAAACTGTGCAGGACAAATTCCCCCTGCCACACACCCCAAGCCACTTCAGAGAAATTGATAGCTTGCATGGATTGTAAAAAGAGTACAGATTTTGGCCTTTTGTTTTTATGCAAGGCTACAAATTCCTGATACTGTGATTGTTGCCCTTGATATCAAAGTCGCATGCTATGATTCAATGGTTTTAGCTCTCTTCAAAAAGCTCATTAATCACTGACTGTACATGTGTATAATTATTCTGCTGGAAATCTCAGTCCATTTTTTTAATGTGAGAGTCAGTAGCTAGAGGTCTGTGAAGCCTATTCATTATAAAACCCTGTTGTCAAGAGAGTATAACTGGGCTGTAAACATTCATTTTAATCTAAACAATTTCACAGAGAGAGTCTGCTAAAGGAGGTAATTTTTTTTTTCTTTTAAAAAAACAAGATAAAAAAAACCCCATATGGCTGTTTTTAGTTACACGTCCTTTAGTGAAGGGAAGTACGAGACATCCTGCTCTGCAGGCCCAGGCTTACAAGGCTGTGGTGCTTCTCTCCTCTCTGCCGGCAGAGGGAAAGAAAACGCTGCTATTATTTCCTCCTTCTTCAGATCCTGCAGATGGTTTTCTGCCCCAGGCAGACAGCAGTGCAGCTCCTGGTGCCAAAGCCTGAGCTCTGTACAGAGGTTTCTATGCCATGAGTGCCTTTCTAGCAGGTGTCTTTAACCAAATCCAGGTCCATTCTGCATTTTGCACAAAAGGTGTAATTTTGATACATGGGAGATTACGTCCAAACCCTGTTATGGTCCCCTTTGGCCTCAAACTTTGTAGTAAAATAATCCAGCAACCCCTGTACCGGGGCCCTGGCAGGGAGACTGCTGCAGCACCAAACGCTGGGAACTTCTGCTAAAACTGGCACTGAAGCCCCCCTTTCTGTCACCCCATCCCCGGTGGTTGGGTTTGGTCAGAGGTGTGCTTCTCAGCACTGAGGAACAAGGCTGTCCCAGCAGTCAGCTGGTGGCTCCATGTGCACATCAAATAGGAGCATGAGCTTGGATGGGGGCACGCTCATTTCACATCTGCAGGTATATGCATGGATCTAACTCCAGCTCAGGGCAGGTCTTGGGGTCCTCAGGACTGTCTCCACAGCCCTCAGACTTTCATTATTTTCATAGCAGAGAGCTGTGTGTTGCTTCATGGAGAAATGGTTGCTTGGATGGACAAGGAGGCCAGGATGATAAAACATCTGAGCTCTACCCAGAAGGGGGAGCATGGAGGAGCTCAGTCCCTAAGCCCTGAAGACCATCACCTCCACTGCCTGGTCTGGCAGAGAGTAGTTGTGCTGAAAATAACTTTCCTAATTTAAACAGAAAAGTCTCTGATGTTTCCCATTCCTCTCTGAAAGCAGGCATGAGTGGAATGAGTCAAGCAAGAGGAAATGTCTGGCTTTTCAGCATGCAGTTTCAGGCAGGTGTGGTGCTGCATGTGTCTGCTTAGTAACCACAAAAATGATTTGTGCACATCATTATACATTTTGATGTAGAATTGCTATGGCTGGAGAAGCACCTTTTGCAGAAGTGGATCACTGCATAAGCAACTCCTTGCAATAATACTGTTTTTAAATGGCCTGTGATTCCAAACAGAGCAACAAAGCACATCAATAAATACTTAGGGAAACAGTTGTTACCTGTGAGCCCTAGCTGCATAGCCATGCCTCTAAGAGTATGCCAGCTAAAACAGGCTTTGTAAATGGAAAATAACACAAAGAAGCTTTCAGAAGGGAGGCACTAGATTTTAAAAAATCCCTGAAAGTTTTCTGCTTCTTTCTGTGGGTATTCCTGCCTTGCAAAAGAGAATCTGAGGGCCAAAGTGATTCAGACTCATCAAGGATATATCTATAGGAACTCTGGGGCTTGAATGCAATGTTTCCTGAAACCCTCAGGTGTGCAGCATACAAAAGGAGAACTTCCCTGGCTCCCCCCAGTCCTTATGCTCCACCAAGATAACCATTGTATATATTCACCACATGCAGTGGGCACAGTGTCTATCAATTAGTAGTGTGCAGTGCTTAGGAGAAATACAGAGCCACACAGTCTGGAAAGGAAGGACTCTAGAGAGGTCCCTATCTCTGGTGCCAAGCAGAGTCTGTATTGAATTCAGACCTGGCTTCCCAGGGCTTTACTCAGTCAGGTGCTGGAAACCTCTAAGAATGGAGCCTGTACAACCTTTTGGGGTAATCTGCTTCAAAGTCTGACTGTCCTCATGGTTTTTCCTTGCATCCTGTCTGGACAGCCCCTATTTCAGATTACTCCTGCTATCCTGTTCTACAGTCATCTCAGTGAAAAGCTTGGCTCCATCCTCTCAATTACCCCTTCGTAAGTACTAGCAGTCTGCTAGTAGGTCTATTAAAGCTTTCTTTTCTCTTCCCCAGGCTGAACAAGCCTTGTTTCTTCATCTTCATCTCATGTACCAAATGTTGCCACCCCAAACATCTCGGTGGCCCTTTGCTTAGCTCACTCTGTTGGTCAGCATCCTAATTTCTGAGGGACACAAAACTGGACACAATGTTTGCCATGCAGTCTGACAAGTGCCAAGAAAAGAGGGATGAAATGACACTGTTCTTCACCATTCTAAATTTAAGGGAAATCTGGTAGAAAATATTTGTAGTCCTTTGTGATTTAACATTTAACTCAACCCTAAAATCACAGCAAAGCCCAAAAAAATCCATGAACTACTTTTTCTTTTTTTTTAAATATTCCTTGCAGCAAAGCTAATAAAAAATTGCTGAAGAGGTAAAAAGGTTTCAAAATCATAATAGTTCATCGAATGCAATTAAAAAATTCTCATCTTTTATTTCACTACTGCTGGTTCATTTGTGCATCAGAGACCATTGGGATGGGCCAGCATGGCAAGTATGGAAGTCAGCTCTGAGCCATTTCAGGGTGCAGTTGTGCTTGCCTCAGGACATCTGAGGGAAGGGAGCAGACAGCTCAGAAAGGCATGAGGAAATAGGATGGCCTAGGGATCTCCAGGCTAGGACTCTGAAGGTGTTCCTGAATGTTATATTGCTAACAGATATGCACCTTTCCAAGGGGGATACTAAACACAGTGCTGCCTGGCTTCTAATTCACCTTGTGGGTTAGAAGCTTTCCTCCTGTAGCTGCTAAGGCCCATTGATGGCAGGTGAGACTGCTTCCTCAGGAATGCCAGACTATGGCAAAGTCAGTAATACGTCTCAGAGCAGTAGAAATATTACAATATTAAAACATGTATGTATTTGAAAAATGCCACCAATGAATGCTATTTCCAGCCAAAGCTGAAAGACTCTAACTTTATTACCCAGACTTTCAGTGAGGGTTTGAGGGTGTTTTTTTTGCTTTTAATCCTTCAGGCAATACTTTCCCCATCTCCTTCCTCCTAAAATCAGATTTCATTTCTTCAGATTTTAATTTTTTGGAGAATAAACTGCTGTAAATCTTTGGAGAGTTCTCAGAAATGTGATGGCTGCTGTGTCAGGCATTTTGGTTGAAAAAATACTGCAGCTGAGTTGATGGAAAATAACCCATTGCTTGCTTTTATTAACCATTTCCTGATTACTTTTTCTTTCCTTAAAAGGACATAACTATAACTGGTCACAAGCTAGTGCTTCATCTAGGCAGAGAACATGCCAAAAAGTGTCAAAAGTAAACATATGTAGTGATAGGACAAGGGGTAAAGGGTTAAAACTTAAACAGGGGAAGTTTAGATTGGATATAAGGAGGAAATTCTTTCCTGTTAGGGTGGTGAGGCACTGGAATGGGTTGCCCAGGGAGGTTGTGAGTGCTCCACCCCTGGCGGTGCTCAAGACCAGGTTGGACGAGGCCTTGGGTGATATGGTTTAGTGTGAGGTGTCCCTGCCCATGGCAGGGAGGGGTGGAACTTGATGATCTTAAGGTCCTTTCCGACCCTAACTATTCTATGATTCTATGATCTAACCCACTGAGATAATATTACCTTAAATGTGTTGGAGGATTTGAATATATATACTGTGACATGGCTTTTTTTGGACTTCTTCCCATTCTCACTCCTTTGTTTTGAATGCGGATAGGTGTGAGCGCTGCTTTCTCTCACAACAGCTGTCTGAATCCAAAACAAAGCGTTTCAAAATTAAAAAAGGCAAAGTCAGAAAGATTGACTCAGTGAGCAGCCCTCTCTGGAACTGGTATCATTTGGAAGCGTTAGCACTGAGACAGGAGAGAGAGGGTGCACAAAATTCCCTGCGTCTCTAAATATGACTTTCTAAACCTCATAATACCTTCTGTAAAAGCTACTATCCTGTTAAATATTTTTGAGGTTGATCTCTTTGCTGCTGAAAATATAAAGAAGGATCAAATAAAGTTGCAACTATTTTTTATATATATATATATATATATATATATAAACCACATCCATTTTCTTTTCATCTCCTTGTTCTAAAAACCTGGCTGCACGGCATTTGATCAAGCTTTCGGAAAAAAACCAAAACAAAATCCTCCCTCAGGCATAAAGCAATCTTGGGAAGTTTTGGCTCAGGGTACAGGTATTTGTGAGAAAATGAAAACAAGATATTGGAAACAAAATCCTGCAGCAGCCGTAGCTGCGCGCTGCTATTGTGGCCTTAATTATTACGTGGGAGGATGCAATTAGATATTTAGAAAAGCTGGGGGATTGATGTTACTACTGAAAGACTGAAATGGGGCTGGCAGCTGTGATAAGGATGGGGGACCCTGTAGAAACACAGCTGCTTTCCAGCTCCATGTCAGGATACAAACATGCAGCAATGGGCAGGCTTCTGTGTCTTTTGTAGTCTCCCTGGTAAATCCTCTTCCAAAGGGAAATACCAGAGTGAATGCAGCCACAGTGCTCTTTCTCCATGTCTTTCAGGCACAGTTCTCAGTCCTGAACTGGGAGCTGATGTTTAGCCATCAAAACCATATTTCATACCTGTTTTGACCTGTTTAGTTGTTGGCAACCAGGCATGTGCGTCAACCCACATCTTTTTTTTCCACTAATAACTATAGCTGAACTGACAACACGAAGTTATTAATGGATATTAAGATTTCCGGCAACTCTGACCTGTAACTGAATTAAATCAGGTGTGTAGAAATGATGGCTGACCACCTTCATGACCTCCTGCCATGCAGTTATATCATTATTTAACATATCATATATTTGCCATCCATATACATTCCCTGATTTCCATGTTATTTTGTCACTATTTTCTCACCATTATCTACCTACAATTTTCTTCAACAAACTGTCAAAATTACTTTGTCACTCATTTTCAAAGCTGAAGTAAGCATTGTTTAAAAAAATGTTAAATATTTAAAAAGAAAGGAGTAATGATGAATAATTGGGATGACCTGAGTGAAAATTACAAGAAATAAAGGAAATAATTTAAGGGGAATTAGCTTCAGTTAAGACAAAGTAAAGTAAGAAGATAGTTGCAGAAGTCACACTTAGTGTTCTTGAGGAATCTCCAATACCAGGAACATATCCGATGTACAGTTAGCTTCTTTCTCAGGTAGGGCTTTGGAGATTATGCTTCCCATGAAGCAGTCTCAAAGGTAGCTCTGTAGTATGCATATAAAATGTTGGAGTCATACAGATTTAGAAACATGAATGTGTGGCTTAAATCTGTATCACTCTGCTTTCCTCTAAGCTGCAAAGTCTGAGCTCTACTTTTGTAAGAAGCACAACAGAGTCTCGCTCCTTGCCTTTTTCCATTTTCAAAGGAGGTATTTGGGTTTTGGTAAACTCAGAATTTTTGTTAGAGTTGTGTCTGTACTAGTAATGGAGCTACAGGCATCATAAAAAGTGATTGTATGTGACCAGCCCCAAGCATCCTTTCTGCAGTTTTCTCTGCGTAGGACATGCAGTGGAAGGCACGATTGAAGTCTTATCATAACACAGCCACACTGTATAACGAAACTTTAATGTCAGAATCTCTCTTCAAACACAGTACCTTGACACCTTAATCATTTTTGCCTTTTGTTCTTTGCACCTGCTCCAGTTTTTCTAATTAGGTGGCCTGGTACCTAGTGAGGGTTCTCCGGGTGGGCTTCCCTTCCCTTGCACTGAGCAAGTTTGTCACCCCTCTTCACTATGATCTAGTGGCTTTACAGTGTTTTTTTTATCGTCAGTTATAAGCAATAAACAATTTGTTGACCAGTTTTATTCTTCCTAACTACCTGACATCATTGTTTATTCTGCTTTTCTCCTTCTCCTTGCTTAACTCTGCTTTGGGTTATTTCCCCCTGGATGTGTTGGTAGAATGTAGGTTTTGTTTTACAGTGGATTGCCTTTTGTTACTTCTTACTTGTAATTCTCTAGATACCTATGTGTTGCCATGTTTTTGCTCTTTCTCTTCAGTACCTGAGTGTGAACTTTGCAACCTCCTTTGTATCCCTAATGAAGGTATTACCCACAGTCAAAACTGGGGGGAACCCTGTGAACATTTTACTGCTTCTTTCTCAATCTCTCTCCTGCAGTTTTGCATACAGTTCCTTATCGGTCTCCCTTCTGCCGCTGCTCCTCTGTAGGTCTTGATTAAGCAAATCATTTATGCTCATTGCTGAACTTAGAGAAGGCAAACAAGCCTGTTCTTTCATCCAGTGGTTGCTCAAAACTTACTTGGAAAGATTTAAGCACGTGTTTAAGTGCTCTGCTGAAGGGAGTCTTCTATTTCGATTTCATTGTTTTTATCCCTTACCTTTTGATTCTAGTCTTATATGCATAAAACATCAATAACTCCTTCTAGAATGGATTCTTTCTTTGTTCCATGTCACTTGTTGCTCGTGTTTCCAATACCCTCTTGAAGTTTTCTAATAGCTCTTTTTGTATTGCCTGGTCAATTATTTTACTGAAGATTGAAGATAAAAGTGGAGGGCAGTAATTGCCAAGATCATTCTTCTTTCTGTGTAAATCAATACTATATTTGCTTTATTTCCAGCCTTTGGGACTTCCATAGTTCTCCATGACTTTCAAAAATAATTGCCAATAGTTCAGTAAATTAACTGGCTAATTCCCTCATCACCTTGGGATGAGTGCAACCAGCCCAGCCAACATGTATGGTGGATATTCAAAATTTCCAGCTGTTTCTTTAACCTGCATTACATTAACGGCTATTCGTGAAGGATATTTGTTATTCCCAATGCTACATCTTTTTTTCCCTTTTTAGTCAAGAAAGAAATAGTAAGGGGTTAATTTGGCCTTTGAAGAAAAACTGGTTGTTTCATCTTCTTCTGGCTTATTAATGAAACTTCTTTCTAGCTGGATTTCCTTTCCCCTACGAGACATTTGCAAAGCCATTCTTATTCCCCAATGGTACTTTGTTTAGCATAAATTCAGCTAAGTTTTTCCTGTCACTGCTATTTCTCTTTGCTCCTGTTTTCTTCAATTTCTTTTCTATTTGTTCGTGCTCATTTCTGAGCTTTGTTAACCTCTGAGTGAAGCAGCTTGTGTCACAATCACTGATCTATTCCTGCAAATAGTTAGAAAGAGAGCTGGGCTTGAAGGACATAACCCATCACCAAATTTTGTTGCACCTCTCCTGCACTGACCTGGTGTCCTCTCACACCTGGACTTTTTTCACTTTCTTTTATTTATCAGCAATGGAAAAAGAATAGCTTTAGGGCAGATATTTATGACTGTCTATCCAAGATGCTTCTCTCTTTCCAAGAGAGACATAATAGACAGGTGCCAGAATTAAGCAAGCCCTGTGTTGTCAGTTCCCCTCAGGTCATGGCAGAGACCCTCCCTGGAGGTGGGTGCCCATTTTCTCTTTAATTTGTTGCTGTTTGACCTTGGCTAGTGTATGATGTTCGAGCCCAGAGCTCTTCTGTTGTTGCCTCTTTCTCATGCACTCAGAAGGGCACTGACTTACATGGCCTAGAAGGACTTTTCTATCTTTAACTTCTTTGAAATGGTTTACCTTTTACAACATCTTCCTCTGACTCCTTCATTTCTTGGCCATTTCATTTTCCCAGAGGCTCACTTTTATAGTTCCTAGCTTACAAGACACTCTCACTTTAATAAATGATGACAGTATACAAGCTGTGCTTTGGCCGCTATTCTTGTGCTTGAAGTATTTCTGAATAGATAATTGTCACAAACTCTTTCCAGATTTAGGGCAGACTTTTCTTTGTCCTGCTACTCATGGTACCACCTCTCAAACTGGCTTGTGCAGATTGCAGAGTGGGTTGTTGTGTTGTCCTCAGAGTAAAGTGATCTAATATAGTGTGCTGGGGAGCTCACACAAGCTGTCATTTAGAGCCACTGCTATCCTAAAATTTTAAGGGAGGAAACGGTTTATTCTCTTCTTTGATGTTGTTTCATGTCCACATACCTCTATTTTGCTCATTTTTCTCATGGTGGAGACTGCTTTTATTGCTCCTGTGACCAGTTACTTGGACATGAACATGTTACCAGCTCTTAGAGGAGTAAAGGAAAGGGGGCTGGGTGAAGAACACCATTATGTTTTCTCTTTCTCTTCAAGATGCTTTGATTAGCTTTTCTACCACACATATTTATTACCATTTTCATGACTTCCCACTGATTATCTCTGATACAGTCTTCTGAAAATATGGGTGACTTCAGAAACGCATTACAGGAAATATTAAAAGTACTATCTTATTACTAAATTCATAATTATCTGTCTTTAGAGAGTACCTTATAAAGACCAAGCAGGATATCACAGATGGTGTTGCTGGAAACAAGGAGCTTAATTAAAAAAAAAAAAAGAAAGAAAAGAAAAAGAAAAGAAAAGAAAAAATCTCCAACTTTTAATTTATTCACTGTCTTGATTTTTCTGGGTAACCTCTATCACCATACTGCTCCAGAAGTGCATCTCTCATCATTTTTCTGTTTAATGCATGTTGTGCATCTTAGAATCGTAGAATCATAGAATAGTTAGGGTTGGAAAGGACCTTAAGATCATCAAGTTCCAGCCCCCCTGCCATGGGCAGGGACACCTCACACTAAACCATCTCAACCAAGGCTTCATCCAACCTGGCCTTGAACACTGCCAAGGATGGAGCATTCACAACCTCCCTGGGCAACCCATTTCAGTGCCTCACCACCCTAACAGGAAAGAATTTCTTCCTTATATCCAATCTAAGCTTCCCCTGTTTAAGTTTTAACCCGTTACCCCTTGTCCTGTCACTACAGTCCCTAATGAAGAGTCCCTCCCCAGCATCCCTATAGGCCACCTTCAGGTACTGGAAGGCTGCTACAGTCTCCATGCAGCCTTCTCTTCTCCAGGCTGAACAGCCCCAACTTTCTCAGCCTATCTTCATACAGGAGGTGCTCCAGTCCCCTGATCATCCTCATGGCCCTTCTCGGGACTTGTTCCAACAGTTCCATCTCCTTTTTATGTTGAGGACACCAGAACTGCACACAATACTCCAGGTGAGGTCTCACAAGAGCAGAGTAAAGGGGCAGGATCACCTCCTTCAACCTGCTGGTCATGCTCCTTTTGATGCAGCCCAGGATATGGTTGGCTTTTTGGTCTGCAAGCACACACTGAAGCCGGCTCATGCTCATTTTCTCATCAACCGACACCCTCAAGTCCTCCTCTGCAGGCATCTGCCCACCTCACAAGCATGTCAAGGTCCCTCTGGATGGCATTCCTTCCCTCCAGCGTATCAACCAAACCACACAGCTTGGTGTCATCGGCAAACTTGCTGAGGGCGCACTCAATCCCACTGTCCATGTCAGCGACGAAGATGTTGAACAAGACCGGTCCCAACACCGATCCCTGAGGGACACCACTCGTTACTGCTCTCCAGCTGGACACTGAGCCATTGACCACAACTCTTTGTGTGCGGCCATCCAGCCAGTTCTTTATCCACCGAGTGGTCCATCCATCAAATCGATGTCTCTCTTACTTAGACAAGGATGTCATGTGGGACAGTGTCAAATGCTTTGCACAAGTCCAGGTAGATGACATCAACTGCTCTACCCCTGTCCATCAGTTCTGTAGCCCCATCATAGAAGGCCACCAAATTGGTCAGGCAGGATTTCCCCTTAGTGAAGCCATGCTGGCTGTCACCAAGCACCTTGTTGTTTTTCAGGTGCCTCAGCATGCCTTCCAGGAGAATCTGCTCCAAGATTTTGCCAGGCACAGAGGTGAGACTGACTGGTCTGTAATTCCCCGGGTCATCCAATTTCCCCTTCTTGAAAATGGGGGTTATATTTCCTTTTTTCCAGTCATCGGGAACTTCACCTGACTGCCATGATTTTTCAAATATGATGGACAGTGGCTCAGCAACTTCATTTGCCAGCTCCTTCAGGACCCGCAGATGGATTTCATCAGGTCCCATGGACCTGTGTACATTCAGGTTCTTAAGATGGTCTCGAACCAGATCCTCTCCTACAGTGGGCACAAGGTCTTCATTCTTAGAGTCCCTGCATCTGCCTTCCAAGACTTGGGTGGTGTGGTCAGAGACTTTGCCAGTGAAGATCGAGGCAAAGGAGTCACTCAGAACCTCAGCCTTCTCCAAATCCAGGGTAGCCAGTTCTCCCGAGAGCTTCTGGAGGGGGCCTACGTTTTCCCTAGTCTGTTTTTTATTCACTACATACCTATAGAATCCCTTCCTGTTATCTTTCACATCCCTAGCCAAGTTTAATTCTAACTGGGCCTTAGCTTTCCTAACCTGATCCGTAGCTTCCCGCACAACATCCCTGTATTCTTCCCAGGCCACCTGTCCTTGCTTCCACCTTTTATAAGCCTCTTTTTTCCTCAGGAGCTCCTTATCCACCCAAGGAGGTCTTCTGGCTCTCCTGGTGCACTTCCTTCTAGTTGGGATGCAACACTCCTGAACTTGTAACAGGTGATCCTTGAATATCAACCAACAGTCTTGATCCCCCCTGCCCTCTAGGGCTGTATCCCATGGAACCTTACTAAGCAGGTTCCTGAAGAGGCCAAACTCTGCTCTTTTGAAGTCCAGGGCAGTGAGCTTGCTGCATGCTCTTCTCACTGTCCCGAGGATTTCGAACTTGACCATCTCATGATCCCTGCATCCAAGGCTGCCCTGGAGCATGACATTTCCACTGAGCCTTTCCCTGTTGGTGAGCACGAGGACAAGCATGGCACCTCTCCTTGTTGGCTCCTCTATTGCTTGCTCATCTATTACTACTACTACTCTATTATCTTACCCTGACAGAAGCAGCTCATGTCCCCAGTTAAACCTTTCCGTACTTTGTTTTGATGAAACAAACATGTTTCATGTCATGTTTTTTAAATCCTGTCACTGCTCAAAAGAGAAAGCTGTGTTTCAAGGACCCTGCTAAAAGAATCACAATGACGGTCCCTGGACATACTGCCCCATCTCTGCTTTTCTATTATTTTGTGAGCAGGACTCCATTCACATTCAGTGAGCATCCGTATTGCCGTGAAAAAAGTGGGTGAACTTGGACTCTTCTTTCTTGCATGACTGAATATTTTTTTTATGTATGGAAGAAATTCCCACTAAATCCAAAAGAAATAATAGAAGTCCAACATGTTAATACAGTAGGTGACTTGCTGTCGTCAGTGGCAGTGTCTTTTGCTTCCAGGCAGTTCGCCCACACTGACTTTGTTCTTTATTCCCTGCTGTCTCATATGTTCAAGAATAGACTCCCAATTAATATTTGCCATGTTGCTTCATACTCAGCATACTCAGTTTGAAAACCTACCTATTCATTAGGCACTCCCACTTGAAATGTATGAGGTCCTGTGGAGGATGGTCAAGGGAAGGGAAGGTTCCCAAATTCTAATGGGGCTCAGAGAGCAAGCAGACACTGGCTTTGGGTAAACACCTAGGAGGATGCACACCATTGCCATGGAAGCTGAGGTTCGTCTCTGCGTGCAGGGCTGCTGAAGCCAGCCCTGCCATTTATTTCTAATTCTAGTGTCCTTGATGATGAAGGGATAATAAAAAGCTGCAAAGAAATGTAAAAAAACCACAAACCCAAATGTCGTGGTTTAAACCCAGTCAGGTAATTCGTTCGCTCACTTCCCCCCCTTTCTTGCCCTCCCCCTGCTCTCAGAGGGACGGAGAGGAGAATCAAAAGAATGCAACTCCCACGGGTTGAGATAAGAACAGTTTAGTAACTAAGGTATAACACAAATCACTACTGCTACCACCAATGATAGTAATGATAAAGGAAATAACAAGGGAACAGAATACAACACCTCACCACCCGCTGACCGATAACTTGCCCCCCAAGCCCGACCAAGCTCTGACCGATACCTCCTCCAACCCTGCAGTCTCCCAGCCCTTCCGGCTAACTCCCAGTTACCTCCTGGGCATGACGTGCTGTGGTATGGAATAGCTCTTTGGTCAGTTTGGGTCAGGTGTCCTGTCTCTGCTTCCTCCCAGCTTCCCCTCCTCCCTGGCAGAGCATGAGGCTCACAAAGTCCTTGGCCAAACCAAAACATCTCTATCAGCTCTGTTCCCGAGCCGAAAGTCAAAACACTGCACTGCACCAGCTACCAAGGAGGAGAAACATGACTGCTACTGCTGAACCCAGGACACCAAACAAACCCAAACAAACCCAAAAATGGAAAAAGGGACAATATGAATGTGAAAAACATCATCCTCCAAGAATTTAGTTATCAAAGAGAAGGTTAGGAGGTGACTTGAACATAGTTTATTGATAACTATTTCATAGCTACATATAGAACTGCTGATAGTAGAAGGTTCTTAAATTCAGCAGACAGAATCAGTAAGTGAAACTCAGCACTGAGGCAATGAAGTGCTGTGAGTTTGGATCAGAAATAAGAAGTACATTTCTAGCTATGAGAGCAGTTAATCATTTGAATGTCTTTGCCTATGTGGTGAGTTCCCTATTGCTTGTATATTTTAAATCTACATTCCTGCCTTTCTAAAAGTATGTCCTCTGGCACCAATGAATTTAGTATAGTCCTTGTGGACGAATTTCCATGTTATGGAAGGAAGACATTTTTATGCTTTTTCTGGATAGCATCAACTCCCAAACATTTTTCACCCCTTACCAGCTCCTGAGACACCCCCTCACTCCATGATGTGCTCCATCTGCCAGGAGCTCCCTTCAGCTCCTACTTCAGACACCACGCTTTCTTCCTACATAGCAGCTCCTCAATTAAACCCCCCGGCAGTACTTCTGAGTGTGAATGTTTAGGGCAAGCAGCTCCCAATACCTATCCTTGCTGTGGCTCAGGAGCTCAGCAGTCTCTTCAGGCAGCCTTTGTCCCAGTCTTAGCTAGACCAATAGTTTCACAGTAGGGCTGTGAAGGCCCCAAGGAAGCTGCTCATGGTTAAACTGCATCCAATGGAGAGATGCACCCTTCTGTAGGTCACTGCAGACAGGGAGATGGATGTATTCTGCCAGCCTGACACACCAGTGCCAAGCTGGTTGTTAGCTGTTTTCTCTTTAGACATTGCCATCAGTTTGGGAGTCCCTGCACAACCAAATCTGCAGCTGAGGGGGGATGCATTCATACACCATTTACTCACTGATGCTGGGTCCATTTGACATTCTGTCTATAACACACTGAAGTGTGTTATATGTTATCTTGTCACACCTGTGCTTATCTTCCCAATTCTCCTTGTAGCTATGGGCTGCCTGAAAGATAACAAGTCCACACCAAATGCAGGTGTTTTGCCAAGGCTAAGGCTGAGACAAAGTGTAAAAAAGACAGAAAAGGCAGGCGAGCTCTGAAGGTTCAGATTCTCCTCTAGTCCTGTTATTTAATGAGAAAGTTCCTCTTTATCTTTTCCAAATCTGTTTTCTGTTGCAACACTGTTCAGAAAATAATTTCTTGTACCTTCTATCTCCCAGCAGGTCATACTGCTACATTTGTTTTCAGTCCTGGTCTGATTGCATATCTTTTAAAATATGATGCTTTGTTCTTTTGAAACAAAGCAAAAAAAAAACCCTCCGAGCTGAATTGGAAGAAAATGGACTGTCTTCTTTTGAAAGATTTTAGAGGTTTTGAACTGCAAAATATACGATCACTGTAAAGTTCCTTTTGTACTGGCTCTACAACCTTGGCAGGAGCTTGGAGTTCCTATTAGTCTAGGTAATGAGCAATAATAATAGTGATAATGACACTTCTGAATGCTTAAAATAGATTCTGTAACAATGTGTTGGTCCAATGTGAGATAATCTTAAATCTAATGCGGTTCTGAATCCCAAGCTGCATAAAAATCCACTTTAGAGATGACATGCCGTTCCGAGATAATCTTCCCTGCATAATGAGTTCAGGTATTTAGGCCTTTCTAAATACCAGTTACTCAGTTTATAGTTTTATCTTGGAACTTGGACACATCAGAAGAATAATGAATAAGAGTGTTACCAAGAGCAGGGGACCTGCTGGCATGTAATTTTAGGTGCTTGAAACAGCTATTAGAGCTGCAGCTTCACATGCTCGAACTGCAGTATTTTCTGATTTACCAAAATCGCCTGGCTATGTTTGCGATCCTTCCTAGACAATCAAAACATGTACAACTCAGACAAAAAACAGTCTTCCAGGCCTGGGACAAGTTGTGTGGTTTTGCTTAAACAGCATAGTAAATTCTATCATGGGTTTTCCAGCAAACCCAATGAATATGAAGTCCCAGTTATTTTGTTTCTAGGCCTAGCAGTTTCAGATATGCCCAGCAGAGAGCTCTTTGTCTCTAAAACTCTGTTTCTAAGGAATGCGCCACAGAAAACTTTAGCATGAAGAAAACACACATCAGATAGGAGAGGCAAACTATGCTATAGGGATGCTCCACATCTGATTTAAGCCATCAAAAAGAAACGTACTTAGTCAGCACACTCTCACCTCCTTTTTAAATGCAACCGGTGTAGTCCCCATTCCTGTTTCAATTAGAATTTAGATGAGCAAGGGTCATTGAAAGTTTGGGGTTCAACCTTTGGGTCCAGGCAATCTTTCTTTGAGGTATGAAATTTTTCATCTAAAAGTTAATTACTTGAGGATGCTTATTTAAAGAAAATAATACTAACTTTTAAATAAATAAATAAATAAATAAATAAATAAATAAATAAATAAATAATTTGGTGGTGAGCATCACTTGAGGACCTTCTCCAGCAATGGTAAACACCTTTCCCTTCCTTGCTGCTGAGTGTGTTCCAAAGCATCCAATATTTGCATACTGAAGGCATGCTTTCCTGCAGGACTGGCGAGTGCAACGCCTGCACCAGTAATGCACCACACAGCACTGCAGATAATGACTGACTGGCAACTCAGTTGTTTACCCTGATTATCTTTTCCCTTTCCCCTTCCGAACAACGGCGGTAAACCTTGACAGTTTACTTTTGGAGTCAAAGTAAGCACACACCTCTCCTTTGGCTAGCACATGTTACATGGAGTCCCTATGGTGCTACTGCCATCCGCATCAGTGTCATCGCACTGGGTCATAGCAGTGGCAGGGGCTCAGGGACACCTCTCAATGTATAGTCAAGATGACATTCATTGCATATGAAAGTGCAGGTTAAAGGATATTACCTAAAGTCAGCTGAACCAGGGTGTATCAAATACTTTTCTAGTGTTCCCAACTTTTTAAATTATTATTTCATTTTGAAAGACCTCCCCAGGACTCAGGCCTTGCTAATTCTTATTTATAAGTAAATTCTCAACGTATTTAGAGGAACATATGCTGAGGAGACCCTTGGAAATTTGCTGCAGGGATTGTCTGCTGGCTTGCAGTATGATACTGCAGGTAATGAAAAGTTCCAAGCCAAATTTACTATAAAAATGAAAGAAAAATGTCCAAGTTCTAGAATTTTATGCATAAAGTAAAATTCTAATCTTTAACATTTGTCCTATCCCATGCCACCCTGGCTTCTGCATTTATAATCTCTCCATAACTCCTGGATTTTATTTGCTTAGTTTGCAAGAAAAAAGATGAGGCGAGAGGTTTCCTTTTCTCCACATGACTGAATCCAGTTTGTTTAAAGTACGATGCAAATAATGATGAATTACTCACTTATCTTCTTTTTCATGAGTTATGCACAGGCTTATTTTTATGAAGTAATTTGTAGTCTCTAGGCATCTCTAGTCTCTCCTTGCTGAAAAGTCCAACCAAATATTCCTCAGCAGATTTCCTGCAGACTTCATTGATCCATTCATGCTGCCCAGGCTGTGCCCAGGTCAATGTGTGGTCTCAGGTGCCTGGGTTTGATTATAAGACAAAGAATGACTCTGTAAGGAATGACTTTTCCCATGTATAAGTATGCTGGCTCCTACACAAATGCAGGCTTTGCAAAGACCTCTCTCAACATCCATATGACTACAGCTCAGTCAATTAAGTGCTATTGCAGAGTAGAGAGAAAGACAAAGTAGAGGAAAGCAAGTGTCTACTCTGGTATCAAAAGAAGCCTCCTCAGGTCAATGAATTCATTCCCACCTTGCTCTAGTTCAGTTCTCTACTTTTGACCTAGGAAGAAACTCAGTCTTCACCTATTGGTAGAGAAAATGGAGATTCACCCTTTTTCTGCTCACTCTAGAGCTTGTTGAGAAGCAATTCAGCTGAATGCTGCAATACCACTACTCATTATCAATTTTTCACAGTACATCAGCAAGTTAGTTTTCTAATGGAAAACCTTACTTCACCGCTTTCTATTCTTCTCACCCACAGCCCCTGCCTGAAGGCTGTGATTCTCTCCAAAACCTATCAATCTGGTTCCCTGGCCAACTGAGAAAGTTAATTGGCTGTTTTCTGTTTATGACTTTCTCTAGGACAGAGAAGCAGCCAGAATTTGTATGCCTGAGTGACAACATAGGTATCACAGCTGTCCCTGCCATGATGCTTCTCCACACACATAAGTAAGTTGGTCACTGAAAACAAGCTTTGTTATCCCCCCTCCTTGATCCCACCCAAAGCTTAAGGCTCAGAAGACCCTGGAAAATGGTTCTCCATAGCTCAGGGGAATGTGGAACTCATTGTGGCTGTCCCTGACATTGCCCGTTGTTGAGGCACTTGTGCTCCCAGCCTGTTTGAGCACAGGGTATGCTCCCAGTGCCAGGACGGTTGCAGCAGCTAGGAGAGCAGGGTAACCAGAGGGCAGGCCAGAACTGGAAGGGGCTGCCAGCCTGATGCGAGGGTTCCATACCCAGCTTAGGAGGAGCACAAGGCATGCACATTTACCACAACTACGGGCTTCTGGAAAGTTCCAGTGAGTTTGTGAAGTTACTGAGAAAAAAGCCAGCAGTTAGCAAAGACCTGCACGGATTTGCAAGCTTCTGAATTTGCTCAGTATCTGAATTTGCTCCCTGCCAACAAAGATAAAATCTACCTGGTTTTAGTGTGGGATGCCATTAATGCTTGAGGAGACTTTAATAACACCAGAACATATTCATAAACTGATCCTCAGTGATTCTTGTATGCAGATCTCTGTCTATCTAAAATATTCTTCTACTTTCCATTCTTAGACAGACTCTTCCACTGTAATTTTGAATGCATCTTGCAGAGTGCTGAGAGCCCCCTTTTGCAGTGGAGCCACCGCAGTGAGCAATGAAGGTACCCAGAAGGAAAAACATTTGGAAAGGTTTGTATTCCAATTCCTGATTTCATGGATTAGTCTGAAAGTTGTATTATCTATTCCGCCTGAGTGGCAGCTGCTTATAAGCCTTGAGGGAGAAATACTAAATACCACTTTCTCTTTCATAAGAAAGATGATCTTATTTATTTGAACTGGGTTTTATTCTATGCTTTTTATATGCACTAAAGCAGCGAACATTACCTCAGCACTCCAGAAGTGTTCTGCCCTGTGCCTTTGAATCAGTCCACCCTGCCAGGCTTGGCACCCAGGTTTGACATTTCAAAAGGACTTTGTACTTACATGGTAATTGAGCTCTCCCAACTCCCCTGACAGAACATGGCCCATCTTCATCCCCTGAAAAATAATTGACGGCACCAGTGACTCCCTTGCTACTTTTCACAGTATTCCTGTGGGATATGCAATATTCCCATGGATTGGGTCAGAAAATGTAAGATTTAAAGCACAAAGCTTAAAAAGTTTTGCGTATCATGCACTCAATATGACACCAGTTTTTCATTGTTTCAAAGCTGTTACATGTGTTCTCTCTACTTTTCTCAAAAACATGACTGAGACCAGAATGAAAATGGAACCATCCATTTATTCACCATCATAAACTTACTTGGATAAAGCTTGCAGTGAGAACAGTCTCCCAGAGAGCATCATAGGCTGGGACAAAGCTGGAAAAAGCAAAGATTTTGATCTATGTTTTAAAGGTGGGCTGCTAGGATGACTGTCCTTGCTGTTCAAATACATTCAGTTTGTTCTGATTCCTGGTCTTCTCATCAGCTGAGAGATCCAGGAGTAACAGCAAGCCCCAGGCCACCCAGCAGATCAATAGATAAGTTGAGATAAGAATATTGTTCTTACCTCCTGGGGCTGTGGCTGGACACCCTGCCTCCTCTATGGTATCAGAAAAGCCCATTAAGTGCAACCTGTTTATCCCAGGACAAACAAATTTAATTTCTTCTTTAAGTCTTTCTAGTTCTCTGTCACCAAACATTGATTTAAAAATGGACATTTGTCTTCCTTGGGCAGAACACTTTGGGTATTTGCAGTCCTCTGAACTTGCTCTTTAACACTGGAAAGCGATAGCAAATTGAAACCTGTGATAAACTTTTTAATAGGCAGATAATGCCACCAGATTTACATGCTGACAATGGAGTTGATGTTAATGGAAGACAGTATGAACTAAGGGAACTTTGGAGTCCTTTAATGCTAAAAGCCTGCAGCAGGTAGGTTTTTAATTTACAAGCTCCACTTACCATCTACTTGTCATTGGGAGCCTGAGGCTTTTGAATGGGTAAAAGTGGATAAAGCAGTTAAAGAGGTGCTGAAGTATTATTAGGTGTGGAGTGCCCACAGCAAATACTCTGCAGTTGCCACACTGATTAGGCACAGAGGCATAGGCTGACAGTCATTGCCAGCTGGTGCCAATGTGCTCTAGTGGGAGATCCACACCTATTTGAGCATGTGTTCACAGGGAATAGAGGCTGGCAGCCTTAATATTAGCTTCACGCCAAGAGAAACAAGCAGTGACCAGGAAGCCATTCTTAATAAGACTTATGTATGTTTATATTTTGTCACCAGTTGCTCTCGGGAAACCAAACTCAGTGCAGGTGTGCTGGAAATGTGTTCCTGAGCTGCATCAGGCACCACTGTGCTCTTCAGGGTGGTCTGAGCCCTTGGCTGCTCTGGGGCTGTGAGGTGACAGGTAAAGTCTCAGTCTCTCTCACTGGGGGGGTGGCACGATCTGCAATGGGGGACAGGACTGTGTGCCAGATAGAATGGGTTTTGCTGTTCTTTGGTTTTGCTTTTTCTGGGAGATGTGAAAGGAAAAGGGAGGGGAGAGCATAGTGTTTAAATTTACAGAAGCTATTTGGCTCCTTACATGAAGGACACATCCGAAAACAGGCACATCAGAGTAACGGGGGAGGCAATTTGACAAGAAGGAAGCACTTAAAATAATGGGATCACTGATAAGGTCAGGGTTATGAAGAAGTCCAAACTGGGTCAGAGATTCTCATTTCAAACTAATGAACCCCTTGATGACAGGAGCTGGAGTTTCTTGACGAAGGGGATGGACTGTTCACAGCAAAGTCGTGATGTGAGTGTCGACAGCAGCACCGAGAGGTTAAAGGCAGTAGTTTAATTCAGTTGGGCAAGCGTCTGCCACCTTTCTGGTCAAGAGGGTCTAGGCAAATTCCTCTTCTGGGTTCAAATTCAACACTTTATCTTTAAAATATCAAGGCCAAACAGAGTTCAGTTTTACATGCTCACATAGAAGTTCACCTTTTATTCACCAGAAACATCTTGTTTCATGGCTCATAAATATTAAACAAATATAAATGTAACCTCTGTGCTCTCAGGACCGATTATGAGTGAGTGAATTTAAGAACTAAAATTTCAGAGCTGCAGTCTTTTTCCCTGTTTTTGACATCCTCTGCTAGACAAGGAGCAAAAGCACCAGCACCTGTGGTCAACTCACACTCAGAAATGACCCCCTCCTTAATTCCCACCTCCCTTCCTCTGGCTCCCCTGTTGTAGTAAGTCAGCAACCACAAATATCCCAGCCTGAGTTTGCGAGCTTCTCCATTGCCCCATCCACAAAAGCTGTGTGAGGGCATTACTGGGTTTTGTGGTGCTGTGGCCACATCAGTTCTGCTGTGTCCTTCTCCAGTAATATGTTAGCTCGCAGCTGAAAGGCAGCATAGTCTAGAAGTCACTGGTAACAGAAATGTCCAAGTGATTTTTGTGCTGTAACTTTTGAGATGAAAAACTTGGCTGGGAAAAAAACAGAAGCCATAAGTCTATTTGCCTCACCTACTTACTGTGTGCTTATCTGGAACAGCTTGTGAAATTCTTTGGAAACATAATGTATTTAGCAGATAGGGGCCAAGACTTTGAGCTCGCCAAAAGCAAACTTTAATTCACGGTCTTGGTATCATGGGAGAGCTAAACTTCAAGTGGTCTGATGCAAGGATTTTCTGACATTTATATGGTGAAAAACAATTCAGTCCCATATTTAAAGGTGGGATGGGGGAAGTAAACAGAAAACGATCTCTTGGGAAAGCTTCAAGGCTGATGAGCAACATTTAAAAGTTACCCTCATTTCTCCTAAGGGTCTTTGAAAGAAGTGCTGTGATTCCCCTTTTGGGCAAGGAAAGATCTTTACAGTTGGCTTTGAATCTTGAAGAATTAAATTTTTTCAGGTGCTGAATGCCTTCAGCTCCTGCAATTTCTCTCTGCCATCATACAACACCTCAGAAATAGCAGAGATGCTTCTGAGTACTTCTGCCACCAAGCATGCCACACTATTCCAGGTAGAAAAGCTGTGCTAGCTCTAAGGCTACCCTTAGTCCTGTTTCCTTCTGCCTTGCCTCTCTTGCTGAGTGCCTTTATCAGTCCCATCTGCTACCTGCTGCTTACAGAGATAGGACACAGAGCCTGGTGCGTGCTTCAGATTTCAAATGTGACGCTCATTATATACCCAGAGAAGACCACAAAGACAACTGAGTAAATGAGCAGAGTGATAGAAAATGTAATTAGCCTATTTTTATGATGAGGCAGGAGATGAAGTCCTGACTGCCTGTTGTTATTCAAGAGCTGACAGCACTTTTTGTGCAGAGGAAGCTGATGACTCTTGCCCTGTGTGAACACATTATGTTCCACTTCAGTTTCCATGGCATTTTGCTGTTCTTGGCCCAAATAATTCTTCAGTCTTTGTGAGGGCCACGGTACTGAATAGCAAATTGTTTCAGCACAGATGTAGCAGTATGATAGGTTGTGTAATGAAACTTAGCTTAGAACTGATTTAGCAGAATACTTGTGTCTGTGAAGGGTCACCATGGTTATGGTTTGTATTCAAAACCTCACAGTATGCTGAGAAAAGCTCCAGCATGCTAGACCCAAAAAAGGTATCGATGTGTCTAAAAGTCAGATGTTGCAACGAGATGAACAATCCAGGCCTAGAGACCTGCATTAGACACCTGTGTGCAAGGGAAGTCCTGTGCCTGAGCTCCCAGACCAGCATGCTGAGAAGACAGCCTATGCTGACCTAAAGGTAGCTGAGCCTAGGGGTGTGCTTGTGGGGCAGCAGGGTGGCGCCTCCATCCTTCAGGAGTCGTCATGTTCAGGGCCAGAACGTGCATCTCTGGCTTTTCCTTAAAAGAAATGAAGAGAGGTGCTGGTGGCAATGGCTAGAGCTGCTTCCTGAAGAGGCAAGAAGGCAAGATTTCATTCCCTCATTTGTCTGGAAGGGACCAAATCCACACAAATAAGGACGTGTAGACTGGGGGTAAGGCATGGCACGTGTGGGTCTGCCTCCCACCCGGATGATGTCTTGTGCCTCCTAGGTTGGAGACGGGGGGTAGAGGGAGTCTGGCTGCCTGCTATTGTAAAAGAAGTCCCCATTTTTCTCCCACTGCTTGGTTTGAAGATAGCCTGATGTCTGAGCATGCAACATGAGTTAAGCATGTTCTGCCACCACCTCTCAGATCAGCTATGTTGGGGATCATAGCTAAAGGTCTAGTTTCACCATAGGGATTGTAGCTGGCCATAGACTAGGTGTTAAGCCCAAGGCAGGAGTATTTGCAAAAACCTAAGCTCTAGGCATTTGCGACGCTTGAGCGTGGAAGGAATCACACCTCTGAAGTCAGCAGTCTGGGGCTTCCTGGCCAGATGAAGATTTTTCTAAAGGCAGTTTTAGATTTGGCATCATGCAGAGAACTGGAACATGCTTATATAGACCTTCAGGATTATCTTCATACGTCAAGAAGATTCCTTCTGTTTTTCAAAGCATTTACCTATTCTTTGTCATAGAAAGTGGTATTTGATGGAAGTGACAATCCATGTGCATTACAGTTTACTGATGCTTGTGACTCAAGGTTCTATAAAATATGCTTGCATTCTGCATTACAAGATCCAGTAATAGAGGATTTAGCTTACTGTGTACACAGGAGAAAAGCTTCGCTCTGGGACAATTTACAGAGGTTGTAGAAAAGGATTGGCTAGAATTTTTCTCTGAAACAAGGCTGCTGCTTGTATAGCAATTTGTACTGGCAAGTCCATCCCCAGATGGATTGTTTTATCATTATTTTCCTATTATTCACACTGAAAAAATATCACCATAAAAATATTGCTTGTTTCAGTACGTAACTTGGTTACTAAGGTTACAAGATGAGATCTGCTTGGAATGATTTACAGTTCCTAAATACACTTTCCTCCCCCAACAAGCTGACTGAGAAGAAGAATCTGCCCTAATAAATTAACCATGGTAAATGTGGACTGACCTACAAATTAAGAAATAGAAGGTTAAATACAAACATCGATCAAAGGCAAGAACTATAAATAGATAATGAACTGAAGAAACAATGTCTGCAAAGCAAAAGAGTCCCGGAGTTTTCCCATTTGATGGCAAACACTGCTTAAGTACTCTGCTCACCAAAAGAGGAAGATACTGCTTACGTGCAGTCAGAGGAAACATTATGCAGCAGGAAGCCTTGGCACTTCTACCTAGAAGTCAAGGAAAAAATCCCATTCTCCGTGAAATATCTGTAAAAATGGGCTCAGTCATTAACACTGAAACCCATATTATACAGGCAAACAAGCAGATCCTTATGTGTCATCGCAGATCCTCAGGGCAGTTGCACTGATCCATAGTGAGTGAGGATCCAGCTTCAAGTTCACCCTTGCGTGTATATAATCTGGTATAACAAAGTGTACACAGGATTATAGGAGACTTCAGGTCTTACATGGGCTTTCTCCAGACTCTGCCTTTAAATCCTGACAACTGAATTTACTTCTGAAAGAAGAGGTTTTGCCCTAGATATTTGCCACAAGGTGCTGCTGCTCGTTAATTCTGTTTCCCCTCCACTCAGCCTCCCTAGCTGGGTCTTAGAGACTTAATTTCCTCACTGTTATCAGCTAAAGGCACATCTGCTTTCTGATTCACTTAAGATGATTTTTAAATCAAGCTGAAGCTGCACATGATTCTTTCTAATTGGTAAGCTCTGACTTATCACCTTGGAGAAGTCCTAGCCATGCCCTAAATCCTGATGATTAAGTCAGCCTCTTAATAATATCCCAAATCGCTTCTATGCAGGGGTACAATAATAATTTTATGAGGCAGTTTCTTGGCTGCAGAAAGGTATAGAAGAGGTGTGGGCCTGTCTCAGAGCATATTGCTCTTCTTAGTGCCAACCAAGAACCATCTTGTCACTGAGGCATTGCTGCATGGTGCCAAAGGGTCTGCCTTCCTATTCGCCCCTTGCCAGCTGCTAAACTATCTTCTTTCTTTTCACTTCATTCTGGCCAATTTAGCAACCTTCCTCAGGAAACCAGCTGTCTGGTTGTACACTGAGCACACAGCATTATGCTTGCATACCCGGGCACAGCTCCCTTGGCTCATTCACATCATCTTGAAGTGGGATTTGGAAAATCACTGAACCTGCTGTTCCACAGTACATCTGTATACATGGGGATGGTGGCATCTGATCTCTCCTTGATTTGACACTGCTCTGGATGACAGTACTTAAAAGGAAGAGTTTTCCCTGTCATCAGGGGCACACAGTGAGCTCTCTCTTGCATGTTGCTGCAGTGAAATTAATCTTTGAGATAATGCTTTACATTATCACCTCTCTGAGGTGAGGCTGATGCCAAGACCAGGCATGTAAAACATTGTCTCTGTGTGGCTCTCTCCATCCAATGCTTGTATTTTCTGTAATCCATCATCACAGAGCTTTCTATCAGTTGGGAGGGAAGGAAGAGGGACAAGATCCAGGGATGGGTGAGAATTATCTGACTAGCCTTTTGTCTTCCCTTTAGTGAACCCTATGGGCCAAAGCTCCATGTAAATACCTTCTTGCTGAACCCAGACCAGAAAGTGAAGCGCTACCTGCCACAATCTATAGGTCAAGTTGTTCTACGCTGGCACAGCTCTTCTTGAGACACAGCTGGAGAGAGCCCAAAGAAACAACAGTATTCTGTGATCCAGTGGGGGAAACTGTAGTCCAGGCAGACTGGGGGCCTAAATATTGTCAATGTTCCCTCTCTTCTACTCCCTGTCCTGAAATGGCAGTAAATGGAAGTAGACACATGATAAATGCTCACACACACAGTCACAGGTAGCTTGGTAATGGCTGTCAGGTTGTGCTCGCTGCTGACCTGCTGCTGAGTTAAAGCTGGAGAAAATGGTGACAGCTAAGAGGAAGCAGCACTTTCAGATCAGGCAATTTAGATGCTGCTGTGGTGCCCACTCAGAGAGGCTTTACTTTCTGCTAATGGAAGATGTTCTGAAGGGGCTAAATCCCTCTCTTAATCCACTCCCACGTCCTCATAAATTCATGACAGCTGACGGGCATCTTTTGTTCTAATGACTTTGGTCCTTGGATGACTTCTTTACCCACATGCCCTCTGGATTTAAACTGCATTAACCAACAGTGTTACTTGCCTGTGTGTTAGTCAGCTGTTGTGTGTTTTAGCTAAGGAATAACACAGTTCAGTTCACACATATGTTAAGTGATTATGAAGTTATCGAAAGATTTGTTCAGATAACCTTGATGGACTTTACTAATACAGCTCTAAAAACTTAGCATTTTGACAGAAAGAAAATAGACAGCTCCTTCAGGCATCTTCAACCTCATTTCTCTTGGACATAGGACAAACACAGTGGAGCAACCCATATAGCCTGCTCAGGACTCACCTTGAAGAGGGAAATAAAAGCATGGTTGGGCAGGTGTGTAACCCTTGGAAACCCATGCCCGGATTTCAATGTGGCTGCACTGGCAATAGCTTTCTCATCAGTCTAAACGTAGGTAATGGGTCAATCAAGCAATGTCTATTTACTCCCACCTGTCTGCTTTCCTTAAATCTCTGCAATATTTTGGTTAGCAACTTGGCAGACAGTTTTAGCTTAGGAAGATTTTTAGTGCAGAGTTGCCATTTCCTGGTTAACCACCATTCATCAGCAAAGAGAAGGTCAAGTCCATCTGACAGCAGTGCCCAGCTTCAGAACACCAGCCTCATTTCTCATTAAGGACAAAGCACAATGACGATGCATGCTTTGCTGTCAGAAGTCCTGGATTGGGTTTCCTTCCCTATCTTGTTTCTTTCTCCCACCTCATCGTGGCACAAGCATGGTAATAACATCTGGACCTCTGATAAAAGCATTTCAAAATGAGCAGGTGTGAAGATATCCTCCTCTGCTATCGAAGTGAGTCTCAGTTTTTCCACCTGAGGTTACAAATGAAAGCTCTGCAATGCTGTCAGCTTAACAAACAACAGTGAGGTGATGTTTAAAGCATAAATGTTCCAGGGCAACCAAATATAGCGTCAAGTTTGGATCCTGACCAGACATGGCATGAGCACCACAGGAAATTTCTGTGTTAAAAGCACACCCTCTTATCTGAATGATCAGACAGTACTCACCTTTTGTAACCTTAAAAGTAGGTTTATATACAGGGAAAATCTCTACAAAGTATAAACAAGATCAAAATGCAACCTCATTACTGGTTACCTTTGTGAGTGCTGTGCAGCACACAGCTCTTCAGGAGAGAGTTTCTGAGGAGGAGAAATGATGTAGCCAAAATATTATCTTCTAGGCTCATAGCCCACTGCTGCCTGTCAGTCACCAGATAAATTCTTTCTCAGGATGGTTTCCTTTGCCAAAAGGAGCACAGTGCTGTTGTCTGCGATAGGCAGTTTCAAAACAGCAGGTTTCTGTTTGTCAGCTACAGCTGTAGCTGGGCTTTTTGTCCCTTCACTTGGGTCATCGTGTCTAGTTGCTGGCTTGTGGGTGCAAATTGGGTGCCAGAGAAGAGTCAAATTCTATTTGATGCTGTAATTAATTCTGTAGGAATAAAAATGCTTGCAGGAATATGACAGCACCTTCTGTCTGCAAGCAGCAATGCTAGGTTCCAGCAAGGCTGAAAATGCAACATATTTACTCAAAAGTAGAGCAATGGATTAATTTTCAAGTGTATTTGTGAACACTGGGAAGTATCTGCCTATCACAGAAGAAAGACACAGCATGCATCTGAATGCCTAGGTCTTGCTGAATCTCTTCAAGCCCTGTGAAAGAGTGTCAAAGGAGGAAATTAGCACCAATTATTTGGTTGGTTTTTTGTGTCCTGCCTCCAAATAATGCAGTGGTTCTTTTACCAATGAGCTTACAGGAACCCAGTAGAACTGCATGATGTGGTGAAGGATCAAGGCATGAGGTTAGAGTGCAGCAAGCTTGAAAATTGGGAAGAGCTGGATGGGCATCTCATGGGAAGAGTTGTGGTTTGAAGAGGTAGGATGATGGGGAAAGAGGAAAAAGAGGACCTAGAAGTAACATATATGCAAATTCTCATTTATTACTCATAAATTGATCTTTGTTGGACAACAAGCAAAAGGGGGTTGCTGCGTCAATCTTGCTCAAACTTTAGGCAAGCTCGCTTTGTAAGACTAATATATGGCTAAGAAGGAAAATTCATGTTTTTCCTGTTTAGAATCATAGGATAGTTAGTGTTGGAAAGGACCTTAAGATCATCTAGTTCCAACCCCCTGCCATGGGCAGGGACACAGCACACTAAAACCATGAAACCCAAGGCTTCGTCCAACCTGGCTTTGAACACCGCCAGAGATGGAGCATTCACAACATATTCCAGTGCCTCACCACCCTAACAGGAAAGAACGTCCTCCTTATATGCAATCTAAACTTCCCCTGTTTAAGTTTTAACCCGTTACCCCTTGTCCTGTCACTACAGTCCCTAATGAAGAGTCCCTCCCCAGCATCCCTATAGGCCACCTTCAGATACTGGAAGGCTGCTATGAGGTCTCCACGCAGCCTTCTCTTCTCCAGGCTGAACAGCCCCAACTTTGTCAGCCTGTCTTCATACGGGAGGTGCTCCAGTCCCCTGATCATCCTCGTGGCCCTTCTCTGGACTTGTTCCAACAGTGGCAGGAGTCCCTTTTCTGTCCCAGCCTTCAGCTCCCCATGATCTGTGAGATACCCTGCTGAGTCAAAAGCAGAGGACATCCTACTGGCAGACTGATATGTTTGTGACATGTGCCATCCACTGAGGATGGTGATCACGGTACTGCCACTGCTCTCCTCATGCAGTTCTTTAAAGGTGAAATGCTCAGTGTAGATAGAAAAATCAAATAGTAACAGTGGTTATCTCAGTTGCCCACTGTGCAGAGAATTGCTTGTGATGCTGTCCCATCACTCCATCCCTCAGCTTTGCCATGGCTTTTAAGATAAATTTGTTTCTAAATAGCTAAAAATAGTTTTCTTTTAATCTTCTTCTTTTTTTTTTTTTTTTTGTCAACAGTGTAATTTAATCCATGGGTGACTATATTAGCTTTGACATGAAAAATTCATGGCTGCAATGCCTTCTTCAAGAAAGAGGATAATGTAGACATTTATCACTATAAGGTACTAATATACTAATGTTTTTGATTTAAAACTGTGATATTTCAAGCACCTCACGTCAAAACAGAAGAGAATCAGCATGGGCAGGAAGCTGCCCAGCATCAAGAAGTCCATGCTTTGACTTCAGTGACATTAGTGCTAACAACAGCTAAAATTTAGGCATACGTAACCTACTTATTTTTCCTGGGGGCTAGGATTTAGTGGCATTAGTATGATTTGGGGAAAGACAGTAGAGGAAAAAAAAGGGGGTTTGCAGAGCCATCCTGTGATAAAGATGTGCTAATAGTTGAAGATTTTTTACTCATCAGCTGTGTATAGGCTCTATTGTCTTTTCAACTCAAAAGCTGGAGTCATTAAACATCACTTTGTAACATTATTCATTTCCACTTCATTATTTTAATTTCTCACCTAGAACTATTATGTGCCATTTTCACTGCTTTGTTATTTTTCTGCTTCCCTTCTCTTCAGTGGATTTTGTCTCTACTCTTGAAATGCTCCCCATAAAACTGGAAGTTCAGCGTGGACTGATATGGATCACCCATTCAACTTGATTTCCTCTATAACTTGTTGCCCATTTTCCCTCAGTATCTTATGGTAAGCCATAAGGCAAAGGCATGGTAGCCTGCTTTCTCCTACCCCAGTCCTGTCCCCTGATGTCCTCTGTGGACAAGTCCTACCCCCTCATTGCTATCTTGATGCTCCCTTTCAGGCCTATTTCTTGGTCCCTGCAGGGTGCTGGCAGCTGGGGTGGTACTTTTCCACTGGGACATCATTGCATGGTCAAACACCTGATGACACCATCCTCCTCAAACTGTGGGCCATCACACTTCCTCTGATTTTGAAGAGAACTGTTCCCCACCTCCTCTCCCTGGCTGACCTTTGTCTTTCTGGAAGGCTGTGAGTGTCATGTCTTCCTTCTATGGCTGTTGCAGTACACAATGCCTTTCCTCTTTAGAAGGAAGTTTCAGAGCTCAAAACCACTGTGTTTTCTGTACTCTGTGGCTCACTGGTGACACAGCCCAATCAACCACACATTGCCAGCAAGCCATGCAAGAAAGCACCTGGTAAGGGCTGGAGCAAGAATCCCCTTTTCTTATAATGTCACCTCTGCTAAGAAGTGGCTTTGGGTAAGATTAGATTTTGCCTTAATGAAGTAGGGACTGTAAATAGAAGCACATGTTGGTGATTTTCCTTGACATGACCTTATGCAAAAGCATCCTAGAAGACTAGTTTAGATGCATTGGTGCTGTTCGTGGAACCCAGGGAGGCTCAGATTTCTCAAAGGCATGACCTGTTATCTGTTAGCAAAATTGTGTTTGACACTCCGACAACATGGTTTGGGTTTTTTTTTTCAGTAAAAGTATGTACAAATATAAAAAATGAATTGGTGTATTTTCCTATGAAGTGTTTCAACTCTGCACAGAGCTGAATGTGTTCCTTTCTCTAGGATGAACCTGGTCACTCCTCCTAGTCAGAGGGCTGTAATGTCAGTGTGGAGTGAGAGCAAAATAGCAGTGGTGGTTTATCTTAGTCAGAGGACTCTGCAAGCTGCTGCCAGTGCATTGACCTACCTCCCACCTGCTTCATTCTGACCAAAAGCTGCCACTTATCCTTTTGTTTTGGGGGTCACACTCCCATAGCCTGCACCCTGTTCCGTATCTTCTGTTCCCTGCATCATTGTCCTTGTTGTTGGACAGAAGGAATACATTCTGTCCAGGCACTTCGTCTTTGTGTCCTGTCTTACCCTTCTTTTCCTAGGATAACTTCCCATGCTCTCCTCCTCTGCTGTTTATCCACATCTTTCGGTTCTTGTATGTCCCCTGCTCCATCATTTCTCTGTATATTTTAATTAGGATGTCCAGCACAGCTTTGGTTCTTTAATTTAATAATTTCTATCTTGCTCTTCATTCCTCTTTTTCAGAACCTCATTTCTTGCTGTATTAAGTTCATTCCTCTTGTTGATTCTTCAGCTGTTAACAAAATTAAGTATAATGAGCATCTATCAAGATCTATTTTCCATTTACCAACAAAACTGTTATGATCACTTTTGATTAACATACAGATGGGTCTGAATGGATCCAAGGAATAATTAAACTGAAAGAAAATTCACCTCAAGGCTTGTTTTAAATTTCATCTGAATACAAATCTGTATTTCCTTAACTTTACCCCGTATCTACATTCTGTGTTCTTTTATAACCCACAAATGTCTTTGGTATTAGGAATTCACAGACCGTTTGTCTTACATTACCTGTAGTGCTAGGATAAAGCTGAAATATGTAAGTCTCAATTTACCTCCCTAGAACTGAAAATTAGTCATCTGTAAGCAGTCAATTGTGCTGATTACAGTGATCACTAAACCAGCCACATCCTCATCTTACCTGCTCTGTTTTAGAACTGGAAATGATTGCATCAGCTTCATTTGTGCTGCATGTTCTCTCTATCTCTCTGAATTTTTTCCTTCTAATTCAGGTTTATTTTGAACAGAAGTGAAGCATCATAGATTATCTATAAAATTATCTATAAAATATAGCTACAAAATGTAAGGTACAGCCCTGACAGAAACAATAGCCTGGCTGGACACACAATGTTTGTCCTTTGCATTAGTTTACACAAACCAAAGAGATCCATTATAACTCCTTGACTGATAGGTTTGTATCATTCTCCTTGTGCTCATTTTTCTTCTGATTATTTTCTCCGCCTCAAACGCAACACAATCCATCCACTACACCCTGGGCAGATTATCATCTTTTAAGAATTACTTCCCTACTGCACATTGTGACTGGTGAAGTCATTTCCCTGCAGCTATGCATCTGAGAGGGACAAGCAGGATCGGACCAAGAGCTCCAAACTGCTGAAATTTCTCTTTATGTGTGTTGGACATTGTAAGTATGCGGTACATTCACCAACATTAGTGCCAGCACCGATTGTCTTTGGAAATTCCATATTAAATTACCCTTCAAAGGTATAATAGGGAGCTGGGTGCTGTTTTCCCCTATGATCTGACATGGTAACATCCATGTAATAGAATTACAAATTTTCCTACTCTAAACTTTGAACATAAAGGAGCTAGTACCTCTTCTTCTTTTGCCATCTATTTTCGGACCAAAAATGTATATTTTCCCTTACTTAAACTGCAGCTGCAGATCACTGGAACCAAGGAATCCATGATTTTAGAATTCCCATCTTCCTGTGCAGTTCTGGCTGTCAAAGCTGCTTAGCATGAACGATGGTGAGCTGTCCAGGTTCACAGGTAGACTTTGCCTCTGGCTTTCTTTACTGAAACTCTGCAAACTCTCTTCACTTGAAGACCTGTGTTATAAGGGGTCTGATTTCTATTAGCTGCTCAAAGTGAAGCATTTCTTTTTCTCTCCTATATAGCTTTATGTAGAATAGGTCCTCAAAAAAAATATAGCTCTGTAAGTATTTTTCCCCATATTATACTTAACTATTAATTGATTGCTCCCCAAAATTTAACTGTGATGACAAGAATACTGGGTAATAGGGAGCATGTCCCTGTGCTGCCAAATACTGGCAATTGTGGAACTTTGAGTCTATAGGTTCATGGAGGATAATTATCTCTGTCTTCCCAGTGGAGACAGGTTCGTGCGGCTTACGATATTTGTGATATGTCTTGTGGATGCACTTGACAGGTAATACCTAAACTGATAGGTTTGAATGCTGCAACTTGTTCCCAAAGAGTCTGACTGTTGTAGGTTATGGAGGAATCTTTGTTAGGGGATGCTGCAGCCTGGGGAGAGGAGCAGGGCTTGAAAGGTGATATAGCTGAAGGACTGGAGGTCTGAGGCCTCCCATGTTGGTCACACAAGTCTGTCCAGTCCTGGGCGTGAAGCATGGGTCACTGTCGCTCAACTCCCACAGTACATGAAGGACAAGAAGGGTTGTTCACACAGACAGGGGACAGAGGGCTGCCCAAAAGCCTGCCATAGGAGCCAGTTGTTGGCAGTGTGTGGCACCTTCTCCTGTGGGGGGGCTACAGGGAGCACCTCTGCAGCTGGCCTGGCTCCTTCAAGAGAAGGAGAAGTTTCCAACAGCTGGCTGGCTCAGCTGATGTCTGTCCCGGCATCCCTCTGTAGCTGTCCTCCCAGTGCAGGGGAAGGAAGGGTGATGGGCAGGTACCGGCTCTGCTGCAGGGGAACACAATTTCTCTGTTGCTGGGGAGTGAAATTTCCTGGTTCTTTCCGTACTCATCAGGCATAGGTTATTTCAGCTTTAATGAAGAAACGATGTAAAGAGATAACAGTGGCAAACACAATCTAACATCACCACCTTGCAGGTATGGGCAAAACCAGCTATAAGGCCATGCTAGTATTTAACTAAGCATGATCCTTTCAGAAGGAATGCAGTGTGACTGAGCAGCAAGTTCATCATTTAAAGTGAAAATAAACACTTCCCAGCAGCGAGGTGGATCATTAAATGTTTTGTTGCGTGAGCCAGCATCACTTTTCTAAAATAAGGTGTCGGGATGTTCAGCCAAATGAGCAATTCAGTTGGCTTAACTTTCCTGACCGCTTTCTAATTTGGTTTTAATGAAGATATAATTAAGAGGTAATGTTAGTAGAGCAGAACATTGTCACAAGATAATGGTCTCCTGCTGCGGCATAAATGGCAAATTCAGTGAATATAGAAGGAAAGCTGGAATGTTTACTTTCAAAGCAGGAAGCATTGATCTGGGACACTCTTCTGTTTGGATACCTTTATTTCAATTTTGTCAGAACAATGAGAGGCAGCAGATTCAATCCTTTTTGGCCTGCTGCCACTTCGCAGGAGCAGGAGGAAGACTTTCAAGGTGGTTCTGCTGCAATGGGAACTGCTGCTAATGGTGGCTCATGGGTTAGACTCGCAATTGCTCACTTTAACCTGATTGTCCGACAGCATTTGTGCTGCCATAGGGAGTGCAGCAATTGTGAGCCTCAGTCAATTGGCACTACAGAATAACTTAGCTATGATAGTACTGTTTAGAAAAGAGAGTCCCCTTCCAAAACCCAGCCTTTTTATTTTTCGACTGGCTGGAGCTTATGATGTTCGTCTTTTCTGGTGAATAACATCTGCCTTCCAGCATTGCAATAGCAGAAATAAGAATTTTATGTTCCAGCCCATATCATTCACCTCCACTGCAATTCAGGCTGCAAAATTATTTCCATCCTGAGCTTCAGTTTCCATTTTTCTTTCAAGTTTTGCAAAACTTCTTTGAGGAGGAATTCTCTTCCCAAGCGTTTAAGCCAAGTAATAGCTTTAACTGTTTTTTTGCATTATGAAGGCTGACAAGATATACTATCTCCTAAAGCTAACACAGTTTTTTCAAGCAGAAAACTGCATGAAATAACTGCAAATGAAACTTACGCTAAAATATGGATGAATTTTGGAAGTTAAAACTTCCTGTGAAATTAGTACTTGCTGAAGAGGACTGCTTTTGTTCTGTCTGAAATGGTATTTTGTATTTGCAAACTAACGACACTTTAGAGCATACGGAGTAAATGTTAAATCTTCCAGGACACCCAAGGAATAACAGCTCTTAAATAGTGCTCTTCATTGATAACTTGCAAAGCATTTTATGCTGATCAGAATGAGGGCTAGCCACATATAGGTTCATTAAACCAAAATCCAGGGTTTTTCCATTCTGGAGTGGGATAAAACCCAGCCTTTCAAAAATGCTAATAAAAACTGGAAGACAGTTAGCACACCATATGTTAAGCACATCCAAGCTGAGGGGGATTTGCCTTCAAGCCCAAAGTAGGCCTTGCATTTAAATGTACCCTAACTCCTGTGCTGCTTGCAGTCATTTTGCTCTTGTCCAGAGAGATGTTCACACTGACTAGATGAGAGGAGTTCTGTGGGCTTATGGCCCAGCAGTTGGCTGGAGGATGGAAGATGCACTTCTGAATCCCTCTTTTGGCTCATGCAGGCTTGATCTGGGTCTGCCATCTTCTGCGAGAGGCCATGCTGCCCCTTCACCCCTCCCAGTGACATTGTGGAGAGCAGATGATCTTCACCTGCTTCTCCTTTGTGAATTACAACATGTGCCAACTCCCTGCTGCTGTGCACAGAGCACCAAGCAGCTGTTTTCACTTACTCCTCCACAGCTGATGCAGAGCACTTGCTCTGATGAAATGGGACATCTCCCTATGGACCAGAGAACCTTGCCTGCCACACAGAAATTGTTATGACAGTTACATTCCTACGAAAGGCTCGTTCTGTCATATCACCTTTTACAGCCAGAATAAATTATTCTACCAACCAGCCAACCAGGTCAGCACCTTAACATCATCTTCTCAGGCAGGAAAGACAAGACATGGCAAGCTAAAGTGAAATTAGTGACAGAGCTGAGCGCAAGACACAAGTGCTCAGTGTCTTGTGCTTTCAGCACATTGCCTTACCCTTGTCTGTGGGGAGATATTGCGGTATTAAAAGCAGTGGGTGTTTTCAGAGATAATGATGTGAATCTGGAAGATACATGAATATAAGTGTCATGGGGCTGCATTTACATCAGGGTCACCCAGTCATTATTTGGCCTGTGTTGTGTCATGCAGTTTTGCCTCTCTGCAGGATGTGCCCCTTGCAGGCCCCATCATTTAGCTGTTAATATGGTCAAAGGAAGATGGGAAAATCACACACAGGAGTTCTGTTTGTGTAAAGACATACTCGCACAGCCAAAGCAAATGTTAGAAAGTGAAAGGGACCCAGGATAACAGGATTATTTTGTCCTGAGCTGGCTCCTACTAAGGCACAGAAAAGGGTCAGTTCCCCCAGACTGTCACTCCTCCACCAGCTCAGTTTAAAAGCTCCTGCAGGCAGCAGGAGGATCTTGTCCATCTGGAAGCTGTTGGGAGGCCACCTATTTCCCTCCAAGAAAATGCCTCGTACAGCTTACCTATGGTGTCAGGAGCTGAAGGAAATGGTGCAGGACTTTCCAACGTTTCCTGGAGTGACAGCATCATGCTCTGGATGCTCTTTACACTCCTGGGTGAGGAAGCCATCCTCCTTCCCAAAACAATGTGTCTGACAACTCTCCGGAGGACATGAGGGCTCAATGTGCTAGGTCAGTCCCTTTGAGGAGGACGCATGCATCCTTGCCCAGCTGGGTACTCCTTGCCCAGCTGAGAGTAGAGGACGGTGGATCCAGAAGGAGAAATCTCTCCCGGAGGGACAGTGCAAATAGTGAGAGTCGGTAATACAAAGGGAACCTGAGGCTCCTCTCCCACTTTTCTCAAGGCCCTGCGGAAAGGAGCCCGTGGCATACTGGGGACAAGCAGGGGCAGCTGCAACGCCCTTGTCACTGTGGGCACCCGAAGAGGTCCAGCAGTTCAGAGAAGTGAGGAAATGGTCAAAGCAGATTCCTGGGCTGTTCTCAGCCATCCAGGCAAACCCTGAGGCTGTGGCAGGGACTGGAACAGCCCTGCAGGACTGGCTTTTGCATGAGCAGCAGGGTGTGAGCTCTGCCTGGTCCCTAATGCACTGTTCCCTGCTCTGCTTCACTACACCACCAAAGGGCTGTCACTGAAACAGATTTATGGGGCTGTCTGCAGGAAAGTAAAACTGGGGAGGGAAGAGCAAGGAGCAACACATTTCCCCTTAAATGAATAGGAAACTCTCGATACTTCCCCTCACCCTGTGGGAGCATTCCACTTTGCAATGAACAGCCCTATAAATTTCACCTATTGGTAGATGTAAAGATGTTTTATGGTTGTCCAGACTGAGCTATGATTGACTTAAAGTCTAATAAATCATTCCCTTGCTCTCCTCCCACTGGCCTTTTAACCACACTACACACAGAGCCTGCTTTTCCTTTAAAGATAACCAGGATGGGAGGGAACAGTTGTCAGCAGCCCCTAATGAATGAATTTTGAGCCATCCTATAATTTTTCTCTGCTTGGCTATAAGGACATGAGAAAAACAAGCAGAGCAAAAATCCTCTGTCAAGAAGCAGGCTGAGCTGTGCTCCGAACATCACGCCCATGCTGTCAGGACACAGACCGCTCCGTGGAAAGCTGAAGAAGCTGCTTCCTCAGGAAGCTGTAGGAAGGGATGGGGAGCCAACGGGAGCTTTGCCATGAAAAGCTTTTTGATGAAAGGTGCTACGTAACACTGCATGTTGTGGTGAAGGGGACACGATGGAGTCTTTCCAGCAGGAGATGATGCATTTGTACCAAATCTGTATGCATGCTGTTTTCTCTGTTGGAATATTGTTGTTGTCCTTTATTACATTAAAGGGGAACATCTTTATCTCATGGTGATTTGGGTGGGGTGTGACATTGTCTAATGTAAAAGGGGCCTGCAATATCAAGGAGACAACCGTGAAATAACACATTACACACTGAATTGAACAGCAGGCTCATTTACATTCCTTTAATTTGGAACTACGAACATTCAAAAACCCTCTTCTCCACTCGCATTCCCTTATTTGGGAAACATGTAAATTACTTTTATGATAATTTAGTATTTAACTGGTACAAGCATTGCAAATTCCAGAAGCAAACGTTTCAAAATAGACAGGAGCTGTGCCAGCTTCCTCTGCAAATGCGTGTGGTAAAAGCCACCTCTGAGGATGACTCTGAAAACAGCATCTCTAGCTCCTGGACCTGCGCATACAAGCACTTGTAGAGCAGATGGGATAGCTGGGGTGAGGCTTGTAGGGCTAGACCTTTTGTCCCTATCATGGTGTAGGCTTATCATGTGTGGCAGATGGATTTAACTAATAAAATGAGTGTATCGCCTTTCCTGTTGCGTGTAAAGTCACTTTTTGCATTCCCAGAATCACAGATGAAAATGACAGCAAAGGATCTTTTAGATCAGCTGTGCTCAAACAATGCTGAGAGACCTCTTCTACAGTAATCCCACTGCTATGTTTTCCAGTCTCACCTCGGAAACGCTTAACTAACAGTGACTTGCATTCAGTTTCTCACCAGACAGCTTATTCTGTTACCTGTGTATCAGCGCTTATGATTAAGTCATTTCTGTTATATCTAAATGGGATTGTTCCACTTTTAATACAGGTTCCTTTTACCATCTCTGTTGCAGGGAAGGTCCATCTTAATGGCACACAAATATTAGTTCTTGTCCCATTGCTACCTGGTGCTCCAGCCCACCCTGTGAATTGCGTTCCATCACAGCTGTCACCTGCAGTTCCCTTCACCATTCCCGCTGCTCATCCTTAAGTCCTCTGCCACTTTTTAGTGTCCTTTTTAGAAAATGAAGCTTAAAAATGCGTGCTGTGCTCCAGGTCCAGCCTTGCCCAGACTGTATAATGCTGCACTCATCTCTCCCTTTTTGTCACACAACAGGTCCCTCTTTACTCTGTACACGGTGGGATATAATTGCTCTCCTCACAATGTGAGCTCTTACTTTTTTCATTACCCACTATAACCCCAAGGTCTTTTCCTATATTAATGTTTTCTAAATGTCTGTGCTGATTGTTATTTCTCTCCAGGTGCATTACTGTCACATTCATCAATATTAAATATATTTTATGTTGTTTGACATCTTCCTGTGACTTGAAACCTGCCAGATAATTCTGCAGTAGGGATTTACTATCCCTTTTCACCTATTCATTTCATATTTTATTGCTTTCAGTGTTAGCAAGGTTAAACACATAGTTGCCTCGTATAGTTGAAATGTCCAGAGTACAGAGGGGAATGAAAATATTAGGATAAATAATTGAAAGTAGGATTTATATTCTTTTTGGAAAAGTAAGAAAAAGACAATCTTTTTTTCATGAAATATGAGACTTGTATTTAAAATTTTCCCTCTTGCCCAAACTTGGCTAAAAAGAGAGAAGGTAAAGAAACAAACCCTAATATCTTCTTTTTTTTTGTTTTGTTTTGTTTTTAACAAAGTTGGAAGTCTTTGTAAAATCTAAACTTTGATGTGGGCATTTTCATCTGAGCTACACAGTCTTTGGGGGCAAAGGTGTTCTGAGTAATTCTAGCAAAGGCTGTGAGGAGACAATACCTGCCTTGTTTTCTGCAGTACAGAAATCATTGCTCTGAAAAACAGTTCATCATCTTTCAGGAGAACTCTGAAACATTTGCCTGAAGTTAATCAGAAGTTGTGGTTCAGTGGGCTTCCATGAGTCTTTGCTGTGTGGAGTAGGGACTGAAGCAAGCATATGCTGCGTAGCCTCAGTCAACAGCAGTCCCTTGAGCAAAGTTTCATTTAAAAAACCCAAAACAACAGTAACAGAAAAACAAAAACCTCCAAAATATGTCTGAAGCCCAGAAATATCAGCATACTCTTTTCTTGATATTGTCAATAGCTTTTGATATATTTATGCATAATTTCCTGCAGAAACTTGTATAGATCAAAGACAAGCTGTGGGCAATCCCATGTATAATAAGAAAGGCACAACTAAATAGAGGTCTAGTTAAATGAAGAAAGACCTCAGAGATCCAAGTCAATGGGCTTAGCTCAGAGGACCAAATGAAGATCTCATGGCCATTCCTCAGCTGTATTCACTTTACAGATCATGTCATGTGCTGTGCACCGAAGCCCTGTCAAGTTGAGTACCTGCTACTACATGAAGGTGCAAGGACCTCTGCGCATATGGTGTCTGACAAGGGCTGCTTGTGCTTCTGAAACAGCATCAGGCTATGCCTGCTGCTTGGCACTAAAACAATCCTGATTTTTCTATAGAGATCCTAAGGTAACACCATACGATGTCCCCTGTGGATGGCTGACTCCCAGATGCCGTTACCAGCTCATGGCAAGTATTTTTGAGTTTCATTAACCCTCTTAGTAAGTCAGCCTTCTACCTGTGTTGCTCATTCCCAGTGGGTTACAGGAACATTGGTTTAGGTTATCCCTGAGGTTAAATAAGTTCAGAAGAGGAGCCCAAACAGGACTCCTTCATTACATAAGATTTGCTCTGACAGATTCATTTTCAGTAATTGCATTTGCACATATGATTGAGGGTTCCTCAACAGACAGTAGCTGAAGCTGATTTCTTTGAAAGTGAATATCCAGCAGCCGAGACTATAACGAATGTTACAGATGGGACCAGTAATTCACTTAACTGTGCCTCAAAACTCCTCTTTTCTATACAGTTTTCCTCAATATTCTCCTGGGCAATCACTAGCCCCGCTAAATTGTGGTTCTCATTTAATTTCCTGACATGTTCTTATTTCTTAAAGCTTTATTTTCAGCTATTGAAGTACAAGAAATTGCTTTTGGCCTCAAGCCTTGCTTTCCAGAGAGGTGACAAGAGACTCCACTCCTGATAAGATAAAGAGAATGCTTTCCAGTTTGGAGCCAACAGCTCTGGGGGCGTTTCTGAGCCCACCTGTGCTTTTCCACCCCAGTCCATGTTCCCAGAGGATACAAATCTTTTCCTGCTCTGCCAGTGAAGGGCACAAAGCTCAGACCAAGCTCTTGAGATAAAGAAGTAACTTTCTTTAAGATAAAAGGCCTGCGTTTAAGTGTAGACAACATACAAACCCTTCTGCCCCAGGGCTTGGTTTATCTCCCTTTGCAAAACCACTAGGCAGCAAGCACTTAGTTACCTGCAAGGAGGAGAGACAGGGAGGGCAAGCATGACCTGTGCTGAGAGCAAGGACCCCAGGACAGCCTGTGGTGGGCTAAGAGGAATCTCTTAGCTGTGGGGATGGAGGGGTGGCCCCATGCCACAGCCACATGACATCACAGTCAGCATGCTGTCACCTCGCTGTTGGTTACATGGCGCTTCTCCACAGGTTTGGAAACTTCTTCCCAATTTGTTTCTGTGGGCTTCCCCAGGTTGAAGGACTAGGCTGCAGGGGTCAAGGTTGGGAACAGCCCTGGCAGGTCCCAGTGCATCCTCTTCAGAAACAAGCATGTGGTCATACAGCGATGGTCATACAACCCATGGTCATACAGCCCGTGGTCATGCAGCCCATGGCTTCGCTTGGGTTAAAAGGTAAATGCTGCGGATGACACCTTTCAGCAATGGCATGCAGAAGCATGTGTAGATGCTATGCACAAGAGGTCATTCTTTTCACAGCATTACATCAGAAATGTTCTGAAATCATTGCAAATCATGTCTGCTGTATAATCTTTTTTTTTCCTTTACCTAGTCCATAATTACAGCACCTCCAAAAAAAAAAAAAAAAAGTGTATTGGATTTTTCTGTCATGATCTATGTTTAGGGCTTGGCAGGATTCAATTTTAATTTCAGCTTCAATGATAACACTTTATTACCCGTGCTTTTTATTTATAGTTACACACCACTTATTTATACTGATGTAAATATTTTTCGACTTGCATCCAGGAAAGTGCTATTATCATTGGCTTAAAGAAAAGCAGTGTCCCTCTTTAGAATAGATGGTGTGATTTCAGAGAGATGGGGTCTACAAATTCATCTACCATCACAAAATTTAGCCCTTAATCTAGACAGAAGAGAAATGACAAATACATTATAAAACCCTTCTTGACAGAGCCTGTCCATGCTGTTTCCTTGGAATACTGCACTAGGTGACAACATGAATCACAAGTAATGTTCAATGTGAGTTTGGACAAGCTAGAAAAATGCTCTTTTTTCTATTGAGGGGGGAGAAATATACTGTGCTACTGAAAACAGTTGAGCTGAGGAAAAAAAAAAAAGAGGTTGTTGTAAGTATTTGTGCATTTAGATAACCCAAGAAGATCCCATATGGAATATGAGCAAGTGTTAACAGAGAGCTCATTAATCAAGTAATACGCCTACTGGAAACAAAACCCACAGCAGCTCAGAGAAAACAGACAAAAAGTTAGCCTGGATTTAGATAAGCAAGTGGATGTCAGTGATGGAGTGTTTTTTTCAGAGAGGAACCAGCACGAGACTGTGGACAGCCATGGATCAGGCATTTCATCATCCAGGCCTCCAGAACCCCAGTACCAATCAGCTGACACCCAACCAGTGCAGAAAGGTTCCTGAACTGAAGCTGGTTACTGAAGAAGGAGAGCATAAGGGTGCCTCAGGGAGGAAACCTCTGGTTTATGCAGAATTAAACCCCAAGACTGCAGTGTGATTCGTGTGGGCATGGAGACCAGATTTCCATTGACTCCAGTCAAGCTGAAGGCTTTACCTGCACAGAAAAGCAGTGGACAGTGGGCATGTCTTCTCCACACTCCCACCCACAACAGCCGCCTCTCCCCTGAGACAGGCGGTACTGAGTAGGGAGCATCTTCCCCACACAAAGCAGGGCTGTGCAGATCAGGGTGGCCAGGAACTCTTGTTGCTGTTCAGTAACGCTGAAAGCTGAGAAATACCGTGTTGAAATTTTCATGCATGAAAGAAAGGCTGAATTTTAAAGGAATGTATAATAACACAAAATAATTGGTCCCAAAGCAGAAAACATGGGAGCTCTCAGTTCAGAGCTGCAGAGCAGGGGAATGGGAGATGACTGCTCCTATCTTGGTGCTAATATTTTTTGCTAAATGATTTGGCAGAGCAAATAAAAAAAGCCAAGGCTATAACTGTTTTCTGTTGCCACTCTAATGATCCTAAGTGCTCTGAGGGAATTGCCACTAAGCATTTATGTGAAGTATTTGTGGAACAGGCCTTAGGAATTATGATAGCAAGAAAATAACAGATATTAATGGGCATTGTCCCCAGGCTGTTGTACCACCAGAGAATTTACAAGTCCTAATGGGCACTAAATTGGAAAAGTACAATTTTAATTCCATCCGGGAGAGTATTTAAATCTTAAGGAGAATTACCTACTAAGTAGGGATATAAAGTCCAATTGTCAGATCTGACACGTCTTTTACCTCCCTCCCCCGAAACCAACCAAATCCATCAATCTCAAAGTTTTTGTTCAATACTCCATTGCCAGGAACTGTTTTCAAATTCAGATGAAGGGGAAAAAAACAAAACAAACAATCTTAAACATATCATTAAAAACTGTGCATATTAAGTAGAAGAGATCAGCTTAGGGTCCTTGATTTATGCCAGACATGAAGCCATGCAGCAACACGAGAGAGTAGAGTGCTCCAGGACTTGTCTAACAAGATGTTATGTTTTTCCACATGCGATGAACAGCTCTATATCAAGTCAGAGGAGACAGCAATCTTCCAAACCTTCCTTGCTTTATCGTTTTGGCAGGGATGCCTTTTTGATCAAGTTCAATTCCTGGATAGGTCCAAACAAGCAGGATTTTTTGGTCTGCCCTGAAATTTGGTACATCTCACAGAGGGAGGGAGGCAGAAGGTGTGGGCTGGGGGAATCAGACAAGATGCATCTGTTTGAGACAGTTCTCCCCATAACAGCTGCTCTTCTAAGCATTATGTGCATGGGTGAATAAGTACAGATGTGTGTGAAGATCTGGGGAAGCAAACAATGGTTTCCGAATAAGCTCAGTCTCTCAGCGTGTATTCTGCAGTGTCTTGACAGCAGTTCACCTTTGATGACGCAACATTGGCAGCAACCACAGGAAAGCATCTGTCTGCCTTGGTAGGTAAATGAGTAGCAGCTGAGGAAAAAAATGGAGTTCACACGGGGACAGAGGCATTGAAAGGCTTCCTGAGCTATTGATTTTTGCACGTGCTCAAGGGAGCAAATGGGGAAACAGATTTTACTTACCCAGAAATTTCTATAATTTGCCATCCAGCCCGGTCACTAGATTGATTGAACCTGGTTAACATTGCTCAATAGCCAGCACAAGTGATCTTTAAACCAGATTATTAATCATTTGAGAAAAACCTGCTCCACGTTCTTGCTAAAGGGATTTGTATGTTAAGTTGCTTCACAAAACATTTTGTGTGAAGACTGAGATGTATCATAGCATAAAAACCAGTGGTGGCTGTGAGCTGGCATGGCAATTGCTCAGCTACGCGGCCCAACTACATGGCCCTTTCTACAGGTGAGTGTTGTGTACTAGTGGGGTGCTGTGGTTGCTCTTGTCTAGGCACCTGAGCCCTCAGTAATTGGCTGGGCAGAAGATGCATCTCCCAGCTGCTTTTTGTCCCATACCCCACAGGTTTTTTGCTCCTGTCCAACATTCTCCTCTCACACAGTCATTACAGTTCATTTGTCAAGAACATCTATGATATTAAGATGTATTTTCAGGACCTTGTATTCCTTGGATTCCTTACACCTTTCCTTGCAGGTAGGTATAGCCAGCACACAGGTTGCAATTGCTTCAGGGTCATACCTGCTACTGCATATGATGCTGTGCTCACTCCTCGCTAATGTCTGTGAGTCAAAGGTCCTCCCAAAATATGGCTCAAGCTGGCAGTTAATAGCCCAAGAACTATTCAAGAAACATCTGCACTCAGGGCCAATTCAAAACACAGCTCTGCTCTTCATGCATCACTCTCCCTGCTGCTCGCTCAGCTCTAATCATTAGGACCCTATCGCTTCAGGAAAGATGAACACATTGATGGGATTTTCTTGTGTCCTGTTGTTCGTGAATCATTGTTCCCACCACACAGTAACTGTAATTATTGCTTTTCTGGACCTTTGGCTGACTGTTTTAGCATAATGAAAAAAAAAAAGCAGCAGAAAAGGGGGGTGCAAAATCAGAAATCTTGGAAATACGAATAATCTGCTGCTTCTTTCTATTAGAATTGTTCCCTTTAGGTTAGAGTCCATATGCACACATTGCTTTCTCTACTCTGCAGTGCCTAGGGTAGTTTGCCTAGTTTTAAACTGGCCAAAGTAGATGAAGGGTGGCAGAAGGCTGTTTTTAATCTGTGAATGTGTTATGGGAGACTGTTGCAGCAATGAAGCGTAGAAGGTGGGGGAAAGCAGAGGGAAAATGTAAAATAAGTTTGTTTGAACTATAGGAGCTGAAGATGTGAGAATTTCAAAGCTCCTGATACCAGATTGTTATAGTAGCAAAAAAAAAAAAAAGAAAACAACAAAACGAATATTTTTTGTTTTTTTCCTTTATTCCCTAAGAGAACATATCCCTGTGTAGAACATGGGAGTCTTGGTGTGACTGAGTCTGTGGTAAAGGGATAAAGGAGAGCCTCATTACCAGACTTTTCCACAAAGCTCCCAGCTGGTTACATAGCTCAGCATAACAAGGAGTATCACCACTAATACACCTGGGAGCTATGGATTTTGCACCACACTGTTAGCCTCCCTGACCCTGGAAGATGGCGAGACTGACCAGATGGGCAACCAGAGAACACCCTCTTCCCTGGGCAGCTGTCAAGTCCCTGCTCTTGCCATTCCTTCCCCTTCAAAATATCTCTTTATTCCTGCTTCTCGTGCTTACTGTGTCTTCTTTTTTTTTTTTTTTTTTCCTCTCTCTTTTTTCTTTCAGTCCAGCTGTGGTTAATTTGTCATGGAGAAAATAATATCAAATGGTGCAGTGCTGGGAGAACAGACAACCCAGTGCTAAGCCTGCCCCTAATTGATTGATGAAAGGAAAATCAGGGCTGCCTCAAGAAACAATTTCCATAGCACTGGGAATAGATGGGAAGCTGTGTGGTGAATTGTGGGTGATGTATCACAGATACTCAGCTTCTGAATTGCCAGCAGTGAGGTGCAAGTGCTCAAGGCTCTCGCCCAAGGCTCCCGCCAGCAGCAAGTGGTGGATGTGTCAGGTTAGCACGGGACTGCTCTCACACTGATGGACCCCCATGGCAGGGCATGGGACAGGCTGTGTCCATTGTCAAGCCTGGGGGCTGCAAGCATGGTGCTGTACTGTGAGATGGAGATCAGCTTCCTCCCCGACCTTGGCCAGCCTAAGACAGAAGCAGATGCCTTATTTTGTAGTCTTTTCCTTTTGCATTCCTTTTAGGCAAGAAAAAAGATCATACCTCAGCCTATGTTCTGATTGCTATCACTTTAAAAGGACTGACTTTCTTTTATTTTCTCTATAATAGAATCACCCAGGAGACTTCCAAGCAAGATTTTTTACCCTTCAGAAAGAGCTCTGCAGATGCCATGGGCAATAGGATCACACTGGCAATTACTAAGACCACATTCTTCATTTCTGATGATTAAGGTTGCTTGCTTCAAAGGTGCCTAATGATATGGGGTATATCTGAAATTTTATTTGCTTGATTGGAGATGTCTTCAGGAAGGGATGCTTTCAGGGAAGGAAGTCCAGTGCAGGAGTCTCAAGGTGGGGGACCACAGTCTCCCACATTGCCAGCTGCTTTTGAAAACTTTGGTCATGGTTATTATGTGACAGGATGATTCATGAACAACAGGATGCAAAAAAACTCTGTCAATGCATTCATCTTTCTGGAAGTCATCAGTTCCTAACGATTATAGCAAATTTGCGTGCACCTTTTGTTTGCCAGGCAGGCCACAAAAAGCAAACTGAAGTTCCTGGCAGCTAAATCACGAACAACTGTTACTCTTAATCTGGTGTAGTACAAAATCAAGGGTTTACAAATTATAATAAACCTTGAAGAATAAAAACAAACATCTCAAAGAGCAATAAAAAAATCCCAACACCCTATTCTGGACTTGAAGCTTGAAAAACAAATTAATCCATTTTCACAGCTGTCTATTGGGTACACCTTCCCCAAGCTGCACATTTACCAAGGCTTAATTCCTGCTCTGTCGTGACTCAGTGCTGATGGGAATTTGGCATCTAGATAGAAGGAGCCATCTCTTGCAGCACACAGTGCTGTAGCTGGCTTCATTTCTGTGCTTTAAACCTATACCCTTTTCAAAGCCAGAATATACATCATTGCTTTTGGCAACATTTTGATTGGCAGTTATGACCAAGACGGCATCGGAAGAAAGGCAAGGCTGATGTGATTTCCTCCATACTGCCTTTGTCTAGCTCACGTTTTTCAACAGCCATTCCCAAAATAAGGGGAAAGACCAGTGACTAAAAAGCCTCTCTTCTACTGAGTGGCCTCTTCATTATTGTCATCTGTACCAGCAGTCTGGGGAACATATAGAAGAAACTGCCTGAAAGGTAACAGTCTGAAGACAGTGAAAAATAAAGGTCTTTTCCAACCTAAATGATTCTATGATTCTGTGACATGTAATGCACCAATTGATAGGAAGATGGATTTGTCTCAGAGAAACATGACATATTCTTATCTGCCTGATTTTATGGAAATCAGTTTTAAAGTACTGCTTTTCAGGGCACACAAAAGTTAGCAGGCTCCAAGGAGCATACATATTTCAGGAATCTGGAAAAAGCTAAAGAGTCTGTATCAGAGACACAACTTAAAGGACAAAACCAAACAGGAATGATACAGAACAAGTGAAAACTGTGCTAAGAACAAACTTTGAGATTCTACTTTTCTTGGCATTTTTTTTTTTTTTACTTTTTTGCTGAATACCCTTTCAAAAGCTGTCTGGGGAGAACTGAAGCTCTCCATTGAAAAGCTACTGAAGTATAACTATGTTTGGACTATTTTCTGATATTCACCTTTCTAGTGCAGAAATTGAAATTTGCCAGGGAGAAAAAACATCCTCTGTTGTAGGTGCTGTTGACAATTTTTAGTTATAAATCTTTCCTCACCTGCCCTCATTGGGCAATGAAAAGATTGCAGACCTAGAGCAAAATTACAAAATTAGGCAAGTCAAATCATCCTGATTTGTTTGTTTGCTCTTTGGTACTTTTCCTTCTTGTCTATTTTTTTCTACTTGTTAGGGCTCTCCTTTTAGGCTATTGGCTTTTTGTACAGGGATTGCTATTGAGTTTTCACACAGGTTAGCGTGTTGTGTGCTTGACTGGCAGAGGGTTAAGGGTTACAGCATATGCCAGTCACTGCAGACAGACAGCTAGAAGGAAGGGTCATCTGAGCAACCCTTTGCTGTAGTAAACAGTGGAAGAGCCCAAACAAGCAGGCTAAAGTATTTGATGCAATATTTCCCTTGTTTGGGAAAAGACTTAGGCAAACAACCAGCTTGAAAACCATCAGAAGCAGCACTCCCACTGTCTGAACAGTTGGTCAGACCTTGGAAAGTGTTGTAGCCAAAGGCTGGCAGTTTTATTATGTGTTCAGCTCACAGTCTTACATGCCATCAACCCCAAGGCAAGACTACATTTCTGCTAGATGAACAGCTCTTCTCAGCTTAAACTCAGGCACTTGCTTTATGACCTTGGTGCCCCTTCACATGTAGGTTTTGGTGAAGGCATGATGCTTAGATGGAAATGGCATTGTTTGTAGTGAAAACAATCAGGACTAATAGGATAAGGACGGATATGACATGACAGTGTCAGCTAGAGAGAGGGGCTGACGCGCTAGGGTGACATTTTAAATACACTTTATATGGTTTATTTGCAAAGAATGAACATAATGCTCCAAGAGACGAAGAACTCCACCTGCTCTAGAGATGTAGCTATAGCAACCTCCACACGATTACATTGCTAATCTGCAGGTGTTGAAGAGGCATAGATAGATGCTGTTGAGTAATTCAGCTCCAAATAGATACTTTGATCTGCATAACAGCTTGCATTTATGTCCCAAATATGGATCATTTCCAATTCTGCGATTCTTCCTTATAAAAGCAAAATTCCCTTTCTTTATTTTATAATGGGAATCTTAAAACTTGCCCATGCTACCTATCAAGCTGGACAGCTCCGTTACTTTTGGGTGGCCAAGGGCAGGCAAAAAGAAAACCTTTTCATTGCCAGAAATGCCCACACTATTTCTTGTATGTTTTATCCGAGTTCCTTCTCAACAGAAACAAAATCAAATAGAACACTTGTACTTTCCTGTATACATAACATACTGACGAATCAATTGCATCTTCACATTATAGACAGTCTATTCTGCTGCAGACACTGGCAACAGCCTCTGAACATGTACCAGATCAGATCATGCTTCATTAGCAGCCACAACATTGTTAAAAACATCAAGCTAACGTCTGTCCTGCTTTACTCTCCACAAGCTGCCATTGAACTTGGTGGGGATGGCTGGGATGGAAGTCAAGGCAGAATATGGCTCATCATCAAACAGCTCCAAAGGAACTTGGACCTTTGATAGGCAAAATCTGCAATTCACTGATTCAATAAAAGGAATTCAACAGCTGCAAGAGAAAAATGATCCTTCATTGTATTCCCTGCTAATCTGCTGGAGCACTCCTTTAGGAGGGTAGTTCAGTCACACACTCATCATTTCATGAAAGCTGGTTAAGGACATCTGATGAAGCCTCTGAAGTCTATATTGCATGTCCCTTTCCTTCCCTCATTTTCATTCTTTGTTTCTTTCCCAGCTGAAGACACAGCCCAGTTGCTCCCCTCACTTCTGAAGCAGTCTATGGCACCCTGTTTCCTGCCTCCCCGCATTTGTTTCTTTTCAGGTTGCTGCATAATCACCTTATTTATTTATCTGAATGACTTTCTGTTGTTTCTGAACAACATATCAAAACAGAAAAGCCATTTGATTGTAAAAATCAATGGTCAAAGTTCAATGTTTACCTTTTGGATGAACTACATGCACGTAACAGTGCAGTAGGCCAAAGCACAGCAGCAGACTGTTTTTCCCATGGGACCCTGCTTCACCCCTTGCTCAGGATACAGCTGTTATAGAAAGGTTACTTTACTGCCAAAGTCAGAAGTTCCTTATTCCACCTCTAAGTTCACTGTCCAGCTGCCTTTCTGCTGCTCTTGCCTTCACCCCTGCCTCCTGCCCCACCAACTTCCCTCTCTACAGCTACCAGAAAGGAAGATAGAGAAAGGAGGTGGCTGGTCAATTTTCCCAAGTAACAAGTGATAGGACAAGAGGAAATGGCCTCAAGCTGTGCCAGGGGAGGTTTAGATTGGATATTAGGAAAAATTTCTTCACAGGAGAATTGGAATTGGAACAGGCTTCCCAGGACAGTGGTGGAATCCCCATCCCTGGTAGTGTCCAAAAAACCATGTAATGAGGCCCTCAGTGTCAAGGTTTAGTGGTGGACTTGGCAATGCTGGGGCAATGGTTTGATTTGATGATCTTAAAGGTAAGATCTTAGCTAATTCCACGATTCTATAACCCCCTGTCCCTATCTCACTGTCCTTCATTTTGTTACAGTCCCAGCCCTGCATTGACTACTGTGGCCATTTAGACCACCTCTACCACCAGGAGCCACGAGGCTCCTCAATATTCCACCCCCCTGGGATGTTTCAGACTCCTTATCTTTGGTTCTTGCAGCTTTTACATTGTGTCTCCCATCACCACATGGCCTCAGTTGTGGTGACTACCCACCCCTTGCAGGATTAGGGGACAGCCGAAGGGGGAAATAATGCCATCTGTCTTGGCCACCAAGGGGAAGTGGTGCTTTGGTCTTTGGTGCCTTGATCCTCAGTGTTCTGCACACTCGACCCTTGCACGTTAAGCAATTACATTTCCCACCTCAGGTGATCAATCATTCTTTATTAATTAAATCTTCCATCAATTTCTCCATCACTTTGCCTGGGATTGATACCAAGTAAACTGGACTATATTTGCCAGTGTGGTTTCATTTGTCTTGGAATTCTTGTTCAATATTGACATTAACCTTTCAGAATTTCCCCATTATTTCATGACTTACTAAAAATTTAAACACACAAGCTAAAAATACCCTGCATTGCGTCTTGGGGACCACTTTTGTGGACCTTCAGATTTCAAAAATGATTAGCCCTTGTGTTGTCCAAAAAGTGGATTCATGCCCAGCATGCAGTAAGCCAATTTCACACGCTCAGGAGAGATATTGTGTTGTGATATCATATCACTAGTGCAAGTTGTTCAATCTCTTTATTCTTTAGTAACAGGTCAGAAAATACATTATTCCAAATAGAAAGCAGAAATAATTGTTGAGCAACTCTGGGTTTTTCTTTGTTGCTTTTAACGAGTAGGCTGTCTCCAACTAGCAATGAGTCTATGGCGTTGATAGTTTTTCTGCTATTATTCTTAAGTTTTCTAGAAACTCTTCATCTTAAGCAAAGCCTGAGCAACCATGGACTTTTTTCTGATGTCTTTAGTATTCTTTATCAATTTTCTACACTTCATAAACTCTTATTTATATGAATTTTTATTACCACCCCCTTTTATCCATATGTTGCATATTGCTTTTTAATTCATTATTCCTACCTCCATTCTTCCGCTGAAAGAGAATGGGCTTTTCACCAATATTATTCAGCTCCTTTACCATGAAGTAATGGCTTTTTGGCCATTTAATATGTGATTCTTCCTAATAACTTTTACACTCAGTTTCACCTGTAACTTTCCTCAGTTTGGGAAACTAGTGTCTTTAAGTACCAAGTGTATGCGCTACTTGGAGTTACACAGCTTATCAGGGTAGTAATGGCAGCTCTCCCTAGGCAGCCTGTGCTTTCTGCTTCAGCACAATTTTCCTTGACACAGAGCCCAATGCCAAAGGAGGACACCAGTCTGCACCCAGACCTAGGCTGCAAAGGGTCTCACTCTTCTGAAGGACACCAGTTTGGTTTCAAAGGTGGGTACAGTTTATGAAGCAGTTCTCTGATACATAGGCAGAGGAGGTTTGCTGCCTCTGAGGTGCCTGCCGTCCCCAAACCAGTAATGGTGAAGAGCGTGCCACCTCCCCTTTTACATCCTGTGCCCTGCCTAGGCAAGTTTTAGCTGGTGCTTTTAAGACTGCCATTGTACAAAGCCTTCCAGGTTTCAGTAGGCCAGTTATATCGAATATCTTCCCATTAGGGATTACTTTCAGTTCCTCCTCCTTGCTTCCCAGGCTCCTCACGTTGCTCTATAAACCACTGGGAAACAAGTGCTCTGGTGATGCAGGAGGTAGGAGACGGTCTCCAGCCAAGGGGAAGCTCCTGATACGCATAACCCTGTGAGAATGGGATGCTTGAAGGGAGGAAGAGGCTGACTCAGAGGTCAGACAGGGCAGAGTTGAACTGAACTCTCCTTAATCCTCTGCCTTGACTGCAAGACTTATCTTTCCTCCCAAATTGCTTTTGAGCTCTATTGCTCCCAGATGTGCAGAAGTGTTTTTAGTGAACCCAAATAGCCTCTCAGTTATCTAGTTGAGAGGGAAATGTCAGATATTGCTGAAGGAAAACCTCAGCTTTCTCTCTGTATGTGCATGCTAGCCCACAGCAGAAATAGTTTCATCTAGAAAAATATTATTTTGGGAATCAAAATCAGCACTTTTTCTTGTTTGAGTGTGTTATTTTTCACTTTGCTTGGCACTTCAAGTGCAAGGTCATGTGGCAAGTCATTACACCAGCAATGTTTATCTCCATTTGAAGAACTCTGTCAAGAACTGATTTGAAAAAGCTTTGGGTAGTGCTTTTTTTTTTCTTTTCTTGACAACAGCTCCATTATTTAAAGTCTATTTATGTAAAATCAGTTCCTGCAGAGGTATCTTCATTTTAATTGCAGAGAGACGTCCTAAAAAGAAAAATGAAGAAAAAAGTTAATATTCTTAAAGCAGGAATAATCTTTTAAAATATGATAATGTTAAATTATAGCACCACTACTCCCACGGATTCTATCAGAAAATCAGGGAAGTATTGTTTAGAGAGACCTCTGGAGATGGCCTGGGCAAACCTCCTTCTTGAAGTTGGAGCAGCATCAACCTAGCTCAGGCCAGCTTGTGCACTCACACAACACAAACACACACGTTTCCGTCTACCTCTGTTATGTACGTACATACGCATCAAATTACAACTTTTATTGGCCTTCACTATTTTTAGTAGTTTTTAAAACCTTACACAGGTGCTGTATCTTAGAAATACAGCTTTTAACACCAGCTGGTTTCACTTTGCTAAGTGTTTTATCTAGAAGATTAGATTATACACCCTAGGGAAGAAAGGGACTTAACCGCATTGTACAGTAGGTAAAGTGCTTTGGGCTCTGCATTGTGTTATTAAGACCAATATAAGGAAGCAGCAAGACTTATCTTAATCTTGCTGATCACCTCAATTAACATAGTCCCTATAGTGTCCTCCTTGATATCTAATCCCCATGGTTTCTTGTTCTATGTATTTTGCTCTGATAGTGTTATCAGATCATTGCTAAGGGTATAAAAGTACATATTCAGTAGGCGAGGAGGTGGCAGTTACTGTGAGAAACCACGTGCTAAATTAACATGGAAATCAAGCAATGTACTATTAAGTCTTTCCCATAAGGGAACGAAATGTACTAGATATGGGCCCTAAAAATAAAAAGTAAAAAAAAAAAAAAAAACAAGAAGAGGGAAACGTGCACAAGAAAGAAGGCTAATTATAAGCTGAATTCAAAGGCAATGCCATTCATAACAACATGTCTACTCCTGGTAAGCACTTTCATCATTTGGAAATAATTTTTCATACACAGCATCACAAGCAAGAGGCAAAAAAGAGGGGGGCTGTCCTCCCACATCTCACACATCCAACATGTAGTGAAATTATCTCTACACCCATGGGACTTTTCCTTATTCCTGAGGGTAGACTCTACTCCCAGATGGAGTGCATTCCTGAGTCATGTGAAGACAAATTGATGAAATGATGATCCATATCTTTCCGGCTAATTCTGCAGACGGTGCCTAGCATAAAGATTGCTGTGGTTAAAAAGAAATAAATTAAAAAAATTGCCTGGGAGAGAGTAAAAATCAGTCTGGGAAGCTGACAACCTTGAACTGGCAATGAGCACTGCTGCCAGAAGCAATGCCATGGCTGAAATTGCTTTCTGCTCTCTGATGTGCCATCTGATGCTCTGGATGGCTTTCAACAAGTGTCCCAGAGCCAGGCTGCTGCCGTGAGGGAGCGCAGCTATCACAGCAAAAGCACCCGTGGGTCCTTCCCCAGGGCAGCAGGGAGGCAGCCAGTGCTCTTCCTCACCAGCGTGCACCCTGCAGTGAAACCTCTCCTCAGGGATCACATCCCCATCAGTACGAGCTTACTTTCCTCTGAAGTCTCATGAGGAGAGCTCTCTCTGAACGCTTTAGTTTAGGATTTTGCTTTCTGTTTTCACCCTCCCCTCCCACTGCACCTCCAGTGTGCTACACATGGGATTGTGTTTTGGAGAAGGAGGGTGGAGGGTGAAATGTTCACTTCAAACCCTGCATCTGTAATCATGTGAATCCTCACATGCTTTATCTGAATCAGTCTTTTAGATCAGCTAGGTGCTTACACCTCGCTGGGTGACTGCCATGAAAGAGAGCAGCAGAGGATCTGATGGTGAATGATTGCTGCAAAGACTTTTTCTTCTCCTCTTTCCTTTGCCAAAAGACCAGTCTCTGAGCTAGGAAACCCATTCTGTCTCTTTTAATGCCTTTCCTAACTGACTTCCTGACTATATGTTACAGTGACATGCCAGGACAGCACTGAAAGGAAACATTTCTGGAGGAGGAACAGCCTTCTACTAGCAAAGTCGTATGTGAAAATATCCCATCCTTACTACTCAGAATGCAAATAGCACCTCGTTTGCATTTCTGTAGTTTAAATGTAGATGGTCTAGGATAAGTCATTGTCAGATGCCTGTAAATATTGATGAGCACTCCAGGACTTGGTTTGTAACTATTTCTTTCTCTTCTGTCTCAATCTGAGAGCTGCAGAGGTATCGATGGAGCTTCCGGGAGGGAAACACACACCTTCGCTCAGTGGGTGACAGCGGAAGAACAGAAAAAAGTTAGGGAAGAAAATTTCCGGATGAATAATGAATCAAGCCAGGTTGGAAGCTGGTGAATCTTAATTAGAAACTGACATATTGGCAGCCTCTCATCTTTGTGCTCCCTGCACTCAAAGGGATGCCTGCTAGCCACTGTGTGGTGGCCATAATGCCAGCAGTGGAGCCTCTCGTTGGACCAGGGTGACATGCAGCCACCTGGGTTGGGGATGACATTGCTGCCTCTCTCATGCAGAAGAAAGAGCAGAGGATGTGCTAGCAAAAATGATGGGGAAAGGTGACTCTGTGGCCACCCCGCCTCCCTCCAGAGATTATCAGCAGGTCTGGTGAATTGTATTCATCTTGTCTATTGTGAATAGATCTTGTCGCTTCTTCTTTCTGCTTTAATTTTTTTCCTGATAGGAGTTTCAACACTGCTATTTGGGATGTCTTAGTGAAGTGCCTGAAGTTACAAGGAAGGAAGTAAAAACATCAATCTGCATCTGCTCTCTCCTGCAGAGTTGTCATCAGTCATCTTGTCTGGACTAGCAGGTGAGGGACATCACAGCCCAAAGGGCAACCCCAGAACCAGGAGTCAGGTGAGGTTCTCCCAGACTGCGCTGTGAGAAGGTCATGTCCTTGGGCCTCAGTTTCTCCAACCCTAAAATGAGAAAAACACTTATTGCTCCAGTTTATTTCATGTTTTAGAGGAAAAGTACTCCATAAGTGCTACGGTTTATTATTCTAATGTGACTGTAAAATCATGATGTCTTTATTGCAAAATGATCTTTAAAACATGAAGCATTAGGATGGTGACTGAAATCATTAGTATCAAATTGTTCTGCTTTTGCCCTGTCACATTGATACTTCAAAGCAAAATTGTCTCGTGGGCGTTTATAAGACTTTATGAGGATAACTTGTCTTTTCAAACTTGTTCAGGGGAGAGGCAAAAAAAGCCCCCAGATGTTTTCTTAATGAAAAAGGACTGGGGTTTCTGCCTATTTAATTCTGAGGCTGTCCTTTAATATTTAAATTCCAAAGCCACTAACAATCAACATGATGAATGATCAGCATGATGAAAATGAGCTTCCGATTGTTCACAAGTGGTGCAGGCAGATGTCCCCACACCTCGGTCCCATCCGAGGCTGTTGAGCTCACCAAGACATTTGAGGAGGTGACTGCCATCATGCCCCATCCCTCCCTCTGCCCACAGAAGGGGAGCAGAGGTGTTTCTGCTCTCTGGCACAAGCGCTTCCTGGCAAGAACCGCATTTCCCTGCTGTGTTTGGAAACTTAGCACAGGGAAGCCATATCCATGATGCAGCTCTCTAGGACATGACCTCAGCAGAAATACAGAATAAACAAGATGGTATTGTGCCTTGCACAGCTGTTGGAATTGTGAAGTCCCTGGTTCTCAGAACTGTCTTATTTTCTTTGTTTTACAGGTTATATTTCCACGAGATTAACAAGGGTTTGAGTCTTTGTCTTCCCCCTCCATCTTCATTCAGGCTGGACTACAACTGAAATCATGTTTCACCTTCTGGCAGAAAACCAGGTGGCATTTCAGTAGGCTCAGTGAAAGCATTCTGCTATGTGGAGACACATCATGAACATCTTTCCTCCATCAACAGCTCCACTGGGACAACCTTCTTACTCTCCTTCAACTTGTCATTCCTGGGTCTTCTCTTCCCTTGCACATGTTTTGTAGATAATGAATATGCAGTTGGTTCCCCTATTTTGACCCAATCCATATGTTCAAGGAGGAAAGCTTTCTTCTCTGTCTCACTGCACATGGCATGGTACTACCATTTTCTGCTTGGCTTTTTTTTTTTCTTTTTCAGCCCAGCTATTTAGCAAAAAAATACTACTGGAAAAATGTGTTTATTTGCTTCTTCATTCCCTCTTTTCTTCCTTGCCAGCTCCCTGAAATAACTTTAGGATTTGCTAGGTAGTTTCCAAACAAGTTTGATCAAATGGAAGTAGCTTAAAATGCTATGAATACAGCAAAGAATTAAATGCATCTGGAGCTGTTCCCTGGCATAGAACAGTTCTTGCCCATGTTATTAAACATTGTTCTCACCAGTCTGTGTATTGGGAATGGTTCTGGGCTTGACTCCACAGCATGCTGGTTCAGCATAGGCCAGAATGGAGCAAGGGATCATCGTGACCTCTGGGATCAGGGATCTGTCACTGTAGGTGACAGTGTGCCCATGAACATGGATTAGTTTTTCAGGATGGATGTAACCAAATGGAAATGCCTGCAAATTGAACAGAGATGAGCAGATAGAAGACAGCTAGGAATCTGCACCAGGCCTTATTCTGACACTGGAGAGCCTGTCCCCAGGACACAACTCCACAACAAACTGTATTTCATCAGTTCAGGAATAAGTTGGTAGCAACTGGCTGAGTGGAGCAGAGGCTCTAGGTTTATGTGGATAGCTTTGTGCAGGGCCATTTGCTTGTACAGTACTGTACAGGCTGCTTCAGGAAATGTGTGGGAAAGTGCTATTCCCAGGCCTTCACTTCAAACGTATAACAAAGCCACTGGTCGTGTGCTGGGCAAAGAGGCAGCCTCATCATCACCTCTATAACATGGTCTAGGGCCCAGTCCTGGTGCCTTTCAGAAGTGATAATGAAGCTGACCCCAATCTAAATGGAAATCATAGAATCGTAGAATCTCTAATGGACTATAATCCCACCACCAGCCACAGTGGGAAGCACCTGTGGTCCCCAAAGAAGTGCAACCCAAAGGGGCTGCACAAAACTGGCAGATGGGTCTGAGCAGGATGGTTTCAAAGTCTCCAAACTATAGGGGACATCCTATAGGCAAAGCTGGGGAACACAGCAAGCCACCAGGTAAGGGAGGAGAGAAACAAATACTCCTGCCCTTGACCCTCCCTCAGGTTTCCACAATTGGCTCTACAATCAGTTTCTGAGAACTTGGTTTCTGTAGGATTTCTGGAAAGTCCTTTTTTGCTGCAGTGTTGTACAGAGGTCCACGATACACAGCAGTACTTGTGAATTTATGTACACAATGTCACAAGTGAAGTTCGACAAAGGAAAGAGCAATACTATGGCTCTGATGCAGTTATTGAGTACGACTACTATCTAGTTTTATGGCAAACCAGTCCATTAGCATTTAAATTGATTCTTAATTATTTTCCTAGAAATTCAAAGCACTATAAGCTTTAAATCCAGGACTGGTAATGTTGTGGTTTTTATGTCTAATTTTAGATTTAATTTTTAGTCCGATAGATTGCAATTACATGGCCATGCAATTTCAGAGCTGCTTTAAAACACACAGATTTGTGTTTTGCTGTTAATGGCTAAAAGAAAAAAAAAAAGAAAAATGAAATGGGCATTACCCCATGTCCCTATGCAAAAGTGATGGCAGATCCTGAAATTCTTGGACATAAATCCCTCATGCATTCTAGTTACACAGCCTACAAATTAATGGCCTAGACAGAAGATATATCTTTAAAGCTGCGTACAGGATACAAAATAGAAGTCAAAATGACCTGGGCAATCCTGTGAGTTGACTAGCAGAGATGTCAACCAGTGAATAGCTATATAGTTTCAAACCTGGTGTAAAGTACAAGTGAAAAGGGTTGAATGGCTTCATCCAGCCTCTGTCCACACCTCACAGGATTCAGCCATCACGATGCTCTCTGTTTGACAGCACCTGTCTTACCAGTGTCTCTGGCTGGAGAGGAGCAGTGGTGGTGGCTTGCAGCGGTAAGTCACACTCACAATATGTTGATATTGATAGTGTGGGAACGTGAGCAGTGCCCCTTGTCTCAGCTGTATACTTCAAGCCATTAGTTTCTCTGCTAAATTTCACCATCCACCCCTAAAGTATTAAAAAACCCACTTCACATTGGTAAAAAAAAGCAAAACTCACATAAGCCAAAAGTGTGGCTTTTCAGTAACCTTTGTGATGGGGAGCACGTTTCCACACTATTTATTTGATTCTGTTAGTTAATGTCACCCCATGTCAATCCTTGTGAGTTCTGTGATTTCAAGAGGTGAGGTTTTTTCCAGCTGTGGTTTCCATGGCTAAGTACTCTGCTGCCACTTACTCCAGTCACGACTGAAACAGGAAATTCCTCAGAGACTGACAAGCTAACAAATGGACACTTTAGAAATATTGCATTGCTCATCTGCTTGAATCTTTATTTTAATTACCTTGAGGAAGATATAAAGGATGGTTTTTCAGGTGTGAGTTAATACAAGACCCTGGGGGGAAAGAAAGAAACTGTTCAAGGGAAAGAAGTACTTGTGCTATTTATTGTAGCTACAGAAGGCTGACTTCACTCAGGCATGCCCTGTTGACAAGTGCTGTTAATGTTGTATATGAAACACCCCTTTGCAGGCTTCACTGGGAGCTCTGATACAGAAACTGGTTTAGATGAAGTACCAAAACACTGACAATCACACATTTTTGGTATCACATTAAAAATAAAACTAGTTGCTTGAAAACATCCTTGTTGAGTATTAGTGAAGACATCTGACTTTCATGTGAGAAAGGCTAGGTCAAGCTCTGCATGTTTCTTATCCATTTAACAAGCATTGCTGTAGGGAATCTAAGGGTATAGAGAAATTACTGTCACAGGATTTTATTTTATTGAACTAAATCTTCAATACGAAGGGTGTGACCGCAATTTCTCTTTAACAATAAAACTTTGATTATGAACTGAATGTCACCAGTTCAGCAGGGTGCATTTCACTAAGTGCTGAATTCACCTCCTTGTCAGGAACATATTTCTGCTCATTAAAACATGAGGCTACTTAGATCATTTTTTGTACTGTATCAAAGGGGACACTGCTCAGCAGATTCACATTTCCTCTCCCACATTTCTCTTACAAGAGTTACTGTACTTGTAAAAATCTCAGTTAAAAACCTCAGAAAGTTATCTGAAGAGCCGAAGTTAAATGAAAACCTACAAGCAAATTCTCTTGATGCGATTTGAATTCAGAGTTACATCCAGGTGTTACAGATCGTTCAAATCAATCCATGACACTGAACCTTTGAAATAGAGCTGATCCCAATGGGATTGTGAACTTTCCATCTTTGACTACCTATATGGATTGTTACAAAAGTTAATGCATTTATTGCTATGAACCTAGCCCAAACCTCGGTACAGTCAACAGGAACTTCATCACTGACTTCAGTGGACTTTGAGCCAAAACACACCACATTACCAAAAAAAAACAGAACCAAACCTAAACATAACAAAACAAAACAATCAAAGAAATGACTGGTTGTTCTGGCTTCAGGGAGCAAAAAGTGGCTTCAGTTTTATGCTCACACTTCCACCCAACTTCCCAAACCTGTCTGTTTTATGCACCCTGTGGAATGTCATCTTTCTTAAACTCTGCTTTTATAGGCCTGCTATAGGAATAAAGTAAAAAACAAAACCTGAGACTGCAGAGATGTGCATTACTCTAACACCGTATTTCTGGGTGCTACTCTCAGGGCTTCATACAGACTGGCGCAGGGACCAAGAGAAGAGTTCCCTCCCTGGTTTTAACCAAGGTTGGATTAGGCCCTTTGAATATGAATATATTTTGAATATACCTCTGTCAAATGGTTCCCAAAATTGGGCAACTGAGCTCTGTCTGTGCTAAGGTTTCCCTCATCCAGAGATGTCTATTTGAAAGATGATTTCCTTGCTCACATTCCCAGGAGAGGGGTGGGAAACAATTAGATGTGTCAGAAGGAAAACTTGTGGAAGTGCCTTGTACACCCCCAGCTAAGATGAAGCAGATAGCTTGCTGAATATATCCAGAAGGATCTGACCATAAAAGAACTGTTACTGTCTACCGAAATGATCTCACTAATACCTCTTTCTCTGACTACATCCTTTTATATCATATATCTGGTGCACCTTTCTTCCTGAGAGCTCATTAGGTATGCTTTTGAGGTACAACCTCAGTAATGACTTCCTTCCAATGTAATTGTATTTTAATTACACATTTAAAGACAAATTCTTTCCTGGTCTATCCCAACTAAAACTCTTTGAGACCTTATTCATTTTAATTAAGAAGAAGTTGGTGCAAAATTTCTAGCTGCTGAATTTCACATTAAATTCATTAAATTCATTTAAACATGGATTTAATTTCCATAAGCATTTCAGCTGGTAGCGTGCTTCCTCATTTAGTCTTTCATGGCAATAACACAAAATATATGGAACATAAAGTCCTTTCCAAAAGATTGTATTAGAACACAGACCATCTTTAAATGCTTCCAATCTGCCACAGCTACCTGAGGGGTGTTTGCTACAGGCCATAGCAGGACTTCTCTTTTATTAAGGCCAATAGCAGCAATACTTGATAAAGGATGGTAGAAACTGTTTTCGAGTTCTTTTACTCAATTACGTCCATATGCTCAGTTCTGAAGGAGGGAGGGCCAGGCACAGGGTCTATGCAGGAAGCCCTTAAAGAAGGCATCAGGACACAGAGAGCAAGAGGGTGACCTGCACCTGGAGATAAATTGTCCCTTTATAACATATGGGACAGAGCTTATGTTATCAGCCAGTGTGGTATGTGCATCACTGCAGTAGTAGCCTCACTAGTGAACTGCTCCATGGTCCAGGCGAAAAAGACAGCCAGGAAACAGAGCAGGCAAGCTGCCAGAAGGGACTCAGGTCACTGAGTGCTCAAATAGCCAGTCTGAAGCCTTCATGTGGGCATGGATTCAGCAGAGGGAAGAACTGAATTGATACCTGGAGTTAGCCATGAAAGACAGTGAAAAATCATGAAAGTAAAACTTTTTACTGTCTCACTGAGCAAGGAGGACAAGAAGTGACCGGAGAGACTATTTTCAAAATAATACTTGGAACAATTGAACCATTGAGAAAGTTATTTGAAGACTTGACCTGGACAGAATAAGACTGTAGAGGGATGCAGTAATTGTGCTTAAAACTGAGAATAAAAATAAAGGGCAATAGAGCCTTATGTTTCACATGTAAGATCTCTGACACTATGCATGTCTTTGGAGACATTTATGGAGCTCCTAATTAAAAATAGAGTTGCTTGTGGGATTCCAGCCTGCAAGTGAAATTATTGAGAGAAACAGATCCAGCCCTAGAGAAATTAGCCAGCATCACAGAGAAGTCACTGCTGAGTGCTCAGACAACTATAACACATGTCACTGGGAATCCAAAGCTCACAGGTGAGGACAGGGTACTGCCCAGCAATGTCTCTGGCAATACACCAAGCAGGGCATGCTGCGCAGAGTACCACACAAACGTCTGTTTGCAAAACCTTTACAGCCCAGAAGGGAAGCTCCAGCAATTGCTATAACTTACTGCCCATGATGAGCACTGCAGGATGTGCCTGTCCTAACGCTCAGCGTTTTTTCTTCAATAGCCATGCAGTAGTTCCAGCAAAGATCTGACATCTTTTCACCAACGTACACCAAACATATGGGAGACAGGTTTGCCCGAGCAGACCCACAGAGCATATCCTCCGGCCAAGCATGAGTGCCCATGGTGAACAATGTCAGACAGAAAAAAGAGCAAGCTGGTAGGGAGGCAGCGTAGCCTGACCCCTGGAAAAAAAAAACAAACAAAAAACAAACCAACACAAAACAATGACTGGATAGGTCTGACTGCTTTTAATGAAAGGAACATGTACAGCCACTGTACTCATTGCCTCAGCTCTGCAGAGAACAGATGCCTCAAAACAGCCTTCTAGCAGCTATAGCGGAAAAGGGAGTGAGGTTGCAGGTTTTGGTATGGGGCAAAACAGTGATGAAATACGATTTGAGCTTGAAGAATGGAAGGAAAAGTCTGTCTAGCAGAAATTCCTGCAAGGGGAATTAAAACAGCTGGAGGCAGAGCTGGGTCTGAGTAAACCAGAAAACAGATCACGTTGGTATGATACGCTGTATAAAATAGTGTGAGACAACAGGTCAGAAGCCTGGCGTGAGTTATAGGTGTACATCTATAATTTTTAGTTGCGCACAAAGTCCTGTGAGACAAAGGGAAACCAGATCATATGAATGTCTGTCTGACCCTTCTAAAGCCTCTCCAGTTTCAGTCCAAACACAGTGATGTGATGCTCCTGGCCCAGAGGGTCAGGGCAGATCTTAGCAGCCTCTGCACCAGCCTTACAAGAATCCTCAATGCCAAAATCACCAGAATTGTAATTTCTAAGGTGGTATAGACAGATACAGCATGCAGGAAGCCTGAAAACCATTTAGATTGAAAAGTCCAAGAAAACCCTGGACATGTTTGTTATAAGCAGTATCGTCTACTGTTATAACCCATGGCGTTGGCCAGATGTCACATGGAAGAGCCCAAGCAGCTGATGCCACCTTCATGTCCCAGAGGAGAAGATAACAAAGAGACTGAGCTGGGAAGGTCTTGAACAGACAGGAGACTTTGCTATTTGAGACGTCCTGAGACTGTACAGCACCTATAACACCAGATCATCACAGTACTCTTCCTCATAAGGGGGTAGCCAGCTGCAGTCCAGCCAGCAGAGAACAGCATCTGTGCTGTGGATGCTACCAGCAGGGCAGAGCCAAAATGGAAAGATTCACCAACAACAGAGTAGCTGATGACTCAGGGAAGAACTGGAGGTCAAAACAGCACAGGGCATCCCAGGGCTGTGAACAATTGAATAGGTAGATTTCTTAATACTTGTTTCATGTTAATGTTTGCTGTTAACATTATTTTTTGGGGGTAACAAATATGTGAGGAAAGGTGCTTGTAGGATGCTCGGTCACAAGGCAGCTGGACCTCTCCTGGGGATTGCAGAGGTTCCTGTTACACACATATCTACTGACACTGCTTAAACCTGGCCTCTGCTGTGTGCCTGCCCTCTGCGTGATGGCTGAGCAGCATGTCTACATGTCATCCACAGCTGCAGTACCTCAGAAAATAGCTTTTTCCAATAAGGAGCTTGTTTCAGTTTTACAAGCAACGAAGTACTTTTTGGCTGTTGCTCACCATGTGTTACCTGACATCCCAGGCATTCCCAGCAGCCAAGAGGAGAGCCAGGCAGCAAGGAACTTCTCTGTGACCTGAGCTGAACTTACTTTCTTGTTTTGCTAAGTTTTGGCAGGAAGGTAAGTTTTTAAAGGTGATACTTGCTTCTAAATGCAACATGTAACTCATTTTGCTGCAGTCTATCCATCTAGTGTGCTATGCTTATGGGGACAAAGGAGCTCTAGTTAATGTGACTCTGAGAATTAACAAGGAAATATGTGCTTTTCTGTCAGAGAAAAAGTGGGTTGAGTTAAAGTAATGCAAAGTATTGTGAAGTTCTGTCGAATTTTGAAGCTCGCTGCTCCTCACCTGCTTAAATAAAGAGAAGTTGAGCTTAATGGCATATTTCTGCATAACTGAACATGCACAAGCACAGGGAAAGAGACAAAAAGAGAGAAAGCTAACGGGTAGCAGTTTCCCAATATGTGCAAGTCACTCGAGCTTTGCCCGCAGAACCTGCAGTTTCAAGCTATTTAGGCACTGAAAAATGTGTTCCGGTTAATGGAGCTCGCTGCAATGCCAGTCAATACTCTGTGTTGTAGTCAGCCCTGGGGAAAGAGGGGTCCCCCAGCAGGCTGCAGCCAGCAGCATCCTCTGAAGCTTCCAGTCCCCGCCTCCTTCCAACAGTAAACAAAAGCATAATGAAGTAAGAAAAGCTACTGCCAACACCCAAAAGCTGATATTGAAGCGGGCAGCATGAGACCAGACAGGCGCAAGCAGCACACCCCCTCTCCTCCAAGTACTTTGCAAGCATCTGTGGCCTAGACACATCCTGAGCCAGACTCTTCTTCTGTTTATTTAGTAGCTCTCAGTGGCTTTCCTCTTACATGAATTCATCCAGCCTTCTCTTGAGGCTGCTGAAGTGATCAATGTTTTCTAAGCAGCCAGTACCACAGAGGAAGAAGAGAATCAATAGTCACTTTGGTCTTGCTCTCTCCAGTCCTTGGCTGCTCCCTTATGTGTCCCTGTGTTAACACCCGTATGTGAGGGATGGGAATGAGACCGGTAGCTGCTGGGAGGCTCTGTACTGTACAAATTCCCAAATATTTGCTCTTTCTCTCTTAAGGATACAGAGTGCAGCTGACACTCCCATTCTCATATTAGGCCTTTTTCTGTGTATACAATGCATCTGGCAAATAGACACTAAAGTAAACGTAAGGAAAAGAATCAAAATAAAAGCTCACAAATGAAACCAAAAAGCCAAATCAACGTGAAATGTGCATTGCTGAGGGTTTTTTTCATGTACATATACACATGCTAGTGTTTAGTAATATGCAGAAATCACAGATGTGACTTAATCCTTCTAAGACTTTATGCTAGTTTCCTCCTCTGCAAAATAAAATGCTCAGTAGAGGAAGACTGGTATGGAAGAACTAAGAATCATAATGTTACGATGGTCAATATTATTGATGTTTTTCCTTTCATATTTTAATTTAACAGAATTAGCCGAACACATTTCCTAAAAGAATGAACTCAGATTGGATTCAGCTGAATAACTGAGTGAAAGAATGAATTATTTTCTTAATTTCCCCCAGGAAAGAAAGGTCTCTGCATTACTTGTACACACCATCAGCCTCAAACCATGTGAAGAAGTCTCAAGTTACTCAGCAATTAAATGTTGTGGAATAAATGGGAGGCAATCATCAAAACCCCTCATCAGTGAAGGAGATGTGTATCCTTTGTGATACACATAAGTACTGTCATCCTAGAAACACCCTTCCCAGTATGTGGGACTTCTTTGCAGGTATTCCTCAGGAGAAGCCTGCGCATCATTTGCCAACATGGCTGTAGATTTATGTCTTTGTTTTCTTAGAAATATGGAACTTTGTAGATTCATTGATTTTTCAGTCAAGAATTAAACATTAAAATCATGTTGTACATCAGTCCTTACAGGCTTGAAACAGACTTCTAAGTTGTCTCCTCATATATCCCAGCTGAACTGAAGCATGCCTTCTGAAAGGGAAAAACTAAATAAAAAAAATCCATCCATGATTTAGATACATAAGGTGTTAGAAAACTGCCAGACAAAATCTGATTCCTGGTCTGAGCTGTCTTGTGGTTTTCACCATGTGGTTCATCGGTCCCTGGGCATCTGTGGACTACCTCTAATGTGGTCATGAAATGTGATTGAGGAAATGAAGTTCTTGGTCTCTACACAGCAATTGACCTCTATAAAATGTCCTTGAGAGCCTGTATTTCCATTGAAAGACATTGAAGGATCCATACATTTGAAAAATTACCTACCTAGTGTGTAAAAGTGCCAGCACCAGACCCTTCAGAGAAAGATGCAAGCAGTCCCATATTCTGTAATTATAAAGGAATGTGCCAGAAGGGGATAGTATTCCTATCCCAACCTTTTACGAAGCTTGTTTATGCCCTGAAGCACAAGTTTATTTCACTTCTTTTTTTGAGACCACTTTTACTCCATCCTGTAACTCAGAGTGGCTCGTTGGAAAATAATTTTAGATTAGTGGTCAGTTTTCTAAACCACAGCATGGTATCTGATGTCCCTTTCTTCAGCATTATCCTTTAATAAGATACTCATGCCTGCCCCTAGTCCTGTATAATCTGAAAACACTACATAAATAAGTTGCATCATAAATATTTGCTGTCATGACAAAACAAACCCAAACCAAACCAAAACAAAAGGACCCAAACCAGAATGGAAAAAAGTTACTGTATGTCAAAAGAAAACAAAAATTACACAACTCTCATACTAATATCCCAGCCTTACCTGGAGAAGCAAAGATGAGATGTGCTGTGGTGGAAGCTGCATCCTCAGGCACTGGGGAGAAGAGGCTGAGCTGTGAGACAGTTTTACATCCACCTTGGTGGTACTGGTGTCAGACACCTAGGTGGAGACCTCAGCAGCTTCCCTGCTCACTCATTGTCTGAAGTCTGGTCACTTTTGGTTTCGACCCTTGCACTACCATGCTTTTGCTGTTAGGCACTGGAGGTCTCATCCTCCTCACTTTCTTAGTCTTAGTGACATTAATGGGCATGCTGATGAGAGAGCATAGGCCCAGACCTTTGTGGGGAAAAAATAGAGGTTAAATAGATTTTGAAGTAGGAAGCACCTCTCCCATGTTGAAGAGTCATAACATTTCCAAAATGAGAAGGCATATAAAATATATGTCGCTAGTTGTAGTCAATGTTAAGAATGCTTTAGGCTTTGTAATAACTCAAACACAATATCCTCTCCTCCATGGAGGAGTGAGGTGTGGGATTTCTGAGTGGAAGAACATAAGCACTACAAATGAGATATTTGCAGTAATTCCTCCAAAAACAGCTATCCACACTACATAATATTTCCCCTTAAACCAGAAGTCTGCCTTGAATAAATGGAAGAAAACTACATTAGCAAAGAGAAGTCATATCTACAAACTACATGTAAATTGGAACTTCATTAGGGGAGCATGTAAAGAAGCTTTTGGAAGGTAATTTTGCTGCAAACTAGTTTTCGCAAGAATGAAGTAAAGATTTCAAAAGCATGATTCCTCTAAGTAATTCAAATTATCTAGTCTACCTGATACTAAGTCTTCCCACAGAGATTACAAAGCACTTAAATTTTTACTTTGTTACAGAAATCCCCAAGGAAGGTTTCAATCCACTTACTTACAAGTGTTCTCACGCTGCTGTGAGAGGAAAGAATTGGTGCCAGGAGTTATCAAAAACACCAGCACAGCTAGAGTTAAACGCGTTTTATAGTATTGCCTCTACATCATTAAGCTTTTTGTTCAGAAATTTACCACTGAGTCACAATAAAAACCCCACTCTGGACTAAAATTTGGTCTACAAGAGTTCAGCCAAGAAAAAATATTTCCTGGCGCTGTGCCCCCTTCTTTCTTCTAGCACTGAAATCAAAAAGATGCTAAGTGCTCCATGTTTTCCAAGCACAAATGTGCTCCTATTACTCAGAAAATGACTTTAATTTTAAAATTAAATGGTGCAGGCTTATAGCCTAGACTGTTGATTATGTTTTAAGTATCAAGCGAGCTCCACAGCACTGGCAGCCACAGGCTACATGAGCTGCCCAGCCACCACTTAGAGACATGCAAACTCCCCTAGGACATCTCCCATTTTGTAGCAGTCCAAAGTCTAGTTTTCATTTAGGCAAAACTCCCACTGGCACACATAGGGGAATTTTATAGCAGGCATCATTAAGGAAGGTATTTCTCACTCAGGCTGCAGTTTCTGTCCTGGCCCCATAGCAAGTGAGACCCCCGTTTTGCAGCGTGGTAACATACTGTGGGGACACAAAAGTGCTCGAACATCTCATCCCTCACGCAGCCCAGCAGCAGCACTTAGCGGTGCGGCTGTGTTTTCATCTGACCTGACAAAAAGCCACACCAGGCTCGTCTTGTTGCAGCATTTTCCCACAATATGGCTCCAGGGTAGCTGAAAGGGCTATGGATGAGGCAGAGGAAAGCCGGCCTGGTTTCAGGCGAAACCATTTCTAGCTGGGGTTTTGAACTTACATACAAGGGGCTTTGTGGAGTTGTCCTCTGTGTGCTGAAGCTCGAGCAGCTACAAACACACCAACATTAAAACAAATAATCAGAAAAAAGATGCAGAGGAGGAAGCCTTTGTGGAATAAAAAGGTCAAGGAATGAATCTTCTTAGAAGCTCTCTTGCAAGTGCTGTTGATGCTTGGAAATCCAGGCCTTCTGAGGAAAGGGGAAGCTTTGCCTTTGGTGTTTCTAAGTTTCCAGGCAAGGTCATCACTTTTCTGTCTTCCAGGTCCTGCAGCTTGTACATGCCTGCAAAATTCCTGCAGGTCCCAGAGGCTGCATGAGGGACCCATACACCACCTTGTGCAGAGCAGGAGGAGAGAGGCAGCACAGAAATTGTCAGAAAATACATCAATGTGGCAAAGTGGGCAAACATAATGTCCTGGGTTCAGCAGTAGCAGTCATGTTTTTTCCTTTGTGTTAACTGGTGCAGTGCTGTGTTTTGACTTCTAGTTTTGAGAACAGCGTTGGTGAAGCCAATGTTGTCGGTTGTTGCTAAGTGATGTTTACCCTGACCAAGGACTCTGTGAGGCTCATGCTCTGCCAGGGAGGAGGGGAAGCTGTGAGGAAGCAGAGATGGGGCGCCTGACCCGGGCTAGCCGGGGAGGTATTCCATACCACAGCACGTCATGCCCGGGGTGGGGGGTAACTGGGAGTTACCCGGAAGGACAGGAGCTTCCGGGTGGAACTCGTTTTCTTGGCCGGTGGTATCGTATTCTCTTCCCTTGTTATTTTCCCTTATCATTGTTTTAGCTGATAGTAGCGGTGGTGATTTGTTGCTGGACTGTTCTTGTCTCAACCCGTAGGAGTTGCACTCTCTCCATCCTCCTCCCCGTTCCTCCGGGAGCGGGGAAGGGGAGAGCCCCGGTGCAGGGAGGGGGGGGAGACGAACACGGACCTTGATTGTTGTCAGCTCGGCACCACTCACTGGGAGTGAGTGAACAAGTTACCTGACTGGGTTTAAACCACGACACATCTGCATTTAGTTTCTTCCTTTTCTTAGTTGCATCTTGCTGCCTGCGTCTAAATCAAGGCTAGCTATGCGACTGATCAATAGCAGACCAGCAGAAAAAGTGACATACAAAGGCTCTCCCAATGGCCTCCCTTCAAAGCAGTTGGCAGTCAACCAGGAGAAAAAGTTGCTCACCAGCTTCTCTGGGTCTGGTGCATAAAGGAGTCTCCCAACTCAGACCGTGGCCTCAAGAAAGACTAAGATTGGCTATGTTGTATTAGTAATTGAGGGAATCACACAGCTAGAGGGCTAGCTACCTTCACATGTGACATCCGTGACCTCTTGCAGAAACGGGGTTGCATTCAGAGAGCAAGGAAAGTATCTTTAGTTTACTTCCAGTGTTCCAGTCTTGCTTTTACTCCAGTATGTTATATTTGGCACGGTTGTTTCTGTAGGAGAGCTACTCTCTAACAACTGTCATTGCATAGAAGAAGCAAACCTCCTGGGAGTTTAAGACAGTTTTTATTTAGACCCACATTTTGTTATGATACCAAGTTTAGCCTCAGCCATACTGCATACTGAAATCCTGGTGTCTGCGGCTTCTCATGAGCTAAAGGTCTGTGTTTCTTTGTTTTTGCTGCATCTCATAGCACCACGGCCCAATCCAAATCTACTGCAGCTGAGACACATGGAGATGGAGAGGGTGGTCTCAAAGCAAGCATGATGTATATGCTGGTGGGGACAAGAAACACCGTGTAGTTGTCAGCAGAGAAAGAGAGGCTGGTCTTGGTGCAGTGATGTTTGGGATGGAAGGTAGGGAGATCTATTTAACTTCTTTGCTATCTCTTGCTGGTAAAGGTTTAAGTGTTGTTTCTGGCTGCCACACTGACGTTCATTACCCTGGGTTCTCTTTCTGAAGTGAAAAGATTTTCTCTCAGAGAAAGTCTCTAAACCTTTTTAGCTTGGGATGACGTTATGTTTTAAATTACAACACAAATACGGGCATGCACATATGCACCAACTCATACTGTATCTGCAGCAGATTAGTGTATGGCACTGCATAATTTTACTTTTCCACCACAGCACCTATTAAATCATGGGTTTGCTTAAAAATAAAAAAGGAAATAAAATATAACTCATCCAACTTGTAAGTACAACACCCTGAGCTGTCCTGTTGGAACATCTTCCATTCAGCTGGAGTTTGGAAGGCATTAAGTGAGGTAGACCTTAGAATCTAACCCCTCAGAAACTCTGACAACTCAGAACATTGCACTATCTCTGTTATTATTCCAAAACATCAGTTTGCACACTCCAAAACCATTTAAGAAATACTGATTTGATCCTACTCTGCCACATTTTTGCAACTGCCATTTTTTACTGTGAATGTTAATGCACTTAGTGGGACAATGGGGTGTTTTGTGGCTGTAAAGAACAATATTTTTCCTCGTAAATTTCAGGAATGGCTTCTTTCAGCCATTCTGCTCTAGCTGTTTCATGTAACAAATAATCTTTGCAGTAGGAGAATTGGGTTCGTCTTGCAGATTTGTTTATTTTTATAACTAGAAAATAATAGCAAACAGTTTTCCCTGTGTGTCAGTGCTTTTATTCCAGTCAAGGTTGATGCAAATATTTATTGAGGAGAAATGCAAGAATCAGCCTGCATAAGAAACCCTGCTGCTGAGCACAAGTTTTGGGGTGCCATTCTGGTGTAGCACAGTCGTGCTAAGCAGTCCTCATGTTTATCTAACATGGCACGGCCTGGGTGGGGGCTCTCCCAAGGCACAGACCTTCATATGGGCATGTACCACCTTCCTCTGCCTCCACTGCAGGGGCAGAGGGAAATGATGGCTTGTCCAGAGCAAAGCAACACATCCCATTGATATGCCTTTCATCAGTGGTTTGTTCAGGTCTGCAAATCCATGTCAGTGCTGCACATTAGAACAAGCCAGCCACTGGTCTAAATCAGACCAACAGGATGAATCTTGCTGTAACAGGGTTGGGGTAGTATCCAAGCTGACCATGAAACCTCTCCTTCACATGAATAAATGAGTGTGTATGCATACACCCATGTGCACACACTCACACATGGACACATATGTTCCTTAGGCCCTGCAGACGATCAGCCAGCACTTGAGTTTTGGCTGGTGGGGCTTGGTAGGAGACCAGTGAAAGCTCTTATGGCTGAGATGAAAACCATGCATGATGCTACAGCTGGAGAAGCTGTTTGGAATAGCATGACTGCTCCCAGAATAGTAGTTTCTCTAACATAGCTACAAGAAACACATCAGGCTCCAAACAGCTTCTTTTTTAAGCTTGGATCTAAGGGGGTGGAGGTGGGGATGAGGAGTGCAGGGGTGACAGTGGCAAGCAGGCATTTGTTTGAAGGAAAAGTATAAATCAGCTAAGTGCTTGAAGACTTAGAGCATAAAGTCTTGGCAATATTGTCACTTTCCCCAAATCACTCCAAGGAACATTATGATGTCAGGATTCTGGTGTCTTTAACAATAGAGAAACAGCACAATGCTTAAGGTTACAGCATGGCATTCGGTAACAGAATAGCAATAAATATGACCCTATCTGGATATATATGAAATAATTGCATTTTTGAAGGGTTGCAGTTGCTCCTACATTATCAAATACCCCAGCTATGTGATAGGACATGGAGGCTCTAACATTACGAAAACACCATTACAGTTTGCAGTAATGTTTCTTTATTTTTAAGAAATGTCCCTAGCTGTTCATATTCATAGTATGGCTTATTGTGTTATATATTCACAGACATTTAATGCCCCTGGGATTATTTGGGTGGTTATGTTTTTCTCTGCTTCCTTAAAGCTTCACGGACCTTCCCAAAGTTCTAGTGCAGTTTGGTGAGTGCAGTTCAGCATGTTCCAGCTCTTCTATGGAAAGAAAGGAAAGGTCTTGCAGTTACACTCACACATTTAGTTTTCTTAGGCATCATATGGTTTCCTACCCTCTTGACAGCTTAGTTCTCCAGCCTACAGCTCTCATCACGTGCAGAAAGTACAATCCAATTACTTCTTCCCTGTGGAGAAGATGCAGAGAGTCAGCAGTGATAGATAGATCCCTGTAGGGCAGAAAGACCCATCCTCTGCAAAATAATGAACCCTGTAGCTAAAAGAAAAAAAGACAGAGAGAGAAAAAATACCCTTTAAAAAACACAGCTTCACAACTGAGAGCCCACAGCCCTGAATGAGCTGAAGTTGAAAGTTCATGTAATCACTGCTTCAGGCTCTCTTCAGAGTCAGAGGGATCTCAGTTTACGCACTAGTTATACATTTAATCTCGCTTTAGTGGTTGCAATCAAGTCAAAAGTTTTTACTGTTTGGGAGGTTTTTTGAGGGGAGGCTGATACCACGTGTGGGGAGAGAGGGCTTGCTTCCATCCCACAGACCTGAAATAATCAGTACTCCAGTGCGAGCTTTGCTTTGTTCAGATGCACTGTAGGCCAAAACTTCTTTCATAGTCCTGGACTTCTGTTCTGGATATTCTTCAGAGGTGTGAGCATGGACATTTCTGAAGCAAGTGCTGACATCAATCACAGCAGCCGTAGAGCTAGTGATCTGATTTTCAAAGTGATGAAATGAATGCTGCTGGTGCTTTTTCACCTCTGAACATCAGACAGTGTGCTCACACCCTTCTCTGGATGGAGGCATTTGATATTAGCCACTGTTTTGAAAATCGTCCCCTCTTGCTATCTTATGAACATGGAGGCAAAAAACTAAGCACTGCAACCCTTTGCAATAAGAAGCAGCGAATGTCCACTTACCACTCCTGCAACATAAACACATTAGTTATAAACACAGGTAATTGACTGTCTTTGATGTCATTGCATCAATTTCTTTGCCAGCTGTGGAAATCAGTATATTTGGGGATCTTAATGGAAGCAGTGCCATTTGGATATGTGTAAAATCACAGCTCTTGCAAAACATTCTTCTAAATGTAGATCTTGGAGAGCTTCTCCCCCTCCCAAAATCCAATATGGCCAACCCAAAATTCAAACTTCTTTCACTATGTGGCAGAGCATGGCTTAGAAAATCTTTCCAATGCTGTTTGTCCACTTTGTAGATTCAGCACTTACACTTTCTCCACTTACTGAGGAGCCTGAACTTTACCACCACAAATGAAAGAACAGACACTTTAGAGTCAAGTACCCACTTCACATTGCACAGGAACTGGTGCAATTCAGAAGAAGCAGTGCACACCGAGTGCTGCCTGCATTATCTGGTCGGAGAAGAAACTATTACCCCATGTGATGTATAATGACCTTAGCAAAGCCTGGGCTGGGTGATGGCAGCCCTGCTCCCACGGACAAGCATCTGCATCTGCAATAGTTTCACAGAAGCCAGTGGGTGGCAGAATCAGACTCTGACTGTAGTCACCTCTTCCCAGGTGACCTGCACATCAGAAATGTTTTTTTTTTTTTTTTAATGAAGAACCTGGCAAACGCATCTTAAATACATGCAGAAATATTTTTCATCCTGGCCATACCGAGTTTAAGCCATGGAGGGGAACTTCTGTGGGCTGCAGAACAAGTGGGTAATTTTCAAAAGCCTCTGCCCTCTCTTCATAATCTGATGCCTAACAAGGGGTGAGTTTATTAGCCTTTCCACCTGTGAGGCATAAGCATCTGTTTCCATCCAGCATGGACAAACTGAATTTCCTCAAAGGCTGCTAAACCTTCTGTCAAAAGTTATCAGCAGGTCAGCAGGACCAAACTCTGATGTGGGGCTTGTGGAAGGAGTAACCTGCCACACACACCCCCTCACCCAGGGCTGCATAAACTGCATTTTTTAGGAATTCAGATTCAAAACATGTTTGACTTTTGCCTTCTTTATATTATGCGTTTCATTCAGCTGTGCTTCAGTCACTGTTCGCCAGCCTTCCCTGCTCTTGTGAGGCTGGAGAAGTCATAAATATGGCAGCTCCCTTTGAGTGTTAATGCTGGATGCTGTCCATGACTGCTGAGCTGCAATGTGCAAGCCAGCGATACTACAAAGTGAGAGTTTATATTCCTTCCCCGTTTCATATTCTTAGTGTATAAATCCACAGAGCAGAAGAAATTTACAGTGGAGTGAGTGGTCATGGGGAAAGTAATCTACATATAAAGCAGGGGCAAATACCTTTTTCTTCCTGGGACTCCTGTTGGGAAGTTTCACACCAGGCTGAACGAAACCTTCAACCACTGGTGGTTTTTCTTGTGCCTGAGTTAAGGGCATGGGGATAACTGACAATTTTTATCCATTATTCATTTAGTAATGGCTCTGGTGAGCAACTGAATGTCATATGTTTTTCACTTACATGAAATGCAACAGACTCTTTTCTTCTACAACTCTATGATTCTTCAAGCCTGCCTGCACGGGGGAAATTATCTAAGCTGTTTTACAATTGGCATAGCTTAAACTGTTTGAGACTTGCAGCTTAAGGTAAGTGATCAGTTTTTACTGATGTGGTTTTAGACTGTGGCCTGAACTACACCTACTGTGGCCTAACAACACCTACTAGAAACTGAATAATTATACCACTGCTTAATCCAGAAATCATAGAATCATGGAATGGTTTGGGTTGGAAGGGACCTTAAAGCTCATCCAGTTCCAAACCTCTGCCATGGGCAGGGACACCTTCCACTAAACCAGGTTGCTCAAAGCTGCATGCAGCCTGGCTTTGAGCACTGCCAGGGGTGGAGTATCCACAACGAATATGTTGGCTTATTGAAATACACAATATCTGTCTCCCTTGGACTGAAACGACTTCTACTCCCCCAATTTCTCATTCTCTCTTGAAAGGACTAGTTTCAGAGGGAGATTAGAGTCTTTCTTCCTTTGTTTTCCTAACCTCCTTTAAACCTGGCATTTTTAGTCAATGTATCACTGACAAACCCAGATGAGATTTTCAATGAAGCCTTTACTGACAGAATCAAAATTACATGAAGTATTGCATTTTGAGGCACTGATCTGTGTGCAGTCAAGAAAAGGTAAATTCTGATCCGGCCAGGTGAAACACTCCCAGTTAAATCACATCATTTTCAAGGCTCTGTGCAACCTTTGTGCGCCAATGAAACTGAGGGGCTGGAAAGAGAAAAATTCATTTTCTGGGTCTAAGAGGAAGGATGTGAATTAAATCACAGCTGAAAATGTGGAGCAGAAAACCTCAAGAGACAGAGATGGTAGATCCTTTGCTGAAGGAAGGTGGCTGAGGAGGAAGAAGGGAGGTGCTACACAGAAGAACATTCATCTCTGCATTCAAGACCTCTTGGTCCTGACATGAGAAGCATCTGAGTCATTGGATGTGGTGAATTAAAAATTATCCCATAGGCACCAAGGCACATTTTCTGAAGACTAGCGAGATTTGCTGAATTTCAGCCGGAGTCACATGCTTCACTATTTTAGACAGTCTCCAAAAATAGCAGAAGCAAGGTGGGATGTTCCAGCATGAGTCCAAGTCCTTGTGCAAGAACGCTTCCCTCAGAGTGGGATGATTTCATGCCTCAAGGCAAAGTACTGGCCAGGTAAATGTAGCCAAGATCATGTCCAAAGGGTCATGGTCAGTTAGATGTGTTCAGCCTGCATCCCAAGAGCATCAGAAGACCATGCTTTTCCTGCGGCTCCTGTCTCTTCCCCCTATTGGAGTTCTCACACAGAGGGGCAGGGGCTGGGCTTTGCAACATCACAGTATCACAGTATCACAGTATGTTAGAGATTGGAAGGGACCTCGAAAGATCATCTAGTCCAATCCCCCTGCCGGAGCAGGAACACCTAGATAATGTTACACAGGAATGCGTCCAGGCGGGTTTTGAATGTCTCCAGGGAAGGAGACTCCACAACCTCCCTGGGCAGCCTGTTCCAGTGTTCCGTCACCCTCACTGAGAAGAAGTTTCTTCTCAAGTTTAAGTGGAACCTCTTGTGTTCCAGTTTGTACCCATTACCCCTTGTCCTATCATTGTTTGCCACTGAGTAGAGCCTGGCTCCGTCCTCGTGACACTCCCCCTTTATATATTTATAGACACTGATAAGGTCACCCCTCAGTCTCCTTTTCTCCAAACTATAGAGACCCAGCTCCCTCAGTCTTTCCTCATAAGGGAGATGTTCCACTCCCTTAATCATCTTTGTTGCCCTGCGCTGGACTCTCTCCAGCAGCTCCCTGTCCTTCTTGAACTGAGGGGCCCAGAACTGGACACAATACTCCAGATGCGGTCTCACCAGGGCAGAGTAGAGGGGAAGGAGGACCTCTCTCGACCTACTAACCACCGCCCTTCTAATACACCCCAGGATGCCATTGGCCTTCTTAGCCACAAGGGCACAGTGTTGGCTCATGGTCATCCTGTCGTCCACTAGTACCCCCAGGTCCCTCTCCCCTACACTGCTCTCTAACAGGTCGTTCCCCAACCTATACTGGAACCTGGGGTTGTTCCTGCCCAGATGCAGGACTCTACACTTTCCCTTGTTATATTTCATCAAGTTACTCCCTGCCCAACTCTCCAGCCTATCCAGGTCTTGCTGGATGGCAGCACAGCCTTCTGGCGTATCAGCCACTCCTCCCAGCTTAGTGTCATCAGCAAACTTGCTGATAGTACACTCAATTCCCTCATCTAAATCATTGATGAATATATTAAATAATACCGGTCCCAGTACTGACCCTTGAGGCACTCCACTAGTTACAGGCCTCCAACTAGACTCAGCCCCATAGACTACAACTCTCTGGCTTCTCTCCTTCAGCCAGTTCGCAGTCCACCTCACTACCTGATCATCCAGTCCACACTTCCTCATTTTAGCCGCGAGGATGCTGTGGGAGACTGTGTCAAATGCTTTGCTGAGGTCAAGGCAGACCACATCCACCGCTCTGCCATCATCCATCCACCGTGTTATTTCCTCCTAAAAGGCTAAGAGATTGGTCAAACATGATTTCCCCCTGGTGAAGCCATGTTGACTGCCCCTCATAACCTTCTTATCCTGGATATGCCTTAAGATGGTACCAAGGATAAGGTGTTCCATCACTTTCCCAGGGATGGAGGTGAGGCTGACCGGTCTGTAGTTACCCGGGTCCTCCTTCTTGCCCTTTTTGAAGACTGGAGTGACATTTGCTTTCCTCCAGTCCTCAGGCACCTCTCCCATTTCCCAAGACTTGGTAAAGATGATGAAGAGTGGTCTAGCAATGACTTCCGCCAGTTCCCTCAGCACCCGCGGGTGCATCCCATCTGGACCCATGGATTTATGGATGTCCAGATTGCTCAACTGGTCTCTAACCCATTCCTCATCGACTAAGGCAAACCGCTCCGTCGACCTGACTTCATCTAAGGTCTCAGGGGTACAGGGCTCTTCAGGACTGCCCGCAGCAGAGTAGACAGAGACAAAGAAGGCATTCAGTAACTCTGCCATCTCTTTATCTTCTGTCACCAGGGCACCCATCCCGTTCATCAATGGGCCTACATTGCCTCTGGTGTTAGTTTTGTCTGCCATGTATTTAAAAAAGCTCTTTTTGCTGTCCTTGACCCTTCTTGCCAGGTTTAATTCTAAGGATGCCTTAGTCCTCCTAGCTGCCTTCCTACATCCTCTAGCAGCAGCCTTATATTCCTCCCAAGTGGCCAGCCCCTCCTTCCATGACCTGTAAACTCTCCTCTTCCACTTGAGCATACCCAGCAATTCCCTGTTTAGCCACGCAGGTCTCTTGGCCCTCTTCCTTGACTTCCTACGTGTCGGGATGCTCCGATCTTGAGCACGGAAAAAGCAGTCCTTGAATGTCAACCAACTATCTTGGGCCCCTTTACCTTCAAGCAGCCTTGCCCATGGGATTTCCCCTAGCAATTGATTGAAAAGGCCAAAGTTTGCCCTGCTAAAGTCCAGGGTTGCAATTCTACTTGCTATTCTACTAGTCCTGCCACACAAGATCCTGAACTCCACCATCTCGTGGTCGCTGCAACCAAGGCAGCCCTCAACCCTTACTGCGTCAACCAGATCCTCCTTGTTAGTGAGGATGAGATCCAGCAGCGCTCCTCTCCTGGTCGGCTCATCCACCATTTGCAGGAGGAAGTTATCATCCATACACTGGAGGAACCTCCTGGACTGTGGCTGGGTTGCCGAGTGGTCCTTCCAGCAAACATCAGGGAAGTTAAAATCCCCCACGACGACCACGGCCTGTGACTGTGAGGCCGCTCTCATCTGCCTGTAGAAGGCCTCGTCAACTTCCTCACCCTGATCCGGTGGTCTGTAACAGACACCTACAACAGTATCCCCCCTGCCAGCCTGCCCCTTAATTCTCACCCACAGACTCTCAACTCGCTCATCATCTGTCCCTGGACAGAACTCGGTGCACTGTAGTTCCTCCCGCACATAAAGTGCAACCTCACCACCCCGCCTGGCTGGCCTGTCTTTCTTGAAAAGGACATAGCCTTCCATGACTATATTCCAGTCATGTGAGCTGTCCCACCACGTCTCTGTAATTGCCACCAGATCATAATCTCCTGACTTAACACAGGTTTCCAACTCCTCCTGCTTATTTCCCATGCTGCGCGCATTGGTGTACAGGCATTTCAGGGAGCGAGCTGAGCACACCGATTTCACCCTAGGATTGTAGGAGGCCTCCCAGTCTTCATTAATTCTGGAGCGCTGCCCCACTGGGGCAAGCCCAGCTACAAGCCCATCCCCCTTCGAATCTAGTTTAAAGCTCTCCAAATGAGCCCTGCTAATTCGTGCCCCAGCATCCTTTTCCCTCTGTGAGACAAACCTTTCTCACTTGTCATTGTCCAGACTGGTGCCCTATAAAACCAGCCGTTATCAAAGAATCCAAAGCCCTGCCTGTAGCACCAGTCTCGAAGCCAATTGTTCATGAACTGAATCTTCCCATTCCTTCCCACATCATCAGTGGAAGATGGAAGGAGTGAGGAGAAGATCACTTGAGCCCCAGACTCTTTCACCATCCGCCCCAAGGCCCTGTAGTCTTTCTTCATCCCCCTCAGACTGTGGGAAGCAGCTTCCTCCCCACCTGTCTGGAAGACCAGCAGCGGGTAATAGTCTGTCGGGTGCACCAGGTTGGGGAGCGCCCTGGTGATATCCCTGATCCGGGCTCCAGACAGACTACACACTTCCCTATGATGAGGGTCAACTCTGCATATCGGGCCCTCTGTTCCTCTCAGAAGGGAATCCCCTACTACAATGACCCTTCTTTCTTTCTTAAGAGAGGCAGTCTTGAGGTGCAAAGTCGACTCCCTTTTCCTATGTGGCCTTGTGGGCTGGCCTTGCCCCACATTCTCACCTACCTCTCCTTCAAGATCCAGGGCCTCGAACCTATTACGGAGGGACACCTGGGGAAGCAGGGCAGGAAGGGGGGAGGGTTTCCCACGACGTCGAACTGGAACTCGCTTCCAACCCTCGCCGTCTTTTTGGTCCCCTACCTCTGCGCAACAGCTACAGGGCAGGGGCTGCCTCGGGCCATCCCCCTCTGTGTGAGAAGGCAGGGGGTCCTTCCCCTTTTGGGGGGTATCTCCCTGGAACCGTTTCGACTGGCCCGCCAGGGAGTTACTCCACCAGTCGATCTCCCTTTCACACTCCCTGATGGTCCTCAGCGTCTCAACCTCCTCCTTAAGTCTTGCCACCAGGCTAAGCAGATCTTCTACCTGCTCACACCTCCCGCAGGTGGAATGCTGTCCTCCCTCCCCCGGCAGCAGCAGGCTCTGGCACTCCCTGCACCCAGAGACCTGAACAGCCACGGTGTGGGACGGGGTCTCTGTCTGAGTTGCTGTAGTCACCTTACTGCAAGCTCTCTTTCTGGAGGCAACCATATTGGTGCGCAGTCTGGGACACCAGCAACACTACCTGCTTGTTCCTCCCTCTGCCCGGCTCTCAAAGGCTTTTTCAAGGCAAGCAGCAGGGGGGTGGTCGCCGTCACCGTGGGAACGCCCCCCGCCACGTCAGCCTCTCTCTCGCAAGGGCTGCTGGGGCTTCGGGGATCGGGAGATGTCGGGAATCGCGATGTCTCTGCGCTATCCCCTCTGATTTTCCTAATCTCCGTTGACCATCGCGTCGCTGAAGCGTGCCGGCTGTGGCTCTAGCTAGGCTAGCTCCGATCAGCTGACTAGGGATGCCAGGGATGTGGCCACAGGGAACAGGAGAAGGAAAGCAGAGAAAATGCCATTGCCTTCATGGGAACTGATCCAGGAGTCCCTATGAAATCAGGGGCACATGGTCACATGAAGGCGCATTCTGTCCATTTCAAAGGAGGGAGAGTCTCCTCCGAAGCAGAAATGGGCTGTTTCACCTCAGTGCTTTCCTATCTTCTCAGATGGCCTATGACCACACCTCAGGCTACTGCTGAAGTGCGTTTGGTTTCCAGGGTCCCCAGACCTATGCCACAGCTTTAGGGGATGGTAAGAGGTAACTGAAGCTGTTCACCTGCCTCTGCAAAGAGACTGCTGGTCACATTTCCCCTACCGCTTTTCTTGCCAGGGCTAGCCATAAAGGAGATTCAGCAGTCTGTTGGCAAGACTGTGAGCCCTGGTTTACGCCAGCTGGTGAGGAGGACCTCCCCGTGTAATGGAGGCACTAATTTGTTCACATCTCCATATCTACTATCTGCTGGGGAGGATGCCCAATTCCCAGGCTGGAGTTTCTGGCTGTCAAGTGACCCAGCACAGGACTCTGCCCTTGGTGCTGGAAGGAAGTGACTGTCTCTCTCCACAGCCAGTCCAGCCTTACACCCAAAGCTTAAAGCTGGATGCCCAAAGCTAGGCCATGCAAAGGTCTCTTTTGAGCTCTGCATTTGGTGTAAAGGACACCTGAGAGCACACATCACCTTTCCATCACACCAGAATTAGTTTCTGTGCAAAACCTGGGCTGCATCAAAAGGAGCGTGACCAGCAGGTCGAAGGAGGTGATCCTGCCCCTCTACTCTGCTCTCCTGAGACCTCACCTGGAGTATTGTGTACACTTCTGGTGTCCTCAACATAAAAAGGACATGAAACTGATGGAACAAGTCCAGAGAAGGGCCACGAGGATGATCAGGGGACTGGAGCACCTCCCGTATGAAGACAGGCTGAGAAAGTTGGGGCTGTTCAGCCTGGAGAAGAGAAGGCTGCATGGAGACCTCATAGCAGCCTTCCAGTATCTGAAGGGGGGCTACAGGGTTGCTGGGAAGGGACTCTTCACTAGGGACTGTAGTGATAGGACAAGGGGTAAAGGGTTAAAACTTAAACAGGGGAAGTTTAGGTTGGATGTAAGAAGGAAATTCTTTCCTGTTAGGGTGGTGAGGCACTGGAATGGGTTGCCCAGGGAGGTTGTGAATGCTCCATCCCTGGCAGTGTTCAAGACCAGGCTGGACGAGGCCTTGGGTGATATGATTTAGTGTAAGGTGTCCCTGCCCACGGCAGGGGGGTTGGAACTAGATGATCTTAAGGTCCTTTCCAACCCTAACGATTCTATGATTCTATAAAACAGTTTTGAACTTGAAGAGACTAGAGGGTGACGTGCTTCTTTTTCTTGCCTCCAAGAAGCTAAAATTCTCACATAAAATTCAAGCTAAGATGGTTTTGGTTGTATAATCATTAAAAAGCATGCTGAATGATGAGACAACAAACCCCTTATGTCTTCTGAGTAATGACTGTATATGGTACTTTGTGCTAAACTGTCCATGATGTCTTCTATCTAATGAACTCTCATCTCTGCCTCTACCAAACATTTAACTAAACTTGAAGCTTTACACATTTGATTTAATTTGTTTGTACCCCAGCTGACACGGTGTGGAGGAGAACTACCTGATTAGTTTTCTCAAGGCATTTCTGATGTCTCTCCAGGTTGCTGCGTTACCCATAGCGCAGACGCTCTCAGAACTGGTGGCTGAAACACAGCTCCTCTGCCATGCCTCAGCTGGACTGGGGTCTGGGGGTCAGGGGAGTTACACTGACCACAGTGACAAGGGCAGCAGGCACCTGATCCTTGCACAAGCTCTGCTCACCTTCAGGTCTGAGCTAGTTCAGCACTCCCTATGCACTTAGGCAGCCCACAGGCAGCATGTACAGATCATGAACCGTGTCACAGAACTTCCCTCGGTTTCCTCCAAGGCAGACAGATATGTGGGGTTTGTCTGGTAGGTTTTTTTGGTCTCAGAAGCCTGCAGCTTGCTGATTCACCAGCACAAGGGTTGATGACTCCTACTGTCCGGTGCTGTTTCCTCTTCTACAGTTACGCTGGCTGGTTGTGGTGCCCGGCTGGCAAGCGAAGGAGGAAACCTTCACGGAGAGGGTATGCTGGAGCCAAAGGAGTCTTGCAATGAACAAGGAAGCCTGTGTCTTCTGTGGCTTCCATTTTTAATACAGTCAGCTGTCCCTTTGGAGAGTGTGGGTCTCCTCATGTTAGACAGTACATTCCCGTAGCACACAGAAATATGGGATCATGAAACCCTTTTGAGGCTCTGTTGAAACCTACCTTGTCTTCCCATCCTGGACACAGAGAAGGCCCAGATGCAATCAAACATCAAGCTTTTTCTCCAGCATCTGGGCTGCACTGCAGTGTGTCAGAGCCTCCTGCTGTGTCCCAAACAGTGGTACAACTTCAGCTATGGTCCCATGAGAAAGGGGTTACAGGTGACCCCACTCTGACACAAGAAGGCATCCATACAGCCAAAACAGGGAATGGTAGCAGCATAGTAATGTTGGCCCCTCAGAAGAGAGCAGGTCCTCTCAAATAGAAGGCAGGTTGCAATAAGCCATAAATGGGAATTTGGAGCACTCAGTGTTGGTAACATAACATCAACCATGGACACTGAAGAGCAAAGACAAAAGAGTGAAAACACTGGCATAAATGTAAATACAAATTCCACTAAATACTTTAATTTAGTTCCATTCTTTCCCTTACAGTGAAACTTTTGGTGTCAGACAAGCTTCTGATGAACAGCTTGCATTCACATTGACTACCACTGAGTTTTGATCTGTTATAAATATGAATTAGTTTATAGCCAGATATTGCCCTAATTGTTTACATACTAACTAGGGACAGACAGCATACAGCATTGGTTTTATTTAGCAATTTTTACCTTAAATCTTACTGAGTGGTTAGCAGACAAAATGTTACATTGTGAGGGGCTTTTTTCCCCCGTGTCCTATAATATTTTACTTTGATTAAAGCTATACTGAGGTGAAATTGCACATTTCACACAGAAAGCAATTTACCTTTCCTCTTATTGAAGTTAACCATACTTATTTGTCCTAGCATAATGTATTTTTCTAGCTGCATTCTAACTGCAGTGCTTTATCATATGAACCAAGTTAGATTTAATCAAATTCAGTTTGTGTTATGAATTCTAAGACATTCGTTCAATTAGCTGGAATAAAAGCAGAACATTTGGAAGGAAGATTAAAGGTGAAAAATGCTAGTGGTGAGCTGGGCATCCAGTGCTCCTTCTGCACCTTTCTCACCCCAAACCATTTCTTAAGCTTTAAAAGATTCCCTGATTTTTTTTTCTTCCTTCTCTCTTTCTGTTTCTCAGATTGCTGCTCATGTTCATGGGATGGAGAAGGTAAAAGTCATTTTATCAGGTTGCAACACCCAGCGTGTGTAAGACCCGACTGGTTTTCCTCCTGCTGTGCCTGTCATGAGTGTTTTCTGGGCACTGATGGACAATGATGGAACCACATTCAAGCTGTGGCATTATTTAATGTATTGAAGTCCACAGGGAAGCACAGCGCAGCTCCCCTGTTGCACTCTGGTCTTATCAGTGTCCCTTGACTGCTTTCCTGTTACTCCCCTTTTTTCCACCTACCAGGAAAACTGCCATCACTCACTTTTGCCTTCTAGACCTGGGTGTGACTCTCAGGGAGCTGAAGGACACCAAGGAAGCTAGTCAGTTCCTAATACCTTTTTTTTCAGCAAGCAAACTACTTTGTCCTCTCACCCTTTCCATCGCTTCCCCCTAAAATGGCTTATTTGCACATGTATCAAGTATTTTGGGGGTATTAGGAGGTTTTTACTGTGTTGCCTTGTGTACTGACCTCAGTAGCCATTAATTATTATTAGCATTTTACCTTTATTTTCATGCTTCTTGTTACGATGTCTTATGTCTGTAATTTTCCTCACCTGGGAATTCTTGACTAACTTGGCTTAAGTTCACCAACCTGAGTGATTTGAAAAGGCCATTGTAAAATAATAGAGAGAAATAAAACATCTTGGTGCAGTGAGACTCCACTCTCTCAACTGAAAAGTGCGGTGCTTTTACATTTTGAGACAGTTTCTCAGCCAGCCAGACAAGGTGACATTAAACAAATCACACTAATTACAACACAATTTATGTAGAAAGATTTTACTGGCCTGCTAATACTTGGCAGGAGCTGCCAATTACAAATGTTTTCCAAAAAGAGCATTTCCAGCATTAACTATGTGGTTCTTGGGGAAATAGAATAATGGAGCCTGATATGCTTCTCTGTGTGTGCTAAGGGAAGCAGAACCCAGTCCAAGCACAGAAGCAGGGCTCAGAGACCAGAGTTCGAGTCATGTGTTTCAGAGTTGCACAGATAGATTGGCCCCAGGCAAATCACTCCTGAAACATCCCATGCCAAACAAAAATCAGCAGGAATTTGTGTGGTCCCTGGAAGCTTCACATCTCTCTGGCCTTTCTTATCCACAGCCAAGTGTCTTGCTGTGCATGCATCATCCTCAGAGGTGCAGATAAGACACTGCCATTCTGATCTGGGGACATATTGCATGGTTGGTGGTACGTCTTACAACAGAGGGGAAGATCTCACCCTCTGTGCATTAGCTGACTCCTTAACAGAACAAGGATTAAAAACTTACCTATAAAACTTGCCAACAGCAACACAAAATTGGTTTCCCAGAAGCATGTAAAGCACTTTAAGCTTAAACCCCAGAGATATGTAGGGATTTACCTCCTATTCATTTAGCTTCAAACTGCGATCATGTAAGATGCTACTTCCCCCCAGCCATCCTCAGCTAGTGGTTACCTTCACTTTCAGAGAATCATAGAACTATAGCACAATTTGGGTTGGAAAGGACCTTAAGATCACCTAGTTCCAACCCCCCTGCCATGGGCAGGGACACCTCACACTAAAGCATGTCATCCAAGGCTTCGTCCAACCTGGCCTTGAACACTGCCAAGGATGGAGCATTCACAACTTCCTCGGGCAACCCATTCCAGTACCTCACCACCCTTACACTAAAGAACTTCCTCCTTATATCCAATATAAACCTCCCCTGTTTAAGTTTTAACCTATTACCCGTTGACCTGTCACTACATTCCCTAATGAAGAGTTCATCCCCAGCACCCCTATAGCCCCCCTTCAGATACTGGAAGGCTGCTATGAGGTCTCCATGCAGCCTTCTCTTCTCCAGGCTGAACAGCCCCAACTTTCTCAGCCTGTCTTCATACAGGAGGTGCTCCAGTCCCCTGATCATCCTCGTGGCCCTTCTTTGGACTTGTTCCAACAGTTCCATGTCCTTTTTATGTTGAGGACACCAGAAGTGCACACAATATTCCAGGTGAGGTCTCAGGAGAGCAGAGTAGAGGGGCAGGATCACCTCCTTCGACCTGCTGGTCACGCTCCTTTTGATGCAGCCCAGGATACAGTTGGCTTTCTGGGCTGCAGGCGCACACTGAAGCTGGCTCATGTTCATTTTCTCATCAACCAACACCCCCAAGTCCTTCTCCACAGGGCTGCTCTGAATCTCTTCTTTGCCCAACTGGTAGCTGTGCCTGGGATTGCTCTGACCCAGGTGTAGGACCTTGCACTTGCCATGGTTAAACTTCATGAGGTTGGCATCAGCCCACCTCACAAGCGTGTCAAGGTCCCTCTGGATGGCATTCCTTCCCTCCAGCGTATCAACCAAACCACACAGCTTGGTGTCATCGGCAAACTTGCTGAGGGCACACTCAATCCCACTGTCCATGTCAGCAACAAAGATGTTGAACAAGACCGGTCCCAACACCGATCCCTGAGGGACACACTCGTTACTGGTCTCCAGCTGGACATTGAGCCATTGACCACAACTCTTTGTGTGCAGTCATCCAGCCAGTTCTTTATCCACTGAGTGGTCCATCCATCAAACTGATGTCTCTCCATCTTAGAGACAAGGATGTTGTGTGGGACAGTGTCGAACGCTTTACACAAGTCCAGGTAGATGCCATCAACTGCTCTACCCCTGTCCATCAGTTCTGTAGCCCCATCATAGAAGGCCACCAAATTGGTCAGGCAGGATTTCCCCTTAGTGAAGCCATGCTGGCTGTCACCAAGCACCTTGTTGTTTTTCATGTGCCTTAGCATGCCATCCAGGAGAATCTGCTCCAAGATTTTGCCAGGCACAGAGGTGAGACTGACTGGTCTGTAATTCCCCGGTTCATCCATTTTCCCCTTCTTGAAAATGGGGGTTATATTTCCCTTTTTCCAGTCATCATGAACTTCACCTGACTGCCATGATTTTTCAAATATGATGGACAGTGGCTTTGCAACTTCATTTGCCAGCTCCTTCAGGACCCGTGGATGGATTTCAACATGTCCCATGTACCTTGCACTTGGCATGGTTAAACTTCATAAGGCTGGCATCAGCACACCTCACAAGCACGTCAAGGTCCTTCTGGATGGCATTCCTTCCCAAAGGAATGAAAGAACTGAAAAAAGGGTACTGAACACCCACTCCTCACCCACATTGGTGCTTATATCATAGTTTAAGTGCTGTGGTTTACAAAAATCCACCTTGTACTGGGAGGTTTTCAGATGCATTGTGCTGATGTTGCTGCAGGGACAACAGCAGCCTACTAATAGCAAATGGCTTTGGGGGCAGGTCCAGGGGAAGGAAAAAGGGGAAGAAGGCTGGCAATAGTCTCTCACTGTAGGGTTTATCAAATGAGTCCCTGACAGTGCCACCTGGCCAGAGCTCCACTCCATGCAGTGGCCACTAACCACATATGGGAATGCAAAGCTCTAGGTATGGACCCCTAAAGCAAGGATGAGTGAGGTGGCATGAGGAAGAGTCCTCAAAAACCTGCGGCTCAGAGCTGAATGAACCATGACCCTTCCTCTGTCTTGTCTGGGACAGCCAGAAAGAGAAGCCAAATCAGATAATCAACTCACTGTCTGGAACAGTAGGAATGCCCTAGCAGCTTTTCCTCATGTGCTCAAAAGAGGATGGTGTGAACAAATGTGATCTGGAGATTCTCAAATAGGCTGGTTGGTGGGATGCCTCACTCTGGATGTGGGTTCCATTCCTCCCCCAAAGCAAGCTGAACTCAACTCTGAATTGGCAAATGAACACAGGGCTCCCGGCACACAGCTGAGTTGCCTTCATTCTCCCACCATCATTTGTATAGCCTGTGCCTAGCTATGGTATCCCTTGGTAGCGCCTATAAGCATGGACATACCTCTGCTGAGCTTGGGAACCTTTTTTTCCTGACCTTATGCATTGCTGTGAGGATGATTTGTAAGCAATTGGAAGGCTGCTCTCCAGGGGCTTTGTGCTGCCACTTAAGGAAATTACCCAGGACATAAGCTGTATTTTCGAGAGAGTCACCTCTACTTTAAATGACAGATTTAGCATCAGCTGGAGACAGGAAAACCTTAATGGGCCTTGGTGGAGGTGGTACTTCTTGCATGCATAAAGAAAATGCAAACTCTTGCCCTCATAATAGGACTATTAAGCCCTGCAGTGCTTGCACACCAGTGGTTGCCCCTTTGGAGCTGTTTTCTATGGCTCAGAGTGATTCGCAAAAGTTGCATAGAAGAGGGTTGGGGAAGCAGGGTAGTACAAAGGGTAAAGCTTCCATAGCGAATAAAGCCTCCTGGCCTCACAAGCCATAGGAATTCCTGAAAACTAAAGATGATCAGTACCTCACCTCAGCAACCTCTGGGAGTTACACCTGAGTATCAGCAGAGGTTCTCCTGTGGTGGTGACACACAGAGCTAATCTTCCTCTACAGCTGTACCTGATGGTATACATGACCGTTACTTGTCTGTGTACAGGCACATTTTCACGCTTGACTCACAGTTAGTACAGCACCACAAGCCAATACTTCCCATGGTTACATGGAAAATCAGCAGGATTGAAAACACGTAGAGCAGGGAAGAGAAATAGGCCAGAAGAGTTATTTCAAGCAGATGTTGGTGATAGCTGCTAGTAGGAACAGTAAGGTATCAAAAAGAAATAGATACATATATCTTCAGAATAAAAACAGCATCTGTACCTGAATAGGGGTTGGTGATGGCTAAATGGCTCTGTAAGCAAGAGAAAAGCTTTATGGACAGAAGGTTTTGCATCAAGCAGTTGTTGTTTACACCTGAAGCTTGTGTACAAATAAAGCCATCGCTCTTTATGCCAATCCTGCTCTAATCCGAGCCAGAGCAGCCTATGGAGCTGCATGACAGTGCTCCTTGCAATTGTTCCTTGCAGGTGTAGCTTTTATACACGTTCACCAACAGTTGTCCAGGTCAACTCACATGCCGAGTCCCATTTAATCCAACAAAGCAACATGTTAAGTAAAGCAGGGAGGGCATTATTCAGAAAGGGGAACTTTGGCATTGGATGGAAAAAGGAGAACATGGAGGTAATTTTCTGGTTTGAATTGCCCTGCAGGGGAGTTCAGCTTTTCCCACTGAATGCCAGGGGACCCCAGGGAGACAGGCCACCATGGGCAGAAGTTCACTTGTGCTGCTGCCTCGCTTGCCTTCCATTCGGCAGGCAGCAATTACAGTCCCACAGACTGACTGGATAAAAAATGAAGCCTAAATTGTAAAACACTATAAAACATTAGGTCTAAAATCCAACCATTTTCTCCCTCCGTCCTCCCCACCCCACCCCCCATTTCTGTTCCTTTTATAAACCACCAGCACCATCTGTTTCCCCTGTATCTTCTTCCTTGCTGAGTGTGATGGATGCATTCTACCCCCTTAACCAACCAGCAGTAGCTTGGTATGCACTCCAAACAACATAAAGGCTTGAGCCGTAACCAGGCCAAGAACTCCGCCAGGAAACCCACAAAGAAGCAGAATGACCCAATGATCATTGATGCATATGAGCTTGGAACACCAATTATGCAGTTAACACATGGATGGCAGGTGGTTTTTCTAAAACTCATTTATCAAGGAACAAAGAAAGTTGTGGGTACAAGGAGTTTCATGCATACCTTTCACATCATGCACAATTTGACTATAAGCCGACCATTTTATCCTATAAATATAAGGCTACATGAAAGCCTACATAAGTGAGCCTTCTTTGAGCTCTACGTACTAGGCTGAGTGCCTGCATGGTGGTGATTTCCCCTTGAGCTGGGACACTTCTCAAGGTTGCTCCTCGAGGCAGAGAGACCTGTCTACTAACAACAGATCTTTGGATGAGTCAAATCTCAGTTCTCTCTGAACTGCAGTTGGACTGCATGACACCGTGACTTTCCCCTTGAGCTGGGATGCCTCTCAAGGTTTGAGATCCCTTATCTGAGACTGAGAGATCCTTCCTTACCCAAGGTGGAGCAACCCCTTATTCGCAACAGATCCTCGTTAAGTTGTTATAGTATGCTAAATAGTGAAATCCTTGAGTTAGTTCCTTTAGACACACACCATGGTCCAAGTCTGAGAATAAGATTGGATGTAGTCACACCTAGGGGTGGATACTCCATCAGGAATATAGAAAACAAGGGAGGGACTGCTCTGAACCTCATGACTGAACAGGAGGGTGTCCCTTACCCTTTTGCATCTTTGGTCTCTGTGTGAATCATTTTAGCTTGATTCCACCTCGATTTTCCTTTGTGTGTTTCATTCATGTAGTAAGTAATAGAGTGAACCTTGCCATCGAACTGGCAATTTATAAAAGTCACACTTTTATAAATTCATATTAAAACCACTCTTGCTAATACCTTTGATGGTGATTCTCTGAGGATCCTAAATCAGGGTTCATGACAAATTGGCGTAGTTGGCAGGATGGAAAGTCATGGAAGAACAGCTAAAGGTGCCAAGGGGACATATAAAGGATGGAAAAGGAAAGGACTTATTTACAAAATGCTAGGCACCTTCCTAGAAGCTGCTTGACAGTTTAGGAAGAATAACAATAAAAAGGAACAGGACCTAAAGGAAGAAATAGAAGGCAGAAAGGCAGCTGAATTAATACTGCCTTTGAAAATTGAGCAGCTGCAGAAACAGTTACAGGAAGAAAAGGGAAAGAAAAACAACCCAAAGTTGGGAGAAAAGGTTGACATTATGCTTCTGTGGATTAGGAAATTAATTGTACCCCCTGAAGAATGTGATGGAAACATACGGGGTAAACCTGACAATAGCGAACTGGGGGAAGATAATTCATTGTCTCCCTCAAATCCCCCTGAATGTGAGCCTAGACCCGTCATTAAAGCAGAACAATCTGAAAGACCTCGGGGTGGTGCTCCTCAATATATTGTACAAGTCACTCACTGGGATCTGTTACAATTGGCAATTTACAGGAAAGCTTTAACAGAAAGCCAGGTGAAACTGAAACAGAGTATTTGTGGCAAGCCTGCCTAAGCGGCGGAGATCGAATAACACCGAGTAGAAATGAAGCAAACAGCTTTTGTGGTACAGGAGTTTTCTTAAATCTAGGACCAGACCTGGCAAATGCATCCCATTCTATCACCAGCAGGGTAGTTTACTGGGCTGGGGGAATAAAGTTGTGGAGTGTGACCAACCCTTTGTAACTCCAGTCAGATCTCTAAACAAGCTCTCCACAGCCATCACAAAAGCTGCCTGCATACAAGCCATGCATAAATGAGAACCCAATGATATTCCAGTATCTGCTGCAATTGATTATACAATGCTAAACCCGCTATTTAGAGAAGCCCCAGCAGTTCTTAAACCCTACTCAATTGCAAGATGGAATGAAATGAAAAGAGATACAGAACACAATGAGGGATTAGGCGATGATGATCTACATAACCAACTCCCTACTTGGGCAGAATTAATGCATGGCATTATAAACCATGCCTGTGAAATGGGCTGGGATGATCTGCTAGCCAGATAATCAAACCAAAACTCCAAACAGGAGATCATCGAGTGTAACAGCTGGAGCTAGACTAAGGGAGAACATGCCTAAATGAACTGTGGAAGAAAGCACTGGAATTAGCATTCCCAGGGATGGGATTCAGAGACAGCCTACTGGCATTACCCTATATCTAATTGCAGTGTTTGAGAAACACAATGATGGCAAATGGAGGGAACACGCCCCAAATACTCCAGTGCCATCACCTGCTCCAACGAAGAGCAATAACCCTTTTCTCCCCCTTAAGGAAGAATTGCAAAGCATGAGGCCAAATAGCAAGTAATGCCAAGACAGCAACTGGGCTTCCCTGCCAGACAAATGGAATTCTCTCAATGGATAGATAGTGATGGCCCATATATTTTGAGTCCAGTTGTTCCTTTGACAACTGATGAAATTTCTAATAGGTACTGGAGCACAAATTTCAATATTAATATAACGGGATGTATGACCCAGACAGCAAAGACTTAAAGTCACTGGAGTGAATGGAGCAAGTGCTATTTGCCAGACTGCAAAAATTAATTTATGGCTCCTGGGCGAGAAGCACATGCTGTCTACTCTCTTTGCAATTAAGGATCACAATGAAAACATTTTGCACTATGATGTTCTGAATGGCTAAACCTGGTATGTGCTGGACAGCGGCATGTGGTCCTTTGGTTCAAATATGGACCCTAATCCTAAATAGAAACTGAGAGGCTACAGTGCATGTACTCCACACAGCACCTGCACTCCCTGATTCAAAGATTACTAATGTACCACAACACTCGGTTTCCGCTGCTGCTGCAGGAAAGTGAATTTCTGAAGTCATAACTGATTTAGAGAAATGATAAATCATCTCCAGAGCCCACTCCCCATATAATTCACCAGTCTGGCCAGTCCGAAAACCAGATGGGAAATGGCAACTAACAATTTATTACTGGTGCTTAAATGCCAACACAGCCCCACTAACACCTGCAGTACCCGCTATTGCAACCCTAACAGCCACTGCAAGCAGCTGCACGCCCCTGGATAGCAGCACTAGATGTAAAAGACATGTTCTTTATGTTCCCCTTACAAAAGGAGGATAAAAAGAAATTTGCTTTTATGTGGGACAGTATACAATACACCTTTAACAGACTCCCACGGGGAGTTCATCACAATTGCTCATTCTGCGCTTGCTGAACTTTTTCTAACAGTCTCACTTCCTCAGAACGTGAAACTGTACCGACATGTAGATAATATTCTAATTGAAGGAGATTTCCCCTAAAGGGAAAGCGGCAACAGCAGTGTGGCAAGCACTGCATAAAGCAGAAGTTCAGATCCCATCTGAGACATGTCGGGGAACATGAAGAGAAGTCACATCTGGGGGTACTTGATGGATAGCAGGCAGTGTGGCAATTCCTCCAGATACCTTAAGAAAAATAGAACAGCTGCAGATGTCCTAATTTAGGAAAGAATTACAACAGTTAATGGGAACTTTAGGATATTGGAGGAAACATGTACCTGGCTTTTCTGTCATTGCTCGCCCACTGCACTCATTCTTACGAAAGGGAAAACCATGGAGATGTAGCCCAGAACATGAGGAGGCAGTCAACACTAATACAGGAGTGAAAAACATATCAGTCATTGGGACCGGTACACCCCCACGACCCTATTATAGCAGAATGGGGTTTTGTTGGATATGGTACTTACTGTAACTTACTTCAAACTGGCCTTGGGGGACCAAAGAGATCTTTATTATTCAGCTCAACTGCATTTAAAGAGACAGAACAGAGATACCCTGGGTGGGAAAAGGGACTTTTGTCCTTAGTCTGAACAGTAAAACAAGTTGAGAAACACACCAGGAACAGCCTGTGCAAACCAGAGGACCATTTAATTTGCTAGAAGCAGCTGTAAAGGGAACTGCTCACCCAGAGGGATTTGCACAAAAACCTATGGTCAGACAATGGTATATACCTACTTGACAGGAATTGCAGAGGAAATTAAATTAACCAGAGGACATACTACAGCATTACAACAACCTTTTAAACCCTCACCAATTTTAAATGCACCTCCCTCACCGAGCAAACACCAACGGAAGGCATTTTGTTCACCTATGCCTCAGCAAAAAGGATAAATGATAAATGGTAATACAAGGCTGCTGCATTAAACATTACCACTGGCAAACAAATAATAGAAGAAGATGAAGATAGTGCACAAGTAGGACAATTACAAGCAGTTGTTTTAGCGGCACAGATTGGAGCAAAAATCATATATGTAGACTCCAAGGCTCTGTGGCCTGGTGCCACACAATGACTCTGTCAATAGGAACCCCTGAACTGGGAAGCAAACAGATCTCCGGTTTGGAGAACTCAAGACTGGCAAGTATTATTAAATACAGAATAACACCATTCAAGATGGGATGGGTGAAAGCTCACACAAAGGATAATGAGACAGCCACAAACTGGAATCAAAAGGTGGATTAATTGATTAAAATTAGGAAGATAAAAAAACATGGAGCTCCTTAAATCCTGAGTGGTAGCAGTCAGGAGAATGGCTACAACAAAAATTAGGTTACATAGGTATAGAAGCAATTTATTTTGCTGCATAAAGCAAGGGTTGGCCCCTAGACAGGAAAACTTGTGAAATTATTCTCACAAAATATCTTCAACGTAGATAAGAATTACACAAAAGTCACTGTGCTAAAGCACCACCCCTACATATCAATCAAGGAAAAACTTTCTGGCCTACATGGCAAATTGATTATATCATGTCATTCAAACTGTCTGTAGGATATTGATACATTCCCACGGGAGTAGCAATAGTCTTTGGCTTACTTATGGCAACTGAATGCTGAAATGCCTGGTTTACAAAATACAGTATGAGGGCTCTCATCTTGGTTCTCCAGTCTACCTAACTCCTAATACCATCCAAAGTGATAATGGCTGACAATTCTTTTCCAAGGAGGTACAAGAATGGGCAAGCCAAGAAGAAATTCAATGGGTGTTCCACACCCCATATTAGTCCCAGTCAACTGAGATGGTGGAAAGAGCTAGTGCATTATTGAAAAAGAGCCTTAAGCCACTGAGATACTCCACTTTCCAAAGAACTTCACCACTTGAATAACTGGAATAGATCCACTGGGAGCTCTGTGAGCTGAGCATTCTTTGCAAAAACTGAACCTGATGCTCCACCTTCTAATGAAAGAAGGTATCTGATGGCATTACAGTCAGGGCAACCTGTTATGGTAAATTTACCCCAAATTGGAACTGTGGCTATGACTCTAACTAAACCTTATGGCCCACTCACTTGGGAAGCTGCTGATAACAGCAGTGCAAAACATAGAATTAGTGCACAGCAGATTTTCCTTCTTTCTAACAGGGTAACCTGTCTGGAAAACCCCACCAAGACCAAAGTCTGCTTTACATTTTTTGTGTTGCAGTCTTCTCAAAGATGAAAGTAAAATACATCATCCTGCTGCTGTTAAAGTTTTTGGTAATGCTTCCCCAGAAATGCCCACCTGTTTCAATTGAATCATCAATTAGAAAATCAATAATGATTGTGTTACCATAGATAAGCCACCTTGCTATTAAGCAGACAATGACACAAACCTGATATTTAAAACCCAAACACGTGTTGATAAAATATATGTTATGATTATTCGCAACTCTTACATCATATGTAGAAAATGCTGCAAATCATTGCTCAATACATGACATAGTGAACGGACAATATCGCGTTAAAATATCACACAGGTGGAACACTCTAAAGGGATACAACATAATACTTGGAACAGTATCTGTCAGAATCACCAAACCCTCAGCATGAAAACTGCCCTCTGCCAGGTCTGTGTTTGGCTTGAAGGAGGCAGCAAGTGCTGAGTTGTCGTGCTGTCTTCACCACCCCTGAAAGCTACCAGGAGCCTGGGGCGAGAAAGATGCCGCCCGATGAAGGGGACATGAGAAGGGGACCAAGGGACTAAAGCTGTGATGGTGCTCACTGGGTGCTCGCAGTGACTGGAGGAGGACAGGGAGGTGATGAGGAGGGAGGAAAGTCTGGAAGAGGCAAGGAAGAGGGGACCCAAGGGCTTCCAGGAGGAAGGAGATGGAGAAGCAGAAAGGATTTGTCAGATTTAGCAAGGGAAGGAGGTAGTGATGGTGGTAGGAAACCCTGAGCATTGTTACACTGTGCTGGATAATCATAACACACTGTTGTCACAGCTAGGCTTTAAAAAATTACAAGCTAGATCTCAGAAAAGATTGAAATTTTAAAATGTCTGCTGAGGACAGTGAGTTTGACCATTTTTCTTTTCACTTCTCATTGTAGAAGGAGGACTCAGGTCACATCTTCAGGCTTTTCTCTAGAAATTAACATATGAGAAAAACAATTCTCTCCAAGCTGTGTGACTCAAGGAACTGGGGCATTGAAGAAAAGATCAGAGATCATAAACCTTACCACTAAGTGACAAGCACTAGCAAGTAGGGAATAAGATCTTCTCTTTAAGATCCTGGTAGCCTGTTTTTTTTTCAGAGATAGCTTTGATTTAACAGCAGAGAATTGAGGTGGGAGCAACAGACCACATACTCCCTCCTGGACCCTTTGCTTTTGTAGTTGTGTGTGACGCTGTCACTTAATCTTGGCTAGAAATGGGAACAGAAAGCTTCTCTGTGTAGGGAGCATGGATATTTCTCATACAGGCATTCATAGCTATCCATACACTTGAAGAGGCAATGGGAAAGAGGGTCCAGTCCCAGCTAGTGGGACTTCAAGAGACAGTCTCCAAGCAGAGGTTAAGCTGGGACTCACAGACTGCTCCCTGAGCACACATGCAGCAAAACTCAAACAAGCCCCAGACCCCCAGCCCAGCTGAGAAGCATCACAAGGTGCAGCACTGTCCCCCGGCAAGCTCTGTTTAGCACCCAAACTCCTGACAAACAGCCAGTCTCCAAACTGTGTGGGGACAAAATTTCTGGGTTGAAAAGAGCATATTTCTAGAGAAATCAGGTCTGCATCCAAAATCAAAAAAATCCTGTTTCCCATTGAGACACGAAGCCAGCCTCATCCTTCAGATCCACAAATGCGAACCCTAGGTCTCTACCTCCATTCAGACAGTCTGAAAGCTAATTTGGGCATCTGCTGAAAATCCAGATAAAATCAAGCTCATCTTAATCTTTCATCCAATGAGACATCTGATGTATTTGAAAGTTTATCTCATGTTTTAAAATCACCTGTGGCTCCTTTTTAAAGTCTGAAATCATAACACCCATAATAAATCTCTTTATGGAAGTTCAGCTTCCTGAAATTAAATTAGAATAGGAAATGGCTGTATAGACAGATACACAGAATAAAACAGGCAGGGTGGCTTGCAGTGATGTATATTGGCTTTAAGAAAATAAATCAGTGGTGTCCCCCCCCCAAAACCCACATTTCTACCACTATAGTATGCATTAAAAGACCCCTTTTAATGCACTTTTTTTCACTCCAATAAGAAAAAGTGATTTGTCTGCCTATCTATCTCACTTCCTGAGCCAAAACCCAGGCTGTGTAGTGTCAGACGTGCCTCTGCAAATATTTCTGGTAGATTTCTTCCTAAGCACTCTTCCTCCTAGCTGAAGTGATCAAAAACAACAAATAAGAAGTTACTTCAGTTTATTTCCTTGCTTACATGTTTTCTGTCCCCTGAAATACATCTTAAAAGCATGATAAATATGAACTGAAAACAATAATCCTTAAATTCATAAAATTATGCATACATAAATTAGTTGTTTGCAAGACTAAACTACAGATCTTTCCTTTAAAGGTAAAACACTTTTCCATTTTACATCTGCTTGGTTTTTCAAAGACCATAATATTTTCTGAAATTCAACAGATCACCCAAAGCCAGAGATACCCAGATCAACTCTCAAGCAGTCTTCATCATTTCTTGGAATTCTATTTTTTCACAGGGAAAAAAAGCCAGTAATTTTTGTTAACTGTCTTCAACTAATGTTTAAGCTATTGATTACTCAATAGGCTTAAACAGTTTAAACATGTGAAGCAGCTCCTGCTGACACCAGGTATCACTGTCTAGAGTCATGCTGGCTCCATGCACGTTTCTCACCCCAGGAAGACAAAAGAACCCCCTCCAAGAGACACTGCTACGCAGTATTAAAGAATTTCCCAGCAGTCCCAGTTAGTAGGGGCCCCTGTTGCAGTTCCCTCTTCAGAAATGCTCTTGGTCTTCTGCTGAGGCACTTTGGGGGCCCCACATCACACCCCTATCATTAAGGGCTCCCTTCCCCTCTGCCCCACCTCCACTGGGTGACATTGTTTGTCCTCTGCCTTCTTCCACCCAGGCTGGTATCCAGCATTTCCTGAGAACTTTCTGCTGACTGAGCTTCATCTGTACCTTGACGGGGGATTTATGGCTGCTTTTGCACAGCATACTGGCTGCACCAGCTCTAGTTTCCCACTCAGCGGCTCCTTCTGCTTGACCATGGATGGCCAGAGAAGCAAGTCAGCAAGTCCTTTCTCTTTTCAGCTGTTTCCTGCAAAAGAAACATTAACACGTCAGACTGCCAGACAACACACCACAGAGATTCTCCATGATTTTCCTTCTTTTCTTCCTTTTTTCATGTCAAAAGGGGGATGGCAGATTTCCAATGGGAGGGGAATTTGTGCTGAGCAATGCTATGGTGACCTCTCTGTCTTTTACACTTAATAGGAAGGCCCCTGAAGTGAGGCACTAAAGTCAGCAGCTTACCCACACAGGACCTGGTCAATCAGTCTTTAAAAAAACAGAACTGTAATCTGTCAAGATACAAAAGAGAGGTTTAAAACTATATTCCTTTATAGCTATAAATTGCTAGAGAAAAAGAATTACAGGATAACATGCAAAGGGTCAATTCAATAAAAGGAGGCAAAGAAATACCTAAGTTTCCTTGAACTTATGGGGGGTGGGGGGGGGGGGCAGCTGTGTTCGGTGTGCTTGCTGCACATACATGTAGCTGGATAATTGCTAGGTTAGGAACTGAAATAGCAGCATGTGGGCATCATCCAAAGGAGCAAGCAGACACACAGGAAAAACCATCACTAGCTCAGCCTTGGGCAAAGTTTCCCTGCATGCAGAGTGCATCAACTATTTATTTCTGAAATTTATACTTTGTAAAGCATAAATAAGCAGGGAGGATCAGCATGCTCCCCCAGCAATGTACATACTCTCTGACAGATACTGTGTTTGGCTGTTTCTGTTGAGTGCAGTCCCAGAAACAAGACTAGAGCCCTGCAGAATTAGAGCCCTGGAGGAGTTGAGCGCTCTCACATTGCATTTTTCAGAAAGCAGCTCTATTAATCTGAAGGTTAACTTAATTAAGTAAAGCTCACCTCTTTATCAGGCTCTTCTAGGTTTTCACATCATACCAGGTACTGTGGAGCCATTCATTAGGCCTTACAATGTGCCTCTCAGCTAGGTAAATATGTGATTAAGCATATTTCACAGAGGGTTCAGACAAAAACAGAACAGTCTGGCTCAAAGTTTTGAACCTCTGGCCTTCAGGAGTTGTGTAGGGACACAAAGGAAAATCTGGGGCAGGGGAAGGAATCCCACAGCACTTGAAGGACCACAAGAGCCAAACAAAGGAGAAGGAGACTGGAAATGAGCAGTCATTTGAAACACAGATGGGTGTTTGCCAAGCCCTGAACTGTCTGCTCCATGTTCAGGGCTGTTCACCAAGGCTTATGAGGCTGTGCTTGACTGGAGAAAAACCAGAGTCATCCCCATTCCTGCAGCTGAGAGGCTGGGATGAGAAGGTGCCACTCGATGAAGGGAACACAGGAAGGCAACACCCATTGGTGGGCATCAGCCCTGGCAAGGCAGTCACAGTGCAAAGCCCAATGGAACCCGGATGTCAAACATGACTTGCATCACCTGCATGCAGCGAGCAAACCAAGTCACAGTGCGCCTGTGCTCTGGCACACATGCACATGTTGATGTCGATGCAACGTAGAGTCCAGTGCAGGGATGCATGCAAATGAGTGTTGGAGACTGGGAGGAAGTGTCTCTTGTTCTTACATGGTGGAAAAGGGAGTTTGTCCTGATATCCTGCAGTCACATGTGCGGCAGGAAGAAAACTAAAGTAATTGAACAAGGTCACTAAGACAGAGGAAAACAAATCTGAAAGGTTTTCAAAATATTCTGCCTTGAATCCATGTCCCAGTTACACTCTTCCTGCCTGTACTCGCAGTCCCATGTTATAGTTCCTTATATAGTTCCCACTTTTCTTATAAAAGAACAAAACTAATGTAATATTTATTGTTACAAGAAGAGCAATGCCATAGTCAGGCTAAGAAAACAACTGACTGAATGCTGATGTATTTACTGAAAACTTAGTTCTGAAAACTTCATTCACCCACTGGGGACAGTGTCATTTCTGTTACAAGTATGTTTAAGGACAGATACTTCTGAGAATGAGAAGAGCCTGATGGTCTTGTGAATTTGGCATGCAAATTTGCCAGGCAGATTCAACCTCTGTTTCCTAACCTATCAGCTCTAACAAAAAAGAGAGAAGAAGAGATATGAAGAGAGGAAGGTAGGAAACATGTGGACCAAGAGCAGCACAAGGGGTTAGCAGCAGAGATGAGAACAGTATATACATCACCAACACACTGTCCATGTCTCTGCACTCCACCAGTTCTGTACCTGCCTTGAAAATAAGTTCCTTGGGGTGTTTAAATGCTGCATAGTCTCTCAAGCTTCAGAGACAAATACATCTCCCAATAACCCTGTTTTCATTTTATCTTAGTCTCAGCATTTTCAAAAATGCACTACCTCTCACCCAGCCTCAACCAGTCCATATTAATCTTTTTTCTTCTTACCTCAGAGCTTCCTCAGCATTTTTTACACCTGTTTTCACAAATCAAAGCTGATTTTTCCCCAAATGCTGATGTTTTGGAGGTAATGGCCTCAGTTGCTGGTTAGGATCTTCCTTTTCCCCTAGTAGAACAGAGTCCATGTTTTAAAGACACATTTTGCTCACCTTCATGTTCATATCTACCTCATTTTAAACTGCAAGCATTTCTCTTGAAAATTGAGATGTGTGGTAGCCTCAACCTCTCCAAATTTCTCCTAGAGGAACATGCACTCTGAGGCAGGAGAGCAGCAGCCAGTATCTTGTGGAAACAAGAGTGTCTCTTCCCCGCCTAAGCTGGAGAGGTCTTCGGCTCATATGGATTTGCAACTTTCAGGAGGTTCCCAGATCTTAGCTATTTTTGAGGGACTACAGATCATCTTCATTTCAGTATCATTTGTTTTCCTCTGCTCAAATTACACCACGCACGCTGCGAGCAGCCTAACACAGCTAGCACAGCTCTGAATGGTGGGCTGGCTGTTTTTCCAAACCTTGAGCATTTGGCATGTGAGATCACACTTGGCCAACCACACAGCAGAGGGCAATGATTAAAAAGTGTCCTCTAAAAAAGGAAGGACCCATTTTACTGGCAAACCACCAGCTGCAAGAGATTATGCTGAGGCTTTAAATAATGAAAGCATGACAAAAGTATATGTTTTGTTTCCTTTCTCAATACCTTCATTATGTTTTCTGTTATAAAAAATGATAATCTGCTGTTGCCCATCAGCTTCCTCATTTGTAGACTGAAAGTCCCCTTGAGGTTTGAGAGGTTGACTTTACAGTGAAGAGTCACATGGGTTTATGCAGAACTCTCCTGGTTCACTGGGAATGTCAGCAGGAACACTCAGGGTGGCATGCCAGCAACCTGGAGTTAGAAGTACCTGCTGAGGTAGTCCTGTAAAGCAAAACAAAACAGAAGAGTAGAGCCGGAAACACTGTCAAAAGGAGCATTAGTGGAAATTTTTGCTGAGCAGTGTGGGACTGCCAAACCCACAAACAATTTGAGACTACCTCTCAGTTCATAGCTTAGAAAATGTAGTCTGTGTTAAGAGCTACACGAGCTCTTAAGAGCCCATAGTTTAGCCTAAAAGTCATTCTGATTAATTCATACACTGGCCAAGATGAGGAGTAACAGGGAGGTGGGAGCAACAAATAAGAGCTGGGGAAAAAAGAAAGCAATCAACAGAAAATACACTTTGGAGCTCTGGGATAGTGGAGATACTTGGTGCCACTAGCAGGCGGTGTGATTGAGGCTGGGGCACCCTTAGGAAAGGCAGCAGGTAATGAGAAACAGCATTAAGAACAAATCAAGGTGGGAAAAATTTACTGCTCTCTCTTCTGAGAGATTGTGGATGGAAAACTTGGAGAGAGATGGTGAAAATACTAAAAGAGGCCAAACAAACAAATTCCATTAGAACCAGCAGAGTGTTTTTAAATCGTGTCCTTTAATAATCTATTATTTGCATTACCATAACATGGCATTGCATTATTTGGGCATGCAAACAATTGTTGAGTTCCCAACTTCTGCTGCTGGAAAAAAATGATGACCTGGGGAGAGAATTTCTGTAGTAAATACTTCAGCATGAATAATAAGATGAGGTTATTTAAGTGACAGCTCCTTGAAAAATTAGCCTAAGTTCCTAATAACTGTACTACATAGCTTAAAGAAATCTAATTTTATCTCTGCCTCCCACACAGTAAATCTCCCTATCACATTTTTTCCTTGCTTCATTGCTATTTCTTTGCTTAATAATCAGCTACTTAAAAGATTGAGGATAATGTTAATAATGGGCAAATTAGATACACAGAAATGTTTTCTGTTCTTTTAGTACCCGGAATGACTGTCATTAAACCAAAATTGAGGCTTGAGGAGGCACCACAGAAACACGGGCAGGCTGCTGTGGAACAGGGCAAGGACTCTGGCTAGTGTCTGGCAGACAACATTAGTCAATGTTGCAATGGTAAAATATTTAACAACAGGAGCTTCACTCCCTTTCAGCACTTTTCCCCCATAAACTAATTAAGCTATAATATTATGAGCGCTTCCTTTCAGGCTAGGCTTCCCTTCCAGCATGGCTATGGGCAGGCTGGGCAAAGCTGGGTTATTGCTGTGATTAAAAAACTGGCACTACATTTTGCCTCAGTCCCCTTTATTATTTTTTTCTAAGCTCTACACAAAGGCACTCACATGCCCAATGGCTCAGTCTCACTTCCAATTAAGTCAATGATAAAACTCCCATTGACTTAAATGGGAGCAGGTTTGCATCCCAAAGGCTGATAGTCAAGGTTTTTTAACAGTCAGACTACTAATAGGGAAAGTAGAGTTAGAAAATGTCCTCTCCTTCTCTTTTCTTAGAAGCAGTAATTCAAAGTGAATAGAGTAGGCATGTTCAGTTTGAAATAATTTTTAGGGAGCAAAAAATACGTAGTGAGTCTATTTATAATGAGGTGATTCAGCTCTTCTTATGCGTGGATGGATCAGCTGCAGAGAAGGAGGCAACATGTAACAAGAATTATTGACTCTCCCTTTAAATAGTCTGCAACCTTTTCTTAGCCCTTACTATATTCAGGCCTTACTATACTACCTAGCCTGCGCAGCAATGTACACCGCTGTTAACATATTTGGCCAGTTAACTTAGTTATATTGGAGTCAACTGCTAAACAAAGAGCAAAAGACCCAGCATCCTCCGCTGCTTCCTCAGCACAGGCCTCCTGTTGCGGACAGAGCCCATATAAGGCCCAGGAAGAAAGAGAATTTAGTTTTTATTTTTAGAACATTGACAAATTAAGCAAAAGGAAGAGATCAGATTAAAAATGGCCACGTTAGTGTTAATTTCTATTGCATGAATACATATATGTTGGGGGGGGGAATTGGGTAATCCACAAGTAAAAAAAACCTGAGAAGGCTTTGGAGACAGCCTGGCAGGAGATGCCCAGCGTTTAATTTCCACAAACCCTTCAAAGGTAGCTGCTTCCATTCAACCCAGTATCCCCAGCATCTCTGAGGATTCCCACTCCTCACAGAGGGCAGAAGCACCTGCACAGATGGGTAGCCCTTTGGGAGCAGTGGTTTGGGTGGTGGCAACCTGCAATGATAACCAAGTCTCCTCCTTTCACCCCAGTCCCCTACCTCGCACCAGCAGAAGAGAGATGCAGGTTGCAGAGTAACTAGGCTGCGGTCCCACCACACAGAGGCTTTTGCTGGCAGGGAGTGTATAGGGACGACATTGCTACCACCAACTGGGCCTTGAAATCTCCTACCTTGCAGGGTAGTGTGCTGCAGTGAGCCAGTGCCCGGGGGATACTCAGCTTAATACTCAGCTGGAGGGCTGTCATGGGAACCCTGCAGCTCTCTGCCTGGTGCCACCCCAGTACGTACAATGGAGTCATTCTGCGGAGGTTGACACCATGGAAAGTTTTGAATCTTCTGCCAGCTGGACTTGATGTTTCTTCAGGATGCCTATGACAGCCACAGTTGTAACTGCACACCATGTGTGGGAAGCCTGCCCTGCCACAGTGTTGAAAGTATTTTCCATCTATTCTGGGTATCGTTTGTCCATCAGCTGGTGGATGTGTTCCATGTGCAGTTATGTCTTTCACTTCCATGCTTGCTTTTCCCCTGCTATCAGAGTGGGAGGAACCCTGTTTGCCTTTACTGGTGTATCAAATTCAAACGCAGAGCACTGAACTGTAGCACTGCCTGAGTAACCTTGGTGCGACACACCACACAGGAGGAAGAGGTACAGGGGACAGCTTTTGTGAGTGAAATTCAAGCTCAGCTTGCAGGTTTGCAACTCCTCTGAAAAACTAAAACGGCTCATGTAAGACTGGGAACAAACTTCCATGCCGTATTACTCAAACGGGAAGCCAGGTGGCTCAGCAGAAGTTGATAGAGTTGCTCTGGATGAACACCAGGGTTAACAGGCATCTATAGCATCGGCTCCCAAATGTTTGCACCTCTTCTCTCCTCAGGCCATGATCCAGAGTACACCTGCACGCACCCACACATGCACTGTTTTTGTCTCTTTTTCTGCACCATTCTCCTTTCCAAACCTTTTTTGATTGTCATAGCTTCAAAATTCAAAACAGTCCCAGCCTCCTTCTTTAATTACAGCAGAGATGGTAGATTTGCATTTCTGCGTCAAATGCTGAGGGCCAGTGGCATTCCAAACAGTAAAGTTCATACTGAAATAGTAGCTTGGTACAAGTACAGACTGCAAAACCTCTTGGAGGAGGAAGCAATGCAGTCCTGGAAGCTGTGGGTCTGGGTGCCCCCTCTTCCTCACTTCTTCCCTCAGTCTCTGACTCTTCCTCCCTCCTTCCTTTCTTCCCTCCCTCCCACCCCTCTTAGAGCAGTATAAACTGTGCTGAGGGGCTTTGCCCACTCCCATGCTGTGGATGCCCTAATCCCAGCACACTCCTCTCCTGCTCCAGCTGCACTGCATGACCTACAGACCCTCTCTGAGGGCCCCGTGTATCTCAGACCTCTTCTGTGGCACGGTGATGGTGAGGAAAAGATTCAGCAATGGCATCACATAGAAAATCCTACCAATATCCTTGCTGCTGCTGGCTCTGCCTCGTCTTTGGAGAAGAGGAAAGAAAAGCATCAGAAGTGCAGTGGGGAAAAATGTCCTCCCACAGCTAGCTAGCTTTGCAGGGCAGTGAGAAGAGGGAAGAAATCTCCTCTCTGCTGCCACAGGCACCAATCTGACTCATGGTGTCACTCCCACTGGGATTTTGAGTCAACCCTATGTCAGAGTGACAGGATGGCTCTGCCAGATCTTGCCTTGCTCCCTTGCTTCAACTGCAGGGACAAGAAATGTCCCCTGACTGTCCTGTCTTGCCCGGTCTGGCTCCATTCAAGGAGCACTATGGGGACCCTCATGCTCACTGTGCTGCTTTGCCTCAGCTTAATTTACAGGGATACTCTATTTCCTGACTACTGGAAGTTCACCCAAGGCTCTTAATGAATGTTTCCGCTGCATCATGACTACTGAAAAACATTCCTCATTAAAGTACTAAATTAATCTCTGCTGAATATATGCGACACAGCCTGAAGCCCACCTCAATCTCCATTAACTGCATTGTTCTTGCAGCCAAGAGAAATAAGATTTATTTTAGTCAGTAAAGTGAACAAACACCACCTGTGATCTACTCAGGAAGCTGACCTGAGCTAGAAGGTGACATTTTTACTGTTCCTTTTTGACTATAATCAAGGCTAATGGTACATGGATTATTATGCTCCCAGCAAAGCTGTCTTTTTCAGTCAAAAATGAGGTTTTTGTCAATTAAATTTGCAGTGATACAAAACCACGTACACCATACATATAATAATACAATTTAGAAAACATACTGAAAGAAAGGAGCTTTAAAGAATGGTGCTGTAAATGACAGATAAGAAGTAAGAATTTTTTGTGGCTTGACTGAATTGCCACTTTTGTTTGCATGCTCTACATAGTGATCACAGACTGAATCAGCCTGCAAATATGAACAGCCCCTTTGCTTTCCAAGCAACTCACTGGCTGAAGTAACTTATACAGTGTTTGTCCGTATCGGTTCATGTTTTGAAGAGGGATGGAGAAACTCAGTGAGCTACTTAAGACTTTGAAAACATAAACACAGCTTAAATGAGGACAAGGATAGTTCTTTATTGCATCTCTTTGTCAAAGTTAATGCAATTCCTGGAAAGTTCAGAGCCTGCAAGAGTGTAGGCTTTTTCCATACATGTTGCGAAGCATGTTTTCTCCAGCAAACTCAAACAGTATGTGCCAAGCAGACAATGCCTTCCTATTTTGTCCTTCAAGGTCTACTGTGCCTGAGCTCCTGCACATAGCACACGTTGTTAAAAATGTAGTCAGAATTACATATTAGAGCTTGAATTCTGCTATGAGCTCTTTGCTAGGACTGTCTGAGGATCTGAGCCTTAATAGGGCTCAACAACCTAAGTGCTCATTTAATCAGAGAGGGCTGCTCAGAGAAAGGGGAAGCAGAAAACAGATGAAATCACAAAAGGTTCTGGCATGTTTGGGATAAACTTTTAGATTTTGTATCCCATACTCAGTCTTCTTCTCTATGACCATCCGGAAACACAAGATGAAATCAGAGCCCCTGTGAGGAGAGCTTAGGATGATTGCATCAACTTGTGCTGATCTGTGCAAGAAACCAGACCAGGTGGGAATCACAAGGTCCGATTCAGGACCAAAAAGATGTGTACACCTCATGTGAAAGGAGAGGAGAGAGAAAAAAGCCTTTTGAAGGAATACTTTAGGACTGTTCAGGACTAAGCTTTGGTCCATTATTTGAAGCAAATCTCCCAAAACAGACAAATTATAGACAGCAAGACTAACGCTATAATGATTATTACCATCAAAGGCACCTAACTCCTTCAGATTCCCTTGAAAATCCCTGTGCTGATGTACGTTGCATTGATGGAGAGCAGTAAGTGCTCTGACTAGCACAGGAAGAAAAATCTCCCACAGTTTTCACGCTTCATCTATGGTTTCCATAGCAGATTTGGCAACATCTTAAACCTTCCTCAGCCCTATACCTATTATCAGTTGCGTTATGTTACAGTGCTGCATTTTAATTGCTGTGTTTTCTGAGACAGAGGGAGCTGAATTTAAATATATCTCAAGCAGCAGCAGTGATATTTAGCACAGCTACTCTAATTAAGTATTCAGCCTTCACCAACAAATAAACTTCTCCCTTGAGCAAATGGGTTCTCCAAAAAACACCTGAATGTTTGACAAAATTCCATTTTCTGTTATTTTAATATCATTAGGAAGCCTTGGCTTTCTTGATTGGCTGGGTGTGCATCCAAACTGCCAAGAAATTACCCATTTTTGATCACAGCTCTTTTCCTTTTATGAATGTAGACACTGACAGCTCTAACAAAGATGCTCGGCTAGGAAGCTTTTTCTCCTGTAACTGAAATTAAATATTGCTGACTTAAAACCACTAATTACAGTTTATAATGACAATACTTCCTGGAAAAAAAAATACAATTAAACTACACTTAACTGCTGGGGGCATTTTTCTTTAAACTAGGGATTGGGCTACAGTTTGATGGCTAACTACCTGCAAAGATCTTCCCAATTGGTACAGTCTAGCTGGTAGATTCCAGAGCAAAAAACCACCCCTCACCCACAGTACAGACGTATTTTTATGTTGAATCATTTGCTTTGTTTTTCTAGTATAAAACTTAACGTATGTGACAGCAAGCAAGAAATTTTAATAAAGTTCACTTAAAAAAAAAACAAGTACATCGCTCACATACAGTATTTTAGAAAGATCTTGTAATTTTTACTAGCCCGTATGGGATACTTAAGAAAGGGGAAAATTGCTATGTAAAATGCTTAGGCTGGAGTAAACTGCAGAGATTTATACCCAGACCTCCACTCCTACACATAAGTGTTTTCTTATGAAGTTTTGTCCCTTCCAAGGTCTTCCACTGTGACTGGGAAATTTTTCTCACTCCCTTTTCACTCAAAAAATATCTGAACATGACTTGTATGTGAGAATACTGGGAGACGGAGCTTCTCTAGCAAGAATTTTCCAATTATCAGCTTTTGTGCTCCTGGGATTGAAAGAAATGCTGGAGGTGGAGACACACATACACAGAGATGCAACAACTGGGCTATTCAACCCAATGGGAATTAACAGGACAATGGATGGCGCTGGAGCGTCGGTCTCCTGGGCTATTTTGCTACTTCTTTCTGCTGACTTGCACCAAAGATTGGGAGGACAAATGGAATAGTGTAAATGGCATTGAAAACTAAGCCAGGAGTACTGACCCAGAAGGCCATTTTCTGAATGAAAGCACTCTCATTTAAATGACAGCTACACCAAGTGTGCAGGAAAAACTGATAAGAGAAGTGAAGGTGAGAATATTTATTCATCTTTCCTGTAACTGTTTATTTTTCCTATGGGAAACAGCAACCTAAAATGGACTATAAACCCACAATATTTATCAGGTAAGGGAATCTGCAAAAAAAATCTGTCTTGTGATGATCCAAGAACCAGCTCCTGCTATTCTTAATCCTTTGAGCAGAGCTTTGTTTTGTGTGTATTGCCTCTGAAATCAATGAACACAGAATGGGTCAAAGTCTGAATAATCACAGACAGTTTGGAAACGTAGTCTAAATTATTCAGATCTTACCCGAGAATTTAACTGTGTTTATTGCCACACAAGGAGACATGTCTTTGCAGCCTTCTAAAATAAGTTAAAATGGAAGGACCAGAATTAGAACATTAAAAATCACCCATGTTATTTTAACAACTCAAACTAAAAATCCAGAGTCCTCTTTGGAGTGTTTCAGTGGCACACACACTTTTTTAATAGAGACATTCAAAACATTATATCCCAGTACATCCAGACTAATGCAGTATTAAAGAGGAAGATTTCAGTTGAGTATACCTTAATACTTTATTAGATGGCACATGCTGGCACGCAATGTTTTAAACATGTGGCAAAGTTAAGCCAAAACAAAGAAATCGTGTTGCAGCTCCTGTTCAAGCTGAGGCTCACCCTGAAGTCAGCTGCTGAAGAAGTGAAACAATTGTCCCAGTGGAAAAATAAATGAAAATCAATGCTAACCATATGCATATTTTCTTCTCAAAATATTTGAGGGACCTTAATTCTATTTCTACTGAAAACTCACACCTAAACTGCTGAAGTACAGAAGCAAAACTGCTGAATTTTAAAAAAGCAGATCATAAGATACTTGCAAACAATTTAGTGTTTAATTCAGTGAATCTAGTCAAATTTACAGGGAGAAACCAAAAGACCAATGCCAGTGGCATTGTAAGCACGGTAACTTTTACTACCTGATTCAGATCTTTCAATCTGCATTTAGGAACAGGCAGAAATCTGACATCTTTGGATCTAGCAGAAAGCTTCAGTGGCTAATGCCAAGGATCACGTTCATTCCCAAGTCTGCTTCTCTCAGATGTTCAGTGAAGTCCCATGCCTGTACCCGTCTCTCACTCTCTCTTTACACCTCTTTCATGTTGGTTTCTTCTACTTGTCTCAGACTCAGTTGAAAAGATGTGCCCCTCTGGCTGCAACACAAGACACGAGGGTTCAGAAAAGCTCCCATGTCCTGTGTTGTAGCCGGAGGTCTCACAATAGTTTAGAGCAAACCCTCTGGAGTGCAGGCTCCTTTCGCAGGCAGAGCTCTTTTCCTGCACTTTTGAATTCAACCTATGTGTCAATCTGCGAAAAAGAAGGGGAAAAGAATGGAAATCAGGTGTTTGTGGACATCATGCAGATAACACTGTGTGCTATTGCCACTGTCAACATTGAAAATGGAAAAACAACCCAAGTAGCTGCCAACGTGGGGCAGAAAGGTCAAGTTCAGAGCTGGAGTTAAAAGCTGCCATTCGCTTGACCTCAACAAAGACATGCCAGCTCACAGTGGTTTGAATTAACCCTACTGCCTTTCCAGCATGATCTCTAGAACTTGGATGACTGAAAGCGTTTCTTTGGCAAGTTTGCCAGCACCTAATCTTTCAACGGCAGATAAAGCCGAGCAAATAATTAACAACTGATCATGTATAAAAAAATTCTGCTTTTTGTTTCTTGTTTGCAAATTGCCCTTACACAGATCACAACATTTCCAAATTTGTTATGCAGAATTATTTATGAATGCCTTCACAATTAATAATTCCAGGTCTGCAGATCACTCCTAAGAAGCTGTGAACATTTGCAAATTGCACTGCATTTCTTAATTATATAAACCCTGTAAAACTTATTCCTGATGAGGTTAGTTGTCTAATTAACTGACACTGTGGTCAAGAAAGCACTTTTGGTAAGCATTCAGACTTCTGAATCTAAAATGAGCCCTGTAGAGAATAGTTCTTGCTAACAAATCTCCATGCTAAATATTCACAGAAAACAAGGCCTAGAAATGGTTCGAAAAGCTAAACTGAAATTCACTTATGAACCCAAGTGGATATTCGCAAGACAGTATGTTTTTTTACTGTTTGCTCAACTCAAGTCATAAATTAATGCTAATGAAAATATTCAGAGCTGTTGTTGAATATCTTATAAGCGCAGTGTTTACTTGTATGCGTTCTTTTCCCTCCGGACTTACAAACCATTCCCAACTGAAATGCTTTGAGAGGCAGAGCTTGAAAAACTTTTATATATGTATAAAATATATATAAATGTCAATCCAGTACTGTACATTGCTGTGCATTACAATAAAGATCAGCAACTTGGAGCCAGGTATATAAGACAGATTATCACTATCTGTGTTCAAAATACCCCTGGCAGATTTATTGGTTTTTTTTGTTCCTGACTCTCTACATATAATTTTTGTGCTGTCACTACTTTGTTTGCTACTTTTGCTTCTTCAAACAAACTCAAAGAAGCAGGAGAGAAAATGAGGTGTACTTTGCTGCTATTTTGATGAAGATGACCCAAGGAAGGCCTGTTCAGACACCCTGATGATAAGTACTCACATTAATAGAATTTGGTACATTATATAGGCTGTTTGCTCTAAAATGTTGAACTTCTTTTCAAAAGATTTTTAATTTACCTTTTTTTTTTTTTAACTTTCCTATCTACTTCAAATAAAACACACAGCTATCAGCTTTGCTCGTTTCCAGACTTATCTTGCAAGGAAGAAAGTATGTTTGACCAGTCCTAGCTCATATTAGGCAAAGGACAAAGCTATGAATTAAAAGATCTCTCCGTACAAGCACATCAAAAGAAATGCTCTCGGTGTTCTGCACAATAACATGGCTCTTAAAGTTATCTAATGATCTCTGCAACAACAGTTTTGAGCCATTAGTCTGCAACTTGAAGCCCCCCCCCCCCCATCATTATGCACATGTATTCTGAGATTTTTGCTATAAATTATAGGGTTTATATAGAAATCAGTTATTTCCAGCCACCTGTCTTTCTTATCTCAGCTGCACAGCAAAAAAAACCCCAACCATTTTTACATTCAGCATGAAAAAAAATCATGCCAATCTCCATCTGTCTTACCAATTCCCTGAACTGTGCCTATATAGGCAGTAAAAGGAAATCAAAACACAACGTACTAGAACCTTGGGACCCAGAATTAATCTGCTTTTTACAGAAAAAAAATGTTCAGATAAAGCTAAAGGATTTACTGCATCCCTATTACAGCAAGGAAATTCAAGGTTTCTGAAATTGCATCCTTAAAGATTTGCTGATGCCCTATGGAAAAAGCATGAAAATAATTTGGGTTAGAGAAGATTCTGCTTAATTAGTCTATATTTCCTTCTTTTGTGTCTCCTTGTTTTCATTCACTAAAGGGTTTTCCAAGAGGAATTTCTCGAGTTTGAAAACCTCTCTGGAACAGTCTCATTGTCTGCTCCATGTGACGCCCCAAATAGGAAGCAGGATGCATTCACACTCCAGCCTGCTCTATATAATGCATCCTTTTACCTGCTATAAAGCCAACAGAGGTGAGTCGATTTATGGATAAATGGGAAACCTGCTCATTCCTCAGGATTCATTTCCCTAGTCTGACCGTACAATCGTCTTTCACTCCATGGTTATAAACTTTGACTCATGAATGAATACTGATGGGATGGAGGGTGAGGGAGGGCTTTACAAATCATCTCTTGGGTGGCATTTCCCTCCCCTCTTCCCTGACAAGAGTGGGAAGCTGGTACAGCAAGCTGCAGTGAACGATCATTGAAATTTAGCCTCTCAGCTGAGCTGGTCAGTGTAATCTTCACAGTGAGAAAAATCACTGGCAATTATCATTAGCCAGACAGTCATTACTTCTACGGTTTGCATAAGGAACGAGAACAGATATAATGTGCTCTTATGACTACAGACATGTACAAGGGGTCCTTCCCCAAGGTAAGGAGCTGCTGTTCCAGACTCAGGAATCAAACCAAACTCTAAGCTGGAGGTCTGAGAGGAATTCTGATTTTCACCACCAAACTCACCCTTAAAATCTGGTGGTGTGGCTGGACCCAAAATGGGAAGGGCGTTATTTCCCAGTTCCAGAAACATATCACAGGGATGCTGAAGCCACAGAATATGAATCTGAATTTGAGCCAGTGTAATTTGTCCGCATCTTCCAGCCATTAAATGTAAAATAGCACTTTCCTTTAGATCTGGATACTGCCTTCTCTGCCCATTACGATTGTTAGTTAAGGGAGACATTTCTTGCCATTGCTGGAATCAGGTTTGTTTTCCAGCCCCCATTCTTTGTTACAATTTTTGAGTTTGTGATAAATGCCCTTTTGTTCTTCTAATTAAATTTCACATCTGTTCCATACCAGTTTACCTTATTCTTTGGAAGGGCAGCCTTACTGGGGCACACTAAAAAATTCAGTCATTTTATAGAAAAAATAAATGTGAGAATGTGTTATAATTTACCTAACCACTGCGAATTAATGTGGTGTTTAAGGTGACACTATACTAATTACATATTAGCACGTTAATGTAGCTGCAGGCTGTAATCATTTCCCTTTGAATGAACAGTGCACACTTCCAGCAAAGCCCTCAAGAACTGTTTTGGAATGCAAGAAAGCAATAATCAAGTCTCTTGTTGCTGTTACTTCCATATAACACAAAGAATTGCCTGACTTTATTTTTAAGAACATCAATCTCTGTTTATTATTAGTAAAACATGTTTGACAAACTCTGCCCCTGCATGAGCACAAACTCTTGTTGTACTCAATAGGTACACATCAGCTCAGGCAGAATTTGGCCTTCAGTGACCTTATGCTCTCCATGAGCCCAATCTTCTTCAAATCTGTATTCACTGCGAAATCTCTCTCATTCCAGACTCCAAAGCCTTATAACCATGCAACTTGGACGAGGCATCTGCAGCACATGGGGCAGTTCTCCTTGGCATGGTCACACAGAAGCATTTATCAATGGTGACTGTTTAACTAGCATAATCTGAGAGAGTAAAAGGAAGGCATTTACTTTTAAACATGGAGGGCTTTACATGATATTTTCTGAATTAAAGACTGCAATTTAAAATAATCCTGTAAATTGAAAATCTATTTCTGATGTGGCTGAAGGGGGCCTTCTAGACCTAACTGTCTTAAATATAGATTTTACATCAATATGAGTAGTTTTGGAGCATTACCGTTCAAGGATTTTGTGCCGCCACTGTTAAAGCATTATTAATTCATGTTCTTATCTTTCTCATTTCATAAAGTGTAAGGTTTTTTTTTGTGCAAGTCTATTAATGTAGGAAGTATAATCCATCTTTTCCTCTTTCACCTTGGTATTGTCTCCACACATCAAAGGTAGATTATAACACAGAGTGAATTTCATAAATTATTTTGAATGATTTCACAGCAAAAAAAAAAAAGGAGAAAAAAATGCAGGTTGAAGTCAGAAGCACATCACACATCACAGTCTTTACCAAGAAGCAGTCAAGACTGCTTGAGATAATCTGCTAAAACTCAGCAATAAAAAGTTTGTTTAATTTCTTAAGATGGCAGATGCCATAAAAAAAGAGGCTGATGCAGAAATAAAGCCTCCAGAGTCTGGCAGTTCTGTTCTGATGTCAATAAAAGATAATGTAACCTGTCAAATTTGCAAGCATGTTTTATCCAACCATCGCATTCTACCTTCACCACTCAAGCATTACCTTCCAAGAAACATCCGCATCTGCCTGATTATCCTGAAGTAATCCTGATGAAGAGAGCAGCTTGCAAATTAAAAGAGTCTTTCTTTTCCTAGTTTTCTCTCTCTCCCCCATCTCACTTTTTAATTCTTCATTTTTTACAGTTCAGCTAATTTTTTTTCTTGAAAGGTTAAGGAGCTAGCAATTATTTCAATGGCTCTTGCAGCTTTAGGGTAAGTGTCTCATCTGGCCTTTATTTTAAGGAGCTTCCTTCCCTTCGTGCTTTATACTCGATATCTCTTGTTGAACACTGCGGTTACTCTAGAGTTGCAGTACAGTTACTCCTTCCATCTTCCACTGATGATGTGGGAAGGAATGGGAAGATTCAGTTCATGAACAATTGGCTTCGAGACTGGTGCTACAGGCAGGGCTTTGGATTCTTTGATAACGGCTGGTTTTATAGGGCACCAGTCTGGACAATGACAAGTGAGAAAGGTTTGTCTCACAGAGGCAAAAGGATGCTGGGGCACGAATTAGCAGGGCTCATTTGGAGAGCTTTAAACTAGATTCAAAGGGGGATGGGGTTGTAGCTGGGCTTGCCCCAGTGGTGCAGTGCTCCAGAATTAATGAAGACTGGGAGGCCTCCTATAATCCTAGGGTGAAATCGGTGTGCTCAGCTCGCTCCCTGGAATGTCTGTACACCAATGCGCGCAGCATGGGAAATAAGCAGGAGGAGTTGGAAACCTGTGTTAAGTCAGGAGACTATGATCTGGTGGCAATTACAGAGACGTGGTGGGACAGCTCACATGACTGGAATATAGTCATGGAGGGCTATGTGCTTTTCAGGAAAGACAGGCCAGCCAGGCGGGGTGGTGGGGTTGCTCTTTATGTGCGGGAGCAACTACAATGCACCGAGTTCTGTCCGGGGACAGATGACGAGCGAGTTGAGAGTCTGTGGGTGAGAATTAAGGGGCAGGCTGGCAGGGGGGATACTGTTGTAGGTGTCTGTTACAGACCACCAGATCAGGGTGAGGAAGTTGACGAGGCCTTCTACAGGCAGCTGAGAGCGGCCTCACAGTCACAGGCCGTGTCGTCGTGGGGGATTTTAACTTCCCTGATGTTTGCTGGAAGGACCACTCGGCAACCCAGCCGCAGTCCAGGAGGTTCCTCCAGTGTATGGATGATAACTTCCTCCTGCAAATGGTGGATGAGCCGACCAGGAGAGGAGCACTGCTGGATATCATCCTCACTAACAAGGAGGATCGGGTTGACGCAGTAAGGGTTGAGGGCTGCCTTGGTTGCAGCGACCACGAGATGGTGGAGTTCAGGATCTTGTGTGGTAGGACCAGTAGAATAGCAAGTAGAATTGCAACCCTGGACTTTAGCAGGGCAAACTTTGGCCTTTTCAAGCAATTGCTAGGGGAAATCCCATGGGCAAGGCTACTTGAAGGTAAAGGGGCCCAAGATAGTTGGTTGACATTCAAGGATTGCTTTTTCCGTGCTCAAGATCGGAGCATCCCGACACGTAGGAAGTCAAGGAAGAGGGCCAAGAGACCTGTGTGGCTAAATAGGGAATTGCTGGGTATGCTCAAGTGGAAGAGGAGAGTTTACAGGTCATGGAAGGAGGGGCTGGCCACTTGGGAGGAATATAAGGCTGCTACTAGAGAATGTAGGAAGACAGCTAGGAGGACTAAGGCATCCTTAGAATTAAACCTGGCGAGAAGGGTCAAGGACAGCAAAAAGAGCTTTTTCAAATACATGGCAGACAAAACTAACACCAGAGGCAATGTAGGCCCACTGATGAACGGGATGGGTGCCCTGGTGACAGAAGATACAGAGATGGCAGAGTTACTGAATGCCTTCTTTGTCTCTGTCTACTCTGCTGCAGGCAGTCCTGAAGAGCCCTGTACCCCTGAGACCTTAGATGAAGTCCGGTCGATGGAGCGGTCTGCCTTAGTCGATGAGGAATGGGTTAGAGATCAGTTGAGCAATCTGGACATCCATAAATCCATGGGTCCAGATGGGATGCACCCGCGGGTGCTGAGGGAACTGGCGGAAGTCATTGCTAGACCACTCTCCATCATCTTTACCAAGTCTTGGGAAATGGGAGAGGTGCCCGAGGACTGGAGGAAAGCAAATGTCACTCCAGTCTTCAAAAAGGGCAAGAAGGAGGACCCGGGTAACTATAGACCGGTCAGCCTCACCTCCGTCCCTGGGAAAGTGATGGAACATCTTATCCTTGGTGCCATCTTAAGGCATATCAAGGATAAGAGGGTTATGAGGGGCAGTCAACATGGCTTCACCAGGGGGAAATCATGTTTGACCAATCTCTTAGCCTTTTATGAGGAAATAACATGGTGGATGGATGACGGCAGAGCGGTGGATGTGGTCTACCTTGACTTCAGCAAAGCATTTGACACAGTCTCCCACAGCATCCTCACAGCTAAATTGAGGAAGTGTGGACTGGATGATCAGGTAGTGAGGTGGACTGCGAACTGGCTGAAGGAGAGAAGCCAGAGAGTTGTAGTCTATGGGGCTGAGTCTAGTTGGAGGCCTGTAACTAGTGGAGTGCCTCAAGGATCAGTACTGGGACCGGTATTATTTAATGTATTCATCAATGATTTAGATGAGGGAATTGAGTGTACTATCAGCAAGTTTGCTGATGATGCTAAGCTGGGAGGAGTGGCTGACACGCCAGAAGGCTGTGCTGCCATCCAGCAAGACCTGGACAGGCTGGAGAGTTGGGCAGGGAATAACTTGATGAAATATAACAAGGGAAAGTGTAGAGTCCTGCATCTGGGCAGGAACAACCCCAGGTTCCAGTATAGGTTGGGAAACGACCTGTTAGAGAGCAGTGTAGGGGAGAGGGACCTGGGGGTCCTAGTGGACGACAGGATGACCATGAGCCAACACTGTGCCCTTGTGGCTAAGAAGGCCAATGGCATCCTGGGGTGTATTAGAAGGGCGGTGGTTAGTAGGTCGAGAGAGGTCCTCCTTCCCCTCTACTCTGCCCTGGTGAGACCCCATCTGGAATATTGTGTCCAGTTCTGGGCCCCTCAGTTCAAGAAGGCCAGGGAGCTGCTGGAGAGAGTGCAGTGCAGGGCAACAAAGATGATTAAGGGAGTGGAGCATCTCCCTTATGAGGAAAGACTGAGGGAGCTGGGTCTCTATAGTTTGGAGAAGAGGAGACTGAGGGGTGACCTTATTAGTGTCTATAAATATATAAAGGGGGAGTGTCACGAGGATGAAGCCAGGCTCTACTCAGTGGCAAACAATGATAGGACAAGGGGTAATGGGTACAAACTGGAACACAAGAGGTTCCACTTAAACTTGAGAAGAAACTTCTTCTCAGTGAGGGTGACGGAACACTAGAACAGGCTGCCCAGGGAGGTTGTGGAGTCTCCTTCCCTGGAGACATTCAAAACCCGCCTGGACACATTCCTGTGTAACATTATCTAGGTGTTCCTGCTCCGGCAGGGGGATTGGACTAGATGATCTTTCGAGGTCCCTTCCAATCTCTAACATACTGTGATACTGTGATACAGTGTTAACTTGGGAGATACCAAGCCTTGTCTCTACTAGAACATACAAACTGTGATACAGAGATGGCCTGCGGTTGCCATGGATGGGTTGTCATGGTTTACACTCCGTTGAGCTGAGGCACTACCAGAGAAGATACTAAAGGCTAATGCTTGTTTTATGCTGATTTAGATGTACTCCTGTCTGGGAAAGACTTTTACTTTCCTGCATCCATTATGATTTTCCAAACATTTTGTCTTCCATGAAGTCAGCTTTCCCATTCTTTCTCATTAGTTCACACATTGTGACTTTGCAAAGTTTTGGGGGTTGCTTGACTATTTCCATTGTATATGTTCAGTCCTGAAAAGAGGCCCAAAAAAAGCCCACAGTCTCAACAAATCGTGTGTTTATTTTGAGGCTTCTGCTGACAGCCCTCATCACTGAACTGAGAAAGTCTGCATCATATCCCCATGATATCTCTTTGTGTTGTTATGCTTGATGCATCCAATCACCCTGGCCACTGTGTTTCTGGAAAATCTGTCCAAATTCTGCATCAACCTCCAAGGAAAGTTTGAAAGTTAAAAGCTGTGTTACTTGTTTTCCAGCTGTACAGTAAACATGCATAAAATGCATGAATTAGTCAAGATCACAGCTATTTCAGGAGTCCAGAAGGGCGGAGCATTGGGTCCAGGTAAAAATGTCTGTGCTAGCAATTCTCCAGCATCAGTATTTAGCAAATCTGTCCCTATGCAAGCATTCCCTCCTTAGGCAGAGCTGTCTTATGCTGTGAGGAGGCTGCAGTTCATTATCCAGCAGCTCAGGTAGCACAGAGAAAGCCCATGTCCACAGACAAAACCAAAACTGATCCAAGCACTAATTCCTAAACAAAAAGTGTCTTCTTCCTAAATCAAGGAAAAGAGAGGGGAAGCAGGCCCAGCATTTTTACTCACTGCAGAAGAAGATCCTGCCAAACTGATGCCAGGATCAGAGTTTGGGAGAAAGGCTGTTACCACAAGCCCTGTCTTGTCAGGCAGTGGTGTCCTGCCATGGGCTTGCTCTGCCTGGCCATGCTCTCCTTGCTGGAAAGCCACCAGCATGTGCCTGCTGCCACAGGTGCACACCTTCCCATGGGGATGCTGTGGTTTGCATGGTTCAGGCTCCTTTGTCTCTCTGTTCCTGCAGCATGAGGACGCACGAAGGGACTGTCATTGTCATTATGACAGGCCATGATTTTTTTCTCACTTCTTACTCAGACGTGATTTGAGCTGTCCTTCTCCCACAGAAATGTGCTTGTGTAACAGCATCCATGACCTGCTTCTGTGCACTTAACACAGTCTTTCCATTGCTTTCTGGGTACCAACTTACAAAGCCAAGTTAGGCAGTCACTTATTAAAACCAACCTAATTCATTAAATGAAACAGGACTGAGGAAAGGCATGTGACTATAATCGTGGACTGATAAAAGTCTCATCTAGTGGTACTCTTCACTGACACAGAGACCCTCAGACAAATATCTCCACATGACATCTCTGGAGACGTGCCACTGAATACTGCTTCGTTGAGAACTGGGCACCTATTAGAGATATTTTACTAGCTTACCTATGCTTATACAGACAGTGTGGGGCAGAATCAGCAGTGAAAATATACAATTTTAAAGCTGGGACTGAACAGGCATCTGCTGGGAGATGTAAAAATTCTCTGCAGGTTTTGAGCTGGTGTCCTGAGGGCACCACAAAATAGGGTTGGACACAGCATGCTTGGTGTGCTACACTAACGTAACAACAAGCCTCCCAGGTGCTATCAGCCTCAGGCAGCAATTGCCACGTAGCTCCTCCCAGCCAGCCCCCGGATCTGAAGTGCAAATAACGCTTGTAAACTTCACCTCCCCAGGAACTGATTTCCATATTCATTGATGAGCCCCTGTCAGTGTTGCCTGTGGTATGCAATTAAAACATGGTGAATAATGGAGCCAATAATGGATTTAGAGATGTTCTAAATTTGCCGGTCTGTAGCTGGTTTTGTCCACTGCTACTTCCTTCCAGTACTAAGCACTGACTATTGCTTCCAGAATTAAATACTCTATATGAAAAAACTGTTCCCACAGCACAAGTGACAGAAATTTGAAATGATATAATAATAATGTACAGTCCATTTGCTGTCTAATGTATGTGTGGGATTCAATAGCTCTTTGTGATACATTCCCTTCTTGCTAAATTACTCTAACTTCAAACTGAATTAAAGTAGTTAGTTGCCACTATACCATTGAACTTTGAAAGCTGGATCCATTCCAAAACTTGGGACTGCAAATACTTTTCTTGCAGAAATGCACAAATAAGGGAAAAAGACAAGATTAAATTAAAAAAGGCTAACTCCATTCTCTAAGCTGTGCTTCGTTCACCAGTTTGGAAAGTGTGGCTAGGATTGCGGAATGTCTATCAGCTGGAAATGTCCCACCAAGGAGGTGATCTGCTGCATATGTGTTCCCATCCTCTTATTTCACTGCAGTAGATTCTTAGAATCATAGAATGGTTTGTGCTGGAAAGGACCTTAAGATCATCTAGTTCCAACTCCCCTGCCATGCCCCACCCTAGACCTGTCCAACCTATAAACATCTCAGATTGTGGCTCTGTGTTTAGCCATGTACCAATCAATACAATTAAGAACAAAACCCCTGCTGGTAATTTTTGCTTACACAATGACTTGCCAGCAATGTTATGGCAAACCGATGTGGATATCTGCTACCAAATTCAGTGCAATAGCATCGAGCACCATTAGCTCACATCCTTCTGTTTTCCATTCGTGCCAGCCATGCTGAACTGTGTGGGAATATAACAAGTAATGGAACATACAAAATTATACTAAATTATTACACTATACAAGTATTGCACCTGGAATCCTACCTACAGGGCACAAATTAGCTCTAGATTGGTTGCTGCTTAGGCATGTTAGGCTGTAACTGGTACTAAGTCATGCACTCAGGCATAGCCATTTACTAACGTGTCTATACTACAGCTGACTACAGTATCTGCTTTTGAAGGGGTCTCATTGTACCATGTTGGTGAAGGGTCAAAGTCAGTAGGAAACAGCACTGGACCTGCCTGCTCAGCACAGAACTCCTGTTTTATTCCATTTGCTTGGTAGTGAAGGATGTAGGCGGATACAGCCTGATGAAACGAGCTACCAGAGAATCATCCTGCTGTATTCTCCATGTCTTTGATTACTCTTTAATTCAATGAAATTTTTGTGCAATGTGCTTCTGACTCTGACCGAGCACAAGTATGTCCACTCCAGTTCTTAAAAACATAAAAGACTATGTTACCATTCTGTCCACAGATGTCCTTCTGTTATCCAGCCCTCTCGAGAACAAATGCACTCACTTAAGGAAGGGATAACATATGAGGCATCTTTTGAAGTTCAGACTATTGAAGTAGAGTCTTTGAGCCCTTCATATACTTCAATGACTATTCTTGCAGCCAGCTGCAAACTAAGAAGAGACATGCAAAATACTAAGTAACTAGTCTGAGGTCCCAGAGACTGTGCCTATAGTGTCTGGCAAGGGAAGCATCAAAGCTTAAATATTCCCAAAACTAAATAAATCCTCTGTAGAGGGGTGAGCCTGAAAGCACATTTCCTGGTACAGCTGGGACATGCCCTCCAGAACATGTGCCCTAGCAAGACTAGCACATTAGTGCATGGCTTTCACAGCCTGCTGCCTGCCCCCAAGACAGCCACGTGGAAGGAGGTGAAGACGAGGCAAAAGATGTCACCCTTGCACCTACTCTGTAGACAACCTTTTCAAAGCGCTGCAGATAGATCAAAGACACTGAACTTGTTCTCCTGCATATCATTTAATGCTTTCCCCAATTCCCAGAGTCAAAGGTGCTTTGAGTGGAAAACTTCAAATTTTGGGCACTTTTGGGGGCATTGAGTTAAATATTGGGTATGAAATAAACAGAATACAAGGTTCCCAAAGATAGCCATGGAAATGAAAATGGGAAATGAAAATGGCAAAATCTTGGAGCAGATTTCCTGGAAGGCATGCTAAGGCACATGAAAAACAAGAAAGAGCTAGGTGACAGCCAGCATGGCTTCACTAAGGGGAAGTCCTTCCTGACCAATCTGGTGGGGCTACAGAACTGATGGACAGGGGTAGAGCAGTTGACGTCATCTACCTGGACTTGTGTAAAGTGTTTGACACTGTCCCACACGACATCCTTGTCTCTAAATTGGACAGACATCAATTTGATGGATGGACCACTTGGTGGAAAAAGAAGTGCCTGCATGGCCGCACACAAAGAGTTGTGGTCAATGGCTCAATGTCCAGCTGGAGACCAGTAATGAGTGGTGTCCCTCAGGGATTGGTGTTGGGACCGGTCTTGTTCAACATCTTTGTCGCTGACATGGACAGTGGGATTGAGTGCGCCTTCAGCAAGTTTGCCGATGACACCAAGCTGTGTGGTTCGGTTGATATGCTGGAGGGAAGGAATGCCATCCAGAGGGACCTTGACACGCTTGTGAGGTGGGCTGATGCCAACCTCATGAAGTTTAACCATGCCAAGTGCAAGGTCCTACACCTGGGTCGGAGCAATCCCAGGCACAGCTACAGGTTGGGCAGAGAAGAGACTCAGAGCAGCCCTGTGGAGAAGGAATTGGGGGTGCTGGTTGATGAGAAAACCCGGGCCGGCAGTGTGCGCTTGCAGCCCAGAAAGCCAACTGTATCCTGGGCTGCATCAAAAGGAGCATGACCAGCAGGTCAAAGGAGGTGATCCTGGCCCTCTACTCTGCTCTCATGAGACCTCACCTGGAGTATTGTGTACAGTTTTGGTGTGCTCAACATAAAAAGGACATGGAACTGTTGGAACAAGTCCAGAGAAGGACCACGAGGATGATCAGGGGACTGGAGCACCTCCTGTATGAAGACAGGCTGAGAAAGTTGGGCTGTTCAGCCTGGAGAAGAGAAGGCTGTGTGGAGACCTCAAAGCAGCCTTCCAGTATCTGAAGGGGGGCTATAGGGATGCTGGGGAGGGATGCTTCATTAGGGACTATAGTGACAGGACAAGGGGTAACGGGTTGAAACTTAAACAAGGGAAGTTTAGATTGGATATAAGGAGGAAATTCTTTCCTGTTAGGGTGGTGAAGCACTGGAATGGGTTGCCCAGGGAAGTTGTGAATGCTCCATCCCTGGTGGTGTTCAAGACCAGGTTGGATGAAGCCTTGGGTGAGATGGCTTAGTGTGAGGTGTCCCTGTCCATGGCAGGGGGGTTGGAACTAGATGATCTTAAGGTCCTTTCCAAGCCTAACTGTTCTATGGTTCTATGAAAACGGAATCAGAAAACAAAGGAATCAAGTCTCTATACATTCCTTAACGGAATCATTCAGCAGTATAGCTTTCAGTAGCTACAGGTACCACTAGCTCTTCTCCAATGTTGTTAATAAAAACCAGCTGCAACAGAAAATATTTTGGTTGGACTTTGTATTTAAGTTAATTAAAATAGCTTAAATTAATCAGGATCATACATTTACAGAGAATGAATGTGCCATCTGTGTAAAGTTTCTCCGAGTAAATCTAGATTAGAGCATGTGGTCTGATTTTAATTCAAGTGAATTGGCTCTAAATCAATTTAAAGACAGTAAAGGGTGACCAGAGCATGCTAAGAATACTTGGCTCAGTGTGGGCTGAGCTCCAGAGCAGACACTGTCCAGTGACAGCAGATACAGTCGAACTGGATGCCAAGGGACAGCAGAGAAGTTTCTGGTTGGATGCAAAATGAACTTTTGAGCTCTGCACATTTTCTACAGTCAGTCAGATGAGAAGACAGATCTGGAGGTTTACAGCTATGCATATATGAGAGACAGCAAGAGTAACTGGTAGTTTTCAGGGAGACATCTGCAGTAGTCTGGAGTGTCTGTGTGTGAGAGGTAGCACGAGATTGTGGGTGTGTATGATAACACAGAAATGGAATGTGATGCTGAAAGCTGACCCTTGGGGTGGAGCTGGGGGTGAGCTATACTGCTTAAGTTTTTGCCAGAAGTCCAGTGCAGCAGGGCTAAATTCCACCAGGCACCAGCCTCTTGTCAACTTCAACAGAAGAATATGTGCTTAAATTATCTTTGAGGATTTGTGTGTAAAAACAGTGTACTGCCGTCATCCGTCAGTCCATGCAAGGAAGTCTTCATCTCCAGCTTGGGAAATACTGCTTATAGAAGTGGGAGAAGATAGGAGACTGGGAAATTAGTAAAATAATATATTTTATAAGCAACAAAAAAACCCTACAGTAAAGGGAATACTAGTATTCAGTAAATGAGGACTTTTATTTCTCCTTAAGAGGCCACAGAGAGGTAAAATTAGCCCCTGTAGGTGCTCTAGTATTCAGACAGATCACCTTTGTAGTCCCACATAAAAGAATGCAGGTAAAGGAGAAATTAACTACTAAATAAAAGCCTTCTCTGGGGTTCAAAAATACAAAAAATTCTTCCTCCTGTAAATACTGTTTTTCTAGCTCAAACCCAAATGAAAAAGAAAAGCAATCTCCATCACTCAAAATTACTCTCATTTACAAAACATATACAGAAACATGCTTTACAACATGTGTCTTGTTATAAGCAGGGAGGCATCAAAATCCATAATAACAGCATTTAAAAGAGAAAGATCAATATGGAATCTGGTATTTCAAAGGCAAAAAATGATTCTATTAAATTTCTACTGGTAGTACTGCACTGGACAAAATACCTAAAACCAATAGTGGGTTTTAGCTTCTCACACTTCATGTATTTCGCAATACTCGTGAGCTTCAGGCATGCCTTGTAAATCTTCAGTATCTACCTATCCTTTGGCAAGGAGTTTCACAAGTCATCTGTCTGTTGTGGCAAAAACAGAATGAGACAGCCCTAGCCAGTGGGAAGTTATGGAGTCAACCCACTGACTGTCAGTGCTGTCATGTGCTCTGTTGGTAACTTATAAATGGAACTACAGAGGAAAATAGTTTTGAAGCATGATGATGAAGTAGTAGATGTTGATGGGTATTTGCAGAGAGTAGTCCCCCCACACAAGGGACATCAGAGGAGAAAGCATGGAAGTGGCTGTTCGCAAACATTAGCAACCATGGAAGATGGCCTATAGGCTGGACCAATCTATTGGGTTACTTGCAGGAAGATGGCACCTATGGCTGCTTCAGACCTTCCCAGAATGGGTGGTTCTGTAAACATAGCACTGCAATATAGTGTCGGGATGAATTTCAAATACAAGGCAAGACAGATACTGCTAGGCCAGGAAGAAGTCTGGAGAGTTGTACCTTTATTCCTTATCCTTTCTGTAAGTGATCAATCATCCTGTTCCTTCATTTCTGCAAGATCTGGAATGACTGTGAATTCACAAAAGAGACTAGACCAAAACAGCAGCTCCCTTTTTCCCTTTGAAACCTGTGTGAAGGCCCATTTTGCTGCAATGAACTCTGACCCTTTTACAGTCAAATACAAATATAGCTATTCATGGCACCTGTAAATGGCCTTTTCTTAGAGTTACACTCAGTGCTGAAGCCGATGACATTAAATCAAGTCAGAGACTGGATTTTTACATGCACCAGAGATAAAACATAGTAACTGGTATGTGGCCTTAGAAATTTTTATGTTGATAGTAATTAATACCAGTCATTAACCTGAGAGCCACAGGGCTTATATGCACAGGGCTTATAAGCCACAGGGCTTATATGAAGGCCTCCACTGGGTGCTAATAAAGCCAGGCTTTTACGTAAGGAACAGAGCAGTTATGGATGAAAGCTGTAGGATAGATGTGACAACCGGCAATTTTAACTTACCACCTGGAGCTTTATTTTTGAAAGCTTTTACTTCCCACTGATTCAGCCTTCCAATTTTGTGTTGTCATATAATAAATTACAAAAAATTATCTTTCCCCTTCCCCCCCCCTTTTCTTTTTTTTTAGCATGGTGCTTCATAGACAAAGCATCTAAAAAGCTTCTTTTTTTAACAGAATGAGTTAAGTGTTGCTGCCATGGTGATTATAAGATGAAATTGGCACCAAACAGTGGCCTAGAAATCTGGGTACAGACTCAAAATTCTCAGTAGCTAGGGTATTTGATCTGAGTCCTTTTCTAACTCACATATGGAGGGGGCGGAAAGCTGCACCAGAGAGGTCATTTTGAAAAGCAGATCTCTAACCCTTTCCTGAAACCAAGAGGAGTGTCTAACTTACTAACTTATCTGAGGGAGATCTAAAGGAGATCACTCCTAACACAGAGGTGAACCTCTTCTTCTAAGCAGGGGTGTGAAGGAGAAGGCATCGTCATCCCTAAGGTGGCTGTAAAGGTGGCACCACTGTGCTGATCATTTTAAAGCTGTCCCATTTGACCAGGACCTCCCTATTTAGCACTAAGGTAGTCTTGACTCTTGCATATACAAAGTCGTAATAGAGTTTATTCACATTCATTGCTACATTTACTGCCTATTGAATTTATACTCTAAATAAGTATTCTAGACCAAGAGGTCTTGTTTGCTGACAGTGCACATGCTTGATTATAATCATCATAAAAAGTCAGCAATGGATGCAAAGAGAAAACTTTTAAGAGCCATTGTGAAGCTAGTAAAAATGTTTTCAATATTTAATTAAATACCTCCTATGTGTCACCCACAAGAGGACAAAGACATTGAGGGATAATTAGAGAACTAAAACAATAAAGACATAAAAAAACGCCTTACTCAAAACCTACAACTTACCTAGAGCAGATATAAAACCAGCAATAGCCTGTTAAGCACCTGACTAAAAGCCAGAGTCTTTGCTTCAGAAAAAGGTAGTGAGATCAAAGACAGAAAGTTTCTGCCATTAATGTGCCCCATGGCTGGCTTGAGAAAGGAGCCCAGGGACTGACAGTTAAATTGACCTCTTCCAGGGACATGGAGATGTAGGCGGCTACTTCAAACTGCTCTGTTCCCTGCTATGCAGGGCCTTAAAGGTTAGTCACATTTTACAGTCAGTGACACCAAGCTCTTTCATAGTGATCCACATGCTATAAGTTGTAATATATTATTTATATATTTTAATCACTTAAAGTTCAGGGACCTCAAAGCACATATTAATTAATGCCTATTTTAATTAGCTCTGCCTCAGAGAGAGGGAGAAGACAAACCTGTGCAGCTTTATTAGCACTATGCTCCAGCACCATAATTAAACCCAGAATGCACAATGTAATCTAGGACTTACAGCAGTGGAAGGTTGGTCATTACCATGGCAGCCTCCCACTCCTATAACTTCCTTTTTCCTTCATTCTCCTTTCTTCCCTACTTCTTCCAGTGAATGGCAGTTTCCACAAGGAAAAAGAGGAAAGAGGTCTGCTCCTCATGGACCAAACTGAGCTCTTTTCTTCAGTAACAGGATCATCTTCAGTGGACTTATTCTATACATTATACCTGGAAGAATATATTATTATGAGGAAATATCTTTTTGTGCAGGTATCTTCACATGCGATTTTTTTCCCTCTTTTTAGCTACCAACCCCTGTGGATCAGTCTGCAGGCACAGAAACCTCTGCTTTGCTGCCTTCAAGCATTCTGTCTCCTTCCTTGTCCAAGAACCCCAGAAGACACTTTATTTTAAATTTCACAGCTGCTGGATTCTGAAAGGGAACAAATGGGTTCTTCATATTTTCTGGCTCGTCACAATAAATTAACTGTGGGCTGAAGGAGCAAGTCAGTGTGCAAAGGTCATACAGCCAGTCAATGGAAAAGCATCAATACAAGAGTAGTGCAAATCTCTAGCAACCTACCCTTGTCTGCTGTATGACCAAGTTAGGAAATTCTAATGACTGCCATTTGAGCATCTCCTTACACACATTTTAGACATTAAACACAAACAAAACTCCAATAAATTGAGATTCTGGTCCTAAGCCCCTGGAAGTCAGTAACAGTTTTTCTATTGAATTCAAGGTTTTTGGAATAAGATCTTAAGAGCCTAATTACGATTAAGCTCTTACTGATACTTACTGATATTATCATATAGCATCAGTTTTCAACCTTTTTTTTTGCTTGCACCTCCTTAAAATTTACTTAATAGACTATTTTCTTAGTGAAGTTCTACAGACACCTTAGGAGCGGTGGTCACACTCTCAGATAGGTATGGGTCATACATTAAAAACATCTGCTAAGTGAAAGGAAAGGACATTCACATGAAAAAAAAACAAAACCTCACCAGTAACTGAATACAGGAAAGTTCTGTTTTCTTTTGCTTGTTTCATGCTGATTACCAAATCCTTTAAACTTTAAGTTGCAATAAATTTCCCTCAGTTCCACTCTCCCTGCCCTATTCCATGAAATTTCTCCAAATAAATAATGAAATTGAATATTTAAGCTAGCAGAAATTGCTATTACTTTATCAGTGCTGAGACAATAAAAGCATTTTTCATGTACCTGCATAAAAGAGAAGGGACTGAATAGCTTTTAAAAAATGTGCTACATTTTAATATGTTCCAGTGACGTACAGAAGCATATCTATAATGCTGAAAGGAGTGGAGATGGAAGAATGGGTGGAGAGGGCTCCACTGGCAATACTATCCATTCTCAGAGTACCCTGTAATACCAAGAAATTTTGTATACTCATGCTTCTTTGCAATGAATTTACTGTTGTTAGAAGAAAGAGCGATGCCTTACTCTAGAAACAATTCTTGGCCGATAAATTTTGCATCAAATCCTAAATCATAATTTTTGTAATTTCTAAAAATAAACCCAATTTAAAATGTTAATGTTTCAGTATCTTTTAAATGTAATACTCCACTTTATCATTCACTTACTTGCCTTTGCTATTATTTTGTTTTATTGTATTTTATTTTGCAATTTATACTCATTTTGTGATAGATTTAGAGTATTTTATTGATTTTGATAGTTTTGTTAACACAACATGACAGCATATTTAGTGCATTATAGCAGGTTTCCTTCCACTACTCAGCATCAAGGGACTGTAAAGACATTAATGTAGCCTAAATTAGACAAAGGCAGCAAGTGACTTTAGAATAACCTTCCCCAAAGTTTTAGAGGAGCTCATTAATGTTGCTCTGCAAAGCATCTATAGTGTTATAATGGAGCCATTACATGATATTGTTATGATACTTTCTTCCCAAGCTCCCAGCACCTTGCAAGTAATTGACTTTTTATGCCCTGTTATGCACACTGGCAATTTTCAGGTTGTATCATCACAATTCTTAATTTTGACTCCTCCCATAAAGTCAAGTTTCCTGAAGTCGTCCTTATATTTCTTATACTTATTAGAAGGACCAGAAAGAAAATGGGAAGACGAAAGGCCAGTCTGTCATTACCGTTACTCATATCTATGAATAATACTTTGCTCCATAAATAATTCACTGAACTCACAGTGTAAAAGTACAGGTGTTAGCTTGTCACAGTTTAGCCTCATATGGATATAACCAGTGTATTCATGAACCCTTGGGGATTGGGAGAAGACTTGTTTGTCTTGTGAAGCTGAAAATAAATCAGCCAAAACTTTAGGAAAGCTGTCTACAAGGTAAAAATACACTGGGACATTAGCACTTGAGCAGCTGAACCCCAGCCTGACAACTCTGCTTGAGAAAAAAGCTTCTCTCAGAACCCCTTGAATTTGGACAGATACAAAACTGAACTGGGTCCTGGGGACATCTAGAGCACAACAGCATGTTTAGTTTACTGGGAATAAATGGTACATCCAAACTCCATTGAAAACCTACTTTATTTTTCACCCAGCTTCTGCTTTCTCATTAATGTATATCCATGTATAAATTCTGAAAGCCTGATGAAGATTTTAAAGAGAAACCAGAAAACAAGCAGCTTCAGTCACCTCTGCAGAGCATTTGCAGAAACCAGTGAATGCCAGACTAGAATCTCTGAAGTCAAAGAAGGGCAAGATTGGCACTGCAGATTGACTTTCCACTAAAAGCTGACAGTCATTTGGAAATACAGAAAAAAATGATGGCGCTGTTTTTTCTCTCTGTCCCCACCTTTTTTCTTCTTTTTAACCCTCAGCGACCTAGGGCTTTTTTAACCATGAGCCCAAGTGCACTGGGGTAACTTAATTTCAACAAATTAATCACCAGCTGTTCTTTTTAGAGCTCCATTTAAAAAAATTTATTAATTATTAATTGTTAAATATACTTCCTGCTTGCCTGCATGCTAAAATACAAAATGCTGTGCCCACTTCTCTGGCTCTCTGTATTCAGGTGGCAGAGATAGAAGTGAAAAGCAGATGGAACACGGCAGATGGGTATTCTGCTGCTGCAAAGAAGTCCCTGGAGCTGTAAAAGGTAATGCAGTCCAGCTTCTGAAAATTATACTTCAGGCAAGATGACTAACTGGAATAATCACAAAATCAGTAACAGAAAGGAAAAAAATAACTTCCTGCAATAAAACCAGGAAGAGATACAAACTAAGAGGTTGACTTTGCAAAACCCTGTGGTAATGAGCAGTGACAAAGATTACAATAAAGATATTTATGCCTGAAAGCTAGCCTGCTTCTTCCAAGTATAGCAGATGACCTAAGGAAAGATAACCTTTCCTCTAAAACCTTGCCTCTCTTAGATTTTTAATCCATTTAGAATAGAAAAACTACTAGCATTTCATTTTTCATTTGGAGATTTTAAAGAGATGCCCTGGGTTCAGATATCACTAGGATTCCTAATTTATAATGGACTACATTCTCAGAAAGACAAATATTCCTTGACGCTCTGACGCTTTACAATTCATATCCTTACTTAGATACTGATGTGCTGTTAGATAATGCATGGGGACAATTAGGTGCTTCAGCATGGGACATATGGTAGGCCAACCTCCTGGGGATGGCCAAGTGGCAGTGCTGAAGATGGAGGTGCTAGTCTCTTTCCTCCCTCCTTCCCAACAGCTGCAGCTGGCATTTCTCCTGCAGTTCATAGTGAACACTCTTCTGAAGATGGTCACTTAAGCCATCCCTTTCTCACAAAACAGATAGAAGATCCTCTCCAACCTACCTGGAGCTCTCACTTGGGATCTCAAACTCCAGCTTCAAATCTTTGAAATATCTGAAGGTGTTTGGCCCCTTCTCCTCTATCCCTTGGTCCTTGATACAGTTCATTCACTGTCCTTCTGGCCCTCCAAACCAATGAACATTTATTCACTTTTTAAAAATTGGAAGAGCTTCAACTGAGGGAAGGACAATAATGATTCCACATCCCACTACCCTTTCTCAAAGCTTACTCTATAGCTTGGTGTTTAAACTGCTTCCCTTGTGAGGCAGAAAATGCAAATTCGTACCTACTCCGGCAGATGTGGTATTGGAAGTGGGATCTCCCAACTACTTGATGAATGCTACAAGACCAGACTGAGGGTGTCAATATCATGCTTGAAGAATGTCTATAACATTTGATCCTGCAGGTGAGACATCCGTTTCTAAGCCTGAAATCCTAGCAGGTTTGCAGTGCAAGACACATGCTGGACAGCTCAGCAGTGTCAAAGCTAGAAACACTGGGCACGGAGGGAAGACTTCAGGCGCATCAGGAACATCTTAACATTAGGCAGACTACACCTGATATTCAGAGCAAAGTGGTTCTGCACATATGTGATTGCAAAGACAGTTATATATTCTTATCTTGAAAATATGTAACTTCACACTTCCAGCATGTCCAAACAGCACCAGTTTCCAAATCTAGAACAGAAAGCAGCAGGCTGTTTGCAGAAGAGAAATCTATGGTATATTAATTTGGGCTTTGCAAGTTAGTATCTCAACTGCTCAATAAAATTCTAGATACTACACAGAGAACCTAGTGATGACATGAATGCTAGGAGATAGAAAATTAAGACAAAGCTCTGCATAGGTCCTTTCCAACCCTAACCATTCTATAATTCTATTATTCTATACCTGGGGTAAAACTTTCCAAACTCTCTCAGTTCAGCTTCTCTTTTCATCATACGGCAGTTTCACATGTAGGCATTACCTGTGCAGCTGAGCAGAGCTGGACTTGAACTTGTCTGAATCCATTCCCATTCAACTGCAGGTACAAACCCTGCGGAGACCATGAATTCTACCATGAATTTTGTACAAATTTCTCTATATAACTAATTTTACATTTTTACAAAAGCACGCTTATAATATCCTTTGCTAGGCGGCTATTCAAATTTCATGGGTGTATGAGATAACCACATTTTATGACCCCTTAACTAATTATTGTGCTATTACTACCCTTGGTGCTTTCTACATTTGCTGACCCCAGACTATATGTACATACCTCTCTTCACATGATTTCAGACTGAATATGACTTTCCTGTCATACTCATTTTCATTTAAATCTGATCTGTCCCTTTTTTGAAATTCTGAGCTGGCTTTCATAAAAATCTTATCTACAATCAAAGTTCTGATTCTCTTTAATGCTCTGGGATATGGCCTTATCTCATGCTATTATTAAAAATGGAAAGCTCTTTTATACAGGTATACTTCTGACCTCTGCTCTTCTCTATTTGGAACAAAACCTGTAGCAGCATGGCCAAGAATAGAAGTGGCATCACTCAGCTCCCAATTCTATACTTTAAGCACTAGATGATGCTTCCTGTGAGTATATAAAATTTCATTTAATGCAAAACTCTCACTATATTTGCTTCCACTTATGATATGTTAATATTACTTCTTACATCTTGCCTCCCTTGTCCTCCTGGGCTTAACAGATTTTCAAGAGCCATTACAACAGTGGAGGAAGGTTTATGTCCTCCAGCCTGTATGTGAAAGGTTCCCTTCAAACAGCTGGAGATAGTTATTAAACTACAGTCAGCCCTGTTTGAACAAAAGACTCCACGGCTGTCTGTGAGCAAAACTTCTGAAAAGCCAGCTGTTTAGGAAACAAGCAGAAACCTTTTAAGGATTTTACTACCAACCAAGCATTTGTATTACCCCAGAGTTCAGCACCTTCAATACATGATGAAATCTCCAGAAGTCCTTTTTTGCAGCCACATGTATAAACTGCAGTGTGTGCCACTGAAGGGCATATATTTGTATAAAATAATGTAAAGACTGAGTCAACCACAGCCAATCATCATTACACCAAAATAAAGACAACACTGTGCTTCTGCAGATGAAGTTACCAGGTAGGTGGATAAAGAGTTATTGTTAGTGTATTGTGCTCTGCCAAGAAACGAAGACTACCAAGAGATTAAGAAATCAGCAGAAGTGAAAAAAGGGTCAGTAAAAGAGAATATATTGCACATCTATCCGTTGCAAAAGTTTCAATAGTAAAACTACGACTTATCTGTGACCATAACTTATTTCTGACTATAGGTCACAAAGTTGTTTTCTGAGAGCAGATGGAAGGTAAAAGAAATGTGATATTTTTTACAAAAGCTTGGTTCTATTTAAAAAATCTTGTCAACCAGAAATGGGGAGGAATGTCTGACTAAGAGCAATCATAAGAAGTCATTATCTTCTGACATTATCATTGAAAAATCAAGGCATCACAACGTATTTGACCAGCAGTATGATCATATGTTCATGTCATTTTGATCAGGAATAACATTAACCTGCTAAGCTCCAAATTTGCACAGCACTTTAGTATCCAGCTTGTCACTGACTTGGCAAACAGTCACAGTGAATTAAGTACTTTGTGGTCAAAATGGAAATTTCTGCTCTGCAGGAAATCACGACCCTCCAGAATCTGATTATGCTCTACATCAGAAAGAATGTTACTACTTCAGAATTTCCCACTGAACAAATGTCTTGAAGAAATTCATGAATCTAAAACAAGAGCATTTTGATAATAACAAAACTATTTTTTTTATATGATTGAATGGTTTTAGTTTGACATAGTAAGTTTTACATCAATTGTATCTAAATGCTATCTAAACCACTTTAGATTACATTTCATGTCACCATAGCAATCCATTTAACATTAATATATAATGTAGAAGTCAGGACAAGATAAAGAAATGGCCTTACTAAACCAGAAGATTTTACAAAACTGAAATAATTATTTCTGACAGTTCTCCATGGATATCTGCACCATGTTGTTATAAAATGTTAAAATATTGACTACCCTTCATTCACTGGTAAATAATAAAACAACCCTCCTTTTCCCTGCACCAGAACTATTCCATTGAAAAACACCATTAGCCTCACTGACATGAGTGGGAGTTTTGACATTGACATCAACGCAGTCAGATCCTTATTCAGTGATTTCAGAAAGACTACTTGTGTACTTGAATACATGCAAACAAAAGCCCTGTACTGATCTGGAACCTTAACAACAAAACTTCAAAGAAAATGACCTAGTCTAATCTCAGCTGAGACCATAGAGCAAGACTCTTAAACATAGTGCACAGACGCTCAAACAAGCAAGAGCATTGCCTAGACATATTCTGTAACCATTTTCCACAAATTTACATCATCTGGAACAACAGCAAAACCAGATTATTTCAAAATCTGTATGACCAGTCCACCAATTTTGAAGTATCTTCAACCACAGGAAAATAGCAACACACTATATTTAGCATACACTTATAAAAAAATCATTACTGTTACTGCATTATTAAATCCGGATACTTATAAATAAGGTATTGATTTCTGACATTAAGGAGATACTGTTCTCAACAGTTAACATAATAAAACTAAACCATATAGGAAAATACACAAAAGGAGAATTCACCAAATGTAGAAAAATGTGCCTTAGGCACCATCTATCATGTGAACATCTGCCCACAGGGCAGATTGCTGTCATCCAGCACTATCAAGAGGCTCTATGTATTTCTCATGAAACAAGTACAAACACTCCCAACTAATCATGGTGCTCCATATATGTTTCTCTAACAGTAAGACACTGACTTCCATCTTGGTTATGTCTGAGAGATAGAATCATAGAATCATAGAATAGTTAGGGTTGGAAAGGACCTTAAGATCATCAAGTTCCAATCACCCTGCCATGGGCAGGGACACCTCACACTAAATCATATCACCCAAGGCCTCCTCCAACTGGCCTTGAACATTGCCAGGGATGGAGCATTCACAACCTCCCTGGGCAACCCATTCCAGTGCCTCACCACCCTTACAGGAAAGAATTTGCTCCTTATATCCAATCTAAACTTCCCCTGTTTAAGTTTGAACCCATTACCCCTTGTCCTATCGCTACAGTCTGTAATGAAGAGTCCATCCCCAGCATCCCTATAGGCCCCCTTCAGATACTGGAAGGCTGCTTTGAGGTCTCCACACAGCCTTCTCTTCTCCAGGCTGAACAGCCCCAACTTTCTCAGCCTGTCTTCATACAGGAGGTGCTCCAGTCCCCTGATCATCCTCCTGGCCCTTCTCTGGACTTGTTCCAACAGCTCCATGTCCTTTTTATGTTGAGGACGCCAGAACTGCACACAATACTCTAAGTGAAGTCTCACGAGAGCAGAGTAGAGGGCCAGGATCACCTCCTTCGACCTGCTGGTCACGCTCCTTTTAATGCAGCCCAGGATACGGTTGGCTTTCTGGGCTGCGAGTGCACACTGAAGCTGGCTCATGTTCATTTTCTCATCAACCAACACCCCCACGTCCTTCTCCTCAGGGCTGCTCTGAATCTCTTCTCTGCCCAACCGGTAGCTGTGCCTGGGATTGCTCTGACCCAGGTGTAGGACCTTGCACTTGGCATGGTTAAACTTCATGAGGTTGGCATCTGCCCACCTCACAAGTGTGTCAAGATCCTTCTGGATGGCATTCCTTCCCTCCAGCGTATCAACCAAATCACACAGCTTGGTGTCATTGGCAAACTTGCTGAGGGCGCACTCAATCCCACTGTCCATGTCAGCGACGAAGATGTTAAACAAGACTGGTCCCAACACCGATCCCTGAGGGACGCCACTCGTTACTGGTCTCCAGCTGGACATTGAGCCACTGACCACAACTCTTGGTGTGCGGCCATCCAGGTACTTCTTTATCCACTGAGTAGTCCATCCATCAAATTGATGTCTCTCCAACTTAGAGACAAGGATGTCGTGTGGGACAGTGTCAAACACTTTACACAAGTCCAGGTAGATGACATCAAGTGCTCTACCCCCGTCCATCAGTTCTGTAGCCCCATCATAGAAGGCCACCAAATTGGTCAGGCAGGATTTCCCCTTAGTGAAGCCATGCTGCCTGTCACCAAGCACCTTGTTGTTTTTCATGTACCTTAGCAAGCCTTCCAGGAGAATCTGCTCAAAGATTTTGCCAGGCACAGAGGTGAGACTGACTGGTCTGTAATTCCCTCGGTCACCCATTTTCCCCTTCTTGAAAATGGGGGTTATATTTCCCTTTTTCCAGTCATCGGGAACTTCACCTGACTGCCATGATTTTTCAAATATGATGGCCAGCGGCTTCACAACTTCATTTGCCAGCTCCTTCAGGACCCGTGGATGGATTTCAACAGGTCCCATGGACTTGTGCACGTTCAGATTTTTAAGATGGTCTTGAACCAGATCCTCTCCTACAGTGGGCCCAAGGTCTTCATTCTCACAGTCCCTGCATCTGCCTTCCAAGACTTGGGTGGTGTGGTCAAGCCTTTGCCAGTGAAGACCAAGGCAAAGAAGTCATTCAGAACCTCAGCCTCCTCCAAATCCAGAGTAGCCAGTTCTATTAAGAGCTTCCTGAGGGGGCCTACATTCTCCCTAGTCCGATTTTTATTTGCTATGTACCTAAAGAATCCCTTCCTGTTATCTTTAATACCTCTAGCTAAGTTTAATTCTAACTGGGCCTTAGCTTTCCGGACAACATCCCTGTACTCTTCCTTCCACCTGTCCTTGCTTCCACTTATTACAAGCCTCTTTTTTCATTTGAATTTTCCTCAGCAGCTCCTTATCCACCCAAGGAGGTCTCCTGGCCCTCCTGCTGCACTTCCTTCTAGTTGGGATGCAACACTCCTGAGCTTGTAGCAGGTGATCCTTGAATATCAACCAACAGTCTTGAACCCCCCTGCATTCTAGGGCTGTATCCCATGGAACCTTACTAAGCAGGTTCCTGAAGAGGCCAAAGTCTGCTCTTTTGAAGTCCAGCACAGTGAGCTTGCTGCATGCTCTTCTCACTGTCCTGAGGATCTCAAATTCAATCATCTCATGATCGCTGCATCCAAGGCTGCCCTGGAGAGTCACATTTCCACTGAGCCCTTCCCTGTTGGTGAGCACGAGGTCAAGCATGGCACCTCTCCTCGTTGGCTCCTCTATTACTTGCAGAAGGAAGTTGTCTTCCACACAATCGAGGAACCTCCTGGATTGCTTGTGCCGGGCCGTACCGTCCTTCCAACAGATGTCAGGGTGGTTGAAGTCACCCATGAGAACAAAGGCCTGTGAGCGTGAGGCTTTTCCTATCTGTCTATGGAGTGCTTCATCCGCAGGTTCTCCTTGGTCAGGCGGTCTGTAACAGATCCCCACAGTAATGTCTCCCATAGCTATATTCCCTTTAACCCTGACCCACAAACTCTCTGTTAACTGCTCACCTGCCCCAGACAGAGTTCCATACTCTCCAGCCTATCCCTAACATAAAGGGCAACTCCCCCTCCCCGCCTGCCAGGCCTGTAACCTTCCATTCCAACACTCCAGTCATAGGAGCCATCCCACCATGTTTCTGTGATGCCTATTATACCCCTGTAGAAGTCCACACACCTCTAATTCCTCTTGTTTGTTCCCCAAGATAATTATTCCTTTTTGTAGATTCTCTTCTTAAGACCTGCCGAATCCCTTGAGCATGTGCTTTATGACAGATTTTAAAAGCCTCCTCGGGCCCTTTTTTCATGGAACATGCAGACCTACATTGCTGATTTATGGGCTGCTTTGCCCATCCAGAATGCCAACACTCTTCTGATTGTACCTTAGAGACTAAAATTCTTTTGGATGTTCACTGGCCTGGAAGCATGCCCACTAGCATGAAACTAAAAATCCTTACATCATCTAAGCCCAATATAGTCTGAAGTGATATCCCCACTGCTGCAAACAATGAAAGACTAACAATCATCCCCATCTACCTCCAGAACCAACAGCTAGTGGAAAATAAAAGGCATCTTCATTTTAAACAATAGAGAAGTATATTTAAGAGAAGGTAAGAAACAATATTTCAAGCATGAATCATGCAATGCAAATGGCTGCAAAATGCTACTGAAATTTTCAGAATAATCACTTAAAAACTTTGTTTTCTTGACATGAATGTTTATTTTTGGTACATTAACTTGGTATTTTTGGTATCAGTAGGTGGAATGTATGCTCAAATCTAAACTTCACATGAGTATCAGCTGGAACTTTGCAACTACTTTCATCCAAACAGATGACTGTATTTAATACTGCAGTATAACCTTTCTTAGTCTCCAAAATAAATTTGCAAAGGGAGTGCAATACTCTGAGGATAATTAATGTGATAGGGAGTTTTTTTACCTTGATGTCATTATTTGAAACTGACTAAATTAAATTTGTTTGCTAAGTAACCTGGGGCACCAAATGAAATTGGAGCCCTACTCCCTAGGCACAGAAACATGCTAGGTAGGAAACAAAGCCCTGTCACGAAGCAGACTATCCAAGAAGCCAGGGTGTAAGAAAGGAAGCTCTGTAAACCCTAGTATGACTGGCCCAGGTGCAACTCACCTATTTTACAAGAGCAAATACATAACAGGGATGGAAACTGAGCCATGACTACAGAAGAACCTCCACTGACCCCACTGGTTCTATACTTGAACTATGTCAGACAGATACAAGACAAAACAGTGATGGAGAGCAAGTAAGCACCCACTGAAATGTTAGTCCAAGGACCAACTGTCTGCATTGACAGATGTGTTGTAGCATTTTGACAGTGCAATTCCACTGATGTTCTCTCATCACCATTCAAGTACTGCTGAATATTGTCAGTGAATTTGCCACGTTTTAAAAAAGCAAAGAAAGATTAAATACTTTGATCTATTAGTGTTGCACAGATTTTATGTTTATTATTTATCTCTATAGACAGCAAAAGCAAATAACAGTGATGAGAATTAATGGCCTCATAGCCATTTTCACTAGAAACTTGTGGATAATGGCGAGAAGTCAACTGCAAGGATGATTCCAGGCCAACTAAAGTTTAGTAAACATTCAGCATCTGTGCTTTCCTTTTGGTTTTTATTAAGCCGGAATGAAAGGGTTAAACACATAATTTTGTACCCCTTTTCCTTTTCTCCTTTCTGTTTTTCTTTTTTTAAAAAGAAGAGTCTCCCTAGAGGTCTCCCAAGGTCTGAATCTACCGCCACATTTAATCACTTTTGGTGTCTTTCCTTCTTCTTTGCAGCAATTTTGCCTGAGCACTCCTGAGACTGGTGTAGCATTACAGATTCATCAATGATTTGCTGCTTACTCTACATTATCCCACAAGTGCTGAGGCAAACAGTTCTTTGCCAGGATCAAACGATGTTCTATATTCGCCTGCAGTTTAAAATCTTGTTAATGTTGACACTTCTGATGAAAGCTCCACAGTGATCCTGGAATGAGCGAAAGCTGCAGGCTTTGGTGACTGCCAAATAAACAGGTACTCAGGGCACAAAGTTTTTTCAACGTCCTCTATAGGGGCATCATCAACTTAGGCATCATCTTTACCAGAAACAATGTCAAATAGGACACCTAACACACCCTGTCTGTGGGTGATGTTGCTGACAGGTAGCAGGGTGATTGTGCGGCTAAGCCAGTGTGTCCAAGAAAGAACTTTGCTCTGAAGTCAATTAACTTTAATGGAAAGACTCCAAATTCCTTTGATGATCTTTGGACCAAGCTCAGTAAGAACTAATTACTTCTCCATTCTAAAGGCTAGTTGTCAGAATTATTCATGGATTTTTGTTTGTTTCTTTTTAATACTGGATGACAGGCTCTTTTTTAATTATTCAGAGGGACTGACATCACTTTGAAAGTCGAAAGTCGCAAATACAGATGCCAATATTTAAAAAAAAGATAACTGCAAACAATAAGACAAGTAGAGAAATCTTACACACTGTGCAAATGTGATCCACTTAATGGGGACAAAGTGAATACAAACTACACTTAGTGACACCTGTAATCTAGTTCTGTGGTATTTGCTGTACTCCACAGCCTTACATGTGTTCAACATGAGTACAACTAGGTTTACTGACTGTAGCTTCCAGTTCTACCAACAAAATCAAGGACCAGAACTCGCCTCACTCCTTCTTCTTAAAACTCCTGACACAGAAGGAAGATTTTATGTCAGAAAAACTTACCACAGGAGAGAAGATACTTGAAGAAAGATGATAATACAGGTCCCTCACGTGGAAGCGATACCACAGCAAAAGGCTGAGCAGTCTCAGCACTTTGTAAGATTTATTTATTCTGACAGCAGATCATCACCTGCAAATCAAATTAAGAAATGTTCAAAACTTGAAAGTCACAAATTAGGCCAGGATGAACTGTATGATGTCATTTATCGGATGATTTTCATCCTATTTTTTTCCTTATAAATTGTCCCAGTAGGCCATGAATTTTTTTCCCCTGGACTTTCTCTATTACTAAAAATAATTGCTAAATCATTTCTACATCATGGTCAGTAGCTTAGTGCTTTTTTAAATGAAGTTTTCCTTAAACTGCAGGAAATACTTAAAGTTCAAAGTATAATAAATATAATACCCTCAAATTGCATTTATAGCATACAAGACAGGAAACAGAGATGTAATTTGTCCCTGTGAACTGGTCAGACAGCAAAATTATTTAATTTGGAGTGTAGTCTTTAAAAAAAAGACCTAAAAGCTGCCTTTGGATACTAGAGTTCAATTCTCTCTGACGCTAACAAAAAGTCAAGCCGTATTCTGTGAAAATGTGGACCTGCACCTTTGCTGATGAGCTCTGAAAACCTAGTTACAGAAGAGGAGAGTCTGTCTTTGTGAGATAATGGAGGGGATGAGAGGAAAGACATAGCTAACACCCTCCCATGATGCATACAAAGCTCTTCCTGGGGGCAAGGACTGTTCCTTCTTTCTCCCTGATAGGAACTAATCTCCCTGAATTACAAGGGAGGAAAAGAGGATAGTTCTCCTCTCTTCCACCCCCCTTGTTCTCACCAAAGGGACAAGCTCAAGTGAATTCTAGCACAGAGGATTTCAAAAGGCTGTCCACATTTGCCCCTTTGTCAGAGGCCACGTCAGCTGAAATGTGCATCTGCTCCATAACCCCTTCAAATCTATGCACACTTGTGCAAATCTATGCACACTGCTCTATGTGTGGACATGAACCTCTGGCAAACACATTTCATCTGAAGTGCTGGTCTGCAGAGCTGACTTGTAGTGAACAGCTTGTTGCAGAACTATAGGTTAACTGCAGAGTTGTGGTGTACCCTGTACGAATCCAGGCTTCAGAAGCAGTGACACTGTTGACTTGAGCTAAAACTAATGAAGAAGTGGGCAAACAGCCTTTCTGAAACCCAGTTTCTCAACAGTCTTGTAGATGCACTGAATAACAGTTACTCAGCTTTCTAATTAATAGACAGACTATGCAAGAGATTTTGGGTTAATAAAAAGAAAAATTGGAAGAGCTCACATGCACAAAATACCTGTGCCAACCCTAGCCTAAAGGCTAAATTATGATGATCTTCGCAACTTGTGTTAAAAATAACAAAAGAACTGGCACTAATTTATGCTCAGTCAATCAGAATGATCCATAATGGGGAAGTTTTCAACAAGGTGCCGGCCAACAGTTTTGATCTGTTTTAAAACAAGCCATCCTGGTCAGCCCTGTAGAGGCTAATGCTTCTAGCTTAATGACTCTCCAAAGAGGAGGAGGCATAAGAGATTTAGTGACTCAGTAGAGATGACTGCACAGACCTCTGCAGCCAGCTTGGAAATGACAAACAATTTGTTAATAGAGAAGCTTTATTTTTGTATTATTTTTTGCCGCTGAAGTGAAAACAGAGCATTGATTAAGCAATCCAAGCTGAGAATGTTCTAGCCAAATTGGAAAGCTTTCAGACTGGCAGCTAGTTTCAAGGCTTTGAAATACAACTTCTGCTTGTTATTCAATGTTTAAAGATACCTATCCTAGAGTCTCAGACAGTAATAGATGTCAAGCTGACACTGTAGTTCACAGATGAATTTCAGTCGTGTGGGCCATGCCACATACACACCACTTGTGCTTTCTCTCTCAAATGCTAAAAACTGAAAGGATTAACAGAGCCATCAGCAAAAAAGTTCTCTGTACAAGTAGAGTACGACTGAAAAATACCCATAGCCCAACATGATCTTAATTCACCATTACCCTTCTCTTCTGCCTATCAGTTTAAGTCATTTGTATATAAATTCAGACTGAGCCTTTCATTTCACGCACATCATGAAGTTTCTGCTCAGCTCAAATTCTAAGCTCATTTCCTGTGAACTAATGTTACTGAAGTCACCATACCTATTCAACAGTAAATGAGAACTAGGTGTCTAGAGATAATTAAAAATATTTGTGGGGGTTTTTTTTTCCCTTTTCAGAGAAGAATTCAATTTTCCAGGGGAGCTTTAAATACGAGCTTTTGGCCCTCACATATATTAAATTTTGAGTGACTCATATTCTCATTCCCTCGTGTAGCTACGTTATTACACTGTATTTCCCTCAATTCATCAGAGAATAGATTATGTCCATAGCCATAAAGCAGAGATAGCAACACGTCACAGAAGATTAGGTCCAGACAGGAAAACAGGCCCCAAAGTAGAACAGGAGTAAAAAGCATCTAAATACTCAGAAGGTATTATGGAACCTTTTTGGAATTAAAAATAATCTGATTTTGTGGTTGAATATTTGGGTTTTGAGATGGGCTTTGTTTTTATTGAAATAAACCTGCAAAAAGAACATGCCTTTCACTACGAATCTCCTAATGCACAAATATGAAACTGCTGCAATGAAAAAGTTTCACCTTAATCAGGTCAGTCTGTTTGGACAGACTGCTGAGTAAATAGCTATGCCACATTATTTATATTGCAGCTTTTTCTCCAGAGCTAAGAAAAATCAACACAGATATATAAGCTAGGTCAAAAATAGCTATTATTTTTAACAAATAAGCATTAAAAGAAATTACGTGTTTTCCCAACTAGTGATCTGTACATTTCACACATCTGAATATTAAACCAGTTATTTTTGCCTCTTTGGTTTTAAATCAACACCCACCACTACAACAGGCTGTTAACAGAGGGAGTGTCCTTAATGTTAGTAGAATTGCTTTCCTGGGAAGTTCATGGAGGAGTAAAAATACTAAGGCTAAGAGCCTGTTTTCTGAAAAACTTGCTCAGAAAGTCAACACATATACTGGTAGGGGCAGCTTTTTATTACCATGATTTATTATCCTCATTTAACCTATTCCATCCACATCCTTGATGGAAAAGTTTCTAATTGTTTGGATACCAACTTCTTCCCTAAAAAAAACCAAAACCCAACAATCAGAAAAAGAGAACAAAACAAAGATTTGTGTTGGCTGTTTTAGAACAGAGATTGGGGAAAGAACATTACCAGTGGTATAATTATTTAGATTTTTTTGTTGTTTTTGATAAGAATTACTGAGCAAAAGATTTGTTGGGTGAGTAACTGCAACACTCGTGCCAGCGGAAACCCTCTTGTAGTGCTCTTTACAACACTGCGCTGGTACCTGACAATTCCGTAGGTATTCATAGCCTGAGTACCTTCTTGATCAGAATTTCTTTGAAATTCCTTAATATACCATTATGTGACCACTTCTATGAGATTTGTTGATGCTCTTTTGGTAAATATAATACATAGCTTCGCTGCCAGAGACGTAAGTAATAGCTTTGTACATACATGAAATTACACTCTTCAAAACAAAATTTGATTCGCTGTTCTTTCCTATGACCCAGGATCCTGCCTTGCTGTGAAGCTGACACAGCATTAAGCACTGAATCACATCCAGATTCCTCACTCATCATCCCCGAATCTTTCTGACTACCCAGGAGTGACATTCCAGGTAAGTTTTATTGGTCAAACCTAGATTCACTGAGATGCTGCTGAAATAAATGCATGTATTTATATGTGAAAGAGACCTGAACGGTTTTTTGGTTTTTTTTTATTCCACAGCAAAAAACCCCACAACACTATTCAAAGTAGCTATGTCCATTAGGTTTAAAAAACCCCAACATTCTTTTTTCATGACCTCATTACTTTAAATGTATTTCATAATTTATTTCTAGTAGAAGGATTTGTAAGTAGAAACCACAGGAGAGTCGTAATTCAGGTCACATTTGTGCAGCTCACCAGCTAATCTGAAAATCTAAATGTACAAGAGACTCCCTAATATCTTCTCCGAATTGTGTGTCATATTACTTATGAATAGGCTCAATCTAAAAGGAAGGTTTTTATGTACCAAAAATATTTTCGACATTGTCATTTACTGCTTTTCTCAGTCATTTCATGCTATTGTTCAAAATTTGTAAATTAACAGCCAGATCAGGTTTTGACACATCCGCTGCCTTCTCCTTGCTACAGATTGAATGGCTAATATATACTCCACTACTGGATTGGCTAAACCTGGAACAAGTCCAGAGAAGGGTCACGAGGATGATCAGGGGACAGAAGCACCTCCCATATGAAGATAGGCTGAGAAAGTTGGGGCTGTTCAGCCTAGAGAAGAGAAGGCTGCGTGGAGACCTCATAGCAGCCTTCCAGTATCTGAAGAGGGTCTACAGGGATGCTGGAGAGGGACTCTTCATTAGGGACTGTAGTGACAGGACAAGGGTTAAAACTTAAACAGGGGAAGTTTAGATTGGATATAAGGAGGAAGTTCTTTACTGCAGGGGTGGTGAGGCACTGGAATGGGATGCCCAGGGAAGCTGTGAATGCTCCATCCCTGGCGGTGTTCAAGGCCAGGCTGGACAGAGCCTTGGGTGATATGGTTTAGTGTGAGGTGTCCCTGCCCATGGCAGGCGGGCTGTAACTTGATGAGCTTAAGGTCTTTTCCAACCCTAACTATTCTATGATTCTAAAAAACACTATGTAGAGAGCATACTATGCTTTCTCCTTCTACCAACTACTTTGTCATATAGTGACAGATTATTAAAATAAGTGAAACAGTAAGAAAACAAAATGAAATTTGTCTCTTTTCATTCCCAATATCCTACTGATATTTCCTTCTACTAATGACTGTAATGGGTGAAAATAGGAAAAATCTCCCTGCAACTGATTGGAAGAGAGTGAAGGAGACTGGGTTCAGCTACTGGTCATGCCCTAGAGGGTGACACTGGCTTATTTCCCACATTTCACAGTGATCATAGAAAGATGATTTCTCCCTTTGGCCCAAACGTATTTTATGTACTTCAGCTGCAAGTTCTTTGGGGCAGTGTCTGCTGCTGAATATGGTTTTCCAGTGTTAATGCAATACAGCCATGATGTAACTTGAGACCAGACAAAAATCCAAGTAATATGTAGTTACCAAGAAACTCTTTCTATGCAAAAATTTAGTTGTGTGAAAGACCATTTTCCTGAGCACTCAGTACAGTACTTGTACATCTGCAAATCACCAGGGTGCCCATTAAAATCTATTAATACTTTAAAACCAGAAATAAAACTTCATCCAAGTGGCAAAAAGGCTATTGAAGAAATACTGGGCATCTGGACAAATCCCTGCATCCTTCAGTTTCCAAGCACTTCTTTTGATACTGCACATGCATCTCTTCAACAGCTTTTACAGTTCAGCTAAAAAGGCACCATTGTGTTAAAATGCTGCACCTGGTAAAAGTACTTTCAGGAAGGCAGACCCTGATTTGCAACCCTCTTCTCACACAAATAATCTTCACAGCTTTTATTATGACATGAGTAGGATTATTTATACAAGAGAGAAGCAAGATAGGCATAGGAACTTAAGAATTGCACTAACACAGTAAAGTATTGTAAAACGTCAATAAAAATGGCATTTAATCTCTCTCAAGTTATGTCTACTCTGTAGTTTAGATAAAGGACAATAAATTGAACAAGTAGCTTCTACAAAGCTGAAGCCAGCAACTAGTGGGACATTGTGAGAAGAGATCCCAGGTCTAACCTGAGTGAGTAACGGTGTCAAAAGTAAAGGTACTGGAAATAAGCAGAGTCCACACAGAATGCCAACGGTAGTGTCCACAAACTAGAAATATCTAAGAAGTCATAAAGTCTTAACTGCCAAGAACACAACTGAGTTGTACCTTGCAAAATATGAAAATAAATAGCAGAAGGCTCTTTGGCAGTATAAATAAAAAAATAAATAGACAAGGAAAAATGCTGTGCCACTGTGGAGGACAGATGCAGTAGAGATTAAAGACAACACAAAGAAAGGCCTCGAATACATATTTTGCCACAGTCTTTAATCAGAAGGTTTCAGTTGAATTTAGAGACAATGACAGGGTGAACAATGAGAACGTGGGTATGCAAATAGAAACTACCACAGCTAAAAGCTTGACTCAAAAAATTTAAATGCATCAGTCTTGGTGTCTGGTTTATCACTATCTCTGACTTTTAAAATCTTTCAACATGTGTAATGCTGGTTCAGTGACAAATATTTTTAATAGCACCATCAAGTTAGGAGTGAAACTGTAAAGTAATAAACATGGTTTCTTTACTTAAATAAATAATCTGTGAAGAAATATAAGAGGAGAAGGCAGTTGTGAAATGACAAACTCTTCCATTTGACCTCATTAGCATGAAAGGCCTTAAAATACATTTTAAGGAAGACAACATATAAAGATACAGATAGAAATGAAAAATTGAATGAAATGTAGCAAGGAACAACATACAAACTATCCATATAATTTTCTTGGATGAGGTGATTTTCTGAATGGATGAAGTGTAATAGAGCTCATCTTTCAGAACTTTAGGAAGGAATCTGACCCCATGTTATACATTATTAAGAAATCTAAGGACTAAGGAGAAGACTTTTTTGGTGGTTAAAAAACAGCTAAAGAAATAGTAACAGATAAGTGCCATTAAGGAGGGACGAGTCAAATCAGTTGAGATTAACAGTGAAGGTCACCAGGATCCATCCTGGTGCTTCTGCTGTCCTTCCATAGTTCTTGATCATTGTGACCCAGGTACAATAGTGCCTGAGCACTCCTATATTGTCAATCCAGAAGAGCAGTGGAACTATACAAATAAAGCTGCTTCAAGCCGAGAGCCATAGAAATGGGGTAGTATGTGCAAAAAATCCAAATGTAACCTGGGAGATGACCAGGTAGAGACAAACGAGGACCATAGTTACCAATGAGAGGATGACTAAACAGGTAACATGATGAAAAATGCAAGTGAGACTGTAGGACACGAGGATGGAGATTTTCAGCAGAACCTGGGAGACATCTGTGATCACGCCCAAAGTGTGGGCTGTGCCTCACCTGAAATCCTATATACATTCAATTAAGATGAATTCAAATGAGGAAAAATGCAGAGTAGCTTCTAAAATTAGTGAAGAAACGGAGATCCTCCCTGCAAAGACCCTAACAGAGCTAAGTTGTTTAGCCTAGCAATAGAAGAGTTAAGTAACGATAGAACTAGAAACGCCTGGAGAAAGATGCCTCCAGGTGAGAGAAAAAGTGTTATGCTAAAGAGCAACAACAGTGAGGGGGAGGAGGTGGGGAGGCAGGAGCTGAGGGGGGCAGGCAGTATATATGCCACGCTTTCCTCTAGGCTATACAGAAGGGACCTAACAATAAGCCTATGAGTTTCTTAAACAGTCTCCCAGACAGAAGAGTTAAGGCAAAACTACATGTGGTTGCAGTATCACATGCCATAATGCTCTTTACAATTGCCTAGACCTATTGCTTGTTTCTACTGGTCCCAGAATGTCCTTCAGCACTTCCATGAATACTGTAGTGATATTTTTACTGCTTTGACATTTTTGGTGCCATCTTGGGGGACATATCCAAAAACATTTATCATTCCATTTTTCACATAGAGTCTTCATTACAAAATCCATGTAAAACTAATTACACAGATAAAGGCTTCTGTGATAATGCAGGCTACTTGTAAGTGAAAATAAATAAATAGAAGACTGTATGGCCCAAGATTACTTGAATAGCTAGGGCTCACACAAACACAATCAACAGGAGCTTCAATTAAGAATAATTAAGTCTTTCTTGAAATAATCCAGATCAAACTGTGGAATTGCTTTAGAATTGTTATTAGCTGCTCAGATGAAGTTTGGCAGATGGGGTTTCAGTGCTCTAAAGCTGAGAAATTTAAAAGAAATAGTATATTGCTGCATTTTCAGAACTTGTGGCAAGATGAATTTATCCTGAAGAGAGTGAAGATTTGGCACTTTGAATGAGTAGAGAGGATCTGCCCAAAACATTCCTGTTTGCAGATGATGTTTTATTCACTTTGTCTTGGCACAGTCAATCAACAGAGGAAGTGCAGCGGAAATAACAAAGCCTATTCTCTATTTGATGATAACATTTTTAGCACATTTGAGGAGAAATGTGAAGAAGCATGGTAATTTCCACACCCCAGAAAATGTGTTGGACAGAGAAGACATTTGTACTTGCAAAATACAAAACAAAACCCAGGAAAATGTCTCCAAGAAGGGAATGTAAAACAATAATTCTTAAAATACATCTTAAGAAAGTACATGAAAGAACCTTTCCAGGACACAGTGCCTGTTTATACCCATTAAGTTTACATGTGTCTGAAAACAAATCACTGGATTTATACTAGGGATTAGTCTAATCCATGTTGTGTATCCAAAATAATAGGTTCAAGGGATTAGCCAGGACAACAGTATTTTTATCAAACAGAATTCCTTTGTATCCATCCTCACATTATCAAAAATGTGGCTATCTCCTAATCATCACATCTCCAACTTTAACCTTTTGTCTTGACTGCAATCTCCTAGATTAGTGGTGATGTTCAGCCTCCTCAAAATCTCTTCTTTCATAAATTGACGATTTCCATGGTAACAGCTGCCGCTTTCATTCTATAGCTATCAAGAAAATATTATGTCCTTTACATCAGGCCAGGCTGGGTGTGCAACTTTAGCCTTTGTCAATGCTCTTTTTCAGACAAAAGTGCTTATTCCAGAAGAGGAAACAGGTGCAAGCACAGTTCAGGAGGCAGGGAGGCAGTTGTTGGCTGATCCATGAAGCAGGATTGGCAAAGGTCTGAAAGGGAGCTAGCAGATGACCTACCTGCAATGCCAGTATGTTCTACAGCTGCAAGAGGGAAGAAAAAGCTCATTCAACAGAAGCCACTAAACTATTTTCTGTGGGATTTCTTTGATTTTTGTTTCTTTGGTGGCTCCACAAACAGTAGCACGACATCAGCTTAATACCCCCACAAGAATAGTTGAGAAACACTTAATGTAAATCAAAGGTTCTCACTCAAAGAACATTGAACTTAAGCCAAAAAGAACATCAATTCATTGCTGAGAAGCTGACACAGCTTTAATGATCAGTGTCCTCATCCTTAACACTCACACCAGTCTATAACCAAAGTCCTAATCTCATTTGAAGTCAATTCCCAAGGCAGAATCAATTTCAGTGTGACCAGCAAACATTCACAACAAAGGTACTTTGTCTCCTGCCAGTCATGTGAATGTTTTCTGGAAGTTTATCAAATTGAAGGCTTCTTCCAGAAAACCCATCTGTTCCATATGAACTCACTCTGACACCTTTATCTTCTTTGAAAAGGAAGGTTTCCAAGTTAATCTGTTAAGGTGAGAATGGATAAAGTGAGATTCCCATCTCCTTCTCCAGCAATCCACTGAAATAATCAAGTTTTCCCTTAGTCACAAATGTAAAATTGTGTCAGAAAATAGAGCTGCAATTTTCCAAAGTTAGTATTGCGTGTTCAGTTTCTTAAATTGGCCTTTAAAATACTTTTTTTTTTTTTATGAAATTTTTAGCACTCATGTAAAGGATTGGCAGACAGCAAAGAGACAGAAAAATTAAACACAACTCTAGCAGCTTTTTCTTCCTCTCTTTAATTCCTCATTAACCCTTTCAATACAACACCAGGTGATTGCTTTCCTGGTGTACCAATACCTGTTGCTAATTAGACACTTTGAAAACTTGAACTCAGTTTGCATTTGGGTCTATTGTTTTAAACCAAAATGACCATGTTTTTAAGGACAGAAAAATCCGGCATCTGATTTTCTGAAAGTGAACAGTCAATGGCTGCAGATGAGCAACCTACATAAACTCTTTCTCTGCCCATTCCAACAGATGTTAAGATTGTTTAGAAATGGACTCACTTCTGACCCTCATATCTGAGCATTTATCATACTTGTACATCTGCAGATTTTGTTACCATCAGAAGGTACCAAACCCAATACCAACGGTAAAGCCCAAGGCTTCTCCCACTGTGGCCAAAAAAGCCACCGGTTAGAAATGAATAGCAGGCTGTAAACATACTGCAAGCACTAAGCTAGTGTGTTTACATGAGTATCACAGAACCTGGATGCCATTCAGATTGAAAACCTAATTCTGTCACTAGATCATAATCCACAAAGGGCCAAATTAAAACTCTCAGTTCTGGGCTTAATTGGGAAACCCGGGTTTCAGTTTGAGCTCAGAGTCCTAAGCTCATGTTTATTTTCACTTCAGCTCACAAAAAAATTTGTGAATAATCCAGAACTGCTCATCCAGGAAAGATTCCAAAGGCTTGCCAAGTTCCAGACAATAGTCCATGGAAAAGAGGTCTGCTGGCAGGAGATGCCTCTATCCATGCTCAACTCACATGTGTTCCTAGGGTGGATCTCAAAAATGGAACACCCTTGGGAAAAGAAGGATGAGGGATTTAATTGAACCATACCTGTGAATGCCATGAATGATTTAATGCAAAGGAACAGCAAAGAAATTACTGCAGATTAATGAAACAAAGGAAATGGTTCGAAGGGTTGCCTCCATCACCCGCAACATCACAGCAACAAAAGCATTTTGAAGGACAACTCATAGACTCTTTACTGTAGATGTTTGCCATCTCAGTAGTAGTGTCTATTCTGATGCCACAGCCCAGTTTTGTGACAGAACTGTTACAGTATTACTTTGATACCCCACAATACTAGCCTGAACCCTGTTTGCTGCCTTCCTCTGTGGTCTAGCCTGACCTCCACCTGGGTCAGGTGGCTGGGTCCTGGAGTCACAGGAGGCATTTTCCACTTTCTTCAAGGGCTGTTCTTTCTCCCCAGTAAAACACCAGAGCAGAGCAGAGCTGCTGTACCTGTTCATTTTACAGGATTGGTAGACCCTAGAGAGTTCAAGGACCAGATGATGCCAAGCTGGAAAGTCCCATACTGCAGAAGGATAGAGAAGAAGCAATCCTGCTTCCAGTGCCTTCCAAATTAAATCCTTAAAGGGTAAGTCCTTGTTTTTCTCCCACCCCCCTGCAACATCAGCTCAGATCTCACAGGAAGAAGGCTAGGGACTCTCCTGACCCACAAGTTCCACAAATCTCACTCACGCTTTGCTCAGAAATGTTAACAAAAGTGCCATATTTAGTGGTTTTACTATATTTTACTTTTTTTTTTTTTTAATCCAGTGATATGGGAGATCAAATTGTGTTGCTTTGTCTTCACTGCTTGTGTCTTTGACTTCTGGGAAGCAGTGCATCACAGGTGCTTCCTACCTCATGCCAGAGAGACATAAAGAGCATCCTTGCATCATTGTCTGAGCTTTGAGTTTTTCTGCATGCTTTTACTATATATTAATGGAACTCGGCCCACACCAATTGGTGAGCTAATTGCTGTCAGAGCAGATGGTAAGATAGACCTGAAAAAAAAAAAAATTAATAATAATCATTGCTTTTTTATCATATGAAAGAAATGTAAGAAGGAAAGGATGTCGCTTCCATTTCCTGAGGGATGTAACAAAAGTTAAAGCGAGCTTTTATGACCAGTGGAGTTTGAGGAACAATTATCCAGCTCCTGCAGATGCACACCTTACATCTAGCTCTATTTGATTCCCTGCTCTGTGGCTCAGTTTGCCTGTTGGGCATGTCATCTGCTGGGGGTTCACAGACTGCCAGCATGCTAGCTCAATCTGCTCCAGGCACCACTGTTCAGAGAGCAATGCTGTGAAGCAATCCAAGATACCAAAACCAGGAGCAAACTCATAAGGTAGTCATGATAAGAGAGCATTTGTTTCTGCATTCTGTGCAGTTATCTTGAAGGGATGCTAGCACAGTAATGTCCTCTGTGGGAAACGATTGCTTAAGGGATAACTTTCCAGTGGCAGGCACCATACATATATAGCAGTGCGCTATAAAAAGTAACAAGGGCAACAGAGGTCTACATGAGGATCGGACCTCACAACGTAACACTGCAGAAGAGATGCTGCATTGAAGGTATTCCAGCAGAAGGCTTCATATTTGGAGAAGAAGGAAGAACAATTTGCTAGTTGGCATTCCAGTGGTTAGTTGCTGGCCAGGATTTTGAAAGTTGCACATGATACTCTTAGTTTCACGAAGGTCACACTAGCAAACCGTTGGGACTTAACAAAGATGTGTTTTGCCTTTATTCCAAGGCCCTTTCTTCGATTTTAATATTGATGACAACAAAACAAACACCTTAATAGCTGCACAGAAAGGCCGATGCATAAACATGCCCTACTCAACATATGGAAGTAGTCTGAAGCCTTTCAAATCACTTATGTTTTCATGAGAAAGCTGTGGATATCAACAGCAGAAGAAAAAAACCTAAAAGGCAAGGAGAAAGCCTACATCCTACCATGCTAATTTGTATTGTTAAGAGAGGAAAGTAAACAACGTTTGCTAGGCTGAGGATTTTCAAAAGTTGTATTTTATTTAGTGTTTCCTTTCAAAAATAGTGTTTTAATGAATATGCAGCATGCAGGGTCTGTGGCACTGGTAGTGTATCCATCACCATGGTACCTGAGCATTCAAGCAAATGATTAACCAGCAGAGCAAATGAAACAGTAACATAGAGCCAAGAGACACCCTGACAAGCTCTTCCTACACCTGCCAGTACATCTCTATCTGGACCTTTACTCCTTCAGGCTTTCCACTGTCCTAACTTTCAACCATGTTCTTATGAGAACCAGATCATTTTTTCAAACAGTGCTAAGGGATGCAGAGACCTCAAACTGGCCTAGGGAGAAGGGTGAGATTAATAAAAAAAGAAACCCAAACAACAACAACCAAACCCACAAATATTTTCAGCAGGAAAATGCTTAAAGACACAGTAAAGAAAAAAGTATTTTTCATTTACACAAATTGACTGTGAATTGACAAATTTTGTTATGTTTGCCATGCCATCAGTCTGGCCACTTTAAAATGATTTTTCTGAAGAGGGAAAACAAGTCTTTTCTTCACTAAGGGCCAAAATGACGTTTCAGGAGACTGATGCAGACCATACATGAACACTACTTTTAAGCATTACTGATAATAACTAAAAGAATACATGAAAACCTATGGCTGTAGGTCTTCTGTAAAAAGCCTGGAGATTGCATCATCCCCTCCTCCCCAAACTTCAGGTGCAAGTTAATGACAACTCTGATGATGTTTGTTTAACATAGGTGCATCTAACTTCTTTGAGCTTCTTCTGGCTTGAGATGCTTAAGCAGAGACCTATGGGGTTTTAGGAAAAAAAAAAGATATTCTTTTGAATCATCTACCCCTTGCTGTTCTGTTTTCTGTACAAAATCTCTGAGGAGCAGAGGAAAGCTGAGGGCCTTGCATGCAGGCCAACTTTAGAAAGGCTGGCTCCTCTCAGTATTGGGGAATTATGCAGCTGTAACACAGCCCTCACGGAAGAAGTTTCCTGTTTTCCATCACTAGTCGAGGCAATAATACTGGAGTCTAATTATATTAGTGTCATGTGAAGTTTTTCCTCTTTACTGTAGCTGCTTCAGGTTATGAAGTAGTTACTTCCCTCCATTCCAGTTTTTCCTTTAAAAGACTAAGCTCTAGGGACAATGCCACATTACCAACAGTGAAGACTCAAGTGCTCTCTTCCCAGTGCAGGTATTCTGTGCTACCGCAATGCCTCAGCAGCAGTTCTGAAGCAGACAGGAAGCACTGCACCACCCACCCATATTCAACTGTGAAAGTGGTGTAAAGTTCAGGATAAGGACCAGTTCAACTCTGTTACCACTCCTGTCTAGATTATATCCATCACTGTCATCTCTAAAGATTCAGATCTTCTGCGTGCTTCATCAGGCTTTCTAATCATAGCTAATGGAAGTTACATTTATTTAGCTGTTAGAAATGGCCTTGAAGATCTCAGTCTTGGCAAGGATGATGAATTAAGGATGTCAGCTGAGCAAACAGTTTAATTTTGAATTAATTTATCCAAAACTGATTACTGAAAAAAATTATATGAATCTTTCAAGTTCATATTATTCCACATACTTTAGCAATAAATATTCCACCCCTTCTTGACATCTAACTTATCAAGCATAAAACTGGAAGAACCAGCAATGATGCCAGCTTCTTAGATGTGATACCAACTTTGGATACTATAACCAGTGAGAAGCCACTTTTTGACTGCAGCAGGGAGTACAGCCCTCCAATGGTTTAGCCCTCAGCTGACTAACAGCAATTCTGTTAAGCAGCCTGAACATGATAGCTAAAGCATTTTATGGAAAAACCCAGAACACAAAACCCTGAAACCAACAATTGCAAAGAACTATTCCATGACACATTTATTGAATGTACCTGGGGTTGGTTTATTGTCTATGGTCCATTTTCAAATGAATTAAAATAATAATAGGGGGGAAAGAAAATTATCATAAAATAGTAATGAGTTTTGTTGTGTTTTCTTTTTTCTCTCCCAGGTAATTTGGAGTCAGGAAGAATCCAAAATAACAGCATGAGTATTGAAAATTACAGGGTAATGTTGGAAAACCTCTAGAGGTCATCTAGTCCAGCCTCATGCTTAACCCAGTGCCAACTGAGAACAGATCACTCAGAATTAAAAGAAAATAATTTGAAGCAAAAATAAGTAAAAAAATAAGACTTCCCCATCCCCGTTTTGCACCACGAGGAAAAAAAGAAAAAGCAAGAGAAGTTTTCCTGAAATATATAGCTCTTCTGTGTTGCTCATAAGTAAATAAGACCGATATGGAAAATATCTAGCCTCCCTTGGTTGACTTTGTTCCCTTTCTGTCTTGTTGCAGGTAACATTTAGCAGTGTGTGGCAAACACCGACTCAGTCGCCAATACTGCTCTGCCACACTCCAGGCCAGAAAAGGCTAGGAATGCTGCACATTCAGCTTCAGTGAGGGAGAAAATGCTCCATATCATTCATTCATTAGCAGTCCCCTCCAAGTTAATTACAGGACAGCTGCTGAAGAGGGTTCCACCTCATCTTTGGGCTGGGAAAGCAAGGCCTCCAGGGCAGGGCCTGGAATATACAGCAAAGAACAACAGGGTGGGGGAACCTTGTGAGTTCGAGATCGAAGTGAAACCCAGATGACTCATCATAAAGTGAATGTTCCTATTTTGGCAAGAGGCTGAAACAGCAGCCCTGGGTTGCACTGCAGCACAGCAATAAATGACCCTGAGCGCCTGGGACAAACTCCTGTGCACACTGATATTCCTAACAGTAGGGGTTATTTCACATCTCCTTAAGCCAGAGGTTTACATGACAATTAACACATTAATTAACAGCATCTTTTTCACAGGTGGAACTTTGGCTTGAGATTTGAACCTTTTCTCTTTGTTTCATGAGTGAAAAAGAAAGAATAGCTTCCTATAACTCAAGTTGAGAAGGACTCATATGCAGCACTGGCATAGGAGCAGACTGGTGTATGTACTGAGGAACACTGCAACCAGACGATGGCTTTTCCCAGAATGTCTATGCAAGGAGGGCATCCTGTACAACGTCTGCAGCCTGCCATTCAAAACCTAGCCCTCAGCACAGGAAAGATGCCAGGCTGGCCACTTCATAAGGTGACCATAAAAGGCCTATGGTACCACAAAGTCACACAGAGGCAGAGCAAAACCCAGACCTGAACAAGCAGTAGCTCCGATTTCTCAGCTCCAGCCTCTGACCTGTGTGGTTCCCCGCTACAAAAATCCCTTTTTTTATATCTGTAGAGAGATAATCTGTGAGGAAACAATTTAACAAACATGAAAAAGCAATCATGCTAATTTCACTGAAAATAGGCATCAGCTGTAAGAGAATGTTTACTGCCCTAGAGCTTCACATTTGAGATAAAGAACTAATAATTTCTACCAGAAATTACTTTAAAGAGGAGTTGGTACTCAAGTATGGATTTCCTTAAACTGCAGGCATGTTTCTGAGGGTTTTGCTCAATACCACCTTTAATTTCTATTACATTTTGAAAGAATTGATTTGTGGGTATACAAGATTTAGAGCACTTGAAATGGAAAGAAAGGAAGAAAATATTGGAGACTGGAACTAGAACTTCTAGCTTTCAAGCTCAGGGGGGTTCTTATATTCATTGAGTCCCTTCTCTGTCAGATGGATGTTGCTAACGCATGGAAAATGGTGACATGCTTTATATATATATTATCTTTCACTTTCCTGAGGTACATACTGCAAGGAAGTTGCGTTCTAAACAATGTCTAAACAATCATCATATTAATCTTTCATATATTTGGGCACTTGAAGCACAGAAAATTCAATGTGTAGTGGTCTTATCTATCATACCACTTACAAAATAAAACCAGGCTCAAGAGGAACGCTAGATAACTTTCCCTTCAATTAGCTTTTCAAAGCTTTGTATTTTTTAGAATATGATTTATTCCTTTTATTTATCAGCCTGCCTTGTTTCAGATGGGTACTGTCTGACTGACCTCTAGATATCCTTGCACTTTCTCTGTGATATCCCCTGAATGTCAATGCTTCAATTCTTCATCTTTTATTTCCCAAACGTTTCTTATTGGTCACCTCTGGTACTGGTGACAGCTGAAGTGGAAGTTTATCCTCTGATAATCTGTACTGCTTTAATGGTTCCCAGCATCCTGAGGATATTTTCTAAGTGTTATGGTGACACCAGCTGAAATCTTGGCAATAGAAAAGTGTTTCATATGCTTATTTCCTAACTTAGTCTCTTGGTTTTTTTTTCTGCTTTCCCAGCCCTCTGTCAACCCCTTGATTTCTGTGGCTTAACTCCTTTTGTTATTGCTATATTCTTTGTTATCACTTCTCAGTATCTCTCTGATAATAAAGCCTTTGAAGAATCTCGGGGCATTCCCACCATGCATCCAAAATCTCTTAATAAATTTCTGCAAACCTCCAAGTCACATTTGTCTAACAGCTTAGCAAAAATCCCCGTCTAAGAAAGGAACAACACTAGCCACATCTTCTTTATATATTTATCTGTAGAGTCTCAAAGCTATAGCACATAAACCTTCTAAAATGATGAGCATGTTTCAAACAGTTCCAATATAAAATATTACACATAACCCAACTCACTAGCTTTAGCCTGTCTCCAAAATAACATATGCTTAGAAATGCTTATCCTTGTAGCATCACTATCCTCTTTCTGGTCTTTTTATTTTTTTCTTTTTTCCCCAGGATAAAATTAGTCTTGCACCAGCATGCCTGAAAAAGCAGAATTCTCATATAATTTCAATCACTTGCTCAGTTTGCTCATGACTTTCCTACAGCTGACTGACATCTATTATCTCATCTGAAAGAGAAGCTGTGAGTTTGCTCACCTCATTCACCTGCAGGATCTTTGAAATGCCTCCTCTTCTGTTCCTCCCAAAGAGTGCCTTCCCGCATCTCCCAGTCCATTCCCGAGCCCACTGAATATGCAGTCATCAGTAAGTTCTGGCTAAGTTATCCTGCATAACTCCAAAGAAAACAGGAGAGAGTCGTGGATGCTGCAGAAGGTTGTCTTTGCTCTCCTTCAAAATTTTGTGTTGGTGGTCTGTCACAGTCAGGTCTCCAGTAGTAAACTGAACAACCTATCCTCCTGGCTCTTCTTTTCTTCTTTTTCTTTTCTGTAAACACATAATCCGTGCTTCAAATCCTTTAGGTACCACAAACTGTATTTCTCTATTGCCCTCTACTGACTGCCTGCTAACACCGCCTTCCCGGAGAACTGGCGAGCAACAAATAACACAGTATGCTTTCCTCCACCGCCCGCCCTCAAATCAATTATGATACACGATGACCAAAAGTCAACACAAATCATTCTATTTTTTCCTTTGTTACAAAACACCAGGCAAGATTTACGGCTTGTTGGCCAGCCGTGGTAGCGACAAAACACTAAGCAACAGAAGCAGGAAGCAGCTAGTAACACGGGTCTGCTAATGTGTTTTTTTGGTGAATAAAAGCCAGGAAAAAGTAGAGATGAACACATTCTGCCTTGAAATGTGGGCGAACTCACCCCACCACTGTCGTAAATACTGTACCAGGAAGCTGAGGACTATCTGGTTTTAAAGGACTGGCCCTGCCAGCACTGGATGCACAGAAATACTGACTTTTGATGGGAGTTCTGCAGAAGGGGGCTCGCACAGAGCCATGAATCAGTGACCACGGTTTCTTGTTCATTTTCCCTTTGTCTCTAGAGTTTTATGTGCTTTGTATATTCAGCACCACACTTAAAACGAGAAACACGGCTCCTGCCTTTCCTGTCTTATGAGACAGGTACCGGGACAACACACATGACATGCTGTATACAAATGGCACTGAGAGGTGGTGTGTGCACTGCTTGCTGGACAAAAATAATCTATAATGCACAGAGAAACCAGTGAACTAACATAAAGAATTGCCCAGCATAATTCCAGGAACAGAAGAATAAAAAAATGCATAAGCATTCAGAGAGACTGGAAGAGACTGGGGGGGAAAGAAAACCGGGGGGGGGGGGGGGGGAATAAAACCGCATCCTTTACCTTCTATTAGTTACTGCTTAATTAGCATGGTACAGTGCTTGTTAACCAAGTCACTCTGGCACTTGCTCTCACAAAAAGTAAGTTATCCCAAGGTGCTGCTGCAAGTGCTGTGGCCCACCTGCACCACCCCTAGGGGCAGGGAGAGGTCAGGTCCCAGCTCTAAACAATACTAAAATCCCCAGCATGTTTTTCTTTTGCTGGGAGAGTACCTGGCACTATCCTGCCTCAGCATTCCTCCGACTCTACAACCAACTCTCCTATGGGGAAAACATAGTTAAGAAATGATAGAAACAGGCCCACCCACCCCCCCAAAAAAAGTGTTGAAATTACTGTCGCTTACTTGTATGCAAAAAAACACACCTGTTTTTTTCCCCACCACTATTAGTAAATGGGAATCTCTCTTTTGCCAAAATTCTGCTGACCGATAAACACTGGCTGTGTTTTAAATAGCTGTTAAGTGACATCCCTGCTCTCCCACTGAGGAAAGGCAGAGTTCATACAAACCCCATCACCAACAACGCCAGCAACCTGGCAACAAAAAATGTGATGTTGGAGGGACCCTTGGAAAACTCATTTTTAGTTCAAAAATAAAGTCAGCAGAGGCCCTAATTGTAGCTATTATGAACATTTCATTAATAAGCCCAGATTTACTGACTGCACTGTAATGCTCTCTTATTAAAGGAAGTCCAGAGATTCAGTTCTTCTCATGCTTTTCTACTCCTGATGCCCTCAGCTACTCCATGTTAGAAAATAAGAAATAATTATATTTATTCAAATTCCTTGATGGAATATTGAAGCCTGCTCAGATGAATACCTCTCCTAAATGAGCACCATTACCAACAGATCAAAGAAGAAGAATGTCTAGCAAATGAATGGGGCCGAGGGAATTAATAAAACACACATCAAACGTTGAAAAGCTGAGGGTGTTTTTTCTTTTTAATAGTAGCACATATCCAGAATAATAAAGCAAAGCATTGATACTGTAAAAGTCGGTAAATAACACTCTCTCAGACTTGTGTTCAAATCTTAGAAAGCAGGCATTCTTTATTGCAGCACTTGGAGACACAGGGGATCCTTCCACCAAACTGCCTGGGGTTCTCAGAAGCAGGCATTATACAACAATAATACACACATATTCATAAAATTTCCCCTAAAAGTTATATACCTATATATATATATTTAAATTTCTTGAAACTCATGGATAACGTCTCTCTTTTACCAATGTTTTACCAGTTTGCTCAACAGGGCCAAGGCCGACGCCTTTCTATTTTACTTTGTTTACAGGGACACCTAGTCTACTCCCGCTAAACAGCACCATGTGTAGGAGACAGCTCAGTTCATTGCCTGTCATGCTTAGCACAGTGCGTAAAGATTAACCCTTTATGGTCCAAGCAAGTCGGGTATTATTATGGAGTTGCCAAAATTCATCAGAGGGCACCTAAATAGAGCAGATCACTGAAGTTCGGCACTTTTGACCATCGAGCGGGGTTCCGGAGCTGCGGGATGGGGTTTTTCACAACTCCTGACAAGACATCCAATTTTTTACCCTGAGGTGAAAGTTTTCTTTCCGACAGAAAAAAAAAATAACTTTCACCACCTGAAGACACGAGCGGCTCAGCAACACGGGAACCGTTTCCCATAGGGCGCCAACGCCGAGGGGGCGGGCGCCTCTTTCCCCTCCCCACTCTCCGCAGCCCTCCAAACTACCGGGGTCGCCCGCGCCCCGTCCCTCACAGCCAAACGGACGCTGCTGCCGCCCCAACGGCCGCCGGCAGCACATGCCCCACGGCCGGGCGCGAAACCCACCCCCGGCTGCCCCACCGCCTCCCGGTTCGCCCCGCAGCAAGGGCCCCTCCCCTTCCCCGTCAACCGGGCCAGACAGAGGGGCAGCGCGGGCCCGCTCGAGCCCGGAACCATGGTGTTGCGGCCGCAGTACCCGCCAGGCCTCGGCGAAACGCTACACATCCTCCCCCCCCCCCTCCTTCCCCCCTTTCCCTCCCCGCCCGCCGGACCTGTCTAGCGGCGGCTTCCGGCGGGGCGGGCGTTCGGCGGTATGGTGCGGCAGCGGTGGTTCCAAGAGGTGGCAGCGGAGGAGCTGGCGGGCGCCTGCCCGGGACAGGCGCGGTTCCTGCTGTAAGCACCCCGCGCCGTGACGCGGCAACCCGCGGGGAGAGGAGGGGACGGGAGGGGGAAAGCGAAGCGGCGAGGGAACGAGGCTGGAGGGGGTGGGAACAGAGGTAACCGGTGACGCATGTGGGTAGTCCCGCCCCGTGTCCTCGCGCCTGCCGTGGCGCGCCGCCGCGTGGCCGCTGACCGTGACGTGACGCGTGGTGACGCTGTGCCTTGCCTTCTCCCGCGCAGGTGGACGCTCCACAAGTCTCGAGGCGAGTGAGGGGTCCGGCCGCAGCGGAGGAGAGAGAGGGGCTGCCCGGCTGTGCCGCGGCGGGACAGCGCGGTCTGCAGAGAGCAGGCTTTCCTTTCTTCTTCATCTCCCCCTTCCCCCTGCCCCAGCATGCGCTTCGGGGCTGCCGGTGGGAATGGCAGGTGTCCTGGTGATACCTTCTGGGCTGGGAGAGGGATACTCGAGTACAGACAGCTCTGGCGGCGGAAAGTAGTAAGGTGGATGAGGAGCGTGCCTCCTATTATTAGATATAAGGAAGAAGTTCTTTGCAGTGAGGGTGGCGAGGCACTGGAACGGGTTGCCCAAAGAAGTGGTAAATGCGCCATCACTGGCAGAGTTCAAGGATAGGTTGGACAGAGCCTTGGGCGTCATGGTCTAGTGGAAGGTGTCACTGTCCATGGAACTAGATGATCTTAAGGTGCTTTCCAGCCCTAACTATTCTATGATTCTGTTAGGTCTGAAATTTATCCCAGAGTGTTTCTCCACCCCAGGCTGAGATGCTGTCCTTTTCTTGCCCTTAGGCAGACAACTTTATGAGGCTTTGGTGTCGCTGATTTGGCAGGAGAGTGTGCCTGCGTGGAGCTCCTTGCAGATTTGTGAGCCTTTGTCAGGAATGATTTTTAGGAAGGAATTGCATCTTTTCTCAGGAAAATTGGCAATTGCATACTGTGTAAATTGAGGATGACGACTTGTGCTCAGCTGAGCGCATACTGGTGCATATACTGGTGCTCTTGCATTCTAGTTGTACCTGAAACGTAAAATCATATCAACCTAGAGAATGTTAAAATAGGAATATACCATTTTAGTGTTTGCCTGTAAACCATAATTATTTCATGTAAATTTAAGTCTACCTTTATTAATCCATAGGTAAGGAACATGGATTAGAAAGGGTATGTCCTTACTGCTTCCAGTTCCTGCTTCCTGATAGCCACCGGGTGCGTCTCAAACCGAAGATGAAAGCGACCCCACAGATAGAGAAGATTCTGAAACGAGAGGCAAAGAACCACAAACTTAATATGAAACAGACAAAGCTTCTGAAAAAGTACAGGGAGTCAAGAAGTATTCTGGTAAGGCTATTTACTTGGTGCTGCCAAATACCTGATATTTTCCTGAAACCTGAAGTTTCAGAAACCCTGAAATCCTTCTCTTAGAAAATGAGTGCACACCTACACATCTCTCTCTTTTTTTTCAGGAGCATGTAACTCTTCCTTTCTTTTGGGACAACTTCACAATCAAAATTCTTAGACTCTCCCCCCCTACAATAGAGAGATCATGAGTACAGTGACAAGAACAGTAAGCTTCCCCTCCCCACAAAACCAGGCCAATCCCACATATCAGAGAAGCTGCACAAACAGCTCTGCCTGCCCTGTGGTCTCTTTAGAGCAGCGTGGAGAGTCTGCAGATATGTAACATCTTGCTGAAAATTAAGTAATATTTTCCTGCCAGGAAGCTTTTGGCTTCCACCATCAGCATAACTGCAAAAAATGGCAGAAGTTCCAGGTTTTTGCCTGTTGCTTTTTTTTTTTTCTATTAATTCTATTAAATTTCTATGAATTTTCAACTCTGCAAGATGCAGAGCCTTAATACAGCAAATGTACATCCTAAAATCCATTAGAATCTTTAGAAGTCCATTGCTTTGAATACCCCAAAACATACCTAAGAAGAAAAACATGACTGAATTCAGGCTGGTTTTGCCAATAGGCATAGCTTGACCATTTATTGCCTTTGTTTCAGCTCTAAAGGGCTTGAGTGACTCATAGATTGTAATTTTTTTCCCCAGTTTTATCAGTAAAAATACTTCGGCTCAATGAGCTTTACTTCACTTATTTCAGTAGACTGACACAGCTACAGCAGATTATTGTTACCTTCTGTACAAGCTGAGTTTTTTACATTTGTCTGACTATTACTGTTTATAGGAAGTCTTTCAAAACCAAACCACGCAGGTAATTTAAACAAGTTAATGTTGCTCCTGAGGTTTCAGTTCTTCCACCTAAAATCACTCCAGAATGTAAGATTTAATTACTGTTTTTCATACTAACTACTACTATTTGAAGAATAATAGTATACATTTAATCTAGTATTAAATCTCCATGCACTACTATTAAAACGGGTTATATGAACGCATGTTTTGAGAAACGGGACAGCGCTGTATTGTGCCTGGCAGTTGCTGGCTGGCACACTTGGCATTTTCTCAGATGAGAGTCTGCTGGTTTGGGGAGTAAAAGCTGTGGAACCCAGAATTATTAGAGTCAATAACATAAAAATAAACTGGGGAAATATCACAGAGGTTCTGAGCTGTCGGGGCTGAATAAGGTGCTCCAGAAAGGTGCCTTTGCTACTGCTCTCTCCAAATTATAGATCATAGTTGAGCAGCAGAAAGGGCATCTGAGAAGCTGGAATCTTTGCTTTATTTTTCTGGCATCACAAACGTTTAGCATACGTTAAAAATTGTCTCTTTAGACAACTGATGGACATTGTCCTGTGGAATTACAATAGGTTGTTAGATTTATTCTGTAGCTGGAGAAGTTTGTAGGACACACTGAGCATTGATGTGAGTAGTTTAAAATTCAGTTTTAAATAGATCCTGTTTAATCTCTGGTTAATGCTCTAATCTTGGCATGTAATTACAGTTTGCTAAACTTGGGTTTTGCTCGGTTCTGCTTGCGTTTACATTGTGGGTTATGATTTAAGTATTTATGGTTTTAAGTATTTAAAACGCTATCAGCAACTGGCAGCTTTCAAAACTAGCAGTGATGTAGATCCCTATAATCAAATACCTGAGGCTTGCAAAAATGAAAATCTGGAGTGTGGCCAAAAACTTAAACCTAGCAACAGTGTGACAGATTGTGCCTCTGATACCTTTCTTAGCAAGTAGAACTTGATTTGAGAATAATTCTGCCATGAAAAGTCATATAACAAAGGATCTACTTCAGAGCTGTTAAAAATTGTTGGAGGTAACTGCATATGCAGTTCAGGGAATGGAAACTAGCGGGACAGTGCTATGATTAGTTCATTAATTCCTGCATTATAAGGTGTTTGCCTCCATTTATATTCTGTGGGGTGCTAAATCATCATGTGATGCTGTTTTGTTTGTTTTTTCCCATCTGAATTTCATTTAGAACTGAAAAATACATCAATACCTGAGCTGTATAAGTTAACGATCTTTCTCTTTTTCGGTTTGTTAGGCTGACAAAATAACACCTAGAGACAGTCGCAACACAACTGAAAACATTTAATTTTGGAATTTTTAGATGTAATTCTTTCTAAGCAATCTGGATTTAGGGAAATATGCACACTGAAATGAGTGATTTGGTATAGATGTTTTCAGAACTGCTTAGACATTTTTTTGATGTTCTTTGAAATACGTTAATTTGACCAGAAACACCACGTAACTGTGTTTTTCAGTCAGTGTAATTGCGTGCCTCAGAAAGTTGTCTCACAATATTACTCTCATGTCTCCTTATAAGAGTAGTTGCCATGGCAGTAATAGATGTTAGGAATATCTGATGGTCTCTGTGGCTGTCTGACATTATCTGTTCTGATGCACCTCTGCAGTTTACTGTGCTGCTCGAAGTCCCCTGCAGCCTAGAAGTAAACAGAAGAGAAGAGAAAGTGCCCTTTGTTTAGAACCTTTGTTGTAGCAAGTATTTTTTCACTGCAAACAGAAGGGGACTCAGAATGTAACTCAGAGTTATTTGTTCACTAAGATTTGTTGCTATTAGTTGTGGATGACTGGTTTTGAGAGTTTGGTAATTTAAGTATTTTATCTTAAGACTCCCTGGCAAGTGTGTAATATAACTTCATCAGTGGTAGAATACGTTAATGAATTTAGATCACACTGGATGTCACGGGTTTTTAGAAAAATATGAATACTAATGTATATTTAATATACCCTCTATCCAGTTCAGGTGCTGTTTAATCTTTCTGTTGTGACAGGATTATTTTCTGTATTTCACTGTACAATGTTCCATTCAGAGGCATGGGTCTCCTGACATTAGTTGCTAGGGAATTGGAGTCATTTCTAGATAAGCCCATAGGATGTGTTTGACTTACAAAGCCTGAATGAAAATGCTAGGTGTAGAGTATGTGTTGCTTTTTAATAGCTCATGTTTCACTCAAGCTAATATTTAATTTGTATCATGATATTTGGAGAATAGTTTGGGTAATTCTCACAATGGCTTTGTAACATAAAAGGTGGAAAGGCTGAAAGAACTAGTTGATACTTCCTTTCTTCTCTCCATAGCTGGTTACTTGCAAATCATGCAACAAAACAACAAGGCATTATGGTAAAAGCAGGGATTTTCTGGCTACCATGACGCAAAATTCTGGCACTCCAAGTACTAAATCTACCCTGAGGACACCAGGTGTAAAAACTCAGTCTGCAAACAAAGTGACACCTGTAAACTGCAGTAGGTTGGGATCTAAAGGGAACAGTCCGTCATCATTTCCCAGGTACCTGTTTCTCTCCTATTTAAAGGGGTGTTTTGCTGAGTAGAGTGTGTTAGTTATGTCTTGTGGGAATGAGTGTCATGTACTGATTTCAGATCAGTCACTTAATAAACTTTAAATTGATAGCTATTTTTCTTCAGTGGTCTGATTAAGGAGATCAGTTTTAGCTTTCCGACCTTTAAAATCAAAGATTCTAATGAAAAGCGACTGTGCAAGGAATGTGTAATTCTGGTTTTGGCATGAATGTGAAATGTCTGGCTTAAAATTGGCATTAAAAATTTATGCTTCTGATTGCTGACTTTCCCATGAAAATACACTACTTAGGTTCAGGTTTTTTAAAATTATATATGTGCACTTTCATAGTTACTTTATGCTAATTCTCATTCCTCATCTTTAAAACATTTGAGTCTTCTGTTTTTCAGAACACGTGTATCTGGACGGGCAGCAACCAGCTCTGCTTCCAGCTCTGCTTCCAGGACTCCCCGAAACTCCAAATTTCACTTTTCTAAACTGAAACGGATGCTTGAGCTAGAAGAAAAAGACAAAAGCCAGAAGGCAGATTTGAAAACCTTCTTGACTTTACTTTAGTTACAAGTTATTTCAAAGTAATAAAAATTACAGCAATAACATTGTTTCAGTTTTAGTAAATCAAAAAGTGATCTCTTTACAACCCAAGCTAACAGCATGTACCCCGAGAAAGGGTAGGGCATGTGTTTTAAAAGCAAGCTCTCTCTGAGAGGACTGGTTGTCTGCGAGAAGGAGGTGAGAAATCAGCCAGTCTGATACACTTGGGAATCTTGAACATGTTTTGCAATCTCTAATGGCCCAAGAATTGAAAGCCAGGATCTGTCATTTGAGGAAACTGGCAATATTGGATCCGTCAGAACCAGCACATCAGTTGCCAGACTTGAAAGTAGTTTGGGGCTGTGGAGGCTGCAGTTTGCTCCACCTCACTTTCCCCCTGTTTTTGAGGTAATGCATCACAGCAGAATTTAGAAGACCTCATCCCTGCTTTGGATGTTTAAGTAAAACAACACTTTCACTGGCACTTTCTGCAGGTACAATATTTTCAAGGGTCTAACGTAGTGTCCTGTAGTGTTGCTGTCTTTAATTTACCTGTGGTAATTTAAGCGCAGCCTTTAACACAGCCTTTACAAAGGTTCCAAAATAATTTACACTTTAAAACAGCACTCATACAGAGAGCACTAAACCAGTGTATCACCAGATTAAGTTTCTCCATTTTCTTAAGGGTTTTCCCTGTGATTTGGACTGCAGATCACGATAGTGCAGAACTTGTAAAACAACACCCTAACGTGGGATGTTGTCAATGCTGACTGACTGCTCCATGGTAGGCTGCTATCAGCACCCTCATGTGAAACTGATACGAGAGTGGCACAGTCAAAAAACAGACGGGATGCTTCCTTTCCAGTTACTCTGGTGCTACCAAAATGGGTCCTTTCTGTCTTGTTCAGAAATGAGTTGAGGAGAGAACCTTTCTTAAATGTAAGAGTTGCTTCCTTCCTGGCCTTCAATCTGGACAAGCAGGTTTGCCGTGAACAGTAGTGATCTCATTGCACCCAAGTATTTTGATGCGAATAGATGATTGTCAAGGTTAAACTAGTCTCCACTGCCAGATTTTACACTTTCAGTTCGGCACAAAGGTGAGAAAGGAGAGTAGAAATTCACCATTCAGGACTGAATTTATAGCCTGTAGTCTGCAGTGACGGTTCTGCAAATGGTCATTCAGATTTCCCCTCTGAAAACAGAATCAGTAAAAAAAAAAAAGAAAAAAATTTTTGTGTTCTAATGAATAGTCCCTTTAAGTGTATTCAGACTCAATGAACACTGCTTACAAAATAGGGCCAGCAAATTAAGACTTGTCAGACTTGAAAGCAATCCAGGGCAGTGGAGAAGAGTTTGCTGCAAATTCTACTTAGAGTCTCAAAGATTGGCATGTAACCTTTTTGTATCTCCTGTACACTTGCACAATAACTTTGAAAGGTTCACTGTCATTGCTTCTTGCATACGTGTAGAATCAAAATAACTCATTTGATCAACATACAGACCTTAAGAGTTACGCCTTTTCCAATGTAGAACTTGGCATTAATTCTCCTGTTGTTGCTGTGTTTATGATGCGGTCTTCTGGAAAAACACTTCAATCATCTTGTTGATGGAAAATACGGACTATACAGAAGTATTTGAAAAACAAGTTTTGCAATAAGTTTTCCTATTAGAAGTACACACATTACTGCTGTGCTTCCTGTGAGGTTTACATGAAACCAGCATGAGCATCTGCTGTGTTTTAAGGTGGCCCAACATTACTGTGTTAGCTCAAATGAAGAGTATGCTTTTTAAGCAGATCTCTCAATTGTCCATGTTTACTGTGCTTTTTATGCAATACCAACTGGCCTCAGAGTACGTGAGTGACATTCCTTTTGGTGAAAACTACAGCTAATGGATAAAAAACATGATCTGGGACACAACCAGTGTGCTGCGGATGCTAATGGGCACCATCTATCCATAGGACCACAGGAGAGCTCCTCTGAGGTACACAGCTCCAAAAAAAAAAGCGTATTGTGGATGGCAGGCACTGAGCTTCTGGCATTCTGCACTCCAGGTGTACTACCATTATAAAGCACTATTTGTTAATGTAGACAGAGTCTTGTCATGCTCCAAGCGACATCTTTTTCTTTGGAATTACCAGAGTTGTCAGACATGTCTAGATATGTTGTTGTAAGGGATCTTGCTATCAGACTATTGCAAGCTAGCAGACTTCATTGTGAAAACAGGGGCAGGGGAGGGCAAGGGGGGATTCATTCAGTAAGTGCCATTCCTTGTTTACAAGTGTGCTTCAAAATGTTGGGCAGAAGTAGTGTTGGTATTTTCTGTCTGAAGTGCTTTTGTGTTATTCCTAAGCCTCTAATGCAGTCTTCGTTACTAGACTTTCACAGAATCAATGTATTGAAAGACATGTATAGAGATACACACATATATAGGTATCTATGTATATACATACCTATATATGATGTGTATAGATTTATACATACACACACACCAGATGCATGTATGTACACATATATACCCTACATATACCCATGTGACAAATTCTTCCCTTCAGAATGCATCACATCCCTGTACTCACTGAAACAGTGAAAGGTTAATTGTTGGCTGCCACTGGCTATGGCTGAGCCTCCCCACCAAACCTCTGCCATGCAGCATTACTGGTTTGTGGTTGAAGAGCTGGAAGGACAGCTCTAGGGAAAGGAAATGGTCTCACTGATCTCGATGAGGCCAGAATTTCACCCAGACTTTGAGTTGTTTGCAATAAACAATGATTTCAAAGATGTTTTTACAACAACATTTTATTCTATTAAATACGAAAGAGCGTACATACAGGTGTTATTCTGAGGACATAAATTACACAAGTATTACACATTCTGTCAGAAAAGCACAATAATGAAACATCTTTACATTTCAAACTTTTCTTGTTAGCTTTTAACAAATGAGTATTTCTGTTGCAAACAAGTAACGAGTGCTATTGAACTTTTGCAAATTCCCACAAAAACATCATGCTCAGTAGGATACTTTAAATACTGTAAAGATGAAATCAGAATTAGATTTCTAAATAACAAGATGGAAGAGATTTACTACTTAATCAAGATAAATGACACACTGAAATAGAAGCCGAGACAAAATTGGTCATTCATTAAAAAAAATTCCACTTCAGACACTACATTTGAGTCTGCTTCCTCTACTTGCAGGAATAGCTACTGTGATTATATGCATGAGTAATGAGCAGAACTGGCCTAAATATTTAGAAATGTCAGTCAAATTTTAGACATGCTGGTTTTCTAGTTCACTATGTTTTCCACCGAAAAAAAAACCCCACACCTATGAGTCTGTTCACTTACATTTCAAAAGGTTGAAATCCAACCCTTCTGCAGAGGGCCAGTTGAGCCTATGGATGACTTCCATGTCTTCCATGGTCATCTGCATCCTATGTCTGTATTTTGAGTCACCACATGAAGTACCAGACTGAGTTACCACTGACTCGTGAGAGCAGTATTAGTCTGCAGAAGTCCTAATGCACTGTCTTTTTAAACTCCAGGTAAACGGGAATGTAATTTTACCACAATGAAAGCTCTCTATTTGACATTCAGAAGACCACTCAGATAAAATACAATAGGCATGTAGCTTGGGCTGTGCTGCTATGGCTTTATGGAGGTGTTTTGAAATATTAATACAAACATTAACAGAGTGAAACAGACAAGCTAATGTTCCTGCAGGCTGGAGTTTAATTTTCAAATGAAACACCACTTCTAAGCACGGTAATTTTTGTAACTAAGGACTTCACATTTATTTTTAAAACCACAGGAGTGGGGTAATGTTCCTGATATCTTTCAAAACATTCTGCAAAAACACAGTTTAAGCCTGCAAACACTAGAATATACAAGCAGTCCCAGGGACCTCCAATGTAAGCATTCTTGTATAGTAAAGAGCTGCAGGAATCTCTGCTTTTTTTTTCAGAGAATGCTCAATAAAAGTGCAATACAGTGAAGCAAATAATCTCATTATTATGCTTTTATTATTAGATGAAAAAATGTTCAGATATTTTACAATTGTGCCTTTTGTAAAGTGGGCATTCTGGTTTGTCAGACCAAGTTAGAAGAGACAGGCAGGGAACCCTCACATTCTCTTTCCCAGGGTGGTAACGCCCCAGAGCAGTACTATTGTGCTGCCCGGTTTCACACTGTTACTTCTGTTTTGACAAAAGTTGACATTTGTTTTGCTTTTCATTTCCACCCAAGCATGTTCCCCTTTTCAGCTCCTAGGCACCCCTCCTTTCCCCACCCAGCCTCTTTTCTTCCTGAGACATCAGAAGTACGAACATTAAGCTTTAGAACCTGAGAATTTGGAGGTATTTTTTTGACACTACAGGGCTGCATTTGTATCGTACCATGTTATCTCTTGCTATACTATTACAGTTACAATATAAATCTTCTAACTAGTTGATACCTGATGCCTTTCTCATATAAATAAAAAACAATGTACCATTTAGCCACTCATATATGACACTTGGTGTAAGAGTGACCTTTATCTTCCACAAGTCCTCTTTTCCAAACAAATGGTGAGGGATCATTTCCAAAATCCCAGCTATGAAATACTCCTTGAAGTAAACAATTTCACAGTAAAATAAAGAAAAATATATCCAGAAAATAACACTCTCTCAAAAGTAAAACTTGTATATACATCAAGAAGTTGAGATTTTTCCTCATTCTTTTAACAGTTCTACATTATCTGTAGATAAGCAACATTATCACTAAGAGTTATGAATAGGAAAAACAAGTCTAGTGAAGTAAGTGTCATGTCTTTTTTAATACTCTTGAGAGAGCAAGGAAATTCATCATTCAACTTATTTTTAATTATGGTACCAAAAGACTGTTTAAGCTCAAATCCCTATGGTTTTGAGTATCCAAGTATACACTCTAACCAAGCCATGCCACTGCATTTATAACCCCCACTGGCTACAAATTAATCTAAGTTTTCTATGGATGGGATTCAACTGTGAACTCACTGTTTATCCTTCTTGACTTATTGCTTGTTTTATAAGTCTTAATAGATTATGCTGTTTTAAGATATATCACAAATTTGGCTCTATTCTTTAGCAAGGCTGAGGTTTAACTGCAACTGTAATGCACGTACATGTTTTTTGGAATTTATGAGCGGAATTTAATGTAACAGAACAGAAATATTTAAAAAATAAAATTGTACCCGAACATTAATTTTCTTACCAAGAATCTATGTTGAAAAGATGCTAGCATGTGTTATTTAATTTTGCACATTAGACTTAAACTGAAGCAACATTTCTATACGGTGTTGGCTCTTTTTTTCCTATGGAGTGGAAAATTGGCACTCAAAACTTAACATTCTTTGGACAGCTAGTGAGCTCTGATGAACTATTTTCAGCATTCCTACCTGTCAGTAAGAATTTTTGATGAAATCAGTATTCTACATTGCATGCTATGAATGCTAAATCAACAGCTCCTGTTTTTATCTTTTAGTGGTTTTGTCCTACTTAACTGAGGTCTATTTCACGGCAACTTCCATGAGAAAAGATAACTGGACTGAGGTGCTTATGTCAAGTGTATCTATTTTAAAGAGAAAGATTATTCTCCACTCTAGCGAATAGCCCTGCAGAAGTCAATAACAAGTGACAGATCACTATCTTCAACAATATCGCTCCAGGATTATTTTGAATTGTTTTGAGTTTTGAAGAATAGATTTTTCTAAAAAAACCCTGCTTTCATGTGAGGAGGAGTATTAAAACTTGTAAACTGTGAATTTAACTGATGCAAAATAATGCCTGCCACGTGCAAACCCATGAACAAACTGCAATCCTTAAATACACAGACGATATAATCTATATGCCAGCGGTATGGGTAGGCTTTTTAAAAAACTACTGCTCAACAATTACATGCCTAATTCTAATTGACTGAAAAAGCTAAAGTTGCTGGCAATCTGCTAGATTCCCGTCTGTATCTGTAAGTGAATTAAAAGCTGGTGCATAGTATAACAAGTATAACACAAATTCAGCTACCTGTAGATAAATACCACATTTGGGGTTTGTATAAATACCAGCCATGCAAAAAACTTCTAAAACCAGACATTGGGCAATAATTTTCCACTGTCTGACTTTTACACACACAGGCCTGAATTGTCTCTCCTGTTCTGTGCGAAAGAAAATCAAGATCTCTCAGTCTAGAGCTGGTCAAGGTGGCAGCTGGAAGTCCACACAGGCCTCCAGGGTTTCTCAGTGAAAGATGATGTATAGTATGGCTGTATCATTGTGTTGCTGCATGTAGTACACAGCACTGTCAAATGTTAATAATGGGCATTTAACAATTGGGACAGTTTGGAGAATGACCTTTCAATTTAATTAAAGCTGTAAAATGACTTCATGTTTCTCGGATTAACCTTTTTAGAGGGAGATGAATGTTGCAGAAAGGGATTAGAGTACAAATGAATGGTCCCTCAATTTAGAAACTAAGCGGCTGTAAAAAGTTACAATTTCTAAAGCGAATTGAACTGGTCAGTCGTACAGTTTCTTATGTAGAGCTTTAAATGATACTAAAATATTGCAGTATTTTGAGTAATTTAAAGATCTGCTCAGTGTAACATGATGTATATTTTCCAATACAAAATTGGTTACAAACTATTGTTTCAAAAAACCCCACCTGACTTGTTTTGAGAGTGGGTAATTTATATGTAATGGACAATAAGATCACTTTTAACTTTCAACTAAATTGCATCAACCTTCTTGCAAACATAACCTTGTGATTTCCACATTTAACTCCCTCACTAGCAACTGAAATGTCTCAAGTTAGAAGTATGTGTTGATTATATGTTGACCTACATTAAATACAGAGTACATAAGAAAAATCTTAACAGGTTTTTTTACAGGGCACCCAACTAAAATCTTTACAAAAGATAAGATAATTATCCATTCTTCAGTGTAATAGACACAGATGCCACTTTTATAAATGTACCCTTATGTTCACTTGCCAATAAAATAGTAAACAAATCAACTTTTTAAACCATTTTTTATAAATTATTAGAGTATTTTTACTGACACTCTCCAACAATATACAAAAATACTACTACAAGAGTACCAATCAGTCAGACCTACCCCTCATTTCACAGAAAAGTAGAGGTTATGGAAGGATGTTCTTGTAATCAATCATCACTGTAGATGTCTCCTGCAAACGGTAGGTGTACGTGGCTGCCTGTGACATTGGGAAGTCGAGAGAGATCAGGCAGGTTCTGGATGCGTGACCTGAGTTCTTTCCGTACCTGGGACACTCTGGCTAGCTTCCGTTTGTACTCCTGCAATGCAGAAGAATTCAACATGAGACTTTTCTGCTAATACCGTCCCTGCTACTTACTGTACTTGATATTTTCCAAATAAAGCATTCCTTCTGAATGGTAGATGACTTAACAGCCTTTTAAAGGTGAGAACCCAGAGAAGGAGAGGCAGAGGCATCAGCGCCAGCATTTTCTTGGGACCTGACTTTGAAAGTATAGCTGTGGAATTATTTTGCTTTGAATTGCAAGTATATAAATGCCAAATAAGGAAGAGAAGCCCAGTCAACACAACTACATGTGTTTCTCCATGCAACTAGTAGAATGGGATTATTCTTAAAAACTGTATTAAGAATAATAGATACACGTACTTTACTATCACTCACAGAAACTTTTTTTAACTGGGGACTTAGGATTTCACATTGTGTTGGAATACAGGTCAAACTACTCATAATTCATATATTTAATGATTATGAGGCACTCTTCACATGAAACAACATTATACATGATAAAATATTTAAGACCATAAACCAGTGCACTAGAATGTAGTTAGTGCTCACCTATTAAGAGTATGAGACATAATGAATACCAGCTTGTATAAAATGAAAAGTTATTCCAAAATGTAGGAATAGGGTACAATTTATGGAAATATTTACATTTCAAAAACTTGGAAACACACTTTTTTTGGAGAGCAGAAGAGACAGAGCATTAGCAGGCAAAGAGGCACTTCATGAAAATATACTGTAATTCACAACACATCAAATGCAGATGCTTTCTAGTGCGGCTGCAGGTTTTGCTGCAGCCTCGGAATGGCTGGAAATAACAAATATTTAACAACTCAGATAATCAGCCCATTGATAACAAAGATCTCATGACTATAACCACTTCTAAATAGTGGGGAAAAAACCCTACAACATCCTGTACAAGTGCCAAAAGTAAATGCTTGAACGTTCCAGCAAGCATAAAAAACACTTTGCACATGTCTATAAAAGGTAATAATCATGCTATTTACAAGGTCTAAACATAGGTTTAAACATTTTTCTATGCTGTTAATAGCATGGAGTAAAAAGGAAGGGTAATGAAATGACCTTTTGGTAGCAGAATCCAAAACAGTAGTACAAATGTAAAATACCAGAGGCATGATCAAGATTACTGGACAAGGTCCAACACACACAAAACCAAAGTCTGTACTTATTAGCAGCAGTGTAGCCATCTTACCAATGGCAGTAAGAGAACTACACGAAATCTTAAATTCTTAATGAAAAGGCAAGGCATAGTTTAAAAAAAAAATAAATTATATCTTTACATAGAAAGAGAGAAAAAGGTGCCCCTGAACGAGGATCATAAATTCCTCGATACCACTTTTGAAGTACAGTTCAGAGTCTTATGATGTACTAAACACAGTGAAAGTGCTACAGATGCCTGGGCAGCAGAACTGTGAACACCTGGTGACAGTAGACAGAGCGAAGCAGTGCTCCTGTTATGATGCAGATGACCAAAAAAGTCTTACAACAGCAAGTCGCTTGGTCTTAGGAAAACTGTCACCTGCTCACACTTGGTAGAAACCTTCTCTCTGACGCAAGTGACTTCAGGACACGGCTGTGGAAATAGAAGGGTTGTATCCTGATGCTGTATCCTTAACAGTAGTGCCCAGAGACCACAAATATTTTACTGTTTCATATCTAATACTACAGCAATATCCAGAGGCTTCAGTGAACTAATTCTGTGCAAGAGTCATAGCTGTTTGCCAGTAGGCAAAAAGCCAATAAAGAATACTTCTTGCCATTTTCACTATTATGGTCCAGATTAGAAAGATATGCTCCTATTACAATAGGGCATAGATTTCAATGTATCAGGAAATTGTTTAGTAAGATCAATTTGGCAATAGACCAGACACATTATTTTCAGAAGTAAAATGGCTGGAGATTGGGCAATGAGGGCTTCGGGCAAGCTTCTGGCCTCCATTTTGAAAGACATACTGCTGTAGAGAAGGGGATGAATAGAACTAAAGCAGAATCAAAACACTCAAAAGGTCCAAGATCAGTAAAAGAAATTAACTATAATATCATTCCAGCAGTTAATTCTTGTAAATGGTGTTTGAATCAACTTAATCCTGACTCAGTTCATTCTGTCCATGGAGAATATGACAGATCAGTATCCCTCCAGAAGCTTGAAGTGCGATGCTAGGCAAATACACATAGATCACACCTAGCAGCTATATACTCTCAAGACCTCACTCCAAAAGCTGAAATATACCTTAGATTGCCAGTTGCTCGGCACCATTAAAATTCCCTTTAGCTGATAATAAATATTTTCCATAATAACATCACATTTCTGACATGCAGCATTTTCCATATAAATTTTGCCTGGAACTTGTTGCCTAGTGAATATCAGCTTGATCAGTATTACTGACAGCAGATTCCTTTTTCTCACTAAGGACTCATTATCAGCAATACTCATTATATGCACAGCCTTTATTATTTTATCATAATAGCATGAACATGTATCTACAACCATTTTCCTCAGCATATAAGGCAAGAGGGTGACAAAGCCGAGGAGCAGGAATGGGGATATCTAGGTGTTATTTCTGATATTGTTGTTCCATTAGAAACACTGTATACTATACAACTGAGTAACAATTTAACCACATTGCTGGCACTTCAAACTGCAGAAATCCTCACGGAGAACCTCAATTTCATTTTCATTACGTTGATTTTAAGATACCCTTCAAATTACCTCTGTGTAAATGAGGCAAGATCCAAGCTATTTACTTCAAACAGAAAAGGACAGGAAGTATGATGTTTTCTTTTGCTACACCAAGCATAATTTGCATTGCTTGCTATCTGTGGAGAATCTTACTCTTGGGATATATGGGCAATCTGATGTACAGCATAAAAAGCCTCTTCAATTTCTTCAGCAGACTAAGATAACACTGCATTCCAGTGGTAATTTTTTGTACTTCCAGACATAAGAGTAGGTTTATGAGCTAATTAGAAGAACATTTTTCTCATTAGAATCCCACTGATTACTACAGTTTCCATTACTTGACAGTATAGAATACGGATATTTTGTGAAAGCAATGCTAACAAAACATGTACTCACACCTAGTTTAACAGTATTCTCTATCAAGTAAGTACCAGGCAAAAAGGCCAAATAATTTTTGATTAGACACTATAATCATCATGAATAATAAAAACGTGGGCAGGCAAAATAGGCTGCGCACTACAGAGAATAGCTTCCCTTTCAATTGAAATAGGCTGAAACAGATCTTAATACAGAGTTTCTGCAATTATTGTAGAGCTATAGCTTAAACAACTTGGAAATTCACATGTTCCACTTAGAACATCAATATGACTTTGAAACCTCATATGACCATTAAGCATATGGCATGCATTAAAATACTGCATGGCAAAAAATGTACAGCAGAGCAATAGGAAAGCTTGATTAAGTGATTTTGTCCACCAGCAACTGTTATGCTCTGGTTCAGACAGGAATACAATGCAGATCTTCAAATCACATATTCCTGAGTACAGCAGCAGTAAATAGGAACAAAGCATTTTACCAGGACATGCCCTATCTGAAACTCTTCACAGTGGTCACAAACTATTCTTCCCAATCCTTGAAAATGCAATTTCTTTGTCCAGCTACTTCCAGCCTACACATAGGTCTCCAATCTCATTCATGCCAATCGTGACTCCTGGCCTCTATCTCCATTCCTTGAACACTGCTCGTAGAACGAACCTCTTTAACTAGCAAGGCTGTTCAATGCCTCTCATACTCCTGTTATGTCTGTATTCATACATGCAACAGCAGTTGGGGGGGGGGGGGGGGGGTTGCCTACCTGTTCCCATTTCCTTCCTTTCTGGCTCAGTAACTGAATTCCTCCCTCTCCAATCCTGGTCTGCACTTTGTCTTTAGTTCTGGCTATGTCAAAATTCTCCCCAGTTCTACGCTCAATTTGTCTCTCTTCTCTGCCTACGTAGCATCATCAGATCTCAACCAGATCTGCTCTATCACCTCAAACCAGTTTTTGCTTCCATTCTCTCAGATCAAAGGAATTTAAATTCCTCTCATTTTAGTCCTACATGACATTACACTTTTCTGCCCAGTCACTCCCTTTCTTCTCAGCCAGCTGATCTATTCCATTCTTTACTGTAATGTCTAGTCCTGGATCCTTTCTTTATCTTCTTTAGCCTCTGGTGCCAAGTTCCATGGGAACTTGTCCAAGTTTTGCATTCAGAATCATCGGCTTCCACCTCCTGATTGCTTAGACTCATGGGAGCCATGGACATCCCGCCCATGGAAGAAGTTATCTGCTCTACCAGGTACTTGGCCCATGGTCGGCCTAGAGAACAACTGTATACATTTGCAATTGCAGAAGTCTTCTTTAGCCCAACCTGGAAAACTCTCTAGCAGGGAAGCTCTTCATGGAAAATAGTAATGTTTTAAGACATCTCTGATGACCATATTTAAAGTAAGATTGTTTCCAAAGGCTTGCAATTCCATTAAATTCAGGTTGGTTTTCATTACTATATCAAAAATGCATGATCCTGACGGAAAGGATTTCCCTATTCCAGAATATTTTGAGAAAGAACATGAATTACATCATCTCAAAGTAATTTTTAAAGATTTTTTTTATTATTCAAAACTTTCCCTTAGCTTTATTCTTGAAGATTGTGTTGGCAAAAAGTTGGTCAATATTTGGGAAAGTTCAAGAAAACAGGGACTTCTAAGCTTAATTAGTAGGAGTATTACTAGGCTTACTTAGTTCATACTTACTTCCATTAAATCATAGAATGTCCACAGTGATTAATTTATAAAATAAATTACTACTTAAAATATATTAATTTAATTAGAGAATCTCTATAGGAAGATGATTTCATTTAAAGGATTAAAGGATGGCAGATATGAGCACCAGCTCTAACAACTGATGCCTGCTTGGGGTTAAATTTGGTCTTCTTGTGTTTTATTATCTGATACAGCATTTTTATCTGGTTGAAAATTTAGCCATCCTAATAAACTCAAAGCTACACACTTCCAAGAGACGCTTAAATTACACTGAATTCTTAAGTTTCAGATCTTGGCTGACAGAATGAAGTTTTGGAGAACTTCTGATGATAAGCAATCAGGCACTTGAGAACAATTCTGAGCAACTGCACTCAGATATTTAAGTTGATACTCTGTACAGACACACAAGGGATAAAGCAGAGCAGTTTTGAAAATAAGAAAATAAAAAAATAGCTGCAGGTTTAGAGATGATAGCTTAAAATTTCACCTATTCACAAATGATCTGAAGAAAACACAAATTAAAAGATATCAGGGTTCAATTTTAAAGGAATCTCTGAATGAAGAATTTTGATGGTCCATTATAAAAAAAAAAACAACTTGAAGAATGTATTTAAGAACAGTTGTGTAAAGTCTTCAGATTCAACTAACAGCGGAACTGTAAAAATTGTGTACGTCAGACACACGTTCCACATTTCACGCAACTCTTCCCGCAGGCCATTGCAACAGTCTCAATTCCAACTTTAAATTCCACATGTGCAACTCATCTCTCTAAAGCTAATGCTGTGGGTATTGAACCACAAAAAAAGTGGACTTTGACATTTAGCATTTAACACAGACAAATATCTAGGTGTTCCTGCTCCGGCAGGGGGATTGGACTAGATGATCTTTCGAGGTCCCTTCCAATCTCTAGCATACTGTGATACTGTGAAATACACATCTGAAAGTATGAATATTCAGTAAAGCCAAGACTTCTTGAAGATGAAAAGGGAATCTGAGAATGAAAGTAGCTAGGTAGGGGATTTATCTAGAGCTTGTCAAGAGACAACTGTTTCAGACCTTCTTCTTTTGTGAAAGATCTACGTAAAGTAGAAGCATGAGAACTAGTTTTGTTGTAGCAAGGCTAAGTACTAGTAGCAGTCTAATCAAGCAATAGAGAACTTAAAGCAGGCTAATGTATACAGCTTTTGCAACTGCACAGTAGAGCCACTCAGTGTTAACCTGTAAGTAAGAAAGGAAATGAATGAGAAGTGTTTGAAGCAGAAGTATTTTATTGACCTGAGATTGGGTATTAGCTACACTTCAAGTGAAATAAATAATACAGATGGAGGTCCTCAAATTTATGCTACAGGTGAGCCCAGGCTGTTGACCTTGTTCATTCAAGTAATCTATCAGTGCAGGTCTATCTGTGCAAAACCTGCTTTGGACATTTTGAACAAGCTCTTCAAACTATTTTTTCAATTTTTATTTATTTCTTTTCTCAGTTTGTAAGTGACTCCTATCCAACCTGAAGAGACAGCTGCGAAGAACAATCACCTTACAATTCCAAAGCAATCTTACCTGAAGAGCATGCGGCTACTTCTTGAAAGAAATTTTTAGAGAATGGTTCTCAAAATAAGCCAAGAAATGCCAGGGGATCATCCAGTGTGTGTACACTCTAATAAATTGCAACAGTTAGGGAGTTTCATATTACGCTTGTCAACTCATTCTCAACTCATTCGCACAATTTCATTAAGTAGGTTGAAACATTCGTTTTAGAGACATGAATTCAAAACCAGAGGATTTAAAACAGCTCAGAGATAAGTATTCACAAGCCTGATTTGATTTAATAGTAGTTGAAAGTGCTCACTGTCACTCGAGAATTGAAACTGTGGTTTACGTGACTAATGAGAATGAGAAACTTTTGATATGCTGCATGGTAATTTTGTTTTTTCTCTCCTCTTCTGAGTGTGAAATATATATTTCAAATGCACCATTTAGTGATGGGGATGGGAGTGTGAGAAAAGTAAAGTTGGAGAGGAAGAGTTACACAGCAGTAGATATTCTGACTAACGTCTTGAAACTGCCACCCCTTGTGTCCTGTGGGAATATCTCTAATGAAAACCCTACCATGCATGAAGCAAGCAATCACAACCCTTCTACAGCCAACAAGAAAGGAGCAGAATCTTAATTTCCTAACAATGCATGTAGATACTAATTCTACCATTTAAAAAATTACCCTCAAGCTTTAGTATTTAAATACTATGATGAGAAACTTTTGCATAGGGGAAGTGATACCAATAGAGAGCACGAAGCTATTACAAGAAAAATTCACAATGTAAAAGTCCCTTACCAAACCTATTTCAGGTAGAAATTTTGCACACTTCCCCATTTTTTACAGTATTTATGCAATACTGAACTGCTCAAATAACTAGTTATATAATAAAAATGGTGTAAAGGAGATTGTCAGGGCAGAAATTACAAGCAACCAGAGAAGAAAGTCTGGAGAGAAAGCAGAATATAGAACAAGGAAAGATATTTACAGTGTTTTTCCTGGTTTTCTTTATCACTATGAGTAATTTTCCTTCCAAAAGCCTACAGCTTGCAATAACCCTGCAAATGCACACCCTTCTCTGATCTACCGATAAAAGAAAACATGTTTCAGAGGTTAGCAATCATCTCTATGTAAAATGTCTTCGCTTTTTAAAGCAACTTGCATACCTTCAAGCCATCTTTACTTCATTAAAAAGGTCTTTAAAATTATTATCCTGGTTTATATGTAAGTTCTAAGAGAACCTGTGGGGTTTTCTGTTTTGCAGGTCTGTATTTTTACCCCATTATGGATGAAGTGAAGATCACATCATCAGGAGAACATATTAAATTAAAGGTTGTTAGAGTAATTCATTAGTAAGGTATTTATATGTGAAATAATGAGTAATTCAGTAGAGGTGTTACAGAAGAAATAAGGTAAAAATTTCCTTTATTATTTCAATTTTTATCCGATTTTAAATAAATGTGTAATTCTGGAATGGAGAAGAATACAGGGAAGAATAACTGTTTGCACAGTACAGCATTTTAGATATTCCTGATGAAGATTCCAACAACTGAGATTTCTGGCTATTTAATAGGCATAATAAAGTATCTAAACACAATTTCTTTTCTTCATCAGTTCCTTTGCTGTATTTTCTAAATTATTTGGGTTTCCATAGTGTTGAAGAAAATGGAATTACGTTAAAATTCTGTGTTTTGCCCTATGCTTCCTGCATATCAGTATGCAAGTGACTTAGGTAAACTTTCACCAGGTACATTACCCTGGGTTTTTTTTTGTATGACAGACAACCCAAATTTCTCTTTAATTAATATAAAATCTACTCTCCTACACTTAATACTGTTTGAAATTTGTATCCGAGGTTCTAGAGAAAAACTCAGGGTCTACTTCCATTGAGACAGACTAAAATAGGAGTTTAAGTTCTCTTAAAATTGTGTTTCTCCTTACAATACCTCAGTAAAGCAGGGAAACGTGGGTTTTATCAAATTTGATGTCCAAATTGCAGAGTAATTATATCTGTCTCATTTTGATAGTGAGCTGCTTCAAATTCCCATAGAATTTTCTTGCTACCCAAAACGGCTTATCATTGTGGCAAATAGAACTGAATACAAATTGCATATACATGGCTTGCTGGGCAATTTAAGAACATTTAAAATACTTGTCCATCTCATTTCTACTTGTTCAGTGAACTGTTAAGACTGGTCTGTCCATAAGTTCATCCCTCCAGATCTCTTACCAACATGAAGTTTGAAAACAAAAACAAGCTATGCCTAGATCTGACAAGTGGGACTTTCACCAAGAGAAACAAAACCAGCAGGTCTGAATCTGCAGCTGAAGTTCAGGCTGGCACAGCAAAACTGGCCTGCTGGGACATGCTTTGAGATTTCTGGTCTGCTGGAGATGATCAGCTGCAGGGTAGACTAAGTGTTTATGATGAACAACATAAACACCCTCTGGGTGTATGTTTCCAGCCTGCAATGAGGTAGAGGTCTCGAGTATTAGGCCTCAGTATGCCACTTTGCTTTCACTCTGCAATGAACCATCATGCAAAAGGGCAACACTTCCCCCATGCAGGAGGAGAAACAGCACTAAATCCAAGGTACAGTTATGGCAAATGGTTTATGACTTAACCATGACTTATAATAAAAGATAAAGACTTTAAAGAAACCATCTTAAAGAATGGCCATAAGTCACCATGCATTCATTTTCTTTTTTTTTTTTTCTTTTTAAAGGGATCATCTTGCAAAGCAAAAGCCAACTTCTCTACTGGCACCCTAAAAAAACACCTGCAAGTGAAATTAAATCAAGCTAGCCAGGCAGCACAAGCTGAAGGAGCTTAGCATCCGAAATGACTCCCTCAGTGACTCCCAGTAAGCTCTAGCATGTCCTTGATATTAGAACATAGCAAGAGGAACCCTCACTGAGAGAGCAAGTAACTGCTGATGATGCAGAGCCCAACCATCCCCCATTTCACAGCAGAAAGAGAACAAACTACAAAACCATGCTTCTCTCTGTTCAGGAAAAGGGACTTGCTTGCAGTTACATTATCAAGAAGAGCCAAGGAAACGCGGCTAAGTAAAACCAGCAAAAACCTCTCCCCACCATCATTCAAATGTAGGTTGAAATCTGCAACTGTGTAGGACATACTTCACTGCATTTCTAGATCAACTGAATTCTGGTGGACAAAGTTCATTGTGCAACATGGCAAAGGCTGTGTGATGTAGCATGAAAGCATGCTTAGGTACTCAAATACTGGAAGGAAAAGTATTGTTAAACACACATGCCATGAAAAGGTGGGCAATGTGCTTTAACAAATATGCCTGTATGCAGCAGTATAAGAGAAAACTTTTCTGCCATTAAACATTTTGCAGGCTGTGTAGAACATGTCTCCTGCAGAAATGGTTTTAGTGCAGCTTTGGACCTCTCAGTTGTCAGAATTGCAGTGTCCCTTCTTCCACTACAGCACAGAAAGCCCGCCTACTATCCCTCATAACAGTTCATCTGTGTGTTTACACTTTTCACAGAAAGCTTTGCTTTTATTGGAGCTTTAATGAAATACAGTATTTTCCAGCAACTTTCTCCTACTAAACTTGGACACCAACTCACACAAACACAGAGGAAATGAATTTACTCTAAATCTTAAATCACATAATAAAATTATGATTTCTTAAATTAACAAATACATATTTAAATGCTAAATCTTTATCAAAAGATGCAAATCTTTTTGTTTGTGTTCAGTTTGTGCTCAGCATTTTATAAACAAAGATAGCTAAAGCCTAGATTACACATCTCAGTCTTTATAACTTTTGGTATTTTTAAGAGTAGCTTCTGTAAACTCTCTTGCTCTTTTAGTTATTACCTAACTGGATGCTAGCTATTCAGACAAAGAATACTTACAGGTAGCTCCAAAACTGCAGTTCAAGTGATCAAGATTATTCTACAGCCCACATACAGAATTATCCTAAGAATTACAGAATGGCTGAGCCTGGAAGGGACTACTGGGGGTCATCCAGTCCAACCTCCCTGCTCAAGCAGGGTTACCTACAGCACATTGCTCAGGATTGTGTCCAGAAGGCTCTTGAGTATCTCCAGGGAAGGAGACTACAACCTCCCTGGGCAACCTATCCCAATGCTCAGTCACCCTCACAGTAAAGTTCTTCCTCAAAAAAGCCCAGAAGTTACTGCTTACTGTTTAACCAAATCACAAAGTTAAAACCTACAGATGCTATTGAGTGTGTACAACTTTTCTGATCACACTGCATGAGAAGAACATTAATTTTCCACTGACATCCAGCATAGCTTCAAGGACATGAATAGAATACATGAGATGCTTCTAGTCTGCACAGTGATAGCAAGCTTCTTTATCTTGAACCATAAGATTTGAAAAAAAAAAACAATAAAATAATGCTAATGATAATTTTATGTTTTGCATATACATCAAAACAAGAATTTTCAACTACCTGTCTTGAAAGCAGTTGTATGATCCTTTGGAGCCCAATCTTAGTAACACAAATTAGCCCAGTAATAAATCAACACCCCTCTGTGACTCAAGGATTAGCACTAAGTGTAACAGCTCTACCAGAGAGTAGGTAGGGAATAAAGGAAGATCTCGGTGTTCCACAAAATAGGCCTGGATTCTTCTTTCCAGTAATGCAGAAGGAACTAATCAGCGAGGAGGTAAAAATAGAACTTTCAAGGTGCTTCTTCCTAGAAATGCTGAGAACATGGGTACAAGATGGTTGCAGAAGAAACAGGCCATTACATTTTGAATGCCATTAGGATGACTTTGGCTTACAGGCATTGCAGGTGGAGAATGCATTGACAATCCATACAAATTACAAGCAAGAAGCTAGCCAGGAAACCTAAGTAAGTAGTGGTTTAAAGACTACCTTCTGTAAGATAGCCTATTCACATTAAATTTCTTACTATGTTCTAAGACAGCACTGTTGCACAGGAAGAAATGCAGAAAACCAGAAATTATTAGTTTTTGAGAGGAACATGTTGTCTGAAAAAGTTCACACAGGTTCCCCAGAACCAAACCAGCACATAGTGACTGTACTTTCTGCCAGGGTTTGTGTCTGCCTCACTGTTTGTGCTTTATTCCACAACCTCAGGATAAAAAGGGTTTGAGATAACATTGCTGAACAAGAACACCTGATTTGTTCCACAGATAAGAATATCGTAAATAGGGACTTTCGACTCCTACACCTTCAGATAATGCCAAAGCTAAGCACAGTAATTGTGTTATTGCCAGAAGAGCAAATTAATAGGTACACACATAGACAAAAAACAAGTTCTCTTTACAGAGGCTGCATCTAATATCATCCTATGCCAAATGACGTGTTTTTCTACTGGAAACAGCACTCAATTCACTACATGACCTGTGACAGCAGCCCAAGAAATGCCTGGCTTTCAAGGCAGCATGCTAAATTGTTTTGCTAAACAGTTAGTGTCTGTAATACTAATTACAGTGGTGCAGCTTCTAGAGCAAAATCGTTTGAAACCAAAGGTTGTTTAATGTACCATTGGTTTAAAAAACAACAGCAGCAACAAAAAATCACCAACAACCAAAAAAGTTTTCCTAGGGCAGAAGGCAGAAAACAGGGAAAGAAGAAAACATGATTTACTGGTATCCATACAGTACATGTTGCTTAAAATAGTTATTATGGAATCATAGATGAGTGAAAGACTAAAAAAGATATGCCTGGAAACTACTGATGAAATACCAGTTAAGCTAAACCCCTGTTTTTTTTCTGGATGCCAAATGATTATCAGGTCAAATACCTCAGAATAAAGTCAGTACAATGATGGTATAGTTTGCTCAAAATATGCTGACCTTATAAATGAGCCACCACCTCTTGACTAGAGTTTGCTATGGATGATGGATGCCAATTATATCCATCAGAAAACAGGTAACTTAAAATGGGAGATTTTATGATGTTTCTAGAACACATCCAGAATTTAAGCAGGTTTCACCTTGATATTCTGAAGTCTTAGGCACCAAAATAGCACCAGATTCAGGTTCACTTTGAGTCTTGATGTGTAAGATAACAAAGACAGGATGAAGGGAGGGAAAGAAAGGATATTCTATACAAATGCAACGTGCTCAGTGTTTTCTTAGTGACTGTGGTTTGAGAAAGCAGAGCAAGTGATAGCGCAAAAAAAAGAAATAAACTGATGGGTGAGATTACAAATAGCAAATTGGGATGTGATGCAGGAAATGCCTGATTTCCCATTTACTGCCCTTGCAGAATCACTCCTCCTATTCTGGTAGTTACTAGCAACCTAGAAATAAGTTGCATTAAAACCCTGTGCGTTTGAAACATTGCCAAGTGTAACACGTGGGGGAGTTTCACCGTCTGCTCAGTCTTCTGCCTTCTACCATCTCCACAATCACAGGGTTCACATTTATTGATACCATGACAGCTGAACTTTGTTTTTAAAGAAGTTATAAGGAGCTCAGCACTCCACAGAAAAACCAAGAACATTTTCACAGGCACAACTCTGCACACAATGTTGTCCTTCTACCTCCTTTGCTGTCTGATGAATGCAGTATTTGCGCTGAAGTAAAATTAACCTTATCTGAGTGCTAGTAACTAAGAGAACCAAAGGACGAAGAGAAATACATAATTAAAAATGGAAAGGGGTAATAACAACCCAGCATTTGAGCAACTAGAGCAAAGTAAGCATCTACTTGACCACTAGGACCACAATCAGATATAAATCTTGCTTCTCCAGCCTTCTTCATATTGTTTTATTGCTATTTTTACCATGTGGTTAGTGTGCTATTTTCAGAAGTAACCTCAAAAAAAAATCTTTTGAATGGAATGGTGGAACTCAAAGCTCAAATGCTTGTCTCCAACTTTCAGTTCTGTGTGTTTCAAAATTTTATTCTGTCTTGCAATTAGTAACTGTCACTACACATTTCCTACTCCAAAACTCTGCATGCAGCAGAGCTTTAAAACCACTGCACGTGCTGACTGTGAAACTGAATCTCCACATCTGGTTTACAGGGACTCAAAATGAAGCAGCATACAAAAATCTAGTTTGGATGGGTGGGGAGGAGGAAAAAAAAAAAAAAAACCAGAAAGAAAAACCCCAAAATAAGATTCAAAACACAGAGTGAAACATTTAACTTGCAGGAAGATCAAAGACTTCATTTTACAGTGATTTCTATTAGTTAGCACTGGCCTCCACTTAAATGACCCACAGAATAGCTTCAAATACTTCAGGACTTGTGCTAACATACAAAATAGTAATTAATACTCCAATCCTCTGGTGCACATCTATTGTAACTTCTACAATTATTTAATAAAGCATGTGCCATTCTTCCTACTTCTCAGCTCCCTCCCTTGCCCCCACTAACAAATAATGTATGTGCTGCAGCAAAGAAAACCAGCTATGGAGAGAGAACTGATGGCTGTTGCACTAAGAAACCAGCCTGATTCAGGGAGATAGGGCTGTGGCCAAATAATACTGTTAACAGCAATTTATTTCCTCAGAGTCCTTATCTTGTTCATGAACAAAAAAGTAAACCACATTTGTCTTTTACATTCTCTAAATTTTCTGTCACAAATGTCACAGTACATTCTTCTACCACCTATACCCCTCAAAGATACCATTCTCATGGTCCTAAAAAATGTGTTCTGTTGTTTTGGGTTTTTTTTTCTTAAATTGGTAGTGTAAAAGTGGAAGAACAAGTAACTAAAATTCCTTTTTGACACTTAGACAACAGGGTGTTCTAAATATCCCCATTGAAATGTGTACCATCCCACTTCAAATGCTGAAGCTCTTCTTCAATTTGAAAAAAGTTATGACAGCAGATTTTTCTTCTTTTTTCTTGATGGAGCACTGTACTTTCACAGATGATGAAAATCAAACAGAAAGGTGCCCTTGTGAAGAACAAGTTCTCATACTGAATCAGTCAAGAAAATAAAGCAGCTAGTGATATTGGAGAGAACAGCTCAAAGCATTGGCTTTTCTGACTAATACTTTCAGAGAAATACTGTTTCAATCCTATTATCACATGCAAGTATTTTACATCCTCCATAGTAGCATTTATTCAAGATGAGGCAGCACAGTGGTAAAAGGGTGTTCAGTGAATGATGCTTTTTGATTCTTGTAAAGAAATGGCTAAACATCTCAACTCCATCCCAGTTAGTCTTACTCTCCATCCCACAGTATCTCCCACCCAGTCTGTCCCCTCCATCTCTCCCCTCACCATCACAATACCCCTTGATGTCTTCTACATTGCCCAGCTATTATTGTGTCAATAGGCAGTGGAGGTTGTGGCTGGTTCCACGCTACAGAGGCTGACTGGATAAGCAGACTGAGGGGAAAAGAGCTACTGAAACATTCACTTTGGCCTCTCTTTTATCCACTTAGTAAAAAAATTAATTTTATTGGAATTCTAAGGAACTGAATTATTGTTTTCCTGATAAATGAAATAAGAACTGATAGACTAACAGCATGACTGCAACAGTAAAGTCTTCCAAGAAATCAGAATAGCACAATACCTATAAGCTTTCAGTAACAGCAATTCACCACCCCCTCTTCCACTGGTCACTGCCAGCAATAGCAGAGAAGCGTTAGAAAAATGTTCTGCCCTCTCTCATCAGCTTAATTCACTTTTTATCTCAGAGATGTATCTTCATACTGTATTAGCAGAAAAAGATTCCAAGACAATTAGTCTATTTAAAAGATTTATATATCATCCTGAGTTGTTTCCCTGCATTTTATTTCTCCTTATTTTCATCATTGCTAGTCCAAAGCATTCCAGATTTTGGCAGCAGAAAAATTTTACCAATTCTGAAGTAGACTACTCCAGTATCCTTTTACTTCTGGCAGAACTGAAAAACATTGTGACTGAATGCAGCTGTAAATGTACTCTGGCCATTCCTTTGGTCTAGAATTAAAGGCAATTTGGAAGGACCATTTTACACCTATATCGTGTGATAGTGAGCACTCCTGTGACAAAGAACTTCCATTTCTCCCCAGCTAAGAAGCTAATTCTCAGCAAGCACAACAGATGTGGAATACATTGTTTTCTCAATGATGCTGAAATACCTCTCCCAATTGCTCTCTTGCTGTTCCATTACATCCTCCCAAAAAAAAACCTAACACATAGGGCTTCAAGAGACAGGCAATAATGAGATCTAGTGTTTTGACATTGTCCTTAACCATGCTTTAATTCATAGCTTCCAAGCCGTTCTCCCCTGCAAACATCTGTACTATACACCACTCTGAAATAACATTGTGGAAAAAAGTAAGTCTTTGGGTGTGTATAAATATATACACGATCGTAAATCTCAGCTTCCCATTCCAATCAACAAAAGCATAAAGACTTCTACCAGGTAGCTGCAGCAAGGTGTGAAAGCCCAGTTCTCTTCCTCCTATTCCCCTCTAATTCAGAGTACACACACAGTGTGTGTGTATGGATGTATTTCAGTATGGAGGTAAGCCTTCCAGTTTGGCTTCTAAAGGGAAAAAGGCTATTATTATTCTTGGAGATTTTCATAACCAGGCCAGTATTAACTAAACTAAAGCTGCTACTAGCTGAAAGGAAACATTATTAAAAATTCTATTTCACCTGTACTCTTTAACAGAAAGATAAGACAGTTTTTAAGAACTGAATTTTTCAGCAACAGCCCAGCTAAGAGAAGCCTTATTTTCCTTGAAAGTTTTAACCTTTTCTCAGCTGGGTCTCTTGGCCTCCTGCTCCATGAAACAGCCTATTATTCTTTGAACTATTTTTAAGAACCAGGAGTATCTGATGTTATAGAATATCTGAACTTAATTTTTTTGAAGTAAATTCCATAGGTTTACTATACTTAAGACACTGGTGTGTGGTATTTTTCATCTATAAAATTCAGTTTAGAGTCCTACTGAACAGTATTTCTGCGCTCTATATTTAGCCTTAGTTGAAGAGAGGTAAAAGCTAATAACTTCCATGATCTGTTACTTACACAATTAGCAGAGCTTACTTAAAAGGGCACACTGGAGAGCTACTGGTTAAACAAAAAGACATCGCTACCATAATCTGTTAAAACTGCCTGTTGGCTCATTTTGTCTATTTACTTGTATCTTTATTAAGAACTGTAGATGGAGAATTTATAATTAACAGAAAAGCTAAATGTGTCTTTCAGATCAATATCTATTTAAAAAAAAGCATACACCATAAAATATGTGGAAAATGATCATAATAAACCTTGTGATTGGTTTAGTATTACCATTACATAAAAACACTATGAATTTAAACTAGAGAAACAAAAATAATTTAGTACCTGATTAAAGAAGCTCAGCTATGAACTCATTCATTTGGTTTTGGATGAACTCAGAGAATTTTGTTTTGACAACAGAATTATTAAAATAAAAACTACCCTTTCAGTCATGAGAAATTCACATGAACTCTTCAGTGTTGTTCTATTTCTAGTGATTTTTTTACCTGTAACTGAGGGACTTAGCAATAAATGAAATTCATCTATTCATGTATTTCAAGCTCTCCATGCCAAAAAAAATCCAAATCAGCATGGAAAGTGCACTTACACACCACAAAATGCTGAAATATTCTAAAACAAGAATATTTAACCCTAAATTGCTTTAAATAAGAAAACGCAAACAGGTTTTGTCATAAAACTATCACTTAGACTTACTAATTCAGTTAGTACCAGGTAACATTTCTTCCAGTAAGTACTTTCCCTACGCTGACATTAAAATACACCTAGTAACAGAACGTACTTTATTAACAGACTCTGAAAATATTTGCACCTGAGACTATCACAGAAGCTGATGAATTATTTTCCTACATATATGGGAGGACAGAGGTAAATAGGAGCACTCTGCCCAAGAGCTCCCTTAACTGCACTGATGCAAATTTTCTTTAAATGCCGTCTCATAAAAACCTAATTTTTCTCCACTTGTAGACTGTTTCCTTGCTGTGCACAAATTCTTCAAAAAGGTATCAGCCCTGTTCACAAATGCATGACTGCTACCGTATTCTATACCAGATTTTACACAAGTCACTTTTCTGTCGAACACTATGCTGGTTCTAAGTTGAGGCATCAAAAATTTTTAACTGAGATAGTTGTTTCAGCAAAGCTGAGAGAAAAAGTGAGCTGATACTCTAGCCATTTCTCTTCTTTCTTCTGTCAGAGATTCCTACGAGCACTTCTGTTCAGCCCTTCCACCCAACCAGCCAAATTATGATCAGAAATGCAGAACAAAAAAAAATTTAACTACCAATATGTCATAGTAAAGAGCAACTTAAGCGTGGTGCTGCCTCTTAACTAGAAGCTTGTTAGACAAAAAAAATTATAAGCATTCTAGATCCTAGTGATGGCAGAAAAATTTTCCAAGTGCAACGTCTGGCCACTAGCCTAACAACATAGGCTTTAATTAGGGCACAGTTTAAAAGAGAACACTAAGAATCACAGTATTTTAGTTGAACATAATTATCTTTTAATACACCTTGGCTTATTTTCCTGCTAAGGGAAACTACCAGAATACATTAGCTAAAGCAACAGATTTCTAATCAGTTTCTCTGAGTCACCTCAAATTGTGGAGCAAAGCTTTGCAATAGCGTCCCTCCCTTTTTCCTTTCCATCCACAATTCTTTTCTGAAACTAGATATTTCCTTTTGTAACTGTCAAAACTGCATGTGACAGTCCAATGATCACTTAGTGTACTTACTACCTGTCATTCCAGCGTAGTCTTACATTTCTATTTAGAGTTTACAGTAGCTTTGACAAGATAACAATTCCAAAAGCAAGTTTCTAGTTGTGGGACAGATACAAGCAGGCTTTACAGTTCTGCTGGCCCTGTATTCACAATACAGATCAAAAAAAAAAAGTATGTTCTTAAAATTTAATTGGTCTAGTGACAAAACCATCAAAATTTTAAAAAGTATAAACAGCAACAGTATTACCATGGGAAACGAAAGCTTGTAGAAAAGGTGTAGCCTTAACTTGAAAAGCATTGCTACTACCGACATAAAAATGTGTTGCAGTTTCGGTATTTCTTACATCCAGTTGTAGGGCTTCCCCCCCGTCCAACAAACATCTGATCAAAAGGAACATCTGCTGCAGAAAGCAAAGTCAGCTGCCAATCTACAGCTGACCTTCAAAAACTTAAAAGGCTCTAGATAAAGCACTGATGATTGTTTTCCATTTCCCATCATCTCAGACGTTCGCACAAAAAATGAATCCATTACATACCTGCAAAACTTGCTCTTCTGAGGATGACACAAACGGATCCATTTGTTTTGGTTAACATTATGAAGGTTTTGGCCTGCAACAGCCAGGAATAGTCTATCTAAAAGTCTCACAAACAGCAAGTCCTACCTAGAGAAGACTAACATCTTCTCCTAGTATTTTTATAACAAGGAATTCAAAAGGTACCTCAAGGGTTATTAAAGTACCCAGTATCTTATACTTCCCTCTCATCTCGTTCACAAATAGAAAGAAATGGGTAAGTTGCAGCATGAACATTACAAAAAGCCACCCTTCAAAATTAATGAGGGTAATCAGTAAAAGGTTTTACAAATGCAAAATAACATTTTTATTACCCCATTTCAAAGCCAGAGCATCTTCAATGTGAGAATTGATACTTTAAAATGTGATGAACTGAAGCAAAAGGTTACCCTTATTTTACAAGGATGAGCAAAGTAGAACCTGACCTATCTGTCAGAAAAGTCAGGATTTATACTCAAGTGCCTGGTAATTAAATTTAGAAAGGGTAAGTCTTCAAGTGTTTCAGTTGCTCTGAATGACAACAGAGTTCTAAAGTTTAATACTCTTTCAGGTATGAACTGAGAAACTGTACTATGTTCCCATGGCAGCTGAGGCTGCAGTTGTTAAACCACAATTAAAAATGGATATTTACTGCTCAAGTACAGAGAGCTTATAAACTTGTTGAAAGGAACAGGGCAAATAAGCAGTATTGCCATAAAATGGGCGCAGCACAAAGGAACAAAATGCACCGACCACTTGACTTTCCTCTGAGGTAAGGGCTGCTGTTCTCCACTCCAATCCACCAAATTACTCCTGCAAAACTTGACCTTTACGACTGTATCCCTGACACTGAAAAAAAACTGCTCACAGAAGAAAAAACAACCTGCACATTTGAAAGACAGGTTAGGAACCTGTAAGCATGCTTAGCAAGCCTGTTTCTATTGCAGATGAAAGATGCAATCTGTGTTTCATTTTAAACATCCTCTCACATCCTTTAACTTCTAATCTAATAAACCTTAAGGAGGTAAGTATTGCAGTGATTGCTTAATTGTCCCCATCATCTGCAGGCAGATAATCCAAACTACTGACCTTACTTTTTGATGGTTTGGGTTTTTTGTTTTGTTTTGTTTTATTTTTGGTGGGGATTATGTTTTGTGTGTGTGTGTTTGTGTGCTTTTCTAAAGAGACAGAAATACGCCAGAGCAACTTGACTTTAAGATGAATACGCATTCACACTACACAAAGCATCTCAAATAGTCATTCAAAGCCAACCTACGAGCAAGGGCTTTGACACAATCGACACAAATCTAAACATAGAGGCCCGTTTCTGAATCATACTCCATTTCATACACGGTAGGATGGGGAGAATTAGAATGAAGAGAACCTATCCATTAGACAACTTAGCATACATTTCCCTCCTGATAGTTGAGTGACATACACTTCTCTGGACAAAGTGAAAGTTGCTTGCAATTGGCTCACGAAAGAAAGGAAATAATTCTTGCAAAGGCTCTCCTCCTTTATTATCATGGGATCCAAAGTTATGTTTCCATTAGCCCCAAAATATCTGTACCAATTCAAAAACCTCTTTTAGTAGAGGACATATCCTCCCTGAACTGGAAGAACGGTCAATCCAGCTTTGATTTCTGAAGCTCTGATACTGAGCAGAAATTTATGTGCATGTTCGTAACACCAAAAGACCATACAACATGGCCTGTTTGGTACCACTACCTACAGAGCGTCTTTTGCTGCCAAGCATGTTATCAGGAGATCTTAAATACTTAATCCTTACGAGTACACATGAACCTTATTTCCCACTTGCTGGTATTTCCCAGCTATGAGTTCTGTAATCACTGCACTCTTAGCAGCAGATAAAGCACAGCTCAGTTCTACCTCAAGATTGAGTTACTGTGATACTTCTGTATTTAGGGAGCTGTAAATCACCTATGATGCTGCAAACTCTGACCCACAGTAAAAAGCAGTACAGAATTCATGCTACAAATCACCTTCCTCAACTTTAACCAAAGATCAGCAAAATACTTTAGCTGCTTAGCTGCAAGATTACAAAGGAATGAATCCCAATTATTTCAAGTGGACTTGAAAAGTACAAAGCATGACTGCATCTATTATCCTAGGTTCATCTGGCATTGAAAGAAAGAAGCTGACATACAAAGTGTAAGGGGTCTAAAGGAAAAGAAAACGGCAAGAAAAGCACTACACCCTGTGACAATACAAAGGCCACAGTGGGGGGAAACAACAGATACTAGTATCTATCCAGCCTCGCATCAAGAAACAAAATCCAAACACAAGAGGCCTGTCATAGTACTGTCATCCCCAAATTCTTTGCTTTGCATTTTTGTCTGTGTTTAAAACCATTAAAATGGAACAGAGGGGGGAAAAAAAATAAAAATAGAAACCTTTGACTCCAGAGCTATAGACTAGGATGACTGCTTGCTGTTTCCCCATAAAATCTCATGACAAAATTAAACCCTTCAGGAAGACAAGTCAAGCTACACTGAGCTATAAAGCTCAATTATGAAATAAAAGTGCACAGAACATAATATTCTCTCAATATCCTAAGAAATCACAATTATAACCAGATGTGAGAGTGTAAGAATATGAATATTGTTTATACAGCTGTAGAAAATCAGGAATGCAAGATAGCAACATCAATAAAAGTGCCTTAATTAAATGCAAGCTGCTGAAACACAGAAGGCCTCCCAGAGTAGCATTTCCTTCATAAAAATTTAGATTTACTAACAAGATGCTCAGCAATTTAAAATGCTAAGTTGATAGAAACACTATGCAAGGAAATTGGGTCATCCAGTATATGCTAAGGGTAGTGATGCTACATTTTTCCAAAGCATCAAAATGAAGGTGAGAAGAGGCCGTCTTGTTTTTCCAAAGGCCATATGATCCCCTGCCCACACTCATTAATAAGTCATTTAAGATTTCAAACTATCAAAGCTTTTATCTGAAATTCAGTATGTCTGTTTACTGTTATCAATGAGATTGTGGAAGAGCCAAAAGCAAAGCAATAGGAAAAAACAGTAAATCAGTTACTTCTGTTATTCATGTCATCCCTGTATTTTTAAGTCTATGTTAATTCTAGAATGTCTACAGACAGTATCAAAAGAAGATGAACACACCTGGATATTCATTTATGTGTATCTAATCCTCTGTGCCTGCACAACAGAAAGGTCTTTTCATCAGCCCTCAGTAAGATCAACAGATCAGCCAACACTTCTGTACAAAAACTAGGGGGGCAGGCAGGGGGAGGGTGACACAATAAGAAAGCACAGGGGGATGAGTCAGCCAAAGCAGTAGAAAACAGGGTATTAGTTCTCAGTGTTTTGAGAAAAAAGAGGGATCCTACAAAAATCTTTCTGCATAAATTTACATTTTCTCCGACAGAATGACATCTATCTATAAATCCTATACAAGTTTTGAAATAGAGCTAGAGTACAGTGAGCCTCAAATATTTATACTATTTTAAGTTTTAAAGTGAAGGGAAAATACTCTTTAGGACAATCCTAAATTTGAGGAGGGCTCTAAACAGGGGTAAGAGCAATTACAGAATACATTTTCCCTGTTACCTACTTAAAATGTAAAATATATGTACATTAATAAAGTGAAAGTTCTTTATTGTGCTTGTGAAGGACAATTCCTACATCCATCACTTCTCACTTCTGACGTTCATGTAAACCCAATAGCTAGAGTGTAAGTTACAAAGTGACAGTCTGAAAACATCTTGTTTCCACAGCAATTTCCTTTTGGTAATGGCAGCTTCAATGCAAGTGACAGCCAAACTTCTGCATTTGGAATTTCAAATGATCTAATTGAAAGGAGTTGAGTTTTAGGAACAACTATGTGAAAGTTTTAAGAAAAAAAAAAAGGGGCATGACACTGGATAAACACTTATCCATCTTGGGCATGAACTCAGTAATGTTTGTGAGAATATAGATGAAAACAGCAGGGGTCTGGTATGAGTAGTTAGAGAATTGCTCCTGTTTGGTTTTCAAAAACAACAGACAATACAAGATTTTGATTCTTAAATTTATTTTTAGCAGGATATGTGTACTAATGGATGGTGACATCATTAGAAGATAGGTCCGTGTCCACCACCTGCAACAGAAGCTAGACAGATGTTAAAGAAAACCATTTAAGAGTTAAAGATGACACTACTTACCCAGAGCAGACCTAAGTCACCTAATTAAGAAATATAGTTAGTTATTGATGAAGACATAATAGCTCTTATTTATCTGTTGTCAGAATTTTCTATCAAGACTTAATGCATACATTACCTTGATTTTGATGGGAATCATGCACTTCTGTTTACAAACAACTGTTAGAGAAACTTACTATTATTAAAAAAATACTCATGGAAAGATTGGTTATTCAAAGTTACTTACCTGTAAATATTTTTCTTCAGAAAATAAAGTATCTGCAAATTTAGGTCTAAAGCTCCCATCTTAAGTTTAAAGTTAGCAAGAATTCTCTGGGAATTCAAATTCTAATATTGTTAAACCAGATCAACAGCAAGTAACATTTCTACGTTCTGCTAAGAATATAACCACTTGTTTCTTTCCATACCTGGGTATTTAACAAATAGGTAGGATCTCAGCAATGTAGTTACAGATTAGCAATATTAATTCAGAAAGAAATGAAGTCTTGATACAACCCAGAGATCACTTTATACTAAAATGTCAATTGACAGAAGTCTAACAAATGAAACAAGCTTTTCTAGAACAAGTTCATTTGACAAGAAATTAAACTTACAACAGCAAAACCTAGGGAGAGACAGTTCAGGAAACAGAGTCTCAAAGAATTAGGTGACAGTCCCTTTCCCAGTGCTATTTTAAATAAAAAGGCCAAGAAGCAAGGCACAGTCTGAGCTATGATATTTTCTAAGACTGTAAAAACAGAGTCCTTGCTTCAGAAAATGCATCTGGCTACAGGTATTTTGTATTTACATCAGAAGAGAGCAATTTCTTTAAAGTAACAAAAAAAAAAAAACCAACACCAAAACAAACAAACAAAAAAGGTAAACTAAGTCAGCTGGCCCTACAGACAGTACCATGAAGACATCCTGATCTTAGACTTCAAAACTTTGGAACGTTTACCAGCCTGAAATTCCCAAAACAAAAGGAACTACTGCTAATGAGCTTAAAGCCACTTTACTTAACACAAGTTTAGAAACTTGATTTTAAGGTTCTTGTTCTTTCTTGGTTCATAATTCTTTACTAGTACCCTGGGTTACTTCACCTTGGCTCATAGTTCTTTATTAAATAACCTGCATTTATACCACACTGATTAGCCTAAAAACTTTCTTGCAGTTTACCTCAACATCCTAGAACTTCATCTCGTTAAAACAGACTGCTACGGGTACTATATACTGCTTTCTATCTGCACTACTAAAACTAAGCCTGCATGTATAATGAAAACTAAATAGGCTGGAAAAAAACAGACAAACACTGAAGCAATTACAGTTGTAACATTACCTAATGTTGAGCTGGTTTAACATTTGGAACACAAGAACATTGTTAATAATGTGCTGGAAGCAAAGATCTAACAGTGGCAATTAAATATTTACTTTTGGAGAGAAAAGTTGTTTAGGCAAACTAAAAACATTTGCAAGAACAAGCTTTAGCGAAGAATGGACTAAAACAAAACATTACGCACTTCCAGCTTATGTTCCTTCTCTGCAAGGAATTCTTTCTGACATCGGAGAAAGTCTGACAACATTCGCGTTAGCTGTTTTCTATCATCTATTTCAGCAGCCAACCTGCCATTGTAATCCGCCAGCAACATACATGCATCATCTACCATTTTGGAAAGTTGTTCTCCAGACTCCTTATCTAAAAAGCAAGCAGAGAAAAACAAGTAAAGCTGTATTTCACTATATACTGTTAAGTTCTCAGAACCACATCTCAGTTACTGGGACCCAAACCCTCACCTGTTATTCTGTCTAACAGGGACACATCCTGGACCTCTATAGGCAAAGAAGCTATTCTCTGATGAACTGCTGCATCCCCAGAGGCAGCGTTTTCTAGTTCTTGTAATGCTCTAATGAGATCTGTGGTCTGAAAGAAGCATGCAAGATTGAAAACTAGTTTAAATAAACAGATCCTAGTACAAAACAGTATTTCACAATAAGCTTATGGAATAAATTTGATGGTAATTTTAGCAGCATTTATGATGTCAGCATAGCAATATTTTATCCCCTCTCAGACTGGAAATAAAACAAAGTCAAGCCATTATTTCTCAGAACACTGCAGTGTTCCTAGTTTTAAAGGTCACCTTCCTAAAATAGATACTTCATTTAAATTATTGATGCAAGACTACTTCCAAGTCTTTTATTTTTGGCATTAGTGATAATTTTACAGTACCTTTCATTTTACTATACATTTTCTACATTATTTTTTTTGTAGCTTTGCTTCACTATTGTACCAGACTAGATCAGTGCACTTCTTTTGGAAGTAGGGCTGATGTTCATAGAAGCCCAGATGTTTGTTACAGAGAAACATACTAAATTGTGATTATTTGAAGGAAGCCATTCTTGCCATAATAAAATGGCTTTTGAGATGGGACAGTATCACTAAAAAACAAACAAAAAAACCAAAACCACAAGAACTATAAAAGCCATAACAATGCTAGGTAGACAAGAACTTTCCCCAACCATCTTGATTGCAACATTGAGAAGTATTTTACTCCTAAATCGACAATAACCTTATTCTAATACATGTGTTACTTGTTACCGCTCTGGAAACCAAATGAGAACTTGAAACGTTGTAGAAGCTAATGCTGAAATCCTGCTGCGCACAAAGCTGGGTATCTAGTTGATACACTCCGGTTTAGTGTCAAACTGACTTAGGGTTACAAAATGCTCCACCTGTAACCCAAAGTACTGTGAAGGAGTTTCAGGTCTAGTCAACCTTGCTCAGAAACCGTTCATTCAAAAGAAAAGCAGAGACCACTAAAAACCAAGAGTAACTGAAAAATTCTATGCCAAAACATATGCAGACAGAATTTTACAAACATGTTTTTACCTGAGGAGGGTCAGAGGGAGAACTTCGAGGTGAACAGTTATTTTCATCAACTTTTATCTGTTCATACGTGCGCTTCCTCACCTTTCTGTCTCCATCTAAATAAAAACAAGCACAGCAGTCAGGGAAATAATATTCTAAAGAAAAGACTGAATTTTCATACACACATAAAATACTTACACAAAGCTTGCCTAAGTTGCTCTAACACATCGTTTTCATAAACAGACCTTTCTTCCCAGATAGACAGCACTCGGCCAAGGTGCTTCTTACAACTCTCGTCAGACTCACTGTTACAAGAAAAGCAAAAATCAGCACTAGGTGAAAGTACAGCACTGCTGTAGGATTATGTCACATAAGGACTGTGACATGCCTTAGCAATATCAAAGTATGAGAAGGCAATCTCAGAAAATAGCAAAATCACATTTTAAAGAAAATAAAGCAAAGACCAGTTCAACACGTCTTAGTAAGCATAAAAAATGGGCCAGCACCCAATTCTCTTTCTGTTTGCTTGCTTGACCCATGGATCTGTAGGTGTGTAGCCCTATTACACAAACACTGCAAACAGGTTTGTGTTGCATCAACAGCTGTGTACCATGTGAAAATAATTCTGTATCTAGAGTCTAGAATCATCATGCAACAAGACGAATGGCTGCTGGGGAAAAACAAATCATACACCACCAGTAACGAAACACACCAAACTGCTGTAGCACATAAAATACAGACTGAAAACAAGCCTTAATACAGCTAACAGCTTTCTAAGGCAAAGGGGACTGAATGCAGATGAATTTACTATGCAACTTCATCCAATATCGTTAAGACTGAGATCAAAAGAACACTGAATAAATCAAATTAACAAGACTTCCAAGTACAGAAATAGCACACAAAGACTAGCTGGGTCAGGAGAGATGCACTGATGACTTCTCTATTACCCCTCAAATACAGTACGATGAAGGACACTGCACATAACAGTATACTGTACCTTGAAACATGCTTAAAAGCCTCCACTATTACCGGAGCAAAATCTTTTGTGAATTCTGGTCCTTTCCTTTTGCTGTTCTGTATGACATCATTGGCCAAGTACAGGAATGTCAGCTTCCTACTTGGTTTTGCTAATAAAGAGAGTGATAAACAAGAATAATTAGAAAACTTACACAAATTAATACCTCTTTATCCATATTTATGCTAAATACAAAAACCAAATCAAGCATGTTTTTCCTATTCTCATTACTGCTTACAACATTTCACTCTAGTTCTGTATTTAAAAATGTGAGAAGACTTTGGTCACCCATTGGCTTTTCCCTCCCTTCTGCTGTAACTCTGCCCAGATTCTTCCTCCTTCATAATATGAGCTCCTTCTAGCACCATCTCCAAAAATAAACAGAAAACAACATGACACTCTATAGTGTTCTTCAGTCCCCAACTATTTTCACATGCTTTCCTGAGCCTTATGTGATTTGTGTCTTTGGTAGCCTTCATGGATTTCTTTCCAGTACTTTAACTTCCCTTTAAGCTTGAATTTCTGACACCAGTGAAGTCTTTTGCCAAGGAGTTTCAGACCCACAAACACTTACATGAAGAACCTCCTCCTTCCAGTTTTAATTTCAGTCCTATATAAAACCACCCCTCATTCTCATATTTGAGTAAACTGAACAGTCTGTCCCTACTCAATCTCTCCACACCATTCAGATACTTCCCTACCTTATCTTCTAATCATTAATACGCTCATCTGCGTGCAGCTGTAAGATTAAGAAAACACTTCCAAAAATCACTTTTAGGCTTCTGGGGTATATCTCTTTTCCAAGGATCTCAAGCATTCTAGCCCATTCCCATTAACATTAAATAAATTACAAGCTTCAAATTTACAAGTTGCTTTTGAAAATCTATTGTGTATTTTAAATGTTCCTACTCACGGACTTTCATTTTCCACCCCACTTCATCTAATCTTCATTAGCCTACAGGTTTCTCAGAGCTGCAACTCTTATTGCTACACTTCTAACCTTGCGTTAACATCAGAAAAATTTCAGGCTCCATTACCAACCACACAATCTCAGTACACATGCTAACTTTAAAAAAGAGATTTCTCTTAAAAGACAGATTTAAGTTTCTCTGCCCTCCTGAAGAAAGCAGCACTGTGGTAAAGCCTTTACATGTTCTTTAAACAGGTGCTCAGCTCCCAACATGATTTGATTTTGTTAATTTCCACTGCAACCTCTCAAACATTTAGAACCACCACCCTCACACAGAAGAAAAAAAATTCAATGTTGGTATGATTCCATTCTAAAGAAATGCTTTTGAGAATAAATTTTGCACTATAGAAAGATTTCCCTGACGGACTTATCCTTGGAGTACCGAATTTTTCCATCCCCTTGAACAGACATATCCAACAAGATAAGATAGTTCTGGATTAAGGGGAGGGTGAGGAAGTAACAATGGTTACAACTGAAAATGAACCTATCTCTCAGAAGCAAGGCAAACTAAAAAGTGGCAAAAAAAGAATTAGTTTTGAATTGCTGCACATAAGGCAGATCTGCTCCAAATAATGAAGTCACTACATGCAACCACCTTGGAATTAATCTATTTGAGTCAAAATCTGGCTAAAATAAAATGAAGACTTTATAAACTTATGCTACTTAATTTCTATATTAAAACTGACACAAACCAACACATCTCCTACCTATTCCTCCAGGTAAACCACAGCTCTGACATAGAAAGCTTTGAATTAGTCAGAGAGTCTTAGAAAACATATCTTGTCTCATGAGTGTACCAAAATGTTTAACGTTTGTTAAAGCTGACCCTGACCCCTACCCCCATTTCTTAAATAAGCCCAGAATTAGGACTCAAAATTTAATGAAGCAGGCTGTTCCCTATATCCTCTGAACTGCATGCAGGATAGATCCCTGCCGATCCATTTCACAGAAAAAGAATCATGTTTTAAACCTCAGAGATGCAACTCATTTGTGACAAGCCAACTTCCTTGTTTCCAACAAGTAACCATCTTGATGGTAACAACAGGAGATATATGTAGTGCCATGAAGTCAGGTGATGTCGATTTTCACAAAGCCTTGACTATCTATTCACTACATTAAACAGATCAATATACCATGTTTGGAAAAAGCATGCTAAAACCCAGAAGTCACTCAAAACACTATTAACTCTATCTGTGGCTTTGGCCAGAAATTCAACTAAAATTCTACTCTTATGTTCGCAGAGAAAATATGAAGAAAATTTAATTCCTGTTGCTGTAAGAATGCTCTGCAGAATTCCAAAGCTAAAATGTTATCTGCTCTCAAGAAGTGCTCCTGTCCAGTTCACAAATCTTCAGGAGTTACATACTGGCCTACTATCAATCTGCCTTACACATGAGGCTAAGGTGCAATGTAACACTTAGCAACTCAGGTTGACAACCATTAGCTGAAAAAATATGAAGTGTTCTACCACTACCATGACTGTAAATTAACTACAGAAGTCTGAAATACAAAATTAAATTCCAGACTAGATGGATCTGTTCTGATAAAAAAATAAATAAGTAAAAACCCCATCTCTTCAAGAGTGTCTCTCTTCAGTAGCACTTATAACAGCTCTTCAACCCTGGGCTTTGATATACCTCAGAACACCAAAATGGATCAAAGAACAGCTACAGACCATTTTAAAAAAAGTGTCTTCAACACATGGCAAGGCTACTAGCAAAAGTTCCCTTACTGTCAGAAGAAAGTGAAAGAAGAAATGGAAGATCTTAGGTTAAACAATGATCTGAAAGGCACATACTGCCAAAGTATAGTGTTAGAAGTAGCTAGCCCACACTATCTCTGGTACACTAACAGGACAGTCTGCAAACACAAAACTGCAAAGAATGCATCCATGTTGGATTGAGTCATCTTTTCCGACACTCTTCTGCAGTGTTCACATAACTCTTCTGCTTGTTTCAGTTTTATCTACCATTTACTCACCAAAGCAGCTCCCTGAAGCACTGGATTCTGAACACTTTAACAGGTGCTGGTTGGTATAAAGGCCATATTAAGCATCCACAGTGAGACTAACCAGGATTGGCACCTTGCAACCGAAACTAAGTCTGTCTCAAAAATGTATCTTGTATGCTTGTATGCTTGTATCAATGTATCAAAATTGTATGCTTGAAACCACAAAACTCAGTGAACTATAATGCTGATGAGCCACCACTTTAGTGAAGAAATTCTAGAATTTTACCTTGGAAGGCAGTAAGCAAGTTATCTTCACTCAGGTTAACTCTGGTAATCAAAGCCATCATAGCTCTATTCATCTTCTCCAGGTCTACCTCCTGGCATTGGAAATTGAGCTCCCATGAAGATTGCTAGAAACATGCCCATCAGTGTCATGCTCATCTATACCTCTTCCCTAGAGCTGAGATGTATTTGCTGTCTTAGACACACAAGCATAAGGGATTTCACCTATATCCCACTACAAATGTATAGTCTATTGATGCATCTGAAAATCTTACATCAGGCTTTCACTTTCTACAGGCTAGCTCTGCTATGAATGGAAACATCATTTAACAGAAGGTTTTGAGAAAGTGAACATCAGTAGGTTAAAATCCCACAACAATTACCAGCACTAAACAGTTTATTTTTTTACTAAAGTTCTTTAACAAGGATTCAAATAACGATCTGACTCAATTGCTTTTCAATTACATTAGTTTATACATACACAGCAGAATATGAGTCTCAGCACCTTCCAAAAATCCCTGGGACATTTCCTATATCATGACATGCTCACACCTTCACAAAAGAAGTTAAATGACTTCTCTGTAAACACCTGACAAGCTCTCATGGTTGAAGGTAGTAACACAGCTGTAAAGTCACTTTTTGACTTGTCCTTTCAGACAACACAAAAATAATATAATCCATAAAAGGCATGTTGTACAACAAGCACTTCATCTTAAAATACATTAACCTTCTGTTATACAAAAGTTAAACTAACTGTTCAACACTGCACTGTCACCTGATTTTCCTGGTGAATTTTACCAAGGTTTAAGAACTGCTGTGTTTCCTTTCCAAAGACAGGAATGAGACTGCCTACAGAATGTGCATATTTGAGGGTCCAAGTGAGTTTGGAGGCTAGTAGACGAAAGAAATGCAGCATACAGCTACTGCTGGGAAAGAGGCCATCAGCATCAAATTACCACAGGCATGTGAGAAACTTGGTCACAAGCCAAGGAAACCCTTCTGAAATAATTACTCTGCAGAAGCTTCCCACTGTAGTTGGTATATCCTGAATTATCTGAACACGTGAAACAAACCAACTCCTTTCATTGCCTCGCTTGGCTGGTACAATGCCAAGATTAATATAAATCCACAGCAATAACAGTCTTAGGATAGAAAAAATACACCACACCAAAGTATTTAAAAGCAGAATGGTGAAACATAGGCAGGTTCAGGTAAGATGCGAGGACACAAGTGGTACAGCAATAAATCAATACAGATTTGTACACACTGCATTCTTTCAAGACTAGTATTAGGGAGTCAACTAGTCAGGCTGGATTACACAATCTAAACGTGACTATTTTAAGTGAGAGATTCTGGCATCGCTCATAAAATTACCTATAGTCAGGAGCAACAGATAAATCATTATGCAATAAATACATCTCTCTAACTTGACTTAACTTACATTCACCTGAAGTGTTGCCTGCTGTTGATCTCCAAGCCTTTCTGTATAGATGAGAAGATTCATGTGGGTAAGTGGGAAGCACAAGCACCTCTGTCTTAAGTATCTCACTGGCCTCCCCAAGAACACCTGCTAACCAGTGAAATCAGTAAGCTATAGTTTTATTTTAAATGTTTCTTTTTAAAAGAAAACCAAATCTATTTATTCTCTCAGGTGTATCACATTGGCCAATGATGCTATACCACCAATACGTAGAATAATCTATAACCACCAATAAAGAAAGATTTCTTCTCTACTATGTAGTACTGAAAAACTGCACTACATAGTAGAGAATTGTTTTAAATCAGGAACTTTTTTCCTGAAATCCACTTCACATCTGCAGAGCAATATATTTCCACTACTTTTGGTTGTGGTTCTGCTCCAAATCAGAGTATTAGAGTAATTCAGATGTAGTATAACTTGCAAATCTGGTTTTAATGTTGCTAGATCTTCTCAATTTGCCTACAAAGAGCCTCTAACTTCCAATTTTCAGCAGCACTGAGCAACTGCCACAACAGCCACTAGCTTCAGAAAAACATACTGCATCAATGCCAACAGCTATAATGACTGACAACATAAACAATAATGCTATGTCCCAGCAGCAGCAGTAGACAAACAGCCATAAATAATTAAAAATAATCACTTCTTATACCACTGAACAACTTCAACACCTGGAAAACAACAGAAAGTTCAACCATAATAAACTGGAACAACATGTAAACTGGCAGGGCTGAGTGCTAAAATGTCCCTCTGTGGCAGCCCAGATGTACACAACTGTTACAGAACTTTAGCTGTCTTAAAGACAATATACAATGGCTCTGCTAACCTGGATAAGCTTTGCAGTGAAGACACAGTGTAACACAGGTGGGGCGACAGATGACAGCCAAAACAAAGAGGTCAAGTGATTACAGAGGGCAGGTTCAACGTCAGTTTCCAAGACTGACTTATCTATGAGATGCCATGAGAGGCTCTGAGGAAACAGATACTTGAATCTGAAATTAGGTTTAAAGATACAACACAACGACTATTAAAATATCATGAGGATGTAAATACCTAACAAGTGACAGGGCTGGACCTGGAAAAGCTAACAGAAAATTAGTTGACGGGAAAAGTAGTACAGAAAAATTACTGGAGTTAAAATTAAAAAGTCCCATACTACCAAACTCAAACACTTAGCAATTTTACTTTTCTTGCTTTATAGAAGGAACATGAAAAATTTTACTTTTTAAAAAGAACATGCTTTAAACCAGTACAGCAAATACCACATGAAGACTACTGAACAAGCACCTACTATTCATCCTTGAAGGTTGATGCTTTGAATTATGGAATTGAAATTTTAAATTTCAAAGCACACAAACAACAAACCCCTACAGCTGCAGGGTATCCTGAAACCAGAGGTTAAGAGATGTATGCAACAGAACATCCGTTCTAAAAAGAATATGTCTTAACAGTCTTCATCTCAGAAAAGCCTCTTCAAGGGGGCTAGCTCCTAAGGGTTTCCTCAGTGGCTGCAGGCTTACAAAACAAAATTGCATGTGTCATGCCACTACTTAGTTAAAAAAACAAAACAAAACAAAAAAAACCCAACAACAAACAAATCAACCCTTTAAGTCAGCCCTTTTATAGACACACAAAATTAAACAGTTTTAACAGGTCCACTAGTTGCATTTTGGGAATGACTAATGTATTTACATTACAGTTAATTAATTAGTACTACTTAAGTAATTAAATACTGAGTAAGCTTACAACTAGCAAGTGTGTAACTATTTAACTTCAAGTGTTACATTTCCTATATCTGAAATCTAGCTGGAACAGGATCTTTTTCCTCAGCGCACACTTTTCAAGCCTTGCTAAGCTTTCCCTAACTTTAACTCAAAAGTCTCTGTAACCAGGCTATGGAGCAACATTATCACAGAACTTAATTCACAACAGTTACTTTGAAGCAATCATGAAGGTGACATATCACGAGAAAAAAATACTTTCCTAGAATAAAAATCCAAACGGCATGATAATCTCATTTTAATAAGACATTTACTACAAATGAAGAATACCCTCCCCACCAATTTATTTATTCCATAAGTCAACCATGAAATTCAAAAGAACACAAACTAATGATTAGCATAAGCCAGTGCTAATACAGGCTGCAGTCTACAGGCGAGATACTATCCTCACAGTCTCCTTTCTGCCAACACCAGCTTTCCATCAGGAAACTCATCTATTTCAAACTAATTATTGGGTTTTCATCAGCAGCACAGCACAAGATACTGTCAGCAAAAAAAAGCATCAGAAATATTTTAAGACATAGCTAACCAACAGCAGACTGGAAAAGGAGCTGTTCTGTTGTCATTGGAGACCTCTGTTTATCTGTCAAAACAGGAGAAATCTTTGTTATTTCATTACAGTTGTAATTTAAGTTAAATTCTACTTTTCTCATCATTTTACTCATCAGTGAACGAAAGATCAATGAATGACAATCTATTCTCTATCAATCACAATAAAAGATGGTGGGGAAAAGAAAATCCACCACTATATACACTAAAATGTGGAGTATCTTCAGTTACACCTGATTGGTTTTGCACAGATGCATAATTAGGAATACTTAATACCACAAGCTCTGCCACAGCCCCACCCTTGTGGCACCATTCACCCATGCATTTTTCATTAGCACGTATCTGGGGTCAGTCATCAAACAGAATGTCCCTATACTCAGTCTCTTGAAGCATATAATCTGCAACTCCTGATCTAATTTCATCAAACTGTTGGCTATATAAGATGACATCCTTTCCTTATATATTTGTGCATCTGGCCAATTCAGAGCTATCTGAAGAGTACTTTCACAATACCATCAATTCTAGAATACATTACACTAGCTTTCCTCCATTTTTTTATTCTTTCTAAGAATGACCCTATGAATTCTACATGCCAGTACTTTAGGAACTACATATTAAAGTTATGGTAGTATTAGGGGAAAAGCATATATGCATGCTCCTTCAATAATCAGAGTTACATCAACTCTATTGATGCAACCTTAGCAACACTGGAATTCAGCGAGACAAATCCAGTGTAACCACTCCACGTTATGACAAAGATGGGCAAGCTCTGACTGTTCTCCAAGTTTACACCTAAATGCAAGAGATCACCAAGAAAATCAGTGAAAGTTCAACTGCAGATGAAGGTTTATGAAACAGATTATTTGTACAGTGCCCTAACATTGGCCCTGAACACAATCAATTAATCCAAGTAAACAGGAAGGGACTAAAATTTTATGCTGCCCAAGTTATACTCGCATTTGAAAAGCTGCCTCTTCACCTCTAACATAATACAAAGACAATGACTATTTTAAAAATTAAAGAATCAGAACCAAATATGTAGGAACAAAAGAGCTGTGATCCTAGTACTTGTTCTCATGAATAACTAAAGATGTCTTCAAAAAGGTTCATGCAAGCTGATCTGATGCAAGTGATCTTTTTATTTAGCCAGAGAAAATGCAGTATCACACTGTACTGTGTTCAACTTGATTATACAATATTCCATGAGCCCAAAAGAGAGTAGGCTGGAAGGAAGGTCTGGAGACAGGGGTGACAATGAAAAATGAATACAATGAAAGGAAATAAAATTTGGAACGGCAAAGTTCATTTTCAGTTTTAAGACAGTACTGACTAGCAATAGCAGCAGACAGTGCCAATAATTTTTATGTCCATATTCCCCAGAGATAATTTTTCTCTCATGTAGGAGGAAAATCATGTCTCTATGATTTGGCTGGTGGGCAAGTCAGAAACCTTAAAACTTACTCTATGACCTTATTGCCAGCATTCTACTTTGTGATGTTTTATGCAAGTCACTTCACCACAGCATACTGGTTTTCCCTCTCATTTTCCACATGCTGACTGCTTAGAACACTAAATCAACCCCTTTGGGGAATAGGAACCACATTACAATTATATGCTGCAATTAGCAAAAAGTTAGTACTGGGCCAATGTAAGCTAACATTTATAAAGCTCAGGTACTATTTATCAGAGATGGAAAATCAAAACATACCCTGTGTATATTAACTATGCCAGCTTCAAAATGCAGTGGAAGAGGAACATAGGAAAAAAGCACTAGGCTTAAAAGCACAGAAGGAAAGGTGCAGAACCCTGAAATCACCTAAGCTGCTCCTACCTGACACAGAGTATCAACGGCTTCTACACACCCTTGAAGGCTGGCTTCCAAAGCGGTCACTAGAAAAATCTTACTCTGAAGAAGCAAAGGCTGGATAACAACTTCAACAAACTGAAGAGGAAAATAATTATAGCAGCTATACTCATCCAAAGCTCAAAACAGGCTTAAAAGTGAAGCCAGACATTGAAAGCTGGCAGAAAGCAAAGCATTCCCATGAGTTCTTAAGAAGATTGTTACCCTTACCACTCAAAGCCACCTTAGAACATGTATGCCATATTTCATAGAATCATAGAATGGTTAGGGTTGGAAAGACCATCTAGTTCCAACACACTTGCAACAGGCATAGACACATTCCACTAGACCATGTCACCAAGGGCCCTGTCCAAACCTGGCCTTAAACACTGCCAGGGATGGAGCATTTACCACTTATTTGGGCAACCTGTTCCAGTGCTTCACCACCCTCACAGTAAAGAGCTTCTTCCTCATATCTAACCTCATTAAATCCCTGTTTAAGTTTCAAACATTTCATTTTTCCAATTAGTCAAACAGCACAACAGGCAAATTAAGCTAATATTGAAGTTAAGGACTGACCATTAGTGTTACAGATTATTATAAACTGGTATTGTGCATTTTAATTAAGGTGAGCAACCAAAACTCTGGCTTTGTTCCAATTAGCTTAAGATACCTTTCTGATATCATCCAAAACACCAAACATTCGAGCTGGCTGTTTAGAAGGCCCAGAAACGTAAAATGTTTCAGATGCAGATGTTCTCAGAACAAAAAAGCATGCTTGCAACAAACATAGTGAAAATGACCCACATGAAAACCTACAGAGTTCATGGGAACATCTCTCCATATTATATTGTACAGTTTATTATTACTTCATATGCAAGATATTTAAGGGTAGCTCATCTACTATGATGTTATGCCTCCTAACCAAGAGATCACTGTGATCCAGCCATGCACTCCTTGTATTCCATTACATATAATAGTCAGCTATTCCTCCTAGTTTTGAGAGACTGAGTGGTTCCTCTTTCTTAAGTCCTGTAACAGCTTAGTCCTGTTTTTCCTCTCCACTTGAAAACCTAGCCTTCTACTTTCCCTGTTAAAGAGCCACATATTAATGGAGCTCCAAAGGAAACTACCGTAAAACCATAACACTTCCTAGAGCAAAGCAGAATTCTAGCAAGAGACTTCTTTTTCTTAGATGAGACAACTGAAGATCATATAATTTTCCAGTCAGGTCAAATAAACTTTCACATGCCATTTCTGCCTTTCAGTCCCTAAACCTATAGCTGCAAGTTCTTTCCTATTAAAATGAAAGCCAAATAAGAATCTAGATCTGCACACTCAACATCAGATACTCAATACAGCTTAAAAAATACACATTTCTGTTATGCTAACATTTGTATTAACCATCTGGCAAAAACAGGAAGTAAAACTCACTTTGGACATACTAAATTGTTTTTTCCCCAGAATATTCCCATCCTCAGCTGCCCTACAAGAACAGTCGCTGGCATAAGTGGACAAAGCCCACCGTGTCAGGAAACTCAAGCGGTATTACAGCTAACCATCATTACAGATGACGAAATACAAGGCCTAAGAAGGGTGATCTTGAAAAGCCGTAACTACCAGTACTAAAACAAAAAGCCTTAAGCCCTGTGCTTGCCTCCTTCCTTCCCTTTTCCCACTTTCCATTAAAAAGAAAAAAAAAAAAAGGAGTAAAACACCAGAAGCGGCCTCCTCAGAAGCATCTCACTGAAGGCGGAATGGGAGGGAGAAAACAAGCCAGGGGAGCGGAGAAAAAAGAGGGAGGAGAAGCACCTCCCATCCCCCAGTCACGAAGAAACTGAGACGCGGGGCTCAACATTTGCCCCAGTAGCTCCGCTTTCCCCAGTTACTGGGGCGTGCAGGCCCTCCCTCCTCCCCATCTCGACAGACCGAGGAGCCCTGCCGCAGCAGCCGCACACTTGAGAGTGGCCTCCTCCCGCCGCACCGCCCCCCAAACCCGCTGCCCCCGAGGAAGGCCGCACCCGGCACCCAAGGGCGGAGAAAGGCCCAGCAGGGTGACTGCGCCAGTGCCAGGCTCACCTTTGCGCAGCTCCCGCTCCCACACGCTGACGATGAGCGCCGAGTGCTTGCGGTGGTGGATGAGCCACAGGCTCAGGGTCTGCACGCTCTGCTGCGAGTTGCTCAGCTCCGACAGCTTTCGCTCCAGCGCCGCTTCTGAGAACGCCGACATAGCCGGGCCCAGCTCGGCTCCGCTCTACTCAGCCTCGCTTCTGCCGCCGCCCCTACCGGCCCGGGTCGGCCGCACTCAGTCTCCGCCTCTACACCCCAGCAGGGGAGGAGCCGGACGAGCCCCGGCCCTTCCCGCCTCGTCTCGCCGGCCGCTACTCCCGCGCTCCCCCGCAGCCCGCCGCTAACAAAATGGCGACAACCGAGCCTCCCGGAGTGCCGCCCTACTCCGCTCCGCCCCTCCCCTCTTCTCATTCCCCACTTCCGGCAGGGGCCTACAATGAGGCGGAGCGAGGACCGAGGACCGAGGAGGTGGATGTTAGAGCGAGTGCGGCCTGTCGCGTCTCTTCGAACAGCCTCCGCACGGCCGCAGTGGTGCGGCCCTTAGGTCCGCTCCGCCTGAGGGAGCTGGGCGGCGGCTGGACTGTGGTTTGCTTGGTGGACCCCTTAGCTCCCCAGCCGAGATCCCTTCTGGTGGCTGCGCTCCTGAAAGCTGGTGAGGGTCAGCCGAGTCTTAACCAAGTGACTTCAGAGAGGTTTCTCAGTGAACTGTTGGGGGCCCTAGGACATGCAGAGCAGAAGCAGGCTTAGGAGCCATTGGTGCAAAGCTGCAGGTGTACCAACATGTTGCTCTGGGAAATAACATAAAAAAAAACAGACGTAAGTAAGTCCCCAAGGCAGTCCAGGCCTGCCAGTTTCTGCCAAATGCCATAGCAGGTTAATAACTCTGACACTGGATGTGTGGTATTTCATATTTGCAGGTGGATGTGTACTCGACAAATGTGCCTGGCCACATTTTTAAAAGCCTTTATTTTATTTCTCATTTATGGCATTGACAGTATCATGCAATGACAAGATTATGTGCAAAAATACTTCTCAGTTGTTTCAAACATGCTCACTCAAAGCTCTGTTGAATCCTTGCTACGCCTGCTGTTTCGGCAGTACCAAGGGAAAACGGTGCTCTGCTCACCTTTGCATTCTCTCATAGATTTTGACTTGTATCATCTTAAGTAATTTTTCAAGCTGAATGATCCAAGTTAGTTCTTAGATGGAAGGTACTGTATGCTGCTTAGCATGAGAGCATTTCTAGTATTTATGTAAGCATTTCTGAGGAACAGCCTCATGCTCGCAGGCCTTTGTTCTTATGGGGGACATCAACCCCCCTGACATCTGTTGGAGAGATGGTACAGCCAGGTACAAGCAATCCAGGAGGTTCCTCGATTGTGTGGAAGACAACTTCCTTCTGCAAGGAATAGAGGAGCCGACAAGGAGAGGTGCCATGCTTGACCTTGTGCTCACCAACAGGGAAGGGCTTGTTGGAAATGTGACGCTCCAGGGCAGCCTTGGATGCAGCGATCATGAGATGGTCAAGTTCAAGATCCTCAGGACAGTGACAAGAGCATGCAGCAAGCTCACTGCCCTGGACTTCAAGACAGCAGACTTTGGCCTCTTCAGGAACCTGCTTCAGAAGGTTCCATGGGATATAGCCGTAGAGGGCAGGGGGGCCCAAGACTCTTGGTTGATATTCAAGGATCACCTGTTACAAGCTCAGGAGTGTTGCATCCCAACTAGAAGGAAGTGCAGCAGGAGGGCCAGGAGACCTCCTTGGGTGGATAAGGAGCTCCTGAGGAAAATTCAAATGAAAAAGAGGCTTATAAAAGGTGGAAGCAAGGGCAGGTGGCCTGGGAAGAATACAGGGATGTTGCCCAGGAAGCTAGGGACCACGTTAGGAAAGCTAAGGCCCAGTTAGACTTAAACTTGGCTAGGGATGTTAACGGTAACAGGAAGGGATTCTATGGGTACATTGCAAATAAAAGACAGACTAGGGAAAACGTGGGCCCCCTCCGTAAGCTATCAGGAGAACTGGCTACCCTGGATTTGGGAGAAGGCTGAGGTTCTGAATGACTTCTTTGCTTCAATCTTCACTGGCAAAGTCTCTGACCACACCACCCAAGTCTTGGAAGGCAGATGCAGGGACTGTGAGAATGAAGACCCTAGGTGCACTGTAGGAGAGGATCTGGTTCAAAACCATCTTAAGAACATGAATGTGCGCAAGTCCATGGGACCTGATGAAATCCATCTGCGGGTCCTGAAGGAGCTGGTGAATGAAGTTGCTGAGCCACTGTCCATCATATTTGAAAAATCATGTCAGTCAGGTGAAGTTCCTGACAACTGGAAAAAAAATGTAACCCCCATTTTCAAGAAGGGATGAATGAATGACCCAGGGAATTACAGACCAGTCAGTCTCACCTCTGTGCCTGGCAAAATCTTGGAGCAGATTCTCCTGGAAGGCATGCTAAGGCACATGAAAAACAACAAGGTGCTTGGTGACAGCCAGTATGGCTTCACTAAGGGAAAATCCTGCCTGACCAATTTGGTGGCCTCCTATGATGGAGCTACAGAACTGATGGACAGGGGTAGAGCACTTGGTATCATCTACCTGGACTTGTTCAAAGCATTTGACAGTGTTCCACAAGACATCCTTGTCTCTAAATTGGAGAGACATCAATTTGATGGATGGACCACTTGGTGGATAAAGAAGTGCCTGGATGGCCGCACACAAAGAGTTGTGGTCAATGGCTCAGTGTCCAGCTGGAGACCAGTAATGAGTGGTGTCCTTCAGGGATCGGTGTTGGGACCGGCCTTGTTCAACATCTTTGTTGGTGACATGTACAGTGGGATTGAGTGCGCCCTCAACAAGTTTGTCGATGACACCAAGCTGTGTGGTTCGGTTGATAACGCTGGAGGGAAGGAATGCCATCCAGAGGGACCTTGACACGCTTGTGACGTGGGCAGATGCCAACCTCATGAAGTTTAACCATGCCAAGTGCAAGGTCCTACACCTGGGTCAGAGCAATCCCAGGCACAGCTGCAGGTTGGGCAGAGAAGAGACTCAGAGTAGCCCTGAGGAGAAGGACTTGGGGGTGTTGGTTGATGAGAAAATGAACATGAGCCGGCAGTGTGCTCGCTGCCCAGAAAGCCAACCGTATCCTGGGCTGCATCAAAAGGACTGTGACCAGCAGGTCGAAGGAGGTGGTCCTGCCCCTCTACTCTGCTCTCGTGACACCTCACTTGGAGTATTGTATGCAATTCTGGTGTTCTCAACATGAAAAGGAGATGGAACTGTTGGAACAAGTCCAGAGGAGGGCCACGAGGATGATGAGGGGACTGGAGCACCTCCTGTATGAAGACAGGCTGAGGAAGTTGGGGCTGTTCAGCCTGGAGAAGAGAAGGCTGCATGGAGACCTCATAGCAGCCTTCCAGTATCTGAAGGGGGGGCCTATAGGGATGCTGGGGATGGACTCTTCATTAGAGACTGTAGTGATAGGACAAGAGGTAACAGGTTAAAACTTAAAACATGAGAAGTTTATATTGGATGTAAGGTTGGAAGTCCTTTACTGTAAGGGTGGTGAGGCACACTGGAATGGGTGCCCAGGGAAGTCTGTGAATGCTCCATCCCTGGCCATATTCAAGGCCAGATTGGACAGAGCCTTGGGTGGCATGGTATAGTGTGAGGTGTCCGGGCCCATGGCAGGGGGGTTGGAACTAGATGATCTTTCCAACCCTAACTATTCTATGATTCTATGATTCTGGCCTTCCTGTTGCTGTTCTAGAAAACACCTAACATCATTTCTTATTTTAAACATCACCAACTCACTGACATTTTCAGAGAACTGAACTGCCCGCCTTAAATCCTACAGGTCAATTCTGAATCATGTTTCTGTAGCTAATGACTGCACTTAGTGTCTGTCTCAGATAGTATTTTTAATATTTCCATAAAATTATGCCTGTGTTAGAAAAAAATGTTCATTTACCATGCTCTTGGAACATCCTGGCAACGGTTATCCACCTTTCAGGTATCCACCTTTAAAACAGAGTATTCCTATAACCTTTCACACATCCAGTTTGTCCTCACCCAACAGCAGAAAGCTTGTTATGAAAAATAATCCTTTTAAAACTTCACAAAGATCTTTCTCCGTATGTCTGACATTCAGAGAAGATGTCCCGGAGGTTTGTTTTCAGGCAATTTTCTTAATATTGGTTCTTCGTGAGCTCTACGCTTTAAACATAAAATATTGGTGAGGGCAAGTTGTGAGTTTTACGAGCTTTTTACTTGGATTCTATTTGTAAAATCACTGTACCATGAATGATTTTGAGAGACCTAGGAAGCATTTTGCAGAAACACTTTTGACAGATATTAAGTGAGAAGCTGCACAGATCCCTACAGTCTCTTTTTCTATCAGTTCATTTTGATCATTATGAGTGAAAGAACCTGCAATATATTGCTGTTTTTGCCATGTACAGCAGAGGACAATGGCATTAAGTAGAACTGGCCAATGAAGTAAAATTAAGACAGAGCTAACATGGATGCAAACATTAGAAACATGAAATAGGAATGGTAATCTTGTAGCTAACATTCAAATGCCATTTACTAGAGGTATATATTCTGATATTAGAAGGAGAAGCTTGTGGGCAACAATGGGAAAAGAAACATTTCTCTTATGTGGGAGAATAGATTACATGAAATTTTGGTGTTAAATCAAAAAAAGATAAGGAGAAAGAGCAGGAAATTGGTAGATAATTTTGGTAATGATTGTAGAAATGTTCATTACTGTTTCCTCTACATATTTCATCCCATATTATCAGGACATTTTAAAACAAGAATAAATCGTCTGAGATATTTTTTTCCTAGTAACTATACTAGGAAATAAACTATAATACATTATAATACTAAGAGAGTGATTTATCATCTGTGCATAACATCATGTGTAATATAATATACAGCAAAATTGAGATTTAACTTTCCCCATGAATCTTTGTAGCACATTTTAAATTTGTGATTGTAAATGTTTACATCAGTAATCTAATTTTACAAGCTATTCTTATCCAGTCAGTGAATGGAGATTTACCCTGAGACTTATTCAGAGTGAAGTGCCTCTCAGACAGGAGGTATGCACAATGAAGGGTTCATTTGCTGTGGAGCTTTGAAAACCTTGGCTTTCATTCAGAAAAAATTCATACATTATTCACCTGCCTTTAAAAAATTCACCCATGTCCACAGGAATGGAGTTGCCAACAAATGGCAAGTTTCCTTCCACTCATTCCTGTGTACAAACTGAAATAGAATCTTTCCTAAGATTTCCAAAGAGTAAAATTCTGCACTGCTTCCCTTCTGTCTGACCACCATGGGTTAGTGGTAGTCCGCTATGTTCTCCCACTCCCAGAGAAAGGAGCCCAATGCAAGTGTAAAAGACAATGACTGCAAATAAATTACATGGTCAGTGTTTTTGTAGAACATGGGACTGGGAAGCTCTAGGTAGTTCAAATACGTAATTACATATCAGATTCTGGTCACCAAGAGGCCATCCTTATTTCGTGTGCTGGTCACAGATTTTTTGTTTCTCTGTTCCCCTCTCTCAAGGACATCCAAATAATTTTTTTCATAAGAGGGGAATTTATCCCTAGTAGCAGTTGGAAGTTTAAAGTTCTGTTACCTTGAGGGAGACCTGGGAAGTGTTAAAACACGAGAAGGGCTAATCTGTGTCTAAACTAGCAATACTTATGATGCAATGTAGGAAAGGAAAAAAAACAAAACAACAAACCCAACAAAACACATCAATCCACATCTTTGCTTTTTCTCCTCCAAATATCTGAGAATTTCTATTATCCAGTTTGAATTCAAAGAGAAGTCTTGCTTCTACTGAGGTGTTAAGGCACACAGCATCTTGACTCTACTAGAGGTCTCTCTCAAAAGCAACCATTCCGAGCCATAAACCTGTTATGGGTGCCTCAACCCCTCCAGCTGATCATCACAACATTGAACCCTGTTTCTTGGACTGCCTGTCAGCAAATCTAGCCTCTGGTACACTTGGAGGCATAATCATAATCAAAATGAAAATGCCACAAGACAAAGAGCATGATTTTCTTATCAATAAGCATTTGAAAGGTAAGACAACAAAAGATAATACAGGTTATTTTCTCTGAAACTGGCAAGAAAAGGCAAAACTTAAAATGAGATCAGCATCAAAATAGGTATGGCAGATTGTCCCAGATAGGGCCAAAGGAATGGCAAAAGTGGCAGCTTGTATTGGTTAACAGAGTCCCCATAGAGGGAAAACAGGCAAAGCCACATGAAACTGGCCATTGTCTGTACTCCAGTGATCATGCAGTTTAGTGGGAATAGGCTGTTATGCTGTACAGAAAAGTACTCTCCCTGCCAAAATCAAGAGTTATAGACTATGTCAAAAATACACACCATCTGACTACTCTGCTATTCACCAATCCTATGTATCTAATTGCATTGTTTGTTGATATGAACATGTCTTGGTCTCTTGAAGTAATTTTTAACTTTGTTTCCTCCAGGGCACTCCCACCAAACAGCTGTCACCTTTAGAAGTCTTTTTCTCTTGAAGCTGAGAGATGTAACTGGGTGGTTTGTTTATCCTTATGAATATTCTCTGCTTCACTAGAATTGTTTAGGAATCCTTATTTTACACTACTATACAGAGTAGTAAAACGATCTATGTATACATGTACTGGTTTATCAGTATGCATTGTTCATCAGCCATGTGGGATTTGAGCTGAAACAAGCTTTTGCACCAGAATAAACCAGAGCTTTCTCTGAATGAGGCTGACCTTCAGCATTTTTATCTTTGTTTTACAGCTCTTTCTCAAACAGTCCCACCCACGAGATGCAATAATATTAAAGGTTTCTTTAGACTTGTTTCCTGCCTGAGAATTTATGTTAGCATACCTACTGCTACCTGAATATCAGAAATACAACCCTGGCATATCAGTTCTTTTTTATTGTTCCAATGTCTGATCCATTCAGTGTAACAGTTTCTGGAGTTTCATGCTTAAAATTATTTTTCCACTTGTCCAACATGCTTGTGCATCTCACAACCCAATTCTATGTAAGTGATCCTACTACCCGTATCCCAGTAAGGGCATGAAAACTGGAGAAATGCAAAAAGAATATGTAATATAGCTGTAAAATGATTCCTGACTGAGAAATAATTATTCATCTAGGTAATTTCTTCAGAAACATTAAACCCTATTTGTTATCTGTATAACAAGAAGCATATCCCTGTCAGAAATTATTAATCAACCAATAAATACTAATTTGAAACTGTGTGAATTCCTGCAGACAGAGAATAAAAGAAAGCTTTAATGGAAGGAAGCCCACTGAAGTAACTTACAGGAGCTGCTTGTTGGAGCCAAAAACCCTCAGGGTGAATAATTATTCTTTTACATGAGTTCCTGCCACTAAGCACTTCACCTTTTAATGTCATTCATTAAAGGCAGAAATTATTTGCTACTTAGGAGATTAACAAAACCCACTTACTGCGATATATATATATGATCCAGCAAGGCATTCCCATATTTTATGGAGAAAGATAGATTGTACAATTGAAAACAAAACAAAACAAAACCTCTCTTGAATTTCTGTGATTTCTTTGGCCCTCTGTAGAGATGTAAAGATGTTTTTAGAAAGCCTTCCTTTTTTCCTCAGTCAGGCATTCAGCCAGACAGCTCTGTACATCCAGCTTCTTCATCATTTTGCTATTAAGTGAAGTCATACTATGTAAACATACACTGTGATTAATATATGGATGCAATCAAGTCCCAATTTTCCTTAGTAGAAAGAGTGTTGTAACTGTGCAAGAAAGCACTCTAGGGTATGTATTAATTCAGGTGTGCAGAAAGGCATGAAACATTAGACTGAGTAATTTTAAACATCCGAGCAGTGTATTAATGGATCATTAATATGTGCCCTAGCGTGTATATAGATCTTAGTCACAGAATAAAAGTTATAAAGCATATTCTTAATAATAAATAATGTCATCTTTGCAAGGAAAAGGAAAATTCTGCAGTGTATTGATATACTGTGTGAAGAACCTTTTTGAAACTTCGGAAAACAAAAATTCAAATTAGACTTCAAATCAAAGGAAGTAGGCTGGTTCACCTTTGTGATCCAGTAGAGGATGTGATGTACCAGAAACTATTCGACTGTAGGAAGCAGGCACTGGATTTTTGTTACTGTGTACTCAGCTCATTGTTTTGGAGGTGATGGCTGCCAGCATACTGTGCTGTACTACCACAAGCATAGCCAAGGGATTTAGGGAAGCACTTATTCACCTTTACTCAGCACTCATTAGAACACATCTAGAATAGTGCATTCAGTTTTGGCCTCCCCTAGTGTAGGCAAAATATTTATAAGCTTGAGTAAGTCCAACAAAAGACCACCAAGATGGTCAGATGGCTCAAGCATGGAACCCAGGAGAGACAGAAGAAACTGGCCTTGCTTAATCTGCAGAAGTGGAGGCTTTGTCTAATACCTATGAAAAAATAGAGTGATTCATGGACATGCATGATGAGTGTCTGACAAACAGTGGGAATAAACTGAAATGGAAGGTTCCAACTAATTATAAAGAAAAAGTTTTTTTCACCACAAGGACAGTCAGACAGTGGAACAGGTTGCCCAGAAAGATTTTGCAGTCTCCATCCTTGAAGATGTTTGAGACTCGGCTGGATAGAGCCTTGACCTCCCTGGTCTGACCTTACACGTCACCCTCTTTTGAGAGGGAGGACGGTGGAGTAGTACTCTAGATTAAGTCTTTATACTATACTATTCACATTTTTTGAGCAATATACTTGTACAACTTGGTCTGTACTTGTACAAGTTCAAGTACAAATCTACACTATAGGGCTTAGCTTGCTTAGCTCACGTTAGTTGGATCCTTTGGTACAGAGGCTACTTGTCTTCTGGAGTGTGCTTACCCTCAAACTCCTACTGATCAATGAGCAGGCTGAGTGGGATGGAAAAGTCTGCCGTTAGAATTGCTACTGCACAGCCATCAGCCAAATCTTCTGCATGCTAGCCATCAGTTATGTTGCCAAAGCCATCAATTACTTCAGTAGCCACAGTTTCCCCATATGAATGGGGTGTCCATAAGCAAAATCCATGTATTTTTTTTGATGCATACTAGCTCTTCTCTCTTTCTTACACTGAAAGTATACCCGAGAATTGCTAGCATGCTAGGTGGCTGTTTCCAAGGGATGTTTGTTTGTTCAGCCTAAAACTGTGTTTTTATGCCCACTTTTTGAGGAAAAAGTGATAAATGAAGAGAGGAAATGTATAAAGGAAGATTGTGCAGGCAGTAGAGGTTCTTAGTTTGCTCTTGCAACATCTTCAGTAACATGTCTCAAGCACAGTAATTTTGCCAGTAGTTGTTAGCGACACAGTCTTCTGCTGTACTTGTTTTCTGTGCCATCATTTTGTCATACCTGCCTCAAAACATAGTCAGAGTTGGTGATGGATAAGCAGTTGTGTGCAAGAGTCAGCTGTGAATGCAATGGAAAGTCCATGTTTCTCCAGACACCTGTGATTTATAACGTGGTGACCAGACATGCTGTCATTGTCTGGTAGTGGTCCAGGCTACCATATGCTTTCTCACTGTGTGACTCTGCTGTCCTGTCACATCTAGCCGCAGCTGCTGCCCAGTTATAGTAAAACCTGTGGAATACCTATGGAAGTGGGATTCTTATTTCTCTTGGGAGATGGTGAGCAGGGGGGAGGAAAATTTGGAAGCAAGGTAAGGATACTGTAGCTGAGAGTGTTGTAGCAATGGTGGGAGATTGGCTGCCCATAGGCATTGTTATCAGGCATTTCCCTTCTGGCTGGAAGAACCTGTGACATTCTGTCCCCAGGAAACAGAATTTCTAAACTAACATGCTTTCCAGAGATCTGCTCTTACCCCCCCAAAAAAGGAAAACCCAACCCTTCCCTGGACAGTCTTCCAGGGCCCAAAGTGTCCATATACTTGGCTTTTGTTTTAATTTGAACTGGCGCCACTGTGATGGAAAGGAGGCTCATGGACTTCACAGTACTCTAGTGTCTTTGGAGTGCTGTAAGCAGAGCAGCACAAGACAGCGCCAGCTCAATTGCATCTCTATTAGCTGTGAGAGTAGGACTTAATGTGAGAAAGCTGTCCAAGAGTTCCCGTCTGAGGAGACAGATGGTAGCATCTTTAAGGTTGTCTCTGTGCTCAACAATATGTACAGCGTGTGGACAATCAGGGAATCAGTCCTCAATGAGAAATTAGTGATTTATCCTGACAGCACAGACAGACTTGGAAATGTCTCTTATAGGTTACAGCATCAGTGCCTTCTACTGAGAGGCCACACCTCCAAGCTCTGTGTCCTTTATTGGAGCAGAGATTTAAATCATATATTTTTATTATAGAGGTCTATTAGCTTGGTGTTTTGCTATCCAGGACCTTCAAATTACTGAACCTGTAGCATCGTAATGTAAACTAACACATTTTCCTAACTTGCAGTGCTGGTATAGCTACTGATATTTTTCTTGGAAACTAGGTGTCACTAGTGGTTTAGAAATAGCAGATACAGTTTCATTCCTATCTCCTTTTTTCCTGCAGCTCATTTATAGCCTCTCAGCCTCTCCCTATGCACCTCCAAAAGAGCATAGGGCTGCCTTCTCTGTAACTGAAGACTGAAATTAGATCTTTCTGTAACCGTCTTTACATCAAGCCAAATAAATATAGGTCCCTTGTCTGCATGTCACCTTAACCATACATTGTGACACTTTGTGAGATTTTCCCACTGTTTTGCTTTTCTCTTTGTACTGAGGAACACAAAGCCAGGCACAGTTGCCCAGGCATCGTCTCACAAATATAGATAGAGGGCAAGAACCCCTTCCCTTGACCTGGCTGTGATAATACTGCCCAGTACGGGATGATCCTCCATCATCGCAGGGGCTCGATACACATACATGTTCCACTTTCTGCCACTAGGACCTGTAAGTCCTTTTCTGCAGAGCTTCTCCTCAGCCAGCCTAGCCCCAGCCCCACAATTCTGCAGCACTTGCATTGCAGAATCCCAGGACTTGGCACTTTTCTCTTTAGAGCTTCATGATGTTTCTGGCAGCCTATTGAGGCCAATCCAAATGGCTGCCCTGCCCTCCACTGTATTGACTGTCCTCCACCACTTCCCCATATGCCAACCAATGTGCTGTCAGCTGCAAACTTGCTGAGGATGCATGCTATCTCCTTGCCTAGATTATAAGTGGGCATTAACCAGTATTGATCCTTGTACTGACCTCAGGTCTGTCCTGCAGGACGCACCTACTGACTGCCTGTCAACTGGACTTTGTACCACTGACTGCAAACCTTGAAGCCTGGTGATCCAGCCATTGTTCACTACCTAGTAGTCTGCTTCTCTAGTCTATGTCTTGCTTTGGTTCTAAAAGGATACTGTGGGATACTGTGTGGTAGGCCTTCATGCGCCTAGATGTGGTTTCCAGGAGGATTTGCTCCATAAAATTCCTGGATTCTGAGGTTAGGCTGACTAGCAGGTATCCCTTAGATTCTCCCTTCTTAGCAGTCATGAAGGGATCTTAATCTCTGTCCTCTCATGGCAATTACAGCCAAGATTGCCATTGAGTCAACTTCAACCAGTATTTCCTTATCCATGGGTAAGGAATCAAGCAGAGACACCTCCAGCACTTGACCCATTCAGCATCTGTATTGAAGAATTATATCTAATACCCTGAAATTTCCTGGATTCTTGCACCCTGTTGTGTTGCCCTTTCAGCAGGTACACAACAATAGCAGTACTATACAGTGCTGAAAATAAACATGCCTCGATATAATGCATTCTTATTTCCAAGGTAGTTTATCAAAGGTCATTTAAAAGTCAGAATGTGGAAGAAACCCAAGACCTGCATAGTGTTTTTAAGTAACAAATTTGTCATGTAATCCTTACGTACTTCGCTAAGTTTCATAGTGTATATAGAAATCTGTTTTTTTAACACTCCTCAAAGAAAATGTGCAGAGTCAATGAAGTCTACAAGGTAGTGCTAAGGACTGGATTATTCTTCTGTATGATCAAGGGGTGAGTGCACAGTAGTGATTCACACTGTTAAGATATGTATAATCTGGTTTTTGTTTGCAGAAAGGAACTCCACTTCTATGAAATGCCTGAAGTAAGCTTCTGTACCTCCCAACAGCTTCTACCATCACCCGGCAGTAATAATACCACTCTCTGGTCCAGGCAGAAAATGGCAGAAAGTATGTAAATTTAAGCAGTTCCTCACATTTTCAGCTTGACGAGGGCGATGGTACTGATCATCAATAATTCAGAAGTAATTTATGGATAGTCCTCTCATCTCTGTTCAGAGCTGTGATAAAAAAGAATAAAAATATTTTAAAGCATATTTTAATAATTTAAAAGCAGTTCCTTGTTGTATACTTCTTGGTTACTGCCCAGTATTTTAAATCAAACCTATTTAGCCTTGATCAAAGTCATTCTTGTTTCATGAATAAATGAATGAAATAATCCAGCTGTCTGACCTAGGAATCACTCAAAGCATTTTAAGAAGGAAGGATGATCAACTGTATGTTTGAAGACAGTCTTTATGACACAGATAGATAAAATTTTCTGCAGATAAATACATATTCAATGATATGAAACAAAACTTTAGAGTCATATTGTTTTCAAAACACAGCAATTGATCACATAAAACAGGTTATTTCTCCATGTTAAGACAGATCTCAGTTTGCTTGTATTCAACAGAACATCTTTTCAGCATCCGTTCCCACCCTGGATATTCCAAAAAGCTCAAGAAAGTCATCTGGGCATTATGAGTATGAAATGGCATCAGAAGAACTTGGCAGGACAGTGAGGTATTGCCAGAACTGCCTATATTGCTTCTTTTATAAGGAAGGATCTCCAGCACCTTTGAGCTGTGTCAGTTCCATTGGGCTTGTAAGGTACCCAGACTATGGCAATAGACTTCATATGATATGATGAAGAAATTTGGCTCACCCCAGGCAATCAATGCTTGTTTCCAGTTAGTGTATGATCTGTACTGAAAATTACCTGAAATCCCTCTCCTCCCCATTCAAGTGACTGCAAGCCTTTTTATGAAATCTGAAGCTTGTTATGTGCACTGAAGGTAACCACAAACCATAGATAATTGTCCTGAGTTACTATCCTGTACCTCTATGATAAGCACCTAATTTTACTGCATAATACCTCTCATAGCTGAATGCATGGCTGCCAAATGTCCTCATTCTGATGTGCTTGTCTTTGCCATCTGCAGTCACGACATTTACTCTTCACCATTCTCCACCTGTCAGCTGCACACTTGCACAGCTTCAAAACTTAAGGAGCCTGCTAAAAATTTCTAAGGGTCAACTCCTGTTCAGAATGAGAAATACCAGAAAGTTGATGCTGCCCTTTCTATCCTCAAAATTTGAACTTTTAAAGTGGAAGATTTACCAGCCTAACCCTGATTTGCTACTTGGAATGGAATCACTTAGGCACTGAAACATGACTTGCAGGTCCCTTTTTCACCCTAACACATAGGAGTTAAATTAAGTTTAAAAAAGTTAAAAAAGGCTGTACATTTTATAAATCCCTGTGATGTTCTGATGTGTAGCCAAATGCTTTTAGTCTTAGTAACTTTGAGGGCCGGTAAACCACTGAAAACAACATTTGGTATCAAGAGGCCATCAGGCTCGTGCCAGAACAGGGAAGATCTGCATTGTAAGTGAAATTTTAATCTGTTCTCAGCATTTCAAGGCCAGACTCAGGTCCCCAGTCACTTTTCCCCCTACCCGCTTTTTAACTTGTAAACTCATTTATAGGAAAAGTGATTCTTATCTTTCTTATATTAATACCAAGGAGGGTATATTAATACCAAGGAGGCATCAGTGGCCTCAGCAGAACGCCACCAGTCTATAGCAGTCCTGCAGCAGTAGTTGGAGTTCACCTCCAGTTTGTTTAGTCCATGCTTCTCTCACTGATACCAGTGTGCAGTCAGTCACTGGCAAGTGTGACTTAAATGCATATCCTTACCCACCAGATTTCAAATAAAACGGAACTCAACCAACACTGCTGGAGTTTTCCCAACACCCAAGATTATTATGCTGATCTGGACATGGATAAGCATGTGATGCTGTGAACACTGCAGTGCCATGAACTGCACATTGAGGCACACTAAGTCTAGCTTTTGGTTTGGCTAATGGCAGTACCTGTAAGGAAGTAGAAACAAGCTTTTCTAATGAGCCCTGATTAGTTTGAGTGATTCTTTCCCCCTATTTTGCAGTTTCATTGTGCATAAACTAAGAAATACTTTCCAGAGGTCCAGATTACATAAAACTAACATTCTCTAGTTTTTTTACATTTACCTTTGGTCTTGATTACAAACTACTCTCATTTTAAAATACAGCTTTATTATTACAGTATATATATATTGTCACAGGAACATTGCTAGCAATATATTTCTTCCAGTCTGCTCTAAAAAGATATACTTTAGCTCCATAGTCTCTGTTTGGGCTGTAAAATATATCTGATAGCATGCTAAAACAAAAGAAGGAACAGCTGTCAACAAGCCACTAATTATATTGGTGCCACAGAATAGATTTTAAGCCTTAACTGAGAAATTAGAAGTGACATAAAGGTCACAGTGAAAGAATTTCTTAAAAAAAAAATAAAAAGACTGTGAAACGAAGAAGTTGCACAGAAGTCAGAGCTGGTATCATCTTAAAAACGAAAAGAGAGAGAGCAGAATGTAAGCCAGTCAAAACAAGATTATATTTTGCAATTGTTTTCCCAGCTGATAAGAATAAAATCTGCTTTCCTGTTAGGCTTTCAGCAGTCTCCAGAATAAATCTTCCCATTTCTACTCTTATTTGTATAATGAATGTTTTTTTCTCTGTGTGGGTGTGTGGTGAATGAGTGGTTCTCATGACACATCTAAAATAAATGCTGTGTGTCACCAGGTGCTACTCAGGTAGAATCTTGATCGAATCTCTGAGTTTCCGTTTGATAAGTTAGATGTGGCCACAGGATTTTATTTTCATTAAGGAGTGCTGGATGGAAAGCTGATGTCTGTAGCAAGATTAGTTGGTGTTTCACTTTGTTCTGAAAATACTGGTTTATAGATTGTAAATTTACCCTTTTATCTATTATTTACCTTTTTCCATTTATAGGAAAATGGATCTTTTCTGGGTTGTAAGTGCTTTTCTGTACTGATAGAGAAAAAAAAAAAAAGCATTGAAGAAAAAGCCATCTGCTTTATTCTTTCACAAATGAGTATAAGAAACCAATGAGCCTGAGATTAAATCAGTTCCAAACTATAATTACCTTCACCAGTAAATTCCAGACCCTATCACAGGCATCCCAAAGCTTAGGCAAGATCTTACAGCATGCCTAGAAAGTCAGTCCTGAATGCCTGTTCAGTCCAAGAGGAAAGTAGATGCCAAAACAAAGCATCCACCTCAAAAAAGCAGAGAAGTGAGCAGCTCCTGTTGTGAGAGACCACCTCTGCTTCCTGCAGCTAGCTGCATTCACAGCTTCACTAGGATTACAGCCTGCCCATTAATAACATCCTCTGATATAAACATCTCAGGTACAGCTCTACCAGAAGGTGTGACTTTTCCTCCATCCTGCTCCAGCTGTAGCCAGTGCCAGTGGCAGAGTGATTGGGTGTCACTTCCATAATTGGACCTCAGAGACTTTCTTAACCTTTGTGTCCTGGGCAGAGCAATGCAACATTATGCTTTAAGAAAGGGAAAACCTATTCTAGGGAAAAGATTTCATGCTGAAACAATAGAATAATGCTCCTGAAAGCAGTGTTTGGACAAAACATTCCCTAAAGAAACAAAGAGCTTCCGAGCAAAAACCTGCTCTGGAGTCAGCAGATTGAAAAGCAAGGTTTTTTTTCTATGTTTTTTGAACCAGGGCTCTAATAGCTGAAGATACGTAAGGAATAACCATTCAATTGAAAGCTTAACCTACTGACTATTCTGTATCTAGATTATTTTCAGAATATTATAGAGTTTTCTATGTTAAATTGTGGTGGTGGAAGCCCCAAGAGCTAGGCCAACGAAAGGTAAAAGTTCTCAATTTGAGGTCTCTGTGATGGGGCTTTCAATTTATTCTTCCGAAAGGAACCACCAGGATAACTTAAAATTACAGTGAGGTAGCCATGCTGGCAAAGATCATGACAGGAAAACATCAACGACCTTTTCTGCCATGAACACCAACTGTCAAGACTTGGTGGTATGTAACTGCCAAAAGGACGGCAAAAATGAAAGATTTTTTGACGTTTCTGGTTTTGGGAAAGGGTTGCTATAAATGTAGGACTAAGCCTTTTTATTCTTTCTCCCAACCATGGGGCAGCAAACCAGACTTTGCCTTTACCTAGCACTGCAGCATTGTTGTGGTTTCATATCAGAGGAGTAGGTCTGTTGGCCGGGCGTCTCAGGTTCTGCTGTGCCACTTCTCTGCCTTACCCTTCACTTGCCTCAGGAGAAAATTTTGCTCTTGCCAGTGACAAATATTCTCTGGCAGGACAGTGCCCTCCTTAGACAGGGCATGTGTAAAGTTCACTGTTTTGTCACTTCTCTCGAGGGGCGCAGTTAGCTAAAGCATGTTTAGTCTTTGTTCCAGACAGAGCCTTCTCCACCACTTCTCCAGCTGTTTTGCTTTCTTTTGCCTGGACAAGCTTTGCTGCTTAGTTCACTCTGGTCTGGATAAAAAGTTTACCAGGAATTTTAATGTAAAATGATTTTTAGAAGAAAAGCCATGTGCTATATGCCAAGAGAACAATTAAGGAATCATTGTTAGACTGCAGCTGAGTTTGATGCTGTGAACATGGAGTGCATTTGCTTTTGCATGTCTGCAGAACATCATTAATCATGGTGTTTCTGGCTCCTGTGGCCCCGTGTTTGTGGTGTTTCTCCTCTGCCTCTTCTGAGCAATCTGTTTACTAATGGCTAGCTACAGTGTGAGAGGTTTGAAGGCTGAGAGGCCGAGATCAGGACCCTGTCAGGTCACAGACTTTTATCATCTTCTCTGGGGGTTTGTTTTCCTGACTGTGTCTGTCTCTCCTCTCCTTCTCTGTCAACAACTGATTGAGCTATGAATTAGGCACCTCTCTTCTGACTGCAGTTAGGAATGGTCCACTAGGACTTTCTTCTGACATCAGTATGATTGTATTTCATTTCCACTGTCATTTTCTTCAGCTTTCTAAAAAAAACCCACTAACACAGCTACCACCCACAGCTGCCTTGTGGTAGCTTTTACTCAGTTAAAAATTTCTGGGGAAAAAAAAAAATAGCCCCCTCCCAAACTCAAACCAAAACTAAGAATAAAGGGAATAAAATGTTAAAAATCAGAGAGAAGAAAGAATAAGAAATATTCTCTTTACATTCAGTAGTAAATATGAAGAAAGAAGAAAGGAAAATAACCTGTCTCCAACAGGCAATTTTAAGATATATTTTCTTTTAGATATTGAAAATGGTGATCTACAGAAATGTATGATACAAAAAAAAAACCATATCTAGTGTTAATTTTAGGAACAACTATAATCTAGTCACAAATAAGAAATACATTTTCTTTATTAAAATAGTGTGTGCAAATACCATTTCAGTAACAAAATATTTCCTGTCTGAAGTTATATGCTTGTGTAAGATGCATTTCCTTCCTTGAATTTTTCTAATTCCTTTCTAAATCCAATTTTACTTTGATGTCCACAATTAACCTTTAACAGTGTATTCCAGAGTTTAGTTTTACTCTCTGTTAAAAATTACTTCCTTTTGTGTGTGTTTTAAGTTGCTGATAAATTCAGTTAATCCCCCCTATTTTTTGTATGGCAAGGAACCACAAGTAATCTCTTCCTACTCGTTTTCTCTCTTTCCACTGCTCGCAGTTCTGCTATCACCACTCTGTCATCACTTTTCCAGGCTGGTAAATCCTGGCCTATGTGCATCTGGTACAGCAGTTTTTGTCATAAAAACTAAAATGATACTAAACCTCTGTAACCTAAATAACTCACATTGCACAAGCCACCTGGAAGACTAATTCCAACTCATTTACACTTGAGACCCTAAGTTATTTTAAATAAGTCACTCCTTTTAACAACTGCAGTTATTTAACCTCTCAGAATACGACCTTTTCTGTTTAAAAAATTGCTAATGCCAACATCATCCCAGGCCTGTAGCTCATTCCTGAACAGTAACATCATATTAGATGCTCACACTTGCTCCCATGTTGCAACTGCTAGTACTCAAGATTACGATGATGTACACTGCAAGATGTATCTTGAAACCTGAAGGTACAGGATGTACACTACAGTTATTCTAGAACTGTCAATTTGAGAGATAAATCTTGTCCTCGCTTCCAAGACTTTATGTACCTGAGTGGATAAAAGAGGTTTTGCAGGGTTAGCATTGCTAGAGAAGCTATCTTGGTAAACAAATTAAGCATTAGCTTTCAGCTGAAAATATGTAATTTGGTAATGATATGTTGAGTAATTGTTCTTGTAAATATCCATAGCTGGATTTTTCTCTAGAAAAGCAACAAGCAAAAATGTCACAGTTTTGAATGAACAAGGGGTAAAAATCCCTCCAAATTTTAACATACTTTAAAAATTGTAACTGTCTTAAATTAAATATTATGTTTTGACTGGGAGAGTTAATCCTCTTCCTCTCTCATTCACAAGATATTCCTCCTTGTGATGCTGTAGTCAAAATATTCTACCATTTGCTTGTGTGCAATTTCCTTTCATTTCAGTGAGACTACGTGGAAGTGAAAAAGAACTACCTTTTATGGAGGAAATTTTCTGTTACGTGCTCTACTTTCAGTGAGCACATCCCATCCTTGTCAAAGGCACATGTGTGCACAGGATAGTTGCAGAATATATTCTGCTGAACCACATTACTCACTTACAAACTTGGTTTTACCTGTACAGAAGATTGAGTGCCAGATCCTGCTAAGGTTACTTATGTGAATTGTATTGCTGATTTTGTGGCTAGCTGTACAAAGAAATCTGGATTTAAGCCACTGTATTTTTAATACACAACCCCTCTCCCCATATTTATCTACTCCCTATTAGTTTTGTTTTAATGTAAGAAAGCACAATGAAAAAAAACCAATTAATTTCCGTGAATGCAAAAGAACAAATAGCTTTTAACTGTATTTTTCAGACAGTGTTCCTCTGACATTTGAGGAAGAGGAGCAATTCCTTTTCGTTCCACATTCCTACCAGGTTCTCCCAGCACATACCTATTCCATTGGAGAGGGCAGAGGTAGGTCAGGTCTCGTTTAGCAGTGCTTTCAGGTAGGACTCCCCCATGTGGTTACTATCTAGTTTTTCCAGTGCAAATTGGAATTGTCTTATGAGATAGAGATGGGCAGATACCGTACAAGTCTCCTTTTATCTGAACGGTGCCTTTGGGTAAAGCTCAGGCAGTGACACAGCTTCACACTAACACTCTGGCTGAGTTGTGGTCCCATCACATGCTGCTTACAACAGCTGTGGTTCTTGCACAGTCTTAGTACTGGTTTTTAGCTATTACATTGAGCTAGGTAAATAGGATGAATCATTGTGTTCCCAAAAAATGCTCTGGCACAACATGTGTTGTCACAAAATGGCATTAAATGGACACTCAGGCAGTTTGAAACTGTCTGCTAGGTTCATTGGCTCTGACTGATTTCAAAACATCACACTGATTAGCATTTACAAAGTAATTTGCAGAAGGCATTACTCAAACAGGAATGTGTCAAAATTACCTAGATGTGTAAAGCTTTTCATATAGCATACAATTTAAAAGTAAACATGCTTTCATCTTATCTCCCTTCCAATAGTTCCAAAGTATTATGATTATTCTTGGATACTTGCCCTATAAACTGGGATAGGACATTTTAAACAACTTTTTTCTTTAAAAGAATCACGTTATTTTCATGCCTTGGCATGATTTCTCACACAGTGACTGAGCCAGGTGTTTCCAGTATAAAGATCCAGCTGATGAGCTGACAGAATATTATCATGTCTTATTGGAGTCACACATGGCTTGCTGTTAGAGCTCTGTATCAATGGGAATCCAAATCCTACAAGTGTTAGAAATATGTTTATTATTTACAAGAGAGAAAGAAGATTACAGACAAAGTTATTTGCACCAAAAGCCAGACCCAGTTTGTTTTGTTTTCTAGAATGTTCTTTTCTCATTTTTTTCCATGGATTTTTTGTGTTAGACATTGTGTTTAGAATTGTTTACCTGTGCATTCCTATGAGGAATAATGATAAGTAACTGCTAAAGAATTATTATAATTGTTATATGAGTTTTCATTTTGTCCTTATGGGATACTACTGCCTGATGACCTTCTGAAATGGCAGAACTCCAAAATCCTTTTAGTAATGAAAATACATGATTAGAGGCATTCCTGCCATCATATATACATGTAGCTTTAATCAAGCTAGAAATTTAGTTTGATTTAATTCTGGTGTTCATTCATCTAGAAAAGCCTGGTTCTAACAGGTGAATTCTATACACATATTCTTTGGACTTTAATGGCAAAGTTAATAGTATCTTTCATTCTTCATCCATTTCTCTGACTGTGGACGAATTCACAGTCATGAACAGTTACATTTTTGTGCAACTTTAATACAATGAGGTTCCCTGATTCCAAGTGCATCTCAGAGTGAAATTCTTTCTCATTGGAGCACATAATAAAACGTCCACTCATTTCTTTCAGGTTCATGGCCGTCACCTGTGTTTGTTTTATTAGGCTTGAACTGTGTAATTCAGATCTGGTTCTGGATTTCAAACACTGCAAAACTGAGGAAATCTAAATCCCGGGTTTGACAATTGCGCATCTTGCATAAATATGTGCTCATTAAAAAGGACATTTTGGGACTGAACACACAATACTATTTTTTCATTAATATCTGTTTGGGAAGTTCTTTTTCTTGGATAGGACTATTCAGCTTACTACTGTATCTTTATAATTTAAAGTAAGAGTATTTTGACATATCATCCACTCTGAAGTCCTGCTGGCAAGCTACACAAAAGATATCGTACCAGTTTCTGGACACTTGCCCCAGCATCCTATTAACTTCTCTGCACATAATAAGGTATAAATCATAGTATGATTCATACAAGTTCTCTAACCATGAAACATTACTACAGTGGTTGATGTGAGTTTTGTCCAGAGTTGAACATTTAGTCCTGACCTGGTTCAAACCATGGAAAAGTAATTTTACAAAATGTATATTGCCATTCTGAAATATCTTTTATCCTCAAGCTTCAAGAATGGAGACTTTAGTTTCTCCACCCACATGTTCGTGACCTTTCAGAAGAGCACATTCAAATAGTTATTTTTTCCTGTTTCTACTTTTCTCCATTGAGTTCATTGAGTAAAAAATGAACAAAGATTGGGGTTTACTTGGGGTTATGGGGGATGGTGGTGTGTTGTTTGTTTTATTTTGTTGCTGGGTTTTGGTTTGGTTTTTTTTTTGTTTGTTTTGTTTTTTTTCCCCCAAAAAATACTTTTATTCTTTGTGATTCTACAACTTTTCAAACTTGCTCTAATTCTAAAACAATTATCAGATCTGCACTCACATATTTTTCCAAAGGTATGAAAGTGCTGAAAAATTCCTGGCACAGCAAAACATTGTGTAAAAACAAATCAGCAGAAGGAAAATGGTAGGGAATGGTTTCTAATATGAGGAGATAAAAAGAGAGTGAAAAAGGGAAGAAAAATCTTCTTGAGAGTCAAAATAAATTTATTTCTGCGAAAATTAAAAAAGGAAAAAAAAATGAAGTATATTTTTCATTAAAAAGAGACTTTGTAGTGACAAGTCTGATGTCTTTGCTCTTGAGGCTGATGGTGATGAATCAGTCTTTCTAGAGAGAGTTAGAAGACCCTAAACTAAGTTTTGGTATAAAACAAAACAAATACTAATAGTTTATTTGTGATATAAAATGTTTTCTACTTGAACATCTGACCACACTGTCTCTCCAGGATTCCTTGTCCTTTAGGAGAGAGATGGAGCTAGGAGGGTGATTCTCACTTGCCTTTTCAAGGCACCTGTTACCCTACTTTGATTACCACAATGGGACTTGAGAACACAGAGGATTTGTTTCAGTGTTTAGTGCTTGTACTGGGAATCAGGAAAACTAACATCACTGTTGGTGACAAATTGACCTCTCCATATCATGGATTCAGTCATCATAAGAAAAGCTCAATAGCACTTACCTATTTTTACACCTGTTACTGTGCTAAAACAAATCTGGAAAGCTCAAAATTATGTTCTTACTTTTTTATAAACATGTCATTAATAATAACAATTTTCAAATTTGTTGTTCAAATCATAGAATCATAGAATAGTTAGGGTTGGATAGGACCTTAAGATCATCTAGTTCCCACCCCCCTGCCATGGGCAGCGATGCATCCCACTAAACCATGTCACCCAAGGCTCTGTCCAGCCTGGCCTTGAACACCACCAGGGATGGAGCATTCACAACTTCCATGGGCAACCCATTCCAGTGCCTCACCACCCTTACAGTAAAGAATTTCTTCCTTATGTCCAATCTAAACTTCTGTTTAAGTTTGAGCTCCTTGTCCTATCTGTACAATATACAAATCGTTTATGCATTGTTATTGGATTGCATTAGAAGGATTGTGCAATGCAGTAGTTGCATCAGTCATTCCTCACACCTCTCTGTATAACCCTTTTCCAGGTGTATCTTGCCGTAACTTTTTCCAGACACCTGGATACAGTGAGGAATTTCAGCCTTTAACTCCTTCTTCAGAACACCACCTTGGAGATGAGTTGTTTATCATTTAGACAATGGCAGAGATGAATGATTTATGATATTCACTCAGCAGCAGTAAAGTTAGTAAAAAGTAGTGTATGGGTTGTCATACCAGCTGAGTAAACCTATTAACTGCATAGGATAACTGCATGATACTCCAGTCACTGAACTGCTTAATGATACATTTATATTAGAAGCTTTCCCAGATGTCTGTGTCTTAAAAGTTATGCTCAAATACCAGATTTAATAGGTTTTGTGTTTTTATGCATGGGTAAAAGAAAGCAATGGGGGAATGTAGTGACTTAAAGTCTTAATTTAGCAAGATACCGAAGCATATGCCAGCATAAGTATAAATAGCTCTGTCAAAATCAGTGGGACTTTAGGATCATTGTGGAATTGCTCTTACTCTGGAACAGCATGGATACATCTTGCAACAATGCCATCAGAATTCAGAAAGGAGAAGGGCTGGAAAAAATAGTATCAAAGGATAAGCCTGCTGTAACAGTACCCATTACTTGGGATGAAGTATATCAGTGAATTATAAGTAAGCCATATTGCTTAATAAAGAGCAAACAACGTGTTTGCAAGCACATACAAATCCAAATAAGATGATTTATTGTCTCAGATGCCCTCCAGAGTATAATGTGAGATGTTAATTTGATTCTTTTGCATACTGATGATAGTCTAGCACTACCACATAGATGCTGTGTGACAGAATATGGACGTGGCTTACTTATGCTGTTTCAGAGCCCATAAAGGAAAGAACAGAGTTGGAGATTACTAAGACTGTTGTTTAAATTCCTCTGTGCCAATCCTTCATAATTATGTTCCTCTGAAATTTCTTTAAATCAGAAAGTAAACTCCCCAAATTTTGAAATTAGGCAATGCAGGGATCATCCTGTTTCCCAAAAATTAGCAGTGAAATTCTCTCTTAATTATAGTCTGAACAAGATCAGATCCTAAAATGGCTGCTCCTGAAAGTGTTTAAGCAGGGAGTTCAGCTATACATATATATTTTACATCTATGATCTTGAGTCACAGCATTCAGATTCTTTTCAGCTGACCCCAGAAGCTGGCACTGTACATGAAATTGCTGTTGCAAAGCCATGATGCCAGCCAAAAAGGGCATTAGAAGGCTTTCAAACAAACAAGGAAAGGAGCAAAAGGTAAAATCAGATATGAGTCTTGGAGAAATAAAACTCACAATAATATCTGGATTCTGCATCTGCCCAGCATATGTAATTTCTGGCAATGAGTAACTACTGTTGGAGAAATAAATAAAGAAGGATGACAAAAGAATCAAGCTCAACACCACGGCTGTAAAAATCAGACAGGGCCAAGTTAATAATGAAATAATATTGATGGGCAAAGACTGTTACAGGGTGTTTTTTTTTGATTCTTCCTATTTTTTTTTTAGGAAAAGATTCAGTCTGCACATGCTGCAGACAGGGAAACGATATGCCACAGTTCAAAAGAAAAAACCTATTTATGTATCACCACAGCTAATTTAGCATAGATATAACGTGTCAAAATACCCAGGTAACAACCTCTTTTGCTCTGCTTAACAAGTTGTCATTTTAGATTGTTCTTTTCATTTCACAAAAGGAAAAATGCTCTCTAGCCTAAAAGGCATGTGGAAGCCAGACAGTGCCAGAAAAGTGTTTATATTTGACAAGGAGATACAGTTCTTTCTTTGTCATGGGTATGTCAAAAAGAAATGGAATGGACAAATGCTGTCTTCTTGATTTATCTTTTTATAAAATTCTTCTAAAATTCATCTCAAAGATATTTTTCAGAGTATATCTGCTATTTTCTCAAGGCCCAGAAATAGCATTATGGGATACTATGGAACAGTCACATTATATTTTTCTAGTGATAGAGGGTCATTTTGGCCATTTAATACAAACTGTCATTTGGGAAAAGGAAGAATTGCTTCATCCCAGAGGAACAGTATCTGCTAGATGACCCAGTCCTAACTGAGATTGAAAGAGAAGTCCCACAGTCTTTTCTAGGACGCTTCCTGAGTGTCCCAGGTAAAGTCCTTTCTGAGAGAAAACCAAATGAAAGGATATAGTTCACATTATAATGACCTCTTTTTCTTCTTTATGGGAATAAACTGCAGAAAGTAGCTTCAGCACTGTGGGAGACATGCAGTGCATAGCAAGGATGCCAAATGATCATCTGTATCCTTCCATGGTCATGTTTCAGGACCTTCACATCTTTCTAAGATGTTTTAGAGAGCACTCTTAGATGCCTGAACAACCTAAGAAAAGGTGACAGTAGCTAGCGAGGTACTTTATAATATTATCAGCCCTCATTCACCTAACCAAACAGGCTCAGAGATACCTGAAAAAGAAACAAACAACTTCAGATAGATTTGCTATCCAATCCCCTCAGCAGCCCCAGGGTTTTGAAATTTGTTATTGCCTTTTATGCACCATCTTTTCCAAGACCAGCAGATGCTGATAACAGGAAATATGATGTTGTCCTAAACATGCAACAGCTTCCAGAAACCCCGATCTGTCTTAACTTTTGTCATGTGAAACCTGCAGAATGTGTTTCTAGCTAATATGTAGTACACACCATTGTAGGAACTGTTTTTATCTTGCTATATTCCTAACCTTCAACTTGTCCTTGCTGGGTCTTTGTGAATCCTAACACCCCAGACACCTGGGAGTACAGCCAGCATAGAACATATTTGGGAATTTGCCACCTGTCCAACTGAGAAAGGCTCATTAAGTGTTTGGAAATTAAGAAGGCAGATGAAAAGATAATGTAATGTTATTAAAAAAAAATATTTTAAACCAATATGATAGGGTTTTTATATGATCTGTGGGAAAAAGAGGTCTAAACTGTTAATTTGGAGCTGACAAAGCAGGAGACAGCACTTTCTATTCTAAACAAAACCAACACTAAAGCAAAGCAAGACTGTTAAGTAGGAAGGAACTACAGATTGAAGTTTGAAAACTCTGCTTTAATTCCAGCTCTTGTATTTGTGCATTAAAATAAAACTATGCATTATGTATTTTAAATTGAAATCGATTGAAACCAAATAGTAAGACTCACAGTTCCCTGCAACCTGTAATTGTTTATAGAATCTCTCAGACAGCAGCTCTGAGTCCTCTGGGCAACAGCTGCACTTAGCTGTGAGGAAAAGCTCTTCAGTCTGAAAAAGTGACATTTTTGAGAAATCTCTGCATTTCCTGTCCTGGGGCCTGCTGAAGAAGGTGTTAGGTCAGGACAGTCTGCTGGAAGAGAAACATTCATATGCTTTCCTTGGAGGAGGAGATGGGAGGAAGCTTTCTGAAATATCCTTGAGAAATTGAGGAGTGGGGAGGGAAGAAGGTGTTGAGTGTGTGGAAATGTTTATGAAACGCCGTATTGATTTCACTCTCTCAGTTGGAATTTCTTTCACAGTCTTCATTGCACAGAGCAGCAGTAGAAGAAAAGTTATTCTAAGCTCAGTAGATGTCAATCAGCTCATCACCTATGATCCTTCTGTAGTCAACAGAGTAAGGTGAAAAGTCTTCCAGAGCATGGCACTGGAGGAGCTCATTTTACACACTCTGGGTGTTTCCTCATTGACTGCAAACACCTTGGGACTTCCTAGGCTACTAATTTTGGCATCTAAGTTGATTATCTAAGTTGATTACCTCAATCACTGTATGAAGTATGGAGGCATGATTGTCAACACAGAAAAATGTCTTTCCTGGAGGCTCGGAAAGGTTAATGGGTCTGGGTCTTTCTGTGGTGCTCCATGTGGCCTCTTCCTTGCTGTGTTTCCAAGAATTGCTATTTGTCCTCTGGAAGACAGTGTTACTTTTTTCACTTATTTGAATTGATTGGTTGACATAGTCTGGATGGGTGCCAGAAGATGAGCCCTACTGTCTGGAACTGGCTCAAAAGACGTCTCTCCTCATTTCCCTCATACACTGGAGACTATGGAGGATCTTTACCCCACTGAACTCAGCTCTCATCCTAATTCTTACCTACAAACTGTGAAGCATCAAGAAAGCAGGAACTTGAGGTGTTTCATAGTTTCTGATTACAGCTGGAATTTGCTAATCACTTTTCATCTCATTCTTATTTTGCCTTACCAAGGGCTTCTGGTGACTTTGGACTTTTCCCATGTCCATGCAGGCTTTGTAGAGGAGTCTTTTAAGTTTGGAAAGTCGCCCCTGTATAACTTTGTGTCTTCCAATTTATTGCAGTAAAGGAGAAATGCTGGGAAAGGCTCAGCAGAACATTTTCAGCCTTTTTGTTGTTTCCTTAAAAAGTCTTGCAGCAACCTGACAGAGACATTGAGGAATAGAGTGCTCTCTTTCTCTGCTAGTATCTCCTGACCAAATGCCTAAACTCACTGCGCAAGAATTTTCCATACTGCAGTCCCTCTCTGGAAAACTCTCAGGTCCTTTTAGCAGGTTGAACATTAGCATGTGTTCTGTGTTGATTACCTTCCGCATACAGAGGCACCATAACAAAGCCAGTCAGCTGTCAATCTTTAGGGTTTTTAACTATTAGAACCAACAACACCCTGCTTTTTATAGAATTCAACCATAGGAAGCTGCAAAGGAACAGGCACATGTACAAAAAAATTCCATGTATTCAGTATTTTCATGTCATTCATGTTGTTGAGGGCTTGTACTGATACACACTGCAGGCTTTGCTATCCTGGCAAACAAGTCAATATGGAGATTATGGTAAATCATTCCTGATTTTTATGCCTGTCCCCTTCTTAGTTTGAAATCTTGTTTCATGAGAGTATTTTTCTCCAGATAAAAGCCTCATCTGAGATTCAGACATATTTGGGTTTGAATTCCAGACACGGACTTGGAAAATCTTGCATTGCACATGGAAAAAGTGATACCTGATTCTAATGGTTTGCTGTAGCTTTAGCATGCTCTCATCTAGTGGCAATGCTTTCTTAGCATACTGTGCTAAACAAAGCCCTCTTTAATGAGGGCCTGCAAATGATTTGCAAGCCTTGTGAGAAGAAGTCAGAGGTTTGCTTTAAGCAGTTGCTATCAGAGCTGAATGCTAATATGCTACAGTATGAAAAACTACTTTTGTACTTATGTACAGGGGTGTGTATGTGTGAGTATAAAGAAATCAATTCCTATATTCTGTGGATATTCCAAGCAAGACTGTTTTTCAGCCAGACTGCTAAATACATGTATAAATGTAAGCTATCTACCTTCCCACCTCTGTGATTTTTAACACTCACCTACCTATCTCCTGCCTGCTTGCCTGTTGATTTTCCAGCCTGGTTTCAATCAGGCTTGCAGCCAGTCAGCCATCCTCTGCGTGGGCAAAAGAGTTCAGAAAGTGATGCATTTGCAGAAAATCACTTAGCAAACTTAATGGCCCCTTAGTGTCATTGCCCTGTGTGCTTTCTGGTTTTCCATATCCTAACCAGCTAAATGAATAAGATTTTAAAATGTTCTTAGAAATGACTTAAAAATATAAGGAATGGAGGTCATTTAAAGTGACATTTGGAGGAAAGGAGAAATCATTAAATGAATGCAAGCCTAAATTTTTATTTATTGAGGCCACTTCTGCAGTGCAATTTTTGGCAAACCAAATTTCTACTTAAAAATGTAAACAAGATCTATCAGGACTTCACTCTTTGGATGATATTTTTCAGGAGCAAAATGGGTTCTGCCAATATCTCTCTTGCATTGTTAGGGAGGTTTGAAACAACATGCTCAGTTTGGAGTAGGGTGTTTTTTCTTTCCAATGACTATTCCAATAGATCAAAGGAAAAATCTGCCACAGCACTTGGTTTGGTCCCATTTAAAAGGAAAAATCTGCAAACTTTATTTGCAATTTGTCATTTTGATCAGTGTCTTCCTGACAGAAAAGAATAGCTGTTGGCTCAGGTGTCTAATGCTGAGGCCAAATGAGATTAGGCAAGGTATTATTAGCTTGCATATCCCAGAACAGTTCATGGTTCATGATAACCGTTGAATAACCAGGGTCAAATCAGTGTTATGATACTACTAATTTACTGCAGAGCTCCCACAAAAAAACAGTTGGGGCAAGCCTATGATAAGCCATGTGTCTCAGCATTGCTGCTGAGAGAAACTAGGTAAACCTGTCTGTGCCTAAGTTTATACGTCAATTGAATGGAAAAAATGATGCTCATTTATTCATTGTACAAGTCTTTTGCACGTTTAAGAGGTGAATATCTCTAAATGATTGAATAACAAGACCTGTAGAATCTTTCCGTTATTGTGATGCACATTTAATCGTTTTCTTGGCTTTACTGGTGACTTTTCTTCCTGTAACCAATCATTTTGCTACAGGTATTCTGAACAGTTACATGTAGTAAATCCATCTATATGTACCTTTAGCATCTCTTTGAGTTTCATGTTGTTTGATTATGGAACCAAGTGTCACTTTAAATTGAACAAACACATACATTTGTTTTCACTTTGGAGAGGACAGTTTCTATTTTGCTGTCCTGTCTACAGAATCTCGGACAATAGCTGAGGCTCAACTGTCTACAGCGAAGTTCTGTCAAGGCTGTATTGCCTATTTCTGGCTCTGCTTGATCTCTTCAGTATGGCTGGGAGATTTCTTTGAACTTCAATGTTTTCTTAAATTTCACTTCTAAGCTGATGGTACTGAGTCATTGATTGCTTTTCATGGATTTGAACAATGTTCCAGTTCAAGATATGATTGGAATTGCTTTCTCACACCTACTAAATATTGCTCACTTACGGATCAACAACTTCTAGCCTTGAGTTATGAATCTAGGCATGCAAATCCTTTAAATGTGGCTATTATTCTTCTTTTCACCATCCATATGTAGGTTTTTATCTGATGATCGCAGGCAGCCAAAAATGTCTGCAGCACATTTAGAAAACCTTTCCAAAACTACACTGTGATCCTTCCTCCCATTGCTATTCAAGTGTATGCTCCATTCACTTTGCTCTTTCAATGGCTTCATAGTCATTCCTTCTTAATTTTTCCCCTCTACCATTTGATAAAATGCCTACTAAAATACAGGGGCTCTGTATTCAATAGAATTATATTCCTTCTTCATTTTTCAGATTTATCCAGCAAGGTGATGAACTGCTAAAAGCCCTTGTGTTCTGTATGAAAACTGTGCAGACAGAACACCTGAGGATCATCCATTACATCTTACAGTTTTGATGTCCTTTCGGTCAGCCATTTTTGGATCCTGTATTTAAGTCAAGACCCAAAAAGTCAAGATTTAAGTCTGGAAGGGAAAATAATGGCTCAGTTAATGTCAATGCAAATGTTTACTTGAATGATTTCACCAGTGGCACCTAAGCTTACATATGCTTTTGCTTTTGCTTTTGCTTTTTTTGTTATTGTGCGAAAGCATCCAAGAGGCAAGATGGGACTTATGGAGAGACTAAGCACTGGTATATTTATACAACAAGCTATAGTTGGGGAATAATTTGTAACAAATGTATCTGATCAAAAAATCCTTTTTTTTTTTTTTTTTGCTGCAGCAGAGTAGTGATCTGTTCAGATCAGTATCTGTCAGCTCAGCCCCTCTTCCCATCAGAAATGTAGTTAGTGCTTTAAAAAAATAATGAAGTGAAAGAACTCTCTGAGGTACGAAGATGATCCCATAAATCTATTTGTGGTTATCAAATACAGGCAAGGTTGCTAGTTGTATTTTCTAAGATAGCAAGGTTCTTAAAGATTCAGGAAGACACTGCAGAATTTTTGGATGCACATGGACACTTAGCTCCACAAGATGCAGGTGGGTATAGAGATTCAAGTCTATTAAAAGAACATGGGTGCTATAGCATCTGCTACAAGAATACCCTCAAGCAGAACCTGTAGTTCAAGCTGGGACTTTCCACTCATTGCACAGAGTTGGGAGCTTAAGATCAAGAAGATAATAAAACTTAACAATAACAAGGCATTCAGGCAGCAGCAAGCCTTAAGTCCTTCCTTTGATGAGCTGATCTTTTCTACTTTGGATTCATTACACTGCAGTCTCTTTAAGACTGGTGTGTGGGATCATATTTCAGAAGAACAGAGGACAGTCCCTCTTTTCTTCCAGAAAACAGTTATTAATTACACAGGTGGCTTTCTGGGTACCTGTGAAGCTTTCCTATCGGAAACATGAACACTGACAGACTTTTAACGTCTAAACACCTACTGAGGATTTTGAGAATCTATGCTTTAGACTTGAGTGCCTAAACCAATCTTTACATATCTCAGTCCTTTCAGGGCCTAAACCTAAGTGGTATTTTTAAATTTTTGTTAAAGCTTTGGAGTTCTCATTGTAGTGCTTATGTATACTTTGAGGTAACAAAAGACTTTCAATGCTGGGTATGATTAGATTGCGCAAATATTGAGTTGAAGCAGGGATGTGAACCAAAGGCCCTTCTGATCTGAGTAGTTACATATGCAGTCTAGTTTTCATGAACACTAATATGTTAGTATATATGACCTGAAAGATTTGTTCCCACAAACATAAGTGCTGCTAAAACTCCATCACTTTTATGTTTCCAGAGAAGTGAATGTAAAAGGAGTGTGAGTTTGACCCATGCACCATTTAAAACTTTATATAGTTATTTACATTAAAAATGTTCAGTATTTGTCCAACTGTAACTGTAAGTGTAGCTTTTAAAGTATCTGAGACCCTGGACTAGTTATTTATTGTTCTAGGAAATGACTTTTATGAGAGCAGCACAGAAACTAAAGACTTTTGATTCTAAGTCTAGACTAAAGCTCAGCAAATAGTCCAGAGACAGTGACTTTCTGACTTAGTGCCCAATGTGGAGAAACAGCTTCAGTGACAAAATGGCTTACCTCAGATGAGAAAGTTGGCCGGCACCTCTATGGGATCTATTCTCAGAGGAAATACATGTACTGTAATGTCAAGCAAATTTCTCTGAGGGGGCTGCTGGCAGATTTCCTGATTTGGTGGCCACTATGTGCAGTATCATTTGAGAGCTCCTTACCAGAAATGTTGCTTTTATCCTGCTTTTTAGGCTTTTAGTACTATGAAATTGCCAGAATCAAAGAGATGATCCACGAACAGACAACAAGAAAGAATTAAAGAAATAGAGCAAGACATGATGTTATGAAAAGCAGCAAAGCAAACCAAAATGAACATAGAAGACAGAGCATACAACTGGTGGTACAGCTTGTGCAAGAGGTCTACCGTAAGACTGCCTGTCTGTGAAGGCAGGTAACATAAGCCCATCTCTATCACAGCAGACCAGAAATTTGTCTTTTCCAGTACCCCATCCCTAACAGTGGCCTCCAGTGGATGCATAGAGAAAGAAGCACAAGAGCAGGACAAACGCAGTGCTACTACCTGCTACACCTTCTCCACCTCCTCTGGTTTACAGCTGGCTGCCCCTTTCTTTGGACTTCATAGCTTTCCGTGAATCTTTTAAACATATTTCTTCAGTTATGTTTTTGAACTCATGCAGCCTTTGGCAGCCAGGATTTTGATTTTGAAAGTCAAAATCAACAAAAAAGCAAGTCATGGCTCTCTCAAATTTTGTGCCTGTTGTGGAGCAGGAACATGCTATCTACTTAGAGCAGTACCCTTCAGTCCTATTTGATTTGCAGGTCCTCACACATTTTCCAGTGGAGTTGCATTTTGCTGTATAGAAAATATAATCCTACTGATAATAGGCTTTTTGTTCTTAGTTACAGCTTGTGGCTTAATTACCAGTAGTCTGTGGACCCTCAGAAGTCTATTAACCCCTGTTTTTACTTTCTAACATCCCTAGGACCTCTCTTAAAAAAAAAAAAAGCCTGTTCATCTACCTTACAATTTTTTCAGAGATTTATTATCATTGCATCACTGGACCTTTATGTTGGAACAATTCGTGTTTTCAAAAGACATTCTGGTCAAGCAATAATGTCTTCATTATCATTAGCATCATGTAAGAAAGTTATTCTTAAAAAAATAGTCCATTTTAAAGTGAGTTTCTTAAAAAAAATGTGACTTTTCAAAGCAAAATTAATTAAGAATGTACATGAATTTTCCAAGTCAATCTTCAAGCAGGAAGAATTGAGAAAGTTATTAGATTAATTTAAGAAACCTGTATTTTATTTATGATCTATAACAGCAAAAGAATTGAGTTGTTCCTTCAAGTTTTACTTTCTATATCCATAAATTTCAGTTGGAAAGTATTTGGATATATTAATAAAAAGTCTTATATGAAGACTGAATGCTGTTCTGCTACTTAGTTGGCAAAGGCATGTTCTATAAGCGTATCAAAATAGAGACATATAACACTTTCTGTGGCAGGCTGAATCATAGCATAAAACTTATTTCTTAAGAAGGTCCCTACCAAATACTTTAGACAGAAATAAATTTCAAATGCAGAAGGCAGAAAAGCCTGCTCAGTGCTCCACAGCCATTTTGTGAAGTACCAAGTATTTTTGTTCCAGTAATGTCTGGCTATAATACTGAAACAGTTCTTCTTGAAGTGTCAGTAATATGACAGTGACTTCCAAAAGTTAATTAGGCATTGTGAAGATACAGGTTTTGTTGAGGGTAAATGTGTTGCCTTCCCATTCATTGCCTTTCTTCATGTTCTCATAATGTTCTCCAGCAGGAAGCTGAAGGCATCCAGTGTACAAAAAGCATTCATTATTTTCTAAACAGTCTGTAAAAGTTATCTACTGGAGCTCTTTTACCTTCATACTTGTTTGCAGAGAGAAGCCAAAACCAATATCCTGAATAGCAATAATATGTTTGGTTCTCTTCTGTAACTGAAACCTTGTTGTGCGGTTACAATCTAAGTTCTGTGTAAGTTGCCCAGGCAGTGGCTGGGACAAAGGGACTTAAACTTCACATTGTTTACGGGAAAGCTCTAGAAGCTTCACCAGAAAGGGTCACTTTTGATACTAAATAATCTGTATACTGTCTTGGTACTAGCAATTGTTTAATGCTTGATTATCCAAGACCTGGAAAGGGGAAAGATACAATCTTTGAGTAGGCCAGTGAGGTGGTGACTGTGCCCTGGGAAGCAAAGGACAAACAATAAAAATTGAATAAAAGAAAAAATGTACTAAACAAATGACTCAAAATCACATCACTTGTTGGAAAGCCCTCTTCATTTCAACAGGCACATACACAGGCCAGCTAAAACCTTCAGCAGAGGTAAATCAGCGCATCCTTCCATTAACATGAGTTACCTAATGATGACTTAATTTATCTGAGTATCTGGTCCTAAGCATTCAGCTGCAGATTAGATTTGGTTTTGTCAGTTTTGCAGCCTAATTTTCCTGCCTGGATAGTTGGAACAAATTTCCTCTAAGCACATAGCGTCTGTGTCATCATCTCAAACCAGCCAGCAAGTTCTGTATGGCACCAAAACTAGTACTGGAATGAGGCGCAAGCCAGAGATTCCAACTCAGACAAGCAAATGCTTCTACAATCACGAGCTCATTGTCCAGAGTTTGTGCTAAAGAACAAGCCTAGAACATCTGCCAAAAATCACAAGACACTTGTAGCAAGAAAAAGAGAAAAAAAAAAAAAAAACCCAACCTAGACCAAAATGAAACCCCAAATCTTAAAACTGTGCTGAAAACATAGTTCTAAAAATGACACCAGCTTCAGGAAAAGAATCATGATTATTTCTTTTTTTCCCCTCTAAAACAGCTATTTTAAACACACCAGCCCTCTACAGTATTGTCTTCCATTATGATCTCTCTCATTTTGGGGCCAAGAAGCTTGAAGAAAAGCATCAAATCAGACAAATGCAGATGATTTTTGGGCTGCTTCCAAAATGAATGCTCAAGGGTATTTCATGACTGTCCATTCTTTTGCTTTTAAACAAAGACCTGGTGAGAACTTACATGACAGCAAAACTGTTTTCATCTTGGACTGTCTCGTCTCACCTCAGGTATTGTCATTTCAAGCTTATTTAGTTTAGAGCAGCTAGACAGCTGCTGTAAAAGTGCTTGCTTGGGCAAGCAGCAGATACTGAGGCATCAAGTTGAAAGTGCTGGTAGGAGAAGGCTGGGAGTAGTGCCCCAGGTTGCATCCTCACTCTGCATGCAGCATGAGTGTGTTGCACAAGAACAGCCTGGATAAAATATGCATACACATTATGTAGGTATGGTGACTATCCAACCCTCAATGCTTTGTGGTCCTGCAAAACGAGGAGGGTTTTGGGTAGAATATGACAGTTAACAGGCACTTGGCCTTTGGTGGTGCAACATTATCTTCAGATTCCTGTTGGGCATTATGTAGAGGGTTATAATCAATCAGCCTTTGACTAGGAGGCACTTTAGTATGATACTAAATAGGAAAGCCAGCCTTACTCTGCAGAGGATCCTAGGCACTGTGCCACTACAAATTGCAACATCTAATCTGGGTTTCTCAGGTATTTAAATCTGTTATTCCCTTTTGACTAACCTCTTTCAGTGCAGTCCCTCAAACAGTGTAATTGCTGTGTGGTAGGGAGAGGAAAGAAGATGCGATTATCACCTGTAGGTGTGGACATTCTTCCAGGTGGGAGATCTGAGCAGCAAATAATTAAAGACAATTTGTAGCTCCCTGTTCCTAAGAAACATCATGTGTAGGAAATGAAAAATGTTTTTAGGCACTAGATGTCAAAAACATCTGGAAAACCAAGAGAACAGCCACCCTAAGGTAAATGGTTGAGGCCACTCTTGTGAAATTAACAAATAGTGAAAAAGGAATTTATTTATGAAGGTAGAGACAAAAGATGCAACATCTCAAAGAGCCATCAGAAACCTATCAGTGACTTGCATCCATTGGTGTATTGATAGGTCAATGAACAAAACACATCTAAAGGCTAATGATGAATGGAGAAGATGGGTCTGGAATTCATCAAGTAGCACAGGAAAAGCATGAAATTACACAAAACAGTACATTCAAACAAAATCAACAATTCAGAGCAAGAGAAAAACTGAGACTTGTAAGTTTTTTTAAAGAAAAGGTGGTATTGATAAATGTCTTGCTTTTAGGTCATGTAACTATGGCAACAGAAGTTGTGTCAAAGCTCACCAAAAGAGAAAAATTCAGGATGCTGTGGGTTTTACTTGTAACTGACGGGAGTGAAGTGCAAAGTAGCACATCAAATGGTTTTTAAAACAAACCAGGACCAGAGGCAAAGAAAGATGAGAAGACAAAAATGAGAACACTATGTCTGGCAGAAACCAGTGCTAAGGTATAAAACTTGCCCCAGAGTGCAGCAGGCATGTCCAGACTAGAAAAATACAATTTTGCAAGATAGTGTTTACAAAAGAAAAATGTGATTGTAATCATTCAAGAAGAAGAAATGATATAAGGAAGAGAAGATAGGAAGCTGCTAAGAAAGCAAAGTTCAGAAGTCACTGCTAATTGCTGAAAACACCTTCACTACAGACTACTGGTATGGTAATGCCACAGCTTAGGAGCAGTGAGGAGCTGAAAGAGGAATTAGTTTACGAAGGCAGAGAGAAAAGATGTGACATCTCAAAGAGCCATCAGAAGCCCATCAGGTTTTGTCCAATTAGCTTTGTGGCATGAAAATATGGTGACATGAAAGGAAAATAAGATTTTCATGTGATAAAATCGATACGTAATACAACATTCATAGCAAAGGTCAACATAGGCAAGTTTCTGCACAGTGGTTGTCAGGAATATTAGAGCAAACTACACAAAGTAGACTTATAAAAGCTCAAGTCCATCATACTGGCATAACAGCCAGACAGCAGGAGAGAAGCCTTGCTGACTGCCTAAGGATACTGAACTCAAGAGAAAACGACTGTCCAACATAGCATCATGTATATAAGCACCTGCGTAATCATACCTAGATCACTGGGAAGAAGAACTAATCACAGAAATACCTTGTAAGCCAGCTCAGGGAAAGGAGATTCTCACCAAAGCCAGATGCACTACCGACTCTCCAAATGTGATCAAAGCTGATCAGGGTTGTTATGTGGGGCAATGCAGGCCAACAGGCAGCAGAGAAAATCCAGACCAACACATCAGAGCACCCTGCCTCCCTCTCCCCAGAATACGCAGCATTCATAGCTGGCTTTGAAGGAAAAGTGGGAAATCCTCACTATAATGCACATATTTAAGCTATGGGGAATCAGTCAAGTTGTCAGACATTCCTGCAGCTATCACTAAATAAAATATTAAAGCTTTTCAGCTGCTAAAATAGACCATAAAGTAGGACCCAAAGAAATGTAATTCCAGTGAATTTCTACAGCTTACCTGTGAATGGCAAATCAATTGCATCACATCATCAACATGCACAGATGGTCAGAAGGCCAAGGTGAGCAGACTGTTATGATTGCTCCTATTCTGTTAATGAGTGCTGAAGAAAAAAGTAGCTGCAGCACCTCCAGCATGGAGGAACATTCCCTCCCAAGGCATTAACAGCAGTATGATACAGCGCATCATGTGAAGACATACATATAGCTTGATGCATGTACACCAACAAAAGTACACAGCTACAACAGAAGCCATGCAATTAAAAAAGTAGTAACAGAACCTCCCACAACCAGCAAATGAAAGACTTCAGATACTACTAATGGGGCAGGGGTAGTCTGAGTTGTGTTATTTTCACAGATCAAGCCATGCAATTGCATGGCAAATAGCTACAGAATTAGCTGATTATCATTATTATAACATGACTGATATATGTATTTCCCTGGAAATTCTGTCCTGAAAATACAAGATTAAAAGCACAAACAGGAAGAATGGTGAGCCGTATGCTCCATCAAGCCTGGACAGTGAGGTCTGGAAGGAATACAGCATTGGTAGATTCATGAAAGAGTGCAGCAGGAAAACAGGGAGAAAAAACAAAACCCAACCTATAAAAATCTGTGGTCAGTATAAGGAGATTCCAGTATACTCTTTGGAAGGTATACATGATATTTTGCATGACAATGCAGTGTGTACCTTCCAAAACTCTCCAGCAAATGAAGAATTAGTTAGTAAATTTCATTTTCAACTTCAATACGTCCAGTCAATAGCTATATAGGGTGTAGATTTAAAAATCTACATTTATGGGTCGGCATATTAAATATATCATATGTGGCCACCATAACCCACTCTCTCAGGCATTACTGCAAAGAAAATGTGCCACACACAGATTTCCAACAGGGACTCTTGCCTGTGACCGCAGGGGGGACTTAGGAACTGGTGGGTGAGAGGGACGTGGGTGAAAGGGTTGTGTTTATGGAAGCACAGGGACTGGGGGACTGCTATAGAATTTTGAACTCAGGGTTGGTGCCAGATGAGTTGTGTTCACCTTGCTTTGGGCTCATCTCCTCCATAGGGGCTGTGTATAAGGGGAAGGACTGAGAATTGGGGAAAAAGTATGAAAAGGAGCAGATGGGTGGAGGAAGAAGCAGCATATGTAGAAACAGGGTGACAGAAGGAAACAGCCTACTGATCAGAGCTTTTGTAGTAAGGTATAGAATACCAGTTTGGTCAGGGCTGGAAGGTTAATATGATGCAGAGCATAGCGAATGGTGTTTACTGATCATAATGTGGGCAGATGGCATATAATCATATCCTCTTGCTCATGTGAAACACAAATAGGGGTGCCTACACACTTTTTATCTATCTCCACAACCTTGGAATATCCGCTGTGGCACTGTGTGCCAAGTCTGTGTTTCCACATGCCACCATGCCTCCAGGTTGCCATAAGCCTGCTGCCTATTTGTCCTAACTGAGCACCCCTGACTATTTGTACAATTACCATTAAGTGAATCCAGGCTTGAAAACAGGCTGTGCTGAACTGAGTGGAAAAGTCTTGAGCTGTGTAATGAGAACTACAGAACATCAGGCATTTTGAAAAGTTATGAGAAAATGAAAGTAGCGTCTACTCCATTTATTTTCGGCTAGTTAAAATCTGACTGTGGAAAAGTTCAGAGAATCTAGTCCTGACCCAGAAAAGGGTAAATAGAGGAAATAGCTGGTTTGGACCAAGAGTGGAGCTTCCTGTGGAATAGGACTTTACAGCCTGGTTTTGCTCTGTAGAAATAAAAAGTCTGATTCTCTCAGTAACCTTTCTTGTTAGTTATTTAAAAGTTAGATACCTTCATAACAAGTAACCATGTTTGTATATGGGCCAGTGCTATCCTGTCTTTGAAGAAGGTCTCATGTATATTAGCTCCTTTGCTGGGTTGTCTAAAATGGCTCATGGGGGACAAGCCAGGGTGTTTGATCAGAAAATATTGTGTGGGTTTTTTTTCTATTGCTCTATGTCCTATCCTTGGTTTCTGGTGAAGTGTTATCCTCTGTCCTGCTTGTTCTGCAGATGCTGTTCATTACCTAAGCTCTGGCATGCCTGGCAAGCTTTGCCTGCTAAAATATGTTTTTTGCTCACCACACAGATTTTCCCAGGCTCTCTTTGCTCTAGTGAAAATATTTGCAGAAAAGCTGACTAGACGTCACTTCTGGCTCCCTTTTACCTTACATGACCTAAATTAGTACCGAGTTATATAATTCTTAGTGGTATAATGTGGTGAAGGCAATTCATGTGCCATTTTCTAGAAGGCCTGGTTTCCATTAAAGAAACTAAGAGATACTAAAAGACCTCCAAGTGGAGACATGTAATTTTATCAGGGAAAAGACCAAGAATCCTTTAAATTACATATATATATGTAAGCTGTTGCATATGGATGCATTTAAGCTTTTAGAGGACTAGTTATTTCTTTACAATTCATGTGTTTCTATGGCAACAGCAGTACTCATTCTGGTTCCTTTTGACATTCTTGCTTTGATAGCCAAAATCATATTGAGTGAGTAGTTGGTTTTTTAGTTCCATACATCAGTTTGCTTTGCTGATAGCATTGAAAATTAAGAACTGAGTCCGGTTCTGTTCAGGTTTAGAGAGGTGCAAACTTGTTCTCCACTGAAGGATTGCATAATGTCATCAGTAGCAAAACTTGGCCTGTCTAAACTGTGTTGGCAAAATTATCCAGTGAAGACAAGTCCTTACCTTGCAAGCTTTCTTAAATGAGCAGCACCAGAGAGCTAAAAACAAAAAGCTTTTCAGCTTTTCCAGAAAACACATTTCTCTCAGTAAAGCAAAGCTAACACATTTCTCTCAGTAAAGCAAAGCTCAGCCCCACTCTGTTCTTTGCAGAATGGAAAATAGTTTATGAATACTTGATTGAAAATCCTGTTTGGTATCACAATTAGATGTTATCATGTTCACCACTTTGTGGATGAGAACTTATGAATGTTCAGAGATCTAACTAAACAGTTTGGGAAACAGCCAGGTAATACTTGGCAGCACTTGGTGATTAACCCAGAGAATAACTATTTGCCCCGAAATGATGTTGATGAAAACAATTTGGCTATAGTGACTATAATAAGCTGCCTTTCCATACTGAGAAGGCTTAGCATTCACCTAGAACAAATAATAAGTTATACAGAAATGCTGTAACTTCTACCTGTGCACATTTTCACTGTTTGTGACAGATTTATGCAGCAATACTACCCTTATATTTTACCAAATAGTAATAATAAAAAATCTCTAATAACAGCATAGAAAAAGGCATCTATAAACATATCAAAACAATACCGGTGCATGTTTCTGTGTAATGTAATTTATAGGCCTTTTATTGACAACACAGTAACTCTTCATGTTTCTGGCAGAGCCTTAAGAATGCATAACGCAGTATAGGAAACAGGTGGGACAGTAATTTAATATTCCTAGTGGCATACTTTAATATCAGAAGAGGCCACTGAGAGTCTTGAAGGAAGTCTCTGAACAAGAACCATTCGCTGTATCTACTGTATTTTGCATCAAAGGATGTTTATAGAAGACCACTATAAAAGATGAAAACCCACCATTTTTATTGAGAAATCTATCTGTACAAGAGAAAAAATCCACCATCATTGCATTATCTAGGTAGCAGTGAGGAAGCATTTCAAGATCTGGGGTAAGTTTACAGAATAGTAGGTAAAACATTTAGCCACATAGTTCACATTAACACTGATGTCTGACAAGTGGTGCAGCTACTTACCAACTTACTGGAAAGTGATCTCTAATTCTATAATTGTATTGAAAATCTTAAGACAAAAAAATGGTGAATTATTAAACTAATGGATGAGGAGCTGGGTACCAAATTCCTGTTTAAAAATGGTAGGAGCTGTATGTGTGATTCCCTGCTGTAGTAGCAGTGCCATTGTAATAACGATGACTGAAGAATCTAAGTGATCCACAGGGCAAAATAATATATTTGTAGGCTATGGGCCATCACTAGGAAAAACATAAAAGCTTTCAGCCTTTCATGTGTGCCTGTGTGGGACATAAATTCTAATGCTGCCCTTCAAGGCAATATATCTCCTTTCACTCAGGAAAGGTTTACTTCAGCCTCAGTTTATACCCCTCTATTTGTTCCTCTGCTAAGGAGGACAGGGTAAGGCCTCATTAGGGATCAGGGCTTTCGTGAAAGAAATACACAGGTATCAGATACCCAGCTGAAAGGTGTGGGGGAATTCCTTTTGTGTTGCCCTTCATTTCATTTTTAGTCAAATATTTTCCATTTGCTTAATCAAAGCTGTAACCAACCCTCTAACCATCAACCAGGAAATACAGCTCCCAGTCAACTGCCCCCATTTAAAGATGAAATAGGTCTGTCACAAATCCAGTAGTAGGGTAACTGTTTCTGTGTTCTGTGCCAGTTACTGTCCTTTTTCCTTGATAAACAAGCATTTCTCTTGGTTTTGTCACAGACCCTTGCCTCATGCTGAGAGGAAAAACAGCCTGACAGTTACCATCAAGATGGTTTGTACAGAGCTGCAGAAGCCCAGTGATAAATGTGACATTAAAGCATTGCTACTTCTCATCAACTATAAAAATTCTGTGAGCAGTGGCTAACCATCAATTGCCATTACTTCTGCTGCTGATAGGAAAATTGCTCAGCATCCCAAAACTGTGTTGCTCTTTTGCCAGATTAACAGGCCCATCCACTATAACTTAAGAATTTGAAAAAATGTAGCTGCTTCTGTGAATACATAAAGTAATAAATTATGGGTGAGAATAATACTATTTTATTCTTTAGGTTTCCTCTTTGGGTTTGAGCACAGCTTTAAAAGACAATCAGCAGCTGAACGTTATCTCTGTTAAAAGCTTAATATACACAAAGTTAGGGCACAGCTCACCAATTTTATTTAAGCTCTATGGCTCCATGTCCAACTAGTTACAATGGATCTGCAGACTGTAGCACCAGAGTATTATAGCAATCTCTCGAGCCTTCTGTTATTAAACTTTAGTATATACTTTTGTTCCAGAAAAGCTTAAAAGAGTTTAAAGGCAATGCTACAATTCAGATTCAACATTTTGAGGCAGAAAAGGGCTTCCTACTCTTACTCTATATGAAGTTGGTAGAATTCACTTCTGACTTTTAGCAACTTCCCCTAGAAAGGCACATTTGCCAGTGCTGCATGATACCAACCACTATGGTACTTCAGAAATGCCTGTTTCCTACTGGATGTATAATGGCATCTTGCTGCATCTCAGCTATGTCTGCATGGTACCTGCTAGCCAGTGCCAAGCAGATCCACAGTTAGTGCACGTCAAGGCTGTGCTGTTCATACTAGCTCAGTACCTGCCCTATTTGTCATATTTTTGACATTCACAATACAATAATGGTTTCCTTGTCAGGGCATGGCTGTGGGAAGCTGGAGACCAGCTTTGCTGTGGCATCACTGGGGAAGGGACTGATGGCTCTGGGACCTGAGATAGGGTCCTGGACACTTGTCAGGATGGGGTAGCCCTAGGGAACAGAGACAGTAGGGTTGGCAGTGCCCTCTGGGCACAGATTCTGGTCCATGTGAAGAAGCAGAGATCTCTGAATCCAGCCTGACACACACAGTTCAGCAGCATATTCGAGAGCTTCAGATTTAGACTGACTATAAAGAGAAAATCAAAAAAACCTGAGGCAAAGGTTCATTTTCAACATGATAGCCTCTCTTGCCAGACAGGATATTCTAATGATGTTCTTGCAGTGAACAATAGGAAACATCAAACAAGTTGCTTTACAATAACATGGATGGATCTAACCATCTCCATATGCACATTTTTAAAGCATCATTGTTCAATTAATGCTTCATATGGTTAAAAAAAAAAGTAACAAAAATATTTCATCTGGGAGTATGATCAAAGATCCATGTCTTGCTGCTGAATATTGTGAATGTATAATACAGGACATAAGTCAACTTCTTTTTCCAAATGTCTTTTGGTTTAATACTTTGAAAGTCTTAACGGCTTTTATTGCAAAGGCTGCATCAAATGCCGGGGAGAGGGAAATATATAGATGTACATCTCAAATCATCCTGAAATGCTGCAAAGAGGGAGGGAAAAAATAGAAAAATCATATTGCAGGATTGTTCTCAGCTTTAGGAATGAAATGAGCATGATGTCATATTGAATAGTTTATAGGGTTACTGTAGTAAAAAAAAAGTGATTTTAAAGGACAAACTCCTGGATTTCTTGACTTTCAGCTGTTAAATTATACCTTCTAGTAAAAAAGTGGGAATATCCTATGATCACAGCAATAATAATCGTGTATACTGGAAACATGAAAGTGCATTGTTAACATGAATTTTCAGCTATTTGTACATCAGTGAAGCAACATCGATGAAAATTATGGCAGAAAAACAACTCTCCATATAGTGTTTCTTATACTATGTCACATTTCACATATACTTAGAGTAATACCCAACTATGCTAGTGAATGATAAGGTTATGGCTATCTATAACTTCCAATGATGATACTGCAGCAGAGACAGTATTGGCTCTGTGTTCTTCTGCCAAGTGAAACAAAGACCTTGCGGGTTAAAGGCTGCCCTGGGATTCCAGATTCCTGCATTCAATGCTTGGCTCTGTCATCTATGTGATGTGTTACACGGAGCCAATATATTCCACACTTTTTAACCGTAAGTTGAAAAATACGATAAATATTTCTCTGTGTCACTGTGGTGAGATATAAAAGAAATAAGATATCATGCACTGGGAAAATGAAGAGCAGAGAAACAGACTGACAAAACATAACTGAACTTTAGCGCATCCAAAGGTTATGCTCACCTTTAGATGGCTGTAAACACAGAGAACCTGCTGCCTTCCTTACAGCTGCTGAAGCATGCATCACTACCGAGGTAAACACACTTTTTCACCTCTCCCCACAGTTTACCCATAGAGCTATCGGCTATGCAACTGACAGGCAGCAATAGCTTGTGCCTCTTACACCTGCCTTTGCTGTATGAGGGTTCTCTGCTATGCCAATATAGGACAAGAGTTGTAGGAACTGGAAAGTCAGAGTAGCACATTAGACCTGCTCCTACCATCACCCCTCCAACTCATCCTTTTCAAGTAGGGAGAAGAATTGCTACAGACATTTCTACTCTGGATTCAGTAAATGCAGGCATCTCCTTCAACTTGAATTAGTTCCTTCCAGAGAGGGACAGAACCATGGTTGAAATAAAGAAAAGACCATAGCTTGACAGTGCCACTTTTTTCCCCCTGGAAGTCCACACATTGGGAAGAAATATGGTGGGCTCAACAACTCTGAAATCAACAGAGCAAAATAAGAATGATTTATCCAAAATTGTATCATATGATTCTATGATGAATAGTCTCACTATGGTGAAAATGAGAAAACATCTTTTAATATACATATGCAGGGAGTATATCACTACTTCCTGTCCCACTTGGTGTCTGTCCCTACCAAAGATTCATGTTTCTCAAAGCTTTTGTTTTCTTCTTTGTGGTTTTATAATTTTTAGTTTTGTACTTTTGGGGGTTTCATGTAATTCTTATTTGTTTTGCCTAAGTCACAACTGAATTTCTTATAACAAGAAGAGTTTTTTTGATATGTTATCAAAAATGTAATGGGAAAAGTTTTATGTTCTAACCACAAGCAAGATGCCAGATTTTAGTCTGCTGTGGACAAAAGGTATGGGTCTAAATAGACCTGAAGAAACATTTATTTTCTTCTCCTAGAAAGAGTAGGAATTCAGCTGCATATCATTTAAAGCAGTAGATTTGAGGTACCTTGGAATATAGCCATTTCGTGACAGATGCCATGTTTAGTACAGAGGCTATGATGTGCAATTTAAATGTCCTTTTACTGTGCTCATTCTAGACATATCCAACACTGAAACAAGGTCAAGGTGTCTATAAACTGTGTGTATTCAGGATTTTTTTATGTTTCACCTTAAAAAGACTCCTGGAATACAAGAGCAATGCTCTTTTATTTCTCACCTTAGAGTAAGGTGAAGCTGAGAAAAAAAAAAAAAAATAGCTGAATAGTAAGAGTATATTTATATGCCAAACATTTTCTAATTCAACTTTCTCTTGAAAATTTCACTATAAACTGAAAATTTATTTTACCCCTCCCAACCTTCTTGGGGTGAGCAATTTACAGTATGTGAGATATGCACTCTTCAACACATTTCAAATTGAAGATTATCTATCTCTACTCTTGCACCAAGCTTTCTGGCACACAAATCTGTATTGCACCTATGTAGACACTTTCCTGCTGCCCATATCTGTCTGCATCTCTATTGCAGTAAAGCTGGTAGTGTAAATCATGAATGAATGTCATGCATTTGATCTGCTTTTCAGCTGTGCATCCTCAACTACATAATGAACAGAAAGGCTATCAGGAGGAGACTGCAGCAAACTAGGGAAGAAGGAAGGTCTATACCACTGCAACAGGCAATCTACTGTTGGCATCAGATTAAAGAAGCTCTTCTAAATGTACCCAGCTGAGTGAGACAGGTGAGTGAAAATGAAAAACCTATAATCAGCATCATGCCAGCCTTTCTTCTCCTTCAGTAGAGTCAGGGTTTACACACTGAACTTTAAAAGTTTGAAAGCTTTAACTATTAAAACATCCTTAACTCAGCTAAGTATGGAACGTTGTTCTTTAATTCATGCTCATCGTTTCATTTCAAAGAAGGAGCAGGTAATACAAGTGTAATTTAAATTTTGCTATTTTAAAGACTGAATACTGGGTTTTGCATCACCATTGAAAAAAATATCTCCCTCAAGGGAGAAGTTGAAGAGAGTGGCATCTGGTGTGACTCATGGTGATTAATGACTTTAGTTAATGATTAATGATCTCTCTAATGGTAAGGCATGCTTGAGCTTCTTATACACCCTGAATGAATGTAAGCACACAGGGATTATCTGGCAGGTTTTGATGGTGGCTGCTGCTGGTTTTCACCCCTTTTTCACACGTATGGCTTCAGATGAAGAAGACTATAGAAATCCCTTACAATACACTATACAATAATCACAGAAGAAGCCACAGTTTTCAAAGCAAGTATGATCTTAAAGAAAATATGTTGTTTTGATAAAAACTGTCACCCTTGTAAGAATAACAGTTTCAACAAAACAGAAGTAGAATTTTTCCTATAATGGCAAGTCTTAAAATAACAGTGTGCAGTGGAGTGGCAGGGAGCATCTGAGCCACTTGTCCAAGGCCACTTGAGGGATGTGAGTGTTTATTGACATTAATTTAACTGCTTCCTAGAATCAACCAATACTCTTTTTCTCCTTATGTCATTTTCTCCTCATGTTATTCTTGTCACTTTAAATCAGGAGTTTCAGATAGATTTTTTTTTAGCACTTAAAAAATGAGACTCCCTACATGCTGGCAGAGTAGAATGACCCTTGATGACCCCTACCAAATGTAACGAAGTGGAGCAGCCCTATGGCCCAAAATTTGGTCAAAGCAGCTCTGAAATAAGCTGTTTTCTGGATGAACACTTCTTGCAAATACTTCCTTCATTATGTTGCTGTACAACTTAATTTCCAGATGGGGCTTGTCAAAGCAACAAAAATACGTGGCTGTGAACTCCAAATGCTGTCATTCTAGCTCTGCTGTTAGTGAGAAGCAGAAAAGATGGTACATACAAATGTACATACAAATGGTTGAGCCCTGAAGCAATCTACCGTGTTTAAAATATTTCCCTTCAGCAGAATGAAAATATTGCTCTGCTGGGCAAACTTAACTAATACTAATCTAAATACGATTCTCCAAGGCCAAGCTGGAAGGCAGCAAGACCTTTATTGTTTTTGGTCTAGTAGTGTCATAGTTTAAACCCACAGCACTCTACCAGGTACTAGAAAGAAAATTAACTCTGCCCCAGCCAAAACCAAGACAAGTAGCCTACTAAGGTGGTTTCCAGTGCTCATCTACATCCTGTTTACTTTAGACAAAAGTATGATAATTATTATAAAATAAAAATAAAGATGTAATCCATCTCAGAGAGTATTTTTTGATGCTGCATTTTTATGATGTTGCATGTGTTGCATACTGTAACTTTGAGTTACAGTAAAGGGCTAACATTTTGAAAAGATTAATTTTCCTGCACAGTATCTCATATTGTTTATTTTCAAATCTCTTCAGCTATAGCCTGTACTACAGAAGTGAAGACTTACTTATCTGTATCACTCGCAAGCACTGGCATGCCTTAATTCTCAAGAATCCCTCACCAGAGAGGTAAAAAGGAAAAAATCCAGATTATTTGCTGTGTAACTATGGAGTCTCACTCCTAGCAGAAGGAAGGAAAATTGGAGGTGAGACTTTAAATCAGTTCTTTAGCCCTAAGTATATAAAAAGAAATGTCACTTCTGTGGAAGTGATTCATTCATCCACATGCAGTTTGTCCATTTGGATGAATGTGCTCACAATATCCACCTGATTGAAGCACTATCTAGAAGTTAATCAAATTGAACTGTGATTTTTGTATATGCATTTTGTTCTCTTTCTATTACTTGATTGTTTCTTCTGATGTCTAATTGCCTTAATTTCTCAAGGCAGCATTTGTAAGAGAAAAGTTTTAAAACAACTGAATCTGAGGTTCTTTTAGACCTACCAACACATTGTGCCATATTCTCGTGTTGAGTCTTCACATGTGTAGCAGAGTCAACAAAGCATTTACAGCATTTCCCTACCTTTGGAAATTTGAGACATATATGGAGCCATATGTACTACTTCTTCCTTTTTTTATTGTATAAGATAAAGTCTTCCTGTTTTCTTAACATATCCTAGCAAAAATTACTGTAGACTTACAGGCCATCTGTATACTACAATATGAGCTTGTTTAAAGAGATGTTTACATGCAAAACGAGTACATACCAGATTGTATGTGAGACGGACTTCAAATGAGCTTTCACCTTGTCCAGTTCAGCATATGGCTGATTTACAGCACAAAATAACAGGTCCCATTGTTTGAAGTGTAGCTTCCCAGAACTTCCACCAACTCTTTCACTTAAGTGCTTTTCCTTGATGGCAGGGGTAATAAGAAAAAAATTGGTGTTTCTTAGTCCAAGGAGAGTGGTCTTTAGATACTGAAGGGAATGCACCATCTTCATCTCAACAGTAAATAAAGGTATAATAATGTAAGTTAGTCATTGGCATAATTCTCCAACTGAGAATAAGAGCCTGGAAAGACTTGTGTGGGAGGCTGTGACATCTCTTGAAACATGAGAACAGACTACATACATTCCTGCCATGGATGACTGAGGAAAGATTGGTCCTTCTGTGGGGCAGAGGATTAGTTAGGATGGATCTGAATGTTTTTTCCTGTTTTCTAGGAGTTCATCTCATGGTTCTAGAAACTAAATCAGTTTTCTGTATGGGCATATAAAGGTATCTGAGATACTTTGTCTGCATCCTGATTTACTTCATACCACCAGCCTACAACAGGGTACACACAAATATTGAAATGAAACTTCATAAACTTGTTTTGCTAATCAACTGCTCATCTGGTGTTTCACTTCTACAAAACAGTGCTTCAGGTGCACCTTAAACTACACTTCCATCTCTTTTCTCCCCAGTTCAACTATAAGTTCCATGCAACTACTGCTGCTGTCAGATCTGTGATGAAAGTACCAAGAAGATGAGAGCTTACCAAGTGCTTGCATCTCCTATCCCAAAGTTTTCTAAGAAAGAAAACTTGTCTGTCTACAAATTCAGGAGGAAGCACACAGGAGGTTTAAATGGGAAAGAGGTATTTTGAGAGTTTTTCAGATTTTCATTTATTGTAAAGAAATTGAGCAAATGATAAGAGAGTACAAGTGTGCTGAAGTATGCCTGAGCATCCCCCACCCCAATGTTTTTCCTCAGAGCTTTGAAGATACAATATGAAAGTGCTAAGCAAGGTTCCAGAAACTGCTGGCAGCATGCTGCAGTGCATTTATTTCCTTTGCATGGGCTTATTACCAATTTTGCACATAACTTGTGACCCGCTGTTTCCCTTCATGGCAACCAACCAAAGGGAATGTAGGTCCTTAATGAGAAACAATCCATTTTGCAAATGGACTTCAAAGCAGCTTTTACAGGGAGCAGGATCACAAGTGTTAATGCTGTGAAGATACCCAGGAAACATGCCCCACTACATATTTTTGGGTGTTAAGTACTTAAAAAAAAAAACCAAAACAAAAAGAGACATTTTGGCTATCATTAGGTATGAGCCATAATAAGGTTGTTTCTGCCATTTGTTGCTAGACAGCACCCTAAAGCTATTCAGTGAGATTATCTGAAGAACTTTGTCTTTAGAAAGCAGCTGTTCACCAGATGTTGTGCAGCCCATACAGCAAACTTACAGGTAGTTATATTCCTTTCTTTTCAGACAGAAAGACAGAGTACTGACAGGTTTGAAATCTGGCTTCAACTATCCTTTTAATATTGCCTTCTATAGTAAAATACAGCATAGTATTCATAAATGGTCACATACAAACATATGTAATGCCTGCCCATGGCAGTGGGGTTGGAACTAGATGATCTTAAGGTCCTTTCCAACCCTAACTATCCTATGACTCTATGATATGTATACTAATTACTTTTAAATATGTCATGAAGATGCCTTTCATGATGTACAAGCTACTGTGAATATGGAACTGATTAATCTATGAAAACTCTCTTATGATTCCAGAAATATCTGCCTACGACATCAGGATTCATTCTCTCAATTCTGTAAAAAAACCCTCACCTTTGATGTGTACATTTTTATTATGCACTGCAGCATAATTTATTACCAAATTCTAACCAAAAAAAAATGTTGAAGACATGCAAGTGACCTGAACACTTTTATATGGGTTTGTTTTAAAGTAAATTAATGATTTATAAACAATCATAAAAACTGTGATTGCTAATTAGAGCAGTGGTGCGGCATATAAAATTAAGAAGGGTTTTGTAGAAGACAAAAGCCTGGCAGAAGTGGTCGAAGAGATGATATTTTAGAAACAGAAGCTACACACCATACCAAGCCAAGAATATTTTACCCAGTGCAATATATAAGGGAAGACATATTTGTTTGCTACAACTCAATTTTTCCCCTTATTTTATCTTTCTTAAGATTACTGCTGTAAGTCTGAAACTTCAAAGTACATCTCCAACAACAAGAAAGATCTGTAGCCTCTGAAAAGAGGCATAAAAAGTTGAGCAGTTCCTAGAAAATGAAACTGAGAAATGTGGAAAGGATAATTAAGCCAAACAGACAGAGATATATCAATGAATGAAGCTGGCAGGAGGCTGAACCAGGTACAGGTAAGAGAAAGATCCAAAGGATGGTGATGAACTCAGATTGCTCATGGACTCACTAGGGACATTTCTGGAAGAATATCTTGAAACTGTTCAGAGAAAAATATTATCCTTATGGTGGGATGACAGATGACAAAGTGCTCTCCTTAGTAAGTCTTACAACAAGTTTCTACCATACCAGTCTCCTCTTTCTCTCCGTGTTTTAGAAGTCAGGGCAGAGGGACTGACACTAGCAGGCAAATCAGGCTGGCTGGAAATTTCTTGTTCAGAAATTTGCAAGGCAACCATGAAAACTACATATCTGGTGGAATACATGTTTGTTAACAAGAGTCCTGCAGGTGAAGCTAGCAGGAAATATACATTGCATAGGAAATCAAAGAACTACTAGAAAATCTTTGGTCTATGTAGGACTTTAAAGTGTTGAGAATGGAAAAAACTTTTGCTCCAAGGAAGTCTTGGCTACCCACCTTACAGAACCTTATGTAGCTTGAACAGGGTGACTACAAGGACTACTTCTCTATATTGCACAGGTGTAGCTGGGAATCCTTGTGTAACTGTGTGTGTGTATATTAATTTTTCCTAGAGGTCTGCAATACCCAGGCATAACATGTGACCATCTACTTACTGCGAAAAAAAGGAAAACACCATAACTTAAAGTGATTGAAGTATAAAATATAAGGGGAAGTTGTGGACCTTATTCATGTAGACCTCAAGATCAAGAAAACAGGTGTATTTCCATATTTGCATCCTAGCTTTTACAGAGGTCTGATTTGCCAGTAGTCATGGAGTAAGGATTTGCCCTTCTGTTGCTGAAGTTATGCCCCAGCCTCAAAAGAGCCACTAACTTTACATGAGGCATTAATTTCCTCCCACAGGTAGCATTAAGTTGGATCATATAGTGGAAGCTGTCTCTACCCATAGTAGGGGGGTTGGAACTAGATGATCTTTAAGGTCCCTTCAACCCAAACCATTCAATGATCCTATGATGTGTGGATACATTTACCATAGCCCCAGCTACCCTCTCCTTTGATGGCTTGGCCCAAGTGTACTTTCTTGCAGAACCTGTGCCTGCAGTCAGTTTCAGTAATATCAACAGAAATAAGCATTTGTTTGTGATATATTAACACAGCAAAAACCAGTTCGTATGTTTGTCTACCATCCAGAGAGTTAATTTAACACTGTCCATTGGCACTATGGACAACCCTAGTTAAATGAGCAAGTCTAGTATAGGCTAATTCAGTTTCACAAAAGCCAGAGAATAGCAGAATAACTAAGGACATGTTTACTTGCTGAAAAGACTGCACTGAGATCATCCATCTGTTCTCTGAGGAAATTTCAAGGGCATCTTTCAGGCAGTTGAACAAATGGAAAGCTAAATCCACTTTTACATTCATTATCTACTGTTACTGTCAAAATAGCAGAAAAAGAACATTGCAATATAACTGCACATTTGAAAGACTATATACATGCTCTGAATTTCAGTATTCCTTTCCTGGTGTTTTTCCTTCTTTGAGTGAGAGTTTTAATAAAAGTATTAGAAGGATGTAATAGAGTTTGCTGAAGATTAACGAGCTCCGGTCAGAGTGTATCACAACATAACTGTAATTAAACAGGATTCCTGAAAAGCTCCCAGATATCTACTAGTCCCCAGACTTCAGGCACTCATGGTTCTCTATATCCGTAACATAAACCCAGAAGACAGTTGTAGGCTTGCACTTGTTTTCTGCTCTGAACAGTAACTAATAAAATGACATTTTGTGAAGCTCCTGCTTCCTTTCACAGTGATTGCTGTTGCAGACATGCTTGGTATTTTTCTCTTGTCGTGGTTTAAACCCAGTCAGGTAACTTGTTCACTCACTCCCAGTGAGTGGTGCCAAGCTGACAACAATCAAGGTCCGTGTTCGTCTCCCCCCCCCTCCCTGCACCGGGGCTCTCCCTTTCCCCGCTCCCGGAGGAACGGGGAGGAGGATCGAGAGAGTGCAACTCCTACGGGTTGAGACAAGAACAGTCCAGCAACAAATCACCACCGTTACTATCAGCTAAAACAATGATAAGGGGAAAATAACAAGGGAAGAGAATACGATACCACCGGCCAAGAAAACGAGTTCCACCCGGAAGCTCCTGTCCTTCCGGGTCACTCCCAGTTACCCCCCACCCCGGGCATGACGTGCTGTGGTATGGAATACCTCCCCGGCTAGCCCGGGTCAGGCGCCCCGTCTCTGCTTCCTCACAGCTTCCCCTCCTCCCTGGCAGAGCATGAGCCTCACAGAGTCCTTGGTCAGGGTAAACATCACTTAGCAACAACCGAAAACATCGGCTTCACCAACGCTGTTCTCAAAACTAGAAGTCAAAACACAGCACTGCACCAGCTAACACAAAGGAAAAAACATGACTGCTACTGCTGAACCCAGGACATTATCCACCCCTTATTCCATACCATTCACGTCGTGCTCAGATCCCACATTTTCAATACACCATCGCTCTCCCACATATATACATCCATATACATACAGACCAAGAGGAAAAAAAATCATTTTCTTAGTGCATGGACCAATCCCTATAATGCTGCCGAGTCCATTCGGTCCAAGTTCATTCTCTGTTGGGATGATGCCTGGAGGGAAGTCAGGGCCAGTCGCTGGTGACCTGGAGACATCTAGTTGATGGGCTATAAAAGCATTACACAGCAGGCAACAGCATACAATTGAGTTCACTGGCTGTTTTCCCCTAAAATCAAATCCCCTTGAGGTATACATCGGACTTCCCCATCTTCCCGCATTACCCACCAAGTATATCCAGGTCCCTGAGCAAAAGCAATCCCACGAGTGGGTTTGCTTTTACCTGAAGCAGGAATAACCCAGACTGTCTTCCCCAGCAAATTCTTCATATGCACCACGGGAACTTTGTCCCCCTCTACAATATGTAAAAGTTCTGACTGGGCTGGGCCAGCCCTGTTGGCAGATCCTCTGGTGTTGACCAACCAGGTGGCCTTTGGTAAATGTGTATCCCAATGCTTGAAAGTTCCCCCACCCATCGCTCTCAGTGTAGTTTTTAACAGCCCATTGTACCGTTCGATTTTCCCAGAGGCTGGTGCATGGTAGGGGATGTGATATACCCACTCAATGCCATGCTCTTTGGCCCAAATATCTATAAGGTTATTCTGGAAATGAGTCCCATTGTCTGACTCAATTCTCTCTGGGGTGCCGTGTCGCCACAAAATCTGTTTCTCAAGGCCCAGGATGGTGTTCCGGGCAGTGGCATGGGGCACAGCGTATGTTTCCAGCCACCCGGTGGTTGCTTCCACCATGGTAAGCACATGGCGCTTGCCTTGGCGGGTTGGTGGCAGTGTGATATAGTCAATCTGCCAGGCCTCCCCATATTTATACTTCAACCATCGTCCTCCATACCAAAGAGGCTTTAACCGCTTGGCTTGTTTAATTGCAGCACATGTTTCACACTCATGAATAACCTGGGCAATAGTGTCCATTGTTAAGTCCACCCCTCGGTCACGGGCCCATCTATATGTTGCATCTCTGCCCTGATGGCCTGAAGTGTCATGGGCCCACCGGGCCAAAAATAATTCACCTTTATGTTGCCAATCTAAGTCCATCTGAGCCACTTCAATCTTAGCCGCTTTATCCACTTGTTGGTTGTTCTGGTGTTCCTCAGTGGCCCGACTCTTGGGTACATGGGCATCTACATGACGTACCTTCACCACCAGGTTCTGCACCCGGGCAGCAATATCTTTCCACAGTGCAGCAGCCCAGATGGGTTTACCTCTGCGTTGCCAGTTGTTCTGCTTCCATTGCTTCAACCACCCCCACAGGGCATTTGCCACCATCCATGAGTCAGTATAGAGATAAAGTACTGGCCACTTTTCTCGTTCAGCAATGTCCAGGGCCAGCTGGATGGCTTTCACCTCGGCAAATTGACTCGATTCACCCTCTCCTTCAGCAGTTTCTGCAACTTGTCGTCCAGGACTCCATACAGCTGCCTTCCATCTCCGATGCTTTCCCACAATACGGCAAGAGCCATCAGTAAACAAGGCATACTGCTTTTCACTTTCTGACAGTTTATTATATGGTGGGGCCTCTTCAGCACGCACCACCTCCTCCTCTGGTGACATTCCGAAATCTTTGCCCTCTGGCCAGTCCATGATGACTTCTAGAATGCCTGGACGACTGGGATTTCCTATTCGAGTTCGTTGTGTAATTAGTGCAGCCCATTTACTCCATGTAGCATCAGTTGCATGATGTGTAGAGGAGACCCTGCCTTTGAACATCCAGCCCAGCACGGGCAGCCGGGGTGCCAGGAGGAGCTGTGCTTCAGTGCCAATCACTTCCGAAGCAGCTCGAACCCCTTCATAGGCTGCCAGTATCTCTTTCTCAGTTGGGGTATAGCTGGCCTCAGATCCTTTGTATCCCCGACTCCAAAAGCCGAGGGGTCGACCTCGAGTCTCCCCTGGAGCTTTCTGCCAGAGGCTCCAGGTAGGACCGTTCTCCCCAGCTGCAGTGTACAGCACATTTTTTACATCTGGTCCGGTTCGGACTGGTCCAAGGGCTACTGCATGAACTATCTCGCGTTTAATTTGCTCAAAGGCTTGTTGCTGCTCAGGGCCCCATTTAAAATCATTCTTCTTCCGGGTCACATGATAGAGAGGGCTTACAATCGAACTGTAATTTGGGATGTGCATTCTCCAGAACCCCACTGCACCCAAGAAAGCTTGCGTTTCTTTCTTATTAGTTGGTGGAGACATTGCTGTTATCTTGTTGATCACATCTGTGGGGATCTGTCTACGTCCATCTTGCCATTTTATTCCCAAAAATTGAATCTCCTGTGCAGGTCCCTTGACCTTACTCCGTTTTATGGCAAAACCGGCTTTCAGCAGGATTTGGATTATTTTCCTCCCTTTCTCAAAGACTTCTTCCGCTGTATCGCCCCACACAATAATGTCATCAATGTATTGCAGGTGTTCTGGAGCTTGCCCCTGTTCCAGTGCAGTCTGGATCAGTCCATGGCAAATGGTAGGGCTGTGTTTCCACCCCTGGGGCAGTCGGTTCCAAGTGAACTGGACACCCCTCCAAGTAAAAGCAAACTGTGGCCTGCACTCTGCTGCCAAAGGAATGGAGAAAAATGCATTGGCAATATCAATCGTGGCATACCACTTGGCTGCTTTTGACTCTAGTTCATACTGAAGTTCTAGCATGTCCGGTACGGCAGCACTCAATGGTGGTGTGACTTCATTCAGGCCACGATAGTCTACTGTTAGTCTCCATTCTCCATTAGACTTTCGCACTGGCCATATGGGGCTATTGAAGGGTGAGCGGGTCCTGCTGATCACCCCCTGACTCTCCAGTCTACGGATCAGCTGATGGATGGGAATCAGGGAGTCTCGGTTGGTGCGATATTGCCGCCGGTGCACTGTTGTGGTCGCAATTGGCACTTGTTGTTCTTCAACTTTCAGCAACCCCACAGCAGAGGGATCTTCTGAGAGACCAGGCAAGGTGGACAGCTGCTCAATTTCCTCAGTCTCCAAAGCAGCAATACCAAAAGCCCACCGGTACCCTTTTGGGTCTTTGAAGTACCCTCTCTTGAGGTAGTCTATGCCGAGGATGCATGGAGCCTCTGGACCAGTCACAATAGGGTGCTTTTGCCACTCCCTCCCAGTCAGGCTGATTTCAGCCTCCAGCACAGTCAACTCTTGGGATCCTCCTGTTACTCCAGAAATATAGATGGGTTCCACCCCTTGACAGCTTGATGGCATCAGGGTACACTGTGCACCGGTATCTACTAGAGCCTTATACTTCTGTGGGACTGATGTGCCAGGCCATCTGATCCACACAGTCCAGTAAATCCGATTGTCCCCTACCTCCACCTGGCTGGAGGCAGGGCCCCTCTAATGGTCGTCACAGCATTGGACACTTAAGTCGTGTTGAAAGGGATTATTCTTCGTTATCACAGGAGCTGGAGTAAAATCAGCTCTTCCACTCCATCTGGGAAACTGCTCACCAGAAACTGAAGCCGTAGCTCTCATGGGACGATCAGTCTTGGCCCTTGCTCCCCTCTTCAGTTCACTCACCCGTTCCTCCAAAGCTGAAGTAGGTTTTCCATCCCACTTTGTCATGTCTTCTCCATGATCCAGCAGGTAAAACCATAGGGTACCCCGTGGCGTATACCTTCTGTATCTCCTCTCTTGAACAATAGGACGTCTTTTGTTAATAGCTGAGACGCGTGTTGGTACACGTGAGGAGCTGGATAAATCAGATACATCGTCCCTCAATTTGTCGAGGTCCTGGGACAGTTTTTTCACAGCTGAGATGATGGAAGGAGTGAGATTGTCTTCGAACTCTCGGAGTTTATGAACCATTTCATCCACTGTTAGTGGTACTATGTCATTCCAGGTCACTGTTGCCAATGAATGGGCATATGATGACGGTGCATTCCGTGTAAGTTTTCGCCACATGGGTCGTGTACATTCAACTTCATCTGGATCTATAGGTGTATCCCCGTTATTCGGCTTGATGTGATAGATCATCTCTACGATGGCCGATTCCCTCAGAGACTGGATGCCTTTGTCTATAGTAGTCCACTTGGCCGAACGACTCGTAACATCGTCCTTGTACGGAAACCTTTCTTTCACAGCTGCCAAGAGCCTCCTCCAAAGGCTGAGGGACTTTTTCTCTCTTGCAATTGCTTTGTCAATTCCCCCTTCTCTAGCAAGTGATCCCAGCTGCTTGGCTTCTGTACCTTCTAGTTCGTGACCATCGGCCCCATTGTCCCAGCATCGGAGTAACCAGGTGATGATGTGCTCCCCTGGTTGACGGGTAAAATCTTTTCGCATATTCCGCAGCTCGGTTGAGGTTCGAGGTCGAGAAGTTACCTCTTCTTCTTCTTCTTCGTCATGTGAGGATGACTCCTGATCAGATTCTGGACCGGGTGGTGAATTCATTGGTTCTTCATCTCGCTTCACCCTTTTTGCCTCCTTTTTGCTTGTTCTCTTGCGTACAGGGGCAACTGATATTGGTACGAATTGGTCCTCTGGTTTGGCTGCAGTGATTATCACTGTGGTTTGAGTAGCGACTGTACTTGTTGCTGGGGGTGGTGTAGCTACCGTGCTTGGAGCTGGGGTAACCGCGCTGTCTGTTGCAGTTGAAGTTTGAGCAGCTGCTGTACTTGCCACTGGGGTAGCTGCGCAGTTCATTGCAGCCAAAGTTTGAGTAGCGACTGTCACTTTGCCCTCAAATCCGCCAACATTCTTTTCCTTTTGAAGGTGCTGGATAGTGTTGAACAAGGCCCTGTAAGCATAGGCCAAGCCCCAGCACGTTGCCGTGATTTGTCCATCTCTGGTATGGCCAGAATGACCACACACCTCATTTAAGTGTTTTACTAATTCTTCTGGATTTTGCAGTTGTTCGGTAGTGAAATTCCAAAATACTGGGGGGGCCCACTGACCTAGATACTTGCCCATACTATCCCACACACCCTGCCACTCATGGCTGTCCAGCCTCTGGGAAAATCTCTCGGTCCTCCTACATCGTCGTTTGACCCCAGACAAGACCCAAACCTGAATCTGCTTAACTCTTGAAATCAGTAATGGGCAAAACACACTCTGTATGCGTGTTAGCATGGTGATTCCCATCACCATCAGCAAACAAGTCTCAAGAGCATTAAAAGGCCATTTAAAAAATTCGAAACTCTCAAATGTAAATGGTCTGGGGGGACGACTAGGAGGGTAAAAGGATGTCTCCTTCACAGGTTGAGCACCTGAGAAGGAGAAAAAAGATGTGTAATTGCTAAGCACCTCCATCATATACCTCCCAAAGTATAAAGGTGGTGACCACACTGGGAACATAAGCCAGATCAGTTTCATGATCAATGATTCTATTGTATTACAAGTCATTACCATAAAGTACAATGGGATAAAAACCTTAGCCCAAGCCCCACACTTGAAAAACACTAATACAGCCAATACCGGATGGACGTAAGATATGGTATACTGAAACTGTGAGATCAAGAGGAAAAACCTTGAGAGCCAATAAATCAGCATTGTGACGAGTGACTATCAATCCAGTCAGATCTGTTCTTATCTCAACCCCTCGTGCCCCACGTTGGGCGCCAAAAGGAACTGTCGTGGTTTAAACCCAGTCAGGTAACTTGTTCACTCACTCCCAGTGAGTGGTGCCAAGCTGACAACAATCAAGGTCCGTGTTCGTCTCCCCCCCCCTCCCTGCACCGGGGCTCTCCCTTTCCCCGCTCCCGGAGGAACGGGGAGGAGGATCGAGAGAGTGCAACTCCTACGGGTTGAGACAAGAACAGTCCAGCAACAAATCACCACCGTTACTATCAGCTAAAACAATGATAAGGGGAAAATAACAAGGGAAGAGAATACGATACCACCGGCCAAGAAAACGAGTTCCACCCGGAAGCTCCTGTCCTTCCGGGTCACTCCCAGTTACCCCCCACCCCGGGCATGACGTGCTGTGGTATGGAATACCTCCCCGGCTAGCCCGGGTCAGGCGCCCCGTCTCTGCTTCCTCACAGCTTCCCCTCCTCCCTGGCAGAGCATGAGCCTCACAGAGTCCTTGGTCAGGGTAAACATCACTTAGCAACAACCGAAAACATCGGCTTCACCAACGCTGTTCTCAAAACTAGAAGTCAAAACACAGCACTGCACCAGCTAACACAAAGGAAAAAAACATGACTGCTACTGCTGAACCCAGGACATCTCTCCAGCTGGGTTCTGAGGTGCAGACTTAGTTTTTTCTGTCTTCTATATTGCTATGACAGGAATGGGTGTGCTGGATTGCAGGGGAGGTTGCAGATGTGAAAACTGAGATGAGTCAAGGACATGTTTGTGGTGTAGACCAGGGACCAGTCACTGCCCTTTCTCCTAGCAATTGGGCAAAAGAAGAAACTCCAGATTTTGAGCCTGATTCTTGTCAAAGAAGAATATGCAGGCTGTAGCTCTACCTTCAGGACCCCTTTAGACATCCTCATAAACATGAGAATGCTTCCCACAGCTTCTAACGAGGTAAACAACACACAGATGCATACATCTGTAGTAAGGGAGGTTATCAGGTGTCAAGCTTTAATGCAAGGAGTACATATGATCAAAATGTCATTATGCCATGTATAACTAACAGTAAAAATATAACTAAATACTTGTGTTACCTGGATAACTTCTGGTGGTCAGTATAGCAACCTGAAAAGAGGAATTACCATACAAAAAGAGGAACCATTTAAATTATTTCAACTTCCAAATTTTTACCTTATGTATAGAAATAGATTGTCTTTTATGTGAAGTTTAGCAGGAGGTTGAGATGACAGCTTCCAGGCTACACAGTAGAGCTTTTCAAAACTCAGACTTCTTATGCCACTAAATACTGACGCAAACATACAGAAGGGACAACCACAGTTCAAAAACGTATGGTCTTTAGGGGTTAAGTTCCCTAATGCTTAAGAAATATGAGTCTACAGGTGGTGTATATAGACCATTTTAAGTTTGTACATCCAAGCAACCATAAAAGAGGGGAAAACACCTCCTCTGTGGCAGGTGAGAAGTGGATTGGGCCACTAATGTGCTGCAAATCAGCATATGGGAGTCACATCACGGCATTGCTGTTCCACAAACTCCTTCAATTTGCTGGTGTCATGCAGATAATAGAATCATAGAATCATAGATTAGTTAGGCTTGGAAAGGACCTTAAGATCATCTAGTTCCAGCCTCCCCCACCATGAGCAGGGACACCTCACACTAAACCATCTCACCCAAGGCCTTGTCCAACCTGGCCTTGAACACCGCCAGGGATGGAGCATTCACAACCTCCCTGGGCAACCCATTCCAGTGCCTCACCACCCTTACAGGAAAGAATTTGCTCCTTATATCCAATCTAAACTTCCCCTGTTTAAGTTTTAACCCGTTACCCCTTGTCCTGTTGCTACAGTCCCTAATGAAGAGTCCCTCCCCAGCATCCCTATAGCCCCCCTTCAGATACTGGAAGGCTGCTATGAGGTCTCCATGCAGCCTTCTCTTCTCCAGGCTGAACAGCCCCAACTTTCTCAGCCTATCTTCATATGGGAGGTGCTCCAGTCCCCTGATCATCCTCGTGGCCCTCCTGTGGACTTATTCCAACAGTTCCATGTCCTTTTTATGTTGAGGACACCAGAGCTGCACACAATACTCCAATTGAGGTCTCATGACAGAAGAGCAGAGGGGCAGGATCACCTCCTTCGACCTGCTGGTCACGCTCCTTTTGATGCAGCCCAGGATACGGTTGGCTTTCTGGGCTGCGAGTGCACACTGAAGCCAGCTCATGTTCATTTTCTCATAGATCAACACCCCCACATCCTTCTCCTGAGGGCTGCTCTCAATCTCTTCTCTGCCCAGCCTGTAGCTGTGCCTGGGATTGCTCTGACCCAGGTGTAGAGCCTTGTACTTGACATGGTTAAACTTCATGAGGTTGGTATCAGTCCACCTCACAAGCATGTCAAGGTCCCTCTGGATGGCATTCCTTCCTTCCAGCATATCAACCGAACCACACAGCTTGGTGTCATCGGCAAACTTGCTGAGGGCGCACTCAGTCCCACTGTCCATGTGAACAAGACCGGTCCCAACACCGATCCCTGAGGGACACCACTCGTTACTGGTCTCCAGCAGGACATTGAGCCACTGACCACAAGTCTTTGTGTGCAGCCATCCAGCACACAATCCAATCCCAGAGGCTTCATTAGAAACAAGATTTACTACAGGAAGGGATAGAAAATAGAATAAACCAAAAGGATCTGCTTATAGGTTACAGCAAATAAGAGACCTGTATAATGCTCCCTTAGCTATGACATAATGAAAACAACCCCCAAAAAGTGTTTTAAAACTAGCAAAAAAGTGCATGAACATTTATTTTAAACACAGTTCATACTATATTTATGCTCATCTTACCATCTGTTTGTAACAGGCCTCATTTCTACATATGGGGCCTTGCAAGTCTTGAGATCAGTATGATTTCCCTCTCCAATAACCAGTTCTGCTCTGGAAAGAGGGACTCCTTTTGTTTTTGTCAGCTCTTGGGCTGTTGCCCTTCTAGACAAAATCAGTCCAATAGTCTCAGCAGGAAATCACGCCAGTGCTCTTGGAGCCAGTTGGTCTCATATTATTCTATTCCTGTGGAATGGCTTATCTTGAGTCATTGTTTCCTTACAGCCTCTTTTTAGATTTAATCAATGTACTCATACAGTGTCTACCCTATAATAAGGTCAGCAGTGTATTTATACATTATTATGACCCACTCAACATCCATCACAATAACTAACTTGTCTGATTTCTGTCATTGTAGAGATGGGCCTTAGGCCCATAACTTCTTGGCTGAACTAGAAAATATCTTTTAGAAAGATACCCAAAGCTTAAATATTTTTTGGAAAATATGATCAAACACGTCATGAAAACAAATGTCTAATGAGGCAAAGAAATACAACTAGGAGAAAAAAGACTGGGCAGCCTTTTTTCTTCAAGAGATAGGAACGTGAGATTTGAGACAATATATAATATTAGAAAACAATTTCAACAATAAAGTAATAAAAAGGATCACGAGCAATACCCTGGAGATCATTTTGGTAGTATCTGGTTTCAGCATCAATTCATGAGTGCACTGTTACTACTCACTCTTGTCCTAAAGATGCCCCCTCCAAATAAGATGCCGTTCTGTGTAACCCAGTAATCCACCACATACCCTCTCTGCTGATTAAATAGCTTAAAGACGTGTATTTAGCCTCTCTAGCTTTCAAGATGAAAAGGTTTTTTGCTCAAATACTCAAGACTTGTAGATAGAGAAGGTTCAATCTTTGCTCCGTCTGTTAGCCTGGAATATCCTTGGCCAAGCACACCCTCAGGGTTCAAGCTTTGTTCTGTATGTTAGCCTGGAACATCCTTGGCCAAGCACATCCTCAGAATACAATCATCAGTGCAATGGGAAGTGCTAAAATGAGAAGGGACAGGATGAGGCTGCTTACAGTAACAGATCTTCAATTCAGGTCACAGTGTTTTGCTCTTGCAATACTGGCCTCCAAGATAATGAACAAAAAAAAAAAAGAGGGTGAGGAAGGCAAAAGACAGCAACCTTCTACTTGGTTTGCCAGCTTCATCCAGTGTAAATGAATATACAGTGGGAGATGCCACCCTTGGCTAAGGTTAATGTACTAAGTGGCAGAGCTGGTTAGTATTTCCGTAAAATGAAGGTAATATTCATCCAAGAGCCAAAGAAGATCTCAGAGGCTGTCACATATAGGAAATGTCCTTTATTATGCATGTGTATTTCTCCAACCTTGTGCTTTCTGGAGTACCTGACTCCAGAGGCATAAGGCTGCCATTAAGGCAAAAAGATAGCCTTCAGTCTGCTCTGGCAACCAAGGAAACACAGTGAGAACCAGCACCCTCCTCCCTCAGGGATGTTCTTTGGGTCATATGGTGGAGGTGGACACCACCTCTGAGAGCCACAAGCTGAAAAGCCCAATCCTATGGATGGGATGGATCCAAAGTCAGCAGGTTGTTACCAACTTCACAGTATCACAGTATCACAGTATGTTAGAGATTGGAAGGGACCTCGAAAGATCATCTAGTCCAATCCCCCTGCCGGAGCAGGAACACCTAGATAATGTTACACAGGAATGCGTCCAGGCGGGTTTTGAATGTCTCCAGGGAAGGAGACTCCACAACCTCCCTGGGCAGCCTGTTCCAGTGTTCCGTCACCCTCACTGAGAAGAAGTTTCTTCTCAAGTTTAAGTGGAACCTCTTGTGTTCCAGTTTGTACCCATTACCCCTTGTCCTATCATTGTTTGCCACTGAGTAGAGCCTGGCTCCGTCCTCGTGACACTCCCCCTTTATATATTTATAGACACTGATAAGGTCACCCCTCAGTCTCCTCTTCTCCAAACTATAGAGACCCAGCTCCCTCAGTCTTTCCTCATAAGGGAGATGTTCCACTCCCTTAATCATCTTTGTTGCCCTGCGCTGGACTCTCTCCAGCAGCTCCCTGTCCTTCTTGAACTGAGGGGCCCAGAACTGGACACAATACTCCAGATGGGGTCTCACCAGGGCAGAGTAGAGGGGAAGGAGGACCTCTCTCGACCTACTAACCACCGCCCTTCTAATACACCCCAGGATGCCATTGGCCTTCTTAGCCACAAGGGCACAGTGTTGGCTCATGGTCATCCTGTTGTCCACTAGTACCCCCAGGTCCCTCTCCCCTACACTGCTCTCTAACAGGTCATTCCCCAACCTATACTGGAACCTGGGGTTGTTCCTGCCCAGATGCAGGACTCTACACTTTCCCTTGTTATATTTCATCAAGTTACTCCCTGCCCAACTCTCCAGCCTATCCAGGTCTCGCTGGATGGCAGCACAGCCTTCTGGCGTGTCAGCCACTCCTCCCAGCTTAGTGTCATCAGCAAACTTGCTGATAGTACACTCAATTCCCTCATCTAAATCATTGATGAATATATTAAATAATACCGGTCCCAGTACTGACCCTTGAGGCACTCCACTAGTTACAGGCCTCCAACTAGACTCAGCCCCATAGACTACAACTCTCTGGCTTCTCTCCTTCAGCCAGTTCGCAGTCCACCTCACTACCTGATCATCCAGTCCACACTTCCTCATTTTAGCCGCGAGGATGCTGTGGGAGACTGTGTCAAATGCTTTGCTGAGGTCAAGGTAGACCACATCCACCGCTCTGCCATCATCCATCCACCGTGTTATTTCCTCATAAAAGGCTAAGAGATTGGTCAAACATGATTTCCCCTTGGTGAAGCCATGTTGACTGCCCCTCATAACCTTCTTATCCTTGATATGCCTTAAGATGGTACCAAGGATAAGGTGTTCCATCACTTTCCCAGGGATGGAGGTGAGGCTGACCGGTCTGTAGTTACCCGGGTCCTCCTTCTTGCCCTTTTTGAAGACTGGAGTGACATTTGCTTTCCTCCAGTCCTCAGGCACCTCTTCCCGTTTCCCAAGACTTGGTAAAGATGATGGAGAGTGGTCTAGCAATGACTTCCGCCAGTTCCCTCAGCACCAGTAAGAAGTATGTTTTGGGCAGTCAGTGTGACCGAAGGTAGGTGAGACAGAGTAAGTATTCCCAGTCTGGTGGTCAGAGGTGTTCATTTTCTGTTTGGATGACTTTGAGTGAGTGTGCAGACAGAATGAAAGGTACAAAAGCAATCAGCTTATGAGCCAATTTATTAAATTGGCAGAGTTGCCTAGCTTGCCCAGAAGCCAAGGAATCCACTTGCCCTCAAGTGTTTCAAACTGCTGAAGTGTTCACTCAAAAAATTCAGAAAAGAAAAGGCTTTTCAAAGCAAGTGATAGAGTCAAGAGGGGGCTTGCAGCCTGGCAAGAAGCAGGAGTATTTGTCATGTTCATCCCTCCCCAGAGAGGTGTGTATATGAGCTGGCTGGCACTCCATGCGTGCTTCCCGCTAATGTTCCCACAAGAAGATGCTATTTCTCTTCCAGTTGAAGGCAAGATGTTCCAATTAACTCTAACAACACCCAAAAGCTAGGAACGAGTAAGAGAAGGGAAAGATGAAGGAAGCAGTAAAAACCAGGGTATGACAGAAGGAGGGGCAGGAGCAGGAGCAGGGAGCCTGGGTTTGTTTAGACAACAAGTGATGGGGCTTGGGAGCATGCAGTGGTCTGAAAGCACCTTAACTGCTGGTAGATGAGCTCCCTGCCCTCCTTGACTGTAGTTCAGCTGAGCAATGCAGGTTTAATTCATATTTCCTGTCTGGGGGCTCTGAAGCAAGGAGTCTACACCTGACCTGAGTCTTCCTCAGTGGAAAACCAAATAAGACAAGAGGCAGCCACAGCTGCCTACAGCAACTGTGGGTCACTGGCTGGAGCAGGATTCTCAGCCACCATTTTATGGACTTTTAAGGTTATATTATATTTTGTTAGGGTTTCTGTTTTCTTTGCGTGGCTAGAAAAGTAGGATGCACATAGACATTTCCACATTAATGGGAAAACGAGTTCTAGGGTTCTAAATTTCTAGGAGAAGGAGTCTTAGACTAATCTAACCTACCCCAAATTGTTAAATCTGTAAGTCATGAGAAGAAAACTTCCTAAAGGTTCTTCCCTTTTATAGGTAATTTACAAATACATGGATTATCAATAGAATAAGAATTCTAATGAGAAGTGAAGTAGTGCTATGAACAAATGATAAAAATAAAACAGTTTGGATTAAATATGAAGTATTCTAAGTTAGACTCTAGGATTTGATTTGGGTAGGTATAGAGCTCAAACATGAAGATAATATTATCTGGAGTTCCCTGGTCTGGGGAATGAGTTGAGTGGCCTTCCCTAGTACACATGAATTTCTGCATAGGCAAACCTAGTCTATACCCAACAGGCCGGGTCCAAAAGGGTGTTCTCTCCTTCACTGGGCAGAAGCAAGAGCTTTACCTTGGTGATAAGCTCTGCAGTGACATTTTTCAAGCTAAGGCAAGAGTGTTAAGCTTTAACTGGCTGCATCAGCTCTAACTTATACAGGACTGCTACACAGAAACAGAAACTTGCTTTTAGTATGCTTTTAACCATGCCATCTTCTATTAGCAAGTAAAGACCATTAGAAACAATTATACTGTTCTTTGAGGGCACACTAGTACTCCATGAATCTGCTAAGCTTTTACTTCTGTAATTACCTTCTCCTCAAGTCAGTAGTCACAGAATGCACGGATCTAACTGGCAGGCTTGCAAATTGACTGGATGGAAAAAATGTGTAGTTACAGTGCTCATGATAGACAGTATGCATGTGGAGCCATAGTCAGAAAAAGTGCACTGTGATTACTGACGTTTTTATAATTTCACATTTTACCCAATAAATCTCATAGTAGATAAGTATGGGAATTTGTTCAAGAACCTTGCCATGTCTGTTATTTATGACCATGATTTTTTGGGGATTTTCACTGTAACTGCATTCCTCTTTGCCCCTATAACTCTCTAACACTTTCTAACTTTTGAATATTTTAATGACAGATAAAAATATATTAAATCACTGTGATCATAACCGGCTTCTGCATACAGAGATAATAGCTCTGTGTAATATTATTTTTGGTATTTAAGTCTGAAAGATTTTAAAGAGGGAAAAAAATTACATGGAAAATTTAGGGAGAAAACTGTGAATGAAAACTTGAGTTCTGTGAGAGCTGTTCATTAGATAATCAGGTTTTCTGATTTTCCAGTGAGGAAAGAAGATAAGTTTGGCTAAAAGCGCATCATTTTTCTAATTGTAATGTGAAATCTGTAAGGTGATAAATGTCAAATAAAAAAAAAAGGATGGTAGAAACAGAAATGATGACTAGCAGAGCTATAAATGTTAAGAAATTTGCATAGACTAGATATTAATCCTTCCAAAAGTGCAACTTATTAGCTGTTAATGTAGGAATGTTGATGGAGAAAAGGCAGAAGCATGCCATTAGTATTTCTGTTCTGCATTTGTAAAGAAGGAGAATGAGCTATTCATTTTCTAAGAGAAAAGTAAGTTTTTAACCACTCTGGTAAGTGGTATTCAGTAAGAGAAAGGAGAAATAATCAGGTCCAAAAATGTAAATCCTGAAAGTTTTTGCTGAGGAACTTCAGTTCAGGAGGATGAACTTTTAATAATACTTTGAATACCAGCAGGGCTCCAGAATACAAACATTGTGCAGGAGTCAGGGGTGGTGAGGGGTAAACCTCGTGCACTTAGGAAAATAAGTTTATTTAAACAAACTACAGATCATTGCTTGATGAGAAAACCGAGATTTGATTATAAGAGTAACGAATCAGATATAATCTATACTAGGCATTCTGGAAGGCATTTAACTCTTTAAAATGCATTCTATTTCAATACCAGTGGATACTATAAAATACCAACATAGCACTTGAAACACATCAAGAGCTGTTTTTCTTACGTACCATATTCCAACAGACTAGGATATCAATGCAGCAGTGATTGCCACACTAGTAACAAAACGAACATATGGATCTACACATGACAGCAAAGCATTAGAATAGCACAGCTGTATCTGTAAACAGTGGTATCTAAAGCCACTGTCCTACCCGCTTTGAATGTGGACCCTGTGATACTCTTTACTACATCAGGTTAAGGTGTTGTTGCAACATGCAAGTGAATTGAACCATCCCCTCAGTGCTCCACATCCTGTAACTGTTTTCCTAGGCTTTTCTGGCACAATGAGGGCAGCTGTGGTTACATGATTTCTATGATTCTGTGATTTTGGTCGATTATGTAAAGGAACTGAGTTATCAATTTTTTTTTAACGTATCAACGCAAGAGCCATTTTTGCCTTACTTACCTATACAGTGCCAAGCCCCAAGTGCTGTTGATGCCTATTTACAAAGGTGGCTTTATGCATAACTAGTATCTGCTGGCACATGTTAGAGGTTGAGTAGGTGCAAAAGGACAATATGAATCATAGAATCATAGAATGGTTTGGGTTGAAGAGGAGCTTAAGATCATCTAGTTCCAAACCCCCTGCCAAGGCAGGGACACCTCACACTAAACTATGTCTCCCAAGATTCTGTCCAACCTTGCCTTTAACAGTGCCAGGGATGGAGCAGTTACCACTTCTTTGAGCAACCCCTTCCAGTGTCTCACCACCCTCACAGTAAAGAACTTCTTCCTTATCTATGGTAAGTGATGATTACCTGTTCTGAGTTGGACTTCGAAAGGCACTAGTTTTGCCTTTCCTTCAGACACACATTCTGTGCTCTTCTCAGGTCTTTGGGAGCTACTCATGTAGACCTACAGCAAAATTTGGTCATCTGCTTGTTCCTGGCCAAAGTGTGATCTGCAGCATAAACAGAGGGAGTGCCACTCACTTTGTGCCAGCTGCCTTTCAGCTTCATAAAGCCTTGCCGAAGTGCTCCAGCTTGTCTCTATGAGGTGCTCCTCCAAGTGATGTCTGGACAACTTGACATGTCCTGCCACCAGTGTGAGATGCGGCATCAGCTCTGCTTTTCAGAAGCCTCCTTGATGAGTAGTTAATCAAACATGCAGTATACTACAGTGTGAAATCAACCACAGTCCCTAGGAGAGCTTTCAAGACCTTCTAGAATCATTTGGTTTGGTTGGGCTGGGTTTGTTTGTTTCTTCATTTCAGCTGCACTGTATGAACATCTGGGCAAACAGGTGCTCAAATAGTCATTGGCATATTGTATTGAGATGCAACTGGCCTACAATTAAATACTAAACCCCTTGTTTACACACACAGTGAAACTGTAGCAGTTGCAACTGATGCAGCACACAGGTCAGCAGTGACCAGACCATTATAACCTAAAAGACACATATTTTAGATGGCAGGGATATTTTGTAGCCTCATATACAAACTTTAAAGCTTTGGAGGGGACAGCTGGAGAATACAATCATTAAGACATTAAAAAGGTCTCCAAAGCCTCATGGTCTACTTCAACTCGAGTTACCCTCTGGGTAACTATATTCATGAGGTTTATCACAGCCAGAAACTTCAGCCAAAAGTTCTTTCCAAAGCTGTGGATAACGTTATTTCTGCCAAGTATAAGTAAAAACTTTGAAAACACATGCCACAGGGCAGTTATCCTGCAACCACTGTCCTCTCAGTTAAGAGACCTGAATTGGTTGGTTGCAACATGTGAAATGTTGACAGGGCTGCTCTTCAGGATCATGTATTTTTTAAGAGGTCAGTTTCTATGATGTGGTACAAAGTAGAAACATCTCAGAAAAGGATCTATGGTGGAAAATCCACTTAAGGATAATGTAGGCTTTAACGAGAGCCTGAAATTTTCTGACATCAATGCGCTCAAGATTGCATTCACATTTTATAATGGAAACAAAGATTTCTTCTTCCCCTTGTTGCTGTATCAAAGTGCCATTTTATACTGTAGTTATACTGAGCTCAAGCACCGGACTGATTCAACATCGGGCTCTCTATCAGTAACCATGACTAAGGGTTGTATAAACAATTTTGTATCTAATGGTGCTACAGTCTACTGTGACCTGCATTTACGGCTCCACATTGCAAAGATGTGGTTCAGAGGAAGAAATTCTCTTCTCCATTGGCTTGTGCTGAGAGGTCAAATATCAGCTTAAACCTGTAGCTCATAAAAGTGCAAGAAAATCTTGCTTGATATCAGAACAAATGAGCAGTAATTGAAACTCAAATTCTGTTTTCTGCTTATCTGCCAAGTCATCAGAGCTGAGTACATATAAATCCTACAAAATTTAATCCATCAACTCTTCAAAAATTATGCATCCATATACATAGTCCAAAACCACTGTGTCAGAGCAGAATGTTTTAAACTCCCTTTCTCTGAGAGAGTTCCTGAACTCTTACGATGAGTATGGGTATTAGCACTGGCATCTGATACTCTTTGAAACAGTAGTGTTACTTATAATTTTCTGTACTGTCTCTGTTTAATGGAAGAGATGATTTACGTTGAATTAAGATGAAGCTTTTGCCTCACTTGATTTTGATACTGGATTTCAACATCTGCAGTCTAACAAACATAGACTTCTAATTTTGACCTTCTTTTCTTCCAACTTGAGTTTTTCTAAGTCTCAAATTCCCAGTGACATGTCAATAAGATGTAGATAATAAGTAATTATTAATTTACATGAGCAATTAATATTCCATTGTGTCCTTATATCAATATTGACTTGGCTTTCCAATTTATCACCTCCATAACTTGACAGAAAATGAATTTTCATTAACACTTTTGAGGTATTATGGACGGTCTCAGGGTCTTAATTGGTACAAAGAAAGTAAAAAGCTTCCAATCTTTTGAAAACGAAAATCTTGATTGTTCTCCAGATTCTTGACGCTTTCTTCCATATTGATCAGAATTTCAATACTAATCATAGAATCATAGAATAGAATCATAGAATTGTTAGGGTTGGAAAGGACCTCAAGATCATCTAGTTCCAACCCCCTGCCATGGGCAGGGACACCTTACACTAAATCATATCACCCAAGGCCTCGTCCAACCTGGTCTTGAACACTGCCAGGGATGGAGCATTCACAACCTCCCCTATTCCAGTGCCTCACTACCCTAACAGGAAAGAATTTCCTCCTTATATCCAATCTAAACTTCCCCTGTTTAAGTTTGAACCCATTACCCCTTGTCCTGTCACTGCAGTCCCTAATGAAGAGTCCCTCCCCAGGATTCCATAATGTGTGTTGCTTCCCTTTTTTATCTTCTGCCCCTTAACATTTCTGATGACTTTTACATTCAAGTTCTCCTTTTCAAAGTCTCTACATTTCCCTGTGGCAGTAACCACAGAACCCAGCCAGAAAATTTTCTGCATGAAATAGAAAAGAACATCAGCTTATCTACCTTTCTTACTTGATAGCAATAGTTTCTGTATTGGGTATTAAGCTGACATTAGAAAATGAACATTTCAACCCAGTGGGCCTGTATGTGATTACTTATTTCTGGATCCCAGGAAGGAAGCATAAAAAGGGATTATAGCAATATTACTTGGGACATTGCGTGTTGTCAGGGGTCTGCTCTGAGGAGTCTGTTCTTACTCCTGGGTCAGCATACTAGCATCAGAGACCACACAAGGAAATGTATAGATCATGTGCAACAAATTCCTGGAACCTATTGCCAAAAAAACTCCCCAAAACCAGAAACATAAGACAATGAATAACTGCAACTTTTACACTGATCAAAGAGAAAGCCACCAACTACCTACCTGGAGTTAGAAATGTTTTTCAAGGACTTCTTTTATTCTCTTCATACTCAGACTGCAAGAAAACTATCCCTGAATACTGTAAAGATGGCAATGTTGTCAGGAACAATATAACTTCTGTAAAGTTTTTTAGAGTTTCCTGCAAACTGTGGTCCATATATGCAGAAAACATATACATTTTCTGCATTGCAGTAAGCCAGCTTTCTCTCCACAATTACACCCTTTTCACTGCCAAGGAGAAAGTTAAGCTGCTAACAGTCCGACTGGGGAGACCACAGAACTCTTTGACTCCCATCTTCCTATTTCCTCTGATCAGTTTTGGCAGCTGGAGATGAATTGTGCTAATCTCTGCCTGGTCTCTGCTGACCCAAAACGGTTTATTAGGTGAGATAACTTCATCAGGGGGGACAAAGAGTGACTGATAAAGGAGAAAGAAATCCCAAGTTTAACCAAAGGTTCTGTAAGTGGTATTTGTGAGGTTCCTGGCTACAAAGGGGAGCAACCAACTGCACGGTTTCATTGAGCATTCAGAACCACCTCTGATTTCCACTTGCACATTTGCCAAATACTCCCAGCTGATGACTGAAATATCTCTTACCAAGGTCTTGCGCAATTCAGCCATCTCCACAATATTCAATTCCCTTGAAATGAAAGGCCTCTCTGTGCTCTCTTGGCGAGGTTAAAAGACTCTTTGGCATTTTGTCTGCAGCCTCCAGCTTGTTCTCTTCCTTGACCTCATCAGTTCTGGTAGCACTTATAAATATTTTAGCCATCCTAAAGGTACAAAATGTACTTGAAGGTGCCCCAAGGCTACTTGATGTAAGAAAACGAAAGAGTATCCTTTACCAAGGAAAATAGCTGGCCATTTCTGTGCCCATTGCTGCTTAATAATAGATGTTGCAAGTAGGAGAGTCACAGGCATAAAGCTGACAATGATCACCCGAGGAAGAGTCCTGTACACTGATACCAGAGGTTGAGGAATCCAAGCTTCTTTTGCCAAATACAGAGGTGCAACACCAGCTGAACCACAACTTACCCCATGTACCCCAGTCAGGATTTTACTATAGTCCAACAAGAGGTGATATCCTCATTGGCAAGCATTGAAGTAATTTGTAATTGGCTGAAGGTAGAAAGGTCCAGAATGGCTCCTTTCTGTGACTGTTGCCTCATGTCACATTTATATTCTTGGTGCTTACTGCAAAAAAGGTATCTGTGAAATTATCAAACTCTTTTAAAACAGATTTTGGATAGCCTCCTTAAGGCAAATTAAGAAATATATGATGTCCCCTTTCTTATGCTCTCTTTTCATGCACAGTGCCCTTGCCTCCTTAGAGTCACACAGGTCATAATCTATCCCCTTCTTGTTTTCATGTAGTTTAATTGATACACAACTTCTCTAAAAGTTAGCCTTGGTATAAGATAACATTGTATGGAGGATGCAGGTTTGGAGAAGGAAGTATGGCATTAAAGAAAATTGCATGGCAAGAAACTTCTTGTACCAGCTGTTCTTAAGACCAGCCTTGAAGTCACTAGTTTCTAGTAACCTATCTACCAGTTCTTGTCTCCGAAGACATGCTAAAGAATTCTGTGACAACGATAGAGTTTCTACTAAAATATTATTTCCCTATGAGGAATTTTAATGGCTGTCATGTCTCACAGTGAAAAAAATGAAATACTGCAATTGACTGCTTCAGGTTGTTTTGTTTTCAGACTTTGCAATTCTTTGGCTTCCAAAAAGACATAGAATTTCCACACTATATAATTTTGGATGATAGCTGTGTTTCATCCCACATGCTTGTAATCTGAACACATTTGAGATAATTTCTCTGGAAACAAGGATTCACTCTTGTTTTTCAAGGCTATAGCATGCTATCTGTACTTGAAAGAGAATTCCCCAGTGAAACTGGTGAGATTGAAATGATTTAGGGCCTTTTTGTCAGAGAAAAAATTCAATTTTCCATCAAGTTTAACACTCTAATAGTTATCTTTGGGGGCTTGATTCAATCTCACTGAAGTCCATCAGGCTGTTTCCACTGCTCACAGAGCCAATAGCATCAAATTTTCATTTGGCTTCAGTCACTACTGATTGATATTCAATATACTTTCTTTATCATTATACATATACATATACAGCTAGCTTTATATAGATCATCACTGCTGACACTATGATTATATAGATTTTTGTTTATTAATCTCCACAGCTATTGTTCCCTATAGTTAACACAGCATTCTTGGGAGGTGTTCCAGACAAACCTATGTTAAAGCAGTCTAGTTCATGTTCAAATAGGTATCTTGGCATTTTGCAAGAAGTTTCTTTCTTTCTTGACTTTGCTATGAGGTCAATAATTTTCCATAAGTTTATGTGGGGAAAAAGTTTGTTGAAACGATATCCAGGGCCTCTTTTTAACAATCATTTTCCTTTGCTGTATCTGGCCAAGATTATTTAAGCCTCCCAATGCATATTTATAGGAAGCTTGGACAAGGATGGAAGGAGGATTCATTTTATTTTTGAGCTCTCGTTCAAGAGTCTGAGTATTTCATTGCTTTATTAAAAAGGAGAATTTCCACCCTCCCATACCTTTTGGATACCCACAAATGTGTTTTCACAGGTTGTTTCAAGGTTTTTAGTACAAACATTTATATTCATTCATGCCAGTCATGGCACATGCCTTTGAGGTGATGGATATGCTCCAGAGCCTTTGCCACCTGTCGGCCCTTCAGCTGAGCTCTGCCTGGTTCTGGAAGGGCTTTTGTGCTCCCTACACCAGGGAGAAGATTTTAAACCACCGCTGTTAAGCAAATGTGGGGCTCTTCCCAAGACAAGCTTAGCTAACGCTGCCTTGAGAAAGATCCAGTACAATATTTACTGGAAGCTATGACATGGTTTTGACCTCACCTTTGCCTTCAAGTTTGTCCAGTTTCAAGTGCCGTTAGATTTCACTGATGTTTTCGTCTTCTTTGTTACTTGTTAAACGCCTCTCTTCTTGTATTACCTTAAGTATGGATCAAACAAAGGAAAATCTACACAGAAGTTGAGACTAGTCACTTTGTCTGCTGTCTAGGCAGAGAGATCTGAACACTCACCAAGAGAGGGCTATAAACTTATTTTCGAGATTTTAATGTAAGCTTAAAGCATTTCTGGTCACTATTGCAGAAATAAAAGTGCAGGTTGTACCCCATGATCCCGTGAGTCCTACTTGGGACACTGAAAGGGTCTCACCCTCCCCAGTGCTGGTACACATCTTCTGTACACTGCTCCATGGTGTTTTCAAGATGGAATAGTAATAAAAAATAAATGGAGGGCTCTTGCCTCAGCTCAAACGAGAGACCAGCTTGGTGGAGCAGTGAAAGAGGGATGAGTGCTGGGAAGAAGAAAAGCACCCTTTGATTCCTGGGAACTGAAAAGCAGTATCATACACCAGAATACCTCTGCAGATGGGTAAGTGCTTCTCCTGCTCAAAAAATCACTGAGGAAGGGCTGGGAAGAGAGGCCCTCATTGGCATGACACCTCACGTAGACTGTGTTCTGTCAGGATTTCCAGCAGAGGTCCATCTCATCAGACAGTGGACTAATGGAATACAGCCATCATTCCTCATTTCTCATGAAGAAACTTGCAAGAGGTAAAGCTTCAAGAACAGCCCTCTCCCTTTTCCAAGCTGCGTTCCCATCAGAAAACTTGGAGAAGTTATAATAGGAAAAAAAAAAAAGTATTTTTTTCTTCAGTTGTGTGTTCTCAAACTGCTCTGAAGGGTCTATAAACCAGGGCATGCAGCTGTGCAATGGATAATCTGCATACTTACTCGTTCCCTGACTACAGGCCAGAGGCTTCTCTGTGACAACATATGAGTTCTGACTGGGCACCAGCTCTGAAAAATATGTGTACGTATTGTCATTGCACATCTGGAATTTAGAATTGCTAATGGATATGCTGTGATAGAAAAGAAAAGTGTCTGGCCAATAAACTTGGTTTATATATTTATTTTAGAAAGCATTACCACATTTCTGGCTAGTAGCCGTTCATCCTCTAGACTTTACACCCGTGCATCTGGAATGCTAAGCAGTTCTTTCAGGGATGCAGCCATATTGCAAAAGGTACCTTTTTTTATCTGAAACAACTTTAGAAGCTAATTAAAAAGAAGGAAGGTGGTATTTTCCCCTATTGGAGGCTTACATACCTAGCATTTTATATCAGCTCTCACAATCTCATAAATCACAGATAAAAATCTCTCTCAGACTCTCAGTCAACCTACTTTATCTTCCAGGATGCTGCTATAAACACATGTAGCTGTCTTCTAATAATGTATTTGACCTCATGTGCAATTCTAAAGAACAATTCTTTTCGAGTAGCTTGTTGCAGGACTTGCACTGAAAATCTGATCATTTTGAGTTTTGACATGTCACTTTGACAACCTCTCCTCATCGTAGTTACTGAACCTGTGGGCAGAGCAGATGCAAGAGTCCCTGTGCTATCGCTCACCCTCCACAGGACCAGGCCTGTCCTGTATCTCAGCTCGGCCTCCCTCAAGTGCTGGGAAATGGTAAGAAAAGGAAGAATCAGACATCAGGAAACAGAGAAAAGTGGAAGACCCCTGCCTGTCCAGGTGCACTCTTAGGTGCCACCAGAAAATTACACACCACAGTGATGCAAGAAATGTATTTCAGCCAAGATAAAGGCATGTTTCATTTACTGGTCACCTTTACATTTATGAAGCCCTAGCAGGCATGGCGAGTGTTTCACGTCTTGATGCAGAGGCAGTCCAAAACGCTCCCCTGCACACAGGTAGTCCTTTCATTTTATTTGTATTTACTTCTATAAATCTCATACATTTCTGCAATGTGCTCTGTGCACGGAGTATTTTTAAGGCAGGAACCAACCCCGAGCCAGTGGCAGCAAGCAGTAACCCTCTATGTTTAGTGAGGATTTGTAGTCTTGGATTACTGAAATCCTAGGGAACCAGAGACACATTTTCATTTTCTTCACTCAAGATGAGGAATTGTGCTCAAACTGTGAAACCAGGGGTAAAAGAACAGTTTTTTATGATCAGACCACCCAGATGGTTTAATGGCAGCTGTTTCATTGTCCACATAGTGGCTTTGCAGGTACTTAGAACATATGAAAAAGCACAGCTCATGACCCCTTTTCCCACCCATTTCCCACCATGATTGGCTTTATCAACAAAACCAGAATCAGCCCAGTCAGTGCTTTATAAAGCTTTATTGCAAGATGTGTTTACATAATGCTGTAGAGGTGAGCTTTTTAACTACTTATATCAAGAAATTTTGGACACAGGTCTGTGGTCAGTTTTCCATATTGACCCTGCATGGCACAGGAAAAAAAAAAAAAGGAAAAAAAATAAAAGAAAGGAAAAAAGAAGTGTGATTGCATCTTTCCAGACAGTAACGTGGGGAGAGTGGGGGTAGAAGAGGCAGGTGAGGGGTGCATTAAAAAGAAACACACACCACCACCACCTCCCGTTTACACTAAGTGTGACGAAGCCTCTGAAGGACAGATACAAACAGTAGGTGAGCTCTGTGTGTAATAAAACCTTAAAGAGTAATTCAAGTTCTTTATGAAATAAAAATGAGAAACAAAAAAATGCAGTTTCATGGACAATTAAATTTAACATAAAACAAATTCACCTAAAATGAGAAAACAACAAACAAAACCAAAAGCTCAACCAAAAGGACCTTTAGGTAATATCTCTGACCATGCATGGCTTGTTTTTTAAATTACAATTCACAGAATAACACTGCTGGAAAGCCTATTTTACACTATGCTACACAGAACATGAAAAAAAACCCATGAGTAGTGACATTTACACAATTTTACAGTATTTCTCCTTCGTCTAAGAAACACGTCCTTTTCTACTTTACATTTTTTTACAGTAATTCCCAGCTCATGAGAAAGGACACTATACGCGCAAAGACAGTCTTTAAAAAGGAGAAATGCTCCCAATGCTACAAATAAACCTTTTCTTTCACAGAAGCCTCTGTGTTAGATAGTGATTAAACAAAATATATCTCTATCTGCCACTCAACGTGAAACGGACTAATTAGAAATAATTTTAATAGGTTTATTTTTTGCGTAAACATAAAACTACACAACATTTCTGAAACTCCTCGCAGCACTTGCTATGTAACTATCAAACCGCTTGCCAAAAACTGCTTGGGATTGCATCTGCAATGCCAATTGAGCCAGTTGCTGCCCCAGTTGAAAAGAAGAAAGGTAGGCCTTACACCTTGGTCACATGTTTGCAAATGATTTTCAACAGTTCCCTATAACCAAACATTTTTCTCTTTCAAAAACACTTCAGTTTATTTTCTTTCAGAGTCTGTAAGTACCTGGCAGTTTTCCCTGCAGAGGAACACCAACAGTCATAGTCCTTGCAGCTTAGGCAAGTGTTTCTTGCATCCCAATAGTGGAAATACAAAGCCATCCTCCAAACACAGCAGAGGGTCAGGCTTTGCCTATGCATGCACACACAACCCGCCATGAAGATAATGAGAGCAGTGGAACATGTGTAGTGAGCATAGATGAGTGAAAAAGAGAGAAGAATATGCTTGTGCTTCTTTCTGACACCATCTGCCTGTACATCCTTCAGAAAAAGGCAGGCAGCATGTATGCCTACTTATGAGAGGTAACAGGAGGATAAAGGATGTGAAACTGGTAGGTTAGCACCTTGTCCCCATCTCCTCTTAGTGAAATCAAAGCATTGTAAAAACAATACCTACACAGTATTGTGTGGTACACTTAGAGCATAGCACACTGGGGATTTAAGGTGTCATCCTGCCACACTGTCTAGTACCTTGAGGGAGAATGGAGCACTCTTATCTAGATATCCATGTGACTTTCTATTAAGCTAAAGCCAATGTCTTGTCTGCCTATAAAACTGATGCCTTATTTTGCTGACAGTCAATGACTGCAAAGATTCACAATAAAAGGGTGTCAAAAGAGAAAAAGAAATGTATTTTGAAAACTGCTTTTGACGCTGTTTCCGGTATTTATTGGAGCAAGAAACACCCTCATTTAAAACAACACTTTTTGTTGATTTTGGATTATGGACAGGTAACTATCAAACAGAAGGGTCACATGTAGCAGCCAAGGGGGTATGAAACATCTGGAATCCATAAGCCTGGTGCCTGGACTTACTGAAAGGTGCAGAGTGATGAATGCAACTTTCGTGAGGGATCTTTCACTCTCAATTGGGGCACACAGCATTCCCTGGGGGTGTTTCTTCACCGCAGCCACATAACTGCTACTGAAAGTTATCCCTCAGCTGGGAATGAGGGAATACAAAGTATTTGTATGCAGTCTGCTTTTAAAAACCAAGGGAGATGAAAAGAAATTAGGATAGCTTCCCTTTGGCAGTCATTTCATATGCTAAAGTTTACCTCAGCATCCGATCAGGAAGGCGTTATGGTGGCAGATGGACAGACAAGTTATTGGCAGCAGACGGGTCTTGAAATGAACACCAGCAGCAACTCTGAGAGCTTGGTGGAGGTACAAAACTCCGGGCACTAAATTTGCAACTGACTGGTGCTATGACAAAGAGAAGGGAGGTAGTTATTATGGCCACAAGTGTTTAAAACCAGCCTTCATGGAACTATAAATGGGAAATGGGAACGTTGGCTCTTTTGATGATGGAAGGGCAGGCAGCAACTAAAAATTTGAAGGTTACAACCTGATTAGACAGAGTCATGCAAATGTAACCAATTCCTCCATTTCATCTGGAATCCACTAGTTAAGTGAAGGGGAACAAATATTATTCCCACAGGTAGGACACGCTGGCAAACTCTGGAGGAAATCCTGCCACCTTACAGATTAGCGTACCAGGCCACTGGCCACTTTTATCAGGAACCCAAATAGAAATCTCTTCTGTAGTTATTGCAAGTTACTGTGTTTGATGATCTGGTTGCAATAAACGTTGAGGATGTGGAATTAATCTGAGCTGTACACTACTGCAGAAACAAGACCAAGTTACTCTTCAGAAAAATGGGTATCAGTTTCACAGATAGAGAGAAGCAAGAGAAAACCAAACATAATGGAAAAATTGACAAGGGAGAATATGCTTCAGATGTGAGATACTTGCATCCAGAGAATATCAAAGAAACTGGCTGTTATTTTTTCCCCTGAACTTATTCTAACACCATTCCCCAAATTGCATGTTCTCCTCCATAAGGAGCATAAAAAGTTCTGCAAAATTTTTGCACAATTCCTGGAAAATACATATGCCCACTGTTAGTAATTCATCAGCTATGTTATATGTCATATTTCAAACACTGATACTGTACTAATGAAACACAAATTTATTTCCTGTTAGCAAGTGGTCACCAAGAGCCACCCACTTTGCACATTCAGCATATTTTAAAATATTCAGTTTTAAAAGTGTGTTTGATTTTCTCCCTCCAATCAAATACAGGACCTCTGTCAGCATAGATGTGTTTTGTTGCCTTTTTGCTTCTTTTATCATGCAGCAAGTATCGCAGTTTAACATAATCATTACATTCAGGGTGTCTACCTGTCATTTCAGACTTCAAAGACCTCCACAAACCCCCATAACCTTCATTTCTTTGTCCTAAGCATCCTCTCTCTTAAGAGAGATTTTAAAAGTCCATAATGGTGAGCAGCACATAAAGATCCACTTTAAAATCCAGATGCTCTTCAGTCTTGCTTATTTTACAGTGAAATTTATTATATGCCACTTTCTTCTGTATCTTAACCAGCCTCCTCCTTTCCATAGCTTTCAAATACACATTTTATTAATAACTACTGCCTTCTGCCTACCTGTAAAATCGACATTTTTAACAAGTTGAGAGGAAAACCACATCAAACTCATTGCTGTCCTTAAGAATCTTTACTCATCAGTGACTTTTTATCCCATGGACTTTGACATGTGAAGATCCGAGGCATCAGCAGATAAAGAATGAAATGTTATGATCAAAAAAATGGACAGCACAGATAGGATGTTCAACCACAAATCTCACTGCAGTGTTTTCAGCTACCTGGTTCTCTCACAACTTGGATGTTATGATCAATGTGATGTGATGAATGACCGAGGTTTCAAAGGTTTATAGTGTTTGGTTTAACTACCCTGAACAAACTTCACTGATTTTCCTCTCTTTAATGAGAGCTGAATAACTTGATATACCTGACCTAGCTTGGGTGCCAGAAGTAACACAGCTATGGCATAGGCTAGTAAACAACCCTACTTTTCAAGTGTGTTTTGCAGCCCAAATCAAACCCTGTTACCATGACTAAACTGCCGCAGTTCCCTAGTTAAATAGCTTGGAGGAAGCCTCAGCTGTTACTGCTGTGCAGACATACCCTTAATCTTGGAGGCTAAGGCAATGGAAAGAGAATCCTTGAGGATCAATTTGCCATATACAGACTTTGGCTTTAAAAGTTCCCTTTTATATTGTTGTTTGCAGTTCTCTTCAAAATGCTTCAACACTGGCTAGGGTGACTGCGTTCAATTCAATTTCACTGCTGTATATGCCCCTTCACTTAAAGGCAGATGAGTTGACTAAAAGTTCTTCAAACACACATGCTGAGGACAGTTATAAAAGTCAGTTACAAAAGAGCGAGATAAGGGCAAACATATTGGAGTGTTCACTGTGGTACCCTCTCCACTTGCATCAAAAATAGTCACAGAAATAAAGAACAGCATAAACACAGCAGGCTTTTAGCAGGGCCATTTCATATTCAGATCCATTAATTTGAAATAAAATCACCACCACATTATCTTGCAGCAGAGAAAAGCAGCATGAAGGGCACAGGCAAGTGAACAAAACTTCTTGATCTTAGCATCTGAATGCATTTATCAAGTATGTAAAATTGTTGGCATAGGTCTCTTTGAAACTGCACAAATGCACAGTACAACCACAGCTCAACAGGAGGGAGGCATACCATGTCCTCTCCTTTGTGTGCATGCTGCTACGTACAGTATAAGTGTGTAGTAATACATATGAATTCAGGATCCTAAACTTTGCCATCTCCTGCCCCACAGGGTGAATCCCACTGAATAACACTGAGTTCCTATGTAAAGACATTCTTTTCCTTCTGTCAAAGTGGAACGGTAAGGCCCCAGAGTGAAAATCATAGTCCAGCTAGCTTCAGCAAGAGCATGATTTCACACCATGACTGTATGCGTATAGATACTTGCACATATACGTCTACACATTCATTTTGTACATATACAAGGGTACACATACATTTTTACATTCTTTGGTGGCAAAATAATAAAAACCCCAACAAACCACAGGGTTGCACAGACTGTGCATCTTTGCTTAATGAATCTGATTTAGGGAAATCAGGGTTGCTGTAACAGGACTTATTTTGCCTCTTTAAGGACTATTTTTTGCATTGACAAGATGCCATACATTTACAATAACTAAAACGGTGCAAGGTAAGCCAACGTAAACACAGCTCACACAATGACAGATAACTCGGAGGGAGCCCCCTCCTACCCACACCAACACATCATGAGAAGAAGCCGCCATATACTTTCACCTACTTTCACCTTTCACTCAAACGTTTCCTTGGTTACTGTCCAGATGTTGTGCTGAGCTGCGGCACACCCTTCTTCTGCCCTAGCTGTGGAGTTTCACTTCTCATTGCTTATTAAAATTAAACAGACAGAGGATGGGATGTTGGGAGCAGCAGAGGAGGCTGGCAGGTCAATGCCACACTGAAGAGCTGTCAGCCTGTGTGCTTCAGATGAACGGCTTTTCCAGTCACCACCTCCGGGATGTCAAACCTGCATCTCAGAGGTGCTGATGAGGCCCAGTGCTTTGGCTTCTTCTGGTGTCAGTCCGCTCTTTAGTGTCCTTCTCACTGGATAGTCATAAGTTCCAAAAGCAGGCAAAAAGAACAAAACCAAAAAACACAGAAAATGCAAACAATTAGAAATGATTTTTATGCAAGACTTTCAGATGAAAAAAAAAACAACCCCATTAACATGCAAGCTGAGTCAAATCAAAAGTTGCTATGTACTCAGGGCTTTGAGTTCAGAAACACTGAGTAATGCCCTACGCCAAATCCATGGGAGCAACAAGTACCCAGCAACTCCAGTCAGGAGAAAAGACATTTGTCATTTGACATTTAATCAACCACAACATTAAAGAAAATATACCACAGCATTTTAAGATTTTTTTTTTTCCTCTGAAGTTGTATCAGTTGGTTTTCAGTCCATAGGAGGTATCATTTGCTGTATTATTTTACAGTTTTGTATAGATCTTTAAAGAGCTTTTGAATCTTTATAGGGCTCAACTGAATTTATCACTATTAAGCTCTATGTGACCCTTTAAAGGTGTAAAAAACCCCAACTCTAAAAGTTAAAAGATTAAAAATGTGACCAATTTTATAGTCAATTCAAATCATTAACACTACTGTCTTCATACACACTCCCCTTTCTTCTGTAAGGTTGCCCTGTCCTACTCCCATGTACCTCATCTGTGTCATTAGTAGTCTGCAGCATTTTACTTGAATTCAGATGATAGATCTAGTCTATAATCTTGTTTCTTAATTTTCTATCTGAAGTGTTCTGAACACCAGCCCTGACATAAAACTTTAAATTTGCAATTGCTCTTTCTATTCAGAAACAAGTGACTATGTGACTGCACACAATAAGCATTAGTGTCTTCCTCATTTTACTAGTGCCATGATTTTCAGGTGGATGGGCTTTAGTTCAAGACACAAATGGGGTGCTCACTCCACACACTGATGTTTCTCAAGTGCAAAACGCACATTCAGAAGTTTAAGCTGCATGCAAAGCATAAACAATAAATTTATGTTGAACAAAATATATTTGGAGCCTCCAAATAATCACAGAATCATAGAACAGTTTGGGTTGGAAAGGACCTTAAGATCATCTAGTTCCAACCCCCCTGCCATGGGCAAGGACACCACACACTAAACCATGTCATCCAAGGCTCTGACCAACCTGGCCTTGAACACCGCCAGGGATGGAGCATTTACAACTTCCTTGGGCAACCCATTCCAGTGCCTCACCACCACAGAATCATAGGATAGTTAGGGTTGGAAAGGACCTTAAGGTCATCTAGTTCCAACCCCCCTAATAATGAAGTTTAGAGGAAACTCTTTGAGAAATCATCTGCAAACAGTGGTTAACAAGTTCTTGCACTGCTATCATGCAGCACAATTAAGACCTCCAACTTATTGAGATATTCAAGTGCATGTAACGGAAACTGTGTGGTCACACTCAAGGGTCCAGCAGGAGGGAGAGGAGAGAATAGATCAGTTTAGAAAACAAGAGGATAAGAGAAAAGGAAAACATGGTGCAGCTGAACATTTGAAACCGTGCAGGTAGGACAAACGTGATCTATGTTCAACAGTCAAACCACTTTCACCAGTTACTGAGGTTAATCAAATGAGCTGGGAGTGACACAAGTATAATTGTTCATTATCAAAACCTTACTTTTTCTTCAAGGCTCACTCCTCCCTCCTATTGTATTTGCATACTTATTAAACACCACTCGGAGTCTGAATGGCAGCCTTTTATGACATCCCTTTTTCCTACAATACTGATCAACAATATCTTCCAAGTTTAACAATGCTTAGCTTAAAGCAGTACAAGGTTAAATGCAACTGATAAACTAAGATTAAGAAAGACTGACAAAGTACTACCAGAAGGCAATACCCTTCAAAAAATGCTCTGGTATCCATCGTGCAGAATACCCAACAGGTACTTCTGAGTCAGACCTCATTGCTGACACCCTTTTATGTTTCTCAAATTTGATATTCAAATGTCCACAGTAATAAAAGTTAATTTCTAGACATAAGCTATGAAATACCTTAGGGTCTTAAGGTTTCAGTGAATCACCCATTGCTTATTTCTGTATCAAAATGAATTATATCAGGAATGAAAGAACAAATCCAAGAAAGTTGAAATAGAAATATTTCTGTCTTACTAACAGCAATGACTTTCCTGTGCAGTGCACACACTTAGCTGCCTGCACTGCCTCTCCCCTGAACATGTTTTTTCTGTACCCTCTATCACATGCAACCAAACATAGCTAGTTTGGCCACCAGACAGTAAAATCATGTTAAAAAAATACCCATACAGGAGACCAAATTTTCATAGGATGACTGCCTGGATGACCTTACATCTTCCCACTGAAGGAAAAAGTGAACTGGAAAAATGAATGTAGGATAAATTCCTACATTTTAGACACTTCTGCAGAACTATCAAACCAAATGTATTCATGACTACTTTTAGACATATCCCAAACTCTCTCAGACCACAATCACTCACATTCACAAAGTAAGGACAATAACACGGCAAAACAAAGCTATTTTTCTTAGATAGTAAGTCAGGAAGAGTGAGGGAAGAAGCAATTGTTATTCCTGCCTGTAAACACTTAATAGGAACTGGGGTGCTCTTCTAACACTGGTCATGTACTGCAATAAGCAAAATTATAGTCTTATATATGACAATGTAAATCTGAAATAACTTTCTTTAGGTCAGTACAATTACTACTGAACAAACAACTGGGCTGATACTCCAACAACTGAAATGTGTGCCTCTGTCACTTCCACCAGGCAGAATACAGTTGTTAAAATTCCTCCATCAGCCTCACTGACAGGATTATTAGTTTACTAGGAAAAGCCAAATGGATTTACAATAACATATAGGTCTATTTGAAGAAAATTACAGGAGTTTATATTCAGAAGTCATAATCAGCAGTTAAGATACCACGGTAGAAACCATCGTCATGGAAAAACAAGGAGGAAAACAAAGGAGTCTTTACATAAGCAAGATTTCTTTCTGAATCTCCAGATGCCTACCTATCACACATACTAAAGTCTTAATCTGAGGACCTTGTATATTAACCCTTGGATGACTGAAGAACTGTTATGGGTCTGCTGTCTGACTCACGCAGTAGAGGCCAGCTGTGGGTTTGTACTTTTTGTGCCACTGCAAAATAAGTAGGAATGAAATTTTCAGTGAATTGCTGAGACAAATGCAGCTGTAATGAAACAAAACAACCTCTCTGCAAGCCTCTGTTGATTATTCTGACTTATCTCAGCCCTCCTATAACACAGAGAAAGATAACTTGGATTTAAGATACTCCAGTCACCCAAGTTTTTAAGGCCAGCAGTTAGGAGAAAAGAACTTCAAACAATGTGGGACTTTGGTAGTCATAGTAAGATTGTCAAGAAAATAGTTAATAAAAAGCAAAGATGCAAAGAGTCTTTTCAGTGTTGGAATGGCTCACATAAACACTGATGCCAGCTGACTTGTATAAACTAAGCATGTGGGGCCAAATACTGCAAAGTACTGTGACTACTGGAAAGATTAAAATGGTCCACTATCAACATGCAACCGGAAGGGTAACAGCTGACGGAATCACGGTCCAGACTCAAATGAGTAACTTCTTGCCCCTACAATGCAACAGGCTAGTCTGACACAGATTAATCCACTTCTAGTTCAATGTATTTTGTACTTATGGAGATGAATGTGGCCTGATAAATGATCTCTATATAAAATTTATATCTAATATATGTGAATTACTCACAGTAGATTTCCTCATCAGAAGATACAGTGGATGGATGCAGTATCAGTAGTAACACAAGAACAAGTTCCAACCCCACTATTCTCTGTAGTGGCTTATGGACTACAGAGGCTTGTGGGTGGTGAAGCCAGGAGAAAGTTATTTACAGGAGCAGGGACTACTCTGGGAGGCTAGTGAACCTTGTCTTGGCACGCTGTTAAACAGATGTCCTCAGACATTTGTCTATTTCCTCATAAAGAGCTTGGTAGGGGTCCTCTACATTAGGAAAGGTCATGAACATGTTCAGTCATCAAAATTGAATGCAGAGAGATATTTTCCTTCCATGTTTTATAGGCATTGCAAAATTACATTTCTTAAACTAGATCTTCACTCTCGCCTCCTCACTGAACTTTGTCGTGTCTCTAACTGGACTAGACATAATATCTTGGCTTGTAAAAATCTTGGCTTTCTGCAGATCACATTAAACTGAGTTATGGAATGTAATCTGGAGGCAGTGACAGTAAAAATAGGCCTTTCAAATGACCTTTTAGGTTCTTTAAGCAATTTTTAAAACATTTGGTAAAAAAAAAGTAACATAGAGAGAAAATAACTCCTACTCTTGTCACAAGCAAAGCCTGCTGAGATCCCATAACCAAGAAATTAAATGTTGTTTTTCTCGGTCAGAGGGTATGATATTCTTTGTTAATCGGGATATCTAGAATTTTATTTGCTATATTGTTAGAATACAGTGTGCTTATGATGAACTCGACTAATTTGACTTTGCCTGCTGGGTCAAAATCTATGCAGATACATAGCACTCACAGTACACTGGGAGTGTTTTTAAAGACAGCAATTCCCTAAGTGTAGCTTTGTCAGAGAATATAATGACCTGGGGTTGTTTTTTAAAGAGATTTCTACTACCCCACCTTTTGTTTTGAAAGGCTTCAATAAACAGCAAAGATCAGTCTGGCTGGCACCATTTATTTTAGCATTTGCAATGGCTTTTGGCATGTGTGCTTACACTTGCATGGATGAGTCACTTGAAATGCAGAATAGCTATGGCCATTCTCCTGCTCCAGAAGTCACAGAATTAGTGTCATTCCTATTACAAAGATGTGGCACCCACAGAACTTTTTGTTCTAGCTGCAAAGGTAGTGCAGCTGCTAGTTGCTGATTTGGAATGAAGAGAAGTCCAGGTAGCTGTAGACTACACAGTGAGGACAGCTGAAGGGCAGATTGTAAAACGCCATGCAGGACAGCTCCATCATCTCATTTCTTTTCATGTATCTCAGTTTTATTTTACCTATCCACACCCAGCTTGCACACTCAGTCTCTTTTTGATGTATTTACTTTACCATATTTTCTTGGACTTTACTCCAATGAGTCCAGCAACGGCAATTTTCAACTCAAAAGTTTAATTCAGAGAGTCTTGGTCATATTCTCTTATTTTAATCCTTTTCTGCATTTGTGTTTTTATGTCACTATCTATATACATTATACTTATGTTTAATTATACATATATCATTGCTTAATATGAGTAGGCCTAAATGCTTGATAAAAATACTAAACCATTATGTGTAGAGATTTTCTTATGGGAATTTGTAGGTGAAAATTTGGATTTCATCACACACTTCTTTTAAGAAGCAGAGCCAACTAATATGTGGTCTTTGGGTCAGCCTCACAGAAAGCTCCACGTATTATTATTGCCATGCAGATTTGCTTCGAGTTCTGTTAACACTTCATAGATGGCAAAATTCTCTTAACAAGAAATTCTGTAGCTCACAGCCATCTCCAGGTGTAACTTACGGGGCTGTGACATAGACAGGAATTGAGCAGTGGAAAAGGACAAAGTGGCATTCTATAAGGAAATCTTGTGTTTCATCTCCAGATGGCTTACGTTATAGGGAATAAAAGTAACATTGCTTTCATGCAGCCCAGAGAAGCTGGGCTGAGTGAAGAACATACGGGTTTTAAAGTAATAGTTAACATGCAATTGAAATTGTTAAAGTTTCCAATTTTATGTATTCCACAGATCATCATTTACGTAGTCCCAATAATAAAGCAGAAAAGTAGATTTAACTCCTTCCTTGAAAACCTCCTATGACATAAACCCTTCAATTTTCAGGACTTCAGTGAGTTCCACTGTAAAAAGTTACTACTAAAAGCAACCCTGCTGCCATCATTTCTTACACTTAATTTCATTAGTCAGAAGTGATTCCACTATTAATAAGTAAAGCATCAAGAGCATAGAGCTGACCAGCAACTGAGCCTGCATGTAAGCATTGTTTTCAAGACCAGACTATACATTAACAATGAAAGTAAGCCGTCTTACACAAGTGTTTTGGACGTGCAGCCTTTACATTCTACCTGAAATTTTAAAATGTCCCACTTAAGGAGGTAGCTCAGGCTTATGAACACACAGAGCTGTCTGTTGGAGAGTGACTCGGAGGGGAGTGTGACCACGCTTGACTGCCTGGGCTCTGTGGAATACAAATTAATTTTCCCCATTAGGAATCTGTGCTGGAAAATAAAGGCATCACTCTACGAGCCCAACGGATTAAACATAACTGTGATCAAACCAATCTTGTAATTATGCTAATCAAGTGGTGCTATTCTGCCTAGAGAAAGCCATACATATACATACACATATTGTTTTTTTGACATAGTGCTGGGGTAAGATAAATTCAGAACAGCTCCGTGTCAAACATTTATGTTCATCTTCTAAGAGAGCCTTCCCTCCAAACACATTTGAAACTCGCAGCTAGGCGCAGTCGAATTCCTGCTTTCACAGAACCTTGCGCTAAACTCCTTCGTGGCAGCAGAGGGCTCTCTTTGGCAGCTGTGACATCGAGATGCTCCTCTGGAAAGCCCCAGAAGAGACCACTTTTGATATTGCACTTCTTTTAAGGCAACTAGAAAAGCAACCCTGTAACTTCCCTGTCTTTTCTTGCTCTCAAATGAAGCGCTTTCCATCGCAGCTCTGTGATGTTGTCAGCCAGCAACTCACTGCTGCTGATTTCTTACTGAGATGCTGAATATAATCATCTTTCACAGGAACGAAGGACGATGTAAATAAGAAATAAATTACTAACAGGAGATAAGCCCAAAAACCCACATTAATACAGAAAGAAACCAAACAAAATACATATCTTACCAGTATAGGGCTAGCAGTGTATAACTCAACCACATGTATATTCTTAAAACTTACATATCCCACTTTTTGGAATGAATCCGGTGACACGCATTCAAAGCTTTGAAACATACCTTTAAAATATGGCAACTACAATGAAAACAGAGGCCAGTGTAAATGGATTCACTGACACAGTGAATGACAAACTGGCAGAATTGAAATCAAAAACAACTATTTGTATCTCTTGTAAGCTGCAAACAAATTAAGTAAAATTAGTTTTTTCTACAGAACTACAGTTGAAAAAGTATCACAAGTATATACCATACTAACATTATTTATACAGAAAATGTCAATACCAATACCAACACCCTGCGACCTGGGAATATGAGCAGCTTTGTTTCCTACTTATACTGACATCACTCGCTCTTTATCAGCTGCTCATCTCCTGCCAGTTTCTCTCACATTACCTTCAGCTTGTTCTTTCCTGCAATAAAATACCATTTGGCCCAGAAGAGATGGCCAGAGAAATTCCAGCACTCGTAAATCCTTGCTAGAATGGGAGCCCATGGGAGACTGCAAAGCACTCCCTTTTTGGTTCTCCCAGTGCCAGAGACACAGCACAAGGACGTGCCAATGGTCTGTAGGATCCTGCTGGGACAAAGGAATCACCTCCTACAAGGATGCAGTCTTTGCTGAGTGCATCTGAGCAGTGACAGTTCTGAGCAGTGGACACTTCTTCCTCCACAGAGCAGCACATCTGGGTGGGCATTTAATCCCATGAGGTCACAGCCACTATAAACGGACAAGCCATTACAGCAACAGTTTTCTCCTTGTTCCTACACCATGTCACCTGGGCTTGGATAATTCTAACATACATGTGCATGTGAATGTCTGTGTAGTGTTCAACATCTCTGTCCTCCCTCTGTGAACTGAAATAAACAGGGATTAAAAAAAAAATACGGATTTTCTATAAGCACCACATACTTAGTTCTGACTTCTCAGACCAATGCAGTGATTTCCCACTTTTTTCAGCTGCTGTATTAAAACAATGCTACTTAATTTTGAGTAAACACTAAATTGCACAATATATCTAAATACTGGTACTAGAATCCAATGCAAAGTTAAGGAACTTAACTTAATGATGCAGACTGGGTTAATTTTATATCTGACTTCCCTTACATAGAAAAGATAAAGCTGTTTCAAGCAGAGAGTTTGAGGATAGGAGCCCCAAAACAAATAATTTGTATCAGAATAAAACTCATTACAGAAATGACTCATTGATTCCTCTAAAAGAGTAACTGGAAAATGAATTTAAGCCTTTTTTATGAGCATTTTTTTTTACTGGATTTTTAAACAGGCTTTCAAAATATCTTTTGCTTTGAAGGCTACATGTTGTAAAGCTGTACAGAATGATGGCAATTTCACTTTCACAGCTCTAGGACCAGGCAAACATTCTTGAAACAAAACTTGAGATATGAAAGCTACAGTTTGAAACTCATGGAAACTGCCAACAAAACACACAGGTACTACACATTTGAACAGTTAACAAGAATGCCTGCCCCTGTCTGTCAAGATCAGTTACCTTAAAAGAAAGCTATAAAATACAACATTGCAACATGTAACAATGTAACGCAACATTGTAAAGCAGAAACTGAACACTTAAACACATACCTACTTAGAAATGGTATTAATATCAATAACCACAACTATATGTCGCCAATTACAATTGACAAAACTGAAAACATGGAACTATCTATTTAGCCTTCTGCTTCAAACAGATGCACTGAATTACAGCTATTAAAATGCAAGATGAGACCTATAGTCTACTCAACTTATCCCGCCTCTTCTGTGATTCTTCTACAGCCGCTGATGCTGGCATATGGCACAGATGAGATATGGGACTTCCCAGGCATCACCCTGATCAGGTACCTCAATTTCTACAGATCACTGTGATCAACTGTATGTATTATTCTTTCATTATTATGATTATTTTTTATTTATGGTTTTATTTTATGTAATGGAGATCATGGTTTCATCCTTTTATTGCAAAGATCTTGCCATCCTAAGGATGAAAGAATGTATTACTTGAAAGACATCCAAAAGACATTAGCTATCTTGGCATCTAATGGAGATAACCTTCCAGCTGCCAGAGTTTTAAGTGCTTTATCTCACACTCTGTTTTCATTCAATAATCAGATTTTTATTAACTGACTATTCAGTACTCAGCCTTCTGAGGGCTCAGTACTTCATGTGAGGACAAGCAGACTTTGATAGTGAATCTCACTTGTGATATATTTACTTTTTCTAAATGAAAAGAATTGTTGCTAAATGTGCATCACTAACTAGATTGCTCCCTCCTCTAACTTCTGATAGGAGCTACTCAAATTCTAAGTGAAGTTGCTTGCCTTTAAAGCATTTTATGTAGACTTTCTGTATGTAAGGTTTTTATTTTTTTAAAAGCATAATTTCCATTAACTCCTGCTTCTAGTCAGGCTATAAATACCAGAGGAACAGTCTCCCTCCTGGTATTTTGGCACTTCTGCATCTTTTCATAGCCAGAAAAAGTAAGTGGAGAGACATGAAAATAAAAAAGAATGAAAAAAACAAAGGACAGAAGAAGAAAAAGTTAACCAAAGCACCCTATGAATGCCAAATAAAAATTACACACCTTTGGATTCAAATAGTCTCCCGTGCCGCATTTTGTTTACTTACAAACGTGTTTATTCCAAAACAGCACCGCACACGTTACTAAAACTTGTCTCCAAACTTGTCTAAAGCTTGTCTCCATTCCTGGTCCTTTGGCAGAGCTCTTTCCCGTGTTTTGGCACCTGATGACAGTGTGCTAACTCTTATTTCACTTTGACTGAAGGTGCAATTTCATATGAAATACCCAGCCTGGGATGTTCTGCTGTTAAGTTTAAGCCACCGGCCCTGAGTGTATTTGTCTAGGATTCAGGTAATCTGAACTCAGTTCCTATCTCCTCCACAGTGCACTCGTATGAACCTGACAGACTTCTTGGGTGGTGCCTCCCATCCATTTCTGCTTAATGACTATACAAAGTTTTTAATCTCTGCAAGTCATCATGCAAATGCATCAATAAATCCTTATGAGATGTTTCCATATCTCAAGGGTCAGTCAGAAGGTATATTATTAAGCTTACATGTGATTCCAAAGCCTAATAGAAGAACAAGGCATAATCATGTCTCTCTCTTTTTTAAACATCACAATAATTCTCATCAAGTCATCTCACTTGAATATTGGATTAAATTCTTATTCAATTATTACCTGCTCCAAACACATTTCATACAGTCACAGAATAGCTAAGACTGGAAAGGACCTTAAGATCATCTAGTTTCAGCCCCCCTACGATGGGCAGGGACTCATCCCGCATTTCTCTAACTGACATCTAAAGCAGATTTTCAATGTTAATAAAATATAAGATAAATTAAGAGTGCACACAGAGAAACATTCTGAAATAAAACAAGCCTCTTAACTCTGAAGCATCCACATGGAGCATCTCTAGCAAAATCCAATACAGCCACCACTGTGCTACTCACCAACAAATACTAGTCATGCCTGGGCCCTACCAGATGCAAACAGTGCTGTATAGTCAAGCCATCTTTAAAGAGCTATTTCCTTGGTGCAGTTATCTGAAATATTTAAATTCAGCTCTCTGTATTAAATAGCCTCCTTTCTTGGCTGTTTTTTTGAAATCTCAGTGGTATCTCATGCAGAGAGTTTAATATTTATTTTCCCACTGGTGCAACGCCTGTAAAACTGTTCTGTAAACTGCTAAAATTAACTTGAGCAATTTTATTAATTAGAATTTGGACTATCAAATAAAGTGATTCTTAAAACTTCCATATCCAGATTTTCCTTTGCACTCATTGTTTATTATGGCATCATTTGTGAAGGTCACACTAATCCTATGGGAGAACCAGACAATCCTAATTATATTATTCTTTATTTCTTTTCTAAGTTGATGCTATAAAATACTGTTATAAAAAACTTTCTCACAGAAAGCTGCCCTTAGTCTTGAAGAGCAGAAACAGCCTATTTTCAACCTAATTTGTATTTTATGATTTTAAAATATGCTGAACTGACATCTCCGGAGGCTGGGGTTTGTTGTATACACACAGAATAAGGACATTAGAGCGAAACAAAACAGCAGAAGCTTCCCATGGCAACATGCCTTGAAACTGTCTTTGAACCACCACCTCGAGGGGTGACAGCATTTCAGTTTCTGTGGCTAATTCAATCCTGTGTCTTTCTGATGAGGCTTCTAATGAACGAATACAACTGTGAGACTGTTTTCTCCTATATAACACCACTCCAGTATTTCTGGTAGGCAGGGCACTGACCCCCCATCATGAGGTAATGACTTCCAGTTGGTTACTGTACTTCTAAATGTCAAATTTTATCCTTAAAAACCTCCACTGTGTAAAGGTCTAGCACAGAATTAAGTTCTCTCCCTGCAGATCATCACAGGAAGTCAGTTGCTATGGATTTACCATCTACCTTAGTTTTCTGTAGTCCATTTCAGCCCCCACTGAGCAAATTCCTCCCTACTAGGTCTCAACTGACTTCAGTCATATCTGGATATATCCGTGACCCTTCATATCTTCAACAAACAGACACGGATGTTTCCATCTGCCCTCTGTTGGATGACTCACTGCCTTATTCCTCTTACCCAATTTATAGTTCTGCTGATTACTCTGAGAGTTCAAACTCTTCTATGTCATTAAGATGTAACTAAGCTCTCTGCATACCGGATACAGTCATGCTGCTCAACAGTTACAAAAGGTAAAATGGTTCAAATGATCATGTCAAAATGTCTAATTTTCCCAACTATTTCTTGAACTTAACCTTTTCCATATTCCTGTTTCTCTTTTCCCCTAGTTATAAATGCCTCGAGCATCCTTTTTATTTCACTTCTGTCTTTTTCTTATTATGGCAAAAAAAATCCTTTGCCCATGAGAACCTTTTACTTGAACCACAGAAAACGTTTACAGTGCAACTGCATATGAATCTTGTGGGTTTCTGAACACGTACCTCAGGTCAGGTTCACTAATATCTTTGCTAAATGCTAAGTAAGCCTGACAAGATTTCCAGTTCTGCACTGAAAGCAACGAGACATATGCAATATAACACATAGTGAAAACCACCCCTTTCAACTGAGTTGTGCTTTGATGTCCCTGAATAGATTGACTACCAAGGTCAAGGCAAAAGCCAAAGGATGAGCATGGGAGCCTGAAGATTGCAGGTGGTGAATCAAACCCATCAGATAATAGGCTTTCTTTGCTCTGCAGATAATAAATAACTGCTAACCCATATCATTGAATTATGCCTAAAAAATTACTTTCTAACAGGTTTATGGAGGACCTGTGTTATATTTTTACCGGGAAGATCTGCTTGTTTAATTTGCATCATGCATTGACAAGGGCCAGCCTCTGTTCATTTCTTGGAGATGCCACATTATCAGTCCATTTGAGTGTATTTTAGAGCTAAACTACTTAATTTATTCATTATCGAGGTATACTGACTACCAGAGCGAAACAGTTCAGATAAGATACTCTCTTTTCACACTGTCTTTCACCACATGTCAGCTGAAAGGGACACTAAACTACTGAATTTTATGTTTGTTTTGAAACTGCCTTTTAGTCCAGTTGAAAGTCTCATCCAGATCTTGAAGAACAAACAAGCAAAAGAACTGGTTTCTGTCACAGAATCATAGAATAGTTAGGTCATGATTAATTACAATGGAAATCAGTCCCAGCCTAAACATTTACTGAATGCTTAATCCCCATTAATGTTTTTACTGAATGCAAAAGCCATCTCCATGGAAAAATATATCATATTCATGGAAAAATATATAATATTTTTATTATCAGTATCCTGAGAATATTTTTTTCTGGTTGGTTTGGTTTGGGTTTTTTTTTCTGCAGCAAGTGGTTCCTTGGGAAAAAGGTACCTGGTAAAAAGCAGAAATAAGACTTTTTGGTGTGCATGCATGAACGTAGCGCTGCTAACAGAGGAAATATTTTAGCATGGGATAAACCATGATAATAGGCAAACATACAGGAGGTTTATTTGATATGCACAAGCCAACTAGGGTAGTCAGCCCATGCAGAATGCCAGAACTCTCTGGGGAAGTGGGTAGCAGTAGAAGGTGATGCCACAAAGAGGTACGGAACAGTGTGTGACAGAAAGACAGACAATCCAGTGTCAGCTCATTTTCCTTGCTTGGAGTCTGGCTTATCTAACCAAAGTGCCCACTTTGCTTTTGCTCTTGTCACATGCAAGTTTCTTTCTTAGAATGCTGGGCAAAGTAAATATGCTGTCAGCACATACTAGTTTATAGCAATCACTTCTTACACCAAATGCTTTTGATCACCCACTATGTTAGAAAAAATCCACAAAAAAGGAAAATCTGTGTGATTTTTCACTCACTGTTGTTGTCTCCTCTTTGTCCTAACTTCCCAGAAATGCTAAAAAGACGGATGGAAAGGCAGTCAAAAAGCCACATATAGTGAATAACATTAAACACTAAAATCTTATGCTCTTTGGATGCTTATCCTTCTCACAGTAATGGCAGTAGTCTCTAAACATAAGGAATAAAAAACAATCAGAAAGACCATCACTTCTTAAACACTGTATTTACCAAAGTGTGAAATTAAATTGCTCAAACTTGTGTACCGCAGCTCAGCCCTGTCGCCACTCTACACTGCTGAAAGACCACCTTATAAACATGCTACCTTTTCTTCCCTGTGATGGTTAACCTCCTTTATAACTACTTTGCATCCAAGCAGCAGTGGATGTTTTGTTTCCAGAGCTGTGGAAGGATAGTACACAGCATGAGAGAGAAAGATTTTAAAAGGTGAAATATCTCAAAGTACTTTTTGCTTTATGAATAAATTCTATTAGAGATACAACTAATCATCTTTATGTCAGTTTACAGTACCTTAAAGTATTTTAAGCAGTCTCCATTTGATGTCCTGATCTGACTTCTCTAGGTACAAATAAGTACTGTCATCAGCTACAAAGCACCATAAACTATTCTTCTTCTTTTACTGGTATGGACATTTCAAATTCTGTAGAAGACAGAGTTACCCACTGCATACAACATAATTTAAGCAATAGTAAGAGGAATACACACCAATCGTAAGTATACACTCAAGCTACTATGAACTACTATGAACTGCCTACGAAAGGCCTAGTCCTTACATGAATACACATAAATATTTGCACATTTGCTTATTTTGTGAAATTTAATAGCTGTATACTCACATGACTTCCTATTTGCTCGTGACCGCTTCCTCTCTCTAGGCACCGCTCGCTGGCTTGGCACTTGGGTGGCAGACTTCACAATGCGATCCATGATCTCATCTGCTGCATCATCTGTTGCATTAGGTGAATCGTCGTTGCCAGCATTCCATGAACCAATACGGCCTGGAAAATCCAGCAAATTAATTGAGGGAAAAGAAGACACAGTCTCTTGCGTCACTTTGGTTTTGCAATTGGGTTTTGGGGGAATTACAGCAGGAAGCTCAGTCATCACTACTTCAAATTTGCCAAAGGAGAAGACTCTGCCTAACGAAGAACATTACAAAATAATACCCTAGAATCTCTGCTGTATCAGCAGAGAACAGAGAGCTCAAATGCAATTATAATTTTCTATTCCCTTCAGCCTCAGAGTCTTATTCTTGACCAGACTGGCAAAGGTCTGCTAGAGACTGACTATAAACCAAGTTTCCTTCCACTCCTATTACAGAGACACTAACACACATGGCACATATTAGAGATTGATGCAAATCAGCAAGACAAGTCCTATGCACCAAAAGAGAGAAAGAATCAGTTTCTGAGCATCTGTATCACGCAGCCTATGGCAAACACAACATGAAAAGGGCAAAAAGCATGTTTTGACATGTCTCATTGTCCTTTCCACAATGAAGAATTCACCTTCTCATCGCAAAGCTGTATGTGTCCTGGCACAACTGTGTGTACTCTGTTATGAACAGAAGAGCAAGAGTTGTTGGCAAGCTGAAAAGCTAAATAAGCAATTTTGGTTAAAACCACAAACAAACAAGTGAGCCATGTCTCTGAACTGAAGGCTCTGTCATTCCTCACTCCAAAGACACATCTTTGGGTTCCTCCACTACAGGCTACTGCTGCATGTGCTTTTTGGTTTTTTTTTAACGTGAAGGCTAGTATGCAGTGTGAACACTGACAGTGAGCTTTGCGAAAGAGTGGCTGTGGCAGAATTGCAAGCAGCTAAAAATTCATTTCCAAGGCCAGTCTACATCGGGAACCTGATACCAATAAACAACAGCCTTGATTAGCACTCTGCTCTCCTGCTTGTGTCCTGACTCTCATCAAGAGCAGTTCTGTTATGACAGTGCTCATGAGAAGCTTCTGTCTGGCTCACCCGTCCTCTGCCTCTGCTGTTCTTCAGGTGAACACAAGCTGACTCTTATTATCAGGACACACTGCCTGTTAGCATTCAGTGGATTACTTCAGCTATTCTGAATGTTGCAGTGCAGTCTGAATTATTTCATCTTTGTACTTTAAGTAGTTGACTTGCTTCTTAAACTGAGGCTGTGAAACCTCTAAATTAGACAGGATTGAGCCTTAATAAATTACACACACACAGACTCAGTGGTGGATGGTCTGCTTGTGCTATCAGTGGTACCAGAAAAGAATCAAGAAAGTGTAAGGTTTCCAAATGTGAGGGAAAAGAACTATCAGAAGAGAAAACTTAAGACTTGGTTTTTTGTGCATCACCTTTACTTCAAAACCATCTTTCTGGTATCATATGTATGGGAGGAGGTGAGGGGAAAATGAAGGAAAATAAACTGGTGAACCCACGGTCTGTAAAATGATTTAGCATAAAGAAAGCGGTTTAGTGGCTGCTTGAATGAAGAGGTACCAGCAAAATTATGTCTTGGTCAAAAACCAAGTCTATCTCATTGCCAAGAATGGTTGTACCAGTGAGCTCACGTGAGAGCATCAGGTGTTGGAACTGGTGGATTGCTTCAGGTTTTCATTTCTTCCCTGTCATGCTGTGCCATGCTGACACTTGGAAACAGCAGAGCACTGTGGACCACAGAGAAAGACGCATCAGCCAGGACAGCAAGGAGATGCAGGGCTATCCACCTCAGCTTTTTATGTTCCTAGTCTCCACTTAATCCACTATCTCTACAGTTTGGCAGGGAGGTGATTAAAAGATTTATCACCTCTTCCTTACACATTTTCCTCTCCCCACTCATTCCTAAATTGCAGCAAAGCCCTTTCACTTCAGTTTAAATTGGTACTTTCTACTTGCTTCTATTGAAAATAAAAAGAAAACCACATCACAGGTTCTCGGATGCCTCATTTTGCTTTCTTCATGAGAACAGGAATAATATTGGGGTGTTAGCTGGAAGCCAGGTTCACAGTGGGGCGAGAGGTGGGAATTTCTGCAGTCTTGGGCTCCCAGTGTCCCCAGGCACCACCTGGGCTGTGAGACACATGTTAAAACTTCAGGCAAATCCTTCTACATCTCTGTGCCCCATATCACAACTTCCAGCATGGAAACACCACTGGTGTGTTTTTCCTTCCCCATAGACCCTTTCTGCTGCAAGTGCTATGCAAGACAGCCACGACCCACATTTGGGCCACTGTGTGGCTACCATGCCACAAGAAATGTAGCCAAAGGAAACTCCTGGCACTTACCTCGGCTGGCCCGGCTTCGAGTGCGGACCCCAAGTGTTGTGGTGCTTTCCCCACCGATGGAGGAGGTCTTCAGTACAGCCTTCATGTTCTCATGCTCTGCAGCATCTTCGGCATACTGCAGGCCCTGGGGCTGGCTCTGGCAGGGGGGTGAGCTGCTGGAGAACTTGCCGGACTGAGGGAGAAAACAGGTTTATTGTTTTAACAGAAAACAGCATGGAGAATAGGCCAGAGATGTAATCGTGAATTGCAAGGAGAAAAGTGTCCCCCTGGGCTTGGAGTGCAGCTATTCCCCAAACAGTTGCTCCTCTCCCAGGGCACAAACCCTGAGCAGAGATAAACTGGAAACAAGGCGACAGCAGGGAGCAGATACAATCAGAGGGAAAACAGATGTATTGGCTTAGGCTTTAGAATTTTGACCTTCTGACAGTGTAAGGTACAAAGCAAGGACTTGCTTTGAAACCTTTCACCCAAGCTGGAGCCAGTCCGGGGTCAGGTATGACACTGAGGGGAACAGCATGAGACCTGACACGAATAAGGAATTACTTTTTTTCTGTTCAATCACCTTTCAGTAACAAGGCAAAATGTGGAGACTGGTCTAGGAAGAGACACCTTCTCCTCTTGTCTCTCTGCACTGCTGCACAGAAAATTCCCAAACTGGTCTAAAACACAAATATCCACAAGTAACCTTAAAATACATTACTAGTAACGCTGAAAAAATCCCCTGTCGCAAATCACCCAGCCAAATTATTTCATGGCCAACACACAAAAATTGCAGTCAGCAGTTAGAGGAACAAACAAAACCTTACAAGAGATTTAGGAATCTGCCCTCTGCTTCCCCAGCCGCCCTGTGATTTCACTGTCACCACGACTACATGAACAACAGCAGCTACATTATCTGGGCACACATAGTGCCTGGATGCAGCAGCTCCACTGCTTACTGACAGCAGCCATCTAGAAACTGATGAAAACAGCAGAAACAGATACTTTCTAAGGAGAAGAGCTTGCACTGCTGGGCTGCTCTCCCTTCCCGGCCTCAGCCTATAAAGGGATGTGATGTTTGTAGCTGCTTCACTGCTCTTAGCTACAAGAAAGGCTGAAGCATGTTTAAAATACAGTCCTGGCTGCAGAAAATACCATCTCTGTCAACAGGAAACAGGCATCAACAGATGATAATTCTCAGTCAATCAGTCCAGCATCAGAAACTGAAATATGTTTTCTTTTTGGTTTTAATCTTTCTCACTCTGGCCAATTCAGCAGAGACGAAAGGTGTGCTGCATTCTGTTCTTTCTTTGCATAATAAACAACATTAATTATTCTCTTGATGGTACCGAGCCAGGCAGGTGACGGGATGCAAACTTGCAGAGCCTTTCTGTCTAAGAACAGTAAAGTGGAAGAAAAGACTGGGCCCTATATTCCTAGCTTTGATCAAAAACTTGGGGCTGTCAAGGCTACAGATTAAAACTACTTAATCTGGAAAACAATGACAGGGTGATTCTATTTTAACATTATGACTTTTCCGGGTAGGATAGCAAGTTAACTGAGTAGCAAAACAATAATCCCTACAAGGCACTAAGATGAATATACCAGTGTGAGATTTATTTGTTGATAGTGAGAAGTTTGTTTTCTTCTTAAAATATTATCTTGCAACATTCTGATGTGGAAAGCAGGCAAGTGCTAGAACTTCATATGTGAAATTAAAAGACAGAAAAACATGAGAGAGAAATTTCTATGAGAGTGCATGCCATTTTTGCATTAAGAATACTCTTACGCACAATGCAAGCTAATCAATACCATCTCAGGAAAAAAACCCTAAAGGATAAAGCCTTCACGTAACTGTTATGTACTATTCACACAGGTTAGTTAAATATTGGCATAAACAGGTTAATTCATGTAATTTTCCTCCTGCACCCCAAGCTGTACGGCTAAAATCATCCCTGAGGCAGAAGCTCTATAGCTAGCCCTTTTATTTCACTTCCTTGATTTTCAGATGTTGCTGTAGATTAATGCCCAAACCCCAGACTCTTGAGCAAATGACTGCCATTATGACACAGTGAGCATTAACCCACATTGTTTACGTTTGGCGAACTGGAGAAAGCTGTAATGCTCAACAAAAAATGCATTGCACAATAGATGCTTCTCAAACCAGTACATTGTTTTATTATGAATACAGCTACCGCATTATGGTTCTTCAGTTATTTATTCACTCCTTTATTAATTTTCAATATCACCTGCAGGAACTATTAGTGACAAAGACATGAACTACTCCATGGCTCATCTCTATGGCGATTGAAGCATCTTATTTGCAATTCATACAATAAGGATAACCATTACAGTTTGCTTTGCATCCCTATATCCTGAGGCTTTGGAAAACTTTATAAAATAACACAATTTTGACTTCCACAGCTTAATGATGAGTATGAAAATACCATGGTATTCCATGGCCTGAGGTAACTAATGATCCCCATAACATTCAGACCACTGTTTCGGGTAGCAGGGATACTTTTCAGTTTTGTAAACAGACATTAAGGAAAAGAAATGAGGAAACTTAAAATTATTAAGGCCTCAGATCAGGATATCCTTATTCAAGAGAATAGGTATGCTTATGGTTAAAGGTGACTGTAAAAATGCATTCTTATGATTGAGCCGAAAAGGTATGAGAAAAATGTCATGGTTCCTAGTTGCAGTAGAGCAGATGGAGTTGATCAGTCCATATTATCTGTGTTAGAAATTAAGTGTCACAGAACACGGGGGACATGGAAATGACATGCTCTTTCAGAGAACCATACCTCAGCATCCTCTTCTTCATCAGTCTGCCACTGGAAACAAAGGACAGGGTAGAGAAGGACAAATAGGAAGATTAAGGAAAGACAGTATGGTCAAACCACGACAGAGTAAGAGGTAACCATGGTGCTGTTTATGCAATTGTAAGAGACATAAAAATACAAATTGTATAAGGAATTAATTCCTGACTCAATCAGCTTGCTTGTTTTTTTAGTGAACTGCATGTAGAACAGCCTGTGACTGTCAGTAGTGTACATAAAAAATGCTGATTTTTCTTAGAGAAGTTATGAACTGAAATTTCCCCTAACCCATCCTATAGAGAAATGATGAACTGAAACTATCCCAACCCATCCTATTTCTTTCCCTTGAGTCATGAGGTTGCTTGCCCACTTTCTGCCCTGTGGGAATCAAGAGCACTAGGAAGGAATCAGTCTCCTTTTTCCAGCTCTGTTCAGCACAGGGAGGTCTTGGCTGCTCTTCCTCCCAGTGCAGAGGTCAGCTTCTTGGCAATTCCTTTTCTCTACACTTAAGTACATCTAATTCCATTTTAAGACATGGCTTTTCAACTTCCAGTTTAACAGAGCACTCAAATCAAATGCTGAGTTGTCTCTGAATAGATGCTTACAGTTCTTCAGTAGCTGCTTAGTATCAGATCCTGGAAATTAGAGAGGTGCAGTTATCATTTATCATTCGAGGGCTTTCACCCTCTGTGACAGCAGGAATGTAAAAGTATCTTGACAGTTACACTACATAATGCAATGGACATATCAAAATATTGTGGCATATGGAGTGCTCTTACATTTGGGGATTTACAGGGAGTTAGGAAGGCCTTTAAAACTCTGTTCCCAAATGCCTGGGGAACTCTTCACTGGGTTATAAGATGCCCCACATGGAAGGTTCCCAAAGTAGAACAGTTTCCCAAGTATCTGGGCTTCTTGTTTCCATAATTTTCAGTTTCATTGCTTGTGAAGTACAAACATAGGCCAGAAATTTGATGCATTTTATATTTGTGGCTTTTGTTTGTTTTTTTAGAAGAAACATTCCATCAATTCTATTCTCCTCCCAAGTGTTACTAATACATTTTTTTGACCTTATCTCCATCTCAACTATGATTTCTGTCTGGGCTTGATACATTCTGTTCTAGAAACATTCATCATGAAAAATGAAAGCCTGATTTACTTTGGCCCTCAGCTTAGTTTCAGCACAATCTCCATAAGAAGATTAGCTGCGAGAGTGCTGAATAGTATATTAACATTACTTTTTAAGGGTATGTTTTATTCAAAGAGTGAGATGCTTATTTTTCTTTGGACACAGTGGCACTGACAGAAACATGGGCAGATGTTTTGCAGAGGGACCTTGGCAGGTATGTTCCCTTTACATTAAAAAGATCCATTTGTTTCTTTCCCAGGTGGCAGGAAGTCACACCATAAAAAAATTTGTCTGAAGAAGGCCACTGTTCGCTTTTTGGCATGAACAAGAAACAGAAGGGAGAATAATAGGCAGCAAGAACATACTTGTACTCTAATCCATGTGTACATCAATATATTAAATAAAAGGAGGAGAGCAAATTATGCTAAACAATATGCAAAAGGCACTCAAGAAAAGGTGAAACAGCAGAGTATACACATTACAAAGACTGTACTCCAAAAAAAGTGTATGATATTAATACTTTACATCAAGCTAGATTTGTACAGAGCAAGTCCTTATCTGCTGGCCTTCCTGCCCATTTAACTGAGCTAAAAGTGCTTTGCTGTGGACTTAAGTTTAGGGCAATGTGCTCCTCTGTTTGTAATATTACCAAAATTACTGAAAGAATATTGCGATAGTGAATGCTCGCAGGCACAAGATGTTAATTCTAAGAAAAAAAGACTGCTTGATTCTTCTGTCATCCAGTATTGGCTATTGCAGGACAATCTGAGAACTCCCTCCTTTGGTCTTATTTTTTCCTTTAGGCTAACATTTCTATGCAGTGGATTTGCTGTTTCAAAATATTATTTATATTACATAGCAATTTTGGAAGTGAGCAGAGCTTCATAAATCTGGGATACAGATGCTTATATTACCCACTATTATTAAAATTCATTACAAAGCTCAGACTTATATCTATAATTCCATTTTTTCTTATTTTGCTTGCTTGTCATTTTTAGTGTGCCTGAAGTGAGTGCTATCATTGGCCAAAGCCAGATATGAGGTTGCAGAGGCAGACAATTTTCCCTGTGAAACTGTGGCAACTCACTGTTCTCTTTTTTTTTTCCCTAATTCCTCCATCTTTCTCTCTTTTGCAGACAACATTCACCAAGATTTAAACTGACAGTGCTCCATCCATTTCAGCTATTAAAGAACATACAAACATAAAGATCTCTGTCGTCAAAGGCTGAAAGACTAGAAATATTCTCATTGTCTTTCTCAGCCCTACTCCATGTGAGCAGTTGCTAAAGCTGATGCAAGTTCTCCACGTATGGAGCCAGCAGAGTCTCTCTACACAAAAAGCCAGCACCCCTCTGCCATCCAAGTCTGCAGGGGGGACCATGGTTTAGGAGATACGTGCCTTCTTGTTAAGAACTGGCATGGTTCTGCCTTAATCCTTTCCCATTTTTGCTAAAATCCCTCTTCTTCTGCCTAAAGGCCACGTACTATAAGGTGATAAAAATGAGATCCTGAGGAAACTTTCTAAAGGACAGGGAGGTAAATATCAAATAACCATGCAATCCTTCTAAGTTACCAAAAGCAGAAATAAAAATTCCACAGGACTACTTCTTGTCTTATTAGAACTACTTTCTACTAAGTTTCTTTCCAATCTCAAGATCGGAAGTTTCTTCTACCAGTGTACTACAACTAGTTGAATACACTGTCAGTGCATTACTGATATCTCTTTCCTTTCCAATGCCTTCAAATATAAAACGCTATGAAAATCAAGACCAGGTACAAACCACAGCCAACACAAAACTACAATAAAACTCCCCTGTATCATCATTCTTCACACATAAATATCTTCCATCCTGCTGAGTTGGAAACTTGTTTTGAGGTAGATCTAACTTTGAAGTTCACAAAGGAAGCTGTGACAAATAGTCTGATGCAATTTTAATCCTGTTTTACCATGCATTGCAATCAAATGAACTGTAAATGCGACCGTATTGCTGGGCTACAGTTAAAGAGATTTAGGAAGTCCTGAAATAACCATATAGCCACCTGAATAATTCCCTTAAAGAACATCTCCATGAAGGGAATTTTAAAGAATGTGTAGCAAAAAATGTGGAGCTGTCTTTCTGGGGACCTGCAAGACATTTTTAGGTGGAACACTACCTTTCAGATGGCAACTAATTATTTTCAAATCTCAACACTAGCTTAAGACTGAACAAGACAACTTATTCCAACACTATTTTTTCCTGGGAAAGGCCTAGCTGTCTCCTTCCTTACATTTTCAGAATACAGCCACTTTCCCTGGCTCTGCTCCTCACTGACTAGCTGTCAAGCCCGAGCCTTCTGGCCTGAAAGGGTCCCTTCTCTCTGCTTCCTGAACTCAAATGCCAGTGATCAGATTTCCTTTTGCCTCCACATTTCCTGCAGCGACAGGACATAGAGAAGCTGTCTGTCCTGCCATAACCAGTTCTTCTGTACGGGTGATGCAGAAACACTACATGATACGGTAGGAAAACTGTAACTCCTTCTCAGTATTGTTTTAACTAATACTTATTGTTTAACCTAGTAAGTACTGAAGCTGAGGAAATGAATATTTTAATTTACCAATCTCTTTGGTTTAATGCTATCTTTTAGTTCCTCTAGAATATGTCAGGAAAACCAAGAAATAATTGAAGTGATCTCAGTTCCCCACTGGTAGTTTTGAAAACTTGTATGACTATATTAGACGCTTCACATAAAATAAGTGCCTCTTCCTTAACCTGAGGCTAGACCAAAAGGAAAATCTTCGGAGATAATAATACAGGTTTAATATTTTTTCTAGATGGGGCAGATTTCCAAATTTAAAGAGGATATTGCCAGGAAAAATGATCGTGAGTCAATGACTTAAATACAATCTCAATTTATATCAGTTTCAACACATATATATTTTTTTGACCCACACAGCCTGAGCCATAAACCTGTAATCAGCGTAGAGCTTTCCATGCCAAAGGCAGGGGTAGCTTCATGTGCAACGAACCACTCACATCTAATTGAGACTCCAGATTTGGATTTTGAGACAGCTGGAAACTTTTATTAAATACTGGCACTTCTTAAAACTTTATTTGGATTGAGCCAAACTACATCAACTTAAAAAAAAAAAAAAAAAGATTAAAAAAATCAAGGGGATTTTAAAGTTTACTATGCTGAGAAAACTAATCTTAGTTTAATTTATTCTATCAGCATGCGATCATACTTGCAATCAAAAAGTCTGCAAGGTAACAACTACTGTGAACATAAATTTGTCCGTTCTTTCAGAACCCCGAAGTAGTCTGTTCCCATAAAATTGGCTGCTCTGTCCTTTAAAGTTAAGAAGAAAATTGCTATGTGTGTGCATGCACATATATATATATACACACACACTAAAAACAGATAAAACACTGAGATTAAGGATTATATTACAATATTAAAAAATGGAGAAAAAATCCATTTCAATTCGGCTGTAACCATGTAAATGGCTACAATGCTATAATCTAAATGCTTTTTATTTTTCTTTTTCATATTCTTAGCTGATCAGGTATACATACAGCTCCTGGTGTTTTTTAGATATTTTGGCCACTGTCTGTGCAACACGCAGAGATGCACTTTTTGCATGCTTAATTTCAGTTTGCTCTCATTCTACTAATTGGTAAGGAAGCAAAAAACATACAGTCAAGGACCTGAAAGTTTTGTCTTCTAAGAGAGCAGAGTTCATTATTTACGGTAGCAGAACCTTTCAAGAATAAAAGAGTAACAGCACTTCATATATGACATTCACTGAAAGAAAGCTTTAAAACCCTGCACTGTGGGAGACATATTTTGCCACTTACATCTGTTATCATTTTCCCTCTGGTCTTGTTTCTTTCCCTGTGGTTTGCTCGTTTCTGTTTTTGCTGCAGAACTCGTTCCCTGGTGGTGCGGTATTCCAGAGCAAATTCACTGATGATTTTGCAGAATTTATTGATGTTCACTTCACGTATTGCATAAGGAGGATGGCCCATAAATAACAAAAATGAGTGAAACCTGGAAAACAGTGAGTTCATAAATGCAAAGGAAAAAAATCTTTATTGATGGTTTCTGGAAAATAAATAAATAATTAGTGAATCATTTATTACTTTATTAGCTCCCATCATTTCTTCTGTGCTACAGAATTTTCATGGATGCTTTGCATAACACTGGTATGTTTTATAATTAAAACCATGAAAGTCTAGTCTATGATAACTTCATCCCAGTCCACTTTCCCAGGCTGATGCAGGAGATTAAGATGTTTATGGAACTCCATCTACTTTACATGACTAATTTGGCATGTGAATGACCAATTTCATGTCAGTTATAGAAAAAATATTTATTAAGTTTCAATTCTATTTATTTGTATTAAGCGACTTCAAAGAGGCTGTTACGATGTTGGGGAAAGTCTAGACAAGAAGAATGCAGATTTACAGGCTAGCAAACACAAGAAGAAAAGAATTTCTGGTTCACAAAACTGACCATAAAATTATATTATCTATTAAGGACTTTAGTTTGGGATACTCTCAATTCACAGTTTTACTGCTTCTGTGGAATTCAGAGCTTTTGCACTATTTGCCACTTTTACTATTGCTTCTATACTGTATGATTTACAATAGTGCACTGAATGTTTAAAAATGTATGGGAATTCCTTTTAACTGCATCTGTGTCCCTGATAAGAATATGTCTTCCCAGTCCTAGAAAGATGCAAGTACATGGACACATTTTTTGAGAACTATAGTAGTAGCTTTAGGACATAATAGGAAAGTAAATTTTTTTCTTGTTTTTACAATGCATATGGTAAACACAACCAAAAACTGGTGAATTCACTTCCCTTTCACTGCAGTTAGGATTTCTGCTTACTTATGACAGGAAAACTAAATCATGAAAACAAGAGGAAGAGCTGAATGAACTTCTCAAGCATATATCCACAAATATGTCCAACTGTGTCTAGTTCTGGGCTTCTGAGTTCAAAAGAGACAAGGAACTACTGGACAGGGTCCAGTGGAATGCTATGAGGAGGATTAGGAGACTGAAGCATCTCTCTTATGAGGAAAAGCTGAGAGAGCTGGGCCTGGAGAAGAGATGACTGAGAGGAGATATTAACAATGCACACAAATATGTTAAGGGTGGGTGTCAGGAGGATGGGCCCAGACTCTTTCCAGTCGTGCCCAGCAACAGGATAAGAGGCAATGGACACAAACTGAAACACAGAAGTTTCATCTGAATTTGAGGAAGAATTTCTTTACTGTGAGGGTGTTGGAGCACTGAACAGGCTGCCCAAGGAGTCTGTGGAGTCTCCCTTTCTGGAGACATTCCAAACCTGCCTGGACACATTCCTGTGTAACATGCTTCCGGTGAACCTGCATTAGCAGGGCTGTTGGACTAGATGATCTCCAGAGGTTCCTTCCAGGCCTAATGGTTCTGCGATTCTGTGAAATCTGGGATCATTTGGTATCCAGATCCTAATTTTGACCACACAATTTAGAAATTATTCAGAAGTTGGACAATCTCTCAACATTTCACTAATAAGCAGGTACATAGATAAATTACTCAGTTGACTTAAGCTATATTTATGAATCTGAAAATAAAAAGCTCAGGTGTATTGCGTAAGTATCATGAGTATCCACATTTAAAGGCGCTACAATTACTGTTAACTCCACTGGATGAAACTAAACCCAAGAGCAAGTTCTAAGGAGAGGAATCTTCTGCTGTGTAGGAGTAAAACACATAGTTGTAGATCTTACAAATAGGTAGGAGTGGTGCTGCATATAGAAAAATTCATTATACAAGACTCATTTCAACCTCTGCATATGACAAATTTGTCATTAGAACTTAATGTTTTGGGTTTTTTTGCTACAGGCTGATTTTGTTTATCAGACAGAAACGGTAGCAGTCATAAAGCTGGTAGCTTTTGGAGTTAAAAGACCTGGTAACATTGCTTGCTGAAAACACTTATACAAAAGCATATTTATGCTGTCATAATTTATAATTTTAGAAAGTCATTTAGTATCAAGATATTGCTGTCACCAATCTAATTCTGTACCTGTTAATTATTCTTCTATGAACAATCTTCAGGATTATAATTCTTTCTGCACAGTCTTTAAGGAACTCAGACATTTTTTGCTTCAGAGTTGGCTTCATTTCATGCTTTGCTATAGCCTTCAGGTGATCCCACGATGCTTTGCACCGCCTTTCCATCTGACACAAGTTTTCCTGGAGTTGCTCAAAGTCAACCTGAAAAATAAAGAAAAGGAAAGAAAATGTAACACTTTAAGCAAAAACACTGTGGTAGCATCCTTGGATGTCTGTACAGTGCAATATATGTGTAAGAAAGTGTCAGCACACAACATTAATTCACATTATTAATTACTATTACCAAATAATTAAGAAATAGCTTCCTCGATTGCACTTGTCTAGACATGAAATATCACTTAAGAAAAACTGAAAACAAATAAATACCCATATACATCTAAATTTTGTTTCAGTCTTGGAGGCCTAGCACTAAAGGAAGAGACAATAAAATATTGTGATAGGTTTTTTCCTTGGCTAATAACTTCATGCCTGCACCAAGCAACTGCATGACTCAGTTATTTCTGAGGTAATACAAATACTTTCTTTTTTGTTAGTCCTTTTCTCTACTACTCATAGCTTTTTATACCCTGTTTACTGCTCACTGTTGTTCCCAGCCAACACTTCTCCAATTTAGGAAGCACTTGGATCTCTTCCATAGCCATGCACTGACTTTTTAATAGATGATCTACTTCTAATCACAAAATTCACAGGCCAGAATTTTTTAAAGCTCTACTGAAAGTAAGTGTTGTTTAGTGATCTCAGCACTAACTTTCATCCCTTGATATACAGTACAAATTTGCTGGCTTATAGCAAGATCATATAATGCCTTTGAAAGTCTCTCAACACAGTTAAACGAATGACTGCATCCAACAGTAACATTCATCAGTACAGAAGCCAATGCATTCCCCAGAAGGTGAGAGAGAGCTTCTCCTTTATTCATCAACCAAAAAAGGTGTTCAAGTAGCAACGGTCTACAGAAGACATTCAGGATGTGCTGCTAACGACTGGACAGAGTGCATTAATGACCCAGCCACAGCACACAACAGATGACATAGTAAAACTATTCAACATGTTCTTGAATTCTGAGGGAAGGAAAAATTTATTTTACAATACCACTTCACAGTTCAGATGAACTCAAGCTATAAAATACAGATTTAGCTCACAGACTCTAAACACGTCAGTGTTTGGGATGTTAGTCTGGTACTCCAGCTAATTCCTTAATGCTAAATGAAAACCAGTGTCAGAAACAGGTTTTATTTCACTCTTTTTAGCTGTGTGCAGTATCCACTGCTGAGACCTATACTGAGGATAGCCATAAGAAATGCATTATTATTATTAAAAAGCTCCTGGTATTGATTTGATTTGTTTTTGCTGTGATTTATAAAGTGATGAATTTTTCCTCTTCACAAGGAAATAAAAACATCCTTTGATCCATTCTGCTATTCAGAAGAGCCCTGCAGGCGGAGCAGCTGTGGGGTTTTTGTTTTCCTTACATCCATATCAATGCATATGGTGTTTTCCAGGTCAGTATTTTCACTGTTGATGATAAACACATTGCTGCTTTACAGATGGCTTATGTATATATACACATATAAAACACACATGGGGAAAAATACTAGCATTCCTATTAAGAAAAAAAAGCCAAGAGGAGGTATTTCTAGGTCTTAACTAATAAGAATTATTCAACCCAGTTGGGGAAGTCTCTCAGCCCCTACAGCAGATAAATTTAATTTTCTGATATTTTTTCTGACAGCTTTCACTGAAAAAAAAATGGATTTTAATCTATTAAAAAAACTGTTAAGTTCAAGAGATATTGCTGAAAAACAACGTATCTGCAGGTAAAAGATATGGCAAATTCCCTACCCCTTGAAATCTTCTAGCAGCCAGAGCATTCCCAAGAATGGGCAGTTCCAGCAAGGACTGGGGATGGCAGGTCGGCCTAAGGGTTGCACAGGAATGCTTTGAGCACAGAAATTCAGATCTCTGGGGAAGTCCTAAGAAGACTGTAGCAAGGAGGATGCCAACTGAGTTCCCCTGGAACTGAGCATTCCTCTGTGAAATGCAGGTGGCTGTGCTTGTTAACTCCTGAAAGGATTAAAGTAGGAAATCCAATACAGGATAACGTACCTGCACATTCCCCACATGTGAAGAATTAAAAATCAATTTTTTTCAGAGACAACCAGATACCCCACCTGTATTTCATGAAATGCTATTTCATCAGTGCAAATTTTGCAGGTAGACACAGAATCTACTGCATTTCAGTCTGCTCTAGGTCTTACATGCAAGGAATTAAGTGAAGCTTCTTCACACAGGATATACCATACAACATCCCTGCCCGTTACCCAATGTGTAGAAACTGCCCCCCCAACAGAGCACCACACAACAAAGCTAAGTCTTCAAATCTTTCTAAAAAAACCCAAAGCAACCAAACAAAAAGACCAGCATTTATCAGCCTGCTGACAAGATTTTTCCTACTAAATCGTGCAGAAGTGAGATTTTCCAGTGTTTAGGCTCGGCTAGCTCAAAAGGAAAATTCTCAAGTTAAAAATATCTGGACTCTCTCCTAGCAAACATCTCAAAACATTTGATAGCTTGCAGCTTGAGTACTACCTGCACGACATTTCAAACCACAGAAAGCAAGCTTCTGCCCCTTCTTCTTACAACAGCAATAGCACTAATGTGATGCTCTCCAGTGGGAAACAGTGTTATGTGACAAGCACAGTCACCCTCACTGTATCTCCTCTCTCTGTAATTTACATACCTTGCCCTTATGTTTCCTTTTTTAGTTCAGTGTTGATGCTCAGATAAGAAATTAGCCATAAAGCTCTTAGCACATTAAAGCCAAAGATCCACTGAGTGACCACTGATCTAACTGCACTCTCCTGCAATTGCAGACACTTGTACACAGGATCCAGGCGTAAAAGCAGTCACATTGTTCTGCAATATCCTAATTTCTTTTTTAGCAATTTTTGATGTTATTGTTGTTCTGTTTAGAATGTCTTCTAACACTTGAAGTGTTATATACAAATATAACAGTAATGATGATAAATGATCCCTCAACTAAGTGTTCCTATGATCAGAAGAAGAACTTGTGTGAAGCAATAATGACAATTATTATATCTAACATATACAGAGGGAACAAGAAAATAATACCATACTAACATAGATACATAATACCATACTAACTCCCTGCCAGTCCATAGAGCATTCCCAAGGGAGCATGGATTGTACCTTTCTATTTACGGGCTTATTTCCAACAGTTTCTTAAAAGAATGCTGCAAAAGAGTAGCAAGACATGATTCCTTTTTATTTTCATTCTTTCTTGAAAGGAAAAATGCACCAATTCTTGCCTGCAGCTGTAAGGTCACACTGGGACTAACATGGAATTCAGATGAATCGCGGCTCCAGGAGACTTCAGCATAAGAGGTGCTCGGATGAGAACTGCTGTGGTGTTATTCTGTTTTGTAACAATGCTAAACTGAGTAAAAGGAAGTGCTGGATAGCAATGTACAGATATTATGTCTGCTCCCAGGATTCGGAGGAAGGTGGAAGTACATATTCTTCTTTTTCCTCTTCAGTACATATGTGTACAAAATGCATGCAGCTTGCTTGGTCCTGCTTACCGTTACCCTCTGCTACAACTTTAAAACCAAATCTCTTCTTTTTCCTCAGGCAAAAGAATAAGCACTCTTAGACTGGTAAGCAAAATAAAAATCTCTTTTCTTTCAGACACTATGTAATGTTTATTTTCATTTGTAAACCGATTTAGAAAAAGAAACTTTTTAAGTGCTCCTGGGATATATTTGATATGTTCCTCCTTTCTCCTGCCAGGTTCCTCTCCATTCACAGCCACACCAGCTGTAAAATATTCAGAACTCTTTGTTATTTATCTGTGAGATCTTTTTCTAGGCCCACTCGTCAGTTTTCTGAGAGGTGCCTTTGTAGACACTGTTGCATTGGAGTGGACTGGCCAAAGACAGTCTATCCAAGTAGGATTTAAAGTCTAGTTTACAAGACACAAGCCCTGCAGGGTCAGCCTCATTCAGGACACCACTGCCATAAGTCACTAATGGGCAGCTTTAAAAATCAAAATAAAAATCTGTTTTTCAATTTAATGCAGCAACATATTTTGCACAAATAACACTCAGACCAAGAACAAACCTTCCAACCACATGCCAGCAATGCCAGCACTCATTTTAATCCTTTTGTATCATTATTTATTGCTTGCTACCATAGTAACAAATGACTCTGCCATAAACAACAACACTTAACTGGGCTGAGAATTCAATATTGCGCTATAAACCCACTGCCCCAAATGAATTCTGCATGGCTAGTTTTCATCTGACTCAAAAACTACCACCACCATCAAATAGCTCAACGTTTCTTCCCTGCCCATTCAGGTGCCATGAACACTGCTCCTTTAAAAGGTCTGTTTGTTTCAAGTTCAACTCCATGCTGTACATCCAGTATCACAGCTGGGTATTCAAGTTAAAAAATTTCAAACTCATGAAATACTAGACCATGCCCCTGTCATTCAGGCAGGACATATATCAGAGAGCCTTTCTGGTTATACTAAGGTATAACACAAACCGCTATTGCTACCACCAATAATAATAATGATAAGGGAAATAACAAGGGAAGAGAATATGATACCACCCGCCGAAATGAGCCAGACCGAGCAGAGTGCCCTTCTGGGTAACTCTCAGTTACCTCCACGGGCACGACATGCTGTGGTATGGAATACCTCTTTGGTCAGTTTGCGTCAGGTGTCCTGTCTCTGCTTCCTCCCAGCTTTTCCTCCTCCCTGGCAGAGCATGAGGCTCACAAAGTCCTTGGTCAGACTAAACATCTGAGCAGTAACTAAAAACAACGGTGTTATCAGCACTGTTCCCAGGCTGGAAGTCAAAACCACAGCTCTGCACCAGCTACTTAGAAGGAGAAAAAAATGACCGCTACTGCTGAACCCAGGACAATTCCCTGGGGCGGCATGTACAGTTCCAGGTATGCATGGCTATACACATCAAACAAACAAGCGGCTGTGAGATAACAGGTCATTTAAGGTCATTCATCATGCCCTTATCTGGAATGCGCTTTACACATTAGATCTCCTCTAGTCTCTGGGCTAAGCTCTACTGCTACTCAGAGTACAAAACTGTCCTAAAGTCAAAGATGCTGCACCTGATCATGCTCACATTTCCTGCCTCCTGTATTTACATTCAGCCCTTGAACAGTTTAAAAAGTGTTGCAATTGGATGGAAGTAAAAAAAAACCCAAACCAAATAAATGAAACTGGTGAAGCTGAGGTTTCTGCTTAAAAAGCACTTCTTTTCAAAATCACTGTAAATTATCCAAAGTTTTGTTCTGAAGGCAAATGAATAACTTGTAGGTGCAGCCTCAGTATCTCCGTATGAGTTTTCCATTGCCTGATACTATATTCATTTTTACTGCTACAGCTTGTTTCTTTTAGGGGTGAACATATCAAATCCAGATATTTTCTAAGACCTGGATGTTTGCATTTTTATCCTGCCCACAAGGTGCGTTAAACAGATGGCTGATGCTTTTATAATGGCAAAAGTTGCCTTAACTTCACAATAAAATGACAACTATTTTATCACACATCATAGAAAGATATACTTAATCACAGACAAAATCTTTCTCTCTTCAAAGTTCAAGATAGTTTCTGCAGCAGACCACAGCCGAGTCTGAACTGTTTACAATGTAGGGTCAGACCATTCATTCTCACATTATTACAGGGATGTGTTCTGGCACGGAACACAAAATCTTCCTCTTTTCCTGAGTTGGTTCAAAGCCAAAGGAAATTCTGAGAATCGCTCCTTGCAAACACACTGTCATCTGAGTACAGCGACCTTCTGTGGCGTATGTTCAAAACGCTGTCTCCTCCAGCATTTCCACACTGCCTTAAGTCTTGTGACACTCAGTGAAGCATCCCAAGACCAGTGTTAGTCCTACTTTCACTCTGTTGGTCATACGTTTAAGTGAAATAGATGCCAGCTCTCAAAAGCAAGCAAAATATAAAGGAGGCTCTGTCCAGACATTCCTAATCCTAGGGTAAGAGGTGGCATCCTGCCAAAATAATTTTGGAAATAAGAACACCTGCATCAATACACTAATTAAAAACTAAAGGACATAAGTGCTTACTGAGGTGTGACCAGCTGAGCCTACCCTCAGCATTTCTCTCTGAACATGGAAATGCAGTTTAAGGCCTCAAATCAGTATTTTACATTCCCACTTCATTTCAGTTCTTAAGCTATCTACAATAAACATACCAATATGGGATCTTTCTGCAGATGCTGTATGTGCTCCCACACTCTGGGATGAAGAGGAACCATACCAGTTAAGTCATGATATAGGTCCCTTCAGATGGTGTTACAGCACCTGCAACACTATTTGCAGTTAGAACATTACTGAAACATCACAGTGCGGTCAGGCACACGTACTAAATTTCATTTGCCCTCTTTCAGATAAAGCCTTGAAGTCCCATTTGCCACTGAAGATCCTTCCCCTCAGCCCAGTCTGCCCTGCAACTAGCAGGATCTGCCTTACCCTGCTCTGTCTTCATCTCTGCACCCGCTAGCTGATGCCAGGAACTGGAACAGCTGTAGCAGTCCTTGCAGCTGGCACCACAAAGAATGATACAACTGTAAGAAACTTGCATCCCCCAACCCTTTTTTTTTCCCCGTGGAAAATAATTAGACTTTTGGCATTTATTTGTTTGAATTAGGGAAACATAGGGAAAGCATACTTGAATGAAAATTGCACACAAATACTTCCTGTGAAGTAAGACGAGAAATCCTACTGAATCAGCACAGGAGGCAGCATGATCTTCTCTCCTTTCTCTGATTTCCAGTGTAGCAAGCAGAAGCTACAGCATGCCAGATACTTGTTTCAGACACTTCCTTGCTACCCCCAGCTCCTTGCCAAGCACCTCGGAGGGCAGCTGCAGGCTTCCTTCTCCCTTGTGTATGTCTTAGTCTCGTCAGGACTTCTTTTCTACCCACAATCCTTGCCCCTTCCCCCGTGCTGTTAACATTTCCTACTGCTTACTTTCAAAAGCTTCCTGCTTCTCTCCTGCCTAGTATGTGCCGATAACCAAAGCGTTCTGCTGCAGGGGTTAAAAAACAGCCAGAAGTTTGGTATCTTGTAAGTAAATGAAAATTAGGTTAAGAAAAGGACAATTACTAGTTTAGTCTATGGAGCAGGTCAGCTTTCATATGCATGGGGAAGATACTTTTGGGGTAGAGAGAGAAGATGAACTTTTTTAATAAGAACGTATTTTTATTAACTAACAGGGAAGAGACTAGTGCTGATGCAACCCCTCCTTGACGTACTGATAAGGAAATTTCTAGGAACAATACTGAGTTTAACTGCAGAAACCTGGGGGTCTGCTTCAGTATTAGGTATATCAGTCCTGGTACAGGTCCAGTGAATAAACAACTTGCAGTATGTTGGGGGGGAGGGAGGGAGAGGAAAAGAAAAGAAAGGGAAGTACTTTAAATCATGGCATGCTAAACAATCAGTACCCTGCACAATCTTATATACTCTTATACAACTATGAATACTTTTTCTTTATCTAGAATTCTTTTTTTTGTAATTTTTCCACTTGTGTCTGCTTCTCTTTTGCCATTTATGACTTCAGTCCTTCAACAAAACCCACAAGTTTTGCAATAGCTGTACCATTTTGTTTCTGGTCTAACTCCTTTCTGGTGAGGCAGCCTATTTTTTTTATGTTTTTTCATTTCATGACCTAAGACTCAGGAAATTTTCATATGATGCGCATCTCAGGGGAAGGGGCATCTCTATTTATCTACAGGATGGAAACTGCTCAGTCTTTGTGGTTTCTGAAAGATGTTTGTAGACAAAACGGAGCTCAAAATACAGCCTAATCCACAGTGAAATATTACTTCTCCTTTCCTGTCAGCTTTCCTAAACCAAGATTTCGCCTCGTCTATGAACATTCCCTTAAAGAAGGGCAGCTTGGATGGCTTCCATGTCCTAACTCTTTGATTTGTGGCAGTTAAGATCGAGTGGGAATAGAGTTTGTTACAGTAATCCATCAGTGGTATAACACATGGAGGAACATCCCAAGGAGGGAGACCTTGGGCATCAAGGGGAAGGTTAAGGCTATAATTTCTCTTAATGTGATTTTGTCTGGCCTTTTCAGAGTTTCATCCGCTTTGGGCAGGGCCACTAGATCAGCAAACCACAGACTGAAAGACTGTGCTCAATCTTGCATGCTCTTAGACCTAAAAATTGTTTATAAGTGACAGCATTAGGTTAAGCTTTCTTACACTTTCTAAGAGTGAAAAATACAAGATTCACTTGAGAGTACACCATACACAGTGGTGTGGATTTTGGAAAACAAAGGTTCTTCCTTTTTTTATGGTAATTTGAATTTTAGTGATTAATTTGGTCCCAATCTAAAACTAAAGTGAAATAACTTCTTAACAAAAAGAAGAAGCAGGAAAGTAGAAACCAATATAGTGAAATGTTAAGAGAATAAGAATCAAAGGGAAAAAAAAAAAGACAAAACCAAACCCTTCCAAACATGAGAGAAACCAACCACAGTGAATGCAATAAAACAGAGCCTAAACATAGGCTGTGCAAGAGGAAAATTAGGCGAAGAGAGATGGAATCCAAAGAGCAAATATCTATGGATATAAAACAAAAGCCACAAATTCCTTTATGGAATCCAAAAAAAAAAAAAGAAAATATGTAGGGGGTGCTGCATCACTGGGGATGAAAAAACTGAAGACAAAAGACAGGCAAGGAAGGATGTTGGGGAGAAAACTATTCTGGTAGCTGATTTTTCTGTATTTTATTTTTTGATAAAAGTGAATTAATAGCAAGGTTTGAAGACTTGATAAAAACAAACGTGTTGGAGGAGGGTATCTTACAAAGCACTAAACTAGCAGAAGACAAGAATTCTGACATCAAATAACATAAGGAAATTGAACCACTGGCTGAATGGGCATGCTTTCACTACACTTAGTAACTTTAAGAGTCAGAGAATAGCAAAGTTTCGTCTATCTTTACAAGAGCAGCAAGTTTGATTCAGGAGACTGCAGAGCTCCAAGCTTTATCACTGTACCTGGTAACCTGGATGAATAACAGGAATTTAAATACATCAGTCACTACATTCTGAGTATGTTTATAAAATAGTGGACAGGTAAGAGCAAGTAAAGAAAATCAGACTTCTAAAATTTTACAAGACCCTCATGGAAGGCCACCTATGAAGTGTGAGGTTAAGAGAGCAAAAGAAAAGGAATACATATTGATTCTCATCTGATGACAGGGTGAACAGCAGGTGTCTCATCATTTGTACTTTATAATTCAAAATTATCTGGAAAACAAGGAAGCAGATTGAGAGAGTAAAATGTACAGATGGCAGGAAATTATGTAGATTAGTCCTTATTTAAGATTATTAGGGAATTGAGAGATAAGCAGTAAATCTGTTTCAGCAGATCATGTTCATTACCGTAGATCACAATGAAGAGCACACTGCAGGCAGTACCAAACTCCTTTCCGCACTGGGCTGAGTTCTGAATTGCCTGATCAGCTCAGAAGGCTGCCTGAATGTCCTTGTGAACTGCCCAAAGACAACTGGTGTCAAAAGGATACCAACAGTCAAAAACCACAAAGAAAACCTCAGGACAGCTAACAAAATATAGCACAAAAAGAACAGGACAATATAGTAAGCATACAACATTTGTAAGAAGAGGATGGAATACTGTGTTTGCTATTGTTTAACCCATTGTAAAGAGTAAGATGGAGAAGTGTGGAAATGATCTCAAAAAGGAAAAAAAAATAAATGGATTATTTGAGATTCAGACACAGTTCTGAGCGCCTGGTTTTATTTCATCTTGCACTGAACAGGATGATGGAACAGATGACTTTCAGAGGTCCTTTCCAACCTAAGTTATTCTATGAAATAGAGTGATAAAAACCAAAGTTTTGACTGTTCAATATATTCACACAGTAAATCCTGGAACTGGAAAATTCAACAGCAGCCAAAACTAGATTATGACTTCACTGTCATAAGAACTGTGCAAGGAACCAAAATAAGATTGAAGTTTTGCATTTAAAAAAAAATTGTATTATTCAGGATCATGTTGTCCTTTTCCCCCGACAGCCAACAAGGTGCTAGCAACAGTAATAAATCATCTGCTTACCAAGCTGAGCCATTGACCGGACCTATGCATTAGCCAAGGGAATGCCACTTCTTAAAAACAGGTGCTGCTACAAGTTTCCTTTACTTCCAGTTATCTTCCCTAACTCCTAATCACAGAAATTATTGTTCGGAGGAGGACAGAAAATGAGTAAAAATATTTCAAGGACACTTTAATTCTGGAAATAATTTTATTACCAAAAAAGACCATTCCTTCCACTTAAAATACAATTAGTATCTGCCTTAAAAAAAAAAAAAAAGATTCCCCAAACCACAGAATAAAGAAATTTGAAGATATTGGACAGATAAAGTTTTAACCTGAAAATAGGTTCTAATAGTTGCATACATTATTAATAATGTATATAATATTAAAAGGGTTGTGATAACGAGGCTGCCTGTTAGTGTATTGTTAAGGAAACTACCTGACAATCAGAGATGAAGCTCAGAAGAGAGTGCTGGCATCTTTGAAATTCAGTGCGAACAACACAATGAATCCACATTCATAAAAAGTGCTGTGACCAAAAAGCAAAGATTCAAATAAAATCTTAAATATTTCACTTTAAAGAGTTTTTCTTAAAAAAAACACACACACACATATATATATATATTTACCCACTAGACATACCTTGGCTGACCTAGTAATGGCCCCGATCTCTGAATAAAGATCAGTACTGTCTGGGAACTTTTCGACCACCATAGTGCAGACATGGTGCAGGAGGGACTGCTTGTGCACTGTGTCCTTGACTTCTGGAACCTTCTCGAGGTAGCTCAACTCAAAAGCTTTGGCCTGTAAGGGGGAAAAAAGGAAGAAGTGAAAAAGAAAAATATTTACTCCTTCCCATGCAGATTACTAGACAAAAATGATTACCGAGTAGGGGCAGAGGGGAAGAAAGAAGAGGAAGAGTCTTACAGGAGAAGGAATTTACTGCTTTTACTTATTTTTAAGTTGTTGAAGAATAGGCCTAAAAATCAGTCCATCTGCAGTGAAATGACTCATGACACACTTCTCACAATTAGAATGGGAAGCATCAATATTGAACTCAAGGGAGTTATACCAGAAGGGTGCCTAGAGCCACATTTCCTTCAGGTTATACTAAAAGAGGAAAAGAACAACCTGACACACAATAAAAAGACAAAACAGATTCTTTTTTTCAGATTATTTTTCTGGTTAAAAATAAATACTGGGTTGCAACTGTCGTAACAGTTTTGACTTCTGTGTTTCTGAGGGAAAAAGGTGCAGGTGAAATGCTGGGGTATCAGACTTACGTTGGTTCCATTCAAAAAGTTGCCAATGGCTAGCAGAGTAGAAAGGATAAATCCCAAAGTTTTATTGTGCTCTAGTTGGTCCATTCCTTCCTTCAGGTCTAGAAGTGGCTCTGCAACTTCCTGCCATGAGAAGAAAACCAAGAAAGTGATGGCTGCAGTTGGCTATAGCTGCTTTAAGTTTTTAATTCTATGGTTTAGATTAATTACTGAAAAAAGCTCTGAGCTGGCATCTTGCAGAGTGCAAACTGGCCATGTGTGCTGGCTTTCTTCCATGTTTCAGCTAATAAATCACATGCAAGGAGAGAAAAAAAACCAAAACAACCCAAAACATAAAATAGTTTCCTAATGTTGTTTTTTATGTATGCAATTGCCTCACTTGTCCTGGGGATTATTCTCTGATTCTAAACGGGAAAGAAAATCAGAAGGGGCTGCTGCATTGGAGTTTCATGCATGAACATCCCCCTGCCCCAAATGATAAAAAAGCTTCTAATAAATAAAGTTCCTAATCATTGAAAAACTAATAAAAAAAGGTTAAACTTGGCATTTGTAGCCTGACCCTAGAACTTTCTTCCAATGATGGCCACCTCTGAGTTTTAGATGTGTTTTGTGCTTGTGTGACTTTAAAACTGAAAAAAAAAACCCAACTCGCTACTGTAAACATCAAGCTTTAGAAGCGTTCTCATTTTAATCTTTGAACTCAATGCATCTTCCATTCACACATGTTGTCTGAGTACAGGTATGTAAACTGATAAGGCTTGAAAACATAAATTCTGTTCCATTACCTCGAGAAGTGAACTACACACGGGAGAGTTTCAAAGGAAGAGAATGAGGGTAATTGAGTTGACAGAGTTTATTTCCATGTCTTTGTGTGAGGCCCACGGCTATTTATTTTGTATGCACAGTAACAGTTCACATTGTTTCTATCTCCAAATACCATCCTAAGCATCTGTGAGCAGCATTCTTTTCCCAAATTGCTACACTCTTTACGAGCCAAGAAGCCAAAATTAAGCTGTTATTTCAGACCAAGGGGCAAACCAGCCGAGAACTTCACCTTCTTAGAGAAATACAGTAGGTCATTCAACAACTGTAGTGCTATTTTACCATAACTAAGAGCACAAAGATAAAAGAAACAGACATTTCTAGTCACTAAAGAACAATGCATCCCTTGAAAAGAGAAAGAAATATAGCAAATTCAAGACAAATTAAGAGATGGCATAGTGAGCAACGTAATTTTTATATCAGAGGAGAGGTACTAAATAATCCAAGACTTTATTAAATTGAAACTAAAATCGATAAACTGTTGCACGTATTTCTTTGAATTGATTTAAAGTCAGGGCTGATTTAGTTGTTTTGTTCAACTGAATCAAACTGTTCTGCATCTGTACTTTGAACACAGGCTTTTGAACTATTTTACTTGTATCAATTTGCAACCTGTTAAAAAAAATCATTCCTAAAAGGTTAAGTTAAAATATTCTGAAGGTGAATAAAAAGATAACATTGAAGGCTTCCAAAGCAGGCCATGCTGTAGCCCTTCATTTAGCTATTTACATGTAAGTTATGCAAGCTGAGACTATGTTGCATAGAGTACACACTTATAAATAATCTTTATTTTTTATTTTATTGTAGCACTAAAACCCAACACAAACCAGTGTATAATCAGATGAAATACCTATTCTTGCTTCCTATAAAACTCACCTTCCATATAAAGAGAGTAGATGCATACTGCAGAGCTACTGCATATCCTTAGATACCTTGTATCCTTATTTATCACATATTTATTTTTCACCTAAAAATTATACTTGAATGAAATTTGAGGATTGGTCCAGAATTTCTGGCTGCAAGATATCTGATAATACCTGATGAATGCTTGATGCACATGCACAAATGAGCTCAACCATATGCATGCAATGAATCCACTGGTCCTGGGACAGGAAGGATGTAGCACACATGTTCTGCACAGCTGATCTGACACATGCACTGTTAGCAACCTGCTACACTAGCATTAAGCTCAGCTAACTAAACCTCTACAACTTCATGTCATGCTTTTCTGGGAAGGGTAAAATCTTGGCTGGGATGAGAACTTTGAGATGACCAAAATGTAACTTGCCATGCTTGCATTTAATTAAGTCTGGCCTGCATAAATTATCATACCCTTTTTAAACAACAGAAAGTATCAGGATGACACTGTAAAACTTAAAAAGCTCTGATGCAGTTTACAAATTTTCAGACAGTTCAAGCATCACCCAGAAGTACAATCTTTTTGAACACTTATTTCAGACCAAGAGGCAAAATAGCCAAGAACTTCACTTGCTTAGAGAAATACAGTGGGTCATTCAACAACTGTAGTGCTATTTTACTATATATAAGAGCACAAAGATCACACAGCACACTGTCCCTAGGGAGACTGAAATCAGGAATAATCTTTCTCCTCAGAAGAGAAACTGAAACAAGTCTTTTTCTTTACAATTTCTACTTTCTGAGCTCTACACCTGCTTATATTAATTTATGATCCTTTAAAGTTGTCAGCAATAAGGATATATTTGCCCACAGTGACCTTAAGAAAAAAAAATATTATTTAGGACAACTAAAGATTCTATTTCTTTTTCTAAGACCCTTAAATTCCCTTTGGGATAATGAAAATTGACGTCATCCACATCATAATAGTTTAGTACAAAGAACTGGTAGTAATAAAGTGTAAATTCTCATAGCAATCAAAAGTCTGAAAATGAAGATTTAAAATTGAAGCTCTTTTTTGTCTATGACTATAGCGAGAATAACTATTGTGCCACTGATAACCTTCAGTAGGCATACAGCACCTTAGGTACATATTAAAGTTTTAAAACAGTATACACGTTATAAAACAGATGATTGGAAAAGAGCTTTCTTTTTTATTTTCTGAAAAGACCAAAGAATGACCATCCATTCAGTTCAACCCTTCACAGTCTGAGGCTGCAAATGTACACTGACTTGCTTTAGTTAATTAAATTCAATCCAAGAAAGATTACTCCATTATGCACAGAAAGTTTTTCTGCAGACATGAACAATACCTCACTTAACCCTTCTTTTGAGCAATTTCATGCTGGTTTTCTTTCAGGTTGATAGAGGTGGAGCTAAGACCTGCTCAGGCAAAACTCTGTTTACCATGCCAAGTGCAAGGTCCTACACCTGGGTCAGAGCAATCCCAGGCACAGCTACAGGTTGGGCAGAGAAGAGATTCAGAGCAGCCCTGTGGAGAAGGACTTGGGGCTGTTGGTTGATGAGAAAATGAACATGAGCCGGCTTCAGTGTGCGCCTACAGCCCAGAAAGCCAACCGTATCCTGGGCTGCATCAAAAGGAGCGTGACCAGCAGGTCGAAGGAGGTGATCCTGCCCCTCTACTCTGCTCTTGTGTGACCTCACCTGGAGTATTGTGTGCAGTTCTGGTGTCCTTGTAATGAGTAAATTCCTGTTTGTTAATCAAATCTTGCTTGCTTAGGAGTTACTTGCTTAGAGTTACTTGCTTGCTTAATAGTTACTGGAAAATTATGGTGCTTTGACATGTTGCATATAGACCGCGGGTATCCGTTAAAGTAAATGATGCACGGGGAAGGCAATAAGGAGCCTTCCTCCCCACACCCACCGGGAGACAGAATGAGACCCCTTATCTACAGATCACACAGACGCAGAGGACGCCAGGAGGTGACACGTATATCGGATGAAGAAGAGTATAAAATCAGTGACTTTGGGGAAGTGGGGTGCGTGCTGTTGGCGGAGCAGAGACTCCCCGGCTGCCCAGCGCTGTTTTGCTTGCTGTCGCTTGCTCAATAAACCAATTTGAATCATTGGTCTGGCTCTCGTCAATTTATTTGAGCCACATTTATAACATCCTCAACATAAAAAGGACATGGAACTGCTGGAACAAGTCCACAGGAGGGCCACGAGGATGATCAGGGGACTGGAGCACCTCCCATATGAAGACAGGCTGAGGAAGTTGGGGCTGCTCAGCCTGGAGAAGAGAAGGCTGTGTGGAGACCTCATAGCAGCCTTCCAGTATCTGAAGGGGCCCTATAGGGATGCTGGGGAGGGACTCTTCATTAGGGACTGTAGTGATAGGACAAGGGGTAACGGGTTAAAGCTTCAACAGGGGAAGTTTAGATTGGATATAAGGAGGAAGTTCTTTCCTGTTAGGGTGGTGAGGCACTGGAATGGGTTGCCCAGGGAGGTTGTGAATGCTCCATCCCTGGCAGTGCTCAAGACCAGGTTGGACGAGGCCTTGGGTGAGATGGTTTAGGGTGTGGTGTCCCTGCCCATGGCAGAGGGGTTGGAACTAGATGATCTTAAGGTCCTTTCCAACCCTAACTATTCTATGAGTCTCATGAATGAGAACCCCAGCCTGACATCAACAACTCAGGTATTTCATGGTGTGTCCATCTAAAATTTCCAGCTCACAGTAATAATAGTAAGTTTCATTAAATTCTTACATAAAATATATGTGTGACTAAATAAATAATATAAATACATTTGAACTGTTTTGAATTTTCCTAATTTTAAAATAAATTTAAAAAAATCAAGCATATGGTGGATGAAAAAATTACAAAAACTGTGAAGCTGAGTGATTTGGCACCTAAGGGTTTGCCCATTTGCAGATGGATCTTCTGCAGAAACGTAGATTCAAGAACAGAAAAAGTTAGCAGATCATGGGACCCCTTTATTATGATAATCACTAATGCAGACTACTTCATTTTTTAATTGAATATGCTCATGGTACCTTATCTCAGTCTAAATAATGTTTATATTTATTGGTTACCAGAATTTAAACTCTGACTTTCAATTTTTGTTACTGGAGACACCCAGCTGCACTCTCTCTCTTACCTCTGATGTCTGGCCACATATCTTCCTCTTCAGTGAACTAAAACCAAAGTTGTCTGTCCTGTCTATGTTTGTCTGGTGGGCTTCTTATCACATGCTCCTCTTATTGTATCACAGTTATCATATGTTATTTCTTGCACCATTTTATGGTAAGTCCTGTACTTTAGCTTATCTACCTTTCAACAGGGATAAAAATATTGGTGAGGCACTGGAATGGGTTGCCAAGGAGGTTGTGAATGCTCCATCCCTGGTGGTGTTCAAGGCCAGGTTGGACAGAGCCTTGGGTGACATGGTTTATCGTGAGGTGCCCCTGCCCATGGCCAGGGGGTTGGAACTAGATGATCTTAAGGTCCTTTCCAACCCTAACTATTCTATGATCCTATGATTTTATCTTCACTCCAGCTATCTCTTCTCTGAGTAATTTACGTATTTGAAACATTTTATGCTAGCATTCATTCTACATGGATTTTAACTGGCAATTCATTAACTCTGTGGCATAAACATTATAGGATAAGCAACTCAAAAATTTCTTTACTTAAAATTTCTTTAACTTTTAGCAGTGCTTCAAATGTTATTTTCAACTGGGAGGAAGATAGATATCCTAGGTATATACACAGATTAACAACTACAGCTAACTCGGCTTATATGGAAGGAACACATTAGCCTTGTGGTAATTTCAAAGCAGAACAAACAGCTGTAGCAGAGTAAAAAACCCAACCATCCCCTCCCAAGCCCCTAAACCAGCCAACTGACAAAAAAATACCTTAATGAGAAAAAAAAGCATTCAGGTTAGATACAAATATTTTAAGTTTTACAAATCAGAAATATAAATGTCTTAGACGAAAATGTCACAATTGAAAAATCCTGAGTGACTGCATTTCCTAAAATCTAAGAAAATTAAGCAGAGGTTGAGTAATCTTGACACTATTGTCTGTGAGTCAATTCACTGTTGTATACCTTATTAAATAACCATGGCTAGGTAAACATTAGGCATTTTCAGAAGCGAGTTCCACCTCTCAGAATCCGTATCACATATAGTTATACTGATTTTTTAATATAAACATATGTGCACAGACACACAAACATTATTACTATATACAGGAAGGAATTGCTTGAAGAGAATGCATGGGCTATGCACCAGAAGTGCAGCCAGATGAGGTTCCTGTGCTAGACTGCTGAAAGAGCTTGTGAAAGTCAGCAAGCGGCTGAAATGGCCTAGAGTTTCATTCTCTTTCACCTATGCATCAAAGTTATACATTGCCATTTTGAAATGTTTATCTGGGATTCATCATTCATGACAGACAATGCAATTACATTGTTATCTGAATAAATGCCATCTGTGAAGAAGGTGACAAAAACTGTCTGTGACTTAACAGAAGACTCCTGAAGGTTGTCTTGGCTTTTGTTTATAACTTTGAATGCGGGTTATAAACAGAAGAAACTTTAATGGATAGTGTTTTCCTTAGTTCAAATGGATGTAAGATCAATACTCCCATTGTATGATATAAGGCTGAATACTGTAGTCCTCATTCAGTCTTTATCCAAAGAAAAATTCTTACTGCTCTGAAGTAAGAATTTCCTGAATAACAATATCTGGAGAAGATGTGGTAAGGATTTAGCCCTCTTCTTTGTTTTGATGTCATTGCTGACAAAGTAAAGGAAAGAAGACACAATCTCTAATTTTCTTTTATAAGAGGAACAGGTTATGAAGGATCATTTTAGCTGTTTCCTGGCTGGCCACTGAAACAGAAGTGACCCATTTACCATTTCCTCAAAATAGGCACTCATATAACAACAAGGTCAGGGAAAGATTAAAGCAAAGCCTCCAAAGAGTCTCCACCCCTGCCTCCCTGCTTTTTTCTCACCTTTTCCACTATCTCATAGTCCATCTTGAAAGCCCAGAGCTGGAGCCTGGCAGAGAGTTCACTGATGGAGGAGAGGGTGAGAAGGAATTGCTCGGCACTGCCCAGGGGGACATCGGGATTTGCCAGCTGTGCCTCCTGGATCTTTTGCTTCTCCTCCTCAGTTGGGATCATGGTCAGGATTTTCTGTGAAGGAAGACAAAAGGCAGGTGTCAGTGGAAGGGCCAAGAAGTCCACAAGGGCTGGACATTGGGTGACTTCATAGCAACAGCATTAGAAGTCCTCAAGTCCCTGGCTGGTAAATTAGGACAGCGCTGTAGTAATCAAGAACTAACCCACTGCACAAGAAAGCAGAACAAGGCTTGATATATCAATCACCTGCAGTTTGCAGAAAAAAACATCTGCATTAAAAAGCTTTTTAAAAACATTTGTGCTCCGTAGCATAATCATGGGATAAAACACAGAAGACATAGGGAGACTGGTTGGGACTGCTCCCCTCAGCTTTCATATGTTTAAGTCAAAACTGGCCACATTTCTGCAAAGTATATATGGATGTGAAGGTAGGAGGAGTGCAACTTTGTGCCTTGTGATTTACAGTAGGTCAGACTAGGCATTAAGGTCCATTTTAGCCTCAATATCTATGACTTTCACTGCACTTGTAGGTATACAGAAATAAAGACTCCTGTCCCTTGCTGCTATCAACATCTATTACTTTTTGTTCAATCTATTTTGGGTTTTATGAAGCGTGACAACTATTGCAGCTTATTAGGTACCTCCCAAAAATTTCAGCTGAACTGAGGATAACTGCCCAAAGAACACACACTGAATTTCAAGTTGAGTTATGCGTTGCATAACATATGGCCTCTTTTGATCTGAGAAGTCTAAAATATTGATGAAAAAGGATCTCATTATTTTCAGTTTCTGCTGTTGGTATGGCTGAAAACGTTCAAATTTTCCCTTTCACTCTTGGATTTTGCATGCTGGTTTACATGTAGCAGCTTTTCTCCTCAAAGTATTGCTCTCTAAGGTATTGCTTCTTAACTAGTTTTTAACGTAATAAATGCATTTAAAATCAAAAAGAAAAGCAAAGCATTATAAAGGCATCAAATAAGCTGAGGTCTTTACCCTGCTGATCAATACTTCATGAAAACAAAGCAGTAGATTTTCAACACAACTTATGTTTATTCATCTGAGGAGTGAGAAGTTATTGCTGTAGCCTTGCATAACGATAGCAGCTGTTTTGGAGGGGAGGAGAGAATAATAAAAATATAGCCAAAGACCTGCCAGTCCAAACTGAAGCCTTGTTCCAGAACTGAACATAGTCAATTGATCAAAGTAGCACAACTACTCCCTTCCCCTACTGCTAATCATCTGGCTGCTTGTGCAGCGCTACAGCTAAGCATGGAGAGCAAGGGACTTTTCCTGATCAATCAGGCAAAGAACAAAGAGTTAAGCTAGCAAATAATATTCAATTTGTTGATCTGAGACTTATTTAATTTCAGCCACAGCATTTGTATTGCTGTCCATCTTCTTACACTGACTCCCATAACATAAATAAGCCTTTCTTTCTGTTAATGTTGCCTCCGCCTTTCAGTAAAAAACAAAATTTAAAAGCGCCTCCTTGTTTGGATACTGCAAGCTTCTACCTTAATCAAGTAACATTCTAAGGGAAAAAAAAGAAGAGGAAGAAAATCCTTCAATATACTCTGGTGCTTTTCCTTCCCCTCTCAATGACTGATAGTACTTGATAGATTTTAGTATGTGCTATCCATCCGTCCATCCATCCATCCATCCATCCATCCATCCATCCATCCATCCATCCACCCACCCACACGTGGTGATATCTATATATTAGGAGACATCTAACATTAAACGAGATTTGTAAGCAGCTGCTTTAGGGCATTTCTCAGTGCTTGACCAATGCTCATCTAAAAAGTTTATACAAAAGAGAGACTGAGTCTGAAACTCATAAGAAACGTGGTTTTGCAGAGTGTCCTTTGAAGAAGTCAGGCCTCCTACTGCCTACTCCTAGCTTCAGCAACAAGAAGCCAACACCCTTTCAGCTGAGCCTATGCAAATAGGCTCATATGAACATCCATACATGGGAAGTTTAGCAGTAACCATGTGATGAATGTAAAAATGCTTCTGATGCATTTTTGAAGGCTAACACTTCAGCAGTAATTCTCAATTGCCTCCTACAAATAACCAGGACTTTTGGCAGCTACCCAGGGATCCCACAAGTATTTTGTGGTGGTGAAGGGCCTTCCCTCTAGAGATGTTGCACTGCTTTCGGGCATTTTAAAGAGAGCAGTGAAACAGCAAGCTTTATTTCCAAAGGGACTCTCCTCCTCCCTGAGCTTTATGTAAACACCATAAGCCAGATGGCAAAACGCATTCAAGTCCAATTGCTGCAAGGCTGCTGTGCTGCATACTGTAGTACGTGAAACAGAAAACGCCAAGCGAAAGAGCCTGTACTTGTGCCAGCTGCCAAGGATCACCCCTGCTGCTGAAAGCCATGCTTCAGTGGGACCAGCGCTGCTGGCAGGTCTCACACCATCCAGGGTGCAAACTGACCCCATTACAATGACCTACTCACCAGCATTTCTAATTGGCTCAGGCAAATAATTCTGATCCTGCTGGTCATCATCTTTGGTGTACAAGTGGCAAAATACTCCTATTCTTGATTTCCAACCTGTGACTAATTTAAGCCATTTGTTCAGTGCTGGAAACTGATGAGTACACTGACTGCCAGTTTATTATTATTTTTATTGTTTTTTAAACATCACCAACAGTAAAGTAGCATAAAAACACAGCAGGGCAGAAGGTTACTGGCACTCAGTGTGACCATTAAATCACAAATGGCCTTGAGTCTAATCATTAGTTCATAATGCTCTCCCAGGTATAGCATTCTTAATGCCAATTAAGGAAGAACTGGTTATCAACAAACTCTATGCTCATATCCTCTAATATGTCAGATATACGTATTTCACCTCTATTCATTCACACACAATCATTTGGGCCAGAGATTAATATTCTGAGGAAAACGAAAGCATAAATCTTTTCATGTAGAAAAAGAAGCAATTTTTGGAGATCCTGTTTACATGAGATAATGGATCCTAATGCTCCTGGACCGCTGGACCCAGCCACTTGCTTGATATTTCAACAAAGGGATCAAACTGCTTATTTCCTGGACTCTTATGTATGATCTCCAAAAATTTCTAAGAGGAAAGCCTTACAACTGTCACCGGGCAAAATTTATAAACCCCATATGCCTGAGGGTTACAAGCCCCAGTGTGGGGTGCAAAGAAGCACCTAACCAGAGACTGCAAATAGGCTGCAGCCTCTGCTGAAATTACGTGCTCAAGTTATCTCTTTCACAAGACAACGGTGCTTCTCAGTGACGATGAGGCTGCAGGGGTGCCTTGGTTTTCATATTTGGTTTCAGCTGACCTTACCAGGTGAATAGGAGCCTGAAAAAAAATTAGTAAACTAAATATCTGACTGTTGCTGGGTTCAAAGCTTTCTGCAGCTTGAGGGCCATAACCAAATAAATACACCTTAGTGGGTATTTTTCTGGATATTTGACAGGCTTTGGCAGATGATTTCGCTCCAAAAAGGCTCTCACATTTCAGCTCTCCAGGCAGCTACTGAGAGACGAGTGTCTGCAGAAACTCTAACAAAATATAAAAGTATATAAAGGTCACGACTCATGTCAAGTGAGGCTACCTGCACTAATTTTATTTCAATTCTCACAAATTCCCAGAAGGAATTTAATCTAAAATGCCTGTTAGCCATCCCTGTAAATGGGGAACTGGCAGCCATTGCCTTGGTCAAACTATTCCACTTCCTCAGCTCTCTACTGAAATACATGAACACACCATTGCTGATCACAGAAACTGTAGCAGATGTTTTGGTTTGCTGCAAGGAGTGCAAGTGTAGCTTTTTTCTTTCAATAAGGTCTGAAACTCGTTAGGGTAGGGATACGCTGATCATGGATGTACAGCCAGCAAGGCACCATTGAGTCCCCATCACACTTTATAAAGCTTCAGCTAAACAAACTGGAAACTGCAGATGCCAGCATACCACAGTGACTATCAGAACAAAACCTTAAATAAGCATAACAGTTTCCAAAAACCAAATCTTGTTTTTTGTTTATACATGTCACCATCTGCCTTTTTTACCACCAGGCTCTCATTTCTTACTTTTTTTTACATCTGAGGGCTACCTAGTCACTCCAGACACCTGGGCCTCAAATTACTTAACATGGAGGACCTAGCATACTTGTCAAGGCTTTAATTTCAAGTAGTGTTACTAAAAGCTATACCTAGCTGTGCATCAATACTGTGTAGGATCTCAAAGCTGTTAAGAACAAAGCAATTCACTTTAATTTCCTCACGGCATTACCCCAATTTTACTCTGCTAAATTAATAGTACCCTTTGGTATAATTAATTTGGATCCACATTCCCTTACTAAACAACACTTTACAGAGGGACTCTCCCATTTCCTTTACTAAAGACAAGTGCCAAAGACTGGTTTGGTAGACCCTATTCTTGCTGTTGCCCATGATACACTTCACAACAATTAGATACCAGGATTTTAAGCTCGCCTCTTTTGCTTAGCTCACAGAACGCCCTCATCCATGCTAAGCAGGCAGTCCTTTCTCCTGCAGCAAGCTCCAAGTTGTTTAAACACAATGAATGCCAAGCTTTCAAAGAAAGGAAAACACAACCACTTTGGCAAACATAAGGTGGCAAAAATTTTTTGGTTGAGTTGATGCATGCTTGCAGACACACATTGTGTATTCCTTTGAAAATAGGTTTCTAACAAGGCCTGCTCTGCATACTAAATGGACTACGTCTGCCCCTCTAGCACCATGCCCCCATTTACCGCCCTTTTTCAAAGCTACGGAGTACCTAACCACTTCAAACACATGGCCTAAAATTACACAACATACTTAGGTATAGAGGGCTTTAAAATACCTGGAGATTTCTTTTTCCTCCTAGTTATATATTTGAAGTTAGAAAGCAAGTATAGATTAATCATCAGAGTTAAATGTCTAATCACTAAGGTCAGTCTTAAGATAGCATTTAATCTGAACTTACCCACCAAGGTGCAGACCTAAAGCCATGCACACACTAACACAACAGTGGCAATGCTCCTTGGAAAGAGACATAGCACAGAGCTCACAGCTGAGGCAAAGGACGGCTCAGGTAACTTGCTACCCTGCTAGCGTCCTGCTCCATGTTAGACCTGCTAAAAAGCTTCACCCCTCAGGATGCAGAGTACATGGGTTCTGCTCCACTTACCCTTTCTCTAGATTTTAAATATCTGAATGATCACATCAGGATTACTCACATCCCTAGCTTCAAGCTGTGGACTCAAAACTCAGAAACCCATTTTCTTTAGCACTGGGCAAGTATATCAACAGCGTATCATTTCCTGGTTTCTGAATTCTTCCATTTGAAAGCTACCTGCACATCTATTTTAAATGAAATTACAGGTTTCTGGCAGCTAATGGGAAGGCCACCCAAAGCAGGGTGTGGTGGTACAAGGCACTCACAACTGTGGACACCACAGGCGGTTGTCAGATGGACAGCCCAGCTGCAGATGTTGGTACTAGAAAGGGTGAGCTGGGCAAAGCAGCTGAACTTCTGTTAAGCGTGAGAGAGAAGGACACAAATCGAAAGAGATAATGCATGGAAGATGTATTATCTATTTCATGTTGGACTTCGTTTGGCAACACCACCTGCAGTATTGAGATCTAACTGGTGGTCTGTGAGTTGGGCTTGGCTGGAGGGGTACTTTTCTCCAACACTTTAGAGCTTGGTACTGCAAACTGCACAGGTAGGCATATGGGCTGAGTCATGAAAACCTTTTTTAGCCTGATGTGTCACCTTCATAATATGAGTAAAGTATATATATATATAGCCAATAAATAATATAGCTCTGGGAAGAAACTACATTCTAGTAGGGATAAATCAGGCCTTGCCTTCTAGCTAGAATGATCTTTTTGCCTTAAGTACTTAATTTGCATGTCAACTGTTGGCAACTCTATTTCCATTCTAGCCAGCTTTTCTCATTTTCTTCTGTAGTCAGCGCAGTGAAGGTGGAAAGGGAGAAATCATGGAGCACAGCGCCAAACCACTGAAAGGTGACTGAATCAGTATACAACCTCTGCACCTCAGCTACTTGCTGAGATCTGTAGTTGTGTAGATTACTCTTACTAGATGATATAGGCTTATTAAAAAAAAAAAGATTTGACATGAATGCAACTACAATGGAAAAATAACAGGGGAGTAGCAGGCTTCTTTTACACTTCATAGAAGAAAAATGTTTTGATAAAAAAATAATAAACAGAGCTCATCTTGGATCTTGTTAAGAATATCTGCAAAGTCAAAATGTAATGGTAAAAATTACATCATCTGTAATCTTTATACCAACTGTTTTTCTTCAAACAACAGTAACAGAAAAATGCTATTTTGAGCAGAACTACTCACTGTATTTGTTTTCCATTAGATATACAATCTAGAATGACTCCAACAGCTAGCTGGGCATGAACTTTATTAAACCCTGTACCAGTTGCATCAGCCCTAGTAACTCCCTGCCTATTCTTGCTGCTCACAGTATTTCAGTCAAGCTTCAGAGGAACAGATAATACTCTGAAAATCCTGAGAGGAATTAACACCATTGTTACTCAGACACAAACAGAGCAGAGAATCTGTGTTTACTAAGCATGCCCAATCTCAGGTGAATACTACATGCTTCTGAGCATACTGCATTGATCTGACCAGTTTCAACACTCAGTCCCCTTTTCCCTCTTGCAAGAAAAGTCTGGCCTGCATCATGTATAACATCAAAAAGAAAAAATTAAAAAGTAAAGGAAACATTGAAAATACAGACTTGAAGACATTGACTATTCTTCCTTACCTCTATTCCTTCCTTGTTTAAGGCATATTCGTCAAAGTTCAATATAGCAGTCTTGATAGTGCGGGGAGGGGGCAACACAGTCAAGCCAATATTAATAGCATTGCTTCGTTTTGAGTCCAGTACAATGATCTCCTGTCGCTTCCCATCTGCAGCAGTTTTCTTGGTAAAGAAGAGAGCAAGAATATTATTCCTCCTGCCCATTTTATGAAGAAAAAGTCACTCCTTTCACTAATGACTTCCCCTACTCAAGGGTGATGATACTGGATGTAAAACTAGTTCATTTATAACCATCCAAAAAGCTGAATTCTTCTACCACATCCTTACCGTTATCAGCATGAGCTGCCTGTATTTAACCAGAGTGCTGAATGCAGTCTTGGATGCTGTGCAAAGCAGAGCTAGCCTGAGACACAGGATTGCCTGCAAAGGCTGGGAACACTGAAGTTTGGGGTAGGAGTCTGTCCGAAAAAAGCCTGAAGCTGCCTCTGAGGGGCAGCAGCTCTGCCACAGGGTCAGTACAGTAGCAGCTGGGCAGCTGATGGGCTCTGGGGCTCAATATCCCCTTGGATGAGTCAACCCAGAGTGGCCACTGACCCTCTCTTGCCTGTGTGGCTGGATGGGAAACAGACAGGGTGGCTTCTACCTCCCTGCCAGTCCTCTCCTGCGTTATAAATCCAATTTGGGCACTGACAAAGGAGCTGTAGAGGCCTTTCTGGAGACAGTGGCATGGTTATCTGACCTCTGGCTGCCAGAGGAAGGGTATTCTACATTACTGCTTGCGATATGTCTGTCAAAACCTTCTCAGGTGCAGAACAGGTTCAACCCTTCTGCTTTTTTCAAAGTTCTATTTGAGACTAGACATAATCTTTGGATCTTACCTCCAGTATAAACAACAATGAAAGCACAAATTCTCCACCTGTGCTAAGGATTGCCTTTTAGACCACAAAACTTTTTTTCTCCACGTCTAGTGGTCTGCACAACAGTCACCAAGTCAAAACATACCCTACTTTCAGGTCTATATGCTGTTTCTGCGTTGGGAGAACCAAGGTAGCAAATATGATTCAACCAAAATACCTCCAGCTGTGGGTCAGCTCTTTATGCGAATGATGTTCTCTCATTAAAAAGATGCCTTTTTCTGGCATAGCTCAGTTCCTTGCCTTCACAGGAAGAGGTTTGCCCACTGGTCATAGCACCCTGCCCAGCATGGTGCGTGGCACCACAGCACTTTTATCATACCTACATGATTAATGTGGTACGATGCAAGTTCTGTGTGCAGACGAGACTGAAAGCAAGTGCACTTCACAGGAGCTGGGGACTACCACATGGGTATGACCTCTGAAAGTAATAAGAGGGTTGGGTTTTTTAAAATAAAACACTTCTGCAGTAAAATGGGTAAGTTTTAGGAGAGCAAAGATAAAATTTGTTTTTAATTTTTATATTTCTGTTCTGTCAGAACTGCTCTCTTAATCCCTTAAAAGCATTCCTGAAGCCTTCTTGAACTTTCCTTTCTTTGAGTAAAAGAGCCCTCTTTTTCTCAGGAGCTACCTGAAGGATCTGAGATGCAACTTCTCCTTTAAAGCAGTCATGTCTACTTTCAGGGCCATTAATCACATTTTCAGGACCACAGTTAGAGGTCAAGGCCATACAAAAACAAGTGGGGTTTACCAGAGACTGCTTCCTCTTGAGTCTGTATTATGCTAAGCCTTTTTTAAACTACCACTTTTACCTTGTCCTTCTCAGCACAGAATTACACAGCTCCAAAGAATTTATGCAGAAGGGAAAAGGCTGGGGGAAAGGAGTTAAATTTAGGCTTCCCACATGCGGTATGGGTAAGTAAGCCTCAAAATCTGCAGCTCTGTTTTTAGGTTTGCAAGTCTGACAAGAGGGACATTCATTTGGGGGACATATGATGCTAACCACTGGGATCACTAAGATTGCAACAGCGCACTTGCTATTTAGCAGTGAGTTATGAAAGACAGATGAGCTGTACAGGGGATGTATGCATGTAGGTATTTTCCAGAGCTATAACTGCATATGGAATATAAGATTTTGGGGTAAGTGACTGTTCAGGAACAGGGGCAGAAGAGATTTTACATCCCTTCTGGGGACAACAGCTAAGTTACAAAAAAATACTTTTGAAATAAATAAAAAAAAAGAAGAAACGAGAAAGATTTTACTACTATGAACTTTATCACCCCACCACTAGGCAAAGAACTGCTTTTTGTCTGCAATTAAATTGCACACATGCAAGAGTCTGTTAAAATAAGCTACACCTATTAATTTCTATTGCAATATTAGGTGACTTCAGACCGGGCTTTATAAGTTCATTAACAGAGAATGACTTCAAGTGCTTGAGGGAACATTGCACTAGTGCCCTTGATTTTATATTTTATTGTGTCAGTATGTAACGTAATCCCTGAACTTCTGAATATTATATTGTTAACTGTAAATGTAAAATGAATTACAAATATATCAAGTGGTATAATTTGTGGGAAACAAATGTTCCTGCAATGCGCTAACAATTACAATGAATTTCAATCTTTACAAGACCTAACTGGCCAGATTCTGTTCTGCTTTCTGGATAGCCCAAACAGGTTACTTACAAACTGCCATCATCCCACAGAAGGTGATTTGCAGTCTTATGAGCACATGGTCTAAACTAGGCCTCTTTGCTTTAACTAAAATAGGAAAATTTAAAATGCTTTTCCAGTGATCACATAAATAAGTAATTATATATAAGCATTAAGTCAGAAATATCTTTCATTTCCATTTGCAGAACAACCTGCATCTCAGTAGTACAGAAAAAAATGGGCAATCCCTTAATAGCCAGATGGCATTTTTTCCTTCATTTCTATCTCAATTAACAAGGATTTAGCACTATGAGTTTAAAATGGAATCATTCACTCAGCTGCCACTGATTTTGTCCAGGATACATATATATAATCTTTTTCAGAAATTCTCATCAACATTTATGACTTGCCTTGGCATTTATTCGAATTACAACAAATGTTTTCAAAAGGAATATGTATCTAGGCATGTATATACACAAGCATAAGAAAACATGTGCCTTAATTTTTTCCTTCTACTAGTTTCTATGTCTGTGGGCATATGATGGATCGCTATATCCCACAGGGTATAGATGAATCGGCAAAACAAAGCTTTCATGCACAACCAAGGGCTGAACAACCACGGTTGATTCAGTAGTGTCTGTGTGTTTTCATTTCTCCTCACAGAAAAACAAACACTTTGAAGTGCTTTGTTTGGTGGAGTGAGAAAGAAAGAAATGCTAGACTGGCTTGGAGGGGATACCTGACCACTCTTTATATTCACAAGCATAATGTCGTGGTCCTGTATTTAGAAAGTAAGTGTTCTGCAACTAAAGGTGCTCCACTAACTATAATCATTGTGCAAGTTGTCCAGTGTGGCATAAGTTTTCCTAAAATCAAGAATCTCCCCTCCCAGCCCTCCTTCTCCCCAACTCCCATTTTACATCCTACAACTTAAAACACACTTTATTTTAGTGCAGTCTATTGTGTTTAATGAAAAACTTCTCATGAGCCAGGAAGTAGCTGTTTATAGCTGTGTGTTGTGGAAATCACAGTGAAGGATTAGAAACTGGAGTAAAATTGGTTACAGCTGTATGAAAGAGCATATGCGTAACACAGAGCCACCCCCCCGCCAACACATACCCCCTGACTTTGCTTTTCCTCTCATCCTTCTGGACTGTTACTTTTCTGTGCTCCTGGTTCCATCTATTGATATGAAAACTGGAGATTTGACTTTTGATTTGTTGCTCTCTGCTCTTTTCTTCAGCTGAACTGAGCTGTGAGTCAGACTTTACGATATTATAGAATAAACCTGTTTTGGATTGCAGCCATTGGACAGGAGAAACTAGACACAATGGGGAATGTACTCCCTGGAAATAAACCAAGCAGTCTGGAAAAAGAGAGAGCTACCCTAATTTGAGTGCAATATTCGTACCAAACCTCAAGTCTTTTATAGATCCACTGGTCTGCTTAATTATTCCCACTCTCACCTGACCTAAGGATCATCTCCTACTCTGGAAGATTTGCTTGTATTCTCCAAAACCAGGCAGGAGTCTAAGAAGTCAGAGTAAACTTCCATTATGGTATTCCTTGGTCACTACTGTCTTCCCTCCAGAGACAATGAGACTTCAATGTCTGTGTAATGGGACAGGGTGGAAAGAGAGCCAAAAGTATAACATCTCATGCAGAGAGCAGTTATTAGTCTCCAAGAGAAAAGCAGTCACCTAAATCATTCCTCAGACTTGCACTAATTTCAAAGAAACCTGCTCACTCATCTTCCTGCCAGAAGCCAAAAGCTGTGCCAAAGCATCAGGCAGGTTTGCGAAGCAAGTGTGAGGGAGGGAAAATGGCCAAAAGTAGTTTGGGAATGTGCAGAGTTAATGACTGTAAAGGTAAATATGTCAGAATTCCAACAATTTAACGTTTTATCAAAATCTTGGGTGAGAATAAAAGATTACGAGTCAGCCAGAGAGATCCATTACAATACTGGCATTTAGCACAAAGCTAAACCTTGGAAATGGCAAATATGTCATCATTCCACATTCAATTCAAGGAATTAAACGTTTTATGGATCTAAGAAAATGCTCTCATTCCTTCCATCTATGAACCATCTGTGGTAGATTTGTATTTACAGGGAGAGAGATGAGGAGTAACACACCACGATGTCACCAGCATTCCTTCCTCAGCAGAAAAGGAATTAGAGAAAGAAATTAATCTCAGCCAAATGAACTATATGTGTTTTTAGAGCTGCTATGCCATATGTTTCAGACCTACATGCATCTATGTCAGGTAAGAACAACGGCCGCAGGATCTATACAAGCCATCTATGTATGTACCTGCTGTTTGTCAGCTACTTAATGAGGGGCTTGATTGTTCAAATTGTAATGTTTCCACTTGGCCAAGAAGTTCAAGAAGGACTATTAGAAAATTTTGAGTTAATAACTCACACAAGTGACATGGAGCACTTTTACTGTGGGACATCCAGTCTCCCTAGATGACAGCAAACAATAATATGCACGATAGATAGCACAGATAACAACTTTGCCAGCCAAAGAGAAGTAAAATATTCAAGGTGCTGATGGGTTTTTGTGTCACTATAAAACATAGAGGCATACAGAAAAAACATGTAAGTGATTTATTTAAGTAAGAGAGATTGACATCTTTTACTAGCATTTTAATTGGAAAAAAAAATTGCTTCCTTGATACTGATTATTCTGCTTAGAATTTTATGTAGCCATGAAAAGCAACTTTAATAACTTTTTAAATGCCACTTCAAATTCCTACTAAGTGTAACTATAAAAGGCTCCCTTTTGTTGTTGAGTCTAATGTTAAACAGCCATGTCACCCAGCCTTTGTGAATTTATTTTATAACAATATTAAGGAAGAGGGAACCCTAGCTACAGAGGTATTTCCTGTGCCAGCTTCTATCCTAAAATTTGGAGAGCCACATTGTACAAATTAAGGATCTAAAATAGGCCTGTCTGCCAGTATAAAACAAAAATCCAACACCCCTGCAGAGTTCAGCTGTAAACTTGGTCCAGCTGATAAATCTATCCCTCAGAACAAAGCACATGTGTAGCCTCTTTGCAGCAGAGCCAGTTTGGTATTCTAACCTTTCCACATAATGATTAGGAAAATATTACCAAGTGAAGAACGGTCAAATTCACAGATATGAATCATCATGCCATGACCTTTATCTGACTGTAACAGAAAATATTTCAGATTTCAATACCTAGTTTGGCACTCAGCCACAAGCAAGCTAACGTAGAATGTGTTGGTATTCCCCACCTGAATTAATGTCCCAATACCGACAGACCTGAGACAGGAGGGCAGCTTGGCATCTACACCACCCTAAACTCATCTCCTAGTTTAAGGCCATGGAATATCACCCATCATAGGCCAAGTGAGAACCAGAATTTTCCACCGTTTTCATACAAACAACATAAATCACGTAGATCTAACTCAGAACAAATACCAATACAAAAGCAAAATAATAACAAGCTGAATACGAGCTGTACCTTTGTGACAGGCAGTTCCTTGGATTTAGACTCAAAGAGATGCTCCAGTTTGGAAGTGTCCACCTTAATGGGTTCCAGTTTCGACCACAGGAATTCTCTGCAGCGTTTGTTGTTTTTACACTGCCACTCAAATGGCCGTACCTCATTCCAAAACAGACGAATGGTTTTCTTCTTCTTTATAAATGCTGGCTGACCCCTAGAAACCTGGGGTGACCCTAAACCCTGAGGAGTGCTGAACAGCGGAGGAGGAGCCAATAAATTAGCAGAGGGTGGAGGTGGAGGCGGACATCCAAACAGTGGGGGAGGTGGTGGAGGAGGCAAACCCAGAAAGGAAGGTGGAGGTGGAGGAGGGGGAACAAGGGAGTCCCCAGGACCCATATCCATGTCCAACACATCTACATCATCCTCCTCCCCCAAGTCTGTAAAATCCATGTCTTTGATTTTAAGTTCTCTAGGATTAGCCATGAGCTGATCCCAGATGTAGTCAGATTCCTTCTTCGGCTGTGCTGGAGTTTTCTCAGGGACCTGCTCAGTGATTTCATCTTCAGGCACATCTGTCCCCTTGGCCAGCTCACCACTGTTGAATTTTTCTGCAAAGGCTTTCACGCTGCCTTGGTTGTCCAGATTTCCAATCTCCATCTTTTTGACGCTTTCGTCTTTGGCCTGCTTTGTGGCCTGAAGGATAGAGATCCTACTGGCTAGGCTAGTGAGTGACTCCTCACTTTCCTCCGTCTCCTTCTTTTCCTCCTTCGCCTCCAGCTCCTTCTCCTCTTCATCCTTGGGTTTTTTGTTATGCGCATACAACATGTCCAGCATAAACCGCTTGTTGTTGAGAATGTTGCTGCACTGTTCATTCACACCAGCATCCTGAATGGTCTGTGACCATGGACCTGCAATCACACACACACAGACAGAAAGAGTCAAGGGGAGGGAGCCAAAGCACCAAGAACACTCTTTAACGCACCAGAAAAAATGGGGGGACACATAGACAATTATTCGGAAACTGGGCAAGCAGTAGCTTTAAAAAATTTGAAGTAAATGAGAGTGCTGATACATGGCCCAATCTTGATGGGCTGGGAGTAATTCTCAACAAAGGAATGGAAGCTGAAAATAACCAGTATAGCTTGGGAGGTATTTGAACCCCAGAGCAGGCTGCATACTCATGGTATAGCTCTCAGGGCAACTTAATAAGTGTAAGTGTAAGCAAGATTTTAAAAGTTACTTCTAGGAACATGAGCACCTTCACAAAAGAGCTTTGAAAATGATGCCCATCATCAACCACTGTTACCCTCTCTATAATATATGACGGCATTGAAAGCTTAATGGCCTTCTTCCCACATCACAATCATTTAACATCACTGTAATGAAGCTTCATCTTTCTGACTACTATTTTTCTCAACAATAATCTGCAAAATACCATCTTTGAGACAGCACCATAAATAACAAACTATAGTGGTCAAATTGTAAAAATAAATGATGTAAGTGTCTCTGTGACTAAATTTCCTTTAATATAATGCTGCTAACCAATGTGGATAGGGTGTCTAAAAAGTATGGTGATTCTTTTTCCAGTGGGCATCCTACGAAATGATTAAACACGAACAAAGATAATTCTTCACACTTACTGTATTTCCTGTATGGGATTCCTTCTGTTCCCCATAGTCTTTGCACATTTTTTTAATGCATTTTTTTATAAACTCTATTTCTTAAACACATTTCATTTTGGTTGCTAGCCTATATTCTTTTTGGCCCCTTGTGGTTAAACATTTTCTTTTATACCTATCAGTTGCCCTTTCTCTTAAACTTCCATTTTACCTGTGTTTCTCCTTTTTTCCCCTTCTTCACCTGTTTTAATACTTTAGAGTTTTAAACATCTTTTATGGTTACCTTCAATGGAGCTGTTTTTTTACTATCTATTTCTGTGCTCTGAGAAGTGTCCCCTTGGCGAGATCCACATCCAGGGCCCCACAGCTCTCCCTTACCCCTTACACCACGTTAAGATGTAGGATGGGTCTCACAGCACAAAGTATGTGGAATGCAATGACTCTCACCTAAACCACATTTTAAGATGAGTCCAGCGATTTAATCCCAAACAAAAGAAAGAGTCCTTTTTCAGCAATGGATACAACCTCCAGAACTGTTTCTTTCAACTTTCCTGAAGAAGGGTTGACTGCTTCCATTACCTGCTTATTTTTCTTCACACCTTACCTATGGGATCGCTTTCTCACCAAGACTTGTCACCTGAGGTAGTTTCTTAGATTTCTCTTTGATGTGTGACAACTCCTTCCCCACACCACAAATTTTACCTGCTAAGCCTCTCCAAGGACTTCCCCCTACTCCCAGCTTTTCCTTCAAATATTTGTTCTTTGGATCCCTCCTGTAAATCCCTGATGACCTACCCGCTCTCAGTTTCAGCAGCTGGGATCTTCCATGATTTAACCCCTTTGCAAAACTGCTCATCAAAATTCCCCCAGACAAAATCTCCAACTTTGGCTCTCCAAGACTACTCCACGTGCCCTAGCTGTTCGAAGATCAGTGAAGAGTCTTGCTACCTTGGTGGCCTCTTCTGCACTCATCTCCACAGGTAAAGCTTTGAAATATCACTGGAGAAACATGGCTTGTTGGAAGCCAAATTCAGCAGGGTAGCTAATGAAGGAACAGCCAGGACTGAAGGCTTTACTCCTTTGTCCTTAATGCATCTGGGCAGAACAAATGGGCCACCTCAGAAATGGCAAACTGCTTGTTGGAAATGTGAGAACTGCTGAAGAAAGTGTTCGTTTGCTTTCCGAATCTCCTCAGTTACTAGACAGCAAACAAATCACTACATGAGGCCTCCTACATAGCACAACCTAGCAAATCTTTGGTCTACTGGTAACATAGATCAATTTTAAGATGTTGATTTTTCAATAACAGTGTACATTTCTTAGTTTTTAACAAAAAGCATGTAAGCACTTAAGAGTAGTAACAGCTTGGTACCTGACAAGATGAGGGCAAAACCCTTTAACCTGTTCTCCCTTATTTGCACTTGGACTATCTTGGAACATGCCACAGTGTAACAACATCCTTCACAGTGTAACAACGTCCTTCATCTGCCCTACCTCCCTTCCCTTTCCTACATACATATCCACCTACATTCTTTTAGACTACAATAGCATTCTAGGTAACTCAATCTCAGTGCTGGTTGAAAAAAAAAATAGCTCTTAAATTTAGAATAAATTGACGTTATTAATTGTCTGTGCCATAAAATTTTTCCCAGGAAAAAAACCCCACATCACCACCAACAAAAACCCCAAGAAGTGGTGGGGTTTAAACACAAACAATACAATCTGACAGTTTATCTCTGTGAGGTAATCCTTGTGATTCAGAGTTATCCCTCTTCTTTCAGGAAAGATCAAAACTATTTCAAACTGTGAATTTTTGTAATTCTTGTTTTCTTATCTAGAATTTAAAAAACTTAGAACAATGCACTCAACTGTTCAGCCTTAAGAAAACTTGAAACCAAATGCCCTAACAATATTAGATTCCTTCACCTCCCTAGAAAAAGGGGAAAAGAATAAATAATCAAAGGTTCAAAATCTGCCTTTCACTCCCTCCCTGCCTGGGCTGGATGACAAGCTCTAGTTGTCATTATCTCTCCAGGCAGAAAGCTGGCTCTTAAGGCGACTTCTAGGCTGGGCCTTTACAGGCGCCTGGTGGCACACCTGAATAGAACAACTGTTCACTGCAGAAATGGTCTTTTCCAGTCGAGGTCTACTTCATGTGCCTCCTCCACACCAGCTAAAGATGGCCACATATCTTAGTGGCTCAATGTATCCCTCTCTGCTTTCTGAAACCTAACCAAGATGGGAGAACTGGAGGGAAGGAACAAACACTCCAGCCCTCATTGCTCTTTCTCTTCCACTAAAAGGATGAGAAAAGATATCTGGAATCTCATGACAACTTATTTCAGCACAACCCCTTGTCTTACTGTTTTATGTGTAGAGGATTCTCTGGGAGCCAGAGTTTCAAGTTGCTGCAACATTATGATTCCACACTTAATATATTACCTTATGAGAAGAAAATTGTCTCAAATCAAAGGAAACCTCATTTCATCAAGGTGTTACAGTCCCTCAAACATAGAAACCCCATTCCATCTGTGATTTCCAAGGAGAGAGCAGACCAAACTTGGCCAGGGTGAAGAAAGTCTTACATAGGTGCAAAGGGTTTGCTAGCCAATTTACACAACAACAGAGATGCTAATTAAACATTTTTTTTTATACCAGAAACCCTTCATTATTGAAAAAACTTCACTTTACCAGTTTCATTGTCACTGGTTAACTTGTCCTCTCTCTCTTCCCTCTCTAAAGTGCTGCTTGCTGAGGATATACTGGATGCAGAGCAGTTGTCTTTTTCATTCACTTCCTCATTCTGCCTCTCTTTTTCACTGAGTATTGCACTTTCTTCTGGCTCTCTTTCTGGTCCTTGCTCCACCTCACTCTCTGGTCCCACCTCTGTAGTCTCTATTTCCTTGGGTGTCTCCGTTCCCTGCTTGGCCTCAGCCTCCTGTTCTGGTTCTGTCTCTGTCTCTGGTTCAGGTTCACTGGCACTCACTGGTGAAGAGAACAATGGGAGAAAGATATTCACTTAACAACGGAGTTATCTCAGGCTCACCCCTCTAAATGAGAGATGTGAAAGTTGTACAACTGCTTCACAGAAAGAAAATAAAAAGCAAGTCCATGGCATGCTGAACATTGAGAGCAACAGACTGATGAATGTTGTGCGACGACAGCATTGCACATGAGAGTGGCCTGGCAAACCCCCTTGCTTGCTGTCTGGAGCCAGCCTGCTATTTCTGTACATACTTCCACAGCTGGAGTGTTGGACACACATAAGGATTTGAAGCAACCAGCAGAAAATGGGCATTCCACTTGAGCGTGACTGACAACTCAGTGCCTAGACAGAGCCAGGAAGGAAGAGATCTTTTAAAAAGCAAAAAGGAGGGAGAGTGTGGCTTTTGGTTGAATTTTCTTTGGGTTCTGGAAGAATTCTTTTCTCACCTGATGAGGAACACTTCAACGAGAAAGTACAAATATTAGTTTTATTAACACAGTTGAATGGCACAGTCTGGAAATGGCACTGTCACACTTCTGGCTGACAAAACCCATATGTTTTTTCATGCACATTTACTTCAGAATAGCCACATCAAAAGTGAACAAAGTTTCCAACTGCTTGGCATACAGCAGAAATTCAGTTTCCAATTGGTTGGCATACGGCATACTTAGCTTTTTATCAGTTGGCACAAAGCAAACACTGTTGATAGTAAACTTGGTTTCTTCTTCCCTGCTTTATCACTGACAGTGAAATTCATTCACCTTTAGGCCTTTGAGCTTTAACAGCAGATTTCCACATGCAAATATTCTCTGCATGCTGCAAAGAAACTGAAAAGCATCTACAGATATTCACATCAAGCAGCTCACAATTTTCTGAAAACTGAAATGGCCATGCAAGAGTGATGAAAATGGGCATGCACGTTAGTTCTGCATACCTCCCAAATTCCCTCTGTGTTGGGTGGCTAAACTACAATGACCAAGTCATACTTGTTTTTTCCATCTATTAACGGTTTCATGTTGTGTGCCTAGACTCCTTTCTGAGACATCCCCACAAAAAATAATGATTTCTAGCAATGTTTGTGCCTATCTTTACAATAACACCTCTGTCTTTAAGCTAGTTTTCAGTAATGCATCTTCAGTACCCTATTATTCCACTTCATTTCATAAAATTTAAGTATACAAAATTGCAAAAGCTTTTTTTGCCACCAGTTTCACTGGAGCTAAGCCTCTACACTTTCACAATTGATTTTAAATGTTTAATGTTTAAATATTTAGATAAATAACCAGACATGCATACCTATAATACATTTATATATGAGAAATGTACATGTTTAATATACAGTTCATTCTCACTCAAATCCCTCTAAGATGTTTTGAAACACTCCCAATTTGAAGCCTATCTTTCCTATACATAAAGAGCATCTAAAAGTCTAATTTTAGAAATGCAAGCAGCTCTGCACATGCTTTGTCTCTCTAAATGTACCTTACCTATGGCTATACACTGGACACTGCCTATGAGAAAATCAAAATTATAGAGCTGGCAAGAAGCTGGCGGACACTGAATCCCAGTGGTGTTCTTCTGACAACAGCTGTCAGTGTGTAGGTATAGCACAAAACCAGTTTAAAGTCAAGCCAAGATTTGAATATAACTGAGATGGAAGCTTAGGAATCCTTCAGGAGTTCATGGAATTAACATAGTACTGTAGCATGAAATGCTGAGCTTGCCATGCTGTGATGGTCCATATGTACAACTGCCATCAAGTCATCCTAGAATAATAATGGTTTCATATGAATTTTATATGTTTCTCCCTAGAAACAGTGTCATGCAATAACCAAAAAAGTTAGCTGTAACAGCTCAGGTGGAAAAAGAAACTTACTAAAACATGGTCAGGACTGTTAATGTTTGTGGCACCTTTATTGTCAAGAAGCTGCACTGAAGATTCAATAGGATAAAGTAGGGGAGATGTAAGGAATGTTTGAGAAAAAGAGAATATTCAAAAGAATTCTGGATACTCTTCAAACAAGGAATATTCCACATATACCAGAAAGATACAGTATCTTAGCAGAATCTAATACGTGAGAAAGAGTAAAGAGCAATACACTGACACAGGCTGCTCTTTTGAGTTCAAGGAGTATCAAAATCTAAGCACTTCTATAACTAAACAAGGATGTGTTGACACTAATTTTCATAAAATCATAGAATCAACTAGGTTGGAAAATACTTCAAGATCATAGAGTCCAACCATGTCACTGAGGGCCTCATCTACATGTGTTTTGAACACTTCCAGGGGCAGTGATTCCACCACTTCCCTAGGCAGCCTGTTCCAGTGCCTGATCACCCTCTCTGTGAAGAAATTGTTCCTAATATCCAATCTAAACCTTCTCTGGCACAGCCTGAAGCTGTTACTTCTTGTCCTATCGCTTCTTACTTGGGAAAAGAGACCAGCTACTTCCTCTCTCCATTTAGCCAGTCTCTCTCTCTTTAGGGATAATATCAAGTAATTCACCTATAACCCAAATGACTTATAAATAGTGAGCTGAGTCCATTAGCATTTCCCTTAAAAGGCAGTTGAAAAATCAAATCTGTCAGCAAACACTAGCTAGAAGAACCAAGCCAGCAAGCGAGACCTGTATCCATTACTTGCAGTTCCATTGTGTAATCCGTTGTGATGCTATTGATAAGGACTTCTGAAGATGTTAAAATATACAGTTCTCAGTGAATGCCTGGTGGTGGCCTACTGAAAATGAGCTGGGACTTTTAGTCTCTTATCTATGGGATCCATCTTCACACCAGACAAAAGGAGTTCAACAGTAGAGGCAATCTTTCTTTACCTGCAAATGCCATTTTTCACACTTCTCTCAAGGCTTAGTTTCTCTCCCCCCCCCCCACTTAAACCAAATGAGAAGAAGTTTCATTTGCAATTGGATTAATCAGGAGGAGGAAAACTGAATGTATATTTAAGGACTAATTTTTGAGTTATATGCTCTCTTCTTTTTTAGCCAGAACTTAATCTCTAAAAATGTATAATTGGAAAAAAAATGCAAAGACTTCTCAGAAGACTGAAATCTCTCAAGAACCTAACCTACTCACTAAAAGAGACAGTGTAAGAGAATGTGTAACGACTTTGTTGTTTTGAGACATGGTGCAAACTGCATCTTTGGCCATTTTCAAGACTCGGTCATAAAAAAGCTCTAGCAACCTGATCGGTTATGATCTGAACAGATGTTGGTGACAGCCCTCTTTTGAGGGAGAGGTTAGAATGGGCAGCAAGCTGCTCTCTTCCGAAAAATTTGACTATGGGTTTACAGCATTATACAGGGACATGGAAAGTAGTGACTTTTCTTTTGATACTCAACTATAAATAAACTTTGAAGCAGACACAAGATGTTGCATCCCTAGTGCCTGCAGGTAAGACCTCAACCCCATAGTCCTAAAAGCCCCTTAGAGAGAACAAACATTCCTCTGTGTCTACATCTAATCCCCTGTAAGGGTAATAGATTAGGCAACCATCTGCTTTATTTATTTTCTCAGCTGTCTACTTGGAGCTGGGAGGTACATAGGCTAAGTTTCTCCTGAAGATACATACACTAAGTCTGAAGATGGCTATACCTACCTGAAGCTCCCTTGATTCAATTGTTTTGGCATTGCTTAAAGTCTTGATTGTAATCTCCCTTCAGTTCCTCCAACACAGGAATCCTCTTGCTATGAATTCATCATGGACTCTCTTTTATCATCCACCCCCATCCTTATCTTTTCTTCCCATTCCTTGTGATGACAAAAGCTAGCACAGAGTGATTACCAGTAGGAAACTGGCTCTTTTTTCATTAAGTCAGAAATTATCTTCCTTTCTCCCCCACCCAAGTTCCTTCTCTGACTTCCTGTACTCTAGTTCCTTTGGCTCTACAACTAGGGCTGCAATGGCCTCACTGCACCCTCAGACCCTGGTGCTTCTCCATTTACCAAAATGCTTTCACCAGTCATAATGTAGGCAGTGTTTGAGCTTTGCTCAGCAACTAATATGTTCAGAAGACTTCCTACTGTCCACAATGTGCACTTGGGTTGGCCTGCTTACTTCCTCAAGTGCTAAAAAATCTGCTTTTCTAAGAGAAGGGTTCATCTCCAATTCCTTTGTTGACTGACTTCAGAGATGTCTTGGTTATTGTGCTTCTTTGCACATGTGCTCTTCATAAAATATTCTCCAATGAAATTACAAAAGAGGAAGTAGATCTCTCAAAAAAAACATGTTAAGTTCCACTTTGCAGTTATGGGATTGCCTTCATTTCCTCTGAATGCCATACCCCAAGTTTTACAAGAGTAAGTCTTACAAGGCTTGATAACTTTAGTGGAACCAATTGTTTTATACAAGAAAACACTTCAGCTCAGTAATTTCAGATTTTTATATTGGGTAATGATATGGAGACGTTTCACAGCATGGGACAAAGTTCCACAGCCAAAATCCATTTCCTTCTTAAGTCCAGTAGATACTGGATGGCATAAAATAAATTTGACTTTCAAATTTTGCTAGTAGAGAACACACTTTCCGTTTGACTTCAGGTTCTGAAATCTGCAGATGAATATCACATACCCATTAACACCGTTCTTGCAGAGTCTTTGGAGGGTCCTATGCCCAGAACCAAGGAAGTGTTTTTTGCTTCTGAAGTTTCATCCTTGCTTGGGAAAATGGTGATTCCCCTGTTCAAAGCAACTGCTTTGGGTACATGTAATCTAGATTCTGTCCATGGCTGTATTTCAGCTTTCCTACAACTTCCTTAAGCAAGTTAATGCCTCAGTTTCTCTATCTATTAAGTGGGATTCATAACATTTCCTAAAGATAGTAAAAGTCGAGATTTTAAATCATTATGGAGCATAAGGAGCTTGGATAATAGTCTAGAGGCTATGGCACAAAATCTAAAAATAAGCCTGCCAGCTGTTGGCTGATAATCAATAATCTGGTCACCTCCAGATGAGTGAGCCTGCTCTGCCTACACGCTCATTACTTCATACATTCCCAAGGGTTTTGGTAGGCCTGAAACAGCATCCTTCCTCATGCACAGCTCCTGCTGAAGTATGCAGATTTCATGACCCTGTTCTGGTGCCAACCTGGCTATCTGCCTGTAGCTGCCCTTCGCTCGAGGCTTACTCTGCCCTGTCCATACATTCTCTCTTTGCTGTCAGCTTGCAAGGTGCTGCCCTCTGATGCAGCTGATATTGCCAGGAGTTTTAGTAGTGATGTCCTGCCTACCCACGTGTTGAATGGTTTGCCATATTCTGGCTGCCTGAAGTTGCCCTGTACACCTGCTCTAAATGCATTCTCCAAATGGATTGTGCTGCTCCATTTCATGCTGCATTTTTATTTTAATGTTTCCAGGAGAAATATGTTTAAATAATCATCATAAAGGAGATATTTGCTCCCTACCCAGCTCTGAAACCCTAATGGTGGAAAAATCTAGCTTATTTGCTTTAAAAGCAATATTGTACAAAAGAAAAAAGAGCATCTGGATGTTTCTTAATATCAGTATTACAGAAAAATACCCATGGTTTTTAAGTTCAAATGATTCCACTGAGACTTTTAAGGTGCCAGACAAGAAAACTGGGAATATAATTGTGAAAATATATAAACCTAAATTAAATAAACTTCACCTACTTAGTACAGTGAGGATAAATGTATGCAACATTCGGTATTTGTAACTTTTTTCTTAAATTGCCTTGCTTTATAGCATGCTACCAGCCATAACACTCAATAAAACCAAGCAGTGCAAGTTACAAATGCATTAATCACCTATAGCATGTAGCAGGAAATCAAATCAAATAAAAAAGAATGATGGTGATAATTCACCCTCAACATGCATTCTAGCTCCCAATGTTAATGCAACATCATGTGGCGCAAATATAAATCTGTATGGTGGGTGTTTCTTGAGGACTGAAGGAGGGGTACATGATGCAAGTAGCAGAATGACGTGCACACACAAAAAGTATTGCTCTGCACACCAATAAATTATATGACAGCAAACCAACCATGCAAACACTAATTATACATTCCTTTTTACTAATTGTCTGTGGTCTCTTTTAAGTCCTTTACTACTTGTGCTACAATTTTAAGAGTTTTTGTTGGTATTAAAAATAACCAACACACCCTCCCTGCCTTCAATTCAAGACCTTTTCAGTTTGTCCCATTCAGCCTTTGCTTGCTGGAAGGTTATTATAATCTTGGCATTCATCTGTTGCATTTCTTTCAGAGAATCCACATAAGCAAAATCTGCTGGCAGGAATATTATTGGTCTAGTATTCAGTAACTTCGAATATACAAGGAACATAATGCTAAAATTAAGACCCTCTGTATGCTCTATTTTCCAATTATTCCATTCTAATAGCAACAGACAATGGTAATATAAATCATAGCCCCAGTTAGCAGTGTGTTCGTTGCTTGAATAGACTAGAAGATATCCAAATCTATGCAAAAAACAGAGGAAATGTAAAAAGACAGCATGAAACAATACAAGATGACCCTTTACTTTGGCATCTCAGAGGTTATATTGGACTCATGCATCTAAAAGCACTGCTAGCCCAAAAGAAACTGTGATAAAATCACTGCTCTTTCCCCTGCCCTCCTTTTCACTTACCTTCTGAAGGCTGAGGGGTCCCACAGGGGGTGGAAGGGGTCTTCAGCTCTTCCTGGGACTCTATGGATGCTGGGCTGATGCACTTGGGTACAGGTGACGATGGGGCAGGTGAGGATGGGGCTGAAGGAGATCTCAGGTTCAAGGACAGCTCACTTCTGCCTCGGCTTATGCTCCGACTCTTCAGTTCCTTCTCATACTCCTCTGCTGCCAACCTCTCCAAGTATTTGTATCTGAAAGTTAAATTCCAGAGGGTTTCCGTAAAGAAAAAGAAGTCTGTGGCTGATGCTTGTTTATGGATGAAACACCTGCAGAGAATGAGCTGACTTCCTGAGACAAGGGGTACAGCACTAAACTGCCTGCCTGCTCTATCTGCGAAGGAATGCACACCAAAGCAGAGACTATTTCCCTGAAAAATGTTAAATTGCTCATGACAAAACAAAAGCAAAACCCAGCAGAGTTAAAGAGCCTTTAGAGATAGTATTGTGTCTGCACAGTCCTTCTCCTTTTGGAAGCATTTGCCAGTCCTCCTTTTCACCCTCCTCCTTCACCCTCCTCCTCCTCCTCCTCCTCCCAGCCCTCCCTTTCCCAAAACAAAACGGGAAGGAATAAAATCCAAAAGAAGGAAGAAAAAAAAAAAACCCAAAAACCAAAAAAGGGCAAAAGAAAAAAAAACCTCCAAAGCCAGAGCCCCTTAATACTGATGCAAACAGACAAAGTCTGAGACTTGCTGCAAGGAGAGGGAAACAGTTCAGTGCAGCAGACAAAAACAGATCTCCCTGAAAATAATACCAATAATAAATGTTTGGATTGACTATCTGAAGTCTCTGAACCTGCTTCTATTTGCTCTGAGAGCAATGCACTGGAATTCACTTTGTTCTCTCCAGAGTCTACAATGGAAAGTTTTCTTTTTTTTTTTTTTTTATTCTAAAAAATTTCTCTGCCCCACTCAGACATCCAATAGCTTGTACCTGACGTCACATGTAGTTTATTCATCAAAGTCACTTTAAAAGAACAAAGATACATCTGTTTTGCATTTTAGGCAGGCAGAACTCACTAACTGTTTATTAAGACCAGCTACCAATCATATTCTTCATAGTGTGCTTTATACATTTCGACCAAAATAACTTCGAAATATGTGCCTCTTCCAGATGTCTGCTAATTTTATCCACCATTATTTGCTAAAGAATAAATTCATGACTACAGCTGGATCGGGCTTTAGACTGTTTGTGTTACCCACAAGTGAACTGTTAAACAGGTTAATCAAGGCTACTGCTTATGTCCCCAAAACACTGTGGTCATCCTCCTATAACCCACCATTGTAAACACTTTGTAACAGGGAACACCACTCCTCCCCCCTTCTGCCTCATTGACAGCCCAGATTAGTGTACGAGGGTGCATTAAAAGCAGGCAGGGAGAAGTCAGCCACATGTGGTAACAAACATGCTTAGTGCATATGGCAGCCACACACACATGCATGCTTGCAAACATCCATATAGAGCGTAGAAACGTGTCTTTGAAGAGCACTCCTTGTGTTTTCAGAGGCAATTTGCTTTATTGCAAACAGCAATAATGAAGAACAAACTCATTTTCTTTTATTCCTCCAGAGGTATGCACAGGCTTTGAACAAATTCGGCAAGAAAAAGAACCCCTACAGACTCTGGATGAAAATATAACAAGCCACATACTTGTATGGTTATAAAATAGGAACTGTTTACAGTTCTAACATGAAGCCAATTCTCCAGAATGATTTCTTGCCTTTTCAGTAGAGGAGAACGCCTTTCACTGGCATCAGCTTAGTGTTACAGTTCATGAAGCCAGTCTTTCTTTTAACATTGGTCACTTAAGTATTGTGCCTTCCCCCCCGCCCCAGGTAGAGCAGATGGGACTTCAGACTCATAAAGAGACATTCAAATCAATCACTTGGCTCCAACAGGTACAGACCAGCTGGCTGCCGCTGAGGAAGGTTTTCCAGTTTGCCAACAGAGTACAACAGAAATCTGGACGGATCCTTCCATAAGAGGGGGAGCTACAATGTTTTATAGTCCTCAGCTCTTTTTAATCTGCTGTAACATTTTAGCTTCTGTAGCTGTATGCTGCACAGCCAACCAGTAAAGCAGAAGTCTATCATCAAGATGTGCCTTCTCAAAATATATCTGTTCATTATAGTGAACGAAAAAAGGGAACCAGAACAGCAACTCTCATAGCAGCACATCAGCAACACTAGTTATCAAATGGACAGACTAATAAGCAAACATAGCAGTGTAGCCAAGAAATAAAAACAATTGAAGAATCATTTATTAACATTTCACACTTGATAAATGACATTTATTTAGGTTACTTTTTGTTTCTGCCTGATTTCTCTAACAATGAATGAATGCCAGCATCAAATACACAAGGTCTCATGAAGAGCAAAACCTGAAGGAGTTGAAAGGATGAGCTACCATCCCACTGCTGTACTGTGGATGTAGTTCCTCCACTACAGGATTGACACATTGCCTGTGTATATACTGCCATGATCCTTTAAATCTTAGAAATCTGTCAACATCATCACAGCTATGCTGATTCTTCTCTAGAAAAGCTGGAAGTCTGTGGGCTATCCATCTGGTATACCTCATGAACACAGCATTCCACTTATCATCTTCAAGTAGAAGAAGATACCATTGTGAGATCACCAGGTCTCTGAGGAATACCCTGAAGGTGATTCATAGTGTTGATTTACTGACAAAGTCACGGGGCCTAGAGCATCTGAGCTGCGAATCACACTATGGAGAGCTTGGGAGCTCACCTTTCTTGAGCTTATTTTTAAATTACCAAAGGAAAACACCCAACCAAGCAAAGTAAAAATGGCCTCAAATCCTTGAATGTCAAGAACATGTGGAAAGAATGCTGCTGAATTACACTCAGACCCTTTGAAACTGCAAGAATCTTTCTCCCTCATATCACGACCACTCCAGAGCCACCAGGAAAGTGGATTCCTCTATTCTGGAGCTCCAGAGTGATGCAATAGCACACAGAATGCTCCTATATGCTCAATAGTATCTCCTTCCACTTTTACAAACTGATTCACAGGAAATGTGCAATCCAGATTTTAACTAGGTTTTTAGGACTTTGGCTATAGTGTTTTTTTTATAGTCCATACATTCTCTTAAGTCAACATGCAACTTGCTATAAGAAATGAAATTTCACTTGTGCAAAAGTGTGTGTTAAAAAGATAGTTGCAGAAGGCCAATGTAATGGACGACACGTGCAAGACTTCTGCAACTTGAAGAAGGTTTCTCCAATATATATGTGCTGTCAAAGCAAACGTGTCTTTCCGTTTTCTGAGGAAGAACTGATAATTTCAGTTCAAAAGAACCCTAAGGATAAAGACACGTTCCTACTGACCAGTGAAATTGCTTCGGATTGCACAGCAATGATGTCTTGCTGGTGAACACTTCCTCAAAAGTACTCCAGTTTACTTGGCATGTTCCCTTGTAACTGGAAAGTGCTGGAGAGCTTGCTTCTCATTTGTTTCAAATCTTGCTGACAAGCATGTTTGCTGTAAAAGCTTTTACTCCGCTATGATCTGTGTATGATGCTTACATGCTCGGACGCGTTTCATTTCAGAAAATGTTCTAAACTGTTTGTAATTGTTTTGGCTGGAAGGACAAAGGAAAGCCCATCCACTTATTGTCAAGAGATTTCAAAGTCATTTTCTAATATTAGCTACTTCAGCCACAACATATCAGACTTCAGTGGACAGAAACCAACTGCCTCCTGTATGAGGATTTTTTAGGAAAAAAAAAAAAAGGGAAGAAAAAAATCCCAAACAAAAAAAACCCAAAACAAATAAACCACCAACAAACCAACAACCAAAAAGCCTCCCCAAAAAACACAAACTGAAAAATCACCCAAACCCAAAACGTAGCAACACAATGATTTCTGAGATGGCTGCTCTCATACTTTGATAATGCAATTCCAGTTCTTTGTAATCCAAAAGTATCTCCAGAGAAAAATCTCTAGAGAACCATAAAAGCAGAACTGAAGCAATCTGGACGATTTTCATCTACTGTTTATTCAGTAACGCGCATACTTTCCAGGTAAAAACAAGAGCTCCCTCCAGGGTGCAATTACTAATGGAGGTAGAGATGAAGCTACTGAAAGGCAAAGGTCTTTTGTCAAGTATTCCTTGAAAAATGTGCTTTCATAAGCACATAGCTTCCAGTCTAGTCCAGAGTTTTTAAACCATTTAATAAAATTTAATAAAAGGAAAAGAATACCCCAAACCCTCAGTCCCTTTAAATACGTTATTTAAATAAAACTAAAACAATACCCCAATGATAAACACTGCTAAGCTTTGCAATTGACTCAGTGATGTTTAGAGAGTTTGGCAAAGAAAAATTGGCCCTGAAAGATAAAAATATGCTGGGAGAGGGTCAAAACCATTTCTATCAGCCTGTGACTGCAGTTTTGCAATGCTTGTGACCCTAATTTCCTTTATCCTCAGCTGCCTTTTCTGACCCTCCAGAAAGCTTGGGATCCACTGGGTGAGAAAGACATGCTTATTCAATTTATAACTATACTAAATTTTGGCCAATTTCTGAGGCAAATGGAGTAAGCTTTTTTTTCCCACACAAATAGATAAAAGATAGATCGTCAATCATTCTTATGCACTCCAGTCCCACTGCTCTTCATTTATTGCTGTGCTTACAGCTGGACTTAATTTTTCTCTTTAATGAAGAACTTTAATGAAACAACTACTTTCTTACAGAAGTCTTTTGGAATAAAAGCATTCTGTGCATGCAGAGTTAAAAATGTAAATACATGATAGCTCCACAGTAAAGAATACAGAAAGTGCAAACAATCAAAGGGAAGGATGGATGCATTATATACAAACCTCTCTTCTCTTGCTTGTCTTAGTTCTTCTCTTTTGTCTAAATAATCGCGGCTAGAAATAGAATTGCAGTAAATTGCAGAGGAAACCAGCAGAATAAGCTAACAGAAGTATAAGTACAGTAGGAGAAACAGATCAATACAAAGAAGCCGGTCAGAAACAATGAAGACTATTGCTGATAAAAATGATTAGCTTGTTTTTGTAAAATAGGCTGAAAAGTGTGTGCATATACTTATCCATGCATAATTCACAGGTATGTGTACACCAAATATGTAGTTCAGAAGATCTTTACACATCATTATAAATAAAACAAAACACCAAAAGTGAAGAACTTGAAGTACATTTTGAACCCTAGTAACTTTCAGTTACTATTACTCCATAATAAAATTAATTAAATACATGATGAGCAGGCATTAGTGGCTATTAAACCAGTCCTCATCTGCTCTATCTAGAATGCCCCAAAAGAGTGACCGCAGCACTTGGCAAGCCAGACCAAGGCAGGGAGCATACTGTATCAGCCTCTTTTTAATGTACCTTTCCTCAGTGTGTTTTAGTCGCCATAGCTGGAAATGGGACAGTGGACTGGCATTACAGAGTAGGACAATTCTTTGCTCTTACAAGGTGTATGCAGGATCACTGGACAGGTAACAACCTGTCACGTCTTTATTTTTCACCCTGAGTTTCAGATACAAGCATCCCTGCATCTCTGGGAGGAGCTGCCCTTCTCTCAGCTCCTCAAGCAATTCATATATTTGACTTTTGCCAGGTCAACTTTTCGGAAGCCTGAGCCCTGTGATCTCAGGCAGGCCTGTCAAATCCACAAATGTGGATGCAAATTTAACTCAGAGCAGAGCAGAATCCCGTGAACATTCAGCCTCCCTCAATATCACAGCAAGATAGTTCTTTACAATGTATTTTTAATATTTTGTTGAATCTGATAGACAAAACTGATGAGATTTTCACCTTATTTGTTAGATTCTTCCAGACTGTAACCTAAGAGTACCAGAAAGATTTTCAGAAGTATTCCATTTATGAATAAAACACTGTTTTTTCTTTTTAGATTCTGTCATCAAAGGAATTACTTTTCATCTACCATACCAATAGATATCAAACATCTGCTTGCAAGCGCTCTTCAAAAGTCCGACAATAAGGAACATATATTACTGTTTCAGGCTACCTCCACATTCTTTAAATCCCTGACCTGGTTATACTTCTATCATATTTTCAGAGTATTCTTTGGAATTACAATAGCTATGGGAATAACTCCAAGGAAAAAAAAAAATCTAGGAATTTTTCAGCAGGCATATTTTAACATTACTCTTTCCCCTTTGACAGCTTTCACCCTTCCCTACAGCTGAAGAAGAATGCCTGTATTTTAGGGCATACTGCTCTATACATGCAGCAGGTAAAATGGTCCTTTTACTGAGAAGAATGCTCATTATGTAAAGCATTCCTTTTGCTAGTAATAGCTTATAAAGCTTTTTGATACCTCTCCTGAACCCAAGCTCTTTCACAACTGGTGATGCTCTCCTTTAAATTATCTTCAGTTTGTCCATAATGGTGCCAGAAACTAGAGCAATGTTCTTGAGGCAGAGTTGGAAAGAATGAGATAACAAATGAGTCATGAGGGTAAATCCAGTACTGCTCACGAGTTTTAAGGCTGTGAATTGCAAGTGCTATTTTTAATCAAAAAATACATCTTCAGAGACTGGGTTTCTAGCCAGACTTATGATACAGTACTGTAATCCCAAGAACTCTTGCAAAACTGCCCATGACTGCTGTGGCTTTTCCTCCTCCTGCCAGACTGTTTAATCAACTGTGGGATGCTGTCTGTCTGTGAAGTTTAGTGACTTTAGAGACCTTCTACTCAAATGCAAGTTATAAGTTTGGGTGACCATGGAACTCAAATGTAGAAGATGAAAACACTGAGCATTGAAAAACTGTCATCTTAAATATGCAACACAGTAATGAAATTTAGTTAACCGTTTTCTGACTCGGGAGTAATGGTATGAAGCTGTATATTTAAAATTTTTTTTTTCCTGACTTTAAGGGATCTCTTTTAGTGACACAACAACTACTGTACCCAATCTCCAGTGAAATGTGCAGATCTGTTATTCAAACAGGTCAAGCTGCCAAATGTCCTGGTGGCTTTTTTGGTCTGGAAGTTTCCTTTCTGAAAGATCATCTTGGCTGTCCATGGCACACTGCTGCAGCCTGATGATACCACTTAGAGGGAGATTTTTTGGAAGAGCCTTTAAGACTGAGACCTGATTGTTTGTTTCAGGAGAACATGGGCAGCTGTTGGCTGCCAAAGATCCTATTATGGTGCTCTCCCACCTTCCCTCTGCCTCTCATTTTCTTCTAAACTAGCTATCTTCTGGAGCCAGGAGAGTATCTCCTTCAAGCAGCCAACCAACCAACCACTAGTAAGTTATTCCTTTTTCCAAATTCACTATGACACAGACCATTTCTTACCAAAGAGATGATTACAGTGAAAATAATCCTGCATACTAATAAGGAAGCTCAAATGAAACCCAGTGCCATGTTTTCCATAAATACCAACTCTGAGGCTACAAAACATTTATCCTACCATTCTTTAGATTACTACATTATCTGTTCTATGTTTACTTTTCACCCTGTTTATAAGGAAACAAACTGTTTTCTTAGTGTACACTCTTCAGGCAGTAGGCAGACTACTTCAGGTACAGGCTCCTTATTTATCCTAAGTCCACAGTAGTCTTTGTTAACGGCTGTGAAGGGATTTTCAGGCACGGATTTATCAGGAGGAGCGGGCTTGTCTCTTACTATCCTCAGGCAGCATACCCTGGGATTCCACAGCACACAACGTATTCTCAGATGTGAAAATGGAGAATCCTATATTCAGCTGGGGCCTTTGTCTGGCCACAACTTGAGCACTGATTTTGATAACTGCCTTCCATCAGTTGCTGTTTCCAGGAAGAAAAGATGCATGTTCAGAAAAGTGAGAAAAAGTAGTTTAAAAGCACTACCATACATCCCAAGACAGCAAAACAGTTTTACTTTGCAGAACCCAAAAAGTTGGCTCAGTGTTGTCCCTTCCTCCCTTTTAAATATCTTTCTCCCACTCTTTTGTCTTCAAACCCTGTGCCTCACTGAGATTTACTCTGAGGAGTACCCTAGCTAATAAAACCTGGCGTCTGCAGATACCCACATAGTATAACTGGCAAACACAAAGCTGTCCTCAAAGAAATTGCTGGTTTACTAAATGCTGGTTTATCATAATGTGTTCAGTGTATCGGTTCTTAAGATACTTAGATCAAGAAAAGTATCTAAAGAGACACACAAACTATTCATCAATTCAATAATTTTCCGATTGGATGTCTCAATGATTTAAAATCCATCACACATTAAAGCAACAGACTGACAGCAAATTTGGTTCCTACTTGAACTTGTTTCTTTCTTCACGTTCTATCCTTTGCAACCTTTCTTCTCTCTCCTTCCGTCGTCTTTCTCTTTCTGCTGCCAAGGACTCCTGGTGCAGCCGAAAAGATGATGTAAGAAGACCACCCAAAGCTGGCCTGTAGAGAAGGAAGATCGGATTTCTCAGTGTCACTTTTATTGATTATACTGCCAAAAAATTAGTAGCAATTATTCAGCATGTAACATAATCCCAACCAACAGAATGACATAGCAATATTTATGTCTGGATGCTTCAAAGCACTGGCTAAGTGTCTTCTTTTGAACTGATTTGAGATACTGTGGTGAGCTTAAGAATGACAGATAGGGTAGGTTTATTAAATTGCTAAATTTCTGACAAACAAATAAAGTACATGTAAGAATTCTTCAGCCTATTTCAACTGCAATATTGTCTCATTATTTTTTCTTACTGTGTAGTGTAATGCCATTAACTGAAAAGCTAAAAGAAAGACTAATCTGCTGTCTAGCCTATATTTCTGTGGGCTTTTTTTGCCATTTAGACCCACTCAATTCTGTCCACACCGAACAGAAAGTTTACTGCCACCTGTGTTACAGCTGAGCAAGAATTAGTCTGAAAAGGTAGTTTCTGTGCAGTCCTCCGACCATAACTATAAACTGGATGCTCCCTGGTAGAAAACTATAATGAAAAAGGCTCAGTGTTCCTATCAGCAATGTATAACAGACTTCCAGCTGCTGTTCAGGAGGCTGTTAAGATGCATGAGAGAAGATGAGTAAATGCCCAGTCAAAAAAAAGTGGAACTTTATTTTGGTCAGAAATGGTAGCCTTTATAGTAAAGGCTTCTCAAATATGTAGATTATTTTTTTCTTTGAGATTAAATAGGTTCAAGTAGCAAATACACTTTTAAAAAGCTACATTTTTATTCACTTACAGTTTGGTCTTGACTTTTTACTGCAAGCACTTCTTTGGCTAGGAGAGTGGCTTCTCTCTTTCCCCAAACACGGTGTTATTGTACCACCAAGCTCTCACATGGCAACTAAGTGACCTCAGAGTAAACATGTCTTTCTTTCTGTCTCTTAGACAGGAAAAAACTGCATTGTACAGGGTAGCTTTATACAGATGTAAATGTATCCACACTGATTGAATTAGATTGATAAAATCAATCTCATGCAGAGCGGTTTCTGTGCATTGCTGTAACATGAGTTTTGCAATGAAAGGATTAATAAGAGAAATATTGCCTTTTCTGAAAATAAACTAAATCCAGTCTAAAGGAAGGTTCCCAAACCAGCAACACAAACCTGAATAATTTTTTGTTATTTTTAAGAACTCAGACCCTTTCCCTTATTTATTTACATGCCTATGACTGCACAATGTAGTCACTTAGTGTAATGGCACCAGTTCACCAGTGAAAATAAGTGCTGGAGAAGACAAAAACATTAATGCAAACCTGTCTTTCCCGAGTGTCTATGTCTGTGCAAGCAGGAATGCCACAGAACATAGCTATTTCAGCCCCACTGGCAGTAAGGCAGTATGAATATAATTTCAATAATTTCAATAAACTGAATTTCAATATGTCATATCCCACCCGCATAAACATTACATAAGATGGTATAAAACTTGATATTCTGTAAGCCTCCCTTCTGGCACTCCTCCAGAGCTACAGTATCAATGCTGGATCACACTCAAACCCATAAAAATCCATAAGTCTCAGCACTAAGAAAAGCAAGAAAAAAAAATCCTGAAGCCCGACAGTCAAGTACGTGTGGTGAATATTCCCTTGAACATATTTTACATTTATTTTAACTTTTGACCTTTTAGTGCATGTTGCAAGAGAAAGCTCTTGGCAGAAACAGTAGCACTGCTGTACTTAAGAGTCAAAAGCTAGAGCTCCATCCCTGTGGTAGCATGAAAATCCGCATCCATAAGGTTGAATATATCATCAGAAATTGCTCTTGGAAGGGGAAAACTAGATAGTGCCTTCACATGAAGACTCTTGAGAATAAACTAGAAGATATGGCAGAAAGAAGGCCCCTCATACCTGTTCTGTTTATTTAACTTCCTATCCATCCTGACCCATCCTATCCAGCTTACCTGAAGTCTGCAAGCTCCATTTGGAGTCAAAGGAAGTTATGACATAATAAAACCTGAAGGAAAATTAAGGGGAAGGATGGGGTGATGCTGAGAGACCAAATGAGTGACTTCAATTCTGCACAGCATCTAGCAGGTTGGAAACCTTCAGCTCTGGCTAAGCTTTCTGGAGTTCCACAGTAAATACACATTCTTATCCAAGGGATTACAGGGGAACCACATGGAGATGTGCAGGTCAATCCTGCAGACAGGATTCTAACCTGACCAGTAGTATAATGTCTCCACGTGCCAAACCACCTTGTTTGGAGGTGTGATCTAGCCGTTTGGCTAACATTGCTCACTTGGCTAAAATTTGCAGATGTATGAACAGCAGCCTCACTATCTAAATGAAATTTCCACAGCCACATAGCCAGAAAACAAGCCAATGTCTAAGAAACTGAAATAAATATCCATGCACCGTATTAGTTTGCCACCTCTTGGGAACTAATCAAACCAATAATAATTAGGTAAAACTTGGTATTTCCCACTGGTTACTTTATGAAACCATATTTCAGCTGAGTTACAAGCTATAGTGCAGCGGGCACACACATACCTGATCCAACTACTTTGCCCACAGTTCTGGACTGCCAAATTGTATACAACAGTTTATTGCATGAAATGGTCAGAACTAACATTCAAAGCTGCAAGAAAGTTCTGTTAAAACCAGTCATAATTGAACAGACAGAACTGAATCCTTGTGTGGCACTGACTTCTTAGAACACCAATAGTCAGTCAGGTTTTCAGTCACATTTAGAAAAGGACAGGCACAGAAACAGAACTTCTATTGCTGAGTTAGTGCTTGCTTAGTGGTTAGACCCTGCCCATGCGACCGGACACATCTACCCTTGGTGAAGACCTCACCTCACACCAACTGCTGAGACTGCTTTGCGAAACCTCATAAACTCACAGCTTCACTGTTACTATCAGACTCTAACTCAACTGGTATTTGGGTGCATCAATACTCTTTTTAATGTGAACTGCATATGTAAATGAGCAGATTTCAGTATCTAGCAAATTCTATCCTTAATTTTCTACTTGTGTATAAACTAAATCTGGAGGAAACGGTGTCACTTTCAAACCTGTAAAACAGCCAAAATGAAAAGCAAGTGGTAAGAGGTGTTCTTTCAATACTCTAAACAATTTGAAAAGGGATTTGTCTATGTTTGGTTTGCCTTCAAAATCTGATTTTTTGTCTTTTTATTCCCCTGGCAATAATGCTTAAACATTCCTTTTTGCTGAACTCATACTTGAATTGCAAATGGCCAAATCAGCTGGTGGGAAGGCCTGACCTGAGCCTTCAGGTAATTTTGGTGTTTTGATGCTGTTAAAAGTGACAGTACCTTCAGACCTCAGGAATATTTAAGTCTTATTGCCACAGGCTGCATTTTACAATGGGTAAGCAATGAAAAGGCTAAAAAAAAAAATCTGGCATTGAATCAAAGCTGGTAAGAAATTTTAACAGAAAAGAGTATGCTCAATGAAAACATAATAGAGTTATCATTCACAAGACTGCATTACAGCTAATACATGCCAGCATTTTAATGCTGGTGTCATATGTTACCAGCTGGTAATATCAGCCATTTGTTCAATTCCACAAATACAATCCAGAAGGATGATTACTCTGACTACTATTTTTAGTCTTGCAGAGAACATAAAGCTATTAACAATGGACTGCTAATATAAAAATATTAAAAAAAGCTTTCTTCTGCCTGCTGTTAAAACCAGAAAATGCCAAACAAGCTATGTTATTACACTCATTCCAGAAAGAAAACACATGAGAAGAACATGTCTAATTCTGGAGATTTGTGAATATAGTTCCACACCATGGCATTAGGACCTGGGGGGAAGCCAAAACATTGATTGTAGGCCAAAACATTTCTCAATCAAAATTCAGCTAGCCTCATCTAATGCATTTAACACAGCAGTGAATTAGTAATCATTATTAAAAGCACAAGATCAGGGAGACACAAAATATGTTGCACTTTTTTTGCAAGTGTTTGTAGCTTTCTGGCAATACACCCGTCACAGACTATATAATGTGATGGGGAATGTGTGACCTGAATTACTCTGATCTTGTAGAAATTGAAGAAAATATTTCATCTTACTCAAAGCCACTTTGTTCAGCAAAATTGTAATCATCAAATTCAAACGTTCTTCATTCATGTTAACTCTGAAATACTCTTCTTTTGTTGCTGTGCTTTCCTCGAATTTTTAAAGTTTGCAGGTTGGGCAGAGAAGAGATTCAGAGCAGCCCTCTGGAGAAGGACTTGGGGGTGTTGGTTGATGAGAAAATGAACATGAGCCGGCAGTGTGCGCTCGCAGCTCAGAAAGCCAACCGTATCCTGGGCTGCATCAAAAGGAGCGTGACCAGCAGGTCGAAAGAGGTGATCCTGCCCCTCTACTCTGCTCTTGTGAGACCTCACCTGGAGTATTGTGTGCAGTTCTGGTGTGCTCAACATAAAAAGGACATGGAATTGTTGGAACAAGTCCAGAGGCTGGCCACGAGGATGATCAGGGGACTGGAGCACCTCCTGTATGAAGACAGGCTGAGGAAGTTGGGGCTGTTCAGCCTGGAGAAGAGAAGGCAGCGTGGAAACTTAAACAGGGGAAGTTTAGATTGCATAGAAGGAGGAAATTCTTTCCTGTTAGAGCGGTGAGGCACTGGAATAGGTTGCCAAGGGAGGCTGTGAATGCTCTGTCCCTGGCAGTGTTCAAGACCAGGTTGGACGAAGCCTTGGGTGAGATGGTTTAGTGTGAGGTGTCCCTGCCCATGGCAGGGGGGTTGGAACTAGATGATCTTAAGGTCCCTTCCAACCCTAACTATTCTATGATTCTATGAAATGGATATCTATAGCAAGAATACAAAATACAAATGAATATTTTTAGGAGCTATAAAAAAATTAGCATGACTTATGAGAGGAAATCCCTTTAGGTCATAATGTTAATATTCAGGATTTTCTTTAATATTGCAAGGGTCAGAACCATTAATAACCTTAATTGCCCATTTTCCAAAGTGCTCCTGCCCCTTCAGTCATAGGAATGTTACAGAGAAGGAACAACAGTCAGCAGTTCCTACTCAGGCCTTAAGTAACTCTAAATGCCTCTTGGCTTTAACAAAATAAATCCACTTTCAAACTTAGAAAGAGACAAAAGAGGAGGCAAAGTTGCCAAGAGCCATATTGCTTTTCACAGTTAAAGAAACTCTGTGTGTTATGTCTCCCTATGTGACACGGCAAATTCAAAAGTGTGTTGATATAAGATTTTGCAAACAGACTAAACATTACTTGAGGAATCTTTACAAAACTTCTCTCAAAAATAAACACAAAACTGAGAGATAAAACTACTGACTAATGCTTCCTTTGAGAAAGAAACTTGAGAATGACCAAGAGAAGATTGATTAATGTTAGACTTTTAACTGGCCTGAGGGGCTACACAAAATAAAGCTTATAGTGGGGCAGAGCTGTGCAGAGCCAGGGCAATGCCTGAGGACTTCCCACATACACACTCCTCTCACAGCATTATGTGTACAGGTTTCGCGCTGTGTTCCTGTCTTTCTCCAACCCACAGCTTCTCATGCTCATATGAATCACAGTTCACCTGGAAGTGGCTTGCAGAGCCTGCCCATGGAACCAAGGCTAAGGTGTCCCCTGAGCATCAGCACTGCACACTGCATGTTCAGCCAGCAACATGTTGCAATCAGAAACCATAATAAGGTTAAGCTTTCTGTTGAAATATATGCAATCAAGAATACTGTTTGCACAGTAGTTCAATAAGCAGCTAAGCCAGTGTAAGCCAGCACTGCTTCCCAAAAAGTAAATCATCGAGCAATTCCTGAGGTCGCTTCTCCTCTAAAAATCTCAGCAGTAAAGTTGAGGCTTTTGCCCTGGGCCACCATTATCAACTACTAAGCTATTCTTCCTCATTATGTCATTCAGAGTAAAAGGTGTGCTTGGCATTCACTACAACTAAAAATGGCCACTGTCTCTGGTATGAGAGCCCAGAGGGACCAGCCAGTGCTGGACACTAAATTCACAGTGACTGGCCATAAGGACCCAGAAGTGGATCTTTACAGGCCGAACTTTCTGGTGTTTGATTTAATGGCTAGAGTAAGAGAATGGTGACCATGAAATCCTGCTTCCTTGGCACACAGTGCCCTGAGAAGATAGCTTTTCTACCAAGGCTAAGTGCACTACTGTTTGACTATTATGCCCACTGGGAACTGTCTCCTGGCAAATGCATTTGAAGAAATATAACTTGGCAAACACCAGCAGGATTTTTTTTTCTGTCAACAGAATGAATTAAAGCTGGTGCTGAATTCATGAGCTCTTACCTTAGAAGTTAGACCCCTTCAGGGTCTCCTCTAACTATGGCCATGACCACCAATGCATACCCTTCATCACCAAAAACACACTATGAGGGGGTGTGAAGCTTTGCAAGTAATGAGATTGCTGTCCAGCTACAGACAGCCCCAGGCTGCAGCTTTCAATTTGAGTGACCATCTTATATTCAGAGTCTGAGAAGACAATCTTCAGCTAAACAGAAATAGTCTATGTGTGAGCACAAGCCATGGAAATATGGAAGAGTCTTAAAATACCTTCTTCCCCTAGGCAAGGAAAGAACTTGTAGGTACAGAAAAATTCTTCCTCCCTGGTGTGCTGTAGCCATGTCTTGCTCTTCCCCTTTGTTGCCAAAATTTATGAGGCTAAGAAACTGAGATAGATTTTTTATTTCTTCTTTAGGAACTGGGAGAGAGTTAATTAGTGATTTAAGTCATAAAGAGTGTGAGCAGTGTGTTTATGCAGTAAAGCAGTCTTTAGCAGTTGAAAACAGGAGGACTGGGTTATCCTTCTTATGCATTAGGAACAACTTCCACAAGCAGAGACATATGAGAAAACCAATACCCCTTTTTTTTCTCTCCCAATGAAGAGCTGAACAGAAAGTGCCCTGCAATTTGCCCTACTTCAGCAGGATTCCTAAGGCTGCAATATGCACTTCAGAAACATGCCTCTCCACAGGGGACCCAGACAAATGAGAGAACACAACAGTATTGCAAGAAGTTGGCAAAAGGCTGAAGCTGAATTTAGAAACCAAGGAACAGTCAAGTAAGCCTTTTCTTCTGCTGTACAATCAGAAATATATACATTATGTGGATTTCAAAGAATAAAGTCTAGTTACTTTGCACTCAATTATACTGCTTTTGGATTCCCTACTGATCTGAGCCAAAGAAGGTTTTAAAAGTATGAACATCAAAATGTCAACCATGCTGCTTCTTTCCACCTAAGTTCTACCTCTTGTTTACATAAGCAAAATGCAGCCAAGAGGTTTGAAAGGCCTGTCAGGGTAACTGAGTGGAGCATGAATCATTTTGCTGGGCATTGCTCTAAATGATGCTTCTTCCTTCCTCTTCATTCTCGAAGGTCAGATAAACAGTACCAGGAACTGCATCTGAAGCCGTTCCCTGCATGATAAAAGACAGGAATCTTTCTGCAGAGGCTTGGATAACTGTAATCGTTTACTGAAACCAGAAAACACACCTTGGAGCTAACCATGTATATGCATCTGCTTCTTATCAAGTGTCTTCCTCCCCACTTTTAACTATTTTTTGTGTTTGAATCCATGTAAATTTTTACCATGAGGAGGTAGGAAATAATGTTTACATAATCTAAGGGAAACACCGTTAAAAAAAGACTGTGAAAACTTCCACAATACTTTCCACTTACTAATTAGTGCCAAGCATTGCATCATGCACTACACAGCCTACTCCAATGAGCAAAAACTATCTGCTGATCTATGCGTAGCATTTCTGCAATGCATGTCTTTCAGGACGATGAAATAAAAGCAGTCTTCTGCCCTTCAAAGCAGTCACTCCATTAGAGCCTGCTGAACTATACAACAGCAATGGCGGCGTACTCAGAAAGAACAAGACCAAGACTTGATGCAAAAGGGCATCTGAACCTGTAAAATGGATTAACTTTCAAGAACTGCATCTATTCTGCAGGCAACATGCCTGTGGCATACACACATATTTCATCTCAGAGACTAATGTACAAAAAGCATTGGGCTGTAACATCCCCCAAATACAAATATTCAGAAATCCTGGTAAGTTAAACTACCATGAACAGCAAGCTGCACATTTAAACAAGAGTGCAGATTTCTAATCATGTGAGGTGGAAAGTGGCAAACGTGACCTGAAGGAAGGAAAAAGATTCAACTCTGAGCACAGCTTTCAGACACTTGAAACGTATGAGAGGTCTCATAGTTAAAGGTAGAGCTCTTTCCAGTCTCACAGAGTAAAGCAGGAGTAGGTGTAATGGCTTGAAGGTGCTGCTAGACAAACTGGCCTCAAAATACGAAATCTTTTTCTAGCAGTGGTGTTGAACACAGGAATGTTTTCCTGGAGAATCCATGAACTGCCACTTGAAAATACAAGAAGGTACGGGGTCTTTCATTTAGCTTCTGTGAGACCCACAACAGCTGATTACAGAGCTCCCTTGTGGCCTGACTTTCCACGAACCTGTGAATGTTACAGCTCAGCTTCATCCTGTGAGGCCAAGCATTCTGGCTCCAAAGCAGCAACACACTTACGCACATGCTGCAATGAAAGCTTGCTTCCTTTACTGGAGCAGGGCTAGAAAGATCAATCTCTTGCAGGACAGGCCCAATGATCTTTAGCAAACATTTGATCAATGTTTGACCACTTTGGGGTTTCTTTGCTGCAGCAGCAATCAGAAGCCTAAGATAGCAGGGGCTTGGAAACCTAAAACTTCAAAAGCAGCAGGATACTTTAAAGCCTTGCTTATCTTGCATCTAATTTGATGAGGTAAAAGAGGTTGAAATGAGTTTTTTATTATGGTTTCACTATGCAATAATGTAACTCAGATAAGGAGAGACAAACCGAGGCAAGTTATTCTAAGAAGATGAGCAAATGAAAAACAATGCCTTTATCCAAAGATAAACTTAATGTAATTACCCACTTGAAAAAAAGGGATTAAATCAATACCTCATGGCTACAAATACAAGCATGCTGGAATAGTCTACAATGAGTAGTAGACTGGAAAGAATGTGAGGCATTAGGTAGGCTCAAACATATACATACACACACAAGCACATATAGACGTATGTTCTGTAAACATGTAGAAATAATAATAATAATAAAGAATAAAAATTAACTGTAATATAGAGAAAGGATCCTGCAAAAGCCTTCAGTTGTAAAAAAAAGGGTGGGAGACGGCATTTTTATGAATTAGAGGCCAAGTCAGGAACAAACAATCCAAAGCCCATCTGGTCTAACTGGAAATTATTTAATTAAGTTATTATATTAAATTATTTAACTAAAAAATTTTACCTTTCCTCCTTAAACTCAGCATGACATCCTTTGAAGCCATCATCTACTTTCAAGTTGTAACACTGAGTTCATTTCTGATGGTCCAAATCTCTTGTCAAGAATTTCTTTCATGTATCCGTAACATTTTCCTATCGTCTATCACTAGCACCTTACATGATTCAAAAGAGTATTCTGATCCTTCTAAATACTACTTTTTTGCTGTTGATGTGGTGTGTGTCCCTCCCCCTGCCCCCCCACTTTTTGTATGTTTTTGTGTGTGTTGCTGTTTATTTTGTTTTGGTTTTCCCTAAAACCAGTTATCACTGAGCTGATAGCTGCTGGATTACTGTGAGTTTGCCTTATTTACAGCAAGAAACGTTTTGCCCTTGACAAAATGCAATTAGATGCGTCATGTATTTTCAAGGAAGGACAAAATTATGGCCTAGGAAATTCTGAGCTAAGCACATTTCTAAGATTTTGTAGCTGATTTAAGATGATAGAAGTGAAAATTGATCTGTCTGAATTTATTTATTTTTTAATGGAAAGAAATAAAATGTGCTTTAAGTCACCTTTTAATACTTAGAACAGCGTACATGTGAAGCAACTCTGTTTTACTGATTGAAGTGAAAGAAGCAGAAGTGGGGCAGAAAAACATCCAGCCTTTAACATCAAGTCAGAGAAAGGCTTGAGTGGGACCATGAACACATCTAGATTTTTGTCCATTTTCTTTCCAATGTTAGAAAAGATCTGGCTAGAAGATATTTCCAATAAACATTCAGAACACTTCTCTCCTGTATATAAAGAAACATATGAAAACACTGACTAATTTACAAACCTGTCAGTTTTGGTCTCTTGAGGCGGTGAAAGAGTTGTCCCATAACGAGAAGTGGGTGTTGCAGGGGCACTCACACCAGAGTAAGGTCGTGGAGAAGAGTAAGAGCTGCTGCCATAGCTATTGTATCTGAAAAAATGGGAAGGAAGGTAGGAGAAAGGGAGAGACAGAAAGAATCCATCAGCAAGCAGATATGCAACAGTAAATCCTCTTGTTAGGGGATGGCAGTGATTCCATACCCCAGAATTTCTTACACCTCCACCTTCTGAAAATATTGCTTTAATCCCAGCTTCAGAATATGCAACCTATCATCTCACTTTAGTATCTACTATGTCACAGACATACCTAATTCACATAGTGAGCTATTGGTATGGAAAATAATGAGAGATTATAATGGTCGTCTCAATTGACAACTCAGAACAGGAATAATTAAATCACTCCTCTGTTACTCAAAATTATTAGCTGCTTTGGGAGCCAATACCCAGCTATTAGAAAAGGGATCAAACCAGTCCAAGTCAGCAGCATTCACAGGTAGTGAAATTAAGGAAAACAGCAGTATTCCCTAGACATGATCTGAACATGGACGCCCATTGTATGACAATGTTTGCATTATAAAGGGAAAGCATCCACATTCTTTTTAATTAAAGCAGTCAATATTTTCTTTCCCCTCCCCCAGTATTTCGTATCTTATGCGCCATTTCTTACAATATCTGTAAAAAATTACCACCATGGTTAAAAAGGCATACTTCTGGAAGCCATTCCCTCCATTAAAAAAAAAACACCCTAGTCTTCTTGACTTTAAGCTTGCTTATCAAAGAGAAATTGTTTCCACAGCTCCTGGAATGACCACCTCTCTGGAGTCCCTTGTATCAGTGTTTTCACCCTGGCTACTGTACTGAATAGAAATGGCAGTCATGTTGCTTTGCTGTGACTTTTAACCATCGTACTTAAATAGCAAGTCAAGAGAGATTCCTGATTTGGTAAAATGTTAACTTTTCTATTCACACGATATTCAGATGATACTGTTTTACACATGGACAGCATATGATGCTCTGTAGGTGAGTACTCTGCAAGGCCAACTTACCCAAACATCAAAATTCACTTCAGGAAAAGGAGCAACATAATTTTTCTGATTATAACTCACAAGACATAATATACCTTCCTTCACTGTATCTTTTCTCAGCTGCTTCTTTTCTCATACACATCAGCACTCAGTAACTTCAGCCAGCAAATTTCTTTGAAAAGGCTGGTTAGTTTCCTTCAGCTCCATTTAGCACACTCATCTAGCCATGCAAAAATTCATTCAAAGTTTCAAGCTTCATTCCTTAGGGTACAACAGCATTGCTGCCTGCCAAGGCCCGTGTTAAAATCAAAGCAGATTTCAGTTAGGGGGTTTTATAATGGAAGCAATCAGCCTTTAGAGAACACGTTGCCTTCAGCAGCAATTCCTGGTTCAGGTTTTAGAAAACACCTTACCACCACCATCTGTTTTTGAGACACCATGTTGGCTGCCCAGGAACAGAAGAACAATTTTGGAAAAAAAACAAACACTAATATGCACATTTCTGAGCTACAAAAGGAATTTTGCAGGAAATAATTGCCCTCCTGGCATTCCTGCCCTCCAAGCCCCACTGTCTAGTGGCCTTGTGGAAGGCTGCGTAGATGGACAGCATGGGGTTCCTCTAGTAGCACAGACCTGGCACGGGTCTTCTGTATTCTGGCTATGCCAGTACTGAGTGAGCGATGAGAAAACTCTGCTGTCCTGACAACAACTCTGAGTTCATTTGGTATGTTCCTGACACTAACAGAAACCTCGATTTCCATTTCAATCAAATGAAAGGAAACCTTATCAACCATTACATTTGCCTTTCTTCTCCTCTTCCCCATGAAAAAGCTGAAACAGCCTTTTCAGAAGAAAGAGTCCTTTTTCAGACTGATTTCAATTAGTCCAAAGATAACTTTCATTCAAATGGAGAGAACATAACTTCTATGGACTCAGACTACAAGTATTAACAAAATCAAACTCAGAGGGACTAGCCTGGACATTCCATCACTAAATATCAAATTTAGAGGGAGAGAAATGCTGGAAGAGTAGCAAGGCAAAATAAGCACACCAGGTAAGTCAGTATCCTGTACACAATGTTTATCTTTCTAACCTTCCTCTGGTAAGGGTTGTCGCTTCCACTTTCCCTTCTTGTCTCACAAACCGATGCAGATGCAATGGCCTTGTCCCAGGACACTTCACTCTGAGGAAACCCCAGGCATTTGCCTCTTTTATGAACACATTACTGCCTAAATTGTGCAAGCTTTGCTCTCCTGTTTCTCCAGATAACCCCAGCACAATCCTCCCCCACACCATGCCCTCGATCCTGTGTGGTAACTGGAAGCACAAGGATGGGCAGAGTTGAAAAAACATCACTGCAGAAATACTAAATATTGCAGGAACAGGAGCTATTGCAGGAACACGAGACATTTAGAAATCTACTCTAAAAAATATAAAGAGCAATGAGAGCAATAAATGACTGTGGAGGCCTAAGGGAAAATTGCACTAATGTAGGAAAATGTAAATTTAGAGGAAACCCAGCATTCAAGCTGCAGGTAAGGCAAGATGTGTGAACTAAGTTCCTTGCCAACATCTACTTGGATTTACAGGCTTTCCAGCAAAAAGAAAAAAAGGCACAAAACACACACCTATTAGAAGAGAAAGATCAAAAATTAAAAGGATCAGAGGAATAAAAATGTTTGTTCACATGCAGAAATTCAGAAGGACTGCTGGAGAGAGGAAGAAATAAATACACTCATAATATACGTGTACCTTTTCAGCACGTAATTCAAAAAGCTCTGACCATTGGGAAAGACAGCTAAAAATCATCAACCTCTTTTTAAGGTTATTCTTTAGCATCATAGAACTGAGCATATGTTGTGGAGTGAAAACTGTCTATTCTGAGTGCTGTATTCTCTTTATAGGGTTTAATCTACTTCTTTTATTACAAGCATGAGTTGAAATTGCACATGACAGGGATATGCACTCTAATCTAACAACAAATTCGGGATCTGGCAGTTCAGTCTTTGAAGCCAGGATTTCACCCCTGAATTCCAACTGCTGATCTGATCTCTTTTGGTTTTATAGCAGAAAAGCCCCATTAATTTTCATGAAATAATGCCTGCAAATTACATTGCTGTAAATGAGAGCAAAATGGCGGTCGTTTCTGTGATCTTCCAAATCACAGGTTATTTATCTACTGCTGTATAAAGGAAGCCAGAATACATATTAACTGTAGACCTTTAAGAGGAGTAAAATGAAATGAAGGCAACAAAGGCAAGGGGAGAATATCGATCATGTTAAAATACAGGCTTACAGGACTAAAACTAATACAGTATGTTCTGGAAATAATACAACACAGAGTGCATTATTACCACTATAAAACTCTTGAAAGGTGTTATTCATTTATCTAAAAATTAATGTCAGCTGTATGAAATCTACCTGTTTTCCCTCATCACTTCTGCTTCCTTTTCCTTCACAGATGCTGGAGTCTCTTCAAAGTCATACGAGAAGAGGTGAAAAGGAGTATGTGGTACATAAGGTAATTTCTCCACCGTTGGAGATGCCTTTGGAGTAATGGATGCTGATGAATTTTGGGAAGAACTTAGCAATGCTGCTGCAGGTGAAGGTGGTGATGAAAGGACAGAATTATGATGAGAGACAGATGAGTCAGGCACAGAAGAGGAGCTGCTAGGAGAGCTCTTTGCTCTAGAGCAGGAGGGAGGCCTCTCAGCTGGAGAAATGGCACTGGAGATGGCTGAAGAATCAGAACACCGTGAGAGGTTTTCATTCACAGCCTCCCACGCACCTGGGACCCCACTGCAGGAGGAAAACATTGTGAGAAAGGGAAGGGAGGGAGACAAAAATGGGGAAAAGAGAGATCAATAGACAGTACCACTTGGAGGAAAAACCCTAAAGTCAAGGAGAGTCAGAGAAACAAAAGCTTCCAAAATTTAGACAATCATCTCTTTTTAAGTAAAGAAAACTCACATCTTTGTATGCCAGTGGGATTCTTCTTGGAGATGGAAATACTGAGGAATGGAAGCAATTCAGCTTAAAGAGAAAGAAGGGATTTAACCCACGGGCTTCAGAACTAATTTTCATGGACCTTTTCACAACCACTTTCTGAATGCTTTTCAAGTATTTCAAGTTAGGTTGTAAGCATTGCCAGAGCAGTTCAAAGCAGTTTCAACACGCTGGAGAACATGGTCCACAGAGTATAGATGCTTCAAGATACAATCTGCATGTCTGCCTCTTGAAGGCCAGATATCTGATTATCATCCTCCCTGTGAGCTGATATTTTTACTAAAAACGCTCATCCACCAAAGATGAAAATAAAAAAATACTCAATCAGCATTGTTCTGGCAAAATTAAGGTTTAGGATTATTTCAAAAGCAATGCCTTACCAGATCATTTGTCTAGGTATGAACACACTAATTTCTCTGAGTGTCAGCATCGTTACTGACTTGAAGAGCAGCATCAAGTGCAACAGAAAACACATCTGCTTTGCTCTAGTGAAGGCAGGTACTGGTGAGTGACAGAAGCAGCAAGGCACGTGAAAAGCCATGGGATCTGAACTCTGAGATATCTATTTTCACTAGCATCTCCAGCATAAATGCTGTGAATGGGCTCTGGGCTGGATCACTCACAGGTGGCTGATTTCATTCTCACCTCTGCAATCCATCTACAGGCATGCAAAGCATGGCCCTTATCTGAGGACTGTGGGTTTGGCACAGCGTACGCAACAAAAACATAATACATGTTATACACATGAGGATATTATGAATTTATTCATCAGGTATATACCAGGTAATCATTCTCAGAACAGAAACACCATGGGCAATCTGGAAACCTTCCTATATTGCACCAGCTGTGGTGTACAGGAGTCACTGAAGCCAGGTTAGTCCTACCAATCCTGACAGCATCTAACACAAACAACCAGGGTGCAGATCATTTCTGTTATTCTATAGTGATAATGAAAGGAGTATTTAGAAAAGCGATGGGAATATCACCCACTTATCTCGAAGTGACTATTGTTTTAAAAGATCAATAAGCTAAAAGCACATCACACCCTTTATACAACTCTTCCTTGTTGTTTTTTTTTTTTAAACAGTATTTTAGTATGTTCATGTGATCTAATAATAAGGTCTGCCTTAGCTTTGACTGTTAAGAATCGGTTTTGAGGAAATTATCACTTAATTTCAAAATTTCAGGCAGCCATTGGCAAGATTTGCAGACTGGAAGACACTAATAACAACAGTACAGTATTTTCTTTGGAATTTGCACATTAAACAGTTTCCTTTCTCCCCTCCATGCTGTACAGCGTCTGCATGAATGCGGTTTATTTAAAAGAAAAAAATCCAGTTTCATTTGCCGAGTTGCAAAGCCAAACAATTTAACCTAAATCAAGCGGCTGTCTGGAAGAAAGAAAATATGTTCTTTCTTCCAATTTATTAGGATAAAGTTGCCAGATGCCAAATCCATATATACCTCAGAAATAAGTGGAAAATTTTACATTAGAATACTTTTTTGAGAGGTGGTTTGTTTATATCCTTATATACACAAATAGGCAGGTATGTATAAAATGATATATATGTATCTATCAGCTTTCCCTAAAAGTAATTTTTTCCTATTAAAACATGAACAAAATTGATAAAAATCATAGGCAGCATTCAAAAAAATGTCACTTTTCTTCATAGTGACAGCTATTGTTAATAAGGTGGTATCAAGAATCTAGGGACACAAACCTAAGAAACCAAATAACTACCTCAGCAAAGAGGTTCCAGTTTCACCATTGCCTTAACTGAAAAGACAAACTTAATTCATGCTTAGAAGTCCTGCTTTCAACTAAATCTTTTACGATTTGTAAGCATTACTCATTTTGTACAAAGGAAGTGACTGGAGATGATTCTTACTGCATGGAACCTATATAATTAAACATTTTTCCATGAACAAACACACCAACAAAGCTTGAAATTGCAGAAATATATCCTTGTGGGGTGGGCCTTAACAGGTGACATAGGAACGTGAGTGAAAGGCAGATGCTGCTGCACACGGTGCTGGTGAGTTCATGCCAGAGCCCAAGGGAAAGGTGGAGGGACAATGCTGAACCCCGGTACCTGGCTTTGACCTGCCTAGAGGCCTCTTCCTCCCCCTCATCCTCAGTATTGGGTTCTGTGACTGGCTGTTCTTCTTCCTCCTCTTCATACTCTTCCTCCTCTCTGAGGTCAGACCAAGTAAAGAAGCATGCAGTGGGATGGAAAGAGAGAAGGTGGAAGAGAAAACAACATGAGTCCCCAGAAAAGGAAATGCAATGGAGTTAGAAATGGAAGGAAAGCATGTCAGGGAGGGGGCAGTTATGGCCGCCCTATGTTAGACAAAAAGCTACCTAAAACCTCCTGCTAATTATTTGTTGGTGCGAGGGTAGCTACCAATACAAAATTTTTATCCTTTCCCCTATTTACATTTTTTGTTATGAGTTTTTAAGACCCCAAGGATGCTATTGTTTTTTTCTTGAGCTTGACTTTCCAATTGCTGCTGCTCTACCTGCAGAGACATTAATGGAAATATTCATGACAGTACCACTTTGTTAGCCATTAAGCTATGCCTGTTTGGCTTAAAGGACAGTACATGTTGCGCTGGCATGGGAGAGCTGGCACTGACCATCACACTTTCTAAATAAACACAAATAAAACATTCCTGTTAAGCAACCGATAGCTCAAATGGAAAACAAAACAGGGTGAACCATTAAGTTAGAAGCAACAGGGACACAAAATCAGTTCAGGACTATTTGCAAATAGTAATATTTAAACTACTGATGCCAGTAAATGAATTATTTCAGTAAAGAATAGTTAGTATGGTCAAAACAGGCTTTGGTTCAGCAGTAATTCTGGCAGAGAGGAATTTCAAGACATGCATAAAGCCTCCATAACCTACAAACCACACAAGTAAAAAAGAAAACTGTATTAAAACAAAAAAGGCTACACTGTCTGCCTCTTCTCATTTATGTTTTTTTCCTCCTCAAACAAACAGACTCATGGAAGATTTAGAGAATATTCTCCTTTGGACTTATTTTGCATTTGCAGTTGATCCAGTTCTCCACTTGATACAACAATGTATACCACTAAGTTATGCTCCAGGCAAAAAATGCTACGTACAAACATTATTAAAGTTTGTAAGACACCCATATTCCTTGCATTTTCCTGAAAGCTGGTTTTCTTTTCCCTAATTCTGAAGGTATTCTCTGTGCATTTTTCTTCCCATTTAGAATTAGTTTCTGTGTCATAAGAATAACGAATAGTGATCAATGAGATCATGAACTCATGATGTAAAGGGTCAACCAAAAATTTGTTGCATTTGTATGGAGTTAGTTATGAACTAATCAGGAAAATGGCAGCACCTGGAACTTTTCCAACACTCTGGCGAACATCTACAAGGGTTTTCATCCACAATTCTTTCAACCATTCCTAAGGCATCACAGTGGCACATCTGTCTCAGCATCTCTCCATCTCCCTGTCCTCTCCACAAATATATACCTCCTTTACAGAGACACTTCCCAACTTCCACACATATTTTTCATATATATATATATATATATATGAAAAATGGAGCTGACCAGGGAATATTCACATCATCCCTTCTCCTTACAAGTGAGCAGCTCAAGACTATCTTTGTTATTCTTTCATGTAAAGGGCAAACATCTGCATCTGCCAGTCTTACAGCAATTACACTGACTGAATAACTCACGAAGCTCTGTGAGATCATGGTTCTCTGATAAAACCACAATGCATCTTATAATGCTGACAGCACGCCTATTACTTACAGGAACAAGAATGGCCCTGTTATTACTGTGTTTTAAGCTCCAACCAGGTTTCCAAATTGATGATGTCAAATTCCTCACTGACCTCAACTGTCTCAAAATGCTTAAAATTGTGAAATACTCATCTGATATGGTGGATCTCATAAATTTGGAAGGGTTCTTTGAGATTTTATTTGTTCACACAAGTGCATGGTAGTAAGGTCAGGAGTTTATACAATACTGGTTGAATTGGGAGCCACCAAGTTATAACTGCGCTGAACAGAAAGAGAAGCTGAAAAAAAAACAAACATCCAGAACCAAAAGGGTTAGGCCCACATTTAAGGACCACTTCATAACACAGTATCATCAGGTCCCTGAACTAACAGTTGCCAGGTTAGCAACCCATCCTGGCTATTTTCCTTGAGGTTTTGCCATCCTATTTTTACATCTTGTGTTTATAACCCTGAACCCACAGTCTCAAGTCTTGATATCAAGTCTTTCATATACCAGCAGTGAAAGCTGTTCCCTTCCCCATCTTTCAGAGTTTTCATAATCACTGTTTATCAGATTAGGGTCTTTAATTGGAGCCTGAAGGCCTGAATCTACTTTTTCTATACAGTCTATTTCCCTGGAGCCAGCTGAAGCTTGGAACTAAACGGGGAGTTACTATTCTAATTTTAGGCATCTATTTTTTAAAATGCTGAGCTTCTGTGTAGAAAGAGTACAGCTGTCAAGTGAACTACATATCAAATGCTACAGGTGTGCAGTAATCAGTTACAATACAGCCTTCTAGGGTTTCTTATTGCTGTGCAAAGTATTGCTCTAATCCATCACTGGGAAAGAGATTCCCATACAATTACCTTAATTATCAATATGAGCGCACTCTAAATTAAATCTACATAAAATGGCCTTCATAAAATTGGGAAATATTACCAGTGTCTCACAAAAAAAATTACTGTACCTTACCCTGGAAGAGCTAGTTGTCTGCAAAAAGTCTTGAAAAACAAGCAGGTTTTAGAAGTACAACAAAAACATCCATATAAGCCCAGGTTAAGAGTTTAAAAACAAACCAGGAAATGTAACTGTGATATATCAACTTCCAGAGCTATCAATGACATATTTTCCATAAGCACTAGCATTCCCTTAAAGCATATGCATATGCTTGCGCTAGCGTATGTATAAAGGACCTTACCTTTTTACATACACATTTCTTTCTGGTAAGCTGTGCAGTACATTCATGTGCTGATATTTTAATCTTTAAGTCAGTTACTGGACTGAAACTCTTTATCACCTGAAGACCAGTTTGGGACCTGTAATGTTTTGGTTTCAGTCTATAGGTAGAGACACTCTCTGCCTATGAGAAACAGAACTTGGACCAGGAGGTGATTTGACCTACATAGAGCTGAATGGAATGTTTACCCCTTGTCCTCCTTCATGATGGGTCGTGAACTATTAATAATGTCACATGAAGGAAATACTTTTGTCTGCTGTGATGTTTATCTGCAATTTTATCTCAGGAAGCAAAAAGTGAAGAGCCTGCTTCTCAGATGTTATGACTTGCTGGCCTCTAAAGGAGCAGATCAAGACTAACAGCCCCTTAATTTGTATATTTTTTTGAGAATATTATATTTCAAAAGAACTATACATGTGCAGAAACCCTGTGTGGCAGACTTGTTTCAACAGTTTATAATCAGACATTGACACGACCAGAATGGGCACTGTTTCCAAGCTGAGTATTTTGTTGGAAGTTAATCTCTTACTGGTTTTTGCACATATATCTGAACTGTGGATAATAACAAATAAAACTGAATTAACCGAGTGGGCCCTACGAACTGAGCATATGCAAATCACGCAACCCTCTACTGCTAGGAGCTCATGGGAGTACACCAAGCATTAGAGTAACGCAGCTGTTAGAGTGACTGGCTTGGTGGACTGGCACTTCCAAGGCTGCTGACAGTAGACAGCAGTGCCTGCTTGGCAAGAGCCAGCTGCTGAGATTTGAGACGGAAAAGATAATTAAATTTAGTTTATTTACTCCTGACCCCAAAAAAGGACCTCTCTAATCACCTGATAGCTTTTCTTCTGAAAGGCTGGAAATTAACTGGTACTTTTGTACCCTTAGGAACAGTGAAGTGGCTCTGTGCATCCATTGCCTTACCTTAACTGGTGGATTAATTTCAGAGATTCCAGCAAAATTATTTTTCTGTCAGGCCAAGGACTCTTTCCTCAAATCATCTTGAATTCTAGATCAGAAACTTAATTGAAGCTTTGATTGAAAAGCTCTCTTCCTCTGCTAATATTAATTCTAGCAGGACAGCAGGCAATTGGTTGGAAAAGGCAGGAGTGGGCTCCACATGTGCTGACTCCAGAGGTGACTGGTGCTGCGCACAGAGGAAGCACACTCCCCAGCATAGGGGAACCAATTTGATCAAGGGAAACTTCCACAGTGGAAAAAAGTGTGTGCTTGGAAGAGATGCTCAATGCTTGGAAAGTCCTCTTTCAGCAGCTAAACTCACAGTTTCAGACACCTGGCCTCTCCCCAGAAAGTGGATCAGATGCAGATCAGAGGAGAGGGGGGAGCTTACAAGCAGGAATCAAGTGTACTACTCTTAAATTGAAGAGACACAACCACAGATTGACAAAAGGAAATGATAATCAAGGGACTTATCCACAGGTTTAGCTGAAGGCAGGGGCAAAATCCATAAACCATATAATGATGGCATTAAGCACGCTGAAGACAGTGACTCACTCTCACAAGTACCCAGAACACCAAGAAATGGTCTCCATCTTACTAGTCCCTAGAGTTGAACAATGTTGTGCAGTCTCTGTCCTCTCCAGGCTCTCCCTAACCTCTACCCTTTGCAAAGTTTTGATGAAGACAGCTTGAAAAAACTCTGGCTTGCTTTCTTCTATTTTGTAGCCCAGAAACACAAATTTCTCACTTCCGCCCCTCCTCTCACCCCATCCCCAAAAAATCCCCAAAATCCAAACCAAACAAACCCACAATAAAAATCCCCAAAGATACAGTGAATAGAAAAATCAAAGGCTGTGCTGAAGCAACCAAACCCCCGAAAGCCAGAAAACAAGCCTGAGCGGAGAAACCCGTTCTGCTCTGGTTGGTATCAAAGGAAATTAAGATATGCTTTAAATCATTTTAATTCAGGAAGAATTTGACCACTAATGTTTGAATATGGAACAATAAAAAAAGTGATGGTCTAAGCCATAATTAGGCTATCAATGTTTTCGTCTGCACATACAAAGCACATAAAAGTTAATTCATGAGATAAGAGCACATTAAAGTGTCTCCCTTTTGGTATGATGCCAATTTGTGTAGGGCTCATTTAAACATTACTAAAGTCTTACTAAATATTTCCTTTTTAATTTTGCAGGTTATTAGACAAGGCCCTAAGTGTACTTCTGAGCCTTTTGTGACCATCCAAAGAATTATAAAGAAATTGCCAAGAAACATGAACACATGACTTCAGTGAAAAAAGGGTCCTAGGAGTTATGCAGTGACTCAAAAACTAAAGGACTGGGGAACTGTAAAAGTATTGGCCATTATTTCCACACTCTGAAAATCACCTTATGCACTGTTAATTGCTGATGAGGAATTTTCTCTCTCCCTTTCTTTTGTAATTCAGTCAAGTGCTTTTCAGTTTAGCTTCTTTAAATTACTTTCAGTCACCCTTTCACTGCCTTTCACTGGAGCAGCTCCCGACTGCGAGGCCTACAGGCCACATTTGGTGAAGTAAGACCACCATTAGCCGTTCCACAATATTATTCTACATGAAATACTACTGTTTATCTCACAATTTTTTCTTTCAAGGTTTCGTGTCCCCCCCCCCCCCCCAAACCTGTGTTACCTCTTGCACAACACTTTGAAAGCTGCTTCCCTGAACCCCTCACAGGTGAACAAACAGAAAATGAAAAATGTTCCATCAAAGAGAGATCTTTACAAGTCACAGTAGGTGTAATTTTTTTTTTTTTTAATTGCTTGCCATTGTCCTTAATTTATGAGTGAATTTCTACTTTCACAGGTTAGACAGCACAATTCATAGCCGAATTCCTAAGTCCTTGTAAAGCAAACAAATGCTTTGGTACACTTCTGCTGCTTCACCTTTTCTTCTATCCTGGCTGCCAAAACAGATTCCACTAGTCTTTTATGTGAAAGCCAAAAGTGGTTAAAATTTAAATTTATCGTTTATTATTCTGTATAAAGATAGAGCAATATACTTTCCTCCCCTATTAAAAACAAAACTAAAGAAACCACCTACCAACTCCCCTGCTCATTTCCATTCCACTGCTACATATGATAGACCACTGTATTTGGTGCAATTATGTGAAGATGAAAATACATTAAATCATATGAATAATAACTTGCTTGCAAAGCCTCAAAACTGGGCCTTCTGAACCGAAGGGAAAATAATATGCGTCATTACAGAGGTCAAAAAGCAAATTATCCTGGTGATTCTGCCCTAAATAAAGAAAAACGTTAAGAAAATATGTTGAGGAAATGACAATGCGAAGTATGTGTACTGACTATGCCTTTCTATTATGCGGTTCTTGAGGTTGTTGTTATTTTCTTATCCTTTAAATATGATCATAACAACATTTCATGCCTAAATAATATCTAGGTAACTCCTCCACACTTGTTTCATTGCTGCAGTTGGTTTATATAGGACACATCAAAGCAGAGTAAGAGAGCAGAGTCTTGCTTTGGCAAGGCTTTGCAAAGACCTCAAGAATCTCAACTCTCTGATCATTGAACAGCATCGCTGTTTTTACATTTGTATGAGCAGAAAGGTAAAGAAACAGAGTCATGATGTAGAGAGACTTTAGGAGCAATAAATACCAAAACATATACAGAAAGAGAGAAGAAACAGTGTTTTCAGAGCTTGGAGCTGCACATTGGTTGACACTTGAAGGTCACTGTGATTGCCCCTTACTTCAAAGGGAAGGATCAGGAAATGGCATCCTGCCAAATTGCTCTCATTTTTTCCTTCTCATCGCAGGGGATATGTAAAAAAACCACTTTCCTGACCTCAGAGGGTCATGTTTACAAATACTGGGAACATACTGTGGAGGTAAATTTTCTATGGCATGTATAATCCAGTGCATAAGACATTAACACGGACCTCCAGAGAAATGCGCTCACATCCTGGTTTGACATCGTATTTGCTCAGGTAGTTCACCAAAGCTACAAACACAGGGGAAAAAAAAGTAAAAAACCATTAGGCTAAGTCATGCTGTGCTTTGATTTGCCATGCAGCTATAACCTCATCTAAGTTTCAGTGCTTTCTTCATTCCTCTTAAAATTCAAACTGGGAAAATCTACCATTGGCTTTACACCAATATACAGTGCTGTCAATTGGATTCTGCCCATATACCAAGAGTAAAACATTTCCTTCCAGCAAGACCCACTGCCAGCAAAAAGTACCCCTACTACAAAACCTTACATTTCTACAGAGATATTTTAATTCAGATTAAAAGTGTTTATATCAACCTGAGACAGGACTAGGACTTGTAACTCCAAGTAATATGGAAAGTACTAAAATGAGATAAAATAAAATAAAAAAAAAATAAACCTCCATCCACCACGGTAACCAGCACTTTGATTTATAGCTAAAGTATTTACATAATAAAAACATTTCACACAGTGTAGTGGAAAACCATCAGAACTTGAAAAGGCATGACAAAACCCAGAATTTTGGCCACAGTAAATGCTAGAAAAAAATCAAAGATCAGTTACAGTTTGGGATGCTTGAAAATAAGGAAAATCATAACAATAACAAAAAAGTCTTAGCTGTATTTTGGACAAACCACCCCTGCAGGCCTGGCTCTACATGAAGCAATTTGAATAATCAGTTAATGGGGCATAATAGCCAGACTAAGGTCTCTGCTGTTGGTTGTTAGAAACTTGTCAGGAATCTGAAGTTAAACAGAAAAAATGCTTAGCATCAGAGGCTCAGCTGTGTTCATTGTTTTCTGGTAAAACCAAAATAACGTCACAATCTCTTCCTGCATCTTGACAATCCTCAAGCATCAGAAACATGCATTTCCTAACAAACAGATCCTTACGACTTCTCAGCACAGCTTTCCTTTATATAGACAATAATTTTCCAATCCACACTGTAAAGGGTGTGAAAGCCCCTGAGCCCAGTGTCCAGCAATGTTCAATGGCACTGTGTCCAGCCAGCTGTGAAATTTGTGGGAAACTTTGGAATTCCCTGCGCTACTCTTTGCTCAGAGGAAGAGTCGTAACAGCCTTCCAGACAGGACTCTTAACAAAAGCACAGTTCATAGGTACATAAATCCCTGCTGTGATTTTGCTCTTCTGCTGCTGGTTTCCTTATCACCGCAGTTCTGAAGGTCAAGTTTCTTCACACTGAAAAAAGTGGAAGCCCCAGGTGAACCTGGACAGTTGGTCTTCCTCATACCTTTTTAGCCCCATGGCCTAAAAAAAAAAGATAGCTTTTGAAATCCAGATTTGGTCACTGATTCAAATACATGCCCTTGCTCTGATGTGTTCTTAAGAAGAAAGTCAGTTCTTCCACTTGTTAGGTTTCAGACACAGGAATGCTGACAAGTCGTAACCAAGGCCTTATTATCTCTAGATGAACATGTATAGTGTTACATGATCAATCTTAGAAATTCTTTTTGTGATTTTTGATGATATAAAGCAAATCAAAGCTATGAAAAAGCAGAAGAAAATAGAGCCTAGTAAAGTGAGGTAGATATCTAAACCTAGCTATTCAAAACTTTATAAACCTCAGTCTTCAATTGTAACTAATTCCACAAAGCTTTAACAGAGGTATTCATTCAAATGTTGGTATGAGGCATCAGTTTAAATCTCACAGACGGGGATGGTTGCTGTGCAGTACTGAAGAAAGGGAAATGCACAGCAAAATGTGAAATATGCTAATTCAAAAAACTCAGAGGAGTACTTGCTTCTGGTCTGCAAGTATAGGGCTCCTGCAAAGTACCTGCTCAGTGTCAAGACAGCACTGAGAACTTCTGAATTACCTGCCTTCTACTCCCTTGAAGCCAGACATGACAAGACTGAAAGACAGACAGCCAATTTGTTTTTTAATGCTTATATAGCCAGAAATCACTGCATACAATAACACTATTGATCTAGTGCAAGTTCCATGCCACTCCTTACATTTTTCCCTGACTCTATCCATTGCGTGGTTGGAAAAAAATAGCTTTACTTTAAAAAGAAAAAAACCCACCAAACAACCAAAAACATGGAAGAATTTGTTTAAAAGTCTACCACTTAAGAAACAGCATGCTAGACCACAGACTGAAAGCACTCAGTTTGGACCAGGGCAGAAAACCTTAGGAGATGCCATCAGTGAAACATTTAAAACATATTTTAACAGGACTGACACCTCCACCAGGCTTTTTGGTGCTTTATGCCATCATGGTAAAAGAAAGACATTTTGAGCAAAGCAAACCTGTTGGTGGTCAGGACTGGCAGTTTAAAGTACCCTGCAGCAGCTACATGACCTTAAACCAACCTTCAGCCTTTCTTAGTCAGGAGTCGTTATCAACTTATTTATTTAGTAATGGACATATAAGACTGCGTTTCAATCTCCATGAAAACTATTTTAACACAAAGCAGATTTGGGTCCTTATTTGTTTTGAACCGCAGGCAAAAAAGCAATACATATAGTTTGAAAGGAAGTTGCCAAATGGATGAAAAAGGCCTGCAAGTCTTCCTTTTGGTTGCCCTTAGCATTTACGGTCAACTTTTCCCATCTCAAAACCCAAAGTCTGCTCTCAATTAGCTTGGCATAGATCAGAGCAGCTCCACTGACTTCAGACAGCTTTTCTGGATATAGAGCATTGTGAGACAGAACAGAATTTGGCCAATATTGTCCTTTTTTGTTTTACCGGCACCATGGATTTTAGTCTTTTTTGGAAGACATATCAGTTGACACAAAGCAGATGACTGTGGACAACCTGTTTGATGTGGTAAACAAAAGCAAAGTAACTGCCAAACCAGCTGACAGAGTTAGAAAGAAAAGAAACATGAACATTGTGGGAAGGAGAATGTTGAGGAAGAACTCGAACCTTCCTTCTACTGATTTTGGTAGTGAAGTCCAAAAATAACCAAGAATATTGCCCTAAATAAAATTTAGTACAGTATAAGAGTGTGACTTTAATCTCTAAGCATGTCCATCAGAAGCAATTCCACCGAACTTGATGGTGCTGATCCACTGTAAAACCAGACACAGACATCTACAACCACATACAAAGTTTAGATACCAGGAGGAGAAGCACAATAAGATTATCATATTAATATAGTTAAATGTTTCTTATTGGTAAATAAAATGTAGTGAAGGAATAAAGAGACTGAAACCCATTTAACAGACTATTTTTTAGAAAATACAGCACTGCAAAAACTTATTGCAAGCTTTTCTCCTTCCTCGAGAGGGACTAGGATTATGAACTAAAAGAAGGTCTTTAGGAGAAGAAAAATCTTTCCTGGGTAAAAAAAAATTACTTTCAGCTCAGAGAGGTAATAAGTAATTTTTATCCATTTGTAGATTCCTCTCTACAACATTAACAATGGAAGACGATGGGACAAAACATGCATTTCTTTAGACAAAAACAGGTGATGACTGCATCATGTTTCAACACCTGATTTTAAAATTTCATTAGAAATTGCACTAATTCCTAAACTTATGATGTTCTATTAAAATCCTTTAAACCAATCAATATGTTGCATCAGAGACCACGTGCTTTGATTTGAAAATTTAATTCCAGTAGGAATTCTGCAGAGAAAAAAAAATCTTTCCACTTAAGAGTAACTGAAACTTTATAAATATGTAAAAACCTCATGCGGATCACTCAATTTCACTATTTCTCTGTTTAAATGTTAATGAATGGAAGCCACAAAGTTTTTACTTTATTTTTTTTTTTGTCCCAGTTTAGCTATCGGGTGCAGAGATACTGTTGCATTCATCTGGACTATTTCACTGAAAGTTGAGAGACTCGCTGGGATATGATAAAGCAGGAATGCTGGTTTTCTTCTTCCTATGACAACTACAGATTTTGGCAGATGATGAGACTAAAAATGTGAAGGATGGAATCTGCTTTTCTGAAACGTTTGTTTACCAGAAAGCCAGTGGGATTTATAGAAGAGCCAACATTTAATTAGCATAGAACTTGCATCTTTGGGTACCAAAATATATTGTGTGGTCTGTAATGTCTGATAGGAAAAAAGCTGATTTGTTACATACAAGTAATACTCCCTTGTCTTTACCTGCTGAAGAATGAGGGGGTACGACATGCACAAGATTTTTATTTAACTAATATGGGAAGTAAAGATCAGCATTGCATACATTAATAATTGAATGCCTCATTCCTTACAGACACAGGTGAGCAAGTTAGAGATTTCAAATGGAGTTGAAGAGAATTTAATTATTTTCCTAGAGAAGATTCCAAGGAAAACTGCAACATGAAATTAAATTTGCTTAAATGTAGACTTCTTTCCTGGACTTAAACTTAAATTATTCTTTAACTTATGTCGCTGTGAAAGAGGGTGTGAAGCAGAACTGGATAATTTTATTTTGTTTCCCCCCAAAAACGTAGGCTAATTATTGAAATTACACTATGCTGCTCAAAAAAAAAAAAGAAGTCTTACAATACAAAAGAACTTAAAAAACTAATCTGATGTGGTTCTACCCCTCTGATACTAAAAATCAGCTCAAACACAAACTCATTAGGAGTTACTGAAGACTGCAAAATAAAGCTAATAAGCAAGCATTAACAGTGAGAAAGCATACTGGCATAAGCTGTTTGTCCTGCATGACTTGTATTTATTTAATTACAGTAAGAGAATTGACAATTTCTGTTGAGGTGAAGCATTTCCTCACTTCAGTGATATCTGCTCCACATCCATGGATACAGATCCCCATTCACATTAGTAAGTCATGAAGCAATGCCCAAGATCATGCACAATGTATCCCAGCACAGCAGCTGAAGCCCCCAGCTGTACTCACACTGAAGATGCTTTAAACTCGGCCTCAAATGCACTGTCATCCATGTCATCCTGTGAGACTACAGGGCTCTCAATCGCCAGCCCACTAAAGACCCGGCAAATAGGTGGTGATGGAAAACAAACATGAATGCATTGCCCAAATGCATGAAGAAAAAAAAACAAAGAAACCCAAACAAAGAAGCTATTATGCAGTATACAATACGCAAGTGCTGTTTAAATTATCTGGAGTCTTATATTTCCATATTGCCTGAAGCCATTAAATTTTTAGTCAACTCAGTTTGCTTTGCAAGAAGGGCTATTTCACATGTAACGCAGGATCTGAAGACTCACATCCAGTGCTAACCAACACAAACCTTCAAAGAACTTCCAAAATGTTATGATAAACACAAGATATGCTCTTCATGGAGCATGTTTTGGTTTTGCAAAATGCACCTTCAGCCATGGGATAAAAATGTCCAGATTTAGTTATCTGCAGCTTGTGCATCTCCACCTGAGCTAGTCAGCCAGATTCCCTTTACAGTCAACAGAGAGAAAGAGCTAGTTTCAGAGCATGACTCATCTTGGTTGAAATTTCAGGCACGTAGGATACGTTAGATAACTGAAGGCCTACCAGCACTTGCTGCACTCCATGGACATCAAAGGGAGGTGAGCTGATCAGACTTCTAGCTTAGGTAAAATTAATTCCAGCCCTCTTGTGCAGTAGTCAGACTTGCTGAGTATCTGCAGCTGCCTTTTTCTTAAGCATGCATGGCCCAAACCAACTGTTATGGGACTGGCAAAGACACCAGCTTTGACTGACTCCAGTGTTACAGACTGCTGCTTTACCAGTCTCTTTCAGTAGTTATAAAGAATTAGATATATTCACTATAGGAAATATATACAGTGTAGCCTCAAAGGAAAATATGCTGGAATGCTGACTGCAAAGGGAAAAAAAGCCTGAAAAAATTAACTGTAACATATATAGAACAAACAGCTCTGCATGAATGTGACTATGCCCTTGTTACAATCTCTTATAATGTGTGTATATTGATTATAAAATCTGCCAATAGATGAAATTATGCTTCGTTAGCTCCCATATTAAATGCTCTACATCATGTGGTTTGGATCCATTTACTTAGGGTATATGGTGCCAAAGAACTTAGCTACATAGATAAGTCACCGACAAAGCATTTTTTTATTGTTTGTTTGTTTTAACCTTAACGGAGGGAAATAAAGAAAAGCATGTCAGATTAATAAACTACATAACAACAAACACAATGGAAAGTAATAGAGGAAAAGGAAGGAGTATTTCTCCAGCTTATGCACTTACCTCTCACTGAGATCTTCAACGTGCTGTCCATGGCCTAGCATGAAGCTAGTGTTTGCCTGACTGCATGGGCTCGCAGGGGCTGATAAAGTGCTTTTGACATTCTGTACTGAGTGCCTGCGGCTACGTCTGCGTTCTAGCCCCCTTCGCTCATTTGTACCAACACTGGCCCTTCTTCGGTCCTTGCGCCCACTGGGAGGGAGGTCAGCACTCTCATCTCCATCCTCATGTCTTAGTGTCATCTGAGAAAGAAAGGAAGAAAGGTGAGGCTTCTGACACAGTTCCTTTAGGTACCACAGGTCTTCAAGTCTAGGCTTTAAAAGTTAATGGATCTCAACAGGACTGACTTCTATTAGCATCATAATTTCTGCAGGTAACCCTGTAAGTTGCTGTCTATCCATTAGTACAGTGTAGCAGCTCTAATAATGGAATTATATACTGATGCCTTGTACAGAACACTACAGGACCTGTAACAACACATGCATATATCTCCTAATTGTTTTTTTTTTAACACAGGACTTAATTTTCAAGGAAGCTGAGCTGTGTTGGACACTTAGCTCTATTTCCTTCCAAAATACTTAGCTGAAGTCTTGGCTGTAGTGAAATCAACAGAAAAAACTCTCACGCACTAAATAATTGAACATCACCCCATTTTCAGACATGACACTTGTTATGTTTGAGTGGAAGTTGCCGTCTGCTACTTTAGAAAGTGCTTTAGAACAGTGCCATCATTTCTTCCCAGCAAAGGAAGAGATCGGCAGATGTGTATGTAACTACATTCCTCTAAAAATTTTCATTCTGACAGAAATCCCTGCAAAGAAAACAAAGGAAAAAAACCCTAACAAACAAAACTATTTCTGTGGACTGGTACACAATGGATTAAAAGAAAAAAATGCAGACCACACGTCTCCTCTAAGCCTCCCAAGTTTTAGACGAGTGTAACTACTTTCACGTATGTCTTTCAGTGGAAAAATCAGTATTTCCTGCCAGTTCAGAAGTACTGTCAATACAAAGGAACATATGTATAATATCAGAAAAGAATGATGTTGACAATAGCGTGGCCACGGTGACATTTGGCATTAACTTCTGACACAGGGTCATCAGTTGGAAATAGTAGAGGAGTAAAATACAGGTGACACACCCAATATCTTGAACCACAGCACACTGCTGACATGCCAATGTGACATACCTCTAGCAGAAACAAAGCAAGTGCCTACCTCAGGATATATGAGGAGAGATATCACTGGCAAACACAACAGAGTTACTAGTGGTTCTCATGTTAAATGCAGCATAACATTTAAGTAACCTTTATATGAGAAAGTCCCAAATAGACAGAGTTATGGAAAAGGGCAATGTGGGTGATTAGAAGAATGTGTATCTCCTCGTTTCTATTAGTCTTGTTACTTGGATAATTCTTGCCAGAAATGACTTTAACAAAACAAAGGCAGGGGAAGTGTGATATCTCTCCTTAGGGCATAAAATGTATTTCGGTGGGGAAGAAACATTTTTCAGATGAAAAACATTGGCAGAAAAAAAAAAAAAAGACCGCGAATAGGCATGTCTAAATTCAGTCTGGTCATCAAGAAAAAGCTGGTACCCAACTAAGCCTACTGCTAATTTTGCAACCAAACCTTTCACTAGACACAGCATGAGCAAAAAACCCCCTGCTTTTAAGATTAATGACCATCTTTTAAAAAGGATTTTATGAGCTGATGCCTCTGACAATAAAAAAAGAACATGGAGCTCTCTCATTCTTATGTTTCAATTTTGGCCTGACTCTTCCTGCAAACTGCTATATACAAAACTTAACTGCTAAAGTTAGTGAAATGACATCGGTATAGAGTTGATGGAGAAAATGGAGAATCAAATCTACCAAATCCTTTGCTGAACTTAGACAGAGATACAATAATTTCATTTCATCACATCAGAACATGGATTCACATTTATATTACATTAACTTCAGCTTACACCTCCCTGCTCCGACACTTACTGAAGTCCGAAAAGAGGCTAATTATTAAGAAACTGGATATCCTACCCTTACATATAAATACTTCAGAAGCAGTTACTTTATACCTAGGTGGTGAATGTAGTCTCACTCATTACTCCACTGCTGCAAACTGTATAAGATCTGGTCCAGTGTAAACTCTTAAACAAGGACTTGCTGGGTATTCAGCTGCAGAATAAGTAGTATTTGTGAAGCTGAGCTCAGCCGAACCTTTTTCATGAGCTGAATACTTCTGCACATGGAAAGAACTTCTACTTACTTCAGGATGTGTAACGAGCAGTCTGAGAAAGTTTTAATTGCAGGCAGAACTGCCTCTAAGGAGGCTAGTAAATGTGCTTCTTTGGCTTGGAGTATGCCCCAGCTTTAGTACGAAATGCATTTGCATTAAACCCAACTATGTACCATAGCAGGTCATGTACATGAATGTGTATACTACTTCTAGCAACCAGATGTTTTCCTTTTAAAATAAAAGAGATAACAAAATTTCACCTAGGTTACATTCCTCCCCCCGCCTCTTGGCTTTGAAGTTTGCACAGGCTGTAAGATGCATAAAACAGGGCATGTTATGTTACCTCATAAATGTTAAATTGCTCAACTAAGTCCAAGTCTGTTCCTTTCTTGTTCAAGTGTCTCTGTGAAATAGCTTCAATGCCTAGCTCCTCCAGACAGTCCACCACGTCATAGAAAGAGTCTTGATCTGGCAACCCCGACAGCGTCTAAAAATCAAAGGAAAACCAGTTAAATCTGTTTGTTTTGAAAAGAACTAAACAAAGGTTTTAAAAGCAGGTGGCAAGTGGTGCTATGTATGATTTCAATAAAGTTAAACCCATGATGTAGGATTAGAGACACCGCTAGAAAATAAAAACAAGTGGCACAGCTTTTAACAAACAAATCTGTGCATGGTGCAGAAAAATGAATAATTGGCAAAACAAATCAATGTTGTTATTTCATACAAAAAAGTATGGAAAATGTGGGTCTTTAAAATACACAGTTGGATTCTTCCTGGCTTCATTCAAGTACATATTTAAAGAACAGAGAATGTTAAAGCATCGAACACAGGGATAAAAGCAAAGAGAGAGAGAGAGAAAAATGGTTCAGCTAAAACCAGTTAAGCTGATTTCCTACTGATTTCTCTAAATTTTGGCCTTAAGAAGAAAAATGCACAGCTGTGTGATGTCAGGACAGCAGGAAATATCCTGCACCATGTGCCTACTGTCCTCCACACCTGCAGCAGAAGTCATCCCCCCGGTGCACAAATCGTTGCATATTACAGGGATCTGACTCTCCTCCTCCCTCTCTCCAACTTGAAAAGTCTTACTAAAGGTGCACTACTTCCTTAACTCCTAGAAAATGTTAAGAGAGTTACTAATTCCTGGTTGTGGGGCAAGTTGTTAACAGTGACACGGGAGAAGAGCTTTTGTACGCTACAAAATAAAGAATGACAATAGTAACAGCTACTGAAAATGAACTGTTTGACTTTCAGAGCTTTCTATGGTAACTGCTCTATGTTCAAAAGAAAGCACTTTTCTTACCATAGTCATTTCCCTTTTCTTTTTTTTTTGTGAATCGAGAAAACTGAGAAAAGGAAGATGGTCTTCTGCAGCATACCATTCGTACCATAGTATGCCACTGCAGTGTATGCAGCAAAAGAGACTAAATCAAACCACTCACAGCTTTACTGCAGGGTGATGTGTGCACTGCACAACTTTTTTCAGAGCACAAGTGAACTTCATCCACCAGAGTCCGGCAGACACTCACAAGGACAACAGAAAACACTGCTATTCTGGCTTGCCACTGATTTCTGCTCATCTTGTGCTGATTTTTTACTGCTCCTTATGGATGACTCAGAAAAATTAATGTAATCCTGCGCATGTTGAGCAGAAACTACTGAACATACTGTGCAACCTACTTGCAGAGGGACATACACCTCATTGCAAGAACCAATTCAATTTGCAGAAACAGCAGTTTCTGCAAAATACACGACAGTGCAAACTGTAAGCAAATTATTCTTGATTGTATCACCAGATACGCTTACTCTGAAGTAGCTTCCTCTCTCCTATTTAATTAGCAAAGTAACTTGTCTTTGCTCCCAGTAGAGGAGAGAAAGAGCAAGAGACAGAGACAGCACATAAAAAAAGCAGGGCTCCTCAAAAAGTGTTTCATCTTCTCATGTCCAGGATGAGATGAACTGCACTCTGAAACTCCTGCTTTTCTGAAGCCTGGCTTTTCCAAAGAGGCTCTGAGCAGCAGAGTGCAGGAGGGAGCAGCTCCGCTAACTAACTCTAGGATGCTTCCCACATCAGGAACCTTTACATTCAGAAGAAGTGGTCTGAATTACGTGACCAACAAGAGAGAGGAACAGACAGCTGGCATACGGGTTAAAACTTAAACAGGGGAAGTTTAGATTAGATATAAGGAAGAAATTCTTTCCTGTTAGGGTGGTGAGGCACTGGAATGGGTTGCTCAGGGAAGCTGTGAATGCTCCATCCCTGGCAGTGTTCAAGGCCAGGTTGGACAGAGCCTTGGGTGATATGGTTTAGTGTGAGGTGTCCCTGTCCATGGCAGGGGGGTTGGAATTAGATGATCTTAAGGTCCTTTCCAACCCTAACTATTCTATGATTCTATACCCTGCCCTGTTAAAGTGTCTGATGTCTGGTGAGGTCCACCACAACAGAAATACAAACACCACTAAAGTGTTAGGATTATACGTTCAGGGTTATATGTTCAGGCTCTAATTAAGGATTTGTCTTGTCCAGGACAGTACTTAAGCCCCTGTATAAAGCCTACTGAAGACCATGAGACTAAATTTTCCTGAACAGTATTGAAAATAGATACCATGTATATTTTGTTCCTTCCATCAAGCACTGAATAAGCATTTGAAGGTTCAGCAAATGAAGCTATCACACTGTAAATTCAATGGAACTTTAACACCGGTATGGAAATACTATAACACAAAATGATATTCACCTATCTGTCTTTCTCTTGCTTTAGAAAGAAGTAGACAGCAACTACGCTGACCTGAGTATCTTCACGCACAGGAAGATTTGATGTCTTACATGCAAAAGGGTGGACAAAGAGTCAGATCTGTACAGATCTTCTTAAAATAACAGGAAACGGTCTTAATGTTGAGATGCAGATCACTCATTTTCAGATACAGCTTTTTAAAAATCTGAGCTAAGCCAGGGCATAGACAGGGAAAACAGAGGCATAAGGTAGTATTTACTGGCAAACCCTACTTTTTGTCAGCAGCCTTTTATTGGTTAATATAATTTTAAATCATGAAGTAGTGGAAATCCCAATTTTCACTGCATACTACTGGCCAGAACTGGGCAACTGAACTCCCAAGTACAGAAATCAAATAGTTTTCCTTTGCATAGTTTGTCATTAAATTCACAGACCCATTTTCAGAGCCTAGTGCATATCAAATTCAATTTCTAACACTAGAAAATTGGATGTAAAAGGGCACCACTGGTGTCACAACAAGGTCAGTTCAGTCTAGCACACAAGAAAGATTTTTGCAGTAACTAAACACAAGGGACATAAAGTGCTTGCATAAATGACTAACAAATTCTGGCTTGCGATATCAGAAAACAAGAGTGGGTTCCTATTTTCTTGGTGGCTTTATAAAGGAAAGAAAACTCACAAACAGTAGAGTGGAGGTCATAAATTGGGCAGGTCTTTCCAAGGTCCTTGCGCCTTCTTGAGTACCTGGTTAAGTTACAAACGATACTCCAATACAAAATACACATACAAGTCCCACATAGTTCCTCCTGCTCTGAAGGCTGAACCTTACAAAAGGAAAACCCATCTAGAGAATTAAAATTGTGTGTTTAAACCATACTGTGTGGTTTGCTTGCTGAACTATTTTATAGTCTTACTCGCTTAGACCAAAACTGGGATTTCAAATCTGAAACCATCAGAACTCAGGCATGCAAAGGAAGCATGAATACGAATGTTAAGACTCACTCATATGCCTCTCCAATTTTGGACTGAGTAAACATCCCTGAATTAAGATTTTTATTTGTTTGTTTTGTGATTTCTTTCTTGTGGGAAAGCCTGTGCAACTCTGAGCTCTTCCCTCTCAAGCTGCTCTTTCAGAACGGTGAACTAAACTAAAACCAAAACCCCACTCCAAGAGTTTTGAGCCTCCTATCTTTGCTTACCAACATTTTTACCAAAGCCTACACAATATGTTTCACCTACCACTAACTGTAACAGACCCAACAGAAAGAAACGCAAGAAAACTAATGAAGTTGTACTGGGGATAATAAAAATTAAATTAGAGTTTAATAAGAGTGTAACAGCGAAATGCTTTCCTAGATGATAAAACCTATCAGACAACATGCTCAACTGGCAATAGCAAAATATTCTTATAAATACATATCCTCAGTTATGTTTATGAACAAAACCTGGCATAGATTAGTGCTACGCTATGTGGGTCTTCAGACTGAAAGTCTCTGCAGTTTTTTAAATGCATGGCCCTGGATGATACTAGCTGGCAAAACTAAAAATTCGGTCTCATTTACAGAAAAATCACAGTATAAAGCAGTGGTGCTAAGAGGATACAGACAACAGAAAGTCCAACTGGTGTGCAATGCCTTATATGCAAATCGTAGACTTGTACTGCTTTGGTTACTAAACACCCAACAGACTGGGCTTCACTGGGGGCCCATGCACTAGACAGACATTAACTAAATCTTACATGCTATGGCAAAAAAACACTACACAGTTAACAAACATGCTTAAGAGCATTGGACAGGTTTTCAATTGCTTTGGGATAGGAAGAAGCCTGTCTCATGTATTTGTTTTATGGGGAACCACAACTTCTAAAACATCTGGTGCAGTCAATGTCAGACATGGGATATAAGATAATAATTTTTCCACTGTGGCATTTGTGATTTTCTTAAGGCAGGTCATCCAAAACTAATGTGCCAGCTTTAACATTAACACCACAGTGCCCTGAAACAGCACTTTTCCAACTACAGCTGATGGATGGACGGCTGCTGGCTGGTACTCTAAGCTCCCATTAGTAACCACTGGCCTGGAAGCTAGTGCTTGAATTCTAGTCTTACGCAGGACCTGATAAAAGCCCTTCAGTTCTTAATCCAACTATAGTAAAACATTAATTTTTACATAATTCATAATAATTTCTATCTATTTTTTAATGTATTTATGATATGAGAGAACATGCAATATTAAACAGAGGTAAAAAGAAAATCCACAGTAATCTTACACCTTCAAAGGTTCCAGTGTAATCTCAATAATGAAGAGGTTTTATAGTAGTTAAATAGAAAGGGAATTGAACGCAACACAGAATATTGTTCTGAATTTGACACATAGGTTGTGTTTTGTTTTTTTTTATAAAAAGGAAACACAAAGGCTTTAATCTGTCTGGACTTCAGTAATGAAATGAAGAAAGTAGAGATTAGAATAAGAAATAACAGATCACAGGAACTAACTGAAGGAAGATAACAAAGGTTATATTGGAACTTTACATAACCAGAAGCATTTGCATTGGGATTAATGCCATTTAAAACATTCATTAATGCCTAAATCCTATGAAATTAAGAGAGGGTTAATGAAATGTTAGTAAATTGGTTAAGCAACAAAAAAAGACATGGAAAGGATAAAAGGATTGGAGCAATTCTTATATCTGGGTAGCTGTGTTCTCTGCTCTTGAGCAGGAAGGAAAACAGTCTGTATATGTATACACGGAGAAAGAAAAAGAAGTAGAGGTATGCTTCCTTAAGAGAAATCTGTCGTGAGGACTCTGCCTGCATTGAAAACTTTGACATTTCCTCGCCTAAACAAGCTGAAACCATCTGATCCTTCTTTGTATTCTCTGGGGGGGAAAAAATTACAACTGTGACATGCTGCTTGCTGTTTTCTCTGTAATTATGAAAAAAATCCCATTAAAAACATCATAAAGCTGTCCATAAGCCAGATCATAATTATAAGTGTGGCATTGTGGGATTCCTCTCTTCCTTGATCTTCATAACTGCCTTGCTCCTTTGACTGCAAGATGCTTTTTCGTTTTGCGTGTATTTGAAGAACTACCTCCTCCTAAAAATAGCTTTAAATGCATCAAAAACCTCAGACTAAAGGAATCAACTATAGGATAATAAAAAAGTCAACAGAACAAAATTTCTGAAGAATTCAAACACCAAGCAGATTACAAGTGCAGAAACGATGAAGAGAATTACTTCACAAAGAGGAAGCAGTATGTGAAACAACAAGGTATAAAACTGAGACTTTAAAACTAATCGCCTCAGCTTTAATAGCAGCTACAGACAGAAGCATATAAAGCTGGTGGTGCTTTTCAGAAAGAGTACATTAGTGAGATAAGGTGGATTTTTAAAGTCAAGAAGATCTTTACTATCATGTAAGCAGAAGCAAGGGCAACATGGTACTGTACTTAAGTACAGTAACACCAGTGATGGCACCAGGAGAGGTTAGTCCCTCTTGGGCATCTTTCCTGGACAATATCTACCATAAGGAAACCATTTCATCAAAAAAAAACGACCCCAAAGCAACCCAAGGCCCCAATCATGTAGCCATAAGCGTAATAAGCTGGCAGCTTTATTTATAACCTCCACCAACAAACTCAGGATCTTTAAATGAACATAATGAATAATAATAATAATAATAATAAATTCTATAATACTCTGGCTTATTATGTACAACCATAAACACAAGCTTATTTTGATTTGCTAGTAGTATATTGATCTTCTGTGTGCTTTAAAAAAAAGCTACTTTAAATTTTAGTCATCCTAAGATTTGTTTAGGACTAGACATTAATTTTAAAGGATTTTATACTAAGAAATTTCTACAGCACAAGAGAATACTTTGGAAAACATTTGATTTTACTGCAAAATTATTACTACTAGAAAATATAAAGAAAAGAAAAAAAAAGTAACCTCATTTTTTTAAGCAGAAACACTCGTACTAGCACTCAGACCTGTGAAATTCATCATATTTGGTTTGCAGTAAAAAAAATTAAATGATCTGAACCAGAAAATTATGCACAATGCAAACTTATGTGAGCATGTGATCTTTTCACCAGTGCTTGCCTTCTTTTTCCCCTTGGATAAAGTATAGAGTTAGTTTGTTAAGTTTTGTTTTGTACTGGGTTGTCAGTGTTGGGAGAGCAGCCATATCGCAACCCATTTCTGCACAGCATTTAGCAAAATAGCAATTCTGCTCCCAGTTGCTGCCTCTGGATGACTGCAACAGAAGTAACAAGAATATGCCGATTGCTTGTCCTGCAGCTTCTCTGGGACAAGTCTCCTTTGTCATATATTCTCAACAGGGAAGACCATTATACAATGGAAAATACTAACATTATTTCCACCAGTTATGCTAATAAAGTAAACAAACCTTGTTAACCAAGGTCATGGCATAAACCAGTAGCTCAGTATCAACCCCGTCCTTCTCCTCCAGGATCTCCATGATGTTGGACCACGGCTTGGCACCTAGAAGAAAAGCAGAAACCATTGGTGATGGTGATAGAAATGGAAAGCTATAGCATCAACATTTATCCAAGACATAGCACAAATTGGAATGTTCCCAGGCAGAAGATCAAGTGGAAAGATCCAGCTTCCTCTACAGTCTCCCAGGCTTCACAGAGAGCAAAGTTAATGTAGACAGTGAAAGCTACAGTACATCCTAATGCAGGGATCTAAAATATGCCAGGTGGTACTTAGATGTACCAATTTCTCTCCCTTGATGATGAAGGAAGCTTTGTTAGACCAGTTAGATTAACCCTGAACTTCTAAAAATCAGGTTGGAGCAATTTTACCCTACCTGTCATAGGTTTACATAGGCTTAGATGAACCTTAAACAAAAACCTATAAGTTATGCTTTCAGTGTGCTTGCTGCTCACATGCCTACTGCTATTACTGAGTTACACTGCATTAGGATCCATCCTTTTAACAAAACAATGCAGCAGAGAATGACAGTTTTCACAAATCACAGCTTGTGTGTCTTGATTAAAATAAATGAGCAATGAGGAGGAAAGATTTTTGCTGCGGTTCCTACTCAAATTGTTTCAATAAATATTCCCTCCACAGAACTTTCTCTAATTTCTCCACTAAGGTCAAAATTTGTGCTTCTTGTTATGACGTATTTGCTTCTTTCTGCATGTTGATTTGCATTTGCATGGCCATCTGATGCCTAAACCAAGTGGTTTAGTGAGTTATTGTGCTGAAAACATTAGAGAGGCAACACCAGCCAGACTCAAGATAACCTCTTGCGTGGAAGGTGCCTTGTAAAACTGTCCTATTTTCTTTGACTAAAAGGCAGATAGCTGCATTTACTGAAGAAAAAAAAACAAACAACAACCAACCCACAAAAAAACACAAACAAAACCAACAGAAAATTCTTTTATCCAGGAAACTGAAGTAAATAATGGACTATAATTCAGGGTTTTTTTGGCGCAAAGCTAAAGGTGAGGAAAATGAAGCAGAGGGCTAACCCTAACTTAGAGATACCCAGCTCAACTACACAAGCATCCCTATGAGAGTCCTTGAATTTCAGAGGGAAACATGGAGAATATTACAATAGCCCACATCCCATAAACACTACAGGGATGACCATAGTTTGAGTATAATCAGGCAGTAAAATGCAAATGATTCCTCACAGCCACCTGCTGCTGGCTATAAGTGACCCTGAGGTTAGAAATCTACTACTCTTACAGTGGCAATGGCCACTGTTTATTCATGCTGATGTTTTATTAATACATATATAAGTGTGCTACACAAACATCAAATCTCTGCCTGCCCAAGGATCTTCATTTCCAGCGCAACTGCAATACACTGTGTGGAAAAACCTGTCTATTACTGAATGCACAGACAGCTATATTTCTTCTGTTTTCTCTTCCCCTCTTTTTGAGACAGTCTCTGATCTTTACTTCTGAATAATAAATCAGAGCTTCCTTATCTTGTGCAAAATCAAAGAAAGGGGGTGTTCACTCTCAGCTCTGCAGAGGTATTTATATGCATTACTAATTAAATACTAATTCAAATACATGGCTGTAATGAATATACACTCGACACTTCTTTACCAGATTCTTTATATTACCAGACATTTTGTGCGGTACATGTTCAAAGGACATGTGGAACAAATTCACTCGGCTCACAAATGATATATGATCAGCAGGAATGATATCCTCACTACAAAAATGTCTTCCTGTGGTTTCCAGTAAAAATGAAAATGGAAGAAAATAAGAAAGAGAAATTAAATGGGGAAACTGTGCCAGTCCGACTTATAATGATGCCATTTGGAAACAAATGAGTTGACAACAACATAAAAAAACATTTAATCCACTGCATTATTCAGTGAAAGTCCTTCTACTCAAATGTGCCTTTATTTTGCAGGCAGATTTTATGCTTATTGAATCAATTCTGTTTTGTTTTTAAAAGACAGCATCTTAGTGTTTGATTTTTCTTTTTCCTGAATATCTCGATACTTCTCCATTATCATAAAAGAGTATTTTCAGGATCACTTTGCAGTTTTCCTGTAAGGATGACATATCATTTTATTCTATTCATGCTCCTTCTCCATTTCAGAATACATTTTTTAAAACCCCTGTAATAGCTCATCCATCTTTCAAAGGCTTTAATTAAGGTGCTGCTGCTAAACAGAGGCAATTTCCAAAATCTGCCCTTGAATTTTAAATTCTTCATCTATCCCTAACCAAAATCAAGAGGAAGCAGTACTATCAAGTGACTTTGACAGAGCTACTCCAATTTGTACCAGATTAAACCTTTCTTTTCAAATCCTGTTTTTCCTAATTATGATCTCAGGCTGAACAGCGAAGAAGTGAACACAGAAATAACCGTAAGGCCATCTACCCATGTAGAGACAAGGCAGCTCTGGTGCAGAAGCCACACCATGAACTTACTGCATTACTATACTTGGGTTAACATTCCTTGCCAATATATAATGAGAGCCTGTAGTTTCCAACCTATGATCCAGACAGCATGGAATATGGGCAGATGTAGAGCAGGTGTCGGCTCTCATCTACTCTCATGCCTTGATTTACAAATATGTTGCTCCTGGAGAGTCACCATTTAAAGATGAGACCACAGGCTGATGTGATGAGTGATGAGGCTGGAGTCTACATGAAAAAAGATATTTTTCAAGGCAATATTTTTTGTAATGATAGGAAAACAGTGGAAAACTCCCTCTCCTTTCAAGCTGCATAGAAAACTTTGTGAAAGATACATTGGAAAACCATACAGTAAAAGAACTTGTTGACTTTCCTAAACACATTGGCTGCTGTAGTAAAACAATGATGGTCATAACAGAGATATGAAAAATATGATGCTCAATTTCCCTTTTCCTTTAAAAGGCTAATTGTATGGTGGAGAAATACCAAAAGCTCTCCAGCTTTTAATGGGGAGGAGCCTTAGAGGAACCTATTATGCAGAGCTAATTCTATAGCTTCCATTTTCAGTGTATTGGTCAGACTATTACAAATCCTGAAGTAATCTAAACTCAAATCTAAGTTTGGCAAAGTCTGTGTTAAAAACATAAATCCATTTAACATTTGTATATTACATTTTAAAGTAGTAAGTATAATCATTTACACTTCCTAATTCTCAAAAAGGTTTACTTTCCTGCCTGTCTCCTTCACCTCATTGTGATGTAGAAGAATGACGATGTAAAGGAATGGTGAGGTAGAATCCCAGTGATTCTTCTGGGAGCACATGGGGATGTTCCCATAAAGTTATGATTCCCGTGCAGAACTCTGGGCAAAATTGATGGGAGTGATAAAACAGGCTCACTGAAGTAAACCAGCAGAGGTCGAGTTTTGCATGTGCTCTCCTGCCTTCTAATGGGTAAAATGAGAACTGCCCGACTGCCTTTCACAGGCTTCTCACTGGTAACAGCTCATTATCGTGGCTACTCCCACAGGAAGGCAGGAACCTCAACCCTGATGCTACTTGCAGCACTCTGAGTAGTCATGCATGGTGCACAAACACAAGAGAACTATGGGGTTGCAACAATTAATCCTATATTAAATTAATATACTCTAAATAATAATGCTGTCCACTGTTCAAAGTCCCAGCCTTTTTTCACTTTCCCCTTTAAATGTTTTTATGTATTTAATTTAATGCTGTCATTTGTGTCTTACACAAAGTCTTGCTATCACAACTACTCAGTATGTGCACAGTATGCATAAAGCATGAAAAACTTTGCATCAGGCCAGACTCATACATAAGAACCACCACCATGTTGGACTGCCTGCCTCTAGTAGCCATAGGATGCAGAGGCAGTAATACTTTTGGAAAGACCTCAACATTTTGAGCTCCAGGCCATTTAAATATGAGTGAACATACACATCATAGCTACAAGCATGAGCATTCATTTAGTGGATATTAACCATGTGTGAAATGGTAGGAAAAATGAAGAATTGATGATGCAGCCCATTTACAAATAATATAACAAGTCAGGTAGCAGAAACTCAATTCGCTAACAGTATGAGATAGTGTCCAGGTCTGTCACAGGGCTTTAATCTGTCCTAAAAAATGCCTGTGATAAAGGAGACCCAGAGAACAGAGTGCAATGCTATCTCTACTTTCCAGAGCCTGCACAGTCCCAGTATGCTTAAAGTGAAATGAGATCAAATTCTCCTGGGACTCTGAAATAAGAAAGGGTGAAGGGAAGGGGAAGCTAGATGGAAATATTAGTAGCAGCTACTTCCTGTATGATGAGGGCCATGAAGTTATTCATTTACAGTCTGCTTGTATCTGAGAGTAAACCTGGTACATCCGTGGATCTCTCTTTGCAGATGGATGTATTCTCACGTAGAAACCACAGATGGGATTGCTTTGAAACCAGGCTGAATTAATATTGGGTTCTTTATGTTAATCATGTGTGGTACACATGTTGAGAATTATGTCATATCTCATCACCTTGTATGTACATGAAACGTTGGACCTTTTTCAAAGCAGTGCTAAACTTAATTATATACCTGCAAGATTTATGAGAACATTTCAAGAAAAGGCACATTGATTTTTCTTCCTCTGTATTTCTGTTCCATTAAATCAGTCATTAAAGGCAGGTACTCCTCAGTTACAAGCCACTAATTTCAAAATATAGCACAATAGAGCATTCTCCTGCAGAAACTGGCTGCTCATAGCTTGGATGGGTGTAGCCTTCACTGGGTGAAAAACTGTTTGGATGGCCAGACCCAAAGAGCTGTGGTGAATGGAGTTAAATCCAGTTGGCGGCCTGTCTTAAGTGGTGCTTCACAGGGCTCAGTACTGGGGCCAGTTCTGTTCAGTATCTTTATCAGTGATCTACGTTAGAGGATGGAGTGCACTCTTAGGAAGTTTGCAGATGACATCAAGTTGTCCATAAGCATTGATGTATTGAAGGTAGGGAGATCTGTAGAGGGACCTGGACACACTGGATTGATGGGCCAAGGCCAATGGTATGAGGTTCAACAAGTGGAAGTGCTGGGTCCTGCACTTGGGCCACAACAACCCCATGCAATGCTACAGGCTTGGGGAAGAGTGGCTGGAAAGCTGATCAGTGGAGAAGGACCTGGGGGTGCTTAATGATGGAGCTGAACATAAGCCAGCTTGTGCCCAGGCAGCCAAGAAGGCCAACAGCATCCTGGCCTGTATCAGCAATAGTATGGCCAGCAGGGCCAGGGCAGTGATCATCCATGCCCCTGTACTCAGAACTGGTGAGGCTGTACCTTGAATCCTGTGTTCAGTTCTGGGCCCCTTACTACAGGAGAGACATTGAGGTGCTGGAGTGGGTCCAGAGAAGGGCAACAAAGATGGTGAAGGGTCTCCAGCACAAGTCTGATGAGAAACAGCTGAGGGAACTGGGTTTGTTCCGCCTGAAGAAAAGGAGGCTGTGGGGAGACCTTACCGCTCTCTACAACTGCCTGACAGGAGGTTGCAGTGAGGTGGGTGTTGGTCTCTTCTCTCAAACAACAAGCAACAGGACAAGAAGAAATGGCCTCAAGATTCACTAGGGGAGGCTTAGATTGGATATTAAGAAAAATTTCATCACATAAAGCATTCTCAAGCATTGGAACTGGCTGCCCAGTGAAGTACTCATCATCCTTGGAGGTATTTGAAAGGTGTAGACGTGGCACTTAAGGGATGTGGTTTAGCGGTGGCCTTGACAGTGCTAGGTTAATGGTTGCACTCAATGATATTAAAGGTCTTTTCAGCCCTAAACAATTCTATGATTCCATTACATTATGACCTAAAAAAGGAACAAATACAAAACAAGACAAAAATAATCTTGTTCGTAGCTAAGTGCAACTGCTTTAAAAATAAAAATAACAATAACAAAGGAAAACTGGATATTTGGGGCTAAGTTATTTGCAAGAGTTCATGGAACAATGTGCCAACCCACAGGTATGAGAATCACATAAATCCTCTCCTCATGCTCCTAACATGTATCCATTTAACTACATGCATCACTTTTGTCACATTTTCAGTTGCTACTTAAGTTGTTTTATTTCTTTGGGGCATGTAAATGTTTGCCTAAGGCTATTATACAGATACAGAAGGGAACACACAGCACATGGTAGTGTGTTTAGGGTCATCTTTTCTTTCTGTTTTTTCTCAATGAGGTTTACTAGCATGTGAACAGATGGCAATCTGAACATGTTCAGAATACCACTGAGTTCAGGGAGCTGAGGAAATACTAAGAATGACTGTAAAAATAAATCATAGTGCTCACAATTACATTAATATTGCGATTACATTTATACTTATGGCATTGTAAGGTTTATTGGTTTTAATTCACAACAGAAAACCAACATGAAGACTTCACTCCTTGAAGTGCTATGCTGTTTTTTAATTGCCCCTGCCTGCTCCCCTGCCAGAACAGACAATTTAGAGTTTCTCTTTTCAATGTACTCATTCTGATAGCTGAAAGCAAAATCTGGCTACTTTCTCCAATTTCTGGCACCACCTTTCTCCCCATTCTCCAGCATTTTTTGTTTCACTTTTACCGTATCAAGTCACTCAAACAAGTTCAGCATGGAGGCAGTTGCTCCGCAGAGGGGATCTTGCTTTCAACCTCCATGTGTTTGAGACCACAACAATGGCTCTCCCAACCTCAAAAACTCTCCTTGAGGGAAAGGAATGTTTCTCATCAAGAGAGAATGCCCCAGGAGCTTAGCAATGGCTTTGTGGGAAGAACAAGAAAGAACCATTTTTGTTCTATTTATTTGTAAAAAATACAGTACACATATTCAAGTATTTTTCATAAGCCTGAAGGGTAACAGATTTCATAGTATAATATCTGCTCAAGGGCTTTATTTTAATGTAACAACAGATGGTTTTGCTTTTACTATAAAGCCTGTACTATTACTGACCTCATCTTTCTCTTCAAAGGGATTACACTGATTAGATATCATTTTCTCTTCTAAATCAGACTGCTGCTTCTCAGAAGGACGTGGAAAGGCGGCCTGGCCTGAATGAGCCTCTGAGGTTGGAAGATGCAATGAGGCTTATTTCATGTGTAGGTGCAGGGAACGGGCAATGAATGCAGTGCCCAGAAAGGCAGTCAAGTTTCTCAGCTTTTTGCTCCTCATTCCCACTGTAACTCATTCCTCAAAGCAATCTTAAATTGGATGAATACTTAAAACAGGCTTTTAATAAAGAAAATGAAGGGTATGTCACACAAAGCAGGCACCATGACAGCAAGTCTAGAACCACTGAAATCAGTGATGAAATGCCACCCTGACCTTGGTGGTGCTGGGATTTTGTACCCCCTCAAGTAAGGCTACTTACCTCTCTTTTCATCAACAGTAGATACTGCCTGGATTAAAAGTGGTGCGTTGGATTCGGTATACTCCACAAACACCACCAGCAGCTTCAGTGCTGTCTTCACCACCAGGCGGAACTGGAAGAAAAAAGTGAGACTTGTCATTCAGCAAGCCACAACATTTCCAGATGTGCTAAATTACACTGGGCAAGACGCAAGCGCAGTGCTCCAGATCTGGTAATAACGTGAAAGGAAGAGATTAAACTGTGCCAGGACCGAAAAAAAGGGAAGGTAGCCAGTTGGCTGAAAATTTTGTTCACGGGATAGTGCTCTCCTAGGGAAGTCTCAGTAGCCCATGAATCCAAATGAAAGCTTAACACCGCCACATACAATAAAAGGTTGAATATCCCACCTATGCATACCCCCAACATTGCTGTCCAAAGCTTGATGTACACAGGGCCTACTGAGCTAAGAACACATGTATTTTTTTATTTCTCAACACATATATTTCCCCCTTTCACTGTGAGCTTTTAATCCTGTCAAACTGCTGTATGATGGAATTATGTTTGCCTCATGCTTTCTTCTTTTTGCATATTACTATTTAATGCTTAAATTATTAAATAGATCTATCTTTACTATTTAACACAACTTGGGAGAAAGTGTGTTTAATCTCTGACTATCCCACCCTGTCACAAAATGTGTGATATCGTGGAAAAGAGCATTCTGCCTCCAAGTTTTCAAACTCAGTTTTTTGTACATCCCTAGGAGTGCGAGTTCAGCAAAAACTCAACATTGGTAAAATGCACCTACGGGAAATCAATAGCCAACCTATTACTCCCATCACACATCTCCCATTTCAAGAAAAGACCATCTATTAGATAATTTTCCAAGTGCTGAGTAAGAATTTTTAGGGAATTGCTTAGCATAGGTATGTAAAAATCCAGCTCTTTACAAGGGAATATTTGGAGTTTTTAATAAAAGGAAATGTGAAAGAGAAGGACTTTTAAATAGGCATACACTCTACATACACAGCTTAGAGGACTTTTACTGAGAGAACTTATTCTCGGTCAGATCAGCTATATCCTCAACGTAAATAATGGATTTAAAGAAAAATAAGAGGCGATACACCACTGATCCCAGATCAGTGGTGATACACCACTGATTCCAACCTACTGCTATTGAATCAAGCTCCAGAAAAGCAGGTATTTGTAAGCTTACTGTATTTTCTGTTACCTTGTTCTGCACCATATCTATCCAACAACGTGTAAGATTTTACTGCTACAGTAATGAGGTCATTGCTCCTCTGCCATTGACAGATTTTTAAATTCACTTTAGGATGCGGTCATGTAGACATAAGCCAAGCTCCTGGCTCCTGAAAATCCCTGTCTGTGCCTCATTACATTAAGCTGGTAGGCACTCTGAAATGTAACCACCTATAGGGAAGGGGAAAAAAAAATAAATCGGTACAGTATATTGATAAATTGTTTCAGGGATATATATAGTTTCTGTCAGTATTCACTCATTCCCATGCCCTCATTTTTTCAAGTCCTCTCAACACAACTCTCCTAAGAGACAAAGAATCGCTATTAATCATTTCATAGATGCACACAAAGACAGTGACTGTGTCTGTATTCTAAAGAAAGATTGCAAGTGTAACAGGCATAGACTCAAGGTATTGCATTCACAGAGATGTTCTAGAGCTCACTTCAAGGTAACGAGCTAAAATGCAATGTGCAGCTATAAACACAGAGTTTAGTATGAAGAGTGACCTAGGTATTTCCCTAGCTTCTTGGGGTTTACTTGCTCATGCTGATTTGAGCGTGATGCACTGCAATGATACTACCAGCAATGCAAAATACTCTGTGGTTGAACCCAGACTCTCAGACTTGATGTATCATCAAATCAGCTACTTCTAGGGCTGATGGCCAGGAAATCCCAGTGACAAACCTGACCAGATCCCTTAAGACACTTGTTTAGCCTTGGTTAAAGCTAAACTCCCTTAACCAAGATTTGACTACTTTGCAGTTGTATTGCTGCAGTGGTGCTTCACAGAAACATGAGGCAGTCAAATTAAAGGAAAATGAAATCTGATAACACACCTACAAATTACTTCTCCATGATTGCACTGGACATTTGTGTATTTGCCTGTCAGGCCAATACCGCACAGTTTCTGCTCTGCAATGACATTTCCCTTACCAACCAAATTCAACTGCTTAATAGAACATACTGAAAGAATTTCCAGCAAGTCTCCACTTGCTTTGTAAAGTAACTTTGTAAAATTGGAGTTACCAGATTGCTGTAAACAAGTCTAGCATTGACTTACTTCCCTGCTAACCACTTGTGTACTACCTACTAATCTGGTCAGGATCCTTTCCCTAGAAAGGAAATTTGGATATTACTTTTGATGATTCTTAAAACCTCAAGGCTTAATCACATGGTGACAAGGGGATGCGTTTACACATATGTACTCCATGGCAAAGTTCCCATACATTTCCACTTGATAGCAAGCAGTGTGGGACACATCAGGCTTATGTCTATTTATGCAAATCTCTTTCTATTCCAGAAAGAGGGACCTTTTGCAATACCTCTGCTCTCACTTTTGCCTGCTGACCATGGCAGCTGCTGTAATCAGGCACTAGTCCCCACACATGTTATATCTGCTGTGCTGCAAATCCTGTGAAGCCTCAGGACAAACCACTGCAATCGCACCAGACTGTGAATTGTTCGGGTGCCATGTGCAGGTGTGAACTTCCTGTGCTTACAAGCTAACAGATGACAGCATAAGGAATAAATACCACCCAGAAGCAGTCCTGAAGAAAACAAATTATTAGAAAAGCTGTTTTGCTTGCCATTTAGCTAGCAGAAGACACTTTAGGTTCAGGTCCTCAAACTGTAAATTTTCAGGGCTTCTCCAACTCCTCAAAATAGTCAATCAGCACTGGAAGTGGAGGTGTCTGTAGGTAAAATGGATGTATCTGTAGGTGAAAGTACATACCATGACAGCTTTCTGCTTATAGTCCTCACAGCTACTAGCTTTGAGACAAACTACATTTAAAACATGCTGTTTCCTGCTCAATAGAAATAGGATCTGAGACTGTTGCGGGCACTTTTAATCTTGCATGGTGCTTTGGACACCTTGCACAAGTACAAAACCAAAATACTGCAGCCCTAGACTAAGCACCACAACGCTTACACTGGGGACTTATTAGCTACCTGTGTCCCATACAACTTGTGCACACATTCTACAATAGGGCTTTTTAATACTGCTTTAATAGTGCTGCTTCACAGAAGCAATCACCAAGCAGCTGCACTGCCCCTTGGAAGCTAAGTCTTCAGCCAGCCAAAGCCTCTCTAAGACATCTGGTAACCTATCAGATAGTCAAACAGAAGGGCAGTCCAGAGCCGGACATGCTCACTAAAATCAACTTTGGTAATCCATCATGGCACAAAGAAGCCTCTGAAAAGTCTGCTCTAGGGATACTTGCTGGCAAGACCTATGTGAAACACGCTGTATTTTTATGTGGCCTCTAATATGATGCCCTACCCATTAAATGATCTCTTCATGACTGCTGCCTGTAACATCTCATACGTGCTTAAATGTTAAGTGTTGGGTATCACAACAGGAAGAGTTTTAACCAAACCAAGCCTGTTTCACAATGTTCAAAACACCAGAGCTATTTAGAAAGTTTCCATTTGTGATTAACTATGATGACTGTCAAAGTGGGAGATCCTTGTATCTTCATGAGTGAACTATAAAATGTGTTTGCAGGGCATGCCTTTTCAATTATTTATATAGTATACAACTACATTGCAAATAAAATAGTTGAAAATCTCAAAACTGGGAGATTGCTTAACAGGAAAAAAGAACAGCAATTCATCAACTTTTTTGCCTCCTTTTCTGAAGGGAAGCAAGAAACCAGTCACTGGTATCATTTCATTTCACATGATGTACCCAGATGGCACAGCAATGGGAGCAATAGAAACAAGTTTCATATTTCATTCATGAGTAGGCGAATTTACTATTCATTTGAATCACTGCTAAAAACTTCAGGAAGGTTTTTATGGCTGTTTCTGGGATTTATCGGGCTCTTATTTAGCATTGAAGAAGTGCACAACTGCTTGCTGAGTCAGCTTCAACAGCATCACAGTTCTTAAAATCCACAGCAAAATGACACTATTCAAACAGGACTAGATATCATAAGAGCAATAAAAGAGGTAGACATATACTGTGCTAGCTCAAAAAAAGTCCCGGTATCATCACTTTGCAAGCACTGGTGATTGCAATTAATTCCAAATTTCTATCCTAAGTATTACCACTTAGTTAAAAAAAGAAGGCTCAGTGAGGAATATATGCACCCACTGGCTTGGTAAAGGGATGTTTGTATAGTTCTGAGATTAAATCAGGATTCTTGAATGTCACAACATTTAAGAAATGTCAAAATTTTTCTTAAGCTAGAAAAGAAAGTCATTGTGTTTTCGTATCACATGTGAACCAATTTACTGAGAGGAAATTATGTTAGCATCTTCTAGCTAAAGATAAGACACAGCCAGCAGTGTAAAAGGAGGAAGAAAAATTATAAACCTTTTCCCTCTGACTTGCTTTATGTTATACAGTAGAGTTTGGCAGTCCCTTTCCTTTTTATCCCTTTCTATTTAGACAATCGGAAATGTGTTACAGACCCAGTTAAAGATACCACACAACTGGCTACAAAACCCATTTCTCATAGAAGGGCTTGCCCGAGTTAATCACTTGGCAGGAAAGGCTTTAGTCTTTACAAGGAACATTGTCAGGAAGTTCCTTGATTTAGAGACAAAGAAATATTTGAGAAGTTCTGATTTAAAAAATTAGGATTTTTAATTTTTTTTTTTATTTCTTTTTAAGGAAGAATGCAAAAGCCCAATTGAGTAAAAACTTCATATTTCACTGAGGGTGATGTAGTTGCTTTGGATTTATGCTATTCAAATTTAAAGGAGAAATGGCCCGGATTTTCAACTAAAGATTTACCATGGCCAAAACCTCCAAGGTCTAATCCAAGTGCAGACACGGCCTTGTAGGCCATGTACTTATCCTGTTGATACGACACAGCCAGGCAGAGCTGCAGCTAAAGAAACATGTAGTTTACCCAGTGTAGAACCCACTGGTGAGAGGTGCACAGAGAGCTCAAACCTGTCTTTCTTGTGTGATGAAAAGATGCCCCCAACTTTAGATCTAGGGCTGCAGGAAGAGCCCGCTGGCATCCCACTAACACCAGCAATGCAGCTCAGTTTTCTATTTCACAAGCAGATAAAAGCACCTTCTGTTCACAAAAGGAGGAAAGATCTTCCTGGAATGGAAGATTTTTTTAATATATATTTTAATATATATATATAAAATCATTTAAATAAACCATACAACATATATTTAAACACAACATTTACAATAAAAATATAAAAAGAAATATTTCAGATAATATACAATAATAGTATATTATTATGTATAATGATATATTTTAACATAATAATGTATTATTTTCCTCTGTAGAAAGGAAGGAAAAGAAAACATAAATATTGAGCTTGAAAGAATCTTCGAATAATTTAGGTTGGAATGGACTTAACGGCACTTTTCATCTTAGGTGAACAAACCCACTTCCCTCTTCCTCATATATGATGTGTTCTCACCTCATGAGGGGGCAAGGTTAAAATTGAAACTAAAACCATAACTTTTCTAAGTTATAATTTCTGATTCAACCACAGTTTTGCATCCAGCTGTTTGGTTTCCTCTCATATTTGTTGTTGCTAATAGCTCAAAAAGGTCCTTCAGCACCTGATAAAACTACAAATATATGCACACACACACTTCCACAGAGACAAAGAGACTAGTACATATGTTAAAAGAATATAGGTACTATACTACAAGAAAACCTTGTTTTCTCTATATACTTGTTTGCTACCAGCTTACTATTTTACTGTTGGTTTACATAGCTCTAGAAGCAACAGATTGTACTTCAGATTCAGCACTACTGGATATGAACAGTAAGAGCTGTCTGCTTGGTATGAAAGAAGGTTTGCCTCCAACAACCGCACAACACATTCATATCTTACTAATGCTCCAGCATAAGGTAGTCTGTATTTTGTAGCAGTTCCCAGAACCGTGTCTGTTTCTTTGTTTGCTTTCTTTTCCTGGAAGATAAAAAATGCACCTGGAACATGTCTGCCCTTGTTCTCAGAGAAACATCTAATCTGGAAATCAGACTGAAATCAGAAATCTAATATTGAAACCAGATGACGATGAGGAAGGACAATTTATAATCTTATGTTTGCATTCCCTTGCAGAGCACAGCTTCAGTAAAAATTAAGGAATTTACAGGCCGTAAGACAGGATGTGTACAAAGTGAAAGGAGGCTCTCAACCAGGTAGTCAGTGTCAGCTATGTGCATGCATGACATATAAAAGCCCTTCGCTGATAATGCATACATGTAGCCAGCCTTTTAGAAACAACCTGACACATACAACATCCCAGTATTTTCTGATATACATAGGATAAAAAGGTAACATCGACAGCTAGAACAAAGAGCTTTGTAAATGTGTTGTACAGAGCATTTATGTAACCTGCACAAAAATATACCAGAATGCGGGTGTCAAACAAATAAGGGGAGAGATATTAGGAGGTAAAACATTTGTAAACCTCTACTACTAGATTTGCAAATGCCTTACAGAACATAGAAGAAAACCAAGTTCTTCCTGTTCCGCAACCTTCTCCAAAACTGACATTTGAGGTCAATTGCTTCATTCCAAAAAAGGGTGATGACTCTATTTAGTAATCCAGTTCCTTTCTATTCATAGCTCCTGAATGCAAGAATGATCAGAAAAATGAGATCCTTCTGCATCACCTCAGCCAAGTCCTTCTAGTCAGCTTAATTTTCCATTCAAACTGTCAGCCTCTTTTAAGGAGAACGATGAAAAATGCGTAAGTCTAAATAACCTACCACAAAACTCCTAAAATGAGTTTAATCACCCTTTTCCAGAAGGGAGACAGAGTTCATATGTGCTGGGGCCTTATAGGCTGTTTTCTAGGCTTCAATAAAGACATATATTAAAATCATGCTAGACTCCATTTTACTATTCAGCCATTTTCACTCACATCTTCAAAGAGGGATGTTTAAATAAGGCAAATTAACTGCTGCTAAATGCTTTGCAGGCTCAGGACTGAAGGCACAACATGGAAGAAAGGACAGTTAGACAGAGGTTTAAAAGCCTATATGCTTAGATACAAGATGCTAAAAAATTATCAGTTAAACAACTGTCTTTTAATCTGAATGTTTCTTTAAGATTTTCTTTCTGCAGAGTGTATAATGCTAGGCATGGCAGAGAAATGCACGCATTTACTGCTTTAAACGTGAAGTTTCTCAGAACTTTGTAAATGTACTGCATAAAGATTATAAGGTCTGAGCACTGTTACATATGTGGTGTGCTTCTAACATTTATCTGTGGTGAGATTTCTGACATGAAGAGAAAGAAGGCTATTAAAAAGAAATTCGTCTGGCTTACCAACAAAACACAGGGATGAGCAAGTAGTGATTAGTGACTGGTCAACAGGAAAAGAAAAGGCTCATGCCTGGAAATGATTATTTACATCAGCAATCATGGGCCAGAAGCAGAAGGGGTAAAATGAAAAGAATCTGTACACAGAAGCAGGCAATTCATACAACAAATCAAAGCATATTATAGACCAAAGTAGCTCCCAAATGGATACATGCAATTGTGATGGGAGCTTTAAAAGAATATGTTGGGGGTAGAAATCAGCTCTGTGTTAAGCCATTTGTAACAGCTAATGATGCAGCTACATTTCTGATGCAGAAATCACTACGTCATACATAGATTTACAGAAATCACTATGTCATACAGACAAGTGCTGTAGAGCCCGGAATGAGACAGGAGATGCTAGAGGGGATTTTGGGCATTCCCCTCTCTCTCTTTTGGAATATCAATGGAATATCACAATCTTCCTGTGAGGTGCGAAGTGATTTTCTTATCCCATTAAATAGCCTAAAATGGCATTTTTCTTTGTTTTGCAACAGGATCAATGGAAGATGAAACACAAAGTGAGAGAATTATCTTGTTTTCCTCCCCTGCAATCAGACAAATCCCCTTGGTTTCTCCCATGAGAACTGTTTGTTGTGTGAAAATTACATATAATTATTCAGCCGGAATGGATGTCAGGGGAGGGCCTGGAGTTTATAGGACATAAAAGGATCAAACTTCTTTAGTCTCAGGTGACTCTTGAGGTGGTGTCACCTCACATTTGTGAAAGGCCCCAACCACAGATTTATCAGCTATTTCCCTGGTTTTGTCTTTCTCTTTTGCTTGTTCAGAAATTGCTGAAACAGAAGGTTTGGTTTCAATTAAATTTTTAGCTTTTCCCATTGCAAAACACAAAACAAAAATATTTCACTGGAAATTTGCCACCAGCTCATGTCCACAATAGGAATTATGCTTCAATTGTAAAGATTCACGCTTCTCACCTCAAATTGTTTTGTTTCATTGCATTCAACATGTTGATGTTTTTATTAACCCTTCCCAAATGCTGGTATCTTCTGGGACTCCATCCAAATGAACGCCACCAGGAAATGCAGACCTGCCTTCTATGTCTGGATAAAGATTGTCATTATATTATCTTAGATAATATGTAAAATACTTAGCTTGAGAGAAACCACAGTAACATGAGAAGCAACTTCTGCTAAAACTCATGCTAGCATGTAATGTGCTATCAAACAGCTTTTGATAAGGAACAGATCTTATTTCTTCTCTCTCTTCTTCTAGAAACATACACCTGAAATTGTTAATATAGAGCAAAGGTCCCTAGCATTTTCATGCTACGGATCACAGAGTAAGACTATCCAGTAAAGTCTGTTCATTTCATTAGACAACGTAACCTTGTCTGGGTACATACTAAACTAGCCTCATGCAAAAATAAAAGAAAACCACTGTGACGTGTATAATGTCATTCTAATGCAACTTAGCATCTGGAAACATACTGTCTGACTAGGTGTTTTTTCAGTAGTTACTGTAAATTCATGACCCTAAAGTCAAGATGTCCCATTTAAAGTAGTTTAAGAGTTCAACCCACTGTTAAAACAAGAGGGGTTTTTAGGATTGAGTCATATGTCTATTAAATAAAATGTGCATTCCTGATGGGCAGAATTAATGAAAAATAACCTTGTCTCTCTTGAACACTACCCTAATGATCAATTCAGCAACAGAAATAACAGTGATCTTTCATGTTTTGGGAATAGGAACATAAGTAGATAATAAGCAACAAGATATGAAACCACAGGGAATTAGAATTCCAGAAAATAGATGGATCTGCAGACTAAAATCAATCAGAAGAACGGCGTGTGTGTGCCTGCATAGGAGAAATTATTAAGGCCTTTTGGCACCATTTTCTTTTTCTTCTTATAATGATAAAGAGCTGCATGCCGAGCCTTCCCACCAGCCCTCTACATTGATGTATGATATCAGCCTTGAACTACTCTGTCCTCAACAGATGGTTATTGGGCTGAACCTCTGGCAACAGGAAAGGTTTGGGAATGGCAGTTTCAGCAGCTTCTTTTCCTTGGGCAGGGCCAAGCTGATGTTTCCTTAGCTGTGTTCCAAAACACTGGAAGACGAAAAGAGTTTTTATGAACTTAATTGCAGACAGGACTTTATTTTCACTCCCCTCTCTGAAATCCCCTTCATACCACACTATTTCAGCTTTTGTTATGTAGCTGCTAAGTGACATCTTGGTTTTTAAGGCATCTAATCATGTTGCTGTACTTAGTATACTCATGTCACTGTACTGAAGACAAAAGGAAACCAGTTTTAAAAGACATGGTATTAGATAACCTGTTACTAAGGCGAGTTACATGACGTGTTACCTCATGCAAAGCATTTTACAAGGAGTCGTGGAAATAAGGGGTACTGGGCACAAGTTACTCCTGATGAGATCCTGACTGGACACAAAAGCAAGATTTGTCACAATGAGAAAAAATAAGCCCTTGGAATAATCTCCTGAAGGAAGTGATGGATTCCCCAGTGTTGGATACTTTAAAAATTGGGAAGGACACGTACTGGGGAAGGATAGGGACATGTAGCGTAGGAAGGATAAGGTGCTGGGACATGTACTCTACCTCCTGCTCGCCTAGAAAGGTTGGACCAAATGATCCTTGAGGTCCCTTCCAGCCTGGTATTCATAGAATCATAGAACAGTTTGGTGTTGGAAGGGACCTTCAAAGGTCATGCAGTTCCAACCTCCCTGCAATGAGCAGGGACATCTTGAACTAGATCAGGTTGCCCAGAACCACATCCAGCCTGGCCTTGAGTGTTTCCAGGGATGGTGCCTCCACCACCTCTCTGGGCAGCCTGTGCCAGGATTTTACTACTCTCATTGTAAAGAAATTTTCTTCACATCCAGCCTGAATCTCCCCGTTAGTTTAAAACCATCACCCCTTGTCCTGTTGCAGCAGGCCCTGCTAAGAAGTCACTCCCCATCTTTCTAATAGGCCCCTTTCAAGTACCGAAAGGCAGCAATAAGGTCTCCCCAGAGTCTTCTATTGTATGATTCTATGAAGGATCCAAAAGCCAACTACAAATAATCAAGTCATACAACAATTCTATGAAGCATGCTGTGATTTATCACATTTTACATATGGAAAAGTTGAAGTACTGTGAACCTGACAGGCAAACAGAAGATGTAACATTGCATCATATTTTATTATTTTAAGCCTCCAAGTAAATATTTTACTAATGTGTTTTCTGAAATATTTTACATTGCAAATGCAGGCTTTAGATTTAAGATTAAATCACTACTGTATCATTTTCGTGAGTGATTAGAAACAATGTGGAAGAAAGTCTACCTGCCCCACATCAAATTTCCACACCAAACCAGTTCTTGTTCTGAGACCCACCTCCTATTATAGCTAGACCTATGATTTGCACTGGCTGGTCTGTAAGTGATGTAAAATAGAGTTTCCTCATAACAATGGTAGAGAGTGCCTCACAAGCCACAGATCTGCAGTACGTTTGATACAGGAATGCTATACAGAGCAGCATCTCATAGCTTCAGCATCTTCATGAAGTTAGTTTTCCTCCTGGCCAATTCACAGAATGGCCCAGGTGGAGCTGTTAGGTGACCCTGTCCTTGCTTGTGAAAGTCCTCACCAATAAAATGTGTGTCTGGCTTGGCTGAATTACAATCAAAGACAGGAAAACTGAGAAATAAGGAAATTACCAGAGACATTCTCTTAGAGTCTCCTTATAAGATTAAACCCATTCAAATACACGATAGTCATGAGGAGCACTCTATTTTCAGCCTTCTTTCCTTAGACAGCTGTGCTGTCTCTCCCATTGTCCTCTTGTAGACTAACTCTTCTGTGTAACTATGCCACCTGCCCACTGAATTTGGTCACATTTAACCGCAATTAAGCTATGCTCCTACCCAAATTGAAAACTGCATTACAAAAGAACCTAAGTCAGCATTCTCATAAAAGAAAAAACAGTTTCCAGGCATTTTTCAAGGAAGCCAGCCAGAAAATTAGTCCTCATGTAGCATTCCACCAGCCACACTGAAGGCTGTCAGCTGTACCATAGACAGGCATGGGACACATGGCAGAACTGATGGTTCTGAGAGCTTGTGGGATGGGAAGTTAAAAGCAAGGAAGGAGAAGAACAAAGATAACAAATTGCTTCATTAGTCTTATTGCTCATGAAACAATTTGCTAGAGTCAGTAGCCTTGGCGATGTCCTGTTTAAATAATATCAAGGTTGAGTTCAAGGGCCCTAGGGGAAAAAGCTATTTGAATCTGCAAGTACAGTGGAAAACTACTCTGTTATTATTCTGTGGTTTTATGCACGTGAAATTTGTTCTTTCAACAGTTCCATTAAAAAGTACTTATATTAAATACCAAAACTATGGCTGAGTTTATATAACTTCACCTGAAAACCCCTGTAAGTTTAATGATATGGTTGGCAGTGCTTTCCTTACACTGTACAATCCCATAGACAACATTTCAACAGCAAAACTCAAAATCAAGACAAGCTTGTATAAAATGTGTGGAAATGGTTGAAGACAATGTGTTAACAAAGAGTCCAAACTATGATATATTATCTATTGCGACATCTTTCTTAAGCAAATAGTTGTTAACAGGTTATCCTTTTTAGATACTCTAAAATGTAACATAGTAGTGGTTTCAACTACTGAAATAATAAAACTGTTGAAAGAGCAAATATCATACATAAAATCATGGAACAAACCCACCGCAAACTCCTCTTGAAAAAATAACCAAAGTAAAACTAGAGAAAGGAGATATATGTGTCTATATATCACTTATTACTGTAAGAGTACTAGTAGTTCACTGTGTGTATAGACTGTGTTCTCAAACTTCTGAGTATTGTCAGGCACAAAAAGGAACTCAGAAGAAGTGGTTTGACTGAAAAACCAGACCCATTTATGTACCTTTGGACAATCTGCAAAATAAAATTAATGAATAAAGCTGCTTTCTGAAGAGCATCTAAACACAAGGGAAAGAGTCATATTTCTACAGCAACCATCTATTTATCGCAGCATTCCCAAGTCTGGAAAAGGTGACTATTCCCACATCGAATTCACATCATCAGTATAGTCTAGATGCTGATTTTCCAAATTCACAGGACTCCATGATGAAAACAGAAATGTAACTAAGCTCAGACACATGTTGTGGGTTTCTGAGCTAAGTGGCAGAATCTTCCAAAGAGCTAGCATTTAGAAGCTGTATTTATGAGGGCACAAGTTACTGTGTAGTAGGTAAGGCACTGCTTAATTATACAGCCCTTCCAATTTCACATTATTCTAGCTCTCTCTTTCACTGGAAAAGGACACAAATTGAGATATTTTATATTTTGGTTTTCATAAATGCTAGTGGGTATGCAACTTCCGCATACAGCTGGAGAAGGGAAGGTTACATAATGTTATGGTAGGCAATAGTACTGTCATATCACAGTAATAACTATTTTGTAAGAGAAACACGTTTCAGTATTCAAGGAGATAATGTAATTCCTCTATCTCAAGCTACCTCCTTCCTATGACTTGTATGAACCAAACTCATCACATCCACCCTCGCTTTTACAACAATCAAACAAACATAGATGTATGCTTGGGTTGGAATCAAAGAAAAGAGGTTCCAAAGAGACCCTTCAGACTCCTGCTTCAATAATAAAAGTTGAAGTGTTTCTACATAGCTTGGGAAAATGAATTAAACCTAATATTCAGGTACTTCACCATGTCCAGATCCCACCTGCAGTTTTGACTAAAAGCAAATTTCTTTGTTAAAATGCATAAAAAAGATCTGGCTTTTACAGTTTTCTTCAAAGTATAAGACATATGTATGTGGGTACCACTCCAGCAGAAAAAGGAGAAGGAACTTTGAGTAATTCTCAGAAGGCTTGACATTGGAAGGGGCCTCTCTGGAGGTTATCTTGTCCAACTGCCTGCAAAGCCACCCACAGCTAGTTGTCCAGGACCATGTTTAAATGGTTAAATGTGATGATGATATGACAAGAACATGAGTAAAAAAAATGAGAGCCCAGGATTTTTGTTTTAAAGCACGCCTTATTTTTCAAAGCTTGGCACCTGTAACTTATTTCCTGTCTCACATGCCCATACCACCCCACAAACACACATATACTGAAGGGACATGAGGGTGCAGAAAGATCCATAACATCTGTTATTTTCATTAGATCACAGCGTTTACCTAATTTCCATGTAACGGAGGAGTCCCACCTGCATTAAGATTCAGATGCCCATACATATATCCAAAATGTATTTTCCAGTTCACAAATCACCTGTGACTTTTATGCAATGATATTTTGGGAGTTGTCTGTACACCAGAGTGTGGTCTGGGATTATAGTAAACATCTGTGATATTGTAGAGTAAGTGACTTAAGAAGCACTTAAGAGAATACTGTGTGGCTTGCTAATGAACCTCCTATGTCTCTCAGAATTTGTGCTTCAGTTCTCCAGCAGTACCACGGTGATAGCAATCCTGAATTTCAGCCTAGTTCAAGAGCACACCAAAAGGATTAGAAACATGTTTTCTACACAGCAGACTCAGAACATGGCTATGACAAGTATTCAAGACTTGGAAACTCACTTCCCAAACTGACAGGAGCAGTAGGGCTTCTGATCTCACACACATCTGCCTACTTTCCTGGAAATCTGGATGTACAGCTCAAAGATGAGCCTGAAATAGGCTCCTTATCTCCCAAGTGAGATAGCAGAGTCCCAGAAGTACCACAGGGCAACCTCCAAACTCAGCTGAAACACGACCATTCTTGCCACAGGTATAAATTATCAAACAGCAATGAACAATAACTGAAACCAAATATATGTTTGTATATTCCCAGAAGGCTGCAGCTATCAAGGTTTGCAGAAGTGGCAACCAGAAGGGAGCAGACAGCAGAGCCCAGATTCCTCTTCATTTACCTTCCTCTGCCCTACTCTGAACCTGAGGACCAAACACATTTGGTCGAGCCACTGCAGAGTCAGACACGCCTTTACTGTGGCACTATTTAATGCACAGTTCGGTTTCATTATTGTCAGAATGAAACATATTTGAGATGTAGCATTTCAGAATTATTCAGCATCTGGGACTTGTATAGTTTTTAGCCAAGTAAGTGCTACGGTCATTCAAAGAGCTGAACCCACAGAAGCATGAGATCATAATCAGCAGTGATTTGACTTGCATCATAGATCAGGTTTAGACTGTTGTTTTAGCTCTTTGGGAGCAGTACATATGGAAAGAGAGAGAGAGAGAGAAGAATTAAAAAAAACCCAAGCCTTTCTTTTCCCTGAAGTAACCACAACAGATTACTTCCGCTTTTTTTCTGAAGTCAAGAGTAACTGCAAGCAAAATCAGTAAATACAGTGATGCCCTAACGAGGGGCAGCAGTCCACAAAAGCAGTAAAATAAACTGCTGCAGAACATGATCCTCTGTATCCCAGAAAGATCAACTGAAATGCACTGCGGTAGCTGTGTAATGTCTGACGGCAATAGTTCCTATGGATTTAGCCAAAAGCAAATGTAACTGAGATTTGACCCTTTCAACTCAGTAGAGTTGAATTTTTGAAGAGGTGACTTTATTAAGAGCACTAAAATCACACTGAACTATTACTTTTGGTGTTATTTTACCTGCTTTTAGAAAATATTTTATTGTAGGCTCTCACTGCACTTGAAAAAGAACGTTTACTTAAGCATCTACAGAATTCCATAAAGAGATGAGAAGTAACATGGAGCAACTGTGTGAAGGTCATGATCACACTGATCACGGAAATACCAGAAAAAAAAAGTTTGTGGGTTTGTTTTTTTTTTGTTTGTTTTTGGGGTTTTTTTGTTTGTTTTTGTTTTTTGTTTGTTTTTTTTTAATTTTCCAAAGTCCTGAATCGGCACATTTCCTTTCATTAAAGGAATATCTGAAAGAATGTTTTAGGTGTCCACATACAGATGTTTTAGGTGTCCACATACAGATGTAGTTGTATAGTTCTTGTCTCTGAATAATAACTATGATTATGATGATTAGTAGCATTATCATTACTATTATTACATGCTACAGAGAAAATTCAGAATCTTGATAGCCAGTTGCCTGCTTTGACCAGGAAAATAAGATCTCTCAGCCTGGAAGAAACCAGATTTCAGTCTTTCTGCCAGAGATCTCTCTACTTCCTCTGAGTAGTAAAGCAGATGTGCCTACACGCATAATGCCAAATTAAAAACCTTTGCAAGCTGAATATCCTACTACTCTTTCCTACTACTGAGCCACAGTTTTTGTAACCCATATATCCACAGTACAATTCATAGGAGGATCAATGCTGCTCTAGTTCAGCATAACTGACTACAGCATGTGCTCTGAAATCACTTCTTGAATTGCAGTCCTTTGAGCTCCTAGATATCCTCTTCCAAGTGGGAATTGCTAGAGCCTTTCATATCCACCTGTTTAGGACAGCAGGGTGAAGGTTAAAAGGCAGTTTAAGGCACAGAGATGAACAAGATTAATCAAGTAAGAAAGTAAAGGCAAGAGGCTGCTGCAGTTTCACAAATGAATACTTTGCAGCCCAAAAGCAAGTTCATATTCGGTTCCCCCTAGAAAAGCAAACACATCAATCAACTAATTTTAAAAATGGAGACAGCCAGCAGTTGTAGCTTAACTGTTTTCTAATATGTTTTCCCCAGCCATGGAAGCAGGACAGTGCTCAACGCCTGGGCTCTGGCAGTATTCCTGAACAGGCTGCTGGGTGATCGGACAAATGCAAAGAACATAATTGGCAAGAAAATCAATGCTATCACTCTGCTTAAGCTAGGTATGTTAAAAAATACATGGGGCCAAAGTCAAAAACCCCCAAACATACTGAAGATGTATTTAATCAGCTATCCAGAGAGACTAATTAGCTGCATCAGGCTACAAATACCAGATAGTAAAGGGTAACGGCTCCATGAAGGAAGGACAGCACAACTCGGCTTGAATCAATGACCTGCACTACGTATTAGTTGGAACAGCTGTTTTAAAGCTCACAATCCTGCTCAACATTGTATTCTCCAGTAGCACTCTGTTCCACTCTTTTCCTCAGTCAGCTTATTCCAACCCGTCTGTGTCTGCTAGGTGGTGCTGTGGGATGGCTTTTCTAAGGCTGAAAGCTTGCTTTTTTTGTTCCCAGCACTGATATTTTTTTCCTTCTACATAAGAACAGCTGCAGTGTTTTCTGCATCTTGGTTGTACAAAATGTGTCCTGTCTAGTCTCCTTTGTTTGTCACTTGCTGCAGGCATGCGGTGGTCACCACTGATGATTCTGCTTCTCCCAAGCAGTCAGAGAAAATGTGTGTCAGTGTTCATCGGCATGAGTCCATACCGATGCAGGAAAGCAAGAACCCTGGATATAGGCAGGAGGTATTAATATCTACTATAAATGTTTCCAAATTTTCATTTTCCTTTGGTTCTAAAAATACAGGACATTTAAGCAAATGATTTTTTATTGACAAAGCCAGATTTAAAATTAAATCAGTCATGCACATTAGTAGCATGGTTTCAAGTGAAAGGGTAAGTCTAAAACCTCCTGAAGCTTTGAGTGAAGTATCTCCCTTTATTCCTTCAAAACACAACTCACTTCCATGAGGAAGGACAACCTACTGCAAAAACTTTAGAAAGCAGCCCTCTGAAAGGGGAGGTAATGGGAAGGATGCTTTTTTAGGCTTCATATTTGTACTGGAACTAGAGAATAACTGAAACGGCAGGATGCTATCAGTGCTTTAACATCCATAATGTTGTAACTGGTTCAGACTGACACTGAACTATTCAAACCTGTCAAAACATGCTGTGCTAATGACCTGTAGGTAAAGGCAGTCTGGTGATGTCCATCTGTTCCACATAACTCTGTGTTGGTTTAGCCAAAAATGACGACTAATCCTAACCCACCCTTCTGAGCAAAAGGGAAGAAAAACAAAACAATCCCCTAGATGAGTAATTGCAGTAATACTACATCAGGTGATGACATCAGGAAAATCTTGTGCTCAGTTTTGAGATTCTGTAGCCCAACGCCTTGAGACACCCTCTGAGCATTTGTCTTTCCTATATAAAACCCGCCCTAGTAAATGGCAAGGTTATCCTCTGACATATTCTACTTAGTGAACTGACATTTTCTGTCTGATGCTCTGCTCTGAATGTAGATGTTCCACTGTCAGAAGCTGAACTTGGACATTCACATTGCATTCCCACATAGAAGGGGATAAGAAGGGAGGAGAAGGGACATTGTGCAGGCCAGTAACAAAAGCTGAAGTATATCATGGTCGTAAGCAAGTTTGGCACAAATCTCACTATCAGATCCACAGCTGACCAAATCAAAAGGCAGTGCAGATCTAGAAGCAAACATATCTTCAGGTGGGCTATCACATCTTTCCCCAACAGTCACAGAGAAACCTTACTACAGGGGGGTTCTACAGTTCCACTATGCATGGAAGAGCCGCCCAACAGACACCAAACAGGAGAAGAGCATGTATATGGGGAAGCTAGACTGCAATGAGAAAGACAAAAAGGAGCGACCCGAGCGTAAAACACAGCAAACCGCAGAGAGTGAAGGTGACAGAGAGGAGAAAAAAATATGAAGCAGAATTCTATTCTCTCTATTTAAAGTAAAACAGGGTGAACAGAACCACATGAATTAACAATTCTGAGATAATTCCATATGTTAATACTGCAGGGGTTTCTTGTCCCATTTCACTGTTTCAACTTATATTCTGCAGGAAAGGCTGTTATACATAAAGCTCAACTGGGGAAGCATTCAAACTGCAAGTTAGCAAAGTGTTGCATTTCCTTCCAAAAATCACAACAATAAGATCCTTAGACAACCACACCGTGAAATCTAAAGCGCAGTGGAGAAAAAATGGCTTCTGAGAGGATGCTTTAATTACTAAACTAAAGAAGAAAGGAGCCACATGCTGCTGGAATCAAAAAAGACAAAGCATACATTTGCTATAGTTCTGTTTTTTAGTAAGAAACTCAAAAATCCTTCATGCTGGCTGAGGTATTAACAGCATTTTTTTATACTGAATACCATATTTTTTATTTTTTTATTTCATTAATATGGTCTTCAAAAAGAAAAACGGGAGGAGTGAGGAGCAGGGTGTAAAACCAGGAAGCATCTGAACTCCTTGTTCAATTGCTGTGATCAAAGAGGATCAGAATATGGAAAGAAAGTACACAGCACATCCAGACAAGACTCATTTCAGTGAATCCTGGGAGCCAGCTACAGAACTTGCTGGTGTCCTGGAAATTATCCTGAAATCTTCATATGTATAAACAGCCACTAGAGGACTGTAGGGGGGAAGAATAAACATATCAAAGAACCTTTCTATTGATCTTGATCTTACGAAAAGTAATTGAAGTCCACACAGACATCTTCCTTCCTAAGGACTAGTTCTGTAATTGAGAACAACATGAAATCTGTTAGGTAACCATGATAAGCCTTAGGGCAATAAGCCAGGGAGGAACATGACCCTTTTGAAACTCAAAGGTTTCTTGGGGTCCACTACCTGCTGCACGTGAAGCCATCATATATGTTTTGGTGGGTTCCATTTTTGATACAGCATATTTTTTACTGTTATCCAAGTACCTTTAGCTAGTAGCTGTTGCTTTAAAGAACAACTATGTCTAAATAAAGGAATGACAAGCATTTTTGAGTGATGCCAGAGGGACAGATATGGTAACAATTAGTATTAGGTTCAACTTTCACCTATGTATGTCTTCAACACATATAATCTGTCCTTCCACTCCCTCATGTTCTTCCCTCAGGGCTCTAAAATCTAAATACCAATTTTCCAGATGAAGGACCAGGGCACAAAGGGATTTGGAAACTCGTTCAAGAATGTGCCTGGAAGCTGGATTCAGGCTGGATCTCCCAATGTATGGACTCCGTCCCTAGCTGGGCCATTCTTCCAGGCTAAGCTACAAGCAAAACACTGGTATATTAACTGCTGTGTTGGCTGAACTGTCTCGGATCTGGTTTACATGACTCTGCAAAAAATGTTGGATAGCACTTTCTTTCCTGTAGGTAGGATTCCACTACTGCATTATATACACGGGAAACCAGCACAGAGACTGACTTAAGAAGAAAATTAAAGTGAACTTAAGAAGGCAATGCAGTATTCATTAATTCAGTTTCTATCTCAAGGAGCTTAAAAAGATAGGGTATTAAAACCAAACTGGAGAGATATCAAGCAGCACAGCTCTGCAGAAAAAGATGGACCCTATATGCCTCACATCAGCAGAAACAAAGTACACAGTGGATTCAATTCATACTTTTAGAGGAGCATGAGATCCTTGCACAACCAAAAGTTTGAACAGACTGTGTGGAACTTCTGTTGTTTCCTCATAGACTGCACTTGCGTTTCTGCAAAATCCTGTAAAAAGGATCCACACCAACAATGCAGGAAAGGCTACCTACAAGATAAGGAAAGGAAACCTACATTCCTCAAATCTGTCAGAGTAAGTAAAAATTAACCATAATTACCTTTTTAACAGTTATAACCCCCAAAGTATTAATATACACTGAAGAATGCAAACGGTTGACCACCACCTCTCTTCCTACAGAAGTGGAACTGCAGCGCACACAAGTATACATCCCTTTGCTTTCTGCTAGCAGAACGACCAAAAGCTCTGTCTAAAATCAGGACATGTAACTAAGCCTCAGGAGATCCGGATGCCAGGTTTGTTTCTTATACTGGTCTCACTACGCAGAAGGAAGAGGAACAATATAACAACTAGGTGACGTACCAGTACTTGGCACTTTCTGGAAACTTACCCATTCACTATGCTGCATTTTCTTAGTTTTCATAATGATCTATCTCATGTACTGCACATGGCATATACATGGGCCCTGCTCCCCATCATTCAAGGCCTTATTGCACAAAAGTACCTCTGCTGATCGTACCTGGAAGGACTTGCCCAGTGGGAATGGGAATACGAGGACAGAGGACAAATTATATTTGTTACTGACATGAGCCTATGACTTTGTTCTTTGACACCCATTTACTGATTAATATAAATATATAACACACAGTCAGTCATCCAACAGACTGACACAAACACTAGTTTAACATACAGCCGTACCTGATAATGCATACTATCACATCAGATTGAAAATGAATTCCTTACTCTTCTTACAATGCCAGAAGCTGTTGAGTTTGGCAGTACTGGTCTTGGAGAACAGGACTTAGGGGAGCAAGAAAGGATTGTCAACTGGCTTCCCACCAGGATGCCTCCACTTCAGGCCACATGGAGCTGCCTGCATGAAGAGGCAGTTACTTGTGCAGTTCTGCAGCAGTGCTAAAATCACCATGTAACTGGACATCAACACTACCTGGACTTTTCACATGCACTTATTTTAACTATTAAATAGATTAAACAAAGTACATCACTTGACCTCACTAAGCAAACAAATTTGAGTTTGGTGGCATTTCAACAACTGACTATGCACCACAAGAGCTTTCCCCGTTCTTCATCAAAACTTTCTAATAGCCCACATGCCCTCCACCAATCACCACGGCCACGGCCAGAAAAGATATATCCCTGTGTCACCTAAGAGAAACAGAGCCCAGAAAACAGGCAACCCTGCAAACTGAAGCATTATACATCTGAGTTTATGAAATAGTGCTTCCAGAAAATATTTAGACATAACTGCTTATTTTAATTTTAAATCACTTCTCAAAATGCAGCTCACTTAACTCCTGACTTAGGACTAATGGTATTTCTACTCTGCAAAATGATAACTCAGCTATCCCAAAAGGTTTGGCAAAATGACCATAATGTGTTTTACACTGGCCAAGCTGATTTCTGTGTTTAGAATATGCATAAAAATCTCAGTTGTGTACTGTAAGCTTGGATTATAACCAGCTGCTTTTTTAGCCTTGGAGAGACTACTTCATATATCTTCACTCTTTTCCATCTGACAACTTGAGATTGAAAATTTTGTATTTTTCTTCTTCAGGCAATTGATTTTCTAGTCAAAAAAGTTTTCACACTGGTGGCTTCAAGCACACTGGAAAAAGTAGGCTTCATTTTCTTCAGTCTCATCTCTCAATAGAGACAAACTTTCCAACTGTGCCCTCTCACAGGAATGCTGGACATAATGCCTGTTAGAAAACATTAGTAGCTAATACAAAATACTATCTTCTATTAGCTACTAGCTAGGGCCCAGTAGAACACAGTAATTTACTCACAACTGTTATCATTCACATTGGTAAGCACGTATCTGTGACACTGAACTACTGCAATGAGAGAGACAAAGGTAATTCTAAAAGCTAGTACTGACTTTAGGCTGGTTTATATGTTCTCCCCCCTCTTCTCCCCAATACTAGTACAACACTTGCTTTTTTCCTTCTTCAGGCCTTTCCTTCACAAGAAATCTGTATGTCTGTATAGATTACAGTATTTTCTGGAAATGTGTGGACATATTTCACTCATCGCTATCACAACATTTACTCATACAAATTTGAACACATGAGACTGAGTGAAAAGGTGGGCCTATACATTTGCCATTCTGTTGGCAGTTAATCATTACATTTTCCCATTCTCTACTTCAAATGAGTTGAAATCAGATCTCTGATACGATATGGGGGAACTATGTGTTTTCTAGTATCACCTTAATCTATGAGAGCTCATTTATCCCTTCAAAATACTCAGAAGTGAATGCAACAGATGGAGCTATGGGAATAGTTATTTCTGCAGGACTGGACTGCTGCAAACTCATGTTTGATGGACTGACTTTGAAACTCACCCACAAATAAGGTTGGTGAAGAACAGCAGCACTCATAACAGTCTGTCTGCTGATTTGGACAGACAAAAGGGAGTGCTTAACGTAGTCTGCACTGGCTGGCGTATCATATTCCAAGTTTATTGCAACATCCTGATCTTTATCTTCAAAGTGCTAATTAAATACAATTCAAAATAAACTCCCTTCGTGCAACAGCGGCATTACAGCTTCTGAGTGAAAGAGGACGGAAGCTCTCAGGCAGCCTGGGTGAGCATTGGCTCAAGCCCTTGAGAGGCAGGAAGTAGGAAAGTTACTGTAAATCTCGGATTTTGTTTCTTCCTCACACAACCATTTTCATAACAACAGTTCTGTGGCCAAATGCACAGAAGATTAAACTTAAGAATCATGACATGAATGTTCAGAGTTTCACTGAACTCAAAGAAATTGTACCTCTTCCCCACAGCTCAGGGCCTCAAGCGCAGGACAGCCCATGGGTGGGACCCCACTGACTTTAGGGCTCAAGGAGAGACCTCAGCTTTAAACAGAACCCTTGAAGGAAGCAAAGGAGCCTGAAAGCCTGTAAAACTGACATCTAACTGACATTTCTACCTGGCAAGACCTGAAAACAGAGCAAAACCAAAGGCTTACGAGAGTTGTGGCTTGAGGTAAGAGAGACAATACGATCTGAATAGCTTGTATGCTAGCTGTAGGTAGGGTCTTATTTGTCAGAGGATGCAAGAGTTTTAACTATCAAGGCAGCAGATTGAGAAGGCGACAACCTGTGGAATTAATCACAGTAGGTGCCCAAGTTGTGTAATTTTTCCTGGGTGCTTAATTCTTCTAACTGGCCACTTTTTCTAGATCACTTCCAAACCTCCCAGGAATAAAGTGCAGAAAAATTCTACAACACAACCACCTGCTCACAAAGATCGGACTGCATATTCATTCTCATCATCGAGCAATGTTAACTCAGACTAGGTCATCCATACACACAATATAATACCAGAAAAGTTAATGAGATGCAAATACATTGTATTTCCAGGATTCTCAACAAGAGAGTACACTGTATAGTTTTGGAAGTGATTTAATCCAACATGCTTTGGGCTTTAGCATTATTACTGCTACTATTTTAGCCCTATTCATTTCTGTTGAGCCTTTTACATTTGTAACTTTCCCCATGACTACAAACCATTATTTGGTATGTATTTGTAGACCCACTTTAAAATCCACTTGCATAAGATTTGGTGAGAAATTTCCTGAGGAAGAGCACAAATTCAAGTTATATGGTATTCTCTGCTCCACTTATGACTTCAATTGAACACATGCATAAATGATTTGTGAAATGGAGACAGATATAATCAAGTTCTTAAATTAAGTATTTATCCCTGCATACCTTAAATGATTCACTTGTAAAAACAACTTCAGGGCTTTTTGTGATGAAGAATATTATTTCTTTCAAAATTCTCTCAAAATGACTTACCAGCCATAGGTGTGTTTTAACATGTCACTGGCACTGTGTAGGAAAAGCAGCTCTCCTGGACTTCTCTTTTGAAACCAACAAATTCTCCCACTATAACCATGTTCTGTTTCAATGTTGAGGACTTTTTCCTTTTGCTTTGAAATATTTTTTGTTGAGGTTGAGTTTTGTTGTTTTTTTTTGATTGAATTACAATTTAAAACATTCAAAGAGTCATTACTTCAATAGTGAAGGAAGCAAAAGAGTCACACAAGGCTAAAGGAACAACTTGCTGGTTAAAGTTTATATTTAACCTCGCAATCTAGGATTCAGACAGAAGCAAAGTAGGAGAAAACAAAAATTAAAACAATATGTGAGATAGGAATCTTTAATCAACCCCTCTGCATCAGCCTGGGCCCAGCATTCCACCCTGTCTTCTGAGGTTACCGAGCACCACTTTGAAAATGGATTACTTTCCACTGAATACAATGCCAAAAAGGGGCTTTAGCTCCCCTGGGGGAAATTAGAACAGCCTGGATCATCAAATGGGAAAAAATAATCATTATCAGTAGCATTCAGAAATGGAGGGAAAGGTGAAACCACACTCAAGTTTTGGACTACTTAATGCCTTAGATGTGCCATTGAAGATTGAAGCAGAATGGCAAAAGCCTGTAGGTTTGTGATGCAAATGAACATTTGCTTCTCTAGTAGATGATAAAAATACCTGGGATTTTTCCAAGATCTTTGGTTCAGAAATGCACTTTTTGTAAACACTCGGTAGTTATTCCTGGAGAGGATACGGCACTGATACAGTGCTGTATGCTTTCTATTACCAGGGCAGAGGGAATACCAACACATCTGAAAGTATATATATATATAACCTCACAGATGCTAACAGATGAAAAATACATTATAAGGACTTAATATGGCTTAGTGCATGTATGTCTTTAACCTGCCGTCCCTTGCTTTGATTAAGATAAATTTTCCAACAGCCCTTGCCATTATTATCAAACCAAGACTCTAGCTGCAAGTGATCCACCATAGACCTCCACAGGGTTATGGGGTGCCAGCTGCCAGCGCAAACAAATGCCTCAGGTCCCTTTACAACCAGGTTAAATATAACTTGCAATACAACACAAAAACTTAATTCCAGCTTCAGCAGCAGCAACACACAGCTTGCAGAAACACCAAGAAAGTGGTGAAATATCATTTCCCAGATGTTGTGAGGTTGAAACATGTCAGTTAAGGCAACATCCTGGACAGGTTAGATTACTCACTTCAGATAGAAAAAAAGCAAAAATTAAGAGCAATTCTGAAAGCACTGTTAACTAACATTCATTGACTCCTAGATTTATCTTTTAGAAAGCAAACTATCTTGCATGAATGCCCCATGCTCCCAATGAATGCTAAAAGAAAAATCAGTTGATGCAAATATTTCCTATTCACGTAACTTGTAGCTTATATAAGATTGTCAGAGTCTTGGCCCTGCTGTAGCCCTCTTCTGCACTCCTACAGCAGTACACTGCTGAGCTCAATTATGTATTAAAGTTCACTGGAAGCCAACAGCATGAAACCATACACCCATAATTAAGTACATTCTTGAATGTTTTGTAAAACAAGGAAAGACTGATGAATTACTGCCTAAATAACTATTGATGAAATAGCAGTGATGCACATTTAAATTGGGATTATGCTGTAAATGTTTTATTCCAGGGATGTATTAACCATTGATGATTGAAAAGCAGTCCACAGACAGACTATGTAAGGTCAGTGGCAAACACTGGTGCGGTCACACATGGTTGGATGTGTCTTGCATGGAACCGGCAGTGGCTCAGAGATTCTGGGATGTGTGGATAATGCTCTTCTCTGTAAATAACATGGCAGAAGAAGAGTACCGTTATTTTCAAATTTCTAATCTAGTGCCTATACGATACCAGAGAAGGCTCCTTCTGCCCACTAACAAACAAGTCATTTAAGATCAAGATTACAAAAGTTTTACCAGACACATGCAAAGTGATCTTTGAACTGAGTACCAAATTATAGCATATTAAGACTTGTCAGAGCTTTTGAGAAGGGGAGAAAACATGTGTCACAGTCATGGCAGCAAAATTATCGTATTCCTCCTGCATCTTATCCCAGAACTTAACTGGCAATTTCACTATTCATTTTTTGTTCAGCAGTGTTAACATGATGTTCCACCACTTTTGCTGTGGAGAAAGCATCAGCATAGCAGGGCTGCACATTAGACTGTAGAAGCATTGCAAATTCCAGGGGCTCATTTTTCACAGAAAGTCAAAACCACCTTTAAGTGCATAAAGCAGCTGTCCCACCACACTCTGACAGTAAACCTGCCATACATTTGGTTAACTTCTGGGGGGACTTAGATCTCTTCCAAGACAGTCGAAGAATAACGAAAAAGCAACTTTGATGCTACCTGAAACCAAACTATTCAAAGCACATTGCCTGCATTCCTCAGCTGCAGGCACTGAGTCAGGACATGGAGATAATCATTCTGACTGGTGGTGGGGGAGGGAGAAAGGAGCTTAAGGACCCAAGAGCTGAAGTACTCTGGTCAAGAAAATCTAGAGAGAATTTAATCTACAAGGTAGCAAAGCAGTTGTGGTTCTCTCCCATCCCATTCCCACTAGGTGCATTAGAGAATTAAAATAATCATGGACATGGCAACACTTTTTTTTTTTTTCCTGTTTTGCTTGTTACATAACTGTAATTACCTTACTTTTATGTTTCTACCAATATAGGTGAACATAAATCAAGATAAATCAGTTCTTTCAATATCGCAGCATCTGTTCTCTGACTTGATAATCTGATGCAGCAGTGAAGTTTGCATATTGTAGAAAAAAATCTTTAGTGGTTAAGAAAGGCCCCTGGGACACCAAGCTCTTTTTTCTCCTTGTGTTATAAAAACTATCAGGGGAAAGGGGGAGAGCAGCAGCACATCTATGTCACTACACTATCCAACAGCAACTTTCTGCTACTCAGCCACTTGAGGAAACATTTCTGGAAATTTCTTAGCAATTTTTGAGCTGCTACTAATAGCTAACATACCACGTTCTGTCTATTGGTTCCCACAGATCTATCCCAAGCAGGTCTACGTGACAAGAGCAGCGGCAGTCCCTGAAGGCCTTAAACTTTCTAAAGCTGCAGAGCCAACAGACTGGAGAATGGTGTATTTGTGGTTTTACCTGCCCTATGGCCCTCCAAGATGGTGCAGCAGCAGATTTTGTATTCTGCTTTCTTTTTGACTTCGAGCAAAGACGACCTTCAAAGTGGGTTGTGCACTATATAAATCACTGCAGCACTAGAGAAGACAAACTCAAGTGGCATATATTCTGATCTTCAGCTTTTGCCTCCTTGTAGGCAGGGACCAACAAATATTCTCCTGTAGACAGGTACCAGACTTTGTCTTCTAGAAGACATTAAGAAGCATTTCTTTACTGAGAGGGTGGTCAAACACTGCAGCAGGCTTCCTAGACACGTGGACGATGCCTCAAGCCTCTCAGTGTTTAAAAGGCATTTGGACAATGCTCTTGATTAACATGCTTTGACTTTTGGTCAGCCCCGAACTGGTCAGGCAGTTGGACTACATCATAGGTGTGGATCCCTTCCAACTGAATTCTTCTATCTAATTCTGTTCTGGTCTAAGAAGGAAGCCTATCCTTCTCTGTTCTGTTCCAAAGAGGAAGTCACTCTGAATTGTCCTCCCTCAGTGCTCAACAAAGTTGACCAGTATAGAATGGTGAAACTGTAGAAAAGAATTGCATTCATAAAATAGAAAGGTGAAAAAAAAAAACAGCCCAAAAAAATGGTTCCAAAGAATGTCTTGGGAATGACAACTGCAAGACTAAAAAAATCTGTTCCATGGTCAACTCTAATGGCAGCACAGACAGTAATGAGGGCATGTTAGGTATATTTGCTTCTAAAAGTAGAGTATGTGCCAAAAGCACAAAAGAGTATAAAAGGGGTCAAAAAGAAGTAACAGCTCAGTGTGCTCTGGTTTCTATGAAGAGTGTTATGTACTCATTTAGAATCTCAAGGCAGTCTGTTTCTACCCTAAATGCATATGTAATACAAATAAAATGCATTTAAAAAACAGCAAAATCATATAAAAGAGAATTTTGGAGAGTGTCTTACCTTCGACCCAATAAGTGTGTACAGCCACTGGATGGTTTCATTATGATTTATTACTCCATTCATGCCATCGACATAGAGCATGATCTGCCCCAAAGCTATTGTAAAGAAAAGAGATAAAATGCAAATCAGACCTGGCAAATAGTTTTTAAAATCCTAAACATTGCTGGCAATTTTCTGTAAGCCAGGTTTTCCAGAGACGTGGGGAGCTCAACTAAAGAAACATATATTGGGCAAGATTGTGCTGGATGAAATCCTGGGCAACTGCAGTAACTTTACTGACTTCATCTGGATGATATAAGTGTGAATTTCATCCAGGGACAAGCACAGGCATGTGTTCTTTCCTAGAAGATACCACATTTTATTGCCCCAAAATCTGCAAACAGTATTCTACACGCTGCTTATTGCTGCAGAAGTTCCATCAGCTACAATACTCTACACCTTGTGAGCCAAGAGTTTTTAATTATTTATTTCAGGACCATATAATATTTGGAATTAATATATTTGGATTGACTGTTTCAGTGAATTCCCATAACATGAAATGAAAGCAGGGCAATTAACACCAATAAGGACAGCAAATATTCACCACTGCACAGTGCTTTCTTCCGAGTTTTGCATTTTAGGAAGAAAATTCAACAAACAAAGCCTGGTTAACAAAGAAGCACCACTATTCATCTATTCTAAAGCATATGAATTTCAAATCATGCTAGTAAAATATTTCCTAGCAGTAATTCCACAGTTTGCTATTCTGATAATATGAGACTTTCTAGAGACAACAGCTATTAAATCTTTCCTGACTGATAAGGACAGACATTTTTCGTACGGATTATGAAAAGTGGATTAGCGAAATGCATCTGTCATCTTCAAAAGTTTCCACTGTTAGATCTTCTGCTTTATAGCATGAGATCAAAGCACAGTGGGATGAAAAAGAAACCACTGATGTAACACCTTTCAGCACAGCCTGTTGGCATAACAACTCAATTATCTAATGCACAACCTGATGAGTCCCTAGTGCACTGCTTTATTGGGGGGGGGGGGGGGGAAGAGAAGGAAAAAGTCCACAGGGTGAGGAAAATTATGATGTTATTAATCTTCCAAACACATTCCAAATGTTTGCTAACTTTTGCACAGGTTGTGCACAGTGCAGCATCACTTTACTTGATGGCAGACTTTTCAAAGACATAATTGTTAGGCAAACCCTTAAGTACCCACTATGGCTAAGCAGCTAACTCATTTTTTCACTGTCTTCTCCTTTTACCTTTGCTTTAGTTGGTTGACTTACAGTTTAAAAAAAAAAAAGAACAGGTACTAATTTTAGGTACTTATATTCCTTATCTAATCTGTTACACCAGGCTAGAAACAAATTCACCCTACATAGTCAATGGAGATGGAGAAAAAGTAAGAAGAGGGCTATGGCAAGGAGATAACTCTTATCTTAGGCAGGCCTCATTGCCGCTCTACAGGAAGCAATGATTTACTACCCTCCAAAGACGTGTGTCTCAGGTGAATAAAATCAGGTGGCAGGGACACAGGCCCAAGTGTTTAAGTAAATTAAAAGATGCAAGCTAGCCAGTAAAAAGAGATAAGAGTTACACTACCTGAATTAATGGCTGCTTTGAAGCATTTCCTGGCAGGTAGAGAAAAGAGAAGAATACTGCTATCCCAGTGGTAATCAGAGAAAGTTTTAATTCTTGTTTTTACTTCCTTGCAATGCTAAAAAGAGTTGGCTGTTGATTAGAATGAGATCCAGTCATGACAAGGTCACTAACTTCCCCCTTTTTTTTTTCTCTTGCAAATTTTTGGTTGGGGGTGAAGGGATTTAATTTGAATTTGAAACAAATATGAAACAAATTTTACTATTTGTGCACGCTTTCCAAATTAATATAGAAATCAAAGACAGCAACAAGTCTGCTTTTAAAGGGAAAACATACACACAATATAAAATTACTCCATTGCTCATACTTAAGACCAGTTAGACTGAATGCATAAGTGAGATCTGGGATGCATTAGTCTTCAGCCTCTTAATGTGCCCCCCATCCCCCCGAGTTTTAAGGATTCCTGACAATTTTCATTTGCTACCACTAATCTTGCCCCATCCTTCACCCTCCCCTCCCCTTGTTATTATGATAAAAAATATACGGCAGTATCTCTGCCTTTCCACAGAATGGGTCTTCTGGATGAAGGTGACAAATTAGTAACACATAAAAAAAACTCCACTACTGCTGCCTTTTGAACAATTGACCAATAAGATTTACAACATAAAGAATTATAAAAGATGCCATGAAATGACCAGATGGAGATAGGTTTGCTGTGGAGCCATGCTGACCACATCCAAGTGATGATGATCCCAGTCATGACTCCAGTAATTATCTGTCACACATCGACTTATCAGCTGCTGAGAGACCTTAAGGTGGAACTTACCGCTATTTCCTGCCTTTGGGGTCATAAAAATGAAAGTAAGACATGATGAGCAGGGTTGAGAAGTCAACTTTCATTATAAGGAAGAGTAAATTAGGGAGGCTTTGCATATAGTTTGCAAAAGCCAATGACTTAAAAATTCTTAGTAAAAGAAATGCAAGAGAAGACTCAAAAGCAGGAAGATGCTGGTTTTCATACCATGTCAAGTGTCTGTGCTGACGGGGAAAAGGTAACACCTAGTAATCAGAAAACAGCGGCAAAATGGAAAAGGCCATCAAAGATGCTTGCGTAGGAGCTGGTGGACTGGAAGCTCTCAGGCTCTCCCAGGGCTCGGGTCTGGCTGAGTAGGACACATCAGTTTTACACCAAATGTAAACAGACTTGCCACAGGACACTGCTTTATATTCTTTCAGCTGGTCTACCCAACTGATAGCCTACCTCCCAGACCATGGTCATAGTCTGCTGAAATGGCTGTGGCTACAGTGCAAATTCCACATACTCACAGCCCTGCACGTGCAAGTTGGCATGCATGCATGCCCAACAGGCAGAACCTTGCCAAGACAGGGCACGTTACTTTGTAAGGCGATCTGAGGTCGTTTGGAAGGCTAATCTAGTCCAAAATCATTTAAGTTTGCATTTGTACGTGCCCGTTCAACTAAACTTTTTTTCTTCTCTTTTCACTGAAAAATGAGGAGGCTATTTAATCCACTTAATCCCATCTCTCAGTTAACTGGAATTCTTTTTGGAAGTATATCAACAACCTACTTGCATTAAAGCTTGCTATTGTGTAACAGGGGGCTGGGAAGGGGGGGTTAAATATGGAGCAGACTAAATTTGGAATTTCTTTGTTCCCCACTACCCTTGTCAAACCCTTAATCTTATACGAAAGTAGTGTGTGATTTTACCAATAGCTATTTTCAAGTGGAAAATTGCTGGATTTCTTAAGAAAGGCTTAGGCTACAAAGGGATGGACCAGCCAGAAATTTCACAGATTTCTGGGAAATAAGAGGTCTACAAAAGCCTCTCAAACTTGCCAGCATTGGCACTGATACTCTCCTGGGATCTTTCCTATATAATATTAACAGCACCAAAGGGGAAAAACTCTTGCACATCATCACAATGAATATCACTTTAGGTAAAAGTCTATTTTTCCCACTCAGAATGTCAAAAGTTTCAAAGCTGTTCCTTGCCCACATACCTGCTTCCCCAACCTGCTCTATCTACTTTGTATATTACCACAAGACTAACTTAGAGAAAACAGCAGCACTGAATAAGAATAAACACTTTTCTTAGTTTCCTATGTAGAGGGTGAAGCAGGACAAAACCAGACTGTTGCCACAGGTTTCAGCTCCTGAGGAGGCTTCCCGCCCAAGTTCATCAGGCACTTCATAACCAGCACCCATGGTGCACATAACACACGGTATAGGGCAACGGGTGCATGTGAATGGCAGACAGAACTGTGATGCAACTAATGAGGAAGAGTCAACTGCTGAAAGTCAGCTTTCTCATTGCTAGTTAAAATCTGATCATCATCAAGGAGAAATTAAACGTCTGTGTGGTTGCTTTCATTCCATCTGAAAGCAGACTACCAACTTACTTATGCTATCCTGGGCACTGAAAAGGTGTAAGTCCATCAATGTAAATGTCCCGCTGAAGAATAAAATTTCAGTAACCGTCTAGTGAGAGATCCCAGGAGAGACAAACAGTTGTTTAGCATTCTGTTACAAAGCACTAGGTGATATTTCTGAAGAAAAGAAAAACCTACCTCAAACTTCTTTCTCTGTGTTTCCTCACTAGATAGAGGCAAGAGCTCAGGTACCAAGCAGGACTGCCAAGAACACAAAACCACCAGCTCAGCTGAGCCCTTATACACTCAGTGTTGGAAGCTTCTACTTTTGCATGTAGCACATTCCTACAGATAGTGCTTGCATGTGCACCCTCAGGGAAGAGATTACCATCTCTGTAACGTCCAAAGATATTGAACAGTGTTTTCTCTGATGAGATATCATTATTAAATGCCACTTCTGTACCATCCAGCTATTGAAAATTAACAAAATTGCAGCAGAGTTCCTTCTTTCTAAGAGGTGACAGATAAAATCGATAACCTGGCCTCTCCACTGCTTCTGAAAGTGGATCTTGCAGAGCATCACAGTGCCAGACCTTATGAGTCAGTCATTCCACAGGGCTAGAACCAGCTAAAATTTTTAGGTTTGGGGTTTTCTTTGTTTCCTCTGTTACTATACACAAGGGTTGGTTTTAGCTTCAGTGAAAAAATTGCTGTTTATACACCTATTCCCATTTCTTTACTCCTGTTGAAGTTATCTGTAACATCATCTAGGAAGATATAAACAATCATATTCCTGGCCACAAATGCATGAATATTTTCTTAACAAAGCTTCTTTAAATCCCAGCTCTTTTCTTGATCTTGCCTTTTTGCCCTCTGTCCATTTGTTCTTTCCATTATCGCACACATCATGGTTGAAACATGCTAAGAAATTTATTTTCAGAACTCCCATATTAACCCCGTTCTGAACTTGTTATGAACTGTATTAACAAAGAACTGAACTTTCTCACAGAAAACCACATCACAGAACTAATGTTATGAACTAAAACTGCAAAGACATTTCTTACATTGCTAATGTAAATCGGAAGTTCTTATGTTAGCTGACACCATTTAAAGTCTAGCTTTTAATCCTACACAGTACTTTAATAGCTCTTAAGTACTTGGAAACTTCTGTATGCTACTTCTAGAGCTAATGTATTATTCAAGGTTGAGATCTCTTGCAGAGACAGAGTGTTTCTAGATTGAGCTTAATCTTGATTTTCTCCCCACCTACTTCAATGGCAAAACATACAAAGGCACAATAAAACTCAGCTGTTTTTTAATGCTGAAAATAAGTGACAGTAGTGACAACCAGATTTTTACCCTGGTTTACAGGCTCAAGAGAAGCTGCCATCCAGAGGTCACCCCTGGGCAAAGCCAAACAAACCAGGACGTCTGGACATGCCGCTCTCCCAGGCAGTCAATACAGATTTCTGCAGCACACTCAAGCATTACAATGTACATTGCTGGTTGTGCTTATAACTGAGTGGGTGCAATAGCAGCATGCTGTAACTTGCCCTTAAAAGAACATCTTATTTAAAAATCAAGGTCAAGCTCACCAAGGAACAAAAATCTTTTCTTTACTTGGCAGCTAAAAAATGCCTTTGCTGCTATTTTAATTCTACAGAGACAGCACATGTGTATCTGGACACTTATTAGTTTAATCAGTCCATTAAAACTCCATATTTAACACTGGGTTCTTAAATGGCACAGCATAGCAATAGTTTCCACTGTCCACAAAAGCAGTCAGGAAATACTGGAGGAGATTTATAACTCTGACATTCCTGGCACAATGGAGAGACCTTTAGATCTGTGTTATTATTATTACTCCGTACTACCTAATTATTTGCCTTTAACAATAAGCTTAGTTTTGGTGAACCCCAAGGGCTGCTAGTAGAGAAACGCTCTTTCATTGCTGATTACTACATGAAAACGAAGGGAAACAGGCTGCCAGCTCTGGACCCCAAGCAGAGTTTCAATCGAGCAGGAGTCTGGGAAAACACAAGTTTTGAAGCCTCGATGACATTTACAGTCATTGTGCTGCAGGTACTCAGAAGTCATCCACAAAGAACATAGGTAAACATTTTTGGTCCTCAGAAGTTGATTGTTAATAACACCTTGGCAGAAAAGCTGGTGTAGAGACCGCAGAACGTTTACAAGCCTAATTATTCACTTTGAAAGCAGGTTGTCACTGTGGTTTGGGGGGTGGGGGAAGGAAGGTAGTTATCTCTTCCCGTTCTCTTTTTCAGGGAAAGATACCTCCGTTGTCAGTGCTGTCATGGTTCCCTATTCTGAGGCTGCTTAACTAGAAGGGCCCTAGTTACCATTTCAACCTCTCACACGCATCCCCCTTTTCTCCCTAAAGCTTACCTCCCAACGGTTCTTAGTGTGCCCATTGTTCAAGCAGGAAGAAATGTAGCCCTTCCTCAAGGAATGGGCAACACACAGCACAGCAATGACCACAGAAAACTCTTACAGTAGAATTTTCTCTTCTTTATGTTTCTCTGCTACCCTTTCCCTCCAGTGTTTCTCCCTCTAAAAAACAGCACACAGCAAAGTCAAAGGGCCTAAGACAGCTTTAATCAGCTCAACAGCTCCAGCAAAAGCTGGTCCCTCATATGTACCATGCAACACCTCTGACATGGCACAAGCTCCCCAGAGGCAAAAGAGCACATCAGAATTGCTCCTCCTCCAGTATTTCTTTTGTGATATTTCTTACAATTTACTTGCGTGTAAAGGAAGAATAGACTTACACTTGACTCTGTCAGCAGTTAACCTGCTGACTGCCTTTTCATATGAACTGAAATCTGGCTTACATAGATGCATTATAAGAGCTTTGCACAATAACTCATAATCGTTTCAATCATTATTTTATGTTTTAGTCCTCAAATTTTAAATGCACTATATTACAGCATACTTTTTACAAGATTAATAACACTTACCAATGTACAATAAGCTGGGAAAAGCTTATATAGGAAAAGGTAAAAACATTTCCTCATTGAAAACAAACAGATAATTAAAATGCCTTATTAATAAATGAGCAAGTCTACTCCAGTTTTAGACCACTATATTGCAAGCTGACTAGAAGCATTAAAGAACAAAAAATAAGAAATGAAAGTTTAAGGAAGAAAGCAAGACAGGAGAAGGGAAAAAGCCAAAAGAAAAAAAAGAAAATAAAAGGTAAACTAAACGATTTAAAAAAAATCACCATTCACCCTTGGTGCTTCATGAAGAAAAATTCCTGTGGAAAAAGAAAATGTGGTAGCCCCGAATTAAGATGATATACTATAACGTGCGCAGGTAGAGCTGAATTAAGGCAGCTGGTTCTTAACAGAATCAATGCAGGCTGTAACACTGAATAATGTTATTCCAGCATGTGTATGAAGTTATGTAATTTTCTTAAGAACTTCTGAATTTCTTAAGAACGTCCACATTTCTCAAGAAGCCTTTGCACCTGTAGCAGAGAAAACCGGTGGAATACATGAAACAAACTTTTTTTTTTCTATTACATGCCAATAGGATCTTCACCGACTGCAGTCAGGACCTTTTTTGGTGATTATGAATAAAAGCACACTGTCTTGGGTCCCTGCCCTATGTGGAAATTGAAAAGAATCAAGGGGCAACACAGCTTGGGCTGTTTAACAAATGAACTAACACTAGAACAGAAAAAGAACGTACAATAGGATAAAAATGTTCACATACTGAGCATTTTTAGTCATCAACAGTATTTCTTGTTAGTGCAACAGTAAATCTTTTGGGATGAAACTGTCAGTTTTGAAATGAACAAATGACAGGTTCTCAATGACTGTTTTTTTTTCTTTTCTGTTTTTCTTGAAAAAAGCACCACACTTCCTAATATTTACATTTTTCCTAAACAAAAAGGAAGATTCTTGGGAAGCAAAAAAAAAAAAAAAGAAACATAGGAATTCCCAGCATTATTGTATAATAGGAGGAAGGGGGGGGGGGGAATTATTGTGCAAGTTGAAACCTCAAACATTAGTCTACCCCACAGAATACAGCACTTTGTAAAGCATAAACGTTGATCAATGATCTTCTGTTTTCATGTAGTAATGTGTTACTGCTGTCATAAAGTACAAATATTTCCCAAGATTGCAGTTCCTCGTTTTTAAGCTCAACTTCATTCTCCAAGGTGCTACACTGGGCAGGTAAACGTGGGTCCAGTTTCCCATTCTGAAATAACAGCATTGCAATTGGTAAGGTAGCAACACAAACTTGACTTTGGCAGGGAGAGTCAAAACAATTTCTGTAGGCATGTAAAGTTAATTCTGTTACTCAAAAGCCAAATGCCAATCTCCAAAAGTCGTGTTATGCACAATAAGCATCACTTCTAAAAATGATACACACTATATTCCTGAAGAACAAAAAAAGAAAGCAAAACAAGATGAATGACAGTCACTAAAACCAGTCTTTCAGTTCACTTCCCCTGGTAGTTTTTTCAGGAAACAAAGTATGCTGCCAGAAGTGACACTTAAGTAGCCATCCAATTTTTAGTAAAGTTCAAACGCTGTTTATTCTAGCTACTAGCATAACGTGAGCTTAGGGAATAGCATGGAAGAGCTACACCGAGAGCAAAAAATACAAGTAAATGTCTCCAGCTATATCATTTTTATATTAAGCTGGTCTTTAATCCTCACATACTTTCTTCACCTGGCTATGTATTCCAAATGCTGTTCCCCCTTCTCTCAAAATAAGGGGACAAGCGTGAAGAAGTTTCACAATAGAAGAAACATGCCACAAGGATGATCAGGGGGCTGGAGCACCTCCTGTATGAAGACAGGCTGAGAAAGCTGGGGCTGTTCAGCCTGGAGAAGAGAAGGCTGCGTGGAGACCTTATAGCAGTCTTCCAGTATCTGAAGGGGGCTTATGAGGATGCTGGGGGGGGACTCTTCATTAGGGACTGTAGTGATAGGACAAGGGGTAATGGGTTAAAACTTAAACAGGGGAAGTTTAGATTGGATATAAGGTCTTTACCGTTAGGGTGGTGAGGCACTGGAATGGGTTGCCCAGGGAAGTTGTGAGCGCTCCATCTGTGGCAGTGTTTAAGGCCAGACTGGACAGAGCCTTGGGTGAGATGGTTTAGTGTGAAGTGTCCCTGCTCATGGCAGGGGGGTTGGAACTTGATAATCTTAAGGTCTTTTCCAACCCTAACTACTCTTGGATTACTTTAAGAAGCAGTACAAAACACTTCAAGTAGGTATCACTTCAAATATTTCTCAATACTTGCTGCTAAAGTGACGATGCTACAAGATTTCAGAGAAGTCTGAAAGTTCCTATGAAGAGATGCACTGACTTTCTTCACCTCAACAGGAATGCAACAAGTGAACAGACAGCACATTAAGGTGCTTATTAAGTATTAAGGTAATTGTGGGACAGTTTAGTAGTATTTGCAATGTTAGTGGCTTTTTAAAATTATGCTTTTCAATATAAACAGTATCTATTCAATGCTTTTGTCACCTTGAAACCAAACGATTTAAGGAGCTTTGTAGAGGAGCACAGAAAGTAAATTTTTCCTAACTATATTCTAAACCATCTAAAATTGTGGATGAATAGCACAATAAAAGCTTCCACCACTGCTCAGGAATGACTGACCCAAGAGCAGAAATCAGCAGGATAACTAAGAATTCACTATGGTTTAAGTTCAGCAACTAAATTAAAATGGGTAAGTGAAGAGGGAGAAGGAAGTGTGTCTGTTTAAAGCAAAGACAAGAGTGGAAGTAAGGCTTCCAGTCCTTCCTCCTTACCATAGACTGCTGGCTACAAAAGACTCGAACTACACATCCTGAAAATAAAAGCTGGTTGACTGAAGCAAGATCTTTGTGTCTTTGTGCATTGAGAGCTGAATCCCAACATCAAATGATTTTATTAAAAAAAAAAAGCATCTACCACGTTTATTCACTGAGCCACCTTAAAAAACAACAGCAAGTATATACTCCTAATTTTCTTCACCATGATTACACAGTGATGGATGCTGAACCTGAATTCCTGATAGACTTTTCAGATATTTATTGCTCTTCAGCATGCCTAGCTTGTCTCGAACGTTTCATATAGACTCCACCCTGCAGTAATGTGCATGCCATTAAAGAATTCACTTTCATCTCCTGAATTTATGCTTGTTAGGGCAAATTAATGAAAGACTCCATTCTTTAAGTACTGGCTAAACAAAGCCAAAGTCAGCACTAGAAAGCAAACCGATACAACACTTCACTAAATGTGCTTTTTATTCTTTTTGTTTCAAGTATGTCTGCTGCTATGTGAAATTTAGGGTTATATAGTCTGCTTTCAAATCTCACAGTAAAGAACGTGCTCAAATCACAAGTTCATATCTCCCATTTGAAGTGGACTTTCTGTGAGAAAAAGGTGCAGGGAAGATAAATAATTACAAATCCCTAGAAGTACAGAGCTCACTCTTCCAAAATATTGATTGAAAATGCTGTTGTGTGTCTCTGTTCATTCATCTCAGATAATAAGCAAAGATTCCTACCAAACTAACTGTAATTCTCTCCTAATCCCTTTATTCTTTTTTTTTTTTTTGTTCCTTTAGCACGGTGACAGCAAGAACTCCTTTAAATACCGAATCCCACCTTATAGCAATACTGACAGAGAAACTGCAAAATCATCTTCATCAGTGTCATGCTCAAACTTTTCTCCTCTGACTGAATTTATATAGGTGAATAGCTAAGCAGAATGCATACCAATCCTATTTCCCCCCTTCTCAAAATTCTCAGGCAAAGATACAAAAATGTATTAAAACCTAATTTCTGATTGACAGAAAGACACTTTCCAGAATCACTGCTTTTCACTTTATTTCCTTATCAGCGAAATAGTGACAAATTTTTTTCAGAAGAAAAACATTTGAGGGCATAACCTTCATTTGACCTAAAAATGTAAGATCTGTCACTGGTGAGTAGCTGTCACCTGTGCGGTAGCAGGGAAAGGCAATCATGTATTCTCTGAACATGAAAGTGAAGGTGGTAGACTTATTCTAGTTTGATGGTCTACGTTACTTATTTTCCAGTAACTATGTAAGTGAAAAGCACAGCTGAGCAATCATATTATATTTCCAAAAGCATCTGGGGGTGATTTTGTTCTATTTTTTTTGTATTTATACAATTCAGTGACCACACAATTATTTATAATCCTCAGTATGAATGCAAACATGTTTCTCTGACTGTGTTATTGGTCTGTTACATAGGAGTGGGATCTTGGGATAACACTAACATTGAAGAAGATGGTGCAGAGGCAAACTGGAGACAGGGAAGTTTAAGAGCTCCTCATGTTAGGCAGTTCAGAGTAAGGTTGCTGAGGTTTGCTCTCTGAGCAGTAACCTTGGGCTCTGCATGGAAGCAGCTAAATTATTTCCAGACCCAAACCAGTCCTGTAAGTATCACAGACACTTCTGCGCAACTCTCTGTTGGTGTGTGATGTGGACTGAACCCAAACCATCTGTGCATAACTGGTGTAGAAGACTACGCATCTATGGCATAGTTAGTCCATGATGAAGACAAATCCACCATGGGTAATTAACAGTTTCTGGGTACTTAGAATTAAAAGAACATTAAGCATACAAAATTCAAGCTCTTGAAATTTAAGAAATGACATAATTAAGATTCCTGTAGAAAACTTCATTCAGCCTACTTTGCGCAAAAGCTTAACTATATGAATATTAATTTCAAGAAACATTATTCCTGAGCTTTGGAGTACTACCTCATTCAAAGAAATGTTGCCTAAAAAGCACTTTCTCAGTGTGTGGTACTAGGAAGTTTTTAGTGCAAACCTCCTGTGAAGACGGAATACTTCATTTCCTGCAGGGTTTTCTATGATGTTCATCAATATAGTGAACGCTTCACAGATCTGAATACATTTTTTGCATAGCACACTGATGAGGTAAAGAAATGACTCTGTTTTGTACAGAAGTCAGAGCTTCCATCAGCTCTGGATGTTACACCTGAGATGCGATAACCTGATTTTTCAGAATACCTTTTGATATAGTAGTAATTCAAATGTCCGCACAAGACTGGCAACCAAATTAAGGTTCAGCTCTGTGCAGTGTGGTCTCAAACTAGCCCCCCAGAAAACAATGAACACATGTGAATGGGGAACATGGTGCTTTCTTATAAGTCAAGTTGAAATTAGTTGCCTAGAAGGTAGATTTGCATACTAGTACGGGTTTCCCCCATGTCAGGAAACTTAATAACACAAGCATCCTTTTCTCTCCCTTAATTTTGAGGACTGGCAGACTTATTTCCAGTATCTGTAAAAACAGGTTTTCTCAAGTGGCATGAAGTTACTAATTCATCACTTCTTTTTTTTTTTTGCCATTTAACTTAACTCAATACATACTTCTATTAACGATTTACACACCCTAAAGCAAAAAAACAAGCAAACCTACAAACCACCTCTGGTTTATAATAAAAACCACATTGTCAGAAACTGGCTCACCAGACATGAAAGTTTAAGCCATCATTGAAACAACAGGTGGAGTGTGAAAAAGCAAGAGGTATTTTAGATGGACAATAATTCAGGTTGATACATCTAGAGGTACTTTGCAGATCAAAGAGTTTTGATATCCCTGAGCTACTTCCTACTTCCTACAAAACAACAGCCACCATCCATCATGCACAGCTTGGTCATCCTCCAATCTATTCTGGCATTGGGACAACTCCTCTCTTTATCCCTGTTTCCTGAATAGCAGCACTGATAAAACATCACTGAACTCCAGAACTTTTGCATCACCCCACTGAACTCTTAGAGAATGATGAGCACTCTGCTGCTTTTCACACCAAACTTTGGCAAGTGAGGATTATGAGATGCAGAGAGACAACAGACCTCTGATCTGCTCCGAGCCATGGTTCCTCCAGGCTACTATTTCAAAAGCCTCCTCTGCAGGCAGCAGAATTGATAACACTGCCACCTAGAACAACTTCTGCTTGCAAAATGAAAGGGCATTATTTATTTGTGTTCACATTAAAGTAAACTGTGAAAAGGTTATATGCTGTCTTCAGCTGAAAGTGTTCTTGCTCTTCCCAAAATGATCACAACTATGTGGGCTGTTATATAAGGCTGTTAATTTTGTTTCATAGTTGTAATTGCGAATTAGTTTTCACTAATCTCATCCCTTCTAATTGCTCAAGGCAGAAGGGTAGTTTTTCATTTTTTGTGCAGTAGAAATAATGACAAGTTAAAAATTAAATACCCGAGTTCCTTTACTGATGAAGAAAATAAAGTGGAACTAAAATATACTCATTTTGATTCACTGCTCGAACCAAAGAAATTTGTTAGCAGAAAGTGCAAAAGCAACAGAATAGCTTGAAAGCAACAGAATAGCTTGAAAGTCAGTAATTCATATTTTGTGGTCATATATAAACAAAAAATATAAACAGTAGTTATCAGTTAAATAAGGACAGCTGCTTGCTACTGTGTAAAATAATCTCTACGAGCTTTACAAAATCAACACTGCAGCACCATAGCTGATTTAAACCTGTAAAAAATTATTTCACAACCATTGCATACTAAATGTTAATCTGTCTTACATTTTCCCAAGAAATTATTCAGATTCCAAAATACTGCTCTGTGTGAACCTCCAAGAGGTCTTTTTTTGTAAGAGACCTTCTAACTTGGTTAAATCCGTTGCCTATAATACATCTCAATTCAAGGGACCTTACAAAATAAAATAAAATATGAAGTGGCGAAAGAATCAACATTGCTCATACAAGCATTAAAAAAATAGTCTATTCTTTCCCACCTTCCTTAGTCTCATTTCAATTGTAACATGTAGAAAGGCTCAGAGCCAAAAGACTTATCCAAACTACATAAATCTCTAGACAATCTCTAGAGACTATACAGCCCTGTCCCCATAAAACCTTCTGATTCTTCTTATTGCTGCTTTTCAGCAGGACAGGTTAGTAGGGAGCACATCTTCCCTTAGCAGATAGAATCTCCTTCCTTCCAGTGTGTTTATTAAATGAAACAGGAATGGAAACCAGCCCCTAAACCCACAATGAACCCTACAGGAACAATGTGCCCCACACCGCTGATGCAGCCGACTGTGAGAAAGACAACTGACCCAATTAATTCCCTTATTCCCTTCCTGAATTCCTGAGCAGGGTCAGAGGAAGGGAACACCATTTACCACCATGCAACCTATTTCAGGCAGCTGGTCCAGTTTATAATGTAAACATGGTAACACCTTAGGAAGGTCACTCAGAGGAATGGTAGCATTAGCAAAGCAATTAATTTGAGGTTGATCACATGCATTCTGCCTTTTCACTTTACTTTCTTCCTTTCCTTCGGTCACCTTGTAGAAGGAAACACAAGGAAGAGTTTTCAATCGTTCTTTGAACAGGAAGTTTCACGAGCTGGGAGATGGGATTTTCATGAACACTGAGTATGTCTTCGTTTTTTGGGATGATTTCCAGCGTGATACTGTATTAATCTGTTGCCAAAGGAAACACTTTATAGTTTTCTCATTAGTGAAAGGGCTTTAGAAACATGTTTGAAGGAAATGATCCAACTAACAAAACAAGCAAAACCTCTCCATGCACTTCACATGTTCCATGAAAAGTGCCTGCTTCATGAAAACAACACCTGTAGAGCTAACGGTTAAACCTGTTCAACAATCTCCTTAAAAATCCTTCTTCATAAATGCACATCCTCCATGCCTTTCTATCTTCTGACTGCTAAAAAATTAAATTCAAGGAAATGAGAAAAAAAAGATATGTTTAAACTCATTTGCTTAGAAAATCACCTTTCACTTCTTTGAGTGTTTAATTATACAATTCATAAAGCTGGAGAGTAATATGTAAAACAGACATAGTGAGGTACCAGAGTCCCAGGTGGATTTCCAAGGTCACACTGAGCTTGTCTGCCCTCAGAGGGCTCAGCAACTATAACGCTGAAATCAGATATTGCTGCATTTACCTCCATCTTCTTTCATTCTTTTTTTCTTAATCTAAACTGCCAACTTTAACAAGCCTCTGTATAAAGCATACACCTTACACATTCCTCATCTAATTTACTTGAAGAATATAGAGTTTACAGAATGAAGAACTCAAAAGCCAGCTACACTTTATTTTCTGTTTGATAGGCTGTCATGGTGCTTTCCTCTTGCAACTTTTCTATTGCGTGTTTCCTTTCATAACCAGTCAGAAACACTCTAGCAAGGTCAGTCGAGGCCTATGCAAAGAATTGTGCTTTCTAAATAGGATACTTTCCTCTTAATTTTCCAAACCCACCTACATTAGCACTTACAATTATAATTAAGCAAATAAATTTCAGAGAGCTAGAAGATTAGGAAATTACTAATTGCAGATTAGATGCACTATTGCAGTATAAATTACTCCTTCCATGTCTTTTCTACAGTCCAGCAATGTTTTGGTTTGTTTTTTTTTCCTATGTGTATCTTGCAGTAACACGTATTTGGGTTTGGTATGTTTGTGGACATTTTTTTGATTATAAATATACATTATGTATAAGATGTGTATCTGCAGATAAGGATATTTAACTATATGTATCTACATTTACACAGTCCTCTCTCAAAATTCAAGTCCCACAGTATCATAAAAACTCAAGGCCATTTCATGATAAATGCTTTCATGTTTGCATAAGCTCAATAAAGGATTCCTGTTTATTTGTACAAGACCTTTCAAATCATGTTTTCAAAGTCCAGACCTTCACAGTGGTTTCAGGATTCTATATGACAAAATGCATGCTACAAACAACTGATGATATTGCATTGTTTAGGGTCCAAGATAACAATGTGTGTTGAGAGAAAAGTTTATGTTTCATACCACTTCCATCACTGACGTCTACTAGAATATTATTTCAGTAATAGGGCTTCATAAATTACACAGAAGAGTTAAATAGCTAATAAAGAGGGAGATCCCAGAAAGCTCCAGAAAACTTGATTTCAAAACCTAGCCTTTCCCCAGCAATCTAGAAGTATTTTCCTCTTTTTTAATTCCCACTTCAATGAAGTTCAAAGTTAAATTTTATATCACTGTTTATGGCAACCTAATAATACTTAGTGAAGGCACAATTGTTCTGATGCTTTCATTTTCAGCAATTCAGTACAAGGCATCTTTATAGCCTGAATTTTGAAGAGCAAAAAGTCAACCAAATCAAAGTCACAACAAATGTTTCACTGTTAAAAAAGTAAACATAAGAGGAACTGCCACAAGAAGTGTCTGAAGCCAAACAAAAGAATATAAAAACATGTGAGCAACACCTGTGGCTTCCTACTTTAAAGAGGCCTAAATAATGAATTTTACCACACAACTGTCTTCTGTAAGCAGGAAGAACACAGTTTGCAATGATCTCCTAAAAAGCAGAAGGTATGTTATGCATAACTGAAGAGCAGGAAAGAACAATAAAGATACTGGAAATCTTAGTACTGCTGCTAGTAATAGGCACAGAGAGACTTTATAGAGGATTATATCAATTTAGGACCATGTTTGCTTCTACTGGCTAAAGCAAGCATCTGATTAATGGATTAATCATTAGAGAAATAAAGGTGAGCAGAAAACTGAAGTAATGCAGATCATCTCTCTGTTCCTGACTTTTTCTGAATGACTTACACAATAGCTATAAAAAAAACATAAAGGCAATGTCAAAAGTGTAAACAGCATGAGCCTACTGCTTCCTAATAAATTGAAGTATCTTTTCATTAAGTTTTGTTTTCAGGAGAGAGAATTATAGTAGCAGAGCTATAGAGACAACCCAATTTACCTAAATTATGGCAGTCTGTTACTACAGCAGAAAACAGATTTCCTGCTGAAGAAGGACAGGCCTTTCCTTTGGACAATTTCCAGCAGTCATTAGCTTATGGCCACTTCACACACACCCCCCCCCCCCCCCCCCCCATCCCTTGCACATATCAAGGAAGCAGGTTCTTCCATTGGAGGTCACAGCCATGGTCCTAAATTACCTCTTCCCATCCATGAGACAGAAGCTTCATTGATTAAGGACACAAATCAACTAGAACACCAGAAGAGGCTGACATTATAAGAAACCACATCAAAGTACATGCAAATAAATCTCACTGACAGCGCTGACAAAAGAGAGGCACTGTCACACCTTCACAGGCCTGGTAAGGGTGCCCCAGTGTTTTGAGGCCAAGCCCATGATGAAAAATCTCAATCTACATTAATTTGCAAAGACCAGCCCTCTTCTACTTGTTGTTTTTACTAATGAAAGGGACAATCCAGTTAATTAAGGCCAACTTTCACTTAAGTACTCCAGATGCCACATGAATCTGCTGTTAATCTCGCAACATGAGATATCAAGTGACGGTTGCTCACTGCAGTCTACGTGACTTATTAGCACTCAGTGCTGGAAAGCTGGAGTCCTGTCTCATTGGAAGTAGGCAGCCTGGCAGGATAGAGGGTAACAAGAATAGAGCACTAATAAACACAATTTTAATTTCAGGGTAATTCAGTCTGGTTCTTTTATTTGAAGGGCAATACGAAAGAAAAGTCTGAAGTTTTTCAGCTGCCATTTTTATAATTCACTTTCTGTTTAAGGGGTAAAAAGGATTATTAAAGTAAGAGCCTTATTTTGAGACCTAAAAACCAGGAACTGTAACTCAAAGAACACCAGTCATACACATAACCTTGGAGAAATATTGCACAACTCTGCGCCAGTACAGTACAGGGCTAGTTGCACTAAGCTCCAAAACAAAACCACAGGATTTTGTTTCAAATAAAAGGCAGGAACCAATGGACCCTCCACTGAATTAGGAATTCCCAGGAGATAACAAAACCTCTGTTTCTTAGGAGGCAAAGAGAGCACAGGTGGAACCTCTCTGAAGGGACAGGATTGGTTAAGCATGGCAATCAGGATGGTGGGAAGGGAATTTTGCCTTTTTTCCCAGCCAACATCTGTAATGCATTAGAGAGCTTCTCTCTATATTTTAAATCTCAACCACCTGAGTAAAACTGGATTCAAAGAAAGGGTGTCAACTTTCCTTTATCTTCACCAATAAAACTCCATTCAAATACCACTGATTCTGAATAAATTACACAGAAGAATTAAATGGCAAATGACTGAGACATTGTAATCTGTGTCTCATAACACACGTTAATAAGTTTTGAACTATTCCAGTTTAGTCTGATGCAGAAAAGCATTCCCGTAAAAATTTTAATCCTGCTTCATAGATGAGTTCTTAAGAAAAGGTAAATGAATTCCTGTGGGTATCCACCTCTTCCTCTCTCTCTGACACACTCTAATACAAATACTATGCCTATTTTGCATTGTGCCATAATTTTGAAAGCATTTACAGGTTTTCTGGCATGCTCTAGAGGAATTCCACGCTTTGTTTCCAGCACTTGTCTCTTTAAGTATCAGCTGGCTTTAGGCACAACAGTACCTAGTCTCCTAAAGTAGATGAATATAAACCTGGACTTTGCAGGGCTCTCTTGAGAAGTCTCGGTCTATCAGTCATGCAATGCCCCTAGGGAAGTTAGCTTCTTCATTTAGCTAAACTAGGTGTGCAATGTTGAATAGCATGAATATTTCATCTCTACCTTTTTCTCCAAATAAAAGGAAAAAAAAAAACACATTAACTTAGACATTCTCCTATCTTCCCTTTTTCTACCCAGTGTCTAATAAAACCAGTGGCATCTTCTGAAACATAGTGAAAGCACACAACCATTCTACAAGCACTTTCCTAAAACAATAGAGTTTGACTTAGAGGAGTTAAACAGCCATAGCTTGTTGCTTCCCTGTGCTAAAACAACCCCAATTGGTTTGGACTGTTGCAACAAAATGAAGAGGCAAGGCTGAAAGGGTGGTAGCTATTACTGGCGGATGTGATTAGCAGTAGCAACCATCGGCTGCTCTCCGTCATCTCTTCTGGAGCAACAGCAAACAGGGCTCTCCAGGTCACTTCCCAGCTCTCTCCAACTCAGCCCTGAAGTCTTCTCCATGCATGTTCGAGAAAACATTGTGAAGATACAATTTTGACCACAAACTTAGACTCCAACATATTTAAATATAATAATGCAAGATCTGACCCGTGGTCAAACTGAAACAGCTGGAGTCAAAACCATCTTGGTTAAGATCAACTAACAGGCCAGTAAAAGTGAGAAGAAAACAAAAGTTGTTTCAGTCCAGTCACTGGAGCAAAAAATTCACTCACACTTTGAAAAAGACACCACCACCACTGCAAGGTAATGGCTCTCTCCTGGCTCAAGTGAGCTGCTTACCCTTGTGCTCTTGCAGCTGTTTATACATGCCCATGAATAACTGGATCAAGAACTGAAAGTCCAACTGACGTACCAAAAATAAGCAACCGTCAGATTTTAACCCAGACCAACTCCACGTTCCAGACCAAAGATGTGAATGCTGTGGGATATGTGAACAAACAGCAATAGCGCACAAGGGCAGGGAGGGTCTGGCGTTTTGTTCTGGGGTTTGTTTTGGAACAGGAAAGCAATGCTTTTCTTAACTTCTTCTAGCTAGAGCAGAGGCAACAGAAACATCTTTTAACTGACAGACATATATAATAGCTTAGAATAGCTTTGGCAAAGTTATGCCAAAGGAATGCTTAACACCTGTTACGGTCAGAATATTCCTCTGTAAAAGCAAAGCTGTCTTAGAATTCTGATTTGCTGGATCTTATCTGCTGGCAGTAATGGTGACGTAAAGATGATGTGAATCAAGGAGAAGAAATTAAAAATTGAAAATTTATTTTCTCCAACTGAGAGCATTTTGAATTTCATTCGACTGGGAAAAGAACACAAGAAAAAAAAATTCCAAAAATAAATGCAATTTTCTTCTTTAGCAGCAAGAACATAGATTTAAAATTCTTTTAAGTTATTAGAGCATATAAAAAAGCCTTCAAACACAATGTATTTTTTGTTGGGAACATACCCATATGGGGAAAAGTAGAAATGTCCCCCCATATCACTGTATGTAGAGAAATCATAGTCCATGTATCTTATAGGAAGCATATAGCAAGACATCTACTGGCATTTCATGATGTACAGTAATGTGTTTGTGATTCTCACAGGATAATCCAGCAATCAGCTGTTTTAATCTTAAGACTTTTTAAACTTATAAATAAACGTGAAAGAACATTGTTGAAAAATGAGTTCTTCAACTAAAGCAGCACTGCATTACCATGAATATTTTTAATGAACTTTTCCAAAGCTCTCATGTTTCAAGAGAATGAAAATAGTGCATTGGAATTAAAAAAGGCCAGTAAATGTCCATACAAGCATGCAGGAAAAAAATAAAGATTACATTTTCAATATTAGCATAATTTTCATGATTACTGTGGTTTTGTTTGCTTGAACATTACAAGTGACAGCAAATAACCATGAAAGAGACTTCCATTTCTTATTATTTAAGAGCTCTGGACCCAATTTGTCTGTTTCACACCTATGTCAAGAGTTAACTCCTATTTGTGTCAGCACAGTAAACAAAAGTGCAGCCAAGCCCATCAGGTCTTAACTTAGTTTGAAATAAAATTTCACAAATTCCTGCTGGTAAGAACCATCCTGGTTTACAACATTTAAAGAGAGAGCTGCGCCTGTTCAGTCATGATGCACACACATCATGGCTCTATTCAGCAACAGCAGCAGCTGTTTCAAGGGACATTCGCATTCAGAAAGAACCTTCTCACACCATCCCCTGCTAAAAAGCAGTTCCTGTACTCCACAGAAATCTGTTCCTGTTTTAACTACAACTTCAGGTCTGGAGTGATGTCATTAGCTGAGAATCTTCTCCAAGTTTCCTGGTCTTTTGACTGCCGAGTAAAACTGAAAACTATTATACCTCTGATGTGCAGAAATGAGTCTGCAAGTGCAAATAAAGCAGTATGTTTTATTTCTAATAACACAAAGTTATTCAAGCTTGTTTTACAACTTCAGAGCATCAGTGTTCATCATGGTCTCCCCCTCAGTCTTGCAGGTAGAAAACCTGCTGCTGAGAACACATGCTGAATCAATGCACTCCTGAACACCTGGGCAATGCACCAATATATAGACAAAAATGTTCAAAAAATAACTTTATTTCTAGAATTCAAATGGTAAATTCAATGATTCCAGTAAATGCAAAATTACATGACATAGGAGCAAAGGGAAAACCTAGCTATGAATAAGTTTCCCAGGAACTTACTTTCACCCTAATTCATACATATGTTTATTTCAAAGGCCAACATCAGAATTGTCATGCCCATCCAATAAGCCTGGGGAGAAATAACTTTTTCTGGCAGTGTACCAGAAGCTGTGCACTGATTACAGTGCTGAAGCTGTGCTCAAGTATGGATCATTTCCCCTGGATCCACCATGACTTAGTGCATGGCTCTTTACTACATCATGCACAAAGAACGGAGAAGCCATAACACTTCTTTTATCCCCTGACAGTACAAGTGGGGAATAGGGGAAGAACACATAAATCAAGGCCAGAACATGTGCTGCCTTATTCACACTGTCCACATACCAAGAAATTAAATATCCTTGAGAGTAACCTTGAAGTTCTTTAAGCACCTTCAGCATTGGTATCAGTACACTTCCATATCCTTATAGTGCAATAGGAATAAGAAGCTTCAGCCTCTCAAGTTAATACTATTTTCCTGACCCAAATGCATCATATTTTTCTTTTTTTTTTGTACTTAGTCTTGTCTGAAGAAAGCAGATGATATCAACTGCTGTTAGTGAAATACTTTAGGATAGCCCCCCCCCCCAAGCAAATAAACAAACCAACCAAAAAAAAAACAGCAAAACAAACCCACAAACCCCCAATCTTTTTTTTTTTTTAATCACAACCTTTGCAAGTGCATGCTTCTAAGAACTTTCTTATCTATGGGTAACCTCAGCCAAACAGCGACCTGCATACTCTGGCTATAACTAAGTAATACATTCTGTTACACATCTGGAAGAAGCATGCCAATGTTTCAGCTACAAGTCAGCTCACATGAAGTTCTATTACCACTTGGGGACAAGGCTGCTTAAGATCACAGCATCACTCTGGTCAAATGAAGTATCATATGAAGTGCAGACCATGACTTCCTGAAACTCATTCAACACAGAAAGGTATTCAAATGGGTTTTCTCAGCACAAAGTGGGAAACATTCTTGGAGAAGACTCCATGAACACCTGAAGCACTTTCTCAAAGTTTCGGGCTGGAGTAGTTTTCTTTATCCGTCAGAATTTTAAGGGCCTTGAATAGCCCTGGACCAATTGCATGCAATGACTGAATATGGAATGCCTGTGAGAAGAAGCTTAAGAGGGTTTATCTATTTTACATGTTATTAATAATAACTGATTTGGCACTAACTGGGCAGCCTTACAAGACCTTCAACAATGCTGCCCTGTACAGGTCGTCACAGAGCTGCCCCTGTCCATGGTACTTGGCCAACCATGGGCCACAACATCAATGACTTTGGCTCTAGGTGGCAAATCCGACCGCACAGCTGTTACGTCAGATTTGGACAGACATGCTCTACAGTTCTGTTGGCCAAAAGCTGGCTTTGTTGGCATGGATTAGTGAACAGGATTCAGGTTTTCTTTCCCAAAAGACCTACTAAGGTCTTAGCTCAGCCAAGGTGTTCCAGAGATCGAGGATTCTAGGTGAGAGAAAATGAGAGACAGAGAGAGAACTCACAACTAGTTTATTAAAATAGGAAAATATAGAGATAGTAAAGGATACAGTAAAGGATACTTCTGATGTTTGGTTATCTTACCAACCCCAAGGACCATGTAATGATGATCAAAAAACCAGCTCCAAGAATCGTCATCACAGTGCGAGGTGGCAGGCTCAACCTTAGTGGGCGTCCCAGTGGAGGCATTGCTGACTTGGGTGGTATGAGATTCTGCCTCCACCACATTGCATGAGGCTTGGGCTTTTATACTGACAAAAATGCACACTCATTCCCACGCAGGGGGCCAGCCTACATCCGAAGAAGCGGCCAGCAATACCTAGAAATGTCTCCAACCATGGACCATGGGGTGGCATGTGTTAGCAACAATAGATAATGGTCTATGGTGAAACACACAAAGATAGAAAAGTACTGTTTGTCCGCTTTGGCTCCTCTCTGGAAAGTCCTGCTTTGACTGCTCCCCGGAAAGTCCAGCTTTGGTTCCTGCCAAGAAAGTTCCATTTTAAAATGCTCCAGAAAAGTCTCCAACTCTTGGAGACCTTTCTAGATATTGCTGGCCACTTCTTCTGATGTAGGCTGGCCCCCTGCGTGGGAATGAGTGTGCATTTTTGTCAGTATAAAAGCCCAAGCCTCATGCGATGTGGTGGAGGCAGAACCTCATACCACCCAGGTCAATGCTGCCTCCGTGGGGACACCCGCTAAGGCTGAGCCTGCTACCTCACTCCGTGATGATTCTCGGAGCTGGTTTCCTGATCATCTTCACAGGGTCCTTGGGGTTGGTAAGATATACACTCTTTAGAAATATTCTTTACTGTATCTGTTAGATTCTCTATGTTTTCCTATACTAATAAACTAGCTGAAAGTTCTCTATTTGTCTCTCGTTTTCTCTCACCTGGAATCCTCGAACTCTGGAACATAAGGCAATAAAGCTAAAACCCCTTGAAATGACAATTCTGTTATCTATGAATGGCAGTAATGAATGGCAACTAAAGCCAGCCTTTGAAAACAAAGGGCTCTTAGGTGTCATTCAGCTCCAGTGGAATCAAACACATAGCATGAGTCTTTTCTGACTGAGTCCAATGTGGCAGGCAAAATCCTGTCCTGAGTAGCCTGACAGTCCTAAGCATATCAGGACAGTTGCATGCCAGTTCTCTGTGATCCAAATGTCCTTCCCAGCTTGCTTTTTTAGAATCAGCATGGCTAAAAGGTATGTGCATAGGGATGGTTGTTTCTATAAATCACTAGAAAACTGTCTCCTAATCTTACGTTCTTTCATGCATTCTATTTCCTACTTGTCTATAGAGATCTAGGGAAATGTGACATTTACAGTACATAACATGGACTTCAAATACAGGAGCTTAGTCTTCCTGAGATGTCTCTAAATTCAAAGAGAAAGTTTTGCTCTTCTACTACATGATTCAGCGGACCATTACACCCACTACACACATGAAGGTGCCATGGCTTTTTATAATAAGCATTAACTATGCTTATTAGTTGCAGCAATAAGCATGTCACATCACTAGGATTCCCAAGAACTGAAAATGGTAGTCTGAGATGTTTATATTCTCTGGGTTCAGGAGCAGGTTGACAGGGGTTTGGGTGATACGGTTTAGTGTGAGGTGTCCCTGCCCATGGCAGGAGGGTTGGAACTAGATGATCTTAAGGTCCTTTCCAACCCCAACTGTTCTATGATTCTGTGATTCTTCCTAATTTCATTCCATCCCTCTCCCCGCTCCACCCTTCCAATTGCAGTGAAAACCACTGAAGGACAAATAATTTTAATCAAGCTAACTATAAAACAGCTTATTCAACCTCTTCAAGAAGAAAGAGACTAGATTCATTGTTTGATCGAAACGACCATGTGTATTCATACCAAAACATTCACCTAGGCAGGTGATAACATATAGAAGGAGGGAGATTAAGCAGGAGGAAACAGGATATTGCCCAGTATTGGCTGAAGTCTTTAAGACCTCACCTGTCATTTAAGTAAACCCACTCAAGACATACTATAGATATACTAAATCCTGAGTATCACTTAAGTGACTCAAGTCCATCTGTAACAGCAAAGGCATCTGATGGCACTCCTGCAGTAAACAGCAGTATTTTTAAAGACACACCATTTCAGGGAACTGTGAAATGTCAAAAGAAAAAATACTAAACTGCAAAAGAAAGTCTGTCCATCCCACACTTTCATTAAAGGCAACCTTTAGGATCTGCTCTTAAGCAGTAATCTGTCCTGTGGAATGTTAACACTCCTTGGCTTCCCAGCAGCAGGGAGATCTTTATGGTGATATCTCAGTAGCTGATATACCATTTTCCTTCCTTAATGTATCCTTGTAGGCCTGATACAATGTGAAGTCACTCAGTTGCAAATCTTAAACTCCTCTCTATATTGTCTTTCATCCAGAGATTTTTTGATTAATGCAAGTTCAGCATTAATACACTGCACCACTCCTATAGCTTACTAATTGCTTTCTGGAAACACCAACCTGAGGGACTGAAACATTCCAGCCTTAGTCTTAAGTCCACAGGCCTGTGGTCTTCCCTGTCCCATATACCCTGAACACACCCTCTATTTTTTTTAATCACTTTCATCATCTCCAGAAGAGTGTATGGGGGAACCAAAGTACTTACAAGGGTAGAAGACGGAAAAATATTTGCTCTCTCTTTCTGTCAACAAATTAAAAGAGGTAAAGGGGAAAAAATGATTTCATTTGCATGGTACCTACATCAGTAAAATCTATTCACAAAAATCTCTGGTAAGAATCTTCAAACAAAGTGATGATTACTGAAACCCCCACCCTAAACAACAGAGGTACTGTATTTTTGGCAACTAGTGCAACCCTGCAGTCCCATCTTGCAAGGGATCTGCAGCTGGACACAGCTTCACGGCACAGGCTTTAGCATCAGGAATTTAAATGGAAAAAGTTGGAAATGCCTCACACACTGAAAAAAGGAAAAAAATCCTTCTTGCCTGGAAATATAGTGAGAAAGAAATCATGTTACAGATAATAAATTCACAGTTTATTAGTCCCCACTTTTTGAGAAAAATTGGATAAAACCCCACTAAGCAGGCAGAGAGTCCCAGACACATATTTTCTCCCTCCGGCTTGCAGAGGAAAGACAAAATAACCTGTCTGCTTTTCCATGGCACCTCTGCTCAACCCCTGTCCGCGCATCTGCTGACAACCTTCATGTTCACTAGAGGAGTAGGAGGATGCCTGACCACATTTCCCTCTCTTCACTCCAACACCACCGTCAGTGGGACCAGCCCTGCATACGGGAAGTGGTGGAGGAAGAGAGAAGGAAGGAAGTAAGTTGCACTGCCAGTCAGTAAACTGGTCCTTCTACTTCTTTATAAAGCAGCAAAAAGGAGTTCCAACTTTTGTCATTCAACCTGTGTACACATGCAGCGATTAGCTACTTCTTTCCGAAGAGGCATGTGCTCCTCAGGGCTATGCAGAGGAGCAGACAAACAGGAACCCTCCACAGCAGCAAACAGAAACTTTAATATTCCTGTATGCTCACTAAGATTATCCCTCCCTGTCATCAGCCTACGAATATTGTTGTTCTTAGACACATATGTACGAACACAGCATTTATGATAGGTATAATAATGGATGCTGTAGTAATACGTACAAGTCTTAATGGCTCAGCTTTTAAATTCGTGGATTGTCTGTTTTTTTAACATTCTGCTGCAGTAGCAATCAGAGGCTTAAAGTAAATCACTGCCTCATGATAAGGAACTATTTTAAGAGTTTACAGTCCACTGCTCCCATTTTCTATTGCATCTATAAGAACATGATTGACAGAAATGCATATGCATGCACATTTGTAAAAGATACAGACAGAGCTAAGATGTAACTTAAAATAATCCATACATATCTGGGTATTGAAATTAACCCTGAGGACATTTGAAGAATCTCATTTTTGACATGTCCTTATGCCACACAATAGTCATCTTCATGAAGTAACCAGCAGCACTTTCAAATTATCCTACACATTTGCCCCTACCTCCCCCTCTCCTCTTTTAAAATCCTTAATTTTCCCTGCTTCTGTATCAGCATAAAGCACTCTGTGTAGCACCATCACAAATAACTGTGGAAGCAACTACTCTTGAAATGAGAATAATCAAGCTATTTTCCAACCATATTTTACAGTATTTTATGTGCATATATTCAAACCAAGTAATTCATAATGAAATCAGCAGCAGCCGCATACTTTGTGCAAGTGTTCATGTCTGTGCCGGCTTATGACTATCTTTATTTTATGCACATTTTCACCCTCTAATGGATCAGTTTTTGAATGCTTTCAGGCTACAAGATTACTACAAAAAGGCAGAAAAACTCTGTAAAATGTTTCTACCAGTTGGAGTCGGTACATTGTTTTCAAGACTACTTCATGAAGTTTGAGTAGTTAAATCATATAACATCCACAATGGCTTTAAAGGCCCCTGGGACTACTTCCCAAGTACTTATTCTTTGCTTAGTAGCTAAGGATGTACATTTTTCATGGTTCAGGTCCTCATTTTACACAGGGTCTGCACAGATTGAGGTGTCACATTTCATGGGAATTTCACGAAGCATAAAAAAACCTGAAGATTCATTTTCATGAAGACAGAAAACAACCCAAAGCCTCCCAGCCTCTGTCAGCTTCAAAAACAAGGGAAATCCATAATTTTATGGTGGTGTTATTCCTGAATTCCATGTAGACCATGAGAACCCTATATCCTCCTCATGAGCAGTCCCAACATGAAAGGCCATTTCTTATAACGCACAGAGCAAGGAAAAGCTCAGTTTATTTGTAGATGTGTAAATTACTATGGGGTAGTTAAACTTTTGAACTCAAATTTCTTTCAGTGCCAATTCCCATCCCAGACTGGGAGGACTTGCACTGAACGCTGTGTGTGAGGACCATCTGGCTCTGCTTCCAGATGGATCATGGATCAGAATCACAACCAGGGAAAAGGGAGGAAGGAGGAGGAAAAAGAGGAGGAAGGGGAGGGCAGTGCTTGCTCCATAAACTAAGGGAATGCTTAAGGTTATGGTTGGTAGGAAGCTCAGTGTAATTCATATACAGATCAAGTCTAATAAATATGACTTTTTAAATATGCAGATGAAAAATGGAGAAAGGAAACACTAAAAGCATAGAGAGGATATTTCCTCTCTTTTTAAACTGCATGGTTTCCCAGGTCAAACTCTCCCAGCTACCCTTGTACAAGTAAATAAATGTGTTTAGTCTTAAAGAGATACTTGCAGAAGTAAAAGAGGATTCAGCTACTGAGCAAAGGAGGTTTAGTGTTGATATTATTAATCATAATATAATGAGCCCCTTTTTCTGGTACAATGGAGGGCATTGTAATCTCATTATTTCTAATCTAAAGAGTTCATGAATCAGGATGCTAAATCCATTTGTATTTTATCATTCCATCACTTTTCAAGACACAAAAAGAGGCACATCTTGAGGTTTCTGCAGAGGTATATTTTGTGGGGCTTTTGATTATTTTTAATACCTACTACAACAAATAGCACCTACAAAGCTCACTGATGAAAAGCTGGCAGCATAGCCCATTTCACAAAGGGACCTGGCATGGCTGCATCACAGTGATGCTGAGCAGTGCTGCTCATGAACAGGTCTTATTAACACAGGGACACTAATTTGCTACTAATCTGCAAACACAGCTGTAGCTTGTTTGGTTTGGTGGGGTTTGTGTTGGGATTTTTTTGGTAGTGGTGGTGAAGGACCTAGGTTGTATCCCCATGTGGAGCTTCCCCATACTATGTGGGTATAACAACTTCCAGGTGGAATTCTGTTGGTATGCTTTCATGGGAACTGCACTCGGATGTTCAGCATAAAATATGTGATATGGATGCTCAAATCCCCACAGGACAGGTGGGGTTGAGGGAACTGGGGGTGTTTGCCGGGAGAAGAGTCAGGGAGGACCTTATCACTCTCTACAAATACCTGAAAGGAGGCTGTAATGAGGTGGGGTCGGTCTTGATTTTCACCACATAGGATCCACAGGTTTGATTTTCAGCACATAGGGACCACTAGCTCCTCCTTCAAGTATTTAATTCCTGAAGAGTGTCCAGCCTTCCTGGACCCATTTGTCCTTCAGTAAGGTTTCCCAAGGAAGTCTGCCAACCAGCGTCCTAAACAGGCCAAACTCAGCCCTCCAGAAGTCTAAGGTGGAGGTTTTGCTGACTTTCTTCCTGACTACTCCAAGGATAGAAAATTCAATCATTTTGTGATCACTTTACCCAAGATGGCTTCTAGCCATAACATCGCCCACCAGTCCTTCTCTGTTTGTGAACAGCAAATCTAGCCAGGCACCTCCCCTAGTTGGCTCACTAACCAGCTGGGTTAGAAAGTTATCTTCCACACCCTCCAAAAACCTCCTGGATTGTCCCTTCTCTGCTGTGTTGTACTTCCAGCAGACATCTGATAGGTTGAAGTCCCCCACGAGAACAAGGGCAAGCGATCATGAAACTTCTCCCAGTTGTTTGCGGAACACTTTTGTAGTTTTATCCTGGCTAGGTGGTCTGTAACAGACCCCTACCAGGGTATCTGCTTGGTTGGCCTTCCCCTTAATCTTCACCCACAAACATTCAGCCTTCTCACTCACAACACTGATTTCAAGGCAGTCAATTCACTCCCTGACACACAACATAACTCCAGCATTTACTGCAGAAAAGTGTGCTTCCCCATGCTAAAGGCTTTGTAATACCTAACCTTGAATGCACAAGGCCAAAGCCACATAACCTATCAGAGAGAGGGAGGAAAGTTCAAGAGCACTGGAAGCATTTGTGTCCTTGTAGTAACGAGGGCTCTTTTTGATTAAAACAGCCAGCAGATTCCTGGAAATGGATCATCCCCCTGTTAAAGACAGTACACTTGCAAACCCCAAGCATTCCTAGTAGCAGTTGGCTCAATGCAGAAATGCCACTGGCTCGCTGATAACTTCATGTCTGGCTTTCAGAACAAAAGGGTTATCAGCAGCAGCTTCCACTGCCTGCTTGCAAAACCTCACCCTCACCTTCAACTTCCTCTAGCTCCTTGACATCTTTGGGCACACAGTGTCCTGGTGACAGACAGTAACCAGATGGTCTACTACCATCCTGCATTGGGTCGCTTCAGGAATTTAATCTGATTTCCCAGAATATGCAGCACAGCCCTTCGTTCTAAAGTTGGCGTGCAGGTGGGAGCACATGCCTCTGGCTTTATAAATAGGCCTAACCACTGGTGGCTTTGGTACATGTCTGTGATTGAGCTGTTCGCCTGTCACTTTAGAAAACCTGACCCCTGCCTGGGCATTCATCAGTGGTTCTGACCAAGTGGTGGCTCCTGTGCACATTTGACCATCCTGTCAAATACCTTGGCACCTCCTAATTCCAATGGCAAAACTGTTTTCTGCTTTAAAACCAGTAACTTTTACAGTGATTTATTTCCACTTTTTATTGTTGTCAGCCAAATTATAATTATTAATTTAAAAAGCTGTTTTTTTTTCTCAATTCCCAACAGCACTGGCTAAATAAACAGAAAACAGGAAGACTGCCATAATTCTACCAATTATTTAATTAGTTGGTGCTCAGACATGGCATGTCATGTATTGCTTTCTCATTCTGTGCAAGAAATAGAAGAGCTCAAAATTATATCCAAAGCATCTTCAAAATTACAGTGAGATTTATATTAATCCTCATCAGTTGTAGACATTTTCATCTATCTTTCACCCATATCTGTTTCTTTTTGAATTTTTAAGCAACATCCACCATACTGCAATATTACAACTGGGAAAGGAACTTTTAACTTCGGTGCTATGAGTAAAGCTCACCAAAAGTTAAAAAAAAAGGAAACAGGAGGAAGGAAAGCAAGCATGTCTCCACGGGAAAAAAAAAACCAAAAACCTCAAAACACAGTTTCTTTAGATATCCATAATAATTAAAAGGAGTGTAGAAGAATAAATTTGGGCTGAAGAACTAATAAGTAAGGAGGAACAAAAGCTGTTTTCTAAGCTAATCTTTCAACAGCATAATTCTCAAGAGAAGCCCTGGCTACTGTTGGTTTAGGACCGATAGGCTGTACATTGACAAAAGGGAAGGTTCTGGGAAAGGTACTATCAAACAACCCTAGTTCAGGGAACCCCAGCAGAAATATACAGTGACTCCTTAGCACTCAACAATAAACCATCTGGATTTCTCAGTATTGCACGCAAAAGCTACACTTATCTTCTCTTCACTTACCCATTAAAGTAACTAAAATTTTCATGACTCATATTTAGTCATTTTTTTTTGGCAGCTCGGTCTGCCTTGAACCAAGTTAAATCCACTAAGCAGAAATTCACAACCAGGAAACATTAGTGAAACAACGCAGACCTGTGGAAAAAGCAAAGCACTGTACTCAAGAAACAACTTGTAGCTCGAAACTCATTGAGCCACCTACAACCCTTACACATATACATATATTTCCAACCTATTTTCCCTCCTAAGTCCAAAGCTATTACTTGAGGAGTGTAAGCAAACAAGTTCACAGGAAACACTCAGAAATCACTCAGGCTGACAGGCAGCCCCATATGGGTGAGACATGGAGCCAGAGGAGGCAATGCTGTGCCTAAGGCTGCCATTTACTGTCACAAGTCCTGAAAACCAGGTTAGGATCACAAGAGGAAAAGAGCAAATTACACCAAAGGTGCTGGAGAAATGCAGCCAGAACATGGAAGCAAGGAGAAATCCTATCCCTTTATGATTCAGGTTAAATGCAGTGAAAACAAGGAATATATATTCCACTCCAAAAGGATCTGTCAAACAAGGATACAACAGCAGCAAGGCACAAAAAAAGTCTAGACAAAGATGTTTGGTTTTTTTGTTTGATTTTTTTGTTTGTTTGTTTGTTTGTTTTTTAAATCTCTGTAACTTTGAGTTTAAAGCTTATGGGACTACCTCAGTCCTAACTATGATGTATCTTGAGTAAAGTTGATTTTCACCTATTCACCAGTACTCCAAGCTTAGTAAAATGCAACGCTGCAATAATACACACAACACTCACAAAAAAAAAATCCAACCAATCACTATAGCCTTCCAAAAATAATATACCAGAAACACTCTTACATGACGTATTTAATGTTTCTTTTCAGCACCCTCCTCAATGTATTTGGATAAGATTGTCTGGCTACACTGTACTTCCAAACCTATCTTTATCTCATTGCACACGCAGACCTATTCAGAAAGTACACACTGGCTCCTGGAGCTGCAAACCAGCTGACATAATCTTGGAGTTGTAACAAGCTTTGAACTTCCTGAACAACAATCAAGACAAAATTTCTGAAATAAACCCCACATCACCCAGAAAAAAACATGCTATTGTAAGAGATGCCAGGATACACTACCCAAAGAGAAACTTCAGCTTCATGCACCAGCAAAACAGGGGAGAAAATACCAATACCTAAAAGGTTTTTAGCTTTACGACATATTTCTACATGGTTACTTTTTGTTGTTTTATTTGTTTTATATTTATTTTCAACAAGCTGTCATCACTTGTTAATAACAATGCAACAAGATGAGGTTGCAGTTTATTTAGTATAATGCCGTGGATATTGTCACTAAGGCTCTGTTTTATCACTCACTGTGAATCCAGTGGAAAAATCTGTAACTTCAAACCATGGACACTGAATTCTTGAGAGCCAAGAAATACAACAAGAAACAGACCACCGTCATCTCCCTGAATTCTGGATGCATTAGGGTGCATCCTTAGTCATGTAGATAAAGTTTCATTCCTGTTTGTTTGTTTGTTTGGCTTTTTTAAGAAAAGAAAAACTAAAAAAAACAATCAAAGGGAGTTTTAATTCTTCTCAAACCATACTTGGGTGATGTCACTGAGATCTCAGTAAGAAGATACATGTGACACTGTGGTGAGATCACTCAGATGTGACTGATTTCCCTGGTTATCAGTAGATCATTGGGTCACCGGTGAGGCTTAGTGCCCTGGACCTTATCCGTCACTGGAGCACAAGAGCTGCGGGGCTATCCAGATAATAAGGCCGCTTAGACTTTACACTGCTCAAGTAGTATAAACCCCTATCAGGCTTCCTTGTTTTTTGCCTGAAAACCAGTTGAAGGGCAAAGACATCATCCAGCCACAGTAGGTCAATACCAAGATGATAAAGGAACAAGCCACTAGACTGAAGGCCAGACTGTCCTATACAGCACTTTTACTTTGCTCAGAATTTTCTGAGAGTATCCATGGCCATTTTTCTCCACGAAACTTTTTCTTTCAGCTGTAAAGAAAGTCTTTTTTCTTTCACATGTTCCTGTGTCGTGGTCTAGTTTCAGTGTGGTCAATATTCTTTTAGTTTTGGTAGAAGCTACTATGTAAGTGCACTCATACCACTTCACAATTACTGACTTAGAACATAATTTCTGTGGTACTGGTTTGGTTTCTTTCATACCCCCAAAAGCTGGTATTTCTGCAGCCTAATCTTGAAGTTCTTTGCATGAAGCCATGCTTACTATTTGCATCCTCACTTTCTATAAATTGCATTTCTGGTTCTTACAAGATCCTTCTCCTTATGTTTGCATTTGTCTGACTCCACAATTTGCAGTTTGAGTTTTGGCAGCTAAATACATCAAAGTGACATTTTTAAAGGCAGCTATATATGTTAGTCTAAGAATATTCAAATGAGCAGTCTAACACAACTATGCATCCATTAGCACTCTCTATTTACTACAAGACCATCCAGCAGCAAAGATCCCTTGGTGTAACTGTTCTCCCCTCGCTCATAACCCCTTGAAATACTGTAGGAACTCTTGAGTTTGCAGCCTGGGTTTCCTGGTTAGATAAAAACTATATATATTCATTTGGGCCACATTACAGTAAATCAGCACTCTGTTCCAATGACACACCTTTTCAATATCACTCTCCAAACCCTACCTTTGCCAAGTTATCTTTTAAATGCAGAGAACAGAGTGTAAGCATCTGACTAACTGTTTAACTTCAAAATATGGAGTCAAAACTTGTCTTCAGCCAACTGACCTTAAGATATGACTGTCTCACTGTTTATACCATAGCTACTAATCACACTCGGGGAAGTTATTTCACTTTGTGCCCTTCAACATTTACAATTATCTGTTGAAAGTTTTAGAACACCTTTGCCTTCTTGGAATTACAGATTTGCAACATAATCCACAAGAAAAGCTGGGTAACACAGAGTCTTTCAATATGGACTTGAATTTTTCCTGCTCAGTGGTATTGATATTCCCCCCCCGCCCCCCCCCGATTTTCCTACATAACATGCAAGAATTGGGACCAAACTGAGAAAGATATTCCAAGACATTTAACACGGATGTTGCAGCTGACCTCTGAGAACTTCACAGCAATAAAACAACTTTTGGGTGCACTTCCTTTACCTCTCAGGATGTAGTTCTGATAATTCTGGTCAGCTTCTGCTCCCACTTTGATTAAGCAAGTCAGACCTTCAGCGACAACAAACTCATGAACCAAGTCCTTGTCATCCTGTACAGGAGAAAGGAAAAACCGCGTTAGAATTTTGAAAGATAAAGACACAGGATATATCATAATGTAGAATGAAATGCATGCCTGCAGAACTGACTTTAAGGTTCAGTTGATGCAAGTAAGTTGATATGAAGGTCTATTAAAAATTAAAAGCAGAATTCTGAATTTTAAAATCAGAATACAAAATGCAAAGCAAGAAAAAACAAGCTTTTACCTTTAAGTCAACTACAGAAGATTAAAAAAGTAAAACACGACTTCTGACTTTTTCATTAAAGACTTGCAGACATTCTCATTGATACTATAAATCTCATCATATCGTATAAATAGATATCCCTAAAGTACTGGGATCAATAAGAGAAGGCCATCTCTATGCCTCATCATAATTCCAGTTTCAGTAATTTCAGCGCATAAAGCAAAACTTTAAAACTGGTGTTTATCACAATGTGATATTATATTCATTATCTTGATATTAATTCATTATATTTAGACTGGGAAAATATAGTGTTGAATATAACACCACTAGTAGATAATATTCCCACACTATAATGGAAGACACAGCAAATGTAAGAGAAAACACTTCTTGGCATTTCATGGGAGTTTATCTTGGTTAAATTGACTCGGGGGTTTTTTTAACCATCAGTCCTATGCTCAGTGAAGCAGAATGACCCCATATCACAGGTATATGTGATACCAGGGAGAGGGAGGCTTTGCTGGACATTAGATGCATACTACTATGACAAGGGACTACAGAGCACCATATGTAAAGCTTGCCTCCTCCTCTTGCAGAAGGTACATGCAGCCAAAGAAGAGGCTACTACAACCTTGATTAAAGAGCACTTAATGAATTAGCCATGTAAATTAGCACAAAACCGATTTAAAATATTAATGGAAAAGAACAAATCTGTGGACAGTCACAGTTGACGAGTTCCTTCCTTCAAGTATTTCTAATAAATGCTTTCATACACAGCAGCTTTCCAATAACGCAGCCCTGAGAAGCCAAGATCCAGACAGACAGTTTTGTTGAGAGTGATTTCTGAATTCACTGCAAACGCTTAGAAAACAGCCAAGGGAAAGAAAAATAATGAAGCCCCTTTCAGTGTGACAGTTCACGGACTACAGATTGCTTTCAGCCTGACAGTTTATTTCTAATGAATTTCCTCCCTTCACCAGAGCTAATGCATGTAATTCTTAAAGGCTAACCAAATGGGATATTTAAAACTGCAAGATGAGCTAGCAATTTGTGAGAAATTTAGAAATCTTGAGGAAAACATCTGTTTAGGGTTTCAGAAGGTCAAATTTATTAAAACCATTTCCAAGTACATTATACAGTCATGTATAGATATGCAAATTTATCACATTATCCTTTAAGAACTACATAGAGGAGACATAAAATTATTCACTACATCTTTGCAGAAGCATATCATAAATGCGTAAGATAAAATTCATCACTGTGCACACTTGAGATAAAAATTTTACTTTCTTGTTACCCTAAATATTTTATCTTTTGAGAGTGTTATTTGTTCTGTAGACAGATTAAAACCTTGGTAATATTTCTGAAGAGGTAATAACTTTACAAACTCCAGAATTACACTAGGGCATTCCAGATACAAGCACGCAATTTTATGAAGATGACCAATTTTCTCTACCTGTTTTCCATACTCACAAGCTAGTGGGACTGTTAGTAAAGCAGAGGAACGGTACACTGACATTCTACCTGTTAATACAGATGGTGCTAATAACATCCTAATTTCCTCTGTTTCACGTAACAGTGTTTTAAAGGTACATGCACAGACACCCTCTCCACTGCAGCTCACCAGGGAATTACCTTTGCTGTTCCAGAAGAGAACTGAAGAATTAAGATGGTTGTTTACACTGAGCAGCTAAGGACATCTTTACAACAGGGGACCTTTGGCTGGCATTGAGGTTTGGCCAAGCTGTCAACCTAAATAGCATGTCCTCATGCATGGGGCAGGGGCCTAGGAAGAGGCAGCCAGAGGATGTGGATCTCTGCCTGTCCATCCTGAGCAGTGGCTTCTGGCAAAGCCCTTCCCAAATGCCACCAGTCAGAGGAGTGAACTTTTATTTCTGAAGCCACTTATCTCAAGTTAATTTGTGCAGAAAGTGATGACAAAATTCGCATGCTGAACTTCCAGAACAGTATTTTACCACAAGTGGAGTCTATGAAAAATAAGAAAAGGACCTAAGATAAAATGCTTTCTGACGATCAAAGCCATATTTCAGGTTAATTCCCCCCACACTTGGGGTACTTGATTTATAATCAAGCAACTAAAAATACATGCATAAATAAATATGTATGCATGCAACACACAAATCCAAATCACCGGACAGCAAGCAACATTAAAGCTCATTTTTGTATGATGAAGAGCTACTTCCAACAGAGCAGTAAGGCAGAACCATACCCAGGGGCCCCACAGGAGCCCTCCCTGGTGCACCAGGCAACTGCTCCCTCCCACATATCCCTTTGTGTATGGTGTTTTTTAACTCAAAGAAACTTGAGTAACCTCTTGTTCTTCAAGAATTTTGAATATTTTTTTCCCTAAAACTCAACAGAGAGGAACATATCCCTGGAATTTGTCAGCTAGGCCTAAAACGAAGTATATGCAGGGTTCAGGTAAACTAAGACTACATGCCATAGCAATTCACAAGGACACTGTATGCCTAGAAAGTGTTACTCTGCATGTTAAGGTAAATGGTTAAAAACTCCCTCCTACTGGAGAACAAAAGTGACAGATTTCCTCGATGCAGAGTGGGCAGCGGTGAGAGCAAGGACATGGAACAGAAAGGACAGGAGCATGCAGAATTTAGAAAACCTAATAGAAATTGGTAGCACAATGTAGAATCAAGAAAGCTGTGGGGAAAACATCCTCCAAAAGAGTTTTTATACATATCTGATGACAAATAGATACATCTTCTATTGGACAAGACTGCTGTCTAATTTAAGAGAAATTAGATATACAACAAGATAAACTATTGAATGAAATAACCATAATTCTTTTTTTTTCAGATGGCAATGGCGTCCTAGCTCAGAGCACATTTGCTTGTCTTTAAATACCCTTTTATTGATATTTGACACTGATTTTGCATCAAGTGTGTTTGCATCATCCTTGAGTTGAAAAAAAGAAATTAAAAAAAAATCTATCCTGGACTGACTCAGAGTGAAATGAGCAAGACTGGAAAAAAAAAACAGGAAAAAGGAGGAATAACTGTGGTCAGTGGATTTAGATGTTTTTTAACAGACCTAACGTGCTTGTTTGGGAAAAATAAAAGACTTCCGGATGATACTAAAAGCCCTGTCCTGTGGTAGTGAAGTTAACAGTAGCTCAGTTTGAGAGACCCTCAGATTGAACCAAAAACTGAAATAAAACTCAACAGCAGATAGCTGTTGACATTCAAAGAGAGGTAAAAACTGAAATAGCCGTTGTAGCTTTAGGATGTTCCCCATAATCTTGAATAGTGAATGCACATTAGGGTATTACCTGGGGAAAAGTTAGCATTTCATTCTCCAAATACCTCATGCTAAAGATCTGGTTTATGTTGGTGAATTTCTATTTATTTGTTTATTTAAATTTTTAACAAGGCCTATGCCAAAGCAAGTTGTGAGACCTGCCTTCTGGAACTCTTTCAAAGCAGCTGAAGGAGTAAACCACTAGAGCACAGAATCACCCTCGACTGAAAGGAGATATATTGCAGGAGAACAGCAGAGGAAATGAAGGGCATGAGGGACTCTAACCAGACTGCTTTTGGAAAGCACTGAATAAACAAATCAAATCTGAATTAAAAAAAAGGCCTTTAAGGTACTTCTCCTTTCCCAAATAAAAGGGAAAAAGAAGGTGTAATGAAGTGGAGTACAAACACACCACGCTCTAGACATAAATCTGAACTCAGTGCATTATCTATCCCATCATGTATATATGCTGAGAGGAAAGAAGCAAACATCTGGAATGTGCAGCGAAAGATGAAAGGCATCCAAGCTCATACATTCTACATTGAAAGGAGAATGTTTACATCAATTTTGGTCTAGGATAATCTTTTCAGACCCATTAACTCACTGACTTGCCAAGTTAGGTGACCTCAAGAGTAAAGGCTACTCTCTAGCAGTGGTAAGAGGTTCAGGTTTCCAGGAAGAGAGCATTCGTTGTATGGAATATACGGTGTGTGTGTGTGACTATGATACGTGTAAGTAGCTGCCGCATGTGTGTGATAACAGTTAAAAGGAGGCAGGGGAAGGTTGTCATTTGCTATGGAAATGGACTCCTGTACTAATATTGCAAAGATTTATGACCCCTTAATCAGCAGGCATGAAGGCACTGATGAGAAAAGCAGCAAAACACAGGCAAAGCTCTCTAAGCTTCCTGCTAAGCTCCTGCAACCATAAAAATTGTGCAGTGACACAAAGGCTGGCTACTTAAAGTCTTCAGGAAAAGTTACTGTTGGTCTTCTCAGCTATTTATATTTTATGCGTTCATTCACAGACTTGGATAGATCATGTCTCCTCCTTTCTTTAGGCATCTCAGAGGAAATTAAAAAAAAAGCTAAGGTATGTCACAACAGAGCTCTATTTTTGTTCAATGTATAATGAAAAAGACATTAAATATATTCAAACTGGTGAGTTTAAAGCTTGCATGCATGGTTGAAGAAACACACAAATCATACTTTTGTTTCCATAGCTCAGCCTGGCTGTTAAAAAGACCCCACGAACCTTATTATCAAGCAGTCTATAAAGTACACCAATTTGCCACTAGCAGAGTAGAAAGTTTAGGTAGGATTCCATCCGTCTTACTTGTTCTCGAGTCTCTGTACCTTTTGATATATGCTCTAATGTAGTTTTGTGAGGTTTTATCTGAAGGTGGAAACTGAAGCCTTTTTTTCAATGAACGGTACTTGCAACAATGCATCTTATCTGATGTGCAGCTTCCATGTGCAAATATAAACTGTTTGCAAACTGCTAAAGATAATAAATCTTTCTGAAACCTGTTATTTCTGTGGGCCATATGTTTGAAAACTTTTACCCAAGCATGATCATTTTCATGCCACAAGAAAGTTGCTTTGCTTCCTAATAGGAAATTAAGGTTTTCAAACACAGCTTCTCAAGGGGATTTTTCTTGCTATTTATTTAAGCCAACTAGTATTGCTCAAAGTTCTACTCCAACCATTTGAGGAGACTGGGTTAGCAACTGAATATTCACATTTGGATATGCACATACATATTTCTCTCTTACGTGGCTAACAGCTGTGGAGAGTACTGTCTTTCCAAGGAATCATAACAAGATGCTTGTCTAGGAGATTTCCACCAGGGAGAACTTCATTTTTATATATATTTTTTTTTTCCCTTTCATAAGATATCCTATTGTTTCTGGTTGCTTGAGCATTCCCATATTTAATCCTATGCTGTACAATTCTCTCCTGTTTCTGTTACAAAAGTTAAACACAGCACATTTTATGACAGTCATTTCTTTAAATAAGGAACCATGGGGTTCTCCAGCCCATGCTCACCACATGACATGTTACTGAGTGAGCCAGCAATCACATTCTGTATCGACTAGGCTTTCCAAAATGCAAAAGTTGCTATAATCCAGCTTTGAAGTGAGAGAAGCAGCCACAGCCACGAGAATCTTCTTTCTGAGCTTTGTCGACAAGCTTACAGGAGGGGACTCCACTCAAACTGAGCTTCAGCAGTTGACCCACTTCATCCTCTGTCTCAGTAAGAACTTCCTGCTCTGCTCTGTCACTCTATGACATTCCTGTTAAAACATTTAAACTCCAACTCTCAGACCAGCTCTGATTTTGTCTGTAGACCAAAATCAGCAATTTCACAAAGATATACTGCATTCACATTTTAACATCGTAATAACTCACCTAGGCAAAAGATAAGATGCATACAGACAACTGACTGTGCAATGCAGTGTAAGAAGAGAAATGCAATCACTGCCAGATTCTAAGAGAAGGAGCATCCTTGTGCACTGACTGAAATCTTGTGGGACAAGATGCTGGCAGCACAACAATACAGTGTCCTATGGGCAGAAAAGGCTCATTCAGACACTGCCCAGCTCCTAAAGTAAAAATTACTGTTTTTTTAAGAGGGGGAGCTAGGGAATCTTCACTCATTGCTATGTTCATCTATGAAATTGGGAAAGTCTGCCATCACCACTCCACGTTAATACATCAGAGCAAGGTCCCCTCAGAAACGCTGTTCCTCAGATTCCCCTGCCAGGAATATACACTGCACACAGCAAGGAGGCAGAACTGAAACAGAAATCCCAGATGATTATGTTCAATGTGAAAACAAACAAACCAAAAAAAAACGAAGGAAAAATACATGGATCACTTCAATGCCAGTGTACTCACAGAAAGCACTTCTCCCCCCCAAAATAAATGATGGAATTATGGCCACTCTCTTTAGAAGCAAAGACATTTTTTCACCCTTTTTTTTTTTTCTCTTTAAATCTCTTGCAAAGTCAAGATAGGATCACAAAGTTCAGCTGGTTTTAGGAGGATTAAGGTTTAGGGATTAAGCTTCATTCATTTGGGGATGTAAATTAGCAGCAGAGGGACAGCAGCTGACTGTAGAGGAAAGGGAGGAAGGAGGAGGCAGGTCAAAGAGCAAACCATGAGCGACTGCAGGCTTTCGCTGGCATAAATCTCAAATGACAATGCATCTGGCGCTCCACCACAAGAAAGTAAAATGCAGGACTATTGCCCAATATACTTGAAAAGCCGCCTCTGTTGCTAAGCAAAAAAGGCAGAAGGATAAAATCTGGATTTCTGTTAGCAATAGCATCAATGATGGGTAAGTCCTCATTCGACCCTTTCTTCTCTTACTAGTGCAAGGAAAATAGAAATCTACTGATCTTCTTTCCTAAGTATTCCTTTAACTATGACAAACCCTCATGTATACAAAAACTGCTGAAACAACCCTATAGTGTGTTCCTAATGAGACTGCCCTGGGCAGCAGTAGCAATGTGGCTGCCCAGGGCTATAACCAGAATGCACTTCCACTACCTGAGAGACTTCATGTCCACAGGTTCCCTATAGAATTTCAAATGCTCTGCTCCAGTAGCAACTGAAAAGTAACAGAAAATTCCTCCTCAAAGTCTGCATTAGAAATATACCACAATAAAGTCTCCACAAGGATATTTTTAAGTATCGCTACCCACCTTCAGTATGCATTGCATCTGCTTAAGTTACAAGCAAAATTATTATTCCCACTGACAAGACTACAATGATGCAGTAATGTGTTATGCTGTGCTGCATTAGCAACAGAAATCCCAGACCATTCCTGGAGTCGAGCTTTTTTACTGGCTAAGCAACAGGTTGCATTTTATAGATCAAGATTGGCTTGCAATGTTTGCAGTTAGAAAAGCTCGTGTTGGCTTGGAAACTGAGTACTAACATAGTCAGGAAGTGATTGAAGGAGCATGGACTGCCAAGATATAATTTATTGTTACTTTCCCACACTTTAAAGTTCTGTTCTTTGGACTCCAAAATTATTGATATAATTAAAACACTAGATTGCCAATCCAGAAGTGCCTGATACTTTCTAATTCAAATGTTACTGTTTATTTCAGTTCATTTTAAAAGCCTAGTCATCTATTGAAATGAAATCTGGAAAGAAATTATTCCAACAACATATACACAGGCCCATATATATATTTACAGATACATACATAAACTTCAGTGCTATGAGTCCCTTGAGAATGTATGGCCATTTCAACCTAAATTATTTAAGCAGATACAAAACAACTCCAGTATGGACCAGATGAGCCAGTAGTAAAGCAGGCAAGTCTTGTAATAAGCTATGAAACCTCTGCTGTACTTAGAGCTGGGACACTACTTTTAGAAGAGAAACCAAACTCAGCTCTCAGGGGTAGCAGGAGGAAAGTCTTCTCTGTCAAAGAGTCCACCTCTGTAAGACGGCAACCCAGAAACTACCCCAAGATAAGCATGCTAGGCAAGGCTGGTTGCTGTATTCCTTCCACCAGCACACGTAGAACAACTCCTTGAGAACAAGGGGTCCCTGGCACAGGATATCCCAAAACTTCAGTCAGCTGCTAGAGATAACTGAGGCAGCGGCAGAAGCATTTTAGTGGTGAAGGGTTTGAAGGGGACCAAGAAGCCAGTTTGTCCCTCAGAGGAAGCTCCATCCCCTTGCTATCTCTGTTGATTGTAACTGCACTTCAGCTGCATCACTGTCCTCAGTGGGTGTGCCAGGGCTTCCACTCCTTTGCCCTCTGAGTTTTTCCCTACACTCCTCTGTACCTACGCTGCACTCCTTTGCTTCTCTCCCCCAGCCTTTACACTTACCCAACTCTTAACACGTAGAAGCATGACCAGAATGTGATATAAAACATTTTTACATTACATTTATAATAATCGGTATTTTGACATTATTCCCCTTTTTTTTTTCCTATTATTGCATCTATTTACATGAAGCAACAGTTCACAACAGCATGCATGGAAATGAACATACCTTTTTACTTTCAGCGGGGTAATACATTATAAGCAACCTGCAATGCAAAGTCTGCCTTCTAGTTATGATTGCAATGAAAATTTGCCCTCAAGTATCAATTCCATTGCATATCTTTACCGTAAGTCAGTTGCCTAAGTAGAAATCATCAAACATCAATAAACTTTTTGCCAGCCCTTTAAGCACATCTGTGCCAGCTAATTATAACACTAACATTAAATTATAAAAAAAACAGATTTTTTTTCTTTCCAAGATGAAACATTTCAAATACAGACCAAATTATTGCTTATTATGGCTTTCCACCTTGGCACCAATAAAGAGATACAGAAAGTATAGTGTTTGATTTACAGCCATTAATCTCCCGTAGCCTCCCTTCTGAAACACCCTCAGGCTAGAAAATAAATAGTCCGTTGTTCCTGAAGGACATGTTTTGTATTCCACTAAAAGTACCAGCAAAACAAATACCGCATTTGCTGGTGTTTCCCATTATCAAAGCAGAGAAGCTGCAACACTTAATATTTCACACCTCCTTTACACAGGAATGTGTATGTGTAAACTGTATGGATTTCTGCAGTTTCTTTTGGATATTTAAAAGAATACATGGGGTCAAAATAAACATTTTAATAGTTAACATTATTTTACAAATTAAAACTCATGAAAACCTCCAGTACTTAATATCTTGAAACAATAATGCAGTTCTCTTCTGGACAGAATTTCTGCAAACTTGAGGATACTGGGAAGTAACTCCAATTCAAAAGAGGTTCAGACATCTTTGGATTTTTTTTAGATGTGTATGAATTTTTAAAAATACACAAAACCTGAAGCAAGACATTGGTATGAATTTCCAGTAATGCAAAGACTTCTCAAAGTCTTTCTCAAATTCCTCAAACGACAGACAGGCAGATACCTCAGATATCCTGCACAAGCCATGTAGTTATCCTAAGTAGCTGTCCTGTAGCGTATGAAAAAATATCGGGGGGGGGGGGGGGGGGAAGTAATGGATAAGAATCAAAAGCTGCTTTACTGGATTTGCTGAGATTCCTCGGAGTCAAGTCAGTGTTTATTAGACACGGTTAACGTATAATTGGAGCATCAAGTTCCAGACAACCAAAACAGAAGAAAAAGCATGGCAGCAGGTAGACAACAAATATTGCCTACATTTATGGAAAGATTTAAATGTTTCAAAATTTCTTAGGAACTCTGGCTTTTTTCATTAAAAATAATAAATCTTGTCTGATTAAATTAACTTGTTAGAATACTTGCTCTTTAATGGGCATCCATGAAAAAAAGTATAAATTTAAAACCTGAAAACTTTCAGGTCATATTTGTATTTTATCAAGATCTATTCATTACTTTTTCATCCTTGGTGAGATGTGTCACATTTGTATATGAATGAAGAACTGAATCTTTTAGATTTTGGGTTTCCCTTCATAAAGAGTTTTTTTCCTTCTTGGGTACACACAACAAATTCTTTGAAGATCAAGGAGAACAAACAGCCTGCAGTATTTAATGTTTAAACTTTTCTGATAGAGAATCTGTCTCTAAAGCATACATTTGGGCACTTACATGTAGGGAAGGAAACAGAAGCTTTCACTGCTAAGATGAAAACAAAGATATCTTCAGTGGATGTAACTGAGATCTCCAAAGAACCACTCATAACTTAACGTGATTAAAGACAAAATTTAGAGAGGGAACAGTGCTTAGCCTGTACAGCAAAGTTGTTCCCATTACACACTTCTGTTCTTCCTTTAAGCCTGCTTTCTTCAGTTCCCAAGATCAAATAATTGTGACCCTACCTGGTGTTCACCACCATCTTGTCCAAGAAAGTTCTGGTTTTCCTATACTCTGAATATGGTGTTTTGCTTCTTCAGTGACCCAGTCACTGACTTCACTATTTTCATGTACCCTGCCCAATTCCTGTATCAGATGAGGAGGCTGCAGGTAGAAAGCCATCTTACTGTAACACTATAATACCTGCTTCTAGTGCTCTCACTGCACATAACCTCACAGTTGCATGACGCTACATTCACTTGAGAAAGATCCCAGAATTACCATCAAAATCTACCACTGAAGAATTCCACAGAGCAATAAGATGATGTATTCTGTCTTTCAGGAGAAGGAACTCAACTGTACTACAATTCTTCAAACTAGTTGAAAGAATAAAAGCAGAAAAGAAATTATTTCTGCAAGTTGAACCATTTTAAAGTAACTTTCTGCTTTCAATGTTTTATTATTTCAGTTAATGAAGGTGCACATAATTAGAGGATCTTTTTTCCTCAGAGAACTCTTTTCTTTTTTCTCCCTGTCAGTGCAAGAGGCAAGTAAGCAAAAATAAGTCACACTTGAGTATCAGATTAATTTATACAATTATTGACCAGAAAAGATTTGGTTGCCTCCCCCTATAAAGACAAAGCATTTATCAGGAAATGAACACAAAAAGTCCCGCTGTGACTGTCCCTCTTTGCTACATACAGTCCATCTAGCTGTACACACTCAATCACCAGGCAAAACTAACATTGAAACTAAAGACATTCTCTGCCATTGACTTGATGGGGACAGAATTTCATCCTTTGCACCTTGAGTAGACAGCAGATGCATCAATACACTGTGGCTTTTTTTCCTCCCAGTTAATAGCAGAATTGAAAAGTACTAGAGAAGTCACCTAGACCAGACCCTACCAAGATATTCTTCATGGCAACTAAGCAACAGATCAAACAATGTTCATGCATTTTATTGCATACCTGAGCAAGTTAAAGTAAGTAGGCCCCAAAGAAAACAAAGTTTTCTGATTTAGTTCAAAGATTCACACAGATTAGAGAATGAATAATGGCAGCTTCCCAAGTTTTTAGGCTATCCTAAAGGTGGAAGAAGTTCACATTTTATAGTCTCATTAAGAACTGTTTACATCTCAGGCCATAACAATGTCTAGGCATGAAGACAACACTATTTGCCACTGAAACTGAGAAACTGATTTTGATATTTAATGTGTCATATCTCTATATGTTGTTTTTTTTTAAATCTCTAAACAGTAATGAAACATATCCTTTGTAAAATGGGATTAAAAAGATATGTAAACTGCCATGTGGAACTATGGTCTATTCAATTTAGGAAGGAAATAAAGGTTTCTCTTTTTTCATGACTCAATCAAGAAGCCTTCCAAGAGGCCTCTTAAAGAGGAGAGGCTCCCTGTCTCACAAGTGATGACAGCAGCCCCTAAATCAAGTGTCACACAGCTTCAAACCCTATGGAGTCATCATTCATGCTTGCAAGAGGGGAAGGAGAAGCCTCCTTCCTTGACATCAATGAGGCAAACACAGAATACTCCTTCTGCTCTCCTAAGGATGATTGATGACTCCTCAGCAGCTGAAGTGTGTGACATTTGATTTCACTCACTGATAAGATTGTGTCTATCCAAACACCTTCTATTTAATGTTTCCAGGGTCCCTACAAAGCTGTTCGTTGTGAGGTTTTACACAAAGCTCAATTGTTCAATGATTAATGAATTTTTCAGCAATAGAAGAAAATTTTGTAACAGAACTTTGTAACTGTGCCCCTTGATATCCTAACCACAACACAATATCAGCATCAAGGTTCTTAAAAAAAAAAAAGTTGAAGATCTTCCCTCATTTGTCAAATGATACTTAGGGGGGAAAACAGTCAAGGAAAAAAAGCCAGTTTTATTCTACAACACCTTAAAATATACACCATAGGTTTGCCTTCCAGAAAACCTAATGGATTGCTTGATTAAAAATATTTTCCAAAACTTTAAAAAGCAGATTTGAACAATTATAGATTTCAACAGACTTGAAACATGCTTCATAGTGTTCTTATTTTTCTTACAACACCAAGTTATTTCTTATTTTGAAACGATGCAGTCAGCATGATTTGAAACTATGCTTTATAAATACAAAGCCCACTTTTGGCTATAGGTTCTAAAACCTACCTTATGTTGCAACTAGTCATAGCAGAGGTCTTGTTAAATAAAATTCTTTAATATCACGTAAATTACACAGCACTATTTACACCTATTACAGAGCTCATGCTCATTTGTTCTGCTATTAGGATTGATATTGAATTAACTATTCTAAGAAGCTGTATTTTTTTATCTCCCTTATGATATCACAATCAGGAAATGCAAGAATGTTTTGAGACCCTGATTTGGTGAGTGCCATGTTCAGCTGGATTCTTCCATGCATGTCCTTGGGAGCTTTAGCACTTTACACAAAATTCGTGAATCTCTGATAAACACAAGAATTGGGCAACTCAGAAGGCTATCATAAAATAGTCAAAGGGAACTAAACTGTACTCCAACAGCTCGTCATTTATATCTGTATGTCCTTTTTTCAGTTTTTTTTAAGGTCAAGTGCTTCATATATTTCTAGTGTGAACATTACTTTCTTACTCTGTAAGTTTGGTAGTCAAAAAGTATACTGGTAAATCAGAATACTGCAGTACAGCCAGAAAAAGATAATGAATGTGGCTATCCTAAGCCTTCAGAATGGCATTACTGTCAAAGAAAAATGCTCCACATAACCTTTATCATTTTTCCAAAACCAGCCCACCAGAAAAAAACAAACAGAAATTCCAAGGTTGGACTTGCCAAATGTATCTTTCATTTAAATTTTGAAACAAAGGCATTGCTTTTGCCAAACATCACTGAGCTTTGCTGAGGCCTCGCGTGAAAAAACAAGGGCTCTGACTATTTGGAATTCATATTTGATGTAAAACTTGGGATGGTTCCCACTTCATGCAAATAAGAGACTGCACGTTACCTTGAAGCTTTTTAAATTAAAAATGATACTGACACAGAGCTGTGCCAAATTAACTCAGAGATGATGAAATGATTATAAAAACATGGGTGTTACAAACTGTCTTGGCACTTAAAGACATGATGAAGTTTCTGCTAAAACAAAAATAAAGACTCGTTTTGAAGTCAACATTGTATTTTTGAAATATTACACTCTTAAGGAATTTAAAAATAATTAGGTACAAAATCAACAGATATTCATGTTGAAAAATATACTTATAAAAAACCTTTTAACATAATGATAGATTTCTAATGCTGACAAACTTTAATTTCACAGACAAAAAAACACCAACCCTTAGGTATGAACTTTTGGACAATAGTGATTGGTCTATAATATAACCTTATAATATTAACTTGTATTTTTCTTTACTAAGAAAAAATAAATAGCTTTTCTTCCTAAAACAGATATAAGAACCAACTTATGCTCTCTCTCATTGCTCATTATGAAATACATTAAAATCATGCTCAAAAGATGCCCATACTCAAAATTACGCCAGTAAATGTTGTTAAGGACATCAAAGTTGACAGGTGAACAGGAGCTTACAACATATAAGGTCTCATTTTCCAATTTGATGTGTACTGCCTCAAATACTTGAACATATGATATGAATACTCTCCAGCTTGAGGGAGACTTTTCCTCAATTTTCCAGTAATGATAACATGTACTTTGGGATAATGTGAAGATTTTTTTGAAGACTACGTTTGTTCCACAAACAGCCACAGTTCTACCGAAAGTAGCTAATTAAAGTGGTAACAGGTAATTCCCAAATTCCTTTCAGTATCACATACATTAGGCAACAGGGAAGTTGAATTCTTCTAGGAAAATTACGTTCTGAAACTGTCAGACAGTCTTTACTTAAAAACTGGATTCATACATAGGTATGGGTTTGTGTGCATCGCTTTTCCCTTCCTGCTCATTACTCTTCAATGGAGTCAACTCCAATTGGATTTATTAGGATAAATATTTAAACAACATTTCCATAAAAACAGCTGATCATCTGGAAGATGGAGAACTTACTGGTGTGCACACTGAAAACACTGAGCACTATGCGCTCAGAAGTAGATGAAACTTCAAATAACCTACAGGGAAGAAAACATTTATGAATACCCAAACTGGGAGAAGTCATGATGGGAGGTATGGGAGGCACAGGATGGGTGGGAAGAAAGGCTTAGTATTCATTGCTAAATATGCATGTGTGCGCCTAGACATCTGTGGAATACAAATACAGAGAAATACAAATAGTTGCCAGAAACAGTTGAAATGAACAAAAAGAGAAGAAACCAGAGAAGACTCTTGGAAACCTGCCAGATTTCCTCTAAGCATACAGTCCACCTACTTGGCAAGTTCACAGGGAAACCCAGCTTGCATCACTGTGACTCTCAAACAGTCCTTCCCGGGGAATGCCTTGAAGAGACAATGTTTTTTCCAATCTGTGGCCATAAGATGACCAGACTATTTTGCAGCTGGAACTCCTTCTTTGTCCAAAAAATTCAAGGACTTTTCTCTTACCCAGAAGGCACCTTTAGCTATGAAAATGTTCCATTAAATGGTTCACCCTTCACCATCTGCTACTGTTCAGAAAAACTTCATTTTAGCATTTTCTAAATTCTGAATGCTTAACTTTGAAACCCTGAAAAAGCATTTTGTGTTTTGGAAATTCACAGTTCTGCAGTCTTGCAGATTTGTTAAATGTTGGTATTCTTCTTAAAATAAATGTCTATTTAAAACAAACCAAAAAGTGCTAAACTAACAGCTTGAAAGCCTTGCACCTACCTGTTGTTTCTGAAAAATATAGGTTGTCATCCTCCATTTGGATCCATTACTAAAGGAGAGACATGCTTTTTTATTGATTTCATTTATATTTACTGATAGAAATGGAATGCATCACCCTGAATTTCATTTTAAGATCACACTGGCAGTATACTACTGTTCTCACTGATATTTTCTTGTTACTTTTCCTGACCTGTTCTCTCCAACAAGCCTCCTTCTACTCCTCCAATTTTCCTGAGTCCTCAGCTTATCCAGTAAAACCAATCTGAAATCCAAGCTTTTCATTCAATTCACTTCATTATCATCCACACCACTTGTCTATCACATTGGCTACTTCACCACAGGAGCCCAAATCCTGCTGATTTCAGGTCTCCTACATAACAGTCACATTCAAATCCATTCCTTTCCTTAAAAGTGATCAGACACTACCATACCCTCCTCAGCTCTGCAAAGCAACTTTTCAGCTATCAATAAAACATTTCCATTGACCTTCACAGTTCTCTCTCTACATCTTGGTTCCCATCAGATCTGTCCAATGTCTCTCACATCCTTTATCAGTTGCTGATGTGGCTTAAACCCAGTCTATTTGTCAATTATCAGGGTAATGTGAGGTCATGACCCCAACCCAGTTCCAACTCCTCTTTGCACATCTTTTCCAGTCTTTTCAATACAGAACTAGGCCACTGCTACTGTTTAATGAGCAGCCTAAGTTTCCATCTAAGAGCCACAATTTACCTCTCTCCTTTCCTGGCAGGCTCCAATCACCCACTCTGCTATTACTCCATATCTGGTCCTGACTTCTGAGGGGACAAGGGAAGGCCTGCAGACCATACAGAGAAAAGATCCTAAGAAACAATTGGCTAACTGCACATTACAAGTGAAGACTTAAACTTCCGTTGTGCAAGAAACCATAAGTTATTCCCTACATCAAAAAAAAAACAAAAACAACAAACTCAATTCACGTTCAAACCAGAGAATGGACAGTCACCACTTGCTCACCTGAAATATTTGTTTCAAGGAGAAAAGTGCCCGTCTCAGCTCCCGTCCATTGGAATTGTAAAGTTTTTCTGGGGGTAAAAAAAAAGACAACAGAAAGAAGTTAAGCATAAACAAAACTGTCAACATGGCAAAAAAGTAGGACAGATTTCAAAGAGTTGAAGAGTCATAGTGCCCACTTCACATCAGACTGCTGTTACAGAAAGCAGCTTTATTTTATTATATATATATAGGACTTATTCATCAAAAAAGTGCACATAAAACCAGGGTTCAGTTGTCCATAACTTCAGATGGCATCTCTCAGGTAAACTCACAATAGCTTTAACAAGGTCAGTAAGAAACAATATTCTAAGGATTTTCTGTAAATGCCTACTCTTTCTACATTAAGATAAATTTAGGGCTTATTGAAAGTACCAGATAAGTCTCAAAAGACTCAACTGAGAGCACTCTTTGCTTTTGTTATCAAAGCTAGAGCCACTGAATCCATCCTTGACTGCCTTCCCTCTAGACATTCTTTTCTCATGCTCTCATCTTTCTATTGTTAAATCCTTTCTGCAATGGCAATGAACATTAATACCAGAAATAGTCGGACAGTCTGTTCTAAGCATAATTCAAAACAGTGTTTTATTCTCATGAAAACTGATCTTGATCTTTTTCTAAGTAGAGCAGAAGCCTTCTTTTCATCATCCAATACTGATACAGATTACTTCATTTATTCCCTTACTAATACATACTCACAGAAATAATTTAAAGTAGATGAAAGCATCTCCTCTGCTTTCTGAACCCTGCCACAACATTTGTGCCTTTGCAAGAAGTCTTGGACTGTATATTTCAAGTTTATTATATTTGGAAGTGATTTGCAACTATGCATGGATGGAGCAGAAGGTATGCTTTAAGTCCTCCTGCTCTATTATGTTTTGCATATCTGATAAAGAGAGACTATACACAACACTTCTACAGTCCTAAATTCAATTTTATTACACTAATGTACTCTGAGGACAATTACAAAGAAAAATCAAATCTTTATGGTCATCATGACATACTTTGCCTCACACACAGATCATCATGAAAGGACCATCTCTCCAGTGACCAGTAGGTCATGCAATAAAAGCTGGAGTGCCCAGAGAGTGGGAATATTCTTATGAGAAAATGAAATACCAACCCCAAAGTTTGATTTCTTACTTTCCCTTGTTTATTTCTCTTTTAATTGCTACCTTACACTACAAAATCAAATTAAATTTCATTTTATTTTATTTCCCTCTCTCAGAAAGTAACAAAAAAGGCCCGGCATTTCAGGATTCAATGCATTTGTAAGTTTTTTATTTCAATAAAAGAAAGTAGATTTTAATTTTAGAAAATCATTTCTTATTCGCAAAAGTCACCTTCAACCAAAGGAAAAACGTGAGGTAAAACTCACACTTTTTTTTTTTTTTTTAATTTTGAAAGGAGTTTTGTTCATCCTTAATTACCTCTGATTTCAAAGGCAGAACATGTAGGAATGGCAAAACTATTGCTGTTATAAGTTGTCTCCTTCCTTGCACTGTTTATAGATTCCTGACAAAACATTGGAAGAATGGATTTCACTTCAAGCCATAAACTTAGAGGCATACTTTAATTACTCTTGCTTAAAAACTCACTGGCATGCGAAACCACATTTCTTGGCAGGATAAAGAGTAATTTTGTCAGGAAAGCTTAAAGAATAATAAAGGTCTTTTAAGACCCGGTCTGTCAACTTTACATGCCATATTACATGGAATATTCCTCTTTGAAAGATACCTCCATCTGGCATTTGTTATTACTGATTTTCCTCTATTCATAATTCACCAGCATCGTTATGAGCAGAATGTCTCGAAACAAGGCAGTACATTATCATCTTAATTAAGAGAGGCACCACTTCTTAAAGTGCTGGCAACTTTGTACATAAATATCAATGTCTTAACAAATGCCGTCTGTTGGTTTTGGTCTTAAACAGGAACAATCATCATCCCAGCCCTGGGTAAACTCCTAACGAACCATTGTTATGATACCATAACAATGGTTGCTTTCATTGGTGCATGAAGATTTTTGGTATGTCTCAGAGGAAAAATGCTGAACATTTTTCTTCTTGACCATTTCACAGAGCATAACATCATCCTTGGCAATCAGCACAAGCAATGCTCTCCTGCTCACATGTAGCAAAGAGGACACAAGTTATCATTAGAGCTGAAGAATCAATAACTACTGGAAGCATCAAGTTTGATAATAGCCGTGGCAACAAGACAGAACATGTAGCAAACGTTGGTCTCACACGTCTTTTGAGGAGGAATAGTCATGGAATCATAGAATAGCTTGGGTCAGAAGGGACATTTAAAGGTCATCTAGTCCAAACCCCCTGCAATGAACAGAGACATCTTCAAATAAATCAGGTTGCTCAGAGCCCTGTCCAACCTGACTTTGAGAAGTCTTCTCACTTCTGACATCTACTACCAGGGTGCAGCAATCTACACAGAAACAATATACATTTGCACACCCAAGTTTAAGCCAATGTACTGCACGGGTCGCCATATGCCAGATTATACTTTTACTGCATTTCTGTGTTGTTTTTTTTAGAAAACAATAAACACATACACACTATTAGACATGCACAAGATTTTTTCTAACAAAGTCTTTTAAACACACTGAGAAATGGCCTTTCATGCTAAAGCACAGAAGTGACTGTAACTCACATGGTGCATCTCTGGCAGAATTGTCTTTGACTGATGCCTATAGCTTTGAAACAGGAGTCCAGCCTGCTGCCATCGCTACAAAAATCTCCTAGGTGCTCCTAGGAAAGCTCGAAAGACCTACCTTCTCAATGCTGTGTTATAACATGTTGTAGATATGCTTGAATACATACACCAGGACTGTCTTATGCCAGAAACGGAACTTATGACCTTCAAGCAAGAAGATTCACTGTTATACTTCTTGCTGAAACTTCACAAGTCTCAAGTCTCTGGCCCTTTGGTAAAACACATTCCCAGGTCAGGTACAGGTTGGAGACATACTACACTCACACACTTCGAGATTAGAGAAGATAAAACAGTTCAGGAAGTTTGAGATATCTGACTGTATTTAGCTATTAATGGCTGAATTTCTCACAGTCATGTCCTGGTAAGCTATGCTATTTCAGTTCTTTTTTACTATGCTTCCTCAAGAAATTAAGAGCTGCATCTGTGGCTGTGAAATAGGTTTAATTCCAGGTACCTAATGATAGAAAAATCTCCTAGTGGTTCCCTTTGATGTTAAGTAACACTAGAGGGCACTGCTTATTTCTTTATTTTATGAGAGAAAAGTCACTGCGCATCCCTGGGCTTCCCACTGATCGAGCAATACTGTTTGGGATGCCAAGTGGGTAATTCACTAGCCTTGAAACCCTGCTTTTTAATCAGTAGACTGTAGGACATCCTGAGAAATCAAAAAGCATCAGCACTCCCAATCTCACACCTTCAAAATCAGTCAAGTCTTTCAAAACTATCCAACAGAAAACCAGCTACTGGTATGGGTTTGAGTTGTATCTACTGCTATGGGTTAGAGTTGTATCTTTGTGTAAGAAGCAAGAGTCACATTTGTTAAATTACCCTTCGCAGCATAATGGGTAGCTGTATATCTCTGAAAGACAAAGAAGTTCCCTTAGTTCACCAATCCCTTCTACAGGCAGAGCATCAAAGATAACCGGGCTTGAGATACAGACACACGTGAGAGGTACCAACCCACAAGTGCCTGTTCTTTTGCAATGGCAAGACTTTGGTTGAGAGAACGCTTCACACTCTAAAAGAAAGCTTTTATTTATTACTCCAGGCTATTCTTTGTTTTTAGTTTTGCAAAAAATCAGCTCTCCTACAGAGGAAAAGAGAACAACTCATGCTAGCTGTAAAGGGATTTCTCTAGGTGAATTTGGTACAAACATGGCAGTGGAGAGAAGGCAATTGGGCGTACAATAGGCACCTTCTCAGAAAGCAAAATAAACCTTTAAATATCTTCATTTAGCTGGACCACTGGTGGCTTTCAAAGAGGATCCTGTATTTTCAAAGTCAGAGGCTCAGATTTCATTGGGTATTCAACTCTTTTGACTGCATGGGAAAAGGGACTTAAAGAAAATAATTATTGGTCTTTATATCCTTATTGAAAGTATCATCTTTTCATTTGCTTTCTATGGCAAAATAAGAGTTTTCAATCTGCAATAATAAAAGAAAAATAGAACTGGCTGGATATTCCTTAGTTCAGTCCCATGTGTTACACCTGACCTCTGACCAACAGGGTACCATCCTCCTCCCTTCCTCTTCCATCACACCCATTGAATTAGTCCCTGGGATATAGTAATTTATGTAGCATCAGCCTTTTGAGCTATTGGCAAAGGCCCATGAACATCTGGCTGAGCACAAATGGGAGTTGCTCTGCTTCACTTGCTGCTGCCTGAATGACCTCCACGTCTCCCATCCATGCCTCTTTTCTTAAAACTATAATTTCAAGATGAAGCGCCTTTCCTTACAAAAACATAAAAGGGAGATTAAATCCACATTTGATTACATTAGCAGTGTACCTCGTGCAGATCTAATTAAATGACATTTTAAACATTTCCTGCCATTCACTTCTGAAGTCTTTGCATGGGTCAGAAGTAGCAATATTCTCTGGCTTCCACTAGCCACTTGCAAATGTGCTAGTACTTAGAAACTAAAAACTTAACTCTTGTCTCTGCAACAATGAATAAAACATTATTTTAAGTGCTCTCGAGGAAGAAGTATTAGTGATAGAAATAATAGTAATTGTCTTTTAGAATTTAAATTAACTACCTAGGCTTCCACCAGCACAGAGGAGAGAGGGAGGGGAAAATAAAGAACAAAGAAAAATGTTTATAACTATAAAACCCCCCTCTTTCTGCAAATGCCAAGTACCACACTTCCAGATTTATCACTGCACCATTCCAATTTTAAATGGGTATTATTCTATCTGAATGAACTTACAGAAACGTAAAACTCGGTAAAAATTCGAGCAGCACAGCAAGAAGTCAGGCATGCAGGTCCAGTCCTGTGAATGGGCTTCCGGAAGCAGCCTGTGGTAGACCTCACTGGGTTACTTAAGCAGGCCCATGGCTACATATAGTCCTGCAGATCCATGAAACAACTGTATATAAAACTAATTAGTGCAGTGTGCCAGCCTTTCACTGTATGTCAAACAAATTAAAGCAGTCCTCTAAGAAAAGCCCTGGTCCTGTGCCAAGAACAGGCTCTCCTTTTAATTTTGCTTTTGTCCACGAAAGCTAGTCATAAATGTGTTGGCCAGACAAGGCACTCTCCTTTTCCTCCCAGACCCCCTAGGAAATACACGGAGAAGGGATTCATTCACAGGCACATTGCCCACTATTGCATTAACACAATTGCTTCTGCTGAGATTACTTTGTTTTGCATATTGCAAACCTTCATTTTTTTACTGAATCTGATCTTATTATCTTTTTATAAACAGTTTGTGATGCATTAATTAATGCAACACGTCACACGTGAATTCAAGCTATATATTCTCCCCCTGATCCAGGGATAAACGATTAGCACTTAGCACAGAAAAAGGAGTTTTCCCATAAAAAAAAAAAGAGCCCGAGGCCAAGCAAGCGGTCCACACAAAATCAAACAGAAATCTGTATGAAATGGCAGAGATTTTGGGAAGCCTGGCATGGCAACACCAAGCCCATGTCACCATCAGCACTGACTGCTTTGGAGGAATGTGCAGGCTGCCTCCAAGGAATGCCGCCCCAGCTCCCCATCAGAGCAAAACCTCCCTCCCCTCCTTTTTCATTCAGACACACAGCAGCTGCTTAGCTAATTATCTGGGACAGTGGGTCCACTCAGTAAGCAGGGTCCTTTGCCCCCACTGGGAGAGGGGAATCCTTTGTGGGGAGAGTATCCTATTACGCCTGCATATGAGAAGAGCTGCCCTTCAAGCCCACATCCTTATTCCCTTTCTCTGTAAAGGACCCGCAGGTGGGGAGTGGGAGGAGGGAAAACCACAAAAACAGCCTTGGAGATCCTTTCCTATCACAAACCCTAAAGCCACGCTAGTAGAGGCTTGAAACAGAGGTGCAAAGAGCCACCTGCAAACCCCAGGAAGCTCATGGGTTTAGACAGGCAAGCAGGGAGAAATCTATGTCGGAATCTCCACTGGAAGTGAAAAATACCCGCTACGGCAAGCACTTCAGAGCAGTTCTGTACACTCACTCTTAAGGAGTTTTCTGCCTCATCAAGAGAAGGCATATGCTTTCCTGTTGCTGCAAGACAGCAGAAATAGTCCCCTGGATTTCCACAGGGAGAGAACACACTGCAGAAATTCCACTTTGGGAAGAAAGATTGGAACTAACTTTTATTCACCATTTCTCTGAAGCACCAAACATCCCAATTTCTATCACAAGGGAAGGAACATAAAAGTGTCAGCACAAGAATGACTGTACATTTAAATTCAGTGACAAATGTAACCCCCTCCTCCCGGTGGAAGTGTCCTCCCCATGAAGCATACCCTGATTCTTGCTCCTGTATTTCCAAGAGATGTGAAATGAGATTCAATCATTTGCAGGAAAAGAAGTAACAATAAGAAAACCACAGAGAAGAATGATGATCCTGAGTATGAGGAACCAGAGACAACAACCACAAACAACAGAGAAACAACACAAAGAGAAGTACAGAAAAGGGGATTCAATAAGAAGCAGAACAGACAGCAGGAGAGGTGCAGGTCTGGAGTGTCACTAACATGAAAACAATAATGCTTTAAGAAAAAGCAGTAATGCTTACTATCACCTACAGAGAATTAAAAATAAGGAAGCATGGGAAGACTGGGTGAGAAAATGAATAATTAATGTTTAACAGAGAGAGAGAAATCACCCTTTCAGGGCAGGTTTTTTTTCTGAACACATCATTCCTGAACATCCTGAAGACTCCCCCACTCTTGCTTCCAGGTTTTAGTCAGCACTTGAGATTAATTACCAACATTGCTGATAACCTACAGCAACATCTAAGTAATTAGATAAGACTTAAAAGGAAATATTTTTCCTTTTACTACCAATCATATAGTTAGTAGAAGGGACACTTTACAGCCTTCATCATACTACACTCTGGGAGCCTAACAGTTATTGACTGTTTCTACCAAACCTCTCTTTATTCTGCTTGGCTTCAAGCCCTGTGTCATGGATAAACCATTAGCCACAGTTTCCCCCTCTCAAAGCTCTAAATTACTATCCCTTTACTCCTGTGGAGCCATCCACTGCATGTGGAAGTAGGAAGGACATTTGTCACACTATCTGTACAAATTATGGCAAACAAATTTCAATGATTTACCCTAAAAGGAGATGCTAAAATGCAGCAAGTGTTTACAGAGTTAAGTGCAAAAGGAAAATTAGCTTCCATCTACTGGGTTTTGGAGATTACAGCCATGGAAGCTGGTACTCTGTATGTTGTATTGCATTATGCCAAGATTGAGATCTTAAAAACTGATGGTGTCTAAACTTCCTTTCACTATTGCCATTTCTAACTTACCTAGTGTATTAAGTGTCCCTGCTTACTCAAAGGCAAGCAAACGGACCCGTAAGCTGATGTTGGCTGAGAGAAGGATGATGCTGGCTGTCACAAACAGCTAGTACTTTTTCCCTTAGTTTTATACTTCTGTGCTCGCTCCTGTTTTTCCACCTGTACTGCAGAAACCTGTCTCAGCTGTCTTCTGCTGCTGTGGAAAAAAAGAATGTAAGCAATAAAAAAGTCCAACAGCAGGAGAACACAACAGCAGGTTTTACTTCAATTATGAAATAAAGTTAGAATGGGACATTAAAACCCAGAGTCAACAAGGAATCACTTAACTGCACAGAAAGCAGGAGCAGTCTGATACCTACTGATAACTTTGGACACATGGGGAAAGCCTGCTATGGGAAACAATGGCAGCGAAGCAAGTACACTGTGTAGGTCTGTGGACATAATACAGTTCTAGAATAAACTGCTGAAACAGCTCAGTCTCCATTCCTTGAAATAAAATGCAACACTAGAAAGGCACAATCAAAAGTTAAAGCTTTGCCAACATACTAACAAAATAAAGACCCTGTGCCTCTTCAGCCTGTTCATTCCAGCTAGGTAACAGCCACCATAGTGTACTTCCCTGCAATGATTTATTTATAAAGGTCTTCTCCACTTGAATGCAAAAGGCAGTAACATGCTCTTTAGTTCTGAAGTGCAGGAAACGGTACTTCATGTTGATAACTTCAAAGGAGCGCACTTCTTCATGTCTAAAAAATGCTGTGACTGTTCTTCTGTAAAAGTCAAAGGGTTGCAGAAGGGAAAAGGCTGTAAAACAAGGTCATTATTACAGCACTGTATTACAGCAAGTGGTGATGGAAAAGACTTAAGAGGTCATCTTGTTCATCCTCCTACTAATGCAAAATTGTTCCTTGGAGAGTAATACAGTAGGAAAGTAGTTGTTATACTAAAATATAGGTTACATAATTCAACAGAATGGGGCCAGGGAAAATTGCTAGAAAAGAAAATAATATAGAAGAACTTATTGCTTTGTTTAGAGATTAATGAAAGCAATCTGAGGCTAAAAAATAATCATAAAAAAGCATATGTTGAGGCCAATCTTTAATGTTTGTTTCAGGTTACAACTAGGTTTCCAAATTGCTGACCTGGATGTTTGTGCTTGAACAAGCACATCAGTGCCTCCTGGATTGCAAGTACTTAATAACAACATGCTAGTCCTGATTTGAGTTTTCTGGTTTTATTCCATTTTAAATGCAATGCCAACATGCTGCCCCGCAGCAATACAATTGGTATTAGTAAACAAAGAGCAATAAGCAAATTGTAGGAACCTATCACCAAAAAGAAAGGACAAAGTATTTAGGCATACGCCCTCTACCCCAAGAGTTATGGATGCCTTATCTGTGCTGACAGCTTGGTAAAAGGCAAAACATCCAAGCACGAAGGCATCGCAGGTTTGTGCCAAAAACATGAATGGGCTCCTGAGCTTCAAGTTCAGACCAAGATTTACTGTTGCGTAAGAAATGAACAAAATACGTCAGAGGCTATCTACGAGACCAGGTTGTTTCAGGGATCCCAGTCCATCCTCAGGAAGCACATCAGGATTTAACTAACCTTTGGATTTCATGGGAGGCAGCCTCCCAATTAACTGCATGCATTCAACCCCGTGAGATGCCATTCAGAAATTTAGACAGCAAGTATGGATCACTCATTTGCTAGCAAGGCAACAGGCAAAAGGTCATCAGCAACAGCTGATGCTGAAAATCTCATAAAGCTGCTTTTCTTAAGACTGCTGCTAGCAATTACAAGTGTGCGCATCTTTAAATTCCTGGGCCTGCATTGTCTATGTTCATGTGAGACTTTTCAGTCTCACAGCTACACTGCTGGGGGTAACAGCTTCCAACACAATGCTGGGTTTCTTTGACCATTTGGAATAGCCAAGGCCATGCATCCACTACAAAATCCCCTCATACAAAAAATAATAGATTTGCCTCTACTGACACACAGAATACAGATTAAGGATTAATATTTGTACTTGAGCACTGCACAGAAGCATCAGTCACACAGTCATGAAGATCCTCCTGGAACCCTTCTCTAGAGGAGGCACCTGAATCCAGTGGAGGTTCATCTACAGGATTTTTTCACCAAAATTAATTAAAACACAGTACAAGCAAAGAATTCCAACTGAAATGCCACAGCATCTCAGAGATATTTATTTCAATATTTCCGTACATTTAATGGCAATAATATTGATTCCTAAAACTTTATTTTCTATTTCAAATTTAATTTTCAGACCTTTCCAGTCTGCAAACTCTTGCAGTGTCGCTATATAACACCCTCTTCCTTATATTAAACAACTTCACTTGCTGTTCATCTTTCCTAATCCTCTGACAGTTCTCCTTGTGTGCATCCTCTAATGAATTCACATCTCTAAATATCCAAACCCAGCCACAGCAACTCAACTGCTCAAACCCAGACACTGCAATTCAACTGAGGCATTACTAATTTTGAGTAAAGAGGAGAAAGCACTTCAACAGACAGACTTGTTTTTTTCTTTAGTATTAGAGGCACACAGCAAAGAACAATCTCTTAAGTAATTGTGCCATAGTTCCTAGCAAACGTGATCTCAGTCAGAAACATTAGGCTAGTCAACCAGCTTTGTTCAAACAACTTCATCTGTCTTTTTCCATATGCCTTGATGTGTTTTAAGGCTCTTGAAGGATGCTTATTTAGGATACTTGAAAAATATATTTAAATTAACACACATTAAGTTAACAGAGGCTGATTTGCAACAGAGAGCGAATGAAGAAATACCAGAAGTACAGAAGGACAGAGTGCAACCTAAATAGTTTTAGCAGATATCAAAGTAATTCAGGGTCAGCAAGTTTCTCAGCATTCTGAAATTGTTGGGACACATCAAAAATGCACCATTTTGGCAACTGAAAGGAGAAAAAAACCCAAGGAGTAAACTGGAACTACTAAGATCTCAAGCTAAATCCATGCCAATGCATGAATCTCATCTGATGTGGGTACCAAGTCAAGCATGTGGCTCGTGCTCATGCAGTAGCCTGGGGAGGATCCACTGTCTGCTGGACAACTTACCTCCCAGCATTTCTACCAGCTGCTGCACCATATGCCTTGCCATCTCCTGGGTCACACTGGCATGTGTTGGGCACAAGTGGCTGGTACATCACAGTCTTACAGCAAAAGGGACATGAACAGGCATCCCAAGAATGTGGCACAGGCAGTGTGATAAGCTTAACACACTAGGAGGGGAGGTAACACCACAGAAGAACCAACAGTCTCAAGCTTCACACGCCTCACCCAACAGCCCCGCAAGAGTGCACTGCAGTTTCTATCCTTTACTCCTGCTCATTTGTCCATCAATTGCTACTTTTTGCTGCTACTCAGGTTGGTGTGAATGTATAGGCTTCTCCAGCAGTAGAGACACATGTTTATACTCTTTTAAGGTCCTGTCCATCAGACTGCAAAGATTTAACACTTAGGTACTTCACATCCTTATGAAAATGAAGTAAAAGCAGGTACCGCAACTAGGATGAGGGGATGTGCCCAAAGCCACACATATTTAAATCGGGAAATTACTGATAAAAGACTGTGTTCATCAAGCGGGAAGAACGTTTTTGGAAATTCTCCCCCATTATCACAGGTATCAGAGATATTCCAGGAACCAGACGTATGATGCTGGTTGGCTCCACAGCTGTAGAGTTGGATGTAAGAGCGAAAGAGAATACAAAGCAAGTACCTGAGCAATCATTTTGCCCCCATTAACAAATATAGCAAATAAAAACCTCTTTGCTAAATGCTTCTCTCAGTTGCATCTGGAAATCAGTGAGTTTGCTTAAGAGCATTAGCCACGCATAGCAGCATGAGAGAAGCTTACACACCAAACCACTCACTGCTCTGGCAACAGATTTACCCTTCTGAAACAAAAGCTGACTGACGTCACCTCAAGCAATGGTGTGCTGCCCATTGGTGCACCAGCTCTCCATCTCTCTCACTGTCTGCAGTGATGGTGGCCAGCCAGGCCCTGAAGCCTGCCTAGCCTCACTTACACTGATTTCCTGCTTAAGCTTTCCCTCCAACCTCATCCACAGCTTTTCTTATAGTTCAAATGAAAAGTGACTCAAGCTATTGGGTTCCTTTCCATAGCGTTCAGTCCTGTGCTTCAAGGACAAGTTCAAGGCAGTTTCCAGGCAAGTTTGCAGGGGGTACCAAACACCATGCTTGCAGCTTAACAGCTGAACAACCCAAACAATTCTTTTTAGTGACAGCAAACCTCTACATTCTTATTGTTAAAAACAGTAACAACAATAAAAAGTTTTTTCTGAAGCACCTAAGAGGAAAGGCTAGCCCCCCAACAGGAAAAACTATCCTCACAGCACTCTCCACATACCACCTACCATCCATTTATATTTTCAAACATTCCTCAAGTGTAATTTCTGTTTACCATACCACGCAGCACTTGGCCTGAACTTGTTTAACACAAGTCATCCATCACAGTTGTAAAACATCTGACAGATGATGGAGGTTTTCCAGTACGTATCAGGCCTCTTGCTTAATTTAACTGCTGATTATTTCCACCTCTAAGTAATTCAACCGAAGCCACACAAAAGGGCTCAGCTATACTAAACCTTTCTCCATTTGTTAGTAACTCAGTCACTAGCTGTAAAAAATTCTAGCTCTACTTACCTAATTAATCAGAAGAATATCAACTTTATATTCACATACACTATATATACACACACATAACATATATTCATATTAGTTACATATTATATTACATATGTTCATATATACATGCATTCTATGTATTAGTTATACATATTCTACACATATAAATGCAATAGTTTCTTTTTAGGAGGACACATGATAGGAAAAGCTCAACTGCCACATGCATTTGAAATTGTCATTTGTAACATAAATACAGCCAGATGCTGTGCAAAGTGTTTCTCTGTGCAAAATGTATGGTCCTTCTACATTGGTGCCTCCCTTTCCCTCATGTTTATGGAGAACCAGAAGACCATAGTGAACCTTGAAAGCCACAGCTCTGATCCTTCTGCTCTGCTAACCTAATCTAGGGTACTCTCTATCCCTCTTCTATTTGCCAATACTGGTAAATAATTTTTCTTCCAAGGCAACCCCATATAATCAGCAATTTACTGTGAAGCAAAAGTCAGTCTTGCAGTGCAGAACATTTGTAGTCCCTCTATTAACACATGAATAACTTCCAATTTTCTGCTGTTGGCTAAAAGCTTACTGCTATGGGCATCAATGCATTATCGTTTACAAGGTCCCATTTGTAACAGGTCTTGTTGCAAGGGGTTATATCACAAAAGTTACCCATATTGTTAGCCGGACAAATACTCAGATTTCCTTATTTGCAACCCTAAGCAACCAGCCAACATCCCTCAAGCACACAAAGATGTGGAAGTTTTTACCCTGGCTGTTCCCACTGGTCAGGCCCTCCAAATACTGTCCCACCTTACAGAACAGGCACTCCTGCCTTAGCTATGAAACTAAATAGTTCTATGCTAAATCTTAAGGCCATGAAACTATAGGTCCTATTTCAGCTGCAACGTTACACAAACTTAGCAACTCCTCACAATTGGATATGAATGCAATCATTCCTGAATAACAAAGCTGACTTGGCAAAATACACAAGGAGTACTTGGCACCATGAACACCAGACAACTTCTCAGGGTTCAGCCTTCACAAGCGCTCGTGGATTTGCATAGCCCTCACAACTTCACCAACGAAATACCATGAGAAATTCTATGTAACTTTCATGCAAACAAATTTATGACAACGGGGTGCATAAAGGTATCATTTCTTTTCCTGTTTCCTATCAGCTCAGCTAAACCAAACATCAGGATAAGGACATTTTATAAGAGCATGCAGTGATAGGACAAGGGTTAATAACCTCAAACTGAAAGAGGGTAGATTAGATATTAGGAAGAAGCTCTTCACTATGAGAGTGGTGAGACACTGGAACAGGTTGTCCCAAGGCCATGTTTGGCAGGGCTTTCAGCAACCTGGTCTAGTGGAAGGTGTACCTGCCACAGCAGGGGGTTGAAAGCGGATGAGCTTTAAGGTCCCATCCAACCCAAACCATTCTATGATTCTATGATGTATACTTTATATAAATTAAAACAATCAACTAGTTCTAGAGTCTTTATCCTTAGAGGTATTCAATACCTGACTGGACAGTCTTGAGCAACCTGCTCTGGCTGACCCTGCTTGGAACAGGGGAGTTGGACAAGACCATCTCCAGTGGTGCCGTCTGACATCAAGGATTTTGTGAATAGTCTTTAAACAGTTGTGCAGTTTCTCATCCGGTTGACAAAGCTGATACATGCACAAACTACAGCACACATCTACACACATTCAGCTACATAATGCAAAACTTTTTAATTCCAAGCCATAGGGAAACAATGTAACATAAAATCCATAAATTCACAAATTGACTTAGTATAAACATCATGTGTACAAAGTCTACTAAGTCTAGCAAACTACTAATGTAGTTTAGAATCAGACCCTGCAACTGGAGAGTAAAAACTGTTCTGCTTTCTGTGATTACTGAGCACAAGCACTGTATTGCCTTTTTACGTCTTGCCTCTTGCAGGAAAAGAAAAAATCTTTTATTATTCCTTTTTTCTTTTCCACCCATACTTTGCATTGCTCATTAATCATACTGACACAAGTCTATAACCATGAAACTAGAAGCAAGCAACCAGCAAGGATCTGCAACATTAAAAGGGCCAGTTCCTCCCTTCAGTGCTCCTAATAAGCTTCCCAGATGAAAAAAAAGTATCTCATGGGTTACTTCTTTTTTTCCCCTTGAAGAATTGTATAGAAAACCCCATTATGAAATACATCGTCACATTTTCCTTTGACAGTGCAGGTTGGTTAGTGGGTTACTGTAGACCTCAGGGTGAATAAATAATTCCCTATCCTTTCCCACTTCAGGAATCCTATGCAAACATAGTTGTTGTCAAACTGTATCTGAAAGGAATGCTGGATTACTTCTGTTTTGTTTTTTTTTAAAGCAAGTAATAAGTTTTGTACCGTTATAAATTTACGCTGTGTTGACTTTAGCTGGTGACTGAGAAATACAGAGAGCAAATTATACACGATATAAGGGACTCCTACAACGACAGAAGTGTCCTGTGAGAGCAAGGCCCAAGGAAAAGCCAGACAGTAAACTGAGAATGAAAAGTCTCTGCTTCTCTTAAGTCAATGGGATCTTTGCCACTTCCTTTGAAAGTCTTTATGATCCAAAGGCTAGTATGGATCTGACCCTTTTGCCTCCCTCCACCCCGTACCCAGTCATTATTTCTAAAGTCTATACACAGCCACTGGAAAATAAGGATGATGACAGGGAACGAACACAGAAGGCAGCTCCAGCAAGAAAACAATAGGGTTTATACATCTGATTATATTCTATTATATTCAGAAAACAGGAAAATGGGGTTTCTTAGAAGAAACACAGGAGATATTATTACTGCTGTCTCCAGAAGTAAAAACATTAAGAAATAACCAGTTGCTCAAGTTGCCTTAGCGGTACTCCTTGACTGCAACCAGTACTAATCCTCTATGCAGAAAGCAGACAGTGAAGCTGAAATGACAAAATGCCATAAAGAAAAAAAAAAATCATTTTTATTTGACTAAAGAACTAGTTCTTGCTATATGGTTCTTTTCTGTTATTCTTAACTAGGCTTTTTATGCAAATCAGTGCTCTACAGCCTACCACCATATGCTGTATATAAAAGAACCTCTCAAGTGTGTACAGAAAACTTCAGCTGGTGCAGGACTTAGTAGCTTGCTTGTTAAGCAACATTTTAATTCATAAGCATATTAAATCTGTGATGCATAATCTGCCTGGGCAGCCTGCTAGTTTTAAGATATTAGTCTAGACCTATAAAGCCCTAAGTGCCTTGGGACCTACTTATCCAGCAATCAACATTTTTGGAGGTTTTCTGATACAACAAAAGGTATAACGAGACAGTGGCAGTCCCTAAGTTGGAAAAGCTGCATTCAAAATCTCTTTTAGCCAACAGGTTTTCTTTAGATTCAAGACAGAATCCCAAAGAGGTTTGCCTAGATCCATTACAGCTGAACACCCAGGAAGGATGTGGTCTTCAGCCCTAACATGGTGTGGTGGGAAGCTGTGGGGCTAACACCATGGTGAGGCAAATCAGTTGGGAGCAAACTGCAGGTCCCAAGAGACTGAGAGCTCTTGAAGCCCAAGCTGTGCTGCAGACATCTCAGAGAGCCTAACCTGGAGCCCAAGTGCACCCAAAATGAGAAACCTTCATTTCAGCCACAGATTTAAGAAAAGAAAGACAGAAAATTAATTTGTACTCAAAGTACCTTTATTTCATTATCATTTTTTTTCTGCAGAGGTATTAGGATGGTATTTCCTGTGCAGTTTCCAAGCCATGTCACAGAATATTGGGTGTGTTTGTGAAAGCTGTGTCACTCCTTGCTCTCTGCAACTTCAGGGCTTTGCATGTCTGGAACAATCTTATTTTTTTCCGGTGTTTCATTAGCAGCCCCTTTCTGAGAAAGGCCAGGTGGCACCGTGCCCAGAATCGCTTGCCAGCTAATCTCAGAGGATTGGGCATTACGCCATTCGAATTAAAAGAGCTCAGCTCAAACTCACTGATAACATTTAGGAATCAAACCAATGAAATGGGGAAACAAAATGAATACAAATACTCTCTAAATGCATGCAGATTTACTGAAAATGAGGTAGCAGTGGTCTTTTCACCAAAATTTAAACAGCGTTCAAGTGAAAATAATCTGCAATTGGTTTCTGAGAATGGCAGAAAGTAAAAAGGAATTTGCACATTTAGCTACAAAAGTAACATCACAGGGTTCCCTGCAACAGGGAGTTCAAACTTCAGGCAAGCTGTGCTATGCCACTCAACCCGCAAAGTGCAGAGAAGAGGGGAAAAAAGGATTTGCATCTGAAGGGAACAATGACGGTTTCCCCTCAGTCCCTTCATTCTGGCATTCTGACATGTCGTTCCCAAAATAAAGATGATGTTTAATTTATGAAGATCAATAAAATCATAGTCAGTTTAAAAGTCTGTATAATGCTCTCCAACATTGTCTGCGTCAACAGTAAAACACAGGATACTCTAGCATTTGCACGTAAACCAGCAGGCAAGAACAGAGACTAACAATTCTTTAAGTTATACACTGTTTTTCTATCACAAGTTTTTAGGTTTTATAGCCTAGAAATTCCCACGTACAACACAGACCATAGGAGTGTATGGGAAGGAAAAACACAAGGCTAATAAGGATGTGACCATTAGGAAATAAAACAATTCAAAACCATTTCCTATAACACAATTAAAGAAAAATATGGGAGGTAACTTTGGCTTACTCTGACTGCTGTCTTTATAAAGCATATCTGCATTATTTACATCTTCTCCTGTTCTTTTGGAGACCATGAGTCAGTAGGAGACAGTTATGTTTCCTGCCACTTCCTCATGTGTGCCTTGGAAGGTCAGCTAGCCTCCCTCTTAAGAGTGTTTCAGAGTTTAATTAACAGAGACAACAGCTAATCAAATTAAATAAAGAATACAGAGAAAACTGTCCTTTTCCTGTGACATAACAACATCCAGACATTTTTTATAGGAGAAATAACCACCAAGAGGGGAGTTACCAGGTCTTTCTTCATCTTACAAGTAAGCATAAAGCAGTTTTAACTTTGGTCAGAACAAACACCCACAGTTCAGGTAGTTGGAGGTCCACACAAGTCACTTGCTTTTTCAGCCCTGCTCACGAAGCATGGGCATTAGCCATATTAGGCATATTAGACCCTTCAAACAGCTATGGAGATTTCAGAGAGTGTGCAACCTTGTGTGAGATGCCAGCTCTCTCCCCACCTTCACCCCTCTGCCTGCAAAGCCCCTCTGCCTGTGGGGACCTGTGGGGATCTGCTTCCCTGGCGCTCCCAAAGCCAGGAGGGGCAGCCAAGAGTCTACTGAAGTTGGTGCGTCAAAACAAAGGTTACATGCCCACAGTTCTTCCCCTACCGAGCACAACGCTTTCCATGTCAGCCCTCAGTTAACCCTTGCTGCGCAACAGCAGAGAAGAGGACAGTGCTCCTCCAGGCTCCCCATGGCTCTGCTGGACTGCCAGAGGGGGCAGGACCCGCCCCAAAGTAACAGCATTGCCACGTAAACATGCTGCCCTCACTGCAGAGAGGCCTGCTGGTGCCTAAGGGACATCCATTCCCATTTGGGAATGGCTGCTCTCCTCATGGTTTTCCATGTGCTGCCCTCACTAGTGATTCCCAGTTCACTCTCAGCTGACACTGTGTTTTCCAGACTAACTTGTTTTCCCACATGGTACTATTTCAAGCCACCCAGCAACACCAGGTACCCCTGCGACACTCAGCTGGGAACAATCCAGAGCAAAAGACCTGGTGGCTGGGATGCAGGGGTCTTGCACCTGGGTACTGCAAACACCACTCTGCAAGCCTTGCCTCAAGGTGCTAACACCTGCCTTGAGGGAGAGGAGACCTAAAGCAAGGCTTGTTGTAAAAACCAATTGCTGATCCCTGTGATCCACATTTTCTCCTGCAGGCGTGTGCTGATGGAGCAGGGGAGAAGCGCAGAAGCAACCCCTGCAGCACTCATTCCTTCACCCTTTCTGCTGGCATGGCTTGCAGCAACAACCATATTAAAAACAAGAAAAAAAGCAGAACACTACTGACGCACGGAATTTTATATGCATTATTTTAATTCCAAAACACACATTAATTTCAGTGAGAATCATATCTGACTTGCTATTGACCCTTTCAGAGGAAAAGGGACTAGCTTCTGAGGTACTACCTAAAAAATTATTTACTACCTAATTCTTTAGCTGCTAATCATTCATACTTTAATTTCTGGGATGCTTCTTCAACCCTCAGCAAAGCTAGCTCATGACAAGGCAGGCAACACAGCAAAAACAGAACTAAATCTTACTCCAGTGAAAGCTGAGCAGAGCAAACCTAGAAATTAATGAAGGACAGGAGACATAATTACAGATGACAGTTGTACAAGGTCACTTCCCATAGACCAGCAGTATGTTTTTATATTGATGTTTTAGCTGCTATAGGACTGGATTAGTTACAGTGCTTACACTGCCAGAGATAGATTTTTAAATACTTCCATTCATACTGTCCCTTTCAAGGATTTAACACACCTTACAGAAGTCCTCAGGACATCAAATGCTATGGATAGGCAGGAGCTACTCAGATTTGAGCTCTGTGTCAAGTCCGCTGTCAACACTAAACAATTAAATAAGATGAAGTTCCAAGAAATATTTGGGGAATGCTTAACAAGCTCACACATACAAATGCATGCAACTAATCAAAGTATATTGTGCCATTCGCATCTTCTGGTGTCTTCATTTTAGTCACACTTCCAATCAAGATACACCATTGTTTTCTTCTCCCAGTAATAGGGCTGGTAATTTATCAAGGACTTGAATACCACAAGAGGCATTTCAATGAAAAAATTACATGCCCTGAAAGATGTAAAGCAATACCCACTGCAACTGCTTTTACTTTGACATGCTGGCCCTCCTCCCAGCATGAACGGATGTGACAACAGGGAGATTAGAGTTTACAGATTGCAAGTAAAATACTCTGGCTAAACAAGTTGGCTGGCTATACTCAATCAGAAAGTAAGCTCACTTCAAACTCTCTGAAGGTAGAAAACAGTAATGGGAAAAAATGAAATAAAGTAAATAAAATCAAAGTTCCTGTGAGAAGCAACCCAGGACATGAGCCTCAGATTCAACTACCCCTTGAGCCCTGGAATCATAGATGAGCCTGAACATGGTAAACGTGCTCTTTCTACAAACTATCGAAACAAATGGGACTTTATTATGCAGTTAAAATGAAGCACTTCTGTCATTACTTCAGAATTTGACTAAAGAAATCAGCGTTCCTGAAGCTGGAGCACTCTAGCCATGCTACATGTGCTGTCGGAGGCAGGTTAAATCAGTCAGGAATCCTAGCTGCCTTTATCTGGCTTCAATTTTCTCTGGTGTTAAACTACATTAAATCAGTACACTGAAAGGAATATTTCCTTTCCTTTTTGAGATGCTGTCCTATGAAAATCTTAAGAGTAGAAGAAACCTTTTGCAGGTAGATGGAACTTGTTTCCCAGGCTACAGCCTGCAGAGCATCACTGCACTACCTACCCACCAAAAACTTTAGCCACTTAGATAAATGTTTGTTCACTGCTTTGTCACATTTTTGTCTTCTCTCAGACTGCTTTCCTGAGGGCAAAGTAAAAGATTGCAAATAGATTTGTGTAAGTGCTTTGGCATGGGAATGACTTCACCCAGCAGCATTTCCATACCACTCAGATGCAGTAGCACGGCGCTGGTCCAGCAGTACAAACCAATACTGTCAGTTCATGCTGTCTGGAGGCAAGCTGCTCTCCCTTCTCCTATACACCAGCCCTGCAGAATCCACAGACAAAGTTCTTTCCAAATCTGAAGAGATTAAGTGAGGGGAAAAAAATAACTTTTTTCCATCCCCCACCTACAGAACAAACACATAACCCACTAAAAAGCTAATGTGAGTTTAGTAAAGCTAAGGTATACACACACACTGTTTGCGCTATCCCTTCTTTATCTAAACTTCTAAGTCAAAAGTAGCTTTCATGACAAGTCCTTGGCTGAAATCCTTGAATCTTCCACTCATTTGGTTCACTTAGATGAAAGCCCAGAACATAAAACCTTTTTTTTTCACACCATCCCCAGCAAGTGGAACCAAAGCAGACTTGATGGCTATTTTACGTTTGAAATATTGGCTTCAAAGCAATGGGGACAGCACAGTGTGGGTGGGCCTGACACTACAGCTGTCTTAAAACAAAGAGCCTATATATCAAAAAACATTCACAAGAGGCAGGATTTACCCGGAAAGAATTACAGCCAACAGAAATGAAGATGAGGAAAAGGATATGCATGTATGCTGTGTCCAGGGAGAGCCAGGGTGAGAAGAGTGATGATGCAGTTAAAAACAAAACGAAAACATATTTAAGAATGTTGTATCTGATTCAGCTGTGTCCATTTACATGGAATGTATTTTTTACAAGCTTTCTGACTGCATTACGCTATCTGCACAATACCATACAAAATGGGAACAGGTACTTGAGCTACTAATGGGGCAAAACACTCAAAAAGGGAGTCACTTTCGTTACATGTCTGTAATCAAATAAGACATCCCATGCATCTACAAATTGATTTGGAATAACAAGGACCACACCATTAGTGAATAAAATTGCTGATGAGGTGGCTAAAGTTTAGCTCATGCTTTTAATCTGTTTACTCCACGGCAATGAGAAACAACAAATATACTAAAATCACACCCACACAATTCTTGACCGCATGTATTACCAATGAAACAAACAGCCTAATTTTAAAACCAGAAGTAAAACAGGTGATGATCATGGGGGCAAATCATTGCCACAATTCTCAGGGCCTGTGCCTAAGCTTGCAAACGGAGCTTACGAACAAGTGGATATTTTGATTGCAGCATTAGTTTAAGACATACGACAGGTTTTCTGGTAGTGGGAGCTGTAATTTCCCAGAGCCTAGCTTCTCTCTTCTTACTGTTCTATCTGCCACAGCCAGCAACCATGTTCACGCACAGCAGCAATATCTTCCTATGCCTGCCCCAGCAGAAAAACCATCAGGAAGTCAATTAGCTCATTTCTGTCCCTCCCTCCTGGGATTGCACAGGACAACACAAACAGCTGGATGGAGCCACCTCACCTCTGAAGAATTCACTGTGCAAATGAAAGATGATGAAAATTTCACCCACGTTTTGGAAAGGCCGTGAAGGTGCCACAGTCCACATACTGTGTTTGAAAATGGTGTTCCATCAGCATCTGAGGTGAGTTGGTTCACCTGTTGGACACCGGCACTGCAGATTTGAGAAGACTATAAAGGCATACAGCCAAGTGACACTGCAGTCAATACCCCAACGCTCCCACTTGGAAAAGATGGTACTCTGGATTGTGCTGCAATGTGCCAGACAATACAAGGAACCTGTCCCTTGCAGCTGAGAGCTTGATGAGCCCCACACCACACTTACCTACCACTAAACAGCTTAGCTGAGCTGTGGTTTCTGGGTCAGAGGACCCATGCAGCCAGCAGCAAGTAATATCATCAGCATGGAAAGGAGCACCATTTTAAAGCAAATCAGGATACCTCTGTATTGTGTCTAACGCATGCACAAAAAACTTGCTGTTCAGCAGCAATTCATTAGTGATTTGTGTGTAAAGCTGGGAACTCTCAAGTAAGAATAACCATTTGGTGGGGGTAGAACTACTCAATACCTATAGAGAGAAGACATTCATGGCTCTGTTTGCTTCCAACACGTCATTTCACTGCACGGGCCCCCATGTAGATGGAACCTCAAAGTCTCTCTTGCAAACCTCCCTTTGTTTTGTTTTTTTTCCTTTGCCAACTGTGATGATTCTAGAGTCACTGATAACAAAAGCAGATGTTTACAGCCACATGGGAGGCTCTTCTGTATACAGTGGCTACTGCATTACATCACATTAGTCACTCCGTGACATCTACCATATGCATCACATTGATTAGCAGGCATTTTAAATCCTATTGACAGTGGTGGGATCAGATGCGCACAAATATTAAAACGTAGACTCCTTCCCCATATGGTGATCATAAAAACAGTTCTCTAAACCACTGCTTTCCTTCAGGATCCTCTTTCCCTCAACTGAAAACTGCAGCTGGTTGCATATCTTGTTGAGAAAAAAAAATGAGGATTTCCTAGTGCTTAAGGTGATTGCAGGATCTATGATAAAACCTTCACACTCTCTATGATGTAGTCTAGAAAGCAGAACTTGTCTTCTATTTTTGTATATTTTTGGAGACAGTGCAAACAGCTCTGTCATTCAACACAGCTGATAACCTACGTAGTTTCCTGTTTTATAAAATGCAGATAAAGGGCTCCTAGAAGAAGAAACAAACTTCTTCAAAATTACTCACTGATATATCCTGCCACGGCTGGGGAAACTCAATCTGCAGACTTGCTTTCTACCATACACCTTTATTTTTCTCCCTCCAGTTCAGGATGGATTAGCATATTAGTCTGATTCAACACCTGCCTTTCATCTGACACCAAGCCACTCCATTCTGACCATGAGCTTTGCTTTCATCTGTGCTGAACCCAGAGCTGGGGCACCCCAGTCTTCTATTAGCTCCATAAGCATTATTTTAACTAAGGCCTATTAACTCTTGTAAAATTGCTGGGCCACTTGGAAAATTTATGGGAACAATTACGGTTAAGCATTTCCCTGAACTGCAAGTACAGCTTTAAATTAGTAACTCACGCAAACATCAGTGCATTAAATGGAACAGAGCTGCTCATCAGCTGGGACCAAGACATCCACAAGTAATTTGATTTAGATATCAGTGCACGGCAGAATCTGAATATCCTATGCTGATGAAAGCACAGATTTCAACTATCAGATGAGGATGCATACAACATGCAGAACTTTCCTGGCCAAGTAGTTTATAGATGACTTTGTATGCTGCCTAGGATTTGGCATTGTTACAATAAAATTTTCAGGCAGTAGCTTTGAAGAAAATATATTTTATAAACATTTCCTATTATTGCACCACAGATGCCAGCAACTTGAGGGCAGAAGAAGGCATAGCAGGGATCAAACATGCTCTGGGGTCCTGTCCTCCAATCACAAACCCATTTCCTATGTAGGCAGAAATGTGAAATTTCTCCTTATTATATGGATATAACATTCAGGGATGCTGAAATTCAGCTATTGTAAGTAGTGAAACCCATTTTTAGTGTTCATTTACTGTCACAATGAGAACAAGGTGTTTTCTTTACAAGGCTGATTTCATGCTCAGCATGGTCTACTGCCATACATTCAAGTAGGAACGATAAAAGCAGATAAAATACCAGATAAAATCCCTAACCAATCCTACAACTAACCGAGATGATACAAAGTCAGATAAAAAGCATATGGGTCTTTTTTTTTTCATTAAACACTATGTAACAAACTAGACACCCTAAGACAGCTTGTCCATTTGATGCACTGCAGCATGCATAGCCTGCTAGGTCTCCTTCCAATCTGCCTCTGGGTCCAACCTCTTACGTGAGTGACAAACAGGGCAGCTCCTGCTCAGGCACCACCATGGCTTAGGGCTTTTGGGACCCACATGGTGGCAGGGCTCCAAGAGGCTCTGCTGCACACTGGTGACCTGGGGAGACCAAAACGCCATCTCCCTGGTAAAGGTAGCAGCAGCTATGCCGTTTGTGTGCAGGGGTAACATACAAGGCAGTCTAGAAATCTTCTTTCCCTGCCCTCCCCAGCCCAAATGTGGGGGAGAAGATGAGAGGAAGAAGACAAAAAAAGCCAACTTTGTAAATAAATATGTATAGTGATAGCTTTTTCTTAGCTTTTCTTAAAGATATTTGTGAATGGTCTTAAGAGTCCTCTCAAGCTTCTAGTAGGCTGACTTCACTGTTGCTGACTGCCCTTAAACTGATAGGCAGCCTCAAAGGTTTATCTCTTCCAGTATCCCTTTCTCCTAACTTCTTGCAAAGCAACTGTTGGCACTACAGACTTGATCTTGAGTTCCACCTGATAATCTCTTTTTTTTTTTTTGCCTGTGTCATATGAAGTAGTAAATCTCATGTTACTGGTATTAAATTTAACCACAACTCTCTTAGACAGTGCTCTTTGTGCAGTAAAAGATGGGAGAATAGAGGATTTACAGTCAGGAACATTTCCTCTATTCTGGGGCAACTTGTGCTTCGCACGACAAAACAGCACTGCACAAAAGACAGCAACTGCAGCTGAGACAACGCATGAGTATGCCAATACATTCTGGATAAGTTCTGATTTCACACTGAATTGCTTGTGAAGTCTAATGGGGACCTTCCCATTAAGTACCAGATCTGATAGCTTCCGCCAGCTGCAAGCTAATCCTGTCAAGGTAAGCACTTGCTTAAGCTTTCATGTGAGAGAGGTAGGAGATACATCTGGCTGCATGCACACATTTCTTATACATATCAACCGCTGCCTCCCTGTTTATACCATAAGTATCTTCACAATCATTTCTCCCAGACCCAAAATAACAACAAAGTGATCTTGGAGCTGAAGAGCAGGTTTCCACTCAGATAACCCCAACACAATCCTAATCCTGGAAGGAGGCTATGCCTTGACCTAATAAATTCCTCAGCCTTTGTTAATTGCGAATAAAGCCCTCAAGTCAAAAATACCATTGGCGTGCAAAGATTAAGTATTAGTCCAGCAGAATCTTTGCTCAGCTGTTTTTTGCTTCATTTCTCATAATTCAAAATAGGTAGAATAGTATTTTCATACTTAATAGAAATTTGGAACAGTCTACTGGAAGGTTTGTTTTTTTATGATAGATTTATAAGCACAAGTCAAACATAAATAGACTTTCTTAATGGACATGAGACAGCACCAAACATTTGTTACATTCAGAACAGATTAGTTTTAATTTAAAGGGCACAGAAACAAATCTGACACATCCTACAGGATTATGCAAAATGTCAGTCTCCAGCCCGAGAGGTATGTGATTTGCTGCTATGAACCTCTTACACCTGGGTTTTCAAACAGCTGGTTAGTGAAGCCAAATGACTTCACAAATTTTGTTCCACTTGGAACTTGACTTAGCTGCATGGCCAGCAATTTTCTGGCTATTCAGACACAGATCAGAGACCTGAATGGCATCTTGCTTTATTACTCAGCGCATTTCAGACTTGAAAATAATTTTAGAGTAGCAAGCGGGATTGTGCAGGGGGAGTTGTCAAGATGCTTTAGCTCCAACAGCCTGTGAGCTAGGGTTTCAATCTACTTTTGAAAGCATGAGAAGTTAAGTTCTGTTGTTTCGTGACACTGCTCCTTCCCTGGAAGCAGACACTTGGAAACTGCAGAAGGTACAAAACCCAACTGACTCTGAGTTCTCCTAAACATTAGAAAAACATGAATCTGAAGCTTGCAGCTGCATTTTATCAGATATATCCATATAAATAGACCAAACCCAAAGTGGATCCAGACCTGAACTTTTCACCTTGTGTCCCTCTGTGACGAAAATGTATCTCATTTTGTTGCTCAGACCAGAAATTCTTTAAAAGACTTGTATTACATTTCTAGCAAAGGAATGACGATCTCACCAAAACCCTACTGTGCTATGGTGCCTAAAACAGTTAGCTCGCTAATACTGTCCAGGTTTGGAGGTTACATTGTGAACAACATGTTTTGACTGAGCAAGGTGTTTTTTTTTTTTTAAGAATCTTTTCAGCTTTCCCCCATCATTTATCTTCTTGGAGCTTAAGTCACCCTGAGCCTGGACTGGTTACAAATACCAATGAAGAGAACACTACTCTCTTGTGGGCACTACCAAAACACCATTAAGTAAGGAAGTGCTGCTCAGGAGGATATCATGAGTCTTTTGTCTGGTCTTCAGCATATCGTATACCTCGGAATGTCTCTTATAACTCTTGGACAAATGTCTCCCATAACACATACAAAAATTACTGATGACTGATCAACTATCCTGCTTCATCAAACTCATCAAAACCAGACATTTTCACAGCCCTGAAGTGATTCTTTCCCCAAACTTAAACCCAAGACATCCGCCACCCCCCCCTTCAAAACTAGCTTGCAAAATTTAGGACATCATTAATAAATAAATAAATAAATATATGTACAAACCACATGGAAGTCATATTCACTAAATACAAACATTATTAGTAATAAAGGTGGTTTGTTTTTTTTTTCAGGGGGAGGTTAGACCTCAGAAGTTGGGATTTGGGGGTTAAGTAGCATATTTTGCTGGAGTCAGCTTTCCTCTATTTGTCCTGGTGTGGAATGAGGAAGATACTGATTTTCTTGTTAAAGAACAAATGCGGATTATGTTACTGCTTTCTGAACTTCATCTCAGGGAGTCAAGCTCAGACAGCTTTATGCCACACTCATTACTGCATTCAGTGTCAAGTTAATAAGACAAGACAGCAATAACTGATGCTTGAGCTACTGCACCCCACTTGACTAAAGCCAGGCCATACAGAGATGGTCTAGGGATCACTGAGCTGGTAACGCAATCTGGTTAGTTTGCTTACAATAACAAAACTAAGCTGATTTTACCTAGTTTTCTCAATAAATATTTATAAGCAGATGTCAGGTTTTCAAAGGTGTTCAGATGCCTAAATTAGTTTAAAGCATCTCCAGGCAACTTCAAAATGCTGAGGGACCTACTTCCCTGACGAAAGAAGGTAGGTAGCTCAGTACAAAGGTACTGCAAACAAAAAGCAGCACCAGAGCCTATCATTGCTACTACTGTCTTCTTTGCTGCATTTAAATGGAGGATGGGCCATCATGCTCAATCACTCTAAGTGGGACAAATTTCTTTTAATATCAGTGGAAGTTGCAAGTGGATGGCAGGATTCATGATCTCTTCTTCTCTCCCCCTCCGCCTCCCCATGTCTGTTTAAAAACCCATCTGATTCAAAGCTTAATTTTCATTATTTAGTTCTGTGGAAACAGATGACCAGGTTTCCCAAAAAACATCAGTTGCGACTCTTTAGAAGTGGTTGAAACAGACTGGTTTTCACACAGGCCTCAAATGTACAATGCATAAACAAGTGGTGCAGAAATCTGCTGTGCAAAACAGCATTCTCAGTATATCAATAGGGCATTCCTGATCCCTGATCCAACCCTGTTGCAAGCTAAATTAAGAGTGACACTGGTTACACTGCTGTGCAGCATGCTCGCAAGTCCTAGCTGGGTGAACCTACTCTCATGTTAGCCCATGAATACGCACCATGAAGATAATGGGATTAAAATGTCTCCACCATAAGTCTGGGTTTGTATAAGCCACAAGACAATTTTAAACTGGCTAACTGCACTGAGAATCAAGAAACCAGAGCTCAGTCCTTCACAGAGGTTTTCTCTCTTGTGGTCACTTCTGTGCTGCTGCAGATAAAATAGCAGCATATCTTTGCTGAGGGGTAAAGGAAAACAAGGAAGCACCAGTTTATGCCATGCCAAGAAAAGTGGACTGTCTCAACAACACATCGACTGTGTCAACCAGGAGCTCCTCTAATCATCATCTTTGTGTCATCTGCCCCTGGAACAAATCTTGAATCACTTTAATTATGAAGTGCCATGGTTTCAGTTTGTCATACCTCTATGAGCAATCAAGGTGCAAACATGCTTCTATACCCAACTTAACAAAAAAGTTATAGAATCAAAAATAATTCAGATTGGAAGTCAAGGACATCTGGCCTGAGCTGCCACTCAAAGCAGGGCTCTAAAAAACTATATGCGAGCTAGCTGCTGCACTGTGTGCAATAAAACCACAAAATGCCAAGACATCCAATTCCAGCATTGCCTTTAGGGGGACCACAGTTGGCTATATCTAATTGTGAAGTCCCCATTGCCCTGAAGAAAGCTATCAGATCCTTCTTCTTCCACTGAATGGCTCTCAAATGCAAGGGACAAATTCAAGGGCTTTTTTTTTCTAGCCAAAGACATCCATTACACTGAAGAATCTGCAGCTGTTAAAATTGCTTGGACTCCTACACTGAAATAGCTCTGCCTGGCTACTAAACATGCTGCTTAGGCGCAAAGGGTGAGAAACTACAGACAGCAGTGAAAAGGGAGATCAAATTTACACAGAAGGGGGAAAAAAATACATACACTAAGAATCATGTCATGTGAGCTGGAAATGAAAACTGACCAGAAAGCAATTATAAATAGATTTTTGGAAGTGAGAGAATAGATGTAGGAAGTGGTTAAATTACAGCTGGGAGAAAAGAAGTGGAAGATAAAGAACGAGAAAGCATTCTGCTTTCTCTGAAAGCAATGGACAGCTTCACATTTGCTCCAAAAGGTTGTAAACAGCCATGAACCTATTTTGCTTTACCGGTCTGCCTACCCTATTTGCTTTAAGCACTTTATTGCTTTGAAGTTTTCCTGTTCTCTGTCCTATCAGAATATTTGAGTTCTGCCTGAACCCTGGTAGTTATTTCATTACTGTATTGCCATTTGCTCTGTTAACTGTAGATCTCTTTGCATCTCAAAATAGATTTACCGAAATAATCTATACTCCTTGCTTATTACACCAACCAATACTGTGTTTCCCACTGCAGATGCTTTCCTAAGGTATGCCTCAAATAAACCATATAATTACAGTAACTCTATGGCTCCTTCTACCACAGCCCAGACTTCCTGATGCCTCTCTCACCATTCAAGTGTCTGTTCTAATGAGGGCAACAGATATTCAACCAAGAGCTGCTATGCCACAGGGACTATATCCTGGCATGAAGGACTTGGGGGTGGCTTCCAAGCAGGTGGTGACACAGACTGTAACTGAAACAAAAAGCCCATGTCCACCTGTTGTTCTGCTTATGGACCTTGTGGTCTCCAATCACTGGGATGGGAAATTTCACACACAAAACCAAAATTCCAATTGTATAATTCCTTACAGAAAATGAGCCTGTGGGCACTCGGATTTAGCCCCATCAAACAGCTGCCAGTGCAGCAAAAATAGATCAACACTCCTACAGAGCATGAAACAGTGGATGTTATCACACAGTGCTGGATCCTGATCACCACCAGACAAAGTGAAACCAGAAATGCTGCAGTAACACCTTTGGTGAAAGAGTATATTCAGCCATAATAAAACATCAAAACAGAATGCTGCTACTTAGCTATTGTTTAAAATGTCACATATTTAAAACACCCACTTTTGAAAGGTCTCCTCGGGGCATGATAAAAGGAGATCGAGTATCTTGCAATGAGGTTGCAGTTAGGATGGACAAAAGAAGAAACACATGACTATTGGCACTTGGCTATTTATACATAACCATCAGTCCCATCATGCAGCCGATATCTCCCCTTTTCAGTAAGCAAGGATGTTGTTTAACAGAGTAACCTATGAAGAAGATTTCTGGTTTACCTGACAAACCATCTGGGTAGGCAGATCTGGATCCATGTTAACAGTAAAAAAAAGAGCCACGCTTAAGTAAAACATTTGTGTTTAGAACCTTGCAAATATCATGACCTGTTACATTTATGACATCTTTTCAATTTAAGCAGTTAAGATTTAATGTCATAAAATAAACAGCTCACATCAGAACTTATTCACAACCAAGTTCTTACAAACTCATATATACCTGTTACTTACCAATCTCAGATCAAACCTCTCTTCAAATTCCATTGATGAAAATTCATCTATGAAATTCTCATGTGGCATGAGAATCTGAAATCCTTCAAAGGACAATTCTTTTATTTGGCTATATATATAAAAATATTCCAGTAAGTGCATAACCCAGATTAACCTGCAATGGCTTACTGTGGCAATTTGATTCCAGCTCTTAAAGTCTTAAAGCTATAATTGGCATCTTAAAGGCAACACAACTTTCCTAACTCTGAAATAGACTCACCAGTTGAAGCTGCTGCTTCATTTTCTAATCCTGCAACTACAGAATTTCCCATAGTATCATCCTGTAAGTTCCATACTTTACAGCAATGAGTCACTAACAGTTAATACAGAGAATCCAGAAGCTATTTTGGAAAATGTTTTCAAATACCTTGGCACTTAAAGCAATAATGCAGATTGAAAGGTGAAGCTCTCCCAAACCAAAAGGAAGTTTTTATAAATGTTTAAAACTTCCTCTCTGGCACACCACTTCTCTTGAAAACAAGAGACCCTGCAGCAGCATGGGCATCCTGCAGTCGGGGAGCTGAACTGAGCATCCTAAGCAAGCTATGAGTATCACCCAGAAACTTCGGGTGATTCGGCACCTGAAAACAATGGTGAGACACACATTGCATCAGCCCTTGCATTTCTGCTGATACCCAACTGTGTTTTATGTGAACAACACTGCAGTTTTTACGCCTGAAGTTGTGCTAACACTGATCCGCAGTCAGTATACATCCCTAATGACATATTTTTAGTACTGTTGAGAGCCTTACCAGCCCTGCTCTCCTTGACTAGCCATAGCATGGTACCACAGATAGCCTGGCAGTTGGCAGTGCTTTTTATGTCTCAGGAAAAGTTACTTCTGATCACAAACCACGGCTTTCTATACATACTAGTCTGTCTAAACAGGCAAAACAGTATGGGTTTAATGCTATCTTTCTGGTCAAATACCCCAGATATAATTCAACTTTTTGTTGTTGGTGGTTTTCATAATTTGATCTGGAATTGGAGCCTGAAGCATCAATACAGAATTGCACCAGATATTTTGGTGTCACTTTTTAATCTTGGTTTATACTGTGTTCTTTAGACAAATCCCACAACAGGGCTAAGCATGTCATTTGTTCTCATCGCCCTTTAGGTTCCAAGAGTTATTTGCATCACCAGATCAAATTTTTAGTTTCAGTCTTCTCCAAAATCACTGCGTATCTGTAACCAGCCTTAGGGCTGAAATATGGCCTGAAACCCCCCTCAGATGCAAAAGACTGACAGGAAAATACTGCGAAACTACCCATGCACAAAACATTACTGGAAAGTAATCAATCTTCTCCTTATTCCTGACCCATTTCTTTCAGGCCTCAGTTACACTCAACCTTTTGTCTTCCCCACCACCCGCAGCAGAACAAAGCCCGTGCACAGTTCAGCAGCCTTTCCTAGAAGAGGGCCTGGGGAAAGCTGCTCCTACAATTGGCTCGCTGTTCAGAGAAACCTGTCTTGTAGCCATCATTGAAACATATAATCTGAAATAGGCCAAAACCCATCAGCCTGAAAAATTCACTGAAAGACGTCTACCAGTAAAGTGGCAAAGTATCCCAAGATGTGGATGTTGATTATATTCCTGTGCTCTCCAGGTATGGAAATAAAACCCAGACATCTATTTAGTAAAATACAAGAATACATTGAGGAAAGTTTTACCTCAGGGCTATAAATTATGAAAAGAGATTTTGCACAGCCTGGGAAAACACTTCAAACTGGCAATGCTTTCTCCAGCACTACGAAAACGTGAAATAAGAAGACAGCCAAAGGGGAGGCTGTGGGTGGGGGGATTTACAAAAACACAAGTATTTGTGACTCCACTTTCCCACGTCTCTTCCAGCTCTGATATATTGTGTGAAACTTACTAGAAAAGAACAACGAGTTGTGTTATCCAGAAGGCCATAGGGTAAAGAACTATCTGGGCCAACTCCAGTACAGACTGGTAGGAAGAACAGGCTTTTTCACAGGCCAACCACCTACCACCACAATGATCACTACAATTGACAAGAAGTAACTAGTTAGTTAGTGCTCTCAGAATATAGGTCAAGGAAGAAGTACCACCCACGGAGCATGAGATGCCTACACCAAGGGCCAAGAGTCACCTCTTGAGCTGAAAGCTAGCTGCCAAATCACACTGCCAGGATTATAGAATCACAGAAGAGATTGGGTAGGAAGTGACATTCACAGGTCATCTAAGTCCAATACCTCTGCAATGAGTAGGGACATCTTCAACTAGATCAGGTGGCCCAGAACCACATCCAGCCTGGCCTTGGCCTGGAGAATCCTGGTGCTTTTGCAGTATTCAATATCCTAGGGACAAGCACTTCATTCCCCAGAGGCGACAAGTCCAGGAATATTACAAGCTACTCAAATATTCAAACAGATCTTCATTTATAAACTACTTTTTCCTATGCGCCTCCACTGACCAAATTTAGTCAACAAACATCTAAAAAGCTCAAATGGGTATAAATATTTTAACCTTGTACTTATCAAACTCCTACTTGTTTCTATTACCTATTAAAAGCAAAACTGACAAACTGACAGTTTATCTGCAATTTCCCGGATTTACCAAAGGCCAGTAATAAAACCTGGCTGCAGGCTTCAGGACAACTTTGAAAAGCAGTGAAGTGACTTCACAGCCATAGTCACATTTTGAAAACGTGACGGATACGGATCATTAGTGCTTAAACAGCGGTACCAAAAACATCATTTTTCTTTTCCAAGGTAGTGACAGAGCATGCTGATAGGGGCTCAGTGGAAGCTGAGTCAGCTCCTGGGGCTGACACCTTTCTCCAGGTGCTACGCTCCCTGGCTCCCGGGGCAGCACTCGATCTGCTGAGCCACACAACATCTACCCACATACTTCTGCTCATGCCCAGCCTGTTGATCCCAACTTTGGGCATGTCTGCAGTGAGAAGTGGAGACTCCTGCATTCATGCAACTCTGCTGCTTTCAGACAGGAGTATCATCACAAATTCATTGATGCTTTAATTGATGATTCAAAGGTGAGAGAAAGGCACCCACATTCAATATCTGCCTTGCTCAAAATAGACATCTTTAGGTCTGGACCCAGTCGCTGTGATAAACTTCCATACTCTCTGCTGGATGTGGGACTTCCAGTGCAGTCATGCTGCACATTTTATTAAGCCTGGTCATTCAAGTGTACACTTTACAAACTCATGCTCTTGCTCACTTCTAGTTTAGAAACTGCTTCTTCAGTGACACCAGACAGTTGAAACAAACAAGTTTTTCAAGATTCCAGCCTTTTAGTATTGACAAGGGGACTATGAGAAAGAACAGACTTTTTAGTAGGACCTGTTGCGACAGGATGAGGGGTGACAGTTTAAAAGAGAGGAGAGATTCAGGCTGGACGTGAGGAAGAGATTTTATATGAAGAGGGTGGTAAAATACTGGCACAGGTTGCCCAGAGAGGTGGTAGAGGCACCATCCCTGGGGACACTCAAAGCTAGGCTGGATGTGGTTCTTGGCAATCTGATCTAGCTGAAGATGTCCATGCTCATTGCAGGGGGCTTGGACTGACCTTTGACGGTCCCTTCCAAACCAAACTATTCTGTGATTCTACATACCACAAAAGATTACACAGCACAGGTGGAGATGAAACAGTAAACAATGTTCTTCACCTCAGATTAGTAACGAAGGGGACATGGTCCCCACAACCCTCCCCAGAAACTACACAGGTCCACATGGAGACTCAGGGTAAAGTCAGTCGCACTGCAATCGAGGAGGAGGGAGAAAAGAAGATACCCTGCAGAAAACAAATGCAGTTAATACAGATTACCATTACCAATGAGTGAAAATGACACATGAAAAGCCTCCCAAAATCTAACAGACAATAATTTGGTGGGTTGTTAGTAATTATAATTACAATTATCATAAATGTTTCACAGTTATAATTTGCATTTATGACCCGGTTTCACTAAAACTGTGTGAACATATGGCCTCAAAGACTGCAAAGTAATAATACAGATATTCTTGAATAATGAGATTTACAGGTATTTATTTGTCTCTAGAAAATTAAGTCAAGGTAGTTTTTAAACAAACATTGAAGAAAAGCAAGGAATCTTTCTGAAACTCCTGCACTTCAAAATTCAAGAAAAGCCGTTATTCTAAGATCAAAAAATGCAGACAGACCCTTAAAAACGGATGCTGCATTTCAAGTCATCTGTTCCACCATCACTTACACACAGAAACACACCTCGGGTTGCCTGAGCAGCAGTCCTTCAGCTAAGAGCCAGAACTTCTCAGACCATAGCTTCATGTAGAGAAATGGGCTGCTCAGTTCCCACCACAAACACCAACTTGAGTAGATTACACACGTAGATAATTCCTGTTAGGAAATTATTTTCTAACTCCACAAAAACTTAAACAGAGCTCTTGCTTTGAAAAATCAGACAAGGCTGCAATGCAGGTAAATACAAGAATGGCTGCAATGCAAGTAAATACAAGAACCTGATGATTTTGAGGTTGAGAATAAAAAAAGAAGATAAACTGCAAGACAGACAGTATTTTGCCAAACAAATGACAACAATAACAAAACAACCCACCAAAGAGTATGGGACATATCTGTATTTTCTGCCTCTGAGTTTTGCAAAGCACCCATTTTCAAGACTCCTTCTAAAGTCTCAGCTCACTGACTTGCAGCTAATATTTAAAACAAAAATAAAATAATAAATTAATCCTTTTATTTTCATGTCAAGCAAGTTGAGCACAGATATCCTGCAAAAAGACCATAAAAGGAAGAAAGGAGGTGAAGATCATGGCTATTTTCTAATTGAATTTTAGCTATTGTTAAACTAATTTTCTGGCACTTAAATGTTTGAGGAAGAACAATGCTCATAGAAAAGCATGAAGAGCTGAACTTATTCAGGGAATGCTGCCCAGTTTACAAATCAGATTTTCCCTCATGCTGCTAGAAGACACACTGACTTGCAAACAGATCAGCAAGGGTGACATCTGTTGAACCCAACTCGGACAACTCAGCTCTTCACAGATGCGGAAATTCTTACTTGCAAAGGAAGTTAAGCCTAGATAGATAGTCTTATTTTGACATATTGTCCAACTTTCAGGGTTTTTTTTGTTTGTTTGTTTGGTTTGTTTTTTTTCCCCACAGTATCCAATAAAATCTTTTAACAAAATAAAATCAGGGAGTTTATTTCCTTTCCTTCTTTACTCATTGATACTTCTTGTTAACAGAAAGAGCATTATTTAACAATACTTCTTGAGTTATAGACAAAACATGGTAAAAATCTCTTTCCACTTTTGCCTGGTGTCGCCATATTTGCTTTGAGGCAAATCACAGACTGCATCAGTGGGAGAAAAACATAATGATAATGTTACTTTTATGTTTCAACAGCTGTTTAAATGCCTAGGATGAAAGTTACATGAAATTCTAATCAAGAGTAAGCTGACTTACAGCAGTAGAGGCTTATGATGGTAATGTGGCAGGCACTTAAGAACTGCATAGGCCAAGCTGCTGTACCCTCTATCTGCTGAAATCCATGTCAGCCTCCAAAAGGAGACAGAGGGCATGAAACTCCTTTGTATGCCACACTCTGTATTGCATACCCATGTCTTGGTTGCTCACATTAAGATGAAGGATAGCCCTGCTGATGTCAGCATTTTTTCAGATACATGTCTATCCTGAAAATCGGGTGGATACTTACCATATTTAAGGTGATACTACACAGGAAAAGGAAAAAAAAAACTTTGCATGGCCCACAGCTGTAAAGGTTGTAATCAACATTTTGAGCTGTAACAGGAAGCATCTGATAAACTCAGTAGTGTTTGGAGCAATGGTAGAAACCAATTCAAGAGAATCATGGAATACATTTAGAATAAATAGGCTCCATTAGCCAGGCTCTTTTCAGTGGTACCAGTGACAGAATAAGAGGCGATGTGCATAAATGGAAACACAGAAGGTTCCATCTAAACATCAGGAACCTCTAGGAATGATCAAGCACAGACTACCCAGGGAGTTTGTGGAGTCTCTATCCCCGAGATGATCAAACGCCAACTGTAGTCCTGGAAAACCAGCTCTTAAGCAGGGTGGGACTAGATAACCTCTAGAGGTCCATTCCAATCTCAAACACGCTGTGATTCTGTGACTTGCATTCTCCTGTGTAAATTCTATGTATACTCTTCTGGACATGGCGAGGATGATTGTGGTTCATGCAAAAATTAAGGGAATAGTAAATGAAGACTAAGCACCAGAAATGCAGTTACTAAGTATCATCAGACCTAAGACCCGGGCTGCAAATACATGGAAAAACCCAGAAGCAAGCACTGATAGTTGGGTATGAGGCGTCATTTCTCAAGCTTGGACCAGGGCCCAGGCCAAAGAGCAAGAGTTAATATAATTCCCTTTCAATGTAAAAATTAACGTAATAGACCACTGTTCTCATGTGAAAGAGGATATAAGGCAGACTCTGTGAATCAGAAAAAAAGCCTTAAAAGTGTATAAAAATTACCATTGTGATCTAGACTAAGAGAACTCCAGCTAAGAACTGGCTGACGTGAGACTGATAGACAAAACAGTGAGTGGGGGGTGAAATACGGGCAGAACAATGAAAAACTCTGAAAATTTGAATGCACAAGGCTTACTAAAAGCACCCCTCCAGACTTGCATAAATGTACATTTACTGCAAGAACCTTATGCACAAACTGTCCTCTTGTGTTGCAAATGTCAGCTGCTTGTTGGCAATACTACGTCAAAGAAATACAGGACAGGAAATATTTAGCCAAAGCCCAGCTTGTTGAAGCAATTACACAGTGCTGCAGGGCTCTGCAGCCAAACAGCCATGGTCCATTAAGGAAGAGTTTCAAGATTCATTCCCTAAAGTGGCTAAAGCCTGACATAAAAACAATGCCCCAACAGGCCATGACAGCAGTTATCTTAGGCACTTTGAGGATAATGCCCTCTCTATTACCAACTCTATTATACATGCTGCATTAGGCAAGCTTTTCCAAAAGGCTGTATACAGCAATGCAGCAATGGCTGCAGAGCAGCAAGGCTCCCACCTAGGACACCGATCACAACCACAATTGGAGGAAAGAAACCTTCTGCCCTGTCCTTTAACACCCGAGAGGGATCAAAAGCAACCCAGGACCAAAAGGTTCCTTGCAAGCCCTCCTGGTAGGAATGGAATGATTTTTGCCATGCCTATGCAATTCTGTGAAAACGAACAATTGGCAAGTCACTACCAAAGAAAGAATTCATGTATAGCCTTACTGTAAGGCTATTTTGAGGGCGAAGGGAAGGAAAAAGGAAAGCAAAACCCTCACAGAAACAAAGACTGCCATCACCCAAGGGTTATTATTTCCAAAAAAAGATTCAAGACTATATTTGTAATGGCAATAAACACTTCAGTTATATGCTTACTGTATTTCAGATTAGCAGATATTTTAGCAGTCTGGCATACAATAGCTTCAAGGGCCAAATAGTTTGCTCAATTCATGTATCTATTCTGAGATCCACAGGAGAATAAGTTAAACAATTTCAGCCAAGTATTTGTGTAAAATACTTAAGTTTGCCAGCACCCTAAAGAAAATGAGCAGAAAAATCTCAAGTTGCAACTTCAACAAGAACAACTCCTACTGTTTCCTTGCGGTCTATAAATCGAATTTTACTGCCCATACATCAGACTTAGCCATGCCTTCTGCAACTTCTAAGGTGTCCTCTTTTCTACAACGTCTTAGCCTATATTAGATTTTCTTCAAGTGTATTTGAGGTGCAAAACAAGCCTTTCTTTTCTGCAATTATGTCTTTGAAAGACCTTTCGATCACTTTGACTTTCTCCTTCTCCTAATGCAATACATTAAAATAAATCAGAGGAATGGTGTGGCAGCTGTCTTCCAGTGACTCTGATGATCAGCAAATTAATCACAAAGCCAAAACCAGAGAAGTTCACAGTGAGAGCAATTTCAGAGTCAAAAAGACTCTTCCATCCCTTCCGAAAGCTCTTCAATTCTGCCAGTATCAAATTACCAAGAGATGAAAATTGGTTTTGATGTTCAAATCCTCCTTGATTTTGATTTTTTTCCAGCAGTATTAGCCTTTTAAAGCCAGTTTTAGCTAAAATAGATAGGTCTCTCCAGCTGCTGGACTGCCACTTCATAGAAGAGTTTCCATAGAAAACTGTTTGAAAAGTCCCTCCTAAGGAATATAGGTAATGTTTTTTTTTAAAGTATTAAATTATCTGTCTAGTATATCAATATTCTATATTTGTCTTTATGAATTTATACATCTAATGCCATTATTTAAGTTCTAATCATAGAATCATAGAATAGTTAGGTTTGGAAAGGACCTTAAGATCATCTAGTTCCAACCCCCCTCTATATTTTAAATATTTGGGAAAATAACACCAAACTCTAGCAATAAAATCCCCAGACTACTTAGACTACTAGCATCATTCTTAGAGAAATAAATTAATAATGAAAAAATAGCCTATAAATTATGAAAACAGCATCAATATGACCACATATTGCATCTTTAGCTGTATCTTAACTCTATAATCAGACAGTAATAAAATTCTTTTTTCCCTTATTTCCAGGCAATGTTTTCCTGTGGTCAACAAAGAGTACAGAAGGAAGGATTAGAAAGCTATATCCCACAGAAAGAAGCATGAGTGCTTATTAACCTCAAAAGACTGACTCAGAGGAAACTAAATTCCAAGACTTGACACATCCTACTTCTTGTATCCCAACCAGCCCTGTGGTTTCCACCACGATTTCTCCATTCTCCAGCAAAAACATCAAATTATTTGGAACCAGATGCAGTTCAGACAGTAATGGAGATCCCGAAACACAGCTTTTCTGAGCCGTGGACAGACATCATTGTCCAAGACTGGGCTTACACAGAGAGGCATGGTTAAATACAGATGTTATTTTACTGGAGATGCAATGGCTTTGAAGTTTTCCAACTCATCTTAAGAAAATTACTGCACAGTAGGAATGCTATCATATGCAACAGTGACACAGCTGCCCACAAAACATCCATAACCCCCTCTTCAAGTCTGCATGCCTGCACTAAGTCAGCAGGATGGAAGGAGAGCATCCATTTTTCCGGATTTCCAAGAAATTGAATAATAAGAGCAAATTTGGTTGTTTTTTTTTTCTAGGACAATACAGTCCAAACTCCAGAGCTAGTAATAAATTTTGAAGGCTTCCTGCTTACTTCATCTAAAGCATTAAAACCAATATGGTTTATCTTAAAACATAAGTCATATCAACAGAAGACTTATAAGAAACCCATTAGTGAATCCTCTTAATAAACATCAGCATGAGGAAAGTTGTCAGACTGGAAGTCAGTCTAAAAACCCTTCAAATAAAAGTACTTAAAAACTGTTAAACAACAAACCCCACAGAAGATATCTGTATCTTGAAATATACTGTTTAATAGTGTACCGTCTGTCCAGCAGCTGCTTACGAAAAATGTCGCAAATCCTTCTGATGATAAAAATAATTTCATATTTCCATGGAATAGCTAGAGAATATATCCTAAAATAAACAGATTCAGCTTCCATTATTTCTCTAGTAGGAGCAGGAAATTCTCAACAATGAAGCTACAGACAGTTTATCATGGCACACACATACAAAATTCACCATGTTTATAGAATGCACCTTCATCTTTTCCTTGAAAAATACATGCTACACAGTAAAAACTAACAAAGGAAGGCCACGTTATGGAGGTCAAATCATGAAAAATTAAAAGAATTTCATGATGTTAGAAGATTTCCATCTACTTCAAAAATGGAAAATTATCCTTATCCATTTTAGACCTGATTTAAAAGTAAATCATCCAAGTACTCTTGGGATTGGAAGTTCGGTATTTAGAAAGTTAAAAAATTCATGTTCATACTAGCAATGACTGCCTTCTTTACAGTAAACATGTACCACAACCTCCCATGGCATCTAAGCCATGCTGTTAACCACAGACATATGTTGCATATTATTATTGTGGTAACAATCTGTTTGCATTCATAGTCTCTTATTCTGGATTATCAGTGGACCTCTGTCACACAACGCTTATTAGCAACAGCGGTTTTGATTTATTTAAGTCTTCTCTTTGTTAACTTGTTTGCTCCAATTTTCTACAGTTTACAAATACAAAAACAAGCCTCAAACATTCAAAGTTATGAAGTAATTAATTCAATATGTAGAAGAAAAACTATGCTTTGTGAAATTTCACATAACCATCACCTAACACGCCTGGTCCCACTTTAATGCTCTCAGGTCCCTGGATATTCCAGAACATAGTTTAGAACAGGTTTTGCATTTCTACCTGCATAACCTACCACTTCTCTTTTTTTTTTTTCCATAAACATAATAATTGTAAATAGTTGCTTGCTTTTTGGTTTGTGGGTCTTTTTGTTTGGTTGTTTTGTTTTTGTTTTGTTTTTTTTTTTGTTTTTTATTAAGGAAAGAAGAGAGAACTATTTCTACACCAGTTAAAAACAAGCATCACTCCAGTCCATCCCTTTTCATCCTTCTAATGAATTGACAATTCACTGATGCAAACAGTTCTCTTTTCTCTCCATCCTCTTTTCTGCTTTCACAATGAATTCTGGCAGAATCTGACTGCTGCTTTGCCACGGTCACCCAGACTTGATTTTCCTGACAGCAAAATACATGTTAACTGAATTAAGGATTTCTGACTGAAAGCTAGCCAGATGATTAAAGCTGCTCCCATTAAAACAATGAGAAATACTTATCTGCCCTATATCAGTACCCATAACAGCAGCTAAGGAGTCCATCAACATTTCAGCCAAAGAGATGAGATGCAGCACCATCTACTTAAATGTGAGCAAGTAGCTGTCGGTGGATGGGATTGGGGCAGGGAGCAGATTTGAAAAAGGGAGATGAGGATGTAGGTGGAACAGGAGTCTGCCCTCAATTCTGTTACTGTGTTCTCACCAAAAGCTTTGACCTGGAGAGGGGACAAAGTCAGAAGTCATTCAGACTATTGGCAACTGTTCACCCTGCTGCTTCTTTGAGCATAAATGACAAGCACTTTTACCACCACGTGCGCTGAAATTAAAATGAGTGATCCTTCTTGTGATACGCTCTTAATTTTGAGTTTAATCACGTTCTGCACATTCACAATGTCCTTTTCCATTTTACAGAGATTGCTTCCCTCGGCTCTTCTAACAGCATTGCTTTTGGAAGCAGCACAAGGTAACCTGGATGCTGTCCTGTTTGGCCTGCTGTGCTCTTGCAGTAATTTTGAGAAAAAACACTGCGTCAGCACAATTCTAGAACTTGGGCTCCTTTGCAAATCACGGGTAGCAAACAATTCTGCAAGTTGGCAAGGCATTAGAAGGACATGCACCATAGTCAGGAGTTCAGCAGTTACAAATCACACAGAAAATGTGGAGGAGAGCGAGGGCTGTGTTTCCAAGGGCACAGATATTATCACCAGAACCACAGAGCGGGCAGGCTTAGTGCAGCTTTCTAAATGAGGGTCAATGGGATTTTTACATCCTGTCACTCAACATTAAAGAGCTAGCAAACATTTTTAATTGATCTATTTGGTTGTTCCCATCCTTCAAATAACCTCCATTGACCTATCACTCCAGGCTGTATACCACAAACTTCGTGCCTCTGCTGAGCTCTACATTAAAACACTGCTAGTTTCTTCCACAAATTAAACAAAATCCTTCCACCTTGATTTTAGGCAATACAGCAGTAATAGGTGAGGTATTTTGCCTTTCACAACACATACTTTTTTCCTCTCCCAGAAAGTGTTCCTTAAATCTGAAATACTATACCTTGTCTTTAAATCCTGGAAAGCATTCACCTTCCCTTTGCCACCACAGTTCATTTATCTTGTGAAAAGTTTCCAAGGGCTTGCTACAGAAAGAGATGAAAAAAAAGGCAGAGAGAGAGAAAATCCATGGTGGCTGATGTTAACCTCTGGACCCGACTGCACACAGACTGCACTATGAAAGCTTGCACTCAGGCCGTTACTGGAGCCACCATTTCAGTGCAGAGCATTTTGCCCCTACTTTCACACCTGTCATGCAGGCACAAACAAAGGCACCACAAAATTATACACTTATTTTTGATCAGGATTTAACAAATCTTTCTCCATCGAATGGTTTTATGTTTTCCCACCCCAACACACAGAAACTTTCAAGAAAGCACCTAGACACAAAAGACCTTCTAAGCTGAGGTTATATAAAATACAACGAGCACATCCGGACTACTATAGTTTTATTTGGTTGGTTGGCTGGGGTTTTTTATCTTCCTCTCATATTCACCTTAGACTCATTTTTGAGAATAGAAGCCCTTGAAAATTAGCCATTTTCAATAAGTACCAGATATGCATATATTATTTCTGTTCAATCTTTACCAAGTTTGTGCCTTAATTGAATTCAACTTTGAAAACAGTATTTAAATTTGAAAACCATTATCATTTACTTCTATGTCCATAAAAGAGAGTCAGAAACATGTCATTTGCTACAGCAAAATATGTGCTGGTTAGGTATGCATTACACTGCAATGTTTCTATAATAACTAGTGTTTATTCTATTACAAGAGAGGGGGAAAAAAACCAGGAAGTGAACATACCTATAAATTATTTCTCTTCTCCAGAATACTCTTAAAACAGCACCAGCCTACCAGCTCTACCAGACCAAATTACTCAACTGCTTCCAGTGAGCCACATCATTTTTTCATTCATTTCCTGTTCTGTTGAGTGAGTTGCTCTTTTCTAACTGTTTCTGGCCAAACAGATATTTACACAGGTCTTGTTCTGCAGCATGACAATACAAGAAAGCCTTTACACATGAAAGATATTTGGTCACTGATTATCTGGAAAAAGGTTTTTTTAATCTACTTTTTTTTCTTCACTTAGCAGCAACTTCATTTTGCACCAGCAAGCAAAACCCCACCACCCTGTGAATCATAATTCACTCATCACCAAAGAGAGGCAAATCTAATCCTTATCTCCTTAGTCAGTACTGGTTCCCCAGCCTCATTTATTACTTGTTCTGTCTGAAATATTTAGACACTGGTTAGAATGAGGAATTAGTATGGGGAATTTTCACAGATGCACATAAACATTTAATAAGACCAAGTGACGTGAAGACCATGGACTGGATCCAGTTAATTAGGGCCAATGTGTCGGTGTCTGCAAACTCTCAGCATGAGTTTTTGCTGGTTGAAGGGGGTCTCTAATGCCTATAAAACACATTCATTTTCAGGGACATTTCAAACTGCTACAGCCAAAATCTTTTTTGCAGCCTGATATCTGAAGGGAGCTGAGTGTTTTTTGTCCATCCTAGTTCTAGACAGCCTTTCTTGTAAGCATCATCTTTCCATCTAAGACAAAGCCAAATGAGAACAGATGGATGCAACAACATGTCCTATTGGGAAGCAGGGGAACTTGGCATGTCCAGTGACTCAGCTTCTGATCCCACACTGGCATCAGTCTGATGGATCACCTCACTGTGGGGCAGACTGGAAACAAACCCGAGACAGTGAGCTTGGCTTCATATGCAATCCTATCCTATTTCCCTCCCAGCAATGAACACCATACAGATCATAGAATGGATCCTCAATGAGTTTATAACATGAATGTGGATAGCTAACAAAGTAAGAGCAACAGTACTAGTGCCCATTTCTAAAATCAGCAAAGAAACCGAGGTGCAGTTGGCAGCAGTGGACCATCTGCTTGGACAAAGCTTTCCCCATGCTTGCATGGTGGTGTCCCCAGGCTGTATTCCATGCCGGTGGTTGGAGGTGGCAACAGGTAGGAAGATATTTCCCTTGCTGCACAGGGAAGGGGTGCAGGCAACTGAGATGGGAACACCCCAGAGCCCATCAGGATTATTTCTGTCTTCCTAACTTTTGGTTTTAGATCAATGAGGGGATTATATTTGTTTTTTTATTTAATTTTTTTCAGTAAAGAGACGGACTTGACCAATTTGGCTGGCCTCTGGAGCATGCTACCTTCCAAAGGCCTTGGAAGATGACAGATACATATTGGCAATGTGTATAAGTGATTCAGAAGGCATATAATTTAGGAGATTGATTTTTATCAGAAGGTTTTGGCAAGAGCAAAACCCACCTTGAATGAAACAACTTCAAAATTACAGCAACAACCACCCTCAGGGGGAATTACTATTTTTAGAGGGAAGCATAGGGAAATTAAAGAAAAAAACTCATGCAACGTAACATGGGAATAAAAATGTTTTAGGAGGGATAAGCTGCATTTAGAATTTGCAAAAAAAACCATTTTTATGAATTTGGACATGGGGTGAAATCTCTTCCTTCCCATTCATATAAGCCACAGTTGCACAAGATTTTATCTCATAATGACAGAAAATTAACGTACTGAGAGTTTACCTTTCAATAGATAAATTTAATGATAACAGTAACCTGAAAAAAAGCTTTCATAAAAACATGTCACAAGATTTAGTTGCTTTAGTTGCACCTTAAATGTGATCTCCAGTTAGAGTATGCATCTAAATCACCAAACTAAAACATAATAACCCAGCTAGGATTATTTAGGAATGATAATTTCATTGAAGATCATACACCTGAACGATGTTGTGAAATCATCTGATTAATTCAACCTGCTTTCTCCTGATCTTAATCGTTACAAGGGTGACTGTGCCATTGACTATTCAATAGTATTAGGCTCTGGCAATGGAAAGAGCTACACTATGCTATAGCATAGTGTCATATATTAAACTGTACACTATGATATAGTATCATGTTGAAACTCCTATCCTCTTAAAAGACATCTCTTCCCAAAGTTTTGGTTTAAGTCAGAAGAGTCAAAACTTCTATTAAAATATATAAGAATCATTTGTGAGAAAAAGGTTCTTAGTTCTACAGCAAGAAAATGACTATACAGAACCCCCACAAAACCCAAAGAATCAAAGATTGTTTAAGGTTCAGCACCCTGTTCAGCCTCACACAACTCTCACTGAAGCAGGCAGGGATTGTGCATCAGCAGCTGAACGATGAGACTGCGTCCAGGAAAAGCCACTGTGCGCAAGTGGGGAGGAAAAATAAAAAGAGCAAAGAAAGAAGATTAATCGCTTCTCAAAAAAAAACCCAGAACACAAAGTAAGCTACAGAACAGAATGTCAGTTCCGGAAAAGATAAGAAGCCATTCCTTTTTGGTTACAACCAAAGCTTAGTCTAAGATTTTCATCCAGCATATAGTTGCAAAAGAGCCATATAAGGCAAGAGAGTAGAATATGAACAAAATGCTCCACTAAATAAATTTCTAAAGGTTTCATGATCTAAGAGTTATTTAAGAAAAATGGAGTACTCCACAGTACAAGAGGCTTTTACATCAAGATGCCACATGTAAATGAGATAAGATTAGATTTTGAAAACTAGATTTAACCTTCTAGTTCGTATCATGGAGTTTCACACACTGACATGGTGCCCTGGCACAGAATGCACACAGGCTGCATCCCCCTGGGCCTCTCCAGCTTTTTCTTCTCCAGATAATTAAGTACTTATTTCTTAATTCAGCTGTTATTGCCTTAATTGCTTTTGTTTTGTCAAGGAGTACAAATTCTGACTTGCTAAAAATAGTAATAATTGTTACCAAGGAAGGAAAGCAGCACATATTAAAACACTTCTCAGGGGAAGACATTGTCCCTGTACAATCTGAAATGAGACCCAGCAAGGGAAACATTTAATGAATGTTAATCCAGGTCCACTGAGTCCCAGTCCAGTACCCATGGGTTTGCATACATACATCAGTTCCACTAAATTACACTTCTGTGCCCATCTATCTTAGGTAACAGCAAAGATTTTCTCTTCATCATTTTACTCCTTTGGTGAAAGTCACATTAATTTATGCAGAGATATTCTGTATTCAAATTCCTTCCATTATTTGTCTAATAAAATTTAAATAAAAATTACCCTGTAGAACATACATGCAAAATAAAACAAGAGCAACCTAGCATAACTTCCACACAAGGCTTGACAAACTGTGCTGGGAACACAAAAACCAGAGACAGCAGTAGGAGACTTTCATTTTCATTCCCTTTAAAGGTGAACCAAAGTGGTTTTATTCTTACAAACAAAAACCTGAGGACATTTACTTTAACTCGATTTTCATACACTCTTCAAAAGACAACACGCAAATCTGCTTAATAAACATGATTTCAGGGACCTTATTTTTTAATACCTGCTGCAACTTGAATCTGGGGTATGTATTTATCCCGAAGCAGTAAGGGAGAGCGTGCTAATGCCCCATGCAATGTAAGGAATGCTGCTGTCTGCATAGTTTATGTATGAATGGAGGGACAGCAGCTCCTACCTGGAAAGCAAAGACTGCAGAGCCCATGCCTTGGCACTTGGCGCATATATACACATAAACATTTCATAGAATCATAGAATTGTTAGGGTTGGAAAGGACCTTAAGATCATCTAGTTCCAACCCCCCTGCCATGGGCAGGGACACCTTACACTAAATCATATCACCCAAGGCCTCGTCCAACCTGGCCTTGAACACTACCAGGGTTGGAGCATTCACAACCTCCCTGGGCAACCTATTCCAGTGCCCCACCACCCTGACAGGAAAGAATTTCTTCCTTATATCCAACCTAAACTTCCCCTGTTTAAGTTTTAACCCGTTACCCCTTGTCCTGTCACTACAGTCTCTAATGAAGAGTCCCTCTCCAGCATCCCTATAGGCCCCCTTCATATACTGGAAGGCTGCTATGAGGTCTCCACGCAGCCTTCTCTTCTCCAGGCTGAACAGCCCCAACTTTCTCAGCCTGTCTTCATATGGGAGGTGCTCCAGTCCCCTGATCATCCTCATGGCCCTTCTCTGGACTTGTTCCAACAGTTCCATGTCCTTTTTATGTTGAGGACACCAGAAGTGCACACAATACTCCAGGTGAGGTCTCACAAGAGCAGAGTAGAGGGGCAGGATCACCTCCTTCGACCTGCTGGTCACACTCCTTTTGATGCAGCCCAGGATACGGTTGGCTTTCTGGGCTGCAGGCGCACACTGCTGGCTCATGTTCATCTTCTCATCAACCAACACCCCCAAGTCCTTCTCCACAGGGCTGCTCTGAATCTCTTCTCTGCCCAACCTGCAGCTGTGCCTGGGATTGCTCCGACCCAGGTGTAGGACCTTGCACTTGCCATGGTTAAACCACATGAGGTTGGCATCAGCCCACCTCACAAGCATGTCGAGGTCCCTCTGGATGGCATTCCTTCCCTCCAGCGTATCAACCGAACCACACAGCTTGGTGTCATCGGCAAACTTGTTGAGGGCGCACTCAATCCCACTGTCCATGTCACCAACAAAGATGTTGAACCCTGAGACATGCTGAAACCTCATCAAGTACTAGCGCGGTCAATGACGGCTGTGTTTTCAAGTGCTCAGAAACCAATGGGCCACTGACACACAGCCAGCTTAGCTCCTTTGAGAAGGGGTTCATTTAGTCCAGGCTTTGAGCAGTACTGGAAGAATGAACTCCAAGAGCCAGTGCTGCAAGGAGTCACTTGTCAACCATGACAACTGAACTGTTATCCTGAAAAACTCTGATCAGCAGGCATTTTATCGTATCTTTTAGTGGTTGTCCTTTATTTTCAAAATACACTCCATACCTATCCAAAGCATTTAATAAAAAAATAAAAACACTATAATACTCAATTATTGACTATAGATTCCCCAAAATCACAACAAAAAAGCTTGCCAGAGGATTTCTTGCCAGCTCTGTAACAGCCCATCGAACTCCGGGTCCAACTTTGCTACAGATGTTACTCAGTGACATTTTACTTCTGAAAACCCAAGTTCATTTAAATCTTTAACCATCAATGCAAATTCATCATGTTAGACATGGCAGGGCACAGTCTTTTCTTTCAGCACATGAATTTCCCCATCATGTATGCCAGGGTCATTGAGTAAAAATTATATCAAAATAAACATATTTGCAGTTTTTATTGTAATGTTTCTTTACCTTCCAGGTAGTAAAAACCTTCAGAGTTCAGCTGATCCTACAAATGCAGGTTAATCTTGTCTCAGTGCTCACTCTCAGACATTTCAGATTGACACTGTCCCTTCAACACATCTGTGATAAAGACAGATTTTTCAGGCTGGCAGGTACGTGAAGGATTTGGGTCATGTGTATGAGACCACTCTGCTGAGATGCCTTCAGAGGACACAAGAGATCCCTCACACACAGAAGATGCCAGGATCTTACCTTAACCCTAAACAAAGCACCATGATCTACTCGCGTGGTGAGCTTCATGAACATGCGCAATCCCCTTTGGTGTTTAAAATTAAGCACCTGCATATATCTGTTTCAGATTTAGACCTAAAGTATTTGTTGTACAAAAAGAGAAAATAATTTAAATTACCTGAAGTTTGCAGAAGCACAATACAGCACCACAGAAAAACTAACAGGCTTTTTTTTTAATAATATCTATCTTCTCACTTAGACATAGACTGATAGAAAAATCCATTTCATATTGTTTCCAGTAACATCTGCTGTTCTACTTAGACATCCTAGAAGTGTGCTTTACTTTCAAGAACACATTTTCTGAAGTCTAAGACTTGGAAGAATCAATTATCCACTATCCTCTGCAACATGGTAGAAATGCTGAAAGAAATGACTGAGCAGTAATGGCTTCAGTTTGTCAAAATCCTTCAGTGTGATCAACAATTATCTTCAGCATGGTATCAAGAATACCACATATGCTATGAAGTTTAAGATTAAACAACGACACTCTAGGACACAAGCATATAAACAAACCCACAGTTTTATGACACTAAGCCAGAAGGTCACCGTTTCTAGGCATGGGAGTGGGGCTCTCCTGCAGACAAGGCAGTCTGCAGCATGCCAGCTGGTGTGTGTAAAACAGCAAGCAGCAAGCTTCTTGCATCGGAGCCCTCAATGGTTGAGGAGCAGGTTCATCATGAGGAAATTCAGACTTTGCCACTGGGAAACCCACTGATCCAGGCACCGACCTCCAACTAATCATCTCCTAATCACAACACCTTGTCCCTTCAACACTCGCAAAACAAGTTGCATTTTTACTTGCATGCTATTACAGTATACGAGTGAAAGCATGACTTACTCCTATCAATGCATGTATATCAATGAATTTCATGATCAAGCCCCAAAAATTTCTTCTGGAGGAAAACAGAAATGGAAAAAGGGGATGTTGATTCAGTAACTGGAACAGATGAGATTGTTTTGTTCCAGAAAAGCCTGATGGATCTCACTTGTTCAGCCTTATATTCTTTTCATATCCTTACTCATTTTATTTAAATGAGGCATTATAATACTGGAACAAAAAATCAAAATAAGACAAAATTGCAAGCTAGTATGCACTTGCCACAGTCTGGTGAAAACCATGCTGAGATCAAATTTATAATCGAAGTAAGATTTTAGGATTTTTACTCTTAATTCTTGAATACAGAGCAGACTTCTTTCTCATCCCTATGTCACTGTGCTCTTTTGTTTGCTGAAGAAAAAGTTACATTCTCAGGAATGTTCTGTCAACACCTGGAGAAATACTCCACTGCTCATCATTCTAGAAGACCTGTGGCTGATAAGAGTCTGAAATGGAGTATACTTCCTTGAAGGGGAAATGTGGACTTCTCAGGGGAAGCCTCACATAGCACTAAGACTGCAATCCAAAGTATTCTTTGACAGACGCAAGTGTAACACAGAAAAATACATTTTGAAAAATAGTATTTAGGTATCAGTCTGTTGTATTTAAAATGTTCTTCCATGGGAAAAATAAAACTTTTCCAACTATTACCTTGCAACACAATGGGTATTTCAGATCCTCAAAGTATCATATTGATGGCTTGGCTTCGTGAGTGAAGATTTGGGAAGGGCTTTAACTACACTTACTACAAGCGTGATGACCAAGGGCATGTGAGATATTCAAATCTGGTTGGGAAAAAAAAAGGGTGCTTAGGAAGCATCCGACCAGGACTGTCATCTCCTGAGCGATCAAAGTATCGTATTATCTTACTCTTAAACAACCCACTCCACCCAGCCTGTAATGTTAAATATGGGAGTAATTTACAGACCAGACTTTGGGTCTGGTTCTACAAAAGCAGCCCCTTAGCAGGTAGAGAAGGGAAAGAGCTAGAAAGAGAAAGGTAAAGAATTATTTGCCTCAGTATTCGTAAATGTTTGTCCTCATTTCACCTACATAAAACTTTCTCCTGTCTCCTGGTCGTATGCAACACTCAGTGGGGAAAGAAAAAAAACCACCTGTTACATACTTTGCATGTTTTCAATCTCCAGGAGGATTTGAATGGAAAGCACAGGCACCAGAACAGTTCTCATTCCAATTTACATAGCCAGGCCCTTCTCCTCATCTTGTCACCCTTCCTAACAGCCACTGACAGAGATAAACGACACACAAAACACAGCAGGCCCCCAAATGCAAAAAATGCAGGTAGCTGGAGACAGGTGGGAGATTCCTTCCTTTCTTTCAACAGTCAGAAGGGCCACAAAGGACCTTGGAGACCATGCTCAGTGGTGTCAGTCACCTCCAGCCAGCTCTCAAGCCCTCCCACTCTGCTATCACATCCTCTTCTACTGATGTAGCTGAACATGGATTTTCTGGGTTAGTATTCAATTGATTTGGGTCCCTGTTGCAGCTCACCATGTGGCTGGACAAACACTGCTTGCTGAGAGGAGAAGGAAGGCAGAAACAGACACTGTTTCCCCTCAGATTAAAGCAATTCTGGATCCAATGATGTGTTACCAGGATTCAGCTGTGCATGCAGTCCAAGCGCAGCCAGGCACAGAGAGTTTTAACTTCTTTCAGTGAACCAAGGCCATGCCCAGCTTCGACATGTTAGAAATCTGATTTGGGTTACCAAATACAGTTGCAGGCAAACACACAAAACAAAAAAGCAGATATTTTAATTGTAAGTGATAGTTAAAGAAAAAAATTAATATTGTTCAGCTGTTACGGCAATTAAGAAACAGATGGGAAGAGAGGATGGAGAAGACAAGGGCTGCCCACAGCGGGAACACAATGTGTTGTCTTGGGAGTTCCTCTGAGAAACCCACACTGAAATGATAAACCTCCAACACGGTGAGGATTGCTAGTCAGATCTCTGCTAACTTACAGAGCCGAAGGGCCAAATTAATTCCTTCTGTAACTCCAGTGACTTCAAAGGAGTTAGCCCTGAGATGAATTTGGCTTAAGGAATTTTGAAATGGACCCTGACCAATTCCCCCTAAGTAGGACTCAGGTCTGTGGCTTCTTGTGTTACAAAACTGCCTTGGCTCTGTAATGTTATTATGTCCTTTATCAGCATTTTTATTCATACAGAATGACTAACGAACTCCAAACCAGTAGCACCACCTGATTAATATCAGCCACTCTTCAAAGCATTTGTCTTAACACCAGTGGTGGTTGTTTTTTCAAGCTGGTGGGTCTCAGAAGTGAGGACTTCATTGTGTGGTCTGTCTGGTCAAATTTGCTGCTGAAATCCAGCCTTTCACAGCTGAAGGGCAATATTTTAACTTAGTCATGAGCGGGGTTTGAATGCTAAACTTGACCTCTCCACCTTTTCCAGTGTGTGTATTTCTGTGCTTCCTCTGCAGCCTCTGGATGCCCATGTGCACTTTTCTTCTTCTGGCTGCTGGAGAGACAAGATTAATGTTGCCTTGTCGCATATCGATAGCCAGCAGTGAAACATAAACAGCCAAAAAGCTGTTATGAGTTCTACTTACTATCTTTGTATAAAATGGGATTTATGGTGACTGATCACATTTCCAGCAGCCAAAAGATGTGTAAAAAGTTGTTATACAGTCTAGTCTGACTGCTTCTCTCTGCTTCAGCCGTAATTACGCTTTTGGGTGGCTTGGATTAAAGTACACCATTTTTACAAGTCTATCCCCTAAATGTTCAGAAAGCATCGTTTCTGCCAAAACCCACCTCTGCAGCCAAAAATATGACTTTAATACTCATAAATGCATTGAAAAGTGCTGCATTGTTTCAGTAGCCCAAGCAACTCAAGTGGGGAAGAGAGGTGCTACTCAGCATAGCACTGCTGTTGGGCCCACAACCATCTACACAGCCCTCATAATATGACCAATATCTTTTTCTCCAAAGGTCTAAACAAAATCTCATTAATTCCAAAACCTTGGTCTTTCCCTCCTGAAGCTTTGCTGTGACAGTGTGGGTGGCTGAAAGAATTGTCTGAATCTGCTTTTTCTTCCACATCGCTTCTTTCATTGCAATTTTTCTGTGTCTCTTACAGGATATTCTGTTTTTCATCAAACACAGACAGACTTTCAGACTGGATTGCTAAAGCCCGAGCCAGACACGTTTAAGAAGAAAATACAGATTTAAAAAATGGTATGAAGGTAATACCCTTGTTAACAACATCTGTTCCTGGCTTAAGTTCAACTTTTATCATGCACCTTTTACCACTCTCCTCATATAAACTTATTCAAAGTCATAGCAGTGACTACAAGCAAAACAAATCATTTAACACAGAGCAGAAGGCATACAAAATACTTGGTTTCTTCCATGCTCTAAGTGTATGCAAGTAGGTAGTGAATGGTATGGAATAAGGGGTGGATAATGTCCTGGGTTCAGCAGCAGCAGTCATTTTTCTCGTTCTTGGTAGCTGGTGCAGTGCTGTGTTTTGACTTTCAGCTTGGGAACAGAGCTGATAACAATGATGTTTTGGTTTGGACAAGGACTTTGTGAGCCTCATGCTCTGCCAGGGAGGAGGGGAAGCCGGGAGGAAGCAGAGACAGGACACCCGACCCAAGCTAGCCAAAGAGGTATTCCATACCACAGCACGTCATGCCCAGGATGTAGCTGGGGGACTGCGGGGTTGGAGGAGGTGTCGGTCGGTGCTTGGTTGGGCTGGGGGGCGCGTTATCGGCCGGCTGGTGGCAAGATGTTGTATTCTCTTCCCTTGTTATTCATTTATCATTGTTATTATTGGTGGTAGCAGTAGTGATTTGTGTTATACCTTAGTTACTAAACTGTTCTTACCTCAACCCGTGGGAGTTGCATTCTTTTCGATTCTCCTCTGTCCCTCTGGGAGTAGGGGGAGGGAAAGAAGGGGGGGGAGTGAGTGAACGAGCTGCCTGACTGGGTTTAAACCATGACAGTAGTTTGTGTGGCAAAAGATCAATTTTCTATCTTTGTTAATAAATTCATTACCTCTGGCTCATTGCTTTCATTACGGAAGTACATCTGGCTGCACTAAAGAAAGCATAATGAGCATTTTATACATGACTTTGCTCATCATTTCAGAATTAAATAAAAAACAGTTCATGATGGAAGGCAAAACTGAAACTGAGGAAGACTGAAATGGCCATATTAAATCAGAGTGAAGGCACTATCCCTTGACAGCTGCACAGCCCAGCTGCTCAAAAAGCCGGGGCTTCAAGACCTCCATCACAGACAGATGTGGGATAATCAGCCAGCATCCTGAGGCACATCTTGATCTCTGACAGATAAGAGATTGGATTAAGGCAAATAATGGTTTACTATATCTTCATGAACAGTAACCAGACACAGATTTACTGGGGAATGAGGAGGATTTACGGAGCGGGGAGAGCTTTAATCCTGTTCCTTGGGTATTTCCATGTGTCCAAAAAGCAAGGAGACAGGCATTTCCTCCCCTCTCCCCTCCATTTCAGGTTTGGAAGAAGCATAAGGGAGAGCATTCTATAAATATGAGGATGTCTGGGAACTCACTATAAATTGAGTATATATACTCATATCTTACTCAAGGACATCTCTGAGACCTGTAGACCTGAAATACTGGGGGAAAATGAAGAGTATCTTTAGCAGTGAGCTGGAAAAAAAAACAACATTCTTCTCTTCCTGTCTCACTAAAGCCATTATCTGAAATCACTGTCTAAATTACAGGCCCGCATAAATAAAAATTAACTGTAATTCTCACATACCTCACTAGGAAAACATACATGTGCCTCATTTCATGACTTAAGCTAACCATTTATCAGTTGCTGTACTTCTGTTATCTACTATCTAAATGACATGAAGAATTACCACTATCAGTGTCCTAATGCTGATATATTACCCCAAACAGGAGTAATTATTTGGTTTCACATGTAGCATTTCAGTCAGTATCTGGGGTCTATGCCAACAGGCACTCAACATCAAATAAAAGGGCAGTCATGATATAAGCAGACCTTTACAATTCTTAATGATAACTACCAGTAAATCTCTTAAGATTTGTGACTTTTCTCTAGGACTTTTAGCAAAACATTCTTTAGAAAATAAAGCAAAGCGGGGGGAGGGGGGGGGGGAGGAAGTCTTTCCAATGCTTATAAATTCCTGAAGAAAACCGAGGCTTCTCTTTTAAACTAGATATCTAATCATTCATGGTCTCACCAAACAAAACTTTGTGTGATTCATTTCAAAACACTGAAGTACCTTAGTCATTCCTAGTGTCCAAAATGAACAAATATGCTAGCAAAGTTTATCATAAGACTATGAAATAACTAAGAATTTCTCATGTGACATGCAAACTGGAATGCCTCTGAATTCTTCAATTCAATTAGCTTGACCTTCTGAGATTCCTAAATTAGAGCTATCAATAAAATCTGTTTTCCTGCAAATTCAATCTTTCACTACTACCTACTTTAAGAACTCATAAGGGACAAAGTCAAATCTGGTTTAACCAAATCAGATTTGACAGCTGTAACTCTGCCTTCCAAAGTCACAGGAAATTCACAGAGGTCTAAATCACACAAGTTTTTTGGGGGTCTGGATATTCTGATTGGTTGTTGGCTTGGGGGTTTTTACAGACAAATGAGTAAAATTTTAACGCTAACCCCCTCCTCACAAATAAAGGTAACTAAGATGTCTCTCAGGTCAGCTAAGGGAATAGGACTTTGGCTAAATTGACTAAAGAAATCTGAATAAAGCAGATATAATGATGTGTCTGTGGGAAAGCTGCCTCTCCAGTGACTTAGGAGCAATGCCAGCCTGAATTTTATCTTTTCAGCCAAATTTGCTTTGGGAATTGTAAGGTAGGGATGAGCCAAACCCTGCCCCCTGGTTCTCCCAGTCTAGGACCAAATACTAGATCAGAAATTCCTTTTCACAAACAGAACTATTTTATTTGAGCTAATAAAAAAAATGGAGGAAACAATTGTAGAAAACAAGTGAATTCTGGTACTCAAACCAATGAAACAGCCTACTGCAAAATGAAGCTTTTCTTTTTCTCTACTTGAAAGGATTTCTAGGTATCCTCAGCTATTGTGAACACAAAAATAAAGTGAAACATGCCCACAACCGCCCCTGTTGCCAGACTTCAGAAAACCAATCAAGCTGAAGGACAAAACGCAAGTCTCAAGAGCATGATACTTGTCTCTTATGTATTTGGCCCTCCAGGAAACAAGCACTGTGTAATTATTTCCCCAACTCTGAATTGCTATGCTATCTCTGAGTTACACAAAGCAATCCAAAGAGAGAAAAATAAATCCCTTGATAAGCATGAAGTTGTGAATGCTCCATCCCTGGAGGTGTTCAAGGCCAGGCTGGACACTGGGTGGCATGGTTTAGTGCAAGGTGTCCCTGCCCATGGCAGGGGGTTGGAGCTAGATGATCTTAAGGTCCTTTCCAACCTTAACTATTCTATGATTATCATCCTAGATATTTGGAATACATTAGGTTCTAGAGACTATTTAGTGTATCTTAATCCTTATCAATCCTCTCGTGGCAGTTTATATCACAAGATGGCAACAGAAGTACTTATGGTTCTGAGAGCTGCATTCATACCAAGATCTTCACCATAGCACCATCTAAGCCAGGGTCCCAGTTCTGCATGTGTATTCTGCAGTGCTATGAGTTAACATTTCAGCTCATAGCATTTACACTTTGCTACTCTCTGCTAGAAGTCTTCTGTCACCTCCTCAAGAGGGTCAGCACTCAAGTATAGCTCCCTTTATGAACTCTCACTGCACACAAGTAAGATTAAAGTAAATATTTGACACGCAAGTTTCATTAGTTACTTCCATGGAATCCTCACCAGAATCACTGAGAGCACTGTATCCATAAAATTAAAAGTTAAGAATTTAGTAACACAGAAATAGGGGGGGCCCAGAGGAAAGAGATTGGTTGGGAGAAGACAGAAAAATAAAGTATAGCTCACATCCCATATGATTTACACATTTTACTTCCAGCAAAATGATCCTCCACTCTGGAAAGCTTTATTAATACCAACTTTCCAGAGATGCATTAGATTTTTTCATTGCAAAATAAACAACAGTGCTCTAAAATCCGCAAATACTAATGTTCCTAGTCATTAGTAAATAGAGTACATATTTTACCAAGCTTGGAGAACTCCACAAGGTTAAGGTTCAGAGGGACATACTTTAAACAGTGTTAAGGAAAACCTTTTACTGAGGAATCATGTCTCTGCAAGTTCAATCTTTCAAGTAACTTATGTCAAGCGACCACAAAGGCAGGGGTGTACACTTGTAAGTAATGATGGTATCACTTAAAAGTGATACATTCTTCAGTGATACCTAACCAGCAGTTCCCGAAGTCTGACAAAAACAGAATGGCTGTTCCTGAAATATAATTTATATATAGGCTTTACTTGAGTGCACGTTTCATGATTGATGCGTGTGCATATGTATATATAATTATGTCACGTGTGCTTTATGTATGTATATATGCACATGAGCACACATTTTGTTAGAAATAAATCATATACCTTTTAGAGTAAAACAAAGTTGGGGGAGGGGGATTTGGGTTTTTTAAGGGAGTTGGTTGATTGCTTCTGATTTTTAAAAGAGATGGCAGCATACTGCACATAGTCATGACTGGAACATCCAGGAATGAAATACCTCATACAGAATAAACCACATAAAACACTATTCCAGTTAATGCTTTCCTAATACAAAAAGCAGTCTCCAAAACCCCTGAATAATATACGCTGAACAAAAACACGCACACAAAATGAAATTCCCCAATGTGATGTAAACTCTCCCTTCTTTTCAGCTGAAGTAATTTAATGGAAATATTGTTTCTATTGCAATTTGCCAGCTACTCATTAATTTACTACTCTCTTTTCTTAATTGTAAGCAAGATCTAGGATTGCTTAAGCAGCAGAATAGCAATGCTCTGGTTCTATTAACACCTACATAAATTTGGGAAGAGGAAGGATGAAGATCATCTTTTATAACAAAAGAGAAAATAAATCTCAAATTTTGAGGAGCTGTATCACCTGTATCATTTCATGTCAAACATGAAATGAGAGATGAAAACATAGCAGAATACTTCAAACAAGAGTGTTTAAGGAAGTCCTTATTTTGCAGGTCTTGTAACATGTGCCACTTTGGTACCATTTTCAGTATTCTCTCTCTCTGAGAAATTCTTTTTGTTCAGTAAAACTACTGCTGCCCCAAAGACACAAGTGATGCTACTTGATTTGTTCACTCCAACCTGTACATATATATAGATTCAGAGCATACTTTGATGGTGTCTTACTAAGGAAAACAGTACACACAATTTCTGATATTTCAGCAAAAGAAATCTTTGTTATGTAGTCACTGGCCTGTGTCTAAGCTGCACTTACTCTCTAGCCCTTTATTCACAAAACCTTGCCCCCCTCCTTACTTTTAGTATATAACTTGCATCTGTTATTCCCATTTCTGTATGAAGTCTCCCCTAATATGACTTCTCTCCATGGCTCGTCTTGATGCTTCTCTTTGTTTCCCTGCCACTGCACTCAGTTTACTTGCTTCTCTCTGCATTGAGTGTATTCCATAGCGCATGGGCGACTGAGGACACTTCTCAGTCTCCTTTCTGATTTAACTGCTCCAGCTGGAAGTCAAGGGAAGTCAAGGTGAAGGAAAGAGAGGTCAAGGAACTGCCCTTCACTGTCAAGGAAAGAAGCTGAATTGGCTGCATCTACCACTCAAGGTACTATCAAATACAGATTCCAAATTAATCATCCTTAGAGTTGCTTTTGCGACTGAATTCATAACTAAAAAGCTTGATCAAAACATTAAACAGATCTCCTAACTCCTTGATCATCATCATTGCTTCCATGAGTGGGTCCTCCTAGTTGACAGGACACAACTTTTTTCATCTGAATTTCCTATTTGCGTGGTACTTGAGGCTTAATCTATACAGTGAAATGTATTACATAGAGAAATAACATACACGATTTTTAAGCGTGTAGGGAAAGGGAGAAGAATGGTCAAACATGGGGAGACTCTGTAACAACAAAAATGAAACTACATGAATCCTTAGGCTGCAAGTCCAAAATCCCTTACACAAAAATTAAAAGAGAAAACAACTAAAACTAAGTGAACCAACACCATCAGGCTTCCCGTGACAGATGTAATAAGCCACTCAATTTTCTGATCTAACTACTGCACTATATATAGAAAAAGAATGGTGTTTGTTTGAAATTTTATGAGGTAGATAGCACTATAAGTCAGAAAGTAACCATACAGCAAACATATCACGTATGGGTACTTCAGACAGACGTGTGCAAATATTGTCTACTGGAACCTAAAAAGTTGCATGCTCCACTTCAGAAGGACTCAAATGGACATGAGAATTCATAGGTTGTTTTTTCATTGCTGAACAATTCTCAAATTAGGTTTTGTGTGGTAATGTAATTATTTACAGAATAGCAGCAAAATCAAATACATCTGTTAATCAAATGAAAGTCAAATAAAATAGTAAAAGCTCTCATATAGTATCAGGTCATTCACCCTGACTACTCCTAAAATGCTTATTCATCTGCTACTGGACACTTATGTCAGCATACATTAAAAATCAAGGAGAAGTAAGAACAGTTTGGCTTCACTCAAGAACCAAGTGGGATGGCAGCCGAGTTCTCTCAAAAGGAGCTGAAGTGGAAAGCAGTAATGATTAACAAAATGAATGAAACCTACACCACTTTCTGTATGCATACTGATGATTTAAAACACATGCATTGATATAAAGCACAAAAAAGGTGAACATAAGGAACAAAAAGAATTCATTTCACATTCATCATTTGGCAACACTGACATTCCTTTATTAAGGAACAAGAGATTATGTCCCAACTCCATTGCAATTCCAGCAGTAAGGATTTGCCTGTATTTCTAGTAGACGTATATATATTCTTCAATTAAATTTGCTGTCTTTTTTTGCTTGTGTTTCAGAGTCCTCACAACACAAAATGCATTCAAGCAGCAGAATTGCTGGTTTGCGGTTAGAACACTAGCGCACATTTTGATTGTTACTTTGGAAATTTTGTCTCCTTTTTCATTTCTTAATGCCGTAATACTACAACCATGAAAACTGAATTTATTATTACTTTTAGTCACTTTACCTAACAGGGGCTTAAACAGACTAACAGCAAGTTATTTTAAAAAGGGATTTGTTTTGCACATATCTGGATAAAGTCATTGTCCAAAACAAATTTGTTAACTTGACAGAGAATCTTTGCAAGGAATAAAATAATTATAGTCTAAAGATAAAAATCAGTGGAAAGTATTAACACAAGTTGCTCAGAAAAACGACCCAACACAGGTGTGCCGCCATAATCAGCACGTGTTATTGCAATGCTGGTATGTGGTTGGTTGCAGTTGGGTGAAAACTGAGGAATGTGGATTAAAGCAACTGCAGATCAGAATTCCACTTTGCATTAAGTAAACTTTTGTTAACACCACTGGACAAATATGCCTGTCACCTCAGCCCCCCACGTGATCAGGAAAAAATTCCTCCAGCTCCTGTGTTTGAGACAGCAGCTGTAAAAGACCCTTGGCCTGAAAAAAATCAATGATCAAGATCGATTTTCTTGGATTTCAGCAACATTTGTGACTCCTAGGTGACCGGCTAGCCCAATAGCACTCTCCTACCCTGCAAGCTCAACAGGCATGGGGAATTAAGAAAGGTTTTGGATGATGGAATACCACTAACAGAAATTTGGTCTCAATTTGACACTTGGTGATGTTTTGACTGACTTGGTGAAGTTTTCACTTCGGTTAACAAAGACAAATGCTAAATAGTGATGCACAGGATGAAGGGCATCTTCCCCAGCCCCCATGGCTGCAGCTGACAAGTTGGAGGTCCAGAGCTTCCTGCCCAGCCCGACGTATGTATTTGGCTTTATTTTTGCTCTTCTAGGTACACAGTAACATTTAGGAGATTTGCAGTGTTAATTTTTCAAGACTAGACCAGAAAAGGTTAATGAAATAACTGAAAGATATATATGCATAAATGGAAACAGCAGCTATGAGCCACGTTTCTGTACAGGTCTTTATCTACACGTGTGACACTCAATCAGAAACTTGGGTTCAGTCCTGGTCTGATTTGAGGAAAAAATACAATTAAAAAATATCTGAGACACCTCTAAAGTTTCCTCAGACTCACAGACCTCCAGTATTTCCTTCAGTCTCCTGTCACTCTCCTGGCCCTTTCCAAAATGCCTGAAGGCCTTTGGCACATGGTCAACAACCTCAGACTCTGCAGGCCTCCTGGACTGCTCACCTGGTCTTCCTGTGCACTTCTCAAAGACTGGGCTTTAATTTAAAAGCTCTTTTTTCCTTCCATTTTCAGCCAGCTACTTCTCCCTCTGTGCCTCAAAGGAACTTGATTTTTTCACCCCTCTGACTCAGAAGTGGAGTTTCATGAATTTCTAAGGGGAACTGGCAGTTACTCATACCTTCATCGGACCCTCATAATTCAGTAATTTTACACAGCTTTCCTGGTTCAGTTTGGTTTGATTTCTTAACTGCATTTTCCTTTATATGCAGTTGGATTGCAAAAACAGTCGGCTTTTGCAAGCCAAGTGGCAACATCAGTCCCACCGCTGCTTCACTTGCTCTTGCCTCAGGAGACTTGGTAGAAGCATTAAGCATCCCACACCAATAAACAGAAAATGCTCCCAATGTGGGGACACATTTTCAATACTAGCAGCTATGGGATTTTTGATACTTTCTGGCATAACTGTGAGCCTTTGATATGGTTGCCTTTGTTGTTTTGTAAGACCACATTAAATCCCAATATGCAGCAAGTCCAAGAAAAAATATGCATCATTGAACTGTATTTCTCCCACTTCAGCAATTCAAGTATACTAGTTTCAGAAGACAGTATCTGGACACAAATGAAACTGAACTATTAAACAGGTTTCAAGGAAAACTCAAAGATAAATTTTAGTTTCATTGCAGTCAAAATTCAATAAGATCCTGCTGAATGGCAGGAATGAAGAAGAAATTGTCTTTGATTTTCAGTCATGAAAAAAAACAAGGCAACTCTGAAAAGTGGTTAGAAGGAAACAGTAGGCATTGGTTCAACCCCTGGGAGTTGAATCAGATCTTCTTGTGCTTTGAAATATAAGAAAAGAGTAGATTCACTTTATGTTGGTCCTAGATTTCAGCAACAGAAAATATGCTCGTCCAAAAGCATCTGACAAAGTCATAACATATATCTGAGCATGACAAAGAACACTCCTCTCTTCTTTTCCATCATTGTCTTCATAAGCATTAAATGCAGAGCAATGCCAACAGCTGGAGCAGTGACTGATTAACTTCAGCAGAAGAGTAATGCTGCTCCAGCCCTACACTGTATAGTTTACAGCTTTTTGCCTGTCTAGACTCAAGGGAGTATAAGATTTATCATAGATTAATAAAGCTGCTGCTAAATCTGGCATTGCTGCAGCTCAGCCACACAACACCAAGTTGTCAGAAGAATGTTCCCACATTTACAGCCCCCGTTTTCTCTCTGAATGCATGTTAACTCTGAGATCAGCCATGGGCTGTGGCCTCTCACCCTTGTTTTGGATACAAATACATGACAGTGAAGGTATTCAACATCTTTGAAGTTTGCCATTACTCAGTGCTGTCAAACTCAGCTGCTAAAAAATCTTGTGAACTATTAAAAAAAAATCAAAGCAACTTTAAATTAGTTGATTAGAGATTATTTTACTTTTCAAGTCTTAGGAGACATTTGGAAACATTTTCACATGAGCCTCTAAGACCCTGACAGTTACAAATTTCCTTCGAATAAAACTTTACCCCAAATTTTCACCCTCATTTCTGAGACCAGCTTTATTAACAGAAACAAGCTTTATTAAAGGACTTGTTAATATCACCAACAATAAGTATTAATCAACTATTTGTGGATCTTCTAGGAAAAAGGGAATTAGGATGACAGGCAGAAACAGAACATACCTGTTCTCACATACCCTCACACATAGGCTGGGGTCAGCAGCAGCTCCAGGAGGGGGAGGTGCAAGATCTGTGGCACTTGTGCAACACCCAGGGTCCCATCCCACCACCTTTTCCTCTCAGCTTGAATGAACAACAGGTTGCTTTAGGGTCTCAAGTACAGAGTTTAGTAACTTTATCGATAATTAAAAGTATCTCCCCTAGTGAAAGGGCAACAAGTCTATAGGAAATCATAGCCTACTGTGAAAGAACTTATAATGTGAAGGAATGAACCTTCCCGAGACTTTACAACTAATCAAGCAGTTTAGCACCGAATTTTGTACCACATCTCAATATTGTAGCGCCATTTTTCTTTCTTAGAAGCAAGCTTCTCCCACAGAGCACAGCCTCAGGGGAGAAAATAATAAAAGAAAAAGAATACAAAAGAGCAGAAGAGCAAAAAGTGCCAAACATGTGTTGGCTTCTTCTGAAAAATATATTATTTTCTGTGTATTATGCTAAGTACTGTTCACCACATTTTTGAGCTGCTAAGCTATGGAGAAATTGTTTGTAGCAGAAAGTACTTTCCATCCATGTTACGTGGTCTATAATTCTATAAATCTACTTGTATTCAAAGGAGTGAATGGTAATGCCTACTTGGCTTGGAGGTGGTGCATGTACCACCACAGCTTTTGCCCCAGAACAAAAAACTTCTACCACCCATCTCCGAAATGCCACAGCTGAACAGAAGCAATCACAGCTACACACAGAAGCCCCTGGGCCAGGGGGAAGGACTGTACTCTGACTCGCTTCCCATCAATAGCACTTCAATCCAGGAACAGTTCCTAATAGCAAGTCAGATATCGATGATGTGAGTCTGCAGAGTTTAAATCAATAAACTCTGAAGTTACTTTTTCTGTTTACTTCAATTTCCAGAAGAGTCAGAAATTAGAAAAAGATGAGATAGGTTCAGATTTCACTCACACCCGTGGAAGTCTGGCGTGATTAAAGTCAGTGCAAATTCTCAATAATTTCTCAAATAGAAATGGTAGCAAATCTTGCTTTAGGCATCCTGACCACTTAGCCAAGCACACAAGAGATTTCTGAATGGAAAACTCAGTCAAACTATAGTAGCAAAATAGCCATCTTCAGCTGTTGGTCAAGAGGCAGAGGCCCATCCACTACAGTGACCAGTGAAAGTGAGAACATGGTACCCCCCAGCCAAAAGAAAAGCTTCACACATTACAAAACAAAACAGTATGTGAAGAACATGCATGTGGAACACAAACAAAAAACATAAAACCAAGCCTCAAACCCAGGACTGAAACCACAATGTGTTGAAGCACAGCAGCTGCAAAATTGCTATACGTAAGGAAAAACCTCCCTGAGTGTATTAACAGCCTGACTGACAGCTGCCATCAGGTTTCTGGCTCTACCAGCTATTGCTCAGAAGTGGTATTTCGGCTCTCCTTCAATCATCTTTTCATACAACAAGAAAACAACATCCACACTCAAATGAAACAGAAGTATAACAAGGAGGCTGTCAGACAGCAGCCATGGAAGTTGAAGGACAGGGAGGATGCTTACAATTAAATGGGGAAGAATATGGAAATTAACACTGACCTACATGACATGGAGCTCATAAATACTATAAAAGTAATAAGCCCATAAATATCATAAGAGCTGCTTGCAAATAAATATACAGGAAAGCACAAAGAGGTAAGCTCTATCAAAAAACAAAAAGATAAAACAATGCACTACAAATGCCAGTGGTTTTATTTTTAAGAAAAAGGTATTCCAAATTTACATGACTTAAGTGAAAAAGCAATTTTTGACAGGCCTCTATATACTGCATTCTTTTTGCCTCTTTTGTTCTCATCCTGTCTTACGAACTTACGTGCCATACTGGGCAACTAACACAAATGTTGAGCACTGATCTATCTGCTTTGGCTAAGATGTCAATGTACTCCACTAAAACTTAACCTGACACAGATGCAGTTATTGCTGTATGATCTACACAGCTTTGATCAATTTTAGTTCTACCAAAAAAAAAAGAGTCAAGAAATGCCTGTTTTATACTGATTTAAAGGACAAGCCAAGTCTGCTTGGAAATCAAGTTTTCATACATTTTCATAGCTTCACATATATGTGTATACAAATAAAACCAAAAAAACCCAACAAAACCACACACACACACACAAAACCCCACCACAATAACAATAAACAACACCAAAGCCCCACCAAAACCCTGAGAATGTTCATTAAATGGCATTCTGACACATATAATTGACTCATTCCAGGCAGAGAAAAAGCTTTTGCAAGGAAATATCAAGTAAAATATTTATTAGCCTTCTCCAATTTGTAAGTTTCCCAACCTCCCACATTTTGTAATGTTAGGAAATTGCTACTATAAACAGCCTAAATCTGCCAAAAAATAAGCATAATTGAGGCCAACTAAAGGAAGGCCAAGCTTCTTCTCCATCGCTCCCCGCCCCTTGGGAAGTTCCTGTCATGAGGACAACTTGCCACAGGGACAGGCTGACTACAGGCACTACCTTGGTACAAATGGGGCAGCCAGGAGCCTGTTGTGTATCTGGAAAGTCACAGAGTTGCCCAATCTACCCATACATGAGTTTTGATTCTTAAACATCAGGTGCAACATGACTTTGACTATCTTAAAGACAAGAATTAAAAAGATTCTGGCTTTAAATTATTTTGATTTTGTAGCTAACTTCATCTCTAGCTCTAGGTAGAGGCAAGAAGAACTCCAACCATTTCACAGTGGCTTCTTTAAAGCTTCAAAGCATATAAGCTCAGTGGCTTTATTTACTCAATAGTTCAAAGTTTCATTTCATATCAACATTGCCCCAGACAATTCCTTTCATTATTTTATGAAAAGCTAAAAATAGAAACTTTTCATATAGCCTTAGATTACTGGGGCAAAGAATGGCATTTCCAGCACCCTGCTAACACAGGCGCGTTGTTAAAACATGGCTAGGAAAAGGGAACGCAACAGAGTTCTCATTGACTCCTCGCTGGAGCTATTTGGGCTGGCAGCGATGTTCGACTGACTGGGCAGAGGCTTCTCCAAACACAAGACACTTGTAATGCACCATTTGTAATGTTCCCATTTTTTCTTTCTCAAGGATCCTAAGTCAGGCCAACATCTATGCTTACCACAGATGATCAGAGACTATTCTTTTCTTTTAGAGGCAATTACCCTAAAACATGTTCTCCAAAAGGAATCTGCTGTAAGGCAACTGGAAGGGTCCCAGGAAGCTGGCTATGCTGCCACTCACAAGGGACAGCCAAAGCTGATACCGAAGATCAGAACAGACACTGGGACTCAACACAGCATCTATGCCGTAATACATATTTTTCTAAGTGCTCAGGTATCAGTCATGGAAACTGAAAAGATCCTCAAACCAGAAATTTTATAAAGCTTTCCCTCAAACAGAAATCCTGGGGAGAGAGAGAGGAGTCAAACTTCTTTCAGGGCCTCACCTTGCAAATACAGTAATATTTATTTCCGCTCCATGGAACAAATCATCTATAATACATAATCATTTATTTGGATAGCTTAGTCTAGATATCTTGCTACTTCTGTTTTCAGAACTTACGCTGGATACCTTATCCTTCCTTGAGTAGCAGACTGGGGAGTCCTGAACCACCTGTACGTTGCAAGTTGGCACCAAATCCCAGATGGTGCTCTCTTGTCTCAAAGGAGTTTATGACTCCCCACACACTACGCAAAAAGTAGTTCTGGATACTACAGCACCTTAAAAATTATCCTATTGCTACAATTCCATAAGCAATTCAGAAAGTCTGCCACTGTGTGACAGCCTAGATTTGATCTCCTTTAAAATACCTTTTATTTTCAGTCTTAACCTTGCAATTTAATTGCCACAGGTGATACAGAACTTGAACTCATCACATATTTCTTGTTGATCTCTTATTGGGAAAGGGTACTCATACAAGCACATTATTTTAATGGAGTATGACTGAAAAAAAAAAAAGATCAGGTAAAACAGTCTTTGAGTGAAATAATATTAAAACCTCTTCTCATAAATAGGCCAGAGATGCTGGTTTATACAAACATAAGCAACAACTTGGTTAAAGTCTCATTTGCTCCTGCCTCAAGCTTTGCCTAGAACAACCACATCAATACATCTTAGGAAATCCATTTTTCATCTTCAAATGCCTTTACAAGCAAAATAGAAAGCCAACATCAACAAGCACAAATTCACAGCAACTCAGAAACATCAACACAATGCACTGCTTTAGGATTTAATGATTTTTCTTTCCCTAATACTGATTTCCTCTCCCTGGGCTTTGTTTCTCACTCTTTCCTGGATGTGCAGCCTGCTACTGTTAGCATCCCCTGGGCAGCACAGGAAGTGCCTGGGAGGCAGGTAGATGGCAGGGCCACACACAAGGTCTGCACCTTACCAGCAAGCAGAAGCTCGGCTTCCACTCACAGGCAGCCCCATCTCCACGTGGCCACTCTTACGGCAAATTGTTTCGCGTTTCAATTCATCCTCTTCTACATCATCTTGCTATCTTCGGTGCTCTCCCACCACTCCTTTCCTCTTGCACTCCGATTTAAAGTTTCCTCAAGTCCCTAAAACCAGCACCCATTCATGTCAGTGATTTAGAGGCTCAGCTGTGCTTCTATAATTTGCAAGCTTTATGAATGACTCTGAAAGCACTGTGTACTGATTCACACTGCACCTTTCACAGCTTTTTATAACTAAATCTGCATTTTTCTATTCTCTATCCTAATTCTGTAGAGACTGCTATGAGAAAGCCCTATAAGTAACAGAAGCAGACCACAATGTTCTATGTTGTATTAGACAGCAGCCAACATAGCTGCAAAACCTTCATTCACAATGGAACTGGCTGCAGGGAGCTATATAGAAAGTGGAAAGTAAGAGCAAAGGAAGATGCAGGAGAAAGTCAACAATGGGCAAGAGCAACACAAAAACAGGTAGCTGGACAAAGTACACAGCTGCGTGCAAGACAGGATAGTTTTATGAAATTTCTCCAGGAAACTGGAACTCTGCAAAATTCATCAGTTTACTAGAATACACAATGGAAAATAAAATGAAAAAAAAAGAGATTTTATTCCCATGGAGAAAAAGCAATAAAGACTTTGACCGTAACACCCCAAAAAGAACAAAGAGTTTTTTTTTAAATCAGAAGTACCTACCAAGTTATAAGATTTCTAAAAAGAAGGGAATTAAAAAAAACAACTTTTAAAATAAGAAAAGGCGGCAATTTGTTTTGAAACATGAATCCAGCTGGCTTAGCATCCCATTGAAAGAAAATTATAGATCACAGTAAACATCATGGGTAAAAATAAAGAGTAATCAGAGCTGCTCTAAAAGGAAAAAAAAAAACTCAAACCAAACAGGCTATCCATAAAACCAATAATTCTGAGCCACTTGCATGCCAGCTGTAATTGCCACATTGCAAAATACATTTCTCAAAAATACTCAACTTCTTTGTGAAGTTTGCCAAATAACTATTGGAAAGCAGAAAGAGCAGAATAGGATCATCAAGAAAGTAAGTTAAAAGTATCATTGTAAAAAGTTGTTTTATCTTGTGGAATTCAAAATATATACCACACCAATGCTAAATGTTACAGCAAAAAATGATACAGGGACGTACTGGCCTTTTCAATGCTGAAAACATGTAAAAATGCCCACAGTCAAATTTCAAGCTTACACCAAAACCTAATGACAATATTCAAACCTGAACATGCTCCATGTGCTTTTAGCACACACAGGTCTTCAGAGAGCACCATGTGCAGTCACCTGGGGGGGGGGGGGGAGAACTGAACCCATATGTTACCAACTAACTTCAAGTTTCCTCTCCTCTTAGTTTCAATCAGGCATCCTAAATTACAACAGAATCATGTAAACAAATATAAAAATGAAGTTTTCTTTCTTTCTGAACGTTATGGTGCAGAACCAGGCTGAAAGGACAAACTCTGCAGTGTGTATTTTAGCTGTGTAGCATGAGAATCATACAGCATCAAGTTAAATTGTTTGAAACAAGACAGAATGTAAATTAGACAGGAGTCGGCAGCCAGCACTTCTTGATATGTATATAGTCTACAGCTTAATTTCATATGACCAATGGCTGATTTTCATATGCTATCATCAGATACCATAAAGCTATGCATTAGCATGTGACCTGCAGAAGAGTGTTCAAAAAACATCACTGGTCCTTAGCAAAGGAGCCAGTTCCCTGCTCCTGGCATACAGCATGTGGTAGTAACCCATGCAAGTATCAACAATTACAATTCAGAGAAAGAATTTCATGCTCTGAGTAACATACATACTCCACACAAGTTTCTAGAATACAAATTATGAAAAAAAAAATATCAAAACAAACAAAACAAAGCAAAGCACATAAATAGATATACCCTATCAGGTTCAAGCTGGAGCTGATACGCATTATATTATGTAAACATTTGCTGGACATTTAATCCTCTTTCCCCTGCCCCTAATCTGTCCCCTTCTTCCCTGCCCTGACCTTCCCATCGTATCAAGTTTACAAACCAATTTTAGAGCACTCTTCGGAGCCCATTCCCCTTCTGTGTAAGGACATGTAAAATATATGAGGTTTGCCTAGAAAAATGCCCTTCACATGAGAGCTTTTTTAAAAATCTGTTCTACTGCCAAGATTTTGCTCCTTCTCCACAAACTGCTTATGGTTTCTTCTAGGAAGGAAAAGGATGGGATAGGATAAAATTAAAAGGGGCAGAAGGGAAGAACAGTGCTGGTGCAAAACTTCCCAATCAGATCTTTCATTCAACTCTTGCATCAAGAGTGTGATAACAGTCACTTATTCTGCACCCATCACCATTCTCAGTCCTCCAGTGGCATATCACTTCCTTTTTCCAAAACCTGCAGCCAACAGTTGAGTGTCCTAATAGCTTAAACATGCACATTAGGTACACAAAACACAGATCAGGTAACACACAGCAGACCAAGTCTCAAGATCTAGATTTACCATCTCTTATGTCTGAGGTGCTCAACCCCTCGGTTTAGAAAAGTCTAGTGAAGTGAAACAGCTTCACATCTCAGAACTCGGCTCAGGTTCTGGTGGTGGTGAACGTCTCCAGCACTTCAGCTGGGACCTGTCTTCAGCTGCAAATGAAACAGCTGGAATTAATCAGTGTCTCTTCATATACAAGCCTTCATCCCCATGGAGGAGAAAAAAAAAAAACAAAAAAACAACAACCATTCAGGAAATCCAGCTTTTGTGTTTGTTCACAAGGCAGATAAAATGGGCTGTCATCCTTTCTCACAGCAGGAAAGAGTAAGGACAGCTCAGATGAAAGAGCTGACAGGCCTGGCAGTGGGAGCTGGGTGATGCAACTCTGAAAGCACTGTGTGTTTGCAGACCACCAGAATAAAATATTGTTTAACATCAGGTACATTTACAATGATTAAATACAACCAGTTTACCCAGCACTGTTCAGCTCCAGAGAATGAGTTTATTCTTTTCTTTTATAGGCTATCACAAAAGAACAACTATGAAAACAAGAAAATAAAAAGCTTTGTGTGTTACTGATGTGCTCTCTCATTCTTTACATTATCTCATGTTTTAGGGACCAGGAATGAGTTACAGGCTGAATTGCCCTTCTGAGCCACCACCAAGAAGTACCCATGTTGCACTACTTGTGTGCAGGGCAGTCTCGCTCTGCAGTGCCAGTACAGTATAAAACATAACCAAACATGGATTCAAAACAAGCAGAAAAATGCCAGAGCATTAGCTCACACACAAGTCAGTATTTTCTGAGCTAGTCAGACTTTACATGGACATTTTACTCAGTCATCTGAAGAAGTTTAGTTTCTGTTGCTAGAAAGCTTTGAGGAGAATATTCATCACTGATGGTTTGGGCCTGAAAAGTCTGAAAGAGAAAACTGTCTTTTATTTCATGACATTAAATGAGAAGCAGTGACTTAGGTTCCAGAAAGCATCAAAGAGTACTTCATAACTATAGAGAAAAAAAATCAAACATCAGCACCTATGCCTGCATATAAAGAATAAAAACCAAATATAAATGAACAAAACCAGTAAACATGCATATTAAAAGAAAACATTGCATTAAAACTCAAGCTAAAATTTCACAGATGATTAAAAATTACTAGCTGTTTTCAATCTATTTTTTCAATCCACACTGTGGATTATTGTAGTTCCTTTCTGAGGTTTTTGCTTAGTTTAGGCAGATCAAAACATGAAGTTGATCATTAAAAAAAGCAAATATATGAAAAAAAAAACAATATATGAATTTACACTCCCACTCAAAGCTGAGATCTCCAGTAAGAACCTGTGATTCCATGAATTGAGGTTTTAGGAACTTCAGTTCCTCAGCATTTCTGACTGAATGACCATAAAAACGAGGAGGGGAGGTTTTGAAGTTGAAAAAAAAATAAATCAAATCAAACCAAAAAAGCTTGAAGGAAAATTGCAACCAAAATTGTCAAGAAATGAGAGGAACTTAACTTTGAAAATGCAAGTGCCTGATTGACCTGGGTCACAAATTACTGTCCCTAAATAGTCTTTCCTCTTCAAACTAAACAATGCCTTCACAAAGAAAAGATGACCACTAATTTCAACTGGCTTAAAAGGGAAGTTAAACCACAATGAACCTTTCTGCTTGTTGGGTGGGGTTTTTTTTGGTGGTGGGTTTGTTTGGGTTTTTCTTTTTTTTTTTTTTTTAGCAAAGAAAAGGAAAACCAACAGAAATATACAACTTTTGCACTCCTTTGCAATCCAGACTCAATTCACTTCTCCTGTAAGAAGCACGGACCTTTTACAAAGAGATACTGATAGCTGAGGATAACAGAAGTTCCCCACGCAAGACCTCTTTCCCATAATTTTTAATACACTAAGAAAAAAATTTGCTGCAATGCTGAGATGCCATTATGTCTGCTACCTCCCTGACATAGAATCATAGAATAGTTAGGGTTGGAAAGGACCTTAAGATCATCTATCTAGTTCCAACCCCCCTGCCATGGGCAGGGACACCTCAACACCATGCCACCCAAGGCTCTGTCCAACCTGGCCTTGAACACGACCAGGGATGGAGCACTCACAACCTCCCTGGGCACCCATTCCAGTGCCTCACCAGCCTATCAGGAAAGAAATTCCTCCTTATATCCAATCTAAACTTCCCCTGTTTAAGTTTTAACCCGTTACCCCTTGTCCTATCACTACAATCCCTAAAGAAGAGTCCCTCTCCAGCATCCTTGTAGGCCTCTTCAGATACTGGAAGGCTGCTATGAGGTCTCCACGCAGCCTTCTCTTCTCCAGGCTGAACAGCCCCAACTTTCTCAGCCTGTCTTCATATGGGAGGTGATCCAGGCTTCTGATCATCCTCACGGCCCTTCTCTGGATTTGTTCCAACAGTTCCATGTCCTTTTTATGTTGAGGACACCAGAAGTGCACACAATACTCCAGGTGAGGTCTCACAAGAGCAGAGTAGAAGGGCAGGATCACCTCCTTTGACCTGCTGGTCACACTCCTTTGGATGCAGCCCAGGATACAGTTGGCTTTTGGGGCTGTGAGCACACACAGAAGATGGCTTATGTTCATTTTCTCATTGACCTGCACCTCCAAGTCCTTCTCTGCAGGCCTGCTCTGAATCTCTTCTCTGCCCAACCTGTAGCTGTGCCTGGGATTGCTCCGACCCAAGTGCAGGACCTTGCACTTGCCATGGTTAAACTTCATAAGGTTGGCATCTGCCCACCTCACAAGCATGTCAAGGTCCCTCTGGATGGCATTCCTTCCCTCCAGCGTATCAACTGAACACAGCTTGGTGTCATTGACAAACTTGCTGAGGGCGCACTCAATCCCACTGTCTATGTCAGCGACAAAGATGTTAAACAAGACCTGCCCCAACACTGAGGGTCACCACTCATTACTGGTCTCCACCTGGACATTGAGCCATTGACCACAACTCTTTGAGTGCAGTCATCCAGCCAGTTCTTTATCCACTGAGTGGTCCATCCACCAAATTGATGTCTCTCCAATTTAGAGACAAGGATGTCGTGTGGGACAGTGTCAAACACTTTACACAAGTCTAGGTAGATGACATCAACTGCTCTACCCCTGTCCATCAGTTCTGTAGCTCCATCATAGAAGGCCACCAAATTGGTCAGGCAGGATTTCCCCTTAATGAAGCCGTGCTGGCTGTCACCAAGCACCTTTTTGATTTTCATGTGCCTTAGCATGCCTTTCAGGAGAATCTGCTCCAAGATTTTGCCAGGGACAGAGGTGAGACTGACTGGTCTGTAATTCCCTGGGTCATCCATTTTCCCCTTCTTGAAAATGGGGGTTATATTTCCCTTTTTCCAGTCATCGGGAACTTCACCTTACTGCCATGATTTCTCAAATATGACGGCCAGAGGCTTAGCAACTTCATTTGCCAGCTCCTTCAGGACCCGCGGATGGATTTCATCAGGTCCCATGGACTTGGGTATGTTCAGGTCCTTAAGATGGTCTCGAACCAGATTCTCTCCTACAGCGGGCCCAAGGTGTTCATTCTCACAGTCCCTGCATCTGCCTTCCAAGACTTGGGTGGTGTGGTGAGAGCCTTTGCCTGCAAATGAATCATCAGGTAAAGATGACCCGTCTCCTTCCTGTCCTTCAACACTGAGGTGCAGCAATGTTCACCAAAACTCCAGGCACAACAGGTACTGAAGCTGTTCAGACCGCATTTCTTTCTGCTTCGCTGCATGGCTCCTTTACTGAGGTGCCACCAAGAGCAGCAGTAGCACTCAGTTGTAAGCTGTATATCTTGTATGTACTACTTAAAGGTAAAACTTGTCAAATCTGTATCATGTGTCAACATGCAAGACTATAAGCCAGTTTTGAGCCAAAATGTGTATTCCCCCAACTGTATAAAAAAACCTTATAAGACTACAACCAATAAAGTATAATTAATAAAGTGTAAATACACATTACTGCAAATGGTTTACATTATTACAAATCATAGATTGAAAGACACTGATTCTCACAAGAGCTTTTCCAATGACACACAACCACATCTTTCCTTGACAGTATCTACAGAAGACAACTATGCAAGGACCAAGCTTTCTGAAGAAACACAGAAAGCACTCACTTCGAAGTTTATTCTGTGGAACCCGCTACAAAAAGCCAGTATTTGCAATCTTGAGCTTCATCCATGAATATTTAGAATATAAACACTTTTTTAGTGGATGCTTCATTGGAACTGCTGGTGTACAAACTTGGCAGGCAGTCTCTCTTGAGTAAGCTTAGCATCATGGCAGAGTCCTCCCTCCTCCTTAACACCTGGACAATAGGAGTAAAAAGCAAACAGAGATAAAAAATGGTTTTAAAACCCATCTAAAAGTCCTGCCCTTTCCTCCCTAGGCTGGGGGGTGTGGGCAAAGGCAGCTTCTGCCACCTCTCAGCCAGACGTTTCACAGAGCTGGGGCTGCTGCCAGCCAAGGCACACAACACCCATCACCCCAATACTGCTCCACTCCTCCCAACTCTCTCGCTACCCAACACAGAACAGTACCAGGTGAGACACTAGGACAACTGCTCTGCTTCAATACCACCTATCTCATCATCTTTCAATCCTGTAGGACAGCATTTGCAGCACAGAGAGCTCCAGATCTAAGAGCAAAAGTGGTTTTCAAAGTGGAGATCAAACACAGACTGCTACTTGGCTTCTGCGCTGGCTTTCAGCATCTTATCCTGACAGCGTGAACACTGATTAAATCAGTAAGTTGAAAGGATGTGGTAAAGCTATGAAAGCCAACAATTTGACCTTTAAGTTAGATGAAGGGAACTTAAAACTTTCACCTAATTTTTTAAATCTTCTCAGTAAGATGACCTAATATCTGCTTACAGAATTTCTAGTGTATATTTATTTTGTCCCTGTAGGAAACTTCCACCCGCAATGCCCGAGATCAGGATTCTGACTCCTTTCATAAGAAACCTACCTCCCTGTCTTCTTTACCCCTTTTCAGAATTTTCTGCCTTCTGATCCTAATAAATCATAATTTAATTAACAGTTCACCTTTGAGAGGACGATAAAACATTCTGCATGCTGCACCTAGAACTGCAACATATTCTCACCCCTCAAACCAGCTAAGGAGAGGACTGACTGTAGCAAATGAGATGTTCATACGCTTCAGGTGCTTATTGCAGGGTATAATTTGAAACCTACCCCTAGTTATGTATTTTTTTTAATCTCCATCTGTTTATTTTTTTTTTTTTAGGTTTGATGTGCAACGGTTGACACTACTTTCAGAAGTAGCAGACTGCACAAGTTTGTCTTGCTTTTTCTTTTCCTAGAGTTTATGTACAAATTCCCAACTGCATTAGGGATAAAAAGGAGCGAATAATCCACCAAAACTATTTCCAATGCTTATTTGGTTTTAATGTTTTCTTTTGAGGTTTCTCTAGCTGGCTGACCTGAGACCTGTTTCCCTCTAGAGCTTGTGTTGTGGTGCCAGCCCTTTTATTGCAGCAGGTTCACATCTAGCAGTAAGAGCGAAGGAGGAGGAACTGCAAGCTCCCTGCTGCTGCATTTGGTTAGCAACCTCCTTCACCTCCCACTCTTCAGCAGATGTTTCTGCTGTCTTACCACAACAGGATCTTTTTATACCCTCGATTCCTTAAAGCAAACATCGGCCAAAATCTGAGAACCTATCTCCAGAGAGCTACAACAAAAGCAGTGACCCACACAACCACCACAATACAACGGGAATAAAATCCTTGGCCCCTGGGAGAAGACGAGGTTGTACACAACGTCACAGGGCTGGTGACTAATCTTTGGCAGCTCATGTGAGAAAGTCTTGAAGTAGCTGTAGTGACAGAGAACAGCATGAAAACAAATGGATGATTCAGACGTGAATAATATTCTTTAGAAGTGATATTATCAGAATCTCACATAAAACATTATCCAATCTTTTTACCATTCGGAAAAGCCAATGGCATTCACAGCCGTTTTCCAGATGTTGTGGGCTTTCAGCTACGTGTGTGTCTGCGTGCATGTGCACGAAGTCAGTGGGTTCAAAACAGGTGGGATTTCTATCATCTCCATTTTTAAACAAATTCCTTGACACCACTAAATGTACATCCCATAGTGTAGGACAAATCAGGTCTCAGGCATTTCACTCTGTGAGGCTCTTGCAGCTGATGCTGAGTCTACACTAGCAGTTTTCTCACAGCAACTGAATCAGATTCAGTGAGTCTTGGTCTCTTTAAGTCTGGCTGGCAGGGGAGTAAGGAGGCTCATTCAGATTTAAGTATAGCCATGTATGCCAACTAGTTAAGTTAGACTGACTTTAAATTGCAGATATAGCTATATAAGGCTCTGTATCAGGATGCTATGAGGGGTACTTGTTAGTTTATCCCTGTTCTCTGCCCTCTCTCCCCAGAAGTCATCTAAATTAAGCCTTACTTCTAGTAGTAACATTTAGTCCTATTTGTCTTCTTAATTTGTTGGATGCAAGTGAGTTGTGCCACTGCTGTGGTAAATGTAGCAAATGCTACGTATCACCGCCATGCATTTACTGTTTGAAAGCATCTGCACCATCCAGTTCAGATAATAAGCAAAGCTGCGGTTGTGACTGAGCTAAGATCTTCGCTTGTGCTGTACTGCTACTATTGCCTGCTTTGAAGAAGCATGTGAAATACTATGAGGTGATGTGAACATTAACCAGACCTTCCATCTGGTTTCAAACACTCCTATGAGTGAATGCATGCACATGTGTGCTCATACACAGATGTTCAAAGAAACTGCAAAGCTCTGGTCACGGGTCTGCTTCGTTGCATATTCTGCTGCCGTGATTTCAGCTTAACACACAGATGGCAAAGATGCTATGCGCAGGAGCTTCAGCTGGAGCTCTGCGCTTTCACTCCCTCCAAACGCAAAGCCCTCTTGCTCTTAGCCAAACACCTACATTTCCTTAGATACCCAGTTTTTCCTTATTTGTCCTTAAGTACCTGCTTCACTGGTGCCCTGGCTTTCATCTATCACAATAGCAAGGAATCATGTTTGGGGAGGAAAAGGAACAGCTCAAGATGCTCTTAGCAGAAAGCATGTAGATGCCAACAGCCTCTACAATGGAGAACAACTGCAGATCAAAAGCACTAGTTTCCTTCTGCTCTTCAACCTGTAGATGATTTAAGGGAAAATAAATTAATCTTTTGCTTGTTCTAGCGACATCCTGGAAATCCTGTGTAACCAAAGCTATCTTTGGTGAAATCTTGCTGAGCCTGAAGTTGAGAATAACAGTGGTGATGCCACTGACAGGGCAATGGAAAGGATGATTTTCACAGCTTCTGCTGAACTGCTCCATGGATGCCGCACTGGAAACTCTTTGCCACATTTCAACCATCTTCCAAAGTCTGACAATTTTATTTCATCAATTAAAAGTACCTGAAAAGTTTTTCAGATGAGCTGTTGTCTACATGACTAAACCCAGAATCAACAATTTTTGAAAGATAAAAGCTTTTAAAATAATACTGAAAACATTTATGCTTAGTTGTAGTATAACATCATGACCAATTATGGGAGAGAAGGCTTATTCAAACAGGCTCAAAACCACCAACCTTATACCAGTTGTGTCTGCTAGTGAACATTTTGATGGTTATTTTGTGAAAAAAAAACAGCATGGTAAGTATTATTTTGAGAACTTCTGCAGAGGAGAATTTTGAGAGCAAATACAAATATTTACACTGTAAATGCACTTTAATCCACTGACTTTTCCTTTGGGGAACAGATCAGAGTACCACCTAATCCATGGGCTTTATTAGAAGTCAACAACACAGCATGGGATTTGATATACTGCTCTTTGCAATGGCAGACAACCTGGAGAACAAGCTATGCAGACCCTGCTTGCAGTAAATAACTGAAGAGTAATGTAAGTAAGAGAATTGCAGATTGCTTGCCGTGACAACTATTTTTTACTGCATAAATTCTTTCCAGAAGATTTCTTAGTGTACTAATAGAGCAGGAGCAGAAAAGTATGTCCACCACCAATAAATATAAAAAATGAGAAAACTCAAAAATTATTTGAGGACTCATTAGCACACAGAAAAGTGAACTGCTAGATGACAATGAAAACAGTAATTTGTATTCAAGCTATAACTTATCAAGCGGGAATTCTTCAGACTTCTTTGGAAAACTTGGTTAATCAGGAAACAAAACCTCAACCTTTATTCAGAGATTAGAATAAGAATGGAAACCTTTTGTCCAAAATTCAAGTTCTTGAGTCCAGTGTATCCCTTAAGATTTTATTTTTGAATGGGTGGTGTTTCTAGATTACTGAATTGGGTTTTTCTTGTTTGGTTGGTCTGGGGTCTTTTGGTTGGTTGGTTGGTGGTTTTGTTTTAGTCTGTTTTCCAAGATCAGGTAAAGGCTCTTTTGGCACAGTCCTCACCACAGATACAGTTACATTAGTGTCACGGAGACTGAGATTGGTCTGGTTCATTCCTTCTTAGTAAGAAATAACACCTTTTACGGACTGACAGTATTTCAATAAAACTGTGGCTACATTTGACAAGGTTTTACCACACTTGGGCAGTTTGTGCACTGGGGATCTTTAAATTCCTGACAGAAAAGAGGAGACTGCTGTTAGAGAAGGACTCAACTATTTGTCTTTATGTATGTACCCTACACATGTATATTGGGCAAGACTGGTACCTCCAGAAGGTAGTCGAGACCTTTACTTCAGACGCCTGAAATTAGATTGGTGGCCATTTTGCTCAAAAGATTTGTTTCAGTATAATTTATATTTTAAACTTGTTTCAACTGTCTTAGACTTGACAAAGTTGGAAAACTAAGTGAGATTTTAGGAACCTGAGTTATAGGGACATACCTCGCTGGAATCAGGCTCTCAAAAGCAAAATGGTTAAACTTTCTGAAAATGAAACTTTATGATTTCTCAAGTCTTTTTAAAAAAAAAAAAAAAAAATCACAATTATTAGTGATTTTGCTGTTATTTTTTTCTTTAAATAAAGTTTACTGTTCCAAACAGTGCTTGTAGAGAATGACAGCACAGCAATGGACTCAATTAGGAGACGCAAGGAAATGTAGAGGCAATTCAAGTGCTTCTTCAGGCCTAAAATAGAAGTAGCAAACTTCCAAGATAAACAGCTAGAGAATAACTGCTTCAAGTTTAATTTGATAAACAGCATTACAAAATGACTTTATAATGCTCAGAGTCTGATGGCATTGGAGATATCTGGAAACATGGAAAATCTGAGCCTCTCATGAGAGACCTGCCTGCTTTTTAATGCTGTAAATGATTAAGGAAAAACAAGGCAAGAGCCCCTGATACTACACTTTACATTCCACCTTAGATACAATACACCACTTCAGCAGTGATTAGCAAGCTGTGGGTAGCAGAATATGTGGTAATAATTTTAGGGAGATACCAAATTGCATTAAAACCAGTATACTTTAATAAAACTCTCTGCATTTGCTGTAAACAGGGAATTTTTGAGACTTGTAAATCCACTGCTGCATACTCACAAAGTCAACCTTCCCTTTCTCCATACTAAGTTACAGCAGCATGCAGCCTATGTTTCAGCTCTAGCATAATGGTATTAATGCTGCCTAACCACTCAGTGCTTTAAAGACCTACTCAAAGTTCCTCCAAATACATATTTTGTTTCCTATACTTATATCCCTACTTTTTTTAGTCACACTGTGCTACAGCGTATTTTTCTCAATACAGCAAAACACCATTAATCGCAAGTCAGTTTTGTAGATAATGTTAAACATTAAAGTATCACCAATTAAAAACCAAAATCTGTATTTCTTCCAGACCTGAATCAGCCAAAAATTTGACACATGCACAGCTCCTCAACAAGTTAAAACATCATAAGGGAAACAACTCAGTTGTGGTACAGCTCAAACTTAATTTGACAATTCTCTCATTACAGGAGATGTAGGAAAGTCCCTTGCCCATTCAAGATTGATTCTGGCACCACTGACAGCACCAACACTAACTAAACATTACACTTAGGACTACGTTTCTCAAAATATCATTGGTTCCTGAGTTTTTTGTCTATCTAAAACCATCTCAAGTTATCTTACAATTGAGAGGTATTAATCATCAGCTTTTTGACAACCTCAGCCAGAAAGAGACCTCAGACTCTTTGGCAGAAGACAGTACAGTTTCATTATTTAATAGGATGAGCAGTAATGGTTTTAAACTAAAAGAGGAGAGATTCAGGCTGGATGTGAGGAAAATTTCCTTACAATGTGGGTGGTAAAATGCTGGCACAGGTTTCCCAGACAGGTGATGGATGCACAATGCCTGGAGACATTCAGGGTTGTATGTGGTTCTGGGCAACCCGATCTAGTTGAAGACGTCCCTGTTCACTGCAGTGGGGTTGAACTAGCTGAGCTTTGAAGGTCCCTTCTAAACCAAACAATTCTGGGATTCTATTCTATGATTATATATGGACAAGCTTATCTTTAATTATGAACATAACCACAGCTCAGCCTAAAGAGGCTGGCACAAAGCTGCAGTAGATTTGGATACTGTCTAGGTGTGCAGAAGTATGGGCACTCTCACAGTGTCTCTACTGCTCCTAAATGCTACCACATAAGCACACCCTGGCTGGCTCTTTGAGGGCACATTCAACACTGACACATCTGCTATTGTGTTGTTTTAGACTATATTTCTTTAAAACAAACATACCAGTTCAAAAAAGCTGCTAAATGAAAAACTAATGAAAGCATATTTTCCCAAATAAGAACCAAAAGGTTTTGTATTATCATCTGGATAATGCAAAAAAAGATACATGATATTTTAAAGAAAGTACAAATATCTGAATGATGACATTTCTTCAGTTGTGATGAGGTTGTGCATCTTTCTTTGTTGCCTGGATCTCAGAAGACAGAGCAAGTTGAAAGTACAAAGAATAAATAGAAGTAGAAAATGCACTGTCACAAAGAATTAAGGCACAGCCAGTGCCCTATTCTGTATGATGACTGATGCAAGTAACATGTGAAATGCACAAGAAGAAAATTAATACTGACAATCGCAAGCCTGCATTTTTTGAGCCATTCAGCTACTTAAGACGTTAACCGGTTTCTTTAGTACTTCTCCACTGTTCATTATTTTAGCTTATTCTTTTCTATGCGTACCTACTATTCACTGAACAGCAAACAAATACAATAGCACACAGGAAACAGTAAAACAAAAGTCCTTTTAACACTCGCTCACACCATTTGCAGCACATGCCAGGGCTGAACAGTGTACTGGTTGACAACCCGAACCAGCTTCCTAAAAAACATAGCAGAACAGTGTCTCATTTTGAAATTCAAGAAAGTTTATGTCAATGTTCTGAACCTTCAACTTTCACAAATAGCTTCACAAGAGGCATTTAACAAACATTCGCTCTCTATTCTGTTCCCTGCTGTTCCTCTGCTACTACTGACATTTCTTGCTATTTAATCATTTTTGCAGATGAAGAGCTATTACAGATTGCCTGTTTGCTTTCCAGGCTGAGCTCAGGCAAAACTCAGAATCCAGCCACACAATACACTCCTCCTTCTTTCTATGCCAAAGAAATTAACTGGTAAGTGCATTCGGCAGTCACAGAGCTGTTTAGATGTTCATTTTGCAACTATTTTCAGAAATATGGCTTAATAACTTCCTAAAAAATAAATAAATAAATAAATAAAACCCTTCTGGAAATATTAGAAAAACTTAAAGGTGGCAAAAAGCTTAGGATTTATTTTTTCAGTTTCTGTCAAAGTGGCAGCATGGTCCATCAATACTGCACACACTCCCAATGGAAAAAAATCTCAAAGACTTCATAAGAACATTTTATAAAAGGCCAAATTTCAGCAACTATGATTTGAGAGTATTCATCGGTTTGAAGCTAACCCATCATAAAAATCCCTCTTGCTGTCTATACCCAAAAGCAACAATACCGAAAGGCAGTAGTTAATAGAGCACGCACTCAATTTAGGTTGCCAGCCTGCACCAAATGCTTTACCCCGGCCCAGTTCTAGCTACAAAAGCTGTCCTGCCACTTGCAGGAGAAAATGTCAGAGTCAGGGTCACAAACTGTTACAGTTTTGCTGAGTGAAGTTACAAAGAGAAAGTCATTTGTGCACTATTTCTTTAAGAAAAGTTTTAACAGATTTGGGAAAGGGGGAGGGAGGAGAAATGGAAGAAAACAATTCTTTTTTTTTTTAATTTCTCTTACAGATCAACATGCTTTTTCTTTTTACTGTTGATTTAAATTAACACCATCAAGACAACAAAACGAGTGGCTTGAGATTTGGTTTCGACTTTTTCTCCCTCTCTGTTCCGCAGTCATTCTGCAGGCAATAGCTAAACACCAGCACTGGAGGTCATAGAATAGTTAGGGCTGGAAAGGACCTTAAGATCATCTAGTTCAAAGTCTCATCCTTACTTTGGAGGGAGCTAAATTCCTTGGTAAAATCATGGTGGGTTTTGACAAAGAAGAAATTTAAGAAAACTCAAATGGTGATATAGCTCAGTACCCATCAAATCAAGGCAGAGCAAAGAGGAATTCAGCATTTAACACAGGACATGTTAAAAGCAAGGTCTGCCCAGGAAAGCTAGTCACTCAGTAAATGGTCCCACCACATTCCCAGTTGTGGGGCAAGACGCTATTGCAGCCAAGTAGCTCTGAACATATTCCATGATGTGCCATCAACAGGATTAAAGAGGTTTGGGTTTTTGTTGTTTTGTGAGTTTGGGTTTTTTTTTTCTTCCCTAATTTTGTAGCTTAGTTTTGTCATTTTAAGGCACTTAAAAAATAATCAAATCCACCAGTGAAGTGGACAAGCCTATTAAACTATGATATAAAAAAAAACATTTCACAAACAGTTAGATAAAACATTAACACATTCTTTTGTTTTGGCAGAAATGCTGTCTCACATTTAACCCATAATATCCTGACACTTGGGTGAGGGAGAAATCAGGCAGAAGTAAAACATGTCTCCAGGGGCAAAACCAACCAAACAAACAAGCAGATAAACAAAAATCATAGCAACAGTAAACCACAAACCATCTTGTGAAAGCAAATTCAGGCTCAGTAAGACTACCTTCATTCAAGCAAGTATCAGGGGAGGGGAGGAGACATTTAGGAGAAATGTTTGTCTAATCCTAAGAACATAAACAGTTCTGAGCCAAGGCATATAACCCACCTTCAGGTTCTACAGCTCTGTTCACAGCAGACACTCAGCCAATAAACCTCCCCCAAAACCTGGTTATTTCTCAAGGTTATCTAAAGAAGGAAGCAAAAATATATTCCACCTGCTGTCTTTATGCCAGACTTCCTCCCTATCAATCACACCCCAACCTCACCTCCCTTCCCTTTCCTGGTTTTATACAGATCAAAAAGTCATGTTGCAAAACAGCACATTTATGTTAGAGTAAGAGGCATGGAGAGTACTACTGCAAAGCCTTTAACTGAATTATGGTCATGTGTTTCAAATAACAAGGAACTAGAGTGAAATACATGGTTAGGCCCCCAGCCTCTTTCCATAAACATGATCAGAGCATGAAGTGTGGCATGTATGTCTCTCGAAGACTATACACGAACACCTAGGATGTAAGGTATGGAGAAGCAGTTCAGCTGGGCCATGTAGACCTGGCACCATCCCGGGCTGGAACCACTGGAAACCTCCTGGTAGACCTGCTTTGTCACTCAGAAAGCAGTGCAAGGACCGGGCTAAGGGTTCTTTGACTGACTTCACACAGACTCACAGAAAAACAGCAGCAGCATTTGCCCTCCTACCAAAAGGAAGACATATGGAAAATAAAGGGATGTGTAGCAGATGGCAATGACATTTCTCCAGACCACTGGAAAGCCAGCTATACTGAGAGCACCTTGAATTCACAGAATGTCGAAGCAAAGTTGGCTGATATGCAACAGTAAAGCCTTTTTCAAGAAACACAGAAATGATCCTGGAAAAGAAATTCTGTAGAGAACGAACCTCACAAAATTCACATGCTTCCCAGGGCAGCTTCAAATATATACATATATATTTGAGAAAAGTGAGCTTGTCCAAAGGCAAAGTCTTCAGTGCATTATGACTTGCTGAATAAATTATTCTTTTCACCTCAAATTAGTTTAGAACCAATGTCAGCCTCTCAAAACACTTTTTGTGGCAGCAAGTCAGCCTGTGCAGAAAGCCCAGACATAAGCCGTGCCAACCCACCTAAACACTTCCACATCAGCACATGAGTAAAGGGAAGGGTGAAAGCTCCTTCCTTCTCCTTGTTATGCAAATATACACAGTAAGAGAAATGATAGAAGTATGAAATACTATCGTATTTCATAAGTATATTGTAACAGATGCTAAATAGCGTCAAGAATCATAGAATCATAGAATAGTTAGGGTTGGAAAGGACCGTTCTTTCTCTCTCATACATACACACAAGTTACTATGCTAAAAACCTGCGGATAAGATACAGCTTGTATTTTGAACTCTACTCTCTAGAAATATGTTACAGCACTGATATTTAGTAGAGCTGCAGTTTGAAAATTTTCTTTCAGGAGTGCTTCATACATCATATATTGTAAATCTCAACTATGTGTCAAGCTTTTCAGTGGACAAGTTTTTTTCTGATCACTTCCCCATAAGCAGTGTCAGAAACAAGATAAGCAGGGCTTTTCAATATACCTTTCTTTCTAATGAAAAAGAGGTGCAAGCATTCATCAGCCTGCTCGACATGCAGCCACGAACAGGGGAAAGGACATCCCCACAATGTTGCTGAATACCTTTCCCAAACTCCCTCTCTTCTCTCTGCCTTCACAGTATTTCTCATCAGCTACATGGCAGGCTACATGGCAGGTTCATCACATTGCCCAGTTTTATTCCTCTCCTTCTTGCCAGGGAGGGAGAGCAATAGAGAGAGTTATGATGTGTCAAAGCTTGGCACATAATAATTCATTTTTAAGAACTGCTTGAAACTGTAAAACACCCCTATGGTTCCCATTATTTATCTTACTTGGGATTTGCATCTTTCTTTCTGCATGACAAGCAGACACTGAAGTTTTAAAAAGCCCAGTTGGATAAGCAACTCTTAGCACTGTTCCCTTTCCCACATCAACTTACTGTAGGCAGGAAGATGCCATGATCAACTAACAAAGTGGGTATTTTCACTTCCTGGCACCACAGTAATAAATGGAGCAAAGACTTTCAAGCTTTTTTAACTAAGTCACTGCATGTGAATAAACTGACTTGAGATTTTATTATCAAAACATAACCCCTTTCTCTTTTCAAAATGCATTTGCAAAATGTTATAAGCCAAGCGGGAAAAAACACAGCCAAATCGAGGTTCACTACAATCACTACAGGATCATTAGTGACTAGTATTTGCTTCTAAACACCTAGGAGGTCAAGCCTAACAAAGTACCTCCTGATAAATGGGAGTCAGTAAAAAAAGGGTGCAACACAAATAAAGAGGATAAAACTGAACAATTGAGAACAGAAGATTTTAATTTTTTCCCCTCAGGAATTTGAAGTTTCGGTACTTGCCACTATTTCTAGCAGCCAACACCACTTTCAAAAGAAATTACATATTAGTCAAGTTTATTTCTTCAACTAAAGTAAGAGAACTACTGAAGAGACATGGACTTGACACTTGTGGTCAATATGCTGCAGCAAAGGGATGCTATTCAGAGGGATCTTGACAGGCTTGAGAGGTGGGCCAGTGCAACCTGCAAGAAGTTCAACAAGGCAAAGTGCAAGGTCCTGCAGCTGGAGCAGAGCAATCCCAAGCACACATACAGGTTTGGTGGAGAATGGATTAAGAGCATCCCCAAGGATGGGGGTGTTGGCTGAGGAGAAACTTAACGTGACCCAGCAGTGTCTGCTCACAGCCCAGAAAGCCAACCGTATCCTGGGCTGCATCAAAAGGAGCGTGACCAGCAGGTTGAAGGAGGTGATCCTGCCCCTCTACTCTGCTCTTGTGAGACCCCAGTTGGAGTACTGTGTGCAGCTCTAGGGCACCCAACACAAGAGGGACATGGACCTGTTGGAGAGAGTCCACAGGAAGGCCATGGAGATGATCAGAGAGCTGAAGCACCTTACATATGAAGACAGGCTGAGAGTTGGGCTTTTTCAGCCTGGAGAAGACTCAGGGAAGACCTGATAGGAGCTTTCCAGTATTTAAAGGGAGCCTACAAGAAATCTGGAGGGGGACTTTTCAGAAGTTCACCTAGTGACAGGATAAGGGGTAATGGCTTTAAATAAAAAGAGTATAGATTTCAATATTAAAAAGAAATTCTTCATTGATGAGACACTGGCACAGGTTGCCCAGAGAAGCTGTGGATGCCCCATCCCTGGCAGTGTTCAAGGCCAGGCTGGATGGGGATTTGAGCAACCTGGTCTAGTAGAAGGTGTCGCTGTCTGTGGCAGTGATATTTATATATATATGATATATAATGATAATATAATGATATTTAAGGCCCCTTCCAATGCAAATTATTCTATGATTCTATGAACTAAAAAGTCATCTGAAGCAACAACGCCTAATTATCTTCCCACAAAGAAAATAAATATTCCTGGTATTCACAGTAAAAAGGAACTCTGAAAACAAACAAGCTAACAAGATTCTACCAAAATACTTTGCACAAGTGAGTCTAAGCACCACATTTCAGAAGTCTTTTAAGCAGCCCTTTGCTGTCTGTAAACAGACTAAGAAAAGAAATGGCTACTTAAATGTTCCTTGTCCTTGCTAGTAAATAAACCTGCACTCTAAAAGGTTACACAGCCCATTCAAAGGACTGACAATCACTTCTCAAACGTTTTGTTTATTCTACAGATGGTGTAATTACATACATGCACCTTGCAAACACACCCTGCCAGCTTGCAGGACATGTAAGAGTTACAAGAGCAGCCTTGCATTAATTGCAATTAACATAATTGGAAGGGCATCTAACTCTGAGAGAGACAAAAATACTTATCCAGATTGTCACACTCTCTTCCTGGAGATTCAAAACAGTTATCACAATTTCTGCTTCTTCATGCAAGTATTTGAGAGGCATTTAAAGAATAATGCAATCATACAGCACAGTCACCATGGGTTCACAAAGAGAAAGTCCTGTTTAATTTGATATCCTTCTGTGATAAAGTCACATGGCTAGTGAAGGAAGGGAAGGTGGTGGATGTGTCTTTTCTGGACTTCAGTAAGGCTTTTGATACTGTCCCTGACAGCATCCTTCTGGACCTGTTGTCCGATTGTGGGATGAGCAGGGTCACAGTTTGCTGAGTAAACATCAGGGTTCAAAGGGTTGTAGTGAATGCAGATATGTTTGAGTGGTGACCAGCCACCAGTGGTGCTCCTCAGGGTTCAACTCCAGGGCCAGTTCTGTTCCATATATTTACCAATTTGTTGAATGCACCATTAGCAAGTTTGCTGTTGACACCAAACTGGAAGGTGCTGCTGATTCTCTTGAGGGGAAAGCTGCCTTGCAGAGGGATCTAGATAGACTGGAGAATTGGGCAATGACTACTGGGATGAAATTTGCTGAGTTGAAATGCTGGATTCTGCCCCTAGGATGGAGTAACATAGGGCACAAGTATAAATTGCAGAGGAGCGGCTGAAGAACAACCCTGCAGAAAGGAATCTGAGGGTGCTGGTCCTCAGTAGGCTGAACAGGAGTAGGCAGTGTGCCCTGTCGGCCCAGAGGGGAAACCACATCTGGGGGTGCATCAAAGGCAGCATGACCAGCTGGTCAAAAGAGGTGATTAGCTCACTATATTCAGCACTGGTGTGGCCTCACCTCAACTTGGATGTGCAGTTCTGGGCCTCACAATTCAAGAATGTGAAAGTCCTTGAATGCGCCCAGTGTCTTAATGAGTGCAGTACCCCTCCGAGGACAATTAATCTTCAAGAAAGGCTGTTTGGAATCACTTCAGTTGTCATTTCACAAGAATACGAATACATGATGCTGACCAAAAAGCCAAACTTGCACTTCATAACAGGCTCAAATCTGTGCAAAGCAGGACTAAATGAAATGACACATCCACAAGCTACTTACAGACAAACCTGAAATGCAGGCCCCATGGCTGTCACTGCAGACAAGAATGGAAAAGCCACTTTACTGTTAACACAAGCGCTACTGTAAACATTACTGAAGGAAGTCAACAACAAAACCCCATTCTTGTGTACCTGGGCATGAGTGATACACCTACGACCAATGATTACTGCTCATTAGCACAAGGGAACTTCCCATGGTTTGTTTTCTTTTCCTGTTATGCTTGGATTATTTTAAGCAAATATGGGGCAAAAATGAGATGAGGAAGATAAAAAGACCTATGTGAAAATATCATGAAAGCTACACATACAGGACCAGAGGATGGTGTGATACACATGGTACTTGAGAGATGACTCTGCAACGTGCGGTCTGTAATCTGTGAAAACTGATGCTTTCTCCATGAAGCATCCATATGATCCATATGTTTCAGAACCTCTTTGCATAAAACCACTTTCAATGCCAAAAGCTCTGAAGGCACTGGCTTGATCCTGTATTTACGAAAGGGAGAATATAACACAAACCAAATTATATCAACAGGCCTAAAATTATCTTACTTCATTATCTCCCCCTTCCCTATGAAAACAAACTACATCTTACACTTCATTGCTGACCTTGTGTCTTCACTGTAACCTTCCCTCACAAGTGCACTCTGAAATAAAATCACATAAATAGCATCTGCATTTCTCTAAGAAGAATTTGTGACATGGAAACTTTGGTTTGTGATATATCCAAAATCTTAATTACAGAGAGGCCAATCCAATCAAAAGTGTGACCATTCCCACAGGAACAAGAAGAAATCCTTCCTATTAAAATAAGAGCAGGAAAATAAAATGGAATTCATTCTTGTTTCTGGCAAGAAAGGCAATTTCAAATCCCACTTGGTGTTGTATTTCTAACAATAGCTTCTTCTTTCAACACTACACTGAAGCACATTTATTATCTTTCCAAGACTCTAGCTTCTTCATTGTCTTTAATATATTTATACATGTATTTAACAGAAGCACATCCATACATACAAACATCCCTCCCCTACTTTTTGATTTTACTTAAGTTATTCAAATAAAGAAATGGAACTAAATATCAGAATAAGTTGAGAATTCAAACAGCCTTTAAACTGTGAAACAAAACCTGCTGTTACTTCATCAAATAATGATCGTGACCTAACATTTCAATCCCCACCCTTATCTGACTGATGCTAATTTTACACTGGCATCTAAAAAGGTCATGATTCAGTTAGAAATCACCTAATGAGATTCTCTTGATTCTGGGAATTGAAAACACTTGACTCCTGACTAATACAAATACCCAAAAACTATCCTGCCTTTTGTACCACCATGACTTGAGCTCCACAGTCAACTCAACTGACCATTATCAGGCAGCACTCAAAAAGCATTCAGTATAAATACAATTATTCATCATTCAGGGCAAATGGGAAGATTTTTGTAAAGTGAGGCTCAGCAGAGAATTAGAAATACAAAGCAGTGCATAATATTCCAGGGCAGACACCTGCAAGCTCTTGCGATTTTATTTACTTTTTTAAATTACGGATTAATATGCTAGAAATAGAGTAAAAAGGAATGTATGACTTAGTTTTGTTTCATTTTGTTCTCTACTACAGCTTTACAATACTTATCAATGAGATGACTACTCAGAGAACACATAGGACGTTTTTATCTATGGCTGCCTTCAACTGCTTACAACATTAGCCTACAGAACAATTTCCAGCACATATGTTTTTGTCATGTCAACGGTTTCCAAAGATAATAAATGCTCTTCAATATCATGCCTGGCATAACTAAGCCTGTGAGCAGGCTGCTAAAATTACATGGAGAATGTACAAGCAAGCTCTTCAAGCAGTTCTCTAATGACTTCAACCCAAGAGCAGCACTCCAGTGAAACGCAGGGATTTGGGCAGGAATGCAGACTATACAATAGTTAGCCAGAAATAGAAACCAAACTTCGTCACAGCAAGCATCTGAAGCGTGTCTCTGCATTATGCTGCACGACACAGGCTATACCTCACCCAGCTGTAGCCAGCACTTGCAAGCGCAAGCACAGCTATGCTACACTCTGCTGCATTGACATCCTACTGCAAGAACACTATAGTAAAGACTCCAATATTTTTATATTATTCTGGTGATCTCCAAGCTTAGGTCCACAAACTATTTCAAAGGGATGTGCAAACAACAGCTATGAAAAGCAAGGCTACTGCCAAGCTAAAATTCACTGTGCAGATTACTGCTCTGGGCTCTGTAGCATCTTCAGACTGTGAAGACTGCACACAGTTATGGCACAGCTTATTCCTCACCTGCAATCAGGTAACATGTTTTGCAGATGATCCTACAAAGTTTAACTTACACATATACTAATTATGAAAGAACATAAACCTATCAATTTAGCATAAAAAAAACCACATAGGCATAAAATGAGTATGTTGGTAACTCAGGTTTACTGCAAACACACTTGGAATCATGAACAAGAATTACATACAAACAACTGTACCCTTGGACAAGATTAAAATGCAGCTAAAACTGATAACACAATATTGCTATACATTGAATCATAGTATTGCACTCTTGAGAGAATATTCTTTCCTGAAGATCCATCTCTTATAACCCAGAGATTGCAATAATTTTGGCTTTCACCTTTACAAACCAAATTTTAGGTTAATGGTGCAAAAACCCAAACACCTCAGTCACTGAAACCCTGAGACTGAAGATGTTTTATATACTTCTTATAAGGTGTGAACTAATACCAACCACTCAGCCACTGTGGAAAATGCTCAAGCAGGCCTATGTACATGTTATACACAACTTACTCTGAAGCCTTGAACTGTGTGTCCAAGGGGCACTCTGGTCCCATGAGAGGTCTCATTCTCAGGGCTGAATTTGAGCCACTGCTGACAAAGAGTTCAGAAAGGGCTTTCTCCTCTGACAGCATGGTCTCCTTGACAGTTTTTTAAGAGAACCCAGAAATGTGACTTCTTGTACTCAAAGCTGTCTCAGACTTAAGCCTTTCTGAAAGCTGACTTTGGAGGGCCTGATCATATGCTTAGGGAAGCAAGTGGAAAGACTCCAACTAACTTCAGGAGCCTTTGGACAGGGTTTTGCTGTTGCAAGAGCTATTCCTCATTAGGTGTTATGTTAAATACAACATATGTCATAAGTAAGCATGTATAAACTTACCGATCAAAATGACAATCTAAAAAGATATTAAGACAAAACTGCTACCAGTTGCCTCCTTCCCCTGACATTTAAAGCATACAAAAAATATAAAATATGTTCTTTTTTCCTGTTTTACCTGCTATTCCTTGGTAAGCAACTCCACTCACCACTGCTTCTTAAAAATAAAAGTTAAAAGGAAAAATAGAAATATCAAAATGATCTTAAGAATAATGCAGAAGCAGCCCATACTTTACATTGCAAAATTCAAATTAATTGAAGTCAGTGTGAAGTCTTAAAACATAGAGGGTAATATTTGAAACCACTGACAAAGTTAAGTTTTTCCACCTTTTCCAGAGAATTACCAGCTATGCTCTTAAGTATCAAATGATCAAAAGCCATCCGTCAGAAATACATTATTACATATTGGCAGCAGTGCCAAAAACTCATTTAAGTTGCTACAGCCACTGAAATACTCCTCTTCAGAGCTTTTCCACCTGCAAACTAAGGAAAATACTCTCTTTAAAAACGAACAGGAGAACTGGCCTTTGCCTCCATCCAAGCATACTCAGGGAAGCAGCATTTAGATCTCATCCCACCACACAGATCTGTATATATGACACCACGAATATCATTCCTTCATGTAAAAATTTTATACAAAAATAACCAAACAGAGCACCACCAGGAACCGTAGTACCATGAAGCAGTTTCTCAGTGCATCTTTCATCAGACAGAGCTGTGAGTACTTGTTCTTTACTCATTAATCCTCAGCGCTAACCCAAAAGCACCAAACAAGGAAATTGCACCAGATGATACACATCTGACCCCCAACATAGGCAATACTGTATTACTAAATGAACATAAACAGATGAGCTTTTAAAATGGTTGACTAGAAAATTAAGTTTAAAACGAGACACCACAGCAGCAGTAAATACAGGTAAATAATTTGAACTCTACAGTTACTCAGAGGACACAAGCTCAAGAACTGAAAGCATCTCTTCAATTCTGTTTTAGAAAAAGGCATCTCCCAACATCTTACTTGTTCAGATTCAATGGAGATGCATCAGCATGTCAAATGGTCAAATGCAAAGTTTATAGGATTAGACTCCTATAAACTGTGAGCATCCAGTGAGATAAACTGTCTAAAACTAGTCTTAGGAAATAACAACTTGCTTTTCTCCTTATAGGCTGGCACTTCATGGAAAAACTTGGAATACGTTGCATTAATCTCACATCAGAATTCAAGTAAGAAAGGTGGAAAGAAATGCTCTTCGAGCTTTCATAAGCAAAACTAAACTACTGAAAGAAGATTCTTCATAAAGAACATCCCTAAAACACCTGAATCACTTTTGCCTTGAATCCAGAAACATTTTAATGGTAACTTAACATACTCCTCATTGAACAGGTTTTGATAGCTAAAAATCTCCCAAAGCTTTCTGAGAGCTAATCGAAACTTTAGAAAAATTGTTTCTATTATGCAAGGCAGAATGCCTGCCTTAAGGACTATATTTTGCACAGGAACAGCTCCTGCTGCAGACTACAGCCAAGCCACACTTCTTCAGTCTAACCAATAACTGCAGATGAGTACAGGAGAGATGCTGGAACTATTTTCTGGTAGACTTAAGCAGCTGTCCAGACACATAAACTTACCTAGATCACAGTTCTGCTATGAAATTTGAGTAATACAGTACATTCTACAATGATACTAGGATTTTTACATGTTTTCAAAGTCTGAAAAGCAAAGTTTCCCTGATTTTAAGTCTTATGAAATGATGTAACTGCCTGTTACTGTCTCAGTTTCAAAATAATTGAAATATTAGTGGCCCAGGCTCTGCAACATTTACAAGCAGGACTACAAACGAACAATAGCCCATTTCGAAACAGAACTTGTTTTTAAAACCACCATTAATAAAGCATATGAACTTGATGGATACATTTATAACTACCTACTTTCAATGAATTTTATATTCATTTGTTTTCAGTGATAGTATAACTTCAGCATGGGGAAAATCAGCCCACATGCTGATCTAAGTGCAGTATTTCTCAGGTTGCTACCTTTTTTTCCCTAGTACGGTTAGGTGGCTGCCAACGGGGCTCAGGCTTTAACAAAGCCAGCAACACAAAGCCCCAACTGCTCTCACTGCTTTCCCACAACCCTCTGTGCCAGGGGTGGCAAAGGCCTTTCACGGGGTGCTCCAGGACTCCCAGCTGCCATTTGACATGCAAATGGACTTAAAGGTCTTTCAATCCCACCTCAAGGAGGGATAAAGGCAGCAGCTCCCAGAGCAGCATCCCTACAACTCTTCAGGATAGTGGTACTGCTGTACAGGAAGAAATCATCCTGGAGGTTATGTGAAAGGCATAAAGAAAACAAGTGAGCAATTGAGGGGAATTAAGAGAAAGTGACTCCAGGCTACAGCAATTCTTCTCAAACATAACTGAGTATCTTGAAAGCTTCACTTTTGTCTGCTTCCCAAATGCCTGAAAACAGGAAAAAAATATAAAAAGTACAACGGAATGAAGGTAAATTAAGGAGACAGAAACAGATGGTAACAAACGGGCTCATACTGACTCTGCATGAAGAGTCAAGCAATTTTGCTGGAAATCAAATGAACCATAATAATTCTGATGCACCAAATGTGTTTTTCCAAAGACCCTCAAAAGCACAGCTTTAAAGGAAAACCTTTACAGTAACTTGTGGATGGATTTTTAACGAAGAATGGCCACATTCCCAAGTCAGCATGCCTACATGGAGCTCGACATGAACCAAGGATGAAGAAGGTCGTGGATAAAGAAGCAAAAGTAGCAGTGCAAGCAAGATAAGAAGAAACTGGACTGTGCTAAGATACAAAATAGTGGACTGTTAGCAAATTTTAAAAGTTAAGTTCTCAAGCTTATTGTTACTAGTTGCTGTGTGCTGCAGGAATATGTATCAAAGCATAGTATACTGAGCTATTGCATATGTATTCAATCATCATACAACAAGCTATTGGACATGTATCTAATTATACTACAGCGAGCTATTGATGATGTATCCAAATATTATACAGCGAGCTATTGTAACTGTAGTTGCGGTGTATTACAAGAAAATGTATCTGATTATAATACAGCAAGCTACTGTAAGCCGAGGCAGAGAAACAGTATAAAAAGGATTGATACTCTATAATAAATGACTTTGGTCTGATCATATTGATCTCTGACTGAGTCCATATTTTTTCTGCGGCAGTAACTTCTCAATTAATACACCAAAGCCCATTTTTCACATGCACACAAGCATGAATATTTGATGTTTTGCAGATGGTTTTGAAGGTCTAAAATTTAATGGCAAAAGGGAAAATTTAAATTTAAACCACAATAGTGAACTAGTCACAGTAGTCTACTGCAGGCATTGATACTGTGAAGAGTGAGAAGCACTGATAACTAAAGATGAAAATTTCGAGCACCTCCATGCTCAACATATGCTTGCTTACTTTCAAGTGATTTTAAAATTGTTCTTAGCATATTAAATGACTCTTTCCCTTCTGATACAAGCAACTAGCCTACAGACAAGCAAAATCCCTCAAGTAGAAATAGCAGCTCTGAAGCTGATTATAATTTTCACACTGACTTGACTGGGATAAGCATTTCACTCTACAGAATCTCCTGAACTGCTGAGTGTATAGAATCCCATCTATCAAACACCTGTAGCATAACTTTCCTCCAAAAGGCATGGTGCTGAGAGTGCAAACGCCTGTGGTTCAAAGACTAAAACCTACCAGAACTGTTAATTTCACATTCAAAAGACACACAGAAGACTTCACATCTTTCTCACAAAAAATTAGTGTTTTGCACGTACACATCCAAAACAATATCGTCAAGCCACTCCACATTCACAAGAACCGGCAAGCACTCTCAAGTGTCTCTCACTATGCAGGCCAAATTGTCACCTTTCCGGGGCAACACTCTTCATCTCCACTCCAGCAAGTAAACGAGCTACCCCATTTTTGCATTTGAAAGGCAGTACTTAGAATCATAGAATCATGGAATAGTTAAGGTTGGAAAGGACCTTAAGATCATCTAGTTCCAACCCCTCTGCCATGGGCAGGGACACCTCACACCATGCCACCCAAGGCCTCGTCCAACCTGGCCTTGAACACGGCCAGGGATGGAGCATTCACAACTTCCCGGGGCAACCCATTCCAGTGCCTCACCACCATTACAGTAAAGAACTTCTCCTGTTTAAGTTTTAACAATCTAAACTTCCCCTGTTCAAGTTTTAACCCGTTACCCCTTGTCCTATCACTACAATCCCTAAAGAAGAGTCCCTCCCTAGCATCCTTGTAGGCCCCCTTCATATACTGGAAGGCTGCTAGGTGGTCTCCACGCAGCCTTCTCTTCTCCAGGCTGAACAGCCCCAACTTTCTCAGCCTGTCTTCATACAGGAGGTGCTCCAGTCCCCTGATCATCCTCGTGGCCCTTCTCTGTACTTGTTCCAACAGTTCCATGTCCTTTTTATGTTGAGGACACCAGAAGTGCACACAATACTCCAGGTGAGGTCTCACAAGAGCAGAGTAGAGGGGCAGGATCACCTCCTTTGACCTGCTGGTCACACTCCTTTTGATGCAGCCCAGGATACGGTTGGCTTTCGGGGCTGCGAGCACACACTGAAGCTGGCTCATGTTCATTTTCTCATCAACCAGCACCCCCAAGTCCTTCTCCTCAGGGCTGCTCTGAATCTCTTCTCTGCCCAACCTGCAGCTGTGCCTGGGATTGCTCCGAACCAGCTGTAGGACCTTGCACTTGTCATGGTTAAACTTCATAAGGTTGGCATCAGCCCAACTCACAAGCATGTCAAGGTCCCTCTGGATGGCATTCCTTCCATCCAGCGTACCAACAGAACCACACAGCTTGGTGTCATCGGCAAACTTGCTGAGGGCGCACTCAATCCCACTGTACATGTCAGTGACGAAGATGTTGAACAAATTACTTACAAAATTGCTAATAAAATAAACTCTGTTAATCAAGGGAGGGAGTCAAACGCAGGACAGCTGACACACATCCTATGGACACATGTCTAAACTAAACTGAACCAAAATCCAAGTCTTCCCAACAGTTAAAAAAAATGGAAAAAGCTCATTATAGGTTTCCTAACAAGTAGGATGTCCCCACAAAGCACTTCTGAATACAAAAGAAATAAGAAAATAGTAAGTAGAAGTTAAAAACAAAGAATAAAAAAATTCCAAGAATTTGCAGAAGTCTTCTTGTTTCTCCTAAATAGTTCCATCACGATATGTGTAACTCCTCATGTATACATATAATTACAGCTTTCCGGCACCATGCAAATGGATATACAATAGCATAAACAACTTTTAGAATTTGCTACAAAATGTGAGATTCATAATTGCCAAATGCTCACTCAGTAGCATTTTAATTATGCTAAATAAATTGTAAACATAGCTTTATTATGCACAGAATTTTGGCATCGTATATTTTGAATGTTAATGAGTAAGGACTGCTTGTCTAAAATTTGAAGACAGCAGAGAATCCACAGTCTTAGGGAGTCTCACATGAGCACTGCAACTCAGAGTAAGCATAACTATGTGAGATCACACACAAAGTAAGCACACAAGCACCTAGGCCCTTCTGAATCACATGCGTATCTTGAGTTAGCTGACCCACAGCAGACTGAAACAGGCGTCTTCCACATTAAAAAGCAAAAGGGGAATACTTTTAATTAAAAAAAAACAACAAAAACCAAAACACAGGCACCAGACATGCAAAGCTTTCTGATGTTAACTGTGACAGCCTGTGCAAATGGGGAACAGAGACAAATCAGCATAGTATGTGAACATCTTACAATGGCTGGCTTGTCTAGCTCTGCTCTTTAATCATGAATTATTTATTAATGGTAAACATGAAAGCTGGTATTTTAAAACAGTTTAGTTCATTGACAAAAAATGAGAGGCCTTGCATGTGTCAGAATAGCAGCATTAACATATTTACAAACATGAAATTCTGAAACAAGTGGAACAAAACCATTGAATTAAGCCATTAACAGAGTCCCTACTCCCACAGCTGAGTTACAATAAGTTGTATTCAGATGGGTTGTCCAGCTTTTTATTTAATTAGTGAAAAAAAAAAAAAAAGCCCAAAACAAAACAGGTTTTGCTTGAAAAACCTGAAGGATTTGAAAAAATAAAAAAGGTGGTTGAAGTACTGCAAGTATCCTGTGTAGAGGGAAAAAAAAAAAAAATAACACTTCTTTCCATCTATGGTACCAAACTTCTTTCTATCTCCAGTCTTAGAATGAGCTCAGTTATGGAACCAGTATATGAGTTAACATAGTCAAGATTAAAGTAAAATAGCACCAAATTACCAAGAAAAAGTAATCGATTGTCAAATAATATCAAAGGGACAAAAAGTTTCCATGTTTCTGAAGATAATGAAAATATAGTTTTAGTAAAATACAAGTTATTTAAATGCAGTAAAACAATATAGGAAAATTATTGAGAAGACGTAGAAAAACACCAGGAAGAAACTAAGGGCTAAGTGTATCATGTGGTAGTGCATTACTATCACAAGAAGAGAGGTAGAATCTGTGCCACTGAGTATTTATAGGTCTGGAAATTTAACAAAAAGGGAAGTGTTAAAACTAGCCTACACAGGAAGAGGAAAGGACCAGATTATTTAAGAGGTCTGTTCTTTCCCAGTGTTTTCCGACAGCCTACAGTGCGTGACTAGGCACCAATAGGAAAAGTGAAACAAGTGAGAATGCTATATTTAACTTATATTAGTACTTTCTATCTCCGATTAATTCTGCACACATAGTTACACAGGATCACATAAGAAGGGGAACCCTCTATATTTTCAAAGTAAAAATGCTACCTTCATCTCAGAGTGGTACTAGTAAGAATGAAGATATGTTGAGGGCTAAGGAGAATATGAACACATTAAACACATATACAGGGCCAGATATGAAGTAACGTATAAAACCTCACCACAGACTTGATCCAATGGCTTCTGATCTCCTTGAAAAAAACCACATCAGCTAAAGAAGCAGCTGGTATTTTTACAACTCTCATGAAAAGGGCTAACAGGCAGCTTCCTTGGAGTCCTCCTTACCAGCTATTCTTGCCTTGTTACAAACCACACTTGGTGTCTGCATTTCTTAAGATTTATTTCAACAAGAAGAAAAGATCTGTAGCTGGTGAATTATATGGTATCTTCCCAATGTAATTTTGGTAATGCAGTTGGCAGTTTCAGGGATTAACCGAAGGCATTAATGCAAGGAGAATGCAGAAAGGATTCATGCCTTGAATTCAAAAGTCAGTCACAAACTTAATTTTTTACTCATCCTGAATTTTGGCATGGTCATGGACTATGTACACAGTATCCTCAGCCGTGACTTTGCAAATACCATTATGGAGCTTGTTATATCCTGTATTTAGCTCGGATAAAGCAAATGGAGATTGGCTACGAGTCTTCTGCTTGCCTTTTTTTCCAGTCATTTGCAAAACATTTTTTTTGCATTTCATTTTGTATTTCAGCCTCTGGCTTTCCAGAAGCTCCAAGGTTGCTGAACTTGGAGATCGTATTAGCACTATCAATACAATGCATAAAAATAACACTTTAGACCTACAAAGAAGTTATTAAAGATGAGACATTCAAAGACCTTGCCATTCTGCTTAGGCATTACAGTCGGTATATGTGTATATCCCTGAAAGAGAACAAATCTATGCAAGTCTGAATTCACTGTAGATTTACAGTCACCCAAAAAATGACCAAACAAAACACCACACACACACCAAAAGAATAAAAAATTAGGGGCAAAGTCCTTTTATTCACAACTTCTGCTTCTTTTTAATACAATTTACAGTTGGACATTTATACACAATGCAAATTGCACAGGCTAAAAATTCAGACACTTGACAGAGATGCAATAGTGCTTTTATTCAAAATAAAAAGACACAGTTGTAACATATCTGATATATGTTTTTTTTTCCTAGGACAGACTCACACTCCACATTATACACATTCATTTGAAATTACAGGAGGGCTTTATGTAATAAAGAGCCAAACCAACAAACTTCCGTCTTCTGGCATAAAACTGAAAACAAATACCTCTTTTTCCAATTTTTTAATCTTTGATTAATGAAGTTGAGGTGAAAAAAAAAACAAACAAACCACAAAATAAATTGTGTGCTATTTTGAGAGACTTTTGTTGCAACTCGTATGTTAATACAGAAAAATATATGGAAAATAAACATACATATTTAAGAGATGTGTTCTGCTGGATACATATAGATTCAACACAAACATGAAAAAAAACCCGACCCACAAACATGGAAGTTAACACTGCTTTCAAGCATCTGCTCTAGCACAGCCAAAATCAGAGAACAAACTGATCACTTCTACTGAAGACATTTACAAACGTTAAACTGCTACGGTATTATGAAAATAAACTAGTTTAAAATCCTCTTTTCAATTGCTACTTGAAATTAGAAGTATCAGAACACTTACTGCTATCATAAACCACCATTCATAACTCACTAGCCAAGCGGAATACAATTGATCTCAGGTTTGTTCAATTCCCTAGCGCCTGCTGGTTGATGTTAACATGTTTGTAGAAGAGGATGAGTGCTGATACACACCCAGGTAGCTTTTACATAGCACATTAAGCATGTGGGAAACAGCAGTTCTACAGTAACACTCCAGCTCATGCGCTTGCGTTTCCCATTGTGTTGCCTAACCAGCAAACACAACCCACTGCCACAGATCCCTAGAAATAACAGCCTGTCACTAAAAGTTACAGGATCTGTTTGGCCTAGAACCTGACAACAGCCGTAGCAGAAATGCAAATAAGCAGCACTTCTCTATTTCACTCAGTCTATGGCACCACCTTTAAGACAGAAATTACAAATTTTCTGGCTGATGGCAAATCATTACCATACCCCCAGAAGGAGAAGCACTGATGGCAGTACTTTGTTGTACTCCATTTATTTTTAATTTGCTACATAAGCAAAGCTGCTAGACACAACAGGCTAGATGGAAGACTACACTTCCACCAGCTGAATTTCTGGAACCTTTCATGACAGCTAAATTAACCTCTGACAGCAGCTGCGGTTATTTCCTTGGGGGCAGGAGGGGTGGAACAGGTTCCCTCACTCATTCCCACTAACGATTCATTAGTTTGGTTTATGGAGCAGTTTTGGTGCACACTAACATATTCTCCTTTTAGAGATAAATTAAACTAGAAGCCTTGCTCCAGCAACATACCAAATATGTTCCAACTCCTAAGGACAATATAAAAGTCCAAATCAATGACCAGTCTTCTATACATCTGAGAGTGACACACATGCTAGGGTGAGACAGCCCAAGGAATAGACTAAATACAATTTGAAGACTCCAAGCTGCATATAGTGTAGAATTAGAGGTGTCAACACCAACCACTTCAGTGTCCAGACTTGACTACTGCAACATTAATTTACACATAACTAGCATCTAGATTCTAAAGACCAGTATGTGCTCAAGCAGAAGTCAGGACTAAATAACTCCTGCCTTTTAAATACAATATCTTAAGGTATGTCATATATATGTACGATCAGAAAACCCTCCTGCTCGGATATTCTCCAAAACTTATTGATAGATCTCAAAACACAATAGGCCAAGGTCTGCTGAAGTTTGCCCCAAAGTTTACAGGATCGCAACCTTACATTTTAAATAAACCATATAAACTGATCAGAATCAATCGAGGAATCTATCCTGTTATTAGTTACGTGACCAGTCAAAACTAATTCTACAGTGGTATGCAGAAAAAATAATCTAATGTACAAACTTTGCTATCACTTTATGAATATGACAGCTTCTGGTATCATAAAATAGCAACTGATAAAACAATCATTAGCACAGTGATCAAGGACAATATATTGTGCTTGATATTACAGAAACACTTGCATTTAAACATTAGCTCATTAATCTAAACAACAAAAGATCACAAAATTGCACTGCAAAAACTTTCAATTTTTTTTTATTTTTTTTTTTTTTCTCACCTAAAATCTTGCTGGCACTGAGAAGAAACATGGCATGGACTATAGATTTCCCCATGCTTCAGAACACTACACCAATTCTCATTTTCAGCAGTGCAACCAAGCCAACCGAGGTCAAAGTTTCTGTAACACAGAGGACACATCTGTCCTACGTACTACTGAGAGCAGTAAAGCCAGTATCACCTCTCTGACAAGACTCTACAGTCTTGTAGACTGTACAAGAAACTTGTAACTTAAATCCTAAATTCCTGCTTACTCAGGTCAGTACTAATGATCTTGCAGTACTGACCACAGGAACAAGGAATGAGGGTCACGCTCAGAGTATTCCCTCTTCCCACGTTATTGCGCAGGAAAACATGCATCTGTTTTAATTTCATAGAAGTGGCAGCTTTCATGGAATTTGTCCAATCAACCCCTGTACATTTACAGCAAATTCTACAGTTGCTGCACTTTCCATGTCCTATTTTTGGAACTGCTTGGGGAAAAATCATAACTGTGTATCCCAAGTGTAAAAAGGTATGCCCAGATACCCCCAATTTCTTAAACCTAAAGAAGAAAAGAAGCAAGCCCTGAACCTGTTTCCTGAGAAAAACTGTGTAGGAAACACTATAAACTCTTGGCCAAGTCTCCTGTTCACAACTCTATAGCTGGACTCACGCTACCACAAAGTCCTTTGGAACCCTCATAGCAGTATGTGAGGACTGTAACTATGCCGAAACATGCGCCATGACAGACTGCAACTGTCCCCTCATTCCTCCCCATCGGTAGGTCTTTCAGAGCAGAAAACATTCACATTTAAAAGTGAAAATGTTAAATGTGAAAATTTTGTAAACTAAGGATAGCTTCCGGCTAAGTTTTTTTGGGAAAAGCCTAGATACTACCACCACAGTTGTTGTTTTTTTTATGCAACCTACCATCTATTTTCCAGAGGAGATACAGATTTAATTTTATTTATTTAAAAAAGGTACTCAAAGCATCTGAAACCCCTTCAAAACTGAAGTTTGGGTGGGGATTTGTAGCACTGGGACAACACAGGGCTGTCCTGACTTCAGCTCGGGTGTTGTTATTGATTTTTAAAACCTTGTTCTACCCTTTACCTTGGTTCTTCAGATATGATTGCTGAGTACAAGCTCTCTTATCACTTCTGTCTCCTTTTGAGCTTTGAGAGCAGTTGTACCTGTCAGGTTTCAGTGACTGTTAATACCAAGGAAGAAAACAACTCCCTTTTGTATGCAGACCACCTGCACAACCTGTTAACCCTTACAGAAGTTCTTCAACATACAAGCTTGTGAATGGTCACAAAGAACAAACCTATTATAAACGACAGACACAGGACAACATCAGGGCAGCATCCTATTTTAACTATAATTACACTTTCTTCCATCTTAAACTGCTTCTACTTATACAAGAGGGGAGATTTCATTTCCTTTTACAGACAGATCAGGCCATTAGGACCCAGCTAAATGCTTCAGCAAGGAACCAAATCTGCTTACCTACATTCGCTATCCAAATCCTAGAAAAGAAAAAAGGGTTCAAAGGAGAAAATGTTGTATTAATTTGGCTGCCTCTTTCCGCTTACTCTAATCCAGGATGTATTTCACTAGTCTTGCTGAAAAACTAGTAAGGGAGGAAGCAATTTAGCTGTAACAGGACTCTCTTGAACTTCAGCGATATAGTAATTAGGATGCCTGATATGTGGCAGTGACAAAAAATAATTCCACAATGCTTTAGAAACTCTACCTGTTGAATTTTTACAGAGCTGTAAAAAAACCACCCCGAAAACAAACCAGCGATGCCACTTCTTCACTATTTTTTCTAGAGGAATCTCCCAAGCAACCTTTGCTTGCTTAGCAAAAGAGAATCAGCTTAGGGGCCCCCAATGACCATTCCATCTTCAAATACTAAGATTTAATTGACATCCTGCCTTGTTGATTTCTTTCATGACTGCCCTCTTCTGGAAACAGGAGTATAATACTTCCCAAAAGGCTCAACCACCTCCCAGTGCTGATGAGCATGGCTGTACAGACAACTATGTATGCTATGTGCATACACAGACCCATGTGAACAGGTGATCCTTTTTTAAATGTCACAACTCTTCCTTTAGGTGGATAAAGGAAAATGCTTCTTCAATGACTTTGTATTTCCTATATGTTTCCCATAACAGGATCCACAACTCCACTACATCCTACAGCCAAAGGAACTGAAATTATAATACCGTAATTAAAGAGTGCATAGCATAACAGTTTCACTATAGTTGTCTCAGTGTAATGTGAAGTTGTGCAAGCAGCCTTTATAAATAGAGCTTGGGGATCCCCTTTCTTGTGGAGTCTTTTATTTGTTTTTCTTTAAGTTGTTAAGACAGAAACAACACGGGCAAGAAAGAACACTACTTCGAGGCAACTACAGAAGCTTGTGTGCCAGCCAGACTGACTGTACATGTCCCTGTGCTGTCAAGGTGGTCCAAGATGACAATAACATGATGCAACAATCTGCCGCTGAGGTATGTACTCATCTAAAGAGTAAGCGGTAGCTCAGCACACAGAAGCTAACGCACTACATGCCACACACTTAGAAATACCATTCAGCAACCTTCAACAGGTTGCCAGTCTGGTCACAGTAATGCTTCAAAGCTTCAGTCCAGTTCTAAAATCTTTACTTACCCAAGCTCCTGGAGGACATTTGCTCTTTCAAATCACTTTCAATAGAAGAGCAGCCTATGGCAGAAGCAAGGAACCAGCCCAAAGGGGGTTGCAGAATGCAGGAATGGCAGGACAGCCATAACAAATTGGTCTTAACAGTGAAAATCGTGCTTTGGAGAAGTAAATAGGCCTCATAATGCCTGTAACCATTGTATTGCAATGCCTGGTTTTGCACTTCTCCCAGCCTCTTTTTAAGACTTCTACTTAAACCAGCTCTTTGAAGGCTCCATAAGTAAATCAAAGTAGAAGTAAAAAGGGAATGGATGAACACACTACTGTGTTCATCTCCTGAAAAAAAAGGGCGGAAATGCTAAAGAGATACTTTTTTCTGAAGAATCAGATACCTAAACATTTACTGAGCTACAAATACATAATGTCATCATTCAGGGGGAAAAGGGGGAGAAGAAAAAGGAAACCAAAGTAATAAAACTAGGTCAAATTTAGGTTGCAAAATCTGTAGCAATATCATGTATTAACATTTAACTTTCGGATCACATACACAATTTCACTCAATTCATTGCAAGTAACAATAAAGACTCTCACCTTCCAAATGTTTTAGCCATCTCTAGAAAAGGGCACGAAGAAACAAACATATGATATTTTAAATATACCAGATCTCTAGTCCTGGCTTATTTGCTATATGGAAAATAATATTAATTATTTTTTTATTTTTTTTAATTAAACTGTAGAATATTTTGACTGCCTTTGTTGTGTATCAATAATAAGAAGAAATAGACTCGTATACCTCTTTAGACTGTGGTTTTATCAGTGGGGAAGGGCAGGGAAATGGAAGAAGAAAAGAATTAAACAAGATTAACCTGAATGGACCTCTGAGATAGCATGCGACATATACAATAGCCATGTAGAGTAGCAATTGGGAACACCATAGTCCACAATCCAGTGTTTGGCAACTGAGAGACCATTGTTTTAACATGGCACTTTTCCTGCAATAAACTCCCTGCTGGAGGTACTGGCAGTCACATGTGGTGTATCTCCACAAGACGTCCGTGGCAACATATTCAAACAGCTGAATGGGGTCTTGAAAGTAGACTTAGAAAAATAGTTCAAATGCTTATGCTATTGCTAAAGCTTTTCTTGTGCAGCCTTTCTACCCAAAGATGTAAATTATCCCACTGAGTAACTACTTTCCTAAAAGTTAAAAGGGGGGTGGTGATACAACAGTACACTGCACCAACAAACTTTATTTCAGTAACAGAAATGTAAGAAAGTTAAAATTGCATCTGCTTAATTGTTAGTTAACGAGAACCTTCTCCCTAGATATACACACTGATTTAAGAAGCAGCTGTTTTATCAGGCATCCTTAGCAACCTCTGAGTGACATTTCTGGCCCAGAAAAACTACAAGTCAGTCTGATAGCTTTGCCCCTTGCTAATGTCATCTAACACTTGTTATTGTAAGACCCTACTCTTTCCCGTTTATTTTCTTTAGCCAAACTTTAGCCATCTGGTCTGTTGCCTCTCTCCTCTTCTCTCCCTCCTGGGAGGTAAAAAGGGAGTAGAGAAAAGATAAGAAGAGAAAAAATGGTTCATTCATGGAACAGAGAAACATTGCTTTGTCCTTTCCCCCCCCACACCAGTAGCTAGAAAATCTAGCTACTGATACAGAAAAACTAGTTTCTAAAACAAATTCCCTTCTGCACCTGAAGTTAAATCCAGGCTTATCAATGTCAACATACTTTTGATGTTAGCAAATAATGGGGAAAACCACTAGCAAAACATGAGCTCCTGCAGAGGATCTCAACCTTCCCCTACCATCTGTTAGGGCAGGCCCAGCAGTGCCAAGAAGCCCACAACAGACACTCCTCTAAAACTCCCCAGAAGCACTTTACCCAGCCTTGGATGCCACACTGCAGAATTCATCAGAGTCCTTTTCACCAAGCTTTGCAAGCTGAAGACAAACTTCCCTAATGCTTCTATGTCATATTTAATTAAGGAACATATAATGCCACATCTGGGAATTGCACTGTCCACTATCACTCTACAGGCTGTGATTACATCTTTCAATACTTCATTGCCACCCTTCAATTGCCTGCAGGATGGTGATAACTGTGCCATGACCCACACAGCATGCACTTTACAGGTCCTTCTCACCCAGCATCTAATGCACATGGGGGCCTGAAGTAGGAGAAGCTAAACTCCATAAGCAGGTATCCCCCCAGTCAGCCTTTTCTTCTTCTACACTATGCACAACCAAGAGAAGAGAAATGCAAATAAAAGTCTTGAAATATACCAGAATAAAAGCTTTGAAGTCTACCATAATTCCACTGTTGGCTAACTTTTGAGGGTTTAACTCTTAACCTTGACTGTTTCAGATATTTCCTGGATGTGTAATTAGGCATTTAAATTACATATACTTTCCTTATTTAGTTTCCCTTGTTCCCCTTCCACTAACCTTTGTCTACATTTCTGTAGTCAAAACCCAAATGCTTTGAAGAAGGGATTATCCTTTTCAAGTATCTGGAAAGTACCTTACATGTAAATGTATAAAAGAAATCATAACAGAAATAGTGCTTTGTTTCCACTTTTATACTCCTTCCTTTTGGTGTTACAGCCAAAGACCTCCAGGAAGGTAACTTGATTCTAGCCCTAGTCATGTATGTAATGTCATGCAATGCGTTTGTCTCCTGCCCTAATTACCTTACTCTATTTCAGTCTCTTTCCCAGGCAACTCTTTGTCTGCTACAGCAGTATTTTACTTCTGCTCAACTGACCTGTCTTCTAGGAGTGAGCCTGTATTAACTCAGCTTCATTTGAGCACAGGTATCTGTTTACAACAGCACCCAGGGCTTCTCAACGAGCCCTGTTACATCTTCCCCCAGTGACACCATCATTTTTTCTTAACAAGTGAGGAAATCCAAGTGTCCATTCTGGGTATGATGGGGACCAAGACAACTGTAATGTATACATACATCCACTTACACATCCCTCTTCAGAAGCAGGCATTCCCTTAGGGATTAGGATAGGGGGAAGTGAAGGGTTGGCTGTTAGCTTGTTGGGGCTTTTCTTTTGCCTTGAGTTAGCTTAGTAATCTTGAGAGTACTTCTGGATCCTCATATTTCATTGTCGGTGCCAAATATCCTACTGTAATACCAGTGAAGGTCTTCACCAAATTTAACCGCCTTCACAGCTGCTCCTTTGGAAACCTGCATAGTATGCCACACAGCAGCATGCAACAGCAATCCCTGACACAATTTGCTCAAGATAAATTGCACAGATGCAAAAATTCAAGGCTCAGCTACCAAGTTAGAGTCTCTCCCTTCCCACCACTTTAGAAGTTTGTCTACACATTTCTAAACTGTCAATATTCAATGAACAAATGGCACATACAGTGCTCTGTTGTTTAAAATCAATGCAATGATAATGGATTCAGCATAAAACAAGATCTGCTGAATCCCTTAAGGAGAACTGCTGCTGAACAAAAATGTCCAATCTGAAATTTGAGCATGACTCTTCAACTGTTGATATATAATCTAAGCATGTTTATATTGATTTTATTCCACCCTGAGATTCCACCTTGGAAGCTCCTTGCTGCTTTGAACCAAGAATCTATAGAGGAAGAGCAAAGCTCAGCGTAAGTGTTGTACATCTATACGTGACTGAAGTGACATACAGCCTGTACCAGCTTCTCAGCTGACTTACAGGAGAATTAGTTTGCATGGACTGAAGGTCTGATTCAGCACACACAGCTGTTCCCAAACTTGGATGCCAAGTGAGGTCAGCAGTAGTTAAATCCCAGGCTGCATGACCGGCAAAAATCCAATTTTATCCATGACCTACAGATCGAAATTAGCAATTCATAAACGTGACTGAAGGCAAAAAAAAAAGTGGCTATTGCTATGTTCACATGTATTAGGTAGCAGCTTTACAGAGAAGATTATGTAATGAGGGCTGGGAAAAGACTGCTTTCGGTGGATGTCCTTTCCAGTCTCAAATCCCTGAATAGCATATCAGAAAATAAATACTTGCCTAAAATAATTTTACTAGATGTGATGTAGTAAACTAACTTTAATACAGAACAGTGCAAAATATCCCTGATTTCCCAGAGCACATTCTTTATAGCACACAGTTTTGAAAACGTGCACAAGTTTTCAAATTAACATCCATAAACACCCTCATGCATAAAAACTAAAGCTGCAGAGGATTTTTTTCTTGTGGATAGCAAAGCTTATACCTCTTGAGTAGCTTTATATTTCTGATATATGTAGCAGATTTGCAGAGGCTTTTTGTGGGTTTCCATGGTAAACTGATCTCTGCATACAGGGTGTATCAGCTTCCCTCCCTCCCCACTTACCAGTAATTGCCCTCAACACCCTCATACATTCCTGTGGCACTGTGGGACAGATTTACATATGAAAACAGACTGTGCAGCTTTAGGGTTTTCAACCAACTTCAAATGGAAATTCACAATTACTGAACAACTAAGTAATAAAACTAAAGTTATCAGCACATTGCTTGCTGGTGAACAAGCACCAGTGACTGAAGTGTAGCTCTAGAAAACTGCAAAGTAGAAAGGCAAAAGCAGCTAATCCCCAAAACCATGAATATTTGGCAAATCAAGAGACTGATTTTCAGACAGGCTAAACACAAGGAGCTTCAACAGAAATTAATGCAACTGTTTCTGTCTGGAAACTTGGGAAAAAATTGTTCAAAGCGTTCAAGTAACAGGAGAACAGAGAGACCAGGAGATTTTAAATGTGTTGGATAAAGCAGGACAGGAAAAAAAAAAAAAAAAAAAATCAACAGAACATTTTTACTGGTTTGAATTACACACTCAGTTTGTACAGGTGATGCAGATTGCTTTTTCTTAATCTTCGTAATTTCAGCATCTACTTGAAAAACACTATCCTCTTCTAAAACAGGAAGCTCATCTTTTGTAGCTGAAATTGAGGAGTGTATAAAATGTCTTTTAGCACTATCAGAACTTCACTATAAAAATAGTTCTGCGGCTTAGAAAAGGAAAGGAGATTTTCTGTGGTTTTCTACTGTTCATTTCAGGACTCCTTATGAACAGCTTATTCATTCTGCATGACACTGGTAGTTAAGACACCACCCTGACCCTTCTTAAAATCCTCACTATTAAACGTCACCAAACAAGCACACAGAATTGCTGGCCCTTTCCACACACATAAAACTCCTGAGCAAATGCCTACAGAAAATTGTTGCATTCAGGCTGTACAAATCTACCACCATGTGAAAAAGAAGAAATCACTCCTGCAAGGCCTGTGTCTGCAGCAGTTCAAGAAAAGAAAGGGAAGAGTGTAACAGAGGAGTGGTGTTATTTCTGATAAGGTAATAAGCTCATACAGCAAAGACCCGTTTTATGTCAAATTATAGTCATTATTCTTACTAGGTAATATAAATTAAAACTTACTGGTCATGTTCAAATAATTTTACTGAGAGGGAGAAAAATTATCTCAAATTTCAGCTAAATATACCAAACTTTTTTCTTTAGTCTGTTATAGATCCTTGAAAAACCCGTGACTATGAAACAAGCAGAAAGAGGTATTAGTTACATTTTGATTAGAATGAAAACCAGATGTGTGGCGATTAATCACATTCAAGTTAAGACAAGCCCTCCCTGGTACAATGAACATAAGGGTTAGATCTGCTCCTTCAATACACCTGAATATGTGTCAGGTTACACCTTTGTTTTCACACCAGAATAGATATATTAGAGCAAACTCTGTGCTTCATTAACCCCTCATAAAGTCCAGAGATAAAATAATATCTAATTTATATTTAGAAAAATTCAATTCAGAGTCTAGCTAACTGAACTGGTGCTAATCATGACAATCATAAAGAATGTGAACAAAAACAGTATACAGAAAGAGAGCAAAGTTCGTTCATTCTCAGCTGCTCAAAGCAGTTAAGAGGAGTTCCAACACCAAAGAAATGCTAAAGAAGCATCCAGTACTGACTGAATGATAAAAATGACAGATAGAGTTCAGTGCAGAGAAGCATTCCATGTTTGGCTTAGTTTCTTCCACAAAATTATAGCCTTGAATTGAATTTTACCACTCAGAAGGTGCTCAGGTAATAACAGTTCTGTAGCAACTCTGCTTTTTAACTGCTTCAGAGCAAAAGGATCCTGGTAATTATCGTAAAAGGAATACAAAACAAAGCAGAAAGCATCTTACAATAATGTTTAAAAGAATTATGTATCTGCGTTTTCAGTAGTGGGTACATCTGAGAATCCCAGTCTCAAACACAATACATAGCAGAACTGGAAAAGATAGAGAGAACAAGGCTGATAAACAGCAAATAACTGCTGCAATGTTTTAAGTAAGCTTCACAAAGTGAAGACAGTCCACCTTCCATTGGAGGAATGGCCACCTAGGTCATTCCTAAGCTCTTTACAGGGATTTCTATCATGTAGAAAGATGACCTGGAGAGAAGGTGAGGAAGGAACTGAGACAGAAAGGATTGAGCTTTTAGCATAAGGTGAACCAGGAATTCCTTGTCCAATACAGCTACAGGGAATAAAATTGAAGTTTCAAGTCCAAAGCAACCAAAAACAGCCACTCCCTCACCCAGATGCAGTTGAACTGTTGGAAATCACACCTATGACATTTCCTATACATTGGAAGTTTGAAGAGTGTCAGAAAAGCAACTGGGCAGGTTCCTGGAAGGAGAATCCAGAGGGTGACCATCTGTGAGGGCATAACCTCACAGTCCCTGAGGCACAAAACTGCCAGAGGCTAGAAAACACTCTGGCCAAATACTTGCACTCTTCTTTATATCTTCACTTCAGCAGCTGTTATCAGCTGTTGAAGAAAGAAGCAGGAAGGATCGGGGAGCTGTCCTAGATGGACCTTTGATCTGATCCAGTAAGGCTATTTCATTATACGGCCCATTTGTGATTCACTTCATGCTTGTCCGTGTTTTTTAAGGGGGAAGATGAAAATCTTTCAGAAGCTATCAATTGGGAATAACCTAAACTTCTGTGAACTAATCCTCTACAAATTAAAGCAATCACCTTCACAGTTTATTTTGACCATTCAAGGTAACATAAAATAGCACTGCACTTAACTTGCACTCTACCTGTTCACTGTATGTGCTTACAACTTTGTATTTCATTAAAGCACCATAGCAAGACAATGTGTACATACCTTCCCTACAAATAGACGCTTCCTGAGGATGCTCAATTATTTCCCACTGAATTATTACCTCTTTATTTTTTTCCAAATCTGCAAACCCATGATGCAGGGGTTGGATAGAATATTACTGTTTCTACCTAGTTGCTAGGGATTAGGATGTAGTTTCATTTACTTTCCTTTTAGAAAACAGAGTAAGTTTGTATGTTTTTATCTCGCTATCAAGGAATGCTCCCACACATCCTGCCCATAGACTCCCTGCTTTCTACCTGCATGCTAGTCACCAGGCAAGAAACGCTAACATAAAGGGTGGGAAGCCAGGATTTCAAGCTCTTCATCCTAACTGCGCTACTGTTTTTCTTCCTAGAGAAAACAAGCTATGCCTGATAGGAAGCGATAAGACTGTAATACACTTCAATACTATCAAAGAGGCAAGAAAAAGGGAAAATTAAAAACACTGTCGTTGCCCACGTGCAAGCACTCAAAGAACAATGGTAAAATCCCTGTAGTATCACACAATCAAGGCAGAACTGATAGGTGAAAGTCACAATTTCACTATCTACCAAGCATCCAGCATGAAAGGGGTTCATTCAGACATGTGCCACAGCCACCTCTAGTAAGGTATTGCATTTAAATACCCAAGCTGTGCAGCTGCCCTGAAAACAGATCCCTTACTTTCTTGGCAAAGGGAGAAGGCAGGTACGGTGACAACCCACAAAGTGACTCTCTCCTCCTTTTCCTTGCTATTCATAGGAAACACAGAAAAGATCTTTCCAGCTGGGAGTTTAATGCCAAAATACAGCTGAGCTGACCCTCAAAGGGAGGGATGGGCAAGAGCCTGTGTGCATGGTGGGCTGCCCACTGGCCCATCCATCAACAGGCAGCAGCTGCCTCTGTAAACTGCTGGCTGCATGGCCTCAGGCTCAGATCAGGCAATATGAAAAAGTACAGCAGCAACAGGAGACACAAAAAGAGAAAACAAATCCTCCTCCTCAGTGTTCACAGCTTGGCAATGTAATACAGCAGGCTCTGCAATACAGGAAGCAGCTCCCTTGCTCTGAGGGAGGTCTTGTCAAAAACACCATGCTGGGAACTAGAGTAAAACTGTAACTTTCCTTTCTCCTGAAAAGGGCTGTGCCTGCACATCAGAACTCCAGGAAACAGACTGGTACAATACATCAAAAAGCACCATCTCGTTCAAGTGTTAAGACGGGTGCTCCATCAGGGTAGAATGAACTAATTCTCACACCAACCATCTTATAGGACATGAGGATTTGCCCAGAAAGATTCTTGTGCTCTAACATCTGGAATTTCTGCCTCATCCTAGCAAAGATCTTGGCCAAAACCACAGAGCCTTAGAGCCAATGGAAGTAGCTCATAGCCTGAATCCCTGACTCTTACTTGATCTTACCAAAATTCATTCCAGCACAGAATCATAGAATGGTTGAGGTTGGAAGAGACCTTAAAGATCACCTAGTTCCAAATCCCCTGCCATGGGCAGGGACACCTTCCACTAGACCAGGTTGCTCACCAATGGGAGAATGCCATCTAGAACAAGGATGAATCCATTAATTTAATTCAACAGAGATGAAAATTACTGGCAACAAATAATCCTTCAGGATGTTATATGAAGTTTATAGGATGGAAGCACTATGAATAACTTCACAGGAGTTATTCCGATAAGTAAATTTACATATACAAACCACATAATAGATCCTGATAGGAACTAGGAAAAAAGAAATCAGTGCAACTATTTTCAGAGCTTGGCAAAGAACCAAATTTCACTAAAAGCTGCCATCAAACAAGAATGTCTATCAGGACTCTGAAGATAGAAAACAGAAAGGGACAATGGAAAGTACATGTACCTCTCAGGCAGGCAGCCCCTCTCCCTAATCCGTTTCTTTTATGGTCAACAAAACAAGAGCAATTCAGGGCAGGAACATACTGAGATGCTCTCAAGTGCTCTCCAGACAGACCCTGCTCACCGATGACAGAAGGAGCCTAGCAGCTAACACAGCCAAGCAGCATGCCTGGCGTGACTGGGAGGCTGACGAGAGGCAGTGATACAGTGGTAAAGCTTCATCTAGAGACAAAGTTATTTTCCTCCATGTCCCACCATTAAGAGCAGCTTGAGAAATATGAAGATCAACAACTACAGCTAGCGCCTTGAAGCAAAATCTGCTAGTTAAATTAGCCTTGTAATGCCCCTACTTCTTTTCTGCAACAAAGACGAAAGCAGAAAAAAGAAAGAGAAAGAATACAGGTTCTCAGACTTCATAAAAGAGATGCAATTACAAAACTCCTGTGTAGAATGTGCTTTTCTGATTTTTTTTTTCCTATAGAGAAATTGAGGAATTGTTTGGGCATATTTGGATTGCTCACACTTCCTTTCCTCCACAGCAAGCATCCGTAGGTGCCAGCTGAAAAGTGCAGCTGGCACCTCAAGATAACAGGCCCTTAGTCAAACAGGCACTGCCAGCTCACAAACGGTCCTCTAGGTCCTGTCAGCTGCCACCAACTTTACATGTATTTTACTGGTGTGAATACAAGAAGATTCAATCTCATAGCTGTTGGGCTAGGAAAACTCCTAAAGTCCTAGTAGATATTTAAACGACTGAATGTTGACTAAGGAGCCTGAAATATGCAGCATACAAAACAAAATACCACACAACACCACCTGAAGTACAGATACACAACACAAAACAGCAAGACCATGGTGACAATGTGAGGACCACTAACCTCAGACTGAAAATCCAGGAGAGTGGGGGCACTCACATTTGAGTGCCCCACAGTGTCATTTAGGGTAGCCATGGATGCTTGGGTACTCACCACTTGTACTAACCTCTGGACAAAAGCAGAGTGTATGCTCACACCCACGGAGCTGTTCAGAGCACCCCTGTGGCTCCCCTTTCCCAGGGTACACCACCCCTGAGAATATAAAGGTACCCAGCTATTCCAGGAAATATATAGGGAGGATTTTATTTGCTCAACCACTTTTTTTTGGATCTCGATATTTTTCATATACTGGGAAATATACTATATTAGGATTAATAAAAATTATTAATTTACTGTTGCTGAAATGAACAACAGTTCTGAAGGCAGAACTTCTTCATGAGGCTTTTACGGGCTTTAACACAGTATGTGATTCTGTACCTTTCATGCAAACATACCCACGTTTTCTATAGCAAGTTCTTTTTTTTCCCCGTGCAACACTAAGCATTTCAGCATGCCAGACAGAATTAAAAAAAAGCAAGTAGGGAAGCCTCCTGATGTGTTTCTGAGGCAGTTATAGGGAACTACTCATGCATGTGCCTCTAAGCAGCAAGAAGCAGAAAAGCAATGACAGCTGGCTGTCATATTGCCGGCATCATCCTCTCCCCCGTGCTCGGAAAAGCTCATCCAGCCCCCACACCCTGCAGAATAAGCTCTGATGCTTATAGGGCTGAGGAAAACCCCATCCCTCATGCATGGGTGAGATCAATCCCAGGCCTCCTCCTGTGCCCAACCTGCTGAGAAACTTTCCACACTCTCAAGCTGTCCCTGTTTCACACAAAGTAAAGCGATAAGCAAATCTCTCCAGTGGCATTTGATGCTGAACAGGCTCTTAAATGGATGGCAAACCTAAATTTAGGGTTATGGAAGTAGTAAGGAACACATCCAACATTTGTATTTTCCCCCACAGCACAGCAACAAGTTAACTGAATACACCAGTTTTAGGCATTCTGAAGTTATAACTGGCCTTCAAAGCTGAAGCGTAATCCTTGTCAAAAGCCACAGGGAGAAATAAACCTGCAGAAACAGGTATTAATAGTTGTTTTATTTTAAAGCACACAGTTTACTAACACACTCCTCTTCATGTTCTAATAGTAAGACCAGAGCTAAATATTTAATGTCTGAAAGGTTAAAAGAAACCTGATACATAACTTCATGCATACCAGACTCTTCTCAAACTGCTAAATATGAATTGACAGAGCTTATGACATCCTACCACTTACAATAGCACGTAGCGCAGCCACAGTAGCTTCTGCTGGCATTTTAAATTAAAAGGTTGTAATTTTATCTCTTTGGAGCCTAACTTTTTAGGTGACTTGTTGAGTCTTAAGCAGCAAGAGAGAGACTTAAAGGAGCTGTTATTGCTATTAAAATATAGATGCTCCACATAAAAAAAAAAAACAGCCCCCAAACCCAGGAAAAACTCATAAAACGGCAGCTTTTGATTAAAAGTAACACTTGAAGACATGAAGAACTGTGAAATAAAGGAAGTCTGCTGCATTACATGATGTTTAATAACATTTCTGATACTGAAAATTAAATACTAAAAAAAAAAAAAAAATCCCATCTGTCTTTCCTTTTTCCAGACAGAGATACCATGATCTCCTTAATTTCATCAAGCTCATACAAGTCCAAAACTGTAATGCTGTAATGACAAGGAGTGGTGGGATTCCTCCACCACTGATGACCACATCTGACCATGGCACGATCTGAGCCCAAGCTGAGCATTTTATTTAAATTCTTAAGGCACCATCACAGTATTTTGTATTACAGCTCACATTTTCTTCTCGGCACTCAGCAGATTTCGTGGATACCTCCCTTAAAAGTCTTCCAGGAAATTACATGAGGGAACTATGCTACCTATTTAAATAGGGCTCCTAAGTCTTTGGAGTATTTCTTTTGAGAAAGATAAATTGAGAGGTGCCCAATTTGCAAATTAAATCATCCTAATTTCTACAGAAATAAAAGGAGCTGCACATGAAAAAGATTAAAAGGATATAAATGAGAGAGGAATAGGATAGCTGAAGGCAAGGCAAGAACAGTACACATTACTTGAATGCCACAATGAAAACGTGATACAGAGCAACTATTTCTTGGCTGTTGAATTACGAGATAGTGCATTTCACATTACATATAGTGAAAAAAGTTAATAAACCAGATTAAAAAAAATATCAGTCCAACAGTGTTACAAAACCACATGTATTTTATATCACCTTTCACTATGGTCTTGAGATGGTAACAAAACTCAACCCTCCATTTGGTAGGTATAAGTACTGAAACCATAGCCCTGGTCTGAAAAGATGATACCTGCATACTTGGCTTCATAGTGAGCTCACAAAAAGTTAGCAAGTGGCATCCGTTTGAAGCATGACTGACCGTAAGTTTGCTCATTTTGCTTACAATTTTTGAAGATAAGGAGACTGAAGCAGACTGTTAATGTTCAAACATGCACTTTCCGACCTTGTGTTCCTATGGCATTCTCCTTTTTTTAAGCTCATATCATAAGGCATATGGGACTATGCATCCATCTGTGGCACATGGTAGTCAAGTAACAGATCAAAACTGCCCATTAAAGAGCAGAAATCAGACATTAAATGAATGAGAACAACCTACCATACCACAGAGAATACAGTGAGGAAATGTTTCCCTATTTGTTCCACAGCAGTGCCCACAGTAATGGACAAGGGAAGGTGGGGGGGGAGGAGTGGGAGGAGAAGAGGGAGGAGAATCAGCCCAGACACTCTCTAGACATGTAGAGGTTTTGTTAAATATTTTGTTAGCCCTAAACAGGGTATGCAAATTTTGCCTTATGCCAAAACATCTTCCAGGCTTCCACTCAAAAGCATTACACGTAATGGATTCATTTTGAAGAGAAACCTCCTTTCCATAGTAGCGTAAGTCCTTCCTTTATGAACCAACATCATTTCTGCTCTTTTATTACACTAGAAGTAAATTATAGAAAAATAAACAGCACTAATCCAGTACTTTCTTTACCCAAAAATTCTGGAAAGTGAGAGCCACAGCTTGCATTGCAGCTGCTTCCAGGATCATTATGTAGCTCCTTAAATTTCAGCAATCCATTATTAAACATAAAAGCTAGAAGATAAAAATTATATATCTCATTTTAACGCAGTCTATAGTATACGCACTTAGTGACTGCCAGTAAATCAATGCAAATTCTGTCCACAAATCTTACAACATCTCAGGGAGGTAGGAACCATACTTACCCTAACTTCACTTGAGCAAAATCGGCATCCCTCTGCCTTCCTTACAAATCAGTGGCAGGGCTGAGAACGACACCTCAGAGAAATTGCAACATTTCCTATTCCAAACCCACAGCTTTTAAGTAGCAGCTCCTAATTTCTCTTCCATAATTTAGTTGCTAAATATTGTTTTGTTCTAAAAGACTTTGCAGAATAAAGTTTAAAACAGGTCTGAGTACTGCATGGTTTCAACAGAACTAATCTGAACAGAATTATTTGTTTGGTTTGTATCTTCTGGACAGAAGAGGTTTAGATGGAAGCAGGAAACCAATCATTCTGTTCTCTTCAAAGTGTAAAGTTAATTTATTTGAAGATATTTGATATTACAGTATCACAGTATGCCAGAGATTGGAAGGGACCTCAAAAGATCATCTAGTCCAATCCCCCTGCCGGAGCAGGAACACCTAGATAATGTTACACAGGAATGCGTCCAGGCGGGTTTTGAATGTCTCCAGGGAAGGAGACTCCACAACCTCCCTGGGCAGCCTGTTCCAGTGTTCCGTCACCCTCACTGAGAAGAAGTTTCTTCTCAAGTTTAAGTGGAACCTCTTGTGTTGCAGTTTGTACCCATTACCCCTTGTCCTATCATTTTTTGCTACTGAGTAGAGCCTGGCTCCATCCTCGTGACACTCCCCCTTTATATATTTATATACATGAAGTTAACTTTTCCCCCCTAGTTATGGGCTTGAACATGCTGTGTTTCAGCCTACAGCAAAATGAGTTCAACAGTCTGAACACTGACGTTAAAAGTAAGAACCGCTTTGTCTGTCAATACAAATATCTATAAAATAAGCGGGAAGTGCAAATAGCTAAAAAGGGGAACTACATGGAAACTAACAACAGCTACTGATGTGAGAGCTTGCATGAAATTTATTTTATTTTCCTTTTATGAAAAATATACAAACCCCTACACTTCATGAAATTTAGGATATCCCTTTGAAAACCTGGGGACTGTTTAAAAAAAAAAAAACAGTCAAGCAAGTTTATCACATTCATACCTAGGTATAGAGCAGTAATAACAGTTTCTATAGATTTCTACCTTCCCAAGATGGCTACAGCCACCCCTCAGCAAGCCACACAAGCCCCAGCCAAGGGTCATGAGCTGTGATTTAGGAGAGACTAATGCCCAGACAACTCCCAAAGTGAAAGAATGGCTGCATTAAGTACAAGTGATGCTGAAGGGGAGATCTGCACCTCAACATATACCTGCAAAATCCCAAGTTGCACAGCACCATCAACAGCAAAACAAACTGACGATGCTGCCTTGATCATTAGGTGAAAACAGAACAATAATGAAGATTAGCAGCTCTGAAATGGATGTGATTCTTCTCCAAGTTCTCTCTACCTGCTGCATACACACAGAGTTCTTTAAGCATTCAACCACAAAGAGCTCCAACAGGTGACAGAGGACCAACCTTGGCAACATCTCTAAAATTACAACTAGAGACAATTGCTAGGCTGCACTCATTTATTGAGCAAGTACTTGTCAAAATCTAACTGAAGAACATGGAAGTTGTTCAAAAATGCCTAAATCACAGAAAGGTTTGCGTTGGAAGGGATCTTAAAGATCATTTAGCTCCAACTCCCATGCTGTGGGCAGGGACTCCTTCCACTAGACTAGGCTGCTCAGAGCCCTGTCCAACCTGGCTTTGAACACTGCCAGGGATGAGGCATGATCCGTTATTTGCTTACTTTTCTTCAGAACAAAAGAACACCACACATCAAAATCCCTCAATCAAATCCACAGAGACCTTCTCATAGTAGATACTACTGTTGTTATCAGTTACTTCCAGAGGAGTCCATTTTAGGGATCCATTAAGAGCAGTTATAAACAATTTAAAAATATTTTTTCTCATTCATCTCAGATGTTAAATTAATAACTTTTCTTTCTGTTTAGATTACAAAAGAGGTTGCAAATATAGTCCTAACAACAGGAACATGACCCTTTTTGACAAAGAAGCTTTTAGAAACTGCAACTGCAGAATACTGCGGTAATTTCAAGTTAATTTGCTAATTTACTTAGGACTTCCTTTTTTATGATATTTTAGCCATCAGCAGACATACAGTACTTTCAAAGCACTGGTAGATGCAAAGAATGCAAGCATGTTACCTTTTATATTTCCTTTTATTAGAATTTTTTAGTATTCAAAAAGACATGTGTTTAACCTAAAACAAATATAAACAGCCTTGTGTTGGGATCTGGGAAGCAAAGTGTCATACTCCCTATTTTTACTTCTGGCTTTTACAAGGAGATTGTTTTCTTTAAGGTACCACTGAAGATGATTCAGGATTTTTGTTTGCTTTTTTAGAAACAAGATTTGTTTCAAATCTCACTATGTTTTAAGAGTCAAAAACAGATTCCTTCTCCCTTGCAAATTTTTACAATCTGCAAGAAAAGGGAATTATGGAAATCTAAGTTGTCAGAATTTCTGCAGAACTTCTTGGTGCAAGTGCAGTCAGATAAGATTTCACATTTTAACACAAAGCTTCCCACAGACAAAAAGCATCCCACTAGCACACTCCTTTCATTAGCAGTCCTTTCAAATCTGGAACAAGCCCCTTTAAGGCAACAATCCACCACTTTAAAGCAACAACCCACTGCTAATGGAGCCTTTATCTGCTCTACAGCTTCTTGGTCCTTCTTGCTACAAAGCCTATTTTAAGGATTATAATTTAAATGAAATATGCAGAGACAAATCTTGGAAATTTCTCTACAGGATGGGACCAGAAGTTACATGATGAGATCACAGAAGGCAAATTGCGGGTTATGAGGACATACCACAAAGGAGGCTGACTAAAAGTATGCAGGAGGAGTACAACAAAAAGTCTAACATTTCAGTTTAAGGAGGTGTACATTTTTAAAGCAAACCCACAAGCTATTTATACAGATAGATTTTTCACAAAGTAATCAATCTGATCTGGGAACCAGGGAATTTTTTACTTAGAGCATCTGTGTTCCCCATTCTCAGGAAAGAACATTTAAATAATCTTAAAAACCTGAAAAAGGTATTTTTACCATGGCCCTCACAGCTATTTCATGTTTCACTCAAATTGAAAGAGAGCTGAGCCAGGTACTGCCAATCACATCTGGAAGCAGGCCTCAGTACTGTGTGTACCTCCCTAGCGAGAACTCGAATTATTCTGTTAGAAAAAGGCTAACCCTTAAACCCCCCCCCCCCAGCTCTGTCATTCCTTTTCACACTTTTTCAGTTTGCGTGATGTCAGTTTACATCTAATAAACATGTTGTTTATTATCTTCATTTAAGCCAGAATTTTAACCAAGTTACAGCAAGAGTCATAGGAAGCGTATCGTGATTACAAATCCATAATGCATGCAGGGTCTCTGTGCAGCACTATTAAATCCATTAATCACTGTCTTTTCTGTCCCAGTTATGCTAAGAAGGTATTCGATAAAGCAATTTCAACTCACCTCTCTCTCCTGTTACCATCAGCGCAAAGAAGGCAAAACCACAGCGCTTCCGACAAATTCTCAAGGCACCTCTTTTGTTCCCTTTAAATTAAATCCGAATTGGTTGCACGTTTTGCTGAACTGCTAATGCTCTCCACATGTTCTCTCTCTCAAACTGAAAATGTTTTTTATTAGCAATGTCTAACACTGAACAGAAAATTGTAAAATGCCCTTAAAACAACCCAAAGTACTTCTCTTCCTTGATACTTTAATTTGAACATATCAGTCACTACTTGCCCAAAAGTGCCCATAGTGCCACTATTAATCTTCCTTTAGGAAAGTCTTCCAATTAGATGTTTTCTCTTAGTGCATTCAGCAACTCCCTTACCAAAAGAAAGCTATTTATATTAAATTCAACAAGGTATTTACTTAAATCAGAAAGTTTTAAAGTATGAACTACAGGAGCTTCACAGTGCTTTCTCTCCATGGCTATGAGAACTCTACTCCAGCACTCAACACACTGCAAACACATATATATGCCAGACAGATGCAATACAATAATGATATTTGCAGGGAGAAGCATCTCAAGTGATGCAATAACACGGATTGTAGGCACAAGCTTCACTCTGACCTCAGAGAATGCAACACGACACTCACATTTCCTTAACAAGAATTGCACTGGCTTTTCTACACTTAATACTATTCTCGTAAGAGGACAAACCACATTTTTTCCCCAGTTCAGTCCATGAGTCTTAACTTCTCCGCAACAAAATGCCAGATACAGTTACAGACTCAAGACACAACTTTGTCTTCGTGAAAGCAATGTGGGAAGGATCTTGCATCTCAAGCACCTGGAAGGACAGGTCCTTCCAGCATGTTCAATAGATGCATAAATATTTGGAGAACTTAATCATATCTGCTGTAATACATGCAACAAGTCTCCATAATGGATAACAGAAGGGAAAACTAGATGGAAAAGAGAACTAGCTGCATACTTCCTACATTACAGAACAAATCAAAACAGCTGGCTTCTAACTAGCTCCTAGTTACAACTAGCTTACAGCTTCACTCAGGTACCCCACAACAAAAGGGGCTCAGAAAAGTATTTATGGCTACATTTCACAGAAGATATCTTAAGAATGAGAGGATGTCAAAAAAGACAATCCAAAATGCTATGTGGAAAGGCTGGGCTATTGCTACTAACACTGTGGGTTAAAGCAGATGCCTTAACAACAGGGGCTAGAAAAAGCCACCATGCAGCATGGCAGCTATTGTGTCACATACTTGGGAATAATCCACTGCAGATCACCCACAGAAGGATGGGAAAGGGTGGGCACACTGTCGATCACTTAAGCACAGTGCTCTGGTAGATCTACAACTGCCCATGTGAAAATGCCAGTGGAACAAGATTGTAAAGTAGTTATAAAGACTAATAATGAAGCTATGTTCTATGTTCAGCAACACGTGGAATAATATACTTGCACACTCTTTAGGGTTCTCACTGGATCAAGCTATGAAATGTAATACACACAAATATCTATGCAAATTATTTTTAATATATAGACAGATAAAAGAAAGATATTGCATAAATACAGGAGGGAGCTATAACCATACAACAATGTAATTTTCTAATGGAAAACATTTTAAATAATCAATTGAGGGGTTTGTTTTGGGTTTGTTTGATTTTTGAATAATAAACTGGCACAATGGAGAAGTAACATTTAAAATACACCTTGCAACATTTGCTGACCTTCCAAGCTACAGTACTCTGAGCAATCCCAGGCCAATACATGCATTCAGAATTACATCAACCTTTGTTATTTGCATTCTTCTTGTATTACATTGTATTAACACATGAAGTTAATGTTGAACTTATTTTGGCAGATTCATTTTAAGTCACTGTCATGGGTCCCTGTCCAAAACTCATCCTCACTATTGAAAGCAACACTCCCAATTCCCCATCACGCAGGACATGTGGTTTAAAGGAGAACATGGAACTCTGTTGGGCTAGGTAGTGCATCCAGATCCATAAGAGTAAATGGTGCCATTTCTCTCTGAGACCACATCAGATTTGGAGGGAAAACTACCAAGAAGCAACAAATGGACAAATGAGGGAGCAGCCACAGACACAGCTGTCCAAGCAAGGGCATCATGAATAAACCAAGTCACTGTCCGGGAAGAGTGGAGCTTTTAAAAAGCTTTAAAACTTCACTATAACCAAGTTGCTCTGAAACCTTCCATTTAGTTTCAGGGCTAAAGTTTCTGGCACTGTTAGTGTTCACCCTGTAAAGCTACATGCTCATTTGCACAGGCCCTTATCAAGGCTTTAGCTATGCCCCGTAATTGTTCAATGCATTCAAATTAAAATTATGTTAAGACCTAACTAAATACAAACAAGGAAAGTCATAAGGTTGCCAAAAATACCAGACTTTTCCCACAAGGTGTCAACTCACAATAAATCTAATTTGAATAAAAGGTCAAATTTCACAGCCTGAGATTATAAAAAAAACCAACACAACAATTTAGTGTCAATGTATGTGATTTAAGGATTGATCTTGCCCCACTAAGGCCTTTTAACATCAATAAGTTCAAAAGTACATCAGTAATTTACAATTAGTTATGTCTCTGAACGAAACTGGTATCAGCAATAGTCTTTTGCTACTAAAAAACTGCAGATATTGCAGTCTGCAGTCAAAACACATTTTATTTTTTTAAATTACCTCTTAATTAATCCTGACAATTTAATCAGGATCAAGCCACAATGGGGAAAGTATTTAGGAGATATTTATATATATATAAATAGACATATATACATATTTTTAGGAGATGATATTTAGGAGAAAATTTGTTCATCCGTGCTGAAAATCCTTAATGTGAACATAAGACAAGAACTCAGACAGAGGGGGAAAAAAAGAAAGTAGTAATGCATTAAATTGAGATGCTTAAGAGTGACTAGCATCAATAGGGCAGAAAACAATGCTCTAACTTCCACACTCAAGTTATTAAGCTGTATTCCTTCCTTGCCTTGCTTAAAACAAAACACAAAAAAACCCACACCATCCCACTTGGCATGGGACTTGTTAGAGCTTCCCAAGTCTCAAAATATTGGCCTGTAGTCATTCTCTGACACTAAAGCCCAATGGGTTCCCCAGAGATCTGAAGTCAGTAAAGATGGAAAACTTTATCTGGACATCTGAACATAAACACTTGTGTATTTTCCACAATTTAAAAGTACAACGTGAGGAAGAAATAAAAATATATAAATAAATTGGTCCACCTTCCAAACGGGAGAGTCTATTTTATGACAGGAAAGCTATTTCTTGACGCCTTTCAGCTGTTCAGAGCAAAGTAGAACCTTGAATGAAAGGATGACAGAAAGCTCTGTGGCAAGGGTACTTCAGAACAAACCACATCTTCTCAGAAAGCAGTCCTAAGCTACCTACTGGAGACTTTGCAAACTCAGTAATATTGCTAATCACAGTGCTCTCCATGGATATTGTGGAGACTGAGAAAAAACAGTCAAAGCAACATGGTTTCATTCGATGTGACACGCTCTCAAGATTGCTCTAACTCCTGACTTCTATTCCAAATGTGCAGCACATATTTTAACCTCTAAACCTAATGTTTTTATTGCCAAAAAGACGTTAACAGGCAGCCGATGTGAAAGTACACACAAAAGGAAGAAAAGTACCCACTGTGCCAGTGGGTAACAGCCCTCTTACCCCATGACAAGTCAAACTGTCAGGCACAGGTCATCAAGCAAGGCCAGTATTGACAGCCACAGAGTGTTCCTGACCCTTTCAAACTACCCCATACCAAATGTGTATTTGATATGTAAAAATGAAAAAGAAGAGAGAAGAAACCACATTATATCAAGCTATGGGCTGAAACAAAAGCTTACCCTAAAAAACTAAATGTCAGCAGGGGGGTTGGAAATCAGAACCAGATTTTGCATTTGGCTTTTCTGCCTACAACGAACAAAGCCAAAAGCCCATATCCAAACACACCTCAGCTTGAGGAGTCTGAAATCTGGACTTGCAGCCTCGCTTCCTCTATACTCACTGCTGAATGCATCACTGCTGCCAGAGTATAACAGCACCTGACAAAGGATGACACTTCCAAACAGGAACAATTAAAATACATGCACAGCAATACGCCTAATTGCCCACAGTGAGCTTGAATGCAAACAGGTAACAACAAAGCAAGCACACATGAAAGCTCAGAACCTGGTGTGTTCCAATTCCTCGATGGCTGCACTCTGGAAAAAAATATTTACATGAGAATTGTTTTTATAAAACCTCAGTCCAGGAAATGTGAAAACTTGCCTCGCTCCACTGGCCTATTTTGCCAAGTATATTCCCAGACTGAACAAGAACAAGCTTCTTCAAAGTGCTGCCAATTTCATTAGACTTCGAAGTATCTCTGTTTCTACTCTAATACTTAACACAAAGGCTTGTTCTACTGTTCTTCCTCAAGTTAATGGTAGTAGAGGAGAATCTATTCCTGCACGAGGCAGCCTAGAGATCGCTCTCAATGGGAGGTATTTGAGGAATTCTGTAGGTTGCTTATGCTCAGTTCAGATTCCCAAGAAAGGCCATTTCATAACATGTCCTGGGGGCAGAGGATAGAAGTTTAGTTGTATTTAAAGCCTGAATCTTCCAACAGCAGTAGCACTGTAGAAATAATACAAAACTCTGACTTTCTCCCCCTCCTTTTAAGGAAAATATCTATATTTCAATGCTTCAGCTACGAACTCTTGAAGCAGCAACAAGCTAAACATATTAGGGTGTGAAATCTATTACGGAGAAGTTGAAAACAAAACCGGCAAGTGTGGCACATACATATAGGATTTTCTTCTAATTTTTTTAAACCAGCCACTCATAACATCTATCACAATATTACCAGAACTTGAGCATTACCTTTGCCACTAACAGTCAGCGAAACGTTCTACTCTGCAAAATGCTGGAAAACATATTAACATCATCACAGCACATCAGCCTCCGTTTACGCAACCTTAAAGCTCTTGTGACACGCACATTATGACTTTCATTAGACTTCTCCTCGTGACAGCATTGTTTTAAGCAGAGGTTTTAAGACACTGACACTGTGATAATGACAAATATGTGGCCAAGATCTGCAAGATGTGAAGCAATGAACATTACATGCACAAGTTAGCTGTCAGCCAACAATTTTTCAGAACCGCTTCCCAATTCAGAACAGTCTTTAGGCACACACAAAGGCTCTGACAAGACAGATAATCCAAGATTCTCCAAAGCACATCCAGCCATCTCACCCCACTGTCAAATGCTATGCTTCCCTCGGCTGTTTAACATACTTTATGAAGGGTAATGTAACTAATACCACCTAATTTTAACACGCAACAAACAGAACAAATAAATCAATTTATTGGCCGTTATCCTCAACTTGGAACACAGCAAGTCTGATTCATACTCCTCAGATTTACTTCCCAGAGATTGATTCTGTTTATTTGCTCTCGTTCAGGCATGTGGAACTTCACTTACCAATGCAGGCATGAACTCTCACCGACAGCTGGGTCCTCAGAATTATACTGTGCTTCTTGCCCCTCCTAAAAAGAGAAGAGGGGAAAAAAAAATACATAAAGATGTAGGGAGGAGGTAGAAGACTTGGGACAGAAGGAATGAATTTGAACCTAAGAAAAAAGGTTAGGGACTGAGAGAAGGTATTACGAGTTGTACTTGCTTCTCATCATCCAACTCTATTTTAATTGGCAATACATTAATTTTCTGCAGTTAAAGCCTGTGTTGCCTTTGACAGTAACTGATGAGTGAGCTCCCCATCTTTATCTCAGCCAATGACTTTTTTCATCATATTTTCCCTCCTTTTTGTTGAGGAGAGGAAGCAAGAGCAGTTTGGATGGGCAGTTGGCCAAGGTCAACCCACCACAATGACTCACTCTAGAAATCCATGTTAGAGAAGTACCAAATGATGACTGCACATTTAAATTTTCACAGAAATATTTTAAATGTAGGTATAAGTTAAGCATAAAAGACAATGCAAGATTAAGCAAGACATTGCTTACTCTTTCATACATTTGCTCATTTACCTTGATCAGTCTTTAACTCACAAAGACTGATGTATTTTTCATGTAAAGAGGCAAAACTTTTTCATGTAAACATTTTTCATGTAAAGAGGAAAAAAAAAAAGAGTCGTCGTCCTTCATTCTGGCTCTCAGTTCCATCACAGTCTTAAATGGAATGACTCCATCTTAGTTAGCTGCTACATTTCTTATTAGTTTTTCAAATTGAAGAAATGCAGTTAATACTTATCTGGACAAGAGCACTATTCTTGATTTCTATTGTGCTATACCTGCAAACTGACATTAGGACATGGCTAGTGACTTGCCCCTGCATCCAAGCCTGCTCATCTGGTGGAAAGTAGGAGGGTAAGAAAAGCCCTCATGTATTTTCTATTTATAGAGAAGCATATTCTTCCTCTTTTCCCTGAAACTAAATATGCAATTGCTGGGCAAGCAGCTCCAGGGGGGCATGCTTGAGAAGGGAGTGTGGACCCGATAACCTCCTGTGGTCCCTTCCAACCTCAGCCGTTCTGTGACTGTGAATTTATTGTGGGAAAACATACAAGAAGCAAAAGTGGTTTCAGAACACAGGTGCAGCTTAGCATGTACCAGGCAAACCCTAGATCCACTTGTATATACAACTTACAGGCAAATTTAATACCAGCACAACCTCTCAGTTATACACTTTACAGCTCTGCTAAGAGATTTCAGGGCAAAACCCTTCACAAAGACACTCAGAAGAATTTTCCACTGGCTGTAATTTGACTAGACCAAACCCACTAAATTCCAGATAACAACAAAAGTTCCTCTCCACCTGATTGTTTTCCTGCCCACAGTTGTTTAGAGGAACACAAACATTTCTCATTATTTACTACAAAAGAACATGTTTTATATCATCTCCCTGAAAAATTTGCAGGGGAAGGCAGGTCAGTGAAGTAGTGACAGATACTTTCACAAAAATATTGTTCTTAAAAAAAACACAGGAAAAGCACATTAAGAAACTGAAAAAAAGTAGTTAACATGGAACTATGTACCTGCTTGTAGAGGCCCCAGTTCCAATTTCAGGATGGCAACCTTTCTCTAGAGATTAAATAATTAAAAAAAAAACAACAAACAAAAAACTATAAAACTCCAGTTTTAAATCAAATTGCTCTTTAATGGGTCTGCTTGAACATCAGTAGTGCAAAGGAGGGAAAGGGCAAACCTTCTCACTTCTGTCTGAAGTGCAGAGCAGCAACATACTATTCTGACCAACAAGAGCTGCCTGCAGCCTAGATTTTAAAGATTCCTGGAGCAGTTCTAGGTTTAGGACTGACTCCCTGCCCACCTAAACTCCTCCTGCCACTCTGGTTGGACACAGTCTTTTCCTGTGCTCGCTCCTGCAGATTTTTAACAGCTGCCCCTTCCCACTGGAGCACAAGGACTCCTCTGGAATATTTAATTTGCAATTGTTGCACAGGGTACCAAATTGAAAATACCAATTGTAGCTTTGCTTACTGATATATAGCCTCACACAAGAGTCATTACCGTCTTACTATGGTACACTGTAATTCTTTGAAAGACAATAAAAGATCTCTAAACCTCTCCTCCTCTATTAGTAGCTGAGACAAAAGGAAGAAATCTCTTTTATGGAAACAAAAGAGGAAGAACTCAGGGTTTAGGGTCTCCATCTGGAACAAAAAAGGAACCATTTTCAATTTCCTTCTTGCCACAGCTCCCCTGCCCAGCTGTGATCAAGTAAAGCCAAGCCACCAAGGTGTCAATCTGCCACATCAAAAGCCAGGACTCAGCTACTCTGAGGGTGTGAGCTTAGTTTCTCCTACCCCTTCACATGGAAGATTTATCTAAAACAGGACACTGGCATAGTAGCCTGCTACTTTGGAACAGCGACCACTGAATTCCCTCAGTGCAAAGCTGCACTTCCTAGTATCTGCCATTTCCAATTGAAAACAATTTTCATACAGAGATGTTCTTGACATGCTTTTTTTCATTTAATAACAGTAGTAATACTTACACTGAGCAAGCATAAAGGATAAGAGTTTTGGATCTTCCAGTCAGAAGTAAAACTGTTTGTGTTCCCTTTCCCCCACCCTTGCCTAGGTAAGAAGTATGAAGAAAGAGTGGCTGATGTTTCTGGTTTTCCTCTCCCAAGATTTATCTTAGAAAACCAGTTAAGCCAGTAACATAAAGCTCATCTCTTCCAGTTTCACAGATTATTGATTAGGAGCAGGCAGACTAATTTCCAATTCCTAGTACCACAGAGCAAGCATTAAGGATAGAGTTAGCCCTGGCATGTATTCAGGAAAGCAGAAAAACAGATGGAATAAGTAAAAAGCTGATGTCCCTGTAGAGTGATGGGGAAGGAAAAAGCCCAGTGTTCTGCAACCTGTAAATCCATAGATGGATCCCCAAAAGCCAGATATTATATCCAATACTTGACTTTCAAGGTACTGGTGTGAGATATATAGAAGAGAACCTTATTCCAAACCTTTAGCACACGCAAAGGTATGCTTTAAAGCCTCCCTGAGATGTGGCCATTATGCTGAAACTCAACTCTATGAACCACTGGCCATCCTTGCCCCTGACTACCCATAATTCTTATCTGTAATCTATCACAAACCCATCTTATCTCCAAATTCAATACTCAGCTTTAATTTGTCAATGACTTAAATTCCAGAGTTATCAATAGGTACTTCAAACTTAAAAAAATAATAATTCTATATATACATATATATACACACACACAGTAGTTTATCACTTCTGGTTTAATTTCAGTTTGAAAATATCTATAGTCAGAATCACATAGGGTATTCCATTATTGCAATGACTGGAAACTAAGAACAGTATTGACAACATTTTGATAGATACTTCCAGTTAATAATAAGCTCTTGACAACTTACCCTATAACAATTCTGCATCTATGTCTGCCTGATGTAACAGCCTAACCATTATGAAAACTTAACACAGATGCTGTTCTTCATGGAAAGCTTTCAAAGCACACATTTAACACATGCTGCACATTTTGTTACAGCCTCTCACAGCACTCAGATTTCTTGGTGGACTGTCAGACTTCTCCAATAATCACGTGTTTTTTTCCAAAAGGAGTAGCTCAATGAGCATCCAACAGCAATCCCTAAGTGCAAGGAGTCACTGACTCCCACAAGAGAAGCCCGGACATCGGATGCCACCAGAAGCAAGCGTGTGGCAACAGACACACTCTGTAGAGCATTATTTTTGCAACTGGCTCTCACATTCTCATTTCAGCACCCATGCATTTCCATCTTCACTTGCACGCACCCTTCATGGAAAATGCTGCTACAATGGCATATTGCCTCACAGTCAGTTGCTTCATAGTTTAAGGTGCTCCACATCAGCAGCGAAAAACAAACTATTCCTTGTTGAATGCACAGAGATGGAATTTTTGCCAGAGTTCAAGCACTTGAGTCTATCAGGTTTTCCCTGAAAGAGATCTGCAAGCCAGCATACACACAATAAGGAAAGTGTTTCTTAACCTGCTCTTAATCAGACAGCAAAAATCCAAGGCTTTGATTTCAAACCTGTTAAGATACAGTTTGACTGCAGTTTCAATATGATATGTTTCTCTATTCAACTACAGATTCAGGAGATGCAAAAAAAAAAAAAAAAAAAAATCTGACACTTAAAATATGTTGTATGAAAGCCAAGTCTTGAAAGAGAGAGAGAGAGCACACATGTGCATGGAGAGAGACATTAAAAGTCACTCTGAAAGTCCTCTGAAAATCTTACCCGAACAAATAACCTTTTTGAAGCTCTTCACAGACCATCATCCAACAATCCAACTGTCATGTTCAAGCTCATGTTATCCTCATTGAAGAATGGAAACAAAAGAGCTCAGGAAATAAAATAAATATTTTAAAAGTGTTTTAAGATTCATCTCCAGTACACTTCAACGGATGACAGCACTCAGTAACCTATTCTGGTACATGACAGGCAGTTGGAGGCAAACACATGCACTCATCTTTAAATGAAGTCAGTGAAATACCCTTCCTTACCTCAGTTTTTCCATCTAAAAACTTGTGTGTGAAGTCAGAATGTGTCTGCATTCTGTTCTTGCAACACATCTGCAATTCACCTAATTATTTAACACAGTGATTTTACTCTGAGCATTCCTGGACAGTAACACATTTACTAAAGTAACAATCACTTGACAGTAGCGGTTAAAAATAAATAAACAGACACTATTCAGATGCCTGTTCACTCTTCATTAAAAAATAAAAATAATTAAAGCTTGACTAATCCAGGTAGCAATAATCCTAATAGCATATTCCCTAACCAAAAACTGGGCAGGCAAAATATTGCAGGTTATTGGTATAAGCAAGAGCACGCTGAGACTTGTATGTGTTTTTTCCCCTGTGGATTATTTCTATATTATGCTTTGTGTTTATCAGCATGAATTTAACAACTAACAGGTTGATGGGGCTTTGAGCAACCTGGTCCAGTGAGAGGTATCTCTGTCCATGGCAGGTGGTTGGAACAAGATGATCTTTAAAGTCCCTTCCAACCCAAACCATTCTATGATGCCCTACCAGCTACCTATATGCCACACAAAAAAATTCCCTGCCAGCTACCTATATGTCACATGTGAATGCCAACAAGAGGAAAAGCACCCTGGCCCATGTAACTGTGCAAATAAGGACTATATACAGACTGGCACTGGGGTGCTGGGTTTTTACATCCACTTGCTTTACGCAAACACAACATTTACTAGGCAAGGTTTTCATCCTCTCTTCCTTTTTTAAATTAGAAAAAAAAAAAAATAGGATGGAAGAAGAAGGAAGAAAAAATGAGAAACTCAAAGGGGTTAAGTGAAACATTCAAGGGATTCAGCAAGTACGCATTATAAACCACAGTAGTAATGCCCAATTACTTATTGCTAATGTATTCTGGGTACATGTTGGTAAAGGTCTGGGTGGAGTCTTCTGTGCACCTCACCACAAGGCAATAACTTTTGCCAAAAGACAATGAATCACTTTCACACACTGTGAAATGCAGCACGTTAAATGGTGGAACATTTGGTCCATTTGTCCTTTTTAGTAGTTTGTATGCAAGCAAACCTCAGACGCTGGAAAATGAGCATCCCTTTTCCCCACTCTCTTCCCTATTTTCTGACTCACAGAAACATAGAATCATAGAAGAGTCAGGGCTGGAAAGGACCTTAGGATCATCTAGTTCCACCCCCCTGCCATGAGCAGGGACACCTCACACTAAACCATCATGCTGGTTATTTCTCTGTTGTTAATTGTTCAATTTCTACACATTAAAACAATAACCTTCTAACAGCTCCTAAAATATTTGAGCTGACTTCAGCCTTCACAGTCAGCAAGTGACCATTTTTTAACAGCAGGCAGTGTTCAAGCCCCAGCTGGATGGGGCCTTGAGCAACCTGGCCTAGCATGAGGCATCCCTGCCCATGGCAGGGGGGTGGAACTGGATCATCTTAAGGTCCTTTCCAACCAAAACCATTCTATGGTTCATTAGCAGAGCTGTGTCCCTTTCCACCCCAAAAGCTCAACCCACATAAAATTGTTTTCAGCAGTAAGTTCATGTTGTTGTTTTGTGAAGCACCAATAGCATGATCAGTTAAGTCTCCATCTTACATTTTTGCATTAAAAAAAATAAGACTGTATGAGCTGGCAAAGGGTGAAGATATTTGCATTAGAAGTGCTCTATTAACAATAATACTGCTTCTGGGTAAAACACAAAACCAGAAGAATCATTTCCTCGCTTCTTCTGAACCTCACATCACATACTTCAGAGATGACACATCAGTCGACCAATGCTTTCCAGTTCTTAGGTTATATATTTCCCACTGCTGTTAGTAGCTCTCAGACTTGGGCTGTACATTCCTTCCAGGAACCTTTACAGTGGGTAATTTCTGGTCATGTGGTTTTGCTATCACCTGCACACTGAAAACCCTCTTTGCACTTGGAAAAACAGATGCCTTGAAATACCAGGATTTCAGATGGATCACTTGATGCTTCTTCCTCTTCAGGAAAAGTGTCTCTCTGGTGCTCTCAACAACATCATGGGACCCACAGTTTCAGCTCCAGGAAAACAAAGTACCAGACCAACTTTGTTAGAAGTTCCATAGTTGCAGAGCAGAAGGAAACTGCACCTGCATAATCATTTTCATTCTCACAAAGGCCCCTGATAACTAACCTGTGACTTATAGTACCAAAAGAGAGCTCTAATTTTTTTCATAACTGAAGAAAAAAACAAAACAAAAAAAAACTATGAAAAAAATGGGTTTATGATTTTCATTGATGATACGGAAAAAAAAAAAAAAAAGGTAACCTGAAGAAGAGATTACCCAAAGCGACATTGAACACATTTCAAAGCTTAACTGGCCAATTATGCTCTTTCTCATGGTGTGATCAGTTTAGCCAGATTCAGAAAGCACTATTTTAAAACTGCCCTACTTTGCAGTAGAACATGCATGCACATACATAAGTACATAAAAACAAATTCTGCTTTGTACTGATCAACATACTTCTTTGGGTCCCTTTCTGCTTTCTGGAAGTTTTCCATTAGCATATTTCGCAAGGGGTCCTTCCTTCATAACTTCTGTATCAAACTCTTAACTGTCCTCAGGCCAGTTATTTCTCCATATTAATTCCATTTAGGAAGTGGGCTTTGTATTTAGTGCTGGGCCATCAATGCTTTTGCTACCAAGCACAGTTACTGAGCAGTAAATATGAAATAAATCACTGTTTTGCTGTACTGTCATGGTCTTAACCCTGGCAAAGTCGCTAGTTTCCACTGCTTCAGTACCAGAGATGCCAAGCTAGTCAGAGATTTGCAGTGGTTTAAGCTGTTAGTTCACAACTGAAGGTTAAATTAGAGACACTTATTTTTATCAGAAGCAGATTATTAGTTTAGTCAGTAGTAATACAAACACACACACCCCACACACAGACAGATGAACTGCCATGGGATAAACAGAGTATGAGCTTGATTATACAAAACTCCCTTGCATTAACCATGGGGAAGGAGCACAACCGTGACTAGTTGCTGTGGAATAGGAAGTGTAGCAAGTTCACAGCTTTTACTAATTACACAGCACAAACTCACTTGCCTGCCCACATGCTCCAGGCAATTACTCTGCAATACTACACTGGTTTTCAAACTGCACTGACAGATGGTGGGTGTATGCAGTGCTGCTGTTGTTCAAGGTTTGGATTCTCAAATCAATGGGTTTACTCACAACAAGAATTGAGTTCAGAGCAGTCCTCCAGTGCTTTCTGGCCACCCTATCTGAAGCCCTACAGATGATCTGTTTACGGAGAGGGGATGGGAAAAGCACTCTTACTGCATTCATTTGCCTGCAGTAATCACTATAATGCAAAAATAGCAAATCTTCAAATGTTTCCACAGATATGCTGGTACAGATGTAGATTTTTCCCTTGACAACAGCTAGCTGTGAGTAAATTCTGGGGCAAAGTGGGGGAGAGACTCAGCTGTTTTGGTATTGACAACCACAAGCTATAAAATCATGACTCAAGCTCTCAAACAAAGAAGAATATTAAAGATCCCCGTCAGACTCCATTGATGTCTATTCTGTCTGAGCTCAGAACAAACAGCAGCACCAAGAGGGAAAAGGTCTGGCATCCAACTTAAGCTGGACTCACACAGTCAAAATGGCTTGGGACAGGGTGTCTAGAAGGAATGCAAAGACATCAGAGATGAAGTGATTTGTCAGAAGTACTTTAAAACAACCTTTCTGCTGAACAGAAGCCTTGAGAACATATTTCCCAAAGAAATCTCCATTGCTGGCAACATGCCATCTGAGGAAACTTTTGTGTTCTGAGGTTTAGGACTGCATTACCTTGTGGGCCTTTTTAAGACATGCCTATAAATACAATTTGGGCAATTCTATGGTAACTTAAATACATAAACCTCTTGATAATTCTTGCTGCTCCATTAAATGACAAGTAAAAAAAAAGGAAAAGAGCATTAACTGTCACAGGCACCTTAACAAAACAGCCAGGCCACCTAAACTACCTCCACTTTACCTCCTTACACAATTAAGCATCAGAGTAACTTGTGTTGGGAGCAAGGAAAAAAAATAATAATAAACAAACAAAAAAAACAAGGAAAAGAGCAATGAATACATGCTAGATTTGAAAAGAATGGCAGTTTTCCTACATGCTCTTATGACCCATTTCCAGCCTCATTGCTTGGCCAGCTGTCCCTCCTGACTGTCAGCAACCCCCCCCCCCCAAAAAAAAAACATATAAAGATGATCCTATTCTCCTGAATCCCACAGCTATTCCCAAAGGTGCAAGCAGCAGCAGCAAGACTTGTAGACACAGGAGAACACTCCCATGTTTTGCTCAGCTAGCCCTAGAGGTTGAGCTGGCATGTATGTTGGGTTTTCCCCTTCCCTAAATGGAAGTTTAGATACTGCTGTAGTAGACAGAAACTACCAAAAGCCTCTTTTCACTATATTCAGTAACAGAAGAGGATTCATGTAAATTACATATGACTGCATGTGTTTCTTACACCTGTTATTTACAGATAAACATCATAAACCTCCAGCCATCATCCTCCTCTTTCCTCTTCAAGAAAAATCCTTCTAATTTTTCACTATGCTCATCCAAACCTTCCAAGAGAAAACAGATACCTGCAGCCTCTCACATAAAATTGTGTTTCATGCATGATTTATTTATAAGTCTCCTTTCAGCAATGTGATTAAAAAACAACCAACCAAACTTCACCCATCATTTTGTCTGGGCAAACAGGAACATTTGGCAAAAAGATGCTGAAAGCAGCCAGACTGCAGGACATTCTGGTCACTCTTAATAGGAGTTTCCAAAACTCAGGATCAGAAGTTTCACGAATATCCAGCCACTAAATCCTTCATTCAGAGTTCAGCAAACTTCAGTGACCCCGATGAGCACAGCAGCCTCAGCATAGCAAAAAGGCAGGTCTTGAGGTAGCCTAATCTTAGAAAATTAAAAGCTTTGAAGATTAAGAGCAGGACCTTGAAATGACCCAGAGAGAAAAAAAGCAAAAGACTAAGTGGTTTCTGTGGCCAGTCTCTCCCAGATAGCGGGCTGCTGCTAAGCCCCAGTGTTTGCAGCCAGCAACTCCATCTTAGGAGCACAGGAGTACTCCAGCTCAGCACCTTGGTCTCTCCCAGGGAAAGAATCAGAGCTGCAGGGCCCAAAAATGGAGTATGCTAGAAACCTGGGATGGAGACATTACTGGCTGCATTTGCTATCCTACGTCTAGAATATTCTGTTTTTCTGAATAACATCACGAGTTGTATTTACCCCAAAGTGACGTTACCAAGTCATATGGGAAAGCTACCGCACAGATTTTTAAAGTTCTGATTACTCTCTATCATCTTACTGTTCTCTTGCAACAAATTTCACAGTTAAGAGGATGCCTGCACACACATGCAAAGTACAGAGAAACATAACCTGATTTTTCAGCTCAAAATAACACAGGAGAGAGACAACTCCAAGCAGTAAGGTTAGTTCTACATGCTTTGTTTGTTTATTTTTTTTCACCTAGGATAGCCACCACAGAGAAAACTAGAATCACATTTCAGGAACAATTCATGTAATTGATTTGATGTGCCCAAAGGAGGCAGAAAATAAAACAAGGTAGAAGGTAGCTTGCTATTTTCAAGTGCAGAGGTTGTCAGGAAAAGCAACAACTGATCTCTCTCTTGCCAAATTGCTTAGCGATGCCAGTGTGGGGGATCAGAAGCAATGAAGTTAAAACTACTAGAATTAGCAAGGAGATATTGGCACATGCTACTAGTACCAAAAAAAAAAAAAAAAAAAAAATCAAAAGAAAGTCTTTCCTCCATGCTACTGCTTTCAACTAGTTATAAAAGCTGGAAATAAGAACCTGCTGTTCTTTGCAACAATTTTTATCACCTCTACATAAAACTGAAGACTAGATCAACTTCTTTATTCAATGCTTCTATGGTACAGGAAGGATCAGTTCAGTTGTATTGGCTACTATGTCTATTCAAGAACTCTCTTCTAAATAATTTTATTTCTAACAGAACTGTTTCTTTATCTGCCAATACTTACAAAACATGCTCAAAACTGGTATGTATGAGGACGTACACAAATGCACACATAGGTATCTCTAGCGTTTTATTTAAAATTCTCCTCTACAGAAAATAATCTTCAGAGGCACAGTTTAAATTTGTAAAAAGTATTCATCAAACAAAAGCAAGACAGCTATCACAAAAAGCAAAGAAATCAGTATAAGCAAAAGGGCTGCATCACTTAGGGTTAACAAACCCTGACCAATTCACAATACAGTTAATTTCCTTCTGGCACAGCTGCATTACTCACGTGCATGAAGTCCATGCCAAAACGCACCCATAAAATTAACTATAGCTATCCAGTCCAATATAGCAACCAGGAAGGAAAAGTTGTTTTAGACTGTTCATTTTATTTCTCAAACAAGACAATCACCAAAAAGGCCCAACACAAAAAAATTAAAAAAAAAAAAAAAAACCCACAAAAACACAACAACAAAACAAAACCTATTCTAAAAAACAAATTTTACGCATGCATTCACACAGATACACATTGATGCTAACTGTTGTTTTCACTTTCACTTCTCAGAGGTACACTCTGGCTGGCTAAATCAATTCCAGGAGTACAAAAGAAATTGATACAGGTCTTTTCTTCAAGAATGTAAGAGGAAGACTTAAATCCCGAGGCACAAAGAAACTGAACTTATAACTTCAGGAGCAATACTCCAATATCATCTTCTACATCAACAATTACATCAGAAAGATCTCAGAGTTCTCAGAACCAACCACCTTCATTTATCAAGTTCCAAAGAACTATAGAACTGTTAGACTAGTCAAGACAGTCATCTGGACAGACTTCTTAAAGTATGCTGTCTTCTTTTAGAAAAACCATAAGAGTGAATGTAGATAGAAGTCATAAAACTTTTAATCACAAAAAGGAGGAGATGTATGTGCACACAGAGGAAAGAACTTTATCTTTTCTTTTTCTGTGATGACTTGAACATACCAGGTTAACCACGCACTGAAACCTCAACCCTTATTTATTTAAATTTAGTAAACATTTACTTACCCAGCATCCTCCTGGAAGCCTTCCAATTCATCTCTTTGTTCTGCTAGGGTGGATTCTAGATCCAGATAGGTACCATTGTGGGACAACTGCAGGGTACAGTCATCAAGCTGTAGAACAAGATTCAGATCGTTAGATTACAGCAGTCCTTCTCTCTATTACACCTCTAACATAGCCTTCCCATTTTCCAGGTCCCCAGACAAGATGTTGCAAAACCAAACTATACATTGGGAGTCCCTATTCACTAGACCTTGTTTGGTCACGACAATATCAACACAAACAACAGACACAGGGAAATTTATTTATTTCAACATATAGGAGAAGATTGGAGGGGCTCATCACAGCGCCTTTAGAATCCTGCGAGCAAAGTTAAGTTCACTTAAACATGGTATTTAGGATATGAATTACTGTTCTCTGTTCTTACAGTATATTTAGGTAGAGTTTCTGGACCTCTGGATGGAGGTGGAAGGAAGAAGCTGCTGTTTCATGTGTTACTAAACGTCCTTAACAAGGAAGGATACAGCCAAGGGATAGTACAAGGTGTGCCAGCCAAGAGATAGGGCGCTGCAGTGATGAGGAATGCAGTCAACCAAAACCCAGATTTTCTTATTTTCAAGCAATGCACTACCAGCCTCAGAGGTTGCAGGGAATACCTTCTGAGCACTAGGGGAAGGACTGGAGACCCCTACCAACTTCCTACAAAGGTACTGAGTAACCAGAGACCAGACCTGAAAGCAGGAACCTGCCTGCAGTGACACTGAAGCGGGGGAGAGCAATTAATAAGCCCTCTTTATTTCCATCCTGTCCTCCCTTATCTTTGAGTGCTCCATTAATTGTTCCAGCTGTTCTTAAAAAAAAGCCAGGTACAATCAAAGATAGAAATTTTTAATGGGCAGCTAGTGACAGGAGAAGGCCTAGGAAGATCCACTCTAAAACTCATTGCACAGGAATCCAGAATAATTACTGGATCAAGAGGGGTAACTGAAGAAGCCTGAGGGAAGAGCTAAAAAGTAACATGAGCTCCTCTCTCGCCATCAGATAACCCTGTGTCAAATCTCAAGGTATGAGGAAGAAAAGCCTTCCCAGGGCAGGGAAACAAGAATACATTCACCAAAGGGCAGGTGAAAGTCCTACCTCGCCACTACTGAGGTAAGTGACCATCTGCTTATTGAAACCACCTCGGAAGCAAAGAAACTGCCATCACTGAGCCCACTGAACAGGCTGCTCTCAACCTTTGTGTATCAACACAGCATTAGGCACCCTTTTGTAACTGGTTCCATGTTCACAAATATTGTAAGCCCCAGATGTGTTGTGCTACTACATTCAAAATCCAGTACTGTAGCTAAGCAGTTCTCAGACTGACTTGCCAAACAGAAGATGTTTCATTCTTCTGGATTTGGCAAAACAAACTGACGGGTCCTTTGCATGCCTCCATCTACCAGAAGGCCACTGCGGTATAAATGGCACATTCCTGCTGCAAAGACCACTTTGAGAATAGGGCGTTTAACAGTATACTTCATACCGATCTTCTGCCACAGCTGGTAGTCAGCAACTCTCTGAAGTAAGGGCCTGGAACAGCCAGTGACTCAAGGAAAGGAAATGACGAACCTTTCATCATATCCATGGATTTTTCTTTCTGCTCTTTTTAACACTAGGAAAGAAAATCAATTGAGAATCCATCTTTGATGAATTACCTCTTTTAACTTCACCTCAAATTTATGGTTTCCAGTACCTGTTCAGGAAAGCAGCCACACTTGTTATCTGGCAGTCAATACCAAAAACTTAGTCACCCAGTTTCCTGTCACTGATTTATATATGCAAGAAAAGAACACAAATAGCCTTTGATTATTCTGGATTAGGTACACTGGAATTACTACAGTAGAGCCCATTTGTAATTAGCAAGTGATAGAGGGTGATTTTTGGATTGGTCCACACCACTTTGTTTTGCATTGCTTGCAATCTGAAAGACCTTGACACACTTGTGAGGTGGGCTGATGCCAACCTCATGAAGTTTAACCATGCCAAGTGCAAGGTCCTACACCTGGATCGGAGCAATCCCAGGCACAGCTACAGGTTGGGCAGAGAAGAGATTCAGAGCAGCCCTCCGGAAAAGGACTTGGGGCTGTTGGTTGATGAGAAAATGAACATGAGCCGGCTTCAGTGTGTGCATGCAGCCCAAAAAGCCAGCCGTATCCTGGGCTGCATCAAAAGGAGCGTGACCAGCAGGTCGAAGGAGGTGATCCTGCCCCTCTACTCTGCTCTTGTGAGACCTCACCTGGAGTATTGTGTGCAGTTCTGGTGTCCTCAACATAAAAAGGACATGGAACTGTTGGAACAAGTCCACAGGAGGGCCACGAGGATGATCAGGGGACTGGAGCACCTCCCGTATGAAGACAGGCTGAGGAAGTTGGGGCTGTTCAGCCTGGAGAAGAGAAGGCTGCGTGGAGACCTCATAGCAGCCTTCCAGTATCTGAAGGGGCCCTATAGGGATGCTGGGGAGGGACTCTTCATTAGAGATTGTAGTGATAGGACAAGAGGTAATGGGTTAAAACTTAAACAGGGGAAGTTTGGATTGGATATAAGGAAGAAATTCTTTCCTGTTAGGGTGGTGAGGCACTGGAATAGGTTGCTCAGGGAGGTTGTGAATGCTCCATCCCTGGCAGTGTTCAAGACCAGGCTGGACGAGGCCTTGGGTGATATGATTTAGTGTAAGGTGTCCCTGCCCACGGTAGGGGGGTTGGAACTAGATGATCTTAAGGTCCTTTCCAACTCTAATTATTCTATGATTCTAAGTTTATCCTCTGGAGAAAGGGTAGAGGGTGAAAGTAAAGCTGTATTTCAATTGTGTTCTATTCTTTCTTCCCCCCATGGGGAAAGAGTAAGTCATCAAATAAGGCAACATAAGTTTTTACTCTGACTCCTGGGAATTAAAGCAAAGAGCCCCCAAGTACAGGCCTCTGTCACTAAGAATAACAACAGTATTACTACTCTATCTTTCTAGTTACAAAGGATATTATTAACCTATGCTAATTCAAAATACATTCTTTAGACAAGAAAGACTAAATACTACTCTGGGAAACTTTTTTCCCAGTAGCCCAGGGTATCTAATAAATGCTAATTTATTCAAAGTAATGCCAAAAGGCAAACTCCAATTAGATAAATGTTCTGCTGTCACTATGGAGATTAGGAAATTTGCCCACAATTTCCAATTATACTGAATAATTAGGGAAAAGGCACTGTGCTTTACTAATATCTTATGACTTTAGTATATAAAAAGCACAAGAACAGGAAGAACTTCATGTACAAAATAAAGACTAGCACATTCTACCTATGTTCATCTCATCTCCATAGTTTCAGCTGCGCATAGTATTCATTCAGGTTTCAAAGTGCTGCACATTTTACGCTGTATCCATTAATAGGAGTTTAGGGTAATGGGAGAAACACAGTATCTTTTATTTCCATTACTTAACACTGTGTCTTGCCAGAATTATTCTGATTCTCATGTATGTGTACACACAGAGATGGAAGGGATCAAAACAACACTTTTTAAAGGAGCAGAGGTTTTAAGGCAACAGAACTCAAATCCTCCTCATATAGGATCACTTTGCTACTTTGCCTCTAAGCTTCATTTGCACACGTTTTACAGGCAGAATACAACATGAGAAGCCATCCTATGAATTATTTTTAATTAGTAAATTGCCGGCCTTTTTCAACACAAAGGATGGCTGATGTTCACTCATTAGAGCTTATTAGTAACAATTCAAGATGCTGGTCTCTCCCCTCTGAGAAACATTAATGCCTTGTATATCTACTATGAATCACTTCTCCCATCTCTGGAGACCCTCAAAAATGGCCTCATGTAGTTCATTCATGACACTTTTCCCGGTGATCAGAATTCATGTTAAAATCCTCACTAACACCATCTTCTTTTAGGACAATTGAAAGGCAGAATCCATAAAGACAGCCTTTCAAAGAAGAGTCAACCAAGTTGTTTCCCATAGTCACAAAGAAGACTGCTATTCAATTTTTTATAAATTAATTCTATTTATTTCACTTTGCTCTTCACAATTCTGTTTAACTCTTCAGTATTCCAGTTGTTGAGGCAGGCCCTCAGAAGAGGAGGAACAGCTTTGCCTAAGAAGTCAGAGCCAAACAAGTGTAGCTATACGGCAGAACTTCAGGACAGCATTATCTACTGTCTGTAATCACATGTACTTCTCTCCTGCAGATTCCTGCTTCATTCACTTCCCGAACATCTTCAGGAAGCAAGACAAGTCCCACAACATCGTGCAGGAGGTGTTCAGAGTAGAACCACCCTATGCTTTCAAGGTATGTGATCATATCACTACTGACTAAATCATGCTGTATATGTCCACATCAGGGAAAGGGGGTGTCATAGAATCACAGAATACCAGATTGGAAGGCACCTAGCAGGACCTAAACTAGATGGCACAACACCCTGCCCAGGCAGATCTTAAGTGCCCAGCTCTGGGGAACCCACCATTTCCCTGGGGAGATTATTCCAATAGCTAATTGTTCTCATTATGAAAAATTTTCTTGTACCAATCTGAATCTCCCCTGATTCAAGGTTACATTCACAATTTTTATTTTGTGTACAGTAAACACTCATCTTAGGTGTTGCATTCATCTCTATGTAAATACTTAAGAAAAGGGATTTTTTAAAGTGAAACAATGATAATTTCAACAGAAGAAATTTTATTAATGTCCTTGTGCGTCATCATCACAAAAACTCCTTAAATAACCATGAAATCAAGTTTTCCCACAGAAAAATGGAAATGTAAGGAAACATAGGGGAAACGTAAGAAAAATTAACAGGAAGTACAAAAAAGGCCAAGTGATATTTATACTCTTGTAAATTTATACTTACACTGTTATAAATTTCACTGAGAAGTTGAGCACAATTAAACTTAACTGTTGAGCACAGTTAAAATATCAGAACATTTAAAAGCAGAGCTTCCTACTGCCTCATCCTTTGCTATTTAACCTGTTACAGAGTGAAATCATACCACACAAGAGGAGAAGGGTGTCCTGGTTTCAATTATAACCAGAAACGGGCAGAGCAAGGTCAGAGGTGCAGAGCTCGATCTTTGCCCCACCTCAGGGGTCATCCCCACCTCACTAGCACCCGCAGAGCCCTCAGCGTCAACACGGCTGTCTGTCACATGAACACACAGGCTGGGAAAAGTTAAGCAACCAATTCATGCAAGTTTTCCTTACAGGCTGCCAGGTACTCAAGAACATAGGGCAGGAGCTTGGCTTGTCATCTTCTTTTGCATGTAACCAAATCCAGCCAGTAGTGGCTAGTCCCTGAACCTTTAGGGTCAAAATAATTTGTACTACAAGGCCATCAAGCTTAAGAGGACTCAAATAGTTCGATAACAGTATACCAGTGATGATTTTTTTCTCATTGCAAGCACTGACCCACAGAAAGGGGTCACACACATTTCTCTTCATAAAGAAGCCCTTGTTGCTGTGCAACAGGAAAGCTCATCATTTCTCAGTTTCAGAGTTAAACCATATCACCAAAAGGAGCAAGGAACAGCAGGGGAGAAGAAGAACAGAAGCGGGAAAAGGTGACTATCAGCCAGTTATCCAATGCCAATAAATGACCACTGCCACTTTCAGAAACTAGATAAATGAATAGAAAGAAAAAGGAAAAAAAAAAACACCTGAATTCAGTTACTGTTTTAATCTACTGCATTTAGCATCCTGTAATACACAAGAAATGCCTAAAACCAGAGGGCGGCAGGTGTGAGGAGAAAAGTACAAAACATGATTCCAAACACATGAAACCCACACGTCCACCTACAGACTGAGTACAACCACCTGCTCCTCCTTGCACATACTTGTGAGCACCTCACATAAACACTAGCCTTCTCTCTTCAGCAGCCCAGTGGGTAGCAATTCAATACGGAGGCAACATACACCTTACCATGCCTACACAAACTATTGAAAGTCTGTCTTCTCTTCCTTTAAAAGGCTTTGCTAGATTAACATGCATCCAGAGCAAACTTTACTTTGGCTTGGTTTAACTTCTCTAACCCAAGGCAGCAGAAAGCTGGCCGAAGTTAAGGGAGAAAAATGGCAGAGGCACCCTCCTTCCTTTTCAAAAAGCACAGCAGAACCACAAGCCATTAGGAAACGTCATCCTCTTCCCTATTTGCTCAAAGACCACATAGTTGTATTTTTCAACAATCACGGAAAAACGCTCCTTCCTCACTCCCAACCCCCAGCCCTGAGAGACCACCCAGAAGAACCAATTTTGGATAATGTCCTGGGTTCAGCAGTAGCAGTCATGTTTTTTCCTTTGTGGTAGCTGGTGCAGTGCTGCGTTTTAACTTCCAGCCTGGGAACAGTGCTGGTGAAGCCGATGTTTTTGGTTGTTGCTAAGTGATGTTTACCCTGACCAAGGACTTTGTGAGGCTCATGCTCTGCCAGGGAGGAGGGGAAGCCAGGAGGAAGCAGAGACGGGGTACCTGACCCAGGCTAGCCAAGGAGGTATTCCATACCACAGCACATCATGCCCGGGGTGGGGGGTAACTGGGAGTTACCCGGAAGGACACGGGCTTCCGGGTGGGACTAATTTCTTGGCCGGTGGTATTGTATTCTCTTCCCCTGTTATTTTCTCTTATCATTGTTGTAGTTGGTGGTAGCGGTGGTGATTTGTGTTGTACATTGGTTGCTGGACTGTTCTTGTCTCAACCCGTAGGAGTTGCACTTTTTCGATCCTCCTCCCTGTTCCTCCGGGGGCGGGGAAGGGGAGAGCCCCGGGGCAGGGGGGGTTGGCCTCAATTGCTCTCAGCCCGGCACCACTCACTGGGAGTGAGTGCACAAGCTGTCTGGCTAGGGTTTAAACTACGACAGACAACTCTCTCATAAATGTCCAGAAGGTGCTATCAAGTCAGCAGCAAGTGTGTACAAAGATAAAGCCTGCTATACTCATAATATTCTCTTCTATTTAACTACATTAACACCATTCAAAATACTCAGTTCGGTTAGCGATCAAGGATCACATCCATAGGATGCAGGGCCCTACATTACAAGATAGGAGGATACACTTGTTTACTGGTATAAACCACCAGAACCACTCAACTTTGCAGCCACTAGCTGGAAGCACAACCAGCTCTCACCAGATTTCCAGTAAATTAAGCTATTGCTACTAAAGATTATTTTGCTCACCTGTTGTTTCTACAGGTACAGGGAAACGGAATGAGAGGGAGAGATGAAAGTAATCCAGTATCGAGATGCAGACATAAAAATCCCTCTTCAATTCTAGCTTCTGGCACAGACTTGGAAAATCCTTATCTTACTCAAGTGTCTTAGCTCATCTTTCATTTTAACATTGTTGGGTAGCAGTTTTTCTCATTAGTGGTGGCATACTCCTTATTCACCTACAGCATGCTTTGCACAGGAGGGTTGATAAGGAGTAAAGTTCCTTTATACTCATTTTTTCCTTTCTAAATACTAAGCCTTGCTTTGCTTTATGCATCACAAGTCTGACACATTTGCTCACTCCAACTACACAGATCTTAAACATGCTCCCCTCTAGTTTAGCTGTTTTGAGCACTATATCCCACCCTGGTATCAAATCCAACAAATACCAGTTTATTTTCTGCATTGCCCTCTTCTCCCTTCCTTACCAAAACAGATTTCTCCTCAGGAAAAAGGAATAAAAACAGCTCTGCCTGCTCACCAGCCTAAATATATTTCATATTTCTAAACAAACTGCACAAACTGATTAGTGCAAATGAATATTTAACACTGTTACATCTAAGGGCAAGCTTCATACTGAGAATGACTACGCTATTTTCAGAATGCATCATATTTTAATGCTTTTGAAGTTTTATTACAGATCAGCAGATGCAGGTTTTCTGCACTAGCACATGGCTGGCCCTCTAAAATATAACAGGATTGCTGTCACTCTTAGTTCTCTGAGTAATGGAAAACGGCGATGGTCTAATTGCACCCCATGGATCACAGCCTACCCACCAGAATAACTATCTGGCTTCAGAGCCACCACCAACTGCCCTCTTGAAAACAGCCTCAGTCTCTCCGTTTTCATGTGAGTAGGTACTACCCAGTCCGTGACATGGTTATGTATGTTCCAGTCATCATTATTTTGAGCAACATCACAAAGAAAGACCAAAGCATGTAGCCCAGGAGTTATGCCACATGACCCATCTCAGGTAAAAGCTTGACATTAACAAGATAAAAGGAAACTAAGTAATCTGTATGTATTAGTGCACAAAGTTAACAGTGTACACTAAAAGCTGTTCTCATTTTCAACTATGACAGCAACCCAACATGACATATAGTCACTCTGTCTTGACCTAAAAGTCCCATGCTCCAAGAAGCTCCACTGCAACTGCTTGTACTCCTCCCCCCACACACCTTTCTTCTTTTAAATATAGTTTCATAATTCAAAGTATTTTCTTGAAAAATTATTTTAAAACTACAATAAATCAAATACATTTATGAGGTCAGAGTTTTAAAAGTAAGGTCAGAATTTTAAAAGTAAAGTCAGGCACAGGCTCTATATAGAAGGCAACTTATTGTTACACTCACAGAAGTCAGCAGTTTTCTAAACTCTAGCATACTCACTCTTACATACTAATTTAGAGGCTGGAGGAAAAAAATTTCTGGATCTGTAACTTTATATTAGAAGTACTAATTCTGCATGTACTACAGTATACCCCAAATTTTGAGGCACTTCAGGAGTGATGAGCACAGCCTGTAGGAGTAGTTATTAATGCTAATGCACCTCTGCTTTATTTTTAACTCAGTGATTGCTATTGACAAACTACTTCACAAGCTTTTCACAATTTGCAGAGCTTATATTCAGTTGCATTGATGGAGCCGTGCCTACGCACACGTACAGCCTGCACAATTGGGCATAGAGGCTGTTGGAACACAATTACTTTAAAAGGAACTGCTACTCTGATAGGAAAATGCTGGTATTTTGAATGTAGCCTGCACTCCTAGGCTGCAACAGCAGCTTTTATCTCTGGCCTGGTAGACACCACAAAATACTCCTGGGGTCAGGTAATGCAGTGCCTGAAGTGAAACATAAATGCCACATTAGCTCCTCAGGAGCCACTGCAAAAATACACTGCCAATAAAAATATTCTGCTGAAATAACAAAGACACTGAGAACAAACACAGAAGTCTGTTGTATTAATATTATGGGTTTGACTTAAGAATAACAGAAGGAAGTACAGAGTTCAAAATTCTGAAACTGCTATTTCAGGGGTCTCTGAAATCTAGGCAACACACCATTGTGAAAACGTAACGTGTAGATGCCTACCTGTTGCTATTCTTGGCCAATTATGTCACCAACCTTCAGACCTTTTGCTTGGCAATTCTCTTTAACAGAGTGTTCCGCAGGGAGCAATTCAGAGTTTACTAGCGTATCTGTGTCCAAATATGACACCATGTCTTCCAACAGCAGCCACACAGGCATTGTTAGAAAGCATGAGTGCTCAAAATGTTGACAACCGTGGAACAAGAAGCCAAATAAATTCATCTAGAGATGGGGGTTACTGCAATTCTTAGAACTAAAAAAAGCTACCTGAAATCATTAAAGTAATTGAATTTCTGCAAAAAAAACTGTGCAGAATAGCAGGCTGCACAGGGAGCTAGCACACATGCTCTCTCCCCTCCTCCCATCTAATCAAATCATCTCAAGTTAAATTAGTTAAATTTGAGATGACATGCAAACAACCAACAGAACTTAGTGAAGTCAAATTTAGACAAAAAAGAATCCAGCTCTTTAATTCAAGAAACCTACTGTATTTTCTAGTTTTCTTATAGTAAACATAATGAACTTGTATTTCCTAGTTTTCTCATAGTAAATATAATGAACCTGCAGGACGAGAATAACCTAACCTCTGTATTCCCTCATTAACTTTCTGGCACCTAGATTCTTCTATTCCTTTTCTCCATTCGTGTTCAGCTCTTCCTAACTAAGATGAAGAAGAGCTAGCTCTTCTGACTTTTGTGGTTAAAATACATCTTCAGTTGAAAAGAGAGTGACCCTAGGAACAAAATCCTTTATTTGGAAGTATACACAGCTTTTTGCCTGATACACAGAGGATGCCTCAGATGACACACTCTCATCATCATTTGGTCGGCATTACTGTGAAGGTACCCAAGGAAATAAAAATAATCTTTAAGAAGGAGATACAACAAGAAAAGTGAGAAGAGGAGAGGAAGGAGTTAGCATTGATGGAGTTTATCCTCTAAGAAAGCTTCTGTTCAGAGTGTGCGTATTTGTGTGTACAAAAAAAAACCCAGAGTTAAAACCTCCGAAATCATTCTTTTAAAGGTAAGCAGTAGTCCAGGAAAGCAAAAATTAAAAACTTTGCGACAATATTCTCTGGTTTCATTTGTACTTCTGCTGTTAAACTGAAAACTGAGAAGTACTTCATATTTGAGAAAAGTTTTTTTGAAGTGATGTAGCAGAATGAACCAATGACCTGAAGCCTATTATTCTTAAATCATGTCCCTGAGAACAAGCTTTCTATTAGTATCCTCCACCTTGCTGGAGCAGTTAAGACACGTGGCATGTTCTAAGGATTGCATCACCACTACTCTAACTGCATTTGGGACACTGCAGGTTGCTCATTACCCTATCGCAGAAGTAGAATACCGGACTAGTGCAGAACCACCCACACTGTTTATAAAGGGGAGATTTAGAATTGATAAGAGTCAAAGATATAGTCACTAAAAAAAAAACCCACTAAGCCCAGGGTAAATTGTCTTATAATCAAAACTGGACTCAGAGGCTCCTGCTTAGTTAAAACTAAAAAATAATAAACCAAAACACTAGCATAAACACATGTCTTAAGATACAGGAAAATACACATTCACACCAAGGGTTTATGTGAAATACAAAAGAAAATAAAGCACAGCAGGATTACCAAAGAGTACATCATACACTTGTCAACAACATCATTTTTCAGACACAGCCTGAATCTTGTAGGTATAAATGAAAGATTTCACCTACTAACATTATTCTAATGACTACACTCATCAACTCTTCCTAATACTTAGACTGCTTCTTAAAGGTTTTGTGGTTTCAAAACCAAACATCAATTGGGAAGTCATTAAAAGAGCATGATTTAAAATTTTAAGTGAATGAAACTCAATACAAGAACACTGAAAAAATGGTGAAAAATATATGGAACCCTGAAGACTCTCTTCTTAACTACTACTAGATTTTTTTATGAAAGCACAAGGAATTTTCTACCCTTGAGCAGCATTTATTTGGCACTTATGCTTCTTTTTTTTTCTTTTCTTAATATCTCATTCATTTCTTCCTCTGATTAGCTGCCAAGCGGTTTCAACCCCCAGATTTAAAATAGTTGCCTGGATGAGAATAGACAAACAAAAGAGAACCTCTGCATTCATTAAGATCACTCCTGAATAATACTGAAAAAGAAAACCACACTCTCCAACTCAGTTACAAATAAAATACCAGTTTGTAAGGAAAGAAACAATGCAGCATTACCAGCCACATCACCACAATGTTCATTACTTGCTTACACTCCGATCGCCCTGTTTCAAAGAGCATAGAGAGAAAATAACTAGAAACAAATGACTTTAGTAATAAATTTCTGGTCTATTTTCCTTGGCAGCAGACAGGCTCTAAATGGTAACAGCAAGGACCAGGTGATGCCATGAGAGGAAAAAAAAAATGAGACAGTTTGGGAAAGAGCAAGAGAGGATTGTGTCACTCAAAAGCAAAAGCAAAAAAAAATGCTCTTAACCATTTTCAGAACAAAGAAATAAGTAAATGAAAGGAATACAAAACTGGTTAAAAGTGAGCCTTAAATACAGTACATAATGGGCCAACAAAGCACCTTAATTACGAGTTCAAAGCATAGAGATCAAATGCAATTAAATACTTCTAGGAATAAGAAACCTAATTTCTTGTAAATTAGGTTCTAAATAAACCATGTATGTGTCAAGCATCAGTCATCCAATATCTATTATTTATATTGGTCCATTAGGGTGCTACTCAGGTATCATACAATGTTTTGGGTTGGAAGGGACTTTAAAGGTCATGCCTTCCCTCCAGTGTTTCAACAGCACCATACAGCTTGGTGTTGTTGCTCCTGGCCCCTTACATGCCTTGTCAGCCACTCTCATGCAGCTGCCAGCTCCTGGCAGGTCTTGGTGCTTCCCTGGGGTGTCCCCCATCTCAGGAACTGCCCCCCTTCCTGGTATGCCATTATCCCATGTTCCACTGTGGAAAGGGCCTGCACCCTAGCTGATTGCCTCAGCAATCACTCTAAACCACCTGGTATTAGCTACCGTAGCTCGCTGCTGTAGTTATCAGTTCCTTCTATGCACAAAAGGACCACAATGTACCTATACATTGCTATAAGCATTACAGTTTATGCAAACCAATCCACTTGGGGCCCTTGTTTTCAGTGCTTGCTCCCAACATTTTTTAAAAACATTTGAATGGCTACAATAAAACACAAATAGCAGTTTTGATAGGCAACATGGGTCAAACTCACTGAGACTGAACATGTTTTCTGCAGTACTTGAATAATTCAACTTACAGGTGTCTAGCTTGTCAATTCCAAATGGATTTGCCTGCAGAAAAGATGCCAAGAGCATTCACAGACACCTGCAAGACCAAACATACATGGCACCTTTATGTACCTAAATGTTATGCCAACTTTAAGCAAATAGCTTTGTGTACATATTCTAGTCCCCTGTCCAGCAGTTGCAACAACTTCCTTGTGGTTACAGATCACTTTGACAATCCACCTTACAACAAATGGTTGTGTTTCCTTGCAATGCAACTGGGCACTGAGATGTCAAAAAAGGAGGAGCTGGTCAGAAGTGTCTGATGCAGACTTGTCACCAAAGCCAAAGCATTATGGAAGAACTAACCTTTAGATATTTGAAGAATAGTGAGGAAGGAAAAGACTTTGTGGACATCTTTTGAAGACTAAGCCGATAAAATCATTTTAGAAATGGTTATGGTTATTGGTTATGGCTCTTAGGAGCTGGCCTATTCCCAAATTAATTGGTGTAACATTTTGTACCATCGATAAGCCTTGATAACCATTTGGCTAAGCACAAGTGCTCCTCACAACCGTCTGTAGCAGTGTAATTTGGAATACCCCGTCACACACACATACGCCCTGAAGCTGTATGGTCTAGCTGGTCAGGTATTTTCCAGAAGATGCAGGAACACCATACTTTCACCTCACAAAAGTAGGGACTTGCTGACACTGTGATGGAGGACTTCTTTGGGAAAACAAACAAAAAAGCTGCAATAAACACATTGATTTATGGTTTTGAGTTGAATGAGAAGGTGGATGTGGTTTATTAAGGGAACGCAACTGCATGTAAGGAGACACTTTTATTACTAAAAGTTGAAAGAGTTTGAAGGTTTTCACATGGAGAAACATGCCCAATACTTGCATTTTGGAACAAAGCTAGGAGTAAATTTAAAACAGTGGGAAGAATCACACTTCCCACAGCAGAATCAACCTTAAGGTGGTTAACCCGCAGACACACAGCAAGCTTTTGGCACATTCAGAAACAGTGAATGTTTGCCAAAGCCTCAGATCAGCATTTGTCACAAGCTCATCCCTCCTCTCCAAACATAGCCTTTTGGTACTTGCTGCATTCTCAAAAATCTAGAAACAAAAGTATATGCTTTCTTTTGACACAAGAATTAACTGTAGACCACCTTATGCTAGAAAAAAACGTGTTAACCAATAACAATTAATAAAAAAGGTTTCCCTTCCACCAAGTCCCTTTAATCTCATTAAAAAGCATCTAGTTCAAGTAAAATGTAAAACTCTCCTGTCTGATAAAAACAACATGTATTTTGAGCAACTGTTAGGAAGGGGAGAGACAGGTATGATTCTCATTTTCTTCATTTCCTCTATCATCATGATACTTTCTCTTCACTGACTTAAACAAAACTGTAGCACAGCCCTAAAACACAGAAGCAAGTAACAACACATTCAAGAAAAAGAATAGCCAATAATCTTTCTAGTATCAACTTGACTATGAATTACAGCAAGAACAAATTTATTTTCAGTATGAGCTCAACCACTTTTATACCACAATAATATAATTGAGCTTTACCTCAGAACTGTAGCTGTTCATCCTTCCAGTTTCGTTCATTACAGGCAAACATCTCACATAGCTCACAGACTGCAGCGAGAGCTAGCTACAATTAAAAACTGAAATACGAAGCACAAAGCTTTGTTTTATTCATGATACTTTTGTTTGCTAATTAATTTGAAAGCAATTCTGACAGTAGGATGAGTAGCCTGGCTTGGTTAAGCTGCGATCTTATACTACATAGTAAAAAGGTAGAGGCAATACATATTATAACAAGAAAAAAAACGGGCACAAAGCCAATTGCAGTTTGCAAAGCATCAAGGTCTTCAGTGCCATTCTAACCTCACATGTATACACCAGTATAACTTTATCAGCTCCATAGGGATGGTGTCATCTTCTCCAACAGCATTTCAGTGAAATAAGAAACAGGTCCTTTCAATGTGCAAGAAGACCCAAACTTCTTCTTTCTTTTTTACAGAGCCATAGAATTGTTAAGGTTGGAAAAGACCTTTAATAGAGTGCGACCATTAACCTAGCACTGCCAAGTCTAGCACTGAACCATGTCTCAAAAGTGCCATAACTTTTAAATACCTCCAGGGATAGGGACTTAATCACTGCCCTGGGTGGCTTGTTCCAATGCCTCACAAGCTTTTTGGCAGAGAAATTGTTCCTAATAGCCAGCCTAAAGCTCCCCTGGCACAACTCATCCTATTGGTTGTTACGTGGGAGAAGAGATTGGTGCCCACATAGCTATAGAGGGCAATAGGTCTCCACTGAGCCTCCTTTCCTCCAGACTAAAACAATCCCAGTTCCCTCAGCCTTTCCTCACAAGGCTTGTTCTCCAGACCCTTCGCCAGCCTTGTTGCCCTTCTTTGGACCTGTTCCAGCACCTCAGTGCCTCTCTTGTAGTGAAGAGCCCAGAACTGAACACAGGATTCGAGGTGCAGCCTCATCACTGCCGAGTACAGGGGGATGATCACTGCTCTGATCCTGCTGGCTATGCTACTTCTCATACAGGCCAGGATGCTGTTGGCCTTCTTGGCTGACTGGGCACAAGCTGGATCATGTTCAGCTCTGTCAACCAGCACCTCCAGGTCCCTTTACCCCCAGGCAGCTTTACAGCCACTCTTCCCCAAACCTGTATCATTGCATGGGGTTGTTGTGGCCCAAGTGCAAGATCCAGCACTTCCCCTTGTTGAATCTCATACACTGGCTTCAGCCCATCAATCCAGCCTGCCCAGATCCCTCTGTAGAGCTCTCCTATTGTCTAACTTGGTGTTGTCTGCAAACTTATAGATACCCTCATCCAGATCCTTCTTAAAGTTATTAAACAGAACTGGCCCCAACACTGAGCCCTGAGGAACACCGCTCATAATCAGCTACCAATTGAATTTAACTCCACTCACCATCACTCTTTCAGCTCAGCCATCAGCCAGTCTTTTCACAGTTGTTTTTTTTTCAGTGCTCAAACCATCCCCTGTTGATAAACTAGTCCTGCTCTATTTAAAAAGGCAGAGGAGGAAGGATTAAGTACTGGGGATGCATTCAAAAGGCAGTCCATGAAAGGAGTTTTGAAATGCTCCACAGGCACTTAGCTGTTGTAGTTGGTTAGTGCATGGCCATGGCAACCCTGGGCACGCAGGGCCATCCCTGTGTCTGTGAAGACCCACACTTCTCCTGTCTCTAGTCTCCCCAGACGACCTTTCACTTCCCAGAGCAAAAAATAAACTTCAGAAAAAGGCAAGAGGCAACATTCAAGCCCATCTTGGCAGTAGTCCAAAGCAAAAAAAAAAAAAAAAAACACAAACAAAACACAAGCCAACAACAAAGACCCACAGATTGGAAAATTGCTGACAACCTAAGTAGTAGGAAGTTTCTGATGATCCAAAAGCCATTGTGAAGCCCAATTGAAAACAGCAGCTATGATTGTTCGGCCAGGCAAGGAATAGCTGACTCAATCATCCTAAAACAGGAGAGGAATGTACCTCTTTGTCATGCATGAAGAAGGTTCAAAGTAAGAAACTAAAAATACACTTTTCTGCTAAAACAGATACCAGAAAGCATTTTCTCTGTAAAGAGCAACTACACATTCAAGAAGACATTCTTATTCTTTCTTCCTTTTTTGAAAATGATACTTTAATTTCTACAGCAGTGATATTTCAGGTTGAGGTTTTGGTGTCTTTTTTTTCCCCAAGGCATTTCATTGCTCTTTGGTGGTTGAGCAATCATCCTGCTAGCTTTTATGTTTCGATACATGCTTCAAGCATTTTTCAGGTTATTTGGTTTGAGACACAGAAATAAGCCCCAGATGTTTCACTGAGGTTTTCCACCAGGAAATTCAGGGCCCTTCCAGATGTCTCATATCTAATAGTCCAAACTTACTTTTTATACATGACAGCTATGAATATTTTCTTTCCAACAAGTTGCTTACGGGATTATTATAAATGCATCCATAAAATGTAGGCGCACGCTGCACCAGGTGGATTTAGGATAATTTAAAATCTAGCAGCAATTAAGTCTTCCTAGTTCTTGCACCTTTGAAGTATTTTACAGATCCTCTATCCTTGCTTGGCACACTACAGCAAATTTGAAAGAATGAATATAATTTAAGAAAATGAGCAATCTGTATTTGTAATTACATGAAGTAGGTTTCCATTTCTATGAGCCTTGTAAATTACTATTTTGAGTGCACAGTCTTGCTGCAGCTTTAATGATGTGAAGACCTATAAAATATCTTTTACCTAGTAAGATGCAGAACCTTTGATAGTTAGGATTTTTCAGCATCCAGCGTGTCACATCTCTCCTTGCTTTCCTTAATCAATAGGTAACTTTCCAATGTCTTGTAGGCAATAACTGCTTCCTCTCCCTCCCAGCAGCACAAGGACTAACTACCTTTGCTAGCATTGTCTCTGTACCACGATTATCAGCCATCTTCCCTTTTAAACTGTGTACTATGTTAACACGATCCAAGTAAGATATCAGCAAGTGTTCCTGACATTCAGGCCTTAGAGCTCCTACTTCTATTTCAGATGAGAGGATAGGCTCACATACCCATCTAAGAAAAGAACATTACCTCTCTTTGCAGCTTTGTCTTTGTTTCCTCAGAGAGAGGCACAAGAATTCTAAACAAGCAATGCTGGAAAGAAAAATTAATATCCCATGATTTTTCTTACGTAAAATGTCAGTTGCCATCTTGGGCATCACTGTACAAGACTGGGTTTGCACCTGGGATTATTTAACATAATCTTGCCTGATTATTCTGGCAGCAATACCTCCTCTCCTCATAGACAGACAGGCATAATTCTCAAAGAAGATCCCGGGATTCCACATGGCCATCTGTAGGGACACAGATTCTGTGCACACAGATTTCTCAGACTGCCAAAAAAATACATCATGAAATAACAAGCAGGAAAAGATGAAGGTCCTGATTTGTAGGGAGCAAACAAAATAGTTAAGTGTACTCCCTCACTGGTATGAGAGTCAGATCTCATCATAATCATGGTTATACACTGACTTCTCATGCTCACCATGAGCCCAGCTCTTCCACAATTCTGCAGGCACAGTCACCTTCAATACCTCCTGTGTCTCAGAGAGAAGTAGGAAACTGGCATCTTGGCTTACAAGGATTTACTTAAAGCACATAATTCTGTTTAGCTCTGAAGGCAGTTTACTCTCAATCAGCCATTTTCCCTGAACAAATTCAGAGACGATAATCTTTAACAGAACTACATCTTCAAAAAAAAAAAAAAAAGAAAAAAAAGCCAACAAAACAAAACTTGACTAATTGTAAGAAGTCATATCTTTGGCTACATTAGCAAAAAAAAAAAAAAAATATTTCAAACCCCCTTGATTTTATGTTTACTGGGCCACAAAACACTTAGTACAAGAATAAAATCTATTTTTCTTTTGTTCTCTTCCAGTTAGACATAATGTTTATGATATGAAACTGCACTATGTTTATAGAAAGAAATTGCAGTGACAAGTAACTGCAAACCCTATGCACCAACGGAATAGTTAATACATTCAATTTGGTTGTCCTGACTGCCCTTCCAGAACCGTAGGAAAATATTGACTACTAGTGAATAAACACAGTCCTTCTTTAGAAGCAATTTATTAAATAATGAGGGTGGGGGTAACGAACAGCCTATAGTATAGATCTGCAGTCAATTTCTACTATACTTTGCAATTGTTATATATGTGGCAACTTTGTCCTTACACTGGAGGGAGTGCCTAACACGAAGTTGAGTACGGCACATTAAAACCAGCAATGCTGTGAGTACATGACAAACAGAAACCCTGAGAGTGAAGCATTCCTATTTAAGCTTATGTAGGATCTCTCTAGCTCAGCATTAGCCTCCCCCCATTAGCTTTGACAATGCTGGCCTTCCTGTCTGTAGTAGACCAGGGGAGCAAAAACCTTCCTACAGCGTGTCTGCAATCCTGGCCACTGCAGGCACTGGGCTCTAAGTTTCAGGATCTTGCTTGGTCTCTGCCTGCCCGACTCCCTCCTCCTAACCCTGCTATACTCAATCTATAAACAGACCTGACAGCAAAGTGAAGGAGACAGCCCACAAGAGCAGGGTGTAAGGCTGCATCAAGCTAAATAACACTGACCTGTTTGGGTGGTTTTTTTTCATTTCAGCAAACTTTCTCCATTGCCTTGAGATTTTGTTTAAGCATCTGATGTGGTCTCCAGTGACCTCCTGTCAGTTCTCGCAGAAGAGAAAGGCCAGGCTGTGCCACAACCAGCAAAACCTCTGGCTCCTACAGCATCAGTGGATTCAAAATTTCAACCTTTGAGCATATGTAGTAATGCTTTTTCATCCCGAAAGTATTGAGATGGTCTCCATTTTAAAGACACTTGTGCACCTTAACGGCCCTGGGAGCTGTGGCGGGGAGCAGGGCTCCCTGCTAAGCAAAGACAGCTATACAAGCAAGCATGACAGAAAGAGCTCTTGGTCACTCAGTTCGATAAGATACTAAACCAGAAGAAAGCTGGCATAGCTTTAGGACACAGAGGATCACATTGCAGAAAGGCATATAAGAGAACCTCAGCATATAAATAAAAACATAGACATCAAGGGCATCCCTGCTTTCCTCCTGCTACAGCCTTGGTTGGAATTCAGCATCAGGTGACACAAGTCACACTTGAGAACAGTGGCACATTTAGCACAAAACATTCAAGAGATTCTTTTCCCCAGTCATATAGCTTTTTGGTGTACTAAGATCATCTTCCAACAAGCAGAATTAAGTAATTCAATAATTTCTATTCCTAAAGGGTCAGCCCTGATTGCTAAACAACAGTGTCATGATGCTAAGAGAAGCGGTCAGGAAAAGTGTCAGGATGCTAAGAGATTGGAATTCATTACTGTTGTTACTATATTCATTACTGTCTGTAGTTAAACTTTTTGCTGAAAGTTTCTCAGAGGCTGGTTCAAAGGATAACACTTACTTCAGGGAAGCTGGAAAGCCTTCATATATCTTATTGCAAGCAACAGACATAATTCTTTAACCTTATTTTCCCTTATAGAAGCTTGAAGAATCTTAAGGCAGCAAAATAATTCTCCTGCCCCCAAATGATAAAATAAGAGAGTAAGTACAAACCTTTCTTCTCCTGGACAAGAACAAAACAAGGTGCCAATAAAAACTTGCTCATCAGCTTAGCACTTTGTTTTGTATGGCTTTAGGAGACCACGCTAAGGGCACAATACAACACTCAAAGGAAAGCTGCATAAACAGAATGTTAACTCCAAGGTCTGCCAGCAGCAATACCAGCTTTTAAACTTCATGCCAGTTTTGCCACAAGGATACATTCAGATGAAGAGCTTCCCCTGGAATCCCAGGCACCGCTCTCTGCCCACCCACCTGCTCCTGCTCCCAGAGAGCTAAGGGTCCATGCTCCAAAACCTCTCGTGTTTCTGGGAAAAAGGAATGGCTATTGTCCAAGAGCTAAGATGAGAAAGACAATATTTACTGCACATTTCCCATCCTGCCACAAATGTACATGAGCGTCCAAGGGCAAGGTAAGCTTTGTTTGCATTACAAGGGATTGGTTTGGCTTTTCCTTTCGCACTACTGCGGTAGCCTTATCCTTCTGCATATAGAGGGACTTCAGAGTCTTCACCCAAACAAAGGCTCTTCACTCAATGACCTCAAAAAATTACAGGTCAGCTTTGTCTTACCCAGTGCAAGCATCTCTGCAACTAACAGTACATATTTCCCAATTGTAACTAATGGATATGGGCAGAAGCACACAAGGCTTTCAATATTGGATTGTAATATACAGCTTAAATGTAATTTCATTAGTAGCTTATCTTTTTGTTAGCACTGCAGGTTACAGCTACACCCTTTTTGTAGATGGCCCTCCAGAAATTGCTTCTGAGAATCACAAAATCACAATATTACTATTTCCAAGTTTTAAATAAATGCTTTTCTTGGAAAAATGTGGCCTTTCTCTAGGCTATTTTTCTTACACTGTTACCTGCAGTGGAAGAAATGAGTAGGCCCCGGTTACATGAGACAGTTGCCCCATGCATAAAATACAACCATCACCATGGTTTCATCCATCAAGAGTAACAAAGTGATTATCACCAATGGCCAAAATCTGCCTCCTTGAGGAGGCTCACAGCAACCTGCAACCCACCATCACTGTAAACTGATCTTATACCTCCTGCTACAGTGCAGTCTTCAACGCTAAAAAGAGCAAGAGAAAGGGTAGGAAGGAGAGATGCAACAAACATTCTTTGCTACACAGGCCTTTGTAGTTGCCTAAACACCTCGACATGATTGTATAAACATTCTGTGGCCAGGGATTTGCACTCCTCTCTCCTTTCTCCACAACAAAAGCAAACTAAACACTGTAGTTAGCTTCAATAATATCTGATTAAGTAAACAGGTTTTTTCCCTTTCCATTAAGGCAGCTCATAAAGGCTGGCACTAATATGAGTACCATTCAGGTCATTGCTCGGTGGTGACAGCTTTACAGTCAAGCCAAAACAGGTTCCAACATAACAGCAAATATGAGAGTCAAATTCCCTGGTAGGACAGTCACAAGATTGTAACAACTATGCTATTACAGGCGATGGTAAGAACAAGTCATGCCAAATCACTCATATACTTCTCCAAGCAGCTAATTACAATTTCTAACAATGAATCCTATCAGTATTTAACAGAGATACCCAAAAATAAACAAGGGTTTCAGTTTGCTGGAACAGATCCCCGTGCAAAATATCTGTTCACAGAGTTACAACTGACAAAATGCAGTCTACAGGAGATACCAAATTTGGCTAACAACCTGCTCATGATTGTGTCCTTGTCTGTGGTCCAGGAAAACTTTACAGACCTTCCCTCTTTTTTTCTCCTCACATACAACCACCCCAACTCCATAAGCCTTTGGTTCTCTCAGAAATCTGCCTTTGGGAATAACTCAAACCATAGGAATTTTTAGTAGCCACACGGAAACGCAGCATGAGATCAGTCACTTTTAAATTGTCAAACTGCCAATTGTTAAAAAGTAACATGCAGGCATGACTCCAATATTGACCTCCTGTGACTCACTCACAGAGCACAATTCAGTCTTACAACTGAAGGCTTATTTAGAAGCCTTCTTGTCCAAGCCTTACTTGGACAAGTACCCAACATGAGAAAACAAAAGGTAGGTATAAAAAAAAACAAACAAACAAACAACTTGTTTTGAAAACACTATTTTGATTGCATCTACATATACACGCAGTGGTCCAAGTAATTGTTTGTAGTTTATTTTCCCCTTCCCTGATTTTGACATCTAAGAGATGTTAACGTTTTAACAGAGACAGAGCACCTGGCAGCCTGCATCGCACGCTGATTCCTTCAGAAGAATTCACTAAGGAAGAAGTTGGGTTTTTTCATTTTAATATTTCTTCAAACCATATTTTATGAGTTGGTGCTTAATTATGTCAGACATTTAGATTACTGTTTTTATTCCAGGAAATCTAATTTGGTGGATGAAGAACATGAGCGCATAATTTTAATCAATCTCCTTGAGACTTCTTAAAATAACACTAGCTGATGACTACTAGCAAGATAACAAGCTATTCTCCCCTTGTCAGCTGCATATATCTTTCTGAAATATTTGCTGGAATATCAGTGACAAACCGTAACAACATGAAGGAAGTAAATATAGCTGAACTTGCACTTCACTGAAAAATACCTCTAATCTGCTTTTTGTCACTCAAATCACACCTAGCCGTAATGATTTCCAAATGCTGCGGTCTATTACCAATGGCTTTCCCACAGAAGCAACATCAATCTAAAGAATGGGTTTAAGGCAAGGGCGTTCTTTCAGCAGCCTACCAGAACTATCGAAGAAAAATATAGTGAGCCACTTATTTGAGGTATATATACTAGCCAACTTCATCAAGTTCAGAAAATACCTTATACAAGCATAAAATCCTAGAAATCACTGGCCAGCATTCTGCATATTGCCTTTGTCAAATATTAATTAAGACATATTACCGACAAACTGCCAAAGCAGAGCACAACTGATAGCATACAGTATGTCTGAATAAACCCTATTTTTAGCCTGCAACTCAATCAGCACTCTTACAATGGCTAGGATTAAAGCCCAAGACAGCCACATTGCTGTATATAGGCCAATGCAATTACATGTTGAAACATGCTGAGAGAACATGACGGTAAACTTGGGTCAACACTGGGAGGAGCAGCACTGGACAGTTGTTCTGTGCTACATGACGTCTTTACAGGCAGAATGTACACTCATATCTCACCTGTCTTGACTGTCCACAAAGGAAAACATTAAAAACCAAATAAAATAAAGTTTTATTCCAATTCCTACTGATATGATTTAGTGCTTATGAAAGACAGACAACGTTTCCGCAACCTTGAAAATCAATATCCTTTTACGTTCATGGGCAGCTGTCTAGATGACTTAGCTTTTTCAACACTAAAGCAGCCCACTTCAATCCTGCCTTGAAAATGCTGCCTGTGAGGAGACAACTTAGTCCTTACTCTATGTGCTCCTGAACTTCTGTCCTGAGGTAAGTTACAAGACCTGTTTTGAAACAGCACTTGCAAGGATGTTTTTAAATACCTGTACTTCATAACACACAAAATAAATAAATAGATAAATAAAATTTCTTCAAGCCATGAAGTTTCTATACATTCAAGGGTAAACACTTTACTTACAAATGTAAGCTCTAGCTATCTTCTTAATCTTCAGGAGTCATACTTTCCCCTGCAACCAAGGACCTATAGGGCCTAATGTTTTAATACCATCTAAACAAAAGAAAGTGGCATCACAATGGGATGGCTCATCCTCTAGGATATATCTGAATGAGATATCAAACAGCAATGACTTTCATAAATTAAAACTGAAGCTGAATCCTAATCAATGATGTGAGGAAGAGTAATGCTGTGCTTCATTACCAGGTTCCCAGCACCATTAATATTTTTATATACAGCTTCTGAAATCTAGCCTAAACAGTATTCTCTTCCTCTTCATCTTTGTACATGCAAACATTAGGCAACGCCTCCTTCAGTGATCCCTTGACAAGAGATAAAGACTACAAGGAGCATGTACATGTTCTGAAGACTTTCATGGTCAACACATGTATCAATTAAGGCACATCTAATGAGCAAGGAAAGAATATCTGCATCTTGAGATAATTCCCTCCATCATCACAAGCTTCCAGATTTCAAGCTGGTGGTCATTTCTCCGAAGAGACTTTCTTGAGTGCTGATCACTTCTCTTCAGCAAGTGAAATAAAAGCACAAGAAAAACTGAACTCTGAAAACCTGAATAGTAAGTTCAGAAACTCAAAGATATGTACATACCCTAGGCTTAACATAAATTCACATTCATAACTGGTGGCTTTTTTTATCCACATTTCAAAACCAAGCAAAAAGAGTCCATCAGAAAGACAAAAAGCCTAAAAGCATAATTCAGTGACATCTGAACTGACAGAAGAAGCCTAAGTCTCAGAAACTATACTCCTTTATCTTTTAAAAGATCAGGATTTTTTCTACAACTTCTCCCACAGCATTCAGCTTCATCAGTAAAAGGGCTCTTTTTCCTTCCTAAGCCAGGATTCAGTCTAGAAAGTTTCTTAACTACAGTAACTTCCACATAAGGCAGAAGCCCAGTAAACCCAAACATACAGCAGCTGAAACAAAACTGCAGACAAGTTAACACTGTAATTAGGCTTAAAAAAAAACCAAAAAAAAACCAAAAAAAACAACAGCTGAACTCAGCATCTAAACAAGGCCATGTTACCATCTACAAGGAAGTAGGATAACTCTAAACACACTACTTTCAATAATTCAAGCTCACTTCCCAAAAATATGCAAAGGGGACATAAACAAGCAAACATAACAAGTACTGCAATATAAAATGAAGACTGCATAAGACAGGTAGGGAATGCTTGAGTCGCTGGCAAACAAAAAAATGGATACTAAATTCAGAAGAGCTGCATTTCTTTCTGCCTTGTACAGCCACAAGACAAAAACATCCCATCTATTATAATCCAACCAGAACAAAAAAATTCACAGTAAAATCAGAGTCCTTCAGCTGTGACTGCAATGATCATTGCAATGCATTAATCATTTAGAATATTAACACAGGCTAAACCAGTCATGTCTGTCTGAAATAAAATGCCATGTTCAACTTATACCCAGCTTTTCCACTTGTGAATAAAGCCTGCCAACCTTACTTGTGACCACTGGAGAGTTACAGGCCTCCTGCAATTGTAATTGAAGCTTGAATCAACTAGTAGTACAATACAGAGCACTTGCAAGAAAGATGAAAACAAGCAAGAATCACATCTACAGATTGAAACGCACAAACAGTGTAAATTGCCCTAGCAGTAGCTTTTCTTTGTCAGGCACATAGTTTTTCAAATCACATTAGTTTCTTGTAATGATACCTAAAGGAAGAATTTCAGTGAAGTGTCCCTCATGAGGGAAAATATCTGAAATATAAAAGGCGCTAATCTTAGGACCCACACACTTCCATAACCAGACACGTAAGTCACCAGCTTACCTCCCTTCCTTGGCACCTGCCACTCACCACTATCAGACTTCTCAGCCCTGGCACCCTTTCGAAAGTGACCAGAAAAAAAAAAAAAACAAACACCAAAACATACAGAAAATCCCACAAATTAACATACATTTGATAGGCATCAGCCACAGAGATCCTCACTAACTGTAAGACAGGGCAGCACAAATTTCAGGAAACTTCCTTTCCAAAGGCCACAAGAAATAACACCATTTTCTTTCTCCTCCTTATTGGTCTCCAGGTGCTCATCACCTTTAATTGTCAGGCTCTGCAGACTGCTGCACCTATCAGGTGCAAACAGGTATCCTTAATTCCCTGCCTGGCAAACCTGGGTGGGTCTCCCCCACCAGAGACAGGAAGACCTCCCACAAAGAGGACTCCAGATTTCTACAAGCCAACTCCCTCACAATGCTAAAGATGAAAAAAAAAAAAAAATCCCTCCTTCATGGAGCCAAAGGTCACGCTCCAGGAACAGCTGCTGCAGTATGGTAATAAACAGAGAATAGATATGCGCTTCTTTCAATTTCTCCACTTCCCCAAAAATGCCAAGTGTTTCCGAGTACTAGGAGTCTGTTTATGTCTACCCCACAGCTAGAATCGGGTCGTCACTGGTGCTTTGGACAAAATTCAGAACTTCTGTTCTGTTCCACTCTGACAAGAAACAGGCGCAAGTCCCCATTTGGCATTTCACTAGCACAGATGATATTACTGTTGAACTGCTGATCGCATGCCCTGTGATTACACTCTTTCCTTGCAAACCTTGCTGTGAATTGTCCTTGTAATAATGAAGTAAGGAAACAGGATGTGTTTTTTCAGCTAGCCTTACCTTGCGTATGAGGCTTGGATGAACAGCCTAGCTACCACAGGTACTCCCTTTCCCAACCCCAAATCAAGCCAGGCGGGTCACAACAAACATGCTGAGCAGCCCCACCAAAGTGGGGCCAGGAACTTAAGCTTCTCCTTGCTAGTCGATACATAACTTAATACAAAACACCGGCACATCAAGAAAGTATTGAGTACTTATGACCTGTCACCATTAAAAACCCGTGTTAGAACACCGACGTATACTTAAACTAGAAAAATTAAAAAGCACCATTAACTTGACCTAATACATTGCAGTATTGCTTCTCCTTGTGGGTAACACAGCCATCAGAAACAGCTGGACACAATCCCCCCAGGCAGCTCACCAGCAGCTCAGGCAATCACTTTACCACTGAAACCGTTACATGTGGCTGCAATGGTGTATTTAAAATTATAAACAAAATACTTATTTTCTCAATTTAACAAAGGTTGATGGGTGCATTATTAGATGTAGGCATATTGCTTCAAATAACAGCACTGCGATGTCTCGCATTTTTATTTTTTAACTGTTATCAATGTTACCTACCTTTTTAACTGGCATAGTCTGTAGTTTCTAAAAGCAGAAGAAAGATGAGGGCATGACTTTCTTTGCTAAATAGGGAAATACAAGCTATCTGCAAGCACATTTTATGCCAATATAATCATCCATGCTATGTACAAGAGGAAAACTGTGTTGCTTTATCTGTATCAATAAATACAAACAAGCAATACAACTGGTTTGCCTACACAAAGCACACAAGATGCAGCTTAGTATTTTTGTGACTGATGGCCATAACGTTTCAAACTACACACACGCCCACACTACTGCATATAATCACACACCTGACTTGACTTTGTACAACTTGTTTATTTATGGAGCTTTTTCTCATCTTCCTAATATCAAGAGTTTAACTGTCAGTAAACACAAGGCAAAACTGTCCAAGTCTCCTGTTCCTGTTTAAGGCAAGTATACACACTTTGCCTTAAAAACTGCTCTAGAACTATGACTAATACAAAATGAAGCTGCTTTTCTAGAAAAAAACAACCAACTGCTTTAGAACTATGACTATAAGGAGATGAAGCTGATTTTCCTGTCACCCCACTCTTTCCTGTTCAGCCTCTTGAGCACTACCACATAAAATGATGACCAATATGACCAAAAAATTAATAATATCATGTTGCCCTTCTTTAGCAAATAGTCACTTGGCATCCAGGATCAAAATCAGCAATTTTCCAGACCTCTGTAATTCAAATAAATATCCTACTCACAAAATGGATAGAGGATCAACTTAGAAGTATGACTACAGGAGTCAAGGAGTCATAGTGAAAGTAAAAGGTCTACCTTTTTCTTTAAGCATTCTTAAAATGCTGGGAATGACAGAATGACTTTTTTTTTTTTTTTAATGTATATGTGTTAAGCTGCTGACGTGTGGAAAGTGAACTTTCAAGCCTCACTCACCTTTACTTCAATAGTTTCATATGCCAGATGTTTGCAGGTGTTTCTAGGTAGCTGGGCCTACTAGAAAGCTCACTGCTACTTTTGTCCCAACTTGTTCCTCTGCTAAAAATATGTAACAACATTCCTTGCTGTCTTATTAATAACTGTAATACAATATAAAGTTAATATTAATGTAATGCAATCCAGGTGGTGTGGAAAGTGATGACAGAGGTATAGTAGCTGGCACTCTTTCCTGTGAGCCGGTAATAAAGTAGTATCTTAGCACAGGGGCACAGCCTACTGAAACACCGCTTACCAAAGAACGTGTATAGCCCCAGCCCAGACCACTCAGGGTCACTGAAAAATACATGATACTTTCAGACTAGAGGTACCAACCTGTCCTGGCAGAATTATGGCCTACAAAGAGGACTGAAAAGCAAAGTAGCACCACAGGTGCTATGATGGATGAGTGACTTACAGCCCTACTGCCTTGCATACAGTTGCACAAAAGATGTAGTATTCTTCCTCAAAACCCACTGAGTGAGATCAAACAGAAAGAAAAGGAACTCTTACTTAAACCCTAATGACTGGTAAGATAAGATGGCTGGGCAAGCACTGGAAACAGAAAACTCTTCTTGAAAGTTTTTAGAACTTCTGTTCTCATTTTGGACAACACACGAACAAAAGGAAATTGCAACATGCCAGTTTCCCCGTCTTTTTCTGACGATTCCTCCACCAACGTACAGAATGAAACAGTTTTCATCTCTTGCTAACTGAAACCATTAGCAACCTTCATACAACAATTTTGAAAGGATTGAAAGAAAGGAGGTATCTACAACTGGTTTTGAAAGAAAACATCCAAATTTTTAACTGTAAGCACAAGACCTGGGGTACAATAACAGGAAGGTCTAACTTCTTCCTGTTCATCTCCTTTGTTTGATACAAAACCTCCAGTAAACACATGGCGATGCAAGTTTTCAGAGGCTCCATCTGACCAATCTGTGATTTCAATTCAGCAGCACCTAGAGAATTACCAGCACACTCACTCCCACAGTTCTTTACACAGAGCTCCATGAAGACTCTTGAGCTATGAGCAGCCAAATTGAGAGACCTGTGAGTGACAAGTGTCAAATTCAGGAATTAGTTCTCTGGGATAGGTCTGCCCCCCTGCTTTTACAGTACAGCTTTTAAGCCTGCATCAAGCAACCGAACTGAACTATAACCTGTCCAAACTATAACTTGCCCAAACTACAGCTTGTCAGAAGAGCCTTGTGAGAACTTCAAAGACCTCTGACATTAAACTGCCAGAGATAAAGCCCAGCATTTGACAGTTACTTTGTATCTGGTGTACAGGTATCTCTGCTCCTTTGATGGCCCACACCACAGAAGACAATAAGCTGCTGGAGATTGGAACACTTTTCACAGCTGTGCTTTTGGGCAGGTGTTTATACTCCCCCAGGAGAGTGTGTTTCACACAAGACTCCTATGTAGTTTGTGCTTTCCAGTCAGAAGACAGAGCTGGGTCCTACTCCCCTGCCCTTCCCTAGAAAGTTCAAGCACACAAGGCCACTACAGCACAAATCTCTTGAAGCCTGGGCTTTTGTCGGCCGCAGAAATACAAGATCCAGAACACTTCAGAAACCTGCTGGAAATAACCATTGTGTTAAATCTCCTCTTCTCTTGAAGGATAAAAAATGGCCAATGTCCACCTGCCTCAGGGAGAATTTGAAAGCCCTAGGCATCTTAATAGCCTTCAACTGAAATATTCCCCAGTCCTCAGCAACAACACTTTCAGAAGACATAAGCCAATTTCCCCTATCTGTGGCTTCATTTTCCCTGGGACAGTGAAGGTATTCCAGTTTCCATTTTCTGTTCTTCAGCTCCCATGAAGAGCATAATGACTAAAAGATGCTCTCTTCAGAAAACAGCTGCTCTGTTTACCACTACCTCCAGAAGGATCAGGAAATAAACCATCCTCTCTTCTGCGTAGCTTCTGTGCACCAAGGCATTTAGTAATGCCACTGTGCTTCAAGGAAACTCAGGGAAAAGGAGCCAGTTGGTACATTTGCTGTTCTCAGAAAACCTGAGGTTGATGCCAGTATATAGCCTGGCACTGAGTTCAATGCCAGAACTGAGCTCCATGCGAGGACATGACCCCATGGCACAGCCTCTGGTACCAGTTTTCATCACACCATGCCCAGAGTCAGCCCTGGCTTTAATCTAGGGCTAAATCACAGCAGCTGAACATGGAAATCTGTATGGTTTCTCTATGAATGAAACTCCCAGATCCCTCTAGTTCTCATTGCATTTATTTGCTTGTATCACTGTTTCTTGAATGACACTTTTCCTAATTACAAATTCTTGGAAGAGATTTAAGCACGGAAGTTGTCTTCAGTTTTTTCAGAGGGAACAGGAGGTCAAAACAACTATTCTTATCGCACTGTATCTTCCCTTTCCATCATGACCACCAGTATACCGTATACACTGTGAGATTTTTTTGTTGTTTTCCATTATTACACAAAGTATTTCAATTACATTTTCTCAATAAATTAGACAGTGTGATTTCCCATATTATTGCAAATGTGTATGTCTTACAGAACTGCCCCAACACTGAACAGTACTGTAGGATGTGAAAACATAGTATGACAACATACTCAGCATGCTGTAATTAGATGAATAAGTTACAATAAAGATGATCTCTAAAAAAAGCATACCACTTGACATTGACCATATATATATATATATATATATCTCCACTCTCCTGAATGACCCTGTGTCAGCAAGTCATAAGTATCAAGTAACTCAAAGCAATTCAAAACCAACAAACCCAATGTACCAAATTAGATTCAAATCACATTATTGGCACTGGGCCTGAGCCACAAATTTAGATCCAGTTCTGAATTTTCCCAAGGTTCACAGAAATAGGCAAAAGGGACATCTGAATTCAGAGTCCAGACTAGATCCAGTTTTTGTTCATACAACAAACAGTAAGAGAGCCCTAAAATCCTCAGAAACAAAGCAGTAAAGACTAAATCCAAAATGGTACATTGGGCAGTCAGATCAATAAAAGCAACTAGCAGAAGTTCTACAATGTGGATGAGTTACTCAGCAAGAATTTGTAGATGTGGCTAAAAATCTCATAACAGAATTTATGGTACTTCATTGCATCAACAACTAAGATGGCATTGCACCATCTAGCACCGAGGAACCTGAACCCATGGGGGATATCCAAGGTAAACATTTCCCACAGCAGTGCCACGGGGAAATGGGGCTCAGTTCAGCCTGCGGGCATGCCACACACACAAAACAGAAGTGAGTGCAACCCAGGATACAGCAAGCTGCTCCATCCAGATACAGAGGTAACAAAAGATGTGTGCACAGAGAGAAGTCGGGGGGGGGGGGGGGGGGGGGGGGGCAAGATGAGGAGGAGGAAGTTGCAATTAGTCAACTAATTCCAAATGAAAAGAGGATTGAAGACACCTTTCTTGTCAGTTTTCTCTGTCAACTGGTTTAGGTGCTCCACCTCATCCAAATGCTTGCTGCACTCAGGGCAGTAAAGCCAAGCCCATCCTGGCCAGTGTTCATGGAACTTGATCACCTAACAAACCCAACATATGAAATCAACAGTTGTACTTCAAGAGAACTGGGCTAAATGAATGGTGCCCTTTGCAGTCAAGCTATAACATTTGTTGGTTACAAAATAAACTATCAACAACATACAGCAACAGGTCAGGATGTCAAAGCATTTTTCTTTTGAGTTTTAAATGTTTTCCTTAATAATTGTTTATAATATTTAACTTACAATGACTTGCAATGCACAAGTTATTTTAACTACAAAAATACCATTATCACTACAAATTTCAACTGGGTAATGGTGAAATCTGACACCCACTGAAGTGAGCTGGTACTAACTTCACTCTCTCAAGTACATCCCACAGCAGTACATTGTCTATGAGATGTACAAACCAGTGATTTGAAAGCAGCAAGTTGGCAGCACTGTTCAGAGAATAAGTGAGTGTTCATCCCAGTCAAAAGATGATAACTTAAAAACTGATGAAAGAAAACTAGCACTGATCATTTGAACTCACTGGCAGAAAGGCCACAAGATTTCAGGAATGATTCAGACATCAGCATTACTATGTATTTGAGCTATAAACTCTTAAACCTACTCCAAGATATTTTGCTTTAGACACCATCAAGATACTAAATGAAACATCAATCCATTAGCTCACTAATTTTCAAAGTAATTAAACAATGAAGACCCAAATGTGTCAACATGAACTGACACCTGAATTTCAACCTATGCTCTGCTTTGACGGCCGCATTCCTCTGAGATCACAAAGTTTGTCCTGATCTCTGGGAGAAATGGAGCAAAATCTTCTATAGACCAGGTGAATACAGTCTTGAGGAAAAGCTACAGAAAGAATATCCCCACCTCCAAAAAAGAAAATGGAAAAAGCCTGTGCTTAAAAAGCAACACAATTAATTAGCTCTACAAAATCACATACACAAAGATGTAATGCCAAACACAGAAAGCAACTGCAAGTGCACACAAAGAACTAAGCTTTCAATGTAACTAGTAAAGGTAAACAAGTCTAATCAAGCTTTTCTTTTTTTTTTTTTTCCTCTCCTTTTTAGAAGGCCAAGAGGCCAACCAAGGCACTCTGGAAGAGGTCCTGGTTCTGCAAACACAAAGGTAACTGTAACCATATAAGCAGATTCCAATGAGCCTGTCCACATCATTACAACTGCAGAAACAAAACGCTTGCAGGAATCAGAACCTCAGATTAAGTCACTGGGCCAGGACTCTTGCCTTTAGCAGAGTAGCTATCTTTCAAGAGCCAGGTTTACAGCACCTCTAGATAATCAGGCCATCTTTCAACCAAAGTCTGCAAGCCCAGTTTCCAAACAATCAAACTTGATAAACACACTGCACACTGAAACACAGGGCAGGAGTTAAACACATAGAAGTGGCCATGGATTGTAGGTGGTTCCTAAGACACTAAAGGGGGAAAGGAAGGGGATAAGGGTAGTAGGGGGTGGTTCGGTATTAAAAGCAAAGTAAACACAAAGCACAGTGTAATACCCTTGAAAATCAGGCTGAATTAACTGTAAATCCAGATTTTAAACTATCTCTTTATTTACATCATTAGGTGTCGGAATCCTTCCTGCCCTTCTTTTAATTAGCTCTGACTCCAAAAAAAAATAGCCTCCCTTGAAAACAATGGGACCAGTCTCTGAATTGGGGACAACTGAGCACATGAAAACAGAATTGACCCAGCACACCAAGAGCTTCCAAAGGTTTTGCGCGCCAGGCAGAGCTCTGTTCGCTGGATGCTGTATCCTTGGCAACTATTATGCAAGAAACCCTTCTACAAATGCAAAACTTCTGTCTGCTCCAAGAGCTTTTCTCTGAAATACTTTTATGGGGGTTTGGATATCCTTAAATCTAAGGGCACACACAGCTCTTTGTCATCTTCCCGCAAGCTCCCAAGAGCAAGATAGAATACAACAAATGATGTCAAGAGAGTATTTTCTTCCCACTTCATCAGACAGCAAATAAAAGTTTTACAACTTTAACTTTGTTTTCTTCTGGGAAGAAAAAATAAGTGGACATTTTCCCTTTTTTCTTTGGTGCACTCTGCAGAACTAATGTGCAGATGCAAGATAATAATGAAAGGACACTATTATTATGTCAATCAATGGCACTGCTTTCAAAACTGAAAATTCAAGGATCATGCCCGGGTGCCTGACTTCAAGGGCAGAACTGCAGATGCCAGCACATGTATTAGAAGAAGTATGCAAGAAGAGATAGTCAAGATTCGTCAAAGGCCATGGCAGTAACATGCTGCAGTTCTTGGCAGGAGGCACTAGTAGCACCAATTGTTTCAAGGGCAGCAGACACGCTGCTGTTTTTACCAAAGCCCTAGCTGTAGCTGCGGAGCTCATTAAACCTCACCACAGCAGAGATCGGATCCTGCCTGCGCACCCGTGCTCCTCACATCTCGGCTGTCCTCAAACAACACGTTATTCCTGAGTATCCCCAGATATTCAGACATCGCTACCGAGGGACACTCATGTAGCATTCAATACCCAAGGAGGGCTTTGGTTTGGTGAGCCTTCTTTTCTCCTGAGGAAAACCGTACAGCAGCTACAGCTAACCAGAGGTGGTAGCTGCCCCTGAAGGAGTTTGGGAACGCAGGAGCACAGCGGTGGGAGCCCGCCCGGCGACCCCCCGGGACTTAGGAGAATACTTATACTGCCGGACCGCGCGATAGCGCCGGTGGGGCAGAAGCCAGTGGGACACGGGGACCGGCAGGGCAGCCCCTCTGCCGGGAGCCCTTCCCGCGCAGCCCCGTCGGGCTGCGAGCCCCGGCTGCCTCCGCGCAAGGTCCGAGGCCGTTCTCACCGCCACCGGGCTCCGGCGACTAAGCCGCTGCCCTTCGCTCGATGCCCCCCCCACACACCCCCTTCTCTCCCCTCCCGCGGTACCTTCTGCGGGGCGCGGAGGAGGCGGTGCACCCCGGCCAGCTGTGTGGCGAGCGGGATGTCCTCCCGGAACGTGTACAGCGGAGGCCGGGTGGGCTCGGGGAAGTTGGTGCTATTGAAGGGGTCTGTGTCATCCAGCAGCTGCACCCGGCACACCAGCGTGGCCATGGCGCATCCATCCACCGCCGCGGCGGCGGCGCGGACGGCGGGACCGGCACCCCCAAGTCACCGACACCGAGGTGCTGCCCACCGCCGGCTGCAAGCGGCACTCGTTCCCTTCCAGCCGCAGCAGCAGCAGCAGCCTGGCTGGCCCGCCGGCCGGCAGCCTATCGGCTCCCGAGCGAGCGCCAGCCGCCTCACAGCCGCCGAACCTCGGGGAGGCGGCCCATAGCCCCCTTCCCCGCTGGGATCCAAGAGTGCGGGCACGCTTCAGGCCGAAGAAGGAGCAGGCGGTGCCGGAGCCGCTGGGCGCGGGCAGAACAGCGGCGACAGCAGCAGCAGCAGCAGCAACTCCTCCATGCCCAGCCGCTGCGCGCCGAGCGGGCAGCGGGACTGCCGCGGCAGGCACACGCACACCGGCAGCACCGGGCGGAGGCCGCCAGTGCCCCCTCCCGGCCACAGGCGGCGGCGCCGCCCCCAGGGGCGCCCAGGCGGCTCCCGTCTCCTCCCGGCCTGAGGAGACCTCCCATCACCGGACAGGAAGGATGATCCTCCCGGAATGCTCAGCAGGCCGGACCGTTAACCTCTCCTGCAGCGGCAGGGGAGTGGGAGGGAAGGAGCGTCCCCGCGCAGCGCCTCTCCCTTTCCCTCGGAGGGCTGAGATGTTCGCTTTAGGGCTGAATAACGGCTGCTGGGGGGAGAGGGGCTGCGGGGATCAGCGCACAGAGGGGATGCGCAGGGTCACGCCCCTCCTTTAGAAGTATGCTTGTACCTTGCTGTCACAGACACCTCAAGTGTCCTAAATCTTTAGTGTAATATTTACACAGTTTCAAAAAGCAGCTTAAAAAAAAAAATGTTGAGAAGCTGACGTGAAACCTGGGCATTCCATCAGGATTATTAGGTGGGTTGCTCTGTATTTGTACAAAACTCTCTTTGCCATTATGGTTGTATGAACCCAGAGTCCTTTTGGCTTCCCAGCACTTTGGGCCTAGATGGAATCTCTGCGCTGGGCAGGACACAACAGAAGCTGCCAGGTCTCACGCTCTGCTGTCCTTTTGCCTTAGGCCTGCTCTCTCCTCACAGGGGAAGATGTGGATGAAGGCACAGGGCAGGCACAGACCTCAGCATTGCACTGTCCGAGTTGAATATGCACTGTGCTGCCAGGTCTGCAACCCCACCCATGGGAATCAGGGGTGCACGTGCCCTAGGGCACCCTTAGAGGAGTGGGGTGTAGAAGAGGGACCATGAAATAAGTTACAGGTGAAATACAGAGAATGAAGGGTCTCACTGTTCTGGGGGAATGGCTGCATTTCCACACGCTGAGCATCTACCTACCTAGGAGCATGTGCCATACTTTACAGGGTTTATGATTGCCTATCCTTTGATCCTTCACAGAGAGGGCTGTGGGACAGGAGCACTGTGAGAAACAGGGGATTTATCACAGATATGTGTCTTAAGCAAGAAAGCATGACCTCTAGATCATAGTGTTGGCATGAAGCAACTGTTTCCTCCCAAAATGATTACTGGTTTGGGAGTATTGGTCAGCGCTGGGAGAAAAAGGGGATTTCTGTCCACACGTGATCTGTCCTTCTGTTTCTGTTATTCTGGGGACTAATTTGTCATTATTCAGTTTGGCCAGCAGTTAGGCATATTTTCAGAAAAGAGCATCTATCATAAAGACAGCTTCAGAGTTTCAAAATCCATCTTGACTTTAGCAGTCTTGCCATTTCAGACATTTCACTGCCAATGTATTATCCACTTCTTTCTTCTTTTACCTCAGCTCCGACAAAAAAAAAAAGGGCCTATGGGTTGTGTCACCCCATTTCTCAGCAGCACTCCCTCTCCCTTTCCTTCTCCTCTCCTTTCCCTTTCCCTCTTATTTTTCTTTTCTTTCTCCGCTCTCCTTCTCCCTCTCCATTTCCCTCTTCTCACCTTTCTCTTACAAAATTACATTTATTCAGTGCAGCAGCTAAAACAAGGCAATCGGGCAACTTGCCTCCTTGCTGTCCCCCTGCAGCCTTTTAAGTGAACATTGATGGCTTTCTAAAGACCTTAACGCACAGTAAAATTCAAGCAAACAGCAAGATACTGCCTGTCAGAGGTACGTGGCATGAGGCACTATGGGCATTGCATCTGGAAAGACAATCAGATACATGACAAGAACAGTATGTGTGGTTGTCCTACCCCATTCCTCCTCACAGGTGGTGAGGCCTTCTCCGAGTGAGAGAGAGCATTTTCCTCAGTCACACAGAACAAAATCAGCATTCAGGAGCTCTGGGAATCCAGGCTGTTGTCCTTCTGCCTTCAGTTGTATCATGGAGTAGTGAGTCCCCCTCCTGGAGTAGGCAACTGAGATGGGCTGTGTTACTTACTGACCTTGGGATCCTTAAGTCCATCCCACAAGCGCTTTCCAAAATTCAAAGCCTGTACATGATCAAGTAAAGTTCACAGTTTTAAGCTCCTAAGTTCATTCTACAAAAAAAAAAAAAAGGGGGGGGGAAATCCTTCACATGCACACATTTTTCAGGAATGAAACATAACTTAGGAGTTTTCAATTAGGGTTGATTTATTCTTCTTAACTCATCCCAATATTGGCATTACTTAAAAATACATTGTTGAAGGAGTTCAGATGCTGTGTCAAGCTTAAATTTGAATTTCATTATTGTTGAAACCTGAATGTTGAAATAACATAGTTTTTTGTCTTTAATTTCCCCTTTTTTATTAAAAATAAAAATTTATTTTTGATGGAAAGTTATTGAAAGCATATTCTCTAACCCAAGGACCACCCAGACACAATGTAAATATGTATTTAAGCAGTTTTAAAAAATGATACTATGTACTGGAGCAATTGGAATAGCTCCACAGGATTATTAGTTTTTTCCTGTATAACATCATGTCAATACAAATCTAGATGCATGATCATAAGATTACAGTGTAAGCATGTGAAGTGGCCCATCCTTTATCTTCTTTATCCCTCTCTGTCAGACAACTTGAAGTGCTTTCCAAATTTCATTCTTTCAACTTCAAGCCAATTTTAGTTATGGGAGAACAAAAGCAATTTTACCTTCCATGATTTATTTATTTAACATTAATAAAGCTGGAAAATAGCAGTCTGTTGGTAACAGTAATCAAAATGGGCTTGCAAACCACTGGAATTAAAGCATGGTAAGGAAAGTGCTGACAGATCCTTTACTGTAGTGATGGGAACAGTATTTCTGCCTTATCCACACTATAACCTGTAAATAACGCTTCATTCTCATAGTGAAGTGTGGAGCGTGATTTATCTTCATTGTTAGCGTGGACAGGCAAATAACCTAACACACTTCTCAAAATAATGGTGTGCAAGTGAAATCCAGTCTGTCATGAGACCAAGAATAACAATGTGGATTTCAGCCTCTTTCATCCAAGGATCTCAAAGCTCTTTGCTGACATTAAATATTGCCTGCTTATTCCTGCCCCACAGATGGGGAAACTGAGGAACTGGCAGATCAAGAATACAACTCTAATATGATACTTTTGTTTATAAAAATGGTTTTCTACTGTATGCAGTAGGAACTGAACTGTATATCATACGACTGGATCGCAGAAAATGTCCACACAAGAGCCTAACTTAACAGGAAACTTTTACTTTGGGAGCTAAGGACTCGTGATGGCCCCCAAGATTGTCAGTGGTCTGAATCAAAACTTAATTGGGTGATCACACATTCATTTTGTTTCTTATTGAAAATTGTTCTCTTTGGTGGCTGGTAAATACTGTATATGAAGTAATGTAGTATGCTGCTAAGACTGGCTAATACTGTAGTTTGGTAGTGAAGGTGAGTTTGAGGGGCACAATACCCAGATCAGTCAATGTGCAAAGATCCTGCACAGATCTGTGAAAATCAAGCCTTGGATCTATAGTCATACCACCGCAGGAATGTTAGATACTCTGACAGTTGTCCTACAGAGTTTACCTTCTTCTGTGCGATGTCTTCCCCTGAGGCAGCCAGGTCTCAAAGATGTAACCACTGGTGAAACGGTGGAAAAGTGAGGTTTCTATGAGGTGCACCCAGCACAGTGCCATTTAAACAGTCTTCGGTTTCACAAGCACACTTGCAGTCTCTTAGAGAACTCCTGCCTCCTTCAGCACAAAGGCAAGGGGACTTAATTCATGCACACAGTTATTTTATTTCACCTTCACCGTTTAATGCTCAAGGCCTCCTGCCATATCCATTGCATGCTACTTAAACCCTGTCCTGATGACAGAACTAATTTCCTCAGGAGATTTCCACCAGTGCTCAGTACTGTAACAGATGAATGCTTCACAACAATTTATTAATTTATTGTCACAATGCTCCTCTGCAGGGAGGAAGTCATTTTACCCCTGTTTTATGGATGTAGTGTTACCAGACATGAGATGAAGTCAAAACTAACCACCGCTGTTGGCTGTGCAAGTCCAAGCTTCCTACAGCCAGATATTGAAACCTCTAAGAACACTAAGTGTTAAGAGCACAGCTGACAGTCACCTCAGCTTAGCTTGGATGGATGCTCTGTAGCTAACACCAGGCTGTGCAGAGGAGGAGGAAAAATGCACAGTGAGACTCTGCAGGGGGTGACTTTAACGTTGCAATGGAATTTTACTGAGGCAGCCTTTACAGGGCTAAATCATGAGATCTCTCGCGCAAGCCCTTGAGCCACTGGATTCATTCACTTTTAAGTGCCTCAGCGAGTAAGAGGTGAGCCTGTATAAACCAGTCTTCTCTCATTCTAAAGGGAATGCTTCCTGCTGTTTACTCTTAATAACCCTAAACATCAAACTTCCAACCAAGGACCACCCGTGCTTTATCAAATTCCAGCTAACTGTAAGTGCTCAAGCTCTCTAGCCTATGGTGTCAGTAGGGTCACAAACATGCCTAAGGTGTCTGAGGACATAGGTGTCCTTGGGTTTGCTGAGGACACAAGGCATCACAGAATAGCTATTTCTGCTTGCAGGATCTTTTACCATTTGTAATGTTATCGGACTGTAACCATACGTGATTTTTGAAACCATGACTGATTCTCCAGAGCTGGCCATTAAAATCAGACAGAAAACTGAGCTTCAAATCAAAGTCCTCCTTTCATTACTGTGATGTGTCTTTTATAGATTTTCTGTCCATTTTTCATTATTCTCCTTTTAAAAAGCAAAAAGCTGGGTGGATTCCTGCAGGGGACGTGAATGCTGTTCCTTTCCTGGAAGTGGCTGCTTAGGATGAGAGGGAGTAGTTTGCACAGCTTGAAAAGTATGGCAAGGCAGAGAGTGAGGTGCACAGGAGAGACCTCAGATCCTGCAGATCACACTCGGAGGGAGTGGGTTCTGCATTAGGCCACAGAAGCCTAGAAAGAAAACCTGCTAAGGAACAGAGGGCCGGCTGCAGAGTTTTCTGCAACTCAGAAAGTTACTGAACGGACTGCAAATAATACTGGAAGCAAGGTCTGACTCCACACTGCAGGAACATGGCAGAAGGAGTTGGCTACAAGTTTTTTTTGTTTCTGTTCTGGATTCCTCATTTTGAGTTTACTGAAAATATACTAGGCTATATTCTAACACAGTCTGACTTTGGAGTTGAAAAGACATTTGATCCATTTTGACAAGATCATTTTAGGGAAGAGTGTAGACAGAGCTCACCTCTCTTCATTTTCCTTCTCATTCTGTGGTGCATGCTGCATACTAATGCATAACAGCACAGCGGTTACTGGGGTTCCTGAACTTTGTCTTCAGAGAGGATATGAGGCAAAGACTAGTTCCAGAAGCAAGATGAGACTATGATGGACCAGTTGTCTGTCCTGGTATGGCAAATTCTGTAAAGACCCCTCTATAATTTAAGTCATTCGCTGCCCAAGCATTGTTCAAACTGGTTGGGTTTTTGACTTGGCAATGGAAGTTGATAAATTCATTTCAGACGGATAAAGAACAAAGCACAATCCTTCTTCACCATTATAAAAGAGAGCATGAACTGAAAAAAAAAAAAATCAAACCCCCACAAACAGCAGATAAGCAGAAATTTCTGCTTATAATTTGACATCTGAATTTTGATATAAATTGACACTGATTTTATCAAAGATAATGATATCTTGTTAGTTTGATATCTCACCATAAAATTCAGCTAATCAGCCTTTCTTGGGAAATGCAAAGACACTGCCATGGATTACATCCAGCAGTGTATGCAGTGATCTAAGGACTAACAAGGCCTATATTATTTAGCAAGCAAATTCTATTTTCAGATAGAATTTTATGTCACTACTGTTTCATTAATTTTCTTCTCAGCCAAAAAAGCTCCTGTTTCACACCCATTTGTACAGAAAGCTTCTATTGTTAAACTGTTAAAAAGACTAACAAGAAGAAGGAAATGGTGATAATGCAACCTGCTCACAGACATGCTGTAGCTGTGATGACCTTTATTGCTTTTACAGTTGAATAGAAGAATGTGGTAGCCATTTGTTGGCACGTGACCATAACTGAGGAGTTCTGAAAAACTATCAAGGCACAGTTCATTTTCTAAAGTATTTTCTAATGTAAGTAAGAACATCCTTTCCTTGAGGGAAGCAGCACACTTTAGTTTGAAATCTGAGGACCTGAAATTTGCTTTAATTTGTATCTTACCATCAACATTAACCCACTAATTAACTAATTCTTATCACCTCACTTTATATCTCCTAAGGCAGTACTGAATTTTGCCTTTTTTGGTTTGTATAAAATAAATTTTGAAGGAGAAAAGCCAGTTTGCCATTTTGCATTTTGGGTATCCACTTTGTATTGGAGATGCTCATTTGATGCAAGTAGATCTAGAAATTTGGAAGGTTAAAATAAACGTGTTTCAAGGGTAAAGTGTTTATGGGAGAAGACCACAAATGCTTCAAGGTGTGCTTGACAGTTTATCAACAAAGTGAGCTTCTATGGCATTTAAAACTCATCTCATTTAAAACTCATCTTTTCAGTTCAGTTTTTACACCTTAGATTAATTAGCTGCTAAGTAAAATGCTAATTAAAATTTGCTTCCCCCACTCAGTGTGTACACATCCAACAAGTGTATTCCAAGCTTGGACCAAGAATAAATATATTTGTGGTTTGAAAAAAACTCCTTGAAAAAAAAATTCCTATCAACTTCTATAAACATGTGAAGTGACTGTAAATAATGCAGCATCATTTATGTTGACATAAGGGGTCCTATGCAGATATAAACATACTCAGTGCAAAATTACATGTTACTAATTTTGTAAACACAAGGTAATAAACAGCTTTCTGTGGACAATTAAATCAGAAGAATATTAGGCCTAATTACCAATATCACCTTACTCCAGGGTGAAGAGCAAGAGAATTCACCATAAGAAAAGGCAAGATAATTTGTACATATTATTTTAATGATACAAACAATTTAGCAAATGATTTTGTGTTTTCCACAACAGCTTTAGTTTTAAATGCTCTTCTTCAATACAGTTTTCTAAGTCCATATGTTCTTATATGAGTGTAATCACTCCTTCCTTTCTTGAATACCGGGATATATGTGACCTCCCTGTGGTCTTACAGCAATGAATACCACAAGATAAATATAATTTTGGGACTCACCTATTTTATTTTTTTTTTAAATCTTGCATTATAAGACAACTACATATACAGTAATATTTTTCCTTCTTTTTTTTTACAGCATTCATTGTTTTTAATAGTTTTATCCTCTTCATGTTTATTCACTTCCTTTGTAAAATAAACAAAACTAATATTTTATTCCTCTCTTCAGGTAGAAGCTTTACATTCTTATGCTATTATTTTAGTCTATCTCTGAACATGCTGTAGGTTTGGCTTATATTTTGGGGAGTGGAAAATGAAAATTGGACACAGAACTGTAAGAGTAAAAAGAAACCGTCTCCATAAAGCCATTGTAATATTTTCTGCATTACTTTCCATCCCATTGTTTATGCATACAAATGTTTTTATTTATTAATTTTTTGCTTTTTCAGCCCCTGGTTTACACAGAGCAGGAGTTTCATCTAACTCTTCAGGGTCAAATCACGATATGTTCCTGGAATGGGCACAGTTACTATAGAACATAATAGAACCTCTTCCAATGTATAGCAGATACACATTGCATATTTTAGGTTTTCTGGATAATTTGTTTGAAAGACTGGTCTTACCTCATCTCTCTTGTGTACACCAATGTGCACATAAATGTGATCATAAATATTTGTATGCATAGACAAACAGAGAACTCGTGCATATCCCATGCTTACGGGAGCAATTTAATGTGTTGCTCGGGCTGCAGGTGGCCATTTTGAACATTGGCTTTTTGGAGACCTGTAAAATAATTTCTCACTAGGATTCTTAGTTAAAATTTCCTGCTTGAGGGATGAATGGGACAAGAATGCTGTTGCCTTCAGGCCAGCCAGCTGTTTTCTGTTTTGTGAATTTAAAATGTCTTCTACCTAGGTTTTAGCCCGAGGTGGCTTGCAACTCAGAAAATGTCCGTTTCTCTTTCCTTGAAGAAACAGGAAGGCATCCCTGTATACTTCGGATGGATAGAAACCTGTTCTACTGGTTAAAGCTTGCAGGCCTGATACTCAGACCTGTGCCACTTGAGACCAGTCAGCTATGGAGTTTGCCTTTGGATTTTACTTTTCAACTCAGACCTTTGGACTTCTTCTAAGTGGCAAAGAAAACAAACCAGCAAGCCAGCATAGAGGCTGCCTGTGTGTCTCCTTGAATTGTGTTAAGAAAGAAAACGCTCTTCTCCAACAGTTCACTTAGAGGCATTGGCAGTGCCAGATGGTCACAAGCAACAGTTTCTTCGCCAACAGGCTCTTCGCTGCTGCCCTTGCCTAGGGCAGAAGGTGGCACATCTGCCTTCTTGACATGAGCCGGAACTCAATATTAGAAAGCTTCTGGTATGCTCTGGGCCCAAAACTTGGGAATACTCTATTCATGCGACAAGTCTTTTATCCTGGTGGACTACACAGGCTTTGAGCTGAAGGTGGGGGCAATGTTTGTAGGATCAGCAATGCTAAAATTTAACTCCTAACAAGGAAGAGTGATAGCAAAATCTAACTCATCTGAGCACTTCACAAACAGATCATCTCACTTTGAAATTAGTGTCTGCTTTTATCAAATAGTCACAGCACTTCTAATCAAGAGAAAGGTAGCCCCTAAAGGAGCTGGTTGTTTAGTTCATGCTATTCCTAAAACTCCCCTGGGTACTAGCAAATCCAGCTTACCACTTGAACTGTTCAGCCAGAAGGCATTAAAACCTATGGTTTAATGTGACACTGCTTCCCCCTTTTTACCCTTCTGAAAGCACCCCAAAACAAACCTGCAATGTGTAATGCTGCTTGGCTGGTCCTCAGCCAGTAAGTGCAATCTGCTGGCATTTGAGGCAAGGGGTACAAATGGACACACCTAATTTAGAAGGACATTTTATTTTCATGAAACATTATTTTTAAATAATATTTTATTATTAATATTGAAAATGTCCTCTGGTTGGAAACGCATTTGCATCAGCATACTGCCCTCTGCTTGTTAATCCTTCACTGTAGAAAGGTATTTCTCAATCTTATCTCTACGAAAAGCTTTTAGGTTTAATTTCTTAACTTTTGATTTTCCCTCCCTTGGCTGCTGAACAGTGCAAATAACCTGTGGATCTCTGCTGAGATAAGGGAGTTTTTGCTCAAGGCCACTGTGTTCAAATAGACTTGTGCAGCTCCTGCTAAACCATGTAATCAAGATTGAGAAAATGACCTTGCCCTACCTCTCCTTTTGAGCCCCCCAAGTAAACGCATGTGAGGCTGTGAGCATTGGAAGTTAATGAGGCTGCAGCCAGAGTAAGTCTGTGAGATCACGGATGAAGCACATATGGCTGAGGAGGATCACAGACAGCTTTCCTGTTAAAGGAAAAGCCAGCAATGAAGTTCAGCTAAGACATAGATAAAGACAGGGATAGTCCTGATTCCCAGCAGGATACATGACTTAGGCTGATGAACTCAGCATATCGGTCAGCATGAAACTGCTCATTTTCAGCACTGCAATAGCCGTAAATACTGCCCCAACATCTGCACCCTCAGTGCCGTATGCTGCTGCAGTCAGGCCATCTCTGGATATTCCCAGATGAAGTATGATACTTGCACAGTATACAGATTTTATATGACAGAATGCTACACAAGGGGAAAGTATTGGGTTGGTGACTGATACCTGCAACAATGAACCAGTGTTTTGTTCTGTGGCATTCAAGTCAATAGACAGTCCATCATTCGGATTTTATTAGTCAAAACCAGTTTGGAATACTGGAATACCCACATTGACATGGCCATATTTCTTCCACACACACCCCTGACCCACCCCCCCCCCCCCAAAAAAAAAAAAAGCTTTTTTAGCATTCGATAGGTGATAATTTTGCGTTCCTTTCTTAGGGCAGAATCTCAGCTCCATGTTGGAAGGATATCTGCAGTCATGATTCCATGCAGATTCCATGACCGCAGAGTTCAGCCCCAAAAGGAAAAAATACGAGCTTGTGCAAACCTGCTGAGAATTACCTTGTTACAAAGCTGAAGCAAAGAAAAGAAAAAAAAGCCTGAATATTCGTGTAAAAGTGATGCAAATCAAGAGTAATAGCAGAGTATGGATACGATTGTTCTAGGACGGATATATTCTTATGCTTGCTCTACCTGCTGTCTCTGAAAGTAAAGCAAGGTTAAAGGCAGCTAATAACCATGAAGCTAAAGAGCCAATCTGTCAACTGAATGTAAAAGTATGAGAAAGCAGAGGCATTGTATTAAAACAATTAGAAAATCCATGGCGCTTAATCATAAAGAATATCCTTGTATCTGAGCCCATGATCAGCAAGTATCGTTGTGGGATCTTTGCAATCACATAGCAAGCAATACATCCTAATGGGCTTTGTAGCTAATGAGGAATGACACAAAATGCAAATCTCTTATTAATCTGGATTAATCAGAGAAAACAAACTTGGTTTAAAGCTAGCCTTGCAAACAGAAGGTCTAATCCAGAGCTTGCTTATATAGGGGTGTTAAACTAAATACAGTAGGAATGGGGTGTTTGTTCAGTGGAGAACAAAGCAGGAGGCAGCCCATTCCCAGGGAGGCAGCCCTACACACTGCCAGCAAGGGGGTTGCTCCTTGCAGTGAAATGTGGGTCGTGGGATCACACACACACACAATTAATAAGCCAAAACCAACACTGGCGGGGAACATTAGGCTCATTTATTTAATTATTCACTACAGCCAAAGTCTGTTGTTCATTTGATTTCAGAATCTGGGCAGCACTGATTTGCACTGGATTGGTCCCCATTCAGATCTGCCTCTAGACCAAACAAGGGAGTTTCTGATCCAAGCAATGGCCACATCTAAGAAATTTGGATAAAGTAGTATTTAGCTTTTGTCTAGGAGTTATGAACAGTCTGCAAGGTATAATGGCCTAAACTGACACATGCCAAAAAATCACTAAGCTTTCAACAGCTGTATTATGTATCAAAAAGCATTTTTATGTGTAACATTCATGAGGAAAACAATAACAGACTAAAATCAGATTCATTCAAACACTCAGGAATTCAGCAAGAAGCTTGATTGTTGTTTTTTTGAAGAATGTTGATGTCATTAAAATATGCCATTTCAGCTACATGGAAATATCTCATGCAGATGTGTCAGTGCTAACAGCAGTTTAAATGGAGTAGTTTGTCACATTTCATATGAAAATTATGTAAAGATAAAGAATACTTTGATCATCAGAATTTGTGTGGCTGGACAGACTCTCATTCCATGACATTCTTCCAAAGAGTTGTGTTCAGCACACTGTGAGCAGAAATAGATGCCCAGACTTCAAAACTTGTAGGGGGGTGAGCAGTAACCCATCAGCCATCCCAACAGGGGTCAGAAATTATTTTGCACAAAGTAAAACTAAGGTATCTTATCTTTTGACCAGGAAACACAGACTGAGTAGAAATCAACTCTGGATTTTATTATTTGATTATTTTCTAAAGGAGAGGTGAAAACAGCTGGTCCCCCCAGAGTGTTAACAGTGGGAACTGGCCACCAAACTGACTCATGAGTCTGTGCTTTCATGAGGAACATAGAACTGATGGAGGATATCATGCATCAGCTTTTCTGCAACAATAAAGAAAATAACGACCATGTAGATAAAACTACTTCTAAGCCTAAATACACAGTAGGCAGAATATGAAGAAAAGACTCTGTACTATGTTCCTGTAATCAGACTCAGGCACTTAATGCAAGTCTGGACATTGAGGGGTCCTGACCCCTCTCAGCTGGTCTGTGGATTTCAGTATCTAAGTAGCTGAGCAGGAGCTTGCAGGCTCAGCACTTTCGTACATCAGGCCACCTGTTGAAGTATCTAAATATAGTTTCCCGGAGCTTAACCTCAGGCTTGACAACCTCAGCCACTACCAACTGCTGTTGCACCTCCAGCAGTTATTCAGAAAACAGCTTGAGGATCCTGTGGGTCATGAAATTAGAAAGACAACCCCAGCACTCCCTGTGCAGAGAGAAAGTCAAAGCTGAATGCATTAGCAAAACAATGCAATGAGATCTGGCAAATAACTGAAGCATAAGGAACCACCACATTATCGCTTAGCACTACAGCTGGTGCCTAGCTGAAGCTTGCTGCTGAAGAGCTAATGAAAACTGAGCTGTACATATTTCTTCTAGTGGCTGTATCAAGTTCAGGCTACCAAAGGATAAAAAAACTAACTGCGATACGTAGCTTGAACGTGGAAACTTGCATAGGTTTTCCAATACTAGATGCATAACTTTACCTCTCCTTGTAAACATTGATTTGTTTTTGTCAAAGTGATTGGAGAACAGATTTTAGTCCTAAAAATAAATCAGGTAGTCTCTAAACTCAAAAGATGTAGTTATTGCGCACAGGGATACTTGCGTGCAAACTTTTGCTTTTCAAATAAGATCATTGCAGCAGCATAAGTAGATAGGTCTGCGTATGCAGCTGTAGTATTACTGAGGAGACTCACACCAGTGTAGTTATTCCATTTCTGCTGAAATGACTGCTTCAATCTTCAGTCTTTCACATTGTTAGAGCTGCAGAGACCTTACATTCGTGTATATTTCTGTGTATAGTACGTAAACAGCACTGTTACCATTTCTGTGAACACAGCCCTTGGATTAGTGATTCCCACAAGATGATCAGGCAGCATCTTGTCACTGGGATTAGCTCACCTCAGAGTATAAGAGCGAAAGCAAAGATCTGGGTTCTCAGCACGCTTGGTAGGCATAAACAAAAATACTGCTGAAGTACAATCCCTTCTCAATTGAAAAGGTTTTCTGAACACCAGAGGACCCACTGAAGAGCACACGACAGAATGAATGCCAGGAAACAATGTGGTATTACAGAAGGAAAAGCCAGCGCAGTTGCAGTAATTGATGTGCCTCTCTGCTGGAGGGAACTGGTCAGAGACCATGAGTTCTGGAGATCGCTTTCACTGGTCTTGATTAAACAAACACTGACAGCCCAAGTACCGAGAGCTATTTCCAGGGAGATCTTTGAACCTTGTTTACGGCTAGCTGGCCCCCAACAGCAACCACCTGACAATTGGTGATACCCCCCAGCTACTGCTGAGCCCTTCAGCCCTTCATACCTCTCAGCTGGGGAAGCAGAACCTCCAGCCAGGATGCCAAACACCACCATCAGCATCAACCGCTAGCTCCCATACAGTGCATTCACAAACAGCTATGAGCCCCACATGCATCCACCATGTTATTTCTTCAGACCAGTTGCATACAATAACGTTGGTTTTACACCCTGGAGATCATTATAGCTGGAGAAAGTTACTCCTCAAGGCAGTCTGTGCTCACAGACAGATGCTGGACTGTTATAAAATAACTTCTCTGCTACTGACTTACAAATGCTAATATTTTTCAGTGAACCTTATGCTTTAAATAGAAAAGATGAGGGTCATGTCAAGTCAGGCTGCAGGACTTTTTCTGTTGACTAATGGATTGCAATATGCCTGGAGTGAAGGGTTTGGTCCTATTTTACCTCCAGTTAATTGATTACCAATTAACTTGAGTTAACTGAATTCAATACTAAGTGCTGGTCTAGACATGCCACAGATGTTTGTTCCAGGACATTCTGAAGAAAAACCACAAGTATTTGAGTGCTGGAAGAAAAAAAAAGTGTGGAATATCCAGCACATTTGCAATTGTGCTATTAGGTCAAGTTAGTGTTGCAATTAATTACCATGGAGTTAAGGGTACTAAAAATGCTGGCACTGACACTACTTAATGAATTTGGTGTTCCAGATTGCCACTGGCAGAAATTAATTCTTTCATGTCACTTGGAGTTGATATGTGAGAATTCACTGGTCTCAGAATGTAAGGCTATAATAAATACGTAAATGTTTTGGGTAAAATAAACTTAGCTACACAAATAGCAGCAATTTTCTTGTTTGCAATTTCTACTTAAAATACTAACAATGTATTTACATTACATCTTTGCTTAGGTATGTTAATTAACTGAAGCTTAACAGTCATAAACCACCAGGAATGTAACGAAGAAAACTAGTATTTGCTTTACTACCTTTTTCCATACTTTAAAATATTGATGTAAGCTCAGTTTTTACATTCTTATGCTTTCCCCCATCTCTTAAATCACCCCCCTTTGTCTTCTTAAATCTTTGTTCTTCATGGGTGGGAACAAGCAGCTCCACATCTCAACCTGTTCCAATTAAAGTAATACAAAAATCAACATTGTAATATTTTCTTTGACTGACATCTTCCAGAAATAAGTGTTATAATCAAATGATAAGCCCGTTCCTGCCCCATGCACAGCACATTTATGTTCTTAGTTGCAGCCTCCCACAGCAACACTGCCAGCCAAGTGGGATATCTTATGGTATTTGCAGTTTGTACCTAAAATTTTATGCCCTGCCTTTCCACCGGCAAATTTCTCAGCTTCCTTGTGTTAAGTGAAAAAGCAGTAAGCAGATGTTTGGCCTTTGGCTCTACCACAGACATGTAAAACATGGAAGTCACATGCAGGAAAAGAAGGAGGAAGAACTGGCATAATGCTGCTGTCTGGGGAACGGGCCTTTCAGAGAGTCCCCTTGGAGTACAGGGCATGAAGAATCCCAACAGCAGGCACAGCACAGGGGTGCAGTACTACCCTTCTACCACCCCACACAGTACTTGTGGGGTGGGAGCCAATCATGTAAGCCACACATACACAGTACATGAACCTATGGGTTTGGGAGGGGGAAGCTACCAGAGAACATGCCTTGCATCCATAGTGACCTACAATAGATTAACTCACGCATAAAGATACCACCTCTAGTAGCAGTTTCTAAAGCTTGTTTCAGTCTCTGGCCTATACATAGGACAAACACTTAAGTCAGATGTGTGTAAGATATGGATGACAGCATATACAAAGACAACAGAATTCATCAGCCGCTGGTAAGAGCAAGCTAGGAACTGAGGATGAGCATAAAACAGATACAAGTCTTACCAATAGGGAATAACTCTTAAACAGGGAAGAAGCAGAGGATAGGATAGCCACAGGCTTCTCCTACATCTTAATGAGCAGTAGGAAGTGAAATTAAAGATCACATCCAAGACCAATTCAAGAAAATCAGCACCAATTTAGAAAGCCACAAAGCAACACTAAGAACAAGTAAGCCAGCTCAAAAGAAGTCAAGCAGCCCCTGAACTTAAATAGACACCCCCAGGGACTGGGGGCAGGTGAGCATGGTTAGGGCCATCAAAGCCATTTAGTGCCCTCTGGGCCCTAACTACAGGCTCCCTTCCCATGTGGGGGTAGGTCCCTCCTTATAAAAGTGTGGGCTTTAAGGATACTGGTTGATTTTGTAACCTTACTAGCTGCTGATGATAGCAGAGTTTCTGTTGAAGTAATTTAGAGCAGAAAAATATGTTGTTGATAATTTTCTTGTTTCTGTCTAAGGTTTTGGGGTTGTGTGTGAGCCAGATTAATGATAGACAAGGTCTGAGTGATAAGATTTCAGGGTGGAAGTATAGAAGACTTAAGTGAGTTTGCAGAGACTGTTCGTGTTTGAAGCAGTTGGTTTCTGGCTTGATATGGTAAATGGTGGAAAGGACTCCAAGTGATATTGGTTGGTTGAATATTCAAGGATGTGTTTTATTTTTTAGAAAGCTAAACCTGTCTGCCTTTGGTAGCAACTGGCTGGGAGTATGTGCCTGCCTGTCTGTCACAAATACTTCTGTCTTTATTTATGAAGAGAGCATAAGCCTTGTGTAATTGGGTAAGGAGGCTATAGAAATGTGGGGAAGAGCTGAGTTACTTTAGTGGTGGGAAGTGAAATTGGTAAAGGATGGAGTTTGTGGTATGGGTGCCTGGATGTTTTTGCTGCATCCAAAATTCTGCCTGTTGGGGGAGGTAAACTCAGCCATCCCAGAGAAAATTGGTGTGATGCTAGAGGTCTTGTTACAGGATTTCATTCGCTCTTTCTGTGAATGAAACAGAAATAAAGTAGAAAGCAGTCTCTCTGCCAGTTGGTTTCATAAAGTGGTTGAGGTTGCAAAGGACTTTTGGGGGTCATCTTGACAAGCCCCTTTGCTTAAGCCAGTCCACCTAGACCTAGTTGCCTAGGCTTATGTCCAGATGGCTTTTTAGTATTTCCAAGGAACATAGTTTGGGGTTGGTGCAATGAGGACAACTGGGTTTACACTTCTAGGCGACCTATAAATTCTTTCAAAAACCCTGGCTTTAGTCTCTTCAGCATCTGGTGCTTATTAGAGCATCCAGGGACCTGGCAAGGTTCTGGATTTCCCCAGAGTAAACTGATGGTTATGGAGGAAAGATAAATGTGCTGCTGGCTCTTCTTTTTTTTCCTGAAAGTCAATTGAAAACTCTCACCTGATGCTATTTAGAGCTGTCATGTTTAAACTGTATTTGTAATCTGGGTGATCCTTCACCTGCTTCTACCTTAGAGCTATGTTTCTGTAACTTCAGGGAGATGATCTCCCTTGTATTTTCTTAGTACTAGTTTCTCATTCAAATGTGAAATTTAAGCATGTTAGCCGCTTTGTCTTAATATTATGCTTTCCATTTTGTACATATTATAAGGCTGGAATAAAGGGGGTGTTCTCAAAAATTTACTCACAAGGTCCACAAACATGGATAAGCTTTGACAGCTATAACATTATATAGGTTAAATTGCTGCTTTCTTCTTAGAACTTAAGGTTGGTCTGCAAAAACGCCAAATGCTTCATTTAAAATAGGGAGGGTGAGTTTGTCATGTGTCCACAGGTTACCTGTTGATAACCTTTTCATCTTGCCAAGTTAATAGCTGCAGCAGCCTTCACATCTCTTCCCTTAAACACATTTGCTGCTGTGTGTTAATGGTATAGCTACTTTTCATTGGAATGCGTCCTTTTCAGAAAAACAAAAAGGACTTCATACCTTTGTGTGTAGCTTATAAACTTCGTTCCCACCCAAGGTTCTTATTCAGTGGCTGAGTTTCTCATCTGATAGCTGTGATTCCTGGAGGTGTTGTAGCCATATACATATGCTTTCCGCTTATTTTCTTTGTGAATTTTTTTTTTTTTAAGACCCTGAATAACATGTTACCAGAGTGTATTCTCACACTTTTATGTGGATTTTTATTTCCTCAGATTTTCTTTTATGTATAGAATGGTTTTCAGATGGACTCATTATGAATGTTATTTTGGGGGGGGAATGGCAAAAAAAGAAAAGTTATGGAAACATCTTATTTTCCCAATGATGTTGTTATTTATAAACTTGTCATGATTAGCTTCACAATAATGCCTAGAATAGATAGTGAACAGGGTCCCACTGGTGTAAAGCTTTTTCCAAATACTTATGAGGGTATTTCCACTGAAGTGATGACAATATAACAGCTGAAGTAGGCACAAAATAGAAAAATAAAATATAAGGAGGCAGATGCTCTTTCTGGACTCAGCAGACATAGGAAGTTGGCATACAAAGTGGGTTCTGGGGAGCTGTTATATGCCCAGGTAAGTACTGTATGCTGCAGTACTCTGCCTACCCATGAGACCTGCCAAGTAGTTTCCTTATTTAAACTGCAGGTGCTCTGCCCTCTAACCATATGGAGCAATATTTTTAAAACATGGATGTTTATGTGAAGGTTTAGGTGCTCCCAAATCCTCAACTCCAATTTCAGAGGCTACAGCTTTCTTAACCTAATGAGTACAGCTAGTATAACCTAGTGAGTAATACCGAGGGTAGTATTTCAATGCATGTTACTTCAAATGAGTGAAGCTTATATAGTAGCACTGGACGTGAGAAGTCTGTAATAAATTCTTCTTTCTTAGCTAAGCATCCTTATTTGCTATTTAATGAATTAAATGCAGGCTTTATGCAGCTACTATGCTGGGAACGAAACCGGTGAGGCCTGACTGTACAGAAGGTGATGGATTTCTTTACTAGGTGTAGGGTGCCACCTGCAGTATCAAGTGTGCAGCTGAGAATGAGGGACAATAAAACCAGAGCAGTAACTGAATGTAATTTTACTATTTTAATAGCATAACAGACACATGTACAGAACTGAAATTGGAGAACATTTTAAAACATCGAGGTGTCTCTTATTTGCTTTTGAAATGTCACTGAGAAGTTAATGGATGATTAGAATGAGTAAATGATAAAGCCAGTGCATTGTTTAGTAAGAAAATATTTTGTGAATTTTCAGGTGGATTATATCCAGAAACACGTGGAAAGGCATCATGAATATCAAATATAAACTTAATTGCAATACATTTTAAGAAGTCTTTAAGAGTCCTTTAAGAATTCTTAAGACTTTGAAACTTTGATTATTATTAATTTAAAAAGTGTATTTGCAAATATATCATCAGTATTCATCACTGAAATGGATGGAAGTGCCTTAATTCCTAGGTAGTTGGATGGCATCTGAACTTTTCAATAGTTTTCATAGTTGCTTGTCTCTTTATGTGGACAAACTGCCATTACATATTCCAATCTGAGGAAACTGCAGCCTATTACAGACACAGAAACTTTAGAATAATTTAAAATTAACTTTGGAATTATCACAAACAGATTTTACACTTTAACAGAGTCAATTAAAATCATCTGCAGATGGAAGCTGATCTTTCAAGAACTCAGAGAACAATTAATCTGTAACTGAAAAGGAAAAGGCAGATGGCGGTAGCAGCTCTGGCACCTTTAAAGTAGCGCCTTGCAACCACCGTATCTCTGGCTTTGGATGCAAAGCTGGGATGTGCCTTAGAAAAGCAAGGAATAGCACTAATGTACTCTATGCACACTGGGCTGCAGCTGTGGCTCCCAGATGTTGACAGGGTATTGCTAAGGATCTGCATAAGAGGATACAAGGAAACTAGCATGCTAACGTAGCAAAACCCTGGTGGCTTGGGAATTGCTCTAAGCGATTTTGTTTTACTTACTACCAACCTGAGTGGGGGATAATGTCTAAAGGCTAGAGGTTGTTTTATTACCCAGATTCAAGGACAAAATTGAGTGTATTTTAGGACTGACTGGAATCAATATTTAAAGCAAAACATCTGCTGTACTAAAATAAAACAATATCTGAAAGCAGGATATGCTAAAAAAGCACTCGGAAGTACTCAATTTCAGAGGCAAGTTGCAGCTTTGAGGTTCAAAGATGTTTGTAGAAATATTTATTGTAATCTACTAGCTTGACTAATACTTCACAAAAGTTTCTAATTTTTCTGAAGTACCTTTTTCAGTTTTTTTTAAAGACAATAAAGCTTAAAAAGACAATATTCCTGCTAGATTCTGGGCTAATAAAAAATATCTAAGTTGAGGAAAACAGTCACCAAGGTCACTTTCAGAGCTAGGTGTTGTGAATAACTTGGACACTGGGACTTGGGTATTCTTTTTTTTTAAGATTTTTTTTTTCATATTGAGCAAAACAAATGGAAAACTAATGGAAAATTAAAATGGAAGTATAATTAATGTCTGATATGGATTGTTCCTAAAAAGTGTCCTCTTTATTAACTTTATTAGGTGCAGCCAATTTACTCAAAATAAGCCAGTCACAGTTAACATGGCTATCAAGAATAGAAATGCTAAGTCCAGTTAGTGAAAGGACAGAATGAAGACTAGTATTACAGAGGTGTGATGTCATATTGGTCAAAGGAAAGAAAAGTGGGAAAAGAACTTTCTCTGGTTCATTTGTTCTGAAAAGAAAAAAAAAGCTTTGAAATAGGAGTGGATTTCCAGCTAATACAAAGCAGTGTAGTAACTTGCATTTCTGACCCCTTAACAATGGTTTTCAATTGTAAAAATTCCTGGTGTGCAGTAAAGGTAGATATTTGCAGTGGAAAGTTGTTAGCACTTACTGGTTTTTCTTTTTCCCCTTCCTGTGGTTTCAGTATTAGTGTAATGCTTATATATATATATATATGTATATATATATTCTTGCATTATGTTGGGTAATATTCAAGGAACCCAAAACTGCAGTGTTTAAGGTCTAAGATGAAATATTCAACTCTAAATAGCTCATAGTAGTGTTATAGCTCAATGTCTTACACCGGTGGTAGAAAGGGGTGGGAAGAGGACAACAAACGCAAGTTGGCAGTCTGTGATTGGAAATATCAACAGAAAAATACTTGAAGAGACTGGAAGGAAGCACCTTTTTGAAGATGGATTCTGAGCAGCTGCTGCTGCTACCTCTGGTAGCAGAAACCCAGCCCTGGGTCTGGTTGCTGGGTCTCGCCTCATCCAGGGCAAGTGACAGGCAAGCTGGAAGGAACTGCCATCTCTGTGTGTCCTTGCTGTGGTCTTGGCCCCTGTGCTGGGGTGCTGGTACCAATGCAGGTGAGCCTGCACTGTGAAGTCAGTAGCAACTAGATACAGCTCGTGGACTCTCAGGTGTTCTGTCTGAAGTGGGACTTGTGAAATGCATCCTTAAGCTCCTGAGGGATAGTTATGAAGGGGATTTTATGACTTAATGTGCCCTGAAACACCAGAAATCCCTTTTTAACTCCATGGGGCCTTACAGAGAAAAACCTGAGCTTGTCATAAGGATATTTCAGTCATATCTGACTATGGTATGATTTGACCTCTTGACTTCAATTCCAGTTTTCTCTGCGGAAAGGCAGTGACTCTGAGGGCTAGCAACACAGCAGGCTCTCCTGTTTCTCTTTCAGAAGATGCACAGTTTAAGGACTGTCCAGGCAGGCTTCGGTAGCTTAAGCTGCTTGAGTCCCTGCACTTCAAATGAGGAATAATTGGCCTTTGTGCCACTTGGCCTTTCCAAACCCACAACCAGTCAGCAGTGGTGGCCCCGTCTCTTCTCTTTTGCATTACCTGAAGCAGAAGGTGTTTGCAAATGTGTGTGAGATGGAGCCAGGAGGAATTGCTGCTGCAAGGAAGTTTCTTGTCTGGGTTTCCAGGGTAAAAGAAGCATCCCTCGGAAGATTTTGGGTTAAGCCTTAAAGGAAGAAAAAACAATATCAGAATCTCCACAAGAGGGCACATAAAAATATTAAAATATCATTATTTTCCAGGGACTTCTGGGGCTGGTGACAATATGATTCATCTGAGTCAATGTATTTTTATTCAGTTTTTCATAGGGCTACCTGAGTTCTGAGGTGAAAACTCCTTAGTGTGAGACAAAGGCAATGACAGGCAGCAAATATCAACCCGCTGTTATCTGTAGAACAGGATATGCACATGTGCTATTGCCAGACCCCTATCATCCTGGTGGGATGAAAAAAAGATTATGAAATGAGATCCTGCAGGGCAGTGCACCACAAAAATTAACTCCTGCCCAGTAAACAACGTGAGACTCTGCTTAATATTAGTTAGCCTGTTAGAATTTAATGATTTACATGGGTATAGAAGTATATACTTGTATGGCTCATTGGACTTGCACTCAATAGGAGAGCAGCAGGGGAGTTTGATCTCATGTGGCAGGAAAAGCCAGAAAAATAAAGGTAAATGGAAATAATAATTAGGAGAAATAGATTGTGAGGGGTTGGAGGGGATTGTAGGAAATCCTGAGCAACTAAAGTAATAGGGGACAATAAAATCACTGAAAAGCAGTTAAGAGAGAAGTACAGTAAGAATAGGTATCCTTCTTATTCTAGTTATCGCCGCATACAGGGCAGTGACCTGGCTTGTGCTGTGCTTGCACCAAGCGGTGTTCAGTGATGGGCATGGGCCCTGGCACAGGGAGCAAGGTCATCATGGGTCTTGTCAGCTTCCTGACATTTCACAGCCCTGTGCCCTTCCATCCCACAGGCTCCTGTTTATTTGCTAGGGCTGTGCATTTGATTGTTACTCCTGGTAGCTCAGCCATGTCAAAGGGCAAGAATATGGGAATTAAGGGAGAAGAAACTAATGGAAATGATTATAATAAAGAAAAAACTCTCCCTGAGGGGCTCATGTTTATAGACCCTTTACAATTCAACCATATGGTGACTTCTACTGGCATCAGATGTTTTTTCCATGTGATAAAGGTTGCTTAAAATCACAAAACTTCAGCCTGAGATCTGTCACAAAGTTTTCTAAATGCAATATCTTTTCGTACTGATGTTATGCTGAAAGAGCAAAGATGTGGAGCCAAATGACTTTCCCCTAAAAATAAACATATACAACACAGGGCTGCTCTCTGCATGCAGCTTGTTGATCTGGTGATTTCTTATTTGGAGTACAGTTAAAGCCACTAATAGGCTCTCAGAACCTGAAGAAAATAATCCCCAGATCCCGTGTCACAATATTACATCCTGTTGTGTGGCAACAGCTGCCTACCTGACTTTGCTATTGAGTCTTTGTTAAAATACTTCCTTTTTCATATTATTTTTATTGCTCCCTCTCCCACCTGATTTGTTTGTTCATTTATTCTGTTAACTTGTAGGATTTAACAGCTTATGGTGAGTACATAGGACTGACTTGACTTGCAGTAATTATTTTTCAAATGAGTTTTCATGCTTGAATGATCCCTACTCACCAAGAGCTTCCTTTGCTGCTTAACTTTTTGTTACTTAAAACACTGTCCTGGGTTCAGCAGTAGCAGTCATTTTTCTCCTTCTTGGTAGCTGGCGCAGTGCAGTATTTTGACTTTTGGCCTGGGAACAGAGCTGATAACAATGATGTTTTGGTTTGGCCAAGGACTTTGTGAGCCTCATGCTCTGCCAGGGAGGAGGGGAAGCCGGGAGGAAGCAGAGACAAGACACCTGACCCAAACTGACCAAAGAGGTATTCCATACCACAGCACGTCATGCCCAGGATGTAACTGGGAGCTAGCCGGAAGGGCTGGGACTGCAGGATTGGAGGAGGTATCGGTCGGTGCTTGGTTGGGCTGGGGGGGTGAGTTATCGGTTGGCTGGTGGTGAGGTGATGTATTCTCTTCCCTTGTTATTTCCTTTATCATTATTATTATTGGTGGTAGCAGTAGTGATTTGTGTTATACCTTAGTAACTAAACTGTTCTTATCTTAACCCGTGGGAGTTGCATTCTTTTTGGGAGTAGGGGGAGGGACAGAAGAGGGGGAGTGAGTGAACAAGCTGGCTGGCTGGGTTTAAACCACAACAGATCTTTTTGGCGCCCAGTTTGGGGCACGAGGGTTTGAGATAACAGCAGATCTGACTGGATTAATAGTCACTTGTCACAATGCTGGTTTATTGGCTCTCAGAGTTGTTCTTGTTGATCTCACAGCTTCAGAATGTTGTAACTTACTTAGAGCCGGTATTTGCTGTGATAGTGTTTATCAAGTGTGGGGCCTGGGCTAAGGTTCTTGTCTCACTGTGCTTTATGGCAATGGCTTGTAATACGGGCGGGCTCCAGCAGCAGGGCGGGACGGACGTGGCCGTGGACTTGTACCTGGCCGTCCGGCTGCTCTTCACCGGCCTGGCCCTCGCCTTCGCCTCCATCTTTGTGAGGCCGCGGGGAGCCGAGGGGGAGCGGCCCCGGGAGCCGGCGGCTGCTGAAAGGGCCAGGGAGAGCGGCCCCGGGGCCCGAACGGCGGCGGGAGCGGGGCCGGAGGCCGCGAGGGGACGGCTGCCGGTGGAGGAGGTCGGGGCGGTCGAGGAGCAGAAGGAAGCGGCTGTCGAGCAGCGGGAGAAGGCGGCGGAGGAGCCGAGCCCCGCGGAAGAGCTGAGCCCCGCGGCGGAGCCGAGCCCCGCGACGGCTGAGAGCATTCCCCGGCAGCCGCCCGCCGAGCCCCAGGAGGATGCAGGAGACCAGGCAGCATTTCCCAGCAAGGCAGAGGAGGAAGAGCTGGACTCAGGAAAAGAGAAGCTGGCGGTGGGAGAGCCGGCAAGCACAGCAGCTACACCAGCCCCAGTGACAAGTACAGCAGCATCAACTGAGAGTTCTGAAGGTTTTGAATGGCCTTTGGGTATCCTTGGGACCTGCCTGCTGATTGTGATGGGGATCAGCATGTTGGCACACACACAGACTGTATTTTACCCACGATCATTTTGTCTGATCTCAAAAGTTAAGCAAAGTCGGGTTTGGGTCTTGTCTCTGGTTAGACAAGGATATAGGAGGACCAGGAGATTTTCCCCAAGGCTGGACAGTCATGAGTGGCAGGGTGTGTGTGACAGTATGGGCAAGTATCTAGTCCACTGGGCCCCTCCAGTGCTTTGGAAGCGTCGGAGATGGAAGGCAGCTGTGTGGAGTCCCCAGCAACAAGCTGCAGAAACTGCTGAAGGGGAAGGTGAATTATTTTGAGCCTGGTGGGCCCATGACATTCAGGCCATCAGAGCAGAGATGCAACATAGAGATGGACTCATGATCGAGGGGTGGACTTAGCAATGGACGCTATTGCCCAGATTATTCACGAGTGTGAACACTGCACACAGTCTCTCCTGCTCTGGAAGACTGTTACAAGAGATGGAGCCTGACATTATGGACCGGATGGACGCAGCAGCTTTATAGGGACTGGTCCATGCACTTAGACAAGAGTGATGGTAGTATGTTGAAAATGTGGGATCTGAGCATGAATGACTGTCCTGGGTTCAGCAGTAGCAGTCATGTTTCTCCTTCTTGGTAGCTGGTGCAGTACAGTGTTTTGACTTTCGCCCTGGGAACAGAGCTGATAACGATGTTTTGGTTTGGCCAAGGACTTTGTGAGCCTCATGCTCTGCCAGGGAGGAGGGGAAGCGGGGAGGAAGCAGAGACAGGACACTTGACCCAAGATAGCCAAAGAAGTATTCTATACAACAGCATGTCATGCCCAGGATGTAACTGAGAGTCACCCAGAAGGGCTGGGATTGCAGGGTTGGAGGAGGTATCGGTCAGTGCTTGGTTGGGCTGGGGGGGGGGGGGGTGTTATCAGTCGGGTGGTGGTGAGGTGTTATATTCTCTTCCTTGTTATTTCCTTTATCATTATTATTACTGGTGATAGCAGCAGTGATTTGTGTTATACCTTAGTTACTAAACTGTTCATATCTCAACCCATGGGACTTGCATTCTTCTGATTCTCCTCTCCGTCCCTCCAGGAGTAAGGGGAGGGAAAGAAAGGGGGGAGTGAGTGAATGAGCTGCCTGACTGGTTTTAAACCACGACAAACACATTGGAAAAATCTTTCAAGAAATGATTGCACCTTTCAAATCTGCTGTTGTAATAATACTTCTAAAAATCTTGCTATGGAGTGAAATTGTTTGTATACTTCTGAAAAAATTAAGTGTCCAAACCAAGCAGGCGTTCTCTTTAATGGAAGGGAAAGGATAACACCAAAGACCCTTGTGTTTGCCTAATGATCTCTAGGGTGTGCATTCTGTAGCCACAGCTCCTGTTCTGATTGTTACAGAGAGGAGTGAATGGACAAACAGGGCTTGGAGGGGAGATACCTTCAGCATCTTCAAGGAAAAAATAGGGCCAGATCCATCCAGAGGAGAAACCACCCCCTTGGTTTTAAGCAGTCAGGCAAAAAAAAAATCATTTTTAAAATAACATTTATTCTTAAAGTGTAATAGAAGGCAAAAGTTTCCTCATGTAGATGAGCTCTCACCACAGCAGGTTGGAGAAGGATACCAGGAACCCATTGGGCTGTCCCAAAGAAGGGATTATGGCCTTGCTCTTGCTGCTCTCCTCCCGAGGGGTACTTGGAAGTTGTAATCAACTCTAGGACTGCTTAGAAAGTAAATGTATTCTGCCTTCTTTTGCTAGTCTTGCACAATTTTTGGTGTCAACCGTAGTTAGTGCCTTGTTCTCCAGAGAACATCTACATTTTCTACACAATTTCTGAAAAGAAACAAGTAAGGCTTCCTATTTTTCCTTTCCGAATATGGACTTTCCATTCAGTCTTTGATATCAAGTGCTGAAATTATTCATTCTTGTATTAAATATTTTTCTACACATAAAATGTTGCAAAGGTAACAATAATTTTGTAAGGTTTCTAATGTCAGAGCAAGGAACATCTTAACTGTGGCAGCAATCATGCCAAACTGGCCTTTGTGGGAGTTCTCACATTTGTATGTAAACTTATTCTGTGCCTTTTCTGACCATCTCTAAGCACCACTGTTTGTGCAGTAACCTGGGCACTGAAAGTAACTGAAGAAAGCAAGAAGTGGTTCCAGAAGTTACCTTAAGCACCTGATCCTTCACTGGTTTTCTTCTATTCAGTGCTTACACATAGCAGGAACAATACACTGACTGTAACTTGGAACTACTCATATATAAATTTTAGTTAAGGCACACAGCAGAAATACGCTATGCTTACACATAGCAGGAACAATACATTGACTGTAACTTGGAACTACTCATATATAAATTTTAGTTAAGGCACACAGCAGAAATAAGCCTTTGGCAATTACATCAGTCATTCACTTGTTACTATACTAGTAGCCTTCAGTGACATACATGTTATTTCCTATTATATCTAAGATGCTCAAAGGTCCTACCTTTTGTTTTCATCATAATACAGATATATGAACACATACACATGTATTTAATGTCACACCATGACTAGTCTCCACCACTGAATCTTTTTTCCAGGGTGGTAAAAGATAGAGTCACCAAAGTGCAAAGGCATTCATATAATCAGTGTGATCTGCTTGGAAGCATAGTGGCAGGTGGTGATGGCAGGCTCCCTCGCAGTAGCCCAGCACTGACAAGGAAACAGCCATGAGGGTCATCAGACAACCCCGAGTCTGTGCCTTCAGAGATCTTTATTCCTGCTTTCATATCACCTACCTGCTAGATGATTATGGAGGGTTCTTACTTGGGCTTTTGCAGAAGGATGCCTCAGTAGGTGCAGACCTAAAGGTCTGCCTTAGGACTTAGGTGCTGGCCATGTGAGCCACCTTGTCAACTTTGCTAATGAAATCACTCTCTGAGTAGCAATGATGCATAGTTTTACTTAAGGGGATTATACATGGACCCATGTGGTGTTACTAGGTATTTTTCTAGGCCTTTCCTAGTATTTATGGTCTGAGCATAGAGAATAGAGAAATTAGTAAAAACATTGAGTTTGATTGTAAGAGGAAACAGTTATTTGTTCACCAATACAAGCTAGAAATTGGAAAGGACAAGAGTAAATTGCAGAACATGAGCTAACACGAGCTTGCACTGAGGTAAATCGGTTTTCTCCATTGCAGCTTTAGAGTCCAGTAATAAAATTCTGAGTTGTATTTGGCAGATTTATCTTCAGCGAAAGGTGAGAGTTGTAGTTAATTCAAACAGTTTGGGATTGAGGGAGAAAGGAAGGTTTTAGTTTTAACAGATGTTTGATGGGCTGTAAAATGAGGCTCAATTAGAAAGTGAGCAAACCATAGCAGTGACAATAGGTGGCAGTGCTGCCTTAGAAAAATCCATTTCTTATTTTTGTGCTTTTGCCTAGGATTTCCTTTTTTAAGGGGATGGGAAGGAATAATAACCCTCTCACTGTGGAGAGCATCAGGAGTCAAAAGTCAAGACTATTACTAGCTTTCATCTGAGGTTAATTTTCTTCTCAGCTTCTCTTTCTGCCATCATCTTGAGGATTTGTGTGAAGATTTCCTACTTGGACTTGACCTTGAATCCTACAAATACAAATGCAGACCAAAAGGTACCTTTTTAATACTTGGTCTGTATGCTGGGACTTGAAAGCCTAAGGGGTCTAATCATCTAGAAAGCAATTCAATTGATTAAGGGATGGGTTTGAAGTGGTTTAGGATGCTCTGCCTGCTTGTCAGCTATTCCGGTGATTCCTTATGGTTTTATATTTCCTGGCTTTTCAAACAGCAACCTTTTCTCCCTTGCTGGAGTGCGAGACCCTCTCAAGCAGCAGAAGTGGCAAACATTGCTAGGCAGCTGAACAAAACTGCTTACAAAGTTGATAAAACCTGAGAACCCCCCTTCCAGGCTTACAGAGGTAAAGCTTTCCCTGGCATTCTAGTTACAAGGATATAGCAAAGTGATGGTCTGCAGTTCTGAATGGGGCTCGGGGTGTCTCAGCTCCTTATGGTATTGCAGATGTTTTCTTGTGTGACCTCTGGCAACTTGCCTAATTCCCCCCTCTGCTGCTTAGTCTGTACAATGCAGGTAGCAGCTTAATTTGCCAGTCTTGAGGGTAAAGTTTGTGTCTCGCTCTGCTGTCCTCTGCAAGAGTTCTGGTGTTGAATCAGACTTGATAGTTGTGTAATACAAATAAAATTAGCCGTATTTGCTTAAGAGTTTCCAGGTTTAAGGGGAGCAACAGAAGCAGAGTACAAGTAGCACATGGGTGAAGTGGAGCAGGACCAGGATGACCTGCTCCTGCACTGAAAACCAGCAGTTAGAGCACTGACCTAGAATATGGCATGATCTATATTGAATTTTCTCTCCTGCCAGACAGCATTTGAAGTCTCCAACTAACAGGAAAGGGCATTCATTTCCAGGAAATGGGATGATTATGGGAAAACAGGACTTGTAATCTGCTAATACTCATTTTGTGCACAAGACAGTGAAATATTTATTTCCATGCTCAGGGTGCACAAATGAGTAATAAGAATTGCAGCACAGGTCTTACCTGCTCAGGCTAACGTTAAGGAGAGCTGCTCATGGCCAGGGTACATGGGGTTGAAAATCCCCTTTGTCATCTCTTATGAGGCAAAGAACTCTGCCTTGGTTGCCTTCCCCTGACAGTTCACTACACAAGGCTACACTGGGTAAGTTCCCCCCTGCCTTTTTTTTTTGTCCCCGAAGAATTGGAGCACTAAATTCTGTGCATATATATATGTTAATCATTTTTGCTCAATATTACCATTGGAACAAGCTGTATGTTTTTTCTAGGTACCTACTGGGTTGGGGCAACGGTTAAGGTGCAGTCTCCAGCATTGCCTCTCAGGTATACAAGAGCCTCTGCTTGCTACCTCTTCTGTACTGCACTCTTGGCACTGGACCCACAGATGGTATAGAAAGCCCACGTACTGATGCTGCTATGATGGTGCTTGGCCACTAGCAAACACCGAAGGTGTTTGGATTCTGAATCTGAGGGGGGTCTTGCTTCACTGGCTGACCTGGAAGCTGTAAAATGCCATCCTGCTCCTGCTGTGAAGAACTATTGATCTGCATGGAGGCTTCTTTTATGTTCCCCCACAGGGTCCTGAAGCTGCTCAGTGTGCAATGGGAATTAAATCTCACTGCTGACATGTTTGTTTTGAAATATCACCCTGCGGAAACTCATTTGCTATGTGATTAGATAAACTCTGGGCAATAATTGAGGTTTTCTGTCTGCAAGTGTGCACATTTGTTACTTTTGTGTTCTTACAACTGATCTGGGAAATGCTTGTGTGGGGAATTAGCATACCTTGGCGGAGCAAGCTGACACTCCTGTGTCACCCTCAGGTTCCACTCTCTGGATCATGCATCATCAGTGTGCTCTTCTCTGCAGGAAAGGAGTACAAATGTATGAGAAGTACAAGTGTACAAATGTAAATGCCTTTGTAATTTGTAAATGCCTTTATAGTTGTTGCAGAAGTAGCTCATTGGTAGTTCACTGAGGCATGCAAGGGAGAGAATTCCTGTCTGCCAGAAACCTGGCACACAACCTAGGACAACAAACCCATAACAAACATGAAGAACAGAGTTACATAGCTACTACAAACAGCAGTGAAATGTGGGCTGCTGTTAGAAGAAAAGAATCACTTCTTAGCTTATGAATTTTGGACAGCTAGTTATATACTATTTTAGATATAGTATGATCATCATCCAGACTAAACAAATATTTCTCTATGCCTGATGCTTATGGAAACTAGCTCCTATAGACAGGCCTCTGGAGTATTTGCTTCTTTTTTATCTGCCTTCCCTGAAGTCTGCAGAGATTCATTGGGTGGTGACCATTGTCAAGAGTCCCTGAAATATGGAAATGCCTAAATCCAAGCCACTGAATTTAATAGGAATTAAGTACCTAAACATATGCTGGATACCTAGGTTCTCAGAAGAGTATTTTTTTTGTTAAAAATCACAGGTATAAATCTTCAGATTAGAATTAATATGGAATTAATATGAAATCTATGTTTGATATGGATTAAGCTATGGATTATGTGATATATAGTTATAAATACATACTAATATATTAATGTCTTCATTATAATTACATATGACTGACTGTGGTATGAATGAATAAGAAATCTACAGCTAAATCTGCACCAAGCTCCACTAAGTCGGTAGCTATAGAAGAGATGTATTTGCCCTATTCTAAGCAGAAAAATGGTAGCAGAAGATAAACTGTGAAAAGGCATATTCTCTGGGTCACATTTCCTCATCTGCTGCTGTTCAGTTTGTGCCATTATGTTTTCCACTGTGGAGTTGCTGCTTGCAGAGGATGAGCTATTTTCCTGAACTGTGTTCTTGTAGAGCACTACCTGAAGGAAGTGCAGATGGGGAAGGCTCTCCCACACGGCTCTGTCTACATAAATGCTGTCAGCTATTGAGAGGAGTTAGATGCTCAAGCTGGCTGCAGCAGCTTGTTTGTCTATGACATATTCCTGCTGCATAGCACTTCTGAACAATTCTGTGGGTTTTATTGGACTAGAAAAAAGGGGGTAAGACAGCACAAGGGTGAATTGCTAATGAAAACCAAACCCACCTCATACCTTTAAAAATAGCACTACAAGTAATTAAAATGATGGTCTGGCACTAGGCAAATGAATTATCCCTTCAGTGTTCAGTTCAGTCCTTTCTGGCCTATTCTTTTGCATTATTTTTTAAGAACATACTTTTCTACTTTTTTTTTTTTTGTGAAAATTGTTTACCATACCTGTCAGAGTTGGCCTGGAGCACTTCTATCCCTATTTAAAATCTTTATAAAAAGGGAATGTAACTTTATTACACTTTCCTCACTGAGGCAAATGCCATTTCAGGTTTTCTCTCCCTTTTCTTATTAAGCTGGGGAGTGGGGGGACAGGGGAGGGAGAGAGGAGAACCAAACTCTTAATAGCAGGTTACATTGCAATGTGTATTAAAGCAATATAATTCATGTTTTACTACCTATTCTATTACTAAAAACACATCTTTCAAGAGCTAAATAAAGGTATTCATAATACTTTCTTGGACTAATTCTTAGAAATGTTGGTAAATGATAGAAATGTTCCCTCATGTAGTTCATAGTGCTAGCTGGTAAAACTTGGAAATCTCCTACATCTTTAGCTACTTTCAAGAGAAGTATTATTGTACTTTAAGCAGTGAGCCTTTAACTGTAATCTTCCCTTATTTATTCCTTTCTGTGGCGACAGTTATACCATAATAACTCATTGTGTTTGGAAAGTGAAATAAATAAGGCCAGTATACTTCTGTCTATGTGCAGTTACTCTATTAATGCAATCAGGAAAAAAATAGATGGTAAACCTTTAAGTGATCTATGTGTAAAACCTATGTGGCAGATTTTGTAAAATTCATGTGTGGGTGCCTGTATTTCAAGAAATTAATGGACAAAGAAGTATCATTAAAAGCTAAATGAATTTTTCTAGACTTGACATGTAATATTTTATGTTGTGTTTGAGCAAAAGCGTAATTAATTATATGGTCCAAGCTAGCCTGTTTTGAGCCCAAACACTGATTCTTTCAGAAATCTACATGTCCCCTTGTTTCTGATCTACAAACTGCAGTTTTCCTGTCAAACTACTTTCTACTTTGCACTTGCTTAGCAATGCTTATTACTGTACCAGATTTATTTGTCAATCTGAAGTATTGATTCACTAAATTCTATAGAAATCTGTCTAAAAGGCCCTGCTGTAAGAATTAAGAGCAGGAGCCTGAGTGCTGGAATAGCCATTTCTACTCATTAATATTTCATTACCTTCTGAGAGTATGTTATAGCTGTATGAAGTAAATAGCTAAACCTGTAATTTCAAGCCTGAAATGCCACCAAATACAGTTCCAGGAGAAACTGCTATCAAACCTGAATTGCACGTACAAGTCAGGTTATGTTGCCTGTCTCTTGCAAATACAGACTTCTTCATTTCCATGCTGTTTTCAGTCCCTGTTTCTCTTGTTTGCTTATGAAATGATGCAAAGTGTAATTTCAATCTAGTAAGCTTTTCCTATAAAATAGTGTTCAGCATTTTGTAGAAACAGGTGATGACACTGGAGCTGAACTACCCTGCCTCTAAAAGATAAAATTTAAATAAAAGAGAAATACTGGCTTCTCGTAATTGCCAGCTCAGGCCAACACTACCAAGAAGTTGTTTCGTTAAATGCAGTATTTATATGTATGGATGGGGATATTTTTTTTTGTTTGTTTCTTTGGACAGCTTTAACCACCTCACTGTTTTCCTTCACCCCAGCCCCCTTCTGAATGCTTTTGAAGACATAGGAGAATGTTGCTTTTATGTTTCTTTTCCCCTCCATCCCCCCTCATCAGTGGAGAAAAAAAAATGGACTTCCTAATGGACTAAAGTGAGAAGAGGGAAATCTGATTCAGGAAACAATCTTGCTGTCTGTCAAGCTTAGTAAAATCATTTTAAATGGCCTTGTAGATGAATGCATGCAGGTACAAAATTACTATTTTGTTGAAAACTTGGGTTTTGGGCTACGAGGTTTTGAATGGTGTATTCTTTATCCTTGAAATGAGTCTCTAAGTTACATGCAGAACTTGTATAAGAAATGAAATGGGCTTCTTAATTATACTGTAGCACACATAAAGTTCCATGTGTGACAAAGAGGTGAGGTACTGATAATGAGCATTTTATTTTGCAGGATTATTTTAATTTCCTTATTGTAAATGCAGCTCTTGCTCCATCACGAAAGATGCTTGCAGTAGGGTTCTTCCATGTTTTCAAAGGCTGCTCTCTCCTGCTGTTTCCTAAACAACTATTCTTGGAGGTCTTTCTTGAGCACCTGTGCGAGAAAAAGGGAAAACTGATTTGAGATTTCGTTTCTGTTCAGTGGGGAATGGGAATAGCAGGATGGGAGGGAGTCCTTTTCTCTATGGCACTAATGAAAGTATGCTTCTCCATTGAAGAAATTTGTTCTGCTTTGAAGTCTGTAGAAGGGCTAATGACATGGAGTTGACTAGTGATGTGTAACACAATGCAAATGTGTGTATTTTCAGCTTTAAACTGAAAGTAATTAGTGTCTTCTGTCATTTCCAAGGAGGTATTATAATACCACCTGCTGTGGATATTGTTCCCAACGCATCCCAAGTACACACAACACTTCATGCTAACAAAACCCTTTGGTCTGAGTGTGGTCCCTGAAGGCCTAAATTCTAGTATGTGTGATTTTTCCTACAGAATAGAGTTTGGATGAGACTAACAATGTGCTGAGCAGGGAATATTTAGGAGAGCATTTTTGGAGTCTTTGGTGTGTAGCTTCTTTTTTGTGGAGATAGCCGATACCAGTCAGAGGGCTTCAAGCTGCTGGAAACACTAGAGCGGAAAAAAAACCCTCACTTCCATACCAGTTTTGAGAAAAATCATCTGAATTAATAGGCAAAAAGAGACACTGCAATGCAAAGTGTACTAGCTGTGCTTCTGGCACACTGTGGAGCTTTAACCAAATAGATGGATATGTGCTGATTGTCTCTTGTTTAGTGAGCACTCCCTCTGTTCCCTCCACTTCTTCCTTCCTCATTTGAATGACTAATTGCTCCCTGACTTTTTATATTTGCTTCTTGATAGAGGTGCCAGGAACCCTTCACTCTGAACCTCCCCTCTCCATACCCCACCCTCCTCACCCCCAGCAATTTTCCTACATATCTGTATGTTTCCCTTTTTGTTTTGGGATGAAGTGTTTTTAGATCGGTCACCTAGATGGTAGTTTTACCCATGCACAGATGTACAACTTGTGGTTTTCTTTAAGTGTGACCTTCTGAACATTCTCTGAAAGCATTGTTTCCTTTTCTCTTTAGTACAAATTCTAAATAATTCTTTATTGAATTTAAACTCTCAGCTGGGCCTAAGTTCAAGCAGGCTTATGTGACTGCCTTTCTCATATAAAAGGCTTTAGAAAGATTTTAAGGGGTTTAAACTTCCCCTACAGTGGGGAAAGAAGAATGAATTCAGAAAGTCTAATTGCCTTAGCTAGACTTGAGCAGCCAAAGAGTACTTTGGAGGTAAAGCAATCAAAGAAAGATGACCCTTCGTCTTAAAGAACTATATGCCCTATGCTGATGGGAACTATAAAAAGGTGGATGCAGTTTCATATGGGTTTTGCTGGATTTTTGCTTTCTAACTGACTTCAGCCATCTTTTTCATGCCTTTTCTGTAGTTGGAAAATGCTTCAACAGTTCTTGATAACTACTTTCTTAATGCTACTTTCTCATGCATTTTAATATATGTTTTAAAAAAGCACATTTGTAGTATTTCAGCTGCGAAGCTGTTTAATGACAGGTTTTGTGTGAAAAGGTTTTCTCCTCGCAGCCTCTGAAACATTCATTCTAACATATTAGTGTTTCCACTTGATATTTTATTGCAAGTAGTTTGCCAGTCTCTAGATAAGTCCAGGACACTTTCTAGAAAGATCTGTACCAGAGGAATTGCTGGTTTCTGGAAGTTTTGAGCACCCTTAAAGAAATAGGGAGCAGATTCTGAAGGTCTAAGGTCAGGAAAGCAAGGTAAGGAAGGAAAGAAGCCTGAAGGAAAGAAGCCTAAAGGAGATTTTAGTCTCTGATTGCTGCTGACCTGTGTTGAAGAAAGGTAGGATACTTATGGGAAGGGCATCTTGCAGCTGCTTGTCAGCTCATAGTTTCTGTCTGTAGTTCTCAGACCAGTGGAATAAATGTTTCATCTCTCTCAGTGTTCAAGGTCAAGTTGGATGGAGTCTTAGATGACATGGGCTAGTGTGAGGTGAGGTGTCCCTGCCCATGGCAGGGGAGTTGGAATTAGATGATCTTAAGGTGCTTTCCAACCCTAACTATTCTATGATTCTATGAATACAGAAACTGAGCTATTTTTCCCAGCACAATAGAGAAACACATGAATTGCTCTTGCACATGGCAGCTGGGGTGTTGCACTTGAGGATGACAGTCAGATTTGTACCCAGCAGCTGCTGTCTACCCGGGAAGCATGTTGGAGGTGCCTGTTTGCATAGTGAGTATGTTGCAGGCATTTTACCTGCATCTGGCAAAGGATACGAGCAAGTGACTAAAGCTCCTCCTACAACCCAGACACTGCATGGGCTGGGTGGCCATGCAGATGGGAGTTGGGTGTCTGCAGCCACAATGTACCATCTGTAGTTATTAGTCTTCAGCTCCTATGAGAATAATGACTTCTCACTAGCTGCCACCTGACAGATTGTTGCTGTGGCCTCTCCTCAAGATAGTACAAGCTATTGTAAGAACTTCTCCAGAAAGTTCCTAATTACGCTTAGGGGTGTAAATGAGCGTCCTGTTTTCCAGGAAGGTCACTAATCTGAGACCATAAATTGAAGTTCTTATATCTCTGAGCATTGATTTAATAACTCTTTTCCCCTCAGAGTAGCATCTATGGATACAAATTTCATACTGCTCCCTTGGAGGTGACTGTTTGCCACTTGTTTTGCAAACAAGACAGCAGAGAAATTGGTTTTGCCTTATGGAACTAGAGATAAAAATTCAAGCTGCTGCCAGAAGTATTCCCTCTTCACAGCAGTTCCCAGCTGAGTGGTGGGAAAATAGGTTAGTTGAACCGTCAAAACTTAAGTATATTTCCTACTGCTGGAACCCCTGTGCTCACAATGGCTTTTGAGGCAGAATCACCCCCATTCTCTGTAGTTCTGTTTCCAAATGTGTTGGACTGAACTCATTTGCTTTGCCATGAAATCAGCACTGGTTACAGACACATGTGATGCATGGAACATACTATAGCTAGGTTATATGCAGGAATGTAAACTCCAGCTGCTGTCCTCAGGTTTAATCTGTCCAGTTCCTCGGATTTAATGTTTAGCAATCCAGTTAAAACATATATTCATGCAGCTTGAAATTTCCAGATTACAAACCATGTCCACAGGTAGAGAAACCAATGTTTTAATGCACTGTCCCACCCACTCCTGTAAATGTTAAGTATCTGAAAATGTTCTTGTAGCTATTTCCATTTTTCACTCTGACTGTGCAAAAGTAAGTATTTTTTTTTTTTGTAAAGGTGAGGCTGAGTTCAGATCCTGCTTATGCCTGGTGTAAAGACAGGGCCAAAAAGAGGTGATCCCACAGATGCGTTGAGAATGGTGGATGCTGCTAGGAGCAGTGACTAATGTGGACATTCAAAAAGCAAACCACTTTGTCAATACTTGTTTTATATAGTGTATACTTACCTAGTATCACTAAAATAATCTTCAACAGAGCTGCCCATCAAAAATCTTATTCTTTTGCATCCTCCAAAAGATTACTTTTTTCCCACATAAATGTTTATCTTCACACAGCATGCATCTTCCCAGATGCTGGGTGTCACAACAGTCTTGTGTCTCTTCCAGTCTCAAAGCTGCCTTCTCCAAAACCTGTGCAAGTCAAGAGCAGTGCAGAGTGGGTAAAAGGAACTTGAGTCCCAGTTCTCTGACTATTATACCCTCTCTAGATCTCTTTGCAGAGTTATCGTCAGTCTAGACAGAGCATCTAGCAACCAGTGCAATGTGTTTACAATGCTGCTAATGGGCCTGTGCTGTAACCTCCTGGAACTGCTGCACAAGGTTTCTGACACAGCAGCATTGCAGACTTGCTGGCTGGGGGTACCTACTTGATGATTGCCTTCTTTCCCTCTGGGGGGAAAGTTTATAGCCTGCTGCTTGTTTGTAACATGACAGTTTGGAAATGCCAGAGACTGAAAATTGGACCAAATGTGCCATTCACAGAGTTACAAATGGGAATCGTTTAAAGCTCAAAACGTCTCCTGCTTTTCCTCCCCTCTGTCTTTTCTAAAGGTCAAGCTATTTGTGTAGAAACATTAAGCCAGCTGTAGAGAGGTTGCAAGACCATTCCAGCTACTCTGTAATGTGATTTTTATCTCCCAGCCTAACAGGCAATGTCAGTCATAATTAGTGTTATACATAAATTCCTCACTGGGATGCTGGCTTCACATGATTAAGAGCTAAACTATGTAGAGTGCTGCTCTTGTGACTCTGTAGTTTCAATTAACAGATTCGGGGATGAAAAAAACTCGGTAAGAGATGATGGCCGAGGTCAGAGAGGTTATCTTTTTCTTTTTTTTTGCACTTTTCATCTTAAAGGAGAAAACAAAAATGAAAGGGGGTTTCATTAACCTGACTAAGGGAAATGGCTGCCACAGATAGTGTGTCAGCTGGAAAAACATAGTCAGGACAAAATCCTTTCCATGGCCTTGATCACTGCTATAATCATCCTAAACCCCAAAGGGTATGGTAACGATGCACAGCACAAGCCCTCTATAGCCTAGCTCTGTTTCATCAGTGGAGCGTGTAAGCAGATTATTACTGGGTGATCAGTGCTCTTGCCAATCGAGAAACTTGTTATTTTAGAGCGAAGAGCAAGAAAGCCAGAAGATGAAATAAATACTATGCAGTGCTGGGCAGAGACAGAAATCCACCATTGTAGTCTATGAAAGTGACCCTGGATTTCTTCCTTTTCTTTCAAGGGGCCTTTAAGCTCTTGAATCCCATCCTGGGAAACTTTCAAGGGGTGCAGTATTCAAAAGAGGAGGAAAAAAAAAAAAAACATAAAATACATTTAAAGGACAGGGATTAGCATTGGCAAAGTAAGTCTGACTGAGGTAGGAGACTGTCAGCAGTAGCAAGAGACCTACAGGCCTGCTCCATAGTTGGTCTGTGCCTGAGCTCTAGGGGGCTGGGTGAGGTGACTGCCACAGAAAGATGTTGTTATGGAGCTGGCTCACCTTTGGAAGCAGTGGTTGCCATCTTACTCCTCAGGCCTTCAGTAGTACTGGAGTTCGCTGTTCCTCTGGCCTTGTTGTGCCTGTTTAGTGCCTGCTCCTGGCTGCTTGCCACTCTGCAGATCCTCAGTCTTAGGGGAAGACTGAGATGGTGAAGATACAGAGCAACAACTATCCTCTGTCTCTGAGCAGAGTTGAGCCAACCATAGGTTCATGGATTTTTCTTCTTCACAAACAGGTTTACATTCATCCTGCAAAACATTAACCCTATTGTAATTTTTATCAAAAGGAAAATGGAGGACTGGCTGGAATAGCCTTATCTGAAAATGCACAGGACATTATCCCTCTGGCAAATGTAACTTTCTGGCTCAGTGCCTGTTGCTAGGCAGACTCCACTGGAAACACAAGGGTTTGTTCAGGGAGAGAAGCCTGTTTCAGAGAACAAACAGCTTGAGAACCTGGATTTGGAGTCTCTTCCTGCACTGGAGGGAAAAAGCCTTGCAACCCAAATCATATATGTTAATTTGACTGTCTTGGTGTGCTTATTTAGCATTAGTATGAACTGTCACCAAGTAAAAAGTCTAAGACTAGAAGGATAATTTCAAGCTGCAGCCAAGAACATGTTATGGGAAATAAGGCTTAGTTGCCCCTGTGAAATATGTTAGAAGTGAGGAAGTTTCCTATGTGCAGAGTGCTCTTCAGAAACAGTGATATTACCCCTTATGGCCTGCATTCTTTTCCTCTTTTGGGCAAGAAGGTGCTGACTTGATCCTCCAGTCAAAATCTATCAAGAACAGCTTGGTCTTATGAGGGAACAAATGTATTCTACTTCTCAGCTGTTTGCGTAGCATGGGGGTCCTCTATGGGACAGGATCTTCTGCTTGCCGTTTCTGCTTCCATCTTTTTCCTTCGTCAGGCCAGGAGAGTGTGCTCACTGGGGGGAAGAGATATTCTGCCTTTACTATAGTTGCTTGATTTAGGTACATAAGTTACAAGGGTATGGCAAATAAGTCATGCATATGAATGTTGCCTGTGTACTATTTGAGAGGATCTTGGACCAGTAGGGAAGAATAGATAGTAGTTTCTTGTTCAACAGACTCCTTATTGCACACATAATAAGGATATGGATATCTCTGCCTTCAGAAATCACTTTTAAGTTGAATGTTAAATGGAGGGGGAGAAGCATAAGCAATTCCATCTTCCCCTCAACTCACTGATATACACTGATCTACAGTCAATGTCACCTAGTGCTGGCACAGAGTGACCTTCATGTATGCAGATAGAGCAGAACTTGAGCTGTTCACATCTTTAAGTATTAGAGCTCATCTGCATCTCAAAATGTTCACCCTGATGATTGCTCTCTGTCACATGCTTGGAGTGGTCTCTAGTTCCCAGTCTGCATAATCTGGCTCCTCTGGTTGATTTTCAGGGCTATTTCTGAGCAGAATGCCTATGAAATAAGGTTATAGAATGAAAGGTCCCTCTGCTTTTAACATTGATGTGCAACCTTTAAGCAAAAAACACAGATGAGTTTTAATTTTGTTTTTGGCTTTTAATGGCAACTAATAATTGCATAGGAAAAATAATAAAAAAATACTGTAATTGCTTGCAATTTAAGGGAAGATCCAGATTGTTCTCTTCCATCTTGTCTCTGAACACCCTTACTCCTTATTTGGTTCTCATTAACAGCTGTTCTTGAAAGGCTGTCAGTTCTCAGGCAGACCCCTAGCACTTGATTCCATTCAATCAGTGGGAATTAATCACGTCTGTAGGGATAACGAGAGCTAGACAGATTTTCTTCATAAATCTGGACTGCTTGTGTAGCAATGCAGGGAGAGTGATAAAACCAAATGACTTATCTGCAGCCTTCCTGACTATTAAGAAGGATCAACCACAATGCAGAACAGAATTGAAGTTACAGGTAGGGAGCTGCTTTCATTTGAAAGTAGCGTCATTAAAAAAAAAGAAGAAAAAATTAAATATTTGAAACACAGTTTTAGAAAGCTAGAAACAAGTGTGACTTTTCTAGTACAATTGCAAGGAATTATATCAAACAAACGCTTTCAAGCAGACAGCATAATAGCCTATTAGAGAAACACAATGTCACTTGTAGGTGGCTGCAAGAACAAAGAAGGAAGATGATAGTGTCACTAAAAGCTTTTTGTAAATTGCAAGCATGGGTGTTCACTGAAATATTTTCTGGCTGAGTAGAGATACAAGTGCAGATAGATGGGGACAAGAGGAGGCAAGAAGGGTGTTTTCCCATCAGTCCCTTAATGTTTATTCTAACTCCAGCATCCAAAATCTGTGGGCTTTCTACTGAGGATTTAACATCACTTAGCTATGAATAAATACCAAGTCAACATAGAGACAAGTATCCATGTTTGTTTCTCTCTTTCTCCTTTTAAAGGAGTGATCAGAATGCTATAATTTTGCTATCATTATAGGGCACACAAAACCTGCAGTTTCTCTTTTCTGGTGTGTACAGAGGAGTTTTTTAGTTATATTCTGGCTGGCACTACAGAAAATTAAGCATATCTATAAGATGTGCTGCAAAATGCAGCATAGCTTGACGATGTCTCTACTAATTTAAAGGACTCTACTTGAAAAATCAAGAGTTATATAGCTGTCACTGTACAGTATTCTGCACTGACTAATATTGCTCTGCTATTTAAGCAAAGTACTCTTTGAGAGTTAACTTGGTAAACGCATCACCTTAGCAACCAGAATATTAGCATACTACAGCAACCAAGTATAGCCATCTTATACTTTGCTTTCAGGCACAGGAGTTTGGGGTGATGTATGTGCTATAGTGCTATGCAGTTGGGCTAAAAAGCTGGGTAAAGCTGAAGAAGAATCACATGTAATATTCATTGTGTATCTAATGCCTATGTAGTTGTGGTGACTGGATTGATTTCAAAGTTAAAAAAAAAGTAAAAGTAATACATGAGCTAGAATATATGGGCAGATAACTCCTTATTCTCTTTCCACTTCTTTGCCTTACCTTCTTTAATTTTGCATTTTATTTCATCTTGAGCTAAACCTGTCACAAGCTTTTTAGTACCCCTTATTTTCTTTCCTGTCATTCATGCATTTCATCCAATATGCAAAACACTGCATAAATGGAAATTACTTTTGAAGCAGCAAATATGTTGCAAGTGGCAAATACCTGGATGACCATAATCTAAGAGAATAAGTAGAGCACTTAATCTGACTGACAGATATATAGATCTGAAGTAGTGAGAAAACCACTACCAAATGCAATGCTGCCAGTAAAGACAGCTCCGATTCACCTTGTTTTAATGCTTGCTGCAGCTGTAGGTGCACTTTTCATTACTTCCTGAATTTCACTGTGCCCAAGAAGTATTTTAAATGAGACACTGTGAGAAGTGAGAATGTACAACTATATTCCAATGCTGGGCAGACTGTTAGTTCCAATGCAGGTGACCTGTCATTACTATCTCCAGCTTTGGCCCAGAGATGTGAGTGTGACTGACTTCTGTTTGTAAAAGGTGCAGAAAGCTACTCTTATGTCAAACTGTTATCTCTGATTTTGAATCCAGATGCAAATCAAAATGAGTGTGAGCAAAATCTAAAGCACCTAAATGGCTGCTCTAAAGCCGTATAGAACAGATCCATAGAACTCCTCTGCTAATCAGTTTTGAGGCAGCTTTATGTTTCAGTTATGTTTTGTACAGATCTTCGGAGCTGTGTTCTAAGAAGCTCACTCTTGTATTATATTGTCAGAAAAAAGTCTTCATTTGCTTCTTATGAAACAGTTCTTTCTCTATACAGACTTCTGTACACTTCTGGAGGCTTGGAGCCTGCCTGTAGTTTCATTTAAAGAAAATGAAATGTGGGTTTGTTTTTTTCTTGGTGTTGTTGTTTTGTGTGGTTGATTTTTTGTGTGGTTTTTGTTGTTGTTGGGTGTTTTTGTTTTTTTTTTTTTTATATTATTGCTTGATCACTCCAGTCTCAGATACAAAAACCAAGTCTTGAATTATGATTGAAGTCTGTCGTAGTGTATGCAATAGGCACCCCAATCTCCAACCTAAACACTACCTTGTGTATCAACAGCCTCTTTAATATTGTGTTCTTATGATACCCACAGAACTTCAGGCAATTTGAAAAACCTCTATAAGATCATCAACAGGGTGCAGATTTTCACACACAGAAGCAGATGGGAAACCAGCTAGAATTCGGGGAGACAGGCGCCAGGAAATTACAGCAATGTCAGAAACTAAGCACTTGGTGCCAGTGGCCCAATTTCTTAAGTGAAGCAAATTTCTTGTATGTGATGGTCACTGTATTATGATAAAAAGGAGGAAAAGGACTAAATACTGTTACAGATGTGCTTATACAATAACTGGGTCAGTATGCTCTAAATATCCTACAAGATCTCTCTGAATGGTTAAAACATACAAAACAAACAAACAAACAAAAAATGACAACAAAAAAGCAACAACAAAAAACCCCAAACCAACAAAAATCCTACCCAAATATAGAGTTTGGAATTATTTTCTTTGGAAATTTGTGCCCTTCCATGTTCTTTAACTGTTTTATAAATGTGTCTAGCCACTTTGCAACTGTGGAAAGCACTGAATGTGAGACCCAGAGGGGCTGCCTGGGAGGCAGAAATTACAATGAGGAAGTCTGCAGGGTGTGTTAGAGAAGCAGTTCGATGGAGAAAGAAATTATTGTCCTACCAGTATAAAGTAGCCTGGAGATGAATGCAGGCGGGAGATAAGAATAAAGAGGTGCTTCATACAGGTTTTCCATCTCACCTAATAGTAAATCTTAAATAAAGCTTGTGTTGGAGCAAGCATTTCATTCTGAAAGTGACAGGCAGATCCTAAAGGAAGAAATTGCCCTTATTGCTCTCGTGAAGCCTCACTTGGAGTATTGTGTAGAGTTCTGGTGTCGTCAACATAAAAAGGACATGGAACTGTTGGAACAAGCCCAGAGGAGGGCCACGAGGATGATGAGGGGCCTGGAGCACCTCTGTATGAAGATAGGCTGAGAAAGCTGGGGCTGTTCAGCCTGGAGAAGAGAAGGCTGCGTGGAGACCTCATAGCAGCCTTCCAGTATCTGAAGGGGGGCCTATAGGGATCCTGGAGAGGGACTCTTCATTAGGGACTGTAGTGATAGAACAAGGGGTAATGGCTTAAAACGTAAACAGAGGAAGCTTAGATTGGATACGAGGAAGTTCTTTACTGTGAGGGTGGTGAGGCACTGGACTGGGTTGCCCAGGGAGGTTGTGAATGCTCCATCCCTTGCAGTGTTCAAGGCCAGGTTGGACGGAGCCATAGGTGACATGGTTTAGTGTGAGGTGTCCCTACCCGCGGCAGGCGGGTGGGAACTATATAGATGATCTGAAGGTCCTTTCCAACCCTAACTATTCTATGATTCTGTGATTCTATTGTTTTACTTTCTGTGGAGCTATTTTCAGGAAGGGGAGAGAACATCACTTTGAAGGTAAGGAAATTCCTTTATGCTCCTGCTTTAAATAGTCAGACCCCCAGTCCTGGCCATCTTTCGTTATTTTTCTCTGTCTTAAAAACATATTCTTTGTTTCATTCCTGCATCATCAGAAAGAAGGTCCCAGTACTGTCTCGATTCCTGCAAGTGCACATGGTTTACCTGTACTTTTTCCATGTAGGGCAAGTAGTATTTGGCACCTGTTGATGTGCAGTATCTGCTTGTGATGCAGTAGCTTCTGGAACCAGTAGCAGCCTTCAACTGTCGTGGATGCTTTCTCTAGTGTCAGTCAGACCACTGATCTGATGGAAATTCTCTGCATTATGCTAATCCTATGAAAATCTGGCTGAAACTAATTGAAACATTTATTTTGGGTTCAGGTGGAGGCAAATTCCCAGACATCGTGCACTTTTCATAAAGTTGAGCAATGGTGCATTGTTGTACAAACAGGATAGTTCCTGCAAGTGTGATGGTGTCATTTTTTTAACTTTTTTTTAGAATTTAATTTCATAAATGTTAAGAGCTTTTCCTTTTTTTTCTCCCTATTACACCGGAAGGCCACCAGAAAAAACATTTCATCATTTCTGGAAAATACAAACATTGTACTTCCAAGGTTCTAAAGAGTTCATCTGCCCGCAGCCTGGAAGCAGGGAACAGAGTACAAACCAGCAGAGCTGTGATTTTATTGATCTCATTTTTACAGAAACATTAAAATTAAATGCTTTGCCATGGATCCTTAGATCATCTACTTGACAAGAGTGATAGATTTGCTGAAATTACTGCCCATTTCTTTTTCATTTAATGAGTTTCATAACCTGATATATATTCCTACTGTGACACCTCTTCATTGTATGAATGTCTGGCTTGCAATGATCCCTGAAGATTTGGGTTCTGTATATGAACTCACATTCCAAAAACAATAGCTCTAACTGTAATATCTCACAAGCCAACAGCATGGCTAATTAGTGATAAAGAACTATTTATTCATGTGATAGTCACTTAAGCTGTTTTTGAAAGACTTATGATAGCTGTCAAACTCCTTTAGAGTAGCATCAGTCTATTAAATAATGCTGTTGGTTATTGAAATGGTTTTATTATTGGGAAGCCTGGGTATTTCCCTCCCACACCCATATCCGTCTCCTACTTTTCCATGCGGTTAATTTACTCTGCAAAGAAACTGCTTGAAGAAGCAGTAAAGGTGAAGTCCACCTTAAATTAGTATATTCTGTTAAATGTTATTCTGGCACCTCTTCATTGTGAAGCAAAATAAGTGTGATGGGTCTATATCAAATTAACTGCTGCTACTAACTATCTAGAAATACTGAAAAAAATGATGGGGAAAGCGAGATGGAAAGGTGAAGAAAACTCCATTTTATGGATGACTCCAGTATTTTCCTTCCCTAGCAAGAAGTAAATAACACAGTTTCTGCAGAATCGGGTGCTGCTTAATCAGAATCAAAACCTAGGAAGTACCTATAGTTGAAAAAATCTAGTGGACTACCTAAGTTTAATGGAAAATTGATTATGACTTAATCAGAGTTAACAGGACAGTTTGACCGTGTCCTCCTGTTTGTTCAGGAACACACTCCAGATCTGTAGGTGTATATGAAAAATCTTTGTTTAAAAAATCATACCCGAGTGAACTCCATAGCTCTAAGCCAAATCGTGGATTTCTAATTACCGCTGGCATGGATTTATGAATTCATTATCTACATTTAATCATACAGAAAGGAACCTTGATCTGTGTGATTCACAGCTTCAGTTTCTCATCATAAAAAAGACTTATACCAAGAGTGCAAAGCTAAAATTCTTGAAATAATAATCTTTGAGTCTTTGCCAATTGCCTCTGCTCAGATTATCAGCTTTGCCAAACATGCTGATGTGTCAGGTTAATATTTAGTAAAAGGATAATGCTTCTTTGCATGTTATTTTATTAGATAATGAGTTGCTTTGAAGCACGATCTTAGTTGATACCCTGTTCTTTCTAAAATATATCCCCCAATTTTATTAAAAAATTTAAAGATGCTTTATCTAGTCAGATGGCTATTTCTAGCTGTGCTTTTGGAAGTAGTTCTGTTCTCACATCTCTTTCTTCTTTTATCTTTAAATGTATGCACTTGCTGTTTAAAGTTCTATGCATGCTACATGGAAGGTGTTTAATTTCTTATAAGATCTAAGTCTGTATCTGAAAGATATGAGTCCAAGTAGGATACATCTGGGGCCTAGTAAGCTTCAGAATTTCCCTAGGAACAGCTGTGGTTTACATGCACATTTTATATTTACCATTGCTCTGATTGTCTCTTTTCTTCTCTTTTTCTCTCTATTTTATTGTAGTCTAACATTTTAGCTGAGGGGTTCTGTGCCTTTATAATGTCTCAGTGAATTTACCTGTAAACTTACCTTTTCTTTTTTTTTATTTGATGTAAAATATCACCACAATGGTGGTGAAATGGTAAATGCTATAGCTTAGCTACACATTGTGTGAAGAATCAGGCTTTTATGCTTTTTCTGAACTAGGCAACTGGTAACCTTATTTAAGGCCTACAGGAGCAGGGATCAACTGGTTCTTGTCTAGTTATTCCTATCACTATACACAGATTTTACAGATCTCCATCATGTCCTTCCACAGTTGTCTCTTTTACCAAAGACTGAAGTTCCTTCTCTGAACCCTCTCTGGAGGAAAAAGGGAGGCCAGTGTTGCATATAGTGTTCAGTCATGATCATGCACAATTTGAAAATGACAGCTTCCATTTTGCTATTTAATAGTTTCCTAATAATACCTAGTATTTGGTTTGCTTTTCTGACCACTACTGAACGTTGAATTCATAGTAACCCCAACATTCTGATGGCTGGAAACCTGTTGTTCTGTGTATTGTTATAGGACTGCTTTCCCCCTGTTGCTTTAACTGTAATAAAGCTATTTTATTTCTCAGCAATTTTCATGAGAAAACTGAGATATGCTTGTTTTTGTTTTAAGGACTGAAAGTCAACTGTAGAAGAAAATCAGAGAGGTATCCTTCAGGGTATGAGAACTGACTTTAAGCTGGTTTTATATTCTGTAATCTCCAAAGGGTGTCATAGTAGAAAGTCTATTTTCTTTTCTTTATTTTTCCTCTTCTTAAAACTCTGAACTTTTTGTTATGCATCCATGGCACTAAATAGTGCCTGTGGGTAAATGTCAATCTCTTGCTGCATGTTTGTGCATTAAATTTTATGTAGTTAGAGGTGAAGTGGTGTCATTAAGAGTAAGCAGTCTTCCTTTATAGTGTACTGGATACAAAACACAGAAAAACAAGGAAGCAAAATGAATATTTGAAAAAAAGACAAAGGATTTAGGCTGTGTTAGCAAAACCTCTGTTGGGCATTCAACTTTGTCCACCTCCACCTCTGCTATTTTAAATAAAGTCTAGACCTTCAGCAGTAAACTCCATGTAGCATTGAGCCTTGCTTTGTAGTACAGCTTGTGTAAAAGACAGATTTTTGTGCTTGTAACATCAACAAATCTGGAAAAAAATGCTATTTTGAGGAAGGCAGACCCACAATGTTGCCAGGTGTGTTACTGGGACTGTTCTCGCACTCCTAAAAGTTGGTTTGCTTTATCAAAGCGCCATCCATGTTGCAGATGTGTATTTTTAAAGTGTAGGGAAGAAGGAAAAAAGATAAGGGAAAACAAAATGTTTTATTGACTTCTGAAGGCAGACAGACTTTTATAAAATCTCAAATAGTTCTGTTCCCAGTGTATGGACTTACAGAAAGATTTTTTATTTCTTATTCTTGCTTACAGACATCTGTTCCCATTTCCTGTTGGGAATTCTGGGTTTTAAATAGCCATCTGCTTCCTACTATAGCAGCTCAACAAAAAAGGGAATTTTCTCAACTACCAAGTAAAAATCTTTGCCTAATATAAAGGCACTGTTAAGATCATATGTTACTTTTTCCTTTTCACCTTAGTCAATATATTTTTCAGTCCATTTAGATTACACCAATTTACCAAAACAAATTAAGTGTAGTGTTCAACATCTCATGCAGGGAGTTGAAACTCTAAGTAAAGCTTCGGGTGTGCTGCATATTGTGTGTTTGTGCATAAATTCTGCAACCTAATAGATGAAAAAACTCAGTGGGGTTGTACTACAAGCTTATTTGTTTGAACAAGATAGTGGTGGTGTGGGGGGAGGTGGTAGGGTGGGAGAGAAGGATGTGGCTTTTACAATGCAAAGCAAACCATGCCCAACCTGCCTAGGAAGCAGAAGGCATCTGGAAGCTGTATAACTATGTGTACTGTTCCACTTAAGCCTAACTGGTCAGCATGACATACGAGGCTAACAGGGCTAGACAGTTTCTGATGCCAGAGCTTGTCTCCACAATAGTCAGAGTAGATATCCTTTATGGTAGGTTTATGGACACTGTTGTGTATTAACTTCATATAACTGGTATTTACTAAATATAATGTTAAAAGGGTCAGTCTTCCCCATTCCCCTTCTTCTCTGAGGACATGCTGAGTATTATTGACAGTGCTTTGTATTATGTGAATAATCGTATCATGCTTCCAAGATATAATCCTTCCCTAGGCACTAAAGAAGATCTTCAAGGATTAATTCTGGGACTGATCTCCATTTAAAGGATGTAGCATATGCATTATATATATACTTAATGAACTGAAATGAAGTTGGAAGTTACGGTCAATACAGAAGAGATTAACAGAGAAGAGCTAAGATGACCTAGAAGAAAGAAAAATTGATAAAAATGGGGTATAGTACAAGGTCATGAGCAAGAGCTTCTGCCATGAGGTAGACATTTATTAAATAGAAATTACATACATATACATTAAAAGATTCTGATTCTTGGATTCAATTTTAAATTGTACCCAGACATGTATTTCTACTGGTCACATACAGGGCACCTGTGAGCCTTGGTTTTGTTACTGCACTTGGAAAAGATGTTCCAAACAAACTAGAGAAGAGAGAGAAGGCTAGTCAGAAGAGTGGAGCCTCTGACTTCCAGGCAAGATTTAAAATTAAGTTAGCACTGGCTAAAAGGACGTTAAGAAGAGGTGAGTGTGCTGTCCATAAATTCAGGAAGAAATAAGCAGCAGGAAGAGTAAACTGTGAAGTAGTCTGAAAGGTGATGTTGGCTCAAGCTAGCTATGAAAATAATTTATAAAGGATATTAGATTCTGGAATCACTTTTCAGTGGGAGTGGTATGAACAAAGAGCAACAAACTTCAGACAGACTTCAGATGTTTTATGGATGGGATTAAATAAAGTATTTCACATGACCTACAGTGGTTTCCTGTAAGAATCTGGGGGAGGTGTCCTCCTCTACTTTGCTTTGGAGAAGAACTGGGAAATTCTTTGTGGTGGATCTCTGTCATAGCTTCCTCCCCCCCCCCCCCCCCCCCTTTTTTTTTTAACCTTTTTGCAGGTTCTGTTTGTTGCTTATTCCTACATTTGCAGTTACATTTCTTCTCTCCAACAAACATTATGAGGTTTGTTTGGAGCATATGTCGTAAGAGATCTGTAGTACCTCTATATCTCTTCCACTTCTGAGCTACACACTTTCAAAGCTACCATATTAGCCACCTGGGGACTAGTTTAATGTCTAGCTAGGTAGCAATTATCTAGATTAATTCTTGGCTATAAAAGGCTTACAGAGGCCAGAAAAAAAATCAAAACCAAAACCAAACCCAAACCAGAACAAAAAAAAAAACAAAAACAAAAGCAAAGTACTCTCAAACTAAGAAACCAACCCAGAACCCCCATGTGACTATGCCTTTTATCATTTTGCTATGGATTAAGTATAGACTGCAGATTGTCTGTCCAGAATTCTTACATGGCTATCGATATTCTTAAGCCATATGTCCCGTTACCATGAGAGGCCAAGTTTCCTGGTGCTTCTCATTGCATGTCCGTAACAGATTTTTCTCTGGGTAATTCTGGCTAGGGAGTTTTGGGGACCAAGGTTTCTACCATATTGAATTTTATACTCATGTTTTGGGTAAGTTTCTGTGATACAGATCCATACTTCATCTTACATACACTTTGTGTTGGTCCAAAAAGAAAAACTGAAGCCCACCTTAGTATGCCAAGTGTTAAAAAGTATAAATTCATGTAATTATAAAGGCTAAAACCTCCACGATCCCCCATTTGATAGACTTGAGCTTGGCAAATATAATCCACTTCAGAATCTCAAAACGCAGTGATCTAAACTTTTCATGACAAATTCCAGGAAGTCTCTTACTACAGAATGCTAGTGAGGCACAAAGATTAAAGCATCGTGGTCAGCCTTATGTGAAAGGCCAATGGCAGCAAATTTTTTTGCTCTCAAATCCTCTATGGGCAGGTCATGCCTTAACTTTTTTGCTGCTTTTGCATTTCAAGGATACAAGGGAACTAGCCCCACTGGTATTAGAGGTAGAAGGTTAGGTACGTATATCTCTTGTCCAAGCTTTTTTGTGTTGGGCCTGGGGAGAGGAAATGGGAAAAGTGACCTTTTTACCACACATACAACAAACAAAAATATTTAGGAGGGAAATGATATGCATCTGTTCCAATAAGCAAAACAAGACAATTAAAAAGGGGAGAAAAAGGCCCAAAAGAATTAAAAGTTCCATTAGATGAAAGAAGTCCAAGATGCTGCTGGGATCCATGTACATGCACACAAACCCTAACACTGAATTCTGAGTGGTTACTAAAGATTAACTGTGATTTCAAAACCACTAAAGTTGTCCATGCAAATCCGCATTTAATATCCTACTGAGATGCATTTAAAACCCATTAGCAAGTTAATATTCATATGCCTCATAGAAAGGACATGAAAAGAGTAGATTTTTAAAGAGATGAATTCTCACCGATTTTGCTGGGAGCTTGCCTAAGGAAGGACGAAGAAAATCTCTAACAAGGGAGGTTTGACTCTCTCTTACTGGTTTGTTTTTGATGCACCAACTCAGCAGGAGGGTCTCTTACTCTTTAACCAGTTTATTTGCTATCACAGTAAGTCTTGCTTGTCTCCCTAAAGCCAAAGGCAACTTGCCCTCTACTTTGTGCATGTGTTTTTCGATATATCACTTGTTATACTCTGCTCCTAACTACAGCAGTCAATTTCCATGGGAAAAACATTTTTTTGTAACTGATTTCCCTATTCTGCTCTTTCATTCCTTTAGTGCTTGTAAGTGTGGTGCTATCTCAATGTTATGGTGTCATTTACTTTATATAACCAGCATCCTTGCCCCACCACAGTTTTAACACTTCTCCAATAGAGACCTGTTCTGATATCTTTCTTCCAGTTATTCTTGCCCATATGAGTGTCTGACATAGGAAACAACCTTCCTTCCCTCAACCAAACTAAAATGAACTTCAGGAGTGACCTGGACTTTAAATTTTCTAAAGTGCAAATAGAAAAATTAGTGTTATAATTGTTAGACTGCAAAACATACTTGGGCTGCTACAGAAACATAAACATACTCTTGACACTAGAGCTTCATGAAAAATTGCTAATGTGGTTGGTTGTCTGTTTGACCATTCAACTCAAACACAACAACAGAACCCTACAAAACAAAACTGAAATTTCATATTGTTTAGAAATGTACCATTCCAAGCCAGGGAGTTGAAAGAAAAAAAGGAAATCAGAGTTATCTTCTTGGAATATGGGGTGTGGAGAGGGCTCTCTCTAGTCTTTTTCCTGTAGTCCAGGACCATGGGAGTTGTGCAGGATCTGGGACGAGCACCATTGCTGTGGGCAAGATAGTCTTGACTTCAGGAGTTTTGCTTAATGCCAACAAAAGATTTTTACGTTACTGATTGAAAAGAAACAAGTTGAAAAAAACTGATTGAAAAAAATGATTGAAAAAAACAGTTAAAGACTTACATTAAAGAAATATCTTTCTTCTTCTTTCCTCAGGGTCTGTTTCAGTCCTCCTCCCTTTCTTATCTCCGTTCTTATTTTTTCATTGTGAGTTATGTTCAGTTCCCTCTCGATTCCTCCAGTGAGGCAACAGGTGGTGCTGGAGGCTGGGGGTCACTGTAAAATGGTTTCTTTCAGCTGCTTTTTGCTTCTTAAGCCTTTTCACCTCCACTGCTCCATGCATCTTACTTACAAAAAACAGTACCTGGAAGGTTGCAACAGCTTGGGTAAATTTCCGTTACAAACTCCACCCCTTATTTCTACACACTGGAATACATAATGCATAGTAGAATCCTTCCCTTCCTCCTTCCCTCCCTTTCCTTTCCCTCCTTTCCTTATCCTTTCCCTTCCTTCCCTCCTTTCTCCCTTTGTCTCTGTACCCACTCCAGCCCCTTTGGTGAGGGGACGGGTGGTAGCTTCCTCCTGCCATGTCCTGCTTCTTACTCAGCTTGTTTTTTTTTCTCTCCCCTAATGGGGCTTTGCTGCTCCTGCTGCCTGGCGTGGATCCTCCATGCACCATGGCCCCTCAGGGGTGCCCTGGCCCCAGCTCAGGGTGTCAGTTCTCTGCGTGTGCCTCCCCACACACCCCAGCCAGCTCTTCAGAAACCATGTGGAAGAGGCCCTCAGTGACATGGTTTAATGGTGGTTTTGGCAGTGCTGGGCTAATGGTTGGAGTTCATGATCTTAAAGGTCTTTTCCAACCTAGCTGATTCTATGATTCCGATAGGGGGAAGTTCTGAAGCTGAGTCAGTGGCAAGTGGCTGCAGTGGGTGCGAGGCTGCGCATGGCTTCCCTCAGTCCCTGTGTACCGGCCGTTGGTGCCGAGGGTCCCCAGGGAGTGCTCTGTGCTCCCTACAACTGGGTGCTTTGCCTTGGGGCTCTGGCTATGGGCACTGCACTGCCTGCAGGAAATGCTGGCATGCTCGTTACTGGAGGGGTGGTGAGCCAAACCACAGGTGTCCTTGGCCACTGGAGTTGGGGAGCCTTTTTCTCCATGAGCCAAGTGTGTTTGCATGATCTGAGAGGACCTGAGAGGGTTGACAAGTGTGGGAGCCCTCAGTCAGCAGCAGTGCAGGGTAAGGTACAGCAAGACCCTCACAGAAATGAATGGTATAGCACAAGATAGGAAACTGCATGCAGTGACTAATTTCAGAGTTGAAAAGGGAAAAGTTAGCCAGCAGTGAAAAGAGGGGGGAACATTAATTGTTTTCTTTTTTTTTTCTTTTCAAATGAAATAAATATGTATTTAGGAACAATTATACTGTGTTCCGCAGTTTTGTAAAATGATTTTTGTTACAGCTTTAAGATGGCAAGATATTTTCCTTACTAAACCTATGCCTTGTTGGTAGCTTTTAAGTGATTCCTAAGATGAGTGCTCCTTTCAGACTACAATACAGACTGCAGGGTAGTTCTGTGCAATTTTATCTCCTGTCTTGGCTCTTGGAAGGGCAATGACAAACTGTTTTCTCGACTTGGCTGGAAACAGAATGGGATCCTTACTTACCAAGAGTGATGTGAACTTTAAGGTTGCGCTCTTATTGATCCTATTAGCTTTCTTAGCAATTCATGAATATTTATGCCAGCATACAAGCCACACAGTTCACTTGGTTCCTTTAGAGAAAGTTTTATTAAATTGGACATAGTTCAGTGATTTGCAGGCATCAAATACTGTCCTCCAAGCTCAAGAGCACTGCATTCCAACAAAGAGGAAGGCAAGCAAAAATGCTGGGAGGTCTTTGCAGATGAATAAGTAGCATCCGGACAAACTCAGGCACAAAAAGGAACCCTACAGAAGATGGAAGCAAGGACAGGTAGCCTGGGAAGAATACAGAGAAATTGTCTAAGCAGCCAGACATCAGGCTAGGAAAGCTAAAGCCCTAACAGAATTAAATCTGACCAGGGACGTTAAGGGCAACAAGAAAAGCTCCTATAGGATAAAAGGAAGACCAGGGAAAATGTGGGACCCCTCCAGAAGAGGGAGACCCAGTTACCCAGGACATGGGGAAGGCAGAGGTACTCAATGACATTTTTGCCCTGCCCCAAGTGCTCCAGTAACGCTGCTCAAGTAGCAGAAGGCAAAGGCAGGGACTGAGAGTATTAAGAAACACCTGCCATGGGGTAGAAGATCATGTTAGAGAAGATCTAAGGAACCTGAAGTTCCTCCGTGGGACCTGACGAGATGCATCTGTGGAACTAGATGATCTTTAAGTTCCCTTCCCACCCAAACCATTCTATGGTTCTACGTTTTTAACTTTCATGTATGAGTCTTCAAGTAAATATACAAGTGGCATGCTTTATCGTCTTTTCAGTTGCGTAGGTTGCGTAGAAGTGAACTTGCTGTTGTCTGAACCTTAGTCAAAGTCTGATTTGCTTAATGAAAAACTCTATGCTGTCCCAAAGGGAGTCACCAAGGGTTGAAAATGGAATGAATTTTAGGTATGCAGCAGGTTTTCACTACTGTTGGAATAGATTACTTCTTTAATCCTGGTATCTTTTTTTTTGAGAAGGATTTCAGTTGTTTGAAGTCTCCAGGCAATAACCAAAGTGGGGGCTAGATCCTTAAACACCTGAGGAGATATCACACAGTTGACTGAGGGCAAGGGTAGTGAATGTAACTCAAAACCATTCCTGTATACTCCTGATCCTTGTGCGTCTTAGAGTTCAAATCATCAGGTCTAAACTGAACGGTTCCCCCTATATGCAGCACTAGGATTAATATGCCCTTCTAAGTTTCAGTAGGCTGCTTGATTTGCATGCAGCTTTAGAAAATAATGTAACTTCTCATACATGGGAGCTGTAGACTGAAGCTTGTAAAGTGTGTCAAACAGACTTCAAGCTATGTTACAGATGTCATTTTGAGTACTGAAGATACTGCTCCACATACATGCTGCAAAAATAGCAACAGCACTTACCGGCATCTGCACTCTAATGGCCTTTCTGCTGTTAGACATGCTCTCATGTCTACCTGAACACCTCTCCCATCAATAATTTTTGCTGGGGTGTGCTTTCACAGACATCTGCGGTTTCTGTCACAGATGGTGCTGAGGCATTGCCTTATGAGTTGTAGTTTGGAGGTTTTAATTTGGTGTAGGAATTTTCTGCTTAACTGCTGAGGCTGAGCTAAAGTGATTAAAACTACACAATTAAAAGGAAGGGATAACTGGGAATGCAGATTACAGAAACTAACCTGCTACTGCCGTGGTTTCACAGCTGACTGCGTAAGTGGATATCTGACATAGCAAATGTTGCTTGGAGCTATCCACTGAGCCATGGCAGTGATTCCATGGAGGCTTGCTTCTGGGTCTTTATTATTAGAGACTTCTGATGAGAAAAATTAAACAAGAGATTTTCTGACTACTCAGAATCTGCCTTTGCAGAACGAAAGAAGTAGTGAGGTGATGACTAAAAGGGAGGGGTAAAATACTGGGGATTACTAAAGTGATCCTTTCTCAGCAAGCTCTCAAACTCTGTAAGAGGCATGAAATCCTAAAATGCAGGGAATTTTGAGTGTGTTTGTCCAGTCTGTGTTTCGCGACTTAAAAGTGATCTTCAGGGGTGGAATGGTGAAATGGTTATCCAAAATGGGAGAGAAAGAAAAAGAAATAGACACTCACCTCTTTCCGGGCACCCAAACTTGTAAACTCTCAGATGGCTGAAAAGTGTGCCAAAGTCTGTCCATTGAAATTAAATTTTTCAAAATCCTTGTGTAGCTATACAGGAGGTTTAAGAGAGTCCAGGCTAATAGAAGGGAATTCAGCACAGAGGCTGGAGGAAGTGTTAGCCTGGGAAGATGAAGGAGTGAGAGGTGATGGTGTGCACTGGTCTTCTTAAAGAAGAATAAGGAAGATGCTGCAGATCAGTTCAAAAGATAACAGAAAAGCACGAAAGCTCAAAATATTTTACTTGTTCAATGTATTTTACTTACTTTTACCTAAGTCTTATTAGAAATAAATCTTAACCTCCCCGTTTCTGAGGTCACAGTGTATCATTAGCCTTGAGAATCCAGGTCCAGGCACGGAAATATTTTCTACTTGTCCTACCACAGATGTTATGGAATGGCTTTTTTGTGGACCGTTGCAAAGTGTAGTGGTGCCACTTAAAATAATTTCCTACTATATCACAACAGATGAAAAACACAGAAGACTTTCTGACCCTAATAGAGAGTAGATTACAAGAACTGTTGTCTGCAAAACTGTTTTGATATTAAGATGAAAAATAATGGGGCTGTCAACCTGAGAAAAGACTTCTTGTCAGCCTAGTGCAGAAAAGCACATTATAGGTGGGACAACAACAACTGTTATTTTACATGGGAAACAATCCAATGATGTTCTTACTTTGTTTGTAGTGAAGTAGATAATGGTAATACTTTTGCCCCGTTTTAAGTCATTACTGCCTTTGTGCTTATTCTTAATTATGTATTTTGAGCCTGTGAATCTGTCTGGCTAATACTGAAACTGTCACTTTCATTAGTGGCAGATGGAACTTATGACACTTTCACAGTGAGCCTACTTCAATATTAATTCAAAAAGGATTTTGAACTTTTATCAGGGGAGATGTGGAGACATTTGTCTGAAGGCAGGATTTTAGTAGCTGACGGGGGGGGTGTCAGATGGTAGCTTGCTCTTGACCTTTCACTGCTGTGAGTACCTGAAAGTGTAGTATAGAAGTTCTTTCTGTCACACACACAGATACTCACAAAAAGACACATGGGCAAAATGGTGTGAGGAAAAGCAGTAGAAAGCTATTTCAAAGTCATACCGTACACAGTCCATCAGTTGCTAGAGTTATTTAAGGAAGTGTTGACATAAATGCTGCATTTGGCCTCTGATCTTTTAATGCAACCTCCTTCCTTTCCTTTTCAATGTGTGTATTTATGTGTGTTTTGCTCTTCTTCTACAGTGGCTTGGAGAGTTTTTTTTTCTCCAAGGAATGGAAGTCACTACTTCATTACAAAAAGCCTAAAGGAAGATCCATTGCCATGAGTTTTTGGACCCAGATACATGGTGGGAGAAAATCAGGTTGTAGGAGGGGAGAGAGGACTCAGAAGTAATTAGCCTTCTTGAAAAAGTGTCTTCGAGGGATTCTTAAATTAGACGTACAAAGCGATCAATTTTATGAAAAATGAGGCTTCTGTGAATACTTATGGCTAGTTGGGCTCTCTGAGCAGTGCTGGTCACACTCTTTGATCTTAGAGATGGAGCAGTCAGGAAGCCTTGCCAGCTGGAACACCAGGCGAGTGAAGTCCTTTTCCCTGTACTGGGAAATGAACTGAGGCAGCAGAGAGGAGTGCTTTGGTTTAGACAAAGAGAGCCTTGGCACTGTGCTTAAGATAGCTTTTTTTCTTTTAATTTTCCTGGCAAAACTAAATACAGCACAGCAAAATAGTATTTTCTGACAGGTTTTGGGCTAAGTTCACAACTACAGCTCCAGTCTTATGGCAGTGTAACTTAACTGATGATTTCCAACAGTGCAGTAGTGGAAAAGTTGAAGCAGCTAAGTTATGTGCTAATGGCATACGATTATATAAGCTAAGGTTCCAAAAATGTAGCTTTCAAGTAGGTGGAGATTCTGGAGTGAGGGTTGCCTGAAAGTCTTGTCCTCTTACTGTAGACTGTATAATCTATAGCAAGTAATGGGTCCACCTTCTCCAGTTTGTTTATTATGGATTTTTTCCCCCAGACATTGCTGATTTTAATGCAGTCTCAAGAGCTACTGTTTTTGTTGTGTTGTGCTCCTTAGCTTACCTACTTTGAGCAGTCTGCTTGTGTATCCGTGATTTTACAATCTAGCTGTTTTTCGATGTAGATGCTTGAATTTTAATCTCCTTAAAGGTAGAGGGTATGGAGAGCACTGGGAAGGAGGAGAGCCCTGAGGAATTACATAATGGAAAACTGTCATGGTTTAAACCCCAGCTGGCAGCCAAGTACCACACAGCTGCTTGCTTGCTTGCTTGCTCCCAGCCTCTCACCCCCCAGCTCTATGGGATGGGGAGGAGAATCAGAAAAAGCTAAAACCTGTGGGTTGAGATAAGAACAGTTTAATAACTGAAATAGGTAAAATAGAACAACAATAATAATAACTGTAATTAAAAGGGAGATAATAAAGAGAGAAATAAAACACAAAAACAAGTGATGCACAATACAATTGCTCACCACCCACTGCTCTCCCCATTTTATATACTGAGCATGACATGCTGTGGTATGGAATACCCCTTTGGCTACTTTGGGTCAGGTGTCCTGTCTCTTCTTCTTCCTGGCTTCCCTTGCTCCTCCTCACTGGCAGAGCATGAGACTGAAAAGTCCTTAAACGGGGTAAGTGCTACTGAGCAACAGCTGAAAACATCGGTGTGTTATCAGTGTTGCTCTCAGAAAAAAAATCCAAAACACAGGACTGCAGCAGCTGCTAGGAAGAAAATTATTAACTCTATCCCATCTGAAACTAGGAAAAAAACAATACAGATTGGCACAAGCTCAGGGTGCCTTGGTGCACTACAAACCTTCATTGTGTGATGCTGCATAGAGCTGGAAGGATGTGATGTGGGTTCTGGACAGTGTTTCAAGTCTGTCCTATGTGATTCTGATTTTTTTGGAAGACACCAGAATGTCAGCTGATGTTCTCTATTTTGGAAGCATTGTTGTGAATATAGATGTCTGACATTTTTTCTTTCAGGTTTCTATTCTCTCCAATTTTCTGTCATCTTCCTACTGGTTATGCAGTTTGGGTAGGGTGACTGAAACAATCCAGAGATTTCAGTCTGAGGAAAACCCTTTAAAATGGCTAGCAATTCTGTGGAGCTTTAAGACCCATTTGCTTCTACCAGGAGGATTTAGCATCTCCTGTCAAATGGACTAGAAATCCTGTGATGCCATCCTTGATGACAGCAAGCTGGTTGATGTCCTTATTGCTTTAGGTATTCCTCAGAGCTTTCTCTTTGTGAGGAAACAGCCTGCTGGAAAACAATTAAGCAAAGTAGCTCATCCTAACATGCTATTTGTGGACAGGATCATAATCTAGTGGATATTTCAGTTTTGCTCTTGGGAAAAATTTTGGGGAGGTGTAAACCATTCTTTCCTAAGGAAGCTTATGCTTTCACCTGACTATTACCAGGGATAATTAAGCTAATGATGGATTGCATCTTAATGGAAGCTGTATATCTGTCATGAAGCACTCCCCTCAGATATCTCATATCTTTTGTAATCTCTTTATTTTTATCTCTTTTTAAAAACAATTTATTATACCACCTTATTATGGAGTCTAGTTATTATTGCATAATTTGAGATATCAATAGGGTTACACAATTAATGTTTAGTTTTCCATTCATTATATTATTAGTATAAACCCTGGAAAACATAGATTTTCTTTTAAGGCCAGCAGGTTGTTCTCCATGCCCACAGCCTAAGTTTTATAATGTTATAAAGTTTTTAACTACTTCAGATTCCACAGATGATGGTTACAACAGGGCTTGTTAGGTAGCTGGTGAAAAATCACCCTTCTTGTCACAACTCCCATTTCTTCCCTTCCTTCACTGCAACCTTTACAGTTTGTGCGTCTTTGTATCTGTCATCTGTGTCAAGGAAACAGGTTTTGAGTAAATACAAGCTGATGTATCAGTATTTTTAGAGAGCAATTATTAGCTAATACATGGAGCACTAGACTGAAATTCAGGAAATGCAAAGTCATTGACAATGAAGCTTTACAATGGAAGTGGTAAAATTGATTATGCATTACATATTTATTGTGTTTGATTTTAGACAAGGTCAGGCTGGTGCATTAATTTCCACATCATTGCCAACGTCAGAAATTTCCACTGGCAAGGTTACATAGTTATCCCATGTCTCCCACATATACAGCCCTGATTATGCAAATGAAAGCCTCATCTATGTGTTATTTGTGGCTTTATCCATGATGTTTATTTATTCTATGTACTATGCTTTTATGGTTTGAAGAACTAGCAGCCTATAGCCCTGGGCAAAGAACGACAGAGATCAAAGAGGAGGCACACTCTCTTCCTGAACTGTGACTTCTGATTCCTTAAGTGGCTGCTGTAGGTACTTAACAAGTTTAAATTACTGCTGAAAGGCTGACTTGAATGCAGTTGGGGTGTCATTAAAATGTACTAATGGCTTATGATTTTCATTGTGTGGCAACAAGGTGTATTGCTGGAAGGCCTGTGACCTGTGTCCTCTGCAGTCCAAAGACTATTACATAGACTATTTTATAGACTATATAGACCATTTTATTTTATTTTATTTTATTTTTTAAGCTAGAGTTTAGGGTAAGGTCTGAAAAATAGACCTAAGTTGTCTCTGTCTGTAAAAGGTGTCTAATGCAGAGCAGCTGTTGACTGTTTATACATGACAGGGCCTGGCAGGGTGGAATATCCTGTTTTGAAATTGGGCCCTGTTACACCTGTAACTATGACTGTGAGTCTGCACAGATGCACTTAATTGTCTTCAGTGGGACTGGGATTTATGGTTTGCCTCAGCAGGTGAAATTGAGGCAGTGTGGTGATGTGTCAGAATTTATATGTTCAAACAAATAAAACATGCTTTCTTTATGTGTAGCTATGCTTTTCAATGCATGCAGGAGTAGAAAGTACATCAAGAAGTCAAATCAGCAAGGATGACTCGGAATGTTCTTGGAGAGTAGGTATGCAGTGAGCGGATGCTATTTTTACGCAGTATAATTGTTTTGCATAGGAATGCAAGGTTAGCTTTGCTGAAGGCGAAGGTGTGGCTCAGTGTTCACATTGCTTCAGCATTTGTACCTACCTTGTGTTTGCAGCTGCAAGTATGGGAATGTGCAGCCTCCTGGTGCTTCAAGAGGGTGGGAGGTCTCATCTATTTAGCACTAAGCACTCTGGGTCCTGGGGTTTGCATGTATGGAGTTGCTTTACTTAAGAACACAAGAGTACACGTAGTGTGACTTGTGATTGCAAAAAGGGCAGCCAGTGTTTGTGTGTCATTTGTTAAAGGCTCTTTTGGGTGGAGATCTAAGGTGAGTTTAGAATGAAACCTGTCTGAAAGGATTGTCTTGGAGCTTATTTTGGAGAAGGTAGGAGGTTGATGTGTTCTGTTTTCATGAGGAAGACATTAATAAATGAAAGTTAAAAATGATTATTTGCTTTCTACTGCAAACTATCTCTTGCAATTACAAAGTCTTCAAAATTTAATATCTGAAAACATAAGAAAAATAATTAATTACTTGGTGTTTTTTTATGCTTGCTAATAAGGGAATTTCACCCAAGAAATTGCCTCTTTTTTTTTTTTTTTTAACCTTTTTCGGAAGCCTTGTCAGCTGGCTTGATGGAGAATCCATTTTACTGTAGCTCTCTGTATTGCTGCTTCTTGAAAGCTGTCATTGAAGCAGGAAAGCCTGGACTGCTCTCTGCTAGAGATGGGAGAACAGTTGATGGCTATAGCGATGAGATGATGTGGCCTGCTAACAGTAATTTCTGTAGTATAAGCAGAGTGGTGCAGTTTTGAGGGGAAAAAAAGACTAGGCACAGGCAGTTCTTTGCCTTTCATTAAGAATGATATTTCACATATATTCTATTGACTCAAAGCTACTCTGAAAACACTGTAGGTGGAATAATGATTCCTTTCTCTTCCCTTCCCCCTCTTTTCATTACAGTTAAGTAATGAACCCTAGACTGAGAAACTGTAGCTGCAGGGTCATGTGGCTTACCTGGTAGATCTCTTACCAGAAATGGTAGCCACTTTGTGACTAGGCCCACTACATGAAAGAAGCAATGGTAGGTGAAGCCTTTCTCTGTCAAAGTCCCTGTGCGTTTGGAGTGGAAGGCATTCCTCTTGCACTGACTGGCTAGTTGGAAATGGAAAAGGAACATACTGGCTTGGGATGCTTAGCCCTTCAAGACACTGATGGTGAGACTGACTTTGTAACAAAATACCTGGGCCATTTGCTTGTAAGAATAAAAATAAACGCCTAATGTTTGAGAGCTTGAGACATCCCCTTGTTTAAACAGCATAGGTCAGAGTCTGTAGAGCTGATTAACCCTTTCTGTTCTGATAATAAACCATACTCTTTCCTGTATTAAAGGAGACTAGATATTGCTTACTAATTCTACAGAATGTGCAGAGGAAAACAGACTTGCTGTGGTTAAGATTCAGACTTGCTTTTATTGAGTCAAGTGCCTGTAAACTAGTGTTACGTTTGTTTTAGACTGTTGCTCATAATTTCTGTGTATTTTCACTGAATTAGTGTGTAGCTGTCTCTTCCCAGTCTGTACTAAAGCTCACTTGTTCTCTTTTGCACTGAAACAGCAGAGAAGTGCTCAGGCAAGTACAGAGAGCAATTCACTGAGTATGTTGCCAAAGTACTGGTACAGTTTACAGCTCTTGATTCATCAAGGAAGAGCTTGGTCTTCCCTGGAAACCTAACACACCCTTGGTATTCTGTTTAAAGAAGGTTTTCAGATACTGTCCAAAGAGAACAAAGCCTCCAGAAAGGCTGTGAGGAATTGTCTGAAAATTAAGGTTGGAATTCCATGTTAAATGGACATTTTGTCTTGTAGAGTGAACATGCCTGACACTAGTTAATTTGAGGTCCTGCTGCATGTACATAGTCCTGAACTGGTGAATTCAGTGTAGATGAATGATGTATGAAGGTAAGCATGCTGAATTTACAGCTTAATTTAAACACAAGTACATGCATTACTGAAGGAAAAAAAAAAGCATGTGAGTTTCTATTCTGCAAAACTGTGATAGTTATTTTATGTGAACCCTCAGAACTTGGCCAATATTTAACTTAGATGGTGATCTTGCATTCTACAATCCCTCTAATTTTGCTGTACTAGGCCTGAGTTAAGTCTGAAGTGTCTTGGTTTGTTTGGGGTTTTTTGTTTGATTTATTTTTTTAGCTCTGATACTGCACACATGTGTGATAGCTTTAAATTAAGTAGTCTGCATATGGCTAACAATTTAACTAGGAGATTATAAAAGTACTTTGCATGTTTGAGCAAATAGTGGATAACTTGTGAAACTCTATAGAATTGGTGCTCCTGTGCTCTATGCCTAAGCTGATTTGTCAAATTGCACATTTAAGAATCTGGCTAAATGCCAGATGCCGCCTAAATGTAGTGAGGGGAGACCTCTTAATGTCTATAATCTAGCTGTTTGCAGCTTCTTAAACCAAGCAAGACTGAAGCAAGAAGCTCTTTTTTGCAAGTGCATCCTTAATTTTTATCCTGAATAATTCCTGGTCATTTGTTTAATGGATACTTTGTGAAAGTCATTATTTATTAGATATCTGTAGAAAGCAGAAACATTCCGGAAAAACTGCACTGAACAGACCTTATGTGCGAAGAGGTGTGATTGAGGTTAGACTGTACAGCTGTTGGCCATTATAAAGGCAAACTGCTTAAAGTACCTCATGCACAGAAGGCTGCAGAAATGAGGGAGTGCTTTGTCACTGGACCTGTGGCAACCTGGCAGAAGTACCTTTCTGAAAGCACTGTTTGGCTGCAAAGAGTGTTTTGCAGAGTGACTTTTCAAGGGATATAAAGATAGAGGGAAGTAAACCTGACACAATCAAATGTATATTGTAACTAGCATCTTATATCAATTAATGTTGAACAAATGATGTTATGCAAGTTGTGTAGATGAGACCAAACACATTAGACTTTTACTTTTTCCTGAAATCAAGAATTATAGAGCTGTATATAATTGCTTTGTTAGTGTTTTAACTGGTACATATTTGTACCTGAAACTGTCCTCTGGTAAAGGAAAAGTTTATGTATCCAAATCTTCTCTATTAAAGGAGATCTCTGTTAAATTGACACTTTTTGTGTGTTTCTAAGCTGGAAGGAAAGAAAAATTATCAGTGATGACATATATAAATCTCAAATCATTGGCAGTTTATTCTAGTGTCATGCACAGTTGAGAGGGAGTCAACACATGATAATTTAAAACTCTTAAATAAAATTGTAGCACTAATTTGTATACTGAAGCAGCACACCTTGCTTGGAGATATATAGAACAAAGTTTAAGAACTCAGCAGTACAAAGGATAGAAAACCTGTAATGTAGAATACAATTTCTAAAATGTCTCAAGAGATACTGATGAACAAAATAGTGCACATCGGCGGCTGTTAAAAAGTGGTATTGATGACATAGCCTCAGTGGCATGCACGCTCCACAATCAAAAGCTTCTGTTGAGACTTCTGTTCTCTCACTTTTTTTTTTTTCTCCTGTTAATATTTTTCAAGGGCATGATTGTCAAGTTTCTGAAGTCGTGGCCTGCAATGAGGGGACTTTGAATCCCATCTATCCAAGTCGTTCATTTTATTTAGTAAGTGAGCAAGATTATCACTTCTTGGACTTGATGGTTGTATGAACAACTGAAGAATGTTTATCCTGTTAATATATATTTTGTGTGATGATGTTTTGAAGATACTGAGACCTTACACATATTATGCTGTGGGACAGATGACCTGTATGGTTTAGCAGTTTAGGTACTGAAGGCAAACACAGTACTGTGGAGACTACAAATGAATGAAATTTGACTGGGACTACAGCTTTGTCTCTCAGACTCAATTTAAACATGGATTTTAACAGATGGACAATCCTAGCTGTTTAATAACTTGGACTTCTTCCCAAATAGTGTTGTCAAGGAATAAATGAATAAGGTTAATTTTTTTTTTTTTTTTTGGGGGGGGGGGGAAGAGAGTGAGCTAATTGGAAAATTTGTACTGAAAAAAGGGTTGCTTACCTAACCGTTGCTCTCCAAAATCTGGAACTTTCAAAAAATAGACATGTACCACCAAATATAGAAAGTGTCATGATAAAAGCAATGTAACATTTGACATTAAATAATTCCTTTCTCTGCAGCTGTTATGCACTCAACTTCCTCCCTTTGAAGTTTATATTGAAACTTTAAATGGTTTGTATGGAAGTACTAGAGGAGCACATCATCCTGAGCAGGACTGAGACTTATTCCCCCAAAACCTAATCCTTGCCCTATCAATTCTGTATAGTTTTGTTCTTCCAACTGAAATTAGACCAGTATTTATTTTCTTTAATCATTGCTTTTCTATGTATGTAGTAAGATTTCTTGTATAGCTATTTGTTGTTATGCAGAGTTTAAGTATTACATGTTTGATTAGGCCACTAGTTAATCTCTCCAGTTGTTTGAGATGAGGTTGTCTTTCTGGCCTTACAGTTTTTGTGTTGTCCACAGTTTGCAAAGCTTTCACTGAAGTAATTCCGCATTCTTCCAAGATGTGTCATAGTCAGTGTAGTCACACATATCAGAGACAAGATGTTAATTAATTTAGCAAGTAGCTGTTATTTTGAGATGTCAGTAAAATCGTGTACCTCTTAAGAAGGATTTTTTCTTGATTTACTCCTATCTCCTTCAAGCCATCCGGCTCTCTCCCTGCTTCCACTAAATGTTAGGAGCTAATATATACTCCTGGAGAGACACATTGACCAACTTTGCAACTGTAGACTGGAAAGGAACTGTCTAATATGGTGGAATTTACAAAGTAGAAATGTACAATTTTCCCTTATTTATGATTTCTCTAGGTGAGTATCTCCAAAAAGGATGCCTCCAGCACTGGAGCAAGGGGAAACACCGCATCTAGAAGCCTCAATTCTGAGTGGCAAGAGCCACCAAGGCATTCTTGGGTCCTTGACAGGCCTTGCCTAGGAGCCTGCAGCTCAGCCCTGAGTGGGTATAAAATGTCAGTGATAGGATGAGGGGTAATGGGTTTAAACTTAAACAGGGAAAGTATCAGGATAGATATAAGGAAGAAGTTCTTTACTGTGAGGGTAGTGAGGTACTGGATCAGGTTGCCCAAAGAAGTGATAAATGCTCCATCCCTGGCAGTGCTCAAGGTTAGGTTGGATGGAGTCTTGGGTGACATGGTGTAGTGTGAGGCATCCCTGCCCATGACAGAGGGCTGGAACTAGATGATCTTAAGGTCCTTTCCAATCCTGACTATTCTATCATTCTGTGACTCATTAGATATAAAGAATATAAGACATTGAAACCTTCTAGGGTGTTTGAAGGAAGGACACAATGTGTATCCCGCAATGAGGTCACGGTAGTTACAAGCTTAGCGAGGAGCTTGAGACAGTCAAAGACCCCCAGTATTGTAAAAAGCTTACTGTAAGTAAATGTTCAATTCCTACGAAACTGTTCTGGCATGTACTATTAATAGCTAATTTTGGCAATACTCTGCATGGGCAGAGAAATTTTACTATTTGTACATATTCCTAAAATGGGGAATCAAGAAGTGTGTATTTCTGACATAAGTTTTAAGTTTGGTTTAAGGTAATGATAGCAACAAAACAATTCTGGGAGTGACTTTTCTTTGTTTGTTTCCTATCCCATAAAAGTGTTCACAGATTGATAAGACGTTGTTTCTTAAGATGCTTTTTTATTTAAAAAGGTGTTCACTTAATTGTGCCAGTAACCAGCATTATAGCTATTCCCCTTGCTGCTTAATGACATTTTAGAGTGAGGCCACCTTGAATGAAGTTGCCTGTGCCAGATTTACAGAAGCTTGCAGAACAAAAGGAGCTGATGGACTGAGTTCTAAATAAGAATGTTCAGCTGGGGAACAAAAATAGGCAAAATATGACAAGGAATAATGAATGAGCTGGAAAGCAGTTACTGATATTTAGTGCTATAGAAATGTTTGAGTTTGTTTAGTAACTTAGATAAAGGGAACAAATGCTTTAAGAAACTGAGGGGAATTCTGGGTAAGACGAGTAATATCAACACCTCCTTTTAATGCAATACAGATTACTTCAATATGCCTGTGGTTAGCTCTTGGGTTTTGTTTTCTGTTTTGTTAAGTACTGTTGCTTTTTTTTAAGTGACCAGTGTATTCCTAAGGAGTTGCAAACCTTTCAGTCCTTCTCAGGAGATTTTTTTTTTTTTTTCCCTGTAGATTTTGGCACTTCTGTACCTGTATGGATGGGGGCTGAAAGGAGATAACAGATTATAAGGGTCTGTACCCTGAGCTGGAGATGACCCTGTTATACATACCTTGGCTTTTTCCTGGGGTTAGCCCATTGGTCTAGCAATAAATTGTCTACACTGCAGTTCCATTTGGGGGAATCCTGCAGGGAGCAGTCCTCCCAGCAGGAACAGTCAGGTTTGAGGAGTGATTATGGAAACTCTTGCCATACTACCATGTTAGTCCACAAAATGTTTTGCCAAAGGCATTTTTCACAGCTGACTTTGCACTCTGAAGCTGATGGATGACTGGAGTATCAGTTCATGGGGATTTTTTTAACCCCTTTTGTTGTCCTTGATGACTTTGTGGAATCAAGTTTTTGTTAAAGTGCTATCTTCAAAAATGTGGCAAAGCTAGCCACCGCCCTTCATCACCCTTCACTTATTCTAGCTTGTTGAAAAATCACATCTTTCCTTATTGATACAGCTCAAGCGTTACAATGCAGTAATTATCAGTGTCTGTTTTCTCCCTCACTCTGCAGCTTACACTTGATAAAATTGATCTTATTTTTGTTATATCAGAGTCTTCCACATGATTCATAAGAATTCAGATTTATGGTAGAAAGTTAGGTTAGACTGCTGGTAGCCAGCCTTTGTGGCAATGTGGCAATTTCCATTAGCTGAGATTAGTCTTAACTGCTTCAGAAAAGTCTGCTGAGTACTGCATGTCTTAGCTTTGTGTTGTTCTAGCTTTGCTAGAGTAGCTCCTGATATAATTTAGGTTGAGATTCTTAAGACAACTTGTTACTTTGGAACCATTTCAGGAAACAGCTCTGTGGAGCTGCCCAGATATTCTGCAGGTTGCAAAGCACTGCTTTTCCTAGAATTAACTCTCCCCAACCTTTGATGTGAGAAGGGTGGAAAATAGCCTGGTCTGTGTCTTTAGCAGTGCCCAGCCTCTGCTTTGGGTGTTTGTGGTACAGTCAGAAGCATACAGGTTACATCCTTTGCCTTCATCCATTTGGTATCCTACAACACTCTATACTGTTCGTGTTGTGGATGACTTGAAATGTTCCTGTGGTTGGTCAGTTTGTTTCTCATGGGATGTTTCAGAGTTGAATGAGTTCTGTTACCTACAGAATGCAGTATCCTGTGAGACACATGTTGTGCAGTGTCTGAATAATAAGTCCAGCTAAAAAGCCTACATATTAACTGCTGGTACTTTTTTGAGTTCATTAATGTCCTTTTTTAGGTTTTAGCTTTTCAAAGTTAATGTCTTTGACTGCAGTGATTAGCACTAACCTTGGTGCCTGTGGCAAAGTTAAAATGACATAAAATGCTTTGGAACGCAAACTTTATCATGGTCCTCATTATGTGAAATATTATTGTATAAGTCAGCCAAGGACACCTTGATTAGTCTGTAATGTCCTTCTATTAACAGTTTGTTTCCTCCCATTCTCCCCCAAAGATAGATATTTATTAATACAAGGTATATAAATGAAGATTTATTTCTTGTAGAAAGCTATAGACATGCTCATGTATTTCTGATTGTATAGCAATTTTTGAACCGCTGGCAAAAGACTAATGACCTGAGGAAAGACATGTGGAGATTCAAAACTTTGCCAACTCCGAATGTATATCGTGGTGCTTTTTATGTTGATTCTACATGAATGAATGTATAATCATGTATTTAATGTGAAGATCAAACATTACACTGGGTAATGAGCACATTATATTTTGGAAACGTTGCATAAGGAAATGCAATCAATGACATTTTATGTTCATTTCAGCTAATGTTTTATAGACACTTTTCTGTCTTTTTTATCCCTTATGAAAATTTAATAGTATTCTTTGTGTGTGTGTGAAGTACATCTAAAACCACATTTATTAACTTTGCATGCATCCAGACTAATTCTAAAATTTGAACTATAGGTGTGAAAATTAGGGCCTGAAATACTGGATTTTCTTGATGAAATTATAATTTCTAGGCATTGAAATGCCTTTACTGTGGATAATAACAGAGTAGAAAATACTGTATACTGATTTCCCTCCCCCCTCCATTTTTTTTTCTTGAATGATTTTTCTAATAGTTTTGTTCATACTTGGTATGCGCTATTCAGAGGAAGTGGACACATGGGCAGAACTCATACTTCTATATCCAGAGTTAACCAATACTTCACAAGGATCTTGCTCTAAGTAGCAGGAACTGAAATTAGGGTAATAGGCTGAGACAGCATTATACAAAAACTGCTCTGTACATGAATTTCTCCATCTTTTTTTCCTGTGTGAGAAAAAGACACAGTGTAACTTCTGGAGTCACTTTTACTTATTTGAAGTTTCATCTTTATGTGGTCTTCCTATGCATTTTTCTTCTGGTTCACTGTAAAGGCAGATCCTATCCACTTGGTTAATTATTAACATGGAATACCTTTTCTTCTGTTACCTTTATCTATACCTGCATACCATTTTTCTGTGCTTAGGCAATTACTGTTCTGCAATACAATTGTCAGGATCATACAGACAAAGCCTCTCCTCCTGTGGATCCACCACCCCCTGCATTGATCAAGTGTTCTGTGCTGGTGCTGAGCACAACCCAGAACTTCTAGGATAGGCTGTATCCATTTCTTCCATGCAGGTGATGTGTCTAATGCGAATTTCCAATGAGAGGTGTGTGTTGTGGTGGGGTGTTGTGTGTGAAAAAATTGTTGCTCTAGTTTTCTTGCCTATTGTGGAAGTAATTGGTTTGCCACTGCTGATTCTATTTTCTAGAAAATGCACTGCCACAATCTTCATAAAGACCTGCTGGGGAGAGGAAGGAGGGTGGGGAATGAGTTTTAGAGGATATAGTTCAACAGAAGCCTGAAAAGTTATTGCCATTCAAACAGTGATTATGTCAAGCTACTAGGAAGTTTTTCTACCTTCTTGTTACAAAGCCTACTTTTTCCAGTTTTTAAAAAGCTGTGTGTTTTTAAAAGCTCTAGCATAGTTTAATTTTAATTTTTATTTTCTGTTGCTGGGTGGAAGAAATTGTATCCATTCTTTTTCAAGACTCATTCTAACCTCATAATGGCTTAGTTCTATTAGGAAAGTTCAGCTCTACTCTCTTGTGGGGTAACTTTCAACAACATTTTTTACATTTGTATGCTTTCTTCTGTTTTCAGTTCCTGAAACCCACCTACTTAAAATTTAATTGTAATTCTGAGAGAGGCCTTTCCTAGCTTTGTTATGTTAAATATTCATAGCTAATAAAGGGAAATAGTGTAAGGAACAGACAAAGCTGGGATCAGCTATTGTTACCAAACGGTACCCTGGTAATGCAATGAATAAGTCAGATGTTTAATATGAAAGTGATTGATTTCATTTCTGCACCCTTAGAATATTTGTTTGATCATGTAATTTTTCAGTAGTTAGCATAAAATGACTGGTGACAATGTGTTTGTTATGAAAAGAATTTAATTTAGAGGTAAACATTAAAATACTGAATGCTGAGGAAGGAAATTAAATTCCTTTTTCCATCTGCTTCTGTGAATTCCCACAGCTATGTTGGGAGTGCAGAAGCGTGAACATAAATTATGAATAAAATGTGTTTATTATTTTAAGTAAAAGGTAGTGGTCAGCTTTTAAGGGAGAGTACCTGGTTTTGCTTTTCAATTTAAAATCAGTTTTTGAAAGCATGGAGACTTTGGATTTAAAAGTGAAATAAACCTAGGGCCCATTTCATCCTAACCTTGTAAACCCTAATTTTTATTCAGAATGAAGTACCATGGAAGTATAATATTGAGTCTTGCACTTGCTCTTTCTCCCATTCCTTTTCCTGTTCTATAGTAATTGAGTGTGTCTTTGAGTGGTTTGAGCTGAAGCAGCAGAATGAGTTCAGATCATCTTTCTTTTCTTAGGCTTCAGTCTGATGGTGCAGTTCTTGGAATGAAGTAATACAGAAATTACAATGACAGCAGAAGTGGTACCTTGTGAAGAAAATTATGTCTGGTTTTCTACAGCTTTTGGTTTAGTCAAATGGAGCTTCCCCAATAACAGAAAAAAAACATAAAAATTGGGCAAGAAACCATCTTGACACAGATATTTTGGGATCTGGTTTTAGTGAGTCCCACCTTCCATTGACTTTCTGTCTTGCCTGGTCAAATGGAAGGAGGTTCTGCCTCAAGGATCAATCTTCTGAAGTTTGTGTTGATTTCCATTCCCTGAAACTCTCTTCAGGAGTCAAGATTCAAGGCTGCTGCTTAGGAAGCTTTTTGATTAAGCTTTCTCTGAAGACCTAGTTAAGTATTACATACAAATAAACCTGAATTGAACAAGAAGTTTGGGTTTTGTGGGTAGCTATGTGCAATCTGTCAAGCTTTCTGTGACCATGGCTAGCTGCAAAGATAAAATTCTGCTGCCAACTAGATGCCAAATTTCTGCTTATAACACCTTCTTCCTGCTCTGACACAGTTTGAGTGTTGTTTTAATGGGGTGACTGTAAACACTGCCATAGTTCTTTACCTTATCCTTAGTGTATGAAAAGGCACCATATGATCTACACCTTAATAAGAAAAAAAAAAAATCACTGTATGTTTTTGAATTTTGGAGGGTTTTAATGTTTCAACATGTGTAAGTGCAGAGCATGAATAGTCTAGACCATCTTTTATGGAAATAATCTTACAGAGTGGCGAGAGTGTGTTTCTGGACTGTCACAGTTCATAAATGTTTTGTGGCTGATGAATTCCACAATACATAACCACCTCATACTTCATATTTCCTGCTTTGGATGAAGAAACCTCCTGAGCACTCTGAGGTACAGAGGGGTAAATAATTTATTGGCTCTTCTGAGTTTTGTGGGCAAAGGAGCAAAATACTACCTGCTGTATAAAACCAAACCTAGATTTTTTCCCTGAGTCTGTGTTATTCAAGCAATGCTGTTTATCACAGAGAAAAGAAAGAAATAAACAAAGATTTACTTTCAGTGCAGTTGGGGAAAATTGAAAGGCAGATTTTCATATATAAATGTAATTATAAAAAATATCTCTCCTATAGTGCAAATTAGCTTCTAATAGCAAGTCAGACTATGTGCTGTGACTTGGAAGTATCCTTGTCCTCCATGTCTTCACAAGGATCTTATCCTAAATCAAGTCATCGGAAACTATAGTTTTATTAACATCACAGTTCTGACCAGTACCATTGCATACATTTCTTCTTATCTACACCACAACAGATTAATTTGAAATCTCTACCTGTTTATATTTAAGAATTCTGCCAGGAAAAGGGAGTGCAAGCAACAGTGACTACAAATAGCTAAAAGCTATTAAATGGCTTGTTTGCAGTGCACTATTTTCAGTCCTACATCTTCTGAAAAACTTCAAATTTCGGCTTTGTTTCTACTCAGCTTGAAAGACATTAAAAGTAGAACTTTACCAGAGTATGCGGGGAAATGGGGAGGACTGTAAATTTGGGACACTTCAGAAAAACTCAGGAAAGAAGCTTTTCTCATTAGAAATGGATGTTATCTAAAGTTCCTAAAATCTTATCTTTTTCTTAATGAAAAATAAGCCTCCTCTGAGATTTAGATGCTTTTGAAAATAAAGTTATGCTCCTAAATTGCTTGACACTTGATGGAAATCAGTTTAATTGAACACAGATTATGCATGGCTCCAGATCTTCATCATGAAGTAGCAACATGGAGACCAGCATCCCTGCTACATAAAATCGTATGGAAGAGATGCCAAAGCTACGCCAGAACAACTAAATGTGTGCATAAAGTAATTATACTTAAATACTTGCATAAAGGCAGCACGTTCTATAGAGACTTTTTACAGACTATGAACTTGGACAAGAGCAGAAATGTTGTCTTCCTAAATATGCAGACTTGTATAACTTTTTGGCAGAATTCTGTAGTAGTTAATAACAGGCATTTTCTTTCCTTACTCTCCCCTCTCTCTATCATTTAGCATACATTTTGAAGTCATGAGGCCATGAAAGTCTGTCACCAAACTTAAAAAGAATGGTACATTTTGATGATGGTTTCATACTATAGTTTGTGTTGCAAAGGACCTCTAGTCCCAACCCCACTGCCATGGGCAGGGACAATTTCTACACCAGGTTGACCACTTTCAAGGATGGGACATCCACAGCTTTCCTTGGTAGCCTGTTCCAGTGCCTCACCACTCTCACACTGAAAAATTTCTTCCTAACATCCAATCTAAATCTACCCTCTGTCAGTATAAAACCATTCCCTTCTGTTCTGTCACTACATGCCCTTGTAAGAAGTCCTTCTCCAGCTTTCTTGTAGGCCTCCTTAAGTACTGGAAAGCTGCTGTAATGTCTCCCAAGAGCCTTCTTTTCTCCAGGCTGAGCAAGCCCAACTCTCTCACTCTTTGTTCATAGGACAGGTGCTCCAGCCCTCTAATCATCTTTGCGGCCCTCTGGACTCACTCCAGCAGGTCCACATCCTTCTTGTCTTGGGGGTTCCAGAGCTTAACACAGTACTGCAGGTGGGGTCTCACGAGAGCAGAGTAGATGGGGAGAATCACCTCCTTTGACCTGCTGGTCACGCTCGTTTTGATGCAGCTGAGGACATGGTTGGCTTTCTGGGCTGCAAATTCACATTGCTGGGTCATGCTGAGCTTCTCATCAATCAAGACCCCCAAGTCCTCTGGACTGCACTTGGGACGAGGTGTCTATCTCCTCAACTTCCCTGATGCTATGCATCCTCCTCACCACCTCCTGCAGCTCAGCCACCCTGCAGGAGGTCCTTCACCTGGGCACCCCTTCTGCAGGCAGGTGTGCTGCCTGTGCTGCCCAGGAGAAAAGGTCTGGGCACTTCCTGCATCCCAGGGTCTGTCCTACATCCTCTCCCTTAATGTGTAGCATTTTTCTCTTGCCTAACTAGCTTATATAGGAAGCTTCTTTTTGTATTTTGAATGGAAAAGAGGTAAGGCTAATATATTACAAAAGGCATACAACTAATACTCCTTTAACTTTGTTTTTTTTTTTATGACTAAAATGATGATGGTCATATTGCCTTTTTTTTTTTTTAATGTGGACAAAGTCTGCTCTTTATTTTGTGATTAGTTTGTCGACATGTTTTGTGTTTTCTGTGTGATTACACCTTGAAAGGTTATTGCAGAAGTAAAATGTTGTCTTGCAGAAACCTTAGGGAAGCCTGCAGGCAACAAATAACAGTTAAAAGCATATACTGGTGCTCTGCCATTAAAGCAAAAAATGTAGAGTGCTACTGAAAATGTTAACAAAATGAAAGAGTCTTTTCTGTTCCACCAAGCATTGAAGCTATCGTGTCTGTGCATATATTCTTAAAAATAAAATTAACTTTGAGAATAAAAGCCTCAGTAAATGCAGAACATCAGTCTCTAGGTAGAGTGCTCGAAAGACCAGGAGCCTCAGATGTTTTTACAAACTTGGGAGGATGAGGAAATAGTTTCTGGGCTTTTTCTTTTGCCAAGGGCAGTGACTTAGCCCTCCATAAGATTTAATCTTAAGTGCATCTCTGAAAGTACTTTTTCAATATGATTTTCTATGTCTCCATATAAAATCTACTCACTTTCCTTGCCTCACTGTGGTTGGTGCACTGTTAGCATGACGCCAGAAGGGAGGAGTATATGGTCAAATGCCTCCTTACAGTTAGATGTCATGTTTTTGAAAACAGAGGAAAGATGTGGAAACTTGCAGAGGAAAAGTTATGGCAGCATTGCCTGTGAACTCACATAATTCAATGCCCTCATCTATCTATTTATTTATTTAACTGTAGTTTGGGGTTTTTATTGGCAAATCCACAAATACTGTAAAAACCTCTTTTTATTGTTGGTTTCCCCATCCCCCACCCCCCAGTTTATTTAACAAAAAATACTGGACAGCTCACCTTACATTTATCATACACTTAAATGCATGTAGAAACTCTGATCCAGATGGAATCTGTTAAAAGGGTCCTATTCAGTCCAGTAAGGCCAAGACTTTTGGTGGTGTTACCTAACTCCAGAAAGCCTGTAAAGCAAGATCCACAAGAGATCTGCAATTTGAGGAGGGGATGCCAGTGTAATGAGACAGCCAACAGATGCAGTAGTTCATGAAGATGGGGGCAAAGTAAGGGACACTCAGTTTAAATAGTGCCACAGTAACAGTCTTAGATGTGATAACACACCACAGAGCGGTTTCTGCCCTGCTACAGTAGAGGCACTGACATAGACTGAGCTTTAGAAGGAGGATGCAGCTTTCGAAGTCACAGACTGGAGGGAGTGTTTGGGGCCTGCCTCTGATACCAGGAGAGTTACTGAAGTGGGTTGAAAACTAGCTGAATGGCCAGTCCCAGAGGGTGTCAATCCTTGGGGATAATTCAGAAACCATTTGGATATGGTCCTGGGCAGCTGGTGCAGGTGGCCCTGCTTGAGCAGGGCATTGGATGCTATTATCTCCAGAGATCCCTTCCAACCTCAACCACTCTGTGTTTTTGTAATATTTGTGCATATAAAAAATAGAAGTCATACTAGAGGCTTACTGAAAGGTCAAAAAAGATAAATGTGAATGAAGCAGAGAGTCTGAAAGAGCCACCAAACAATCAGGGTAACTCAAAATCTGAATTTATGGCAGGATTCCAGAAAGAAGACTATTTGTTCTGATCGCTAAGGCTTGTTCTTTTCTGTGTCCAACCGGGAGTCCTTCCTACTATTTGTTGTCTAGTGCAGAAGCTAAGCATGAAATCAGTCATTGTAAACTTCCTTTGCTCAGTTCTTAACCTTGACCTTCTGCTGCTTATTGGTTAGGCATAGTTTTACACAAAAATTGAAATTGGAAATCCACAAGCTCTGTAGAATACTTGAGAATCCTGTATGAGTGTGTTCAACACCCTCGCCCCCTCTCCCCACCCTACCAAACAAAAATCCTAAACCCCACATCCTAGCAATTACCTCTGCTCTTTACTGTAAATGGTCTATCATAGAGAAAATTGAGTTGGAAGCCAATGGCAATGCATTCTCTTCTTTCAGTAGTGTCACTCTTAACTGCAGGAAGAACTTGGGAATTTTATACTTTGAAATCATGTCACTTGAGTTAATCTTTGCAATATGCAGAATAGTTGAACCCCTTACAAGTTGCATTACGTAACATAATTGCTGACACTCACACACTGACACTTCAGTATTATATTGGAAATAAAGCAATGCTTTGACTGCACACAAATTGCTAGGTCTTCAATACACCCAGGAGAGCTATATAATCTCTAATTAAAAAGAGATTTTTGAGATAAAGACTTCCAGTGTCAAACTGTATATTTATCAGATGTATTGCATGTAGCAGGACAGAGTATTTTATGGTTTTGGCTGAAATTAATTGTGAGACATTTTCATATGGTACAATCTCAGGTGTTCCAGTCTGAGGACAAGTGTTCTGTGGAGCATTGCCAGCTGTTCTGCAGGGCTGCTCCTTTCCATGGGGAAAGCATCTGTCAAACTACAAATGCATCACTTTCTGCAACTAAAAGCTATATTTTGGACATGTGTGCATGCATGTACTTCTCTGTTCCTTATCCTTTTTTTATGACCACAAAAATAGAACACCAGTAAAGAAACTTGCAGGTTATTGGAATTCTAAATGAAACAGGAGTGTTGGAGTAGACTTTGTGGGAATGAGTTTTAAAGAAGTTTATGCAGTGAACGGAATGAGATAATGATGTCTTGGAAGTAGCTAAATTCTCTTTGTGGTGGGCACTTGCACCTGGTTAAAGGTATATGAACAGATGCACAGAAATGTGCTTTGGAATGGACTGATTGACTTTGTCTCTATTTTTGAATGGATATGAAAACAAACCAGTGCTTTTAACCTGCTTTAAGAAGACAATGAGGTGAAGTTAAATAGGTCAAAAGTAGAATACAAATATAGTAGTCCTTATAGGTTTTAACTATTGATGCATGTTGAAAACATAATTTCCTTAATCTTTACTGTTGTAATATGAGTTATGTAGAAGAATGTTTCCTTTTTTTTTTTATATATATTGCCTCAAGAGCATCTAATCCAAGGGTAGTTTTGAACCCCATTGCAATGACACAAATGATGAACCATGGGGCAACGTTTTCAGGCTTAGCAGAAACATGAGAGTGCTAGAGACCATAAGCATTGCAAGCAGCTGTGCTTGACTGGATGGCTGGGAATGACAGATTTATTACAGGTTAGTTCATAAAGGTCTCCATGGTTCTAACACCAGTGTGAATATATTGGTTGTAGGTGCTGTGTTTCAGAGACATAAAGAAGAAAGGCTGTGTTCTCAGAAGGGATGAGAGAACCATAATGTTATATGCACAAAGTGACTGTCATTTACAAGCAAGGCTACAGATATGTCTTACTAATGGGCTTATTCGGATATGAGCAAAACTGTGCTACAGAGATGTGAATCAGAGCTGATCAGTTTTGGTGATCATTAAAGCTGAAGGAAAACCAGCAACTGACAAGTGTGTGTTTGGAGAAGTGATGTGCCAGTTTAATTTTATTAATTTGTTATGAAGTGGACAGAAAATTTTTGGGAAAAACCTTTCTCAAGCATTTAGTTATTGAATTAATTGGGAAAGTAAACTGTGCTCTTAAAGCAATAGAGAATACTGCTTTTTAAACTGTGGACTTTAGTGCTGCTATTATTTTTTTTTAAATATTGATTTTTACTTTCTTGTATCTTTACTAACCAAGAGCTGATGCTGATGTCTAGAAATCCTATTCTTAGCCATTACAAAGATAATAGTTATTTGAGCTGGCCAATTTCAAGGGAATAAGATTTTTCCTTGTGAAGAGCCCTGGAAAATCTACGCCACAGGAACATATGAGCTAGGTCAAACCAGTGTCCAGTATTCTGCACACATAACACACTTAAGATACTTGAACATCTTCACTGATAGCTCTGACTTGGTTAATATGGAAGAGGAAGCAAGATAGTAGAGACAATGCAATACACGTTGCATATCAATCCTTCTGAAATTTGGGGCATGTCAGCCTGTGCAAATCAATGTGGTGTTTCTCATCATCAGGAATAGCTGTTTCTGGTAGTTCAGGGGTGGGTACTACTCCCTGCTTTTAGGAATACCCTCTTTTTTGACTAATCTTCCTTAATGGAGATAATTTATGTCACCAGCTGAAGGCAGATCTGCACTGCTTACTGAGAATGAATGGTGGGTCTGAACAGGTACCTTAATGGGACTCCTTGTGGTATTACCTAACCTGCATTTCTTCTTGTAAGAGTCCAGCAGGTGTGTGAAGGACTAACATGAATTCTTATTTTATATTTGTGAAGAAGTCAAAACAAATAACTTCCAGGTTTTTGTCACCCTCACTTCTGTCAAGCAAACAATGAGGTTTCTTCTGTTTGGATTTCCTTGCTTGCTGCAGAGAAAGCAGCATATTATACTACTGAAATCGTGGCTGAGGCTGTTCTTGTATGTATATACCAGTGCAAGGTGGTAGTAAATGTTCAAAGGACAGAGCCTAAATATAAGCTAATTAGGGAAGCATGCTTTTTCCTATTGTCTTGTTACAGTGGGAGTGCTCACCTTGATTTTTTTAGTAGTTTCTCTGGTTTAATGAAACAGATGGTATTTTACTGTGGCTGTAAAATGGGAATTTAAACTTGAAATGTCCTGGGATGAGGCTTGTTTTTTGTGGTGGGGTTTTTTGGGGGTTTTTTTTTGAGGTTTGTTTTTTTTTTTTGTTGATAGTGGGTTGGTTGTTTGGTGGGTTTTTTTGTTTGTTTGGTTTGTTGGTTGCTTTTTTTGAGAAATGGGTTATGATTATATCTGAAAATACACAAAGATGTAAATGTGTCTGAAGCTTTTATTTTTGCCAAAAGCTGACTGTTATTTCAAATTGGGATGAACTATTAAGTCTATAGTTATCAAAAAGCCTTTTTAAACACTCCTGTTTCATTCAACAAGAGCACTTGCAGGAGAGCGTTATTTTACAAAAAATGAATTTAAAACGTGCAGAAATATGCAGTAAAACTGTATACTTATGGAGGGTCTTTCAGATGTAAGGCATGAAGCTGCTTCTGAGCACAGTGCTTCAGCTGTATGTTTCCTGCATGATTACCTGTTTGGGTTGGGTTTTGTTGTTTTTCTGTGGGACTTTTTTTTTCTTTATTTTTTGTAGTTTGCTGCACACTATAAAATGATTCATGGAAATTTTTGTCTGACCTTTTTCCCAGCCAAAGAAGTTATGTTTTCTCAGAGTTACTAAGTTACAGTGTATGTTGAACATAATAAAAAGTGAAACAAGGTGTTGTCTTCAAATTGCTTTTCCTTAGTTTGAATTGGCTTATACAGGTGTCCTGGGTTCAGCAGTAGCAGTCATGTTTTTTCCTTTGTGTTAGCTGGTGCAGTGCTGTGTTTTGACTTCTAGTTTTGAGAACAGCGTTGGTGAAGCCGATGTTTTCGGTTGTTGCTAAGTGATGTTTACCCTGACCAAGGACTTTGTGAGGCTCATGCTCTGCCAGGGAGGAGGGGAAGCTGTGAGGAAGCAGAGACGGGGCGCCTGACCCGGGCTAGCCGGGGAGGTATTCCATACCACAGCACGTCATGCCCGGGGTGGGGGGTAACTGGGAGTTACCCGGAAGGACAGGAGCTTCCGGGTGGAACTCGTTTTCTTGGCCGGTGGTATCGTATTCTCTTCCCTTGTTATTTTCCCTTATCATTGTTTTAGCTGATAGTAGCGGTGGTGATTTGTTGCTGGACTGTTCTTGTCTCAACCCGTGGGAGTTGCACTCTCTCGATCCTCCTCCCCGTTCCTCCGGGAGCGGGGAAGGGGAGAGCCCCGGTGCAGGGAGGGGGGGGAGACGAACACGGACCTTGATTGTTGTCAGCTCGGCACCACTCACTGGGAGTGAGTGAACAAGTTACCTGACTGGGTTTAAACCACGACAGTTCTTTTTTTGGCGCCCAACGTGGGGCTCGAGGGGTTGAGATAAGAACAGATCTGACTGGATTGATAGTCACTCGTCACAATGCTGATTTATTGGCTCTCAAGGTTTTTCCTCTTGATCTCACAGTTTCAGTATACCATATCTTACGTCCATCCGGTATTGGCTGTATTAGTGTTTTTCAAGTGTGGGGCTTGGGCTAAGGTTTTTATCCCATTGTACTTTATGGTAATGACTTGTAATACAATAGAATCATTGATCATGAAACTGATCTGGTTTATGTTCCCAGTGTGGTCACCACCTTTATACTTTGGGAGGTATATGATGGAGGTGCTTAGCAATTACACATCTTTTTTCTCCTTCTCAGGTGCTCAACCTGTGAAGGAGACAACCTTTTACCCTCCTAGTCGTCCCCCCAGACCATTTACATTTGAGAGTTTTGAATTTTTTAAATGGCCTTTTAATGCTCTTGAGACTTGTTTGCTGATGGTGATGGGAATCACCATGCTAACACGCATACAGAGTGTGTTTTGCCCACTACTGATTTCAAGAGTTAAGCAGATTCAGGTTTGGGTCTTGTCTGGGGTCAAACGACGATGTAGGAGGACCGAGAGATTTTCCCAGAGGCTGGACAGCCATGAGTGGCAGGGTGTGTGGGATAGTATGGGCAAGTATCTAGGTCAGTGGGCCCCTCCAGTATTTTGGAATTTCACTACCGAACAACTGCAAAATCCAGAAGAATTAGTAAAACACTTAAATGAGGTGTGTGGTCATTCTGGCCATACCAGAGATGGACAAATCACGGCAACGTGCTGGGGCTTGGCCTATGCTTACAGGGCCTTGTACAACACTATTCAGCACCTTCAAAAGGAAAAGAATGTCGGCGGATTTGAGGGCAAAGTGACAGTCGCTACTCAAACTTTGGCTGCAATGAACTGCGCAGCTACCCCAGTGGCAAGTACAGCAGCTGCTCAAACTTCAACTGCAACAGACAGCGCGGTTACCCCAGCTCCAAGCACGGTAGCTACACCACCCCCAGCAACAAGTACAGTTGCTACTCAAACCACAGTGATAATCACTGCAGCCAAACCAGAGGACCAATTCGTACCAATATCAGTTGCCCCTGTACGCAAGAGAACAAGCAAAAAGGAGGCAAAAAGGGTGAAGCGAGATGAAGAACCAATGAATTCACCACCCGGTCCAGAATCTGATCAGGAGTCATCCTCACATGACGAAGAAGAAGAAGAAGTAACTTCTCGACCTCGGACCTCAACCGAGCTGCGGAATATGCGAAAAGATTTTACCCGTCAACCAGGGGAGCACATCATCACCTGGTTACTCCGATGCTGGGACAATGGGGCCGATGGTCACGAACTAGAAGGTACAGAAGCCAAGCAGCTGGGATCACTTGCTAGAGAAGGGGGAATTGACAAAGCAATTGCAAGAGAGAAAAAGTCCCTCAGCCTTTGGAGGAGGCTCTTGGCAGCTGTGAAAGAAAGGTTTCCGTACAAGGACGATGTTATGAGTCGTTCGGCCAAGTGGACTACTATAGACAAAGGCATCCAGTCTCTGAGGGAATCGGCCATCGTAGAGATGATCTATCACATCAAGCCGAATAACGGGGATACACCTATAGATCCAGATGAAGTTGAATGTACACGACCCATGTGGCGAAAACTTACACGGAATGCACCGTCATCATATGCCCATTCATTGGCAACAGTGACCTGGAATGACATAGTACCACTAACAGTGGATGAAATGGTTCATAAACTCCGAGAGTTCGAAGACAATCTCACTCCTTCCATCATCTCAGCTGTGAAAAAACTGTCCCAGGACCTCGACAAATTGAGGGACGATGTATCTGATTTATCCAGCTCCTCACGTGTACCAACACGCGTCTCAGCTATTAACAAAAGACGTCCTATTGTTCAAGAGAGGAGATACAGAAGGTATACGCCACGGGGTACCCTATGGTTTTACCTGCTGGATCACGGAGAAGACATGACAAAGTGGGATGGAAAACCTACTTCAGCTTTGGAGGAACGGGTGAGTGAACTGAAGAGGGGAGCAAGGGCCAAGACTGATCGTCCCATGAGAGCTACGGCTTCAGTCTCTGGTGAGCAGTTTCCCAGATGGAGTGGAAGAGCTGATTTTACTCCAGCTCCTGTCATAACGAAGAATAATCCCTTTCAACACGACTTAAGTGTCCAATGCTGTGACGACCATTAGAGGGGCCCTGCCTCCAGCCAGGTGGAGGTAGGGGACAATCGGATTTACTGGACTGTGTGGATCAGATGGCCTGGCACATCAGTCCCACAGAAGTATAAGGCTCTAGTAGATACCGGTGCACAGTGTACCCTGATGCCATCAAGCTGTCAAGGGGTGGAACCCATCTATATTTCTGGAGTAACAGGAGGATCCCAAGAGTTGACTGTGCTGGAGGCTGAAATCAGCCTGACTGGGAGGGAGTGGCAAAAGCACCCTATTGTGACTGGTCCAGAGGCTCCATGCATCCTCGGCATAGACTACCTCAAGAGAGGGTACTTCAAAGACCCAAAAGGGTACCGGTGGGCTTTTGGTATTGCTGCTTTGGAGACTGAGGAAATTGAGCAGCTGTCCACCTTGCCTGGTCTCTCAGAAGATCCCTCTGCTGTGGGGTTGCTGAAAGTTGAAGAACAACAAGTGCCAATTGCGACCACAACAGTGCACCGGCGGCAATATCGCACCAACCGAGACTCCCTGATTCCCATCCATCAGCTGATCCGTAGACTGGAGAGTCAGGGGGTGATCAGCAGGACCCGCTCACCCTTCAATAGCCCCATATGGCCAGTGCGAAAGTCTAATGGAGAATGGAGACTAACAGTAGACTATCGTGGCCTGAATGAAGTCACACCACCATTGAGTGCTGCCGTACCGGACATGCTAGAACTTCAGTATGAACTAGAGTCAAAAGCAGCCAAGTGGTATGCCACGATTGATATTGCCAATGCATTTTTCTCAATTCCTTTGGCAGCAGAGTGCAGGCCACAGTTTGCTTTTACTTGGAGGGGTGTCCAGTTCACTTGGAACCGACTGCCCCAGGGGTGGAAACACAGCCCTACCATTTGCCATGGACTGATCCAGACTGCACTGGAACAGGGGCAAGCTCCAGAACACCTGCAATACATTGATGACATTATTGTGTGGGGCGATACAGCGGAAGAAGTCTTTGAGAAAGGGAGGAAAATAATCCAAATCCTGCTGAAAGCCGGTTTTGCCATAAAACGGAGTAAGGTCAAGGGACCTGCACAGGAGATTCAATTTTTGGGAATAAAATGGCAAGATGGACGTAGACAGATCCCCACAGATGTGATCAACAAGATAACAGCAATGTCTCCACCAACTAATAAGAAAGAAACGCAAGCTTTCTTGGGTGCAGTGGGGTTCTGGAGAATGCACATCCCAAATTACAGTTCGATTGTAAGCCCTCTCTATCATGTGACCCGGAAGAAGAATGATTTTAAATGGGGCCCTGAGCAGCAACAAGCCTTTGAGCAAATTAAACGCGAGATAGTTCATGCAGTAGCCCTTGGACCAGTCCGAACCGGACCAGATGTAAAAAATGTGCTGTACACTGCAGCTGGGGAGAACGGTCCTACCTGGAGCCTCTGGCAGAAAGCTCCAGGGGAGACTCGAGGTCGACCCCTCGGCTTTTGGAGTCGGGGATACAAAGGATCTGAGGCCAGCTATACCCCAACTGAGAAAGAGATACTGGCAGCCTATGAAGGGGTTCGAGCTGCTTCGGAAGTGATTGGCACTGAAGCACAGCTCCTCCTGGCACCCCGGCTGCCCGTGCTGGGCTGGATGTTCAAAGGCAGGGTCTCCTCTACACATCATGCAACTGATGCTACATGGAGTAAATGGGCTGCACTAATTACACAACGAACTCGAATAGGAAATCCCAGTCGTCCAGGCATTCTAGAAGTCATCATGGACTGGCCAGAGGGCAAAGATTTCGGAATGTCACCAGAGGAGGAGGTGGTGCGTGCTGAAGAGGCCCCACCATATAATAAACTGTCAGCAAGTGAAAAGCAGTATGCCTTGTTTACTGATGGCTCTTGCCGTATTGTGGGAAAGCATCGGAGATGGAAGGCAGCTGTATGGAGTCCTGGACGACAAGTTGCAGAAACTGCTGAAGGAGAGGGTGAATCGAGTCAATTTGCCGAGGTGAAAGCCATCCAGCTGGCCCTGGACATTGCTGAACGAGAAAAGTGGCCAGTACTTTATCTCTATACTGACTCATGGATGGTGGCAAATGCCCTGTGGGGGTGGTTGAAGCAATGGAAGCAGAGCAACTGGCAACGCAGAGGTAAACCCATCTGGGCTGCTGCACTGTGGAAAGATATTGCTGCCCGGGTGCAGAACCTGGTGGTGAAGGTACGTCATGTAGATGCCCATGTACCCAAGAGTCGGGCCACTGAGGAACACCAGAACAACCAACAAGTGGATAAAGCGGCTAAGATTGAAGTGGCTCAGATGGACTTAGATTGGCAACATAAAGGTGAATTATTTTTGGCCCGGTGGGCCCATGACACTTCAGGCCATCAGGGCAGAGATGCAACATATAGATGGGCCCGTGACCGAGGGGTGGACTTAACAATGGACACTATTGCCCAGGTTATTCATGAGTGTGAAACATGTGCTGCAATTAAACAAGCCAAGCGGTTAAAGCCTCTTTGGTATGGAGGACGATGGTTGAAGTATAAATATGGGGAGGCCTGGCAGATTGACTATATCACACTGCCACCAACCCGCCAAGGCAAGCGCCATGTGCTTACCATGGTGGAAGCAACCACCGGGTGGCTGGAAACATACGCTGTGCCCCATGCCACTGCCCGGAACACCATCCTGGGCCTTGAGAAACAGATTTTGTGGCGACACGGCACCCCAGAGAGAATTGAGTCAGACAATGGGACTCATTTCCGGAATAACCTTATAGATATTTGGGCCAAAGAGCATGGCATTGAGTGGGTATATCACATCCCCTACCATGCACCAGCCTCTGGGAAAATCGAACGGTACAATGGGCTGTTAAAAACTACACTGAGAGCGATGGGTGGGGGAACTTTCAAGCATTGGGATACACATTTACCAAAGGCCACCTGGTTGGTCAACACCAGAGGATCTGCCAACAGGGCTGGCCCAGCCCAGTCAGAACTTTTACATATTGTAGAGGGGGACAAAGTTCCTGTGGTGCATATGAAGAATTTGCTGGGGAAGACAGTCTGGGTTATTCCTGCTTCAGGTAAAGGCAAACCCACTCGTGGGATTGCTTTTGCTCAGGGACCTGGATATACTTGGTGGGTAATGCGGGAAGATGGGGAAGTCCGATGTATACCTCAAGGGGATTTGATATTAGGGGAAAACAGCCAGTGAACTCAATTGTATGCTGTTGCCTGCTGTGTAATGCTTTTATAGCCCATCAACTAGATGTCTCCAGGTCACCAGCGACTGGCCCTGACTTCCCTCCAGCCATCATCCCAACAGAGAATGAACTTGGAACATCATGGACCGAATGGACTCGGCAGCATTATAGGGATTGGTCCATGCACTAAGAAAATGATTTTTTTTCCTCTTGGTCTGTATGTATATGGATGTATATATGTGGGAGAGCGATGGTGTATTGAAAATGTGGGATCTGAGCACGACGTGAATGGTATGGAATAAGGGGTGGATAATGTCCTGGGTTCAGCAGTAGCAGTCATGTTTTTTCCTTTGTGTTAGCTGGTGCAGTGCTGTGTTTTGACTTCTAGTTTTGAGAACAGCGTTGGTGAAGCCGATGTTTTCGGTTGTTGCTAAGTGATGTTTACCCTGACCAAGGACTTTGTGAGGCTCATGCTCTGCCAGGGAGGAGGGGAAGCTGTGAGGAAGCAGAGACGGGGCGCCTGACCCGGGCTAGCCGGGGAGGTATTCCATACCACAGCACGTCATGCCCGGGGTGGGGGGTAACTGGGAGTTACCCGGAAGGACAGGAGCTTCCGGGTGGAACTCGTTTTCTTGGCCGGTGGTATCGTATTCTCTTCCCTTGTTATTTTCCCTTATCATTGTTTTAGCTGATAGTAGCGGTGGTGATTTGTTGCTGGACTGTTCTTGTCTCAACCCGTGGGAGTTGCACTCTCTCGATCCTCCTCCCCGTTCCTCCGGGAGCGGGGAAGGGGAGAGCCCCGGTGCAGGGAGGGGGGGGAGACGAACACGGACCTTGATTGTTGTCAGCTCGGCACCACTCACTGGGAGTGAGTGAACAAGTTACCTGACTGGGTTTAAACCACGACAACAGGGCTTTTAGATTTCTGTGTACTTCCAGAGATTTGGTTTTACTGCTGTAAAGAATCGTGAAGAACCAAGTGAGCAGATGACCGATAGACTTCTGATCTGCAGTTGTCTGAAGAGCTTCACTTCCTAGCATTGTGTTGTGATGCTGGAGAGATGGTCGATTTTCTTTCTTTTCTTTCTTTTTCCATTCCTCTTCTTTCTTTTTCAGTTCCTTTTCTGTCAAAGTACAGTTTTATCTTAAAATAAAAAGGAATATTACAGTGAAGTCACACAGTGCCAAATCCAGAGAATAGGAAAATATTAACTCTTCTAACTTCAGCTCTGGTAATCACAGATACATAATCCAAATTTCTAAGATGGAAAATGATATCAGCATTAAAACGCCATCATCTGATACTACCCAATAACTGATTAGGTAGATTGTTCTGGGTTATAAAAAGTGAACAGCATTGCTTTATGTTGGGATAGTAAGTATAAACTGCAATGTGGATTTCAGAGCTTATTATTGCGGGCACACTGGACAATTGAAGCTCCTCACGTGACCACTCAGAGTTTGTTGTATTCTTAAACTGTGCAACACATTATTGTGCTATGAGTGTTGACCTAGAAAAATAATGCTGTTTTCTGTCAAGTCTGTTGCTACTCTTCTTCTCATATGAGAACCTTTCACTTTGTTTTCAAGATAATTCATGGGACTGCAGAAGCACAAGACCCAGGGTACCAGGAGGCACTGAAATCCTCATACAGGTATTCTTTGCTTTGCTCTGGGACAGTAACTGGTAAAATAAATTATTACTGTGCTTTCAGTTACTTCCTTTCAAAATGCTGTAGTTGACCTTGCTGCATAAGGTCAGTGGAAATCTATTGGAAATATTTCAGACTTTAGTAGACATAGAGAACCAGGGCTCTAAGCAACATAAACTACTTCAGCTGCTCAACAGAATTCCTCTGGTGGCCAAAGGCAATTATTGACATAATAAATGGGGGTGCTGCGGCGGAGCTGGGTTTCAGGAGCTCTCTATTCCCAGGGGTTTCTCTGGAGTAGGAGGTTGATCTGTTTCCTCAGGGGCTTTCTAGATCTTGGAGAAAACTGGCACATCAGGGCATAATTTGACCAGAAAGGAGACTTAGGGAATTAACTGAAAAGTAATGGGATGTAACTCATGTAACCTGATGTTTTTCATCTGTGAAGCTGGGATGTCTGACTATCTGTTTGAATGTGGTAGTATAACAGGGATAAGTGCAAGATGTACACTAGCACTGCACCTGTTTGCCCGACGAACATCTCTAAAATTTGTCTTTTCCAGCTGAACGACTTTTCTTAATTCCAAATCAAATGTAGGGGACTTAACTAGAATGCTTACAATAATTTTAACTACACTGAAGTAGTAACACAGGTTGAAGGTGTGTAGTATGACACTTTTTAATACTTGTTGACTTACAACTTGAGGAATACAGGATGATTGTGAAGGTCTGTGAAGGTCTGTGAAGGTCAACAGAAAAGTAATAAAGGTGGTAGGATGTCCAAGGGAGATGTGAGGGAGAACAAGACAAAGATACTTAAGCTGGAAAAAAAAATTCAGATCAGGTAAAAACACAGTAAAATGAATTACTTTATAGTTACATAACACTGCATGTGAAATATCACAAAGGAGAAGATAACCCTGCTAACCTGGAGGCAACAAATAGATTTCTTTAGAACAGATAAAAACCAAAATGTTCCATAGTCCTTGTAGAAATATTGGTCTATCTGAATGGCATTGCATTCTTTAATACTTGAAAGTGAACTAAATTCCCACGGCAGAAGTATGTTTCAATTCTCTAGTTCTGTCAAACTTTATTTTCCTTCTAATTCAAAACTGAAGTTAAGATATATTTTTGAACCTTAATATTTCAACTGTTAAAACCTCCTGTTATCTGTTTACGTAAAAACTTATTGTTTTGTGTTTCTATGCCTGAGGTTATATTATCTGCAGCATTTTACTATCATTTGCTATTGTTGCTGTAAAAAGGAGAAGGTTAAGATTGTTCTAAAAGTATTTGCACAGGGAAGAAAGCTTCAGTAACAAAAGAGTATTTCAGTAAGCTCTTGGAAGTATAGAAAGAGACAGTGTCTCAAAAGTGGGAAAAAAACCCAAAAAAACAACCAGGCAAAAAGCAAATAAACAACAAAAGAGTAAACTCTTGGAGAAAATGGGGCAAGTCATGAAAGTTTCAGGTCATCCTGATTTACTATTATTTCCTAAACAAACAAAAGCAAGGTTTTGGTTAGAATAAAGAAATATTTCAGGGGAATCTTTTCACCTAGTTGTGCAGGATATGTGTGTGTTTTCCTAGCTGGATAGGAGGAAATATCTCCTGGTGATGGTATTTGAGATTTGGAAAACTGATTGCATTCCTAGTCTTCACATGTGCAAAGTAGGGTGAGGGTGAGGAAAAGGAAAACCAAAGTCAATCTTTGTCATAGTTGACAGAGATCCTATTTTTTAACCTTTAGCTCACAGGTGAAAGACAGTAACTCAGGGTAGCTAAAGCCACCCTTTGGCTACTGCTTTATATTGCTGTATTTCTTCAGTGATGTTTGGTATCATTGCTAGGTTAAATGTGATCACCTCTGCCTGTAGGATGTTAGTAAATCATGTGGCTGGGATGAAATGTTAGATGTCTCTCCCTCCCTCTCCCTTCTTCTCTTCCTGCAAGAAGCACAAAAAACACTTCTTCCACAGTTCTGTTGGGCTGCTTTCTAGAGAAAGGCGTAGATACAAACAAAACACTTCAGAGGGTGTTTTTTATTTATTATGTTTGATCCATAATGAATAAATAATGGTGTCCTGAGTTCATCAGTAGCAGTCATTTTTCTCCTTCTTAGTAGCTGGTGCAGTGCTGTGGTTTTGACTTTCAGCCTGGGAGCAACACTGATAACACTGATGTTTTTAGTTGTTGCTAAGTCATGTTTACTCTGATCAAGGACTTTCTGAGTCTCATGCTCTGCCAGGGAGGAGGGGAAGCTGGGAGAAAGCGGAGACAGGACAGCTGACCCAAACTAGCCAAAGAGGTATTCCATAGCGCAGCATGTCATGCCCAGTATATAAACTGGGGGGAGTTACCTGGAAGGGCTAGATCACTGCTCAGGTCGGGCTGGGTATTGATCGGTGGGTGGTGAGCGGTTGTATTCTCTTCCCTTGTTATTTCCCTTATCATTATTATTATTATTGGTAGCAGCAGTGGTTTGTGTTATACCTTAGTTACTGGACTGTTCTTATCTCAACCCATGGGAGTTACATTCTTTTGATTCTCCTCCCCATCCCTCTGGGAGATGGGGTGGGGGGAGGAAGGGGACGGAGTGAGAGTGCGAGACCGCGTGGCTGGTTGAGTTTAAACCACAACAAATGGTTATATGCAACATGACTAAAATAATGCAACTGTATTGTCGTCACTGGAGCCTAAACAACACAAATTTAATGGCAATGCCTATCTTTAGATTGTAGAAATGCTTTGTGCTTGAAATACAAACTTTAATAAGACTTGGGGGCTGTTTTTTGGTTTTCTTTTTTCTTTCTACCATTGCTCCCCTATTTTTGCTTAATACATCATTTGGTAGGATGTGATTAACTCAAATCCATAGTAACTCTTATGTCTGTGGGAAGCAATGAGTATTTAAGATTTTCAGTTATGCAAAACTACTGCTAATGTTCATCCAAGTATAAGGGAATATTTATCTGGAAAAATACCATCTTATTTGCAGTACTAATACTCAGGTAGTTCAAGGCTGTGGCTTCCCCTTGAGCCCTCTTTTCTCTAGGCTGAACAAGATTAACTCTCTCACCTTGTCTTCATAGGAGAGGTGCTCCAGATGTTGGTTCATCTTTGGGGCCCTCCTCTGGACTTGCTTAAGTAGGTCCACATCCTTTTTATGTTGGGATTATCACTGACATCATCACTGTGGTGACCTTGTGAGGATGCTGGTGCGACAGCACAAGCCTATATTCTACAGGGACCAAGGCCATGGCTGGAAAGCCATAATCATTTGGATATGGCAATCCATTTAATAGTTCTGCATTAGGATCTGTCCTATTTGTGCTGTCCAGTATTTCACCAAATGGGCACAGAATTTAAGATTTTGTAGGTTAAAAAAAAAAAATCAACAGTGTAAAGTCAATCTGGAATTTAATATGAAACAGTTCAAGACTTTGTGGCATTATGGAGAGATTCAGCATAGAGCTATTATAAATCTTTGAAAGCAGTGAAAATTTCCACTACATCTTCAGACATATATTATAGTGCTCTCCTTGTTTTGGCAGTTGCTCTCTAGGGATGTGTAAATAATGCCACAGAAAAAAACATTTTTCTGTTAAATGCATAATGGAAAAGCACACTCTTAGTGGGTTGCTGACTGAGAGAGATGAGGACTGAAGCAGATCCTTCAGTAGCCACAAATGGGCTTATCTCTCAGTGAATGCTGTGGAAGTGACAAAACCTGTAGTAGCTCAGGAAAACTTTTACTTTTTTATCAAAATCTCTTTAGCTTTGAAGGAGACTTGGGGAGCCTTTCAGTGTGTGCACAGAAATGTTTACCTAGTGAACATCTAGTGCAGTTGTGCCAGGTAAAAAATCAGACCAAGCCAAAATTAATGACTAGAGCGGTGCTTTCATGGGCAGGTCTCTGTTTCAGGCATTCTTTTCTCAAGAGCAGTGGGCTGTGTCAGCTGCCTTCACCACTGAAGGAACAAGTGAACTCTGCTGAACTGAGCAGTATCTTGCTGCTGCTCTGAACCTTTTGACAGAAAGATCTATGTTTTGACTAAGCTTGACTGATTTTTTTACTCCTGTATAAAATTTACTTTCCTTATCTATCTTTTTGACAGTTGTCTCAGACTATTGATGTGGCTCTACCGGTTTTGGTTGGTATGGAGTTAATTTTCTTCGTAGTAGCTCATATAGTGCTATGTTTTGTATGTTTTGGTTATTGTTGGGCAGTGCTTACACAGTGTCAAGAACCTTTTGTTTCTCAGAATGTTCCACCAGTGAGTAGGCTGGGGAAGCACAAAAAGTTGGGAGGGAACACAGCTGGAGCAGCTGACCCAAGGGATATCCTAGACCATATGAAGTTGCACCCAGTGATAAAAGCTGGGGGAGTAGGAGGAGGGAGGAACATTAGGAGGAGAGGGTGACACTGGGAGTGATGGCATTTGTCTTCCCAAGTAACTGTTACACATCATGGAGCCCTGTTTTCCTGGATATGGCTGAAAACCTACCTGCCCATGGCAATGATGAATGAATTCCATGGCTTTTGCTTTACCTATTAAACTGTCTTTATCTCAAACTATGGGTTCTTGCACTTCTATCCTTCCAATTCTTGCCACCATCCCACAGTGGGGGAGTGAAAGAGCAGCTGGGTGGTGCTTAGCTGCCCACCAGGCTTAAACCAAGACAGCAGTTCAATCTTTCATACTGTGGATGCAGTATCCCTACTGAAGCAATGCATGAGAATGTAGCAAGACTTTTGGATCTGGACAGTGTCTATGCTAAAGCACACATGTAATAATGTGCCTGTTTTTTACTGTCCTGCCTATCAGTTTCACATTGTCTCCTGACATTTTTATGGGGAATTATGTTGGATGACTGTGGGAACTGTGTTACAGTATTGTATTACCTTCTAAAAGTGGTGTTATTATTTATGTCAGGGTAGCTCACTTTGTAGTCTGGACACATTCTTTAGTGGCTAGAGAGCTAATGATTTAAAGATCATCTTAGGTTTTAAAAGGGACTTGTGTTTATGCCATAGGGAAGGTAGTGGTGGTCTCTTTTTGTCGACTGGTCTCCTCTCAGGCCTACATTAAAAAGCCTGAAACACTAAATCACATTTATGCCAAAGGAACTGAGTACCTAACCTTATTTCTTGAGATCTTATGTGAAAATGATTCATTTTTAATGATCTGGAAAAGGAGGCATGTGAAACTGCAGTTAGAGGTTACTGGCCTGCTCTACTTGAATGCTAGTTGACTTTGTAACTAGCCAGTCATAAACAGCAGGCTAAACATGAAGTGTTCCAGCTACTGCAGTTTCTAGTTCTGGGACACAGTCTGTAGTCAGCCCAGAATTTATTATTAAAAAATTACTTGATCTTTGGTTTGCTGTTTTTTTTGTCTTCAGAGTAGCTGCACTAAAAGCATACAACACGTTGTATTAAGGCCAACTGATGCATTTGTTTTCTTGCATTTGTCCACATCTGTACTAACTCTTGCTTTCAGCCTTTAGGAGCATGAGAATATTTCACCTGTGTGTGGAAAAAATTCCCCAGAAAACCCCATCTTATAATCAGACTTCTAAATAAGTGTGTGAACACCTGCTGGTTAGGTTCATTACAAAGTGCAGAAATAGATTTTGATGTGTTTGGTAGTACCTGGGGAAGGAAGGAAGGACAGTGACACATCTCACCCCCTGTGAGTATGAACAAATAACATGTATGAATATGGTATACACATGTGCATCTTCAGGTTCATTGATGCCACTTGGAAAATTGTAAACCTGGTCATGACATTTGTTTGATGTGGATCTTGGATCTATAGGAAGATTGTGGTTATGTCTTTTGGAGCAAAAGACAGCACTGAGGTCTGGTTAGGAACAATACGAGCAAACAACACTGCTCCATCTCACAAAACACGTAGGTACGGCTGACTGAGATGGTGACATTGCTGTTCTCCATACCATTTGAAGCTGTTTGGCAGCATCATGGGAGTCCGGTTGACTGTAGAGTTGGGTAGAACCCAGGCGCATTATTTGGGTACTAGTTTGTCTAATCCTTATCAACTCTGTGACTGTCTTCTTTCAGTAAGTTTTCCTCTAGGCACTTTGAAAACTAAAATCCTATTCCTATAACTTTCTAACTTATGTAATAAAACTTTTGAAAGCTTAGCCTGGAAATGTCACTTTTCTGCTTGAGAGACCTTGTTTCTGGAATATCCAGCTCTGGAGTGTAGAAGAAGGATTTATGTTTGGTGACAGAAGTAGTTACTGAGGTGTGGCAAAGCACCTCTACGTAAAAATTCAGCGTTTTTTCCAGGCAAAGAAAAGAAATACTGCAAATAAATGAAGTAAGGAATGTTTATGAATTAGATGGGATATAAAGAAATGAATCTCTGACCCTGCAGCCTGAATTGCTGCAAATATTTCTATATTAGTACTGAATGTCATGGATGCCTTTGTCAATATTAAATCCTATCTATAAGCATTATGTCTTGCATAGACATTTAGAACATTGTGGATTCTTCAGAGTAATTGAACTAATCTGTACGCAAGCATGGTCTTTTAAAGATTACATGTGGTTGTGTAGGATGTTCTTAAAGGGAAGAGGAAAATAACAGGTGGCTTCTTGTAGAATTTTAGAGTGAACTAGTTATTTGTTGTTCATTTCCTTTCTGCTTCATGATTACTTATATTATCTTTGCTACATGTCTGTGACACATTAAACCCATTAGTCTTAGGCAAAAGTGCTTGTGCTCTTGGCCAGCCTCTTAGAGTGGAGAGCATTGGGAAGGTTATGAACTATGTTTGACTCTTAGTCTATCATCCATTTCTAACTCTTTTTGGATGCAGCATTATCATTTCTTTAGAGTTTATATAAACTTTGGGTATGATGTCATTACAACAGCAATGTCATTTACTATTTTTCAGGAGTTCTTAATCCTGTAACTGGAACGAATAACAGCAGTTGTTCTTCTGTATTCTTGAAAGAGATTTAGACAAATTGATTCACAAGAAATGCATTAATGGTGAAACTCATCTGGTCCTGTAATCAGTTTGACACTTAAAATTGCAACTGAGAGAAAAAGTAAAATTTCAATGGGAGAATTAAAATGAACACAACTTCTTTTGTGTTAGGTGAAGGCAAAAATCCTTTTACAACATAGTTCTATTTTGTGTTTAAATGTAAGAAAATGGGTACTTGATTAGCTTTTTTTTTTGTTTTTGTTTTTTTTCTTTCAGATATGTTTGGCAATAAAAATGTAATACCACTTAACGGGATGTTACATTTTTTTTCTCAACTTCTCTCCCTGCACTCCAAATTTCTAAGTTCTCCTTGCTCCCTCAATTCAGTGTTACTGCTCAGATAATTGGTGCTGTTGGATGGAATCAATAACTCATTATTCTTCTGTTCTTAGTGCACCTACATCTTTCTGAGAGATCAATTTTTCAAATATGAAATCCAAGTTGAAATGATGATTGGTGTGTTAAATGTGTCTGGTTGGTTGGGAAGATTTTCATAAGAAAAAAATCACATTAAAATATGAGGAGATGTTTGGGCAGAACCGTTCCTTACTGATGCAAGTATAATGTATGTCTGTCATATGATGGTCAAGCATGAGAAGTCCAGTGGTGTCCTATTCTTTTTGTTTTGTAGTCGATCATATTGAATGTTAATTGTTGGGGAAAATAAAACAACCAAACACACACAAAAAAAACCAGCCTCAAAACCAAAACCCTTTACATTCTTTTCAGGAGTTAAGATAACTTAATCTCAAATTCATCACTTCCTGATACAATATATTTGTGTTGTTTTACATTTAGGCTAATTTGATGTCAAGATGATATGTGAACACTTAACAAATGAAACTTAGAAAAATCTTTATTGAAAGAGTAGCTTCCAGGAAGGAAAGGTAAAACTACAAGCTATTCTAAGAGCATTTATTTTTAACTGCCATCTCTGTAACTAAGGTTTTATAATATCTGGAGCTGCAGTTTTCAGCTTGTGTTAATTTGTGGACCCTTATGTGCTTTTTTGGTTGTTGTTTTTTAATGAGGACCACGAAGGTGATGAGTCTGAAAGCTGTGTTTTTCCTATGTGTATGTTCCTCCTTAAATTCACCCTGAATGACTGAAAACTGGGAAATGGTTAAGGGGGATGGAGAGTTGTAAAAGCAATCAGCATAGTGCTCTTAGTTGCTGTGTATAGTCCTCCGTAAGTATGTGCCAAAAATCTTGTGAAATTAGAAAAATCGTATATGGATGAGCAGTTTTTAAGATAAAGCAAATTAACATGAAAATAAAAATCGTAATGTTAGTGTCACCTTAAAAATAATCGAATTGTGTTCCAATTTTGAGTTAAGAGGCAGCAATAGTGGTTTACCTGTTGTTCTAGTAGTGATCTTACTACACTTTTGGGAAGGATCAAGACTTAGCAATAAGCATTTGCAGATAAACAAGGCAGAGAATGCAAATAATTTGTAGATAATATTTGCTAATTCTACTTCTTCTCAGACTCAGTTGTATCTGTAAGCATAAATGTTGGAGATGTTTATTTTAATGAAAGACTTCCCTTTCTTTTTCCTGCATCCCTTTGTTTTACATGAAATATTTCTTTGACATTTCTAGAAAGAAAATGCAGAATATAAGTAAGGTGATTTTATGAAGAGCTTGGATATGTTTCTTGTCTTCTGAATATGGAAAGAGCTGAATAGAGTTTCAGTATCTTAATACTCAGCTCTACCATCCCCAAAGAACAAACCCTGTCTTCTTTCTTGCTAGGAAGAAGAATTTGTGTCTTAGGACTTTAACCAGTAGAAGATTTACTTGAAGGTTGTACAAAATTTGAGGGTTAATTAGAAGTATTGACTTGAATCAGTGGTCCTTTGAGCTGTACTTTCCATTAAATAGGCAGCATTTGAATTTAAAGGTTTGAGTTTGTTTGTGTGGCTTTTACTGCCTAGTTTGTACCTGCAGAAGTCAATTAAATACTACATTTTGTGTGTACTTGCAAGCTGTAGTTAGGGTGTGCTTTTTTTTAAATCTTATGTATAGTTTGGCTGAGAAGGCACTTTAAAGTGCCAGTTCTGTTACAACTGGTTACAGAATTTACCTCTTGTGTCTTGTGAAGGCAATTTGGGATGAATTCATTTCATATGGTGAATAACTGTATATCATAATTCATACAATCTTTCTAACAACTCAGGCTTGATTTCAGTATAGGATGTTATTTCTAGATAACTCGGACATAATCTGCGTGAGTCACTGTCAGTCTCCAGTTTGGTTAGTGTTTTCTTCTGATTCTCTCTGCTATTTTTGTTGTTGTCGTTTTGTCTCCCACAGAAAAGAGGAATGCTATACTATCCTACTACTGAGAGCAAATAAGCATTAATTCTAAAAATTCATAAGACTTTGGGGATTTGCAAGTGTCATTTGTACACAACTTTCTACTACAACACTCCTAAGTAACAACAAACAGTTCTGTGAATCACACAATAAAAATGCCAGATAATATGTTGTGGTTTGGGACTCTGTTCCAAGGTCCATAGCTTTGTTGGACAGCTCACTTTGAATCTTTTGACCAGTTATACTTTAGCTGTCTTCTGCAAGGATAAGATATTGAAAGACCCTCAGTTTCATCAGGGGCCTAGTTTAAATACCTTTATACAAATGCACATAGCACAGGGAATAAACAACAGGAGTTAGAGATGCACACAGCTGCAGGGCTGTGACCTTACTGGCATCAGAGACATGGTAGGTCACTTCCTAAGACTGGAGTGTTGGAATGAAAGGATGCTGGCTCTTCAGGAAGAAAAAACAGGGAAGATGAGGAGGAGGTGTCACCGTCTGTGTTAATGACCAGTTGGAGTGCATGAAGCTCTGCTGCTCCATGGATGGATGAGGAGCCAACTGACACCTTAAGAGTCAGGATTAAAGAGAAAGTGGGGACAAGGGGACATTACAGTGAGGGGTCTGCTACAGGCTATCCGACCAAGAAGACTGCTCCAGCTCGGAGGTTTGAGGCCTTATATGGACAGATAAGTGTGGCCTCATGTTCAGAAGCGCTGGTACTTATAGGGGGACTTCAACCAGCAGTATCTGCTGGAGGGACACACAACAGGGCGTAAGCAATCCAGGAGTTTCCAGGAATTCATTGATGATAACTTCCTTCTCCAAGTGATAGAGGAGCTAATAAGGAGAGGTGCTATGCTGGGCCTTCTTCTGGCCAAGTTGGGGCTGGTGGGGAGTGTGAAGCTCAAGGGCAACCTCAGCTGCAGGGACCACGAAGTGATGAAGTTCAAGACTGTTGAGGCAATGAGGAGGGTGCACAACAAGCTCACTACCCTGGACTTCAGGAGAGCAGACTTTGGCCTTTTGTGGGATCTGCTTGGTAAGATACCATAGTGTAAAGGCCCAGAAGGAAGAGGGCCCCAAGAAAACTAATTAATATTCAAAGACCACGTGCTCTAAGCTCAGGAGTGATGCATTCAAATGAAGAGGAAGTCAGGCAAAAACGCCAAGAGGACAGGTAGTCTGGTAGGAATACAAGGACTTTTTACAAGGGCCTCTAGTTATAGCAGAAGGGGTAATGACTTTAAACTGACAGAGGGTAGGTTTAGATTAGATATTAGAAGAAATCCTCCATGATGAGGGTGGTGAGACACTGGCACAGGTTGCCCAGAGAATCTGTGGCTGCCCCATCCCTGGCAGTGTTCAAGGCCAGGTTGGACAGGGCTTTGAGCAAAGTGGTCTAGTGGAAGGTGTCCCTGCTCATGGCAGGGGGGCTGGAACTAAATGAACTTTTAAGGTCCTTTCCAATCCAAACCATTCTATGATTATGTTATGACCTTATGGAAAGTGTCTGTTTACTTCCAACATCTATTTCTGCAGTACATCCAGGCAATGATTTTTCTGTTCACTGGTGCTTCTCTATTTCTTTGTATCCACAATTTTTTCTTTATTTTTTTTGTCTGTTTAGAGCAACAGCTGCTTGTATTGTACCAAAGCTGCCAAAAGTCTCAAACACTTTTGTGTAATAGAAAGCTTGTTCAGAAGTGTTGTAGCATATTTTATCTTACAACTTAAACATCTTTGTATCTTCCCACTAGTTCATCACTGAATAATGTGTGCTGAGGTGAGTAGCTCTGGAGAAGATGCTTTCAGCACCAGAGCTGTGGGGAAAACACAGCATCCAGGAATCTCTGAATGGCAAGAGCCTCGAAGGGATCCAAGGGGAAGGTGTTGTGGAGGCGCTTGCCAAAACATGATAGTAGATGCTTTTGCAAATAAGGTTTTTCCAAAGTAATCTGGCTAAACCTGGTCACGAAAGTATTAAAGTAAAAAAGCAGAACTTTTAATCAAGTATGTGTACCAATATAATGTGTGCCATAGAAGATGGTAGCTCTGGTTTTATATTGCTGTAATTCACTCATCAGTGAGTAGTACCTTTATGTAAAAGTGGTGTCGTAAGAGTATGCAAGAACTGATTGGAAAGGTGATCTGGTAAACCAAGAACTTCAGCTGTCTATTATTGACATTCTCCTTCCTCTCTCCAAAAGAAAACCATTTTTTTTTTTCTGTCATTCTCAAATGTCCATATATATTGTTAAGGGTAGCCAAATACCTTAGCTTCAAGATCCAGAGGTATTCCTCTTGTCTTTGCTAGCTGTTTCCCTGCGTGGCTGAGATGCACTTCCAGTTGGTATGCTCACATAATACAGACACGACTGGTTGTAGAGTTATTAAAGTAGGCAGGAGAAAAGCACTTCTAGGGACACCCATTGAAACACAAGCAGAATCCACATAACACCTGAACAAAAATGCTGATCTGGTCTGATCCTTCTTTCTAGCTAGTTGGGTTTAACATGTGTTTATGGAATACACAAATATTCCCACTTGGCTCATAAAGATGGTATTACTAATGGGATTATGTAGGTACTGCTGGTCTTGGGAGATCTACCTCAGATAACTCCCCCTTAGCCATGTGTCAAATCTGGCTGTCCGTTATGGTGCTTTCAGTAACATGTGTTAGCTGCTTGATGGTACCCATTTATATCCGGCAATTTCTTGTCACCTCCAGTAGTTTCCCACATGCTGTTCAGTTAACTAACTTTTGGGACATGGAGTAGTCATCTCCCTGCAAACTTAAAAAGACTGTTGTTTTTTTTTTTTTTTCTGGTTTTGTGCTCACTTTTAAGCATGATGCCAAAAGTTTTTGCTTAATTGTAGGCAGTTGTTGAGGAATATCTCCCATGTGAGGCTATCTGTTCTACACTACTATGTATCAGGTAAATCCCACCTGCAATACTCTCAAATTCTGGTTATATTAAATTGTTTAATTTTCAGAGTTGAGGTTTATGGGTTTTGTGCTGCCTGTCAGTCTTAAATGAAGCGTGTGACTGGATGTGGAAGAATGTTAGAATTACAAAGGTAATGGAGACTAACTGCAAACCATTGGATGCCTAGTTGTAACCAGGGGTAGTACCTGATTTGTTGACAAACTGCTGGCCTTAATGCCCTTCCCATTCCCAACTCCCTTTCTGTTTGTCAGTGCATCTGTAACAACAGCAGAAACAGAGTCTCTGAATTGCATTAGTATGGTGCCCATTATCAATATTTTGGCTTCAGTTTATGGGATCCGGTTTCTTGAGTGGGAATTATTTAATATATTGAAGTGATTTCTCAACCAAGTACTATATAGGCCTCAAGACTGTTCTGTTTCCTATATCACGAAGTTGGACTGGGCAGAACAAATTTAAGAAAAGAATATCAGAGCAAATCGTAGAATTCATTTACTTTTTATTTTTTTGGTTTTGTGAAGGGAAGGCTTAAGAGGGAGGATGGAGAGAAAACAATTGGAGTAAATAGTCAAAAATCAGTATTTTGTTTAAAAATAGTACATAATTATGTATTTATTCTAAAAATATGGAAAATCTACATGCCATTTGGTAAGTAAGCATATTTCTTTCAATAGATGTGAAGGATGCTCTTCATCTAAATTGTATAACATTGTATGATGTTGCTTGGCATTCTGTATCTTCCTGTAATTGAGATTTGTACTTCCTTGCTTGTTTAGAGAAACTTTGTAGCTTATTTGTAAAACTTACCATTTTCGTGTGATCTTTTTAATGACCTTATTTATCTTCATGTAAGCTTTATGTACCGGATGATAGAATCTGTTTCTGAACATCCACTTTTGCCTTGTTTGTTTGTTTTCTTTTGTTTTGTTTTTAATTCTGGATCTTGACTATAGAAAATTCCTGCTGATGTACTGTTGGATATATGCAGATTGCACAAAAAAGGCATGATGCGTAAATGCTAGTTAATGGAGAATACACTGGTTCCTCAGATTTTGAAAAGAACATTAATTTTTCAGTATGGCTATGCATTTCCATATGTACCTACCCAGGAGCAGGTGCTTCCTCGTTCTCTCTCTCTCCACTGTCATAAATTAAAGTGTCTGCAACTACCAGAAAGACAAAATAAAATAATACTGCTTTAAAACCAGCTTTGCAGCAACAAAATGAGTAGAGTCAAATCTTCCCTCAGTTTCTCTTACTACAGAGTTTCTAACTAGCTTAAGTGGGCTTTGGCTGCGGTTGGCGGTAGAGCAAGTCCGCAGTTGTCACCTGTGAATTTAGGCTAGATTTGACACAGTTTCCAGCAAAAAAATGCTGCTTCTCGGGGTATTTACCTTCAAATTATTAATTTAGAGAAAATTAACAGGTTTTTTTCACTTTTAATGAGGTACCATTTTCTCATTGGCTAAATTTGTTTGTCACACTTCAGTTTTCAACACTGTAATTACTTCAGTTCAAATATGTCAGTTCTTTTAAGGCTTTACTTCCACTTTGTGATCTTGAGAATGCTGGATACATGATGTAATAATGACAAATCTTTAAATATTACATAAATATTAAAACAACACTCATTTCATGTAGCTTTGAATCTCTGCTTCTAAGCAGTGAAATACAATCTCATACTACAAATTATTTTTCTATTCATAGACACCATCTCTGTTTGCTAATGTTACATGAGATTAGGGAAGATCCAGAAAAAGAGAACATATGTTTAAGAAAAACATGTCACTTTTCATAATATGAACGAGGCTTACTTTTGATAGGTTTGAGAGAATTTCTCCTGTGAGAGACAATAATTAATTTAAATGGTTCTGAGAATGTTTAGATACAAGGATTCAATATACAACCTCCATTCTCTGTCAAGTCAATGAGAACTGATCTCTAAAAAGTACTAGGTCCCTATTGGGCATGGGTGAAATACTACAATTTGATCCTGGTATTTCATTCAGCAGGAACATTTCAGTCTTTCTCATACCACAGGAAGCACTGTATTTCTTAGTGTTCAGGGATGTATAATACATGGCAATGTTCATTATTCAGGAAAAGAATGTTCATTATAATGAAATGAAGCCTTAGTTACACCACTGCATGGTTCAAGATAGATGTATTTTTGATGAGTCTTTTCAGGACATACATTTCTGAGAGAGCAACCGATTAAAATTACTTCTACAGTCAAGACAAATGTATTTGTAGAGGCACAGGCATTAATAAATAAACAAGATTTCCATTTGCACTTTTAAGTAGCTGTGGTGGGTCAACCCTGGCGGGATGCAGGTGCCTACCAAGCCACTATATCACTCCCCTCCTCAGCTGTACAGGGGACAGGAAATATAATGAAAAGCTCATGGGCTGAGAAAAGGACAGGATTTCAATAGAGCCTGAAGTCTCCTACATGCTCTTTGCGTAGGCTTATGTCAAAGAGATGATTCCTTTCTGGCAACTCAGTTATGATTGTAAAGATGTTAACCTCAGTGCTCTACTTATTCTTGTTTTTGACACTGTTTATGCCAATATTTTTTTTTTTGTCATCATGAAGACAATAAAAATTTAAAATATATCTACAGTAAATATCAACTCTGTACTCCTGAAATGCTAAGCAAAACTTTGAGAGGGGAAAGAGAACAAAGGCTGTTTACGGTAGGCTCACTGTTGAGATGTAAACACTTCTTTGATGCATGGTATAGAACAACAGTCAAAGTTGCTTGGGAAGATCATAGAGTAGAGGGTGGATTAGGTTTCACTTCTAGCCTTTTCTTCTGGACATCCAGAGCCCTTTTATATTTAGTGGTGTAAATCTAACTCTTAAATGTTTTTGGAATATTGCAAATTAGCAAAGACTGGTCTGACTTGTAATCCCTTTCCTGTGTTGTTATTTTGTGGCCTGATATTTTTCTTAACAATTATTCTAAAACAGGGAAAGTGAGTTTGGTCTTGATACAGCACTGATACATTCCAGGTTACTGTATAAGTGCAGCTAGGAAGGCTGCGGCAGACTTTTCTCTCTTACTTTCCATGTTTCCATGAGTATATCGAGAATCAAAACGTAGACTGGGTGAAGGAGAGAAAGGAAAAGGACTGTTGTTAATGCATCTACAGAAAGAATGATGGTGCATAGTTTGGGTGACTGGATGTACTGTCTTCCTTAGAAAATGAAACCAGTTCAACCTTTGTCTGGGGAGCCTACACAACTAGGTTTTCTGCATTCATAACTAGCCACCTCTGCATATTTTGTGGGTGCTAAATAATACATAAGTTTGTTGAGAGGTAAGATGAACACCAAAACCAATGAATGAATTCACATTCTTGATTTAGGATGGACTGGCTTACTCTCATAAATGTAAAAGTGTTGGAAAAAAGCCCAATAGAAAATGTAAACTTTCCATACTTTCTGTATTTGTGAAATAAATAACTGTGAATAATATACAGGCTTTAGGTAGAATTTAATGAGGAAAAATCTGACATACTTTCAAATAACGATTATGTATAAAAGATAGTGAAATATTTTCCTATGAATTTCTAGGTACTGCTTGATTTTTCCAAGAATGAAAAACCACTCTTATTAAAAACTTTGTGATATTTCTATGGGAACAACAGTTTGTGATCAAGGGCTTGGATTATGGATGAAATTTTCTTCCCTTCAGTAGCCAATACAAAGCTTAAATAAAACTTCAGTCATTACAGGTAAAGATCATTTAGAGCAATGTGCTGATTTCCCTATGGTAGAGGTGAAATAGTGTAAGATACCAGTATCAGGCCCTTGAAGGCAAGATGTCATCAGTAACCCATTTGGTTCTTTATGATGTGTCAGTCCCCTGCTACATGTGGCATTCAAATTTGACAGATACAGCTTCTTTGAAGTCTGCACATGAGGAGGTGATGAAGTACCATATGTACAGGTTAAGCTTTAAGAAGAAACATCAGCAGTTGACAGCCACTGGATCTGCCACCTAATAAAAGACAAAAATTTTACTTTCCCTTTTTGAGTATGTAGTCTTGTACTTTTTCATATCCTTATTTCTATCAGCCCTTTTCAACTCTGTCAGCCGACTGTTCTCTAGGGCAGCAAGAAAGCACCTTTCACTGAGGATTACTCCTAAAGCCAGGTGCTAGTTTGCAAAGTAGCAGATGCTGAATTAAGAGCAGGGGTTTTTAGAGGAGAAACATAAATCATAGAAATACTGTGTTGTTTTAACAGAATAAACTGGAATATTTCCTAAGAAATCTATTGGTGAAGCAAAATCTATTGGTCAAGCATTCACCTTATTTTCTAATATTTCATAAAATCATAGAATTATATAATAATAATTAGTTCAATTAAAGTGGAAATGCTGCAGTTAAATCTTTTATAGTTGTCTTTTAGTATTAGAATACTATATTCTAAGTATGGGAGTAATAAACAGCATTTCTTTGACCCAATTACCTATTAACTGGGCAATCAAAGTAGCTAAAGAGAGAAGGAGAATGTCTGTGGGGCCAGGGTCTTTTATGAAAAAAAAAAAAAGTACACAGTGAGAAGCACATGAAGAATGCGCTACCTGTATTGCAGTTAATACTGATGTTTTAATTGGTCTTATTAATAACTAAAATGTATGGCACTTATTCCAGGGTCTAATTTAATTTGCAGTTATGAATAGGAGAGTTCATGAAAGTGATTTTTAGCTGAAATCTTCAATGTAGACACCTTTATATGAGTTCATCAACAGGACAGCCACTGAGTCAAGTTTAGCATGAAGTCCCTTCTCTTCAGCTATATGAAATGAATTATTAAACTATAGTGTTTGACTGTTTTCTCTAAATGGAAATAAGTTTCCTGATATTTGAATGGTTTCAGCAAAATGATGAAAATAAATTGTGCATAGAGCTTGGGCCTTTTCAGAAATAAAATAAAACCCAAAGAAAACAATCAAAAAACAGAAGTGGAAATAATTCACTAACAGTTAATCTGCCTAAAGTTTTCAGAGGAGTTTCTAAGGCAAAATGCATTTAGGTTATTAACAGAATAATATTTTTTTTCTTATTGTATTGTTGTATTGCTATGTACAATGCCCTAAAACCCATTGGTATTAATAGTTGAGCACATTATTTCTTGATTGATGTATATAATGCCTGTCTTACTCTTGATGGGTAAATATATACTTAACTAGTTCTTATCTAGTAAATGAACTTAAAACTATTTTGGCATGATTATTCTCTATATGCTTAATCTTTCAAATAAGTGTTTGCATAGTTGTAAAAAGCTTTACTGATGTTTGCATATATGTGCGTGTGTGTGTGTATACAAAAATACCTGTTGTATGGTAAGCATAGCGTCCTTTGTTATAGCTCAAGAATTTCAGGCCTTCATATTTAAACAGCACAAGCCATGCTCATAAAAGATCCTCAGTTTTGAGATAAGGTATACCTTTGCTTTGAAGAGAAGCAGTTCAAAATCTTTTCCCAGGAAACACTTTAGGATCTAAAAAACAGCCTCTAGTGACTAAAATTCTCCTGTTTTCTACTCTGACATGATGTCTTTTTTATGATTTAAAAGAAAACTATACCTTGTCCTTTTAAACTCTTGTGATGATGAAAGTATAGGATTTCTATGAATAGATGATGACACTTGTAATTTAAAATCTTTAGCCTCATTTGCCTTTAGCTTTGAAATTCTCATCTGTTGTTGAAACTGTGTATGATCAGAAAAGCTGAGGTGAGTCCCTGTTCTCTAACTTATTCCTGCCTAAAATAAGCTAGTGGTATTAGTACTTGGTTTTTGCATTTTATTCTAATGTTGCAACTCTGGAAGACATGGAAGAGAAAGAAAATTTTGATACACAGGCTTTGATTTGGAGACATTAGATACAAAGCTCACCATTCTCTGTGTAATGCTTGGAAGAGATAAGTAATGAGAAGACATTTTTCAGATCATACTGATACTTGCATTGCCTGTGCATCTGAGTATTTGAAACTAAGAGGTTTTTGTTTTATATTAACTTGGATCTTTTAATCAGAAGTATTGAAAGAACTGTAAGCAGGTTGATTATGTATGTTGTTCCTCACCCAATGAACTGCATGTTTTGATCTTTCTGTGTGATTGTGAAAAAATTGATACAATTGTGAAAGAAGAGTAAAAATAAAAAATGTCCTTTAAAAACCAAAGGTTTGTTGTTTTGGTGGTATTTTTTTTTAAAGAAGTAAGTCCTGACATTAGAAATTTAAAATCAGTGCACAATTAGGGTTAAAAATTAAGACAGTGTAAAACTTGCAAGGTAGAGCCTGAAATGCATTTCAGTTTGTCCCCTGTTTCTCCACTAGTGTTTGTTTGGACTGAATGAATGTTGCTGAATTTACTCTGCAGTTATTACTCCTTGTAGTGGTGATAAGGGTTAATGTGCTGTCTGGGCCACATAGTCAGTTTAGTGTCTTGGTTTAAGCCGTAATAGAGGAGAATCACTTTAATCCCTACCAAGGGGGTCAGCAATATGCAAATGGACCCAAGGAAGTTATATTCATTTATTAAATTAGGATTTATGAATGTCTGTGTAGAGTAGATTCTGAAATTTGCAAGTTAGTCATTTAGAAATTAGTATCAGTTGTTGAAATGATTTTTTCATTGAGAATGTAGTGAAGTATTAAGTTAATTGAGTTCAAATTTCTTTGACTTTGTCCTGTAGTCTGCAAGGGGAGAGCAATGGAACAAGGTAAAACAGTGAGACACCAGTGGTATTATAAAGCATTTCAACAGCCATGGAGAATGCTCTTTGTGCCATGTGATATAAAATAAGTTATATTGTTTGCCCCTGGGAGATCGGATGATAAGGTTAAGAGAGTATCAATCTCTCATCTGTAATAAATCTATTTGCAGACCTCAGTCTCTGAATTGGCAAAATCTGTTATTGCCAAAGCATTTTTTTTGACTTCTTGGAATGCTCAATACTAACTTCCTTCTCCCATTTCAGTGTCTGAAAAGCATTTCAGCCAGCAGTACTTCTACAAAACAGCTGCGTGCCTATTTCATTGATGATCCTGAATCTGCGCAATGTTTAAGTTGCAAGCTGGTGGAGGGGTAGAAAATCTCTTGGTTTATTTTATTGCAGGCAGAGGGAGCTTATCTATACATTCATAAATGTTTTAAACAATTCTCATTACCACATTTTGATAGTATAGAATTTATTGTAGTATTCAAGACAGATGAAGGTCAGATTTGACATGATAGCTTTCAAGGCAAGGTGTCTTTCAAGGCTCTTATGTCTTCCTTTGGAAAGGGGTAGACTATTTGTCAGGAGGGCAGATGATGTGGTGTATAATGGGGGGAAATTGACATGCATGACTTCAACCATAAGGAGAGAGAGCATTTAGACTAAAGATACTGAATCTCAAATTTTAAAATTGAAACAACATTCAAAAGACTCACTAAGAGCAAATCTCAATGTTAAATCCAGAAATACTGTCTAGGGGATTTTTCTAGTTGTTTTCAGAAAATCTGTGAAGAGAAATAGGATGAAGTATCATGGGCTGGTGTGAAACTCTCTCAGGTTTGATGCAGGTTTGTAGAAGTGCACCAAAGTATGTATACACAGAACAGTAGTTTTTTTAAACTGACTAATAAGATGTAGAATGCTTAAAGAGTGTAGGGCTCTCAGTGGTTAGCATCAGTTATGCAAGAATGAAAGGCAGTTATTTTGGGGTCACTGAGTGTTTTAGCAGTGTCTGAACAGGCACATGACCTTGAGTTAGCAAGATAATGCAAGCGAATCCAGCCAGCCATTTCAGTGCTTCATAGGCATGTAATTGTCTTCCATACTGCTCTCCCTGAGAAGCAGCGTAAGTAGGGCTGACACATTAAAAAGTCTGACATGAGAGTAATATAATTAACATTAGGAGAAATAATTATTTGGGTTATATTTTTATTTTAGTTTGCTGTAATATGAAAACAAACCAACCAAATAAAACTGAAAGTAATAAAGATTCTATGATTCTGTGAGTGGCATTTATATACCCAAGTCCAGGATTTAAATCACTTTTCAAGAAACAGGGAAGACTTAGGATTTATAACAGACAGTTAATCAAGGGGAGTATAGAGAGAAACAAGCAGCGAGATAAGTCAGGCAGAGGGAAATGTTGCAGAAAGATGTCTGAACTACAGTTTTTCTCCAAGAGGAAAACTTGGTGCAGGTGGGCGCTGAAGTTGCCTATGCTGAGGCTTTCACAGCCCCAAACTAGCTTTGTGAGTATCTCAATCATGCCTTTGGAGATAGGCAGCAAATTTATTCCTGCCTTGTGAAACCTATTTGAAAGATGCAGAGGTGTGATGGCCCTGGCTCCCTTCCTCTCTCTAGTGTGTGAAGCACTGTTTCAAGGTGCAGGAGTCTAAGTTTTGTGGTTTTTTTCCCCTTCACCAGTCCAAAAAAATTAATTGGCAGCCTGTGATCTGCAGCCCTTTGACTTCAGAATGAATAAAATCTTAAAAACATAGCTATAAACTAGTTTGGGGAAGAATCTGTCTCTCTTGTTAAAGTTGTGCTGTTTTTCAGCCATGAAATCCAGGTTTATAGACCAAAGGTAAGATGGGAGGGAGCCTTACTTGTAGCCTGCTCATGGGGCTATCCAAGCACTACAATGAAAATATGGGTGCCAGCATGGTTTCTGTGTGTGTGGTTTTGTGTTTTGTTTTTTTTTTTTTTGTGTGTGTGTGTGGTTTTTTTTTTGTTTGTTTGTTTTTATGGTTAATGTTATGGATTTCTGAAATATAGCATCTCTTCTTACCTTCTTTCTCCCTCTGTCACCATTTCATCCTGGGCCTTAACCTGATAAAACACCCCACATATTGCCAGCCATTGAAAGAAGGAAGAAAATTGAATAATGCTGTGAAGCTAATACCAGTATGTTTTTTGATGCATTCCACCAGTTTACGTGATATCAGTAACATCAGATTTTCCTGTTCCTCATCTGTGTTTTTGTAGCTTTAGATACTGATGTATGAAATTGCTTAAATAGAGGATTATATCTGCCTTTTTATTGAGGCAGTACCATGTACATGCCTAGCTATAAGTTTAAACATAAAATTAAGAATGTTCTGGTGTGCTATCCTCACCAAGGGGTGCTTTCCTGAACAGATGTGTGTTTCTACTGATGACAAGTCATGCTGTTCTGATGTAGAAATCTTCTTAGTAATTGCAAATGAAAATGTGTTTTGACTTTTTTAACTTGGTTACCTTCTTGTTTACTATGATTCTAAATAATTCTAAACAACAATTCTACAAAATTGAAGCTACAGCTGTTCGGAAAAGTGTGGAATACTTGTGTCCATGTGGTGTCATAGTGCATAGTCTGCTCTTAAAGTGAAGTGCTACATTAAAATTCCAGATTAAAACCAATTCTACTGATGAATGAGCCTATCAAGCATCGTTTCACCCCTGCATATGGAAATGGCTTTTCTGCTGAGTTCACAGCTGTTTTCTTGTTCTGTAGTTTTCATTCATATTTTTTTAAATGAACCTGTGGCTACTCTAACAATGTTTAAAATGAAAGGTTCCCCACAAACTCTGAAATGTATAGTACTGGTTCATTCACTTTTCCCTCTCTCTTCTCTTCCATGCTTCCTTCTCCTTCCTCTTTCTCCCTTCTCACTCCCTGCCAGCCTTTAAATTGCAGATTGTTCCCAAAGTTAAATTTGAATTCTGTGTTTTGGTCACAGAATTCCTATTAGCACAACAGTGCCCAGCAGAGTGGCAACTTTCCTGGGAATGTAATTGTGTAATTTGTTTAAAATGAATGAAATTTAGTTTCAGCCATGCCTCGTAAGTAAAATGTATGCATCCAAGGAGATAAAGACCTCTAATTTAAAGCTTGCACATAAAAAGTTATAGTCAGTCTCTATGCTCCAGTTGAAGTCTACGAGCATAGTACAGCAGTACTGTTTAAACTGTAAGACATTATCTAATTCTCTATACACATTTGTATAGGTAGATGACATTAAATGAGCTCCATTTACCAAAGTGAAGAAGTAACAGAATAATCTTCTCTAATATGTAGAAACTCAGACTTAACTTCCAGTTGAATAAATTCACAGCAATATAATACTAAAGAGAATGATATTTTAGAATTAGGTAGCAGATTGGTCTGTTAAAAGAATATATTGTACTAAACCCAGTAAATGCAGAATGTCCATTAATGTAATTGAATATTAATATGTCTTAGTACTGCTGAAGGTAAAGGACGAAAAGGAATGTAGCAGCATATCAAGAATGAGACAAAAAGACAAGCTAGGAATGCCATAGCATGTATTGCTTTATTTATTGCAAATACTGGCCATCAAAGACATCCAGAAAACCGCACAAAGACATTTATCTATGAGATCTTTTAAGCTGTCTATAGAATCATCTCAACAAATGCCTGTTCAGCACATGGTAAATTAAACTTTTTTGTCACGTATGAGCATAGATGATTCTGTTAAGATTACCATCAGAAAATAAAAACATTTTATTCCTCCCTCAACTGCTTTATTTGAATCATTTACTAATGTAAGAGGATCTACAAATGGAAAGCTTCTGAGGTAATTTAGGCCAGTCAGGTGCTTTTTAGGTTTTGGTCCTCACATAGGTTGGAATGTAGGAAGGCAGCCAGGATGACTAAGGCCTCCTTAAAATTAAATCTGGTGAGAGGGGTCAAGGACAGCAGAAAGAGCTTTTTCAAATACATGGCAGATAAAACTAACACCAGAGGCAATGTAGGCCCACTGATGAACGGGATGGGTGCCCTGGTGACAGAAGATACAGAGATAGCAGAGTTACTGAATGCCTTCTTTGTCTCTGTCTACTCTGCTGCAGGCAGTCCTGAAGAGCCCTGTACCCCTGAGACCTTAGATGAAGTCAGGTCGACGGAGCGGTTCGCCTTAGTAGATGAGGAATGTGTTAGAGACCAGTTGAGCAATCTGGACATCCATAAATCCATGGGTCCAGATGGGATGCACCCGCGGGTGCTGAGGGAACTGGCGGAAGTCATTGCTAGACCACTCTCCATCATCTTTACCAAGTCTTGGGAAACGGGAGAGGTGCCCGAGGACTGGAGGAAAGCAAATGTCACTCCAGTCTTCAAAAAGGGCAAGAAGGAGGACCCGGGTAACTATAGACTGGTCTGCCCTGGTAAGACTGCATCTGGAATATTGTGTCCAGTTCTGGGCCCCTCAGTTCAAGAAGGACAGGGACCTGCTGGAGAGAGTCCAGCGCAGGGCAACAAAGATGATTAAGGGAGTGGAGCATCTCCCTTATGAGGAAAGACTGAGGGAGCTGGGTCTCTATAGTTTGGAGGAGAGGAGACTGAGGGGTGACCTTATTAGTGTCTATAAATATATAAAGGGGGAGTGTCACGAGGATGGAGCCAGGCTCTACTCAGTGGCAAACAATGATAGGACAAGGGGTAATGGGTACAAACTGGAACAGAAGAGGTTCCACTTAAACTTGAGAAGAAACTTCTTCTCAGTGAGGGTGACAGAACACTGGAACAGGCTGCCCAGGGAGGTTGTGGAGTCTCCTTCCCTGGAGACATTCAAAACCCACCTGGACACATTCCTGTGTAACCTTATCTAGGTGTTCCTGCTCCAGCAGGGGGATTGGACTAGATGATCTTTTGAGGTCCCTCCTAGTCTCTGGCATACTGTGATACTGTGAATATAAACCCATTGATATTCTGCATGTCCCTGTAGCAGGCTGCTTTGTGATGGATACCTAACCTGACATGTTCCTCTTAATAATCCGTATTTCCAAAGAGCTAGCTTCTGAGGTATATATCTGGGTTCTCAAAAGCCATGAGCACAGAATCTGACAATACATTACTTTTATTTCCCTCAGCTTACTTGAATCAATACAGTTGGAAGTTACAGAGAGGCCACAGCTAACTAAAGTTCTTTTCTAGTATCCTAATTTTGTAGTTTCACACCACACAACTGGTTGATTATTGGCTGTAGATATGGTAGACCTTTACTCTTGCATCTCAAACCAAGGTCATAGCACACTTTCAGCTATCATGAACGAAGTTAAGAACAGTCATGAGTTTGCAGTGAATTAGGAAGTACTGGAGGATACATCATTGCTGTGCTGGAAGCAGAGTAGCATCAGTTTGAATTTCTCCTATGGCAGCCAAGGGTATTGTGCTGACAATATGAGCAGAGACCACCCTGTAAGTGTGCTTTGGCTTCATGGTAGCATATTTCAGTGGCTGGAGGAGATTTAGTTTTCCAGCACTTCTTATTTGCGGGCAGGTGGAGAGATACCTTTCTGCAATGGAGTTGCTGCATGGGGCTTTGGAAAACAAAATATCTGTGGTACCTATGATGTTTGGCCCCATTTTAAGCTGTTCAATGCTTGCATCTCCTTTTGGAGAAAATGGGAAAATTTATTACGTTTTCACTGAAAAGGTTGTACTTCCTTTGTGTGCATGTTTGTATAAGAGTTTTAATTGAAGTGTGGGCAGAAATTAGAGTGAAATTGAAACTATTGGTTTCAGAATGGAATGTATCTTGCTGCATTGGGTGTAAGGTGATAAACCTTTGGTAGTGCTCGTGGTGGGGGTTCCAGGGGTGGCCTCTGTGGGAAGATATCAAGGGCTACTCTGTGCTGGATACAGCTGGCTCCAGCCACCTCTGCAACAGACCCACTGTAGGACACAGCTGAGCCCATCAGCTCTGAATGGGTGCCACTGGGAAAAGTTATGTTAGAAAAGGTCAAGAGAGAGCGTGAAATTTGAGGGAGCAGCTGAGATACAACTTGTATGCGGAGAATCATCTTAGCATGGGTGTCCTGTTTGGGAGGGCAGAGGACAAGGGTGTGAATACCTGTTTCCCAAGAGAATTTTAATTAAATCTATTTTATTTAAGACTAAGCACCACCTTGTACAGATTGTGAATAAAACTAATTAGGGGTTTGGTGTTTTTTTCATGCTTATTCTGCTAAGAGAGAGAATTAACTGTTTGAGTTATCACTCACCATGCAAAAATCATAGCATTAGATGAGGGGACTGATAAATGGATTCTGAATTTCAGTGTTTTCTATGATACAGTATTATTTTAAATAAATCTTCAAGCCCAACAAGCACTAACAAGGCAGCTTTTTATCAAGCTGTGGAAACAGCATGTAGATTAATTTTGTTATCCCCATTTTTGTCTATATCTAATTTAGATTGAGATTTTGACATTCGACATATAACTGGGCCTCTTCTCTTGTACGTATGTTGCCTCCCCTTAGCAGTCAACTGAAGAACTGAGACAAATGACTTTCAGTTTGCAAGGAGACTCTTCACTGAGTACAGAGAGAAAGGTGTACGGAGTTACTTATGGTCTGAGCATAAAGAATTTGAGGCCTTCTGGGACGGTGCTTGAATGAGAAATATTACTGTCTTCTTTATTCCCCTTGGAAGCTTATTTACTTCTTTAGTATCCTCTGGCATTATGCCTTGTCCCCATAGAATGCCCCTTTGAATTCAATGGACATCTGTATGGAGTCCCAGCTTCACAGGACCTCAGGCAGGACTAATGCCTGCCAGTATAATTTTTTAACTTCATATATTTCCTTGCATTTCCCCAGTTTGGTGAGGGAAAAGGCTAGAAATCATTGTTGACATCTATAAAGTTCTGAGACTTGTGCACAAATGATGTTATGCCAAACACAAAATATTGTTATTAAATATAATGCATAACTTAGCTGTTATGCATAATTTTCATAACATGTGAGGCATTATGTGTGAAATTATATAGATTTAATTTGCAAAGAGAAAGTGATAAATAATGAGGCATAGAAAGGACAAGTCAAAGTGAATAAGGAGGTGAATAGGAGGATGGGAATTTGAGATGAATATTTTATTGGAGATGTATAAATAGAGTATAATTACTTGAATTTGTAATCCTATTTTGCGTGTTTAGGTGTATACTAATGTTTTTGGCTTTCAGAATGAAACGATGTAGCAATGTTTATACATATAAGCAACTGAATCACACCAAACAATATTGAAAGCTTGACTGGGAGAAATAACTGAATAACAGACCAGTGGGAGTAAGCTTCATGCTGTTAAAATGTGAATTTTTACAATATGTTGCTGCTGGGCTTGCCTGGCACTCAGACAACTTTGCAGATGTCAATTTACCTGTGTAATCATATGATAATTTAGTACAATTAGCATGTGAAATACTTCAGCATCTCCATACAGTTAGCTCATAATTATGAAACAAATGTGTGCTTACCAAGACGTTTCCTTGAACTGTGGACACGTAGTGACTTTACCTACTGTGTCATGTGGAAAGTGTTGAAACTAGGACCACGTGGTGGATAAAGAACTGGATGGATGGCTGCATGCAAAGAGTTGTAGTCAATGGCTCAATGTCCAGCTGGAGACCAGTAACGAGTGGTGTCCCTCAGGGATCGGTGTTGGGACCGGTCTTGTTCAACATCTTTGTTGGTGACATGGACAGTGGGATTGAGTGCGCCCTCAGCAAGTTTGCCTATGACACCAAGCTGTGTGGTTCGGTTGATACGCTGGAGGGAAGGAATGCCATCCAGAGGGACCTTGACCCGCTTGTGAGGTGGGCTGATGCCAACCTCATGAAGTTTAACCATGCCAAGTGCAAGGTCCTACACCTGGGTCTGAGCAATCCCAGGCACAGCTACAGGTTGGGCAGAGAAGAGATTCAGAGCAGCCCTGGGGAGAAGGACTTGGGGCTGTTGGTTGATGAGAAAATGAACATGAGCCGGCTTCAGTGTGTGCTCGCAGCCCAGAAAGCCAACCATATCCTGGGCTGCATCAAAAGGACTGTGACCAGCAGGTCGAAGGAGGTGATCCTGTCCCTCTACTCTCCTCTTGTGAGACCTCACTTGGAGTACTGTGTGCATTTCTGGTGTCGTCAACATAAAAAGGACATGGAACTGTTGGAACAAGCCCAGGGGAGGGCCATGAGGATGACTGGGGGCTGGAGCACCTCCTGTATGAAGATAGGCTGAGAAAGCTGGGGCTGTTCAACCTGGAGAAGAGAAGGCTGTGTGGAGACCTTATAGCAGCTTTCCAGTACCTGAAGGGGGCCTACAAGGATGTTGGAGAGGGACTCTTCACTAGGGACTGTAATGATAGCATAAGGGGTAATGGTTTAAAACTTAAACAGAGGAAGTTTAGATTGGATATAAGGAAGAAATTCTTTCCTGTTAGGGTGGTGAGGCACTGGAATGGGTTGCCCCGGGGAGGTTGTGAATGCTCCACCCCTGGCAGTGTTCAAGGCCGGGTTGGATGAAGCCTTGGGTGTCATGGTTTAGTGTGAGGTGTCCCTGCCCATGGCAGGGGGGTTGGAACTAGATAGATGAAGTTCCTTTCCAACCCTAACTATTCTATCATTCTATGATGTTATGAAAGTAGAGGTGCCACAGAAGTGTGTCTCAAAATACTGATTAAGGCAAAATAATATCTTGTGGAAAGAGGAGGAAAAAAAAAAAAAAAGAAAAAAGTAGAAATGATCGATCCATATGTCTTCCTGTGCTATGGTAAATGAACAATGTCAGCTGATAGACCTGAACATCAATGTGAGCATTTTGCAAAGGATTTCTGCTAGTTGCTCACACATTGTCAAAAAAAGCGGAGTCCTGACTGGTCTGAGGAAGGAGATAGAATACAGCAATAAGCACAGTGGATAAGCCAGAAAAGAAAATAGTCTCAATTTCTAGAAGTATTATGAACACAGTTGCAGTGGGAATACTCTTTGTACTGGTACCTTTCCTGATGCTACAGATTGAGTTTTGGAGGAAGTGATGCAAATCATTTAAGTAGTAATCATCCTTTTTAAATGATGTGAATGAGAGTAGGCTCACCTGTTTTAGAAGGGAGATTCATGAAAGGGGATACATTAAGGTTGTGCAGGGCAGTGAAAAGGCAAATCCCATGCTGGAATAACATTCTGTTCTGGCTTGCTGATTAGAAGAGCTACTTGTCCAGCTGTAGCTAAAACAGCACAGTATGTGGAGAAACTGGGGGAGTCTCAGAATTTTCAGAGGAATTCAGGTAAGAAACCACCTGCAGATTTGAATATGGTTTAATTTCTACCCCTTCAAAGTAGAAAGAGGACCCATGCTATCAACTGAGATAGATAAAAGGAATGGTGCATAGGCAAGTTAATCACTCTGAAAGCCCCTTTGCACTCCCTGAGAACAGAAAGTGAGAGACTGACTCCAATAATAAACAAGAAAAAGATGCTTTGTTGATGCTTTTTTAGTGAAATATCAAAGGAAGATGATGTTTACAATGTTAAAAGGAAATACTTCTCATGCTGTAATGCTTTAGGTAAATTTGCACAATCAGATTTATTGATGTGGGCTGTTATTAAGGCCAAGAGTTAGAAGTTAGCAAGATTCAAATGAGGTCTTGAGAAATGTTTGTATAGATAGGAGGCCAAAAAAAGGGGGGGGGTGGGGAAGGGGGCAGAGATTGAAGAAGAAGGGGAATTTAGATATCAAAAGGCAGAAGATAAAGCAAAGCAATGAAGCACGATTCAAGACCACTTTTAGATTTAGCACAGCTTTTTGTCAATAGTTTTTAAGCTAAATTGCTGTATTCTGAACAATGCAATATAATGAAGTCTACCCTGGTATCAGAACCAGCACCATTTGCATTTGACCATGAGAGGCCTTGAGCTTAACAAAAGCAAATAACAAAGACGTTAGCTCTGACACTGTGCAGATAGGATTGTTTTGACCTCTTTGGAACTGCACAGGTGTTCACTAAACACTCATAAACATATGAGCCCATCATATGCTTCATATGCAAATTATGGATAAAACTGCAAAAGAACTTGTACATAAAAATGCAGGGTTCAGGTCAGAGGGAGAGCTCCTACCACCAATGATGCACTGGGTGAAGAGGACCAACAAGACATTGCTGGATGAATGGGTGGTGATATTTTTCTCTCTCCTCCTCTCCTCTCTTTTTCATTGAGTATCTAAGTAAAAATGCATGGCACAGGACTTACTTGTCCAGTTAAAAGAATAATTGTTATTATATCTAAACCACATGCCTTGTATTTTGTATTAATAAATCATAAAACTGTTTGGTTGGTGTCATTTCACCTTTATTCAGTACAAGGGTGTCACGAACTTGGTAGTTGGTCCCAAGGAGAGGAAGATTCATTCTAAATGTCTCCTTTTGGGTTGTGACCCCATGGAACAGTGCTCAGATCCCATCTGTGGAGAGAAAAGTTCACTTTCAAACCACTGCTGTGGCTCCTTATATCTTGTGTGAAAAACTAGAACTATTCATTTTGTTTTGACAGGTAGGAATGCTCACTTTCTTGATGCCCACCAGAGCACACTTAGGTACATGTATCTAGGAATTGTGTCCAGGATCAGTACATATCAGAATGTTCTCTTATGTTTTTAAATATTTCTAGTTTATACAGCAGTCACTCAGGCTAACTGATGGGCATCTCAGGCTAAGGTACAAGGCTTAGTATGGCTCGCAAAGCTAGCTCAAAGTAGCTAACTTGTCAAATGCATCTTCCACAAGTCTCCCAATATGTTGCTCATGTCTACATAATGTTTCTGTTTTGGAGTTAGCATTCTGATCGGAGTTTTCACTGATTTTAGCCATATAAGACTATAGATTTTGTGCTGCCTGGTAAAGTGTATGGATAAATAGACTATGCAAAGTAAAAATGGCTGATGCTGACTGCTTCCACCAGGGGTTTTGTATTCAAATAGTCTATGCAGTTGGGGTGTACCACTCAAATATGGATGTATCAAAATACAAATGAATGAAAACTAAATTGTTTTTCTTCCCGTGTAGTCAGTCACTGGCAGTTGCTTTAAGGGCATATCTGCTGCTCCTTCTAACATCTAAATCAAATCCTCTCTTATTGTAGTGGGCTGACGAAGCAGTTTCCAACCACCAGCTCTCAGACATGACTGCAGGGAAATCATTTTCTCTCTAAGGGAAAATGGTTGCACTGGTGTTTCAGTGTTAACACATTCAGTAACTGCATTAGCAGAAGCATAGTTAGGCAGAAAGCTCTGTTCGGATGAGGGATCTTTTAAATTATTGACAAGTCCATGAACAAAGGCCCCCAGATGATGTTTTGGCATTGTCTGATACCTATGGTTCTTCATTGTTCCTTATATGGTTCTTCTGTCTATAAAACAATAACTTTGGTGATTGCCAACGTGATGCATCTGGTCTTCACTCCAGATAAATTTGTTTTTCCCAGACCTGTTAGTCTGGGAAAATGTTTTGCCTATGCAGAATAGCTGCTTTGCATGAAAAGGTATTGGATGATTTCGGTATTTGTATTAGAAAGGAAGAGGGGTAAGGTAAGAAGGAGGCAGTTGTAACAGTTTGACCAGTGGAAGAACAGTGATACTGCTTCTAGTGAATCTAGCAGAGAGCATCTGGTAGACCCAGCTGGACTGCTATGTTGTACTCAGGTGGAGTAGTTTATATTTTGGCATGATCTTCAGTGTTTATTCAGTATGTCATGTAATGGTTTGCTACAATTCCATCACTTAGGTTGGTGTGCTGCACTTTTCATGCCATAGAGACATTACACACTCCTTTAGTGCTAAGTTGGTGATTTCATATCAATATGCAAATTGATCAGAAATTTGCAAAGGGTGGAGGAAAGTCGAGTCAACAGTATTCCAGAAAAAATCTTTGCATTTTTTGAGGACAGGTTCTACACACTTGAAAAGACAACTTGGTTTTTGTTTGTTTCCATGATAATCTTAGTTTCTGTAATAAGGCACAGCAGGTAGGAAGATTCTGTACAGATTTCAAAAGAAAATGTTCATCTGTACAATAAAGCTTATTTATAAGTAATGGTGCATTGTATAATAAGATTACCTTCATAAATAAAACTTCTAAATGCCTATTTTGGAAGTCATTCAACTCTGAAAGAAGTTGAACAGATATATTTGTTAATTAAAAGTACGTTTGCAGAAGACCATGTATAGCAAGAATGAATGCATGTGTAATTCCCCACAAGGTCTAAACAATAATATTTAAAGAAGCTTCTCAGACAAAATGAAAAATAGAGAAATCCCAATTTGGATCCAGAATTTATATGGTCTATTTGTTGACTCTTCAGTATATTGGAATGATTTTTCATACTTGCAGTAGGAAAGCTGTTTGATTATGATTTCAGTCATTTGCTGACTTGAAGGCTGTATATCATCTACAATTCTAGTTCACCTGGGCCTAAGTCTTCCAACTTGTTTTCAGAACACTGACTTTGTTGCTGCACTAAATTGGAAAGAGTTTGTATTTTAGCACATGACAGAAAAGACTGTGATTCCAGGGTATGCAAGGTGGTTTTTTTCTGTGCATCACTTAAATATCTTAATAGTTTCTTTTTATCTGTCAGCAAATTATGCACAAAGTAATTTAGGAAGCAATTTGCAATTAATTAGGAGGACCTGTACTGTATACTAAATATGAAAAAGAAGGAAAGATTGGAAAGAAGAAATTACCTTAATGTGCAACATTCTGCTTCTAGTTCTACAGCTCATATCCATCACTTGATAAAAGTCAAGACCAGCTTCTTCGAAGGTTTTATTTTGTAACTGACAGAGGTTTTGTCTTCAAATTGTTAATATATTTAATCTGCAATTTAAAAATTAAAAATGACTACAGCTCTAAGACCTACTTACATATGATTTATTTTCACTGTTGCCTGTTCTCCATTGCAATTTTGCAACCCTATCCCAGCTGTCTACTTTTCCTGCTCACTTATTGAATGCCTACTGTGCTTCTAGTTGGCTGTTGATTGCCTATCCCTCCTTTTGGTTTGTCCATACCATAAACTCATTACTGACTTTTTAGTTGCTGAGTGTTATTTTCTTTGGTCATTGGGTTGTGTTAGTATAAGAATTTTCACAGATTCTCTTACCACTTCAGTCCTATTTCCTTTTGTTACTTGTTGGTCCCCTAATGTACAGTCTTGAATTTTTGCTTTAGGTCATTCAAGCTGGTGGGGTCTTTTCTCAGTTTAGGCTATTTTTCTGTTGAATATGTTCGTCACTCTTCTAACTTGAGGTCTGGGGCACTCCTTTGACTCAAATTTTACTCACTCTGCACAGATTCCTGCAGGTTTCATTATGTCTTATACTTCTTGTCTTCCATTTCCACTGTTTATTCTTTTTGTGATATTTAGTCAGTAACAATGCTCAGGTGTTAAAATAGCTTGACACTGAAATTCCACAGGTGTATCCCTAGGATACCTCATTAATTAAGCGGCTTAAATAAATTAAACAAGTGCTATAGAAATGAGTTAGCTGAGAAGACATTTTCCCTTTTGGTCCCATGTCTTTTGTTCGAAAGTATATTTCCTTTGGGAAATGTGAGGAGAACCTATATTTTTCTCCTTCCTTTGCTGGTTGAGTAGCAGTATAGAATTGAAAAAGCCAGCATTGATTCTGGGTGTCATTGTTTTCAGCATGGTCAAGAGAAGTCTTTTCTATGCTCTCGTCACCTGCCACTGCAATTTGAAATTACACCTTTTAAATATTCATCTGTACAGCCCCAATCTGTGTTTAGTTAAAGGTTCCTTCTATTGGTTACACTTGTTTGGTGTTTGACTACATCCTTCCTTTTGTGTTTTCTGCATCTGTTCACTTCTCTGTCCTTTTTTAAGTCTGTAAGTTTGGAAACTCCCTATTCTAAAGCAGAAGATCTTAACAAAAGAAAGAGCATAATAACTAGGTGACCCTTTTGAATTTAACATCTGTGAATTATATATAAAATGTATTCAGGCAGGATGCCTTTCTTTTCACCTGGGTATTTTTCATATAGATGTGGAGTTCCTTTCTGAAATGGTGCATGAGAGCAGAGAAATGTTGGGAAGGTGAAGAAGTTCTGAACACAAATTCTAGCACCTTACAAATGGTGCTAAGGCCTAGCCAGTCTTGGCCACAGGCCCAGAGTTGTTTGTCTGCTCTACTGGTAGCATAATAAAAGGGTAAAATCATAAAATGTCATGCTATTTTTGTTAAATGCCATAAACCAAGGCAGCATCTAGCTGCCACATGTCCTTTTCCAGTAACTGCATTTCATTACCAAACCCATGAGCAGGGTTAATACCTTTGCTAACATCACTCATGATGAATACTGAGTTTCAGAACTCTAAAGCTGCAAAACCACTCAAGTCCATACAGTTGTCAGCTGCACAAGTAAATAGTGTCTTGCACCTGGAAGGTTATCCCATCATGAGCACAGCATCAGACAGCTAAAAAAATGGGGTTTGGGAGATGTTAGATCTGGTTTTAGGCAGCACAACTGTGAAACATGCACCAACTATGTCCAATAGTATAAAACACCAGTTTGGTTTTATTGTTTCTTTCCAACAGAGCTAGTGTTGTGTATTGTCCTGGGTTCAGCAGTAGCAGTCATGTTTCTCCTCCTTGGTAGCTGGTGCAGTGCAGTGTTTTGACTTTCGGCTCGGGAACAGAGCTGATAGAGATGTTTTGGTTTGGCCAAGGACTTTGTGAGCCTCATGCTCTGCCAGGGAGGAGGGGAATCCAGGAGGAAGCAGAGACAGGACACCTGACCCAAACTGACCAAAGAGGTATTCCATACCACAGCACGTCATGCCCAGGATGTAACTGGGAGTGAGCCGGAAGGGCTGGCAGACGGCAGGGTTGGAGGAGGTATTGGTCGGAGCTTGGTCGGGCTTGGGGGGCGAGTTATCGGTCAGCGGGTGGTGAGGTGTTGTATTCTGTTCCCTTGTTATTTCCTTTATCATTATTATCATTGGTGGTAGCAGTAGTGATTTGTGTTATACCTTAGTTACTAAACTGTTCTTATCTCAACCCGTGGGAGTTGCATTCTTTTGATTCTCCTCTCCGTCCCTCCGAGAGCAGGGGGAGGGCAAGAAAGGGGGGGAAGTGAGCGAACGAATTACCTGACTGGGTTTAAACCACGACATGTATCAAACTGTTTCTTAGCTCTTTGTTTAATCATCTTTATTAACAAAATGACTCAAGCAGTTTTGCTGCATGGGTAATAAGAATATAAATTAAATTAATACAAATGGATTTAATTTGAGGAAATACAAAGCTAGTATTTGATCAAACGGCAAAACTGTAATGTTAAGGTTTGCAGCATGTGAACTGAGCAGAAGCATTGACATGTTCCACTCTCTGCTGAGAAGATCTAGGCTCAATGTTTCAGGTAACACTACACCATTTAATTGTGACTCTTCAGACATATTGTATTCTAAAAGCTCAAAACCCAACTGCAGTATAGAAGAAAAATTAAGTGTCATTTGTGTTGTGTTTTTGAAGACATCTGAGGCTCTTGCTGGGCTGCAGTGGGATTCCATAGAGATACCCAAGGTATGTCCATCCCATCAGGTGTTCTAGTACACAAAGCCATGCCATCCCAGCTACAGCTCTGTAGTGTAACACCAAACCCAAGACAATAATGCTGGGGGTGTCATTAGCTGAAGTGCAGTGTGGTAGAGGCAGAGCTATACTGCTCCTGGGTCTGGAGTTACTGTGATTTTTCCCTCCTTTTTTTTTTTTTTTTTTCTGCCTTCAGCAATCAATAAACTTGTCGCCTTTCTTTCTTGATTAAAGGTAAAACTTTGGTTAGTTGGCCTGTCACGTTTCTCAGTGAGAGCTTTATATTCATACCTGAAGGTGGAGCTCCAAGCTCATCTTCTACTAAGACAGCTGCGCTAGTGTTACAGAGCAAGGAAAACCTTAAAAGACCACTTCTAAATACAATATCCAAATTGTAAAATTTTACAGAAGAAGATGTTTAAAGTTTTACAACAGAATGTTTTCAGTTTTCGAAATAATGAGAACTGATAGCAGTTTGATGGTTAAAAAAACATGTTCTTTGCTACCTTTGGTAGCTCAATCATCTCAGTGGAAGCAGTTTCTTCCCGTTCAGGTACCTTATTTTGCCTTATAAAATTTTAAGTCTTACTCAGGAAAAGGTAATAAGGTATATTTTTTTCTTCTTTTTAATGTCTGCTCTATTATGAATGTTTAGTGTATTAAACATGAAGCTGTAACTTGCTTCCTGATTAAAGGATATGTCTTGAGATACATTTTTGCCTATGAAACTGATCTGATTTTCTGCTGTGACATATTATAGATGCAGTAGACATCAAAGCCTGGATCACCTCTTTGCATTATATACATCCATCATTCAGCAGGAAGTAATTTCAGAATCACCACTGTCTCAGTGAGCAGTGTGAACTACCTCAGGCTTAATGGAGGGATATGAATTCTGTTATGAGAAGAACTAATGCAACCATTGAATGGATGTTGTTAGTAATTTTTATGATTAGTTTAATTATTTCTTTCTGTGAGGACTGAGAGAGCTGAATTTGGGTCATAATGTGGGAGTTTTCAGATGTTTTCACCTGTTGCAAGTGTTCACTGAATGTTTCCAATTGCCTTTATTTTTTATTATTGTTTAATCAGAAGAAATGAAAAGAAATACCTGTTCTTAATAGATGTTGCTGGAAGAACTTTGATTTTGCCTTGTTTTTTGTTTTTTGTTTTTTTTTTCTTTCTAGTGAGATTTTTTTCCATTCAAATATAAAGACACAAATACTGCAGTTGAAAGGAATCCTCTCTCTATACTGACTTCATCCATCCTTCTCCAGGAGAGTAATGGTGAAAAGCAGCTCTTGTTGTGCTTGGAAGAATGGAGGTGAGTAAATCACTGCTATTCATGAAGAACACCCTATGCATAGCCTTGGCAGTGTAGGTACTGGTCAGAAAGATGCATTATTGGCTCCTTCAATGTTCTTTCAGTCTATTTATGTGTTATACTATAAACCAAAACAATTTCTTCTGGGACAAGTGGATTTTTAAGAACAGACAGAGCATGCATTTTGAATCAATCACGTTTCATTTTGCAGTGCCTTTAATGTTGATATTGCCCACTGACTGAATTATGCTGTCAAAAAAAGTGCATTCTTTTCAGGGTCTGGTTTGTTTAATTAGTTACAGAAATGTCCTTGTACTAAATGGTACTACATTTAGCTGGTTTAAGGACCACTTTTGTGTCCAGAATAAACATCTGGAAGAAAATGAAGCTGTCCACTGGGCTTAGCTGTGTAGTAAGGAAGGACTAACTTTAAATAAGAGAAAAATAAATAAAGCATAGTCAAAGTGGTAACTGAGAGAGGTAGAATAAAGGCCTGAATAGTTGCAAATGAAGGGAGAAGTGGAAAAAGACTTAAAAATCCATTAGATCGAGGAAAAAATGTTTGTCATATTTTGCAGCAGCAAATTAGATTAGCAAATAAATAGATTTTGTTATGTGATGTGCATGTAATGTGACCATTAGGCATTTGGACAATAAACAGTAAGAATGCTGGGAGCCATTAGTACTGATAGTAGATTTTTTTTTTTTTCTCTTTATTTAAAGTACTAAGCATTCTGATGATAACTGTTAACTGCTGCCTATGAGCCATTTATATTTATTGAGACAATGAGACTGTTCAAAGTCAGTGAAATGGTTTTTGTCAATTAGGAAAGAGTAAAATGGCTGGGAAAAAAAAAACCCGACGTCACAGCTACATTCGTTCTGTCATGTGTCTTGTCTCTATATATGTGCTAAAGGTTTAAAGTTTAATCAAAACCCTCTGTGATAAGGTCCAACCCCTACTTGTGGATCAGGGGGTCTTTAGCAAACTTTCCCAAGTGTCTGCATCTGTTCTGAAGTCAAGCAAAAAACTACAGGGATTTTTCAGAAACTTAAGGTTGCCTGGACATAATGCAGAGATTACATATAACAAAATACGAGGGAAGGTAAAGAGCTTGAAATGGTAAGAGACTGGGAATTGAGGACTTTTCAAGCAGAGCAAAGGTGGGTAGGATGTTGTCAGAAGACACAAAAAAATCCCACTACCCTCTGGCATTAGTTTTATTTACAGTAGTTGTTCCAGTCTTTTGAACATGAGAAATAGAGCCTACCACACTGCTAGAAAGATAACAGAGCTCTTGCTGTTTAAAGTTTTGAAGGGCACTAAGATTTCCTGAATGTCAATATGCATAAATTGACAGTGTAGTGAAACAAACTTAGATTCTTAGAACACACACACAAAAAGTGCTTCTTCTGAAATTAGTGGCCAGTCTGGTTTTGAGAACAGGAGGGAAAATTTGGGATAGTAAGAGTATGAGGGAATGGCTTCTCCCAACTAATCAGTGACAGCTTGATCACATAGCTGGAATGTAATGGAAAGTTTGTTTTCACAGGTATGCAGACTTGTTACTGACATGTCTTTGACATTAAAGAAAAAAACAAATGGCACTCTAGTGCCACTATTTTTTTTAATTTTTTAAACTTTTTTTTAATATAGTTTGTATAGATAAAGTGCACAGAAATGTATATTTTACGTTGAATTGACATAGACAAAAACTTTCTATGTGTCCACCCAAGGCTGTAATTTTAGGGAAGATTTTGGCCAAACCAGTTTTAGTACTAGCATGGAGACTAGGAGTTAAATCTTGCCATCTCAACTCTGTTTTCTTTCTTTCTTATCCTGTTTTTTGTCTTTAAGGACTTCTCTTGTACCATGCTTCACTTCAGTAGGACATAAAAATCAAGGCTTCTTGTACTTCTAGGAAGAAGATCCGGTATTTTCCCTTTTGCCACCTCTGTACCACAGGTTAGCTGATTCCATCTTCACTTTCCTCTGATCTAAAGTTCAGGCTGCAGAGCCTCGTGATTGCTGTCAAAACCATGCTGTCCTCTAGACACAAGATTCACCTAGTCTGTCTACCCCACTAAATTGTTAATTTTGGTCTATAACTTACATCAAAGGTATGGATATTAGGGATTTGTGACCTGTGTTAAAATCCTAGAGACTGGTTAGGTCTGTTCTAATCTTTTCATGTTCTCTTATAGCTTTTCAAAAGGGCTAGGACAGGCAAATATATCATGCCAGTGTGTTTCATGCTGATAATGCCTGGAAGCAAATGTATGCTCTGGGTGCAAAGCCATGTCAAATCTGTCTTACGGGGCTGATGCTAGACTGTTAAAATGTCAATTTTACTCTTCCCCTGCAGAATAGATGTTTCTGAGGCACTTTTTGGAATGGATGTATTGATATATGGGTAGCTTCTGGGAAAGAGCAGAAACTCCAGAACTGCCATCAAATCAAAAGAGTTAAAAAAAAAAAGAAAAAAAGAAAGTGAGGAGATCCTGAAAGCTAAGCCTACAAATCAGATGGGGGAGGGTGGGGGTGGGGTGGGGAGAGGAAGGAGGAGGAGAGGAAGTGATTTGTTAAAAACATATTAAAGATTTTTTTTTTCCTCTCAAATAAATGTTCCCTTAGTTTCAGAGTGTGTGATATGGAGTATCTGAGTGGTTACAGGAATTTACATTCTGAATGTTTTTCCCCAAAAGAAGTGATAAACCCCAGGGTTACACAGTATAGCCAGTTTGTCTCTTTCAGTTACTTTTTTGACCAAATTCAAATACGTGACATGATGGTGGTATTCCACAGATTTACTGTATGTGCTAGCTTAAAGTGTGTGACTTCAACTGTATAGTATTGATCATGATGTAGAAACAGAAATTGAATGTTTTTTCTTCCATCTTGATCTGTAATTATTGAGTATTGTAGATTGTCTGTACTGCTTTTTGAGAAGATGGTGATTCTGTTACTGGCTTGATGTTTTTTGAATTGAGCACTTAACTGTGGTTGTTGTTTTTTTGTGTCCATTTGCATTGTGGTAAGTTCCCTGTATGCTTTTTTTTTTTTTTTTAGTGTGCTTGGCCTGCAGCAATGCCATGTGGAATAAAAGTCACTATGATAACAACAAAACAATTAAGGATCTATTCCAAAGTCTATAGAAGTCACCCAAATGGCTCCCATTTAGGACAGCTGGCATTGCATTATGCACCACCAAAATAAATACCTGTTGAAATAATTTCCCTTCAGAAGCCCTTATTCTATGATATGAAGTTATGATCATTAACAACATCCTAGAATATATGCAGGTCCTTTAGGTAAATTTATGAACTAGTCTTTAAAATTTGATAGCAAAGAGATAAGTTATGCATCATTCATCCCTGCAGTCTGCAAAATAGTCACTACTGGGACCCCTTTTGCAGGATCTGAACCCTATGAAATTCTGTGAAATTTTTTTATTTGTTTTATGCTTAATGAAAGACAACAGTAATTTTTGCTATCTTCCTGTTAAAGCTTTTAGCTGTAGACCATTGTTTTCTAATGACAAAAATAATTAACACTAAGACATGTTAATGGCTATGTTATCAGGTAATGGTGTCTTCATTAATGCATGGCTCTAATCTCTGCAATAACTTTGTCAGTAGCTGCTGGTAGAAGGAAAATTTAGGGAGGAGGGAATGGTTTGATATACCGATTGTCCAAATTCATTAACTGCATAAAACTCAATCGTGTCTACTTGACGGTGAGGCTACATCACAGATCTTTAAAGGCCAGGCCTGAATTCCCATGAATTTACAGTAGAAACTCTCAGTCACGTCTGTTCCAGTTTTCTATGTATATAAATTTTTTGAATTCAAATGTTATATAACTGATCAGTGAGGGTTTATTTGAATATCTAGGGGGTTATAGAGACTAATGTGCTAGAATAAATTCTGTGTTTGTATTCTGAATTGAATTTTGTGTCAGCACCTTGTCTCTGCAGTGGCCTGAATCAGACTGTTAGACACTGGGCCCTAGAGACGAGCAGAAAGAATTAAATCTAATCTGGTTGTGAATTCCAAATGTCAGAGGAATGACCTTTTTTTTTTTTTTTTTTTATAAAATGTGATTTTTCAGAATTGTCATGTTGCCATGGAGAGTGTGATGTAGAACTTAAAGGGATTTAGAGAAACTATTAACATTGTCAATGTGCTAGTGGCTTTTAGCAAGTTGATGTTGTATATGACCTTTTGAACTATATATATGTGTGAGTATGTATATAGTATATAGGTATGCATATAAGTATGTTTCTTCTAAAGAGAAGAAATGCTTTTGTGAAGCTACTGTGGCTGGGAAAGCAACAGTATCTTGTAAATCAAAGTACACGTAAGTCATACAAATCGTATGCTATTAATTCTGTAGTTGACAGAGAGAAGCAAACCAGGGAAATCCTCATGTAACTAGTTTTGCTATTCTTTGTTTAAATTTTTTGGTTGAGGGTCCTTATATATTTTTGCTCCTTTGCCTGTTTAACTTCCAGCTTTTGGCCATTCTCCTGCAAATTCTAGTTGTAATTTAAGCACTAAAATAAGAAGGAATTTTTGCTTGCCTATGTATTACGCCGATTAGGTATTTACTAAGCTGGAGCTGCATGACAGAATTTGTATAACTTTTCTTTAGCTGTAGGTATTTGTTTTCTAAATGAAATAGTCGCAGCTTGCTACTTATAAATAACATCATTTCTGTTTCTGATGCTTAAACTGCATAAGTTTCCATTGTAAATACCTTTTTGATTACAGTGTGAAGAATGTGTACTGGTGTCCAATAACTATACTTTTGAGCATTTAATCAGAGGTATAATATTCTAAAGCAGTGGCTTAAGGTGAAAGCAACAGGCTTTTTGGTTGGGGTTGGGTTTTTATGTCAATCTGCAGCCTCCCTGCCTTAAGTAAGGAATTAGGTACTGAAGTATTCTGTCCTTTCACCCAATTTGCCTAAATATTTTCCCCAAACTCTGAAGAAAACCCAACCTGAAAGCCTAGCATCCAAGACCAAAAAGTAGAAGCAGTTTGAAAGGAAACATATATAGGTGTGAAGGGTTTTATTGCATATTTTTTTTCTGGTAGTAACATCTGTCTTGGGTGGTTTCCTCTAGTTTTATAGAAAACCATAGTGATCTGTCATTGGTTTTGTTCGTGAAAGTGAGTGTTACCACTTACTCCTGTGATTCCTAGAGTGATGTTTTTCTCTCATGTTGTCAAGTGAAGTGTACATCACTTTAAGAACTACTGTAATCTTCAATGTAAATCTACTGCTGCTTTTAAAAGAAACTGTTGTATCAGCAGATAAATACTTGCCGCAAATGCTCTGGTGGACAACATGATGGGAAGACTACATGATGGCTTTCTCTGTGTGCAACTTCTGTGTTTACCAGGTTGCATTTATGTTTCACAATTGAACCACATGTAACACTTCAGTACTTTTGTTAGTCTACCATGTAGGGAGTCACTGGAGATTTATTTTTATTTGCACCCTGACATTTAAATATTTTTAGATGTCTTTTCAAGCCTTTTCCTGGTTTCCAAATGCTCAATACTGTTGATTTTAGTATGTATAAGCAACTATACAGTTGTATTTGCTGGTTTTGCTGACATTTTAGAAAACATTTTTTTTTTTCTTTACTGCTTTATACTAAAAGATTATTAATACTTCATTCATCAACTGTTCTGTGTGTGATTGCTCCTGAAGAGCTCTCAAAATCTGGCTTTTTGCTACTTATTTTCATTAGTGCTTAATTAACAGAGGAGATGAAAATTAAAATCTTCAGCCCACTCAAGGATGAGAAACTGCTTTTTAGAAGAGGGATTCAGAACGTGGTCTGTATTTTGCCAAGTGAGTTGCAAAATGCTGTAAATTTATACCAACATTTTCTGTATAGATTAGAAATACCACTGCTTCGTGTCAAGAAGAAAATGTGGGCCATCATTTTAATTTGTAATCTATAACTTTGCTGGATTCAGAAACGATAGTAAATGCCTGAGAAAACTGTTAGTAAGTTTGGAAGCAAGGATTGGCAAGTTAAAATTATCTTCCCTCTGTGCCCAGTCTTCTCAGCTAATATATTACTGCCTCTACTCAGTATAACATCATTTACCTAATTCAATGTTATAAATAGGGTGCAAGTACTTGTGGTGCAAAAGAAGCTTGGAAGCAAAGCAATTTCCTGAGCTTCTTGCTTTGTTAGTTTGTTGACAAGTAGCTTGAGAGAGCCAAGCTTTTGCAACAAAAGTACTAGGCTTACATAACTGACATCATATCATAGCTACCCTTATTTGTCTTACTTTAATTAATACCTCAGGGTTTGACACCTCCTCTGATTTCCTATAATAGAACTAAAGGAATTTAGGGAAAAAACAAGGACTTAAGATAAATGTCCTATAGGGGAATTGGCTGTCACACTTTTAACGATTTAGAAGGATCAGAATTTGGTAGCCTACTTCAGGATTGTTGATCATTTTAGTGCCAAATTGATCCAAATTTTGTGCCAAATTGATCTAAATTTAGTCAGTAATACTGAAGTTGTAAATCGTTGCTGTGCTTACCCAACTAAGTGACTAGACATCATGGTATTAGTTGCTTGCAAAAGAACATATAGCTTTAATGTTCCATGGAAACAACAAATGTTATGGATTGAGGTGAAATGAGACTCAGAATGATAATGAAAGGGTTGCCTATGATGGATTTGAGGTACAGACTCAGAACTATATTATGACGTGGGGGCCCTGATGGATGCCAAGTGGAACATGGGTCAGCAAAGTGTCCTTACCATGAAGGTTAATGATATCCTGGGCTGCCTTAGGAAAAACATTGCCAGCAAGTCCACAAAGGTTGTCCTTCTAATTTATTTATCAGTGATGTGGTCACATCTAGAGTGCTTGGTCCAGTTCTGTGCTCCCCAGTACAAGAGAGACATGGACATACTAGTGAGAGCCCAAAGAAGGTCCAAGAAGATGATTAAGGGACTGGAGCATTTCACAGGAAAGGCTGAGAGAGCTGGGACTGTTCAGCCTGCAGAAGAGAAGGCTCAGGGGAATCTTAGCAATGGATATAAATACTTGACAGGAGGGTGAAAAGAGGATGGAGTCAGGCTCTTTTCAGTGTCAGGATCAGAGGCAACTGGCACAAACTGCAACACAGGTGACTCACTCTGAACATCAAGAGATGCTTTTTGACTGTGAGGATGATCAAACACTGGCGCAGGTTGCTTGGGGGTATTGTGGAGTCTCCATCATTGGTGGTATTCCAAAGCCACCTGGACATAGTCTTGGGCAACCGTGTCTAGGTGGCTCTGCTTGAGCAGGAGTCTGGAGCATATGATTTCCAGAGGTGCCTTCCAGCCTCAACCCTGCTGTGATTTTGTGAAAATTCACATAGAATCCATTAGTCGTTCTTGAGACTGGCTGCCTCTTTACAAATTCCCCAATCAGGAACTCGTATGAACCCATAATGATGTTATGGATCAGATACTCTTTTTGACCTCCATGTGTGATTTTTCTTGTCTGAAGTTTATGTGATTTCAAGTTGCATAGCTGTTGGAAATAATTGACATGAAAGAAGCAACTATATGTCATGGTTGCAGAAGAAACCAGTGTGTTAAAGTCACTACAGGTCAGATAATGTAGCACACTTAGGGTAGCCCTTTCTTACTTTAAATGACTTGAACATATTTTTCTGTACTTAATTGATACTGAGGGGTTTTATGGGAAATTTAATCAGTCAGGCTTTGCCAGTTTTCAAAAACAATGCTGTGGAACAATATTTATGTGATATTAAACCACTAGGAGTTACCAGAAAAGCTAATTAAAGCAGAATTATTTGCTAGTTTAAAACTATATTACATTTTTATATTTCATTCATGTCTGAGTAGTTAAAATATGTGTAGAGGAACATCAAACCAGCGCACTATGTATATGTGTATATATTCTACATATTTAGCTTGTGTAGTGCATCATGAACCCGAATTAATTTGATGTGTAGATTTTTTTGTAAATAAAGAATGAAGTATGTGCAACAAACAGGATCACAGGTAATTAAATGCGTACTGCTTGGCTTGTTTATTGCCAGTGCAAGAAATTGTTCCATATCAGCTGATAAAGGCTTAGTATATGGCTCATTATGTATGTTTGTTTCAACTAAACTCTTTAAAATGCAAAATTAATTTTTATATAGCTTCATAATATTAACACCCTTATTACAGCATGGGAGTACATACTTTGCAAAAGATGACAAGGGGCTAATGTTATTTATGGCATTTAAAATATGACTCCCAATCTTCAGGAGTTTTTGGTTATTTTACAGATAGGGATGTTATTATTGACCTAGAGATGGAGCAATAGGAAGGCTGGTCTCTGCACTGGGGACAGAAGTGATAGATGGTCTGGAAGATGCATTTGGTTTTCCGGGGTAAATATATCTATAAATGCCAAATAATTCCTTTCCTCATGCTGTAGATATCTCATTCAGTAAATAATATATTTCTGTCAAGCATTTTCATTTTGCAGCAGACTAAGAGCTTAGTGTTTGATGAAGAAAATTGAGCTTATTCTTAAATGTCTTTCTTATAATTAGTAACAGAGTTATAAAAACAATACAAGTAAAAAGCAGCCTGTGATATGTTTTTGTGTGTCTTTTTAAAAAAAACAAAACAAAACAAAGCAACCCCCCCCCCCCCCCAAGCTCTATTGCTGCAAGAGATTGTTCAAATGATTGTTGGTATATGTATGCCTATAAATCCAAAAAGCTCCTGAAATTTTCACTGCCCAGAGGTATGCAGTTTCTGATGGAAAACCTGATTTTAAATAACAAATAATGTAAAGATGCTGAAGCCAGAAAGAAGTCATGGTGACTTACCTGACAATTGTGGGATCTGTCTTTTATTTTTTATTTTTTTTCCAGAACACATGCTGATATCCTGTTTTGATCCCTTTTCTTGGAAGCATTGTAAGTAAAGTAAGCACTGCATGTAATAGTCACCCTTTTATTGAAGTGAAGTCTGTATGAATAATATATGCTAAGTTGAAAATAATATTGATATTGATATACTCATCCTAATGCTAAGTATGGTTTTGATGTTTTAAGTATGACATAGCAAATGTTTCTCAGATATTCACATTTTAAGTGAGGAGATATACTGCAGCAAATATGGAAAATATTAATCACAGAGCCTCACATAGGTAGTCTTGAAATGGTTTCCTTATCTAGCTTGAGTTGTTTCAGTGACAGCATTGCATGTCATGAGTTCAGGTGAGAAGTCCTTTCCTGAAATTGGTTAGATACAACCTGGGATTTAAGCAGAAGGACCTCCAAAGATTTGAGCTGGTGTTATCCCCACTTATTCCAGGGTCTGATGCCTATTTACTGACTGTCACAGCAGTAGTTTGAGTTTTTACCATAGACAGCTGTGCAGATCAGGATCAGGTGTCTGCTGAAATAAACGTTTGCTTTTTTACCCTAAGCTTGTCCCAGTGTTTTACGGAGAAATGTACACCGACAAATACTGACTTATGAGCTGTTAGTGTCTGTTAAGCTGATATTTCCATGAAGTCTTGCAGGTTTGATCTCTGGAAAAAACAATTCTCTCAATTTGAAAATTGAGAAGGGGTGGATTGACCCTGGCCAGCAGTTAAAATCCCATGCAGTCACTTGCCCATAGCAGGATGGGCAAAAGCAAGAGGTAAAGGCTGAGATAAAGAGAATTTAATAAATGAAGGGAAAAAACCCCAAACCCCAGGTGTCACTTACCACCTCCTGCTGGCAGACCAGTGCCCAGCCAGTCTTTCAGCAAAGGCTACTTTGGTACAACTGGCCTCTGCCAGTTTTATGGCTCAGCATGATATTATATGGTATGGACCATTGATTTGATCAACTTGAGTCAGCTGTCCCGGCTGTGCCCCCTCACAACCTCTTGCCTAGCCCTAGCCTACTCCCTTGAGGTGGCAGAGTAGAAAACTGAGGTGGCTTTCGTGCTATGCAAGTGCTTTTAGACAGCTTCTAGAACACTGTTGTGTTATCAACATTTTTTTGGCTGTGAATGTAAAACACAGCTCCACATTGGGTACTGTTGAAGGAAATTAGCTTCAACCCAGCCAGACCAAATACAAAAAACAGTGCCGTTTATTGTGGAAATTAGAAAGACAGGTCACTTGGGAAACTCCTGAAATGTTATGAATTTGTCCAGTAGAAAGAAGCTTGAGAACCAAAAATTGCTACAGAAGCTGTCTTTCTTAAAAACAGCAGGACGCGTGAAAATATTCAGGAGCCAGAATTAGCAACTTTAGTTTTGGTAGGGTTTCATATTACTCTAAATAAGATTCTGGTTCTTGGAGTATGTACTCATGGAGTGACCAGATTGCTTGTGAATAGATACTTGAGACTTGTTAGGGATTAGTTCCATGTATTTGACAGTTGCTGTGGAACATACATACATAGATATAGTGAAAGGGCCCCAAGATCTTGCTATTAGATAATTAACTCTCCATAGAACTCACCATGTTTGTGTTGTAACTGAGATGAAGGAAGCAAAGTTGGATGTGAGATATGGGATTGGTCAAAGGTGTGTTTGAAGACCTCTGAGCTGGTCATTCATGAAGATATAGATGGAGAAATGGGAAGAAAATTGATCTTTTTCTTGCAAAGTCACACGTTTTGCCTTGCTACTGTGGTGGGAGGCACTCCTATACACGGCTTGAACTTTTGCCTAACCAAACTGCTTTTCTCTAAAAACAGTGGCTTTGCCAATTGCTCTGCTCCCTTCAAAAAACTAACACAGGTGAAAACATAGCTACAGTTACAGAAATATTTGCTTTATAAAATATAAATATGTGCTTTATAAAATAAACAATATGGAATAATTATGCCAAATATCTAGTCTCTACAGGTAATGATAAGAAGAGTGACCTCATATAAAAATGAGTAAAACCTAATGAAAAATGAAGAAAACCTAATAGGAATAATTGTCCCCCTGGAACAAATTGCCACTTTACACAAAACCTCAGTAATAAATCTCACAGTGGCAGGTTTGGCATTGTTTTTGGAACATAAGGAACAGCTGGCACCTCAGCCTAAAACATTGGCATTGTTTGGTTTTCTTTTTTTTTTCCTTTTTTTTTTTTTTTTTTTTTGTAATAAGAAGAAAGAGACAGATGTCCTGGAAAAGACTTCAATAGTGTGTTCATTCATAACAACTTGGTGTTTTTTGAATTTCAAAGTAGACACAACTGCTTTCTCCTATTGCTATGAGAGTACAAGCTATGGGTTATAATTGCTTTTTCACAAAATTTCCTCTGAAATAGGAATGCTGGTGATCATCTGAAGTAATGGCCTGCATGGTGGAGGGAATAGAGGCTACCTTGGCTTTAATACGAGGAAGGCAGAATGGGCACAGAGGCACAGAAGTTGGGAGAGACTCTTGGCTGACTCCAAACCAGCCTCCTGCTCTGAGGGGTGACTTTTTTGGTCACAATGACTTTTGTGGGGAAACTGTTGCATTGAGATTAAACAGCAAGTCCCTGGGGGGAGATAACTAGACCAATGAAATACCAGTAGCAGAAATTTAGAACAAATAGCGAAATGCAGTTCCCTTAATACATCAGTCATCGCATATGTAGCAGTACAATATAAAGTATTAGAGCGACCAATTCTGCTACTTGATTTCAAAAGGTGATGCAACTGCAATGGGCTGTTTTTGCTGTGAACTCACATACTTTTTAAAGGAAGCTCCACCAATACTATCAGTTATAGGCAGTTTTGTTAAGTCATTCTGTTACCATCTAATTCCAATTATTTCAAAGCCAGTGCAGTTTTATACTCCTAGGGAGGGTCCTGTTAGAGCCTTGTGTCTACCCACTTTTAAATGCATTCTTATTACAAAGACATATATAGTTCCCATTACACAACAGTGATATAAAGCATAAATATGTATATTTGTATAAAAATAGATAGATAATATAAACAAACATGCATGGGTATAATACTTCCTGAACTGCTTTTCATTACTTGCTGTCTAATGGTAGTGATGTTACGGGTATGGACATAGAATGTGATTTTTTTCAGAGAAAGAAGAGATTATAAGAAAATGAAATATACTAAAGAGTTGGCGCATGTTTTAATGACATTTTGTGAGTTCTGCTGGTATTTGTAAAAGTGTTTTTAATACTTTATTTTCCTATTTTCTTTTACTTTGAGAAAAGCTGCTAATGTTTTCTTGAGACAAAAAGCCATGGGAAAGTAGTAAAGGCTCTGGCAACAATCAAGACCTATTATTATACTTGCGTTTAATTCTGGTATGATTTATTTACCTATGTTTTTCTATTGGAAGAGTTTTGTTTCCACAAATAGTAGTTATTAATTTTTCTAACTGAAGACTGAAGTATTCAGTTTTCCTGTATTGCTATGATCACATTATTTTCCATGCTGGTTGTTGCCTGGCAATAACATGTTCTTTAGTGTTCTTAATAAAGGTGGCCATGCAAAATTCGTTTGTAGCGCTGTCGTGAATTAGAACAGTTTATTAAACTGTCAGCTCCTTCTGACTTCCTTTGCTAGTCATGTATCACTGCTTTGTATTTTTTAGGCATCAGTAAGTGTAAGCAACTGGTTGCTTCTTTGATTGAAGCTGCCAAAGAAACCCCTCAAAGCTGTACAATGAAACACCTGTATTATTGCCACCTGCTGCACTCTTCCACCAATGCCAGAACATATGGAGTCATTCAACTTCAGAGCTGCATTTTTTTTGGGTTTAGTCTAGGGTTTTCGCAGCTGGTGCTTATTTACAGGAGCAGCCATCTTTCCATCTACTTTCTGGAATATCTGGGTCTTAATCAGGCTAATAATAATTCTGGGGCCTTTGTTATTAATTTTTTTTTTGTGCAGGCTGAAGTGATGATTTGACTTCTATTTTTTTTAATGTGTCAGTATCCCTTGAGATTTTTTGACATTGGGCTTGTAAAGGTGACTTTTTTTCCATGTCATCAACACAACTTCTACCATACCAATGATCCTCTCATAAGCAAGTCAGTCTTCAGTCTTCAAATAACTCTGTCCTTTGTTCCACACATCGCCTATAGTCAGTTTAACATCTGAGGTGAGTGTTTTGCTCTCCCTATTTATTTATTATTTTTTTGGTTGTCAGTGATGTTTTGAGTGAGGATTGGTGGGATTTTGGACCTGAGTGGTAGATGAAGAAATAGTCCTTCAGTGGACATCCTCTTGGAATCTTTCTTTCAGTGTTTTGTTTCTCCTCTTGTGCAAAGGTTTGTGAGAATTGTTAATGTCTGTCTTGGCCTATCATCTGTGCATATGCAAAATAAAGTAGTTTTAGCATGTGTTCTCGGGAGTAACAGTAAGTGTGCCATCTGTCTTAAGAAATCTCTGCCCATCAGAAAGACAATATTACATGAATGTGCAAACTGGAGCATGCTGATTAGAGCATGTCACCCAAGTAGTGGTCCCTTAACTTAAGGAGGCTTTGACTTGAATGCTTTTTTTAACAGGAATATAATAGGAGTTCTGTGGTTTTAAGGAGAAAATTCTTTCAGGCTTTCTAAATCCTAGGTGTGACGTTTGTGTTCTATCTCAATATCTATTTGTAAATTAGAGGAGTCAGTGTTTAACTGGAATATATATAAACATTCGTATGTCCATGTTTTGTTGGAACTTCTCTGCTCTTCTGAAGATCAGTAGGAATGCTTAATAGGTGATGTACTGGAACACTTCATCCACTTGTACTGCATTTCGTACACTTTGCCCTTCATTGGGCCATGATGTGAATGGATAATCCTAAACATGATCTCTTTTGCGTTAATTTATTCTCCTAAGGAGTGTTTTGCTTTTATGTGAGATCTCTATTTCATTTCCATCAGATTACATCCGGTCACTTAAATCAAAAGTGACATGTCTTTAGTGAGATTTTAATAACATAGTCTGGCTCCAAACAGAACACATTCGAAGAAAATATTGCAAGCTGTGTTTTCCATGAGACTTGCACGCATCTCCTCATCCATATTCTCATACCACAGTTATAGCATCAGCTTAGGAAGTGATGAGCAGTAACTTGCATTTTGTGTATGTATTTCCACTACGGGAGTCTTGGTAGCTGAAAATAATTTTATTCCTGTTGGTAAGGAATCTGATGCATGGGTAGTTTTGTCCTATATTTCCTTTCCTTGATAAAGCTTAATTTTGAGCAGATGTTCTATGCCTTCAGAGTGACACTGTATAACTTTAATCGTGTGGTAGATGCTGTATGGGGTTTTTTGGGTATGATCAACACAGGTGTCGTAGGATATGTTGCTGTCAGTATCGGTTGGCAGTGTTTTACTGTTGGTGGTGTTTAGCCTGTCCCTGCAGAGTGAAACAGCAGGCTTGACAGGGTAAAAAGAGCTATTACCACTGCTGTTGCTGCCTCTGGCAGTTTTGTTAATCCAAGCTCTGGGTTCCTTTGACTTTTACTACAAGTGCCTGAAAATGAGTTTTCAGCTTTATTACAGCATTCTGGATTTTTTTTAAATTTTTTTTATTTTCCAAAATGTATAGTGTGTTTGGGGCACAGTTTTGTGTGAATCAAAATGGGTGTAAGCTATTTTGAGAAACAAGGGGAAACAATTTTTAAGATATGTATGTTGGTTTAGGAGGTGAACCAAAATCTAATTATTAATTTTTTTTTCCTCAATATATGTTGTCAAGATAGTAAGAAAAATATACTTTCTTCCTTTCTTCTCTGCAACCTATAATTTGAGATTTCTATACTTGTTTACTAAGACAAGAAGATTTTAATCGCAGAAGTGGTAACTTGTGAAGGAGGTACATTCTAAAAGTGAGAATTGACTTCCACAAAAAGGCCACAGGGCTCTGATTTGATATTTTTGGTAATAATGTAAGACTTATGACCTGAGGGTTATATTTTCCTCATGTTCAATTCTCTCTCTAAGTGTTTATTGCGTTTGACTTGAGTATAGGATGAGGGATTGGATAATATATTTTCCTTTCTCTATGACTCTGACTTCTAAAAACATTGTGGGAGGAATTCAACCTGCTGACATATCTATTGAAAAGTTGAAATGTTTTACAAAGAAAGTGTCAAAAAGGAAACATTTGGACTTTTCAGAGTGAAATGCCTTATTTTGAAAATGTTGTCTTAAAATGTGTCAGTATTGCCAAATTCTCTCTTTCATTAAGTGTAAGCTGCTTTGCCAAATTTGACTTGCATATGTGACTGTTTTTAATTCAAGAGAGAGCATCTGATTAATATACTATTCCCTGATGTGTTCTTTGAGCTTTAAAGACAAAGTCTGTCAGATTTTTCTTACTTTTTTTTCAATTGTATAGCATTCATCATTCCATTTGGTCTCCCTTATTTTCAGTATTAAGGAATATTAGCAATTATGACCATTATTTCTGCATATATAATTTTACTTTTTACTAATCGTATTATGACAGAAATTAAATAAAAACATTAACAAATAATGCTTAAAATTATCAGGGTAGGCATCCCTAGAAGGCCAGGCTTTCTAACTCTTGGAGCAAACCTGCTCCAGAGTGAGCTCCTCTCTCCATGGGCCACAGGTCCTGCCAGAAGCCTGCTCCAGCGTGGGCTTTCCACCCTTCTTTACAATGTTATTCCAACAGTGCTTCCATCAGTGCTGATGGGCTCGGCCTTGGACAGTGGCAGGTCCATCTTGGACCTTGCTAGCATTGGCTCTATCAGACACAGGGGAAGCTTCTGGAATCTTCTCACAGAAGCAACTCCTGTAGCCCCTCCACTACCTAAAGGTTTTCACACAAACCAATTACAGCTGGTTTTAAGATCAAACTTCTACCAGAAGCAATTGTTAATTAAGCTGCCACTTTGATGTAAAAAATAAATGGGAGTTTATGTCAGACAGCATTTTTCAATGAAGCTATTTTGAGGAAGCTTGTGAAGTAGTCACTCAGAGTATTGATGGTGCTTCTGGGAATGAGGATGGTAAGCGAATCAGTGCTATGCTACAGACACAGCCACTGTTAGCATTAGATATGCATCTACCTGCTTCCTTGCTAACTACTTCTCAGAGAAGTCTTATTGTCCTGTGACGTAAATAATGTCTACTGAAAACTTCACCTATACGAAAGAAGAGAGATTAATGGGTCATTAATGATATTTATCTCTGCTGAGCTGTATGGTACAGCAGAATCAGTTCATTTTGCCAAATCTTAGAAACTTCGATACAATCTGATAACTTGCAAAACAACATGTCTGGCTGCTTTAGCTTCCCTAGTAAGTTCTATACATGTGTGAATAAGCAGATGAACAACTTCAAAAGCATTTTATTAGAAAAGTGTGATAAATTTTGGTTATCCTTTTTTTTCCTTCACCTTAAAATTGATAATTTGTGAAGTTTACCATTCAATATTTCTTATTTTAGTTTTAAAATTTGCCATTTAGTACTGCTTGCTTTAATTGTAAGAGTATGAAACACTGTAGTCCCCTTATTACAGAAAAAAACCCACTTCTGAATTGAGTTGTTAATCCTTTTCACCATACTGTACATGGCAATACAAAAGATTGGTTGTCGGAACTGGAACGGCAAAACCTGTGTGCAAACACTGTGTGGTGTATGTGGTGGTTACTGCAAATGATGCAGTGCTAGAATACATGCTCTATGTACTTTACTTGAAGCAAAAAAACCCACCCTAATCTTACTTGTAAATGCAACAGATTCTAAGCATTTGGTAAGCTTGTCTCAGATCTCCTATATTTATATTTTATTTATGGTATAAACTCAAAGTAATTGCTAGTCAAGTTTTTATTATAATTACTGAAGTCATGCTTGTCCTTTCATGCCAAACATTTGCCTTTGAGGGAAATAAGTGTATAAAAAAGAAAGGGATTTGACATGACATGCATCTTTCACTGATTACTCTGAAAGAAAGATTGTTATTGTTCTATGGAATAAGTAATTTCACTTCTAAATAAAGTCTCAGTGTGTCTTTTAAGTATCATTTTTGTGGTTGTTCTTCATGTAGGGTGTAACCTCAGTCACACTTTTAGTGCAGTTTAACAAGGTTCATGATATAACTGACTGCAGAATTATCGACCTAATACAAAGCCAGTGGAAGAGATTTGAATTACAGTAACCTTGAATTGTGTTTTCAGAACACTAACTTGGCTAGGGCAGAAAACAAGATGTTTTCACATTGCTTGTGCAGTTCTGCAAAGGTCAGTGTGTGCAAAATGAATTGCTACAAGGTCAGAGACCATCATCATGAAGGCCACCTTCTTTGTGAGGAAAGATTTGTTTCTTTTACAGGATGATTTAAGATTCTTCCTCATTTTTTTTTATGGTAGCACTTCTTATTTCTAACCACAAACATTGCTGCCGATGTAAATATCTTTTCCATTGAAACCAGCTCAGACCTCTAAGGTAAGGCAAGCAAAACAAACACATCTAGTGTATATTAGAGCGTTTATATGAAATCATCATGCATGCTGCCATATTTTGTTCTTTTTCTTTGTGAAAAGAAGGTCAATGATATTCCTATATCAGATGCCATAGTGGTCAGAAAGGCATGCTGTTGAAAAGGAGAATTATTTGCTCTTTGACAAATGTCTCAGTTGATGACAGGAAAGTGTAAGAAATACCCTCCCAGCTCAGAGTGGCAGATGTCAGTCCTCATACTCCATCTCCAATGGGGTGACAGTGAGAGATGGGGGTTAGGGAGGGCTTGTGCTCTTATATGTGTCCTCTGGTCCTTTGTCCTTATACTTTTCCAGGACCTACAGCTATTCTGGACTTGTTAGAGGGTGAATCCTTTCCCAGTACTTTTAGTACCCACCATTCATGCAGCCTGAATTTATCTAGCCTGTCTTTAAATCTGGGAATATTATCTGCCTCCACAGCCCCCTGTGACAGGAAAGTCTACAAGTTCTCTGGTTGCGGTCTGAAGAAGCACTTTATCTGTTTTGCATGAACTCTCACTAGTTTCATCAAGTGGCCACTTCATATTTGTATTGCAAGATATGATGAATGGCAGTTCATCTATGTATCACTTTTGTGGCTTTGTAAACTGTGATCCTACCCTCCCTCAGGCTTCTCCTATCCAGACTTAGGAGTCCCAGTGGTTTGTTGTTTTTTTTTTTTACTCCCTGAGCTCTGCATGTATATCCAGCTTGGCTACCTGTGCTCTGTTTGTGAGCATAGCATGTATAGGTGGAATCCAGCCCTATGGTGTTGAACAGCCTTGTGGTAACAAGGCTGCTGTTACTGAGTTTCCACTATGATTTCTACCACATTATTAAAATCTGCCATCTCTAAAATAAGCAAAACAATGATAATATTTTCCACCTCTGCAGAAGTTTCCATATGAAAATCTGGAAATCTTTATATAAATATTAATGAGTTCTATTTTAAAGGAGCATTATGAGGGCTGCAGTAAGAAAGAAAAAAAAAGCATAATATGTTTCTAAGTGGAAAGTCCTAAAATATACTGTACATTGATATTCTGCGTTGCTTAATTCTTTTCACATAAACTATTAAAGCTGATTTTATTACATTATAGGTTAAAATTGCTTCAATCAAGACATTGCTTTGGGATTTGAGGTTTTTTTTAACTATGATCTTTTGATTATACCCATTAAATCTGCAGAGTAAAAGTGATTAGAAAGTTATGTTCTGCATATGCCCCCTAAGTATACAGAGTTTTTACTGCTTGTTCAAAGAGGAAAGTGAGGGCACTATTATGAGGTAGCCTGCATGTAACCTACTTAATATAAAGTGATACTGAGCAAATTGAATTTAAAAGTCAGACAGCACATGGATTCCTGTATTTTGGATATTTTTTTGATTTCTTAAAAATCCATAGTTTCCATTATGAATAGACTATTACCCATATTGTGCTTATTAAGGTACAATAACTCTAAAATTTCCAGCTGATCATCCAAATGTTTTAAGAATTTCTTCTTTAAGCTTTATTAAATGCTTGCCTAAAATTCAAGTTTTGTCAATACTTACGTGTAATCCTTAAATTTAATTGAAGTTGCTCTAAGGATGTTTTTACTTTTATATTTAAATCTAGTATCTATCCTAGGTTTATTCTTATTACCTAATGTCATAACAGTATAAAAGAAGTCATATGAAAACAGAACATAGTCTCCAAACATACTGTTACTATAAACTAACCTCCGAGTTTAGATTTTGGGAAAATAGGTTCTTCTCTGACTCCAGAAATGTTCACAGATACTGACAGGGAATGTTTAATTTATTTTTTTTTCTCTTTACATGCCAGAGCCAAGAGAATGGTGTGAAGAAGGAGGGACACAAAGACATCACAGTAGTACTGTAATTCTACATAAACCTGAAAAATTATTTGCTACTATTGAAAAACACTGCCCAAGCAGAGTGGACATCAAAACAGAGTGGACATCAAAAAGCTTAATAGTAATACAACAGTACATTGTAGCATTGAGATACTTATGTATTGTTTTGGAAGCCTTCAAGTGGCACCCTCACTTTCAAGTATGCACTTAAATTTCCGGTGACTGGCCCATTTTAAACTAGCTCCATGGATGTGTGGAACAGTGCATGTGTCTGCATGAAACTCTTTTCAATTTATTGAAAGCTTTTTCAAGAAGAAAAAGCTTCTTGTTTGGATGCATCTTTGGTTTAATGGTATTAAATGCCCATGGGTGCTGCAGGTTTCTCTATGTCACTTTGTTGTTTGATGACTGCTTGCACGCTGCAATTTCATTCATAAATCTTCTCTGAACATTGCTTTTTCTTGGTAGCCTTACCCACTTCAGGAGGAGTCCACATGCACATGTGATTTCAGACACTGGGCTGTGCACTAAATACAAATCACTTGCTTGTACTCTGGCTCATGAGAAAATACTTATTTGTCACAGATAATGCTAAAAGGAGAATTTGCTGCTTAAATGTAGCTAATGAAAAGCTGACCCTCACCATTTTACAGGGGAAACCATTTGGGCTTAAGGGATAAGAAGCATGGAGGAGGCCAGAAAAAAGTCAACTCAGTTTTAAGATATGTACTGCTTTTAAATTTCCCTGTTGGCACAGTGCATTAGTTGGCTTGTCACATCACATTTTCTGAGTTGCTTTGTATTGCGTCAGATAATGTGACAGAGATAACCCTTCTGACAAATCACACAAGCCAGTGTGTCAATGGGGAAATAGGAAACTGACAGTTTTCTGAACAGTCCCATAAAAGCACTCAATTGAATTCTGTAAAAAGAATTTTTTTTTAGAAATCTACACCTATGTTTTTCTTGCTGAAAGCCTGCTTTTCAACCAAACTTCAGATTATTAATTGGAAAAAAAAAAAAGAGAAAAAAAGGTGAAAAATCACTGACATAGTAGTGGCTCTGGCTAAGGCATGGGAAAAACTTAGATGGGGATAGTGGGTAGGGCGTCTAGCCCCAGCTTATTGCCCTGCCTCCACTGCACAGATGTCTGAGGTGCTTATCCTTCACTCCTGACCTGAAGTTTCACAGTCTTATAACACAGCACTGGAAATTATGCTAACACATGAGCAGCTCAGGAGCACCTTCTGTATGAAGAGAGCCAGGTAGCATTTTGCTAGCCATACTGAAACAAGTAGCTGTTACTTGCCCTCATACAGTTGAAATGAACTGAGAGATCCTTCCATCCCCAACCCACTTCCTGGCTTCTCACTAAATAGTAAGGGAAAGTTTAGGCTCTGTTTCCTCTTCTAAGATGCTGATGTTTGTGTATTCATACTCATTATTTGTATTTAGTCAGGTTTGCAGTTTCTGTTTCGAAGGCCCACCTTTTCCTGCCTTAGTTTTGTATTTACCAAGTGGCTCTGTAATGTGAGGAAAAAGGTGGTTTTGACAAAAAGTCTTTGGTTCTTGGGTGGCACAACCCTGCAGCAGTTATGAAAAGAGAAAGGTGTTGGAGGTGAACTTTGACATTTTGGAAAACCTTTGCTGTATATTGTACCTGGTTTCTATTTTGCCTTTTTTAATTGCTATTATTTTTAGTGTGTGGTGAATGTGTACAAACTAACCAAAGCAACACATATTTCTACTCAAGTTTCTTCAAATGAAGCAGCATTCTCACTGAAATTACATGGACAGTCACAAATTTAGAAGTTTTGGGGAAACCTTTGTCTAGAAATCAAAAAGTGGACTTATGGGTTACTGGAATTGGTGGCTATATATTTAATGGGCTCTAATTATGTTGTTAGTGGCTTTTTACAAATAACAATAGGAAAAAATCAACTTCAGTATAATCAGTGCTAAAGTTATGTACAAATATAGGACTTAGAACAAGCAACGTATCATTGCTTTTACTGGTTTCTTGTAGTTTTAAAATTTAGAGGAAGTTGAGTGATTGATAAAGCCCTCAGGCTGTTTAAAAAAATATGATCATGTTTCTCTCTGCTACAATTACTTCTGCCAGTTTGTGTTTTCCCTGTTCCTGGAGAGTTAAAGCAATAGCATTACTTAGCTTTATGAGCAATTTGACAAACTCAGCTGTGGGAAGCATATCCCCATTTATTTTACAATATTGTTTAAAATAAATAAAAGATATTATAGTAGCTGCATCTCTTGGGGCTGTGATTTATGTACCCTAAAGTAAAAATATTACAGTAGTTTGGGATGCTTCTACAACTGTGCATGCTACCCTAGTCTTCTCTTAGAAGTTATGTTCCCCAGGGTAATCAGCACTTCCATCAATCTTGTTAGGAAGCAATGACCTCTGGCAGAGGAATATAATGGACAGTCAGAAGGGGTATATTCTTAAACTGCTATTAGATACATATATGCACCAGGGTCTGTGCAGAGTTCAGTTTAACCAGGTTTGTATGGATAAGCAAAAGGTTTGTTGCTATTGTATTCTGTTTTACTGAGGCCTGAGTAGTCATAGGATGTTTGTTTTTTAGAACAAACAAATTTAAAAATGTTTTAGTTTAGAACTTCTGTATGTGGATAATGTTTATGTTCTTATTCTACACCAGGAGGAGGTAGAAAATGCAAGAGAGAAGTGGTGCAGGATTTTTCTGTAACTCTGTAAAGAAGAGCTGACAATAAATGGAGTAATCAGTTGTTTTAGTAAGATAGAGTAAAAAATGGAGCACAATAGCAAGTAAATCTTATGTCCATTCAGATGCTGGGAACTGCGGTTTCATGTAGCATCAGGCGGATCATGAATGGACTTTCCCACAGCATTCTGCACAGATCGTGGTAATGAAGAGGTTCTTCCTCCCTCACATACCCTTGTGCCTTTTATTTTGTTACAGCTACCAGAATCATGTTGCTTCTGAGAGGCTGGATGTTACCTCTTCGTAACATCTGTCAGTGTGCGGCACAGGCTGGCACGGGGCACTCTGACAGATTCCCTTACAGCAGCTACTCATGCTAACATACAGGTTTCTCAAGCTATGCAGGCTAATGTACAGGTTTCTCGCAAATTGTAAGCATGAATAGAGCACTTATGGTCTACTGAAGACATCAAAGTCATCTGCAAGGTTGTCATTACAATCCTTTAGTAGATGTTAACTACTATTTTTCAAAAGGATGTTTTTAACTAGGGCTATGTTGAAGTTACATGGCGAGGAGATGTTGGAATCCTAGAGAAAAGGAGGATATTGCATTTTTCCTGCATTCTTCATGAGTAGTCCCTTGTGAACTTGAAAAACCATAGTGATGTATTTTGCCATGTCTACTGCAGTGAATCTTGATGACTTGCAAAAAAAAAAAATCTCAAATGGAAACAGTTCAGGGATTATTCTTTGATCAGATAACTGCAAACATTATGAGTAAGAGATGTAGCTCTCTGTTCCCAAGTTTATTTTCTGTGATGATAGAATCAATTTAATTTACTCATGCTGATTTTGAAATAGCAAAATAATTTGTTGCATGACTTTTGCTGTTGACATCATATTTAAATGTTCCTAAGAATTTGTAAAATTAGCTTATTTTGCACTTGCAGGAAACTTTTCTACACTTACAAGAGATTGTATAGGAGGTCCTGTAGACTTTATTACTCACTTGTCTTCTTTAGAAAGAGAGTGTGATCTGTAATCCAAACCCCACAGAATTCTGCACCTATACAGAGGGGAAATTCAATAACATAGACAATAATCCAGTTCAATATGCTTTGGGGGCAGAAGGATAATTTTGTTTAATCTCTTGTAGATCACAGGTTGTTAAACTTCAGCTCTGTCTGTTTTGAGCCCAGCAAAACCATCCATCAGAATAGGACCCACTACTAACTTCCTTACTTCCATTACCAATCCTATATGCATCTTGTGTAAGAAGAAAAAGCAGTGTCTGAAAATCACAATTTTCCTGTGTTCCTGTGGTTTGGTGTCATTTATGTAAAATGGCTTTAGCAGTGTACCATCCTTCCTCCAAAACAGCTTAAAATTTGATTTTGTTTGTCAATATTTATAAACTGCTCTGTATAAAACTGCTTACTGTTGATTATCTGTGGTGCTTCCATTGGTTAAGAGAACTTGCTTTTTCCTTTGGTTTTGTTACCTGATATTTAAAAGCACCGTAAGCCATGATACAATTATGCAGCTGTTGCAGCATGCATGAAAAGAACACCTTTCTTCCTGGTATTCAGTGGGAAAGTTTTAGGAGTCACTTTTATCATACAAGTGCTTCTTGACCTCTTATGTTAGCCTTTTACAATCAAATGGTGTGCTATTCTATGAATTTTACCTTCAGCCAAATCCTTCATTCTTCCAAGCCAATTTCAGTCTGTGATAACACCCAGCATTTGGAATTAATGACAATTCTGTGCTCACTTTCAGCAGTGGTGTTATATTCCTTCACTGTTAACCATTGTGTTGCACAAACATAAACACTCTTCCATGACAGTTACTCAGCAGTTTTCAAACTTCAGTGCTGTGCTGTATCTTTGTACGGGTGGGATAGTTATGTAGTACTGTATAGTATTATGCAGTTGTGTCAAGTGTAGTATGTCCATACAGTTCTATGATAATATATATAAAATATATATATGTTCTATCATAATATATACTATATATATTATATAATATATATATTATAGATATTATCAGTTCTATGATATATTATATACATTATATTTATACTATATATATATAAAACTCTTTCTTGATCTCCTTTTCATGATTTTTTTATGTAGTCTTTAGAGTCTGGGATACAGTTAATTCCTCCCAAAAGTGAGGTTTTGCATGGTAATCCCTATTTGGTTTTACTACTCATTAAATACTCCTGCTTCATGACTGTTCTCAATTTTGTACTTCTTATGTGTATAGCCTTACCACAGCTATGCTCAATAGTAACATGATATTCTGAATATTGTGTTGAACCCTTATTCTTTTTATCCCTCTGGAATAGGGCATTTTCTCTGGTGGTAACGCAGTGACAGAAGATCGTTAACATATATCTTCTTCACTAAAATGAGATTATTTAGTGTACCTGTATAATCTGTTTTGCTGAACATGTATTATATAATTCCATGAAAGCTTTAGAATCGTGTGAAGGAAATTTGGCTGAGAAATTCATAGGAGCATAGTTTGAAGGTTCACTAAAACCTTAATTCAGTTTTGGGGGTTGAAAAATGGGAGGTAGTTGAAAAGCATCTTAGTAAAGGAAGTATATGTATGTTCACTGTTCAAAGCAGTTTTATCAGTTCTTAGCATCTCTGTAACTGTCAGGAAGTGCAAGTGTGAAAATTTAGTGTTTACATACTTAATATGTTAGCTCTGTACTGTGTGGTGCATACTCCTGATCTTCAAAATGCTCGAAACAAGGTGCTGTTAAGATCTCATGTATGTATGCATTTTGAAATACTAGTGTACTTCAAATAAGGTTGTGCTGTCACAATGAACTTTATTTAAGAAGTATCATGCTATTATTTCTTGCTTCCACTCCCTTGTTTTCATGAAACCTTGCTTGATATTCTTTCAAGGATACTTTTGATGGTTTTTACTTCATTAAGGTTATTAAACCCACAAGGTTTGCCTGACTTAGCAGTTTATTCCCATTTGGCTTAGTCTTTTTTCCTTCTGTTTATAGTTATGACAAGTATGTGTGCCTTCTTTCTAACAAGTATGTGTGCCTTACTTGCACTTAGAATCATAGAATCATAGAACAGTTAGGGTTGGACTTCACCAATTTGTGCTTTATTTCCTGTTTTGCTTTGACAATTTGTCCTGGGTTTAGCAGTAGCAGTCAATTTTTCTCCTTCTTGGTAGCTGGTGCAGTGCTGTGTTTTGACTTTCAGCCTGGGAACGGTGCTGATAATACCGATGTTTTCAGTTGTTGCTAAGTGATGTTTACCCTGACCAAGGACTTTGAGAGGCTCGTGCTCTGCCAGGGAGGAGGGGAGGCTGGGAGAAAGTGGAGACAGGACAGCTGACCCAAGCTAGCCAAAGAGGTATTCCATACCACAGCACGTCATGCCCGGGGGGGTTAACTGGGAGTTACCCGGAAGGACACGGGCTTCTGGGTCAGACTCATTTCTCGGCGGGTGGTATTGTATTCTCTTCCCTTGTTATTTTCTCTTATCATTGCTGTCTTTGGTGGTAGCGGTGGTGATTTGTGTTGTACATTGGTTGCTGGACTGCTCTTGTCTCAACCCATGGGAGTTGCACTCTTTCGATCCTCCTCCCCATCCCTCTGGGAGCGGGGAAGGGGAGAGCCCTGGCGGGGGGGGGCTCGATTGCTTCCAGCCCGGCACCACTCACTGGGAGTGAGTGAAAAAGCTGTCTGGCTAGGCTTTAAACCACGACACAATTGCGTTCGTGTTGTGAACTTGCTAGTTAATTCTGTTTTTAATGATCATGAATAATTGAACATAGCCTTTGAGCTTTTCTGCTTTCTCATAACAAAATATGTGAGAGAAAATATTTTGCTGTACTTTAAATTTTGATTTAACACGATTATGTTTAAAGACAAAAATTCACGAGCTTTTTGTACATGTTCTTTGTTGGTATATCTTTTTACTTGTTTGCCAATGTGCACAGAAGTCTGAATTTTGAATATTGCATGGTAGTTGAAGCTGGATATACCTGATCTCACTGTTTTTTATGTTGCTATGATATTAAATGTTATGTAAATTTTGTGCAAAGGAAATTCAATACAGAATGTTTTCCATAATGTTTGTTTCTTCATAAACATTTTTATTATTAGTGATTTCAAGTTTTCTAGCGCTCATCATTAAATGCATTGGGAAATTCAGTGTCTATGGAAATGTACAGATCACAAATATCAAAATATTCACACTGATTTTGGTTGGTTTTAACAAGTTCCTTTCATTATAGGAAATTATTTCATTTCTGTGTTTACAGATATACTCTGTCGCAGAGATATCAGCAGAAACAACAGGAATGTCAATGTCAACCAGCCATAGTAGAGCTTGGTGAAGTTGGACATTGGAGCTGGCTGAAACAAATGGCTTTGTTGTGACATGGTTGAAGATTTTGGAATGCTTCAGTCAGCAATGAAAAAAGAAAACACCAAAATTGTGTGTAGTTTCATGAAATGAGATATATGCAATACAGGGATGTGAGCTATTTCTTTCTCCAATGTTTTGGATTTTTGTTGTTTTTTTTTTTTCTCTTCTACAAACTTTGGGCTTGAAAATGATAATCAAATCTTAATTTAAACCTATTTTGGCAATGTTACACCAAAGTTTCCATCCCAGATGCTGGAGGACTGCTGATTAAGTGTAAGCTTCTATTTGTTTGTCAGAAACAAAAGCTGGACAGATTTGCGGTGTTCTTTCATCTCTACAGCAGAGTGAGAAAGGTGGAATTAGAGTGGTATTGCAGTGATGGGTAAATCTGTATACATGATTGGCAGTTATGAGGTTTCTTGCATGCAGTTTTTCCCACTACAGCTTTATTTAATGCTTTGTTTCTAAGCTTTTTATAGCATCAAGCCAAAGCCTTTGCAGCCATTTTCTGAAACTATGTGTTTTAAAGACTCTGACAATCTAGGCACAAGAGGGCATATTCCTTGCACATTATTTCCTTACTCTGCCAGGTAATGCCTTTATGTATGTACTTACATTCATATTTTTGACATATGCCTTTACAGGCCATTTCTCTCACATCTTCAATCCACAGATAACAAGGACAATAAAAGAGCAGGAGAACTATCTGGTATAAAGCTTAAAAATAGTCTTAGTCTAGTCAAACTAAAAAAAAACAAACATCAGGAAAAACAGAAAAGGGTCAGATTATATGAATACCATACATACCTGCTTTGAAGTGTTGTATCTTGGATTTGTTGAGTGACATTAAAATTTCAAGCTCTTTACACTTTCTTTTTTTGTTCTCAGATCTTAGTTACGCTGCAACTTACTCTCCTCTTCCGTTGGTTTCAGAAAAGCTTGAGCATCTGAGATCCGAGTTGTATCTTGGGCAACAAAGTCCAGTTAGGAATATGGCACTAAATAAAGCCTTGGTCATCATTCCCCTGAGTCCCAATGGCAAGATGTTCAAGTAAAAACATCTTTGTTGGGTTTCAAGTACAGAATTTCTTCAGAAAGTTGCTAATGTTTTGGTGTGGAAATGGGAAAGTTTCCTACATTTATCTATTAAAACAAACGAACAAACAAACAAAAACCCAAGAAAAAAAAAAGGGAAAAATCAACTGATTGGATACTTTGGCTACTCTTTATTGCTTTGTTCTGATGTCTATTTTATCATGTCCTTTGTTAAATGGAAATGATACTTTATTAGAAATAATCACCCAAGTGAAAACTTCAAAGAAATTTTGGGTGAGATGGGAGTGCGGTTGTTTGGTTTGTATTTGGTTTTGATAATGAAATGAATTTTAGTCCTCTCCTTCCCTCTTTCAGAAATCTGCAAACCAAGATGTCTCATCTTTGAACCAGCAACAGGAGAAATGCTGTGTGAAGGTGTATGATAACAGCATATTGCAATGTATTTCTCAAGTCATAAAACTGTCAATGAGAAAGTGAAATTTCAAGATGATTTAATGGTAAAGGTGATATTTTTGTTAAAGCCATTTTCTTATCAAGTTATCATTGCCAAAAGAGATATGTTGCTAGAAAATCTAGTGACTGGTGAAATTAAAAAAAAATTGAGAAATTTTTTGGGAAACAAGAATTTGGTACAGAAACAAAAAATGTTTTGTTTATTTGATATAAGTAATAATTACTGAGTATGCCTAAGCATCAGCCAGCTAAATTGAGTGGTTTAGAGTCTGGGACTACTGGTCCTTCACCATTTCCACATCTCTCTGGACACTGAAATTTAATCCAGCACAAGAAATCATTGCAGCCAAACTGGTAGGCCTTGTTACTCTTCAGAGATACTCAGTGCTCACACTGATTTTATCAGTCTTTGGTATTGTGGTGTGATACTGTTGTCATGGTAAAACACACTGTAGATTTACTTGAACAGCTGCCTTATTTTGTAAATGTAGAGGTAAAGTTTCAGGAGATGCAGGGCTGGAGAAACAAAAAGCTGCTGGAACATGCTTGGGAAAAGGAGATTTTTAGAAGACTATTTCAGGCTGAAAGGCAACAATTAAAAGTGGGGAATCTGAGCAAACTGTTGAGGCAGTGACTTACAGAAATTAATTTTGTTTCTAGTCTTTTACTGTAGTGAATTTTGTTTGGTGTTAGATGCCCATACTTTTTTTCTCAGCTTCTTTGAAACTTACTCTGGGACTTTACCATGGTTAATGAAAATGAACTGTGCTGTGGAGTAACATTGTTTTTTATTATGTGCATAAAGATGGAATAGTCATAGTGCCTTGATTTTAAACTCCTACCACAGGCTGCTGTGTGAGGCACAGTGTCTGGGCCCATTATGGTCAATGAAGCTAGTCTTCTCCAAATGCAGCTTGAAGAACATAAATAGGCTCCTCCACCAAGCTAACAACAGTTTGAGAAGAGTAGTCTCTAATGATGATAGGATGGTGGGGTTTTCACCTGTGTTAATTTTACACTAGTCTAGGTAAGTATTGAAAATTTTATTTACAATTCACAGTAGAAAACCAAGAGAAGCTTGTGTGTTTGTTTACACAGTACAACCTGGAGAACCAAGGTATTACTTTGGTAATGGGTGCATTATATAAATTGGTTTACTTCTGTTTTCTGAATGCTGAAAGATTTCCAAGAAATACATGTTTCTTGTGGTGGGGAGTTATTTATGCTGAGTACTTTTTAATATATTCTGTGCTTTAAATAGCTGTGTGTAAGGAAAAACAAAAATGAATATTCCAGTGGGAAATTCTACTATTATGAAAGGTCTGGTTTAGAAGCTGGTTTTCTCTGACATCCCCCTTAGGCAATATCAGCTGTGTTTCTTGATGTCTTCATCTGGCATGTCTAAGTCGAAGCTGGATCAGAACAAAGACAAATTATTCTAAACTAAATTTGATGAGCAAACAGGTTTTTATTGTCAATTTTCTCACCAATGTCAACATTATTTTAGTGCTGGAGTTCGCTTTAGTTTTGTATTAAATCTGTACTAACAGCAGCTATAGTTAAGGAAGAGTAGAAGGTCTGGTAGGCAAAATAGGAGACTGCTGAAACAGCATGGTGTTTGATGAGTGGAGTGTTTGCTTCTGTTTTCAATCAGACAAGCAAAAGATTAATTAAAGACAGTTTCTAGACATGCAGGCTTAATAGGAACTTCTTTGTGATGTGTTTTGCAGCTAGAAAAGGTACTAAAATGCTGAGAGACATCTAGAGGTTTATCTGAACCTGCAGATTTGTTTCTAGGGCTTTGTCCAGTAGCCTGAATAAAGCTGGCAGTCTTGGAGGTAGACCTGTGCAGAGAGTGCCTGGCAAGCTATTTCTGAGCACATGGGAAAAAAAACTGCTGGGAAGCTTGTTACTTTGCTTGATGATTATTGTGTTTGCTGTCACTCCTTGGAAAACTTTTCTTTGTTGACATTAAATGCTCTGGATGCTGCTCTGTCTGGTGATACTGCTTCACATTTTTCTGTCTGAATAGTCTGAACTCCAGTCCTCACTATCCAGACTGGTGTCAGACATGAAAGGGACTCTTATCTTACCGCTGGGTGGTGAAATGTAGGGGAGGCAGTGTTGGGGGATGTGTGTGTGTAGAAAACACATCTGTTCTCCAAATATATCATTTCAGTGGCACCTAGCCTGATTGTCGAGGGATAACTGAAGGCTTGTGAGGATCTGTGCTACTAAGACAATTCTTACTAAAGACGTTCAAACGAAAATAGACAAGATTTCCAGCTAGCTTCAGTAGACTTGTGGTGTGTGTAGGAAATGGGGATGTCTCTCTTGTAGTAGGATTCATTCTCCGTTGCCTATTATAGAAGCATGGGGGCTGGCAAATAACCAGGAACAGGGAACTGATATCAAAAGCACATCATGAGAGTGTTTTATCTTAATTTTTCAATATGTTCTTTATGAAATAAGGATGAATTTGCACATAAACCTAAAAATAAATAAATTTCTTGTCAAGGAAGACCAGAAGAGAAGATCTTTCCCTCCACCCTTACAAGTCTGCTGTATATTATACTAGACAGTGTTTATGTTCACAGACAGTACAGACTAAGCACCAGAGAAATATCAGTAAATAACAAAAACAGTAATCAGTGAACTGCTCAAGAGAGTCCTTTCTCATTTATTCTGGATGTTGGAAGTGATTTTCATATAGGGTAGCTCTGTTTTAGTACTGAAACATTTAGGCAATGCTTAAGACAATAGCTGTAATGGAAAAAACCTATAGGCTGCTGAAAAAGTTTCTGCTGTCTGCATAAAGAATAAAGGGCATAGTTCAATAAAATATTCAAGAAGTGGCATATATACTTTGTTATTGTGTTTTGTGAATGCACAAAATAGATCCCTCTGGAGATGGAGGATGAGATGAAGGGAAATCCACAAAACTTATTATGCTGAAACTAGTGCTGCAAAGTCATGCTTGAAAGAACCAGGGCCACGTACTTGAGAAAGTCTGTGTGAGTGCCCACTTGTATGCTAAAACAGTGGAGTCCAAATCTCAAGAGCTGTGGGTGACTGAAATAATATCTATTTTTTTATTTTCTCTCATGGTGTCCCTAATCTTGTCTGAGAGAGAGATCTTACAAGGGTGAAGCTATTCTCAAATGTCCTGAGGTCCAGGCCTGGGCTGCTTTGCTAGTGTTTGCCATGGTGCTTATCTTTCCACACAAATGAGCATGACATATTTGAGGGGTGGAAATAGATCTTCTTTTTTGGCATTAAGTGCTGTGTTTAGCTTGCTGCACCTGGCTTGGCTTTTTCTCTAAAGCTTCTCTGGATTCCATGGAATTAAAATTTTAAATAAATGAAATCTCTTGTATTAAACAGATAGTTTTAACAAGTGTGAAATATTAGACACTCATTCACCAGCATTTTGGTGTTTTAGTTGTTGTATTTTTTTTTAAGGTCTGAATTGAACAAAGTTTTAGTATATGCAGTGCTTGTTTATAATCAGCTTCATAATCCACATGCTTGAAACACCCAACCAAAAGCTAGAGCATCTCTCTTGAGTCCTTTCCCCCTTCATCTAGGACACAGTAATGATTTTTAAAACTTTTTTATTAGTCTGCTAAGGATAAAGTTTTGTTATTAAAGAATTCCATACTTCCCCATCTTGACATTCTTAGTATTACAAAAATCAAGAGACAGAGCCTGTGCATTTTAACCATGCACAGTGTATGCGTAAGTGTGACAATAATTCATTTGGTTTTGAAAATATATATACCTTGGAATGTGCATTTCTAAAGTCTGCATTTCACTCTGTCTACCACTGCATACAGACCTTTTCTCTCCTGTTGTCCCTTTGCATAGCTCACTGCTGTTATTCGCATATTCCTCATGCCCTTGATGAAAATGTAGCACTTACAGTTAAAAAGGGAACTCTCTTGTTTCATTAGGATCTTTTTAGTTTGGCCTATTAACTGGTTGAAGGGGACTTTTGTCCTCCAGCTGACTCCATCTTTCTTTCACTAAGGGCTTGTGTTCCTCTTAAAGGCTTTTTCTTGTCACAGCTGGTTTCTGGAGCCTTTAACTTCAGAACTGGAGTGAGGCACTTTGACATCTCGAGTGCCATACAGCTCTTTACTACATGAAACTTCTTTCCTGCCTCTGCAGTGGACCAGGAGCCCGTCTCCCAGAGTACTAGCAGTAAGTTTGCATTCATCTTTTTTTTTTTTCCTAGTTTTTCTTTTCTCAATGCTGCTAACCCAGAAATTATCAAGGTTGATTACATACATGTTCTTTGATGTGTGATGTGTGATTATTTCTAGTTAGATCAGGTCAGCTGTGACTTTATTTAGCCACAGCCAAGTCTTGAAAAGCTCTAAGGGTAGGGATTCACCAGCCTGTGTGGTAGACCCAAGTATGTGTACATATATTGCTGAAGGAAGTAGCAGACTAAAAAAATCACTCTTAGTAGTAGGACTTAAATACTAAATATGAGTTTTATTGCTGCTACAGTCACTGGTGATAACAATTGTCATCTTTGCAATGGCACAGCACAACTTTGGTTCACAAGCATTTTCCTGGAAGGAACAAACTAAACAGCGTTTCATTTCCCTTGGTTTTAGGACATATAATCATAGAATGGCTTGCGTTGGAAGGGACCTAAGAGATCACCTAGTTCCAACCTCCCTGCCATAGTCAGGGACACCTTCCACCAGACCAGGTTGCTCAAAGCCCCATCCATCCTGGCCTTGAACACTTCCAGCAGTCACGGCTTCTCTCTGCAACCTATTCCAGTGTTTCACCAGTCTCATAGTGAAGAGTTTCTTCCTAATGTCTAATCTAAATCTCCCCTCTTTCAGTTTAAAACAGTTACTGCTTGTCCTATCACTACATGCATAATGGCTTTCCTTTTTTTAACATGCAGCTTTGTTTGCAGTTAGAAGGTTGCTTATTATAATCCTTCTGCTTGCTTTTATCAGTGCTGCCCAGTCAATTGTTCTTCAAACAGTGTAATCGTCCTTGTGGGTTTGTACTTCAATGAGTTCATCAGCGTCTGCCTCAGTAAACTTGTGATTCCATAGTCACCCAGTGAGCTCTGGAAAATCCTGTTGTTAACATCTCTGGAGAAAAAAAGCAGAAGTGTATCTTGTTCAAATGAAACAAAGGTGCAGGAATCCGGTACCATATCTGACTTTTGTATCTCACAGAAACAGGAGAGGCTAAGCATTCCTTCTACTGAAAACAAACCAACAAACATCAGCACAGCTAAGGCAGAGAGCAGGAATTAAAACTCAAAAATTTGGGTTCAAAACTGGTAGCAAAAAGAGCCAGATGCATTCAGTCATCATAAACCCATTTGTCTCACTGCTATAAATAACATAAAGAGGATTTATTTTTACGTTCCGAAGACCTAGTTGTAGACAAGGCCTTGTTGCATTAACTGTTGTAACAATACACTACAGAGCAAGGAAGCATCAGAGTTACAAACATGCAGACAGACACAAACCCTGAAACTGATTCCAGCAACCAGTGTGGTTTTCAGTGAGTATCTAAGGACTCGTGCAGCAGAGCAGATACATTGGACACAGACGGTAAGGAGACAATTCAACCCAAATCTTATCTTGACTCTAAAAGATAGATTTTGGTGTTTTGGATGTGGGTTTTTTGTTTGTTTTGTTTGTTTAGTTTGTTTGTTTGTTTTTTTTAGAGCTGGCTGGTAAAAGTCCAACAAAACTGTTTCATGAGTAGCAGAATAAACACCCTTACGTAAATGTCCCATGGATATGTCAACCCTCCCCTAGTTTTAATTCCTTGCCTCTACTGTACTCCCTTAATATACTTGGCTGAGAAGAAGCAGCAGCACATATGCATAGTTACATACAGACTAACCACAATGTGCACACCTGTGGGCTGGGTGCTGCTGCTTGATTACCTAAGGACCTAAGTTATAAATTATTATTTAATGATCTACTCAGCTACCTATTTTTTTAATGAAACTTGTAAGAATTTTATTAGTACATTTAATGCAGCTCCCTTCTATCAAACTCAATTGAATGTGCCTAATATATTCAGAAGTTAGAGGGGAGTGCAGTGCCTCACCATAAGGTCAATCTGAGTGAGAGAACATCTGACAAAGCTTTATATGAGCATCATCATGAAGTATGCTCTTGTAAGCTAAAAGTGTGGCACAAGGTCTTTGGTGTCACATTCTGCATGGGCATGATAGGCTCACAAAAGTGCATCTGCAGGCACCAAAAGCAAAATTCAGAAGGAACAGCAGCAGCTGATCTCTGAAATTGAACAAAATTGGTTTTTTTAATTAGTAAAAGAATGTAAACAGATGACAACTAAGGTAAAATCTGCCATACAGCAAACTGACTTTTCATACATGCAGGTTTGCATTAATCTTCTGTCAGACTAAAGATAATTGTTTGGATTTTGACAAATATTTGAATTTTCTGTAGTAATCCTTAGTATATATTTGCTAGCAATAATGAATGAAAGGAGCTGGGAGTTAGATAAATCAAACATTGCACAGACTTTCTGTCTTTAACATAGAAAGAAATGATCAAAGTTTACTGCCACCCAGTCATGTCTTTCTGTAACATAGAATATTCACGGTAGATCCTGAAATCTGCTTGTTGTAATTTGAAATTCCCAAGGTTATTTAGTTGTCAAACACATTATCTGCAATTGGTTATTTTCTTTCTGTAATCTTAAAGGCATAGTGAAAAATATGTGTGACAAGTATAAAGAAAAGTTGCATAAGCCATACATTTCATATCCAGTAGGAAAAATGCAGTAATGATATTCACTTCATAATAAGCTAGTGCCATGCTTAGCCATGGTCTGATGCATCATTTTAGAAGTGTGGTGCATTTCTCTAGCTCTTTGTATTTTGAGCAGCCACAAAATACTTGGTAATTCCCACACATTCAAAAAGTGACTTAGTACAATGAGACAGATGATAAGACTTCAATGGAAAATGAACAGCAGTGATCACTACATAAACCATTCACTTTGAGGCTAGGTCATGTAAGCTCTCTTGAGCTTCATGATTAAAATATATATTCTTGTAGTAGGGGAAGTCCAGAGTAACTCTCAGTGAGACTAGTTCATGCAATCTTCAAAATTACACAGCTTGGTTCTAAGCAAACAACCCCCCCAATGCTCCCCTCAACCCCCCCAGTTAATATAGCGCATAGTTTATTTAAATCATCCCTTATCTGAATAATACTCTGCAGTTCACTGCAGATGTGAGTTAGGCTGCCTACAACAATTTCAAATCTGTCCTGATTTTGATGTCACTTTTTAGGCTTCTTTGTTCTATTCTTTTATTTTTCTAAATGCATCTTATTCTTGGCTTAGTTTTTGTTTCTGTGTTTTCTATTATTATAATTCAAGGTTTGTTTTTTTTTTCTACTGTCTTTTCAATTCAGTGCAACATTAAAATAATCTACTCCATAATTAATTTCAGGTCTTTCAATACTTTCTTTTCACATAATGTATAAAGTTATGTTCTTTCAGAATTTCAGTAAGTTAAAACTCTATAGAGCTTAATGAAACTTTAATGAAATTTTTTTATCACACTAGTAGTATTTTCTATCATCTTCAGTTCTGAAATGGGTGGCAAATCAATGAATATAACTCTTGCATTTCCTAAATATCTTTGTGGGATATAAGGGATAAGCGCAGGCTCCATCCCTACGTTAATGGTTACTGCCTAATGATTTTTCCTTGTATAAACACAAGTAAACAATATTCTTTTTTGAGTTTTATTCACATTGTATTAAACTAGAACGTCTGTTTCCTATACTTTAAAAAAAAACCACAAACAACCCTAATGTTGGTATTAGATTCACCACATGCTCAGTGTGTTCTTTTGCTGTTTTCGTTTTTGCATTATGCAGGTACTTAATTGAAAAAAAACCCTCAACAAACCCCAAGCCCAAAACAAACCCAAACTAAAAAAAAACCCAGTTCAAAGTGGATTATCAGATGGCATATCTAAAGTGACATATTTCTGATATGTAAGGGACCTTTCTTTCCATAACCCCATAATAATGGAATTCTGCAGAAATCTCTCAAAACCATGGAAGGAAGGAATGAACAGAGGGCTCAGTAATGCAGATTACAAAAAAGAAAGGTGACTTACATGAATTGTCTGGTTTGCTGGAGAGTTTTTGAGTGTTTTATTAGCTAATATTTTATTTTCTTTTTAAAATAAAATGTTATTACTAGCGTGTTATTTCTCCCTCCTGAGGTGCTTTCTTCAGTGTTTCATCACCATTTAATTCATGCATGGTTTTGATATAAAAAAAAAAAAGATAAATTTAAGTTAAAAAGAGAAAGATAACGCAAAGAAGAAAAGTGGTAAAGAAGAGGGCAGAAGAAGAATATTTCCATTTCAAGCTAGTATAAAATCCATATTTTCCAGTACAGCTTTGAAGTTGGCCAGAAGAACTACTCCCCTCTAGCATCCCCACTTTCTTTATATATATATAAAATGAAATCTTTCATTGCCTGTAAATCCAAGTTTCCTCTATAGAGCTACGTTTGATAAGACAGTAGGCCCATTCTTTTGGCATATGAGGAGATTAATTTTTCCACTGCCAAAGGAGAGATTCTTGCTTTCAGTTTTAATCCTCCATAATCCCCACCACCACCTCTGTGCAAAAGTGCACAGAATAATTTAGACATGTTTCCGGGCTCAGAAGGGCTGAAGGTGGATTTGGGATTTAATTTAATTTTTCCTTACAACTTTGTTCTGAAAGCATGAATGATAATTGAGTTGTGTGAGCCTCCGCTGTACTGTGCTATGAGGAAAGGTTGTCCTTTCTATAGAAGCTACTAGTTAAAAAACTGCAGGCTATATAACTCAGATTTAAGGCTCACGATTTTTTAACATGCTTTGCAATACCTGAATTTTGATCTATCAAACTGACATTTACACCAGGAATTGAACAGAAATAAAGGTAGACCAAAAGCATATCCAAGGTACATTTAACTCTTCATGGATTCTTCTTGTTCCTCTGGTATAAATACCTTTTCCCTAGCCAAAGTTAGAAGATAAGTAACTGCTTCTCTTCCACCCCATCAGTTTTTATTTGAAGATTTGCTTATACTTAGATTACTTATCAGGTGTGTATTCAGGTAGCCACTTACATGTAAAAAGCCGAATAGCTCGGTGGCTGTCATGGAAAGGCACGCCATCAAGAAGAAAGAAAGGAAATGCTTAGGGGATGCATAAAGGTTGAGTGAGTTTGTAGAGATGTCTAACTACTAAGCAGTGTACATATGGAAAGAGAGGATGAGTAGATAGTTTGTAATGTGCAATTCAAAATAACCATTCAATGAGCCCACGAATGAACCAGGAGATGGTATGACTGGAAGATGGCCTTTAGCACCACTGCTTTGAATGAGCTGTAAGGGAAAAACAATGAAGTAGATAGGCAGCATGCAAGGAACGAGTAATTTAGTAAGGATGGGATTAGTCTCGAACTGCTTTTTGTCAAGAAGATGCATGCATAGCTTAGTATGGTTTGTCTGGATTCACTCAGTGCGCAGTGCAACTCTATGGAGCAATTAATCCTATGCTTTTTAAACACCTGTCTTAAAACGGGGCCAGTTGTCTTTTGGAGGTACCCGTTTCTCTTTCTTCAAGAAGAAGGATGTCTGAGGTTGTAGCCTCAAATGAACTTTTTAGCCTGTAAGCAGCTGGAGCTAGGAGCTTCTCATCTAAAGAGAATTTAACAACTGGAGGAGTGCCCAGAAAGCACAGGGACAAGGGACCGTTGGTGAGAGCTGTTGAGTGTTGGCTTTGCCAGAAACCTAAATTTAGTGGTCTCGAACCTATGCTTGTCTGCACACACAAGTATCTACCCTTCTGGCCACAGAAAAATCAAGTTTAAAATGCAACTCCAAAGCCAGAGCCAATTGTGATATAACCTGGAGCATGGTGCTTTCTCAGAGGCTTCCTCGGTTTCGGAAAGGATTAGACATTCTTGCTTCACTTAGTCTGAAGAATCTATCTCTGCATTCAAGAACTTCTCTTCTGCATTTTTAAGTAGCTAAGATCTCACTGCTATTCCTGACATTTTTAATGGAAAGAAAGACCTATTTATTGATTTCTTGCAAATCACCTGACTCTAAGCTTCTCTTTCAAAGCAAATCCCTAGAGGCCCTGGAAATCATGAGTAATAAACACAAGTTCCGTGCAATTCACGAGACTAATTGCTATGAATAATGAAAATGGAAACTTACCTAAAACTTTGAAAAATATACTGTATATTTAACTAATTTTTTCACATATCAGTTTTTCTCTACTGTTATTTAAAATGTTTGTCTTTCAGGGAGGATTTAATCCCCTGGGGCTTTTGAAGTTTTTAGAGCTTTCTTTCCTGGAGCTTAGAACATTGTATTCATTGTACTTATTGTACCTTTTTTCCTTTCAAATGGCAATTGTTCTTTCATAATTTGAGGGTTTTTTAGGTGTCATTATTACATGGACTAATGGAAGATTAAACTATGCTGCAGCAAATTTGTATTCAGTGTGCATAATTGTATTAATGAGAAAACAGAAATCTCTCAAAAAATCTGACAGTTGGAAGGAGGTAAGTTTTTCTTATGTTCCGAGATAAAAACTCCTGTTGTAGCACTTCTTAACAATCCAACTGCCTTTGTGTGCAGAGACAAGAATTGATCTGTTTATTCTGAGCATTTTGTCCTGGGCATTCATGAAGACAGATATGGGGGAAAGAGCATGGCTTGGCTAAGCCTACATTTTCAGTTGTCAGCTAGGTTAACTGGCTGTTAATGCATAACAGAATGATGTTCTCATTCTTTTATTGAGCTTTCTTGAGCCCTCTTTTGAAGGGGCTCTCCTAATTCTTTCATTTTAAATCAGTTCCTAGCCTGTCACAGGATTTGTGCTCTTTTCCCTTGAGGATGGCACGCTTCCCTATGTAAAGGTGAGGGATGCATTTCAATAATTGTCATTTGTTCTGGGCATTTGGAGTCCTGACTTCCAGTTTTCAGATCCTCTAGGAATTTCCCTCTAAATCCATTACATTCTGTATTATTGGGCAGCTTTATCCAGTGGGGGACTTCTAAGTGCAAGTATATTATTTCTGAGTAAGAAAATGACAATTTAATTAAGTCTGGCTGAAGACAATAGGAATTCTCATGTACATGGCTTTGCACATGCTAAAGGGTAGGTTCATTTTGTATTTAGAAACAGTGAATAGAATTTCAAAGCAAACATTCATAAAACATGCTTGAGAGTTTGTTCTGGTTTTATGTTAAGCACTCGACAGTTTATATGCTACACTCTATCAGAATAACTGTGCTGTATGAAAAATAGTCATTCACAGACATTTAAAATATTTGCTCTTTAATGCAAAATGGAGTCAACAAATGTAAGGTTTTAAAAAATGTATTATGAATATTCAGGATTGCACTAGCCAATAAATATACAAATGTATTTTTAAAGAGATGTGCTAATTTGCAAGAATCTAGACGATTCCACACTAAAGCATAGAGGGTCTGATAAAATTCTTCTAAAAGATTGGTTTAAAGCTGTTTCCAATTCAAATATAAGTGTATGTTCTTTGTGTTGTTTTTTTATAAAAACATTGCAGCAAACTGTATTTTTCTCAATTAATACAATTTCTTGTTTAAATCGTATCTGTGCTTTCAGTATTATCCTACTAGGTATATTAGGAAGCTAACATTTGAAGGACATTGAGTTTTAAAGCACTTCAAGCCTATTGATTATTTTAACATCAGAAAAACATTAACGAGATGCAAATTGGTCCTTCTGTATTCTTAAATCAAAGTTCTGTTAAAAGTAAATATTTTCTTCACAGTATTAGGAAGATGAAAAGCAGACTCACAGACTCTAAAAGAAATAATTGTGCAGTGCATTGAATTTTTTAAACAATAAGTCCAAATGATTTTGCTCCAGGGAAAGCTGAGTCCATTTCACTGTCAGAAGAATTAGAAATTAAGTATTTTTTTTGGCATAAAGCCCTGAGGCTCCACAGATCTTCCCTTGTTTCCTTTATCCAGGTGAGTATGTGGACTTGGGCTTCTGGCATTAACTATTTGTACCTTTGCTTCTGATTTTTTATGTTATCTGGGAAGGTAAGTCCTGATTTTCTTGTTGTTTCTGTTTTAAGAAAACATTGAAATACACAAGGTTAAATTTGGAATTTCTCACTAGGTCTTAAGACTTGTGTGCTTTTCTGAACTTGTATTTAAACTTAACTCTTTAAGCACTGCTCTCTACCTCATTGGAAATGTATCTTGACAGCCAATAAAACCAAAGCAAAACCAATACCAATAGCATTATGTATTTAAAAAATGCCAAGCCTACTACTGTATTAGAAACAGTATCCCAGCCCTCTTGTTCAGTCAGGCTATTTAACAGTGCTGTGTTAGATTCAAATTTCCTGCATACAACTCCAGAGCACAATTTGTTTAGAGCGCCCTGTCTTTCACAGGCAGAAATAACTCCCTTTGGAGTACTTGGGCTGGCATGTGAAGATCTTTTATTAAGACAGGGTGTGTTAACATGTGTGTTCATAGGTGTTGGTTAAGGTACTTATGCTAGGATAGAGATCTCATGTCAGCTCACCTAGAACACTGTCTGCTTATTAAGTGAATCAGTCCAGTTAATTAAATGATGAACTATTTTATTAATAGATAAGAGTAAGACTCAAGTGAGGAAAAGTAATAAAGCAGCAGCTGGAAGAATCACTTGCTCTTTGGGGCACTTCTTAAAGTTCATCTAATTGGAATATTTAATCAGAAATTGGAGGTGGCAGTTGCAGATTTGATTAAGGGATGGATTGAATAGGAGATAGGTAGAAACTCATGAAAAAGAATCTCAGGTCATGGATTGCAGATTTTTGTTGCAGTGCGTGGGCACTTTCAGCATTTTTTAGTAACATTCTGTCATCAGGTTTCCTCCGTTGTTAAAATAGAATAAAGGGGGAATTTACAGAGATTACAAGAAATTATACACTGTATTTGTAATATCATATGCTTGCATTATTAGTCTTATAAAGCTTATATTTGCTTATAAAATATCTACATTTGAAGTATTAAAACATGGTAAGTCTGCTTTTTTTTTCCAATATAAATGCCATAATTATAGATTTGTTATGGGTTCCCGCTTCAATTGTATTAATTTCAATAATTCTAAGACCTTGCAAGAGTTCAAGATTAATTTCTTGTTAGGTTACACACACTTTTTTTATCTCTCTAAGTTTACTGTATTTTACTAAGTGTATATTTAGCATAGAAGGAAATATTATCTAACCTTTCATGACAAAAAGTGTGATCTTGACCATTGCCACCTTATTTGTAATTTGAATAAGGATAGGCTAAAATAATACGTGATGGTAACAACTTTGGGTTGGTTAAATGGGGAATACTGAAATGCAGCTTGATACACTAAAATGTTTCCAGCCACATGCAATCATTGTGATTGTTGCTGCATTAAGGTTAAAAGAAGTCACAGGATTTCAGAGAGGGTTTGGTTTGTTTTTTTTTTTCCTTTAGAAGAGCAATCTAAATGCAAATTCTATACCTGAATAAAATCCAAGAAGCAGATATAAATGGGGGTTGAGAGAAAAAATACAGTGATGATGACATTTGGTAATTTTGTCATGCACTTTGAATGTGAAAGCATTTTTTTTTTTTCTTGATTCATATTACATTTATAAAGTAATAGAACAAAATCAACTTATGCACTGGTCATCTAAAACTATATAGATGAATACTAAGTGAATTAGTCTGAATTAAAACCAGAAAGAGGTCTACTGTGATGTCAATACCTTAGAGTTCTGAGTCTGTGAATCAAATGTTCTGTTGATTTCATTAGAAGTAAGATTTTAAACCAGTTTCAATTACAGAGTTATAATAAGGAAGCACAAAAATGAGGAAAGGGAATTCTTTGAGTTCTAGAAATTTGGAGCAGATTGGAGTATAGTCATCCAATGCTATTGAAGTCTGTTACTCTTATTGAAAAACATACAGGGGAGATCAGCAATTTCCTGGGTTTCTTGAAGCTCCTTCCAGCCTGATACAAAACTAATTGAATGTTGTATCCTTAGACCCCTGATATCTCCAACAGAAATGAGTGTTTTCAGAAAGATACAGTTCCAGGCCTGTTTGTATTTGCCATGTTTCAGACATGACAAGAACTTCTTCAGTTATTGTTGGAAACTGGCTTTTTTTTTCTTATGACCTCAGTTATTGAAGTTCTCAAGCCCAAGCAGTGTTTGAACAAAGATGTGTTTTGCTATCTTCCGCATGCTTTGCAGCAATTTGCTAGGGAGCATGCAGGAAGTATTAAGTGTCACAATAGAATACAGCAAGGTTGAACAGTTACCAGGAGACCATTCTTAAGTTAAGCCAATTCAAGGCAAAATGCCAGTTCAAAATAGCTGTTTACAGGATTTTGAATAGCATCTTGCATTTGCCATGAAATACATAGATGAAGAAATGACAGAATATTAATCTGTTTTATCAGGATCAGGATCAAACTTAAGTGAGTTCCTCCCTTCACTCTGTGTTCAGTTGTGCTGCTTGAAGGTATCAGGGCACCACTGTGTTTCAACGCTGTTTACTACTTAAATCACATTCATAAGACAGAACAAGTTCCTGGTGAAGCATGTAGTTGTTACAGCTAGTCTTCCTTGGACTTCCCAGGAGTTCTTCTTACATCTGGGTTTTCTTCTTTAAAGCTTTTTTGCCTCAGAACTTCTCAGGAAGGAGTCTTGCTGATTTTTCCCTCTAGCTTGTGAGCTACCCTTCTTCATTAGAAATACCAGTGTTGTTTTATCAGATCTGTTGTAATCCCTGAGTCAAGACTATGGCTGATCGGTGCCTTCACTTGAGGCATAGTAAAACTTTATTTATAGCAATGCAAAGTGTGATTATATTTCCATCATATTTATTTAGTGCCTCAACCTGCCAAATCTGGTGTTTCGTTTTGACGTGTGGAGGGTGAGATATTTTAAGTAATCCTAGAAATTGCACCTTAATTACTGGTTTTGTTTATTTTGTTTTGTGGTGGTGTTTTTTTTTTCTTGAGATCTGATATGATCACAGTTGACCACTCTGTGACCTAATGGTTTTGGGTGTCACAGAATAAAATCTATAAATGCAGTCTATTAAAAATACAACACCCCCCCCCAAAACCAACAAACTCTCTTACAGAAACACCTGGGTGATTTTCAGTCTTCAGGTATGTTTAGAAAAGTTACTTTACAAACAGCATCAAGAACCTCTTTTCTTGTTCCTGCGAATCTGTTTGAAGGTTAGAAGAACTTATACTTGCCTTTTATTTTGTATGCATATTTGGTGAAGTTAGAAACTTTCACTGACCACCTTTCACAGAACCACTGGGAGACTAACTGATACTGGGCATGTGTGCTAACATCCAATGGTTAGGATAATGATAAACTACTCAAGCTCTTCTGTTTTCAAAGTGCTCATTGGGTAAGAGGGCAATGATGGAGGAATCAAGGGTGTGCATCTCCCACTTCCTAGGAATGTCTGTGCCCTTTTGTTCCTAGTTATCCACAAACACATTTTTTATTTTAAGAAATTTCTTTGGCTATATAGTTTGTGACTAAGATATGTCAATCTGTCAGAAATATGTTTTTAGAGGAATGGTGTAGAAATAAGGCACACTTTATACCCCTTCCCACACACAAACGAAGAAAAAACCCCACCCAAAAATCTTCCCATGCAGAAATTATTAGTCTTAGCACTGAACACTGAAGAACGTTTCTATTCCAGCTGTGGAGCTCTTCTCCTGTTTACAAGTAAATGAGCAATCACTGAGCATTCATATAAAAGAGTGAGGTAAGATGTGTCATAGGTTGAGATTTTTTTGGGGATGTTCAACATGTTTAAGTTATTTAGTCTTTTGTAAAGAGACAATATATTAATGAGCAAAGTTAATGAGTCTGTTTCCTGCTAAAGTTAGGCAAGATGAATGTAATTTTTGGTTTTGATTTTGATCTCAAGTTCCTCCATCTTTGCTTATCTTGTCATATATTCATCTTCCAGACCTACACTTTGCCAATGTGTTAATCTACACATTTGACGTTGTGAAACTTGGTTTTCAATTGTTGAGAAATCTGATTAAATAATGAAAAATGTTTTAGACTCTGAACTGCAAACCCTTGATATAATACCATATGATATAAAAACATACTTTAAATTGTCATAGTATTTATATTTCAGGAGATTGGATCATGTAGTTAAAAGAATGCCCTTATTGCAACTCCAGTGTCTATGTATCTTTCAATTTTAAATTTGTATTTACCTACTAATCTGTTCTATATTAATTAGGATTTGAGGAGTTTGCAGCATATATCTAGTTTTGGTTTGGTCGTTTGTCACAGGAGAACCAAACTTCTTGGTGCTATATATGCTAGAAGAGCACTGGTGAAACCAGACTGGTCATGCTATAGTCATGAAAAGTCAGTGGTTGGTATCTGGCTTTGTCATTGTTGCCTGTCAAAGTGTTCATCTTTGACATGATGTGACATTTTGGCTATTGTATATGAACATTCAAATATCAAATAGTCTTCTAAACCTTTTACCAATGGATCCAACGCTGCGAATATATGCAAAGGTGAATGTCTGTCATATATCATTCTAACCTATATCCAACTTTGCTTAAGTGGACAAGAGATTTATGAGGGATCCTGAAGGATTGTTCCAGACATAAGACTAAGATTCAAGCAAAGATTACTCATCTCTGACCCTATAAGAATGGCTTTTTGTCATTTTATCTACTGGTCTTAATTGGTTTGTAGCTCTTCCAAATAGACTTCTCTTCCAGTTTCTCATCTCACAGTAAAGATGCCAAGATGCAAGCCTACTTTTTTGGTTAATGACCTAGTTAACCCAATGAGCCAGCATAGAAATTAAATTATCTTCTGCTATTTTTGTTCTGACAATCATATGGAGAGATAAGAAAAATAATTTTACATCTGAAATTTTTCAACTGAAATCTAAACATTAAGAATAAAAATTCTCATGGTGTACTTAAAACAAGAAAAAACATTGTGCCTCTGAAACAGGCAGTTATGATGTTGTCTCACCAGGTTCAGAATTAGCTGAAAACAAGCTTCTCTGATATCTCTTGCTTGTTTTTTATTTTTTAGGGCACTGTGTCCAGACTCTTCCCTGTTGCTTTGAGCCTCAGCTCTTCCCACAGTGACTAGTGATGCCAAAAATGGCCTGCTAGTCACTTTGACATGGTCTAATGCTTAGTGAGATCCTTGTCCTGGCCAAAGGACAGAGAAACATGATGAAAATGTGCTTTTCACAGCACATTCAGCATGGAATGTAGGTCTGATTAGCTTCAAGGGACAAGTTAAGACTCAGTTTGATCTTGAAATGAATAAAAAAAAAAAAAATAGATTTAAGGGCCTTGGGGAGATCAGAACTGCAAATATGGACTGTGAACCTAAGAATGTATAAGCAGTTGAAGCTAAAGTTGTCTGAGCTGCAAAGTGGCTGCTCAGGAGCATAGTGGGAGAGTGGGTAAAATCTTGAGTAGAAAAAATAATTGAAGGGTAAGCAATATCAATTCAAGATTAGATTGAATGGAAACAATGAGAGTAAAAGTTGCTGCTCCTGATGAAAGCTTCCAGTAGTAAACAGAATAAAGATTTTAAGCAGAAGTGTCCTTAGCACCCACTCTACTTTTTCCTTTCTTGTCTTTCAGAGATATAATTGAAATCCCCGGGTACATGAAAATTATAGGCTGTAGTTTATCATTCCTATTTTCTCAGGAAACAATGTTGGAGTTCAGGTTATAATGTATCTGGAGCTGTCATAGAACTTGGGTCCTGCAAGGCTCTGAACTCCTGCCATCACTCTCACAAATTTGCACTTTCTTTTTGCTTCTTTGACTTGATGATGGTAGTGGAATTGTGTATTTCAAAACAACTTTATTTCTTATGAGGTATTTACTGAGAGTGAGCATATATCACACACCCTTTCATGTATACCATTACTAATGGACTTCAGAAATTGTGCCACTTTAGTCATATATTTTTATTCTAGAAATGGCTGGCTCGGTTTCCAGTGTGTTTGCCAAAACATCGAGCTGTACAGTCAGTATGTTTGTCAACAGCTTCAAGTTTACTGACAAAGATGTAATTAGATTCATGCCTAAGAGTACTTCCTAGGGAAAAATACAAATGTTACCTGACAGCAGACGTGTTGTTTTCCCCAGAGACTGTTGTAAAGGATAAGGTTTCCTGCGGAGCCGTTGTGTTTTCATTTAAGAATGTGGGGGGAAAAAAGGCTTTTAAAAAAAGAAAGCACCATGTGTGGGCCTAGTAATTCTCTCTTTTCTTGTGTGGGCAGCATTCTTAATCTATTACTGGAAAATAGTGGGGACACTGAGTGACTGAGATCAGGATCCCTAAAGGCTTTTAAATCCTGATAATACTGAAGTTACTGTATATTAAAAGCTTAGACAGGAGCTGAATGGTTAAAATGATTCGACTGTTACCTGTGTGAATTAACCAAGATTTTAAATAAGGACTTAAAATCTATTTTTTCATAATGTTGAGCAAGAACACAAACAAATATGATGATGAAAGACTACTCTGTGTTATAAGAATATCTATAGCATGAATATTACAATTTAAAACAATTTTTTACTTACCCTGGTTTTATATTATTACGTTATGTATGTTGTGTTGTGTTATGAAATGTTATGTCGCATCATTTATTTTACTTTTTTTTTTATAATTTTTTATTTTAAGAAATACAAGATTGGGAAACCTTGAAACGAAAAGACTGACCAAGACAGCACTATGAATTTATAGAAAAGAAAGCAAAACAATGAGACAACTGGCTCAATTAATAGGAAAACTAGGAAAGGTGAAAGCTGGAAGTTATTCCTTGGGTATAAGTGTGCAAGAAGATGACTAGAAACTCTGAAGGCAATTCTAGTCTGGTTAAAAAAGAACTGAAGAGTGGAGGAAGTTGAAAAAGATTAATTTGAGTGTTTTCAAGAGTGATTTCCTGGTGTAGCTTCAGGTGGCTTTCTGAATTCCATAACTGATGTAGTAATCAAGTTTTCTGCTAATACTTGGATGAAACAAACAATTTTATTAGGTAAATATGCAAATGAAGGACACTAATGACACATGAGGAGTTGTTGTGGCTTAAACCCAGTCAGGCAACTCGTTCACTCACTCCCCCTCTTCTTTCCCTCCCCCTACTCCCGGAGGGACAGAGAGGAGAATCGAAAAAAATGCAACTCCCACGGGTTGAGATAAGAACAGTTTAGTAACTAAGGTATAACACAAATCACTACTGCTACCACCAATAATAACAATGATAAAGGAAATAACAAGGGAAGAGAATACGACACCTCACCACCTACTAACCGATAACTTGCCCCCCCCCGACTGACCAAGCACCAACCGATACCTCCAACCCTGCAGTCTACCAGCCCTTCCAGGTAACTCCCAGTTACATCCTGGGCATGACGTGCTGTGGTATGGAATACCTCTTTGGTCAGTTTGGGTCAGGTGTCCTGTCTCTGCTTCCTCCTGGCTTCCCCTCCTCCCTGGCAGAGCATGAGGCTCACAAAGTCCTTGGCCAAACCAAAACATCATTGTTATCAGCTCTGTTCCCAGGCCAAAAGTCAAAACACTGCACTGCACCAGCTACCAAGAAGGAGAAAGATGACTGCTACTGCTGAACCCAGGACAGGAGTTCATACCATATCAGTAGTGTTCCTGAAATTAAGAGGACCCTCTGGTTTGAAATTGTTTAATCCTTGGATAAAAGAAATAGAGAAGGGATTAAGATCTGGAATTTGAATGACTTGTAGCACTAGTTTAATGAGATCATTTGGAATGTGCTACACAGCCATTGAGCCTCAGCCTACTCATGGTTATTAAAGTTGTGCTGTGTGTAACCTCTTATAGAGAAATCAGAAGTTTTTGAGACAATCTGGTCTGCATAAAATAACAAAGTTCAGAGACAATATTGGTGTATGGTTAAGCAGACGAAAGCTGTAGAGGGAAGTGTTAATGGATTTATGCATCAGTAACAATTCCTGAGATTTTTATTGTAAATCAGAAACAAACAGTGCGTTCAAATCCTGATGCACATAAGGGGTTTGATACACCATGATTTCTTCATGTCTCTGAGCAAGCAGATTCAGCTGGTGGTAATGTATAAGCACTACAAAATCTGCCTGGAAGCACATTAATGTAAATGCAGAGAGGTAATTAACCCTTATCAGAAGAGTTACCTGAAGCAAATCCTCACATGCTTGTGATCAAAACATATCTTCTGGCCTAGGGAGTTTATTTAGTTATGCTTCACTGATACTAAAATATGCCACTTTCTTATTCTAATCAACCTTGTTACTTTCTGCTGCTCTGATGAATGAAAATGGTAATACAAGAAACTTTTTTTTTTTTTTATTCTTATATAGCCTTGAAATTGCACAGTTCTTTTGTTTCTGATCTTTTCATCTTCTTACTGTGGTCTTGATTTTAATTGTAAGCCTTTTCCAGAAAGAGTTTGTTGGTTTAATTTTTCTCTACAGTCATAAGGCTCTTCTCTCTTATAAGCTTCTTTGGCTATAGGGATAACAGAACTAAGCATAAAAGAATGTATGAAAATCAGTGCGTTTAAACAATGATAATATAGAATAAATATACAAATACTTACATGTGGGGAAATCATTATGCTTTGCAGGTCCTTACTGCTACAATATTTGAGGACAGAAAACTGCTTAATTTTGAACGTGCTGACTGAAGATAATCCTCTCCCACTTATATGTGTGCTCATGAAAGGGCATCTTTTGAATTACTGAATGTTAAGAGTTAACAATAAACTAAAGCCATTGATCTTTTTATATTCAATCTCATTAGTTTTAAATTATTACATTGAGGCTGACTTCTAGAATAGAACACAACTCTTTGCGTACAGCCATCCAGCTGGTTCTTTATCCACCAAGTTGTCCACCTATCAAATTGATGTCTCTCCAATTTAGAGACAAGGATGTCATGTGGGACAGTGTCGAACGCTTTGCACAAGTCCAGGTAGATGACATCAACTGCTCTACCCCTGTCCATCAGTTCTGTAGCCCCATCATGGAAGGCCAGCAAATCGGTCAGGCAGGATTTCCCCTTAGTGAAGCCATGCTGGCTGTCACCAAGCACCTTGTTGTTTTTCATGTGCCTTAGCATGCCTTCCAGGAGAATCTGCTCCAAGATTTTGCCAGGCACAGAGGTGAGACTGACTGGTCTGTAATTCCCTGGGTCATTCATTCATCCCTTCTTGAAAATGGGGGTTATATTTCCCTTTTTCCAGTCATCGGGAACTTCACCTGAGTGCCATGATTTTTCAAATATGATGGACAGTGGCTTAGCAACTTCATTTGCCAGCTCCTTCAGGACCCACGGATGGATTTCATCAGGTCCCATGGACTTGCGTATGTTCAGGCTCTTAAGACAGTCTCAAACCAGATCCTCTCCTAGCGGGCCCAAGGTCTTCATTCTCACAGTCCCTGTGTCTGCCTTCCAAGACGTGGGTAGTGTGATCAGAGCCTTTGCTGGTGAAGACTGAGGCAAAGAAGTCATTCAGAACCTCAGCCTTCTCCAAATCCTGTGTAGCCAGTTCTCCCAAGAGCTTCCTGAGGGGGCCTACATTGTCCCTAGTCTGTTTTTTATTTACTATATACCTATAGAATCCCTTCCTGTTATCTTTAACATCCCTAGCCAAGTTTTATGTCGGTTTTAGGAAAAGATCCACAGAAAGGGAATAAATATTTATTTTGATAATATTGGAATGATATTTATAAATTTCTAAATTTCAATAGAGGTAGTTTTCTAAATTTTCTTCTTCGTATTATTTTGAATATATGCAGTTTGAACTGTGAATTTATTGGATTATTACATGATATTGTTATTACTACTTATATTTTTCCATTTATTACAGATAGATAATAACAGTTGCTCATTGATTCAAATCAGACATACCTTTCTGAACGCACTTCTCTCTCTTTGATTTATGATTTGACATAGCCTAACTGAAGCCTTGAAAATTCAGGACCCCACACTGAATTTTCCCCCTCACTCAGTTAAGCACAAAGTAACAAGGGATTCCTCCTCCTTTCCTTCTTCACAACCCCCTAGATTCCCCTCTGTTTCCTAGTGACGGTGTTTGCATAAATATGGCCTTAATGTAGCGGGGCTTTCTTCTATCATAAGCAGTTTCTCGGCTACTGCCTATGAAAAAATAGGTGAATATTTCCTCAAAAATAAAAGCTTAAAATTACCATGTTGTTTTGCAGATGATGGTGATGATGATGCATGTAGATAAGTGTATTTTTAATCAGGTTAAGCTATATGGTTCAAATCTTATATTCTGGTAGGTCCACAAACATTGCTTTTTTTTAATGTCATAACTTTGAAAATATTGCCCAGTGTAGAAGGAAAGCTAAAATCAATCTGTGTTGCTTCAAATAGTCAAGTATGCAGCAGTGATGTTATTCTCAATTAAGAAAGTTGATAAAAATTGTCATTGGCACATGACAGATGCTAGGTAATTTTGGGTAAACAGTTCACTTCAATCTACCATACGCTGGGGAGTAATTAGCATTCTTAGTAGCATAACATACTAAGTGCTTAATAGAATATATTTTTCTTATTGGTCTCCATGTGGCTGTTGTTCATCCGCTTCATCACTTTGCCTAGGGTTCTGACACTCATCTCCTATTGAAGAAAGTGCTTTATTCCCCACAAAACTTTGGTGTACAAATTGGTCCTGGGTGACACTGGAATTGCTGTTAGATGGTTTTGGAGTGTTGTTTCTCATGCACTGACTATCAAGTATCAAATCCTTGCTTGTGAACTAGATTTTATTTCTTTTGAATTTTCTATTTTTTCTTGTTTGTCAAAGTGCTTTTTCTTGCAGTTGTAAGGGAAGTGTATTTGTGGTATGATTAAATTCAATTTCAGCTCTGTCATGGGATAGCTTTATCCTTTAATACTTAACTTTGAAGGCCTCTAAAGGCCTTAGTTTGTATCATAATTGAACTTAGACTATATGAATTCCATTTCCTTCCATGTTTCAAATGTACTCCTTTCTGATTACAGTGAAAATCTCTTTCTGATTTTATTTCCCAGTTTGAAAAAATACTTATTTACTAAATGGTCTATGGAATGTTTTGCAAATAATTTATTGAGATTTTCTGGACTTTTGGGTGCTAGTGATTTAAAGCCTCAGCTCGTTATTGCCATCTCCTAACTTCAAGTGCGCACTTCACATACCAAATTTACCAAGACTAAGCCTCAGAATTAATTTCCTGGGAAAATTTCTGTAAAGCACTAAAAAGCTTCAACTTAATAATTGTTCTTCTGCAGTTCAGCACTGCACATTCATGTTCATGTACTTTTTAATATGTTTACTGATGTCTTTTTTACATGGTGTCTGAGCAACTAATAGATGCTGCTTATTGTGATTGTGTATAAAGTTAATGTACTAATTGTGATCTTGAGCTCTTTTTGACTGTAAAAGTTTTTGTTTTGTTTTGGTTTTTTCCAAGCAAAAGACTGACCAGCATGAATTCACTGAGCTGGCTCTCATTTGATAATTATAGTCCACATTTTTTTCCCTTCTCTCCACTGTTTATATATAGGTGGCTGAAATTTGCATTGCCTTTGTTTTAGCTGTCTTGAAAACTGTACCTGAAGGTTGTCATTATGGTCTGCATACTCTCTGGGTACCTACAGCTTCGTCTCACCAGTACAGCTATTTATTCTAGGATGACAGAGGCCATTCTTCAGAGGCTTATGTCTGTCTGCATTGCAGGACATTCTTTCTTAAACCATAGTCAGAGAGCAAAACCATGAAAAGACTCCTTATGTTTCTGATCCTGCACTACCTCACTATTATGAAATTGTTGTCTATACACTGAAGTAATTAATCTGTTTACTGGCTACCCAAAGAAAATAATGTTTTGAGCCCCTGATCTTTACGTCTAGAATTAAATCAGCTAATTTAGGATTCATCTTACATCAAGTGTGATTGTTGTTAGTGATGGTGGTCAGTTTATTGATAGATAAGCCAAGATATTTTCAAAACATCAGAGTTGATTCTGAGAATCCACTACAATATGAGTAATACAACATGTCTTGTTAGAGAGGTAAATGTGACAGAAAATAGAAATTCCATGTGACTGACTATAAATTCATAAACTATTTTGACATGAGAGACTCACCCCTCATTAAGCTGCAGAGAATTGCGATGTGTCTTTTGAAAAACTTAGAACATCTTTTACAAACTTTGGCCTGGAAATTACAATGCAACTTTCGCTTACACTAATTTTTTGAGATTAAAAATTCTAGAGACATCATAATTTGTAAACACTGTTATGTCTGTTGTTGTATACCTGCATTTTACCTAGAATGACCTTTTTCAATCATATATTAAAGAATAAAATCAAGCCTTTCGAGTCTACTTTAGGTTGGTTTTAGACTTGTGACTGAAAGAGGTAAATCACCTTGATTTTATCAGCTAGATCTTTACATGGAAATGTTTAAACCCCTCCTTCAAATAAACCCCATCCTCCATAAGTACATATTTGAATTTTTGTTTAAGTGGATTCCCCTTACTATCACAGTGTTATGACTATGATTTAAAAGTACCCTGGAATGTTAATTTTAGGAAATTTATAAAAATGGAATAAGCATTCTGATGTATGTGGATGTAACTTTATCTACTTAGCTTAATGAATTTACCATCACTGCTGACCTCTCCATAAAAGGCAGGACTTGTTGACTGTTGTCATTTGTATGTTCACAATATCTGATTGTTGCAGTGACATCTATGATGTTGACACCTGAAGTGACATGTCTTCCACATAGGAGGAATAAGAGGAGAAAGAAGGATGATAAAATTAGGGATGATGGAGACTTCCTTTTTAACACACTACTTTTCCAAAATCTGGCTCCTGGAAAAGGAGAGAGCAATTAAAAAAATTCCAGACAACAAAACACGCTAAATGGGTTATTGAAAGAGAGATGGATATTGTTATGGAATTGGGTAGCAGAGAAATGAAAGAATATCTGCTGATAAGAATCAAATCATAATGAAGACTTCTGTGGAGCTGAGATGACAATGACTCAACAGATGTTTGACCTGAGAAAGGTAAGACAGAACAGACAGGAGAAACAACAAGTCCTCACAGATGTGAATTATCTACATCGGGTTCTTTAAGGGATTTGCATGATTCCATTTTACTTGGAAATAACTGCAGTTTAATATAGCATTTTACTATGTTTAGGTACAAAACTGTTTTAGCTGTTGCGGCACAGACCTCTGTGATACGTGAGAGGCACTGAACACATAAATAAATACATGTAAATGAACGTGAATGTGTCTCTTCAGTTTAAAAGTTTGAAAAGGCCCTTGTATTGAAGTTAAGATGTGTTTTGCTCTACTTCCATAAGCAGTGAATTTGGGGATTGCATGCAAAGTTTTGAAGATAGAAGTTTTGGTATTTGCAGGGGCCTTGGTTTCTATACTGTGAATAGTCTTCTATTGTACAGTCTGAGTATCTGTAACTATTGCCAGATGACATTTTGCTGCTCAAGGAGACATCTGGAAGATTGTGTGAGGCATGGTTGTAATTTCATCACGATGCAAAACATGGCTGGTAATTCACTGTCTTGATCAAAATTATTCTTTATTCTTAGTAGTAAAATGAATTGGAGAGGAAAGAAGGCCCTGCAGTAAACTAAGAAGATGGGTGCATATTATCCTAAGAGCTTGCCTAGGCAAGAAGTTGCCTCTGACTTTATGTCTGTGTGTAGTAAATTCAGGTTTTAGTGAGAAAAGCTGCACAGGTTTTTTCTTTGAAAGTAAATCTTCAAAATGTCTGTAAAATTATGTTTTCTTATAAAATCATGTAGAAGAATGTAGCATGTAACATTGTTTATAAGCAGATGATTTTAAAGCTACTGAGATAGTAACAAATATGAACAAATATAATGGTTCTTTTTAGGGGAATAGCTTTTTAAGAAAATGCAGATATTTAGTAGACTGCTTACATGGGCTGCTACCAAAAGCAGATTTGCTTCCTTCCCATTTTGAAGACAATGTATTTTTTTCATCAGCTTGAATATAATCTGTGGGTTTAATTACCTACCTCTAAAACTAACTTGCCATAATATTAAATTGACTAATGTCACAGTATTGAAATGATGAATACAGGTGTTGGATACTCTTTGATTGCTGAGAATCACCTCTTTCCTTACGGCTTTCATAATCAGAATTCCTTCTTTTCATTGTTTATCTATCATGCTAAATCAAATGGAAAGAAATATTCTATTTAAAGGGGCAAGTGTGAGCTTTTTTGGTCAATAAGTGCTAAGGTAATAATGTTAGATGGTGGTTTTTCTCTGTGGCTTCTAGAATTTTTGTTGATGTTATGTAGGAAGCATTAAAAGTTTAACAAGTTAGGATGCCAGAGAGCAGTAGAAATTTTATCAGCTTGGGCAATATCAGCTTGTGTGATGATATACTTAAGTCATACATGTAGGCCTATGAGAATGTAAAATGTTCTTTGTCAATTAAATATCTTAGGGAAAAAAAAAAACAATCAAACCCATATGCCAACAGCAAAAACCAGTCTTGATGTTTATTCCATCTGACATAGGTTTGAAAAGTGCATATCGAAAATACTTTACTTTAACAATTTAATGAATGTGTAGTGCAAAATAGAGCTTTTTTTAAATGAAAAAAATGTTTTTTAAGTTAAAAACGATACAGAAAAACAAAAAAGAAAAAAAGACAACAAAAAAAAAAACAAAAAACAAAAAAATCACCCGCAAAAGCCTTTAGCAACATAAACGTGATGTCTCAGATAAAATTAGAAAACCTTTTAGTCCTATGTCATATTTTGAAGTGTGACTGAAGGGATTTTGTGTTAGATTGGGTGCAGTCTCTGTCCAATGTCTAGGAACAATCTCTTGCAGATAACAGAATGCAGATAACAGCAATGTAATCGAACACAGATGTGAATTTGTAGATTCACTCTTGAGGTGAATTCATAAAGCATTTTTACAAGCATATTTTTACATCTGAAATTGTTTCATATATACGTTTCAAATAGAAAATGTTCAAAGCTGTCAGACTCCAGAACTCAAAGTGATGAGTTATGTAAGCATTGTCATTGCTTTAAAAAGAAGTTAAAACACATATATCATGGAATCATAGAATGGTTTGGGTTGGAAGGGACCTTAAACATCATCTAGATCCAACCCCCTGCCATAGGCAGGGACACCTTCCACTAGACCAAGGCTGGTTTTGAGCTTCACACTCCCCACCAGCCCTTTTCCCCCTTTGCTAGTGAGAACAAGGTCCAGCATAGCTCTTCTCCTTATTAGCTCTTCTATTACCTGGAAAAGGAAGTTATCATCAACACTTTCCTGGATTGCTTATGTCCTGCTGTGCTGTCTCTCCAGATATTAGGATGGTTGAAGTCCCCAGTAAGGACCAAGGCTTGTGGACATGAGACTGCTCTCTAGAGAGGGCCTCATACACTCAGTCTTTCTGGCTGAGCAACCTGCAGGCACCCACTATAATATCTATAGTCCCTACCCCCTCCCTTTAATTCTGACCCATGAGCTCTCAGCCAGCTCCTCATGCATCCCCAGGCAAAGCTCCATGCTTGTCATTGACACAGAGGGTATCCACGTAATTAAAGTGAGCATTATCACATATTTTCCTAGAACATAATTCATGATGAATATTTCTTAAAGATGTATTAATTTGATCTAATTGCAATCTGTGGCTAATTATACTTAGATTAGGGAGGATTGAAAGACTGGTTTATAAAGAGGATTAGATTAATTAAATATACATTGGTTAATCAAATGTCTCCACCTATACTGGATTAAATCCCAAGCAAAGTAGATAGTTATGTAAGTATAGGAGTAGCTGTCTTGCTAGCTAAAATAATTCAAGTTAAAAAGGCTATTCAGTCTAAATAACAAGTCATTCTTTTGAACTGAGAAATTGATTTTAGGAAACAGAGGCATAAAAATATTTTGTGTATTTAAAATTGGAATCCTTAAGACTTGTAAAAGCTGCCCTCACCTGGGATGAAGATGAATAAAATGATGCTGTAGATGACCAAAGTGATGCTTTATGAATACTGTTTTTTCTGTTATGTTATTTTTTTGGCAAAAGATCCTGAACTGGGAAATAGATTAAACAACTGTTAATCTTTGGCTCTGCCATAGTGTGTTTCCTCATGTGACACCTACTATATGTTCAGTCTATTCTTAGATATAAAACTAGAATCAACACAGTAGGGTACAGTATAGGGAGTATACTAGCTCTACAGTCACCTATTTAGTTATAGAATCTTTTTAGGTGAGTGAATAGTGTTGTTTATGCTACTTATATTTGCTGCGTTAGTAGCTGGGATCCAGAGAATTCTTCAGCTTTTCATGCATGGTTGAAATACAAAAATATTAGCAATGAAGTAATTCTACTTTCCTAACTCTCAATTAAAATTGATAAACTTGATAAAAGGGTGAAAGGTTCAACACAATCCAAAAGAAGTAATATGCTCAGTGAACAGTAAATCTCTGTTATTTCATTGCTCTTAAATAATCATTGTTATAGCTATGTTTCATCTGTAATGATAGAGTAGATCAGGAATTGTCCAAAATCTAGTAGTGCAGGCTGAAAGGCATGCTCTGATCAAGACTTCAGGACCCTGATTCTTACAAATTGGATCTGTGTTCTATTTGCTAAATAAGCAAGAAAGCATAAAGAAAACTGTGAAAAGTAACTCTGCTTTGGAAAATAAACTAAATTGGAGCCATATGTGGGCAAACATCCGCATAATATAGGTCAAAAGAATTTAAATGCACATTGTCATACTGTATGTATGATAATGTATATTGTTTCAGGCTATATTAATTTTATATAGTTGTAACTAGTAACTCATTATATCTAGAGTACTCTAAGAGATTATTTCTACTTAATGTGTACTGATTAATCATGTAGCTGTATCTATTTTTAGAAGAATTAGATGTCTCACAAAAATTAATTCTCTGACATTAAAAGAGAATTCAAACCTGGTTTGTTTTTTTTTTGCTATAGGAGAGAAGGGCTTTTAAATTGAGCTAGCTTTGTTCAGAAGATCTACTTTTATAGTGATTACAGATTGCACCAGTCATGACTGGTTTTGGCTGAATCACTAATGATGATTACTTAATATGAGATTTGATGTGTAGTATCTGATAGAACTATTACATATTAATTTTCATTTTGCATTTGTTCTATAGGTTGTGAGCAGCTCACCAAGAGGCGGAATTCAAGTACTTGCATGTTGTTATTTGTTTCATTTGTCCAACCAGAACATCACAACAAAAGCAGAACTAGACAGAGCCTATATCACGTCCGTGCCATGGCTATCACCATGAAAAGTGAAAGGCTATCAGCACAAAAAGGGAAAGCAGACTTCCTGAAAACTTGTACTGGTTCACCCTGAGATTACAGTGTTTTGATTACTTACAAACAGTGAGCGACAAGGGGCTGTTTTGCCCCTCCTTTTTGACTGCTTTTAATCAGTTGAATGTAGAATTAAGCCATCATTGGCTTCCTTCTGAAATCTTGGATGCTTGTTCCTGTCACATAGGTAGTTAGGGTTTTTCCCTACAAATCCTCACTCTAGATCACGTCCTCTTCCAGTAACGCTGCAAATATCCTTCTTCCTATCTTTTGTCACATATGAATTACAATACAGTCTTTAAAAAAAAAGAAAAAAATAATCCTTGTTACTGCTGTTTGTTTGTTTTTATGGGCAGCAATGAAACCATGATGGAAAAAAGGCTGAAGACTTTCTCTGGAAAAAGGGTTTTCCTAGAAAATAAAGTTTAGTGACAAAGATATAGTAACATCTGCTCCATAAAGTAGTAATATCATCTACACATAATCATCTAATATTGAAATAATTATACCTTATCACTCGGTGACCATAATTACAATGTAACGCTTGGCAATTACAGTTCAATTACACCTTTGTTTTGGTTTATACCAGTGATTACTGCATATTAATCTAGCCAGACAGTTAATTACATGAGTCAGAATATTTCAAAGTAAACATGGTGTGTTTCATGAACCTCGGCTTTGAAGAAATGAGTAGGAAAATACGAACATAGGCGATGAGAATAGGTTAGTCTCCAGCTCATGTAGCAGATCTTAGATTTGACTAAGTGGTAATTGCTTGCGATCAACTCTATGGCAGATTTTTTTTGTACCACTATGAAGGCACATTTAGAATTCACCACAAACACTGTGTTATCATGTAAGCAATGATTAGAACATGTAGATCACTAGGTTTGAGCACATAAAGGTAATTGTGTAGATAAGCATAAGTTTTTTCAGGTTTTTGATATAGAAAGCAGCTATTGTTAGGTTTCAAGGCATGAGAGCAAACTTTTTGTTTCAGTCCGTGATGTTCTACCTTTGCCAAGGAAGGTGAGGCCTCTTCTAGAGTTGTCACCTACCCACAGTGCTGAATAATATAAAGTAACCTGCTTTTTTTTTTTTTTTGTCTTCTTTTATGGATTAGTCAAAATTTGTTCACAGAGCACCCCCAGTAATTGCAAACCAGCAAATGAAAAACAGTAGTAGACCACAGGACTGGAAGTCAGTAGTATTGACTCGCAGTACTAACGTAGTATCTGCAATATCGTATAATCCGTTTGCCTTACAATTCTTGACTTTTTCTGTGTATCTGTAATGCTACTTCCTTTCTTCCATGCAGAGACCTTCATTAGATCAGATTTATAAAGCATTTGAATGTAAAAAATGTTCTTTAAACCTTTAGGTTTGTACTGCAGCTGATACTTACACTAATCCTTGCTCTCTGCTGTGTGACAAGTGTCATTAAACAACAAAAAAAAAAGATTACTTTCCCTTCTTGAGGAAGTTAAATTTACTGTTATCTGTGATACCAAGCAACTTAAATATACTTAACAGTGGCAGTGCTTTGAAGATGTTGATCTACTGAGGAGGGAGGTACTGATTTTATTAAAGTCTCTCTGATGTACGTGGTAGATTAACATCAGACATCTGGCAACAATTGCAGCTATAGAATATGTAGTCTGTCTGATGGCACAGTGAGGAAGAAATTATTTGCAGCGATGGTTGTCTTCCAACAGTGCTTACAAGTTGATACGTGTATGCTGAGCATTGCTGTGGTCTCTGAGGACACAGAGAAATGAGTCCTAGTTTATTATAAAAATCAGGCTACAACATTTCTGTACAATTTATAAGAAGTATTTTTTGCTCCTTATACAACTGTTTTTCATGGTTTGCATTAAAATAAAATGCTGCTATTAAAAGCTAGCACATAGTTTTTATAATGTGCATCAAACCCTGTAAATATGAATGGATACCCTAGGGTATGAGCTTTAAATCAGTTCATTAGAGATTCCTAATAATGAAGCAATTAATTTTAAATGGGAAAAGATATCACTTATGTTCTAAAGCTGACAAGTTGCATTTCAGTTCACTCCCCCCCTCACTTCTTTCTTCTCTCCTCTTGGCAAAGCTGAGGTTTTACTGACAGCCATGTGTGTCAGAGTACCATCTGTCAGAGTCCTCATGCTGCCTGAAGAGACATTACACAAACACATATATCAAAGTGGTTTAACTACAACAGGTTGCATGCTACGCACTGCTAAAACTGTATTCAAATCTGTTTGCATTTTATGTTGTGCTTTTCTACAGTAACAGTGACTTTGGGAAGGAATACAACCCCCAACAAACCAACCAACAAAATCAAACCTCAGTAAGTAGTGCAGTTGCAACATGTATCACAGTTCTCAGTAAAGGCAATAAGAGTATGGATAAGAATTTGAAGACGTAATTTAGGTGGTAATGAGATCATTGTTATTTCAAAGCTTACAGTACGATAACATATAAATCCAGAGACTAAACCCTACTAATAAGATGTGATAATTGAGTACAAAATGAAGGTTTGAAGAATGAATGCTAATCTTCTGAGCAAATACAAATGCTACGTGGAGCTGCGCATTATGTAGTTAAAGCTGTTATGCTGGAGCAACTTGTTGCATCTGTGGTATAGTAATGAGTTCAAGTACTCCCCAGTAGGGCTGGAAGTAGGTATGTATTAACATGACCTGAGCCAGCCTTTTCTATATCAAAAGCGAGAGTGACTTTGGCAGACAAGCTGACTGTAATTGGCTGTGCTCAGCACCTTAGCAGATGTGCTCAGCACGAATTAGGATCAAACTATTTTCTCTCTATGCAACAAAATACCACTGAAAGCCACTGAAGGTTTTGCTTGACTAAGGTTTCAAAATTGGCCACTGGGTCTGTTTGCACTCCTAAGAAATATGTCATACTCCCACCTATCTTTTTTTTTTTTTGAGAAATCTTCATAACATAGTATTTTGTGTTCTACATTGTAAATAACCTGAGAGTGAAATACATATGTGTTGGATTAGATTTGTTCACCTCTGCATTTGTATGTGCTTAAGAATGATGTAGAATGATTAAAATGATGTTAGGTGATGTGGCAGTGGTGGGTTATTTTTCACTTAAAGGGCTGATGACCATATGGTCCCTAAGGAATTTATTTTCTGGGCAAGTCTGTTTTAATTCTATCACTTCACAGGCCCGGTCCAGCCTTCGTAGTGGTGGTTATGGAAAGCTAGAGGTTGTACTAATATTTTGGTAATTTCAGTTCATTTGGTCTTAGTAACGGTGTTTCTCTGTCGTAACAGAACCTTAGTTACTTTCAGAATTATTATGTTGCTTAAAAATAATTGGTAGGAAGGAGCTAGCTCCAAATAGTACATTTCCAGAAACAATATATTTCATAGTGAGTAATGTATAAGGCGTTGAGATTTGAAGTCTCTAAGTCCCTGTTTTTATTTGGAAATCCATTATTACTCCCTCACCAAACTATATACTGGAGCGTTTTTCTTTTCGTCTGCCTGAACTAAAGCTATAAACAGAAGGTAATTGAAAGTGCATTGCCAGATAGATAACTCTTGAATGCTCCCAGATCAAGAGATACAACCTGTCTCTAGCTACAAGTAGAATAAAAAGGAACATTTTCAGTGATGTTTGGTAAAACTAGGAAGAAAATGTCCAACATTTTACTTAATTGGTAATAAAAGTGAGTGAAATAAGTGCCAATAAAAATCAGACACTAATCTGTATTTATACAAATCCACGAAGTTTGAGTACAGCACAAGACATTTCCTCGATAGCTTTGCTAAATGCCTGCATGAATAGCAGGGACTCTGCTTGTAATGCCCAACACACTGAGGTTTTCTGTCACAGGTAAAGGAGAGGTGAAGCTTTGGCTCTTGTCTTTTTCTGCTGGTGCAGTTCCAGGACAGCAGGATCTGTAGCAATGCTAATGTGGAGCAGATTACAGAATGCAGAAAATTAACCTTCCAGAAGCATCAAGCCTACGGTAGTGACTGGATCTGTGAAGCTGATTTCATTCCAGTGATCTCTTGCTCTGTTGGAGACTGTGTTTTTTTTTTAGGGGCTGTATTTCCAGGGCAGAATTGTTTTTTTAGCCTTTGAGCTAGATTTTCAATGTGGAAGCGGATTAAATGCTAGATCTTAGGTGATAAATGAGTAATTAACCAAATTATATCAGACTAGATTGTTAGATGTTGTGAGAACATGCTCTTGATTCCTGGAGGAACTTTGATTGTCAACACAGAGCTTAGTATTTGAGAGTTTTTTATCAGAACACATAAATATTTAAACTCTGTTCTACAAGTTAGCACTGTCTGCATGCCTTTATTCCTTGGTGACCTTGCATTGAGGACCTAACCTTCCTTTCCATGATTTTTTTTCCCAAAGAATTTACAGTTGTTTGTGTTCTGGGGGTTTGGTTAAGCCTCTTACTCAAGAAAGGAATCTTATCACACAACTGTAAAAGAGCAGTGAGTGTCTTTGCACCCATTAAGGTAACTTTAAAAATTGAAGTGAACTCTATTTTTTGCTGTTGGCTTAGCTGTTGTTTGGTTTTTTTTTGTTTTTTTTGTTTTTTTATTTTTGTTTTGTTTTGTTTTTTAACTAAAATATTTTATTTTTTGTATGTTAATTTATTGGCTATTAGCTTAACTAGAGGTGTGGTAACAAGGCTGGGCTCTTTTCACTTCCTGCTTTGTGCCTAGTTTTGCAGTTCCTCTCTCATGCGGACTTAACACTTTCAGAGGCTACAAGAGTGAGATGCATTAGTGCAGTAGAGTCACTGCAGCTATGTAAGTGCATGTTAGATAAATCACGGGATGTCTTGACAAAGTCTTCTTATGGCTTATTTGTATCCTGGAAATGCCATGGAGGGAGGGAGAGAAGACAGTTTTCAGGAGATAAAACTGCCTTGACCAGGTCTGTCCAGATTAAGATGAAACTGATGAAGTGGAGGAATGTCAGTGGATCCAAAAGTATTAACATGGCAGTTTTCAGAGCAAAAGTACATCAAAGGCTTCTTCAAAATCAGGAAGATTCTTTATTTCTTAAAAAAAATATTGGATTAGGTCCAGCTATTGTTATTGTCTCTCTTTAGATAAAGACATGTTTTCTTGGTATTTAAACATAAGATACCACTCTGATTTTACTTCAGTAACATGTTCTTGAACAGAATTCTCATGTATATCCCAGATGAAATTTCAGACTTCCAGGCCACACCTCACTCCAAAGCCTTGAAGTCACTGCTAGACCTTGAGAAACAGATGAGGACCTACTAATATCTATTGTAGCTTGGCATGCAGAAGCAGCAAGAGCACCTGATGCTGGATGGGTAAAAAGGGTTCTAAACTGAGTGGGCTGCTTACCTTTCTGGCCGGTGTGAAAGCAAAAGCAACAATATGCAATGTGGGTTCCCTTAAGTATGAGAATATTAATGTTCAATATCTTTATTAATGATTTGGAGAGAGAATCAGATAACAACAGTAACAACATTTCTTGACAATGTGCAGTTATTCTTAGGATGTGGAAACACAGGCAAGGAAAAAAGAGATTTTAGAAGTATTAACTGAATCTTTGTGTAAACTGCAAATAAATTTTATGCTCACTTCCTTCTGCCTACCTTCCTAGCTCTTTTGTCTAATGCAGTGCACTTCAAATTCACCCTAAATCAGAACTTTCTGTTTGACAGTCCTAATAAAATCAATACATTAGGACTTACAGCACAAACAAACAAAACGAAAGCAAAGCTATCTGCAGATAGAGCTGAGTATTTTACCTCAATGTGGCAGGTTAACATCACCCTGTGAATGATAATGGGTTCAACCTGAAGCTGGGAAATATTGTAATCTCTCTTGTGACTGGGAAACCAAGAAGTAAAAACTGCATAATAACTGTATAAAACAGGACAGTGTAATAGCTTTTACTGTTGGCAGAAAACTCATTCTCACACCCAGGAAGTGTCTGGGACCTGACAGCGTCTGTGTCAGGTCAGGTATCTCACATTTCTGTACATATCCTTTTTCTTATTGTGGTGTTGCTCAGTGAGTTGAAAACTTCCAGCTATCTATTTCTTGAATAAAACTAAAGTATCTGTATAGTAATGGTTAATAAAATCATAAAGGTTCTAGGGAGGTAAAAGAGCTTCCCACAGAAAGGATAGGGAGCATCAGATGCTGCAGGAGTAATGTTCCTAACAAACTAATGGTAGTGTTTCTTTAACTTGTAGCTTTTAAGTAACCTCTCCAACCCCTTGCTTGTTGTGGGTATTTAGGATTTATCAAAAACAGATAATTTCCTAAAAGAAGGAATCTACAAGAATTCTTCCTATGCTGACAAACACAGTGTTTCTGGCTGAAGATTTCATTCAGCTGTTGTAAATTAGAACGTATTCATAGGAAATAGCAATGCCTGTTTTTTTCTTTTTCTTCCCAAACTCTTCCCTATGCATCTTCTACTGACTGTTGGTGGAGACTGAGTACTGGGATAGACAGAATTTTGGTTGGGTTTTTACAGCTGCTTTTTGATAACTCTATTGCATCTGCTAGACTCAGACTTATTGGGTGGTTGGCTAGAGGGATTGGCTACTCTCTATATCAGCATGTAATTTCGCGTCTATGGTATACGCTACTCAGAGTTTTAATTTGGACTAAGTTTAATCTCATTTTCTGGACTGAATATCCCCATCATGATGAGATCATGACATATTTGATTTAGTATTAGGGAATAGATAGTGGTTTGTGTACTCCTGAAGCAGAGCTTCTTCCAGTTTGATTTCCTGTAGAGGAGATCTAATTTGTGCTCCTATAATCCATCTGGAGTGCTGAGCCAATGCTCAGTGGGGACAGCAAGGGATTTGTTTCAAATTTACACTGATGCTCTGAATCAAAATATTAATATAACTTAGTTCATCTTGATTTCTTGCAGGCAGATTTTTCTTTCCATTGGTATAGCAGTGATGTTGGTAATCACTGCTATTTCTGAGCAACTCTTTTCTAGTATGTGGGGCTGGTCTGATGACCCAGCCAAACAAATCCAGTAATTATTGCTATTAATGTGTGTGCTTATTAGTCATGTCTGCAGAAATAAGGGAATTAGCTGTGTTGGCTATTATTATAGAGCAGGTTTATATCAAATGTGCTGAAGTTCATCCTTTTGCTTGGTGACACAGAAGAGATTTCATTATGACAAAACTCCAAACTGAAAAGTCAGGAACAAATTCAACATGATGGTATGACCATTTTCTGCTTGTATTTGTGTTACATCTCTCTCATATAGCAGAGACAGCAGTCTGATAACAGTGATGCAGGTGCCGCAAAGCAGATTTACATTTAGATGGAACAGTGCTCCTGTACTGAGGCAGACGGTGTAAGGCAGTGATAGAGGCAGGACCTTCATGGAGGCACTAGAGTGTAGGAAAAAAAGTGTGAGGCTATAAACTCTGGGGAGGCAAGGACCATAGCAAATTTTCTTTGGATTCTGTGTGGGTGGATGAGGTGAGATTTCCTTTTGTTGTGGCAGAGCAGGTTGGTTTAGGAATTGGACTGATCAGTGATTGTGCCACTGGGAGGAAGAAGGTGGATGTCACTGCTTTGAGGGGTCAGTTGTGTCTTGCCTTTGCCAGCAGCTCCTGGTCAGTTTTCACAGGCATTGACAGTGCAGTATGAAACTAGTCCATGGGATCCCATAGTGCCTCATGTATTGGCATCATGCTTATGCGACTGAAAGGACTGGAGGGACAAAAATCGCATTTGTGACTTCTTTGGTTGTTCCCAGCTACCTTTGTCCTTTCAAAGTAAGGTTCTGATGAGATTTAATTATGGAAATAATTATATGTAGACATGGTGACTTTTTAAAACTTGGAGAGCAATGCCTGATATGATTAACTGGATATAATGGGAAGAGTGTGGCAATAATGTATTTGGCATACTTTCTACACAAAATCCCATAGCTGAAGCAGGTGCCTAATGATTTTTGTCTTAATAAAAAAAGGCAAAATAAAGTTACGGCATTTGTTGGCCCTCTGTCAATGAGAGAATGGACAAAAGCGGATTCAAGCCAGAAGTATTTTCAATTTGAAAAAAAAGTGTAATGTATGTGATTAAATGTCAGCCATTCAGACAGAGATGAAAATTCCTTATTCAGAAGGGTGGTTTGTTTTTTTGTTTTGTTTTTGTTTTTATTTTTGTTTTTTTTGTTGGTTGGTTTTATTGTTTTGCTCTTTTTTTGTTGTTTTTTTTTTATAATGAGGTTGTGTTTCATTATGGATTCTGAGAGGATCACAGCTGACTTTAGAGGTGTACTAAGGACTTCAGTGTGACACCCCCTTACTGTTTGAAATCTTTGGTAGTATATTGTCATCTATTAGATGTCATTTTAGGTTGTTTGGGTGCAAAAATATGAATTCTGACTTTTGATGGTTGTTTTTTGTTTTTTTTTTTGTTTTTTGCTTTTTTGCAATATGAAACAGCTCTAGATTTAACAGATGACTAACCATGTGAGAAGATAAATCTCAAAAAACACTTCAAAACACTTCATACTTGACTGCCAGAAAGAATTAAAACTTTCAGCACTCAGTGAAGTCACTGAGAGCTGAAGGTTTTGTCTGAAGATATGCCTGGTAAATTTTAGGTTAGAGTTTCTCTGCAAGACACATCCTACTCTAAGTCTCTGATATAGCCTTTTTTAGTGGTTAGTCAAAGATATAGATCTGGTCTTTAATTTAGCTCTGTATGTAGATTTTAATCCATGATTTACAGTGGGTTTATATTCAGTTTAAGGGGAATAAAATGTTTTCCAGTTGTAGGGCCTTCAGCTGGATGATGCAAGTAAGAGCCTTCAGGTACAAAACATATTTATTTGCATGTAGTAAATCCTCCTAGCATTTATTCAACTGCACAGACAGAATTTGCACCAACATCCAGGATGTAGTCCTAGGATAACTTTGTGGGGATTCTTTAAATGCAAAAATGACAAATATCACTGGCTTAGTCTAAATACTACCTTTTTCCAAAAAGCTTTTCCACATTAGGCTATTACCCTGTAATGATTATAGCTGTAGTTTGCATACAAATACTGTCATAATTTAGTAGTGAAAGAATAAGTCATGTGTACATAAGTTTGAGCTAATTCTAGCTTTTGGAAAATAACCAGTTACAATCTTATTACCTCATTTGATGCAAGAATGAGTCATCTTTTGCAGTAATGCTTCTTTGAATGAGGTAAGATAACACCCATTACAGTGTACTGGACAAAGCCATGTGTAAATACTGGGGGTTTGTTTTGCGCTTCTGTAGGGATTGTGACCATATGGTAGTCTCTTCCTCTTACAATATGCAATAATCAGCCAAACATTTCATGCATAATAACCTGGTGTGTCTGTGTAATGAAGCAAAATGATATACTTTTGTTCAAATGGGTAATTTTGCTTTGTTACTAAAATTCACCTTGCTGTTAGTACAATCACACATTTGGGAAAAATATTTGTGGATGTTTCAGCATGGCAGAAACTTCATGGCTTTTTGGGGTGAGAATGAAATTCCTTTCCATCAGCATTAAAATTATAAAAGAATGGAAAAAAAATGGAAACACAGCAGTCCTTGTTAAAGCTTTAAAGCTGCCACTGCCTTTTCATGAAAGAATGGATTTTAAATATTTAATACTAGTAAATTTTGTGTTTCTGTGTTAAAAACAGTATATTTAATCTGAGTATGAGGAAAACTCTGCTAAATAACAAAGATAACTTAAGAAATCATTGCTAGAACACGGCTATTAGGAAAAGGGGAGGCAAACACTTTTAAACTTATTTTACCTGTTTTCTTTTTTTTTCTTCAAAATAGTGGTAGGAGTAGACATACTGCTATCTGTTTTACTGAAGAGAAGCTAAGAACTATGGGAACATGAACTAGAGATGTTGAAATGGCTCCAAAGTCTGTTAAAAGTATAGGGATGCTAGGGAGGGACTCTTCATTAGGGACTGTAGTGACAGGACAAGGGGTAACGGGTTAAAACTTAAACAGGGGAAGTTTAGATTGGATATAAGGAAGAAATTCTTTCCTGTTAGGGTGGTGAGGCACTGGAATGGGTTGCCCAGGGAGGTTGTGAATGCTCCATCCCTGGCAGTGTTCAAGGCCAGGTTGGACGAGGCCTTGGGTGATATGGTTTAGCGTGAGGTGTCCCTGCTCATGGCAGGGGGGTTGGAACTAGATGATCTTAAGGTCCTTTCCAACCCTAACTATTCTATGATTCTATGATTTCTAAACAAATGGTGGACATCCCCTGTCCCATCCCGATAGAGCCTGTCAAAAGCTGGTGTAAAATGACAGTTCCTCCTAATTAATTGGATAAAAAGTGCTGATGCACTTGCTCCCCTTGATTGTGGAATATGAAACACATTGGTCTGCTTGAAGTAGAAGAAAGGGCTTTGAAGAGAGATGTAGTAAAGGAGGCAGTAGTGAAGCTGCTACAGATACTTCATTCCTAGTGATCTAGGAAAGAAATAAGATTACATTGAGGGTGGGGGGAGGAATCATCATGGAATCACAGTATGGTTGGGTTAGAAGGGACCTTAAAGATCATCCAGTTCCAGCTCCCCCTGCCATGTGAAGGGACCCCTTCCACCAGACCAGGTTGCTCAAAGCCCCTAAGTTTTTATGTTGGCATTCTGAATAAATCTTTCAAGTCCCTAAAAATTAATCAGTCGAATTACTTATTACTTAAATGCAACATGTATTAGGTTTATTCAGTCATGTCCCGTCACCTTCCACTAGACCAGGTTGCTCAAAACTCTGCCCAGCCTGGCTTTAAACACTCCCAGGGATAGGGCATCCACAGCTTCTCTGGGTAACCTGAAAGAATGAAAAAAGAAAGAAATTGAGTATGTAAAAGATGAAAAGGGAGAATAGAAAGAGACACAAATACAAAAAGAAGACATAACCCCCAGGCTTCACTTCTGACTTATGAGAACCCTGTTGCTGGAAGCTGTAAAAGTTATGTGCAGGAATATGTATCATGTGCTACATGCTTGCCTTTCTATGCTTTTGTTGCAGTTTTTGATCCTTGCTGTTGCTAGGGTAGGTCATGGGACTAAATGTCTTTGTGCAATGACCCAAGAAGGGTGTTCTTGTATTTTTGTTATATTTTGCAAAAGTAGTGAGAAGATGGAAACCCTGAAAACAGAAAGAAAAAGTCAGCATTATGATGAGCCAAATACATTCTTATAGTTCGATTTCACATTTGCTGCCTGGGGATATGATTTGGAATCTGGCCAAAGAAATAGGAATGCCAGAGTCTAATTCCAGTCTAGCTTCAGGCAAATTTTATCATTTTGCTACATGAGTGATAAATACAGAACGAAAAAAACCCAGACCAGCCACACCCAATATACTGAGGGGATATTTATACCTGTGGTCATATGAAGTGTATGTTTCATGCTTTATGAAAACACATAATGAGATTCCATTATTCTCAGCTGAACTCTTGATAAAAAAGCAATGTGCTGGTGAGAAGGCTTCTAGGAGTTTGCTGTTAAGGTCTGCCTGCCACCAAAGCTGTAAGGTACTATTGCATCAAGTTCATCTACCTCCATCATACTTTTGTAAAATGGAGGTTATTCTTGTCCTTTATTAAATATATTTCTGGAGTTCATTTCTCTTTGCTGTCAGAGTAGGTCAAACATCATTAAAGATAAGAAATAAAAATAAATTTCTTTGGAAAGAGATGCATCTATTTTTCCATTGTCTTTCACGTCCTGGTGGACACCAACTTGGATTTAATCCAGCTATGTGCCTTTGCAGCAAAGAAGGCTGATGACATCCTGGGCTGCATTAGATGGAGTGTTGCCAGAAGGTCAAGGGATGTGATCCTTCCCCTCTGCTCAGCCTTGGTGAGGCCACACCTGCAGTGCTGGGTTCAGTTCTGGGCTCCCTCCAGTACAAGAGAGACATGAACCAGCAGAGGACCACAAAGATGATTAAGAGCTGGAGCATCTTGTATATCTGGAAAGGCTGAGAGGGCTGGAACTGTTTAGCCTGGAGAAGTGAAGGGTCAGGAGAATCTTGTCAATGGATTTAAATACCTGAAGGGATGGTACGAGGAGGACAGAGCCAGGCTAATTTCAGTGGTGCCCTGTGACAGGACCAGAGGCCGCAGGCATTGGTTTCCCACTGAAATGTAGGAGATTCTGTCTGAACAGGAAACCCTTTCTCACTGTCACTGAGTGGCTGAGCACTGGCACATGTTGCTTGGGGATGTTTTGGAGTCTCCATCCTTGGAGACATTTTAAAGCTGTCTGGACACTGTCCTGGACAACTGGCTTACTGTTAATCTGTAGACAAAGTATAGCATGTTTAATTAGTGAAAAAGAATTAGAATAAGTTGTCTGTGTTTACTTGGAACAGTGTTCATATTTCTTCCGATCCAAATGAAGGTACACACGCACACTCATGTTTTCTCTTATTACTGTGGTGCATCTGAATGTAAAGGAAATAACTTACAGTAGTTTACTGCAATAAAGATAAAAACATGGTTTTTATAAGGCTAAAGTGGCAATTCGTTGCAGTGGAAAAGAAGCAATGAAATTTTCTGTAAGCTTAATTCAAGGAGCTGAAAAGAATGCAGGCCATAAAATCAAATCTATTTTTGAACAGGTATAAAAATTCTACAGATGATTTTACATTTAAGGAGAATGAGTCAGCCTGAAGACTCCTCATTAACTTTCAAGGGCCATTTGGCAGATAATGGAACTCATCCACTAAAACATTTATTCTTTTTGTCTTATATACACACATGCCTATCTCTGAACAAGATCCACTGTAAGAGGAAAAAAGTGCTTCTTTTGATTATAAGCCAGGAGGAGAAGTGGCAGGGAACTAAGACAGGAGGATGGATAAGGTTGAAGGGTAGAGAGGAGTATATAGAGTAAACAGAAAAACAAAAAAAAAAACATTTCCATGCCACAAAGAACAAGAAAAATTAAAAACTACTGGAGGCTAACTTTTGTGCAGAGGGAAAAAACCATGAAGATGCAATTCCAAACTGACAACATTGTTTTAAAAAGATGCTTTTTTAATTAAAAAAAAGTATCCTGTGGTGATATTTAGCTTTTTTTCTTTTTAGTCAAACTATGGAAAACTTGAACCTGTTTTGTGTCCTTTGTCTGTCCATGCCTCCAGCCCCTCTTCACTGTGGAAAGGGCAAGCTTGTGAGTCTGTGGTTTACTAAAGCTGTCATTGCAATGATTGGAAGACTTTTCAGTGGAAAACAATGGATGCAGTCCTCTTGGGTTTTGAAAATATAAATGAAACAATTTTGGAACTCTGACATGAAAAGCAAAACCTAGACAGTAATGAAACAATATTGTTTACACTTCTGAAGTTAATACAGACTTAAAGGTTTGTTTTTTTGTTTTTTTTTTGTTTTGTGCAAAGAACCTCAAAGTGTTCTCTTTGTCAACAAGAAGATGAGAGAGCAAAATATTGGAGAAAAGGTTTTTGAAAAAATTTTGAATATGCAACACCTTTCATTACTTGGAAAAATATGATCAGTGAGTTTTCACTCAAGGAATAGCTATCCAGCATGTTAGTCTCTCCAGAATTCTCTCTGATCCCCCTAGTTTCAGCAACTCCCAGAGCTGGAGAGAACACTGTAGTTTCAACAACACATTGAGAAACTGGAAGTAAATCTAAGGCAGTGTAAGATTAGCTTTCTGAGATGCTATAGAAATGTATTGTATATTCTTAGAGGACGGGTGTATACCTTATGTCTTCTCCAATTGTGCTAGGATCTGTTTAAGAAGTATTGAGCTAGATGGTCTTTAAGATCCTTTCCAGCCCAAACTGTTCTATGATTCTATTATTCTATGATTCATAATTTTGTGTCTTTAAAAAAACCTTAAGTACTTTATGTGCTTTTTACTCTCAGGGAAGAAAAATTGTATGATGAAGTGTACATTAGAATTGCAGGAACATGCAGATACCTCATTTCTGTTTGAGGAAACTATGGTTAAGCCACATCCTTCAAGTATCAAATCAGTGTTCTAGCAGGCACCAATTCAATGGTAATAAACAATTAACAGTACTTACTAAGCAATAGGCAACAATTTAGCTTTGCTCTTTTATTTTTATAGGTTGTTGCTTTTGATTCGTTCAGGAGTTTAAAATTTATGCAAATAGTAACATTCTCCTTTTCACGGTTTTCTCCTGACCCAGTTATAAATTTGTACAATTTCAAAAAAGCAGAGATATATCTGTAATTGATTTATGAATTATCAACTCTAGATAGAGCATCTTCAGTGCTTGTCCTCTGCCCCAAGATCTGATAAGATTGCTTTTTAGTGCCAGTACCATAACTAACTGTGTTATAGGCACATGCACTTTTGTGCATTATCAAATGGGTTGAAACAACGGACTGAATTTGCAAATGCCAATAACCAGCCACCATAGACAAAAGTAACTGATGTATATTATTATAATGTACGTGTAAACAAGGTGTATGAGCAACTCTGCTGATTATCAGCAGAAAAGCTCCAAAGCTCATTAGCAGTTAGATAAAGAGCAGTTTTGGTCTATTAAGTCGTAATAAATATTCCTGTTCAATTTTCCCTTGCCACTTGGTATTGTGCTTTTGTGCTCTTGTGCTATCTGCTGGTTTATGCTTTCTCAGTTTATGGAGATATTAGTTAAACTGGCCAGACTATTTCTCTGTTTTTTGCTTAAAGAAAAAGATGGTCTGTCTTATCTCCAAAAGATGAAGGGATAGAAAAGGAAAGATACACCTGTGTTCTATTGAGATAGTACTATAGTTAAACCATAGTGTCTGCATATTTGGTGCATATTGCATTTGTATATCAGTAACACAGAATGGAAGCAGAAAATACGGTATTTCTTATGTCTTGGATGTAGTATCCCCCCAGCTGTAAATTAGATAGGATTGTTTGTTTTTCAATGCCTGCATTATCATATTTGTTGTAAATTAATCTTCTCTTTCTTTACCTAGTACTCCTAGCCACTTGTATTTTCTCCTTTCTCTATTTAGCCTATGTTTTTTTTTGTCCTAGGAGCATCATAGAAAAAAGACTAAATTACAGTTCCCATTGCACATTTTATAAGGTTACAATTCAGCTGTCATTCTTTGCCTTTTAATCTTCTACTGCCTTTAAATTCAAATTCTCTCAGTCAGCCATGGATGTGGCAGGGTGTGAATTATGATGCAATAGAACACCTCTGAAGTATAAGGCTAGAAGTCAAGTACCATTAAATGCACAAATGTGTGACTGGTTGTGCTGTAAGTCACATATTAAAATGTCGAGTGATTGTAAGTTGACTCAGTGTAATTTTTAAGTCATAAAGTTCAAGAACAATTTATTTAAAATTATATTAAAATTACTTTATAATTCTGAGTAATTAATTGTTTTAAGTTGAATATAAATGGGTTAAAATGATGAAATATATGTTTCTAATCTAACACTAAAATTGTTTTAGATGTTTTAGATGATAAAGAGTGTGTATGTGCATTTCAAAGCTAATAGGATTACTGTATTCTGCAGGAAAAGGGTTCCTAAATTCTTTCTAAATCTCTACCTTTTTCTTATAGGCAGAAACCTGTAAAAGTGTCTGAGGATTTTGAGCATCCAGTCTGATATAAGTTGTAAAGAAAATAGGTTCTACAGTATTTTGTTATGGTTTCTTATACTGGCTGCCTAGAAGTTGATCAAGGTAATTTTGCGGTAGAGTTATATGTGGTAATTTTATATTACTAAAAGCATTATTGTAATGCTCAATATTTAGAGCTCTCTAAGATCTAAAATACAGAGGTGTTTTTTTTGCAGTCCTCAAATGTTTATGTATATTTTAAATATTAGAACTTGGACATTTTTGTTACCTGTCTAAACTCCCAGTCCACCTTTTCTATCTTGATGAAGGTGCTCACTACCAATGTGTTTTGCAGCCTTGCAGGTGATGAGCAAGCTTTCTTGTGGCTTGTTTTTATTTTAGGGGGATGGGAGTTTGGTGTTTTGTTTTTTTTTTTGTTTAATTTTGGCATTTTTTGTGTGTGGGATTGATTTTGGGTTTTTTTTTGGTTTTTTTTTTTCTTTTTAGAATTTGTAGAATTTTAATAGAGTTTCTTTGATGTTTCTCAGAGTATGAAGTTCTTATAAAGTAAATCTCCCTTACCTTTCCATCCCAGGTGAATATTGACCATTGTCAACTTAAGCTTTATGTTCAGAAAGTTGAATTGGAACAGTTTGTCATATTCAGTTTCAAATTCCAAGTGTGAAGGTGGGGGTAGACCTTACTGGAAAAAGAAATTTCTGTTTCATGCAGGCTTACAATTGTTCATCAGCTTGTTTTGTGGCTATATGAGTTTGAGTGGAGATTTTGGAATTTCATTTGGATGAATCTGAAATGTCATCTTCATTTTGACATGTTACACTGTACAGCATTCTATTACGTATAAGTGATGTCTTTAAGGAGAAAAGATGTAAGTCCTTAAAATACGTGTTAAGTAATATGCTATCATCATGAAACTTTGATTTTTATTTTTTTTTCTTTTTTCTGATGTTTATGGGTTCTGCCTCATAGTACTCTGGTGTCCTGAATTTATAATATGGTAAATTCAATGGGTGGCACTTTCACCATCTGTCAAACAAGTTTTATTCAGAATGATGTCTCATAGTAGGATAAAAAGATGATGAGGAGGTGGCAGATGACTGATAAGTGAGGATGATCAACGGAGCTTAAGGCTGGGAAGCAGACCTTTTGGCTTTACTGTAACTTACGTAAGAGGATTTTTGTGTTAAAATGTATCAGTTCTATGCTCTAAATGCTCTAAAGAGATAAAATAGCATTACTTCCTCAATTTAGCATGTGTTAAAATTGCAGTATAGTAGAATAAAGGGAGAAAAGATGTGCCTGAAGACTCATGTTTAAAAGCAACCTCTAAACCCAAGTTCAGCAATAGTAACTTAGGGTTGGGCACAAGTGCATCAAAGTCCCTCTTGCTTAGCATCTGGCAAATAGTAAATACCTCAAGAGGCAGAAAAAAAACGAATCATGGGCTTCACCAGTCCCAGCCTTCCCATTTCAGACAACTTGTGTCTTCTGCTTCTAAACAAAGGTCCCTCTGTAAGGCAGCTTGTCATTGGAGCCTTCTTCATTCCTTTCTAGTGAGCTCTAAGCAGGTACTTACGATTTATTAATATCCCTGGTCACAAGCTCTACCTTGTAATTAATGCACTGCAGATTTTCATCTAATTTACAGCATAATATGTAAGGATTAAAGTGTTTCAGGGAGCTATGGAGGCCAACTGTGTGTGTGGTTCTTAACAGTAGAAAAATTTTGTGTGACCCTTTTTTTGTGTGATCCCCTGTGAGTATTAAAAAAAAAAAGGCCAAAAGGTGTTCACATACACTCTTAGAATGGGAGCACTCAGACACTCAGTGAATGTCTTCCAGCTACTGACATTCAGTAGATGATGAAGTATGGTTAAGAGTCAAAGAACACCTTTTCTAGCTGAAATAGAGAAATTTTCATTTTATTTTCTTGGGATAAAAGTAATCAAAGCTTATTAGACTCCCTTTGGGAGGGCGGTACCCAAGACTCATTTTCATGAAGGTGTTCCCTGAATTTTAAATGTTTAAGCTCCATATAAGTAGTATCATCCCTCTTCTGATATTTGGATTTTGATTAAAATGGTTCCAAAGCTTGTCCTACAGCTGCTTGTCAAGTGCTCAGACTGTACAAGTAAAGGAATCTAGTCTTATTGCATCTAATTGTTCCAGTTTTGTCTGCCATTATAGCATAGCACAAAGCTCAGAGTTAAAACCAATATATAATAAATTTCTCAAAACAGTTGCCTGAATGTGAAACCAATGGAGAAAAGTGTTTGTGGTTGGTTTTTTTTTTTTCACAGTTCTGGCAATGTAGACAATGGTATTGTGTTGTCATCTCAGTGGAGCTGAATCCTGAGAGATGCCAAGCACTTAGTATTCCAAGATAATTTAACGTGCATTAGAAATTTTCATTCAGATATTTTCATGTCTGAGAATTTTGACCAATAGTTCTCCTATAAATGTATTTGCTGGTCAATAGATTTTAGGTAATTTCTGAGTGGTGAAGTTAATTTCTGGCTGTGGGTTTTTAAATCATACAGTTCCACAGCTATTGTCATTACAAACTGTTCTATTACCATGCCTTCAGTGTTCCAGATGTAATGCATATGTGGGGCTGCTTCTCTTTTATCTTTCACTTTGCTTTTTATCTCTGGGCTTCTGTTCTGGTTTCAGATGGGATACAGTTAATTTTCTTCCTAGTAGCTGATGCAGTGCTGTGTTTTGGATTTAGTCTGAGACCAATGCTGATAACACATTGATGTTTTAGTTGTTGATAAGTAATGCTTACCCTGATTAAGGACTTTTCAGTCCCTCATGCTCTGCCAGGAGGGAGCAGAGACAGGCCATCTGACCCAAACTAGCCAAAAAGGATATTCCATAGCACAGCACGTCATGCCCTGTATATAAACTGGGGGGAGTTAACTGGGAGGGGGTAATCACTGCTCAGGAACAAGCTGAGCATCAGTCAGTGGGTGGTGAGAATTTTATTTTGCATCACTCATGTTTCTTTACCTATACTTCTCTTTGGTTTGATTATCTCCTATGATCATTATTATTATTGTTGTCATTGTTATTATCATCAACAACTTTATTTCAATTATTAAACTGTTCATATGTTAACCTATGGGTTTTACTTTTTTTTTCTGATTCTCCTCCCCATCCCACTGGGGCAGGGTGGGGAAGTGAGTGAGCAGCTAAGTTGCCAGCTGGGGTTAAACCACAACAGCTTCTGAACACTCACCTTCATTTTGGAAAGGTGTTGCATTAGTACATGGAAATGAATTTTCACCGACTGCTCCTTGTGTGTTTATAAATGCAATTGCATTGCTAGCTCAGAACTGAGCCTCAGAAAAAAGTGCAAAGCTGGAAGTGGGCAGAAGTACTTGGAGGCCTAGATATATATTTAATGGAATTTTCATATTAGTTCACATCTTAGGTTTGAGAGGTTTAGAAGAAATAAGCCAACTGGTCTGTTAGGATATTAGTTATTTGTAACACCTGCAAATTACATTTTGTCATGTGTGACTGAGTGTGATTATGACCATTGTCCCCTTCATCAGTGAATGGACAACACGGTGGGAAACACTATTGAAAAATGTCCTTTTTTTAATACAGCTTTGACATGGAAGCAGAATTCTGCATTTAGATTAATTCTGAAATAAATAGGAAAACTGCTTCAATCAAATGCCGATACGAGGAGTAGACAAACGACATATTCTAATTACAAATAAACATAACACTTTAATATTTATACCTTCTCATTTAGAAAATAAATTGATTTCTTTGAACGTGGACCCATATTCTGTATTATTTAGGTGCTAAATTACCCCGAGATTACTAGTAGATATGTCCAGATAATGCAACCAGTTTGTGGTACTAAGCTTAATTTAAACAGTTGCTCCCACTAAAACACAGTACTTCCCTCTTCACGCCTCCGTAGCTTACAAATTTTTGTGGATGACAGAGTAACTGATGTAGAATTTCTTATGGCATTCAGTCCACCGACAGATTCTCCAATATCTGATATGCTGCACATGCAATTTGAAGATTTTGTTCAGGTCAATTTTCTGCTGTTTGTAAGAGTTCACCTTCACAGTATGATCTTTTTTTTACTGTGTCACACTGTTTGTTGGTTGTTTTATTTTTTCCACCAGCTAGTGTTTCTGGGTTCAGGAACTTAACCTGAAGTTCCTGCAGGAATTTAATATCATCAGAATGTCTGTTTTGTTTGGTTGCTTATTAGAAAATTATTGGCAGCAGACAAGAGGATAGATGTGTGCACGTACAGATAGTAGTCTGTGTAAGACATGTCTCCTTAGACAGTAGGTTAGAGAGCAAACATCTGATCAGAGTTTGTAATTCTCTAATGATTGTTCTTACCCCTTAGAGAACTAACCAGCTGGCTGATGACACAGATGGTCACAACCGCACATTCAACTCTGATCTGTGCATGTGCAAATTAGTCATGGGATGTTTATTAGCTTGACTGTGTCAAGGGATAAATCAGTTAGCAGTTGATTCCTACCTGTTGGAAAAAGAATACAGACCTAGTCATATAAGTTCAGTTTTATGCATATCAGAAGGCCACTTAATTCCATGGGGATATTCATCACGGACATTTGTCTCCCCCTCACTCTCTTACCTTAGAATGCTCAATAGATAATAGTTTGGCATTGAAAATAGGTGTGTTTATGAATCACACACTTGAATTATTATTCTGATATTATTATTCTTCATCTAAATGTAGCTGATGAGAGAATATCCAAATTAATTAAGCCAGCTATAGGAATAAATTTTAGTTAATCCACAAAAATCTGCAAAGGGTATTTTTAATCTTTCAAAGGAACAGCAGGTAATACTTTCATTGTTTTTTGTATCTTCCTACTTTCACACATCTGCAAACTGTTTAGAGAACAATTTGGCTCCTAATGTCCAGTGAGGCAGTGTAGAACAAAACAAGGCAGTAGAATCCAAGAGTGACTTACAGCCTGTATAAACCCACTAAATTGTAATTGTAATAAATTGTGGTGCATCAGTTAGACCCAGATCTAATCTTGTATCTTTTAACAGAAGTAGCTTGTGGTGAAACTTACTGCCTATGGGCTAAGCCAAATTGGAGAAATGCATTCATCTGTTTCTTCAACATATATTCCTCAGTATGTTTCTTTTCTTTGCAGTTAATAAAGGGTTCATTTTAAAAGCATGAAAAATTTATCTAGCAGCAAAGTTAGTGAGAATATTGCCATTAGTGTCTAAGGAAATAATGCTGAGAACATCTGAAGTTCCTTCTCGGTTTATAGATGTCAGATTGTTCTAGTTTTTTCTTATTTTAAATTAAGGAGATTGTATATCAAAGAACCTCAGAAGATAAAAAAAAAAAAAAAGCCTTCCTGTACCTACTCCAGCATTAAACTTTCAGTGATCTCTTCTGGAGGCTGCTGTTTATTCCAATAAAGGCCCTTGGAAAGATAAATTTACTTGAGAGATATATATGAAGACAGAGATGGTGTCTTTTACCTCTTTAGACATCTGTTGTTACAGTTATGTGTTGCACTGCTTGCCTCTCATCTAATCCAAATTCTCTTGGCTTCCCAGAAAGGATTATGATGATTATTCAATACTGTTTTCTGGAATTATCAAATCAATATTTAAAGTATATTGGTTACATATATTTCCAGAATCCAATAGAACTTGCAGTATGCGTGACATGTGTACAGTTGAATATGTTAAAACATTTTGGTTACTGGAATTAGTTACAAAGTTTGAATGATGTAGTCTAAAAATAAGTTAATTTTTTTTTTTCTGAAGCAAACCCTTTGTGGTGAACTAATTAACTGTATAATATACCATTCATATAATCTTTATGCTACATTTCCGTTCATATTCTAATAAGGACTTTTGCTGGAACAGATTTTATCTAGGTCTTTTTCCTATATAGTGAAAGACTGAATTATTTGAATGTTATAATTATTATCACATAGTATGATTACCCAACTTTAGGTGTTTGGAATAGGAGGTAATGGTGGCAGACACTCATATTTTAGCAAATATTAGTATTTTCAGCCTAACTATAAAGAACATTTCTGTTTCAAAAAGTGATTCTAAAATATCACTGGCTTTCTTAACAGATGGTGTGTGTTTGTATGTGCATGTATGCTTTGTGTTAATAGCTGTATCTGTTTCTCTGATATTGTTTTTTTCTTCAGTCGTAGATTGGAGGTGTTAAAACAAAATACTGAGTTTGAGAAATGGGTAGATATTGCCTTTGAAAATGTTACTAAACATATTTATTTCAGCATTCCTTACTTTAGTGCCTATTTTCATATCTGAATTGATGTAACAAAAGATTTATTGCAGGAAAAAAAAAATAACAGTTTTTAGTTGAGTTGGTTCATAACTACCTTTGCTACAGTGGTTCTACAGAGGTCAAATTGTAGCACACTAACATATTACACATTTCATTACTAAAAAATCTTGCTGGGAGTCTTATTCTAGATGTCAGCCAGCTGAGGTTGCTTCAATTTTTTCCTGGCTGGATTTCAGAAAAACATTTCATCGTTGGTTCTAAGTAAGGACGCATGTATTTCCAGTAGCGAGTAGGAATACTGTATAAACACCTGACCAGTTGTGTTTGAGAACAGTGGGTTTAAATTGACATAGGTGCTAAGATGAGAGGGAGAATGGAAAGTCAGTGCTGCTATGGAGGGGGTGAGAAAAATGCAGCTTGCATAGAATCATAGAATCATTAGGGTTGGAAAGGACCTTAAGATCATCTCTTTCCAACCCCCCTGCCATGGGCAGGGACACCTCACACTAAATCATGTCACCCAAGGCCTCATCCAACCTGGTCTTGAACACTGCCAGGGGTGGAGCATTCACAACCTCCCTGGGCAACCTATTCCACTGCCTCACCACCCTAACAGGAAAGAATTTCTTCCTTATATCCAATCTAAACTTCCCCTGTTTTAAGTTTTAACCCGTTACCGCTTGTCCTGTCACTACAGTCTCTAATGAAGAGTCCTTCTCCAGCATCCCTATAGGCCCCCTTCAGATACTGGAAGGTTGCTATGAGGTCTCCACACAGTCTACTCTTCTCCAGGCTGAACAGCCCCAACTTCCTCAGCCTGTCTTCATACAGGAGGTGCTCCAGTCCCCTCATCATCCTCGTGGCCCTCCTCTGGACTTGTTCCAGCAGTTCCATGTCCTTTTTATGTTGAGGACACCAGAACTGCACACAGTACTCCAGGTGAGGTCTCACAAGAGCAGAGTAGAGGAGCAGGATCACCTCCTTCGACCTGCTGGTCACGCTCCTTTTGATGCAGCCCAGGATACGGTTGGCTTTCTGGGCTGCGAGCACACACTGAAGCTGGCTCATGTTCATTTTCTCATCAACCAACACCCCCAAGTCCTTCTCCACAGGGCTGCTCTGAATCTCTTCTCTGCCCAACCTGTAGCTGTGCCTGGGATTGCTCTGACCCAGGTGTAGGACCTTGCACTTGCCATGGTTAAACTTCATGAGGTTGGCATCAGCCCACCTCACAAGCAGGTCAAGGTCCCTCTGGATGGTATTCCTTCCCTCCAGCGTATCAACCGAACCACACAGCTTGGTGTCATCGGCAAACTTGTTGAGGGCGCACTCAATCCCACTGTCCCTGTCAGCAACAAAGATGTTAAACAAGATCTGTCCCAACACCGATCCCTGAGGGACACCACTCGTTACTGGCCTCCAGCTGGACATTGAACCATTGACCACAACTCTTTGTGTGCGGCTATCCAGCCAGTTCTTTATCCACCGAGTGGTCCATCCATCAAATTGATGTCTCTCCAATTTAGAGACAAGGATGTTGTGTGGGACAGTGTCGAATGCTTTGCACAAGTCCAGGTAGATGACATCAACTGCTCTACTGCTGTCCATCAGCTCTGTAGCCCCATCATAGAAGGCCACCAAATTGGTGAGGCAGGATTTCCCCTTAGTGAAGCCATGCTGCCTGTCACCAAGCACCTTGATTTTCATGTGCCTTAGCACGCCTTCCAGGAGAATCTGCTCCAAGATTTTGCCAGGCACAGAGGTGAGACTGACTGGTCTATAATTCCCTGGGTCATCCATTTTCCCCTTCTTGAAAATGGGGGTTATATTTCCCTTTTTGCAGTCATCGGGAACTTCACCTGACTGCCATGATTTTTCAAATATGATGGCCAGCAGCTTCGCTCCTTCATTTGCCAGCTCCTTCAGGACCCGCGGATGGATTTCATCAGGACCCACGGACTTGTGCACGTTCAGTTTTTTAAGATGGTCTTGAACCAGTTCCTCTCCTACAGTGGGCGCAAGGTCTTCATTCTCACAGTCCCTGCATCTGCCTTTCAAGACTTGGGTGGTTTGGTCAGAGCCTTTGCCAGTGGAAACTGAGGCAAAGAAGTCATTCAGAACCTCTGCCTTCTCCAAATCCTGTGTATCCAGTTCTCCCAAGAGCTTCCTGAGGGGGCCTACATTCTCCCTAGTCTGTTTTTTGTTTGCTATGTACTTGTAGAATCCCTTCCTGTTATCTTTAATACCTCTAGATAAGTTTAATTCTAACTGGGCCTTAGCTTTCCCGACCTGGTCCCTAGCTTTCCGGACAACATCCCTGTACTCTTCCCATGCCACCTGTCCTTGCTTCCACTTATTATAAACCTCTTTTTTCATTTGAATTTTCCTCAGGAGCTCCTTATCCATCCAAGGAGGTCTCCTGGCCCTCCTGCAGCACTTCCTTCTAGTTGGGATGCAACACTCCTGAGCTTCTAGCAGGTGACCCTTGAATATCAACCAACAGTCTTGGGCCCCTCTGCCCTCTAGGGCTGTATCCCATGGAACCTTACTAAGCAGATTCCTGAAGAGGCCAAAGTCTGCTCTTTTGAATTCCAGGGCAGTGAGCTTGCTGCACGCTCTTCTCACTGTCCCGAGGATCTCAAATTCGATCATCTCATGATCGCTGCATCCAAGGCTGCCCTGGAGTGTCACATTTCCAACGAGCCCTTCCCTGTTGGTGAGCACGAGGTCAAGCATGGCCCCTCTCCTTGTCGGCTCCTCCATTACTTGCAGAAGGAAGTTGTCTTCCACACAATCGAGGAACCTCCTGGACTGCTTGTGCCAGGCCGTACCATCCTTCCAACAGATGTCAGGGTGGTTGAAGTCACCCATGAGAACAAGGGCCTGCGAGCGTGAGGCTTTTCCTATCTGTCTATAGAGTGCTTCATCCGCAGGTTCTCCTTGATCAGGCGGTCTGTAACAGATCCCCACAGTAATGTCTCCCATAGCTATATTCCCTTTAACCCTGACCCACAAACTCTCTGTGGACTGCTCACCTGCCCCAGACACAGTTCCATACTCTCCAGCCTATCCCTAACATAAAGGGCAACTCCCCCTCCCCGCCTGCCAGGCCTGTCCTTCCTAAAGAGCCTGTAACCTTCCATTCCAACACTCCAGTCACAGGAGCCATCCCACCATGTTTCTGTGATGCCTATTATATCATACCCCCATAGATGTGCACATATCTCTAATTCCTCTTGTTTGTTCCCCATGCTACAGGCATTTGTATAGACGCATCTGAGCCGAGCTCCAACTGAAGATGGCTCATTGGCTGGAACGGCTGGGATATCTCTACATTGCTCCGAGCATTTGAGCATTTATTATAGGTGCTGGCAACTGACTGGGTGTGTTGGAATGGAATGATGCCCCCCTCCCCCACCACACCTAGTTTAAAGCCTCCTTGACCAGTCTGGCAAGCCTCCTACCAAAACTGCTCTTTCCCTTCTTTATCATCAGACCAGCTCCACCAGCCCCCGCTAGACCTGGCCTACAAACTTGGGTCCCATGTTCAAGACACCCAAACCCCTGACTATGACACCACCCTTTTAACCAGTTATTAACCTGGCTAATCCTCCCAGCCTTTTTTAGGTCCTCCCCTGTACCCTGGAGAATTGATGAAAAGACCACCTGAGCTCCAGAGCCCCTAACCACCTCCCCCAGGGCTCTGTAGTCCTTCTTTATGTTCCCCAGGCTACTACTATCTATACCCCTAGCACCCACATGTATCACCAGGAGTGGTTAATAGTCCATGGGGCTTACTAGAGCAGGCAGCCTCTCTGCCACATCCCTAATGTGTGCCCCCGGTAGGCAACACACCTCCCTTGAGAAGGGGTCTGGACAGCAGACGAGTGCTTCTGTCCCTTTCAGTGTAGAGTTGCCTACTACTATGACCCGCTGCTTTCCCCTAGCAGCACCAGTAGAGATCTTCTTTAGCAGTGCATCAGCCGGCTGTTTCTGGCTCGAGTGCGCTTCCTCATTAGCACCCTGCAGGACAGCAAAGTGGTTCTGCGTGGGGACAAGGGAAGCATCTGGTGAATAAAGATGGAGGAAATCTATGTTAAATTCTCTGAATTGGTCAGTGCACCAAGTACTTCACCAAGCAAAATGACAAACTTAGGAGACAAATGGACATAAATTGAGGATTAATACATTTTTAGATGGAAATTAGGAAAATTTTCTAATGAGGAAAGGAATATTGTGGTGAAACAAGAATAATTATTGTGGAAAAGTATATAACGTTTGAATATCTGACATGATTTCTACAATTTCATTGCACAGGCCTTTGGTATCTCTATTCCATTTTAAGTGTTGGCAATTATAATCTTTGCTGAGTGGCTACTCTGTGTCTCTTCTGACCTTGTACAGAACAGTAGGACACCAGTCTGAAGACTTTGAGGTCCTGCAAATATTAACTTAGGCAGAATCCCTGTGATATATTCAATTCCAACAGTGAATCAAACACGTTTTCTGTCTTGTTTGTAGCAACTTACATATAACACCTAGAAACAAATTTAGCAATAAATAATAAATAGCATAAAAAAAAATCACTGCACTACAAAGGAGCAAAATATCATGGGAGGTATATTCATCTGAGCATGGTTGAGCAAAAAATTTTGCTCATGAGTAAGAGATTTAGATTGTGAAGTCACAAATAAAGTTTTCAGAGAGATCTGTTCCATTGCTTAGGCAGTGGTTAATTGCTTTTTCTCAAAGCAACAAATTTACAGCCTGAATTTATCTGAGTATTGATGTGGCTTCCTGCACAAAGAATTTTGTGTTAGGTGAGATAAATAGCATAGACTAAAAACAGGCTTTTTTTAAGTGTAGTGTTCCAGTCTTGTTTTTCCCTTTGCTGCTGTGCTTGGCCTCCTGGCTATACAATTTAGTATTTTTAATCTTCAACTCTGTTCCTTTTTTACATCAATCTGCTCTTTATTTCATCTTTTATAACCTTCCTCATAGTTTCTCTTTTGCTCCTGATATGCCCTGATAGCAGGATTTCCCTTTTTCGCCTGATTCATGATATCAGTGTATAGTGATATCACTCTTTTTTCAAATGAATACTTCTACTCAGTGAAAACTATGGGTTTAGTCAATATGAAAGCTTGGTTGACTGCTAAATTATGTGAATACTTTTGGGCCTTTAATTTAAAAAGTGGTTTCACAATAATATTTGCTGAAACATCCAAAATATTTCTCAGCCTGAATTCATCAGGGGTGTAGCAGCATGTATAAAAGCAGTTTGGAAGAGGTAGCTGATCCTTTTCAGAAGCTTCTTAGAGTCACAAAATTTGCTAAGTATTCTTCCATGTCTAAGAGGATAGATAAACAATGAACTGAGAATTTTGAATTGATTGTTCCAGTTCTTTCTTGATGAAGCTGTTCTGTGTTAATAATTGTATTCTTATGATGTTCCAGAATATAACATGAGAAGGATTGTCTGTGCAGTCAGGAAGATCTGGTTTTCAGTCCCTATTCAAATTATTATTTACATAGGTGCTATAAAGTGAAACTGTTTAAAATGAAATGGAGACAATTCTGCACCAGAATACCATATACTTTGAAGTTTGGAGAAATGCTTTAAAAGTGCACAGTAGGGATCTGAAGTTTGCTTTCCAGAGGAATCATCTAACCAGAGGGTCATAAGGTGGAAAGAATATTATAACTCTGGAAAATTTAGGCACAACTTTTAGGTGTGCAGGTGTATATCTCTTTGTTCACTCAGTCCTCCATTTCAACCAAAAAGGTTGAAAATGTAATGAAATAATTTATCTCTAAACTTAAAGTATTAAGTCAGGTCTTGCTTTTGGCTTTGCCTGAAATACATTTTCACTACTTTGACCATTGAATCAAAAAAAATCAGTCACCCACTGAGCTGTAATCTATTCCAAAAACATCAGTCCAGCCATCATCTTTGCAAAATTCTTCAAGCAATATGTCAGCAGCAGCTCTGTTGCTTCCATTAGAGCTTTAGCCATGTATTATATCAAACTTGGGGTGTCTGGAACAAAAATTAATCTCCTTTAACTACAGCAGCTGGCTAGCAAATGATTTTTAAATCTCTACCTACGTCTAATCTCTTGCCTGAGAGATCCCAGTGTGCATCCTGTAAATCCAACAAGATAATTTGTTTAATGGTTAATTTCTTATTTTGAAGAGAGAACAACTTGTGATAGCTTGACGTTATTATTAAACTGCTATGACATTCCCCTGTCTCCTATTGTGAATATATAAAACCACTTTCTGTAAAATATAAATGTTTCTTAAGTATTCTTTTCCTTATTGAAAAAGAAAAAAAAAATATTCACAGAACTCAGAAGAAACTGGAGTTTTAGCTAGGTTGTTGATGGCATAAGCCATAAACTATCGAGCTATGTTCATGGGTCAGTGAGCACTTCATGTCTGCAGATGTATGAAAGTCTGCTGAGAAAGCACATCACGCCCTACACTCATTCTAACATCATTCAGTTGGTTTTGAGAGGTGAGAGATTTCTATTTCCCATACCATCCCTTCTTATTATTTTTATCACCAGCTTTCTGAACATTTTTTCCCCCCACCTTTTGTCCTTGTTCTTTTCTATTTGCAAGAAAAGGTGACCGTGTGGAAGGAAAAATACCAAAAATATGATACTGGCAGGATATTGATGCAGACAGTAGTTTGGATAGCGAGCTGTTTTCACTGTCCTCTACTCCTGTCTCCAAATTGAAGCAACATTTTAAATATTTTATAACTTTTGTTTTGTTTTAAATAAGGGAAGGATTAGCTTGTAAAAAAACTGAGACAATGTAAATTAGCAGAAATTATATTTATATAATTTAACCTGAGGTTTTGTACTGAAAAACACCAATTTATCCCAAAATCTTGAAAATATTCTTAAAGATCTTTTTTCACTGTTCTGTTCTTTAATAGAGTTGTAAAAATAACTTTATCCATGTTACCTGGCAGACGGGATTGTATAAACCTCTTTCTTTCTCAGCAAAGCTCAGAGAATTTCTCACTGCCAGTATTGTGACAGGAGACCTTTGTTTATGCAGTCAGGTAGATTGAAATACCTGCCTCTGTTCTGATATATTTAGTTTGGTAACCAGAATGTCAGTTTCTATTTGGATCTCCTTTTGTATCATAGTATCCTTTTAATTTATACTCTAGGTACTAGATTTTTCTGGCAACAAAACAATACTAATGTAAGCGGGGAGGAGAAGCAGACGGGCCAACCCAATATGGGTGATAAGCAACTTCTACTTTATTTGTGACGCAGTTCACATATATATAGGAGTGGTATTCAGCCACTCCTCCTTGGCACAACAGTATTGGTTAGCCCCACACAGTTTCCTCCACGTTCTCCTCACGTGTCCGGCCTCCGGTTACCTGTGGGGGCCACCCCTGTCTTGCTCGCACAGTCCTCCAGGGCTCTATGGTCCTGCTCTTAGAGTCATTCTGCAACATTCCCCCCTTTTTCTTTGTGCGAGCAAGGCATTGTGGGTTATTCTGTTCACCTGTTTTATCACACAACTATAAGCAAGTCTAATAGCTACGATGATTAACCTAACAATGACACATAAGTGCAATACTTTAAACAGCAGTGTTTGACTCAACCTGTAATGCCCCGTGAAGACAACCATCTAGTTATTCTTAGGATATTGCTCATTTACTGTTGCTGGGTAAGCTGAGCCAGGGTTCTCAGCTGTGTGTGCATCGAATTAGCATAATCAGAGAGACTCATACAACACATTCCATCAAACTCTTCACATCCATGTCCCTGTTCCAACAACAAAAGGTTCTGCAGTGTTGCATGTCTTACAGAGTCAACATTAAAACAAATCAGAAATTGCCTTCAATGTAGAATTGTCTTCTTAGCAACTCAGCAACCCAGTCTGCTTAGTTGAGCCAAGGCCCTGGCTGAAGCACTTACAGTGATTTGGCATATTATGATTGGATACATGTTTTGAAGACCTTTAGTGACTAACATATAATTGGTTAAACACAGGTGTGAGAACTCAACCTTGAAAGCTTGCCAACAGTCCACAGTCCTCATTAACTTGGTGAATTCCAGCCTCTTATCTTGCTTGCTTAAGCTTCTTCGGGCCTCCCATGGCCTTGCCTTATCTTTCAGGACTATTCAAAGTTTATGTACCAATTATGCATTCTCCCATGAGAACACTGTCTCCACATCTTCCCCCTTTATGTTTTATATATGGTTTGGGTGGCCCTACTTGAGCAGGGGATCTGGCCTAGATTATATTTCCAACATATGCCAACTAGAGGCTGCCTGGGCCTGCCCCTTTTTTCTGCTGTATGGCTCTCTGGTAACAGGCTGTATAGCTCTCTGATCCTTCACATCAAGGTCTGGCATGGCATGTGTCCCCACTGCTCCACGCCTGCTGGGTTGCAGCCAACAGCGGAGCTAAAGGTTCTTCTTGGTGGCAAACACAGAAGCCAACCCAGTCTTGCCCTTGATTGTGGTAGCAGGCATTTGGTCAGCCTCAGTCCTTGCACCTTGTCAATGCAGTTTCACCTGCTTCATCCAGTAACAAGTCGCTACTACAGCAAGGCACACACAAATTTACATTAGCAGAGTAACTATTACAGGGTGCAGCAGCATGTTGAAGATGCTGATGGCAGTGAAGGACTAGCCAAAGAAATTTCTTACCAGTGGAATTCTCCCCCCCTCTTAAATTTGTTCCATCACCTGCTTTATAACACTACCATTGTATTAAAATCTTTCTAGCTTTTGCCTTAGCATTTTCTAGCAGCTACTGCAAATTTCCATACTCTAACATCTCTTTTACAAGTGACAAATCTATACAATACAAGGTGCAGTTTCTTATTAGCAACTAGCTAGTAAATACAGGTGGTTTTATACACAAAATCACAACCTCTAATATAGCTACTTTACAAGCACACATATTCAGGATGTTACTTTTCATTTGCCCCCGTGATGTTTTGCAGTTATTTGTTCTTTCTCTTCCTCTATCTCATTCTGCTTGGGGTAATCACGGTCAGCTCCTGTAGCTGAGGCACCAGGTTTATCCATTCGTCTGTCCAGCTCATGGCAAGGCTTGCCAAACTTTGCAGGCAGACACCATGGACTCCCACTACAGTCCCACATACAGAATGTGGCACAAGGACCCTGTGGAGACTAACAGCAAACCAGCTCCAAGAAGCATCATTGCAGTGGGAGGTGGCAAGCTCAACCTTAGCGGGCATCCCCGCAGAGGCTCTGCCTCCCCCACATCGTATGAGGCTTGGGCTTTTATACTGACCAAAATGCACACTCATTCCGACAGAGGTGGCCAGCCTGTGCTGGAAGAAGTGGCCAGCAGTATCTACAGAGGTCTCCAAGGGTTGACAGAAACCTGGACATACTTATATTTACCAACTTCTAGTACATGAGTATCACAGAGAAACTGTATGGGCTCCCCCTGTCACGTGCAAGAAAAAATCATAACATATACAGCTTGAGTATAAGAGGATTTTTAACGCATACGTGGTCACTGTTTGTCAGGCCTCCTTAACTATTTAGAGATCAAGAGCTTCCCACTCTTTAGCCCCCTGCTGTGTAGTAAACACAGGATATGCAAAGATGTCCATTGCAAAAAATTCCCCAGTAATGATTGCATCCTTGGTTACCCATTTTTACAACTGAGCGTCTCCAGGGCCAGTAAGTCTGAGCAGACCGACCCGGGAGATGAAAAGTCAGAGTCTGGAAGCAGAGGATATAAATCTGGATCAGATTCAGGGGATTCGGAGGCTGATCCTGCGCTGAACTCGGGGTCTCTGTTGCTCGCAGCTGTGTCTTTCTTATCAGATGTCTCCCGTTCGGTATGTAGCCATCTGCAGACCTGGCTCCTCCGTGACTAAGTTAAAAATTTTTTCACTCTAGGGCATAGTGGGTTGGAGAGGCTCGCGGTTCCTTTAAATCTCCTGCTCGCGCATGATCTCTGTTTACTACTGCGTGCTTCAAAATGGCACTGCAATCGATCCGGCGCCGAGGCACCGGCCTCTTTCTTTCGGATTCCTCGACATTTATCATACGTATCCCTTCTAATATACTTTCTCTGTCCTTTTCAAAGTCCCTACTTTCAGAACTGGGGTGGTGGGGGAGCAGGGGGTTACACCTCCTCCGCGGCACCTTCTGATGGAGGGGAGAAAAGGAAGGGGGGGGGGGGGGAAACCCTGTGCTCCCGCGAGTTGGGGGAAACGAGTTGTAATCTTCCCCCGGTTTCAACCGACTGGGGACATCTGTTCCTAGTTTCTCCGTTGCGACCACGGCAGTTTTCTTTTCCGCCTTGTATCTTTTTATACAGTTCATTACTTCCCTCCATGGTTTACCGAGTTTCTTTGCCTTTTTATAATCATTAAGCACTGAGTCAAATAGTTCATCACCAAACTTTCGCCACTCACTCTCCTCAAATATTGTATTAGGATCTGCAAAAAATCCCTTAGCCTTCCCTACAGCTACTAGACCTGCTAGCTGCTTTAGAGTCTCAGGCTCAATTTCCCACTTTTATAAAAAGCACTGTAATAAGTCCAGGGCTACCTCTCGGTCCATTTTCATGGCCAGCCTTTTCCGGATCGTCTTCTTCTGGGTCATCCTGTAACCTTGGTCTCCGGATCGGCCTCCCGACGCAGCAGTGTCTGGTTCGCCCCAGCGGCGGATTCCTTTCGGTTAGTCCAAGCACCCGGGTCCGTCACGCCACCGCAGCAGCATTGCCTGTGCTTCCTGGCCGCTGACGCCAGCGCCACTCACTCGCCATTCCGGGTCCCCGTTAGCCGGGGCCCTGTATCCGGGTCCCCGTCGACCGGGGCCCTGTATCCGGGTCCCCGCTAACCGGGGCCCTGTATCTGGGTCCCCGTCGACCGGGGCCCTGTATCCCGGGTTCCTGCTAGTCGGGGCCCTGTATCCGGGTCCCCGCTAGTCGGGGCCCTGTAATCCGGGTCCCCGCTAGTCGGGGCCCTGTAATCCGGGTCCCCAGCGACCAGGGCCCTGTAGTCCGTGTCCCTGTTCGGGCACCATTTGTAAGCGGCGAGGAGAAGCAGACAGGCCAACCCAATATGGGTGATAAGCAACTTCTACTTTATTTGTGACACAGTTCACACATATATAGGAGTGGTATTCAGCCACTCCTCCTTGGCACAACAGTATTGGTTAGCCCCACACAGCTTCCTCCACGTTCTCCTCACATGTCCAGTCTCTGGTTACCTGTGGGGGCCACCCCCTGTCTTGCTCGCACAGTCCTCCAGGGCTCTATGGTCCTGCTCTTAGAGTCATTCTGCAACATACTAATTGAAGTTGGATTTGTTTTCATTTGTACTGTTCGAACAGAAAACACTTTTTTCCTTTTCTGTTGTGGTTTAATATATTCCTGAACCACACAGGATTATGTTAATTATCTTTATAAAAGTCAAAGTTACTCGTGTTCTCAAAAGTAAAATACTGAATAGCTGGTATTGTCAGTATAATGATGGATTTTTATTTAGGCATAAATCCATTTCAAAAGCAATGTGTGATCCACATTTAATTCTTAATCTCAGATGAACAAAGTGGTAAACACTCATCATTTTCTGTGTTAATAGTAAAAAGTTGGCATTCTTATCAATTCTTTCGGTGAAGAAACAAAACAGGGAAGGCAAATTTTGTGATAGGTGGGTGACACTAAGTCTGAGTCATGTGGCAATTTCAATACTATTAAAAACTTGCAAATTGTGGATTTAAAAACCATTGTGAGCCTCATTTTCCACATTGGAATCCTATTACAATTTACTTATTTGTCCAGCTGTTGTTGTTAGTTTAGTTCAACTGATTTACATGAGAAGAATCATGAGAGGTTCCGTTTAGAAGTAAAGTACGGCCAATTCATGAAAGCTGCACATTACTAAATATTCTTAAACTATTACTCATCGTACACATGCACAATTATTTGGTAGAACAGATTGCTCATTGTCAGCTATGATGAGAAGGTTAACTGATGTACAGGGGGGTTAGGGTTAAGCCGCTTGCTTAATAATGTTACTGCTTACTCGTGCTTACTCAATAAATGCGTGCTCAACACTAATTATGCTTGCCGGAACAGGGTGGGTGGACCAAGGCTATTGATAGGAGGAAGGAACAGTAACTCCTGTTCTCTGTACCCCTAAACCGACTGAAATCAGCTTTGCGGTTTGGACAGTGACTAAATCACCAGGGAACATGCACAATGACTAGACATGAAAAGTTCAGGGAAGACTCGTTTACTTTATCTTGAGACCCTCGCCCATGACCACCAGAAGACCCTACGCAAGCGAGGACCTTTTACCTCATTACAATATGAAGTGGGGATAGGTCATGAATATGAATAAGCATGTTGTGTAACCTCATGAATATTTAATAGTTTAGAGGATAAATATGAAGGAGAACAATGTTGATGTGCGCATACCTTTGGAGGAGCTATCCCCCATGTGCCTCAGCACTGAATAAAAGCATACCTACTTTAAAACTTTAATGAGTTATGGAGTCTACCCGCGCACCAGCTAGATCCTTTGATGCACAGAATGATACCGAATTTTTAGCCTTAGTGTTTATTTTCAATTCTGAATAGTTAAGCCTCTAATTAAAATGGATCTGTAATATTTTATAAATCTATTTTTTGTATATTCTGAATGATTTTATATATTCTGAAGTATCATCTTCTAATTGATGCCTCCAGTAACATCTGATTCTACACAAACCAAGCTAATTTAAAAATTGCTCAAACAGCTGCTTTGTCATTATATTACTGAGTTTCTGCTGAAACATCTGTTGCTATGTTGCTAAGTTTTCCTTTTTAATTATTTATGGTCAGTCTCTGTTCACAAACAGAGGTTGTCAAATTATGGAAGCATAAACCTATACTTAATAATTATCAAGATGATATGTTTTTATATTTTCATTTGATTATGGGTGCTTTTATCCTGTTCATTACACTGAAATCCAGTAGGACCAGCACAAAGTTTCTTGCTAAAACAGGTTTAATCAGCCTGATACTAGATAAACTGAATGTCTAAGGTCAGTTACTAGAGAAATACTTATTGTGTATATATGTGTCTGTATTTGTATATGTAATGGGCTTTCATCCATACTTTCCGGAGAGGAAACAAGATTAAGCCATTGGTGTTCTTTTTGTTTGTGTGAGTGCTGTGCTTGCTGTCCATATACCTTTGTGGTCAGTTGCATGTGTGTCTATTTAGAATATGGGTGATACCTTGCTGCTGACTGGGTCTGGAAATATACAGTTGCAGCAGCCTTACCTGTATTGAACTACCAGATTTGGCAAGTATATTTGGAGAAAACAGAGAGACAGACAATGAGTGTCATGAGAATTGTGAAGAAATATGTTTTTCTAGGTAAAAAGAGAAGCAAAGGAGAAAACAGTGTACTTCAGTATGTAAGTTATACATAGGGGAGGGAAATACTCGTCCAGATTCATGTATTTGTTGTAAATGAGATTAAGTTTAAATTTTAGGGCAAATTACCTGATTGATGGGAAAGCCAGTGCTTGTGTAGTTTGCATGGGTAAGATGTTGAAATTCTGCCTGTAGAGGTTTCTGAAGAGTAGACACTTTTGGGGTCATAGTGGGCTCTGACCAAGGTTTGGGTCCACAAGCTTTTTGTATGGAAAGCTAAGTCAGGCCCTGAAGACAGAATTTGAAGTTGACCCTTCTTTTCTGTTGATATAGCTGGTTTTAATGTTGATGTAAGTCTTGTTTACCCCTTTTTCTGCATCTCTTTTCCTTGAATGAACATATATTGTTTTGCAAGGTGCCTTTGTTCTGTGTGACTTAGAATCATAGAATAGTTAAGGTTGGAAAGGACCTTAAGATAGAATCATAGAATAGTTAGGGTTGGAAAGAACCTTAAGATCATCTCGTTCCAATCCCCCTGCCATGTGCAGGGACACCTCACACTAAATCATGACACCCAAGGCTTTGTCCAATCTGGCCTTGAACACTGCCAGGGATGGAGCATTCACAACCTCCCTGAGCAACCCATTCCAGTGCCTCACCACCCTAACAGGAAAGAATTTCTTCCTTATATCCAATCTAAACTTCCCCTGTTTAAGTTTTAACCCGTTACCCCTTGTCCTATCACTACAGTCCCTAATGAATAGTCCCTCCCCAAGCATCCCTATAGCCCCCCTTCAGATGCTGGAATGCTGCTATGAGGTCTCCACGCAGTCTTCTCTTCTCCAAGATGAACAGCCCCAACTTTCTCAGCCTGTCTTCATACAGGAGATGCTCCAGTCCCCTCATCATCCTCGTGGCCCTTCTCTGGACTTGTTCCAACAGTTCCATGTCCTTTTTATGTTGAGGACACCAGAACTGCACACAATACTCCAGGTGAGGTCTCACAAGAGCAGAGTAGAGGGGCAGGATCACCTCCTTCAACCTGCTGGTCGACCTCCTTTTGATGCAGCCCAGGATATGGTTGGCTTTCTGGGCTGCGAGAGCATACTGCCAGCTCATGTTCATTTTCTCATCAACCACACCCCCAAGTCTTTCTCCACAGGGCTGCTCTGAATCTCTTCTCTGCCCAACCTGTAGCTGTGCCTGGGATTGCTCCCACCCAGGTGTAGGACCTTGCACTTGCCATGGTTAAACTTCATGAGGTTGGCATCAGCCCACCTCACAAGCGTGTCAAGGTCCCTCTGGATGGCATTCCTTCCCTCCAGCGTATCAACCAAACCACACAGCTTGGTGTTATCCCATTGTTCATGTCAGCGACAATGATGTTGAACAAGACTGGTCCCACCACTGATCCCTGAGGGTCACCACTCGTTCCTGGTCTCCAGCTGGACATTGAGCCATTGACCACAACTCTTTGTGTGCAGCCATCCAGCCAGTTCTTTATCCACTGAGTGGTCCATCCATCAAATTGATGTCTCTCCAATTTAGAGACAAGGATGTTGTGTGGGACAGTGTCGAATGCTTTGCACAAGTCCAGGTAAGTGACATCAACTGCTCTACTGCTGTCCATCAGTTCTGTAGCCCCATCATAGAAGGCCACCAAATTGGTGAGGCAGGATTTCCCCTTAGTGAAGCCATGCTGCCTGTCACCAAGCACCTTGTTGTTTTCCATGTGCCTTAACATGCCTTCCAGGAGAACTTGACTTGAAGCAGCAGGCACATGCCTGTTGCTATTTGAGGACAGATATTTAGCATGCTGAGGGCTATCAAGGTAGGATTCTTCCAACATCATTGGTACTTATCTGTCTCATACAGTAGCTGTGCTAGTGGTTCATGGTGTACTGCTATATGAAGTGGTAACTATTTATTGATTTATTTCACTGCAGAAAGCCTTCCACCTTTGTTCTGTGAGGTGAAAAACGAATCTTTAAAACAGAATGTCAGAGAAAATATCTGAATGATAACTCTAGGATACACCACAGCAAATGGGCCTTATCCTCGCACTGGACGAAGGCTGAAGCAGCAGGCTAGTCTGAAATAAGCTCCCTCAACAGGCCGCTTTAGAAAGGGTGAAAAAGTAATTCAGGTTCACATGGGAGAGAAGTAGCTGTGGACCTTTCACATGATGAGGGCTAGGAACTGCGGTGAGGGAGATCTGAATGAGAGAGTGAACAGAGTCAATGTTTATGGTGGAAATCCTGTTGGGAGAAACTGAGACCCAGAAGCAGTGGGTCAGGGCTGCAGGAAAATGTGACAGGAGTGGGGAGGAAAGTAAGAAATTGCTTATCACAGTGTTGGTTGCTATTGTACCTCATTAGAATGCTGTTAATGAGGGCACTGGCCTCTCGTGGGGAGTTTCTTTTCATATGTAGTTTTGCTACTTCTGTCGTTCTGGTAAGGATCTGGTGACTGTCCTTAGGCTGCACACCTTATGGAGTTTGCTTTTTCCACATCTGCTGACACATCTGTCAGATATGTCACCACTCCCATTTTCCTCCTATGAAGGATCTGAGTATAATTCTTCCTGGAGATAGATTCACTTCTGATTTTCAGCAATGGAGACAGTACCTAGAGTCAGCAATACATGTGAATGAACAGGATGAGTCAGGCACTGATAATATGTAAGCAGCGAGGAGAAGCAGACAGGCCAACCCAATATGGGTGATAAGCAACTTCTAGTTTATTTTTAACGCAGTTCACACATATATAGGAGTGGTATTCAGCCACTCCTCCTTGGCACAACAGTATTGGTTAGCCCCACACAGCTTCCTCCACATTCTCCTCCCAGGTCCGGTCTCCGGCTACCTGTGGGGGCCACCCCCTGTCTTGCTTGCACAGTCCTCCAGAACTCTATGATTCTGTTCTTAGAGTCATTCTGCAACAATAATAATTAAAAGAAGGAAGAAGAAGCTGGGCCTGAGAGCACACTGGGCCATACTGAAAATGGCAGCAGGAGCTGTAAGAGACACAGAGCTTAGATAGAGAGAGGCAGGGGGCACGTAGGAGGCTGATGAAGAACAGAAATTTATTCCACATATGCTCTGTGATTTTGTTTCCAATCCCTATTAAACATACCTGAAAGAGGAAATATATGGTCATATGTAGCCTAAAACAATGACATTGCAAAGTACACAAGAATGGAGGTTCCCACTTTGTTGAGAAATGTTTCCTTTCTGTTATCATTAAAATAATTACATCAGACAGCTTGTTGCTTTATATTTTGGGAGTATTAAATCTCTGTGCTGCTTTGAGGATAGCAGTATGACCTTGCTGGAATAGTTGGAAAGTGGTCCAGGAAACACGGAAGGTTGATCTTACATCATACTTTGAAATAAGTACAAGCAAGATGCTGCATCTTTTGATGAGAAGACACTCTGCATGCATGTCTTAAAATAACTGTGGATATTACAGCATCAATATACTGTTACAGAGGCTGAGGCACAGTGAGCCTTTTCCAACACCATCACTGTACTGAGAAAACAGCAACACTGAAGACATTTCTGGTAGAAATTTCACTGCGTGCTTTTCTGGAGAGTTTCATATGAGAGTGCTCAGTGGAAGGGCTGCTACTTGATGTCATTAAGCTTGCTAACTCTTAAGTACCTGTGCTTTGTTCAGTAAGGAACAAGGAGGCAGGAGTACTTCTACAGAGGCAGCGGCTCTGCTGTTAGTCTTTGCTCTTGAACATTCAAGATATCACCATGTTGATACTACAGTAGGTGCTGTAGCAGCAGAGAACAAGATCTGTAGCACTGAATGTGGATACTTGTCCTACTTTTTGCAGGAGACATTATTGCTGCTGCAGTCTAGGAGATCAGGAAAGAACAATAAAAGACACTCTGGTGTAGGGACAGGCAGAGATTGGTTGGTCAATCCTTGTTTATTAATGAGCACTGGAAGGAATTCTTCTCCCAGCATGGCATCAGAAGGGTTTTTCATATGTTTCTTGCCCATCAACCAAGGAATGTCTCCTGTTTGGAATGTCTCAAATCATTGCAGACAGCTGCAGTCTGGCCTACAACAGCACACACTGCCACTAAGTACGAAAAGTATTAAATGGCAACAGTTTAGTATTAATTTCTCCAGAATGCACCAGAAACATTTCAAAGAAAGGACCTCTCTTTAGGGCAAATAATGCCTTCAGAGCTCAGTGTCTTTAGGTAATCCTTGTTAGCTCAAGCAAGGAATGAGAGTTAGGAGCAATCCTTCTCTGGACAGGGAAGAGAAGATGCTAAGCATGTAAAAGTGTCATGTTGGTAAATGCCAGCAATCCAAAATGTATCAAGAACTCCAGATTCCTTATATTTTACTACATCTAGTTCTTTTTTGTCTGGGTTTTAATACTTATAATCTTCTGTGGCCAGTAGGTTCATCTCCAAAGACTGAATTAGCTTTGGAGCTGGATGGTAGCTTGAGCCTAACACTTCAGGCTCCTCCAATGACTCTGAAAGCATCTTTAGTAATTTTCTGTTATGCCCTGTCCATGAAACAACCCAGATTGAGTCCTTACCTCTTCTTACTCCTCAGCAATGCTTCATACCTCTGTTTCATGTGTTGTGGTACACTTAGTCAACATGAACTTTCAAAGCACTAGGACAGGATCGCTTTAGATGGAGGGTGGAAAAGTTGGTCCTGGGATCAAGTATAGCACTGAATACAAAGTGGTAAGGAAAACAAGAATAAACCCCAAAACCTGGTCCATTGGTGTCTTTATAGATAAGTCCCAAAAATGCTGGTCTTTAATTCTGTCTTCATGTATGCTAGGTCTCCCTTTTTAGCATTATCAGGCCAAATGAAGCATTGTGAAATGGTTAAATTATTAATATTAATTCTGTCCCAAACTTCTGTGTATTTCCTTTATGGAGAGAGATACTGACATTCCTTCCCAAGTATTTTTTTTGTCTTCTTCTTTTCAATACTGTATGGTTTTTTTTTCAAAATCTGAATGTAAACTAGACTTTGCTGTCATTTATTTTTTATTTTATTTTTTTTTTTTTTTATGTGAAAGGTGTATTGCTGTCCTTCATCTGGGTCTATAAATAGTGTTTTAATAGCTTGCATCATTTTCCATTAGGGGCTATCCCTTTCTTCTGTTGATTTTGATTAGGTACTTTGCTGTTAATGCTAAGGGTTGAAAAGATTTTGGATTTCTTCTTTGAAATATCCACTTTCTTGAAAATATTTAACTTCAGGAGACATCTTACTGGCACCCTAATATAGAATCATAGAATCATAGAATAATTAGGGTTGGAAAGGACCTTAAGATCATCTAGTTCCAACCCCCCTGCCATGGGCAGGGACACCTCACACTAATATCTTCATAAGCAGAATAATAGAAAACAAAAATATAATAAACCTGTCAATTGGTTATTCTTAATGACTCACTTAAGCATCAGTCATGCTGATTTTGCCCTAATTATTATATGTTAGGTGTCTTTGGCCAAAGCAGCCAACTGTGAATTCAGTAAAGCATCTTGCAACGCTGGCTGTGAAGAGCGTTTGTTTAACATCTTGTGAGAGCTTAACATGATTTAAATACTTTATTTTCATTTTTCCATTTGCATTTCAAAAAGCAGTTTTGAAATCATACAGAGTCTACTAATCAATTAGAAACAAATTATCACTCTTATAAGGACAGGTCTGGCTTAGATTCACATTTTGGGAATGTGTGATCAGAGCAGTACATTGTATCGGGTCTCATCAATAGCATCAGTATTTTCCTATTTTTATTGAAAATATCTCTGGATGCACTGTTTTCTTACTTGGTAGCACCGTGCTGGCAGGCTAATGTTATAATGGCTGATGTATTGATAAATTTAAGTCTTGATACTTCGTTATTATTTCCAGCCATTTATATAGGTGACCAATTTGAAGTAGACATTCTTCTAAGACTCACATGATATTCCAGTTACTCTCCTTGCTTACTGGTGATGTCACACATCTTTGTGTCAGTGTTTCAGGCTAATATTATTTATGAAAGTATGGAGTAAAGTTTCTTCCCAGATTGATTCTTTACTACTCCACTAATGGTGTTTTTTTTAATTCATTTTGATCTCCTTATTGTGGTCTAATTCAGTTTGACTTTGGGATATTTTTCTTTTTATTCTTTCCTTTTCTGACATCTTATTCAGAGGTTTCCTTAGTGATCTTTCTCATTTTCTGTTACATTTCCATTCTTTTACATTTGGAGTTCTGAGTATTACAAACTCTATATATTCAGTTATTAAGCTGGTTATTCATCTAGCTGGTTTTGAACTCTAGGGGAAGTTTTCTTCCTTTTCACTTCCATTTAAGTTTTAGAGCTTCTGCAGCTTTAACTTAAAAGGGATTCCAGATTTGATTTCCACTGAAGTCCTTAAAACTTTAACTATCACTCTCAGTTTCATGGCTCCATATCATAGTGCTGTGTGTGAAGGTAAACAGATATTCTGAAAAATTAGCCAGGTTGCAGTTGCATATTTACCTTCACAGTAGATCTGGTACATTATCCTTACCCTGAACAAGCATGTAACATACAACTAGTCTACAGGGAACTTTGTGAGGTTACTGAAACAATAGCTCACCCTTTTTCCAATATCAGAAACATTCTTTTCTTCCAATGAGGTATGGTCTTTACATCTCTATTTAACACAGTTTTATAGATGATCTGCATATTTCTTGATGCTAGAAAAGCACTGTTGCAGCTGCCTAGCTCTCTATGTGACGGTTTGTAGATTTTTACTTAAGGGAGCATCTTACAAAAGTGCTTACTTAGGAGCTCTACTGTTTTTGCAATGTTTCTGGAAATGGGACTTCATCAGAATTCTCCATGAATTGCATGAAAATCCAAAGCAGTATCCAACATACACCTCTGTCTAGATATTCCTGTGATTTGAGTGAAATAACAATGTTTTTTAAATACAATGTTTTTAACAATCATGTGAACTCTTGAAGACCAGGCTGCTCAAGACTGTGGTGTACAGACTGCTTTAACTAAAACTGCTAAACATGTTCATGCATTCAGGAGGCATAGAAGTAGCATGGCTACCTCAGTGTTCAAAGCAGGTTTCTATCAGGTGAAGATCTCACACAGAATACCTTCACAGTGTCTTCATTGTTAAAAGCTTGGCAATTCAGTCTTTGGTCCAAAGGCTCTGAAGGTCAGTATCACATGAGAGAAAACAGCTAACAGAAGCACAATGGCCTCCTTGAAAAGTGTGTGATCTTTTGGGGTGGTACTAAAGAAAACACATGTCCCCTGAAGATGTTGGTGGTCTCAAGTGAAAGGGGAGGTTCTGGCTTCTTTCCCTGAAGAAGGTTTTTCTGTGTAAGAGTCACATCAAGCTGGCAGAGTAGTATGTGAAAGCATCTCCTGCTGTAACTTGCACTGTAGATAATTTTTAGGGAGAAGGGATGACTTCATTGTGCAGGTCAGTTCATCTTTGTGATAGTGAGTAGCTCTACAACCTTAGGTAGCACTCCTGAGCTCCCTGGCAGTGTTGTTTTGCTAAAGATTGGTGTGTTTATTTACATGCATATTAAAAATAATGGCAAATTGCGGGGGTTGAAAAATATGTATTTGCTGCCTTGCAGTGCCTCATTGTGTCAAGTTATATTCAAATTACATTAAATACTGTCATATAGTGTGTGATATGGCAGTAACATAATAAGATTGGTGGAATTTGTTTTGACAGGCCAGAAATGGGTGAATAAAACAAGGACAGCTTCCCCCCTCTCGCTGCTATAGTTGTCCTCTTCTGATTCAAGCAAACAAGCAGGTAAAACAAGCAGATTTGAAAGTCTGAAAAAAAAAAAAATGAGTATAGGAAAGATTATTTCTTAATAAGTAATGTAAACTACCTTATTAAATGAATTCTTAGCATAGTCTTGGCAGATATGTGTATTTTATATATGCTGTCAATTTAATCTATCAAAATTAGTCTATTTCTGTGCTAAGGAAGGTGGCTTGAGGTTGGCCTACTTTTCTTCTGCATCAAAATACCCTTTTCTCTGTAGCTCCAAAAAACAAATGCTGCTTGGTCATCTAATTAAGGTGAAAAATTTGTGTGCTTTTGGTCTGTTACCAAAGGAAAATGCATCTCCCATCTGATTAACATGGTTGGTTGTCTCAAGGGAAAAGGGAAGATCTGATTTACTCTTTGTTCCCTGAAGAAGGTCTCTCTGACTAAGCAGTGCACCAAGCTGGTGGAGCAGCATGAAGAAGCTTCCGCTATGGCATGTACTGCCATCTAATTACTAATTACACTGAAATCTCTGTAAATCCCCTATAAAATATTTTTCAGATAGACTTTATGAAAATATAAAACAAGTTAAATGACACACTGGATATTCCTAGAGCCTTCTGTTGATTATGCATGAAGTTATTAGTTGCTGTTTTTAATCCCAAGAACACTGAATCTTGTTGACTCATATTGTTTAATAACATGCCATAGTTCTTTTAGGGTGCTTATAATTGTCTGAACAGTCTTTATGATTGCTTTTTATTACTTCATTAATGCGAGTGCATGCGTCCTTAGTGTCTATCTGGAAATATGAGCTAGGAATTGCTGAATAAATAAAATATTTGTGCAAATGCAGAATAAATATGTCAAATAAAATCAGATAATTAACTTTCCTGATTTTTATTTGTGGTCATTCAGAATAGTGACATTTTTCTTTTTTCCAAGCAATACTTGGTGAAAATAATTGTTTTGCCACCAGGTATAAATACATTCAGTGGGCACGTTAATGTCCAAAATACTGTGGAAGCTTCTCATAAGTTGTCATGCAGTATTTCACCATCAGCTCCATTTGGAACAGAATTTCAGTGCTGAAAGTGTTTATTCTCAGAGGTTTTGAAGTTAACTGCGAATGTTAGTGCTTTATTGGTTTGGCAATGTGGAAAGATCAAGAAATGAGCACTTTTAAGTATGACATAAATGTAGAATATCTTACTGATTTTTTTTTTTTTGTACTGGCTTGAACTGACTGAGCAGAAAAGAAACCATTCACTATTTGTAACCCAACCAAAAGATAACTGAAAAAGAAACCCCATACATTTAGCATCTTTTAATTTATAATCCCAAGATGTTCGTAGACGCTTTCAAGGATCTGTTCCAGATTTTTTTTTCATATGAATCTTCTATTTTTTTCAGTGATTACTAAATGGTTCGCATTTAGTTAGTCATGATTCTCCTGCCAGAAAACTCACTCATGCACTGAGTAGTAACACAGCTGTGTTATTTGGCTGGTCAGTTACCCAACCCAAGTAATGGCAAAGCAGTGAGTTTACAAAGAAATGTTGCATGAAAACTCAGAAATTAACTTTCAGAAACAAAATAAATTACTGGCTTATCAATAGTGACATTCACTGACTTGTTTTGTTGTTTTTTTTTTCTTCAGGGAAGATATGTGCTCTTGTTTTTAGTGAATCTCCTGATTATTCCCATTTCCTAGGTATTCTTTAAGTGTGCCAAGTAGTTTTGGTACATGTGAGCAGTATTTTTTTTTGACGGAAACAGATCTGCAAGCCACCATAAAATCTATTTTTTCATAAAAATTCTATTATTTTTCCTTTTTTTTTTTGTTTACACCTTTCCATCCTGTCCCTCCCATTTTTCCCTCTTGTTTCTACTCCATCAGGGCTTTCTGAAGTGGGGGAAGACCTGGCTCTTTTGCCAACCTCAGTTTGGGTGTAAGTTAAAATTCATCAAAATCAGTCAGAGGCTTTACACTGAATTCTGTAGGTACTGAATCATACCTCTAATTATCACAACATAAGCAAATTAATTTGTATTGAGAACAAAAGATGTATTTCATATCTATTGATGTATTTTCAGTAAAGAGTAATTACATGTTCATCACAAAATATATTGTTTAATTGCAGAGCAGTAGAGTGTGATTATAGCATTATTTGATCCAGCTAAAAGGGTTGTTTAAATTTTTTTTTTCAGCAGTAGATTTTTGTGAGATAAGTGGAATGTATGAAAACAGATAATAAAATATATAAGAAAAAATGAGAAATGAGAAAATGAAAAGAAATATTTTACTGCAGCTGCGTATATTGTTTTACGGGTAAGGCTAACTAGTATCTAAAGGCCAATATCTTGAAATTAACTCAGTTATTTTATTGAGTGCTCACAAAGTGAGTTCACAAAGGTATTAAAGGGAAAGTCTCCTTTAATGGATATATCATAAGTGTAAAAACTGTTGGACATGAGGATGCAAAGAGATGATCTGAAAAAGTATTGCTTGGGCTTTTTCAGTCTGAGCCCTAGCTGAAGTTATTTGATTGTCTGTGAGGAGTAAATGGGGCTCTGAGCACTAATGGGTTTGACCCTAAAGAGTAAACATGTTCAGTGGTTGAGAAATTAAGGCACTGTCTAGAAAATTTATCTATCTCACTTACTGCCAGAACAGTAAGTTCTGAACAGAACTTACAGAAACAGAACAAAGCCACTGAGACAAAAAGAAAAAAACAAACAGAAAAAGAACAGAAACTACTGAGTGACAAGTCAGGGGATGATTAAGGCATGAATTAAGTCACACAAGGTCAAACTATGTTCCTGATTACTCCAATGGGGACGTGTAAGGACATCTCCAGGGATTTGTGGTTAAAATCAAATTTGCTCTACCTGTGTTGCCAGATGCATTCAAGTTGCACTTGCACTTCTGCACTAAAAGCGAGTAGACTGTCTATTTAAGATGAGATCTCAAGACTGACGTGAAATCTATTAATATTTGAAGCTTCAGTGTATTTTTTGTTGTTGTTGCTGTTTTAATTAAGAATTCAATTATAAATTAGTGAATTAAAAATTAGTAATGTTTCACTTAACAATTCAACAAAATAACAAAATATTAGAAATAACACCTTCTTTTATATCTCTGTTTAATTTTTGGCTACCACATGGAACAGCAAAATAGAATGAAATGGGAAAAAAAATAAAACCCAAAGCTTCCTGCATTTCAGACTAGTCTATGAATAGTAGAAATAGGCATGCTTGTTCTTAAAAAGAAAAAAACTATACATATTTGTGTTTTGCTGACTTTTATTTCTAACTCTTAAGCGCAGTCCCTACGGTAAGAATACAAACACAGTACAGAGGAAGAAATGCTCATATTTCCTCTGAAGTTACACTTAGACATATATTCTTAGAATAGTTACAGAACGCCTGTTAGCAAGATGCAGCAATCAGTGGATTATCCCTGGCTGTTTTTTATGCCAGTTTTACTCAAATTACATCAAAGTCTGAATTATTTATTCCAGATTTACAGTGGTACATAAAATAAGGGAAAATTAAGTAGTTAAGCTTAGCTACTAGTGCAATCTGGCACTCTTAATGTTGGTAATTTTATGTCACCACAAGATCTGAGAGAAATATATGGCTTTGACAGATACTGTCCTTTGGCAATTTCTTTGACTGACATAGATTATTAGGTAGTTTATTAAGACAGAAATGGAGCAATATCCCTCAAGACCTGAATGCTGATATTTATTAAGTAGTTATTTTAAAACTAAACAATGCAGAAGTTCCAAGTTTAAAACTTTAAGCAATGCAAATTCCAAACACAAATTCCATGATTTTGAGTAAGGACTGGGATGAACAGTGACTTGGTTTTGAAGAAGGAGTTTTCAGAATTTTAGCAATAGAGTAAATTCAGTTCTCAGTGAGAGGCCTTCTGATTCTACATGCTGCCAGGTGAGAAGAAATAATATAAATATTTTTGCATACTTTTTAGTTTCCAGGTAAGAGGGAGCTGGATTATTGTTCTTTGAAGATGTGGACAATGGGAGAGAAATTAAAAGCCAGGAAAGGTGATTTTAGTGTTCCAGGTAACTGGGACTTAAAAAAAGTGACTTTTTAATGCCAGTCTCTAGCAGTGGCTTCATAAGTCACTGTTTCACTTCAGCTTCTCTGTTTCCTCAGTACTGTCTGCTCTGTAAGGTGAGAACTCCTCTGAGGCTCAACTCTTTTAAAAGCAATTACTGAACACATAGGAAGGAGGGAAAACTAGTGACAGGAGTGGGACAGATTAAGAAGGGTGAGATGAGTGAGCAGGTAAAAGTAAGACTCAGTTGTGAAAGTGCTGATACAAACTGGGAAATTGAGTGGCCATAACAAAAATTTTGGAAAGGAATGAGTGTTGGCAGAAGGTGAAAGTGAAAACCTAAGCAATTAGCACAAGAACTGAGAAAATGCGGAGGGGAGGGAGATCGATGAGAAGGAAAATTACCAGTTTCAAATTTTGATGCATATTGTTATTTTAAACTTTGAACAGTAGCAATAGCAACATGTGTTGTCCTTTTCTTTTTTTTTTTGGTATATGATGCCCTTCAGTGTCATTATAGTAAAGGATTAAAAAAAAGGATAAACTGGCCAGGATGGGAAGGATTCACAATCCATCTAATACAGAAATATGAGAAGTGGAAATAACTTTCCTATTGTTCTAACCTCTGTTTTTGTGTAGGTATCCTGACTTTTAATAAATGTAAAATGTAAATAACAGTAATCAATTTTCACCTTTGAGTGCATTATCTTCCCCCTGATTAGTGTCTTAGTTGTCCTTTCGGAAACATAATTTGGGAAAATTAAGGTTCAATTGGATGTTGTCACTGGCATGAATGGGAGACATTCTACGTTACAATGAAAACTTCAGTGCTCCTGGAAAGATGTGTCATTAAAAGCAAAAAACTTTATAAAATGTTAATGCTAAGCCTGACCATAACACTTATTGATGTGATGGTAACTGACTTTGGTGTGTTTGAAAACAGTGTTATTTAACTGACCTATCTGCGACTAGGGGCTACTTAGTCTTCAAATCCTTTCCTGCCTTCAAACTGTCTTCAGCCCAAATTCCTGTCTTATGTTTATCATGTCTCATTGTGTAACTAATTGGTGAATAATTAGACAAAATATAAATTTGGAAATTTTTGTGATATTCCTTTCTGATTGAAGGGTCCTCTCATTTCATGGTGTCAGAGGAAGATGACATTCTCCTTTAATTCTTCTTCTCTGTCCTTTTTTTGTCACTATTAAAGCTGTTTTCAGACCAGATCAGAATTCACTTTTTTCAAGGTTTGTCTGCTTCAGTGGTGCATATTTATGTGACAACTTTTTGGGTGCCTGTCCAAGTATTTTTTGTCTGTGCAATCTGTTGCTGGCTATGGATTTCCATTTTAGGCTCATGATGTGGCTGGAATACAGCCACTTCTGTCTGTCAGTGGATGAGGCATTTCTAGAAATAAAAGTTTCAAAGCTCCCATATAAGATAACACTTCTTACAGAAAGAACAACTGACAATAAAATAAAATACATATGAAGACTACAAAAGCTTTTCTCTGAGATGATAAACAGTTACACTACACTCTCATGTCTTTTTTTAAAATGGTGCTGATTCTACATTTTGGAAAACATTTCTATGTGATGACATTATAAGCATGTTGGTAGTGGGTCTGAAGGTCTGATGAATTTAGGAAAGCAAATTTCTGCACCTGTGGTTAAACCATTGTGGTTTGATCAATAGATCTTACAGTTGACTCTCAGTGCTGCTTTCAGGGCACTTTCCATCATCTTTGCTCATACAGTGGACATTGGAGTCCATGTTGTGCATAATTTGTGTCTAACTAACATCTGTGTTTGCAAAGTATAAAGTGCTATAACTGATGTATGCCATGTGGAAAAAAAGATAAATCTGGGTCAAAATCAGAATACTTAGTGAGAAATGCAATTCTTCAGCTCATGTTCCAGAAAAATGTATTTTAGACAAAGATTCTTATTTTAATGTCCAATGAATTTTTTTTTGAATCTCACACATTAATTAAATGTTAACGGTTATAGTAAAAAGATACAAACCATCTAAATGTAGACTTACCACCCCTGCTCACTTCCTTAGTTAATTCATTTGAATAGCATGTGCACCTAATTGCTTCAATATTAGATTTAATATGGAATAAATGATAAGTGCATGAATGCAAGTCTTTGCATTAGATGTCCCTGTCCTTGTGGGTTAAGTATGGTAACACAATTATTACTAAGAAATCAATTTGTCTGTAACAGCACAGAGTTGGCTTTTAGCAAAGTTTTCATGACTGCTTTAAATAAGATAAAATGTTCATTGAAAAGGATGGATTTAGTTCTACGTTTTCTTAAGCTTCTCTCAAGGCAACTGTCTGACAGTTTAATAAAGATGGGATATTATTTCATGTTCTATATTAATATTTTTAGCACTGGAATTTCTAATGATTGTCTTTTGTAATCGCCCTGTGATGAATTTTCCTGAAATATCTGCCAGGCAAAGCTTTCTCTTTTCCTTTTTTTCTCTTTTTTCTTTTTTCTTTTTATTTTTTAAGATGGAATTTCTTTCAAGATACTTTTTTCTTTCGTCTGATATTCGGAGTAATTAAAAAAATCAAAAATCTATTTTTAAATTTCAAAATAGCAAGTGCATTTCTGGAATACTATTGTCTGTTAGCCAGACCATCTTTACTCACTCAACAACCTTAAGGAAAAGAAGTTTATTTCTTTTATCCTATTAATATTCTGCTTGAAGTGACAATGGAGGTTTTATTTTCATCTTACAGATTAGTTAATTTTATTCCTATGAAGTTGAACAGGGCCATCTTCAGACCTGAATATTTCACCTGTTTCTTCAGGATTACTTCTTACATGAATCTTTGGCGAATGCAGGGGATAAATGTCTTTTGCTATCTCTAGAACAAAAGGTTTGTGCAAGTATATGTATTTCCTAAGCCTTCACTTTTGGAACTGGTATAGCTAATGAATTATTAGGAAGTGTGGCAAAAGGCATTAGTGTCAGACAGCAAGGGATTCACACAGAGGGCCTGGACAAAAAGTTAGATCTCTGCATTGTGGGTCCACTCCAGCCTGAAAGATAAGAAAATTTACTCTAGCTGATACAACGACCTGGAGTGATGGGGAAGCCCATTTTTAGTGTGTTGTGTGGAGATTAAAGCTTTGCAAATCTCATTATGATTAATGGAATAAGTAATGTCAATCTGTATACATTTTTCTAGAGCCTTGTCCTCAGTTGTCTGTTATCACCATGGAGAGACAGAGTTGAGAGAAGAACATTTGTGTATGCCTTGCAATGTTAAATGACGACCTTCACCTTCTTAAGCTCACTTGCCTAGGTGACATGTCTCCTTACCAGAAACTGTGTTTGGTTTTATAACTGTACTCAGACGAGTGCTACTAAATGATACTGAAGAGAAGTCTGTGTATGAAAATATGGTCAGAGCTGTAACTCTGTTGATAAATCAGTGCAGTACTTCAGGGCTTTGGAGAGATGACAGTAAAGTGCCTACTTAAAAACACTTATGTTGCCTGATGACTTATCAGGGAATTATATGTAGTATATTTATTGGTCTAAAGTGAAGGAAAACTAACATGGAAATGAACTTTACAGATGATTTTCATATTCTTTCATGCTTGGAAGTTCATAAAAGATTATCTGAATATATGTGTTTGGTTTTTTTTCTGGAGAAATTGCTGCTTGGGAAAGTTGGACTTTTTTATAATTTTTTTCTTAATTTTCGATAAAAATTGAGCTGAAAGTAAGGTAGTGTGGTATGAAGCAAATGTTTTAGAGAACTCTTTATTCCTGCACTGTGTGCAGCAATGGAATTGCAAGAAGTTTATGAAATCATGAGGTAAATGAGTAGCAAGTGCAAAAATTTAGTAAACAAGAAATACTTTCCTTCTTTAAGCAAAAGAACTTAGCAGGGATGGCAAAAGCTGACTTCTTGAAGGCAGCTTATTACATTGTTCTATATCTGTCTGAATATGTCTCAGGTTAGACTTTGCAGGAGCATTTTTACTTGCAGAAACAATAGAACCATGTGAGTTACAATTATACACTTATACTATTCTGACAGCTTTTAAAATGCAATTTGAATAAACTTTCTTGCATTAATTTATCTTTAAATCAGACGTTAGTCTTTACAGTTTTAGTTATACAGCCTCCTGGAAGATTTTAATAGTCCTGGACTATTTTCATCCTGTGCTGCAAAGAGTTTAAGTAAGGGTAAATGTCATTTATTTCTGGAGCTCTCACTACTGTAATAGTTAAATGTTAAAAATGTGTGTAAAAGGAATTAATGTACTCAAATTTCACTCTAATGAAAGCTACCAATAGAACATCAGAACTGTTCTCTATTTTTTTACCCCACAACTTCTTTCTCTGTTTTTAAGGAGTTTGGGACTTTCTGAGTAGATCAGGTAAGACCTTTTCATCTAGGTTGCTTCAAAGAAAGATGTGCATTATTACACAGATTCAGTGACCACATAATCATAGGTTGAAAGGGACCCAATCAATCTATTTTCAGTCTATTCCCAGTGGCTTTTGTCTTATCAGGGGTAATTTTCTTTACTACCCACTATTGGGGATTTAGCCACATTGATAAGATCCCCCATGAGGCTTCTCTTCTCTAGGTTAAACAACCCATCTCTCTCACTCTCTCCTCTTGTATCAGAAGCTGTGGCTTCTGATAATTTCTGATAATTATAATTTGATAAATATTTTTGTGGCCCTTCACTGGATTCAGTTCTGCTAAATCTGGTATGTCTAATTCTCTCTTGTCTTGGAAGCCCAGGCCTGGAAAGAGTACTGCTGAGTAGAGGGGAAGGATCACCCCCCTTGGTCTGCTGGTGACACTCTAATGCAGCCCAAGGTGCTGCTGGCCTTCTTTTCTACATGGGAACGTTGATTTTTATGTTCAATTTGCCATCCACCAGGACCTCTGGGTCCTTTTCTGCAAACCTGTTTTCTATTCCAGCTGCCTGACCCCCAGCCTGTACTGGTGCCTGAGGTTATACCTCCCCAGGTGTATGACTTCGTATTTCCTCACATTAAAGTTAACGAGGTTCCTCTCTCTTTCCACTTCTCCAGCATCTCTAGGACACTGAGATGCTGGAGAAGCATCTGGTATATCAGCTAGTCCTCCCAGTTTTGAATCATCTGCAGACTTGCTGAGAGAGGATGTACTCTGTCCCAGCCTCTAGGTAGTTGCAGAAGATATTAAACAATATTAATGCCAGTATCAACTACTAGGGTACACCACGGATGACTGGCACCTGTCTGGACTTTAAGATGTTAATCACAACCCTCTGAGCCCAGCATTTCAAACACTTTTCAGCACACCTTACTGGCCACCTACCTGGCCTGTGCATCATCAGTTTGCCTATAAGAATATTTTAGGAGAAATTGTCAAAAGCCTTAGTAAATTTGAGATAAATAACATCTAATGCACTTTCCTCATCCACCAAGTTTGTCTTCTCATCATAGAAGGATTTAGGTTTCTTAAGCTTGGTTACTCCTTTTCCTTTATAAAGCCTTGCTGATTATCCCAATTACCTTTTTATCCTTCCTGTGTTTAGCAGTATCCTCCAGGATCATTTGCTCACACACCTTCCCATGGATCAAGGTGAAGCTGGCTAACGTGTAACTGCCCAGATCCTCCTTCATGTCCTTTCTGAAGATCATAGAATCATAGAATAGTTAGGGTTGTAAAGGACCTTAAGATCATCTAGTTCAATCCCCCTGTCATTGGCAGGGACACCTCTCACTAAATCATGTCACCCAAGGCTCTGTCCAACCTGGCCTTGAACACTGGCAGGGAAAGTGACAAGTGAAAGGGATAAGTGATATCCTCTCTCTTCCAGACTCAGGAACCTCTCCCAGTTGCTACTACCTTTCTAAGACCAATGGAAGATAATCAAGATTTGCCTCACAGTGATGCTGACCAGCTCCTCAACAGTCATGAGTGCTGCTCATCAGGTCCTATGGACTTCTGTATGTCCAATTTGCTTACATTTTCCCTAACATGGTTCTCCTGCACAGTGGGTAAGTATTCATTGCTGCAGACTTTTTCACTGGTCTCAGAGACTTGAGATTCCTGAAGACAGATCTTACTAGTAAAACTAAGACAAAACAGGCATTCAGTAGCCTGACTTTTTTCATGTCTTTCTGTAGCAGTGCTCCTGCCCTGTTCAGCAGTGGGTCCAGGTTTTCACCATGTCATCCTTTTGCTGTTGATGTATATTTGCGGCATTAAAAATGGTATTTCTGAATTCATATGAGTCAGTTTCCCTACTTGTGCTTCTGTTCTGTTTCGCATTAATTTCTGCTGATGTTAAACGAGCAGCTTAAGTCAACTGGGAACATGTTGCATGTTACAAAATCCTTTTTTCTCCTAACTTTTTGGTAACTTAGAAAACCTGGTGTAAAATCTTTCCCTTCCTTCTGGCAATGCAAAACTGGAAGTGTAAACCTGAAAGACTATGAAAATCTTACTGGGGAGAGAAGAGTTTTGTCAGTATTGTCTGTGAAATACTAAAGTATGAGTTCTTTTAGTAAAAAGTGTTTACCAAACCGTTACTGCTGTCCCATAATCAATCTTAAATGAATAAGACCGTGGGTAACCTCAGCATTAGCACCCAAGGTTTGTGCATGTGCTCTACTGATTATGTTTTAAATATGAGCCTTACCCTTTGGGGAGTTTGAATTCTTTTGTTTCTTTGATGTTCTTTATTCCAGTTCTCTTTTCTCCCTCCAAGTGTTTTCATTGCCAGCCAGCACTCTGTGCCTATGGAACTAGTGGCAATAGTACACTTGCAGGTCTGCAAGACTTATTGTTGCTTTACTTAGCAAGCTAGAGTTCTGCCAAGCAAGTTGCTTTGGATCTAGATACCTTCACTTAATTTAAATGAGAACCCTTTCTTTAGCACTGTAGGGAACATTTATATCTGCCTTGTGTTTCCTGCCAGACTGCAGTGCATGCGAGTACATATAGGAAAGGAAACTAAAACACTAGTGCCAAGCTATTTTCCTAGAATGACATGGCATTTAGATAACCCTTCTGTAATAATACAATTCTTCTGTCTAGTTTGTCCTTTGGAGGGTAGGAAACGTGAAATTAATAAATATAAAAGAAAGCCAGGCTGCTAGAGGAAAAGTTAACCAGCCAAAATAGATTCTCTGATGCGACTCTGGGTAAATATCAATCATAGGTAAAATGGTTATATGAAGTAGACCATGTCAAATCCCCCATCTCCCCTGGTGCCATTATATTAGCCATTTATTGAGGTTTAGATCCTGCAAAGACCTACAACCTTATCTGAACCTGGAGACTTGCCTTCTTAGCAGATGCACTACTGATGCATGTGGTGATCTATGCCTGTAAGTTTTTTCACTGTGGAAGAAATAAATCAAACCTTGTTGCTCTTAAAGTCAATAGCAAAAGTTTTACTGGATGGACAGTAGCAAAGAAAGTGCACAGCAAAACAGTGCTTTTTCTTTGTCTCCTTTATGGAACCAATTATTTTCAGTAAAACGTTGCTTCCTTTCACTTCTTGGAGTGCCCATTTATATATTGCTGGCCAATTTTTACTGCTTTTTACTGTTACTATTACTAATCTTTCAGGTTCCTAGTTTGTTTCTTTGTTGTTTTTTTTCTGAGTCACTATTACCCCAGATAAAGTTGTGTCACTGGAATTTCTGGTCTGTAGGCAGGAAACTGGGAAGAAATTTTGTCCTTTCCCAGAATAAACCCAGATGGGAGCTTGGTAACTGAAGAGCTCATTCAGCAAAATGCCAAAGCTGCTTAGCTCCACAGTCAGGGGGTTGTGGAAGTGTGAGGCATCAGTAAATCATTTGTCTTATTTATACTAGAGCTTTTTATGGAGTCAGCATTGTGCTGTAGAGCATTCAGATACTGTAGAGTCAGTGTTTCAACATAAGACTCTCCTAGCAAAATATTTTCAGCTGACTCTACCACTTGATTGGATTGAGATAGAATTATTACAGTAGTATATTTCATGAACTGTGCAGTTCATCAGCAATGAAATTTTAATCAAGCTGTACAGTAATTTTGAGAACTGTGAGAATGTCAACTTAATATCCTAGCCACCTTAAATCCTGGTATATGCCTAGGGAGAGAGACAAATTAGATTTACTAGTAGCTGGCAGGGGAAGATGTGAGAATAAGAGGAACAGAGAGAGCAAATAGGGAAGTTTAGGGATTAATCTAAGCCTTTCCAATGTTCTCATCCATTACTCAGTGAAAGAAAAAATGGTATATTTTGAACACAGCTCAAATACACTAATCAACAGTTTCTTGAGTAAGAATTGCACTAACCAAAATATTTTTCAATTGACACATGATCTGGAAACATTAATTTGTGTGTCTAGGCCAGACAAATTAATTCTCAACTTAAGGAATGGGAACAAACATCAGCTGTATCTCCAACCATGCATAAAAACCTAAATAAATACAATGGCTTGCTAAGGGCTTTCCAGGTGTCAGTGAGAACCATCTGTTTTGATTCAAAGAGGTAGCTGTCAAGTCATGATGTTCTACAGATGACTTACTGAGTACCAGCAGGTGCCCAAAGCACATCCTCAGATCTCATAGTTGCGTTGTTGTGGGCAGAATGACCATTCTTAACATAGAGAACATCACATAAGTTTCTAAGATGGATCTGGAAAGCTGCCCAGATTATACATCAATCTGTGTGCCTTCCACCTCATAGGGAAAGTAAAGAGATTGAAAAAAAAGGTTTTAAAAGTATTTTATGGCTTTTTCTTAAATGTATGCAATTATAATCAATAATTATGACTTTCTTCCCAGCTCTCCTCTTCTTCTTACACATCCACCCTTACACCTCCAGTATTGTGTCAACACAGAGTTCAGCTGAGGACTGGTTAACTTTACACATATGTACATGAGTGGGAGATCTGTAAAGTGTGGATGCACTGACAAACTGCAGGCATGCAAATGCTGACCCACCTGTAGAGCTAGTTGCTTCCTATAGGTGGGTAGGCAAAGTGGAAAGGCCAGGGTCAACTGCTCAATTAATATATTGCCACGTGTTAAATTAGATATTAGGAAAAAATTCTTCATTATGAAGGTGCTGAGGCACTGGCACAGGTTGTCCAGAGAAGTTGTGAATGTCCCATCCCTGGAAGTCTTCAAGTCCAGGCTGTACAAAGCTTTGAGCAACCTGTTCTAGTGGAAGATGTCCCTGCCTGTTGCAAGGGGGATGAAACTAGATGATCTTGAAAGTCCTTTCCAACGAAAACCAGTCTATGATTCTATGATTTCTGTGGCCCAAGTTCTTTTGCATATTTTTTTTTCATGTGGGCTTATCAGAGTTATGCATATCATGGTGTAATTAGGAGTAAAACTACTCTGGTAGTTGCTATTTCTTTTAAAACAATTGCAAATGTTTTATTTGTCCTTTGTTGGAACTTTGAATTTTAAAAGGGCTCAGGTTGACAAAATAACTTCTTGGTGTCCTATCAGTAGTGTCCAACACTAGATGAAATGTTAATGTTAATTTTCCATACCTGTTAGTTTGCACTTTTCTATGTTGAATTTCATCTTCTACTTTTATCACTATATTGTCTCTCAGCCTCATCAGTCAGTACTGAAAAAAACTTTGCAACTTTTTGCATTCAGTTCACATGTTCATGATCCGGAATAATTTTTATCTTCACATGGCAAGATCTTGTCACAAATCATTTATAAAGATGTTAAAGTGAGCAGGTTCATATGTGATCCTCCTGGTAATTGCACTTCTTCCTCCACAGAGAGAAGTAGTCATATAATTCTACCCCTCAATTCCTTTCTTTTAATAAACTAAATGATAAGAGGCATTGTCCTGGGTTCAACAGTAGCAGGCACGTTTCTCCTTTGTGGTAGCTGGTGCAGTGCTGTGTTTTGACTTCCAGCCTGGGAACAGTGTTGGTGATACCAATGTTTTCAGTTGTTGCTAAGTGATGTTTACCCTGACCAAGGACTTTGCGAGGCTCATGCTCTGCCAGGGAGGAGAGGAAGCCAGGAGGAAGCAGAGACAGGGCGCCTGACCCAGGCTAGTCAAGGAGGTATTCCATACCACAGCACGTCATGGCCGGGGTGGGAGGTAACTGGGAGTTACCCGGAACGAAAAGGACTTCCGGGTGGGACTAATTTCTTGGCCGGTGATATTGTATTCTCTTCCCTTGTTATTTTCTCTTATCATTGTTGTCGTTGGTGGTAGTGGTGGTGATTTGTGTTGTACAGTGGTTGCTGGACTGTTCTTGTCTTAACCCGTAGGAGTTGCACTCTTTCGATCCTCCTCCCTGTTCCTCCGGGAGAGGGGAAGGGGAGAGCCCCGGTGGGGGGGGGGGGGGGGCCTCGATTGTTGTCAGCCCGGCACCACTCACTGGAAGTGAGTAAACAAGTTGCCTGACTGCGTTTAAACCACGACAGTTCTTTTTGGCGACCAACGTGGGGCTCGAACCCACGACCCTGGGATTAAGAGTCCCATGCTCTACCGACTGAGCTAGCCAGGCTAGCCAGTCAGGTGGAGGTAGGGGACAATCGGATTTACTGGACTGTGTGGATCAGATGGCCTGGCACATCAGTCCCACAGAAGTATAAGGCTCTAGTAGATACCGGTGCACAGTGTACCCTGATGCCATCAAGCTGTTAAGGGGTGGAAACCATCTATATTTCTGGAGTGACAGGAGGATCCCAAGAGTTGACTGTGCTGGAGGCTGAAATCAGCCTGACTGGGAGGGAATGGCAAAAGCACCCTATTGTGACTGGTCCAGAGGCTCCATGCATCCTCGGCATAGACTACCTCAAGAGAGGGTACTTCAAAGACCCAAAAGGGTACCGGTGGGCTTTTGGTATTGCTGCTTTGGAGACTGAGGAAATTGAGCAGCTGTCCACCTTGCCCGGTCTCTCAGAAGATCCCTCTGCTGTGGGGTTGCTGAAAGTTGAAGAACAACAAGTGCCAATTGCGACCACAACAGTGCACGGGCGGCAATATCGCACCAACCGAGACTCCCTGATTCCCACCCATCAGCTGATCCGTAGACTGGAGAGTCAGGGAGTGATCAGCAGGACCAAATCGCCCTTTAATAGCCCCATATGCCCAGTGCGAAATTCTGATGGAGAATGGAGACTAACAGTAGACTATCGTGGCCTGAATGAAGTCAGACCACCATTGACTGCTGCCGTACCGGACATGCTAGAACTTCAGTATGAACTAGAGTCAAAGGCAGCCAAGTGGTATGCCACGATTGATATTGCCAATGCATTTTTCTCCATTCCTTTGGCAGCAGAGTGCAGGCCACAGTTTGCTTTTACTTGGAGGGGTGTCCAGTTCACTTGGAACTGACTGCCCCAGGGGTGGAAACACAGCCCTACCATTTGCCATGGACTGATCCAGACTGCACTGGAACAGGGGCAAGCTCCACAACACCTGCAATACATTGATGACATTATTGTGTGGGGTGATACAGCGGAAGAAGTCTTTGAGAAAGGGAGGAAAATAATCCAAATCCTGCTGAAAGCCGGTTTTGCCATAAAACGGAGTAAGGTCAAGGGACCTGCACAGGAGATTCAATTTTTGGGAATAAAATGGCAAGATGGACGTAGACAGATCCCCACAGATGTGATCAACAAGATAACAGCAATGTCTCCACCAACTAATAAGAAAGAAACGCAAGCTTTCTTGGGTGCAGTGGGGTTCTGGAGAATGCACATCCCGAATTACAGTTCGATTGTAAGCACTCTCTATCATGTGACCCGGAAGAAGAATGATTTTAAATGGGGCCCTGAGCAGCAACAAGCCTTTGAGCAAATTAAACGCGAGATAGTTCATGCAGTAGCCCTTGGACCAGTCCGGACCGGGCCAGATGCAAAAAATGTGCTGTACACTGCAGCTGGGGAGAACGGTCCTACCTGGAGCCTCTGGCAGAAGGCTCCAGGGGAGACTCGAGGTCGACCCCTCGGCTTTTGGAGTCGGGGATATAAAGGATCTGAGGCCAGCTATACCCCAACTGAGAAAGAGATACTGGCAGCCTATGAAGGGGTTCGAGCTGCTTCGGAAGTGATTGGCACTGAAGCACAGCTCCTCCTGGCACCCCAGTTGCCCGTGCTCGGCTGGATGTTCAAAGGCAGGGTCTCCTCTACACATCATGCAACTGATGCTACATGGAGTAAATGGGCTGCACTAATTACACAACGAACTCGAATAGGAAATCTCAGTCGTCCAGGCATTCTAGAAGTCATCATGGACTGGCCAGAGGGCAAAGATTTCGGAATGTCACCAAAGGAGGAGGCGGTGCATGCTGACGAGGCCCCACCATATAATAAACTGTCAGAAAGTGAAAAGAAGTATGCCTTGTTTACTGATGGGTCCTGCTGTACTGTGGGAAAGCATCGGAGATGGAAGGCAGCTGTATGGAGTCCTGGACGACAAGTTGCAGAAACTGCTGAAGGAGAGGGTGAATCGAGTCAGTTTGCCGAGGTGAAAGCCATCCAGCTGGCCCTGGACATTGCTGAACGAGAAAAGTGGCCAGTACTTTATCTCTATACTGACTCATGGATGGTGGCAAATGCCCTGTGGGGGTGGTTGAAGCAATGGAAGCAGAGCAACTGGCAACGCAGAGGTAAACCCATCTGGGCTGCTGCACTGTGGAAGGATATTGCTGCCAGGGTGCAGAACCTGGTGGTGAAGGTACGTCATGTAGATGCCCATGTACCCAAGAGTCGGGCCACTGAGGAACACCAGAACAACCAACAAGTGGATAAAGCGGCTAAGATTGAAGTGGCTCAGATGGACTTAGATTGGCAACATAAAGGTGAATTATTTTTGGCCCGGTGGGCCCATGACACTTCAGGCAATCAGGGCAAAGATGCAACATACAGATGGGCCCGTGATCTAGGGGTGGACTTAACAATGGACACTATTGCCCAGGTTATTCATGAGTGTGAAACATGTGCTGCAATTAAACAAGCCAAGCGGTTAAAGCCTCTTTGGTATGGAGGACGATGGTTGAAGTATAAATATGGGGAGGCCTGGCGGATTGACTATATCACACTGCCACCAACCCGCCAAGGCAAGCGCCATGTGCTTACCATGGTGGAAGCAACCACCGGGTGGCTGGAAACATACGCTGTGCCCCATGCCACTGCCCGGAACACTATCCTGGGCCTTGAGAAACAGATTTTGTGGCGACACGGCACCCCAGAGAGAATTGAGTCAGACAATGGGACTCACTTCTGGAACAACCTTATAGATATTTGGGCCAAAGAGCATGGCATTGAGTGGGTATATCACATCCCCTACCATGCACCAGCCTCTGGGAAAATCGAACGGTACAATGGGCTGTTAAAAACTACACTGAGAGCAATGGGTGTGGGAACTTTCAAGCATTGGGATACACACTTACCAAAGGCCACCTGGTTGGTCAACACCAGAGGATCTGCCAACAGGGCCGGCCCAACCCAGTTAGAACTTTTACATATTGTAGAGGGGGACAAAGATCCTGTGGTGCATATGAAGAATTTGCTGGGGAAGACAGTCTGGGTAATTCCTGCTTCAGGTAAAGGCAAACCCACTCGTGGGATTGCTTTTGCTCAGGGACCTGGATATACTTGGTGGGTAATGTGGGAAGATGGGGAAGTCTGATGTATACCTCAAGGGGATTTGATTTTAGGGGAAAACAGCCAGTGAACTCAATTGTATGCTGTTGCCTGCTGTGTAATGCTTTTATAGCCCATCAACTAGATGTCTTCAGATCACCAATGACTAGCCCTGACTTCCCTCCAACCATCACCCCAACAGAGAATGAACTTTGATAGAACGATGAGTTCCGCATTAAAGGAACGACCAGCATCAGCAGGCAGCAATCCAATACTGCACACAGCCTTTCCTGCCCTGAAAGATTGTTACCAGAGATGGAACCTGACATCATGGACCGAATGGACTCGGCAGCATTATAGGGATTGGTCCATGCACTAAGAAAATGATCTTTTTCTCTTGGTCTGTATGTATATGGATGTATATATGTGGGAGAGCGATGGTGTATTGAAAATGTGAGATCTGAGCATAACATGAATGGTATGGAATAAGGGGTGGAAAAGAACTGTCGTGGTTTAAACCCAGTCAGGCAACTTGTTCACTCACTTCCAGTGAGTGGTGCCGGGCTGACAACAATCGAGGGCACCCCCTCACTGGGGCTCTCCCTTTCCCTGCTCCCAGAGGAACAGGGAGGAGGATCGAAAGGGTGCAACTCCTACGGGTTGAAACAAGAACAGTCCAGCAACCAATGTACAACACAAATCACCACCGCTACCACCAACTACAACAATGATAAGAGAAAATATCAAAGGAAGAGAATATGATACCACCGGCCAAGAAATGAGTCCCACCCGGAAGCCTGTGTCCTTCTGGGTAACTCCCAGTTGTCCCCCACCCTGGGCATGACGTGCTGTGGTATGGAATACCTCCTTGACTAGCCTGGGTCAGGCACCCTGTCTCTGCTTCCTCCTGGCTTCCCCTCCTCCCTGGCAGAGCATGAGCCTCACAAAGTCCTTGGTCAGGGTAAACATCACTTAGCAACAACCGAAAACATCGGTATCACCAACATTGTTCCCAGGCTGGAAGTCAAAACACAGCACTGCACCAGCTACCACAAAGGAGAATCATGACTGCTACTGCTGAACCCAGGACAGGCATTTCCTTTATCTCCAGACAGCTGACATATTAAGGAAACATTAGTGACTAGAATTTCAAAGCTTTTTTCAAAATTTAAGTACACAGTTGATTGTTTATAAAAAATGCTTACTGCAGATTTTTCAACACCCTACTTCAAAGGGGTACCTTGAATATTTTTGGTGAATACAACACTTGGCACCTAAAGATTTTTAAACACTGCTTTTGTGGAAGAATTCAATTGTAAAGTATTGCTGTGGATTGAATCACCAGTTGCTAACCCAACCATTTACAAATTTGAGCATATTGGTGTACCTAAATAGATATACATGTAGTTATAACTGAGATTTTAGTTTGAAGAACACCTGTCTTATTTAGGTGTGGTAGAAAGTGTCATTTTCCTCTCCCATTTATTAATAATATGGTCCTCTGATGTGATTTAAGCTCAAAGCCCATCTTTAAACTTGTAGGTGGAAGGTAATCATTGAGGGATAACAAAGCTTATGCCATTTCTAAACCAAAACTTTCTGGAGTAGAGCTGTTCTCTGGAGTCCCAGGTTCAAAGTTACCAAGGGCTTATTGCTGTATATGGGATGCTTTTTGTATGCCTGGTATTCTTAGGAAAACAAATGACTATATGCTTTTGCATACAAGACACTGCTTAATGCATGATGAGATCAAGATCAGATGCTCGTGAGAGTAAGCTCTTGGAGATTTTCAATGCTTTCTAAGGATGATCATGTTTTGCAACCAGAGGTTTCTGATCCATTGATATTAGTTTACTGAAATAATGACAATATTTTTTATTGCATTAGTCAATACATGTAAGACCCTGATAGTTACATAAGCATAATACATATTGGATGGTCTTTAGGCACTCTCCCACCTGCTTACTTCTTGGGGGAGGAAAAATTTATTTTTTCTGCTCTGTAAGATGCTATATTGCTGATTAACAAACAGTGAGAACAAACGTCATGAAGCTGCTACCAGTTTTCATTTAACCAAGATTTACAACAGTCTTGCAGTGCTAAGTTGCCAAGCACATGGCAGTTAACTACTAATTAAAGAAAGCACTTTGATTAATATGTATTTTTTCCACTATGTTGCACAAGTTACTTGATCGCTTGTGACTGAGACAACAATTTCTTTATTCCAGCATCTACAATTTTCACTGTTAGTTTTGCTTTGCAACCTTTCAGCCTGTTTCATGCACTAGCAATTCCCTTTGGGATGGGAATTCTTCAGAGAAAACCGTTATTGAAAGGTGCTACCTTTCCTCTAGCTAAGTTCCTTTTAAATCTTGATCTCAAAAGCCTTCTGGTGGACAGGTAAGGAATTCATGGTAATATATAGAACCTTCAGTATAAATTACAATCTATCCATTAAACTGACATTAGAGGCAAAGCAAAAAATACCCTCATATCCTAAAATCCCACCTCTAGATTATTAGTTAATCTTATTTTTGACACAGTGGAAGCATCCAAGTGAGAAATCTATTTACCAAATGAGTTCTGTGTAATCAGTTAGTAGAGGGAGAATCAACTCCTTTACAGTGCTTCAAATGTAAATTAGTATACAATGACATTGATGTGGTATTGATTTATGAGACAAAATGTTGTTTGAAATCAGCATGAAATGGAATTTGGAGGGTGTTCTAAGCTGTGACTTGCTGTCATGTAAATATTCTTAAATGTAGCTGGAATGCTGATTTTAGAAGCATGCAGCTTTAATACCTGATGATTTATCTAAACCCTGCTCAAGTCAGTAGAAGCTTTTATTAACTTTTAGTTGTTTTTTATTTCAATTGCTAAGATTAAAATTCTTGTAATTTTATTTGAAATATTATGTCCAAAATTCTAATGCTTCATTTCTGAAAGCCTGTGTTTTGGTTATAAATTTCTTGTACATTATCATTGAGTTTCAGTGTTGTGTCATTTAGCAAATATTATCCCTAGAAGTAAGTTGTGTTAAGAAACTATACCTCCATTTGTCTGATGAAGAATGCAATTGCTTTAGTGGGAACTTTTTTGGTAGTCAACAAAACACAATACAGAATCAGATATCCTCAAAATGAATGTTTGTATGATAATTACAGTTTTATTGATTTTTTTATTTTAATTTTTTAACCTGTGGAAAAATCCAAAGAATGATTTAACTGCATTTATTGCCTGTACATCAGCTTGTACAGAAATGGGGAAAAAGATGCAAATGTCTCACTGAGCAAGGCTGTGAATAGCATTAAAAAGGCAATTTCAGCTGGGCAGCAGGCACTCTGACAGATGTTTCACCTTTTTCTGAAATAACAAGACAATCCTTAAGTGACATTTTCTGGTTTTGTTGCACTGAAGAAAAAAAATTTTAAAATACATAAAAAAAATACCACTGCAAGAAACAGACTTTAGTATAATGGCAGATAAAGTGCCAAATGTACATATATATATGTACATAACCATAAAGGAAGCTTTTTAAAGATCCAGGCATACACCATCATGAATGGATATGAAAGCATATGGCAATATTTAGTCCTAATGAAACTTAAGAGTCAGTAGGGATCTCGTTTTACATAGAGCCAAGTCCCTGTTCTTATTTCTGTCATGTCCCTCATTTTGTGAACTGCACAAATGTAATTTTTTTTTTCTCCCAAATATACTTAATTTCATGTTTATTTGCTGGCTCTGAATTATTGATGATAACCACTATTCCATATAAGGCCTGCGTTTGTAGGGACAGCAGGTGAAAACAGTAATCTTAATTTTCACTGAGGAAATGGGACTCATGCAGCAATCCTGATTGGAATAATCTTTTAAATATTTTCTCAGCCTTGCCACATATTTGCTGTCAAACTTTGGAATTCTGGCCTGTTGAAAGAAATGGTCTCCTATGAAAAAGCTAATAAAATGTGATATAAGAAAGCAGAAAATTTGATGATGGTTTTCTTTTCTGTCTAAAAGGTTATTTAAAAAAAACCCAAAAGGAATACAATTATTGCCATTTGTTATTTAATTAAGTTTTTTCTTCTATTGAACTAGCTGATGCTGTTTACTGAATGAATATTGGATGCTTGCAGGTTGGTGGGGGGAATTGAGTGACTATACAATACCATAACTCATTCTCCCCTCCAAACACTTGTGAGGATAGATTGTGTATGTAGAATGCATAGTCTGGATTAATTTGATGTTAGGATTGATCTTTCTAAGGCAAGGTGAATACATTTAGGCTTGATCTGAAAACTGTTGATCACCAGGTCATTTCCCACATATCTCAGAAAATCTGTATGCAGCTTGGAGCTGGGGAAACTCACAAACATAGAAAGCCAATGAAGAACAGGGTGCCTTTTTTTCTTCCTTCTTCTTATATGAGACAAAGCAATCTGCATTTCATAATGTTAAACAGCAGTCACATTAAAAGTGTGATTGTCAAATTGTATTCTAAATAAGTACTTCCTGATGACAGGAAGTTGGGGCTGTTCAGGCTGTTCAGCCTGGAGAAGGGAAGGCTGACTGGAGACCTCATAGCAGCCTTCCAGTGTCTGAAGGGGGGCTATAGGGATGCTGGGAGAGGGACTCTTCATTAGGGACTGTAGTGACAGGACAAGCGGTGACAGGTTAAAACTTAAACAGGGGAAGTTTAGATTGGATATAAGAAGGAAATTCTTACCTGTCAGGGTGGTGAGGCACTGGAATGGGTTGCCCAGGGAAGTTGTGAATGCTCCGTCCCTGGCAGTGTTCAAGGCCAGGCTGGACAGAGCCTTGGGTGACATGGTTTAGTGTGAGGTGTCCCTGCCAATGACAGGGGGGTTGTTTTCCAGCCCTAACTATTCTATGATTCTATGATCATGTAACAGGTACCTTCTAGTTTTGAGACATATTAATGGTATGTGCTTTTTCAAATTATCTTTATGATTCTTTCTTGTAATATAGGTTATAATAATGTCTCTTTCTGTCCTTAAGGTATATAAATATTTAGTCCCTTTATGCTCTAATCAAATATGATCTAGTGTGTCTGACTGAGTGGAAATACTCAGAGCACAGCAAGATGTGTTACAGATGGTTTAAGGGAAAATGAGGACTCCCACCAGAAGCTGTCAAGGGACACTTTTTGCTTTATTGCCACAGGATTGAATTGAAAGAACTTCATGGCTTCTTGTGGGTGCACTCAAATTTTGTTAATCCTTCAGGAAGCTGCTCAGCATCAGGTTTCCATTTAGACCTTGTATCTCTGAAATATAAACTCCCTTCTGGAGGTCATAGAGTATATGGCAGCCGTGAATTCTAGAGATACATCAGGCACTTTTGGTGTTAGGAAAACTGTACAATCTGCCCATTCCATACTTACTTTGCAGAGGGCTTTGCGAGTCCTTCCTAGTCACTTGTCCAAAACTCGAATCAGCCATGGTGTGAATGTCCAGACCTCATAGAAGTCAAATGTCTAAAGAAAGTTTGTCCTGTCCATGAAGAGCAGCCCCTAGACATGCTTGTTCATGTGCATGTCTTTACCCTAGAACCTATCCTTCATGTTTAATGTGAATCAGAATTGCTGCATTTTAAATCCATAATTCCTTCTTCATGGGCATAGTGAAAAGATTGTTCTTTTCTTTGCAGCTGCCTTTTGTATTTGAATCTGTTCTAATCACCCCTTCTCCTTCTTCTTTCTTTGGGCAACCACATTCTTTCAGATTTTCTTTCCTAACTGCCTGTTTATACACTTGGGTCAAATGTTTATCTTTTCTTTACACTATTGTTGATTCTTTTCTGATAGTTTGCTATGCAAGTAGCTGATGCTAGTCCTGTAGTCATGCAGTTGGCTATTCTCTTAGTTAAGTACTCATATACCCTCAGCCTAAAATAAATCTCTTAGAAAATCTGCTCAGTGCATCTTTTCTTTTTCACAGGCGACAGCCTGGTTACCGCTGAGTTTCACACCTACCCTATAGCAGTTTTGTCAGAATTCTTTTTCCCTAGTTAGCTCACGAGAATGCCAAGAGCAGTAATAAAAAAACCTCTACTCCCTTACCCAGAAGTCCTTATATTTTGTTCTAATTAGATGTATTTTTATTACTTATTGCAGGTGATGTTATTTCAGGTGTAAAATGAACTGCAAAGTAGAGAAAAAAAGGAGAAAAAAAAAAGAAGAAAAAAAAAGGAAGGAGGAAGGGGAGAGCTGGTTTGATCCTTTAAGGAATGTGAAAGTATCACATTCCCCTTTTGCTATCTCAGTGAAAAAAGGTTTTGACACTGGCATGGATTTTTGGACAAATTACTTTTCTCTCTTTTACTGCGTTCTCTAAATCATAAAGCAAATGTTTGTATGTGAATCATTTGCTTGCCTTTAGAAGGTATTCCTCATACCATCATATTAGCAGATTGCTTTTTCAGCATTTTCTGGATAAATTTTTTAGCTAATATATACACCAAGTTGGCATTTGTCATTTTCTTCCAGAAGACTCTGTAAGCAATAGCCCAGTTAGTAGTTCTCCAGCCATGGCAACAAATAACATCACAATACAGTCAGTGTGACATGAGATTTCCCAACACACTACACCACCATGGTCTGTAGCAGTTCCTGGTTAAACCTGTATTTTTATACTTTCTCTGAAGAGAATAAGTCTGTAAACATGGGCAGCCCTCACTAAACAGATTGTACTACCAGTGTTAACACACTTTTTCATATCAAAGGCATAGTAACTAATTTCAGGAAGAAATGGTTTCAACGTTTTTAATGCAATGATTGAATAAAAAGTGTTCATTTTTATTGTGTGGTCAGTGACACATTTCCTCCCTCATTCACAGAGAGATGGAATAGCTTGGCCAGAACAGAATAACATATGCAATATTAAGGTGATAGAAGTCTGATTTTTATAAAGTTGTTTCTTGTCTATTTACACGTTAATTAAACACACAATACTAATTTTGAGATCTACTAAATCAACTAAAATAGAATCATAGAATCATAGAATGGTTTGGGTTGGAAGGAACCTTAAAGATCATCTAGTTCCATTCTCCCTCCCTTGGGCAGGGACACCCTCCACTAGACTGGGCTCCTCAAAGCCCCATCCAACTTGGCCTTGAACACTTCCAGGGATGGGGCAGCCACGTCTCTGGGCAACATGTTCCAGTGTCTCATCATTCTCACAATAAGGAACCTCTTAATATCTAATATAAATCTACCCTCTATCAGTTTAAAGCCATTCCCCCTTGTCCTGTCTTAATTCTAAATTATATGTCCTGACGTCCTGTCCTAAAATGTTAAATTAAGTTTCCTTCAGCAACTTTGATTGTGAGCACAAGATAGCTCAACTACTAAGGTTAGATTTTGTTGTTGCTGTTGACATAGCTTTTGCTAAAAAAATTCATTGTGATCCAAAATATGTTTATGCAGACAATATTCATATTTTAAACCTGCTCATTGCTCTGTTTTTCCACCCCAGTGGGCATTTGACTCAGTTTTTTTCAGAATAGGTTGAAACAATATTTCTCTCTCCTAATGTCTCAGATAAGCCTGATGCTGCTACTTTTCTTACTCAAGTGAAACAATGAAAGGCATTTGTAAATGACAAATTAGACATTTCAATGGTTACTACTGTGATTCAAAATAATATGAGCAAAGTTTTCCACATCAGCTTAAATGAATACCCATCTTACTGTAATAAATGGGTGACCAAATGTGTTAAATATTTTTTAGTGTTGTCAGAATCCACATAAGAGGAAAACATCCAGATTATTGTGGCTATAGCATCAATATCAAGCATTAGTTATACCAGAAATTCAGGAAGGGGAGGGTCAGGTTTCCTATATATGCCATTCACATTATGCATCACACACTGTCCCTTTCTTTACCTGCAGGGCAACTGTGGGTTTAAAAAAGTAGTTGCTTCAATACAGGGAATTGAAATACGTAGCACAATTGCAGTGATTAAAGGAGAAAAAGGCTATGACAGCTATATTTCTTAGCAGCCATAAAGTGTTAATTACAGTGATATTCCTTTTTCCAATGTTAGATTTAAAAAAAATTATTAAATAGCTCTCAAAAAATACATTTGTATTCTTACATGCAGATTTGAAACTCTTCAGTAATACAAAAGTGTAAAGCTCTTAAAGCAAATTTTAATTTTATTACACACCAAATAGAATTTAAAATATTTATGAACAGTTGAATGGGAAAAATATCCTAGAAATTCTTCGAACGAATTTAGTTACAAGTTATGTCAGGTTTAACTAAGATGACATTCTCTGATTTCGTTGTCAGCCACCACACTTCTGTTTCCTGTCACTTGTTTGCAATATAGATCACTTAAATACGTGTTACTGCTTCTTTTAAACTGGCAGGGTGGAATAGTAAATGCAATATTTAGAGCATTCCTTTTAAGCTTCTACGCCTCCTAAGAAATGAGAAACCATTGTGTTGATCCTCAGTGTTGATTCTTACTTGGCTTTTTAAAATTATACCATTCATGTATAAATTTTGTTGCACCTCAAATAGAAAAATCAACTTTATCATTATTGTGATTCTAATTCATCTCTAGGTGTTTAAGTCTTTTGTTGCTAACACTAATCCTCTCAACCTGGGAACTGAGTTTTTTTAATGTGACTTGTTAATGCTAATATAATAGCACTGACAGTAGGGGGCCTAGATTTATGTTCTCATAGAGATTAAGAAGGATTTAAAGTACTTTTTCTAGAGAGAGATAATTACTACTATTTTCAATGTTCTTTTATATCCTAATTGTTTACCAAAGGACCTTAGGTATCACCAAGGCACCTCACAGTATTTGTCATAAATCCTCTGAGCCTTCATACATAATATCTCCAATCTCAAAAGAAATGAGCCAAAATACGTTTCACCAGCCGGAACTGCCTCTTCACATCTACCTGGTAGATTCTCTAGGAAGTCAACATCCTATATAAGTCTGATGTTGACCAGTATAAGTACTTACTAGATTACTATCTATTTGTCCCAAACTGCATACCCCTTTAATTGTCATGATACGCTGCTTACGGAAGTTTTCAGTCCTGTACGTGCAGGCTCAGCCTTCTGGTTTTAGGGGCCAGGGAGGGTTCCTATGAAGGTAAAGCCTCTCTTTCAGAGGGATGTGCTGTCTCTTACTTACATCCAGCAGATACATCTTTTCCCTCTGTCATGGCTCACAATGGACATTCATTCAGACAAGGCACTTTTTCCTGTTATAAATGCAGGAATCCTGTTATAAGTTAGAACTGATTTTTGTTTCTTAGTGAAAGTCTACTTACATGTACTCCTATCTGCTGAGGCCTAGCTATCTAAGAACACTTTGCCAGGATGTATTTCTGCATACTTGAAAGCAGGAATATAAAATCCCCCCAAACAAACTGCGTATCCATCTCTATGCAATATGTAATAATGCATATACAGGTTTGAAATTTGATATGTTATTAAAGAACATGTGTTTGAAGAGAATGAAAGAGTCTTATTCAATAAGTCAATAATTTTTATTCTGTTCAACTGCACTTCCATGTCAATGCGCATGGCCTTTGTGTTTATTAAAAGTTTTATTGGTTTTCATGAATCTTAGACTGGAAGCAATGTTTGCCTAGAGGAAGGTGGAAGTGCACTACTCCTTCATGATGGGTATGGACGTATTTTGCTTTGGGTCTTCCTGAAGCCAAAGGAACTTATTCAAGAAGACAGATGGTAGTAATATATTTTGCTCAGGGCCTTTGTTTTGGTTTCATGACTGCCTTGCTGACAGGACCTTGTCAGTTCTGCAGGTGTGTATCTGCTGAAAGGGAGAAGATTCCTCCTGCCTAGGCTGTGTAGTGGCAGGCACTGCAGAAATTCATGAAGAGTACAAGTTGTGCATTTCCTAAGCACTGAATTGTAGTTCTTGCTGGCATCAGGGATAGATTGCAAGCCATATATATAGTCTGTCTATAGAAGGAGATATATGCTTTATTTTACTTGTAAACTGTCACGTGTAGGTTTATAACTGATTGAGTACTGATTTATTTCTCATATATGACTCATTTTTGAAATATGTTTAAGTATTTGTAAGGCACCTTCGTTTAAGTTACTCAAAACCAAGATATATGGTACTGCAGCTGCCAAACCCAAGATCTCAGAAATTATGAATACGGTTTAAACCGCCCCCTCCTGCTTTGAGATTATTATAGTAGCAAGAATGAGAAATTGTTAAGGTTGTATTTTTTATTTCTGATTTTTTTACAGGACACTTACTCCTTGTCTTCAAGTGTTTTTTTTGTTGTTTTTTTTTTTAATATTTTTTTCTCTGTGATCTTAGAATAATGTTCTGTGTCTTGATGTTGCATAGATTCAAATCTGTGTAACGTTTCTTGCCAAGATGGGTACTGCAAAATATTAGCTGTTTATATTTCTAAGAATCTAGTACAGGATATGAAAATAACAGAAAACTAAAGACATGGAGCCTGAGAATTAAGTTGTTTATACAGTTACAAGAAATTGAACATATAATTGGAAGTACAGTAAATGAGACTCTACAGTAGTGGAAGAATCTAACCCATATGTGTGTGCTGTCCTGAATATTGCATTGATGTAGTATTGAAAACAAATCTCTTGAACAAGACACACATCCAAGGGCTTTACTATGCAATTTGAGCATGAAAATCAGTAACAGGTGATGCAAACTAGTGTTTGTGTTCTTTAGCTGAACAGAAGAAATAATTTGGTAAAAATTCGGGTTCTCAATGCACTTTTTAACCCTGTCATCTGTTAGTTCTTATTACTGAGTGAAGAAGCAATCACATAGACTAAAAAAAAAAAAAGCTTTATTTTAATAAAAAATATTAAGGGCCATCAAAATCTGTAGCTTTTATCTTCCTCACTGCTTTTATATGATTTGTCACAAGCAAATTATTTTACTGGAGATTAACAACCTGTGTTTAAATTTCAGTCAGAACTTCTGTACTACAGCCTTGGAATACAGCATGAAATTGGAAACAGTTACCTTCAAGTCTTGTAAAATGTGTTTCTTAAGCAAGATAAATTAAAGCAAAACAAACAAAAAGATCAGTGGTGTAGATAAATGCCACGTCTTCAGTGCAAAACACTTAATGGAGTTATTTTATATAACTCAAAAACTCTTCCTTTGAGAGCAACCAAGAAGAAGGTCTGATTTCTACAAAACAGTACATTTCAGTTCTTAGGAATCCAATGTAAGTTACAAGACCACTTGTACCTTAATACTTGTGGGGTGTATATAAATACCGTCTGAGACTGGGAGAACTTTTTCTGTAGTTACCGATAGGACATGTAGGGATAGAAGACATGCTTCTGTGCAGTCATAGTATATTTGTTTCCAAACCCACAGACCTTTTTATTGCCATGCTTATTCTTTTGTCTTTTTTGGTCTTGCTTTTTTTTTTTTTCAAAGCTTGTCATTGTAGTAAGGCATCCCTGCTATGAATAGTAGGTGAATGCTTGCCCTTTCTTTTCCCTTAGAGAAATAAATCTAGGGCTATTCATGAGATCAAGCTGCATTCAGAAAATTTGTTGGACCATAGAACAAAAAGTTTATAACCAACTTGTTTCCAGTTGTCTTCTCCTACAAAATGCACCTATAGCCCATTCTGGTTGGAAGGAACATGTAGAAGCATATTTTGCAGGGATTCTCAGGAACACATAGGGATATGATGATGTCAAGGGAAGTGTTGTTTCAATGAACTGAGGAGCTTGTCACAGTTTTTAGTGGAGCTTCTCATCTCTGAATAACAATGAGTGCATTGAAGGGATTCATTTATTAGTTATAACCTTACTTATGTGTTTGTCTTTAAAAGTCCCTAGTTAGATGAGGCTTAATCTTGTAGTATTTGGTGACAACTAGTAAACTAGCTGTTGATGAACTTTGCAAATATTTACCGGTTTTATGGAGAACTGCTTCTATTTGATGAGTACATTTAAATGGTTTATAAAAGCACATCTCAGACATGTAAGAGAGTATATATTACACTGTTAATGGTTAAAAGAGAAGAATTAACTGTGTGAAATCAATGAACTTTTAAATCATGCTTTAGCTTGCTATGTCCTGCCAAAAGGCATGTGCTCTCTTGTCTAATTAAAATCTTATTAAACCCTCCCTTGGTATAATGAAACTGTCTGTATTATCACTGATTTTTGTAAAATCCCTAGGGGCTAGGGTGATTAATCATTATTATTTTTTATGGTTTAATTTTTTCTATAGCATTCCATTTGGGGATTGTAGCTAGCTCCTAACTGAAAGCCTGGCAACAAAAGAATGAAGCAAATGCCTGACACTAATCAAGAAAGAGCACTTAGAAATAAATCACAATTGTCAATCAAGGACTCTTTTGAGACAGTAGAGGAAAACTAATTACATGTAAGGTTCATGTCACAGACAAATCCTACAGGAATCCTATCTCACTCTGGATTTTGCTGTTATAGTATCTATAGGTGTCTCTTGATAACACATTACATCTTAACTCAGATATAGCCTGATCCAGTGTCAGAAGTCCCTTTACCTGATTCATATTTTATGTGGATGGCATTATCTATGCGTCGCTCCTGTTAAAAATCTATGCTTTTACAGGAACCTGTAAGTATCTTCACATTATGCATTCTATATACTTGTAAAAAAACAGATCTGTCAGACAAACAACATGATAGTTTGAATGGCATGAATCCCACAGTCGTGGTCTGATTTTTGAGAAACTTCTCAGTAGAGTTTTGCAGGCAGAGGTTTTAGGTGCTATATTGTGTACAGAGCATGTAACTAGACGAGCCTCAAAGCAGAAAAGTATGTTACTCTTTTAAAATTATACAGTATATTTTGAATCTACATTTTGACCTGAACATTCTGTTAAATTTAAGAGATTATCAATTACTATTTATACGTAAATATGCATACATAAGTTGTCTGCTGCTTGTTGGTATTGTCACAGGTTTCTCAGAGTACAGGGAAGTTTGATCTTATTGGTAATACTAAAGTTTCTTACAATTATTGCAGAGCAGGTAGAAAAGCCTCTCAAAGGTACAATTCCTACCTAATCAAGGTCTCTTAATTGAACTAATGAAAGTGAAGTAGAATTGTATCCGTGATGACTTTCCTTTAATGCAGAAATAAGGCACTAATTTAAAACACTGGGTGGTAAAACAGTAAAACATGAGGGCATGGTAATTTCTGAGATTGGAGTTTGTTAGGTTTTGTCAGGTTGGGAGATGAATATAAACCCTTTGTGAGACTGAGCTATTTGAAATTTTATGCTGTTTATGAGATCACTGGGGTCCAAACAATGTTCATACATCAGGAAGATTCATGCAGATCAGTTCATGTTTAAAGAATGAATCAAGGTACCACAAGATCTCAGAGAAATGCAGGAAAAATTATTCCCAGAATCTGTGAGATTTCAGGAAATTCACTTACTCTAGTATGTGTGAGTTAAGCTTGCCTTTTTTTAATTTCACAATTCTACTTGTGAAAAGGACATTGCTGTATCTGGTGTGCTGTGCTGTAGAGAAAGGCATGATCTGAAATTCAATCTGTTTTATCAAGCTGAGGAACTAGATCTTCATTTGAAATCTATTTCCATACATTTGCATCTGAAGATTTGGAAGTTTTGCTAGGAATGTTCTTACGTTAGTGTCGTGGTTTAAACCCAGTCAGACAGCTTGTTCACTCACTTCCCCCCCTTCTTCCCTCCCCCTACTCCTGGAGGGACAGAGAGGAGAGTCAAAAAGAATGAAACTCCCACGGGCTGATATAAGAACAGTTTAGTAACTAAGGTATAACACAAATCACTACTGCTACCACCAACAATAACAATGATAAAGGAAATAAGGGAAGAGAATATAACACTTCACCACCAGCCAACCAATAACTCGCCCCTCAAGCCCGACCAAAAAAAAAAAAAGTGATGGAGACTGTCAGTAAAGAGTCACCACAGCTTCTCAGATTGCTTGCACTAGGAAGCTGAATGCTGGATACGAATTGTTTTAACAGCCGGTAGACAGCTCTGTGAAAAACAATAATTTTTTTCACTAATTTAAGGGCAGTCTTTTTAGTAGAATTAAAGATCCTTTATTAAATATGACCTATATGTAGAAAATATTAACACCTTACAATAGAATAATAATAGAAATTCTTTAAGCCTGTCCCATCTGTGTCTATGGCGCAAAAGACCTTTGTGCTTCACAGATATAATAGTATCAAAGATTTCTCAGAAAAAACTTCATCTTCCTCTGTAAATCACTTTGATCTAAAGATTTATATCATATCTTGTTACAGGTATTTATAATCTTCTACCCTATAAGTAGCTTCAGTGATATTTTAGAATAATTGCTGAGAAAGAAATTCTTAGCCCTTGACATGTGCTCCATCTTTTAGTGATTGTCGACCAGAAATCTGTCATATCTGTGTAACCAGAATGACTTTTCAGAAGCTGTGTAGTGGAATGGAAGTGCAAAGACACAGTGAGGTCTTGTCGTGGTTTAAACCCAGTCAGGTAACTTGTTCACTCACTCCCAGTGAATGGTGCCGAGCTGACAACAATCGAGGTCCGTGTCCCCCCCCCCCCCCCCCCCCCACCGGGGTTCTCCCCCACTCCCGGAGGAATGGGGAGGAGGATCGAAAGAGTGCAACTCCCACGGGTTGAGACAAGAACAGTCCAGCAACCAATGTACACAAATCACCACCGCTACTATCAACTACAACAATGATAAGGGAAAATAACAAGGGAAGAGAATACGATACCACCGGCAGGGAAGACGAGTTCCACCCGGAAGCCCGTGTCCTTCCGGGTAACTCCCAGTCACCCCCCACTCCGGCCATGACGTTCTGTGGTATGGAATACCTCCCTGGCTAGTCCGAGTCAGGCGCCCCATCTCTGCTTCCTCCCGGCTTCCCCTCCTCCCTGGCAGAGCATGAGCCTCACAAAGTCCTTGGTCAGGGTAAACATCAATTAGCAACAACTGAAAACATCGGTATCACCAACACTGTTCTCAGGCTGGAAGTCAACCACAGCACTGCACCAGCTACCACAAAGGAAAAAAAAACCAAACATGACTGCTACTGCTGAACCCAGGACATCATCCACCCCTTATTCCATACCATTCACGTCGTGCTCAGATCCCACATTTTCAGTACACCATCGCTCTCCCATATATATACATCCATATACATACAGACCAAGAGGAAAAAGATCATTTTCTTAGTGCATGGACCAATCCCTATAATGCTGCCGAGTCCATTCGGTCCATGATGTTCAAAGTTCATTCTCTGTTGGGATGATGGTTGGAGGGAAGTCAGGGCCAGTCGCTGGTGACCTGGAGACATCTAGTTGATGGGCTATAAAAGCATTACACAGCAGGCAACGGCACACAATTGAGTTCACTGGCTGTTTTCCCCTAAAATCAAATCCCCTTGAGGTATACATCGGAATTCCCCATCTTCCTGCATTACCCACCAAGTATATCCAGGTCCCTGAGCAAAAGCAATCCCACGAGTGGGTTTGCCTTTACCTGAAGCAGGAATTACCCAGACTGTCTTCCCCAGCAAATTCTTCATATGCACCACGGGAACTTTGTCCCCCTCTACAATATGTAAAAGTTCTGACTGGGCTGGGCCAGCCCTGTTGGCAGATCCTCTGGTGTTGACCAACCAGGTGGCCTTTGGTAAGTGTGTATCCCAATGCTTGAAAGTTCCCACACCCATTGTTCTCAGTGTAGTTTTTAACAGCCCATTGTACCGTACGATTTTCCCGGAGGCTGGTGCATGGTAGGGGATGTGATATACCCACTCAATGCCATGCTCTTTGGCCCAAATATCTATAAGGTTGTTCCAGAAGTGAGTCCCATTGTCTGACTCAATTCTCTCTGGGGTGCCTTGTTGCCACAAAATCTGTTTCTTAAGGCCCAGGATAGTGTTCCGGGCAGTGGCATGGGGCACAGCGTATGTTTCCAGCCACCCGGTGGTTGCTTCCACCATGGTAAGCACATGGCGCTTGCCTTGGCGGGTTGGTGGCAGTGTGATATAGTCAATCCGCCAGGCCTCCCCATATTTATACTTCAACCATCGTCCTCCATACCAAAGAGGCTTTAACCGCATGGCTTGTTTAATTGCAGCACATGTTTCACACTCATGAATAACCTGGGCAATAGTGTCCATTGTTAAGTCCACCCCTAGATCACGGGCCCATCTGTATGTTGCATCTCTGCCCTGATGGCCTGAAGTGTCATGGGCCCACCGGGCCAAAAATAATTCACCTTTATGTTGCCAATCTAAGTCCATCTGAGCCACTTCAATCTTAGCCGCTTTATCCACTTGTTGGTTGTTCTGGTGTTCCTCAGTGGCCCGACTCTTGGGTACATGGGCATCTACATGACGTACCTTCACCACCAGGTTCTGCACCCTGGCAGCAATATCCTTCCACAGTGCAGCAGCCCAGATGGGTTTACCTCTGCGTTGCCAGTTGCTCTGCTTCCATTGCTGCAACCACCCCCACAGGGCATTTGCCACCATCCATGAGTCAGTATAGAGATAAAGTACTGGCCACTTTTCTCATTCAGCAATGTCCAGGGCCAGCTGGATGGCTTTCACCTCGGCAAACTGACTCGATTCACCCTCTCCTTCAGCAGTTTCTGCAACTTGTCGTCCAGGACTCCATACAGCTGCCTTCCATCTCCGATGCTTTCCCACAATACGGCAAGAGCCATCAGTAAACAAGGCATACTGCTTTTCTGACAGTTTATTATATGGTGGGGCCTCTTCAGCGCGCACCACCTCCTCCTCTGGTGACATTCCGAAATCTTTGCCCTCTGGCTAGTCCATGATGACTTCTAGAATGCCTGGACGACTGAGATTTCCTATTCGAGTTCGTTGTGTAATTAGTGCAGCCCATTTACTCCATGTATCATCAGTTGCATGATGTGTAGAGGAGACCCTGCCTTTGAACATCCAGCTGAGCACGGGCAACCGGGGTGCCAGGAGGAGCTGTGCTTCAGTGCCAATCACTTCCGAAGCAGCTCGAACCCCTTCATAGGCTGCCAGTATCTCTTTCTCAGTTGGGGTATAGCTGGCCTCAGATCCTTTGTATCCCCGACTCCAAAAGCCGAGGGGTCGACCTCGAGTCTCCCCTGGAGCTTTCTGCCAGAGGCTCCAGGTAGGACCGTTCTCCCCAGCTGCAGTGTACAGCACATTTTTTACATCTGGCCCGGTCCGGACTGGTCCAAGGGCTACTGCATGAACTATCTCGCGTTTAATTTGCTCAAAGGCTTGTTGCTGCTCAGGGCCCCATTTAAAATCATTCTTCTTCCGGGTCACATGATAGAGAGGGCTTACAATCGAACTGTAATTTGGGATGTGCATTCTCCAGAACCCCACTGCACCCAAGAAAACTTGCGTTTCTTTCTTATTAGTTGGTGGAGACATTGCTGTTATCTTGTTGATCACATCTGTGGGGATCTGTCTACGTCCATCTTGCCATTTTATTCCCAAAAATTGAATCTCCTGTGCAGGTCCCTTGACCTTACTCCGTTTTATGGCAAAACCGGCTTTCAGCAGGATTTGGATTATTTTCCTCCCTTTCTCAAAGACTTCTTCCGCTGTATCGCCCCACACAATAATGTCATCAATGTATTGCAGGTGTTGTGGAGCTTGCCCCTGTTCCAGGGCAGTCTGGATCAGTCCGTGGCAAATGGTAGGGCTGTGTTTCCACCCCTGGGGCAGTCGGTTCCAAGTGAACTGGACACCTCTCCAAGTAAAAGCAAACTGTGGCCTGCACTCTGCTGCCAAAGGAATTGAGAAAAATGCATTGGCAATATCAATCGTGGCATACCACTTGGCTGCCTTTGACTCTAGTTCATACTGAAGTTCTAGCATGTCCGGTACGGCAGCAGTCAATGGTGGTCTGACTTCATTCAGGCCACGATAGTCTACAGTTAGTCTCCATTCTCCATTAGACTTTCGCACTGGCCATATGGGGCTATTAAAGGGTGAGCGGGTCCTGCTGATCACCCCCTGACTCTCCAGTCTACGGATCAGCTGATGGGTGGGAATCAGGGAGTCTCGGTTGGTGCGATATTGCCGCCCGTGCACTGTTGTGGTCGCAATTGGCACTTGTTGTTCTTCAACTTTCAGCAACCCCACAGCAGAGGGATCTTCTGAGAGACCGGGCAAGGTGGACAGCTGCTCAATTTCCTCAGTCTCCAAAGCAGCAATACCAAAAGCCCACCGGTACCCTTTTGGGTCTTTGAAGTACCCTCTCTTGAGGTAGTCTATGCCGAGGATGCATGGAGCCTCTGGACCAGTCACAATAGGGTGCTTTTGCCACTCCCTCCCAGTCAGGCTGATTTCAGCCTCCAGCACAGTCAACTCTTGGGATCCTCCTGTTACTCCAGAAATATAGATGGGTTCCACCCCTTGACAGCTTGATGGCATCAGGGTACACTGCGCACCGGTATCTACTAGAGCCTTATACTTCTGTGGGACTGATGTGCCAGGCCATCTGATCCACACAGTCCAGTAAATCCGATTGTCCCCTACCTCCACCTGGCTGGAGGCAGGGCCCCTCTAATGGTCGTCACAGCTTTGGACACTTAAGTCGTGGTGAAAGGGATTATTCTTCGTTATCACAGGAGCTGGAGTAAAATCAGCTCTTCCATTCCATCTGGGAAACTGCTCACCAGAGACTGAAGCCGTAGCTCTCATGGGACGATCAGTCTTGGCCCTTGCTCCCCTCTTCAGTTCACTCACCCGTTCTTCCAAAGCTGAAGTAGGTTTTCCATCCCACTTTGTCATGTCTTCTCCGTGATCCAGCAGGTAAAACCATAGGGTACCCCGTGGCGTATACCTCCTGTATCTCCTCTCTTGAACAATAGGACGTCTTTTGTTAATAGCTGAGACGTGTGTTGGTACACGTGAGGAGCTGGATAAATCAGATAGATCGTCCCTCAATTGTTTGAAGTCCTGGGACAGTTTTTCCGCAGCTGCGATGATGGAAGGGGTGAGGTTGTCTTCGAACTCTCGGAGTTTATGAACCATTTCATCCACTGTTAGTGGTACTATGTCATTCCAGGTTACTGTTGCCAATGAATGGGCATATGATGACGGTGCATTCCGTGTAAGTTTTCGCCACATGGGTCGTGTACATTCAACTTCATCTGGATCTATAGGTGTATCCCTGTTATTCGGCTTGATGTGATAGAGCATCTCTACGATGGCCGATTCCCTCAGAGACTGGATGCCTTTGTCTATAGTAGTCCACTTGGCCGAACGACTCGTAACATCGTCCTTGTACGGAAACCTTTCTTTCACAGCTGCCAAGAGCCGCCTCCAAAGGCTGAGGGACATTTTCTCTCTTGTGATTGCTTTGTCAATTCCCCCTTCTCTAGCAAGTGATCCCAGCTGCTTGGCTTCTGTACCTTCTAGTTCGTGATCATTGGTCCCATTGTCCCAGCATCGGAGTAACCAGGTGATGATGTGCTCCCCTGGTTGACGGGTAAAATCTTTTCGCATATTCCGCAGCTCAGTTGAGGTCTGAGGTCGAGAAGTTACCTCTTCTTCTTCTTCTTCGTCATGTGATGATGACTCCTGATCAGATTCTGGACCGGGTGGTGAATTCATTGGTTCTTCATCTCGCTTCACCCTTTTTGCCTCCTTTTTGCTTGTTCTCTTGCGTACAGGGGCAACCGATATTGGTACGAATTGGTCCTCTGGTTTGGCTGCAGTGATTATCACTGTGGTTTGAGTAGCAACTGTACTTGTTGCTGGGGGTGGTGTAGCTGCTGTACTTGGAGCTGGGGTAACCGCGCTGTCTGTTGCAGTTGAAGTTTGAGCAGCTGCTGTACTTGCCACTGGGGTAGCTGCTCTGTTCATTGAGGCCAAAGTTTGAGTAGCGACTGTACTTGTTGCTGGGGGTGGTGCAGCTGCTGTGCTTGGAGCTGGGGTAACCGTGCTGTCTGTTGCAGTTGAAGTTTGAGCAGCTGCTGTACTTGCCGCTGGGGTAGCTGCGCAGTTCATTGCAGCCAAAGTTTGAGTAGCGACTGTTGCTTTGCCCTCAGATCCGCCGACATTCTTTTCCTTTTGAAGGTGCTGGATAGTGTTGAACAAGGCCCTGTAAGCATAGGCCAAGCCCCAGCACGTTGCCGTGATTTGTCCATCTCTGGTATGGCCAGAATGACCACACACCTCATTTAAGTGTTTTACTAATTCTTCTGGATTTTGCAGTTGTTTGGTAGTGAAATTCCAAAGTACTGGAGGGGCCCACTGACCTAGATACTTGCCCATACTATCCCACACACCCTGCCACTCATGGCTGTCCAGCCTCAGGGAAAATCTCTCGGTCCTCCTACGTCGTCGTTTGACCCCAGACAAGACCCAAACCTGACTCTGCTTAACTCTTGAAATCAGTAGTGGGCAAAACACACTCTGTATGCGTGTTAGCATGGTGATTCCCATCACCATCAGCAAACAAGTCTCAACAGCATTAAAATGCCATTCAAAAAATTCAAAACTCTCAAATATAAATGGTCTGGGGGGAAGACTGGGAGGGTAAAAGAATGTCTCCTTCACAGGTTGAGCACCTGAGAAGGAGAAAAAAGATGTGTAATTGCTAAGCACCTCCATCATATACCTCCCAAAGTATAAAGGTGGTGACCACACTGGGAACATAAACCAGATCAGTTTCATGATCAATGATTCTATTGTATTACAAGTCATTACCATAAAGTACAATGGGATAAAAACCTTAGCCCAAGCCCCACACTTGAAAAACACTAATACAGCAAATACCGGATGGACGTAAGATACGATATACTGAAACTGTGAGATCAAGAGGAACAGCCTTGAGAGCCAATAAATCAGCATTGTGACGAGTGACTACCAATCCAGTCAGATCTGTTCTTATCTCAACCCCTCGTGCCCCACGTTGGGCGCCAAAAAGAACTGTCGTGGTTTAAACCCAGTCAGGTAACTTGTTCACTCACTCCCAGTGAGTGGTGCCGAGCTGACAACAATCGAGGTCCGTGTCCCCCCCCCCCCCACCGGGGTTCTCCCCCACTCCCGGAGGAACGGGGAGGAGGATCGAAAGAGTGCAACTCCCACGGGTTGAGACAAGAACAGTCCAGCAACCAATGTACACAAATCACCACCGCTACTATCAACTACAACAATGATAAGGGAAAATAACAAGGGAAGAGAATACGATACCACCGGCAGGGAAGACGAGTTCCACCCGGAAGCTCCTGTCCTTCCGGGTAACTCCCAGTCACCCCCCACCCCGGCCATGACGTGCTGTGGTATGGAATACCTCCCTGGCTAGTCCGAGTCAGGCGCCCCATCTCTGCTTCCTCCCGGCTTCCTCTCCTCCCTGGCAGAGCATGAGCCTCCCAAAGTCCTTGGTCAGGGTAAACATCACTTAGCAACAACTGAAAACATCGACTTCACCAACACTGTTCTCAGGCTGGAAGTCAAAACACAGCACTGCCCCAGCTAGCACAAAGGAAAAAAAAAAAAAAACATGACTGCTACTGCTGAACCCAGGACAGGTCTGAAGCAGGTTCTTAACATTTAAGCAATTTAAGTCTTTAAGCAGATTACATGGTCCTCATCCATTCAAATGTGTCAGCCTCTTGCCTTTTCAAATTTTGTGGTCACTCATTTGCTCTAGCAAGTTACACTTCATGGAAATTTTCTTATGAAAAAAGAGAGAACTGGAAAACTGACAGCCTGGAAAAGAAAGTACAGGGTGGACAAAAGGAAAATGAAAACTCTGTGTACCTTGGAGAAAGTCTTAAGCACATGTTTGGTACATGTATATCTACAGCAAAAAGATCCAGGACTCTTTACATGAAAATCTTTTTCTTGACATTACCACTTGATTACTCATCCTTTTCATCTAGAGTTGAAATGTTGGATGTACGTGATACCTGATCACCTCAGAGTCAAAAGAATTTCAGTGTGGAAAAAGGGGATAATACATTCATGTCTAGAAGCTTGTTACCTCTTGATATTTGCAGAAGCAGTGTCTGGAGCAGTGTTTTTTCACAGAGACTAAAGAAACTTTGTTCAGTACATTTCTTTACCCAGAAGAAATGGATAAAGATGTAGCATTTTCCACGTATCTTCATTAGGAGAATCTACCTACTTTCCCTCTCTGTTCGCCTGCTCTAAATACTCATCTGTGCTCTTAAAAACAATTTTAGACCAGTACTTCACAGTCTGGCTAGATTACTTCAGGCAAAGAAGACACTACCTTTGAGCAGCAAATTAAGAAAGTGAATGAATCTCCTCTCCTATGTAGTGGAGGATAAAATGTGAGGTAGTTATGAGGATCTAATTCCCCTTTCTATGTAAAGAGCATTGAGTTCTTCAGCAGGGAACTCCATGGGTGTGCAATTTTCTATGCTGATGGTAACAGAATAGAAAAAAAAGAATAAAACTGCATGGGCCTAGAGGCTGTCTCTTGTGCTTTATTCCCTGAGATTAGGTTGTAACGATGGCTGGGATACTAGGCAGCTTCACTCTCAGAGAAAGTGGCTAAAAAACTCCTACAACTCTGTTTGTAGGATGGTAAATTTCATTCAATTGGGTGGAAAAAAGGAAAGAGGAGGGGTAAGTGCTATATAAGATGCTGTATGATGAGATGGTGTATAATTTCTCTGGTCTTTCTTTTCTAAGTCTGACGTAAATATAGGATATGTGAACTAGGAGCTTAGCCTCAGGGCTTTAGTTAAATTCACTTCCTTTGATTTCATTCCAGATGTGGGTAACTGCTCGTTGGCCTTCACTTGGCAGAGGTCTTTCCTGGGACCTGAAGAGTGTGAAAAGTGACAGTGTGAGATTACTGAAGGCAGAAATCAGTGGACCTTTGTATATAAGGATCTCTAACCAGCCAGGCCTGGCCAAAGTCTGGAAAGATTAAATTGCATAAAGAAAAGACAAAAGAAATCATACCCTCCAGAGCAGCAGAGGATATTGAAATACAAGTTTCTGTGTCCTTCTGAATTCATAGTATTTTGATCTGATACCAGGGTATTGATTACTCATCAATATTCCTCTGTGAGGAAGTGGTGGCTTTCACACTTGTGTGAGCCAATGCCAAAGATCCCCATGCCTCATTGTGCCTCAAATGGCTACAAAATGGGGTTTATTACCCACCATTGTTACTGTGATGGCAGCCAAGTGACTATCGTGTTTCAGAGAGATGCATATCACACTCTGTTATTGCTTGATGTTAAATTGCAGTATGCAGCAGTCAACTGGTATCACTCCTCAGTGTCTAGGTTTGCTAGTATGCCTACAAACATAGGAAAGGCAGATGATCTGTTATGCCTGTTTATTTCTTGAATATTAGGAGTCTCACCATTTGCTCTTTCCATTTTTATTTTTATTTTTTTTCAGTTTTGAACTTTGGACTGTACATCACATATGAGACCTTTTTCTTTCTGTATTTTTATCATACTGTTGTGTGGGAATTCAGGCTTCTTAACTAAAACAAACATAACTGAATTGTCAAGGCTTGTGAATACTGTTGGGATATGTATAAAGGTTTCTTTGCATTATTTCAATGAGCTAATCTTTTAACTGAGCTGTTGGTGTTCATCAAATAAGAATTTGAATTTCTGTGATATAGTTTGCCTAGTACTTTAGTTCACACTATGATAAATGTGAGAGACCAGGATATATCGCAAGGTAAACAAATACTTTTCAAGCCTAGCGTATTTCCATATATCATTACGTAATATGTACTACTCATATGCAAAGATACATCCAAATATTATCACTGTCTCCAAAAACTGCTGCTTTTCCTGTATTATTCATTCAGAAATGCAACATTCTGGCTAGAAGTGCTTTTACTGAAGAAATTCACTCATTGCTTTTTTCCCAACACTCATTGACTTTTTTAACAAATGGCAGGGTGGTACTACTTTACAGACAACTTGATGCTTTTGGTTCAAATCCAAATGTTTAGCTGATTCATTCATAGACGACCCTAGGCTGGAGTATTTTTTCCCCTGAAATTGTTAATCTGTTTTTGCATAAGTGTGTTGTTTTGATTTGTGTGTTGTTTTTTTTGTTGGGTTTTTCTTTTTTTCCCTAAAATGCTGTTGTTTCATTTTATTACTAGAAGGAAAGGAGTAAACAAGATTCAAAGATGATGATTGCTTTTAAGAAAACCATTAATCTAGTCGAGGTATTAAATTCCTAGAGGTATGTGAAATTTAGAAAAATATTTTACTGGAATGAGTCCTGGGCAGAAGCAACCAACATTTGTTTCAAGAAAATATCTTTCTAGGTCAACATTGTTTATTCATTAAATGACCTTTATGGGGACAACTAACTGTCACCTTTTAAGCTCATGTATGAATATATCTGTTTTATGATATAAATATCAAGTCTTCTACAAGCAAGAAATTCAGCAGATTCATATACATATGCTTTTTCATATGCAGTGAAAAATACACGCAGAGCAAAGCTGAGTTTCTTACAGAAATGCAAGCTATGTAAAAGGAGTGGGTCAGTTTTGGTGAACACACGGCTCTGAAATGAGTTCTCATGCAGGATGATTTTACATGCAGCAGGTGTCTTTTTTTGCTCATTACATGGCAGTGTTGGCTCTCCTGATGTCTCAATTTCAGCTTCCCACTTAATGAATCAATTTTCCTCACCTTTTCCACTTATAATTGTTTTCTTTTTCTTTCTTTTTTTTTTTTTTAATCCAAGCTTCTTATCATAATCACTAGCAAGAAAATCTCCATTAAAATTTTGGCCATGTAAACTGATGTGAGTTGTGGCTTTTGTGCTTTTTTATTGGAGCATCATATAGAGACTTCAAACTTCTTGTCTCCTTGTTCTTTATCTCCTCTTATATTCTATTTAAGCTTGACTCCTCAGGCTTTGGTGTGGGTATTTTTCTACAATGGCTTAAGAAATTTTTCCATCACTTCTTATACATTTGAAAATTCTCTTTGTTGCCTGTATGAAACTCTTCCCATCTCTTAATTCAAATCCTTCTTGAAGGCATGTTTGTCTCCTGAGTGTCAGAAATGGTCAGTCATCGTAAACAGGTCATCACCACTGTGTAAACTAATAAAAACAAAGCATAGTAAGGTGAGGTCAATTGATAAGATTTGAAGAAGCTTTAAAAATACAGTTTCTTATGTTAAAGTATATTTCTCTTTAAACAACCTGTGCAATAAACAGGAGCAATTGCAGAATACTCTTTCATTCATACTCCTGTGAGCAATTTTGGATGCCTACACTGATTTTGAAAAATGCTTTCACTTGCTTACTTCAGAATTGAGGATTTTTGAGTGGCCAGAGGAACTTAGCTTTGCTTTTCCAGTTCAGGGAAGGAGGAAATGAATCTCATGACCTCAGAAAGACCATCTCTCAAAAATGCTGCAACATGGAAGTTACAGCTATTGTTTGATATATGATTAAATTCTGGTCATGGATTCTGGTTTGAGGTTGACCTGTTGGAACACTGTCTTTATTTACATGAATATATTTATAGAACATGGGAGAGCACAGTGCTGCATAAGTCTTGAGAGGAGTTCTTGGACACTTGAGGACTTCTAGTCAAACATTTTCGTAAGTTGCCTTGCTACTAATTTAGGAACTTAATTTTAAGTGCTCAAATTAGAAAACCTGGTTCTAAATTGATCTTAATTAGGAAGAGAGAAGGAGTAGGCTTACAAAAATCTGATATAAATCTGAAATTTCTTTGCTTCTAAAACTAGGGAGGCAAAAATTCATGCGGTTATTTCCCTGCCTAAGGCATGTTCTTCTATAGCCCCATTATTTCTGACAAATGTGCTGAAAGATCCCCCAAGATAGGATGAGCAATTTTTTCAATCAATATTCTAGTATTTTAAAGACTTAATCTTTAACATTTGGAAGTCTTATCTAGTTCCAAATCTAAATCTTTCCCAATTCAGGCGTCTTACTGTTTTCAGTACTGATCACCTTGGACTGCTTATGATACGTGCTGGAATGAAGCCAGCTCAGTCTGTGTCAAACGTTGAATTACAGCTAGCCTTATATGCCATTCTTAATATAATAATAATACATTCAGAATTTTATGAATCTGAAAGCTATTTTCATTTCCCCGTAGCTTTTTCTGCTGTAATTTAAAAAATTCAATTTCCCTTGTTTTCTCTTTCTTTTGTACTCTTCTAGTTCTTTGCCTTGTTCTTCACTAGACCTCCAGCCCTTATGCGTCTTTCTGATAGTGCTCCTTAGGTCTTTCAGACACTGAGCAGGAAGAATCAAGCCTTTTGCTGCCTCTTCCCTTTGCTGCACATGACAAGGGAAAATGTTAATAAGAGCTGGATGAAACTGAGCTGTACTGTTTTATTTGTTCTTGTTAACACCTTATTCATGGCATCTATTGATAAATTCAGGATTGGGAAATACCATCTCACACTGCTACAACATAAGAAAAGTTGTATAGTATTCGATTTCGTGTAACAATGTTCAGTTATTTTATCAATATTTGTCAAGTGAATTATGACAAATTAAATGTTATGTAGGAAGTTTCAAGGTTTAAGCAGCTTCGTAAGTCAGCATCTAATCAATAGCAGTAACTAATGGCCCCTAATTCTACACTGGTGACAAGTAGGGCTGGTAATGGTTGGAAGACATGTGTTAGATATTAATGTTTTGGAGGGAGTTTAACCACTTCAGATTGTAATACTGAGTAATTACTGTTGCCTTTAGTGTCTCAAGATGTTAAATTTCTTTCAGGAAAATACAAGGTCAGATGTTTGGTGTCAAACATTTCTTTGGACTCTAAATATTGAGTAATTAGGAAATAAATCTAATGGAATTATTTTTAGAAAAATTATTGTATCTTCACCGGGGAGTTGGGAATTTCTTGTCATATGAGGTCATTTTGTAAATTTTGGTTGAGTGTTAACCTGCAAATAGACTCAACCTAACTTCTGTGAAAACCATTTTGCACTTTTTTCTCACGGTTTTATTGAGCAGGACATCTGGTAAGTTTGTCTTTACCATATAGCTTAATATATAGGTTTTAGCTTAAATATATAGGTCTTAGGTTAAAACCAGTTATTTTTGAATTTGAGCTAACTTAATTGCTTATTTTTCTATTAAAGGGTATTGGAAAAAGAAGAAAACAAATACAATTGGTTTTGTTTCAGAGTACCAGAGAAAGACATTTGTATCTGCAGAGGTTTTGAATGTCATGAAAAACTCACCAGAGAACCAATGAGTAGAGCTGTCTCATGATCTTGATTCAACTCTATATTGTCACTGATAATGTGATGTTTTTTTATTTAAGTGGTCATGTGTGAAGTGTAGCCATTATAATTGGAAGTCCCTTATTGGTTCTCCGGAAGGGCATATGTGCCACAATGTTTTGTGAGATTTCAGATCTTACAGAGATAGTTTTTCCTGATTGCCTGCTTGGTCCTTGCTAGGTGGACCCTCTGCTGTTCTGACCACCATTCTGATGTAAGTTATCTTTAAATCTTGTGTTTTATCAGCTAGAAAGTAGGAGATACATGAAAATTCTTTGGATTCACTAAATAGAGTTCTGAAAATGTGTAGAAAGGATATACTGGTTTTGACCAGGAAAGGAAAAGTGCATTGATAATACCTTGTATTTAATATAAGACTAACAACAACAACAAAAAAAACCAGCACCACAACAACAAAAACTCAAACAAAAAAACATAGACACACATAAAAAAAAAAAAAAAAAGAAGGATTTGAATCAAATAGATAATATCCACTGGGCAGTGGATTGGTTAATACCACATTGGGAGGATATAAGTAAGGAGGGGCATTATTTTACAACTGGAAGAGAAATATATTTCCACAAGGTTTCCTTGCTGTTCTTACACATTTTCACATAATTTCCCCTGAGAGGCATGCTGATACTCCTCAAAATATATAGTTCAATAAAATGTAGAAATGCATAATGAAGATACTAATTTTGTAGGAGTTTACGCAAGTTAGGAACAGAAATATCTCTTATTCCAAAAGAATAATGTGTAAGTATTTAAAATGTGAAGTAACAGAGATACAACATAAGCCATTCTTTATCTCTAACAGTCGCGAAATAAGAGTCCTAAAGAAACATGATTGTCTATTCTTTTTTTCGTTTGTTATTGTTTTTTCTCCCTACTGTTGCAGTGCAACAAAAGAGCTGAAAAGCCACCAAATTGGAAGTTTTAGGGCATTTCCCTTTCATTTTTACAGAGTTGGAGGAACCAGGGTTTCTGATTATCAGTTAAAATTTACAGAAATTTCTCTTGGTTACATACAAGAGTGTGACTGTGTGGGAATTCACCATCACTGGTTACTGCCTCTTGGACGTCCTGATAATTTTAGAAATGAAATCTTGCTAGGATGCTCTTTTATTTCACTGTCAATTTTTAAACAATCTTTACATCAGTTCACATCTGGGAATTGTTACCCTTTGAAAATGAGTTTCTCAGGAGCTCCAGAAACATTTTATCTCAAAATTTATGGCCAGAAATTGGTCCCCCAAAATACCTTTCTGCTATAAAATTGTATTTGTTTGGAAAACATTTAGAATTATTTTAGAATGAACTCAATTTTAAATTACTGTACTAAATAAGTTCAGTTAAATTTTTCCATAAATGTCCCTCTATTTCAATGCCCCACTGTTGTTTTTGTCTCTGTATGTACTGTTTGTCATATAACTCGATTGGCCACATCTTACAAAATACTTTTGATTTCATTTGTGTTCCTTTTTATACTGAAGTTCCTACTTACTGGTCCACTACATACATAATGGTCTTACTGGACTTAAAATTTGCAGCACCATAACTGATATTATCATTACTGATTGTCTTTCTTTTTGCTAACAACTGGTATTTCTTATTCTTGATGGTGATTTAAAAAAAATAAGTTAATTCAAAGCTTTGAAAAAGCCAATCCGCTTGATTGGGAAGAAATCTTATTGTCATAAGAAGGTTTTAAAAAATATCAAGTATTTACCTGTTCTCTTTTTTAATCTTCCACTCCTTCTAAAAATATATTTACAAAAAATAATTTCATAAAGTAGTTTACACTCTTGTCAAAAGGGTAAACATTCAATTATGACCTAGGACAGTACCTGATGCTCTTAAAGTATTTCATAGAAAGAGTCAACATCATTCCCTCTGATAGATGGTAGTTAATGTGCTCATGAGCATCCATTCACGTACATTATAGCTTCTTTTACTGCTCCCTGTTCCTAGCTTCCAGCTATCTAATTAATTTGATAATGTAAGACTTGACAGGTGGTTTTAATTTTCTAGACCACTGAGAGGGAGACATATGATTACAGTCAGGGAATACAAATATCACCAAGATACTTATTTTAATATGATTGGTTTGGTTGGGTTTCTTGTATACGTGTCAGGGCAATTCACTAATACGGAACAAATGAGGACAAGGGATTTAACCTGTTCATAAGGTCAGGTTGTCTGATTAGTAGGATAAGAGTGTATTTTGAAAAGAATAATTTTCCTATGCACTTTTCCTGCCTTATGACTTTTGCTGTTAAAAATATTTTTCAAAGGACAAATGTCATGCTTGAGTGCTTTTTGATACACTAACAAGATTCTTGCAAATCAGAGACCTTTGTTTTAATAAACATTTCTCTGAAAAGGGGACTTAACTTTAAAAGTGATACCTAAATATTACAACAGTTACAGAAATGCTCACACCAAGTTAAAAGAAATGCTGTTCTGCCTCCCATCCATAACAGTGTCATCATTTTTTGCCTGGATGTCCTTGCATGTCTCACAGTGCTGGAATGAAGAACTGGAAAAACTGTTTTGCTCTCACTGTTTTAATAGTGGATTGTCTTGCAGTTGTGGATGAATTTTAACTTAAATGTGCATGAGAGGCAAGGAAATATTTCCTACTATCTGATAGAAACTTGACACATGACATTGATTCAGTGGCAATCTCACAAAACGTAAATGTTGGTGAGGTGGGGGAAGAGAGTCGGGTTTAGGTGAAAGGTTCCTAAAATTAGATCTCTTGATTTCTGGAATATTTCTAAATTCACTAACCCATCTTTCTTTCCCCAGTATAGCTCTATACTTTAGACAGAACTCGAGAATTACACGTTTTATCCGGTATTATATTACAGAAACCTAGATTCAAAATTATGTGATAGATGAACATTTTGGCAGCAGCCTTATCTGTATTCCATTCTTCTGTACCTAAGTAAAGCTCCTATGTGGTAGACTATGTACCTTCTGACTAAAGTAAAAAGAATTAAAGGGAAAGACTACTCATAGAAAGCAGCAGAGTATTAAAAGGAAAAGAATGACAGCAACACTTGTATAAGGTTTGACTTCATGAGTCTTGTCCCTTGCTTGGTGACCTGGTTGCTTACCCATTGCATATAGCCATTTCAGTATCTCAGCCTCAGATATCCTTGGAAATTCTTGTTTATTCCTAGCATTGTGAAAAAGGAGGTGGCAGTCCTTGAGCAAATTATTTCCTATGAAGACCTAATGAACTAGTCAGGATGAGGAGAGGAGTCTTGCTAAGCACTGTCACAAGAAAATGCAGTGAAAGTTCATTCTCAAAGTTGCAGACTTCTGTGTAAAGAGATAGGTTGGGAATGTAAAGGACTATGTAGAACATGAAAAATAGGCTTTTCTGAGGAGTTCCTTAAAACATAGATCCTTCAGCTGACTCCTAGTGGACAGAGGCTTATGCAATAGTGACACCTGAGGTCAATAGATAATTACATTGGGATCAAGACATCACCCTTCACAGATGTGTACAACATCTACACAAGTAAATGATGCTCAAAGAGATAATAATTTGCCTCCTGCCAAGCCCTCCAATGAAACAGGAGGGATCCTCTGATCACTCCACTTCTATGGTCAAATCAATAACAAATGGCTTACGAAAAGCATAGTTGCAGTTTGAATTGTCTCTGCCTCTGCAGTGAGTCATGTCCTCTCATCTCAGGGGCAAAGAGACAAAGAGTTGGGGTCAATGGCTCAACGTCCAGCTGGAGACCAGTAACGAGTGGTGTCCCTTAGGGATCGGTGTTGGGACCGGTCTTGTTCAACATCTTTGTCGCTGACATGGACAGTGGGATTGATTGAGCCCTCAGCAAGTTTGCCGATGACACCAAGCTGTGTGGTTCGGTTGATACGCTGGAGGGAAGGAATGCCAACCAGAGGGACCTGGACACGCTTGTGAGGTGGGCTGATGCTAACCTCATGAAGTTTAACCATGGCAAGTGCAAGGTCCTACACCTGGGTCAGAGCAATCCCAGCCACAGCTACAGGTTGGGCAGAGAAGAGATTCAGAGCTGCCCTGAAGAGAAGGACTTGGGGGTGCTGGTTGATGAGAAAATGAACATGAGCCAACAGTGTGTGCTTGCAGCCCAGAAAGCCAACCGTATCCTGGGCTGCATCAAAAGGAGTGTGACCAGCAGGTCAAAGGAGGTGATCCTGCCCCTGTACTCTGCTCTTGTGAGACCTCACCTGGAGTATTGTCTGCGGTTCTGGTGTCCTCAAGATAAAAAGGACATGGAACTGTTGGAACAAGTCCAGAGGAGGGCCACGAGGATGATGAGGGGACTGGAGCATCTCCTGTATGAAGACAGGCTGAGAAAGTTGGGGTTGTTCAGCCTGGAGAAGAGAAGGCTGCGTGGAGACCTCATAGAAGCCATCCAGTATCTGGATCCCAGTATAGGGATGCTGGGGAGGGACTCTTCACTGGGGACTGTAGTGACAGGACAAGGGGTAACGGGTTCAAACTTAAACAGGGGAAGATCAGGATAGATATAAGGAAGAAATTCTTTCCTGTTTGGGTGGTGAGGCAGTGGAATGGGTTGCCCAGGGAGGCTGTGAATGCTCCATCCATGGCAGTGTTCAAGGCCAGGTTGGACAAAGCTTTGGGTGAGACGATTTAGTGTGAGGTTCCAACCCCCATGGCAGGGGGATTGGAACTAGATGATTTTCAGGTCCTTTCCAGCCCTAAATATTCTATGTTTCTATGATTCTAAATGCATGTTTTTATTTTCTATAAAGGGAAAAGTTCATTTTGCAGCTTGCTAATTGCAGTGATGTTCATGATAAAGTTGGATGTTGTCTGCTTTTACTGTTATCAGTAATGTCCCCTTCGAAATATTTAAAATGTCATTAAGCTGCCACATGAAGAAGGAATACCATTCTCTCCCTAGCATGACTAAGGACTGGTCTATATATATCTATAGGTATGTATATCTCTCTCTATATAGATATAGATATATAGAATCATAAAATCATAGAATAGTTAGGGTTGGAAAGGACCTTAAGATCATCTAGTTCCAACCCCCCTGCCGTGGGCAGGGACACCTCACGCTAAATCATATCACCCAAGGCCTCGTCCTACCTGGTCTTGAACACAGCCAGGGATGGAGCATTCACAACCTCCCTGGGCAACCTATTCCAGTGCCTCACCACCCTAACAGGAAAGAATTTCCTCCTTATATCCAATCTAAACTTCCCCTGTTTTTTAACCCATTACCTCTTGTCCTATCACTACAGTCTGTAATGAAGAATCCATCCCCAGCATCCCTATAGCCCCCCTTCAGATACTGGAAGGCTGCTAGGAGGTCTCCACGCAGCCTTCTCTTCTCCAGGCTGAACAGCCCCAACTTCCTCAGTCTGTCTTCAAATATATCTTTCTCCAGTGGTTTTATAAATTTCACTAAGTAAATCTGCAACTTCAGATCTGATACTCCTGGGTGGGTTGTACAACACATTGCAGCACGTTTCTTGCTCAGAGCAGTATAGAAGGTAGTGCTGTTAGTCTTGTAACTAACAACAGCTTCTTGTAGTCTCTTATTTCAATGTAGGCAATCTGAAAAGAAATGAAAGGTCTGGTTTTCTCTGGTGATGTATGAGAAACTAGCGTATGGTAGAATTTGTCAAGTCATTACTTACTCCGTGTGTATATTTATGGAAAACAGAAAGATTGAGAGGTCAAATATACTGAGAGGGCAGAATAACTACTTCAAAAGCAGCCTTATGGAGACATAATGAACTGACACTAACACATCTCCAAGAATGACTAAATGATATTCTAAAGCATGAGATATGACTTAGTCAGGTAAAATCTCCATCTTCCAGTCATTGATTCCTCCTACTCACTTTTTTTCCTAGCATCTCTGACTTTCACTGCCTATTCTGTGTTAAAGGTAAACCAGCAGCTTTGTTTTGTAGCTTAAAACAACATGGAAGATAAAGGTTCTATTTCTCAGTTTTGCACTGAGAAGCAAAAGAATGCTAGAAAAAAAAAAAGATTGCAAAAAGTAACAAGAAATTACAGAGAATTCATATGTTAAAGTTTCAAGGCTATCTTCTAAGTATCTTCTAAAGCACAGTTTCTGTTGGTAAACAGATAGAGAAAGGAAAAAACCTGCAGGAATTTAAGATGTGACTGATGCATATATTTAATGTCTATGTAAATGCTATTGCATGAGGAATCTAATTAATTGATACTAATTATAAAAATAGATTTCTGTTTTCATTAATTAATTAACAAGCATATAAATAATATTTTCATTTTGAGATAAATAGTTACTTAATATTGACATGATAACCTCTCTCTGCAAACTGAAGTTGTAAAATCAATACATACTACAACACCATGATTTTCACTAAACTCAGTTATTTCACCTGTTAATGAAATAGTAATTAATTAAGCTGTCTTTAAAATGCCCATATGAGTCTACAGATGTTAAAATTTTAATATTTTATATATTTATAGAGAGAAGCAGTACTAGATGATACCTTCCATTGAGTTTTACAAAATAAAAACCCCAAGCACTGTTTAAAATTTGTTTCATAGATGACATTTCTATAACATCACATCCAATTAAACAGCTGAATTACAAAGGAACAAACAATAAGACTATAAAAGAACAGTCTAATTGGGTTATAAATTTGCTTAAAGGCTGATTGGCCTTCCCTTGCCTCATCCCCAGCAATACATTGGAAGGTGTGCTTTAAAAATCCACACACTTTCATAGTGACGAGTGTATACAATGAATCAACATAGCTAAAACTATTCAGTTCAGCTTCTTCATCTGTTTCTTCATATAGATGTTAATAGATACATTATCTTAATAGCTCACCTAATCAACATAATTTCTGATTTTGCCTGATGACAATCCATTCACGTCCTTTGTGAAACAATAATACTGTGAATGTCAGGGCAACATCTTTGATTTGAATTGCATATATGTGGCTTAAGAACATAAAACAAAATTGCAGTACATTATAATGAAAGCTGTAAAATATAGCAACCTAATTAAGGCAGCCTCCTATCTTAAAGTAAACATCCCCAGAGTGATACAAAACATAGGGGAAAGAGTGCTGCTTTACCTTCATGAGAAACCTATCTCCATTTTTGCACTTGCAATAGGAAGGCTTGGGGAGTTATTTGTTCTCTTTCTGCCTCTTGGTGCATGTACTCAAAAAGCCTCCTTGTGATTTGAGTGAGGAAAAATATCTACTATCTGTATTTCTGTGAAAATGTCACAAATAGAGGTTTTTCTTCAGAATCAGCCATAGCTGGTGGCTTTCGTCAGTAGACCTGACAGTGTTTCACGAGGGACATCAGGGTTCCTTTTCCCAAAGTGAAGCATAGAGAAGAGGTCAGCAGGGAAGACAGAGGCAGAGGTCACCAGGGAGGCCAGAGGCAGAAATAAAATTGAATTGAGGGCCCTGGTTCATTGTACTGCTTTTTATTTACTTGAAAACTCAGAAACCAGAGGATAAGACCTTGCACTTGGATTTTTATTCACTCTCTACCTGCACTGACTGACCACAGTAACAGGCTTTACAAAATCTCTGTGTTGTGAATTTGGCTCTTTTGTCACCTGAATGGTGGATATTTTATGTTTCAGGAATGATAAGGCAGCTCTGTGAGAATAGGGACAAAAGAGGTTGAAGAAGAAATACTAACTTCTGTTAGGCAGTGAGTATCAATGGAGCAACAAATTGAATGCCATGCAGCGACTTCTTTGGGTCTGAAACAGAAGCAGACAAGGTGAAGTGAAATCCAGCTTTTCTGTCATGACCCATATTTATTGACTTGTGGAATACCTCCTAGATACAAGCCTCAGTGAGTAATTTCAGCCTGATTTAGGCTGAGCAGTTAGGAAGCGTAACTACCTTTCCCGCGATCTTCATTCCCTAGCCACTCCTAAGCTCCTGGAATAAGCTGCAGGCCTCCTGCAGGAATCAAGGCAGGGGGAAAGGACCTCCTGCTGCAGGGAGCTATAGTGTTGGTGGAAGTCAGGGCTGATGGCAGGAGGAAGCACTCCAAGGCCCTGGAATTTCTCAAGTCTTATTTCTTAGCTATCCTGTAGAGGAGAGAAATTCACCTGCAGTGCATGGTGTTCCGGCTAGATGCTATCTTTCCACACACTCCTTTGTGAGTTAGAGAGAAGCTGTAGCAGGGCAGGCAGCTGTCTTGAACCTCTGCGTTTTTGGCTTCTTATTTCTGCAGTGTGCACAGGCTGTGCATGACATCATACTTTGGCATGTGAGATCCTTCTGTCTCTAAAATAGCATATCAAAGTGCATTTTTGCATTTTTGGATGCCTAAATACAGGCTTCCAGGAGCGTTTTAAATAGCCTGATATACCCCTCCTGGCCTACAGCTGGTTTTCCTAACGGGCACAGGTCTCTTGTAGGTTCTGTATAATGGCTGTAATCCCTGTTCATGTCTTGAAAGCTTTAGGATGTTTTCATTGTCATTCAACATCCATATTTTGACACCAGAATTGTCCTTTGCTGTATTGCTGAGACACCATTTGCTTATTTAGATTTTATCTTCCTGTACCAACTATAATTTTTTTTTCAACAGAGCCAAAAAATTCAGTTCAAGCATGTGACCCTGCTTCTCTGAAGCTTGTTATAACAGCATTGAACCAGGGCTCTTATGCAATCACTCCCCCACAGGGTACCATGTAGGTAAGAACTAAATGGTTTTGTGGGTGACCATGCATGTCCATCCTGACTTAACTAAAGCAGAGAGAATTCCTGGTTTCACAGACAGCATTTATGAAGTCTGGAGGCTAATTGAATTCTTGATTTGTAAAACAAAAATATCTAAGAAAATGAGTCAATTTCCCTTTATATTTGATTCTTATATTTGTAGACACGAATACTGAAATATTTGTGACCAAATTTGATTGTAGAGTTTACCTGTGGGTTAACTTATGTAAGTTATTTTCTCTTTCTTAACTGTGCTCTATGGTTGGTTGCCTAATTTACATGGCAATAAATTTATTGGCTGCAGAAACCTCTCCAACAGAAGACTAATCTCTGGCAAGGGTTGCCTGGCTCACTTGGATTTTAAATAATGTATGCACCTAACTGCATAAGTAGCCTTGTCACATGTAAATCAACGTTGTGGCAGGAGAAACAATCATTCTCCAAATGTTTGTGCAAACAAAAAGGAATCTCCAATTTGGAAATGGAAACAGCAACACTTCTGCTGTGAATGCCCGACATTGGCCAGTTGCTGTGTTTTCTGCTTGTTCTGGATAGCTAATGCTTTTTCATTGGTTTGGCCTTCTTATGTGGTTTAGTTGTTTTGGTTTTTGTTGGGTTTGGGTTGTTTTTTTGTTTCTTTTTCACTGCCTATCTTGATTCATTTTTATTACCTTTTTCATATTATGCTTCTGACTGGCTGTTTGTCTTCCAGCTGTCTTATTTCAGTTTTGAAAATACCCTTGTACTGTTTGATGGGTGCTAGAGAAGTGTTGCACCTAAGAAGAGCCACTGCAGAGCACTGTCTTTACATGTAACAATTCATTCCGCTTACGCAATATTCCAGCATAAATTTTATTTCAGTAGACTTACTCCTGATTTATGCTGGTACAATTGAGAAAAGAATGTGAAATTGTAATACATCAAGATGTAAAAGCCCCAAACAGATCTCTGGTCTGGGAAAAAAAAAAAAGCTTGGAATATTTGGAGGAGTTTGGGTTGGTTTCCTCAGTGTCTAGCCAAGGTTCAGTAGGATTTTGTGTATCAAGAGCTATATTGTGTTTTCTGAAAGTTGATACACAAACTTTCAAGGTGGATTTCTGGCCCTCTGGAGTAGATAGCATTAGCATTAGCCAGAAATTGGGCAGCCAGCCCACAGCAGAAATGTATACATGTGCACACAAATATGTTTATTATTGGTAATTCTCCTTTCAGAGCAGTGTTAAGTGTAACTAGCAGACTGTTCTAAGAAACTTTCAAGCAGGTACCCACTGTTTTATACTTTTCCAATCATGCCTGGAAGAATTGATTAGAGAAAATGGGATTTCTTCAAGAGCAAGGAAGCCACAGAGAAAAAACAGCAACCTCAGAATGATGCTGAAACTTCTCAGATGCTATTTCTGCTTGTCTGGGAAAACAACTTTCCTCTCCTCCTCCGCTTGTCTAGTATACAGAAGGATGAGTCAATTTAAGTCACATATGGCTTGGCTAGGTTGAAAGTGAGAGAAGGTATATCAGTTATCTCAGCTATGAGGTCACAGACATTGCACTTTTGTGGAACTTAATGCCCATAGGTGCTCAGAGGAATGTGAGTATTCATCACTTGAGACAACTGAGTGAAAGTCAACTCCTCTGCTCTCTTGCAAACTGGAATAGAAAAGTAGTTTTCACGTAGTCCAGACAAGAAATGGCAGCTGCCTCCAGCAAGCCATTTGGCTCCAATACCTCAGTTTTAGTGTTTTTTAATTTTGATATAGCAGTGGGGGTTAGATATTGCCTGAGCCAGCTCTTTGGGCTTGGGGCCTGTTCAAACACACAATATAAACCAACCCAGAAAATTGAACTATAAAAGCATAGATTTGCTGGATAGATGTGTGTCAAAAAATGAGGAGTAATCCCGAACAGATATTCTCAAAATGAATTGTCTTATTCTTCTGAAATGATATGATTTCAATAAGATTGCTAGAGTAAAAGGTTTCTACTGAACTTTGAAACATCAGTGTTACAATATTTGTTATTGCTTTGGCATACTCCTTTTTGATCCGTTTCCCTATAGCTTCAATATAGACACAAATCTGTCAGGAATAACGTTTCCTGTACTATTCCTTTGCATTGCATTTTTTGCTCTGTCTTGAAGTATTCAAAATGCATGCATCTAAAATCAATAACAACTTTTAAATGGGTACCAAAACCTGGGGAAAAATCTTGAAATTATCTGTGGACTCCTCTCTTTCTGAAAAATAAAGGTTTGTTTTTTTTCTTAAATAAAAATAAAGACTTTGCAGTCTTTCCCTTTTCAGTTTCGTTAGGGATTAAGATAATGAGCATTAGCATCATAAACCAATAGCAAATTTTACATGTGTACCAAATCCTAGGAAAAAGCTTGACATTATCTGTGGACTTTTCCTATGAAAAATAAAGGTGAGTCTTTGCAGCCTTTTCCTTTGCAATTGCATTAGGGATTACGATAATGAGCACTAGCACTGTAGACTGCAAAATTGTATTAGTTTTGACTAGAGATACAGCATGGAAAAACAAATTAATCAGCAAAGGGAATAATTGCCGAAGCCATGCATTGGAAATACTCAAAGATGATTTTCTTTTTCTTAATTAATTATAATAAACTAACAAGTCTTATTTTTATTTAAATACATAATAAAAAAATAATTAGTTTGTGGATTTGTGTTATCCTCAGATGAGTCCAAGGACAGGATTTGGACTGCAGCTGACAGGTCTCTCTTAGCCTACCACTGCTACTGCTGCTTACAAGTATAAGTTATCTGCATGGGAGCTATTCAGGCTGTACTTCAAACAACATAGCTGAATTGGCAGGCATGCTGATGGAGGTCATATCGTTGCTGGAGCCATACCACTTCCCTTTGCTTTCTTCACTCACTTTATGCTGAGATGAGGCCAGGGGCTTCACTGCTCTCTTATGATAAGTGTGGTTCTTTCCGGAGACTCAGGGGGCGATGGTCTTATCTTTATTTTCTTTGTGGAGTGACATAATTAATAGAGTGTACTCTTAAATAACTTCTAAAATGGAATAAGAGGTTTAGCTTTTCTTTCTGAGGTTTCTATCTGTTCTAAACAAAGTTCTGTTCACAGGGCTTCCAGGGCAGTTGCTTGACCTGAGTTCAGCTGTGTGAGAAGCTGTTAGATCTCTGCCCTCCCCTCTGCTGAATGCCTTTGCCACTCAACAGCTTCTCAATAGGCAATCCCCTGTGGTACTCAGTCATGGAGAAGTACCAAGAGTAAATAAGCAGACAAGCATCAGAAAAGAATGAAATAAATGTGCTTTGTCTCTGGAAAGTATTTAGCTGAGCAGTATTCTGAAAATAAGCTTTAGCATTGCTTAAAAGTCGGTATTTCCAAAAGGATTATTACTTCTTTATTATTCAGGCATTTTGACATATTTTACAGAAAATAACTCAAATGTTGTCACAAAATCATAAAATGGTTTGGGTCCTTAAAGATCATCTAGTTCCAACTCCCCTCCCATGCACAGGGACACCTTCCACTAGACCAGGTTGCTGAAAGCCCCATCCAACTTGGACTTGAACACTTCCAGGTATGGGGCATCCAAAACCGCTCTGGACAGCCCGTTCCAGAGCTCACCACTCTCCCAGTGAAGAATTTCTTCTTAATAGCCATTTTAAATCTACTCTCTTTCAGCTTAAAGCCATTGCCTTTGTCCTACCACTACATGTAAAAAGTCCTTCTCCAGATTTCTTGTTGGCCAATTTTAGGTACTGGAAGGCTGCTATAAGGTCTTCCTGGAGCCTCCTTTTCTCCACACTGAACAAACCCAATTCTCTCAGCCTGTCTTCATACGAGAGGTGCTTCAGTCCCCTGATCATCTTTGCACCCTTCCTCTGGACTTTCTTTGACAGGTCCATGTCCTTCTTATCCAGGTGGGGTCTCACAAAAGCACAGTAGAGGGGCAGGATCACCTCCTTCGACCTGCTGGTCACACTCCTTTTGTTGCAGCCCAGGATACGGTTGGCTTTCTGGGCTGTAAGTACACACTGATGGGTCATGTTAAGCTTCCCATCAACCAACACCCCCAAGTCCTTCTCTTCAGGGCTGCTCTGAATCTCTTCTCTGCCCACCCTGTAGCTGTGGCTGGGATTGCTCTGACCCAGGTGTAGGACCTTTTACTTGGCCTTGTTAAACTTCATGAGGTTTGTACTGTCCCACTTCTCAAGCATGTCAAGGTCCCTCTGGATAGCATCCCTTCCCTTCAGTATGTTGACTGCCCCACATAGCTTGGTGTTGTCGGCAAACTTGCTGATGGTGCATTCAGTCCCACTGTACATGTCGCCAACAAAGATGTTGAACAGTGCCAGTCCCAATACCAACCACTGAGGAATGCCACTTGTTGCTGGTGTCCAACTGGACATCAATCTGTTGGCTGCAACTGTTCGAGTGTAATCATCCAGCCAATTCCTTACCCAACAAGTGGTCCATGCATCAAATCCATGTCTCTTCAATTTAGAGACAAGAACGTCACAAGGGATAGTGTCAAATACTTTGTACAAGTCCAGGTAGATGCATGTCAAAAGGAAAGCAATAGTTTTCTGCCAAACTCACATAACTGTCTCGTAAACTGTCTCAGGTTCACACACTAGTAATAATATAACTGTAGTAGACTTTTTCTTATGGAAGAAAATCTCTAGTTATCAGCCATAGTAGGTGAGTTGCTTTACAGGAGCAGGGAAGTGAAGAGGAGGCTTAGCATTGCATTTTCTGCTATTGTTACTGTCTTCTTGGTAGAAATAGGATTAAAAAGATCTTAACACAAATAACATCATCAGATTTGTCTTGAACTACAGTAAATACATGCTGTGTCAGGCTAATGGTTCTGCCCTTAAGACATCAGAGCTGAGGAATCAAATGCAGATGCAGAAATGCTTATGATACAAGGGAGTTTTCATCCTTCTGTTCCAATCTATAACTGATGGAGAATAAGAGCAATTTTATTAGCTCCGCCCCTCCCACATCACACGGTAATGTTTCCTCCAATAAAGAAATCTCTTAAAGGTGCTGAGGTTGTTTTGCACTTTCAGGGTCCTGGACTGTTGAGGAGTAGAGAGGTGATCTTTTTTGTACTGCTTAGGCACTCTTCTAAACAAATAAATGTTGAGCATGGGCAGAGACTAAAGGCAGCCAGAAAACAGGAAGAATACTAGTGGTGTAAATAGTGGTTTTCATTTTTATTGTGGCATTTTAACAGAAGACAGGAGTAAGACATTGCCAAAGCAACATAAGTCAGGAAAGAGAAGGAAAAGGTAGAGAAAAAGGGAACACGCATGATGGAATTCAGTCTGTCATTAACTTTCACCAAACTCCATCATCACCCTGGCTGAGGCTCCTGATGTTTACAGTAAGCCAGGAATCACACTGAGGAATGAGGAGCAGCATGACAGTTTCAGTACAGCATGGGGATATGAAGATCTGTAGGCTGATGACCTCTTGCTTATAAAGGTAGGTACTACTGCTTTTCTCCCTGCATTGTGTGTGTTTGTTATGAGTGCAAAAGTGTTCTACAGTTTTAGCATGGAACGAAAAAGCAAAGAGAAATTGTATTACAAATTTTGTCTTAGTCATCAACTGCTTTTGCACACAATTGGCAACTGCAGAATATGAACTATTCTACAGTTATGGTCTTTAGCTCAGAAAAACTTGATACTTGAGGATTTATTTGAAAATCTCTTTTTCATAATCATGTTTGCTTATTTTTGAGTTGTCTTTAGGTCAGTGTCAGTCATGTCAGTCACTGGGAAGTTAAGAGTAATGAGGAAAGCCAAGAAATCTAGAGGAGGTTTTGGAGATCTCACAGTGAGAATGGGAGACCCTAAAAAGAGACAGTAAACAGTGACCTTTGCCTCCTTCAGACATCTTGCCTTTCCTTAAAAAGTTCTTCAACTCTTTATTTACATGAGTAAAGCACCTATGAGTATTGTCCTTTGGGAGGAGCAGCTCATTTTGTCCTCTTTTCAGGCACAGCTGGGAAGCGTTGACTTCTCTTTTCCTTCCATACTTACCAACTTTCTCATAATCTAATAGGAAATTTTCATTGAAGATTTGAAAATTGGTGAAGAGAGGTATTCTTTTTCTTCCTGTTGAAGGTGTGAGATAACAAGAATGTACTTCGTGCTGTAGGCTTTTTGAAATGGATTTTTGGAGTGACATTTCCATGAAAATTAAGACCTGTACATTTGTAACTCTGGTCAGATAACTTTAAATCGAGTATATGTAACATATATGTGTGTAAATATTACCTAGTAAAAAATGTTTAGAGATACTTTTCCTAGAAGATGTGAAATCAGTAAGGATTTGGACTTGTCCAGACTGTGCTATTACGATGATTATAGTAAAACTGTTTGTACTCAAAAGTTAATTTGCACTTTTAACCATGAGTTATCTCCCGTTACATATGCAGCTACCAGTGTACATATGATGCACTCTTATTTTAAGACAATTGATTATTTAATTTGCAGCAGCTGTGGAAATGAAGTTGCAATGGTTTGTTGATGATCTTTGCTGAGAGAGAGGATATTCTGTTTACTCAGATAAAACTAGAAGTTTTAAAGCTAAGTGTTAGCTGAATATTACTTTGTCATTTTCATATTGAACTCATATAGTTGAGTCTGAACCTGAACTTTAGCCTGTTCAATGTTTAATGCCTTGAAGATACTTTATTCCCAAAGACTGTTTTTTGGCATTTGAGTATACATTTTAGTTACTCAGGTGACTGTTAAAAAATTCGAGCTTTCTACTTTTGATTACCCACAGTGCTTGATATAAGAAAACAAACAAAATGCTGTTGATCATTGATATGCTATATAAATTGATGCTGTTACATATTAAACATAGTAACTACGTTTCATTCAGGAGAGGTGATAAGTAAACATCTGCTATAACCTTTGGTTACTGAAATGCTAGACTGCCTGTTTGTTTGCATGACTATTGATTTCACAGTTACACAAAGCTTCTGGAGACACACAATTTTCTGCATATCTTTTTCTCAGAACTCCCAGCAGCAGTAGCTGGAAGAGAACAATTCAGTCATGCAAAATAATATTTAACTCATTAAAGCGATACAAGAGAAGGAAAATTCTGGCAAATATCTGGTATGTGACTCTTGTTTTATCTCTAGGTTTAACAGAGTGTTCTCTTCATTGGAAGGGGTGATAAGGACTCACCAGTTAGTTAGCCTGGATGAATGTTTCCCTGCTTGCCACTAATACTAGTTCCAGTACACAGACAGGTGAGGTTTGTGGAGAGGCTTTGGTGGGCTTTTGGTAAACTGGATCTTAATGGACAAGATGATCTGTGCATCTATTAGTCCATTTTAATAGAAATATTTATTCTTACTGGAGATACTCTTTGTAAAACATTGATCAAAATTATATGTACCTGGATGTTTTCTGTTTCATGATTTTGTGTGCATGCAGTCTATAAGTGCTACCTAAGTTTGTGGAAAAACTGTCTTATTTTGTCTAAATATACTTTCAATCATACTGACACCCTTAGTGTTTAAATCTTAAAAAACCCCAAAACTGAAGAAACGAAAAAAAAACAACAAAACACAAAACCAACTCTAAACCAAATTCCACAGATGATTTTAAAAGTATTTCTACCCACAATACTTTTTTTATAGTTAAATCCTTCTTAGATGTCAAAACCTTCACACACAGATGTAATTACTTCTGTCTCTGCAAAGGCCTCACACACTTTAATTTCTTTTTTTGGATGCTTTCCAGTGTTGTCTGAAGAGAAATATGATTTTTCTATGGTTTTGTTAGAATTCTTAAAGGCTATTGTGAAACTGTAATAAATAAAAAAATAAATGTCAGTCTGGCTGTTGTTCACATTTGCCATATTCAGGATGACATATAGTCCCGACTCATGCTGCTTTTTAATGAGAGCTGAAGGTAGCTTCTACCTTGAAGGAAATTCTACTCCAGAGCAAAACTAAAACACTGTTGTATATCTATGCTCAAAGCTCTATACTCATTTTCAATTCTGATAAGGAAGCATGCCCAACTAAGTAGAATAAGACAGATAACTGTGCTGGGGAAATTTTAAACTGGATATTTAGGAAGGGACTTAGGGCATTGGATGCCTAAGCTCCTGTACCAGAGCTACCATGGTTCTCAGGATATTGCACACACCACCACACGTGAAGCAGAGAGCACCTTATCTGTTTGACATAACTTTAGTTTCCCTATGGAATATGCAAATGAAGGATCTATTTCCAAGGACATGTCAGCTATTTTCTCTTAAAATACTCCAGAGCAGAGGACTGATATGCAACAACAATGGAAAAAGAACTAGTAGTTATGTGGCTTGCTTCTGGAGTTTTTAAGGCTGGGTGACTTCAATTTTGGTTGAATTTGGGTTGAATTCAATTAGCAGTAAGTGCAGTTCTTAGATTTTGATCAGGATTGTAGGATACTGTTCACTGCAATGGCCTTAGCAGTCTTCACTACTATGGCTTTAAGTGTTGGAGTTGGTTTTGGGGTAGGTTTTTATTTTGTAATTTTTTTAAAAAATAGGAACATTTTTGTTTCTTATACTCCTGTCACTGGATAATTTATTTTGCATCTAAAATCCTGTTTTTACAAAGCTTTCGTGAGAATATTGTTCAGCCTGGACCAGAGAAGGCTGTGTGGAGACCTCATAGCAGCCTCCCAGTATCTGAAGAGGGCCTACAAGGATGCTGGGGAGGGACTCTTCATTAGGGACTATAGAGATAGGACAAGGGGTAATGGGTTAAAACTTAAACAGGGGAAGTTCAGGATAGATATAAGGAGGAAATTCTTTCCTGTTAGGGTGGTGAGGCACTGGAATGGGTTGCCCAGGGAGGTTGTGAATGCTCCATCCCTGGTGGTGCTCAAGGCCAGGTTGGATGAAGCCTTGGGTGAGATGGTTTAGTGTGAGGTGTCCCTGCCCACAGCAGGGGGGTTGGAACTAGATGTTCTTAAGGTCCTTTCCAACCCTAACTGTTCTATGATTCTATGGTGTGTTTAAGTATTAAACGTTTAATGAAATCCTCCCAAAATACTGTGAATACTGAGATGGCACATGTATTATTTTTTCAGTTGTCAATAGAACATGTCTATTATCCAAGGTAAGAGTACTAAAGAAAGTATCCATTTTGCTTGACATTTTTCATGTTGGTGAAGCACAAAAATAGTCTTAAGCAAAAAAAAAGAAAGAAAACCTTTTTGATACTACTATTTACTTTAAAAATCTTACCCACTCCCCCAAGAGAAAAAAAAAACAAACCCCAAACCATTCTTCCCCCCCCCAAACTCTAAAATCTATACCTGTAATCTTTGCTTACTATCATTACAAAAATAGATACAGGGCGTAAAGGGAGCAGAAATAGAAATGAAAGATATCTTTTTCATTTGGAGAAGGTACACGTAAAAGATGCATGTAAATTTTTAAACATTGGAAGTATCAATTCTACACTTAATTAAATAATTAATATTTTGTATAGAGACTTTCATGAAAAAATTAAAATCAAAACTTTTCATATGCCAGTATATGAAACATTTATGATTCTGAGTAACCCTAGTGCTACAGAGAAATATTAATTCTAGAAGTCAAAATACAGTGTGTAATCTGTTGCATCATACCCACACTTCTCCTGTAGCACAGTCCAGTACAAAATTAGTAAACTGTGTCTGCTATGAAGTTTTACTTCCTATTTTTGTTGATGTATTTTATTTTAATTATGTGAAGCTGTACATTGCAGCTCACATGGTGTTTGAAATTAAATAAGATGTTCTGGTTTTGCCAACACATGAGCATGCTGTTTTTCAAGAGATCTGTTTTGTTGGTGATTAACAACATGCTATTTCTTTAATAACGAAAACAAATTTCAGATTTAGATCTAGTTTTATTTTAGGCAGAATGTGGTAGTGAGGATAGCTGTCAGTCCACCAACAGTCATCTTCAAATAAAAGTTCTTCAAATCGTCCATATTTGGTAAGTGTACCTCCATATGCCTTAACTCTTGGTCAGAAATATTCAAGAATTTCAAAAGACTCCGCCTGCAATGCCATTCAAAATCACAGTTCCCAGACACCTGTGGTCAAAGCAATTACTTACCACCAGTAACTGCAGTGACATACTTGTTTCTAATGTGCAGAATCAATACCAACAGGGCTATTTAATCTAGCGATTCTACCATCTTCATGCAGGAGTCTGCATTTTCAAAAGTCAACTTAGTACAGTGAGTCACTGTGAAGCAAGCACAGTCAGTAATTCTGTTATTCATGTTTGATGAAAAATTCCTTCTTATTAATTCTGTAGGTTGCCTATACCATTGTCTTAATCGCCATGTTACAGTCTCTCTTTTTTTGCTGCATCAATTAGCCAAGTTTAATTACATTCTGTGTAAAAGCTGTTTGTGTCACCTTCAATAAGCATTGCAGCACCTTCCTGTGCCAAACCACCATTTGCTGCATGTTAGGATAGGAGTCCTGTAGTTGAGGCATAGTTGAGTGATTTCTGTCTTTAAATGCAATACTTCTGAATGTATTTCTAAATATCTACATACTGAAATCTAGTTAAGTACATTTCAGTTTTTGTGTGTCCTTTGTTTTGGTATTGTCCCTCCTCACCCCCTCCTCACCCCCTCCTTTATTCTTGACAGCAAGGTAACTAAAGAAAGGCTGTTTTGTGGGCAGACCACTCTCCAACAAAGTATAATCCAGGTTGCTGCAAAACTTTAGCAACGTTTGTTGAGGAGTTTGTAGGAATTTGACATATTCATCTAGGGAAAAGCAGGAGTAGCCCTTTATTTAGACCTTCACACATTCTTCCATCACTTGTACTTCCCTTTGCTGCATACTGGGGCCCTGTAGGGGAACAATACGATAGCATGGGGAAATCAATGCTGGTTTGAATAGCTTTCGTAGTGGCTATTACAGAATTTATTTCTGTATAAAACTTGCATATATACCTCAGGTGCTATTTCCCAGATTTTCTAACCTTTCTGGAAAAGAAAAATAAGCCTGTGAACAAGCTAACAGAATACATAGAAGGGTAAACTTTGAATAATTGTTTCTTAGATTTTTCCTGTTTTGCTTTATATTTTGAAGCCACTTTCCAGACTGTCCAGTGGATAATCAATGTTTCATAAGCTAAAAATTATGCTGTGTTTGTATAACTTTTATAGTAACAATGAAAAATGTAAATAAATTTGTGATAATGTTTTAACTGTACATCTGTGGAATAATAGGTATGAACCTGGCAGCTGTTTGGGGAATTAAATAATTACTGAAGTAATTAGTCAAAGCTATAAATATCTGTGTGATACCTGTTTTGATTTGAATCCATGTGATGTCTCTTTTGAAAAAAACCTAAATTCATGTGACTAAGTGACAAAGACCCAAGATATCCAGAATTAACTGGGTTTTAAAATGCTATGAAAAAACAACAGCTCAATAAAAATGGTCAGATTGCTAAACCAGAAGTAAATTCATAGGAATCTTAAAGGGTTTTAATCTAAAATGGTTAAATAAATCCGGTCATATCATGCTGAGCTATATTCTATGTTTCTTCACAGTTCTTGACTTTGCCAGTGTATAGGGAAAATTTATCAGTTGCCTGAAAGGATGAATGTTCCCTTTTCCTAGTACCATTATGTAAGGTAGAAGGTGTCCCTGCTCATGACAGGGGATTGGAACCAGATGATCTTTAAGGTCCCTTCCAACCCAAACCATTCTATGATTCTATGAAGGCTGAAGGACTGGAAAGTAGATAGCCTAGGGTGCGTGTCACCTGTAACATCTGCAGTGCTGTCAAGCTCTGTACTAAAATGTTTGTCTTTGTGCTTGAGTATGGCCAGGAAAGAGTACAAATATCATCAGACAAGAATTAGGTAGAAAACAAATTTGCTGCTTGCAGTTGGATGTCATTACATTTCTTTGAAATCCTTTGAGGCTGTGTTAAAACAATTAGTATTAGACATGTTAATTCAAATATCTTTGTTTTCCACTGCCTCTATGGCTGGGGGAGATAGGGAGGGAAGTGCTGAAGGAAATAGGTCAGGCTGTTTTTTCACTGATGGCTAGACTGAAATACTTCTGTAAAATAATTGCAGGGACGTTTTTGTGTCATTGCACTATTTACCTTGTTGCAAGGTACTGGGGACAGGTATGCGTTCATCCTGACAAGATTCCTGCTATTATCAACACTTCCTTTTCCATATATTCTTTAGCAAACATGATTAATTTCTGTCCCAAAGGGTGCTTTTCTTGGTTTTATTTAATGCTTGTGGACCTTTTTTATTTTCTGTCTTTAGGACAGTGTTAATACTATATTAGTATCATCAAGCTGAAATCCAAAGCAGTCTAAAATTATATTAAACGGAGTTCAGTCTCCAGAAACCTTTTGTGACCTTTCCTATACAGTCATTCATACCCAAAAAACAAATTTATGCAAACGTTTTTTGGTCATGCTGCATGCAAAAAAGGAGTGAAAACTGAGTGAAATTACTGGTAAAGAAAAAGGAGATAAAACAGTGAGTCAGTCATCTGATCAAGAAACATATCACAAAACTAGATTATGGGTTTAGATGCTAAGATGAAGTTTCTAATGGATGTTAACCTCTTCAGGGTCATGCAAATCTTGAAAACATGTTTATTTTCATTAAAATAAATATAGACGGAATAATGTAAATCTGACTCTTTTTTTTTGTAGGTTTTGTTTTGTTTTTAATTTGCATGATCAATTGTAATATCAAAGTAATTTTATGGAATACCTAAAGTGTTTTAAAAGTATGTTTGTCATGTGTGCCTTAATTACATTTTGTGTATAAAATTTAATTCACACACAGTACAAAATACAAGGTATTTTAGTGCCTCCTCTCATCCTGCAACGTATCTTCTTCTCTGTCTGCTGCTTTTGCCTTCTGCTTCAAACTGCCCTTGCAAACAAACCTACATCCATTCTTCCTGTGTCACTGTAAAACAGACAGAAACAACCACAGTTAACCACGATCAATTGCCTCCCTCAGAAATTCTTAGGCTGTGTTAGCCCTTTGTCTAGCTATTGCGTTTTCATTTAAAATTAGGTTCTTTTAATTATGTAATAGCAGTTAATGGTTGTACCCGATGATTTTACAGGTCTTTTCCAACACAAATGACTGTACAGTTGCAGGATTCTATGATTTTTTTGAATGTGGCTTAATCTCTGACACAAATAGAGCAGTCTTGACAGTATTTGTGGCAAGATAATGTATGAATCAATATAAATGAAAAAAAACCCACATGCTGCATATATAGATATTTAACTTTTATGCTTTCAACTGTCATAGGTATTACCTAACAGTAAGAAAATTAACAAAAAAAAAGGCAAATTTTTTTCCACAATTGATAATAAAGGTATTGATTTTATATCCTGCACAGCTCTCAAAATTACATTTTTATCTTTTCTAAGAAGCAGACTGATTATGGCTGTGCCTAAGGCAGCTATTGTGAAACAGTTGTATGTTCTCTTTCCTGTGTCATACTTACAATTTATAGACTCTGTTATTTGAAATTTACACCAGATTTCAAATTGAGGCTTCTCATCCTAAACATCCACAGGTCAACAGATGTTCTGAAGCAATCTGTTGGAACAATATCTAGAATTTTTCTTGAAAAAAAAAAAAAAAAAAGCTGATAGCACCTGATATCTGCATTTCTTCCATGTTTCTGATCACCTTCTTGAGATTAAAAAAATACCTTTAATTTGACTTTTTTCTTGTTTTATTTCCCTGATTGGCTAAACACGAGACAAGACTCCTTTCTAAAGCACTGGAGCAGAAAGATGTTTGGAAAAAGTTCAGCAATTTTTTTGGGCAGCGTCTTCAGGTAATTGCTTTTCCCAAAAGATGCACTGTTAAGAGTACCACTGGCTGCTTCTCTGTAAAAGGCTTGGAAAGGCAAACATCCTAAGAGGAATGAGAAAAGGAGGCCTGCTTGCCTTCTAACAAAATTCTGAATTCATCTCCTGAATTTTTCTCACTTGGTTGACATTAAGAGTTTCCTTGCCTTGCATGTTCTTCAGTTCTTTTTTTTCCTTATTGCTCACTCTGTGATGTATAAGTCCTTCCTTTCTTCTCCCCTACTTGGTCTCAGTGGACAATTAAATGTTTAGTGTAGCTTTGGGGAAAAAAGTCTTATCTGGAAGCAAGAATCCTCGTAATTTATGACAACTGTCAAAACTTCAGGCACAGTGGTTTTAAAAGTCTTTGCTGATGAAAGCTCTCACTTACAGTAAGGTCTGACCTGTGTGAGTGGTACAGCGCGTTTTTGAGCTTTGCTTCCATGCCTGGGTGGTACTGCAAATCAGAGGCTTCTGAGTATAGGTATGATGACTTGTGCCGAGGGACTAGGCTTGCACCATTTATGGACAAATTCTGGCTTACTGCAAAATGTTAAACCTCATAGAATTCCAGACAAAAAGTATTTCTGTGACATCAATTGTCATATTAAGAAACTGAACACCTTTTTTTGAACTTCTTTTTTTTTTTTTAATAAGGACTTACTTTTGCACATAATTTATGGCTGTTGTAAGATGTTAGGTAGGACACATGCCTAGATATTTGTGGTCAAAGCTAGATGTGTTCATCTCATATCAATGGGATGATAGGAACAGTGTGAGGGCCACGCCTTATTGCTTTACTCTGTAATTCCTCACTTGCCTGAGCCAGAGTCTACTGTAGTGGAATGACTGGATCACTGCAGCCATGGGTATTTAGAACTGTGAGGTGAAGATGATTCTTTGCCATAAATACAGTTAAATGGATGAGGAAAAGTACTTTGTTTTTTGATAGGTGTTTCTTCTTGCTACACTTCCAGTGGGGATGTGTTGCTAGTTTAATGATGGATTGTGCTTCAAGCCACCTGTCAGTGAACAGATGCGCAGGGAATTCACTCAATTTTATTTCTAAAGCTGAAACTCCGTTTTTCTTGTCCTCAAACATTTCATGATTGCAGTCGGCAGCCCCTAGGAATTCTGGAATTAGGAATGGATACTTTAGTAGCTTTGGTGCAGTTCTAGTTGCTGTTTCCCTAAATATTCTGTACTAAGCAGTTTGTACTATTTTTAATACATTTAATGCATTTTAATGCAGTTTTCTGCCATGGCCTTCAGATCTAATCTTAAAAGCTTCCTCTTAAATGTTGACATTGGAAAGAAGTTACTGTACTGGTGGTCCTGGTACAGGTGGCTACAATTTCTCTGCTCCTATTTATGTTCCAATGCATGGCTAAATTCCAGTTTTTAAATGCAGTCTGTAAAGTAAATTTGGTCTTGATTTCAGAATCCATTTAAAGTGAAAGATACATACAGTGAATTAGATATCAGACCTTAAAATATTCACCGTGAAAGCTGCCTGACTTCTTCATGTTTGGATGTTAATGTCAAGGGTAAAAAAAGCCCAACAAAACAGTATGGTGTCCCACTGAAGAATGACTCAGGACTTTCACCGAGAGTCATAAGACAGCCATGAATTTCCCCATCTGTTTTATCTATTGGGCCTCAAACAAAGGAGGACGTGACAAGATTCTGACAAGAACTTCATGGTTAGAGAATTCACCTGTAATTTAGGATTCAAATCATAAAATCCCACATGTGCTTGAGGGGACTTGAGGACTGGGTCATGTCTTTCACTACAGTGTCCTAAATTCCAAATAATGGGACACTTAATGGTTGGCATTCTCTCAACATCTACTGCTGAAGTCATTACAGGTCACATGAAAAAAAATTGCATATTTATTTTAGAGTGAAAATAGAATGGGTATTTTGGTGGAAAGGTTATGTGGGAAGCTTATTCAATAACGGGGGAGAGTTTGCTTCTGTTTTATGTTTCAGTTAATTTTAAACGTTTCAATAGAAAACATAGTAAAAGCAACTGATAAGATGGAAGAATCCATCTCGATCCCCAGAATAATTTATAGCTGTGTGACTGGGCTTGAATGTTGGAAAAATGACCCGTCAGGAAAGAGAAAGATTTAAAAGTAACTCAGATCAGTGGAAATTGTTTTAGCCACTAGGGCATTATGCCAGACAATAACCCACAGCAATCAAATTGGTTCGTGTACCTTGAGCAGTGATGCTTTCCTGAACTGGCGTCTTTCTTTGATCTTAAAAATGCTCTGCGCATACATAAAATATTTCATGATAGCCATAAGGAATCTTAGTTCTTTAAATCATTTTGGTTTAGTGCAAAATTATTGATCCCAAGCTAGGAAATAAGGATAGAGCTGTGTTTCCTCTTTTCCTTTACTTCCTCCTTCCATGTTGTTGAAAATATTTTGAGCTAGACAAACAGCTGCACTGAGCCCCTAATGGCTGAATGCACAAAGCAGCCTCATCCAGGCACACAAGTTGTCAGGACAAGATAGGATGAGTTCCAGACACTGAAGCTCTTATAAGTGTCAAACTCCTGATAAGTGATTTCAGTGCCTGATCCTGCTGCATATGAAGTGACGCTTTAATTTGCAATTGAATGACAAAGTCCTCAAGTCATCCTTATCTCTCGAGTAATTGAAGTAAGACTGCAGTGTAGAAACTCATTATGATTATTCTGTGTCATTTTTCAACTTTGGAAAGGAATTTTTATCATTACATTGCTCTCTGGCATATTTTTATTAGCACTGAGCTGCAAAATGAGGCTCACACCTAGATTATATGCTTATATTTACAGATGAAATTGAAGATTAAAAAGAGAATGCATATTGCATCTGTGCTAATTCTTCAGAGCCTCTCTGCCTTTGATCTTTGCACTTTACAATAGTTTCTTTCAAACTCTTGTGAGAAAATAAAATATAACCATTTTTTGTGTTATTTGTTGCTGTCCATACTAGAGCAAGAGATGGTTTTATAGTTATTTTACGAGTGAAGATTGATCTAATGAAACAATTAGAGTAAGTTAAGATAAAATCCAATATCAGAAACTTCAAAATGGGAGACAAAATATTTTCTACTGTCTGATGTGCTTCTCTCTGTATCCTGGAGCTGGAGAATGGTAATTTTTGGAGCACTTTCTGCCCTGTTAGAACTTGAAAGCAGAGCTGGAAGCCTTTCAAGAGATGTTTTTCTCTCTTTTGGGAGTTTGCAGAAGGGGCACTGGACACTGAGTAGATTAGGAACTAGCTGGCAGCTGTTACCAAATCATCTGCATATGCAGTGGGCTAGATCCACTGATAGTCTATGAGTACTTTATTTCCCTTTGCCTAAGAGAGGGAGCATTGCTCTTTTTTTCCCTACAGTGCTGAGAAAGTAAGACGTACCAGCATGTTCTCTGCATTATTTGTGATGCCATTTAACAAATTACCTTAGGAATATAGCACACAGAGAAATAAGACTCACAAGGAATGAGGAGAAAGGTGAAAAAGCATCAGGGCCAGGAGGGTTCTGATGTCTTTCTTCTGTAATGGAGGTATAATGGTGATGCTCCATGTCCTGATGCTCCTCAAGTCTCATCCTGTGGTTGGATGCATCAAAGGATGAGTTTAAATAAGAACCTGTTGGCAATGGAAGCACATAAACCACTATGAGTCTCTGGATTGTGAGCTGCAAAACAAGTGGAACAGATCCCAAGCTGAGCTCTGTAGCTCTGGGATGGAAAAAAAAAGGATAAATTGGCTCTAAGCTGACCTCTTATTTTTTATCTCTTTCTAGAACTGGCCATTGTCCTATCTCTTGCACAAGATGTTTATGCTGGCCTCAGCTCTGAGATTGCTGAATCCCATATATGTGCCAGGTGAGCCCTCTTTCCCTTTGCTGGAATTTTTCCTTGTGGGAAAAACAATAGTAGGTCTTTACTTTAGTTATAGTGATAAATTTTGTACAGAAATTAGTGTCCTGACTTTTTGCTGCTACTTACAACTACCTATGATCAATTTACAGCACACTGTATTGCTTTCTGACCTTAAGGGTGTCATAATGCAGCTTCTCCACATTTCTTAGAAGATTTGGTCTGCAAGTCATCCCCTATTCCTGGATTCTGGAGTGTATAAGAAAGAGTTGTTTTGGTTGCTGTTGAGACTGGGGTTTTCTCCTTTGCAGGAGCTTCTTTCTGGCTGAATGCAATATTTTCACGTCTGAGCTCTATTTGCCCTGGAACACGAAAGAATGAACCTTAGCTGTCCTGTCTGTGACCCCTCCCAGCTTCTTGTGCACCCTCAAGCTGCTCAGTGGTGGGGTGGTGTGAAGAACAGAAAAGGCCTTGGTTCTGTGTAAGCACTGCCCAGCAATAATGAAAACACCCCTGTGTTATCAACACTGTTTCCAGCACAAATCCAAAACATAGCGCCATATTAGCTGCTATGAAGAAAATTAACTTTACCCAGCAAAACCATCATAAAACCAGATGACCCATGCAATTATATGCTTAAGTTTGGAGAACGTGTTGCACAAATCTTTAGCTCATGACTATAGGGCAGAGATAAATGTCAGCAACATCAAATGATGGAAATGAATCTAGTGAGAAATTAACTTAGAAGTTGCCACTGTTGTAATGTCTTGTTCCCAAGGTAAATGGGACAGAAGACAGAGCCTCTCCCTTCTGCAGCAATGATAATGTTAAAAGGCTGATTATCTGTCCTCAGATCAGCTCTTTTGGGGAAAGACCATGTTCTCCATGACTATCTGGTGCTGTTTTCTGGCATGACAGAGGGTCATTCTGACCTAGGTACACCCACTGCTGACAAAGTTAATAAAGCAGCTGAAGTTTATGACTTGGTATTACTTTATTTTTGGGAAGTCTTTGCCTCCAGAGGCACTGATTTGGGTTGAATTTGTAGGACATGGCCCAAGTTAGTGAGCAAAACTTCAGGGATTTGGCCTAATTACAAAGGTGTTTTCAGCCTGGGTGCTCTAAATGAAGCTCTGCTAGAGCATACTTCTTGCAGGGGATTCCCTGGGAGACTCTATCCCTGTGCAAGTCATCCACATTATATGCCTTAGAATGAACAATCTGACCACTTTTACAAATATGCTATAAAGAGAGCTGAATGTGACTGGGGATTGTTATACCTCCTCTGAGCAGAAAGACAGTTTATACATCCTACCGGAATTTGTTACAAAGTGGCACAACAACATGCGGAGACTGCAGAAGGAGAGCACATAGCAACTGGTCCTTTGGATAACAAGTTTCTCCCATTTTGCATCATCAAAAATGAATAGGATGGCTGGACAGCACTGAACTCCAGCCAGCCCCTACCTTACTCTTGTTCAGTTTTAAAACAGTTACCTTCATGCTCCATCACATTCCCCCTTTCAGCATCTCAGAAACATCTGCAACCTGTTTTATTGCCGTTTTCCAAATCTCCTTAGAGCACTGCCTTTCCCAATGCCTGTATAACATGATGATGGTTAAGCTTCTACTGTGCTGATAGCTCCAACTATCATCTTAACTGACAGCACTACTTGCATTTCCCATCTGACTATATCTGCCAGTTGTAGATTACACTCTTTAACTCAGTGATAATTATTTTTTGTCCTGTGTTCGGAGAACTTCTCCAGCCAACAATAAGATGCTGTAGTGATAGAAATACTTTGGTGCTTGAGATACACCAGATTCAGCTTGTTTTGAACACCAAGAAGAATTAGAGTTAAGCAAGTACAAATGCAGTCAAAACATCATTTGTTTTAAATGCATTTAGGCAGAAATATAATGCGAGCAATTAGTTCCAAAGACACAAAGATAAAAGAAATTTTACCTGTTTAATAAAACGTTTTAGAATAGTGATAAGAAATATTCAATCTCCGTATATTTTTCTAAATTTCAGGAAAAGAAATCAAACAATATAATTAAACCCAATATTTTACCCAATTGCAAAAATGGCATATTCCAGAAACCAGGCTTTGTAATATCAGCCTGTGCTACTCAGATGCTGAATTATACCCTCCCTTGCAGCAGGCAGAGCCCCAAGAAGTTAGGCAGGCTGACCTCCTTCAGCAAGAGACTAGCTGTGCATCTCCAAGAAGGAATGTATCTTCTGGCAAGAAGAGCAAATTCTATTCTCTGGTGAAACTATAACTGATTTCTCAGTTTGCAGGAACAACAAAGTGCCTCAAGTACCTTTTACACAATAAATATTACAGAATTACAGTAACAAATTCTGATGACTGCAACAAAAAAGAGGAAAGCTTACAATCAAAACTGCAAAGAAAGAGTTTCAGTGAAAATAAAGTATATGCTCCTGTAGTACAGAATGGGTCTGTAGGCATGCTTACGTTCAAAATGCAATAGACAGTGACATAGATTTCAATAAAATTTAAGTTACCCTATCTAGTTTTCTATTTTCTCAATGTGCAAAAAAGGAGTATGTGTACAAAGTATGAGAGCCTGGTCTGATTTACAGCAGTGTAAGTTAAAAAGGATCCCAGACCAAGTCCGAAACAACATAGGAATCATAGAATTTCTCCAAAGAAAAATGTCTTCAGGGTTGCAGTTAATAATAGCTAAACATCAGAGCAATTATTTAAACCATAGTCAAGCTTAGACATCAGTTTAGATCTTGGTCACTCTCTACTACACACTCATAAAATACACACTCAGAAACAGTCACTAGTCCAAAAAGAAAAAGGGAGACCATTGGTGAGGTGGCTGGCTGAAGGTGTGCCAGCACAGCCTGATACTGCAGAGCTGGGAGTAAGCCCCAGGACAGCCTAGGACCTGGCTAATGTGCTTGCTGCTGCAGTTTGCCAACCCCAGCTTTGTTATATCACAGCTTTCTACTTTCAGCTGAAAATCACAGAAAATCAAGAGTTTTCTAGCTTTCCTGCTAGTATTCCCAGCTGGAAATAGTATTCTCTGTTTTTTATTTTTTTTCTCTTTTAAAAGCATTATTTTGATATTTTTTTTCTTTCAAGAGTAGCTGGCTTTTGGAAGTACAGAGTTTTGCAGCAATAACAAATAACCAGAAGAATATCAGTTAAAACAACATTTCTGACCCTTCAGAAAAGTTTGGTTCAGGTGTTTAATGCAAGGCCCAGCGGAAACCCTGCTGCTTGTACACACATGACACACATTTTGAGCACAGATGGCTGCATGTTTTCCTGCATAGCTGTACTGCCATAAGTAACCCTTTCCATAATGTTGTAAGAGGCAGGAAGAGAAAGACTGGACATAGTCCTAAAATATAACCTACTCCATTTATTTCAATGCCTTCAGGGAACGATTTCTTCAGTGGGCATAAGAGAGAGAGGAGTAGTTCCTTTCTCTTACATGGAAGTTCTTTCCACTTCACCTTTCCCCCGAACAGTAAATCCCAGCAATACCAATGATTAAAAAGGCGATATGAACAGATGGACTTTTCTAATTGCTGTCCTGCTGCAGCTTATTAAAATAGTAAGACACTTTATTTATGTAGCACCTGCCTATGAAATCATCCTAGACTTTAAACACAGAGAAAAGTAGATGATAAAAATAAATATGCACAAGAGGAAAACAGAAATCATTAAACATAACTCAAAATATTAAACACAACCAGTGTGCCTTGAAAGCCGCACTATGATTAAAATAATCCCATAAAGCTAACTTCCTAAAAAAGCCTTTTCCAAGTACCTTTTCAAGTCCCAGGAGAAAAACCTTATCCAGTGCACCAAAGACACAAGAACAAACATACAGACACTTGTCAGCTTTTGCAGTGTTAACGCAACACATTTTTAAGCTCTCAGAGGAAAAGACCCTGTGACTGTTATTTACATTACTTTAGTGCCTAGGAGGTAGGAGCAGCCAGGGCTAGATCTCCATTAAACTAACCACTGTGCTCATATAACACACAGCAAGAGGCAAGGAACAAGCCCCATGCTGGGAGGGAACCACTCCTGCCATCCCACCAAGTCTTTTGCCTGAACAGTGGCAGCTCGCAACTTCACATCCAGAAGTCCTTCCTTTCATTTCATTAATGGGGAACCTTTTCTCACAGTCAGAAATGGCTATTGCAAAGAGTAAAAACCCATGTCACAGGTAATTTGCAAGCCCTATAAAGGTGGAAGGGAAGGGAAACCAGAGAGACAGGAGGTTACTTTCACAAATTCAGTCTCCAAGGCAGTGCCAAAGATAGAAATAAAAGTGAAATCCCCCATGCCTAAGCTTAAATCTCTCTTCCTGGCACCTGACAAGAGCTATGACAGCTGATTGTAAATATGAGAGCACAACTTGGGAATCAAGCTGATACTAAACTACTTGACCCATGAGGAAAATCTTGATGTAACACATAATTGTAGTGGTAGCCAAAAAAGTGAATCCAGAGAAGAATTTCATATTCCCTTCTCAGGCTGCATAATTGTAATTCTATGATTCCACCCTATAATAATTACTGCATTTTGGACAAGATGGCCTGAAGTAGTTCAGGAAAACCATGTTGTTACAGTCTGACCTTGAGCTCATTCAAATGAGCATCCTATGAATATACAACATAAAAAGTGACAGCCAAGCAGTCTTCTTGAGAGGGGAAACCCCAGATGTGGACACAAAGCTCACTGAGATTAAATCTTGGTCCTTTTGAAGTCATCAGTATTTTCTTTCTCTATATTTTCCATAACATCATCTCCTACACAGGAAACAGCCTGGATTTCTCCTGTAGACTGGATAGTAGATCTTGTGCTGTACAGAAGTCACTTAGAGGCAAGCAGTCAGCTGAGGAGGCACCTTCATCGCCCAGCCCCATTGTCAACACAGGCAGGTGTGCAACAGCACAGAATGTTGAAGCACTGGTATAGGTCCAATTGCCTCTTTTAGAAGCCCCTTAAAATATAACTGAGAACATTAAGTATTGCAGCTAATTAAATAGAAATAGGTTTCTGGATACATTATCACACAAAAAGCAAAATGATTTCTTCTTACATTATGTATTATTGAAAATTTATGTATGTTTCTGGCCTATACCAAGCATCTATTGAAAACTAATTGCCTCAAGTTCCTTCCCCAGTCCTTCCACTGGCCAAACCCGTCACTTCTGAATGACCCAGCTTTTGACAACACAAGTGGAACCTGGGGAATTACAGACCAGTCAGTCTCACCTCTGTGCCACGTAAAAACTCTGAGCAGATTCTCCTGGAAGGCATGCTAAGGAACATGAAAAACAACAAGGTGCTTGGTGACAGCCAGCATGGCTTCACTAAGGGGAAATCCTGCCTGACCAATTTGGTGGCCTTCTATGATGGGGCTACAGACCTGATGGACAGCAGTAGAGCAGTTGATGTCATCTACCTGGACTTGAGCAAAGCATTCGACACTGTCCCACACAACATCCTTGTCTCTAAATTAGAGACATCAATTTGATGGATGGACCACTCAGTGGATAAAGAACTGGCTGGATGACCACATGCAAAGAGTTGTGGTCAATGGCTCAATGTCCGGCTGGAGACCAGTAACAAGTGGTGTCCTTCAGGGATCGGTGTTGGGACCGGTCTTGTTCAACATCTTTGTCACTGACATGGACAGTGGGATTGAGTGCGCCCTCAACAAGTTTGCCGATGACACCAAGCTGTGTGGTTCGGTTGATACGCTGGAGGGAAGGAATGCCATCCAGAGGGACCTCGACACACTTGTGAGGTGAGCTGATGCCAACCTCATGAAGTTTAACCATGGCAAGTGCAAGGTCCTACACCTGGGTCAGAGCAATCCCAGGCACAGCTACAGGTTGGGCAGAGAAGAGATTCAGAGCAGCCCTGAAGAGAAGGACTTGGGGGTGTTGGTTGATGAGAAAATGAACTTGAGCAGGCAGTGTGCGCTCGCAGCCCAGAAAGCCAACTGTATCCTGGGCTGCATCAAAAGGAGCATGACCAACAGGTCGAAGGAGGTGATCCTGCCCCTCTGCTCTCGTGAGACCTCACTTGGAGTATCTTGTGCAGTTCTGGTGTCCTCAACATAAAAAGGACATGGAACTGTTGGAACAAGTCCAGAGAAGGGCCAGGAGGATGATGAGGGGACTGGAGCACCTCCCATATGAAGACAGGCTGAGGAAGTTGGGGCTGTTCAGCCTGGAGAAGAGAAGGCTGCGTGGAGACCTCATAGCAGCCTTCCAGTATCTGAAGGGGGGCCTATAGGGATGCTGGGAAGGGACTCTTCATTACAGACTGTAGCAACAGGACAAGGGGTAACAGCTTAAAACTTAAACAGGGGAAGTTTAGATTGGATATAAGGAAGAAATTCTTTCCTGTTAAGGTGGTGAGGCACTAGAATGGGTTGCCCAGGGAGGTTGTGAATGCTCCATCCCTGGCGGTGTTCAAAGCCAAGTTGGATGAAGCCTTGGGTGAGATTATTTAGTGTGAAGTGTACCTGCCCATGGCAGAGGGGCTGGAACTAGATGATCTTAAGGTCCTTTCCACCCCTAATTATTCTATGATTCTAAATGAATAGAACTGCAACTTGTCATTCCCAGTCCTGTGGTAAAGCAAATGAGTGGAAGATCGCTGCCTAGTATCAACAGTATGAGGGGCCAAATTTTAGCAAGACATCTTTAAATGTCAGTGCTGGGGTAAAAAATGAAATGTATTGACGCTACCAGTGACCCTATGATCTCTATCCAGAGCTGAAGCAGGGCCTCATGAGAGCTCCCTGACAGATTTAGGCATCTCTAACTTGCTCTGATGAGGAACACTCCAGAACAAACATGATGAGAGCAGAACCACTCAGTGGCAGCACTGATGCCTGGTGAAATCACCATACCAGAGGCAACTGAAGTCTGAAAATACTGACAAGGGCTCTTCTGACCTTCTGTGATAAGAAAGCCATTACTGAGTGACAAGTGGAGTCTATGACTTGACTGAAGCTGGATTGAAATTCTCAGTATAAATCAATGCTCCTTATACACAAACACGAATCTGGAGACACAGCAAGGCACCTGTATTTCACCAGTTTTGCAGCTTTCAGATCACTATCCCTGAGTGAAACAGAGTTCATAAAAGTGAACAAATTGGTCAAGTTCTATGTATTATACCTCCACTGGCATGTTTGATTTTTAAAATCCACATCTTTTCAGAAATAATTTTGTAATTTGAGGCAACAGTTCCTTGCTGTTTATACTACCATAGCAATTAGTATGCATGAGGCAGCTCACAGCCTCAGAAACATATGAAAAGATGGATAAAAAATAGAAATAAATATAGAAAAAAGACAGTGAAAATCAATTAGGAAAAGAAGTGTTCTGTAGCCTCATCAAAACATCAGAGGAGCTGTGAAAGAGAAGATAGTGGTGAAGCAGTAGAAATGGAGTGGAAAGTTGTTGTTACACACCTGTGATGTATATAGCTAAGTTAGTTTAATGTACATAATTTGATTTCTACACTTTCAAGCTTCCTTGAGTGTATTCTGTGGAAAATGGTTATTTTGTAGCAGCAAGGCATCTTACGGGTGTCCTCGTTTAAGCCCAGATGGCAACTCAGAACCATGCAGCTTCCTTCCTTCCTTCCTTCCATTCTTTTTTTCCCCTTCCTTCCTTCCTTTCTTTTTCTTTCTTTTTTCTTTTGTTTCTTTCTTTTTTTCTTTCCTTTCTTTCTTTCTTTTCTTTCTTTTTTCTTTTGTTTCTTTCTTTTTTCTTTCCTTTCTTTCTTTCTTTTTCTTTTTCTTTCTTTCTTTCCTTTCTTTCTTTTATTTTCTTTCTTCTTTCTTTCTTTCCTTTCTTCTTTCTTTCTTTCTCTTTCTTTGCCTTTCTTTCTTCTTTCTTTCTTTTTCTCTTTCTTTCTTTCTTTCTTTCTTTCTTTTTTCTTTTCTTTCTTTCTTTTTCTTTCTTTTTTCTTTTGCCTTTCTTTCTTTCCTTTTTCTTTCTTTTTTTCTTTTCTTTCTTTCTTTCTTTCTTTCTCTTTCTCCCTTCCCTTCCCTTCCCTTCCCTTCCCTTCCCTTCCCTTCCCTTCCCTTCCCTTCCCTTCCCTTCCCTTCCCTTCCCTTCCCTTCCCTTCCCTTCCCTTCCCTTCCCTTTTTTCTCTTGATCAAAACTAAAACTCATTTAGTTTGAAAGGGAGGGCTTATTGCTGTGACTGGAAAAACAATGTTGTGTGTTAGATCTTTCCCTGGGCACCTTTACACATAAGGCTCATCTAGCATTATTCAGCATGTCACAGGGACAAACAGTTACTTCCAGATAACAATCTGCCATGTTCTTCTCACAAACAGTATTGTGTTTTGGAGGCTTTGGAAGCCAAATTTAGCAGTATTCCAGAGTATGTTTAACAAAATGTAACTATAGCAACTAAACCTTCACCACCAGATGATAACACAATTTGGTTTTAAATGAAACAAAAAACTCCCACAAAACATCTCCCCCTCTTGGTCCAACACTTACACATGCTACACAGCATATTGTCTACAAGCTGGCTACCTGCATTATTAGATATTTAGATTTAAAAATACACCTGAACAAGGCAAATAGGTGTTGTTACTTAGAAGAAAAGGAGTGTTGTGGCTTTTCATAGAACCTATGCCTCACCAGCTTTATGTGTGTCACTGCAGTGGCCGTTCTGCTTGCGATTGCTTTTTATTTTGTATTTCCCAGGTGCCACACGGTGGTGCTCCTGACTCCCCATCACTCAGAGGCCTGAGAGGAATTACAGTGTTTGTATCAAAACTGGTTTGGGAGAGAAGGCTAGCACTCAGCTCTGCAATGAAGGTGAGTCATGCTATGGGACGAGGGAAGTACTTTTCACCCAGGACTTGGCTACTAAGTTAGATATGGGAAGAAAGAGTTGAATAGTGACAGCTGGTAAAAATCCTCAGTATTATGCATGTATGCACACATATACACACATTCAACCTCTTTTACACTTGATTACTATGTGAATTTTGGATGTCAGCTTTCTTTTTGGTAGCTACCACGCCTTCCCATTTTCTCTCTTTGATCACGAGAAGATTCATGTAGGCTCACAGCTCAGCATCCTCCTGGGAGCAAGGACAGCATACTTTTGTCTAGGTCTATGAAAAAAATGCAGAAAAGCAAAGCAGAGAGAGGAGAGATGCACCACTTTCTCCATCTAAGGAGGGGCCAGTATAGAATCAGGAGTTGCCTTGGTGGCCCCAGGGAGGATCCCCAAACTGGAGGGCAGCCAGCAGTGGTGTTGGCCTGGTGTCAATTGAAAGATGTGTAAGGAAAGCTCTGTATCTAAATAGACATCCTCATCTGTATGAAGCCCATACATAGCTCACTGAAACAAACAGGAATGATTTCATTGCCTTGTGTGTACTTTGAATCTGGTCCTGTAAACTGTAGTGTCCTGCCAATTAAAGTTTAGCTGGAAGTGTTTAGGAATTCACTTCACCTCCCATTGCGGGTCTCTGATAGCGTTACAGAAACTTGGATCAGGCATTTAGATATTTATGTGAGTCTTGCTTTTAAATTGTGGGAAGCCATCTTTTTGATCAATCCTTAAAAAAATGATTGAATGCATGATCTACTTGTGTTCTGCTTTCATTATTTTGTGAAAGTTTAATTCAATTTATATAGTGTAGTGCACTGATGTGTGATCTGAAAGAGGAGCTCTAGTGAAGTACATGTATATGCTACAGTATGAACATTTTAGGTAGCCATGTTGTCTATACAAACACTGTATTCTGAAATGTGTTATTAATAGCATAACTTTTTAAAGGTTTGTCTTTTCTATCTTTGCATGTCTTTGTATTATTTATATAATTTATGTAAATGTTCTATAAAGCCATAACCTGACTGTTGGAGAAAATGAATATGTTTTTAAAAATACTTTGTGTTCAAATTATGGACAAATCTAATAGCCTTTTGAAATGTGATCCCCTGCATCTGAGGAAGTTACTGACAGATCAAGAACTAAGTTAAGCAGAATTCTTTAATTTGGAGAATCACTTACAATTATACTTAATAATAATAAAGTAGTGAAGTTTACAGATGGAAGCTGGTCTTGAGTAAAAAACAAGACATTACCAGACATCGCCAGGAAGCACCTGTCTACAGTCTATAAATGGACTGAGGGATAAAAGAGGAAGCATTAACCCTGCACATGTCTGACTAGTAACAGCTTTGCACTTCAAGTGCAATGTTACATCTCAAAGACAAGTCACAAGCAGACATTTGCTACTGATCTTAGTTTTTGAAATGATGAATTTGTGCTCACTGGCAAGAAATTGTGATCACAACTTTTTTCTCTGGGATGGAAAGAAATGGAATCCCCCCAGACCAAACAAGTGACCTCTATGTTGTCTTTATTCAATGATCATATAAAATTCACAATAAAATCACATCCTTGCCCATCCAAATCCTAATGAATACATTAAAGCATAAAAGCTTGGTGCCAAAGAAAATAATAAAATGTACATAGCTTTGCTATATATGTATATGTATATAGAATCATAGAATCATAGAATAATTAGGGTTGGAAAGGACCTTAAGATCATCTAGTTCCAACCCCCTTGCCGTGGACAGGGACACCTTACGCTAAATCATAACACCCAAGGCCTCATCCAACCTGGTCTTGAACACAGCCAGGGATGGAGCATTCACAACCTCCCTGGGTAGCCCATTCCAGTGCCTCACCACCCTAACAGGAAAGAATTTCTTCCTTATATCCAATCTAAACTTCCCCTGTTTAAGTTTTAAGCTGTTAGCCCTTGTCCTGTTGCTACAGTCCCTAATGAAGAGTCCCTTCCCAGCATCCCTATAGCCCCCCTTCAGATACTGGAAGGTTGCTATGAGGTCTCCATGCAGCCTTCTCTTCTCCAGGCTGAACAGCCCCAACTTCCTCAGCCTGTCTTCATACGGGAGGTGCTCCAGTCCCCTGATCATCCTCCTGGCCCTTCTCTGGACTTGTTCCAACAGTTCCATGTCCTTTTTATGTTGAGGACACCAGAACTGCACACAGTATTCCAGGTGAGGTCTCACTAGAGCAGAGCAGAGGGGCATTTTGCCAGCTCCTTCAGGACCCTCGGATGGATCTCATCAGGTCCCATGGACTTGTGCACATTCAGATTTTTAAGATGGTCTCAAACCAGTTCCTCTCCTACAGTGGGCCCAAGGTCTTCATTCTCACAGTCCCTGCATCTGCCTTCCAAGACTTGGGTGGTTTGGTCAGAGCCTTTGCCAGTGAAGACCGAGGCAAAGAAGTCATTCAGAACCTCAGCCTTCTCCAAATCCAGGGTAGCCAGTTCTCCCAAGAGCTTCCTGAGGGGGCCTGCATTCTCCCTAGTCTCTTTTTTATTTGCTATGTACTTGTAGAATCCCTTCCTGTTATCTTTAATACCTCTAGATAAGTTTAATTCTAACTGGGCCTTAGCTTTCCTAACCTAGTCCCTAGCTTCTCGGACAACATCTCTCTACTCTTCTCAGGACACCTTTCCTTGCTTCCACTTATTATAAGCCTCTTTTTTCATTTGAATTTTCCTCAGGAGCTCCTTATCCACCCAAGGAGGTCTCCTGGCCCTCCTGCTGCACTTCTGGTTGGGATGCAACACTCCTGAGCTTGTAGCAGGTGATCCTTGAATATCAAACAACAGTCTTTGGCCCCCCCTGCCCTCTAGGGCTGTATCCCATGGAACCTTACTAAGCAGGATCTTGAAGAGGCCAAAGTCTGCTCTTTTGAATTCCAGGGCAGTGAGCTTTCTGCACGCTCTTCTCAGTGTCCTGAGGATCTCAAATTCAACCACCTCGTGATCGCTGCATCCAAGGCTGCCCTGGAGCGTCACATTTCCAACGAGCCCTTCCCTGTTGGTGAGCAGAAGGTCAAGCATGGCACCTCTCCTTGTCGGCTCCTCTATTACTTGCAGAAGGAAGTTGTCTTCTACACAATCGAGGAACCTCCTGGATTGCTTGTGCCGGGCCATACCGTCCTTCCAACAGATGTCAGGGTGGTTGAAGTCACCCATGAGAACAAGGGCCTGCGAGCGTGAGGCTTTTCCTATCTGTCTATGGAGTGCTTCATCCCCAGGTTCTCCTTGATCAGGTGGTCTGTAACAGATCCCCACAGTAATGTCTCCCATAGCTATATTCCCTTTAACCCTGACCCACAAACTCTCTGTGGACTGCTCACCTGCTCCCCAGACAGAGTTCCATACTCTCCAGCCTATCCCTAACATAAAGGGCAACTCCCCCTGCCAGGCCTGTCTTTTCTAAAGAGCCTGTAACCTTCCATTCCAACACTCCAGTCATAGGAGCCATCCCACCATGTTTCTGTGATGCCTATTATATGATATCTATATCATACTATATTATATTATATATATCATATTATATCATACCCCCGTAAACATGCACACATCTCTAATTCCTGTATATATATAGCTGTGTATATATATATGTATATACTGGTGAAGATTTGGAGGGTTTATTTCCCTTGTTTATCTCCTAGAATGTATTAAAAGATTAATATTTTACTGTTCCCGAATCAGAAGATACTGTGGAGGACTGGAATAAACTCTAAATAAGGAGTCAGTCCCCAAAAGATGAATTCCAGAAATCATTAAGAATGCATAACTGTGTAGGAGGAATGCAAGTTTACAGAAACATGGAACCAATGTGTCCTGATGCAATCAGGATTGTTTTCTGCACTGGCTCACAGCTGACTTCCAATGCCATTTTAACATCTCAGTGCAGATCTCATACCCAGATCTTGGGTGTCTTCCCCTCTTAGGCAAGAACTGCATATATATGCATGCCTGAAAGGACTCCTTGGAAGCCCTAGAACCTACATTTGCTCTTTCTATCCTAGCAGGGTGTACCCTTAGTTCCTCCTGGATCACAGCTCAGCCCACGTGCATGTATCACTTTGTGCTCCTCTCCTGCTGCCAAGGGGACAGCACATCTCTAAGGTTTGCTGATTCTACCACATTCTCTGGCAATAGACAGCTTGAACAGTAAAACATATAGTTGGTTTGCTTACATGAAGACAAAGGATTGAAAACAAAAGGTTACAAATAAAGCAATTTTAGTGCTTTCTTTTGCATGCCTTCTCAATTGTTCCAACATATTTCATGGAGAATGCTGCTCTGGGGGTTAGCAGTGAGAGGTCTGGAAGTCCAGGTCTCTTGCGTATATTCTGTTATCTGAGTACTGAATAACTTTTCTCTGTTTTCCTGCTTAGATGTACTACACTGAGTTTCTCCTTGATTCACTGCAAATGGAGTATTGAAGGCTGGGAGAGAGGGAAGGTAAAAGGGTAATGGTCAGGAGGAGATATATTGTCTTTGCCATTTTCAGTTTTTCACTCTGCTCTCTGATACACCTGCTTTGCTGGATGCCTTTGTGTTTTAACTTATAATGCTATTTTTCATGCCTAAATTGTTGTGGGTAGTTTCTTCCAGTTTTGTTTTTTCTGTTTTTTTTTTAATTTACATTATTAAGATAATACTTGCTGAAACTTCTCCATAATATCTGTGCAGCTGATGATCTCCCATGCCATACTAATTTTCTAAACAGATTGCATAAAGGCATTTTAATGAACTTACTTAGAACAGACAGAGGAAGTTTACATTTGATACATCCATGTAAGTGGAAGCCACATGTCTTTTTCAGTATTTATTCTTGGGGTTCATGGTCTAAACCACTGTTTTCCCTTAGCTCCCTTGCTCTCATTTTCCAGAAGGGGAATATAATCAAATGATTATATTGGGTGATATTTGAAAAAATTGAGAAGCAGTTTATGTATGTGGTTTTGTGGGGGATAATAGCTTTAAAAATGTATTAGTACGAGCAGGAATGGAATTTCTTCTGCATGGAATAAGGTACTGTCAGAGAGTTCCCAGATGACTACATTTAATTATGGTATGGCACAGCTAAGCTTAGCTTATCACATCCTGTGTCTCTTCCTGCGCTTCTGTGGAAATATTAAGTAAATTCATATAAGGTACTCCAGGCAGGAGCACGCAGAAAAGATAACTAGAAACCTTCTGGTCAGTTTGAGCATCCAGAAGTTTCCTCTGCTGTGTTGTTTAATGGAGATGTTTTCTGGATTCTGTATGTGACTCTCAGTGTTACATACAGACAGCAGGCAGGAAACTTCAGTTAAACTACAGATGTTGATTTAGAAGGTGATTCATCTCAATAAATTAACCAAAAGCTGACAACAAGGAGATCCATGAATTCTGTGGGTAAAGGTTTCATGTAACACCTGTATGGGTGAAGAAATCACCATTAGATGAATTGTTAGTCATGGGACACACATTGTGAGATGCTTGTTGTAAGGTCTAAAAAGTACGAAAGCAACGTAAGCTACAAGAACACGTCTCTTGTTTTAGTGATCATATTACTGTATCTGCTCCTTGCAAATTAGTTGCATACTGACAAACACTGTAAAATTCAGTGATTCTGCAGCAAGTTGAATATAATTTTAAATATTTCATTCTCATACACACCCATATATATTATAAATATGTTCTGTATGGCAAACAGAAAAAAATCTTTGTGTGTGTTTGTACATGTAATTATATATACAGATGCACAGATCCATACAAATAGACATGTAAATATTTTGGTTAATGAAATATGGTTTTGAATCTTTCTTGATGAATAAGTTGGACTAATAGTTATGTTTTAGGTTTGCATTGCCTTAAATGTATCCTTTTCAGCTGAAGGAGTTTATCACTCTGTGAGAAGGCTGTGCCTCCTGATCTTGAATATCTTGATAGCTTCAATTTACGAGGGGATGTCATTCACAATCACACTGTCTTTTCTGGTACGAAGTTCAGCATTACTGTTTGGTGATGTGTAAACAAAGCTTCAAGCTTTATCTTCCATTAATGAAATTGAAATGAGTTAATATAAAGACAAGTGAGAAAGCCAGAATCTGTCAATATTAATTCTTTCTTTATTGCTTCTGGGGTTGAAATGAATGAAAATGTCCATTATCATCAATTTACTTTGATTTCTTTACTTTCCCTAGTGACAATTATTTTTTAATCAAATTTTTTTTTGACATTGAAAATTTCTAAAATTAGTACAAAAATAACTGAAGAGGTGGTCAGGCTTAGGAGGTTATAAGCATAATGGTTTGTTGTGGTTTGTTTTGTTTCCAGAGAATGCAAAGTCATGTAGTATCAACAGAAGGTAGGTCAAGAGGACTGTATTAGTATGTTGGTGGTTAACGTTCCTGGTTTTAAAGCAAACCCTAATTTCTACAGGTTTAATGGCAAATATTTGTTACCATTTAATATTCATGGAAATTTAGAAGAATGCTTGAAATAAATTGAACCCATTAATGATGGGATGGAAGTCAGTCTTGCATTGTGAGGATTTTGTCAAAAAATTATTTTGAATTCCTCATTTATCTTTGGTACAAACCTTAAGCCTTCATCACTCTTTTTCTTCTGCAAGTTCAAGGATGCCCTCGATTTCCTCCTTGAGAGAAGCCTTCACTAGCACACTGCAACAGACTAGTCTGAGCAAAAAGCAGCCTGTTGGAAGGAATTTGAGTGTTCATGTGCTGCTGCTTTTGTGAACTGGCTGCAGCAGTGTCCTGCTCCTTTAGTATGAGAGAGCCTATTCCATCACACACAGTCCTAATTACGATCTGATGTAAAGGCTCACTGCATTTCAGAGGCTTTCAAATAACTAAACTATGAAGCTTTTCACTACATCCACTTTAAGATCTGTGAAATTGCTGCAGTTCAATGTAGGAGGCTAGGTTTGTACTTTGTAAAGTCCTATCAATCTAGGTATAGGTTTGCAAAAACAAAATGAGAGATGAATAGGTTCTTGTCATTATTTTAGTCAAAGCACAGAGGTTCAGACAGGAATAAGAAGAGGAAATAAAATCAAATAAAAGTGTTTAGCTTTTGACTTAGTCTGAGTTAGAGCTTTTATAAAATTGAATTTTGATAATTTGCTGCACCAAGGTTAAAAGTAATATTATTCTACGAGAATTTGTGAGAAAATATATACTTTAGAAAAGTTGCTGAATCTCCTTGCATCTTTCCCTCTCCTAATAATACTGCAACATCTAAGCCTTTTTGCTGGCAAAAAGAAATCTTTTTGTTCATTCTTATTGTTATGGTTGTCAGTTCAAGTGTCAGTCTAGAGTCCCAGCATGAAAGCTGACCAGGTACCCAGCTATCTAGTTAATTCCACTGTTTCTGCTATCACAGGAGCCTCATTATAATTTTTCTATTTTCTTCAGTAAATTTTTGTTTCATGCTGTACAACTTCCATGCAGAATAGCCACCTTTGCAAAGAAAAGGGGAGCTTAAACCAAGACAGGTGACTGTCTCTGAGATGAATGCCTGACCTGATGGGAGAATGACACATTTAGGACAGAGTAATTAGTTTTTTGTGAATGCAGGAGAATAAATGATTTTTTTTATACTAGTGCTGTCTTTCTGACAGGGACATATGTCATAACTAGTGTACAGAAACACATCCCCAACATATTTTAGTCAAAGCTTGTTTGTGTCAGATAGCTGTAGTTAGAAAGTCAGGCTTCGGAGAAGTGTATGAGCTGCTTGGTAGGCTGATAGCTTTTAGAGATATAAAAGGTGACAGAGATGGCACAAACATATGCAACTGAAAAGAAACCAGCTATGCCTCATATGCAGACCCAAGCAGTGTAACTACTTGGTACACTGCTGTATCTCACTTTTGTGAACAACTGAAGGAAATCATAGACTTAGTAATGCATGAAAAGATTTTGGCTCATGAGATGATGAGAAATGCATTCAGTGACCTTCAAGTGAAGGAATTGGAAGCACTGCACCTTCAGAAACTGGGGACATGAGCAGTGCATTGAGGTGAAAGTGTCAGGAAGGAGGGTTCAGAAATCTAATTTGTCCTTGAAATGCTTGCAATAACTCTGGCACCAGAAAAGGGCACTGGTGGAAACAATTATTCAGGCTTTTTTGCATCTTCCTTTGTGGGAAGACTTTATCTTCAGATAAAGAATCATTACATTATTGTGCCACCACTCAGGCTCTGTTCAGTCTAGAAAACATTGTATGACAATCTTGGAAACATATTTTCATCAACTTCCCTTTTTCCATTTAAAAAATTTGAATGATGCTATAATAAAAAGCAATTGTTGATTATTGCTTGTGCTAGCTTTAAGAGTTGCGTTCAAAGAGTTATATTAGAATAGCATCAGAGATTCTTCCAAAGCAAGCATGAAAAACTAAACTTGCTCCTTCTTAGATGAGATATTATCAGTCTGTTTTAAGCTAAGATGGACTGCTACTCCATTTATTTGTTTTTTTTTCTTGTATTACCACCCATCTTAAACTTACAATCTTAGAGAAAATTTGAAAGATTTACTAGAATCCATCAGTTCACCACAAGAAAACATTTAGAAGGATTTTGATACCTTAAAGGATATTTTACAAGTTATAAATAAAAAAATAAAAAAGCTTCAGAATAAAGAACCATTTGCCCATTGTCCCCTATTGGTTAATCAGACCCTATGGTTCTTTTACTAAGTGTAGACATAGGCAAGATGACTTCTGTATAAAAGTGACAGTGTCTGGTACAGATTTTTTTTTTTGTAGGTGGTTTATATGCATACTGAGTTGTAGGAGTATTTGAAAAAGTCATTTACAAGAATGTCTTCCTTTTCATTTTGTGACAAGTAAATGAATGATGAAGAAGAATGGACCGTGCATTATGGTAACAAAAAGCCCACTTTCCTGTTTGCTTTAGTTTTGGTGGGGTTTATTTTTTTGTTTGTTTGTTTGTTTTGTTTTGTATCAATTACACTAAACTATTTCATTCAGCTTCCAAAATTAAGACAGCTGAAATATCAATAAAGGTGCCTCTTAGATAGCTGATCAAGCCTGGGACATATGGTAAAGAAAATTTTACAAGAAGCTCTAGAAGGAATATGCTTAGAGAAACATTCTCAAACCAATAAATTAATTCACAATTTCCCATTACTCAAAAATGTTTTTTTTTTCTAAAATATAAGAACATCAAATTCACCTACTGCAAAGCATAAGGAAATAAATCACATAAAATTTGAAGTCAAGAATATTTGCATGAATATTCATTGGTGTAAATCTAGTGTACTCCTTTATTTGGGATGGGATGTTGTTCTAGATCTGGATGTAAATAGATTTTGACTGAAAATCTCAAGGGACCTTCATGTTTTATCTTCATAAGCTAGTGAATAATTCTGAACAAAATGGGTTTTCCCTATGTCTCTCCCACTGTGAAGGCAGTATATAGCATTTAATGGAATATGACAAAATTAACTATCAGACCCTAAAAACAACAACAACAACAAAAAAATCAATAAATAGCTTTAAATTAAAAAAAAAAAATAAAATCCTGGGCTTTAAAACCAAAACAAAATGGAAACAGTGAATATTCTAATGGAAATTGCCACTCTTTGCACCAGTGAAATATTGGTATTAGAATATATAAAATTCTACCTTTTATATCATTTTTGACTCGATGCCAGGCTAATATAAAATACTACCAAATATTTTCAGCAGCTACATATCTACACTGTCACCTCTGAAAAGAAATTGCCAGGAAAATGAATCAAGAATGAGAGAAGAATTGAAGGGGAAAATTATAGATTTATGGCACTATAGATCTATATCCCCAGTGCAAATGATCTGAAAACAAAATGAAAATGAAAATTGACTTTGTCCAAGATCTATACATGTGGCTATGCACCACATGCTGAGACTTACCTGAGCTTTACAAATCTGCAGTTCTTTGGGCTTCAACCACATCCCAGAGATGCTGACATTCCCTCCCCTCCATTCACAAAGTACATAATGATAAATAACACTCAGCCTGCTGATACTTTAGAAGAGGTTAGAAGTCTTCTTAAAGGGATTTATAACTCTTCATGACAGTTCAAAAGACAAGAATTACAAAGACAGACATACACAAAAGTTTCTATTAAATAACATATGATGGAGAGTAAAATATTGAGAACAATCAGTAGGTTTTCAACTAGTCAGTCCATTAAAAATATCATAATGCGTTTATGATACCAAAGATAACAACCTCAGGGCCTCAGCATGAGCTCCTTATACTTTTAGTTGAAAAGTTTTCAGCTGTACTCTGTACTCCACTGGTTAAGGAGAGATTTCGGTGTGATATTTGGTGTAGAAATGTGATTTCAGCGTGATCCATGATTCATTATTCAAGACTAAATTCTTTGGCCGCATTAAAAACAAACAAAAAAAAGAAACCTGGCAAGAAGTTCCAGCCCACTTACTTCACTTTAACTGGTAGAGCAGTGAGCCTGACAGATAGGTAGCGTGTTTGTCAGTTTGATTTGTATTATAATGAAAAGTAATTCTACTGAAAAAATGTGTTCTGGTGTTGAACTATAGGATGTCAGACTACGATGACTTTTTGGTGATGATATCATGGCAAAATTAGTTGTCATAAATAAATCCTCAGTCCCCACTTTATTAAATTACACATTTCAGTTGATTTTGTATACTTTTGTCCTGGGTTTAGCAGTAGCAGTCATTTTCTCTTTCTTAGTAGCTGGTGCAGCGCTGTGTTGTTGACTTTCGGCCTGGGAACAGCGCTGTTAACACCAATGTTTTTAGTTACTGCTCAAACATTTACTCTGACCAAGGACTTTGTGAGTCTCATGCTCTGCCAAGGAGGAGGGGAAGCCGGGAGGAAGCAGAGACAGGACACCTGACCTAAACTAGCCAAAGAGCTATTCCATACCACAGCATGTCATGCCTGGGATGTAACTGGGAATTACTGGAAGGGCACTCACTGCTTGGTCGGTCTCGTTTCGGCAGGTGGTATTGTATTCTCTTTGTTATTTATCTTATCATTATTATTATTGGTGGTAGCAGTACTGATTTCTGTTACACCTTAGCTACTTAACTGTTCTTACCTCAACCAGTGGGAGTTGAATTATTTTCAATTCTCCTTTCCATTCCTCTGGGAGTAGGGGGAGGGAAAGAAGGGGGGGAGTGAGAGAGAGACTGCATGGCTGACAGAGTTTAAACCACAACAACTTTGTACTTGTCTATAACTTTCAACGTGAATTAAATGTCCCAATTTATATCAACAAACAACAGGAAGAAAACGGAAATTAACAGCTCTATGCATGTGCTTTGGTACAACAATATAGCCTACTGAGTGACTTTCATAGAATCATAGAATAGTTAGGGTTGGAAAGGGCCTTAAGATCATCTAGTTCCAGTCCCCCTGTGATTGGCAGGGGCGCCTCATGCTAAACCATGTCACCCAAGGCTTCGTCCAACGTGACCTTGAACACTGCCAGGGATGGAGCATTCACAACCTCCCTGGGCAGACCATTCCAGTGCCTCACCACCCTAACAGGAAAAAATTTCTTCCTTATATACAATCTAAACTTTTAATGGTTTTAACCCTTTACCCCTTGTCTTGTCACTACAGTCCCTAATGAAGAGTCCCTTCCCAGCATCCCTATAGGCCCCCTTCAGATACTGGAAGGCTGCTATGAGGTCTCCACACAGCCTTCTCCAGGCTGAACAGCCCCAACTTCCTCAGCCTATCTTCATACCGGAGGTGCTCCAGTCCCCTGATCATCCTCGTGGCCCTTCTCTGGACTTGTTCCAACAGTTCCATGTCCTTTTTATGTTGAGGACACCAGAACTGCACACAATACTCCAGGTGAGGTCTCACGAGAGCAGAGTAGAGGAGCAGGATCACCTCCTTCGACCTGCTGGTCACGCTCCTTTTGATGCAGCCCAGGATACAGTTGGCTTTCTGGGCTGCAAGCGCACACTGCTGGTTCATGTTCATTTTCTCTTTGACCAGCACCCCCACGTCCTTCTCCGCAGGGCTGCTCTGAATCTCTTCTCTGCCCAACCTGTAGCTGTGCCTGGGATTGCTCCCACCCAGGTGTAGGACCTTGCACTTGCCATGGTTAAACTTCATGAGGTTGGCATCAGCCCACCTCACAGTGCGTCAAGGTCCCTCTGGATGGCATTCCTTCCCTCCAGCGTATCGACCGAACCACACAGCTTGGTGTCATCGGCAAACTTGCTGAGGGTGAACTCAATCCCATGTCAGCAACAAAGATATTGAACAAGACTGATCCCAACACCTATCCCTGAGCGACGCCACTTGTTACTGGTCTCCAGCCAGACATTGAGCCATTGACCACAACTCTTTGCATGCAGCCATCCAGCCAGTTCTTTGTCCACCAAGTGGTCCATGTATCATAATGATGTCTCTCCAACTTAGAGACAAGGATGTCATGTGGGACAGTGTCGAATGCTTTGCACAAGGCCAGGTAGATGACATCAACTGCTCTACTCCTGTCTATCAGTTCCGTAGCCCCATCATAGAAGGCCACCAAATTGGTCAGGCAGGATTTCCCCTTAGTGAAGCCGTGCTGGCTGTCACCAAGCACCTTGTTGTTTTTCATGTGCCTTAGCATGCCTTCCAGGAGAATCTGCTCCAAGATTTTGCCAGGCACAGAGGTGAGACTGATTGGTCTGTAGTTTCCCAGGTCATCCATTTTCCCCTTCTTGAAAATGGGGGTTATATTTCCCTTTTTCCAGTCATTGGGAACTTCACCTGACTGCCATGATTTCTCAGATATGATGGCCAGTGGCTTAGCATTCGCCAGCTCCTTCAGGACCCGTGGATGGATTTCATCAGGTCCCATGGAGTTGTGCACGTTCAGGTTTTTAAGACAGTCTCAAGCCAGATCCTCTCCTACAGTTTTCCTAGGGTCTTCATTCTCACAGTCCCTGCAACTACCTTCTAAGACTTGCGTGGTGTGGTCAGAGCCTTTGCCAGTGAAGACCGAGGCAAAGAAGTCATTCAGAACCTCAGCCTTCTCCAAATCCTGTGTAGCCAGGTCTCCCGAGAGCTTCCAGAGGGGGCCTACGTTGTCCCTAGTCTGTTTTTTATTCGTTACATACCTATAAAATCCCTTCCTGTTATATTTAACCTCCATAATATTCCAATAACAGCTCAGTGTCTGTCAGCACTGAAGGGAGAGGAGACCACCAAAAACTCTGCAGAAGAGGCTGATGGTACAATTTAAAAACATGGCATGCTGTCCAAATTTCATATGATTCCTGAATGGTTAAGTTGCCAACTTGAATATTTTCTAAGTCACATATTTCTGTGAAAAAAAAGTATGTGAAATAACAGAGAAATTTCGGGGATACTTAATGCTTTCAGGGGAAGTCTGGAAAACAATATTCATAACATCATAAAATCACAGAATAGTTTGGGTTGGAAAGGACCTTAAGATCATCTAGTTTCAACCCCCATTGCATTGTTCAGGACACTGACAGACACCTGGTTTGTGCAGCATTTGCTTCCTATGTAAAACAGTCCTCTTTCTAACATATGTGTGACATATAATTAATCTAGTTTATGCCAGAGTTGCTTAAAAGTGTAATTCTTTATATCTTTTTTCCCAAACAAACATATCAATAACAATGAAAATTAATGTAATTACATTTCAATTATTCATAGCCAATCTATTTGTTATACTAAGTAGTCTTTATTTCCTGCGATGTAACTTTCACTACAGGCTAAGTTAACTTTAATCATCTTACATTGCTAAAAGCATACACAGCAGCATTTAGCACAAAAACTTGTCTGATTTTTAAATTAAATTTAAACAGCTCTCCATCTTGAGACCTGTTTATGTTCCATGTTTATATTCCCATTGTCTTGACTGGATTAAAATATTGCAATGAAGTAAAATAAAAATACAACAATAAAATATCTCTCTCTTCCAAGCTGCTTGTAGCCTGTCTTAATTAAGGCTCACCTTTCCCATGGCATTTTTGGGAAACTACCTAATGTACTGATTTCTACACTAGGAGAATCTACTATGGTAGCTTATGATATTGGTTTAGCAGCACCTGGGAACGATGTTTGCTTTTAGTCAGATATGACTGGAACTCATCATAAATGTGTTTATTACGCAAAAGAGAAAAATAGTCTCTGAACTATTGGGTTGTTGTTTTTTTCTTTCTCTGTTAGCACCACACCAGCACATTTATCGACATTCATGTAATATTCCTCATTATTTTTTTCCCCAGTACAAAGCCCTCTTTTAACAATAAGAATTTATGAAACATTTCAGGAACTTCAGCTATAGGAAATTGACTACTTGAACTATAAACTTGTATATTATCAGTCTACATTGAACAAAGAGAATATTTTAATGCAAAACCATTCTGCATGTACATAAACAGTCTGATACATAATTGACTGCATAAGCATAACCATATCCACTTTTTTTTAATGCATGAAGTAGGAAGCATAGTTTAGCATTGTTGTCATTAAGTTCCTTCTGGTCAGCCAGTTCTCTGTGGGGCATAGTGGAGTTGTTTAGAGTTGCTAAGTCTATGTTAGAACAAAGAAAACCCACCACAAAACTATGGGGCTGCAGAAAACATCTGGTAGGATTACAGTTCATTGCCAAATATCAGTATAGTAAAAAATCCCAACATAACCTGAAATAATGTAGCCAAGCTCTCTTCAGTGCATAGGTTCAAGTTAAACCTGACTGATGCATGCTCAGATTTATGAATTCTTTAAAGGTCCAGTAAGTTGGAACTCATTTGCAATTGAAATAAAGTGTTATTTGAAAGTCATTCTCTAAAAAGGGGGAAAAAATGAAGAAAGAAGAGCTTCTTTGCCAAAGAGACTCAGGCAATTAATTAAACTTCTTCTGGAAACAGTGTAAGAGCTTACAAATAAATAGTGGTTATTATCAGGACAAGAGCAGCAGTGACAGGACAGCCACATTACTTTCCAGTGACAAATAAATTGATTTTTTGAAGTTGTTCAAAGCATAATATTATAACAGCAGTTGGTAGTTTAATAAGGAAGAAGCCCAAATTGTCTCATTAGCAGACTGTGGTTGCTCCTGCCCATTTCCTTTTTTTTTTTTCATCTTTTAGCTTCTTGAGTAGAAAGGCCAGCTCTTGCTCTAATAGAAAGTAGGATTTTTCAAGGTTTCACTTTAAATTACTCTACAGGAAATTATTCCAGAAAATGGATGTGGAGTCTGTCTACCCTGTTTACCAGTTACCTGTATAGTTTAGGATGTACTATAGATGAAGATATTCCTACTATTTTGTGATTAAAAAATAGGGAGGGGAACAAACACGAGTGATAAGTATCAGAAATATGTGTGCTGTCAATGGAGGAGGAACATTGAATTTCAGGATTCTGCCACTGACTGTCAGTCCACTTTTGTAGAAAGTATTTCATCAGTGCTTTTTTTAGTTTACTCACTTTCCAAAAACAGTAACACTGTGTAAAGAACTTTCTACAGCGACCATGGGTTATTTTTGCATTGTTCAAAGAATGGAGTTTGCCAGTATTCTTTCAGTGCTTTGAATCAAGGTTGTCAAAAGTTCTGCATCACTACAACCATTTCATAGTAGGATTCATCATGCTTTATCTACCTAATAAGTTAGATGTCCAATCGTCTACTTTATTTACTCCTATGGTTAACAGGAAATCTGTGTTATTTCCACACTGCCAATATTAGACATTTATGCAGAATAGGATGAATGCTGTGTGGTGGTGCCTCTTTCTCCCACTCTCTATAGAAAGGCCCCAGACAATTAGCTTAGACTAAACACGTAATCTTAAAATTTCAAATAAGGTGAATACGGTGATTAGTTCAGGTGAGACAGCTATGATGTCCCGAATGCTTTTTGTCACTGTTTGGAATTTATTTTGTTTTGTGGTTACAAGACATGCTGATCACTGTAAACCAGGCTTTCTGTATCCCCAGAGATGAAGGTATGTGCCTGCTCTGCCTAGAGAAAAATCTCTTTACCTAGATTACTCATAAAGTGTGAGATTTCACCAGATTTTTGTGTGAAAATGCACTGCAGCGGTAAGGAGAATGGAGACTTGAAATGTAATGAGGGAATAGGTTTTCCACAGGACAAGAACTCTTCAGCTTATGAGTTTCTTGAGGCTGAGAGCATTGTTAACTGCAGGATCATAATTAATTGATAAAAATTGTTTTTATCTCTGAAATAAAACTTAGAACATCTGTCCCCTCTTTCAGAATTTACACAGCAGCTAATAACATTACTCTTAACACCATATTTTCTAAGAAGACCAACCTGTCTTTTAGATTTAGAATTTACTAATGTGTTTGCCCTGTTTTCATTATCTTATATTAATTTTTATTACACTTCTTTCATTTTATTATATTTAAGCCTTAAATCAATAAGAATCATAAAAGCTGTGTGATTTGAGATTGGAGGAGCTGTCCAATTTTACTAGCTTCTTTGATGATATGATCTAAACCGTAAGCTATTATCACCATTATAGCTATAAGAAAATTTTATTTTTTGGTTTAATGGTGTGGTATGTTTCTTTATTTGGAGAATGACTATTAAAAATTCAGTATGGCAGTGTGGATTGACAAGCTTCATTTTGCGGTATTAAATTTAATTATACAAAAACTAATCTGTTCCATTAGAACTCTAGGGGTAACATAAAGTACTTTTAACTTTGATGTCTGCTGTAACTCTTGATGAAACATAAAAGTTAACAGTTTAAGTAGGACTTTTATTTCTTTAAAGAAATACTACAGCTCAGAAGAATTTTGTGACCTATTTGTGTAAGCAGAAACAATTCTTAGAATTCCAGAAAACAGATGATTTGGGGATAAGAAAAAAGTCAGTGAGGTGTGTGCTTTAACAAATACACTGACTAGTCCTTTTTCGGTTAAAACTCAGTCAACAGATATTACAAAAAATTAATTTCTAGAATCCCATTTAAATCTCCCTCAAAATTTGGGAGTTTTTATGCCTGTATTTTATTTAAGGTCTATCTGGATTGGCTAGGTACTAACATAAATGCTTGCCAAGCAGAAGAGGTAGAGCGAAATGACAGAATGCACCTCCAAAGCTGAAAACCCTATGCATATATGCTAATTTTGCCACAGGGACTACTATAAGGATATGACTAAATGACAAATGAAGTAGTGCTCTATGTTGTCTGGGTATTTCTGGCTGATAGAAATGCTCAAGTTATTTAATAATTTTAGAAAGGTTTCAAAAAATCACAAAGCATTTGTTATATTTGGCATACCTCTAACTGCTCATACATTCCTATCTATTCCCAGCTGAGAATACTAACACAGTAGTATTAAGAGTGTTAGCACAATAACATTGCAAATGTCAGCAAGAGCTGCTTGAGTGGTCTTTTGCTTTGTGTTGTTATAGGAATCCAGCCTTAAATAAGTCAGCCCAGTAGGAAAGCTTTCTTGAGAGGGTCTCAGACACTCTTCTAAAGGAGCTAAGTGTTTTGAAGGTCTGGTTTATTAGCATCTGTCACTCTGTCTAGTTTTTGGTTTTGCTTTAATTAAAAAAAATGGTGTTCAGGCATGAACAGTGTTACAGAGATAGTATTGATGGTTGTATATAAGTGCCTGAGGTTTATTTGGATGTCAGTTACAATTCTTTATGTTACCATTTCATAGATGATCCTAATTGCAAAATACACCAAGAGCATGACATATAGGAATCCTCAACCTTGAGTCTCACTACATTGTCAGATATAAACACCTTTCTTTCACACATGAGAAATTAATATTTTAGTATGCTAAATGCTAACCCCAGCAAATGGTGAAAATAATCTCAATAATATTGATACTAATACTTCCATGGATAGAAAAGAAGGGTCATAGATTATCAAATTAATTTTGATGGTTTAGTTCTTGTTGGACAGATTAGATTCTTAATAGTAAAATGAGCTAATGACTGATCATTACTATCTTTACTTTTTTTACATTATCTGGTAAAACTAAATGGGAACAGATTTGTTTATTCCTAAAATAAATATTTCAGGTTGGCCTGGATTAATAAAAAGACTGGACAGCTCTTTTTATTAATATATCCATACATAATATAACAAAACATGACAAAATAGTTCTTCACTAAGGTGGAAGCCTTTTAGAGCCGGGCAGTAGTTCACTGTAATAAATAAAATTTGTCTTGAGACCCTGAAGGTGAACGCCTCAGATCACGAACACTGAGGTCTGATTTTTGTTCTGAGCTGTTGCCAGCAATGCAGCCATTTGAATGCCTGTGGGATTCAGCTGGTTCTTTCACAATATATTAAAGGTTTGCATAGTGGATGTAAAACAATGTTTCTGAAGTAGTAAAGGTCAAAGGAAGCTCCTTTTCCAAGAACTTCAATGAAGATGTCCTTGTTCTGTCCCTACAGTTCAGCCACTCTGCTCATCCTCTTCCTCTGGTGTCCCCCAAGATTGTCAGTTTGTCACACATGGTTCTGCTTTCCCACTGCAGTCCCTCAGAGGAAATGCCTTAGGAGTCCTGCACCTTTGCAGGACCTGGAGAGGTGACCTGCTCATTAGCTTCCTCTTCCATGCAGCTGTTTCGTTGCTGCAAATTAAAGGAGATTTTTATAAAGGTTGCATTTCAGCAACTTTTGAAAGAAAAATAAATGTTTACCTACTTACCTGAGCCTGTGAAAAGGTAACTAAGCTAAGTTTAAATTACCATATGATTTACTTTTGATTTACTTTTAAGTAATTATCCTAAGTGTGAGCTCATGCAGGCAGCAGAAATGCATTTATTCAGGCACTTATGTGGTAATGGAGGAACGAGTGGCTCATATGCCTTTTGTGATGACAAGCTGGCCCAGGGAAAGCAGCATGTGGCTTTCCAGTAAAATGCTGTCTGTTGTATGTGTGTGCAGAGGAAAGGATGCAGAGCATGGAGCTCTGGGAAAAGGCCCAGTGCCACAGGGAGGACCTGGGGCAGCTACTGCCTCATTGCTCCATACTTGAGTAACGTGGTTTTACCTGGAGTCACATACGGGTGTTCTGTAACTTCCTCCCTGTGGCACCACTGTATTTGGTTTCATTGGTATTCATCTACTGTATTTAAATAAAGTGGAGGAAGGATTGCTTGTTTCCTGGGGGGAGTTAGCAAGAGACCGTAAAAGTCCCAGCAGAAAGATTTGCAGGTCCAGTGTTGAGCCTTGGGAGTACAAGGAGGTCTTGATGGCAGAAGTGGCCTGAGGACTGGGGGGTGTGGAGCAGAGCTTGCTATGGCTCAGAAAAAGGTTTGAAATTACTAAAAGAAACAGTGGGAGCAATGCCTTGAAGGACAGTGAATAAAGGAGCAGTATAGACACCTTTTGCACCTATTCAGTCCTTCCTAGCCACTTTGAAATTTCTCTGCTTAAGAAGTTAACTATTCTAGCACATATTCTCACAAAACCTGAGTTTAAAGTTTCAAAGTCTTCTGATCTTCTTTGAGGCTCTCACTGATGTAAGCTCCTGACATTCTGCTCTGTGACATGAACATAAGATTTCAAGTGTGGTATTTTCAGCTAAGAATATTATCACCATTGGTAGCTGTATAACACCAGAAATTATCATAAGATTTTAGCAAATTAGGAGTAGAAATATGTTCCTGCATTGTTAATCTTCACTGTATGTTAGCAATACACAGATGAGTGAGCTAGACTTGTAAATCTGTTTTGTAAATCTTCAGCAGAGGAATCAAATGCAAATTTTATTACTTTTAATATATTTTTATTATATTGTTAAACTGCTAATCAGATTAAAGGAGTTAAAAGTATTGAAAAAATTTATTTATTTACTTCTGGATTCTATGTTATGAAATTGCACTTAAGTGAGAAAGATATGATTGATTGGCAGTGGGGAAAAAAAGTGACATCATGAGTGAAGGAGTGTCAAAGAGAACATATCCTGCATTACAGATTCTTGATGGTGGGACAGCCATATACAGTATACATATATATATATACACTATACTATGTAGTATAGTATATAGTACAATCATTACTAACTGTATTTCTAGGCTGAACAAAATGAGGTTGGAAATGGAGTTTGAGGATCAAAACAACAGTTTCCCTGACCTCACCTAAAGGAATAATGTACACATGGGAAGCTGAAAGGCCTGTCTCCAAAGCAGTTAATCTATTAAACATCTGAAACATAGCAACATGTTATTAAAAAATAAACAGTTAGACATCCATGGAGCTGTGTCCTGTATTTTTTTCCTGCCTGCATTTAGATGAATATAAGAAAAGAAGAAATATTTATAAAGCTTTTACTGAAAATGTGTGGCAGAGCTTCTAAACTATTTTCTGATATATGACCTGCCATTTAGAGTGATTGCATTCCTTACGGAGTAGAAGAACTTTAAAAGGGTAAGGGAAATAAAAATTATGTATAATCTATATGCTTGAGATGCAAGCATAAAAAAACACAAAGTGCATATATGTAGATAAAGCCATAGGTTCTCTTCTACTGTAGTTCTCCATAAGCTTTTAGATGATCTCAGCCAGAATATTTCCCTCTGAGTTATAACTCTGTGAACTGTGTTTAAGGATAAAGTGCAGTAGCACATCTTTTAATGTGTGTGAATGAGGGAACAGTCAAATATATATTATTCAAGGTCTAGGAGATGTTTTTTCTGAAGTTTGCCTTTTGACAACTGCTAGAAGAGTAGTTGTTGACAATAATGTTGTAAAAGAATAAATATGCACCAGCCCCTGGTGTTTACCTGGGGCTAGCGTACAAATGTTCATAAAGGGAAGAAAATATGGAAAATCTTCCAGAAGCAAAAATGCCTCTTCCTTTCCCACTCTGTTGTGGTGACTGTGGGAGGAAGGGATCATGACCCTGTTCTGGTCTATGATTTCACATGTAAGGGAGCTGACAGGTACACTCATGTGAGTAAATTCAAGTCATGTTTCAAACTGTTACTGCTGCAGAGCTTTTCATGTCCTGTCCTCTGGATTGCATTCCTTCTTTCTTTAACTATGTGTGATTCAGAAGTTCTGTACAGGCTGCATTTGCTAAAAGGTGACCTTCATGGTACAAATGCATAGAAAAAGCAAAAAGATCCCCCTTTTTGTGGGGTAGCTTGCCAGAAACACACAGTGCAAGCAGGCTGAAACATGGGGGACCTGGAAAGAAGTGGATTTGACCCTTCAGTGCTTTAGAGAGCTAATGTCACTGACCTAAATTATGCTGGTCCAGCGAAGCTCTAACTTTATTTGGGATGATGGCCCTGAAGGGGAGACCATGAATTTCCTCTGCAACATGGAAAATGTTTGGATGTGGGATCTCACATACTTGCAAATATCTTTTATTTATTCCTTATCACTCTGGATTTCTGTAAGGTTTTACTTCTTCAGCTACAGAGGCAAGGCTTTGGTCCTCCTGCCTTTTGGGACATTTAACTTGCTGAAATGAAAATGTCACCAAGATGGAAAATGAAGTACTTAATAAAATTAACTCTCTTTTTATTTCTTTTCCAGAAAGTATTTAGCTCATTACAAATTGCTGCAGAAAGACTTTTATTGTAGATACTTTGAGAAATATGGTTATTGCTTGCAATTTACTGTTTGTTAATTATTTTATCCAGAGTTCTCTAATTAAAAGCTTCTGTCCTTTTCTACCTCTAGTGACTCAGATAAAGCAGATAACCATAAAATAAGTTTTAATGAAAAGTATAGAATCCAATAAGTCAAGTGTACTTTACCACTAAAAGAATGCGATAAAGACTAGTTGAGATAAACATTCTCTGTGTTTTCATTATGGTATGCCCAGAAGGACAAAAAAGATGAAACAACACCATCTGTTTATAGCTGAATTTTCTATTATTAGAAAAATAATTGTGGTGACCCCAAGATCACAATACAAAAGAGGCAACAGAAAACTTACTGTTTGCTTCTTCTACTACTTCAGCCTTGGCTTTTTTAGAGCCAAGAAAATAGTGTCTCTTGTTTGTATCCTCTTATGGTGTAAACGTTAACCACAGGATCACAGTGATAATCTGCTGTACCACAGAATGGAAAATCATTCTTCTTAATATATCCCAGCCAATTATGTACTCCCATAGCCTACTAAATCATAATGCACTCTACCACTGTCTCCTCTCCCTACCCCTCCTTTTAATAGGATGTAAATATGCAAGGAGCTGTGAACCTATATAGGGATTCTTTCTAAAGGATCAAGAATTGGGACTTCTTTATGCTCAGCTCTAATTCAATGTTTGATGCCTGTTTTCTTCTTCTTTTTTTTTTTTTTTACTGTATTTATCATTAATAATGAACTCATCAGTTACAGTGGTTTAGTGAGTACATAATTCTAATGGCATAAATGGAACTGTCAGGTGCTTAAATCTGTACAAAACTCTGAGTGATTGCAAGATCAAAATCCAAAGTCATGCATCATCCCTGCCTGGTTGAAGCAGGCATACATTTTCTTTCTTAATCTGAAGCACTTATCAACCTCCCTTTGTACCAAGGTACAGGTGAGATTCTAGTGTTAAATTCCAGGGAGACTACAGAAAAAAAATTGATGGTGAGATTTATGGCTGACTGAAAGCTTCTGCTGCCACCTGGGAAAACAACTGGAGAGTTGCCTTTCTTGTCTTTTTCATTCATGTAAGTGTTTCAGAACTAGTGTAGTTTTGTTCCATGTTGAACAGAATTTTTATTTTCCATGTTATGAGCATTTCTTTGAGAGCTGGGTATATTTTGTATTTTAGCCTCTCTCTTATCCTACTGTAAGAGCGGTTTGCCTTTATAATTTTCAAAGTGGTACCTACCATGTAAAGCATTCAAACAAGAATCCATAATGTTTTTTTTTTTAACTCCTTATTGAAACAGTATGGAAGCTCAATCAGCAATCCAGAGTAAGTTATTGCACTGGGTCTATCTGGGATGGAGTTGACTTTCTTCATAGCAGTCCCAGTAGTGCTGGTGTTTGTTGATAAAACAATGTATTGACTACTGATGAGCAGTACTTACGCAACATTTTCTCTTTTCCTCACTCTTCTCCCATGGTGATTAAGATGAGGATGGGCAAGAAGTGGGAAGGGGACACAGACAGAGCGCGTGACTCATACTGACCAGAGAGACATTCCATCCCATATGATGCTGTGCTCCGCCATTAAAGCACAAGGAAAAGAGGAGGAAGGAGGGAAATTTGTGGTTATGCCATTTGTCTTCCCAAGTAATCATCTCCCTGCCAACTGTGGAGAGTGAGCAAGCAGCTGGGTGGGTGTCTAATTGCTGGCCAGGCTCAACCCACCACAGTAATAAACATAGTATAGGTAACAACCATTGGTAGCACACTGAAATGTTTTTAATAAAGTCAGTTAAAATAAATGATTGCAAAACTTCCTTTCTCAAAATATCTTAAAATACAGAATTCAAAGAACAAAGCTAATAAGGTTTTTGATCATAAAGAAATTTCTAGGTACAATTGGTAAGCCTAGGTAGAAAACCTTACTCCAGCACCTATCTTGCACATCTTGCTGACCTTGCAGACATCTCTGTGGCGTTTCCAAAACTTTCCTGGGTACCCAGGGTGGAATCTGCTGCTACTCTGAGCAGCAGAGCTCAATCTGCCACCTAAATCAAGACTCAGAAGTTAAGTTTTCCTGCAGAGCTCTAGCAGGTAGGAAGACACAAAATAAATACAAAAAACCCCAAACCAGGTGCCAAATCAGTCTTTTTCAGATGACATTCTTCTTTGAAAAGCAAACGCAAAGCAATGGTGTTTTTTAGTATGTGTTTTCATGCAGTCCTGGAGCAGTTGTGCAGGAAATGAGGTACCTCAGTTCATATAACACTTTGGCCTGAAGGAAGTTAAGCCTATGTTTCTCACATTCCCAGAGAGCACCAACTGAGCTATAATTTAGACTAGATTTAGGTGAGAGATTACAAGGTGGAGAACATTACTTTTCTATGTTCAGTCAGTAATTTGCCTTTACTTTTTCTCATCTCTTGCTAGTATTGTAACTGCTTATCAGATCTCATGTTTATCTTCAGCTACGCTTGGTCTGTAACCATTTCTATTACCAACATATTCTTGAGGGAATTTCCTATTCCTAGTGCCTTGATACTAACAAATCAGTCCTTTTCTTATGGGCAATGCTGTCCAGAGACTTACCTCACTAAAACGGTTTGAGGGTGCTTAGACAGGTGAAGACTTCAGCCCTGGTGCCTGACCCACCTGAAAGACTGTTTGAAATGAGAACCTGTATGTCTCTCTTTCATGGCTGTTTTCAGATCCTTTCTAGTCTTTGCCTTGAAAACTGGCATATGAGTGATTTGCTCGATATTCACATTTTATTTTTGTTAGGGAGCTGCTCTTTATTGTATAACTTGCTCCCTTTCTCATGACACACATCTACACTGATGTGCTGAATATCCTTGCAAGTACTGGCAGTGATTTTTAAAAGTCCTCACTACTGGTTTTTGATTCACAATTTTCTGTCCTTGAGCATCCTTGTCAAACTTTCCACAGATTAACACTATTGTAATACATTTCTTTTAAAAAATGGGCCTACTTTGCTGAAGTCATGCTGATGCAAAACCTTCTACCTGCCCCTGTCCTATGAGCAAAGTTCCATGACCTCTCTCTGTCATTAAAAGGTATGCTTGCATCATCATTCATGCTGAATATTTCTAGGGCTGGATAGAAGGTTATCAACCCATTGATAATTACAGAGTAGCTGAGTCATTGATCAGGTCATTATGCCCTTCTTCTGTAGAGGAGGTCTAGTAGTCATGGAAAGTATTAATATTTATCTGAGGTGTTTAGTTTAAACTATATGAGATAATCTGAAGGCCTTTATCAATCTATGAACTAAGTGAAGTAAGATCACCGGCTGTACTAGTTTTAGTGGGTTTAGGGTTTAGTTAAGGTATTTTGGAAATCTGCAAATAAGCTTTAGTAGGTGAAGGCATCTAATCATAATTTCAGATACTTTTTAATTTTTATGTAAATTTAGATTAATTCTCCATTTTCATTTCAATAATGTGTTTTGGTCATGAAAATTGGGAGAATTCCCATGCCAGGGAGAAAACTTCAGTCACAGCTCATAATCAACTATAAAACTCAGATCTATAGAAGAACAGTGAGTTTTCTATTTCTCTGCTGCTTGCAGAATTACTTGTTTCACCTAAGTTAAGTTATGTTCTTTGTGTCTAATGTTTATTTAGGTTTCCAAATGTTAAATTTGTTAAATTAATTATAAATTATAAATTATAAATTAGGCTCATTAATCATAGAATACGGAATCATAGAATGGTTTGAATTGGAAGAGATTGTAAAGTTCATCTAGTTCCTACCCTTCTGCCATGGGCAAGGACAACTTTCACTTGCTGAGGGTCTGGACTTTGGTTCACCATTGTAACTGTTATTCCCCCCCTGTACTTTTTTCCCCTCCTTCTTATTATTTTTAATATCAAATATTTGAGGAGCTTGAATCATACTGGGTAATTGAGGTTTACAAAATAAAAAAGTAATGTTCAAGGTTGATTTCTCTGTCCTGCCAAAGTAATCACACCTTAAAAGAAGATTTCAATATACCATTATGCTATACGCACTCTATTAGGAAGCTAAACATTATAGCACTTACTGTGAAAAATTGCTGGGGTGAGTAGCTTGAGAGAGGACGCCTGCAACACCGGAGCGGAGTGGGGCGAGATCAGCGTCCAGGAGCCTCAACTCAGAGCGACAAGAGCCACCGAGAAAGGAGCCTCAAGTCCTCGACAGGACTTGCGCAGGAGCCTGCAGCTCAGCTGACGCGAGCAGCTGACTCACAGGGGGCAGAGCCAGGAGGAGTGGCACCAACTGTGAGCGGTTAAAAACCTGCCCGGGGAGTGTGAGCAGGCAGTTTGCGTGGGCAGGTGAGTGGGGTGTCCGCCTGGTCAAGAGGACTCGCGTGGAGTGCAGGAGGAAGGACTGCTTGCTTGTGCAGAGAGATGTAGACGGACCGATGGACCAGATAGATCATGGTCACCACTCGATCGAAACCTGTAGTGAGGAATAATGTGGGTACCCAGACTGAGCCTTCCTGCAGACATGCGGCTGTGGAGGTCTCTGGCTGCAGTGAATGCCTGAGCCCGGCACTTGTACCAGAGACAGCCAGTGACACCGCTTGTGTGCGGTGTGAGAGAATAAATGATCTGTTCAGGCAGGTGGCTAAACTGAGGGAGGACTTTGAAAGGTTGAGAGACATCAGAGAATGTGAAAGTGAAATAGATTGGTGGAGCCACACCCTAAGGCAAGGGCAGAGGTAAGTGGTTGAACAAGTGATGGATCCCCTTCCCTCCTACCATCAGACAGAAGGAGTAAACTTAAGGGACAAGGAAGTATGGAGGGAGGTCCCTCCTCAAAGAGGTAAGTGAAAACCCTCACAATCCCTTCCTTCCTCCCAGTTGCCCTTGAATAACAGGTATGAGGTCTTGGAACTACAGGGCCAGGTAAATGGTGATGGAGGGGTAGATCTATCTAGTGAGTCACCTAGGGCTTGTCGCTCACCCCCATGCCTTAGAACTTTCTCAGCCAAGAAGAAAAGAAGAGTAATTGTGATGGTGACTCCCTTCTGAAGGGAACAGAAGGACCAATTTGTCGACCAGATCCATCCCACAGGGAAGTCTGCTGCCTACCTGGGGCTCGGACTGGAGATGTTAAAAGGAAACTCTCTGATCTGGTGCAGCCCTCTGACTACGATCCGCTGCTGGTTTTTCAGGTTGGCAGTTATAAAATTATTATAAGGAGGGCAAGGGCAATGAAGAGAGACTTCAGGGCCCTGGGATGGCTGGTTAGAAGGTCTGGAGCACAAGTGGTGTTTGCCTCCATACCTGTTACAAGCAAGGGTGAAGAGATAAATAGGAAGAGTCTGCAGATTAATGTATGGCTACATGACTGGCGCCAAAGGCAGGGTTTTGGGTTTTTTTAATCATGGGCTGCTATATGAGACACCTGGTTTGCTGGTGGCAGGTGGGATACACCAGTCCCAGAGGGGGAAAAGGTTTTTGAGGCAGGAGTTAGCAGGGCTCATTGACAGGGCTTTAAACTAGGTAGGAAGGGGAGATAACTGGGCCTGTTGGGGACAAGCCCAAGAGAAACATGCTAGGGCTTGAAGGATAGTGGACTAGGGAGAACTCTCAATCTCTTGTTTCATTTGAGGGAAAGGGTAGTTGTTTAGACCCTGTCCTGCAGGGGAAAAAGGGTACCAGGGCAAGAGCTAGCAGAGCTCACTCACAGAGCATTAGGTTAGATTCAAAGTGCAAGGGGGTTGTAGCTGGGTTTGAACTAGTGGGGCATTGTTCTAGTGTTAATGAAGACCAGAAGGCCTCCCACCTTCCAAGGGTGCCACTAGCATGCTCTGCTTGCTCCCTGAAATGCCTGTTCACCAGTGCACGCAGCATGGGGAATAAACAGGAGGAGTTAGAAGTCTGTGTGCAGTCTAAAGGTTATGAACTGGTGGCAATTACAGAGACATGGTGGGACAGCTCACATGACTGGAATGTGGTCATGGATGGCTATGTCCTTGTTAGGAAAGATAGGTCAGCAAAGCAAGGTGGTGGAGTTGCTCTTTATGTGAGAGAGCAACGAGAATATATTGAGTTCTGTCCAGGGGCAGATGAGGAGCAAGTGGAAAGTCTGTGGGTACGAATTAAGGGACAGGCTGGTACAGGTGATACAGTTGTGGGGGTCTATTATAGACCTCCTGATCAGGACAAAGGAGTTGATGAGGCTTTCTACAGGCAACTGAAAGCAGCCTCACAACTATGTACTTTGGTCCTCATGGGGGATTTTAACTATTTGCTGAAAGACTTACACAGCCAATCATTCACAGTCTAGGAGGTTCCTCCAGTGCATTGATGATAAGTTCTTAGTGCAAATGGTGGACAAACCAACTAGGAGAGGAGCGCTGCTGGATCTGGTACTCACCAACAAGGAGGGTCTAGTTGAAGTAGTGATGATCAATGGCAGCCTGGGCTGCAGTGACCATGAGATGGTGGAGTTTAGGATCCTGTGTGGGAGGAATAGAATACCTAGCAAAGCCACATTTCTGGATTTCCAAAGGGCCAACTTTGGCCTCTTCAATCAATTGCTAAGGGAAGTCTCATGGCAAAGGGTACTAGGTGGTAAAGGGGCTCAAGATAGTTGGTCAGCATTCAAGAACCACTTCTTCCAAGCTCAGGATCAGAGTATCCCAATGAGTAGGAAGTCAAGTAGGGGAGCCAGGAGACCAGCATGGTTAAAAAAGGAACTGCTGGGCAAACTTGTATGGAAAAAGAGAATCTATGGATTATGGAAGGAGGGGCTGGCCACTTGGGAGGAATATAGGACAGTTGTTAGAGGATGTAGGGAGGCAATTAGGACAGCTAAGGCCTCCTTGGAACTTAATCTGGTAAGTCGGGTTAAGGACAATAGAAAGGGCTTCTTCAAATACATAGCAGATAAAACTAACACAAGAGGCAATATAGGCCCACTGCTGAACGAGGTGGGTGCCCTGGAGACAGAGGATATAAAGAAGGCAGGGGTGTTGAATGCCTTCTTTGCCTCTGTCTTTACTCCTGCAGACTCTCCCTGGGGGACCCAGATCCCTATAGCCCCAGAAGGAGTCAGGATAAAGGAGGAGTTTGCTTTGGTGGATGAGGATTGGGTTAGGGATCAGTTAAGTAATCTGGACATCTATAAATCGATGTGTCTGGATGGAATACACCCGCGGGTGCTGAGGGAGCTGGCGGAGGTCATTGCTGAGCCACTCTCCATCATCTTTGGTAAGTCATGGGAAGCAGGAGAGGTGCCTGAGGATTGGAGGATGGGAAATGTCACACCAGTCTATAAGAAGAGCAAGAAGGAGGACCCGGGTAAGTATAGACCGGTCAGCTTTCCCTCCATCCCTGGAAAGGTGATGGAACAACTTATTCTTGACACCATCTCTAGGCATATCAAGGATGAGGGGGTCATTAAGAGCAGCCGACATGGTTTTACCAAGGGGAAGTCAAGTTTGACCAACCTTATAGCCTTCTATGAGGAAGTAACTAGGTGGCTGGGTGATGGTAGAGCAGTAGATGTGTTTTTTCTTGATTTCAGTAAGGCATTTGATACTGTCTCCCACAGCATCCTCATAGATAAGCTAAGGAAGTGTGGGCTTGATGATCAGGTAGAGAGGTGAATCAAGAACTGGTTGGAAGGAAGAAGGCAGAGAGTTGTGGTCAATGGGGCAGAATCTAGCTGCAGGTCTGTGACTAGTGGAGTCCCTCAGGGGTCGGTGCTGGGACCAGTGCTGTTTAATATTTTCGTCAACAACCTGGATGAGGGAACTGAATGTACCCTCAGCAAGTTTGCTAATGATACTAAATTGGGAGGAGTGGCTGACACACCAGAGGGCTGTGTTGCCATTCAGTGAGACCTGGACAGCCTGGAGAGTTGGGCAGGGAGGAACTTGGTGAAATTCAACAAGGGCAAGTGTAGAGTCTTGCATCTGGGGAAGAACAACCCCATGTACCAGTACAGGTTGGGGGCTGACCTGCTGGACAGTAGTGAAGGGGAAAGGGACCTGGGGGTCCTGGTGGATAGGAGGATGACCATGAGCCAGCAATGTGCCCTTGTGGCCAAGAAGGCCAATGGCATCCTAGGGTGCATTAGAAAGGGTGTGGTTAGTAGGTCAAGAGAGGTTCTCCTCCCCCTCTACTCTGCCTTGGTGAGGCCGCATCTGGAATATTGTGTCCAGTTCTGGGCCCCACAGTTCAAGAAGGACAGGGAATTGCTTGAAAGAGTCCAGAGCAGAGCCATAAAGGTGATTAAGGGAGTGGAACTTCTCCCTTATGAGGAGAGGCTGAGGGAGCTGGGACTCTTTAGCTTGGAGGAGACTGAGGGGTGACCTCATCAATGTTTACAAATATGTAAAGGGTGAGTGTCAGGATGATGGAGCTAGGTTTTTTCAATGATGTCCAGTGATAGGGCAAGGGGCAATGGGTGTAAACTGGAGCATAGGAGGTTCCATGTGAACATCAGGAAAAATTTCTTTACTGTGAGAGTGACAGAGCACTGGAACAGGTTGCCCAGGGGGGTTGTGGAGTCTCCTGCATTGGAGATATTCAAGGGCCGCCTGGACAAGTTCCTGTGTGATGTACTCTAGGTTACCCTGCTCTTGCAGGAGGGTTGGACTAGATGATCTTTTGAGGTCCCTTCCAACCCTTGGGATTCTGTGATTCTGTGAAAATATGTGTATTATGAAGATGCTGTGATGGTGCTAAACCATAGCTAGCATCTTCTGGTTTTAAAAAACAAAGAGTAGCTTTAGTAAGCTCATGCAGGCCTACAAAACTATTTATTTGAGGACATTAATCTAGGAATTCCACTTTAGTTTTTCTGATAATTGTGAAATAGAGACTTCTGAATCCCTACAGTATTTCCTTGGGGTTAAAGTAGAAGTGATTTTCTTGACAGGCTGTGAGTTCGCCCTCATCCATACAAAAGAGCTCCCCCAAAACTAAGTAGAGACCAAACAATAAAGAAAAAGCTCTGCTTCAATGTTTCTTTGATATCTAGAAGGCTGCACATGTTTCTGTTATTTCCAAACAATGCCATGTTTCTGTTATTTCCAAATCAGAAGTTCATTTAGCCTTTTTCTTCGTTGTGAAAACAGTTTAGTATGGAGTAAATTCAAATTGTAAAAAATAATCATGACAGAATGAAGAATCTTTTTTTATTCTGCAAACTGAACTTTCCAAGAATGGAGTTATTCAACATAAAAGATTAATAGTGGTTGGGGGATTATTATCCAGAATAGCAAGTCTGTAAAAGTGTTTTTATAATTAAATTTAGCACCAGCTAGCACTCCCTCAGAGAGTAACTATAAATCTATATACAGACAGACATTTGTTATAATCAACTTGGAAATCCTTTAGTTTGTCTCTCTTGAATACTGCTGTCACATCCAGAAATAATAAAGACTATCGAGATTTTTTTAACCTTTATCTTTTTCTATTGTCATCCAAGATCACTCTGAATCAAGAAACTGATTGACAGTTGCGGGGCCAGAATGGATGTACTGGAGGTAGAGAAAAGACAACTACCTTCCTAACAGTGCATCTCTATAAATACCTTTCCAGTGAAAGTAACTTAAAGCAACATTTTCAAGCATTGTTTGGCCTGACATTTAAAATACATAAGAGAAATCTCTTATTAAGCCTAAACCATTAGAAATACTGGTTTTATCTATGTTTTGGTTTGTGTTTGGTTACATCAAAATAGAGAATGTTATGCTTAAATATTACACATTATTACCATTCAGCTGTAATTTGAAGGACTTGAATTCCAGGTTCAGATCCTCCATTTTCATGTAGCAAATGGGAAGTATAATACTAACCTTTTTGTAAAATGATTTGTGATAAGATGATAAAAGGAACAAGCTAGTATTAAAATAAACATTTCTTGCTGTGATGGGGCTGCTAACAAACATGACAGTAGCAAAGGGACTGGAAAGTAACCTAGGATAGAAATTGCAGTAAAGAAAAACAAGTTTGAAACAGAAAACACACAAGAAAGACCTTTAAGAATGTCCCTGGTGATTTAAAAACGTTGCTGGTTGTTTTAATGCTTGAGTGTTACACATTGACCGCAGCAGGAATTACTGCGGTGCTTGAGGATGGGTCTTGCAGGCACCCCCCTGAGAGCTGCAGGATTCATCTGGTTGGAAAAGGCTGCGCTTCTAGGGGAGTCAGTGGGAAAGAGGATAGTTAGGGGAGAGGTGTTTCCTAACAGGCAGAGAACAGCCTGCTGTCTCATGTGGCAAGGGCAGCTGCTGTGCACCTCCTAAGTATTGTCTGCTTCTTAGGGACTTTGTGCCTGAGCAGTTTTCCTAACCGTGCCAAGCACATGACAAGTACACCTGAGGGTTTTGTGGCATTTAGTGCTATGAAGAAAAGTTTAGAGGTTCTGCTGAAAAGGAAATTGTAGAGTTGGAGTAACTGGAAAAATAAGTGAATTGTATATTCTTTGGCACTCTTAATTCCAGTATAACCCCAGCAATTTCTTTCATCACACAATTAGAGTTACTTTAGATTCTGTGACAAAATAAGTAACTTTATTTAAACTCTTTCCTGTTAAATATGAATAATTGCTCTAGTGCTTAGGAGTTCATAATCACGAAATCCCAATGACAGCCAAATGGCATCTTATGCATTTCTCTGCTGAAGTGGCTATTACATGCAAAAAAATCCAAAGGAATCAAATTATTGCCCAAGCAAAACTAACTGCCTGACAATTTTTCCCTCTGGAAGACTAAAAAGCAGGTGTTTTCCTGCTCTCTATTATAGGCTGAACAGTTTGGAACAGAATAACTGGTTTCATTAGTGGTGACAGTTCTGACCAGGAAAACTCCTTCTGGTAAATGCTCTTAGGATAATATGCTGGTGCATTAGTATCAGGAAAGCTAGCAGTGTCAACAATACAAGGAACAAATGGTTTATAACCTTTCTGTGAGATAATCTCTCAAGAAAGATGCAGCTGGACTATTAAAAAAGCAGCAAAGCCAGTTTAACCCTGATTCCTTGTCTCACTCCTGCTCCCAAATCCTTCTTTCCAACTTTCCTTTTACTCTTATTACGTGGACAAGCAGAACAGAAAGGTCTTCTTGAACAGATCAAAATGCGATAAGAAGGATCTCTTGTTTCTTTTCACTCTGAGTGAAATCAGGATTTTCTTTCCTGGCTCAGAAAACTTAAAAAAAACCCAACAACACTTCACATTTGCCCAAAGCGATCTTGTACTTCCTCTTCCTTGAGTCACAAAGCAGTACCATTATTTGGGAGAATCTTATCTTGTACTTTGACTAACATGTGTGACTTCTAACAGGAAACTGAAGTAAAATTATACAGGCCAATACCACATCTAAGTGATCAGTTGCCTTGAAAACTTCTAACTTGGAAAAATGCTTATAAAGGCTACAGTAAAAGTTAATGCTCCTGGTGTTTGGTTCTGATGGGGAAAAAAAAAAGTAAAATGTCAGCCTTGTAATAAATGCACTAAAGGGTGAATGCCACATTTAAATAAATAAAGCCTTATATCTGCAAAGAAGAACACTAAAATCCATGAGTATGTAATAAAAATGTATAAACCTGATGGGCCTCATCTGCTCTTGCTCAGAGGATTGTGAAACAGGAGTAAATTTGGAGAACTGGAGAGTGTTACACATGCATGAAATAATAAAGATTAAGGGAAATGACACGTAGGAGCCACAAGTTATTTTCATACCAGCAACTGATAGTTTTTGCCCAGCTGTAAATGTCTGTGTATAGCAATATTTCTTTCATTTTATGTGGTGTGCTTAAACATATGCAAGGGGACATTTTTTCGGTGTTGTTCATATCAGTGGACATATTTAGACTTTCAGTAAATCTATAACTTTTCTAAGGCATGTGCAGTCAGCTGATGATGAAGAAAATAATGTAGTACATGTTAAAAGTCTGCATATATATTTTGTGCAGAGGGATCACAATCTTGGTTCAGAAATCACTTTGTGATTAATAGCTGTAAGGTTTGTACATTTAGACTGATGTATAAGATACCGAGACAATGATGAATATCACAAGCATATTTGAGAATGTTCTGTCTGATACTTAGTTCACTACATGTTGCCTGTCACTAGTCAATACAGAAGTCCCCAAATATTTGTTGTACAACCTTATTGACATGCAGCAGTTTGACAGCAGATACTCAATTTCTCTGCCTGTTGACTTAAATTCTTTTACTCTTCCCACTATAAACTGCATTTACTGCAAAAACTGTGGCATAAGGATGTGGCAACAGAGATGTATTTCACAGTTTCATAGAGGAGATGATACTCAATGCCAGCATTTGGTGTGCATTGCTAGCATAGGTAGGCGTCCAGTAGGTGTCAGATGGTTGAGGTGTAGAGCTGTCCTCCAAGGAAATATCCTCATCCTGTTTCAAGGCTGGAGACTCTCTCTTTCTTTCAGATCTTTAGGAGCCTGCTGAAAGACTTGTGTCTTGGTTACAGCTGTAAGTTGTTTTCCTCCTTCTTGGTAGATGGTGCAGTGCTGTGTTTTTTCCTTCAGTCTGAGAACAAAGCGGATAACACACTGATGTTTTAGTTGTTGCTAAGTAATGTTTACTCCAATCAAGTACTTTTCAGTCTCTCGTGCTCTGCCAGTGAGAAGAGAAGCTGGGAAGGAATCAGAGACAGGACACCTGACCCAAACTAGCCAAAGGGGTATTTCATACCACAGGGCATCATGCCCAGTATATGAACTGGGGGGAGGCCCAGATCGCTGTTTGGGTCGGGCTGTGTATCAGTTGATGGATAGTAAGCAACTGTATTGTGCATCACTTGTGTGTATTGGTTTTATTTTCTTTCCTTCCAGTTTTAGTTTTATATTCTCTCCCCTTGTTATTTGCCTTATTATTATTATTGGTGGCAGCAGTAGTGGTTTTGTGTTATACCTTAGTTACTGGGCTATTCTTATCTCAACCCGTGGGGTTTACATTCTTTTGATTCTCCTCCAAACACCACTGGGAGTGGAGGGGAAGAAGGAGGGAAATGAGCGAGCAGCTGTGTGGTTCTGAGTTAACTGACTGGGCTTAAACACCGACACCTGCCATGCTTACTTAGCTAATGTGATAAGGATTCCATTGCAGCTTTGCCTTTCACATTGAGAGTGGCCATTGTCTTTACCCACTTCATGCCTCACAGTAAAATTAATGGACTTCCAGAGTAATCTATTTCTGGAATAATGCCTGCTGCAGTTATTCTCAAACACTGTTTTTCCCTATGAGTCACCTAGTATACTATGTGTGCGATGCCTTTCTCTCTCTTCCCTTTTCTCCTGGCTTCTCCCTATTCTCCACCAAACAATTAAAACCTAAGCCTTTAGGGCGATAGTGGGGTAATGGCCTTTTTGAGAAAAAAGTGTTGTATGCAAAAGTTGTACGGAAAGCAAGCAAATGTGTTCACATAACACAATATATGAACACATGGTAACATTAGAGTGTTTGAAGTGTTTGTGTTTCATGAAGTGTCCAGGAATAAAGCAGTTATGTACAACAGAAGGCAGAGAAATAGTGTGGTTCATGTATTTTTAGATTTTGCATTTAAGTAACATCTTAGCTGATTTTCCCTGAGTAGAAAGCAGTTGGTTTCCTGGCCTGTGTGCTGTGTCAGGTGTTTCTGCTTTTATGTGTGAAAGAAACTTGGACACTTGAGAGATTACTCTGCTGCCTTCTCTCCCCTCCCCTGCCCTCCTAAACTTCTAACCTGAGCTTTATGGCATTTTTTGACTTTCAACCTGTTGATATAACTCTGAAGCTCATAAGGTGAAGAAGATTTACTGTATTACAGTGTGATTTGTTGATATGTGATTTTTCTTTCTCAGTAGGTTATTTTATTGAGATCATAAAATAAAAATCAGTTTTTCATTTCAACCTCCCACTTGTTCCCCCTTAATTTATTGAAACAATTCTGCAAGTAGTAAAAAAGATTAATTTCCAGTGTTTTTAAAGTAAGAGAGAAGTTCTAAAGATAAGAAAAACTGTTTTACAATAGAAATGAAAGAAAAGTTGAGAAAATGGAAAATTGAATGCCATCACAGTGTTTTATTGAATATGTTCAACTCTGATGAAGCACAAAGGCATTGCTACATAGTTCAAGTTGGCAGGTAATAAATTTTGAGGGACAAAACAAAAGACAAAGTAAAGTAATTACTTTTTCCCTTTCTGATCTGTTGACGAGAGAAACAGACAGTGGATGTCATTAGAAGCTGGACATTATCCATTCACAGTAATTAAATCAACCAAGGTGTTTATCTGGTATCTTAGACTTGGAAATAACAAGAAGAATGCAGAAAAAAATAAATGTTTAATGGTGCTATTTTATGCCTAAATGAAGAGTTTAAACTGCAGCTAGAAATGGCAGCTAATTATGTGACCATCAAATAAGCAATTAACTATGCAAATATGCATTTAGTCACCTTCTTTGTGATGTAAAAGGTCCCCGTATCAGTCCTCTCTTTGATGTTTCTGCATTGACTTCTATTGGTAGGTGACATGTCAGTGATCTTGGAAGAAGAATTTGGATGGAAACAATTTGTCCCAAAGGGCTGTCATTTCACTGAGTTTGCATTATGCCTAACATAATGAGGCAGTTATTTTAACCAGAGTTGTTGTTATAACTACCATAAACATTATTTAAAAGAGAGACCTATCCTTTCAGCATGTGTATACAATCTAAACGACAGGAAATACATCGGGGAGCCAAGTGTTTTGATTTTTGGAAGTTACCTTAAAGAATTGATCTGATTACAAGGCAAAGTGTCAAAGGAAAACTCAGATGGCTAATAAAGTTGTTGTTAGAAAAATATTTCCAGTAGATTTTGAAATGAAAACATTTCTGAAAGCTTAGCCAGATGGAAAGAGCTGCATGATGCTGATGTCTGCATGAAATGAAGGAGGCAGATGGCCAGCAACTTAAAAGGTTCAACACTTTCATATATACATGGGACAGAAAGAAAGAGAATGAGAATCCAATAGACAAATAACCCTTGATGATCATAAGTCTCCAACCTATCTGAAGTGTGTGATCCATCTGAAAGCGCTTCTATTCAAACTAAAGCTTTCATGAAAGGACCCAAGGCTCACTAGACAGCAAAGATGAATAGGAAGCTCAGCTGCTGCTCATAAGACTGTGCATTTGTAGATGAAGATGACAATTTAAAACAGAATTTCAATGGAATCATACCTTAGAGACAGATGAAAGCCTACTAACTGTGGATGGCTTGACCCTAGAAAAGGAAAATAGAATAATGTATGAGGCTCCTTAGGAGCTCATGAAAATAGTGAAAAATGCCTGTGAGAAGAAGCAGCAACATCTGGATAGTCACAAACATAAACATAAGTGACATAAATGCTAAATGGATAATATCATACTAGTAAGGGTGCAAAAGTCAGAGAATGGAAAAGATGAATAAATAGCAGTAATGGGTATCAGTTACATGACTTAAATTCAAAACATGTAATATACAACGTAAAATTTTAGGTATCTAGGAACAGAGTGTATATGTGGCTTTCTATTTACTTGTGCAGAGCTGGTAATTATCAGAAGCAAGGGAATATATGCCAATGCTAAAAATTAAATTAGTAACTTAATCTAGGGCATCGAAACAGCTTAGCTTTGGTATAAGCCATAGAAATTGAGGTACATGGCACAGTCAGAAAGAAGAAAGAAAAGATAGGCAAAAGATTTTGAAAAGATCTTGAATATTTTACATAAATCCTTTATATGGATGCCACCCAAGGTCAAATTACAAAGATGAAAATGGTAGCTCACTGAATGGTAGTGAGCTAAACACAGCCAAAAAAATAAGAACAATTTTGAGGTTCTAGACAGCCACCAGGATGTTAACCAGAAACTTTGAAGGTCAAGATATAACTGTAAAGATAAATCAAAATCAGTAGATTAAATTCTAAATTGCTACGTCACTGGCTTTCAAAGTCTTCTTTGGCTTTCTTGAAAAGACTGAAGTTGATACATAGACCATGAGGAGATTCTCACTGTGCATCTTCTGTAGCAATTGAGATTATGACATATTCTTCCAGCCTCAGAACCTAAAAAACAAATATCGTAAGGACTGAGGAAAAAAACTCTTGTGCTAATTTGATGCTGATTTAAAGCATTCTTTCCCTCTTAGTGCATTCTAGCTTGAAGAGTTCCAAACCAAAGCCTTTTCCATTGGATTTGCCACCTGCAATGAGCTTACCTCAAGGTCTGTCACCAAATTGCATCAAGGGGCGCTCACAGGCCAAGTAGTCAGTAGGAAAAATAATTCAGGTTCAAGTAGGAAAGAGGTTCACTTGTGACCCTTAAAAGCTTTTATCACTATAGGGCTGTAAGGATACAAGGAATATATGCGAGTCAGCTGTTCTCAGTATAACTTAAAGCATTGTTATTTAGACTATGATACCAGACTGAAGTGACACTCATGGGGTATCAAACCCAATGAATCCACAAGAGATGTATAGTGAAAATTAGTAGATAATGACTTGTTCAGACAAAAAGTTTATACATCTTCCTCTGGTTTCCATTTTTTTGGGGTGAGCCATTCAAATAGCTTTGTGAATCTGTTTTTTTTTCTCATATAAAAGACCTCCCCAAAAAAAACAACCAAAACCAAAAAGACCCAAAACAAATAAACAGGACATTGAGATTTCCTGGGCAGGCACATGGATATGTTTTTTTTTTTATACCCATCACTCTTAATCACTCAGAAAAAATCATAGGCAAATGTTAAAAATTGCACACAGAAGAATAAAAAATATATTATGATGAAAAAGAAATTGTATGCTTATATCTTCTGCTTAAAGTATACCCTATTAATAATTTGACAGACTACAGAGTGAAGTATGGTCATATAAAGTGTTAGCTCCCCTTTCACAATCAAAACTCACAGACTAATTGATTTTTATGGGGAAAAAAAAGGTGGAAAAACAAAACAATTCAGACGGATCTCCATATCCCACCATCTACTAACAACATCCTCACCCAACACCACCACCCTTACAAAGTTCATATACAGACTATTCTTTATATTAAGTTTTGTAACCTACAAGGTCTGTTAAAACTGCAGTATAATTTTGTGCTTCAGTGTTAATTACAGCTTTCAGATCTCTATTAAGTAATCTATCAACTTTGCCAGCATATTACTAAGATAACAATTTTTAACTTTCACATTCAATGCTTAGAAAAATTGAGACCTGGTTCCCATTTACACTCATACCTCCCTGTCCTGTATTTTTTTACATAAAGAATATTTATAGTGTATGTTTTCTCTGTACCTGACTCTTCTGTGGGCTCCTCATCTTCATAGAAAGCCTCAGTGTGTTAAACTCAGCAGTTTCTTTTTTCCTCTTCAGGATTTACCTTGCAGACTGACTCACACATTTAAATTTTAAAAAGTCACAAAACCTATTATCAAGGTTATTTCCAAGGCAATTACACTGGTGCTAGAATTACACCTCTAACAAAGTGGTTAATGGCTAAATGGTAAATTCTACAATAAATTTTGTCTTGATAGTTGTTACGACTAATTCTCTTAATTCTCAAGTTGATATAGCTTTTTCATGTGAACCTCTATATCGCTACTGTGTCCTTGTATTAGTGTGTATTATTATTTGATTCACATAAATTGTTGAGCCTCATCAGAGAAATGCTGGTGCTTTGTTCCCTGCTCTTTTTAATGTCCAATAAGACATCTTTCTGGTTTTGTCTGTTGAAGAATTATTATTTCTAAACATTCACATCAAATTCTTCAAAAATCAGTGTTTCCAGATTACCCTGTCAGAACTGTGTTTTTTCTCTCCTTCTTTGGATCTTCCATCTGTGGCCATAGAAGCATAGAAATTTGGAGAGTCCGTGATATGTACCCCAAGCTGTCTGTTCTAAGTGAAGCAAGCTCTATTTGAAATTGTGGAGTTGATAATGACTGGTACAGAAGTTTCAAGACTGAGCTAATAAAAAATGCACACAACTTCTGTTAGTTATTTGAGTTTGAAAAAAATATTTATTTATAAATAAATAAATAAATAAAGGGAGCTTACTGCATATCATGACCATGGAAAGATTACTGGTGTATTATATTTAGCTTGCTTTGAGGTGACTATTATCCCGATTTTGACTGTCTCATTTCAAAGATCCTATTTCTTCACATCGAGTTCATGGGATTTCCATCAGCCAGAAGAGTCAGAAACATTGATATCCTACAAATTGCATTTCTACGCATGAAATCAATGTTTCTCCAGTTTAGAGACAAGGATATTGTGTGGGGCAGTGTCAAAAGCTTTGCACAAGACCAGGTGGATGATGTCAGTTGTTCTGTTATCCAGCAATGCTGTCAGCCCATTATGCAAAGCCAACATTTTTGTCAGACCTTTGTTAAATTTGTCATGAAAGAATTCAAAATATGGACTTTATCCTCCTCACCTTTCCTCTAGTTTGCTCTCCATTTTATAGTAAGTGTTATGTGGCTTTTATCAATGTAAGAATTTGAGTTGCAAGACCCAGAAGGCTGTAGCTACCTCTACTGCTGTGTATTACTCTCTTATGAGATAAATAGCTGTGTTCTAAGGTGGTTGATTTGGAATGCAGCATGGGACATAGACTTCCTTGTACAGGTCTCTGATCTTTGTGGTCCTTTATTCTCTACTTCTGGGGGTACACTAAGCAGATTCTAATTTGTTTTTTTGTTTTATACCTATACAACACAAGTTACTAGTGTTCTCCCTTGTTGTACTTTACAAATTATTCTGAACAGAATTTGTTCTTTGTTCAGTTTGAGCCCTGCAAATCTTTCTTATTCTTTAATACCGCTGGACTGTAGTCAATATAGACCTTAGTATTTTGTTTCAGCTTTTTCCACTGTGTTTTGTGTGAATGTGCAACCTAAATGGCACTTTAGAGAAAAGATGGCTATCATAGGTATTCGTACACAAACGCAGATTTTTTTTTTTACTTCCATCTGTTAGAGCTATGCTTGAAGAATGAAGTAACTGATTATTTTTGTATTAGGTTGTTTTGTTTCCCAGAGCAGCAAGCTGGCTAATCTGTGCTTTATTCTGACTGTGTTGAGAAATTCCACTTCTTACAATGCCATTCCTCAAATTATCCTTCAGATGTTTTTGTCATGTTGCCATTTTCAAAAAATTGCATCCTCTTGAAAGAAAGAGAACATGGGCTTAATTTTAACCCAATAACTTTTTAAAGTACTTTTTCCCTGGTACTACTACAAATTGTATTTTTACTAACTTTCGAATCATATTTAGTTCATCAACTTGTTTAAGAGATTAGATCAGCACGGCAAGTTTGTTTTGTTGATTTCTTTTCTGTGGTAATGTAATTGACAGGAGCTGATAAGCCTGTAAACTCAAAATAAATACTGAGTGTATTTCCAAACTAATAGCCCATTTATCTCCATCTGCAGTGTTGTCTGTTGTGCCCATGAAGAATTACTTTGAGCTAGTGGTGCTCTTACTCCTGATACAAACCCTATCCTGATACCTAAGTAATTTTACAGAATAATTGAGCAATTGTTGCTCTTGCATATTTTTCAAAATATGAATTTCCAAACCCATCATACTTTTTACTGTCTTCTTTACCAATGTTTTAGGCTCTGATTTTCAGAGAATGACTTTGTGCCTTTCCTAATTGCATGGCACTATATTGTCTGCCTCCACTGTTTTTTTACATGGATATTCTTTCATAGGAAAATATTTATTACTTCATCACCTATAGCCCTCCTTTAAATTTTCTTGTCCTGGATCCTGATACAGCATCAGAATAGTAAATATGATAATATTTATAAAAAGAAATAGAATAGTAAAGATGAGTTTGTTTTCTGTAGTTTATAATCTCTTTATTATTGTCATAAGCCATTATGAAAATAAATTAAGAAAAGAAATATCCAGGTGTACTTAAGGTAGAAAAATCCTCAAATTATTTTACAGAAATTAAGTATATAATTCTAAGAGAGTGCTTGAAAGCTATATTCTGCCTTGCTTACTCTCATTCTTTGTTGATAAAACAGAAACTGGTGTTTACATTTATTCTAGTTACTATCTATGTTTTCAAGGAGCTTGAGCCCAATGGTTAGAGATCTTATTGAGCCTCCCCCATGTTGCAAACTTGAGATTCCACAAGTACACACACTTGCTGTTAATGAAAGCATGGTTCTTCCCTCCTGTTAGTGAGCACCCCAGTGCAGCAGCTTTCTCTCCAGATGCCTGCTTGTGTGCCTGATTGGGAATGGATTTCCATCTCTTTTTACTATATTTCTTAAGCTACAGTAAGTGTGCCACAGATATCTTTGTCACTGGGAGCTTTGACCAGAATTTGTCAATCACTTTTTTTGTATTTGAACTGTTTTACTGTGTTGTCCTTAATGCTGACAATATAAATTAAACTTAAAAAGAGAGAAAGAAAAAGCACATACTTATCATAAGAAACTAAGCAAATTACAGTGATCAATAGTTCAGGATTTGAGAGTAAGCTAAGAGAAGTCTGCAATTGTCTCTTCAGTAAGGAAAATTCTCATAGAGACTAAGCTGTTGGATATTTGCATCTTAATAGATAAAAATCTCTTGCCTCTTACAGTGCTGACGCTTTTAGGCGCATCACTCTTGAAGATTAATTACAATGTAAGTATTTTAAAACACAGTAATGACTGTATTCTCACATATTGACTTCCTGAAGGCAGCTCCTGGAAAATCAGACAGAGTAATTCTAGTTTATGAAAAGACCTTCCTGGTGTTTATGGTATTGCACAGTTGCAAAAGAAGGTTATCACTGTGCTTCAAACATTTGTTGTGGTAAGTGCAGAAATTAAATCATCTTGACTGCAGAAACACAATTTTATATCTATAAATTATTGGAGCATAAATTACCTTCCTTCAAAACATACTTTTAGTCTGGAATTCTCTTACAAGGAATTTTTATGATCACATTAGTTTTCCCCTTTGCAGCAGAAATTTAAATAATTTATCTTTGATTACTAATTCATGGTGAAGTAATTTGGGAATGTTTACATTCTATAAAGCTCATCCATTAAATTATTTATCATGTGATATCATTTCAGTTGGCATTTTTTTAATTTTTCATGCCTTACATACAGTGCCCCACAGTTTAGATTATTATATTGAGATTACTTGTTTTTAAGCAGAAAGATAGAATGAATATTTTCAAACAATATAACCTAACTGCTTCTATCTCCCTATGTAGCTTTCTTGATAGTATGACATTACCTTGCACTACATTTGCCACTGCAAATTGCTAACAGTATGGAAACAGAATCAGACATATAATACTTCTGACAAGAGGGCTATTTAATCTTGTTTGCAGCACCAGAACTTGATGTGAAGTGCTTAGAGAATCATCTCACAGGTGAGACACAATTTAATGGCACATCACCCAGAACAAGAAGGAAGCTTGTTTCTTGCAGTTGCATATGAGGTTAAGGAAACATATGCAGACTATTGTGGATGGGGTGAGATGCTGACCAGGGTGTGGCTAATTTATGAACTCTCACTTGTGCAATAGTAGCAGGGCTGTGTAGCTTTTTGTTGGGTAAGATTTAAGCATTTACCCCAGATCCTTTGGGTATGTGCGGTGTGATTTATCAGCAGCAGCAAGCTTTTTGATCCCTTACTTATGTATTGTACTGAGCAACACGGAACCAGCATTAATATATGTGGCAGAACTTGACCTGCATTGATGTTTAGCTTGGGCAATGCATTTCTGTTTTGCTTTCCTTGATTGAACTCTGTCTTTGATTTTGAAAGTTATTTAAAATAATATATTGAATTTGAAGTTGGGTTAAGTAATATACATAGGATTGCTTTCCCAAGATCGTACTGCAATACATAGCATTATTACTTATTGACAAATAGTAGTATTAGTAATAATGTTTAATAATAATGTTATAGCTAATTGGTGAATAATAGTAGGCAAATTAAATAAGCAGCGGTGACCACGTGTTGCAGATAATTTCTGCTTATTGCTTGAATCTGAGATTTGGAAGAACTACGAAGTTTGAGAGGTGGAATTTAAGGAGGTGTTTACTTATGTTTTCCCCTTCAAGTCCCAAATCAGAAATGTGATATTTAAACTCAGCCTGCTGTAACGTAGTGAAACTCTGAAGGTTCATTTGTACTTATATATAACCTTTACTGAGAGAGGAAGATAGACCTTAAGAAACTGATCCAGTGGGTCGATTTTGAGCTAAATAAAAAGTTTCTTTATTTGAGTGAAAAGTTGTCAGGGAGTTTATTCTCTTGCCATCTACAGGCTGCATTTGTGGATGTGCTAATGTCTTTATTATTAATTTAACATGGTCCTTTCTCTGTGTTCATTCAAATAGGTAGCAAATTTGCCCAATAGTTCATTGATTTGTTCATTTAAGGCAAACTTTTGGTTTCTGTCAATTATTTAATGAATCGGCTTTTATTTTTCTTTTGACTCATTAGTAGCTCATCACCTTGGGCTACTGATACCCACCTCCTCCCCTGCTTTCAGGGAAACTAAACAGTATTAGGTCCGTATATTAACTCATGCTTGTGTTTTCGCTTATTCTGTGTACAATCTGGAAGAGTGATGTATTTGTGTAGATACAGCACAAACATAAAATATTCAAAGTCACAGTAGTTTATGCTTTTATGTCTATAATTGGGTCAATGCTATTTCAAGCAAGATCAATTACATTGAAACTTGTTTGGTAAAAATTCATTTAATCTTCTGTTAGCAACTTGTCTTGATGTGAGTCTTCAGGTAAGGTGAATCCTTAAAAAAAGTGTGAACAGCTTGCACAAACTTGTAGTGGAGTTCCTAATGCTATTAATTGCAAGCTCAGCCTTATTTTTCTGTAAATATGATGTAACAGATAAAATTTGCTCATTCCACCATGCACTTTGTAATAAAACATTTTCATTATTTCATTTCCACTGAATAGAAATAGAATAGAAAGCCACTGAGTCTATAAAGAAAAATTGAGAAGATTCAAGTGTTTCTGTTCAGAGCTATTTGCTTTTCTTTGATAGCGTTGCCACTATCAAAGTACTTAATAATTTTTACTAATGTTTTTTGAGGAGAATAGATCTTAGATTTTTAATTTGGCATGCTTCAATTTTTGGCATGAGATACAGATATAAAAGTGACCGTTAAATAACTTTTTCTCAGCACAACAAAGTAATTAAAAAATGAAAAGAAATCCAGTCCTTTAGATAATGTCCCTTACAACCCAATCTATTCTGTGATTCTACAATAGGTTTTTTTGATGCTTCTGTAGAACACACAGAACATATGAAAATTTTTAAAATGTAATACAGCCAAAAGAAATAATCTAGAGGTGGGTTTTAGTATTTACAGACATAATTGCTAGGGTAGTACCAAGGCATGATAACAAGAAATTATCTAAAGGAAGCTTATTGAAAAGGTCAATTTCATTTTAATTGTTTGAAGTTTAAGTAATCAAACACTGGAATCTATATATGCTCATCAAGCATGATGGATGAGAATACAGATTGGAAAAAATACTTTTCATCCTTTAAGCTTCTGAGCAAGCTCTTTTCAGTAGTTCTCTGTGGTTTGGCAACCTTTTCATAAGCCACTTTATTTTTCACATGAACAATTCTGAATATGTTCCTTCTTTCAGACGAAGGGAGTTGTAGGTATGGGTTGGTTTGTATTGAAGAGGACAAAGATGATGGGCTTTGAATAAAACAGCTTACGGTCCTGGACGGAGAGAAGACTGTGTAACAGCCAAGGTCAGATTTGCTTCTTGGACACTGTGGAAGGTACAACGACCAAATTAATAAGTTTGGTTTTGGACTTGTCTGTGACAAAACTATTAGAGGTTATCAGCTGCTTCTGTGTTGCTTTATTTTGTTAAATGTGTGGAGAAAAACAAGAATGGAATCCACAGCTGCCTTTCAGATTTCTGTCATTCTTCCTTACCACCAAAAATAATTTGATGGAATACTTAATTTCTTTTTACACCTCTTTTTTTTTTATTATTTAGAAAGACAAAGTCATGTGATAAATTGCAGACCATGGGGTATGAAATAAATAATCATCTTTAGTTCAGTGGAACTGGAAAAATTAGGATAGTTTGGCAAATAGAAAATGAAAACCTTTGTGAAAATACAGAAGGAACCATAATGTGTGCAATAATCTCTTTAAACCTATATTCACTTTATGGGAATTCACTCAGTGGCACACTGATGTAGACAGACTTCAGTGTGGGTCAGATTTTTGCATTTGAAAAGCAGAAATGAGCTGTAGATGGGCTATGTTAATCTTCAGGTCACTTATGAGTAGGTTAGCTGTGCAAATGTCCAGTGGGATCATTGTGGTAGGCTGGAGATAGTTTTATTTATAAAGAGGGATTGTATATTTTAACAGCTTTGACCTAAGGCTTAACCTCTTATGTGTTGTAGGACTAATTTAAGAAAATATTAGAAAATAAAAGAGAATTAGAAGTCTGAGAAGACTTCAAAACTGCCACAGAGTTCCTGACCTGGTAGATTACTGATAAAGATTTTAGCATGTAAAGACTGAGAGGTTATTCCTCCCTTTGCTGTATGATGTTGCATTATTATAGGAAGTTTCCTGCATTAATTAAGTATAAAACAAAGGGTGGTCCTTTTTAAAGCATGTTATATATTTTTTTTTTTTTTTAGAAGAATGACTTAATTGTCGAAATACTTTTGTCCCCGCTGCCATCAGTACTTCAGTGTATGTAAGGCTAGCTTTAACTGCCCTTATGGATCAGCTGTGACGAGCATGCTTATAAAAGTTAAATCCTGCTTGCATATGTTATGGCTTTAGTTCCTTAACAGCCTCATCTGAACAAGATCATTCTAGGCTGTACCCTTTTCTTTCAGTGCTCAGATGCATTTACTTGTTAAAAATATATGTTACAGGAAAGTGTGCTACTAGTGTGCTACTAAACTAGTAATGCAATTGCAATTACAGGGAGGCTGGAGAAAAGTATATAAAATTCAAGTCTTTTCCATGGCGTTTAGCAGCAAGCAGTATAAGTAGTTTTCTACACGACAATCATGATTATGTCATGAAGGATTCCAGTTTTTAACTCTTCTGTTCTGAGCGTGAAGGAACATAATTAGAGAAATGAGTTATTTGCAGGAAGAACATCATCAGTGTAACTTACCCTTTCCACAAAACTTTGTAGTAAACCTAGAGCTTCTGCAGTTTTCCAGATATTTGTTTGAAGTTGTCCTCAGGACTCATCTGGAATTTTTTGCTTCAAACTTCAAAGTGATTGAGGATGATTTAAATGGCACCTATACAAGTATGTGGATGTGGACCTAAGGCTTCAGTCCTGAGATGTCTTCCTCTTATTTGACCTTCATGTTCTAGGGCAATTTTTGGAATCACATAACCTTTAAAACCAGGATATAAGGAGAAAATCTGAAAGCTTGCTATTGCCTAATTTAGTAATCTTAGTCTTTACACTTAAACATTAGGGCACAGTGATAACGCTTGCTTCCAGTTTTCTAAACATACTGGAGATTTATACGCCATCTCTAATTGTAACCACAGCTGACAAATTCACAGAAAGAGGTAGATGCTTGCTTAGGAAAATAAAAAAGTTTTATGAAACTAGCAAAATAAACCAGAAAAGTCTTTAATCTTCCAGATGTTCACAGGTATGATTAGTTTTAGCCACGTAAACAGTTCATATGTCTGAAGAAAAACAAAAGAAATTTGTCTTTAACTTTGATCTGCTGCACCAGTTAGCGGTCAAAATCTGTTCACAGATGTCAGCAGAGTCAATGAATTGCATGGATTTTGGATTTTCACTGGTTTGGATTTAAATGAGGCCATTACTTTTTGCTCTCCCTGTATTGTATTTTTTGTATGGGTAGAAGGAAGATTATTGTTCTGAAAATTGAAGAAAATTATTGAGGGGATCTGTTTTTCTGTTTTAACTAGCAATTAGCAAGGTGATCTTTCATGGAATGATTGCGAAAGAATGTCCTAAAGCTTTATTTTTGAGAACATGTAATGTGTTAATAGCACTGTCAGAATAGATACATGATGAGGAAAAAGCCCTTGACAAATGATGCTTGTCTTTCTTTCAGTTAAAAAGAACTTGGGGAATAAATAAAAGCCAGAAAAGCTTATCTTAAGCTAAACCAAACCAAGATGCAGACATGAAAAGAAAACCTGGGTATGAATACATTTTAAGTGCTTGCTCTGTATTTATATTTGTACTTTTTTTAATGGGCTTTACCCATCCGTTTTTACGTGTGTACCCAGAAACGCGTTGTCAGAGCATATATGTGTATAAGCAGTCTGATAGTTGTGTCTTGCCTTTTGAGAACAGTATAAAAGGACCTGTAGCATCTCTACTCCCTACACATACTTCCCTGACATTACAGAGAATTAATCTCGGTACTTATGCTGTGAGGAGGCTGTTGTTCTCTGAAAGTCAAACTCTCATGGTGCTTCTACTATGCTTGAAATGGCAAGGCTGACATGTTTTCTGAAAACTCACCATTCCTATCTAGTGTGTGAGCAACCCCTCTGAAACAGCAGTGTTTGCCTTTCTGCAGTGTTGTTGGTAATGCACTTTCCAAACTACTAGTTAATTGTTTCACCCTGAAAACAACGAGCTTGGGTGATTCCTGAAATCGTTGAAACTGTGACTCATTTCTGTGAAGAATGTCTCTGGGAGCACAGCTATTATTCTCTGCAGTGAGTTAATTGCTTTCCAGTGTCAGTCACAATCCGAGGATGCCTCCTGGATCTGTCCGCTTAGAGGACTGAGATTCAGCCCAGCTAGGTTTTACTGTCTAGCATTTACAGCTTCAGGTAGGAACATAACATTAAACTTCTCTTGGGTTTAGGCTCCTACATAACCAGCCTGGTACTGAACAGTTAATTAATCATGCTACAGTTTTCAACTGGGCGATAGAAATTCTCCAAGATGTCAGGACATCTGTGCCTTCCATCATCACAGCACAAGTATTTAGTATGTGCTAAGTGTACCTCAGGTGATGGGTTAAAACATGCCAATTTTTTTACTCATTAGAGTGAGTGGACAGGACATAGAGGTCAGGATTGGTTTTTTTGGTAGTTGGTATTAATTGAAGTCCTTTATGACACTGCCGCTGTGGATGTAATAGCAAGCAGTCATTTCTGGGGTCCCAGAGGAGAAAGCAGAGAATATATTCAACCTAAGAGCTACTGTGTGTGACTGGATTTGAATGGGAGAATGTGCGGCTGGTGTGTTTTATTTCAGATCAGAAGTGTGTTTTTGAAGTTAACCTCCTGACAGTCCCCACTTACTGAAATTTGACCCAGGTTACAGAGTTTATGAACCAAATTCCCTGGAGAACTTGAACATGGAAGATTTACTCCAAGAGCAACTTGATATTCTTCCCTTTCTAGTGGATATTCAATTCATGCTACCATGTTTGAACCAGTAAGAAGTGAAAACCTCCTGAAATGCATGCAGTGCAGCTCCTGGCTCTTCAGCAGCAACCATTTCAATCTGCATCTGCTACCATTGCATCAAAGTCTTGCTAATATAATCAGCTTATGCAGGAGACTGCAGGAGAGGCCTCATCCTGCAAGAACAGAGTGTACAGGTGATGATTATTGGGCAGTCTGTTTTACTTATATGATCTGAGAGTTTTCCCCACAAGCATTTATCTCATCTAGAGATATAGAGAAAACAAGCTGCTATTGGTCTTTGTAGTTAAAACAAAACAAACAACCAAAAAAACCCAACCAAAACCAACCAACCAAACAAAAGAATTTAGAAGGTGAAAGCCATGAGTGTGTTCCAGGTTCAGACAGGCTCAAAGTTTGGATAAGATGTTAGGATAAACTACTGGAAGGATCCATCCATCTCATAGGATTTCCTAGGTCTTGGTTAGAGAGTGCTGTGAATCTGGTGCTGGCCCTCATCCTGAGCAGGCCTTTTCCACAAGTCTGACACTGGGTTGGTGTATAAGCTTGGGGCCTGAGGAGGGAAAGATGCAAACTTGGGGTAATTACAGTTAGGCATTACCTGCCTGGAAAGCTGTAGAGAGCTGTTTCCATTCTCTATTGCTGCGTTTTACTTACTGATTCATTTTTAACCCATGGTTCTACACTAATGCAGCAGCAACTAGTCTTTCTCTCTGAGCATAGATAACCATCTTAAAGAAAATGAATCAGTTATTCCTCTTATAAAACCAGTCTTCCATTATTTTAGCTTTACGCCTCTGTTGTAGCTATAGTTATATATCTGATTGCAGAGAAAATATGAAGCTGTACTTGGTTTATACAGTTTAATGGGAGTGTGTTTATCCCAGGAAAATCTATCTAAAATGGAAATAAATTCTATAAATGAGCTTTCTATACGTTTCACTTTGCTTGTATTTCATATAGAATCTGTACTTGGATCTCTTCTCTTTTCAATGCTAAAAGACAATACATCAATATTTTTCAGATTGTAGGAAGTACTCAGCCTTTATACGAAGGCATAAATACCATTCTTTAAGTATTTTCCCTAAAGCTTCTCAGTTTAGCTAACCCTTGCATATAAAATTCAGGCCTCAAAGTTCACTATAGTGTGTCTCAAAAATGATATTTTTTGTAGCTTGAGACATAGGTTTTCAACATTAAGATTTGGAAATACTGTTTAACAGCAGAAGCAATTTATGAAATCAGTATGTTTTAAGGTTATGGAAGTCTTGCTAACAGTCCAAGGTGAAAATATTCTTCTAAAGGTGTAACTAAGATTTTTTTTTATTTACTGTATGCTTTGTAAGTAAGTAGTTTGATCCCTCTTCCGTCATCATTAAGAAGGAAATAGTGAAATGAGGGCTTTTAAGAAGATGTTAGATGAAACTTAGATGATCTAAGTTTCCCCAAATTGAAAACTATCATGTTTGGGGTGCAAAATCACTTACAGTTCAGGTAATTCTGTTATTAGAGGACTGGGGCACCCCTGAGAAGGACAACACAGAACAATGAAAATTTAATAGTGTAATTATAACTTGCTACAAGGTTGTTGAAATTCTAAACGTATTTGTTTACAGGAAAGAAAGTGTGCAGTTGATTTCAAAGTTTCAGTGATCGTCTCTGACTAAAATGACTTTACAGAACACATAATATGAAAGCAGTTATTTAAATTATCAGCTCAGTGTTCTTAAAGGTGGCTTTCTTTTTTATTTTCCTTTTGGTTACTTTTCTCTTGTAGAGATATAGACATGAAGAAGAAATTTATGAAGTTTCTATTGACATGATGATTTTATTTTAATGCTGATGCATATGCTTATCATGCAGAGGTAATTCAGTTAGGTATGTGTACACATGGTATGCACAAGTGCAATACTCAGTAGATAAAAGTTAGTTTGACCTGTTCAGCTGGCTAAACTAAGTACATTGATAACTATTAAAAGAAGTCCCCAAAACTTACAGGTATGTTTCATTTTCAAAACAATGTTTTGAAGTGGTTAGAAGTTAAATTCTTTTTCACATAAGACTCCATCTTCATAAAAATATTCTCTTTAATGCTATTAACTGTGATGTGATTAACTGGGGCAATACAAAAAACCCAGAGTCCCCAGGCCAATCCCACTTTCCTGCTTTACTTCCATATAGCATTTTGCTGAGTGAGTTAACAGACCTGAGCAACTTTAAAATGCCTAAGTATTTTAGGCTTCTCTGTATTTGATAATGATGATGCTTGATTGCTGAATGAGTGCAAGATTATAATCATCTCTCTTGGCTTTTTTGTCATTCATAAGCTGCTTGAGCTGCTCTCTGCTAGCTTATGACATTTCCAGGTTCTCTCAAGTGGATTGTAACCTTGTGAGTGTTCAGTGAATTCCAAGGACTGGTCCTTCTAAATGCTCTTTAATGAGACAAGATTTTTTTTTCTCTGTTGTTTGAAAAGGGGTTTCATGCCATACAGTTTGTTTCTCAAAGTCCTAAAATACTCACAAAACAAGGTTTGTGAATAGGAAATGAAAAGTAATTTAAGCTGTCCAAGTCCTCTGCTTCTAAGAAGTTTAATACCACTTCTTATAACATCTAATGAAAATCCAGCAAATATGCCTTTAAAAATAGTTTTTGAAGATTGGTCTAAAATATCATTGCTATTTTCTTGTTTGTACTAACTTCTGCTTTTAAAGGATACCATGTTTTGTTTTCAGACCTTTTTCCAATAAAAAAACAGTATGTATTCTCCTTGGAGTAAGTAAGATTGTCTGAGCAGCATTTCTTAATTCTTATTGATTTTTTTATTATATTTTATTTTCACCTAGGAATCAATACAGTATTCCTATTAATTGATGGAATACCACTATATAACCCTTAGGTATTATGAAGATATTCAGTACTTTCCTTAATACCATTATTACTGATTTTTGTTGTCAGCAATATGCGAGCCAACAGTTTTGAAATGATAATAAAGCATTTGGTTAGAGTGGTTAGAATAATGTCCTTCTGTTTTTGAACAACTTGCTTACATCTTGGTGAGTGATGTACAATGTGATATGAGATACTGTGTATGAAAGTAGTGTCAGATTTGTGCCCAGAAGGGAAGCTGGCAGTTTGTTTGACCTTGTGAAAGGCAAAGAAAATCACAAAGGGCCTCACAGGAAAAGACATTTTTTGAGTAGGCTGCAGAGTATGCATGTTGTAGCAGATATAATTTGACAGCATCTTCTACACTGTTGTAAAGTCATGGCCATGACCTGTCCTTGACTCAAGAGTACCTCTGTCTCCAGGGCATGTTGTACGTGTGGATGCTGCATATTCTCCATTTCTTTCCTCCTCCCTTTCTTAGTAAGATTTGTTCCTTCAGCCAGCATTAAATGACACATATAAACCTATGATGGGAAATTCTGGTGACTTTTTTCTTCTGCCTGTCACTTCCACTTGTTCCTTTGTGTTTGGCTATATGCCACTTCTTCCAAGCAGCTTTGGATGTTAAATAGCAGTTATGTTTAGTCTGTGACTTTAAAGGTTGGGCTGAGTAAAAGCATATGGCAGTTGCATAAGGCAAATAATATCTGCCAGGCTAATTAAAGATCATGGGTCAAATCACTTCTTGTGTTAAGTGGGTGTAATTCACTTGGATTTAGCCCAGGTGTTCAAGCAGTGGATTTCTTTCTTTGTATCTGCTTAAATGTCACTGTATTTAAAATCCATGTATTTAATTTTTTTTTTTTTCTTAAAATTGTCTTTTCTACTTAAAGGTATATCCCTGCATCTTCTCTTTCACTTTGTATTTATTTTGCATTATCTGTTTTTGCGTGGTCTGTCTGATAAGGGATAGTATAATTTCGGATGAAGCCTCGTTCTCTCTGTCCCTTCTTTTCCCTCAACCTACAGGTGTTGAGAGAGCATTTGAAGCCTGTTCAAGAATGGACACTGTTCAGGAATGGACAGTTACATTAGAAAGACTGCCTGCAAAGAAGAAACACCTCTCAAGTACTAGTCTAGCTTAGTCTTTTATTAATAGTCTATGGATAACCATGTCTGAACTCACACTTCTTGTGTTTTCTTTGGGACATGCATAATGAATGACTGATTTTAGTGGTTCCACTGTGTATGCAGACATGCTTGTTTGTATGTTTGTAATAGTTACACTTGATATCCTCAATAATATATTTGTGTATGGAATTAAGAGTCATTAAGGCTTATGTTTTCAATTTTAGTGTTTTTATATCTGGTTTGAAAATTGGTTGGCAAGACATAGGAAATACTGTTCCTCACTTGGTCAGAGCACAGTGGTATGCACACCTTCTAGCAGACACTGACTGGTAGGACAATGGCTTTAAGGACCTTGAATGTTTGACAGCTCCAAAGGATGCTAGAAGTCTGTCTCCATGTTGTCTGAGGCTAGAAGGCCTCTGGAGTTGCTGCCAACTCTATTTTAATTGTCAATAAATTATATTTTCCTCAAGTTGGGTCTGTTTTGTCTGTGAAGGTAACTGGTGAATTATTTATTTATTTTAAGGCAGAACTTGACCATACTGTGTTTTTTATATGGCTGGGTTTGTATCACAGTCCTTTCATGTGTATCATTAGTTCTTTTGAACTACTTAATAGGATAGAACCTTCAGCATTTCTAAATATAACAAGCACGAAGGGGCATGTGTAATAGTGTCATGTTACCTGCAAGTCTCTTCATTTTAATTTTTCACTTCTCAGTAGAACCAGGTTTAGCCATAAAGCTTGAAATCTCTATTGCGTAATAAAGTGTGATCTGAAACATATTTAGATATTCTAACAGAGTTTAAATAGGTTTAAGACCATTTGTGTGTTCACAAATTATTATGCAAACATAAACTTAGTTTGAAGAACAGTTTAAACTTACAATGCTATCTCTTTATTTCTTGCTTTCATAACAGTGACCAAAGGTTTTCCAGGTTAGAAGTTTTCAGGGGCAGAACAGTGTTACTGCAATATCCCTCAATCCACATAGGGAAGTTTAACACAAATAACAAGTACATGACAGAGAAACTTGTCCAAGGAGAGCCCCTATTAGCAATTTCAAATAGCCGCTTGTGCCTCTATTAGTTAGGACATTGTAGCTCCACATGCATATCTTATTCTCCAAGAATTGTTTGAAGGTTTTGAATTTAAGATGCTTCAAATCAGAGGGACCAAAAATTTTGCTTTAGCAGTGGAAATGCACCCAATGTTCAGAGAAACTGGAGTTTGACTGTATCTATTGCTGTAGTTGTTACATATAGGAATATCTGTCATATATGGAAATATCAATTCCAGGAAAAAAGGATCTTTGGGTAAATTCCAATCACAGCACAATTATCAGACAAATGTTTTAGCAGTCATACTCTGGCCATGGTCTGATGAAGAGAATGGTATGTATTGAAAAGTGTGCCTCAAGCTACTGAACAGTAGTTAACTAATTTGTTGACCTAACAAAACAGATTGAATGAAGCTATCCTGGAAGATGAGTCATTTGGCCAATTTAATGTTACATTAAGAATTAATTCTTGCTGAATATTGCTTGTTCTGAAAAGAAAAGAATGTGCGATGCCTCAAGAGACAAGGATTTTATGTGTTTCTTCATATTGGCACAAGAAGCTCCATGGTAAGTAGCTTACAAAGCCTCCACAGAACCTCTCCAGTGAAACCGAGAGACTGTATCTGAAAATAGTATTTTCTGTATTCAGAGATCATTAATGATTAGAAAAAGACCTGATCTGAGAAAGAGTATAAACGTAGAAGCAGGAAATAAGTGGATTTTGCCTCCAAATTTGCACTTCCAAAAAGTCTCTGTAGGATCTGCCTTACTCTAAATATCTTATGTTCATTTACAAAAGCAACTTCCCTTAGAGATTCTAAATACTGTCATATTATGTTTCTGTGTATGTCCGTGGCACTTCTAGTCTTAGGCAAATGTTGCTTGCTATGTGTCTTGCATCCAGATCTAACCATAACCTAGAAATTTGATTATAATCCTTTTCTGAACATACCTACCACATGCTGAATGGATCAAGCTTTGTACAATATGCATCAAGCATTATTATTTCACTGTAAAAGAAAGAGAGGAGGAGCTGATGCTGTCTTTTTTACATGACAGCTGAGAAATTGAGTTAATTTCCTTCCTCTTACTGAAGAGGCTGAAATGCAAAACTCTTTTTCCAAAGCATGTCCTGCTACTGTGCTGTCACCTGAAACAGGAAGGTCTTTGCTTTTCTCATCCCTTAAGTTCTATTCTTCAGAAAATAACTCTGAATGTATCACTGCTAAGAAAGACAGAAAATGTTTTACACCATCAGGTTGCACCTTCAAAAGGCAGTGCTGAGCTCTGGTTCTTGCTGCAAGAGGGTTCTGAGGTTTGTTGTAAAGGAAAGAACTACTTGGGAATACTATGTAGTAGCTGGGATTTTCCTGTACGATACAAAATGATCAGAAGGAGAGGATTTATCTTGGCTTGTTGACTGACTCTTCAACCTCTTATTATGTGAAGAGCATATATGGGACAAGGTAAACTTCTGCTTACCCCTCCCTTCAACTCCTGCTCACTTTGTGCTTTTACCTAAAGAAAGGGGAAAAAAAAAAAAAAGGAAAGCAACATCTCTCTGGAAGAGAGTTTATGATCATCACTTGCTTAATGAATTTTCACTTCACTTGAATAATGTTAAGACCTTTATCTAATACAAATTATGCAGCAGTTGTTATTTATTGTGTTAGATGTGCAGCTCAAGTGTGACTAACTCAGGACCTTGTTTCTTCAAGGGTATGGTTGCTTACAGCTGCATTATTCTCTGTTGTGAAAGCAGTAAAACAGTAGTTGCTTACATGCTCAGGTTTGAGTATTAGTTTTCACTAACTTCACCCATTCATTTCACTGCACCATGATGTTGACTTCTAAGATTTCTGAGGAATAAATGGGGTGGAGCTGCTTCACAGGACCATTACTGTTAGGAACTTTGTTGCCATAATTTGCTGTTTATCAAAGGTTAATCCGGAAATACCATGTCAGGAAGCGGTGAATCTTTTCAAGGGGAACTGTAATCTGATTTTTGGCTCTGAGAGAATTTTCCTAATAATAGCAAGTGACTAGAACTGTTGTAGTTCTTTCATTTCTCTCTGTTTTTTCTCTCTCAGAAAAAAGCTAACACTTGCAAGATCTTAAGGTTTTTTTTTTTTGTTGTTGTTTTTTTTTCGCTCTTTAATTTAAATATAAATGAGGGTCAGAGCTCAATCATCCTCAATGAATAGTGGAAATAATGAAAAACCTACCACAGGTAGCGTTCCCTTTTAATAGTGCTACATTAGAGCTGCTTCTGATCTGGGTAGTGTTTTCTGGATATACATAGGATTCTAAGGCATTAAAGGTCCTCATAAAGAAATCTCATAAATTTGGTTAACTTAATAAGTTAAGTGTCTATATGAATAAATATGTTTCTGTAAATAGGAGCTGACTTTTTTCACTTATGGTTTTATTTAGTTAATTTTTTAGTGCACTTATAAATACATTAATTTAGCACAAGACAAATAGAAGGTTTATTTAACACTGTGAAGAGTATTAAATAGAATATTCTAGTGATCCTTGACAGTCATGCTGATATCTGTGGTACCTTCTGATTTGTCTCAGGGCGATGTTTTTGGTAAGTGTTCTTGTTTGTAGACTAAAAGCAGCTGCAGACCAGTCAGGTAGAAGAATATTTGATTTTCTATACCAGTCCCAATGTGAAAGACTTCTGACCTTTTGTTCTGCTCTTCATTAGATCACCTATGCTTATTTTTGAGGTATTTTTATAATGGATTATTCTAGCATAAGTAATTTCCTGGCATTTTTGGATCCTGCATAATTGCAGTTTAGTTGAAAACCTATAGACATCAGTGATGCTTAATCAAGCTTGCTGCTTGATCCTATGATGTTAAAAATAAATAAAAATAAATGTCAGGAACTTAAAGAAAATACATTGATTTGTAGTTAAAATTTGGAGGTGCATCTTTCTATTAGGTTATGAAACATTACAATTTTTTTTTTTTTACAGAAAAACAATGCTGCCATAGTTCTTTCATTTGCATTTAAGGAAATAGCACTAGTCTATTTAGGCTTCATAGATATGGGATGGACTTCAGCAGACAGGTCTCTGATTCAACCCGTTCTTCCCCAAACCTTGGAGTATAGCTGCTAATTTTTGAGAGCCCTTTTTAGTATGTATGTTTTTACTTAGTTTTACTGGTGGCTTGTAATGAAGTTTTTTTAAAAAAAATGAAAGTCCACCAAACAAAAGATTACAAAGAAACAAGAAAAGAATATGGATTTCAATAGTCATGTAGCTAGTTAGTATAGGATCATATATATTGCAGTGCAGGTGGCTACGCTTTCTTCTTCATGGTTGTGTTTTTAATGAACTCAGCACTTGTCTCTCCTTTAAGCTATTAGACTGAAGGACCAGATTCTGATGGTTCCTCATATTCTAATGAATGCAGTAAGACTGTGTTGGATGCGGGTTGCCTTCAAGTTTGAATATGTGTTCACTTTGCTAGTCTCCTCCATTATCAGCTCAACTGTACAGTTGAGTGTGTTTTTCTAGAGCTTTGGGATAGGGCATTGAAAGCTATGGCTGTGCTGTGGTTTTCAATAGCAGCTTGCACTGCTAGGGTTGAAATTGTTATACTTTGGAGGATGAAGTTTACTCAACACAGGGTAAGCGCCTTTTAAATATGTTTTGTGAATTTAGCACAAGGAAGATTTGGCTGGAAGTGCTCCTTTCTTTACCTGTTGTCCTGGGTTCAGCAGTAGCAGTCATTTTTCTCCTTCGTGGTAGCTGGTGCAGTGCTGTGTTTTGACTTCCAGCCTGGGAACAGTGCTGGTGAAGCCGATGTTTTCGGTTGTTGCTAAGTGATGTTTACCCTGACCAAGGACTTTGTGAGGCTCATGCTCTGCCAGGGAGGAGGGGATGCCGTGAGGAAGCAGAGACGGGGCGCCTGACCCAGGCTAGCCAAGGAGGTATTCCATACCACAGCACATCATGGCCAGGGTGGGGGTAGCTGGGAGTTACCCAGAAGGACACGGGCTTCCGGATGGGACTAATTTCTTGGCCAGTGGTATCGTATTCTCTTCCCTTGTTATTTTCTCTTATCATTATTGTCGTTGGTGGTAGCGGTGGTGATTTGTGTTGTACATTTGTTGCTGGACTGTTCTTGTCTCAACCCATGGGAGTTGCACTCTTTCGATCCTCCTCCCCTTTCCTCTGGGAGCAGGGAAGGGGAGAGCCCGGGGGGGGGGGGCCCTCGATTGTTGTCAGCCCGGCACCACTCACTGGGAGTGAGTGAACAAGCTGTCTGGCTAGGGTTTAAACCATGACACCTGTAAAGGGTCCTTTTTTGTACAGTGTATATGGTTTCTTATTATTGATGGTAAAATAATTAATTTACAGTGGTTCTGCTAAAATGAAATTCCTGCTGAAAGCTGGTCCTGTAATAAGATAATCTTGCCCTCTTTAAAACCCTGGGTATTATGCAATTTTGATAAGCATTACATACTGCAAAATACTTGTCATTCTTCTTTCTAGGCTGAAAAATTTGATTTTCAGTAAGATGCAGCAGAAATCAGATATCTTTCAGTCATTTTTTAGACTTCTTGTATGTGAATACTAGATAGTTATTTTTTTATTTTTAAGGTGATATCCAAAATGGAAAAGAAGAAAGCCAGGTTTTATAGCCAAGCTGTATTGATTTGACTACAGATGAAAATGGTAGGTCTTTAAGGTAATTTCTATAAGAATACATATAGAACATGCATGAGAATATGAAAACATGTTTTTAGAACTGCAAGTTCAATACAGAAATATGTGCTTATATGCATGTAAGACTGGATGAGTACATTAAAATTCTGTGAAAACAGTTGCATGAGGGAAGAAGGAAGAGTTTACTAACTGGTAGTTGAATTTTAGCCTTTCAAGGCATCGCACTTACTATCCTTATCTCAAATTCCTCGAGCCCCATGTTGGACACCAAAAAGGACTGTAGTGGGTTGACCGTGGCTGGATGTCAGGTGCCCACCAAAGCCATTCTAGTACTCCCCTCCTCAGCTGAAGAGGGAAGAGAAAATATAACAAAAGGCTTATGGGTCGAGAGAAGGACAGGGAGACATCACTCACCAATTACCATCACAGGCAAAACAGACTCGATTTTGGGAAATGAATTTATTACCACTCAAATCAGAATAGGGTAATGAGAAATAAAACTAAACCTTTAAAACCCTTTACTTAACCCCTTTCTTCTTCCTAGGCTTAACTTGACTCTCAGATTCTCTACCTGTCTCCCTTTTCTCACCCTGCTGAGTGGCACAGAGGGTCAGGAAATGGAGGTTGTGGTCAGTTCATTCTGCATTGTCTCTGCTGCTCCTTTCTCCTCAGTCTGCGGACTCCTCACATTCTTCCTCTGCTCTAGCCAGGGCTCCCTCCCACAGGATACAGTCTTCCAACAGCTTTTCTGTTCTGAGTCCTTCCCATGGGCTGCAGTTCTTCACAAACTGCTCTAGCGTGGGTCTCTTCCATGGGTGCAGTCCTTCGAGAACAGACTGCTCTAGCATGGGTCCCTTCCATGGGTGCAGTCCTTCAAGAACAGAATGCTCCAGCGTGGGTCCCTTCTATGGGTGCAGCTCTTCAGGAACAGACTGTTCCAGCGTGGGTCCCTTCCATGGGGTGCAGCCCTTCAGGAAAAGACTATTCCAGTGTGGGCTCCTCTCTTTATGGAGCCACAGGTCCTGCCAGGATCCTGCTCCAGTGAGGGCTTCCCATGGGGTCACAGCCTCCTTCAGGCATCCCCCTGCTCCAACATGGGGTCCTCCATGGGCTGCAGGTGGATATCTGCTCCACCATGGACTACCATGGGCTGCAGGAGCACAGCCTGCCTCACCATGGGCTGCAGGGGAATCTCTGCTTTGGCAGCTGGAGCACCTTCTCCCCTCCTTCTGCACTAACCTTGGTGTCTGCAGAGCGTTTCTTTCACCTATTCTCATTTCTCTCTGTCAGAAATTGCTTTTGCACAGTAACTTTTTCCCTTTCTTAACTATGTTATCCCATAGGTGCTACCATCGTCGCTGATGGGCTCAGTCTTGACCAGTGATGGGTCCATCTTGGAGCCAGGTGGCATTGGCTCTATCAGAAACAGGAGAAGCTTCTAGTATCTTTTCACAGAAGCCACCCCTGTAGCCCTGCTAGTACCAAAACCTTGCCACACAAACCCAATATAGGGGGAAAGTAAACCAGCTGATATTAGGTCTTAGAACTGCCTGTTGCAGAATTGATATGATCAGTACTCTTGGTTTATCCAAGGTCTGTAGAAATTCAGTTGCCTTAGACACTTTGCAACTTATAGTTAAGTTGGAAACAGACCCGACACTCTTGTTTGCAATCTTAAAGACTTTTATGAACCATATGTCAGGATTGTTGTCTGCAGAAACTTCTTTGACTTTGAAATAATTGGGTACTAGTGCAAGTTTTCAAAATTTTGGTGCTATGCTTGTAATTTTCCCTTATGAGGTACTTGATTTTTTATTTTTTTTAAGTTTTTTTTTCCCCCTGACATTTTCTTTAAAGCAGGCAAAATAATGGATTAGAAGAACTGTTGTTTTATATGGGTGCTATTTTACTTTGAAGGGTGGTATCAGAGCAGTGAATGAACAAATGCAAGGCATAATATTCAGTGAGAAGGTCTGGGGATAACTTCAGAAGAAATGTAATCTCTCCTCTAAGAAATTGAATTAAAACTACATGAAAGAGGGGTTTATATAGGGTGTTGCTAGCTAGATGTCTTCTGTTGCGTGGTGGTGATGTGTTGCCATTTCAGCTTCTATTATTTTATTGATATTCTACAGCTGAATACAGCTTAGACCTGCAATGTTGATTTATCTAAGAAATCTTTGTTCATGAAAACTCTCAAACTCATATAAAAGAATCTTTTAATTCAACAACAGATGTTTATAAATCTTTTGTTACCGATCTCCTTTCTCTTAATACTATTACAATTACAAAAAAATTGTAGTTGAAATGAGAGTTAGCTTGTGTGTTTTTTACTTTTTTTGTGTGTTGCTAAGCATTGGGGTCTGCTAGTGAGTGCTTTTTAAATCCGTGGGCTATTGCAGGTCTTACTGAATAATACTAATTGTCTCCATTAATATTTAAATGAGGCAGCAATTAAAGGCCTTGCTTCTTAGTAATTGTTAAAAGAATAAAAGTTATTGCTTAAAGCACAGATAAGTTACACTGCTAGAGTTTTGCTCATTAGAGGAGAAATTTCCTTTAAGACATACTGCAAATGCAAGGGCTGTGCTCTTGACTGCTGCAAATGTGGCAGAATCAATCGCTAAAGGCATGCAATTACTAGGAGAAAGTAAAGGAGGAAGTTCCATTGGAGTTAGATATTAGCTGAAAAGGTAATTTTGGAAACTGAACAAACATGAACTGCCCCTTTTGTTCAGGGAAACAGGGCTGGGTTTATGTTCTGCATAAACAGGATTACAGTACTCAATACCTCACTCAATATCTTCTACTTTTCTTGTCTTGAGGTAAATTCCATACTAATTCACTAATAAGGTCTTGAGGTGATGCTTACTCTAATCTCTCCTTCCCCACTCACGTGGGTTCTGTTCTTTCCAAGTCATACAACTGGCACAGATCCCTTGGTCAACTGTGTTCACAGATGTAGATCTTAAAAGGACTGAAATGGGGATGTGATGCTTCTAGGCTCAGAAAGAAATTCTGATCACATGCACATGTTACCAGAAGTCAGAATCATTGGTGGAGGAGCAGCTATGATGTGTTGATCCACTATTGTGCTGCTGTCTTCCAGATAGAGATATCAGGGCAAATCCATCTAGCTGTGCTTATATCTTTGAGGAAAAAGTGCTCTACAGTTGCAGTTTTATTGCATGAATATCTTCAGACTAAACTACTAGGAAATATTTAATTGATCTAAGTGCAACTTGTCCAGTGTCAAAAAGCAGAGGTAAGAGAGAGAAGAGGAATTGTAAGCAGGTAGTCACCACCTATGAATCCAGTGACATCTCATTGGTCCTTTTCACCACGGGTATTGCCAGTTGTAGGAGCTTAGCTCTGACCTGGCTGCCCTGCTCTTTTTGTTCATGTCCTTTGGGATGTTATCCATAATTTGCATACAGAACATAAAGAGGAATTACTATGATAATGTACACATTGTTTAGTGAACACAAGCACAGTCCCAAAGTTGGGGTCCCACAAGGGTCCTCTGGGTGGTTGTTGTCCCTCATTTTGTGGTGTCCACTATTTGACCCTATATTTTACGCATACTCAGTTGGCTCAAGTTATATAACAAGTCCAGTAAGCGTGTTTCACAGTCTTGTAGAAGCTTATCAGCCTCAAACAAGGAGGTCAGAATGGTCCTGCCTATGTGATATCAAAAGCTAACATCCTTGTTCTTTGCTCCATTTGTGGACATTCTTTCTAAGCATTCCGTGGTTGAACGCAAGCTGTGCTGGAGACAAGATCAGTTTCTTGTTCTGATTCTTCTAGATGGTAAAAGACAAGTAATAAATTTCTAGTGATTTCCGGTATTCTATTACTCAGATTGTTGCCTGTAATAGAAACCATTCATTTTGAATTTGCTAAATTTAATTCTTTTATTTTCAACAGTTGATACTAAGGGGAGTGACAAAAAGCTGAATACCAGAAACCTAAGGAATATAAAACTACTTTATTCTGTTCTCTAGTAGAATAGGTAAGAAAATGTAAGGAAAAATGGCAAAAAGATGAGACTAGCAATATAATTACCTAGCTATGTATAGTGTTCAGTAATAAGGCATTGTTTGAATGTGATTTATGTAATCTAAAATTTATTTTAGTCTAAAATCCAAGCTCTGATGCTTCTACTCCTTTACTGTGAATGCTTAGATACCGGTCTTATGCTCTGCTTTACCTCTAACATGGCCAAGTTTTAATACATTTTTACTACAATATAGCTTTTTTATTACTAAGTCTGGAAATTTAATTTTCAATATAAAGATCCTGAAACCGTCTATTGAAGGTTTGAATGTGTTTTTCTTACGTAAAAAAAATATCTAGTACTAAGGGAGTCTTTCTTGCAACACACCGTCTTGATCTTGTAAGGAACCCTGTATGAACTATGGGCATATGCCCATAGGGAGATGAACCAAAACATAGGCACATAATGAGAATAAGTAGAAAAGGAAACAACAAAGTATCAAGTTTAGTATTTTACATCTTAAACTCCTCATATTGTCTCCTCTTATCGCCTTTTTGAAAATTGTTTCAAAGGAAACAACTCGCATTGTACTCAATGAAAACTTTATGTTGTCATCTGGGGAAAAACCTTGGCTGATTACAGCTTTTAACTGTTAACATCCATCCTGTCCATCTAAATATTTCATGCCACTCTTGAAATTAAGGAAAAAAAAACAAACAAACAAAAAACCCCACCAAAAAAACCCTGTGCATCTTTCCTTTTTAACTTCTTGAATTATGTGAAAATTGATACTCTTTAACCTCTCTTAATGACAAATTGAATATAATTTAAATACGGCACCTACTCCTCAAATCAGTATCAATCAAATTTTTAGGAAAGCTGAGGCCCAGTTAGAATTAAACGTGGCTAAGGATGTTAAGGATAACACAAAGGGATTCTACAGGTACATAGTAAATAAAAAACAGACTAGGGATAACGTAGGCCCCCTCTGGAAGCTCTCGGGAGAACTGGCTACACAGGATTTGGAGAAGGCTGAGGTTCTGAATGACTTCTTTGCCTCGGTCTTCACTGGCAAAGGCTCTGACCAAACCACCCAAGTCTTGGAAGGCAGACACAGGGACTGAGAATGAAGACTTTGCGCCCACTGTAGGAGAGGATTTGGTTCAAGACCATCTTAAAAACCTGAACATGCACAAGTCCATGGGTCCTGATGAGATCCATCCGCGGGTCCTGAAGGAGCTGGCGAATGAAGTTGCGAAGCCACTGGCCATCATATTTGAAAAATCATGTCAATCAGGTGAAGTTTCCAATGACTGGAAAAAGGGAAATATAACCCCCATTTTCAAGAAGGGGAAAATGGATGACCTGGGGAGTTACAGACCAGTCAGTGTCACCTCTGTGCCTGGCAGAATCTTGGAGCAGATTCTCCTGGAAGGCATGCTAAGGCACATGAAAAACAGCAAGGTGCTTGGTGACAGCCAGCATGGCTTCACTAAGGGGAAATCCTGCCTGACCAATTTGGTGGCCTTCTATGATGAGGATACAGAACTGATGAATGGGGTAGAGCAGTTGATGTCATCTACCTGGACTTGTGCAAAGCATTCAACACTGTCCCACACGACATCCTTGTCTCTAAATTGGAGAGACATCAATTTGATGGATGGACCACTCAGTGGATAAAGAACTGGCTGGATGGCCACACACAAAGAGTTGTGGTCAATAGCTCAATGTTCAGCTGGAGACCAGCAACAAGTGTGTCCCTCAGGGATCGGTGTTGGGACCAGTCTTGTTCAACATCTTTGTCGCTGACAGGGACAGTGGGATTGAGTGCCCCCTCATCAAGTTTGCTGATGACACCAAGCTGTGTGGTTTGGTTGATACACTGGAGGGAAGGAATGCCATCTAGAGGGACCTCGACACGCTTGTGAGGTGGACTGATGCCAACCTCATGAAGTTTAACCATAGCAAGTGCAAGGTCCTCCACCTGGGTGGGAGCAATCCCAGACACAGCTACAGGTTGGGCAGAGAAGAGATTCAGAGTTACCCTGAGGAGAATGACTGGAAGGTGCTGGTCGATGAGAAAATGAACATGAGCCAGCTTCAGTGTGCACTCACAGCCCAGAAAGCCAACCGCATCCTGGGATGCATCAAAAGAAGTGTGACCAGCAGGTCGAAGGCAGTGATCCTGCCCCTCTACTCTGTTCTCATAAGACCTCACTTGGAGCATTGTGTGCAGTTCTGGTGTCCTCAACGTAAAAAGAACATGGAACTGTTGGAACAAGTCCAGAGGAGGGCCACAGGGATGATCAGGGGACTGGAGCACCTCCCGTATGAAGACAGGCTGAGGAAGTCGGGGCTGTTCAGCCTGGAGAAGGCTGTGTGGAGACCTCATAGCAGCCTTTCAGTGTCTGAAGGGGGCCTATAGGGGTGCTGGGAAGGGACTCTTCATTAGGGACTGTAGCGATAGGACAAGAGGTAATGGGTTCGAACTTAAACAGGGGAAGTTTATATTGGATATAAGGAGGAAATTCTTTCCTGTTAGGGTGGTGAGGCAGTGGAATGGGTTGCCCAGGGAGGCTGTGAATGCTCCATCCCTGGCGGTGTTCAAGGCAAGGTTGGATGAAGCTTTGGGTGATATGGTTTAGTGTGAGGTGTCCCTGCCCATGGCAGAGGGGTTGGAACTTTATGATCTTAAGGTCCTTTCTAATCCTAAGTATATTATGATTCTATGATTCTATTAAAAGTCCAATTACCATGATTGTTTTTTTGTTTGTTTGTTTTCAGCCAGTGTACTTCAATACTTTCTTCCCTTATGGAACACGAGTGTTTGCATTGTGGACCTTCTAACACTAACCATACCATGTGCTAATGCATGAAAAACTGTATCAAAGCTGAAAGAACTTACTTTGGTTCTTTTTCCCTGATGGAAGATGAGTACTTGTTTTCCTCATAGTTGTGGCTTCTCATGATTCATGTGTAGCCAGTATGAAAAGGTCATGGTAGGTTCCCTTCTGCTGGAATACCACAGATGTGATACTGTTTTTACATCTTTGCAAAATTAAATTTCACTAAAATTAATAAAGTTAGAGTGCAGTAAAATTGTATTGTTAAGTGATCATCACTGTGATCATCTCTGATACTTGACAAGGCTCAACGTTCTCTGAAAAATCGTTTTCTAAAATAGGTAGAACAGAAGCATAACATTTGGGCTACTGACTAACATTTACAAAGGCTTAGATTTATTTGCCCGTCTTCACCTGCAACTTTCAAGAAAGTCTGAAATGTCATAACAGTTATTTTTTTTAGGAAAGGTGATTTTTCACTGTGAAATTAGGATAGTGAACTCTTAATAAACCAGCATTGGTGAGTAATGCAGACTTAGTTTTGAATGTGTAGTTTTTTTAATAATAAATAAGCTAAAGTGTATAATATCTATGAATTTTAACCCAAAAAAGTGCTATATAAGAAAACTAAATTCCTTAACTGAGGGGGAGGGGGGGGGGAACCCCCATAAATCCAGTCAACTGTATTCTGCCATTTGTTCCACTTACCTTACTTTCCTGAAGTGTAAATATTAGAATACAGGTGCCGTTTCATAACTAGACTTTCCATAGAATCAACTTTTTATGTCATTGCCTGTAACATCATGAGTTCTTCCACAAAATAATGTTTATTGTACTTGGTTATGAATACTAACCCAATGAAAGCCTGAGAAATCAGATTCTATTAATAATCTTCTTTAAAAATAAACCAAAACCACTTTCTGGACTAAGTGTTTATGGAAATCCTCAGAATTCTTGAGTTTCAGTTGTCTGTAGGTACCGTATGTCTGATGCAGCTAAGTAAGTTCTGGGGCTTGTGTCATTTAGGGAATGCCGTCGTCTTTAGCGTAAAGTGGACAACTGACTTCTGATGGAGGAAGGAAGAAGCTGAAGAGTGATAACCAGCTGTGTGCGTTTGTGTTTGTCATTTGGTAGTAAAAACCAGGTTGGACTAGCTGATGAGTAGGAGGCCCTAGGTTGTAGTAGGCCTATCAAGTGGGCAGAGGATCTGTATTGTAACTTGAATGACCTGTGCCTGTGAAGTGTCTTGTGTCTGTAGCAAGCATCAAGCTGAGCTAGTGAGTGGAGACCCATGGAAGTCAGTATGTAGGCAGGGGTATTGAATGGGAAGAGTGCTCCTGCTGATGTTCGGGGATCTAAGAATGTGCTTGTGGATTTAGAGAGTGTGGGGGTGTGTACTTTCACTAGTTGAACTTCAACGCTGACCAGCTGGAAAGGAGGAAGGGAATTTGGCTATCTATCTGTGCTGTGTTTATGTGAGTCCTGGTAGTGTTACAGTGCCCAGTCTGCAGTTGGTTGTATCCTGAACATCAGTGCTGGCTGAACTTGCAAATGGGGAAGCAGCAGCTGTACTCATTGGCTTGGGGCAAAAAAAAGATCCTTGGGTCAGGGGCACTGGGCTGGGCTGCACCTGCTGGAAAGGAGCAACCACAGAGGCACTAGCATTAAATATTCCATAAAGGATGCCGAAGCAACCACCTCACTGCCAGTTAGCAACTGAAAAACAAAGTAAAATCAAGTTACACCTGTAAATGACTGTTTAACTTTTCCAGTATTATGCTAAGAAAAAACTTTCTGAAGGCTTCTTTACAGAAGAACTCACTCTGTAAGAACTTACTCAATACAGGTTTATATCTGGGATTTCTGTAAGGAGTCGTGTAAAGACAATCCAAATATAGGGAAGTGAATCAAGACAATCCTTAGTTCAGAATTCAAGGGAGGCTCCTGCAGTCAAGAACTATTTAGTTTATGTATGTTAAAATAAACCCCATCATCACTAGTGGCATGCTCTCAGATACACTAATACAACATGCTGAAGAGAAAGGTAAGTTTAAAAATTACATGTAAAATAAGAGTAAAGTTTGATGAAAACAGACTAATGAATTGTCCAGTTATATCATCAAAAGTGTCAGGTTGAAAGAATCTCAGATTCTGACTGTTGTAAAGCAAAGCAGAGGGGGAAAAGGAGTACAATTCTTTGGGTACAGAAATTAAAGGAAGTTGAATTAAAGGTTTGATTTTAATTTATTTATATATGTATTTATAAATTTATTTTCATTATATATATATTTCAGCCATAAAAATGAAGATTTAAAGCCTCAGATGTCTAGGCTAATGATGTTTCTTAGTTCAAGCAATAGTTGCAATTAGAAAACTTGCAGTGGTAATGACCTGTAAAACTCAAAGGGCACAGCTTTTGTTATATGTACAGCATGTATAAGGGTCAAGACAAGTCAATGAGGCAGAAATGAGAGCGCTTTCCAGCAGATAAACTTTTTCATATGAAAAATGACCTTAAAAAATGGCCCTTTAGCAGCAGGATGGATATTGTAGTGTCCACAGGTTGTCTTAAAAATAAAAAAAGTATATTCTTGTGCAAGTTGTGAGGTTTAAGTATGTTTTCTCTAGTATTTCAAAGGAGAACATGTTAAAATCTGTGGAGTAGGAATACTTTAGGTGGTGCAGAGAACAGTGTAGAAAGGATTCCACATAGACATTGCAAAAGCAACAACCAAGGAAAACACAGGCAGGATATAACACTAACATCAGAAATACTTCAATCAAGGTCTGTATGTGGTCTGAAGGAGCAACTTTGAAAGTAATTGTTTAAGATTTAGAAGTTGATATATTAAAAAAGAAAAAAAGAAAAAATCTAATATTGTCTTAAATGTTACATATTTCCATAATGCTATTCTTGGTGCAGGAAATTAAATGAATAATTGTTTTAGTCTTCTCTTTTAACTTTACATAGTCCAGTTTTTCCTGGCAACATGTAGCTTCATTTGCCTAATGTTTTCCATTGTCTTAATGGCATTTTCTTTCTGAAACCATATTCCATTTAAAGTCTGAGTAATGCATTTGAAACAAAACCCTCCATCTTTCAAACGTATAGATAAAGGAGTTCTGAGTCCTGTTCCTCTTTCTTTCTGCTTCCAATTAAAGGCAGTATTCCTCTTTTCCAGTTTCTCCTACTTCTCAACTCATACTTCTCCTTCCAGGATGGATTTGTCTTTAATAATCTAACTTTTCTTGCTTTCCTCTTGTCTTAAAGAAAAATCCTTCTGTCTTTTTTGGCTTTGTAGCATGCACCTTGGATGCCCTACCCTGGCTGCTGATCCATTAAAATGAAGATGCAGCACAGTGAGAGGTCACTGAGTCCAAGTAAGGTCAACCTCTGAAAGCCGGAGACAGTCTCTGGTTTGCAGCCATTAAAAGAATGGGAACTATCCTTGGTTCTGGAGGTAAAATGGTGAGATCATTGCTAGGATATGCAAAGTGTCAAATATTTATAAATAAAAATCCCTGTAGTAGTAGTCCAACACTGCATTAAAAACAGGAAGTGTCTAAAAAGTTTCTAACAGCTGCCTAAAGAAAACAAACCAACCAAGCAAACAAAAAAGACAAAAAAACCAGGTTTTATAGTATTTTCTTAGCACTAGTTTCATGGTCTTTCAGTGTACATTGAATACAATGTTTTTTTAAAATATATTACTAATGAAAACTTAATTTATTGTAATTTCTAACGTTCTTCAGTTCTGCTGCAGCACACTCTATTCCTTGTCAGCACTTACTATTTCTTTCATGATGTAGCTCGGAAGCAAGATGACTGGATTAAGTAAAGTGCAAAAGCAATTATGAGCAGAGTGTTGCAGTTTGAGTGCTCTTGCACAGATGAAACCACTGAACAACAGGAAACAAGGCATAGACAAAAACAGAAGCTTGTACCAGAATGTACTTGGTGGGTACATGTCTAGAGCCTGAAACTAGTATTTTAAATAGAAGAATGGGTCAAGACATATAAATTGTTTTAGAAGTGACAGGGGTGCTCCTTTTCAGAATTGACTAGTGCTTGCTTACATATTCCTATATATAAGTGTTTGGATGCCAAAGAAAGAGTGTATGTTGCTGCTATTCTCATGGTTAACATACAGGTATTTTTTAAATGTCTGAAGGGAAGAAACTGAAGAAGGTACATATTATGAAAATCTTAAGAGAGCCTTCAGGCATTCACATGAATAAGATTAAGTGCTTCATTGTGAAATATTATAATTATTACGTGTTATGATGGTATTTATCTGAGGTCATTTTCGGTGATAAGTGTTATGACAGGTTTACTTTTGGCTTATGTTTAGTCTTGATGCCCAGAACAGAAAATGTCACTGCCCGTGAAAGTTCTGTATTCAGCTTATGCTTACTCGTCTGTGTAAATGCTATCTCAAATTAAGTAATCATTCTGGTTCTTCTTGCGACCTAGTTAATTCTGAAAATGCAGTTTTCAAGACAGCAAGCTGATTACAGAAACGAATCTGCTGTATCCATTGATTTGTTTCCACACTGGCTTGGATGACCACAGTTTCCTTCTCTTCATATTTTTCATTTACTGTATTAGTTATCTTAATTTTGGACGGTTCCTCTTTATGCCTCAGAACCTTAACAGAATCATCATTGTGTGAAAGTCTCAAAATATTTCATACTGAAAATGTGCATAATCACTGATATCAAGTCTCTTATCTGACACCCACCATCTGAGTCCCAGTGCAATATTTCATTAGAACTTCAAAAGCTGCTGCAAAAGCTGTCAAAGAAGATATATGATCTTGAACATAAGAACTAGCATTTTTTCCCCTTCTGCTTGTTCCCAGACAGCAGCTCAGTCTAGAGAAACAAACTCCTCCTGAATTGCTATTGGGTTGGTATCACATACCATTTTACAAGCTCTCTGGCTTCATTTATGAAACAAGATTTAAAATACTGTTTTAAAAACAGACGGACAAAATCTCAGTATTGTATCAGCAAAAAGCTGACTGACAGAGGATATTGTTCATGTAGAATCAACTGCCCTAATCTCTTTGGACTTAATTTCTATTTTGTGAAACACTTTTTGTCCCTTGCTTTTTGTCTGGTTTTGTTTTCTCACATGCAGCACAAATGAGGCTGCTTTCATTGTGACCCAGAGGTTTCTTCCTCAGTGACTGCTTTTCAAAGGACAGACTCACTCCTCTTTCTCACAGCTTTGCTTAATTTGGTTCTATATGTACATAATTAAAATTGCCTGCTTTATAGAAAAAATGTATTCAATAAGACCCTCTCAGAGTGATCTTTTCGTTGTTATGTATACCTTCTGTCTGATTTTTGTTTCTGATTCTCTGAATTCTGTTCAATTTATACACATTTATATAACATAATTAATTTATAATTACACAGTAATATTAATGAACAATGAAAATAAAGAATAAAAGCAGGCTTCTTGATTTTATGGTTTTATTTTACTGGGTTTTGAGACCACCCTCTGAACTTTTCATCGGTTAGCGTGCTTTGATATTGTATAGTGCATTTTTAAAAATTCAGATTATTTTATTGCAATAAGTCATCATATATTAAGCCTATGTATATGTTTTGATGAGAAAGCTGTATTTGGTTAGCTAGGTATGAGCCTTATCTAAGGCATATCAATACAGACTTATTTAATGAAGATTTATAATACAAAATAGTTTTCTACTTGGTAAATTTTCAAGTTGGCTCATATTTTTTATACTTCCAATGAATTAAGTCAAATTCTTTGATGGAAACGAGTTTGGCTTGTTAAGCTCTCTGAACCTTTTGCTTTAGAAATGTCCCAGAGTTACTAGATTTATCAAAAAAAAAACAACCAACCAACCAACCAAACAAAACATCAGCAAGGTGTCCTCAGTCAGTTCTGGTTTTAGGATACTTGAATGCTTATTATAATGAATTCCTTCTCAGTAATGAAAATTTCCAGTGCCTTACGCTTATTTTACTAGTTCTGTTTGACATAGAATTGAAAAGTTTTAAACCAGAGCAACTTAAATTTATCTAACCTATACCTCTGCCTCCAAGCATGAATCTTTCCCTATGTCATCCTGATCAATATTTATCTAGCCTTTCATTAAAGACCTTTAAATAGACAGATTGCATGACCTCTCCAGGCAGTCTATTCTACTGCTTTACTTTCTTTACCCAGAAGTTTTTTCTTTATTTTTATCTTTAATCTTTTATGTGGTAATGTAAGCCCATTACATGTCCTATCCATTTCAGGTAAGAAAAACAGATTACTCCCTCCTTTGCAGAAGTCATTTATTTATTTAAACCATGTTTGCACTGTCCCTTCTTGCTTTAAGGTAAACGATTCATTCAATATTTTCAGTTAGCTAAACTTTTGTAGAACTGGTTATTCATTTGCTCCTCTTTTTGAATTCTCCAGTTAGTGCACATTGTTATCACAGTTCAGCACCTCAAGCTGGATCAGAGATTCCAGCTGTGTATGAGACTCTTCTTGGTCTTATGCTCCTTTCCCCATAATTTTCATCAGCAAGTGAAATGACTCAGATGTATTTGAGTGATCTCACAAGCAAAGCTAATGGAGGAAATTATTCAGTTGTAATATTTTTTTCCTACACCATTCCTATTCTCTTAATTGGAATAGACAATTTATCAGAACAGGTTCTTCCATTGATGCAAGAAACCCAGTTAGATGTTTCTGTTTCCTCAAGGTCAGCCTTTGATACTGATAATTCATGAGCTGACAAGAAGACGTTTTTACAATGACTTTTAATTTTATTCTGATGGCTCAGCTCCTTGCTTTGCCTTTTCCTAAAATGTGTCTACATGGTTATGCTCTGTTTATGTATGTATCTTTATGGATCTGACTTTTTCTGTTTCCTGTATGTTTTCTTCTTACATTTGGGGTCAATGCAGAACTCCTTAGTAGCCATATTAATTTTTTAATATGTTTCTGAATTTACTTGCATAAAAGGATGATTTGCTTGAAATACCTACCTGAAAACAGAAATGTTTATGCTGTTGTTTCTCCTTTGTTTTCTGAGGTTTAACTCTTCTCTTTACTTGTAGATTTCATTGAAATTACTGTTTACCATGACATTTTTGTCAGGCATTTTGTTGTTCAGAATCATATGTAAAAGCCACTTCTGACTTCTAGAGTAAGAAACATTTACACAGCACTTCAAGAGCATAGTGGACATCTCACCTGCCAGGTTAATTCTGTAGCCAAAGTTAGTCTCCTATGATTCTTCTGTAATTAATGAAGACTAAAAGACCTCTGCAGACAATGATGCTAACCTTAAGATAAGAAATTAAACATTCTCTGAAAGAAGCTTTGTTGTTGCATTCTCTGTACATATGGATTTTGAAGAATAACTTCTTAGGTTGTGTTGTGGCTAAAATTCAGTAAGGTGAATCATGTTCTTTATTTTTCTGGCATACTTTTTTTTGAGTAGGTGTTCAGGTAATTGGAATTAGTCATTGCCACAACCTTAAATTATGAATAATACTGACATTGACTCTCATCAAGCCTTATCTTCTTGATGCTCATGGTTTACCCTGGGCATTGAGCATGACAGTACCTGCCATTGCAGTGGAGGGCAGGGTCTGCCTTGATATTTTCAGAGGTTGATTGATTAACTGATAAATGGATTGGTAAACCGTTAGCTCAGAATTTACTCTAGACAGGAAAATATAAACCAAATCAATTAATAAACTATCAATCAACAGAATTGCCAAGGTTCAGGCCAAAAGGATGAATTCTGGATATTTCAGGGAACAGTTTTTAAATATACCTCCTAAGTGGACAAACCAGGCACTTGATTTGTATAGTGAAAAAATAGGGAAGTCTTATTTTTTTTATTGATAGAATCATGAAGTTTCAGAACCATTTTATCCCAGCCCCAAAATACAAAGGTAATTTGCTATCGTGGTTCTTATTTTGGCTGCTGGTAGTAAAATAAAACTATTTCATATCCTAAACAAGTTGGGAATGATAATTTCTACCATCGACTGCTTCACTTTCCGAGCTGTTTGTCAACTGTGCTGTCACAATAGCTTCTTTGGGTAATAATTTGAAGGATCAATAGTCTTCTTTTTTATGAAACCTGGCAACTTTTCCATCAATTGCTTTTTTTTCTTCCAGCAGTGCACCAGCTGCCTTTGCAGTTTCTGATTAATACTCTAGCATCTGAGCTGATTCGTATATTTCAATATAACATGGTGACATGGGTTTCCTGAAATCTTCTGGGTGTTTCTTTCCTGCTTGGATGCTGTAACCTAGGTTGGCAATATGTGTCATATTTTATATGTATATGTGTGGTTTAGGTAACCAAAAAATGGATAGATAAAAGTATATTTTTTTCCTGCATACAACTGTAGGATATTAGGGTGAAATAAATAGAAGAGAAAAAAATGATGACTAGTATAATTGCTAGCTATACATTTTTTAGATGATAGTTAAGCAACAGAAGCTAACTCTCCAGGAGAATATTTCATTTGTTGTGCTTTATATGTGGCAAGTACTAATGAATGTTGCAGAATATAGCAATTACTGTTACAAGTAACAATAAAGAAAATGCTTGCTATTGCCATTACTGGAATAACCTAACTGCATTTCCCTTTTTGGTCTCTTTCAAAGGAAAGGTTTGAAGGGAGGGCCTTCTTAAAGCTCATTAGGTATTTCCATTGGAGTGAAATTTTAGTTACAAAGTGTGTTTTCTTTTATTAATATAAAAGGTTAATAAATAAAGGATGAATGTTATGAACACTCACAGACAAGATATTTTGCAGATGGTTATAAAAGTTTGAGTAGAAGTGTTCTGGAAGGCTTTTAACTTGCAGTTTGTCTGTGTCTAAGTGGACTCTAGCAATTAGCCGTTAGAGATGATAATTTATAATGCTTGGCTCGCAGTGTCTTAATTATTGTTCAAAAAGCCAGCAGCATTCAGATTTCTCTAACATTATCTCTTCTTACTAGTAGTTTCAGGAATGAACCATCTTAGACAAAGACTTTCAATGCCAAGGACATGTTGAATCTATGTTCATAATAGCTCCTCTTCTGTCTGAACTCCAGATCTTATTGTCAAACTGTTGCCTGTGTACTAAACTTTATATTTCTTTATATTACTTTATACTTTTATTACTTTTATTGTTTTTTGCCTTTTGAGAGTCAATTAGATTTTTCTGCTGTCCACATATGTAAGATATGTCATGAACCATACAAAGACCAAGCCAGTCTTCTAAAATGTGCAGCTTCTAAAGGTGAGGTGGTAGTAGTGTCCAGGAGGGGGCTGATGTTAGATATGTGAACTTTAAATGTTATTTCAACACCAGCTTACCTCATATGAGCAGATTTACCTTTCACCTTGTAAATACCAAGGCTATCAGTATTTATTAATTGGCCTTTCCAAAGTAAATGTTCCATTTGTTTCCTATTCATCAGTTTAGAAGGTGGGCATTCAGCCTTTGCTATTATGATGGCAGGTCTAATTTTCTCTCTAGGAGAATGGACAGCATAACACACCTTTATTGTGTGTCCTGATGGAATTCAGGAAACAGATTTTTATAATCTACAAACTAATAGTGATAAAAAGGGATTAATTAATAAGAAGGTGTAAATATCAAGCTAAATTAAGTACAGACATCTGTGTATCAATTTAATCTACTGAGGTAAACCTGAAGTTACGGAGGATATGAATATATCTTTGTCTTCTTACACATTCTTCTGACAGAAGCCACTGAAAACCTTAATGTCTCCCTACCCTCAAATGTTTCATACTCTCACGAAATGTGCAAGCAGTCTGAGAGAGACAAGAAGCATATCTGTATTCTGTTTTCACAGTAGAAGTCCCAGTGCAGGTAATATTAAACAGGAATCTCTCCCTAAATCTGAAGCATTTCCAGTTCTTTCTAATAAAAGGGAAAACTTCAAACATGTTTTATTTCCACCTAAGGATGGAAAAAAATATGCATTTGGTTGGTTTAACTTACTGGTGTTATTTTCCTCTATAATAAGAGAGGGAGTTATACTTTGAAGAGCTGGCAGGTGAATATTGACAGGTGCAGCTTGAAAAGAGGGTCTCTGGTAAAAGTAGATCATTAACATCTTTATTTATCTCTTCAGGGAGACATAGCTGTTTAAAAAAATCTTGCTTACTTGGATGATGCATCTGTATAAGTTTTTATTTACTTCAAGAAGTTCAGCAATGTGTCTGTGAAGCCAGTCTGAATATGGTTTAGATTAAGTTAAAAATAACCAGTCGCACGTTAGATTTCTGAGATAAATATTAATATTGTGTTGGGTTCAGATATAGGATGAAGAAAAAGCAGAAGCATTCAATGTATTTTTCTGCCTCAGTCTTCTAATACTTACAGACCCTGGTCTGTCCAGTCCCCTGGGTCGAAGGACCATGAGTGTGGGAAAAGCAGCTTTCCATGTGTGAACATCAAAAGTGTAAGGGACTAGCTGTATCATCTGAATGTTCACAAGTCCACAGGGTATGATGGTATTCATCCTAGAGTAGTGAGGGTGCTAGAAGATGTTATGGCAGGATCCCTCAATCACCTACCAGAAGTCTGGGGAGATATCTGGTGACTAGAAGCTAGCCAACGTTATTCCAACCTGCAAAAAGAACATGAGGGAAGATCCAGGGAATGACAGACCTGTTAGTCTAACCTCTGTTACCGGAAAAGTTTTAGAAAAGATTATACTGGGTAATACTGAAAGGCATTTAAAGAATAAGGTAATCATATGACACAGTCAACCTTGGTTCACAAAAGGAAAGTCCTGTTTAATTTGATATTCTTCTATGATAAAGTCACATGGCTAATGGAGGAAAGAAAGGTGGTGAATGTAGCTTTTCTGGACTTCAGTAAGGCTTGGTCGATGCCCCATGCCTCAGTCTTGAAGAGGCATTTGGACAATGCTCATAACAACATGCCTTAACTTCTGGTCATCCCTGCATTGGTCAGGCCATTGGACTAGATGATCATTGTAGGTCCCTTCCAACTAAAATAGTCTATTCAGTTTTAATACAGTGATATTTCCAAAAGTATTAAGGCACATGTAAGCAGCTTTTAAACTTATATGCTTAACTTCTTTTTTTAAAAAAGGATTTTTTGTATTTCTGAGAATTACTAGACAACTATCTGTATTCCTGTGCTTATGAAGACTTCTGCAAAATAGGTCCATGGGGAATACCATAAGCATCTCCAGCAAGTTCTACTGTGTTTTTAGTGTTACTTCTACACTATTCTGCAATCACTGCTGTAATTATCTAAGTGTTCAGTCTAAGCTTTCAAATACAGACATTTGAATCTGGAAAAAAGTTGTGCACTTGACTATATTTTACATACAGATGGATTTTGAAATTCAACTAAGATTGCCATGAACAGTGTTTTGTATTTTGAGCAGAACCTTGATTCATTATTGTATGAACAAATAGTTCTGCAAATCAGAAAGCTTATGCTCCTAACTTCTTTATTTGCAAAGGCAGATAGTTGTGTAGATGCACAAATATGTAGGTTAGTGTGTTTTGACTTGTGGTTACAGGACTGAATGCAATTTGACTGCTAATGTATATTACATTTGAGAAAGAAAATGATTCTCAAAAACATGCCATGGGCAAGGTCACTTCCCACTAGACCAGGCTGCTAAAGGCCCTGTCTAAACTGGCCTTCAACACTGCCAGGGATGGAGCATTCAAAACTTCCTTGGGCAGCCTGTTCCAGTGTCTCACCACCCTCACAGTAACGAACTTCTTCTTTATCTAACCTAAATCTCCTCTGTTTAAGTCTGACCTCGTTACCCCTTGTACTATCACTACAGTGACTGGTGAAGGGTCCTTCTCTGGCATCCCTATAGGCCCCCTTCAGATACTGGAAGGCTGCTATGAGGTCTCCACACAGCCTTCTCTTCTCCAGGCTGAACAGCCCCAGCTTTCTCAGCCTATCTTCATACAGGAGGTGCTCCAGTCCCCTGATCATCCTTGTGGCCCTTCTCTGGACTTGCTTCAACAGCTCCATGTGCTTCTTATGTCAAGGACACCAGAACTGCACACAGTATTTGCAGTGGGGTCTCAGAGAGCAGAGCAGAGGGGCAGGATCACCTCCCTTATTATTGGTGTGTCTGTCTAGGCTCACAAATTCAGTTGTGGGAATACAAGTGAGAGACTGTTCCCCTCTCCAAAGACTTTAATGTCTCTGTGGACAAGCCAGACAAAACTGAAAAGAGATACAGTCTCAAATATTTTTCAGCCAGATTCAATATTAGTAGGAGTTTTCTGAGCACTAGTGGAAATGTTGCGTTATGCCCAGTTACTTTCTACTGCCAGGTAGCATGTAGCAAGTAACTAAAGTGAGCAAATGTCCCAGTAAGGTTGAATTTCTCCATCAATTGGTGCAGTAGGAAGATTCAGCTGTGAATTCTGGTATCCTGGGAAAGGGTAGTACTGTTGATGAATCCTATAACATTCTATAAAGTCTCTGACTGGACAAACACCATCTGGAAAAAGGATAGGACCGCTGCCAAGAGGTGAAGCAGCCATTGCATTTCTTGGATTATCATGTTCAATTGTGCAGGGATTTGGGAAGAGTATGTATAAATCTGAGAAAGCACAGACGGAGAAGGTGATTTCTGAAGGTACTTTGAGCCTAGGATATTTCAAACTATATGCGTCAACTGAGAATGTGAGTGACACTGATTTTGTGTATATGCAGACGCATCCAAGTATCTGACTGAAGTATCTGTATAAGAATAACTTGGTGTTTATCATTAATTTGGAGGTATTTACCTGTTCAGAGCTGTTTCTTACTGTCACTAACTACACCTCACTAATCTCAGTAGCTGAGCAGAGATGGAGGTTTCAACCTGCATTCAAGACAAATTATGATTTTGAAGACAATAAGCAAGCCATACAGAGTGTATTTTCCTTTTCTGTGTAGATAAGGACAACAATTTATAGTCAAGGTTATGGTGATGAAATCAAATACTGATTTGCTGAGAGTTAGATGGCAGTATTAGCTTACAGTACACATCTGATATCTTGCTCTTTTTTTCAGGTTTTCATAACTGTCTTGTGACTATTTTTTTTTTTTTTCTTGAGCATCTCTTAGTGTTGTGTTAAGCAACATGACTAATCTGTCATGCACTTCTTTTTCATTTCCCTTAGGGCAAACATGTACAGTGGTGTGACTTGGTTTGGTTTGTTGTTTCTTCTCACCTTTCTACCTCTCTTTGATTTGCAGTCTTAACTTTAGTTCTTTTGTAGGAACTTCTGGAAGTCATCTGCGTCATGTTGCTACTCTGCAGAGACTTTGAGACATATTCAAAGATCAGTAAGGGAGTCTGGAAGACCAGAGGGATTCTAGATTGGTGCAACTTATAGCTTCCTCTGCTGTCCCAGTATATCATCTACACTTAGTAAAATCTCTGCAGATTGTTTTGAACACAGTATTTATACAGAGGTTTTTTTGTCAACATGTAAGTTGTACGGCCCAGCTCATCCTCTTTTACTTGGTAGAATTCCAGTGCTGAAGGGCCTGAAGACAGAAGAGGGGAAGAAATTAACTTATAGTTCCTACTCACTCAAAGCTATTCCTGCTTTCATCTTCTCTTTTAGCACTTTAACTAGGAAAGTAGTTATATAGGTAACTGATTTATCTCTGTGCCTTTGAGGAGGTTTATTTTGCGACACTTTATTTGCCGCTTCAAGTTTGACCCTAAATACAAATGACTGTGGAAATGGTTTCTCTTAACCTTTTTACAGTTCATGGCATTTCAAAAATAAGCACTCTTAAAGTCTCAAACCTCTTGTTAAAAATGATTCAATGAAGAAAAATGATTCCTAATTAAATTGGTTTAGACTAAACCTTTACAGATGTTAAAATATGCACTGTTGATTTTCCTCTACAGGTGCATACATAAAGCTTGCTAAATAAACCACTACACCATCTTGGCATAGGTAAAACTATGTTTTAGATTGTGCTATTCTGAGAAAGTTCCTCAGAGTACATTAAATTATATTTCCAGTTATATGACTCAGTTTCTGGAAGGACTGTTTTCTTGGAGAGACATTTTGTCACTGAGGACATAAGCATGGAGGCACTCGAAACAAAAGTGTATCAAGTAGATGGAGATGGAGATGTAGGTAGGTGATGACACACACTTTGGGTCCATGCTTATGCCCCATAGAGGGGTAGAGAGCCCATTTGTTAGAGTTTGTTTCAAGCTGCAGCTGATGCAAAGATAAGTTAAGGAGGAATTGGAGGAAAGAGAAGCAGGTATGTCTTCTGCTTTACTTGCATTAAGGGAAGGACAAAAACAGTGATACATAAATCTGGATGACTGCCAGAGTAGCAAGTCAGGTTGGAGGACATCAACATGGCTTCAAACTGTATTCATTTGGAAAAAACTCTTTTATTTTTCCTCTCCCCAACAGTAACTGTTCCCTCAGTTAAGAAATATGCTCTCTTTTGAAGAATGTGACTACTCATGCATGCTGACACAAGCAAACACTAGTATCAGCAAGTTCCATGGACTGTGTTTATCAGCTGATGGTCAACATTATATGTTTGCAGTTTCTATTTGAAATTTCTTCCCAAACAAACTTTTAAGAAGGACTGTATTCTTTTAAGATTGACCATTGACTGTATTCTTCTCAGATTGACAATTCCAGTCTTGTCTGTTTTGTCTGCACATGTGCAACGTTCATACTTATATTTTGAGAAAAAAAAAAAATATTACCTTCTCTTGAGAAATTCACTCAATTCTTATCATAAGCTGACTGCAGCATGAGGGGAATCTTCATTTCAACATTTTTCTTTAGCTTAAACAACCGCATTGTCAATGAACACCTTGGATTCAAATACTGCTGTCAACAATTTACTTCTACATCCACCTCTTAAATCTTGGGAGAAAGAGAATACTGAAACTAAAAAAGGCAGCCTTACTGTAGATTCTGCTGAGTTACAAGTTCATTTGCAATTTTGACATTCTTCAACATGCTGTTGTGTACTTTTATTAGAGATATATTCTGCTAATAAATCAGCACTTACTGGACGATTACTAGATGATACCTTGAGGTGTTGTTACTGAACTACAGAAGCTTTTAAGTATGTGCCACTGGTTGAATCTAGAGCCATTTTTTACTTCAGTTTGCTCTGTGGGAAGTTTAGCAACTCCTGTGAGGTGGGTTTACTGGAGACTTAACTGCTGTTTTCAAGTCTTACATACTAACCTCAGGTTTTGCACTAACTAACCGACTGTAGAAGCAAAGAATCCTATGGAACACAGGGAAAGTGTTCCCCTTTCACCTAGAGAAAGTTTGTTATAGCCCCAAAGTTGTTGTCTTCAAGGTTGAAAAATGGGGAGGGATCTGGGTGGTGCTGTTTTGTTTAGTTTGACCTAAAATGTTTATTTTCTAGCTCCCAAGCTCTTGATGAGAGGGTTTTCTTTTACTTAGTTTCACTATGTTGAAGTAAATTTCCTTTTCACATTACCTCCCCCAGCCCTTGTGAATCTTTCTACTGTCTTCCTTCTTTGGATAACTGTGGATATAACTTAAATCCTTCATTTAATTTCTAGGTAGAGGCTTACAGCAAAGAGGAAAACAGTAAGCTTTCTAAATCTACCCAGAATTATATGACCTAGATTTTCCAGGAGTCTTGAAATGTAGAAAAACTTGCAGGAGACCACTTTCTTAGTATTTATATTTTTATATCCCCCCCATGTAGTAATGTCTTGTTATATATTTCATTGTGGAAATACTACACATAAAAGAGGCTCTAGGAAGGGAGGCTCTAAGGTTGTTAGTAAGGCTCAAGAAAACCTGAGTACCATTCATATATGGAATTGTTACCATCAGAAAAAATAACATTGTGAAAATAACCTATAAATGAAATTGAGTTTGCATATTGAAATCAATATGCATGGGGTGTGAAATATTGTCCCTCCTATTTTGTAGTCTTATGTCAACAAAAGTTATTATTAGTTAGAGGTGAGAAATAGCTTTCAGATATTTTCACAAAAAAATATCATGACATCATATCATAGAATAGTTTGAGTTGGAAGGGATGTTAAAGGTTATCTAGTTCCATCCCACCTGCCATGAGCAGGGACACCTTCCACTAGACCAGGTTGCTCAAAGACCCATCCATCCTGACCTTGAACTCTCCCAGGAACTTGGCAGCCACAGCTTCTCTGGGCAACCTGTGCCCGTGCCTTATCACCCTCACAATAAAGAATTTCTTCCTAACATATCATATGTTGATATGTTAAATGGATACACAAACTATGTTTGAGGAATAGCTGTAAGCTGAAATAAATTTAAAGATGTGAAATTGGCTAAGAGCATCCTGCAGCTGTGCAGTGGCGTAAAAATTATTTCTGTTACTTTGTCTTCACCTTAATGGGAAATTTCAAGTCACGCTCCTCCACGTGTCCTAAACAGTGTATGGGTAGGAGACTTGCTTGCACAAATATGTTTTTACTTTCTAACATCTAATTTTAATGGAATTTACAGCAAGGTAATCTCTGAGACCTCTTTCCCTCCTGTTAAATTTCAGTATAATTTATTACGTTGTTCAAAAGAAGTCATGGGTGTAGTGTAGAATAAATATATTAGACAAAGTCATCTCTGAGTACCTTTTCAGGACAAGTCAATATTCCTTAACTGTGGAATTCTTAATTGACACTATGATGATGATGCACTTGTCGGTCACAAGCCTGCAATATTCAAGCATATAGATGAGAGATGACCATGGTGGTGAGGGAAAGAAAGAATGAAATAGAGCAGAAGCAACAATTATTGTTGGAACAGCAGAAACCTTGCTCTTGTTTCTTTAAGAAAAATATTTCTGTGGCTTATTTTATTTTTTTTAATTGTATTGTAAAATTTGTAACCACACTTAGCAGTTATTTGGGGATTTTTTGATTGTTTTGTTTCTTTAGATTGTTGTTTTGGTTTTGTGGTTGTTTTAATTTGGGTTGGGATTTTTTACCCTGAATAATGGACAGGCTATTTAGTATTTTAGTACTTTATTCAGAGCCTGGGCCAAGCATTTGGCATTGGTGAGAACAAGGTTTATATGCCAATCTTGATTTGAGAGCAGATTATAAAGCACCCCTTCAACTGAGAGCTTTTGTTCTAGTTTTTTAGCATTTTGGGGGCATTGCCAGTAAATATTTTGTTCATTTAGAGGGGCTTCAAATAAAGGAAGAAAATGCTCAAGACAGCAAAATTTCCAGAGGACCCTTCAAAGTGCATCTATTTTGCCCAAGGCCAAGTTTTGCTCCCTTTTTTGCACCAGTTAGTATGCATAGGTTTTTGGGTTTGGGTTGGGCTTTTTTTTTCTTTTCTTGTTTGAAGGAGGTAGGAAGCTATGTTTATTTACCTATTTACCTTAATAAAATTACATAGAATCATAGACTCAGATAGGTTGGAAAAGACTTTTAGAATCATCAAGTCCAAGCTTTACCCCAGGATTGCCAAGTCCACCACTAGACTATGTCACTGAAGGACTCATCTACATATTTCCAGGTGTTAAGGTCTAATATCAAGCATAAAAATGTCTTCATGTGAGGATCTCTTTTTTTGGCAACATCGATGCATTTGCAAAACATGCAATTGAGGAAAAAAACCCAATATTTAAAACTCGAGACATGCTGCTATTCAGTCCACAGAAATACTGTGGGGTGGAGGGAGGGTGTATGTGCTTATTTGGATTATAAAAGCTTCATTAATTAGATCATTGTGACTGAAGTTGTTTTTTTGTCCCTAGGAAAGAGTGCATTAAATACCTAATAGTTAATAAATAGCTAATCAACATCATTTATTCCTTGAAAGACAGGATGTATCCACAGGTTGACAGAGCTGTAGATAATGCCTTATTTGTCCAATCTCAGCTCAAAAATTGCTCACATCAGGAATTCTCTTTGCAGCAAGGAGCAGTACTATCCCTGATCAGTACTACTAACAAAAGCAGGCATAAACCAGCCTTTTTTGTTTACTAGTTAAAGGCAGATGGTCTTGAACCAGCTAGTCCTAATCTCAGGTTACTAGTCTATATCTTGAACTGTTATTTTCAGTGGTACAAAAATGGAAATGAGGCGAAAGGGAGGAAAAAAGCCACTTTAGAAGTACCTTATAATTTGAGACTTCTGGTGAAATTTCAGGTGTACGGAAAAAAATATCGATGCTTACTGAGCTGAATAGGAGCTCTTCCATGGCCTTCATTTGACTGAATCATGGCTACTTTAATTATGACTGGAAAATTACTCTGAAACAAGATTAGAAAAAGCATCAACCATCTGCTTTTCAGGAATATGCAAAGAGCTTGGCTGGCTCCGAAGGATATGCTGGGAAAGTATGTCATAATCCACTGTGGTGAGGAGCGGAAAAAAAGAAAAAGAAGGAAGTTGATAAGATAATGGAATCCACAGCTTTTAGAGGCAGAAGAAAACACAGTGTGAGAGAGGGGGGAGGAAAACGAAAAAAAAAAAAGAAAAGCTCATGTTAAGCAATTGTAATTCATATGCTTCTGACAGGAAGTATAAAGGATAGTGATATTTAGAAAACCCTTGATTTATGCTACATTATTGTAATAAAATTAGTTGCACGGGTAGAAGAAATATAAACATGATTAAAATAGTCAGTGAGTCACAGTCAGAAATTTCAACTGTTGAATCCATTAGGTAGCAAGTTCCCTCTGTAGCCATCTAAGTGTTTGCAATTTGTTTAGTTATGATAACTGTCATTGATCAATGTCTTAGTAGGGATAATTATATTATAAATGATGGTCTCTTTCTGTGATGAATATATATTTCTTTGTGCTGCTCAAGAACTAGATGTTTATTTGTTAACAGGGTACTTTTAATACAAGGAAAGAAGTAAAAAATATAATAGTGATTTAAAAGTATGATAAGAAAGGTATTGTTTTACCTTGAAAAAAACCAAACCCCATTATAGTCATTGGAAGCTACTTGTGAAGTAGTAGATGAATAATTTTGTTTGTCTGAATTCCCCTTTAAATCTTCATTGAAATGAACCTGTGCAGCCTCTTCTGTCCCTCATCAGTTGTTTGGCCAGCCCAGGATTTATAGTTTGTACAACCTTAAGCTCTTGAACTTGCTACTAATGCCTGTTAGTAATTTACTGATTTGCAAAGAATGTGCAAATGGGCTCATGTCATATCCAGTCCTTTTTCCCTTGATGCCCACACCAAGTCAAATAGCTCTCACAGATGTTAGAAACTTGAAATGCTACAAATTTAAGAAACCTAAAATGCTGTTAGTTTTCATGGTCATTATTTTTCTGAAGTAACTAAGTATATTTAGGGTAGATGTCTGGCTCATTTCAGGACAAACCCCAAAAAACTTCAAACTTTTAAAGGACTGAGGTATGAAGAATTAATTTATCACAGTCCTTGATGCTTTTCAAGTGAGTAACTACAGCAGCAATTACTTGGTAGCTACTTTCTATGCTAACCCATGTCATGTGTAAGAGGACTGATAGAGTTAAACTCTGCCAAACCAGAAGCAGTGGGGTTGAAAAGGGTTTTGAATGCAGTAATGCTATAGGTGGGAGGTTGTGGGTAAGGTACGAATCCCTGAATTGCTAAGGCTGAATCAAGAATAACTAAATATGAACCTTTCTACTTACTGCTTCAGCTATGTGCTCTCTTCAGAGAGTGTCAGAAGTGAAAAACTTGAGATCACTGATAAGGTTGAAAACCTGATTATCTCAGCCACCTATGACTCAGCTAATGCAATCAAATGTCGGGTATGGAAGGGGGGGAAGTTTGCAAAAACAGTCTTAACCATCCTCCAAGTTTATTTTACTAATCTGGAGATTGTGGCTTATGCAAAAATTGAGAAAAATTATGTTTTGGGGTTTGCTTCTTTTTAATAAATGGAAACTTTAATTGTCTTTTTCTGGAAGGGGAAGGATGAATGGAATGCTAGAAACTGTGAAACTTTACAGAAAAAAAAAAACAAACCACAAAAAACCAAACAAACCATACATGAATATGAGTACTTTCAACTTTATGTTAAGTTTAATATCATCATAGTATGATCTTGTACATCCCCAAGGTATACAGTTAGGAAGGACATGTTTTGTACTTTTGTAATTAGGAACTGTTTATTCTTTATATAGGAAGCTGCTACAAATAAGTACTGATAGATCTGACACCTATCTTGAAGTCTGGCAGGGTGCAGGCAGGGGAGAAGACAACTATCGGCAGTGTTGGGAGGAGGGAAAAGTACGTTAGAGAAACAATCCTTTCTGATCCTTTAGCAGCTTCCCTCCCCACCACCCAGCTACTGCTTTACTTGTAAAAACAGCATGGTCTTTTTGCAGTGTTTTGTTTTCCTTATTCTTGTCCTTTGAAGGCAGTGACCCAGGTCCTTTTCTTACTGTAGGATCTAGGCAACAAAGCTGCTGTATTACAATTTCCTTGAGGTCCAGCTCTCCAAAGTGAGGAATCTTCAATCTTAATAGTGTTTCTTTCTTTTCTCCTCAAGATGACTTTTTTTTCTACTGCTGTGGTTGTTCTCCAAGCCTTTGGCACCTCTCCTTTAATTGTCTTCTTTTTTATTTTATTTTTTTTTAATATCCTTTTTCTTCAAGGGAATCCTGGCACCTTGACAACAAACCTCCCTGACCTCAAACTTTTGGCTTGAGCATAAAACATTTGTGGGATTTTAAAGGCCCTCAGGCTATTCAATGCTGCAGCTGTGAAAATGGCTTTGAGCGCAGCAGGGGAACCACAATTTGGATAGTGTTTAGGCAGGCTGTGAAGAACACCACTGAATCACTGGTGTCTGAAACTACCTACAGTTGGGGAATGTGTTATTTTATGATTGTAGGGTATTTTTTCTGACAGAGTAAAGGTATGAGCACTTCATAAGGTGATGCATATCCAGAACAGAAATCTTAGCTTTGTCAGCCTCCCACTGCAAATGGGTAGCTCTAGCAGTATGGGCTGTTCCTGTTGAGTCTCTTCAGGGACAAAAAGCCTTGTAGAGGGATCTAGATAGATTGGAGCACTAGGCTATGATCAGTGGGATGAAATTTAACGATTCATAATGCTGGATTCTGCACCTACGGTGGAGTAACACTGGAAAGCAGCCCTGCAAAATGGTATCTGGGGACACTAGTTGACAGAAGGCTCATAGGAGTCAGCAGTGTGCCCTGGCAACCAAGAGGACAAGCAAAACAAATGACAGGTTTGGTCTATAGGAAAGTTGCTGTAACATCTCACTAAGGCACTAGCAAAATCATCTCTGGTTTATCAGGCAGATTTGCTGCTCTTTCACCATAGGGATGCAAGCTTGAGTCTCAGGTACACTTCTGTTCAGTGTGTGCAGTGATGCTGGGCATTTGGGGACTCCTGTAGTTGCTTATGTTGGCACAGCTGGTGCTTATGTTGGCACTGTCTGGTCCCCAGCTGGAAAACACCAGCATCATGACCCAGTGCATCACACTGCATCTTCAAGATTCAAAGTGCTTCGATTTTTATTTGGAAAATAAGTAGACATTAGGTCTGTTTGTTGATTTGTAATGGGCAGCTTCCACCACACTTGTTATGCAGGTTTGAGAGAATTTTAATCCACGTAGGTTGACAAGTGACCCTGGAACAGGCTAGCTCTTTTAAAGAAGGCTCTCCACTGCCAGCAGCTCTAAATTTTTATCTCACATAGGAACAGATGGAAATCATTCACACATCAGAGCAGCAAAAATCTCAAAATTGCCTGGGCACACTGGCTGACATTTGGCTGGATATTTGTTGTTTTCTTTGCTAGCTGATTTCGAAGGCAAAGTGCATATTTTCAGGCATCTGCACAGAGTGGGCAGAAAACTATACTACGGAAAAAAAAAACAAAAAAAGGAAAAATCAGTCAAAACACCTGAGATAATGGTGCCTTATTCCAGTAAGAATAATTGCATGCTGTCAGCATTCCTGAATAATGCATAAACAAGACAATGATCTCTGGAAAACTTGTGACTACTCACTGGTTCCGAATTTCAGCAGTCAGATACACATCTTATAGGCTTTAATGTTGCATTTGAATTAAAAAAAAAAAAAAAGTTAAGTCACGGAATTGAGGAATGGATTCCAGTGTTGTCACTATTGCCATCAAAATTCATTGCCTGTGAAAGAAACCTTGTCAAACATTACCCTGCTTTGCTTGCATGCAGACCTAGAAACAACTATTTTGTTGCTTCAGAGGTAATTCTTTTTAAGGGCTCACTTTTCATAGTAATTGGAGTATTTAATAGGTATAATGACAAATTACAGAATGAGATTGGGGTGAAAGCTGCGAGGATCTGAGTTGAGGCCAGCATGAAAGGAATGAAAGGCTCATGCTTATGTTCTGTGAAAATAACTTTACTAAGTGAACAAAAGGGTATTGTGTTTCAGAGCACTTGGGAATACTCTCCAGAAGTAGCTTCTGTATCATCTGTAGCTGAAGCGGGGAAAATTGCTTGCATCAACTTTGTTGTAACATGTAGCATTTTTTAGTACTTTGTGCTTTTCATACCTGCAGCACAGAGTTGTTAGATAAGTCAATATCCATTACAGCTTGCTCACTAGCTGCTAATATGTATCTGGAGAAGCTAAATGTCTCTAAATCTGAATTAGAAATGTACTAAAAAATGAGGAAAATATTTCAGTTTTGGACCATTTTGTGACTGTCTTTTGTTTTCCTTTTATTTCTGTCCAGTTACTCTTGCTTGTGTTGAGCATGGGATGTGTGATCAGTTCCTGACGTCTCATCCTTCCTAGATATTTTTGTTTTCTTAACCAATTATTTCTCTTACATACCAGTAAGTTCCTGAACAAAGAGGTTAGGTGGTTGATTTCCTTTAGGAAAAGGATGGAACATTACCAAGAATGTGGCTCTTAGGCTGAGATATCTTATAATATTCCATGTGAATTATTAAGTCATATAACTGACTTGGGGAAATAAAGGCCACTGGTGTAAATTTATAGGTGCACCATTATATGTTGTTCAAATCAGTATTTACTGTCTCTTTTTCTATGGCCAAAATAACTTTGGAACACAATTATCCACTTTCAGAGAAATTAAAACTGATCCGAAGAAGCTGTCTTGAGAAAGCAACAAACAGCTAGGTGGTTATCTAGCTTTGAATTGTATTATAGACTTCCTTCGGACAATATGTGATCTAAGCCAAGGTTAACAATATTCTCTAAATAGCTGGTACAGATGCTAAAGCATTTTGTAATTTATCAAATTATTCAATTAATGTCAAGTTTCCATTAAAAATCCCTTTGGCAGAGGTTCTTAAAGGAATCGTCATAAAGTTTCATTTATGCCAGAAACATCTGCCAAAGACTTTATCAAAGACTAGGGAGACTAAGATTGGTTAACATCCTCTGAGGTGGGTAATTTTAAGCTCTAGGGCTTGGTATAGACTCTCACTGCAGTCAGATTTGAATTAAGGCTCTTAAGATTTAGAAAAGAAGGATAAAAGAAAACATTTGGGTGATGATGAAAATACCAGTAAATAATTAAAAAAATACCCCCCCCAAAAAAAAAAAACAAACCAAAAAAAACCAAACAAACAAACCAACCCATAACAAATATGATACCTGGAAATACTTCTAATCTTACATAGAGGTGCCTGTGTCCAGGGGCACTGATTCAGATAAAGAAACTGTGATTTTGCTGAAAACACTGTAAAAAACTTCTAATTTCCATCCTCTTGAAAGCTGACTCTCATAGTATGTATTTTTTTCAGCATCAGGGTAAAGTTTGGTAACTTCACAATTCCAGTTTACTGACAGTAACCTGGAAAACAATTTCCTTTAAGTTTATTCAGTCTTAATCATGTTTTCTAGCTGTGTTGCAGAGTATTGGGTGATGTTGGCTACAGTGCAGGAATCTGATGTGCTCACTCTGGGCTTCTGCAGAGGACTCCTCCCCATCACCTGCCTTCCAAGGGGTCTCCTCAACAACAGTGAGCAGCAGCCACTCTGGTCATAGTCCATGCTGCTGTTGGAGCCAAGTGATTACTTCGGGTCAGCTGAATGTTTCCAGGTATCTCACTTGGCAAAAAGCAGTGTAGCAGGGCTGGTTTTCTCTTTGTTTATTGTTTGATTGGGTTTTGGTTTTGGCTTTTTGGTTGGTTGGTTGTTTTTTTTTCTTTTTTTCTTTTTTTTTTTTGTTTGTTGTTTTTTTTTTTCTTTTTCTGGCAGGGAAATGAATGGCAATTGTTTCAATGATATTTAAAGTTGAAGCTTTTCTTTCAATAGAAGATTCTCCCCTGCTTCTTTCTGGATATTGCAGACTCTCAAATCTGGATCAAAGTAAATGTGAAAAAAAAAAAGTGCAAACTGGTAGACTTTCTCAGAAGCATATTCAGAATAGCCATACCTTTATTTATTAGCTGGTTCCTTTCTGTTAAAAGGATGATAAAATTTTCCTCAGTGTCCCTCATGCAGACCATTTGGCATCTCTATATTAGTGAAACCCATCTATTATATAACAATTGTAAATCATCAGTGATAACTGTGTCATCTGGGGCACCAGAAAAATATGTACTTGATATTTTATTCAGCAGGAGGTAATTATAATGGCACCTTAGTGCACAGTGAATGTAGTTCCCTCGCTCTACATAAATTTTTTATTAATTGCATTAATTAGTATATTTTTATTTTTAAAGCATAAAATGCTCCTCTTTCCAAGCCCTGAATATATGCATATAGTTTAAACTCATCATAAAATGTCTGTCCACTCATTTAACTTCAATTATGTAGAAATATGCATAAGAAAATGTAATAAAATAGACCCATTTCTAGAACAGTCATATCTTCTTATCTATCCTTATGCTCTTTCCCTAATACCAGAAGGAAAAACCTGTTAATGTGCTAGGAAACTAGCAACTACTACTAATATTAGGAGCAGACTAGAGAAGAGTGAAGTTGTGAGTCTGTTAACATCAATGTCAAAGCATCTGTTGACTTTCCTGGAATCAGCATTTTAGCCTTCAGTGAATGATGTAATCACCATAAACTTTTATAAAGCTGTTAGCATTATCTGCCAGTTAAGACCTTTAGATTTCATGAGGTGCTGTTTTAAGGCTTTATTTTTGTGTGAGTTCTTCTCATATTCTCTAACTAATGATTTTCCAGACTTCACTTTTGTCATTTGTGTTACAAAAGTAAAAGCCACATTTTCTGATGGGGTAAAAGGAAAGAGAAGACTGACTACAGTGGGGTTTCAATAATTTATGGTGAAAATAATGGCTGATTTTTAGAAGCAATGGTAGTCAAATAGTAGCAGGTCAAAAAGGCTGATGTGTGTACATATATATATGCTTTATATACATAATTTTTATACGTATACAAATCATATGAATTGCATGATATGCGTACTTATAAATATATGAAATGATCCAACCCCAGTTACACACTTCAGTTATGAAATCTTAATCACTGCATCTCTTGGATTCAGCATGATCTAAATATCTGTAAAAATCCCTTAGATTTAATATCCAAAGAGACTTATTTAAAAAATTTGAAAGGCTGGAAATAACTCTAAATATTGGTGCATGTGCGTAAGTAGACATGATAATAACCATTTTGACCTACCCAAAACATTGTTTTTATCTGATTTTGTGCCTGAAATTCTACTGAAATAGATTGTTTTGTTTTGCGTTTTAGTCAGAGTTTCCAAAGACTTTAACTTCATTGTTTTCCACAAGCTAATGATGTTAACAAAACTACGGGTCTGCTGCAGATATACACAGCATAGGAAACCCTTCCTTTGCTGAGGATTGCAATGATTAATGAAATCGCTGTATCTCCACAGTGGCCCTCTAGCAAACTTGTCACTAAATATATCCATTAAAAGCTGGCATACAATATACAGAAAAGACTTAAAGAATTATACTAGGAAGCTGTCTGAGATTTCAGTGTTTCCCAGGGGGAAATTTTTTGATGTCATTAACGATATCCTGTAGAGATATCTGTGTCTAATCATTCTCTGTCCCTTCATGACTCTAAGCAGTCTGACATCCTGCAGTATATATTACTACATATATACTCTAGGGTATATTACTTGAGTAGGTTACTTACTTTTCCAGAAGTTACGACTACTTCTGCATTTCAGTTCCTGATGAAAGAAATAAGAGCTATTTTCCAAATTTTTAACCTTGAGATTATCCTGGTACTTGGTAAGTTATGGTTTACAGTCTTAAATCACTGTAAATATGCCTTCTTAGTTTACCGTAGTGAATGTTTCCTACCCTTCATGCTTAGCTAGAAAATCGTGGTCAGAGAAATAGGTCTGAAGTAGTGATTTAAAGCTGGAAAATAAAAAAGAAAATCTTGAAGAACAATGCAGATCATAGTCAGACAGCAACCTTGCTGTGCCTCCTGCTGCCTGGCAAGACAATGTCTGCAGCAACTGGGCAGGCAAAAAAATTCAGAATCATTCTGTCTTTCTTTCCTTTAAAGCAAAAAATAGCTAAAGTTCTTATCAGTAAAACATAAAAAGATACCCCTGCCTACACCAACTCTGCCCTCTCTCTGTAGGCTGTCTCCATTTGAGGGAACCAGATTGGGAACGGGATCCCGGCACCTGCCCTTATCAAGTTGGGGAACTGTTCATTAAGCCAACATTCATTTTGTGCAGTTTTGGTGCCAATAAGGAGGGTTTTCTACTCATCCAGGTCTTGTAAATCCCCCTACAGTTCCTTCCAGAATTTTTCAGAAAGATTTTAGTATTTCACTGGCCCTTTTTCTGATTTGGATCAGATAGGAGTAAGCAGCAGATGGTTTTAGTGACATTTACCATTTCTTGTTTGGTAAAAGATGAGTATTGCTGTGTCCTCTATTCAGGCTCCTTGAATTTGTAGAAAGCATGAATTGCAACAACAAATAGTTTAGAGTAAAACAAAACTACATTTGCTGGATTTCACGTACAGTTTTTTAGAGCAGAAAGGAAATCAACGTTGTGACCGCCTGCTACTGTAAATTACCTCTAGTAATTTCTTATTTTTATTATTCTGTTAATATAACTTCAGGCTACGGTTCATCAGTGTTCTCAAACTTACCAGGGAAGTATGAATGTATGATAGAGACTGGCTTATACTTTCTGTCACACTTCATTATAAGGTGAGTGATAGTCAGAAAATGTGCATGGGAAGGAATAAGAAAGACATTTTCTTTGCTTCTCCTACTAGCATTTTTTGCCCAATTCTTCTTTTCGTTTCTTTTTTTTTTTTTTTATTAATGGGAACAAACTGAAGAAAGATATTTCTCAAGTAGCTTTACATACAGTTTCACTGCTGAATATCAAATATATGGAAGAGATGAATTCATTCTTCAGCTGTACTAGCTTTCATTTAAATCATCTGGCCTTCCTGTAATGAGAATAAATAATGCATCCCATTTCTGGCAAAACTAATTTTAGAATTTAAGAGCCATAAATATAAATGGGGAAATGACAGAATCTTTATTTTGCCAATTCAGAAATCAACTAGTTTGTTTGTAAAGAAATAATGCTACTGAGATCTGTTACCAAGTTGTTCTTTGATGCAATCATAAAAGTAGTCTATTCCGTGATATTTTCAGCTGTGCCTTGTTAAAGGTTTTATTTTATTAATGCCAAGCTAATCTAATTATAACTGAGCTGCATTTTTCTGGAAATCATTTAGTATACCTATTCACGACATCTTTAACATTGACTTCAAAGCCTTTTGTAAGGTAATTTTCGTGTTGCAGTAGTGGGATAGGTAATTAGAACCTGCTCTAGTAAGCATTGTGTCATACTATTTTCAGTGGTGTGAGAACGATACCTGAAGGTATAATTGCCCTTATGCTTTTATGGATTCTTTTAAGATCAAAGCTATTAATTATGAGCAGCAAAGACATTCAGACAATCAGAACAAGTGTATATATCAAGCAAAGTCAGGCAAAGGTAAATCTGAAATTGCTTCAACTTGCAGCAAGAAACTTTTAATGTTTATACTAATATACTACTTAAAAGTAATTTTAAAAAACCCAACCATAAAATTATGAAGGATCATGTGTTTCTCTGAAATGATTATGCAAAGCTAGATTGTGTTCTCTGTATCAGCTGAATTGCTGTTAGACTTCATTTCTGATTCTACAATTAGCCAAAAATTCACCTTCTGCCTCCATAAATGGAGAGTCTAGCTATATAATTGTAATATGCAATTAAAGTTTTATGAAAATTAATCTTTATGTAAAATAAGAGGAATTAATTTATATGAAACTCAGGATTAAGATATTTGGTTGTAATAAGAAATTAATAAAGAAGATTAATATAATTAAAAATTTCTGGGTTTCTGATAACATAATCAAATTTTTAAAAAGACACAAAGAAAAAAAAACCCTCCCTGTTTTTTGTTAAAAAGATGGTAAGCATTATGCATATTCTTTTCTTTCTTTCCTTCCTGTGTTGTTATGAACACGGAGTAACAAAGAGGAGTTTTTTACATAGCAAAAGATTTTAAAATATAAATAAAAATAACGTTTTCTGGAAGCATGAAGTGTTGAAATACAAATTAATATCATTTTGTAAAACAGAAATAAAAATGAAATAGTAGTGCGGTTTTGTCTTATTTCAGTTTAAGTGCTCTTTTTTGCACTTGAATTGTTTTTTGTTTTCAATCAAAAATAAAAAAGTCTGATTTTATTAATTTTTTTTGTAACCTGATTTCCTGAAAGAATTTACTTTAATCTCCATTCTCATCATCCTAAAAATAATATGAATTTTTAGCAATTGCTGTAAATTTCTTATACACAAACTGTGTATGAATCTGCAACCTAAATATGCTCATACAACCATAAAAGTATTTTATTAACATTACCCCATGTTGCTCATATTAAATCGATGTAATTATTTTTTGTAATAAATCCTTCTAGTAAATTAGGAGGGGTGAGGATTAAAAATTAAACTCTTATTGGGCACTGTATAAAGTAACTGTACGAGATAAGAACTCCATGAATAAAGGCCACCAGTTTTCCATGTTGGGGAACAGAGCAGTCTGAGTATTCACACAGACACTGTTTGAGGGAAAGGCAGAAAAAATAAATTTTTGCTTTTTACTGTCTATAGACAGCCATGAGAATTGATCCTGTAGTTCTAATCCAGTTTTCCTCTGAGACTGTTTTAAAAACAGCTGGCTGTATGGGCACCTTGATAAGCATGCATCCATAATGGTTCTCAATGACTTGCAGTCTTGCAGTATGACCGGACTATAAACCCAAAGCCCTCTGTTACACAGGGTATGCTTTTCCCTGCTGTGCTACACACAAAGGAGGCAGGTAGTTTAAATTCTTATTTATTTCCTTCATATTTTAAGTGGAAATAAATGCTTGATGCCATCTGTAGAATAAATATGATGTGAACACTGCTCAAGTGACCCTCTCTATCTCCATGAATCAATTTTTGATCTACATAAGAAACATTACAAAATAAGTTATTTTCCATTCCAGTAGGAGAGACTCCTCTGAATGGGGACATTCGAGGACAAAACTTTAGAAAGAGTGGATTTAAATGTACATTTCAGCTTCACTTGTAGGTTCATTCAACTGTGAATGATGGGAGGAAACTGCAAATGTAAAGGAATGACTATTAATGGTAAGGCACAGGTGCTAGGATTGCTCAAATGGTAATAAATTTACATTGCAAATGTGATAAATCTGCTGCAGTTCTAATGCTACTGTAATGACTATCAGCTGCAAGCATGAGGACAGAAGAAAGCTGTTAAATGCATACTCTTAGTGCATGGAAAATGTACTCTCAGCAGTTTATGTACTGCTTGATATTCATTTATGAGGGCTTCTCTTCACACAGGAACTTACATTTCTATAGAAATTTACTTTGCAGTGTTTTATTTGTAAATGACAATATTTGGTTATTAAGGCTGAATATCTACTCATTAAGCTTCTTGGTAATATGACGTGTATGGGAGTTGTGCAGGGTACTTTTCATTCTCAAGTTACTTTTCGTCAACTCTTTCTTTTCTAGCAGTTTCCTGTATTGCAGCAAAGTCAATGCTGACAGAGCACAACTCAACAGTACCAATGAAAATGGGAGTCTGAGAGATGGCTTATATCTAGAAGCAAATTCAGTGGTGCATCTTCAGATAACTATTTTGTTTTACCTTTCATGTGCACTGTTTAGCAATCAAGAGGGAAAGCAAATAAATGATGCACAACATGCTTGAAAATCAGTCCTGTGCAGTCAGTGGAGCTGTTAATCCAGTTTCCAAATAACTCATATAACAGCAGACTTCCATACTACTGACTGAAATGTTGGATTCTTTAGTAAAGATAGCTGAGATATGACTTTTTTTTGGTGTTTCCTATGAAAATACCTGCCCCAAATGAGCACAGAGGCAGCCATCTGTGCCCTATGGGAGCACGTATATTTAGCATGTATGTGGGTGTTGGGGCGGTAGTGAAATGAGGGACTTTTTAGTTTCCTACCCTATCTGCAGCATCCTTCTCACCAGGGATCCTAGACAAAAGTGCAAAGAGCTGAAAGGACTGGGTATTTGTGGGGTCTCACTGCACTCTCACAGAACTGGGGGATGGTTCCCTCTCCCTTTGCCTTCTGAGCTACTGGTGGCTTTTCACAAGCTGCAGCTCACTTGCACACCCCAAGTTTTTGTCTGTCTGGAGCTGTCTTGGATGATGGGGAAGCAGGAAGCCCTGGAGAAAAGTGTGCTTCCTTGAAGTGGTGATCACTCACTCTGTCTGCCAGGTTGAAAGTATTGAGCCCAGCTAGAATATTGCTTTATGTGTCTTGGTCTACCCTGTCTTATGTGTGTCCATTATTAACATAGGTAAGCTTGAAACTCTTAATATTTGCCCCCCAAGTATCTTATTCATGTGTCTGAATAGCATCGATTCTTCTATGTTTTGGACTTCCAGAAAGGTGTGATGGCTCAGCTTCCCAGGCTCAGTTTATGTGATTGTAGTAACTGATTACCATCCAGTCTGTGTGACAGTGATGAACAGGTTACACCCCACCATGCAGGTAGCTTGTTGAATGTATTTTTTCCAGGTCACGACACCTGTAACTTTAGAGGTTTCTAGCTGGCCTGCTTCCTTTTTGCTTTGGATTTTCTGTTTTCTCTTTAAGCTGTAGTACATAGAACCCAGGATTTGGGCAGTCTGGAAGGGACTTGGACTCGTCTAATGCCCTACTTGCATCAGTGGTATCTTGTAAGTTGAATAATTTTTATTGCATCTGTTTCTTTGAGTCTTGTAATGCAGGTTTATATTTCAAAGCTGCTGTCTTAAACCTCCTTTCTGTTCCATTTCATAATCAAGTTTGTATAAGGACTAGAGATGAGATGAGAGACATACCTCTTTTTTACCTTTCTGCGGGGTAGGCTTTCTTGTCATCATTAGGAAAATGAGAGGTTATGGCCTTACCCCTTCATGGGAAATGAAAGAGATGTAAAGACATGGTATGCCAATTGCTAGAGCTTGTAGTGAAATACTTACTGTTCAGGCAAATTATTTGCTTGGTGTGCACATTTTGTCACTCAAAAATAAATGAAATCAATGGTTTGAAATGTTCATAAAGTAATGTATTTTTCCAGGTAGGGAAAATGAAGCAGAAAGAGATAACAACATGCTTATGAACTCTTTTATAGACTGGAAAAAAAATCTCACTGTTAATATGAAAAGTAACTAATGCTTTGAGTATAGAACTTATTCCGAGTTCTAAATTTCTTCCTTACTTCAAGAGGGTAATTCACTTTATTCGTCTAGACTCCATTTTTACACTGAGTAAAATAGCATTGAATGTTTATTCTAATGTTGTTTAATGTTTATCAAGTCTATTAAAAACTGATGTTATTGTTTGATAGCCCTGTTTTAATAAAGCTCACTTGATATGCACAAATTAATTTGGGAAAAGTAGACAGTAATACCTTTGTTGACACTTTTGCAAGGATTTTACAGGCTAGGTTAATTATAAATATGAGCCTATAGCTACTGCATTTCCCCCACATCTTTGCCATGCTTTAAAGTAACAGAGATTATAGGGCTCTAGAGTGATCTTGTTATTTTACCACTCTCAGAGGCTTCCCATAATATCCTTCACAATATGGGCTTCAAATTTCCTTTATAAATATTATATAATAAGGTCTGGAGTCTTTGTGAGGCTAGCATTTCCCTGATAGTAAAAGCTGAGAACACTTATTCATTTAAAGAAAACTGTGCTTTTCATTTGAGAAAAATAAAAATGGCAATGTGCACTTCAAAGTAATAGATTATGAAGAACAGAATAATAAACTTGTAGAAGTTTACAGTGCAGCTAATGGAAACCTTTTCAACAGTGAAAATAATTTAAAGGTGAGGTTTTATAAAAATAATCCATGTTTTGGGAAATACTAAAGAGCAGTGAGAGGGGATATTTCAGTCACACTTATAAGTTTCCATGTGAAAGTAGCCCTCCCTTTGTGAGCTTCTCAGAGACAATGCAAGCACAACCTCCTGATCTACTTCTGTGTTCAAGTGCAGAAGTATTCTTGTGTTTTCTCATGTACTGTTTTACACATGGGTGAACTGATCTCTGCATTGAACCCAATTTTAAATCAAAAAGCATTATCAGTACACTGTATTTACACTGAACATAGTGGTTTGAAGCCATTTCAGTAGTTAAAAATCAGACTCCTGATCTGCTGCTGGGAAGGGACAACTCAAGCTCTTTTCCTTTGAGATATTGAAGGCTAATATAACAGCCTTTAGGTGAGAACATAGTAAATGCAGAGGATGCTAAGCACCAGGTACTGCAATGCCAGATTAAAAAGTATTTCTACTACAGGCACAAACCTACTGCAAATACAATTTCACAAGAAGGCAGACTATCTCAACTTTATTGTTCCTGCATGGATCAAAGGAAATGAAGGAAACACAGATAACTAACAGTATCGTTGCATTAGATTAAAATATTCATATTCTCTACTCCAAAGACTATGTAATTTTTTCTTTATTTTTTTTTAGTTTTCTCAGGGAAAAAAAAAAACAATAGGATTATGTACAATTCAACATTTTTCCTTCAGTACAGCCAGAAATATTTCTTGACATTTTTATTAAGGTTTATTAGAAGAACCAAAAATATTTTAATCAGCATGAAAGGTTTTGCTCATTATTCAAAAATTCTTTAGATTAATTATCTATTGCTTTTCCTAATTGTATGTTTTCTTCAATGGGGAGTCTAGGTCATATTTTTTTCACTACCACAATCATAAATCATCTTATTGTGAAACTTTGTTTAAAATAATATCTAGTAAATCAAGGTAAATAATCAACATTTGAATAAAAAATAAAATTAGAAGTGCATAACTTATAAAATTAAGTCTCGCATCATTTTTGGCAGAATGTATGAAGGTGAGATTTTTTATACTCCGAGTTTTATTTTACTTATTTTTAGGTGCAACTGTTCAGTGCAAGTTCATAAGCAATTCCTTGAGCAATGATCAGTGTTCAGGACTACTTAATCCCCCACAAATACACCAAATGCTGAGATATAGGTTCCATTTTTTCTGTTCTTGCTTCCAGTTCTTTGATTCTTGATAAGCAATGACATTGCCTCAACAGGAGGGACAGGTTGGTTGCCCTGCTAATGGTCTACTTCAGTAGAGTTGGAGCAGCTTGTGAAACAGTGTTTTCTAGGTCCACCTTCACTTTCTTCTGTTTGTGACAAAGATATCAAGACCATTCTTGAAATATGGTGTAGTACAGTGATGTTATCCTAAAAAATAAAAATAGAAAGTACAATGCAAATGTGGAGATTTCATGTCAGTGATCTTATTGTAATTTGAGTAATTATTTTGCTTCCCTCTGGACACAGAAATGCATGAACATCAGCTTTGCATCAGCTTCTTGTTTCATATGTTGGTGGATTTATGTCCTTGAGGAGTAGAGATGTTTTTTTTTCCCTTTTAATGAGAGCTCAGATTCCTAAAACCAAGAGGCACTCAAATCAAAAGAAAACCCAAAGCTCACAAATTGCATCCTGAACCTGACCAAGTGTGACTCTAATTTTTAAATATGCAAACTTTAATTTAGTCTAATTTAGTACAGTATATCAATGTTATGCAGATGCTGTTCTGCAAGAGCAAATATCAATTTACAGTTCTGACCAGGTATATTAAAAAAAAAAAAAATAGGGTTGGAAGAGAAAAGAAGGTCACTTTGTAAGTCTCCTTACCTCAATATAGTATTAAAACTACCTAAGTCAATTTGACAGGTGTTTGTAAACTCTCTCAGAGAGAGATTTTACAATCTTCACTGGTAATCTGATGCTTCAGTCTCCTCACTGTTTAGGGAATTTCTTTCCTAATATCTAACCTAATTGTATTGCAATTCTGTTACATTTTAACTGGCTTACAATTACCCTTAGTTTGTAAAACTTGCCGTAGAATGTACACCACAGCTCAGACTGGCTCTTTCAGAAAAAAAGAAAGAATTCAAAAAAAGAACAAAACAGCATAGCTTACTCATTGAAAGAGTAGTCTTGTAAATATGAACAGAGTGAAAAGCTATTCAGTGTTGTCTAACACTTAATGCTATTCTGACAAATCTCAATTTTGTCCATCCAACTCAAAAAGAATTAACTCTGTAAGAAATATTAACATTTCTAAAATCAGTGGTGATTAACTGTTTCAGTGCATATGGATATGACAGAAACAAGCAACCAATGTGCTAGTCTACAGTCCTCTTACTGCTTTTCTGTGTGAGAAGTGCTAACTGGCTCTATACATCTGCTAAAATTTCTGAATGTTCTCTACCTAATTTTTTAGGTTATATTTTCAGTATGAAGTTCTGTAGAATGTTGAAAATGACAAAGGACAGAATGTCACAAATTGAAAAATTAATATCAAGCTACATATTAGAAGGAATTCTGTTGGAACTAATACTATTTTTTAGATTTGATTCACTAGAAATTTGAGTTTTATATCTCCACCACCACCATAGAATTAAGTGAGTTTTTCCAAGGCACCATGTTTGAACTTATGATGATATTGCAGGTTTTGATTGTAGCTGGTGAAATGCAGAAACGTAGAAAAAATATGACGCATGGAATGGAGAGTGAGATTCACAGATCAAGTTGTCTAAAAATTAGTGGGTTTTATTAAATAGGGAAAAACCTATTTATAGTATAGTTGTGCAAAATCCCTCACTGCAGTAACCTGGGTTGTAAATTCAGCAAAGATACACATCCATGTCATGGTTACCTTGCCATCTGTTACAGAGGGGGATTTCTCCTGAAGGGGGCTATTGCTGTCTGGGACAATTTTGAAAGTGGAGAGTCTTCTCTAGAGCCACAAAGACTGTGAAACACCTGTTTTTCCATTTATGCTTCATTATATAGATATTTTACCATGGATTTTGCTTTCCAGAGTCTAACTTGGTGAGAGGCTCAAACAAAACAGGACTTTTTGATAAGATGCTTGCTGACATGATGAAAGACAGACTTGCTGATAATTTAATATCTTATTACATTGGCTTTAAGTCTGTTACAAGAAGGACACAAATTCTGATTCTAATCTGTTAATCACTATACCTTCATGAAAGATAAAACGATCAGGACAGGAACTGCTGCTTTTTAGATGTTTGCCCTGAGTTCTTCCAAAAATGGGTCCCAGTTTCAGCTAGGTTGTAGACACCACAATAATAAAAGTGGCAGTAGGTATTAAAATAAATATGTTTTAAGTGTTTTATAGCTGTTGTGTTTTCCAGTAGTTACAACTTCAAGGCACAAGCATCTTGCTGTTTCTGGACATTTGCAAGCAAGAATTTCAGAGTGAAATGTTGATAAATTTATTGTGCTTGTGTAGCCTGTGCAGTATTTCGTTGCACAGTCTGTTGTTCTGCTCTGAGATCAGCCACGTAGAGTAAACATGCTTTATACTGCTTGTTCACAGTGCTACCAGAATCCGTACTGCGAAACAGAAAATGCATTAGGGAGCTATGTGTTTTCCAGCTGGGGTATGAATAGTACTTTCAAGGCTTGTGTTTCTAATGAGACTTCAAAAGCAAGCTATGACAAAGAAAGTGAGAAAACATAACATAGGCTTTTAGCTCTTAGATCTTGTGAATTTCAGGTTCTGAGCAGATTCTTCCATTAACAAGATTACCAGCATTTTAGCTGTAGTTGGTTCATTTATCACTTGCTTCAGTCTCTGCTTTCATATTCATTAATCAGAATGTGTGGTGTTTTTAGCTGAACTTCTATGCTTCTGTACTTCACAGCAATTAACATCCCTGACATTGTATCTTAAGATAAGATGCTCATCTCGGACAACTGGTAGGAAATGAAATGCAATCTGATATATTTAAGTCAGCTCTTTTATAATAACCAATTCTAATGAGGACAAAGGAAGTCCATTTCTTTCCAATTTCTAACCTCTTGTCTTTGTAATTTACATCATAATTGGTGTGTTCTCAAGAATACCACCTGAGTATCTCTGGACTTTGCAGGCTTTTGGAGAGCTAATTAGCTAGAGAAAACTACTCCAAGTCAACTTGGGACAATAGGATGCAGCTGCATTATGCACATTTTTTAATGCACAGCATCTTTTTTAGTGAGACCTAAATTTTGAGGCATTTAAGGATTGACAGGGAAGGGGGGGGTCTGTGAAGGTCTGTAAATTTCTCATTACCACAGCTTAGCATGGTATTCACACTCTGTGCTGAAACCTGTGTTAATCAGTTGCATGAGTTTGCTCTCCTGTTATTTACATGGTGGTTGCATTTTTTTTGCTTATTCAAAAAATGAGCAGATAAGATACCTGGGTGACACTCTGTGTATGATACTATGAATGTTAAACCCCATTCCTTCTATGCCTTAGCTATCAAGAGGGTCCTGGTGGTAACTGTTAGGAGGTCTTTCCTGACAGATCCAATCAGCAGATACTTCATTTAATAATATCAGTTGCACCTTTAGTTCCAAAGAACATAAACTGTAGGGTCAAGGAGGCTTCCAAAAAACGTCAGCTGTCCCCTATATTGTTGTGAGGACTAATTACTGACACCAGTGGGGACTTCTGAAAAGCAGTATGAAGCAAACACATCTGGAAATGTTTTCTTGGCTGTAGTCTTAATGTTTCCCAGCTGAATGGAAGCAGCGGTTATCAGGGAATAGTTTCTGGATGAGATTAAGTAGAGCTCAGATACTCATCCAGCATTTTTCTATTGTTTCTCCAGATATAGAGCCTTTCCATAGAGAAGTACTAATCTACATATTAAGAAATATTCAGAGGAAAGTTTATTTTCTTTCTTGGATTTTATTTCTTTTAAATTTTTGAAAGAAGCCAATGACTCCAGAAAGTCCTGGGCCTTCTCAAGTTTCACCTTTTATGAAGCTGAAGGGAGTTAAAGGAATAGAATTACAATTTTGTCCGTGGTTTTGCAATAATATCATAAAAATATAAACAGGCTGGTGGCATTATTTATTTTAACTAAACAACTTTAATCTATGTGTTCATTTACGGCTTTAAATTAAACTACTGTTCACTTGAAAGTAGGCATCATATATAGATAGACCTGACTTGAAATAAGCAGTGCAAGTGTTTTCTGCACCCTAAACAAGAAATGTACAGTCACTCTAGGTTTAGAATTTCTGTTCCTACTTTCATTCTTGCCTCTTGCCAGCAGAAGGCAAGAGGTTCTGAAGAAACTTTACATTTTGATATGCAATCTAAGCTATCACCCAGTGATGGGAAGATGGGCTTGGAAAACTTGTTTTCCCTTTAAGTAAGAGTGAATGTCAAGAATGCTCTTGATAGCTGACAAATGGCATTTAGTCAAAGCTATTGTTGGACTTGCTAAAAGTCATCATAAATTGGTGAGTAGAGCTGGCTTTATTTCAGATGTGAAAATAATGTAAAGCTGTCATTGTCTTTAGAAGGTAAAGGCCAGCTAGAGGATGTGGTGCTGTTGTCTGTTATGTGGACTGTTTGCACAAATATATATTCCCAAAGAACATTAAAATTCAGACAAGTAAACAATATGCAATTATGTTTTGAATTTTTGTGGTGTCAGTGCAGGTGGAGTGGCTGTAGTATGTCGCAGGTGAATTAAAAAGATTTTTAAGAAGATTCTCTGAAATCTGAGGTTGGTCAGTGTAACATATTACTGAGCACTCTTTTTTTACAGAGCAGAGAATATAAGCAAATTCTATACAATTTATAGGTTAATGAAAAACATTGCAAAGGCTTCTGTTCATTTAGGATTTTTTTTTTTTTTCCATTGGTGAGTATTGATTTCACTGAAAAACCTACTAACATTAAACTGCTTCTTAAAAAGTTTGAAAGAACCCCAGAAAGAATAAAAACAGAAAGGAAAGATGACAGCAGATTAAATCGCCAGCAGCAATGACTAAACTTCCTGTTAATTCTGTAGCACCTTTCCACAGAAGTTGTTTCCCTGTTTGTGAGTTTAGATTATCCTCTTATAAAATGTTTGTGTGATAATGGGGAAACCAAGACATTATTTGACTTCATTTCTCATGTGTATAATATGGCTAGGGGCGCTAGATTGTATTCTATGCAACATTCACTTTTTACATTTCTATGGCCTGGTTGTCTGAAGATAGTATATTTTGCATTATACTTTTTTTTATATTAAAAATTAAAGTGAGAATTTACAAATAATATTCAAAGGCAAAATGTACTGCACTCATTAAGAGGTCCTTCTGTAATGCAAAAAATACAGTTGCAGAATCTACTTTGCAGAAAATAAGGTTGTGTTGTGGTGTTGTGTGGGTTTTTTTCAGAATGCTAACTATTTAGTAAAAAACTGCATTTTACTTCTTCTGTAGAGTTGTGGTTTTCTTCCCCATGTTCATTGGAACCATGCAGGGATATCAGGATATCAAACAGTAAATAATTGTATTTTTTTATTTCTTGAGTTACCAGGGATACTGTATTTTCTGGTTTGTTGGTACTTTGATTTCCTTTTCATCCTCAACTGTTAGTTGACTTTCTATTACTTTCTGAAGTTTTCCACTGGAAACTTTAACTGCACAAAGAAGCATGTTTCAGACTAGTTGATTAACACACATATAGAAGATATAGAGGATCCAAATCCAATTAAACAAGGTGAAGTAATTTTCATACAATGTTTTCAACCAGAGAGCTATAAGACAGCATCATATATAGCTCTGGGGGCATGAAACCTTCCTCATTCATATTTATTAAATGCATCTGGCACTTGCTTATAATTTATATGTCGTAAATTTCTATAATAAATACTAAATATACATACCACACATTTACTATCCTGCTATTATGTCTTTTTGATAATTTAGTAGTAGATACACTTTGCATTTCAAATATTTTCTTATCCTGACTTTGTATAACTATGAGTGGAATTGTGTCTTAGTATGATTACTAATTGCTCAGGAAAACTTTCCTCTTGGTATTCATGAAATCAGAAAGAGCCTTTTGTTTTTGCTATGCATGTTAGAAACTGTGTAATGATGTGTTAAAAAAATAAGAAAAAATAACAAAAACTAAGTTATAAACTTACTTAAAATCTACTGGAACTGAGGGAAGAGTTAAGCGTTAGTACTAGATAGAGAAACTTGTTACAAAGTGTTTGCCAACCAGTTTTTATTAGTACAGTTTATTATACCACAAACTCTCCGTGCATGACCTTGTTTGAGAAGCTCATTGCTGAAGCTTGCTGGCTTAACTGACTCTGCTTCTGCTTCCTTCCCAACCAGCCTGCTGCAGAGAGATGAATCCCTGCATTCAGGCAGGGATTGCTCTGAGGAGCCGTATCCCCATATCTCCCTCCTGTCTTCTTTTTGCACAGAATGTGTTTTACAAACTGATTTACTGCACAGTTGCAAGATGTGTCTCTGTAGCTTCTTTGGTTCAGCTGACATGACTGTTCTTGACATTGTCACTGTCAGCCCAGCCTTCACACCATGAACATGCCATCAGTGCCACTGGGGAGAGATTGTGGTCAACCAGAAAGGTCTTCTGTTTTTTCCCATGAGAAAGACTCATTAGCAAAGAAATGCCAGTTCAGGGGGCATGCTGGTTCTGCCTGGTGCAGCCAAGCAGCAGTAGCTAGTGACAAAAAGGACCAAATGGTTCCTGCATACTGGACATCTGCAGCTGCTCCTGGGTGCAGCCTTGGTGGGGTGCTGCTGCAGGAGGTGGAAGGCTTCTGCTTCTTCCCAAACATACTTTGGGCAGTGTAGGAATTAGCTCCTGACAATGCATGCAAAGTAGATAGCACTGTACAGACCAAAATAAACTGCCGCTGGAAAATGAGAGGGTAGGAAGAAATAGTATTGTTTTGAACAGTGCTAAAAAATAGCTGGTTCTTTATTTTCTTTTTCAAGAATTAAAAAATCAGTGCTAATGATGGCAGCAAACATTTTCTGAGTGCTTTACTATTATGCAATGTCTGTAAATTATCTGGTCAAGACTGTCATGTGGAATATGCCTGCTGTTGTAGGGGCTGTCAGCGATATTAAATCATCATCTTTTTATTTTTCTTCTTCATGCATCAATAAGTAATAAGAAATTATTACAGAAAAGCATAGGGTTGGTAAGGCTGTTATCATCCTCATCTCCAGTGAACTGGAATCCCAGTGTCACATTGGTCTCCTTCTCCTCTGAAATAGCTATTCAAGAAGTTGATGCTGATGACATGTTAAGGTTAAGCACAGTCATATATCAGGAACTCACCCTTTGCTAGAATGAGCAGGAACTTAATTTGAAAACAATGGAACAGGGGACATAGGGTAGCTGTTAAAAAATGACAGAATAACTGAAATGTGTCCGCAACACATCTAGTGAAGTGGAACAGAGGAAAAGATTGAAATCATAAATACACTGGGTACAGGTAATGATTACTCAAAGGATGATCTTGAAAACAAACCATCAGATTGAATTCTTATATTCCTGCTTCCAGGGTATAGAGAGCTAGTGGGTGCGGGTGCCATCAAGTTATTATTTACCCCCCTTTTTTGATACAGAAATGTATGTTATTTGAGTTATTAAAATGGTGTTTAGAAGGACATTCCTGACGACTTTTGATTGCAGTACTAGAGTGGCTCTTCCATGGTCCAGACACAACTGATGGCTCGCTGCCAACATATAGAATGTGAGATCACAAATGCTGCCCCCTAGCAAGGGAACAAAAGTGATGCAGCTTGGAAGGCTGTTAATTTGGACCCTCTCAGTTAATGCTTCTGCTATTGATTCTGTTCCCATCGTGCAGGAAGTTTGAGTTCAGTTCTCCAGCCTGTTAAATGGATGGAGCCTCACAAAGGGAATTTGTTACTTATCAAAAATTATAAACCTGCTTTGTGAGTCAGCATGCTCACAACATGAGGAATAATTTGGTTTAATATTAACTAATAGGAATGTACCAAATTTATTTTTATTTTCTTTTTTTTTGTTAAGTATTGTAAAATTGTTTATGGCTTTGAGGTTAGGGGTATTGTGTATGTGGCTGGGTGTTTTGGATTGGTAAGCTTCTTTATCTGTTTGTTCTTTGTTTTTATTTTTTGAAACAAACAGGTCTTCTCTTGCAACCCCTCCAAATAAACCAGCCAAACATCAGCATCCTGGTTCTTATCCACTAACATTAAGATATCATCAATTTACCCTGCTGTGTTGCTCTTCGTGGATCCTGTTTACAGTTTCATCAGAATGAAAACAAAAAAAAATAGTCCATAGATTTTAAAAGGAATGTGGATTTTTGCATTACAGCACTTAAACGTATTATTTTGCAACTGCTGCTGTGAAAATTCATCTTTCCTAATGTTCAATGCTGAGATTTTGTTGTAATATTGCATCCACATTTGAATGATGGTATTTTTTTTTCCCTTCAGTTGGTGATCCATTCAGTTTTGTACATGTTTAGTGCTTTTTCTGAAAAAAAAAAAAAAGTGAAACCTGAATATGTATTAAAAGTTTCAGATTTTATAATTAATTTTGCACTCTGGTCTGTATGGAGAGCCCTCTGGAATATGCTGTATACCCCAATAATTTGTGAAATGTATCAAAGTAATAGTGCTTTTGCCAGTGTAAGAACGCTAAGGCTCTCAAAGTGCATAGAAGAACTGACAAATATTGCTTACTGTGGGAGACGTGGATGTTTGCACTTTGAGACATGTTTTTTGTCTCAAATGCACATGATGTAGCATAATATAGTGTGGTTCATTCTGGTCCACAGAATCATACATAATTGAGATTAATTCTGAATTCCTTGTGTTATTTCAAGAAGAAAGCTTCTGTTAGAAAGCTAGTGTACACTTACAGAAAATAATATTTATTTTTTATATTATAATCCTTGAAGTGCAAAATGTTCAAACCTTTAATTCTGTCCTACCTCAGGTAGACTTCAAGTCAACTTGTCCTTTTCCTCTAAATTTCTCATCATTTAAATTTGTTTATTTTTCTTGTGCAGGGAGGCACAATCACTGTTTTGCAAGAGTTCCTTTCATGTTGTTAACCAGACAGCAGAGGTGAAGTTTTTGAGGTGACTTGTGGAGTCATTAAGTCCTATTGTGGAGTTCAGAAAGTGCAAACGTGTTCAAAACACCAACCACAAGGTGTGCCTAAAAATGCAACAGAATATGTTAATTTCATAGAATCACAGAATAATAGAACCATAGAATAGTTAGGGTTGGAAAGGGTCTTAAGATCATCTAGTTCCTGTTAGTTAAGATCATCATTCCCCCTGCCATGGGCAGAGACATCTCACTGTAAACCATGTCACCCTAGGTTCTGTCCAACCTGTCCTTGAGCACTGCCAGGGATGGAGCATTCACAACTTCCCTGGGCAACCCATTCCAGTGCCTCACCACCCTTACGGTAAAGGACTTCCTCCTTATATCCAGTCTAAACTTCCCCTGTTTAAGTTTTAACCCGCTACTCCTTGTCCTATCACTACAGTCCCTAATGAACAGTCCCTCCCCAGCATCCTTGTAGGCCCCCTTCAGATACTGGAAAGCTGCTATGAGGTCTCCACACAGCCTTCTCTTCTCCTGGCTCAACAGTGATTCGGAGAAAACTCCAGGAACAAACTTACCAACAAAGTTTTGAAGCTGACAAGCAGGTATTTATTGCGGCGCTGGGAGACATGAGGGATAGCTCCTCCTAATGTGTGTCCCCGTATTGCTACACAGGCTGTGCTTATATAGTCCTTGGGCATACATACATATTCATGAGGTTACGTATGGATTACATTATTTTCCAGATAGTTCCCTGCATGTGTACAGAATTGTGGTGGTGGTCCCTCAGGGTCGTTTACTTCTTCCAACAATCTTCATCACTTCTGGCAGCCTTTGAAGCACACGCAGTAGATGTTCAAAATGGTTTAATTGGCTCGTTAACCCCAGAGACATAATAATCCCCCTATCGTCCTACTTGTCAGTTAGTTTAACTGTAGCCCATCCTGGACACCTGCTGTTCCCAGACAGATACTCCTTATCCCTGTGTCCTATTCTTCTAGACTGTTTTTCTTAAAACTATGTCAACTATAATGATTTATATTGTACAAGAATTCTCGGTATGTTCTCTAGCTGGAGTCCACATTTTTTGCTCTGTATCATGCACCTCAGTAGTTTTCCATTGCTACTGTTACAAAGCCATCAAACTTAACATTACTTTAATTCTAAAGGTTTATATGTTCGATTTTGTGGCCCCCTCGTCTCAACAGCCCCAACTTTCTCAGCCTGTCTTCATACAGGAGGTGCTCCAGTCCCCTGATCATCCTCCTGGCACTTCTCTGGACTTGTTCCAACAGTTCCATGTTCTTTTTATGTTGAGGACACCAGAACTGCACACAATGCTCCAAGTGAGGTCTCACAAGAGCAGAGTAAAGGGGCAGGATCATCGCCTTCGATGTGCTGGTCACGCTCCTTTTGATGCATCCCAGGATGCGGTTGGCTTTCTGGGCTGTGAGTGCACACTGAAGCCAGCTCATGTTCATTTTCTCATCAGCCAACACCCCCACGTCCTTCTCCACAGGGCTGCTCTGAATCTCTTCTCTGCCCAACCTGTAGCTGTGCCTGGGATTGCTCAGACCCACGTGTAGGACCTTGCACTTGGCATGGTTAAACTTCATGAGGTTGGCATCAGCCCACCTCACAAGCGTGTTGAGGTCCCTCTGGATGGCATTCCTTCCCTTCAGTGTTTATCAACCGAACCACACAGCTTGGTGTCATTGGCAAACTTGCTGAGGGCGCACTCAATCCCACTGTCCATGTCAGTGACAAAGATGTTGAACAAGACCGGTGCCAACACCGATCCCTGAAGGACACCACTCGTTACTGGTCTCCAGCTGGACATAGAGCCATTGACCACAACTCTTGGTGTGTGGCCATCCAGCCAGTTTTTTATCCACCGAGTGGTCCATCCATCAAATTGATATCTCTCCAATTTATAGAAAAGAATGTCATGTGGGACATCCTAATTTGTCCATTTAGTCTTTTACATTCAACTTGGAGTGCAGTAACTACTGTTCTGCTATTTTATCTTTGTCTTTTACAATCATCTCTGTCATCTTAATTGTTTTCTAAGAAGTCTCTTTTTTAAATTTTCAGAATATTATTTCCACTTCAACTTTGTTCATTGAATATTCTTGTCATGAGTGTGTCGTTTTAGTGCTTATAGGCATCCCAAATATCACCAATTTTGATCAGTTATTTCTGATTCCAAATGAATTTAGTTTTGCCTTTTCTCACCACGTTTGTCCTGGCAATCAGATACTGAAAATTTCTTCAAAACAGAAGTTGATGAAGATCTGGTTGGAGGATCTCATTAAGTCCCCAGTTTGCAGTTCTGCATAGTGAATTTGTCTTTATATTTTATTGAATATGCATACTTTAGGATCCAGAGATTTTCTTTTTGTCTAGCTGGGTTTAACATTCCAAAGATTTATCTGTGCATTGCTATTCTGACCTTGGTTTTATTACCCATTCCATCCATTTTATTCTTTTATTATCAAAACACCTGAATTACCAAATTTCTTTATTTCTTTTCTTATTGATATGATTTCTTGATCTGCATCAGTGTGAAATGTTTAAGGGGAGTATTTTTGAAGGGAACAGGGAGGGTTGATTGTAGGGGTTTTGTTTTGTTTGTTTGGGAGTTTTTTTTCCAGTCTGCATGTCTGTAGGCATCTCTGCTTGCACTCGCAGTTCCCTTAAATATATATAAAGAGTATTTATTTCCTAAACTTTCATATAATTATCGTTCTGTTAACATATAGTGTCAATTTCCTAGTAGCCCAGAAAGTTCTCTAAATTTGTTCCAAAAATTCTATAAAAGCCTTTGTGAAAGTCAATGAAGTCTATCCAGAAATAAATGCCATTGATTAATTTTTGTTGTGACAATGAAGTACATATTGATGTTTGTATTTCCTACCTGAATCTTTTCTGTTGTTGGAAATTTGTATCTGTTGCTTTCTTTAACTGAAGATGTAGATTAAAATAATGCATTTAAATACAGATGACTTGAAATCAACGGAATTTCTATCTAGAGAGTGTGTTGGTTAAGATCTTTTATATCTTTTATATCTTTTATATCTTTGTATCTTTTATATCTTTTATATTTATTTTCTGATAATTTTCCCTCTCATATCATATTTTTCCTCTCCCTGTCCCTCAGGACAACTTTATCAAAATGTCCACTATATCCTTCAGAAGTGATTAAGAGGTTACTATTGCAAGTATTTCCTCAGGTTGTTCAGTTTCCAGTCTTTAACGATGTGAAGTTCTTTACTTCCTTTCTACTGCCAAATATGATTTAACCTCTAGATACCTCTGTTGAGTTTAGCCACTCTGCTCTGCCAGGTGCCCACTGGTTGACTTTTGTTCTCTAGGAATGCAGTTGTTCAGCAATCTTTTCTAATTTGCCTTTGTGCTTCTGTACTTATCTCCTGATTTTTGTTTTCATCCATGACTACTGTATTGAACTAAGTCTATACAATCACCCCTTTACATATAGCATCTCTTAATTCGCTTCTAGTATTTTTTGACTTTGTGATTTTTGTCATTCCCCTGTTAAAGTAGTTCGTTATTTGTATTGATTGAATATTAACTTAGTTTACAGCTTTCTCCCACTTTCTACTGTCCTCTGAAAACCATTTTCTTTTTTAGCATTTCTTTAGCTTTATTTGCTCTTAATATACTGTACTATATGGTTTTAATCTGCATGTTTTAGTCTGATAGAGAGTTACATATATATGCTGTATGTAAAGTCCTCTGTTTATACTGTTATAATGTATATAACTTTGGGTTTGAGTTTTCTAAAACCCTGGATTGCATCAAAATTCTGGAGCATTCACTGTTCATTTTTGTGTTCTGCCAAAGCTCTCAAGTTATCTAAGGTTATGTCTATCTATCCATCTAAGTATACATTCATATATATGTATGCTTAAAGACATATGCAAATAACATCTACATATATAAAACCTTTGGATATAGCCTAGTCATTAACAGATGAAAAACACTGACTACTGTGAACATATGTCAACTTCTGGTTTCTGCAATAATCTGCATTTAATTCCAAAGCATGAACTTGCAGAGGACCTTGCACATATGGCAGGTCAAGTTTTGCCTTCTTCACTGAATCCAAAATACTACTGATTTTAGTGGAATGCAGAAAATGGTGGTAAGCGGAAGATCCAATTCAGATTTTAATCTTCATCTGAGAAAGGGTATTTTACCTAGTGCAAGAAAACCAGAATTTGCTCAGTGTATTAAGAAACTTGTGGAAGTGGGAAGAACAAACTTGTATCAGCAGCTCTTGTCCAGCCCAAAGTAGTCAGTGGCCTGACTTGATCATCAGCCTGCTATCCTCCTTGCTATAAACTGATCCTTTGAGTATTTGTAGTGTCTAAATGATAACTGATGACTTCAGTTGAAGGTATGACAACTCAGATAAGTTTATGTTATCCCAGTAGAGACATCAGGTGGTTGACAAACATAGTAAAATTATGTGACAGAAATTTATTTTCCTGGAAGTTAATATATTTCTAGCTAGCTATTCACAGTCTGCAAAAGATAAACTTTTTTCCATTGAATTAAAATGCTGTAACTGAAAGGAATCTTTCTAGTATGTTTTTCTGTACTCCATCACTGAAATGCTGCTTTGCTGCAAAGTTGGATGCATTCAAAATGAGAATTGATTAAGCCTCTCAAGTAAATTGCTTTCAGCTGAGTTTCTTATTGGAGAAGAATTCTTGCCCTGACCTCAAGCATTCTCATCTAAAAATGTGAGGTCTACGCAAGACATTTAAAAATCTTGTAGGGCAAATTAATCCTGTATCATTTCAAACGTATTCTGCAGCTGTATTTTTAGGAAACACGTAAAGCTCAATGTCTCCGTTATCATTTATATTTCATTAGCACCTAAAGGCCTCAAGTGAAGTCAGTCCTGGAAGCATTTGGGAAATAGAAACACAGGATAAGATACTATAATAGTTCCACAAATATGTCACTGTTAAGATGAAAGAAGTAGAAAGGGGAACAGTGGCATGCTGACTTGTGAAGAATGGAGCAGCTGCAACCAGAGTACAGGTTCCCTTGAATCCCAGTGCAATACCATGTTTGCTAGGAAATGCTATTGCTAGCACATCTCAGACATGGAAGAAATAGAGTCTGGATAAAGTGGAATGCAGATGCCATACTCCCCCACACTCAAGTAATTTTCATGATTTTGTGCTACTGGAAAATCAATCTTATAATGTTGCATAGTGATCATAAAGGTTGAATGTGAAAGAATTATCACAGCCATTGTAATTTTAGCTAAGTGTATCAACTAAACTTATAACCCACAACTAGTTCCCTATTCTGTCATGCAGGGTACAGCACTGTGACCATGTTTGACGCTTCCTCTCTTGAGGAAAAGCTGAAGACATTTTTGCATATATGTTATCTTATATGTAACCAGTAAGTACCAAGAGCATGTAAATATCTGCATTGCAAATAGATATTTCTTTGGTAACCAGCTACCTACAAAATGAGAAGTGTGCTTCATCTGAAACTGTTAAAATCTGGAGTGATGACTAAATACATGTAGAACAGTATATATAGAGTGGATGATATATAAAATCCTGGTGGTCAAGGAACTTAATTTGGTTCCTGTCTGCACCACTTTGAGAATTAGAAAAGAATACTATTTTTTTTTTTTTTTTTCCTATTCCACTTCCCTTGGAGCCATTGGAAAAAAAGAAAGAATCCTCTCCTTATGCACCAGGATGTCACATTTTCTTTGTGGGTGTTTTGTTTAATGCAGTCATACATCATTTTTCTGATTAAGCATTCCCTTGACCTAGTCAGAGGAAGTATCTTCAACTTCTGTATGAGGAAAGGTTAAAAGGAAAAGGGTGAAATTGGATGCTGTGAAATTCAAACTCTCCCTGGGGCTGTCAGGAGTGCAAGGGGCCAGACTCATGTCAATTGACTGTAATGAAAATGCTATTGAGATTAGCTACCTGGGTTCTGAGAATGATTTTGCACCTGTTGAAGTTGTAACAGAATTTAGGGAAAATCATTTCTAAACACAACAAGATTAGAAAACTTCAAACTAAAGAGCAACGTTAATGATGCTAAATAATGATAATTTTGGGGCCCTTACCCCCCTTCCCTCTCCTATCCCTTCCTCCCCCGCCTCCCTAAATACTAATCCCTTCTTTAGGCAGCCTGACAGGCCTTTGTAACCTATTCTGTTAGTCTTTTGTAACCTTCCGTTGAAGAAATCAGAGTGTTGCCCTATTCATAATAGGAAACAGCATTCCTTAGACAACTTCAAAGATATATGTTGAATGACATTTTTGGGAAAAATTAAAAAATGAAAATTTGCCTGACCTACACAGCTCATTGGAATTCCTATTTAGCAAAGCTGCTTCTGTGTGTTCTGAAACAACAGGAAGCTGAAACCACAGGATTGTTTTAAACCATGCTGGAGATGATGTAGCTCTTTTGCTTGCATATCAGTTTTTTCAAGTACAGAAAATCTTTTGTTACCACTTTGAAAATGGAAAGAAATTAATGAGGAAAAGATTACCTTTGTTTCCCATCTAAATATTAAAAAATCAAGTAGTGATACTCATTAAAAGCACACTATGAATAGTTGATGGAATTTGATAAGCCAGGTGTTGTGCAACATTACACTAGCTTGTTAAAGTGTTTTTCCTTTAGAAAGGGTAACTGGGGACTTAGTTTTATTCTAATTTCTTCATAATCTTTTACATCCCTCTTCACGTGCAAACTTACAATGTCTAGCTGATACCAAGAAACTCAAGAATAATTCTTTTTAAATGTCAAAGGAAATACTTTCTTATGCATCCTTACCAACCTAAAAATAAATCTGCTTGGGGGAAGTGGATGATAAATTTATCCTTTCTTACTTTTTTTCTTTTTCATCTTTAGATAAATTGTTGAGGTCTGTGATGAGTACTTCACTGAGCTCACAGTCTGAATGCTGAATAGGATTTTATCATGTGATGGTAATATTAGGGTTGTGTTGTTGTAGCTCAGTTGGTAAGTCATTGTTTTAAAGACTCACTGTACCCTGGAGAGCATTGCAGGTACATGAGTAGATTGCTCGATTTTATATCTCTAGATCACTAAGAACATTGGAGGATATGTAAAATAAAAACTATCAGGTGGACCACAGCCAATTCATTAGTTACATGGTAAGCAGCCTTTGCTGAATTATATAGAGAAGCAGAAGTACATGGCTTCTTGTCTTTAGAAATGGTAATACCCATAGCAGCAGCCATATACCTCACCTGAATGGAAGTTAGTGAAGTGAAGCTTCTCCTTTGTTGCATGGTAAGGTGTGTATGCCTGCACAGTGAGTGGTATGCATAACGGGAGAAGGGGAAGGAGATGCTGCCTCTGTGATCTCTCTAATATATCCACAATCTGTAAGTACACTGAAGATCTTGATAAAATACCACCATTTGAAGAAGGACAATTAGGTGCTGTGGCATTTGATATAAATACTGTAGCTGTCTTGAGGAAAAAAACACTTTAATGATAAACTTGTCCCACTGTGAATATCTTCTCATGATAAGAGTCGTGTAAATATTGAAGTTGGCATGAAGAATGCTTTGGTTTTACATTCAGGTGGAAAGGTCTAAAAGGATAATGGTCAGAAGAAATCTGCAAGTCCCTTTTTTGATAGGAAATAGAGTTTTAACTACTCAAAATTTTTTATTATGGTGGCATTGGAAAGTGTAATACATCACAGGAAATAAGTTTGAGTATGGCATCTGAACCACAAAATAAAGTCAGGATGAGAGTCATGAGACATACATATTTTCCACAAAGGCATTATTTTCTGAGAGTGAAAGGTTTGAAGTTGTTTCGTTTTGATTCTTGTTTTCTTAAAAATCATCCTTGGTTTCCAAGCAGCCCATTTGCTATAAACTCCTGTGAAGGAATGGCACACCTGTCAGTCATGATGTGCTCATATCTCACAAGCAGTCTGGAGGTGCTACATCATGCAAGCTGCAACAGGGCTATCCTGCCCATAGCTGTGAGTGACCTGTCTGCGTGATGTAGGGAAGCAACAACACCCATTGCAGATCTCATCTGGATTTTGGTGGGACTTGGCTGTGCAGGAAACCTACCTACATCCCACTGTGAGTTTGAATTCCACATCTGTAGCTGAGAACCCGTCCAGATCTCCTTGCCCATAAGTTCGTTGGTGCATGTGGCGTGTCTTGAAGCTCTTGGGTCATTGAAAGCTGGGACATCAGAATGATGCCTATGGCTGTTTTAGGTCTACAATATCGTTTCTTGTACGATGTTTATTCCAATTAAACCATGTAGATTTTGTTGTGAGTCAGCTTGTGCCTGAATGCACATCTGTAAGTTAAGGGTAGCAAAAAATGTGTGATTATCCCAGTTGGGTTGAAGCTGCCTGAGAATTAGAATAAAAATGGTTTTATATGACTTCTAAACTACAGGATTCCAGAATCTTTCAGCAAGTTTTTACAACTAAGATGTGTACATCTGTATTATGTTCTTTTCTGTTGCTGTTTTCATTTTTTCACAATTTTTTCATTTAGAGCTTTAAAGCAAACCCTGTGAACACAGCACATGCTATCTTTACTGCACGATATAGCTTCATAGGCTATTTGACACAGCAGGCCATGTTTCGCAGCTGGCTGGATCTTAGAAAGTTAACTGAATTCTGCTTCTCTTTAGACCAACAATAGAATTTACAATGATTAAAGTGGGACTCGGGGTTTGTGGTTAGTAAATTCGGTTGCGCTTAGTAATAACTGTGTATTCTGTCTGTAGCTACTGACGGCCTGTCACTGAGGGAGCTAGTCACTTGCAACCATGAATAACTAAATTTGGAACTTCGTTTCAGCTTGTGCTTGTTTTCACAAAGATATACTTTCATGTAATGTTTGCAAAAACAAATTTTGAAGGGTGATCATATTTATAAAATATGGGCCTGTTGACTTACGCTAGTAAAAATACCAGTAGAGATGAAATACTGATCTGGATCTGTAGTTCTTTGTCTCTGCAGATTGGACCCAAATGCTTCAGTATGAGCAGAGGGATCTTCCCAGTTTTGATTTATGCAATATTGTACAAACTTGCAGAAAATATTAAAATTCTTGGTTTAGGAAACGCTGTAGTCTTCCATATTGTGAATCCTGATAAGTTTCAGGTGGAAACCATGAATGCATTATTGCAATATAATACCTGAACATCTATGTAATTTGACATGTATTAAACTACATTTATGTCGCTTTAATAATACTCTGTAGAGATATACAAGAAGAACTTCTGGATTCCTAAAAGTAAGAAGGCTTATTTAATGGTTTGAGAACCCTTATATAGAATGCATAATAGAGTCAGTATTAAGTATTCAAACAGCTGCATAAATATTTTAGGAGGATGGAATGGAGCTTGTTTTATTTCATTGACCAAACTGACTCCAGCATCTGCTGAAGAGAAAATTTAGGATGCTTTTCAACTGTATCTCCAAGTAGTCAGTCCTCTTAACATTGTTGATTGTACAGCACAGGGTTTTGTATGTGCTGCTTTGATAATTTGGATACTGCCTTGAGAATTGAGTCTTGTTGTGATTATCTCTCACCCCCCATTAAATGCATGGTTTCATAAAACCATATTTACTCTAGATAAACACGTGTCCTAGGAAAAAAGTTTTTACATCCATTAGCTAAAAAATAAATTCTATGCATAGAATTTTCTACCTATGTGGTGACCTCCCTGTGGGTTGCTATATATATTCATTTCTGTTTTGATTTCGTGAGAAGACTGACAAAACTGGGGGAAAACAGATTCTTTTTTGGGGGGGGTGGGGTTGGTTTTTTTTTTATGGCATGCCTTTAAAGTCTGGTCTTCTCACAGTTTCATAGATAATGTTGCTTATTCTATAGATATCATTGATTTGTACTTCTTGAGTCCAAACTGTTATTGATTCTGAAGTCTGGAAAAAATGGTAAATATCCTTAGGCAACTTTTAATTAATGTCATGCTTCATTTTACTGAAGGGTGAAATGCAACATAATTATGGAACAAGTTACTTTAAGGACAAATCTATACTTAATGATTTGGAGTTTGGTAAGTTGAATAGAAGGAATTAAAGAATTAGAGACATTTGGCTTAAATAGGAACAGAAATTCTCATGTTTGTTTGCCTGAAATGACAGGAATCCCTGTTAAATCATCTCAGAAGACATGCTGTAGCTGATTTGAAGGAAAATATGTCTAGTAGTATAAGAAAGCTATATATATATGTATATATGGGAAGCTAGATAGTTAGAAAGACATTCACAATGATCTTTGCATTTTACTTATATAAATTTTTCACTCTAGTTGGTAGAACTGGGAGAGGTGGACTAAGTAAGGATCTCAGCTCTCAGAATAATGATTTCTTTTTTAAGATGACATGTAATTGGAGAAAAACATTGATTTTTTTTGTAGGTTTTTTTTTTTTTGGCACATTTTACATACTGATAACAAGCATGTGGATGTATCAAAAAATGAATCTGGAAAATACTGGGTTACTTCAGAGGGCACATAGTTGTGTTGTATCGGTCTGCTTTTACTAAGATATAATCAAATGCTGTTATCAAAGTAGCCTCCATTTTCCTGTGAAATACATAAAATACACATAATATACACAGATACACAGCTTTTTTTACTGGAGATCAGCCAGAATATTCTGTATATGCAAATTCTGTAGAAGTATTTATTAGAATTTCATGAAGTCTCTTTATTGTTAAGACTATAGACAGTTTTTGCGTATCTCTGAGAAATCTAGCTACTTGCATCTTTTTTTACATGCCAGCTATGTTACTTCATTATTTAATTTTGGTAGCTACAACCCAGGGAACAGGAAGGAAGTAAAGAACAGTGTTACTGTCAGAAAGGAAAAGATGAGTTTTTTTGTGTGAGGTGTCCCTGCCCATGCAGGGGGGTTGGAACTTGATGATCTTAAGGTCCTTTCCAACTCTAACTATTCTGTAATTCTATGTATGAGGAAAAGTTAAGGCATACATTTTAAGATTTAAAATGCAACTCATAATTGAATTCCTTTAATGTATTTTTGTCACTGTATTTGAGGAGTAGCTTACTCTTCAAACTGAAGGAATTAATCTGCATGGATTTACAGCAGAAACAAACTTTCTGAGACTGATTTAACACAACTGTTAATTTTTTGAAAGAATAGCTTACTGTAATTTCTAGCTCCTATTGGTCTGTTTGGCCCTGCAGATTGAGTACTGTTTAGCTTTTGGTAGGACCTTGGACTGATTCAATCTCAGCTGTACCCAGTTCTCTCAAAGTTACTTCCAAGGTTATTTATAGGTAATTTTTTCTGTGTTAAAACCAAACACTTAGTGATAAATGGGAGGTGAAAACAGGGGCAGACATTACTTTCCTTGGAGATTTGCTATGTGTGGGGGGAGACAGGACAATTCAGTTTTCTCTTATGGATGGCTGTTTGGTGATAGTGAACATGAAAGTGTCTAATCATTGCTCTGCATCTTACTGTGTATAGTTGTGTGTGTTTGGGGCAGCTGAGATGGGATGATGAGGTCATGAAGCATCATGAGCTTAATCTGACTTCTGTAACTAGCATCCTTATTACAGGGGTGAGTACATAAGCACACAAATTGTTCCTTCATTATGAACAGCATAATGTGTACCCGCTTTATCCAATACCCTCCTATCTTTTTTGTTCTGTGTTTTGTTGCTGTTGGTTTTGATTCTATTTTAAAGCTTTGGAGATATAATTATTATAAATGCAGGCATGAGAAATAAGATTTTAGTGAAGAAACTAACAGATAATGCTAAAAATATATACTTTTAATGTCTTTTAAGAAACAAATATATATTTCTCTTCCAGTTATGTCTCCAGACGGCACATATTTTGTAATGGATTAAGTCAAATCTAGTGATAATTGGTAATGAATTGTTTTCAACAGGACAAGAAATGAAATGACAGCCTTAAGCAGAAAGAGGATGTGAAAAATTTCTGACTCTTGTCAGTATCTGGTTTTCTTTCCCAGACAAACATTTCTCTATTTAAATTGTGGTTTTGTTGTTTACAGATTGCTCTAGTAAATAGTTTTCTTTTTTCATACAAGTAGCTTAAACAAAAAAAATCCAATTTTGTTGTAGAGATTGTGGTATGTTTTATCCTTGGTTCGGGTAGGTGGAAAGATTGCCTGCATGGAAAACTGTAGGAAGAAACAGTAAATTGTTACTGTGCGGTAGATAAATATTGGTTGTGGGTATAGGTTGGATGCATTTCTTTTTAAAGACTAATTGATGTACTTGTATTTTCTTATTTGAAGTATTCATACTGATTAATTCAGTTAACTTGGCTACTGACAGAGAAGAGCATATATTGTATGACAGTTTCTCTGGGTAAAATTTTAACCTGGTACCTCATAAAAAATGTGATAAAAGATTAAATCTGCTTATAGGAAAATATAGGAATTTCAACATGATTATTATACTTCATCATTTAACAAAAATACTGAAACACATGTCTTTGAAAGCTTGGAGAATAATTTAAGAAGTAGTTTGTTGCGACTTTCCAGGTTCAGTTCTGTTCATTAATCTTTATACATTATGTTATCATGGTGGGTCCTAAAACTATGATCAAGGAGTCTTTCATATTAAGGAAGTGCAAATCTAATTAATCTCTCTATATATCAGACTTTTATCTCAAGGTCCATGGTAGGATAGCTAGATTCAGGTTAATAAGCCTTGTTTCCCTTGTTTGGGAGTGCAATAGTGAGGGGTTCTTCCAGGGTGTAATTTAAGCTCTATGTAAATGCAAATCTGACTGCATGAGTGATCTAGGTCTTTGGGTGAGAACCATGTCTGTTGGCTCTCTAGGACTAGAAAGATGCAACAGTGACTTCTGTTTTCTCATCCAGTTGGAGAACTGGTCGCTACACAGGTCTCTTTCTTTAAGATAGTTTGTGTAGGAAGGACCTGTGTTCTCAATGCTATCACTTGGACAGTGTTGCGCAGTATTTTTTAACCATTTGTAAACAGGAGTTCTTATTTTTCCTCTTTTGCCTTATGCAATTATTTTATGTAAACAAATGAAATTGTAGACCCTTTTCAATAGAGCTAATGTAAAGATTTCTCATGAGCTCTGCCATTTGAATGAGATAATCACTGTTCAAAAGCAGAACAAATGATGAGTGCCACTCAGTGATGTGACATTCAGTCAATGATGAGTGACATACAATATGAGCTGTAAATAAAGCAATGATATCTCATTATAGTATTCGCTTCATATAGTATTTATTTGTAGAGATTAGGGTGCTCATCTTCTAGATAGATGTAAAAAATGTGCCCTAAAGGGCTTATAGAGGAGAAAAGGGGAGACACAAAACTAGAAAATTCAGCTGCATGAGACTGCATAGTAAGAAATGGTAAATTTGGGGAAATCTGTCTGCTGACTCTCTGCCCAGAGCCTCCCTGCCAGGGCAGCGCTGCCCAGCATGTGAGGCACTTGTACCCACCAGGCTTTACAAGCAATAAGAGGTGGTAAAATGCCAGGAAAATTCCAAATTGCTGAAACTGAGTTATGGGATAAGAAGGTTGTGAAGCACTGTCTAGACCACAGAGTTTATATTTATATTCCAAGTTTGTCTTGACCAGCTTCTGCGAGACAGAAACAATAAATCAGTTGTGCTTCCTAAAAAGCTGAACAGTAAAAGGAGTGAAATGAAAATGGCACCATGCTGCAGTATTCAGTAGCATTTCATTATCTCTCTACAGGCAAATAATTTCTTCCCCACTATAACATCTTTCTTCTTTTTTACCCCCCCTTTTTTTTTTTTAAATTCATTCATGTCATTAACCCATAAGGTATCAAGTCAGAAAAATTAGAAACATTCTAATGAGAAAAAAATAGGTGGAAAAAATGAATATTGACATATTTAATTGTCCTGTTCTTGTTTATGTCTTTGACTTAAGCACTTCTGAATAAAAATGGCATCTTCTTGGAACAATATTTTTAGCTTTTTAATCACTAAACTGAAAGGCATTCAGAAAAATAAAAAAGATTGAAATGCACTTTGCAGTCAAAAAACCTCTCGAAGTCCAAAGGGAATAAATATGCTTAAAAAGCTTAAAACATACTAGGACACTAAATGCAAATGTAACAGAGTTACAGACTAAAGACCTTTGGCTATAAAAGGTACTCTTTAGCTATTGTTATTGCCATTAGGGATGAGATAAATTAAGAAAACTGTAATCTCAATTTAAATTTTAATATGAAGTGTCTACATTGTTTTCTTGCTGTATTGATTAGCATTAATTAGTTAGCATGAGCGTACGGGCTTTTAAAAATCTGAAGTTCTCTATATAACAAGCTTGTGCCATCTTGGCACATGCTGTATTTGGTAGCATTCTGGTATTAATTGTTCAAAAGAATCAATCTGAGTATCTGAAGAGACATCAATATTTATATATGTGTGTGTGTGTGTAGATATCTCACTTAACTACAAATGAATTGCAATGTAAGACTGAAATTGCTGGTTTTAAATATAGACCTCATCCAAAACAGTGATAGAAATAAAAAAAACAAAACAAACAAAACCAGCCAACATGCAGAAGTGGGAATGGTTGATACACTGGTAATAAGAAAATAAACAATCACACCCCTAAACTCCAGAGAAAGCTAGAGAACTACATAATAAAAAGGCGCAGAAAGACATAATTGATGTTTATTTTATACTTGGGAACCATATGTGGCTTTGAAATAAAAATGCCAAACTGACAAGTTGCCAGCAGGGGTTGTAGTTGTTAACTGTCCTGGTTCAAAACGCTACAAAACTGCTGTCTTTGGGAACTTACCAGTGTTGTCCATGTGACATTAAGGATTATCTATTTTTATGGCTAGACACATTTATCTTTGAAGGTATGTCTATGAACAGGGGGTATGGAACATGAGAAGCAGAGCTGGTCACATTACTTGCTTCAGATAAATATTGATTTTAAATGTAAGCAATATTTTCTCCAAATGTACTTTTGTACTGTAGGAAGATGATGATTATGCCCAATGCCAGCAATTATAGAGAACTGTGTTGTAGCTGATTCTTCTAAACAGTACTGTTGATCCCATAAATCTCCTGCCCCTAAACCAAATTTGTAAATACTAGAAAAAAAACACTTAAAAACCTGGCAAATATAAAATTTAAAGCTTTAAAAACCACAATGTGATAAAGACAGGTCAACAGCTTTGTTATTCTCCCAGGTTTCTGCAGCAGGGAATTTCTTTAGTTAACATCTCTCACTCCCTAAAAAACCCCAAACAAATCCAAACCCCTAAAACCACACAAAGCAAAGTTAAAAAAAAAAAAAATCAACAAAAAAACACAAACAAATCCAAAGCACAAAACCAAAATAAAAGAAACCCCAACCACCAAACAAGCAAATAAAAACACCAAAACAAGCAAGCAAATCAAATAACCCCCAGATAGGATCCAGTTCTTTTATTTTCAAAGACTATAGAAGTCAAGGAAGTCTTGCCTGGGAATTCAGTTCATGTTTAAACATGGTATTTCTTTGTTAAAAGCGATTATTGGTCATATGCCTTACATAGTATTGATTTGTTTTTTTCCATGATTGGCATTCTTAAGATGAAGAATTACTAATGATAAATAGTGGCTATTCAGTACAGGTTAATGCGGTTGCAATGCAATCTTTCAAATGAATCATCATTCATGCTACAATCCATTAAACTCTTGGGATTCACAGATACCTCCATTGAATGCCTAGTCGTCACTTCAACACTCATAAATAGTGATGAATGAGGGCTCTAAAGAGCAAAGTAAATTAGCTGGTTCTCAAATATTTTTTTTTTTTAATTCTTTGAAGAGTAGATTTTGAAGAGAGTAAAGGAGCAAACATGAATACCTATTTTAAATTTAGTGAATTAGAGAAGAACTCATTCACAAGGGAAAATGACCTGCACAGCTTTATGCCACTGTAGCTGATAATTATACAAAATGTCTTAGATATTATTCTTCTAAAAACTGTGGCACATCCAGTTAAGAGAGTTAAGGTTCGTTCACTTGGGGGGGGGGGGACGGACACGACAGACGGGACGACGGGGACACACAGACAACACGTAAATAGATGTCACGTTGTCTCCAAAGGAATTGTGTTTAATACTGGGTTGAGGGAAAGGCAAAAACAGTCCACCTCTGAATATAGCAGAGTACTTCAGTTCCTCTGTGCTGATTTATTGCTACCTTTCTGAGAACAACATTCTGCAATGATCGTTTCATCAGTGTCCAATTCTCCTGGGATTTGTCTATTTTTTAGATATTAAAAATGGTACCTCTCTTACAGAAAATTTAATCCAGTAGCTTTGGTATTTTATTGATTCCTACAGGCAGCCAAAGAGGTATGGTATCTTAATACCTACAGTTTTCTCTTAATTAATAAATTATTTCTGTTTAAAATTAATGAAGTTCATAAATAACAGACAAAGGGAAGTTTTTTAAAGGTGAAAGATGTAGCTGAAACTCTCTTCTCTATTTCCCTCTCACAGACCAGCTCACCTCAGCTGTAAGTCAGAATACAGCAATCTTAAATCCTGTCTGAAGTAAGCATATATCTGTTAATGAAATCAGATTCAGCAAGCTTAAACTGAGCCAATTTTGTGAGGACTCTATACCTAAAATGGGCATAAAAAGGGGAGTCTTAAAGCTTGCTGTGAAGAATATTCAAAGTCACTGAGAACCAGGAGGCTTTCATGATGCACTTCGATTTAAAGAGGTGTCAGCTCAGTAGCTATCAGTAAAATCAATCTAGATTAACCTCTCCAGCCACTGGATACTGACAGTTTGAAAATCTGTCTGCTACCTTTGGCTTGTCAAAGAGAGTATTCCAAATATTTTGATCAGGAGACTTGCTCAACAGCTTGGTAAAACATGCTTTCCGGAAGTGTATGTTAACATATTGGATACTAATATCCTCCTCAGCAAGCAATAAAGGAAAATAAGATAGATTGGATAGCTGATATCGATGTCCTGATATTGCAGACAATGGCAGCATATAATTATATTCATATAACCACAGAATCATAAAATAGTTACGGTTGGAAATGACCTTAAGATCATCTAGTTCCAATCCCCCTGCCATGGGCAGGAACACCTCACACTAAACCATGACACGGAAGGCTCTGTCCAAACTGGCCTTGAACACTGCCAGGGATGGAGCATTCACAGCTTCCCTGGGCAACCCATTCCAGTGCCTCACCACCCTAACAGGAAAGAATTTCTTCCTTATATCCAATCTAAACTTCCCTTGTTTAAGATTTACCCGTTACCCCTTGTCCTATCACTACAGTCCCTAATGAACAGTACCTCCCCAGCATCCTTGTAGGCCCCCTTCAGATACTGGAAGGCTGCTATGAGGTCTCCACTAAGCCTTCTCTTCTCCAGGCTGAACAGCCCCAACTTCCTCAGCCTGTCTTCATACGGGAGGTGCTCCAGTCCACTGATCATCCTCGTGGCCCTCCTCTGGACTTATTCCAGCAGTTCCATGTTCTTTTCATGTTGAGGACACCAGAACTGCACACAATACTTCAGGTGAGGCATCACAAGAGCAGAGTAGAGGGGCAGGATCACCTCCTTCGACCTGCTGGTCATGCTCCTTTTGATGCAGCCCAGGATGCGGTTGGCTTTCTGGGCTGCAAGTGCACACTGAAGCTGTCTCATGTTCATTTTCTCATCAACCAACACCCCCAAGTCCTTCTCTGCAGGGTAGCTCTGAATCTCTTCTCTGCCCAACCTGTAGCTGTGCCTGGGATTGCTCAGACCCACGTGTAGGACCTTGCACTTGGCATGGTTAAACTTCATGAGGTTGGCATCAGCCCACCTCACAAGCGTGTTGAGGTCCCTCTGGATGGCATTCCTTCCCTCCAGCATATCAACTGAACCACACAGCTTGGTGTCATTGGCAAACTTGCTGAGGGCGCACTCTCAATCCCACTGTCCCTGTCAGCGACAAAGATGTTGAACAAGATCTGTCCCAACACCGATCCCTGAGGGACACCACTCGTTACTGGTCTTCAGCCAGACATTGAGCCATTGACCACAACTCTTTGTGTGCAGCCATCCAGCCAGTTCTTTATCCACTGAGTGGTCTATCCATCAAATTGATGTCTCTCCAATTTAGAGACAAGGATGTTGTGTGGGACAGTGTCGAACGCTTTGCACAAGTCCAGGTAGATGACATCAACTGCTCTACCCCGTTCATCAGTTCTGTAGCCCCATCATAGAAGGCCACCAAATTGGTCAGGCAGGTTTTCCCCTTAGTGAAGCCGTGCTGGCTGTCACCAAGCACCTTGTTGATTTTCATGTGCCTTAGCATGCCTTCCAGGAGAATCTGCTCCAAGATTTTGCCAGGCACAGAGGTGAGACTGACTGGTCTGTAATTCCCCAGGTCATCCATTTTCCCCTTCTTGAAAATGGGGGTTATATTTCCCTTTTTCCAGTCATTGGGAACTTCACCTGACTGCCATGATTTCTCAAATATGATGGCCAACGGCTTTGCAACTTCATTTGCCAGCTCCTTCAGGACCCGCGGATGGATTTCATCAGGTCCCATGGACTTGTGCACATTCAGGTTTTTAAGATGGTCTTGAACCAGTTCCTCTCCTACAGTGGGCGCAAGGTCTTCATTCTCACAGTCCCTGTGTCTGCCTTCCAAGACTTGTGTGGTGTGGTCAGATCCTTTGCCAGTGAAGACCAGGGCAAAGGAAGTCATTCAGAACCTCAGCCTTCTCCAAATCCTGTGTTCTCCTGAGAGCTTCCGGAGGGGGCCTACGCTCTCCCTAGTCTGTCTTTTATTCGCTACGTGCCTGTAGAATCCCTTCCTATTATCCTTAACATCCCTAGCCGAATTTAATTCTAGCTTCCCTATCCTGGTCCCTAGGTTCTTGGACAACATCCCTGTATTCTTCCTAGGTGGCCTGTCATTGCTTCCACCTTTTATAAGCCTCATTTTTCCTTTGAATTTTCCTTAGCAGCTCCTTATCCAGCCAATCTTCATTATGAAACAAATGGGTTAGTTTGTTGTTCTGTTGGGTTGTCATTTATAATAATAATTGATTATTTATTTATACTTTATATTATAATCTATCATTATTTATTATTATTTATCCTATTCATTATTTATAATATTTTATTATTTGCATATTATTATTATTTTTACTTATTATTTGCAGCTACTGTGGGGCAGCTCTTCCTAAAACTGCAGTGATGTTTAGAAAGCTTCCTCTAATTTCCAGCTTTTTTTCTTTCATGGGTAATTTATACCCATTTGCTTTGTGTCCTTTGACTTAAAGAGTGTGTTTTGTTTCTCAGACTCCCTGGTCTGTTCACAGATAATTAACTGATTGTTTCCTTCTATCATTTTACCAGTTGATGGAGATATGAGTAGTCCATCTGGCTACTTATAATACATATATATATATTATTTTATAATATAGTGTTCTAATGCAATATCTACATGATGCTAAACACCAAAAACAGATTTACAGCAGCTTGTTTGAGCAGAATTCTGTAGTTCATTTAATATGCAAGTACTGTGTATCCCAAACTTTGGCTGATGATCCAGCCTAGAGATGCCCATAGTCCTGTGTGAAATTGAGAGCCACCTCCTTTTTGTCACACCTTACTCACAGGCTGTTCAGTGAAAGAGCAGATGAACTTCTTTTTTTACCCGAAATGAGATAGCTTGTTTGTAGACACTGCATTTCCATAAAAGATGAAGTGCATGTGGACAAGAAGCAAGAACTGTTAAAACAGCAGTTCCCCTGTTATCACCCTACCCTCCCTTTTTAGTCAGCTAGAGTCCTTCTGTTTGGTAAACAGTGCCTGTAAATACCACAGATTTTGCTCAGCTGACAATGTTTTACAACACTGTAGCAGAGTGGTGTGGATTGTTGGCTATTTTTTGTTTGCTTGTTTGATGAGATTTTTCATTTTATTTCATTTTATTTTATTTTATTTTATGAAAGTATGAAGTGTGAACAAATTGGCTTGATAGACTAGTTTGTTTGATTACCTGCTAAATATCCTAATTACATTTCTAAGATGAATTCTGGATTGTATAACTGTACAATTTACTTGGTCTGTCAATATATTATAATCTTGAAATAGTACCACCTGTTCTCTGTTAATCCCACCTGCACTCTGAGGGAGGACTGAAAACAGTGATATTTGAAACATTCAAGCCTTTTATTATTCCTCATTTGTGTACTGTGTGTTTGTTAAACAAAAAACAAACAAACAAAAAAATGAGGTAGATCTTTTTAGAGGAAGAAAGAATAGAATAAATCAATTGAACAGAGTAAGGATCCATATCTAAATGCAGATCTGTGTGGCATTAAGCAATTTTTTTATGCATAAAATGGAATAGGAATGGACTAGTTCTGCTTTAGAAAAGAAGACTGTTGGCATGCATTAAAGATGTCAGGTGGTGGAATTGGTATTTCTGTTAAGCATGAGGTTTCTTGCCAACAAAAGAGAACATCAAAATGTGCAGAAAAATTGAATCTTTGTCAGGACACTTAAAAAGACAGATTTCTCAAAAAGCGCAGATGTAATAGGTGAGGCTCCACATAACCCCTTGTTGTGGGAATTTTTGTTTGTTTTTTTTAATGGTGTACGTATATAAAATAAAAGGTCAAGTATGCATAGAAAGGAAAATTTCATGTCTTTTAAAGGGAGTTTGAATAACAGCACCCCCTTTATTGTGGAACTTTCCATAAGATTCTATGAAAACAATGTTTGGGTGAACATTTATATTTTAACAATCAAGCCGCAGAACAATTTGATGTGGAACCTGCCATACATTCGTTTTCTGGTTGACATTGTTGTAGACTGGATGACAATGATGAAAAGTATAGGCAACACCAGCACTAAGGTAACAAAGGCAAATGTTTGTCTCTGATGACTTTATGTAGCAAAGCAAACTTTCCAAAAAAACAGAGACTGAGAACTGGTAAAAAGCAATTGAGAAATGCGATAGACCAGAATAAACAGCCTTAAAGTTCCTGGTCAAGAATGAAGAATGTTCCAGGAAACAATTTTCAGATGGACAGAAAATGGCTGACTTGTGTTTTTTGTTTTTGTTGGTTTTTGTTGTTGTTTGTTGGTGCTTTTTTTTTTTTAATGTTACTGGAGACTTCATGAAAGAAGTAATAGCAAGAACAGAAATGCTTTCATGACATTTAAGGAAATCAACCACTTATTGAAATGAAAGTTGTAACTGAATACTATTTTCTGTGGTCCTCAAAAAAGGATGGCTTGGGTAAATATCAGTGAAGAGGCTATTAACTTTTAAAGCAAATATGCAGCAAGCTCTAACACAAGAATCTGAGAAAGGCAATTGATCTGTTTAGGGCATATACACATAGTATTTGAGTCTTTCTATGGAAAACAGTAGTTTGCAGAAAAGTCTTAGCCAAGACACACATTAAAATCAACCAGGACATGTGAAGCAATAGGCATTCAGATTTTTTGTTGTATTTAATTTAAATTATATTGTGAATGCAATCAAGTGTTACAAGTAGACACTTGTAAAATAGAAACGTTTCCAAGAGTCTTGCCTCAGCACCAGGCCTCTTGCGCAGCCTCTGGCTTTGCCATCTGTTTCCCTAGTTCCTTTTTTGGTATGCTTCACAGTAGTTGCACCAAAGTCAAATGCAAGAAAGGCATGGGTGGGAGGGTAAAGTTTAATGAACTGTAATTTCCATGTGATGCTCTGAAAAATACTTCTGTCTTAAGTATATGGACTGATCATGTCCTGCCACCTGGACATTCAAAGTTGTGGTGTCAGCACAGGATGAAAAGCAAATCTTTCCACAGGGTTGTGTGAAGAACACACAAAAGAGACTTGTTTCCTCTCTAAATCTGCTAATATGGTTCTTAATGTGCAACAACTTCTCTACACACTCCAAGCCACTTTACAATATTAGGTAGTGTGATTAGAAAGGTAATTAGAAAACTGTGTAATAATGGGATCAGAGAGAACTGATGCATTAAAGGCTGCACATTATGGCCGAAGAAATTTCATTTCATTTCATGAACAAATAAATCAGATTAATGTCCACTAATAGAGATATCTCATGCTCCAAATTATATTGGATGCTACGACTTAAGTCAAAGTGCAGGTATGAATCACTGTCGTTATATGACTTGGAATTCATTCATTCTCACAAAACCACCCAGAAAACTACGTAGAATGGCGTCTTATGGTGGGTCAGCACTGACCCTGGTGAGAAGAATGAGGGACAGTTAGTTTTGGTAACACCAGCAACAGAGAACTTCTGCACAAACCCTTACCTGTATAAAAAAATGAATAAATATAAACATTAGAATGGATGGAAACCCTTAAATTCGTTAAATGAAGTGAGAAAGACTGAGGTTCACAGGTTGAGAAAGAGCTTTGTTAAGATGAAACCCGGAGGGGTTCTAGAAATCTACATATAAAGATTATGAAGGCATCTTGCTTCTTCAGTAGCTATCAAATTACTCTGGGCTTTCCTCTTTCTTGGCTTTTGTACAATGTTGAGAGTGGGGTGCATTAGGTTGTGCTGGGACCTTTCCTAGCTGAAGCTATTTCCATTACATTATTTTAAAGATACCTCTAACTTTCTGAAGTAGATGGGTTTCCCCAGAATACTCACAGCCTATTTGCTTTGCCAATTACTTGTCCCTTTTCTACATACCTTTATCCTCTGATTGTGTTTAGGCTTGAGGATCACTGCAGAATACAGTTAGGTGGTAGCTGATTTCAATAGTGACCATGCTAATACAGTGAAAGGAATGAAGTTTTAAAAATAAAAACGATTTTTGAGGAGCTTTTATTATGACATACAATCACTGAATGTATCACGTCCACAATCTGAATGTTACTAAGCACCACTTTTGCACTCTGCATAAAACATGCAAAACATTTATAAGGCTTTTCTTATTTTCACACATCAGCAGGAATTATGTTTTCAATTCTATTTTAGCATAATAAGGAGAGATTGAGATTAGGTATTAGGAAGAAATACTTTATTGTGAGTGGTGAGGCCCTGGAAGAGGCTGCCCAGGGAAGTCGTGAATGCCCCATCCCTGGAATTATTCAAGGCTAGGTTGGATGGGGTTTTGAGCAAGTTGATCTAGTGGAAGGTGTCCCTGCCTGTGGTGGGGGGGTTGGAACTAAATCATCTTTAGGGTCCCTTCCAACCCAAACATTTTTACGGTTCTATGACATACTGTGCACACCCAAACAGCCCACTTCTTAGTAACTAAATAAAACCATGTTGTTGATGAGACAAGAAATTTGACCTAGGGACCTCCGGAAAACTGCACATTCTTCTGTATCTTTCATTAAAGTGTGAGCCCTATTTACATGGAAAATCTTGAATCTATATCATATGAAGGTAGGAAATTACAGCACATGATCACATTTACATAGGTGAAAATGCAGTTGCCTTCTGAGAATTTCTGAAAATTTGCTGCCTTCTGGAAAGACATTCCTGTTGACATCAGGAGCAGAATTATTTTTAAAACGTATCAAGTCTGATCTGAGGTCCGATTCTGTGTGTTGCTGGGTACCAAAAGCTGTTATTAGGCATCTTGAACTTTAATTGATATTCATCAGAATAGAAAAATCTCACACGTCACAATGTAGAACTCTTGTCATCTCCTTTCCATGATCATAATGATCTGGGACACACCATTATACACGGACAGAAGCAACGGCAGATACTGTATTGCCATAAACAATTAGTGAAGTCTCTTTGCTGTTATGAACAAGGCGTTGCATACATTTTTTATTCTGCAGAACACTGTCTTATGTTTAATCATACTACCTTCTTTTGAAAAAGAGAACATTAAAATGAATAACAGACCTGAACTATTTAGAAGCAATTATGTTAGCCTCATGTTTGAGTTCCCACATAGCATTTCCATTTGAAAGTTTTCAAATTATAAACATCAAATCATCTTCTGTTCTTTGTTTCAGTTGTGTATGATACCAGTTTATTGATTTGAGTAAATGAGAATGTGGCTTGTTTAGGAAAACAACACACCATTCTTGGAAAATGCACTGAAATGGTACTTTTATGAAAACCATTTTTCTTCTGCCATAGGAGTACTATACACATCTGCATTTCCCTAAATTATATCAATGTTGAGGGTATCCTTTTGATACCCACTTTGCAGCAAAAAGATTAAGCACCTTCAGTTGGGATTACAGCATGCAGAGTTGAATCCCACTTGGTTTAACCACATGATTAGAGCCAATATAATCAATGCAAGAGAATATATAAGTTTAAAATGGCACTAATCTAAAAGAAGGCCAACTACTGCTTGTTAAATATTGTTACTATCCTTACCGTAGCAGCAAAACTTGCTGTTCAACCAAGACAACTTTCTGTATATTTGCAATTTAGGACTGCAGTGAGGGTCAGAAATACAGAGACAGTATTGTGAGAAAAATAGAGTTATTAAGTGATCTGACTGGATTTTCTTCACATGTGCATAGTTTCCCAAACATCCTAGAAGGGTGAATGAATTTTTGAAACTCTCCCAAAAATAGCTAAGCATTTATATAAGAAGGGAAGAAATTAATACGTTCACAACATGCTACTTTCTCGTTTTGTTTTTTTTTTAATTCCATCATATATTGCATTTAATAAGAGTTTCTTTACTTTTTGAGTTTCTGCTTGACCTTAGTAGTAGTACCTGAAGGGTGTTGTTCAGCTGTAGTAGAGCATTGCAGCTCATGTAGATCTGGAAAAACATAGTGCAGAATAATGAATTACTGGTGTTTCCAGCTCTTGATCCGTCATTTATGTAACTCTAAATTGCACTCTCTTACTGCAGCATTATTTATTTATATCACTTTAGCATCTGAGCTGAAAGTGGGGCATGGATCTCTAGAGACTTTTCCTGATTTTCGTTATCCACTGTTATCATGGTTTCCAACTACTAGTCCCAGGTCTTACTGGCAAGACCTAAGCACATTGTAGATGAATTTTTAGAGCCAGGCTGATAAGCTGTAGCTGACTTCTTCTGTGAGATGGGCCATGTGGGAAAAGCAGCATTTCTGGATATTTGGCACTGTCAATACGGCAAGTGGACCCCTGCTAGACAGAAAAAATAACTAGGTATTATGTGACAAAAGAAAAAAAAAAAAAAGCAAAAATGGAGCCTTTCCTGTGACATTGTCACAGTATCACAGTATCACAGTATGCTAGAGACTGGAAGGGACCTCAAAAGATCATCTAGTCCAATCCCCCTGCCGGAGCAGGAACACCTAGATAAGGTTACACAGGAATGTGTCCAGGCGAGTTTTGAATGTCTCCAGGGAAGGAGACTCCACAACCTCCCTGGGCAGCCTGTTCCAGTGTTCCGTCACCCTCACTGAGAAGAAGTTTCTTCTCAAGTTTAAGTGGAACCTCTTGTGTTCCGGTTTGTACCCATTACCCCTTGTCCAATCATTGTTTGCCACTGAGTAGAGCCTGGCTCCATCCTCGTGACACTCCCCCTTTATAAATTTATATATACTAATAAGGTCACCCCTCAGTCTCCTCTTCTCCAAACTATAGAGACCCAGCTCCCTCAGTCTTTCCTCATAAGGGAGATGCTCCACTCCCTTAATCATCTTAGTTGCCCTGCGCTGGACTCTCTCCAGCAGGTCCCTGTCTTTCTTGAACTGAGGGGCCCAGAACTGGACACAATATTCCAGATGCGCTCTCACCAGGGCAGAGTAGAGGGGAAGGAGGACCTCTCTCGACCTACTAACCACCCCCCTTCTAATACACCCCAGGATGCCATTGGCCTTCTTGGCCATAAGGGCACAGTGTTGGCTCATGGTCATCCTGTCGTCCACTAGGACCCCCAGGTCCCTCTCCCCTACACTGCTCTCTAACAGGTCATTCCCCAACCTATACTGGAATCTGGGGTTGTTCCTGCCCAGATGCAATAACTTTCATCAAGTTATTCCCTGCCCAACTCTCCAGCCTGTCCAGGTCTCGCTGAATGGCAGCACAGCCTTCTGGCGTGTCAGCCACTCCTCCCAGCTTAGTGTCATCAGCAAACTTGCTGATAGTATACTCAATTCCCTCATCTAAATCACTGATGAATACATTAAATAATACCGATCCCAGTACTGACCCTTGAGGCACTCCACTAGTTACAGGCCTCCAACTAGACTCCACCCCATAGACTACCACTCTCTGGCTTCTCTCCTTCAGCCAGTTCATCCAGACCACACTTCCTCAATTTAGCTGTGAGGATGCTGTGGGAGACTGTCAAATGCTTTGCTGAAGTCAAGGTAGACCACATCCACCGCTCTGCCGTCATCCATCCACCGTGTTATTTCCTCATAAAAGGCTAAGAGATTGGTCAAGCATGATTTCCCCTTGGTGAAGCCATGCTGACTGCCCCTCATAACCCTCTTATCATTGATATGCCTTAAGATGGCACCAAGGATAAGGTGTTCCATTACTTTCCCAGGGATGGAGGTGGGGCTGACCGGTCTATAGTTACCCGGGTCCTCCTCCTTGCCCTTTTTGAAAACTGGAGTGACATTTGCTTTCCTCTAGTCCTCAGGCACCTCTCCCATTTCCCAAGACTTGGTAAAGATGATGGAGAGTGGTCTAGCAATGACTTCCACCAGTTCCCTCAGCACCCGCGGGTGCATCCCATCTGGACCCATGGATTTATAGATGTCTCTTGTTTTCAGGCTGCTTCCCTATAGCAAATGGAATTTCTTACCAAAACACATGTTCCTTGGAGTTTTCTCTATAGGAATATGGCTTTGGAGTTCACTTCAACAGAATGAATTTGTTTATGGCTTAGAACACAATTAGTGAAGGCCCTAACTTTTACTGGCTTTGGCACTTAGTGTGATTTAGGCAGTTCCCTGCCACATTTTGAGCCACTTTTATTTACCTTCAAGACATGTCACCTAGAAAAAGGAGATTAGGGAAACTGTGCGCACTTGAAACTATCCTTTAGTTTAGCTTTAGAGTGCTAAGGCTCTCTGGGGCTTGCAATAGATTTTGCAGTATGAATACTATGCTGTGTCAGACGCATAAACTTCAATGAGTGTTCATCAAATAAGGGACCTGAAACAAACCAAAGAAAAAAAAAACATTTACATGTTTGGTTGGGTTTTTTTTTGTTTTCATAAATAGCTACCTTAATTTTAAAATGAGTATGGATGGGCAAATAGTTGTTATTTTACATTTAATTTACAGCAAAGTCACCCAGTTATTTTCCTGGTTTAGTTTGCTATTTCTGTAACCATTTTTTGTTTTGTTTTATCCTCTCCAAATTTTTTTCTCTCCTATGTATTTATCTCTTAAACCACCAGATCTTCAGAATTTTGAAAAATGCCCTGCATATAGATTTTAAACTCTGTTAGTTTGGACTACTTTTTTAAAACAGGCATCTCAAGAATGAATTGCTTTCGTTACTGTGAACCAATTGAGTAAGATCTCCAAAGATGTATGAAATAAAATTTCTTTTTTTTTTTAAGAAAATATAAAAAATCATCTAGTTTCAATGGATTCATTTTCTATGTTCTTCCTGCTGCAACCAGTGTGGTAGCTTTTCAACTTATTCTGACCTATGTCAGATGAGCATCTGACCTTTCCACATTTCATAAGATACTGTTTAACATGATAACTTGCGATGATAATATCAAAATTATTATGAGATACAAGTCAATTCTGCATGCTAATAATTTAGAGTGGCCATTATTTTAAAGCGAATTAGAATCTTGTCTTAACTTCACTCAGAAACTTGGAAACATATGCAGTGTTAGCCTAATTATTGGTATGAGCAAGAGGAACTCTTATCATAAAACCAAGTAGTATACACATTTGCATTAATATGAAGAATTTATTATCTATAACTTTTAATTTTATGCTTTGAGCTAAGGCTGAGTAATATTTTGGCTTAGTCCATTCAGAGCATTTCATACTGCACATTTCCGTGTGCATAAATACAGAAGAGGGGTGTACTCTTAAAAACACAGGCTGCTTCCATGAAAGAAGGTCACTCATGAAAGTACAGGTCATATATTCTTGCAAGGTATAACAGTAATGCCTGAAAAGAGGGTAGCACTAGATTCTAAGTATCTAAGAATATTATAAGATGCTTTTTTTTTTCCTCTGTATCCTTTTAAAGACAGAATAGATAACTACTTTTACATAGTAGTTCTCCTGTGTCCTATTTTATTCTGTCTACAAATGACTAACATGGTAAAATGAATTTTTTAATAATCTCTCCAATTAATGGTCACCTACAATAAAATGTCTTTGGAATCTTCCTGTAACTCATTAAATTCAGAGAAATATATTATTCTTCCAGAGTGTCAAGTAAGCATTATCTATGGCATTGTAGGCACCTGCATGCCTGCAATGACAGATTAGAAGGCCTCAGACTTGGTGTTGGGTTTCCTCTGCTTTGGACCCATTTGCTTTCAGTTTAGAAAGCTCTTTAATGTCTGAGTTGAAGAATTCTCTCACCAGAAACTGCCAACTTTCATAAGCTTCACAATAGTAATTGACTGATAATCTTCAGAAGAAAGGAGAAAAAGAGTCACAAATTTGGTTTTTTTTAGTTTGCTGGGCGGGAGGGCTGATTCTATTTTTAATTGTTCCTGATTTCACATGTATGGAGATTTACACACATGAACATACATGTATCTTATGCTACAAAACTATAGAGATCAAACAGAGGCTTTTTATGCAGTATGAAAGACAGTAACAAAGCAACTCTACCATTTATTACATAGCTATTGTCCCTTTAAATCTAAAACCAAGTTATCTAGGACATTGGTGTCTTTAAAAATCCCAATGGCTGGCAATTCTGCAGTCTTTCCAAAACAAAGAAAAAAGCTTCATATTGAGTGATAAACTTGACAGGCAGCAGTATTGAATTTTTTAGATCAATATCCAAGTTACAATAAACACCCTTACAGTTTAAGAATACACCAAATTTTCTGGGTTTGCGTGAGCAGACTTGATATCAGTTGAATTTATCAGTTCAGAAGCACTGAGAACCAGCAGTACTTTTTATATTTTATTAGCCAAACAAACATGAAGTACTGCTGTGGTACCTCTTTGAACCAAGTACAATCCACTGAGAACCCAAAGCTTGGTTTTAGTACCACTGGGCTCACTGCAGCTATCAATATTTACAGCAAACATAAGATTTAGTTTCCTCTGAATTCCCTGTAAGAGCTTTGCTCTCAAAAAGGATCAGAATCTCTCTACAGGAATGAAAAGTTTCAGTCTTTTCATTGTGCTTCCTGTTCTACAAATTGTTTTTCAAGTAACTGGAAGATTGTGTACTTATAACATACAAGAAGCATTCTGAAAAATAAGTAATGTAATTATCTAGTTAATTAAACAATTTTGGTTTTTTTTCTTGTTTTCATGCTAGCTGCTTTCTTTCCTTCTAAGTCAAGTTTCTGCTTTCATCTTTGCACAGAAGGTCTTGCTCTGCTCCCTAAAACGGCACAGTAGCCACAGGCACATAAGTCTGCAAGGCAGATTTGAGGCCCCATTTTCCAGGGAAATATTTGCTTGAGTCAGTACATAATTCTTAGAAACCATTTGAAAGAAATGTTTAATCTTTATATGTTTGTGTTTTGAATACCATATGACCAGCTATGCACCCTAACAGCTGGTAATGTGTGTGCAAAACAGAGGACAACATAGGATTTTCAGGTTCAGAGAAGCACAACATATCCATTGCATCTTACACAGCTGGCCAGCTCCCAAGACCAGATTGAGATCTTTCTACATGACACTGTTTTGAATATTAGAAATTTATTTAAAAATGGTGCCAGTGGGAAGTATATCAAAACCACTTCCCTACTCCCTCAGAATGACAGCTGTAAATTGATATCTAGATCTTTCACCAGCTGTTTGGAGATCTCTGACCTCTTCCATGTGAGAGCATCACACTGAATAAACATGTTCCTTCCTGGCCTTAGAAGTTATGGGCTCTAGAGATGAAAACTGAAGATTCAGCCTAAAATAAACAGTATTTGGTAGAAGTCCAAATGTTGTAACATGGATTTAGAGAAAGCAACTCAGCTTGGAAGAGTTGAAAATGGAATATACTAGCTTCTTTTTCCAATACCAGGTATTCTTTCCATCACTCTGTAAACTCGAATACCTTACAGAGAGATAAGAGAGGATAAAAGAAGATAAAAATTGGTAAAAAACACTTACCTAATTATCTCTGAAATTGAGTTTTATTATCCAGTTTCACTTATGGTCCAGATTTTCTTTTTAGTGCTTGAATATTTTATCTTCAGTATTATATCTTTCCTTCAGTTGAGAGTGGATTTTGTTTGATTTTTGGTTTAATTGTGGAACAGTGGCAATCTGGCCGCATAATGTAAAATAGCTCACAAAACCCTAAGAGTATTGTGAGTAACACATATTTTCAGTTTGGTAATCAGATATCAGTCAGAGACATTTTATACTCACAAGAATCCTGAAGGGAATTATTTAAAATTGGGGTAGAATGGTGGGTGGTTTTCCCTTCAATGAAGTCAAATAAAGAACTTTTGCTATTTGAAATTATATTTAGGGAAACTTGGCTCCTCTTTAAAGTTAGAACTTAAAAAAAAATAATAATCTTTTTTTCTGTAGTGTTGTTTGAAGCAAACTAATAATAACTTATATTTCATTTTTCTCATCTGTCGGAACACAATGTTTCTGTCTCTTCAAAACCTTAGTTTCTGTATTTTAAACCTGAATTCACAAATAAGCTCAGTCATCCTGAAGCTGAACTTTTTGATTAATTTGATACTGCCTAAAAAGTTTTATCCATTTCTCCCTGGAGCCAAATGTACCACTGTTTCAGTATAATTTATTAGATTGTTGTAAGTTATCAGAATGGCTATGGAGCCCGGTACATAAGTCTGGCATACTGCCAGTCTTTGTAAGGAGTTCAATTTAGCAATTTCATACCTGCTAGCCCATGTTGCAATTCTGCTTTTGTACAGAGTGGATATTTTTTTTTATTTTTTAGAGCTTTTATTTGAGAAAAGGAAGCAAGAAATATAGGGTTTGTGTGTCAGGAGGGAAATGAATATATCTAATTAGTTCCCAGTGATCATTAAAAACAAACAAAAATACATTTTATGTGAAGGAGAGAATAAAGCATGAAGTTTTGCCTTGTGCTCCTTCACAGTGGGTAAATGGGAGGAAAAATAATCTTGTTATTGGGGGTCCAAATTGTGTTTCAGGGAAAAAAGGATTTTAGTATAGGTAATATAAATCAGCTCATATTATTTGGGCAGCTACTGCTCTTTGGCAGATACGTGAAGAATTAAAAATTTGAACAACATCTTATTATGAAATTAAAATACAAAATTACCAAATTATACAGTATTGCATTTTACTGAGGCTAAAGAAAGAATAACTCATGTTATTATTATATTCTATTTGCAATATTAAATCCATAATATTAATATAAAAATAATAGAACTAATACAATAAAACTACTAACAACATTCTAATATTAAAATGAAATATTTTGTCATGCCTGAGACAAAGTATTGTCACCTTTCCACTGAAAATGTAATCTAAAAGCTGATTTTCCTGTGAGGTGAAACTGTATTTTTTGGTAGAAAACTGTCCATCAGAAAATAAGGTGGTTGGATCTGCCCTAAAACTTTTTTTGGAAAATAACTTCTCCATGGCAGATAGTGTAATTCAAAATGACCAATGTCACATTTGTTAGTCCCTCTCTAGATCCGGATTCCAGGCAATTATTTCAAAGGTGTTGTCATACAGAAACAGTGTCCCATTAATTTTAGAGATGAAGGGAAGGAGGAGAAATTGAATCCCACACTTAATTTAGGAACCCACTTCTTCTGATTGAATTAAGCTCTCTCACTTCTGCTAATTCTTGTGAACTCCTAAGTGATTCTTGAAGCATTTTTCAGAAATGTTAAGTGTTTTTTGTGGCTCCCTGCTGCACTTAACGCATCTTGAACAGCAACCCCCAAAAAAGTCAAAATTCATTAAGAGTCGGATATTACTAACTTTCAGTCCTCAAAAGGAAAAGAAAGTAGGTAACTTATTTTGAGTCAAGGGAGTAGTAAAAATTGAGTAACAAGTAATGTAGTTCTATCAACCTGCTTATATGGACCGTAGTGGTGATCTGAACATGCTATTTCAGATTTAACACTGCCAACTTAATCTTTGATTGGTGTATTGTCAACAAGGTCCTTTCCATTCATTCAAATAATTTGAATATCTGAAATTGTAGCAGAGGCATTATGAAGGTTAAAACAGGGTCATGTACTGAATTATCTAGCACTGAAGTCTACATGAACTGGTCGTGTTTAGCAGCTGTCTTCAAGGTCTTCTTGTTTCCTATTTTCAGTTACAAGAAAAATTGAAAGATTATTTTAAGGATTAGTTGGTGAGTTGTTTGTGTTTATATTTCATAGTATCTGCCTATTTGCTAAGAGATGTAGGGAATCGTACTCGCAAAAACATCTGGGTAAAATATGTATCACTTATGTAGTGTAACTTCTCCAAAGGATCTTCACCTGTATGTGTTGAATTCACTGCTTCTGGATCATTGAATCAATTTTTTAGTAGAATATTGTATGATCCCAATTTGGGAAGAAGATAATTTTAAAGGCAGCTATTGTTTGATTTATTTTGCTCAAATTTTGAGGATCTCAGATTCTGAAGGAATTATTTGGATTCCTAAACTAAATATCTTGTGCCATTTTAGCTCTTCCAGCAACATCTCAGATTTCATCTCCCTCAAATGTGCATCTTCTGTTGTTCCTTGCTTATATTTGTTGTATTTTGAATACACCTGGGTTCTGTGGTTAGTCACCTGTGTTACACTGTTATTCCTGAGGGAAGATGCTGATGGCTTATTCCAGGAGATGTTCAACTCATTAAATAACATAGCAAAAAAGACTTCTGGTCACCTCAAAGTCAGGAGAGTGAAATTTTCCATATGTTTCCTGAATTATACTTCTCTGAATGAATTAGTAATTAAATAAGCTAATTTTTATAGTTTTGCATGCAAGACATAGCACATTCTTACCGATTTTTGGCTGCTTAGTACTCAATAAGTAAGGTGTTTTGTATTCAACAGTACAGTCATATACTAACTGCGTAAGGCCTTGTAAGGTAATAGACATTCTCAGCTGCTTTAGGGTTTTAAAACTCTTTTTGAACTTATCATAACCATCATTGCACTCTTTCTAATCTCTTTCAGAAAGAAATTCACACCAAAATTCAAGACTGAATGGCTTTAACTTTCTTAAGGTCTGGGCAATATTTAACATTTTTTGTCATCATCCCTCTTCAATTAATTTCTCCAAAGTGAGAATTACAGATTTAATTTCAAGTTGGCCTACATTAACAGAAGGTTCAATTGATCAGAGTAGAGAATCATAGACTAGGGAATTAACAGGATAATCTAGAATACAGGATGTTTATATGCATAACTGGAATGAATCTACCTATAATAAGCATCAGAAATAAATGAACTCCAACTGTTATAATGTAGCATATGTTTGAACCAACACCTAGATGAAATTCTTGTGGGTAAGTTTTCTGGAAAAGTAGCAGGATTATTAGTGGAAATAAGTATGATGGCAATAATATGATGGAGATGTATGCGGTATTTGATCAGAAGCATCTGAGAAAACAGGTTCCTGGGAAATCATTTGCCAAGTGCTACTTTGTACTATCCAACTCCTTTTCTCAATTAATAATTGGTATTTTGAATAAGAGGCTCCCTCATAAAGATCTTGCTAGTGAATGGAAGCTGCATGTACCTTCAGGAATTCTGCTGTAATGAAAATTAACTAAAATAAAACTTGATGCTGTTGCTCCCCTTTGTAAGCAACTAGTAGACCCCATAAAATGTGGTGGATATTTTGCCATTACTCACCAAATTACACAGCCCTGAATTTTGAGAAAGATCTCTTACTAGGTATTAATATCGTCTTCATTTCAACTTTCCTGTTTGGGTGCTCTTACATAATTACGTTCAGCATTCACTAGTTTACAAACATTTTCTTCTGCCCTCAAATGTCTCCTTTTTTGCAGGCAACTTGCTGTATTTCATAAATTAAAATTCTAAAAAAGGTGTTTTGATCCTGCATCAAATTACAGCCTTTTGTTTGTTTCAAAGGCATCCATTCACTCTGTCTTGTCTAAGCAAACATTCAAGCAGAAGCAAAACTTAGCTTATTAATTATTTTTTCATTCCAGGTGGTATTTCAGCCTCTGGATAGTGTGAGCAGTTATCTTATGATTTATCCACACTTTCCTTAATTCACTTGTATTTACACATTTGGTGAGTTCACGATGTGTCAGCACTTCTGGCAATTAAGAGACCCACCGAAATGTATTCTTGGGTTACTTTCAGCTAGAATTGATGAACTGTCTTTAAGCTACATCTTGACTATGTGAATCCACTTGCTGTAAATAGAGATTTGTGCCTCTGAGGATTACATTATTTGCATGCAGATATTCCTTATTTACTGTGCTTTTGGTTAATTTATCAATGTAGTCTCCTATTTATTCTGTTCTTTTGAATGTTAAGTAGGATACTTGGCTGTACATCAAAACTAAAGAAGTTGAAGAGGTATTAGCCCATGGTTTTGAATAGTTTATTCCCAAGAGATGGTTAAATGTATTTAAGTTCAGTTCATTGTACTGAATTTGTGAAAATCTACTGTTAACATTCCATCTCTCTGAAAGCTTAGAGTTAGCTGCATATTTGGGTTTAGTTAATACTTTACTATAATTTCTTTGAAGTATTTTCATATTTCAGTTTCTCTGATGTAAATAGATTCCACTTTCTTTTATGGATTATGCAGTACTGCTTTCTTAGCTTTTTCTTTTTAATCTATTCCTACTGGTCGATTGCTGAGGTGAGTAGCTTGAGAAAGGACGCCTTCAACACCGGAGCGGGGGGAGATCAGCGTCCAGGAGCCTCAACTCAGAGCGACAAGAGCCACCGAGGCAGCCTCAAGTCCTCGACAGGACATGCCCAGGAGCCGGCAGCTCAGCTGACGAGAGCGAGCAGCTGACTCACAGGGGGAGGAGCCTGAAGCTGCGGCACCAACTCTGGCTGGTCAAAAGCCTGCCGCAGGGAGCGCGGCGAACAGGGCGGGTGGAGGCAGTTTGTGTGGGCAGGCGAGCAGGATGGTGAGCACTCGTCGTATGACCTGGGCCCGGTCCGGCGGCTCTGCTCTGGCTGCCCCGGCGGTGGGCGGCGTAGGCACCCAGACAGAGCCGATGAGAGGGGAGGCTGCAGTGCAGAGCTTGGGGTGTAGAGAGTGCCTGCACTGGTCTGGTGAGGGGAGGGTGCACAATGGGCAGGGCTACACTCGGTGATCCCTGGCGGAGGTCCTCCTGCAGCAGGTGGCTGAGCTGCGGGATGCTGTTAATGGGCTGCGAGATGTCAGGGAAGCTGAGAGGAAGCAGGAATGCTTGCTCCTGGCCCAAACTGTGCAGGGGCCTCGAGCTTCACCTCTAGGTCATGGAGGAAAGAAGGAGGCCGTTAACGTGGGAAGCTGGGAATTAGTGACAAAAAAAAAAAAAAAGAACCCAAACAAAATAAAACAAAAAGAAAAAGAGGAAAAAGACAACCAAAAGCAAGGGGCTTCCCCCTAAATCCCCTGTCCCCACGCAGAACCGCTTTGCTGTCCTGCAGGGGGCTAATGAGGAAATGCGCTCGAGCCAGAAACAGCCGGCTGATGCCTTGGTAAAGAACATCTCTACTGGTGCTGCTAGGAAAAAGCGGCGGGTCGTAGTAGTAGGGGGCTCTACACTGAAAGGGACAGAAGCACTTGTCTGCCGTCCAGACCCTGTCTCAGGGGAGGTGTGTTGCCTACTAGGGGCATGGATCAGGGATGTGGCAGAGAGGCTGCCTGCTCTAGTAAGTCACATGGACTATTACCCACTCCTTGTGATACATGTGAGTGCTAGGGATATAGATAGTAGTAGCCTGGGGAACATAAAGAAGGACTACAGAGCCAGGTTAATAACTGGTTAAAAGGGTGGTGTCATAGTCAGGGGTTTGGGTGTCTTGAACACGGGACCCAAGCTTGTAGGCCAGGTCTAGTGGAGGCTGGTGGAGCTAGTCTGATAAAGAAGGGAAAGTGCAGTTTTGGTAGGAGGCTTGCCAGACTGGTCAAGGAGGCTTTAAACTAGATGTGTTGGGGGAGGGGGGCATCATTCCATTCCAACACACCCAGTCAGTTGCCAGCACCTATAATAAATGCTTGGAGCACTGTAGAGATATCCCAGCCACTCCAGCCAATGAGCCAGCTTCAGTTGGAACTCAGCTTGATGCCTCTATACAAATGCCCGTAGCATGGGGAACAAACAAGAGGAATTAGAGATATGTGCACATCTATGGGGGTATGATATAATAGGCATCACAGAAACATGGTGGGATGGCTCCTATGACTGGAATGTTGGAATGGGAGGTTACAGGCTCTTTAGGAAAGACAGGCCTGGCAGGCGGGGAGGGGGAGTTGCCCTGTATGTTAGGGATAGGCTGGAGAGTATAGAACTGTGTCTGGGGACAGGTGAGCAGTCAACAGAGAGTTTGTGGGTCAGGGTTAAAGGGAATATAGCTATGGGAGACATTACTGTGGGGATCTGTTACAGACCGCCTGATCAAGGAGAACCTGGGGATGAAGCACTCCACAGACAGATAGGAAAAGCCTCACGCTCGCAGGCCCTTGTTCTCATGGGTGACTTCAACCACCCTGACATCTGTTGGAAGGACGGTATGGCCCGGCACAAGCAATCCAGGAGGTTCCTCGATTGTGTAGAAGACAACTTCCTTCTGCAAATAATAGAGGAGCTGACAAAAAGAGGTGCCATGCTTGACCTCGTGCTCAACAACAGGGAAGGGCTCGGTGGAAATGTGACGCTCCAGGGCAGCCTTGGATGCAGCGATCACTGGATGGTTGAATTCGAGATCCTCAGGACAGTGAGAAGAGCATGCAGCAAGCCCACTGCCCTGGACTTCAAAAGAGCAGACGTTGGCCTCTTCAGGAACCTGCTTAGTAAGTTTCCATGGAATACAGCCCTAGAAGGCAGAGGGGCCCAAGACTCTTGGATGATTTTCAAGGATCACCTGCTGCAAGCTCAGGAGTGTTGCATCCCGACTAGAAGAAAGTGCATCAGGAGGGCCAGGAGACCTCCTTGGATGGATAAGGAGCTGCTGAGGAAAAGTCAAATGAAAAAAGAGGCTTATACTAAGTGGAAGCAAGGACAGGTGGCATGGGAAGAGTACAGGGATGTTGTCCGAGAAGCTAGGGACCAGGTTGGGAAAGCTAAGGCCCAGTTAGAATTAAACTTAGCTAGAGGTATTAAAGATAACAGGAAGGGATACTACAGGTACATAGCAAATAAAAAAGAGACTAGGGAGAATGTAGGCCCCCTCAGGAAGCTCTTGGGAGAACTGGCTACACAGGATTTGGAGAAGGCTGAGGTTCTGAATGACTTCTTTGCCTCGGTCTTCACTGGCAAGGGCTCTGACCAAACCACCCAAGTCTTGGAAGGCAGATGCAGGGACTGTGAGAATGAAGACCTTGGGCCCACTGTAGGATAGGAACTGGTTCAAGACCATCTTAAAAATCTGAATGTGCACAAGTCCAATGGGTCCTGATGAGATCCATCTGCGGGTCCTGAAGGAGCTGGCAAATGAAGTTGCTAAGCCTCTGGCCATCATATTTGAGAAATCATGGCAGTGAGGTGAAGTTCCCGATGACAGGAAAAAGGGAAATATAACCCCCATTTTCAAGAAGGGGAAAATATATGACCCAGGGAATTACAGACCAGTCAGTCTCACCTCTGTGCCTGGCAAAATCTTTGAGCAGATTCTCCTGGAAGGCATGCTAAGGCACATGAAAATCAGCAAGGTGCTTGGTGACAGCCAGCACGGCTTCACTAAGGTGAAATCCTGCCTGACCAATTTGGTGGCCTTCTATGATGGGGCTGCAGAACTGATGGACGGGGGTAGAGCAGTTGATGTCATCTACCTGGACTTGTGCAAAGCATTCGACACTGTCCCACACGACATCCTTGTCTCTAAATTGGAGAGACATCAATTTGATGGATGGACCACTCGGTGGATAAAGAACTGGCAGGATGGCTGCATGCAGAGCTGTGGTCAGCGGCTCAATGTCCGGCTGGAGACCAGCAACAAGTGTGTCCCTCAGGGATCAGTGTTGGGACCAGTCTTGTTTAACATCTTTGTCGCTGACACGGACAGTGGGATTGAGAGTGCCCTCAGCAAGTTTGCCAATGACACCAAGCTGTGTGGTTCAGTTGATACGCTGGAGGGAAGGAATGCCATCCAGAGGGACCTTGACATGCTTGTGAGGTGGGCTGATACCAACCTCATGAAGTTTAACCATGGCAAGTGCAAAGTCCTACACCTGGGTCTGAGCAATCCCAGGCACAGCTACAGGTTGGGCAGAGAAGAGATTCAGAGCTACCCTGCAGAGAAGGACTTGGGGGTGTTGGTTGATGAGAAAATGAGCATGAGCCAGCAGTGTGCGCTTGCAGCCCAGAAAGCCAACTGTATCCTGGGCTGCATCAAAAGGAGCGTGGCCAGCAGGTTGAAGGAGGTGATCCTGCCCCTCTACTCTGCTCTTGTGATACCTCACCTGGAATATTGTGTGCAGTTCTGGTGTCCTCAAGATGAAAAGAACATGGAACTGTTGGAACAAGTCCAGAGAAGTGCCAGGAGGATGATCAGGGGACTGGAGCACCTCCTGTATGAAGACAGGCTGAGGAAGTTGGGGCTGTTCAGCCTGGAGAAGAGAAGGCTGCTTGGAGACCTCATAGCAGCCTTCCAGTATCTGAAGGGGGCCTATAGGAATGCTAGAGAGGGACTCTTCATTAGAGACTGTAGTGACAGGACAAGGCGTAATGGGTTAAAACATAAACAGGGGAAGTTTAGATTGGGTATAAGGAAGAAATTCTTTCCTGTTAGGGTGGTGAGGCACTGGAATGGGCTGCCCAAGGAGGTGAATGCTCCATCCCTGGCGGTGTTCAAGACCAGGTTGGACGAGGCCTTGGGTGATATGATTTAGCGTGAGGTGTCCCTGCCCATGGCAGGGGGGTTGGAACTAGGTGATCTTAAGGTCATTTCCAACCCTAACGATTCTATGATTCTATAATTCTATTTATACTTCATTGAGATTTGTCTGTAATTGTTGTTCCCTTCCAGTGAGTAAATTAAGTATTTATTTCTGTATTCATTCTTCCACCAGATAAGTAGAACACAAAAAAAGAGATTCCTAGCATGTAGAAGGCTAACTGATAGAAAAACCTAGAAATGCCTTCATTTTCCCTTTCTCTTTCTGAAGACCCTTTCTTTTCTATGTATTTTTTCTTTCTTAGTGACTCCTGATATATCTTGCCTAGCATTCATCCCTTATGCATTCTTTTGTCTACCATCTTTCATGCAGTTGTCCTTCTTTCCTAACTTCTTTCTCTCATGTTCCTCTTGCGTTGCCCTAGTGCTGCCTCTAGTACAGTCTAGCAAAGGTCCACAGGGAAAGGAAAGTGAGCATCAAATAGTCATCTTAGTTTTCAGTCAGCATAAATACATACCATCATATGGATTACTCTTATTAAAGCCGACTGATGGAAAAAGAAGTTACAGCACTCAAAAATAATGTTGCAGAATACTGTAGCTTCAAAACAGCATTAGTGGTGAACATTACTGTACCTCTGATATGTATCCCTGATATATAGTTTTCACTAGTGTTAATTTTAACCTAGCCTCAAACAACCTGCCAGATAGTCTTTTGATTTAATAACATTACCATATCAGAACAGATTTTTAAAGATCTTGGCAGAACTAATGAAGAAAAACAGGGGGAAGATTAATTTAGTCAGAAGACAATGAAATATGCAATTACAGCAACTCACAGTAAATCTGAGCAGTCAAAACCAAACTTGTCAGATCCTGGAAAGAGAACTCTGACAGAGCTTGGAACTGAATGGCACTAGACTTGTTAGTCAGAGTGACTAGGGCAGTAAATCTCTTTCTGCAGAGTTAATAACAGATGGGACATTGAAGGTGCAGGTAGGTATGAATACGGGATGCCTGAAAAGTTAGGTTTAGATAGTCTTAAGATTTTATTCATGAAATGAATCATCAGTCACATCTACCATCTGAATTTGATGGAGTGTTTGCAAGTGGCATATTAGCTAGTTTTAGCTGCACAAACTTTCTCTAACTTTGAACTATCATAGATCCTCTTTCAGGCATCCTGACATACTTTCGTGATTCAATTCCATGGATTTTAAATGACCATATGTATGATGTCTCAGCAATGCATGCTTAAAATGGGAAGACTTTGTTACAGCTCTAGGAACTCTGGATATTGTTATGTACTCAAGACTGGTCTAATATGACCAATATTAAACTTGTAAAATTTTTACTTTTGAATATAGATCTCACTGTGATTAATCATACCTCAAGTACTATACCTTGCTTCAGATAGATAGGAAATGGGAAATCTTATGTTGATTCCATATGGTGAAGGCTCTGTTAGTAGCTCTTAGTTTGATTTGTTCTTGTGTCCAATAACTTTGCTCTTACGAGAGAGCACAGAGCTAATAATAAAGGTTGTTGATTTAACTGTTCTTTCATTGAAATAGTCATAGATGCTTTTTGCTAGGAGAGATCGTTTGTCAAAAAGAAGTTTCCCAGAAGATCAGGCTATCAGACTGGAAAGGACCATGAGAAAAACAAGTCTAATGCTAAGCCAATAAAACCTACTAAATTCTGAACTACTAAAATTATTTAACACCTTCACTCAATTATCAGGATCCATTCTTATCTCCATTGTTCCTGTACTATCTCTATTCTGAGAAAATCCATTTCCTGATGGTTAGGTACTCCTTCCTAACTGCTGGGTTAAATTGATTTGTAGTCAGGGTATATAACTTTTTTTTTTTTTTTTTTTCCATTTAGCAACGCTGTCCCTGGATATAAGTAACTCTGCTTTCTCCATTTTCTCATACTTATCTATTTGATGTATCTCTAGTCAGTAACTATGTCCTCTCTAAATGTTCTTTTCAGGCTCAAATATCTCAGTCAACTTCTAGACATTTGTTCCTTGATACCACCTTTCTTCCTTAATTAACCCTTCTTTTGCTCCTCTTAGTTCAGTTTGAATTAATCTTAGATATGTGTGACTTGGCTTGCAGCTAATACTTTAAGTTAATTCTAACCAATGTTTTATCCACTAATATTATTAGCTTCTCATCTATCTTCATGTCATAATTGTATACCTCATTTTTTAAGGTTGCATCACACTGATGTCTTACCACCTACACCTGATTAATTCATCCAAGTCCTTCTTGGATGTCCTCCTCTAACATGTCTTATTCCTCTTCCTGGGCTGTATAGTGATAAAAGAAATTCTTGCAAAAAATCTGCCTTTTTGCTCCATCTTTTAATTTCATATCATTTTTGGTATTGCAATCTTCAGGGCCCCTCAATTTTTTTCTAAATTATAACCCTACCTCCCTCTGTGTTGATGATGCCTTCCATGTACGTGTTGTCAGATTGTATAATTTGTAACTGCTAACGTTTGGGGGAAAATAATTAATTAAAATTCTTAAGCTGACTAAGGAACTTCAGAAGTAATTTCTCAGAAGACCCTGGTAATTTAGCAAGAGTAATCTGTTGACCAGAGATCAAGACAACTCATGACATGGAAAATCATGCTGTGCAAGTGCAGAAGTTTCACTTAAGTCCGAAGCAAATTTTCATGACCGCAAGTTTATAACAGGCAAAAGTGTGATAAAATTCATACATTGTGTAACAAAGGAAGAACATTGTGCATACATTAGAGATATATATGTTCGACTGGACTTTGGCTCCTAGATTAAGAATAGGAGAAGCTTGTCAGTTTCTTTCCTCTGTTAGTTACTATATGTATTATATTGCTAGCATATTCCTTTGTAGATGTACTATAAGCTAGAAAATCTGCATATTAAATGGAATTGTGGAGAGCAGGTAAGAGTCAGAAAGCAATGTAGATGGAGAAGTCTTCATTTCAGGAAAGAAGTATTGTGCTGTGAGAGCCCAAGTGCCAACAAATGTACAGGACAGTGTTTCCTTGCGTGTGATTACTTATTCCTGTTCCTGCTGTTTCTTGAAGACCTGTCCATTTTTTTGCCGCCTGTGTTCCATTGATTCTTTCTGTACTGTCTGCTTCTTCCATCAGCCAGGGTCTTTAGCCTCTCTTTGCCTAAAACTCTGTTTGATACAAGAGTTATCATAAAGGGTAGACACTAAAGAAGTGAAGAATATAGAAGTTTCATTAATGCTAACTTGGCAAAGAATCTGGTTTGGTTTTTTTTTAGTTTTATGAAAAAAGGTCTTCATAAATTTGTTGGTTTTTTTTTGTTTTTGGGTTTTTTTTTCAGTTTCTAAAAACACACCACTTATTTTTTGGAAAATAATGTATGAGTTTTGTCCTTTGTAGTTGCCTTATTTCTGAAGAAAAGGCAAAATTCTGCCCTGTAGCACAGAGATTATTTATATTTTTCTATGCTCTTGCTTTATTCCATGGCTTCCAAATCAGTCATGTGTCCTTCTCTGCAAACTTTTAGTAGCATGGGACCCTGTTACAGCTTGCTTCTTTTTCCAGACCTAGAGTGGGATCTGTGATGAGCAAGAGTGCCTTGACCCTGTAGGACCAGAAAAGTGATTTAATAATTCTTTTTAGCATATCTGCTTCTGTAAGAATTTGCTCATGCCAGGAAAAACACAAGGCTAAGGTTAGAGTTATTCCTTGTGGCACTCTGTCAAACTCAACCCTTTCTGATTATCTTCTTGTCACCAGATGCTAGAGTGCTCTTGATGTTATATCCTGAACACTACCTGCATTTTTCACTTGGATTTGTCATTTTTGCAAAGCAAGAAATTCCAGTCAAAAGAAAGGGAAGTCTCACTTGTAATTCTAAATTATGCAAGGGGTACACCAGATGGACTGTGGAGAGTGCCTTAGGAGTGCATGCAATAATAATAGCACAATTAATAATTAATAGCTACACTGGACTAGGCTTTCCAACATTGCTTTGTTTGAAACTTACCAAATACTTCTGAATAACATAGGTCCACTTTAATACCCAGCGTGTGAGCTGTAAGCTTATTACAAAATTGGATCAAGTTGAAATGGGCCCGATAATAGATGTGATGTCAGTCACCCCACCAGTGCTACAGGGAAAATGTTAGTCCATTCTCTTTGAGAGTTTGGAACAGCTGCTGAAATTAGGAAAATGCAATGTGGTATATGATACCGTACATACCCCTAAGAGTCTTCTCTGTTGTTACTGAATTAAAGAAAATCTTAGTGAGACTTTGAGAAAGTTAATTGGCCAGCTGGGAATCTGTGTACCTTTTGACCATCTCAAAGGCAGGCATAGGAGATTAAAAGAATAAAATAAAATTCAAAAGGCCCTGAAACACACCTAAATTTTAAGTGCTCTGTTTTGCAAAAGGGGAAAAATGTATATCTTTATAAATCTCACAAAATGCCAGCAGATTATATTCTAACTAGACATTAATCTGACACATACTATGTTCCAGTTATGATTGCCAGGATAAAAGGACTTGTTTAATCTCTAACTTTGGATTGCTAGATCTCTTTTTCTTGTGTTTAGTAAAGTTTTTCTTTTGTTTTAGCTGAGTGGCTTAAAGTTAACTACTTGCAAATTTAATATCTTTCATGATAAATTTGATTTCCAAAGCTGCTGGAGAAGCCTGCAGGCTTCCCCATTGCATTGGTTGGGGATACTGGAGTTTTCAATATTGTTGCTTTCTTGAACTGTGTTTTAGTATTGTGACAGTCAATTCTTTTAGCACTAAAGAAGAGTTCCCTTCTGCAAGTCTGACTTTTGATTGAGCAGCACTGGTCCCTAAGAAAATCTAAATGTTATTTAATATTTTCCCCACATTTCAAGAATTTATAATGATTTTGCCGTTCCAGAGTCTTTGTTGTCTTGTCCACTTCTGCTCCATACCAGAAGATTCCCCTTGAAAGTGGAAGGGTCAGTCATTTTTAACCTCTGGAGTTTCAGTGACAGAATCTTTTTTTGGTCTCTTTTTTTGCTCAGTTAGTTTGGACTTGTTATATAGTTATAAAACTATTAAGAGACACACATGAATTATAATCAAATAAAAAAGTCCTCAAAGGAATTCTGTTTAAAAATCAAAGAAAAATCAGTTAGCATTGATCAGCTTAATGTGAGGATTTTTAGTGTCCCACTCCTGCTGCTACTCAGTCTGTGCTCTCTGTCTACAGCTGACTTCAACATTTCTCTGCTATCTAATCCTTACAGAACCTGATCAACAAATTGACCTGGAGTGTAAATTGCCAAGAGCATTTATTCCCATTAATGTCATTACAATAGATGCCCAAGTAAACTAATTTTCCCACTGCGCAGAAAGATGTGGTCTTTATTATACATCAGAAAATTCACAGTGGAAGGACAACTAAGAAGTATGCTTGTTTGCTTCTGCTGCTCATAGAATAAGACTTTTTCTTACCAGAAGGAAAGAATAAGAAAATAATTTTAATTATTTTTTTTTTTTTTCTTAACAATGGCAATGAAAACTGAGGGTCAGGTTCATAAACATGGTGGCAATGAGCTGTATTAGGAAGAGTGAATTCTGAGTGAGGTCTTCCCAACTTTAGATCTAAGCACTGCAGTTCAGAGGCAGCTTCGGTGTTTCAGGCTTAATGCATATTCATAGTGATCCTGACAAAATTAGAAATGACTAGAAAGAGCAACCTATGCTTTTTTTTTTTTTTACCTTTTTTTAGTTGTTTCATTATAATAGACTTTACAGTTCTGGCTGGAAGCTTCACTTGTTTCTAAGGTTTTGTTTATAAAGATTCATTTACATATGTATATGCATCTATTTATATGTGGTTGGTTAATATAAAAATAACATAATCGGGTGTCTAGGAATAGATAATAATTTTTCTGGTATCTAAATTCAATACAGTTTTTCTGCACTGATGAAAACTTTCTTCAGTGCTGCTTTCAGCACATTGGATGCTTGTTGGCACATGCTGCTAAGCAGCTGCTGAATTACTGCAATCTCAGGTGACTGCTGTGTACAGAAGCATCATCCAAGTCACAATTTGTCTTTGCCAGTTACTTGAGTCATGACATTGATGAGCAGGAAATTTAGGTAAATTCTTTCTTACACTGGGCAGCCTCTTCCTAGTTGGTTTATTGGAGCATAAATCTATAACGCGGGCCCCGTGCTGAACCTCGCCTCTCCTCTGTGCAATTTCTTTTATGTAATTTAGGAATGAAAAGGAAAACTTTCTATATTACTCTGATCATTTGGGTTATTTTGACATTTCAGAAATTTTTTTATATAAAAGATATTTGTTTTTTTTATTACTGAAGAGCTGTGGCAAATTTATATTTCTTCATGCATTAAAGGCTGTTTGGGATTACATACAATGAAAAGATATCCCATGCACAGGCCAAATTGTATTCTGATGAAAAATATGGTTTATTTTTTCACATTTACTCCACGCCCAGGAAGTACATCCCTAGAGAGGAGAGATGTACTCAAAGAGTCTTTCATTTGCCAAATCCGAGTGCCTGGTGCATCATCTGTGAGATAGTACTTGCAGAAGAGTGGGGGCTTCACATTGTTTTTGAAGGAGATGAAGTATTTTTTTTTCCTCCATATTGTAATTTCCAAAATCTGTCACAAGTTCCAGTCTGCTTTTAACATTTTTATAATTTATGTCACTTTTGAATGTGGAATGAACTGGAACAAGCACACTGGATATGTTCAGTTTGTATTATTTTTCTAATAAAATTTCAAAAGTACCTAAGAGAATTAGGTATTCAGTTCTTCTTGAGAGTAAGGGAAATTAAGAACCTCTTTAAAGGAGTTATGGGAGCTTTTGAAAATCCAATGTAACATCTTTGCAGACTTTGAGTCTCTAATGTTTTACATTGATTTTAATATGGGCGAAATAGCCCAGAAGACTGATTAAAAAGATTTCTGATGAACTTTCTGCAAGAATTATGTACTACCGTCATCGTACCTGTAGATTGTAGTTACTTCGAATTTGTTCAATGCCTGGAGAAAATTCATATTCTTTTATCTAAGGACTTTTTTATTTTGGGAGTGAAACAGACACCTTTCTGAAAAGTAGAATTTATAAAGGTTGATTTCCTACAGCTCTCCTTGTGTTGAGTCTCTGGTACCAAATGTCACAGCTGAGCTAATTCTGCAACATTTCCCTCCTCCAAAAGCACTGTCTTCTAGCAAAATGCCTTTTTCATGTGAATTCCAGAAACTTAATTATTTTGAAATCTCGGTTCTTCTCATCGGTTTCGATTGAAAGAGAGGGTCTGAGAGGTGGACAGATGAAGGTCCTAAACCTCATTTCCTTAGGAGACCAGATTAAAAAGTGTAGATCGTATTGATAGAGAGTTTGGAGAAAGAGAAGAGTTAGGAATAAAATACTACGGGGTTACAGCAGTAAGCATGAGACTTCCAGACTTCATGCATATTTGGTAAATGAACTGGATTTTTTCTGTAATATTCTTCTCTATGGCTAGACACTTGTGACTTTCCATTTTCTTTGGTATCTTTATTTTCCCCTGCTACATAATTTAGGATTGAAAATAGCATGGAATATTTCAGCACTAGATGGTTATTTTACATGGCGAATTTGTATGAGTAATAGTGATATGGGCTTGTGATTTTCCCATATGTTATCTAGATGAAGACTTGTCACATAAACAAAGATAAATAGAATGCAACTTAAATTTATGATTTATGTATGGTACTCTGGAATGAGTTAGCTAATTTGTCATTTTGTTATCCTGTGAATTGATGTTATTCTGCTATGCTTCCATTAAGCAATGAAGTGGAATAATTAAGTTATCTTTTGTATCAAATAATTATTTCATATGTTTTCTGTTTCTTTTTTATTTTAATTTTATTTTGGCAAGTAACTTGTGAATGATGAGGTTTTACCCGCCACCACAACTGTCCCCACTAGGAAATCTCAAGGGAAGATTTATTGTCCACAGGTTCCTTTCAGTGTCACTGAAGTGGCTGTTTTCACAATAGTAACAAGGTAGCACAGGGTGAATAGTTGTTGTTCTTGGCTTTAAAAATTATCTAAGGATAAGCTACAGTACTGTGTCAGTAATGGAAAATATTTCAGGGGGCCCAGGGAAGAAGGGAGAGCACTAGGGAGTTCAAAGCATTTTAGATAAGACATTTATTCGACAAATAAATGCTGTGTAACCAAACTGGGTGGAAAAATATCCAAGAAATATTAAAGGCAGCTTTGCTGGCTAGGAAAATGTCCAGAAGAGATCCTGCTTTCAAAAAAAATCTTTCATTCTTATAAGTTGTCGTGGTTTAAACCCAGTCAGGTAACTTGTTCACTCACTCCCAGTGAGTGGTGCCGAGCTGACAACAATCAAGGTCCGTGTCCGTCTCCCCCCCCCCCCCCCCGCACCGGGGCTCTCCCCTTCCCCGCTCCCGGAGGAACTGGGAGGAGGATCGAGAGAGTGCAACTCCTACGGGTTGAGACAAGAACAGTCCAGCAACAAATCACCACCGCTACTATCAGCTAAAACAATGATAAGGGAAAATAACAAGGGAAGAGAATACGATACCACCGGCCAAGAAAACGAGTTCCACCCGGAAGCTCCTGTCCTTCCGGGTAACTCCCAGTTACCCCCCACCCCGGGCATGACGTGCTGTGGTATGGAATACCTCCCCGGCTAGCCCGGGTCAGGCGCCCCGTCTCTGCTTCCTCACAGCTTCCCCTCCTCCCTGGCAGAGCATGAGCCTCACAGAGTCCTTGGTCAGGGTAAACATCACTTAGCAACAACCGACAACATCGGCTTCACCAACACTGTTCTCAAACTAGAAGTCAAAACACAGCACTGCACCAGTTAACACAAAGGAAAAAACATGACTGCTACTGCTGAACCCAGGACATAAGTAAAACCTAAGTGCTAAATGGCTAGTAGTTTCTTCTTCAAAGTAAACACTGCTAGTGAAGACAGAGCAGAAGATCAAGTTCTTTCTTTTCATAATTTTTCAGTGTGTGAGAAAGGGATGTGCACATGTGAGTTTTGACCTGGACTTCATATGCGGAAAAATTAGAGATTTTCTCAGTGAAATGTGTCCTATTGTGCTGCTTCCAGATTTGTTTTTGATATCTCTAAGTTGACTTGGAGAAGCCCATTGTATCCTACTACACCAGAGCCACCTACTCAGGCTAAACGTAATGACACAAATAATAGAAATATTTAAGTAATGTAGTCCATGGTTATGGTAACAAATCAGGAACCTATTATCTGCTTAGCAAACCAAATGATTTCAAGATCCTCTCCATTGCAACCCTTACTCTGCAGATAGTAAATCACCTGTCTGGAGGAAATATGCAAAGTAAGTAGCTAGGGGTTGTGTGTATGTTGTGCACACATCAGCTGAGAAGTTGCATACATATTTAGTCCTTAGAGTGACAGCATGCTGTAGTGCCTGGCAATGTCATGAAAATATGGCATATTTTCATAGGTGTGAAGAATTCCTTGTGGACTTCTGTGCCTCTAATCTCTCACTTGTGGGAATATGTGGAAGTGCTGGAAGAAACTAGAAAGAGTCTTTTTTCAGTATTACATCTATATGGCCAAGCTGTACATCAGTATAGTCATGCAGTTTCCTGACTATCTGTAAGTGAACTATACCATTGCAATGCTGCAGCTCGAAAGAAGACATAGAAGCAATTTAAGGGAGTCTGCCTTGCTAATGAGGAATACAGTGGTGATGATACCACTCACATAGACGATATCTCAGGTATGCTTAAATAGTTTTGAAGTTTTTGCATTACTTTCTGAACTAGTGTCTGAGTTAAATGTTAGGGATGTTGAATCTTGACAGGAAGGACTGCGTACTGATAGTTCCTGCTGAGGTATACCTAATGATATGAAATCTCTATATATCTCTGATCTGACTGCATTCACTTCTAAAAATATCACCTTAAAAAGGTTAGCATGTCTGTAGAAGATATTTCTATTCATATAAAACATTGTGTAAACATACATTTACTTATCTAGGCTTATTAGATTCTGTTGGATGATTGTGTTTATCTTGGTTTTAATTGAAAGGAGAAATTCACACTTGATGGCTCTGCTGTAGTCATAACTAGGGTATCTGGGATAAATGTTACACGCACAAAACATTACCTATTCATTTATAAAAAAAAAAAGATGCCACTGTCTGTGGTATGCTTCATGTATGAATCCTGAATCTCTTCTTCCTAAGAATTAAGTCTTTGATCTTTATGAGGCCATTATTGAACATTTTGCTATGTATTGTTCCTTGTTTCCAGTATATTTGTTTGTTATGAATGTCATCACATTTAGATTGCCAGCAAGTTCATTTGGCAATAAGTTAAAACATATTCTTAGTGTTCTAAATAAGGGCCAATGAAATACTCATTATAGACAGGAGATACTGAAAGCTTAAATTATCATATAAACTGCTTCATTTTCAACACATTAAAATGAAACATATTTGCTAAAGTATTTCATATAAATAACCATAAAGCATTTCAGAAAAGAATTCAGGGAAATAATAGAGCACTTCTAAATCTCCTTTTAGCTTGTGAATTGAACCTATTGACAGGCAGAATACGAAGGCTTTTCCCACCAAACAAAAAACTGAAAAAAAACCAACAAACCAACCAACCACACAAAAAAAAAAAACCAAACCAAAAAACCCAACCTAAAACTGCAATTTGTAAAATATGTAAAAATGTGAATGGATTTTTTTGCCTGCACAGAGATTTCAGCACACCATAAATGTTAATATTCAAAAAACAGTAGAAAAATTTAATCATGGTGTTATAAAAGTAATTGATACAGAAAAGTACTGGGTTTTGTTGTTTTGTTTTTTTTTTTTTAAAGTTGGTGCTGATTTCAGTAGAAACCAAATTAAGTCCTGAAAAGAAATCTTCATTTAACAGAGTTCTCTATAGGTCAGTATCCATCACAAAAGCTGAGGTCTTTGCCAGCAGAAAAATGGAAGCCTAGAATGGGTCTGAAGTTATTCCTGTCTTTTACATATAGATATCTGTGTATATGCAATATCCAAGCAGTATCCCATGGATCAGGATTGAAATCTTTTAGTTCAAAAGTTTCATCATGATCACCTTTTACGTTTCATAATGGAGCTGTCTGGGAAATAGTGATATGCATATTTTTATTAATAGACATGTAGAGTGATGATAGCACACCGGTGTTGTCTACTGCTGTACAGTGTTGGCACAGCATCAAGGCTTTCTCCCATCAGTCTGGGGTCAGCAAGAAGTTGTAAGGGGACACAGCCTGGACAGCTAACCTAAACTGACCAAAGGGATTATCCATGCTGTCGTGTTTATTCAGAAAAAAAATTGAGGACAGGAGGAGGAAGCAGGGGATGTTTCAGGTTATGAAGCTAGTCTTCCCAAAGAACTGTTACACATGCAAAGGAACTGATTTTTTTTTTCAGGAAGTGGCTGGACATCTGCCTACCAGTGGGAAGTAGTGAATGAAATCCTTTTTGTTTTGCATCTGTGTGCAGTTTTTGTTTTGTTATTAAACTGTCATTACCGTGATGTCAAGTTTTCTTCCCTTCCTTCTGTTTTGTCTCTGCCCCATACAAGAGGGGAATGAGAAAGAGGCTGGGCAGATGTTTAACTGTTGATAGGGGTCAATCCACCACACCTAGTTTCATATCTGTTCTGCTAAGATTGTTTATTTTGTCCAATGAATGTTAATGTAAAATATAAAGCTTATTCTCAGTAAGGGCTAGAACCAGGATACACTTAGCTGCCCTTTCTGGTGAGCCTCATGGATATCTAACTATGGAGTTGTTCTCTGTCGTGTGAAAAAAAAAACTCTCAACCAAACAAATCAACAAACAAAAACCAACTCATCCTCTTTATATCATGCCTCTTTAGGAAGGAAAGTAAGGGGTTTTGCTGCTTGCTGCAGAATCAGAAAAGGAATCTGACTTAAATTGACACTGAGATGTAATCCTGGCAATGAGTGGCTTTTTGTGCTATCCAGGGATTTGTATATCATCCAGCAAAGCTCAGGCTTAATGAGAGATGCAGCAAGCATATCTCCTTTGTCTTTCCTCTTGAGACAAAGCAGCACTTCATGCCAATCCCAGAAGGAAATAGTCTATTCCTTCTGAATTTCAACTGGAGAGCTTCTTTTCCTGATTAGGTACAAAAAGGAAATAAAACTTCCATTACAGTTATATCACTTGCAGGTTCCAGGCATTTAGGGACCCACATAATTGCACTGCAATAGATAAAAATGCTTTTGCAGATTATTTTTGTCATTAATTACCAAAAGTATAATTCAAGTTTAATCCTGTCTACATGAGCAGCCCTATTATATATGAGAAGTTTAAAGTAGATGAATAACAGATTTACTTGCTTTCATTTTGACTTAAAAGAATAATTCTTGTATCACTTGGACCTACAGTAAATAAGATTTTTCTTATAGCTTTTCCTTTTCTATTATATTTTGACTCTTCTATTTCCAAACAATGCTGGTTATTTTAGATGTTATATTATTATTTTCATTTTAGTGACATTTGCTTGAAAAGAAAATGCTAATACTAAGAGGCAGCTATTACTCTTAGTTATTTCTCTCAGTCAGGAGTACTTACCAAACATTAATAATAGATTTTTGCATCTTGAATAAGGGGTCATTAGGCAAAAATAAATGTATCCAAGAGATACATATGCAATGCTAATTGACAACCGTGTACACAAAGAGCTGCCATATATTTTATTACAGTCAAACATAACCTTTGTAAATGTCAGCTCTGTGTCCTGTTGACCAGCATTTTTATTTAGACATATTGTTCTTCCTTTTTAAGTGAATATAATTTTATTCCTTTTTAATACATGGTTCATCAATATTAGTTGCCATTGCATATTTTATGATTCTTTTGAAAGGAACCATTAAATTATGATTATTTTATGGGGCAAATTATGAAAAGAAAAATGGAAAAATTATCTTTTCAAATCACTTCAGTAGAGGTTTTATGGTGGGTAAGGTCACAGAGGATATATCATTTGCATTATTTATCTATGGAGTCCAAATTAAGCCTTACCAATAAAGAGATGATTGCAATAATACCAAATTGCCCTAACAACAAAGAGGCAGTCAACAAAGGTGAACTAAGTCGGCATTTCAGACTTTAATTAGTGTTTTCAAAGACTGACTCAGGAAAGCTAACTGGTGTGAATAGGTCCATGTTGTTCAGAATCATCAAAACCTTGGTGAGCTTTAATGAGTCTTTCCTTAGTACAGAAGGAAACCTCATGACAAGTTTCTTGCCTGATTAGTTGAGGTGCAGATGGAGGATATGGGTACCAGCTCATTTTCATGGAGAAGAACAAATGTGTCTTTTCTTCTTGAGTTCTAGATTGCAGAGTGCAACAAAGAATCTAACTTTTTAATATTTGAAAAGAATACTTTGCATTCTATATCTTACGGTTTGTAATTCGTTGTCTTCTGGTAAGATGAAAATTTGATCATCACCAAAAGCCATCTTTTAAACCCAAGCAAAATTTGAAGAAAGCGCTGAGTCAACCCTGAAGAGAACAGTCTCTAATTTCAAATGAAAACATTTTGTATATAAAAATACTTTATCCTTTTATTCGGTTTTATACACTGAATGTCTTGGGATTTTTTAAAGACGTATAGGAAAAACAGCCACTGGTTTACTTCTCTGTAGTTCATGAAGTCTAGTTGACATTTTGTAGAGAAAGATTGAAAGTATTGAGCAACAACAGTGGACTCAAATTCAACACCCTTGGAGTATGCCGAAAGCCTTTAAGAATATGTTTAACCTCAGAAGAGAACCACTTACCATACTTGCATATTGTTCACTAGTTAATAGGGTATAGTGAACAGAAGAAGGTACAGAGAGCTACTGTTTAATTCAATTTAAAGTTCAATTTATTCACTCCTGAAAAATATTGTGAGGGGTCTAAAACTATAACTTTATTAAAAAAACTTTAACGTAAACTCATACCAGAAAAAAATATTAAAAGCTATAAACAACATAATGTACAGATGACCTCTAATTTACTAAGTCCCTAAACTACCAAAATTCAAGTAATTTGTCCTATTTCTTTTTTTTATAGACACAGCTAAAACCTTAAAAAAAAATTAGAACAATAATGGCTAATGTTTTTTTATTCCTATGACAGAGTTTTTTGTTTTTTTTTTACAAGTAGAAATTGAAGTAATAATTGCTAGACTTTCCAGTAAGGCAACAAAAGGCAACAATATTTGTTTTATGCATTACATTATTTACAGCAGAATACACTAAATATTTCAACACACTGTTTCTAAGAGTTGGTAATTAACATTACTGTATGTGTCTTTCTATTCGGTGATATAAAATGCTAAATCATTTATGGGACAGGATTTTGAAAAATATTCTTTACCAAAAAAAAAAAATTTTAAGCACTCTTTTGTTGATAAATATCAGGGGTCAGACAGGTGTTGGAAATACTATTTTCAGAAGTTTTAACAAGAGAAAGTGACCACAGATTTCACCAGTATAAAAACTAAAACTAAAATTAATTTATTTTCCCCTCTGTAATTATTTCTCACACATGGAATACTTTCACCCACACAACACAGAGCCTTCACCCCTGCTCAATCAATCAAGCCATTTATCCTTAGGGTTTAGGAAGAAAGGATGTGATAATACAGGGCTTTTTCTATTTTAAAATGTTGGAATGTTGCTTAGCTGTGGACCTCATATTCATTGAAGCATTTAAGTAGGGTTGTATATAGATGACTCGTTTGTCAAATCATACTGAAATTATTTGTTGCTTAATTTTGTAAACAACTGTCTATTCTGCATATAAAGTTCCATTTTTAAAATGTGGCCAACAAATGGAGACTTTCAAATCTGAATTCAGCATTGAAATTATTATGAATTACTCTAGGTGATTAATGTTGCAGAAAATGGGAGCATAGAACATGAACTTGAATTGTGTTCTAAAAGAAATATTGTTGTAGCTCTTGCAGTTTGATAGGGAAAGTGTATGCAGAGAGATAATACAATTTAGTAATTTAAAATATAGTATCTTTTGTCAGATCATATATCTCATCACTGAAGATCATGGTAGGGAATGAAATAAAGCCAGCATATTCTGGTATCTGACTGTCCTCTGTCAGGTCTGAAAAGTGGTCACAATGTTTAAACTAAATATGACTTGGACATAATATTTTCTTTAATTTTGTGAACTTACCTTACCTAAACTTCTATAATTTTTTTCTCTGAAACCATTGCAAAACTTCTATGAGTGATGTACAACTTCTTGTAATTCCTTGGGTAAGTGCTATAACTTTCTTTAACTTAAAAGCATGTAATCAACATTATATAGATTCCTTGTGGTTGTAGGGTGTGACAAGTAATTGATTATATTTTACCTTAAAGTTTCTGAAACTGAGGGATGAGAAACACTGTTCTTGATAAAAAGTAGCTGCACGGGTCAAGACACCTATTCCATAAAGACAGGTGTGCTTCACTTTACACAGACCAGTAATGTCACATTATATGCAAAGGTGAGGTATCATGTGATGCTGGAGGCTAAAGTATGTGGGTGAAAATCTTGTGCGTGCAGCTGATCTTTAACTGCCAGCCTCTTGCTATTCTGGTTATAGCTTCTTCTAACTGTAGAATGTGACTGTGAAGAGATTACAAAACTAATTTTCTGTCTGACCTTGCTTGAGTACAGGTTCCCAGAGGCGAAAGGCAAGTGTGATTATCCTCCATAAAACTTCAACCTCCCACATTCCTTCCATTACCTGTGAAAACTTCACTGTTACATCATATACTACTGTGATGAGTTCTGTTCCTATACTTACTCTCACCTTTCTCTCCCAAAACCAAGCCAAAACACCACCTCACTGCTGCCAAACACAAGAACTATAAGAATTTTTCTTCTAAGGAACGTAGCTGTATTTCATATGGGACTGGACTTTAAATGCATAGTGCTTTCAATGAGTCATGCTCAACACTGTAAAGAAAGTCTTCATTTATTATTTTAAAATTCTGTTCCCATACTTCTAGTGATTTTTTTAATTTTAGTGAGTTTTTGAATCACAACTAGTTTGTGGTGTATTGTGAATTATAACTATTACTTTGTTACTTTAGTTATCGAAAGCATGCAGTAATGTTGCAGTTTATTTCTGGACTGGCTTATTGTATAAGTCACTTAAGATGAGAAACAAATGCTAAGTAGCAAAAGCAAAAGTGGTGATATTTTACTGTGATGGTATTCTACCTTTTAAAGAATATAAGTTTTGGGTAAAGGATGTTATCTGCACAGGTAGAAAAAAGAAAGTAATCTTATTATGCCTAGTAGTCTTCATCTACTGTTACCTTAGAATTCATTTGTGACACCCTGACATTGCTAAATTATTTTAAAATCAAGTAATGTGCTATTTGTCCCATCCCTTAAAAGAATGGAACCTCAAATGCCATTTTAATTAAAAAAAAAAACAAACACAACAGGTTTTCTGAAGGAAGATGATGTTTGGTTTTCTGTCTATTCTTTTATTGCATGTGGATGCTTTTAGATTACCTACAGTGTAGTGCCATGCTGCATTTCACTCTTTACAAGACACAATTCACACTGCATTTCCATGACCACTGAATATTTTCAAACACTAGTTCACATTACCAAAAAATGGTTTTCTCCTATGCTTCCTTGCCCAGATGTTTCAAGCAGGAACTCCACACTTTCTCACTAAAAAAAAAAAAAAGGAAAAAAAAAGCTTAAATTTGAGAGCTCTTATAGCATCCTAATTCCACTATGGCCTCTGTTAACACATTTCTATTCTCATTTGTCATGAGATGGAAGATTCCACATGACCCGAAACAAAGGCTCTCTCATAGACCAGTAACTCATTAAGCTGTAGCTATCTGCCTGTTAAAGTCTGAACACATCTCATTTGGTAGCTTAGTTTGGGATGTCTCACAAACAAGAATGTTTTTTAGGAATACATTTTAGGAATGGATTCAGTACAAGTGAGAATATAGGATTGGAGATGTGAAGAAAACAAAACCAAACAAACAAAAAAATGACACCAAAAAATTACACAAGGTATTCTGGTAATTTAAAATTGCTTGTAATTTTTATTTAGAAAATACACTAATTACCTTTTGTTTCTTAACAGAACTTTGAAGTTAAATGTTTAGTTATTTTTATCAGAGTGGTCTGATATGTGAAAGTGACATTTTTCTTCTGTAAAATGTCTTAACCACATGTTGAAATCATATTAAAGTAGAACTTTCTCTTGAAATACAGCTGCCACCATAGATGAACAAAGAGACATGGGTGATACATTTGTGTGATTTATATGATTATATTATTATCTAACCTGCAAGATACTAACATAGAAATGTCTGATTTGAATTACTCTGATTAAAACAGGAATCTCTAATACATAGAATATGAAGAGACCATTACTTTGGCTGCAGTTCAGTTGTGCCCAAGATTTACCATGGACTTTTTGAAAGACAAAAGTAACCAGATGACTTTATGAATGATTTCCGGGGGGCAAAAATGTTACCTAAATAGCCAAAATATGTTTTTCTTTATTTTTGAGTAAAGTTTCCTGTTTAATGTTTATTATGGTGGGAAAAAAAGCTGACAGATAACTATTATGAATATTAAAAAATAAAAAAAAACAAACATGGAGTTAACTGAAGTGAGTAGCATAATGAAATGTCCAACTCCAGAGCAATTTAAATTGACTGTTGCATTGGTAAATAACTGTTTCTGTAGTATATAGCAGCATTTCTGTGCTAGTTTAATTCAGACAAAGATGACTATTGGGCACTGCCAGAATAAAGCCCTGGCCAACTTTGAATTATTTACTCAATCTAGTAGGCTCTCCGCAAGTTCTGACCTCTGTATCCTTGTGACTAATAATTTTTCTTTGGCTATGTTATTAATTGTTGCTCTTACATTTCCATTTACTAAGGTACATATACACTTTCAAAAGAGAGAAAAGCCTACCTGGTCAGTAATGAGTACTTGTTTGGTCTGCTTTATTCACAGGAAGATGCTAGCTGTCTTGGGTCAAACGGTCATTTAGTTTTAATTTTGCGCCAATAATTTCAAAGTCTTACTGCTTACGCATATTTTTTTCACAGTCTGCTACTACAGCCACCTGCATCTGCTTGCTGGTGAGCCAGACCTTAGGCTGCTCCCACATGAAGGGTTAGAGATGTGGCATGCTGGACAAGAGGAAGCTTTTGATTACTCTGTTTTGCTCAGTGAAAATGGAAGTGACCTTTCATGTGAAGCCATAAAACCTGGCTTTAGGGAGAAGTACTGCAGTTCCTTCACCTTTAGAAGTGGAAGGCAGAATCAATCTATGTCAAAGGGGGTATTACTTGCAGTTGAAAAAGCTTATCTTTCCAAAGCCTATTGAGTTGAAATGTCCTGTATGTTTATTGTTTTGTTGAGATAAAAGAAACAAATTTTGGAAACAGGAGGAAAGTACAGTAGTTTGCTTGAGAAATAGTTCCAGTACCTCAATGTCCATCTTGCTGTGAGGAGTACAAAACTGAACACAGGATTTAAGGTGCGCCCTCACCAGTGTCCAGTACAGGGGGATGATCACTGCCCTGGCCCTGCTGGCCATGCTGTTTGTGATACATTCCTGGATGCTGTTAGCCGCCTGGGCACAAGCTGGCTCATGTTCAGCTGTCAATCAGCACCTCCATGTCCTTTTCTGACAAGCAGCTTTCAGCCACTCTTTCCCAAGCCTGTGGCATTGCATGGGGTTGCTGTGGCCCAAGTGCAAGACTTGGAACTTTGCCTTGTTGAACCTCACACAATTTGGCATCAGCACATTAGTCTCTGTAGAGCCTGCCTACCCTCAAGCAGATCAACACTCCCACTCAACTTGGTGCCATCTGCAAACTTACTGAGGTTGCAATTGATTCCCTCATCTAGACCACTGATGAAGATACTTAACGGAACTGGCCCCAGTATTGAACCCTGGGGGACACCTCTTGTGACTGGCAATCACCTGGATTTAGCTCCATTCACCAAAGCTCTTTGGGTCTGGTCATCCATACAGTTTTTCACCCAGTGAAGAGTACATCCATCCAAGTCATGAACAGCCAGTTTCTGCAGGAGAATACTGTGGGAAATAGTGTCAAAGGCCTTACAACAACATCTATAACCTGTTCCTTATCCACTAACTGGGTCATCTTGCCGTAGAAGAAGATCAGACTAGTGAGGCAGGACCTGCCTTTCATAAACCTGTGTTCACTGGGCCTGATCACCTGGTTGTCCTGTACATGCTGTATGATGGCACTCGAGATTATCTGCTCCATAACATTCCCTGGCACCAAGGTTTGACTGATAAACCTGTAGCTCCTAGGACCCTCCTTTCAGCCGTTCTTATAGATGAGCATCATGTTTGCTAATCTCCAATCAACCAGGACCTCCACTGTTAGCCAAGACTGCTGATAAACGATCGAAAGTGGCTTGGAGAGCACTTCTGCCAGATTCCTCAGTACCCTTTGGTGGATCCTGCCCAACCTCATAGACTTGTGTGTTTAAGTGGTTTAGCAGGTTGATGACTATTTCCCCTTAGATTATATGTTTCTCATTCTGCTCCCATCCCTGTCTTCTGGCTCAGGGGTCTGGTTTCTCTGAGACCTATTGGTCCCATTAAAGACTGAGGCCAAGAAGGTACCTCAGCCTTTTCTTCATCCTGTGACTATGTTTTCCCCCACATTCAATAATAAATGGATATTCTCCATAGCCCTTGTGTTACTAATGTATTTGTAGAAATATTGCCTTTTATTGTAGCAGCTAGAATAAGTTCTCTGTAGAATCTGTCCCTTCTTATTTTTTCCCTGCATAATATCAAGGCATCTTTGTGGTTGTCCTAAGTTGATGCAGTTTGAACATGTGTCCGTTTCTAAAAATCTTTAACTGTGTAGCATATTAGATATATTTATCTACTGACATTTAGCAATTTAGTTAGTGAAGTTAGTAGATGAGTCATCTGAAGAGGCAGCAACAGTTATTTGATATGTGAAAGTTCTTGTCTTGACTTTATCTTGTTAAATACTGTGGTAGCCAGATAATCAGCCCTTTGCCTTTGACACACTCCACTTACCCTTACCCTTTTTTCATTGCATTCTCCAGTGCAGGCAGAAACTACTAAAAAAATCAGTAGTGTGACCCTAATTATCTAGGGTCATCAGAGAGAAATATATTTAGAAAGTAGGTTGGTCTAGACTATAATTATGTATTCTCAGATTGTCTCTGTTTTCCTTACACATTTACATACATAACTTTTCTGTGGAAGAAGAAGAAAAATAAAATATGCATTCAAAAATGAGAAAATGAAACTGTGCAAGCTCAGTGTAAGATACGACCAGACTTGTCGGCAAATAGGTAAATAAATAAAAACACAGTAAGCAAAACAATTATCTTTACAGAAATAAAATTTTTGGAGTTAGCTGGGAAAAGGAAATGTATAATGTGAAAAAAAAATAAAGAAAATCATTATGAACTAGAGTACACAGAAACGTCTACAAATCACAAAACATGAATTGACCTTAGGACATTCTATTAACTTGAACAACAAAGTAATAGCTACTACCTTCAAATACATAGAAAAGAGAATAAAATAAAATTCTGCTGCAAGTTAGCAAACTGCTCATAATAAGTAAGCAAGATCCCATGAAATGCTTTTTTCCCATCGCAAGAACTAAAATGTAGAAATGTAACAGAACAAAAAAATTAAATCTGAAGTCTTACTAGAAGTTACCTTTAACTCTTTCTCAGTGGTCCATTTGTAATTGAAAATTGCAAAGAAAAAGGATGCAAATCCAGAGTAGTTTACAAATTAGATAAGTATGGTCCTGTGCATACAACCATAACTCTCTGTATAATGAGGTCTCCAACTTTGAAATACCAATAATTCTAAAAAAAGAGTTTATAAATATTTGTTTGCTAAATGCAATAGTTTTATAGAATAGTTTTCTAGAAATAAGCAGTTCTTTATTCTGATAGTCTTCATCCAACTAAACCAAGCATTTTAAAAACATCTTTAGCAAGTGTAAAAAGATTAATATACTTGTTTAGTAAAGCCTTTCTTTAAATGAAAAAAAGAAATAATTGCGTAGCTTTGTCACCCTTCTGTTTTCCCAGTTCATTCTGACAGTCTGGAATATTTCTTTAATAAATGCCAATTTTCAAATGGAAATTCAAGTCTATCTACTCATGATTTTATATTTCAAGTCTCTTTTTTGTACATAGCTGTAGAGAGTGAGATTTAGTAACGACGATTTTTCTGACAAAGTGTTTTGTAAATCTGTGGAGTTTTTCCTTGGAAAAGCTTCTGAAATTCTCCACCAAGATGGTATTTGAAGAAGTAATAAATCCTGGTAGTAGCCTTAGTAATTTTGACAAAATCAGATATTCAATAAAATCTGCAAAATTTAGTTCAGTGAGTGTAAACTACAATGGGAGAAAACTTAATGGTCCCCTTGGAATTTCAAATATCAGGCCTTTCATAATCATTGACATAAACTTAGGCTTCCATTTCCTTGAGTTTATTTTGTATTCCTGTAGGCACTGTATGTGGTTCTCCTTTTATTGTTATTTTTCTCACATTTGCACAGTATGCCATTATTGATTTTCATTGTTTTCTAAGGCTTTGCATCACAGTCTTGTTTATTGATTTGCTTTATAGATAAGTTTTCTAAACTGTTAGGCATTTTCACAACCTGCCCTTCTACCCTACCTACTACTTTGCTAGGAAAAAACTTCATAAGGTTTTCTAGAACATTACAAATTTGTCATTTTCTGTAAGACCAGTGATTGACTTTTTTCAACAGGTTTAATTTTAAAAGCAAAAAAGGGATGTCCTTTAATAATTCTTCTAATTTTAATGCGGCATTTAAATAATTTTCTTTTTAATAGAACTGTTAAAGTATTTTGGTGGATGTATTAGATAAACTAGTAATAAAAGCTACAACTGTACATGGCTAGTGCTATAAAATCTAAAAGAGAGAACCATGAGTAGCACTGACATGCATTACACTTACCTACATTTATCCACAACCTACTAATATATTAATAAGCTTGCACTTAAATATTTTCTGTTTCAGTTGAAGCAATTTCACTCATTTTTTTCTGTTGCATAAGACTGAAAAGATCTTCTAGCTCTTCTAATACAATCACATATGTTGCAGATGCTGCAGTGTTTAGCTGCTATTTTCATGAGCAACCATGATAAACTCAAATCTGCCTTCATCTAAATTACTTTATTTAACTGGTCACTGTTTTGCAGTATCAAAATGTCCTGTTGATAATTTGTATATAGTCTCATTGAGGTTTCATCTTTAGGTATCACACCAAAAGATTCTATGGCCTTGAAAACATAGTGTCTGCATAAAAGTTCTCTTAGAACTTGCTCTTACAAAATGCATAGATTTTTCTCAAATGAAGTGAAAAGTAATTTTACCTTTGAGATCAAGAATCAAAGGTCCTTATTAATACTATTAGAACTGCAAATAGGATGATTTGCCTCAAGCTAAAGAACATTGTTTGTGTTCTATTATGCCACTGTTGGAGTACTAACAGCAAGTATTTAAAAATGAGAATTAGTAGGAGTTTCAGTGTTAGATAGTGACTTTGTAAATTTCTTAGATTTTAACGAGTAGAATTAAGATCAAAATTCATTCCCTTATATTTATATGAAGTATGGTCTGGTTTTGCTTTCAGGTACACTAGCAGAACTCTGTGGTTTAGAAACTATTATGAATTTAGTCTGCTTCATGGAGATCTTTATATTAAAGACTGCTGAAACTGAAGAATAAAAAAGAAACTGGGCAGAAGTAATCATTTTGCTTGTTGTGTAATGAGGAATGCTCAAGTAATATTATGGAGACTATTCAAAGAGTATTTTAATTACTAAAGTTTGGAATACAAATTTAACAAGTAAAACTCCTTAGGCATTCAAATTATTCGATATGAGAATCCTACAGTATTTGACATCTAACGTATGAAATGTTTCTACATCTGTCTGAAAATGAAGTCAGACTATTTTCATGGTGTTAATCACTTTTATATACTACACACTATTCAATTTGTCACATGGAAGCTTGTGTTTTACAGTGTGTGGTAGATTTAAAATAGAAAAGAACTTTTCTTGGAAGGAGAAATGTATTAATTTCTACCAATTTTGCTACCGTGTAATTATCCTCTGGAATACTGTCTGAAAGGTAAAAAATGATAAATGGCTGTAATAGAGAGACATCACACATGAGAATGAAGGTTCAGAAGGGCTCATTCAACCTCCATTTTACCAGCAGTTTCTTTCAGTCACTCAGCATTACTGATTGATTCTTAGTATAATCTAGATAAATGGTTAAAATAATAACTTACAGTTTAAAGAGACTGGAAAGAGACGTTTAAAAAAAAGACATTTGCTTCTGCACTGTGGTATGATGTCTAGATGTGGAACAATTAGCAAAATACAAATAGTTATTAACAACTCAAATATATTTTCCATATTGAAAAATACTTGTCATCTTTCTTTTTCTAAAAAGCCAAATGCCGCTCCTACATTTTGCTTCATCTCATGTCTTATAAATTGCAAGGACCACAGATATGGTTCTGTTATTCATAAAGAATTATATTTGTGTGTCGTATTTTAAGCTGAACCCAGGACATTGTGAGAATCAATTACTGTGACAATGATACAGGGTTATTTTTTCTTACCCTCCTTGTCTCTCTTCACCACCTTGAGTAATAAACAGTGGAAAACATAATAATTTTCAACCCTTCTATAATTTACAAAAAATTACCATTCATCCAGGTTAAGTACTTGATTTGTAGTTGGATAAGGGGAGAGATAAAGACAGATGAGACCTGTTAATTTAAAATAATTGCTGGCACTGTGAAGATCCTAAGTATACCACTACCAGTTAAGGAGAATGAACATTATTTATGCTGAGCTTAGTGGCCTCTAAATCCTGCTCTGCAGGGAGGGTGACCTCTTTAATGCTCTAATAAGGTAGACGGGAGTTTTAGGAGGCATAGACCTGCCCATGTCATAGAATCATAGAATAGTTAGGGTTGGAAAGGACCTTAAGATCATCAAGTTCCAACCCCCCTGCCATGGGCAGGGACAACTTACGCTAAACCATATCACCCAAGGCCGCGTCCAGCCTGGTCTTGAACACTGCCAGGGATGGAGCATTCACAACCACCCTGAGCAACCTATTCCAGCGCCTCACCACCCTAACAGGAAAGAATTTCCTCCTTATATCCAATCTAAACTTCCCCTGTTTAAGTTTTAAGCCGCTACCCCTTGTCTTGTCACTACAGTCCCTAATGAAGAGTCCCTCCCCAGCATCCCTATAGGGCCCCTTCAGATACTGGAAGGCTGCTATGAGGTCTCCACTAAGCCTTCTCTTCTCCAGGCTGAACAGATCCAACTTCCTCAGCCTGTCTTCATATGGGAGGTGCTCCAGTCCCCTGATCATCCTCGTGGCCCTCCTCTGGACCTGTTCCAACAGATCCATGTCCTTTTTATGTTGAGGACACCAGAAGTGCACACAATACTCCAGGTGAGGTCTCACAGGAGCAGAGTAGAGGGGCAGTATCACTGCCTTCGACCTGCTGGTCACACTCCTTTTGATGCAGCCCAGGATGCGGTTGGCTTTCTGGGCTGCAAGCACCCACTGAAGCTGGCTCATGTTCATTTTCTCATCAACCAACACCCCCAAGTCCTTCTCTGCAGAGCTGCTCTGAATCTCTTCTCTGCCCAACCTGTAGCTGTTCCTGGGATTGCTCCGAGCCAGGTGTAGGAAGTTGCCCTTGTTATGGTTAAACTTCATGAGGTTGGCATCAGCCCACCTCACAAGCGTGTTGAGGTCCCTCTGGATGGAATTCCTTCCCTCCAGCATATCAAGTGAACCACATAGCTTGGTGTCATTGGCAAACTTGCTGAGGGTGCACTCAATCCCACTGTCCATGTCACCAACAAAGATGTTGAGCAAGACCGGTGCCAACACCGATCCCTGAGGGCCACCACTCGTTGCTGGTCTCCAGCCGGACATAGAACCATTGACCACAACTTTTTGTATGCAGCCATCCAGCCAGTTCTTTATCCGCTGAGCGGTCCATCCATCAAATTGATGTCTCTCCAATTTATGTCAGGGTGAATTGCTGAAGATCCATATCTGTTCTTAGGAGCAAGAAAATTTAGTCCAATCTTGTGCACACAGGGGGAGTCATTCTTCAGGAGTACTCGCTCTCTGAAGTTGAAATTTAGCTCCTCAGTGGGGCTGGCCACGTAGCAGTTGGTGCTGCTGACACCAGTTTCTGCTGCAGCAAACAATAGCCCCTGACAGCAGGCTGTCCTGTTTGTGACCAGTTGGGCAAAGAGTGAAGTCTTCCTTCTCCTACTGCAAGGGTTGGCTGCTTACCTTTGCATATCTCAGCTGAAATAGGGATTTGCTTTTCTAGGTATCACTCAGCAACTAGTGAGGGCTGTTTCAAACTCTTTTGGGGCTCCCTATTCCAATGAGAAGATCACCTTTGCCTGTACCTGTGCTTTTCCTTTTGGTTTGGCTGTAATAACTAAGAACTGTCAGTAGGGATGGCACAATTCATCATTTCTGTACAGCTAGAAACCTAGCTATATTGTTTTCAGCTGCATGAAGGGAAAATCAAACACATTCTCTTGGGTTATACTCTTCACCATAGTGCTTATGTGAAATAAATGTGTAGTGATCATTTGAAAATAATTCTCGCGGTACCTGAAAATCTAGGATAAATGTTTCACCCTCCTAGTTTTAATTTTTGCTGTTGCCAACATGCATCTTTTTCACTTCACCTCACTTAGTGTTCTATAGTCATTACATCATTGGTATGAACTGTGAACATCATAAACTAAAGAGCACTATGTCTCCTTGAAGGACAGTCTTCTCATTGTCATGTGTGTTTAACAACAGTGAAAATCTCTATTCTTCCCCCAAGTCACTAAATGACCTTGTTTAGGGGAAAATGTTGGAGCTTAAAGGTTAGTTTTTACATGCCTGTTTCACAAGTTATTTAGCAAGTATGCATGAGCCCATTTTGGCTAAGGCGGCGTGTGTTTGGTAGTTCAAGTTATGTGCTGTGGAGTTCAGATTCATTGGCACGTGTCTGATATGGTGGCATTACATATGAATGGTGAAGAGATGATAGATGGCATTGTCAGAAATAACTAGTGCTTTGGGGAATACGGTAGCATTTTTATTTTTAGAAACTTAATTTAAACATCTAGAAGGTAGATAAGGGTCTGTTTCTGAAACTCTATCTCAAGGCTGGCTAGACTCAAAGGAATTATTCATAAGATTAAGGATCTGTTGAATTTGCTTTACATTCGAGTGTCATATAACTAGAAAAAGCAAATTGGTTTCTTTACAAAAATATTGTGGGTTTCTGAGCCTATGAATTGCTGAACTTGTATCATGAAACAATAAATTATTTTAAATACAAGATAATTAGATACTGAGTGCTGTTTATTCCCTTGTGACAGAGCCAAGCCTTCTATTGGCCATTCCTGTATTGTATTCTCACAGTAATTTTCCAGTGTGATAACGTAACCGTGGTTTGGGTTTTGGTTTTTTGTTTGGGTTTGGTTTGGGTTTTTTTTTCTATATTATATTCTAGACAGTGTGAAATACTTTTCTATTGGGAACAGAAATCTTTATTTGCTAAACATAACTTATTTCACAAACAAGATTCTCAAGTAAAACTCAAGAAACTGTCCTCTGAAAGAGCTGCTCCAATCACCCTTTGAATAAAGACGATACTCTGCATCTGCTCTTTGATAGTTTGGAGCATAAAATAGTCACAGTTTCCTAAGCTTCAGCTCTAGAGAACCCTCATTCAAATATTCAGGGCTAAGTAGGCTGCTTCTCCAGCCAGAAAAACAACATCTTTGTGCATTTCTGGAAACGCATTGCAGTGTACTTTTTAAGTTGATCATTATATAATTTCAGCAGAATATTTTTAAACATGTTAATAACACATAAAATACCTTTAGTTTATATGAGTAATGTGGATGATCTACATATATCTCTAATTTTTACCCTTGTGCTTCTTCACATATATTTTTATCATGGTTTCTGTATGAAAAGCAAACAAGTTTAAGCTTGCCTTGTAACTGGTTTCTTTTCCTCATTAACTGCTCTTTGAAGAAAACAAATAAGGTCACGTTAAGCATTTATGGAATTGAAGTGTCCCTACCAATAATTTATACAGTTTGTACTTTGAATCTTAACCTGCAACACATGTTCAGCTTAACCTAAACTGATTAGTAAAGTTCTTTAAGGGTTTATGATTTATAGCTTAAGGACAAGGTCTTCTAGCTTATAGCTTTTCCTTAAAGGATATGACAAGAATTAATATAAACCAGGTTAATATTGATTGAAGTTTTTACACCATGCACTGAAAGGTTTTAACTAAACTTCCAAGTTATCATTTTACGTAGACTGGTGTGGTTTTGTAGAACAAGTTATCAGACCCTGCAGTCCCCTGAGCTGACAGAGTGTTACTATCAGACATGTAGCAGCAAGTATTTATCTAACAGTTGACTTATATTAGCCATTGGATCTCTTCTAGGGCCAATGGAGTTACCCAGAAAGATGAAAGACTTGTTGAAGAAGCAGAGAAAGTGAAGTTTGGTTAATGGGATCCTACAAAAAGAAAAACAAAAGAAGAAAAAAGAACCATAAAACAAAAGAAAAAAAAAACAAAACAAACAAAAAAAAAAACAACAAAAAAAAACAAATGTAGGAGTAGGTTAAGATTTTTATTTTTTTCATAGCAAAGCTACAGGGAATTGAGAAGGGTAAAGACCATATGCAGTATGTTGAAAGTACTTAAAAAATTTTACCTGCTTTTGGTATAAATGGAATAATTTGTTCCTTTGCAATTCTGAAGCTTACTTTTAACAATGTTTGTGGCATGATTGTCAAAGTGGTTACTTTTCATTAATTTATATTCAGCCTGATAGAAGACAAGAGGAATCTCTCATAATCTACTGGGCCACCTGATGACCAAAATTCTGAATTTGGAACCACTCCATCAATGTCTTATGGGCTGTTAAAATGTATATTCAGCCAGGCATTACATGTGGACAGCTAGCTAACAGGAGAATACAGGAACAATTGTCTACTGAAAGAAAACTTTTCTAAAGCCAAATTACTTGGTAAAACAACTCAAGTAGCTCCTAGAGAAAAGGCTTAAAGGATTTAATACAACTTAAGCCAATAATGTTCTACAGAAATTACTCTTACTTACCTAAAGGACTGAATACAAAGCGCTATCATTTCTGCTGCAGTTTTAACCATATGCTTAGTATTCCATAGAGAAAAAAAAAACAAGATTTTATCTCAACTTACATAAGGCTGTTCAAAAAATTTCAGCAAAATAGTCATTTTCTTGCTAACATTAATTATTTTTCTGCAAGTGTATTTCCTGTTTAGGGAAAAGGAAACAAGAAAGAAGAAACTGAAGAAATAAACTATTTCTTTAAAATAACAAATTTCTATGCAAAGCTAAGCAAGACCATCTTCTGAGGCTGTCTCTTGATCCCCATCAGAATGCTCTAATTTTAGGTCCAGATCATTTTATCAGAAGTAAGGAATTTTGATTGAAATGGTCTTTAAAAATACAATAGTCAAAATGGTTCAGCAATTTCTGGGAAAAAATTATATTGTTTCTCAATGGCACAAAAGTTAACTTGGAGTGAAAAAAACCAAACCAAACCAAACCAAACCAAACCACAAAAAAGCTACTAAGTGTGGAAGAGTTTCAGATGCCAGCAGGAAGAAAAGACTTTAGTGAAAGTAGCAGCAAGAGAAGACTTTAGTGAGGGCAAGATCTGTGGACCAAAATGGATAAAGCCTTGAGTAAGAACAGGGTCTATAAACTTACTTCTGTGAGAATCTAATGTTTGTTCCTACAGTGAATTGTGCCCTAGTACCAACACACCCTAGAGTCAAATGGAATTTTTATCATCTGTTACATCATAACTGCAAGTCTTGACCTCAAAAACACAAAAATTACCTTTCTATGGTTTCTTTCAGGGTTTGTTGGTGGTTTTTGTATGTGTGTTTTGTGAGTATGTCATAAAAAGACTGAAAATTATTGTTGTGACAAAGATCAAAAAGAGGTTTAGGTCCCCATGGAACATAAAATAAGTGAAAAAATTTGTTCAATTTATGATGCTTTTACTGGCTTGTGTGTGTGTGTGCAGAATATTCTGAAAATTACAAAAAGCTTCACCTGAAGAATCTCATGATACTACTTTTAAGCAGTTATATTTCCCCTGTTTTGTAGAAGAGGAAATGGAGATCCACAGTAAATAGAAACCATATTAAGTGAGCGATATTAAAGATCTTTATACTGTGCACAGTTTGAGATGTCTGCTTATCTCTTCCCGTCGGTAGAGACTGCACAGAAACATGAAAATTAAAAAAATCAGATTAAGTACATGTCATGCTTACCCAATTTGGATACCCAGCTTTTAGATAGAATATTTGATTATTTGAGAAACTATTCTTGTTATTTATAAGGGTTAAGATGGGGTTTTGTGGCACAGCACAAAGGGAAACCATGTGTCGTAATTCCTAGTCCTGTGTTACCATCACAGATACATCTGGTAGTATGAGTTATAACTGAATTATGAGAATAATTTCAGTTGTTATTCTCCATGCAGAATGAACAGTCTCCTTCATATACTCCTTCACTAAATAATGGATTTAAACTTCATTGTCACTACCTATGGGAAAGGTCTTCTCTGCAGTCATTTTTTCAGCTCTTTTCAGAAGAAATATGAGAAATCCTTTTACTCAAAAGAAGTCTAACAAAGAGGTTAGTAAAAATGCCAGTTCATTTCAAAGGGAAAGAGTAGAAAAGACACTGATTTTTAAAATTTATTTGTTTATTTTGCATCATAACTGGAGTAAAAAGATATTCTGGCTGTTGTATGTTCTTAGACACTGTCACTGCATTGTATTCACAGTCTTGATTGAATTTCACATTCTTTGAAAAAAAAAACAAAAAAACAAAACCACCACCAAAATACCCCAAATTTTCATTTTTCTGAAAAGGAGTCTGGTTTGGTTCACCTTGCATACTCTGGTGACAGAAGGAAATGCGACATGTACACAAAGTACATTTTATACACCATTTTTGTGCCAAGCTTCTGAACACTGGCTTGTATGGCTATATTTAGCTTTGTAGAATAAAGGCTTGAAAACTCACTGATATCTCACCAGTCTTCAAGAGAGCAGTGTGAATATTTGATTTGTCTGATGTCACTGGCTGACATAGGGCCTATTGACATGTTGAAGTTCTTTGTTTACTTCCATTAATGAGATGGCATGTATCTTTATGTGATAGGAAAGGGAGCAGAAGGTTTATATTCTTTGACACAAAGACAATAAAGCCAGACATCAAAAGGAGTGAGCCATGGGAGAACATGAAATAAGATGATAAAATGTATCTGCCGTCTTTCACAGAAAGAGGTGATGAAATTAACTAAGCATAATGAGCTGAAATGGTAGGAAGACAAAAATTAAGACTTGTAGCAGAGGTAATAGAAGGCTGAAGATTTCTTTGGAAATAAGGTAATTAACCTTAAGGCCATTCATTGTGCCATGAGATCCTTTTAAAATGTAGGGATCCTGTTCTTGTGTCTTTGCAGACACTGATATTGTTCCCAAGTACTTAGAAAATAAGACAGTACTTGTCAGGAGAGAGATACTATATAGATATTTAATATATCAAACCATTTGTTAAAAGAACCCTTAAATCTTTATCAGTAACAACAGTAAATGGAAGATAATCCCTTAACCCATCCCTGAATGAAACTGGCTGACTTTTCATGACCTTTGCTATAGAGTTAATGTTTGATGGAGCTATGAGAAGGAAAAGCAGGAAAGCTGTGAAGAAACAAAGTCACGTGAATGAATAAGGTAGATGAGACCAGTGATGATTATGGTTCATCTCCAGAGTTGGAGAAGTAACCATGTAAAAAAAAAAAAACACCAAAAAAAACAACCAGAAAAAAATCCTAAAGTAGATGTATGCAGATCAGATTTTAAAATTCCAAAGATCCTCAGACTGGAATGGGATTGCCTTTGTCATCCAATGCATAGTTCTGTACATAAGAAGAAAATATTCCTGAACCATTAAACACCCTTTTTTTTTGTCAGACTGTTGGGTCTGGCTAGAATGTAGTTAACTTTCCTTACAGCAGCCCTCATAGTGATGTGCTTTGTATTTGTAACTAGAGCAGTGTGGATAACACACCAATATTCTGGCTATAATGCTCACAAGCCATCAAGGCTGTCTTTTCAATGCCCCCAAGCCAAGGTCAACTCACCACGGACTGAGAATGGAGAAACTCATCTCAGGCAATATGGCAGTACAAACATCTAGGATAGGTAATTTTTATGTAGATAAATACAATTACTAATATTTTTCAGCAACCGTGCTTGCTTGTGGAGAAATATTGTGGCAATTCTACACATGAAGTGCTAGTGAGGTGCAGTACTGACCAGCAGCATTTTGGTCCCAGTAGATGGGAATCATCTTTTACTTGTGAATAAAACTGTGAATTTATTTTTCCTTTTCCTGCTTTTTTGAGTCCTTCCTCAACTGTTGTTGGTTGCTCTTTAATTTATTGTAGAGAGGTTAAGGAACACCAATGTGGCTTAACGTTGTCCAGGCTGTAGTTTGGGTATGTTTTCCTATCTACTTACACTTCTAAAAGCTGCCTAACAGCCTGATATTAATAGTAATGTATCAGCAAAATCAGAAAGATGTGTATTATATATTAGAATGCATCTAAAGCAACAAATACATTCTGTTTTCAGTTTATAAGTATTTTTAAATTGGCCTAGAGATTTTTTATTTTTTTTAGACCTAATAAAGAGTATGTTTCAATGGTTGAAAAATAAGAGTTACTAAACTACTGAAAGATCTCAAAAAATAACACTGCTAGTTAGGAATGCTTCTAAATAATGTTCTAAATAATAATATTTGCTATCTAAGGAGAAATTGCACTGATTGTATTCCATGAACTTAACCTAAGTAAATCAGAACCTATTTGATCATACTATGATTTCACATTTAAATGTCTTCAGCTTCCATGATGCACAAAAAAGACTGACTTCCAAAGAATGCAAAAGATATGGTGTTAATAGCCATCTTCCTCCCCTGAAAAATGGTGGAGTGCCAATCTCATTTAAGCAACATGAATGATACAGGTCTCTGCAATTTAAAAACAGCTTTAATTCAGATTTTATACAGATTTTTAGGACAGAGGAAAATATAAAGAATATTTGCTGTTCAGAATGAATTCACTTAAGCTATAACAAATATCTATAGATAAATTATAAATTTTTGATAGAAGACAGTTATTCAAAATCCTTCCTGAAGTATTCATAGGGATTTTGTGCTATAAAAATAACAAGTTGACATAAGGAGAAAATGCTTGCTCAAGTCTCCTCCAAAGGATAAAATATAGGCTCCCTGTAAACATCTTTGTGAGGTAATGAAGACCCTTCTTCATGATACAGGAGGAGGTAATTTCCAAGTCTATCCATTCCATTCCTGGAAAAGATCTGAGATGTTTGTCTTGTGGTATCTCTGGGTGGTGCACAACAGTCAGGCAGCCTTTTCTGATAAAAAGTCTTGGTTCTTGTGCCCTTTCTGCTAAAAGGGTACTGCTGAGTCAGAGATGAGAATTGGAGAATCTCATATCCTCTGCCTCTGCGTCTGATTAGATGCTGACATTTTTTCTGCTTGAAACTGGTTCAAACATGCCAACGGCCAAATTAATTCATTCATTTTTATAGGAACCTCTCATCTCATTTGTACTACTGTACGCACAGAGTAACTCCACTGGAATTGGTGTCTCAAAGGTTAAAATGTTTTTAATTAATCTGATCACCATTGCTGCCTGTAACATACAAATTGCTAAATGTCAGCTTGCATGGCTTCTGTGAGAATGCATCTCAGCAAAGTAATAAAAGGGGGATAATTTAATAATGGATTGCACGGGATATGATAGACAGTGAACTCAAATACATAGACTATTACTTTGATAATGCACTTTGGGTTTACCTGCAAGCAGTCTTCAGTAAAAACAAAACAACGCACAGGATTTAAACCATGTAAAATGAGGGATGTTTTTCTTAAACTTTTTTTTTGTGTGTTAACATGTACCTACACTGGCATGAAAACCAATGCAAGCACTCATTTTTCCAATTTGTGTGGCTACTGAACTGTTAAACCAGTGACAAAGTGTAGCTAGGAAACCCCAAAGTGAGAAATTTAATGACCCTTCATTCCCTTTCTGTATCACCAGTAAAGACTGACCTTCATTCTCTGAAATGTGCTTGGAATGGTTACCTTCATATTACAGGGATTTAGCATTCAAAAAACTAATCTGCTTGGTTTAATAATTTATTTTTAACAACGAGCATTCTTTGAAAAAACATAAATCAGAGTGAAGTCATTTGACTATACAAATATGTAACAATGTCAGTGTATGCTGAACAAGTTGCATGACTTCTGTATTACAAGTATAAATGCAAAAATGTTTACATGCATGTATCTCAGGTGTCAGTATTCCTGAAGAAGACTAGTCAGCTTGAGGAGCAGAGCTTGAGGAGCAGCTCTGAATGAGGACCAAGGAGCTCATGTTAGGCTTCTCAGAGGTTTGAAGTAAGGATATGATGCACTGGTCTCCTAAGAGGCTGTAAGGCTAGGCTGAGTTACTTACAATGTGTTTATGTGTTTATGAAAAAGTCAAGGTTGCCACACGTGGCTATTGTTGTAAAGAGGAGGGTTTGGTCTTTCTGCTTAACAGGGACTTCCCCCTTGCATGTTTCAGGTAAGCCACAGAATTTGCCTGTAGAAAGGAAGAGAGACTAAGACTTCGCAAAGACTGGTAAATTGGAGACTGCTCCATATTCTGTTATTATTAACACTGTAAGGTGTTTGGATAGTTTCTATATCATAATGCTATTCTTCTAATATGTAATAGTTTCAAATTAATTAATATTTTTGTATTCTATGGTATTATTTCAGCTTAAATACAAGTGCAAAAGAAGTTTTCTTATTAAGCCTTTTTGCCTCTCAACTTATTTTCCAGTCACACAGATAAACACCATTGAGCAAACACACATAAACTGCAATTTATAGAGGCCGATCTTTTCCAAAAGTAAAGGCGTTAGCAGAAAGCCTAACAGGTTTGTAGCCACACCCTAAGAAAAGCTAAAACTTCTGTCAAATCATTCTTGAAGTCACCTTCTATAGCCTTGTTTCATGTTACCTGGGACCATAAAAAACGATGAACATTTGTCAAAGGAGGCAGTCAATGAGCCAGAAACACTATACCTTCAGCAGTATCACTCTCACAATGTATTTGTCTTCGGTGCTAAACAGGAACAGTAACAGAAAATCAAGTCATCCCCCTTTTAATGCAAAAAGAGTGTTTTCTTGGTGTGAAGCTATGCTATACTTCAACAGGACAACATTTAATCCCATGACTGAAGTTTTTCACAGATTACTTTGGTTAATGTACACCTGCGGCCATTAAACTTTTGTAGTTAGAAAGGGAATTTCTAGTTCTGCCCAACAATATTTAGACCAGCACAGGAGTGGTATTTTTGGACATACCTCAAGATCCTTGTCACCTTTATTCCAGATCTGGTATCACATGAGAGCCTAGTGCAGCTCCCTTCTGTATCCAGGCTTCCTTCCTACAAATACCAGGGTACAGAGGAGATGGGGCAGTACATGCTTTAATCTACCTCCAGCACGGAGTCAATGTGAGCATATGAACTTGGCCATTGAGAAGAGTTTCCAGGCCCCACCTTTTGGATGTAACTTTAATATTTTGCAGTCAAGCTCAGATTTTGCACTTGAACCCAAAGCAACATGTTTATGCGCATCCAGATCCCAAGGACAGTACTTTCATCATAAAATTGCATTATTTCAAACTGAGTGAGCACATCCTATTCCCCTTCTCTTTACTATCTCATCTCCTGTGGCCCCAAAAATGATTTTTTAGCCCCCCACTAATGTCTACTAAAAAAAAAGAGGGTATGAACTGCATGAAAAAAATGTGAGCTCTGTTTTAAATCAGCATCTCTGACCTTTGCTAATCACAAAGTGTAGGATCTATTGCACTGTAGATTTATAGGCTATGTTAAGATTTTGCTGACAAAGGTCACAAAAGTTCTAAAGTGGTGTGACTGATATTTGTTGATGTACACAACATAGTTTAATTTCAGAAGTCAAGTTTGAAAAATTTTGTAAGGCACAGGTTTATTTGCCATGCAGTTAACGTTCAGCAAAAGCCCAAATAAGAATCAAGTTGTCTGTTCCTATTATACTGGGATCACAATTCACAGGTTTGGATTTCTTCGTCCTCGTATTAATTTTATAGCAACATAACTCCACTGGTTTTTATTGGCTACTCAAACATGAAAGGAATGAGATGTAGCTCTGTAGAGTTTTTTGTAAGGCAAGGTGTTGGCTCTCCTTTACCTTACAAGCACACTGCTCAAACAGAAACGGTAAGTATAAAACCAGCAAAACAATCATTTTTCCACACAACCTGAAAGCTAGTCACAAGTTGAGGTGAAAGCCAGAGGTGGCTCTTTGGAAGTCACTCCTTTAGAGGGATAAAGATTCCCTCAGTGGTTTATTTTATTCAACTTTTTTGAAAAGCAAAATGCTCTTTTAAAGAGTTTTAAGAAAAAAAATAAAAAAAGCTGTAGCTCCCACTTTGCTCTTTTGAAATTGATAGGAAGAAACAAAAATTTAGATATTAATTTAATATTAAGAGGTTTATTCTTTGTTCCCTTGCGGGCAAAAAAATTATGACATCTTATGTCCCTATATTAATGATTCTACAAAAAATAAAATTTATTTTCATATATCCCTGGTTGATCTGAAGGTATCTGAAGGGGACAAAGTTAAAAGAACTAAAAATGAAAATGCAAAGTGAAATCTACCAATGGGATACAGGAGTGCTAACGAAAGTCAGGTGGATAAAACTCTCACGAAACTCATGAGTTTGTCTTTATTGCCACAGTCAACACAACCATACAATAGTAAACCAACAGTTTAAATCTCTGCCTGGAATAAAGGAACTCTTCTTTGGCTAGCTTTAACTTTTGTGAGATTTCAGTTCAGATCTGCTTTTCAAAAAACTTGAACTGGAAAGGATAGATGGCTCTTTGACAGAGTGATAGCAAGGTGGAATCTGACAGGTTCCCAGCCCCATGGCAATCGAGTTGCAGCACCTTGTCATTCGTATCTTCCCAGTATTCAGCCACCTCCTGCTTTATTGTTTAGTTCTCTGAGAGCTGATTAAAGTTTGAACAGTAAGGTACAGAAGGATGTTGCCTGACTTTTCACCTAACCTCTTGGTGAATTCTGCTTTTGATCACCAGTTGTCAGAAACTGTAGAGCCAACAAGAGTCCAGATGTAATGAGAAGTGATTTTCTAACTATTGCTCCAAACCCAAATTTTGGCCCGAGAAAACACTAACTTCTTAAATATTTATAATACAGCCAGAATAAATATGAAGTAAAGGAGCAAGTACATCTTTTAATGACTTTCTGCTCTCACGGGAAAAAAAAAAACAACAAACCCAAACTATTGAAAACACCACCCTTGATAGCTGTACTCTTTCCTTTCAGAAAAAACATCAGAGACTAGAGAGTACAGCTTATGGTGTTGAGGCTGTGGGAAGAGGCTACTGATATTTATTATTTAAATATGAACTGTCTCACAATACAAAAAATACGAATGAGAAAGCCCCAAAATCAAGAGAGCTGTGGTATTCTGAGGATCAGCCCATAGCATTAAACTTTGATGTCACTTATGACGAAGTAATGCTACAAAGACAGCTTTTGTACTATGGTTTAAATGCAAACCTGTCAGCTGTAGCTACTACACAAGTGTATCAGTTGTAACAGGGTTAATAGGAAAGGTGCATTTAATTTTTAATAGCATTATCAGCCTGCTGTGGCATGCATCTAGCTGAACTACAGAGACAGTGTTACATCAAACTGTGTCAGGCTAGTTGCATCTAATACAATTCATAATATGTTTGTCTTATGTTTCACTTAATAGTAAGTTTTCTGTAAAAATTCTTCATCTCTTGGTTCTTATTTTTATGAGTAGCCCCAGGAGGCTTGGGCTGTAGCATCATAGACGGCCAGGTGACAACAAGTTTTGAAGTTGTATTTCCTCAGGCTGTTAGTTCACCTTAAGCATTTTTTCTTAGTAACTAACTGAAGTTCAGGCTGTGATTAACAGGATGGTGATAAATTCACAAACAAGAAAAAGTATATAAAGAAAGATGTTTTTGCTATTTTTTAATGATTTCTTTGTCCTCAAAACCAGAGAGTATAATCTTCAATGTACTTTATGCAGGCCTGGAGCTTAAAGTGGCAAAGTTGTTCTATGCTTTGTTAAAATTTATTTTTGTCGTTCTTCTCCTTTGAGGGTACTCTGACAATGAACCAGACCATTTTGACTTAGGATTTCAAATACTGCAATACATTTTGAAGAGGGCAACACTTAAAGAGAAGTCACAAGCCGCATCTACAAAATATTTAGACAGTGGCTGCTCATTTGCCAGGTTGGATGAGTAAGAAGGAATGAATTACATAAAACTCCAGTATTTACACTGGCTTCCCCTTCTTTTCTGGGTACAATTCAACTGATTTCATTTTATCTAGCCTTACAGAGGATTAAAAGGGGATTAAGAGGATGAACAAGTCAGTTGATGGAAGTTTGCCATTAATTTCAATATGGCCAGGATTTCACCTCCACTGAGTGCCCTCTGTAATCAGAAAAATGTGCCTCTTCTTGGGTCCGTTAAAAAGGACAGGATTGAAAGGATTAAGTTTTTGCAGTTAAGCAGTTAGTTGTCTAGAAGTACTAAACTGAACAGCAGATAATGACACCATTCCTCCCCTCCTTGTGAATATGTGAATATCAGAGAAGCCTATGACTGTGTAACTGTGCACAGGCTGGCCTGGTATGCAGGAGGGAAAGGAGTAGTGGGACACACAAACACGGAAACAAAGAAGAGATGCCCCTTGCAATTAGCACCTTCATTCCATAGGGGAAACCCCAGCCCAAGTTAGTGCCTGAGTAGGAGTCCCTGGGCTATAACAAGGGCAAGTGCTGAAATAGCATACCTGATAAAATTGCAGGAAGGAGAGATAGCAGAGAAGTATAAGAGAGAACAGAGTAATTATGAATGATCCAAACAGCTAAAATCCTTCTGTCTCTTGTAGGACATGGCGCTGCTCACCTCTTGACAGCTGCTAAATGCAAGGATTTGTCATCCCAGAAGCAGAGAGATCAGAGCAACCTCCTTCTCCACTTGCTGAAAAGCAAGAGTTCTGTTCTTATGTAGAGTGAAGACATGGCTGCCAGGAAAACTTCATGGGTGGTCTAAACTCATGCTTCTGAAGGGCAGCATAATCCTCATGTCAGTCGTTAAATTTAACTATTTCAGTTTGGCAGCCTAAAGAAACTATTTTTTTTCAAACTGGCAGAGAATTTTCTTCATGATGTTTCCAAAAAGAGGGTCTATATTTCTGTTTATAGAAAGCACATAAATCTTGATTGTACTGAACTTCCAAAGAGAGAAGTTATAACATTATTTAATTAAAAGGGCTGGCACTCATCATCATCATGGCTTGACTTTGCGAAAGAAGATTTAGGAAGGGCTTTACCCACGCTTACTACAAGTGCGCTGATGACTAAAAAGGCCAATGTGGGATAGGCAAATCCGGTTGCAAAAAGCACAGTGAAAGGTCTCCTTGGGTGGTATAGGTGGGCCTATATATGTTGTCTTTTCTCCTCGAGACTAGTTCTGCATGAGTTCTCAAAGGAGGCAACGGCATTATGTATGGTGTGTTTCCAAGTCTCCCGATTGGAGGCCAAGCTGAACCACTGATGATAGTCAGTATGGCCAAGGCTAAGGTATTGTTTCAGGGAGTTCTTATATCTCTTCTTTGGGGCACTTCTCTTGTGGCAGCCGGTGGCAAGTTCACTGTAAAGCACAGTCTCAGGGAGGTGATGAATCTTCATCCTAGAGACATGCCCTGCCCAGGGCAGCTGCAGTTTCTGCAATGTGGCCTTGATACTGGTGACCCGTGCCTGTTCAAGGACAGTAACATTTGACGCATAGTCAGTCCAACTGATGTTTAGAATTGACACACTTTGTCTGACCCTTCAGTTGAGACCTGTCTGGCATGGGAGACCCTGCTGGAGGCATGTGCCACTACAAGGGCATGCAAGCTCTTTCCCCATGACAAGGGGGTGTCTGTGAAAGAGAGGGCTAGCACTAACTTATAGAGAAGAGCCTTTTTTATCTGATTGGAATATTAGTTTTATTCCCTTTTTATTTGGCTTTCATTTTGTTGTGAAATGTTCACTTTCCACTTGATTTGTGCAATATTAGTTTTGTGAGGAAACATCCTGGTGTCGGGGAGAACTAAGATATTGCTTTAGCAAGAAGGCAGGGAGAAAAACTAGTTCATTCATTTATGCTTTATAAAGGAGCAGGAGTCTAATTTTTATTCATTACATAACTAAAGAACGATACCTAAAGTGAATATACTGATGGGTTAGTTGTCTTTACTTGTATAGTAATAAATTAAAACCTAATTTTTATGTCCATTAATGGAAATGAAGGTAAATGTTATTTCAAATTCATAGCGACCTCTTAATGCTTTGTTGCAGTTTTCTCTCTTTGATTATGTATGAACATTTCCTTTTAATGCAAAGCGTTAATTAATTCATTAGAAAAACATTACTATTCCATTGAAGATAAATATATTTGTCTTTAAAAAAGCTTTATAATCATATTATTTAAGCTTCTCCAGATATATGGTGTGTAACATAAGTTCTCATACTTTTCTAACTCATTTTCTGTAAATGGATTCAAAATCTTAGTGTTTTTCCAGTCCCATGATTCTCAAATTTAATTGTCTTTCTTGATAAATCTAAGATGAATCCCTTTGTCTAATCACGGCATTCTTTGTTTGCTTCATCATATTTGAAGAAAGTAAACATGACTACCAAGGCAAGTTATTGCTGCAGGTCTCACAGCCTCTGCCTGTGGTGCCTGTTTCGACAAACTTAATTTGACACATATTTTTCAGAAATTATTCTTGTGATTTTTCATAAGTTTTTTAAGTACTGATCAAGGGTTAGATTAAATAAAAACTCTAACTGGTTAAATATAAAGAAGGATTTTAAAAAATATGGCAATGAGATAGGCATACACCCTCCATAACAGTGTTAGGAATTACAGAGAGAACCTCTGTATAGCTGTATGGATAGGTATCTGAACACGTTTGAAAATCTAGGTGGCACACTAAGCCAGCAAACTCTCACATCCCAAAGTCTTTTTCTGAAAATGAGACTAAGCCCAGATCCACATCATCAGTTTTTCTCGACCTCAGTGAAAAAAAAAATCAAAAACCCTCACAGGTAAACATATATGGTAAAGGTTAGTCAAGTCGCATTGGTTTTGCCAGGAGAACTTAATCAGACTTTTGCCAGTGAAGTATCTCAATATCTCTGTGGTGATGGACCTTACAGACTTCATGAAAAACTGGTTTGGGGAACCTTTGTAAATTATGCTAATGGTTGGTGGGCATAAATGTGCAGTTTCTGTAGCTTTCTTAGTCAGAGAATCATAGAATCGTAGAATGGTTAGGTTTGGAAAAGATCTTAAGATCATCTAATTCCAGCCCTCCTGCCACGGGCAGGGACACCTCCCACTAGACCCTGTCACCAAAGGCCCTGTCCAAGTACATAAGCTTCCATAAAACAGATTGAAGGCATCTACACAACCCTGCAATATTCACATGGTCTTATAACATTACCTTGACTCTGCTATGCAAAATTAGTCAGCTTCTTTATCTTTTTTTATATTAGCAGTGGAGATATTTGACCTAACTTTCACAAGGTAAAAGAAAGCCTATTTATTAAGACCCTAAAGCTCAACAGCTTTTACTTTGAGTTTTGTAAAGGAAATGAACTTGAGTGAGGAAGGAAAATGCATCCTGGAAATATTCAGATATTAAATTAGTAATGTAAAGAGGACTTTTTTCTGTCGCTACAGACTGCAGGAAGACAGAGAAGGGGCAAGAGTTTGAAAGAAACAGCCGTATCTGTTTCATAAGGTCTATCCCTCTAAATACCATAAGAGTTATGAGAATGGAGCCATGATAGAAACAGGCCATCAGCACATAATTCTGTCTTGTTCATTGAAGTCAGGAGAAAATAGCCAGCACGTTGTGTAATAAATACGTTAAAAACCCTGACAAAATCACATTAGACAAATGCATTACAGGGAGGGAAGTGATTTGAATTTTGCATTATCATGGAAAAAAATGCTATCTTGCTTCTCATCCAGTCACATAATGCACTGGTATTGACAATGTTGACAAGTAATGTTGGAGTCTTTACAAAAATCCGTCTTGTAACTCACTGGATCTTACATCTGCAAGCAGCTGCACATTAAGACAAGTCAGAGAGTTCTGCCATGCCTCTATAGAAGTCTCAAAGTCACAGCTCCATGTATTATTTAAGAAAATGAATGGGCTGCAGTAAAACATGAAAATAACTCCATCTGGATACACTTAATATAATAAATCGTATGAGCTCTGAGGGTTTTATTTTTGGAGCGTGATGTCATTGGAACCCTTCAAAATTATTTTGCTATATCTATTATTCTGTATATTAACAGAGAAACACCTGTCATTATGATGAATATTCTGAGAGTATTCAAATTAATGGCTTGTGAAAGTATAGCCAAAAATTCTTGGCATTAACCACAACTCATTACTGGGGTTCAGCATCCTGATCAACATTTAATGAATTATGAGCAAATTTAAGTGACCGTTCATCATCTCACATTGACAGGAATGCTAAATCTTTGACAGAAGAGCGAAACAGACTTAATGACAAGCATTGCCATTGCTGAAGACCCTTCTAGCCCATGAACAATTCACCACAGCATTTAAAATATGGAAAACTGTGACAGGCATTCTGACCTGCAACCAAACAGTTGTTCTAATTCTAGTTGTTCTAAGTATAGGAAAGATACTGAAGGGCAAAGTGGAAGTGTTAGAAACTTTATTTCACTAATATTCAACATGTTCATATGATAGAAATAAATTAATTTGAGAGGAAATGAGATTAGTTTCCCCACAAAAAAATAGATCATTTCTATCCAGCCTACATTCAATTTACTTTATTAAGGCATTCTCTCCTCAGTTTGAATCTCTTTTTTGTCTTTCCTTTCACATTCATGCCTTCTTTAATCATGTATGAAACATCAAAATTTTTTTTTATTTTATAACCTTACTGTGTTTTTCTTTTTCAAGACAAATAGTAGGTTTCCATGGCTTATTTCTGTTATTTAAATAGTTATTGGCTTCCTCTCTGCACAAATCTTTTGGAACACTCAAGTGCAGGAATTTGCACTTGGAACAAATGCTCACAAACGAGTTCAGCACTTGTTTTCATTCAGGTTTATGTCTATAGCCTATAATACTAGATTAAGGCTAGACAGACATCTCAGTACAGATAAAAAGGTTCAAAAGCTCTTATGCAATCTCTTGACATGTAGTGATTTTTATGCGTATTGCTTATATATATCATAAAACTTTTTAATGCATAAGTTTTGAGTTTATATCTTTACTGGAAAAACATAAGTGAGCCAAACTCAGAATGCAGTTACCTTGATATTATTGAAGCCAATCTCTCAAACTTGAAAATTTGCAATGGCAGTGATTTCTATATCAGTGATTATGATTATGAATGATCTAAGTCCTATCCAAATTCCAGTGTATTCACACTTTGTATATCCTCCTTGAATCCTAAAAAAACATTTTTCTAATGCAATATCTGAAGCTTATTCCTCATTAGTCCCACTGGAACTAATCCAATAGAAATTTTAATTTATGTATTTCCTTAACAATATTGCAAACGAAACCGTGACCTTCCTACAAGAAAGTCTTTACTAAAACTTAAAACATGCAAGAAGAAGGCTGAAGTATACTGTAAAGTGTTGACTTGTATGCATATTTATTTGCACAGCTCTTAAAAGCATAGGAAGCACCATTCAGGATGAGATGGTCTAGCCAAAAAAGCCTTCATGAGGGGCTAGCAAAAGAGAGGTAAAACAGTGCTAATTCCTCTTATTCCTTTCTGCTAGTAATATGTACTTTAAGAACATGTTTATGAGAGACCTTAAATGTTTCTTCTCTCCCAAATTTGTTTTCTACCATTTAAACTCATCTAAATGTTTGGAATACACAATACCTTTTGGCAATGACTCTCCATGAAATAATTAAATGTTCATTTGTAACCTGCTGCTTTATCAATTCCTGTGACACCCTCTTTTTCCTGCATTATGTGGACAGTGATTAATGCTTAAATTCTCTTTATTTTCTTTATGCTATTTGTAATTTTATAGCCTTTTAATTTTCTTTTCCTTCAATCTTTTTTTTGAGGCAGGCCTTTACAGGCAAATTTCCTAATGCAAAATCAGGGAATACCTTTTCCAGCTTGAATGGTTTTGTTTGGATGTAACAGAACAGTGTGGAAATAGATCACTATGTCTAGGTTGGCAATACAGGAGAAAATTTCTTAATGCTAGACTCTTTTTTTATTTTTTGGCTATGAGCAATCAAAGCTCTGTCTTTGTAATGTACTATTGGGTTTGACATTGTATAACTATTACTCTATTACTGCCATCTACTGCACTGTGAAGCTCTTTCTTGTTAAGGGCGTACATCATGTCAACCTGAGGAGGCTGCCATAGATTTGTTAAAATACCCATTACTGCTTATTGCATGGAAAAGCATGTGGGCCATAATGTTTTATTTAGCAAAATTATCTCACAGGTACCTGGGGTTTGGACAAGATGCTTAAAGAGGAAGATTTGCTTGCTGACAAATATTCTTCCTTTTTTGTGTGTGCATTAAATTAATGGGAACCATATGGCGAAGTACAGAAAAAAACCTGTGTTAATGTCCCTTGCTAACTACAGCCACCTGTTATAATGGCCAGACTAATAGCAGGCCTGTTGGTGGTTGCTATTAACATATTCAGAGCCACTCTTGGCTTTTTTTTGGCAGCCAAATACAATGGTACATCACTCTTCTCAAAACTGAAAATCCTGTAGTTAGCTGTTTTACAGATCCCAAAGGCCAACACATAACCAATATGGGGCATTCCTACTTAAAATTTTATTTGCTTTATTGTTCAACAACTCTATGATAAAGTACAGTTTGTTTTTGTGTATCTATGCCACTCTGCTAAGGAAGCTCATGCCCAGTAATAGTCACATGAATGTGTCATTGTGGTGGGTTCTTTCCACTACCATCATGTCTCACCTTCTTCTCATTCTCTGTGTCCTGTCCTCTGTGATCATGCCTCAGCTCATTTGATTCTCTAATTTCAGTTTGTTTGTCAACATTCCTAAAAGTAGTACAAGTGGATCCACTGGTAAATTAATAATTGGGACCTACTGAAAATGTGAACTCATCCTTTATAATCACATATGTTCCATCAGTCTTGTTCTTGTGATAAATAGGCTGCAAAATAATTCTATGTAATGAATTTCATATCCTAGTTTATTATTTTTAATGTAAGCAACAGCCTCTGCCATGTGTTGAAACAGTAAATGTTTCACTATCAGATTTTAAAGTCACGGGACTGAATCTGTGAATGAAAAGGGTAAAACCAGTTTACAACTCTTTTCCTGCTTGGTTGCTTCTGCTCCTTAAAAATCTACCAAAATATATTTTGAAAAAAAAAGAAAAAGAAAAAGGAACAAGCTAAGACTTTTTAAAACTAGCAGGGTCAAGAGTGTGGTTAGATTATAGCCTTACTGCCATATACACTATACCGGTAAGCAGTGGCAGTCAGTACTGGATCCAGCTGAAGAGAGGAGGAAGAGACTGAGAACATCCCAAGTTTCTTGAGGAGATGTTAGCTGGACAGATCGCTTGGTAAAATGCATTCTTAACACTCAAGCCAAGAAAATACTCACTTTCACGAGGAATAAAATGAGATTGTAACATACTTAGCCCTAAAAATTTGCTGCTGTGCTTCTGGAGATGAATACACCACTGTTGAACTGACCCAGTGTGGCTGTTTTCATGATTCCCACTTCATGCTCTGGTCTTCAAGAGCAGAGTTCACATAGGGAAAGGAGCATTCTTACTATTCAATATATATCAGAGTAAAACCCTGCATCTAATGGCCTATCAGTTCAACATTTGGAGACCAGGAGGATACCACTTAAACAATCATAAAAATAATTATTGGTCACAAATACCTCTTAATTTTGATTTTTTTAAAATGCTGAAAGGGCAGAGAAACATCAGCCATCAGAGTGGGACTGGCAACTCTGCAAAGGTTCCCAGTAGCCCTGAGTGAATTGATCAGCTTAGGTTTGGAAGACCCATAACTTCATTTAATTAAACCATACCTCAGTAGGTAAACCCATGTAAGAATACACAGAGGAAGAAGGGAATTTCTAACAGCAGCCGTATCACCCTAAATTGTTTATACATTTTATATCTGATGTAAGAAAGAGAGAGAGAGATTTAGGGACACTGACAGGAATCTAGGTTTTCTACCTCCAGCCATCTCTTTTCACTTTGAAACTTGAGCAACTTTCTCCCTTGCAAATTCTGCTGGCTGGAGGGATCATATTTTTGGCAAGACTGATTGTGAGGTAATTTTCTACATAAATAGGAGCTTAACCCCAGAGTTAAGGAAGTTTGTTTGCTTGTTTTGTTGTTGTTTTTTTTTTATTTTGGTCTTTTTTTTTAACATGAATAGGTTTTGGATAAAATTAAAAAAATATATTTAATCTTGTTGGAGATAATTTTGTTCAGATTTTCAGTGTTAATTATTGGCTGCCTTTGTTCTCTCTTCAGTATGCTGGAGATTGCAAATATCTTTTCTTGGCATGTAATTCTTGCCTTTTAATGGACAGAGTTGTTAGATGCTTGACTCAGGCATGTAAATTCCACTCAGTAATAAATATCCCTGGGCTATGACCCCTTTTTAGAGCTGTCCCTCTGTTCATACCAGTACTATTGCACTACCTTAGAGAGTTATTATGACTATAAATACATTCAAGACTGTGAATTGCTCAGATAATAATAAGAGCTGCACAATAGAATAGGTATCTAGGGGAGAACCAGATGAAATAATTTGGCTGACATTTTTTTATGCAATAAAAATAAATTAATACCTCTTTATTGACACTGAAATTTTCTGAATTAATTTCAGATCATTGAAGTGTTTGTATTATGGAAAGATACAAAGCAGGAAAACTCAAACTTTTCTTTTTGTCATTTTCAATTGGAATGTCTAATTTATTCTTAGGTTGAGAAGTTTCAGCACTGTTTGAGCCAAAAAAAGGGTAACAAAGTGTCTTCATCTGACTGTTTTTGTTTTCTTCAGCTTCTCAGTTTTCCATATTTTTGCATTTATCTGTAACAAAATTTTTCTTTTAATTTTTTATGAACTGCTGGGGAGCACTCTGTGTCTGACATCACCTGGCAGTTGTGCTGTGTAACTTGTTGCTCTCCTTAAGGTCTATTACCTTCTCTGTTTTCAAGCTTGTGTATTTATGACAACATAAGATAACTAACGACAGATAATTGAGAAGAAAGAGTGAAATGTCCCCTATGCTTATGAGAGTTTATAATATTATATTCCTGTTCCAAACAAAATTCCCTAAAGAGCACTTCATATAAGACAATTATAAGCTGATTTATTTATAAGTGAAACTGAGTTCCTAAGGTAGTTTATCAACAGTTATAAATATAAAAATATGGTAGCTACCAATGCTATAATTTTTTCTCCAAAGACATCATTTATAGTTTTAATTATTGTTATAAATTCAGTTCTGCTTTTTTTTATGTATAAACAGAGTATTTTAACATATAATATTTTCTTCATATATTGCAATATTTTTACATGGTTTAGTTTTAAATGTATATTTCCACCTTTTTTTCATGATCAACCTTGTGTATGCAGGCAGAGACTATTATTACTGCTTTCAATTTCTTTGCTATTTGCTTAATAGCAGGTTTCAGTTGATGTGACCTTTTACTTGATAAAAAGAAACTAGAGCATCAATGAATTGCTATCATCAATAGGATACAATTAACCAGGCAATGATTTAATGAAAGAATAATGTCAGAAGAACTGTGTTGGAAAAGCTATTTGAAGACAATTTTATGCAAAAAGCATATGCAGAAGCTAGTGATTTCATTAGCATAGTGCTTAGGAGTTGACAGCATCCTTGATTTTCTTCTCTTTTCTCTAATTTTATGCTTAAGTGATCATTGAGGTAAGTGATGTGGAAGAGAGAAGTACTTCTCCTTTGTCTTTGTAAGATGAAGCAAAACATTTAACAATTAAAAGGAAGCTTCAGTCATCTGCCTTCCCAAATTACTGTACTTGCCAAATAATGAAAGCTGTGACCCCCACTAAATGCAGCATGATCTTTTCTCACATGCTAGGTAGTACCTGAGCCAAACAATTCTAAGAAGGCAATGAAAGATGTCCTGAGCACGGGTTTTAAGGGCATTATTTTTTAAGCTGCATTACCTTTTTTTTGAATAAAACAGTTTGAAGAAAGTAACCAAGGGTGTCCTGAAAAACAAAACTATATTGTTTGCCAAAAGCTTTGTTATGTAAGTATATCTCATATAAGCTTTCACTTTCTCCCACTTTTTTACTCATTTTCTATCTCATCTGTAATGTGACTGTCATTTATATTGCAAACATCTCCTCATGTTCAGCTAGAAAGACTTAATGTCCCATCCCACCAAAATAAAAGTCAACTGGACCAACAACTCATCAAACATCATCTGTTCCTTATTCAAATTTTCAAAATAATAAACATCTATCATTAAATCAACTGTTCATTTGTCAACTCTTCTTCAGAAATATTTCCTGCTAATTTTGTATTGTCATATGTGCTGGTTTTACATTTCAAGGCTTTGGTAGCAGAGGAGCTACAGGGGTGGCTTCTGAGAGAAGCTTCCAGAAGCTTCCCCTATGTTCTATTGAGCCAATGCTAGCGGGTCCAAGACAGACCCACCACTTCCAAGGCCAAGCCCATCACAACAGTGGTAGTGCCTCTAGGTAACAGTCAAGAAAAGGAAAACGTTACTGCACAGGAGAAATTGCAGGCAGAGAGAGGAATGAAAATATTTCATTGGTCTGAAAGAAAGAGGTTGTCTCTGCTGTAAAGCATAATGGAAACATGAAGATGAAGAAGCAGATGAAATGATCAGTAAAACTAGCTCCAGTAATTATTTCAAAAGCCAAGCTGCAGAAAATTGCACTCAAAGTATTAAAATGGTTTTTGAATAAGGGTAAGTTCAGGAAACTCTAGCTGGCTTTAGCAGAAATAGAAGTAAATATTAGTAGAATAACAAATAGAAGTAGAATATTATTAAATAGGACTTACTAGCGTGCTAGAAAAGAATGCTGTTAACCAGCAAAGTTTCTTTCCCCTGTAAAGGTATTAGGCCCATTCTTGGCATTCAGAGCATGGTGGCTTTAAAATCCACATTTCAGACTTCCTAATCTGTACAAAAATACACAGACAAGAAATATTGGGAAAAAATGTATGAGCAAGCTATCTCCAGACAACCACCTAATATGTGTTATTTTGCTCCTTATATTCTGAGATAATGGCTCGACTTGAAGTTGAATTAAGAGTTCTGTTTGGAGTCTCCCAACTATTATACTGCTCACTCTTGAAATACCTGGTGTAGTATCAGAAAAAAATGAGTTTGTATGAGCTTTTTTTTGAAAATGGTTTTGTCTTATATTTTGACAAATCTTGTTCTCTATCCTTTTGTTTGTCTTTATTTTTCTCCTCCTAGCCCTAGTTCTGTACCAATGTGAGCTATTTGTTTCACCTACAGGACGCATGATTTTACGTAATTTCTAAAGAATCATCTAGAGTCTAGTTTACTAACTTACTTTAAATGATAGATTCTTATATTCTCTTTATTTTTTTGTTCTCTTTTACCCTTTACTACTCTGTATGACATAAGAACTATTGATATGTTATTGATAATTCATTAAGGCCTGAGAAATATCTTCACAATTCTGCTTTCCAGATAAAGCTGCAGATAAAAGACTCAGATAAATTATTAAAATGGACAATTTATTCTGGTTTACACTGAAAGCTTTTTTAGTTGTTGCTGTTAATCTATCATGTTTCCATGATAAATTAACATCATTCAGCTGGAGTTTTATACTGGACACCATATGAAATAATCAACTTCTTACAGGAAGATATATTTTGGCATTATGTTGATATTTGCAAAGTATCAGTAACCAGCACAACTAACACAGGCCAAGGAATCATTAAAATTAAGTATTCACCACATTACTAAAGAAAAAAAAGCACAGTAACCAATTATTCTTTTATATTGCAGTTACAGTGTCGTGTCTTGGTGTCAGGTGAATTATCCTTTATTTATGACTAAAAAAGAAGGAAGAAATTTCTAGTGTGTGAAAAGTTCAGGAGGAGAAGGATACACTTTTACTTCCCAAATTTAGGGATGTCTAAGTTGAGAGAGTAGTCTCCATAGACACCTACATAATCAACCATGAGAGAGAAAGTATGCAACAGTAGGTCATTCAGAGCAGGGTATTAAATAGATGTCTCAAGATTACACCATTTTCTTTCATTTTTCCAATCTAATTAATATATATATTATATATATATACATGAAGTAAAGCGACTCCATTTTAATTATGGTGGGCTTTTTTCTTTCCAGTACTGTAACTTAAATATGATAATATTCCTTACTGTTTGTTTGTAGTCCAGTAAGAGAGGAAGACAGGCTAATCCCACATAAATTTTTACCACATTAGGATCCAGGGTCTCTCTATTAAAACTGTACATTCTGGATGACCTGGAAGAACAGCATGTTACTGAAGTGGAATATAAATTCCAAATTAAAAAAAAAAAAAAAAAAAGCAAGGGGACATTTAGTTATAAAATATGCTTCTGGCAAAATAAGCTTCCAATTTGCTTATGTTTCTTCATTCTCTGGAAAACCTGCAAAAATGAGATAACCCTTAATCCAAAACACATTCTCTTTATTTACTCTCACTGCTTTCCTCCTTGACTTTAATTTCTCTTTTACCAAGTACTGCATATATAGGATGTGAGAGTCTTCATTCAACCCCAATTCTTTCAAACAGGGAGTGGTTCTGCCTTGAATAGATACGGTATGAGAGTGGAATAAGCCAGGGAAAATTAAGTGGTAGCTTATGCCAACTTCAGTAGCTTATGCAAGGAAACACTATACAATTATAGAAATATGGAATCATTTAGGTTGGAAAAGACCCATAAGATCGAGTCAAACCATTAACCTAATACTGCCATGTCCATCACTAAACCATATCCCTAAGTGCTACATCTACACATCTTTTAAGTACTGCCAGGGATGGTGACCACGCCACTTCTCTGGGAGCAGTCTGTTCCAATGCTTGGCAACCTTTTCTGTGAAGAAATTTTTCATAATAACCAATCTAGCTTACCCAGGCACACCTTGAGGCTGTTTCCTCTTGACCTATTGCTTGTTACTTAGGAGAAAAGACCACTGCCCACATAGTTGTAGAGAGCAATAAGGTCTCCCCAGAGTCTCCTTTTCTCCAGTCTAAACATTTCAGTTTCCTTAGCTGCTCCTTGGAAGGCTTGTGCTCTAGACCCTTCATCGGCTTCATTGCCCTTCTTTGGTTATGTTCCAGCACCTCAGTGTCTGTCTTGTATTGAGGGGCTTGGAATTGAGCACAGGATTCCAGGTACAGCCCCACCACTGCTGAGTACAGGGGGATGATCACTGCCTCAGCTTGCTGGCCACACCATTTCTGATACAGACCAGAATGCTGGTTGGCCTTCTTGGTCGCCTGGGCACAAGCTGGCTCATGTTTAGTTCTGTCAACCAGCACACCCAGGTGCTTTTCCTCTGGGCAACTTTCCAGCCACTCTTCCTCAAGCCTGTAGCATCTCATGGAGTTGTTTTGGCCCAAGTGCAGAACCTGGTACTTTGCCTTGTTGAATCATACTGTTGGCTACAGCCCATTGACCTGGCCTGTCCAGATCCCTCTGTAAAGCCTTCCTTATCATTCAGCAGATCAACGTTCCAGGCCAACTTGGTGTCATTTGCAAATTCACTGAGGGTGCACTTGATCCCCTTGTCCAGATCACTGGTGAAGATATTGAATGGAACTGGCCCCAGTACTGAGCCCTGGGGTATCACCACTTGTGTCCAGCTGCCAACTGGGTTTAACTCCACTCACCAGCAGTCTTTGGGTCTGGTCATCCAGCCAGTTTTTTACCCAGTGAAGAGTACACCCATCCGAGACATGAGCAGTCAGTTTCTCCAGGGTTGTACTGGGGGATACAGTGTCAAAGACTTTAAAAGTCTAGGTAGATAACATCCACAGCCTTTCCCCCATCCACTAAGTGGTTCAACTTGTCATAGAGGGAGGTCAGGCTGGTCAAACAACCACCCATTCATAAGCCCATGATGACTGGGACTGATCACCTGGTTGCCCTGTACATGTCATACAGCTTTAATCTTTACAAAAAAAAACAAAAAAAAACAAACAAAACCAAACATTTTTTAATTGACATTTTTCTTGATATTTCCATTGTCTGAGCATGCATAATAAAAATGTTAGCATACAAATTCCCATTTAAATTACGTACAACATTTAAGATTGGCAAAGTAATGATGATTGTCCAGCTTGAAGAGCAAACTTAGTTTTTTCATGGCTTTGGAAGATTCCTGCATTTGTTAGTACAGACAACTCACTCTGAATTCCTTTTAATTTTTTTCAGTCAAAATGTCACATAGGTGCATGACTCATGCAGTTCATTTAGCATTTATTGTTTAAACCTCATGGGCATGCAAATATAGGGAAGTTCTTTCAAAATGAACTGAACAGCATGAAATGATTGAGAGCCTAATGATCAGATTGTCCAAAAGTATTCATAGTAAGGAAAAAAAAAACAGAAGCTTGGTATTATTTGTGACTTCAGTACTGCAAAAACTGAAGTCAAAACCCCACAAAGTGATATGATACTTTTTAAGGAAAAAGACTACTTTTCTGAAGAAATTGTCTTTGTTTCCAAGCAAATAATTGGGGAAAAAAAAAAAAATTGAAAGCTTATATTTCACACAGATGTATCTTGGTTTTGGTATTTCACCTCAGATAGCTTACCTCTGTCCTCTGAAAAGACCGATTATAACCCTTAAAATAGAATAAATGTAATATCTATAGGGTATTTTGAAATTATTTCTTAGTTATAGTTAACACACAGCTCCTTATGAAATTCCTGTTTATGTTTGCATTTCAGACAGAGCAAACTGAATATTGTGTAATCCTCAGCACATGTTTCAGGAACGAAGAAGGATGTTCAGTAAACAAATCAAGAGTAAAGTAGTTTGCAAAGTTTTATTTTTTTCTTTGACATAATTATGGCATAAGGTTCATGTACCTGTTTTTAATTGTTAAGTCAAGTATCCTATATTACTTTCCTGTTATTTCTTTGTTACTTTTTAGCACATAAACCTCTGCTTATGAAGTTTTCTCTTGAGCATCTAGGGTATTTGTGGAAGAGAACAGTTTTAGAGCCAAGCTGAAAATTCATTGTGTAATTTAACTGGAAGGTCTGATTAAATGAAAGACGTAATTTGCATTTCTGGAAGTTTCTTAAAATATTAAAGCTCGCTGCTGATAAAAAGAGCCCAAAATTTTATTTAGGATATCATGGTTGCATCTTGTCATTTGCTTGTATTGCTAGAAGTAGCATCAAAGATAATTTTCTATCTACAACATTACTAGCAATCATTAACTGCAAAATTTGACTTCTGTTAATGAATATATATGATAATATTGCATGATTATTTTTTGTAGTTCAGTTATAGCTAGTGTAATCACAATGTGAAAATTACATTTGTAAGGGATAGTCTATGATTAGATTTACTAGCAAGTAATGTTTCTTGAGCATTGTAAATATTTTTCCCAGGCCTCAATTCAGTAAAGCACTGTTCCAGGCATTTTCCAGAAGTTCTGACAAGAGCTGTTGAAATCTCAGTGAAGCAAAGAGACATTCATATGGCTGAAACCCCAAATTCAAATCACTGGCTGTCATTAAATTTAAAAAAAAAAAAAAAAAAGAAAAGAGAGAGGAGAAATAAAAAGTCCCAAAACAGAAAACAGACATGAAAATTACGGGGAAAATCTTTAAATTGTGGTCTTATTTTCCCAGTAGTGTAAGCCAATCTTTCATAATCAGAATATGGACTTTGTCATTTCAGGTTCCATGTTCCACTACAGCAGATGATACCCAAATACAGAAAGATTAGTCTGCTTCAGATTAACAAAGACAGCTATGTATTTTTTTTCTTTTAAGAAGGTGAACAGATAAACAGCCCAGAAATAGTTGGAAGGGATTATTTAAAGGATTGATTGCTTTTAAACAGGAGCAACAACAAATCTGAAACATCTTGCAGGAAAGTGTGGATTTATATCACTGTTTAACCTATATGATTTTTTAAGCTAACATGTCTGATTTGATCCTTTTAGAATGAGAAGTTATTTTGTTCAATTCTATCAATGAATATATGGGATAATATGAAAAATTCAGCTATATTTTGTAAACATAAATAACTGGTCAAAACTAAACAAGGAGAGTTAAATTTATTTAAATGGCATATTTGTATTCATTTTGGTTTAGAATCTGAGCTATGAAAAATTTTCTGACTACATTTCCCAGGGATAGACAGGTTTCTTCTTCCCATGCTATCAGTCTCTGATACAGTCAAGTGGTAGCCACAGGTTTCTACCTTTTTTGCAGGTAAAAAAGGAGATGTATTGGTGAAATTGAAGCAGGAAAACAGGTTTAAAATGCAGTTTGAGGATCAAAAGGACTGTATTTGAAAATCTAAATATAACCATAAGAATGTGTTACACATTAAAATATAAAAAAAAGAGAAACGGCACAATCTGCTCTGTGTATCCCTCAAAGCAACTTTTTTACTATTATCTAAACCCTTTATTTGCTTTGGAGGGGGAGAAAAAGCCAAGAGCAAATTGTTTAAATTAGTCAAATTGTCTGTAAAAGCACAGCCTTTCTCGAGTGATATTGCTTTTATTAGATGCCAGTCTTAATGCCTTCAATTTTTAGTCTAGGCAGGATAAAGTCATACTACAGTTTCTTAAAATCAACTGCAGTGTTTCTATCCTTGAAGAAAATGCGATTCTCTGAAATGCAGCCAAACTGACAGAGAAAACTGTGGAAAGCAGGCACTTTTACAACACAGCCACACTGCTGAATGTACAGAAAATACTTAATGGATTAGCTGAACATAGAAATTTTTTTTAAGCAACATACGGTGGAGGTGGTAAAAAAAGCCTGAAGCATTTAATGAATAATGACAGTTGTACAATTTAGAGGTCCCACTGCTCAAAACACTTCTGAAAGCCCAAGTTCTGAAACATTTGCTGAACCCAGGCCCAAGGGCAAGGAATTATTTAATAAAAAATAAGTACAGAGACACAGATGTTTTTCTAGGTCTCTCAGACTGGAATTTGATGTATTATTTTATGGATTTATCAGAACAAGAATGAGACCTGCTTATCTGCAGCCTATAAAATCTGGTAAAATCACTTCCACATGCCATTGCCCTTCAGTGTCTCCAATGATGTAACAATTGATACCAGTGAACTTGGGAAGGGAATGGAAATGTAGAAAGCTCTCCAGGCAGAGGGAGAGGAGAGTAAAAGGTGGATGGCTTTTGACCTCTTTTATACTCTGTGGTAATTTGGAGAATGTTGTATGGATTTCTGTGGTCTTTTTTTTTTTTTTTTGTGCTCTTTTACTCTCTTAACCTTTGCAAGTTTTACTGTAAGATCTTTAAGGACAGCAAATTGACCCTGCTTAAAGAATTTGTGCAATACCTGGGACTACATGGATCCCTGACTTTCTGTGATGAAAAACAGGATTCAGTTGAGGTGAAAGTAATCTAACAGTAGTGGGCGACTTGGTCTACCTCTTCCATCTGGAAGATAATATCACTTCTGTTTTGCTCTTCCTCTCTGCTGAATGCTGGCTTGCTCATGAGGGTAGTGTGGCTATACAATGCTGTGTATCTGGCATCTGACATCTCCTGATGGAGATTATACGTTTGACTTGCCCAGCTGAAGTTGTTGTGGACTGACCCAAGGTGAAATAGTAGCTGTATAATAATTCTACACATGAAACATAGGCATGAATTCCATAGGGTCTCACTGGAAGTCACAGGAAAGTATTTCCCACAGTGGCTTTTCCCAACGAGAGCGTGGTGGGCTTTGACAGGAACCCAAGGAACTAAATCGCATTCTAAACTCAGATGAACAGTTGACCTTAGGCTATGGTGGGTTGCTAGACACCTGACCCAGTGCTTCCAGATCTCTTTCAAAGTACATCAAAGATAATGGTTATATTCTCATTAATGAAACAAGTTTGGACTATTCTTGAAGTTTCCTTTGTTTAGTTTATATTTGACAGCTCAGTGGAAAGGAAAGACCTGGACATTTATCTCACCAACACAGCTGTACAAAAGAGAGATTTACTCTGAGAAAGGAATAAATGACGTTTTCCCCCTCTCCCTCTCTAGTATTTGTGGTTGACACCATTTGTTCATAAATCACACACAGACATACAGGTCGTGTGGAATGAAAAAGAAACAACCTTAGAAAGCAGAATAAATTACCATTTCTGATGGTGTAAAAATTATTTTAAGAGCTTAAAGTCTAACAAGGAAGCTTTAGAAATAATTGTCTGTGTAGTAGTTTGATGGAGCTTTTAGGTCAAGTTTGCTTTCCTGAATTTGTTCTGTAGCCCAGCAAGCAAAGATGCAGGAAACAGTTAAGCATAAATGCAGATTTATTGGATCTCACAAGCTTTTTGACTGTGAAACAATAAGCCCAAAAGCAAATACTTTCTTCAGCATTATTGTCAATCCGTCAACAGGGGAAGCTATCCTAACCGTTGTTCACCTTAAATGAACATTTTTTAGCAGTGCATTGAAAAACAATTTTGTTACAGGAATTTCTATCAGTAAAACAAGAGCTTGAAACAGTGTCCAGAAGCTGCTCAAAAGAACAATGAGAAAAGAATAAATACATAGAAGATGTGGAACAATGTACTGTTTGATAAGTGAGACAAGTCTTTAGGAAAGAATGCTGTTTAACAAAGCATTTTTTAATTCTCACTGTATCCTTCCCAAGGTGTAAAGGATCAGTAAATTTCCCTAAATAAGTGTGCGCTAGGTTACAAATTAGGTCACTACTAGGTTACTATTAAGTTAGTGCTGCATTTTTAAAAATGTTTGGTGTGCAAACTTAACTTGAAAAATAACTTTGTCTGCCCTGATAATAAATAAATAAATAAATAAATATATAAATGCTCTACTAATTTTTTTTTAATTAAAATTTAACTTAATTCCAAAGTTAGAAAACACATTTTCTTACTGACCTCTTCTCTGCTAATCAGAGCAGTTGAACACAAGGTGGAAACAGAAAAACTTAAAATACTACACTGGACAAATTATTTATTATTTTCTGATGCAGGGTCCTTCATCAGTGATCTTTATTAAGAGTTCAGTGAAAGAACATAATGGTGACTATGTAGGGTTACAAGACAGGGTACTGCTCTTATACCCTCTTCTGAACTGTAGCAGTAGCTGGTGTAGCATATGCCGTATGTTGCTCATGCTGTTATTCTCTTTCCATGTTATGCTGCTGAAACCTATAGTCTTCATATCAAAAGCCTGTTAACCCTTAAATCTTGCCTTCCTACCTTCCTCTCAGGTCACCATCTAAATCTTATGAAAAGTTACTCATCTCATGCAGGAAGGCGCTTTTAACCCAGCCAGCATTAGTTCCTGAACTATACATCTGGACTACTGTAAAATTATATCAAATAATAAAATATGAATAAAAATTATGATTTTAGAAATGTAGATTCAGATTCTTCAAAAGGGCTTCGACTGAAGGATGAAAACTTTTGATGCTTCAGCTGGGCAGATTTAGTACTTTTCTGAGAAAAAGTCAGGTTTTCTTCACTACCTACACCTAAGACATCCCAGAAAGGGATTGTATGCCTATGGTCTACGATAAGAATATACTAAGGTATTTTAAAATTTGGGGAGAAATGGTGTATATTGCTTTCCATGTGTAAACCAAATTAACTATTGACAAGCAGTAATATTATGTCCTTAATATTCTGCCTTTGTTATTCTTCCTGACTGAATGAAAACATAATAATATTTACGTAGTACTGCTCTTACAGTGGTTTTCAGCTTTGTGATCTGGGAAAAAAAAGCCCCACATTTTAAACCATAAACATTCTCCATGTATTTTCTGGACCTGTTAAAAATTTCCTATATTCCCCTTGTCAGATGCTTTAATATCTCCTGTCTCCATATCCCTGTATCTCCTGTCCTCAGGAGATACAGACGTAAAACCAGTAGCCTGAATGTGCTGAATGCTTTGTGAAATTATAGCCAGGAAATTTGAAATTCAGAAGATCTTTTGTAAAAGAGTAGTTGACTCTGAAATATTAATTATGCCAGGAGGAGCAAGACATATTTCAACAAGGAATGGACAACTGAATTCCAAACTACTTTGAATATCCTACTAAGGACATGGACATCTGTCATTTAGACAGCTGTATCCCAAACACAAATGCTAACCATAAATGGTTCAGTGATGCATAGTAACATATAAAGAAACTTACTGTGTCTGCTAATGCTGATTGATCACATGTGCAAGAAACGACAAAGTCAGTACATTTCAGATTTTAAATGTCAGTGAAAGTTCAGGCATGTATCATGATCATCTTCATAGACCAGACATTGATTTAAGCTGTAAAGAAGTGCTCTGGCTACTTTTTATCATTTGCTGTGACTTCATGCCGGTTTAGATTCAGTTGCAAAGCTGGGAAATTAGAGAAACTTGCCAATACAGACTATAGCCATGTGAGAATGATTTATTTTATTTTTTTTTACACCAACGCTAAAGATTAGAAACTTTACAGTAACATAAAGATTAGTGCTTATTAAAATGTTGTGTTTTCAGGCTAAGTTATTTACAAGGACTTTTTTTGCCACATGTTATTGTAATTATTACTGTTCCATGTTAAAAATGCCTGCTTTTCCACCTGCCTTGTCACATTTGTCCTTTTCCTCCTGTGCTCATTTCAACCTGGTCCTCTCTTTATACTTTCATAGGGAGTGAAAGTCAGACAGAGAGAGAAGAAATAAAAAGCTTAAAAAAGGAAACAAACGAAAAAAACTATTCTTGAAATTGTTCACTAGGTGAAACTATTCACCTGGAGCCATTCAAGAGCAAGTTCTTTGAATCCCTTTGAAATGCCATTCAAACTTTTAGTTGCACTCACCTCAGTATATAATGCTCTTTGAAGCCAAGCTTTGGGCACAGATGAACAGTGAAAGAAGTTGGTGCAAGAGAAAAACTAAAATCTCTCAGAAGCAGAGAAAGAAAAGGCTGGAGGGGCCATCCAGTTCATAGATTAAACTTTCTTTTTACATCATGTAAACAACTCTTATAATCTGTTTAGGCACACTTGAAAAATTGATTTGAAGATCTATTTGATTTCTTGACCTCCTCATTTATATCTGAAAATTACTCTAGAGATTCATTTTTTAGAAAAAGTCATTCTCATTGTAGGTTTTAGTCATCCCTAAAAGAAAAATAGGCGTATGACTACACCACGTTTACCTCCCTTCTCCTCCCATTTTACCAAGTCTTCTATACCCTCAAATACCTGCACATGGTGCCCACACCATGTACACAAAATGGAACATGCTCATTGTTCTATAGATGCTACTCTGGAGGGCTGAAACAAAGCCCTTATATTGTTTTGGCAATAAAAAAAAACAAAACGAAAAGTAATAATAACATTTAAGCACCATGGAAGTACCATGTCTGTGGACAGGACCAGTCTACTCCGGTGGCCTTGGACTTCGAAGTGCTTCTCTCTTCCTTCACCTGCCAATTTAGAGGTGACTAAGTGGGGCACTTACCCTGCCAGGGTAGAAACAGTCAGAATGACATTCAGCTACTAGAATAACTGCTTATACCCTAATATAGACCCTTCTGTGCTTCTGTGTAATTGTTTTAGTACTTTATGTGCATTTCCCTTACTGTTAGTACAAACTTGGTCCAAAGGCCACTGTCACTTTAGCATGTCATGAAATTTTCCCTATAAAAAAATAGCAAAACAGTAGTACTCAGCTAGTACCAGCTAGTACTCAATGTTACAAAGTAATATATAAGTGGTTTTGGTAACCTTTAGTCTTATTTCTCCTGCGTACTGCTATATTTTTAAAATAATAAGTTCTGAGACCTAAGCTGATTTCAAAGGAATTGGCTCCAGATTTAAGGGAAATCATGTCAATATCTGGCTTATTTGAGTTAATCAAATATCATTTAGAAGGGATTGTCACTCTCTTCACTATAACTGAGCCAGGTCTTGTCAATGTTACTGAGACCTTAGTCTGAAGAAGTGAGTAAATGCTGAATAAAAACTTCAGAACTTCTTGGTGTGTTAAGACATCTAATTAATTGACACAGCAGTATTTATGAATTGAAGTAACTTAACATAACATAGTGGGCAAATACATAGGAAAGATGAAGAAAGAAACTGATTTTTTGTTTTATTTTTAAAAATAAGCTTAGTAAATTTGGAATTCTTTTATTTGTACCTGATGAAAAAAAAAAAATAATCTTTCCTTAGAGGGATGATAATCCATTCATCTGATTGTCACAGAGTTTTTTGCCTCTATCAATTCAATCTTTTTTTCAAGCTGTGATCATCTGTATTTGAACTGAGCACACCATCAATCAGTAAGTCAGTCATGCAGCTCATGCAGCTGAATAGCCGTTTAGGGGAACAGTTTATCACTGCAGTTGATAATCAAGCAAGTTAAAGGGTAGGTAAGAAATACAAGTGGAAAAATATATTCTGTGTTTGGCAAGCATTAAATCATATATAATTTTAATTACAATTGATATAGAGAGCAGTAATTGCAATCATTTACAATTGCAGTTGTAAGAAATTATTAAAACATCCCACAATAAAGATCCATCCATTGCTACTGCCTAACATATAATACCTATTCACTATTTGTGTAAACATGTTTCTGTGGCACATCATTTTTCTGTTTCCAGAACATCAGTGTTACCTGAAGTCACACTTAGTGGGAAGAGATGCCCTCCCAAAGGACCTTGACATGCTAGGGAGGTGATCCCTCTAGCAAACTGCATGAAGTTTAACAGGGCCAAGAGCAAGGTCCTGCATATGGGTCTCAGCAATCCCAAGCACACATACAAGCTGGGCAGAGAATAGATAGAGAACAGTCCTGAGGAGAAGGATTTAGGGGTGTTGGCTGATGAAAAGATCAACCAGATGATCTTTAAGGACTCTTCTAACCCAAACTGTTCTGTGGTTCTATGCTGAAGTAGTGGAAAGTGACTGCAAGACAGCCAGTAGACTGTTCAGTACAGTGAGGATGGGGCAGATGTTCTCATTGTACTTATCTAACCCCAGGGTTGCCGCGTTTAGTGGGACTTTACATCTGTCTGTGTCAAATCTCATTTTAGTTATGGAGGGTAGGATCTGGTGATGTTTGTGTGGAATTAAGAGGTGTAAAACAACTTTAATCATGAACAGATCATGACTGTGAGCTGTGGCATAATGTGAGCTGTTATTTGTTCTATTGTAATTGCAGTGTCTTTATTTTTTTTTCAATTCATATTAATGTAATTAGGAAGATGGGCTGGAAGGGCAGAACATCAGCCTCATTTTCACAATCTGTAGACCAAGAGGACAATAAACTGGTCATATTTTGGTTTCTGCTCTCACAAAATTCAAAATGATGCTGCAGGCCCTAAATGAGTTCTTCAAGGCCATACCTGTGTTAACTAGCACTGCAGCCCTGCAGCTGCAGACATGTAAAGTGAAATACCAACAGTAGACATCTATAGAAGATGTACTTTAGAACTCACTTTAGTCTGATCCTTCAGACTGATGCCTATTACTGGCTGGACCCTGTTAGTTGTGCTCCTTGAGAGAATCTCCAGGTTTAGCTTCACCAGAAATCCAGTAAGTGCATTGGAATTCCAACTGAAGTGTGGCAACTGGGGACATTTGGGAGCTTCACATCAAAAGTATATTCCTCATCTGAACTGAAAGGTACTGTAAATTCACTCATAAAGAGCTAAGGTAGTCAGTAATGAAGTGTCGCATAAACACAGTGTTTCCAGAAAGGAAATCAGAGGATTACAAGTGCCCTTAATGCATTCTGCAATTTAAAGTAGAATATATATGTGACAAAGTTGGAAGAGCATAGTCAACCTGGAGAAACCACCTGAACAATCTAAACAAACCACTCTTAAAAAATGCATTTCCAGGTCTTTGTCAGCACTAGCTATTTGGCTATTTGGCTTCTTTTGAATCAAAGCTTTGCAGTGCAATGTTTTATTTGTAAGACCAACTATGCCTTTATCATAGTAAATCTGTGTTTAAAAAGAGATATTTCGGATACAGCTTCAGATTTCACTTAAGCTTTTAATATTTCAGTAAAATGTACTGGTCAGTTAAAACAGAAGTGCATCATCTGTAAGTTAAATAAGGATGAGACTGATACACACAGATCTTTCTGAACTATTGTGCAAAGAACTGGTTCTTTCCATGTCTGTTCTGCTAGTGCTGAAGCTAATGTAGCTGCAGGCACAAAAGCACAGGAATGGCAGAGTTTATATCATGGAGTTTTTGCTATTTGTCCTTCCCTTATTGGCAGAGCGGATGTGGTTCTACAATGGATTTTTCCAGGTCTTCTGAAGAAGTTATATAACAGAGTTTTAAAAAAAATAATTTTGGACTTTTGTTTATTGCAAGAAAGAAGTCTAGCCTCTCAAAAAGCTATTCTTTTTTAAAATAATTTCTCAACATCTTAAAAAAGGAATACCCTCTGTATTTTGGCTTTTATTTAAGTGTGATTGAGAAATTTTTAATTTGAATTATTTAATTTCCAGTTTCATTCTGCACTCATTTACTGTCATGAGCTCAGTGTAGTCCATGGTAGAACCATACTTGTAGGCTTTTGTGAAAAGCTAGTAAGAGCTGCACTGTTGTGTTGGGTCATTTAAGAGCACAAGCCTGTGAAAAGATAAAATCATCATATATGTACTAACCAGGCATCAAAAGGTACTGGAATTTTTTTCCTCAGAAAAAAAAAAAAACCTAAGTTTTATACTCCAGAATTTAGTTGGATAAACAGTGTTCTTTTGTTCAGTTTGGAATTTTCTTTTATTCCTTTTTGATATCTACAGAAAATAATAATTTCACAGAAGTGCAGTGCAGGTGTAAAGCTCCTTGTTCGCAGTAATCATCGGCCATATGGAAAACTACAGAAAATAAAATTCCTGCTGATTCTGGTATGTTTCTTGTGAAAGGATATTTTAGTATAAGGATTGGGTTTATTCTTTCTCCTTTTTTTTTTTTTTTGTGGTAGACATAATTCCATATCCATTAAGTTTTTCACTTCATCCAGGGAAGGTAGGTGACTACAGCTGGTAAAATGGGAAGGAAAAGCAATGATGTTAAGCTTGTTCTAGCTTTCAAATTTAGTCGACATTTTTAGCAAAATTAGAGTTACGTTTTTGCAGAGGTATGTGAGTGTAAAATTCATTGCTAAATGTACATAAATAGTCTGATTATTTAACAGATGAGTTGTCCAAACTGATTTTTATAACACAATGTTACTTTTTTAGGGTTGAGTCAGGATCTTATTTCATATGACAGCATGGAAAAAATGAGCATTCACATATTCTATAAATTATAATGTTGTTGCGGTTTAAACCAGCCAGTAACTCAGTACCAGGCAGATGCTCCCTCACCCTCCTTGTTCCACTCTCCTCGGGCGAATAAGGAAAAGAATCAAAAGAATGTAAAATCTGCAGATAGAGATAAGAACATTTCAATAACTAAAATAAAGTAAAAAATAGTGATAATAGAAATAATAACAACAATAGCAAATGTGATAATAATAATAGGGCACAAAAAAAAACCAACGAAAATTCAGAAAACAGAAGTGACGCACAATAAAATTGTTCACCACCCACTGACCAATGCCCATCCCATCCTCAGGCAGTGATATGTCCCTCCTAAGTAACTCCCCCCAGTTTATATACTGGGCATGATGTGCTGTGGTATGGAATAGCCCTATGGCTAGTTTGGGTCAGGTGTCCTATCTCTCTGCTCCCTCCCAGCTTCTTTGCCCGTCTTCACTGGCAGTGCATGAGACTGAAAAGTCCTTGATCAGAGTAAGTGCTGCTTAGCTACAGCTAAAACACTGGTGTATTAATAGCATTGTTCTCAGACTAAAGTCAAAACACAGCACTGCACTAGCTACTAGGAAGCAAAATATCCCAGCTCAAGTCAGAACAAATATATACATAAGCATGCTATATTATATCCCAGTTTTTTTTCAAATACATTAAAAGCAAAAGCATTGTAATCCAAAATTCACTAAAAAAAAAGAGCAAAACAAAACCAAACAAAACTCAATCCTCTTATCCAACATAATAGTACAGAAGGTAATAGTTACTCTAAGAACATAATAACACACAACTTAATAGTTACTCTAAGAAGTTATATGTACGCATAGAGCTCTGCCTTTTGCAATTATTTGAGAGAAAATACTACTCACAAAGAAGAGTTGTTTTTCTTAGGTCAGTAGTGGACTACTTCCTTTGAATGTTACTGATGTGTGAAACTGCAGATGCATAACACCTTTCCTTTAACCTAGCATATTGCTAAATCACAACTTTTCTGAAATGCTAATAATTGATGTGTTAAGATTGAAATAATAAGCATCTGGCAATCTGGGAAACATCAGCAGCAAGGAATCACTACTCTATAGATGTTGCTATTATTCACTACTATTCACATCTAGTAGCAGTCTACTATGTGAAATGCACAGAATGTGTTGAAAAATTTTCTTCTGTGTTAGTAACAAAAATGGTTAAAATAATTGTTTACAGAATTACATTATACTTTGTTGCTGCACAGAGATATTAATGAAGTTCATTGCCATTTAAGAAATTTGTTGAAACATCTGCAGGTCACCCTTTTTTCAGCAGAAGTTGCTTTTTTTTTCCTTGGGGATCTGTTCTTAGTTTATAAAATAGCAGGTCCTTGGAATAGATTTTTCATGTGTTCTGATTCTGTATTTAATAGGCTGAGTTCTAATCAAGGCCTGGAGTGAAGTTGCCTACTGTTGTTACCATCAAAGGAAGAATATTTTTGATGTTGTATCTGTAAATGAATCTGAATTACTTTGTTCCTAATTTCACATTATAATGAAGAAAACTGGAGATAATTTGCGTATTTTGTGTTTACGCATATATTGCAAGCCTCCCCTCTTTCATTAGTGGTTGATGGAACTTTTTGAAGGAGTTAAAGACTTGCATGTTGTCAACAACTATCCTTTAAAAATGGACTGCATGGCTGGAAACAACAGGAAAATGCTCTACTTGTTTACTGTACCAAATGTATTTGAAAAAGGAAGATTTGTGACATTCATGATTTTGTGTCCTATGCCACTCTCAAGCCTAGAGCACTCATACCCTGGCACATGTGGCCATAGGTGGCTGGATTAACTATAACTATGTTTCTATGGTTGTCTTTTACTATCTATATCAGTTTGTGAAAAACAAAGAGGCAGAAAGCTTCATAGCACCATTTTTTTTGATCACAGAGAACTGGTGGTGGAGCAAATGGTCAATGTACTTTCCTATCCTTGGAACTCACACAACCCTAAGTACAGAAAAAGGGTAAAGAGTCTACAAAGGTCTTCAGTAAAAATGGTCCCTAAGAGCCAATCCATCACCTTGGTTTCACACCCTATGTCCCTCCTGCATTTATTTGTCTTTTTTAAGACAATTTCTTTTTTTGGCCTTCACACCAGCTGCCTGTCAAATAAATTTTGTTATGGTTGTCTTTTTATCTTCTTCACTTATGCAACTTCTTCAGATTTGCAGGATAATATACTCAATGGTAAAAGTATGAAGAGTTGCTATCTTTCTTTAACATAGTATATTGGTCACTTCATCAGTTCTGTAAAGTACCTGTGGTGAAGAGTATGTCAAAGGATATGAAATCTTAGCAGCTTATCCTGTTTCTTATTTTGTTGGTGGATGCATACTTGGACTCGTCTTGTAGGCTGCCTAGCTCACTTATGAGGGTGCATTGATTAGAATCATAGAATAGTTAGGGTTGGAAAGGACTTTAAGATCGTCTAGTTCCAACCCCCCTGCCATGGGCAGGGACACCTTACACTAAACCATCTCACCTTAGCCTTCATCCAACCTGGCCTTGAACACTGCCAGGGATGGAGCATTCTCAGCTTCCTTAGGCAACCCATTCCAGTGCCTCACCACCCTAACAGGAAACAACTTATTCCTTATATCCAATCTAAACATCCCCTGTTTATGTTTAAACCCATTACCCCTTGTCCTATCACTACAGTCCCTAATGAATAGCCCCTTCCCAGCACCCCTATAGGCCCCCTTCAGATACTGGAAGGCTGCTATGAGGTCTCCACTAAGCCTTCTCTTCTCCAGGCTGAACAGCCCCAACTTCCTCAGCCTGTCTTCATACGGGAGGTGCTCCAGTCCCCTGATCATCCTCATGGCCCTCCTCTGGACTTGTTCCAGCAGTTCCATGTCCTTTTTATGTTGAGAACACCAGAAGCGCACACAATACTCCAGGTGAGGTTTCACAAGAGCAGAGTAGAGGGACAGGATCACCTCCTTCAACCTGCTGGTCACACTCCTTTTGATGCAGCCCAGGATACGGTTGGCTTTCTGGGCTGCAAGTGCACACTGAAGCTGGCTCATGCTCATTTTCTCATCGACTAGCACCCGTAAGTCCTTCTCTGCAGGGTAGCTCTGAACCTCTTCTCTGCCCAACCTGTAGCTGTGCCTGGGATTGCTCTGAGCCAGGTGTAGGACCTTGCTCTTGGCATGGTTAGACTTCATAAGGTTGGTATCAGCCCACCTCACAAGTGTGTCGAGGTCCCTCTGGATGGCATTCCTTCCCTCCAGCGTATCAACGGAACCACACAGCTTGGTGTCATCGGCAAACTTGCTGAGGGGGCACTCAAACCCACTGTCCATGTCACCAACAAAGATGTTGAACAAGACTGGTCCCAACACTGATTCCTGAGGGACACAACTTGTTACTGGTCTCCAGCCGGACATTGAGCCATTGACCACAACTCTTTGTGTGTGGCCATCCAGCCAGTTCTTTATCCACCGAGTGGTCCATCCATCAAATTGATGTCTCTCCAATTTAGAGACAAGGATGTCGTGTGGGACAGTGTCGAACGCTCTGCACAAGTCCAGGTAGATGAGATCAACTGCTCTACCCCCGTCCATCAGTTCTGCAGCCCCATCATAGAAGGCCACCAAATTGGTCAGGCAGGATTTCACCTTAGTGAAGCCGTGCTGGCTGTCACCAAGCACCTTGTTGTTTTTCATGTGCCTTAGCATGCCGTCCAGGAGCATCTGCTCAAAGATTTTGCCAGGCACAGAGGTGAGACTGACTGGCCTGTAATTCCCCGGGTCATCCATTTTCCCCTTCTTGAAAATGGGGGTTATATTTCCCTTTTTCCAGTCATCGGGAACTTCACCTGACTGACATAATTTTTCAAATATGATGGGCAGTGGCTTAGCAACTTCATTTGCCAGCTCCTTCAGGACTCACGGATGGATTTCATCAGCACCCATGGACTTGTGCACGTTCAGGTTTTTAAGATGGTCTTGAACCAGATCCTCTCCTACAGTGGGCCCAAGGTCTTCATTCTCACAGTTCCTTTGTCTGCCTTCCAAGACTTGGGTGGTTTGGTCAGAGCCTTTGCCAGTGAAGACCGAGGCAAAGGAAGTCATTCAGAACCTCAGCCTTCTCCAAATCCTGTGTAGCCAGTTCTCCCGAGAGCTTCCTGAGGGGGCCTATGTTGTTCCTAGTCTGTCTTTTATTAATTACGTACCTATAGAATCCCTTCCTGTTATCGTTAACATCCCTAGCCAAGTTTAATTCTAACTGGGCCTTAGCTTTCCTAACCTGGTCCCTAGCTTCCATCCAAAGCAGGTTCCTGAAGAGGCCAAAGTCTGCTCTTTTGAAGTCCAGGGCAGTGAGCTTGCTGCACGCTCTTCTCACTGTCCTGAGGATCTCGAATTCAGCCATCTCGTGATCGCTGCATCCAAGGCTGCCCTGGAGCGTCACATTTCCAATGAGACCTTCCCTGTTGGTGAGCACGAGGTCAAGCATGGCACCTCTCCTTGTCGGCTCCTCTATTATTTGCAGGAGGAAGTTGTCTTCCACACAATCAAGGAATATCCTGGATTGCTTGTGCCGGGCAGTACTGTTGTACCTGAGTCAAGGTTCAACACATTTTCAAAATGTTCCTTTTCTGCATCAGTGATGTGCATCAGTTTTCAAGATTCTATCCACAACGCGAGGAATAATAAACTTATTTTAAAGGCCAGGTGTGTTTAAGAGACTTTTGAAAAGGAAGCCTCTATCAGATATCTGTAATGCCTCAAAATAAATGGTCTAAATAAATAAGACTACTGAAAGCAAAACTTAGCTATTCTAGCAAGATCTGCATTTCTTTCTTGGAATGTTCCACCATGAGAAGTACTCTCCTTACATGCAAAAATACACCTCCCATTTTGATTAGTTCTTTAACCAACTTGTGTTTCTCAGTCTTCCACATACATACTGAACTCAGTTGCAGTAATATTTTCTTTCAGACAATTTCATGTGTCATGCTTCTATCTCACATACCTGTCACATACCTGTGACAGTACTTTTTTTCCTTGTGTGCATCTAAATTGCAGACACCTCACTTCACTGTTTACTGGGTTTTGTGGTTTAAACCCTAGCCAGACAGCTTGTTCACTCACTCCCAGTGAGTGGTGCTGGGCTGGAAGCAATCGAGGCCTGCTCCCCGGGGCACTCCCGGAGGGATGGGGAGGAGGATCAAAAGGGTGCAACTCCCACGGGTTGAGACAAGAACAGTCCAGCAACCAATGTACAACACAAATCACCACCGCTACCACCAAATACAATGATAAGAGAAAATAACAAGGGAAGAGAATACAATACCATCTGCTGAGAAACAAGTCTGACCCAGAAGCCTGTGTCCTGCCGGGTAACTCCCAGTTACCCCCCTTCCCCCCACCCTGGGCATGACGTGCTGTGGTATGGAATACCTCCTTGGCTAGCCTGGGTCAGGCGTCCCATCTCTGCTTCCTCCTGGCTTCCCCTCCTCCCTGGCAGAGCATGAGCCTCACAAAGTCCTTGGTCAGGGTAAACATCACTTAGCAACAACCGAAAACATCGGTATCATCAACACTGTTCCCAGGCTGGAAGTCAAAACACAGCACTGCACCAGCTACCAAGAAGGAGAAAAATTGACTGCTACTGCTAAACCCAGGACACTGGGTCTGGATGAAGGGAAGTGGAGGTTCTTGGGGATCCAACTCGTTTCTTGTTGATGCTAGGGGTAGTGTCTTCACTGCTTCAGTGGGAATATGATAATACTTTGTTAAAATGTAATCTTTTTCTTGTTGGAATCATATCCCTAGCTTGCTTGTTGTGTTCTGAATGTAAATGACTCAGGTATGTGTGAGACAGAGAGATACTGAGAGACTGACAGCAGCAAGGCCTGATTTACGTTTCCCAACTGTGAAATAATCCTTGAAGTATCTTTTCTTCCAGTGAACCTTTTTCCTCTAAAAAGGATGATCAATCATCACAACTTTAAAAACAATTTCCTAAAAAAAATGCATCATTCATCAAAGACCAGAGGTGCACTGGGTGTGAAGGCCTATAGCCCAAACACATTCACTGATAACACAAGAATAAAAAGTGCAACAAACACTGTAGAGAATTTAACTAGCAGCATCATCTGTTAATTACTGATAAAAGTTTCTGGGTATTCAACTATGAATTTGGCATCCAGAAAGAAATAACAAACAGAAAAAAAGATTGTTCTGAATACGCTGCATCATGTTACACTGGACAGGTTCCAGCCATAAGGCCTTGGCCATAAGTCAAGTCATGACTGCAGAGTCTTGGTACAATGTGACAATGCATCTGATGTTGTGGATTTTTTTTCAGCTTTTTACTTGATATGATGCCAAATGTATCAGCTGTTAATTTAGATAGGCACTACTCTACCTTTTTTGAATTATTACAAAAAACCCAAAACCCAAACATGGGTAATAAGTACAAAACTGTTTTCTCAAATTTATAGGGAACTGAATGTTCCAAGGTTGATTTTCTGTCATTTGCCTCTTATTTCTCCTGTTCTTTTGTTAAATGTAACAAATAAAGTGCTTATCCTTTTCACACTCTTCCCTGGATGCTCTGGTGATTCTTGAAGATGTGACAGCGTTTGTGCCTTGAGCTTCATAACCAGAACAATGCAGAAGTAACCCTCAAACAAATGAACATATGTTCCATAAAACGACAGTGCTTTACAGGGTTACTTTAGAAGAAATATTGTTAATGGTTAATCTTGAGGCTGAACAGGTATAGATTTAAGCTCTTTATTTATTTTTTGTTTTTCTTCCCATTATGCAAATCATTAGTCATGACTGACTGATGAAATTCTGAACACCTACTTCTTTCAGCAACATTAATATGAGATCAACAGATCTGATCAACTTAGATGAATGACTGGTTTAATCCATTACAGCAGTTCTTAAATTCTAGGAGATAATTTTAAGACATTGAGGCAGCTGTTCATGAGAAACAGTCATATGCAGAGGCCATAAGGCCCTTGAACTGAAAGCCAACCATGTAGGAACAAAATATACACAGATATCAAAAAGCCAAAATAAGATTCACTCTAATGTGATCATAAATGTGTAGAGAAGGATCCCACAGGCAAATTCCCATCCAAAGCCCCTTTGAAAAAAGGACGGTAGCTTAATGTTTCATACTAGTAGAATCAGGTAATAACACTTCAACAGATACTTTCCCAAAGGGAGGGTAGAAAATACAACTTGAAACAAAAACTGTATGAACAGTGGAAAATATTAGCTCTAAATACTGGCTTGAATTTTTAAATATTTTTATGCAGAGAACATTTGTTCCCTATCATGTTTGCTTTCAGTTTTAACTGTGTACATTTAAATGTGTACGCACAGTACATGAGGCGAAAAAAAAGATTTCAAGGGGAATTTCTGGATTTCATTCATTGGAAAGTCAAAAACAGTACCATGTGAGTTATCTCAGAGCGCAGTAATCAATCTACTTTTAATTCACACACTTCTAATAAACCCAGAACAAAACCATTTTGAAAGTTACTTCCAGGATGCATTCACAGAATCAATATATTACTTGAAATCAAGAGCTACCCACGAGACTTTTGTAGGTAGAAGAAGGGCCTGAATTAGTCAAGTACAGCCTTTCTTGTTAATTACCCACTAGGCATTTGCTTAAAAATAGTTCTTAGACAATAAAAGTGGGAAAGCAATTTTACCTGATCCAAATAATTTTTCTGTCCTACTTTCACATGTATGTCCATTCTTAGCTCACAAAATGAATGTTCTTAACTTTCTAGGAAACTAAAATTAATAATTCAATTTAAATACCTTACAGCTGAAAAATTAGTGTTAAAAATAAAAATAACAAGTAGAGATGGGCAAACCTCAAAAGGTTCAGAAGAGTATTAAAAGTCTCACAGACTGTGTGCAGCATTAGAAACTTTCTTCCCCTGAACTACAGTTTCTCATTGCTTAAACCAGGTCTCACATATACTTCAAAGGTAGCAATGTTGCAGATTTCTCCATGGTATTTTCTGATTTGTAAGTCTTTGAAATGTCAGTAAGGGTCACTTACATCAAACAGAAAGTGATGTTCTACATTTAAAAAAGCCCAATAGTCTGCTTCTGATTTGATAGAATCATTTTGTTTCAGGTGTTGCAAGGAGTTCGATTTGGTGAAAACTCTGCGATGAAAAAAGGTAAAATGGGTACAGCCTTGTGCCTGAATTTATGGGTTCAGAGCCCCCATCTGTCATGTCTCATACAAGCATATTTAAAGTCAGTCTGCAAAACTGACAAATTTTTCAGAAATGCTGTGACACCTGTCAAATTGACTGGAACTGTCAAATATCCAGAATGATTTATTATGAAAATAAGGAATTAATATTTAACTTATTGATGTTCAACGTTCTTTCAGTTAAATGAAGTAAAATTTAAAATTAGTTATTGTATTTTTCGATACCTCAGAACTCTTACCAGAGAAATCAGGGACAGTGCCTGTCAAATGTGCTTTGTTACATTGAGTGTTTTAGAAATAAAAGGCAAAAACAAAGAAAAACTTTATGGGATGGCATTGCCCTTTAGCATCTTTTTAATATGCTTGTGCTTGTGTTCATTTATGGACGATTTATTATTAAAATTTCATTAATATTTAGAATTACATACCACCCCAGTGAAGCCATATTGCTGTAATTGTGCAACATGAGTAGGAAATTAATAAAACAGTCTGTTCCCTTTCAAGTGTTAAGGTAAGGACAATTAGATAAATGTCTACTGATAAGTACTTGTAACATCAGTAGGTAAAATTTAAAAGGAAATAGAAATGTTTGACAGAAAGGATATTTCCCCAAGTTTTCTGTATTTACCGGAATAGGACTACACAAACTACTGAATGTTTAAGACACATATGATCTAGAATACTGCCTAGAATAGACTGTCCTAATGCATAACCACAAAGTGGCCCATGGGCTTTACTCTCTGTTTTTTTGAAACTGGTATATTTGGGAGCTGTAATAGACATCAATAATTCTAGTATTTTAATCCATAAAATGCTAATATTCTACTGCCAACAGCTGATAGCCTAAAATGGGTCATAATGAACAGTAGGGAGAGCCAGTATTTATCAGCCAAGATGGGTATGATGGAACATTACCTAATAAACAATAATAGACAGTTAATAAGAAATAAAAATCAATAATATGCTGTCAGTACAACATAGGTTGAAAACATACCATTCCTTTTATATCTGAGTAAGTACCTAAGCTGTTGCATTCCAAATGAGTTACAATTTATGGCCATCATTCTGGGAGAGTCCTATAAATAAAGAATCGTAATAATCCTATCTGGACAGTAAAATCCATAGAACATGAGTGTGTTGCTTTTGTGATCATTTAAATGCCGGCTATTGGAGGCATTCATTTTGAGAAGAAAGCTTTTTTTCAATAACTAGAATAAGACTGGTAGGACTGGTCACAGTTTATATCCTCCTACACTCATGTGCCTGTTCTCCTCAAAGGAAATTTTAGACAGAGTTGTATAACAGCACTGACTAAAGTATACCCATGGATTATTGTTATCCTGCTCATGCTAATAAGAAATCAAAGCTATATGGCAAAATCCTGATGTACCTTAATAGGCATTTTCATCCATGTGAAATGATGTAAAATCCACGTAAAATGATCCATTCATGTAAAATGATAGTTTCACAAAGTACATCACTTTTCTAGATCTCAGGATTTTTTAAGCAAACTTTTGAATAGACGGAAAGAGTACAGTGAAAGCATGTTTTGGGTTTCTTTCTAACAAAAATCTTTCATCTGCAGAAAAATAAAAGAATAGGTCCTCTGGAATAAGGAATAGGTCCTCTAGAAGCGCTATTTTTTCTGGTTTTAATTCATTGCCCCCTGAAGTTAAAGAAAATAACAAATGCTGGTTTGATTTTAGGTGAAAACTTGTAATAAAATACAGGAAAACCTTTTGTAATAGATTTGCAGTTAGGCAAATAGAAAAACATATATATCAAGAATGACTAAGGGAGAAAACCAATGTTTTTCACCCTGTCTTTCTTAGTATTTCACATTTCTTCAGTGGAAAACAAACAAAAAAAGACCCCAACCAACCAACCAAATTATCCCAATGGGAGTGTTGCACATGAGCTTTCTTCTTGTACATATTCCCATGGGAGTGTTTTTATGAGTGGCCTCACTAGATCTGTGAATCCACAAATCAAAGACCAGTTTTCATTCAAGAAGTATTGCAAGAACAACTTAATATATATGCTCTTTAAGCTTTAAACTTTTCTTCAGGTTAAATATCAAGACAGAAAGAATCTTCCCCTGCAAAATTTGAGGTTTCTCTATGCTTTTTAACTGGATCATATACAGCTCCAAAAATCTGCACAATACTGGACGTGACAGTGTTTCTTCCCAAGATTGAGAGCAGGGTTATAGAGTGGGGGGCCATTTCCAGTCCCATAAGCTTTGAATTCACTTAATGCTTTACACCCTTACCATGAAGCTGAGTTGGTTTGGCTGAGGGGTTATACCTCATAAGAGGGGTTTAATGGAAAGGTGTTTCTGATGAGAAATTTGGTCACAGAATTAATCTAATTAAACAGGAACAATACCACAGGACTTAAACAGGGAGAGGCTGTACAATTTGTAGATGCCAAATGTCAGTTTTTACAAGCCAATGTACAATTCAGAATAGGCACTTAGTTGGAATATGCATTTGTGTACATATGTCTGTCCAATAGTCTCTTGTTCTGTAAATGTTCATGTTAATTAGGTGATATTACCCTCAGATTGGCAAAGAAAAGAAACCACTAAGGTTGCTAAACACTACAATTCTGTGAACTGACTTACTGGAAGTGCTTACATTGAGCATATCATACATATGTTATTCTGGTCATTTACTCTGTACTTCCCAGGCACATATGTGGTGTAGAATGATTAGTATAGTTTAAATAAAGAATAAAAATTCAAGTAATATTTATAAACTAGTGACATGAGACTGTATTAGTAACCTAAAAAGATACCACTATCTAATTGATATTCATTCTAATAAGTATAAACAATAAAAATAAAAAATCGGACTTTCAACCACTGTAAGTGCTTTCTAAAGTCTATTTTCCTTAATGGATTTTCAAATTATTTTCTCAAATGCTGAGTCAGTTAGAATCCCTAAATAAATACAAAATTTAAAGATTTCATTAAATATAGCCTGTAGCAATAAATGGGAACATCAGGTTGTATTTGACTAGAGGCTTATTCAAGGTGTGGAAATTAGAAATGGAACAAAGCGCCATCACATTCAGGATCTATGTTCTTGCTTTCTTTGTTTCTCTCTCTCTGCCTCCCTCCTCTCCCCTCACCTCCTTCCCCCCTTCTCTTCCTCTTCTTCTCTTCATTGCTTTCTTTCTTTTCAGATGCCATGACTTTGAGTTAGGTTCTGCAAAACTTCATGGATTTCTTGAGCTGTTCAGGTGATTTATCCTGTCAGCTATACTAACTGTGTCTTATCATCAGAAACAAAGTAATAAAGTCAGAGAAGACAGGCGCTTGTAAATGGGGAAACATAGTGCAAGGTTTATATGCATGTTTTATATATATGCTTGTTACCAAGAAGGCAATACAAATCAAGAAAAGAAGTAAACATTAATTCACTGTATAGGGAATTGAGATAGGATTTGCAGCATCTTTTATGTTTACTTTTTCTTGGAAGTTGTCATCTTATATTCGTATGCTTCAATTTCTGTGCTCTGTATGAGTAATGACATTTGGGACTTCCCTTTCCTACAAACCACTTTGAATTCTATTTTGAAAATTTCACTGTAACAGCTAAGTAATATTTTCATTGAATTATGTCTAGTGCATTTTTTTGAGTTCCATTTGCTAGAATAATGACTATTTATTTAAACCTCCCACCTTATTTATAGGTTTAGGAATGTGAAGCTAATTAGTGGGGGCTCCTTTTTTTTTTTTTTTAATCAAGGAAAAAGCCCTTACAATCCTTAAATATCACGTTTAGGAAGACAGCATATTGGAAGAGCATTGTACTATTCACTCAAAGTCAACTGCTAAAATCTGACTTTGTATACTTAGCTCCAAAGCTCATATTCAGAGATGTTGAAATGTGTACTTAAGCCTGCTAGAATCTGACAGGTCTGTTTATTTTCAAAACCAAAAAGACTCTTCCAAAATATGTATACTTCTATCATAGATGGGTAGTATGGGGACTTTGTGATAGATATGTAAAATATATCTAGGTCCAGGCTGCTGAGAAAAAATGACAGAGAAGTTAACAAAGTGGGGAAGGGTTATTCTTCTGCAGAAGCTTCTACTTCTATTATAGAAGGCCATTCTTCATAATGTGCCGGAGAGAGTGTGAGTGATTCAGAGGAGCAATTCGTTTTGTGGCTGCTAGATAGACCCTGTTGATGTGCTTATGCCATTTCAATGACTGAAGAAGGAGTCTAGACAATTAGTTGGCTAATGCAGACACCAGGTTTGAATACAGCGGATACTTCTAGTGCATAATCTGAAGGATGCCTGCAAGACTTCTCTGTCTTTGCTGTCTGTAACAGGAATTAAGATAGACTAGCCTCCTAAATTAGGTAGGGATGTATTGGTGCTGCTAAAGCGTTTCACAGTCTCAAGACAAATTCTGAGTATGTTTTCAAGTAACAAGGGATAAAATGTATAGGCAAAGAGACACTACCTTAGCCTGTTCCTAGAAGCTGGGACTCTCAGACACTTTTTTAGCTTTTTGAAGATATTTTCTGGTACCTAAGAAAAAAAACGAACTAGCAGCAGCTTCACTAGTTGGTGAACATGCAGTCCATCTGAAGAGATTGGATGATGAAAATTTTTCTGTGGCTTATACACTTGCATAAATACAATGTGTTCGTTAGAGATGGAAAAGAAAGATGATTTAAAATAGATGTAGAAGATCATCCAGTTGATTATGTTGAAAAAATCTCCTTTTGTGGCCTTACTGAAAAACTGTCATGTAAGAGTCAGCATCATTCCTCAGGATTGTTTTTTCTGTGAAATAAAATGGGTGCTCAGATTGTATAGAAATTTAGAATAACATGCATAGCAGCCAGGTTATTTAACAAAAACATTAATGTCTTTTAAAAATTTATATTAAAAAAAAAAAAAAAGAAACAAAGCCTTGCACCATGATCTTTCCTTCTGAAAGTTTTTTTTTTCTGGAATTGATTACTATGAGATGGCACCCTCATTTTCTGATTAAATTGGCTGATATCAATCAACAAAACTATCTGCAGAGTATATTAATCACAAGAAGTAAAGGTGGTAATCCAGTCTCACACTGTAGCTTGATTGTGTGAAATATTCAACATCTTCAAATTATACTGACACTAATGATAATAAAGCATGTTAAACCTTTGACAGATGTGTTCAGTTCTTTTCAAGGCTGACTTTTGTTTCAAGTGGTATGTTTTCAGTGTTTACAATGTAAGAGAGAGGACTGAATCAAAATGTGGTATACGAGAAAAATTTTGGATCTAGAATGAATGTCAATGTAACAAGGCTGTTTGATTTTTAAATCGCTATCTCTAATCTATATACATCTAACCTATAGATCTATATTTATATCTTTATAGTTGTATCATAGAATCATAGAATCAAAGAATAGTTAGGGCTGGAAAGGACATTAAGATAATTTAGTTCAAACCCCCATGCCATAGGCAGGGACACCTTGCACTAAACCATCTCACCCAAGACTCCATCCAACCTGGCCTTGAACACTGCCAGGAATGAAGTATGCAGAACTTCCTTGGGCAACCTATACCAGTGCCTCACTACCTTCACATTGAAGAACTTATTTCTTATATCTAACCTAAACTTCCTGTTTTTAAGTTTGAACCCTTTACACCTTGTCCTATCACTACAGTCCCTAATGAAGAGTCCCTCCCCAACATCCTTGTAGATACTGGAAGGCTGCTATGTGGTCTCCATGCAGCCATCTCTTCTCCAGGCTTTCCCCGTTTGTCTTTATACCAATATATATTTGTAGTTTTAAGGGCACAAAATGTTACATATCAGACTCTAGGGTATAAATTCATAAAGTATTCCATTGAAGTTAGCTTTAATTCAGCTGTTAATTTCAGCAGAACAAGAAAGGAAACACTAAAGGTTTCTTTATGCGGAAATGTAAAGCATATTGGAACAGCATTCTTTCAGCAGTAGAAGCTCTTAAAATTTTTTAAAACTAGTTGATCCCATTTTTCTTCTTATAACTACCTTTATCTATGTATGAGATGCAAAATATGAAAATAAATCTTAGAACAGACTATTAGAGTTAAGTTGGTATTGATCGCAAGGAGTGAAATTGCTATATTACATGTTGTAAAACTTATTCATATCCCACAAAAATGTTACATTAAAAGTATAAAAAATTGCAATACTTTAATCACTTGGCAAATGATTTGACTCTTTCTGTTCAATTTATAGTATCATTTCAGTAGCACCTGCTTCATAAAATGTGCATATTACTGATACTATTCTGATGTTTTTTATAGGACCGTTAATTTATGCAGCTGCTCTTTCTAACTAATAATTCTCTTTTCCCCCCTTTCCCAGATAGCTCCACTTTCACTTTTTCAAAATCTCTTATCTTATTTCTCTTCATATTCATCATTGTAACTTTTCAAGCTTATGAAGTATTTTTTTTCTTCAGGTAACTGAATCTTTAGTTAGAAAAAAAAAAATCACCATTTTAATATTTCTATTACTTGCCTTAATCATATATCACACAAATATAACTGTACAAAATGTGAGTGGCTCAGAGATTACACTTCTGTTTTAGTTTTATGGTACTACATCTTTTATTTTTAGTTAAGTTTTTATTGAATTTTCCACAGAAGAGTAACAAACAAACCATAAACTGTGAATTATACATGAGCTGAAACATTCTGCATTAATCAAATGGAGAAAGAGTTCATACTTATTCAATATATAATTTTCTCCTAAAAATTATAGATAGAATCCTACCTAAAAAGAAAAAATTAGATAATAACTGTTCCACAAAGTGCATTTAGAATCTTGATCTCTCCTCCATATTCTGAGGCATGAAGAAATAGGAGAGCGTCATATAGAAGGAGATGCACTCAGATTTGAATATGGCCTTCAGCATAATTTCAATAGCATCAATACAATAAAAAACCTGGAGAACAGCTGAAATAGGATTATGCCAAAATCCATGAACCAAAACTAGACCCAGAATGAACTCAAATCTAGCAGGAAAGTAAAAAGTACTCTCCTGGTCTCTGAAAACTTAGATTGCTCTTAAGAAAAGCAATACAAAGCATACCTTATTTGGAGTGAAAATGGTAGTTTTAAAAAAATATTTTATTTTCTACAAAATAAATATGAATACTAATGAATTACTTGTATAATTTTAAACAATGTAAGATTGAAATTATAAAAAAAATATTGCTATATTTCTTTTTCAACAATTTTTCCTTGGAGGTGAGGTAGAAGACAGAAAGAAAGGAAAGACATGACGCTACATTTTTATTGTAATTCTCCTTACCTGAAAACACTTTCTCTTTAGAAATTATTATTAAAAAAATGAAGTGCATGACATACACAAAAAGGAATTTCTTTTTATAAACTTGCCTTATTCAGATCCTCCAAAAGTCAAAAAGAAGGAAATAAATTCTTTTGTCCTAACAGTGAGGCTTGCTCTGTCTATATGGCAACCAACAAACTTGTAGTAATAAGTATTTTTTAATAAAGCAATGCAGGACCTAAAGGGAGAAATTCTTTGTTCTTGTGCTGCTAAAAAAAAATGGTCCTGGAAACAGGGATCTTCAGCCAAACTACGACCCAAGCCTGCTCTCATTATTATGAAAGGGAAAGATTTCTTGAAAATGCGGACGCATGATTGGACTTCTTACCAAAAAATTAGAAATGTAATTTTGAGAAAGGGTAGTTTTTGATAAAATTACCCCATATAAAGATAGCTTGCTATTATTTAGTGTGATGGAGTTATACAGATACGGGAGAAAGGTGTTTTGGCCTACCTCATTCTTTTTGCTGACACCATTTAATTATATTTTCCACAGGAGTGGTAATGCTCTTTACCGTGACACACAGTCATTTCTGTCACTGCATTTAATAGCATAAAAGGAAAGAAGAAAACATATCAAGTAATTAAATCACACAAATTAGACAGCCAAGCTGGAGTAATTGAGTGTTTCAGTTAATCACAGAAAACATGCAGAACATACCTCTGATGCTTAGCCTAATTGTGGGGGATACATGAAAGGAACTTTGAGGTTCAGTATAGGATAAAGCTTTTAGTATTCAGTCATTTAAAATAATGACCATTCTACTGAATAATTCAGTATAAGTAAGAAATGCATATATTAAGAAAAAGCCTGATAAATAAGGTAATATCTTACACATATATTATAAGTGCATCTAGTACTAAAACCAGGAAAAAGTTCCCATTTTAAATATACTGTGAACATAGTTCAACTATAGCACCAGCTGTCTTCATGGGTTTGAAAATGTTCACATGTATAAAGAGACATCAAAAGGAGAATGAGGAGTTTAAAATCAAATACATTACAGTGATATACTAGATGGACAGTATTATGGGTATGTTTTATTGAAAACTCAGTAATAATATAATACACATACAAAATAGCAATAGTCTAAATTTTGAAAGAATTCTAAGGATATCAAGTCCCTGGACTGCAGTACTTTAAAAGACACAGTTTCCAGCAAAGAAGCTTCAGTAGAGTCTGAACATTCTGCTTCAAAAATAAGAGTTAAACAATGGTTAATAAAACATTTTGTGAATAAAAATAATAGATGAAGGTGGTGGTGAAAAACAAGTAAGCAAAGGTGTATCAGAAAATGAAAGATGTTTAAACTTTTATGGAAAGAAGGAACTATTCCTACAAGAGAGGACCGTTGTGAAGGAAGAAAAGCAAACAACAAGAGTGTTCTAAAAGTGAGAGAAGATGACAAAGGAATGGCAAGTAAGAGCTCTGAAAAAGCTGTTCCCATCCTGATTTCTGAAAGAATGTAAAATGAGTCAGATTCCAGTTTGAAAATGTTTTGGTCTCTGTGAATTCATCTGGATTTATGCTGATGTAAATGAAATCAGCATTTGGCCGATCAGATAAAAAATACCGTTTTCCCTCTTCTGTGTTAGAAGGTATACAGTGCCAGGCAAGACAAAAAGTATGTGCATTAACAAGGCCACAATTTAACACATTTGGGAAGTTATTTAGAATATATATCCCACTGTTAGTTAACCTTATTTCCATAATTAGCACTATATATCACTCCAAAAGCTTTTCAATCTGTGTTGAGGGTTTAATTGTTTGCACATAACATTGCCTGGTTCTTCTGTACTAGACTGTCTATGCTTGCTAATAACCAGGTAAAAAATAGAGCTATCCACAGGGGCTAGTTCTCCCCTCACCTTTTTCTTCTAGCAGGGTTCCACTGATGTTAGTTAATTTAGAACGCTTTTGATTTATATGCATGCAATGAGAAAATAGTTCCTTAAAAAAGTCTCAAGAAGATAAATTGTCCTTTTGTTTTTGTTTGTTGGTTTTTTTTTTTCTTTTTCATCATGTGAGGAATTCAGGTGACAAAATTTGGAAAGAGAACTGTCAGTCCAAAATGGGAGTTTTCTAAGCATCTTCCCTAGTATAATGTAATTTGGATGAGAACAGATTATATAAAATGCAGGATTATTCATTTCAATTAGGACATTTTAAAGACACACAATCAAACATGTCTCAATTTTCAGTGCAAAGAAGAGGTGTCAATGATCAATATTTTCCAGAATATTTTAAACCCTCTCTGATGCTGCAGGAACAGTCAAGCAAAGATAAATACTAAGACTATGCCAGTTTTGACATTTTTAAAGGTGAATAGGTAGACCTTTACACTACAGATAGCTCTGTCTCAGACTTTCAGCTCTGTTGCTGCAGTTTTCAGTGTCAGTTCTGAAAACCATTTTGTTGATGGATGAGTGATGACAGCCAATAATGAGGGGCTGTAGCTGGGATGAAAATCCAGTTGAGTCTTGTAATACTAACACATGACTTAACTAGCTCAAATGTCTTGGACTTATATACTATGAATTACAAAAATACATTTGTGACTAAGGTTTGTGAATTATTTGCTTGATGGGTGTTTGGTATTTTAAGTTCTTTTTTTCCCCAGAAAAATGTCAAACCTAAATATTATTTCCAATATTAAGAAAACTAACACAGTAAATGAGTACATACACTTTTCAATTTTTTTCCTCTTCTTTATGTTAAAATACATTATAAAGTGTTTTTCTGCTCCTTTACAGTTTTCTGACTATCAAATGGAACATGATAGAAGCTTTGGGCCTGACCCTGCCTCAGTATAAATCAGCAAGTCCCATTGTTTCCATTAGCTCTACACTAATTTATGGGGTTAAATGATCAGACTCTTCTTCCTAGAGGAAGAGAGAACTACCAGAGCACTGTAGAATATTGCGAAGAGACTTTAAAGCAGAAGGACCTATCACTTTGAATTTACTTTGAACAAAGGATTTCTTCTATCTCTAATAATGGATAATTCTCTTAAGGAGTTTACTGTGTGTGTTTCAGTGATACACCTGAAGTCTCCTATGTGGAAATTATCCTTATAAAGACCTGATATTCCTGTTCAGGTTATGCAAAGAAAATGACTAGTAACACCACAAAAAAGGTAAGAATTTTGCTAGATTTTGTTCTGAAGCATGAGCAAATCTCTATAGGACAGATTTAGAATGATTTTTTAATAGTAATATATTTTGGTTTATGATGACTGAGATTGATAAATAGGAAAAAAGAGTGTTTTGGGTGTGGGTTTTTTTGTGGCTTTTTTTTTTTTTTTTTGCTTGCTTCAGGTTTTTAACATAATTCCTACTTTCTAGATGCAAGTATACATTTTATAGAAATGTTATTTTTTTTCCCAATGTACCTTTCTGGTAATTCATTCTTTCAATTGGATAGTAACTAAGATTTATAATTTCTGTATGGTTGTTTAGTGCCTGGCCAGTGTAGCTTGCTCTTTCTAGTTGGTCATTGTAGTATTCTAAATATTTAATCCTTTACTTTGTTGATAATCATTAGGAGATTTTATAGAATTGTAGCTACCATTTAAATTATTTTTCTACAATATTCAATTATAAGCAAGCAAAAATTTCTTAATCAAAGCTTTTGACTATACTAAACTTTGGATTTCAACTGTATACTTTACTGGTCCTTTTAACAGAACTTGCAAACAACAGAAGAAAATTATGGGGTTATGTTTTCTTACACCCTACATAACTAAAAGGCTTAAGTGGTTTACATAACTGATGGTCACTGAATTGTATATCAATCAATATCATATGATTCACCTCCAGAAATTTCCAGGAAAAAATGGTTTTCCATTGTATCTATAAAGGCAATCTTTTCATCCTAGCATGGTTTCTTTTTCGGCATTTTCCATGCTAGGGGGATTGGAACTAGATGATCTTAAGGTCTTTTCCAACCCTAACTATTCTATGATTCTATGATTTTGTGATTCTTAGTCTGGAACCCAGTAAAAATAAATATAAACTGCTGGAGTAGCAAGGAACTGTTGGCATTTGATCTAATATTTCTAGGAATGTGACTTGACTTCAATCTACTGTCTGGTACAAAAAACTTAGAGCAAGATACTGTGATAATGGGAAAGGACAGCAGAGGGAAAAGGATGGAGATGACACACATTTGATAAAACGTTAAAACTAAGCATCTTCACTATTGGAAAAACTCCACAGACATGGTGTTTGCAGCTGATATCTATCCAACTCAACACTTCAGTCTAAGTGGAACTGAAATGGTGGGAAGCTCTGTTCAGTGTCTGGCTTGCAGTGCTAAGCTCACAGCCTGTTCTCACATGCTGAATAAACTTACAGATTGTCCTTTGGGATTCAGGGATGTTTCAACACTTTTAACTTCAAAAATGAACTGTGCAGAGAGCCGTCAGCTTTCTAAAAAAAAGAGGAAGGTAGAGGTTCTCTACTGGTTCTGATGTTAAATTCTTACTCATCTTCTCTGTGCACAATTCTAAATAGTAATATAATGCTACAGAAAGAAAAACACGTTTTTCATACAGTGTCCATTGATTATTCTTGCAAAATTTAGCTGAGGAAAATTTATGTAATAAGGAAAAAAGAACTATCAGCCTTAAAACTAAATTAAGCAGAAGCCATTTGTTCTTTAATCGTAGCTATTTGTTCTGTATAAATTGTCATATCTCCAGCAAGACACTAGGGCAATTTTTTTTTTTTTTTTTTATGAAAGCAAAACACAAAATATAATCTTCTTTAATGCTTTCCGGCTATAACCCAGCTTGTGACTGCATATATTATCTAGATGTGTCACTCTGTTTACCATATCGAAAAAGAAAAAGCAGGTGAATTAATCACACTACATTTGAACTGTATTCAGTCTGAGCTATTTCCTTACAGTCTAGCACTCAAGTATGCTTAGGTGAGATGTTTGATTCACTGCTGGATAGAAATGGTGTTGTTTGGTTTTTAGGCTTCTTTACTGCTCTCCAAAACATATATCAAGATGACTCTTCTGTACAAACTGATTTACTGTGTAGTCCAGCTCCGCGTTTTGCTGAGAACAGCACCTGTGAAAACTTCCACCTCCTGTTGATAGTAGAAAGATTACACTGATGAAGATGCTGATGTGCTCCAGCATTCCATTGCAGACCAGAGCCATTCTCAAACCTGCTTATACTGTGAAATGGAGGACTATGTAGAAATAACTCAGCAAATAACTGCTAGAGCTAGCAGTTCATTCAAGAGTGCAGAGAGTAGTATTTTGGTCCCTATATCAGTGTATCTGCCTAGATCTCTGCATCAATGGAAGTTTTCTGCTGAGGTGCAAAGCTGCACTGAAACAGCTATAGTGCTTCTAGTTCTCGAATAAGGCATAGCCACAGCTTTCTTTAAAGCTTCTGCACTGCTTTCTGTTGCATGGTGTAAAAGGGCCCCAAAATTACCCTTGTTTTATTAGAATGCATATAATGTTATTAGTGCTCTATGTATTAGTAAATAAACTGACATATATATATGTCGTTGCACATGGAAGGGAATGAGCAATATAGAAAAAGACTTTCAAATAGTTAATCACACCCAAATTTTTGTCTATGAAAGTGTTTCCTTTTTAATAATATGAAAATATTTAAATTAAAAGGAGTTTTACTCATAAATACTTAGAACTTTACTTTTTTCAAAAACATGAGAAGATCTGTGTTTATTTTATCCCGTATGGCACTACATACAGTAGATATGTACAATCAATTGGCTTTTTTCCTGAGCTTCCTCTTTAATAGAGATCACAATTCAAAACCACTCAAATCTGTTTCTAGTCAGAGTTGCAGAAGTGGCCTTGGCATAAAGTAAAAGTAACCATTACTGATAAAAGTAATAAGTGTTAACTAAACGAGTGAGAAGATTAGGTCTGAAGTTCTTGAAGAAAGGGTGGTAGTGAAGGAATATGACTTCTGGAGCCCCTTTTCCCTTCTACTGGCATTCTTTACTGGGAGATGACAGCTGTGTGTTGCTGCTTCTGCCTGTGAACTGATATTTGTAACAGCATCCAACCAGCTGCTCAGCACCACCCACCTTCCAACAGGATGGAGGAGAAAATAAGAAGAGCAAGAGTGAAAAACTTGTGAGTTGAAATAAAGGCAGCAAAGGCAATTGGCAAGCCTTGCCATAGACCAAACAGACTGTCTTGGGTATTTAATTTATTGCCAATTGCCATAAGTATTTAATTACCAATTAAGGTATTAGGGATAAAAAATAAACCCCAAAACATGTTAAAAACCCACTGCCTTATAGAGGCTCAATCTTACTCTGAGAATCTTTCCTCCCTTTTACTGGCACAGGTTGGAACAAGCTATGCAAGGCACTGGGCATACACTGAGCTTTTCCTGTGGATGCCACCCCTGCAGGCCTCTCAGCTTGCCGTGTGCTACCAAAATGTTGCCACCTACACTCGATGTGCACCCTGAGTTCTAACCTGCTGTCCTTGACAGCCTGAGGATTATTGTCAAATTGCTTACAATTCCAATTTCATAATCTTTAGTTGTTTTTTATGTTTTTGCCATGCATTTTCATGCTGGATGATTACTTATTAAACGGGATTTTATAGCCTCATCTTATTAAATACAGAGCATATATGAGAGTTAAAAGAAGAAGAAAGCTTTGTGATTCATAGGATTATATTGTTTCATTCCATCTGTTTTTTCCAGGCTCTGTCTCTGTCTTGATTCTCCCAACAATCATTCAGATTTCTTGCCTTCAAAAGGCAACAGTATTCCAATCTTGACATGAGATTAGCAGTTTTCCCCTCTTGTATGTTGTATCAGTTTCTAGCTAGCTCAGGAAATTACAAGCTTCATCCTAGCTTACAGTAGCATTTATGATATGGGCACAGCATTAATGATACTATACTGCAGTGTATTTGGACCACATGTGGAAAAATATTTTACTTTGGATCAGTGCTACTTATACTACATTTAAAGAACCACTACTAGCAACTCAGTGAATTTAAAGTACTTCATCCCATGCTGAACTTTTTTGTGGTCATTGAGCCTTTTCCCCAAAATGACCCAGGACTTGCAGACTTTTATAACAAGAATCTAGAGCTCAGTGTTTCAGGAACAATCTAATGTGACTCATTTTTCTATATTTGTATATAAATTGTGTATGTGTATATGTATATATATATATAGTTTCTCTATTTGTGTATCTGTATTTGTGTGGGATGGGAACTAAAATATAAACAGCATTATATTTTCAGTATTGCATTGATATATGCTGAAGAATATTAAATTATCTTTGTGTTTTCTGGACGTTAGTACTTCTTGGAGTGTTTAACCTTATAATAAAACATCCAGAGCAGCAAATGGGATTGCAAGTGACAAAGCAAAGGAGAGACTGAAAATTTGGCAATGCATTAGGGTTCTGAATTTTATTGCTCATGTCAACATTGAATCTTTAATAAATTTAATATGCCTGTTAAATTTTGATGCAGTGAGCATCATCTAGTCTTACATGGCTCCTATACATAGGAGCCTGCTTAGAACAGGCACTATATCCATTATGTAACTTTGTATGAACCTGTCCTAGGCAGAAAGACCTGGGTAGAATTTCCCAAGTAAGTTACTATTTAAATTTGCTGTGGGATGCTTAGAACATATGCAATGAAACTGAAGGGGGAAAAAAAAATCAGCTGGCTTTTCTAAGAGATGCCATGATAAGCTTGGATAGCTTGAAAGAAAATTAGTTTAACTGCCACAGAAAGCACAGGGAAGACTTAGTACTATGGTGTTAGGATGCATGAAATAGTAGACAGGCACAGAAGTTCGGTCTTATAAGGACTGAGACTGGGATAGCATAATCAGAAGCAAAGCTTATGAGGCATTTGAATAGCAGCAACTGGTCCAGTGGGTGAGAATAAGAAGCTAGGAAGACAGTCTGCTCTGGGCTGGACAGTCAAGTACCAGAAGGTGCCCAACACTTTTCTGGGGCAACTAAGTGCCCAAGTTTTGTTCCTGAGGTGGGGCCCCAAGAATAACTCCAGCAGAGATTGAAGTCAGGACCCTGGCCTGGGTCCTTAGCCAGAAGCCCACATATTGACATTTCTGAATTACAGTAGGTGGAACTAGAATCATAGTAGAAAGCTGGGAATTACTTTACAGCTAGGCTTTTTAGTCAGTTATAATTCATTTTATTGACATCACAAAACATAGAATCATAGAATCATAGAAGAGTTAGGTTTGGGACCTTAAGATCATCTAGTTCCAATCCCCCTGTCATGGGCAGGGACACCTTATGCTAAATCATATCACTCAAGGCCTCGTCCAACCTGGTCTTGAACACTGCCAGGGATGGAGCATTCACAACCTCCTTGGGCAACCCATTCCAGTGCCTCACCACCCTAACAGGAAAGAATTTCCTCCTTATATCCAACCTAAACTTCCCCTGTTTAAGTTTTAACATGTTACCCCTTGTCCTATCACTACAGTCCCTCTCCAGCATCCCTCTAGGCACCCTTCAGATACTGGAAGGCTGCTATGAGGTCTCCACGCAGCCTTCTCTTCTCCAGGCTGAACAGCCCCAACTTCCTCAGCCTTTCTTCATACGGGAGGTGCTCCAGTCCCCTGATCATCCTCGTGGCCCTTCTCTGGACTTGTTCCAACAGTTCCATGTCCTTTTTATGTTGAGAACACCAGAAGTGCACACAATACTCCAGGTGACGTCTCACGAGAGCAGAGTAGAGGGGCAGGATCACCTCCTTTGACTTGCCGGTCATGCTCCTTTTGATGCAGCCCAGGATACGGTTGGCTTTCTGGGCTACGAGCACACACTACCGGCTCATGTTCATTTTCTCATCAACCAATACCCCCAAGTCCTTCTCCACAGGGCTGCTCTGAATCTCTTCTCTGCCCAACCTGTAGCTGTGCCTGGGATTGCTCTGACCCAGGTGTAGGACCTTACACTTGGCATGGTTAAACTTCATGAGGTTGGCATCAGCCCACCTCACAAGCGGGTCAAGGTCCCTCTGGATGGCATTCCTTCCCTCCAGCGTATCAACCGAACCACACAGCTTGGTGTCATCAGCAAACTTGCTGAGGGCACACTCAATCCCACTGTCCATGTCAGCGACAAAAGATGTTAAACGAGACCGGTCCCAACACCGATCCCTGAGGGATGCCACTCGTTACTGGTCTCCAGCCAGACATTGAACCATTGACCGCAACTCTTTGTGTGCGGCCATCCAGGCAGTTCTTTATCCACCAAGTGGTCCATCCATCAAATTGATGTTGCTCCAATTTAGAGACAAGGATGTCGTGTGGGACATTGTCAAACACTTTACACGAGTCCAGGTAGTGGACATCAACTGCTCTCCCCCTGTCCATCAGTTCTGCAGCCCCATCATAGAAGGCCACCAAATTGGTCAGGCAGGATTTCACCTTAGTGAAGCCGTGCTGGCTGTCACCAAGCACCTTGTTGTTTTTCATGTGCCTTAGCATGCCTTCCAGGAGAATCTGCTCCAAGATTTTGCCAGGCACAGAGGTGAGACTGACTGGTCTGTAATTCCCTCGGTCACCCATTTTCCCCTTCTTGAAAATGGGGGTTATATTTCCCTTTTTCCAGTCATCGGGAACTTCACCTGACTGACGTGTTTTTTCAAATATGGTGGCCAGAGGCTTAGCAACTTCATTTGCCAGCTCCTTCAGGACTCACGGATGGATTTCATCAGGTCCCATGCACTTGTGCACGCTCAGGTTTTTAAGATGGTCTCGAAACAGTTCCTCTCCTACAGTGGGCCCAATTTCTTCATTCTCACAGTCCCTGTGTCTGCCTTCCAAGACTTGGGTGGTTTGGTCAGAGCCTTTGCCAGTGAAGACCGAGGCAAAGGAAGTCATTCAGAACCTCAGCCTTCTCCAAATCCTGTGTAGCCAGTTCTCTTGAGAGCTTCCTGAGGGGCCTACGTTGTTCCTAGTCTGTCTTTTATTAATTACGTACCTATAGAATCCCTTCCTGTTATTGTTAACATCCCTAGCCATGTTTAATTCTGACTGGGCCTTATTAGGTGGTCATAGACTTCAGTTTCTTTAAACCTTAATTAATATTTCTTATGCTAAAGTTAATTTTTTCAGAGTTATCTGATCTAACATTAATTTTTACAGTAATTTTGGATACAGGAATTTACATATTAATCTTTTCTGAGTTTCCTACTATCACTGAAGCCTTTTGTCAAATTCACTATTATTACAGATGAATGGACCTTTTCTTTTTACCCCAAAAATGGAAGGTGGCTCACATTCAGGAATTTCTATGAATGTGATTCAGATATGAATCAGATTTATGATAAGTTGATAGAAGAGTGCATGAATTAGACTGAAGGTATATGAAAGGAAGAGAGTTTGTTTTAGCATAGGCTTTGAGTAAGTCTAATGATTCATAAGTCCTCATTTCACTGACAGGCTATGACCCCAAGTCTGCTCTGAGACTCCCAAACTCATGCAGTGATGAAGAGTTCAGAAAAGATCAGCATGGATCCATACATGCAAATATGCCTCTAAAGGAATTTATCTATTTGGATTGGAAAATAGCACTCAAATATAATACAGGTAATAGGTTCAGAAGAGAATATAAGCTGTACGCTTTATCATTGCTTATTCTGTGACTGTTTCAAGATTTGACATTTAGCAATAATTAAATTTCAAGCTATTTTTGTGCCTTCAAGGACCTGTCTTATCTGCAACTCATGATCCAATGCTGTTAGGACATCAAGGGAGAACTTTGCGGAGAATCCATGAAGCACTATTTGTCCTGGCAGACCTGGAACAACATTAGTCACTCAGCCTTCAAGGTCGCTAGGTAAGGTAAGGTAAGATAAGGTAAGGGTAAGGTTAAGTGTAAGGTAAGGTAAGGTACGGTAAGGTAAGGTACGATAAGGTAAGCTACAGTAAGGTAAGGTAGGGTTAGGGTAAGGTAAGGTAAGGGTAGGGTAAGGTAAGGTAAGGGTAAGGCTAAGGGTAATGTAAAGTAGGGTAAGGGTAAGGGTAAGGGTAAGGGTAAAGGTAAGGGTAAGGGTAAGGGTAAGGATAAGGGTAAGGGTAATGTAAGGTAAGGGTAAAGGTAAGGGTAAGGTAAGGTAAAGTAAGGTAAGGTAATGTAAGGGTAAGGATAAGGTAAGGGTAAGGTAAGTGTATGGGTAAAGTAAGGTAAGAGTAAGGTAAGGGTAAGAGTAAGGAAAGGTAAGGGTAAGAGTAAGGTAAGTTAAGGTAAGTGTAAGAGTAAGGTAAGAGTAAGGTAAGGGTAAGGCAAGGGTAAGGTAAAGGTAAGATAAGGTAAGGGTAAGGGCAAGGGTAACGGTAAGGGTAAGGGGAAAGGTAAGGGTAAGGGGAAAGGTAAGGGTAAGGGGAAAGGTAAGGGTAAGGGTAAGGATAAGGTAGGAATAAGGTAAGGGTAAGGGTAAGGTAAAGTAAGTTAAGGTAAAGGTAAGGGTAAGGTAGGGTAAGTAAGGTAAGATAAGGTAAATGTAAGGTAAGGTAAGGTAAATGTAAGGTAAGGTAAGGTAAGGTAACTTATGTTAAAGGTAAGGTAAGGTAAGGGTAAAGGTAAGGTAAATGTAAAGTAAAGTAAGGCAAGGTAAGGTAAGGTAATGTAAGGTAAGGTGAGGTGTGCATACTTTGAGGTATCATTAGTTAAGGTGATGATAAAAAGTTCTTGGAAGCATAAGCAAGTCCCCAAGGCTGTTGTTTGAGCAAACAGAGCAAATTAGGGATCTAGGATCTTTTCCGAGTTGGTGATTGGCTGCTGGCAAGGGTCACCCCACCACATGTCTTAATGCTGTATAAAGGTACATGTCTGCATTGTGGTTAAAAGGGCAAACTGGAAGCTGCGTGAACACAGAGAAAGTGGGAAAGTTAAGGAGGAATTTAGGCTGAAATTATTATTTTGCTGAGACTAGTACATTCTGTAGTGCGAAAGGGTGATCAGTTTTAGAAATCTGTGAAGTCAGTGCAGGGACTACAGCTGCATGTGCCCATGTTAAACTGGGTGAGGTGTTTTGTAGAACCTGTTGTTTTTTGTTTTGGAAAGGGAGGCACAGTAAAGCCTGTAAAGACATCACTCAGTAACCTGTGTCATCATAACACACAGGAAATGTGTTATGTATCCTATAACATATTGGGAAGTGTTATGAATTCCATTCAGTAGTGAAGTCAAAGGAAGATTAGGTACATGGAAGATACATTGGAGAGAACTCTAATATAGCCTTGGGATACCCATGCAGAGACTACAATCTGTCCTGTTCTTGTAAATGATTTGTCAGCCACTGTAACCTGGCAAGAAGTCTACTGAATTTCCCCTTTTTCCTGAGCTACCTTGCTGGGGAAATACTAGATACACTTGCTCAGTGGTTTGGAACTGAGACCAGAATGCATTCATCGGTGATTTATCAACATTTACTATCAACAATTATGATTGATAGTTGTAGGTTTTTCCTTTCTAAACTCTCTACAAAGGGGTCAATAATTTCACAGCAAAAAAAAAGCATGTAGAAATGGGGAAAAATACATTTGCTACAAATTTTGCACCTATTTAGTTCAAATGGATCACTGTCTAGATAACTCTCCTATAAAATTCAGACTTCTATCCATGTGTTCAAATGAATCTCAGGATGCTAGGGGGAGAAATAAGTTTCCAGCCTCTGAAAACATCAAAGACATTACTTTCTGCCTGATCTTTGAATATGAAAGTCCCAGTGAGAGCTGCAAATGAAAGAAAGTAAGTCAGCAAACATCAGGACTAGCATTTGAGAAGCTAGATTTTGGACCATGAAATGGAATGACAGCCACAGATGGCTATTGGTAAACTTGAATACCACAGTGCAAGAGAATCAAGATCATAGGATCCTAAACAGACCTCAAAGCAAATAAAGCAGTAGAGTAAAAAAAGAATGACAGCACTTTACTTTGTTCCCTTAGAAGTCTGTGAATTTAAAACACACACTGAACAATTTATAACAGCTAAAGGCCACTGTACCAAGAAGCTTTCTACTGAATCAAAATTTTTGGATTTGTTTCTTTTTCTTTTCCATAAACAGAAGTTACTTCCTCACTGCTGCATTAGAAAGGAGTGAAAACAGCTTCCTATTATATTAGACTTGAATGGTGATTACATTTAAGTTAGTGTAATACCTTATTATTTTGACTTGAAAACCCTCCATCCTTTTTCTTAACAAGCCTGGAAACAGAGTGTCCTGCCTTTGTATACTGTCATCTGAAATACTCTGAAAATAGATAGATATCTTTTTATTAGATACTAGAAAAAAATTATTTGCAGCAAACAAATCTGTTCATAAATAGAGAGTTTTTACCACTCATTAATTGTAAGAAAATTATTACATTTCCCCAGAATATTTTCATTCCTTGGAATTATTCAACAGCTATTTTATGTGAATATCTTTCACCCTATAGATTACTGAGAAAATGCTTGCTAAGAGTATTGCTTTAAGTATTTTACATTTGCAATTTTAAACTCAAGCTGTTTAGATTAGATATATACATCAGTGTTAAAATTCTGGTTGAAAATTTTGTGAAAGTAGACCTCAGAATCAGGTCCCTGTGCAACTTTAAAAATAACTCTGGCTTTAGGCATAGTCCAAAAAATAAAATCAGAGAAGAGGAAGACTTTCATACTGTGTTTTATATAAGGATGAAGGGTGCTTTTCTTTGCTGATCAGGTTTCTCTGTGAAGTTGTGGCAGAATCAATTCCAGAAAATGGCTCCCAGTAATGAACTGAGAGTCCACAGTACACTATCAAAATACACTCTTCTAAAAGAGAATAACAGCGACATATATTTATGAGTGGTTAATTTTCCTGCTAGCTGGAGTTTGTTATACTGTGGATTTCAATTAGAGATAAAAGCTAAAATTATATTCAGAGGTAGCCAATTAACTGCTTGTAGATGTTTAATTCTTTTGAGGAAACGAGAAAGACAATTTTACTTATTTACCAACCTTGATAAATTTTCCTCTTATTTGTCAAAATGCAAACTTTGTACCGTAATGTGTATGAAAACAATCTTTCTAGTTCTTAAATATGGATTCAGATTACATTAAATTGGTTATTCATCCTATTCATGGAGTTGAGCTACATGAACAGCAGTGGTTAGTGCACAGAAAATCCACAATTAATAGTTTTGCAAAATGAAAGTCAAGGTCTATGAAAATAAGCAAAAATAATAATTTCTTATTTTCATTTCAGAAAGGGAAAGGCACAAAAATCACTTCCAAACGTCACTTTTGGCTGAATGCCGTTACTATTCTGCCTGCCATTTATGTTCCTGGAAATAGCTGTAGACAAGGTCAAAAAAGGACGCAGGTGCCTAGGAACACAGTGTTGCAAAGCCTAATTCTTGTCTGTCTGGTCTTGGAGACAATGTCAAACTCTGAAGATAAGTTGTTCAAAATTTGGTCCGGTGAGTCTCCTGAACCATGCTTAGTGTTCCCATGGGTCCTGGACTGATCTAAGCCCGATAAACTGGTGGTGCAGAAGTTACTGGGGCAATGTCAGAGATGAGAAATGGAGGGAAATATGGGTAAAGGAAGCAAGCCATCCCTTCTATTTCCTCCTGCTCCCCCTCACACCTCCATGCATTGCTATCCTCACATGTATGCCAAACTGCTTGGAGACAGCTTCTAAACTGCAAAAGTTTGTCTTTTCTCATCCCTGAAGGCACTAATATGGACATCTTGGGGACCATGTTGTACATTTCAGCTCAGTCTGGGGCAGACTCTCCTTCCCTGACTTATGTAGTCGTTGGCTGGGCACAGCCCTGTCTCCTGGAGGGACCATCACCCATGCCAGCTCAGTACACCCAGCTCAGGCTCTGGGGGATGCATGCCATGAAAGAGCACACAGCCTGTGCCCAGATCACCTATGCTCCTGGCTGAGCTTCCACCATGGAGCTGCCATGCTGGCCCTGCACACTGATGTAGACTACCAACAAGAGGTGATTAATCCTGCTTTGTTGAATTCAGGGTCCTGTGGCCCCCGAGGGATTCCAAGTCCTGAGTCAGAATGTTAAAACTGTGAGTTAAGACTGAAACCCTAGCTCTGGCTTGGGTTTAACATGCAACATGAATCTGATGGTGAGGTTCTAAATGGGCCAGTACATCCCCAAACAAGAAATACTTTACGTGAGCTTAGGGCATCGGGTGACACCTGCAGCTCTGGGGAACTCCCAGCTCCTGCTCACTGTTTGAACCAGTAACCTGCATTAAGGAAGCTCCATCACCTCCAGCCCCACTTTACACTGAAGTAGTGGCTGCAGCTGCAGTCTGTAAAAAGACTCAATGTCCCCAGAGCATCGGGTGTGCCCTAGCAGTACGTGTCCTCAAGGGGGCATGTCATGAAGAATGCTATATTTCTGGGATAAAATGGGATTTCAAGGTTGAACTCAATATTTTGTTCCATCAAGAATGGACATGTGCAAAGACACTAGCTAGTCATCTGAATTTTAAACTCAGAATTGAAGCATGTGTAGAATTTAAAAAGCAGCTGAACCGAGGTTTTTGTGGTTGTAACTTTGGATTCCCTCAATCTGTACCACTCTAGATAACACTCAATGGATTCAGCAGAGTCTGGTTCTTGTTAAAAATGTCTATTATAGGGAAAGAGTTGGTATGAAACTTTGATCATTATAACACAACTAGTGACTTGTTTTCCAACCAGCTTATTCAGCCAAGTAGTGGGAGGAATCTGTCTGTCTGAACAAACAGCTGAACTTCAACCTATTTAATAGATATATATTTAGCTGAATTCAGGGAAAAGTCTTCTGGCAAGCAAAAAAGTAATTCTTATCCATGGCTATTCTTTCAGCAAAATATTCCAAGAGTGAGGCTTTAAGAAAAACAATGATAACTTCTTGCTAGTCTCTGGTATTTTAAAAGATAGACTACGTGGGCCATATTTTGTGTCTTGCTGCAAGAGCACAGTCATGGTGTGTCATGGTTATGTTATCAAAACATGTTAAGGGTTCGATTGTGAAGAGGAGGTCTTTGGCTCCTTGCAGATCATATGGGCTCAGGCTTCCCTGTTGACCATTTAAAGAGTAACACAAAAAACTATGAAGAGAATGAACCTTCATTTTTACACTTCCTTGTAACATATAAAGACATGAGGCAGAGAAGATCACAAGAAGGACTCTACCATCTTAATGCTTTACAAGAGGAAAAAAAGAAAATAAAGGAGGTGGTTGAGGATAGAGGCAGCGGTCTAAGGGTAAAATTAAAATACCATGAGAAGAAACACCTCTGGGGAAAAAAATGCTAAATTTGGAGCACAGAGCAAAATATACCTTACAAGCAGGAGGAACAGGAAAAGAGGGAGCTAGAGGAAAATTTAGGCCAATAATTTTGTAAACTACTATCCCATAGGACCATCAGTGGGTACAGGACGTAAGAGATGAGATAGATTATAACCCAAACTGCTTTCTGGGGCAGACTTACTGATGAGCAACAGAAGTGAAAGGTGGTATTATAACCATACTCAGGAAAGACACAATTGCTTTCCAGTATCAGTGTCCTGGATGCACATTTGCTATGGCTGTACAGACAGTGAGTGCACTAGGCAGGACCACATGCTTTTGGCTTCCTTTCTCTTCCTGATTATGCCTGGTGTAAGGCATACACAATTTGCAGGTCAAATATATTTAATGAGACTTTTCAGCTCCTTCACTTAGTACTTTCCAATGTCAAACAAGAGGAGCTATCATACCTAGATAGAAAAAAAACCCTAAACAGTGGAATTTCAGATATAGGCTATAAATTTCTATATGACACAAAGAAAATAAAAACTTGAATCACACCATCCAAATGTAATGTATTTATATGTTTGTAAGCAGTTACTGATTTTTCCTTGCTTTTGCAAAATAGTACTGCAACATAACTGTTGATTTATGGCCATCTTGCTAAATGTACTGTCTAGCTCCTAATATCAAAAGGAAAAAAAAAAAGGGAATAGGTGATTGACCTAACAAGAAACAAAGATATCCAACAGGTTTCTAGATACACAGTTCATTTCTCTATGTACAGATATTCTTGAGGCTGGCATGTATTTTTATCAAGGCAGTGTTTATAATTCAAAGTGACAACCAGCCTAGGGACTCTCACTGCAGAATTCAGGAGCTGGAAAACAGCAGAGAACATTGTCAAAATTCCCTGGGCAGGCAGTGACTGCAGTTTTGTGCAGACCTACTTGTGCTTTTGTTCATCAAGCTTTTGGAACAACATATGTACAGCAATTTGATCAGTGAAAACTTACAGGTAGTGTTTGATACACTAGCTCTACTCTGTCTGCAACAGAAATATCACTGTAACTGTGTAACTACAGCATGGCTCCTCATATTTGTGGAAATAAGTGATAAACCTCTCACAGTTATTACTTCTCATAACAGCATGCAGTAAACTCTACTCTTTTCTACTACAGTATACACAGAGCAGAATTTTCAGACTGGGGTGCCAATATCTATATTCTGAAACTGTGGCACAACAGGCCTGGTTCACCACAGGGCTAAACACTCAGGTTGGTATGACTTGTCAGGTCTCAGCTGCTGCTTCAGCATCTGGAGTGTTCCACAAAAGAAATGTCATCTTTCCAGCAAGTCTTTCCCACCACAGTGAGATGTAAGTGTGCAGATTCAGCAAAGCTCACCTATCTAATCTTGTATGCACTTCTCCACCATGAGTAGCTCATGTCCTAGAAATCATTTACAGACTGACACTCCTTAGCAAGAAACTTATTTTCAATTGGTGTGAAGTAGTAGAGCAAAAGATGTGAATTAAGGAGTGTATGTATGGCAGAGAGGAAGAAAATCACTGGTTCTTTTTGGGGTGTGGCCGTTCACACTTTCAATGTTTATTCCTCTTTCAGCAGTCCTCCATAAAGGTGGAGGCATTTGGTTTTTCCAAAGGAGATGGAAGAAATGCTGTGTACATTCTCACCCATGTAGGAATGGATCAATAACTTTCAGAGGAACAAAGGGAAGACCTTTACTACTGGCTTGAACATTCACAAAGGTACGGACTTCTTCCTGCATCAGAAGCAGACAAATGGACAGATATATATCACCTATCACAAAAATAATTGTCTTTTTTCCCACAGAATTATATGCTATAGTTTTACATAGTAAAAACTGACAAAATTTGACATACTACATATTACAGTAAAACCCACTCTGAAATTTCTTGGTGTCCTGTTAGACACTTTTAAACCATGAGTTAAATTTAATACAGGCGTTTTTAACAACATAAGCAAATAGAATTTTTTCTCAATCCATTTTAAAATGGATTTGCACAGGATTTAAATTTCAGATAATTTTGGTGTTGTTAATATAAAACATCACTACAGCTTTACTCTGAAAAGCTGTCACAGATGTACTTGCCAGTACTTGCATAAGTAAAAGTGCATTAGTAAAATATGCATGTAACTGATCTGTCACTTTTCTGTAGCATTTATGCCATCTACGTATAAAACTATGCTAGAGTATTTGTAACGCATTAAAAGAACTGCTATGTAAAGTTCCTCTTTTAAATTGTTGATTACTGATTTTTTAAATATTCTTCTGTTAAAACTAATTCCGCCTCCAGGCCTAATCACATACATTTATGATGTTTTCTCTGGATAAAAAAAAAGGAGAAACCAACAGTGTTTACATCATAGGAATGCAGAAATAATCCTGATGTATTGTTTAGGAAAAAAACGGATCTAATAACTTGTCTGATGTCTTCCAATTTATCTGTGCTCTAAATGCCTGGTGTATCAAATATATTTTGTGTTTGTTTGTATGAGGGGTTTTAGAAAATAGGGCTATGAGACACTTATGCTCTGGGAGTATATTAGTTTTACAAATTCATGCAATTTTAAAACTGATTTCACTCATAATTTGTAATGCACAGTTAAGAGTCCATCAGCTTCTACACTCAGTGTGTTATTCCAGATCATCCATGGAGATGGAGCTTCCCTAAAATATGGTATTGATTTACTGAAATGCAATTTTCATTGTAGAATGCACACAGTGGGAAGATATTATGCAGCTGTATGAGTACTGGGATGACAATAGCACAGGAAAGCAATGTGAATATTGGACAAAAAAATTATTACAAGATGCAAGGAAAAGAAAAAAGAATTTCTTTTTTTATGAGGAGAGGAGGCTAAACAACTTTCTATTGGCAATTGTTTGTCTCTTAGTGAGCTTTTTGGGATTTGTCTGTACATCCTGGATACATAGAAATCAAAGGGATTATATTTAGAAGAACCAGTGAGATAAAACAAGAGCTAGCCTGAGCTTCAAATCTAAAATTCAAACCAGGCATGAAAAAAAAAATCATTTTAGATAACTGAGAGAAAACCATTTCTCATTAGTCTTCATCCTGGGTGTTCTGATTTTAGTTGGAGTCAGAAGCAAAAATATTATTGTGCAAGCTTCTCAGTTTGTTTTTGTTTGTTTGATGGGGTTTCTTTTTTGTTTTTGTTTTTGTTTTTTTGTTTGTTTTTTTTTTAAACTGAACAAGCAAGTTTCCAATCTTTTTTATGCCAATCTTTTAACACAATTTTCTGCATAGAGTTGTTTGGACAAAGAAAGAGCCCTGTAGAAAAGTGGCCTCTATTTGGCCCTTAGGAAGGCTGGAAAAGGATTGGAAAGTTTTCTCTGGAAAAAAAACCAGCAGACAAACCCAAACAGTTTTCTTACCGAGTCGTGGTTGTTGTGCCTTGAAGAAGTTGCAGTGGAAATATGGTCTTATTCAATTCTTTAGCAATTAGGGCTCTCCAAGGAGAACTACACAATTTCTGGAGTAATAATCTTTCTTACCCTGTTGATCAATACTTATTCTTCAATCTGTGAACTGTGTTCTGCTTTATGTTTCCTTCCTTGAGAACTTTATACCGTTATTAAAATGCTGTATGGTAGTGCTGTTTGGTTTCTGGTCTTTTATTCTTTTTTTTTTTTTTTTTTTTCTGTGTAGCTAAGAAATAAAGGAAAGGGTGAGACTGAGAGAAGAAATAAAGATTCTTGCCTTTAATATGTAACTAATAACACACATATTTGGTCTAGCTATTGTTTTCCCAGTCAACAGGGTGGGGTTTTTTTACTTTGCAAAATAACCCAGCCATCATCAGTTAGTTATGAAGAAACTACTCAAGATGGGGCAACACTGGTACAAAAGGATTCATGAAGAATAATGAACAGCTCATATAAGCCATTAAGATTATATTGACTTTGAGTGAAGCGATTATTTTTTTAGCATGCCACTTTCATAATGTGGCTATTGAGTGAGAGCACTGTTGAAGATGATGACATTTGCACTAGACATGGAAAGCTCAGTTCCATTTTCAAGAAGCTGAGCAAGGAACAGTGAAATCACTGTTAGACCAACTAAGCATTGTAAGTAAAGTATCAGCTCGGTTCCCTTAACAGCTGTCTCAGGCTTTTGTGACTTTGGGTAAACTACATAAAGATAGGACTCCTTTATTCAGGCATGTGACCATCAGTGGGTTTAACCCCAGAAATAAGGCAATATAGCTCACCCTGAGCTCTGCATTGATGCAATTAACCTTTCCTTCAGTATCTGATCCAGCTCAGGTACCTGTATTGTATGCTCTAAGCTGTTATTTTTATGTGGGTCATAAAATGTTGAATAGAAAGGGACAACTGGATTCTTAATGTCACTTTAAAAATTTTTGTGGCTCAGCTCTTATAAAGACACATAATCACAATGGAAAAAAATATGCATCTTGACCAGATACTAAAAATATACTTAATGAGAAGAAATTAGAAGTGTCTGAATCATTACTTACACTTTTAAGCATAGACTTCTTCTTTCTTGTTCTACTCAGGAATAGGCTATTCTTTAAATTAAACGTCAGGTACAAAGCCCTAGTGCTCTCCCTGTTGAATTCAAGACAGTAATACTATACAGCACTACAAGAATATTTGTTCTCAAAAGGAACTTCCATTTGTCATTTCAGAAACCACAATATGACTGCTCCTTCTCCTTATCTGTAAAATCATTATCTGAAACACCAGATGTGTAAATAATGGCCTAGGGAAACTTCTGACACAGTTGACACTCAAGCAATTTAAACTTGTTATCATCAACACATTTGGTGAACCAACAGTTCTGTGTTAGACTTTTGCACCAATTCTTCAGCATGGCTTGAGTTAGCAAATTAGCCTCCACACTTGAAAACAGAGGACAAACAAATAAGTATATCAGGGAACAAATACACAAACTTAGAATGAATTCACAATGGCATAAATCACAGAGTTTAGGGATTCTGTCCTTTTACTAATAATTGTTTTGGGGGTGGGTAACAACAAGGGTAATTCAGTACTGAACATTAGATTAGACTTCAATAGCAGCACAAAACCTATGGTTTTAATGGCTCCTGCTGTACGTTGACTCTGGGGGCCTCTGTCCCCACTTGGAGCTGAATCAGTGTACTAATACATCAAACAAATCAAACAAAGCAATATTTTGAGGTGGCTTGCTGTGCTGGAAGGGGCTACACAGAAAAAAAAAAAAAAAAGAATGACAGAGCTGGTGGAAAGGACAAGATGGGTTTGTGCTAGAAAGGGGAGATCAGGGCTCTGCTGAAGAGTAGCTAGACTGGTTTAGGTTCCTGCAGAGTCAGCCCGATTGAGTAGGAGAGGTGGAGAGGAAACTGCCTGAAACATCCAGGCAGGAACTGCAGTCTTTTCTTTCTGGAGAAGGCTTAAAGGGGACCTTAAGTATTGCCATACTTAAAGGGCTGCTACAAAGAGGATGGAGGCTCTGTCTTCACAAGGAACCACACTGAGAAGACAAATGGCAGTGGGTAAAAGTTGCACTGGGAGAGGTCTCATCCCAATCTAAGAAATTTTTTTTACAGTGAGATCATCCACTGGAACAACTTCTCAAGGGACATGGTAGAGTCACCACTACTGGAGGTTTTCAAGATGTGATTGTTCAGTGTGACAGATAACCTCATCTGGGATCCCTTTCCCATGAAAGTTTGGATGATCATATTTGGAGGTCACTTCCAACCTGGGCTGTTCTGATTCTATGATTATTAATATTTTTTAAGTAGAGGTACAAGTGAAGAAACAAAAGAATACTCATACATGTTTATATTACTTATACAGGTATGTATTTCCACATCCCTGGAAGTGTTCAATGCCAGGTTTGATGGGGCCTTGAGCAACCTGGTCTAGATGAAGGTATTCCTGCCCAAATTTCTGTGTTTCAGCAGGTACAGTGAGAATTCTTACAGGAAGAGTTCAAACAATATATTTTACAGCTGGACTACTTGCCTATGGTAGAACAGTTGGAGTTGCTCAGTTTTAATTCACCTTTAATGAGCTTCTGGCACTTCCTGTGTTTACCTTGGTCAGATAACTGCTTACAGATTTTAAGATTATTTTTTTTTTCTCAAACCCTAGCACCCAGATACTCTGGATAGCAGAAGAAACTCAGCTTTCACCTGAAAACACATAAAGCTCTAGCCTTGTGATTTCTGCGTAGCTGACTAGAGTTTACCAGAAGAGGAAGACCGTAAATAATGTCTCAGATACCTCTTGCCTTGCTACAGGGCTGACTTCATTGACTGCATCCTTCACCTTGGGCTTGCAGTTACATTGCACAAAACTTTTTCCATTGCTATAACATCTTTTACTTTTCTCTTGGCTCAAAAATCTTAGGATATGTCTAGTGTTTCTCTGTCAAGCACAGAGGAGCTTTATCTAAAGCCCTTTGTCGTGGTTTAAAACCAGTCAGGTAACTTGTTCACTCACTCCCAGTGAGTGGTGCCGAGCTGACAACAATCGAGGTCCGTGTCCCCCCCCCACCAGGGTTCTCCCCCACTCCCGGAGGAACGGGGAGGAGGATCGAAAAAAAAGTGCAACTCCCACGGGTTGAGACAAGAGCAGTCCAGCAACCAATGTACACAAATCACCACCGCTACTATCAACTACAACAATGATAAGGGAAAATAACAAGGGAAGAGAATACGATACCACCGGCCAAGAAAACGAGTTCCACCCGGAAGCCCGTGTCCTTCCGGGTAACTCCCAGTCACCCCCCACCCCGGCCATGACGTGCTGTGGTATGGAATACCTCCCTGGCTAGCCCGGGTCAGGCGCCCCGTCTCTGCTTCCTCACAGCTTCCCCTCCTCCCTGGTAGAGCATGAGACTCACAAAGTCCTTGGTCAGGGTAAACATCACTTAACAACAACTGAAAACATCGACTTCACCAACACTGTTCTCAGGCTGGAAGTCAAAACACAGCAATGCACCAGCTAGCACAAAGGAAAAAAAAACCAAACATGACTGCTACTGCTGAACCCAGGACATCATCCACCCCTTATTCCATACCATTCACGTCGTGCTCAGATCCCACATTTTCAATACACCATCGCTCTCCCATATATATACATCCATATACATACAGACCAAGAGGAAAAGATCATTTTCTTAGTGCATGGACCAATCCCTATAATGCTGCCGAGTCCATTCGGTCCATGATGTTCAAAGTTCATTCTCTGTTGGGATGATGGCTGGAGGGAAGTCAGGGCCAGTCGCTGGTGACCTGGAGACATCTAGTTGATGGGCTATGAAAGCATTACACAGCAGGCAACAGCATACAATTGAGTTCACTGGCTGTTTTCCCCTAAAATCAAATCCCCTTGAGGTATACATCGGACTTCCCCATCTTCCTGCATTACCCATCAAGTATATCCAGGTCCCTGAGCAAAAGCAATCTCACGAGTGGGTTTGCCTTTACCTGAAGCAGGAATTACCCAGACTGTCTTCCCCAGCAAATTCTTCATATGCACCACGGGAACTTTGTCCCCCTCTACAATATGTAAAAGTTCTGACTGGGCTGGGCCAGCCCTGTTGGCAGATCCTCTGGTGTTGACCAACCAGGTGGCCTTTGGTAAGTGTGTATCCCAATGCCTGAAAGTTCCCCCACCCATTGCTCTCAGTGTAGTTTTTAACAGCCCATTGTACCGTTCGATTTTCCCAGAGGCTGGTGCATGGTAGGGGATGTGATATACCCACTCAATGCCATGCTCTTTGGCCCAAATATCTATAAGGTTATTCCGGAAATGAGTCCCATTGTCTGACTCAATTCTCTCTGGGGTGCCGTGTCGCCACAAAATCTGTTTCTCAAGGCCCAGGATAGTGTTCTGGGCAGTGGCATGGGGCACAGCGTATGTTTCCAGCCACCCGGTGGTTGCTTCCACCATGGTAAGCACATGGTGCTTGCCTTGGCGGGTTGGTGGCAGTGTGATATAGTCAATCCGCCAGGCCTCCCCGTATTTATACTTCAACCATCGTCCTCCATACCAAAGAGGCTTTAACCGCTTGGCTTGTTTAATTGCAGCACGTGTTTCACACTCATGAATAACCTGGGCAATAGTGTCCATTGTTAAGTCCACCCCTCGATCACGGGCCCATCTATATGTTGCATCTCTGCCTTGATGGCCTGAAGTGTCATGGGCCCACCGGGCCAAAAATAATTCACCTTTATGTTGCCAATCTAAGTCCATCTGAGCCACTTCAATCTTAGCCGCTTTATCCACTTGTTGGTTGTTCTGGTGTTCCTCAGTGGCCCGACTCTTGGGTACATGGGCATCTACATGACGTACCTTCACCACCAGGTTCTGCACCCTGGCAGCAATATCTTTCCACAGTGCAGCAGCCCAGATGGGTTTACCTCTGCGTTGCCAGTGGCTCTGCTTCCATTGCTTCAACCACCCCCACAGGGCATTTGCCACCATCCATGAGTCAGTATAGAGATAAAGTACTGGCCACTTTTCTCGTTCAGCAATGTCCAGGGCCAGCTGGATGGCTTTCACCTCGGCAAATTGACTCGATTCACCCTCTCCTTCAGCAGTTTCTGCAACTTGTCATCCAGGACTCCATACAGCTGCCTTCCATCTCCAATGTTTTCCCACAATACGGCAAGAGCCATCAGTAAACAAGGCATACTGCTTTTCACTTTCTGACAGTTTATTATATGGTGGGGCCTCTTCAGCGCGCACCGCCTCCTCCTCTGGTGACATTCCAAAATCTTTGCCCTCTGGCCAGTCCATGATGACTTCTAGAATGCCTGGACGACTGAGATTTCCTATTCGAGTTCGTTGTGTAATTAGTGCAGCCCATTTACTCCATGTAGCATCAGTTGCATGATGTGTAGAGGAGACCCTGCCTTTGAACATCCAGCCCAGCACGGGCAGCCGGGGTGCCAGGAGGAGCTGTGCTTCAGTGCCAATCACTTCCGAAGCAGCTCGAATCCCTTCATAGGCTGCCAGTATCTCTTTCTCAGTTGGGGTATAGCTGGCCTCAGATCCTTTATATCCCCGACTCCAAAAGCCGAGGGGTCGACCTCGAGTCTCCCCTGGAGCTTTCTGCCAGAGGCTCCAGGTAGGACCGTTCTCCCCAGCTGCAGTGTACAGCACATTTTTTACATCTGGCCCTGTCCGGACTGGTCCAAGGGCTACTGCATGAACTATCTCACGTTTAATTTGCTCAAAGGCTTGTTGCTGCTCAGGGCCCCATTTAAAATCATTCTTCTTCCGGGTCACATGATAGAGAGGGCTTACAATCAAACTGTAATTTGGGATGTGCATGCTCCAGAACCCCACTGCACCCAAGAAAGCTTGCGTTTCTTTCTTATTAGTTGGTGGAGACATTGCTGTTATCTTGTTGATCACATCTGTGGGGATCTGTCTACGTCCATCTTGCCATTTTATTCCCAAAAATTGAATCTCCTGTGCAGGTCCCTTGACCTTACTCCGTTTTATGGCAAAACCGGCTTTCAGCAGGATTTGGATTATTTTCCTCCCTTTCTCAAAGACTTCTTCCGCTGTATCGCCCCACACAATAACGTCATCAATGTATTGCAGGTGTTCTGGAGCTTGCCCCTGTTCCAGTGCAGTCTGGATCAGTCCATGGCAAATGGTAGGGCTGTGTTTCCACCCCTGGGGCAGTCGGTTCCAAGTGAACTGGACACCCCTCCAAGTAAAAGCAAACTGTGGCCTGCACTCTGCTGCCAAAGGAATGGAGAAAAATGCATTGGCAATATCAATCATGGCATACCACTTGGCTGCCTTTGACTCTAGTTCATACTGAAGTTCTAGCATGTCCGGTACGGCAGCACTCAATGGTGGTGTGACTTCATTCAGGCCACGATAGTCTACTGTTAGTCTCCATTCTCCATTAGACTTTTGCACTGGGCATATGGGGCTATTAAAGGGTGAGTGGGTCCTGCTGATCACCCCCTGACTCTCCAGTCTACGGATCAGCTGATGGATGGGAATCAGGGAGTCTCGGTTGGTGCGATATTGACGCCGGTGCACTGTTGTGGTCGCAATTGGCACTTGTTGCTCTTCAACTTTCAGCAACCCCACAGCAGAGGGATCTTCTGAGAGACCAGGCAAGGTGGACAGCTGCTCAATTTCCTCAGTCTCCAAAGCAGCAATACCAAAAGCCCACCGGTACCCTTTTGGGTCTTTGAAGTACCCTCTCTTGAGGTAGTCTATGCCGAGGATGCATGGAGCCTCTGGACCAGTCACAATAGGGTGCTTTTGCCACTCCCTCCCAGTCAGGCTGATTTCAGCCTCCAGCACAGTCAACTCTTGGGATCCTCCTGTTACTCCAGAAATATAGATGGGTTCCACCCCTTGACAGCTTGATGGCATCAGGGTACACTGTGCACCGGTATCTACTAGAGCCTTATACTTCTGTGGGACTGATGTGCCAGGCCATCTGATCCACACAGTCCAGTAAATCCGATTGTCCCCTACCTCCACCTGGCTGGAGGCAGGGCCCCTCTAATGGTCGTCACAGCTTTGGACACTTAAGTCGTGGTGAAAGGGATTATTCTTCGTTATCACAGGAGCTGGAGTAAAATCAGCTCTTCCATTCCATCTGGGAAACTGCTCACCAGAGACTGAAGCCGTAGCTCTCATGGGACGATCAGTCTTGGCCCTTGCTCCCCTCTTCAGTTCACTCACCCGTTCCTCCAAAGATGAAGTAGGTTTTCCATCCCACTTTGTCATGTCTTCTCCGTGATCCAGCAGGTAAAACCATAGGGTACCCCGTGGCGTATACCTCCTGTATCTCCTCTCTTGAACAATAGGACGCCTTTTGTTAATAGCTGAGACGTGTGTTGGTACATGTGAGGAGCTGGATAAATCAGATAGATCGTCCCTCAATTGTTTGAATCCTGGGACAGTTTTTCCACAGTTGAGATGATGGAAGGGGTGAGGTTGTCTTCGAACTCTCGGAGTTTATGAACCATTTCATCCACTGTTAGTGGTACTATGTCATTCCAGGTTACTGTTGCCAATGAATGGGCATATGATGACGGTGCATTCCGTGTAAGATTTCGCCACATGGGTCATGTACATTCAACTTCATCTGGATCTATAGGTGTATCCCTGTTATTCGGCTTGATATGATAGAGCATCTCTACGATGGCCGATTCCCTCAGAGACTGGATGCCTTTGTCTACAGTAGTCCACTTGGCCGAACGACTCGTAACATCGTCCTTGTACGGAAACCTTTCTTTCACAGCTGCCAAGAGCCACCTCCAAAGGCTGAGGGACGTTTTCTCTCTTGCGATTGCGTTGTCAATTCCCCCTTCTCTAGCAAGTGATCCCAGCTGCTTGGCTTCTGTACCTTCTAGTTCGTGACCATCGGCCCCATTGTCCCAGCATCGGAGTAACCAGGTGATGATGTGCTCCCCTGGTTGACGGGTAAAATCTTTTCGCATATTCCGCAGTTCGGTTGAGGTCCGAGGTCGAGAAGTTACCTCTTCTTCTTCTTCTTCGTCATGTGATGATGACTCCTGATCATATTCTGGACCGGGTGGTGAATTCATTGGTTCTTCATCTCGCTTCACCCTTTTTGCCTCCTTTTTGCTTGTTCTCTTGCGTACAGGGGAAACCGATATTGGTACGAATTGGTCCTCTGGTTTGGCTGCAGTGATTATCACTGTGGTTTGCGTAGCAACTGTACTTGTTGCTGGGGGTGGTGTAGCTGCTGTACTTGGAGCTGGGGTAACCGCGCTGTCTGTTGCAGTTGAAGTTTGAGCAGCTGCTGTACTTGCCACTGGGGTAGCTGCTCTGTTCATTGAGGCCAAAGTTTGAGTAGCGACTGTACTTGTTGCTGGGGGTGGTGCAGCTGCTGTGCTTGGAGCTGGGGTAACCGCGCTGTCTGTTGCAGTTGAAGTTTGAGCAGCTGCTGTACTTGCTGCTGGGGTAGCTGCGCAGTTCATTGCAGCCAAAGTTTGAGTAGCGACTGTTGCTTTGCCCTCAGATCCGCCGACATTCTTTTCCTTTTGAAGGTGCTGGATAGTGTTGAACAAGGCCCTGTAAGCATAGGCCAAGCCCCAGCACGTTGCCGTGATTTGTCCATCTCTGGTATGGCCAGAATGACCACACACCTCATTTAAGTGTTTTACTAAGTCTTCTGGATTTTGCAGTTGTTTGGTAGTGAAATTCCAAAGTACTGGAGGGGCCCACTGACCTAGATACTTGCCCATACTATCCCACACACCCTGCCACTCATGGCTGTCCAGCCTCAGGGAAAGTCTCTTGGTCCTCCTACATCGTCGTTTGACCCCAGACAAGACCCAAACCTGACTCTGTTTAACTCTTGAAATCAGTAGTGGGCAAAACACACTCTGTATGCATGTTAGCATGGTGATTCCCATCACCATCAGCAAACAAGTCTCAACAGCATTAAAAGGCCATTCAAAAAATTCAAAACTCTGAAATGTAAATGGTCTGGGGGGATGACTGGGAGGGTAAAAGGATGTCTCCTTCACAGGTTGAGCACCTGAGAAGGAGAAAAAAGATGTGTAATTGCTAAGCACCTCCATCATATACCTCCCAAAGTATAAAGGTGGTGACCACACTGGGAACATAAGCCAGATCAGTTTCATGATCAATGATTCTATTGTATTACAAGTCATTACCATAAAGTACAATGGGACAAAAACCTTAGCCCAAGCCCCATACTTGAAAAACACTAATACAGCCAATACCGTATGGACGTAAGATACGATATACTGAAACTGTGAGATCAAGAGGAACAACCTTGAGAGCCAATAAATCAGCATTGTGATGAGTGACTATTAATCCAGTCAGATCTGTTCTTATCTCAACCCCTCGTGCCCCACGTTGGGCGCCAAAAAAAAGAACTGTCGTGGTTTAAACCCAGTCAGGTAACTTGTTCACTCACTCCCAGTAAGTGGTGCCGAGCTGACAACAATCGAGGTCCGTGTTCCCCCCCCCCCCCCGGGGTTCTCCCCCACTCCCGGAGGAACGGGGAGGAGGATCGAAAAAAAAGTGCAACTCCCACTGGTTGAGACAAGAGCAGTCCAGCAACCAATGTACACAAATCACCACCGCTACTATCAACTACAACAATGATAAGGGAAAATAACAAGGGAAGAGAATACGATACCACCGGCCAAGAAAACGAGTTCCACCCGGAAGCCCGTGTCCTTCCGGGTAACTCCCAGTCACCCCCCACCCCGGCCATGACGTGCTGTGGTATGGAATACCTCCCTGGCTAGCCCGAGTCAGGCGCCCCGTCTCTGCTTCCCCCCGGCTTCCCCTCCTCCCTGGCAGAGCATGAGACTCACAAAGTCCTTGGTCAGGGTAAACATCACTTAACAACAACTGAAAACATCGACTTCACCAACACTGTTCTCAGGCTGGAAGTCAAAACACAGCAATGCACCAGCTAGCACAAAGGAAAAAAAAAACATGACTGCTACTGCTGAACCCAGGACACCCTTTCATGAATTCTCAATTTTAGAAAAGTGTAAACTTCAGAACTTTCAGAAGACTTGTACTCTTTCCCTCCTTTCTCTAATATGTATCATATTAGCAATATTATCACATTTTCTTCAGGGTCACAGTTATCTTGGCTGTTTATCTGTAATTCTTTTCATACTAGCCAGCAACGCTAGAGTACTCCCCAGTAGGCTGTGTTTCATGGAGACTTCAGAAGTTTGCCACTGCTATTAAAATTATTCTGTAGTTTCAGACCTATCCTTTCATCCTAATCGTTTTCCCCAATAGGCCCTTTAAAAAAAATAATAAAAATCAAATTTAAAATGCAGCACTCAGGATACCCACTGAGACTAAATGTCCTGTTTCCATAGTAAAAAGCTGTTGAAGTTTATTTATTTTTCTTTAAACTTATCGTAATGAAGCTATGGAGCAACAAACATAATTTTACCCCCTCTTCCTTTCACACATTTCAATAGCTCTGGGGTAAATGGCACAATGAGTTTTAAAATGAAATTACCTTTAATTTTCAGAAAATAGTAACTTATAGCTGTATTGGCCATCCAACATAATGTTTTTAGTTTTGTTTTGGTTTTAGGTTGTTTGGGGTTTCTTTAATGAAAATTGAATATGGTAAGGAAAGACAACAATACCTGAAGAATAATACTGAAGGCAAACAAATCGTTGTGTCATTGAAGGAAATGACATATAATGTCTGGTTTGTAAGGTGAGATATGCACTTTTGAAGCATGAGAATATGAGAGACCTACTGCAAATTATTACATAAATGGTAGAAATAATGAATGATGACCATGCATTGAAGTTGTGTGACATTTCCCATTATAACATACTCTTGTTTTGATTTCTGAGTTACTCTAGCTTTTCCAGTGATGGCCACAAGCCTTTGGGGTGATTTTACTTTGTCACATGCCAGTCCTTTTCCATCCACGCTATAAAGCTATTCTCTCTGTCATGTGTATTACTGAGAAAAGAACATTATGCAAATGGCAGCACAGATGTGCTGAATGGTCAGGCTCCACATCAGATAGCCACGGACTTTTGTAGTCCAACTTTTACAGCTGATAAATTTTGCTGTATTCATAGAGCTGACAGAATAGGCATCTGAGGTCTGCAATTTGACCCATCTCTTCTTTATGCTGAAGAATCATACATGGGGCTGAGGATGGAGAACAGAGGTATGAGGAAAAAGAACATGAGGGCCTCCTTCATCACAACCTCGCACATAGCACTTCAGCAGTGCTGCCTAATTTTGTACCTGGCCAAGAAAATCTGGGCCATACAGTTCTAAGTTAAAGACCCAAGAGGACTGTGCTGCCTTTCCTCTGAATCCAGTGCACAGCGTGAGCATATTCTCCCCTCTAAAATAACAGTCCTTCTGCTACTAGTTAAAATAGCGTGACACACATGTCACAGCAGTTGTACATAATAGCTGTGCATTTGCATTTCTGTGAAAATAAAATCTAGAAAACGGCATAACACTTCTTCTCCCCTGAAGAAAATTAAAATAATCCCAGAGTAATAGCTGTGGAGAACGGCATTAAAAGAAAGTTGTGATAGGTCAAGTTTGCCTTCAAACTGCTGCTTGCAGTCAGTTACCATGCATCAGCTGAGCCACAGTAGGTACATTCTCAGCTCAAGGGAAATAAAGGGCAATGGCACTTATTGTGGCCTGTGACAAAAAACAGTTGAACTAAGTCACATTACCATGCATTTACCATAGCAGAAGACTCTCTGGCTTAGCTGACATCACAACTTTTAATTAGTGGAAGTTTAAAGCTGTACTTAAATCACTGTTTTTCATTAACATGCATTTGAAAGAGAATGCCAGGATTTTGCTCCCTATGTGCCTCTGCAAACATTATGATATATCGCTTAATTATGCACTTACATATTACTTTTCAGGCTTGGGCTTTCCCCTATATCAAAGCACAGGACAGAATAAAGACTTCAGGAAGAGTAAAGGTTCTTGGTTCACAGCTGGGGAGCTCTGCTGGCTTAGGAAGGTGCAAAATTACATACTGTTTGCTTTTCCTAGCAGTCTAGGGTTATTTGCACTCTAGGAAGAGTGCAAGGACTATCACTTTAGTGCTCACCAAAACCTCTGTATCACTCTCCTTCTCAACAGGACAGGGGAGAAAAAACAATGAAAGGCTCATGGGTCAAGAAAAGGACAAGGAGAGATCCTTCACCAGTTACAGTAACAGGAAAAACAGACTCATCTTGGGAAAATTTAATTTATTGCAATTAAATCAGAGTAGGGCAATGAGAAATAAACCCAAATCATAAAAGTGTCTTCCACCCACCCCTTGCTTCTTCTCAGGCTTAACTTCACTCACAATTTTCTCTACCTTCCCCTCTTCAGCTGGGCAGGGGGACAGGGAATAGGGGTTGCAGTCAGTTCATCATGTTATCTCTGCCACTCTTTCCTCCTCAGGGGAGGACTCCTCACACTTTTCCTCTGCTACGGCATGGGGTCCCTTTCATGGGAGACAGTCCTCCACCAACTTCTCCAACACGAGTTTGTCCCTCAGGCTGCAGTTCTACATATTCTCACTCCTCTATCTGGCTGCAATTGCTCCTGCACACTAACTTTTTCTTAAATAGGTTATCCCAGAGGCACTATCATGATCACTGATGGGCTCGGTCTTGGCCATCAGTGGATCTGTCTTGAAGCTGTCTGGCATTGGCTTTCTTGAACACAGCAGAAGCTTCTGGCAGCTTCTGACAGAAGCCACCTTTGTAGCCCACTCACTACCCAAACCTTGTCACACAAAACCACTACAGTGGCCCATGTCACACACCGTCTAAGGACTAATCCTTAGTGGTGATGACAAAATGCAACAAGTATTTTTTCTTGTCAATATTCTAGAAGCAGACAGAGAAAAGCAAACACCATAGTCTCAAAATAATTCCTCTATTCCCACTGCTCTAAAGATAGCATTGAGTGTTCACTTGTCAGACTCCACTTCCTAGTTTGTTACTGCATTACAGGCTTTTTATTTGTCTCATTTCCAACACAAAGCCTGTAATTAACTACCAGTACTGGTGTTTTGACAGTACTCTAGGGGGAAAATATTTGTAAAATTAGAGGGCATATTTCAGAACATAAATGTTCCAATATGAGAAAAAATAATGACTATGCTGATGGAATACATAACATATACCTGTATATATTATAGTCTGACTTTGACTATGATCTGTTTTTTTTTTTGTTTCACTTACCACTTTTGAGAAATACAGTTTGTCTTGAAAGGCCAATTTTCACGTAGAGATGAAAAAAGGTTTCTGGGTTGTGATACTGGCTACCACTATACAGTAAATTACCAAACTCTTTTATAAATAGAAAAGCTTTTGAAAATGTATGATATTCACTCTATTTAATTAACAGTGGTTGCTATGGATAGTTCTCTTTCTACCTTTTTTTTTTTCATGAACAGCTTTAGTTTAAAATAGGACACTTCAAATGCTGGAACTCAAGTCTTTTCTGAAAGTCCCATATTTTTATCTACTTTCCATCTTCTATTCTCAGCAACATGAGAGAAAGAACAGCAGGATTTAGGCCTGAAAACCATTTGAAAAAGAAATATTCTGGATTTTTTAAAGAAGGCTTTAGATTATAGGCACCCATACCTTATTCTGTTTTAATTTCATCCAGCTTTTTAAAAGTTGTAGCTTTAGCTGATAATCTTTTCAGTCAACAGCAATCATTGTGAGTCTTATTATTGCTCTGATTTCAGTGAAAGATTTCACATTTAATGTTTTTCTAGAGCAGGAGAAAATATTCATTATGAGTTTTTTTTTTTCTCCCTATACTGCAGATGTATTAGCAATGCTTACATTTAAAACATCACTAATGTCACTGGTTATTTAGAGAAATTTTCTTAGCCAGAATGCTTTAAACTTCTTTAACTCCTTACAGCTGGAGCTCTTGCATGTCTTATGGTCGAAATACATGTGTGTGTCCATAGATTCAGAAACAGCCTTAAGCAATGTTCTTTCTGAAAGCATGAGCAATGCTTAAAAAAATGTTTTGCTCCCATCTGGATGGGTTTTTTCTTTGATTTTGTGCTTGTCCGAAAATTTGAAAGGCGCTCAGAAAGGCTACAGTATAAAATACCTATTAGCTTAATTTTTAGGTAGCTTCCTCATGTACCACCAGCAAACTTTTTTGAATGGTAGATATAACTGTCCTAGTTCAATAAGGGTGCAAGCATAATATTTTTACAATTATCTCAATGAATGGACTCTGGACATTCCCAGCACTGGAGTAGCAAAGTCACTGCACATCAGATCTATCATTGTATCTGGAGGTTGTCTATGTGCGCTTGCTTTATTTTCTTCAGCTTTTCAGAGTTGAAAGAATCAGGACATTGGCAACTACACAGCAATATCATAGCACAAATAAATTTCCCTTAGTAAATGTATTATCTTGAGATTAAGGTGGCATGCTACTATGTGACAAGAACTTAAAAATACCCTACCTGGTCAGAAAATTGTTTTAAAATGTATGTTTATGGCTCATGGATATAACTGAATCCCCCAAAATGGAATGAAAATAACCCTGTAAGTGGTATGCAGCTGGAAACAGAAATCAATAGGATCTAAAAAGGAAGGGAAATGTGAATTTCTAGACAGCCAACAAGTTACTGCTACTGTATTTTCTTCTGAAGTCAAGAGGAACGATGAAATATTATAAATATGAGGAGAAAAGGTATGGATTGATCCTTATCTTATATCTGACTTGAAGGTTTAAGGTAAGCACATAAAAAGAATGTAACTGTGACCAGGTGAAATATCCCATTAATGCATTATTAAATGAGACAACCCAGGTGATTAAAATTAACACATCTTTAAATAATGTGTTGAATTAAGCTTTAAGACTTAAATACACAGTACTTTAATTTAACAGTCACATTCAAAAGCAGAAAGCTTTGTTTGAAAACAACCTGGAGGAAAACTAGAAGACACATTTCCTAATGGAAGCCAGGCAAAATTATTTGGTTGCCGGAAGCACAGTTCTGCTTTCTAATTAAGGCCCCTAATTACTCAAACTGGCTGTACAGCCATTTTCCTTTCCTTCCTAAAGTGCTGGGAAGTCACAGGGGGATCTGTTCACATCAGTAAGCTTGCTGCATTCATGATTAAAATATGGCATGGCCTACAAAGAAAGACAATTCTTTCTGGTTTCTAATTAACCGCACAATTTAAGACATTAGATTTTTGCTCTTTTCCAACTCACTTCTGGCTTCAGGTCATATTGCTAGAGTCAGCAATTGCTGCCAGAAAGCAATGCCAGGAGGTGTAAAAATAAGTGTTCACTAGCTACTGCAGAAATAGAACAGCTGCTTTTTCCACGAAGATTAAGACTGTAGCCGTGCTACAGCACTACATAGAAAAGGTTGCATTTTGATAAAGGAGTTAAGAGAAAGGAGGAATTGCTCACTCGGCAAGGTGAAGAAGTAACAGAAAGGACCTGGAAGTGGTGCTACAGGTAGAGTCAGAGGAGGGGCAGACCCACCTGTAGTAGATCCTGCTAATTACAAGGACTTTAGCAACCTGTGAATATTCAGTCCTCTTTTGCATGTGTTTTACTCAAAGCCTATAGGTAAGTACCTGGTTTAGGTTGTTTGTGAAAGTTACAAGTTTGAAGGCTCTGTTGCAGGTATCTGCTTACAGAACTGTGTCAGAAAATAAAATAATGCTTTTTCTTGTTTTGTTTGATTTGCATTTGATTCTTCTCAGGAATGGAGTTAGAGGTAAGTACTGAACCTGTGTTTTTAACTCCTCTGTTTTTCTGCAGCTGTAGATGTCTATTGTGCTGTGTCTTTAGTGCTAAGAATTAGTATTTTCACTCCTTTGAAGAATTAGATAAAGAAGGGCCTTATTTTTTGCTTATAAGTTGGACTTAAATGTAAGATGAGCCTCAAGTTTCTTATCAGTAAGCATGTGGTATTCAGGTCTTGGTGTATTCAGAGGCATTGCATTAACTGAGGGAGACACAAGCACTTGTGTGTGCCTCCAGAGCTAGTGAGTAGTTGTCTGAGGGGTTCTCAGTTTGCTCTGGACTGACGCTTTTAGCAGTAGCTGAAATTCTGGTTTCAGTGCTGCTGGCTTTCTGTCATTTTTAGAATATTCTCATGTTGGCTTTGTCATATCCAGCTTGGTAAGTGAGATGTGCCCAGTGCAACTTGCTGCAACACACTTGCCTAGCTGTAAGTCACCATTGCAACCTCAGAATGAGTTTGCAGGTGGTGCAGGTGCTCAGCTGGTGGCTTGAGTTGATTGTGACTTTGTGACCCCTGTGTGTCTTGGAGGCACCTGTGATTATGCAACCTGAGTTAAACAACAATCCTTAGCAAGAAACTCATTAGAAGATGATCAGGGATGCACTTGTGTGAGTACCTGGAGGGATTGTTGGTAGTGTTGTGTGATTGCAGGTTCCTGGTGCTATGGTGTGCCTGCATGCTCCTGTGTTCTCTGTTGACTGGCTTTTATGGGGTGGTAAGTGTGGAGGTAGGGGTGGTGATAAGTGAGAAAGCAGTGGGAGGGCATGTGCCACAGCAGTGACCTAATGCTTTAAGGAAGAGATTCCATATGTAGTCGTTCATACTTTCATGTAGAAGAGGAGCTGTTACCTGCTGTGGGAAACTTTCAGGACAGCTAATTATTCAACATATGTAGTGGTCTTACTTTTTGTCATCTCTTATAAACTCTACATAGCCCTTTAATAACAACCATCTGGAGTTTTTGGTACTGAGCAACATATTTTTGCTTTACGTGCCTTGGTCAAGAGAGCTATAGTTGCATATGCTTTGATGAGGAAATAGAACTGATATGTGTATAGCATTTAATGCTGATGGCATAGACGGTTGCATGCATGGACAGCATTGTATGTTTGGACAGCAGCTGGTCTGGTGATTCCCACTTGTGGGAGCACCTTCAGGAAAGAGAACTTTATTCCTGGAATTGAGTGATGGTGGTGGTGCATATGGATTAATACACAGACAGTATGAATCCAGCATTCTTTTTCTGGTGAAAATAATAACCAATTCAAGTCCTGCTCTAACCTGATTCATGTCTGGTTTAATAATATTACTGCGTATCAGAGGCAGTGGATCATTTCCAGTATATCCCTGACAGAAATCTACTGAGTTATATTTCTGTAGCTGGCAATTTCTGGGCTAGTGTGCATATGAACAGCTTGAGAAAACACTTGATTTTACTTTTGACTCTTAAATTTCTTCCGTAGTAATAACGCATGACATTGGTGTAGCTCCATTTTAACTCCGACTCATGTCAGAACCCAAAAACAGTCTTCTCTCAGAAAATTGTGAAGACTTTTTTTTTCCTCTTTTGTTTTGTTTTAGGTTGTTTTTTTTCTGAGATATAAAGAATGCTGAGCAAAACTGATACATAAAAATGCAGGATAGGAAGAAATTCAAACTTATAGACCAGGTGCAATATTTACATGTTTTTATCTTGCTGACTACTAATGATGTTTTTTTATCCATGTCATTGACTAGGACTTTCGGTAAATGAACAGTATACATTTCACTGTTGTCTTCCTTTATTAATGACAAGTTGTACATTAAAGTGAAGACCTTTTTGGGTATCAGCTCTAATTAAATGGGTAAATCTACAAAGAGGTTCAGCTCCAATTATTTTGTTTTAAATGGTTACTCCGTTCTGCTCAACATCTCAATGTATATTGAATGGAGGGAAAAAAAAAAAATGTAGGCTGTTTCTATCCCACTTACTGTTCCTGTAATGGCACCTCACAAGAATTACCACTGGCACGCTATAATACTAGATGCAAGAGATTTTACTGGAGTAATGGTTTTTGGTGGTTTTGGAGCCATGAAACTGACTTATTTTCAGCTAGCTTTTGTCAGTATTTCTTTGGCAGGTCAATAAAACAGGAGCAGGATCAGCAGCAATGTAATGGAATGTGCATCTTAAACAGCGAGGTATGTGGTTACTGCCTTGCTCCGAGAATGACAGAAATGGCAATTTGCCTTTGTGGTTGAAATACAAATTAGGTGATCTGCTCCAGATGGGCAGTTCCTGCTTCCTGTACCTGAAATAGACAACCTGGAGGCTTATCTGCGCGATAAGGATATCTTTACTGGCTATGTTAGCAAGTGTTCAGAGCATCTTCACCTAGGATTGTGGTACGTCAAGGCAGCACATTTTAGGGAAGACTCCAAAAGGCAAGAAGAATGAGAAAATAATTCAGCCAAAGAGAGAAGAGCAGAACATGTTAACTAACACATTTAAAAACAAACAAAAAAACAACTACAAAAAAAGACCTAGTAAAATTATTTGTAAGATTTAATAAGCAGAGGCTAGAGTGCTAGAAAAGCAATCTAAAATTGACAGTAGCCGAGCAGATAGGGAAGGAGGTAGACGGCTCATATTAATGAGGATCAGGTTCACCCTGGCTGGAAAGATTATGAGAACTACAAATTACTATATGTTAACATTATCAGCAAGTGTCTGATAGTCAAAATTCAGGAGCAGGATTTGTACAATGATACTTTACTGCTTTTGTAGCAGTCATTAGATGTCAGTAATGGGCTGTTCATTTAAAGAGTCTATGATGAGTATATAGACAACCAGAGCCACACTTATGACAGTCTCAGACTATTTTTGCAATAAGAAAGAGAACGGTAACTTTTAGGCTGTGTGCATGCTACTATTTTCGACACCTGAATTAAGTTTTAAAAACTTCCTGCCCTTTAATTCACAGTGGTTAATGCAGCTACAGGAAGAAAATAGCTTACTAGATTTCACTATTGAAGCAAAACTACAAATATCCCATTTTCAAGGCAGCTGTCTTCGAACTTTGGAAATTAATGACTAATGTATAAGGAAACACAGAAGGTAAGTAGAAATGTCCAAAGGTCCTTTCCTATTTGTTTGCTCGTTTGTTTTTTTAAACACTGATTCTGTGTTCAGACTAGCAAACTCTGTCTCCTGTCCCTTTCAAAAACAATGAAATATTGATTTTTATGTTCTAGAAATCTCTGAATTTGCATGTGACACAGTCAGTGGAAAGTGTAATGTGCAATTGGCTAGGAAATTCATTTAATAAGAAAAAAACAAAAACCCCAAAACCCCACTTACTGCAGTTACTGCCACAGTAAGTAGCCAGAGATGATATAATTCTGTATTTTGATACTTGTACCTTCAGCTACTCACTACTGAATACTTTACAGACAAATGTAGGAACAGAAATTAGGAATGCTTGAAATAATAGCTATTTTAACTCAGTTTTGAAGCCCTAAATAATGAGACAAGTTCTTGGAGAATAAACCTGAAATCACTGTAACATTCTGTGTGAAAGTGGGATAGCCCATGAACTTTGCTTTGAACTCTGTCTGGGGCTAGAGCATCCCAGCTGGCCCCAGCTTGCTTGCAGGTGCCCCCTGCCTGTATTGCCTGCAGATGAGATGCAATCAAGAATCTGTTCCCTGGGAATATAATTGGACTGAAGTATGGTTACATGCTGTGCAGGTTAATCTTTCATGATGATTGCTAAAGCACAGGACAAAGTGTTTGCTTCATTGATTTGACACAGGACTTGCTATTCTCATCACCGTATGACATGTTCTATAAAATAAAGGGTGGATGATTGGTCCTGGCAGGACAGATGTTCACAAAGTACCTTTCTTCCAGCCCCCTACCTCATCCCTGATTTTGAACCGAGTCTTCTCAGTGACAACTGCATCACAGCAGTTCCTGGTAATACAAGATAAAAGACAGAAAGTCCCTTTCTGCTGTATAAGTGGGTCCTGAATTCTGTCTGTACACAATCATTCAGTACACCCAGAATGGCATTCCAAGTTCAAGTTTAATTTGGGAAAACGTATTTTCCATGGTGCTCTGAATGCTACTTTTTTCAATTCTATTTCTTTAAATCCTCTGCTTCCATTGCAACTAGACTTGAGTCTTCTTTGCACCCTCTATAGTAATTTTCACCAATGTAAAACTACAGATTTTGTCAGAATTGGTAAATAATTGGGGAGAGGAATAAAATATATTCTTGACAGGGAAAAGTTAGTATAAAAAATGTTTTCTCTTAGTTAACTGACAAAAGTCATCAAGAGTTGGTGCCTTTCGAAAATCCATGAATAACATCTGTTATTTTTGTGTTTGTTCATTACAAGTCTATTTTTGAAGTTCTTACAGAAAATGCTTAGATTATTTTACCTATGGAAAACTGGTAAATACAAGATCTAAAGAAATTTAACAAACTGCAAAGTAGTCACAGAGCTAAATGTAGCTTAATGAACTAATCTTGTGTGTATTCAGTAGGGAAGGAGTCAGAAATAGAAGGTCTGTGGTGAGGGTGGCAGGAAAAAAAAAATGTTTGTGTTGGGTTTTGTTTTGTTGCATTTCTTCAGTTGCATTTAAATTAAAAAAAAAAAAAAAAAGCCCAGCAACAAGCAAAACACAACAAACTAAAGCCCCAAAAAACATTATTTCTGTGGATTGTAGGGGAGCCAGAAAATCTTTGAGTTTTTGTCATATTGCTTTATTCAAAGACCAAATGAGTATGAAAGTAGTTATGCTACTGACTGTAAATCCGGTTTCATAGGCATGACTGAACTTGAATATATGTTAATATGAACAGTATTTCTAGGAAAGCTTGGTCCTGCAACATTACCCTCTTGTTATGCTAGAGTCTTTCCTAAAAAAAAAAAAGAACAACAAAAAAACACAAAACCAAAAAAACCTGAATCCTTTTCTTTTGAAAGATGTTTAAAATGGGTTTTGTTACTGTCATGTTGAGATTTCTTATTATACATGACTGATTTTAGTTTTAATAATATTACTGATGGCACAGCCAACAGGGAAGTAAAAAATGGCTTTGTGCATAAACTGAAAAATTGTTTTCTGCTTTAAAGGGCTAAGTGTCTCTGTAATTGTATCAAAATGAAATACTGTTGCAGCTACAGTAAGATTGTGTAATGAAGCACAACTGATTATGCTATAGTTTTCTTTAATATTAACCTTATTATTCAAATGTAAATACTTGTTTATCTTGTGGGGTATGTAGCAATGAAACTAATTTCTTTTATCTTTTGAGTGTTGTTTTTTAATTCAACATTTACTATTAGATCATACTTTCAGATTCCAGAGAGAGAGAAGTGTCTGATTTAGCGTAATAAATTTTAAAGTCAGAAAGCATCCATAGACTATTAACCATCAGCTCCTATATTCAAGCACAGAGGTTCAAAGAGAGGGATTATTTCCATTAGCTAGTCCTTACATATCCCATCTAATAGAGAATTTAATAAATTCCTACCAGTTTCCATGCTAATTGCCTGTGTGACCACTTTTTCTAGTTTTCTTGTTTTAGTGCATGTGTGTCCTTTTACCTAGACAGAATTGTGTAGATGAATAAGTCTCAGCTGGGAGGTTGGTCTCTCATCTTTCTTTCTTTCCTACATGCTAGCTGTACTGATACATGCATCTGAAGGGGGTTCTACGATGCACATTTGTCAGTATTTATAAACCTAAGATATGATAGAAATCTAGCCATCTAAACAGTCAATTGCATAAAACCTCCTACTTTAATACTAGACCAGAAAAACATGTCCGTTCTGAGCAGTTTTTACATGGTAGCTGAAAGACCTGGATAACCAGTAGATGACTGTGATAGATGACTGAATCCCAGAGCAGAACCATGAAAACTCTGTGAGGGCACTGGTGTCTGTTGTGGTGGCGGTGTGGAAGAGTTCAGTGCTTTGGGTCAAATGGATAAGTCAGATGTTGACTGTGCGTCCAAGTCCATGCATGGGTGTGAAGGGCCTGGAGCAAGCCATGAAATAGTATGGATGAGCCTGAGACAGCTTGGGGTCAGGGTTTAATACAGTATCTCAAAATGGAGCAGCGACTGAAACCAGATAAAATCTGCTATTTTCTTGACGACTTTTTCTACTGACATTACTTGAAGGTTTGTTTGTTTGTTTTTAATTAGATTATAAATTGGCAATGTAAAGTCAGTGCTAATGTAGAGTTGCAAGATGAAGACTTACCAGTATAACAAGGAATCAATAAGAACAAACAGGAAGGATCACTTATCAGTGCAGAAAGTTTGAGGAAGAGCCAAACGACAGTTAATCTTTACAGCTGTTGAAAGCAAATTCTGGAGGTACGTGGTGGCATAGATCCCAAAGTGTATATTGAATTTCAGTAACTGAATTACCAACACTTAATAACACCTATATTTGCCAACTGGGAATCAGTGGATGTAAAAAGATAATGGCATTTGAGAGAATTTATGGGATAAATTAATATCAATTAGATTCATTATAGAATCATAGAATTGTTAGGGTTGGAAAGGACCTTAAGATCATCTAGTTCCAACCCCCCCTGCCATGGGCAGGGACACCTCACACTAAACCATATCACCCAAGGCCTCGTCCAACCTGGCCTTGAACACTGCCAGGGATGGAGCATTCACAACCTCCTTAGGCAACCTATTCCAGTGCCTCACCACCCTAACAGGAAAGAATTTCCTTCTTATATCAAACCTAAATTTCCCCTGTTTAAGTTTTAACCTCTTACCCCTTGTCCTGTCACTACAATCCCCTGTCCAGCATCCCTCTAGGCCCCTTCAGATACTGGAAGGCTGCTATGAGGTCTCCACGCAGCCTTCTCTTCTCCAGGCTGAACAGCCCCAACTTTCTCAGCCTGTCTTCATACGAGAGGTGCTCCAGTCCCCTGATCATCCTCGTGGCCCTTCTCTGGACTTGTTCCAACAGTTCCATGTCCTTTTTATGTTGAGGACACCAGAACTGCACACAATACTCCAGGTGAGGTCTCACAAGAGCAGAGTAGAGGGGCAGGATCGCCTCCTTTGACGTGCTGGTCATGCTCCTTTTGATGCAGCCCAGGATACGGTTGGCTTTCTGGGCTGTGGGCGCACACTGCTGGCTCATGTTCATTTTCTCATCAACCAACACCCCCAAGTCCTTCTTTGCAGGGCTGCTCTGAATCTTTTCTCTGCCCAACCTGTAGCTGTGCCTGGGATTGCTCTGACCCAGGTGTAGGACTTTGCACTTGGCATGGTTAAATTAATCCAATGGTTAATAAAAAAAAACAAACCACACCTTAATGGGTAAGATAAAAATTGGTAAATGGGAGCAAAACTTGCAGTAGATGTCAAGCACTTTTTCTGCTGTGTAAAAGATGTAAAAGAGTAAAGATGACAGGTTAAGTGGTAAATCTTTGCCTTTATTATTATGTCTCTAAAGTAGTTGGAAATATGAAAGGATAAATTTGGTCATTAGCTTTAGATATGTTACCAAGAAACTTTATATTTTATGAAATTTTTAAGGGTATATTGTAAGTTATGAAATACAGGACTGCTATATCATGGTTGTGATGAAAATAAAGTTCTTGCTGACAACTTTCATATTCAGCAAGTTTGGTTTATGAAGCATAAGTACATGAAATGTTTGCAGTAGTACAATGTATCTGGTTAGAGAAATTAGATACTTTAGAATGTTTGGCTGGTTGACTTCATTGTTGAAATGGCATAATGCTATTCTTGTTTTGCTGTCAGTGGAAGGAGAGAGTAAACATCTATTTGTGTTGAGCAAAAAGGAGTCATCCATGAAAAAGGGTGAGTAGCAGTTCCTTGGTGCAGTGACCACTAAAAGCTGTCCCACTTCATTGTCTTTCCTTCTGAGCCATTGTACTGTATGTAATGCTCAACCATCAAACAGATGCTCTTCAAAGCTAAGGCACATCGAAAGAAAAATTCTGTTTTCAAGTAAGTTTATTGTCCCAGAAAGTCTAAGAGTACTTGGGCTTTGTTTTTATCATGGCTGGTCTTAAAGATTTCACAGAAGTAAAATTTAACACAAAATTGAAGCAATCAGTTGGTGCCCAGCTAACAGATATTTACCTTTTAATTCTCATATCTGGGCTTAAATGACGATTAGTGGTATATTTCAGTAAGTTGGAAGCATGATGAAGTCCTCCTGATGGTGTTGCTTGCTTGCTTGCTTGTTTTCATTTTTTTTGACCTTTTAACAGAAGCTGTATTCATAGGCATACACATGAAACAAACAAAGACCAGATTAAAATGTAGACATTGGAACATTGTATTTCAATGAAAAAAAAAAAACATGAGTAAGATGCACTCCCATCTGATCTCTTCCTGAGCCTTGGAATTACAGGGAGGGGGTGGTGGAAATTCGTAACAGGTTCTAATTTGTTAATTTTGGTTTTGGGGGGGGGTATGTTGTTGTTTGGTTTGGTTGGTTGTTTTTTTTTTAATTTTTTTTTTTTTTGTTTTAAGGAGTTTATAGAGTACCTTCTTACAGCTTTTTGGAGAATTTGATTCAGATAGGTAGCCAAATTTGGTCATTTTCATCCTTTTTCAGCTTAAATGGAAGACAACTATAGATGTGGTAAAGAAGATCTATAACTAGTATAGTGAGGAGTTGATGATCAGATGTAATTTATATAGGAAAGGAGGTTTGTATGCTGTGATATCTCCATTAATGCAGATATGCCTTCTGGGGATCTGACTCCAAAGAAGCAGGTGCAGAAGAAGTTGATTTAATGAACAAAGCAGTAAAGGTGTTGCTAATTGAGCAGAAGATGTAATAATCTCTTAGAACAGCTGTGGAAGAGTACCAAATTTGGGGATTTGGGTGCTAAAAAAACCCAATGGTAGTGATCCTTCTTTTTACTGAGAACTTGTGCCAAATAAATACTAGAGTTTCTTTGTACTTATCATTAAGAAGTCAAATGCAACTATAATTATTTTAATCATAAGTAGTAAGTGATGGTATAAAGCAAACTTCATCTAATTAACTTGTATCACCCTTCTCCAATGTATTATGTTATGTATACATTCTATGTTCTAGGACAATCACCAGTAGCTGTCTTCACTATTGGCAACAGTAAGTGGCAAATAGAAGGTATGTGCTAAAATGAGGCAATATGCTCCCGGCTTTTTCTTGAGTGTGCATATTTTGACACTTCTGAATTTGTGTAGTGCATCTACTGAAGTAAGATATAATGTATAATCTTCTTTTGCAAATTATCAGTTATATGTGCACAGCTCTGTGATTCTGTTACCTTGGCTTATGAAGTGGAAAAGAAGTTAGATGTAAACGTCTTAAGTAGCTGGAAACATAGTTTGTCTTCTAGAAACAGTGCCTTCCAGAAACTTACTTTCTTTTCTTTCTTTATTTTCAGTTCTACCTGCATGATCTTTTAGTGTGGATAAACTTAGCATAAATACGTTTTAAAAATTACTACAACATTCAGAAATATCTTTTTTTAGGCATGTTAAATAAATTATACAGAACACCCCTAGATTCCTCTATATCAATCTACATAATCTGACTTTTTAAAATGTGTTCTCTTTCCTTTTGTAGTAGCTATATTGCCCTATCTCATCTCAGAGTATTTGCACCCTGGATATGTGGATTAATCTTTGTCCCCATGTTCTGTGTCACACATCAAAGCATTACTAGGAACTTGTATACTTCAGAACTGGATTAAGTTTCTCTTCTTGTTAAATGTGCACAGTGTATGCACATTAACATTGCGGTTAGGAGTTCAGTTTCTTTGGAAGAATGCCTCCTTATTGTCCCCACTTAACTGCAGTTTTATTTTGTATCCTGGCATAGTTCTGAGGTGAATATGTTGGGTTAATTTTGAATAAAGTGAAATCAGAAAATGTTCTTCAACTGCTAAAAGAGATTCAGTCCACAGGTCTAAACACACTAGTGAAAAGTGAAACCCTCAAAATGCCTAGCACATGAATGTATGTCCACAGCCACAAGCATTCATTTTTTCTGTGGACTCCCACTATGCTGTGCTAATGTCGACATTACATACACACTTCTTGTCTCTGTTTCATGACTAATACTTAGTATTGAAAATTTAGACTTCAGTTACCTGGAAGCACTCTACTAGGGCTCTTGAATATTGTAACTCTGCAGTTTTAAGTGCTAATGAATATATTTCACACTGAATGGAAAGTCTGTCAAGGAAAACTCAGTGCTGCTCTTTTACTTCCTGCCATAACATTGGTCAAAAGTGGTGAAAAATCCTAGTCACAGATGCTTACATCATAGTCTATTTAAAAACTAAAAAAAAAACCCAAACAAACCAACCAACCAAAAAGAAAAAAAAAAAACAAAAAAAAAAATACAGAAATAGAAAGGGCCTGAAAAGATAAAGCAAGAACGTTATGTTCTTTTTTTTGTCCTCCTGAAGTTTGCATCCTCACTTGTACTTCTTATCATATTATAGCTTAAAAAAAACACCCAAACAAACAAGTTATGCTGTCATGAATTTTTTGACTATGTAAAATGTAAAGGAAAATATAAAAAGAAGAATAAATGTGTGAGAAGTTGTTACTTCCAGTTTCTCACTTTACATGTGTTGAAAGAAAGGCATCTGAAAAATGGGTGGCTTTTTTTCTTGTATTTTGGAGAAAATTATTTACAAATATTAGTCTGATATTAAGTCTTATGTAGATTATGGGATTTCCATCCCTTCTGGAAAACTGACATACATGGTATAACAGTATGTTGTACTGTATGCTATAGACTTTTCTAGTGTAAGTGAAATGGTGAAAAGTCTATTCTGGAAATAAGTTCAGAAAGCTTCAGCACATAGGATTTTCTGTGCTTGAACAATGAAAGTAAGAGTGATTTAGCAAACTAGTATCACAGCGACTATGAATCGGCTGCTCCAGGTACCCTAATACCATGACCCTATTTGCATAATCTTACAAATTTTCATCGCTGATTAGAGTATAGTTTTTTTTGTTTTTTTTTTTTATTTTTAAGGTTCATTTCTATAATGTGCTGCCCCAACATTCATCTTTGTTGGTTTCTGTTGACAGCTGGTGTGGTGGAGACTTTCCTGGGCTTTTCAGGATAAGCGTTTAACCAGTAAGGAAGCCCTAGCACTGTCAGTGCAGTCATATAGAAGTTCAGATCAGAATGGGAGAAGAGTCTTCATCTAGCTATTTCTAACAAGAAATTAGACACATTCAGCAGCAAAGGGGGTGGAAGATTTTTGGCAGGGTATTTGAGCTCTCACCTGACATTGGTATAAGGCGAAAAGTAATAGCTCCTAACTGAAAAGTAATTTAGCATCTTTTCCCTAGAGTAAAAAGGTGTTAACTACATTCACCAGGAAGCCTGCAAAAGGCACTACTTAATAAGAAATTGATTTTTCAGGAATGCAAAACCTCTTTGACAATGACTTTAAGAGACTTATTGACACAACAGGAAGAAGTTGGCTTGATATGCAGAAGACAAACACAATGCCAAGATAATTTCTTAATGAAATCACTTCTTAATGAAATGCTCATTCAGAAAGGGAAGTGAGCTCTTAAAGGCTTTGGTCTAACTGAGTGAGATGAATCAGATATGCAGGCCTCATTCATACCTCTGTGCTTCAGTCTACAAACTTAGTATGAGGTTTGGACCAGTGACAAGGAGTCATTTGCTTTACCCAACACACAACAGCCAAACCTGTTGCCAAATCTGTATTTCAGCTCTCCGTGTTGGTAATGAAGATCAGCCTGTCTAGGGCACCTCAGTTAGAATAGTTCTGCAGTAATGAGTGAATGAATCTTGGGAGACTACACCAGTATCTTGATCAAGTTAGGTACCTCACATAAAATGTTAGGTGTTGTGAATATGCTTCTTAATGGTTCATCATTAATATAACAAAAGCATATAATATCCTGGCACTGTAAGGGTCTTCCGTAGTATGATGAAATAAAGCTAGCTGCTGGGCTTGAACCCAAGGATAATTGATACCTGTGAATCATAATACAATTTTATAGCTAATTTCTCTCATCAGGACAGTGCTAATTCAGCGTAACTTCCAAAACTGTGAGAAGACCAGGAAAAAGTATTCTGAAAAATGATCAAAGACCTAAATACAAATTCATTAAAATGCCTCAAAAATTCTACATTTAATTTGCCTTAACACAGAAATAGCATTTAAATTCATTGCTTCTAAATATTTCATATGCTTCTAATAATCTACAAACGCATACTGCGCAGCAGTGTCTCAGCCTCTCAGCCAGATGCATTCACAGAAATGTCTGTTCTTTTTATTTTGGCTCTTCCTATTTTTACAGCATATGCTGTTTTCTTCTTTTCCTGAAGCAAAACTGCTTAGGACTGTTCTAGGGACAATGTTACAAACTTTATTTAAGGTGAAACTTTTTTTTTTTAACTATAGTATATTTATCATTTGCACTCATATATTGTTCTCTGTGTCCAGTTAACTTTGTGTTGTGGTGGTCTCCATAGTTTCTGCTAGATGAAGGAGGATTTGGCCTTATTCTGATCTGAGGACCACCAAAATCCTAGGGGAAAAACTGCCAGTTACATGAATTGGCTTTGGATCAGTCTCTGACTGAAATTTTGGGGGTTTGTAGGGGATCTTCTTTTATGCTTTTTTTTTGTTTGTTTGGTTGGTTTTTAAATTCTGATCTTTACTGGTAATGCTCATTGCAGAAGTCTTTTTGTTTTCATTAAATGAGAGCCCTTTTAACCATTGTTTAGCTTGCTATAATAGTAAATCTCTGTATCTTCTAGACCTTTGGTAATACTAATTTTAAACTTCTCAAGCTTCTAAATGGTCCTTAATGGTGAAATTTAAAAACAAATGTTTATGGATCAGAATTAAATGTGTGCCTCTTGGCACTACCTCTGTCAAGCTTCACCTGCTAAACCCATGTGAAGCTTCTAGGCTGGGAATTCAACAGCCACCTTTATTCTACTCTAATGAGTTAAACTATGCTCGTTGGGATGGTTATTGTTTTAATATTTAAACTTATTGTTGAAGGGATTATTTTTGCAGTATTTCTGACAGCAACCATTTCTTAATTGCTTCCTCGCTTTGATTTTTATTAATACAAATTGCTTAAAACTTCACACAAGAGATTGGTTGCAAATCTTCAATTAATGCTGTTTTAGTCTGCATGTAATACAGACACTGCATTATTTAAAATTTTATGTTTGACTCTTTAAAGACTTGTGTCCTAAAATACTTGGTTTTGTAACAAGTGGTTTACCAGCAATGGAAACTAGTAGACATTTTTAAGAACATTTGCGCAATTTACAGAAAGTAACTGCATGTTGGAAGAACTGATCGTTTGTGATTTCATTCTCTTCAGCATGTGTTTATGTACCTCATCTGAAGCTGGATGTAGCTGAAACTTTCTGATCTGCTGAATAGATCACCAGTTGAAGAATTGTTTCTTACTGCCATTGAACAATATGAACGCATTATATCCATGAAAGATATATTAGCTTTATGTATATAATATTGTAATTTAATGTACCATAGCTATAACATAACTTACTGTCATTAAAATACAGCTTTGTTTTGCTAGGGTATCACTGGTACTGCAAATGTAACTTTGTTTGTTGTTTTTTTTAAGACACTCTTCTAGTATAAATGTTTGTTTTAATTCTCATTGCAAAGTAAGCCAGAGATACAGTTATCTTTTGGAAAGTTAAATGGAAACAAAGCACAGATAGAAAATTCTGCATCCTCTGGATTTGCTTACTTATAAAGAAAATAGAAATTTGTCCATCCTCACAGTAGTCATACACCGGTGATGCTACATAGCACAGCAACAGGCCTGACCAGATTAACTGTGATTGAGATGAAAGTATGTTATCTTGAGTAATTTTGTGGACCTATTTTTGCTTCATAAATGTTAATGTTTCCCTCATTTTGAAATGGATTTGTATAACTCTGCAGCTGTAGTTACAGCCTTAAGAGATGTTGTGTAGGGAATTTGATCTGGAAGAGTTTGTAGTGTCTTGCCAAATTAGCTTAATTTGAGATCTGATTTAAATATAAGAATGTTGATATAATAGAGATTTACACTAATGTAGTTTATAAGAGCAATTATATCAATTGATTACAATAGCATTACAAATTTCTAAGAAAACCCTTGGTTTATGCAAGAACCCACCTCTGATAAAGACATCTCACATTTTGCTTATAATTATCTATTCTAAAAGCCAGTTTTGGATTTTTGTTGTTGTTGTTGTATATCCTAAAAGAGATGCAAGATTTTTTGTAGGAGCTGTCACTCTTCATCTCTCCTTTTCATGATCTAGCAAAACTGTACGTGGCTGACAATGTTCAGGACTGAGATCCAGCAGTGTAAAATTTGTATTCAGCCTTTGTCTCTTCAAGGTAGACTGAATTCCAGTCACTAGAATGCAGTGGCTTTGGCTTCCAGATAGCAATTTTTTCCAGGCAGGAATTTACAACACTGCGATGTAGTTGGTTTACCTTCAGGGTAGAATCAATGCAGGGCAGTTTTAATTATGGTGTGCTTGTTAGTCGCTGAATATGAGGGTGCATTTGTTACAGCAAGACTCCTTTAGTCTTGAATATTAGCAATCTGTAGTACCTGCCACTTTTACTAATACTGTATTTTATTGGCAAACTTGAAATATTGCAAGAGAACAATTATTTATGACTATCAGACATCTAAAATAAGATCATGCCTTGAGATCTGTTCTTTAAGTAATATATTCTTATTTTTGGGGATGAGTAAAATTATTCTATTAAGCTGATTATAGAGTTTGAAATCCACACTTAGCAATAAAGAATATATGCCCCTATACTCAGTAGCTCCAGGTGTTTGGCATTTCTTAATCAAAATGTAGCAAGGGTTTCAGTTTATCCAGAAAATTTATTATTTGAAGCATATTTTCTTTCAGCCAGGAGACTGTCTCATTTAACTTTGTTCTGAGCAGAAGTAACTCCAGATTTCTGCAGCACTGAATCCTGGCATTGAAGGATTAAAAAAGAACAGTGAAGTGAATGTGGCTTGCCTACTGAGGAAAAGAGATAATTTCTTTTGTTATTCACTTAGCTGTGTGACTTCAGAATTTGTGCTTACGGAATATCAAAGTATTCCAGAATGGTTTCTAGTTTGTTATCCAGGAAAAGTTAAACTTGTATGTAAGGAGCTTACAAATAGGCTTAACTTGGTCATATTTACCTGTCCACAGGAAGCTCTTTAAGTGCAAGATCAAAGTCAGGTGTAAGTGAGAAGTTGTAGTGATAATTTTGATGATGGGTTTAGGGTTTGTTTCCCCATAGCCCTCTCATTTTTATTCAGTTTAAAGAGTTGGACAAAATATTAGCTATATCAAGTTACCTCAGTAAATTGGCTAAGGATAAAATCATAATTAAAAGTTAACATGAGAGTACAAAAGCTTAAATACTTAGAAAGTGTCTTCTATGAAAGACTGTTATATCTGTACATATCTATATCTGTATTTTCTTTCACTATTTCTATACCTATATTTTCTTTCACTTCATTTCACTTGTCAGTATTCATAGGAACAACATCTGTTCTAAAGAGTTTGCCCTTCAACTGCAGACTTATGTCCAGATGCCCTATAGCCCTTCATTCATTTTTCTGTTGTGTAAACATTTTGATTGTGGTCACATAAGATTCGATTCATAGACTATAATAATTATAATGTCAACTGTAATAGGTAAGGAATTTGATATTTTAAGATTGTGATACTTTTTTAGAGACTAGTATTACCTATTAGTTGGGTTAATGCATATGTTCAGAGTGTTTCTGAAGGCTGAATCTTGTGGAATTGAAGCAGTATTCTGTCTAGATAACTTAAAGATTATCAGCCTGTGGCCTAGCATATCAGCTACAAATAACTGCATTTGGTCTTGTTTTCATTGACTGTTACAGGGAATTTGCTGTTGGTGCCATTATGAAAGGGCCTGGGTTCTTGGGAAACTTGGTAGTTTCCATTTAGAAAGGAATGAAACAAAAATATACTTTTCCAATATGCTGTGTTTTCTTTCAATGAACAATACCTTTTAGATTTTCAGCATGTCACTTAAAAGGGTGTTTATGATCTGTCCAAACTATGGCTTTAGTTAATCACACAGTTACTGCACTTCCTCTTTGTACAATAGACAAGCTTCAGATTAATCTAGTGGTTAGAGATTAGGGTAAATGGTGCTGTAGATGGCATGAACTGTATGGGACCTGGTAACTTCCTGCATATGTATGAACTCAATATGGAACAAGTTTCTTCTTCTGTCTGAGGATAACTGGACAATATGCTTCTTTATTTATCTGCAAAAGAACACTCACATATTCGCTCCTAATGCCACGTTTATGCTAGAATGACTTGAAAAAACAATCCTCAGAAGAACTCCCAAAGAATCCCTAGTAATTTAATTGTATTTCAAGGACTGATTTAAAAGCTCAAGAATTTCTTTTTGATCTGTTCACAAAATCTTTCACTGTAAGCGTTTCAGTCATCTTCCCTCTGAAAGTAGCATTTTTCAAAATGATATCTCAGTACTCTCTTAATAAAAAAGCATTTATCATTCCCAGTGTAGATCTATTTACTCAAAGCCATTCTGCGAAATGATTCAATGGCACTGTTAATCCCTTGTTGATCTAGGTGACAAATCTCTCCACTGCTCTCCTTTTTTCAGTGTGGATCACGCACTTCCTAGGTTATTGGGCTGGCTACATAAGCAATCTATTAAAAGGAGACAAAATGCATAGGTAAGAAATCAATATTGATACACTATGGTGTCCAAGAAATTTTAGTAAATGCTTCTTAAACAATAACCTAATGCATGCAATACTTGCTTCTTACTGGAGTGTTGAGAGCAATTAAATTTCAGGCTGTCTGGATGTAAATAATCATGTGGTGATGGCTAAGGCTTTTCTTTAGGTTATCACAAACTTTCAAGATTTAGCAAAAGACCTTTTCACTGATCTGTGGGCCCTGAGTTCAGATTTACCTGTGATAAGACCTGTGGTGTAACAGGAACTTCTCATGAAAGCTACTTCCAGGGGGATTAAAACAAACTAACGAACAAAACCCTCTGAAATCTAATTCCAACGCCTCCTGCCATGGGCAGTAACACCTTTTCACTTAGACTAGGTTGCTCAAAGCCCCATCCAGCCTGGCCTTGAACACTTCCTGGGATTGGGCAGCCATAACTTCTACAGGCAACCTGTTCCAGGTTCTCACCGCTCTTAGAGTAAGGAATTTCTTCCTAATATCTGACTTAAATCTACCCTCTTTCAGTTTAAAGCCATTACCCCTTGTTCTGTCACTACATACATGGTTTTGTGAAAAACATTTCACCTAAAATTTCAGGTTTAATCTGGGAGGAGAATTTATTGACTATTTAAAAAAAAAAAAAAAGAAAAAAAGGAGACCTTAAAAGCCATTGACAAAGCTGAAAATGCAAATTATGGGATTTGTTTTTGTTGTTGTCTATGTCTCTTTTCAAAACTTTTATACAAAACATTCCTGTTTTGTTGTGAGTCATAGGCTTATCTACTCAGGATTCAATCCAGAATATTGGCTAAAACCTAACTTTACTTGAAATGAGAAGGATGTAAGAATGCCCTGTGCATTTTCACTTTGAACCCATACACTGAGCATTGCACTGGAATACTTGATCTTACATTACCATACATAGCACTCCCTGAGTATCTTCCTAGCTGCTTCTTCCATAAAACATTTCAACTTGTGCATTATGCTTTTGACTGTTGATTATGGATGATGTTATGACATACCCCTTTGGGTTGTGCATAACACTTTAATTTTTACACGAATTGGCTTTGCACAGAACATCTACATTTCTAAGCTATCAGACTGTGATGATAACTGCCATGCTGTGAAGGAGAGTTCAGTTTTTGGGTTTTACTCTGAAGTACTCATGCATGTATATGCACACAGTAGCACATATTCTTTGCTATTTTCGAGAATATTCAACAGAGTAGAAGAGAACAAGAACAATCTGTAAATACCCTGAGGGAAGGAAATGTGGACTATAACTTGTAGAGGCATGAGAAACATCTGGACATACCTGGCTTTGGCCTTTATTTCAAGTGTCCAACCAGTGTTTTCTATTCCTGTTTTTCTATTTTTGTTTTTGTTGTTTTTTGCTCATACATCTCAGGAAAAATGTATCTTGCAGGCAATTAATTTTGCCAGCCTGATACTGGGGGATAGATTATGGACACCAAAAGCTGTGACTTGTTGGGAATGTCAGCTGGAGTGATGTCTGACTGGGAGAGGGCATCTTCCAGCTATTCATTGAGAGCCAAGCTATCCTTTCATCTTGGCAGTGGGCAGTGACACCAGCATCTTTGGCAGAGAAATGCTCTTGCTTTTCCTTAGGGAAGGCTAGGTTTGCCAGTTATGCAAGGCAGCTGTGGGTAGTTGGGTATTGAAAAAGAAACTTCTCCAGGGGAATCCCAGTCTCTACAGTCTCTGTCTACCCAGAGAATGTGAGAAAGAAGACTAGGGGAGCACTTGGTGTACAAGGACCATGTTGCATTTCTGCCTTTGGAAGAAGCTTGCTAGGCAATGAGGAATAAAAATCTTGGATTGGTTTAGGATAGATGGATGGATGCAGGCAAGCAAGAATTGTGTAATGTTTGGGAGGTCTGTAAGGGAGAGTATAGATTTTTACCTTTAAGAGACCCAGGGAAACAGCTGAAGGTTGATATAAAAATGGTCTATCATACCTGATATGTAACATGCCATACATTTAAATGTGTCGTGAATGGTTTGGAGTCTGTATAGAGGAAGGGATGTGGAGGTATGCTTTTCTTCCTTCACACAGGTTTGTATCTATTTTTGCATCCTTAATAACTGTTTAGTGCCCCACACCTTTTAGAAATCCTGTAAGTATAATGTTTTCATGTTTGACAACTCAGATGAAAACAATCTATAAATCACTTTTGATACCAAAAGCATTCAGAGTAGCTTTGATCATTTTCAAATAGGAGCTGAGACAGCTCTCCAGATGCTTGCCAAAGGCTGTTTCTTTGTTCCATCAGCTGTAAATGTGTTATTGTCTAATTTGGGCCAGGCAATCAGATGTGCTAGAGGTTATCCTAGCTCACCGTTTTCTTGTGTGCCATGTTGTGGATCCAATGAGCTATTTAGGCTTGATTTGGACCTTTATAGTAGGGTACTGTGACAAAGTTAGTTCTGTGCTCCTTCAGATAGGGTTTCATAAATTAAAAAGCAACGCAGATTGCGAGCTCGGTTTCTGAAGGAGGGGAAGAGTTGAGGATAACAGTGGAGCACATAAAATACTGTAAATAGTTCTTATTTGTAATAGACTGCTGTGAAACAGTCTTTATTTAGACCATGTTATTGCAGCTAATTTGGGGTAAATATTGCAAACATTTTGTTTTCTCTCAGCAGACCAAAAAACAAATTGTGAAAAGAATAAAACTTTATTGCTTTATCTTGAGAAACACTTAAAGCACTTTAAAAAAAGAGGGGAGGAATGAAGTCCTCATATTTTTAGGGCATTCACTATATTTTATCTGAAAGACAAAAGAATGACCTGTTTATATTTCAAGATTTACATTTGGAGATAGCAGGTTTTGTGTCTTTAAAGAGGGGAACAATTGTAGAACAAAAGGAAATAAAAGTACTGTATGCATTTTATCAGTCTTTCTTATCTGCAAACGATTTTTTTTTTTTTTTTTTTCCTGGTATGGAAGGCATTGACAGTGTGAGACGGAGATAACCACAGGCAACAAAGAGCCTGGTTAGCCTTGCAGTCATCAGCCAGAGAGGGAGATTAGTCTCCCTGGACCAGGCTGAACATCACTGCTGCATGTTGTGCCATTTGTGTTAGTTTTTTCCTGCAGAATCTTTGAGCTACTGCTTACCTTTATCTCAGCACTCTAGCATCTGTCTCTAATTTTAACTTTCTTACCTTGTATGGCTCTACTCTGTTTTCTCATCACTCCTGCTTTCAAGAAGCAACAGTGATGCTTTTTTAGAAGTTTTTCACAGAAGTCTGAACCAAGGTTGTGAAGTTGTGCTGCACTGAAACTAGGCTTTGGATGGCAGAGACTGGTGTGACTGGGAGAAAAGCAGGATTATTTCCTGCAAGAGTGGGGTCAGAAGTCCCTCCGTGGGTGTAGCTGAGCACAGGTGGGTACTGCTGCTCTATGCCTGGATAAGTCAAAATCCCAGGAGGAATACTTCTTTCCCATCAGCCCAGCAACCACCTTACTATCAGAATTGTGTATGTTTGGTTCTGTCAACTTACTGGGTGGAGGGGTCAGGGAGCAACTGTACCTCTGTTTATGCTATGCTATTGGGATGAAGTGGTAACTTGAAAGGGAAGCAGTGGCAAGTAGGTAAGTGTTCAGTAATGTCTGAACCCTGCTAAGCTACAGACAGAACAACACTGAAGCCTTGCTTTAGCCACTGGTTATTACCTTTCCCATTTCCTAACGTTTTTTACACTCTTAGATATGCCTGAAAAGATTTTTTGTATAACTGTCATGAGATAATAACTTTCTTGTATGCATTGTCTTTTACATAATCTTGTGACTTGAAGAGGTTATGCCAGTAAATATGATTAACATTTCAAATGTATTTTTATATAGCCAGTATCTTCAAGGTGCCTAAAAGCTTAGGAGAAGAGAATCCTATTTTATCTCTTTTTTTTTTTTCTTTTGTCTTTAGTCATGTAGCATGTTAGAATTTTGTCCTTATGGAGCTGAGAGAAACTTTTGGTCTGGAAAGTGCCCATGCTCATGTGGTATGAAATTATCAAACCAGAAAATTTGCTTAGCAAAGATCTCCCACTTGTACCTAGCATTGCTAACCTAATCCACTGTAATTGCACTGTTCTTTGTAGGCCTGCTAATGTCAGTGAGAAATCATGAAACTGTTCCCCTCATCTTTTTTCATCATAAGTATTTGCATTTCATTTTCTAATCACAGTTGCTAGCTTGAGCTTTCAACAGGAAAAAAAAAGGTACATACACATGGCTCGATGCTAGGAATAATTTTGCTCTCAAATCCAAGCAAAACCTCTTGAGAAAGTGCGTGCTAACACATCTGTGTGTTAATCAGCACCAGGTTGACTGGACTGGCCTTTCCTTACTTTCTTGATGAGTTCCTTGATTAAAAGTTACTAAAGTAACGAATAATGTAGAATCTTTTAAGACCTCATTCTATGTGTACCTAAATATCCATAATATTTTGGACTTGAAAATCTTCCTTGTGCTAACCTAAGTGCAGGCTTCTGTGGGATGTGCTGTAAAGTTGCTGCACAGTGGGTGGAATGTAAAATTGAGAATTACTTGTATTTTAAGGAATTGTAGCTAGCTGTGTGCTAGGTTTAAGGTGCCACTTATGCATTCCCTTTTAAGGGTGAAAACAATATCAATTTCTTCAAGGAAGAAGAAGTCTTTATTTTATGATTTTCCTAGGAAAGGAAGAGAAGTAATACAGTTAATGTGGGTGAATGTGGGAGACTATGCAAGACCGGTCAAGTATTCTGGTACAGAGGTACAGAACCTGTGCATTTTTGCTTTTCTCATTTGCCTCTTCCAGCCTCTTCATTATCTAAATCTGATTGTTATGCACAGTAGATGAACAAGTATTCTAAGATGTGCAGCTGCTGTATGGAGAACTGCGTATCAAACAGAAGACTACTTTTGTAATACAATTAAAGGGAAAGAACCCTAATACAAAGGTTGGGGTGCATATCATATAGGCTAGTGTTGAATTCTACTTTACTGCTTCTTTTACTACTTCAGAATTCGTTACCTCAGAATTAAAAATGGTTTCTGAAGTAATTTACAGGAATTTAAAATGTTTCATTTCATCCAATGATTCCCTCTTCTTTATCTTTCCCATCTATGAACCACACTTCAGTAGCAAAATGGAGAGAAAAAAGAAGAATTAGGGAAGTCTGAAAGGTGGAGCCAAAATTGAGAACATTTTTGGCGCTGGTAGGTGCATAAGCTCAGTTTTGAGATGTGGGAGCTGTGGTCATATGTACCGAAGCCTTTCTGCATGCTCAGACTGAAACACACAACTTTGCTTCTCAGACACCTCTCTGCGGGAAGCAAGTCTGTTGCTCTAATCAAGCAGTGCACAGAGCTGGCTATTGATTTTCCATTTAATGAAAGATTACATGCAGAGAGGATAGGCTTTTGGACCTCCATTGAGATGAAAAAGGTAGATCCATGAAAAGTATCTTAAAAAAGATAAACTTAAAAACTTAAAAAGAAAACTCTCTTAAGAAGTTTAAAATTTCAATACTAAAACTAAGGACTACTTTAATTGAAGTTGTAGAATTTGAGTTGTGTGTTACTTTTATTATCTGAAAGAAGAACGTAGGTGAGCTAGCAACCAGTGTATTTGAATAACCCTTTTCTTTGTAACTCATTAATGCTTTCCCACACATTATAAATTCTGAAAGACTATTCCCACCCTATTCATTAGGTAAACAAAACAACAAACCAAGCTAATGCTTTTTCTTTAAAAATAGCAGCTTTGTCTTAGGTGTGTTCTCGATGCAATACTGGTTTATGGGCTAAGAATGACATCTGTAATACTATTATGCTTTGTTTTTTTCTAAATAACATCAGGAAAATTAAAACCAAGCCAACAATTTAGACCATAGGACAGCTAAAATATAATATGTACCAAAGGACACGCTTAGGAAATGGTATGCACTCAACTGGAAGGACTCTTGGTAGCGAAAGGAAAATTGAGATTGCAAGGTCCGGATCCAGATTTATTATGAATAATCAGTTGATTTAATGGTTATGAAAGTAATATTTAAAGGTAAAAGGTGAAGATAATATTTAGTGAATACTTTTTTTTCCCCAATAGAACTGCAATATAAAGCAAATAGCAGTGTCTCAGAGGATATAAGAAAAGTCAGTCTTTTGGAAGCAGTAGATGAAAGAGTTTTCTGTTATTGTTCTTTTTCCTCAGTTGTCCTCCTCAGTGTGCATTTTGCATCACTTCTACAGGTATAATGAAATGTATATTCTTTGTTAATGTAGGAGTTTTACCATGAAATTATACTGCCCCAATTCATCACCAGCTAGACTTGGTGCAGAAATTATGGAGATTTTTTGACCTTGCTGAAAAATAAGTGCTGCTATTATAAGTGTTCTGTCATGCAAATGACTACTGCCGAGTTTTCAGATGCCAGTTGCATAATTTATTATTGAATTCTAATTAAAAAATATCACTTCTACCAAAGTCTTTGCTAAATCAGAGAAACAGGAAAGGAATAGAAAAATGTCCAAGGACACATTCTCTTTAATGATTGTGATGGATTATTCTTACTATGTATTGATACGATAGCATTGCTTTGAGTTCAGATATGAAAACAAAGCCCACACAGACCTATTGTGTATCCATAGATACTTTGTGCACTACTTGCTTTTAGAAATGGCACAGGTGGATGTGCCCAGGTAAGAGCCTAAAGAAAGCAGATGGGCACAATTACAAAAATTCAGCACTTCTGCAATGAGTAGAGAATTTCTGTTGGCAAATGCAGAGATTGATGGCTTGGTTTAGCTGTGTTTGTGGAGTCTCTGAACTGAAAGTGCTGATTTGGAAGGATTTCAACTTCTTCACTTCTGACTTTCCATGTCTTATCCACCACACAACTTTTCCTAACAGATGCTAAGGGTGGGAATTAAGAAAAGGAGCTCATTTTTAGTGTGTTTCTTTTAATGATCAGTTTCTGGGTTTGGGGTGTGTTGTTTTGTTTTTTTTTTTGGTGGGGGGGAGGGATTGTGTGTGTTTTCTTGTAGTTTAAGTTGTGGGTATTTGTTAGTTTTTTGTGTTTTGGTTTGTTTCTGTTTTTTTTTTTATAAGGGAATGTTCTAAAGGTTTGTTCTGTAACGCTTTCTAAAATGTGTCTTTGTTTGAATTACTGTTCATCTAAACTGCAAACGATAGATTTAGGCTTAGGTGAGTTGTATGCTCAGTGCTTACAAATGATTAACAGAACACTTCAGAAGCACAGCTTTTGACAGAGATGGATATTTCTGCTCAGTTGCTGTCCTGAATTCAGTTATTAGAAGGAATGCTTTAAAATGTTTATTACTTGATGCTGATGTCTGTGGGTTATTTTATGTCAAAGCATACAGCTACTTTACAGCATCGGCCAAGTGTAAAGTTGAATTAAAAGAGGTTTTTGACCTTGTCAAAAATAAATACGTGGAAACACTCCAACAAACAAAAGCTTGCATCTTTCCAATCACTCTTTGCATAATGCAATCCAGGTCTGTCTAAGAATCATATTACCAGTGTCAGGAAGAAAACAGATTATAAATAGAGGGAGATTAAAAAAAAAAGTGTGTTCAAAGTTGCATTATACATTTACCCTCCTGTGTATTGTTGTTGAAATATGCTTGCCGGCACTATATTTTTGTGTCTAGTCTTATCCCTTCAATGACAAATGATCTCTGCTATTGGTATAATCCCATAAATAGTTTAAGGAAATAATATCTTCCAGCAGTGATGGCAGGCTATCCGAGGTTTTGAAGAAGGCATTTGGAAAACTAATTAAACTTCAAAAAAGAAACTAGTAACACTTATTTAAATGGTTGCAAAAAAGTGTTTTCTCAGTTTTTTAGTCATTATTATGAATGCATCTGACTTCCCCAGGGTTTTGAAGTATAAAAGGTCCATATTGGAGTAAAACCAATTGTTAACAAAATTCACCATCTCCAGTAAATCCCATCAATGTGTCTTAAAGGAGGCTTTTCTGCTATTTTACAGTTTTAATAATAAATTATATTTACTAGTGGTTATAAAAAAGAAAAAAGAAAACCCCCCAAATTATTAGTTATTTTGGTAAGGATAAGAGGAAATTTGCCTAGTGGTAGTTATTACCTGTACTAATTATGGAGAGGTGGGTGTGTTGTGCTTCTAATTCATTAACCAGGTAAGAAGTATTAAATAGCCACTATTTCTAACTTACAATTTAGTCTCTGACTCCTAGAATAGCTGTGAAATGTTTCATACAGGTACATAAGCATCACATTTAAAAACACAAACCACAGAAATAAAGCTTGTCTTCTTTTTTTTTAATAAGAAATTTTGTTGTATTAAAAATTCAAACACCTAATAAACTTCAGACTTAATTATTTTCTGATGCATACTTTCAATTTCCTCTCATTGAACTGAATCTTAGCTTTCTTTTTAGTGTTTGCTTGGTTTCAAGACACAGGCTACCCTGTCTTATCATCAAGGTCATTAGCGAAACCTTATAACGGCAATGGACTCATTATCAAATGCTGAGACATGCAGCTGGTGGCTGAACTCTAGCTGAATTTGGCCCAAGTGATCACAATGGTTTGATCCTAGCTGTTTCAGTCCTGTCTTACTGTCCACTTACCTAGCCTAAACTTCATCAGTTAGTCCATAAGGATCTTATGGGACACAGTGTCAAAAGCTGCTAAAGCTTTATTTTCCCTCTGGAAAATGTCAAGAGAGATGTTTTACAGGATGCACAACTTAAACTGTGGCATGACAGTATAAGCTTATTAGAAACTGATAGGACCTGTTCTTGAGCCAAGAATCTAAATTTTATCTATCCTGACCCACACCATGAATAATATTTCTCAGGGTTTTTCTTATTTTCAGAGCAGTGCTATGTTGCTCTGAATATAAGATAGAGGGTTTTTTAAATGGTATAAGTCTGAACCTTGAGAAAACGGTGTGGTAATTTTTACTAGTGGTACCAACCATACTGTATACATCAATTAACTCAGGACTCCAGTGGTTTAACCTTTTTGTCCAATCATCTCTGCAACACCTCTATGCAACTGAAGGTGGTTTTTGATCTTTGCCCAGCTTTGGATTTTTGAATAGTCCCTGAGTGCAGTAGCCTCACACTCTTGTGATACACCATGATTACAGCATGCATAGCTTGCTCTACCAAAATAATGGTTTTGCACAGAATAAAATCCTTTTTGTACAAAGATGTTTCACTGTACATTTCAGAATGTTCTCATGTTTTAGAGATGATGGGTATGACAGTCAAGAGACCCTTTTTTTATTTCATGTGTGCCTCAAAACAACACAAAAGACAGAAGGAGGTGAGGGAGGCTGAACACCTGTTAATAGTGAGCAGGGTATTGTCTCTTTGGCAGACTGCAGGGGGGTCAGAGCAAGGATCCTGCTCTACAAAGTTGGGGAATTGTTTCCTGTGTTGTCTGCCCTGAGGCCGTGAAGATCAACTGCCCCTGCAACAACCTGCCCCGAGACAGCGCATAGACACTGCAGTGGCTGCCAGGAACAGCGTGAACTGGGTCTCGAGGTTTACCTGATACCCTTGAGACTGGTCTTACCTCTGGGAGGGGTCCAGGAGAGCCTGACCCTATCAAAAGGCAGCTGCCCTGCATCCGTATAGTGTGTCCCTCCACACTGGACCCCAGCAGAATCACTGACTACAAGGTCTACAACTGAAAGGACTACAATTAAAAGGATTACAGCTAAAAGTATTTTAATCTGTTGACCTAGAAGACATTGCTGGATCCAGGGTCTGGTGATTCTATATCTCCATTTTATTTCCTTCCTTTTTCTCCTTCTACCTCTGATCTTTTATAAGAATAAGAACTTGCCCAGACTTTTGTTTCTCCTGACACAGTTTTAGGGAAGTTTATAATTAAATTAATTATTGTTTCGTTTTTCGACCTCTGGAGGGCCCGTGGTTTTCCCTGCGAACTGCGTAGGCTGGTGAAACACTAGCTCCCTCCGCACCCGCCAGGTGGAATGGGGACAGTGGGAAAAGAGAAGTTAAGTTAATCAAGTTGCTAGCACTTTAGCTTCCTAGAGAAACATGCACCGCTGAGTGGATTTTCACATTACACTCCCAGTAGGGACTTTACATCTTGTAAATGCTTCAGTTTCACACATATGAAAAAGAGAACTCTGTTCTTTGCAGAACAAAACTGTTGCTCGGGTGTTTTAGAAGTTGGTGTGATCTCTTTATTCTGCACGTAAAATGAAAGATTAAGGAGTACTTGCCACTCCCAGATGCAGCTGCTTCTCTGACCTGGCTTTGGGCAAGAGAACATCTTTGCATAGCAGTCTTTTTAAAACTGTGGGTTTTGTTTTGGGTTGTTTTTTTTTTTGTTTTTTTTTTGTTTTTTTTTTGTTTATTTTTTACTTTTTTTTTTCTTGAAGTGCATCCAAATCTCTTTCCTAAAAAAAAAAAAGAAAAAAGAAAAAATCAATCAACCCAAAAGTCTTAATTAAGCTCACAGGTATTATCTTGTGGTGTAAATTGGGTTTTGTTTTTTGTTTGGCTGGCTTTGTGTTTGTTTTGTTGTTGTTTTGAACGTTGATATGTTGATACGTTTGTACATGAGTGCTCCACTTGACTGCTCTTCAGCAGATGCTTGCAGGTCTTCTGACAGCATCTCTTCCCTCTTGGCTTCTGTCTGAGGCAAATCCACACCAAAATCATCCATCACAAAATAGAGAGTCTAACAAGTGAGTAGAATGACTTCAGGGTTTCAGGCTTGATGAAATTCAGATAGTACCCCAGAGTAGCACAACACTCATAAGATCCAGTACAGCAGATCATGGTAAAAAGCTGAGACTTGTCCCAAAATCTTTATTACTTTTCCAACCTAAAATGGCTGTTAGGGATGTATCATGTGCAGTCCTAACTTGGGTAAAGCTATAATGTTAGAGATGACACATATAAAGTAAAAATAGGAGTTGTGGTGTGTAGGGGGGTGAATATGCTTTAGGAATAGTCTAGAATCTCTTAGGCATTTTTATTCTTTATAAACGAATGAAGAAGAAAGAAGCAAATCATTTTAAATCATTTTCAGGTCACCTTTAACAGTAACAGTAATATCATTACAATATATGAGCTGAAACATGAGAGAAAGATCTGTTCATTTGAAAAGCTGAAATAGAGCAATTAGCTGGAAAGGATGTGTCATGCCTTACAATAAAAGTTAAACTGCAGTAAAATACTTCCTTGCAAAAAGGCTCACCATGTGCCAAAGCCCAACTCATCAAACCACACTTTCTCCAGTCTGAAACATAGTTCCCCAACCTGCCTGACTTTAAGAGTGCAAGGGGCATTGAAAGGCCCTATTCTCTACTGTGCTATGACACCTTGATCCTCTTAAAAGTCATTGACTTTCCTGGAGTTGCTCTGTAAAACTGGACTAATGGAGTGTGCGGATTTATAACTTCAAATAAATCCCTGGTCACCTAATAATTCAGATAAGCTTTTGATCGTACTGCCTGTCTTCGGTTGACGGTCATGACAGTATCTCTATATCACTGATGAAAACAGTTGAGGGACTTTGTCCACTCTTTGCATAGTCACAATTTTCCACTTTCCCGTATTGTAATCCATTCCACATTTGCCTCCAACAGCCCATCTGTTGAGGTCTCTCAGAAACCACCTCAGATCATCTCTTACCTAACCAAAGACATGCTTTATGTTCTTCATATGTTCCTGCAATTTTATCAACTTCAACTCCTATTCAACCCCCTAAAAAGAGTACTGTGTTGAATAAATTACAGTTATTGCTTTATCAGGACAGGAGCCATCACGCAGCTCTTTAGTCAGTTCCTAGTTTTTGATCTGTTGTCATCAGAACTGGTCTAGACCTTGAATTCCTGTCTTCAGTAACATTGATGGGCATGCAAGTATGGGCTGGAGAAGGCTAGGAGATAGCCATGCAACTCTATTTTTATTTATTTACTCAAGTAGCATACTCAACAATTAAAAACAAACAAACAAAATACTAGAATTTGCACTTAGTCAACAAATACATAAAGCTCATCTTTAGTAGAAACTGAAAAATATGGATTTATATTTGAAAATCAAAAAGATGTAGTAGGAAGTTTCATTTTTTAGTGGCTATCAATCATTATCTCTCACTTCTCAAAGGATGACTTCCTGGTACGAATATTGAAAAAAACAAATTGCAAGGTGTTTTTTGTGTTGTGTATTAAAAGAAACAATTGTTTGATACAGCCATTGAAGCTTGATTTCAGAATGATAGTTTCAGTCATTTATGAAACTGCATCACTTGTTATGGTGAATATCATGAACAAGTCTGAGCCTGAAAACTAATTATGGGGGAAAATCCAACATGTATCTATTCTTTTAGGGTCTAATAAGGCATGAAGATAAAAAAGCAAGATAGGTTATTCTGCAAGGTCTTAAAAGAAAAAAGTTTCAAGCATCTGGATGCTAGTAATAGCAGTGTATGGGAAAATATGGACCTTTTGTTTTGTGGAAAATAAAAAATGGAATTTTACGCTTCATTGTTCAGGTGATGTGCTCCTTTAAATTAAAAATTAAAGACAATCATTTTAGTGCCTGTGCAAGGAAGGTGGGATTTCTCCTGTGGAAACTATTGCTGAGGGAAAAAGAGAGAGACTTTCATAGGCTATAGAGGACAGCCTCGTTGGAGAGGTCTGGAAACCTATGGACTGAGAAAATTCTCAGATTGAGAAAAAGAGACTGCTGAGAGTTATTGAGCCAATTTTCACAAACAAGGAATGTAACCTTTTTAGGGACAAGAGAAGACTGGTTAGCATTTGATGCAAATTGAAGTCATTGATTCATCTGAAATCAAGCCAGGAAGCAAGGGCCCACTGGCAAGGATACAGTAGGCAAGAACAGGGACAGTTATCCTCCATGTAGTTTTGTCTGAACAAGTCACTTGAGATTTCTCACTTTAGAAAATTTATTCTTATTTCATATTAGCCTTTACGCAAAACTTTTTGGTTGTCTTTATAGATGTTATTGTAGTGGTTTTTTTTAAGTAATGTGGGGGAAATTAAAGCTAGATCTACTTTAGCTGATTCAATTCCTGTGATGAAGAAGATTTATTAATTCTCCATATTCTGTGTGGGCATATAAAGTCTACAAAAACTGCGTGTGGTTACAGGGTATAGTGAGTACATTTCTGTGCTCTCTTCCCCCAGTTAAAAACAAACAAACAAAAAAAAAGAAAAAAAAAAAGAAAAGTAAAATTATCTCCTCTGAGCTGTCTTCAGAGGTCAGGATTTTATGAGATTTGGTGCAAACTAAACAGCTAGACATGTGATTTCCACTTTAAAACCAGTTCAGCTGTAAAGTTAGAGAGCATTCACGAGGTTCTTCTATTTCTGAAATGCTAGAAAATATTACTAACTGTATCTGTAGTTCTATTGTGAGAACTCGATGATAATAATAGTTTAAAAATAATCAATTTAGGATTTAGACAGTAATTAAGAATTAGTGAGGGCAGTTGATACAACCAGAGGTCTTACATCAGAGGGTTTTACCTGCTCTTGCTGGTAACAGGGCTGCCAACAGTGCCTGTAAGCACAAGGGCTGCAGGGCAACTACATGTATATTGCCTGTGGTACAGAAGGACTTTGAAAATGCACCAGTTCTTACTTCGTAAGCAGGTTAGACCACAAATCCTTTTTAGAGAGGGTGTTGTCACAGTATTGTCTGCAGGGTGAGTGTCCTTCTCAGAGCATTGCAGTACAGGTAGAAGAAATGAAAATTCTGAATCTTATTTTAGTGTTTTGCAAACAGTCAGATTCTAGGGTCAGAAACTTTATTTTCTGTCTGAATATTGTGGGAGAGCTGTAATGAAAGAAATTTAATTCTTCATACTTCTATGTTCCATAAGCAGCATTTATCAGTGCTTCACTTCATTATGATGAATTTCTCGATTCTCAATGTCTTAATACCACACACAAACTTATTCTATCGTTTACCTGCCTCCCGTGATTCCTATGTGACACACTAATGTACCATTTTATGACGGAATGGGAAAATGCACTCTTTAACTATTTGCCATTTGTGTAGATTTTCTTATGCTGGAAGGTAATATGTGGTTAAGTTCATGCAAATAATTTTGAGAGTATATGCAGAAACCCAAATTTGAGATTTTATTTCCATTCTTACTGCAAGCTCATGCCATGCTGAAGGAGACTGGCGAAGAGATGGCAGATTCGTTTTGGTTACCTGGGCAAATCATCAATCTATTTTCTACTCCTACCCACATCTGGGGAGTACCAAGCCGCTTCCTACCCAGAACTATGGTCATGTAGCTCAGATAGTCTCATGTGGAAGGCACAACGTTCTTTCAGCTTGTAGTTGTTTCATAGCAGCTGGCATTGAAGCTCTGGGATTGGAAATGGTGGGAATAGAAAAGCTTTCTGGAACAGGATAAACATCAAAAAAAAAAAAAAAAAGAAGCCAAAAATTGGATGGATGATTTAATTCAGCTTAGCCTCTGTAGGCAATATTGCCCAAATTCAGCAGCACTGTGGTTTAAAGCCATTCAGGGAGTGTCCTGTCTGAAAACTATTTCCTCCTTCATTTAGCTGTTTCTTTTGAAAGGAAATTCAACATAAGACCTGGTTTTGCTGCCCTTACTTAAGCTGGTGAAAATTTAACTGTGTGATTAAGCATCATGATTTGCAAAGAGAAAAAAAAGTCATTCTGAATGGTCAGATTTGGGCATAATGCAATAAAGAGGCAGCCCCTGACATGTCTGAAATCAAGCTGCATTTTTTTTCAGGGTGCTTATTCATGCAGCTAACAGTTTAATGTAAGATGTTAACATTGGAGAGCTGTGAAGCCACTTTTTGATTCAAAGGGTTCTTTCATTTTGTGTCTTGAGAGTATTTTGTTGGCTGTTTTTCCCTATGATTTTGAGAGTTTCTCTCCTGTAATTACTGGATCTAACCACAGGATATTTCAAAATAAGCAAATAAATCCTGATCTCTGCAAGCAACAGAGGATTTTTTGAAACCAGTTCAAATTTGGCAGCTCTTCAGCTCCTGTGCCAATTTAGTCAATTCAGTAGATTAAGGAAGATTAGTATCTTCCGACTGTTTCACTAATAATTGAGCCAATTCAATTACTCCTGCAGACTTTTTAATTTCCTCTTGTTTAGTAATAGGAAGTTAAATCTACTGCACAACCATTCTCAGGAGACACATAAGAAGGTACAGTAGGCAGTTACATTTTCTGGATTTACTTTTTGATACATAGTTATTTTCACCACAGGTGTGTTTATGCATTTTCTTGTGCAAACATCTGAAAGGAACCACATTTCTGAGCTCTTAAAGAATTAATAGTCATAAGTTAAACTTGGAATCTCCAGTGAGTGTATTCAAGAGTGAATTGCTTAGTAATAGCGCAGCTACATCAGCAGCCATTTTTAACTTTGTTTTAGCTTAGAATCTGACCTCATGGGTATCTAGATGGTGACAGCAAAAATCATAAAAGATGATCTGCATGCCCTCATGATGTGAGGTGTACTGAATGTTGTGGTAATTCCTCATGTGGACAGCTTACTGAATTAAGCCTGCATTCTTTAGTTCCATGAGTGCTGAAATGTGATTTATAGAGCAAAGATTTATTATGTTTCTTAAAATAGACAGTAAGGAACAAAAGATAAGATTTCATTCAAGTTTGGCCATTCATTTAGCACTGATGTATTTACACTGGACCAAGCTCTTGATGGTTCCTAGTGGTTATTGCTATATATGTAAACCTCAGTTATGGTTATTTGTATAATTGCTTAAGAAATCTACAGAAAAGTGTGCATGATACCATCAGTAGTTCATAAGCACAGTCACAGAGAAAACCTCACCTTAATCAGTAAAAACACAGACCTCTTTACTTTGGTAATTTCCATGTAGGAAATTTGGACAGTAAATGCACCTCCCCAGACACCTGGGCCATCCATTAAAAAAATGTGACCAGATCCACCCTTTGTTCTGGGTCCTTGCTCTGTTAGGTGCTGTTTCTGCCAGCTGAGGGAGGGTGCGAATTGGGGCAATTCAAGTGCCAGCTGGTAAGCTTTAGGAACAGAGGCTGTGCTAATAGTTTGGGGGTTGGACAGCACAGTTTAGTCTATCTTTCATAAGTCCTATCCGAACTAGACTAGAAAGGTCAAGTCTCCAGCTGAGAAAATGCAGTCAGCTCCTCCATAAAATCTGTCTGCAGTGAAGAGACTCTAGGCAGAGCAGGTTGAGTGTGCTGATCTGCTACTCCTCTTAATTTGTTGTGGTTTTGTTGTTTTGTATGTTTGTAAACTGTCTTAGGGCAATGAAGGTTACTTTGGTAGAGGCACTGTGCAACAAAGCTGTCATTATAAGCAATGATGAGCATATATCATTGAAGTCTTGTGATACACTTCGGTTTTCCAAATGCAGCACTAACTAATTATTAAAAGGTCATCTTTCCTTTTTGCTTTATTTTGCAACTACCTAGAAAAGCCAGACATATCTTGGGTATTTCTCCATGAGTTCCCTTATTACATTGACTGTTGACCTCAGTGTGAATGAATGAGATATTCTCAGAATAATATAATTTTCAGTGTTTTCTTTCTGGCTGCATTGCAAAAACTGTATATACTTAAAGTACCTTTTGCTAAAGACAGGCAAATTTGGTTGCTCAGCCAAATATGTGATTTTTATCTGTGTATCTTTGCATATAGTCTTAACAAGGTGAGTAATATCTATCACTTGTTTTCTTCTTTGTCTTAAAAAAAAAAAAAGGAAAATAAGTCATTACATAGCCTAATTCTGGCTAAATAAATGTACCTAATTTTTAATGCATAGATTATACTAGCAGCTAGAGGCTCTAAACAGTAATTAAGTCTGTGTATTAGCCAACATTCAAATAGTGATACAGTCCTCCAAAACTCACATGGGAAGCCTGTTATCTTTGTCTCCCTCCGAAACAGGAGAAAATCAGCAGCTTAATGGTTCTCATCTCCATGCAGCATTTCATGTTCTTAGCTGTCAAACCAAACCGTTCCTATCCTGTTGCCAGTGTCACTCTGAATATTCCTGTGTCAAGTTTTAAGAGAGAGAGCCTAGTGGCTCCCTTCTTTTCTTGTGACTGTTTTAGCTGAGCAGTCTACAGGCAGTTTCCAGAGTTACCTATCGGAGTTTGTCATCTGATAATGCTGGCTGGTTTGCTGCAATACCACAGTTTCTGTCCTGAGGTAGTGAAAAATTGTCAGCTTTTGCAAAATACTGGTTTTGCAAAATACTGGAGTGCTAAAAGGAATTCAGCACGATGACAGAGTTAATTCATCATTATCTATCTTCATTTGTTCACCCACTTGACTGAATAGTGCAGTATTAGACATGTTCTCTCTTAATTCTAGCAATTATGCTGTTCCCATTACCTTCCTCCATTATGAGCTATTGAAAGTGCTAAGTACAGATATGAGAAAAGATTTATTGAAAGCTTTTTTTTAATGGTAAAAAATTCTGAAAAGTGGGAACAGAGTTTTTATGGGTCACTTTGATCACTAGTCTACTAGCATTTACTTTGGCAAGCTGCTATTTTGAACATCTGAGTACTCTGTGTACATGCTGAATCTCCTTGCTGAGCTTTCTGTGGTGTACTTTGAGCAAACAATGAGACATATGAGACCAATCACCTACCTAAGGATTCATGGTGCTTTATAACAGAACAAAAAAAGTTAATAGTGATAAGGAAACTTCAAAAGGGTCAGATATACGTAATGGGAAAACACATGCAATGCTCTCTAGCAAGTTAACCATATCTGAGAAACCTTATAAGTTCTAAATAAAGTTTAGTGGCTAGAATTATTTGTTAACTCATAAAATATTCTTTGGTTTTGAACAGAGAAAAAGTAAACCAAAGAGTATATGGAGATGCACTTCAAGGCTACATCTCCTGTCATTTTAACAAAAAGTAAAGATCCAGGTATAAAAGTTCTTTTCACAGCAACATTCATTGTAATCAGGAGTACTCTTCTTGTGGATGAAAGATGACACAGAAATAAAATGCAGTAAAAGTGTCCTCAGAATTAGGGCCAAGAACTGGCATTTATCTCTTAAACCGATAGGACCGAATATTTATCAGAAGTAGTACACCTGTTTTTAAATGAAAGGAGATACTGGAGAGTATTGTACAAGTCTGTGGGAGACTCTCCATTAACTGGCTCACAGAAGTTAAGCCAAAGCATGAAGATTTTTCCCTCATCTCTGTGGGTCAGTGCTGATTGCCTGTTGTTAATATTTTGGGATGCCCTGTAGCTATTCTGCATATCCCTAAAACTGAGAGTTGCAACTTTCAAATATTCAGCTTTGAAATACTTAACCCATGAGAGAAGACTGCTAAAATGTGTATAAATTAGAACCTGTATCACAAAATCAGCAAACTAGTTCTAGTGAGACTATGTTTCTGTAGTTAAATAAGAAAGGCCAGAAGTAACTTGTGAACTGTTATTCCAAAACATTTATTTTTTTCCTTTTGTATATATAGAAGCTTGCTGTTAAGTAAATCTTGGACAGATTTTCTATTTAGTTTCTTTACCTGCTGTTAGAGTCAAGCTAAGGACAAAACTCAGCTTTACTTGTTTTAAAAGCCCAGCAAAATCTTCCTACTTTCTAGAAATTCAGTTCCTTAGCAACAAGAAGTACTTGCATACACAATGCATTTGGACTATGTTTGAACAAAAGGATTTATTTCAATTAGGAATTTTTCAAATCCATGTCAATTTTCAGTTGCATGGGATAAACATGAATTCACATCTTGCATTCCAAATCTTCTTTTTCAGATTTTAAAATGCTTTGACTTATCCATCTATAATTTCTTCATGTGCCTTGTTAAACACATTTTTTTTTCTTGTCTCTGCGTTAGTGTCTAATGATAATAAATTTTTTTCTCTTAAATGAAATTTGACCTCATCTTTTGAAAAACCATAGGAAGCAAATGCTCCTTATAATACCCATGGAAATATTATAAGCTACTGAGCAACACTTGGTCCAATTTCAAAAGACTGTTGCAAAAACGTAATCTGTGCTAACCTTAGAATTTCTCTGAATTTTGAAGGAAACATTATTAGATTATGTATCATGTTCACTTGGGATAACAGGTATCAGTGTCATGTTTTGTAAATCGGTTGTTTGTTTTTTTTTAAATACAAAGTATTCTTAATATGCTGTGTTTATATGAAACAGTGTGTTAGATTCTGTCAAAATAGCCAGGGAAACTTACAAAGAAAGGCATACATGCTAAACACTAGATGGTGTGTTTATTTAATTTCACTGAAAAATGTAATTTTGAGTATATCATGTTTAGTAAGAAGGTAAGGTATGTAGAACAAATAAATGTATTGGCAGGGTTTTTTGTTGTTTTGGGTTTTGTGTTTGTTGTTGTTTTTTTTTAAGTTGTTTTCAGACAACTCTCCACGTTTAAAATGTAGTGTATTTTTATAGCTAAAAAAATGCTGTACTTTAGGGGAGACACAGAGGAGGTTCCCAAGTAGATTACCACCTACACTTTGTAGACAGTGCAGTGTTCTGAGTAGCTGATACAGCTGACCAGCAAGATAGTCACAGGAATATATATCTTTCCTTTTAAGACAGTGCAGTTTTTGTCAGAACTGTTGTTTTCTGTTTGTTTGTTTTAAAGCATTTACTGCCCAACAAATAATAAGGGTGAAGAACACAGCATTCATAGTAGAAAAGGTACTGTAGACTTGCTTAGCAATGGAGAAGAAATTCACTAATAGGGAAAGAATATATATTACAAGAGAAGAACTATTTCTTTTACCTACAGTTCCCCCAGTCAAAAGCAAAACAAAAAATCCGAAATCTAGAGTGGGGAGAGGAGAAGTCATTACTATGTCTGGCGTGTGTAAATGACAGTATTTAGCATGAATTTTTGAGCTTGAAAAAAGGGGTTCACATTGGTGTTCCCATTAGAAACCTGTCCTGGGTTCAGCAGTAGCAGTCATGTTTCTCCTTCTTGGTAGCTGGTGCAGTGCAGTGTTTTGACTTTCGGCCTGGGAACAGAGCTGATAACAAGGATGTTTTGGTTTGGCCAAGGACTTTGTGAGCCTCATGCTCTGCCAGGGAGGAGGGGAAGCCAGGAGGAAGCAGAGACAGGACACCTGACCCAAACTGACCAAAGAGGTATTCCATACCACAGCACGTCATGCCCAGGATGTAACTGGGAGTGAGCCGGAAGGGCTGGGGGACTGCAGGGTTGGAGGAGGTATCGGTTGGTGCTTGGTCGGGCTGAGGGGGGCGAGTTATTGGTCGGCTGGTGCTGAGGTGTTGTATTCTCTTCCCTTGTTATTTCCTTTATCATTATTATCACTGGTGGTAGCAGTAGTGATCTGTGTTATACCTTAGTTACTAAACTGTTCTTATCTCAACCCGTGGGAGTTGCATTCTTTTCGATTCTCCTCTCCGTCCCTCCGGGAGCAGGGGGAGGGCACGAAAGGGGGGGAAGTGAGTGAACGAATTGCCTGACTGGGTTTAAACCACGACAAAACCAAAATTAGGAAGAGAAAGACAGACAGAAACATGTGTGAATCAAAGGCTGAGTCCATTGTAGCAAACCATCAACGTTTCCTTTGGACATTAAGCCAGATCAGTGATCATGAAAAATAGGACCAAGGGAAACATTTTAGAAACACCCTTCTATCTAATGTGAAGTGATTTTTCTCACGATGTTTATTTGTTTTTCATGGTACAACACTTAGTCCAAAGTATAATTATAGTCTAATCTTGTAGTGTGTAAATGTTGCGTTGGATGTCTGCAATGGAATGATCTGTACTTCTGTTATCTCAGTAGAGATATAAATACTATTCTAGGTTTGGCATTGCATGTAATACCTGGTCCGCTATTCCATGACTTTTTTAAAAAATGTATTTTTTAACACTTAAAATTCAAACCCTAAGTGAGACTATGAAATACTATAAATACTTATGGTAGTTTAGTCTTAAAGCACACATCAAACCTGGCCACTCAAAATGGCAGTCAGTATTCCAGATGGGTTTTAAAAATTTAACCCTGTTACTGAGCCAGTGAAAAGACTGAGTTTTCAGAGGATGAGAAGAGGAGGAACTATAATTAGACTACTATTAATAATCTTTCTCACGCTTTACAGGCATCTCATTTTGTTTCACTTCTGAAGTCAAAACCTAATTTAGTAACTTGTGTGTACATATCTTGTTCTTTCTTATCAATATGAATCTCCAAAACATTGCCCAGAATGTAAGCATAGATCTCTAGAGAGTTAGCATTTGAGTGTTATTAAATTTTTAATTTTCCCATGTGAATTTTGCTTCTTCAGTGATAGTACATTGCATATAGAGTTTCTGAGGGGAATGTTCACCTGTTGTATAGCTGGAGATGGCAAGTTGTAAACTCCTGCTCCACAAAGTCCTAGTTTGGGGCTGTGTCTTGATGTCTATACTGCAGAATAATAAACCCAAGAGTCAGACTATGAACGTAGTGCTGGTATCTCTACAATAAAATGGATTTATTATACACATTTTACACTTCATTGACACTCTGCCAAATAAGCAATTCCTAAGTAAGGATAATGGATTCCTTGAACAAGTAATTTAGATCCCCTTTGCCTTTTTTTTATAAATTTTAAAATTTGTTTGCTTTCACCACTCGCCAGGAAATGTATGTCTTATGCTCCATAGTGAAGCAGATTAACTTTAAGACAAGCTTTAATGCCCATGATATTATAATTCTAAATAGGTATAAATTTGGAAAGGACAGAGAATGCAAAACAAAAGAAAACAGATTTTAGTCGTCTGAAACATGTAACATGTCTTCAAGCCTTGAGATTCTGAAAGAATTTCCCAACAGCGCTTTATGCAGAAGACTTCTCATTGGTTGTTAGAGAATGAAATGGAGTAATATAAGTATTTTTTCTCCCCCCTGATTTTTCTTTCATGATAATTAAATTCACTTGGCTCTACCTCTGCAGAGAAGGGGAGGAAATCTGAATGCACATTACAGAAAGTGATGTTTAAAACTAGAGCAATACCTGAAATGCTAAATTCTAAAAAGAATGCTGTTGTATATGAAGATTTTATTCGCATTCATTTAGAATGCCCTCAATAATTTATTTATGCCTTTCTGCTTGTCTGTAATGCATTCTGATACACCCATAATAAAGTCTTAATGTGCTCATTGGAAATGGTGGTAGACGCAAAAGTGTCTCTCTCATGTTAAATATATAGCATGTTATAAAAAAATTTGAGTTTCACAGAGGTGGTTATAAATTATGAGTTACGAAATGCAGACACTTGATGGAAATAAACGGTAGATTCTGCAGCAAATAAAGACAAGAACAAGCATTTTAGTATCTCTAAGCAAAACAAAAGAGCTTAGTTTTGATTTAGATAGGTTGCTAAGAAGGAAGAGCAATGATTCAGAAGGCAGATGTGTTTGAATAAATACTAATTTAGTGCTTTTGGAAAGACTCTTGATGGTGTTTTCACACCTCCAAGTTGATTGTACCTTCTGGGTAAAGAGTATCTAGAATAGGTATTAAAAAGTAAAGACTCCAGATGTGTATTTGAGGCATTTAATAAAAAAGACTTAAATGCAAAAGGAAGAGTTATTTGGATTCAGGAGTCCCAAGGTGCAAAACATTGGGTGGGTAGGATGTGAACTCATGTGTTGCTGCCGCTTTGTGTTCATTGCTGGCCCCATCCTCTGTTGGGCTGGCTTTTTGACCATGCCCCAGGTCCTCTAAATCGTCATTTCATGCATGCCATGCCAAGGCATGGCCATATGGGCAACTTATAGCAACAGGCTAGTTCCGAACTTGCATTGCAGCCGAGAGTCTGTTTCACAAAAGTGACACCTGTCAATCACCTTTCAGCTTTGCTGTGTTTCCCCATTGCTCTGCCCAACATGCTTCTCTCCTTTCTGACCTCCATCCATTCTTTAGGAAGCTTAGGACAAGTTTCTGGACCAGAGATGGGGGCTAAATTCAAGAAACAAGCTATGTAGTTACCACATTTCCCTTTAGATGTTAGGCCTATAGCTTCTCATTTAGCTATGAAAATAAAGAACTCTGAAGAGATCTTATGCTTAGGAATCTCAAAAGAATTAGCAAAGTAATTATCAGGGTTAGTGCTGCCAATGTGTAAGATGTTTTACAATACTGATGATGTTTCTGATAACACGAAAAAAGCTTCAGCAAGCTAAAGAGCTGATGTCCAAAAATGCCCCTGTCATGCTTTCTGCTTGTTGCTGAGGTATGTTGGCACAATAGGATTGGCATAGAAACAGAACAAGTTTCAACATAATATTATGCAGTTTGTCTCTGTTTTTTTTTTTTACTTTTCTGAGGGACTAGTTTCTTCAAAACTGCCTATTATTGATTTTTGTGTTTTGGTAAATATAAATGATCTTTGATACATGATAACTAGATGACTATAGATAGCTTATGAAATGCAACAAGTATTTCTCTCAGGCAAGCGAAGCTTGCAAGAAGACCTTCAAGACATTGTGGCAAGACTAAATAAAATTATAGCTGTTATCCAGTGTGCTTTGGTTGCATATGCCTCAAAACCCTAAAACTAAACAGAAACCAGTAACAACAAAATCCACTAAACTTTAAAAGCATGTTATGATATGACTTTGTTGCTCACTTTCAGCTGTGATCACTCTCGGTATTCAGTTTAATTCTCTTCTAATGCAGTCTGTAAAGGTTCAGAGGTCTGACTGGACAGGCATTATTGGGAAAAATAAATTTTAAGAGTATTCAACTATAAAAAAATCTTAACAGTGCTTTTGTCAAATGTTACAGACAGCAGATAAGAGTTTTGCTGCCACAAAATGTTATATCATGAAGCTAATGTTCAACTTCACCAATCTTAGTTCAGCTGTGGAAAAAAAGCCTTGATAAATGTATTTTAAGTATCTTCTAAATAAAGGACATATCATAGAGGAGCTATGGTAAAATTCAGTTCTGCAGAACTAGGTTAATTGAAGAACAATTAATTGTTGAGTATATATATATAGTTACAAAAAAAAATACAAAATGCCTAAAACACACACACAAAAAAACAGCCCCACAGCTGAATACATCTAACTTATTAGAGACTTACAAATGTGAAATTTGCATATTTTTTCTTTTTTGTTGCTTCAGAGTCCTGGAACATATTGGAAGACAAGTAGATCTCCACCTTAGAGAATAACTGAGTGAGTTTGAGATCCCTGGGATTGGGTAGAGCTAGAACAGTTTTGCTCTGAAGTTCTGCACACATGAAGTGAAAAGGGCAATCATTTTACAGGGCAGTCATTTCACAGAGCTCTAATAGAGACCATATATAAATACCTAAAAGTAAATTTTGACTTTTTGAGGTAATTTTAACCAAAATTATTAGAATTTTCTGGGTCTGAGTGGTTCTAGGTGAGTAAGATAAAAAACCCCAAAGCAACAGTGGTTTACTGCGAAATTTACAAACAAAAAGAGTGGTGTTGTTTTGCTTTCTTTGTTATCTACCTCAGCCTTGAGGAAGGGCAACAATGTAATTTCATGGAAAAATGAGAAAACACAATTGCAGGAACAAGTTTTAGCTGAGAATGTTGCACTGTAATTGAAACTATCCCTGCTATACAAAGAAGGATTCAGGGTCTGGCAGACAGTAATGAAAATAAATGTTTTCATTATTAAAAGTGTTATATGTTTAATCTTCTTTCCCCAAAAGCATCTGTAAAAGGAGACAGAGAAGTGCTAGAAAATACCTTTTTACTTCTCTGGGGAGCAAGGCATGCATTGATAGTGATAGTGAAGTTCTATGCCAAGCAACAAAGAATGAAGAGTTTGGAAAAACTTAGATGTAGACAACACAATTTCAACACTTGACATCCTGTCTGTTCTTTCTTGTGCAGAAGGAGAGATGTTCAATGTCTAGATTAGATGTGGTTGAAAGTTTATTAAAAACTGTGGTGTTACTTAGAATGTTTGTATATTACTATATACAAGTGGGGGGGGGTAGTTTTTGTTCCTTTTGTATACCATTTGTGTTGGAAGAGTGAGGGGTGTGGGTGTTCATGTCTGTGTCCAGCAAAGAATGGGGTAGGGTTTTCTTTTATGGAATTGCACTCAATCCAACTTGTGTATTGGCTTCTGCTTTCTTAAGTTAACTCTTTGTTTCCATTTCCAACTCTTTGTTTTGCTACCTGATTTGGTTGAAAAGCTTAACTACATTCTGCTGCCTTTCTCTGCTCTGTTCTGAGTTACACTCCTAGAGCAGAGGCATCAGAACTGGTATTTTCCCTGTAATTTCAGTTTAGTATATTATGTAAACTGAACTTTTTTATACAGTTGAACTGCAGCAGCTAAGTCTGATTGGAATTCTGCCCATAAACCATAAATTATTCAAAAACTAGTTGTGATGAATGATTTTTAAAATACATGGATGACCAAATGAGAGTGCCAGTGGTTGATTATACACTGTAGGCATAATGTTATGGGCATTGTAAACCCCTAAGTGTTCAAATGTAAAATAGAAATATCAGATGTTCTGTGAATCTTACTATTTTACTTTCAATTACCTACAGCATATAATAGTCAGCTTGGAGAGCTTGCAAATAGATCTTCTTGGAATGGAAATGTTTTCTAGCAATGTTTCCTCAGTGCCCTTTACATGCAACCATCAATCATCTCTTTGAATTGCTCTTTTGGGAGATAAAAGAAATTTTGCAGTAAACGCTCTGATTTAATCTCTATCCTTGCAATAGCTTATGTTTTTCTTCTCTGAATGTTGCTTAAAATATGCTGAAAAACTATGTGATCACTGCATTTCTCATAGGCATGCAGGCTGAATTCTTAGGAACATTTTCTATCTACAGTTATAGAAGAAGCTACTGGCAAAACTTCTTATATTACAGAAACCCAACCAACCAAAAAACCCTAACCCGAACCCAAACCAAATATCAAATCTTGCTGTTCATGAAAGCCTCTCATTCTGTGTGTCCTGGATTCTCTTTGCGTTTAATTGACAAATCGTTAGAAAGATGTCTTATTTCTACGGGAAGAGGCCTAATAATACTTGTCTTGACACTTTTCCAAATGGTGATTTTAAATAGCGAAAGGTGTTTCGGCCTCATGAGCTGAGGGAAATGATAAAAGCTTCTTTTTGATGCATATCAAACAGAGTAATTCAAAACATCATATTAAAATGAGTGTATAAATAATAACAAACTGGAAAAGTACCCTTGTCTGTTTAATGTCAGATATCTCTTATTAATGTGAGAGCTGCCATTTAGTAAGCTACCAGGCTATGAAGTGTGTACTTTGAATTTGTGACGTGGGAATCCTAAAGGTGGCAAAATTGAGACAATAATAATTCCTCTCCACCATACAAAATATAAACATTTTTGTAGAAAAAAGGCACTGTCCTTTCTTAAGTGATGACATCTCATGACATCTCAGACATTAGACTTACTTGTTTTTAAAGACAGGTTAAGAACTTTTCAGTTTTTAAATGGGAGTTAATGTCTTCTGGAAAGCATGCTTTTACCTAGTAGTCACAACTACTCAGGAATAGAAAATACCAGTGCAGATGAATTAATTTTACACTGCTGTTCTTAAGAGAAGGGTGATTTTGAATTTCACATGGTATTCAAAAGCCACATAGTCAAACTTCTTACAGGAAAAGATGAAAAGAAGCAATAGTAGAATTTTGAGAACTGCCCAGGTGCCCAGCTGTGGTGTAAATGGACATTAGACAGAGAAACAGGGAGAAGCTGTAATAACTTTTCAAACCACCATTATCTTTTCAATTATTATTGTGCAGTTTTAGCTGAATAATACTGTAGTACTCTTAACTGGAACAATGTAAATTGTGGAAAGTTTTCCTTAAAGAGAAGTAAGTGTGTTTTTGGAAACTTCTCGGTTAGGCAACAGATGACAGTCCCATCCACATCAAGATTCCTGTGCTGGCTCCTATAACACATTCTTGGTTAAGCTGGACCAAATTTAATTTGTTGATATCTGAAGAGGGAAACTTTTTTCTCTGGTTTGTGTTGTGTTTTCACTCAAAACAAATTATCTATACTTACTTAAAATTCAGTCGAACATGACAGCACTCTGAAAAAAAAAATTGATTGACCTGACATAAAATCTTCAACTGCAAAAATTTGTGGGCACCTATTACATACCATATTTCAGTAAGGCATTTGATACTGTCTCCCACAGCATCCTCATAGATAAGCTAAGGAAGTGTGGGCTTGATGATCAGGTAGTGAGGTGGATCAAGAACTGGTTGGAAGGAAGAAGGCAGAGAGTTGTGGTCAATGGGGCAGAATCTAGCTGCAGGTCTGTGACTAGTGGAGTCCCTCAGGGGTCGGTGCTGGGACCAGTGCTGTTTAATATTTTCGTCAACAACCTGGATGAGGGAACTGAATGTACCCTCAGCAAGTTTGCTGATGATACTAAACTGGGAGGAGTGGCTGACACACCAGAGGGCTGTGTTGCCATTCAGTGAGACCTGGACAGGCTGGAGAGTTGGGCGGAGAGGAACTTGATGAAATTCAACAAGGGCAAGTGTAGAGTCTTGCATCTGGGGAAGAACAACCCCATGTACCAGTACAGGTTGGGGGCTGACCTGCTGGACAGTAGTGAAGGGGAAAGGGACCTGGGGGTCCTGGTGGATAGGAGGATGACCATGAGCCAGCAATGTGGCCTTGTGGCCAAGAAGGCCAATGGCATCCTAGGGTGCATTAGAAAGGGTGTGGTTAGTAGGTCAAGAGAGGTTCTCCTCCCCCTCTACTCTGCCTTGGTGAGGCTGCATCTGGAATATTGTGTCCAGTTCTGGGCCCCACAGTTCAAGAAGGACAGGGAATTGCTTGAAAGAGTCCAGTGCAGAGCTACAAAGATGATTAAGGGAGTGGAACATCTCCCTTACGAGGAGAGGCTGAGGGAGCTGGGACTCTTTAGCTTGGAGGAGACTGAGGGTGACCTCATCAATGTTTACAAATATGTACAGGGTGAGTGTCAGGATGATGGAGCTAGGTTTTTTTCATTGATGTCCAGTGATAGGACAAGGGCAATGGGTGTAAACTGGAGCATAGGAGGTTCCATGTGAACATCAGGAAAAATTTCTTTACTGTGAGAGTGACAGAGCACTGGAACAGGTTACCAAGGTGTCCTGGGTTCAGCAGTAGCAGTCATGTTTCTCCTCCTTGGTAGCTGGTGCAGTGCAGTGTTTTGACTTTCGGCTCGAGAACAGAGCTGATAACAAGGATGTTTTGGTTTGGCCAAGGACTTTGTGAGCCTCATGCTCTGCCAGGGAGGAGGGGAAGCCAGGAGGAAGCAGAGACAGGACACCTGACCCAAACTGACCAAAGAGGTATTCCATACCACAGCACGTCATACCGAGGATGTAACTGAGAGTTAGCCGGAAGGGCTGGGAGACTGCAGGGTTGGAGGAGGTATCGGTCGGAGCTTGGTCGGGCTTGGGGGGCGAGTTATCGGTCAGCGGGTGGTGAGGTGTTGTATTCTCTTCCCTTGTTATTTCCTTTATCATTATTACTATTGGTGGTAGCAGTAGTGATTTGTGTTATACCTTAGTTACTAAATTGCTCTTATCTCAACCCGTGGGAGTTGCATTCTTTTCGATTCTCCTCTCCGTCCCTCCGAGAGCAGGGGGAGGGCAAGAAAGGGGGGGAAGTGAGCGAACGAATTACCTGACTGGGTTTAAACCACGACAGTTCTTTTTGGCGCCCAACGTGGGGCACGAAGGGTTGAGATAACGACAGATTTGACTGGATTAATAGTCATTCGTCACAATGCTGATTTATTGGGTATCAGAGTTGTTCTTCTTGATCTCACAGCTTCAGACCGTTGTAACTTACGTAGAGCCGGTATTTGCTGTGATAGTGTTTATCAAGTGTGGGGCCTGGGCTAAGGTTCTTGTCTCACTGTGCTTTATGGCAATGGCTTGTAATACGGGCGGGCTCCAGCAGCAGGGCGGGACGGACGTGGCCGTGCACTTGTACCTGGCCGTCCGGCTGCTCTTCACCGTCCTGGCCCTCACCCTACTCTCCATCTTCGTGAGGCCGCGGGGAGCAGAGGGAGAGCGGCCCCGGGAGCCGGCGGCTGCTAAAGCGGCCCGGGAGAGCGGCCCCGGGGATCAAGCGGCGGCGGGAGCGGGGCCGGAGGCCGCCAGGGGACGGCTGCCGGTGGAGGAGGCCGGGGCGGTCGAGGAGCAGAAGGAAGGGGCTGCCGAGCAGCGGGAGAAGGCGGCGGAGGAGCCGAGCCCCGCGGAGGAGCCGAGCCCCGCGGAGGAGCCGAGCCCCGCGGAGGAGCCGAGCTCCGCGACGGTCGAGAGCATTCCCCGGAAGCCGCCCGCCGAGCCCCAGGAGGATGCAGGAGACCACGCAGCATTTCCCAGCAAGGCAGAGGAGGAAGAGCTGGACTCAGGAAAAGAGAAGCTGGCGGTGGGAGAGCCGGCAAGCACAGCAGCTACACCAGCCCCAGTGACAAGCACAGCAGCATCGTTTGAGAGTTCTGAAGGCTCTGAATGGCCTTTGGGTATCCTTGGGACCTGCCTGCTGATTGTGATGGGGATCAGCATGTTGGCACACACACAGACTGTGTTCTACCCACAACCATTTTGTCTGATCTCAAAAGTTAAGCAGAGTCAGGTTTGGGTCTTGTCTGGGGTTAGACAACAATATAGGGGGACCAAGAGATTTTCCCCAAGGCTGGAGAGTCATGAGTGGCAGGGTGTGTGGGACAGTATGGGCAAGTATCTAGTCCACTGGGCCCCTCCAGTGCTTTGGAAGCATCGGAGATGGAAGGCAGCTGTATGGAGTCCCCAGCAACAAGCTGCAGAAACTGCTGAAGGGGACAGTGAATTATTTTAAGCCTGGTGGGCCCATGGCACTTCAGGCCATCAGAGCAGAGATGCAACACAGAGATGGACTCATGATCGAGGGGTGGACTTAACAATGGACACTATTGCCCAGGTTATTCACGAGTGTGAACACTGCACACGGTCTCTCCTGCTCTGGAAGACTGTTACAAGAGATGGAGTCTGACATGGACCAGATGGACGCAGCAGCTTTATAGGGACTGGTCCATGCACTAAGATAAGAGTGCACTGAGATAAGAGTGATGGTATATTGAAAATGTGGGATCTGAGCATGACGTGAATGGTATGGAATAAGGGGTGGATAATGTCCTGGGTTCAGCAGTAGCAGTCATGTTTCTCCTCCTTGGTAGCTGGTGCAGTGCAGTGTTTTGACTTTCGGCTCGAGAACAGAGCTGATAACAAGGATGTTTTGGTTTGGCCAAGGACTTTGTGAGCCTCATGCTCTGCCAGGGAGGAGGGGAAGCCAGGAGGAAGCAGAGACAGGACACCTGACCCAAACTGACCAAAGAGGTATTCCATACCACAGCACGTCATACCGAGGATGTAACTGGGAGTTAGCCGGAAGGGCTGGGAGACTGCAGGGTTGGAGGAGGTATCGGTCGGAGCTTGGTCGGGCTTGGGGGGCGAGTTATCGGTCAGCGGGTGGTGAGGTGTTGTATTCTCTTCCCTTGTTATTTCCTTTATCATTATTATCATTGGTGGTAGCAGTAGTGATTTGTGTTATACCTTAGTTACTAAACTGCTCTTATCTCAACCCGTGGGAGTTGCATTCTTTTCGATTCTCCTCTCCGTCCCTCCGAGAGCAGGGGGAGGGCAAGAAAGGGGGGGAAGTGAGCGAACGAATTACCTGACTGGGTTTAAACCACGACACAAGGGGGGTTGTGGAGTCTCCTACGTTGGAGATATTCAAGGCCCACCTGGACAAGTTCCTGTGAGATGTACTCTAGGTTACCCTGCTCTTGCAGGGGGGGGTGGACTAGATGATCTTTTGAGGTCCCTTCCAACCCTTAGGATTCTGTGATTCTGTGATGTGTTTTTTCTATCACAAAGAAATGCAAGCATTACAGTTTCTCCCAAAAGTGATCATAAGGAAGGCTTCCGATACTGTTTGACCTTGTGGGAAAAGCAACCAGGCCATAATATTAAGTGTTGCGTAAGCTAGGTCAGCATAAGAAACAAGAAGCCAGTAAGAAAGCTGCCCTTGGTGACTACACTTGTTGCATTTGTTACATATTTGTCATTGATCTATTTCAGTTAGTTTATTGAACTGTAGGTTTTAAGACTCTACAATCCCTTTTCTACCATCTTTTGTGGGCTGAGCATGTGATGTGGCTTCATTCTTAGTTCTTTTTTATGTTAATATGAAGTGTAAGACTCGTTGTGGTCTTTGGAGGTGTGGATTTTTCAATAAAGTGCTGGCTGTGCAGTCTCTAGTTGTATAAATAATTCTGTTTGCACTTTAATTCCTAAAATTTATCACTTTACATTAAAATGCATTGTACTTTTGGCAATGGTGGAGAAGATTGATGCACTGATTGTTTTTTATTTCTATGCTTGAAGTTCAAGCATATATTCCTGTTCTTCCAGTATCTGAAGATTTTTAGGATTTATTATTTTTCTAGTATAGCAGTATTTTTTTTTAAACATAAAACCCCTGTTATACGTTCAATATTAAAAATGTTTACATCAACAGTGAACTTCATGGTTGAACTAAAGATTTAACATTCAGGTAGGCATTTTCCAGCACAGAGAACTCTTGTAGAGCCCTGTGTTTAGTGCATTCTAAATAGAGGAGAAAATAGTAGATAACTGACTTGCAAATTCTTCTTTTCCCACTTTTTTTTTTTGCTTCTTTCCACTTCATTTGAATAACATATGAAAAAAATATGACAATGTATATGCTTGGGCTTTAATTGCCACTTACTTTTGACTATTGCAGATGCTATTAGGAATAAAAAAGAATATATAAATAGATTTCACCCAAGTTGCACGAAGGTATAGATTTGATAATACTGAGTTTAGATCAGAGGAGAAACTGGTCTATATTTCCACTAAAGTAAAAGGAACTACATTGATGCTATTGAAAACGGAGAAAGCCTTAGTTCTCAAAGCCTCTTAAATTCCCAGATTAACTGTACTGCTTTTTCAGTGGATAATATCTCTCATAAATGTGGATTGAACCACAGTGTTCTTGGAAAAACTGTACTAGGCTTGATTCATTCATTACAGATGAACATCCTTAGGGTGCAAGCAGCTGTGACTTTTCAGTTCTCAGAAGGTATAAAAATGTGTCTGACTCACCTACCCCTCTATCTTCCCAAGGGTGTACAGTTGCACTAAGAATTTTTTTCTGATTCAGTGTAGCATGTCTCCAACTCTGGTTTTTTCTTGTAGATTTTTTTTTGTAGATTTTTTTGTTTTTGTTTTGTTTTGTTTTGTTTGGGGGAGGGTGGGTGGGTATCATGAGTTTTTTTTTCCTTTGGCTGGTTTTGGGTTTTGAGGTTTTTTTGTTTATTTATTTGTTGTTGGTTTGTTTTTTTTTCCCCCAGCAGAAACAAGACTACCCGAAGCCTGCACCAAGCCTGAAATCTGTCTGTGGACACGATTTGCTTTATGCCAGTGTTTTTTCTCTTTTTTGGTGCTAAAGTATTTAGACTTGGTTTGCAGTAGGACCTCTGTATAATACTGTGGAAGACTGTTTTTCAGATGGGTTCTGCTTTTTTGTGTATTCAAGTAGGGAACATTCTGCTGGAAACAATAGAAAAGGAAATGCATACACAAGAGAAGTATACCAGCTTACATAGAGTGAAAACTCAACTTTTTCTACATGTTGTCATGTCATGTGCTGGGCCTGACACAAATATTTCATGTTCTCACTCGCTGAGTTAGATTCCTTTGTGTGGTGCTGTTTTGAATGTGTTTTTTCCTTGCATCGTATTAAATAATGATGGATTATTTCTTTCTAAGTGCCCTATGTCTTACTTATTGAAAGCTGGGTTTACATAATGTTCATAGAAAAATGGAAAAGGTGACATGGAGACTAGAAACTAGTGGTGTCCCTCAGGGATCGGTGTTGGGACCGGTCTTGTTCAACATCTTCATCGCTGACATGGACAGTGGGATTGAGTGCACCCCCAGCAAGTTTGCCAATGACGCCAAGCTGTGTGGTTCGGTTGATAACCTGGAGGGAAGGAATGCCACATCCAGAGGGACCTTGACCCACTTGTGAGGTGGGCTGATGCCAACCTCATGAAGTTTAACCCTGCCAAGTGCAAGGTCCTACACTTACATCGGAACAATCCCAGGCACAGCTACAGGTTGGGCAAAGAAGAGATTGAGAGCAGCCCTGCGAAGAAGGACTTGGAGGTGCTGGTTGATGAGAAAATGAACATGAGCAGGCAATGTGTGCTTGCAGCTCAGAAAGCCAACCGCATTCTGGGCTGCATCAAAAGAAGTGTGACCAGCAGGCTGAAGGAGGTGATCCTGCCCCTCTACTCTGCTCTTGTGAGACCTCACTTGGAGTATTGTGTGCAGTTCTGGTGTCCTCAACATAAAAAGGACATGGAACTGTTGGAACAAGTCCAGAGGAGGGCCACGAGGCTGATCAGGGGACTGGAGCACCTCCTGTATGAAGATATGCTGAGAAAGTTGGAGCTGTTCAGCCTGGAGAAGAGAAGGCTGTGTGGAGACCTCATAGCAGCCTTCCAGTATCTGAAGGGGGGCTATAGCGATGCTGGGGAGGGACTCTTCATTAGGGACTGTAGTGACAGGACAAGGGGTAATGGGTTAAAACTTAAACAGGGAAAGTTTAGATTTGATATCTGTAATGGTGGTGAGGCACTGGAATGGGTTGCCCAGGGAGGTTGTGAATGCCCCATCCCTGGCAGTGCTCAAGGCCAGGTTGGACAAAGCCTTGGATGGCATGCTTTAGTGTGAGGTATCCCTGCCCATAGCAGGGGGTTTGGAACTAGATGATCTTAAGATCCTTTCCAACCCTAACTATTCTATGATTCTATGTAATGAATTTGAAGTTCAAAGTGCACCGGTATCCATCCCAGTCCAAGTATAACTCTATTCAAATTAAATAATCTTTGCTGATTCTTGGTCACAGATGATGGCTCTACTGTGTGCTGAAAACTTTTATTAGAAATGTAAAGAGAATAGACTTAATAAGGTTGCTGGAGCCCCTAAAAACTTGGTCACATACAGTCCAACCACTTAACTGCCTCTTGCAATGAAACACTTCTGCAGTCATCTGTAGATGTCAATGCAGATGTTCAGAATGACTGCAGTGGGTGTTCAGCCCAGGATGTTTGTAGAGATGATTTACGTAACCAGTCAAGGAGGCATAAATGTTGATTATTGAAATAGGACAAAAATCTCAGCCCCTCACTGTAAAGCTGATTATAAAGAGTTCTTTGGCCTCTAGATGACACTGTGTACCTAATACTGTACTCAGTCTTTAAGGGAGAAATTCCTGTCCATCTCCCCCTTCTCTTGTCATTGTAATTACGAGCAGTTGCAGTCTGTTTTGAATATGAATTCACAACCCTGAAAGAAGTAAATGGAAGACTCTTGTTATTCAAAAGAAAACTAATACAAAAGGGTAAGACTGAAAGGTAAGAGCCAGAAGTGTTATGATCATGGTATGTGAATGTTTATTTACAGCTTTACACCAAATTTGGGATTGCAGTAAATCATGCTTCAGTTGATACTTCCTTACAATGTCTTGGATGATGTGAGTCTGGAGAGAAAGTTCTCCATCATTTCTCTGCTTGAATGCATATTTACAGCCTGGCTTTAAAAAAAAATCACTTTGAACCAAATGCTGGGATTCAGGAGCAGAGTGTACGTGTACTCATATTGGAAACAGATGAGTTTGGTGGGATTTTGCTTTTGGGTAAGTTCATTTGTATTTTCTAAGCTACTGGTTGAGAGAAAAACAAAACAAAATCCAAACTCAAAAATCTCAACATGATTTTTTTTTTTGGTTTTGGTTTTGGTTTTGTTTTGTTTTGTTTGTTTGTGGAATTGGTGTATCCACATACTGTGAATATAGTTCACGGTAATTGCTATTTCCCCCCATCGTGTTAAAGAGGCAGTCCCGTGCAGTAGTGGAACTGCTGTTTAGTACTTGTCAGTTATATCTGACAGAGATGGATTGCAGAGGACAGAGTTTAGAACTATCATTAAAGTGTGGTGTAAATGGGGTAAATCTTTACTTCAGCACATTTCAGTGATATCACAAGTAGAGATGCAAGTGGTAATCATCACTGACACCTTCTGTGAAGAGTGAACCAATAATAAATGAGTGATAACTCCAAACCTTGGTGGGGAGGGGAGAGAAACAAAGTGGGTGGGAATGAGACAAAACAAAACCAACTAGACAATAAAAAAAACAACCAACAAGTGGACTAGTGTGTAACATGAATTTGGCTCATGTAGAATAAAGTTACACCATCATTTTTGGGATAGTGACTGTAAGTTTTCTGACAAAATCAAAGCTTAAGTACTCATTTACTCTAAGTTACACCTCTCACTCTCTTTAAAACTAGCTGGTGCAATAGACATGGTCCTGGGTATATGTTACTGGAAAAATCATACAGTTGCACATATTCTGAAGTTGTGTTATAACAAGCTTCATAGATGACTTCAGCTTCCATGTGTATGAAAATGTACTCTGTCAGCTAGTTCTGTTACTAGTTTGTGGGTGCTGGGAAATGCGTAGCTCAGCACCTTGTCACAGCCCATTTGGGCTTCTGCAGGTTAGCATGGGAAGGGCTTCACAGTACCTGGCTTGGACCTAGGTCCAAATGTAGTATCTAGCATTTTTGCTGTAGTGAAAAATAACAGTTTCTCCCTGAGTGAGAGAAGATAAGGGAAGAGTTGAGCTTTCATTTTATACTAATGAATATAGTATGTATATTAATGGCTGGGAGATATGATTTTAGTTTGTTTGTATGACTGTATTAAATCCCTCCTCCCAGTTTTTCTCATGGTGGGCAAAAGGATAGTTTAATATTGTAAGATAAATATTTGAAAATGCAGAACTTTAAGATGATTCATATATATTAAGTCTGTTACAACATTAAAAAATACAAATCGAATGAGACTGTCTCCGTTTTCATAATGGGCACTGATTCAGAAATGATTTGGAGACTCAGTCAGTATTTCTAAACCTAAAATGAATCAAATTCTGATCTTTTTTTTCTTTTTTTTCCTCTTTTTTTTTTTAATTCATCTTTACTGTTGAGGAAGGGGAGCAAGTCAAAAGGGTTTTTCAGACAGCTAGGATGAAATATGAAGGCCTATTACAAAATACCAGTTAAATACAGATAAGAAAAGACCTAAAGATGCTGAAAAACACATTCAAATCACCTGATCTAGATTACATCATTTTTTTGATACTGAGGCAACCAGATAATGAGTGTATAGAATTAGTGAAGCATATTCAACAAGTAACTTTAAGCGGCGAGGAGAAGTAAGACACGCCAACCCAATATGGGTGATAAGCAAACTTCTACTTTATTTGTGGCGCAGTTCACTTATATAGGCGTGGTATTTAGCCACGCCTCCTAGTCACAACAGTATTGGTTAGTTCTACACAGCTTCCTTCACATTCTCCTCCCACATCCAGTATCCAGTTACCTGTGAGGCCTACCCCTTGCTTTGCTCGCACAAGGCCTCTAAGGATCCATGGCCTTGCTCTTAGAGCCATTCTGCAACAATTCCCCCCTTTTTGTTTTGTGCGAGCAAGACATTGTGGGTTATTCTGTTCATTTGTTTCATCACACAACTATAAGCAAGTCTAACAGCTATAATGATTAACATAACAATGATACATGAGCGCAGTGCTTCAAACAGCAGTGTTTAAGTCAACCTGTAATGCTCCGTGAGGACAACCATTTAGTTATCCCTAGGTTATTGCTCACTTGCGATTGCTGGGTAAGCTGAGCCAGGGTTCTCAGCTGTGCGTGCATCGAATTAGAATCATCAGAGAGATTCATACAACACATTTCATCAAACTCTTCACATTCGTGTCCCTGTTCCAACTACAAAAGGTCTATAGAGGCTCTGTCCTGTAGTGTTGCATGTTTCACAGAATCAACATCAAACAACAAATCAGAAATTGCCTTCGATGCAGTATTTGTCTGCTTAGCAACTCAGCAACCCAGTCTGTTTAGCTGAGCCAAGGCCCCAGCCAACGCCGTACCTGGCGCAAGGAAAGAAACTGTTATAATAGTGTCAGGTGACCAAAAACTTACATCAGCTCTACAGTTAGCAGTAAAGCTATGTACAAAGCGTTTTAAGCACCTTAAACGGTGCTGTCATTGAAGTGTTAGTGGTCAACAGGGTCAGTCTTCCAATAGAACAAGGTCCCCTTTTCATTTTTGAGGGAATGCCAGGCCAGGCTTGATCACCACAAATCGGAACATTCCGCTGAGCAGCTTCAGGGGATGCTTGGTAGAGCAGGAAGTGTTGCGGGAAGCAATACCTGTACCTTACAGGAAGCGTTCCTGTAATCTAAAGGACTAGAATTTACATTTGTCACGGTACCATTCACCTTGGCTTAGGCGCTTGTTCAACTAAACGTTACACAGGCACCCATTCGCACGGCCTCTAATAATTGTATTCCTGAGGCTCATTTGGGGCAATAGGCAAATATGGTACCCAAGCATCCCAATTGTCTGTTGTGCTGTTGAGGTTGGCAGTGCTACACACGACATGGCAGACGGGCAGGGCCAGTTGCCTATAGGAATACCAAAACATATTGGAAACGGGTTACCAGGGGAAGGTAAGGCGAGGCAAATGGCGTTATGCCCCGCAAGCTTAACCATCGTCGCCCACCCGTTGTTCCTGTGCTGCGGAGGCAGACGTCTGGTCGTTTCCGGAGTCTTCGTTACTGTCGGGAAGAGCAGGGGAAGATAAGGACACTGTTTTGGTCCACTTTGCAGGGACCCATTGTGTACCTGTGGACGTAAGCACACACACATAACCTCGCCCCATGTACTTCACTTTTGCCGGGCCCTGCCATAGGCCCGTGCTGGGATCATGGTACATGACCATCATGGGTGCCTTAGATTCAGGTGCCATGGCTCGGCCATGCACTTGAGCAGGGGGAGAGTCCTGATCTGCAAAAATGCACAAGTAGTTCAAAACAAACAATGCCTTAGACAGTCTTTCTTGCACGTTGTGAACGTCACTGAACTTTTCAAGGTACCGTTTCAGGGTCTGATGTGCCCCCTCAACTGTGGCCTGTCCCGTTGGTGAATGGGGAATGCCAGTCACATGTTTGACTCCCCATTGTTGACAAAATTGGTACATTCTCTCACCTACATAGGCAGGCCCATTGTCCGTTTTTATTTGCTGAGGCACTCCCATAATGGCAAAGCAGCTAGTTAGATGCCGTACTACATGGGAACCCTTTTCTCCTGTCTGGGCTGTGGCCCACAGGAATCTGCTATATGTGTCAATTGTGATGTGCACATACTTTAGGCGTCCAAACTGTGGCACGTGTGTGACATCCATCTGCCGTAATTCACAAGGGCCCAAGCCCCGAGGGTTCACCCCAATTCCCAGCCCTGGTCCACGATGGCTACAGCTGGGGGAAGGCCCTGACAATGCCTCTCACTTCCTCCATTGTAATCTTAAATTGACAGAATAGTCCCTTGGCATTCTGTTGAAAAGTGTTGTGGGCCTCCCTGGCCTCTACGAAGTGGCTCAGGGGTGCAGCAATGGAAACTAATTGATCTGCTCTATCATTGCCTTCCTCCAACCCCTGTGACCATTTATGACTCCGTATGTGGATGATGGCATAAGCACACACCCGCTGACGAATGGCCGCCTGCAGCTGATGCAGCAGGTCAAACCACCGGTTTCGACACTCTCCGAGTCGAGCATCCTCAATGCGCTGAGCCACACCTGTGACGTACATAGAATCAGAGATTACATTTATTTCTGTATGATGCCAGTTCAGAAAAGTCCAGACGACTGCCGCTAGCTCTAAAGTCTGCAGTGAGTCCTCTGCTTCCACGGCCAATATCTGCTGGTGCCATTTCTCATCCTGCATCCAGGTCGCCGCGGCACGCCGAGACTTCTTTCCAGCGTCTGTAAAAACCGTTACTGCATTGGCCAGCGGGTGCTCACTCCTTTTTGGTATCTTGATCCATTCTTGCTGGCTGATCCAGCGCAAGGTGGTGGATTGCAGTTGCTCTACCTTAAGCTCCGCAGCCTGAGACAGCAGACTGACTTGTAATGCCTGTGAACGCTGGAGATACCACTCAAGATCCCGCCGTTTTATTGGCAGGTAAATGGTTCTGGGTTCCTGGGCCGTTAATCGCAACGCCCTCATACGGTCCTTTTGGACCAACTCTGCTAAATTTTCTATTTTCTGTTGAATAGCAGTTTTGAGCCGGACAGCAGTAAAAAGCCACTCCAATATCTTCACCTCCTCCCCCTTTTTCTTTTTGCACTGTGTCAGTGCACCCAAGAGTTGCTTAGGGCCTTGTAATATTGTAAGGTCTATGGGAAGGTCTGGGTCTCGACGGTCAACCCATCTCTGTACGATTTGTGTGCTGATGCGCTGGATGGTTAGCCGCTGTTCCGACGTGGGTCGCACCAGCAGTGCTGGGTCGGTGCCTTGCAACAGGGGTCTCAAGGTGTCAATATCACCGTTTGAATTGCCCACGACGGGACGCAGCCATTGTATAACCCCAGGTAAGCGCTGTGCGTCATGTAGGGTCGAAATTTGAATGTGAAGTTGCAGTTTCTGCGGTCGTACTTGGCCCTCCGTAATATGCCAACCTAAATATTTCCAGGCAGGGCCGCGCTGAATTTTTTCAGCCGTGATAACGAGTCCTTGTTTGCTCAGTTGCTGCTCCAGTAGAATCTCTTGGTCCGCGGTGAAGGGTTGCTTTTGGGCGAATAGAATATTGTCCATATAATGATAAAATAATGTTCCTGGCCATATTTGGTGAAAGGGCTGGAGCGCATTGGCCACAAACAGTTGACACAGAGCAGGGCTATTTTTCATGCCCTGTGGCAATACAGTCTATTCAAAACAGCGAAAAGGTGCTGCTTTATTTGGCATTGGCAAGGTGAAGGCAAATCACGCAGTATCTAGTGGATGAAGCTTAATTGTGAAAAAGCAGTCTTTAAGATCAATAACCAGCAGGTGCCAACCCTCTGGGAGCATAGCAGGGTTGGGCAATCCTGGCTGCAAGGCACCCATCGCTTGTATCTGTGCATTCACAGCTCTCAAGTCCTGTAGCAGTCTATATTTTCCTGATTTCTTTTTTATAACAAAAATTGGCGTATTCCAGGGGCTCATGGAAGGTCGTAGATGTCCCTGTTGTAATTGTTCCTGCACTAAAAGCTGCGCTTGCTCTAGACTTTCCTTTTTCAGTGGCCACTGCTCGTCCCACACCGGAGTGTTAGTAGTCCATGTGAGCTGGATCGGGAAAGTCCATTGTGCAGCGACCGCTCCTAAAAATGCTGGTTAGTCAGCACCAGTCCCAGCTGGTCTAGCACATCTCGGCCGATTAGGGCATTCACCCCAGTGGGCAACGGCATAATGGTTGCATAGATAGAAGCAACCTGACCTTCGATGGCCACCTGTACTAAATCAGAGCTGAGTTGCACAGAAGCAGTGCCGCCAACGCCTTCAACCCCGCCAAGGGTGGGGTGGCACGGCCACCAGTGTGGCCACTTGTCAGTGTTTATTATGGTGATATTGGCTCCAGTGTCCAGTAATGCTGGTAGATTTAGACACTGATTCCCTCGAGACCATGTGGAGTCCACTATGGGTCTGGTGGTCATTGGGACAGTTAACATAACAAGGCCTCCCGTGGAGCCAAATCCTTGGGGCCCACACTTGGCCAATGAGGCAGTTTCTTGCATTGCAGCAGTTAATTGTGGCAAGGGGACTAGCTGGGCAATCTTGCTCCCTTCAGGGATATGAATCGGAGGAAATGACATTTGAGCTACAATGCAAATTTCTCCAGTAAAGTCTGCATCAATCAGTCCAGGTAATATAAACAGACCCTTCAGTCCACTGGAGGATCGCCCAAGCAGCAATGCTCCACGGGCCTGTCCATTGATCATCAGTGGTCCCCGTACTGCTGTGGGGATCAATGAGGGTCGCATCTACTGCGGTTGCCAGGTCCAAGCCGAGGCTCCCTCTAGTGGCGGGCTGTAGGCCGGCTGCGGGCCGCAGCTCCCGGCTGCTGGTGTCGCACTTGGTGCTGGCCACTGGGCGGCAGCTGATGGTGTCGCAGCTGGTGCTGGCTACTGGGCGGCAGCTGATGGTGTCGCAGCTGGTGCTGGCCACTGGGCGGCGGCCAGAGCAGGGGCCGCAACTGTCATCTGCGGGCGGCGGCCATTAGCGCTCGTCTGTCCGTTTTCCTCTGTCCGTTTCCCGAGCAGCTGCAGGCTTCTGTGCTGTGGCTGTTTCGGTGACAATTAGAACACCAAACAGTCCTTCTGCATTTTCATTTCAAATGTCTTCCGCCACATCTGAAGCAACGAAGCTGCGGCTTGCATTCACGTCTTGGTTGGGCCGGCACTACATTGTTGGACTGGAGAGGACCCAGCGCTGCAAAAGCCTGTACCTGTGCCTGCGCTGCCTCCCTCTGTGCCTGAGCTATCTCTTTTCCCATCTCTTTAACAGTTTCTACAAGTAGTGCCTGAGCTCCTCCTGGCACCCTGCTCATGCGTTCTAGCATAAGTTCTATGATGGCATCTGCGGGTAGGGTGACTAAAATACCTTTTGTATAGGTGTTGCTATTTTCCATGACACACTGGTGCAGCAGCGGACCCCTCATATAATCTGGAGTATCCGCTAAGTTGATGGCTGTGGTTAGTCTATCCACAAAATCAGCAAATGTTTCATCTTTTCCCTGTTTAATGGACATGTATGAGGGGGTGGGGGACGCCGTGCGCACTCTCTGCATGGCTTCCCAGGCAATACACATGGATTCTGGACAGACATCTGGCCCCATTTGCACTTGAATGTCTCCACTAGCAAATCACCCAGTTCCCATCAATTGTTCTGTTGTAACACCAAACAACGGGTCATTTTGACCTCTGGGCAGGTTTGCTGATCTATCACAGAGCTGTTGCCAATGCACCTGCCACAATAGCTGCTGCGCTTGTGTCATGATCATCCTAATTATTCCCTTAATATCTTCAGGGCATAAAACTGTACCGCTCCATATATAACCTAACATCTGTTTAGTGGGCTCACCGTGCAATCCTGATTCGTTTACCGTACTTCGTAATTGAGTTAAAAAATTCCAATCTAGGGCATAATGGGTTCCCTGTGTTCCTCCCAGTCCATCTGGTTCGTACCGGACTGGGAAGGCTTGCAGGTCTTCTAGATCTCTCGCTAGGGCGTAATCTCTATTTTCTACTGCGTGTTTCAAAATGGCACCCCAATCGATCCAGCGCCAAGGCACCACCCTCTTTCTTTCGGATTCCTCGACATTTATCATGCGTATGCCTTCTAACACACTCTCTCTGTCCTTTTCAAAGTCCCTACTGTCGGAATCCCTCTGCTTTTCGGAACTCGACTGGGGCGGTGGAGGAGCAGGGAGTTGCGCTTCCTCCACTGCACCTTCTGATGAGGAAGGAGGGGGAGAAAGGGAAAGGGGGGGAGGAAACCCTGCGCTCTGAGCACAGGGAGCGCCCCGCAGGTTGGGGGAAATGAGTTATAATCTTCCCTCGGCCTTAACCGACCGGGGACATCTTTTCCTAGTTTCTCTGTTGCTACAGCAGCGATTTTCTTTTCTGCCTTGTATTTTTTTATGCAATTTATTACTTCTCTCCAAGGCTTACCAAATTTCCTTGCCATTTTGTCATCATCAAGCATCGAGTCGAATAACTCATCACCAAACTTTCGCCACTCACTCTCCTCAAAAACTGTATTAGGATCTACAAAAAATCCCTTAGCCTCCCCTACAGCCACTAGACACGGCTAGCTGCTTTAGAGTTTCGGGTTTAATTCCCCACTTTTCTAAAAAGCACTGTAATAAGTCCAGGGCTACCTCTCGGTCCATTTTCATGGCCAGCCTTTTCCGGATCGTCTTCTTCTGGATCATCCTGTAACCTCGGTCTCCGGATCGGCCTCCCGATGCAGCAGTGTCTGGTTCGCCCCAGCGGCGGACTCCTTTCGGTCAGTCCAAGCACCCGGGTCCGTCACGCCACCACAGCAGCATTGCCCGTGCTCCCTGGCCGCTGCCCCCGGCGCCACTCACTCGCTGTTCCAGGTCCCTGATACTCAGGGCCCGGTATTCCGGGTTCCCGTTAACCGGGGCCCTATATTCCAGGTCCCCGCTAATCGGGGCCTTGTATTCTGGGTCCCCGCTAACCAGGGCCCTGTATTCTGGGTCCCCATTAACCGGGGCCCTGTATTCCAGGTCCCCGCTAACCAGGGCCCTGTATTCCGGGTCCCTATTAACCAGGGCCCTGTGTTCCGGGTCCCTATTAACTGGGGCCCTGTATTCCAGGTCCCTGCTAACCGGGGACCTGTATTCCGGGTCCCCGCTAATCAGGGACCTGTATTCTGGGTCCCCGCTAATCAGGGCCCTGTATTCTGGGTCCCCGTTAGCCGGGGCCCTGTATTCCGGGTCCCCGTTAACCGGGACCCTGTAATTCAGGTCCCCGCTAATCGGGGCCCTGTATTCTGGGTCCCTAGTAGCCGGGGCCCTGTAGTCCAGGTCCCTGTTCGGGCGCCATTTGTAAGCGGCGAGGAGAAGTAAGACATGCCAACCCAATATGGGTGATAAGCAAACTTCTACTTTATTTGTGGCGCAGTTCACTTACATAGGTGTGGTATTTGGCCACGCCTCCTAGTCACAACAGCATTGGTTAGTCCTACACAGCTTCCTTCGCATTCTCCTCCCACATCTGGTTTCCAGTTACCTGTGAGGCCTACCCCTTGCTTTGCTCGCACAAGGCCTCTAAGGATCCATGGCCTTGCTCTTAGAGCCAGTCTGCAACAAGTAACAGAGAACCAGAATGCTAAGGTAGACTTTAAAGAGTGAAATAGAAATTAAAAAATGCAAATGCTGGAATATTCAAATTTAAAAATATACTGAAGTGTATGATTAGTATTTTTGTTTCCTTCCTTAATGATTTAATGGAGCAAATACGAAAGCAAAAATAGGTAGCCATCTCTGGGATAAAAAGGCCCTAAAGCAAAAGGTCAATATAGATTTGTAGAACATAAACTTTCCTTAATAAGATTATGGTGCAGGTTTGCTGCTTACTTAGCTTTTTGGATAAAAGCAGCAATTTTTTAATTAAAGAGGAAATACCTATTTGGGGTTTTTTTTACTATTTCACAAAACTTTTTTTTTCCTTTTTCCTGACCCCCCCCCCCCCTTCCCCTTCCCCTGACTTCACTATTTATATGGTATTTCTATTCCAAATAACCTTGGCATAACTTTTAAAAATGTTCTCATATTTGCATACTGTATACAAAAGGCAGAGGCAACAGGAAGGCTTTTGGAAAAGATGTCTAGCATCTACCAAATCTCATATTAATATAAGTATTATTTAATATCTTCTTGAACAATTGAGAAAAGACAGCAGGTTTTAAATGGAATGTCTGCATGATACTAAATCAAGAATCATTGAAAATATCACTGAGGAAGACTAAACACAATAAAAGGGATTGAGAGATTAGAAAGATGGGCAGGAAAACAACAAAATGAGATTCATCTCTTGAAAATGCAGACTGTGGGAAAGCGGTGCAATCTCCGTGGAAGGCAAGGACCTCAGGAACTATGGTGACAAATGAGATTTGTGGCTGATAAGGGGCAGTAAATTAAATACAACTTCACAATGATATAGGTAGGCCTCCCTAGGAGGTGCTGGCATATTTTGCAATGTCATGGTGTAGGACAGTAATAACTCTATAGATCTTTGCTGCATTTCAGTGAGGCTGGTAGTTTGAATGAATTTAAATTGAGCCCCGAATGGGAAGGGGCACAACACTACCAATTTTTCTTATAGCAGAAGATTTATACTTGTAAAAATATAACTCTTATGAAGTGCTTTATTTTCCTCTTCCCTTCTTGATCTTTTTCAGTGATGAAAGTGGGTAGAGAGCAACCTCATTGCATATCATCATTTTCCCTTCTCATGTCATCTTAAATTTGTCACTCTTCCTTCAGTTATATTTTTAGTTTTACTACAAAATCACTGACTATCAACACTTCTAGTGCTAGCCCTGTCAAACCTGTATAGTTTGTATTTATGGCTCCTTCTTAGGACATAATATTTTTCCTTACTGCACTGGCCATATTCCCTGTGGCTCTGCAGCACCTGGAGTTTGAATGCCAATGCCAAGTCATTGGTGACCTCCAAAGACTGCACAGAGAAAGACCTGGAGCCCCCAAAAGACAGCCTCGACATGTCCATTGCTATGGTGCTGCACAGGATAGAGAAGTTGCAACTCTCTGAAAATGAGTTGATATAAGCACACCTGATGGAGAAGTGCTGATGGATGTGGGAAAGAGTCCTGGCTTTTCCTTTCAGTAACAAGATAATGTGCTGTAGAGGATATTTATATTTCTTGTTGTCTTTTTTTGTTGTTGTTTTTACAGCTTACTACTTTTTCAAGAGTAGTGACAAGTTTATATAAGGCTGTAATTTTATGTTGAGCTCGCCCAACTCCTCTTATTTGCTGTTAACTGTAAAACCTTACAATTTTGAGGAAAATCTGTTGTGTTTTCCAGTTCCCATTCTCACAAATTGTAAGTTGTGTTGTACATAAACCCATATAGAAACAGTAAGTGTCATTTTATACAGGCATAAGAGGAAATTTATAGGTTTTCACTTATACTGTAAAATGTGAAGCCAAATGTGTCTTAAAACTGTCCAGCTATTAAAAATTGAATAATGCTTAAAGTGTGTGTAAGTTTTAAAGTTGCATACCCTATTTCATGATTCTTCTCTTAAATGAAAGCTGTTATACACTTTGTCCTATAGAATACCCATGACCTCTTGTGGTGGTTTGACCCTGGCTGGATGCCAGTTGCCCACCAAAGCTGCTCTATCATTCCCCTGCTCAGCTCAACAACAGAAAGAACATATAATGAAAGGCTTGTGGGTCAAAATAAGGAGAGGGAGAGATCACTCAGCAATTATAGTCACAGTCAGTACAACTTGGGGAAATTAGTTTATTATCAATCAGAATACGATAATGAGAAATAAAATCTTAAAAACACCTTTCACCCACCCTTCCCTTCTTCCCAGGCTTAACTTTAATCTCAAGTTCTCTACCTCCTCCTCACCAGTGGCACAGGAGTACAGGGAATGGTGGTTGTGGTCAGTTGTCTCTGCTGCTGCTTCCTCCTCAGGGGAGGAGTCCTCACACTCTTCCCCTGCTCCAGAGTGGGGTCCCTCCCACTGGAGACAGATTCACATATTGTCACTCTGGCAGCAATTGTTCCTATGCAGTAACTTTTTCCCCGTCTTAACTATGGCACTACCACTGTCGCTCATGGGCTTGTCCAGTGGTGGGTTTGTCTTGAGCTGGCAGGAATAGGATCTGTCAGACACAGGGGAAGCTTCTGGCAGCTTCTCACGGAAGCTACTCCTGTAGACCCTCAATACCAAAACCTTGCCACACAAACCCAGTAAACCTCTTGGGACATTTCTGGTGTTTTGGAGAGGGTTTTATTAGGGGGACTTGCTCTACATTTTGTGTATAAGCACTGACACTTTCTTACCAAATGTTAGATTGATTTTTTTTTTTTAAAGAGAAATAAATAACAAATATAAAATGCTGCAGCTCTTTTAAAAAGTGGTTTTTTTTAACACATATATATGTTTAAACAAATGAGTTTATCTCAAGTGCTTGGCACAAAAAGTTTCTGGCTCAGGTAAGACCTCTGAATACTCTTAGAATTCAAATCTGAATAATTTATCCAGACTGTTTTGAAGCTACATACATTAAAATATGCCATGTGTGTCACAGTTATTACTGGTTTGAATTCTGATTTTAAGTTTCCTTTTAATTAACTTGGAGATTTTATCAGTAACCACAAATGTGAACTTAATTTAAAACTGCATTGTTTTGTGAGGACTATCCTTACAGACCATAATACTTTCTTTTTTTCACTTGTTTTTCTGATTCCAAACAGGAAAAATAAAAATATGTTATGCTAATGCTTTCCTGACAAAATACTGAATTTGTATTTGCCTCTAAAAAAGAGATTTACCTTTGAAGAAAATTGTGGCATATGACTATACTGTCTTACCCATTTATATTTTTCAAACTGTATTTTTCACACACACTGAGTTCATTAACATGTTTGTCTCCTTATGAATAAACTTGTAAAATGTTAAGGACCCAGAGCTAATGCTATACATAGGCTACGTTTCGTCTGAACTTCCCCTCCTTTTCTGGATATTTGGTTAGGCACAGCAGCTTATCTTCAGTGTATGATTTTACATCTGTCTTGTTCTTTAATTTCCAATGTGTTCGAGGAAAACAAACAATACAGTTGGAATATTATTTTCAAACAACTGATATTCTGCAGATGATTCACATTGTACCCAATGTCAGTCTTTGAATGCATTGCATAGTTGGATATCTGCCACTCCACTGCTAACGGAGTAAATATAGCAGATAGCTGTAATAGTAAGTTGTTACCCTCAGTAAAGGTGAGCTGTTCATCTAGTCAGATAAAGCATGTGTTTTGCAAGGCAATTTGAAGTAGGAATGTTCTGAATTTCGAGTCTTAGGTTGTATTCTTTGTTCTTTGGGAAATGCTTTTCAGCAATAAAATATTTCTACATTCCCACCTGTTATTTGTTGCTAACTGGTGGGATCAGTGTCCCCAGTTCCCACACCAAATACCTATCTGCACCACATATAGCTTCCTTGTATAGTATTTCTTGTCTATTATGACAATTTTAACTCTTTTCCAGTCTGTCTGGAAATTGAGTAAAATCTGGATTTTTTGGTTATCCGTAAGGAGATAACTATGAAGATGTAGATAGGCTTACTTTACAGCTCTGACTGAGTTATGGTCCCATTACAGAGACAAAATATTGCACTGTTCATGTGGAAATAAAAAGTTTCAGTGGTCAGTAGCTGAGACACTCTTGTACGATTATGTGCCATTTTGAGGGAGGATGAGTGCCCATGTTAAAACTAAATCTCTCTTGTGAGTGTGAAGTGCCTGCATGAACAAAACTAAGTCATTCCAAGAGCTGGACAGAACAAAGATAAATATGTTTTCACCTGGGCCATCTTCTGCTTTATGCCGTGGTGTGCCCCATGGAAACTGGAGTCTGGGGACTCTTTGAAAGTGATGTCTCTTCTGTTCTTCTCCCTTTTGTATGTCTCTTTTCCTTTGCATGGAAATTGAGGCATTGATATAGGGGAAGAAAACAGCATTTTCCTGGATTTCATCCTGAGTGATAGGAGAGGGAATCAAGGCAGACATATGGGTATGGAAAATTTTGCTTCAGAAACTTTGTCTCAGATACCAAGGTTTTATATGTGTCTAAGAGTAGGATCTTATCAACAACAGAGCAAAAGAGCTCTAACTAACAGTTGACATTTTTACCTGACCCCTTGATGCCTATTTACAAACTTTATGTTGGTATAAACTATGTAGTTGATCCAGGAAGAACCTTAAACACATGCTTTTTAAGTATGTGAGTAATCCATCATTAATTTTGGTGAGACTCAAAACACTTGAATGCTTTTCTGGACTGGAGACTAAGGTTAAAATCACAGTCTCACTGAAGTGTCTGTGAGTGCATGAACAATTATTTATCCATATCAAATGGAAATATAAAAGTACATAAAAAGACACTTGGAGAATATAGATGAAGGTTTGATTTTTATTTTTTCAGATGTTTTCAACTGCTTTCTTGCTGTTTCTTTGGTATTACTGCCTGGATGCTCTTTCCTTAGCTATCAAATCATGTTCTAAATAATAGTTGATATTTGAATTAAAAGACTGGAAATGAATGGGTCAAGAACTTTTGCCTTATCTTCAAATCAAGGTAATTCTTAGATTCTGAAAAAATGGATTAAGAAAATAGTACTTTTTGTGGTGAAATAATGTATTATTTTTTTTGTTGTTAATCATCCAATTCACTAGTATACTTCTGCCCCATTGGCTGCACATTGAAGGAAAAAAAAAAAAGTCTGTTTCCTGGAGGGAAAAAAAACACACCCCAAAACAAAACAACAAACCCCTAACCAACAAAAGAAAACACCAGTAAACCCCTCAACCAATCTGCAAAAAAAAAAACCACAAACAAACGCTCACTGTTAAGTAACAAAAGAAGATTCCAAAGGTAATTAGGACTTCACTGGCAGAACAAACTTGCAAAATAGGGTAAGCATCACCTAATTGTGCATACACACTGGAAGGTAAAAAAAATCTCTTTTAAAAGATCTTTCATAAATTAATAAGATACAGTATAAACTGTAATCAGGCACCTTGTTAATCAGAAAATAATTATGATGCATTGGTTTGGTCACAAACAGCATTTTTCTGTCCTAGTTTTCCATCATGAATATGAGTAAAGTATCAATAGCTTCAAAACACATAGGCAACAATTCAACCTTCTAGTACAGGTTACTACCTCTAAAACTAATTAGCTTGCTCCAAAGGGTAGTAAAAGTTGTAGATCAGTAATCAGTTAATTCTTAACGTAACATATACGTACAAATTTCTTTCAGAAAGATAAGTACTGATTACATCATAAGACCTTAGTATCCATTTGCCTTTTTTTTTTTTTTAATATATATTGTTATTGTACTGAGATTGTCTCAGATGTACTGAGATATCATCATCCTCATCTGAAGGTCAAGTTCTGGACTATTATATTCGATAGAAGAAACTTTCACCTACTCTAGCAAGGCCAAGATTTCTCTCAGCACATTTAATTTGTCTTAGAAAAAATGACTTCGAAATTTAGTCATGGCTGTATATATATTAATAATTTAAATAATCATCTCTAAGCAGAATGATTTATTGCTAATGCAAGTTTTTCTAATATAAAACTACTCTGAATGCTGCATGGGCATAGCTTTAATAGCTATTCACTTTAAATAAAAGCATTGTGTATTATCACCTATTATAAATTGCCTCGATTTACATTAGGTGATTTAGATATAGAGATGTATCTGTTTATGTCAACTGAAGATCTGAGATAGGTTTATTTCCCCTCTGCATCCACATAATTTTAATAGAAAATCTTTATAGAAATAAAAATTCTGAATGTTTGTTACATTTTAACCAATGGGTAATGGAGTAAGGAAATGTATAAACTCTGTAACAAAACAAATAGAAAAAGTAAACCCATCTTTCCATATGTGATTTGTCTAGTAAGAGAGAAACAAAAACTTTGTCTACGTAAAATCCTAAGTATTGCTGTGATCTGTGATTTCCAGTACAGTCTACAGTATATGGTTGTGTTATTTTTATTACCATTTTATAGTCTGCAGTTCAGTTAATAAAGTCTGAAAAACTTCAATTAGAAAAACCTCCAAAATAATTGCATAGCTACAGTGTATGGATTAATTGTGATTGCTTTGCCTGTCTTGGCTTTTACTTACAGAATGAAAAGAAAAGAAATTATTGTGATATGGCTGTTATTGATATCCTCTCTCCTGGGGGTTCTGGTGACTTAGAGTTATCAAAAATACTTATTGATAAGGTGCACACACTGCATCAGCAACTAAGCTTATTAGACTTCAGCTAATCACACTGAACAGCAGTTACTGTGTGCAACCAGGAGGAAATTAAAGGAGTCTCCTGCTCTCTATGCTCCTCTGGACTTGCTGTGGGGATCTGAGCACTATTCTTACCCAAATGTCTAGTGTAGTGTCTTTATGAAAGGTGCATCTCAGTATCTCCTGCAGGTGTGTGGGTTGATTTTGATTCTTCATTTTTTCTGGGGTCTCACTGAGGAAATGGAAACCTCTGTAGGTCAGGAAAAATACTTCTGTATATATTTGTGTAGCCCTTAGTACATAGAGTGCTTATACTCCAGTGGTATTTATAGATACACACACTTGCTGTTATTACAAAAAAGGAAGTAATATGAGTACCAAAACTAATGAAGGGCTGGTTACTACTTATCTTTGAGCCTCGTATGGCTGTATTTTCTGATATCCCTTAAGGGGCAAGCACTGACAGATATGTCACTGCTCTTGAGACATTCATATAACATCTTTCCGTGGTGTCCCAGAAGAATGGACTTCAGCTTTTCCTTCAGTGGTGGAAATGTTAGCGATTTTCTTGACTTCTTTTGTCAGAGTTGAGGGACCTCAATCTTTGGATTTTGCTTTTCTGACTTGATTGAAATTTGCTAACAGGCTCCAAAGGGATAAGAACGATAGCGGCATGCAAGTGTGTGCAGGCATGCACGTGTGCTAAGAGAGTTGGAGGATTCATTATCTCCACAGCTTATGTAGTAAACAGGTTTGTAAATAAGCTTACATCACTGTACACCTTGTACCTGAGATAGCATCATTTTTAATTTGTATCTCAGAGGTTTATTTCACATTCATGGGCACATTTGTAAAGGTCTGCCAGAGAACTTCTGGCTAAAATAACCGTGTTAACTCAGAATTATGGTGTTTCATGGTTTCGATGTACTCTGAAACTATATTCTCTCCTACCATTTCTGCAATTTTTAATTTTTTTTTTTTGTTAGAAATTCTAACAAATCAAAGTTTAGGATATTGACTCAGGTGTGCCTTATTTTCTTTTAAGAAAGAAACTGCCACTTTGAAGTCTTATGAGTTTTCTACACTGAAAAGGCTTCAAAGCAAAATGTTTAGATGGTTCATGATTGATGTCTTACAGCCTTTGTTAGATGTTAAAGCAGACCATGGCTTCCTTACTAGCAGACCACTTTAACTTTACCTCATGAGGCATGGAGAAAACTACTGTTCATCTGAACAGTTTGAGGCTATATATAAAATACTAGTTCTTAACCCTTAAAAAAGCTTTCTTCATTGTTTGCATCTTCTGAGGTTCATACTGTAATTGAAGACTCACAGGATGGACAAATAGAGAAAAGGGTGAAAAAAGAAAAAGAAAAATCAATCCTCTCATGCTACCCTTTCTCCAGTCTCCCTTCATCTGAAGACAATAAAAAAATATAAAAATATAGCTCCTAAGGGCATAAACAATACATTAATTTGTTCTGTGGCATTTAGGTAAAAAGGTAAGAGTCTTTAAAGAGATTTTCAGTGAAATGGCTTGATTAGATTACAAGGGCATGGGAGGAAGCATTAAAAAGGAAGACTTCTTAGTGATTTTTACCTTCAAGTATTTGAAAATCCTTTGTAGGATGCTGTGGCTGTCATATTAGGAGGATAGGCACATGAAAGGAAATTGAGGCAAGAGTATAGTTCCCAGATAAGTAAAGGACTGGAGACCACACCACATTTAGCAGGCACATTTTCAGTAACCATGACATTGTACCAGCAGGACCTAGCTCTTATTCAAAGCTCCCAGAGATATATATGTTGCCAGATATATATCCTGAAGGGACAGGAGCACCCCAACCCACCCCACCCCCAAATGTCCATTCCCAAGGAATTGGTGGCATACACAAAAGTAAAGAGATTCTTAAAGTATAAAGGAAAATCTGAGTTGTGTTGTAATACTGTATATGCACATGTGTCTTAGGCTGGGAAACACAAATGGGACAAATTTGCTGCCACTGTTCTCTGTACTTTAAAGGAGACATGAGGAAGGTGTTGGAGACTCAGTATACCTGTTGGTTCTTGGGCATGCTTCTTTCACTAACCAGGAAATATTAGGTGCTAAACCTACAGGGTGCATGTAAGTCTTGAAATTGAAGTGCACAGAACAAGTTCTGTGTCTGAACATAATGTGGTGAAGCAGAGCTCCTCAGCTGTCTCCCTGTGTGCTGGACTTGGCCCAGGTTTATGGGATGACAAAGTGCCAGGCAGTAATTAGTCTTAAGAAATGTCTCACTGAAGGAGAAATGTCTGTTGTGGTGCATTTGCTAGAGTGATGGGTGAAAAGATCTTTTGGTCAGTGTTACCAGACTTGATTCTATTGCAACAGTTCTGATTTCCAGTTGCCTACTGCACTGGAAGGAAAGAAGGGTTTGCAGTGGTTGTTAGTGGGATCAGGGTCACAGGTGTCTGGAGACTATATGAAGTTTGAAAGAAATTATTGGCTGCTACTTGGCAATGATTAACACTGAAAACAGTCTTTAATGTAATGTGCTGACAGTATCTCCTACGGCTGACATATTTGTATAAATTACACAGCTGAACAGTTTTCCATCTTGCTGTGGTAGTGTACTTCTGGCAGTAAAAGAGTGGAGCCTTCTGCAATGTTAGCTGAGGGAAAAAAATTCTTGAGCTTGGGTCTTGACCAAGTAAAACTTCAAAAGTTAAGGTTCTAGCACTAGGTTCCGGTAGAGGCACAGTATGTAACATTAGCATGGTCACAGTATCTCTTAGGGAACCTTATCAAGTAATGTGCTTGACATCCTGGAGTGTTAAGGTACTGATGAGGAAAAAGTTTCATTAAACAGCTCAAATGAAAATGGCCTGCTGATAAAGGTGAAGAGTAAGGCAGGGAAGAGGTTATAATAGAATTGCACAGTGACTAGGAATAAGGCAGCTATCTTTTGAAATCAGAAGTCAAATGGTGGGTGATGAATATTGCTGTAGGTACCTGATGATGCTGGTAGCATGAATCTTTATAATCTTGTGCTTACATGGAGTTGCTATAATGAGATGTGTTGAGCTCTGAACTGGATTTCTGTGTTGTTTTTTTTTTCCATGTTTGTGTCTTACAGATCTGCTCTTAACTGACAGAAACAGTGTAGTGTTAGTATTTGTCCCATTTGATACTGTCAAAAATTAAAATGGAAAAAGGTATGTGCAGCATAGTGTGAGAAGAGTTTCACTTCTAGATAATGTGCCAGTGTTTATCATGCTAACCTAAGATTTGCAAGACTTGGTTTATTCCCCTGACTGGTCACATGCTCCCCATATAAACAAATCACTATGGGTGAAGTTCCATACAGAAATAGTAGAGCCAGGATGCTTAGAACAGCTAATTAACCCTGCCTGAGTGCAGTACTAATCAACCTTATCTGACTTCTAGTGATAAAGGTAGCTATCTGCTGTGTCTTATTTGTAAATACCATTCCCAACCAACCTTTCTGACTAGCAAGCCTATGGGGGGTGCTGCACCAGTGCTGCTTCCTCTGTCCTCAGTCTGGGGCTTTCCCTTTCTCAAACAACTATCTGGCTTTCTACACCACCACCCCCTCCCCCCCCCCCCCCCCAAAAAAAAAAAAAAGATAAATTATGCAGCCTTCTGTGTGTCATATTAATCTGTGGCTTTGCAAACCTGCTATTTACTCTTCTCCAGATACTCTACCTTATCAGCTAACCATGTCATCATGTCAGGGGGAAAAAAAAACACAACCAAGCATATTTGGTATCATATCTTGTGCATTCTGTCTTCCAGAGAGACTACTTACTCTACTGAGGGTCTTTCATCCAGCCCTTTTTCTGTGGAGAACAGTGGTGCAGGAACAAGATAGGTGTACCATAGAACCAAGCCCTTCAGATGTACCCAGGGAGATCTTAATACAGCTTGTAAGTGATCTCAGTTCTGAGACTCCCGCTGCTAAGACCCATTTTGGTATGCTTAGAAAGAAACAGTAGCTTAGACATCAAGTGCCAGGGGAGTTCTCATGCTTGTAGAAGGCTTTTCACAATCTCACTATTAGATACTTAGCTGAAGTTTCCCCAAAGTCCTATTCTGAAGTTGGCCAGCTTTTTTCCTCCCTTGTCTGTGAAAGGAAGTATTATCTGTTGCATTCTTTTACCACAAGGGAGTTATAAACCTAGGTAATAAAAAAAAAAAAAAAAAAAAATACTTTGTTGTGATTCACAGCTCTTTGCTTCATCTTGGAAGGTACAGCTTTTTTGAAATGGAGGGTTTGTTTATCATTTGGGATTTGGAATCGCTCATTTCAGTAAAGCTAGCTTATTGTGCAATATATCTTCTCTTGCACATGTTCAACAAAAATCAATGTACTATTGTTTACTGATTGGTGCCAGCAGTACCTACAGTTAATGCTTATCTACATAGAGAAGTTAGCCTCCTTGAAATGTTAGAGGAATAATGTTTAATCTAAAAATGTTCTTGACTTACTTTACTCTTTCTTCAAGAATATAATCTCATGAGAATTTAGCTCTAGTACATATTCATTATTTACCATAGGAACAAAAAATTGCTGTCTTCCTGTCATATTTTCCCCACTATCCTGGAGCAAATTAAAAATAACTTATGATTTTGTCCAGCATGATATCTTTGAGCATGCTTTTTATTTCTCCTGTTTACATCTACAGATCTCCTTCAACCATGTTTTCATTTACACAGATGGCGCACTTTCCTTTTGGGAAATGTCCCAGAGTGGCATTCCTTTTCTCTTGTGATCTTTATTTCTCTGTGTATTTTCTTTAGAAAAATAGGATTTTGAAGGGGCTTAGGTAGAAATGGAAAACAGCCAATATTTTAAAGCCCCAGAGGAGTTGCCACAGAGGTAAAAATGGAATTAAATTCCCCAAAGTTCAGCATTATTCATCTATGAGAATTTTGTTCAGCATCATCTATCTGCACAAAAGCGTGTTTTTCCCTTTATAGAGTGGTATGTCAGTAGAATTATACCATTGTGAAACCACCTAAAATGTGAACAGCCTAGAAAAAAGTAGCATGTTTTTTTTTTTCTTTTACATTTTATATTTTATTTTCTCTTTAAGATTTTTGCTATTGTTGATTTTTAAGCAAATGGAATTGCTAATTTTAATTTTTACTTCTGGAAATATTTTTTTTTGCTAGGACATGTATCCTAGTATATCTACACAGCACGATTATCTCATGCTACGAGTCCTCAAGCTGATGCTGAGTCATCAAGTAGATGTTTCTGTAGAGCATCACCACACTGGAAAGACATGCTTCCTCAGTCACAGATTTCTGTATAGTCTGTAAAGTCATGTTAATTTGGCAGCTGCACATATGAGCTGCAGGGCTAATTACATCAGGTGCAGACTTGCTGTGATTCAGGCATGCAGTTTCCAGATTGAGCTCCATAAGGGGCTAGCTGGCAGTGCTTTGAGTAGCACTCCATTCTGCACTATGTAGTGACTGAATCAGGGAAGTGCTTGATGGTTAATTCAGGAGATTTTTGCATATTTAAAAAGCCAATAAATGCAGTCTGTGTTGATTTGGTTTTGCTGCTATATTGCACCAAAAACCTGCTTAATATATTCTCTACTTGCAGTCCTCATGATCACTTTCATTAGGGGTATCAGCACAGAATAAGCACTAAAAAAGTGATAGCTTCAGAGATATGGCATAAGATAAACAATTCTCGCTGCAGTTATGAAGCTGGATAGTCCTTGTTAAGGATCCCTATCTTTGGAATGTCAGCTTTGTTGCACTCCTTCAGTAAATTTTTGCAATGCAGGCAATTATTCCTGTCATCCTAGTAGTGATAGGAAATACTAATAAATGCTTTGGAAGCTGTTATTTGATCTCAAGCTGCATTTAGGTGTTATTATACTGTATTTAAAATTGAATCACACAAATTTGCTACTTTGTGTGACTTTTTACTTCATTTTATTTCAACTGGGAGAGTTAATAACCAGCATATGTCATGAGATGCAAGTACTGTGTAACATGGCTGAAGTTTTTCAAAACAATTATGTTATTTCAGATTTCTTGTCTGAAATATCTGAAAACATATTAACACTGACATGTAGGCATCATCTAAGGTCTTAGCTTGGAAAGCTTCCTATGGCTTTTGTGTTAATGCACGTGTGTTGCAACCAGAAACTGACTTTATTTGTGAATCATAGAATCATAGAACCATAGAATAGTTAGGATTGGAAAGGACCTTAAGATCATCTAGTTCCAACCCCCCTGCCATGGGCAGGGACACCTCACACTAAACCATGACACCCAAGGCTTCATCCAACTTGGCCTTGAACACTGCCAGGGATGGAGCATTCACAACCTCCCTGGGCAACCCATTCCAGTGCCTCACCACCCTAACAGGATAGAATTTCCTCCTTATATCCAATCTAAACTTCCCCTATTAAGTTCTAACCCGTTACCCCTTGTCCTATCACTACAATGCCTAATGAAGAGTCCCTCCCCAGCATCCCTATAGTCCCCCTTCAGATACTGGAAGGCTGCTATGAGGTCTCCACGCAGCCTTCTCTTCTCCAGGCTGAACAGCCCCAACTTCCTCAGCCTGTCTTCATACGGGAGGTGCTCCAGTCCCCTGATCATCCTTGTGGCCCTTCTCTGGACTTGTTCCAACAGATCCATGTCCTTTTTATATTAAGGACACCAGACCTGCACACAATACTCCAGGTGACGTCTCACAAGACCAGAGTAGAGGGGCAGGAACACCTCCTTTGACGTGCTGGTCATGCTCCTTTTGATGCAGCCCAGGATACGGTTGGCTTCCTGGGCTGCGAGCGCACACTGCCTGCTCATGTTCATTTTTTCATCAACCAATACCCCCAAGTCCTTTTCCACAGGGCTGCTCTGAATCTCTTCTCTGCCCAACCTGTAGCTGTGCCTGGGATTGCTCCCACCCAGGTGTAGGAGCTTGCACTTGGCATGGTTAAACTTCATGAGGTTGGCATCAGCCCACCTCACAAGCGGGTCAAGGTCCCTCTGGATGGCATTCCTTCCCTCCAGTGTATCAACCGAATCCCACAGCTTGGTGTCATCAGCAAACTTACTGAGGGTGCACTCAATCCCACTGTCCATGTCAGCGACGAAGATGTTGAACAAGACCGGTCCCAACACCCATCCCTGAGGGACACCACTCGCTACTGATCTCCATCTGGACATTGAGCCATTGACCACAACTCTTTGTGTGCAGCCATCCAGCCAGTTCTTTATCCACCGAGTGGTCCATCCATCAAATTGATGTCTCTCCAATTTAGAGACAAGGATGTCGTGTGGGACAGTGTCGAATGCTTTACACAAGTCCAGGTAGATGACATCAACTGCTCTCCCCCTGTCCATCAGTTCCGTAGCCCCATCATAGAAGGCCACCAAATTGGTCAGGCAGGATTTCCCCTTAGTGAAGCCATGCTGGCTGTCACCAACCACCTTGTTGTTTTTCATGTGCCTTAGCATGCCGTCCAGGAGCATCTGCTCAAAGATTTTGCCAGGCACAGAGGTGAGACTGACTGGCCTGTAATTCCCCGGGTCATCCATTTTCCCCTTCTTGAAAATGGGGGTTATATTTCCCTTTTTCCAGTCTTTGGGAATTTCACCTGACTGCCATGATTTCTCAAATATGATGGACAGTGGCTTAGCAACTTCATTTGCCAGCTCTTTCAGGACCCGTGGATGGATCTCATCAGGACCCATGCACTTGTGCATGATCAGATTTTTAAGATGGTCTTGAACCAGATCCTCTCCTACAGTAGGCCCAAGGTCTTCATTCTCACAGTCCCTGTATCTGCCTTCCAAGACTTGGGTGGTGTGGTCAGAGCCTTTGCCAGTGAAGAGCGAGGCAAAGAAGTCATTCAGAACCTCAGCCTTCTCCAAATCCTGTGTAGCCAGTTCTCCCAAGAGCTTCCTGAGGGGGCCTATGTTCTCCCTAGTCAGTTTTTTATTTGCTATGTACCTGTAGAATCCCTTCCTGTTATCCTTAATACCCCTAACCAAGTTTAATTCTAACTGGGCCTCAGCTTTCCTAACCTGGTCCCTAGCTTCCTGGACAACATCCCTGTACTCTTCCCATGCCACCAGTCCTTGCTTCCACTTATTATAATCCCCTTTTTTTCATTTGAATTTTCCTCAGGAGCTCCTTATCCACCCAAGGAGGTCTCCTGACCCTCCTGCTGCACTTCCTTCTAGTTGGGATTATAATAAAATAGTTTTGATTAGAAGGGACCTTAAAGATCATCTGGTTTCAAACCCCCTGCCATAGGTAGGGACACCTTCAACTAGACCCTGTTGCTCAAAGACCCATTAAACGTGGCCTTGAAACTTCCAGAAAGAGGCATCCTAAGCTTTTCTGGGTAACCTGTTCCAGTGCTTCACCACCCTCACAGTAATGAATTTTCTCCTAATATCTAATATAAATCTACCCTCTTACAGTTTAAAGCTGTACCTCTTGCCCTATCACTACATGACCCTGCAAAAAGTCCCCCTTGAGCTTTCTTGTAAACCTGCTTTAGGTACTGAAAGGCTGCTCTAAGGTCTTCCTGGAGCCTTCTTTTCTCCACACTGAACAAGCCCAACTCTCAGCCTCTCTTCATAGGAGAGGTGTTCCGGCCCTCTGATCATCTTTTTGGCCCTCTTCAGGATGCACTCCAACAGGTCCATGTCCTTCTTAGGTGCTGTGGGTCCTGGAGCTGAATGCAGTATGCCAGGTAGGGTCTCATTAGAATGGAGTAAAGGAAGAGAATTGCCTCCCTCAATCTGCTGGTCACATTCTTTTTGATGCAGCCAACTATGATGTAGTTGACTTTCTGGGCTGCGAGCAAATATTGTTGGCTCATATAGAGCTTCTGATTAACCAACACACCTTTCTCCTCAGGGCTGCTCTTCATCCATTCTGTGTCCAGCCTATATTTGCGCTTGGGATTGCCCCAACCCTGGTGCAGGACCTTGCACTTGGCCTTTTGAACTTCATGACGGTTGCGCTGGCCCACCTTTTGAGCCTGCCAAGATCCCTCCAGATGGCCAAACAGTATTCAAGTAACATTTATGTAGATGTTGCAGTAGAGGTGGTAAGAACTAAATTATTTTTCTTTACCTAATTAGCAGTGACCACCTATCCTGTCTTTATAAGCACTTCCAGGCTGTTTCACTGTAAAATTGTTGAGTTTCAAAATGCTTTCTGTGGTGATTTTAGATAACCTTTTTTTCCTAAACTAGATTTAAATGACAGGGATTGTTCATGAAGTCAGATGTGTCATCTCAGCTAGCCGGTGGCAATTAGCAGCCAAGAAAGGGATAGCTTCATATATAATTGCTTAGGCATAAGTGACCTATAAACCTAGTCTATTTTAGTTCAACTGGCAATGCATCAGTTCTTGTTCAACATCTAATATATATTTTTTTACAGTAATAAACCAGTAATTATGGTTTATTACTATAAATAAAAAACATTTTTTGTTGTATGACATGCTACATATATAAGACTTAAATATAGCTAAAAAAAAAAATACCAACATTTGTGAAAGTTATTTGAGGTACAGTTTCACCAATGCAAGGATAGTATTTCAGAGACTGTCTTTAACCTATAGGCCAAATTTGTATTCCGGTTTTTCCTGGACTCAAATGAGTAAAAATAAAAATTGCAGACAGTAGTCATGCGACAATTTCTCAGAAAAATGGCATAATATATCTATATAGTACTATGGTTTGTAGTTCATGTTAGAAGGATTAGGAGGTGGGGAGGCAGAGAATAATGTGGGTGGAAATTGTAGGCAAGGTTTTCAGTACTAATGTGATCTTTCAGTGTTTATTCAAAGTAGATAAGCTCTTGATTTCTAGGATTTTACCTATTAAAAGTTTTGTTATTTTACTAACAGCACAATTAGTTTTACTCCAGTGTTAAGTCTGAACTTTCACTTCCTTGAAAAAAAGTAATTTAGCTAGTTTTCGGGTTGCTAAAAAATGATGAGTTGGAGAAAAATTCCTGAAAGCCTGTAGCAACAGCATGAAATTCCATTAGTCAAAGGAAATTATACTAGCATAAACAGATTTTCTTTTATTTGTTAATTATTAGTCTTAAATTTGTTCTTTTTCCCCTTTTCTTCCTCACACTTTGAGCCGATTGGTAGGTGGGGTGCTGGTTAGATTAGGAATTGTCTAAGGGAGGAAAAACATGAGTTTTGCTTGTGTACTGGTTTCCTGATAGGATTAATGAGTGATCATACCCATGAAAATTACTGTGAGAGAATTGCTTTCTTCATCTCGACTGATGGGGCTTAAAGTTGCACATTCCAGGCCATGAGGGAAGTTATCTTGCTGAGTAAGGTAACTTTGGGATGAAAGGCTAAAATATTATTTGGAAGTTATATGCTATCAGCTGCACTACTCATCCCTACAGACATTGAGCAATAGGGGAAAAAATCTCTTCTATATTGTAGTGTTGCCAATACTGGAAATGACTAGTGACCTTGCTAATGTCAGGCTATTAATTTAAAATAATTGTTATTTTGTAAGGTAGATTGAATTTCTAATATTTTTCCCATTTCTTATTACTTCAGGCATAAGACTGTTTTTCAGGTTATTTTCGGGTTTTTTATTTTTAATCAAGAAGCTTCCAGTCTCTTTCCATGTCAGTCTCTCCTCTCTGTCTCACACATTCATGTGCACCCACAGAGAATATCTGAAAATTACTAGTACAACCATCAAGCCAAGGAGGCTGCAAAACTTTAATTTGTAGCCTGCTATCCTTTTCATACCAAAGACAGGATTTAAGGTAAAAGAGTTGTCTATCGATTTTCCTGTTTCAACTTGCTTCTGAAATGAACTGCCAGTCTCTGGCATGGGAGACTATTTGCAGGGCTGTCTTGTGAGGGAAACAGCAATGTGCCAAAAGTCAGTAAGCAGAACAATAGTCATGCTTTCAGTGATGGTAGAATCTTTTCTAATAGAGAGGGTTTCACACCTGACTTGATAAAATTGTGTTATTATGCAGGAAGCTGTTCATACAACTTCCCCTCCAAAAGAAACAAAAGTTTGTTTTTTTTTTTTTTAAAATCCAACTTCTTTCCATCCTCACAACCCTCCAAGAACTCACAAGCCTGAGAAAATTTCAGTTATCAAATATATACCAGTGAAACCGTGTGCAATGCTTTTGAAGGAAATTTAAGTCTTCTGCAGTTTGCATTTGCTAAAATCTTATAACATAAAATCGTTGAGTTATAAACAGCCTCACGTACACCCTTTAAGTTTATAAAAGACATAACATTTATGCTGGGGTAAAAAAATCGGATGCAAACTTCTGTGGTTTATACTGTGGTTTATACTGTTGTAAAGGAAGCAGTTGAAATTCTGCTGTTATACTGGTAACAATATAAGTTAGTAATGGAGTTAACTCCAGATTTCTGACTGCAACTAAATACTAATTTATGCTGCTATAGAAATGGGAATACTGTGAGACTACACAGACCAAAGGAAGTTTGGATAGTCTCTAGTCAATGAAACCGCTCTATTTTGTGCAGCTGTAATCTAGCAGTTAGGGTAGAATCACACTATTCCTGCCTTCCTCTTTACAGCTGAAAAATCTAAACCAAATCACATGTTCACAAATCAATTTAAATTCAAATGTTTCCTCTTTATGCCTACTTGAACTGCAGCCACCAAAAAAGGAAGTTTGAGAGTTCTGACTGCTGTTTTATCTTAGAAAAATTCATCAGATATTATGTTTGTTAATTTCTTAAATGGAGTTTGTGTTGTTCCAATGGGAGTTATGAAATCACTACTGTGATGTATGCAAGTTGTTTAGAAAAACTGAGATGCAGATAGGACAGTTAAAAGATAAATAACCTGTTTTTACTAGCTCCATCTTTAACTTACTCAAACTTGACAAGAAGAGCATCAACTTTCTATGGAACAGATTTGACTACATTTCCTCTTCTTCAGACTGAAGACTCTCATCATCTGCTGTTAGCCCAATTCTACTAACTGTAATTGACTGATTTTCACTGCCACCCCCCCCCCTTTTTTTTTTTTTTCCTAGCCTATATTCACACAGCTTTTGGGAGAGGTCTTGGCCCAATTGCAAGAGTCATATTAACACTCTGGGGGAAGGATTCACAAGATAGTGAGTCCGTGAAGGAGATCTCCTGAAGTCAAGCATTGAGGCCTTGGGAATTAATATGACTTAAGTACGTGGATTAAAACTTTAATCTTTGCTACTTTTAAAATAAAGCATTTGAGAATGTACAGTTTAGCTAAATATTAACATATAACCATTATATTTGGAACTGATTAGTGCTATGCTAATGTGAAGAACTGTACATACTAAGAAAATGCTAAGGGAAGGATAAGGAATTGTGCAGAGTGGGTGGATAGGACCTAAATAATATATTAGAAGTAGCTGAGGGCTATCTAAAGGGAGGGAAATTAAAATGTATGGATTTAAGAGAATGTTTGAATAACTGATGGGAATAGATGGCTACTGCTTCTTAGGATGAGTTAGTGGATACGGCAGGGAGAGACTGAATTACACTGAAGTTGTCAAGGAGCATGTACACAGATGTTATAGGGGCACCTTGAGAGATCTGGGGGAGGTCCAGTCATAAACATTTGAAGACGGTAATTTTGTTCAAGATGAGTAATGTGTGGTGCAAGATTGAAATGGCTGAAGAAAAGCCAAGGTGTCAGGAATGGAAGATAAAATGCCTTTGGCAGGCTCCGGGAGAAAAGTACATTTACCTGGACAAGAGTTACCTGGGGGGAACAGGGGCAAATGTAAGCTGTTGTCACTAGGAGATAGAAGCAGCTAAGAGTGACCAGTGGAAGAAGCTGACCAGTATGAAGAGAAGTCTAAGCCAATATTCAGTATTTCTCAACTTCTGCCCCAGCTACATATGTGTAAATGTTATCCTCCTAGATGCCTTTTGTCTGTCAAAATCAGAATAGTAATCAGATAGTAAGATCTGAGCTCTCTGGCATTTTGATGATGTCAGCAGTGAGAACGTAGGCCAGCAGCATACCTGTCATTCTGTGCTAGATGTCATGAAGGCAGCTTGCACACATACCCTGTTATGTGTCTGAGACCTGGAAACCTAGTTGTTTTCTTACTTTACAAGTAGGTTTGTAACTGCTACACTTATCAGTCTGAGGTGATTTTGAAATGGTCACTGTTGTTATTAGTAAGTAAAAGGCATGTATTCAGCTTTGGTGTCTGCTTACTGTTCATGCAAGACATATAGCAAGCATCTGCAACTCTTTAATTTCAGATTCTTTTGATCTTGTGTGTGTGCATGCCTGCAAGGAAATGATGGAGATTCACACATTTTGTGATCTTTTTTTGTGATTTAGGACAGAAAAATATATTTAAGTTTAAAATACCAGAATAACAGCACCAATTTGAAATCGAATGAGCGACATTATCAAACAATAGAAACTTGCAGAAAATGGAAACTATGGTAACTTATAAAAAGTGGCAAGTCTCCAAGAGAAACCTGGTATTTTATTGTTTCTAACTGAGAATCTTGAAACAAAAAAATCTCAGGGGTTGCAGGGGGGAGAAACCACAAACCAAAGCAACAAAACACGATGTTTCATAAGTATGATGCCTGTATTTTCAAAGTGAGCCCATAGATATGTAGCCAAAGTTCAAATGCTGTCCCTGTTTCATTTATTTAGGGGATGAGAAAGTACTTAGCCCCCAGATCACTAGGACAAGGTATTGCTAGCGAGTCATGATCATGCACTAGATTTTTCCATTCCTGTTGCAAATTGGTGATTTTTCTCCTTAAGCAAATAATTCATAAATTATGCTGAGAAAAAGGTACTATAGGAAGCTTTGAAAAGTATGTTATCATAGACTTCATATGGACTTCCAGGCAAATTGTTGCTAAGGTCTTGAAAGGGCAAAGATGTGAGACTCAAATAAAGGAATGTTTCTATTCAGCTACATTTTCCTTCTCTGCTGGTTAAATTGCTAATTAATAAGTTAGCAGGTATGTAGTCCTGAAGTTGATATAGGACAGTATTTTTTAAAATCTTGATTTACTGTCATGTGAGAACAATAAACTATTATTTTTATAAGAGGGCAAGGACGTACCAGCAGGAATATCTATATTTTTGCTTTGAAAAAATAATGTCATTTTTCAAGAGGTATAAATCAGTAAAGCTTTAAACCATTTTTCCTAGTCTGTCAGTGAACACTAGCTGAAAATCTGGCTCACTTTTAAGTAGAGCAAAATAAAATGTGTGGAAAAGATCTTAGTCTATAGGCTATATTCCCTCTCTGAAATTCTGGAGAAATAAAACCAATGAAACATAAATTTCTAGATTGTTAAGGATACATACAGGGTAGTATAGCTTCATTTTTTGTAATATTGGGCTGAATTTTTCAGCAGATATATATTGACGCTATTAATCTAAAAAGGATTTGTGGTTGATTTCTTAAACTTTTCATTCTATAACTTTTTGTGTCTAAACCAAAGGAGCACTTTTAGTACTTGGCTGTGTATCTTCTGTTTCTCCTCTTCTTTCATAACTTTCAATCACCCTAGCATTTTCATCAGTAGAAAAAGAACATTATTTCATGGTAGAACTATTAGTAGGATGTAGACCCTGAATGATTTTGGATAAATTAGTAGAAGTCTGTGGAAAGCCCAGACAATAGATTGAGTGTCTTGTATTTGAATCTTTGCTGAAATCTTTGCTTTCACTTCTTATTTTCAGCATAAAACCAGCAGAACTACTGGACTGAAAAAAATAATGCTGCTGACTCATCTGGTACCAAATAATAAGCATATTACTTTTCAAGATTACATGTTTTAAAGCAATCTAGGACTGACTGGTGCTTGTTACAGCTGAGCTGATTTACAAACATAAATCAATTAGAGTAGGCTAAATCTTTCCTACATTTAGGTATATAAGCATGAGAGATGGAATTTCTGTCATGAAATGTTCCTGTCTCCGTCAGATCTATTCACCCTGAACTCTCTGTAGTCAGTGACCATCTAATCAGCCGAATCCAGGCTATGCTTGCCTTACCTTGAAGCGGACTTCTAAAACAGGCCAGATGAGCCATTTCTCAAACAAACAATTATGGTTCTCTTTTTTTTATTTTGTCACTAAGGAAGACACTGCTTGTTTGAATTATAGACATTTACCTCAAGTGCTTAAATTACATTTAGATGTGTGTAATACTATTCTGTCAGTGGGTATACAATGTGACAAATGTCCTTGTGTAGATACATAACTCTGCCCTCTCTGAACAGAGGTGCTTTGGGTGATCGGTTTCGTACACCAAGCTAGGTACTGAAATTTTGCATGGCTGAAGCTATCTGGGATTCTTCTTCCGTGTGTTTAGCTTTCAGTGGGAAAAAAGGAACTCTATGAAAAAATTCAGTCTCTTTGTACCAGGTAAATTTCATGCCATTCTTGCAGGTTATTTCCCCCCCCCCCCCCGAGTTCATGAACAGTATAATCACAGTTACATTTTGTCCCATTTTGGCAATCTGGATACCACAGTAAATGAAAAAGATTCTTGAAAACATGTCTTTAGATCTTTCTTGTTCCTACCTTTATTTCATGTTATACTAATGTCAGTTAGGTACGGAAAAAGATGTGTGGGGTTACAGTTGAAGTAGGTAGGATGATTTCCACTGATTTTGATGAGGTTTATGTCTGATATATTTAAAATTTCTGTAAAAAATAAATTCAGGTTTCTGGATGTTGTTTACCTGTCTTAAGGAAGAAATGCTAACATCACTTCAGCACCATTATCAAAAATTAAATTGTGCTTTTATTGGAGGTCCTTGAAGAAATTTTGGTTATACATCACAGCCAGCTAAACAAGAGCCAGCAGTGTTCCCAGACAGACAAGAAAGCCAGTTGTGTCCTGGCCTGTATCAGAAACAGTGTGCCCAGCAGGGCCAGGGCAGTGATCATCCCCCTGTGCTCTGCACCAGTGAGGCTGCACCTCGAATCCTGTGTTCAGTTTTGGGCCCCTCACTACAAGAAAGACATTGAGGTGCTGGAGCGAGTTCAGCTGGTGAAGGGTCTGGAGAAAAAGTCTTATGAGGAATAGATGAGGGAACTGTGTTTGTTTAGTCTGGGGAAGGCTGGGGTGGACCTTATCACTCTCTACAACTACCTGAAAGGAGGTTGTAGTGAGGTGGGTGTTGCAACAAGTGATAGGACAAGAGGTAATGGCCTCAAGTTGTGCCAGGGGAAGCTTAGATTGGGTATTAGGAAAAATTTCTTCACAGAGAGGTGATCAGGTATTTGAACAGGCTGCCCAGGGAAGTGGTGGAATCACCATTCCTGGAAGTGTTCAAACAACACGTAGATGAGGCCCTCAGTGACATGGTTCAGCAGTGTCCTTTGGTTGGACTTGATGATCTTAACGGTCTTTTCCAAACTAGTTGATTCTGTGATTCTATGATCACTCACCCTATGCAACTCAAGGAAGGTCAGTGAAGTCTGTCTGAAATGTCGTAGCCTTCTGTAGAATCATCGTGCCAGTGAATATCTTTCAAACCCAAATAAGTTGTGTTGTGTTTTAGAATAGGAACTCAGAAATACTAATAGTGGCACTGCTTCAGGTTCTGACTTCATTCATATTGTTGTAAATCTTGAATGACAGTATAGCTAGCTGTCAGTAGAAACTTTCATTAGTATAAGTGGGGTTTGGGCTACAGATAAAAATGGATGCATGATAGAACTAGTCATGGTTGCTGCATGGAAACTGCTTTTCAGGCTTAATTTAAATATTACCTTGCAAGTCTGCAGCTGTGAAGCTGCAGAATTTGGTTTTAAGTCTTCAGGAAGATAATGTCAGGAACCTCAATAAGAACAACTGTTTCTGCTAGAGCACATGAAATATATCAGCCAAAAAAAAAAGGAGGGTCTAAAGGGCTGAATTGCTGAGCAGCCTCCATGTAATCTGTGCTTTTGTTTTCCAGATTGCACAGTGAGCAGGAATACTATGTTCATCAAAAGTATTGCCTTTCCTGAGCTTCCTAGGCATCATATAAAGAAAGGGAGGGGTGGGGGTAGCTAGTGACTATTTTGGATAGAAAGTAGCTATCTTTGATGGATTAGATGGATACTGTAGGCCCCTTTTAAACATTTAAACCAGATTACAGTATTACTTGATCTTATTTCATTTTTTTTTTCTCAGTTGAGACACCCAGATTTCTAAAACTAATATATTGCTTATATTACAGCAGAAATTTGTTTGAAGGTCCCTCAGTTTCTTCCTGTATGCAAAGAAAAAGTCTCTCTTGTGCTCCTCTTAACTCCATCAGGGTTTCTCTCAACTCACATATCATCTGTGGTTTTTAGAATGTGAACACAACTTTATTTTCATCTTAGTCTAACAATCTTTCAAGTAAGTATCAGGTTTGTTTTGCCATGCAAGAAGCTGTGGTGCATAAAAGAAGACTGTTTTGGCATTGTTATGACCTAAGTCTATTTATTAGCCTTGTTAGCTTACTGTTTTTGTATAGATGCCCTGAGATGCTATCCCTTTCCATAATGGTTGAAATAAAACATAAAAATGTTAGACAGTTGGAAATAAGACACCCTTAAAACTCCCCAACTGTATGACCTGCAGCAGCTATTCAAAATGTCACCAGTAATATTGCTAAAGATGGCAAAATATAACTCCCAAAATAAAATGCTGAGCACCCAATGTCCCATAAGATGAACCCGCACAACTGTGACAGATGCTCACCAGCTGGAGGACATGATTTTGACATGTATCTGTTGAAAGAAATAAGAATGTGAAGTTTTTTTTCCTAGTGTGATACTAATGAACATGGAGAGTTGAAACAGTTTGTAGAGGGATGGCAAAATTCTGAATTTTGTAGTTTATCTTTTTTTTTCCTCCAGTTTCAAGGTCATTAAAAGTGATCAGACATTAATATTTTACTGTGCACTAATATACGCTATTAAATTACATAAAACAAAATAGTTCTGTTTTATGCTATGTAACAGTTAAGGAAATGGAACAGCAATTATGTTAAATATAATAGCAATCAAAGCAATAAACCTTAGTGTCTTGTGGCAAATATCTTATGAAACAGCCGCACAGAATTCTTTGGACACAGAAAAAGTACATGTGAAATTAAAACTGATTTGGAATCTCAAGTCATTTGACCCAAAGTCTTTATTAACAAAGTGCATTAATAACAATTTCCCTTCAATTGCTAGTTGAGACAGCATTTCAGGACCCCTTTTGCTTTTGTAGAGTGTCTCTTGGCTCTACAAGTCCTTTACATCAGGACAGTTCTTTATGACTCTGCGATGCAAGCTGCTATGTCAAATGGAAATACCTGTGTTACAATGAGAAGCCTGAAATCTCAAAAAGCAATTTCTTCCTGCAAGAATTTGTATCCTTCAGCTGGTTGCTTAGATTGAATAAATTAATCTTGCTCATAGTTTGGCCATGACTAATAGATACATCATTCTCTTTTTCTTAATGTTATGTATGTATGAGTTTCCCGACCTGTGTTATTCTGTCTAGTTTATGAATTCAGTATATTTTGTAGCCAGCATTAATTTTCTGTAATATGAAATGAGTATAATAAATGGAGAAGCATGGAGACAAATTCTGGTGCTCTTTGAGACTCAGTGTATGATATAATATGATTTAGTTCAGCATTTAAATGTTCTTAAGATGCAATAGCTAACCATATAAACACCGCATAATAGCAATAATATAATGTGTGTTTGTAAATATCTAAGGTGGACTGCTTTAAATTAAACCTCTACAACCAAAGTTTAAATTAGCATGTTTTTTCTTTCAAAATGTATGCACAAATATAGCTAAGGTGTCTTAAATTTTAATTAATAATTTATTATGCTGCTCTAGCTAGACTGCATTTCATCATATTCTAATAACCTTTTTTCATACTGAAAGACACAAGTGTTAACAATATTACTGAAATGGAAATGCTTGCCACAAACATCAGTAGGAAGGGGCTTCCTGTATTTTACCCTGAGTTTAGGAGCAAACTGCATTTTCTCAGCCTTTGTCTTCTTATAGATTTTTTTTCTTGGCACTATTTGCATGAATGGATTCATACAAGGCAATTTTATTTTTATCAACTGGTCACTTCAGTGAAAGTTAGATACTAATTTATAGCTAGACTCATCCAGTAGGTTTGTGCTAAAAAACAGCTGAAAGGCACTACTTTTATTTTATTACTACTGTAAAAATATCCAATGTGATTATGTTTAATGCACAAAGTTTTGCTCTTATTTATGATTTTATCACCTTACAAGCTCTTTCTTGTATTTCATAAATGAAGAGTAAATATAATGTATTATGAAGATGAAGAAGACAAAATATATTCCCTTTGCATTCATTAGATATTATTGCATCTGCCTTCTGATTGTTCAACAATCTATCTTAATTAATTACTCTGAGAAAAGATAAAAGTGTTTTGTGACTGCTGAGAGAGGATGGCTGTACTAACCCCCTGTCATTTCAATAACAGCCCATCTACCTTACTTGCATAGCTCTCTGGGATTCCAAATAAACCAACAGGAATTTATTCCAGACTGTGCTTTTATCTTTCAAAATTGTGTATATTCAAAATGTGCTAATCTCACTTGCCCAAATGATGTTTGAAAGAGTTAATGACTAATCTCTAGAAATCTCTTTTCTGTCAAGATTGGTTGTTAAATGTAATGCTTACTTTTTTCCTTATTTGCTTCAGTAAAAACACATAAAACCTGACACAAATTCGGAAATGAAAATCTGATTTACATTTTGCTATTCAGAGAATCATAATGTATGTTCTAACCTGGGTCAAAGCAAAGATTCATTTGGGTTGATATTTTGTCCTTGGTAATATCTGCTGGCAGGTGTAGATGTATTTCTGGTGCATGTACATCCTTTGGTATGCTTTTCAAGGTCCTTGCAGGCAGTGATTTAACCTGGAGATTCCCCGGGTTAGTGTAGTTGACACTCCCAGTGGAGCTGTATTTGGGCATTTGGTTAATTTTTTATAGAGTTGATCCTCACTATTTCCTGCAGCAATAGGTTTCTCTGTTAAAATGTGCTGCATACTGCACCAGTACAATACTGATTCATTCAAAAGGATACAGATAATTTATGTTTGCTCACCACCCCTTCACCGACTTTTCTGCAGATATGAAGTGGTGCTACCAAATACAATGGCATTTCAAGGAATTTGGGACAGTCTTTCCTGTGTGGTAGTAGATTGTATCCCCTGACAGCATGTATGGTTAACATATGTTTAGTATGCACTCTTTTTTTTTGCCGCGTTTCTCTATGCAAAAAACAAGTTTCATTTTATTGCCTTGTCATTCTGTAACATGAGATGTTCTGTAGTACATCATTGTTGAAATTTGTTTTTGAAAGTCTTGAACTATGTTATGCCAGCAGCAAATTTTGTTACCTTTTCCAAACAGTTTATGGTTTTTTTGAACACTGTGTCAGCACAAATGATTATGAAGAGTCCTGGTAACCACCATCCATTATGGAAGCTGATTATTCCAACCATTTGTTTTCTGACTTTTGACCAATTTTTAACCTGTGAAACATGCTTTTGCATTCCATCAAAAGGAGAAAGTCAGACTCTACTCAAAAGTACACAGGGTAAGAGATGGCAAACCCAATTTGCAACAGGGGAAAAGCTAATAGAATGTTAGGAAATGAAATTTCAAAGTGAGGGTAGTCTCACACTTGAACAGGTTGCATAGAGAAGCTCTGAAGAAATCAACCTGCTCTTAAACTGGCCTGACTTTGATCAGGGTTTTAGACTAGAAGGTTTCAAGAAGCATCTTCCAAAACAAATAATGTTTTGATTCTCTACCTACATGAAAGGAAGCTGTGGTATGACAACTTCCTTGGGTACTTCTGTAGAAAAATCTGTACAAATAGCAGATTCAGCTCTCTGTTTTGGCTTTGTCTTCTTTGCACTCTCATTTTGATTTCCGATATATTCACTAACTCTCTTACAAAATTTCGCTTTCCGGTGTAGTACTGAAAATTTTTGTATCTCTGAAAAGTTACTTCACAAAATGTTTGTGGCTTTCTTTATTATCTTTTTACATTTCAATTTAAAGTCTGAAGGTCTTTTTTAAGAAAAATCTATAATCACACACAATTTCTGTTTTCTGAAAGGTTTTTTTTTTCAACTGTTTTTCTTGTATTCTTTAGCTACTGTGTTTTTTTGAGATGCAGGGTTTTTATATGGATGACCTACATTTATTCTGAGCATCCTAGACAGGCTTTCCAAATAGTTCTTGTACCACCTGAAATTTATTTTGTATTAGTGTTTTATTTTTTTTCTGGTTTTCTTAAATATTTTTGCTAAATAAATAGCAATAGGCAAAATAGAGCCCTTTTCCTTTTTCAGAGGATTGAAAGGAAATCTCATACTAAAGACGATCTAAAATACAGCGTACTCATTGGTTGTTGCATCTTAAACTAGACATTAAGACTAATCCAAGATTCAAAAATTTTTCTTTTTTTCAGTGTACTGGGACAGAGGAGTGGGAAGATCACAGAAAGAGGGAGAGATGTCAGGCATCTTTGAGCATTTTTATTTTTAAAGAAGCAATCCTGAAAATCCCTGAAAATATATGCTTTGCATAATTGGCACGATTTGACTAATGTGACATTTAGTCTACACAGAGACACCTGAAGCTTTTCCCTAGTACTGTTCATTATCCTTCTAATCTCTCAAATTCTCATAGCTGTTTCCTTCAATCCTGGAATAATGGTCACCCTTATGTGATAATGACTTTAACTTAGATGTGAAGTCAGCTTTTCATTTCATCATCCTTACAACATTAGTCTTTCTAAAAGGCTAATTCAGAGCCATAGTGGTTTATATTTTACACAACTTAATTCCATACTTTAATTAATTAATTAACACTGTGGAAAACAGAACTTTGTGGAAAACAGACTCCTGACATTCACTTTATTGTACAGTTTTATTATGAGACTAAGCACACAACAAGTGTGCTTTATATAGCTTTGGATTTCAGAAAGCAACATAGGAAATGGCGCCTAATAATTTTCAATAGGTTGCCTGTTTAATTTACACTTATGACTGACTGTGGTTTGTCTTAACTGGCATCAGTTAAAAGGAAGCAAAACCAGGTGAAACAATGAGGACATTTCCACATTAATATCCTGGTATTAAACCTATACTTATGCAATCACTGTATTTTCATTCTGACATGAACTTATTTATTCTCAAACTCAGGAATCTGGTAATGAATTACGTTAATGTAGAACACAAAATGAGGAGGGCAATTCTACCATCATAAATCTGAAATAGGTTTCTGCTGTATTTTCAAGATATCACATTTCTAAACAGAACAGAATATATCATAAATATGTACAAGCTGTCTTTCTATAAATTATTCTAAGCACTTAAAATTCTGTAGTGCTAAAGTGGATACAGGGGAAAGGTCTTGAAGGATCAGTGATTCATTGGTAGTAAAAAATGTAAGAGGGTAAAAAAATGTCCATGTGCTCCTGTTAAATTCGTCTTGGAGATAACGATAAGGCCTGATGTATTGAATCTGCATTTAATTCACTGTTTTGTGGGAAACCTTTCATTTCCAAAGAAGTACTCTATATAGAGCAGGAGTAAGTGACCTGTAAGCAAGGGGAAATAAAGACTGAAGGAAGCCCTGCTCTCAGTCTCATTAGCCAGTCCTTTATAAGTGACTAATGATTTGAAGGAAACTCAGTAATTTTAGGAGGATTATTGCCCAGTAGTACTAGAGACTATGTATTCAGGCTGTTTCATTTTGATGACCAAACTCATCACCCACTCTAAGCTAAGCAAGTCCTTTCAGTGTCACCTACAGATTTGTTGTAGACTAGGCTAGAGAAACAGGAAAGACCTTCAATGTACACAACTGAATCACAGTTTAGATGTTGCCTAAACTGCCTATCCTATAATAGTACGAGTTCTGGACTTCTGTGGAGCTGGATAGTCATACAATTTCAAACAAGGTAAGAGACTGGAAGCGTGTTACTGCATAGCACCCACCAGGTATGGAGAGCATCTCTTTCTTCTATCTCCACTAGTACTTCCTGGAGGAACAGATGGGTTGGTCATTAGGGCATAGCCCCTAGTTTTGAAAGAGTCGTGCCATTTTAACTATGATCTGACCTTATCTGAAATATCATAGAAAAGAAGACATAACATGCAAAGAAGTTCTAGTGACCTTCCAGCTGGGACTTGCTGACAAGATAAATACATTACCATCAAGTGTGACATGTAGTTTGCATTTACAGATGCAGTAACGTCCACAACATCTCTCTTGTTAAGACTAAGACTATATCAGGCCCTGCTCATCCTCAACAGACATACAGTTTCAAAAGATGAGGCAAAAAATAAAGTTCACTTTTAAGTGCCAACTAGTTTCTCTAATAAGACAATTTCAAACCAAAAAGTCTGATTTTTTCCCTCATTACTCCAATATCACTCTGGGGTAGACTTTGAGTTCTGAAGAGCTATTATTGATTCACATAGCAGCATAAATGAAGAAAAGATAGGCTAGATAGTTCTTTGCCAATGTCAGATAACATTTGAGCACTGCCACCAACTAATACGTGCTCACAAAAAGATTCAGGCTGCTGGGATAATAGATAATTACAGCCACAATTGTCCAAGCAGAGAAACATCCAAATCTCCTGTAGGAAACTGTGAATATGTTGGGACCCACGAGTACAAAATTAACTGCCTGGCTTCAATAAATATGGAAAGAAAACTTCTTAAAAGTTTAGTATGTCATTAGCGTGGGATCTATTGAAGGATTTTTTCCTTCTACTTTCTCCAAAGCACACCTATTTAAGACTCAGAACAATCCAGGGGACTGCTGCTGCAGTGTGTGGGTAGAGTTCAAAATGCAAAAGCTCTCTTAATTTCACAATGGAAGTAGAAAATAGAATTTCTGATGATTTTTCAGCCGTGGCACTTTCTTTAGGACAATGTATAAAGGTGAAAATATTACTTCAGCAGCTTTCCTTTTTTTTTTCCTTTTTAAATAGCCATGAAAAAGAATAATGATGGCTTCTACTTTCAAGGTGAATTGCATATAATCTCTTTGTTTTGTATTATAGCTCAGATAGATCTGTTCATTATTTTAGTCTTCCTCAGGGTTCCTGAATTAATGTTTAATGTTGTCAAAAGAACAGCAAAAAGAGGGACAAAAATGTAAGAAGGAGGTATAGAATCATAGAATAGAACATCCTGAGTCAGAAGGCACCTACAAGGATCACTGAGTCCAGCAGACTCCACACAGCACAACCAAAAAGTTAAACTATATATCTTTGAGCATTGTCCAAATGCTTCTGGACCACTAGCAGGCTTGGGGCCATGACCACTTCCTTGGGGATTTTGCTTCAGACTGTGTCACGGGCCTTGCTAAAGTCAGAGTAAACTGCTCTCCCATTGTCCTGCTAAGACAAGCATCATCATGCCAGCCCATACCTTATTACCGGTAAGCCTGAATTAATCCCTTTTCACCCTCCAAACCTGGATTAAAGATCCTTCAAATAACCCTGATAACTTGTGAGCAAAATACCTTTCCACCATTGAGAAAAGTGAAACCTGTCAGGCCTCAGCAGGCTTGATGTCAAATAGATCATCCCATGATTGAAACCACTAAAATTCTGCTGGGGACATGAGTCTTGGAGCTAAGTACTAATAAGCTAGATCTGCCTCTTTTCTTTTGATGTCACTACCTACAGCTGGCAGGATAGAGGAGAATAGTAGTGCTATTACCTTAGCAGTATTAGAGCGGATTGGTTTTAATTAGTCTGAATAGTCAAAAGGAAAATAACATCGCTTACAGGTAGCAAAGAAAATGAGATAGCAAAATATAGCTGTGTATCTGTGTAGGCTTGATGCGTAAACTACTTCACCCATCCAGGTCCAATCTAAACTCCTGAGATAAGTGCTTAATTTGGGAGGGATGCATCTGAACCAGAAAGCTTCTGCTTTTATAACATTATTTGAGATCAATATGTCCACTTGTAACATGCTTATAAATCACTTTTGAAAAAGAAAATCTAAGTGCTAGAGACTCATCTGAACTTCTTTCAAAGTATCTTTTCAATATTCTGTGATAAATTTTAAAGGAATTTATAAAACTTTTACCAGAAAAGAAGTTCTTTCATTTCAAAACAATAATCTTGTTCAAAGTTACTCTACAGTAGTTGCCAATCTATTTGTATTAAAGGAGATTATTTTGATGTAAAAGTATATTTTCTATAGGGAACAGGTATCAAAAGAAACTGCTATAAAGTAATTGAGCTTAATACAGAGATGAAGTCATCTTTACTGTGAAAATATATTGCAAAATTATATACTAAAAAAGATCAGCGCAAAGTTAATTCAAGTGCATTGCATTTCTATAGTTTCTGGTTTGATTGTTTTGGGGGAGGGGATTGGTTGTGGGTTTTGGATTTTTTGTTTTTTTTTTTCTTGTTACAATGTTTGGTTTTTTTTTAGTTTTTATTAACATGTAAGACAACAAGAGTGTGTTAGATTGTTTTAGAGACAGACATCCTGCAATGACTACCTGGGCAAAATTATGTGACCCTGCAATAATATCTGTGAAATAGATGTCTCTGCTGAATGCTTGGTGGTGAGGATGCAGTGTGCATCTCTGAGTGGGAGCTGGTTGTGCAGAGATCATCAGGACTTTTTCAGTCTGAACCTGTGAGCTGTATGTATAAGAATCTGCAAATTCTGTCCTCTCTATGACTGGAAAACAATGCTTTTGTACTGTCTTACCAGAGTTGTTTTGTGACGATACCAGCACAGATCAGACTTACAATAACCTTTCAAGTTTGCAACAGAGAAAAATTGAAATAACAGTCGAAAAAATACTCTGAAGGTGGTTGAGAGATACTTATAAAGTGATTTATTAATTTTCTCTGCAGTAAACAAAGAAATGAAGACTTTAGCTAAATATTATTTTTGTCCCCCAAATCATAAATTCTCCACATTTTCATTAAAAAGAGAACTAGGAAGTGCCCAGTGATCCAGGATCTTTTTTAACAACACATGACACTATCAGAATGAGGGAAATGGCTTATGGCTTATTTCCCTAAATGAAAAATCCTCCAGGACAGAGCTGGAGGAACTGATTTTAGCATTTGTTTAAAAAATCACTACTTTTTAATAGTGCCCTGTCTCTTAGACTCTCTCTCCTCCATAAGGACATAAGGACCATAAGGACAGTTGATACACATTTCAAACATGGCTCCTTCAACACTGGAATAGACAGGAATGCTCTTGAACAAATTGCCAGGAATGATGTACACAGGAGTGTATGCAGTAAATAGTATCAGCTTCACTGCCCCTTCTGCCCCACAGTGCAGGTTCCTCCCTAGAGAGAGAACCATGGGACATCCTGATAAGGATTCATTCCCAAGTGTAAGTACTCTTTGTGTAAAAGTACTCAAATTGCCATAAAACAGATATAGCATTATGATTGTTATTGTCATTTTATTATGTTATTGTGATTGTATGATTGTAATTATGATTTTACAGCAGTTTACACTGCAGTGCAATACTGATTAAGAGGTAAATTATTTTTTCTTTGGTTTAGAAAAGGTATTGATTTTCAAATAATCTAAGCATAGAGATAACCTTTCTCTACGTGTGTACATATGTATACCCATAGAATAATGGTTACTGTGTTTGCGTATTGCTATCATTGCTATTTCTTTGTCTTCTGTCTAAAAAATACAAAGGGAAGAAGATCTGTTGCTTCTGTAGAAAATGCCTCTCATTCTCCTGAAAGAGATAAAAGTATGAGTGGGAGAAGTATTTTCTGTTTCATAGACAAAAAAGATTTCATAGAGAAAGAAGAAACAGGCACCCAGATCTAACAGGACCCCTTGGTAAAGGTTCAAAGGGCAAAAAGAAAAAAAACTGAGGAGTCCTCCATTGCTCTCAAAGAAGAGGACTGAGAAAGGAATAGCTTGACTTATTTTCTCCTATTCCCACAAAGTATGTAGTAAATTGACCTTTCCCAACCTTGTCAGCACTGGAGGCGAAGGGGTCTGCTGTATGAGCTTTTACATGTCATATGTCAAAACCTTGAAGCTGTTAGGCGAAAAGCATCCTAAAAAGGCAACAAAGAGGCCAACATCTGAAGCTCTGGTCAGGAATGCCTGTGCCAGTTCTGACATGAAGATCTCCATAAGTGTAGGGTGGAAGAAAAAGAGGATTCAGTAAGACAAAGTATTAAAGGTCAGTAACTTCCCCTGAAGAGTGCTCAGTATCAGATTCCTCCTTTGCCTTTTTCCCTTCATTCATTCAAGAGTCACTGAATCTCAGTCCTTCTCATGATGCAATCATCTGTCTTTGTAAAGAAAAAAATAAATGCTTTGAAAGAACAGGTGTCTTCTGATATAAACTGGGGGGAAGGAACAGGAAGATGCCTACCTCCTTTTGAACCATGATATCTCTGGACATATAAAGTCAGGATCTACAAGTATATCAAACATGAAGCGGATACGCTCTGCAGGCTGTTGAGCAAGAACAAGGCTCCAAAACAAGACATTTCTTAACAGAAGTTGGGAAAGGACTTTCCTAACTGGGCATAAGCTCAGTGTTTCTGAAGGTATTCTAAGAAACTGTAATTGTTTCAGTGTGGGATACCAATGAGCTAAAGAACTTCAAAAGAAGGCTCTAAGAATGTCTGGCTGAGTCAGACCAAAAGCCTTTCATTTTATATATATATAAATATAATGAAATATATATAATATATATATTTATGTATATTATTATATATTATATTATATATATATATTATATATGGCCTAAAATGAATGCTTAATACAAAAATGGGGCAAGTAGACAACCATATGTCCCTGGAGTATCCTCAAAAGTCAATTCCAAGTCAAGGATAAATGTGAAAGGACTTTTACAGACAGAATTATGTTTCTGTATTTTATAGCTTTTAAAATAATTTTTTGTCAGTGTTCATATTCCTTTGCTGAATAACTGAATGTCTGTATTATAATAGTTTGGTTTTAACATATGTAGAAATTAAGATCTTTTATTTATAGTTTTCTTGGACCTGTGGCAGTCAGAACCTGAAAGTGATGTATCAGGAGCTAAGTTTCCTGGTTTTCTTTCATTGCTAATTACAGAGATATATTCTCAAATATGGGTAGGTTTATTTTAAAATGATTGCATTGGGGTCTAAGAATGTTTCATTGTAGCTAGTCAATTTTTTGGCCTTTTTTTGTAAGGTAATAAATCTTTTCCAGTAATATAATTTTTTAAGCCCCAAAACCTGAGATGGAATTTTATTTGTAGATGCAGCATATTATGTGGATGCATTTTATAAAATACTTATTTTCATTCCTTAACAAAAGCTCTGACACATGTTTGATGATGCGTTTGTTCAGCAGCTTGGACTGTAATTTATATTTCCAGAAGTTGTTTCTTGAAGGGACTGTTTTGTAGATTTGCAATCCATGTTGCTGTAGATTAACCCAGGATTCCCATGACTTTAGTGTCACATTGAGACTGTAGATATAGATGGACAGGTGTTCATATCATTAGCTGTGCCCCACTAGTTATTTGGGAGATTGCAAGTAAGTGATGTGTGGGAACTGTGCATTCTTACACTGATCATCTGAGCAATAAATCTTTGATATAAGACTCAGCAAGTGTTTTACATCTATGATACATCTGGAGACAGAGGCTTCAATTTTGTCTTCCCAGCATTTCCAACTGCTGGTTCTTGCTCACAAGCAATGCAGGTACCACAGTAAGGAGCAGGAATCCTGGGCTCAGAAATGGAAGTTATTTCATATTTTCATCTACATCTGTTCCTCATAAAGCCAATTCAGACTATTTCACTAAAAAGGGTTAAATGAATAGATTCTCAGCATCAGATGAGCTGATAGGTAGTAACAAAGGACCATAACTGCAGGCATACAGTGAAACCCTGAAAATCTTATTTCAGATTGATTAAAAAAAAGTTGGTATAATTATAAATGATATTCCAACAACAAAGAATAAAAAGGCCTGGTCACTTGAAACTGAGCGAAAAGGCAAAACAGAAAACCACAGATTCCCAGTCCTGTATTGATTTCAGTGCCAAAAAAGAAGGCAATGAGAAAATCAAGATATATCTTAAGCTTCTTTCAAAAAATATTTTTCTTGTATAGTCATGTTATATATATATATATTAAACCGTAATGTCAGCTGTTCCACCCAGCTATTAAACTGAGCATGACAGAGATTATAATATGCATATGTGCTCTATATAGTTGTTGTTTTTCATAAAACAAAGCCAAACAAGAAGTCCTGTCTAGAATGTATTCGGCAATCCCATCAAATGGTTCTGACAGATTATAGCATTTAGAAATTTAGAAGATGTTGCAAGGCTTCACACTAAAAAGAAGAACTCCAGGCAGAAAGAAGAGACTATTGTGATCTGTTTACTAGCTGATTAAAAATAAGAGGTGTTATTAGGAATGAAAAAAGCCCTGCTGTACACTTACCATCAGCAACATTTTCTATCCCAACCTTTTCCATATATGAAGAATGAGAGGAAGGGAGGAAGAACAGAAGCATGTCTGGAACATGCCTATCATGATTTGAGCATTTAAGAGGAAATCAAAACAGGAACATAAAGACAGTAAAGCTGATGAACTTTTAGGAGGAAGCACTGGCCTGTTTAGCAAGTTTTAATAGGATATTTCAGGAAATAGACAAGGAATCTGGACAGTTATGTCATGAAAAAAATCACTAAATGGCTACTACACTCATAACACCTGGACCTGATCGTTGATGGGCTAGAGAAGAAAACAGTTATCCTAGGAGATCTGTTGCATCAGCATGAAATACAGCTGTTCTCTGTTTTCCTTATCTTATACCATATAATACCAAGGCTGAAAGAGCAGAGTCTAGGCTCTACGTTTCTTTAGTTTTCTGCTTTCCTCTTTACTGCAGTGATATTAAGGATTTCAAGTGAAGTTTATGTAAAGCCTCCAACAACTTGTAAAAAGGGACTTTTGAGGGTTATCAAACAGAACTAGAATGGGGTAGAGTCAGATGATAGAAAAGAGAAGATGGTCAACACAATGGGCAGTAGAGCTGTGAAACTCATTGCCAGAAAATGTTGTATTGTAGGTGGTGAAAAATTACCTGGACCCAGAAGTTACTGGACAAAAGCATGAAAGTTAAGGCCATTTAAGTTACTAACTATGAATTGATACCGGGTATTTCATAGAAATACTAAATATACATTCTACTGAATAAAGGTACTCTGTAGAAACTACCTGGAGCCTGGCAGAGCGCATGAATAAATGGGAAATGTCCTTCACTAGTTCTGGTTTTATTATCTTTTAATCAGGTACATGTGACCAGTGTTTGAGACAGAATACCAGGCTAGCTAGGCCTCTGTCTGATTAAGTACATCTTACCTTCTTTGGATTTTAACACACCAAATTAGATCTGTGGGTGAGCATATAAAGATCTGTGGATGAGCATATAAAGATCTGTGGCTGCCTGCAAAATTCTGCACAGATGATGATACAAGGCTTTTGTAGGCTCAAGTGAAATAAGGGGGACCCAAGCCCTTATATTTGCAGCTTAGCTCTGAAGTTTTTCAAGCTGGTGTTTTGTTTGGCTTGGTTAGGTTTGGTTTGGTTTGATTTAGTTTGGTTTGTTTTTTTTCCAGAGGGGTGCTGCTTGTGAATTATGAGGAATAGGATGACAGCATGATCTTGTTGGCAACTTGCAGTTATTTTGTGTTTACTATAAAACTTGTAAAATACATAAAAATGAAAGAAGCTACTCATCAAGTATTCACAGAATACAGTATGGCCTGTGGGAGAGTTACATTTAGAATCATACAATCATAGGATAGTTAGGGTTGGAAAGGACCTTAAGATCATCAGGTTCCACCCCCCCTGCCATGGGCAGGGACACCTCACACTAAACCATATCACCCAAGGCCTCATCCAACCTGGTCTTGAACACTGCCAGGGATGGAGCATTCTCAGCTTCCTTAGGCAACCCATTCCAGTGCCTCACCACCCTAACAGGAAAGAATTTCCTTCTTATATCCAGTCTAAACTTCCCCTGTTTAAGTTTTAACCCATGACCCCTTGTCCTATCACTACAATGCCTAATGAAGAGTCCCTCCCCAGCATCCCTATAGGCCCCCTTCAGATACTGGAAGGCTGCTATGAGGTCTCCACGCAGCCTTCTCTTCTCCAGGCTGAACAGCCCCAACTTCCTCAGCCTGTCTTCATACAGGAGGTGCTCCAGTGCCCTGATCATCCTCGTGGCCCTTCTCTGGACTTGTTGCAACAGTTCCATGTTCTTTTTATGTTGAGGATGCCAGAACTGCACACAATACTTCAGGTGAGGTTTCACAAGAGCAGGGTAGAGGGGCAGGATCACCTCCTTCGACCTGCTGGTCACACTTCTTTTGATGCAGCCCAGGATACGGTTGGCTTTCTGGGCTGCGAGCACACAGTGGCTGCTCATGTTCATTTTCTCATCAACCAACACTCCCAAGTCCTTCTCCACAGGGATGCTCTGAATCTCTTGTCTTCCCAACCTGTAGCTGTGCCTGAGGTACGTGAATTTACATTTGTATGTCCGCTTTTGGAAAGTATTAATAACACTTCAGAGATGTGTATGCTAGCTCAGTAAGAATTGTTGACGCGGGAGTCGTGGACAACGCAGAGACAATCAATGTGATGAAGCGATTGCCATTTATTGAGCATCAGACATGATCTTTTATACACAAATCCACACATTGATTACACGCTGATTGGTTAACATGCCTTGCCAACAAGCTTCTGATTGGGTTTTACACAAAATTGCTTAATACAAGTTACAACAGCTACCTATGTTTAGCACTAACCTCAACATTCATACACTGCAGTTTTACATCCTGGTTTTTGTTCTTAACATCGCTAACATTGCAATTTCATCGCTAACATTGCAATTTCATTTCCTCCCCTGCTATCTCTGGCTAACCTCCCCTCTCCCCTAATGTTTTTCCACTTACAGAGAAGCTCTACTTATGCTAACTGAAGCTCTACTTATGCTAACTGAGAAGCCCGACTCATGCTAACTGAATCCATACAACAAAGAATGACTAAAAGGTCTGCAGTATTGTTAGTTGTCTGTAAAATGTGGGAGCATCTCATGTATAAGTAGAAGTAGGAAGTGTCAACAGAGGATATTGATTAAAACACTTGGCTGGGTTGAATAAACCCCGATAGCATGTGTCTGCTGCCCTGATCCATGAAGATTGCTCAGGACTGGGGGCAGAGAAAAAATGTAGATCATTTTATCAGTATGAAAGGTCATGAATGTGATGCAGCAAAAACATATTTTCAGAAACAAGGAGTTTGAATGACTCGGAGAGCAACCAGAGATGGGGGAACTCAGAGGATGACACAGACACTTAAAAAGACTCTTTGCAGATGTACTTATAAATGTAAGATTACTGACAAAAGTAGGACAGAGTGCTTTCAGAAAATCAGAACAGACACAAAGCAATTATGTCTGTGATTTTGAATCCCTATGAACATGAACACAGCTGTGAAAGGCAGCCTCCAGTTGATACCATGTAACATCACAGCACTGCAGTCTTTGCTAGTGAACTTGTTAGATGCAAAAGGTTCCACTTCATAAAGAAATAGATATATATTCTTTTCTTCAAAATCCTGACTTCATGCAGAAGTGAAGAATGTAAGTCCAGTGTTTCTAGTCGTACACTGAATTTTATCGACAGCGTAGTGGATTTTCCTGTCAGCAGAGAGCAAGCAGTTCCAAAGACCATATATTTAAGGAAAAAGGCAAAGACATCCAAAGCTTTATAATAACACTCCCACTCAGGAAGCTAATGACTTCACCTACGTGGGTACTGTGGGCTTCTAAGGAGCAGAAGCAGAGGGAGAACTGCAGATGCTTCACTGTACGTCCATGGACCTTGCATTATGGAGGGTTGATGAGAGAGAGAGTAAACCGGTTATGTCTTTTCTCAATCCTAATAGGAACACATCAACTGTTCATGTATGGGTCCAAAGAGAGAGGAAAAGGACACATTAGTGATGTGATCTTCCACAGGGTCTGTTGCTCAGAGGCTGGCTGTGCTTCAATTTGATTGTGGGAAGGGTTTTGCCTTTGCATGTATCGCCACAACCACTTCTTTCCTTCACTTACTAAACTGCCTTTGTTTTGGTCCACAAATTTTCTTGCTTTTTCTCTTCCTCTTCTCTCCTCTGTCCTGCTGAAGGGAACAGGATAGTAAGGAAGTAGCTGTGTGGGTGCCTAGTTGCTGACTGGGGTCAACCCACTGTGATATTGCAAAGTTACTTAGTATTATATGAATGAGCGCTGTAGCTAAATATATCTCTATGGCTATATATATTCAGGTAGAGACAGTATTCATGCCACAGATAATGCCAAGACTGTTAGATTTTAGCTTATTCTGTAATAGTTCCTGGCTGTTTTATTCTTAACACCCATCAAGGTTCATTTAAGTATCTTAAATTATTAAAATTAGTTTTAGAATGGAGTTAACACACCTTGAGACACATTAACAAAAATCACCCAGGATTTACAGTAATTCTTATGCTGACTAAGATAAAGCGAATTTTGTCCTATCTGGGAAATACAATGTTTTTCCCCTCTTACCCCAGTCTAAGCATTTTTCTGTTCTCTTCCTTCAATAAGGCTAAAATATGTGGATTTAAACAGGAAAAGCTCCCACTGACTTAATTTTTTGTAAATACAATCACAAGTAATGAAGTACAGCCTTAGCAGTGCTATAGAGGTGCTGTTTTAAAGAAAGTCTATTAGTGCAGAATTTCCAGGGTACAGTCTTCTGCTAGAATTATTAGAATTATCTAGTTCTTTTATGAATAATTTACCTGAAAACTTGAATTTACAAGTTAATATGTTTACATATCTCTGTCCAAAGAAGAGACTGCATCTTAGCAATTTTTAGTACAGTCCTTTATGTTCCTTTTTCCCCTGCTTTAAAAGGAACAGAAGAGTGAATTTCTGTCACTGTCGTCTTCAAAATGCAACCAAAGAACGTAGCTGGGATTTTGGGTTTGAATCAGTGTAAGAAATAGCAGGGAATACTTAATTGCTTCTTTATCCATGAAAACAATGATATTACTTATTTTTCCCTTAATAAATTCAGTTCCTCCTCTCTGTGACTGTATTTTTGCCAGTCCAAAGGATTTACCTAAAAAAATGGAAGTTTTAACATAGCACAGTGTATTACAGAACCTCCATATACTCTTTTTAGGTCTAGTGCACTTGTATCAATGCAGTGAACTGATATGAAATATACCAGTTACTCAGCTATCTCTTAGTGATTTTTGAAGGTTTTTTGAACTCAAGAATATTGTGTTGTCTGGCATACATGCAGTTCAAAGACGAAACATGTTCTTTTTTGCGTTAAAGGTTATATAATGAAGTGATAATTATTCTCTTTTCATCCACACTTCTAAGCAGCCTTTGCAAACATTAAACAGCCTGGGAAAGTAATTAAACATTCTCTCTTCAATCCGTGGGCTTGTCAAGTTGTATGGCAAGAGATGAGGAAGGCTCATAAACAAAGGATGAAATAATCTCTCATTACAATTTTTAAACAGCCAAAACATTCCTAAAATAAATACAAAAAAATTGTAAAAAAAATAAGAAAACCCCTCCAATGTTACCTGTAAGTTTATACAGTGCTAAATGTTGGTTTAAAAAAATGTTCCTTTCAGCTAAGATGAAGCTCTTCCAAATTAATTTTCCTTTAATCTTTACATTGTCCACTTCAGCAAAAACCAAAAAACTTTTTAAAGTTTTCCTTTTTTTCTCACAGCTTACATTGACCAGCTGCAAAATAAAAAAAAAGGCTCTGTGCTTGACAGAAGTGTTTTTTTTCTTTCCTTTCCTGTTTTGCCTTGCTTATGTCCTCAACTCAGGTATGGTAGGAAAAAGGAAGACAAGCCACAGTTTACTTTGTGGTGCTGTGGGCCCATTTGGTATTTTAGTTCTCTGTTTTAATCTATTTTAAAGCCTTCTTAAATCCAAGTTTTCAAGATGAGCTCTGGTAATTTGATCAGCCTCAAGGAAGACATGGCCAGAAGAACAGGTGTACAGTCACTTAAAAAGTTTTGGCACAATTACTAAGATGAACACCTGCTGTAATATATTTGGTTTTGAAGTGCATTTAAGGAATAAAGCTATATGCAGAATGAAAAAGAGAGCCTGAGTATATGTTACAGTGACACATCTCAATTGTATTCACTAGTGCATTTAGTTAGGGCATATTCTGCAAGCAGTAATAGCTAGTTAAGAAATCTTCAAAAGCAGAAATATCATTAAACTAAACTGCAAACATGCCTGCACAATGTTGTTTACTTGACTCTTCAGTTATTCCAGTTTTGCATTGCTTTTAGGTGTGAACTAATGCAAATTTTTAAGTCTTCTAAGACTCAGTGCTTATCCGATAAACACTCTTTACACAGATTTTGATAGATCTTCAGGTCTTCAGGTTCTTAAGGATCATCTGCACTGGTAATCAGAGCAGAAGTTTAGACTCACCTGCAGAGAATAATGAAGAAAGATATTAACGTCTCTCTGCCGCTGGAGATGACAGGGGAAGTCCAGCAGTTTGCCTGGAGATGAGACTCGTCTGGCAGTCAGGGAATTGAATGTCTGCTGTAAACCAGCCATATAGGTTGCAATGAGGGGAAGTCAACAAGCATTCCTTTATGTTCATACCAGAGAGTGGAACAGGTGAAATGCAGGGCTTACCTCTCTTAATAGACTGTGGCAGTAATAGGCAACCAGGTTAGATCTGGTGCCTGGCTTGGAGCCTACCTAAAGGTAGCTAGACTCTACACAAAGAACTGTAAGCCTCTCCTGCTAGTCCTCTGCTACAACAGTGTCATAGTGCAGTGCCTGTGCATTATTTCCTTGGTCTCTATTTAAAGAACTGTAAATTACTGGAAAATATATTCCTGAATATTACTGTAATAACCCTCTTGAGTCACTTATATCACTGGCTGCAATCGAAAGGTCAGATCTTGAGCTACTGTAAATCACGCTAGCTCCATTGATTTCAGTAGAGCTATATTGATTTACTGCTGTAGAGGATCTGCCCTGAAATATTTCTATGGTATTGTGTACATTTAGAGTTAGAAGATTTACGGGTTGCGTAATAAAACTAAGAAGCCTCAGTATAACCATTCTCAATGGCCAGTGTATTTCTTTGTGTTAGAGAGTATGTAAACAATTAACTTTACTAGCCCTAGAGCTATAAGGGAGAAAAATGAATATCTGGAATAGTGCATTGATACTTTCTGCTATGAAACATCTTAATCAATACTAATAGGAAAATATTTCTTAATTTATGTGTATTATATTGACATATTCAGGATTACGGTCATACTGCAACTGTCTGGGACAGTTGGAAGTATGTTGGAAGGAAACACACACTTCAGTGACATGACTTCTAATCAACTGTATTTTGTATAGTTTTTTGCACTTCAGAGTAAATGCTTTTAATGATAATTAGCAAAGTTATTTGTGAAAAAAAAAAAGATGCAGTGAGAGGAATTAAGGAATTTAAGTGTTGATAACTAGTTCACTAGCAATTTTCAAAGGTCATTTCAAGTGCCATCATGAATTCTTCTTAAAAGCTTGCTTGAGTGTGTCCTTTTCTTTTTCCCTGCAGATGGAAAGAATGACAGTCATTGTTATAGGGAACAGCAGTGCACCAAACTATTTTATCTCTACTTTAAAACAATCTGAGTGCAGATGAGGTGGTGTTAGTCACAGCTGCCTGAAACTACACGTAGGTATCTTGTGAAAGTAACTTCATTTTAGATAGATTAAATAGTTGCAGTTTCCATTGGCTTTGCTCAGATAAGATCTTCATGACTTCTATATGTATAATGGAGGGCAGTGAGACAAGAAGAGCTTTGCCAGTGTAAAATCTCATGTGCAGAACTGGTGGTACTGTGCTGCACCCTCTTTTTTCCTTCCTGATACTGACCAAAGAGTCTTCTTGTCTTTCCCCCTTTTTCATGGATCCTTTATGCGTCTGGAGTACTTAAAATGCAAATAATTTTCTTCTGGCTCAGTCGCAGTGTCAGAAGAATGGAAGAAGTAATTAAAATATGTGGGAAAAAATGACAAAACTAGGAAAAGAAACAAGACCCACCTTCTTTAGCAGAAATTAACTGCTATCTAAGATCAGTTGTTTTTTATCTAAATGCGGCATCCTTATGCAGTATATCCTAAACATCGTAGACTGAACACTGAAGAAGCAATATTGTTTGTGTCTCTGAGCATGCACACATTTAAATACTTAACAATGTTCTTGTTGGCTTAGAATATGCTATTTGTTGTAGAAATGTATTTAAAATAATTAGCACTAAAAAAAATAAATTGTCAGAACTGTAATTCATGTTATTCCATATGCTGTGTTCCATAGGAACATGGGAAACTTCTGTATGTCAGCAAACAGTATTATCATGGATAATGATGGTCCTCACCAGCTGTTGTAATACAGGAGTCCAAACAGAATGGTTTCATGTTTTCTTCTTATGTTCATAAAAATTTGGAACTCGAATAGTTCATTTTAACTTTATTATTGCTAGCTCGAAAGTGACCAAATCTTACGTTTTATCACCCGAAATGATCTCTGTCGATCCCACTTGCTCATTAGAATTCAGCTAGCTATCTTCTGCAATTTAATTACTTTAGATTGGCCTTCTGTACAAAGCATGCCATCAAATACAGCTACCTTTCAGAGAGAGGACAAAGAAAAAAATGTAAAATTAATCTGATCGTAAGGAGGAAAAGCAGAAATTTGCTAGGAGGTAGTAAGTTAATCCTTGACAAAATATAAAAGAAAATTACAGTACGTGTTCTCAAATCATGATACCTCTGAACAGATGAACCATCTAAAAAGCTGAGAAAAGTCAGATAATCTTGCCCTTAATCTACACAAAAAAGTAACGGTAACTTCCTAGATACTTAGACTGTTGCCTGTGTTGTTGTGTAGTGTATTGTCATTTTAACTGTAGTATGGGAGAGAATTCAGATGCAATAGTTGGTCAGGGTTTATTTATTAGAACAATAGATGTCTAGTTGTTAATAAGTTGAATAATAATGTTCATATGAAATATGGATAACAATGAGTTTTTCTTGATGAGTTTTCCTTGATAATGTTTATGTAAAAATGTTGTAATGACTGATGTCTTAATTTAAAGATTTTAGGATTTGGGTAAAGCATGTGATACTTTGTGTCTTGTGTCTTGTCAATAGAAATCTAGTTGCATCACAATATGCAGCAAGCAACATGAGTGCAATGAGTACTGCCAATTATACCATTTCCTTGCTTGGTACTGCAGGAACATGGAAGAATCTGTACACATACTCCTCTGCCCTAAACTATTTTTATCTGAGAGCTCAGTTTGTCTATGGCATTGCAATTTTGCTGTTAGACAGTGCTGGGTCAGCTGTTCGGTGTCTAAATCTTTATTAGTGATCAGAGTGTGCAACAAATTTAACAAGTTGCTGTGTTGTGTTTTTTTCTCTCAGGGAAGAAATGAATATATATATGAATCCACATAAATATCATGCAGTGTCATTGTTTTTGTCCATTTTAAACAAATAAATAACTTCCAAAACTATTAAATGCATTTGCATTTTTCTAATCAATGCTGAAGCAGGACAAAAAATGAGATTTTTGCATTGAACATGAATGCAATCATTGTGTAAGTATTTGTTATCTGCCATACAGTTATACCTTTTACCAGCACCTTGCATAGTGAGTCAGCACTACCAACATGTGCTTGTCCTAATCCTACACTACTGAAGACAACAGAACTTAACTGAGGCCTAAAAGAAGATGAAGAACCATTTGGAAAATTTCATTGTGAAGCTACCATTAACATTGCTCTCCTTCTTTTTTCATTATAATATTAGCTTGAATTCACTGTGGGCTTTTCTTTTTACTTCTAAATTGCTTTCCAGCAGAGCAATTCCCAAACTTTGGTCTTTGTAATTCACACTGCCATGGAAAGTGGTCTAGCTGACTCATGAAGTTTAAAAGAATAATTTGCTAACTGCCAGTCTCACAGCCCATGTTGATCTTACAAGAAAGATGGGTCTTTGAAAATTCTGTGATTGGAAAGCCTGTGAGCTGCTACATTAAAAGGCAGGAATAAGAAAAATGTATAGAGCAACAGGTTAAAAATTTCAATATATCAAGCAATCCTTTCATTTCTTACTCAAAACCAACAACTGGTCAAGAACCTCTCAGGTGCCTGTAATAACATTCCTGATTACACTGATGGGTATCTTAAGAATAAAAATCATTGATGTCTTTTTGCAGGGAGGGAAGTAGGGATGAGAAGGAGGAGGGAGAACTTCTGTGTAACCTAACAGCAATTTTTTCTATCTCAAAATAATTTTTTCTTTCTTCAATTCTGCATCTGAGAAATGGCATTTTATCATTTCAGTGTGTCATATTGTTAGATTGTGCAATGTTGTTATGCATTGAAATGTCAGTTTCACCCAAAAATTGAAAGTTATGCCACACACAGATTTTCAACTAATAAGGTGGCTATTAGTTCATACAGCAGATTCCAACGCAATATGAAGAGATGAGCTTGTCTGAGTACTATTGTATATTATTCACATATCTCAAAATACACCTAGTTTGCCTTCATAGGTTTGCTGTTTGTTGAAGTTGCTTTCAACACTTCCTAGATTAAAAATTTTTAAAGTCTTTTTTTCATTAAAAATACAGATGTAATATGTTTTTTTACTTAATCTATTAAAAATACTTTGTCTTTGTTCAGAATAAATGAGGGTGCTTTTTCCATGGTTGAGTTGTTATATATTTCATAGCCTATTAAACAGGAATAAGTGTTGCTCCTTAATATTTATTTCCTGGTGCTGCTTAATAAATATAAAAGGTGACATTGTGTGATTGTGTGTCATTCGTTTCTGTGTATGCTGGAAATGAGACCTGAACATGGAAAATCCTTTCCCTGGCAGCCTCCTTCATCCTTTTTCCTTTTGCTGGGGCTAAGCTGTATAAAGGCACATCAGGAACTGGGGCAGCCCTGACCATTTGTCACTCTAATGTTCAGAGTCAAGGATTAAATAAATCTGTGGCAGTTCTGTTAAAAGGGAGTATGTAAAGCATGAAGGTTTCAGCTGTATTTCTTCATTTTCTTAACACTTTCTAAATTCATACAGAGAATTACATGACTAATAAAGCTGCACCACTCCTCATAGTTAGACTCAGTGCAAAGAATCTAATTTGGTCTAGACTTTTGAATAAACTGTAAGATTTTTTAATGCCTATGAAAATAACTGTGCAACTTGTAAAAATTATTTTGGTTATGGAAAACTAAACCAATCCCAGAATCTCAAAAATCTATCTTTCAGTGCTGCAATACAGAGAGAAGGGAGAGAGGATGGAGATTGTAATACAGCCCAAACCATGGGTAAAAAGCTATATATCTTCCCTTCTGCAAGGTGATTAAAGCCTTGTATTTTCACCTTGCCTTTGTAACTTGTTTTTCACTGTCTTTCTTTTCCCTAAGTACTGCACTCTTTTGTTGCATAGAGGAAATTAATTAATTTCCTTAGGATAGTAGATGTGAATTGAAATAGGATGGTTTGGTGTATCTGAGTTCCTTTAGCAATAGAAAGTGTCTTGGTTTCTGTCTTATATCAGAGAAAACAGTTTCGTTTCTCGGTTTGTTGTTTTTTTTTTCCACAAACTTTCATCACTTCTTTTTGGGGGTGGCAGCAGTGGGAGTGGGTTCAGTGAGAAAGAACATAAGAACTACTAATTACATGGGGTATACCTTAGTGCTTTAGAATGCTGTGTTGCAGAAACACAAATCTACTCTGTTCTGATTTGATTTTATTTTTGCCTGGAAGGAGACATGCATGATAAAAGGTTAAATACACATACTACCAATACAGTTGGATCTCTTCACTCTTGTAGAGAGCAACCCAGGGAGATCAGTCAGTAGAACTGGCACCTTCTGCTGAGGATATTTTCAAAATCATATACATAATGCATATATATATTTTGACTGAGGCCACTTAAAACTGTGCTTGTTTGAAAATACAGGTAAGATTCTGAAGGTTAGATTTGGAAAAAGACTTTCTACACAAATGTCAGAACCCCTATTATATTGCATTGCCCTTCCATGCATGTTTCGTCTGAAATTTTTGGATGGATAACTGCTTTAATTTTATACCACCTCTTTTTTTTTTCTTTTTTTTTTTTTCTTTTTGCATTGAAGTGACAGTGTCTACTCACAGGTTATTCAGTATTGTTTATCAGTTTTGCACATTGCAACCCTGTACAGAGATGCAAAATACGGACTTTCATAACTTATTTTGTTACACCTGAGTTTCAACCTATTGTGTTATTTTATCTGAAAGAAGGCTGTACTGAGCTTTGCATGGAGTGGGATAATACTGAAAATGAACAAAGGACTGCAGTTTGTTTCTTTGCTGCTTAGCCTTCAGTCAGAGCTCATGGGGGGAAGAAAAGCAATTGCTCTTTTACAGACATTCTATGGAAGCTTTGGTTTGTTTTACATTGGAATGAAATGTCAGCAGTCTGGAATCTCTGGCAAAGGCAAATGGTCTGTTTTGGCTCATCTGTCTGATGGAGATCCCGAGCACCAGATGGGTGGCTGGGCATCCAGGGAGCTGGAGCACAAGCTCAAGCTACTCTACCTGCCGGCAGGGCAGTTGGAGCACAGAGCAGTGGCAAATCAAACAGCCAGCAAAAGTATAAAGCATCTGTCCAGGGGAGAATGGTAGAGGCTGTCAGGAAGCTGGGAGCAGGACAGCAGGCATACTGGGTAGGAGCCAGCCGTGCTTTTGGCCAGCTGGCCAGAATCCCTCCTTACTGGCTTGGTATCTCACCAGACGATTGCTTGTCATCCCACTAAAAATCATGAGGCTATCCTTGCAGTTTAGGAAAATTGGGGGCAAAAAGGTCTTAATGTGGTTGATTTATTGTTCCTGAAGGGCTGAACAGGGTATTTTCTAGCTTTTTCTCACTACTACAAAATCTGGAAATTTGCTAACTCTTTAAAAATGGCAATTAAGAGAGTGATGTAGGACCATAACCACAACTTTGAGGAATTGTCTGCATTTTAAGACCTGTAGAACTGAGCAGCTGTAAATAAATTATAGATAAGTCACTTCATTTTGAGAATCTAACTGCAAAATAGCTTGCCACAGTTAATGGCTTAAAATCACTTGTCTTTCCAAGTACTTTCTGCTTGTAAATTCTGAATATGGACTGAATGTAAATTTGTAACTCTGCAGAGGAAACAGAAAATAGAAACTTTCTTAAAAATTGATACAATATTTTCATATTTCTGTTCTTTGTTTGGACAACTTTGCTTTCTGGAAATACCTAAAATCATTGTTTGGTCATTATTTGTGGGTGGTAGCTTTTTTAATTAGACCTAATGGATAGAGTGAAGAAAAAAAGCTTAAAATCCCTCCTTGAGATCTAAAATGGAATCAATAACCTTTAAAGGTAAATACAATTTTAAATCCATTATGCAGCATGATTCAGGGTAAGCATTTATTGACTAGTCAGCAGTCCATATTCAGCTGCTTGAACATTTATGGAGAACACACTCAAAAAGCTGCTGTCATGTTTTAAGCCCAGCTGGTAACGCAGAAGCACACAGCCACTCACTCACTCCCCCCAACAATTCCTCCTGCGGCTCCCAGAGGAATGGGGAGGAGAATCAAAACAATGTAACTCCCACAGGTTGAGATAAGAACAGTCCAGTAACTAAGGTGTAACAAAACCACTACTGCTACCACCAATAATAATAATGATAAGGGAAATAACAAGGGAAGAGAATACAACTGCTCACCACCTGTTGACAGATACTCAGACCGACCTGAGCAGCAGTCTAGCCCTTCGGGGTAACTGCCCCCAGGTTTTCATCCTGGGCATGATGTGCTGTGCTATGGAATACCTCTTTGGCTAGTTTGGGTCAAGTATCCTGTCTCTGCTTCATTGCAACTTCCCCTCCTCCCTGGCAGAGCATGAGATTCAGAAAGTCCTTGGTCAGAGGAAACATTACTTAGCAACAACTAAAAACATTGGTGTTATCAGCGCTGTTCCCAGGCTGAAAGTCAAAATCACAGCACTGCACCAGCTACTAAGAAGGGGAAAAATGACTGCTACTGCTGAACCCAGGACAGTATCCACCCCTTATTCCATACCATTCATGTCATGTCCAGATCCCACATTTTTCAATATACTATCATTCTTGTCTCAGATGTATATATATGTAACTCCACACACACACAAAGAGAGAGGTCTTTCCTTAGTGCATGGACCAATCCGTATAAAGCTGCTGAGTCCACCCAGTCCGTGATTTTGGGCTCCATCTCTTGTAACAGTCTTTCATAGCAGGAGGGATGGTGTGCAGTATTGGATTGTTACAGTATTGGATTGTTGCCTGCTGATGCCGCAAAACTTGTCTGGTTACTGCTGAGCTTGTCTGGTTTCATCAAAGTTCATTCTTTGTTAGGATGATGGCTGGAGGGAAGTCAGGGCTAGTCACAATAGGGTTCTTTTGCCGCTTCCTCCAAATCAGGCTGATTTCAGCCTCCAGTACATTCAACTCTTGGGATCCTCCTGTCACTCCAGAAATATAAATTGATTCCACCCCTTGACAGCTTGATGGCATTGGGGTACCCTGTGCACCACTATCTACTAGAGCCAGGCCATCTGATCCACACAGTCCAGTAAATCTGATTGTCCCCTACCTCCACCTGGCTGGAGGCCGGGCCCTTCTAATAGTGATCACAACATTGGTCACTTACATCTTGTAGAGAGGGATTAGTCTTCTTTATCACAGGAGCTGGAGTAAAATCAGCTCTTCCAGTCCATCTGGGAACCTGCTCAACAGAGACTGAAGCTACAGCTTTCATGGGATGATCCTCCTTGACCTTTGTTCTTGTCTTCAATTCACGCACCAATTTCTCCAGAGCTGAAGTATGTTTTCCATTCCACTTTCTCATGTCTTCTCCATGATCCCCACAGGTAAAAACATAGGATGGCCCGTGGTATGTACCTCCTATATCTTCTCTCTCGAGCAGTGGGATGCCTTTTTTTAATAGCTGAGATGTGGGTTGGTATATGTAGGGTGCTGGATAGATCAGATAGTTCTTCTCCCAATTGTTTGAACACCTGAGACAGTTTTTCCACAGCTAAGATGATGGAAGGTGTGAGATAGTCTTTGAACATTCGGAGTTGATAAATCGTTTCATTCACTGTTAGTGGTACTATGTCATTCCAGGTTATTGCTGCCATTGAGTGGGCATATGATGATGGTGCACTCCAAGTAAATTTCCACCACATGGGTCATGTACATTCGACTTCATATGGATCTATGGATGCATCCCCAACATCTTGCCTGCAATCACCTTTACAATGGCTGATTCCCTCAGAGACTGGATGCCTTTCTCTAGCGTGGTCCGCTTGGCCAAACGACTCATAACATTGTCTTTGTATGGAAACCTTTCTTTCACAGCAGCCAAGAGCTGCCTCCAAAGGCTGAGGGACTGTTTCTCTTTTGTAATTGTTTCATCAATTTCCCCTTCTCTAGCAAGTGACCCCAGCTGTTTGGCTTCCCTACCTTCTACTTCATGACCGTCAGCCCCATTGTCCCAACATCGGAGCAATCAGGTGATGATGTGCTCCCCTGTTTGATGGGTAAAGTCTTTTTGTATATTCCATAGCTTGGCTGAGATCCAGGGTCAAGAAGTCACCTCTTCCTCTGATTCACGTAATTATAACTCTTGATCAGATGCTGCTCTGTGTAGTAAGTGTATTGGTTCTTCATCTTTCTTCACTGTACAAGTTGCTTTTTGTGCCTTTTTTGTTTTTCCCCTTGCATACAGGGGCAACTGATACTGGCACGAATTGGTCCTCTGGTTTACCTGCAGTGATTATCAGTGTAGTTGGAATGGCTGCAGTATCTGTTGTTGGGGTTGGTGCAGATGCTGTGATTGGGGTTTGAGTAGCACCAACAGCTGTGCTGTCTGTTGCTGTCAGGGTATGGGAAGCTGCTGTACTTGTTGCTGAGGTTGGTGTAGTTGCTGTGTTTGGAATGGATTAGCTGTGTTGTCTGTTGTAGTCAGAGTTCGAATAGCTACTGTACTTGTCACTAGGGTTGGTGTAGCTGCTGTATTTGGAGTTGGAGTAGCTGTGTTGCCTGTTGCTTTGCCATCAGATCCAGAGACATTTTTTTCCCTTTTAAGGTGCTTGACAGTGTTGAACAGGGCTCTGTAGCTATAGGCCAAGCCCCAGCACATTGCCATGATTTGTCCTTCTCTGGCATGACCAGGATGACAACACACGTCATTTAAGTGTTTTACTAATTTTTCTGAATTTTGCACTTGTTCAGTGGTGAAGTTCCAAAGCACTGGAGCAGCCCATTGGCCTAGGTACTTGCCCATACTATTCCTCACACCCTGCCACTCATGACTGTCCAGCCTCAGGGAAATTCTCTTAGTCCTCCTATATGATCATCTAACCCTAGACAAGACCCAAACCCAACTCTGCTTAACCTTCTAAATCAGACAAAATGGTCATGGGTAAAACACACTCTGTATGTGTGCCAACATGGTGATCCCCATCACAACCAGCAATCAGGTCTCAAGGGTATCCAAAGGCCATTCAAAACTTTCAGAACTCTCAAATGATGCTGTAAATAGCCTGGTAGGGGACCTGGGAACTTAAGGGAATGTCTTCTTCATAGGCTGACCACCAGAGGAGGAAATAAAATATGTGTAATAGCTAAACACTTCCATTATATACCTCCCAAAGGATAGAGGTGGTGACCATATGGGGAACACAAGCCAGATCAATTTCAAGATCAATGATTCTATTGTATTTAACATAAAGTACAGCAAAACAAGAAACTTACACAAGCCCCCAGACAATAAACACTAAAACAGCAAATATTGGCTGTAAGTAAGGTATAACATACTGAAACTGTGAGATCGAAAGCAACAACTTTGAGAACCAATTAATCAGAATCGTGATGAGTGACTATTAATCTGAAACAATGAATGCTTATGCTTATCACAAATACGATTGGACACACTCCGGTCAGATCTGTCGTTATCTCAACCCTTCATGCTCCATGTTGGGCGCCAAAAAGAACTGTCGTGATTTAAGCCCAGCTGGTAACTCAGAATTGTGCAGCCGCTCGCTCACTCTCCCCAGTTCCCCCACTCCGCTCCCAGAGGCATGGGGAGGAGAATCAAAAGAATGTAACTCCTATGGATTGAGATAAGAACAGTCCAATAACTAACGTATAACCCAAAACCGCTACTGCTTCCATCAATAATAATAGTGATAAAGGAAATAAAAAGGAAAGAGAATACAACTGCTCACCACTGGCTGACCGATAACTTGCCCGACTGGGCAGTGATCTAGCCCTTCCGGGTAACTGCCCCCAGTTTTACATCCTGGGCATGACGTGCTGTGGTATGGAATACCTCTTTGGTCAGTGTGGGTCAGGTGTCCTGTCTCTGCTTCCTCCTGGCTTCCCCTCCTCCCTGGCAGAGCATGAGACTCACAAAGTCCTTGGTCAGAGTAAATGATACTTAGCAACAACTAAAAACATTAGTGTTATCAGTGCTGTTCCCAGGCTGAAAGTCAAAACCACAGCACTGCACCAGCTACAAAGAGGGAGAAAAATGACTACTACTGCTGACCCCAAGATAGCTGCAAACTCAGCGGAAGTGAATTCACATCTACTTCCTATCTGCAAAATGGTTTTGGTAGTACTTGGAAATTTCCGTTTGTGGGTTTTCTTATAACATTAGATTCAAATTCATCCTAATGCCTGGACACTGCAGCTACAGCTCTTCTTTGATCAGGTAGAGTGAGGCAGATGGAGATTTCTTTTGAGTGTAGAACCCAAATCTTAGACAGCTTTGTCAAGTTTAATCACTCTGTACCCTACCTACTTCATAACTAATACTTATGGCTTTAGAATAACTGCTTTCTCTATCCTTGCTGCAGAACGGAATATAAAGTTATATGGTGGTTCATTCTTCACATGAAACAGGAAAAAAATCTAATCCCATTAAAATCTGGAGCCCTGCAAGGTCAGTCACTTGCAGCTGACTATTCAAAACAAGTCCACTGCTCCAGCATGGATGATGCTAATCTTTGTGTCCAGTTTGGTAAATATTCTAGTCTGATCAGAGCCATCTGCCAGAATGATTGGCGCGGGCAGCAAAACAGCCTTGGTTGCTTTGTCTCTACCAGAGCCTTGGAAAGTTAACTTCCCTGGTGTCAAGGGAAGCTGTGGCAGAAGTAGATATTATTTAACTGACAAGGGGAAATGTCCCAGTCATAGTTTGTGTGCAGGACCAGCAGTCAGGAACAGAGCTGACTTCCCAGGGTTTATATTTTGACTTTTCCTTCACCTTCTTTTCCAGCTGACCTCTTATCTTTAGGATAGTTATATTGTGCTTTGAGTTCAGTCGTGAAGAAAAAAGCTGATTGTCATATGAATAATTGTTACATAATTGAGTTACACTGTTGAGTATATGACTGAGTTAGGTTTTGTCCATATGACTCCATTAGGACAGAAATGATTGCCACGTATTCGACCTGTTAGGTTGCTAATGGCAGTGCTGTAATAGTTGAGAAATTACAGTGTGATTTATTCACCGTATGTATATTTTAGACTAATGTAGTAAGAAATAATTTCTACTGTTGCAGGTAGAAGAGGTATCCTGGATAAATGTACTTTTAAGTCTTTGAAAACATCTGATTCTAATCAAGAAAAAATATTAATTGTGCTGGAAATAGTTTATGTCTTATTAACTTGCAAATGAAATATATTAGCCTTCCCTTTGTTACTAGCATAAATGGTATACTGATTTTAGTTACAAAGAAGTGGCACAGCAATGCTCAAAATTTTATAGGATGTTTTAAATAATATGTTGAAGGCAAAATGCATCATATATAAATATATTGTATCAGGAGAGGCATTTCTGCCAATTATCTTTTCTTGGGATCCTTTAATTTTGCAATTCTCTACTGAACCCCACATAACGCCTGAGTCACCACTGTAGCTGTGCAGCCAGAATGCTACTGAAGAGTTTGTGATCCATATGCTTGCATCCCTCTTACGTGTATAGATTTCACATTGAATAGTCTATGACCACTTGGCAGCCAGCTATGGCAGAGTATTCCATCTGTACTCAAGTGCATGCCTCCATACCATGGATACTGTGCAACTGTGCTATACAATAATTAATTCATGTAACAGTAATCATACAATCATAGGCTGATTTGGGTTGAAAGGGCTATTGATACGGCTATTTTCCTGCAAAAGAATGGTGTCTGTCCTGACGAATATACAATCATTTAAGGCTTACTAGAACATGTTTGATGTCGCAAATTCAGGCTGTTCAAGCAAATTAATTGCAGACTTTACAACACTTATGATAATAATGGAAGGCAAAAATTACTGTGTTTGAATATAGCTTTTGCAATATTTTCATACATAACATGCATTAGGTATTATCCATTGCATTAAAAAGTACTCCTGTTTTGTATGGGATCAGAGGCATGACCTTTGCCTTGTAATACAGCTACAAAGCATACTTATTACATTATGGCTGAACTGATATTTTTCTTTTCTTTAATATATTATTTAAATATGTGTCCTGGGTTCAGCAGTATCAGTCATTTTTCCCCTTCTTAGTAGCTGGTGCAGTGCTGTGATTTTGACTTTCAGCCTGGGAACAGCACTGATAACACTAATGTTTTTAGTTGTTGCTAAGTAACGTTTACTCTAACCGAGGACTTTGTGAGTCTCATGCTCTGCCAGGGAGGAGGGGAAGCCAGGAGGAAGCAGAGAAAGGGCACCTGACCCAAACTAGCCAAAGAGGTATTCCATACCACAGCATGTCTTGCCCACTATATAAACTGGGAGCAGTTACCCGGAAGGGCTAGATCACTGCTCCGTCGGGCAGGGTATCAGTCGGCGGGTGGTGAGCAGTTGTATTCTCTTCCCTTTTTATTTCCCTTATCATTATTATTATTGATGGTAGCAGTAGGGGTTTGTGTTATACTGGACTGTTCTTATCTCAATCCATAGGAGTTACATTGTTTTGATTCTCCTCTCCATCCCTCTGGGAGCGGGGTGGGGGAAGGAAGGGTTGGGGGCGGGAGTGAGAGAACAGCTGCGTGGTTTTTTGAGTTATGTCTGGGCTTAAACCAGTTCTTTTTGGTGCCCAAGTGGGGCACAAAGGTTTGAGACAACGACAGATCTGACCGGAGTGTGTCTAATCGTATTTGTGATAAGCATTCATTGTTTCAGATTAATAGTCACTCATCACGATGCTGATTTATTGGTTCTCAAAGTTGTTGCTTTCAATCTCACAGTTTCAGCAGCTCGTATCTTACTTACAGCCAGTATTTGCTGTGTTAGTGTTTAACAGCTGGGGGCCTTGGGTTAAGGTTCTTGTTTCATTGTACCCTATGATAATGACTGTAATATAATAGAATCATTGATCATGAAACTGACCTGACTTGCATTCCCAGTGTGGTCACCACCTCTACACTTTGGGAGCTATATAATGGAAGTGTATATCGATTACACATCTTTTTTCCCCTCCTTGGGTGGTCAGCCTATGAGGGAGACATTCCCACACACCCTAGTGGCAAGTACAGCACCTACTCAGACTCTGGCTACAACAGATAATGCAGCTACTCCAACTCCAAGCACAGCAGCTACACCAACTCCAGCTACAAGTACAGCAGCTACTCAAACTCCGACTGCAAGAGACAGTGCAGCTGCTCCAGCTGCAGTGACAAGTGCAGAAGCACCATTTGAGATTTCTGAAAGTTTTGAATGGCCTTTGGGTACCCTTGTGACCTGATTGCTAATTGTATTGGGGATCACCATGTTGGCACACATACAGAGTGTGTTTTACCCACAACCATTTAGTCTGATCTCGAAAGTTAAGAGGAGTCATGTTTGGGTCTTGCCTAGGGTTAGGTGATGACAATATGGGAGGACAAAGAGGTTTTCCCCAAGGCTGGACAGTCATGAGTGGCAGGGTGTGTGGGACAGTATGGACAAGTACCTAGACCAGTGGGCCCCTCCAATGCTTTGGAAGTGGTGGAGATGGAAGGCAGCTATATGGAGTCCCCTATGACAAGTTGCAGAAACTGCTAAATGGGAGGGTGAATTACGTTGATCCTGGTGGGCCCATGACACTTAAGGCCATCAGGGCAGAGGTGCAACATACAGATGGACTCATGATCGAGGGGTGGACTTAGCAATGGACACTGTTGTCTAGGTTATTCATGACTGAAATGTGCTGCAAGCCAAGTGATTAAAGCCTCTCTGGTATGGAGGACGATGGCTGAAGTACAAATATGGGGAGGCCTGGCAGACTGACTACATCACACTCTCCTGCTCTGAAAGACTGTTACAAGAGATGGAGCCCAACATCATAGACCGGATGGACTCAGCAGCTTTATACGGATTGGTCCATGCACTAAGGAATGATCTCTCTCTTTGTGTGTGTGTGTATGTATATATATGTATATATATGAGATAAGAGCTATGGTATATCAAAAATGTGGGATCTGAGCATGATGTAAATGGCATGGGATAAGGGGTGGATGCTCTCCTGGGTTCAGCAGTAGCAGTCATTTTCCTCCTTCTTAGTAGCTGGTGCAGTGCTGTGGTTTTGACTTTCAGCCTGGGAACAGCACTGATAACACCAATGTTTTTAGTTGTTGCTAAGTAATGTTTCCTCTGACCAAGGACTTTCTGAATCTCACGCTATGCCAGGGAGGAGGGGAAGCTGGGAGGAAGCAGAGACAGGACACCTGACCCAAACTAGCCAAAGGGGTATTCCATAGCACAGCATGTCATGCCCACTATATAAACTGGGGGCAGTTGCCTGGAAAGGCTAGATCACTGATTGGGTGAGGCTGGGTGTCGGTTGGCGAGTGGTGAGCAGTTGTATTCTCTTCCCTTGTTATTTCCCTTATTGTTATTATTATCGGTGGTAGCAGCAGTGATTTGTGTTATACCTTAGTTACAGGACTGTTCTTATCTCAACCCATGGGAGTTACATTTTTTTGATTCTCCTCCCCATCCCTCAGGGAGCGGGGTGGGGGAGGAAGGGGGGAAGTAAGAGAACAGCTGCGTGGTTTTCTGAGTTACAGCTGGGCTTAAACCATGACAATGTGAATGATACTCATCATTCTGAAACTTGCATCAAAATGAAGAAAAAAGCCCAGTTAGTATTTAAAGCTGAAGTCACCAAAACTCTGCAAAGTCTGTGATCTTTGCATCATTAACTGTGAAAGTTTTCTAATCTTGAGGTTATTTTTGACATGATCCTTGTGTGTGGGGCTATTGAATTTTTTTGACATGATTAAAGAACATGTTTTTAAGATATGTTCTTCATGCTGTTTTTAATCAGGTTATTTGCTTGTTGATTGTAGTGACACAAGCAGCAGTTTGACTAAAACATTTTTTATTGACTTTGTTCATCTGTGAATTTCTTTCAGTAGTGTACATGCCTTATTTAATAATCAGGAAGCACTAGAGTAGTTTTACAGTGCTCTGATTAATTCATCAAGGACAGTAACCCATAATGGAGACCTAATGGAGCACTGAGAACAGTTTTGCACAGCATATGGGTAAGTTGAGCAGAAATCATGAGCATCCATCAGTTCTAAGTATCTGATCGTTAGAGAACATCTCATGATTTCAAGGGTATCACAACTTCTAATCTCCGTTGCATTTTTTGTGTTACCGCATGTAAAGATAATCTATTTTATGGAAAACTGTAAATCAAGACCCATTCTCTTCTTCAGTATGACAGGAACATTACTGTATGGATGATTATATGATGGGGTGCAACCCACAGGCAGAGGTTTCTTAAAGAGGTTTCTGCTTCCATATGATGGTACGGGGCAATAGCTTTTCATGTGCTTCCTGAATGTGGGAATGCCAAAGTGGAAATGCCAATTTAGCAGAAGAAAAGGTGCTGCAGGGGCAGTACAAGGTATTCCATGGCACATGACTCAGAAAGTTAAGAAGCCAAAAGGACACCTCACTTAGCTGTCCTTCCTGGTAAGGAAACAAAAATATGAAGGCCAGTACAAAGTCAAGTAAATGTATACACATGTGGAGTTTATGCTGTGTATATTATTTTAATCTATCAAATATCTGTTTTAAGGTAAAAAGGGGAAAAAAACACAGCATTCCAGGTGTAGTTTATACGTCCGCAGAGACAGTACAAGACATGTACAACACCTATAAATCTGAGTGACACTTATGCCTTTAATTTTTTGCATATTGAAAGGCATGTAAAAAAAAAAGCATAAAGTTGAAACTGGAATTTGGCCAGGAACACGAGTCAATGATACTTCTGAAATATGATGCATTTTTGCTGTCATTTTATTTTAATGCAGATATAGAACTAGCTGCAGTATTTCTAAACTTTAACTTAAGCTCCTTTTTCGGCGGAAGTACAGTATTTCTAAAAGCAGCTACTAGATTTAATTGTGTTCATTAAAGTAAGATTCAGAACTATAACTCTAAGAGTTATTATGAAATTCTTCAACTTTTTTACATTTGGTTTTATGACACAATTAAACATTAGCTGTGAAGTTTATTGCTATCCCATGTAATGTTTTAGTCATTTTCAAAACAAGCTTATAATTAATGTGTGAAGTAAAGACATATGAAGTAGATGAACAAAAATGCAACACAGTACCTATAAATCTGAAGGTGTTTACCATCTTCAAGCATATCTGTGCTATTCCTCTAGTTAGATGTATATGTGTTGGTTTTAGGATATATTGAACACAATTACTCACTCATATAATGCACAAAATAGCATAGTATCTGTAGTAGTAAAAAACCCATGTTTCCAAAGAAGATTTCATGACTATTAATATTTTAAGACATGGTAGTGTAGGTGTTTGCATGTTTTTACATATTAAATGGGAATATTTTTTTTATTATTAACTTAGCATGTAAATAGTTATGACTGTAAGAACCTACAAAGCTAGGTTTAGTGTTACTACCTTGTGCGGATATTCTCTCCTGTTAAATAATTTTGTTGGGCTTGGTCTACAGTGCGGTTTTTTCCTTGGGGTATTGTGGGGAGTGAAGGCGATAAGATTTGCATGAAGAACTGTTTGGGAATCAGCTCTGAGGCCTTGGTGCTTGACAAGCCCTGCGGCAGTGAGCTGGGACACTGAAGGACAGGGAAGGTCAAAAAACAAGCCTTGGGGGGCTGGGCCAGGATGTTGTTGTGGCAGGAGTCTCAGTTGGAGGCAGACTATGTGGGGGTTGCCAGAGGGTCTGAGACAGCGGGGTGAAGTTGTCAACGTGTGATCAGCATTGTTATTGGACTATTTACCTGGAGGTTTTTGCAGGGACCAATGAGATTGAACGTGGCATGTTTGTGCAGGCTGGGAAAGAACTGAACAAGGGGATAAAAAGGACTTGGTTGTAATAAAGTTGGATTTGAGTCTCCTCATCAGCTTGAGTCCATGTTGTGAAATGCCACAGGGTATCTGCTTGACTACCTGGGTTTTGTGTTGTTTTTTTGGTTGGTTGGTTGGTTTGTTTTGGTTTTTTTAATCATTTTTTTGTTTGAGGGTTTTGGTTTGTTTTGTTTTCCTGGTGCTAGCAAGGACTTTTAAAGCTCTAGCCTGATATCAACTTAGCTAAAATTGTACAACAAAGTTGCAGGTTAGAGGAGAAATTGATGACAGGCCAATGATCAATATGACTACCCACACTTTTAGTCCGTTTTCCTCAGTGCATAGCAGAGGTGTTAATGATAGCTTTCACATTTCTAGAGCTGCCTCATCCAATCCTCCTTTGCTTGCATATCAGTGTGACAATGGTTAGCATAGGGGAATGCTTTTAACTCCACTGAAACTCATGTGGCTTACTGTGAGGGCCTGTCTATATACAGCTTACTGCAGACCTGTCTTTCCATTCCTTCAAGTACTCACTGACTTAAGTTTCATCTTTTTTTTTTTCTTACCTTCCTCTTGCATTCACGGATTGTCACCTCGTTCAGTTATTGATCTCTCCTGTGCTACAAATTCAATCAACAGTGCCATCTCTGCCTTAAAACATTTCCATGGGGGAATCCTGAATCAATTGCTTTGAACTTAATGGATTTCTAAATTGAATTTAAAGGAAGGAATAAAATTCCATTTCTATTCTACCTGTTTTAGTTCTTCTGAGCTAAGAGGAGAAAGATAATTTACGTTGTCAAAAACAGTCAAACATGATGCTGAATGTACACAGACTGTGTTGTCAAGTGCATATGTTATATTTTAGAGTTTCTTCATCCTGATGTTCTGCCGCTACCTGTTCAAAGGTACAATATGCTTAGGAAATTTGGTAGCTTCTTTATTGAATTCTCAGCTATTGCTTCACAGTTCTGTTCAGAAGGTTGCACTGTATGTCTGAAGTTTTATAGCATGTGGCATGAGTATTTTCCCTCTTGGACACAGTAGAGTTTCTAGGTACAGGTACCTTCTCTTAGGCTTTCCCAAAGGGAAAATCCCAGATCACTGGATGTTTAAGGGAGATGGCCACTGGGGCACAGCAGGAAGCTTTCCAGTCTGTTAAATTCTGTTGAAAATAGTCCTGCTCATTATTCTTGTTAGCTTCTCATTTTCTGACATTCGAAAGAACTGTTTGTACTTCAGGCATATTCTGTGTTTTAACATGAGAGACGTGCATTTAAAGTGGCTGTCCAATGGGCTGAGATGTCATCTGCCAATATAAGAAAATACATATTTAAGATCCTTACTGTAAGCCCCTAGCCATTTTTACTGTTATCCATATTCAGCTTGGTTGTACAAAGGACCATCTAGTCTTTCAAGTTGAGGCATTTTCTCCTCATAAAAACAACTGTAAACGTTAGTTGTTTCACAAATTACACCTTGGTTTTTGTGAAGAAGGCAGACTGTGAGTTGGGGTTGTTCAGCCTGTAGAAGAGAGAGTCCCAGGGACACACTAGAGCAGGTTCCAGTGCCTAAAAGGGGCCTACAAGAAAGCTGGAGAGAGACATTTTATAAGAGCATGCAGTGACAGGACAAAGGGTAATGGTTTTTAACTGGAAGAGAGTAGATTTAGGTTAGATATTAGAAAGAAGTTCATTGTGATGGTGGTGAGACACTGGAACAGGTTGCCTAGACAGGTTCTGTCTGGCGCTTCCCTTGCAGTCTTCAAGGTCAAGTTGTATGGGGCTTTGGGCAACCTGGTCTAGTGAAAGGTGCTTTGACTATGACTGGGGAATTGGAACTAGATGTTCTTTAAGGTCCCTTCCAGCCCAAACAATCTATGGTTCTGTGATTCTATATGACTTTATTTAATTATGGCAAGTAACTATGTGGCAAAATTATATTTATATAGCAACTGCTGTATTGGGAGGCCAAAACACTTCCTTCTTTTTAATATTTCTTTTCACTGCCTTTATCATTTCTATGGAATGGATACCTGAAAGGACATGTTCTGGACTGGAGTGTGGAAGTGGCAGTAGCTTCCACAGCAATGGAAATCTTGTATCAAAATTCACCTGATTACCTTCTGGTGGTCACATTTATTGGTCTGCTTTGCTGGGGGCTAAGCCTGAGATTTTGTCTTTTATCTGTGGTACGTGGAAATCTGTAGGCCATGTTCAAAAGTTGTCAGTGATATTAAATTTTCAAAACTAGATACCACAGTTGTCTTGCAAAACATTTAGAGGTCTGTAAGATGAAGAAAGCTGAAAATCATTGCTTCATGAATGCAACTGCATGATATGAGGAGAAACCATTTTTATTTGAGTGGAGGGCACTGTGACTGATTTCTTTTTTTCCTGACAGAAATCACAGAATTATTTAGGTTGGAAAAGACCCTTAAAATCCAGTCCAGTTATTATCCTAACACTGCCAAGCCCACCACTAAACCATGTCCCTAAGCATCACATCTACAGTCTGTTAAATACCTTCAGGGAACATGATTCAACCACTTCCCTGTGCAGCCTGTTCCAATGCTTGATAACCCTTTCAGTAAAGAAATTTTTCCTAATATCCAGCCTAAATCTGCTGTGGTGCAACTTGGGGCCATTTCCTCTTCTCTTATCACTTGTTATGTGGGAGAAGAGACCCACCTCAGTACAACTTCTTTCAGGTAGCTGTACTCTACCAATAAGGTCTCTTCTGAGCCTCCTTTTCTTCAGGCTGAACAATCCCAGCAACCCTAGCCACTAGTCACAAGACTTGTTCTGAGCAAAGAGTACTTTATTCTGTGTGCCACAGCATAGCTTAACATATTTTATGTATCCTACATATTACCTGTAAACAGAAATGTAATTAATATGTTAATTCCAGTATAACACTGAATAGTAGATGAAGGGGAGAGATGCAATAAAGTGCAGGGTTTTTTTCATCTTGACCTTTATCTTGAGTTGACTGGCATCAATAAATACAGACAGAAAGGTGACAATAGTAAAATTTGAGATGCATCTATCAGAATAAACAATTGCAGTAGTAGTGTAGTATGTACTGAAAGTAATCAAGACCAGCATCTATAAAGTTTATGCGGTACTATCCCTGACAACGTAAAAGAGACAGGTTACTAAAAATTAAAGACAGATTTTTTTTTCTTCTGTACTTTGTTTTGCCAATAAGCGGTAATATCAGAAAAGTTACCTGAGAACTTTTTTATTCATAAGTTATGTCTGACAGTTATTCTTTGCAGTGTCTGATCACGTGGTGAGACAGTTCATGAAATAATGAGCTTTAAGTACATTATTGTAGACCCCACAAAAGTGGAGAATTAATTCTTGGATATTCAGAGTTATTATTAGGATGATATAGGTATAAAAAAACCCAATGCTATAACAATTCATTTAATGTAGTGAAGTCAGAAAAAAAGAATTCTCTATTGAAACTGGCAGAAAAATGGAGGGTGGGAAAAGAAGCTATAAGATATACCAGGAGTGGCAGCAGGTATACTTCGCTGGAGTAAGTACAGATTTAGATCAAATGCTTTTTATGGCATTGCTGATGCTTGCTGCAGATGCACACCTCTATAGAATTAAGACATCAGAAGGAATTTCTGTTCTTTTCATAATCTTAATTATTTAGTCTTCAGACTTCTCCCTTATTCCTCTTTATTCCTGCTTTTAAGTTCCTTTCTTTGCTTCCGAAAAATCCCCAGGCTCATTAGACAATCATGCACCATTTGCTTGCATCGTCAGTAGGTGCAATGGAAGCCAAAGATAGATGAGAAGTGAAGAGAGCATTTAGAATTGAATATAACCTTTTTGATACAGCATTGAATAAGCATCCAGTTGTTCATGGTCCAAAAACCTCTGTAGTTTTCTCAAAACTGTTCTTTTTAAGGCAGCTAAAACTGTAGAAAATAATATGGTAAACATCAACACTACTCTTCTTCACCAAGTTTTTTCCTGCCCTTCAATGTACCCCTCTCTCCACTCTTACCTCCCATCTGAAGATGTGGGGAATAAAGCCAACTTCCTGGTACTCTCATGAAGTGCAAGAAGATCATTGGGAGACAGCTGCTACCTCTAGGTCTTAAAAGGACAGAGGAAAACTGCAGAATGGAGCAAAATGCAGAATGGAGCATTTGCTGCCCTTCTTGTTTATGCTGCTGTCCTGGGTTCAGCAGTAGCAGTCATTTTTCTCCTTCTTGGTAGCTGGTGCAGTGCAGTGTTTTGACTTTCGGCCTGGGAACAGAACTGATAGCGATGTTTTGGTTTGGCCAAAGACTTTGTGAGCCTCATGCTCTGCCAAGGAGGGGGGGAAGCTGGGAGGAAGCAGAGACAGGACACCTGACCCAAGCTAGCCAAAGAGGTATTCCATACCACAGCACCTCATGCCCAGGATGTAACTGGGAGTTAGCTGGAAGGGCTGGGAGACTGCAGGGTTGGAGGAGGCATCGGTCAGAGCTTGGTCGGGCTGGGGGGGGCGAGTTATTGGTCAGCTGGTGGTGAGGTGTTGTATTCTCTTCCCTTGTTATTTCCTTTATCATTGTTATTATTGGTGGTAGCAGTAGTGATTTGTGTTATACCTTAGTTACTAAACTGTTCTTATCTCAACCTGTGGGAGTTGCATTCTTTTCGATTCTCCACTCTGTGCTTCCGGGAGTAGGGGGAGGGCAAGAAGGGGGGGAAAGTGAGTGAACAAGCTGTCTGGCTAGGGTTTGAACCACGACAACTGCCCTTCTTTTTTTTTGTTGATACTATTTCTCTGATTATTTGCAAAGGATGTTTTTTATGAAAACAGTTACTGCTTCTGGGGTTTTTGTTTTCCAGTTATAGCTCTAGAACTCCTGATGAGCCAAAATCTTCCTAGCCGTTCCTAGTAATTCATTCTGTTGTTCATGTTTAAAATTATTTTAATTGTCTAATTGACATTTAATAACCTAAACTTTAGTCTTGTGTTCTGGGTTTTCATGAGTTGTGTATACTCAGTTTTGCTCTCACTTTCCTTCTGGTCTTTCTTTTCCCCATGTGTAGGATGAGAAAGCACATTTTAATGTGCTGAAAAATTGTGTTTCCTTTTAAAACCATTGAAGTATCTTCAGCTACTAACTGAATTAATTTCTTTTAATAATATTCTTTTAAAACACATCATATCTGAAAGTCAGTTTATTAATGGAGTAATTATGTAATATTGGTAGTTTGGTCATTATTAAGTAGTTTGGTCATTATTAAGTAACATATAGTTTGGTTATAGGTGAATAAAAAAGAAAGGGAAATACTGGAAGAGGTTATCTTTCCAAAGCCAACTGACAAGAATAACAAGCTCTGCCCAAAGGAGGCTGCCTGAGGAAGAGTAGCGTGCCACAAAGCATGCCTATATTTTCTAGTTATTTATTTCAGCCTAATTGTTCTGGTAACATATTGTGTGTGCATCCCGTTGGGATAAAAACAATTCGTAGGCTTTTCTTGATTGTCAACAAATAAATATCAGAAAAAGAAAGACATCATAAACCCAAGCAAATGAGCAAATGTCATTTATTGAAATAATGTATTTTAATTTCCTGGTGATTTTTTACTGCTCTTGTTCCAGATTATGCATCAAAGCAGTAATCAAACTGGTGGGACACAGCAGTCCACTAATCAGTTGTGCAGAGGTGACTGTAGGGAAAAGTCAGGCTGTGGCTGGAGCCCATGCTGGTGCTGGGAACCACTGTCCATTTGCCCAGCTCACATGCTTGCGGGTCACCATCACTTCATTATGCCCCTGAGTCTCAAAAGGCTTCCAATAACACAGAAGGAAGGTTTGCAAAAGCCATCTTCTGTCTGAGCTGAGGAGTGGTGCTGCTTACAGTCCTGTGCCAACTGGCGCTAATTTTGCCATTGTGTGCTGCTTCTCTGCTGCTTCAGAGCTAGATAAGCTAATCCTTTGATTTAGAGTGAGGTATTTGGTTTTAGACTAAAAGTGCATAGAGAAGGAATCTTACCCAATTAATATGACTCTTGGCTAGGAGGCAGCAGTACCAGTCCATGGCCTGTACCTCCCTCCCTCCTGCTGACTGCCTACTTTTGTCTGGTCTGGCACTGCACAGTGAGAATGTTACCAGCCCGAAGATCAAACTGGTCATTGCACACTGAACTTGGACATTATCCCATCTATGTTGCCATGACCATTCTTTGACACAAGGGGTATTTGTTGTTATAAAAAAAAAAAAAAGTAATAACTATAAGGGTCTAAGAGCATTGATTTTTAGTTGAATGAGTTAGTGGAAGGTGGAAGAATAATGGTGTATCTAGTGAAATATACTGAAAGCTGTCATGTAGTGGTTAAGACCACTGTCATTTCACTACCTGTAATAGCAATTGCAGTCTGTAATCATTATCTCAGCAGAATAATTCATTTGTTACTCAGTCTAATTTTTTATTGGTCATAAACTTTACCATAAACTAGCACTCTAAAAGCATCTAGGAGAAAGATATTGTTGTCAGTTGCTGAGCAACTTACTATTAAATTCAAATAACCAGTGAAAGCAAAAAAGGAATGATAAAGTATGTTTACTAAATGAGAGTAAGAAAGGTGCTTATTAAAGGCTATGACTATCATACTTGATCAAATTTTCTTAGGAGAAGACTGCCTTAGTCATACTGAAGTGAATCAATTAAAGTAAAAAGAGTAATTCTGAATTGAAATTAGTGCAAGGATTTAATTCTTAAATATTTACCTGTCAATATTTCTACCACTGCAGCTGTTCACATATTGTCTGGAATTCCCTTTTCCCATTTTTGTGATTTTTAAATGTATGGAAAATAAAAAAGTGACATTTGTCCTGTAGTCCAAAACATGTTTCAGATTCTACTGCTTATAATGATTTTAAAGAGATATCAGAATATACTAATCTGAGTTTTAAAAGCAGCAGGTGAAAATAAGAAGAGTAGAATGAACGCATTGCAGCATCTATCATGGGCATCTGTATGCAAATCTAGAGTTACTACATAGAATAATATATTGGTATCAAAATGGAGGTACAAAGAAGTATTCTTACCTTCTAGAGCTGACTGTAGAAAGAGAAGGTTCCTTTAATACAGATAAAGGTATTCAAATGAATCTTTCAATATATTTAGTCTTAATATAGAAACTTGATTTCAACACAGCATTTGGTACTTAATCATCTCTCATAGTGATTTGGAGCTCAGGAGCAAGATGCATTTTATACAAATTCCAAGTTTCATTTTACATTATTAAAGATGACAATATTTATTTTTTTTTTAATGTTGGGAAAGCTTTTCCTGGCAAGACCCTTTCTAAAGCTTCTGCTTGTTTTTGTTTTGTTTTGCTTTTTTTTTTTTTTAGTTTTAAGCTGCTGCATGAATGTCCAAGATATCTGTGTTGGAGCAGATATATCTCTAGCTTTATTATCTGTAGGCATCCTTTTAATCTACAGATCCACTGAGTTGCACCCTTCCCAGTACTAGAAACATTGTGAATCACTTTTATTCTGTGACTAATATCGGTTCCAAAAGTCTTAGTATCTGATAGGCAGTCTGGGTTTGATTTATGCCAAAATTTATGGCATGGTATAAGCCTGGGGTTTGCATGAGTTCAAATGTAGAGCTCACAAAGATCTCAAATTCAGTTACTATCATCTTGGGGCTGGGAGGGGAGGAGGATAGGAACCCCAGAAATACAAGTACAAAATGCTTATATATGTATTTCTGTTATAAAAGCATATTGTGCTTGACCACTCTGTGGGCCATGGAGTCTTCTAAGGCTCTTGCAGTTCTACTTCACATTTTTTCTTCCAAGTCTTTCAGTCACTTCTGAACACAGCTTTTTTTTTTTTTCTGTATGCAGCTAGTTCTGTGTTTAAACAATGACTAGAGGTACAAGCAGTACCTTTGATACCGAGTACGTTTTGTTCCTTTGAGTCCCTTGAGCATTTATATTCTGACACTACTATTTGATGTCTTTGCCCAGTTCTTGGGAAAAGTCAATTTTATCAAATCCCTGTGAAGCAGTAAGAGGAAACTGATTTTATTCATTTTGTTGCCTTTTTGCTTCTCTTATGTGCTGGCGAGGTATACTCAAAGACTGATGGATTTTATCTGATTTCTTGATAGTCTATGCATATATGTGTCAACATTTGCACCACTTCCCTCTCACTTTATTAAAAGAAACTTAGAGCAGAGTAATAACAGTAAAAGTTAAAAAACCACAAACCGGTATATCTAAACTGTAAATATCTTAAAAGAGTATACAATGAAGATTTGAATATCATATAGTTCAGTGTAATGAAGTTTTTTCCTCATTGCCCTTCCCCCATCAAGTTGAAGAACAGCTTATTAGAAGGGAAGCAACGTCTGTAAAACTCAGTAATACAGTCAAATATCAACGCATGAGCAGGATGAAGAGAACAGCCCCATGAGTATACTTCCAAGTAAATTAAAAAAAGACCATTGTGCAATTTTAACCAGAATGGTTATTTTAGATGCCTGAGATGTGTGAAAATTGCAATGGGAGGTAATACCACTCCAAATCATGTCATCTTTCATTCAGAATGTGCTGTTAATTATAGCAGCAGCTGTTAGTTCTTACTTATGTCAGCATTTCACGTGAGCACGTTCTGCTTAAATTCTTTCATGGCTGAATACTACAGCCTGACTGTACTTTTAGTGTGTTTTTGACACCAATATTTTGGTTATTACTGTTTGTTGAACCAAAATGCACACTTTTTATGAACTCATTACATTCAAGGTTAGAAGGGCCTTTTGGATCATACGGTGCAGCATTGTGGTTTCTCACCCAAATATTTTTATGTTTAATCTATAACTTGTGGTTATATCTTTTAGAAAATGTTTTAAAAAGCATAAGGAATTCATCCAGAGGGTAACCTTAAAGATTACTCAGAAACAGAAAAGAAGATTTCTTACCATAGAAGTATTTAACAGACAGTAGATGTGTCACTTAGGAACATGGCTTAGTGGTGGACTTGGCAGTGTTACATTAACTGTTGGACTTGATCATCTAAAAGGTCTTTTGCAAACTAAATGATTCTATAAGCTGTTGTAGTTCATGTATTTGCCAGTGTAACAGTTCCTGAAAGAACCGTTCCTTGATGAATTACCATGTAAACCACCTTCTTACCTCTGTTTCACATTCCTTTTGCATATATCAAGGATTATAATTTTGAAAATGATAAAAAGATTTAGGTAGATTTTTAATCTTTAATTATGGGAAAATAGAGGAATTCATTGCTGCTTTTAAGGTGTGAATGCATCATCTGATCTCTTATAACAGGAACGTGTATTGAATAATACACTCTTAATCCCTAGCAGTTTTACATTTCTCTGGTAAGCCTGTGATATTAATAAGCAAAGATGACTCAGTATAGGAATGTATTTTCAGAATTTCACTTTGTCAAGCAGCTCCTTATTCCACAGTGCTGAAGAATCTGTAGATGTTACAAACCAAGATGTGAAATGTTGTAATTGGTTTTCTTTTATCTTGAAATATCTAAAAGCAATATGAGGTACGATACTATAATAAAAAGCATTCTTCAACTCTTATTAAACTTTTGTGAAGTAAAATATGTTATGAGACTTAAGGCAAATCATTCTAATGTCTCAGAAAAAGATATAGGTCTTATGAAGCAGAAATTTTTAACAGAATTTACAGAACAAAGATGGATTGCAGTTGCAGATTTGAAACTCCACTGTAATATTTCCTGAACACGCCAGATGATTGTCTAGTACTAGATCTATTTAGCTTGGCACCATAATTAAAGGTTGTGGCCCATTGACCACAAATTTGCAAGAAATCAGGTTAATTTGTGGACCCACACAAAGATGACGAAACACCTAAATGAGAAAAATAGCATTTGTTGTTGTTGTCTTTTTAGCTTTGCCAGCCCTCAGATCCAGGACTTCTGTTGTATGAGTTCAGGCTCCAAAAGCACTGAACAAGTTCTGTCATTTTGTTTAGCATTTACTGAGGGGAGACAGGATTCTGTTACCCAGTGGTTGACCAGAGGAAGTTTTCTGGAAGATCGCCGAGATGATACTGCTTTACTTGCATATTACTGCAAGGAATTTGTCTGTCACATAATGGAATCTATACTCCAGAGTTATCATCTGTGGAAATGGACTGGAGCCACCCCTCAGTATCTGCATGTACTTGTTACTGCTTACAGGTACTTGCCTCTTAAGGGACATTGTTGTGACTAAATGAGCACAAGGGAGGTCAGAAATTCTAAGTCATTCGCACTTAATTTATATAAGAGTATGCTTGAAATTAAAATAGAATTTTAGGGAAAAATACTGGCTGAATATAAAACAGCATTGAGGCCATTAAGTTGTGCAGTTCAAGAATTTAGGAGTGCCATCTTCTGATCAAGCAATTATTTCAGCTCACAGGCTTCTCCCGAGCACCCTCTCCCTTGAACATCTCTTGATCAGGGTCAGTCCAAAGGCATGGGTGCTAGCAGTCTGCTTATGACTGCCACTGCAAGAGTGCTTGTGGTTTTGTGTGTGTTGTCGAGTGGCTGAAGTAACTGTGGAGTGTGAAACCTCTTAACCCCCTTTGAGTGTTGGTCCCACATATGTTCCTTGCTCTTACTCTGCCTTGGTTGTATGTCATTAACCCTGTTTCCCATAGCACAGCTTGATTCTGTGTTCAATTGGTTGTCTGCTGTAATCTCCAGATTTTCTTCAGAATTATGGGTTTCCAGGAAACAATCAGTACTCCTGTTCCTAAGTGTATTGTGAATTCCTTGTTTGCAGATGCATGACTTACTGCTTATGTTGCATCAATTATTAAACAGATAAAAATGTCATCAGTCTTGTAGGAAGACTGCTAAAATCCCCCACATTTAGTTATGATTACTTACTGCTGATACCATTTTGAAAAATCTGCCAATTTTAATAACCTTATGTACCACAGTGGTTCCTAAAGGGGTAAACAAATAATGAGTTTCCCTTTCTTTTAGGTGGTGTAGAGACACAAATTGGCAGTTTTTTTCAAAGAGTTTATTACAGGAATGGATAGAATATCACAACAAAAAATATTAGTGAATATGAGTGAGAAGATAATACATTATATTATTATTACAGAGTATAATTTGGAAAAATGAGATTTTAATGGAAAAATGTTCAGTGGAGTCCAGATAGAGGAGAGAAAAGCAATGTGACACAGATTTATATTTCTTAAAGTTTTTCTGGAATTTCCTGGAATTTTAATATTGAAATTAAAGTTACCTTCAATGAACTATACATTTTAAGGAATTTGTGAGGATTTATTTTCTATTACTAATAAGTACATTAATCTGATCTGATAAGATTACTGATATCCTAGCTCATTCATTTTCCATGTCTAGACTGTCACCATCAAATTAACAAAGTATCTCCTAAACAATGTGTATCATTTTCTGGCACATTAATTAGACTCCCCAAACCCTCTACTTTTTGCAAGTTCCTAGAAAAAAAAGACCTATCTGTATACATGTAGATAGTTTATATATCATTTGTGTGCTATCATTCTCTCCTCTGTTAGTGTAAATTTAAAAGCAGAGCGCTGAAAGTTGTAGATTATTCAACATTCCTTGTCACTTGGCAAGAAGCTGAGAGAAGTGCTAATGATAGCATTTTTATCTTAGACAGTATGCAGATCAGTTATATTGCAATTCTTATATCTAACCAAGAAGGGAGAAGTTCACTGTACTTAAATTGCTGTAAAATATCTAAGTTATTATTGTCAGCGCTAATAGGTCTGTAAAAAAAAGTGCACTGAAATAAAAGACTATTTAAATCATTATGGCTTCCTCGACTGAGCTGACAAACTGAAAAGGATTTCAAGCTGAGAGTGACTTCTGGGTCTGCCCAGTGCATTTACAGTGCCTAAGACTTAACTTGATATTTCTGCAGTTTGCAAAACCTTTCTCAGATGATGTTTACTATTCTGAAGACCAGCAAGATTGAATAAAAAGTTCCTAAAATCTTTCCACAATACTTATCTTCTCTTTCTACCTTGCCTTCTATGGGTATGTAAATATATGAGAGAAAATAGTTCTTGTGCTATGGAGGAAAGGAATTTAAAGCAGTAATCTAGGTCAAAACATTTCTAGCCTTTTCAGGCACTAATGCAAGTTTTTATTTAAGCAGAATCTGTATCTCAGTGTTGTTAAGAGACTGGTTGAAATATTGAACTATGTTATACAGTAATAGGATGATGCACAGCAATTTTCATCATTTTTCTGGTAATATTTCAGTATTTTTTTCACAAACTAAATAGTATTATTAACATATACTTTGACAGAAAATCGTCACTACTGAACAGTGGGTATTTCTGATACTTTTTAGTCTTAATTGAATTATTGAGCTGTTATGGTGCTGGGAAATGGGTTAAGGAAATGTGCTATAGAAGATCCACGCAGAATACCTGAATTTTATGTCAGATACTCTATTGCTTGCAGTTTTTAAAACCATGTGGACATTTAGGACAGCTTTTACAGTGTTTATTTCAGCCAAAGAGATTAGTTGCACAGATAAAGATGCATATACTTTTCTGCAGTCAGTGAGAAATAATAGGCATTTCCAACCTTTGGATCAGTGGTAGTCTGGAAGCTATTGGAGGTGGTTTGTGAAGCATGTGTGTGTGTAAAACTTTTAGTGGAGATTGTAGCTGATAAATACAGACAGTTGCAGTTGCATAGGTACAGCATTAAGCATAAAAAAGGATCAAGATTAGGAGGTAACATGACTGTAAACCCTTTAAACTTTAACTTGAATAAAATGTATATATCAGAATCACTAGTAATTATAATTTTCTTGACTGGGAGGATTTATATCACTTCAAATTCCTGTGTTGCCATTAAAACATGTAAGTATTGCAATGGTAATTTTAAATCACAGCAAAATACATATTGACAATTTTCTTTCCTTTAATTTCTGTTCATTATTTCCAAAAGAGATTTCAAATGGAAGTTGCATACTGCTGAGGCAGAATGATGTAAAACTGTTTCTCATGACAGACAGGATAACGGCAAAGTATCCAAAGGTCAAGAAGGCTGGTGACTACATTAATATAAAAATGTAGCCATAACCTAAGCCATTACCTAATCATTGTCCAAGTGATGAGAGACTATTCCACTTTGAGTGAGGCACAATGTGTAAGCCTACAAAGGACAGATATAATCATGAAAGTTTAGGTCTGGAAAGGACCTCAGCAGGTCATGTAGTTCTTAACTCTACTTTGAAAAAAAACCTAACTTTTTTGGAAACTCTCTGCAGAATTGCTGATCTTATCCATTCAAAATAGATATAAAGAAGAGTATAACAATATTGTTTTATTACCAGATGCTGTGTGTAGAAAATGGTAATTGAAATGTCTTACTGTTGCCAAGCCTGCTGCTTCTCTCTGTATCTCATAGGAAAAAGACAAGAGCTACCTACAAGGACAGTATGTTACAGACAGTAATAACCTGCAAAAGAAAATCAAAGTAAGAACTAAGTAAATCTGTCCTAATCTAGCCAAGTTTCTGCTTTTATGAGTAAAAGAAGATGGGGAATAGGGCGAGGGACTCTGTGTTGAATTATTATTTCATCATATTCTGATACTTGATTACTTCTCTGTAATCCTTTGCTCTGTTTCTTATAGAAAGACCAGTTTTCTTTACTAGCCGTATTCTCTGCTATAGTCTTTTCCTTGTGATTGTCTAATTCCAGGCTTACTTCTGAAGTCTTCCAGGCAAATATTTCAGGGGATTTTTTTTAAATTTTAAAACCAATGAGATCTGATTATGGTATACTTGATATACTTGTGGAAAGAGTTTTATTTGTAATCCAGAATTTGGACTGTTTCCTGAATAGACATGTATAGATTGTAGTAAAATTTGTTATTCCTGTTGCTATTTTAATAATTGGTACCTCAAAAAAAGTATTCAACCTGGGTAAGAGTTTTATCTGAGATTTATATTCAGACAGTTAAAATTATAATACTGCACTGCACAATTTATGAATCCTTAGCATACCTAGTGCTCACCTCTCTTGCCCCGTTTAAGTAGGAGATGTGAGTAGGTGGTGAGGACTAGGGTACAGCTGCTGAGATACTTCCAGAATGTTGTTAGCCTGTCTTTTACTTAGCTGAACTTAGGTTGCAGGAAGAGAGGAGGAAGACGAGGGGGCCCCTGCTACCCCAGAAAAAGATGGCCTCTTTGACTAGTCCAGGTCAAAGAAATGGATCCTCTTGCTATTTTCAATTATATGTATTTCGCCTGGCTGTGGCGGTATTTCTTCCCGACATTACGAAGAGAAAAAATGTCATGATCAAGAAAAACATCAAGGACAGATTTTGCTATTTGACTGTTCTGTTCAACCTCTTCCCTCCTTTGCGTGAAAAGCAGAATAAGACTTAAGCAGCTTTAGAAGCTACAGTGGTACCCTTTAACTACTTTTTCTCATTTGCTCAAACACTGTACCACTTCTAAAGATCTTAACATTTTTCAAATTATAATCATTGCATGGGAATAAAGGTGCAAACCTTCTGAGCCTTGTTTAACAGTTCACTATTATATAGTGATAGGACCTTGTTACAAAGATCGTGCAGATCTATTTTATCATGGTTACTATCATTAAGGTTTTTGAAGATGTAGCACACATTTTAAGTGAAGATTTTGAAGTGATTTTGCATCCTTACAAAAACACTGCTTTTCCAGGGAGCTCTTCAGTTTTACATTGCTGAAGAGTATTCTAGGGGAAATATTCAGTATATTTGTTCCAGTTTTATATTCTTCACTAGTTATTTGCTATAGGTCAATACCAGACGTAGATGTAGCTAGATGGATCTTTGTCAATGCAGTATGGCTTCGTTTATTTATCTTTGAAGATGTTTTACTTTCTGAACTCTTAAATGTCCTATAGTTCATAACCCCATTCCACTTCCCCAAACTCCTAAAGAGTGTCATGATTGTTCTTAAAAAAAAAAATCCTGAGAAACAAGTAAATGTATTTACATGATTTTTGTGGTACTTCAGCTAATCTGCTGCTGTATACAGTTTCTGTTTAGAGTTAACTGCCTCTGTCCCTCTTTGTAGTATTAATTATGCGTCACGTGTTATAAATATAATCTACTTGTACTCAGAAATTTTCAGTACTACTTGCACTTAAAAAGAATTATTAGCTTCTAGATAACTGAATAATGTCTAAACTTGAAAGACACTTTTAAAATGAATATTAATTTTCATAATATCTTATTTGTCTTTCCACAAGAAGGCTGCTTCAAAGGAAGTGATTACCTGCAATTTATACTAAATTTCTTTTTAAAAATATTTGGGCTTCCTTTTTTTTTCAGTTACAATTCCATTTACAAAATACCCTTGAAGAAGAAAGGATTTTGTTTTGCCACCCTACTTCTATGCTGTGAAATCTAAAATGAATAATAAAATAAGATAAATAAATCAACCAAATCATGACATTTCTCCCAAATAAATGTTTGTTTCCCCAGTGGTTTATTTAAAAAATCACTTTTACTACTAATTAACTAGGAGTGATCTGTAATGTCGTTGTGTTTCAAACGGTTGTCCCAAAAGGACTGATAATAGTCCGTGAAATTTTCTTTTGAAACAACTTTTTTACAGCTTTTTCTTACTTAGAGGTGAACAACAAAGTTTTTGTTATTACATTAATGAAAATAAGTAAAAGAACAAAGCTGTATCTATGGACACTTGCAGCTGTATTAATTTATTTTCATATATTAAAAAAACCCACATCAGAAAAATATCTTTTATTTTGGAACAAAATAATAAACAGAAACTAGTCAATTCACTGTAGCAGAGGATGATCTGGGGTGTCTAAAGGTGTATGTCTTAACAAAAAGGTAAATGCCATTTCTACTGTGAGAAGTAGGAGTTAGTGTTATGCCAATTGCCAAAAAAAACTGAAACTCCCCCCCCCCCCAAATTTACTACGCGAATTGAAGCCATGCCTTTGATATTCTTCCTTAGACAGGTAACACTAGTTATGTGTAAATATCACCTTTACTTTCAATTTTAATATTTTCTTTATTCCACCATTTCCTAGATCTTCTTTTGAATATAGCAGAATGAATGTCAATAGGTTCAGAAGTTTTTTTTCTAGGGCTTTTAGGATACTCATTCCTCCTTATCAGATGGCTTCGGAAACTCCCCTGAACTGGAGTCAACATGTCATGAATAACACTGTGATCTTAGTAAGACTTACTCCCATGCTTAAAAGCACTGACTTCAGAGTGGCAACTGACGCATTTGAAATTAAGCATGCAAACAAGCCTTTGCAGCATTAAACTTTTAAACAGGACAGAATGCAGAAATAAAGTAGAACAGAAAATGAGATTTGTAATCTTGTTTAATTTCAAGAAAGATAAAACTCAATCTTTTCTTCTCCAGATTAATAACTGTACAAAGAATGATTCCACTATTGGTTTTCCTGTGTTTGTTTGCGTTGTGTACCTTCATCATTACCATGCTACACACTAATAAATCATAAAAATTGCTTAGTCTAAATATATATGCAACTTTGCAGACTCATGTTGGAATACACACACACACAAAAAAAAAAAAAAAGAAAATCCTAGTGCTGTTTATTTGGAATTGGCTCTTGAATGCTTGGGGGCTTTTTATAACCATAAAAAATTACACTGATACTCACTAGGGAGGCTTTATGAAAGGTGATCATGTAAGATAATTTTTGTACAAGGAAATACTGAAAGAAGTTTATAGAAAAGAGCAATAGACTGCAATATGTACTTCTTTTAAGCAATAATAAATTGCCCATATAGAATTAATGATCTCCAGACATTTCTTTTAAAAGACTTGAAAAAAACTAATTAATGTAGCACATTTCAAGCTAAGAAAATTGCAATGATAAATGGGATTACTGGAAGCTATAAATGCAATTCGTTACTGAAGGAAAAGAGCAAAACATCACTCAGAACATTAAGGAATGCAATTAAGCAAAGCATTTGGAAGTACTTAATTACATCTGCAGAGGATAGTTAAGTGAGATCTGGTGCCTTGCATTAGCAGCAATATCAAACCTTCAGAAGATTCCTTAAATATAGAGCAAGTAGACCATTTGCTGTCAGAATAACATCTGATTTGACATTCAAGAAAAATTTTCCTTTCTTGATAAATTGTGCAAACATCCAAAAAATAAACAGATTCTTAATAACGATGAAGTTTGAATTGCAGTAAGAAAAGACAGACAGGTAGGTAGCAATTACACACTTTATTGTTGGCCCAAATGTCTTGTGGTGTAATGAATGTATGCCAAAATAAAAAAGATGTTAGAAAATGGGGTGGACTGTAAACCAACTAAAACTTAATTTTGCAAATTGCAAAACTATATGGTCCTAATTAAGCAAAACTCTTTCAAACTTGTATGTTTCCTTCAATTTAACTTCTCCCATTATAACATTTTTCATTGGAGCTTGAACCCAGGGTATTGATCTAACAGATGAAACTCCTAAAGGCAGGTGTTAAATCACACACTCTTTCATAGAAAAGTCAAAGCTGCCTTTGTGAAAGCACCAGTGAGTGAACAAGACTCTGGAATGGCTGGTATGGACTGGTCCATGTTCATGCTTATCAGGACAAACATCCTCTAGAACAGAAAGGCAGCGCTGATTATGCATATCAACTGGGAAAGCTCTGGTTTTCTTTGTACCTCTGCTGCTTATGTGGAGTGGGACTTGGAGAGATCCATCCATTCAACCACAATTATGTTTCCTCCTCTAAGAAGGTATTTTGATCTCCCTGTACCAGAGCTCAGGAGTGAAGTAGAAAGTATCTGAAAGACAAAGCAAGGCCAAAATGTAGCTAGATTCTCCTCGCCTGCATTAAGCTTATTCTTAATGAACAGGCTGGCTATAGGACCTTGTTCCCGGCTCCACTTTTCTTCTCAACCTGTTTTCTGGTAGTTGTCATGATTTCAGCAATGAGATGCTTCTAGCTGAGTGCTTGTGGTTGGGGATGTGATAACTTAGGTATTACCAGACATCTATAGAATCACAAGTTAGATTCACTACTCAGAAACAGGATTGTAAAATACAAGGGCCAAAACCATTGATTTTTGTTCCTTCAACTCTCTAAAATAGTTAAGCTTCACTTAAAAATGATTCTTATTCAAAAATCTGCTGACACATTTTAAATATCAAATATATATGTGTGTATTTTACAGCTCTCTTCTGGTTTCTAATGATTTAGGTGGAATATTACTGAAAATAAACAAAATCATAGATAAGGGTGCTCCCTTTCCTTGCAATCCCCAAATTTATCTGCAATTGTTTTTATTGCACTACCAACCAAGGTGGGCAGTTACCAGTGAGTGTTTTAATATATGATGTGTATACCTCAATAGCTTTCAGTGCACAGTTTTCCTAATATCTTTTGGTGAGTATCTGACATAACTGCTTTTATGGGAATGTTCCACTGATCACATGAGTAACATTACCATTTTAAGTGATGATGTTAGGACAAAGCATTGCTGAATAAGTGATGAAGTCTTTGTTTAATGTAATGTATAAATATGTTTTTATTTAATTTTAATTCTTCTTCATGGAAATAGTTGTGACCTGTGCTTATATTGCATTTTATACTCTGCTCCAAATGCTAAAATAAGTAAAATAAAAGGGAAGCTAATTGAAAAATAGGGATCTCTCAGAAGTACAGCTGGTGAAATAGTATTGTAAAACTAAAGAGTATTTAAAAGTGTAATAAATATTACAGGGAAAAAAATCAAAGATTACATGAATAGGGGAAATTTATTTTCAAGTTGAAAATATTAATGTTTGATTAGAACAGTTCAGGGTGGAAAAAATGTCTCTGTTTCTTATCTGTGTATGTGTAGGTTTTCCTGCTCTCAACTCAAAGACAACTTGCACAAGAGGATTTTGTTAGGAATGACTAAAGTTGTGCAAAATGAGACTTTTTGTTGTTACAATACAATAATTTCTTAAGGCGTTTGAATGAGATTTTGTAATCCGAAAATGAAAGGAGAAAGCTGCTTGGCTGTTTTCCTGACCAAGTGCATAATCCTTCTTTGTGACTGCTGTGTGACTACCCTCGGATGCCATGTAAATGTATGTCAGTGCTCTGATCTGCCTTGCTGTGATCCTTTTCTTCCTTCTGACTGCTTTGATCTTAAATTTCTCAGATCAGTTCTCACTGCAACAGCCTCTTGTTGATGAAGGCTTAAGATATTGCAACACCTTATAGCATTGCCTATTCTGTCACCTATACTTCAGCATTTCAGCTGCACCGTACCAGATAACTGACCTGTATCACACAGAAGTGAAAGACCACACTTTTCTTTTGGGTAATTTTTAAACCTGTCCAATTTCCCACTCTACTTTGAAGTGTGGCAGGGTAGTTGGTGGTTTGTAGGGAGCGGAGAAAAAGAAGTGCTTTACAGTACCTCCCTTGACTAATCTTGGCTGGGCTTTCAGGGGCTTTGCAGCTCTGGCCCCTGTGGCTCTCATTAGAGGCTCCTTTACAGGAAGACGTGATAAGGTCCACCAAGAAGTTCATCTAGCAGTATTGGTTGTTAGAGAAAGTTTTCTAGACAGAGGTAGATACAAGACTTTGTATCAGTGGCAACAAAATGCTGGGTTTTACTCAAAAAAAAAAAAAAAAACAAAACCCAAAACAAACTATAAAAACTCACCCCACTCCAAAAAAAAAAAAAAAAAAAAGGAGCAGGTATTGATTTTAGTATCTCTTTTTGCTAGATTGGAAAGGCAATATGATTTTGTAGAATTTCCTCTGCCTAAACTACATAAAGTTACAATGCTCTTCCTCCTACAGATGTAGTGGCCAGTTTAACAACAGAGGAACATTCCTCACTTTTGAGGGTGACAGATTTAGACAGGTGTAAAAATAAAGCCAGTCAAAACTGTAAGCTGTTTTCTATCCAGACTTCCAGATGTTAAAGTCTCTATGCTAGGAACAATATTAGTAACAAATGAGATTTATGTGCATTTTTTTTCCTTGCCTTATCTTTTTAGTAAAGCTCTTTGAAATTCTATACATGAGTTTTTCTCCTGTTTGCTAACATGTACCTCTTTAGGTATGACTGGAAGTTTACCCCCCCAAAAAACAACCTAGCATGCAAGGGTTTGGCCGCTTCCAGGAATTGAAGAAAAGGAGATCTCAGAAATATGATGCTGACAGTGAGAAGTCTCAACTGTAATGAGATGATCAAGGGAAAACAACCAGTTGGCTGCACCTTTAGAAGCTCAGAGAGTTTTTGTAAGAACTGATTACAATTTTGAGTTGTTTACACATTAAAGACCATGTGTCCTAATTTTCAAGGAGATTCTGGATGAAGTGCAGGGGATCAAACTGGGACAGGATTACAGGGTGTAATGCAGCACTAGTTAGGTATCCCTGACCTAATTAAGAGAAAGTGGGACCTTTGTAAACAAAAGTAACTCAGGTGCTGAGTTTAGCAAAACTTTCATGTTAAACATTGAATTGCTGAGGTGAGTAGATTGAGAGAGGACGCCTGCAACACCGGAGTGGAGCGGGGAGAGATCAGCGTCCAGGAACCTCAACTCAGAGCGACAAAAGCCATTGAGGAGGGAGCCTCAAGTCCTCAACAGGACTTGCCCAGGAGCCGGCAGCCTCAGCTCTCGCGAGCAGCTGACTCACAGGGGGCGGAGCCAGCAGGCTCGGCGGCAGCTGTGAGCGGTTAAAACCCTGCCCGGGGAGCGCGAAGGACTAGGAGCGCGGCGAACAGAGCGGGCGGGTCGAGGTAGTTTGTGCGGCAGTTCGAGCGGGCAGGCGATGGGGTGACCGCCTGATCAAGAGGACTCGACTGGAGCGCAGGAGGAGGAAGGACTGCTTGCTTGTGCAGAGAGACGTAGACGGACCGATGGACCAGATAGATCATGGTCACCACTCGACCAAAACCTATAGTTAGGAATAACGTGGGTACCCAGACTGAGCCTTCCTGCAGACATGCGGCAGTGCAGGTCTCTGGCTGCCGTGAATGCCTGAGCCTGGCAGTTGTATCAGAGAGAGCCAGTGACACCCCTTTTGTGCGGTGTCAGCAAGTAGATGACCTGCTAAAGCAGGTGGCTGAACTGAGAGAGGACTTTGAAAGGTTGAGAGCTCTCAGAGAGTGTGAAAGTGAAATTGATTGGTGGAGCCAGATCCTAAGGCAAGGGCAGAGGGAAGTGGTTGAACAAGTGATGGATCCCCTTCCCTCCTACCATCAGATAGAAGGAGTAAACTTAAGGGACAAGGAAGTATGGAGGGAGGTCCCTCCTCAAAGAGGTAAGTGAAAACCCTCACAATCCCTTCTTTCCTCCCAGTTGCCCTTGAATAACAGGTATGAGGTCTTGGAACTACAGGGCCAGGTAAATGGAGATGGAGGGGTAGATCCATCTAGTAAGTCACCTAGGGCTTGTCACTCACCCCCATGCCTTAGAACTTTCTCAGCCAAGAAGAAAAGAAGAGTAACTGTGGTGGGTGACTCCCTTCTGAGGGGAACAGAAGGGCCTGTTTGTCGACCAGATCCATCCCACAGGGAAGTCTGCTGCTTACCTGGGGCTCAGATTGGAGATGTTAAAAGGAAACTCTCTGATCTGGTGCAGCCCTCTGACTACGATCCGCTGCTGGTTTTTCAGGTTGGTAGTGATGAAATTATTACAAGCAGGGCAAGGGCAATGAAGAGAGACTTCAGGGCCCTGGGATGGCTGGTTAGAAGGTCTGGAGCACAAGTGGTGTTTGCCTCCATACCTGTTACAAGCAAAGGTGAAGAGATAAATAGGAAGAGACTGCAGATCAATATATGGCTATGGGACTGGTGCCAAAGGCAGGGGTTTGGGTTTTTCAATCATAGGATGCTATATGGGACACCTGGTTTGCTGGTGGCAGGTGGGATACACCAGTCCCAGAGGGGGAGAAGGTTTCTGGAGCAGGAGTTAGCAGGGCTCATTGACAGGGCTTTAAACTAGGTAGGAAGGGGAGATAACTGGGCCTGTAGGGGACAAGCCCAAGAGAAACATGCTAGGGCTTGAAGAATGGCAGACTAGGGAGAACTCTCAATCTATTGTTTCATTTGAGGGAAAGGGTAGTTGTTTAAACCCTGTCCTGCAGGGGAAAAAGGGTACCTGGGCAAGAGTTAGTAGAGCTCACTCACAGAGCTCTAGGTTAGATTCGAAGTGCAAGGGGGTTGTAGCTGGGTTTGAACTAGTGGGGCAATGTTCTAGTATGAATAAAGACCAGAAGGCCTCCCACCTTCCAAGGGTGCCACTCGCATGCTCAGCTCGCTCCCTGAAATTCCTGTACACCAATGCATGCAGCATGGGGAATAAACAGGAGGAGTTAGAAGTCTGTGTGCAGTCTAAAGGTTATGATCTGGTGGCAATTACAGAGACATGGTGGGACAGCTCACATGACTGGAATGTGGTCAGGGATGGCTATGTCCTTGTTAGGAAAGATAGGTCAGCAAAGCAAGGCGGTGGAGTTGCTCTTTATGTGAAAGAGCGACTGGAATGTATTGAGTTCTGTCCAGGGGCAGATGAGGAGCAAGTGGAAAGTCTGTGGGTGCAAATTAAGGGACAGGCTGGTATGGGTGATACAGTTGTGGGGGTCTATTATAGACCTCCTGATCAGGACAAAGGAGTTGATGAGGCTTTCTACAGGCAACTGAAAGCAGCCTCACGACTACATGCCTTGGTCCTTATGGGGATTTTAACTACCCCGATATTTGCTGGAAGACTTACACAGCCAATCATTCACAGTCTAGGAGGTTCTTCCAGTGCATTGATTATAAGTTCTTAATGCAAATGGTGGACAAACCAACTAGGAGAGGAGCGCTGCTGGATCTGGTACTCACCAACAAGGAGGGTCTAGTTGAAGTAGTGACGATCAATGGCAGCATGGGCTGCAGTGATCATGAGATGGTGGAGTTTAGGATCTTGTGTGGGAGGAATAGAATACCTGGCAAGGCCACATTTCTGGATTTCCAAAGGGCCAACTTTGGCCTCTTCAATCAATTGCTAAGGGAAGTCTCATGGCAAAGGGTACTAGGTGGTAAAGGGGCTCAAGATAGTTGGTCAGCATTCAAGAACCACTTCTTCCAAGCTCAGCATCAGAGTATCCCAATGAGTAGGAAGTCAAGTAGGGGAGCCAGGAGACCAGCATGGTTAAACAAGGAACTGCTGGGCAAACTTGTATGGAAAAAGAGAATCTATGGATTATGGAAGGAGGGGCTGGCCACTTGGGAGGAATGTAAGACAGCTGTTAGAGGCTGTAGGGAAGCAATTAGGACAGCTAAGGCCTCCTTGGAACTTAATCTGGCAAGTCGGGTTAAGGACAATAGAAAGGGCTTCTTCAAATACATAACAAATAAAACTAACACAAGAAGCAGTATAGGCCCACTGCTGAATGAGGTGGGTGCCCTGAAGACAGAGAATATAAAGAAGGCAGAGGTGCTGAATGCCTTCTTTGCCTCTGTCTTTACTCCTGCAGACTCTCCCTGGGGGACCCAGATTCCTATAGCCCCAGAAGGAGTCAGGATAAAGGAGGAGTTTGCTTTGGTGGATGAGGATTGGGTTAGGGATCAGTTAAGTAATCTGGACATCTATAAATCGATGTGTCTGGATGGAATACACCCGTGGGTGCTGAGGGAGCTGGCGGAGGTCATTGCTGAGCCACTCTCCATCATCTTTGGTAAGTCGTGAGAAACAGGTGAGGTGCCTGAGGATTGGAGGATGGCAAATGTCACACCCGTCTATAAGTAGGGCAAGAAGGAGGACCCGGGTAATTATAGACGGGTCAGCCTTCCCTCCATCCCTGGAAAGGTGATGAAACAACTTATTCTTGACACCATCTCTAGGCATATCAAGGATGAGGGGGTCATTAAGAGCAGCCGACATGGCTTTACCAAGGGGAAGTCATCTTTGACCAACATTATAGTCTTCTATGAGCAAGTAACTAGGTGGCTGGATGATGGTAGAGCGGTAGATGTGTTTTTTCTTGATTTCAGTAAGGCATTTGATACTGTCTCCCACAGCATCCTCATAGATAAGCTAAGGAAGTGTGGGCTTGATGATCAGGTAGTGAGGTGGATCAAGAACTGGTTGGAAGGAAGGCAGAGAGTTGTGGTCAATGGGGCAGAACCTAGCTGGAGGTCTGTGACTAGTGGAGTCCCTCAGGGGTCGGTGCTGGGACCAGTGCTGTTTAATATTTTCATCAACGACCTGGATGAGGGAACTGAATGTACCCTCAGCAAGTTTGCTGATGATACTAAATTGGGAGGAGTGGCTGACACGCCAGAGGGCTATGTTGCCATTCAGTGAGACCTGGACAGGCTGGAGAGTTGGGCGGAGAGGAACTTGATGAAATTCAACAAGGGCAAGTGTAGAGTCTTGCATCTGGGGAAGAACAACCCCATGTACCAGTACAGGTTGGGGGCTGACCTGCTGGACAGTAGTGAAGGGGAAAGGGACCTGGGGGTCCTGGTGGATAGGAGGATGACCGTGAGCCAGCAATGTGCCCTTGTGGCCAAGAAGGCCAATGGCATCCTAGGGTGCGATAGAAAGGGTGTGGTTAGTAGGTCAAGAGAGGTTCTCCTCCCCTTCTACTCTGCCTTGGTGAGGCTGCATCTGGAATATTGTGTCCAGTTCTGGGCCCCACAGTTCAAGAAGGACAGGGAATTGCTTGAAAGAGTCCAGCGCAGAGCCACAAAGATGATTAAGGGAATGAAACATCTCTCTTATGAGGAGAGGCTGAGGGAGCTGGGACTCTTTAGCTTGGAGGAGACTGAGGGGTGACCTCATCAATGTTTACAAATATGTAAAGAGTGAGTGTCAGGATGATGGAGCTAGGTTTTTTTCAGTGATGTCCAGTGATAGGACAAGGGGCAATGGGTGTAAACTGGAGCATAGGAGGTTCCATGTGAACATCAGGAAAAATTTCTTTACTGTGAGAGTGACAGATCACTGGAACAGGTTGCCCAGGGGGGTTGTGGAGTCTCCTACGTTGGAGATATGCAAGGCCCGCCTGGACAAGTTCCTGTGTGATGTACTCTAGGTTACCCTGCTCTTGCAGGGGGGTTGGACTAGATGATCTTTTGAGGTCCCTTCCAACCCTTAGGATTCTGTGTGATTCTGTGTGAAACAATCCTGCTCAAAAATGACATTTGTTTTACTCTGCTGTAATGACTTAGGTTTTCCTTACCCTTGGACCCTGGGATATTGACATGTTTGTACTTTATTTTTTTTTTTTTAATTTTTAAAAAGAGTGATGGAAAAAATGTTGTGTAAACTTTCAAAGACTTCTGACACAAGCTCCAAAGCCCAGATAATCAGGGCTTTTCCTAATGCTGTATCATTAGGTTAAGTTCAAAATGTTACTACGGTACTACTGTTACAGTAGATATCATGGTAATTAAAACACTTGAATGAGCACTTCTGTGAATGCATTTCATAGGGCCCACAAAGTGCTAAATGCACACCAGCAACTATTTATAAAAGCTATGCATTAGCTTTTGTCTGACTCAGTATAGGGCTCTCTGGACTTATTTGGAACTGGAGAAAAACGTATGGCAGATTTGTGCTTTTTATTTCTATCTGTGTAATGAAAGCAGATGGGAATCAAGTTGGCAATTCGTTTTAATGATTTAGTTGGCTAATTTTTCCCAGATTTGCTCATCCCTTTAACTTTTGTTTATGGTTTGAAGAACCTGCAAGTATTTTCCCTTTGTGCAGTAAAGAATACAGAAAGTGGTAGTTGGGTCAGCCTGGTATTTTTCTGAATTTTGTCTTTAATACCAGCTGTCACTAGCAGAGAATTCATTCTTTCCTGTAGTCACATTTATAGAACTGGAGTTTAGCTCTCTGCTTTGTCTAATTGGCATTATAATTCACAGCCAGTCAGCATATTAGTGTTTCAGTTTCCCATTTAAAATCATGGCAAAACACACATAACTATAATGGGCTGAAATTTTTATGTTTCAGCAATTATATTTTGTAATGCCTAACTAACAATGGTTATTCTCTCAAAAGAGATCATTGACATGGAAAGAAATTGTCAATATTAGGTTAGGTCTTTTTCCACAGGGGAAAGAGACCTTTGAAATTCATCCTTTCATCCAAAGCCTCAGACTGGTATTCTGGCTGGCTGTCCTTTGTGGCAACCTCTTTCTTCCTCACTGCATTCGGTTTTCTTACTCTCTGTTCATTCAGTTAAAAAGTAGCTGTTAGCCTTTCCCTTCTTTTGCTTTCCCTCTCATTGCCTCTTTCTGCTGTCTCTGTCCTTCACCGTCTAGTCCAAGCTGCTGCTTCTCAATCAGTTAGACTGTATGTAACTCTGTTCTGGTCTCTATCTCTGATGGATACTCAGCTCTCCTGCTGTTTAATTACATGTGTTCTTCTCTTTCTTCAGTCAGTATAAGATCTACATTTTCTTGAGCAAGTAGTATTGTGTATTGTGGAGTACTCGAGTCCAACCTGATTTTTAAAAAAGTGCTGAAGCCTTCCCTATTCCTTGACACATTATTGTACAAAAAAAGCCACTATCCAGTCAACATACTGACTTTTTTCCCTTGTTTGTTCTTTCTTCATCACATAGACGTTAAAGCCTTTGGGAAAGGAACCTCTTCTCTTGAGACTCCTTTCTTAGCACTCTGTGCATTTGCCATCCTCTGTAAAGGAATGGGTGTGTAACTAAAGATGAAGCTTATCCTTCCAGAATTAATCAGTATTGTCAAGGGTTCTACACAGGAGGAAAAGTATAAAGATATAAATGTTTCAAGCTGCAATATGCCTCATCGTTAAGGGAAAATGTGTTCTGCTTAATTCTTAACATGTGCAGATAAACTTTTATGAATTTGAGTACACACTTGTATTTCCATTCAAAACCAAACATAAGAAAACTTGTCAAGCTGAAGTATATGACCTTTAAAAAAGACAAATATCAATAACCATTTATTTAAACATTATTTAGTCCATGTGAAATCTATCAAAGTGACAGATGGAAAGTGAGATTTTTCTGCCTATGTCTTTGGTCTAGCACGAGCAGGTGGTTAATTCTTTGGCAAGAAACTGTGATAGTTATTAGACCTCTATTCCCTGTGCTAAGAAGAATAAAGTTTTAACAGTGATGTGTCTGCCCACTCAGTAGGAAATCTGAGGCAACCACATAATCACCAGTTAAATCTGTAAGCAGTTTTGGTTTTAAACACAAAGGTGTGATAAAGAACCACTTTCACTCTACTCAGCAGACAAGCCATGACAAAATAGCAACAATTATATCTTTTCTCAATAACACAAGTTCTAGCAGTTTGTATTGATACCCAGTGACGTATTCAGGGTGTCAAAAGCTCTGCCTTGAGCTTCCAGGAAGAGACTGAAGGTTATTTCTGCGTGCTGTGGTAGAATGCTTTTAAATTTTTCTAATCAGTCTTCCTAAAAATGAATCGGAATGGGGAAAAAAAAAAACAAAACAGCAAAACAAACCAAACAAAAAAAAAACAACCCAACCCACAACTCATCCAAAAGCAAGAGCCAGATATTAATTATGTTTTGCACTAGTTTGTAAAGATGACCTTTTGTCTGTGTTGAGTGGAAAAAAAAAAAGACATTTTTGCAGTTACCTTTTGATTTAGAATTCCCTTTCAGGAGCTCTGCATTTATTTCAAGTTAAAGCATTTCATACAGATGCTGTTAGCACAACTGATTATTATAAGCTTTTTTTCCCTTAAGTGATATAAGTCAGAGCTTTGCCATTGTTATATTGTTGTCAGCCTGGAATAATGAATTAAGTTCTTCTCACATTTTTGTAACTTGCATGCATATATGTCACTGGAATATGTTGCAAATCTGATTTGTTTTGGCTGATAAAACATTTACTTTTTTAGTACTTAAGAGGATTTCTTTGCTATTTCTTATACACGGTTTCTTTCTTCTTTCATTCCTTTTTTTCTTCTTTCCTTTTGTCATTCTCTTGGGAAAAAAAAAAACAAAACCCTGTGCTGAGTCACTTGGTTGTTTTTGTCTTTCTAGTAGTCTGTTCCTGCCCTTATTAAAGTAATTGGAAAATCAGCAATTAATTTCAGATGCGCAGGATGTGAAGGTGATGCTGAACTTACTTGTCCTGAAGGATATCTGACTCCCTGTCTGCTACCTACAGGGCTGAGTCTAACTAAACAGGGGGAGTTAAGGTTAGAAATAAGGAAGCTCTTTACTGTGAGAGTGGTGAGGCACTGGAAAAGGTTGCCCAAAAAAGTTACTATGCTCCATCCCTGGTGGTGTTCAAGGCCAGGTGTGACAGAGCCTTGGGCGACATTGTCTAGTGCGAGGTGTCACTGCCCATGGTAAGGGGGGTTGGAGCTAGATTATCTTAAGGTCATTTCCAACCCAAACCATTCTATGATTCTATGAAACTTTGAGAGGTGTCCCAGTTCATGGGGAGAGTCACCTGATGTGCAGTCTAGCTGCAGTTTAGAGACAGCTCAAATTGAGCAGATGCTGATGGTGATATTTACATAGTGAAGTAACTGCCTGCTAGTCAACAGCATAGACAAGACGGATATCTTCATTTTGGCTCTGGTGCCTTGATCTTCAGCTTGATCTTCTGTCAGTACTTTAGCTAGCTTTTATTTTTGGGCTTTCAAACCACCTTTCAAAATATTTTCCAAGGCATGTTCACTTGCTTGTAAGTGAGCCAGGAGCTTTCCAGCTCTCAGGTTCACCACAGGGCATGAAGCCTGTTGCTTCTCAGTCAGACTGAGCCAAGGTATGGCTGGGGGTAAAGTCTATCCACCACAAACTCTCCCACCATGCATGGCCTAAAGAAGATGGTTAAACACTGGATTGCCTTGGTGTCTCATAGGTCATGCCACTGTTCTCATCATGGCAAATATCAACAGGAAGAATAAAACCAAAGGAAACGGTGATTAGCTGAGCAATATTACACTAACAAATGGGTGCTGGTACACTTGGTTAGTTATTCAGTACCTGCTAGAGGTCTACTCTAAAATTATGAGCTTCAGGCTTGAAGAATATTTCTGTGGTTTGTGCAGTTACTGCCATGACTGTTCAGTGGCTTGTTCAGGAAAACAGAGATGAAGCCTGCCTTATTAGTATTATTAGTATTCTGAGATATACTTTTTTTCGCAGTCACAATCCTAAGTCAGAAAATGTGTTGTTAATTTTTATTAACTGGGATCAGCAGTAGCAGTCACCAGTGCTGTGGTTGTGATTTTAGCCTGAGAACAACACTGATAACACCAATGGTTTTAGTTATTGCAAAGTAATGTTTACTCAGATCAAGGACTTTTTTCAGTCTCATGCTCTGCTAGTGAGGAGGTGTATGGGAAGCTGTGAGGAAGCAGAGACAGGACACCTGACCCAAAGTAACCAAAGGGGTATTCCATACCACAGCACGTCATACCCAGTATAGAAACTGGGGGGAGTCACTTGGAAGGCCCAGATCGCTGCTCGGGTCAGGCTGGGTATCAGTCAGCAGGTGGTGAGAGGTTGTATTCTCTTCCCTTGTTATTTCCCTTATCATCATTATTATTACTAGTGGTAGCAGTAGTGTGTTTGTGTTATACCTTAGTTACTGGACTGTTCTTATCTCAACCTGTGGGAGTTAAATTCTTTCAGTTCTCCTCCCCATCACTCTGGGAGAGGGGGGAAGAGGAAGGGAGTGAAAGAGTGGCTCTGCAGTTCTGAGCTACCAGCTGCGCTTAAACCATGACACTTGCAATATTCTGTTTTGCTTTCTGTTTGCTAAATACACTTTTTCTCATGTAGGACATATCATACCACTAGTACCTTCAAGTTCACAACAAAGTTGACACTCATATTTCTGTTGGCATTTTAGACTGAAGTTAATTAACATTTTTATAGGAGCAATAATTAACATTTTATGAGCTGGATTCCCTTATCCCTTAAATCTACTTTGGCTTCACTTCATACTGGAGCATATAAGTAGCTAATATTACAAAATACTAATGTTCAATTTGCATTTAAGGGCAAAATTAACTTCATAAACACTGCTGAATTGCACTGATACTACAGAGTTCCATTTGAACAAAAAGAAATGTCAGGAAGCCTTTAGCACCAGTCCAAGTTGATAAGCTAACAGTGAATAATTATTATTCTGTAAATGTTATTCTGATTGCTGTTATGCTAGCTAATATTGTGTTAGTGATATGGTAGACTCTCAACTATCTGTATCTGTGTTGTTTTATATTTAGATTGCAAGCAAATAGGGGCAGGCCTCTTTGGTCTAGTGTACTCCTAGCAAAATGGGGTTTGGAATATCAGGCTGAAGTGCTATCTCGGGTGAAAATTTTAATTGTAATCGTTGATCCATCAGTAACCCTCCAAAGTCTAATTTCTTTTTACCTTCAGTAGCACTTTTGACAACTGCAGACACAGGGACCCAGATTTCCAGCAATAATAACAACATGTGTATTAGTGCCTTTTTAGACAGTACTTTTCATTATATGGAAACTGCAATAAAGTAGATATCTGTTGTATCTGGTTCAATTTCTGCAGTGTCTATTCTCTGCACGAGTGTTTTTCCATGTAAGATGTCCCTTTAATTTAAAAGGAACAATTATTGTCCTTACTTCTATTATTAAAGAATGGTGCTGAGAGTGCACCATTATTGATTCCCTGTAGCAAAATAAGGAGAAATGAGAATGTGAAATCATGCTGTTCTTAATGTTTTTATGACCAAAATAACATTTTTTTTCAGATTTCAGCTCATATATAGTTATTATATGTACAGCTATTTTCTCTTAAACATTCCTTATCAATACAGTATTTCAGTGCCAGTTCTTTCACCTCCCTCAGTCTTGGTCTTCTTGTGATGAGTGGTCTGATGCATATGTTGTGCAATATATCTTAGCTTTTCTTACCACACTTGAAAGAAGTATCTCATTAAGGAAAAAATCTTATTTTTTCAACTTTGACATTTTAAAAATAATTTAACTTAAGCAAAACTCTTGCAGAATTAAACAACAAAAAAAAAAACCCACAACTGTTCAAGGTTTACCTACTCAATATTTAACTCCTTCTTAAATTCTACAGGAAACCTAAAGAAGTACTGAAGGTTTGCTCAGCTACATTAGGTATTGGAACAAATGTCTCTTGCAATTTGTTTTACCTGCCTCCTGATACTGTTTGAAGAATCATGAAGCCTAGTTCACAGAAAGAATGGAGACTGTGAAAAACAGTGTAATCTATATTATCTCCTGGAGAGATCACATAGACTGGAGCATTATGTCATTTAATGTGCATGGGTTTAAGGCACTTTCTTGGCTCCAGCTGGCTAGGACAAATGTTCTCCTTCAGAGTCCCTTACCTAAGAAACCCCAGGGGGTTAGACTGGATATCAAAGGAAGACAAATGCAATATATGACCTTGCTTCTAGTCAAAATGTGGTGAACTAAAAATCAATGTAATTTCTGCAGCGTTGCTTCATATGTAAACTTCAGATAATTTATTAGCTGAAAGGAAAAGAAATAATAGATTTGATTGCTGATGATACTGGGGCAAATTGCGGGTTTACAGACATAGGTAAGCAGTTGAAAGTTTCAAAAGCCAAGCTCTTTAATCTTCTTCACCTGTGTTGTAATGCTGTCTTAAAATGCAACTTTTTAATGCTAGACCTTTGACAGACAAAATAGTGTCAAGTAAATACAACGCCAATGAGGAACAACATTCATTTTGAAAGGAAAGTTAAACCTTTTGCACAATAAAGAGAATACTATGAGTCACAAATAATAATTAAAAAAAAAACCAAACCAAAAACAAAAAACAAGTTCAAGGAGGAAAAATACACTTTTTTCTATGGTCTGATGACAATTAATGAATTCCCTAGATGGCTGTTTGCAGCTTAGAATAACAAACTTGATTACTTGCCATGATGCAAATGGAAATCTAGTAGTTTTTCATCATATTCTCATGACAGAAAAGAGAGGTAAAGCTGTGTTTACATAGTTTGAAGTTATTAAAACACACCTATTTCAAGATCAAGAATTGTAAATTGAGGAACAATAGAAAAGATAAAGTCTATGTAGTTTCCTGTTTTGATTTAATCTCTTAGCACCTTTAGAATGCCCAACATGAACAAAATAATTTCAGTTATCAATAACACCTTTACAGAATTTGTCAGGGAAGGTAACTGTTCTCTCAGTAAACACTGGTACCAGAGCTGGCCTAAATGGCCATTGCTGTTATAGCTGTTCACAGTCTGTCAGTTATTATCTCTCTCTCTCAAAAAAAAATATTTTCTGCAACTTGCTCAATAAATTTCATAAAGCATGATTAAAAAAGTTATTTCAGCATTTTGGCTGGGCAAATAATCATGCTCCTCTTCCATCTCCAGCTTGTTATAGTTTGAGAATTTTCTGTATATACTGAAGTATGATGAGGGATTTTTATGAGATCACCCCTTCCACATACATCTCTGTGCCAATATAATGCTTGTACAAGAGAGTGCTGTTACCAGTTGTCATTGTGACAGGTATACAAGCTGGCCAAGTTCAAATGGACTAGAGGACATAACTAAGAATGTTGTGATAAGTGGCTGTACTAATAAACAGATCTGAAAGTGCGCTATCCATGTCAAATCAAGTCATGTCACCGTTCATTACAGAGTGAGATTAGATCTTGAATACCTGACAACAGAAGAAGCCTAACACAAACCATCCCCAGACAGAACGTCTGGAGGCATTACTGAAGGTATGTATAAATTAGGCAAAAAATCCATGATGAACATGGGCCTTATTCTCTTATCTCTGACATTTCAGGTTAGAGCTTCTCCCGGGAGAGCAGAACAGAAGTCTTGTCATTGTTCTCACTGTTCTGTGAATTCATTGCAAATGACAGCATAGTGGGAGCTGTAAATTTGTTAATAATGTCCCTTTCAATCAGTAGAAGAATAAAGTCCACTGGAAGAAGTGTATATCTTGCAAAGTTTATTCCTGTGTTTTCAGTCTGTCTGAATAGATCAAAAATATGGTCATCAGACAGTTTTCTGAGAACCACAGAAGTCAGAAAGGTCCTCTATAGGTCATCTGGTCCAAACTCCTTGTTAGTTTTCCAACAGCAGGTCAGATCAGATGTAGCTTCTTCCTTTCAAGTGTTGAAAATCTCCAAGATGGGCATTCCTCACCTCTGCACCTAGTTCAGAGCTATACTATGCCACTATTAAAGAAACTTTTGCCCATCTTCACATCCCAATGTACTGTTTGTGACCATTGCTACCTACATACTGGACTGGAAAAGAAAACTGTCATGACCACATTCTGATGGATAAATTTTCCATAATCTGTGTAGACTGTCAATTCAGAATCTCTGCCCTAGGTCAGGAGGGATGCTGTGCTGAACAGAAGCTCAAGTTGCAACACCCAAAACAGCTGGTTTACCATTCATCAAAATGAGGTTAAAGTCTGGAAAAGCTCTTTGGGAATACAGGCTGACTGGTTAGTAGTGGATTTCCTTACAGTGTGTCCTGTTGACCCCAGTGATGTTTCTGGAGTGTAATGAAAAGATCAGATAGGAACATGATTTTGTTTCAAACCAAAGGATGCATCATGAATTTTCTTCAAACTGTGTTTTCATATGTATAATGCACCCATTCTTAAGCTGGGAGGGACAATGCAAAGCACAAATACAGTGTACATACATGGCTGGGACTTAGAAGCAGTGTTGTGATTATCACAGTATCACAGTATGTTAGAGATTGGAAGGGACCTCGAAAGATCATCTAGTCCAATCCCCCTGCCGGAGCAGGAACACCTAGATAATGTTACACAGGAATGCGTCCAGGCGGGTTTTGAATGTCTCCAGGGAAGGAGACTCCACAACCTCCCTGGGCAGCCTGTTCCAGTGTTCCGTCACCCTCACTGAGAAGAAGTTTCTTCTCAAGTTTAAGTGGAACCTCTTGTGTTCCAGTTTGTACCCATTACCCCTTGTCCTATCATTGTTTGCCACTGAGTAGAGCCTGGCTCCGTCCTCATGACACTCCCCCTTTATATATTTATAGACACTGATAAGGTCACCCCTCAGTCTCCTCTTCTCCAAACTATAGAGACCCAGCTCCCTCAGTCTTTCCTCATAAGGGAGATGCTCCACTCCCTTAATCATCTTAGTTGCCCTGCGCTGGACTCTCTCCAGCAGCTCCCTGTCCTTCTTGAACTGAGGGGCCCAGAACTGGACACAATACTCCAGATGCGGTCTCACCAGGGCAGAGTAGAGGGGAAGGAGGACCTCTCTCGACCTACTAACCACCGCCCTTCTAATACACCCCAGGATGCCATTGGCCTTCTTAGCCACAAGGGCACAGTGTTGGCTCATGGTCATCCTGTCGTCCACCAGGACCCCCAGGTCCCTCTCCCCTACACTGCTCTCTAACAGGTCATTCCCCAACCTATACTGGAACCTGGGGTTGTTCCTGCCCAGATGCAGGACTCTACACTTTCCCTTGTTATATTTCATCAAGTTACTCCCTGCCCAACTCTCCAGCCTATCCAGGTCTCGCTGGATTATGCCTTTGTGCAGACAGATTTAGGTTTGATATTCATAGGTGTTGGTATGAAGTCTGTTGTAGGAAACCTGTGCTGTGTTTCAGGACTCAGGTGCTTAAGACATTCCTAGAATCAATGGGGGAGATGATGTGTTTGTTCCTAATTGCCATGTGTTTATTTTATGGGGTAAAGAGTTAGATTAGATTGTATGATAAAGCCATGCAAACTTTGAAAAAAAGAATCTGCATTTTTTGGTATGTATGTTTAAAAATACATGCGCACACATATGCACATACAGAAAGTCAGCAGTTATTGTTAACCAATCTTAATTTTCCAGATTTATTATACATGACTGGCATTTACTTAAGAAACATATATGTATATGTATGCATTTACAATATGTTTCTTCATCTATGAATCAGACCATCTGTCTGTCATTTCACTGTAATATTCTGTCATTTGATAAGATTAACTGGTACTAGCAGTGTCTTTTTAGTTCTTCTCCATGGTAAATCTGTAAACTGAATGCCCTTTAATCTAAAACTTACTTGGAAAGTTTAGGTGGAAACCACATCACCTTGGGTTTATAGATCTATTTTTGACTGTGTCCAGGAGTTAGTATGCTTATAAATGGAGTGTGGTGTTCACTAAGTGCATGTTTATTATGTAGTGTGCTATTACCTTAGCAGCTAAGGAAGCTTTGCCTTTTGTCCCTTTATGGGAGCTAGAGCAATACCAGAAACACTTTTTCTCACTTCATTAAATTTAGATACAACTTAACGTTTTTTAAAGCCATGCCCCTAGTAACACTAGTATTATTGCAGTGCATTTGGTACCTTGTGCTAGTTAGCTGTAGAACGAACCCACTGCTGTTGTCTCTATGTGCAATTATGTGTCTTAATTTGTACATAGTTTTAACTTTTAAATAAATTCCTTGTTCAAATTAAATAATTTATAATAAATAATATCAGATGCACACAAAACAGATCAACCTACTGGCAATAATGTGACTTGGGGATTTCTTTTTTTTTGGATTCTTCCTCAGAAAAGGAGTTGAGAGAGAGCATATTGGTTTTGCTAAAACTATTGTGAATTACCAAAGGATAATATTAATAGGAAATAAAGCCCTGTATTAAATTATTTTCTGATTAAAAAAAAATCAATATTAGGTATTTGTTTTTAAACAGAAAAACTCACTTTTTTTATTTTGTTATTCATCTATACTGATTTTTACGAAATTGCAAAGCAATCACTATTAGAAAAAGAGCTTTTTTTTAGCTTTCTTCATTCCATCAAATCAGTTGTTTCTTAGGTTTTGAAGTTGAAGAATATCAAAAGAGTGCACGGGTTACATATAAGTATTGCATAGTATCCATACCACACACACAAAATCTGCTTTGAACCCCATGGATTAAACGGAAATAATGAATGCATTCTGTCTAGAACAAATGCCTTTCAAGAGGGTATTGCAGGTATATTGAAAGGACTATTGTCACAAGTTTAGTAGAATAACTACAGAGTCTTGCTTATCAGTATCTCTGATTTGCATAAATTAACTAATTTTGCAAGACATGAAAACTTGAGTCACAGGACATAGCATTAGAAAGCTTATACTTGTGATAATATATCTGTTTACTTCAAAGGAAACCCAGTACCTATTGCTTCAAGGGTGGGAACTGCCTTACACAATCAATGAAATGACTGCTGAAAACAAGGAGTGATTCTAATTGACACTGAAAAATTGACTTGATAATTTAGATATATCTGGAGGTGATTCCATAAACTAAGAAATTAATTGTTATGACTGACACAGAAACCTTGCTATGCAATTATTTGGTTTTACTGATTGCTCATTTCAATAAAATAAATCTCTTTTTTGTAAACTATTTTTTAATAAGTCATTATTTAATTAGTTAAAAAAATTATTATTAAATAATTATTTAATAAGTCATTAGTATGTATCATATTTACAGTGAAAAAAACTACTTAAAATACTGTTTTATCCATGGGTATCTTCTCTTTCATTAACATCTCGTAACATCAATCTTTCTGTATGTTACACAGATGAGTGCAGAGAAGCCAGATATGTGCTGGTGGTTTTTTTATGTGCTCTTGCAGCTGCAGTGCTTTTTGTAAATGTTTAGTAATTGTTGCTTTTCCTTGTTTTTAATAGCATTTTAGAGTAAATAATTAAACTGGGATAGCCTGCTCCCATATATCAATTATGCTGCAAGAAAAGGTTTTATTTCTGTGCACTGCATAAACTGTACCATTTTCCTGTCTTCCTGAAGAAAACGTTTAACACTGCTGCAAAAGAAAAAAAAGAGGCAAATCAAACCAAACCAAACCAAAACTTGTTTTTCTTTTCCTTGTGAGGTAACTACAAGCAACTCTGGTATCATCCCTTGTATGACATCAGTGTGCTATAAGTGAGAGGCACTGTGCCAGCTCATGCTGATCAAACTCCAGAGCAAGTGAACCTGGGTTTAAACATTGATCATATAAACTGTTCTGCTGCCTCTGATAAGCCATCAAAGAACCCTAACATTTATCCTGCCATAGTTATGCTGTTGAGGATTACAGCATGATTATGAGAACAAAGTTACTTGATGGAAAGATACAATGCATTACTTTGTATGAATTCATTTAGAATTCTCAAGAAAACCTTAATCCAAACTCTCAAGAAAACCCTAGCTCCTGCTTTTCTTATTATCCTTGTGATTTTTTTTCGGGTTTATTTGCTGAGCAGTACGTACTACTCTCCACTGATAACAGCATAAAAAGCAAACCAAAATTACAGCCCAGTTAACCTACTAAGACTATAGTAATCAGTGTGACTCATGGATATAAATTCCTGGGTTTTGCCCTGAAAACGTTTTCCACATTAAGTGTTCTGCCTGCTCTCCTGAAGCAGGTTGATGGTTACTGATGTTATTTCAAAAAAAAAGATTTTTTATATTGCTTCAAAAATTTTGAAGCTTCAAAAAATTTTGAAGCTTCAGAAATTTCAGAAAATTGAACAGTAATTGTAGAATAAACAAATCTTTACAATACATTAATGGATACCAGTGCCATGCCTTTATTTAATCCCTGAAGCCTCTGTCATGAGATGTATTTAACATGCTGTTATCTACTGCTGTTTGCCAGCGTAGTGCTCTTTTTAACTTCATTTCCTGCTCTGACTTCATGCTTTTTTTCACCATTTGAAATTTATGAGCCATTGAAGATGTTGTTTGATGTAGGTGCAGCATGGAACAGAGTAACTACTGCTGTAAAACACAAGTTTTGAGAGTGTCAATCAAATTATGCTTTCTTCATAGTAATGTGAGTTTTAATGGTATCTGTGGGAAATTGTTTAACTCATTACCCTTGTGAATGCCAAGTAACCCTGTAACTAAAATTCAGGTAACTGTGCTGAAAAATCAGAACCTCAATTCTTATCAACTGTCAAGAAACAGGCTGTGAAATACCTGTGTAGGTTATGCTACTTTAATGAAAAAACTCTAGAATTTAAAACTCTAGGTATTGTCTTGATCCTGACAATTGTCAGAACTGGCAATTATCAGAGGATTTTCTCAATAATACACAACAGCAACTCAACAAGATCAAGACCATTTGCTACCAACAAATAGTTTTTAATAAAACACTGTCTCTGTCCCAGGGTGGTGTTTTGACAGAAGAAAGATTAGAATAGAAGAGTAGAAGTAGACAATTAGCTTGTAGGAATTCCCCTGCCTGCATCTGTTTTCTAACAGAAGAGGCAACTCACACCTACACCAACTAATGCCTAAGTAACCATTTGCTGGTCTAGGCTTGATTTATTTTTCACCAATGTCTTTGAAAAACCCTGGGTTTCACCAAACATGTATATGTATAAATTTAGGTTCAGTGACCAATAGTCAGAGCTAGTCAGGTTAAATCAGATACTGCAGGGACTGCTGTGCACTTATCCACATTTTCATCAATGACATTACCATTTTATTTAAAATATTTTTTTTTCCCTGTATTCTGATGTATCGTAATCAGCAGGTGTCTCTTCTTCTTAAAAAAAAACAACAAAAAAACACATGCAATCACAAAATGATGACTTTTTGATTCTCGGAGAAGTAAGAAGGGGGGTCAACAGAACTACCACTTTGGACTTCTGGAGGGCAAACTTTGGCCTGTTTAGGAGTCTGGTTGGTAGAGTCCTTTGGGGCATAGTCCTGAAGGGCAAAGGAGTCTGGGAAGGCTGGGCATTCTTCAAGAAGGAAATCTTCAAGGCACATGAGCAGGCTTCCTTGTGTGCAGAAAGATAATCCAGTGGGGAAGAAGACCAGCCTGGCTGATCAGAGAGCTTTGGCTGGAACTCAGGAAAAGAGGAGAGTTTATGACCTTTGGAATAACGGGAAAGCGAATCAGGAGGATTACAAGGATGTCATGAGGTTATGCAAGGGAGAAATGAGAAGGGCTAAAGCCCTTTTAGATCTTAATTTGGCTACTGCCGTAGAAGACAATGAATATATAAATGCATTAGCAAGAAAAGGAGGGCTAGGGAGAATCTCCATCCTTTATTGGATGTGGGGGTAAACATAGTGACAAAGAATAAGGAATAGCCTGAGGTACTTAATGTGGTCTTTGCCTCAACTGTTAATGGTAAGACCAGTATTCTCAGAGTATCCAACCTCCTGAACTGGAAGATGGCAACAGGCCTGTCAGCCTGACTTTGGTGGTGTTAGTCTCTTTTCCCATGTGAAAAAGTGATTGGATGAAAGATAACAACCTCAAGTTATACCAGGGGAGGTTTACATTGGATATTAAGGAAAATTTCCTCACTGGAAGGGTTACTGGGCACTGGACCAGACTGCCTAGGGAAATGGATGAGTCACCATCCCTGGAGGTATTTAACAGACAGCAGATGTGACAAGTAGGGACATGGTTTAGTAGCAGACTTGGCAGTGCTAGGTCAATGGTTATACTTGATGATCTTAAAGGTTTTTTCCAATCTAAACAGTTCCATGATTCTTTGATTCTATGATTCATAATTAATGTGTCAGGTTTTTAAATATAGGCTTTTGGGAAGGGAAGGCCCCTAGGTTTCAATCAAGAAGAAAAACTTTTCACTTTCTTAATGCATATGTTATGACACACGTAAAAAATGTGTAAAGAGATTCAGATTAAAACCTGTTTGTGCCACTCCAGTCCCATCTATGCAAAAATTTCTAGCAATAAAAATATTTCTTAAGAAGGAGCTCTTAATATTTCTTTTTTATGCCCTCTTAAAGTGTAGATACTTTCATCATGCCACCTGAGAACACAATAAATATCCTTAAGTTACTCTGTGTGACCCATTCCTCCTTTACATATTACTTTTTCAAAAATTACATCTTTGGTGATAATAGGAGAAAACAAACCAAACAATCCTCCACAATACTAAGTGGTGCCTGAATAGGCCACAGCAAAAAATTCCTTTATTCACTGTCCCATGAAGATCATAGCGTATCTGAAGCAAATGTAAAAGGCTAAGTAGCTCCTTAAAGTAGAGTTTCATCAGAGAATCAGTGGGAAAACTGCCTACAGGTATTCTGCCTAGATTCTGCAAGCTGTGCTCTTTCTAAACCTATCTCTTGGGTCAATCCAGAGGTGATGTCAGTTTCTGGCAGTATCTTTATTCAGTGACCACTCTTCTTCTAAAGCCCAGATGAAATACCTGCATCAGATTAGGGAGCTGGGACTGTCTGACCCACCTGGCCTTGGTCGCTGCAAAGGGATGTGAAAGTCACAGCCACTGTTGTATCAGATTAATGCAGCCAAGGCATTGTGCTGTTGCTGACAATGACCATTGCCATGACCAGCAGAGGGGAAGGTTGTTAAAAATCATTCCACGTCTTTGTTCCACAAAGAAGTGGAGCATCCCTGCTCACAGGGAGATAGTGTTTCTCATCCCTTTTGGTAAGAGATTGAAAAGTGATATGTGGTCCTTTGGACTTGTTTTTTATTAAATGTTCTAATGATCTCTCTATGGTCCAACTTTTCTTCAAAATCCTTCTAGGCTTTTACATAACTTTTGCATTTGCTTATTTTCAGCTGCAGAGAATATATTATTTGCAATGGAAATATATCTCTCAAAATTCAAGCACATGCAGAGTCATGCATCAGCTGGTCCATGAAGTGTGTGGTTTGTGCATGCTGAAGTCTTTGGCAAAGCGTTGATTTATTATTTATAGAAGCAATAATGGCCAGCAGTTTTAAATAGACCTTTCATCTGCATTGCTTAATGTGACTTGGAAAGAAAAAAAGTCTTTGCCATTTGAATTGCTATAATGCATTTTAAGCATCTTTTCCTGTGTATTCTGTATTTCATGTGGGGAAAAAGTGCTCAGCGACTACTTCTGCATAATACCTATATATAGAATACAGTATATTGTAGTTTCCTTTCTGATAGCCTGGCTCCTTTAAAATTGCTGCAGAGATTCCATTCTAATTGATTTATTCTCAATAAACTTGATCTTGCTACTCATTTTATATTTTCTGCACCTTAAGTATACAATTATCTTTTTTTTTGCTAATAGAAGTTGTTTCTTGTCTTGTTTTATGCTGTCTGTTTCATCATACTTACTTTTTTATTATTTTTGAGCAAACTAGCAGACACAGTTTGCCATCTGTTATGATATTTTCCTTACAAAAACATTTTTTCTTTACAATTTACTATGTGCTCTTACTTTCTGCTAGGAAACTTCCATTGTTATATGAATCTGTTTCAAGCCTGAGAAAAAGGGCTTATCACGGATTTAAACAACAACACAGCAGTGAATATCTGGCACAATGGACCTGAGACTCTCTGCACTTACTACTTAGCTGTTTCTTAAAAATACTATCTAGAGGCATCAGAGGTGTTCATAGTTATCACTTAGAAACCAAACAAAATACATGGATATTTTAATTCTTGTGGGAACATTCACAGCTATCAAAACTTTTTGAGCCTCCCTGGGAAACTGTCGTGAAATAAGCATTTAAATTTAGTTTGCTTCTGAGTGCTTGCCATTCTATTTATCAAACACTTTGTTATTTAAAGTTGATTGATGAGGCAGTTGCTTCCTTGAGCATGGTTCTTTAAATAGAGACCAGAGCTAGAAAACATTCTTCTCCGTACCTCTCCTCTGCCCATGGGGGACCTTCTTCATGGAGGCAAAGCTCCAGTGAGCAAATTATATTCCAGCATGCAAGCACTAGGTGGCACGAGTCATTTTATGGGCACTTCAGCATTTCAGCTAACTCCATCTGTTCAGTACACTAATTACAAATTCAACCACAAAAACTGTTTAGAGGCACATCATAAAAAGTTAGCTGGAAGTGATTTGTGTCTGTGTATACTGTATGCTCTTCATTCTGCACACCATGCAGCTGTTACATTTGGTAATCATTCCAGCCTCAAACTGAGGCAAAATAGCAATTTTCCTGATGCTTTTTATAGCAATAAGTGCCATGTTCTGTGTGGTTGTGCAAAGATACAAGGCCTCCGCATTTGGGGTACTACTTGAAGGACAGAACTGAAAAGGGTAATTACATTACTAGCAACTAGCCTGAAAACATACAAGGCCTATACAATTCTATAGAAATAAACCTAAAAAGCTTGTAACTATTACAATATTTTCAGGAATAAGGTATTTAATGATTATTAAACATGTAAATTAGGTGAATTAACAACAGTGTGGGTTTTTTCGATTTTAAGGATTACAGTGTTTGGTGATGTGAGGTAAGCTTACGATTTGTAGACCGAGACAATAGGTGCAAATGTCTGCCCAAAGAAACCCAATGGAAAGTATTTTTTCCTTCCTCAAAAGCTATTTCTTTTTTTATCAATTAACTACTTGGAAAACACAGAAGCAATTATTTGAATAGGGCACATCTTCAACTCCTACCACTCCTAGACAATTTCTTTAAACAGTAGATAGGAGCATTTCAGCCCTTCTTTCTATCTATCCCACTCAGCAAATAGGATCTTGACTGAACAGCTACAATACAAAGTATTTGATAATATCAGTTTCTTTACCTCTTCTTCTCCCCTACACATTTATACCTTTGTCCTTTAACAGCAGAAAGGTGCTGGCTGGGCACTTTTGCCAAGGAAAGGATCTGGCCATTAAACCTCTAGGAAAGGGCACATTTTTGGTAACCTGCATAATGTACCTGAACCCTGTAGAGTAGCTGGATTTGTAAGGCATGCCTTGCTTATCAGTCTCTGTTGCTTGGCTGTAGCAGACTCCTATTTGGCTTTTTAGATGTTGTGGATCAGACCTTCCTGTAGGCAATACAGAGGCTCTGGGTACCCAATGCAAGATTGGGCTGTTTGGTACAGGTACTGAAAAGCCCACACAAACTGTTTTTTATTCACTAGTGGATATCTAAGTCAGCCCACTTTTACGTCTGAAAGGTCACGGGGATGGCAATATTTCCTTTCTCCTGTACAAGTGATGTGGTATGTTCATTTTTCTTCTGCCTAACACTGCACCAGGTTTTCAAATATTTACTCCCATCTCTTAGGTGAAAGTCTCTAATCCTAATTCATGAGGTATTCCAGAATAGATCTTGCTAGATGTCTCTTAAATTCCTCAGCTTGAAGAGATTTGCAGGCCCAGCAAATATTGAAATGTTTCGTGTCTAAACTGAAAATGTTAACTTCAGAGAGGAAAGGTGGTACAACCACTTCAAACGTAGTGTTCAAAGTTACCAGGTGAGTCCATGGTTGAACTTGTCATTGCCTATTCCCTGCCTCACAAATGATCAGTAATGTGTCCTTTTCAAAAGCTGGAGGTTTTTAAGAGCATTAGACTTCAGTTCATGTTGCATCCCCTACTTTTTTTCCCAACTCTTGCTTTTAGGACATAGTATTTTATGACTCATTATTTACTCTGTTGCAAAACGCATTACTATTTTAAATTCACGGTATTACTGCAAAGAATTTCAATTATCCATTTAAACATATGTTTGCAGTATTATGTGAACTTTTTTTGGCAGGTCTACAGGTTGATCAATTATATTGTCATCCAAGTGTGCAATAAACACTTTTTATTGTAAGGAATTAACCTTTATCTTGGAAAGATAAAGAAAGTAGTTATTTGACACATTGTATTTGAATGAACTAAATTACCTAGTAGAAGAGTCCCAAATGTTAGAGCAGGTTTTCACATGAAATAGGAAGATTTCTCTTGGAAACTTAAAAAATTCTACCTATCTTCCACTTAATCTTATTTATTATTAATCAAAAGCAGGTCTGTACAAACTGCCAGGAGTTGGTGTACAAGACAGCTTGATTTTGATCATGAGTACTTAACTGGAATTATATTCCAAAATGCAAAACAGCAAAAAAAAATTCTTGATTTAGAAATAACCTGAGAAATACCTTTTTACATGTCAAAAAAAGTTTTATAGAGATTAAGAGAAAGAGAAATCAACTGGAAGAAGGAAACTGAAATAGAGCTGCCAAATACAAAGTTAGTGTGTTAGAACTTCAGAGAAGTACATAATGACTTTTTGGGTTTGTTTTTTTTTGCATTTTGTGCACTAGCACCTGTATAACCTGTATGTATAAAGAGCCTGATAGTTTCAGCAGGAGGTACTGAGTGTCTAGGGCTGTTCAAAGTCAACCTAATAAGGACATATCTTGAAGTATGCTTCCTTCATCCTTTTTTAGCCATCAGCTGCCTTCACGCTTGAGGTTTATACAGAATTCCTCTACCTTCACCCTCTCAAAACCAGAAAATGGGAAAATGTTGAGAAGCAGAGGAAAAGGACAGACAAATTTCTAAACAATTCTTGACAAAACAAATTTTGCTTCATTTCTAGTATTCTCCAAATAATTCACCAAGTCAGTCTACCTCCAAGGAGCAAACCTCATTTTGCTTCTTTGACTTCTAAATCTTTCTTGTGGTTTAAGCCCAGCAGCTTAAGTTACCAGCAGCTGGTAACTCAGAACCACACAGCCGCTCCCTCACACCCCCTCATCCTCCACCTCCTACTCCCAGAGTGATGGGGAGGAGAACTGAGAGAATATAACTCCCACGGGTTGAGATGAGCAGTCCAGTAACTACAGTATAACAAAAAACACTACTGCTACCACCAGTAATAATAATGATAAGGGAAATAACAAGGCAAAAGAATACAATTGCTCACCCCCTGACAACTGATACCCAGCCTGACCTGAGCAGCGATATGGGCCTTCCAAGTAACCCCCCCCCAGTTTATATACTGGGCATGATGTGCTGTGGTAGCACTGGCAGAGCATGAGACTTAAATGTCCTTAATCAGAGTAAACATTACTTAGCAACAACACAAAACATAGGTGTTATCAGAATTGTTCCCAGCCTAAAGTCAAAACACAACACTGTACCAGCTGCTAAGGAAAAAAATGACTGCTACTGCTGATCCCAGGACAGTCTTAGATCTTATATTTACATGTCAAAGGTGCTGAATCAGACATCAAGTAGAGCAGGTTCATCCCATCTAAGTGTAGACATTTATGTTTAGTGGACTGAAATTTCTAAATAAAGAGCAACAGTCATTTAGAGACTGGAAGTGGATTTGTGCCCCAAATCTGTATATTGTGGGAAAGCCTGTGCAGTCTTTTATAATGGTAACACAGTGGAAGTTCAGGTAACTGCGGTGTAGCTGGCTATAAGGACTGAGCTTATGAGCATATACAGTGTGCAATGTCATAAATTCCAGGTGTTTTCCAGCTATTAGCTGTGGGGAGTGAAGGCAATAGGATTCGCATGAAAAAGAGTTCAGGAATGAACTCTGAGGCCTTGGTGCTTGGACAAGCCCTGGGGCAATGAGCTGGGGTCTTGAAGGCCAAACAATGTGGGGGCTGTGAGAGGGTCTGCAGCATTGTGATTGGACTGCTTACTTGGAGAGTTTCACAGTGGCCAATGAGATTGGATGTTGTATGTATGTGCAGGTTGGGAAAGTACTGAACTAAGGTGATAAAAAGGGCTTGGTGATAATAAAGGATTTGAGTCTCTGCATCAACTTGAGTCTGTGTCATGAAATGCCACAATTAGCTTTGAAGACAAGCAATGGACTGACTTGAGACAAGGTAATTGATTAATGTCCTGGCTGGCTTTTGGAGTTGTGACAAATTGTTACAGAAGCACTTCAGATGGGGATTTCAAATAGTCCTGTAGATTCCCCCAGTCATGTCCTGCTCTCTGCAGGCCAAATGGCAGGATTTTGCATAGACTTCCCTAGGCAGTTCCTGCTGTAGAAGTAACCAAATAGTACACAGGAAAGTTGCTTGTTAATACTTTGCAGAAAAATCTAAGATGGAATGGTCTTTTGTACACAGAAAATTAGAATATTTTGTTTGTAGTTTAAGGTAATCTATAGAAATGCATCATGCATGCACTAGAGTGGTCCTGGACCACAGCTCAGCTGGTTTATAAAACTTTGCTAGAACTAACAGTTCAGGCAATCTCTTCCTGTCTGGTTAAGGACCCTTAAAATGGACTCCCGTCGCCACCTGGACAGTCAATGACTGGCTTGTTGGAGATTGGGTTCCCCACACAAGTATGACCCTATGCAGAATACCCAAAGTGGGGTTGTGTTTTTTAATTGTTTGGGATTTTTTTTGTTGTTGTTGTTGTGGTTGTTTTGTTTTTTTTTTCTTTTTTCCTTTGGTTTGCTTTTGGTTTGGTTTGGTTTTGGTTTGTTTGTTTTAAACATTATGTCCACAATTGTCTGTGCAACAGTATGCTCCCCTGACCACCTTCCAAATTCTTTCTTGGATAAAACAGTCATGTACCTTCTCCTTTGACTGTGCTTTGATTTCTGTAAGATAGAAACCTGAATTTGAAGCTGTAAGAAGTCAAACTGCTCTTCAATGAGCATTGTCAGGTAGGTAACCAAGAAAGAGAATGCTGAGGTATGCTGCAGAGCATAATTGTCTTCACAGCATCAACTCTATCTAGAGGTAGGTTTAATATACATGGAGAGAGAAAGATGAGATGTCTGCATAGGGTGGCTCAGATAAATGGATATACAGCTTGCTTAAGAAGATCAACACACACTGACTCCTACTGTTAAAGCAATAGTCAGCATGTTTGGGATGGGGATGGGATGGGGGAGAAATGGTGACTCTTGTTGATTGTGGATGGAAAATGCAAAAAAAAAAATGTCTACCTTTTTGAGTCATCAAAATTTGCTTTTGCCTACTGCCAATAGAGCATGGAGCATTGTCTGACAGTCTCTGAATCAAAGAACCTCATCAAACTTTCCAAAATTACATGACTTGAACCAATGCTTTATTTAATGTATGGTCATATCACATCCTGAGGCAAATGATACTTCCTTCCCTTTCAACCTAACATTTTGTGGCAAGGAAACTTAAAGAGCCTACGTGATGCAGATGATGCTGGGAGAAATGATCAAACCCCTAAAGAGGACGTTTTGTTTAGGAAAGGGCTAATCAAATTAAAATAAGTGCTTCACAATATTTTCTCACAGAAAAATGCAAATGTTTTGGATTTTATATGTATATATATATTGCTTTAGAATTATAAAAAATTGGAGAGTTTCAAAGTGAAGAGTCATGTAATAAGAAACCCATTTGGAGATGTGCTTGTATATTTGTGGTTTAATTTGTCAGTCTATGTCATCCTACTTTCAAATATTTCAAAATGTCAAAAAAGAGAAAAACAATGTCATATGCTCAAAAGCAGTCAATAGTGAACTGTCAAGGTTGACATTTAATAGACAATCATAAGATGGTATTTATATTAATAAAGTGCTTTGAATATATTTACTCATCATATATATCCACAGAAGTCAGAACTGATTTATTAACCATATGCAAACAGAAGCTAAAATCTGCATTTACACTACAATATAGTTTTACAAGATCTAAAATAAACAATGATTTCTAGGAGGTTTTAGAAGAGGTCTATTATGAAAAACAAGAAAGAAATATCTCTTAAAGTGCTCGATTTCTTGTAGACTAAAGAAGAGTAAGGTTTCAGGTTAAATGTTGTACTACTGCCCAGTTCTGGCCCCAGTGCCATAATTATTGTAATCAAACACTATTTATTTATCCTATATCTCTTTTATACTAGTCTCATGCATACTAAATATTTACAATTCAGTCTGCAGTTTATAGCTTCACATTGGTATCAGCTTTTTAAAATATTTAATAAGCTACTCCACTTAGCAGTTTATATATCATTTGGGAATAATTGCTGGCAAGTTGGAAGAATTGCTGGCAAGTTATACCACCTCCTAGAGTGTTTCTTCATTCAAGAAGAAACCTGACTCTTATTCCTGTAGTCAGTTCAACCATTTTATATGACATCTGAGATCACATCAAATCAAGTTATTCATACCAGTGGATTCCAAGTCTGAGATCCTTATTCTGATACACTTGTGCATGGTATAGAAAATGGATATGTTTTTATTAGAAGGGATAAGACCCAGACTACACCTGAGCTTTAAAAAATCTTTAAAACAAGATTCAGCAATATTTCAGTGTAGATTCTCTTGAGTCTTAGCTCTGTATGCAAAACCTTGAGCTTTGCAAAATTTAGAGACATTATTAATTGAGAAATTACAATAAGTTTTAACTAGAAGGAAGCACCTGATAAACAATCCTGGTAGATTGCTCACTCTTAATCATTTCTTTTCTAGGGCTGCAACATGGACTGAAACTTGCAAAGGGACACAGCACCGTATTCAGTAATCTAACAGTGTAAAGGCACCTGTCCTCTTCCTTACTGTGGGGAACAGGTGAGTTGTAAGACAGGAAAGTTCTCAGTACCAGTTCTCAGTGAGTTGTAAGACACCCAATTCTCAGTACCTGCTAGTTGGCTGAGCATTTAACTACTGGTCTACAGGAAGAGAAAAAAAGGGGGTGGAGGAGTAAGACTACACAGACAAGGCATGTGAAAATCAGCTGCAGCCTTCAATTTGCTGGAAGTAAAAATTATAATGCTTGTGCAGTATTAGCGCTAAAAAATTCTAACTGAGCTTTTGCAGCTGTGAACTGCTTTTACCCTGAAACCAATTAAAAATTCAGTGTTTGTTTTGGAAAAGGGCAAATCACTGGAGAAATCTTCTGTCCTCTGCCTGCTTGGGAAGGGAGGGGCTGGAGTTGCAGATAATTTGTGTTTACCAGGAGTCTTGAAATGTAGAATAATAATAACAATGAAAAATAAATTTGTAAACTTTTAAAAAGTATACAGGCTTGATTTAGCCATTCTTACACATGTTGAAAGTTGGTCTTTTTTTTTTTGCATCTGAAAGATCATTTTGCTTCTGGCTCTTTTTAATAAATCAAGTTGAATATCTAATGATGTTTCTTAAAAATGTTCACATTAACTAAACATGTCCCCCTGTCTAGGGCAAGAAAAGAGAACACTTTCATTAATGACCCAGTGCCTGGGGAACCCTATTTTCCTTAAAGTACAGAACAAGTAAGAACATATATAGATCTGGTGGGAGATAATAAAAAGTGCCCGACTTACATTGAAAGTCAACAGAAGTCCTCTTTGGACCTTTAAAAACCTCCCCTTTTGTCAAATAATGGGAGTGCACACAAGTTATGTCATTAAGTGCAGAGATAAAGGCATTTAGGAGGAAAAATTTATCCTGGAGTCTTCATAAGCAAATTTTGACTTAGATGAATAGCTGCTTCTCTAAAATGACCCATCAACTGTCAACAGTGTAATTTAAGATTGCTCCATTTGCATCTGAGGGTAGATTGCATGGCTAATTGCTCCTGCCTTTCCCAGCAATTTTATCTCCTTGGTCTGGTCTTTGTGCAAAACAACAGCTGGTAAGTTTGAGGTGTGAGAGCTAACAACCTGGTTCTTTGGGCTACAGGCAGCCTTTCCTTCCACTAGGCACTGTGCTCCTCACCCTGTATTTCTCCCACTTCTTTTTATACACTGCATAAAGAGGTTGAAGCAAGAAGCCAGGTTCCCCTATGACTATTGTCTATAGGCACTGGACAGAGTGAAAGGCCCTTCAGGGAACCGTAGAGCCTACTGGGGAGTTGTATCATCATTGTCACTCTGGCTTTGTGGTAGAGGACTCTACTGTGGCTATGGCCATGAAGATAACTGAATTCAGTGTATAATGCCGGATGACTGTGGGAGTGCAATTCCTCTCCTGAATGACTACAGTGAAAGGTAAGAAACACTGATTCATTTTTCTGCAGAACTTTTGGCTTTTATACTTTCAAAGCCATTTTTGCAGGTAAAAGCAAGACCTTAACGGAAATTAAAGGAAAACACAGCAACTCTGCTTCTTGCTAGAAAACAATGAGTACATCTAATATTTTATTCAGGAAAAAAACAGTGGAAAAAAAAATAGAGAGTTTTTTATTTTTTTTCTCATAAAAACCTGCTTATTTTTCTGTTTATCCCATATAAAGTATTTTTAACTCATTGGATTTATGATTTTGAAGATAGCTAGATGCAAATTATTGCAAATTACCTTTCATTGCAATAATAATAATAAAAAAAAAATCTTATTCTTCAATATTGATAACTTTTAAGATTGAAGATAACTTATTCAGGAATTCCAGTGTGATTTCTAAATGCTTGTGAAACTATGAAAAGATATCAAAACTCTATAAAAAGACCACATGCACAGGTATGGTTAAGAATATTTGAACTGTCTCATAATAACCTTGTTGGTGAGCAGAGCAAGAAACAGATATAAAACAATTGAGGGATTTCTCTTCATCTTTATGATGCTGGCAAGGTCTATAACTCATTAATGCACAAGTTCAACAGCCTCTTTTGGCTACATTGCACTGAATGGTAATTTAGTAGGGCAGAAACTTTTCTTTAGGAGATATAAGAAAGGTTTTCAGTTTTTATCCCATCCAGAGAACAGATGTTTTCAGGCAGGAACAGAATGTTGAGTTTCATTAGAGACCCATACAATAACTAAGCTGTTTCAAAGAATTAATTCTTAGCCAAATTGACCGTGTGTCTCTTGTCTTGGCAATGCGACATTTGGGGGTATGGTTTCAAAATCATCTTTAAAAAAAGAAGAAAGAAAAGAAAAGAAAAATCAGAATGATATGCTTTGCATTTTGTCAGGACAATTACTCCCTTTCTGATAGTTCATTTTCAATCAAATATAAGTCTACTTTTCTGACTAAAAGAGATTGGTTCAAAACTTTGTTAAAGAAGTTTCCTGTAAATGAGGAGAAAATTTCCAGGGGAACAGGCAAATATTTTTCATAAGTGTGAAATTTCAGATCCAAATCTGAAAATTATTTACTATCTGCATTCAAGCAATTGAGTTCAACTCATTACACACACGTTTTATGTCCTCCGTATTCTTTTTCTCATAGAAAACATGTTCATTTTTTTGTTTATCCTTTATGAAGCATTTTTACTCATTGCATTAATTATTTTGAAAATAGATGTAAATTATTGCAAATTCTCTTTTCTTACAATAACTTTTCTTGAAAAAAATGAGGGTTATACTTAGTACTTTAATGCTCTGTGTTTGAATGAGCTAAAAAAATGCAATATGGTACTTGGTTTTCATTTTCATCCGACAAATCAGCTTACACTTACTCAAATTATTGTAATGCTAGCCAGCATCCATGGAATTCAGCATTCCTTTTAAAAAAGCCCGCTTGAATCAGAATTTCCTTCCTTTTCCCCATTCTTTCCTGTTTCTTTGAAGAGAATAGGAATATAATTATGTATGTAGCTTGAATGATACGAAGCTGCAAAACCTGTAAGAGAAGCTCTGGTGAGTCAGACCAATAACTCATAATTTTCTTTGTTTTCTCACCTCTGACAGTGTCCATAAATGGATGCCTAAGAAAGAGTAATGAGGAAGGAAAGAATATAGAATAAATATATTTCAGAATAAAAATTTTCTAAATGCTTCCTCTGCCTCCTTCTACATGTCTCAAGCTTGCTATGTCTTTAATAATTCCCAGTAGCTTTCATTTCTCTGAATCTACCCATCACCCACTACCTCCCTGCTACCCGTGCACAATTTTAGCAGCTACTATATGAGTGTCAAGAGTACCAGATTCATTTCACATTAAGTTATAAATGTTTTGCAGGTGTGTTCAGCACTTCCCTGTAGACAGTTTGTAACTTCTTTCTCAAGGACAACCAGACAGTGGATCACATTTTGGAAGGTCTAATAATGTGCAGAAAAACATTTGTTTTAGAAAATAGCCAGAGTTTATGTCAAGAGACTGTTAAGATATTCTGATGTAAACAATAACAGGGTGTTTTGCTGAAATGTAATGGGTTTAAAATTTTGTAACTGTATTAGTGCATTAATACAACTTACAAATTCAGTTACTAGCTTTTTGTTAATTTAGAGGCCTTAAGCATAATTTCATCCATTCCATTTACTAACATTTAAAAGAATATATAGGGAAGTTGCCAATGTACAAAGCAGTGCAAATTCAACCAGATGAGGCATAATATAATTGCATAATTTACCTACCACTTTTTTGTTCTGTTGTGTCCCTTTACCTATGCTTCTACTCTTCAGCTTAGAAATTAAACACATTTTGACTTTAATATACTAGACCAAGTTAAAAAGTGAGAGGTAACATATTGATAAATTTAGGAAAATGAGAGGGAAAAAAAAGTGTAAGGTTACCTGGGGAAATCTAAAGAGAGTATAATAGGAGTTAAGATTAGTTGAATATGCATATTAATGAGTCAGAATAAAGTATCCATTTATATAATTCCAACATCTTCAGTCCATTTCTGAAGTTGGTCCCTGGTGAGAAGGCATAATTTAAAACATAGAAATGCTCTCCAAATTCCTGAACTCAAAGAAAGTGCAATTAACATCACTTGCCAAATGAGGCCACTGTTTTTTTCTGAGACTATGGGCAGAAGCACAGGTGCTTATGCTGAATCTGTCAGATGAGACCACACTGGAAAGGGCCCTGTCTATTTCTCTTTGTTACCACAGTTCTGTTATAGGTGATGCTTAGTGGCTAGCAGCTCTTATATGTAAACTAGGAAGCACATTAAATAATTTTTTTTATAGTCAAACAAAAACCCCTACACCAAAATATTGAGTGATGACTACTGTCATTATAAAATAAACGCCCACATTACAGCCAGTGGTGTTGCCATAGTTATTTCCTAGGCTGAGGATGGATGAAAAGGCTGTGAGGTTATGTCTCTGTTTAAATATAACTATTGGCAAATGTTGACATTTGAACACTGACTTCTGTTCCTACATTATCAAGACTTTGCATTTAAATTAGAAACATAATTTCTCATACTGAGAAACGAATAATGGAATAAGTTTTTCTTTTCATCTTTCTGTTCCCACTTTCAACCCAATTCATAATCTTACTGATTAAAAGTAAGCTTGTGCTGAGACTTGAATGCACTGCATAAATAAAGTTTTAGCTTATTTAAAGCTGGTGAAAATAACAGAATGTTTTTCTTACTTTTAATCGCTTGTATACTGTTTGTTTTTCCAGAACATGTCTGCCAGAATGTTTTGCTGACTCGAATTGAGGAAGGTCAGTTGTTATTCAGGACATATTTTTGCATATGAAGTTTAAGTTAACTGCAGATGAGAGCAAGCCTTTTTTTACTATGGGATACAAATAGTTTCTCTTCAGTTTACCTGTGATTTCAGTAATTTGATCAAATAGCAGAAATAATGCTCTTATTTAGGTGGGTGGTTACCCAGGTTTGGATAATCTGCAGTTAGTTTGGCCGTCTATTATGTAATACCTCCATGGCAGCTGTTTCTATTCAATTTATTTTGCAGAGGGAAGAAAGATGTATTCACTTTTATCAGTGATACCATCTTGAGGTCAAGGTAAGATACGCACTAGCCCCTGATGGCTGCCTAAGTATAATAAATAGCTATCTGTATAGACCTACATCTTTTCATCCAAGTCGTATTATTAGGCATTATTTAAATGAGTAGTTTGTAATGTTTGCTAGACTTAAATCTTATTTGCCTGACATGTTTAAAAAAGTTATACTCAGTTATTGCAGAGGTCAATATTTGTTGCAGAATAATTTGCACAAATGAAATGAGATTAAATTAAATTGATATAAAATGATTATTATCATATAACATAAAGCATCCGCACATCCCCAGCAATATCATTTGAACTGGAAATGATCAAGAATCTCCGAAGAGCTATCAAGGACAGTATAGATACAGATTAAATCTTACCCTGCTTTCTGTAACAGTGATTCCTTTTCTTCAGGCTTAATGCATACTGGAGGATTAAGTGGGTTTGCAAACTGTCTTTGCATTAATTATGTTGGTGTCCTTCATGTCATTATGAGTCATCTTGTAACTTTTCTGTACAATGTAATCTCTTAAATCCTCTTGTGTTTTGTAACGTTTCAAATTTTAGCTTGTTTTTCATTTTTTACTTAAGATTGCCACCTGTGTCATGTCTTGGGTGAGAAAAGTCTTTCTGTCCCCATCACTTTATATTGAAATCTGTCTTCCATTTTGTATTTGGCTCACTTCACAGAAATATTTGTAACTTTTTTGCAAACATGGTTGTTTATTTCCACCAAACATAATAATTTAATAAATTAAATAGCTCAGTTGAACTGATTTTTTTTTTCTTCCATTTCTATGCTCAAAGAAGAACCAGATTCATTGAGAATTGACCCAAATCATCAACTGTTAACATGTTATAGTCTAGAGTACATGGCACAGCTCTTACTAGAAACACGTCTTTAGGCTGTATTTTGAGTGATTATATTTTCAGACTGAGAATACTGAGTTTTACACTTTTAGCTTACTATTAGATTACCCTCCAAATGTCTGTCTTATTTTCCTGCCATGTCCTTATGATTCTCACATTATTAAAATCCTATTCTTACTTGCATTAGACTCTTGTAACAGGACTCATGTAATTACTTTTCCATAATAACTTTCTGCATTAAAAATGTGTTGCTCTCTTCCTCTGTGTCTGTCTCCTCAAAAATTTGGGGCCTATCTGTATTTATGGTAAGGAAATTGTAATTAAAAATAATAGGAAAAAGAAATCACTGCATTTACAGTAACAGATTGCTTTCTTGGGGAAATGTTTCAGGATTCCTTGACCCAGCTTCTACCTTTTCACTGGTATTGTGCGGCTTTGATAATGTCTTGAAAACAGTCTTTACTTCAGCTCAGACACCTGCCCACTAATAGAGGAAGGTTCCAATACATGACAGAGAGACAAGACACGCTGTGGGTAATGTGGGGTGCTGTGGCTTCTCCCATGGCTTTGTGGCCTGTGGACACAGCAGGCATATGTGCACCAAGCAGGCAACAGAGAAGCTGTGGCACTTGCTGTGAGGGATGCTCCTCACCTTGGAGGTCTGCAGAAATGAAGGCCAGCTCCATGAGCCAAATGCTCAAGCTGTGAGGCTGGGCAGTTCTTCCTGGATTGGCATGAATTACAAGTTCTTCATTTGTAAAACAGTGATGGTCTCTCATACTACATTGCTCTGGCAGATTAAATACTACCATGGTTAAAAATTGTTTTCAAACAGGAGTTTATCTTAGGTATTTCTCCGCTGTTTCTTGCTCATTTTTTGTGTGAGGAACAAGTGAGTATTGTTTTTCTGAATTTAAATTACTGTAACAGTAAGTTGTCAAAACACACTGAAGGCATTTACAAATAGGTCCTTTCGTTATGAAGCCCACACACTCACTGCAAAGATGCTTTGAGAAGCTTCTGATAAGAAGTTGGTGGGGTGTGAAGTATGATTTGAAGTATGACACGTCTAACAAGGTTTTTTGTACTGAAAGGAATGATGGCTAAGCTTAAAAATACAGCATAATAATAATGTTGGTGACAGTAACTCTCAGTGAAAATCAGTTCTATGCTTCTTCTGACTGAGTGGTCTGCAAAGAAGGACTGAGTCTACTGGATATGCTGCAGTGCGATGCAGCCATACCCTTACTAGACTTTGATCTTTGATAAGCCAACTCATGCCCTTGAAACACTATAGCCATGTTATAATAACTTTCCCTGTGCTGCTTAGTCCTGCTCAGAAGCAGAAACTATTAGACTGGACAGAGCATGGCTACTGCTTCCAAGACCTTATTTACCTATTTCAGCTTTATCTGAAGTGTGACAAATAAACATTCAGCTATCTAACTCTATGAGAAAACTGGCCCCATCCTTAAGAGGAAATTTAAATATACTTAGTGTGCAATTTCATTTTGGAAAACACCCTAAAATATGCATATGAACCACAGCTCGTTGAAGGTAATGTAGGGTTTCATTTTGAAAATATTGATTTATGATTTTGATCTGGTTACTGGTAAAGGAGTGGAAATTAAATTACTTCCATATTTTTCTGTTATTCTGGGAGCTTGTTTCCTACTGCTGCATAGCTTAAAAGCCCTATTGCCATTGATGTCTCAAAGATTTCAGGGAGTTTTATATTTATTATTATCACTGTATTGATGCTGGGAATGTGGAGCTAAGATCCAGGCTTTCCAGTGTTGATCATTGCTGCAGGGATTTTTGACTTTTCCTTATCAGCAACACAAAAAAGAAGTGGAAGCTCTAGAAGAAGGGGCTGCCATATGTGAATTTAGTGCCTCAGACCTTGGGCTTAACTGTGTAGAGCTGTTAGGTGTCTTTCATAAGGATGAGAAGAAATGTCTACTGAATGTCACTGGGAAATACTGCATTTCAGTAGACATTACATGTGAGCAATGTAGAAGCACTCTAAGAACCCTATAGACTAAACCATTTACTGAGCCATTAACCATATAATAGATGAAAAATGATGTGATACCTGAAAATGAAAGTGAAATTTCTGAATCATAGAATAGTTAGGTTTGGAAAAGACATTAAGATCATCTAGTTCCAAACCCCCTACCATGGGCAGGGACACCTTCCTCTAGACCATGTTTCTCAAGGTGACATGGTCTTGTCAAACCTGGCCTTGAACCCTGCCAGGGATGAAACAGCCTATTCCAGGGTCACGGAAAATAATTTCTTATTTATATCTGACCTAAGTATCCCTGTTTAAGTTTGAACCCAATTCTCCTTGTCCTACCACTTCCAACCCTGTCCATTCTATGATTCTATGACTGTTAGTGTGTTCACATTATTTCTTCCATCCACCATTATCTTCTCTAGTTTCCCAGGATAAGTGGTTTGCAGAAGCTCAGTCCTATTGCTCAAAATCACAAAAATTTCACATGAGCTACTTCATAGTCCAATCTACCTAACAGTCCACAAGGATGTGCACATCTCTGTCTAAACAAGTAACAAAGAAATAACTACTCTGTAGACAGTGATTTATTTTCAGATTACTAATATGAGATAATAAGGGGAGAGTTTTTAATAGCATCATATCTTTACGGGTTTTCTTCTCATGATGATTTGCATCCCCAGTGGGTACACTTATATATAATTACTAGTAATTATTTATATTCTCTATTTTTAAAATGCTACCTAAATATCTTCTATCAGCTTCACTGCTAAGAGTTCTTAAACTGATTCATCTTGATGTAATCCTGAGTTATAATGGAGTAAAACTACTATCTGCCTTCGCTTGGGAGTGAGTAAACTACTGGAATATTTGAGTATGTTCCTGATGTCCCTTTTATAGCACCTAATTTTGTAACTTTAAGTATGACGTGCCAATAATTTCAGGTTTTGCTGTAGAGGAAATTTTAGGTCAGGGTGTTACTAAATAACATTTTATTAAAGGGGAAAAATATCTAAATGTTAAAGTCTTTTTAGATACACAAATGTAACAAAGCAAAATATTCAGTTGTTTCAACTTCAGTTAAATACATTTTTTAGGGAAAAGAATCTGTCTGTTTTCAACCATGCACAAATTTTGCAAGTGAAGAAACAGTTTTTGCAAGTTAATTTGTCAATATGTGAACTGTGGCCCTATTATTACTTACAGCTTTGAGTCACACCAGTACCTTATCAATAAATCATCTAGTTGACTAATGCACATTAATTCTTTATTGATAGTTTCATAAAAAAAAAAAAAACAACCCCAAATTAAAGAATTAAAAGTTATAATTTTGGGTGCTCATAAATTTATTAAACCAAATCAGAAATAATAATAGCATATTAAATGCTACAGTGTGTCAAAAAGAATAGGGAAAGATAAAATAAGTAAATAAGAAATAGTTCTGCTTTTTATGTACAATAGTTAAGAGTCATGTTGTGAAAAACTGAATATATTCTCACGCTTTAATAAGTATTAGAAAATGGCAAATAAGAAAATATTCTTGTCACAGAATTTCCAAGTGGAGCACTGGTTTTCAGTTAGGTAAGTACAATTAAAATCAGTTAAATCTGGTTATTACAACTCTTCATTTTTTGCTTTTGTTAGATTCAGTGAGGTTAGCAAACCTTTGAGCTTCATCTAGCAGAAGGGCATAAGAATTTGAAGCACAGGTACTGCAACTGCACAAATGGTGATTTGTAAGAAAATACATTGCTTTATCACAGCATGCCAATGCTGTGGATAACCTGAGGTGATGTTATATGCATAGGTGTCATGGTTTAAGCCCAGAACCATGCAGCCATTCACTCACCTTCTCTTTCCCCCCACTCCAGGCAGGATGGGGAAGAGAATTGAAAGAATGTAAATCCCATGGATTGAGATAAGAAGAGTGCAATAGCTAAAGTATAATGTAAAACTTCTACTACTAATAATAATAATGACAATGGAAATAACAAGAGGAAGGCATACAAAACTACAAGGGGAAAAGGAAAAGAAGCAATAATGAGCACAAGTGATGCATAATGCAATTGCTCACACCCCCAGCTGACCGATACCCAGCCTGACCTGAGCAGCGATCTGGGCCTTCTGCGTAACTCCCCTCAGTTTATATACTGGGCATGATGTGCTGTGGTATGGAATACCCTTTTGGATAGTTTGGGTCAGGCATCCTTGCCCTCAGTGAGATAGATACCACTCCTAACTGTCCTCTAGATATTGACAGTCATGTTCCCTTACTTGCCATGAAGTTATTATTTGTAATTTTGTTTCAAGACATCCCTTAACCTATCCGAATGACATGAGCCAGACATGGGCTGCTCTTCAGTATATGCACATACAACTAAATGGTTAGGAAATTCAAAACGGGTCAGACGTGATGGTAGCGCAGGTCAGGGAACTCTATACACATTAAAGGTTTTTGCTGTAGTGTTTCTCTCCCTACAGACCATTTTACTGGGACCCTACAAATGTCCTAAATAAAGAAGATACGAGAAGAGAATGGTGCAGAAGTATGCAAGAAAGATCTGTCATGGTGGAAAATTTGATAAAACTTCACAAAGAGAAAGCAGACAAGCAGTTGGAGAAGGAGGTATGACCTTTTCGTATTGCTTCAGCCAGTTTACAGGTTAGCTAACACCAGGTTATGTTCAGCTGCACTCTAAATTGCATCACTGTACATGGGATAGTTTAGCTCATCACAAAACTAAATTAATCCAAGCTTCATATTCAGTGAAGACTACCTTCTGACAGTGGTACCATAAGGTTGCTGTATTATGTTTTTAGGAGGTTTTTTCCAGTATCACTTTGTAGGTTCTTGACCAAACTGGGGTCCTAAGATATATTGTTCAAGGACTGGCCAACTGTGTAATCAGCATAGCTCTGAAGAGACCAGCCTTGGTCACTTGCAATAAAATCAAAGGTCCAGATGAGTCTTTAAACAGATAAACTTTGATACCCAACATTGCTAACTTACTGAAAACTCTTACAACTGCTTCTTTCATTTATGTAGATCCTCTTTTTACCACTGCACACTTTTTCTAAAAAGGGGAGATATCACAGAGTGCAAGTTCTTTGAATTTCTTACAGTCTTGAAAATTGAATGAAAAATTAGCATACCTGTGAATATTGAGAAACTGAAGGCGTAATATTTTCCTCTCTCTTTTACCATCTGGATAATTCAGGTGATTTCTCATAACTTCTTAAGAAAAATATGCCCAGTGTGAAAGATGGAACATAAGACCTACTGTCAACTCATCCCTGCAAATATTAGAAGTGGTTTCCAGGTTAATAGTAATTTGTTTCGTTAATTAGAGTAAATCTTTAAGCTCACAGAATGCCAAAATGCTGAGCTGACAGGAGATTTATAAAGTCAGCTTGATAATACATGTCTAAGGCCTTGAGCTGCCTCCCTGCATACGATAGTACGCAGGCAACATGCAAGGAGCTTCTAAAATGAACTGAGGCAAAACTGCCAAAACTGTGGCTGCTGTGTAGATGGGTGCCTTGTCTTTACCAAGAGAAATTAAATTCTTTATTTTGGGTTTCTGGCAGATAAACCACAGAATGCTACTGCACCATTTCTAGCAAGAGCATTTGATGATGCATGCAAATAAAGTCTATTTTAATGAGCTGCTGGTCAAGAGGAGGCAGCAGAATTTAATCTTAAGACTTATAACCTCTTGAACATATGGTGCTAAACAGGAGTCTTTCACAGCCCAACTAGTAATGAGAACTAATCTGAATTAGGCTAGCAGTAATATGCAACAGACCAAACAGGAGAATCATATTTCTTATTTTCAGTGGAATAATATTTCTTATTTTAGTTGCATTTTTTAAATTTAAAATAAGTTATTGACATAGAAATTAATTTCAAGAGGTGGATATGACCAAATAGAATGTCAAGTCTGTGCTGTGTCGTAAAAAAAAGAAAGAGCCAGGAGGCATCAAGCAGTAGAAGGTTTTGGCATAATAAACATTACCATAATACTTTTGTCTGTATAACACTTCACATGTGCTTATCCATATCATGAGCACTGCAGCATAATAAAAAATATATTTCTAATATATTTTGGAAGCCCTTACAACATTTTTGCGTCTTGTATATAGCATCCTGTTGAGACTCAAATAGGGAGTCTTAATGGAATGATATCAGATAATATCACAGTTCTTAGATGAATATTTAAAACGCACATATAGAGAGAAAGGAGTAATGAAGGAAATGAGGACATGAGGGAGGAAGGAAAAGAAGAATGAATTGGTATATACACTAAAGTCAAGCAAATTCCACACCCTTGAAAAGGGTGTTTCAAAAAGATGGAGTGCTTGACATTTAAATTGCACTGATACAGTATTTTACCCAAGTTTTGTTTGTAAGCACGGATACTTGTCAAAACATTGTTCAAAGAGAAGGCCTGGAATATAGTCAAAATTTATACTCTAAAGGACTGGAAAATTAAGTAAAACAATATTGACATTAAATCAAGTATTTTTTAGACAGCTAGTGTAAAATACTAAATATTTGCATGGAACATATGCCTGATAATTGCATTTCAGTTGCAGACCAGATGTGATACTTTCTCTACTGACTGCAAAGAGCAGCTAAGTGTTGAAAGCCCTGCTCTTAAAGTGTTTAATTTTGGTGGTTATGAGGAATAGGAATATGCTATGACTAGGCTGCAAGAACATCCTAAAACAAATAAAGGCATACCTATGAAAACTGCAGAGGTGACAACATTCATATAAATGTACAATGACATTCTGGATGTGTTGGCATGACAAACATCTAATATCTTGGGTAAGGGGAAGAAATGCACACGCACATATATATTTTATGTATATACACCACCTTTTTGTCCAAATAGGTTCCGCTCTGTAAAATTCCTGTCTTCCTACTTAAATCACCTCTAGATGAATTTCTGGGCATGATCAAGCTTATTTCCAGTGTTTATTCTTTACATCTTTAAAAGACTTTTAAAAAAAGAAGACATTAATTTTGCTTTTTCTGTATTTGCATGACTAAAAGGCAAAAGTATTCTCAACAGCTTGCTTTCTAAAATGCAAGAACAACTGTGCAATTTTTGTAGCAATTTCATGCTTCTGGGATAAAATAAAAAAATAAGGAAGGAGTAGTGGTGCTGGATGTTGTCAAAACCAAAGGGATGACAGAAAAAGGGATGAACTAGATATAGATTATTACCATATTATCCTTCTATCCATAGAAATTTTATGTGCTTTCTGTTTAAAATACATACAAATATGATTTATGTAAAACATTGCTTAGCTAGCTACTTTAAAAGTATAATATTTGCCTTGTTTTTGGTTTTTTTTTCCATCTGTCTAATGACTGTTCAGTCTATTTGGCTAGTAGAAGATACCGTACTTTACATTGTTAAGTATAATGGCATTCAAAGTATATGAATATCCTTGCTTGTATAAGTAGTTGAACTGGACCCATAGTGCTTAAGTATGTTGAAATCAGTTCAATAAGAAATCCATAAGCCTTGGAGACATGCATTAGAAAACATTTTTTTACCACACTCTTTTGGCACTCCAATCTGTAATCATCTTTTTGTAAGTTTATTTCTACATTGAAATGTATTTGCAGGTAGGCGCATGTAAATGTTGTGAAGCTGTTACATATATTTATTTCTAAATAAGTGCAGGGAAGGAAAATGGGGTGCATGTATGTGCGCATTTGTAAATACCATTTTTTTCTTTTAGTGTTAACAATGCAGAATGATAGAATCATTTAGGTTGGAAAAGATTTTAAGATCATCAAGCTCAGCTGTTAACCTAACTCTGCCAAGACCACCACTAAACTATGTCCCTAAGCACCATGTCTACATTTCTTTTAAATACTTCCAGGGATAGTGACTGCATTACCTCCCTGGGCAGCCTCTTCCAATTCATGGCAACCCTTTACATGAAGATATTTTCCCTGATATCCAATCTAAACTTCCCCTGGTGCAACATGAGGCCTTTTCTTCTTGTCCTGTTGCTTGTTATGTGGGAAATGAGACTGACACCTACCAAACTACAACCTCCCTTTAGGTAGTTGTAGAGAGCAACAAGATCTCCCCTCAGCCTCCTTTTTTCCAGGTTAAACAGCCCCAGTTGCCTCAGTCACTTCCCATAAGACTTGTTCTCCAGACCCCTCACCAGCTTTGTTGCTCTTTTTTAGACGCATTCAAGCACCACGATGTCTTTCTTGTAGAGAGGAACCCAAAACTGAGCACAGTATTCAAGGTGTGGTATAGTGAGATACAGTTTAGTGCTAAGCAACATTGTCTTGTCTCAATGGGACCAGATCCTGTGACCTTAACTAAATGACACAGGGACCATGCTGATTGTCCCTTGAAGGAGTCTTATATCATTTTCATCCAGGCAAACATATTTTAATTTGGATATATTCCAGGAAGGCAATTAAAGAACTGCATAACTTTTGGTGTATTTTAATTTGTTCTTCAAAGCAGCACTTGCTGATGTGGACTAATCAGCTTTTATGTGCCAGTGAAAGCACAGAACATGATGACAGATGGTAAGCCAGAAAAAATTCTTGTAGCTAAATACCCACTGTCACTGTTAACCTAGAGAATGACAACTTTGGTGTCATTTTGTACAGGATGTAAGAGTTTTCTTTTAGCTATTGTTAAGTGCTCAAAATATCATGGACTGCCTGGTGTATTTGAACATGAAAACATCCAACTGACATATCAGTGATGTAGTCCTAGTAAATGCTGCAAGTTCAGTTACGCAAGACATATCTGTGGCAATGTCACTGTGCAATGTCTAATTTCTTAATCAGTGCATCTATCTTATCTTAATGTCCATCAGTAGCCAGTTAATCAGATGAAACCTGTGGGGAGATAGCTGTCTAATTAACAGTGTAGGGGGGGGAAACCCAACCAAATTCTGCTGATATTTCTGCTCAGTGTTTTACTAGATCTATAGTAGACATGCTATTTCTAATATAAGAATCCTTTCAAACAATCAAGCTTCTAGGAACAGCAACAGAGAAATGCACTTCAAATGCCCACGACAAGGAAGGGTGGACTAGGTCATAGAATCCTAGAATCATAGAGTGGTTCAGGTTGTAAGGGACCTTAAAAATCATCTAATTCCAACCCCCTACCATGGGCAGGAGCACCTTCCACTGCCACACAGCTTGGTGTTGTCAGCAAACTTGCCGAGGGTGCACTCAATCCCACTGTCCATGTCGCTGACAAAGATGCTTCCTTGCCTCAATCCACCAGAGACAAAAAGCTTCCCAAAGAAATCACATATGCATAAAAGTTATTTAAATACATGAACAGCTTGTCATTGTTATGAGGTGAAAAGATTCAATGAAAAATATTTGTATGTATTTCAGTATCTTTGAAATAAAAAAATAATGAAGTCCAATCTTGACACATCGATTTAGTCTATATTGAGGAAAACAGAATGCACACTTTTTCACCTTAATCTGTGCAGTTTATGAAAGTAGAAGCAAGAACAACATCAGCTAAAATCCCCTGTCATTAATCCCAAGTGGTTTTCTGATCTTCCCATTAACTGACTTCTGTGAAGCAAGCTAGGGGAAGCATGCTTCATATGTGCTTCTTTATTGCAAAATTGATGCTAATGAGGAAAAGAGAAAAGCGTATTGTAGGCTTTGCTTTATAAACTCTGCTCTTCCAGCTTAAGACTCCAGAATAAGGTGTCCCTCATTTTCATATGCAAAATATCCTTCTACATTCTTCATGAAGATACTCGACTTTTCTTTCAGTATGGCTTGGATTTTCTCATCCCTTTCATACGACTCAGATGACAACCCTCTATTCAACCATCTAATTTCAGAAAATTTCCTGGCTGGAGGATTTCCATCACTTGCATGTTGACCTAAGAACATCTGATATATTCTCTACCACCTAGGTTACAGTATGTCTTTTTATTAAGCTCCGCTGAGTGCTGTACTTCTGAACATTTAGCTATTGCTGGAAAATACATATTATCAGCTCTAATTTTCACATTCAGGACTGGATGCTGAGGTTCTCCTGATCCGTAGACAGTACTGGATTGCTACAGCACTCTTTATGCTTTGCTTAATGCATGCTTTGCTTGTTTGTTTTTAAATATGTGCAATTGCCTGAAGGGTTCTATTTTACAGTTCATAGTAGAGTTCACATACTGTTCATGCACACAAACCCAGTGAAGCCAGGTGACAATAAAAAGATAAGCTACAAGATACTAGGTAATAGCAAGTAAAATATAACAAGGGGATCCAAAACGTTACAGAGTGTCTGCGTGTGTAAAATAGACTCCTCTAACTGTTCTTCATTCTGCAATGAATTACAGGCCAATCTAAAATACTGTTTTGGACAGGAAAGAAAAGCCATCCAAAGATGTGTACAAATGTCACCCCGAGCAATTTCATTCCACCCCTTTAAGGGTCTTCATGCTTTCCTGATAAAATGATACACCAGTCCCAAATAATGCCCTATTTATAGTATGTACCTCCAAAATTACAGGCTTGCATGAAGGAAAAAGTTACAGAAATCTCAGCAGAAGAGGAGTCTGTAATGAACAGAGCTGGAGGGAAAGCAGTAGAGAAGCAATATAGACAGTGTATGGCAAATGAAGACTGATTTGTGTTTTAAACAAGATCTGGAACTGAACATTTTGTCATGTGTTTGGTTGTATGTTTACCAACATGGTATTTTCTGAGGTGGTTAATATCCAGGTTTGCATCTTCACAACCTGGTGCTTCTTAGAAGTAGAAGCCCAGTAACATCGCCAATAGTTTCTCTGAGAAGCTTGGTAACATGATCTGGATGATTATGGGTATTTGACACTAATGAGTGTGAGAGTTTATTACATGAGATTATCCTACTATTTATTCTTGTTTCTCAGCAAGATTCTAGATTGTGCATCAATTCCTTGAATCCATGTGCCTGACCTCTGTGTCCTGATCCTCACTTCCGCCTCCCTCTCCCCTCAATTAAGTTTACCTCCTCCTGAGCTTAGATCCTTTAGCACAGTGCAGGATTCTTCACCATCAGCCCAAGTACAACTTCATAGTTGCTTTGATTTTGCAGCTAATATGATTCTCAGCTTCTTCATTTTCATCTCAAACTGAGTGTGACTCTAATTTGCCATCTTTACTATCCACATTTCTCCCTCTGAATTTACCTTCTACAGTCATATAATATGAAGTAGATCCCTGAAAAACTGGTCTGCTGACTTCAGAGAGCTGTGTTACTATTTCCAAATTTGAAACTTTCAACAGGGTTTCATAAAAATCTTGAAAATTTTGTAAGGTTTCATATATGAAATATGTACTTTGTTTGCGTCACAAATGATTTCAGAATTCAGAATTCCATAACTTTAAGAAGCAGAAAGTGAGGGAAGCCAAAGAACACCAGATATGACGAACAAAAAATTTCAGGTGTCTAATATTATTGCGAAAATTATAAAGCAGTAATGCGATAGAGGATGAATCCAAGATGATTTGTCTAAGTTCACCATAAAACTGGAGAAAAATGTTCATGTTTTTTATTTTTCCCTTTATTCTGATGGTAATCACCTTCTGATGCTTCTAAATCGTCTCTGCTCAAGGTGGACCTTTAAAATAAAAAGCCACATGCTTTAAGAATGTCCTGGAGGTGACTTTCTGAATTATCTGACCACATTCCCATGATATTGCAAACTAATAGAAATAATTTTCGTACAAATGTAAAAGAACAGCAGCAAAGCATCTGAGAACTCAGTTTTCCCTTTGTTTTGGAAGGAAAAAGGAAGAAGTGAGCATATGAAAGGAATATCAGAAACATCAGAACAAATGATTCTTCTCAAGAACCAATTTTAATAATGATTTTAATTATGCATTGAACATATGGGTAGCATTTCCACACAAAGGAAAAATTGGCAGGCAGTTGCCTTTTTTTTTAAACAGAAACAGATAACTTTAGATTCAGCCAATCTTTTTGTATGTGTTTTGTACAGTCCAGGGAAATGTGCTCTGTCAACTACTAGCATTCTAGCTCTTAAAGAAAGGCAATAAATATACTTGTTTCTGAAGAAATGTTTTCCTCTTAATCATTCAAAAATAACAACTTGGAATGGAAGACATGAAGGCATTTGACTTGGACCTTTTTTCTTCCTGATGACTTTTGGTTTTTACAGGTTACTTAATCTGCTACAACCTGAAAAATCAATATCTTCATATTTTACCTTAGCTACCCAGTGCTTGCCTCTATATATCTTCATATCAGCTAGAAGGCTGAGGCTGTGATAAAGAATCTTGAACTTGGATTAGTACATTTCACAATATAGATGTGTTATTTAAAAAAATTACACACTGGGTCAATCAGTCTCCTATTGAGAAGTGAACTGAATTTAATTTTGAATTTGGCGAGACCTTGAGGTGACCAGTGTGGTGAAAGAATCTAGCCCGTTTTCACATTTTTGTGTTTGGATGAAAAAAGATGACAAAAAATAAGATGACAGTGTTTATGAATTTCACTGCTAGATTTATATTTTAGATAATTGAACAGCGATTCAAAATTAATAAGAAAACTAATTATCACAATATATGAACTGGCTCATATGATTGTGTAAGTATTTCCTGCATCTTTCCCTCCATCCTCCTACATTACAAAAGCAGTATCAATGACCATGGGAGAGAAAACATGTCAAAACTTCTTCTCATATTACTCTGTGCTTTATGTATGTTTTTTATCTGTGTCTGATAGCCTAACAATACTCTGTGCATATTTTGAAAATACAAGTAGCTTGTTCCAGGGAATGTGTATGATTGCCACAATCTCAGTATCAACAAAATGAGACCTGAATGTTTAAACTTGCTCAGTTTCAAGAATCTATCAATCCAGCTGTAATTTTAAGGGATGAGAGAATACGTGTTCAATGTTAGCACACAAAATAATAGTGGATATGGATATCTGGGAAATGTTCTAGATTATATTACTGTAGTATATTACTATAGCTATGTTGCTATAAAACATATTAAGGACAGAAAAAACTATTAATACTTTGTAGAAATAGTTATTTAGGTTCACCTCCTATTATTTAGCTCAGCAGTGTTCTAGGTAGAGATTGGATATAAATCCAAATTACTTGCTTGTTACGTACTTTGCCAGTTTGTATAGAATCTGCTAGTAGGACTGGTAAGTTATTTCCACAGAGGCTTTTTTTTCCAGTGAATTTTATTTTTGTTCTTGTCACTGCAGTTAGTCTTCCCTTGTTTTGAATAGTGATCCATAATCTGATCCAAACCATTTTTCATTAAATGTGAGAGCTTTTTCATATCTTTGTTATGTTTCTCTTGGCCTCTGTGATTTAGTAAATACAGATCTCCTCTTGGCAAATTAAGCACCTCTGAACAGTCAGTTTCGATCATCAGAGTCACCATTTCTTCATGGATATACGCATCTTATACCCAGTTCTCTTTTACTGTAAAAGCCTGAAGTAGAGACCACAGATAATACAGAAGTTAAGACACTGATGCTTAGTTATCATAGGCTTAATATTCACTGAAAGTTTTATTAATGTTCAGCCCTTCTGAAGCTGGTAATTTATATTAATTGCCTGTCTATTGAATAGTTTACCATAAATTTAATATAGATTTTATTGAGCAAACACACTCCCCTTCTTACCAAGCCACCATCAGGTGCTACTGTGGAAATGCAGTCAAATGTGATACCTGCTGTTTAAAGATAGTTTTGCAGACATATTGTGCCTTTTCATGGCACAAGCAATTCTTCTAAATGACATTTTTTATAGCTGTTTATTTAGATTCTATGTTTATATTTTCATGCATTTAAATTTTGTCCATATTTTGTTTTTCTGTTTCAATTATAAATGATTATAATTTTAAAAACCTTAAGACAGAAATATATCAAATTCTTAACACCTTCTATCTAATAATCTCAAATTGTTTTGTATGTATCAATGAACGATACTTCACTGAATTTTTTGGTATGGATAATCCATGTCATTTCAAAGCATTTAGCAGACTGGAAAATAGATATACAGTAGGATTAAGTAACTTGCCCAGGATTGAACAATGAGTCTCAAAGCTACTTTTGTGGAAGTGGGAGGAGTACAGCTAGATATAGTTCCTCTGTGTGTGTGTGAAGCTAGCAATTTATGCTTCAGATGAGTAAAGGGTTGACAGTGTGGTTTATTTTGTCTATAGTCTTTAATGCATACCTACAAACCACAGGTGGTTGGTAGACTGTAACCTGATATCCATGAATTCAAGCTATGTTTGCACCACAGACAGTGGAATAACTGAATCTTGGATTTGCAGATATAAATGTGAATTACTTGTCTAGGACACTAAACAGTAGTATAGTCATGGCAACAGGAGCTCTGTGTGGCTGGCTGTGCAGATGCTGATCAGGTTTATAGATGGTGCTAAGCTGTGGTGTGTAAACCACAGTTTAGTGGTTAGTTGTGACAGAAACTACTGCATGTATATCTACATAGAGAGCAGTCATTTCTTGGTCCAGAAGAGAAGCTGGACCCCTGGGGATTGTGCTCCAGATCTTAGACCTCCTGCCATGGAACGTCACAGAATCCGTGCCCTTCTGAAACTCCCACCTAGCTACAGTGAACTGCAGCAAGACACAAAGTGTTGTGGTTTATTAGTACAATTTACCCCCTTCCTTTATATATATAGAAATCACCATGGGCAATGTCATAAAGATACCACAGTGAACAAGAGCTAAATATACTGGCACTAAGTCAGAAAATGACCCTGTGATCCATAAGCATTGATACAAGTTATTTTTTTTTGACCTTTTTGTTTTCTTTCTTTCCACATGTAAATTTTTCTCTTTGAGATCCCAGCCAAAATGGCAAAAACATTCCTCTTTTGGTTTCATGAGTATTTAAATCAAATCTAAAGCTAAGTGAGAATAACTATAATTGTAGTTTCAACAAATGCACTGAGATACAAATGAAGCATGTGGATGGATAGACATCTATGGCTTTCTTTAGCTCTTATGATGACATCTGATGTCTGTCAAATTGTAATTATGGAGTACACACTAATTATTTTGGTAAGAGGAATTATCTTTTTTTGTTTATGTTATACACCTTTCCAGAGGTCCATGCCCCTCTGGAGTTTTTTGTCGTTCAATTTTACCATTGTTCGGAAGAGAGAAACATAAAAAAAGTAACAAATGTGTTTATTCAGAAAGACTTTAATGAAGATGCAGATTGTTAGGAAATACTGCCTTGTGACTCAGTACATAATCATGATGCTGTCCTACAGAAATGGATGGTGGTGGAAGTGAAAAAGAATTTTACAGACCTGTAGGACAAAGTTGTCATGTACTGAAATGAAGATTTCTGGCTTCCAATTGCCTGCATTTACTGTTTGGCAAAACTGGCCTAGATGCAGCACCCATTTGCCTAGGATGAAGTACATACTATCCTTTCAAACTCCTCACTTTATATCATTTTCCTGCCTCTAAAATTTGTGCCTGCTGACACAGAGAAAAAAAAATAATAATATTTTTTTGCACAAGACTCTTTCTTTTTAGCAACATCTGATTACTGATTCTGACATTAACTCCTTAATGTCCCATAGGCTACTCTCAGTACTTCACCAACAGCAACTACAGCAGGTATCAGTAGATTAAAACATATATAGGAATATTTTTCTCTAACGTTTTCATCATTACCTTTGTCTTAATTTTTGTGGTTTTACAGCATTATTAGCATATTTATCTGTGAGAGACTGCAAGTCAAGTCAATAAAGAGGTTGAACAACAGTTCAAAACCTAGAGGTTTTCTCAAAAGAAAAGTTGAATTATTTTTGCCTTCCAGTGCTGTAAATGGGATGCCTAGGACTGAAAGAATGGATGACTAGGTGCAGACATTGCAGTGGACAGAATCCATTATGCAAACCAGGGAGACTTTGTTCTAGAAAGGTAAGAATTCATGGCATATTGCCACAACCCCCTTGAGCATTATGCATTGATAGTGCAATGAGTGTAGAGCTATGAAAATAAGTTATTTTTTTTTATCTATAAATCATCAGAATATTCTAATGCTAGTCTAAAGGACTACATAAATGTTGCAAATTTCTTAAACATACAATGTATATTATATGAGTTGCTGAGTTAATCAAAAACAGACCAAGCTGCTTCAGGCTTTAATATAAATTCTGTTTAAAACTTAAACCTCAGAGATGCAGTCAATCTAACCTTACATATTAAGTGAAGTACTTCACAAAGGACTCTCATCACCCTAGGCTATCCCTCTAATCAGTGCACTTCCACATGATGAGTGTGATGGCCTAAATTACCTGGAGGAAGTGCTTTCTTCTCTCCACTGACTCCAGAGAGACCTTGTGGAAGCCAGGCATCTCAATTAAATGCCTAAAGTTATATGAGAGCAACTGAAACTTGAATGCACCAAAAAATTTGCATATGTCTTGGATGCTCGGTTTATAACTGACTTTCACATCCTCTTCAGACGTCTTTTTAAAATGGGGACAGGGTAGACTTCCCATACTTTTATATACAGCAAAACTTGATGCCCCTTCAGTTTTCACAACAATAATCTATTTTTGTCCTGAAACCAGTCAATTATCAGGTAATGAAATTCCAAATGGTGGAGGCAGATGCCTTTTCCAATTTCATGATATGATTTAGTACTAATTAAAACTCTGTTACACACACCTTTTGATGAAGACCTTCACATGACAATATTTCTGCATTTTGTATTTCTCAAGCTTTGCAATTCCAAAATTTTGTTTCCAATTTTAATCTTGCAATTCAAATTTTACTTGCATTTCCTTGAGGGGAGGATCTGTAATCTACTTCTGCCATCAGTCTTTTCCACTCTGCTAGGTAGTTTCTGCCTTTCTCTTCAAGATGTCAAAACCAGCTCCACCTATGTCTTATTTGAGGAGTACTTGTTCAATTTTTGATAGTTCCTTGCTGGACCATTAGCCAGTGCCTGTGATAATTTTTTGTTTGTTTTATTATCTAATTTCAGCACTTGAGCTCTAGTTCAACCCTAAGCTTAGCAATTTGAGGGGCAAGATTTTAGTTCAGAAACTAATACATATATATTAATTTGGCCCTAGTTAATTTCCAAAATTTGACAAAGCTTCAGGTTTCTCTCTATTTTAGCTGAAATAATTCAGTCTTTCTTGTATTCTAGTGTTAAAACCTTTTCCTTATTCTACTTGCTAAACAGTGTGTGTGTGTGTGTGTGTGCACACGTGAACAGCTCTGTTTCCCTACAGCCGAGAATCTCCAGCATTGTTTTCCACATGATCTTTCCCATTTCTTTGGTCATTTGTATCAAGCCTCACTCTCCTTCTGTTGGAAGCACTCTTGAACAGACATGCATGTGCACTGAAAACACTGCCAAAAACCCCACTCAGAATTCACTAAGAACAAGAGGCAACCAAAGATGGGGTGCATATTTGCAAAGCTACAGTAAGTTCATGTTTAAATAACTGTTAGAGATCAAGTCCCAGCCTGTCTTCCAGACACCACTAGAGGCATAAAGGAGCAAAAGGCACTACTTTTGAATAAATAATTCTTTTCAGAATGCAGAATAACTGTGAAAGCTAGTCCTGGAAATAACTAATTGATATGGAAAGTAAAATAAAATGATACCAAGTCTCAGAGGAGATGGAGAACTTCCCTTGCTTACTACAGTTGGTAAGTGCCCAGACAGTATGATGTTAGATATAAAATATAAATATAAATAGTTTGAATATACATGTAATATCATTAAAATTTAATGGATTTAGTAAATAATATAACATATATTCCATTTTTAATCATATAGTAAAAATCTGAGTAAACAAATTTGAATAAAGCGTACTATTTTGGCTCTGTGATTAATCAGTGTACTCAGTTTTGTGTATTTGGTGAAAATGATGTTGGTACAATATTCACAGCCAAAATGAAATCAAAAGCAGGAAGGGAACTGATTTTAGAGAATAACTTGATGCCTTTCAAAGGAAATTAATTGCCATGTTTTGGAGGAATATAGTGACCAGTGCAGAAACACTGAATAAGGAAAAATCCTCATTTACATTTATCTGTAAAGATTTGGACCATTTGCCAGGACCTGGTTCTCAGGAGCTAAGTGCTTTCCCACAGCTTCTCTAGCAAAAAAAATAAGGAAGACTTCTAAAAGCAGTGGAAATGGGCATCTGAGCACCCAGTGCTGGACAGCAGTTCATGTCTAAAGGAGCTCTAGTCTCTGAAACTGCTGTTTACTGAATGCCCTGTTTGAGGTCTGCTTAGCCTGTATTCCTTCATACTTCTGGTACCACTAAAGGAGTTAAAGTGTACACCAGCAGGAAGATAAGTTTCTTGTCTTTTAGTAAAAGGAAGAGTTGAATGTGGCCCAGTAAGGAAAAAGTCTCTGTCATGATTGCCTGTTCTGTTATGTATCTCCCTGGTGTGATTAAGCAGCCAAATTACATTATTGAAGTCAGATAAGCCAAGAGCTGACAGGCTACCTGCATCAGTTGTTAATGTTGAAACTAATCACCATGTTAGCATCATATTTATTTTGTGATTTGGTCGATGATTAGGAGTATTGGTAGTATTTAAATGATTTGCCAGTGGCTCAGAGTTTGAGAACTGAATGGGTCTGTTCTTTGGCTCTAAACTGGTAGTACAAAGAAGAACACTTGGAAAACAGAAGCATTTTCCTGAGCATTCATTCCTGCAACAATTAGCAGGTACAGATCTTACTACATTTTACAAAAGAAAATAATTATAAGACATCAGCCTGATTGTTTTCTAGTGAAGTCTTTTTCCTTACAAAAAGAAGGAAGTAATTTCACCAAAAAAAAACAAAGAGGGAGAAAGAAGGAAAAAAAGTCCACAACCATGCACTATGTATTGATCTTATTGAATTACTTTGGACATTTATTCTGTCCAGTCACAATGTTTCTTCTGGGTTTTGCTTTGTTTTTAATGAAGGCAAATTTTTAATAGATACACTAAATAATTTTCTGAATCTTTCTGAAATAGATTTTTTTTTTATCAAGATGACAAGATCTCTATTTCTTTAATTTTTAATTGTTACTAGTTACTAGGAACAGAAAAATACTGTTTAGGAATAGCATAAAATGCTATTCCTATTTTTGCTTGATAGTTTCTGTGTTTCTCTGCATAAAACAAGCATGTACACAATCCTGGTAAGTATTAATATTACATTTAAATACTAAATATTTTAAACAATATTTAATATTTAATATGCATATTAAAGTTCAGTAAGAATCAGAGAGGTGATTTATCCTAAGTTATATCAATAGGAAAGACAAAATACAGCCTTTGGTCTTGTGACTTCTCCCTTTTGCTATCCTGTTACAGTAAAATATGGGGGTAATGATGAAAGTGGAATGAAGACAGAGCAATAAAATTTAGGAGAGCCACTACTGGATTGTTTGTTTTCCAGATGCATGTTAATTCTTTCAAGAGCTACCTTAAGGAAGTTAAAATAAAATATAAGATGTTAAGTCCCAACAGTGAATGATTTTTTAATCTGTATCTTATGTAATAACACTGGGACCATGGAGATATCTGATCTTTTTGCTCAGACCTTCTTCTCTATCTGTTTCTGTGGAAATTACACTTTCAAAGTTCTTAAATGCTTACAGTGTTTTAAAAATGTATATTTTGTCTTCGTTATATTTGCACATACATTAAGGAGTAGTATTACTAAAGACTGGCCTATAACTAGAATAAACTAGAGTTGACTAGAAATGATGAAGGTTTCCTTAATGTATTTGGCAACAGAGACACACCCTGATCACATTAGATTATAATTACATCCTCAATTGTTAGGTTGCTTGAAATAGCTTGAAGATGTTTGCATTTGGAAGGACTATGGCAAGAAGTTGCAATAATTACAACTGCATTTGATAGAGGAATCCTGTTTTTTTATATGAAAAATAACAATGTAGAGAGAAAGACGAGGAGAAAAAAAAAGAAAACAGAGGAAAGACAATTTTAAAATAGTCCCTTAAATTTTATCTTTTCCAGAGTATCAGAATATTTTCTGATTTTAAAAAGACAATTGCAGTTTTTGCAACAGAGAGAAATAAAGTCTCTGTACTTTTTTTGTGTGGACATCACTCAAAGCTTTTTCCCAGTCACACAACCAGGTAGTGTGTTGACCCTTATTTGCATTACCAAGGGAACATCATCCCTTCAGACTTTTTTAGTTTAAAGCTGAAATTTATGTTTTCACACTTAAATCAATTAGTTGAATTACTGCAAGATTTCCTAATTAGAAAAAAAGACCTTGGAATCTTTTCTTTTTAAGCTGCTTCCTTAGATAATGCTTGGATACCTCTTCAAAGAACCTGTTAGACTTTAAAGAAGAAAAAGGGATTGGGAGAATAAGATCTCTGAAAGTGTTTATTCAAAGCAATAAGTGAACTTCTGAATCAATTCAGGACACGGGCAATGAGAATAGCATGAAACACGCTGGGGAGCACTGCTGTTAATCATCTACTTACCTAGTATCACAATGAGCCCAGGCTGCTTGAAGAGAATGGAGAAAAATAACTGAACCATTGGCCATTTAATAGAAGAAAACAAAAATTACATGATACCTGAAAATGAAAGTGAAAATTCTGAATGTTGGCTTGCTCAAAATGTCAGAAAAGAAAGAAAATATTTCTCTGCAAATCTGAGGTTTGTATGGTATGATTCTATTTCCCTGCAAAGTCACCTCATAGAGGATTTTCTAAAGAAGGATTTGGTTTGTTGATCCAAAGGTCACTTTCATTGGCACTCCTTAAGACCATATAGTCACTATACAGAGGCCTTTAGGAACATGGACATTTACAGTCTATGTTTTGTTGAACAAGGTAAATGCTGTCAAGTTTTCTTTGCCTATTTTAGCAGCTCCAGGAAATTTTATTGATCCTGAGGATTTCTTCACCATTCTGGGAGAGGATAGGGGTCAAGTTTCTTTATTAGTTTAACACAGCTAAACACAAAAGACAGACTCTGATTTCACCAAAGCAAACCTGTCCCATTTGGTGCCAATGACCCTTGCAGTGAAAATGGCCTATGGGGCATCCAGTTCCACTAGTTCAGAAAAGGTAAGTGAGAATCAAGAATGTGTTTCTATCAATAAAATCTGTATGAGTGACCATGCAAAATGGCAGTTACCTGGCACTTGATCAAAGACATGCACTGCAGTATTGAAGGAGATATTAAGGTTTTATTCAGGTGAAGTCTGTTTTGGTCTCCATGTAGAAATGGTATACCACACCTTTTCTATAGACACATTTAAACTTTTGAGACTTAAGATAACAGAATCTTTTTCTGAATATATACCATCCTACATATTGACTGATATAATGCCTCACATTTTGGTGATGTTAACATATAGATAAAGAATTAGGAAGAGCTACCAGTGAAGTGAGGTTTACACAGGCAATCAGTTTCCAAACAACTCTATTGACTGAGAAGTCGTTTCTCATCAGCTCTTTGCTGTGTCCTTTTTGCTGGAATAACAGATCTGAAGTGGATGCTCTTCGGACCTTTCCAGAAATGTCTACTGGATTAATTTACAAGGCAATGAAAGCTGTTGTAAATCAACCCAACTAAAATAGGTTACGAAAGACACACAACATCCCCTGTGGTTACTGCCTCTTGCTACGCAGTGAAAAGATATTGGGGGCAGAGCATCTTCTGACAGCACTAGCTATAAAGATCTTTTTCTGCGTCCTTCATTTCTGAGTATGTCACTGATGCATCTCAGACCTGATCAAATGTTTCACTGTCACCAAAAGAAGCTACTGAATTAAGTGAGCATAGTGTATAACAATGTTCTGAAGAAAAAAAAACAACAAAACAGCTAAAATAAAAAGTGAGTTTCTGCACAGTAGAAAGTTGCTGCTTGAAGAATTTGCTTACCTAAACATAAGTGGCTAGCCCTATTTTAAAGAGATGAGGGGTATTTGATCTACCTGTTGCTCCAAAGTACGCAGCACTACAAATTCTTCACCTTATCTGTTGGGCCCATACAAATACTTCTGATACTTTAGGGCATCTCAGATGACACCATATGTTAAGAAATTGAATCCCACCTCATTGTAGGTTTTTCTGTTGAATGCATTTATCAATCCAATTATTTAACCTTGAATGAAGCAACCTTTTCAACTCTAAGTTGTTTTTTTTTCATAATCAATATTTTGTATTGGAAATACTCCATCTATTAATAGAACAGGTAATGCAGCAATGTTTATGAAATCTATGAACAGACTGATTAATACATTTAACATGTTTACAAAAAGCTGATGAAAGGAAAGGAAGATAATAAATGTCTGATGAAAATGCTTAGCTCCAACAATCAGTGTGATTATTTCAACTTCATTAGATTATTGTTTTTCTTCATATGCTTAGTACTTGAATACCCGAATAATTAAAGTGCAAATTTTGTTTCTGACTAATAAGGGAAATATTTAAAATAGCTTAAATTATATGCTTTGTTTGCCTCTTATGAAAGGAGGGAAGAAATAAAGGTCATCTGAAAGAATGATTTTTTTCTTTTGGAGAAACTTATGGTGGCACATGAGATTTAAGACAAAAAAGGGAGCTGAAAACTGCTGGGACAAAGAAAATAATTGTACACTGTGTGAACTGTAGAAAATTAATATCTGCGCTCAATATCTTTGCCATTAGCAGTGCAGCTAATAGAACTCTTAGCTGGAATTTGCCTAATAAGTTCTACTGTGGTAAAAAAGCTTTAGAAAATAACATGTGTATTTGACCTACACTGAACATTCTTCTTTTTTATTAGCTAAACAGTCTTAAGGCCCTCAAGGTTTGTTTTGCAGCTGTAGGTGCCTGTATTTTTATTTGTGTTCATGGTCTCATTAAAGTCAAAGCATAATTTAGCTTCAGAACAGTCACTGAAATGTGGTGATGTTACACCTTAAATTGTTATGGTTGCAGTCTAATATAAATTCACATAAAACAACAGGGATTATAGCTTTCATTTTCTAATCAAAGACATTTGACACATCTGGTGCTGATTATTATATCAGCAAATATAATTATATTTTCTTAAAGTTAAGTGAAAAACAGTAACAGAATTCTAATGCCATAGTCATAAAAATGTACATTTCCATTTTCTTAATGAAAGTCACCTTCTACTGGATAAGTATAGAAGTAAACTGCCAATTGACACTTTGAATTGTTTCTACTAAAAAGAGCCTCATTATGTAAAATCATCTGCTGGGAATTGTATAATACAGTGGCTGCACTTAAAATGTTACTCCTGAACTGAAAGGTTTTACTGTTTTGAAAAATATTTACTCAATTCTCTGAATTTGCCAAGGCCCAAATGTGGAACAGAATGTGTAATAAAAAGTGAAAATTAGAGATATAAAACTATTACAAGCACAAGAAACATAAAACACTGAGAATTGTTAGTTTTGTACAAATAACTCATTCTTATCACCTCAGTTTCATGAACCTTAACTTCTGCTGTGAAGAATTCTTACAGTGAATATTAAGGGACAACAAATTGGCCAAGACCAGAATAATTTTGAAAATGCAGTGAGGGATATAGTATATATGAGACCTTTAAAAAACCCAACCAAGCAAACAAACAAGAAAAAAAAAAAACAAACAACTCACAGAAAGCCCCCCAACTGGTTAGACCAGGAAAAAAAAAAAAAATCTCCTGTTTCCCTCAGATTTGTTCCAAAGACATGTCAGTCTAACTTCCTTTTATGGCTAAATAAGATAAATGTCAGGCAGCTTTTAAAAGACTCCACTGTTTGAAGACAAAACCCAGTCTAAATAACATACTACCATGTATCAGCCACAGAAAATTCTTTGATTTGACAATAGAATTTTGAAGATAAAGATTATTCAGAATTTCTGCATGTGCCCACATTCTTAGCTCTGAAGGGTGAGCACAGTGCTACAAATAAAAGGTATCTGACTAGAAAGTTCAGTTTAACACAAACCTATCTAGAAAGTTATCAAAGAACCAGGCTGTGGAGGCTGTGGAACATATTCCAATCTAATTAGGTTTGTCAGATATTCAAGTTTGAGTCAGCCATTTGAAAGTATTGTCAAGTGTCCAGGCTAGAAAGAAACTCAGAGCCATGCAAGGCAGGTGGGAGCCAGCATCAGGCAGCTGCAGCATGGTTTACATGCAAGCAGGATGCTCAGTTATACTAACAGTATTGGACCAAAGGGCCTGGTTGCTTTTTAATTCCTTCCCAATCAGGTGAGAAGGCACATGTGCTATACTGCAGACACCTACTTTTTTGCAGGGAACAGTCTTTGTGCATCAACAGTTCATCCATTTTAGGGCAGGACTAATGCTGGTTGCATTTTAGTCCAGGCAGAACTGATAAACCTAACTTTGCCAGATCTGGGGAGAGATTGCTGTCTTCAAGATGTCTCCACAGGGCCACTAATTATTCTAGTTCAGAAATATGTTACTAAAGACCAAAAAAACAGTCTTACTGTTATAAAGTTTTCTTTGACTTTGAAATGGTGTTGAAGGAACAGGGAAATTAATTCTTTCAGTAGGAAATGAAGCATGCACTTATCAATAGTTGATCACTCCATTATAGGAAAGCAAAATCATTTTACTCAAGGAAATAAGGTGCTCTTGTCATGAAAATTTGTGTTTTCGATAACCATTTCACTCATCTAAAAGAAGAGCACTAGACCATGTACCCTGAGTTACTCTGCCCATTGTGTGAAGTAAATGCATCCTCGTTGGATGTAAGGCTGTAAATGTATTAAAGAATAGAAACGGAGAAGAAAATATCTTCAACTTTATATGCATGAGAGATCCCAATTTGGATGTTCAAGATAAGGGTTTATGAAGCCTAAAAAAGCTAAGTGAGTATAGAAATAATGTGGCACAGCTGCAGGAACAACTCAACTTGCAGGAAATGTCCTTAATTACCAGTGTGAAGGGAGACAGTTATAAGCCAAGGATTCTGGCATTCTTTCATGTCAATGTAGAACAATTTTTGCTTTTGGCATTTTTTGCCATGATAGTATACTGGATTTGTGGTCACAGAATTTTTATTTTTTTTCTTTTTCTATGGTAGCAAGGCCTGTTTTAGATGCCCAAAGTACTTTTGAACAGTCCTGTTCTCTTCATTCTAGGTGAGAAATACATAAGCATGTACTTTCATATGCATATACGTATACAGATAAGTTTGCTCATACATACACACATATACTTTTTTTGGTGGAACACAGATGTTGTAACTTGGAAAGTGTGTTTGTATCATTACAAAGAAAAAAGCTTCCAAGCTGATTTATGTTTAGGGTATAAAGAAAATAGCAGAACATGTTGTGAGTAGGCACAGTGTATCCTTGGACATATATTTAGGCAAACAGTAAATACCAGAACAGCTTGCAATAACTGTACAAAAACCTCAAATACTTCAAATCTTAAACTTTCTTCACATGTAGCCTTTTAATGTGCTCTGTGCATGTGTTGTAACTTTAACCTCCAATAATACATTTTTTACCTGTAAAACACATGGAAATTCAATATTGGGTTTCCTGGTAGAATTGCCTGCATTGTTCCTGACTTTAAATTTTACTGTGAGCCATAATGTATCTGGTGCTTCTCCAGATATGTCAGTCATATAGTCAGAGTGAATTCTTCCAGTAAAATCAACATCTTCATCTCCTCCATAAAATATAAGTTTCTGAATGTGTTGACTAAATGTGTGGCAATGCCAATCAACTAATAAACCCAAAAGAATGTATTCCCTTTTCCACAGACTTTTTTTGTCAATAAGAGTGTGTATTTTCTGACCATTGCAGATTTCAGAAAATCACCAATAATCATGCCCGTAAAACTGTCCCTGTATGCCAGACAGCTTTAATGATATGATTTGAAGACATCTTCTAGTGCCTTCTCTGGCATTCAGTTTCTTATCAGAACCTCAAGAATAAACTCTGCCAACTGGAAGGGAGTCTACATTGCTACAGAAAATCTACTTGCATGTACCTTGGTGCAGTATCTCAGTTTGAGATCCATGTGTGTATCATCTACTTGCACATGTACTTCAGTGTGTGTATTCGCCTTTGTTCTTCTGCAGGTATTACCTATGCAGAAAATAAATATTGGGAAGGTTTGCACCAAGGGTCAACAAAATTAATAAGAGATGCCACTTAGTTTTAATGATATGCTTTATGTTATGTATTCATAATTATTATATATTCACTAATTGGAGACCATTTTCACTTGTTAAACAACAAAGAATTCTAGAGAACTGAAATGCTGCAGATGATGGGGTTTGTTGATGTTTAGTCAAGGAAGTCTTATAAGCCTCTTATGCACCAAAGACTGCTGTTCATGCTGTTCAGGTTTCTTATGACAGTTTATCATTACAGTGATTTGCAGAAAATCAGTTTGCCAAGTCCTCCATCAGTATGCAGCTGTTTGTTCAGCTTTAATGTATCCTTCCACACCCTTTTGGGGGTATCTGTATCCTGTATCATCATTATAGATTCCTCACTTGGGCTTATAATATGATATACAATTATATTTTATGTTGATCTATCAGTAAGAAATACTGACATATAATTTTTTTTATTTGCATCATTTCATGAAAGATAAAAGGATGATGTCCTTATTTCTCTTTCTTTACATCCACCTCCTTAACATAAAAACATCTGACCAAAGGATCTGGAATAAGAAAGAGTGTAGAAAAGCTTTTAGTTCTTAATGCCTTAAAGGGAGTGGATTAAGTGAGTTTTCCCTTGCCACCTCATTATCATCACAACTGTTTTTATATTCCGTCTGTCAGCTACTTATGATGTGTATAGGTTGTCCTATGCTGGAGCCAGTCCTTATCTTATAACATTAGGTTTAATTTTATCAGGTGTTTGGGATTTCAGATCTCTCTGTGATCTCTAAAACAACTTTTTTTGAAGAGGGGATAAAACTAATGGATTGCAAATCACCTTTGATAGTTCTGAGATTTTAGTACAAGTATTAGGAAGGGTAACACGGTACTCCACAGGAAGTTGAGGCTTTTTGAAAACCACTGTGAAGCTGCTTATTAAGAATAATGCTCCCAGAGAAGACCTAATTGCCTGGGAAACTAGAGTTTGCATTCAGTTGCTCTTGGAAATTGTATGAAGAGAGTTATTTCCATCATGAATGTGTACTTCTGGGCCCTGAAGGGATGGCAGGACCTGCTGTCCCTGTCCCCTGTCCACCAGAGTTCTCCAAATCCTGCACAGGATCACAGTTCAGCCCTCTGAGGACATCTGTCCCTGCTTCAGTGATGCTGCAGCAGGGCTGGGCTCCAGCTTCCCACATCCCTGCCCTGCCTGGCCATGGACCCCACTGAGCCAGGCCCACTCATGGCCCATGTCCTAGCCTAGCCTTGGTCCACCTCTATCCCCAGGGAGGTGCCCAGTGCCCAGGGCTGCAGCTGTCTCCATGCCACCTGGCTCCCCTGCTTCAGTCTAGGCTGGTGCAATGGGACCTAGCCCTTGTGGCACCTTGACTGTATACTTTCATTGGCTTTAAAATATGTCAGTCAACTTTTTAAATGAACAACTGAAAAGGCTATGAAAAGTATGGAAAATCAGAGGTAATGTGTCCAAAGGGAGAGGAGAGGACATTTCTAATTCTTCCACTGTCACAAGACCTACAAAAACATCTTGGAAAAACAAATATTAAAACCTAGTGTTTCTGCTGCGAAGGGACACTGCAGCAATGGAGGGGGCTCTGCAGAGATCTTTTGGAAGGAAATCAGCTGTTCTGTTGTACAGGAGGTGACATTAGCACAGAAATCTTTGAGACGTGTTAACGCAGCATTTTACTGATCCACAGTGTACTGTCTCTATAGGCTACTTTCTGAATTATCTTTTCTTTACAGTTTTTTTCCAGTTCATCTGAGTTTTTCCCTTAGTTATTGAATGCCATCAGTAAAGCTTGGACTGATTGTATTGCCGTTTGTCTTAATAAAACTTAAGATAGTCCCAGAGTGTCTCCTTTCCTTTTTGTTTTTCTTTTGCTCATGTTTTTGTCATTATTTTGAAAAATTTCTAAATCATCTACATAGAATACAGAACAACATCATAACAGATTTGGCATTTTCTGGTTTTGCTGTTCAAGATTTCGTTTTTTTTTTTTTTTGTGTTTTGTTTGAACTTCACATGACATTTTGTATTAACCCAATGTTTCAGTCTGCTGTATTTCTATTTGCAGTTTCTAATTATGTATGTTCTAGATCAGTCTGAGCATTGTTAAGACTAATCTTTACAAATAAATTTGTTTTATTTTCACTTTTAGCTTCCAATTTTTATTATTTTTTTCTTAGAATGAGAGTAGCTCTTGAGTAATTAAGCCTTTCTTTAATCCGTAAGAAACAGATACAATATTCTTAGAGCTCATCAAAAACAATACAGAGACACACCTGTTTTTTTAGAGGCCTTTGACTGTAGTCTTGTGTTCCTCTACCCTTAAAAGCATTTAGACTCACAGGCATAGGTCTCCAAATAGCATTTCATTCTTACAGATCAAACAGTGATATTCAAAGTCAAACTAACAAAAGACAAACATCTTTTTAAGGCGAATATCTGTCTATGAAGACTTGTTACTGTTAATCTCCCTGACATCTCTTGTGTTCCTAGGGCATCAGCCACCCCTCAAGCAGAGCTCAAAGGGAGCCTGTGATCAACATTTTTCAGTCAACCTGGCTGTTACAATTTAATTTGCTTCTTCTGAGAATTCTATATTTCCTAGCAGTAGCTGTTGGCATTGGGAAAGTGGAAAGTGTAAGCAGGAGGCTTGATGACCAGATTGTTCAACTCCATCTCAGTGAGTGCTTTACAAATGTACATAGCAAAGTCAGTGGTGCTGCAGAGCTCTACAGGAAAACATCTACCTTGAGAGAATAGAGCAGTGTCTAGAGATGTCTAATGAGCACGTATGTGATTGCTCACATGATAGAAGATCATGCTGTTATTCAGTGATCCTGTAGCCTCTGCAGTTTTAACTCTGTGCAATTCAGAGGTGCAAAAATATCTCTTAAAAAACTCTGATTTGTCTTGCAAGGGCAGAAACAATAAAGAGAGTTCTACAGTCGACACAGCTTCAGGGGAGCCAGGAAACTCATGACTCACAGGGAAGCACTAGCCCCTTAGAGAAGACAGCCTCCTCTACAGTGCTAATGGTAAATCCTGTCTAACAGTCATCATCTGTTTCCCCTGACTACAAAAAGGGTCTGGGTCACAGTAGTGAACGGTATCTATTTTATGTTCTGTTTCCTCCCTTGTGTGCTGTTTCTTAAAGACAAACAGGTAAGGTAGACTGCTATAGACAGAGGCAGAGATTGCTTATTCCAGCCAAGCATGCAAAGGGAAAAGAGCATTTCAGGGATTGTCTAGAGGAGATGCACTCCTTTTACCAAGGGATTTTGTGGGATTTGGAGCTCCTGGAAGTAAAGACATGCCTTAATTAACTCAGTGAATTGGTTATAAAATATTCTTATTTCTATTCTGTATGACATAGAAATTTTGGAATTTTTCTGTTTATAAGGTTTAATGTTCTACTTATATTTCAATCAGTTCAGTCTTTTTTTCTTAAGTTTAAAAGCCTCTTGCTTTTTTGTAGTTTTCTAGTCTCACCAAACCAGGATACTGAGACTATGACCAATACATCACACATATTTCATTAGAACCCCAAAGAGCCAATCTACATTGTCTTTAAACAAAGCTGCTTATAATTACCAAACTGTCAAAGTGCCGAAACTCTCTCCATCTCCTGTTAAACTAAGTCTGTATATTAGATTTGTCAGAAGTAGCTTATCTGCAAACACAGTCTGTACCTAGAGATTTTACCCACTCAGACAGAAGCAATTATATTTAGTGGAAGGAATAATGTTTGGAACAGCACTCTTCGTAAGTGCTTTATTTTCATACATTTCATCTCTCTGATCTTATTGCTTAGTCCTTGAAATCAAACAATGAGAAGCTGAAGAGGCCAAGCCAAAACAAATAGGTGATGACAGAATATTAGTGTTTGTCAGTGTACACAGGTGAGATGGAAAATAAGAAAGCTCTTACTTGAAGAAACAAGTAAAGTATATGGAATAAAGGGCATTTTTAGAAGCTACTGACACTATCTTTAGGAAGTTGTGTAGATTTGGTTCATTGCCAGTTTGGAAATGAGAGGAAAAACAAGCTGTCAATGTTTTCCTATTTAATAAACAATGAATGTGTTAGGCATAAATGAGTTACATTGCTATGCAAAGGGCTACATAGTTCAGCTTTTTGCTAAAAATTTTGTGACCATAATTTTACACTCAGAAGATTTGCAATATATTTTCTCCTGTCCTTCCATCTATTTCATTGCTCATCCACTACATTTCTTAGTTTTGCCATGTGTGTCTTGCAGTTATTTCACAATGCCTAATGTAATGTTTTATATATGGAGATAGAGCACTGTCTCTTGCCTTTAAAAGGATGATTTAGTGAAATAAGGGAATCTCCTACCTAGCCAGTTGCCTTAGTTTTTCTAGTCAAACCCCGTTTGTATTACACTACTGTGAATCAATTTCTGTTGGTGTTTACTACTTTACCCGGGGAAGTGATATTATGACTCCTCAAACATAAGGCAGAAATTTAAAATATTGGTGACCTGACCACTTAGTTCTCAACATACAACTTCAGTGTGAAAATCACATCTGAATTGATTTTAAATAGAGATCTTGTGTACATATTGGCAACCTTAAAAAATAAATGTAGTCTATCAGTCTATCTTAAAAATAAATTGAAGTCTATCATCTGATGGTGCTTGACTATGGCTGCGTGTTATGCAACAAAACACCAAATATGCAGTGCGCATATAATTTTCTGATAGTCTGTAACAAAACATCATTCTTTTTGTGAACTTAAAAAAATGTATTGCAAAAATACATTACCATTGACATGACATTCAGGTCTATCATTTCACTTCAAAGACCAATTTATCTGGAAGATATATTTGACTGTAGAGTGAGGAAGAGCAGATATGGTAAAATAAACAAGCCTTGTCACATTACATTTTCCACAAATACATCACAGTAATGAAGGCTTGTCTTTCCCATTCTCACACATAGGAAAAAGTTCAGTTGCAGAGGTATTTATCAACAGTGAATACCTAAATCAATATATAAATGCATAAACATTTTCTTTTTGATCTGTGTAAGATCAAGGAGGATTTCCCATACCTTCTGTAGCTACTTTCACTGATAATAAAACTCTCTCTGACTCACTGTTGTGGCTGAAAGAGTAAATGTTCAGGACACAACTTCAACTCATAGGCTGAGAAAGTGTTTTATTTCTCCGATAAAATAGAGGTGGGTGATGCTACACATTTCGTACTTATGCAACGGTAGGTAAACTCTACAAAAGTTGGTAAGACACCTTTGCTCTAAGCTGATAGATCTGAGTTTTATGGTCACATCTTTTCCCCTGTTTAAAACATACTCTTCACTAAGACATTAATATGACTTGTGTTGTGTCCCTTTTAGTTGGAAAACTGTTTATATTTTCTTTGAAAAGCTAATTTTCAGGGTGCAGTTTAGCCGCAAATGTACTTCATTTGGCCTAATTCTGTTCTTACTCATGCTAGTGTTTAACCATTGGAAAAAAAAAAAAATTCAGTATTTTTTTTTTCTTCGACAATGTTTCTATTATTCATGAAGGTCAGTGTATGTTATATCTGATCAAGCAGAATCCATTAAATAACCACACTCCTTATTTTCTGTAAAACCCAATTTAAATATGTTTCTAGTTTTTGAAAAATATCTCTAAGTTCAGATGAAATAGGAACATCTCACAGGATATACTGTGTAAGTGTGTCAATACTGGACAATTAATCTAATTTCCCTGTCATGCACAATACCAATAGAAGCATCTGGCCCTCATCTTCCAGTCATGAATGCAACCCAAAGAGGTGAGAATAAAATTTAAGGGAGATATGCTGCACTGGAGTGGTTTTGGGGAAATTAAAGAGTGTAAGTAATTCCCCATATGAGTAAACATGTATGCATCAATGGCTCTTCTGAACTTATTCTCTCTGAACTCTTTTCAGATCTGAAAAAAAAAAAAAAAAATTAAAAAATGTAGTACTATTGAGTCTTTTCTTGTACTCATTTCCTCAATTTGGCCTGATCAGGATGCGAATAAGAGTATGTCTCATTTTTGCATGTTGACAAAACAAAGTGCAGTGGTAGGTCTCAGAAGAACTACATATATTTGAAGTTGCCAAAAATACCCTTTTTTTTTTCTTTTGTTTTTAATTTTGAGGTGGATTATGCTCTTTGTAAGGTTATTTAAATGGAAGAAGACAGAGCTTAATTATTTACTTAATAGAAAGTATAACTTCTTGAGTACTTGATATCATTTGGTCAACATTACTTACGCCTTGAACAGACCTCTGGAAACTAAGAACATATAAATATGTTCTGATTTCTGTTTCTGTCTGTATTATAGTATTATCTGTACTAATGATCAGGATCCTGGATAATGGTTTTAAAATAGGCATCTTCGCGGCTTGTACAGATGTTAGTTTATTCAATATTTGAAGAAGTGGCCTTAAATTTAAATGGAAACAATCTACTAGGAGAGCTAAAGAGACATCAGTACATAACAGTGCATCAATATACAAGTCACAGATCTGTATTCTTCAAGAGGAAGGACCATGAAAGGTAGCAGCAAAATGGTAATAAGTTAGATCTAAGCAAAACAATTGCACTCTGTGAAAGTCACAGAACTTTCAGAGCTATATTGTACGTTGTCAGGTGCAGCAACAGCATAGGAGGTGCTCTGCCACTGCTGCTGATACAGCATCTGTCCTGGGTTCAGCAGTAGCAGTCATGTTTTTCCTTTGTGTTAGCTGGTGCAGTGCTGTGTTTTGACTTCCAGCCTGACAGTGTTGGTGAAGCCGATGTTCTCGGTTGTTGCTAAGTGATGTCTACCCTGACCAAGGACTTTGTGAGGCTCATGCTCTGCCAGGGAGGAGGGGAAGCTGTGAGGAAGCAGAGACGGGGCGCCTGACCTGGGCTAGCCGGGGAGGTATTCCATACCACAGCATGTCATGGCCGGGGTGGGGGGTAACTGGGAGTTACCCGGAAGGACACGGGCTTCCGGGTGGGACTCGTTTTCTTGGCCGGTGGTATCGTATTCTCTTCCCTTGTTATTTTCCCTTATCATTGTTGTAGTTGATAGTAGCGGTGGTGATTTCTGTTGTACATTGGTTGCTGGACTGTTCTTGTCTCAGCCCGTAGGAGTTGTACTCTTTCGATCCTCCTCGGGGAAGGGGAGAGCAACGGTGCAGGGGTGGGGGGACAGACCTCAATTGTTGTCAGCTCAGCACCACTCACTGGGAGTGAGTGAACAAGTTACCTGACTGGGTTTAAACCACGACAATAAATCATACCAGCCATTACACAAAAAGGAAAAGGGAACTGAGACAGAGCCACAACCTGCCTGCTATAAAAAAAAAGCATGGGAATTTGCAGTTCAGTAGAAGAATCCGGTTTTAAAATCATAGAATAGTTAGGGTTGGAAAGGACCTTAAGATCATTTAGTTTCAACACCCCTGCCATAGGCAGGGACACCTTACACTAAGCCATGCCACCCAAGGCTTCATCCAACTTGGCCTAGAACACCGCCAGGGATGGAGCATTCACAACCTCCCTGGGCAACCTATTCCAGTGCCTCACCACCCTAACAGGAAAGAATTTCTTCCTTATATCCAATCTAAACTTCCCCTGTTTAAGTTTTAACCCATTACCCCTTGTCCTATCACTACAGTCCCTAATGAAGAGTCCCTCCCCAGCATCCCTATAGACCCCCTTCAGATACTGGATGGCTGCTATGAGGTCTCCACGCAGCCTTCTCTTCTCCAGGCTGAACAGCCCCAACTTTCTCAGCCTGTCTTCATACAGGAGGTGTTCCAGTCCCCTGATCATCCTCGTGGCCCTCCTCCCGACTTGCTCCAACAGTTCTGTGTCCTTTTGATGTTAAGGACACCAGAACTGTACACAATACTCCAAGTGAGGTCTCACAGGAGCAAAGTAGAGGGGCAGGATCACCTCCTTCAGCCTGCTGGTCATGATCCTTTTGGTGCAGCCCAGGATATGGTTGGCTTTCTGGGCTGTGAGCACACACTGAAGCTGGCTCATGTTCATTTTCTCTCCGACCAGCACCCCCAAGTCCTCCTCCACAGGGCTGCTCTGAATCTCTTCTCTGCCCAATCTGTAGCTGTGCCTGGGATTGCTCTGACCCAGGTGTAGGACCTTGCACTTGTCGTGGTTAAACTTCATAAGGTTGGCATCAGCCCATCTCACAAGCATGTCAAGGTCCCTCTGGATGGCATTCCTTCCCTCCAGCATATCAACCGAGCCATACAGCTTGGTGTCATCAGCAAACTTCCTGATGGCGCACTCAATCCCACTGTCCATGTCAGCAACAAAGATGTTGAAGAAGACTGGTCCCAACACCGATCCCTGAGCGACGCCACTCGTTACTGGTCTCCAGCTGGACATTGAGCCATTGACCACAACTCTTTGCGTGCAGCCATCCAGCCAGTTCTTTATCCACCGAGTGGTCCATCCATCAAATTGATGTTTCTCCAATTTAGAGACAAGGGTGTCATGTGGGACAGCGTCGAATGCTTTGCACAAGTCCAGGTAGAGGACATCAACTGCTCTACCCCCGTCCATCAGTTCCGTAGCCCCATCATAGAAGACCACTAAATTGGTCAGGCAGGGTTTCCCCTTAGTGAAGCCATGCTGGCTGTCACCAACCACCTTGTTGTTTTTCATGTGCCTTAGCACACCTTCCAGGAGAATCTGCTCCAAGATTTTGCCAAGCACGGAGGTGAGACTGATTGGTCTGTAATTTCCTGGGTCATCAGTTTTCCCCTTCTTGAAAATGGGGGTTATATTTCCCTTTTTCCAGTCATTGGGAACTTCACCTGAGTGCCATGATTTTTCAAATATGATGGACATTTTTCATTAAGGTTATTAAAAAAAACAAGGTATTGGCTTCAGCGATAGCAGGCTCAAGATATGTTTCAGTCCCAGGTAAGACTCCAGTATAAAATGTGATTCTGGTTATTTCATGGGAAGCTGAGTTCTTTCCACTTCTGCTGGAGGTGGGAGTGTTCTGTTTCTCGCAAGAGACATTTTGTACTCCCATGGGAGGTGGGAAATAATTCTGAATTACTAGAAACAAGAAATGCAAAAAACCTCGCAGATTTGGTGTTATATCACTAGGTTATGCAATTTGATCAACACACAAAATGAGAAATGTTTGGTTTTTATGGGAGTATTTTCTCAAATACATGTTTTTACATTGGAAAGCACACTATTCACTGGCACAGTAAGTCTGACAGATGGGCAATTATGTTGGGAATTTTGCTTTATTAGCTATAGCCAAACTTGAGAGTTTTACCTAAGTATAAGTAGAGAAGAATCCCATTTAATTGTCTGTGTCTTCTGCTGAATATATTGCAAGAATAGAAAGAAGTTTCTTAATCTGACTTTGAAGTGCTAGAAGCTGCAAATAGTCTTTACCTTTCTGATGAATTATAACTCATGTGCAGCTCTTTCATAAACCTTATAGAAAAGGAATCTTACCTAAACAAATGTGAGAATTAAATCACATATATACAGTAAACCAGAAGCCTTTTTTTGTTTCAATTGACTTTCTGTTTCTCCCTATACCTGAATGACTGCATTTTCTGCAACAAGTGCTCTCCTTCCCCCCTACACCTTCCATACCCCTAAAGTTGTTCTGGGCCTGCTGCAGAGGTATAGCACCTTCTTGTAGAGTGCATTAATCACAGCTTAGAACACGTTTCATATAAATGTCCTGCTTTTGGTTTGACATTTTTATGCCATGTTAAATCAAACTGCTCAGCATAGAAATGAGACAATGAACTGTTTTTATTCAAAGAAAACAGTAAATGGTCAAATGTTTTCTTTTTTTTTTTTAGCGTTGAATTTTTTCATGAGTCTTCTCTGGGTGTTTTGGGTTTAGCTTGGTGTTTTGTTCCTCCACACAAAAGCTGGCTTTCTAGCAATTGTTTCTGCTGGGTGGATCACTGTCTTCTTTCCATGGAAAAGGTTGACATTATTCTGGAATCTTAAACTTGCAGATATTCTCTAGTGCTCATTTTCATACTTTATGGGAACCACACAGACCATATTGCCATACTTTGTACTGGTTCGCTATTTTTCATGCCAAAGCTTTTGAAATTACTGCCTCTTGTCATGGAGAGAGATGCTATGGTACAGCACAGAAAATACACTCATGGAAAACCAAACCTGTAGGAGAAAATTGCGCAAGAAGATACATAAACTATAGCTCCCAGAGTCATACTACAATGACACATAAAAATCCAAGTACTTCCACAGGTGTTTGAAATCTTTGCACACACACAAAAAAAAAGTTCCTTTTTGTTTGCTTCTACAATGCAAGAAAATTATTTTCCAACCTATTCTGTTATTTACATGATTTAATGAGCATGCAAACTTCTTGACACATCATTGGCAAGGGACTGCATTCTGATTGGTGTTAGTTACCAAGGGATATGCAAATATTCTCTTTATTTTTTACATGTTGCTTATGTTATTAACACTTTGCAGTATATAGTCAGGCAATGTATCTTTCAGAAAAGTTATTGGCAAAAAAGTGGGGTCTTACTTAATTATTTTATACCTATCTCTGCTTTCATGTATATCTTAGGCTCAAAGTATTTGGGTATTTCTTTAAATCCATATCACAAAAAATAATAAATCACAAAGAGAATACAGAAATTCTTGCAAATTTTTTCTTACACAGTAATACACAAAAGGCTAAGAAAATGAAACTCTCTGTCTCCAAAGCAAAAAATCTTGTATGAAAGCCACAGTCATCCAAATCTGTTGTGTTTGCACCATTTTTTAGATTAATTATATTCATTATATTCTAATATAATGGTTACTAGTGGTTTGAGGATTTTATTGATATAGTATGGAAGAGGTTTTTTTAACTGAAAAATAATTATTTTAGAATAAGACAAAAGAAAAAATATAACTTGAAGTACATTTTCAGGTTTATCCATTAATCTTGCAATAGCAATGGAACCAGTGCAATTCAATATTCAGCTGAGTCACCAGAATTATTGGATTTTGATCGTACACTTCTTATTGCTGTTGACCATTTTATTGAACACCCATTGGAAGCACTGAGACTGTGTAGAGACAGATCTTTTTTAAGGATACAAATATGTAACAGGCCATATGGTGACAATTCTCTGGGACACTACTATTAGGGCCTTTAGGATTACCTCCTCTTCAAATAAGAATTTGAAGGGATCACTTTCCAATATAAACACTTTTCTATCAACATGTTAGAAGAGAAATGCTACTTCCAAACCATGAATATTCCTTTATCAAGGTAAAGTAAAAATGTCTTAATCTGAATTCCATATTTGAAAGCAGATTGTGATGGTTAGACTGAGCTACCCTGCTCCACAGATAATAAGCAAATCAAACAATGTGGAAGAACACAGGTGTTGTCCTACTTTTATCAAGCATTATATATTTCTAATCCAGTGTGCAACTTTACAAATAGAGTCAGTAACAGATACTACATTTGCAGACCTAAAAATAAAAATACTTTCAAATATTAGGAATAAGAGTAATTTTGACTGTACTGTTGTATTGACTCTATCTTTTCTGAGACAGTTAAAATTAATCTTATTATAGTGTTGATTTCACAGGCAGTCTAGATTAATGTTTGCAGTTATTATCCACTAACATCTGGGAATTGCTAGTTTGGGAGTGCAAGCTCTTATTTAGATAACATATCTCTTATTAAGTATCTTTCAAAAAAATCAATAAGGCAATTAAGGCTGATGATAGCATAATCTTTAGTAATTAGCAATTGATCTTCAATTGCAAGAAAAACACTAATAGGCTTTCCTTTTTTTTACAGTTCTAGCTGGACAAGCCCTGTGCCAAGGAATACGAAAGTCCCAAGCAAAATTCAGGATAATTTTTATTACATACATTTGAAAAGAAAAGAAAAAGAAACAAACAATTTGTAAGTCGTAATATATCCAAATACTAGAAAAAGTTCTTCTTCACTAGCTTAGTAACCCATGCACAGCAAACTGTTTTCCTCTGCTCCAACAGAAATCATCCATGTACATTTATTTGAATGTCAATCTTTTTGAAAAAATTGTTTTGTTTATTTGCCTTTTAATGTTGCCTGAATTCCCAGGGGAAAAGGACATTGAACACCTTAGGAAAAAAAAAAAAAAAGAAAAAAAAAGGAATTATTCAAGTAAAAATTCAAAAAAGAGCACAAATTAAATATTTTTTTCATTTCTGAAGCAGAAAAATATTAAAATTAACTCAATTACAATTTTCAAACCTAAATAGGGCTCAAGCATCCCTACTTATTATTTCTATAAGACATATGAACTTATATGTATTATTCACTGATACTTGTAGGAAGAGACCAGATTTGGATTTTTTAAATTAGTTAGAGGAAAGCTGAAAGAACCATTCCTAACTACAAATGTTTTCTGAAGTGAGTACCAGGGAAGAAAAGGAACTGTTGAATCATGTGGACAGTCACCAGAAGGATATATAACTATGGATAAGATTTAGAATAGTATTATTAATCATGAGACTGTGTCTCTGTCAAGACAAAAAGAAGGGAAAATTTTTTCCACCTTCCTCAAATAGAGTGCTTGCATCAGGGTAACCCCAAAAGACCATCAGAGACATTACCAGAATATCTTTGTCTGGAATAGGTTAGGAAGTTAATGTATACTGATATAGACGTTATACCTATAAAAAGTGGCTAACACACAGAGTCACAGGTGGCTGAAGACTATCACTGCTGCAGTTTGAGCTGTACTGGTGCAAAGTTCCCTACAGCTTATGCCCTCTTGTGAGAGAACACCTAAGGTGATGACCAATAAAGAGTTTTATCACAAGCAGTGTAGAAGGATAGCGTTACTTTCTGTGTTTAATGAGGAACCAGAGCTGAGAATTAATGTATACCTTAGCTGAATTTATTCTCTCGTCTATGCATTCAAAAGCACAATTACATTTCAGGCAGAAATTTCTTCTTTTTTCTCCTTTCTTTCATTTTTCTGTATTTCTGTTTCCCCTTCGCAGTAATCTAATGTAATATAAATTCGTATTTTGATGTGTTACCTAGGATTTAATAAAAATATTACACTTTTAAATGCTGAGGTGTTTTCATCACTGGCTCCTAAAGCTGTAGTATGACTGCCCTGCTACTATTTGGTTATCACAAAAGCTGGCCAAAGAGAGTTTCAATTTACACCACTGTTGAGGTTTCAAGTTCTGTTCTCATTCTACTATGGATTAAAAAGAAAAAGAAGAAATCAGTTTTACCCTCTATCCAGAAGACCACCTTTAAGTTTTGTGACTTTCTCTATCTTTCTTCCTTAAGCACAAAAGGAAAAGCACAATCTTCAGAAATCTTGTAATTTAAAATGGGATTGAAATCAGTATGAGGCCAGAAAGATTCTTCCTTCAACAATGATATAAATCATTGGGGAAATCCTGCCTGACCAATTTGGTGGCCTTCTATGATGGAGCTACAGAACTGATGGACAGGGGTAGAGCAGTTGATGTCATCTACCTGGACTTCTGTAAAGCATTCGACACTGTCCCACACGACACCCTTGTCTCTAAATTGGAGAGACATCAATTTGATGGATGGACCACTCGGTGGATAAAGAACTGGCTAGATGGCTGCACACAAAGAGTTGTGGTCAATGGCTCAATGTCCGGCTGGAGATCAGTAACGAGTGGTGTCCCTCAGGGATTGGTGTTGGGAACGATCTTCTTCAACGTCTTTGTCGCTGACACGGACAGTGGGATTGAGTGTGCCCTCAGTAAGTTTGCCGATGACACCAAGCTGTGTGGTTTGGTTGATACACTGGAGGGAAGGAATGCCATCCAGAGGGGCCTCGACACACTTGTGAGGTGGGCTGATGCCAACCTCATGAAGTTTAACCATACCAAGCGCAAGGCCCTCCACCTGGGTGGGAGCAATCCCAGGCACAGCTACAGGTTGGGCAGAGAAGAGATTCAGAGCAGCCCTGTGGAGGAGGACTTGGGGGTGCTGGTTGATGAGAAAATGAACATGAGACAGCTTCAGTGTGGGCTCACAGCCCAGAAAGCCAACCGTATCCTGGGCTGCATCAAAAGGAGTGTGACCAGCAGGTCGAAGGAGGTGATCCTGCCCCTCTACTCTGCTCTTGTGAGACCTCACCTGGAGTATTGTGTGCAGGTCTGGTGTCCTCAACATAAAAAGGACATGGAACTGTTGGAACAAGTCCAGAGGAGGGCCATGAGGATGATCAGGGGACTGGAACACCTCCTGTATGAAGACAGGCTGAGAAAGTTGGGGCTGTTCAGCCTGGAGAAGAGAAGGCCGCGTGGAGACCTCATAGCAGCCATCCAGTATCTGAAGGGGGTCTATAGAGATGCTGGGAAGGGACTCTTTACTAGGGACTGTAGTGATAGGACAAGGGGTAACGGGTTAAAACTTAAACAGGGGAAGTTTAGATTGGATATAAGGAGGCAATTCTTTACTATTAGGGTGGTGAGGCGCTGGAATAGGTTGCCCAGGGAGGTTGTGAATGCTCCATCCCTGGCATTGTTCAAGACCAGGTTGGATGAGGCCTTGGGTGATATGGTTTAGTGTGAGGTGTTCCTGCCCGTGGCAGGAGGTTTGGAACTGGATGATTTTAAGGTCCTTTCCAACCCTAACTATTCTATGATTCTATGATTCTATCATCATAAAGTTGTTCTTGGCCTAGCTAAGGCCAAGAGGCTATATTGCTTACATGAACTATGATAAATAACTCAGTGCAGATTATTTGTCCTACATACAGCAACGTTAGGATTTTAACAAATGTGTTAACTATTCTTCCAAAGTAGAATGACTGCCCTTACTGTAGCTATTTTAATCAAGCTTTAATTATTCTGTTGTATGATTTTCATTGAAGCAATGGCAACAGCTATGTATTTAACAAGCCTTTTTAAAAAATAATATTTAAGTGAAATTTTATTTGAAGTCAATAATTTCACACTTTCTGTATGTTGTCCACAGCTAATACTTTGATCTTTTCATTATCAGTCTTCAAAAATACAGGATTAATAACAGAAAGCAATTAAAACCCCAAAATCCTCCCCGCTCTGTTTTTTGGTAGTGCTGGCCACAGTTTCTTTATCTGATGGGTGATTATAATTATTTCTCTTCTATTCTTCCATGGCTTCCTATTTTCCACAGTGCTGACATGAGGTATTCTAATAATGAACAGTTCAACTACTGCTGTTGCTTTTTCACTTCTGTGTGCTACTGTATTACAAGTCCTTACCCTTGCTCTGAAATCGTCCTTTTCTTGAATCTTTTTGCAAGTACATTTCTCCATTCCATCAGTTATCTTGTCATTGGTTCAGCATAAGTTGAAGTATGTTAGGTAAAATGAATAGCTGATCTAATAGATGGCCAAACTCTGTAGGTGTCACTGGGGAAACATAAGTAAATCTCTTCTGTAAATATGAGAACATTGTTATTACTACAGAAACACTGAATTAGAAATCATGTGACTTCCAGGGCTCTCCCATAAACATAGTTGGAAACGGGAGAATGCAACGTTTTGTTGCTGAGATGTTGTCGTAGTTTAAACCCAGTCAGGGAACTTGTTCACTCACTCCCAGTGAGTGGAGCTGGGCTGGCAGCAATCGAGGCCCGACACCCCCCCCCCCAGGGGTTGAGACAAGAACTCCTACGGGTTGAGACAAGAACAGTCCAGCAACCAATGTACAACACAAATCACCACCACTACTACCAACAACAATGATAAGAGAAAATAACAAGGGAAGAGAATACAATACCACCCGCCAAGAAACAAGTCTCACCAGGAAGCCCGTGTCCTTCTGGGTAACTCCTGGTTAGCCCCCACCCCGGCCATGACATGCTGTGGTATGGAATACCTCTTTGGCTAGCTTGGGTCAGGTGTCCTGTCTCTGCTTCCTCCCGGCTTCCCCTCCTCCCTGGCAGAGCATGAGCCTCACAAAGTCCTTGGTCAGGGTAGACATCACTTAGCAATAACCGAGAACATCGGCTTCACCAACACTGTTCCCAGGCTGGAAGTCAAAACACAGCACTGCACCAGCTAACACAAAGGAAAAACATGACTGCTACTGCTGAACCCAGGACATTTATGTTTCTTAGAAAAATGATCTCTGTCCAGTCAAGCATGAGAGCAGAAGAGCTTCTCTATACAATCCACAAACTATCAAAGTTACTTTTAAAGGCAGGATAAATAACATCTTGCCTGGCCTTCATAATCCATGATCAAACAATGATAGAACGAACTTAATTTTTAAGCTCCTTAAAACAAGAAACCTAGCTTCCTCTTCATGTAGTCAAGGTTTCATGAATATACACATCAGCATTTTGGACTGGCTAGGGAGCACTCTGGAGGTGCAATAGAGGAATTTTGGGCATGCTGAAAAATGGTAGATAATGTAACATACAGCAATAATATTTGTAGGAAATTGCAATATACTGTAACTATATGTCATGGTTTAAACTCAGTCAGGTAACTTGTTCACTCACTCCCAGTGAGTGGTGCCGAGCTGACAACAATCGAGGTCCGCGGCCCCCCCCCCCCCACCGGGGTTCTCCCCCACTCCCGGAGGAACGGGGAGGAGGATCGAAAAAAAGTGCAACTCCCACGGGTTGTGATAAGAACAGTCCTGCAACCAATATACACAAATCACCACCGCTACTATCAACTACAACGATAAGGGAAAATAACAAGGGAAGAGAATACGATACCACCGGCCAAGAAAACGAGTTCCACCCGGAAGCCCCTGTCCTTCCGGGTAACTCCCAGTCACCCCCCACCCCGGCCATGACGTGCTGTGGTATGGAATACCTCCCTGGCTAGCCCGGGTCAGGCGCCCCGTCTCTGCTTCCTCCCGGCTTCCCCTCCTCCCTGGCAGAGCATGAGCCTCACAAAGTCCTTGGTCAGGGTAAACATCACTTAACAACAACTGAAAACATTGACTTCACCAACACTGTTCTCAGGCTGGAAGTCAAAACACAGCACTGCACCAGCTACCACAAAGGAAAAAAAAAAAAACATGACTGCTACTGCTGAACCCAGGACATTATATTATTGTTATAATAGTGTAAATAACATACCCAATGTATTTTAACAAGATCCACAGTGTGCTGAACTAAATCTTGCCTACCAAACTGGGGGCTTCTTCCTGTTGTGTTTCTTCATTTGCCTTAAAGTGTCTGGGACAAACAAAATCCTTTCTAAAAACATGTTTGAACAGTCTATGTAAAACAATGACAACCAAAACAAATAATTGAAGTTTAAATAGAAGAGTATATGTTCGTGTTTGTTTCCCTGTCTTCATGTAAAGTATATTTTGTGTCAACAACTTATTTACATAGAAAAGAAAAGTGAGCTGTTGTTATCTGGCTTAGCTGTACAGGAGTGTACAAAATTTCAAGTAAGGCTATTTATAACTCATTGTGCCATATGTGCATTTTTCGGAACAGGAAATACTCATGGATAAGCCAATTATTTTTTTTTATTTACTTATTTTGTTTTTTTTCTATGTTGAAACTAGATTCTGGAGAGTATCCTCCACCACATATCAAAAATTAGATAAATAACTGCATTTATATACAAAAAAAAGCTCACTAGCTTATCCCCTTGTGTGAAAGACTGAAAACATGATTGCAAGCTAGACTTAAAGTAGCTTTAAAAACTGACTAAAGGGAATAAAGCAGTTATTATGGGCAGCAGCTTCACAGAAAGGTTCTGCTTTTCCAGTAACATCTGAATTCTTGGATGATATCTGTGTAATTCTTGGATGATAACCATGTAATTCTTGAATGATATCTGGGGAAAGGTAGAAAAGATCCTGGAGATTGGAACCCCATGCTGTCTTCATGGCAGAGGTTCTGTGAAGCTGCAGTAGGTCTTTACTGTGATACAGGCATTGGTCCTATTAAAACGTTATTGAAATGGTTTAGAAACTGAACCTATAACAAATGTTAATATTTATTTTTAAAAGGCGTATTCCAGAATTACCAACTTGAAAGGTTTTCTAAACGTAAGTTTCTTATTAGCTATGCAATGACAATGTGAAAAACAGTACATGTGTGTTCTATCCTACATTTTATTGCTGATTCCAAGATGGCAATTCAGTATCACTAACATTTCTTCTGGCCTTCCACCCATTTTATCTGAATTGATAGAAGAGCTTTTGAATTCATTTATGGCTATTTCTGAGAGTGAATGAATCACCTTGATAACATTAAATTTATTTGGATATTCAGTAGAAAAGGTGTTTAAAATTAATATCCCTTGAATAATTTGCAAAGGCAAGTCTTATAATGATATAGCATATCAGATGTCATAGATAGTAAGTATCTTTGCTTTTTCTTTATGATGTGTGCAAACTAGAAGTGTGTCAAATTACTTGCAAGAGAGTAATTTCTCCATGAGACTTCCTAAGGACACCTAGGTAGTTAAGTTGTCATATCTCTTATTTATTGGTAAGTTTGGCAATGCCTCCAGCAAGAATTAAACATATTTTGTGAAATCTTTGTGACCCATATCTTATTCCAACAAAAGAACAGCTCAGACTCCACTGAAAATCATAGCTCATTGAATTGGCCATCCCACTTTGTAAAGCTCCCTTGGGATCTCTTGAGTTTCTAGACTTTCCATATAAAGAATGATACGCTGTGGTGTCAGACAACTAAGCTCTATTATATGACTGTCTGATCTTCAGAATATTTACTAGACAGATACAGCCTTGATCAAAAGAGGGGCATTAACTTACCAGCATTGTTCACAGTAATGCCTAACTTCCAGGACCCAAAATCAGAAGCAGTACACTAGAAACAAGCCTGCATACAGTTGGCCTAACAAAGTCATTTTCACTTGCTGAGGCACAGTCTCATCATAGTATAACTCTGAGACCTTAGAAGGTAGTTTGTGGATTTCCAGATTATGTTCCATTTGAAAATAAAAAACTCTGTTGGGAATGACCTAGTGTGTAAGCTGAGCACTGAAAATCAGAAACAGTTTCCCTGGAGAAAAAAAGGGAAAGAAGACATCAGCCAATACAATGGTTGAAAAATCTAATGAGTTTCAAATTTTTCTTACTGAACATGATGGATTTTTCGCCCAAAATCTGAAAATATAATAGGTTTTAAATACTAAAGGCATCTGGGATTAATAAAACAGAAAGAAAATCCACCGTATATTGCATTTCTATCAAAAGCTCCTCACCATGAAGGCTGCAGTATGCAAAAAAGCACGAAAGACATTTTTGATAAGAATATATTATATCTGGTCAGTGTGTTCAGTTCATCAGACCATGTTTTTATTCCTTTATAAAATTAAGGTGTCTTTTCCTGTCAGATCAACCCCACTTCTACCCTCTATGCACACTGTTCTTTACTAGTTAAACCAAGTATGCTCTTTTGCTTGTAGCAACAAACGAGGGTGTTATGCTGGATGGATAAGATGCTGCTGACATTTATTTCCCTTTCATTTGTTTCCTGTGGTTTCCCAGCTCATTTCCAGTGTATGTCTACATCCACAGGGAAGTATTTCTGCCTTGTATTTGGCTTTGACATTTTACATCCAGCAGAAAAACAAAGCAGAATAAGGCTAATAATAATACATATTTTAAATGAAAACTTCTAAGCACCATGAGTTAGGTGACAACTTCAGACATCATCTGCTAGAGATCTTCACTGAACAGAGACAATTTTATTTATTTTATGTTGAAACGGAATCCAGCTTTTCTTTTTCCCTTCTCCTTCCCCCTTACCCCTTCACCTTTCGTCTTTCTTCTTTTCTTTCAGTGTATTTTACAGAGAAATATAAGCAAACAAGAGGAGTCATGATGAGTCCTTCTAATAGCAGTCCTTTCACAAAAAATTATTTGGCTCTATGTGACAAGAAACTCTTGTCTAAATTTCTTCAATTTCTACCATGATTACTGAATCACTGAAGAGAATGCTGCAGATATGAGTACACAGTTTCAGCTAAATTAATTTTAGAGCCAAATATGGTTTTAGCAATTAAGGACAAAAAAGTTTTGGAAAAGAATAAGAGTGAATGTCAAAATTTCCTAGGACAAAAAGAAATAAGGTTATCCTGCTAATAGTCAGCTCCTGACATTCTGTACTTACACATGCTCCCATAACTGTGCAGGTATGCTTACTTACATACCCTTTACTTACCTATCCCTTGCTCTAAAAGGGGCAGGGATGATGGTATAAGGTTTGTTACACTTGTCACGGTCCAGCTGCTTTACTCCTTTCATTCTTGAGCTGCAATAGTAAGTAGGCACTGAGGTACCATAAATTGTAAAGATGACTCCTGGAATAGCTCCAAGCCCAGATGTTATCCACTTTTCAGCTGCTGGAACAATTTGGGGTTTTGGTAAAATTAGGATATTTTGTTACATAGCAGGCAAGTGTGAACAGTGAGTTTCAGCATAATGGCTACAGTGAAGAGTAAGGAAGAACAGAAGATTTAATCACATAATGTGCCTTTTTTCCAGTTGTGCAAATCCACTGCTAAATGAGCAAGAAGCAAAAGCTTACATATTATTTGGAACAGAAAAGGGTTTTGGTGACAGAATATTCACAAACCTTGTCACAAGCTGGCCAGGCTGAACAGCGATAATAGGCTTACAGGCACAGAAGATTGGTCACCCGTTACTAGCAGATTGAGGGTTAGCTTTCTTTTGCTTAACCCTGATCTTTTTTTAGTGTTCAACATTATCATCTCAGTGATACTGTGGTCCCATTTGGGAGAAGTGTTGAATTTCCAGATGTGGACATTAAACTGTTAAAGTTATCCACACAAAAATACATTCACAAATAATGGTAGGAAATCATATCTCTCTCACTAGGACCTTTGCTTAAGAAATCTTAAAAGCATCTGTTGTCACTCTAGCCCTGCCAACGTCTTTGTTTGGTGATTGAAGAAACAGGTGATATTGCAAGGATTATGTGTGAACAGTATATTAATGACCTCACCTGTATATTACTGCCAAAATGATTGATTGCTCAGGCAAGATTGGTTCCCGGATGAAGAACATCAAGCTGACTATTAGGTCAATACTGAGTCCCAGAAGGATACAGTTCATGAGCATGAAGAGCTTCATGCTCATGAACTGATGTAGGTCCTTTCGGGGATACTTTGAATGATGGCGACCTGAACAAATGCAAGAACAGAAAACTGTTAAAAAAAGGAAAAAAAAAAAGAGGTGCTGTCCAAAGCACACAGTTGTTTATTTTTCTTTATGCTTTTAGCATCTATTCCTGGGGGTTTTAAAGTTTAAACCTATATGCATCTATGTATAAAAAAAAACAAAATACCAAACAACCCCAAAACCAAAAAAACCCAACAAAGAAAAACCCTGAAAAAGACAAAACAAACAAACAAACAAAAAAACAACAAAAAACAAACTTGAGCAAAGGAATGTAGGGAATGAGAATCACTTATAACAAATCTTAGATCACTTAGTGAATACCTTAATAGTTCTCATATGCTGTAGCAAAATTCAATAGAAGTACCAAAATAGAACTGAAAGATGTTGACAGATAATCTTTTTTTAAAAGACTGGATAATTCTATGGTTAAGCGCATTTATAGCAATTCAAGCAAGGAAAATAATTCTACTAAAGATAATAGGAAAAAAACTTCACTAGTTCCATGTTTCATTTCTTTATACAGTTCCATCAGAATCTGAATGCTGTTTGGTTTTGCTGTTTTGTTTTGTTTTTATTTTGAAACTTTTTATTACATTCTTATTTGTTTAAATGTATCATTTAATACAAATGAAGATAGGCCAAAATCAAAATGCAATATGTAGACATGTGCACTTCATGAGTTAGTGAACCAGCTAATTGAATATGAAAATAAATATTAAGGCCTTCTATAATAGATGTTATTGCTGTCCTGAAGATGAGACAGTTTGTATTACCATTTTCTAAGCTTATCTGGAGAAATACAAATAAACCAAAGCATCCTAGACTCTTTTGTCGTTCTATTATTTATATGCATATTTGTGATCTAAGGCATTGTTTCCTTTAATTTTAGAGTGTATTGGTAAGAGCAAACTAATAACACCAATACAAAGGTGGTCACATTAACGTCTAATTATCAGTGTAGAAATGAAAGTAAGTATGAGTGAATTAGAGGGCACAGATATACTGCAACTACTGCAACGTTTGTGAAATACCATCAAACAAACTTTAGTAAAGAAAGAATGTGACTCAGTTGAAACTTCTAGAATAGATCCTGCCACTGGTGATGTTTCTCTCCTCCTTCCCCACATGGCTTACAGTGGAACAAAGTGTGGTGGCCAGGCTGGACTCATATCACTCCAGGAACAGACCCAGAAATGAGCTGCAATTGCAAAAGATTCCCCTTACTCTGACATGGGAGGGGGTAAATCCCAGTTCTATTAAAATGAAGTGCTACACACTTGTTATTGATTTCAGTGAAAGTTAGTACTTTTCAGGACTGCCTCATTTTATTTTGATCTTCTTCACACCTTTGTTATCTTTGTTAATACAAGTGGCAGTAGAAAAAACACAGAATCATATTCTATGATTCTATGATTGCATGTGCACATATATATGCAGAGAAAGAAAGCCAGGACACCTTAAATTTGTATTCTTCTGCACTGTTCAGTTTATTACTTCCACCTGTCTCCATGCCTTAGTTCATGCAATAGCCTCACCTCTCACATGTCTCCATATAGGCTATCTTTTTACATTATTACTGAGAGGGAAGCTAGAAAATTTTATAAATTTTTCCTTTTTTTTTTTTCTTTTCCTATGGACATTGAAAATATGAAAACAGCATTTCTTATTGCAATTTTATATATTGCAATTTTATATATTTCTTATTTCTTACTGCAAAGTTATATAATATTGTCCTGGGTTCAGCAGTAGCAGTCATGTTTTTTCCTTTGTGTTAACTGGTGCAGTGCTGTGTTTTGACTTCTAGTTTGAGAACAGTGTTGGTGAAGTCGATGTTGTCGGTTGTTGCTAAGTGATGTTTACCCTGACCAAGGACTCTGTGAGGCTCATGCTCTGCCAGGGAGGAGGGGAAGCTGTGAGGAAGCAGAGACGGGGCGCCTGACCCGGGCTAGCCAGGGAGGTATTCCATACCACAGCACGTCATGCCCGGGGTGGGGGGTAACTGGGAGTTACCCGGAAGGACAGGAGCTTCCGGGTGGAACTCGTTTTCTTGGCCGGTGGTATCATATTCTCTTCCCTTGTTATTTTCCCTTATTGTTTTAGCTGATAGTAGCGGTGGTGATTTGTTGCTGGACTGTTCTTGTCTCAACCCGTAGGAGTTGCACTCTCTCGATCCTCCTCCCCGTTCCTCCGGGAGCGGGGAAGGGGAGAGCCCCGGTGCAGGGGGGGTGGGGAGACGGACACGGACCTTGATTGTTGTCAGCTCGGCACCACTCACTGGGAGTGAGTGAACAAGTTACCTGACTGGGTTTAAACCACGACAGTTTCTTTTTGGCGCCCAACGTGGGGCACGAGGGGTTGAGATAAGAACAGATCTGACTGGATTGATAGTCACTCGTCACAATGCTGATTTATTGGCTCTCAAGGTTTTTCCTCTTGATCTCACAGTTTCAGTATACCATATCTTACGTCCATCCGGTATTGGCTGTATTAGTGTTTTTCAAGTGTGGGGCTTGGGCTAAGGTTTTTATCCCATTGTACTTTATGGTAATGACTTGTAATACAATAGAATCATTGATCATGAAACTGATCTGGCTTATGTTCCCAGTGTGGTCACCACCTTTATAGTTTGGGAGGTATATGATGGAGGTGCTTAGCAATTACACATCTTTTTTCTCCTTCTCAGGTGCTCAACCTGTGAAGGAGACATCCTTTTACCCTCCTAGTCGTCCCCCCAGACCATTTACATTTGAGAGTTTTGAATTTTTTGAATGGCCTTTTAATGCTGTTGAGACTTGTTTGCTGATGGTGATGGGAATCACCATGCTAACACGCATACAGAGTGTGTTTTGCCCACTACTGATTTCAAGAGTTAAGCAGATTCAGGTTTGGGTCTTGTCTGGGGTCAAACGACGATGTAGGAGGACCGAGAGATTTTCCCAGAGGCTGGACAGCCATGAGTGGCAGGGTGTGTGGGATAGTATGGGCAAGTATCTAGGTCAGTGGGCCCCTCCAGTATTTTGGAATTTCACTACCGAACAACTGCAAAATCCAGAAGAATTAGTAAAACACTTAAATGAGGTGTGTGGTCATTCTGGCCATACCAGAGATGGACAAATCACGGCAACATGCTGGGGCTTGGCCTATGCTTACAGGGCCTTGTTCAACACTATCCAGCACCTTCAAAAGGAAAAGAATGTCGGCGGATTTGAGGGCAAAGCGACAGTCGCTACTCAAACTTTGGCTGCAATGAACTGCGCAGCTACCCCAGTGGCAAGTACAGCAGCTGCTCAAACTTCAACTGCAACAGACAGCGCGGTTACCCCAGCTCCAAGCACAGCAGCTGCACCACCCCCAGCAACAAGTACAGTCGCTACTCAAACTTTGGCCTCAATGAACAGAGCAGCTACCCCAGTGGCAAGTACAGCAGCTGCTCAAACTTCAACTGCAACAGACAGCGCGGTTACCCCAGCTCCAAGCACGGTAGCTACACCACCCCCAGCAACAAGTACAGTCGCTACTCAAACCACAGTGATAATCACTGCAGCCAAACCAGAGGACCAATTCGTACCAATATCAGTTGCCCCTGTACGCAAGAGAACAAGCAAAAAGGAGGCAAAAAGGGTGAAGCGAGATGAAGAACCAATGAATTCACCACCCGGTCCAGAATCTGATCAGGAGTCATCATCACATGACGAAGAAGAAGAAGAAGAGGTAACTTCTCGACCTCGGACCTCAACCGAGCTGCGGAATATGCGAAAAGATTTTACCCGTCAACCAGGGGAGCACATCATCACCTGGCTACTCCGATGCTGGGACAATGGGGCCGATGGTCACGAACTAGAAGGTACAGAAGCCAAGCAGCTGTGATCACTTGCTAGAGAAGGGGGAATTGACAAAGCAATTGCAAGCGAGAAAAAGTCCCTCAGCCTTTGGAGGAGGCTCTTGGCAGCTGTGAAAGAAAGGTTTCCGTACAAGGACGATGTTACGAGTCGTTCGGCCAAGTGGACTACTATAGACAAAGGCATCCAGTCTCTGAGGGAATCGGCCATCGTAGAGATGATCTATCACATCAAGCCGAATAACGGGGATACACCTATAGATCCAGATGAAGTTGAATGTACACGACCCATGTGGCGAAAACTTACACGGAATGCACCGTCATCATATGCCCATTCATTGGCAACAGTGACCTGGAATGACATAGTACCACTAACAGTGGATGAAATGGTTCATAAACTCCGAGAGTTCGAAGACAATCTCACTCCTTCCATCATCTCAGCTGTGAAAAAACTGTCCCAGGACCTCGACAAATTGAGGGACGATGTATCTGATTTATCCAGCTCCTCACGTGTACCAACACATGTCTCAGCTATTAATAAAAGACGTCCTATTGTTCAAGAGAGGAGATACAGAAGGTATACGCCACGGGGTACCCTATGGTTTTACCTGCTGGATCACGGAGAAGACATGACAAAGTGGGATGGAAAACCTACTTCATCTTTGGAGGAACGGGTGAGTGAACTGAAGAGGGGAGCAAGGGCCAAGACTGATCGTCCCATGAGAGCTACGGCTTCAGTCTCTGGTGAGCAGTTTCCCAGATGGAGTGGAAGAGCTGATTTTACTCCAGCTCCTGTGATAACGAAGAATAATCCCTTTCACCACGACTTAAGTGTCCAATGCTGTGACGACCATTAGAGGGGCCCTGCCTCCAGCCAGGTGGAGGTAGGGGACAATCGGATTTACTGGACTGTGTGGATCAGATGGCCTGGCACATCAGTCCCACAGAAGTATAAGGCTCTAGTAGATACCAGTGCACAGTGTACCCTGATGCCATCAAGCTGTCAAGGGGTGGAACCCATCTATATTTCTGGAGTAACAGGAGGATCCCAAGAGTTGACTGTGCTGGAGGCTGAAATCAGCCTGACTGGGAGGGAGTGGCAAAAGCACCCTATTGTGACTGGTCCAGAGGCTCCATGCATCCTCGGCATAGACTACCTCAAGAGAGGGTACTTCAAAGACCCAAAAGGGTACCGGTGGGCTTTTGGTATTGCTGCTTTGGAGACTGAGGAAATTGAGCAGCTGTCCACCTTGCCTGGTCTCTCGGAAGATCCCTCTGCTGTGGGGTTGCTGAAAGTTGAAGAACAACAAGTGCCAATTGCGACCACAACAGTGCACCGGCGGCAATATCGCACCAACCGAGACTCCCTGATTCCCATCCATCAGCTGATCCGTAGACTGGAGAGTCAGGGGTGATCAGCAGGACCCGCTCACCCTTCAATAGCCCCATATGGCCAGTGCGAAAGTCTAATGGAGAATGGAGAATAACAGTAGACTATCGTGGCCTGAATGAAGTCACACCACCATTGAGTACTGCCGTACCGGACATGCTAGAACTTCAGTATGAACTAGAGTCAAAGGCAGCCAAGTGGTATGCCACGATTGATATTGCCAATGCATTTTTCTCCATTCCTTTGGCAGCAGAGTGCAGGCCACAGTTTGCTTTTACTTGGAGGGGTGTCCAGTTCACTTGGAACCGACTGCCCCAGGGGTGGAAACACAGCCCTACCATTTGCCATGGACTGATCCAGACTGCACTGGAACAGGGGCAAGCTCCAGAACACCTGCAATACATTGATGACATTATTGTGTGGGGCGATACAGCGGAAGAAGTCTTTGAGAAAGGGAGGAAAATAATCCAAATCCTGCTGAAAGCCGGTTTTGCCATAAAACGGAGTAAGGTCAAGGGACCTGCACAGGAGATTCAATTTTTGGGAATAAAATGGCAAGATGGACGTAGACAGATCCCCACAGATGTGATCAACAAGATAACAGCAATGTCTCCACCAACTAATAAGAAAGAAACGCAAGCTTTCTTGGGTGCAGTGGGGTTCTGGAGAATGCACATCCCAAATTACAGTTTGATTGTAAGCCCTCTCTATCATGTGACCCGGAAGAAGAATGATTTTAAATGGGGCCCTGAGCAGCAACAAGCCTTTGAGCAAATTAAACGCGAGATAGTTCATGCAGTAGCCCTTGGACCAGCCCGAACCGGGCCAGATGTAAAAAATGTGCTGTACACTGCAGCTGGGGAGAACGGTCCTACCTGGAGCCTCTGGCAGAAAGCTCCAGGGGAGACTCGAGGTCGACCCCTCGGCTTTTGGAGTCGGGGATACAAAGGATCTGAGGCCAGCTATACCCCAACTGAGAAAGAGATACTGGCAGCGTATGAAGGGGTTCGAGCTGCTTCGGAAGTGATTGGCACTGAAGCACAGCTCCTCCTGGCACCCCGGCTGCCCGTGCTGGGCTGGATGTTCAAAGGCAGGGTCTCCTCTACACATTATGCAACTGATGCTACATGGAGTAAATGGGCTGCACTAATTACACAACGAACTCGAATAGGAAATCCCAGTCGTCCAGGCATTCTAGAAGTCATCATGGACTGGCCAGAGGGCAAAGATTTCGGAATGTCACCAGAGGAGGAGGTGGTGCGTGCTGAAGAGGCCCCACCATATAATAAACTGTCAGAAAGTGAAAAGCAGTATGCCTTGTTTACTGATGGCTCTTGCCGTATTGTGGGAAAGCATCGGAGATGGAAGGCAGCTGTATGGAGTCCTGGACGACAAGTTGCAGAAACTGCTGAAGGAGAGGGTGAATCGAGTCAATTTGCCGAGGTGAAAGCCATCCAGCTGGCCCTGGACATTGCTGAACGAGAAAAGTGGCCAGTACTTTATCTCTATACTGACTCATGGATGGTGGCAAATGCCCTACGGGGGTGGTTGAAGCAATGGAAGCAGAACAACTGGCAACGCAGAGGTAAACCCATCTGGGCTGCTGCACTGTGGAAAGATATTGCTGCCCGGGTGCAGAACCTGGTGGTGAAGGTACGTCATGTAGATGCCCATGTACCCAAGAGTCGGGCCACTGAGGAACACCAGAACAACCAACAAGTGGATAAAGCGGCTAAGATTGAAGTGGCTCAGATGGACTTAGATTGGCAACATAAAGGTGAATTATTTCTGGCCCGGTGGGCCCATGACACTTCAGGCCATCAGGGCAGAGATGCAACATACAGATGGGCCCGTGACCGAGGGGTGGACTTAACAATGGACACTATTGCCCAGGTTATTCATGAGTGTGAAACATGTGCTGCAATTAAACAAGCCAAGCGGTTAAAGCCTCTTTGGTATGGAGGACGATGGTTGAAGTATAAATATGGGGAGGCCTGGCAGATTGACTATATCACACTGCCACCAACCCGCCAAGGCAAGCGCCATGTGCTTACCATGGTGGAAGCAACCACCGGGTGGCTGGAAACATACGCTGTGCCCCATGCCACTGCCCGGAACACTATCCTGGGCCTTGAGAAACAGATTTTTGTGGCGACACGGCACCCCAGAGAGAATTGAATCAGACAATGGGACTCATTTCCGGAATAACCTTATAGATATTTGGGCCAAAGAGCATGGCATTGAGTGGGTATATCACATCCCCTACCATGCACCAGCCTCTGGGAAAATCGAACGGTACAATGGGCTGTTAAAAACTACACTGAGAGCGATGGGTGGGGGAACTTTCAAGCATTGGGATACACATTTACCAAAGGCCACCTGGTTGGTCAACACCAGAGGATCTGCCAACAGGGCCGGCCCAGCCCAGTCAGAACTTTTACATATTGTAGAGGGGGACAAAGTTCCCGTGGTGCATAGGAAGAATTTGCTGGGGAAGACAGTCTGGGTTATTCCTGCTTCAGGTAAAGGCAAACCCACTCGTGGGATTGCTTTTGATCAGGGACCTGGATATACTTGGTGGGTAATGCGGGAAGATGGGGAAGTCCGATGTATACCTCAAGGGGATTTGATTTTAGGGGAAAACAGCCAGTGAACTCAATTGTATACTGTTGCCTGCTGTGTAATGCTTTTATAGCCCATCAACTAGATGTCTCCAGGTCACCAGCGACTGGCCCTGACTTCCCTCCAGCCATCATCCCAACAGAGAATGAACTTGGAACATCATGGACCGAATGGACTCGGCAGCATTATAGGGATTGGTCCATGCACTAAGAAAATGATTTTTTCCTCTTGGTCTGTATGTATATGGATGTATATATGTGGGAGAGCGATGGTGTATTGAAAATGTGGGATCTGAGCACGACGTGAATGGTATGGAATAAGGGGTGGATAATGTCCTGGGTTCAGCAGTAGCAGTCATGTTTTTTCCTTTGTGTTAGCTGGTGCAGTGCTGTGTTTTGACTTCTAGTTTGAGAACAGCGTTGGTGAAGCCGATGTTGTCGGTTGTTGCTAAGTGATGTTTACCCTGACCAAGGACTCTGTGAGGCTCATGCTCTGCCAGGGAGGAGGGGAAGCTGTGAGGAAGCAGAGACGGGGCGCCTGACCCGGGCTAGCCGGGGAGGTATTCCATACCACAGCACGTCATGCCCGGGGTGGGGGGTAACTGGGAGTTACCCGGAAGGACAGGAGCTTCCGGGTGGAACTCGTTTTCTTGGCCGGTGGTATCGTATTCTCTTCCCTTGTTATTTTCCCTTATTGTTTTAGCTGATAGTAGCGGTGGTGATTTGTTGCTGGACTGTTCTTGTCTCAACCCGTAGGAGTTGCACTCTCTCGATCCTCCTCCCCGTTCCTCCGGGAGCGGGGAAGGGGAGAGCCCCGGTGCAGGGGGGGTGGGGAGACGGACACGGACCTTGATTGTTGTCAGCTCGGCACCACTCACTGGGAGTGAGTGAACAAGTTACCTGACTGGGTTTAAACCACGACAAATATATACACACATATGTATATACATGTGTATATATATACATATACTTATTGGGTTAAAGAGTAATGAAACCTCTGTTTGCTGGCACGGAGATCCAAAAAAAAAAGAGTAAAAAATGATACCACCTTAGTGCCACTGTATCTTAATAAAAGCAGTTATTTCTCAGACAAAATGTAATACACTGTAAAAAAGAATAATGTCAAGATGGGACATGCCCATTTTAAGACGTGCTATTATTTTTAGCTCTGACACCAGCTATTCATTTTACAGCAAGTGTCTGAACTCAGCTGAGTGAAGAAGTTATAAACACTTTGCTTTCAGAAGGAGCCTAAATAAGTGTATTACCTCTACTTGCTGTTGTCAGATTACATATGTAACTGAGGAGCATGAACAGTAACAGGCATTAAAATCAGGTGAAGGAGACAAGAAGGTAAGAGCACAGGGTCTGCCCTCAGCACAACCAGTGGCATGATGCTGCTGAAATGTTTTTTTTTTATTTGTATCAAAGCCTCAGGGTAGGGAGGAAAAAGGCTAGAAACAGGAAAATACCTCGATAATGCAGATGTGGAGAAATTAAAAAAGACAGAAAAATGAAAAGTAATTCCACAGTCTTAATGGTACATTTTGCACAGTGCTTTACAGATCTCCAAATGACCACAACCTCGTTTGCAGCAAGGTCTGTCAGAGAGTGATAGCCTTGTGTAACTGAGATGTATGGTTTCTTTCAAACACCAGTGATGGACACAGAGGGAGGGCAGCAGGGTCAGCCCAGAGCCTGGACTACCAAGCAGATGTAGGATGATTAGACACATCCTATATCAGACCAGGAACATGGGTAAATATCAGGTGGCCTCAGACTTAGCAATCTCTCCTTGAATGAGTCTTGAAGTATATTCTTGCAGTATGCTTTTAAAGACCTTTTATAAAAAATCTCAAACCTCAGTTTTTAATCTCAAAATACTGAGTTTCAATGCCAGCCCTTAAGATCTGCAGACTACTTCATTTTTTTTTTCCCCATGTTAGAGTAGGAAAAAAAAAGAAACTGCCAAATAAATCCCTTGGAATTCGAGTGTTTGGGTTAGAACTGCATCAGGTTGATTCAGTCTTTGAAACTCTTTAGGGAAACTAAAACTATACAGTCAAAACTTATTTATTCCTACATATAGAACTGAGTACGTTTCAGTTGAAAGGAAGACAAAGTAACACAACAAGCCTATTTCTTGTTCAACAAGGTGTTTAGTGGTCAATCTGACTGGCAAATAAACATCACTCCTTATGTATTAAGGTAGAAATGAAAAAAAAAAAATTTAAATAACTTTTAAATAATTTTCTAAAATACTTTAAAAATCAAAAGTTATTCTATACTCTGTGTTCCAGAGAGGAATTTCCTTGATTTGTTTAGAAGTGTTCACAAATCACAGGTTTTTATTATTCAGAACCCTGAAAGAAATATTATCAATTATAAGCATTAATTATTTTTTCATTGAACTGCTTTTCTCCTAGAATACATTTCCAGACTTTTCTGACAGAATAGGATAAAGGGGAATAAACTCTCTCCATTTCATTGTGAAACTAATTCAGCAAAGAACTTCAGCACACAGTTAGGTCCAGAGAGATTTCAACTGCATGCCTGAAGCTAGACATTTACTAAAAATCTCATTCAAGCCAGCATGCTCTGATTTCCAAGTACTATCCCATGCTGTGTTTCTCTAAATTCATAAGAATCATGCATATTGCACAGAGGGCAGAATATGTCATCAGATGTTCCCCCGTTATGCTGGAAGGATGTAAAATGGTCAGAAATGTTTCCCAATTTAGAATCTATGTTTGGTTATGGAGATGTTTCTCTATTTGGGACAATAGTTCCCAACACAATGCATTCAGGGATGTAATAAAGGGAGACAGCAAAATAATCCCTCAAATTTGTTTAATCCTGTAACTTTTACCAGCAGCAAGAGGCAGGCTCCCAAAATCCTGGTCAAAGAGAGTTCAAGAGGGTAAAAAAATAAAGAACTGAATAATTTAACAAAAAGGTTGTCTTTCCTGCTCACTGGCAGACTCAGAAATCACATCCAGAGCTACTGATGTGATAAACAGCATTAGAGAAGCAATAAATTACTGCAAGCAAGACCTGGTCTTGTTTGTCCACCTGGAGTTCCTAGGCATGCAGCAGTCTCTTTGGGGCAGCTGGACTGTTGTGCACAGTTCTGCACTAGCACAGCACCAGAGTGCACATGCAGCTTGTGTACTCTATGTATATAGTGGGCCCATGTGTTAGCTTGACTTCTGCTTACCCTTATCAGTGTTCTGTATGTTCTGATGTAATTCAGTCACATAAACTTAATTCTACTGGAGAGTATATAAGAGACCTATAAGGAGCCGTAGTTGAACATGAATGATTTTCACTGCAAATGACTATATTAACTTTTTCTGTAAAATCTAAAGAGACTGGAAATAATCCAAGAATATCATGATTTTTAAGAGGCAGAAAAATAAGAGCTAGACGTTTACTGCTTGCTCCTTCAGATTGACTGATACAAATAACCATTGTCATTATCAATGCCCCCTCCAGTTTCCACAAATCAGAAAATGGCTTGTCAGAAAACAGCACATAATGTGTGCTGCCTAGTTCATAGTGCATGTACCATACTGCAAAGGAAATAGTATCCATAAGTATGCTGTGGTTGATACGGTCTCAAAGTTAATTCTATAATGCTTACTTGGGGAATAGTCCCATGCTTTGCTAGTGGAGACTTTTTTCCTGAGGATGGCTTATATAATTGGGTCCTACATGTCTATTTATGATCACTGTGTTTGAGACACTTCTAGTCAATGAAGCAATTGACCTTTGCAATTCCTCTGTGAGGCAATGTCAAGAATTAGCAGATCGAGTGATGGGTTTTTATATCTGAAGATCAAACATCTGGTATAGGGGTGACATTGGATGTTCAGTGATTCAAAATTATTTCTTCGACAAAGTAAATAAACCTGTAATCCATTTATTTGCACATTTAGATGTGTTGATAACCTGGAGAAGCAACCTTGAAATTTTACACACTCACATATTAACTTCATTCCCTGCTAGGCTATAAGTCACTGTGGTAGGTTTGGGATATCCAAGAGAAGAGTGAGATTAAGTTAAAGGAGCAAAAAATCACTTGGAAACATTGTTTGCCTTTGTGGAGCTGGTTTTGATCACAGGTAGCAGTAAAAGTGGAGATTTTCACCCTTAGCAAGGGATGAGTTAATAAGGAGTGTGCTTATTCTCCGTGTTCGTGGAGGCATTTCATCCTTCATTCAAGCACTTTTCATTTCACCTTATTTGTGTCACCGAAGAACTATTTTGATGAAAAGGGTTAACCACTCGTGGATAAAGAACTGGCTGGATAGCCACACACAAAGAGTTGTGGTCAATGGTTCAATGTCCGGCTGGAGACCAGTAACAAGTGGTGTCCCTCAGGGATCGGTGTTGGGACCAGTCTTGTTTAACATCTTAGTAGTTGATATGGACAGTGGGATTAAGTGCACCCTCAGCAAGTTTGCCGATGACACCAAGCTGTGTGGTTTGGTTGATACGCTGGAGGGAAGGAATGCCATCCAGAGGGACCTTGACGCACTTGTGAGGTGGGCTGATGCCAACCTTACGAAGTTCAACCATGACAAGTGCAAGGTCCTACTCCTACATCAGAACAATCCCAGGCACAGCTACAGGGTGGGCAGAGATTCAGAGCAGCCCTGCGGAGAAGGACTTGGGGGTGCTAGTTGATGAGAAAATGAACATGGGCTGGCAGTGTGCACTCACAGCCCAGAAAGCCAACCGTATCCTCGGCTGCATCAAAAGGAGCATGACCAGCAGGTCAAAGGAGATGATCTTGCCCCTTTACTCTGCTCTTGTGAGACCTCACCTGGAGTATTGTGTGCAGCTCTGGTGTCCTCAGCATAAAAAAGACACGGAACTGTTGGAACAAGTCAGGAGGAGGGTCACGAGGATGATCAGGGGACTGGAGCACCTCCCGTATGAAGATAGGCTGAGAAAGTTGGGGCTGTTCAGCCTGGAGAAGAGAAGGCTGCGTGCAGACCTCATAGCAGCCATCCAGTATCTGAAGGGGGTCTATAGGGATGCTGGGGAGGGACTCTTCATTGGGGACTGTAGTGACAGGACAAGGGGTAATGGGTTAAAACTTAAACAGAGGAAGTTTAGATTGGATATAAGGAGGAAATTCTTTCCTGTTAGGGTGGTGAGGCACTGGAATAGGTTGCCCAGGGAATGCTCCATCCCTGGCAGCGTTCAAGACTAGGTTGGACGAGACCTTGAGTGATATGGTTTAGTGTGAGGTGTCCCTGCCCATGGCAGGGGGTTTGGAACTATATGATCTTAATGTCCTTTCCAACCCTAACTATTCTATGATTCTATGATTCTATGAATATGTCAAATACCAAAACCCCAGATGGTGAAAGAAGTATCGATAGTGTAGATTGTGGATCTACAATTATGGATTAATTGTTAAGCCTCTATATGCACTAATCGTAAAAGACAGCAAGAATCTTCAGTGGACAAAAGAAGCCACTCAAACCTTCCACCAGCTGAAGAATGCTCTCATGTCAGCTCCAGCTCTAGGATTTCCAGACTTGAGTAAGCCATTCTTACTATTCTCCCATGAGAAACAAGGGATTGCTCTGTGGATATTGGCACAGAACTTGGGTCCATACCAATGAGTATCACAGTATCACAGTATGCTAGAGATTGGAAGGGACCTCAAAAGATGATCTAGTCCAATCCCCCTGCCGGAGCAGGAACACCTAGATAATGTTACACAGGAATGTGTCCAGGCGAGTTTTGAATATCTCCAGGGAAGGAGACTCCACAACCTCCCTGGGCAGCCTGTTCCAGTGTTCTGTCACTCTCACTGAGAAATGCGTAGTTGCTTATCTCTCCAAGCAGTTAGATACAGCAGCCAAAGGGTGGCCCAGACGTCTTAGAGACATCACAGCAGTCGTGCTGAATATCCAAGAAGCACGCGAATTTACCTTGGGCCAGAAAATGATAGTGCTAGTGTCCCATACAGTGTTTGCAGTGCTGGAAGTGAAAGGTGGACATTGGCTTTCCCCTCAGAGGTTCCTGAAATATCAAGCCGTCATAGTGGAACAAGATGATATGAAGATAGTGGTAACTAACATTGTCAACCCAGCTTCTTTCCTCAATGGAAATGAAGGAGAACTGGTACACCACAGTTGCCTGGAAACCATTGAGGCCACATACTCCAGCCATCCAGACCTGAAAAATACCCCTTTGGATGACGCAGAAACCTGGTTTACTGATGAGAGCAACTATGCCATCAGTGGAAAACGACATGCTGTATATGCAGTTACCACCTGCAGAGAGCTAATAGAATCTGAACCTTTGCCAATAAACACCTCTGCACAAAAAGTGGAACTGATTGCTCTGACTAGAGCCTTAGAAAAAGCAAGAGGAAAAAATATAAACATCTATACAGACTCAAGAGATGCATTTGGGGTTGTACATGCAGAAAGAGCAATTTGGAAAGAAAGAGGACTATTGAACTTGCAAGGGAAAAACATCAAACATGCACAAGAAATAGTGCGACTGTTGAAAGCAGTCCAACTGCCTGAGAAGGTAGCAATTATACACGTCAAGGCACACCAGAAGGTGAGCTCAGAATTGAAGGAGGAAAATGAACTGGTGGTCAGAGAGGCAAAAAAAGCTGCAAAGGTGAGGTAACAACTGAAGGGGCCTTAATTCCTGATGAGAAAATTTCCCTAAAAGGTAAACCAAATTATAATAAGGAAGATCAGAAATTAATCACAGACCAAGGAGGAATGTTCAGTGAGGAAGGATGGGATAACACAGCACAGAGAAAAATAATTCTCCCCTCCTCTTTCTTATGGTCCCTAATAAGTAGTGAACATCAAAAATGCACTGGGGGTGTGGATCCCCTACATAAATATCTAATAAGAAAAATTATGGCTAGAAGCTTGTATGCTACTGTCAGCAAGTAACTCAGCAATGTGATCTCTTCAAAGCCTTCAAACGAATTCCAAAAATAATCCTAAACCCAAAGTAGGTCAGACTGGGAGAGTTAACAGACTAGGACAACAGTGACAGATTGACTTTAAGGAACTTCCAAGAAAAGGGAGTTATAGATATTTGTTGATATTAAGAGATACCTTTTCAGGTTGGCCAGAAGCCTTTCCAAGTAGAACTGCAAAAGCTCGAGAAGAAACGCAATCAACGCTAAGGACATATGTCTCAATACAGAACAAAGCATCTGTCATTTTGAAGTCCATCCAGACAATACTCAAAGAAGCTATACTTGTAGATATTGGCCAGGGCTGTATTTGTTTCAGAACTGCTTGTGTTTCTGTGAAGATAGATGATAATGATGAAATTATAACTGTTGAAAATTATTCCAATCTTTATATATGTAACTTTATCAAAGTTATCGGGTGTAACTTTAAATTGTCACCCACACCCATTACAGTTAATAAAATCACCCTGATCTAATTGACATTCTAGAAGAAGTACAGGAAAATGGAAAGAAAGCCTTAATTACTACCCGTCACGATACAGAAGAAATAAATAGGGTCTTACAAAAAATAAGACAAAATACAAGTCATCACTGGGGGGATGTACTTTTGGGTGGTCACCTACTGCAACTGGTGTTCTAAATACGCTTCTTCACCCTATCGTTGTTCTTCTAATATTAACTGGTATAAGCTTCATACTCTTCATTGTGTTATTTGTTTAAAATTGGAGAATGTTGCAACGAGTGGCGATTTAACTTCTTTGTCAAAGGCACATGATAAAATGCTAAAAAATACCTTTCATAAGAGCTCGCTAAAAGAAAAACCTATGTATTAGTAAAAGAATTTACTTCGAAAAGAGGGGACTGATGCAAAGGGTTAACCAATGTACAGGGGGGTGAGGGTTAAGCCACTTGCCTGACAAAGTTACTTCTCATTCGTGCTTATCGTACTCGTCATGTATGCTAGAACAAGATGTAAGGACATGGCTATTGTTAAGAAGTAGGGATCGTGACTTGATTCTAGTCTTTTGGATGCCTAGGATGGCTTAAACTGGCTCTGCGCTTTGGACAATGACCAAGCCTCCAGGGAGCATGCTTAACAACTAAGGGTGAAAAGTTCAGGCTCGAGGAAGACTTGTTTACTTCATCTTGGTACCCTAGCCCACGACCACTAGGGGCACTGCGCAGGTGCAAAGAGCTTCTTAGTTCATTATAATATGAAGCGAGGATGGGACATGAATATGTATAGGCGTGTTGTGCAACCTCATGCATACATATAACTTTAGAGGATAAATGTAAAGGGGAAACGACATGAGGTGCGCATACCTTTGGAGGAGCTATCCCCCGTGAGCCTCAGCGCTGAATAAAGCATACCTACTTTACAACTTTAATGAGTTGTAGCGTCTCTCCGTGTATCAATTTAAGGTCAGGGGTTTCAGACAGAGATTTGGAGCTAAGGGGTGATTGTTCAGACTCTTGCTGCAACTACAGTTTTTTATAGGATCAGTGCCACTTAGTGTCATGACACTGGTGGCTTTGACACTCAAATGCAAAGAGATTTTCACATTATTTCTCACAAAAGCTGTTCATCTACCTCCCTTTTTTTTTTTTTCCATTTTTTTCTAATGACCTGAAAATGAACAGATTCTATTGTAAAATCTGTGAAGTAAATTTCTGAACTGTTAAGTTACTTAGTGGGTATCCTACTTAATTTCTGTCCCGTGTTGGACTGATGCCTTACATCTAAACAGCTCCAACTATTTTAAGCCAAAAGTTTTCTTAAGACAACAAGTTCTGCCTATCACAATTTGTTGTGGTTTACCCTTCACAGTTTAAAGATCTGTATAATCTAGGGAATCATCATACAACCAAAGCCAATATGTTCTGGCTTTGTGTTATTAACTGATTACTGTACCTCTTCTTTCTGCTCAGAAAACTACACTAACATTTTTAATTTTGACATAAACTTCCAGACTCAGCAAGAATTGAAACTACAATGAACTGCATATCCCTTCCTTAGGCATATCAGTGTTTTCTACATATTAAGAAAACTATTTTATTGTGTTGTACTTCCATTCTAATACATATGTTCATAACTGTACAAGGTAGAAACATGTTTTAAAAAAAAAACATAGAGGCTGGTTTCATATCCTGCTTAGCTACCACATCTCTCTTATTATTATAACACCATTAATTTACAATGTTTTGCAAAAATTCTCTGACACAAAAGAAGAAAGAATAAAAAAGAGATCAGTTTGATCTAGTGGATAATACAGTCATGATACGCTATGTAATGTAATGCCCCCCATCTGGGAGTTATGGACAAAATGGGAAATATTGCAAAAACAAGGATTTTTAAAGCTGTAATCAAATCAAATGGGAATTTGAATGCTGCATATATTTTGTTTGAGATTGGACAAATGTTAACACAGGAGATTGTGTATTCTTCTAAATCTCAATTTTCTTAAAAAAATAAATACCATTCTGCAGAATTCAGGACACCAAGACATCTGGTAGCTAATCTTTCTGAGGCAAATTAAACATAATGGATTTAGTAACTTTCTTGCTGTGGTCTTTCTTTGATCCTTTTTCTTAAGACATACCTAAGTATTAAAGAACTCTGTTCACTAAAGACCTAAGTCTGTACGGCCCAAACATATATGCTGATGATTTGAATTCTTCCAGGCAAGAAGTCACTTCAATACAAATGCAGAGTAGGACAGATGATGCTTTTAAATTTGACAAAGAATTCTGTTTAGCAATGGGACTGAGTGAGTCTTTGTCTCTTCCTGCTGCCAGTCAACAGAGGTCAGGCAAATGCTTTCTGACTCTTAGCCTGACTCAAACTGCAGATAAAGTTTACAGACATCTGGGAGTAGGCAAACACTTGGCCTTCTCCTGCTTATGTGGCTATCCTGATCCCTGATTCTGTCAGAATCAGTTTAACAGTCTGACAGCTGGCTGAAATTTTCATTTATTTCGGCAGCTTGGGAAATAACTGATTGCCTCTGTTGTGTGACAAAGACAACAGCTTGTCCTGGTATTTTTATGCAACCATGTCATATATTCATTTTTAGCAACTTAATTCTAAACTTCACTGCAGTTGAAAGTTGTCAGCCCCTTGTACTTCCTTGTAAGGAAAAGAAAAAGGTTAAGAAACACTAAAAACAGGTGCCATAAATGCATATTTAAGCAACCCAGCAAATTCAGTTATGCAGTATAGAGAATGATATTCATCAGCACAAACATTCTTGAAAACAAAATGTAATTATTTTACTAGTATATTCATGAAAGGCTGTTATTTTGAAACATCTTTGCAGTTGTCATCCTCCATACATGTATTTTGCTTATTTTTAATTAATTTTTAATCACTTGGGTACCGGGCTGCAGGATCTTTAAGTTATGTGCCTTTTCTGTTGAGAGCTCACTGTTCACAAATGCATAGAAAAGTCTTTGAAGCCCAGTGTAAGGAACACGACATGATGGTTTAATGATAGTAACTCATTATACAGTATCCTTCAGAAATGCTGGTCTTTGCCATCTACCTGCATGAGTTCCAGCATCTCAAATGACAACCAATAGCTCTTCTTGCCTGCTAGAGTGCAGCTCCCAGTGCTTTGGATAGAGACAGCAAGCATCGGCAGTGCTTTGGGGGAAAACCCTTGCAGGAAGTTAAACATTAGGCAGAAAGTGTAAGACAGTCACTCATGAGAAAGAAATGAAGTTCAGTCTGTTTATGGTTGAGACAAGTGCCACAAAGATATGCGAAGGTAAAACTGAAGAGTCACAAAGACCTGTGGGAAAAAAAAAACAACAAAAATAGAGGGAAAACAGTAACTCAGAAAAGGTCCTTGGCTTTGCTGCATCTTATCATCTGGCCTGTAAAGTAAGCCTTAATACTCATGGAAACTTCATCCACCCCACTCCTGCTGGTGAAATGAGTCCTCTTGCAAGTTGCAGTTTTGACTTAAGAACTGCTAAGCATATGTATACTGTGAGCCCACCTGCTGGCTAGCAATTAATGTTGAGAGAGCACTGATGATGTTGACATCCACACAGTCTCTCAGAACTTTATAATACCCAACCATCAGAAATTAGAAAGAAATTTTAATCTTGATTAAATCTTGATTAATATATGCATTTTGATGGGGGAATATTTTGTCTGAATGTTACTGACCAACTCTAAGTTTTAATCAGCCAGTTAAATTAGAAGTGGAAATTTGTAAGACTTTAAAGCTGGATTATACAAGTTAGACTTGCTTCAGAAGATTATAACTCAATTTTAACCAATATCGCAAGAAGTAAATTACTATAGCCAAAACTACAGAGCCATGCCTTAAGGTAAGCTCAAACACCTCAAGTCTGTAGCTGACCTTATGGCTGAACACACATTAACTTTGTCCAGTGCTTTAATAAGAACATTTTGGTTTTGTTTCCTTTTTTTTTTTTGTTTTAAGAGCACACTGAGGAGCAATCTCTTAAAAGCAGATGTTCTGAAGCATATGCTGCAGATATTTTAAAATAGTACATCCTCAAAGGAAGGAAAAAAAAAAAGGAACAAAGGTCGCAGACCTTGGATTCAACTGAGGTAATTTTGTGTTATCTGCAAACAGCTTCTTTCACAGCTGTGTCCAGACCTCTGATGGAGTGCTTGTGAAGAACCAAATGACACCAGCTTTTTATTTGTTTGTTTGTTCCCAATGGGTTTTCATAATTTACGATTTAAATTTTGGAAACTTGTAGATCCATATGGACACTGACTTTTTAGTATTGGCCTGCTATTCCGGGAAAAGTCAAAGCTTGGACAGTATGTGTAAGTTCTGTGAGAGCTAGAATTTATTTTATGTGGGAACACAAGCTATTTTAATACTTTCTTTTAAGGTCAAGAGTGGGTTAAATGAGTGGAATTAATTCATATGTCAACATTTAGGGCTATGAGACTGAGACATACAAGACCTACCATACTGGATGAGACCAAAATTCAGCAACCCATCTCTGGTAAAAGCCAGTGGCAGCTGCTTAGACAAAAGAGTAGAAGCACCAGGCATGTGAAGAGTAATCCATTCTTTGGTTATGTATTCCCAACTTTTGGCAGTCATCAATTTAGGGACTTCCTCAGCCAGCGATTACACGCATACCAGAAAGTTTAATAGCCATGAATGGACCTGTTTTCCATCCAGTTGTTTAATCCTTTTAATCCCATTTACACTTTCAGCTTCCAAAATCTGCTCATGCAGTGAGTTCTGTGATTAGTGTGTGTTCTGGGTTTAGAAGTAGCAGTCAATTTTTCTCATTCTTGGTAGCTGGTGCAGTGTTGTGTTTTGACTTTCAACCTGGGAACAGTGATGATAATACCGATGTTTTCAGTTGTTGCTAAGTAATGTTTTGTCTGACCAAGGACTTTGTGAGGCTCATGCTCTGCCAGGGAGGAGGGGAAGCCAGGAGGAAGCAGAGACAGGACACTTGACCCAAGCTAGCCAAAGAGGTATTCCATACCACAGCACGTCATGCCTGGGGAGTTACCCGGAAGGACACAGGGTCTTCTGGGCTGGACACATCTTTTGGTGGGTGGTATCGTATTCTCTTCCCTTGTTATTTTCTCTTATCGTTGTTGTCGTTGGTGGTAGGGGTGGTGATTTGTGTTGTACATTGGTTGCTGGACTGCTCTTGTTTCGACCTGTGGGAATTGCATTCTTTTGATTCTCCTCCCCATCCCTCCGGGAGCAGGGAAGGGGAGAGCCCCTGCGGGGTGGGGGACGCAGGCCTCAACTGCTTCCAGCCCAGCACCACTCACTGGGAGTGAGTGAACGAGCTGTCTGGCTAGGGTTTAAACCACGACAGTGTGTTATTAAATGTACTTCTCTTTTGCTTCAATTTAAATCTTTTGCCTGATGATTTTACTGGTTTCTAATGAGTACTTGTGCTGGTAGGAAGGGCAAATATTATATTTCTGCATGATAGTTATTCCCTCTTTACCTCTTCATAAAGTTCATGTTTTTTTAAACCTCTATCACATTTGTCTTCTTTTACCTTTTCTAAGCTTAAAATCTAAGTCTAAGGCATATTAATGGACATTGTTTTATATAGCTAAATATCCCCTCTTACTCTTTCTTGACTTGGTTAATTTGTTCTTCTCTAATTGGCAGAAAGGATGAGAAATACATAGTGAATAAGTGATATAGGCTTACCACATACTTACTCATCAGAATTATATTCTATTTCTGTTTAGTTCCTTTCCAAATAATTCCCAGTATAGTCTGTTATTACCATTTTGGATGTCACTGGTCCAATGAATTCAAAACCCTCTCCTCAGATGAATCTAAGGGGTTGTTTTCTTGGTTTTATTTTCTGTTCATTCAAAGCATTGAATAAAATTTCAGTCTTCAGGGACATGTACACAGCTTATCTCCAGTGACAAATACAAATTTTACTCTGTAATTTTGGTATCAGTAAATGTGTCTCAAATATATCTAATCTTTTCTAGAGACAAAATTTCATCAAGGATATGAAATATAAAATAAGTTTATGGGAGGATTGAATTAATAATCTGTAAATTAAATTTTTATGTTGCGTTTTATTTAGAAAGTGCTATAAGTATATGCCCCAAACAGCATAGAGCATTTAGCACAAAGATCTTTCAAAAGCTGTCTTCTGAAACAGGCTTTTCATTGGCTCCCATTAAGACTCTTTCGCTGCTATGAAATAGCTTTTAAAACCTTTTAGTATTGCTCAGTATACTGAAATGTTATCTATGTACTGAATATATTACTTCAATGTACTTTTCAGTAGTGTCACAGTAGCATATTCTGAAATATAAAGTCCAGTTGAGAGGATTTTACAGGGCTAAGGAAGCAGTAGTTGTGTATCTTCATTACAGGAATCTGCTAAATAGTTTTACAGTTCTCAAAAAAAATCTCTATTAATTAACTTTCAGAAGGATAAAGTGTAACAAACTACTAACATCTCCTTTGCAAAAAAGAAAGAGGCAGTAAAAAATACAGCCGATAAGGTGGCATCATTAAATAGGCTGCCCACAAAAGGACCAAGACTCATAAATCCCCTTGAGCTTACTGATGCGCACCATACTTAACTGCAATGTAGAGATCCCTTATGAAATTGAGGGCTGGGAAGGGCTTGGAAAACTACAGTCTGAGTTTGGGTTGCAGCTTTTCCAAGAAGAATAAGTTCTGAGATGTATTTTGTGATTTAACACTAATATGCTGATTTAGTCAAGAGTGAGTACACTGGAGCCTGAGAATCCTTCCCTGCAGCTGTTGTTTCATCCAATTAGGTGTGATATGCAACAGACACATATGAGAGTACTTTCTGTGCTTTAAATTATAGATGGCTTAATAGATAATTCACAAACTGAGAGTTTTAAATTTATCCAAGATTGTGGAAAAAACAAAAAAATATAAAATGATTGGTGTTAATTCAAAATGCTTTGCCATACTAATGTGTTTATTTTGAAGTCTGCATGTTTTCCTTCCTCATGTTTTCACTAAGCAATTTAATGAAAAATATTTACATTCCTGCTGAGAAAAATAACTTCATGTTCTGGAATCAGGTTGTTGCACTGAAAAGTTAGGAGTTAAAACATAGCTTTCTGCGAATAGTAAGGGATAAAGAAAGAAGGATAAAAACAGAAATTTATTTTGATATGAAGGGAAATGAGTGATGCTTTTTAAATTAGTACACGTTTAAGTATCTTTAAACTGCTCTTCAAAACAATGAAATGTAAGAAAATCAATTGATTGGTTATCTTTTAAGAGTGGGTAACCTTCCCCAAAACTCTGATTGAAATGTTAAAGAAAGGCCCTGAATAACTGCATAGTTCAGTCTCGAGAAAGGATGACAAGAGGGCCCAGACGAGTGAGTTAAGGACTAAGGGGGGTGGAAAATTAAATGGACTCTTCTGGTGAGAAAGAACGAATGGATGCTGCTGAATTGGGGGATGGAGTGTTGGGGAATGTAAACTTTTGAAAGAGTTAAGCCTGCATGAGCTGCTCCTGTGGAAACAAGGTAAATAACTAAACCCTGGTTGTCACTCACAGAAGGGGAGATGGACTGGCATGATGGGACATGCCAGTGGGACAGAAACAGATAGCTGCTTGGTTACAGTTGCAAATGGAGTGTCATAGAATCTTAGAATGGTTTGGGTTGGAAGGGACATTAAAAATCATCTAGTTCCAAACCCCTTGCTATGGCAGGGACACCTTTCACTAGACCAGGTTTTTTGAAGCACCATCCAACCTGGCCTTGAACACTTCCAGGGATGGGATATCCACAGCTTCTCTGGGCAACCTGTCTCAGTGCCTCACCACTCTCACAATAAATAATTTCTTCCTAATATATAACCTAAAACTACCCTCATTCACTTGAAATCATTACCCCTTATTCTATCATTCCATGCTCTTGTAAAAAGGCCTTCTCTAGCTTTCTTGTAGACCCACTTTAAATACATGGAAGGCTGTTATGAGGTCTCCCTGGAACCTTCTCCAGGATGAAAAAGCCTAAATCTCTCAGCCTGTCTTCATAGGGGAGGTGCTCCAGCCTTCTGTTGATATTTGTTGTCCTCCACTGGACTTGTTTCAACAGCTCCATTTCCTTCTTATGTTTGTCGCCCCACAGCTGGATTCAGTACTGTAGGTGGTGTGTCACAAGAACGGAGTAGCTGGGGAGAATAACCTCCCTTGACCTGCAGGCCACATTCTTTTGATGCAGTCCAGCTTTGAATATTAACCAGCTTTCTTGGCCCCCTCTTCCTTCTAGGGCTTTATCCCATGATACTCGACCAAGCAGATCCCTGAAGACGTCAAAGTCTGCTCTCCTGAAGTCCAAGGTAGGGAGCTTGCTGTGACCCCTGCTCTCCACCCTAAGGATCTCAAACTCCATCATTTCAAGGTCACTGTAGCTAAGGCTGCCCTCCAGCTTCAGTTTTCCTGCCAGCACCTCCTTGTGGGTGAGAGCAAGGTCCAGCATAGCATCTCTCCTTGTTATCTACTTTATCACATGGAGAAGGTAGTTATCATGGAGCCATTGCAGGAACCGCTTGTATTTCCCATGCTCTGCTGTGTTGTCTCTCCAACAGAAGTCGGGATGGTTGAAGTCCTCCATGAAGACCAGGGCTTGTGAATGTGAGGCCACACCTACCTGTCTATAGAAGGTCTCTTCTGCTTGGTTTTCCTGGTGAGGTGACCCCACCGTGACTATAATGTCCCCTGTCCCTGTCCAAGCTTTAATCCTGACCCACAAGCTCTCAGTTGGCTTCTTATCCATCCCAGGTGGATCTCCATGGATTCCAGCTGGTCATTGACATAGAAGGTGACACCTCCTCTTGTCTACTCAGCCCATCCTTCCTGAAGAGTCTGTATGGCTCCATTCCAACACTCCAGTTATAGAGGCATCCCACCACGTCTCCATGATGCCAGTAAGATCATAGCTATGTAGGTGTGTGCACACCTCTAACTCCTCTTGTTTATTGCTCACATTATGTGTGTTTGAATTTAAGTCAGGAGCTTGATGAAGCCAACTTACTGCTTGGAGTGGCTTTGTGTCACTCTTCAAGTGCTCTCCTGCTGACTTGCAGTTCCTTTCCAGGCTCTGGGAACTGCTTGCTGGCACTGGTATCAAAGCGGATGGAGTGACGTGGATGGAGGTTCCCCACCCCTCTTAACTTTAGTTGAAAACTCTCTTCACCAGCTTGGCAAGCCTATGGCTGAAGAATGAAGGTATGAACATAAGCTTGGAAAAAGGGAGGGAAAGATGGTATTTTAATGTTTATATTTGATTCTTACCACCCAAACCTATTTTAATTTGCAATAAATTAAATTAATTCTCCTCAAGTCAAGTATGTTTTCCCTATGATAGTAACAGGTAAAAGACCTCTCTGTCTTTATTCCAACCCGCCAACTTTGTCACCATATTTTCTCCTTCTGTCCTGCTAAGGAGGAGGAGAGAGCAGCTGGCTGGGAGTTTGGCCTTTAGCCAAGGTTAACCCACCAAATACATATACCAAGTATGTACTTACATATATTAAGCTCCCCTTTAGGAATCAGGAAACTCATTAACTTATTGTGAATACTATATGAAGGCTTCACCCACATCCATGTTCTTGACTTATCTTGCTGGAAAACTCTGCCCCAAAAAATTTTTCGCGCTTTTTGTCAAGAAAGAAATGAAAAAAGTTTATCAGTCCTGTTCCATAAGAGTAAGAAACCTGATAACATCACTGTTTTCATTTGTTGGTGAGTCTAAGATCAATGGATTATTTCTGTTTAACTCAGTATAAAATGTGTAAGCAGAGTTCCTTTGAACTGTATGGGGGTTTTTTTCTCAATATTGCCTTAAGTTACTTAAAAAAAAAAAAAAATGTTTGATGTTCCTTTGGATTGGATCCACCGGGTGCTCTCTCTTTTAATGAAAGCATATTCTTAAGCAGCATATATTACCTACTGAATACTTATTTCTAACACTTTGCATGAGTTACAAAAAAGTTTTCCAGCAATAAAAAAGAAAAAGTGAATTGTTTTTTTTTCCCAGATTTATTTGGTTTAAAACATATAGCATTAAAGAAAGCATAGCTGCATGTATACAATGCTTATTTCTGTTATGAATCATCTGTCACATATTTGGAAGAATTCTTATATTGACAGAAAAGAGACATGCTATCTGTATTTCTGAAGTATGCTAATTTGAGAGAAGTTTGTCCCTCATTAGCAACTAAATCAACTTTTCCTTTAAGGTTCTCAAATTTCCTTTGATTGTTCTCTTAACATAGGTTTTGCTTTCCTTGAAGTTTATTAAAATCTCAAAATAAAAACCTGTATTAGTTGTTGTTTAAGGACACTGAACGATTCTATCATGATTTGCATTATGACATTCTCTCAGCAGTGAAAACTGTAAAAAGAGAACTGAAATTTTATAGACGTAACTCCTTTTTTATTCATAAATTTTGTTGTCATCTTATGAAATGGTTTATTTTGTCAGGCACTCATGATTTCTTGGTTCTAGCAAAGAGCTGAAGCAACATGAAAATTTTCTGGCAATTGGGATACCGGGCTATTAAGATAATATGAGCACATATTTCAAACAATTCTAAATCCTACATCAAAATTTCCCATTTTAACAGTGTCAGATTTAGATTTTAGCAAAGCATTCCCAGTGTGCCTTCCAATTTAAGAAAATAATTATGTTATTAAATTTAAAAATCGTATACAAATTTTTATCAATTATAATTAATTTCCATTTGCGGACCACCTGGAGCACTAGCACAGACAAGAACAGTTCCAGTCTTTAAGACTGTGCTAGCCATTACAGTAGCAGAACATAGTTAAATGAAGTACATATTTGTTAATATTTGAAATGCAAATATGCAAGCCTAATTTGCAAAATGTAGCACAGTTAGGAGAAAAAATCATGTTTAGTACCTTATAGATCTTAATTCCCAACTCATTTTTATTAAATAGGATTTAGATTCAACATTACTTACACATTTTAGTTTCCTAAATCTTCCTTTCTGTAGCTGCTTTATATCATAATTTTATTTAGTTATTTTTTTAGTAACTATAATGAAAAAGGATATCAGTACATACAGCAATGTGTTTTTGTTATTTATATAATGGACAAAGGTTTAAAAAGATCAGAGTGAAAATTTCACAGCCTTGTGAAGTTACTTATGGTAGGTCTCATTTTGACTCCATAAGCCTCAATAAAGCTCACTGAAGCTCTCTAGAAATTATTAAAGATGAAAGAAATTATAATGTTGGAAAGTCATACCTGGGAGAATAATCTTTAAAGCACAGTTACAGGCACATGACTAGCAGGGGGTCTAAACACACAGTGAGGCTAACGAAGTAATAACTGTGTGGTTCAGTTGATACACTGGAGGGAAGGAATGCCATCCAGAGGGACCTTGACACGCTTGTGAGGTGGGCTGATGCCAACCTCATGAAGTTTAACCATGACAAGTACAAGGTCCTACACCTGGCTCAGACCAATCCCAGGCACAGCTACAGGTTGGGCAAAGAAGAGATTCAGAGCAGCCCTGTGGAGAAGGACTTGGGGGTGCTGGTTGAAGAGAAAATGAACATGAGCCAGCTTCAGTGTGTGCTCGCAGCCCAGAAAGCCAACCGTATCCTGGGCTGCATCAAAAGAAGCGTGACCAGCAGGTTGAAGGAGGTGGTCCTGCCCCTATTCTCTGCTCTTCTGAGACTTCACCTGGAGTATTGTGTGCAGTTCTGGTATACCTCAATATACGAAGGACATGGAACTGCTGGAACAAGTCCAGAGGAGGGCCACGAGAATGATCAGGGTACTGGAGCACCTTCCGTATGAAGACAGGCTGAGGAAGTTGGGGCTGTTCAGCCTGGAGAAGAGAAGGCTGCGTGCAGACCTCATAGCAGCCTTCCAGTATCTGAAGGGGGTCTATAGGGATGCTGGGGAGGGACTCTTCATTAGGGACTGTAGTGACAGGACAAGGGGTAACGGGTTAAAGCTTAAACAGGGGATGTTTAGATTGGATATAAGGAAGAAGTTCTTTACTGCATGGGTAGTGAGGCACTGGAATAGCTTGCCCAGGGAGGTTGTGAATGCTCCATCCCAGGCTGTGTTCAAGGCCCGGTTGGGTGAAACCTTGGGTGGTATGGTTTAGTGTGAGGTGTTCCTGCCCGTGGCAGGGGGGTTGGAACTAGATGATCTTCAGGTCCTTTCCAAACCTAACTGTTCTATGATTCTATGATATCTAGAGCTATGTATGTCAAAGACAGTAGCATCCACAAGGCTCATAGCAGCACTTTAATATTGAGGACATCAGTATCTAAATTTTACATGTCCTACTATCTTGTTGAATCCTCAAGCCCAGGTAAGCATCAAATACTATTCATAACATGGAAATAGTTATTAAATGACTATTCCAGACCTTCATTATTTGGATGACTATTTTTCTAGTTTTCTGTTCAGGTTTTCTTAAAACAATGTTACCCTGTAGTAACTTACCCTCTTAGTTTCTCTGATATTTAGGTACTTAGAAAATGGTCTTGAACCTTTGTCTGATATCTTAGGAAGGCTAGACTTTTTGATCACTTTTCCTAAACTGAAGCACAGAGACATCCAAAATGTTTCTAAATATAAATCCATATATCCCTCATATTATGTCTAAATTAGAGCAGCTGTATCTTTAATGCAATTTACAAATTTCAAAGTTAAAACCAAAATATAAGCTCCTTTTACTTTTCCATTACCGTTTTATATTTGAATCAGCGGACTTCTAATTTCAGTATGGTTTCAAACACCGGTTACTACTTTGACAGGATGTTGCGTCTGTTCTTTGTTCTTAATTCTTTGTTTCTTCAGCTGTGTTTTCTCATGTCTGGTCTTATCTTGTTTCATAGTTCCTGTTCTAGTATTTTTTGTGCGCCTAGTAGTTTGTTTTTTTTTTTTTCAAAAACAATGTTAAAGAAATGCAACAGTCAAAATAAAACAAATATTTAAAATTTTTTGCACTTTTATAGAAGTAAGGATTAAACAGCCAGCTACTGGGTTGCTCATCTATTTGCTCTTCCACCCATCTTATTCTGTAAAGAGAAAAGACAGCAAAAAAATCCCCCAAAAATAAAGATTACATTAGAGGTAAAATTGCTTCTGTTTCTGGAACTCAGATGCCGGATGAATTAACAAAATAAAGAAAGTGACCCTATCCAGTGTGAAGGAAAAGACACAAAACCACAAAAATCCAGTACTATTCAGCTGACTCTTCTAACAGTGTGTCAGCAAAAGAAAACTTAATTAAAATAAAAAATTTACACATTTGATGCTAGTATTACTAAATAAATCAAACAGACTGCAATTCTTATAGTCTCAGAGATAAAAACACAGAACATAGTGGCACCTTGGTCACTTTCTAATAATCAGTTTTCAAAATATAAAATTAAATGTTTTAATTCCTTACAGTGATTAACATATTCATACTGATTTTGTATTTCTTCCCTGCAGATACGTTGCAGCAATGAGTCTATTATTGTTCATTTGACTAAATGCACATCCAGCTATTACAGATCGCTTTGACGCTTTGATAAATTATGAGAGGGAAAATTCTCTTAAAGTGCTTTCAGTGCCTGAAAATTTGATACATTCTTTTATTGTCCTAAATACAGGCAAGGTTTAGAAAATGAGAGATATTAGAAAACATGTTGCTACTTTTTGTAACTTTTTTTATAGTTTTGCTGAAGGTGTATTTGTCAGAGTATGATTGAAGGATGTTATACAGCTAATAGTTCCTAGAGAAGCAATATTTACTAACCTTAAATACTCTCTAGAAAATACAAGTCCATGTTTTTTAAGAATTAGATGGATTATTAGTTTACTTTCTGTAGAACAAAAATCAATTTATACAACTTATGTATTCTCTACCAATTAAATGTTTCAGGTGTTTTCTCACAAAGATTATTTGATTTTATCCTTTAACAGCTTGCAGTGTTCGGATTTTTTTGTTACCTTATTTTTGCTTCTGCACTTTTCTGGATTTACATTTGATAGAATGCTTTTGTATCTAGGTAGGAAAAAAGTAAAAATCAAGAAATAAAATTACCTGGTTTCTACCAATGAAATTCGAGAAAAAAAAATCCTGATATGAGGTGCAGACTGATGAAGTATAAAGCAAGAGGTTTAAAAACACTTCACATTATTATTCCAATTAGAATATAAACAAATTTAAAAAAAAAAACAACTAATATTTTTTTTTTTACTTGAGGAACGAACTTAATTTGCCAAAAGACACTGACAAATTCCCATTACTCTTTGCTGGAAAGATCTTTCATTTGCTGTTGTGGGTAAGACTGAACTGAAGAACAGTGATATTGGAAAGTTCTAGCCTCCCAGTTAAAAAATCTGAGACCTTTTGTTGCATTTTTTCAGCTGAAGATTCTGGCTGTTTTGAGTGAAAAATGATAAATTCCTTATGGGTAGTACAAGTCAGTGAAGAAAGTCCAAGCCCTCTGTCACTGGTAATTAATTGACAGCTTCTTAGCCATGTAACACTCCACCAAGAACGTAGTTACTAGCATTTTTTTTTTAATTTTCAGTTTTCCATAAAAATTATGAAGACAAAATTTCTTCTTTTGTTTCTTTCACAGTATTTCCATAACAAAATGCTCTTTCTAAGTCCTTTATATTCTACTGGGTAAATTATGAAATTTCATGACTATTTAAATATGGAGTTAATTATAGACACAACTGCTTAAAAGGACTTATCCTGATTTACAGTCAGTTCAAACAATTCCTTGACAGATATTTTGTTTGCTTGCATTACCGTAAAATGGAAAATAAACATCTTTTAAAAAACAAGTAAATTAAATGATGTCTATACCTAAAATTCACAAAGGCAGAGTAATTGTAGTGTCATGACATCAGTTTGGTCCATAGCCCACGTGTGGTGCTTTTATGTTGAAGTACACAACGTTAACAGATTAGAAGAAAGACCACTTACTGTTTGGAGAGTCTTGAAAATATCTGTGTCTGGTAGGAAATACGAAGGACAAATTGTTCCTCTTCAGAATGACTTGTCATGATTTAGTGTTTTAAAGTGTGAGCTTTAATTGAAAGAAAAAATATTCAATGACTAATTGCCATTGGTACCTAAATATATTCTTACTTAGTAAATAACTGACTAAAACCAGCTCTTAAAAGTCATCTATTTCTTACATCATTCCAAGGCATTGAATGCATCTCCCAGCATGAATTGATGTTTTAATGACATAACACTGTACCTCCTATAATGAAGACTAATGTCAGGAATCATTGTAGGAAAAATAATTTAAGGACTTGAAAAGCACAGTACCAGTAGATTCAGATAAATCTGCTTTCCATGTCAGTTCTTAAAGCATGATTTGTTGTTTTTTTTTCAGATCGAGACTCTCTTAATTACTTTTAGCAAGACAAAATTAGAACAGAACCTTAATGATACTGTGGTGATATTTCCATTACTGTGTTCAGGTAATACAGAATAAGCTTCCAATCCAGATTTGCAAACAAAGTGATAATACATTTTGTTACTTGTTTGTATTGTCATGACAGTAATAACTGTCCAGTTGCAATGGAATCTTCTGTGATACTTACTTCAATTTTGCTTCATTTTACAGCAGCTAACAGACACATATTATCATTGTTTATCAGCTGATTCAAACACTGAAAACTTAGTATGTCCGTATTTGCAACTAACAGGCACCCAGTCAAAAATAATGTGGAAGCTGCAAACGCTTCCTCTGATGCGCTCTCTGTGTTTGTTATGCAATGCTATTACCAGCACAACTGTAACCAATAAACCCCATAATTACAGGCTACCTCACTTTTTGAATAGAGCAGTATTTGAGTGTTCATTGCCTGTTTGTAACAATATTTCTTGAGTTGCCTTTACAAATCTGTTGGTTTAAAGTGCCATATAAAAATCCTATACAGTCCATGAATGGAAACAGGCTATTTAGGTAAATCAGAAGAAGGTATACCTGTGTGTATGTGAATTAGTAAAGCTACACATCCTAGCCTTTTTTAATAGGTATGATTAGAGAGAGAACCTAAAGGTGGGGAAAAAGGGGGAGAGGAAATGAGCATAATTTAAAAAATTGCAATCCGTACACAGTGTGTTCCATGTGCAGCCTCACCAACACGAAACAAAGGAGTGTAATGAGTGCCCTTGATCAGCCGGCAATGTTCCTTCTAATTTAAGGCAGTGTTCAGCTTTGCTTATTCACAGGTTATTAAACTAGCTTAGGTATCTGTGAGCTAGCTACCCTGCTATCAATTCCATCAACCTATGACAGTATATGAAGGCTTAGTAAGTTAAGAGTGGCATGTGCTCATGGAGTTATATTGAAGGCTTCCCACTTGCAATGCAGTAAAGGCTGGGAATCTGGGTTGATGCAGCAGAGCTCTACAGACCAAGACCAAGTTCAAGGTGGTGATAGGCAGCATAGAAAGTCTTACAGCATATTGCCTATCACTCTTTCTAATAATGTCATTTAAAGTTACAAAGCTGAAGCAAAATTTTTGTGACACACAAATGGGAATATTCATTATGAATCATTAATTTATTAATATTAAATAACAAAGGATTCATTCCTTTTCTTCTAAGATGCAGATATGATAAACTCAATTTACCCTTAATTTGCAGTATACAGTGGGGGGCAACCTTTTCTGAGCATCTCCTGTGCAAGTTCCTCCAGAAGCTCCAGTCACATCACATTCCTCCGAAGATTTATTTTTCTTAGGTGATTGTATAATGAATGAATCAATGTCCTACTGCAATACAAGGAAAAAGAAAGAAGACACAAAACTTTTTTTTACTCTTGAATGTGAAAGTGCAATATTATAAATGAGAAAAGAGATATCAGTGAAGAACCACACTCAGAACTCAAAGATAAGTGATGAATCTTCCTCCTCTCCTCAGATTAAGTTCTTAAAAGCTCATTATTCTGTCATCTGTGCTGACTCTATAAACTACCAGGATGTGTAATGCTTGGGAGGATTTCATTACTTTAGGTTATTTTACTGTAAATTTGCCATCAAATAAGCTGTGAGAGCTTCAGAAAAATAATACAACAAATGTTTTCCTTGACCAGAACAAAGCTCAGTAGGTGATGTATGTGTTCAAAGTGAAAATGGTCGTAACAAAAGATTTTGCCACCAAATATTTAAATTTAATTTCCATACATTTAATTTTTGAAAGACATCCCATTTTCCCCTCTGCTTTTAAAAACAAATAGGTATCCTAAACAGCACCCCACTTTCTTTACTCTGTTAAACGTCCACTTCATTGTCACTTAGCTCTCAGATATTTCCATCTGAAATAGAAAAGTTACACAGATGCTCATCTCTTTTAATTTATACCTTCTAACTCCCCAAATTGTTCGTATTAAGTAAACTTTTGTTATAACTTATGAACAAGCCTGATTCTTGAATCACCATCCTTCAAAATTAAGCAAAAATTACTAATTTTCCTTAAAATCAGTAGGTTTTCACTGTTAGATTTCACATGTTTTTATACCTGCTTAACATTATCTTAATCTTATGTTTTTGCATGTATTTTTAAAAATACTTCTGTACAAAACTTTTGAGAAAGAAAGCTCATAACATTGTTTCATAAATCAAAACATGGCTAACAAGGGAGCTGTTTCTTATCATAACTGAAATTTCTTGTGAAAGCAAAGACTTGCTACAGGACAAAAAACTCTAACCCTTATGAAGATTAGCCACTTATGAAAACAGCCACCCTACTACTGGTGTTTGTTGTGGGAACATAGCTGATTTGCCTCCTGAAAAAGGCCAGTCTTGTTTGCTGTCAAGCTGTCAACAGTGTCAAACAAACAATGGAAGAAGCTGGAAACAGGACATGTGCAACAGACAACTGGTACAGTTAGTAGAATTCATCAGGTAATGTATTTGTTATTTAGGTTCCACTACACTTATAAATATAATCAGTATAAATTAATCAGTTTTCCTATAATTAATCTATTCTCCTAGAAGTTCAAAATTTACAACACTAGAGTCTGTGTTTTACATGACATTTTATTATTAAAACTTTGTTACGATCATTTTCACTTTGAACACATACATCACCTACTGAGCTTTGTTCTGGTCAAGGAAAACATTTGTTGTATTATTTTTCTGAAGCTCTCACAGCTTATTTGATGGCAAATTTACAGTAAAATAACCTAAAGTAATGAAATCCTCCCAAGCGTTACACATCCTGGTAGTTTATAGAGTCAGCACAGATGACAGAATAATGAGCTTTTAAGAACTTAATCTGAGGAGAGGAGGAAGATTCATCACTTATCTTAGAGTTCTGAGTGTGGTTCTTCACTGATATCTCTTTTCTCATTTATAATATTGCACTTTCACATTCAAGAGTAAAAAAAAGTTTTGTGTCTTCTTTCTTTTTCCTTGTATTGCAGTAGGACATTGATTCATTCATTATACAAGAACAAAACCTGCTTACGAAGTATCTGATAATATTGCAGAGTAAGAAGGTTTTGGCACCCACCAGCTCATACATTTGACTCTGAGAGGTGAATTGTCCTCACAGTTACTGAAGTGTGGCCCGCTTTTCCATATAATATCTCAGAATTACTTTAAGAAATAGGAGATGAAGGGAAAGAGATTTCGGTTACAAAGCAAGCTAATGAGTTTGCTTCCAGAAGTGAAGTTCTTGGGATCACTAAGAAGTCAAGACAACCAGAAGCAGTGGTCCTCTATTACCACGAAGACCTGTGGCACGCTTGTACTACAGCAGTTCTCCAAGTCTCCCATTCTGTTTGCTGCCAAATGAACACTGCAAAGGTCATTACCCAGCTCTATAAACTTGTGTTATTTAACAACAGGTTAACAATGTCTGTTCTCATGATTCAGCTGCTGTTGACTGATTGAACCATAGACGGTGGACAAACAATAGAGCAGAGAGGGCTTTCTCAGGGAGTGAGAGATTTAAAGAACCAACTGCTGTAGGAAACAGTCATGAAGGAAATAGAGCAGGAAGGGACATATTTTTTCTGATACTTTAAATTTTCTTTCTTTACGATTTTCTCTAAAAAGAGTTGCTGAAAACATGACTAATAGCAGAGATTATGGAATCAAAGAAGAAATGTGATTGATGTGAACGACAATTTTGAAGATCTAAAGACAATGCAGATTGGGAAGTGTGGCAATTTGAATTGAATTTTTACATTTCTTTTCTGGAAAGACCTCCTACCTTGATGAGAAGATTTCTGGTACTACACTATAACTAGGCAAGTTTAAGTCACATGTATCAGTTTCTTATTTTTTGTGGTTGTCAAGAAATGATTATTTATGATATTATTACACATTGAAACATCTCACTACCACGCAGAATTGAGCAGCAAAAGAAAATATTTTGTACACTAACTAAAGGCTAAATCACTAATCATGAGCCATAAGAGTGCAGTCATCAAGCTTTTACATTTCTCTTCAGAAGAAAGCAAACTGTTCCATGTGGAAGTATATATATTCAATGACTAGCAACTAACATTTCGAGTCCAAGACAAAATTTTCTCTCTCAGTGGTTAAAATTACCAACAGAACTCTCATTTAAACAAAAGAGCAAAAACAATATAGAATAATCAAGTACTTCATAGTTCCCCAGAATTATAAACTGGTTTACCAATCCATAAAATAAAATTCAGTAAACTGTCCATAAAATTAAGTTGTGCTGAACTAAGAAATAATCTGTAACAAGAGAGGAACAAAATTATTTAAAAGTATTTATCTGTTCCTGCCTGTCAATCTAGGGTGTAGAGCACAAATCCAAGTAACACGAGGTAATCAACACCAGGAAGATATCACAGGCAGCAGTGATTATCTGGTACATGAAATAATTCTTCAGATTAGAAAATGGTGTTTTGTGGAAGACTTACTTGAAGCTAGAAACATTTCTCCTGGATTATGTATACTGCATGCAATTTTTAGCTTGATGATCCATTTCCAGGATTGTGCTCCTTTCCCTCTGTTGTTCATCAAGAAGACAGCAGTAACATGTACTTTCAGGACACCTTAACTTTGAGTTATATATTTGGGTCAAGCGATCCTTGTCACTCTCTTACTTATAATAAACATTAAGAGTTCAGTTTTCCCAGTTCTCTTTCCATGTGTACTATTTTGGGTACACAGGACTTTGCAGAAGCACACGTTGATAAAAAAGAATATGTGCTTCTGTATTAATTAAGTTGGATAGAATAGGCACCACCACTGACAGATAAATAAGGTCAAGTTAATTTTAAGTTAGCAATTTAGCTCTACTGGACTCAACCTAATATCAAGGCACTCTACTTTCTACATACCTCCTGTGGAAACTGTTTTGACAAGTTACATTATTTTATCACTCACACCCATTTTGTTATAATTCCATCAGGTATTAAACATCCTTAATCTTACACAGAAATTTAGGATTTTGGATTTCCACATTTCACTGGATGAAATTATCTATTCTGCAAATCACATTAATGTTCAGACTGAATGCTCTGATTAATCACTTTTAGAATTTGAGACACAAAAGCATTATGTTTAAATAGAGTTTATGTTTAAATAGAGTTATGTTTAAAAGTCCAGGACCTTTATTTAAATTTTAAGAAACTGGTTATCCTTTAAACCTACACATACCTGAAAGATATGTAATGAGGCAGTATCGTCTACATTTTAACATTGTTACTTAGTAAACAAATGAATAATAGCAGAAGGGTAACAGATCAGGTATTGATTTAAATGCTAGTTATTACAAAGACTAGTAAAAAGTTAAAGTTCATGCAATTAACTCACATTATTAGCAGTCACTTTTTTATATAATATGATAAAATAAATGTCAATAGAAATCTCAGACACATTAATTAAAACATGATACTGGCCTATGGCCAAGTATGAAATCAGGTGTGCAAAATGCACATCGCCACATCCCCACATCCCCAAGCATGTCCTTGATACTATCAGAGGTTTGCATAAAATAGAGGTGAACAGTTCAGGGTGATAGTCCAATTTAGGAGGAAGAAATTAACATACAGAAAACAAAGACTAAAACCTTTTGTGGCAAAATAATTTTATTTTATAGAAGGTGCATATTTGTGTCTGAAGGTACTTAGGAGATTCTTTGGTTATTAAATGCAAGTCTGAGGAAGGTACATGACCGCACAGCAAATGCACTGACGTAGTTCAAGTTTGATAAATGCAATTTTATTATGACTCTGATTTATCATAAAGATAACATCGCAACATATATGACTGTATTTGATGTCCTCTCAACAAACGTGTTCAGCTGCAAAAAGCAGCTGATGGGTTGTAGTTGAATACACATTGTAATATAAACCTCTGCATCTACATGTCTCACATTCTTGGCCTCCACTGCAATCTGATGCTATCTTAGTCCCGTAAGACCCTGCACATCTACTATCCTACACTTTTGCTGCCACATCAGACACAATCTTGTCCAGCTGCAGGAATCAGCTTTCACACACAAATGCCACTACATATCCCTTCACATTCCCAGTGTCATTCATTCACAGTCAGGTAACTAAACAGCCAAATTTCTGTTGTTAATTTTGTAGTTATCCAGTCTCAGCAGCTTGCTGGACCAAAGATGATCTCTTCAGTTAAGATACACAAACATAATAATTTCACAAAGCTCTTTTTACCTTTTCTCAAAGTACACAGTTGGATGCTTCTAGCTCTGTTTGAAACAATGCTGCGATCTCCCAAGAAACCTGATAAAGGGCACTCCACCTCTGGCACAACAATAAGTACGCACACATTGGCTACCCCATTGTCTGCACAAGGAAGACTGCTCCTATTATTATTTCAGAAGCCTCACATCTTCAGCATTTGCTTTCTCCATATAGAATCATAGAATTATAGAATCGTTAGGGTTGGAAAGGACCTTAAGATCATCTAGTTCCAACCCCCCTGCCATGGGCATTAAAACCTCACACTAAATCATCTCACCCAAGGCTTTGTCCAACCTGGGCTTGAACACCACCAGGGATGAAACATTCACAAGCTCCCTGGGCAACCCATTCCAGTGCCTCACTACCCTAATAGGAAAGAATTTCTTCCTTATATCCAATCTAAACTTCCCCTGTTTAAGTTTTAACCCATTACCCCTTGTCCTGTCACTAAAGTCCCTAAAGAAAGACACCTCCCCGGCATCCCTATAACCCCCCTTCAGATACTCGGAGGCTGCTATGAGGTCTCCACACAGACTTCTCTTCTCCAGGCTGAACAGCCCCAACTTTCTCAGCCTGTCTTCATATGGTAGGTGCTCCAGCCCCCTGATCATTCTCATGGTCCTCATCTGGACTTTCTCCAACAGCTCCATGTTCTTCTTATGTTGAGAACACCAGAACTCCACACAATACTCCAGGTGAGGTCTCACAAGAGCAGAGTAGAGGGGCAGGATTACCTCCTTCGACCTGCTGGTCATGCTTCTTTTGATGCAGCCCAGGATACGGTTGGCTTTCTGGGCTGCAAGCGCACACTGAAGCTGGCTCATGTTCATTTTCTCATCAACCAACGCCTCCAAGTCCTTCTCCGCAGAGCTGCTCTGAATCTCTTCTTTGACCAACCTGCAGCTGTGCCTGGGATTGCCCGAATTTAGGTGTAGGACCTTGCACTTGGTTTGCACTGAAACAATATGTATACCACTAAGTAATATTCTTGTGTCTCCTGCCCATTTTGGAGAAGAAAAAAAAAAAGAAAAAAAAAACGAGGCAGGTGGAAAAGGAAGAAAAAGTAGTGAAAAAGTAACAACTGCTGCTTCCTCTGCAAGGGCACATATCCTAGACACTAAAATGACCACTAATCGAGGGCTGAATTCTTCTGGTTTCTGTCTTACAAGAAGAAATATGAGGGAAAACTCCCAATTGTTGAATAGAAAGATAGAAGATTTATCGTATAACTGTGTAGGAGTTTCAGCACTGAGACACTTGGTAGTGATCATGGCAGTGATGAATCAGTGAGTAGAAATGTGGGTGAGAAACAAAAATTCATTATAAATTCCACTGTCAAGGCAGTTATTACAATTATTAGTCATAGAGAGTTCTTGTTAAGCATTCATGTTCTAGGTAGCTTTAAAATTGAAAATAAATCAACAACAAAACCACACAAAAAAAATCACATTCTCTTATTTATTTTTTAATGTTTCAGTGTTTTTATATTTTTTACATTAAATATTTCAGCTATTTTAGATTTGCATATTTCCAGAAGAAAACTACTAAGGAATAGAATTTTCCAGGATAACATGTTTACTATGTAGAATATTTAATAGAGTTTCAGTGACAAAATAGGTATTTTATTAAATTGACTTCCTAGCTGTCCCTCAGTAACTTTTATTCTTCCAGGACACAAGATTTTGTAAATGGCGGGTTTTAAACCAATACGGCCCATGGTTTCAATTTCAATTACTGCGTACTACATACAGCCTAATATCACAGCTTCTTTATGTCAGCAATATAAAATGTGTGAATCACATGGCCCACTTGTTAAATTAACATTTTTGTATTTTAAATGGCATTTTAACAGATTTTTGCAGCATCAGCTGCTTTTTTTGCCCCTCTGCTTGTGTTTTTCCTCTGCCACTCTCCAACATAGAATCCAAATGAAGCAACAGCCTCTCCTCATTCTAAATTTCACCCTACAACATACACAGTGCTGCTGATATTCAGCAGACCACCTAGTTTTTGCTTTGAAAGCTAAACACAAATTAAATCTAGTTCAGCAATTTTGAATGCTTAAAAGTGACTGTTTAGCACATCTAAGATAAAACCCACCATCTTTATGAACCAATTCTTAAAATTGACTGTTTAGCACATCTAAGATAAAACCCACCATCTTTATGAACCAATTCAGATTTCTCATAATGTCACAGCACATTAGTGCAGACATTCTTACGAGTAAGGTTGTGAAGTAGTAGTTAATTGTGGCTAATTTCCAGAATGCTGCACCACAAACTTACTATTGTGTGGATATTTGTTGGTTCTGGCTGAGCATGAATTTCAGTTGTGATGGCATACAAGGAAAAAACAAGACTTTCAATCCTATAGTCCATACTCACCAGAGTTAATAGTCTGGGAAGCATTCTGTCTCTAATTAACATGGAAACAAACATTTTAGCTGATTTTTGATCAGGCATATCTCAATTTTAGTGTGTTTCAATCAAACTCTTTTCCTTTACACTTTAGACCTAAATACTTGTGAAGTAATTTCATATGTATTTTCAATGTTAAACAAGAAATCACTGGCATTAGCTTTAAATAAGACTGCATAAAAGAAAAGATAAATGGTTCTAGACAGCTATCCTGCTTTGTGAAGTACTGAACTGTGCCATGCGTTGACATATCCTTAAAACTGCTGCTAAATCACAAAGGCCCAAAAGTCAGAAGACATTATTGAAATGCTTTTAATTGTTCTTTGACAGCATTTTTACTTGAGCTGTTAAGATATACAACAGCATAAGGAGGCATTCAGAAGTGGTATTTGACATGAAATACATTACTGCTTGTCAGAGGATGTGATGTATGTATAGTATGTATAGACTTTTCATATATTACATGACAGATAATGGTTTCTTTGAAAGCATTTTATGATGTACTACATTAACTTATAAAGTAAAACTTAGCTATGTGCATTTTGGAGTTATTACATACTTCATTAATAAATTATTAAATACTTCAAACTATTGAGACAATGACATACATAGCTTTCTAATTTTATAATAATAAGGTACATATTTTTTTCATTTTCCTGTCTAAGTAACATCAAAGTTTCTAATAAAATATTATTGTTTATTCATTAAAGTCCTGTGGTATTAGCTATTCCTAAATTTTCAGTAGCCACTCTATATTCTATAATTTGACCTGTGCACATACACTTGCTGCTTTGCAACTTCGTAAACTAACCACTATTGAAGTCCATGCTGGTCCACATCCAAATCTGTTTCACCTTATTCCTTTGCCCTTAGGAAGCTACTGGTAAAAAACAAAACAAAACAAAACAGAACAACCCTATTGCTATATATAACAGAATATTTTTTATTATTATTATTACGAAACTGCATAGCTTAAGAAATACAAAACACAAATTTCCACGTCAGAAATGTATAGTATAATAACCACAGATACTATCTCTAATCATCCACCTTTATAAACCTATGTATGGAAAAAATACCCTTCCACATAGTATACGTGGTAATACTTAAATTCCTCAGATTAAAATCGAATTATAATTAGCGAGAGACGGACAGAGCTCTAACTGTCAAAGTCTACTTGTTAAGTGATCATAAACATAGATAAAAATCTTGTTTTGATATTGCCCCCATAGTGCAGTTAAGGATATTTACTTAAACAGAAAAAGATAATGGAACTCATTACTTTTAATCTTAGCAGAAATTTAATTTACAATGATGAAATGCTAATAACGACTAAATGACTTCAAGCATGTGATAGACCCAAGCAAGTCTATTGAAATCCTGTTTTGTTAAAGCTTTTTTTGATGCTCAGCACCCATTAAACACCAACAAGATTAGAACATTTTACACTTTGCAACTCCTTTGACTGGTCTCACAGTACATAGCATGTGATGTACTACAGGCAGTGTAAATTTAAGATTTTATTCTTTCAAATGGTGAGTTAATGGGAATCTAGTGGGCAAATATACTTCAAAGGAAAATTTTAGTTTACTTCACTCCTCAGAAGAAAGGAGAGGTGTCTTATACAAATGGTGAATTAATACTGAGTACAATGTGTGAAGGAACTTCATGGAAGTATGCGATGTTGAAAAGGAATTTCCAGAGGAGAACAAGGACTGATTGAGTCACTCACCCAAGCACTTGCTAGGCCTTCAAGTATTCCATGCACGTTCTAGGCAAACAGCAGGACCCACAGCTGCTACTCCAGATGGGCACACACCTTCTGCCAGCCCTGAGGGAATGTTTTAAATCATCTGCTGTGAAATTCCATAGCCACTGCCATTGGCTGGCATGTTTGACAAAAGTCAGCTGGGACAAGAGTCTGAGCCAAGGGAAGCAAGCAAAGAAGGACAGCTGGAGACCATGGGGTGGAGGGCTGAAAAAAATGTTCTTGTGTCACCAACACATCTGCAATTTCAGAATAGGCTCAGTGCCCTGGGAGCCAGGGAGGACAAAGACCTGCAAGGGGATTTATCAGAGCCAATTGAGACTAACTTTTTTTTCTACACAAAAGAGAAGAAGCAAGTAATAGTTACTGGAGACTCCCTCCTGTAGGGACCAAGGTACCAGTCTGCTGGTTTGAGCCAAGCTGGTACCTCAGGTTCTTTGCTTGGCCATAGCTAAAATGTAGGATGCTTCAGAGGAACTGATGATACTTGTCTATCTCCTTGATGGATTGCTTTTCCATGTGAACACTGCTAGGAGTAACCCAAAGCACATTGAGAAGAACCACAAAACTCTAAGGGAAAAGGTAAAAGGCACGATGGGGTCCAGACTGTATCTAATCAAGCCTGTTGCTGGGAGTGAAAGAACAGAACAGAAATGATCTCATCTAGCGGGTCAACAGCTAACTGTGTGTGCCGGACGATGCAGTCAGGGCTTTGGCTGTGGGACCATCATAGAACCATAGAACAGTTAAAGTTGGAAAGGACCTTAAGATCACCTAGTTCCAACCCCCTGCCATTGGCATTAACACCTCACACTAAACCATGCCAACCAAGGCTCTGTCCAACCCAGCCTTGAACACCACCAGGGATAGAGCATTCATGACCTCCCTGGGCAACCCATTCCAATGTCTCACCACCAGTGCACTAAAGAATTTCTTCCCTATATCTAATCTAAACTTCCCCTGTTTTAAGTTTTAACCCATTACACCTTGTCCTATCACTAAGGTCCCTAAAGAGGAGTCCCTCCCCAGCATCCCAAAAGACTCCCTTCAGATACTGGAAGGCTGCTATGAGGTCTCTACACAGCTTTCTCTTCTTCAGGCTGAACAGCCTCAACTTCCTCAGCCTGTCTTCATAGGGGAGGTACTCCAGTCCCCTGATCATCCTCGTGGCCGTCCTCCCGACTTGTTCCAAGAGTTCCGTGTCCTTTTGATGTTGAGGACACCAGAACTGCACACAATACTTCAAGTGAGGTCTCACGAGAGCAGAGTAGAGGGACAGGATCACCTCCTTCGACCTACTGGTCATGCTCCTTTTGATGCAGCACAGGATACGGTTGGCTTTCTGGGCTATGAGCACACACTGCACCCAAGTCCTTCTCTGTAGGACTGCTCTGAATCTCTTCTTTGCCCAACCTGCAGCTGTGCCTGGGATTGCTCTGACCCAGGTGTAGAACCTTGTACTTGCCATGGTTAAAATTCATGAGGTTGGCATCAGCCCACCTCAAAGAGTGTCAAGGTCCCTCTGGATGGCATTCCTTCCCTCCAGAGTATCAACCAAACCACACAGCTTGGTGTCATCGACAAACCTCCTGAGGGTGCACTCAATCCCACTGTCCATGTCAGCTACAAAGATGTTGAACAAGACTGGTTCCAAAACCGATCCCTGAGGACACCACTCACTAGTGATCTCCAGCTGGACATTGAGCCATTGACAACTCTGTGTGTGGCCATCCAGCCAGTTCTTTATCCACCGAGTGGTCCATCCATCAAATTGATGTTTCTCCAATTTAGAGACAAGGATGTTGTATGGGACAATGTCAAGCGCTCTACACAAGTCCAGGTAGATGACATCAACTGCTCTACCCCTGTCCATCAGTTCCGTAGCCCCATCATAGAAGGCCATCAAATTGGTGAGGCAGGATTTCCCTTTAGTGAAACCATTCTGGCTGTCACCAAGCACCTTGTTATTTTTCATGTGCCTTAGCATGCCTTCCAGGAGAATCTGCTCCAAGATTTTGCCAGGCACAGAGGTGAGTCTGACTGGTCTGTAATTTCCTGGGTCATTCATTTTCCCCTTTTTGAAAACAGAGGTTATATTTCCCTTTTTCCAGTCATCGGGAACTTCACCTGACTGCCATGATTTTTCAAATATGATGGCCAGTGGCTTAGCAACTTTCTTCTCCAGCTCCTTCAGGACTGTCCTGGAGCAGTAGCAGTCATTTTTCTCCTTCTTGGCAGCTGGTGCAGCACTGTGTTTTGACTTTTGGCCTGGGAACAGAGCTGATAACACCTATGCTTTAGTCTGACCAAGGACTTTCTGAGCCTCATGCCCTGCCAGGGAGGAGGGGAAGCCGGGAGGAAGCAGAGACAGGACACCTGACCCACACTGACCAAAGAGGTATTCCATACCACAGCACCTCATGACGAGGATGTAACTGGGAGTTAGCCGGAAGGGCTGGGACTGCAGGATTGGATGAAGTATGAGTTGGTGTTTGGTCAGGCTGGGGGGGTGAGTTATCGGTCGGCTGGTGCTGAGGTGTTGTATTCTCTTCCCTTGTTATTTCCTCTATCATTATTATTATTGATGGTAGCAGTAGTTATTTGTGTTATATGTTAGTTACTAAACTGTTCTTATCTCAACCTGTGGGAGTTTCATTCCTTTCAACTCTCCTCTCTGTCCCTCTGGGAGTAAGGGGAGGGCAAGAAGGTGGGGACTGAGTGAACGAGCTGCCTGACTGGTTTTAAAACACAACAAGGATCCACGGATGGATTTCATCAGGTCCCATGCACTTGTGTATGTTCAGGTTCTTAAGATGCTCTCGAACCAGATCCTCTCCTACATTGGGCCTAGGGTCTTCATTCTCACAGCCTCTGTGTCTGCCTCCCAAGACTTGTCTGGTGCAGGCAGAGCCTTTGCCAGTGAAGACCAAGGCAAAGAAGTCATTCAGAACCTCAGCCTTCTCCAAATCCAGGGTAGCCAGTTCTCCTGATAGCTTCCAGAGGGGGCCTACATTGTCCCTAGTCTGTCTTTTATTTGCAATGTAGCTATAGAATCCCTTCCTGTTATCTTTCACATCCCTAGCCAAGTTTAATACTAACTGGGCCTTAGCTTTCCTAACCTGGTCCCTTGCTTCCCAGACAACATCCCTGTTTTCTTTCCAGGAAGCCTGTCCTTGCTTCCACCTTTTATAAGCCTCTTTTTTCCTTTGAATTTTCCTCAGGAGCTCCTTATCCATCCAAGGAGGTCGCCTGGCCCTCCTACTGCACTTTCTTCTAGTCGGGATGCAACACTCCTGAGCTTGTAGTAGGTGATCCTTGAATATCAACCAACAGTCTTGGGCTCCCCTGCCCTCTAGGGCTATACCCCATGGAACCTTACTAAACAAGTTCCCGAAGAGGCCAAAGTCTGCTGTCTTGAAGTCCAGGGCAGCGAACTTGCTGCATGTTCTTCTCACTGTCCCAAGGTTCTCGAATTCGACACCTCAAAATCACTGCAAACAAGGCTGCCCTGGAGCATCACATTTCCAAGGAGCCCTTCCCTGTTGGTGAGTACGACGTCAAGCATGGCACCTCCCCTTGTTGGCTCCTCTGTTACTTGCAGAAGGAAGTTGTCTTCCACACAGTCAAGGAACCTCCTGGACTGCTTGTGCCAGGCCATACCGTTGCTCCAGCAGATGTCAGGGTGGTTGAAATTCCCCATGAGAACAAGAGCATGTGAGCGTGAGGCTGTTCCTATCTGTCTGTTCTTATTCTATCTGTCTTATCATCTCTATACTCTTGATGCAAAGAAAAACAACATCATAGCCTGTATTAGTAAGATTGTATAGAGCAGGTGCAGGGCCTGACCATCCACTCTATTAAGTAATTTTAAGGCTGCATCTAATGTATTATATCCAGTTTTTGATTTTCCAGTACAAGAAGAATACCTACATCTTGGCACAAGTCCAACAGCAGACCACCAAGATAGTTGGGGACTGGCAAATGTGACATGTGGGGAAAGGCAGAGAGAAATTAGGTTGCTCAGTTTCTAGAAGAAAGCAGCAGGAAAGATCTACTGCTGTCTGCAATTACCCAATCAGAGAACACAAAGTTTATGGTGCTTGGTGCACAGTAGTAGTTTGGGAAGCAATGTGCACAAGTTAGAACATGGGAAATTCTGATTCAATATTAGGAAAAAAAAAACGTATTTTTTTTTTTTTTCATGGTGGTGAAATACTGGAACACTTTGCCCAGGGCATCTGGAGAATCTCTGTCCTTGAAGACTGGGCTGTGCACAGACATGAGCAGCCTCATCTAATTAGACCTGCTCTGAGCAGAAGGCTGTACTTCTGGAGGGCCTTTCCAAACTCCACTATTCTAAATTAATAATGACAGACACTGGCACTGCAACCCAGCTTTCCCTACTGACTTCCTCAGATGCTTTTATTACAGATAACTATCATAAGGTTAAATTAATCCCAAGCCCAATTTTTATTTTGTTACTCTTTGAAATCCATAGGAATTTAGCACTTGAAAGTCTTAATGGCTTTGATATTTTATAAGTTCAAATCCTATTGAATATAATTTCTGAGAGCTAAAAATCTCCTGCTTACAGTCCTTCCAGTATTTCTAATCATAGAATCATAGAATCATAGAATAGTTAGGGTTGGAAAGGACCTTAAGATCATCTAGTTCCAACCCCCCTGCCATGGGCATTAACATCTCACACTAAATCACCTCACCCAAGGTCTCATCCAACCTGGGCTTGAGCACCACCAGGGATGGAGCATTCACAAGCTCCCTGGGCAACCCATTCCAATGCCTCCCTACCGCTGCAGTAAAGAATTTCTTCCTTATAGCCAATCTAAACTTCCCCTGTTTAAGTTTTAACCCATTACCCCTTGTCCTGTCACTAAAGTCCCTAAAGAAAGACACCTCCCCAGCATCTCTATAGCCCCACTTCAGATACTGGAAGGCTGCTGTGAGGTCTCCACGCAGCCTTCTCTTCTCCAGGCTGAACAGCCTCAACTTTTTCAGCCTGTCTTCATACGGGAGGTACTCCAGTCCCCTGATCATCCTCGTGGCCCTCCTCCCGACTTGTTCCAACAGTTCCATGTCCTTTTATGTTGAGGACACCAGAACTGCACACAATACTCCAAGTGAGGCCTCATGAGAGAAGAGGGGCAGGATCACCTCCTTCGACCTGCTGGTCACACTCCTTTTGATGCAGCCCAGGATACGGTTGACTTTCTGGGCTGCGAGCGCACACTGAAGCTGGCTCATGTTCATTTTCTCATCAACCAGCACCCCCAAGTCCTCCTCCACAGGGCTGCTCTGAATCTCTTCTTTGCCCAACCTGTAGCTGTGCCTGGGATTGCTCCCACCCAGGTGTAGGACCTTGCACTTGTCATGGTTAAACTTCATGAGGTTGGCATCAGCCCACCTCACAAGCATGTCGAGGTCCCTCTGGATGGCATTCCTTTCCTCCAGTGTATCAACCAAACCACACAGCTTGGTTTCATCAGCAAACTTGCTGAGGGTGCACTCAATCCCACTGTCCATGTCAGCTATAAAGAGCTTGAACAAGACTGGTCCCAACACCGATCCCTGAGGGACACCACGTGTTACTGGTCTCCAGCCGGACATTGAGCCATTGACCACAACTCTGTGTGCAGCCATCCAGCCAGTTCTTTATCCACCGAGTGGTCCACCTATCAAATTGATGTCTCTCAATCATTTTTTACCAAATCACTGTACAAATGATTCACCATGTCAGTGATGAAAGAGAAAGCCATCTTTCTTTTACTCCAGCCTCAGGAATACTAATATCCCAATATCTATATGGTTGTGCTACTTCTTTGCTAGAAACAGTTACGTAACTAATTCCTCTTGAAGCAAAATGCCTTTGTGTTAAACCCTTGCTGGAATACTTATATTCTTTTTCTGTGTACTTTTAATACCCACTCATGAATAAAATCATTGATTCAGTTAACTTTTCTGAGTTAGTGCATTATTAGTGTCCTGGAATTCTTTAGTATGGTATGATTTCTCTAAGGTGCTTGAAGTACAAAATAACATAAAGAAGAATGTGAGAACAACATCATAGTTCAAACAGAGGCAGGGGTGACTTTTTATTTTTCCAAAGCACTAAATAAAAAGCTCTTCATAATGGAACTGACATTTACAGGAGCATCGTTTCTGGCAGTATTACCTCTGAATAAAACTGTCCAACCTCCTATTATAAAAGTCAGCTTTCACTTGCATGCTACATCTGTCTTTCAGCTGTCTAGCGTTATAATATTTCATGCTGGGTATCTGCCTCAGAGTAAATGTCCTTGGATTTTTCTGAATTTCTATTAAAATTAAAAATAGGATGCTAAAATGACTGGCTTAGAGGGTGCCACTCTTGATGACTAAATAAAGTAGAAGTATCCCATCCCTGAAGCCCATTAAGTCACTAAAATAGTAAGAATTTAGGTGGCTGTTCCTCACAGCAGTTTAAGAGCTGATTCCACATCAGGTAAAATCTCAAAGCCTAATGAAAGTCCCTAGAGTAACCACTTCCAAAAATGAAGCTAAGAAAAAAACCACTGTTCCACTACAGTAAAAAAATGTGTAGAGCACAAGAGACTGCATTTGAGACATGTTTTTCCAACTTATAAGCATGAGCCTAAATCTGTACTCATTAAAAGCTTTTTTGCACATGATGTGGAAAGCTCTCTTGATTTTGGTAAAGAAATTAACAATTATTTTCTTATCAGCATTTCTTATCACCCAGCTAGCCAGACTGCACATGTTCTATCACCTCAGAGCCTATAAGCGTGCTCCAAATCAAGATGGAGTCAAGAGTTTCCTTACAAAATTAATTCACAGGTGAGGATTGGTTGCACATAGGCACTGTGAGGAAGTGACCTTGTCACCATGCTTTCTGTACAAGTCAGTAGCAGAAACAAGGGAAGACAGCAGAAAAAAGACACTGAAAGGAAAGTATGACAAGAAGAGTAAGACAGCTGGGAAGTAGGAGTGAACTAAAGACTGAAACAGAAGACTTGATCTAAAAATCAAGAGGTTGAACTAAGATAGATGAAAGAGACAAAGGTGAGCATAAAGAACTGAAGAGGAGGGCTCACCAGTGATACTGAAACAAAAAGCCAGGAAAGAGATGAGCTGCCTCCATGGAAACTAAATCTTCATTTTGATAGATTCAGTAAGTGAGGTTCCTTAAGGTCCATCATAAAACATCCTCTCCATACTGTAATCTTTATCCTTCATACCCATTGTTTAACCTTTTTCCTGTCTGAATAAACGCGTTTCAAACCTAGGTCTTGAGAATTGAAACAGTAAATACAAATATTATATTCCTGCTTCACAGTGGCACAGCCTCAATGAGAAAAAACAATGTCCTTCCCCAGTCAGCAGATTGCAGGTTTCTGATGGTACAAGTGCTTTGCCCTCACCACAAATCCCCTTCCCCCTGTTCTGCCCCCTGACAGATTTTCTATACAGACCCAGGCAAAAGAATAAACAATTTAAGAGAAGGTGGCTACTGCCATTCTTTATCTAGCACTCTATGTTATAGGCACAATACTATTTGAGATAGATTTGCTCCAAGGTCATGGGCCAGATCAAGCCTATCAATGGTCTGAGATAAAACAAACAAACAACGAGACAATCAAAAAACCCATAAATGCTAAATAGCAATCAGACCTCAGGAGAAAAAAAGAGCTTTGAAGAGCTTCTCCTCGTACTGCATGTGCTCAGAAGCAGAACTCTCTGATCCAAGATCATTACCATCAATGAGCAGAGGCTGAGCCAGCATTTCTGAAGTGCAATTTTGGTATTTCCAATTCTGCCTACCCTGAGTGATTGAGCTCCTTGTTAGTTGCAGCTGAATTCTGTATTTTTTCATGTTGTACCTCAAAGGCATCGATATAGAATTTGGTCCTTACAAGCACAGCACATATGTGCTTTTCAGTTTCGTGTAATTACTTAAGCCGTGGGATAGTTATGCTTGTTTACACAATGTTATAAACTAGGCTTTGTACTATTTTCGTGGAAATTCAGTACCTGTCAACCTACAATCTTTTCAAAGCATCTGAAATGGGTTTGTTTTTTTTTTATTTGTTTGGTTTTTTGCTTCCTTTTAGATTGGACAATAAAGATACAAACCTATTGGCAAACTAGTTTGTTATGAAAAATAGCCTAAAACTTGATCTGAACTAAGTGCTTGATAAGTCAAATGACAGTTCTGGAACCAGAAGCAAAAATACTACTGTCAGCAAGATGGAAAAAAAACCTGTCAGAGGCTGTCTTCCACTAGAAACTATCTCATCTGACCGCAGTGTTAAAGAGAAAAAACACACTCCAGCAGCAAAAGCATTTGACATAATCTTCAGAGCCACTACAAACATACACCTATGTGCAGACAGAGACACACATGATTTTGTAACATCCTGCCAAAATATTCAAAGACAAGCTTGAAACACCATATTCACCAGCTCACAAGAGAGGGCAACAGATGATTTTTAAGACCTCTACTCAAATACAGTGCGTAAAGGAGTTTAGGCCAGATTACCTTTCATGCATCAACTGTTTTCATTCTCTTCAGTGGTTTAAAAGCAGCTGAAAAATCAGTCTGATTAGCTGGTTAACCGTCTTTACAGCTGCTCTGTGACACTGAGGTGCTGTAAAGCATCTGGAACTTACTGAAAGTGAATAGGGTTTTGTATTTCCAGGAGTCGCAACCAAGTTAATCTGTAACAGGTGATGTGACTCCTTAAAATAGAAAGGGAAGAAAAACACCAAAATATAAATTGACACCAGCATTCTAAGTAGCTGGAACAAGATCCCTCTTTTCAAAAGATATGCTTTAAGTTTTAAAAAAGGGGGAAAAAATAGGGGGGTTAACAAACAAGTTTATGTAATTCTGACCCTTGTAGTCCTCCAAAATCGTGGAAAATGCTTCTATCCATGGCTATGGTCAAGGCTAACAAATAGATATCAGTAAGAAAACCTGCAGGATTCTATGTTAATTTCAAAAAGTGATGTGCATAAATGCGTGGAATTAGGAAAATGTAATTACATCATTCCGGCATTTGGATGATAATTCCTTGGCATAAAGGACTTGACTATCAAGCAATATTTATTCTCTTTTTTATTGTTTCAACAATTTACAGACAGTGCTTATAGAAACTGAGGGTTAAGGTGACCCAGACTTAACAATCACAATTTAATCCATTTGTTTAATTACTTAGGACCCTGCTGTCAGATATGGATTCAAGGCAGTGTTCAAGGCCAGTTTGGACAGAGCCTTGAGTGACGTGGTTTAGTGTGAAGCATCCCTGGCCATTGCAGGGGGGTTGGAGCTAGATGATCTTAAGGTCCTTTCTAACCCTAACTATTCTATGATTCTTGTGTATTAGACACTCCAGAAGTAATCAGCAAAGGGAAAGTGTGATACCGTTTATCAGTGTGATAAAGTTTGACATAAACACAACAGAGTTTGTGTTGTTACAATCGCCAAATGGTAAAGCACTTTGGAATGTTTTAATAGGAAAATACATAGAAAAATACACAATACCATGCAAAGGGTAAATAACATAGGTATTTGACATCAATTATTGCCATAAATTGTATCCTTTATATATATACATGCCAATCATTCTGCCTGATAGTGAGGAAAAGGGTGTATTTATCTGCAGGTCTCCAAGCCTGTTTATATAATCAAGATGCTAGAAAAAAAATGATGAGGTTTCTTCACATTCTAGGTAGACCTCATTGAATAAACATGCTGAAAAATGATGTAAAATAGATTCTTTAAGTCCCCTCAAGACGTATGGAAACACGAGAAAGAATTATTCAGTTTCTTGGTGTCATCTCTATCACAGTAGATTAACTTTAAGTAGCCTAGTAAGGTATTCTTCCATTTGTCTCTTAGCAAATTTCTTTGTACTACATTGCAGACACAGACGCCAATTGCTAACATCCATGTAGTACAACATCATAGATGATGATATATTAGCTGTCTGCATCAAGAAGCAATCACTGCATGGTGATTAGGAAGCAGAATAATCTCCCTGTTCATGATAGTGTCTCAGTCAGAAGTGATGACAACCATGAGTTGCTGTGCTTCTAATGGACATTTGGCAGTAATGACTCAAGAGAGCATTAGCAAGAGATCAGCTGCGTGAAAGAATGGCTTTGTGTCAGTGCTTGATTTATTTTATTTAAACACTATTGCATGGCAGCACATGAATGCCTGAAGAAACAAGTGTCAGGAGGAAGGGATGGTAGGTAAGAAACCCAGAAATAAAATTAAGCACAGTCTTGAAGAGATTCATCAAGCTAGATATGCGAAGATCTTGAAGATGGAAAGGTCACTGAAGTACAGAATCCTAAAACTGGCAAGGAAGAAATGCACTAAGATCTTACAGGAGAATAATGATTTTGATTGGCTTCTTTTTTGAAGCCAAAGTCATTACTAAAAATCTGGCAGCTGATGTTAAACTTCACTCAGTGACAGTCTAATAAAACATATCAGGGAATTGGTCACAAAAGACATAGATGTCTTGGCAGTATCTAAGTTCAAAGTAGGCTTGCCCATGAAATTAGCTCAAAAAAGAACAACTTAGAAGAAGGGACAATAGAAAAAATAAACAAAATAAAGGCATAAATGATGTCTGCAAGGCCAAGGATTCAGAAGCATCGTGATTGATCCTTGTTAAAATACTTACTGAAGTGGGGATTCAAACTGTTTCTAAGGGTGCTAGCTTAGAGATGCTCTTTGTTTCCCAGACACAGCTGGACTGAAGAGACGCAACAATTTCACCTTTGAAGCAAGTAAAGCACCTGGAATCAATTTCTGTTTCTTTGTTTTTAGTTTTCATTCCATGTAATAAAAATAGCCAGACTGTTCCCTTTTCAGAAAAAACATTCAGCCCATAAGGTTCTTTTGAGACTGTGACTGTAAACTTCCTGTATCTGTGTAGTATTTTTAAATATTTTTCTTTTTTCTTTTTTTTTCTTTACTTTATTTGTTTATTCTGCCTTTTTTTTTTTATCTTTTAATTTTCATTTCCAAGGTAATGACTTATTATTATCCAAAAAGTCTAATATTTCTGGATAAAAGATCCACTACCGAATGGTGTTATACTTTATGTGACTCTTCTGCAAATAAGTGGGCCAGCTGAAAAGATTAACAAAGTAATTTGGTAGAACTTGGTATGATTTGATAGGTATTGTGAGGAGTGCAAAAAAATCTGTTGGTTTAAACATATATAATGTCAATATATGACACTGAAAACTGAAAAAACCCACCCTAACTTATTACATACAATTACTGGTTGTTCTAAGGAGAATAAATGGACAGGTTGGGCTCTCACAAATGTTGTGGCTGGGAATTAACCATTTTCTCATAATTTCCTGAAGACTTTATATGAAGTGAATTTTTTTTTTAATTAATTGCTTCGGGGGAGGGAAACTGTGGTTAGAATGGGGAGATACTTCTTAGGTATCTTTTACAGTCCTGTCATTTATCTGTACTACAGTACCTATGGTCACTTAATTCACTATCTGTACTACCCAAGCTATACATGAGGCTGTGGAGACTTTACTGATCAGGAAGATCATCACTAGTTTTCAACATGCCTGTTTGTTTAGAAAAGTTTAAATAAGACAATGTTAATTTAAAAAGAACGTTAAGGCACTGAAAAATCCAGAGCATGCAAATACCACTTAATTTTTAATCACTGATTGCCAAGTTTCATTTATGCCTGAGTGGCCATTGACTTAATTACAATATTATAAACCTTTAAGTAGTCCTTGTTCAGAAAAGATACTGGGATGTGCCCTGAAGAATATATTGCTAAGCAGAAGACTGTTTAGACTGTGAAGCCTCAGGAGAAAATACATGAATTTGTGATACTGGGCTCAGTTTGCAATTATTTTCTGTCTTTCTTGATAAAGGTGACTTCATTAAAACTCCTCTTCATATCTTCATAATGTGCCTCAATCCTGTCATTAAAATAATGCATTTCCAAATCAAAAGGATGATGAATTCTCAACTAGGCATTTGAAATCAAATACATTATGATCCACTGACTTAAGATCATCATGGTAGGATCCTGTGTAATCTATGTAGAACTACACAGAACTATGAACTGTATAGAACTACGAAAAGGGAAAGTCTACTAACCGATGAAACATACTTTAGATCAACTCATTTGTGAGTGTATTTTAAGTTTGGGGAAAATGACTAATTTTTTTGAAAAGGAGTCAGTTAGTCCATAAACGTACAAATGTACAAAAAGTATATTTAAGTCACAAAATTAAGACACTGTAAATTTTGTAACAAAAGTCCATGACAGATCTTAAATGCTCCTTTTTCTTGTGATATTCATGGTGGATAAAACAAGTGGTAGATATCTTTTTTTGTAACTGAATTTTAACTTGTCAAACAGAGGATTTAAATGTAGCCTCTAAACTAAGCAAATACAAGATTGTATCTGCTAGGTTATGTGACAAAGCTCATCCTGAAACTTACACAGGAGTCTAGAGAGACAACAGCAGGAGGGGGATGCCAAATAATTCCCTTTTGTGGGGAGAAGGACTTGGGGTTGATGAGAAACTTGTGCTGGTCAATGAGAAACTTAACATGAGATGGCAGTGTGATGAGAAACTTAACAGAGCCTTCAGTGATGTGATTTAGTGTGAGGTGTTCTTGCCCATTGCAGGGGGCTGGAACTAAATGATCTTAAGGTCCTTTCCAGTCCTAATCATTCTACGATTCTATGATGCTGTGTGACTCCCTGGCCCATAACAGGGGTCATGAGCAGAACAAAGGCAAAGACCTATCTGCACAACCCAGAGGAGCACAGCAATCCACAAAGGCAGGTGGGAACACAAAGGAAGGACACCTGAGTCACAACAGCCTTGTCCAGGTCCCTCCCTGGGCTCTCCCAGCAGACCTATTTGCCCCAGTCTGAGAATAAACCCCATCTCACGAATCATGAGGAGCATCTGTCCAGTCACTTTTTTGGACTAAAGAGAGATGAGGCATAGGGGTGGGACATATCATGGGATGCAGGGCAAAAGCAGTTTAGGGTCATGCAGAATTTATGGCATATTTATGTGAGGAACCAAAGACACAACAAGACAGGGAGTTAGGTGATTAGTGAAGAAACAAGAGTGAGGAAATACAGGAATAGGGAGATGAAAAAGGCTGATTGCATTTAGATAGTTGGCTGTTCAGTACACTTTCCTGGCCATGCCTTTCATGAAACCAGTACACTATGTACTGTTAATTTACTGAATTCCTTTCTAACTCTTTCCTGGGTATGGGTTTTCTATGCTGTGCACATGTATGTGTGTGTACAGGGTGTGAGTGCAGCAGCTGAGGTCAGACCATGGGTTGGAGGACCTTTGTGGTGCCAGGACTGGGGTGAGTGTGGGTATGTAAGTGAGTGTGTGATGGCTAATGAAGGTCAATGTGGATGATGCAGTGAGCAGGTGAAGTGGTCTGTGAGCAAAGGCACGGTTGGTGGGTCTCTAAGGGCAGCTCTGTGTGTGAGAGCACCTGTATATCTCTAGGGGTGAGACCACAGTGGCGTCAGCCATTGCGATTAGGGGAATCTTGGCCAGCTCTGTGTGCATGAAGGTCTATACTATCAAAACAGAAAACACCTAGTCATTTGTAGATATCCTGTGAGTGTATTAGTGGATTTACCAATTGATAATAAGGATACCACACTACTATTTAGAAGAAGCACCCAAAGCAAATCTCAGCATAAAAATACAAAGTATCCATGCACTGGATAAAAGTTTACTTCCAAATGATAATCGCACCAGTAAAAAACACTTGCATAGAATTAGAATAACTGAGATTTGCTGATGATAAAAATATCATTGATAAGAGCAGATATGTCAGTTTGACAGGCAGACAGCAGAAGAAACCTTTGAATTATTTGAACTTGATAAAATTTCTATCCATATTCTTATGTGAAGGCAGGAGAGATGGGGAAAGCAGTTACTGAAAGGCTTTTTAAAAGACTTAAAAAAAAAAATCTCGTTACAAAAAAGAAAAGCTGCATAACAGATATGAAACGTGAGAAAAGTTATCACAAATGAGGAAAAGATCCCAAAGAAATCCAAAGTAAAAGTTCTTTTCCTTTAAGTTAGAAGAAATTAATATTTAAATAGAACTTGGCAACTGTTATGATTTGCAATATTTTCATGTCAATGGTTAAAAAGAAAAACATGTTTTTTCTTCTATTGTCATTTATTTTTCTATTATTTATATTTTTATCTTCTATTTTCCTTCTTTTTCAGTCTTCTGTAAGGTTCTAATAAAACGCAGAGCCCAAACTTTCTACTACCCGTTACTAATTAGGGAATTAGGGTTTTTTTTAGAGAATAAACCCTAGGTTAAACAGCAGATCACAAGAGATAACAGTGAAAACATCCTTGTGAAGAACTATAGGAGAGGAGGAAAACTAAACCCTGCAGAGCTGCTTCTTGAGTAAAAAAAATCTAAAATAGCCACAGACTGGTGAAAGGGAATCCTAGCACTGAACTGTAATGATTTTGTCAAATCATTTCACTGAGGCACAGACAGTGTCTTGAAATACCACAATGCAGCATGAGACTGTTCTTCAAGTTATTTGTTTTTCACTTTTTTATCCTCTTAAATGTGTCCCACACATTTCTCACTCTGAAGGAGATATGCAAGCTTCCCACACCCACCCCTGTTGCTACAGTTAGCTGTAACATGAACAAGGGGGGGCGGATGGTAGTAGTCCTGCCCTGTTGGTTCATGTTCTCCACTGCTTGAGTGTCAGACGCTATACAGCTCCTGCAATAGCACTTTCCTTAGCCTTGTCTACTTTACCATATTTATAATACTCACCAGCATCACCACTCGAGTGATGCTGATTTCCTCACCCAGCACCACAACTCATTACAAACAGCTGGAATTATAGCACCAAAGTTTTCTGGGAAGCTAGCTAACACTGTGAACAAGCACTGAAACAAAACATATTCAGTAACCCATAAAGCTGTGAATTGTTCTAATGACTGGAAGAGCAAAGGACATATTGGGCATTTTTTATGATAACTGAAAATGAAACTGCAGCAACTATAAAATTGAAAAAATCTACAACAAATACTTAAGCTAATCCATAAAATGCACTTGGTGAATTAGTTTGCTGCTGTTCAAAGGTATTGGAATACTAATTCAGGGATTAGGCAAAGAAGAGCTAAACTATGCAGTTTTCAGTGAGATATTTACATGTCTGATCACGACTAATCAGTCTGACTAATGACTAATCAGTCAGCACCATTTCTGTAAGCTGGTTTGTATATGTCTTCCAAAAATGGATGCCAAAGAGTTTGGCAAATACTGGTAAGTGGGGTTAGGCATCTTGTATTTCAAAATAACCTGCATACAAGTGTTCCATTACAATAAAGACACAAGAGGGGTGGAAGAAAGATGCTTTTCCTGTATATGGCTAGGGCACAGTTAATCATACCAAGGTCATGTTAATAATACCAAGGTCATTTCTGACAAATGGTGATGTAGCGTGTTCTTTTAAATTTCTGATAAAGATACTGCAATCTTTAAATAATCTATTTGAACACTTATTATTCTCTGACATTTTCTTCAACTCACTTCAGTTTTCTTTCTGAAGTTACTTTTATCCAAAAGATTTGGAGAAATGATTACTGCATCTGTCGTCAAAAATTCTTTAACTGCTGGAGGTCTACCATCATATCTTGTCTGGATTATTTTCTACAGATTAGGACATTCCTTGCTCTTTACCATTCTCCCCACCAGATAAAAAAAAAAAAGCTAGATTTCTGATTGCACTCAGAAGTATTATACTGTCATAATCTGAGACATATCCATTTGTCTATTTCCCAAAACGTGATGATCAAAACGAGATCGAGTACTCTCTGAGTTTGATAATATTAGATAGAGGAGAACTCCTTCTTGCAACCAACAAACAATCCTCTTATTCATTCATCCTAGAATAATCTCTATTTTTTTTCTTGGAAGATAGTATGACAGTGCTGAGCACTATGCAGCTAATCACTCATGAAATCACTGGATATAGCTGATTACTGCTTTCTAAGTTCAGAGTTGCATTTAGCACTGAATACATTTCAATCTTTCAGTCTAGAAAGCATCAGCCTGCTTCTGTAAAAGAAGTGAAGCCTCTCAGACCATGCTCCATGTAAGTATGAACTCACAGCTCCCTAGAAGTTATTTACTTTACATACCATCATGAAGCAAATTTCACAGAATAAAAATTGTAAAGATGTTTATGTTCTTAGAAATGTGATGAATGTATATTGCCACGTAAAAAAAAAGTAAAATGTAGAGGTATAATAGCTATTTATTTAAGGTCTCCTCATTAGACCTATTTTATAAAGTTCAGTCTATGTCGGAAAGTTTTGTGGGATTTTACATCACGTATAAGGGACACTATAAATTTAATTCACATACAATGGGAAGTGATTGTAACATTACGCTGAAGTTGTAAACACACAGCTTTAATAAGAATGTGAAATATATTTGATATTGAAACCATACAGGAGAAAAAGGACTTAAATACTTAGAGTTGGCTGCTGTATGTATAGCATTTTGTTAAAAAAGAAGGAATGTACATGTTAATCTTTGTATGACAAAAATTACTGCCTTACCTATACATAATTCAAAACAATTGCATAGAAATTGTTGACAGATTTTCCCTTACATTATTAAAAAATAGAATAACCTTATGCAAGGCAATGTTACCGATACCAAATGGAAATGAAAGTGTGAGGCAGAAAAGTATTGCTGGTTATTTGATTATTTTGCCATTTGTTTTCCCTCATTTGATTTTCCTTTGTAGTATTACCAAAATGAGCACTGTGATTCTGAGAGAACAGTGGAACAGTGAGAAGCAACTATTAAAGGCTGCTTGCATCAGAGTACTATTAGTACAAGGACCAATTTAAAAAACTTTAAAAAAAACTGGTCTATTGTACACTAGAATATGAAAATAATTTCTTCCTTTTCTAATGTGTGTCAGCTGATACACTTTTTTTTCCACCTAAATCACCTATTAAAGCACAGCTGTTCAGATTTTATAACAAAAAAAATCAAAATGTCTCAACAATGAAATTGATATGTGCTACTAGTAGTTAACTTATTGCTGGTGTGTCATCTAACCACATTTAGTACTACGGGCAATAAGAATTTTATAGGCCTGAAGAAACACTTTTTTTTTTTTTTTTTAATTTAAGTACATAGAATCATAGAATAGTTAGGGTTGGAAAGGACCCTAAGATCATCAAGTTCCAACCCCCCTGCCATGGGCAGGGACACCTCACACTAAACCGTCTCACCCAAGGCTCTGTCCAACCCAGCCTTGAACAGTACCAGGGATGGAGCATCCACAACTTCCTTGGGCAACCCACTCCAGTGCCTCACTACCCTAACAGTAAAGAATTTCTTCCTTATAGCCAATCTAAACTTCCCCTGTTTAAGTTTTAACCTGTTACCCCTTGTCTTATCACTAAAGTCCCTTATGAAGGATCCCTCCCCAGCATCCCTATTAGCTCCCTTTCTTGATAGATACTTGAAGACTGCTATGAAGTCTCCACACAGCCTTCTCTTCTGAAGGCTGAACAACCCCAACTCTCTCAGCCTATCTTCATACATTTTGAATTGCACTCCTATCCATTTTCTTCGTGCTTTCTACTCATTGAGATACTTAGCAAATCTGTTTTTAAAACTTCTGTCCTTACACTATTGTAAAGCCCTGATGCTTTCCTGGTTTCCTCTAGCCTACAATGTAAAGAAATAACTCTAATACATGGCGTTCTGTAAAAGTCTATTCAGCTACTCGAAGCCTTTCACATACGGCAGTTAGTACTTAAAAGCTACATCCTAATAAGAATTTAACTATATATGGAGTGATGCGATGTCTGGGTTTTAGGTACCTATATTCCTTGTTCATCTACTTTGGAGCACTAGGTCCACAGAATCCTAGGCAGGGATGTTCCTTAAAGACACACCTGCCAACTCCAAAGTTATTCAGGAATTAGAGCTTTTTCATTAACATCATATTCAAAATTATTCCTTGTCACATGACTGCATCTTAAACACACATCCAGTCATAGAAAAAACAACAGGTTTGGCCCAGTCTTCCTCATTCATGATAAATGCCTAGTGCTTTCTGCTGCTAAAGCGTGTGTATCTGGTAGTAACATTGGTATTACACACTTAAACATGTTTAGGCCTTCTGAATCTAGTCCTTTTCAGGCAGTTGAACAGCTTCAGAAAGGAAATGTGCCCTTTGCCCAAATTAATAACTATGTTCTTTGGCTCTTTCCTAACAAGTAGGAAACATACATGTAAAGTCTTGCTGCTGTAGTATAAAAATAAGTATTTGTGTAGATACATAAGCTTAGATGTAAAGTAATGATATTTTTGAATAAGTAAACTTTAACCAGTTTGGAAATCCATATAAGCATATGGGAAATCTTTCACGTTAATAAGTAATATTTTGTACATGAGTACTATGTTCTTACACTAACATATAGTGCAGTATAGTGTAGTACAGTATAGTGTAGTCTAGTCTAGTCTAGCAATAGAATCAAATGTTCATTCTCTAGGAAAACATTAAACTTAAATAAAAAAAAAGATCATGTATTGGCAAATTCTGTATTGTTGTGTATGGGCAGCAGATGCTATTTTTTTCTGATACCCAGGGTGAGTTAAGCATTCAGTGACAGTTTTTCAGCTGTTTAGTTACAGGAGACTAACAGCTGTACTCACAGATACAGCTAATGAAGGAAGTGAGGAGATAAAAAAATATGGTCTCAGCTTTATTGGCACCTTTCACCAAGATATGCAGATTAAACTAAGTGTCTAACTTCATGGTATTTGAAGGTAGGTAATTAATGGGGGGGGGGGAAAACATGTTTTTTTACTTCTAGGAGAATTCCCTAAAACATGCAAGATTTGAGGATATCCACTATAATCAAATCATCAAGATTTTCATTTTTCTTCAGTGCTAACAGAGAAGCTGTTATCTTGTGAAGTACTGAGCTGCATCTTCTACTAGAAAATGTTTATTGTTAGTCTTCTGGAAAAAGAAAAAAAAAGTAAATTAATCTTACACAAGGAGTTAAACTGCCAAATAACTTGCAAATAAATGAAATATTTCTTGTTTCATGAACTTCAGGATCAGCTTTTCTTTTTTCCTTAAGACTTTTCTTGAAGACTGATATATGTGTTTTTATCCAAAGGTGAAATATTTTGAGTCATATACATAATCTTTTAATTTTGCTGATGCAGTTTCCATTTCCTGTAAAATGCTTTCTATTCAGATGACTCTGAGATGATTAACTTTGGCCCTGAATCTGAAAAGGTTTCTTCTTATGGGTAACTGCTAGGTTTAAGAAAATCACCTTCATAGTATATCATTAGATAACATTAATATGACTCAAATTTTTAGTAAGATTGATCTGTCTCTTCAGATGCTCTAGAGGATTTCTGGGTATATTGTTTGATAACACAAGATTATCCTGGCCAGCCAGTGATCCTCTGTCCATGAAGATCATGCTTCAGTAATGAAGCATAGATAAGGGTGGCACTAATTTTTATCATAAAAGGAAAAATCAAACAGTATACAAAATTCAGCTCAGAAATTATAGAGAAATAGAAATCTAAATCAAAGGCTCTGTCTGTATTTGCTAATAAGCATGCTCCAAGTGCCAGCAAAAACTGAGAGGAATTTCTTGCACATTTCACAGAGGGAATTATGGCTCTAATTCTAATAATATGAAAATATTTTTTTGCTACTTAACAGTCCTACTACAACACTTGTATAAGTCAACAATTAAAATCAATGTTTATTTCCCTGTGGTGGCCTATTGTATTTTTAATTGAATCCAGATTTAAAAATAAATAACAAGCAGTGCCTTTATCATGCTCATAAAATAAATAAGCACAATATATCATTCCTCCCAGAACACTAATATTACATTTGGAATATGAGGACCTTCATTGTTGGTTCTCTGCCTAAAACACTGGGAAAATAAATATGGTTCATTACACATTAGTTTGTGTAAGTTTTGTCTCTACTTAAGATTGCGTAACTGTCTGGAGGTTAGCAATGGGTAACTTCAATATAATAAATAGAATCTGTATCATCCAAAACCTTTTTTTTTTGTTTCTGGAAAGCCTTTCTTACCTCTCAGATGTTCTAAACCGCATGTGTTTTTATAGTTTCTCATAATAGCTCTCCTGAGTTTTCTTTTGCAATGGAAATGCTTTATTTTCCCTTAGGACTGGTAATGGTAGACAACTCATCAAAAATGAAATTGTCATAAAACTTCTAGCCCACTTTCCTACATCTAAGAGTGCTTTGTTTGTTTCCTTATTCTAAAGACAGAAAAATTTCTAGATCAAGACACAAACTTGATCAGTTTTTATGTAGTTGCTTATTAGTAGAAATGAGGTAATATTAACAGTAAACATCAATCAAGAAAAATAGCATTAAAAATTCCAGCAATTTTACTGCTTCAGGTTGTTTTTTAAATCAAACATATATAAAACTTCAGTTGTTAAGCAGAATTCTATTTTTAATTTTTTTTTTAAACCTAAAAACACAAAGCAATACTCTCACTAAAAATTACTTTATAACTAGACCAACAATTGAGTCTTCAAAATGTGGAGTGTGTTGCTTTCTTAGGGTTTTTATTGATAAGGCTTTCATCAGACCACTTTGTAGACATCACAATTGAACTAAAACTGTGAGCAGTTAAAACAAGCAAAGAAACAAACAAAAAAAAGCAGAAAGTTTTGTGGTGGTCAGTCTATGAGAACAGAGGTTTTAATAGTAAGCTAATTCCAATAGATAGCAAATGCAGTGTGCAGAGAAGCTAGCCATAAGGATTGTCTTTATTGTGCTTTTGGCATTCAAAGTCATGTAAACAATTACCTATTTCAGCTGAATGTCATCTAACATATGGATCTAATAGCTTTATGCCCATTTTAAATCTAATCAGTCTTCAACTTGGCTGTCATTAGGTGCGAAAAAGGCAGGTTTAAAGCAAAATAAAATAATTCAGGCCTGAAAGGGCATTCAAGGAAAAACTTAAGCACTAAATGGTGATATTCACTAGCAAAAGACAAGTTTTTCCTGGTTCCATTAACAGTGTTTCTTAAGGGCCATCAATATATACCTCTAATGAGAGAGTTCAATTGATAAAAACAGCAGGTTTGCAAAGGTACTGTTACAGTTAGAGGTTTCCATTTCAGTGGAAACATACCCTGTTTCTCCTTCCCTAGGCATGCTGAGTTAGTATTTTGGTGCAAAGCTGCCAGATGGATTGAAGCAAAGGGGTCTGAGAAATAGTGCCCAGCAGTTTACCAGCATACTGAAGAATTCTAGACTAATAAAAACACGGCCATTTAATAAATGAAGGCACTGCTGTTCTGTCTGAAAGTTAGAAATAAGATCTGGAAATCTGTGTAAAACCATTCTTTTCTCCATCAAAACCAAATAACTTTCATTGTGTAACCTTTTTTTTTTTTTTAACAGTATGAATTTTAAATTTTATTCACTCTTCTGATCATGATCACAGAGGGCTCTGTAACATAGGGATTTCTAACTAGTAGTTCCTAAGCCTGATGAATACTAACAACCAAGTTTTGCCTGAGAGAAGCATGGAAGGTGTACTGGCTTCAGAAAATAAGAGGCTATATTTTTCTAAGTAACTATTAACTTTCCCAGCAATAATCAGTGAGTAGTCTCAAGGAAGCTGATTAATTTTAAAGGAAATTCTATTTGTAAAGCTGAACTGCCAAGCAGAGTTGCAGAGGGACTGAAAAGATCCCAAATTTATGTTGCAGAAAATAAGTAGAAGTATATTCTGTTATGTTTGTGATATTAAAACTTTGTCTTCATCCTGAGTTTTTCATAATAGCTGTCTGAAATATTGCTTTTTTACCCATAAGTGTTCAGCGAGTGTAATTCCAGTCCATCAGAATTATGGTAGGACCTTTGCTGATTTTATGGATACCAGAATCTGTTCTGAAAGCTAAAGACAGTGGTCACAGGAAGAAAATATAGTAATGACATTCTTTTGGCCATTCACCTTATAGTTGGAGAACTCTTCTAGGATGAAACTTGATTCAGTTATTTCTTGTGTCATACAATACTTTGGTCATTTTTTCTCACCATTCTGAAGAATATCCCGATCCTTTCTTTCATTTCTGAAGGTAATTCAGTTCAGCAAACCCAGGTTTTAATGTGTAGAGGCAGAAGGAAAGTAAAAGTGAAGGAGATTTACTTCTGTGAGCTGGTCCCAGACATATGGAATTTGCTTTCCTGAAGCTTTATCTTTACAGCCTATAATCATTATACATGCTATGCCACCAGTAATCATGGACACACAGACTAGCAAGATCTTTGCTGATCCATTTTTTTGCATGCAAATCTTTACTGACACTTTCAAAAATAACTCCAAGTTATTCTCCTGGAGCTTCTGCTATCAGAAGAATGCATGTAAGGAACATATAGCAGCACCAGGATAAGAACTTATCTGATAAAAAAATATTACAAGGTTACTATATAAAACTGTCAAAGTTTTACAAAGGTTTTGAAAACTCTTTTGAGCACCATTTACAATTTAAAAAAAAAAACCAAAATTTACAATTTAAAATAACAATTTACATGATTTACAATTTAAATTAGAAACAATTTACAAAAAAAAAAACATTTTTTTTCTTCAAGTAGAGAAGAGGAGGGGAAAAAGATAAATTGTAATATAATGATAGAACAGCCTAAATATGGAGTATGTTTTCATTCTGCATTAGTTGGAAACAAAAAGCAGATTTGTTTTTTTTTTAATTGGACATACCAAACTGCATATTGTCCTGTGCAGAAACAGATGCAACTTAGGTTTAATAAATGTATTTAAAGATACATTTCCAATTGGATGGGGGATTCATCAATTTTTCCACATATCTTTGATTTTCCAGTGGCTAGGGCATCTTTCAAAGTTATGCTTTATCCCGATTTCTGAGGCAATTTACATAGTGCTTTCACTCTGAAAGCAAATTGATTGTACCTATCTCAGTCCATCCTCCTATCAACTGAAAAACAGCGTAGTGGAAGAAGCATGCAAAAACAAATGTTGCCAAACAAACTTACAAGAAGAACAGAAGAAATTTTCTCAGGTAAGCTCTGGCAAAAATAAATGGCTCAGAAATATCATCATTTTGCAACTAAAGCAAATAGAATAACAATTCTTAGTAAAGATGCAGCAACAAAAGTGCACATCTGCTGCTTTTAATTCAAGTTTTCTAATCAGCTAAGTGTGTACTCAGGGTGCCACAAGGTCCAACTGCTCCCCATGAGCTGGGGGCCGGGAGCATAGGAGGCTCCCTGAGGCCATCCAGGGCCCATCCCACCACCCCAGTCAGGTGCCGGGCAGCCAGGGGACACTAGGGCAGCCCCAGCCTCAGGCATGGGCACCTGCTGGGAATGGACCAAGAATGGGTCAGCATGTGGGGAACTGAAGACCAGACCTGTTACACATTTTGGGGGCAGGGGCTGGTGGCCCTGGGGCTGAAATGGGGTCCTGGGCCACAGGCAGTGGGGAGACATGGGACAGTAGGTTTTGCTGTGCCCTCAGGACCCAGACAGAAGAGCAGTCTTGGTCACAGCCGCAGAGCTTCCTCAGAGGAAAGACAGCATTTAAGAGAACACAGTGCTTGTATGAAACTGAGAGCAACTTCTTTATTTGCAAAACATTAGAAAACTTGTTTATTTTTCCTGTAAGGCTGCTTTTACTGTTTCCTTCCTCCCAAAGAGATTTGCCCTTCAAGTCACTACTTTTTTTTTTTTTTCCTTAATGTAAAATATGTACACTAATAATAATGCTGTTATACCATGCTGCTTAAATTATTTACTATCACTGTAGGTTATTGAAATACTAGAAAAAGTTTATTCTCAAAGAAATGAAACAACTATTAACAGTAAATTGGACTTCATTACATTTTCATAAGTCTTGATTTAAGATGATTATAAAATTAGAAGCTCATTCCTATAAATGAAAATATCTCCTTTCTAGCTTATTTTATTATCAGTTTATTTTTACAGCCCCCAGTCTTGTCAGAAAATTGTGTGGTTAGTAAATTATTTTATATACAGAGTCAGTAAGAATATATAGAATACCTGCTGGTTCAATTATTTTATATAATTATGTTTTTGACAAAATTTCTTTTGGATAGATTCAGTTGTTATGTAAGTTAATGTCAAAAACCATAATGAATACACTGTTTGAATGTAACAAATGCACTAAAAAGGCAAATGCCTGAGACTTTCAAGAACTCCATTTAGCAGCTCTAGGAGAGGCATTTAAAAAGTAGTAAATTGCCCATTTTTTTTTTTTTTCACACATCTTCAAGGGTCTGACTAATAAAATCATAACTACCAAATGAAATAGTGTCACACTAGTGTCTTTCCCTTGTGTTTCTCACAGGCATTAAATAAAACCAAGTTGTTCCATTCAGTGGATTTGAGTTCTACTTTCAGGAATCACCAGCCCTGGCAACATATCAGTCCCATGTCCTCTCTGTCATGCCCCTTTGTCATCTTTTCTAGGAAGAGACAGCAGATGCTGAATCTTTTATCGAACTTTATACCTACAGGTTGGACAAAACCCAGCAGTATCTAATTAAATACAGTATAAATACATCCCAGGCATACCTCAGCAGTCTCATCTTTACCCACTATCCGTTCTCAGCAAACACGTACTAATATAGGTTTTGGGGGATTTCAACTTAGTCAGTGTATTCACACTTTTTTTGCAAATAGGTGGAGAATGAAGCACAGCATGAGATGACACAGGATTGTAGTGCAGTTATACAACAGTTATATATTCCTTCCCACCTTTTTTTTCTTTTATTTTTTTTCCCTTTTCATTTCCATACTTGCATATTCTTCATCTATGATTACCTTAGCAAGTAAAGATATGTCTGGACAAATGGCATTTTTTTTATATATATACATATGTATATATAGCTACATACACACACACACATTAATTATAAATTCAGAGTCACACATGTTTAAATTACTGGATAGAAGTGTCCAGTGAAAGTAGGTATTGCTATCAGAAAATTGCAACAACTGTTGCAGAGTCTTACTTCATCTCAGCATATGCAGAATTGGGATAAAGTTGTTGCAATGGGCGCCAGCCAAATCCTCTAGTATATAAAAACATTCATTTTATTCCTCTCGGCTTTAAGACATTCTGTCTTTCATACATTCACCTCATCCAAACAATTAATATTGCACTTAATCCTACCTATCGTATTTGAATACCTTATTCTGCATTTATCATAGACAAGCCTAGTTCTTAACACTATTATGTAAACCTATAAATTTCAATGCAGGGGACATGTAACAGTTTTTTGTTTTTATTTATCTATTTTATCATTTTGCTACCTTACATTCTTACATAGAAGTTACATGGGAATAAAATTGTGTTATACTTAGCTATGATTTTTATTTCTTAATCTGTTACATGGTTACAACTGTATTTACAGCTGTTTTGGTTTGTTGGTTTTTTTTTGTAACTTAAACTGTTACACTTGAGTTAGCAAAACTCTCACATATGGAGAAGCCTTTAGTCACCTACACGGCCAAACTCTGTTACTGGCTATTATCTCTTAATGATTGAGAAGACATTATCTTATGTCTGCTTTTTGGCCTTATGTCTGCATTTTGGTCTCATGCTTGCCTTCTCTGACGCAAGTTCCATCATCAGTTTATAATAGGTAAAGTCTGGAGTTGCAATAAATTGCCATAGAGTCTTTAACTGTTATATATCCATATAGATTTACCCATTAGAGATGTAGGCTCTTTTTTCTTTCTTCTTTTCCTGCAATTGTTCTACACAAACATACTTCTTTTCCGAGATCCAATCTTGTAAAATAGAATTCCTTGCCCTGAAGAACAATTTCTACTGAACAGTATTTTTTTCCTTTTTGTTTTCTTCAGTCCTTCCTGGCTTGTTAACATTTTCCTATAAATTTTAAAGGCAGTAGAACTTCTCCCTGCAAAAGTGCTTTACTTGTTCCAGGTCCCATCTCCTAGAGAATGATCTGCTTTGTAAACCGGCCAGTGCACAGCAATTGAAATGGCACAATTTAGGGAGTCCTTTGACTTCACTGCTACCTATTTTCTGGTATGTAATGTCATCAAGTTACTGAAATTGTGGCATTAACTTAAATATGTGTATGTACACACATGTGTATATATGTAGACATACCCTTCAATTTATATCTATGCAATTTTCTTCTTTATATACATACATGTACATATCATAAAATCACAGAATCGCAAAATGATTTGGGTTGGAAGCAACCTTAAAGATCATCTAGTTCTAACCCCCTGATGCTGGGACACCTTCCACTAGACCAGGTTGCTCAAAGCCCCATCCAACCTGGCCTTAAACACTTCTAGGAATGGGGCAGCCGTAACTTCTCTGGGCAATCTGCTCCAGTGTCTCACCACCGTCGCAATAAAGAATTTCTCCCTGAAATCTAATCTAAATCTGCCCTTAATTTTAAAGCCATTATCCCCTATTCTATCACTACACTCGTTGATAAAGTGTCCATTCCCATTTTTCCTGTAGGCCCCCTTTAGGTACTGGAAGGCCTAAAGTTATTGTTATAAGGTCTTCCCAAAACCCTTTTTTCTCTAGGTTTCCAAACCCAAACTCTCTTAGTTTGTCTTCAAAGAACAGGCGCTCCAGCCCTCTGATCATTTTCATGGTCCTCCTCTGGACTTGCTCCAACAGCTCTGCATCCTTCTTATATTTCGCTCTCCATAGGCTGAACACAATACTGCAGGTGGGGTCTCATGCGAGCAGAGGGGCAGGATCACCTCCTTCAACCTACTGGGCACACTTGTTTTGATGCAGCCCAGGATACAGTTGGCTTTCTGGGCTGTGAGACCACACTGCCAGCTCATGTTCAGTTTTTCATCCAATACCACCAAGTCCTTCTCCTCATGGCTGCTTTTGATCAACTTATTGCCCAACCTGTATCCATGTTTGTTCCCCATCCCAGGTGCAGCACCTTGCACTTGGCCTCCTTGAAATTCATGAGGTTCACACAGGCCCACCTGTCAAGCCTGTCAAGGTCCTTCTGGATGGCATTCCTTCCATCTAGAGTACCTACCACACCACACATCTTGGTGTTGTCACCAAATTTGCTGGGGGTGCACTCAATCCCGTTGTTCATGTCACTGACAAGGATGATGAACAGCGCCGGTCCCAATACTAAACTCCAAGGAACAACACTCATCACTGGTCTCCACTGGGACATCAAGCTGTTGACCACAGCCCTTTGAGTGTGACCACCCAACAAGTTGGATCACTCAGTGGTCCATCAAATCCATGTCACTCCAATGTAGACATCCATCAAATCCATGTTGCTCCAATTTAGACACAACGATGTTGTGTGGGACAACGTCAAATGCTTGGCATAAGTCCAGGTAGATGATGTCAGTCACTCTTCCTTTATCCACCAATGATGTAACTTTGTTGTAGAAGGCCAACAAATATGTCAAGCACTATCTGCCCTTAACAAAGCCATGTTGGCTATCAGCAATCATCTCCTTATTGTCCATATTCCTTAGCACAGAAGAATATGCCCCATGATCTTGCCTGGCACACAGCTGAGACTGACTGCCTGTAGTTCCCTAGGTCTTTCTTTTTTCCCTTTTTAAAAATGGGGCTATGTTTCTCCTTTTCCAGTCAATGGGAACTTCACTGGACTGAAGGGTGGTTTAGTCACTTCATCCACTAGTCCCCTTAGCACCTGCAGGTACTTCTTATTCTGTTAATTGAGCAGTGGGGCTAGAGCACTTGACTGTGAAGGCTGAGGCAAAAAAATTGTTGATTCCCTCAGCCTTCTCCATATTGGCAGTTGCCAGGTCTCCTATTTTACTCATCAGGGAGAGGTGGGTACAGTTTCTTTCATCATCAATATATATATATAATATATATATACATGCACTGATACACTCTGACACAGAAGACTTATACTAATTCAAATATTTTCTAATTATCTTTATTATAAAAACATTTGCCTGGCTTTGCTGTTGTCCCTACTCTGAAGTTCTGCAGTATACTAAGAAGAAAATCCTTCTATTAAACACATAATGGTTTTTTGTAGTAATGCGTAGAAAATGTCAAGGTAGTCAGTTATGTCAGACTATGTTTTTTGTTGATGTGTTTCGGGTGGGAGGTGTTGGTTTTTTCTTGTACTTATGACAAAAACAAAACACTTCACAGATTGCTTCAGAATCCCTTTTTTTTTTATTTTTTAGAAAAAAGAAGAAAACAACCAACCAAATGAACAACAGAACAAACTTCACCCCCCCCAAAAAAAAACCCACAAAACAAAAATTAAATAGAAAAGATAAACCAATAAAAAAAGTGATAGACTCAGTTGCTCCATGTAAGATTATCTAAGCATCCAAATTTTTGACACAGACAGGTATTTACCAAATAGAAACTGCACTGCACATGCATTAGTTATGCAAATTTTCTAATTATGATTAAGTTGGTTAAATGTCACACAACCTTTAATCACAGTTTATCCATTCTTTGTGGTATCCTTTTTTGTCCGTACAAAGACAGTTGTATAAAATACAGTGGAGTTCCCAAATATGACACTTCTAGATTTCATTTGGGGTGAAAACACAATGAAATGACTCCCTAAGGCATATCAATAACAACATTTTAATAAAAAGAAAGATTACATTTTACTATGTTGCAGGGGTGGATGAAGAAAGCAGAATTTGTATGGTATAAATTATCCTTGTTTTTCCAAATTAGGTTCATCTAGTTCAAGAAATGCATCTTAGGAAGTATTTTTAAGGTTCCCAATGAAGGTCATGTAGTCTAACCAGGCTTATTCATTCTGTAAATGGAATATTTACCTACCTAATACAATCTAAATGTTCCTTAATAATGCATTGTATTTGCTTCATTAAGCCTGCTTGCTGAACCATTACACAGTCAAAATTATTCTCTGTAGGGAAAATTTGTCTTCTAATGTGTTATGCTGTTCTCCCCAACTTTGATGCCTATTGTAATATGTCCTCATTGATCAATTTAACCTCTATAAAACTTCTGTTTGTATATTTGCATTTTAGGGGCTTATTTTAGATTTGTCATGCATGATTACTAATTTTATTTAGTCTGTCTCTAATGAGGATAGTGCTAGGAAATTGTCCACCTCTGCCAATAAATATATATTAGTTATCTGCCTACAGCATTCATTGACTAAAGGGATGATTTGAGGTGTATGTGTGTGAAAGGTGTAATCATATGTGAAAGTTCTGTACATTCATAGCTATATTCTGATAATCTAAGCTTTGTCCCTCTGGTTACTGAAAATTAGAGACACAGAGCTAAATTTTCAGAAATGATTACTATTATAATTGTACTTTTAATTTTTTTTTTTTTTTTAATACAAGATCAGCCTGATTTTCAGATTTTTTTTTTAATTAATTAAGGATCTGATTCACCAGGTTTGGTAACAGAAAGAGGAATAAATACTGTGTAATATGTTCATTCTTTACATAAGGATGAGTACTAAAACTTAAGAAGCACATGCTGGGACTAGCTGTACCCAGCAACAGTCATAACATTGACCTAAACACCTAACTTGTAGACATGCCTCTGAGAAACTTTCCAGAAAGTTTTAGCTTAGGCCTTTGTTGTGGTTTAAACCCTAGCCAGACAGCTTGTGCACTCACTCCCAGTGAGTGGTGCCGGGCTGACAGCAATCGAGCCCCCCCCTCCCCCGGGGCTCTCCCCTTCCCTGCTCCCGGAGGAACGGGGAGGAGGATTGAAAGAGTGCAACTCCCACGGGTTGAAACAAGAAGAGTCCAGCAACCAATGTACAACACAAATCACCACCGCTACCACCAACGACAACAATGATAAGAGAAAATAATAACAAGGGAAGAGAATACAATACCTCCTGCTGAGAAATAAGTCCCACCCAGAAGCCCGTGTCCTTCCAGGTAACTCCCAGTTACCCCCCACCCCGGGCATGACGTGCTGTGGTATGGAATACTTCCTTGGCTAGCCTGGGTCAGGCGCCCCGTCTCTGCTTCCTCACGGCTTCCCCTCCTCCCTGGCAGAGCATGAGCCTCACAAAGTCCTTGATCAGGGTAAACATCACTTAGCGACAACCGACAACATCGGTATCACCAGCACTGTTCCCAGGCCGGAAGTCAAAACACTGCACCAGCTACCATGAAAGAGAAACATGACTGCTACTGCTGAACCCAGGACAGCCTTTTACCCATGATTCATTGCAGTGCAATCCCAGCTGGACACCTGGCATTAGTAACTTAATCTTATTGGAGAAAAGGATAGTGAACAAGTTATTTATATTATTTTTAAATTTTCTCGGATTTTTTTTTTAGATTAACAGTTTCTGTGACAGTTCATACGTCTTGAGAGACACAGAGTAAACCATATGATAGTTTCCTTATTCTTCTCAAACATCTATTCTGATTTTATATGTCAAGAGCACTGACAGTGCGCGTACTTGAGAAAAAATGTGGTTTATATTATGCAGCAGAAACAACATTGTATATGCAATGATTTTCCCAGTTACCCATAATGGTATGCCTTGACCACTGGCAGTCATATTTACCCATTTTTTCTGGGTTTATGTGTTCAGTCCTGAGTTTCATATTTGGACTGTATTCTTAGGTCAGGGACTGCACTACTTTTGCTTTTGCATGCAGAACTCTTGGTCTCATACTGGAGCTCTTGTTTGCTGTGGCAGAACAAACAATTAAAATTAATTTCTGTCATTTCTCCTTTAGTATTCATTTTATTTAAACAAGTTTTTGAAGTTGCTGTTGTACTAAGATTAGCATTGCAGGCTATGTGATAATCTAATTATTTACACAATTCTACCTCTGTTGACAAGATATTACTTCTTCAGATCTAAAATTGAGAGAAAGCAGTGATAAAGAGTAGCAAACTATAGTAGAACATATGAAAATCATCACAGCTCTACAAGAAAAATACCCCCCCCTTTGTTAAATTTAAGTATATATTTATATATTCATTGTGATCTTAAAAGTAGTAGCATTCCCTACATCAAACCTAGCAAGTTATATGCTTAAATTTATCAGGCATGCTTTATGGTTCATGTATTTATCTAGTAGGTATTTTCTTTGAATAAAGACAATGCTGTAAAACCACTGTATGTCTTACTTAGGTAAATATCATGCTGTTATTAAACATTAGAACTGAAGTAATTACAGCTTTTCCAAAACCGATATTTTACATTTGTAATACATGACTTGTAATTGGAACCATTTCTACCCTAAAAGAAATCTCACCTACAGGACTATTTCGTGCTAATAAATGCTTTTAAACCACCACTGCTTGAGATATTTTGGAAACAATACAATAATATTGTCAAAGATTTGCCCTTTTTCAATTAGAAAAAGAAAACTTTGCATGGATCTACGTAAGGGTAGCTTGCAAGTGCGTGTTTCACCATGAGAGGGAGGAGGAGCCTAATGATCAAGAGCATCAGACTAAAGTTCAAAAGTGAGTTAAGAATCTGCAGCAATGCACTTTGGGAAAGAACCAATGAACCAATGGGGATGTTAGTCACATAAGAATTGTGTGATTATTAGACTATGTGATTAGACTACTCTTATTAGTTTGCCGATGACACCAAGCTGTGTGGTTTGGTTGATACACTGGAGGAAAGGAATGCCGCCCAGAAGGACCTTGACACGCTTGTGAGGTGGACTGATGCCAACCTCATGAAGTTTAACCATGACAAGTGCAAGGTCCTACACCTGGGTCGGCGCAATCCCAGGCACAGCTACAGGTTGGGCAAAGAAGAGATTCAGAGCAGCCCTGTGGAGAAGGACTTGGGGGTACTGGTTGATGAGAAGATGAACATGAGCCATCTTCAGTGTGCGCTCGCAGCCCAGAAAGTCAACCGTATCCTGGGCTACATCAAAAGGAGTGTGACCAGCAGGTCAAAGGAGGTGATCCTGCCCCTCTTCTCTGCTCTTCTGAGACTTCACCTGGAGTATTGTGTGCAGTTCTGGTATACCTCAATATATGAAGGACATGGAACTGCTGGAACAAGTCCAGAGGAGGGCCACGAGGATGATCAGGGGACTGGAGTACCTCCCGTATGAAGACAGGCTGAGGAAGTTGGGGCTGTTCAGCCTGGAGAAGAGAAGACTGCGTGGAGACCTCATAGCAGCCTTCCAGTATCTGAAGGGGGCCTATAGGGATGCTGGAGAGGGACTCTTCGTTGGCGACTGTAGTGACAGGACGAGGGGTAACGGGTTCAAACAGGGGAAGTTTAGATTGGATATAAGAAGGAAATTCTTTCCTGTTAGGGTGGTGAGGCACTGGAATAGGTTGCCCAGGGAGGTTGTGAATGCTCCATCCCTGGCAGTGTTCAAGACCAGGTTGTACGAGGCCTTGGGTGATATGGTTTAGTGTGAGGTGTCCCTGCCTATGGCAGGGGGTTTGGAACTAGATGATCTGAAGGTCCTTTCCAACCCTAACTATTCTATGGTTCTATGATTAGAATAGAATATTCTAATTTATTCTGTTATAGAATAGAATATTATATTCTATTCATGGGCTCCTGTTTAATAATAAACAATGAAGATCCTAGTTATCCAAAATCTAGAGGCAATCTAGATTATGTAAGGAAAAGAAAATTGATTTGGATTTCATTTATTAGAGGTTAAGAGGGATAAACATATACCTAGGTCCTGTGAAACTTGAAACATCTGAATTTTTTTTCGTGTCAGCACTAGGTATTTTACTTCTAGGTAGTTACTGTGAAACCTCTGTACATTTTATCCCTGTACATAGCAGTTCATATAGTTCATAGTTCATATAGTTCATATAGTTCATAGTATAGCTCATATTCTAGTTTCTAGTGATAAGACAAAGAAGATCTTCAGTACTCTTTGGACATTCATGACTTTCAGCGGCACATATCTAATATTTAAATATGCTTTTAGTAGCTACCCTTTCTGTCAAGTTAAAATCATGCATTCTCTATTTGTTAAATTAATTAACCATTTCTATAGTTTTGTCTATGTGGTGAACTTTATTATGCAAGATATTTAAGCATAGTTAGCAGACACACAACTATGATCAAGAAATGATAATATGGTAGGATATTTGCCTGAATTTCCTAAATTTTCTTATAGCCAGAATAGAAGTATTTCCGCCCTTTCACTGTTCACTGTATACTGCCAATACTTCTTTAAAGTTAAGGGGGAAAAAAGCATGATGGAAATCTGCTTATATCACTATAGGGAACTGAAACATAACATCTTGCACATCTGAAAAAAAAAAGTTTACCTTCTTAAGGGGCTTAGGGGAAGTCAGGATAGTCATTGAAGCAATCAATTTCTAGACTATTAGTATCTTATATGAGATGAACTTTTCTATTGTTCTAGCTACTAAGAAAGGAAAAAAGTATCACTCATAAAAGAAAAATTACTCAAGCTTTGTTTTCATCTAGGAATCAAAACAGAGAATACTGCCTATCTTGAAATTCAAAATTACTTGCCTTGCTAAGAAAGCACATAGTATTATATCAATCACAATTTTTCATAATTACAGCTTTACTTTGTCAGTTATGACATCTCAGTTTCTTGTAATAAAATGTGAGAAAGATGGAAAATGCTTTGGAATAAATGCATGTTCTAAATTGTTTGAAACTGAAGTTTAAAGACAATTCATTTTTATGAAGTAGTATTAAAAACAAAATTACATTTTCCCACAATTAATTTAGCAAGAAAAAATTTCCTATTTTTCCTTTGAAAGTAAGAATTTTCCTTTTATTATGAACACTACAGAGAGAAAATGAATTGGATTGTTGTTACTAATCCTACAATTTCAGAGCTGACCATGGCTCAAACACAGCTCAATTAACGTAATATAAAGTCTCTAGAAGAAGAATGTATTTTAACATATTTATTCCTAAGAGACAATGAGTAGGAGCAACTTCTCTCCTGAGTCTTTTAAATTGTTTCAGGAAAAGGTGGTCATTTCTCTCAAGGAATTTTCTCAAAAATATGGTCAGAATTATAGTATCTGTTAGATAACTGCTCAATAGCCTGCTATTATGCAAATAAAGCAGGTACAGTGACAGTGAGAAAAAATGACACTTGTTCCACTAAGAAATAAATAAGTATTGGAAAAAAAAAATTAAGTTTTTTGAAAGAAAATTCAACTTCACAGTTTATTTGGATCTTTCTTTTTATGACATGCTGGGACAAAAACATATAGAAGGCTGGAAACACTTATAGAAGGGTTTAGAAGTCAAGATGACATAGAGAATCAGAAGACATAGTGAATCTTCACTGTTCACGTTCAGGAAGTCATGAGGGGCAATTTCCTGGGTTCAGCAATAGCAGTCATTTTTCTCCTTCTTAGCAGCTGGTGCAGTGCTGTGTTTTTGACTCTCAGCCTGGGAACAACGCTGATAACACCAATGTTTTGAGTTATTGCTAAGTAATGTTTACTCTGACCAAAGACCCAAACTAGCCAAAGAAGTATTCCATGCCACAGCACATCACATGAGGATGATCAGGGGACTGGAGCACCTCCCGTATGAAGACAGGCTGAGGAAGTTGGGGCTGTTCAGCCTGGAGAAGAGAAGACTGCGTGGAGACCTCATAGCAGCCTTCCAGTATCTGAAGGGGGCCTATAGGGATGCTGGAGAGGGACTCTTCGTTGGCGACTGTAGTGACAGGACGAGGGGTAACGGGTTCAAACAGGGGAAGTTTAGATTGGATATAAGAAGGAAATTCTTTCCTGTTAGGGTGGTGAGGCACTGGAATAGGTTGCCCAGGGAGGTTGTGAATGCTCCATCCCTGGCAGTGTTCAAGACCAGGTTGTACGAGGCCTTGGGTGATATGGTTTAGTGTGAGGTGTCCCTGCCTATGGCAGGGGGTTTGGAACTAGATGATCTGAAGGTCCTTTCCAACCCTAACTATTCTATGGTTCTATGATTTGAATAGAATATTCTAATTTATTCTGTTATAGAATAGAATATTATATTCTATTCATGGGCTCCTGTTTAATAATAATAGGACGAGGGGTAACGGGTTAAAACTTAAACAGGGGAAGTTTAGGTTGGATATACGAAGGAAATCTTTCCTGTTAGGGTGGTGAGGCACTGGAATGGGTTGCCCAGGGAGCTTGTGAATGCTCCATCCCTGGCAGCGTTCAAGACTAGGTTGGACGAGGCCTTGGGTGATATGATTTAGTGTAAGGTGTCTCTGCCCACAGCAGGGGGTTTGGAACTAGATGATCTTAAGGTCCTTTCCAACCCTAATGATTCTCTGATTCTATGATTCTATGCCCAGTATATAAACTGGGGAGTTACCCGGAAGGGCTAAATCGTTGCTCAGGTTGGGATGGGTATCGGTCATCAGGTGGTGAGTGGTTGTATTCTCTTCCCTTGATATTTCTCTTATCATTATTATTGTTGGTAGCAGTAGTGATTTGTGTTATACCTTGGTTACTGGACTGTTCTTATCTCAACCCATGGGAGTTACGTTCTTTCGAGTCTTCACTACATCCCTCCAGGAGCTGGGGGAGGAAGAAGTGGGGGAGTGAGTGAGCAGCTACGTGGTTCTGAGTTACCAGCTGAGCTTAAACCATGACAGGAGTGAAAACCCCAATGAAGCTCACAGGTGATTGTTTCTTAATACCACGGAAATTTGGTTTTGGGTTTGAGTTATTCAGCGTATTTAAGTTGTATGAAAAGTGAGAAAAAAATCTCTAAACACCTGCAAATATATGAACAAAAATCCAGTAGTGCCTGGAATGGGTCAAATCTTTTAGTATGTTTACTAAAATACTATAGGTTTCAGGAAATAAAATATAAAAATATAGGTTTCAGGAAATAAAAAAAAGTAAGTAATATGCAGGATTTCGGATTACCGCATTGAAGTACAAAACCCTTATAGCATAATAATGAAGGATTGCATTACAGAGACAGAAAAACACTCAAAAGTGCTAAATATTGTCAAAACAAGATGTGAAGAAAAATTGGGAGGGGAAAAGACATGAAATTTCATATTGAGTATGCTGAACATATATAGAGGGAATATTTGATTTTAGAAATTCTGCTAATCTCTTGAAAGTGAGCTTTGCCATCTGCCTAAAAGTAACTTCTAACTGAGTTAAAAAATCATATTTGATCTTATTTCATAAAAAATCATATTTGATCTTATTTCATAGAAGTCTGGATCAATAATGAGAAAACAAAACATGTTGCTTGACAAAAGACTACTACTATCTTCTCCTCCCATTTGTGAAACGTACTTTTTCAACACTGAAACCTCTACTTTTATCTCTAAACACCTACATTTATATTTGATGTCTTCCTCTCATAACAATTTCTCCTTGCACACACAAGTTCTCCCACACACATCAACTGCTTTGTCAGGTGTACATTGTCAGGCACAGACTCTGAGATATGCATCCCTCTTACAATTCCTATCTTCCAGTGCCTCACCACCCTCACAGTAAATAATCTCTGCTCTGGTGCCTGGAGCACCTCCTCCCTTCCTTCTGCACTGACCTTGATGATTGCAGGAAGACAAGTGGCCATGGACATTTAGAATACTTTAGATATAATCTCGATGCAAGTATTATACTGTAAGCATGTGATCTGGACATCATCTTTTGGTATTTACAAATACTAAACCACCTGTATGTTGTTCCTTTTGACTCCATTCTGAGGTCACTTTTCAAAGACCTTTTGCTGAATTAGGTGCAGGTCATTGAGCAGCACATTTGCTCTAAATTGATTTCCTGAAAGCCCAGTATTTATCTTAATATAACTGTTATCATGTAGAATCTAAAAAAAAACAGAGGACAACTGGTATCACTAGAGTTCTAATGCATACAACCTCTTGCTTGCATACAGCTGCACCAATACAAAAATACTGTATTTTAATATGTCACATTCACTCTCAAATATAGAAACAGTTAAAGCAGGGTAAGAGCAACTTTAGGAATTTTCAAAGTTATTCTATATACAGCTAACCCCATTCCTACTGAATAACTCCCACAGCTTTCAGAGAACGCCAAGTTAGACCAACTCTCAGTACTTTTTAGAAGAAAGAATTTGAAACATTCTGTGCTGTTCTATCTTATTGAATAACGTTTTACAGAGAAGAAACATTTTTACACAGCCACAGCTTAACAAAAGTCACTCATCGAAGATGTGTATTTCATTATAAAGCACTGAGGAAAATTGAAACTTCTCAGTTTCTTGGCTCCTTCTGAACTAGCCATATATGTTTTGAAACTAAACCAATATCTCCTTTCAGCAGAAGCTCCCAGACTGTAGCAGGAATTATCTTTCTTCAGTGAATATAACCTTTCCCCACTGTTGCTGTTGCCACTTTCTCAGAAATTTATGCTTTCAACAAGAACGAAAGTCAGTACAAAATGTTCTATTTTTTAAATACACAGCAGAATCAGGGGCATGTTATAGAATATTAATATATTAATATATTAAATATCACTTACAAACTTTAAAACTATTAAATTTTTCCTATCATTTACAGCCTTTGCTCTACCAAGGAGAAGGGAAAGTAATCAAATTATGCTATAGGCATATTGGCTATTTCTCAGCTTTCTGAAGAATCTGGGTTTTCATTGTTTTAATTGTTTACTATACTGAAAATCTCATGGCTGTAAACATGTTTCACAAAGAAAACAGAATTTTAGAATCAAAACACATCATTTTCCAAAAGCAAATTCAACAGAACAGTAAGAAGCACAAACTATCATAATAGGCTTCCATCATTCAAATGTCAAAAAATATTATCGGGTTTCACAAAATTTCTGCCTTCTGCCTTAAAAGCAGGTATGGAATGTTCTACAGATTTAAAACTATGATGCAAGCAACTTAGGGAGAGTAAAAATGCAAAAGATATTACTTGTATGGGAAGAGTTAAATGGAAAAACAAAAGTATTACAGGTACTATAACAGAGTGAAAAAAATATTGATGAGGATAACGGTTCATCTCAAGGGTAGAGAGGTCTTACAGAGAAGTCTGGATAGACTAAAGAGCTAGGCCATCACCAAAATTTAACATGAGCAAATGCTGGATTCTGCACCTGGGATGGAGTGATCCTGGTTTTATGTTCAAATTGGGTGCCAAGAAGCTGCAGAACAGCCTGGTGGAAAGAGATCTGAGGGGTTAGGTTCATGGCAAGTTTAATATGAATCAACAGTGTGCACTTGCAGTCAAAGAGGTCAACCACGTCCTGAGGTGCATCAAGGACATCATAGCTAGCTGGTCAAGGGAGGTGACTGTTCCAGGCTGCATTATACTGGTGTGTGCAGTTTTGCGTCCATCAATATAAGAAGGGCAACAGACTATTAGAGTGTGTCCAGAGGAGGGCAACCAAGACGATGAAAGGCCTCGAGCGCAAGACTTAAGAGGCATAGCTGAGGTCACTTGCTTTGTGCAACTTGGAAAAGAAAAGGTTGAGTGGTGACCTCCTCACAATCTACAACTTCCTCAAGGGGGACAGTGGAGAGGAAGATGCTGATCTCCTTTCTCTGGTTATCAGTGGTAGGACATAAGAAAATGGAGTGAAGCTGTGTCAGGAGAAGAGATTGGAAATAAGGAAAAGTTTCTTCACTGAGAGGGTGTTACGTCATGAGAGCAGGCTGCTCAGGGAAGTGCTCACAGCGCCAACCCTGTCAGAGTTCAGGGAGCATCTGAATGATGCTTTTAGTCATATGGTTTAGTTTTAGGTAGTCTTGCTAGGAGCAGGGAGTTGGGCTTGATGATCCTTATAGGCGACTTCCAACTTGTGATATTCTATGATTCTACAATTCTAAAGGACATATATTTGTACCATTCTCTCAGCTTTGACTGTGTCATAAAAGAAGTTAGCCTGTGTGATTGCAATAATTTTTCATGGCCTACAAACTATGTGGATGATTGTTCAACTACATGGAGTCTTACTGAAGCATTTGGGATATCTTATTCACATAAGTACAACTGATAGAAAATGATTTTTCTTTACAACTAGGATTTAGTAGGGTCTAAATCAAGCTAAGCAGCAGCTGCAATGGAGCAATCAAAACCCACCACATTTTGAGTGTCTAGCAAGAGAATTACATTTTGGAAAATAAAGTTAAAATGAAATGCAAAGTAGGAAATGAAGCTTGTTAGAAGCAAGCAAGCATGGTTTTAAATTACAGTATAGTAAAAAAAAAAAGAAATTTTTAAATATAATTAGTTTGTTAGGAAACTTGGGCTGTCTCTACAAGTGTAAGACAGGAAACATGATTTGTCAGCAGCTTCTAGATGGAGACATGCAACATATCAAGAATTATGACTCTCTAGGAGTAAAAGTGTTTGAATAAACCGACAGAACCAGTATTGACATTGCTCTTTTCCAAAATATGCACCGTTTTTTATCATAAGGTACAGTCACATTTCAGACTGGATCACACTGTGATATCATATTCCACAGCAGAAACTCAGCTATAGGAGAATGATTTTCTTAATGCTTCCTTACCCCATCCATTTCAAGCACCATATCAATAAAATGGAACTGTGCTGCTCCGTTTCCTGTTACACAGTTTACAATTCATACTAAGGTGTTTAACTTGTGTGTTTGTAGACACATGGCATCATAGTAAGCAAGAAGACATATGAACAGAAAAGCCATAAAATCAGTAGAAGGTAAATGGTATTTTTTGTTGTTATCTGTTTCCCTTTGTGGGGGAGGGAAGTGACTGGTGACAGAGTGCTATTAGTGGCATCAAAGACAACAAGAAAAGCCAGTGGGTTTAATTATCACTTCTTTGGCCTGTGAGTCTGGTATTTTTAAAATCCTTTTATGCCATATGGATTTTACCCAAACTCCACATATCTGTCTATACCCCTTCTTTTGACTAATAAATGCCAGAAGTTGAAGTATTACACTCCTGCCCACTTCGTGTAAATATTTATTTGTTTTAGAATAGTTAATTATTAACAACAATACTGTTATATGCATGTTACCTAGTATACTGTGTTCAGTCACCACTTACCTTCTCCCCCAGTAAATGCTATTTATGCTATTTCTGTATCATACCTATTTTTATTATTCTGATACATATATATATGCATTAGAGAGAGTAAAGTGCATTTAAAATTTTATTTCACCTCCCATGATTCCTGTCATAATACTGTGTTTTTTTAGTATAACATAGATAGAGAGGACAGTCAAAACACACTTGCAAAACATGAACATAGTTCTAGCTTTGTAACACATTGCAGATTTTGGCCAGCTACTTTCCACTCAGCATGAGAAACTTTGCACCATATGTCCAGCTTTTGTTTAGAATTAATATTTATTTTATTTGGAATAACAACCATGAAAATTTTCTGGTCCCCACATATCTGGTAACATAGCAGCTGTCTGGGTGTTGTTTTTGGGGGGGTTGTTGTTTTGTTGTTTTTTTTTTTATTTCCAAATTAGCACTTTGACTCTGCTTCAGTTACAAAGATCTTCTTGCAGTTTCAGACATACGCTTACCCAGAAAAGTTATGAAGTGCCATCTTTGCAAATGTCTTACTAAGTTCCAAATGTACCTTTCCCTTTTACTATGTAACACATTTTAATCAGTTCTTGTGTTGGTAATGCTGCCTAAAGAAACAGTAAAATTTGACACTGCAGAAAAGATCCCTTTTTCTAAATCTGTAAATTTTGTGTTCTACACGGAACCAATATAGATAAATTTGCAAAGATCAGATCGAATCCAAATCCTATTACACAAGGGCAGTAGCAAGAATACCAATCAGAGCAGCTGCTGGAAAAAGAATATTTGTACTGCCCACGTCTTTGCAGATTATCTAAAGCAAATTCCCTCATGCTGCTGTCACTGAGCTGTTACAATGAGAACCAGCAGATGGTTAATCAATCCCAAAATGCCCTTCAGGAGCTATAACAGCTGTGTATGGTCAGCACGAGTAAACTCATCCAGAGTAAATGTGAACTGGGAACTGTGCAGCATGGAAACACAATGGTTTCCTCTCCTTGTTATAATGAAATGAGTCTGCAAGCATTTCTTAAGCTCTGAACTTTCCAGAATAAATTCAGTAAGATTTTTATGGCAGTCTCGTGTAAACAGTCTACATGACAAAACCAGAATCAATTTATTAGTGAGGACAGTGTTAATTAAATTGTAGTATTCCAGGCTGAGCAAAATGTACCATCCACAAAATACAGATAACCGCCCTGCAGTTCTTAATCTAAAGGAATATTTTACAGTTTCAAATAATTTATTCTCCCACACTTCCATGTACTCACAAACACTTGTATAAATATTCAGGTTAAAAAAAAAATAAAAAAAGATCCATTATTAGACAATCCACATCCCGTCATACAGAAATCTGTTTGTGCATACACTGATGTCTAAAGCACACAGAGTTCATAATCTTTCATAATCTCATATCACAGACCAGGACAACAGGATGTTATCAGAAAAAGCCATGTAAACATGGACAACAAAGAAACAATTTGCAGCAAAATATTAAAGAAGTGTCTTAAATTTCTAGTTTCAATAAATTTAATCCTTTTTCATTTTGACTTGTAGCTGTTATTTTATGAATTAATGCAAGACCATGTTTTCATACATATAAGTATTTTAGATGGACATGGTATCAGCACAGTATTTTGAGTTTCCTTGCCCTGAAAATTTCTCTTAAACTTTCCAATCTAAATTTTGACTGAAGAGAGAAAAAAAAAAAATGCAAGAGCATTTCCAGCCAGTTTCCAATCTTAGTAGTGAAAGCCAAAAAAGGATTACAAAAGCTATGGAAATTAGGTGTTATCAAATTTTTCAAAATCACAGCAGGCATAAAAACCTCCCTTGTCCAGAGCAACAATAAAATACTAGACTAAATATCAGCGACTATGAAGCTTTTTACACGTTTTGGGAATGTACAAACGTGAGAAAAAATTACCTTTACAGTTAATCAAGTCAAAACAGTTTTCCCAGACACCACTATAAGAGTATCATAGGTGAAATCTGTTCTTTAAAAACAGGACCACTTGAATTTGCAAACAATTTTGATGTCAGAGAGCAAGTTTTCAGAATTACGCTTATCAAATGCACATAGAGCAAAAGCTTAAATATCTGTTCTGCTTCTGACCATCAATCACACACAAGATTATTTCCACACAGCACTACTTTAAAGATTTCTTTTTTTGATCAGCTATTTGTATATTTTAATCAATGATTTTCCATATTTTTTTCTTGAGAGATTATTTTGGAGTCTGGTATAACTTATTGTTGAAGCTTGCTATGATGTTCTTAATTTTATCTCATTTCTCTTAGCTATGCCTTTAGGGAAAAAAAGTTAGTTTACATTATATAACTCCTCTCCTCATCTAGCCTTTGAGTTCATCATATGTTGCTAGTCTTGGTCTTCTCCATTAGTCATCCCCCAGTCAAGTCTTCATTCATATTTAGCTACTTCAGTATTTCCTCTTGAGTTAATTTTCCCAGCCCCTTGATCATTTTCATGCTACATGAAAACAGTTACCGTCTGCTTTTCTGCGTCCCCTCTATCTGGAGATTATGGCTCATTCTTTTTATGCCCTTAGAAGTGTACGTCAACAGTATAACAAACCATGGATATATTTTTCAAGCAAGAGTACACATGTTCTTTTTAGTGTTATAAAACAAGGTTGTAATATCAAGGCTTACTTTATCCCTAGATAGCTTATTTAAAAAATACTAAAAGTAACTTAGTACCCTATACAAGTAGTGCTAGGTCTCAAGGGTTTATCCCTCAGCCTGTTTTAATATACATGGAGACCAAGGGAATTAACAGTATTTTCTTTGTATTTCTGATGTCCAATGTAATAATTTCAATTATTGCCTACTGTAAAGTGGCAAGTTTCATAGAGCACTTAATGAATTCTCTTCAAACTGTTTTCTGAAAACAGAAAGTGTGTCTCATTTGACTCTACTGACACAGACACCAAAAAGAGAAAAGGAAAATAAATAAAAAAAAACACCCTCTGAGAAGCATGTAAAAACCACCACCACAAGCAACAACAAAAAAACCTACACAGAAAACAACAAAAGAAGAATAGGAAATATATTGATTCCGAAGGTGTATAAACACCTGTTTTGACAAAATCTGTGAAAATGGCCACTTTTACTTTTGATAGAACAGAAAGCTGGTCTTCATCATTGGAGTTCCAAAAAATGGGTGGAACAGCAGGAAGAGAATAGGGAGAGAATAGAGAGAGAATAGTAAGAAAATGAACTGGATTATATACTAAAGCTGCATTGAGAATCCTAGACATATTTATGTTCTTAAAGTGTTTTCTTTGTAAAGAATACATATGGAACATTTTAAAATTTCACCAAACACCATTTTTCTCCCTTCTAATAAACATAAGTCACAGCTTTATTATTGAGATAGCTCTTAGAAGAGAGGCTATTCATAAAACAGAGAAATAAAGAATATCCTACCCATCAGTAAAGCTGGTCAGAAGTAGGTAATTTTTAAAAGATAAGGTGGGGTGGAAAACACTCACTCATATTTTCTCATAACAAAATATTTGCCTTTGGCTTAACAACACTGAATTATGTTACCTCACAGAAATCGTAACCTGTGTTCTGTTCACGTATGTTAGGTAAAAATCGCTGAGTAAAACATATTTCTTATGATGCAGTTTCTTCTTACAGGGTTTATAATATAGCGGTGTAATTTGTGTCTCAAGCTTTACAAATAGAAAAGAAGAATCAAATATATGAGCTTTATTTCCAAATTATATAAAATGAATGATAATACTGTCCTAACATTTTGTGCTTCTCTGGTGGCAAAACATGGTCTGGGATTTTTGTGGGGGAAGGAAAAAACCCCTATCACAGAATTCCTGTATTTCATCCTTATATTTTTTCAAGGAAAAGCCTGCCCTAAAGGAAGTAAAGTCTTTTCTTACAAAAAACAAACGTACAAAGAACACACAAACCCCGAGCGCTCAGGGGGAAACCCAATGCTGTTACCAGTATGAGCTCAAAGAAAATACATGTAGGCATGCAGTCAAGATGGGTTGCAAATGCTTAATTAAGACAAGCTTAGTTAGTAAACAAGAAGGCATAGATGATGCATGAAGTTCTGAAGTCTGAGGTCTGATAGCAAAAAAAAAAAAAAAGAATCAAATCCGAGTGCCTTCCATTTTTTTTCTAGGTTTCTCATTTTACCATTTGCCAAGTCTTCAGAAAGCCAGCTACAGCTGACAAAACATAAACCAGAATTTTCATGCTGGAAAGCACTGCTTTAGATAAAAACAAAGATCTTGAAGGAAGCCATACCCAACTGTTGATTTAACCACAAAAGTATGATGCTAGACACAAGAAACATTACTATAATCTCATTATTCAGTGTGTAAGACTTGGTTTTCTTGTTTGTATTCACACTTTCACTTGGGAGGGTAGGACATAATGTGAATGCAATTTGTCATGGTTTAAGCCCAGCCAGCAACCCAGAACCATGCAGTTGCTCGCTCACTTGTCCCCCTTGGTCTCCCCCCTCCCAGAGGGATGGGGAGGAGAATCAAAAGAATGTAATTCCCATGGGTTGAGATAAGAGCAGTCCAGTAACTAAGGTATGACACAAAACCACTACTGCTACCACCAATAACAATAATGATAACGGAAATAACAAGAGAAGAGAATGCAACCTCTCACCACGTGCCGACCAACACCCATCCTGACCCACCAGTGATCTAGCCCTTCTGGGTAACTGCCCCCCAGTTTATATACTGGGCATGACGTGCTGTGGTATGGTATGGCTAGTTTGGGTCAGGTGTCCTGTCTCTGCTTCCTCCCAGCTTCCCCTCCTCCCTGGCAGAGCATGAGACTCAGAAAGTCCTTGGTCAGAATAAATGTTACTGAGCAGCAACTAAAAACATTGGTGTTATCAGCTTTGTTCTGAGGCTGAAAGTCAAAACCACAGCACTGCACCAGCTACTAAGAAGGAGAAAAATGACTGCTACTGCTGAACCCAGGGCACAATTACACCAAAACATTGGAAAAGCAATTAGATCAAAATATGTGAATCCAAGATTTCCAAGCTTTGAGGCGGGACAAAGCAGGAAACTGATTTTGCAATCCAGATCTTTTCTGAAAAACAAACAGTAGTGCTTTTCTTCATCCATACTGGAAAGACAAAGACAGACAACCTTTTAGTCTGGAGACCTGAATACCTCAAAAACCCTCCAGCTTTTATTGAACAAGAAAATAGCTTCCTTCATTATAACCACATCTGATAGGCTGGCAAAAAATGTATGCTCTTTACATGGAAGATAATTCTTCCAAGAATGTTCTAGGAACCACCAGTAGGAAGCATGTTTGTTTGATCAAAACCACATTTTTCAACAGAATGACTAAGGTTTTGGAGGATCCCAGAACAAACACTGCTCTATGCTGGACAAAGGAGACTTACAGCTGCTGCAGCAGTTGAATCGCCATTAGCTTCATTCTTCGTCATCATTAGCATTTTCACCTTTATTTCTCATTGCGCAACACTGAACCATAGTTTTGCTAATGCCTATTTTTTCGCTTTTACTCTAGAACAAAGCAAAAAGCCTACGCAGAAACTCTTGTCAACTTTTAGCTATATCATCTTCCCTAACAAAATGCTATAATCAAACTCCATCCTCTATTTTGGATTTTCAACCCATTCCAAGAATTATCATTACAACGATGCTTCAGTGATTCATTCCAGTTTTACCAATAAAACTCACTTTTGTATTGTCTACAGGAAAAGAGAACTCCAATACCTGCTCCCACAGACAACCAAGATAAGCAGCCCATCCACTTGACTACTGCTTATCACCACAGATTTCACTCTGTCATTCCTTCAGGACTCATATGTGTCTTTGTTTTAAAGCCATATTGTAATCTGTTAGGTTTTAGGAATGTTTTCTTTCTTGTTTTCTTGAACTGAATTAACAAAATAGGTCCTGATCAGCAAAAAATGTTTTTGATAAAAGAATCCTCCTTCGACACTTACAGAGTAAATCAAAAGCCTCTGTTTTTCTTTCTCTTTAACAGCAGAACAAACACAGATCCAAGAAAAGTAAAAGGTTAGTAATTCAAATATTGAAAGAATAAAGGAGGGGTTTTTTGTTCATGTTGTTTTTGTTTGTTTGTTTGTTTTTTCTAAAAAACAGAACACAGGGAGAAGTAAATATTTGGATAGTTCCTGCATTATCAAGTAAGCCTATATTCCGGGCAGAACTGCAGGATTACTTGGGGGTTTTCACTAAGTAAAAAATTTGGTAGAGAATATTTAATTCACTTTATTTTTATGGTTACCTCATTAAGTTCCTGTAAAGTTTGCATCAGAAGATTTATTTTATTTGAAACCATGAAGTATTTTATTTCAAGACCTAAAACTTGTCATCTTGGTAAAATAGTTTTCCTTGATTCATTTTATTTAACCGCTTTTCATGAGAACAATTATTTTATCAAGTTCTTATTGTTGAGCCTATAAATATATTTCAGTAAAATTTGATTAGTTCTCCTTGAATATAAGCTATAGCTAGATTTGGAGGGCAGAAGCATCGATAAAACAACCACAGAATCATAGAACATCAGGTTGGAAGGCACCTCAAGGATCATCTGGTCCAACCTTTCTTGGCAAAAGACCAGTCTAGACAAGAAGGCACAGCATCCTGTCCAGCTGAATCTTCAGTGTCCAATGCTGGGGAACCCACCACTTCCTTGGGGAGATTATTCCAATAGCTGATTGTTCTTGGTGTGTAAAATTTTCCTCTAGTGTCCAATCAAAATCTCTCTAGGAGTAGCTTGTAAGCCCATTACCCCTCGTCTTTTCCATATGAGTCATTGTAAGAAGGGAGTCTCCATCTTCTTTAAAGCCACCCTTTAAATACTGGAACATGCTGATAAGTTCTTTCCTTCTTTTCTCAAGGCTGAACAAACCCAGTTCTCTCAGCCTTTCCTCATACTGCAGCTTCCTAGTCTTCTCAGGGGGTGACATTAGCCTTCTTCCAGTCTTCTAGGACATCTCTTGATCTCCATAACTTATCAAAGATTATGAAAAGCAGTCATGCAAGGACATCAGCCAGCTCTCTTAACACCCTTGAGTGGATATTGTCAAGGCCCATTGATTTGTAGGGGTCCTGTAATAGTTCACATATCACACCTTCCCTGATGGGGGGGGGAGTCTGTGTTTGCACCAACCTGGATTTTCTTTCCCAAGGTCTGGGGCTGAACAGTGCTGGCAAAGATAGAAGTGAAGAAAGTGCTGAGAATCTCTGCCTTTTCAACATTGTCAGTGACTAATTCACCTCACTTGCTTAACAGCAGGGCAGTATTTTCCTTCTGTTTCTGCTTGTTGTTTACACACCTCAAGAACCGTTTCTGGTAGTTGTTGACATCTCTGGCCAATTTCAATTCAAGCTAAGCTTTCACTTTTCTAACTGCAACTTTGCATGCCCTGTCAATGGCTTTGTAGTTCTTAACTGCTATTTGTCTGCTTTTCCATATCTGGTACACTTCTCTTTTGGTTTTGAGCAGGCTCAGAAGCTCACAGTTAAGCCAAAGGGTTCTCTTGCTACAACTACTTCCCTTACCTTTAATGGAGATGAACTTTCTGTGCTTCCAAGAGAGCATTCTTGAAAATCTCCCAGCCCTTGCTAGTTTCTTTATCCTCTGTGGAAACTTCCCATGGAATCCCTTCCAGCTGAGCTCTGAGCAAGCTGGAGTTTGCTCTTCTGAATTCCAAAACCTTTGTCTTAGTACTAACCTTCAGCATGCTCAGCACAGTCCCAACCTCCACAATACTGTGATCACAGCAGCCAAGGCTGTCAACTAAATGAGACATTATGAAGTAAATTTTCTCAGTTTGCAAGCAGCATGCTCAGCAGTGCCCCATTGCTGGTAGGCGTATCTAACATTTGCGGGAGCAAGCAACCCTCTATGCATTCCAGGATCTTGGTGGATGACATGTAAGCTGCTGTATTGTTCTCCTACTAAATGTCTAGGTAGTCACCCACAGAGCCAGGTTCTGTTGACCCAAAGCTTGCTTACATGGCCCAAATATTACTTGTTGGCCTTATTGTCCTGGTTTGGAGATCAATAACAGATGCCTACTGAAGGATCTCCCTTGGAGAGTACCCCTCTGATCTTGACCCAGATAGGTCTTCCACAATCACCATAGTTGACTTCTATACATTCAAGGTTCTACTTAAAATAGAGCATGACTCCTCTTTACCACTTGTCTTTATGAAACATTATAGTCATCCATCACTCTCCTTCAGTCACATGAGTTGTCCTACCATAGTTCAGTTATTCATATGATCTCATAACTTTCTGACTGGGCACAGACCACCGGTTCTTCCTGTTTGTTCCCCAGGCGACGTGTATTGGTATATATAAACTTGAGGTGGTTGGTCTTCAGGTTCTCATTTTGGGAGGTGGCTAAGGAACATCTGTTGCTGCTCTAGTTAGCCTGGTTTATTTCCTAGTTGGTTGCCATGGTGTGAGCACTGCCACTTTGGACCCCACCCCTGAACTCCTTCAGTTTAAAGCCTACCTCACCAAGTTGGCCAGCCTGCTGCTAAAGATTCCCTTCCAAAAGCATAATAAAGATTTTTCAAGTCTTAGGCCTTTCTTTATCAGGTTACCAGAGTTTGACCAAATGCTTATTTTATTTTCCTATGTATCCTTAATGCCTTTATATCTCAAGGCTTGAGGCAGGATATTGAACTAGATGGACCTTAAGTCTGAGACAATATGTCTATGTTCATTGTGATTAATTAACCCTGTAGTTACTCATTATATTAGGAGACTGAAATAAAGTTTATATACACTGTAAAGAATTACTGAACATGAATTGTCACACAAATCTAAAAGAACAAATCAAAACAAAAAAACCCCACTTTATTCCAGACAATATAGTCGCCAGATAGCACAGTAAAGTTATGTCAGTTACTGCTTGATATCTAGAAGCAGACAGCAGCAACATATAAATGCTTACCAATACACTGTGCAAGTATTTTCCTACATTTTTTTCTTAGTCCAAAGTAATTCTGAACTACAGCTAACGCTATAACTTTGTACTTGCTAGTTGACAGCAGGTATAGTTGCTTCTTATTTTGAAGTCAGAAGATAAATAGCGGTCAGATCCTTAGTTTTATGAAGAACATCAGAAGAGCTTATTTTAGTGTCACTCCAGCATTTTTCCCTACAAAGAACATGGCCTTGAAGATAGAACCATGAACAAGGGAAAGAGCAGAAAGAAAAGCTCCCTATTCATTAAGAACCCTTCTCAGATCTCACACATCTAAGGACAGCTTTCTAGCTTCTGTTAGAAAAAGGTTTGGTTCTTCTCTCAACAAATGTACAAATATTATTAAAATTGCTCATAGTTGTTGCTTCTCCAGTTCACACTTTTTCCACTTTGCAGTAAAACAGGCTGCATCTTCAGATATCACTTACAATTTTACCCACTGAGCTTAAACGCCCATGACTTCTTTTCCTTTTACCACACACTATTATCACTAACCTTTAGCCTTCTTTTATTGTATTATACAGGGAATTGAAGAGCAACTGAAAATTTGAATTAAATTTATTAATATAATGGCTGACATAAACTAACTTAGTTTACATGACATAACACACATATAGTTACCTACCTTTCTGGAGTATGTCTACCATCTTCCTACAGATTTCTAAGGAAATTAAGGTGAACTAAAGCTCATGGGGTTTCAGAGTATGGAAGCCCATTCCTTGTAATGTCCACTTATTTTAAACCTCAGTAACAAGCATCTGGATAATACAGAAGTAAAGGTTTGCAATAAAGCCACATTACATTAAAAAAAATCCCATTGTACGAAGTCTATTAATCAGTAAGTGGTAGCAGTCCAGAAAAGTAAGAGAGAAAATTAAACTGCTGTAAATGAAACATAATGGATGTCTGACGATGTCATGTTCCATTAAGTGATTTACCCAGCACACGCTCACTAGCCCTGCAACCTCTGGCATCAATTTCCATAGCAACAAATGGCAATGTTACCAGACAGAGCACATCCAGCTACAAAGAGAACAAGGTCTAACAGTGGATTTTTTTTTTTAAAGTAAAAACAACCCAAAAACAACCATAAAATCCATTATAGCAATACAAGTTTATACTGTACAAGGAACAATCACTTGTTGGACATGCTGGCTTTGTGAAAAAGTTATTGTCTTCATGCCTAATGGCTCATGGTTTGTCTAGTTCTTGTTTATGAGCTGGAAGAAGTAGGCACTGAGAAAAGATCACACTATTAGTCCAAGATGTAGGAAGGCAGCACAGTGCTTTTTGTTCTATTTGGAAAGAGTTAATCATGGAGGAAGATGTATTATGTCACATCACTATTTCTGAATCTGGTACCAATAAACCATTACTGGTTTGTACCAGAAAGTCCACATGATGAAATTCCTGGATCACCCACAGTTCCCCAAAAGTCCACCCGTGACACTGCCATTTCCTACCCCCTGCTGACTTGCACAATCACATCATAGGCAGTCTATCACTAATTCCATATCATATCATATCATATCATATCTTTTGTTCCTGAGTCACACAAGAATGTTTGCTCCAGCTCTGAGGTATGGGAATTTGTCTTTGCTTTATACATGAAGATTATTACTGTTATTTGTCCCAATGGTCCCAAGCTTAGTCCTGATTACAATAAATTAGTGTCTTTCTGCAAATAAAAAGTACATGTGCAATTGCATTGGACCCTTTTTATTATTTATCGTAGCAGTTTTTGAAGACATAAAGGCTCCCATTGTCTAGGAGAACCTCCTAAATAAACAAAACATTTTCATTCTTTGTGAAGTCTCAGGCTATTTTGAGATTTCTTAAGAATATTTGTTGGTTCTTTATTATTACAAACTATATTGTGTTTGTATCTTATCAGATACTACATGAAAGCATTATCTTGGATCTTCCTGCCTGTCTACAAAACCTTCATAATCCGCTGGTATTCTGTTAGCTGCTCTCTGATGTGAGAAGAATTTTTGTAGACCAAAGTGTCTAAACAGACCATACAGTTTTCAAGCATACATACACAAAAGTCCTTTCAACAATAACAACAAACTTCTTTTCAAGATGCCATTCAGAGTAAATCTTCTGACATTTGCTTCCTGACCTTACTTCAGTGATCATGACTGCAGTATCCGGAGATTAACAGGTTCAAAGGAAAACTCTTTGCTTATGGGCAGAGCTTCTGTGGCCAATGCACTCTGGAAAGCTGCAGCAGGCTAACATATTCCCCAAGCTAACACTGAGTTCACTTCAGAAACAGAATAGAATTGTAAATGTCGTAAGATAAATGTTTTAGCAGATATTTACCCTTGATTTAACTTGGCCTATTTGGGTGTTAAAACCTGGAGAGGAGAATAAAGCTGCCAGTTGGAGAAAACTCAGTTGCTGAGGTGCAATGCACAGGGTGTAATCCCACACTGCTTTCTCCAAACAGAGCAAGGGGTAGTTTGAGCGTTAGGGTTTACTGAAGTCACTGAGGAAGATCAAGTCCTCAAAAAACACATGAGATAAAGGTAGATATTTCTGGAGAGTGAGATACTTCTTGCTGACTTTCTGTTTCACAGAGGTGGAACATTTTCTACATCTACTGAGTTATACTCAGAGGATGCAGTTCACATGTGTGATAGAGGAAGTGTTTAGGAATATGGGTATCTCTTAGTGGCTAGCTAGTAAGAGATACCCATGGCCAATCTCCAGGTGACTTCCACTAACATAATTTAGAAGCTAAACTAAATTTGCTTTCAGGGAGATTGATTCACATGCATATAAGTTGCTTTTGTAAAAGGCTTTTAAAAGTCAAGGTTCTTACGTTACCTTAATAGTTTTGTTTCCAACATTTGTAAAAACATGCTTGGCAATTCTGAATCTTATTTCCAGGTCCCCACAGGACATGCTAACTGTCTCAGGTGTGGGACCAAAATAAGCTATTTGTGTTCTGATGCAAGAGATGAAAAATGCTTCATGAAGAAAAATCTTGGGATGACTCCAAAACAGGGGCAGAATAAACTAATGCTGCAGAGGAATAAACACCCCCCCCCCCCAAAAAAAAAAAAACAACAAAACAATCCCTAAAAGCCCCAAAAGCTCTGTATCTTAAACAGAAGAAAAGAAGAAAAGTAGCATAGAGTATCATGTAAATATCATCATGGATATAAACTGGAAACAGACTTTGATTACTGTTCCACTTGGACAACACACACTGGTTGTGGGACAGGTTTATGACATCATGTTACAGAAATCACAAGAAATGACTAAGAAGCTGCCAAAAGTACTGTAACGTGCAATTCATATGTTTTTATATTAAGAAGTACATTTTGCATTTCCTTGCCTTCCGTGTAGGAGCCACAGTTCTGCCTTTCTCTACAGGCAATAAAGATTAACAGTTTTCAGAGTTACTGCTTCAAGTTCATACACTTACTAAGAGAACTGTATTTCAGTAAAATAAGGGAACTTTTGCTACTGGCAGGAAACAAGATATCTGAATTAAATTTTAATTGTTTAGATAACCAAGGTTACCTGCTTTAGCCTAGAAGAGAAAGAGTTTCTTTTAGGAACTGTTGTTTCCTGTTTCCCCAGTGCCAAAACAACAAAAACAAAAAGTCTGTTTTCAAATCTTTCCTTAGCCTATGGAAACCCATCACTATGTAAGCTGTAAAGCAAGTACTATGTACACAGAACATACATACAGAAGAACTTTGTGCTGCAAATGGCACTGTCAGGATACTATTGGTCTGCTGAGTCTAGCCAATGTCCAGAAGATGTCCAGCTATCTTTCACATATATCATTGTGAGAGTTTTTTCTTCAGCTGCCTGAAATTTCTTATGTTTTATCATACTTATTAATAACTTCCTCACTCCTAGTTGATGATGAACAGGAGGAAATCAATTTTAGGCTCAAAAAAATATTTTCCCAAACCCCTCCACATGTGAAATTTTACTGCATCATAGCAACAGCCTTCAAAACTAGTATACGTTGCACTCTTACAGATGACAGTATCTTGTGATTTTCCTGGGAAATGTCATGCTCTAGTTTCAGATGAATCACCATTAGAAAGGAGTCAGTACTAGCCAAAGAAAATAATGTTTTGATTTGTCACAGGTGGAATAAATATCTTCAATTTTGGATATTGCTAATATTGATATTACATGTTTAGCCTTTTTTTTAATGATTTTCCAATTTGAGAGCTTAATCTGATCTGTAGCATTGTCATACTTACACACACGTAAAACTGTGACAATTATTAATGAATTGGGCATCAGGTTTGGCACCTTAGTTCTATTGCCACATTTCACATTCTGTTACTTCTGGCCTTCCGTGTGATATGATGCGCAAATGACATTCACTCGAGTCTGCAGCAAAAGTTGCCTAAAAATCACTACTATTTGTAGTCCACTGCAAATAGTAGAAGCCAGTGATCCTCTTCTCTCGTATCTAGGACAGAAAGGTATCTTTCCAGATGGATCTGAAAAGACGAGACTTTACTTCTGAAGTAGGACTACCACACTCTACCATGGTGAGAGGGTGGGGGGAAGGGAAAATTAAAGAACCATGAGGAATACAGCACCTTATGTGTATTTTCTGTCACAGCATTTGCAAGACTTGCAGTTATGAAACTATTGTAAAAACAAAAGATGGGTTTGGTTTTGCTTTTTTGGTTTTTTTTTCCAAAAAGAGTTCATTGATACAATATAAGCAGCAAAATGGTTAGCTTTTAAAGGGCTCTGAATAACAGTTACAAATCCAGACACTCACCAGGAGAAAAGATGCTTAAATCCGTAAAGAATTCTCACTTGCTGATGAGACTGGTTGCAAGCAGAATGCCACTCCACAGAAGCACGGTTGTCACTTTTATCCCTTTAGCAAACAGAAGATACTGAAAAAAACATAGTTGCATCAAGAGGAATTGTGTGGAGATGTGAATTGACTGTTCAAAAGAAACCAAGAAAGCTTGTTGTATGTTTTATCATTTAGGGAATCAGTGACTTTTTAAACTTCCCACTGTGATGCTATAAACATGCTGCCTCTAATGCTGCCAAAGCTTATTGAAACCCCTGGTAGGTAACTCCACAATGCTCCACACACCATGAAATTCAATTACATTTAAGAAAATTAGGGTTGCGTTTAATTACTTGTGAATACTTTGGATGAGCACATGTTCTGTTTAAGGATGTGGCTTGCAGAGGTCTTGACTTTCAAACTGAATGAATTCACTCACATATTGTGCATTTCTTTTTGAAATTACTTTAACTTCTGAAGATTCCTTGCATTTAAAAAAAAATAGAAAAAGAAAATAAAATCACAGTGTTCTAATAAAGCTGCAGAAAAATAAATAATTAGTCATGTACAGAGCTTGTAAGAAAAAATCTGCAAGACATATATTTCTAGTTTGTTCATACAAAATCCTAGAGAAAAAAAAAACAAAACAAAACAAAACCCACATATCCAACAGGTATACAGTTTTCTTCCTATTTTGTATGGTAACCAAATCAATTTTATAAAAAACATGGAAAAACATTATGATAATTGCTGTTTGGTTTATATATACTGTCCTGGGTTTAGCAGTAGCAGTCAATTTTTCTCATTCTTGGTAGCTGGTGCAGTGCTGTGTTTTGACTTCCAGCCTGGGAACAGTGCTGATAATACCGATGTTTTCAGTTGTTGCTAAGTGATGTTTACCCTGACCAAGGACTTTGTGAGGCTCATGCTCTGCCAGGGAGGAGGGGAAGCCGGGAGGAAGCAGAGACAGGACACCTGACCTAAACTAGCCAAAGAGGTACTCCATACCACAGCACGTCATGCCCAGGGGGGGTAACCGGGAGTTACCCGGGAGAACACGGGCTTCCAGGTGGGACTCGTTTCTTGGCTGGTTGTATTGTATTCTCTTCCCTTGTTATTTTCTCTTATCATTGTTGTCGGTGGTGGTAGTGGTGGTGATTTGTGTTGTACATTGGTTGCTGGACTCTTCTTGTCTCAACCCATGGGAGTTGCACTCATTTGATCCTCCTCCCCGTTCCTCCGGGAGTGGGGAAGGGGAGAGCCCTAGGGGGGAGGACCTTGATTGCTTCCAGCCCGGCACCGCTCACTGGGAGTGAGTGCACAAGCTGTCTGGCTAGGGTTTAAACCATGACATATACACTTTTTTTACTTTATATTAATCCATTCTACTCCCTTCTTTGAGAGGAAGGAGCACAATATTAAATAGGTAAGTTCTCTTGTCCAGTCACAGTTCAGACAACATGTCTTCAGTTAAATATCTATTATGTTTGTTGCTAACAAATTCGGAGTCTTCATGTTGAATGCATATTATATAACTCTGATATCCCTTCAAATTAAATATTATGATGACTATTCCTTACCTACCAGTACTGAGAATAATGGGAAGATACATCTCTTTTAATAATACTCATGCCCTAGCTTTTTCAGTGTGATTTCCCTAGGACATACTGTTTGTAATATTTGTGTTTTCCTATCATTACTTTTTTCCTCTGAAACATAGTTAAGGATCAGTGTTCTATTCAGAGGCCTTCTAAGAACAAGGGTGTTAGACTTACTGCTGATGTACTGAAGTAACTTGCAAATCAGTGATATATAGAGAATTTTGTTGGATTTATCATCTATGTCTCAAAGGCCCACAAGAGTGGAAAGACAAGTCGGACTCACAGCTCTGAATCATATGCCCTCTTCCCTTTAAAGGAAGCCGCAAAATGCAGACATGGTGTCTCAGTATACAGTTATTGCAGGGTCAGCTTTGAAAGTGACTACATTTTTTAATTCTAAGATAGGCTGAAAAAACACACAGGCATGAAGAACTGCTGTGGACAAGTGGTTTTCTTGCTAAATTAATAAGAACAAATAATTCAACTGCTGCAGAAGTAACTAAGCTAAAGGGAAAATATTTTTTCGGCATTAGGGTAAAGCAGGTTTTACTACTGTATTCAGACATGAAATAGAAGAGGGACACAGCGGCAGGGGAGAGGAGGTAGTAGGGAACAGCAAAGTTATAGCACTTCTTAATTGTACAGTGTGGGTTGTTTTTGCTTCATGGGAAGTGAGGCATTACACGTTATGTTTTCAAATTAGGTTTACCAAGTGTAAGAATCTCTAAACAGCTCTCATTTTTATTTAAGAAGCATTTAAGTAGAAAACCAAAGAAATGGGAAAAAAAAGTCAGCTCTTCTAGGGATTTCTCATCTAGCACATGTCATTGTCATCTCTTAAACTGATCACAGTGACACAAATTCACATAGGGTACTGTGTTTATTTTAAACATTGCTTTCGCAATAGCCCAGTTTAGGGAGGCAGAGGAGAAAAGGAAGGAAAAGAAAGACTAAAGAAGACATTTTAACTCTTCTTTTGTCATCAAAATAATAACAATTCTATTGTCTACCTATACGCTTGTAGTACTTGATACCATGCCAAGTCTTCATAATGCCAAATGAAATAATACATTACAAATGGGCTTCAAAAGCCTAGTAAAACACCCTTTAGATATTATTTCCCCAGTTTAGTGAACCCAAATGTAATGTAACTGTAATTTAATACTGTTTGGGAAGCTAACTAATACTGCTGAAATAGGAAAGTTCAACTTGACTCTGCTCTGCCACACTTCCCACTAGGGGGAAGATGGTTATGCAGGAAACACTGTCGCTGTGAAGAAGAGGCATAGGCTTGACCACAGAAGTAAAGAGTACATGAGGTTAAATCTTATGGGAAGACTTACTATTGCTGATATTGCAGTAACAGTACATAATAAAAAAAGGTGAGAGCTTTTCAAATAATGGGGGCAGCTTACAAACAGCTTTCTTTTCAGTTGTCTGTCTTCATTCTTTCTTATTTGATATTTGCAGTTGCAAGGAAAACAACTTATCAAAAGAGCTTATCAACAAGCCTAAGACTGAGCTTATTTGTTTGCATAAACTTTGTAGACCTTTTGTGATGAGCACGCTGTTTCCAAGCAAACTTGACAGGACACAGCCTTCATTTCAGTTCTTGATAATAGCCCAACTTAGGGCATTAATTCTGTACACTGCATTTTCTACAACATTTACTCAGGGGCTTAATAAAACAACCTGGGATATCAGGATAAAAGTTATCTAAGGAAAGAAAAGCCATGATCCTCATAAGGGATTTCAACCATGCCGCTATCTGTCAGAGGGACAACACATACACACTATACACAGTGATTTAAAGTAGGATTTAAGTTTTCATAGAATATAGAAGAATTTGGATTTTCCATGTTAGCAAATTCTATTATATGATCTACATGATATTTTAAGATGAGAACAAGTATGACTCTGGATTGTCTCCTGCTGAGCTAGTTTCTTCTACAGTGTTTTTCCATGTCTCCAGCTATTCATTCAACACCACCAAATAACGTCTAAGAATTTCAAGATTAGTTAGACTAAGGATGACTGGTGTGTGGGTTAGCTTCCTGATCAATTATGATTTAACTAAGGGCTTTGTTCATAAACTATTAATCAGCATTTGGACACCTTACTCACAGCTTTGTTTTTATAAATAGTGTCGAATGATCTTTATTGCCGTTCATTGTTCCCATCTATTCATTTATTTTGTCCATTTTAGAAACTGCCTGAGCTCAGGTTTGAGAAGGTATTAGGAGGCTGCAATCACACTGCAACCCTGCAGATGAGGACTGAAAAGCCACTTGTGCTTAAGATACACTTGATTTCAATATTATGAAGACTAGGATTTCTTGTTCTTCCTACTTCTTTGCTAAAGCTGCTATTTTTAACGTACTTTCAAGTGCCGCAATTGTTTGTGTTGCAACTATTCACTTTTAAAAGTATCCTATAGTGCAACTGCCAAAGGCAGGAAATAGAAAGACTGCAGGCAGGGAATATTATTATTGCTGTAACTTGAAAGACAAGTTTTAGGTGCATTGGCTCTTTCTAGATTACAAATTCCACAGGAAATAGGCTCTGTTGCCTTGAGAGAAGGCTAGTTTCTGCCTAGAAGGCAATTAATACATACCAGGGAGTCTCTGCCTCCATCAGAAGTAGTTTGCCTCCTCCTTGATATTTGTCAGTAAAGGATCTCTTCCACTGGTGGCATCTGCCAGATACCTGTTTTTTAACAGCAGTCAGTAACTTACCCAGGCAAAACAAAGATTTTTGAATCAAACAGAAGCTTGAATTATACCTTCAAATAGTGAGAATTGCACAAAATCATGGAAGGAAATAGAAAGTCCCTCTGACTGCTATTTTAGTGGCAGTAGTTTATGTACAGAAATGTGGAAAGGCTGCATTTGAGTGCTAAGCACCAAATGCGCGCAGTAGGCAGGACCCTGTGTTGACAAAGAATGGAAGAATCAGGACTTTGTAAGAAAAAAATGTGAAATTTAAAGTTTGCAATATTTCTCTCTGGAAAATAGCCTGGCCTACAGTCTTTTGTGGAACTTCACACAGGCGTAAGTAGCTAGATAATCTGCCCTTAGCTAGAGGCACTTGTTTATAGTGTCTGACACAATACAAAAAAAGTGTTAGGAATGTAAATAGTCTAGTTAATGAAAAAAAAAAATCAATCAAACAAAAAAAAAAAGTCAGCATTAATTCCAGCTAAGCCAAACCAACTATGGAGCATTGGAATATCTGGCCAAAAGAGGTAGCTCTTGCCATACTCAGATTAGGCATGCCATAAAAAAAGAAAAAACATTAAAAAAAATGTCTGACTTGTAGTTTAGGAAAGTGTTAGGAAAATCTCAACTATCATTTCAAATGAAGATGGGACTGTATAGTAGCACACGGATGTTGTCCAGGAAACAAGGGACCAGGTTAGGAAAGCTAAGGCCCAGCTACAATTAAACTTGGCTAGGGGTGTTAAGGATAAAAGGAAGGGATTCTACAGATACGTAGTAAATAAAAAACAGACTAGGGAGAATGTAGGCCCCCTCTGGAAGCTCTCGGGAGAACTGGCTACACAGGATTTGGAGAAGGCTGAGGATCTGAATGACTTCTTTGCCTCAGTCTTCACTGGCAAAGGCTCTGACCACACCACCCAAGTCTTGGAAGGTAGATGCAGGGACTGTAAGAATGAAGACCTTGGGCCCACTGTAGGAGAGGATCTGGTTCGAGACCATCTTAAAAACCTGAACTTGCACAAGTCCATGGGTCCTGATGAAATCCATCCGCGGGTCCTGAAGGAGCTGGCGAATGAAGTTGCTAAGCCACTGGCCATCATATTTGAAAAATCATGGCAGTCAGGTGAAGTTCATGATGACTGGAAAAAGGGAAATATAACCCCCATTTTCAAGAAGGGGAAAATGGATGACCCAGGGGATTACAGACCAGTCAGTCTCACCTCTGTGCCTGGCAAAATCTTGGAGCAGATTCTCCTGGAAAGCATGCTAAGGCACATGAAAATCAACAAGGTGCTTGGTGACAGCCAGCATGGCTTCACTAAGGGGAAATCCTGCCTGACTGATTTGGTGGCCTCCTATGATGGGGCTACAAAACTGATGGACAGGGGTAGAGCAGTTGATGTCATCTACCTGGACTTGTGCAAAGCATTCAACGCTGTCCCACACGACATCTTTGTCTCTAAATTGGAGAGACATCAATTTGATGGATGAACCACTTGGTGGAAAAAGAGCTGGCTGGATGGCAGCACGCAGAGTTGTGGTCAATGGCTCAATATCCAGCTGGAGACCAGTAACGACTGGTGTCCCAGTGTTGGGACCAGTCTTGCTCAACATCTTTGTCGGGGACATGGACAGTGGGATTGAGTGCACCCTCAGGAGGTTTGCCGATGACACCAAGCTGTGTGGTTCGGTCGATACACTGGAGGGAAGGAATGCCATTCAGAGGGACCTTGACACACTTGTGAGGTGGGCTGATGCCAACCTCATGAAGTTTAACCATGCAAAGTGCAAGGTCCTACACCTGGGTCGGAGCAATCCTAGGCACAGCTACAGGTTGGGCAGAGAAGAGATTCAGAGCAGCCCTGCAAAGAAGGACTTGGGGGTGTTGGTTGATGAGAAAATGAACATGAGCTGGCTTCAGTGTGTGCTCGCAGCCCAGAAAGTCAACCGTATCTTGAGCTACATTAAAAGGAGCGTGACCAGCAGGTCGAAGGAGATGATCCTGCCCCTCTACTCTGCTCTTGTGAGACCTCACCTGGAGTATTGTGTGCACTTCTGGTGTCCTCAACATAAGAAGAACATGGAGCTGTTGGAGCAAGTCCAGATGAGGACTATGAGGATGATCAAGGCACTGGAGCACCTCCCGTAAGAAGACAGGCTGAGAAAGCTGGGGCTGTTCAGCCTGAAGAAGAGAAGGCTGTGTAGAGACCTCATAGCAGCCTTCCAGTATCTGAAGGGGTGCTATAGGGATACCGGGGAGGTGTCCTTCATAAGGGACTTTAGTGACAGGAAAAGGGGTAACAGGTTAAAACTTAAACAGGGGAAGTTTAGGTTGGATATAGGGAAAAAATTCTTTTACTGTTAGGGTGGTGAGGCACTGGAATGGCTTGCCCATGGAGGTTGTGAATGCTCCATCCCTGGCCATGTTCAAGACCAGGTTGGAGGAAGCCTTGGGTGATATGGTTTAGTGTGAGTTGTCCCTGCCCATGGCAGGGGATTAGGAACTAGATGATCTTAAGGTCCTTTCCAACCCTAAACATTCTATGATTCCATGAAGATGAAGCTGGTTAGCTAGATGAGTATATAAATGCCTGCATTTGCCCTTTACTGGACTTTCACATTAGGTTGTGACTTGCACTTCTGAACAGATAGGTTGCTGTGAAACTGGATTGTATAATTTAGCACAATCAAACTAGCGTTGGTTTTGTTGTTTCCAGATTTAAAGGATCTAAGTTCATTAAAAACGTTTTTCATGTTGCAACATCTTCAAAATAGTAAAAAAAAAAGTGTAGAGCTTTATAAAAGCTTTGTAACTGACTTTTAACAAAAGTCAGGCTTTTGAGGGTTTTAAAAACCCCAACGCGTTTGGTACAATACTATACCATTTGCCTGAAGCCTTGTCATGATTTATTTTGGAAGTAAGTCTGATGGTAGGTCTGTCAATCAGTTTTTGTTTCCAAAATCTTGTTATATTTCATTTCTTGTCAGCATCAGAAAAAAAAGTTGATAATGACTTCCCCTTTGGTTTATAAGTTTTCAGTACAGTTATAAACAGACTTGCATTCTGATCTAAACTGTGATGAGGAAGTGTTTGAACCTTGTGCTGGAAGCATGAAGAGCCTCATGAAACAAACAGAACATGTTCTGTTCAGAAGATAAAGCTGGAAGAGGTGTTCCTGGAATATAACATTTTGGGTGAGATCATAAAGGCCTACTTTAGTCCATTTATTGCAGGTATGATATTATACTGTCTTTTCTGAGACTGCCGTAGGCTTTTGCAATATATTTGCTATAGAAAGCAGAGTTATTCAGATTTCTTTTCCTCCTATTAAAGGAATAAGATCATGTAATAAAAATGTAAGCCCTTGTTCTAATATTCATCTTCAGTATGGGTAGGACTCAACAAAACCCCAAATCCCCCTAGTTTTCATACATCAAATACAGTTATTTATAGGTAAGTAATGAGAGTAAAAGTAATTTTTTAAATTAAAAAAATAAAAATAATGGAGGTGTCAAAAAACATATAACATTAATATTAGTGAGAGGACAATTGCTTTGATTGACACAAAGGAGACAGAATAAACACCTGGGTGAGAAGGGGCAGGGGGGAGGGGCTGATATCCCTTGAGCCACTTCAAGTGGAGATTGAAGTCGAGTTACCATAGCTGAGGCTTGTGATAGGCTCAAACGCTATACGGAGTGAACAGTAGTGGGAATTCACAGATAACCCTTTGACAACAATATAGCCTGAAAAGCTATCCTTCCCAAATAAACTTCTTAGGAGTCACAGTGATATTGAAGCACCTTATATCCATAGCTTCATTTTGACAGGGAGGGTTGTTAAACATTCATCAGACCTAGAGATTAGAGTCCATAGTCATAAGGCTGTTTTCATTTTCGGTGCTATTGGAAATTTTAGAGGTATGTATCAAGTACAATAAAAGTATCAAGTTGACAGATATGTGAAATGTCTTTATAATAAGGGTGACTACAGAATCCAAGGGCTTTTCCCTAAGGAGAGGACTATGCATGATACCCTGTTGCTCTAGAGAGATTGGCTGATATTTTTCACATATGCAGCTTCTAGAAAATGCATCAGGAGAAAAAACACATAACTGAAGCAAGAATGTGAACATTTTTCTTATATGTTTATTTCCTTCACTTACCTATTTTGTTTTGCCGAGTTCTAAGAGGTGGAAAGAAATTAACTGCTTATCTGCCTTCCGTACTGGGAGTGAATAAATGACTTGCACAATGGACACTGTTGTGCAGATTTGTTGAGAGGGAGGGATGGGGGCTAGGCAGCTGCATATTATAGCTGGAGGTTAAAGCTGAAACTCAGTGGCCCTATTGGTCTTTGAGTTCCATGTGGCAATGGGAAATGTAGTCATGGTGATGCTATTTTCTTATGTTCTCTTAACTTAAAAGCTCTCTTGCTTTTCATGAACTGCAGAATTCTTAATTTTGGGTAGCACGTCCCACAACCTTCAACATACTAAGGTTGTTTGTCTTAATGTATCTTTCTCCTTTATTTTGTCACTGTTAAATATATGCCAGTATTATCATCCCATAATAATGATAATCATAAAATCATGCAAACTTAGAGTAATGTGGTTTATTAATAGGGTCTTCTGAGTTGCAGTGACATCGGTAGTACAATCCAGATACTAAATCAAAATGGAACTCTGTGCCAGTAAACGATTCCAACATTTACACCTCATTTATTTTGTAGGGCAATGGACTGTTGTTTCCAAAGTATAATAGGAAAGGTTTAGTGAAAGTTAAGACTTAGTAGAGTAAGGAAAAGAACACATGCAACAGTAATAGCTGTTGACAGAACAACCACTTCATAAAAGCTACAATATGTATCTGTCAAATTTAAAGAAAAAAAAAAGTATCTGAGAAGTCATTCTAAGAAAACATGCATATGATAGGACAAACTGGCTGAAAAATGTCAGAGGAACACAGGCAGTAACCATGAAAGCAGCTCCAAAGGGTATGAGAGGGTGTTACTCCCTCAGCATCTGAAATGGCATACTACATGTAAAGCAGTTGCAAATATTTTCTTCTTTATTTGAAGTATTTGTACTAGGAAAAAACCCAACCGACCAATCAATCAAGCAAACTAACAAACAAGCAAAACCCACTACGTTTTTTTCCACTGTAGTATAAGCATGATTTAGTTCGGAGCCTAATATCACCATGTAACTCTACCATATAGAAATAGAAATGGAAATCAGGGTTGGAACTAGGTGACCTTAAGGTTCTTTCCAACCCTAACCATTCTGTGATTCTATGAATTGTATGGAAGAGACTTAAAGGGTGCTTTGGAATATGACAGTTATCTATCAACCCTGACTTAAACAGACTTTCCAGAATGAAGTAGTATAGCTTTATATAGTCAGAAAGAGACATCTAATACTCATATGATATGTGTGGTATGCTCACTAATGAGAAGTGCAGACATGGCTGTGTTCAAATGCTAAGAACAGTGGTTACTTCACCTGGAGAATTCTATAGTACAGAAATCAAAATTCTTGCAAGAGGTTTTGGCTCAAAACAGATTTGACATCAATTTTGAGCCTGAAAAATAAAATAAGCTGTTTATAGCTTTTTTGAATAATAGGTTCTTTGACTACACTTACTGATTTCTTTTTTTCCTCACATAATTAAAGTAACAAATTACAATATATACAATCAGCTTATTGGATTTTTAGAAAACATGAGATCAGAACTGCAAAAACAAAATCAGGCAGTGTAAAATACCATATTTGTCATCTTCATCATCTTATTTCTTAATGTCAGCTATGCACCTGTCACCTGTGATGTACCACCTGGACGGTTTCAATTAATTTTTCTATCATTATGGTGAAGTGTTCACATGCACCTGTTGAAATATTTATCAAGTTCCTGGAAAAATGTGCCTGCTAAAGTTTATGTAAGAGATGAGAAAGAGTTCTGCACAATAAATGCATGTGGGTGTAGACACACACAAAGCAACCTATTGTGATATGATTAAAATGAAACATTTCATTAAGTTTTTAATGAATTTAGACTTTGCCTAGTTTTCAAAGAACTATGGGGAGAAAAAAGTTATCATATTAACTTCCTTTGATTATTCTTTACTAAAAATTACAAAGGCTGTGTGGGACTTCACAACAAAAGCATCTCGTGGAGCTACAGCAAAAAGAAATCTAGGGCGCAGCCAATACATCTAGACAGAAAAGATGACCTGATTTTCTCTACTACATGACAGTGATTAACATAATGAGCTCTTCAGAAAGGAAACACACAGTGCGCTATAAAACTGAAATTATATATGGAGTGAAAATCACACAGAGGCCTGCAGTACAAAATGCCCAGAATGCTGAAGTCCTCTTTCTTCTCTAGGAGATTAGGACCTCTAGCACCAGTTTCAGCATTCAGTCCACAGATTAATTCATGTCACAAAAGGATAAGTTAGGGAGATGGAGCATCAGATTATGTGAATTTAATATAAAACAGTTACTCTGGGACTGTGCTCATGGTGAAGAGTTAATGTTCTGTGTTGAAATCTTTTAGACATGAAGCAAAGGAGGGCATTTTGCTGTTTGTGAAGGCAAATGCTGGAGCAACTCTTGGGGCATATGCTACTTCTTGTTATGTAGTAGGGACAGAATTCAACCTACAGGCATCAGAGAATACAGATATTTCAAATTTCTTCACGCAGACATTTTCTGTGAAAAACACAGATAGGAGTCTGGAGCCAGTAAACCCAGAAAAACTACCCAGATTTACTCTGGCGTACTGAAAGCAGGAATATCATCTAGTTTAAGACCTTTTCCACAAATACCCAGACAGACTCACACAGTAGTACTGTACCCAGACGGTACTACAATAGTTGTCCTTTATGACTCTATGTGTGTCTAAAGCATTGCTGCATTACAGTTATTCTGAGCAAGAAATGGCATCTAGCATCAACTGCCAAAAGCTGCTCTCTCATGATATCTGGCCAGAATCAGTGTATAAAGGGAAGATAACTTTTCTAGTTATAATCCTTGGTCTGCTTTTTGTCAGAGGTGTTCTACTCTATAACTTAAGAGACATCCTTTCCAACTTCTGTGTGGTGTAACAGTCACCAGCAGCAAGCAAGAAGAAAGCAAACTAGAAGCAACTAATAGTCTGAGCTCTGTATCCTCATTGAGAGAGTTCTAAGTGAGCAAGATGCAAGCTAGTTGCAAGTTTGAGGGCTTTTCATAGGCAAAGTTTTGCTTGACTCTTATTTGAGCATGTGCATCTTGGGGCAGAGTGCAGAAGCTCAAGGAGAGCAAAACTACTCCTAAGATTCTTATAGTAAGCAGCTTAGAATTTCAAAGAGAAACTTTGAAGGAGCTAGGTTTTGTTAATCTTCTCCCACTGTGCTACTTCAGAAAAGTGAGCTGAGAAAAGGACTCATGATTCACCCTGAACTCTTCAAAAGCAAGTACTCTTTCCTCCACCCCACAGTTAACTCAAAACTCCTGCTTTGAGGACAGTTCCGCAGTACTCATGAAAATATGCTTTTACTTGTTATAAGAAAGAGATCATTGGCACAATGGGTGTAATAATTTTTAGTTTAAACCCATGGATAAGCATGAAGGAACAGAGGTGTCATTTAAAGATTAGAAATAGCTTGATTGTTAAGTCCTACTTTCAATTAATCTAATCTTTCTACTTCATAGATGGCATTGCATTCTGGGAAATAAAGTTTTTTAACACCTTGTTGTTTGTCAACTGGCCTTTGCAGAAACCTTTTCTTTGGAACTTTGCTAACAGTGGGTAAAGCAAATATAAGAGATCTTGGACATTTGGAAGTATAAGGCAATAGTAACTAACACCTACATTTAACAAGTGTTTGAAAAATGTGTTCTTGATAATCTCACACAAATGAGAAGGGTTCTAGGGTGGAGAACAGAAAATAACATTATTCTGGGAGTAGCAACAGTATTGGAAGAAACAAATAAATTATACAAACTAGCTTATGTTTGCTGGTAGGGAGGTGTGATGGTCAAGAGACACTTTTGTGTGTGTGCCTCAAAACAACTCAAAAGGTAGAAGGAACGGACAGCTCGTTCTCTCTTGAGCAAACTGCAGGGGGGGTCAGAGCAGGGATCCTGCTTTACCAAGGTGGGGGATGGTTTCCTATGTTGTCTGCCCTGACCCAGTGAAGATCAACTGCCCGGGAAACAACCTGACTGGAGACAGTGGCACAGACACTGCAGCACCTACTTTGGATCCTTTATAAGAGCAAGGACTTGCCCAGACTTTTGTTCCTCCTGACGTAACCTTTAGGGAAGTTTACAATAAAACTGTTTCAGTTTTCAACCTCTGGAGGGCCTGTGATTTCCCCAGGAAAACCGCTCAGTGTCTGATAAAATATTATCTCCCCCCACATCTGCTGGGTAGGATGAGACGGTGGGAAGTACTATTATTTGTGAATAGGTGAGCAGGTGCCTAATATGTATGAGGCTTGAATTACCAAGATCTTCAAAGCAGTGCAAGTTCTCTCTTCTTGCAGACTTTTATCCATCACTTAGCTGAGATGGACTGTGTGGTTTATTATTTATTTGGAGCTGATTTATACATTTACTGTGTTCATGAGATTTTGTTTGGTTGCTGACATACCTGAAAAAAAGGCAATGATCTACTGTTTTCACATAAGTATAACTAATAATTAGAATAAGAGTAACAAAACAAACAAAAAAAAACCCCAAACAAACAAAAACAAAATAAAAAAAAGAAAAAAAAAACACCAAAAAAAAAAAGAAAGAAAAGCCCAGCTAATGAACACAAATTAAAATGAAGCCATAACATTTCTGGTTCATCAGTTACTTAATTAGATGATTAAAATGGTAAAGTGCTTTCCCCTTTCTCTTGAGAATAAAAGTCCAGTCTACTGGTATCTGTTATTTACAAAAGGGATGCTGTTTGGGTTTTTGTTATGTTTAAAACCAACCAAAAAAAAAAGCCCAACAACAATACAAACCCCTAAAAAAAAAAACCCTAAACCAACAATCCACAAACAGGATTATACACAAAATGTATAATTTTGTGCTATGAGTAAAAAGTGTTTAAAACTTTAACACTAATCACCAGGATTGACTTTAGAGATGCCAGAAGCAGCAAGCTTCAGCTGGTGTTTTAGGTACAAGTGCTCCAGTCTCATTTTTACATCTTTATTTTAACAGCCTTTTGCTTGTTTGCTAACTAGCATTATCTAATATGAAGACTTACCTTTGTATTGATCTAAACAAGGAGAAAACCAAGTATACTCATTGTTCAGGTTATAGTACTGTTGGGTACAAAATAAACCTGAATTCTGAGGGCAAGGAATTTAAAGAATAAATTCTTAATTATTTTTCTGACTTCAAATTTGAAATACACAACCATATCATTTTAATTAAGGATACCTTTCAGTGCATTTTTTGTGACATTAGATCTTTTAGTTACTGAAGTTTTGGGTATGGGGAAATGGGTTCAATAGAATTTAATAAAATAGAAAAATAGGTTTTAATATGTTTTTACAAGACTACGCAATATGCAGAACAAGATGCATTGGAACTACTCCCTAATAAAATGCTATATGATTAAGAAAAATCTTTACAGGCAATATTTACAAAATATACGTGTGAATACTAAAACACCAACTCTGAGAGCTTTGAAGATAATCGGATATTTAGTAAAATGTTCATTTGTACTTTGAGACAGTTTCTTTAAGAATCTAATGCAGTCTCTAGTAAGCAATACTAGGGAGTGCTGTGTAAGAAAAATAAGTTCTTTGGGTATCCTGCGAGTGACTAGTAGAGAAATACTCTTAATTTTGTGTTTTTGCTCAAATAAAGGTGCTGAAAACTTGGAAGATACAGAGAAGAGACATGAGTTCACACAGAAGAAAAAAAGAGCTTAAACTGCATTTATTTTATTTTTCTGAGAGAGTGCTGCAGGGTTATCAGTCTACACATAGCTCAATGTGAACGGATAGAACCTTTCTTTAGATAGTCGATAAAATATAGTAAGGTCCCATGTTTAGAAGTTGAAGTTAGACTATCACAGAGTAGAACTAAAACATAAATATGATGAAATATGTTTTATCTACAAATTATTTATTGAATGTCATTTTGGTGAATTCTCCATCATTAGAATTCTTGAGTTGAAGATAGGATATTCCTCTGCTATATAGTATTTAGTCCAAGAGGAATTATTTCTATTAGAAAAACTTTACTGTTTATCTGTGTATTAAAGCAATATTAATAGTTTCTCACAGCCATCTAAAGTGAAAGACAGCTCCTGAAACAGGACCAGCACTTACTGAGTCCAATTAACCTTAAATAAATCCATATCAATGTTTATAAATAATCTTGCTGATTAACATTGTGTGACTTTTTTGTACTGTCCTGGTCAGCTTTTTTGTGTTATGCTGATGCTAAGAACAGAGAGGAAGATAGAAAAAGAAAAGTAGTCAGGATTTCTTGTGCACACATTTTAAATTTTCATAAAAATTTATAGGAACAAAGCAGACTAGTGTTTGTTATCTAGAAGGATGCTCTTCACATAGATAGAGGTCGTGTGTGGATTTAGTAATTAAATCTGCTTTGGCACTTGGGTATAAAAATACCCTAAACACAGACACATAGAACAAAGCCTTTAGGTGCACTTTTCTGTGTTAAAAGCTCTATTAGAGTGCTTCTCAAGTGTGTTATTAAGAAGAAAAAATAAATTACAGAAGAGCTTTCTGATTAAAAAGTTATTATGCCGGGTCTTCTGAAAAGATTTGGGTGGATTATTTTGCAAAACTAGACAATTTCCAAGGAGCAGTTATCACAGTGGGGAAAGCTGTAACTTGTAACTATAATAAAATCTCTACAGGCATGATAAGTTTATCTGTTACTGGACCAATTGTGACTTCATGGTCTGAAGCACTATGAATTTGTCAGTTCTGTTCAGTTGTTTCCAGCAAAGTGAATCAATCACATTGTGTTATTTAAAAACAAACAAACAAGAAAAAACATTTTAAATTAAAGCTACGTGACATTGAGTGTCACGAAGATGGAGCCAGGCTCTACTCAGTGGCAAACAATGATAGGACAAGGGGTAATGGGTACAAACTGGAACACAAGAGGTTCCACTTAAACTTGAGAAGAAACTTCTTCTCAGTGAGGGTGCCGGAACACTGGAACAGGCTGCCCAGGGAGGTTGTGGAGTCTCCTTCCCTGGAGACATTCAAAACCCTCCTGGACACATTCCTGTGTAACATTATCTAGGTGTTCCTGCTCCGGCAGGGGGATTGGACTAGATGATCTTTCAAGGTCCCTTCCAATCTCTAGCATACTGTGATACTGTGAAAAAAAAGGAACAAAAAATTTCCCCCTCCTCCCCCCACCCTCCAAAACGCCAAATGAAAAGGTTTTAAATCAGATTGTATACTGACTTCAGGCAATCGGTCCTTGTCCAGAGCAATTTTCCTATCTGTTGATAGATCCTTGATGTAATATTCACAATCCATTTGTGGCTAGTCACAGCTCATTAACCATCTGTTCCTCTATTAAACAACTTTCCTTTTACAATGTAAGTATTCAATTTTAATAAACTTTATCTGGTGAGCATTTAACTCATACATAATAAGGATCTGTTTCAAATGTGCTCCCTGTGTCATATAAAAGTAATAACTTTTTTGATAGGCTTCTTTGGATATAAAGGGAAAGCCACTATGAAAACAGTTTGAAAATCTGAACATATATAAAATACAGATTGTTGTAAATAAGTATTTTTTCTTTAAAGTGTGATATAAACCACAAGTTTTACATGCTGAAATCTGTGCCTAATACCACATGAATAGAAAGTGAGCTGTAGAGCGTAGCTTTAGTTTCATAGATTACACTGTACAGCAAATGTAAGATCTGCTAACCGCAGTATTTATAAAACATTTCAAACATGAGGTATAGATGTCTAGCGTGTTTTTACAAATCCATTTAACTGTCTTGTTTAAGATGATTTGGCAAACATAATGAAAAGTATCAGCCAACAGCCATGAAATTATATCTGTGAAGTTTAAAAAGCATAGCATGCAAGAGACAGAAAATAACAGAATTAAGATTGCCAGAGTGATCTTAAGTTTCAGTGGACATTATGATAATTTTTAGTTATCTAATCATACTTTAATTCTGCCAAATTTCTGAATGAGACAGAACTCCCACAGAAATTCACTTTATGCCAGCCTGTAAGATTATGGATTACTCGGACTTGTAGTATTTGAATTTTCCAGTAGCAAAAAATTACTAGTTTTCTGCTTTGGCAAACTTTTTTTTTTTTTAATTTAGTTATATAGACTAACAATAGAACTCACTTAAGTTATGAAGACTGAATATCCTACATGTAATTTGAAATTGAAGTTAACAGAAACTCACCAGCTGTGCTCAGTTTGTGGGGAGCTCTGTCACTTTAGACCAGTCTCTTTTTTTTTTTTTTTTCCCCAGTCTCTTTTTTTTTTTTTTAACTGAATTCTTCATCTAATTACCAGTCATCTTGGAAAACATAGTGTTTATCCTAATCTTTTATTCTTTTGTGTTTTGGTTTCCTTTTTTTTTGTTCCCACTTACTGTATTTCTTTGTTGTTCATGTCTTTCACTTAGTCTCTTGTTTAAAGATGTTCTCCTGCAGCTTCCATTACAGTTAGTCTGGTTGGCATAAATCTGAAAGTTGTCTCCACCCCACGAAAATCTTTGATTTCCTATTTTTATTTTTTTTTAACTCTATTTTAAATCCTACAGGAAAAAGTAAGGCTATAGAGATAAACATCTTGCTATTGTGTTATAAACTGATAAGATTTAGACCAATGAAGTCTACTGTAAACTTTTTTTTTTTTAAGTAAAACAATATCTAAAAGGATTGCTATTCTGAACATACATGTATCTTTAAAATGTTCTTTTGAAACAACAGAAAAAAAACTTTCTGTAGAATAAAATTTAGAAGCTTATGTGTTTAGAACTGAAAACATAGTGACCTTGTGTTTTCAATACTTGGACACATCCAGAAAAAGATGTTCCTACAGCAAATTTTTCTGAATAAATTAATCTCCTTCCACTTCCCTTGTCACATGGGCTTCACCCATCTGTAACTTCTGAATTCGTGTATCCAGTCTGACTGAAACTGAATAAAGGATAAAGGCCTCAAAGACTTAAGTTCTACATATTTGATTAAATTAAAGGGCTGGCAGAGAAGGGGAGCCTCCATAAAGATGTTGCTATAGGAGCTTAGTGTTTATTAAAAATTAAATTATACAGAATTTTAGCCTTATGCAACTAAGGAAGCCAATCTTCATTTGTTTGCGTTGTGGAATTACTAGGTTGATTCTGTTTTTATTTTTTTATGTATTTATTTATTGTTGTTGGCAGTTGAAGTACCTTCAGGGAGTCATATCATGGGAATCAGATGGAATTTGAAGGAGCTATGCTCTCAGCTGTGAGACCATTTAATGGTTTAGAGTCTTTAGGTTCTTAAATTGTATGTGTTTGTATCAAGATGTATAAGTGAACTTTCAGCACAAATTCTTAGTAGTTTAACGCTGAATTTTATTTTTTTTTAATTTCCTATAGGATACCATCAGTGAGACACTGGTATAGTCTGATTTGAAGGTTTGATAGCAGTCAGAAAATTCTGGGTTGATAATACTCAAAGAAAACAAAAATACACTGGGAAAAGTACCATATGTGTCCAGATTCCAGAAATCATTCTCTCCTTCCATTGTTCCTGACTCCACTGAATTGTGCTTTTTAGTTTATTAGCATCTTGTGTCAGCCGCTTCGTCTTTCATAGATATATATATATATATATATATATATATATATTTGTGAATTTAAACATTCTTCTTCCCAACTGGCTGCTCTGGTAATCTTCAGCTCTCTATTTTGGTGACCAAGAATTTAATACCAGTTTCTCACTGAAAGAAAAAATATGTCGCTAATGAAGTTTAAAGATGTGATTCTAATTTCAGCTTTGTTTATTTTCAACACTTTATTTAAAACAAAAAGGAAAAAAGTTATTGCCTCTCAGCTATGTTTAGGTCAAGCCAATACGTGCAGAAGTAGCATAATAAAAATGAGAAATACTGCAAAAAAATTCAGGCAGTAGAATGAGTTTGGATGACCTACAGAGTACCCTCTAAGCTCTCTTTTTCTATTACTTTAGATTTCTTTCCACCACTTCAAAGAGGGGGGGAAAGCTAAAAATTGGAAGAACAGAGAGCATACAGAATCTGGCCTGCTTTCAACCTCTGTAGATGTATACATGTTTCTGTTTTCCTAGGCCTATAAAAGGGGTTGGGAAAACTCTGCATTGTAGCTGGGCTGGACAAGCAGTTTGGAAACATAACCCAAACCTGTAATTGGAGTACTCTGTATTTGGAAAAAATAAAAAAGTCCATAGCAGATACTGAAGCCCACTTCCCAGATAGATTTTGGTTTAGAAGAAAGATATTATACCATAAAGACATAGAAATATGTTCTAGTACCAGTTAGAAAGTATGCTGGTTCCAGACTAAATATAGTTATGTCAAACTAAAATGTCAAATACATAAGGTTTGGGTTTTTTTGTTTGTTTGGTTGGTTGGCTTGCTTTTTTTTATAATAAGTTTATTCAAAAATAGGCCTTGGCAGAAAAATATTTTAGACTGCTCGCTTAAAACTAGCTATGTGGACATGTACGTACCAATGTCAGGAACGGGACATCACAGAATCACAGAATCGTAGAATCGTAGAATCATAGAATAGTTAGGGTTGGAAAGGACCTTAAGATCATCTACTTCCAACCCCCTGCTATGGGCAGGGACACCTCACAGTAAACCATCTCACCCAAGGCTCTGTCCACCCTGGCCTTGAACACCACCAGGAATGGAAGCATTCGCAGCTTCCCTGAGCAACCCATTCCAGTGTCTCACCACCCTAACAGGAAAGAATTTCCTTCTTATATCCAACCTAAACTTCCCCTGTTTAAGTTTGAAGCTGTTACCCCTTGTCCTGTCACTACAGTCCCTAACGAAGAGTCCCTCCCCAGCATCCCTGTAGCCCCCCTTCAGATACTGGAAGGCTGCTACGAGGTCTCCACGCAGCCTTCTCCTCTCCAGGCTGAACAGACCCAACTTTCTGTAGCCAATCTTCATACGGGAGGGGCTCCACTGACCTGACCATCCTCATGGCCCTCCTCTGGACTTGTTCCAACAGCTCCATGTCCTTTTATGTTGAGGACACCAGAACTGCACACAACACTCCAAGTGAGGTCTCACAAGACCAGAGTAGAGGGGCAGGTCATCCCCTTTGACCTGCTGGTCACGCTGCTTGCACTTGTCATGGCTGAATTTCGTAAAGTTAGCATTAGCCCACCTCACAAGTGTGTCAAAGTCCCTCTGGATGGCATTCCTTCCCTCCAGTGTATCAACTGAACCACACAGCTTTGTGTCATCGACAAACCTCCTGAGCGTGCACTCAATCCCACTGTCCATGTCCCCGACAAAGACGTTAAACAAGACCGGTCCCAGCACCGATCCCTGAGGGACACCACTCGTTACTGGTCTCTAGATGGACATTGAGCCATTGACCACAACTCTTTGCGTGCGGCCATCCGACCAGTTATCTACCGAGTGGTCCATCCATCAAATTGATGTCTCTCCAATTTAGAGACAAGGATGTCATGAGGGACAGTGTTGAATGCTTTACACAAGTCCAGGTAGACGACATCAACTGCTCTACCCCTGTCCATCAGTTCTGTAGCCCCAGCATAGAAGGCCACCAAATTGGTGAGGCAGGATTTCCCTTTAGTGAAGCCATGCTGGCTGTCACCAAGCACCTTGCTGTTTTTCATGTGCCTTAGCATGCTTTCCAGGAGAATCTGCTCCAAGATTTTGCCAGGCACAGAGGTGAGACTGACTGGTCTGTAATCCCCTGGGTCATCCATTTTCTCCTTCTTGAAAATGGGGGTTATATTTCCCTTTTTCCAGTCATCATGAACTTCACCTGACTGTTATGATTTTTCAAATATGATGGCCAGTGGCTTAGGAACTTCATTTGCCAGCTCCTTCATTACCCACGGATGGATTTCATCAGGTCCCATGCATTTGTGTATGTTCAGGTTTTTAAGATGGCCTCGAACCAGATCCTCTCCTACAGTGGGCCCAAGGTCTTCATTCTCACAGTCCCTGTATCTACCTTCCAAGACTTGGGTGGTGTGGTCAGAGACTTTGACAGTGAAGACCGAGGCAAAGAAGTCATTCAGAACCTCAGCATTCTCCAAATCCTGTGTAGCCAGCTCTCCTGATAGCTTCCAGAGGGGGCCTACATTGTCCCTAGTCTGTCTTTTGTTTGCAATGTAACTATAGAATCCCTTCCTGTTATCTTTCACATCCCTAGGCCCGTTTAATTCTAATTGGGCCTTAGCTTTCCTAACCTGGTCCCTAGCTTCCCGGACGACATCTCTGTATTCTTTCTAGACTGCCTGTCCTTGCTTCCACCTTTCATAAGCCTCATTTTTTCTCTCGAAGTTTCCTGTGCTTCTCCTTATCCATCCAAGGAGGTCTCCTGGCCCTCCTGCTGCACTTCCTTTTAGTTGGGATGCAACAGTCCTGAGCTTGTAGCAGATGATCCTTGATATTCAACCAACAGTCTTGGGCCCCCCTGCCCTCTAGGGCTATATCTTGAACATTAAATGGAAAAATGACATGAACCAAATCAAGTTTCTCTTCAGGTAATATAGACTTAAACTTTTGCCGTCTTCTTGCTTTCAGAGTTGCCCATTCACTTAAGAGAGTATGATCAAAAAGTTCCCTCATCCTGAACGTAATTACTATTCATCTCATATGGTACTCAGGGCCTCGGCTGGTGTAAATTGGCTTTGCTTCATTGAATTAATTGAAACTGTGTCAGTTTTCCATGGCTGGCAATGTGGGCATTTTAACTTACAGAATAGTTAATTTCAAAGAGTTCTTCAATCACAAGTTTTAAGGAAGAATTAATCTTTCATCTGAATGTTGCCGTAACTTCAACCTTGGCTGTCCTTCCCCTAAGCTCTATAGGCAATATCAATCTCGTAATACAGCAGCCATCTTTTATTTCTTTATATAGCTGTTAAATCCTGTACTTAACAACTAAAGGGAGAAGGGTTTTTTGTTTTTTTTTTTTCTTAATTTATAGTTCTTATTTATAAAGTGGAGGTGTTTTTGTTTTTTTTAAGGTTGCTTATTAGACCTTCCTGGGGAGCTGCTATAGTAACACAATGCAATAATTGAACCTTAAAGGTGATGTTTCATGTTGAAAGATCATGAATACAAAGAGAGAGTTTAGAAGTCATCTTACTAAATCATTTAAGGTATGTTTAAGAAGGGACATTAGAAGTGGCAAAACTACTCTTTAGGGTTGGGTTGTTTTTTTTTATGTTATATTTAAACAAAATTTGCAACATAAAGTCATGTTCAGTCTTTTTTTCCTCTCAGCTGTTCAAGCGAAAAGGAACACAAATATTCCTGGGCCCCTATACAGATTTTTAAGTTTACATTTAATCCTAATTTGACTCCTCAAGAATGAAGTCTGCATTCTCTGAAAGTGCTGCCAGTCCAAAGGGCTGCGCTTCCATTCAGAAATTTGCAGTCACTCACTTGGGCATAAGATCATGAAAGAAAACTTTGTTGCATACAGTTATGTTCAGAAATATTTTGACTACAGCATAGCTGGTATCAGTGAGAAGTCTTGAGCATCAGTTATGCCCCAAATAGGACAGAGATGAACTGAGAAAGTATATCTTTTCTATGTTTGATTTCTAAGGGTTGCACTGTGTATTATCATCAATATCAAAACTAGATAATGGGATAATGACAAATTTCACTGTCAGCTATTTTCATGTCACTTGAATTATTGTCATCTATACAGCTAGGTAAATTTCTTTCATAGTAAGAAATTTGTGTGCAAACCTTTAATTGATCTATTTCCATATTCTTCAGCATATAGCAGTACCCAGCAATACCAAAGCATGTAAAGGCAACTGTGTTCCTTACCTTTATACTCTCTGACAGGAACTGTGTTTTTTCTCATGCTGTACTGTGTCTGCTTGTATAACAGTGTCCCTGTAGCAACAGTCTTAATGCTTACTGGTGACAGCAAAAGTGTGATATTCTTTAATGTTTTACATTGCATGTTCAGTTTTGCATGTGATATCTGCATATTTGCCTGGTGAATTAAATTAGTTATGTACATAATTAGTTCATGAATTCTACCTGGTTTTAGTTGAGGTTCTGGTTAAAAACATTCCTGAGAACTTAACAGAAATGACAAAAGAAAAAAAATCTTCTAATGCAAAGAGTCTGACCTTGTAGACAACATAAAGCACTGAAATTTTGGCAGAAGAATGCTCCCCAGAATAAAAGGTTATGATTGTAAGTATCTCAGTGTATAACCCAGGGCTTGGACATACAATAAACAGAAGTTTAATTGGAGCTTTTTTACAAGTGACATTTCACCTGATGAGCCATTTCTGAGATAGAAATGGTAAATTTGGTCTGATTTAGCTGTAGTTCAGAAGTGACATTACAGGTGGTGTACTAAAGGACATGACTGTATGGTACACGTCATTTAGGAGCACAGTCAGAGTCAGAGCAGTGCACTTTTCTATCCTTGCAAGCTATGTAACTAAAGATACGAATTCAGAGGTATGCCAGGTCACAGCTGAAAGGAAAGGAAGAGCTGATATACATTAGATCCTGTTAAAGTTGAGAAACATGAAGTATGAGGCTCAATTTGTCATTCTAAGCCTCTTTTTGCTTTCAAAATTCAGTCAACCATGTTCAAGAAAGTAGCATCATGATGCTACAACTTCTAAAAATGGGAAAGAAGTGAAAGGAATGAATAAAAGTGCATATGCTGACAGAAAAATAATGGAAAAATAATATTCATATGTTAAACATTTATCATACTCTAAAGTTGTTTTATACTGAGTCCTATACTTGAATGTGTTTCTAAATGAACACAGGAAGATATGAGACTTAATAATGCTGATGCTAAGGTGAAATCATGCACACTGGTTCTTAGTTTCACTGATGACTCTTAAAACTCAATGTGACAAAATGCTCAGTTTCTGTGCAGCATGACAAAAAATGAAGTATTTTACTTTGGAACTTGCTTTGATGTATGCTTACAGAATACAGCCAGTATTTCCCCCTCAGGAGAAGTCTGAAAATGTTTTGTTTTTTTTTCTGTTATGTTTGTTAGTCACAATTTGAAAACAAATCTAATTAACATTAGGAGCTCTCTGGCATTTAAAATTTGTCCAGCTCAATTTATGTTTTCTGTGGAATTTTCTGGTATTATAAAAATTAGGTTCTTGCAGTCTTCTGTCAAAAAAAAGATCACTTTAGAAATACATATTGTTGCAAGAAGGTGTAGTGTTATACAGTAAAGGAAAAAGGGATGTGGTCAATGGAATTTATTTGGGTTTGTTCATTCTTAGTCCCCCAAATTACAAGTTAGTTTGTGTTCTTCAGGTTCTTTTAACAATTACCAGAATACTATGACAAATAAGACACCAAATCTATCATGGTCCATAACCAGAGACATAGATATGGGCTTTGGCTGAAATGGAACACAAATCATTACTGTGATCCTTGATATGAACAGAAAGAGAAGCATAACTATTACTATGATCCTTGATATGAACAGAAAGAGAAGCATAAAAATAGTACTGACTTAATCTGTGGTAGTGGAACCCTGTTTCTAATAGGCAATATGTGGTACCCAGGTGCAGAAGGGTAGTGATTTTTATAATTTTTTTCTCCTACTGTAGGTAATGGCTTGCATTGTCTTTTTATCAGGGCTTACAGTAACTTGGACTTCTTTAAATTCGACCCCTGTCAAACACTCAAAAGCTGGTACGTCTGGAAGATCCTTTAATCTGAAGAGATCTACCAATATGCCTTAAATTTGAAACTCAGGGCATATTAAGTTTCAGTATGGTTCAGTATTTTTCATTTCTGTTGTACATTCTGATCAGTTTGGCTTCTCTTCAGTCAGTAAATTTACCAAAGCCACTTAGTAAGAACTAAATTGCCAGAGGTATTTAGGTACTCTGCCTTCTATTTAGAGTCAGGTTACCACTGATTTTCAATGAGGTTTGGGTGAAAAAACTGAAGTTAATTCCTCTCAAGGATCTGGTATACTGCACAGAAGAGTACTTTGGCATTAACTAGATGCTACAGGCATCAGGGCAGTGTCAGTGAGATATATAGTAATTGGAATGCGATGATAGATCAATGCAGAATGCTTGTTATGCTGAAGACCCAGATATGGGACTGCAAGCTGATTACATAGCAACGCTTCCTATTTGGCTACTCTGACTACAGCATAGGTCTTCTGTATAGAAAACAAGAGAAATTTAGCCTGATGGTTTGAAATGTGTATAAGGAGGAAAAATGATGTGGCTTGGATATGTGTGGCTTGGTTGTGCTTTGTATTTTTGTTTTTTAATGTACTTTTGTCTTACCTATGCATAACAATAGGGTTGATTAGGTCACTGGAAACCTCATGTAGCTCAAGAAGGAGAAATGCAAAGTTCTACACCTTGGGCCAGAATAACTTGGTCCATACAACTGTACAGGCAGGGACTGACTGTTGAGTTAGCAGCCCTGCTGAAAAGTATTTGAGGTCAAATTGAATATGAGCGAACAGCGCACCTACATCACAAAGGTGGCAGACTGCATACTGAGCTACATTACTGGGGCTAAAAGATCAAAAGAAGTTATTACCTCTTTTTGTTAAGTGCTACAATATACAACATATTTCCTATGCCTTTTATTCTCCCAGTTCAAAAAGCTGGTGAGAAACTCAAGACTTTTTTTTCTGGGTAGTGTATTCTGTGTGTGTGCAACATTAGCAAGATAATGAAGAGACCATAGATGTGAGGGTGTCGTGGTTTAAACCCTAGCCAGACAGCTTGTGCACTCACTCCCAGTGAGTGGTGCCAGGCTGAGAGCAATTGCCCCCCGGGCTCTCCCTTTCCCCACTCCCGGAGGAACGGGGAGGAGGATCAAAAGGGTGCAACTCCCATGGGTTGAGACAAGAACAGTCGAGCAACCAATGTACAACACAAATCACCACCGCTACTACCAACGACAACAATGATAAGAGAAAATAACAAGGGAAGAGAATACAATACAACCAGCCAAGAAACGAGTCCTACCTGGAAGCCCGTGTCCTTCTGGGTAACTCCCGGTTACCCCCCACCCTGGGCATGACATGCTGTGGTATGGAATACCTCTTTGGCTAGCCTGGGTCAGGTGTCCTGTCTCTGCTTCCTCACGGCTTCCCCTCCTCCCTGGCAAAACATGAGCCTCACAAAGTCCTTGGTCAGGGTAAACATTACTTAGCAACAACCGAAAACATCGGTATCACCAGCACTGTTCCCAGGCTGGAAGTCAAAACACAGCACTGCACCAGCTACCACAAAGGAGAAACATGACTGCTACTGCTGAACCCAGGACATTATCCACCCCTTATTCCATACCATTCACGTCATGCTCAGATCCCACATTTTCAATACACCATCGCTCTCCCACATATATACATCCATATACACACAGACCAAGAGAAATAAATAATTTTCTTAGTGCATGGACCAATCCCTATAATGCTGCCGAGTCCATTTGGTCCATGATGTCAGGTTCCATTCTTGTAACCATCTTTCAGGGCAGGAAAGGCTGTGTGTAGTATGGACTTCCCCATCTTCCTGCATTACTCACCAAGTATATCCAGGTCCCTGAGCAAAAGCAATCCCACGAGTGGGTTTGCCTTTACCTGAAGCAGGAATAACCCAGACTGTCTTCTCCAGCAAATTCTTCATATGCACCATGGGAACAGCACTGCATCAGCTACCACGAAGGAGAAACATGACTGCTACTGCTGAACCCAGGAAAGAGGGTTAAGTGCTTGATCATAAATCCAAATCAGCTCCCAGAGAGACTAGGGGACCTGAAGGTCAGTTGTGTGCAAGATCATAGGTCTGGAAAATCTACTGGAGATAATTGTTGGTGTGTGTGTGTGTGTGTGTGTGTGTAACAAGAAGACGGAGCACAACCTATTGCAGTGGGGCTGCAAACCTTAGGTGCTTGTATGCTCAACTGCCAGCCACTTGAAATGCTTCAAGGTATCTGGGGCAAGCTACTGGACAGACTTGAGTGTGTAAGGCCAGCTACTGGAGTGACCCATATGATCTGCTAATTTTTGTCTAGCTGACTTTAGTACTTAACAGATGGGAGAGGAGTAGCGGGATGGATCCATCTGTGCTGCTCACATGTGATGGAGCGCTACTTTTTTTTCCTTTGGGCTTGGTAAGGCAACATTTGCTTCCTGTTATCTGTGTGCCCAGCTGTCTATGTATGCGTATCCACATATGTATAGCATGTGATGAGTACCTTTACATGTATTTGCTCTCAGCCTCACTGCTGGCCAGACCTAGGGACATATAGCTGCAACATCATTGCATCTATCATTCTGCTGTATTTTTATTTTTTTTTGCTACAATACAGGATAGCAAAGTAAAAAATAATAAATGCATATTTTTTCAAGTTTGAAACAAGTTAAACTGAAAACAAAAAACCCAAACCTACAATATTAGCTTGTGAATATTCAAAAACTAAATACTAGCTAAAGACTACTGGCAGAGTTTGAGACTCCTTGGAATTTTTAAGAAGGGGAAAAAATAATAATCCCAGGAGAATGAGAGAAAAAAGAAAAATCAAAATCAAGTATTCATCTATTTCCCTCAGAATTATAGACTATTTATGAATATTGGAAGAAGGGTGGGAAAAAAAAACAACCTTACATATTTTTATATACTACATCAAAAGGAAATCTGATTAGAAATTCCAGAATATTGTTGTAAAATTATTGTGATCGCATATTAACCAGCTGTACCAGGAATAAACAGTGGACCAAATTATGTCTTTCAGAGTCCTTGGACACATGAAAATTCATCATCAGAGAGTATATCTTATTTTCTCAAAATACACATGTAGTGCTTGATACCTTGTGGAAAGTTTAACATGTAGTTTAAGCCAAATGGATGGATCTGTAAAGAGTCAATCAGGAGCCAATGAAATTGCCACTTGGACACCACACTTTAATACAGATGGAGAATGATTCAAAATATATTAGACTTCCCCAAATGTGCGCCTCATGGACACAAATCTTTTTTAAAGACTCCAAAAGCTCATATTACAGTTCTTCCTATGCTAATATTACGTATTCCTATTCCTAATATTACGTAAGCTTCAGGTTTTAATACACAAATGCACTTGGTTTATTCAGTTATGCAGTTCATGATGAATATTAACAGTATTCTACTGGTAGCTAATTTAGCTGAAAGCAACTGTGTGATTGTTTATTTCAAGTATTAGAGCTGAATATGATTTTGTTAAATAAGGAATTTTTTCTTATCCTGTTGAAGTTAATAGGAGGCTTACATTGAATTTCCTTGGATCATGAGCCGACCTAAAATGTTGTTATACTTCTTAGAAAAATCCTGATTAATTTCTTGGCATCATGTAATACTTTTTCTTTGCTTGTGCTCTTTGTTTGCCAGAGGCAATAACTGTGCATCTACAAGATTATTTCATTTAAAGCAGCAATCTCACTTTTGCTGGTTATGTACACCTCTTCTAGAAGGAGTTGTCCTGCACCTCTCTGACATCTGACTGCCTACACAATCAATTAAATAGAGCTTATAAGATGGGTGGGGAGAATGAAAAAGTTTTCAAGAAGAAAAGAATAGAGGAAAGTGTATGGAGTAATCTGCTACAGATTTGGAATTTGCTACAAGTGTTTCACTATATTATTAGTTTTGTGCATTATTCTCCAAATAGAAATTTCTTAAATGCCAGTAAGATCACTTTTTCCTAATGCAGCCATACATGTATTTCACTTTCTTCTGCTCATGGAGAAATAGGAAAATCTAGTAAATTTTCATACAATTTGGGACTTAATTTGTAATTCTGATTCTTGTTTAGTAGGATTTGCTGGAAACAGTAGTTTGCAATTATTTTTTTCTTTCTTTTTGTTGATAAAATGAAAAATAAATGCTGCAGGGAAGTGAGGAGTAAGGTATTGTCAAAACTTCTGCGAAAGAAAAATGAGTTATTGCAGTGATTCAGGGCAATGATGTAAACTTTGACATTATTAATCTTTCAGAGCTAGTAGGCAATGATGTGGTACGTAGTTCCCTTTTACCTCCAGAGCAGAATGTCACAGAGGAATCAAGAAACCTTCCTACCAGTTTGGTTACAGAATTACATTTTTCTGCAGTGTGTAAGGCAGCAATAAACAAGTTTAGCTTCTTTCAGCCAGTTCTTTTAGTGAGTAGTCATGTGGTTTGGAAAGCAAGTTCCTCCATCAAATTCAAACCGACTGCTTTTAGATGAATTGCTGTAATTTAAGCTTGTATTGTGGGTTACTTTTGAGAACCATAGAACTGCATGCTTTCAAAAGGGGCAATGAGTGCACAGATGCTTATCTCTGACTGAAAGATAATAGGATTTATAACGGTGAGTGATGCTGGGGCCTTACAAAAAGCTTTAATCACCACTAGAAATGGTGACTATGCCTTGTGCATACAGTGACATAGAAACATAGTTTCAGGGTGAAGAGAAGAAAAAGATATAACTTGGTTAGATCTGGGTGACTGGCTTATTGCTTTGCCCAGTGATACAGAGGTAGGTCCCTCTGGAATCAGGGGGCATCCAGCCTTTGTGAAGCCACTTACCTCAGACTGAGCTTGCCTACACCAAGGATAGGGCTCAAAGCGTGTCTGCTTTTTCTGATTTGCAGAGTGGACAAAATGCTGCCGAAGGCAGAGTAGAAGGTATTGCCAGCATTCTCTCAGCTGCCAAGCGAGCTCTAGTTAGGGCTGCAGTTTAGTGCTACACTGTTCAAGTCCTGGGAGGGGATTGCTAGTGGTGTAGCTGTAGCTGAGACTACAGCTTGCTGCGTGACAACAGAAGAGCAGTGCTGGAGCAACTGTTTTTCAACTAATGAATGCTAGCAGCACTGCCAGCTGAGGCCAGGGCCTGACAATGCCTCTCTCCAGTTCCACTGCTAGGAGAAATCAGCCTCTTAATGCTCATTTCCACCACTGAGACCATCTTCCTGTAAGAACCAGCAGAAGGAGGAACCTTGTGCTGGAAGATGGTTCTCCCATCTGGGACCAGTGCCAGTGGTGTCAATGCTGCTCTAATCCAATAACGCTGAGCAGCTGATCTGCCCTGTGGGGGCTGTGAGCACAGTAGTGTGGTCTGGGTCTCTCACCTAGCATGAACTAGTACTCACCACCTTTCCCTTGCACCTGAGACTTAACACCTGCCTAAACAAGTGCTCTGTCACTGAGCTAAAGCTGAGCTGTCTGCAAGGTGGTGTTTGCTACTCGATACTTCTGCATGTAGTCTGAGCAGGACAGAGACATTTATGCAGGCTCTGTTGTCTGGGCAAGATGCCTGTGAAGGTATCTGTTGCCAGCCACTTGGGAACTCATAAACAAGAAGGTATCCCAGTTGGGGTAAAAGACTGGAGAATTTGTCCTGAGAGATCAAAAGTTACTATTTGTGTCTCAGAATAGGCTTTTAGTCTCTGGAACGGAATTACAGCAGATGTGGATGCCAAAATGTTTGGCAGTGCTGTAGTGCAGGAAAAGAATGCCACTTAATGTGATGCACTAGACACTGGAAGCAGAAATAATGGAGAAAAAAATTGAATTTGCATTAGATAGCCCATCCCATTTTGACACATGATAAGAAGGAAATGCAGTACTAAAAAACTGTGCAGATCTACCAAGAATAGCTACTGTTCAAACTGAGTAGTTAAATTGCAAATAGGTGGTATGCAGGGGTGTATACCGCATGGGGTCATGCTAAGCATGGCTTACTGTCCCATTACCTCTCTGATTTTTGTTAGCTCCTGTTTCTTTAAGGGAGTCTGGTAAGGTGGTGGGAAGTTGCTGTTTCTCTTTGGGAGTTACTGAGCTTGCTCAAGATTGAAAAGACTTAGAGGATTAGAGAGTGAGACTAGAGGAGAATTTCAGTTTGCAGTTAGAAGCCTGCACCTCATGCATTTTGAGATACTGTTGCAGGCTGGGAACCAAGAGCTAGCAGCACTGGAGATGGTATCAGCTATCTCACATGGCTGCAACTCAAAAAACAGATCCCTCAGTTGTCTGGCAGAAAGGCCTCCCCTCCAAGACTGCAGTGTGGAGTGCTTGTCGACCCTTCTGTTTCCGCATATGGTTTAGAGTATTTTCTATTTAAAAGTTTAGAATTTTTTATTCAAATAAAATTTTGGGATTTTGTGTTTTAGAAGCCTTTCAGTCCTTTGGGGGAGGTCCAGTCAGTCATCAGTAAACATGCCACAGCCTAGCAGCCAAGTCATCAACAAGATTCCTTGTACTAGCTGTGTACATGAGTGTGGACAAGCTTTGTAGTTCGTCATGAAGTACAAGCTTGTTGGAAGCAATGCAACTGGAGCTCAGGCTCTTTGACACAGTTATACACCAGGCATGATGCCTGCAACTAGAAGTCATATCAAGGAGGTGATGAGAAAAAAAGCTGGAGGCAGGGGAGGAGGCTTTGCCTGCCTATTGCCTGCTGCTCTGATGTAGCTCTGCTGCTGTACTTATTCCCAGAGACACTGAAATATGAAAGCCATTGAGAAGGTGAATATGAAGGATTAAAACATTCTTACAGGTGTCAAGAAACTGGCATCTTAAACAGATACGTAGAGAGGAATACTGGGGAGGGATGGTCTTCTCTACCAGTGGTGGAAGGAGGGCATAACAGGAATGCTTTCTGAACCAAACTGTTGCACTTTGAGCTTTTTTTTTTTTTTTTTACCTCATACTGATGTTGCACTTGCTGTCTTTGAACAATATGTTATCATTTCTAAATTTGATTTCTTATGGTTCATATTATTAATTGCTTGTTAGTGCTATGTACTTTACATATGAGGATTCTCAAGGAAATTTCCCTAGGTTGCTCTATTCAATCATCTAGTTTACAGTAAGCAAATTAGTTTCCATCAAAAACATAGATAAGTCGTATAAATATTTGTTCAATCTCTTCTGTCTTGCTTAGTACATGGAAGGACTGCACGTGCTTTCATTTCTTCAGGTTTTATCCATTTACTTATGAACTTCCTGAATATTTGTCAGGAATTTTAAATTCTGGTTCCCATCACCAGTGGTGAAGCCCTGTACCTCTACGTCTCTCAAGTGAGCCTTGTTTTCTAATTCTCTTTCAAATCTTGTAAAACATCTTGGTTTTTTTTTTTTTTTTAAGCCTTGGACATTAATGTGTTAACAAAGCCAGTTCATCTTGATGTTTATTCTATGAAACAGTAGCCACACTTCTTATGGTGAGGAGCTGTTCTTCAAACATATCCAGAATGTAAATTCAGCTGTCTTCCATTCCAACTCATGTAAAACCACAAATGATAAATGCATACTGGGGGGGAGGGGGGAGGAGCTTGCGTCTTTACTTTGACACATCGCAATGGTTTTCTTCTCACTTAACCTTTACATGTAAGGTTTCATTAAGAAAATGTTACCTGACAGTTGGATATGAGTGTTTGCTCAAAATCTGGAATGTGACAGGCTTCATAAAAACCTTTCAAATGCAATGTTTGCCCTTTAAAAAGAGTTGCATCTCTTAAAATCTAAGGCACAAGTCATCAAAGTTAATTAGGCCACTAACTTCCCTGGTTTCCTAATAGAATTAAAGGCTTAAATGACTTTAAAATCTGCTCCCAACTATGACAAATTTCAGGCCAGAATATCTATAGCAGAGAAATTTGGTTACAGAGAGTATTAGCAACATTTGGCTGAGAACAGCCATGTTATGCTAAGTAGCTTTCAAACCCTGAAGCAAAGAAAATTGTTAGGTACAGAGTTTGTTACAAAATGTAGAGAGATGAAAACAAAGAGAAGATGAGTATTAGGGAAAATTTGTAATGCTAAGAGATAATTTCTGTGACTATAATGAAAGCCCTTTGATTTGGATCTTAGAAAAGCTGTGGGGAACTGTCCTGTGTCTGCAAACAAAATGACCAGACAAGGTAATAATCTTGTTCAATATCTGGCTGCTGTGATTAGATAACAGTCCTGTAGATCAAAGAAATAAATTTGAACTTCATGTTATACAAAATTAGGCTAGTCACTAAACCAAATAAAAAAAGATAAATCTGGGTTTAAGGTGATCATTAGACTAATGTACTTACTTTTATTGTGGAGTACACACCTTGATTTCCCATGTAATAATCTGGGATGCCCTCTAGCTGATTTGCAAGGCTGAGGTAATTGTATTTTAAGTAACACTTTAGAATGGAAAGGAAGATTGCTCTTCTCCAGCTGGTTTACATTTTTGTAATTTGGAAGATTTTACCTAAGCACACTGCACTCCCAACAGCGCAATACCAAGATACAACTGATAAAATGCTATGGCCAGTTTACAGCCACAAGACAATTCCTAGTGGTAGGTTAATTTCTGTCGTCACTATCCTGAGAGGCTAAGGGGCACTCATGCACTGTACATCTTCTTACTACATCCTGACCTGCAGTTTCCATGTTTCTGTCATTAATATTTTTTTTCTAAACAGCTACCAATTTTTGTCACCTTGTAGACATACCAGATACTGTGATTTTGATTTAGGCATAGCTTAACAGTAGCTTAACATAGCATTAACAAGTTGGTGTAATGCAACTGTTTGTTGTGATTCCTGTGTTAACTTTTTTCTAGCTACATCTCGAGTGTGCATGCATCAGGAATGAAATAAATTCTTTTCACATGTTACTGTCTTCTGTTGCCTTCTAACGTGTACAAGAAAATCAGCAGCCATCTTTAGTTTATTGAAAATAAAAATCAAAATCTGTGTAATCAGACTTGAGGTAGTGGAAAGTATGTGTTATGGTCATATCTAACTTCAAAGGGAAGCACGAATATTTTGCTAATTCTGTTGGCAATAACAATTTGGGGACATTTGGAATGATTGAAGTTATAAAGGCAATATTAAAAAAAGTAGTCAGGTGCTCCTTTTTAACAATGTATGCTTTGTGTTAGGAATATATTTGTTTTGTGCAGTTATATGAGGATTTTTTTTTTTTTTTTACCTAAGATACTGTTATTTTTTTCAAGTAATACCAAATTTTGCAGTCATTTCTTATAGGTAACAGTTTTTCTTTTTTATGTTCTTGTCTGAAACTCCCTATACATTGTTTATAAAGTGATAATCCTCAGAAATCTCCAGAAACACTTCAGTTTAAATGGGTATAACAATGTGTAGATTAAAGAGGAAAGAAGTGACAGGAGTAGCTTGCATCATTTTAGCAAGCAGTAGTGTTCCAAGTCAAATTTAGCTTCTTGATGCTTAGGCATCTCTATCTTCATCAAGACACCTGAGGATCATGATGACTTTTTAGTTAAGGCAGTACTGCCCCTGGAGTACAGATGGAGGGATTCTCATTGATTTTAATTTTTTGTGTCTACAGAAACTCTGCTTTTTCACTCATACTTTGAAAGAAGAGAGTGACATGCAGTTTTCAAATTAAAAGACTTACAAAGCTACACTAACATTTTGAGCGAATTTAGGAGGTTAAACTTTCTTTAAGATATTTCTTCTTGCTTTCTGTTTCTTGTAGGTATTGCACTTACTGTGGCACCTGCTCTTAATATTCCACTTAATTCTTTCTGATCTTTTTATTTAGCTAAAATACTCCTTAAAGTAAACATTATCATGCCTGGTTTTAGAGTGTGTATCTTCATGTTCCAGTTTCTTCTCAGCCTTTAAAGAAATACATTTTTATGCAAACTGAATAAAACTGCTCAAGGTAAAAGTTCAAGAGTATCTAATGTGTTTAAATATTTATGTATTTTCTATTGCAGTTTTAAAATGTGCCTTTCCAGAGATTCGAGGTGGATACACAAATCAATTTAAAAGCGCACACAGAATCCTGCATGAAAGCATGGAAAGGGAAACTTCAGAAGAGCTATCATTCTGAGGAAGGCCTATTCTCACTAGCTAATTGAGAAGGGTATGGTATAATATAAAATAAATACCTCCATTTGTGCTTTCCTTTTGTAAACTTGAAATTGAAAATGGAAGGTCTTAATTACATTTGGCACAAGTAGTACAACTGTATAGAAATCCACCATGAAAGCTGGGTAGTTTTTTGATAATGCAGTTTCATTTATCCTGTATGATGCAGTATAATTAAATAGCTTTTTAGACCAACAAAATATTTTGCTTAAAGGAATATTTTATGTTGAGGAGAAGTCAGTGAGAATAGTATGCCAGAAGAGGAAGTAAGCTTAACTCATTATCTAAATTTATATTGGAATAATAGCTGTAAGACTGCATCTGTAACCATAACCTGTAGGGCTCGTCCAAATGTCCTTTTATATACTGTCTCACAGAAACCTTTTGGAGTTCAGAAGATAACTGGCATTCAGTGTGAAACTTAATCTTTGCTGTTTAAATACTCACTTCATCCAGAAACAAATGTTGAAAACAGGACAATGGTTATGGTGCCACAGTGCAGCATGGATTTTACTTCCAAGCTATGGACTTTATTGTTATGGATCAGATATTCTGTTAAAATACATAGGATTCTTTTATCAAACTTCAGATTATAGATATTTCAGTGTTACTTTCTATTTAAAAAATGTTTAAAAGTATTTAATTAAGCCAGCTCTTTACTGCCAGAATTTTGACACAATTCTCTTGATATGTTATATTACCTCTTGACGTTCAACAATATTCTGAAATAACTTGAAACTCACAGTTTAGCTGGTGGCAAATATCAGGAAAATATCCATGAATGTATTACTTCTGTGATAAATGTTTATACAGTCCAGAATCACTCCTCTGAATTAGTTTGATTGGCAGACACATTTCAATGATGTTAAGCAGAATGATGTAATTTTTCTTTATCACTGAAAAACATCCCTCTAAATATCCTATTAAGTGCCTCAAATGAGACAATTGGTGTACTTCATGTGAAGTTCCAGGTTTCCCATTGCATAATATACAGCTTTGGGAAGGACATCTTGATCAGTCTATATCTGAAATTTATCTTTAATCCTCGAAGGCTGTGTCTAGGCTAGCAGATTATTCTGTCAGCAAAGTACTGGAATGTGATTGTCTATTCCATTAAACTACTCCTGTGTGCCCTAAATGTAAATTAGCTAATGCCCAATATTTTCTTGGCACATCTTGGGGTTTACACCATCCCAAGGACCATTCCCAATGCTCATCAATCTCTGTGGTGGAGACTAAAAGAATTTAGTATCATAGGTCTTAGCTATTTCATGCTAATTGTACTTAGGGAAGGTTCCCAGGCACATTTCTAGTGTAGTATGGACATAGACCTAACAGCTGTCCTTATGCAAGAAGCTGAAAGTGAATCCTCATTCTGTGCAATCTTTTCTAGAAACAAGACCTTTGGTACCTGTTGCATTAGTTAAATTTGGCTAAAAGTCTTGTATATTCCCACTGCCGAAATAAAACGGTTCCTTTTACACAAACTGCCTGCAGAGTGCAACAACAATAGCAACAGAGTATAAACAGACCCCACACATAATCAAATAGAAACTCTACCACTTCTACAATTTAGTGAAATATTACTGGTTAAATCAGTTTGATGTTAAACCATGCTAATTGAATGGCATGAAATAATGATTTGGATCAAAAAAAAATGAAAGACAATACATTCTTTATGGGTTTTTTTGCTCACAGAAAGTAAATGGCTTAGAAGAAAATTGAATCTTCCTTTGGAAAATCCTGGGCTTGTGGAAAACACATTTCTTGGAAAATCATTCATCATTTGAAAACTCCTGTCCAGCTACATCTTCCTGTGATGTATATGAACCAAATACTGGTCAAAATTAAATTCATAGTTCAAAATCTCTCCTCCTTCAGAGCCTTTTTGTAGATAAGAGACTTTCAGCATATCAAAACATATTCATGCTGTATTATCTGAAGTTATTACTGTGGGATTAAGTTTTTTCCTTTTCGTAGGCTTTCCTAGGATAAAAGTAAAGAGCAGATGATTTAAAGACAAGATTACAATTAGTATATGTGTGTGCTTCTGCATTTATATACAAAATTTGTGTGTGTTTATATTAATTTAAAAGAACGTATTTTAAACATTTAGTTATATTTTCCCTTCCAGGCCAAAAAATGTAGCTATTGCCACACAGTGATCTGAACAGACACCTAATGGCAGATCTGCTAAAAAATATATAATTCTTTAAATATTAATTTTGTTAGGTTCAGAAATAAGAAATGCTTGGTATCTACATATACGGATAAATAACTGTATGCCAGTAGATGGTGCTCACTATGTAGTATAGTCTCTGGGGTTACTAAGACCAATAAAATTTGTTGTTGTGCAATGAAACCGATGTCTGCGCAGCTCTTTACAGCTACTCTGAACAGATGGTAGGAACGTTCTGCCTAATTTAGTGTGTAGTAGTAACTTGAATACAGATTCATATACCACAGGAAGATTTTTGAGGGAGTCCTTTTGCTGGCAAGACAAAGACTGCTACTGTTCTTGTGCGTGACCTCTTGAAGTAAACATGGTGGCACAACAAGTGAAGGTATATTGGGAGGGATTCAAAGGTGAAAAGAGAGGAAGGAACACTTGAAATAGCAGACAACTAACGCTAAAAAGAAAGTAAGATACCTCCAGTGAGTTTAGGGGAGGAAAGAAGGAGATGGTCAAGGGGTTACAAGATTGAAGGAGATGGGAAAATAATAATTGAAATAGATTAAATGAAGCTGAATATGGAAAAGAGACATGGAGAACAGAAGATACTTGAGAAAATTAATAGAGAAACATTAAGAAGTTAGTGCTAAGAGAATAATAGATGGAGGGGAAATAGTCAATATGGAAAAAGTAACATGGAATGGAATGACTGTCTTTTACTAGGGAAAAAGTGCTTTTGATCTCACATGTGCCAATACCATGCTGTTGTAAGGACTGAACAAGAACAGTGAGGCTTAAATGCCTAGCAGTTCTTGAATTCAACGCACAAACTTGTGCTCCCACTTACAAATTTAAGAATATTGCATTTCTTTTGTTATTCTGATTGGAATATCTCGGAGTAGGTTTATGTAGAGCATTGTTTTGTGCCTGTCTCCTGGCAGACTGGTTTTAGAGGCATATGGTAAGTGGTGCTGTTTTCTTTGTGTGGCGATTTGGTATACTGTTGCCTTTAGCTGTGCTGTTGGGTCCAGGGACACTGCCTGGTGTCAAACAAAAACTCTGGCGACCTGTTTGTGCCATGAGATATGCTTTAGGATTGATATTGCCTGCCTGGGGGTAAGGCATAGGTCTAGCACGTGGCAGCTGGAGACTACTAGTAGTTAACTCACGAGGTCTCATTGCATGCTCATTTTATTTTTCTGACACAGGAGCAGGCAGAAAGGTAGATATGGGCCCAGAGGACTTCTGCACAGAAAGCACCTACTGAAAATGGGGAAGTAGACAGGGAAACGAGGCCTTCTCACTCTCTTCCACAGTTCACCAATAGATGGAGGCAGAGATCCTTCCCTAGACCATCCACAGCCACCCTGTGGTTCTCTTCTCTGTCCTGTGCGGATGAGGTCATGACATAAAGGCAACAAAACATGCAAAATATCTTTGCATGGTGGAACAAGTGATGAAAAGTAAGTGGGAACCTGAAGAGCAATACTATTAAATCTGAGAATGTCAAATCTCTTTGTTAGAGCTGTGTATGCTAGTGAAATTTCATGATCTGGAGAGGTAAACCTAACAGTTTCTAAGACATTACTTGTGCACACAGAATCCAAAAACATGACCTGTTTACAAGAATAAAGGGTAAAGGTCACAGGGAAAAAGAAAATTATTTCAAAACTTAGAAATCTAATGTGTTTTTTTTTCTTAATAACTGTTTCTATTTATGTATTGCTTCATATAAAATGAAATTATTTACCTATAAAAAGAAACCAAAAGAAATGTAACCAACCTATGAATCAAATCAAATTGTAAAAAGACATTAATATTGCTTGATAGAAATTCAGTTACTAGAATATTTTTCTATCTATCTACTTTATCTACCAACCCCTTCTTTATCTTAGCCTTTTATGTATCTTTTAAAAGTTGCTAACATCTAAATTCAGTGAACACAACTGATTGCATATCAATCTGTAACACAAAACAATCCAATATATGTCGGGCTAAGGTACACAATGGTGTTTAGCTGTAGCATCGCCAGGGACCTTAGTTGTAGAAACAGAGTAATCCTGCAGTGAACATGGAAACAGTGTTCCAAAGATAGAATCTGATTTGCCATCTTAGATCAGTTTCTACATTTTAATAGTAATTGTCTTATTACATTACAAATTACATTTAAACTATTGCAATTTTTCTTTCAGTCTTTTATTTAGCTGATTCACTGGGTTTGCACCATGTTGTATAGTGAGAGGTTTCACACAATTACTTTGTATAGAGATAAGATAGCATGTCACTTAACCACACCAGTTAAAATAATAGCATTTATTTGTTAAATAAAGACACTGCAGCTGTCTGGCAGCCTGTTGTAGGTCGAGTTATTATAACTAGCAGCCTGATCACCCTTAAACTCAGTCTAGGCAGGTGGTTTGAAGCAGTTGGAAATGGTCCTGCACTCTGCAGAAACATTTAGATGGGAGCACAGTATGAAGTGCTAGCATCCAGGCTGGAGAGAGTCTGACTCCTACTCCCGCTCTGATTCAGTCTGCCTTTCCCAAGTGTGCCTCTTGTTAGGGATGTAAGTGCTCCCTTTGAAATCAATGGGACTATTCATGCACTTAGTCAGTCATGTACTTCAAGTAAATTGCTGAACTGGGACCATTCTGCACCATCTAAATGACTATACACTCTTCAGGACAATGGAAAATCAGTCTCACAGTTATTTTAAAAATGACTCAGAAAATGATTATATTTGCTTTCAACAGTCTTCTGGTGAAAATGAACAGTTTGAGCATAATATGGAGAATCACTACTCACAGCACTGGAAAAACAAATATAAAAAAGTTTTCTCATGTCATTTTAACAATGTTACACTTGATTTGTGATGCTGTACCAATAAAGTTAAGGAAGTGAATTGTTATTTTAGCATTGCTTGTTTGGAGTACAATATAGAGACTGATTTTCTGTTTATGAAGTGCTTGAAAGAAAAATAAGAGGTCCTTATTTGTGTCTCATTCTTTAAAAACTTAAATTATAGCAGAGGAGAAAATAGTGCTTCATCTATAAATCTAAACACCTGCTGATTTTCAGTACTACTTTTCTTCCCTAAAGGATGAACAACTTCGTCTGTACAGAGCTCTTCTCTGATTTCTTGCAAAAGGGAATGCATATTAACTCTTAATAGAGATAAAAATTGATGAGTAAAAACTCATGGTGTTTTCACAACATAAATGTTTTGTCAGTAGAATAAATAGCAAATCAAACATAAACATAAATGTACTTTAAATCAGAATTCACTGCTGTGTTGACTTAAACCAATCAAAAGCTTGTTATCAATGCCCCTTGACCACCCTTATTAAGTGTAGCTCAGGGCACTATGCAATGAAACTGGGGAAAATGGCATAATGGGAAATACCTGAACTTAAAGACCAGAGTGGTCTCTGTATCTACTGGGCTGAAGCTATGGTCTCTGTTGTCATGGGGTAGCAGACATCACTTACTAGTTATGTAGGCCTGGATTTTTATGAGACTGCATTCACTTTCCTGTTTCATTCCAGCCTCTGTAATTTTTTTATCCAGCAAATAACCTTGAATAATTGCAGAAAGGTCAGGTTTTACTTTCTTTTTTCTTCAACAAACATTATCTTTCCATTTGTATCATTTTACGTAGTAGCTAATGCTTTCCATTATATTGGAAATATTTTATTTTCAAAATCCTCTTGACTTGTTGAACTGCTACCACGTCTCTCCTTAATTGTTCAAATACAATTAGAGGTCTGGATAGAACGAATCGCCTTGGCAAAAATTCAGTCAGCTTTATTGCCAATTTCAAAGAATGAGTGGGGAAAAAGATGGTATTTTTCACACTTGTTTAAAAAAACAATTCCAAATGTGGCTATGTGGTATTAATTCTAGCTGAAACTCTGAAGGCTGATTAATTAAAATATATTGTTGTAAATCCATTGTGATACACTCCAAAACTAAGTATGCCAAGCCAAAATGGGGTTTAGTATATGTATCCTAGCAGACAGTAGGTTATCAGTGGTCTTTTTGCACGGCTTTCTACAATGAGTTAAGAAAGGGGTAGAAACAGTGAATGTCTATCTGCCTTTTCTTTTTTTTTTCTTTCCTTTTTTTTCCCCCCTTCAGAAGTAGCCAAACAGTGGCAGGAAAGAGAAAGGAGAAAGGCTGCTAACAAATACACCTGGATTGAGTCAAGAGGAAATGTGTGACTGTTGCGAAGTGGGATCTGTAGCACTTCAATTAACCGATAAGAAAGGAAAGCTGGTAGGCCAGAAAACACCCTCTTTTTTCCTGTGTGTTATTCATTCTGCCTGCAAAATATCCTCTGAGAAGGTTATTCAAGCTGCCTCTGAAGTTTCTGCAGCACCTGTCAGAACAATTGTCCAGTGTTCAAGTTTGGGAGAAGAGTGGGGTGTGCCACTTGTGGTGCCTAGAGGAAAGTGGATGCCTGCTGGTGGATTTGTAGTGTCACGGGCTGACAGAACAGGGAGATCTCAGCAGCTTTGTCTGTTACAGAGGGTCTGTGTTAGGGGACATCAGGATGGGGGAAAAGGAATAGGTGTGTGAAGACTTGAAGGGAAAGGAAATGGTAGCTTTGGAATAGTTATCAGCAGAAGGAAAACTGAAACTTGGAGATTTGTGGTAAACAGAGTGGGGGGAGCTTTGGGAGGATCGAAGGTGTTCTCTGCAGTGGATGGGCAACATAGGGAACAGTCCTCATCTGTCAGAAGGACAAAAGCAGTGTCATTATTTGAGCATTCAGGTAGAAAGGGGTTTGGATGTCATCTGACTTATCCTGCAGGAATATTAGGCTAGTGGTAGTATCTCTTCCACCCCAACTGTGCAAGAAGTATAAAAGTGGCCAGTGAAGAAAACAATATGTTTTTCAAAATGATGGTTAGTTTCCTGAAAAAATATAGTTACCTCCCCATCTACTGCTGTGGTGCAGTCTAGCCACCTACACTATATTCTCACCCCTTTCTAGAAAGGAGAGCCTTTTGTTTTGTTTTCCTTTAAATGTGTACTCTTGTGTTTCAGTAATCAAGAATTAATTTTTTCGGTTAATATGCAACTATTTGTCTTCAGGCCAGACACCCTGAGCTGGTCACAAAAAGTTGACAGCAACCCTAATCCTTGAAATACTACTCACTGAAAGGTTTTGTCCTGGGTTCAGCGGTAGCAGTCATTTTTTTCTCCTTTTTAGTAGCTGGTGCAATGTTGTGTTTTTGACTTTCAGCCTGGGAATAGTGCTGATAACACTGATGTTTTTTGTTACTGCTCAGATGTTTAGGCTGACCAAGGACTTGCTGAGTCTCATGGTCTGCCAGGGAGGAGGGGAAGCAGGGAGGAAGCAGGGACAAGACACCTCACCCAAGCTAGCCAAAGAGGTATTCCATACCACAGCACGTCATGCCCAGGATGTACTGAGAATTACCCAGAAGGGCTAGATCCCTGAGGGGTTAGGCTAGGTATCAGTCGGTGTTTGGTTAGGCTGGGTATTAATCGGTCAGCGGGTGGTATTGTATTCTCTTCCCTTGTTATTTCCTTTATCATTATTATTATTGGTGGCAGCAGTAGTGATTTGTGTTATACCTTAGTTACTAAACTGTTCTTATATCAACCCATGGGAGTTAAATTCTCCAGGAGCAGGGTAAGGAAAGGTGTGGGGGTTGGGGATGAGACTGCATGATTTACGGCTGAGTTTAAACCGTGATAGGTTCCCACTGAATTCAGCTTAATCTTTGGCAGGATGTATATGCACAAGCTAGAAATACGTAAAGGGCCAAGTCAGCCTGGAAAGCCAAGACACAAGTAGCAAACATAAGTGTTTAAGCAATTGATTGGTAAAAAACAAGACCTTGCTGCCAGAATGTTTATACAGAACAAGTTCAAAATAGACTTTCATCTTTCAGAGGTTTTACTAGATTTTTCTTTAATAAATGTGAGCTAATATGTTTTAAATTATTCCCATATTTTTTCTGTTTTCTTTACAGCTGTTTCTTTCACACTTCTCCTATTCATAAACATGCAATGAAAAAATAAACATATGATTTTGTAATTGCCAGAGAGTGTCTTCATTCCAATAGCTTCCTTAGAGGCTACATTCATCTTCTGCCATTTTTATATTCACAAGCTGAAAGATGATTGTAGGAGTTGTTTCAACTGTGGAAGGAATGCTCTCCCATCTGTGGCAGTATACAAAAGTGTCTTCTTATAGAAGGGCTGTTTGGGGTTCTTTCCGGATGCATAGATACCAGGATGTGTAGGTTTCTTGATGAAACATCCAAAAATGAGGAGAGATTGCAGCATAATTGCATATCTTCCACATCCTACGTAAGAGATATGCTTCAATAGTATTCCACCTGCTCTTGTATACGTTTAGTTTCCTATGAAGATTTCATTTGCGGCTTCTTTGTGAAGGCTGTGCATATAGAATGTGACATTAAGTTCCAACATTTCTGAGTTTCATTTAGCTCTTTTACCCATTAGGAAAGCAAGATGCTAGTGTCTGCTCATCTTTACAAGTTTAGATATGAGACAAGCTAATCAAAATAGACCAGAAGAAGAAAAAATCAGTAGACTGTTAATACTTATGTGAATTATCTGTTAATTCTGTTTACTATTTAGACAGTTATGAATGATGTAGACAAAATATAGATAATATGGAAGAAGGATAGAACAAAACTGTCCTATGCACTTTCTTGTAGGGGTCTTTCAAGTCATTTCAGTTTCTATGTACTGCTGGTCTAAATGTACCATAGGTGAAAAAGAGTACTCTATGAACATTAGAGTAGTAAAAACTGATGAAAGATCATTAATTAAAACTCAAAAATCTGGTTTTTATTTATTAACTAACACCTGAACATTTACAAATGTGGAAAGAAAGAATGTCCAAATGGTTTAATTTTTGCAGTATAGTGCTGAAGCAGGGACTTCAGGTTATTAGTTTACAACTTTATTTCTTTTGTGATGAAACTGAGCCATATTTCTTCCATGGGTACAATATAAGAGAAGATCTGGTTCATGACCACTCAAGGAACCTGAACGTACTTAAGTCCATGGGGCCTGATGAGGTTTATTCCACAGTCCTGACAGAATTGGTTGATGTAGCTGTCAAGACACCCTCCATGATATTTGAAAAATAATGGCAGCAGGTCCCTGTGACAGGAAAAAGTAAAAACATTGCATCTGTTTTTAAAAAGGGTAGAAAGGAGGACCCTACCAACCTGTCAGACTCAGCCCTGTGCTTGGAAAGATCATGGAAAATATACATCAAGAAGTGATACGAAGGCACATGGAAGACAAGGACATGATTTGAAACAGCCAGCACAGCTTCACCAATGCTAAGTTCTGCCTGAACAAGCTAATGGCCTTTTCTGATAGAGTGACTGCATGAATGGACAAGGGAAAAGTTAAGGATGTTGTTTATCTGGACTTCTGTAAGGCCTTTGATGCTGTTCCCCACAACATCCTTTTCTCTAAATTGGAGGGATCTGGAGTTGATGGATGGACTGTTCAGTGAATGAGGGATTGGTTGGATGGTAGCATCCAGAGGTTAGTCAACGGCTTAACATCCAGACGGAGATCAGTGACAAGCGGTGCAGTGTCCCTTAGGGGTCTGTATTGAGACCACTATAATGCCTTCATCAGTAACATAGACAGTGGGATCAAATGCACCCTCAGCAAGTTTTCAGATGGGTGGTGCTGGGTGGTGTTGATATGCCAGAGGGACCTGGACAAGCTCGAGAAGTGGGTCTATGTGAACCTCATAAGGTACAGCAAGGCCATGTACAAGGTTCTGCACCTGGGTTAAGAGATTGAGAGCAGCCCTACCGAGACTGAATTAGGGGTACTGGACATGAGCTGATGAGGTGCACTCGCAGCCCAGAAAGCCAACCATATCTCAGGTAGCATCCAAAGAAGTGTGGCCAGCAGGTCAAGGGGGTGATTCTGCCCCTCTACTCTGTTCTGGTGAGACCCCACCCAAAGTACCTTGTCCATCTCTGGAACCCTCAGCACAGGAAAGACATGGACCTGTTGAAGAGGGTCTAGAGGAGGGCGACAGAAATGATCAGAGAGGGAAGTCAGTGAAGAAACACTGAGAGATTTGGGGTTGTTCTGATTGGAGAAGAGAAGGATTTGGGGAGATCTTGTGTCCTTTCAATAGTTAAAGGGGGCTTATTAGAAAGATGGGGACAAAACTTTCAGTAGTACCTGTTGTGACAGGAGAAAGGGTAATGGTTCAAAACTAAAAGAGGGCAGATTTAGACTAGATACAAAGAAAATATTTTTTTTATGATGAGGGTGGTGAAACAGTAGAAGTTGCCCAGAGTGGTTGTAGATGCCCCACCCCTGGACATATTCAAGGCAAGGCTGCAGGGCTCTGAGTAACCTGATCTAATTGAAGGTGTCCATACTCATTGCGGGGGGGGAAGGGGGGAGGGGTAGATTAGATAGTCTTTAAAGGTCCCTTCCAAGCGAAACTGTTCTATGAGTCTATGATAATCATTCCCAATCTCTACTTTTTCTCTGACTGTTCCCAGAAAATGTTTATCTGCTGAAAGTTTCAAAATGACACTTGAAATGACAGTGTCAATATGACAAAGAAATGTCTTCTATCCCATAGTTAAATTACTGCTTTCAGTAGTGTGACATAAAAACTTAAGGATGAAAACAAACTCTGAAAAATATCACAATGCTTCAGCGTTGCCGTAAAATTCTGTGTATTACTAGGTATTGACAGTACGCTTTAAATACAATATTCCAGGGAAAAAGAGTTGTGGTCAATGGCTCAATGTCCAGCTGGAGACCAGTAACAAGTGGTGCCCTCAGCAAGTTTGCCAATGACACCAAGCTGTGTGGTTTGGTTGATACGCTGGAGGGAAGGAATGCCATCCAGAGGGACCTCAACAAGCTTGTGAGGTGGGCTGATGCCAGCCTTATGAAGTTCAACTGTGCCAAGTGCAAGGTCCTACACCTGGGTCGGAGCAATCCCAGGCACAGCTACAGGTTGGGCAGAGAAGAGATTCAGAGCAACCCTGCAAAGAAGGACTTGGGGGTACTGGTTGATGAGAAAATGAACATGAGCCGGCTTCAGTGTGCATTCTCAGCCCAGAAAGCCAACCGTATCCTGGGCTGCATCAAAAGGACCATGACCAGCAGGTTCAAGGAGCTGATCCTGCCCCTTTATTCTGGTCTTGTGAGACCTCACTTGGAGTATTGTGTACAGTTCTGGTGTCCTCAACATAAAAAGGACATGGAACTGTTGGAACAAGTCCACGAGGACGATCAGGGCACTGAAGCACCTCCCCTATGAAGACAGGCTAAGAAAGTTGGGGCTGTTCGGCCTGGAGAAGAGAAGGCTGCATGGAGATCTCATAGGAGCCTTCCAGTATCTGAAGGGGGCCTACAAGGATGCTGGGGAGGGACTCTTCATTAGGGACTGTACTGATAGGACAAGGGGTAATGGGTTCAAACTTAAACAGAGGAAGTTTAGATTGGGTATAAGGAGGAAATTCTCTTACTGTTAGGGTGGTGAGGCACTGGAATAGGTTGCCCAGGGAGGTTGTGAATGCTCCATCCCTGGCAGTGTTCAAGACCAGGTTGGACGAGACCTTGGGTGATATGGTTTAGTGTGAGTTGTCCCTGCCCATGGCAGGGGGGTTGGAACTTGATGATCTTAAAGTCCTTTCCAACCCTGACTATTCTACGATTCTATGATTCTATGGTTCTAAAAGCTACTTCTTTTCTGTGAAGTCTTCACACTCTGTCTATTACTCTGACTGTGGTTTTCCAACAGCATCATTCTATTCTGAATAAAATGTACCTTTATTTCTCCCCTTCATCCTGAGTCTCTTCACATCAACCTCAGCTCCTGTGAGTGTAGTGCATGGTATGTTTGCAAGGAGAAATTATTTGATCCCAAACAAAATCAAGATTAGCACTGGTCTGTAACATGCTCTTTGGTCTTTGGCACATGCCATTTCTTGCCAATGTCTAGAGATATAATCTTTGATTAAGATGCCTTCACACAGGCTACATAAATTCACATCAAGGCTTATGAACTATGCGAAAGTCACTGTCATCTAGAAGATGACATCTGTGTTAGTCTGTCATTACCACACTTTCCATATCTTTCTTTGATAGTTCACGAGAGAAATAGAATGCCTTTCAATTCGCCACCTCGAGCTGAAACCTCAGGTTGTGAAGAGATGAACTTGCTTAGGTTTTCATGCCTGCTTTAATATGTACTATGCAATTATAACTTGTTCTTTGAAAAGAAATTGGCATTTCCAAAGACAATAGCTATAGGTTTCTCATAGAGGAAATTGTGTTTTATTTGGTTTTACTTGGTTTGGAGATCTGGAAATTACTTGTTTTGGAAAAGTCATAATGATTTTGAGATTCAGTGTTCCTTGCAATATTTCCAATATTTACTCATTTATACTCTACCCATTTTAACAGCTGTCCTCTCTGTCATGACAGAAAAGGGGAACCTAGCAAATGTGAAAATAATATCAGTAATACGAAAAGAAAAATTAATGTCATATAGAATATGTTCTTATAAGGCTGCATCATCCATTCATATATAAAATAAACTATACTGCATTGCAGGAAAAAAGTATACTCCAAAGATTACATAAAAGGTCTTGTGAAGATCTCAAATGAATCAGCATTATCTCTTATGGAAGCAAATCAGCGTATCCTTATAGTCACTGCCAAAGATTCAATTACTGCTAGCAAAACAAATAGATATTAATTTATTCAAGTGCTTACAGTAAATTCTAGCAGTTCACTGCAATTGTTCCTTTCTAAATCAAACCATTGAAATTAGAATGCTTCAAATTGTTCCTACTTTACACAAACTTCAATCAAGGTACAGCTGAAAAAGTTATTTAATATAATATTTTAAACCTTAAATCTTTCAGTTATATAGCATTTTCATCAGCAAAAGTTTTTCCGCTAAAGATAAATGCTTTAGGTCTTTCTACCTATCTACATTTGTTTCCTGTTAACATTGCTGAGATTTTCCTGTTCAACCAGGGACAAGAACTGAACTGTGGAGTTTCCTTTCTTACAATAATTTCTGTAACTGTTCTTTTAAACATTTATATTTATGTTTAAACACTGAATTTTCATTTTTTGATAACTTTTCAATAATGAAAAGGTCAACATAGTTCTGTATTTAATAAATATTTCTAATATGTAATTAGATAGTGTATTCCAAACTGAGCCACTATGAAGTTTTGAAAAATAGTTGCCCTTTTATGTTTGTATACCTTTCAGTTATTCTAAGTTCTTTATTTTTTTCCTTTCTGAGCATCTGCTTTCATACCTCAAGGCACATGCGCAATCCAGATATATTTAGCTGCTTTCCCCTTATAATTGAAGGACAGGATTCTATAAAAATGTAATCCCTCATTCCCAGAGTCTAAGGCTTTGGGCTGCATTTTTAGCAAGAAAGGGTTTAGACTGTCAGACTGAGGGTGACAGCAAAGAAAACCCTAATTTTTAAAGGGTCATCAATTTAATTCTTCTTTTCCAGAAGCACCTGCATTCTATATGCAGTGGCAGAAAAGACTGGTTTCACTGTGATGCAGCAAGGGCTAAAGAAAGGAAATAAAAAAGTTTTGTGGAGGGTCTGTATCAGTTTGCTTGCATTAATGATTTTTAAATGGATTGTTGAATTTCATCTGCCCAATCATATTGCCCAACTTGAAAGGTCCTTACAGAGCTCTTCACAATCAACCTTCATTTTTATGCTTATGAATCTGTCAGGTTTATCCCCTCATTACTCACCCCATTTTCCACATCATTTTATGAATATTCTTGACTGCAGAAATCAGTGCGCATTTTTTAAAATTGGCTTTTCATTCCTATCTGTTGTTATCTCATCTTCAACTCGTTATTTATTTAAGGGACCATGCTTTTCCTCATCTTGCAACAGTTGAGTATTATTCAAAGATATTGTTATGTGCCTTGTGGATATTTAAGTTGTCCAAAGTCACCAAATTTCCTTTTGTTTTATGCTTATTTACACCTGTAAGGAACTCCAATACATCTCTAAGGGAGGAATGTCCTTTGCAAGAGTAGTATTTCTTGTATTGCCTTAAAACTGCTGGACAGGAATTTAAACGTTCTGCTTCTGCATATTGCCAGTGAGCACTCAGAGTAGTTTTCTTTCCCACTTGCATAGCCACTTTGAGGTTTGTTTTTTTTGTAAGACTGTTCAGTCTTAAAAGGGTTTTTCCTTTGATTAAAAGTTTTCCTCTCCCTACTCCCTTTTCTCTATGCCTTTGCCTATTTTCTGATTGACTATGTAGGGGAGAAAGCAATGCATTCACCGCTTCTGCATTCTCTATTCTCTTTTATATCCATAGCAGGGAATAACTCACAGGGTAGAGAAACAGGTAATTATATTCCCTTATCTGACTGGAAGTTAACTGGCTCACAGTGAAGTCCTTAAAGAAAGAGAGCAGTTACCTGAATGACTTCTGTATTTAATTTCATCTTGGTCAGTCTCCCATCATGAGTGTATGTCAGGTTTTCCACAGCGTCAAAGGAATACTGATCCATTTAATGATGCCATAGTCTATAAAGCAGCTGTCACAGCAGTAAAGACAACCATTTTAAAGTCTGAGTTTGTATATGCTGATGTGAGTCATTAGTCTTTCAGCCCATTTTGTAGGGTTTAGTAAGTATAACCTCAAGTTATCTTTAATTGGTGAGACTGCAACTGTCCCTTATACTATCCTACCTCTCAAAAACTTGCGCAGATGCTTCATTTAATTGCTGACCTTGCTTTGTGCTCTGTTTGGAGCTTTTCCTATGTCAGGAGTCTAGAGATGGAGTTGGAGTTGTCAGCTCATCAAAGGTTTGGGCTTGAAGTAATATTTTTCATTCTTTGAATTTACCTTCTATTCCTGGATAATGATGTTAGTCAGTACTGAATAGTCAGTGCAAAGGTGTTGTACTGAGCCAATCTTACTTTGCTTTCATTCTTAGTTGAGAAAATATCAGTAGCTGAATGTAGAGCCTGGACAACAGTTAATCAGTCATTCTGCCTCCTGCCAAAATGTACCTCAAGCTTGAGAAAGAACAGTTAATTAACAGGCGTTTATGAACAGGCATTATCCATTTTCACTGATCCAGAAAGTATGTGTCGCATGGGTGAAGTGACAGGAAACGTATCCCAGGGTTGTTTCCTCCCTGACTCCTTTGCCTTTTGCAGCCAATTTAGTGAGTACTGTTTTCCTGAATTCTAATTCTTTGTTTCATTCATATAATTTTTAGTAAGTAGTAATTTGCTAGAAATTTACACGAATGTATCCTCTCTACATGTCATTAGGTTACTAGGGAGTTCTGATGGATTCTGGGACATCCTTAGGAAACCAAAAAATGTCATAGGATTTCATGAAGAGAACATTCTCATTAATGCATTCTTAATTTGGTCCCTGTTTGGTTTTAATCAGAACTTTATAGTTATTGCAACACACTATATTAAATGAAAATCAGCTGGGTACTTCACATTATGCCACAGTGGGAAAATACTACCAATTTTCATAAAATGGATTTTATTTTATTCATTAAACCTGTAAGTAGTTTGCTTGTTTTCTTTTGCTAGTGTTTTGCTTATTTATCACATTTTCAATGATATCTCAGGGGTATCCTTTTCATTAATGCATATTTTATTTTTAATAGAACTGTTTAGTTTTCTAACTCCAGGATAAGCTATTTGTAAACAGGACCAGACATAATGGCATATGTAAATCTTACAGGTACCTTCAGAACTCTGATTCTCTTAGTACAGTATCTAGGACTTCCATGCACAGAACAGGTTGAATGAAACACATGCACTTACATGATCATATGTTAATGCTGGTGAAAAACAAACAAATAAACAAGCAAAAACCAGCAAACCATTCCTCCAAATCACTGACAAGAGAAGGAGAATTGTAGCCAAAAAAATGTTTGTCACAAGTAGCTGCAGCGTCCTAGATACTGTTGCATCCAGGCTCATCAGACAAGCAACATCTGGCTCTGCAAATGTTGGGTTGGGAAATCCCTTGGATGTTTTGAGGAAAATGGGTTGTGATTGTGTCCTGGGTTCAGCAGTAGCAGTCATGTTTCTCCTCCTTGGTAGCTGGTGCAGTGCAGTGTTTTGACTTTCGGCTCGGGAGCAGAGCTGATAGAGATGTTTTGGTTTGGCCAAGGACTTTGTGAGCCTCATGCTCTGCCAGGGAGGAGGGGAAGCTGGGAGGAAGCAGAGACAGGACACCTGACCCAAACTGACCAAAGAGCTATTCCATACCACAGCACGTCATGCCCAGGATGTAACTGGGAGTTAGCCGGAAGGGCTGGCAGACTGCAGGGTTGGAGGAGGTATCGGTCGGTGCTTGGTCGGGCTGGGGGGGGGCGAGTTATCGGTGGGCTGGTGATGAGGTGTTGTATTCTCTTCCCTTGTTATTTCCTTTATCATTATTATCATTGGTGGTAGCAGCAGTGATTTGTGTTATACCTTAGTTACTAAACTGTTCTTATCTCAACCCGTGGGAGTTGCATTCTTTTCAATTCTCCTCTCCATCCCTCCAAGAGCAGGGGGAGGGCAAGAAAGGGGGGGAAGTGAGCTAACGAATTACCTGACTGGGTTTAAACCACGACAGATTGTGACTGAACTGTTACTGAACATGGAACTGAATCAACGTTTCTGCATAGCTTTTGAGTTCATTTTGCTACTTCTGTAGCAAATACCTATAACACTGCAACAGTGACTCTGTCCTTACCATCAAGGTGGAAAGAAGAGGGAAAAGAACAAGAATTCCCCAGTCATTAAATCAGAGTGTGTGTGTGGGAAAGAATAATATATATGAAAAATAATAATAAAAAAAAAACACAAAAGAAAACCCACAACAAAACACACCAAAACCAACAGAAGCAAAAAGTGCTGTAATCCCTAGAAATCCAACTGTTGAGAGAGAGAGTATGGCGCTTGCTGACTTTCAAAGTTTTTAGTCTGGACATTCTTTCCCTATGTTGAATTGCTGCTTGATTAAACTTTGTGCTGTTCTCATTCAGGGCCTTTACATCAGCATCCTGCCATTTTACCTGTTTGCTTCTTTTTCTATGTTTTCACAGACTTTTTTTTCTTTCTTTTCAGTTATTTTTTTCCCTTTTTACTTTACATTAATCTAATTCCTTTTGTGATACCAAAACCTCAGGGAAAAAAAACCAAAACAAAACAAAAACAAACAAACAAGAAAAACCAACCAAAAAAAAAAAAAAAAAAACCAAGTGTGCGCAGCTGCCAAAACAAAGGAAATAAAGAAATCACACACTCTTGTGTGTCTGTCAGTCTTTGATGTTACTTATTCATGTGAAATTTCCTCTGGAAATGGTGTTTTGTTATTGACAACCAAAACTTTGGGGAAAGCAAACATTTCTTGTACAAATCTTCATGGAAACTCAGTTCTTATATTTTCCCCCAGTTAAATGAAATGGATCTGTAATCATTCTCTTTAAAACACATTCTTGCTAAGATATATTGAATTCTTCTTGGCAGTCTTGTCCATTTTTTTATGTGGTGGCATGGACTTAAGTCAAAATGCGGAACTTAACTACAAGAGTTAAGCATTTCTACACAATTGTATGGCCTTTCAATACCTCCACTGTAGTGGTGGTATGGCTACGGAAGTGAAGCAAGGATTCCAACATACTCTTTCTTTCAGAAAGTGTGTTGGTCATTGATAAAATCAACTGGATAACTGCTGGCTATTTAAATTTAATTGGTGGAGGTATTTAGGAGTCTAAAATGGAGAGAGAAGACAGATGTCAGAAAGGCAGTCTGGCTTTGATTAGGTTCTGATGAGTTGGAGTGCGCTGTAGTTCAGTGACAAAAGCTAACAGAGATGGACTTTGGGTGGTGCAGTGAAACAGCCTGACTCAGAGAACAGTCTTGAGTTCCCAGGTTAGACCTGTTAGCTAAGCAGTGACAAGAGTGAATGACACAAGCATAGTGAATTAGGAGCCAAACTACACAGGGTAAGACAAGTGGCTAATCAAGCTTCATTGGACTGGGCAATATGAAACCTTGTGTCTAGGTTCCAAGTTATTACAATAATAAAATACAAGTTGTTATAATAATAAAATCTTGTGGTGAGAATGCTTGCAGCACTCCCTAGAAAGCATAGGCAAATGGAATGTGTGACTATTTTGTTTATTTATGAGGTCATGATATTTATGGGATCCTTGATTTGCCAGAGGGAGTGCATGCTGTCCATCAGCAACAGCACTTTTCTAAAACTTTTAAAGATACCATCTTAAACCAGTCCTATGAAGAAAAAGGACTGCAGGACAAGTGCTTCAACTGGCACGGTCTACATGCTGAATGGATCCCTATTTTCCGTCACAGCAGGTGAAACACTGGAGAACAATAAACGCTAATTTGAACTCTGACAAAATTGCTGTCACAAAAGGTTGACTTCTGGCCATTAAAGCTGTATACTGCTGATAGTCTGACTGTATTGTACTGTAGAAAAAAAGCATGTTTTTTCTGTAGGCATTTTATTTTGATCCAAATTCTCCATACTGAAAGACTCAATTATTTATGTGATGTTCAGTGCTTTTTCATTTTGATAGGAAACATGCTATGTTGCTATAGTCCTCCTATTTAACTGTACGTAATGATGAAGGACTGAGAGCTCTTATATTTCACTTGTATGAGATAGCAATTTATTTTGAAAACAGTACTCCTGAACTTTTTTTAGTCTTTATTATTATTACTGCTTAATAAATATTAGAATAAACCTGAGACAAAACTTACAAAAAATGTTGACTGTGAAGACTAAGCCAAAATCAACCTTGAAAAGTAACATACAAATAGTGACATGTAATAGTTAATTTGCTATTCTATTACAAGTTTTACTTAAGACTTACTGTGGGACCAGGAAAGTAATATTTCTGTTCCTTAGTTTTTCTTGTTCCAAAAAAGCAGAGAAGACAGCATTCAATGCATTGGGTTTATTGGGTATGTGTTAAAAAGAGGTAAGGGTTTCTGGAATGAAGAAAGAAATAAAAACAAGGCAGACATAAGTAAATGCTCTTATGGGTCAGAAGCGGGGAAAGGAAAAATGTCTTCATACTATAACAGAGAAAGTATTCTGAGATGGATATTCAGTTGGTTAAAGTCAACAATATTTTGTTGGTTTTATGGGTCTGGCCCATTTATCCTTGTTAAGGTAAAATATAAGATATATTTTGACCTGACTAGATTATTAAGTTTCAAATATTACTTCACTGTAAGAATTAATATCTCTAGAAGACTGACAATTTTTATTTAGAAACAAACAAGTGAAAAAAGCTGGTAAGAAGATATATATTCTTAGATAAAATAAAATCATGGAATCATAGAATAGTTAGGGTTGGAAAGGACCTTAAGATCATCTAGCTCAAGACCCCCTGACAGTAAGGTCTTGATTCTTGTGACTCTTTTTAGGAGGATCTTTATTGTCAGAGAACTGTTTTCCAATGACATTTTAGTATTCTGAATAATCCCTCATCTGAGCCTCACTTCACTACAATAAGCTAATATGTGCTACTAAATATAGGTTTGCACATGCAAATAATTAAAAGTGATTGCTGTAATGTGAGAGCCAGCTGCACATCATGCTTTCTCAAGGGGTAGACATGTATGCGTATTTTTATGTATATATAAAGACTTTAGCATTTATTTTATGTACATATAAAAAAATCACATTTTTGCATCTTTATATAGAAATGATTTGTTATTTAACAAAACAGAAAAGTGTGAAAGGCTAAAGGTAATTCTTCATTCAAGACATAGCATAGTAGTGATATACTTTCTTTTTTATTAGAGTCCAATCCTTTAATCGCCTCATTTATAAGCCTTTAAGGTAAGATTATGATGTTTGATAGCAAGTAAATCAGCTTTTCTTAAACCTGTTCTATATATCTGTGGCATTAAGAACTCCAGGAGATACAATAATTTATCTCAAAACCATCATGAAACTTGTAATAGAAAGCAGCCTTGCCCAGGATGACACGCTATGATTAATAAACAGTAGGTCTAGAAAACTGAAAATAGAAACATAAAACATAGATTCTTTCATATATTAATTTTACAGGCAAGTAAACCACAACATTCTTTCAACTTTTAGGAATGTTCTCTTTACAAGGCTTTCAAATCTTCAAATTCTTTCAGATTCTCAGTTTAGGGCTTCTAACCTTTAATTATGCATCTGAACAACAGCTTGACTTCTGCTTTCTCTACCAAGCTGAGCAGCTAATGCTCTATCTCACTGTGTTCAGCAGTGTGGAAGTTCAGACTGCTGCTATATATGCACTTAAATATGGTTGATAGTAACCCATTTTTACAGTTCATGAGCTGAAGTCACTATTTTTGCCTTTTTTTTTTTTTCTTTCCCATTTATGCACTATTCATTTTACTGGTTCAGTTCAGAAGTTACTCAAGAAACTCGTCCTGACTTACAACATTTCTAGAAGGCCTAAGCCTTTCCAGTGCTGAGTTAACAGCTGATGCTCAGCAGGTCTGAGGACTGAGTCCAAGGGCTAAAGCAATTGCTTTATCCAAATACACATTGATATTTAATAAGTGCTGTGAACCATGCTTCTGGATAGCAAATATAATTCAGTTCATTGTTAACATGCAAACTGTGGGAACCATTTCCTGAGGTGAGTTATGTTTCAGGAATTTCCCTGTCGTCCTTGGTTCAGCAGTAGCAGTTATTTTTCTCCTTCTTAGTAGCTGGTGCAGTGCTGTGGTTTTGACTTTCAGCCTGGGAACAGCACTGATAACACTGGTGTTTTTAATTATTGCTCAGTAATGTTTACTCTGACAAAGGACTTGCTGAGTCTCATGCTCTGCCAGGAAGGAGGGGAAGCCAGGAGGAAGCAGAGACAGGACACCTGACCCAAACTAGCCAAAGAGGTATTCCATACCACAGCATGTCATGCCTGGTATATAAAACTGGGGCAGTTACCCAGAAGGGCTACATCACTGCCTGGGTAGGGGTCGGTATCGGTCGGCGGGTGATGAGTGGTTGTATTCTCTTCCCTTGTTATTTCCCTTATCATTATTATTATTGGTGGTAGCAGCAGTGATTTGTGTTATACCTTAGTTACTGTGCTGTTCTCATCTCAAACCGTGGGTGTTACTGAGTTACCAGATGGGCTTAAACCATGACACCTGCCTGAGGAGGTAGATTTTTGGAGAATGAATTATGACAGAATGGATATTTGTTTTCTTGTGTATCTGTAAATGAATCTGCAAGTGAGATTCTTCTATGCAAGAAGGAACTTGAAGAAGTTACAAGAGGGATGAATTTGACTTTGTCCTTCCCAAAATAATTTAAAGTACTTGCATAAGAATATTCCTCAGGTTTAAAAAAATATAATCAACTTTTGATGGAAATAAGTGAAAAAAAATACCAGTACAAGATTTACTTGACTCTCAGTGTTGTATGTATGTATGTATTAGGTGAAATTGTTTAACACTAAGAGGAACTATGTTCCTGCTTTGATATTTATAGGAACATTTGCTTGGACTCTGGCCCTTTAGCAAATCAACTGTTCTTTGAGTTGAGCATCTGAAGTCAAGAGAGATAAGGCAATTTCCATAAGAACTGATAAACTCAAGCCTTCACTCATTGCTTAAAGCAAATATGAATTGGGTGATGTGGATTTAACCCTGTCAGTAGCCTGATGCCCACCTAGCATTGTGGTGGGGTATGGTGGAGGATGGGGAATCGGGGTTACAGTCGGTCCATAACTGCACTTCTGCTCCTTCCTCCTCACATCTTTGCTGTGCTCCAGCATGGGCTTTTCTTGAGTTGCAGTTACTTCTTGAAATATCCAGCTGCTTCAGTGTGTGGAGTTCTTCATGGGCTGCAGGATGTATATCTACTCCATCGTGGTTAGGTCCATGAGCTGCAGGGAAATAAGTTGCTCCACCAAGGGCTGCAGGGAAATCTCTGGGCACCTTCTCACACTCCTTGTCTGACTTAGTCACTCACAGGATTATTTCTCACACTCTTCTCTTTCCTCCTCTCCCTGCCTGTCATTTTTGCCTTTTCTTAAATATGCTGTCCTAAAGGAATCACACATACAGCTGACACCCTCAGCTTTGTTCTGTGATGGGTCCACTGTAGGGTGGGCTGAAACTGGTTGTGTCTCAAACAGGATAACCTCTGACCTTCCCCCACAGAAGCCACCCCTGCATCCCCATTATTGCTCAAAAGCTTGCCATCTACACCCAGAACAGATAAAATTTCAGAGACATATTTAGCTTTTCACACTTTTTTGAGCAATTAGAAATTGGACATACAAGGTCTTTAATGACTTCAAATTGCATGGATTTTTGAGAAGGAAAAGAAGTTTTTCATGCACTCTCATTCTCATATCCTTAGCTGCACTGAGTGAGCAGTTTTCTTAAAGAAAATGAAGCTCTACCAGCTTATGACATCCTATATGTTCAATGCTGTCAGAAACGGCATCTTGGCAGTTTGCCACAAGTACTTTTCCCAACACCCACAATTATGAAGACCTGTTTGAAAATAAGTATCAGCATCTTGTTTACAGACAATTCTTATGGTTAAAACAGTTAGCAACTGACTCAGAATTACTGGAAAATGCACTTGAGAAGTTGGAAAACCTGGTACAAGCTCCAGCTCTAATTGCAGAAGGAAGCTCTTACAGTGCTGTGGGCTATTTTGCAGTGGATGTCTTTCCTTCTTTTATGTAGCTGTTCTACTTTTTATTAAAGGCATATACTTGTATATGTATAGAATCAAATAAAAGCAGAGATGTTGTTTGATAAAATTTTTAGACAATCTACATGTTTCCAGGGCTCTGCTATGATTTTGAGAACATGCCACTATCAGTAAAATGTTTTTTACTTCCTTCTTTATAACAAGTACTGATTTCACAAATCATTCTATTGGATTTTGTTGATTTAATATGAAAGAAAATAGACACTGGCCAAAGCATTATTTATAGCGAATGACTGTTTCAATGTTTGCAATTGTCAGAGACTTTGCAAGGCTATTGACAACAACATATGATGCTTTGAAGCAAACCCACTGTTAAATATACAGCTGTTGTGAGCAATTGTTAATGAATAGTTTGTTACCCACATATTAAGCCTAAATGAAGGAGAAATTAAAATAACAGGATGAACAAGAGGAAGCAGGATGCTACACTGAGAAAGGATTTCTGCCTAAACTGAAATCATTAAAATCTGAAACCTACTTTTTCAAGGTCCTTCATTGTAATCCATTATCGTTCATTCCCCTTTGGTACCACAAAGTTGTCAGTTTGGTGATATATTACACATAACAATGTCATTGCATTGGCATAATATGACAACTGGGACTCGTTTGAACTTTTAGAAACTTCTAATTCCTGAAATAAATTAGGAACTGAAGATATTTCAGACATAGAAAATAAGTCATTTGTTAGAAAGAATTGGGTTCTCCATACATTTTGGAGAATTACACTTTTCTGAGCCTTTTTCTTTCTCCTTTTTTTTTTTCCTGGTGCATATAATATACTTAGTAGGAAATATAGTTCACAGGTGTCCTTAAGCTTCTTTTCCTTAGGTTTACTTAAGTACTAAGTCCCACTGTAGATGACAACGCGACTACAGATTTTCATGAAATTTCTCGATTTCTGAACAACCAAAACAAAGACTTTGCTACAGTTTTGAGTAGGAAAAAAAAGTCTTATTTGGCCTCCTAACTTTTCTTACCTAAAGTTTTTTTCTTACCTTAAAACTTTTTTTGGCCACTCTTTCTCTCTTCCTTATCTGTAGAACTGTTTTGATTCATTCCTTGAAAGACTGGAAGTCTGATTTCAGGCAGTTCAAATCTTGGACATTTTTTTTTTCCCCTAATGTACAGATAAACAAGCATATAAAACATTGCAATGTTTAATATTAAAAGCATATTATGGTGTTGTTTCTATATAATGACAATCCACTTGTGGAAGGCATAATACATTTTGAAACCTTGAATGGCAGATATTTAGGGTATGGTTGGCTTTTGTCTGTCTTAGTAGAAACCTTACTGTTCTCTCAAACTACTCCTCACGCTGTTTTATCTGTTCCAGTGTTTCCTAATGGCTATTTTGAGTATAGAGACATATCAGGCACGAAATAGCAGTCTAAGAGATCTGAGATTATTTGAGAAGAGATGCATCTGGCCTCTTTGTTTCCACCTCTTGAATTTGGAAACACAGCCTTTGAAATGTTGAAGAGTGTAACCACGTGCCTTCTGGCCAGTCACCACTCTGGGACCAACAATCTGCAGGAATGGAAAATGCTTATCTCAAGTCTTCTAGGCATGTTTCACTACTGAAGCAGAACCTCTTCAGAAAAATATATTTTCCTTTGCCCAAGAAGAAAAGGCAAAGAAGGTTGATCTGCTTGTACAGTTAGTAGGGGACTCTTTGTGTTAGCTTCAGGTACAAGACAGGTTAAGCTCCTGCTCTGAATTACTTTCTGCACCAGTATATTCAATAAGGATATCTTGACTTTGGAGCATGCCAGGATGTTGTCTGTGATTTAAAAGGCAGAGGGTGTTTATCACTTGTCCCTGTGTTTTAGAAGCTGCAGAACTTTTGAGCTTCTAACTGCATGTGGTAGTATGTTTTTGGACAGCTCTTGAATATGTCTGTGAAGCTTCTGTTGTGTTTATGACAAAGGAGCTTGTTGATGTACATCAGAATTGTGGCCAGCTGCGTGTTAACATTTAGGCATTTTGGATATTAGGGGTTTGAAAACTGAATATGAAGCTGGAAGTTCAAATGCAGAGATTTTTTTCTGTCCTCTGCAGCTGGAATTCTGATGCAGACAGGGTGCATATTTCTCTTACTTGCCATTTATTAGTGAAGCATCCTATGCATATGTCTTGTACTGGAATATAAACGTACTTAACAGCCTATCAGGAAATGTATGCCATCTCTACACTTTATGAGATAAAATTAAAAGGCAGTTCTATTCCAAGTAGTTGTGACTGTGCCACATACTAGGGCTTTTTTTTAATTCTTAATATTTGATTTCTTGCTCTGTAGTGTATTGTAAAGTTCAGCAGATTTCAGGAAGATCCAGATTTTTAGTCTCTTAGCTTTATGAATAGATATAAAATGTGTATTCAATTTGCAGCTAGTATTTTAAAGCTTCTTACAGATTTGCATGATGATTCAGCTCAGTTTTACCATTTTGCTGAATTAACATAGTCAGTAAGGAAATAACACTTGTTTCAATCAAAACCTATAGTCTTTTACATTTCAAGATTTGCTTGAAGTAACTGTAACGTGTGTGCACATTATTTCCATGGGGAAGCTATATTCTATGTAGTCTTTTTTCATGTTTTCACTTATATGTGACTGTCACTTAGCAACCCATATGCTTTAGCAGTGCATGGGGTAGGTATTTCCATTATTTTACATTTCTTGGAAAGGACATCTGCAAAAGGTTGGCTACAGGTGTTCATTTTCACCTGAGGTAGGATGATCATAGAAGCACACTGATATTTTAGTATGCAGTTTGTAGTGATGCATTGCCCAATTCCCAGTTTAAAGGGTATGTTCTCTATGTGAAAGATGCTCCAGGTAGCCTTGAAGTAAAAGGAAGCCTTAACAGAGTAGGTTCTTCTAGAAGCAACTGAATTATAGGAAACCTCTTTATCATTCTATGTTCTTTGAAACATAATAAAAAGTGTTATCCAAATAATATTCAGTTAGGATTAAATATATTAAAAAGTAGACATCAGAGCATAAAACTCTTTTTATTTCGATACTTGCACAGAGATACAGACCCCTGTGAATTCTTTTTAAATGTAAATCTTAGCACATGCAAAACAGAGAGGAAGGTATGTAGAAAACAAAACAGTTTGCGAAAGCTTATGGGGGAAACTGTTCCAAACAAACATCAGGGTGCATAGGTTTGTCTGAACTGGAAGTTTGCTTTGTAGTGGTGAGACACTAAGGTATCTTTTAATAAAATTTTACAGGGGTGTAACCTGAAGCTTCTGTTACACTCAATGTCTTCTTAAGGGCAAGAAGTAAACAAATCTTATATATGTAAAGCAAAAACTTCTTTGTTTAATTGAAAACTGACTAATCAAAGCATATCCACAGCTTCAAATTTGTTACAGAAAATAAAGAAAAAAAACAAAAAACAAACAAAAAAAAAAAACCACACAAAAAAAAGCCCCATGTATTGTAGGAAAAAAAAAACAATTGATAATAGTAATACAGCAAAATTATTAAACATGGACTTCTTAGTATCTACCCCTTTCTTTGCTGTTCTGTTCACCCTTCCACTGCCCCCTGGGTTCTTACAGTTGACAGCCTCAGCTGGGCATGCAATTTGTTGGGAACCTGGGTCCATTATGTGGAACAATATGATGTTAATGATAATTACCTCCTCCTCACTACAGAATATGCTTAGGTTCAGTTTTGTATATTTCCTAACACATATTGCAAAATTTGTTCCTTCATTTTGAGTCCGTAATTCCATAGAATCTTAGAATCATAGAATAGTTAGGGTTGGAAAGGACCTTAAGATCATCTAGTTCCAACCCCCCTGCCATGGGCACAGACACCTCACACTAAACCATATCATGCAAGGCCTTGTCCAACCTGGTCTTGAACACTGCCAGGGATGGAGCATTCACAGCCTCCCTGGGCAACCTATTCCAGTGCATCAACACCCTAACAGGAAAGAATTTCCTCCTTATATCCAATTTAAACTTCCTCTGTTTAAGTTTAAACCCATGACCCCTTGTCTTATCACCACAGTCCCTAACGAAGAGTCCCTCCCCAGCATCCCTCTAGCCCCCCTTCAGATACTGGAAGGCTGCTATGAGGTCTCCATGCAGCCTTCTCTTCTCCAGGCTGAACAGCCCCAACTTTCTCAGCCTGTCTTCATAGGGGAGGTGCTCCAGTCCCCTGATCATCCTCGTGGCCCTTCTCTGGGCTTGTTCCAAAAGTTCCATGTCCTTTTTATGTTGAGGACACCAGAAGTGCACACAATACTCCAGGTGAGGTCTCACAAGAGCAGAGTAGAGGGGCAGGATCACCTCCTTCAACCTGCTGGTCATGCTCCTTTTGATGCAGCCCTGGATACAGTTGGCTTTCTGGGCTGCAAGCACACACTGCTGGCTCATGTTCATTTTCTCATCAACCAAAACCCCCAAGTCCTTCTTTGCAGGGCTGCTTTGAATCTCTTCTCTGCCCAACCTGTAGCTGTGCCTGGGATTGCTCCACCCCAGGTGTAGGACCTTGCACTTGGCACAGTTGAACTTCATAAGGTTGGCATCAGCCCACCTCACAAGCTTGTCGAGGTCCCTCTGGATGGCATTCCTTCCCTCCAGCGTATCAACCAAACCACACAGCTTGGTGTCATTGGCAAACTTGCTGAGGGCGCACTCAATCCCTGAATTTATTATGTAGGAAGTATGTTATATACTCTGAATGCTTCTTGTTCTTCTTCTTCCACTTAACTGGTTTAGCCCAGCTCCATGTCTGAATTTCTTTAATCCACCTTAGTTGAACTGCTTATAGCTCTGTGTCGTGGTTTAAACCCAGTCAGGTAATTCGTTCGCTCACTTCCCCCCCTTTCTTGCCCTCCCCCTGCTCCCGGAGGGACAGATAGGAGCATCGAAAAGAATGCAACTCCCACAGGTTGAGATAAGAACAGTTTAGTAACTAAGGTATAACACAAATCACTGCTGCTACCACCAATGATAATAATGATAAAGGAAATAACAAGGGAAGAGAATACAACACCTCAGCACCAGCTGACCGATAACTCGCCCCCCAAGCCCCACCAAGCACCGACCCACACCTCTTCCAACCCTGCAGTCTCCCAGCCCTTCCGGCTAACTCCCAGTTACATCCTGGGCATGACGTGCTGTGGTATGGAATACCTCTTTGGTCAGTTTGGGTCAGGTGTCTTGTCTCTGCTTCCTCCTGGCTTCCCCTCCTCCCTGGCAGAGCATGAGGCTCACAAAGTCCTTGGCCAAACCAAAACATCGCTATCAGCTCTGTTCCCAGGCCGAAAGTCAAAACACAGCACTGCACCAGCTACCAAGAAGGAGAAAAATGACTGCTACTTTTGAACCCAGGACACTCTGGGCTCTCTAGATCCACTCTGTGCTGCTTCTTACCATTCCATACTTGTGCTCCTGTACATTGCATCTGCAGTCCCTGATTTCAAAGACTCCTTTGTCATACCAGGTCTGGTTTTCTCTGCATTACACCATTGTTGTTACAGCCATGAATATTTTCTTCTGCACAGAATAGCTAGCTACTTGCTATAATGGTATGTATAAGGTTATGGTTATACAATACAAAGATATGCAAAAATAAAACAAACTAGGCATAGCCATCTAGTCACTGGGAAAAAAAAAAACCAGCCCAGATTGAAAGAGCTGTTAAAGCTCAACAAACTAAAAGTTTCAGGCAGGTCAAGAAAAGTTTGAAGTAATCCTGGCAAAATTCAGTTCTGAGAGCTTGCAACATCAGTACAAAGCTCATGGCCAGCTCTTAGCAAGACTGGGTTATTTTGCCTTCTCAGTATCTGGGCTGGAGGAAAGAATGTAGTTTCTAAATTCCAACAAAGGATTCTTAGGTTACTTTTTTTAAATATCCTGAAGAGACAGAAATTTAAAGTCTGGATTGTTGGGCTTGTTTTGGGTTTGTGTTGTTGTTTTGTTTTGTATGGGTGATTTGTTTTGGGGTTTGGTGTTTGCTGTTGCTGTTGGTTTTGGTGTTTGTTTTTGTTTTTTTGTTTTTTTTTCCTGAAGTGTAAACTTTTCCTGAACTCATTTTCCTGGGATTAAATAAACTCAGTACCAGGCAGGTTTTGTTTTTGCAACAGTGTCATTTACATACTTTATTTGCTTTCTGATCAGAATGTCTCTTGAGTTTATAAAACTTGTCATTTCTTGATACATTCATTGCTCACAGTCCTCTGTGAAATATTTTATACATCACACAAGCTGCAGTAATTAATGTTTTTGTAAAATGTTCCTTATCTAATACATCTTAGAAAATAAGTAAGACAAAATCACAGTTTTTATTTTAAAGCATGTAATTGACCTATCTGTATTTACAAGCATGTATAATTACTTTTACAGAAGTTTTACTTAATCTTCGAATGACTGAAAAGCAGACACTATTTGGGATTCCTTTAATTAACATGAATTTTTTTTGCAGTGTATGCACAAAACATTACAATCAAAGCATCATAAATATAAAAAAAATGCATGTGTTTTTTCTTTTATTTGGTAATGATTCATGCAAAGCTGTAGTGATTTACAGCTGAAAGGATGTATTACAATTTTCTAATTCACTCAATAATGAGTATTGAAATACACACTCTTTAATAAGTATTGAAAATTCACTGTTTTGGTTCTAATTCCACCCATAAGTTGCAGACAGTTGCAAATCAATTTTAGTGCTTTTGGTCATCTATCTCTGTAACAGCAGGGTTTAGCCAGAATATTTGCTGTAAGGTGAGACTGTTCTCAGCCCCCAGCAGAAAAGCTGGATTTTTAGCTTTCAAGATAGAATTAGTTAATGATTTATACTTTCAGATTTATCTCAAAGCATATGGTATACTTATATAAAGACTCTATTACTTACTTTAAAGTACCTCAAGCAGGACATGAGCTGTCTTGTTGGGAGGAAAAGTGCCTCAGTCTTGCAAACTCATCTAGATTGCAGTAGGGTGATGTGTAATCTGCTGATGCACACATTCTGTACTCATCTAAGTCCTTGAATTGGTTTAAGTCTCTGAACTGGGGTTTGGGGTGAAAAAAATAAAACAACTTAGAAATATTTATATATACTTAGTTAGCAAGTATTTATTTCCTTTGATCTTTCTGTTACCTTGCAGTAGACAGATGATTTACATGTCTTTCACAAAAAAAAGAATAAATACATAGTTAAATGTCTGAGAAGCCTCACTGACTGAGGGAAATAAATTTGATTTTGTAAAATTTCCATAAATGCACCATCAGAATGTACAGGCCTTGAGGTTTAAAATCAAATCAGAAGAAACAGCATATACTCTTATTTAGAGCTACTACTTTCCCTCAAAGATAATAATTTAAAATATTAAATATTTATATGGTGGAATACCTCACTACCCCTATTTTTTCTGTGAATATACCTTTTTAAAATGAAGTTTGAAAGTTAATGTTTAAAATATTTTTAAATGGCATCTAATTTTTCACACTCTAGTGAATAATTTATTACTGTTCAACCCCCCTTTAACTAATTTCAAATTAGACACAACGAAGACTCTTGTGTTTTTTAAAGAACTAAAGAGTCCATCATTTCTCCTCCAGCTTCCCCTTGAAGTCTTGCTTTTTAAGCTGAAAACAAGGTGGACGATTATGCTATTAAGTACTAAACAATATTTGAATTTTAAAACAGTTTTAGAAAACACATTCAGTTTGCTGTTGTGTACCAGCAACCACCTGCAGGAAATAAACATAATAAATTTTAAATAAATCTTAAAAATAGCATATGTTGGAGAACTGTTGTAACCACTTACTCACTTTGACTTTGAAAAGACTTTGGGTGGGTGGTTTACATAACTGATTCTGTTTGCCAGTTCTGCCAGATGAGCTGAAGGCAAACATACATTAAAAACTGAGACTTTAGATGGTAAAACCTTATCTAGTGTTCAAACTAACATAGAATAAATGCAATAACATCTTGTCTGAAGACCTAGATTTTTCCTTAATTCTTCTTTTATGGCAAAGTACAAATCGCCATGTTTACTCTGCATGTAATGAATTCAAATTTGCACTGAATGCTTGTGGCCTTCTTACTGAGGTTTTTCTAAATTTTGCTAGCACTCCTTAGATATTGACATTATTAACATTTATTCCCCTTCCCCACCTTTTTCTTTCTTCTTCTGTCTTAAAAAAAAACTCTTGCAATCCTGCTTTGGAGGGAAGAAGCATGAAGGTTTTTCTTTTTTCTTTCTTTTTTCCCTGGAGTGCACAAAAAACAGTAGTTTGCAGCCAGTCAGACTACATTTTATAACACAGTTATCCTGAGAGTCTTAAGTGCCCACTGGGGACCTAAGAGCACTTAATGAAAGAATCATGTTGGGATCTGCTGTGGCAGAAAACAGGAATAAAAGATGCTTTGGATGCTGTGAAGTTAAATTGGTCTTCACAGTGACAAATGACGGCAACAGGTAAGGTCAGTGAAAATTTTACCTTATTTAGAGGTGCGTGTCCTGAAGGCATATATAAGAATGGAATTTAGCACTATGTCTTTGACCCAAGGCAACTAATCATCCTCCCTCACTATGCAAACTATTGACACAAAGCTAAATCTGATCTGGAGTAATGGAAACTCCAGCACACACATTGTTACAGAGACAAGTTTTTTCACCTTTCTACACATTTACTTCTCAGTCAGTATTCGCTTAAAGTTGCGTATTCTTCTGCAAATAACTTATTTTTAAGTTACATCCAAAGCATACTAAAATTTCCCAGGTAAGCATGTGTGAATATCAGTCAAAATCTGTACTCATTTTAAAGAAGAAAGAAGGGCTTTATGGACTTCATCAAAACTCACCAGTGAAATATAAAAAGTGCAAGTATTTTATAAATATTTTTACAAGGAAATCAGTGCCATAGTTTGTAATTTATATTGTAAAAAAAAATCAAGTAACAGTCTTCGGGAACTAATGTTTGACCCCTATTTTGGTTATAACTGACATCTTGAATACTTGCAATTTCTCATAGACTACCTTACAGGATGGAAACCAAAGCATGGAGATAAATGTTAAAATAGTTTTGTTGCCTATTTAATAGCTAAAAGCGTTGTGAGCAAAGAAATACAATTCAGAAAGTCTGCATCATAAAAAAATGTGTGTGATAGAAATTTTATTAACTTCATGCAAAAAATACATTTGAAAGCTAAAAAGCATCCTTAATTTTCACTTAATTCTTCATTATGGGCCATACTTGATAAAATATTTTATAGCTAAACTTTATGCATATATTTAAGACCTCATTCAGAAAAGGACTCAGGCTTTGCTGATTTGGTATTGTTGGTACCCTGTAGTAAATTCTGTGTCCCCAAATCTAAAAGATATTTCAATTTTTAAAGTTTGTTCATGTCATTGAAGGCCATTCTGTTCCTACAGAATGTTTTCAGTCTTCTTACAGAAAGCAACGCAAGTAAAGTAAAACTGCACCTCCTTACATCTTTATTTATAAGAAGTATATGCAAATCTTTATGTCCAGTTTAATGAGTCCGGAGATGGTTTATGCAATCCACAGCTGCTCATTAGCAGTCGGATTGCTTCATTTGTTAGCCTATTTAGGGTAGAACTAAAAGTATAGGTAAACAGGCACATTTGGTATTTTTGCTCTTCATCATTCTGTATAAACATGTATTCTACTCTAAGCAAGTGCATTTGCATTTTATGCATTTAAGGAGCCTATCTGCCTGTATGTCGAAATGTCATGTATTGCACAATTTTAACATTGTGAAATCTGCTTGAAAAACTAAATTACTATATCAATATTTTATGCTTCACATTATGATTTTCAAATCTTTATTTAAAAGTAGTCTACTGAACCTTCATTTTATTGTAGTGGAGCATATGATACATAAACTTCAGAAAGAATGCTTACAAAACCCTCTCATTTTTTACCAGGCACAACTTTCTTCCTCTGCCCTTTTCATGGCTCTGTAAATTCTGCAATTTAACACAGTGGTTTCAACTAGGAAATTGAGTAAACCAAAGTTAATTTTTCATCTGATATAAAATGAACAGTTTATTTTCCAACATGGGTATGCATTCTAGTGAAAAGTACCACTAATAAGCATCGTGTTTTAATCATATATAAGTTTCCTAGTATTCACATTGATGGAGTTTCTTACTGTTTACATCGATTTACATTGGATCTAGGTTTGGGTTTTTTTTACCTTTGCTGTCATGAACATTTAAAAAATTCCATATTTTGTGTTTCAATATGTAAGTAAATCATTAATATGTTTAAATAATTGTAAGTTTCAGAACTGAACATAAAGCTTCAAAAATGTAAAAAAAAAATATATATGTTTTCATGTTAATGACGGTTTTAATAATGGGCTAGTCTGAACACTGTTAAGAATAATTGAAATAGTTTGCAGAATTGTTTAAGATTATGGAGAGAATGAAAGTATTGCATACATATATGATACATGGCAAATACCAAATACTGGTACTTATTCTGTGTTTTCTTCACACACGTAAAATCTGTCTTATCTACAAAGAATAATTTTCTTTCTTTTCTTTTTTTTTCCTTTTTACTTTTTCAGTATTATGACTATAGTTCTGTTTAGTACTTTTTGACTGAGTAGATGAACTATATAGTAGAAAACCAAAATGGCCCTATTTACAAGTTTATATTACTCTATTAGACAGAAAGGATTTACAAGTAAACAAACATAGTAAAGGATTTTGATAGTGGTTTAGATTATAGAATTTGATAAATAAAAATCCCTTGCTTATATGCAATAGTACAAATGTCAGCCTTTACTTTGGCTTTTCAGAGAGGGCAAGCTCAGAACTGATACAGAAATCAAGAAAATTTTTTATTTGTTAGGATAGGTCTTAAGACACGTCAGCTGAAGGAAATTGTCATTTCATCACAAGGTTAATTAAATGTATATATAATGTTTTCCAGACAGATGTTTTACAGATGTTGTAAATTAAAACTGAGCTTCTGATTTGTGTATGACAAATTATATGAATTGAAATAATTCAATTTTGATGCACCTGTGTTTAGGAAGTGGCCTAAATTAATGATGCAATCTAAGGGAAGATTACTTTGTACTATTTAAGTAGTGGAAAAGAGAAAGCCTGATAAAAATTAAGCAATGTGTTGTTTAAAGAATATTGTTAAATCACATACTAGGACTATTGTTTAGCTGCAACAAGAATCCTTAATAAATGATGTTTAGAAGGATAAGATAGAAAAAAATAATAAAGACCACTAGCAGGAAGACTGTACTTAAGCTTTAACTATCTTTTTTTCAGTTGCTTCCCAAATCTGCACTTCATTCATGTGCTGACTCTTCCTTCTATGTCTCCTTTGTCTCTCCCCGGTACATCCTCTGAAATACCTCAGCCTTGTCCGTCTCGAGGTTCACATAGTCCTTTTTTCTGATTAACTTCTGTTCTCACTGATGAAAGACAAATCCTTGGCAGTCATTGGTACAGATGATCAATAAGAGGATTTTTATCACATAGCAAGTGTTGAGAGTTTGGTGCATTCTTTTGGCATCTATCTGCTCAAAAGTGAAAACAGAAATCCTCCCATTTTTTGGAGGGAAAACTCTTTCAAAATATATTAGTATACATCAGAATATTTCGCTTAATTATATTGTATTGTAATATTTGCATTAAACTGTATGTTTGCCAGAGATACTTCTGGTGACTGTTAAAGGCACTGGGTCTTTATCTCTTTTATCCTATTCTCCTTTACAGTTCCTCACTTCTTTTGCCTCAGCTAAACAGCTAGACTATATTGAACACATACCAATTTTTCATTTCAAAATATTCTGCAGAAATCCCCTTCCAGAAACCTCTTTCATATAGCGTTTGGATGAAACCATTTTTTATTTAAGGGGAACATTTCATGAATGCAGTGTAGTTACCATATTCAGAAATTCCTGTGAGGATTAAAAAAGAAAATAGATTCTCAATTCTGGTTATAGCCCCTTGGCTCCACGGAGATTCTGTAAATGACTTTATCCAACCATAAATAAGCAGAAGAACATTTTCCTGCAGGCACATCTGTGCCACTGATGAGCCGTTAGTTTTTCCCTTCAGGCTTCTGTGCTGGTAGGATGCGTGTTAAGAGTAATGCAGCTGACCTTCATCACTCCAGATGAATCCTGTACTGGCATTGTCCTCATTAAGGACCCAGTGTCATTAACATGGCCATGTACCAGATTGTCAGATGAGGAATATCTGCTCTCTAAAGCTCATCGTCATTTGCACTGAGTAGAAACTGTGTAGTTCTACTGTAGCTTAATTCTGAATCCTTATATATGTAAGAGTTTCTGGCCTAGTCTGTAAAGTATAGCTAATTTAATACTTACTTGTTCAGGACACTCTCAGTAAGAAAATCTGCTCCTTCAATATTACTCCATGAATACTTCAACATTACCAGTCGCATTTATTAGCAAAGACTGCTGCTTAATGGGGAGGATCAGTTCTTTTAATGAAGAAATCTTCTGACGAAAATGGCAGTTAGGTCTTTGGTTGCCTTGTAGGAGATTGATTCTGCCCACTTGCTTTTCTAAAAGCTTTCTGTCTTTCCATCACTGTGATGTAGGGCAGTGTGCTGAACCACTGTGCCAACTGGCTCATAGCTGATTTCACTGTTATTCCTTATTCCTCTACAATACTGAAACAGCCCTTTCCCACACAAATGAAATCATCTATCAGCATGATTGATTTTGAAGCTTCAAATAATAATTCTTTTGAAATGTTTTTTGTTTGTTTGTTTGTTTTGTTTGTTGGTGGTTTGTTTTTTTTTTTGTTAACCAAGAAGTCCTCTTGATGGAAATCTAGGCTAATCTGAAGGATTCCGCCGTTAAATTTTACAAAGCAGTCTTAATGCGGTTCTGAGCAACCTGATCTATTGAAGATGTCCATGCTCATTGCAGGGAGCTGGACTAGATGACCTTTGAAGGTCCCTTCCAACCTAGACTATTCTATGGTTGTCCATCCTTCCTGAACCATGTCAGCTGTACATCTTGCTATGGTATTCCCATTTCTAAAAATCAGCAATTTCTGGAGTTTGTGTTGGGTAAATTTAGGTAAGATCAGAAGCTGGGCACTTAAGCCATCTTCCCTTGGTTCAAAGAGATCTTTTCAGGAACAAAGCATGCAGTGAATAGTTTAGTTTTGTAAGCTGGATTCCATAGGATCACCTTGTCTATGAGTCATCCACCCATTGGTTATTGGAGGAGTGTTTCCAAGACTTCTTCTGGCTGAACTGAGGTTTTTTCATCCGGGTTGTCGCTGTAGACTATACCTACAGCAATATCTACTCAGCGATAGTGTAGTAATATATTTTTTTTTTCCCAAAGAAGAAAGATTCTGTAGTTCAAAATGTTGGCTTTGAGAGTAAGTGACTTAAGAACTCAAGCTCTGCAACTATATGATTTTTTACAGTTTTCTTGGAGAAAAGGGCTAATCAGCCTCATAACATTCTGCAAATCCATTTCTGTTTGAAGATGAACAAAATATAAAAAAACAGATGAGTCAAAGTAGCTGTGAGAAATTGTTCTGCAAGGAAATTGTTCTGCAAGGAAAGTGTGTGAGAATGAAAGGGAGATGGTGTAGCGTTTTTTTCTGGTTCTCAATAGGAAAGGTCTGACAGTAAATGTCTTAAAATAACTGTTTTAATAAGACAAAGCAAAAAGAGGACTACAGATAGTGGGTGTTGGGACAGCAGGTAAATCTTGTGTCCCTCTAAATACTGGGAAGCCCACTTTCATGCAACATTGAATGGACCCCAAAAGGGACTTTTGGATGGCATGCTGTGCGGATCTTGCCTGTGTCATCCTTTTTTTGGTAATTCAAGCAGTTATATAGATAGCTACATAATTATATGGACCACTAACTCATCAATGTAAAATGGTTTGTCAGTCAGGATCGCTGCAGAGATACTTTGATAAGAGATAGTACTGTCAAGAGCAAACTAAAAGCACTGAAAAAAAATGTGTAATTCAATGCAAGCTGGTGCAATTGTTGCTTCTGAAACACAAGTATTCAAGTCAAAAGGCTGCAGTATAGAGGAAAAGAGTGTTTTACAGATTACTGAAAATTTTATGTATGAGGACAAAAGGAGTTTTGCATTCTCTATGGTCTAATAACTAAGAGGTTGTTAAAGTAGGATATGATTTTAGTTCTTTTAAAGACATCAACAAAACTCCCATTGAATTATATAAGTGAAGTAAATTTTTTTGCAGAAAAGGAAATAAATAGTACCTCCAACAAAACATATTTCTTAAGTTTTAATTTAATTCTTAAGTTTAAATGCTCCTAGCATTTCTCAATAAAATCAGATTACAGATGGATTCTTTGCTAAGTCCTGTTCCATTAGCAAATATACAAAAGAAGGCAGGCAGACCCTTAATTTCACACTGTGGTTGTGGTTTTAATATTTATTGTATAAGCAACAGCAAATTATTTCACATTACCTGGGAACAACTTTCAATCATAGTATGTGACAAGGCTCAAGGTTTCATGACTGCAGTGTACGCTGTACACTGGGGAACTTGCACAATGACTTTCCATTCCTTGGGATTGTGTGGCCATGTATAAATTAGACAGTGGGAGCAATATAACACATATTCAGATGACAGGAACTACTTAAAAGGGAAGAGGTACATTGACAATAAGCAGTTCTGTTTGCTGACCCAGACTACCCTCTAACTGATATTAGTATTTTCTAACTGAATTTTGTTTTGAACAGTGCTATTGAAACCACAAATGAGATTTTTTTTTATAACTTTTTTTTTTTTTTTAATGAGGGTACTTGGGTTGAGGTAGCATATTTTAATAAGAACTGCATAAAAACCTTAATTTCTGAGCCAAAACCTCCCCCCCCCCCCTTTTTTTTTCCTATAACTTAATAGTTACCCATGTTTGTGTTTTATGATGTTTTGCTCCACAACTGGTTCTTCTGACTTTGGAGAAGCTGTCATGAGAATTGCGCTCCTTCTCAATATCAGCAACAGTATATTGACACTACAGGCTGTACTTGCTTGTTGACTGATTGCATGGCATCACATCTTCCATCTTTCCCACACAGCTCTAAAAACTGAAGTGATTTTACCATGTTATCAAACAATGATCTTGAAAGCCTGCAAACTCTTTTTTACTGCCAGATCATCTATGTTAGTCAACACGGAATTATTAGATAGGCTAGCTGTGGGACAATAATAAAGCAGCCAAAGAAGCTTTAGAGGATGTTTTAGATCTTTCCACCTTATGGAAATCTGTTGAACTCTTGAGACAAATGCAGTATATTAATTAAAATTGGGCTGATGTAATAAGTGAAGCATTACTACTTATATGCGTTTGAACAGCAGCTTCTGGAATTGCAGAACTAGCATAAATGTGTGGGGTCTTTCCAACTTGCATATAAGTAATGCCTATTGATTGTTACAGAACTGAATGGGAAAGCAAAGCATGATGAGGGGTCCTGCAATTTAGCCCATACCTGTGCAGAAGCAGTTCACTAATTACCATATGAAAGCAGGCTCTGCTAAACATTACATGGCTTTTTTCGTTGGGTTAGTGCTTGTAATTCATACTCTGGCAGATATTACTAATCACAGTATCACAGTATGCTAGAGATTGGAAGGGACCTCGAAAGATCGTCTAGTCCAATCCCCCTGCTGGAGCAGGAACACCTAGATAATGTTACACAGGAATGTGTCCAGGCGGGTTTTGAATGTCTCCGGGGAAGGAGAGTCCACAACCTCCCTGGGCAGCCTGTTCCACCACAATCATTTGTGTTTTTAAAGGGAACCATGCAAGAGTAGAAAGAAAACCTATTAAAATTAATTATTATTAGTTTTAGTACTATTTACATTACAAAAAAAAATTTTAATAATTATTATTAATTATTATTACTATCTTAATTATTAAGCTGATAGTAGAACATCAACATAGACTTTTCTTCCTAGAGAAACAGGCAAAATTGTCAACCACAAAAGAAATTAGTCCTTCTGTTCTACAGAACTAAGTGGACCAGTTACATATGTTGATGAACACAAGGGAAGAATAGGACCTAAGAAGTAAATACTCATTTAGCTACTTACCAGTGAAAAAATGCTGATAATGTCCAAGAAAGCTTTTAGTGGACTGTGGGTAAGATGGTGCTGCCTGCAAAACTTGTGAGATACCAGTAGCTGCATTCATACTGAGAATAAATTGTGAATCTTCTCTCTAAAATATTACAAATTCTTCCAAAAAAAGAGAGTTGCTAGGATAAGAATCAGAGTTTGGGCAACCTAACTGTTGAGGAGGAGATCCCTTTCTTGAGAATTTGTACTCAAATGCAGAAGGTTAATTGCAGAAGTTAGAAGTGGATGTTTAAAAGTACATCCAAAAGTACAAAAGGGAGCATCCTACAAATAGATTATCAGGAAAGTGCCAGACCTTCTTGTCTCTAGAGTTAAGAATGTTGCCACATTTAATAGAATGTGGCAGAACTGTTATTCATAGTCAAATCTTCTGCAGCACAGAAAGAGGAAATGTTATGTGTGGGTGAAACTGATTGATTAGCAGAAGAGCAATTTTAAGTATTTAATATATGAATATATAAATTACATGGAAAAAATTTATAAATTACATAAAAAAATATGAAAACACTTTGTGCTTTTAGGTCTAAACTTTTTCTTTGCTTGTAGTTACTTAAGTGTCTTTAAATGTCTAAGATCATGAAGAACTTGTGGAAGTGGAAAATGCAATCCATGGAATTGTTCTATACCAGTTTTGCTTAAAGCTGGATACACATTGGGTATTCACTTCAACTGTACTGGAAATATTACAGTCAGATACTACTTTTGAGTTACTAGAGTGACTGCTCTTGATTTTGCTTATGATATCAACAGTAGAAGAATGGACTTATGAGATGGAGTTAGAACCATACTCAAAAGGCCAGCTAGCATCTTTTAAACCCCTGCACAGCTGAAACATATACTGGACAGTTCTGACCTGAACCTTGTGATTTTTTTATTTTTTTTTTTTTTGCACAAATTGTGCCCAGTAATACATGTCTTTCATACCTTTTTTTTTTAAATCCATCGTGGAGTATGCTTTTAAGTAAAGCTTCATAAAAAGCAGCTTACATTTTAACTGATACAGAATGAAGCTATCACTTAACAGTTCTCTCAAAGTGGTGAGATAGTTCGTTTTCTATTATGAATAGATAACTTTGCTCATATAACTGGGAGATGATTTATATTATTTATTTATTAATTCTTAATGTCTTGGACCTTTTAGGCTTCCTCAATTTCTTCTTTCGAGTCAGATCCTCAAAACTGAGATAATCTGCAAGGAGATACAATGCTTGTAAAAATAAAATTTGATACCTTTATCTTGGAAATATTATGCATGATGTTTTAGACTTGGATTGTGACTTTTTGAAACACTAGGGCAGTTTAGCAGAGCAATGATCATATGATCACTAGCTATTTGGTTTTTTTTTCCCAAGAAGATATGTTTTAGTTACAAAAAAAAAAAAAAAATTAAGGAAGTTGTCCAAATTAAAATTAAACTAAATTATCACAAAAATGCTATTCAGTCTTCAAAAATAAATAGCTTCTGTGTTATCTAAAACTGTTTTTTAATACTAAGGTTCACCACACCATAGTTGTCCAACAAAACTTTGATTTTATGCCCTTCATAGTTTTCACTGTTCTGCTCAAATGGATAGCATAGGTATGTTAAAATTATAAACTAGTTATATGTTTTTTCAGATTGGATGCAAATTGATACTTTTTTCCACTTTTTGAAATTGTTAATATCTTCTAGAACTTGATTTCCATGCGTAAATTCCATGCTAATATCAAATAACCAAATTACTGCCTTCAATATTATTACTTTTCACCATCCGCTACCTGAAAGAAGTGAAAATCATCCCCAGAGACTCATGTAAGAGAGTCAATACATGAAAATAATTTAAAATTCTTTAGTGTGTATTACTCCCAGCCAGGTTCTCAAATGGCAGCTCAATTGCATCTCCCAAGCCCTGCTCCAAAATGACAGATGCTGTAGCTTACAGAAGGTGCTGTTCTTACAGAAGTATGACCTGGTTAAGCATTTCTGTAGAAAATACTCACTATATCTGATTATTATTAGTTAAACTCATAAATTTAAAGTTCAGCTATAGCTAAGCAATTCTCCTGCCTGTCCTGTTTATGCTTCTGTTCAGGAAACACCACACTGATTTTTATAGCCCACTTGGACTTCATTTCCACAGAAAGTAGAAGGCAATAAAAGAAGAATTAGTGGCATCCCACTACTATAATGTCTCTAAGCAGTTGCTTCAAATAAATAATTATTGTATTTTACCTATGGTTCATGGCACTTCCTTTTTCATAAAACAGCACAGAAGAGCTCTTCAATTTCAGGAAGAGGCAGGAAGCTTTTTTGAGTACACAGTGGATTTTTTGTCTTAAGTGCCTGTTTGTTGGGTAAAAATCCTGAAATGCTAGCAAATTATCAAAAGGCAGAAAGAGGAGCATACCAGCTAATTGCTGCAGTAAGACTTGTTGAACTTCAAGAACCCCAGGGAAAAAATGAGTATCGTTCTTGCTGTGCTTGATTGTAATCGTTCAGATTTAGCTGAAAAATATCAATTTAACTAATTGAGTTAAACTTAAAATATGCAAATGCAAAAGAGTAGAACTATTTTGTCTTTGAGCATTATGTAAATGAGAGAAAAAAGATGTGAAAGGGATGATTGGAAAGAATGTGCTCTAGATCTACCAGCAGAACATGCAAGATGCAGAGCACTACTAAGGGTTAGGACATGTAGTGTAAGGTGAATAATAAAACTTCAGTAACATAAAAAGTCAAATTGCTGTATTTGCATCATGACAGAAAAGATGCATATTTCAATGTTAAAAATAAGAATCTCATATGATGTGGAAGATTATAAATGTCTGCAATTCAGCGGAACTTCCTCATGGTCACTGATTTGTTATGTGTTGTCACAGGTAAAAAGAATTCCACCCATTGATGTCACATGTCAAAAATTGCTGGCAAGTTATAACAAATTCACTTGGCTTTGGATGAGTACGGTTTAACTTTTTTAAAATGGACACTTGACAGAGTAAGTGCCTATTTGTGTAAGCCTGAGTTCTTCAATATAGTTATTATTTGTTACGTAATTTCCATAGACATTAGAACCGCATTGGTCTAAGAATGTTAGCAAAGGTGAAACAGCCTGTCTTATCATTAATTAATCTTCTTACTTAATAAGTAACATTGGTGATGGAATTAGATCATAACAAAGCACTCACAACATGGAAGCAGCAAGAGAATGATGATCCTTCTCTCTCATCCTTATACTGTCTCTGAAAGGCTAATTAAATTTCAGTCTATAGTTTATGGAATTGCAAGAGTGGTGGAAATATACATAAGACAGAAAAAAAGAAAAGATTTCAAGAGAATAACAATTCTAAACTGAATTCAAAGGCATTTCTCTTGGGAAAGGCCTTCTGAATATAATCTGGCTTCTCAAAGAGAATTTTCTGCATATTGTTTTTACATGTTTTATTTTCTATAATGTGATATTCAGTAACAAAATATGGAAAAGGTAGTGCTAGAAAATAAAATAAATATTCTGATAGCATTTAAAATTTTGCTAGGCATGCTGGTAGTCAGTAAAAGTCAGTGAATAACCTATTTGTAGAGTGAGGAACAATAGCATGCTTCTTAAAAAATGTTTTTTATTAAAGGGAATGTAATAACTCTAGAAAATTTTGCTGAGACAGGCTGTCAGGGATTAATTTTACTGTATTTAACTGCTGTCTTGGCAGATGGAAGAAAATTCTTAAGTCACTTGAACCAAATTATCTGTGTGCTTACTTGATTCTCTTTTACCAGCCTCTTCTGTTGTTCCTCTTTTTTCTAAAAGCATATCCTAACCATTAGAAAGTGTTAGATGAAATGCTGGAAGTTATAGCTCATGGCATTCAAAGATGAGGTGCAACAGACAGATGCACAGTGCCACCTGACACTGTAGGGACAGGCAGGTTCTTTTGAGGATCCTTGGCAGAATATTACTGGAGGTCAGGAGCAAGGAATACCAGTCACACACAGAGAAATGTTGCTGGGTTAAGAGTGCAAGTCCATTTTACTTGGGAAAGGACTGGAGTGGAAACCATATTTCTACTACCTGAGGTTGTGTAAAGCAGACATCTGCAGAAACTCTCTTCCTTCATGTATTGAATAACAGAGTAAATGCAAAATGCAGGAGTTGAATTATTGGATTTTGATGGAATTCCCAAAGTCAACGCTGCTATTTTACTGTCAGAGATGAAAGTGAATGGCATGGCATTTTGAATGGCATGGCATTTCAAATATCATCAAGTTTGTAAGTTAATGAAGATCAAGCACAGGGTTAGGAAATGTTGAAACAACAAACCCCGCCCACTCCTGCTCCCCTTTATTTGCACGTGGAAAATTAATGGTGATTAATTGAGCAGCCCAATAGAAGCCGATATAGTGGATTCAACAGGTCTTGTACTTCAGGATTCAGTAATATGTTATACATTGGTAGGGACTTGTGAAAAGTCAAAGGGTAACTGACTGATGAGGTGAAGTTTTATACTACTAGTAAAGCTAGGAAAATACACACTTTATACCACTGATGGTTATAAATTTCTTGGCTTTCTTTTTTTTTTTTTTCCTATGGATAAGAGTCCAGGAGGCAGCAGGGGATAATAATTTAATAATTTTCTGAGGTCTCTAAAAGATTCAGAAAGGTCTTCCTTTAATTTTTGCCCTGACATTGAAAGGTTCCACAGAAACTTAAGCATATTTTCAAGAGTTTCAAGAGTTGAATCAATGCCAGCTTACAGCAATAAAATAGGTCATAAAATTCACCTCCTTTAGACTCTTAAGACTTTTCTCAAAGCACCTTTTTATTGCCACTGGCAGGGACAGAAAGAGCTCAGTAGTATTGGAATAATAATTGGAATTTTGCAAGTTTCTTGCAAAACAGATACCTCTGTAAATTCTATTCCATCCTCTCATTTTTGTGGAAGCAGTCCCTCAACCTTCCCCAAAAGCGCTCCCAAAAATGTGGCTTCAGCTCATCAGCTCATGTCTGTGGGCCACCTGCATGTACATCTGTGTAGAAAATGTTGGTCATAAGGGTCATCATTATCAATTGTTCCTCTGTTTTCCATTTCCAAGGACTTCATTTTGAACTGTCTACTCTTTCTGTTTACATTACATGCAAATATTTTGCTTGCTAATACTAGGTGAACAGTGAATACAGCTGCCATATGATTAGAGTTGTTCCACATGGTGGCTGGAATCTCTTCAATTTAGTAATCTTAACTGGTTATTTGAGTGAGGTTTTTTTTTATCAGGCTACCTAATTATAGCTACAGATTAACATTAGTAATGTCCTCTAGGGTCCTTTTAGTCCTATTTTGTCTCTGACCTTGGCCATGTCAAGGTTTAAGCCCAGCTGGTAACTCAGAACCATGCAGCTGCTCGCTCACTCTCCCCCACTTTTGAGGTACCTTCTGGGTTTAAACCAAGACAAGCCACTATAGATGTATTTGCATTTTAAACTACTGTGCCTGAAGCTGGGCAGGTTACAGCGGAGATGATTGCTAGATTCTGGGCAGTTTTAAGCAGTATTACACTGTACTGAGTTGCATTACCTTATATTGTTAGGTACCGTGGATAATTTGGCATTGTCTGTAGACATTTAGGCAGCTGGTGGGTCTGACAGCTGCTTGGGTTCTTCAGGATACATATGGATGAAATGGCCCTTACTTTCTTTAGAATGAAGAGAAGGAAGTGAAGAAATGTCTGTGAAAACCCTGCCAGAAAACTATCATCAGCAAGTCTTTTGATGCCTTTGCAGCCTTTCTGGTTTTGGAGCTGTAGTTTTGAATGTCTTTTTTGGTGTCCTAACACTTTTTTTTGACCATATGTTTAAGGAATATGCAGTCGGGAGGAAAAATTCCTATTGTTACCCCAAGTATTCTACCTTTTATGGTGATTTGATATCTTCCTGTATTTTGTCTCACAGTCCTTTATGTATGGAGCAATGGAGGGGGGAACCAAAACCAAACAGTATGCTAAAGCTTGAAACATCCTCATTGTAATTATAGAAGGAGTTGCATACTGCATCTAAAAAAAATGTGATCACAGAAAAGCAGACAGGTCAACATGTTGCTTGCTGCAGAGAGGCAAGGAAAAAAATGTCTGTGCATGTAAGAGAAAGAAAGGGAGATAGATTAAGAAGGTGACAGAGTCAGCAGAGAAAGAAGCCAAGAAAAACAGATGCCAGATCTAAATACCAGTTCTGTAAGGACTGAATCATTCTCTCAGCAGCCATACATTGACTGCTTACAATAATTGACAGGGCACAATGCTGTTGTCTGCTTGGGGAAGAGTTTTTGCACAGTCAGATTGAAATTATTCAGAGAGGTCAAAAATGGCTGTGAAATCAGCTCTCTATTTATTATTCATACAGATACTATAATGATCCAGATGTCTGCCCTTCAACAAATCACTGAGCAGCTCTTTGGGCTATAAACATAGCTTTCAAAACACATTTGACAACTTCGATTACACATTGCTGTCTGATACTCTGTAATGTATGTATGTGTCCAAATATATTTTTAAATGTATTTGCAATAGTATTATCATCATCTTTTTGACAACTTATGCTTCAATGATAAAAAAGTACAAAAGATTATAAAAATATGAGTTAGGACAATCACTGTTGTGTCACTTAATCCTATAGAGTTTATGATTGATTGAAAAAACTATCGCTGGTATGAAGTGGTGCTGGTTGATGTCCAAAGTTATCAAAGTAATCCCTAACATTTGACTTCTTTATTAACTTTTATAAAAGCCTACCATGTAGGAAGAAGGGACCTGAAGAGGCACCAAGTTCATTCCTCTGCTCCAATATAGACTGAATTGTAAAATAATCTTTCTGATAATTGTCTAATCAGCTTCTAAAAGACTGTAATGAAGGAGACTATAAATATAGATATAGAAATATAAATCATCAGTATTATGAATAAGAAACAGTATTAATAAATAAAGAAAAATAAAGAAATTATATATGGCCAATGATAAACAGCAAAATAGTCAAACTGGATACTAAAATCAAATTTACCACCCTGGAAAGCAACCAGAGGCAGTTTATGATCTTACTCAATTGAAAGCTTTGTGTTACTTCATCTCAGCAAGGTACAGGAAAAATATTGTATAGGGGATAACTTTCCATGTGAGAAATTAACTTGAGAGATTGGCAGATTTCCAGAGTTATACAAAACAAGTCTTAAAATGAAGGAATTAGTATTGTTTCTCTGTGCATAAAAATGGAAGATTACGACTGCGTCCACATGAGCTGTTTAGCTGGATTTCCGTTGCTCAGCAAACTCTCAGTTCACCTTGCATGCACATGAAAAATTTTCTAGAATCTATTCCAGACTAAAACCTAGTCAGAATAGCCAGCTTGATCTACAGGACTAGCAAGACATTAAGTGTTGTCCAAGGATATATCCTCTAAAGTCATGTGCAACATAATGGTTGCTGTTGGGGGACAATTCTATGGAGATAAAACTTTCTATTAAAAAAGAGATAATGCTTATTTTATTTTTCAAACTTTATCTGTAGAATTTTTCAGGGGTTAGCAAATCTTTAAAATATTTCTCTACTTCTTGCTGTCTTTGTAGAGACTGGCAAGTTTCTCCTCTCAGGCATCTATCTACAACTGATTCTAAATAAGGCAGGGGACAGGATTAAAAAGAGAAAAAGAAAATGTGAAGAAAAACTGTTCACAAACAAAAGCTGGCATCTGACTGGAAAAGTATTGCAAGTTTTCAGTTTACCCGTGGAAGAAAAAAAAAAAAAAAAGTGGATGATTTCAGCAAAACTGTAAAACCCAATGCATATAGGACAGAATCTCTGAGAAGGTGAGAATGGCAGGAATAGCAAGGGTGGAAAGTTTTGTCAAAAGAGACACGCAGAAGGAAATATGATTGATATAGAGGTTTTGGGTAATACATCAAAAATACTATCAATAAATAAATAAATCTCCCTTATGAAACTGATAGGAATAGAAGGAAAGGTTGAAGCTCATTAAAAAGTCTTAGGAATTCCTGGAGTAATTATTTAACTTATATGAAGTAATAGAGTCACATAGCTTTGTAGACTCATTTACAGTTTCACTTAAGAGACATCAGTGGGTGATGGCAGTTAGAAAACAATACAGTTTTAAAACCTGCTGTGGCTCAAGCCAAAAGCCAAGCTGTGTACTTTAACAACTCCATAGCATTCAGAAGTGAATGGCTTGGAGAAAGAAAAATCAGAACAAGGTTATAATATGATACTTCTGACTAATGCGGATTTCAGCCTCCAGCTATTTTCACTTCAGAAACTCTGTGGTTCTATTTCCCTTTCATAAACTTTTCAGTCTCCCAATCCACCTATACGAACTTTTAAGGTCTGTGAGAGTTTTGGCAAGGTGTTTTATATCTCTGTCTTGAAATGTGTTTGTACTGGCTTAATTGGTCACTTCCTGTTTCCTACTACAAAAGAGAGTTAACAGTTTTCATCTATCTTTATGCCATTTGTAATTCTGTTTTCTTCTGGCATACCTCCTGTCAGTTTTCTCTTTTCCACAAGGAAAAGTGACAAGTGACTTTATATAGTTCAGTATATAGAAATCATACGTAGATGCACTTTCTAATGAGGTAGAAATATATTTAGAAAGTGATAAAGTTTTCTAGTATGTGGGAGAAGTACAATTAATTCCATGGTGTGATTACCAGTTTTGAATGCACCAAAATAACTGGAGAAAGATGTAACATGTTCATAAAGATTTAGCCAGATCAATATACTTACATTGATTTTATTGGTAGTATGCAGTTTTATGTGATAATTTTTGTTCATTTTATCATGCAGAATTGAGCAAGTGATGAAGAGTGCTTTCTTTTTATCTCTCTCTTCCTTTGTGCATTATGTAGTTTAACTAGTGCCACAGAACTGAGTGAATTACAGAGGTAGTTGATTGTTGAGTTAATCAACTTTCTCATCAGATAAACTGGAATATTTTGGATTTTTTTTCCGTTCCAAACCATTGGTAATAGGGTTGCTGTTATCAGAATTTTTCTTATCTTCTGCTTTTTTTCCCTTCACTGCAGAACTACCAATTTTTTTTTCTTCTCCCTTGTCTGTATGAGGCTGTTTTAGAGATTTCCCCCATGTTATTTAACACAGTCATTATCATTGCTCAGAATGACTCTGAAGAACAGTTGAACATCATGTTATAACAGTATGGGAGGCAATTCACAACGCCTGTCATTTGTCACTACAAAATCAGTTTCAGAACAGATTCTAAGAGGACAATTTGACACTGGAAATACTCCTACCAGCTAAAAAAGTCTCTTATCATTGTTGAAGTCTTTTGTCTAACCAAGGAAAAAAAATATGGCCTAACTATATAGTGATTCAAAGACCTAAGAATTTGTTTCCAAGACTAAATTCTAAATCTAGCTAGTTCCCTATTTCTTCTAAATGCCCTTTCTTGCCTATTGATATTCCAGGAGGTTAGTAACAGTTATATTTGGTCACTATGTTATTCAAAGACTCATATCTTTTTCTCATGTATTTTCTCATAAGGAATAATAAAGGCATTGGTTTATATTGACAAGATTACATTATTGTGAAAATACTCCAGCCTATAGCTAGCTTTAGAGCTCCCTGCTCTCCAGATCTTAGTCCTTAAGAGGTTTCTAGGCAGCTTTAGTATTTCTACTCTCTCATTTTTAAAAGGCAGTGTTCTAAAGAAAAATAGTCCTTAATTTCTCTCTCTATCCTGACAGTATCTGCACGTCTTCTTACACCAGCTCTTCATGCTAAACAGCCTTACTCATTTCCGTTTGGGGACAAACATTTCCGGTCAAGAGACACATCAAAGCTTCGTCTTCCCTTTTTCATTTCTTCCTTCCCACAAAAGACATAAAGAACTGTAATGAAATATAAATGCATGAATAAATAAACATGCAGAAAAAATCATGCTGAAGGAAATCAGTGCAAAGAAAGAAATTGAAAAGAACCATCATCCTTATCAGCAGTCAGTGATCCCTCTTCCTTTTTCTCCCCAGCATTGTCTGACTTTTCTTAAATATGGTTTCCCAGAGGCACCATACGTGTGGCTAATGGGTTCAGCTTTGGCCAGTAGAGCCATCTGGAATTGGCTATGTCCAGCACATGGTAGTCCCTGCCCTCTTTGTACAGATGTCACTGCTGTGGTCCCCAGACTGCTAAAACCTTGTCCTTTAAACCCAGTCTAAAAGCAAGGGAAGCAATGTCTCCTTACGTAATAAGAAGATGCTCGTTGTGGAAGAGAGTTTAGGAAAAAAGCACGCTCTAGGAGTGTAGCATCCGACTTTGCCCTTACTATTAGCAGCAGTAGTAATTCTAGTTCTCCCACTTCACTTTTCCTCTCTCTCTCAGAGTTTATGTGTATTTTCAAAAATAAACAGTACTTGTTTGTTCTTAGTTTTAGTGAGTGTGATGTTGGTCATGTTTTAAATAATCTGATCTTTAATGATGCAAAGATTGTTTTAGTAAATTCTATTTAGGACTTTTCAAACTGGCCACCCAAAAGTAGGTTATGATTTAAAGCTTTAGTTTGTTTTCTTCTTAATGTCAGTCCCCTGTAATCTTGGCAAACAAATTCTATTACTGCATTGACTTTATGTGCAGTTTCAACAGAAGGTAGGTGCAGCACAGGTAAGCACCTGAGTTTGGACTGGGCAAGCTTCACTCATTGTTACTTTTTTTTTTTTAAAAAGTGAGTATGTCTTACAGTTTGTGAATACTTAGAATTCCATCCTGGTACTTTGGTGATAAAAGTAAACAGGATGTGGTTGATACAGGAACCAGCTATTTTTAGGTAAAAAAATCCTGAAGTGGGATTTAATTTTAAGTCTTCTCTGCATTTTTATTTCCGAAGCTGCTTGCAAGGCTTGAATGATACATGATTAATAACTGAGCACATCGTATTTATACATTCCTTTACAATAGATGGATGCAAAGAAATTAGACAATGAAGGGGGTTGGGGAGGAAAAGGATTAGCAGCCTGGGATACTAAAAGGCAAAAATAGGCTTCCATGGTAGATCCTGCAAGAAAGATGAGCTGGTAGTGATGATAACTTTTCTGCCAATCTACCTATGTTTAATCTTTGTCTATTAATTTATACTTTCCTCCGTTTTCACACTTGGCCCATTTTCTCTTGTGCAAGTAAATCAGTGGCAAGATTGTTGTAACTCCATTACGGATTAAGGCTAGACTTATTTCTGCTACTACATGTACTGCCTAGTTAAGACTAGAAATCAGTTTTAAAATCCAAACAAGCTACGCTTCACCTACACAGGATATGTGCAGTTAGCGGTATGGCCTGATGGTTTTGGCTGAGTTGACATGTGTTGGCATGTGACAATTATTTGCTTGTACTTCCACCTAGAGCAAAATAATACTATCAATCTTAGAAATTTAAAAACCAAAAGTCTCAGTTACACTGCCTTAAAGTGCTAGTGTTAATGCTCTACCTGTGATATACTGAAGTAACAACCCCATCCACCTTTCTGCCAACTAAGAATATCTGGCAGTAACTTTTTTTTTTTTAAGTTCATAAACCATCAAAATCTTCCTTTTGGTACTTCAAAAGTACTACAGAGAAGGTTATGAAGAGAAACCTTGCTTTTTACAGTTCTTTTCAAAAGATACCTCTTGGGGTATAGGAATTTCAGTGTAAAAAACTTTAAAATCTTGAAACAAGACTTTATTGTTGGGGAAGTTAAAAGGGCATACTATAGTTTTACAGTCTTAGCCTTGGTTATGGTCTTATACATGTTCCCAGTCAGAAAAAACTGAAACCTCTACATTATTCATTTCTGCAGCATGTAGTGGGGTTCACCTAATTCAGTATTTAGTGTTCAGTAGCCAAATCTATATGCTTCTCAGAGACAAGGAAATCTCATGGAATAATGTGTTCGTGGAATAAAATGCCTAAAGGTTATTTTATTACTCACCACCAGTAAATATTTGTTATTTACTCACCACCAGTGTTGAAGCATGAATATTTATATTCATAGAATTACAGAATCCTTTCATTTGGAAAAGACCTTTAAGATCATCAAGTCCAAACGTAAACCTAACACTGCCAAGCCCACTATTAAACCATGTCTGTAAGTGCCACAGCTACGTATCTTTTAAATACTTCAGGGATAGTGACTCATCCAGTTCCCTGGGCAGCCTGTTCCAATGTTTGATAACCCTTTCAGTGGAGAAATTTTTCCTAGCATCCAATCTAAACCTCCCCTGGCACAGCTTGAGACCATTTCCTCTTGTCCTATCACTTGTTACTTCGAAGAGACCAACATCCACCTCACTGCAACCTCCTGTCAGGCAGTTGTAGAGCTCCCCTTGAGCTCTCCCCCTGAGCAAGGTCCCCCTGAGCCTCCTTTTCTCCAGACTAAACAACCCCAGTTCCCTCAGCCATTCCTCATAAGACTTGTGCTCCAGGCTCTTCACCAGCTTTGTTGCCCTTTTCTGGACCCGCTCCAGCACCTCAATTTGGTCTTTCTTGGAGTGAGGGGCCTAAAACTTAACACAGTATTCATGGCCTCACTAGTGCTGTGTAGAGGGGGAAGATTACTTCCCTAGTTCTGCTGGCCACAAGTCCCCCACAAACCTTAAAAAAAAGCTCTTCTACTGGCTCTGTAGATTTCATTATTATCTTTACAAGCATTCAGTTTCACTTGGAATTTTGCTGTCTTAAGTGCAGCGCCATTTTGAACTACAGCTCTATCTCACTGCCGCATTCTGATATTGGTGCTGTCAGTGATAACGAGTCCATACTTGCATGCAGTATTCCTCAGTAGCAAACAGCAGAAACCTGTCATGCCATTTTATTATTTTCAAAGTTTCTTATTTCTTTTGTTTCATATATGTAAAAATGTACTTTCTGCTTGTTTAGCCATTAATCACTACAACGGTGTTTCATCAATCCTCTCACACTGAGCCCTAGTTTTTCTTTGGAATGACTATAGTTAGTACAGAAACAAACCATTCCAGTGTTAAGTTCAGATTTGTTAATACCTTGACTATGTAATGAATCTTCAAAACACATACCCATGTGAATTTAAGTGTTACTGGAAGAGCCTTCTATAGTGGATGGAGCCTGGACAGAGGACAGGAGTTGCTGGCATATTTATCCTGCCTCCCAGTGTTGTGTTCTTCCACCCTCATAGCTTCACCTACACTAGGTGCTGGTTCATCAACAGATCTTGCGCCAACTTCCTGGATGACATTCCTTTCAAATGCCCCTGATGCCTGGGGTTTGTTTTGTGTTTTTTTTTCTCGATGACCAGAGATAGCTGTGACTGTTTTAAAATATTTCTGCCACTTCACCTTGTTTGTTACCATGCTACAGCTAGAAAGTCAGAGCCCTCAAAGCTGACCTTGTGAAACACATTGCGCAAGTGCTTCTTATTCACTTCAGTAATGTCATATGGTTTAGTAGCTTAAATTGATGAAGCAGAAGAACAAATACAGAAATCCACAATAAAACGAGGGCAAATATTTCAAGCAGAGCCTCCATTGTGGCATATGTGATGGCAAATCTCTCTGAACATTGTTTCAAATATAACTTGTATATAACAAAATTATCTTGCTGGATGACAGAAGTCTTTCTTTTCCTAAGGAAATGTTTAGCCTAATTTAATTTGTCCAATGAAAATATTTGAGTGGCCACATACTTCAATGCAACTGCCTGTGTTTTTTTACATGCTACATATTTCTGAGGGCTACCAAAAGCCTAGTCAGATGGAAGAACGAAAAGTGGCTAAAAAAAAAATAAAATAAAAAGAAATCACTGCATGTGTATATTTCCAGGATAGAATTGATGCTACTGCTGGCAACTATGATCAGTAGGAGACGTGTGAAGAAAACAGAAATCATCCATCTGCTTCATCCATCTGCTGAGAAAAAAAGACTGTGTTACCATTAGCAAGTCTGTCTCTGTAAGTGTGTGTTCTGTGTACATCTTCATGACAAATATCTTAGATACATATATTTACTTTACAGTTAACCGTACTAAATAGCATTTAATTTACCAAATTACAAGCAGCTCTAAGGTTATTATTTTTTTAAACAAATGAATAACAGAGCATAAATTCACAGATGTCTCCTTAAAGTTCATGATGATAAACTAGTGAATCTTTAAAAAAGTGTCCAATCAAAGAGACTGGTTTAGTATTAGATATACTTGATAATTTATGTTTCATATTGTTTTGAGTGAGGATTTTGGCACAATGTGCCACTTTATCTTCTCATTATCTGTTTATAATCTATTTAAATCTTAACATACCTTTCAAAAGTGAAGGCAATAAAGCTGTGCTGTAAACTTCAGGTGAAACGGTGTTCTCCAAGTCCATCTGTGGAGGTTATTGCTGAGGAGAGCAGTTTTCTTGAACTTCCACATTGGAAGTCTCAATCACAAACAGTAAGGGAGACTCCTGAGGAATTTTGTTCAATATTGTTTATTTTTCAACATTCTGTATTTTATTTGTCCCATGGGTTAGGAGCCTTAGAAAGTAACAATTTTTCTAATTACACAAATTCAAACTAGAAGCAGACTAAATCTAGCAGCTTCTTCTGTGATGTGTGATGAGATCTCCAGTACATACCAGGCATTCAGAATTGCTAGAATCCAGACAATACCAGACACCCTGCCTGTGTGCACCGTGCCACAGTACAAATTCAGTAAGTCCTGCGTTTTGCACAGCATTGTCAGCAGTGTTGCATACATAATTTTTGCTGCTGCACGTGTGTAATATGTAATTTCAGAATGTATTCCTTTGCTGGGTCCAAGAAGCATGCTGGAAAGGTGGAAGACGAAGATCACATCACCATCACCAAAATCACTACAACAGCTTTCTCCTGGCCACCTACTTTCCCCAGCATTTTGCATACCTGATTAGAATGTACTCAAGGCCAGGTGGTTTCTGTTTGTTTGGTTTTTTTTTTTCCAATTAATGCAAGAAGACTGTGACAGGTACAGAGCTTTATAATGCTATTGGGTCACTTTCTAAGCCTCTTCTGTTACTGTGACTGCTGAGAACTTTTTTTTTAAAAAACAAACAAACAAACAAAACCTCTAAAGAAAACCAACAATCTACAATATTTATTAAACTATGTAAATATCTCCTTACTTTTTTAAGGAACAGCAGCTAAGTGACGTAATGAGATTTTTCTGCTATGAAAATAAAATAGTAAAAAAACCCCACCCTTTTTTTAAGTATAGAAAATAAGTGTGGTGTAGTATATATATCTCCTGAGCAATTTCATCACTGATAAGTGAGTATAGGGCAGTGATGATGGAGGCAGCTGACAGTCTCTTGTATTCGCCAGTGTGCAACTGCAAAAGACAAAAACTTTCCCTGTACAAAGCCCTAATTACAAGACCTTCTTTCAGATTAGTCAAAAGAGTCATAGTTTTGGAAAAAAAAAAAACTATTTTGCTAGAGAAATTGCATTTAATTTCATTGAGTACTTCACCTTATTGCAGAGTTGAGCTACCCACATTATATCCTGTAAAGACCATAAAATCATAAGAATGGTTTGAATTGGAAGGGACCTTAATGATCATCTGATTCCAACTCCCCTGTCACAGGCAGGGACACCTTCCACTAGACCAGGCTGCTCCAAGCTCCATCCAACCTGGCTTTGTTTTTTTCTCCTCCTTTCAGCCAACAGTTGATCAGCATAAATTTTGTGTTCAAAAAGTAGCCCCCTAGTTCTTTCTTATTCAACCCAACTTCATTTCTCTTCTCAAGAAAACAGAATTATGCTATCACTTCTTCCGTCATAGTTGCCTGTTGTAGGGAAAACAGAAAGAATCACAACATTTTCCGTCTTTTGATGTAGTCTTTTTTGTCAGTTCTCAACACCACTGAGGCAATACCACATGAGGATAAAATTAATAAATCTCATGTCCAATTCACCAAAGAAAAAAACATTGAGATGGTTTAGTAAGTATGTTGACATTTATTTTCAATAAAGTGTGAATTCCTTCTTTTCTGTTACGGTGAATAAGCAAAATGTTTGAAACCTGAACCAGTGTTGGTTAACATCCAAAAACTAAAGTGTAGTACGGAAAATTTGTTACCTTTTTTTTTTAAGAAGTATAGTTGCCATGATTTAAAGGGTCTGTTAAGTCATTTAATATTGAAAACAATCAGCATCAATTAACATACTCTTCTTACAAAAGAAAACATTATCTCCTTCCTTCTCAATTTGATGTACAAGGACTTAATGTATATCTGTAAATTTGCTTAACAATCTAAACCCCACATAGTTTAAAAGGGCATAGTTATACAAGTATTTTTCATAAGAAATAGTTAAGACTTTAGGTTTAAATGACATTGTTTTAAGCAGGTCGTTGTCAAGCCCAGTCTTCTCTTTTGTTTTTCAGATTCATAGTATAGAAAAAGAGGACAGAAATTAATAGTCTATTATGTACGTTTTGGCTTCCTTATAAGCTGCATAGTCTCATATACACGTAAGATCTCTTCCTGTGCTGTAATGTCATCCTAAAGGAGCATTTTGATAAGTTTAAATTTCATTTGCTCTGATCTGAAGGCTTTCTGTACTGTCAGCACAATATAGTTCGAATTCAAATCCAGAATATTTATGGCAGCATGGATAAGAGTGGGCTACGATAAAACTTTAAAAGAAAATCCCACAAAAAAAAGCCTTCTTTTTTTTTTTTTTTTTAATTAAAACGCTTGTCATATTTTGGAACTTTTGAGAGTTTGCTAGTTTTTGGTATTTTTCCAGACTTGTTTATAGCTCTAATAGTTGCCATTCCTAGTAACATTTATAATTGAATGGAAAAATGTTCTGAGTTGCAAGTATTTATCTTTTCAAACTCAGCCAATCTGGCATTGGTAGTTAAATGGAAAATTACTGTATTTGTGAACCTTACAGAAGAATCCTGTCCTTATCTGTAGCATAACAACTGAGAGCACTCTTAGACCTGGGAAGTCAAGATGAAACACAAAACACTTTCTCTGCTGCTCCTTCCCCATAAACTTGAAAGCACAGGAATTATTTAGCTGATAGGGCACTGTAAAAATTTAGATTGTTGTTAAATGAAGATTATATTTTTCCCCCTAGCTTCTTTCATAACAAAGATGACATTATCTTGTCCTCTGTCACCTTGTTAAGAGTAGTAAGATATACAGTATTTTCTTATTTTTTCAGATTGAAGCACTGACAAAAGAAAAATAAAACAAAAAGGAGAAAATGAAGTAACACTGCAATAACACTTGAGTCAAGAAAGCACCCTTCTGTTTCTTTGCAAGCAACTCTACTAATAATTGTGATTCATTATTACAAATAAATCTAACTTCTTCTTTGTTATTGTATTCCTGAATTGTTTAGATGACATGCACTAGGAAAACTTTGTATAATCTTTCAACTATGTGAATGCATGTGCAAACTTTATGACTGTGAAATCAAATAAATCAATACTTAGGAAACTCAGAACAAAAGACTGAAGTTATTTCTGGTGACTTGCATTAAGCAATTTGCTATGTGCTTAGCATTGTTTATCTAAGCTAATCATGGAAGATTAACCTTTAAAAATTTATATTGCAAAGTATGTTGATCCTATTCTTTGTTCTTAATGCTTTTAGCTCTGTAAACAGTATTTGACATTTACCAATACTAATGTCATGGACAAATGTTCCCCCATCCTGCAAATAATAAAGGTTTGAATTGTTTTCTCTTCCTTTTTTTTTTCAGGAAGGAGTTGAAGATTGGCAGCCATGCAGTCTTTTTTCGTTTTAATGGTGAATTAAATTATGATATGACTGTAGAGATCATTAGAAATTAAAATGTTAATACTGAAAAATATTAGGCAAGCACTCAGATTTTTTCAGTGGCCACTGTTTCCTCATTTTGTTTGAACAAAGGAAAAATACTTTAAAGAATGAATATGAGAAAAAGTGGCTGTAGGGTATGTTCTGATCCTAAATCACAGGGGTACTGAATTATGTGCATTGATATGAACCTCCAATCAGTCTTAATACTTTTGCTGTGATGTCATGTATGTTTATACCTACTTCTGATCTTTGTCTTCAGGTAGCGCTGTAATATAAATATTCAATATTGCAAATGGCAAAGAAATAACAATAATTCATGATAGAGTCAGTGCTTATATTTCCAATTTTCTAGTACCTTTTTTAAAGAGGAGTTCTGAGGAACAGTCAATTTTAAATCACTCTGCCAAGCTTTTTTTAATCTATGGTCTGAGCACCCCTCCTGCTCCATAAATTTCTTTGAAGAAAAGAAAAAGGCAATTAAGAAAGGAAAGTTCAAACATGTTATGCAGCAACTTTCATGCATGAAGTTATAGAGATTAAAACAATATTGGTAACCTTTGAAAAGAGAATTTATGGGACAGGCTCTGTAGCAGTGCTAATCCTTGGCAGTAATACAAAAGTGCTACAGATCTTTATTTCATATAATACAAAAGCTTTCATTGACATTTGATGGAATTGGAATATGTTTCTTTTAGCATCACAAGACATAATACCTCAAAGTGTGTGAATTTTATTTAGATGACATATAACTTGAAATGCAGAAGTGTTTCATACTCACCCATGTTTACCCTTTTATTAAAATCAAAAACTATTGTAACCATCTGAAGAAAGTCATATATGCAATGATGCTTTGGGGACACCAAGTGAGAAGTATGAGTCATGTAAATTACCACCTCAAACTAGACTATATTTGTAGTAAGATTAAGGACATTGGGTTTTGAGATGTATGTTGCCCTTTCAGATACCTAACTCAGAAGAGCTTTCAAGGATATAATTAAGCCTTTTTTTTTTTTTCTCAGTTACTGTTAAATCCAAAGTAGAAGTGGGCCAGGGCAGAAAACTGGAGTATTTTGACTCATATACAAATATTATTCACAACTAAATTCTTAGGATAAGGGAGACTACTGCAGCTTAACTTGCCATTTTGAGAATTTCTTGGAGCTTCAGGCAGATTCCTGATTTGAAAAATATATGTTAAGATACAGCATAGAAATTAGAAGTTTAATAACTGCTTCTGTTAGGAGGTGCTGCTGCTGCATCCACACAGGTTGGCAGAAAGTGTAAAACTAGGCTTCAGGTCTGCAACCAGAAGGCTGGACCAGCCTCATCTAAAGAATTTAGGTTTATTATTGGGGGGGGGGGGGGGGGGGGGGGGGGAGAATGAATCCCCTTAGCATCTCATGCAAGATTTAAAGGCTTTTATAAAGTCCAACAGATTTCTTCCATCCATTTTCTGCTGACTGTTGAAGAGCAATGGCAGATCGAAATATGTCACTTGCCTTGCTAACATCTTTTGAGTTGTTGTATCACACTAGTCAGAGTGGTCCAGAGTGTTCCACTTTTAATTGCAGCTGGTTCTTTAATCTTACTTCCTACTACATGGTGATTTATAGCTATGCAGCTAAAAGCATAAAACAAAACACAGTATCAGTTTAAGATAGGAAACAGAGGCTAACTTCAACAAAGTGAGATTAAACTGCTTCTGAAAAATGCTGTATGTCACTGCAGGTTGTCTATAAACTATGTGCATACACGGAATATTCATACAAGATATATGTATACAGTAAACATATGAAACACGTGTGATGTTAAGCATTTGATCTGGTTAAAACCAATGGAAACTGAAGTTTCCAAACCCAGCACAGGAGATTTTCACAGCATCCAGTCATACGTATCTGTTTCATGGGGAAAATGTAGCCTTTCTTCCAGAGCTCCGAAAGTTTGGTTCCATATGCGTGTTCAGAAAATGAGGCTTCAAAAAGCTCTGGCTCCTTTTTCATTTACTTCCTCTTGGATCCGCAATACTGGTTTTGACTCAGAACAGCTTAATACGGTTGTTTCTATTTTCTTTGTCAGTAGTCTGATACACTGTTATTACTATGAAGCAAAACATTCCAATGCAGTGTTTCTAGTAGGTCATTAATTTTATGTTGAAACAGAATAACTTTTTCCCTATTTCTCCTGACAGATATTCCTGATTTTGTATTAGACCAAACTTCTACTATCTTTATTGCTGCTTAAACTTTTCTGAAACCAAAGAAAGACTATTTCCAGCCAAGCTTATAGTACATAATAAATGGGAAATAAGATTTGCATAAATATGTTATCCTCTTCCAAGGCATTAATGTGTTACCCTTTGGTTCATTGACACTATTTGTTCTTTCTCCTTTGAATTAATGGGGGAAGACTTTAGACTTACAGGCATTTTGAAATAAAATGTTGGCCTGTAGGCCATGGACTAGTGAAATATTAAACATACTTCCTTTTACATTACTTACAAAATGAGGAGAAATCACACAGCTGACCACACTGCAGCTACTTAATGCTTCTGTAAATAGATCATAATAAGCATGTGGTATACATGATTGTCTAAGCTGATAAATGAAAGGGTGTGGATTGTTCAGCATCGGTGGAAGGAGGGGAACATGAAAAAAATCTTCCTGATTGCAGCTGCAAATGGTAGCAATTTTTCCTTCCTGCGTTAATGAATATAATTCATGTAATGCATAATACTTCATTCAACAGCAAAATTCTCACGTCCAGTTCACAGACATAAAGTATTTTAATTAAGAATATCAATGAGTAATGACAATCCACTTCCAGAAAAAAGAAAGATTCTTCTTTGGCCATGTAGAAGGAGCTGTGATGCAAATATAATTTATCAGCGTAATAAATTCACTTTCTTAGAACTCTTTACCAAAAGAATATCCTTTAAGCCATGTTGTTATTTATTTGTCTGTTTTCCCCTTGTAACCTTCTTTACATGCAGTATTTGACTGCAAACCTGCATTTTACAGTCTCTAGTGATCAAATCACTTCATCCTCCACAAATATCACAAATTAAAAGAGCTTTCATCTTTTAAATTCCAACACAACATACACAAAGCTAAAATAATTCATTGTCTAGAGACCATAATAAATTTTAATGTGCATTTACAGAGTAAACAGCGGGCTGAAAGGGGCCAAACCAGTGGAAGTGAAGGTATGTCTTACAAAATCCACACAGTACTGAAATACAAACTAAAAAGTGATGTTTTGCCAAAAAAAAGGAAATAAAGATGCCTATTGGTGGCATGACATACAGATATTATTAAAAACTGGCTTGAATGAGGACCAAAGTATGTCTACTCTGAAGTTATATCACACAGACTGTAAGCAATTTACAGAATTTAAGTTAGTTTTGCATATACAGGAGTTGCAAAATTAGAGAAAACACACTGAAATATAGAACACACACCAAAAAAAACAAAAAGATGTATGTATATATATCTATATATATATAAACCTCCGCGCAATCATCAGGGGTTGGCCTAAGTCAGTAGTTGCCCCCAGTGAACAAGAAACAAACAAAATATAGGAAAAAACATCACAGGATAAAAATGATAATAATAATAGAAACAAAAAGGAATCTAAAGAAAAATAGCCTAATTTGTTTTCAGAAAGGACATCCTCTAGTCTGCTTAGCTGCTTTGTAGATTGGCTTTTTTTCTCCTCCTTATTCCTCATGAAAAAAAAAAAGCAAAAATGAAAAACCAAAAGGCTTTTTGATAAAGTTTGTGGGGTGTCTTATTCGTGTTGATGTTTAAACCACAATGTTTTGTTTCATTGTTTGGCCTGTATTTGCTTCCAGGCTGGAACAGTTCTTTCAGTGTAGGAAACTAAATGTCATCCATAATTAATTTTGTAATACTGATAACTCACAGGCCAACCCCTGAGAAGTCAAGGATGAGGCTTCTCCTTGCCAAAAGAAAAGGAAACTAAGTCTTGCTGTTACAAAATGCTTGATTACATCACACCAGTTCTCTTAAAATGAAAGATCAGTGATACACAAAAGAAAATAAGATATATCAAGAAAACATGTGGTATCCTCTTCTTTTTATAATATGTATTTATTTTATTTATTTAGTAATTTTGTTTGTACTTCCTGCAGAAGGTGCTCCTTGTGTAGAGATTTAGAGTACATTGGGTGCAGAGTGGTGGTTGGAGGTTAGGGTCAACTTTGCTGTCCGCTCCATGGATTTTACAGGCGATTTGCTCTTTGCTTTAAGAAGAGAAAGTGATATTGGAAAAAGTCAGCACTTTTAGATTAAAGCAAAGCACCCTTCACAAAGCCACAAACAAGAAGCAGGACAGAAAGTCCATGGCTTGTAGCTATCCTCGCACCTGCGGAAGAAGTTATAAGATATTCGCTCATCTTGCAGATTTCCAATGCTCCTTATAAGGCTGTTTTAAACACATACATTTATATATTTAATTAGCTTGCCAGGTTGGCTCTGGTGCCCATGAATGTCTTGGCATGCACTGCAAATAACAACACATACAAAATATTTCAGTCCCAGGGAGGTTTTTTTTTTGTTTTGCTTTTGTTTTTTGTCTTTTAAAACATTATCCAGAAAAAACATATATACCAAGAGGAACAAACTCAAATACCTTCCACCTCAGAGTGTTCTTTACAAAATCATTTCCAGCATCACATCAGCTGCTAACAAAAATGTCATCTACAGGCTAGAATATTTTCTTGTAAAACAGAGGAGATACTGGCAAATGGCTGTGCTATTTACAAGGGGGAAACAGATTGCTAAGGAGTTTGGACTATTGTTGAGAAATTATGTTTTCATAGATTTTTTTTTCTTTTTAGAAAGCTATGAAAACAATGGTACATATCATTATTTCTAAACCCATGACTTTATATTAAGGATGTTGTCGAAATAAAAACATTTAGAACTAAATTAATTAAACTCAAATGTTTGCACACCAAGGATATAGCTATTTAGATGTCTTACATACCAAGTCTCAGCACCTGATAACTCCCTATATCATAAAGAATTACATTCAGAATTTATACATACTACTTGAGGTGAAAACCATAAATTTAATTTGGTTACAGTATGAATAAAAGTTCAAATTATAACAGGTTAATGTATGATGAATAGATTTTATAGCTGTGTTGTATACTTGAAAAGAATGAGTGTTATTGATGGGTACAGGCATCAATTCTATAACAAAGTGATAATGGTGTTATAAGCAGTCCATAATAATGCTGGACTTTTAACAACTGGTTATGTTTTAAAAAAACTATTAAACATGTATAAGCTGTTTTTGTAAAGAATTTTATATTAAACTGAATGAAGGATTCCACTGCAACCCCAATAAGCACATTTATCATCTCATCAAGAATATACACAATGAAAACAAAAAGAACTCAATGCAAATGCTCATTGTTTTAAAAGTTTTCAGATGTTTTGTACAACACTTGTACATCATTTCTCTGTATCTGCTAACAATGTTTGTAAGTGTAGCAAGAAGTATTTCTGTTCCTGTCTTTGGTAATTTTTTCCCTTCAAAAATGGGGATTAAACTAAATCCCAATTCTCTGAACACTGCTTCATTTTGCAAATACATGGTTTGAGACATTGCATACACAGTAGTTGCCATAAAAGACTCTTAAGTCTTCTGTCACATACACAAGAACTTCTAAGCAACAGTGATATTTCAATTATCCATGTGTGAACTGAATTTCTAAATGAATATTAACATTTAAATGGAAACATGTCTCAAAGACATTGCTAAGATTTTCAAATAAGTCCAAGGGACCTGTGAACTTTGTTCCTACTGAACGCAGGCAGGAGTGGGAAGCCTACTTTTCTCTTAGCCATCTGACAATGATACCCTACCTGTCCTACACTTCAGTAGTTTGCTGGGCTTCTCAAAACACTTGTTCTGCATTAGGTCATCAGCAAATTTATTGTAACTTCTTGCTGTGGGTTGTTCTCATACAGATAATGTTTATAATCTTGCCCCAAAGGTTGAGTTTAATTTCTGTGTTTGGTTATACTGCAGCATAGTTTTGTTCTCTGTTTTACACAAGATGTAACATTTGTCATTTGTCACATTTTTAAAAAGGCTTTTCTTTCCCTAAGTTAGCAGAACTTGGTTAGAATCCTTGTTAGAGTTAGATAATTTAATGATGTATTGAATTATTTTCACTTGGTTTATCTCATTTAAATATTTTTTTTTTTTGATTGAACTAGAGAAATACACTGCTCAAGATAATTCCAAAGAGGTCTTTGGAGACCCATTTCCTCTGCACAAAATATGTACAACACAAATAAGGATGAACACTCAGTAGAGTCTCAAGGATATTTTTATAAGAGCTTTTTTAACTGTTAATGGCATTATAATTTGAGAATTTGAAAGCTGTAATGTCTGGAAGAGAAACAGTATGATACAAAATAGGTTTGACAAACTATTTTGCAGTGGGAAAAGCAGCACCATAACATTTGCAGGCAAAGCAAATATTTATTTTGGTTTGTCTTTTTTTTTTTCAGTATGTCAATCTGTAGCTTTCCAAATTAGGGGTCATATATTGCATAAACATGAAGCCTTTTTATTTATAATGTTCAGGTTCTGCATAAATCATGACTTTCCTCCAATTCAGGGCATATGTTATAATTGCATGTTCTACAGTGACATATACGATGAAGTGCACCCTCATCTTTTCAGTGATTCATTATGAAATATAGTTGAAGTTTAAATATATTTAGGTTTCTTTTTTTCTGGAGATATGTAAAAGAATTGTATTTTTTCTTTCATGAACCCAAGTATTTCTTCAGATTTTGTATGGGTGAAAGCTGCAAATGAAGAATAATAACATAGCAAAGCAAAAAACAGCCTTTTTAGGTTTTTTTTTGCCTTTTTTGTATTCTGTCATATCTGCTCATACTCTATTATTTTGGTTTTCATCTTGATAAAGGATAAATGACCAGAAATAGGCAGAATTTTCCATTTTGACTGTGAATCTAAAACTTATAAGGTGTTTAAATGAAAGATTTAGTTTCACTATTTTTAGACTCAAATGTGAAGCAAAGGACAGATCAGAACCCAAATGTCTCAAAGCCACAAATTATCCACATTCAGACATTTCATGCATATGCGGTTTTGGTGTACATTTCTGACCAGAACTTAAACAGTATCACTGTAACAGTGAGCACAGTAATATAAGTAAAAATCTGTTGATCTGGCTGTGTATTTGCTAAATCAATTACTCATTTCCCCACCATTTCTAACATTATCTTTTAATTAACATAACGAGAACTAAAAGAAATTTTACTGCAGGTCAGTAACACTGGATTAAGCTATGTTAGCCTCAAAGACAGTAACCTGGACGAACAGCAGTAATACGTATACATATATTGTTTTTATATATGGGTCAAGGATTTTCATATTTTGACCTGTCAGCACTGGCATCCAGTTAAATGCTTCCTGTGAGATACAAATTCCCATGTGTTGTCTTTTGTTTCCTGCCACTGACATATATCCAAAAGAGCAAATATTAATTAAATACTCAACCTTCTCCTGCAAACAAATTCCGTGTTGCCAAACATGTGATCACAAGATAAGTTTTGTGCAGCAGCATGAAAGGGTAGTTAACGATATTAAGCTCTTTGTGATTTATTCAAATACATGATTTACTTAAATGCTAGAAAAACATAGATAAAACAATAGTGATAAATAATTGTGATCTAAGTGTTTAAGATGATCATAGAATCATAGAATGGTTTGGATTGGAAGAGACCTTAAAAATCATTTTGTTCCAACCCCCCTGACATGCGCAGGGACACCTTCCACTAGACCAGGTTGCTCAAAGTGCCATCCAGCCTGGCCTTGAACACTGCGAGGGATGGGACAGCCACAGCTCTTATGGGCAATATGTGCCAGTGCCTTACCTCCCTGATAGTGAAGATCTTTCTCCTAATGTCTAATCTAAATCTCCCCTCTTTCAGTTTAAATTCATTTCTCCTTGTGCGGTCCCTATACACGCTTGTAAAAAGTCCCTCTCCAGATTACTTTTAGGCCCTGTTTTAGGTATTGGAAGACTGTCATCTAATAAAATAATTTGTCTCACAGATGTTGAACCAGATTTCATGGCTGATAGTGTCTGTACCAAATAGCTAAACATCAATTTTGTTCTGTTAATGAGATTAATTTTAGAGCATCAAAGTACAAAATAAAGCGAGAAGCTATTAGCAAAACCTAACTGATGAAAAAGCTATTCTCTGCATGCTTCTGAGCCTCAATACTTGCCTGAAAACTGCATTAATTCTTACAGTTATGCTTACAATGAGTAGTGTATATTCACATAAATAACATAATAAACCTGTGAATTCAACAACACTGCTTTAATATTTTAATAAACGTTTAAGTTTAGTGAGGGTATCCATGAGTTTCCTATAATAAGTAAGACACTGATCACAATGGAAGACTAATGCCTAGTAAAGTCCCTGTTTTATGCTGACCAGTATAGCAGAAATACAACCAGTCACACAAAAGACTGTCCTATATTCTCTTTATGTATCATATGATGTCAAAATAGCCTTGCATATATATGGGGGGTATATATTCTGCTTCTGCTGAATATGAGTTGATTTTGCTGTAAAACTGGTTTCTAAAAGCACAGGGGCATTGAAAGCTTTAAAATTTTATTTTTCAGGAATTTGTGCTGATATTTTCCATCTTTAATACCTGGTTTGCTATTTTGCAACACTCAGATTTGCTTTTAGAGTTAGATTTGAACTAGCCTCCTTGTCCGCCACTGCAGAAATCACATGAAATCATAATTTTGTGCTATTTCCATGTAAAGTAAGTAAAAATTAATGAAATACCTGCCTTAATTTTACTGGGTATATTAATGAACTATAAGATTTATTGGAAGACGTTTGCAGTTTTGCATCCATAAAAACAGATGAAACCAAGTATGGTTGATTTTATTTAAAGTTTGATTTGAATACTTCTTTCACAGGTCTTTCTTAAATAAATAGATTCTTCCTCTCTGGTCTCCCAAGTACTATCACTTTTATTCCTCTAAATGAAGAAATCAGTGTTTCCTATAGCTCTTCTATATTGCTGGAATATATACACACACTCAAGAAGAAAATTTCCCTTCCACAAAGGTAAGATCCCCTTTTACTTCTTCAGGGGATTGACTTGTGTAATTTAAGGTTCTATCACCTGTGTTTGATTTTGGGGAACTGAATGACAAAAGATGAGCAGTAAGTAGCATATGCAAGCCTCCTAAGGTAAGCAGTTTTGCTTAGACTTTTACTTTTTTTTTCATTGGCTGTACGGTAGTCAGCCTAAAATAGTGTGAATTGTCTTTGGCAAACATGCCAAACAGGGCAAAGAAATTCATCTTACCAGAAGAAAAGTTCTGGCTTTCATGTTGTTTTGTTTGTTTGGTTGGTTTGGTTTGGTTTGGTTTGTTGTTGTTGTTTTGTTTATTTTTTTCTTTCTGTTTTTGGGGGGGGTGTTGGTTGGTTTTTGTGTGGTTTTTTTTTGGGTGTTGTTTTTTTTTTTTGTGGGTTTTCTGTTTTGGGCTTTTTGGTGGTTTTTTTTGTTGTTTTGTTTTGTTTGGGATTATTTTTTACATTTTGGAAGAAAACTATTCCATCCAAATTGATGGAAATTTAGAATAAATGCGCATTGAATTTCCCTGAAGTCTACTTATACTTTGCATCCAGAATGCAGCTCTGGTCATCTGCTGTGTGTTACTTTTTTGCCAGTGATGTACAGAAGAACAGAGGTGGAAGAGGGATGGGATCCCAGATGGATGGTTATCCCCTAGCTTTCAGTAGGTTAGGTGCCCAGTTGAACTGAGGTATTCAGTCCTGTCATGGTGCAAAAGAAAGTGGCAATTTTCCAAACCTGAGTAGAGGAGAGACTTCTGCTGGAGTTTTGAGCTACTGAGCTCAGAGTTCCTGAAGCTCTTTCTGGGCTAACCCAAGTTACAGCCTTTAACTTGCCGTATCCTACACCTAAAGCCACTTTCTAACACAAACTTGAGATGGAAATACTTGGGAAAGGAAAAACCTGAGGAGAGTTCAAACACAGGCAGCATGTAGTAAAATGATACTTGGCTTCAGGCAGTGATGCAGGACAAGACATAATAAATCTATACAGGGATAATAGGGTATGAAGGGAGAAAGAAGAGTGAGACTTTGATTTCCTGCAGTTTCACAATGTCAAGATGGACAAAAGGATAATTATGGGTGCACTGGTATGAACAAACATGGGATTTTACATTCAGGCCACTTTCTATAGCATCGTTTACGTCAACACATACCTAAGGAAACATTTAAATCTTTTCTTCCTCTGCAGCATATCTGAGAGTCATGGGTTTCTTTGTAGTTCTTCAAACAGTGCTCTTGTCCAGCTCTTAATTCATTAAACACTTGACTAGAACCAGACTTCTTAATTGGGACATCATGCATTATAAAGGAGCTAAAATTATCTCTGCCATCATTCTCAAAGATGAAAATGAAATCACCAAAATGACCGGACCCTGTCATCATTTAACCTTGAACAGGCAAGAATGGTAAATGGGAAGTGCACCAACATTTATAGATTTTCATACTCTTCTGATTAAAATAGTAAAAAATCACTGCATAGTTTGAATACAGTTTTTCAGGAAGATGAACTTCATAGTGTAGTTGGCTTACTACACCTCCATGGCAATTTTTGCATTCTTGTATGATGCCATTTATTTTGTAATTCACAATTTCCATTGTCATCAGTGCATTTCCTTCTACTTTCATCTCTAGCTTTGTTTAAATTGTGTTAGTAAGTGGTTCAGGGCTAAGTAACGTTTTACATATTAGCTTGATTAGGAAATCTTGTTACAGTTTTGCCTTGGCTTCATGAGTGTTACTCATTTTCCAAGCACTGATTTTGAGTTTTGTTCAAATGTTTATGCTTCTTGGAAACTTATTTAGGCTATTTTGGACTGAGAGTGAGTCTAGCTATCTGGACAGACTATTCTGAAAAAAACCAGCTTCTGAAATTCTAATGTACCTAGCATTTTCATGTGATGCTCTCATAAACAAGTTTAGAGTAGTAAAGTAGCAGTAAGTTAAGTGCCTATTTGGTGAAATTAAATATAGTTGACTTGTCTCTGCAGGTGATATGCATGAGCATATCAGAGTTAAAATGATTTTTTAACCTAAGGTACACAGAGTTCAGCTTTAGATATACCCAGAAGCATATTCCTCCCTCTAGTAGCTTAAAACTTCTGTTTTGCACTCAGCTACTTCAAATTTCATGTGTTCAGCCAAGGATATAGTGAGTTCTTGATGTCTCTGTATTGTTTAGTGGCTGTAAAACTATGACTACTTCCATAATTATACATTTATTATACTATGGAAGCTTTTTTGTCTTAATACTCAAACTTCCCTGACAGACTTTCTTTTCTTAGAATGACATTTTGCCTACTTGGGTCTCACAGTTACAAATGTTCAGGCATCAGACATTTGTAGCAAATATCCTAATTCTCCTCCTCCCTTAGTTGATGTTTGAGCCTGCAAAGTTTTGAAGTTTTTTTGTTTGTTTATTTGTGGGTTTATTTGTGTGTGGTTGGTTGGTTGGTTGGGGTTTTTTACACTGAGTATCTTTTTATGTGTATAAGTAATGCATTGACTTCAGCTGATTCTATTTCAGTGAGAGAGTACTTTTCTGGGAAAAGGGTTGCTAAGAGAGATGTTTGCAAATAGTCTATGAAACACCAGTGTTGGCTATTTAAATAAAAATAGCATGAGAAGCAGTCCAACATTGCAACAGCTAAGAGCTGAGGGGATTGGAAGGCAAGCTCAAGAAAATGCAGGCCCTAAATTGGTTAATTGGTATTGAGAACCAGTAGCAGTGTGCTTTATGACTGGTCTTATCAGCACTGGGCACATTTCTCTCTTTCCCTATTCCTACAAACCGCAGATAAAATATCTTACCTTCTTTTTTAATGTGTGGCAGGAAAATACAGAAACTGATGAATTTCTATTTATCTGTGTGAAATGCCTGATTCCAAAGCAAATTCTTTTTTTCTGTGTGACTGTCCTGTGATTATAAATCCTCATCTATTTACCTGCATAAAGTTGTACCCATCTGAATTAAGGTAGAAACTTGGGCTGTTAACAAAAATTCTTGAATTGACTCTTTTGTGAGTAACTTGCTTCTGCCGTTGGAACTAAGTATGGCTCCATGCAAATTGATCAGCATTCTTGCAGTATGTATAAATGTGTTCATATTTGATATATGCCACATTGTAATTAAACTTAACAGAGCCATTTCTGAAAGATACCATAAAGTTGCAACAAGAGTTTCATTTGAAGAAAAATAGAACCCAACTTGTCTTTTTCTTCTGGTGCTTTTGGCATCCTGTTCATCTTTTCATCTATCAGAAAAAAATCTTAAGTGGGATGATACTTTATATTACTCTATCATCTTCAACAGCACTGTCATACCAATAAAAACATACACAGAGAGGGGTATTATACTATAAAAAGAAGGAAAATTATAATTCTTTGTAAATATTTCAGCATGAGATGTTCAATCCTCTTCTCTCTTTTCACATCTTACACAGCTTAAGCTTATGCTTGATATACGGTCAACCTGATCTATTTTTATCATTTATATAAAATGTATTTTCATGGAACTCAGCTAAGCTCCCATTTATCTGCACCCATTTGACTGGATATTTTCTTCTGTCTGATTCCTAGATGGTAAGTGTTTTGAGTCAGGGACCATTCTTCTGATCCTTTGTTTGCCCAGTGGATAATGCAGTCGTTACAGAGATTAAAACAATGCATCTGAAAAACAGAACATACCTCTGTCTAAGGGCTATGAATCACGAGCTCTTAATGATTGAGCTGGAGCAGTTTAAAATGATAGTTCTTCCATCTCTCTACGACACCCTCTTATGAAAATTAACCCCCCAAATAGTAGGAGTGATATCAGCAAACCCCATGCCATTTTTTTGTCAATATAACAACCCAATGGTTTAGTTTATCAGCTGTTATAGAGGTTTATTTTATAGAGGCTTATGTCATAGAATTTTAATTTAATGTTCAACCAGGAACCTATTTCCTTCTGACTGGGACAAGACAGGGACTTTGGGTGGGCAACATTTTAAACTATTAGAGCTAAAGCAGATTTCACAAGTCAGAGCTTTCATCCTTGCTACACCAAAAAAAAAAAAAAAAAAAAAAAACAATGTTATCACCCCTACAGCCACAGTGTACTAGTTTTAAAATGGTGGATTGTGAGAAGGAAGTTTTAAGTATTTGTGCCAAATCCTGTATTAATTCTATCTCCTTCACATTCTATATGGTTCAATTTTTCTACTTTGATTTCAGATCTTTTTACCTTTCTCATCATACTTCTGAGACGTGTGATCAATCATCATCATGGAATGTCATTAATCGTTGTTCAAAGACTATTCAAATATAAGATGGTCGCTGATCAGTACATATTGTATGCATGTGAATAATTCAAGAGTACAAAGTAGGTAATCGACCTGTTATTTTGGCAGAGTTTCAGACAAGCACAATGCAATGTAGCTATATTCTCAAACAGTATTATTCTACTAAAGGGCTTTGAACTATCTGAATATATAGCTCTCTGCAAGACCTACTGCTAGTTCTTGGCTTCATAACAGATTTATTATTGCTCCCTGACAAAATATCTTGCCTTTTTAACTCTTTTTTCACTTGCACAGAATAAACTGGAGATGGATACACCATCTTCTGTAATCATGTAGAAGTCACTATTATAGTTATCACAGCCCTACAGTTGTGGTTTGGTGGCCAAAAGCCTCTGTCAGTGGTACAGGCAACAGCAGTATCTGAGGGAATAACAGTAGAAATAGGACTGGCAGCAGAAATAGCATCCAGATTTGCTATCTGTATTTTTGTTGCTGTTGGTGAGCACATAAATCATATGCATGATGCACTAGGAATACTGGCTGTGGCAGCTTTCACATTTTTATTGTCCTCAGCACATTAGGTAGCTTTGTTCCAACACAGCAGCATTTGTTAGTAGGTGGGGGGATGAATTTCACTGAGTTGGATCAGACTGGATCACCCCCATACAGGCAGGATAGCAAGTTGCACTGCCGAAAAGTATGATGCAACTTCCTTACAATCTGGTAAAATGAAGGGTTTGAGGCAGTCTTTTCTTCACAAGGCAACTAGGAAGATCATCTGCTGCTCTACAAATGACATCTGGCATTATCATCAGCAAAGCAGGATTAATTGATTATTACTGTGGCTGTAAAGGAAGTAATGTGTCTGGAATATCTTTGAAGATCATGAATTACTTAATCAAATGGCAAACCCCTGTCCAGAGAATAAGAAAATACTAAGAGTGTTGAGCCGTCTAGGTAGTCCAGCCTAAGATTTCAGAGAGAAAGACTAGAAAGAAGTTGATCCAAGTTAAAGGAAAAGCACACAGAAACCCTGAAGCAACAAAATTCACAACCAAGAATGTCCCTGAATCCGAATGAGCTGAAAATAGAAGCTTTCAGGTATTTTTCTTCCCTTCATTCTGCTCCCAGACAGCTTCACTGTCAGAAACTTCTTCAGGGAGTACAAACTGGGTGAAGCTTAGATTCTTCTTTTAATTCACTTTCACTTTCTGAGCAGAGGAGAATTAATCTTCATCCTCATGCTTGAGCCAAATTTTTTTGCTATTGTAAATGAATGCCATTCTTTTGGCTTCAGCAGAGTTGTTTCCATTCCAATCAGCAGATAATTCTACTCACTGTGTGATGCAAAATATTTTCATAATGAAGTTAAGGCACCATAGAAGGAAACTTCCTGCGTCACATTTGAGAAACAGGTGAAAATGTCCTCTGATTTGCTCTATATGTGTCAATTAACAAATGGGTTGTGTTTTGAAACAAGAAAATCCCATCAGTTATTTCAAAAGCAGGCCCTGCCACGTATGCTTCAACCTCTGATTACCAAGGACAAGCTACCTCATAGTGTAGCAGTGAAAAACAATTTGGGTGAGCTGACAAACAACTCATAAACAGCTTTTTTTCTCTCTTCCATTTTTCTTTCCTTCCTTTCCTTTCTTCTCTTTCTTTACTGTGTGGCCCATCTGCAGTCTTTCCAGTGGTTAATTACCTAAGAAAGTTATATTGGGCATGTAGAACAGAATGACTATGAATCAGCTACTCAGGAAACTCCTGTGGGGTCCCCTACCAGATCTTTATATACCACTTTTGTTCTAAAGGTAAGGTGAGTCTGAAAGGTTCATATTTTAGCTGTTTTTAAACAGCTAATACAAAAAAAAAGACATAATTAAGCGCATGTGCAGCAGTAGCAGATGGACAGCAAAATATACTGATAAGGTTACTAAAAGAAAAAAAGATCTTAACATACATGTGTCTAGATAAACAACAATGTAGATGGAGAAGAGGTAAAATGAGTTCCTTAACTTTGTGCATTTAGTTCCTGCTGTGTCTGTCCTCACTGTTTCTGGACTGGTTTCATAGGAGCCAAATATGTAGTGTAGTATCCAAAGACAGTTTTCCATGTTTTCATGCATCTAACCTGTACTGTATCTGAAAAAGCAACTGCTCAAGAGTAGTTCAGGCTATGTTTGAATTCTGAAAATGGAAATCTGCCATGGAGTCCCTCTTCCTGTAGTAGGCTGTTTCTAATTTGCCATTACTTGCTTTCTCAAATTCCCTCTTACCCCTACTTATGATTAGCTAAGGTTATTCAACATTTTTTTCCAAACACCATTACTTTTACAGGAATACGATTTACAGGGGAGATGTAAGTTTAAGGACAGAATCCATGATTATTTCAAAATCTGAGAAGACCATGATTTTCTTCTATGATTCAGTATTCATGCTTCACCATGGGCATAACTAAGGATGAAAATAATACCTCTGATTTCAGAGATGTTTCAAACTAAGCATACCTTGTCTAGCATGAGCATGTGGGATTGAGATGTTAAAACTTGTAGAACACCAAAAATGAACACATATTGTTTGGCGAGCGTTTTCTGTTCTTAGTTCCTCAAGCTGTGTTTTTGTAAGAGGAAAAGAAAATAATAGAAAGGTGACAGTGGTGTACTATCAGTCGTTAGCAATGGCAGCGAAGGATGGTTACAAAAAATAGATACCATTTTGCTTGTGATGGGAGTTAGAACTGCAGATCCACCAAAAACAGTTCAGTTTTACTAAACACTAGGAACGGGATATTAAATACTTGTATGTGTTTGGTTCTATCAGTAATTACACACATATAAGAAACTAAGATATAGGCTTTTTGAATGAAACATAGGGCAGTAGTGAGTTCATCCTGTGTTGGAAATCCTGGCCTAAAAAAAATGGGTTTAGCTGCTGTTAAGACCTGGTTTTGTCAACAAAGTTACTTGGAGCACATTAGCACTTTTCAGAAGATGCTTACTGTTTCAAGGTCAACAACTAACTGGTTGATAGGGCTACACCAATTACCATGGGAAGAATTTATTCCATTATTTCAGAGAAGCTAAAAAAGTGAAGTGGCTTTGTAGCAGGATGAGAGAACCAAAGTGTAAATTTCAAGTAAAAACAGAGATTATAGTGTACACAGGTGCAACATGGGATAGACCTTGCATCACCTTTTGATAGAATTTCTGAGGATGGCTGGATAAGGTTCAGAACAAGAAGAACAAAACCATCATTTGTTTTTTGCTTTAATGTAGTCCTAATGAAATAGAGACTTGAATGTTTGTTGTTCAACAATCACTGTTAGTGGCTCCCAGCCACATGGTTTCAGAAACAGCAGCCACCAAAGATAAAGTCTTTCTCTTAGTGAAGAAAGAAGAAATGTTGGCTGTTGACATAGTGCAGGCTAGAGCAGACTTTTTGTCCCTTCGCTTTAAGAGGAAAAGTAACATAAAAGAGCAATTAAAAAAAAGACCAAACAAAAAAAAACAAACCAAAAGCAAACAAATCACAGAAGTTGCTTTATATTCCATATGATTCCAAACTGGACATAAAATTTGTGCTTACAGTAAGCTGATAAAATATTCCTGGACTCTGTAGATAATTAATAATAGAGGCAGGAAGGAATGTCATTGGTTTATCAGGATCACCAGACTGAAGAAATATGTTTTCATCCTCTTCTTTTGTTTTCATACCTGATATTCAGCTTCTCAGCATGATTTATGATGCCAAGAATCCTGGTTGTTCTGTCTTAGGTAAGGGACACCTTCTCCTTTATGCTCCAGTTCAAGTCACTCACTGCAACTTTGCTACCATCACAAGAACAGTTTTGGCACGTAGCTGCGTTAATAGTTGAATTTGTTACAACAGGAAAGAACAAAAAGTTGCTGGAAATGTGGAGTCTGTGTGCAGGAGGTCAGAAAATTAACCTAATGTCACTTCTTCATTTGGAGCTAATTCTTCTTGAGTTCTCTGAACCTGATCTTGAGTCTGCAAATCAACTAACAGCTTTGAGCGCTTTAACAGAGCATTGGCAGAACAGGATGAGTTTGGGGGTTATACACATTCTCAGCACACCAAATTCTGCAGCCTTTTGTGTTGCTATAAAGTTGAGTGACTTGAATGAAGGTAGCAAAGTTTGTCTAGATTTATATCCATGAAACAGTGAGATTTGGTACAGCCTGCCTGTAGATTATTTAGCTTCCTTTTACTGGAATTCTTGCACCTCAGTTAATTGCAACATTGCTTAAGAGTTACAAGGCTCTGTGAGAACTCTGTACTTTCCCCTTTGGACTAAGATACATTGCTATGAATTATGCAGGGACAAATGTCTGTCACTCCACCTACATAGGACATTTTCTGGATATATGTAGATTAGCCTGTCAAATTACTTAGATTCCTCTTAAGATGTGATGGCTTACTTCATCTACTGCAGCCCATGAATATGAAATGAAAGGGTCAAGCTATGTTAGCTTTGACTTTTTCTTTCCTGACTTCTTTGACTTTGAGGTATACATTCAGTGCCTCTCAGTATATTATCTGAAGATTGTCTGTGGGAGATATTCTCTTTACCTCTTTCTTCCCATATTGGATTAAGCTAACAATAACAAATACCTCTTACAGTCACACAGCATTTTTCAGAGCAGCACAAAACGCTTTATGGACCTCACATCACTTCATCAGCCCTGGCTATGTAGCTCCCTCATAGCTATCATAGATATTCTTACTTTTATGTAAAAGAGAATGGCAGAAATATCTGTTCAGTTGGGAAATGCTGATATTTTTAAATGGCAGTGGCTGTAAACTGCTTTTCTAAACAACCTATTAAATATCGTTAAGAAAGAAGTGAAATTCTGTGGTGTGCTTGAGGATTGAAGGATTTAAGGAGAGTGCAACCTACAACACTAAATTTTGGGAACAAAATATTCATATAATCAGAGCCAATCTTATATCAGTAGCCGAGTTCTTAAAAAATAGCTGAATACAGATATTCAAATAATTTTGCAGTGTCATGTTTCCCTTTGCTGTAAATGTATTCTGCAGTAGTCTGTGAGCGTGGAAGTAAAAATTATTGCTTGCCAATAACTATACACTAGCTCTCTAATATTGGAGAATATTTGATACAATTACCCATGGTTAATAGTATTTTTCTCATCAAACAGTATTGCTGAAATCAATGTATTACTCAACATAAACAAACACATCACAATCACCCCGTATGTCTGTCAAATAGAAATGTGGTTAACAGTAATAAATTTGTGTTTAACCATGTTTCTGTGTTCTAGACTGGATGGATACATTGCTTACATGTAATGCAATCACACAGCAGTCTTGTGCACATGCATATACTTAGCATGATTTTGAAGAAGGGAAGAGTTTCTCATTTGACAGTATAAGGAGACTGTGTTGATTCGTGGTATCATAAAATGAAAGACTGTTATAGGCTATGACACCTCCTCTCTCTGCTTTTCTGACGTCTCACAACTGATATCTTCCCTTTCTTAGCTGAAGTTGCTCCTCAGAGTTAAATAGAGCTAAAAATCCTCACTGCCTTTTGCTCCTGTGGGTATTTCTATTGGTGTAGAGTGAGTATAAAATGGAGTGAAAATCCAGATCTCACCAAAGCTGGAAAATTAAGACCAGATTTTCTCAAGGAGAAAGGAAAGTGAATCCTGGTTCTCAAGAGTTAAACTGATGCTCATCAAACTACCACCAATAATTACTGTGTAACAAGTGACCATTAAATTGAAATTAAGCCTAATATAGATTCTTGGTACACACTTTTTTCCTCAGTAGATGAGCTTCACCTCTGTTGAATGCAGCATTAATCTGTGCTTCACAGTAAAACAAATGAATTAATAAACTATGTTTAAATCTGTTTAATTTTAAAATAATTTATGATTTGGTTTCTCTGTACTTCATCTGCAGTAATCTTTGCTCAAGGAAAAAAATTACAGATTAAGTTTTTCTATGATTTCTTTTTTTTTTTTTTTACAGGGACCTTTCCATGTAATAACCTATTACCTCTCAAGTAACAAATGTCCAGCAATCAGTCAAGATATTGTTTGAAATAAAGACATAAACAATATTATGGATTCAGTTATATATCCAAAGTGATTTAGTGGATTACCTGTTGTGTGCACACTTTGGCTGCAATGCAGTATAGTCTATAGGTACATATTTCATAAACTTGCGACTATTTTAATTAATTTCACATAGAACTGAAGAGAAACCAGAGTTTTCACTTTACAGAAAAGTCTGCTACTTTGAAATGTATGAGCCCAATGGAAAATAAGCAATATATACATTTCTCTAAAAGGAAAGTCATAGTAGAAAGATGATTTTAAATCAATTGAGATACTTTTCTTCTAACAGCTTAAACATTTTTGAAAGAGCTAAAAAATGAAAGTGGCTTCATTTCAGGGAAACAGAACCGAATGTAACTTATAAATAAATTTGAAAACTATGCAGAGGTAAAATAGTGGTGGTATGTGCATCATCTTTTCTAGTACCAATAAGAATTTTTATATGAATAATCATAGTGCTCCAATCCGTAAAGAAATGTATTTTCCTTATCAAAATGTTTTTCTAATAGTATGCCTGCAAGATTGAAGTGATTTTTACAATAGGTGTGCTGTGAAATTTGTTGTATTCCCAGGTTTGGTTTTGATGAGATGGCATTTGCTAGCAGATAAATGATGCATCAGAACAAACAAGGTTAGTTTCCATTATATATATTCAGCTCGGTTCTGATCTGCCTTATATTGGGCCTTCAGTGTAAGCAGAAGTGATCCAGAAACCCTTAAACCTGCACAGTTTGTTTTCCAGAGAATTTTTGAGTATTTACAACATCTTAGTTTTTTATCCTGTGCATCTCTCTATTGCAGTCATGCAGTGATCAACATCTGCACCTCCTGTATATTCACGTACCTTCACATAACTGTGAATTTTACTGTACCAATGTAGAAAACTCAGACTTATATTGACTGCAGGTTATTTATACAGTGTTGTACAAAATCTCTCAAACGAAATGAATAGTATGCTAGTCTCTACGTGACAAATAATTGAGGCACGGACATTTCGATACATGATTCAAAGCTAATGGTCAAGCAGCTGAAGATGAGAAGGGCACGTTCTCTGAGGAGCCCATGATCTTTCTAAGGCCTATACAAGGGAGAAACAATCTGGTATATCTAAGATCTGCTTAGATTTAGAAGTCAAATTCCTTATGGAAGTAGGATTGTTACTAGAAGTAGATTAATTTTGCCAGATGTGAGAGATAGGTGTTAGGTGACTGGTGTAAATTAACTTATGAAGAAACAATTCTGAATGGGAGTTTTATTTCATTTATCATGCATAGCCATCTTAAGATGAGTCATTCACTGACATGCTCCTCTGTTTCTACACACACTACAGGGAAGCTAAGCTTTGATTTAAAAGCTAAACTTAGGTGGATAAAGCCAGTAGAGATAAAATCCACGTATAGGAATTTAAGGCTTTTTGCTGTTTCTGCCCAGAAGCTTATTCTTCAGGTTTTAGGAAGTAAGGAGATAGCAGGAAGAATAGAGCCAGAAAGAAGGAGGAATAAATGACCACCACACTCTTCTAGTCACAATTCCTGGTTACCTTGTTGAGTTAGCCTCCTTCTACATGCCGGAAAGCAATCAAATGAAAGCTCAAAATGCTTTACCATACCTGATTGTGGACTTTGTTTGGGAATTTTGGCTGCTGCTTCAGGGCTGGAGGTGGCACGCACACGCTGATTGGCAGAGTTATGGATGCTACTTGGAACAGCTGCTGAGATGTTTTTGCGAGGTTTCATGTCTTGCAACCACATTGGAGATGCCTCAAAGGCTTGCATTCGCCGAGAGTGGCTGTTAGCATTGACTTTGAGAAACGCCTGGGCCTTGTATTCCTGAAGGTCTCCATAGTTGGCATCGGTCACCCTGCACTCATACAAGCCTTCATCCTTTTTCCTCACTTTTGAAATCTGAAGCTTGTGGGAGATGTCATTCCCTTGTACTTTCACTGTCTGCAAATTTGCCAGGAGAACAAACAAACAAACATGTTGTCAGGTGTTGTTCTCTGGAAAGACTCTACCAATGTAGTGCCAAATTAATCAGTGGTGTGATTGTGCTTACTGCAGGGAAGTTGCATCAGGGATGAGCATGATTATTTGTATCTAGGAGGAGGTGTGATGTCTTTGTTTCTAAAACTGTTCAGATGATTTGCTCTGAAAGGCTAATTGGCATCAGACAAACAATCCAAACTACCATGTTCATTCCAATTAATTACTTAAGCTCATGAAGACACTTCATTAGCTTTCTTACATAAATGTAATATCTGTGCACTTCATCAGTTAAACCTTTCAATTAGTTCACTTTATTGAATAATTCAGCTTTTGGACTTGTGCATTAACAGTTTTGTTGGAAATGTTGGCCAATATTTAAACTTCCTTAATAACAATTTCTTGGATTAGCTTGTAGTCTCCACTACAATGAAACTGATCTTTGACATTCAGTTTGTCTCATTCAGGCGTGTACCTATGGTATTTCTTGTTTATTAACTATAACAAGACATCTTGTGCCAGGTAGTTCCTTTTGTCTCATCTATAGAGGTGCATGTTTATTAGAAGTCACATATTTCTGCAGCACATATTCAAGTAGCACATATTCAAGATCATTTTAAAAGTTGTCAGCTAAAATAACGCCTGATTTATTTTTAATTGCTTTTAATATTTGAGGGTAACATAACTTATTTTTGTCTCACATAATTAAAATACACATGAGTAAATTATGCATCCAGAAATTCATGATAGCTATTAAGATTCATTAGGGAAGGTAACACATACTCCTTTCTGTATGTTCATCACTTCAGAGAATTTATATTTAATTAATTGTTTATTACTCTCTATATGGATGAATATCTCTTGCCCCACAGGAAGCCAGTTAAAAGGGATTTACTGGGACAGAAAACCAGCTTTGAAGAACTCCTGAACCCAGTTTACATCCACCATTACATGTTTATGGATGTAAATGTGGCTTTGTGTTTTATCACTGACAGGCAATGAGGAAACATCAGAGTGATGCGTATATGGTAGACCATGAAAATGGAGAACTGTTCAACTGAAACTAGGCAAGTGCTATTGGTGATTATACAACATATTGCTTCTGCTAGCTTGGTATGCTGCAGTCACCAGTGTTGGCAAAGCACCTATTCTGCCTGCTTGATAAATTGAAGAGTAATAATTGTGAATATATTATTGCTTTAAGGTACTGGATGGACTTTACAGCCTGTTGTGTTTTATCCAGCTCGAAATTTATACTTGGCAAACTGAGTTGGAAGTATGGATTGCATACTTTCAGGCATAACATATGCAATAATAATTACATGGAACGTGCTGGACAGTTATTTAAACCATATTCAATAATAATATATCTCTACTGAACTGTTCATATTCTGCAAAAGGATTAAAGAAAGTTCATATGAATGGAAGGAGGATCTTTAGGTCATATCCTACGCTAATTTGCTCCACTGCAATATCTGCTAAGTTAACCGTGTTGCGTAACACTAATGAAAAACAGAATTTGTTTTAGGAATTTAGAAATTTGCGGTCAGCATGTATGCATGTTTTCAATTTATTCCTAATTATCACTTAAAACCAGTAGAAGCAGTGTATTTCAGCACAGCTTAAAACCTCATTTAGTATATTTTACCAGTTCTGTAAAGAATTTATGAAATGCACTTAAATTTTGCTCCCCTCTTCATGAAGATACTTCCCAGTAGTACTAATGGAGACTCTGTGTTTGCCTTCAAGGAGGAAAAAAAGGAAGGCTACATTTGTAACAAGTGTAGATTGTCAACCTAATGTTGACTTTTTTTAATTGCAAAAATAAAATGTTAGCTTATAAAAACACTGGCTAAATACCCCCTCATGAATTACTACCATACATAATGAGAGAGATTTTTCAGTTGAAGGATGGGACAAGCTTTACAACTTGTACTGAGTCACAGACCTCATGGATTGCTATTGTAATTTTGAACGGCCAGTATTGATAAGGAATTAATTGGCTTACAGTACTACATCTAGTGGAATAGTATCCAAAGACCACATGTGGGCCTCATTTGTAACATAGTCTACTAACGGAACTGAAGATACAGTTGACAACACAAATAGTTTCTAGTGTATGGTGAAAAGTATCATAGGAAATCTAAGTATGGCTAGATTATGTATCATTTTGAATATCATGTACTCAAATTCTCTCTTATAAATGCCCTTCAGCTACACCTAGCTGCACTTCGAGCCAATGTAATTACTTGGTTAATTATTTGCTGGCATCAAAAAACAGCAAAGGATTTAACATAAATTTTTCACCTCTGTCACTTGTTTAAGCTTTGCTGGTACTTCTTTGGCTGTAGCTAAAAGGCACTTCTGAAGGGATTGTGTCTGAGAAAGAGAAAACCCCTGTGGGTTGATAAAGGAATACCCATGCTACACTATCTGCCAATTATCTGTGTCTTTCCACTGCAGTAAGCACCACACCAAGACCTCACCACCATACATTAGTTAGGATGCAGAGGGAAGAGGGTCTGAACTCTGCTGAAGTCAGGGGCTGGCTATGGCTGTACCTGGCACACAGTACAGGTCTGCTGAGTAAGGCATCCTTCCCCTGGACAAGGGTTGGAGCAACGTTGCTCCTAATTTTGTTGAGACAGCTTTCTAACTTAACTTTGAAACATCATATTGGTAACTATGCTGTCAGAACCCCACTTCCCTAAGAAACAGTTTCAGTGGCCAAAAGTGGAGACCTCCCAGTGGGGAGGTCTTGTCCAAAGACTTTATGAGCTTTTTTCTGCCAGCCGATATGAACCTGGGAAAGCACCCGTTTAAACACTTGGAAACTCCACTGAAGGGAAGCACAGCTTCATGACCAAATTCCAGCCTTAAACCCAGCTTTGGCACGATACGACGGGCTCAGCAGTCACCAAGGGTAAATGGAAACAGGAAGTATAAGGACGGGTGCAGACTGGCTGCTTCCTGGGATGGAAGCAAGAGCCTTCTGAAGGTCTGCCTGGACCTCGCTTCATGCACGGAGTCTCAAGGAGGGGAAGGCTTCTTAGGGCAGGATTGGTACCCTCTGCCGGGGCCGGCGTGGAAGGAGCTGAGAAAGGAGTCACCCTTCGGCTTCAGCATCCGGTGAGTGTGGGGAGGGGATGCCCGGGGGGAGGGAGGACGGGACCACCCTCGCCGTACCCAGCCGTGCCTGCTCCGGGGTGGCCGCCGGCAGCGCCTGGGGTGGGATGCGCCTCCGGCAGGGCCGGCCCGGCGGACGGGGGTGCCCGCGCCTTGCGCCGCCACTTACGCTGATCTTGGTGCCGTCGCTGTCCAGGTCCCGCTCGGGCAGGAGCTCCACCTGTAGGGAGAGCAGCGCGCCGTCGGTAGCCAGCCCCCTGCTGGGGACCACGCCGACCCGCACCCCCCGCCCTGCCAAGGAGCGCTGCGAGCGGTGGGCGCGCCGCGTGTGCCCCCTGCGGGCCGCGCCGGGCTGGGGAGGGGCGCGGGCAGCTGGGCACCCCAGGGAGCGCGGCAAGCGGGGCACAGACCTACGGACGGACCCGCCTCGCACCCGGCTTCATTGGGGCTGCTGAGCTCCGAGACCCTGGCAGAAGGGGAAGGGAGGAACTGCCCTGGGTGACGGTGTAAGCTCACATGGCCCCCTTTGGCCACTCGGAAGGCTGAAATTGCGCTGTTGTATGGGTTTTATCTTCTTCTTTGGGGCATTGTTTCCCCCCCTCCGCTCCCAAATGTGTGCCTTCCTGTGGCAGCTGCACGCAGAGTTAGGGCTGCCAACTTGGCTGCACCAGCTGTAAATTGGAGGGCACGTGTAGGATCTTGCCATTTGGGAGATGAAAAAAAATCCCACTAGGAGCAGTCTCTGAACAGCTGCTTTCCGAAAGGAAAATGAAACAGAGAAAAAAAAAAATTAGACTTTGGAAATCCATGAGGTTTTGTGAACATCCCTAAGCTGCATCCCGAGAGTGACAGGCACCAAAGGCACTGTCCCTTGAGGTGGGTATTTTTCTCTGCAGGTTTTTGTGCTGCTAGTTCATGGTCAAAATTAAGTCCCTGGGGAGATCCAGAACCTCCCTCTGCTTCCTCCTTCTCTCCCCCCTTCTCTCCTTCCATCTCCACCCTTTCTCCCATGGCACTCATTCCCTGGGTGGTTTGGGAATCCCACAGCAGAAGATCAGTACCTGAGTGCCTGTCACCTCAGCTCCAGCCTCTTGGTCCTCAGCTGCCCTCAGAAACCACCACTGAATTTCAAGGTACACTGAAGCGGAGCCACTTTGGAAAGCACAAGACATCTCCACATTCTGCCCTTCAGTGGCAGTGACATTTCGGGGAAACTCAGTGAATTTTGCTGCAAAACAAATGCATAACATGTTGGGATCTCCTCACGCCACTCATTGTTTATTCTCTGATTTTTGTGTTGCTTTTTTCTCCTTTCTCTGTTTTTTTTTTTAAATTTCAAATTAATTTATCTCTTTTCTCATTGCCCCTCTTTTCTGATTTTCCAGTTTCTCCACACATTGTTCATTCTTCCCCCCCCCCCCCCCCCCCGGGTTTCTCTCATAAACAGCTTGTGCCCTTATGCACAAATCTGCCTTCTTTACAGTCTAAGCTCTGCTTGTGGGAAATGCTGTAGACCGCCCTGGTTGCTCCCATAGGAAACTAGTAAAGTTTCATGTAATTAGGTCCAAATACCCTTGGGCAGAATGCAGTATTTCACTGGACTCACTGAGGGATTTTGTGCAAGACCAATCTGGGAGAGGAAAAAGGAGATCAGACTGATTTATTGTATTTTGTAGGGCTGAGCTGGAGACGTGCAAATTGTTAAACCTTCCACAGCCGGCTGACATAGCTTATGGAACGGGCACTCTTCTGAGGCGCAGGTCACAACCACTCATCAAAATGCCGATTTCAAAGGCTTTACGTGAGTTAGTTACTCTTTCTGAGAACCTCTGCCTACATAATCAGACCAAGGAGCAATACATCTTGTGTTTCTCAGCCCTGGTAGGCACTTCCTAGAGCTAACCTTCACCTTTGTATCCCAGTTCTTTGACAAACAGGATCTACCCATTTCAGTGTAGCACTGCTAGGTTTAAACACTAATCCTGAGGGACACAGTTCAGGGCACCAGTATCATCCTTTCTTATAACTCACTTTAAAGATGTGCAGCATAACGAAACATGATAGTCAAGTGAGGGGGGCTACAGACAAACAACACAATAAATAAAACCTGTGTTTCAAAAAGGGAAAAATTTGGAAAGACCTTGCAATGTTGCTTTCTGTTATGCATCATTACAGACTGACTAGAATGTATTATGATGGGAAGGAAATATTGCTCATTGTCTCCTCCCCTCTTTCTTGCTCTTTATCTAGTCTTCCTAGCTAACCTGGAACTGGTGGGATAATTTAGTAGCCTGTGTTACTTCTTTCTCCTTTTAGATTTGTGCTTGGCAACAGATATTTAGCAAAGCTACTAGCTTTGTGGTTTACGGTGCCCCTTTTTCTGCCCACCTCCCTCACCCTTCTTCCTCCGCCGCCGCCCACCCAGCCAGCGGTTGCTAGTCACCGGGTTAAACTGAGAACTCTGCATTTTGTGTATTCGGGGCTTGTAAGTTTGGTTGGTTGGGGTTGTTTTCGCTAGTTTGTCCGTTCCCTATCCTCCTGGCCAGTGCGTGCGAGCGGTGTGGGGTCGCGTAGGGGGATGCTGTCGGCATCCTCCCGCGATCGCACCGCCGCGCGCAGCAGCGGGAGCTGCCGGCAGGGAACGGCGGGAGCAGGGGTCTCCCCCGCGCGATCTGTCCATGGTGCTAACAGCGTCGCAGCAGCCTCCTGATCCCAAACAACAGACTCCTGCAGCGCTGGGGCTGCTTGAAATGCAAAGGCGCGCCTTTAGGCGGGGAGGGAGGAAGCAAGGAGACGGGGGGGGGGGGAGGGGGGGGGGGGGGGGTGAGGGCTTTAAAGAAGTAGATTTTGTCTTTTTCTCCCCTTTTTTCTATTACCCCCTTTTTTTTTTTGGGGGGGGGGGGAATACAGATAGTCACAGACTCGAAATGAAGGTCTAAGTATTGCAGGAAGATAGGAGAGGAAAGGGGAGGCAGCACTAAAGGAGGATCAATGTTTTGAGAGAGGCAGTAGATTTACCCACCTGATACTTGGTCTGAATGCAATAATTATGCACGCACGGGTAGGTGTTTATTGTATGCATACATGCACATACACAGACATACACTACCCAAACACATGTATGTCCATTCACCAACAGTCCTTTACTCTTCTGAGAGGTGTCTCTTATTTCCCCCTTTGCAACCAAGTAACGGAAGCCTGTTTTATTCCCACTTTGGGAAAACTTCTCACTTCTGTTCCTATTTAAAGACAATATTTAACCTAAGTGTAAGCCTGATGCCTGGTGTCTTCATCTCCTACCCACTGTGTGCTTTTTTCCTTTTAGTCTCCTTTTCCTCTTATCCTCCTCCCCCTAATCCTGTTCTCAGTCTGTTTTAGCATTGAAAAACATACACACGGATTTGACAATAAGTGATCTTACCTTGGGTAGAAAGTCCTTGTTGAATATACATAACTGAAAAGAAAATGAATCCAACATAAGCTAGAAAGATCCCCATCATTCCAAGACGAAGAAGAAGTCACATCAGGGTAATAAAAGCCAAAGGTGCCCTCAAAAAAGGAAGAATTGATATATGAGTGTGTGTATGTATCTCTAAATACGTGAACAGAGAGATGTTACAAAAAGGCTCTGTATTGTAGCCCTAGCTGCAACACTGGCAGCATTCTGCTACTCAGTGGAGTCTTTTTCTTTGGGAAGAGGGAGTATTGCAATATAGTGTGGTTCAGATGAGCCGTCTCAGGCGCTGTGTTGCTTGAAGTCCAGATTCAGACTAAAAAAAAAAAAAAACAAAAAACACACAAAAAAAAAACAAACAAACCGTTGAAAAGTGGGTATCAGCTGCCTTCTGTGCCTTTTTTCAGCTACCTGGCAGCTTCGGCCAACGTCAGCTCTTGCTGCTCAGGATGGCGTGATGACTGCCCTCCCTACACACTGATACAGCTCGAGAAGAGGGGAGTGGGGGAGAGAAGGGGGGAGGGGGGAAGAGAGAGAACTCTACTGTGCTTGTACTGCTTCAACTTTTCCCTCTAATGGCTGCGATAATGCCTTTAACCCTTCCCTCTCTCTCCGTTCCCTACACTTCTCTACCTGCTCTGACTTCTACTGGCTCCGATGCTGGGGTAAACCTGAGCTTTTTTTTTTTTTTTTCTTTCTTTTTTGCATAGTCCACAGCTTGTGATTGTAGAGAGAGCAGGGAGTCTTTCTTGCACTCATGCAATCTTCGGTCTTATGTTCGAAAACGTTCAGTGGCTAGGAGGGCAATGCAGTGGTTTGATTTTTTTGGTGAGTTAAGCTGTTCCTGTTTTCTGCTTTTTCTCTCCCTCTTACAGGGTCTAAGAGAGGAAAATAGTTACTCAGTAATCCTACTGCGCTCACTATTGCCTGCCCCAAATAACTGCTTCCAGCATCTTACATTAAAATGTTGATAATTTTGTCTGCAAAGGCAAGTACAGGAGATTATACTTAGAATATGCTTAAGATACATGCATTTATATAGATTCCTATGGAAAAATATCTAGCTAGATAAAAATGGATGTCGATATCCTACAGATTGCTCACAGTAATATATATATATTTATGTACACCAGAGAAGGTATTTACAGCATATTAAAGATTGTTTCATCCTGCAGTGAATGTTTCCTTCTCTCTTCCTTGTTTTCTTCCTACATATGTATTAATAATGCTTAGACAAGAGACTAACCTTGACTGTATTAAGTGTTCAAAACACCCTGAAAAAACATCTGCACTGAGGGAAGTTCTCTGACTAAAATCATCATGCTGCTTGTAGTAAGAAGCCATCTAGAAAGTGCTTGTTGCACTAACCAAGCACCAAATACCCTCACAAAGCTGAGACAAAGGCTAAATAGAATCTGAAAGGAGCACCTGATAATCACTTAGACTGCCAAATAGCTGAATTTAACTGCTAATCACAGACTAAAAAACCATTTAAGACATACCAAATTAAAGAGAATTTTATCTTCATGGGCAATATGTTTTTCAGTTAGATGAATAGCTGGACAGGTTCTTTCATTCTTCGAAATAGGAGAGCAGCAGTTCCACAATGGCACGAGATTCAACTTTTACCTTACTTGCTGCACCATCCAAATTACTACATGCATACAAGATATTTGATATACCTGCAGAGACCTTTTTCTCAGAACTAATGCCATCTGACTGGAGAACAATGCTTTTGTCTACATTTTAGCATTTATTTGTTTTATAACTGCATGAGTTCTCATCTTTCTGTATAAAAATAAGGGAGACATTTTTCCATGGTAATGATCTATTCCACTGATGTCATACCTTAAGCATAGCAATAATTCTGCGTGAAAAATGAGTGCAATAAATAAAATATAATTTATATTATTAAAATGATTCCCCCAATAGCAAAACAATTGCCTGCCTGAAAGATTTTCTATTACTACAGAGTTTTAATTACTTTAAAGGTGGTCATGATGGATATATTCAAAACCAAAGGAAACCTGTGAAACAGAAGTGCAAGTCTTTAAAGGTGGTGGACCTAAATTATCTGAAGTAACCGAAGACTGTGAGTGATTCAGTGATTAGATACACCCTGTGGGGGTCTTTACAGGTTCAGATGGTGAATGTTTCAATAATTTCTATAAAAGAAATTAGATCCTTTTCAGATGGGCAGCCAAAATCCTAAGTCACTCCTGAAAATGAAGGCTGATTATAGGATTCACTTCAAACCCATGTACGTCATCAGTAATCAGCTGAAATTACAAATTAGAGACTTATTATCAGCAGCCAAGTTAAATGTAAATTAGATAGGAGGAAAAAGGATCTAGCAGCATCACCTGGTTCAGAAGAAAAGCAGGAAACAAAAATAGATCACTTTTTATCTTTTTTGCCTATTCCAATTAAAAACACTTGATAGGTAAGTTAATTTTATCAATTTAGAATTTAGAAACAAGAATAGTTCTCCCAAATACCTTGTAGTCAATGTAACTATTGAAATCTTAAATTATTATCACAAGGAGGCACAAAATATATGTGGTTATTAAAATATGAGGACAGAGGATGTATTGGGATATTGATTTAATAGAAAGAATCTTAAAACTTGGTTTCATGTTTATTGTTTTAACTTTATTCATGTGCTGCATCAAGCCACATGATTCTGTTAAATACTGCAAACAGAAAACAGATAATCCACCTCCTGCTACCAATGTTAGATTTCATCCTGATGGATGTGGCTTCTCCACAATCAACCATGCTGTATGAATGGGGTCAGTAAATGTGTCTAGTTACCTTGTGTGAAATCTCTGCCTTTTGTGCTGTAGATAGAATTTTTGTGTAGCCTAACTTGAAAAGTATCAGTTGTGCTTTACAGCATGAATTTTATGGTTTATGTGAGGTTTTTACTGCCTCTTTTCTCCCTTTCAGCAGTTCTAAAAGATGAGTCATCACTGGATACTCTCCTAGGTCATACCCAGAACATTCATGGAGAGGAGAATGTATTTTCAAACATGCCAGAGAAATATCATAATGGAAGACCCGTTTATGCTATCTTGAAGCTGAACTGTGCAGTTCATCCTATGTCTTATTACTACTTCAGTACATATTCCAGATCAAGTGCTCTTTCAAAGCCATAACTGGCTGTGCATGTTCATTACTCTGCCCAGTTTACAGATCCCAGATCTATGCATATGTTTTAATTATTACTGTATAAAGTGATTCTGGAGGTGATGAGTCCAAGCTCAGTAAAGGTTAGAAATGAAAACTCTTATGCTGTCAGTCAGCAATAAGTTGGAGTACTTTGGACCTATGGAGACATGCACTAGTATGGGCTACCTTGCCCTGAAGAAGTTGTTCAGTCTGGAGAAGAGAAGGCTCAAGGGGAACCTTACCACTCTCTACAACCACCTGAAAGGAGGTTGTAGTGAGGAGAGTGTCGGTCTCCTCTCCAAAGTAGGAAGCAATAGGACAAGAGGTAACGGCCTTCAAGCTGCACCAGAGCAGGTTTAGATTGGATATTGGGAGCAATTCCTTCACAGAGAGGGTGATCAGGTATTGGAACAGGCTGCCCAGGGAAGTGGTGGAACCACCATCCCTGGAAGTGTTCAGAAACTGTGCAGATGAGGCCCTTAGTGACATGGTTTAGTGGTTGTCTTGGCAGTTCTGGGGTAATAGTTGGAGTTGATGTTCTTAAAAGTCTTTTCCAACTTAGTTTATTCTATGATCCTATGACTTACCTCTCTGAATAAGACCACGGCTGACTGTTGTTACCCAACAAGCTCAGCTAAAAATGAAAAAACAAAAAAAAAAGTTATGTTTTATTTTTTTATATTTTGTTTTATTTTGGTATATTTTCAGCTTTTTTTTTTCATTGTTACCATTATTCAAAGATTTGTTTACTATTTTCAAGGGGAATTTTGCATTTTCTGATGTATAAAAGTTAAAAAGGAACTTTTTTTTCTTTACTGAGAAGCACTGTTTGACTTTGTTAATCCAAGAGCTCATATGCACCTCTTCCAACATATTAGTGCTGCTTTTTTGCAACAGTATCACTGTAGCGTTGCTATAAGTAATTAAAATATATAGGAAGTCTATGAACAAGCTTGATTTATAAAGGGGAAAACAATCCAACTAACCAACCAAGCAACCAGCCAATCACTTTTCAGTGTTTCTGTGCTTGAGAGTTTATCAGAGCTAGCAGAAGAATAACCCAAGAGTAATTATTTTGGTAATGATTCTGACAAAAAAAAAAAACAAACTTGTGGAGGGTTAACTTTCAAACCTGGAGTATCAGTGGGACTTCTTACACAATGGCATATTTATTCAGACTAAGGAAACAGCGCATGCATGGAATTACCAATATCCAGACCAGTGAGAGCCTTGGCTATGCTCAGAGAATTTATAATCTTTGAAGAACAGCGAAAAGCTAAACAAATGTATGTTTTGAGTACTTTGGGAATAAAAACTTCTCATATCTGTGTCGAAGGAGGGGATTCTGCCCCTCTACTCTGCTTTCGTGAGACCTCACTTGGAGTATTGTGTACAGATCTGGTGTCCTCAACATAAAAAGGACATGGAACTGATGGAACAAGTCCAGAGGAGGGCCACGAGGATGATCAGGGGCCTAGAGCACCTCCCATATGAAGACAGGCTGAGAAAGTTGGGGCTGTTCAGCCTGGAGAAGAGAAGGCTGCGTGGAGACCTCATAGCAGCCTTCCAGTATCTGAAGGGGGGCTATCAGAATGCCGGGGAGGGACTATTCATTAGGGACTGTAGTAACAGGACAAGGGGTAATGGGTTCAAACTTAAACAGGGGAAGTTTAGATTGGATATAAGGAGGAAATTCTTTCCTGTTAGGGTGGTGAGGCACTGGAATGGGTTGCCCAAGGAAGTTGTGAATACTCCATCCCTGGTGGTGTTCAAGGCCAGACTGGATGAAGCTTTGGGTGAGATGGTTTAGCGTGAGGTATCCCTGCCCATTGCAGGGGGGTCGGAACTAGATGTTCTTAGGTCCTTTCCATCCCTAACTATTCTATGATTTTATGTAACCAGGAGCTCCCAGAAATGGCAATGCAAGTGATATCTATTTCACAATAAAAATAACACCATAGCCTTAATCATGAAAGAGAATAAAGGTACGACCTTTCAAAACTAGTAGCATTTGGGACACTGTCAGTCTGAAGAATACTTGCCAAATGATGTTTTTTGTTACTTAGGTGGAATTGCTTGTTCTGATTATAGTTCTGCATATACACAAGCCATACACTCCGTGCTCATAGTTTGTAAATGAGCAATTTTGAAAAACTAAGCACTTGGGCTGTGATGTTTCTGTGTGACTTATGTCTTACAAAGTTTGAGATGGTGGTTAGGTTTATGGGCTCTTCCCCACTTTTATTCACACATATATCAACTATATACGAAACCAGGAAGAGGATGGGATTATAAGAAAGGTTGGACATAAGTACTGTTTTACCTTTAAGATCTTTTATTTGACATACCTTCGCATTCTGACTCTTCAGATATAGGACGTGTTATTTTATAGAGTTGTCAAATATGTTGGCAAATAAATGTTATAGCATTTGTGTTTGGTCATTGTACCTTTGCCACTCGTGAAAATTCCTGCATGTCTGGCCAGATTCAAAGATCTGAAAAAAAATGGGTTGCATGCACTCAGTAACAGCTCATATCCCTTAGAAGCCTAAATTCCTCATAGCCTTGAATGCTGACTAAGTGCATATATGACGTTTCACAGAGTGAATAGACCTGAAAAGGCACTAGCTGCACAAAGCCCTCTGCAACTAGCATCTGGAGAAAAAGGAGAAAGGCAAGAGAAAAGAAAGATGTGACAAGGAGCTGAAGCACCAATGAAGGTGTTAAAAGCTGGAAAATGTAATAATGAAGTTTGTGCATTTTCTCAGTTAATTTTTTCATTTGCATGCAACTATGAGCAAGCTTCACTTCAGGTGAACTCTTTCTTTTTTTAACTTCGGCTTTTTTAACTGAGAATGGCTTCCTGCTCAAGCCTAGGAAGTAAAGGATACCATTATATGCAGTACTTCTGCCTTATTTCTTATAATTATTGGAAGAGAAAGGATGCCTTCCCCTCAAGGCAGCTAGGATCTGGCTTCGAAAACTAGAGTCTGTCTCTGGCTGCCATTGTTTCTGAGTGATGCTACACAGTCCCTTACATCACATGTTTCACAGATGGTCAGTAGCGGTGTGCTTTCCATTTCTGAATGCCCACCTCAAGATTCTGAGGGCTGAGATGATGAAGCACAGAGAAGTCACAGTTGCAATTTAAGTGAATGGGGGCTGTGCCTGAAGGTGCAAATCATTGCAAAACATGACAAAGCCTCATGACCTGGGTCCTGGGTAGCTCAACATTGACTGTTGCCTGTGTGCCTCTGCTGCCTCTCTGTAAAGTGGGATATATTATCCTTTCACTTCAGAGAGTTTTTGTTAAGATAAATTAACTTTCATGAAGCTCACAGAGCTTTGCGTGATGAACACCATAGGGAAGCCCATAAGGAAATGAATAATCCTGTCTTGAGTGGTGTGCATGGGTGGAGTCTCAGGGACATACATCGAACAATGAAAATAACGAAAATATCAAAGACCTGTTCATTAGTTGAGCTCCATTCTTCACATACCCTGAATAAGGTGGGGGGAGGCTTTAGAAAAAATGCCTGCATCATGATGTATTTAAAGACAACATGATTTTGCATACAAAGGGAGGCAAGGTTAATTCTTGCTTTCCTATCTCTTGAGTACTTAATTTTCCAACTTTAACAATTCTCTTTCAGTACAGCTTTTTACGTATAATGCATTTTGTGCATTTACATGCAGTGCATAATGACGTATAGCATTTTATAGTATTCTCTCTCTCTACCATTGTCTCACTCCACCATTAGGTATCTGGGAGAAAAACTCTCCCTTAACAACCTTAAAATGGGACTTTGGGCACCAATCCAAATGCTTTTTCCTGGTTTTCTCTTTATTTCTATTAGAAAAAAGCAGGGGCGAAAAGCAAATAAAGGAAAAAAAAAAAAACAAAAGCAATCCCTTTTAAGCACAGTCTGCGCCCTGGTTTTATGGAAAACATGTGAAGCTCAACATCCTATGCAGAAAGCCTTGATGCTGCATTAGGCTTCTTACAAAACTCTTCTTTCTATTAAAGAAATATCTTTAGGGTATGATAAATTCATATTTCTGGCTTAAGTAAGCTTTGGAAAACTTCAGTTCCTAAATTGTTTAGGATCACATAATCAGAGCTTATTAGCAAGACAAACAAACAAAAAAATAAGATGCAGAAATTCTGTTGTAGGATTTTGTACTGCCTGAACTACGGATATTTGGCTGCAGCTCTTCTAAATTCAAACTTCACTGAAATTTCAGTTTGATTTCCTTTTTTTTTTTTCATCTTTACATTTCTGAGGTTGTTGCTCCAAAATACAGTAATAGTTGAGGAAGGTTCATGAAAGAAACACACACTGGAGGGCAGGACAGTGACTGGGTTGTTTTGTCCATGCTGTTCAGTGAACAGTTAGTAAGGGGTGTGCTCACCAGGCTCAGAAGAATGGGAAGGACTAGAGACAGCTATCAGGCTGATCAGATAAAGTACTTAAGTCTTTTCTTTGAATCATACTAAAGCAAATCACACTCTGTCCATGAAAGCATTCCTTCTTTTTTTTTTTTTTTTTTTTGTGAAGGTGACCCCAAATTTACTTAATTCGTTAAGATCTGTCAGTTTGATGAAGGAAATAAAAAAGTATTATCATAGTGCCCAAAGAGCATATTTAATTTTCTTAGTGAAATAACAAAAGAAAACATCATGGAGAATTTATCTTTTTCACTTCTTTAGTTTCTTTTTTTTTTTTCCCCTGCCTTCACTGGCTTGGGCATATTGGGTGCAACTGCACACTGGAATAGCAGCAAAGAAAGCAGAAGTGGCGTAATGTGTTGGATTGATTTTTTTTTTTTTTAGTCTGAAGTTTTACAATGAATCACGAAGGTACAGAGTACGCTTAGGGAAAACCTGTTTTCTTCCAACACAAGCTCCTTATTTAGCACTCTTTCTTTTTTTTCTTTTTTTTTTTTTATGTGTGGCATGGTAGGTGTTATCTGTTTACTTGGTTTTGAAACAAAAGCTACTTATTCAAGTAAGTCTTTATGAGCAACATTGCTCTGTGGTCATTTTCATTAGCTTGTAATTTCTAGCTACCAGTTAAGCCTTATGGTTATTCACAAGTTGTACAAGTTTAACTGTGTTATAGGCTGATGAATTTCTTCTACCTTAGCAGTTGCATTTCAGAAAAAATCCAGTCCATATCAAAACACAACTACTCTCTATTAAGTTTTTAATGGATTTTTGGTTTGTGTTTTTAATCTCTGCTGTGCTTAGCCCTCTTGTGGACAGTTCTTTAGGGAAAGAGACAGTTACGAGCAGCTAAGGATAGAAACAGTTTACAACTTTCCCCAGCAAGCTGGGAAACTGGAAACTGTGAAGGTGCAACTTGCAGACAAGACATACTCTGGAAAGCATCTTTTGATCATTGCCTGTCTGTGGTCAGTTAGGATAAGATCACTGGACACTGATGATAATTCATCCAGAAACACATGAGGCACTTATAAAACTTTTTATCTGCAGAATTCTGTTCCTTTCAGCTGTTACCCAAAGGACTTTATGCATTTTTTTTTTTAAATTATTCTCATTTTTAAAAATTTCAAAGCAAAAAGAGAAAAAGAAAGAAAAGCATCCCTCACAAAACCACACAGTGAAATACACCTAGTTTTAAAAAGGAGAGCTCTCTGATTTCATAAAACTGTAATCTTTCATTATGATGATTATGAGAGCAAATATAAGAATTTCAAAATAGAGCAGGCTGTTTGTGTCAACACTGGATATTACATAGTAATAAGGTAAGCCAGTGTCAATGTAAAAAGCTGACTGTAATGCTCTTTCAACACATTGGAACGCTTCATAGAAGAGATGTTGAAAAACACTGAGGTAGCTTCAGCTACCTGCATACAAAATTGTTTGTTTTTCAGTATTAAGTCCACTTTCCTAATTTTAACTACAGCTATTTCTTTTGTTCTAATTTTTATGTAGTTCAGTGACACAGGAATAGGTTGCCCAGGGAGGTTGTGAACGCTCCATCCCTGGCAGTGTTCAAGACCAGGTTGGAAGAGGCCTTGGGTGATATGATTTAGCGTGAGGTGTCCCTGCCCATGGCAGGGGGGGTTGGAACTTGATTGTCTTAAGGTCCTTTCCTGCCCTAACTATTCTATGATTCTATGATTCTATGACACAGCTACCATAGCATTTTCAGCCTGTAAAAAGAGCTGTTTCTTGGGATAGAAAAAGCAAGACTGTCAGCATTTCTCTTTGGGCATTATTTTACTGCATTTGTTTATATATGAGACAGATGTTTTCAAACAAACAGGCTCAGTAACTGTGAGGGTATCTTCACAATTCAGGACCAAGCAGTCAAGGGGGACTGGAAGCTTCTGAGATGGCTGCAGACTAGGTAAGTATTAATTACAAATGTAGCTAATAAACAGAAGCTCATCAGAGCCTAGTTTTAATCAGAGCTTTGTTAGAAAGAAACTATACATCTTTGAAATACCTTGGAAACAATCTGATTTTGTTTTTTCTACAGTATTTGTTTTACATTTTATTGTCTTCCTTATCCAGGGAATCAGCAAGAATAGGTTCCTCTGTTTTTGCACACAACCACACTCTGTAAAGGAATTATATCCTTGGAATGAAAGGTGATTAAGCATGACATAATTTGTCCCATAGTACCCACCATGGTACAATAAATCTGTCATACTAGGTAACATTCATGGAACAGCAGTACACAAGCCAGAGGAAAGTGCTTTTTTTAGTAATTATTTATCAGATACTCACTTTCTGCAATATTCAAAATGAGATTTAAAATGGCAAAAAAAGTGGAATTTTAATTGTTTGAGCCTACTAAGGGACACGGTTTAGTGGTGGTCTTGGCAGTATTAAGTTAACGGTTGGACTCAATGACCTTGATGGTCTTTTCCAATCTAAATGATTCTATGATTCTGTGATTCTACTTTAAAGGCACAGATTCTTTAACAAGTAAATAAACTTCTGATTGGCCAAGTACAAGTATTCATCATCTTCTGTACAGGAAAAGCCTCAAGGACTATTCATGATTCTGCATTTTGAAAACACAATTAATAATTAGAAGCTTAAAGACAGAAGTGGATCCATGTTGAAGTGTCAATATGCCTGTGATTAAATGTTAGGATTTGTTGATTGGAAATGATTGATAAGTTGCTTTGTTGTTCAAGATGATTTATCAGCAAGATTCAATTTGAGCATTTATTTTTTTTTTATTTGATAAGGGGTCTTGAGGTTTGGTTTTTTTTTTTTTAGGATTATAATTTGGAATATTTTATGCAAAATAAGCCATGAAATAAAACAAAGTGAACTTTTATTGGGCCAAACCATTAAAACAGTTTCCTGTCTTGTATATTCTCATTTTCAATTTAATACAAAGCTAATTTAAGTTAATGTGAATCTTTTATTCAACTTCAGTAGCCTATGATTCATTGTTTCTCTGTCTGATAAAGGGTAACATTGACAAATACAAAAAAACCATCTTTCTTGCTCACTTGAACATTGCCAATGTGCTTCTCAGAATTGAACTCTTCTAAATTATTCACAGAAAAAAAACACTCATATAAAGATAGCATTTCTGGGTTGGTTAGTCAATGTTATATATTGACGAAATACCAACATTTGACACTCCTGAGGTCAGGAGGTCTCATGTTTTTGGACTATGGTGAAAAAATTTCCAGGATGTATTAGAGCTTGATCGAAACTCTGATCCAATTAAACTGGAGAAACTTTTCAGTATCTTTTTAGTCACTGCCTGCTTTTCTTCATTTATTCTTAAGCATTCCTGTTATTTTGTGTTAACACAGTGTTAGGTATCTAAGAAATGTCATTTATAGATAAGTAGCTTTTCCAATGCTTCTTTCCTGACCTCGATTACTAGCTTGTAATTGTGACAGGGTAAAAAAATATGACCTGAAATAAAACATTTGAATCTTTGTAGTTTATTTTGCTTTTCTGTTTTCATTCTTTTCACTAACTTTTTTTTTTTTTATTTTATTTTGAATAATGGGGGAAATTCCAGTATACGGGAAATACAAAAAGCCACACACCAACCCTAACACTGCAGAGCAAGAATGAATGTAAGTGCCCTTCTTTGAAACACTTGTAAAAGATATAATTCAGAAGCTGGGAGGGGAGACCTGTGACAGGAGACTGAATTTAGACACAGCACATTGTGTAACCAAACAAGCCTTTCATTGTTTAACATTCCTAGCAGTAAGGTGGTACCACTCAGGATATTGAAAAGTAACACATAGTGGGGCATATAATTAAATGAAGCCTGAAGAATAATTATGCAAGTACAGCTCAGCATAATGAGAAATGAGGGTTAGGTTTTCTTAATGTCATATTTTGACATGTAAAAAATTGAAATGTGACACTATTGTGCCTGTTGGAAGGAACCTGCATATACAGGCATTTTGAAGAAGAAGACTTTTTATCTTCTGTGAATTAGTACCATTCCATATTTTATTTAAGTAAAATAAAGTTTTATTTATTAAAGGCTTGATACAATTTCAGAAAAATGTGAGAATTTCTATTGATCTAAATGGAAACTGGCTCCATCCTTCTGTTGAAATATTTATATTTTAATCTGTAGTCATACAAATAAAATGTCATAATTACTCTGAAATCTGCAATGCATACCAGTTAAAGCCAAGTTTCTGAGCTGTTCAGAAGAAGATATTGCAAACTGAGGATTTCAGCATGAACCTGTTTATGAGGGACAGCTCTAGGGTTGCCACAAGAGCAGCTTTTTGCTGCCGCTGCAGAAATTTACAAGAATGTTTAATTAATACAGCATTTGGAAGAGTGAAAAGATATCTGTCCAAGATAATTCTCTAATTCTGCGACTTAGCTTGAGTGGCAGTGGTTTTTCATCTGACATCAATTTGATGGATGGACCACTCGGTGGATAAAGAACTGGCTGGATGGCTGCACACAAAGTGGTGTTGTCAATGGCTCAATGTCTGGCTGGAGACCAATAACGAGTGGTGTCCCTCAGGGATTGGTGTTGGGACCGGTCTTGTTCAACATCTTCGTCGCTGACATGGACAGTGGGATTGAATGCACCCTCAGCAAGTTTGCCGATGAAACCAAGCTGTGTGGTTCAGTTGATACACTGGAGGGAAGGAATGCCATCCAGAGGGACCTCGACATGCTTGTTAGATGGGCTGATGCCAACCTCATGAAATTTAACCATGCCAAGTGCAAGGTCCTCCACGTGGGTGGGAGCAATCCCAGGCACAGCTAGAGGTTGGGAAGAGAAGAGATTCAGAGCAGCCCTGTGGAGAAGGACTTGGGGGTGTTGGTTGATGAGAAAATGAACATGAGCAGGCAGTGTGTGCCTGCAGCTCAGAAAGCCAACCGTATCCAGGGCTGCATCAAAAGGACCATGACCAGCAATTTGAAGGAGTGAGACAAGAGCAGTCTCACTCTGCTCTTGTGAGACCTCACCTGGAGTATTGTGTGCAGTTCTGGTGTCCTCAACATAAAAAGGACATGGAACTGTTGGAACAAGTCCAGAGGAGGGCTGCAAGGATGATCAAGGGACTGGAGCACCTCTCGTATGAAGACAGGCTGAGAAAGTTGGGGCTGTTCAGCCTGGAGAAGAGAAGGCTGCGTGGAGACCTCATAGCAGCCTTCCAGTATCTGAAGGGGGGCTATAGGGATGTTGGTGAGGGACTCTTCATTAGGGACTGTAGTGATAGGACAAGGGGTAACGGGTTCAAACTTAAACAGGGGAAGTTTAGATTGGATATAAGGAGGAAATTCTTTCCTGTTAGGGTGGTGAGGCACTGGAATAGGTTGCCCAGGGAGGTTGTGAATGCTCCATCCCTGGCAGTGTCCAAGGCCTGGTTGGACGAGGCCTTGGGTGATATGGTTTAGTGTGAGGTGTCCCTGCCCATGGCAGGGGGGTGGAACTAGATGATCTTAAGGTCCTTTCCAACCCTAATTTTCTATAATTCTATGATTCTATACTGTGGTGTATTTTAAAAGGAGAACCAGAAGGTATTTGAACTTTATTCTTGTTTCTGACATTTCACTATAGGTACAGGGGTTATGAAAGTAACATCTCTAAGCCATGCTTTGCTGGTGCTAGTTGGATCTTTAACACTGCTGCATGACAGGAGAGCAATCTTGCTGACTGTGCTAAAGGTGTCTACTGCTATTATTAGGTTCCCTAGATTACCCCAGGTGATACTATGGGGTTGGCAGATGCATAACAGAACCTAGAGTGATACTACACCTGTTTGAGAGAGCAGCTAGAGACAGGTCTAAGCATTCTAAGGTGCTATTTAGGCACCAGGTAGCTGTGCTTAGGCAACCAATCCCCTCATAAGGTTTCCATAGTTTCCTCTATTCTTCCATAAAATAAGAGTCCAAGAGAAAGGCATTGACCTTTATCTATATTCATAATCACTTAATCACCTAATGGGATGAAAAAATCATAACATGGAATAAGTATATAGAAATCTTTGAAAAATCAAAGGAACTCTTGATGGAAAATAAAGTTTTCTGAGACTGCTATTGACTCTCTCTTTAAACCCATGACATTAAGCTTTAGTAGCAGAAGAAAGTTTTGGGAAAATGATTCTTCTGATACTGAGATCAAAGGATTATGCTTTCTGTCTCTCTGATTAATATATATATGTTAGGAAGATTTTGGTAAGGTTTTGGTAGAAACATTCATCACTTTAAACTGTAAAAGCTATACCTCTTCATGTCAGGAGAGATGTCAGGTTATTGGTATTTCATTTTGAATTCAAGTGGTGTCTTGCACTTTGAATAGTTTGATTCTATAATTTCAGATCAGTATTCTCTAAATAGATAGAAAAACAATTCTGAGTGTGAGAAAAAAACAAACAACCTAGGACTTTGATTTCACATCTCTGTACAGGCTTCTTCAGCATTTGGAAACTCTGAATATGTAACTCTTTTGTATTTAATAGTTTTCAGAGGTATCCACTAGAGGCAAATGCAGTTCAGTGGTGGCTGGTTTGTATTATTACAAGGTAATGCTAAGAAAACCTGGATTGGCACAGTACGTAAAAGAGAAAGAAATAAATGTCTTCTGTATCTAGGTATAGTGCACACCCATTTGATAGAGGATAACTTAAAATATCATTAAAAAGTTCATTTATAATTTTGCTTGGAAGACAAAAACAGGCATAAGGTGACCAGAGCACAAAATCACTTAGATCTCTACAAGTAAAAATTTGTGTCACTTATTGTAGAAAAGAAGTTGGCTGACCTGCTGTTCATGTCTGACAACCTGACCCGTAAACACTAGGAAGAAGCTACCTGCCAAGAATGCTTCATTTACATTGCCTGCCACATCTTTACAGCTGGAACAGATGATGCCTGAAAGCTGCTTTTCTTTTTTTTTTTTTTTTCCCTTAATAGCAAGGAAAAATCTGACTTCTCTTGAATCTGAAGTAGGACAGTGAGTCATTCTAGTTCCTTATACTGTAAAGTTATAGCCATTGCAGAGGACACTGTTCTGTATTATAAAACCAAAGAGAGCTTTTCAGGTGTAATTCTCTCCAGTGCTGGTGTAAGTACTGAGATGGCAGTTACTGCATAATGCACAGTGCTGCTACACAAGTTTACCCTTGGGAGCATTTAGCAAATTGTAACGGTCTGTAGAAGCACAAAGTAAAGAAAGATGGACTTTCCTTCTGAACACACTGGTCTGATTCCTGCAGGTACCTCTAAGAGTGATAAGGAGGTTAAAAGTTGCCTAGCAGCAGCAACAATTCTCGCACTTAATAACAGAGGATGGTTCCATGATTGGCCTTGAAAACTGCAAATTGGTGCTTGCAGAGCAACGCTTTCCCCAGAAGCCCACAGGAAGGGTGCTGGGACAGAGAGCAGGGTGACTTTCACACCTGCCTGCTGGGGGCTTTTCTGAAATTGTACAGATTTCTCTGCATGCCACTGTTCCAAGGTTCACACTGGCTCCACCCATTAATTGCATGGCTGTCTCTATTCCAAAAAGTAGAACTAGACTCAATTAATAAAAGGGAACTGCCAACCAACAAATAAAATAAAGAGCCAGACTCCCCCTGGGGTGATATTTTCATACACTGATACATGAATTATTGGGAACAGCAACATATACTATGAAATGCTTACTCTCAATGAGCTATCCAGGTGTTAAAATGCAGTTTTAAAAGCTTTTGACCAAAAGCTACAGTTCAGCCTGCTGGTTAAATTCCATTAGGCATGCATTTGGAGGAGCCCAGCTCTGATCCTTGTTCTGGCATTGACTTTCTCTGCTTCACTGGGAATGCTGCATATAATCAGAAGCCTTTTATCCAAGTTTAAGTTAAGGATGATAACTGTTTCTAAAGACCTCTGGAATTCACACATGAAAGCTGATGTATTGGTCCTAAGTTAAACTTGTCAGTGACCACTTGCTGAAACTACCCACTTGCTGTAGCACAGTGTCATTAGTTCACATACCCAGTTCCTCTGAGGACAATATAATGCCAGGTCTTGACTGAGCTTTCCTGGTATGATACTGCCTTTCCTAGAAGTGCCATATATCAGAGGAACAATGTGAAAAGGATGTAAGTCAAATCCTCAGCCCTATTAGCTTCAGCGAATTGTTCTAGTTTGTATCTTGTAGAGTCTTAGTGTTAAAAACACACAGAGACAGGCAATTACAGACATGATTTCAGAAATAGTTTTAATAAGGCTTTTTCTCTTCCATAATTTGGAAGGATGATGAACAGGAAAATGCATTCCCCCAAAAAGCAAAACTAGCTTTTTCAGATATTAAGTATGTCATGGTTTGTATTCTCTTTGAATCTGGAGTGCAAGTGTGACTTTTTCTTCAGCTGCTTTTCCATACTTAATTATAAAAATATGTCAAGACTTTTCACAAAACAAATTCTTTGAAAATGTGGCTTTTAACTTATTTTTATTTATTTATTCTTAGAGCAACAGCCAAGTAAGACCTCTTTAAAGGTAAGCAGCAGGAGCAAGCCCAGGCAGCAAATGTAGCACATCATCTTTTCTTATTATATACTTCCTTCCTTCCTTCTTTCCCTCCTTCCTCCCTTCCCTCTCTGCCCCCCTTTCCACTGCAAATAAAGGACTGAAGAAAGGAAGAAAAAGCTTACACAGCAACATTTGCATCCATGCCTCTAGTTAGTCACACTTTTCTAGCTTGAGGTAGTATTCATTATTGAAGAGTGTCCAGTGCTCTCAGGTAAATATGTGCCACTGAAATAAATAACTCCCTACTATACTCGTCTATATTCCTGGGCAGTGTTTATAACTATCCACATGTAACCCAGTTTTCATTTTTTGTCCTTACTTTCATTTTTCAGGAAATTCATTTATAGCTAATGTCTCGGACATACAGGGGTCAATCCCAAGGAAGTAAAAAAATATACTAATCGTTGAACCAACACTGTAGCATTGTGACAGACCAATATTGAAATGTGGCTGCATGCTTCCAGCCATCTAAGTCCATGCTCACGCTAAGGATCTGTACAACAGCTCCTACTATGAGGTTTTGGTTGTCTAACCTCAGGTGTCCAGCTTAAAATATTGGGTTCATGTTGCAGAAAAGTTATGGAGTTAATTAACCGATATAAATTAATTTAGGAAGATTTTCCTTTTATTGCAACCTGACAGAAGGAATCTGCAACAACATTTAGTAAATTACAACTTGAGCAATTCCCCATTAACTGCATAATTTCTCTCATACATTTTGCTTCCATAAGTTGTCCCACTAAACATTTTACTGCTTATAAGTTAGGGTAACTAGAGTGGCTGAACAGTATCTGAGATTTAAAAAGAAAGCTTTGGAGGATGATATATAGTTGCTCCTTCTTTTTATGACTACCTGATAAAGGTCAGTCATTTAAAATTTCCATGAATTGTGGTTCATTTAACTGTTATCTACCTGTATGGTTTTGGTGTATGGCTACTAGTCCTATCTACTGTCAAGATTTAATTCTTTCAAGTACATAATACCCTTTGACTATACATGAACATGTGTTCATGCCAGTTAGGAGCTGTAAAATCCATTATTCAAGTGTTATTCCTGTATATGGTTAATGTTACAGAAACTGCTACCTGTAACTGCAGATGGACATGAGTTGGGGTGCCAGATGGGTCTAAACATTGAGAAACGTTGCCTGGTATACTAATGTTTTTGGCTACACACACAGCAATCAATATCATGATTTGGGTTAAAACACTCATCCTTTAATATGCAGGGTTCAGCGTAATCTGTCTTCTGAACTCAAGAGTTTCAAATGCACAGCCCCACCCTGTAAGGAGAGTGTCTCAAACAAGAACGCAGGTTATTTTGGATAAATATATAAATAGATTGTTGTAGTCCTCAGTTGTAAAACTTTTTTGTGTAAGATATTGTGCAGGTAAAGAAAAACCAGCAAAAGTTCAGAAATTAATTAGACAGCTTTATTTCATGAATGCCCATTGGTAACTACTAAATGCATTAGCCTGAATGCAATTTCTGGTTTAAAAAAGAAAAAAAAGTTATAGTAAAATGTGGGGGCGAGGGGGGGAGGGGGAGGGGCGGAGGGGACGGGGATGGGGAATGTAAGCTTCTTGTTGCTGTAACGCAGCAAGTGATTTCAGCCCATATTTCATCTATTTCTTACACTCTTTCTTTAAGCAACTGCAACTAACCGTTGTCAGACATGATACTGAGTGACCTTTGGTCTGTTCCAGCATAGCTCACATTATGTTCCTAATGATACATCTCCACACTCTTTTATACCACAAGACCCAGCTTCAGTCTCTCAGAGGGTGAACTGGGCTGTGGGAATGAAGTGCTTCAGAGCATGAGGGAGGCTCCTTCCTCAGTGCCCACCATTTCCCCCTAACAGAAGCTGGAACTCATACCATGCGTGAGGCAAGGCCACAAAAGTTACCTCTTGGTGAGGTCATTGAAAAGCTGGTTTCTATTTCTGTCCCTGATATTGCTGCAGAATTTTTGCTGATGGTAGGCAAGCTGCTTAAAAAACATTTTTCAAAGTGCTGACTAATGACCTTTCCCCTTTCCCTAAGACCTGCCTTTGATGCTTGGTGGTAGGATTTCCCCAAACGGGAAGGTAGCTGGTGCTGATGGACTGGTGTGGAGGCTGCAGTCCCCAGGAGCTGTGATCTGAGTAGGGTGGAGCTGACAGAATGCTAGAGTCTGAGTCATCCCAGACAGTGAGTTCCCCAAATCAGCGGCTCTTAATCTTGGAGCTTTAGCTACCCAGTGTAAAATGAGAATAATTTTACAGTCATACTTTACAGGCAATTATAAAAGTAAAGACATTGCTGCTCACGAAATGTAGTCATGAGCACCAACAGAGAAGTCTAAACAAATAGCTTCAAAAGACTGTTTGAATAATGCAGTGTAAATACGACCTAAGGCCACACATTACAAAAAGAAGACAAAAAAAATTGAGAAATTATTATTTAATCCATCCTTGTACCAAGCGAGGGAGGGGTCATGTGCATTTGTCTGACCACATAATAAAAAGCCAAGAGTGAATTAATGCTGCAGAGGTGACTTTTTCTGCATGTCTGTTATTTGCTTTTATTTTCTGGCACTGAGGGTGATTTTTTTAAGATGGCATATGTGTGCAATATGTATAAAAGCTAATATGAAAATTAAGTTTGGTATACTCATAAAATCCTCAATAACTTTACAAATTTTGACGACCTTTTTTATTTAGCATTTCTTTGCTGATTTTATCCACTATTGTATTTAGAGCTGAAAGCACAATAAAATTTAGTGCTGAAAGCTAAGCACCTGAGAAAATTCTGAGTCCTGTATTCAGAAACCTCCTCCTGCAGCACAGCTAATGTATTGATGCCACTGAGAAGACATTATTGCTGGGATCTTGTGGTTGCAGTGTGAGAGCTGATGTCTGGCAGTTAGATCTAATCTCATGGAGGCCTCCAAAAACCAGTAGATCCAGTAGATTGGTGTTAAACCGGAAACAGCCTCAATTCCAGATGCTGGAATTACATTTTCAGAGAAGCAGTATAAGGCAAATTAAGTGAGGCTGATTAAGAATACACATGCATTTCTCCCTAAGGCTTGTTTTCAGCTGTCTATAACTTTTTTGTGTGCTTTATTTTGCTTTTGAGCTTAAAATCTGACATTTAAATTCTTAAGACAGAAACTCATACTTTAAATAGTGAACAAGTGTATTTCTTTTCTGACCAAACAGAGAGAAAGAAAAGCCATTAAATTATGTGCTTTCCTATCTGATCTCATTTCGTAATATATTTACTGGTCAGAAATAAACAATCTGGAAGAATAAAGTCCTCAGGTCTCAGCTGTGGATTGCATCAGTCTAGGAAAAATTTGCTGCACGTCTTCATGTTAAGAAGAGTTTAAAAGCAGACTGTGTATCCATACTGTGTTTTTTTTTTTCTACAGTGAGCTACTGGTTTGCCATGGTTCCTGGTAATGAGGTACATCATAGTCACAGAGCTATAAAGCTGGAGATCTCAGTTCAAAAAAGGACAGGAGCCAGTGTGACGTACATTGAGGCACCAGATTTGAAGAATCTACAGAAACTTGTATGGAGGTATGCATTGCACAGACAGTGAGAACAATCTCAGAAACAGCTGCAAGTGGCATATGCATGAGGTATACCCATTATTTCCTTTTAGCAGGCTATGGTATAAATCATGTGAGAATAAACAGATAGCACTAGTAGACAGTCCTGACTCCAATAGAACTGTCTGTAATATGGCAATGTGATATTGCTTGATATTGATTCTATGAAGGAATTACAGGTCACAGGTAGTTAGGTAAGTAGGTAGATAGTTATTTACATAACCTGTGCAACTGCCTAAATAAAAAGCTGCAGAAACTCATGCCATTAAGCATAGTAGAAAAGTATCAGTTGCTTTGATAAAGAAGATAAAGAAGGTATACTTAGAAAACTTTATACATACACATTCATAACTGTGTGGATACTTCAGGAAAAGACTGTTGTGGTAATGGGGAGTACAAATTCACATAACTCATTTTAGGATGCTTTAAATATCTAATTTGAAATCTCCCATGCATAAACTGCACACATTCCCTCTTTCTCACAAAGAGACACCTATCTTTTCTTATTGACAGACAGGGGACTTGATCTCTTCAGTTTTGGTCTTCTGAGTGACACCGACATTCAAGACAAGAGTAACTGGGATAAACATTTCCCTTTCTTGTAATGATAGCCTGACTGCTTTATTTGTTTGGGTTTTTTTTTTTTTCTGTGTGTGAGTCAAAAGATGAATCTTTTTAACTACCTGCTGTGCAAATTCAACTAGGAATCTGCTCTTCTTTTCTGTTACATCATCATCAGTAATAAATATTCTGCAGCTGGAATTTGTCTGTCAGGTTTGCTGGTGATACATGAGTCAGAGTGAAATCCTATGCAGCCTTTCAGATCTGTCTTGGTTTTGCAGTGCTAGTAGTACAAAATATTGTTTTAGTTAATAAAATAAGCAGTTTTACATCAAGTACACATGGGAATTAGATCAGTTGGGTAAGAATATGGTATTTTTCATAATAATTTCTCAAGCTGTAACTGCACTTTAAAGTTTTGAATGTAGTGACACAGCTAGTTTGACAACATCGCCACTTTACGACTTTTAACATCACTGCAGGATGCATTAACACACCCAGCTTTGCCATAAAAGAGAGGATGGCACTCAAACCCTGAGGTAATAAACTAAGTACTCCAACAGACATTGTCAGCAGCTAACCACCTCTTGCCTGGGGTAAGCATTTCTAGCCACTGAACTTCAACCCACCTTCTCCTTAGTTAAGAAAGTAATACATTACAAAAGGGACAGCTCCACATACTAATGATGTGTCTATATTTAGATTTTCAAATTTACAAATTCGTCAGTGCAACCATAAGATATGCAGAAAAAGAAAACAGTCTGGAATTTCAGAAGCATGGTTCAGCATATTTTGTCATAGAACAAGTACGTGGCATGACACTCTTTAATTTAATTTTCTTAGCCTTAGATTTTTCTGTATTTATTTTTCAGAGTGAAGAGTAGATGTTTATTTCCGCCTGGCATAAGCGAATGTTCACGTGTGTACTTCTCTATAGTAGTTTCTGAATGTAATAATTCATTGAAAAATAGAATTTCAGTCAATATGTTTTCAAGAATTCATCAAGATCACAAGCCTTTTAGGTGTCTGTTCATTAAATATTCAGTTCATACTTATTTGTGGATAACAGTGTAAGATTTACATACAGCATCATAAACTTTGCAGCAAAGCATTTAATAATTTTTTTTTTCTTTTGCTAGTAAAGTAGAGTGAGTTTTATTTTAGACAGGACTGAATCTTTATGCATTCTTAAAATCATTGGATCTGCCTACAGGATGCCAAGAATACATCCATTAGAATCAGGGAATCAGCCTTGTTACTAGAAGTAATGCATTGCTGGTGAAAGAAGAACTGGACATATGGTGATTATGCAAAGCTGTAGTGAGGAACTACAGTGAGTATAGTACTTTTGTGTTGCTACTGCTTAAATCCTGCTTGATTCTGAATACAGCAAGAATGTTCACCCATTTAGGTCAATAAATCTGAGGAAATGTGCAATACTAACTGAAGTCTTCGTAGTCTTTTGCAGTGGAACACTGGGTCATTGTAGGCACCAACAAATTAGCTGTTTTCTTTCCTGAAGATATTGTACTTGACTTTGGGTGTTAATAAGAATGTAACTGAGGAATTACGCAGAGAAAAAATTGAAAGATTTCTAAAGATTGCTAAATCCAACTATCATCTGCAAGTTGGGCAGTGCTGTGCTGTATCTAATTGCGTTTCTCCAGCGTATTCTGGACTGCTGCTCCACCCAGGAATGAAATTTTAAACCTCTCAGACAATTTATTTCGTTTCCTATTCTTCATTATGAAAACTATATGTGTGTGTACATTATATATATATAAAAGAATTCTAATCTAATTTTCTTTCTTTAAATGAACATCCTTATGGTTTTTTTCTATTCCTACCAACATGAAGAAAGCATTTACTCTATTATCTTCATCTGTGGAAAGTACCAGTATTCCATGTCTATCCCTTAATATTTTTCCTTCCTGTCTAATAGAAGGTCGTCTCTTTTATCAGTAATTGCTTAGACTACTGATCTCTGCTTAGGCTGCTCTCTTATTCAAGCACAGCTCTTTTTGTTATTGGAAAGATATACTTTCCAATAGGCTTTCTTTCTAACATGGCCTGCCCAAGAAAATTCTATGAAATTATCTCCTCATAACTAGTTTTTGGTTTTATTTTAAAAGAATTTATAACCTCATAGTGCAGCAAATATAATGTTGTCATAACTAGTAACAGACCATGGGGTGTGCACTAAGTTCACAGTACATCAGTGCTTATTGGATTATATTTGGATTTCTCTTGGTCTTTCTGGAGCTTTGGTTTAGCTTCTGTAACTAAAAACAATTATCTAATGAACAGGGCAATGTTACCTCCTATGTTTAAGCTTTTCTACAACACTATGGTGTATATGCGTTATAAACATCCCCAAGCATGCATACTTTTTTATATATTTATAGACATATAACTAATAGGTTGTAATAATAAGTAGTTATTCTGTGTAAATGAGCTATCCGTGATTCCAGAATAAAATATTGTGTAGAGAAGTATAGGCATGACTTGGTAAGAGAGGCTCAGGAGAGTATGTGAGAATTATTGCTGCATTTCAGTTCTTAAAAGGGGCCTATAAGAAAGATATGGAGAGTCTTTTTAGGGGGCCTGTTGTGTTAGGATGAGACGTAATGGTTTTAAACTAAAAGAGGGGAGGTTCAGGCTGGACATGAGGAAGAGACTTTTTGCAGGGAGTGTGGTAAAATACTGGAACAGGTTGCCCAGAGAGGAGCCAGAGGGGCAGTGGAAGGGTGAGCATAATAGCAAAGGCAGGCAGTAGACATTAGAGGGTTTGTGTGTGCATGTATGTGAGATTTTAACTGTATTTAACTTCAAGTATTAGGATCACTGTAAGGACACTAGTAATAATTATCTGATTAGTCTGTTATGATTTAATTAGGCTAACAATATAATTCTTAGGTATGTTCCTTTTGCTCATAAGAACATTTTGAGTCTAGTAAACCAGTAAAAAATAAAGTACCTGCTGTAACTTCATGCAACAAATTGATAATAAAATAATATAAGGCTAGGTATTTACATCTTATTTTAAAATTTAATAAAAATGGTAAGATAAATTTAGTTCTCACCAATATTTTTATATTAGTCTTCATTAGTTAATAAAAGCAAGCAGCATTTATTAGTTACTGAAAACTAGCTTGTGAAAGTAAGCAAAGCTTTTTCAGATTAACAATTCTTTCAGTCAAAGGCCTGAGCCACTTGTTCAGAAGCAGCAAATTGAAATTTAAATATCAAATCACTGTAAGTATGCAAAATGGTGTTTTTTTTTCATGTATATATATTATTTTGTCTCATGGTTCATTAAATCAAGGGTATGCCCACACTTGCAAATTGCACTGTTCTATTGTTGGTCCTGCTTGTAAAGGATGATGCTTGCTTTAGTACATACTGGATCCAGATTAATTTATTTCTTGAAAGCAGAGCTGAGCAAAATTACCAATTACCTTTTTGCAAATATTTGGTATATTCTACAGGTATTTCTAACTTTGAAGTTGCTGTTTCTTATTTATCTTTGGGGTTTAGAAGTCTCTTTTTCTGAAGTAAAAAAAATAAATCACCTGATGAGCAGTGTCACACTCAATGGAATGATTATTTTGTGTTTTGTGAATGGGGGAAGCATAAAATGGCTTCTTAGCTCTGCTGCTAAGAAACATGGTAGAGAGAGAAGATAATAGAATTACAGTTAACAGTCCTATTCTGATTATAACATCTGATGATTTAACTTGTGCTGCTTTATGAGACATAATCCTGTAAGATTTAAATAGCTGCAGGAAAGTTTGCGTGAAAAGGGTGTCATGAACATGGAAAATAGAAGCCTTGGCAGATTTACTCATGTATGTACATGGTCCCAAGAGGCTGTGGTAGTGTATGTGGCAGATAGAGGCTTATTGTGTTGATTTTTTGCTGCTACACCGAGTAGAATCATTCACACTGATCCAAGTACTGAAGCAGTGTGATTTCTTGAATCCCTGCAACATGGTATTTGATAGTTCAAAGCTATACTTGTTTTATTGTTCTGAATGTGAACTGAAATATAAGATTTTGACACAATACAAAAATAAAAGCTATGTACTAAACACAATAAAACTCATCTCTTTAACTTCCGAAGTCAGCACAGACGTTCTGTCAAGGTACAAATTGAAGTTCCCTTCATAATTACTGGAAACAGAAGATATAATTTAAATATTTGCTTTAAGATGAATTACATCTTTGACTCCATTTATCATGGACTGATTTTTATTGACTCTAGAGGAAGCATAAAGTGAGTAGCTCAGATATAGATCTCTGCTTGAATATTCCTACATTATGATGAATTATTCAGTATGCTGAATACTTGTTTACTGATATCTTTGTTACCCTTAAATTTTGAACAAAGTGCTTGAGGGGCCTCTGCCCTGAGTACTTTCAGTACCAGTAGCCTCCTCCTAGCCACAGCAGTGCTGCTTTGCTGGGCTACAGAGCTTCAAAACTATCTCAGAATGTCCATGGTAGCAACAGCAGGAGTACGAGTTTATTAGCAGCAGAATAGTATTTGACTACTTGGGTCACTTGCATTAGTGACATCTAGAATAATGAAGATATTCAACTTTTACCTGGGGTTTTCAGAAATTGTATATTGTACAATTGTATATTGTATAAATACTGAGTAGGTTGCAGTGAGTTACTACACTACAAGAACGTGATGATTTCTACCTTCTCTAGTTGATGAGCTTCTTGTCTCACAGTCTCACAGCACAGGTCTCACAGTGTTAGCTCTGTTTGGCCAACACACCCTGCAAAGAAGACCACATGATTATTGCCAATAGCTTGAACATGAAGGAAGTTCTTACCTGTGAAGGTGTGATGAAAAGATGTGGGAAATGTAGGGGCAAGATTGATAAAGGTACATTAAAATCAGCTGGAATTTAGAAAACCACTTTAAGTAGTTTAAACAGGGATCTACCCTATATATGAATGAAAAAAAAATTGCATTCTAAAGAGTAAAATAATACCTTACTTTGACAGGTACTTGCAAAGTAAACTTCAGAAAACAATCATGTAGAAAGGGGAAAATGAGATTATTTTCTTCTGCTGACTGATGGCCAATAGTATCAGCAGGATTTTGCAAAATGAGCTGTCCCAAATGACTGCAGAATGGAAGGAGTTAGAGTGGACATTTATGGATGAAGAGATGGCGTAGTGAGCGGATGGCAAGAGCTATTAAACTCCTGCACTGCACGCTGTTAGAGAAGGAAGAACACAAGCCCCTTCTAGCATACTCTTGGCTTGCTCAGTCAGGATATTGCACAGCAAGTGGTGGTGCAATACAGCCAGCAGCTGTAGGAGACTGACACACACCAGCAGCTCTAGGATGCTGATGGCTGACAGAGTGTCCACAGATCCATTTGAAAAGAACAAAATTGAGAGAATGTGTGCCAAAATTTCTTTGATCTGAAACTCTTATTTTGTGGTTTCTTTTTCTCTTAATAATTTAATTAATTCCAAGTTAAAAAAAAAAAAAAGTATTATCTCCTTGTGGGACACAATTGAAAGAAGGCTCTAGAAAACCTTTGAAAATTTAAAAATTTTGAAGATTAGTCTTTATGCTATAGCAAATCAAATGTCAAATAGCATATTTTGACTTTACAGAAAGAAAGCAACATGGAGTTTGAAATTGTTGCGCTATCAGGAACTACCATTATGTTATTTAACTGCCTTGTATGTGTTAAAGTTTGTTTTTAGGCCTTTTCTAAGACCTTGAATAAGAGTATTTGTGAAGGAATAATTGCCAGAAACTGGTACAATCTGGAAATATTTATTCCTACATGAGGGAAAAAAGGAGCACAGAATAGGGATGATGCTTCTGCCAGCCACCTCTCTAAGCAACTATAATGCAAAATGCATGTGAAGTAATTTAAATCCTTCAGTTGAAGTTCTTATCTACTTTTAAGATAGAACCACTGCAGTAACATTAAACTCATTTCTTTACCACACCTGTTATGATTTTTACCCCAAATAAAAGTCTAATGTGTGTCACAAAGTGGTGTTGCCCATTTATACAACTAGATGTTTTTTTGTAAGACTTTTTTTTCAGTTTAATCACACCTGTTAAGATTCATAAAATAGATGAGTGAATGATTGACTAAAATTTGCTTGATAATAAAATAGAAGTCACTATAATTCTTAGCTTTTTATTCTACAGACTTGATACAGAGGAAAAAGGTGATTTTACCAGTCTTCTTCCTCACCTTCAGTAGAAGTTCATAAGTTATTATAAAGAAAGTGTTCAAAGACCTATGAGCAGTACTGTCCAACTATCTTTAGACAGTTTTTCTAGAAGTAGCAATGTATTAAATCCTTTCAAAAATGTTTACATATGAAAATTGCCAGACTTACACGTAAATGCATGTCCTAAGTGTTTCTTACATTAAACTTTAAGTGTGACAGTAATAAATAAATACATCTGGGGTTAATGAACTTCGTTAAACATCACTAAAATGGCAATGAATTGGCTCAGTTACAGTTAAATCTGTTAGCAGCCATTATGTTAATGAAATCGTTAGAGCTCTGTTCCTTGAAATGCTGCTTAAAATGCTGTTTCACAAAGCTCTTTACATTGTTAAAATCAGACAGAGCCTGAAAATATTCAACCTCAGGCATAAAGGCCTGGGAAGGAGATAATGCAAGAGGTAGATATCAGAATTCTATTTACATCTGAATGTTTAAAGTCAAGATGATATTAAGTGGCTAGCAAAAACATATGGGGTGGTTTCTTTGCAAAGTCCAAATGAAGCATAAACACATTTCCAAATTGTGTATTTTTTTATGTTATTTTATTTTATTTTGTTTTACAGAGTTGGGTTCCCTATCAATATAACCTACTGCTATTACCTTCCATTCTGTCTCCTGATTTCTCCCAATAATTTGAAGAGTTTAATTATTATTTTAAAACCCCCAGCAACTATGAGGCCATTCCAGTATAATGCATATGACCATAATACTCCAACCTGCTACCTCTATGTACAGAAATCATTACTGCCTGTCTTTAAAGGTCCACAAAAGCTGATCACAAAAATATGTGTTTTGACACTTCTTGCCACTACATCTCTGAATATTTGGTTGCCATATGTAATTGTCCTTTATCGGCAGAGTAAGATTGAAAAATCTCTGATTTTGTAGTCAGAGACACAAGCCCAACTCCTTCCCATTAAAGTAAAGCAAAAATAGCAGAAGCCTTGAGATTTTAAAACTGAGAAAGTTTACTTACTATTTTCATGGTTTTCTTCTCCTTTGCTCACCAGCTTATGGTGCATACCTGCCCTTATTGCTTATTTTTGAATCTTAAACAGCTTCTTTCAGTTGGTGATTCACTCTCAGCCAGGCACCAGGAAATCACCGTAATTGTTCTGTTGAAGGCTCAGAAAAGACATGATAGTACAATATCTATATACAAATGGTACCATGGACCAAACTTGACTATTTCCTTTGAATTGCAAAAACGCACATTAGTAGCAATATGCACTTGTTAACATAATAAAGTTGTTTTTAGTTTGCTACAGGAGGAAAGCTGTAAAAATCTACACAAGAAACTTGCTGTACAGCTGTGTGCTTTTCCCACCCCCACCCCAAGGTGTTTCTAAAAAGGCAGGAAGCAGGACAGTGTAAGACAATTTATTCTCTTGAAGGTCTGGAGGCACTTCTTTAAGACTTAGGAGGTCCACAGTATCAGAAGTGTTTTTTTAATCATTCTTAATCAGCATGGACAGTCTGATTTTTGTCCGTTACAGTCGTTAAACCAGCTTCAATACTACACCTGGTCTTGACTTTCACCAAGTGAAATTGGAAGCTCAATCAGTCATTAAGATTTTTGGTTGCAATCTTTTTACTAATCTTACTCAAACAGAATTTGACTACCAAACAAATATAAATATAGAACTATTACCCGGAATATTGAAATTTTAGTATCCCAGTTTATCCTTATTCACCATTCTCTCTATGCTCCTTAATTTTTTAACATCTATGTGAAGTATAGAGAATGTACTAGCTCCTACCATATTGTTTATTTCTGGTTTCTCCAAAGCCAGAAAGAATCTGCAGCACTGTAAAGCAGCCTACACTGTATTTTGTGTTATACCGAGTTTCTCCTTGCCCTTTGGTATGCTGCACAACAGGGTCTGCTCACCACAGGGCATGTGCTGTGGCTTATGATTTCAAAAGCATGAAATTGTAATGCAACCAGGTAAACCAGGCAGGCTTCGGAAATTTTAAGAAATTGTATGACCTCATATAAGAACAAAAGATCACTCTTTTTTCCTAGGTTGCCGTTGATCACAGCGTTTTTTCAGTAAGCATCCTGATGTCTTATTAAAGTGAGTGGGGAATGTATTTGCTTCACAGTTATGAAAAATAGGGACCACATTTACAAGCCCAGTAAGGATCTGAGAAATTAACTTTGGCATTCAGACTGGCTTATTTGTTCAGGGGTGGAAATGTACAGGCTGAAAGTATAACAGCAATATAAATATTATGTACAGATAAGCAAGCTCAATTGTGATTTTTATGAGAGTCAGCAACCTCAGCTATGCAGGTTCTTTGATCTCTGTAGTTGTTATAGGTGAATAGCCAATAGCAAAATCTGACCCATTAACCTTGCCCTCTCTAGAAAATCTATATCTGTATTTGTAATAGATGTGTGCTTACTTTTATTTTCCTAGTATCTCAGTATAGTGCTGCATTAATGTTGGGTACTCATAGGATTATAGGATAGTCTGATATTGGCAGCAATACTGTATGCAGCTAGCATAGCAGTGATGAGTCAGGGCAACAATCAATACTGTAAATTAATGTTTTTAATGTTGTAACCATGCTTCCACTTACTCTTCTGTACTTCTGTCAATGCTTATTTATGCTCCTAAAATCATGAACTCTTCTGTACCTCAAAATTCACAGAAACTAATGAAAAAAATACTGGTATAATTAACTGGATGTAAACTCAATATAAAAATAAAGCAGAGTAATATGCTTGCTTTTTTTATTTTTTTTAAAGCCTTTATGGAGTGGCACAGAAACTGCAAAAGGAACAGAACTCTCAAATCCTTATGCTTATTTAACCTATGAGGTCCTCTCGCCATGCAGCATTGGCCTGGAAAACCAAAAGCACCAGCATCTTCAACAGATATTTATTTTTTTCACTGCATAGTGAAAGGAAGAGGAGAGGTAAGAACAGAGCTGACGTTGTACAAGGCAGCTCTGCAAAGAGACATATTATTCATTGCTATCAGAAAATGCAATGCCTACTTCCCACTAGTGCTTGTTAGTGTGGCCACAAAACCATATTGAAATGACTATTTAACTTCTGGTCCTGGTGCTATATAGTACATAGTCACGTGCAATAATTTGTAAAGACATATAGGGAAAAAGGGGAGGAAGAGTCATGCCCTATGTTAAGGACAACCTTGAATGTACGGAAGTCAACTATGTAGACTGCGGAAGCCCTGGTGAAAGCCATGTTGTCTAGACTGTGTTTATTCAAGAAAAGTTGGATCAGATGATCCTTGCGGTTCCTTCCAACCTGGTATTCCATATTTGATTCTGATGTTCATGAGCACAGATATGCAACTTTTAAGGTCTCTTGTTGAAGCAACCTTCAGTTTACAAGATTGAGAGCTTCCACTAGACACAGGATATATCACAGCAGCATTTTTTTGCTGTGGTGTTTAGGCACCTCAATTTAATTGAGACATTGGCCCACTTCTGAACCATGCTGAAATTTCAGACTGATTATTATTAAAAGTGATCCTGCATTAATAGTATCTGTTAAATTATTGCTTGTTATTAGCTTTTGAGTTCAACCATGGTCCCAATAGTTGAATGAAATTTATACAGGTACAGCCCTTCCTTATTGCAATATGAGGTCCTCCCCCCCCCAAACCCACCTCGTTTCATGAGAACTGGACACAAAAATAGTATTTTGACACCTTTTTCAGAGCATAAACCACAAGTTAGTTTTCCAGGAACTAAATTAGCACAATTAGCACAAGGGACTGTGAGAATGATGACACTAAGCCCGCTGTAGGAGAGGATCTGGTTCGAGACCACCTTAAAAATATGAACACACACATGGGACCTGATGAAATCCATCCGCGAGTCCTGAAGGAGCTGGCAAATGAAGTTGCTAAGCCACTGTCCATCATATTTGAGAAATCATGGCAGTCAGGTGAAGTTCCCAGTGACTGGAAAAAGGGAAATATAACCCCCATTTTCAAGAAGGGGAAAATGGATGACCCAGGGAATTACAGACCAGTCAGTCTCACCTCTGTGCCTAGCAAAATCTTGGAGCAGATTCTCCTGGAAGGTATGCTAAGGCACATGAAAAACAGCAAGGTGCTTGGTGACAGTCAGCATGGCTTCACTAAGGGGAAATCCTGCCTGACCAATTTGATAGCCTTCTATGATGGGGCTACAGAACTGATGGACAGGGGTAGAGCAGCTGATGTCATCTACCTGGATTTGTGTAAAGCATTCGACACTGTCCCACATGACAGCCTTGTCTCAGTTGGGGAGACATCAATTTGATAGGTGGACCACTTGGTGGATAAAGAGCTGTCTGGACGCCTGCATGCAAAGAGTTGTGGTCATTGGCTCAACGTCCAGCTGGAGACCAGAAAGGAGTGGCGTCGCTCAGGGATCGGTGTTGGGACCAATCTTGTTCAACATCTTTGTCGCTGACATGGACAGTGGGATTGAGTGCGCCCTCAGCAAGTTTGCCGATGACACCAAGCTGTGTGGGTCGGTTGATACGCTGGAGGGAAGGAATGCCATTCAGAGGGACCTCGAAACGCTTGTGAGGTGGGCTGATGCCAACCTCATGAAGTTTAACCATGCCAAGTGCAAGGTCCTCCACGTGGGTGGGAGCAATCCCAGGCACAGCTAGAGGTTGGGCAGAGAAGAGATTCAGAGCAGCCCTGCAAAGAAGGACTTGGGAGTGTTGGTTGATGAGAAAATGAACATGAGCTGGCTTAAGTGCGTGCTCACAGCCCAGAAAGCCAACAGTATCCTGGGCTGCATTAAAGGAGTATGACCAGCAGGTCGAAGGAGGTGATCCTGCCCCTCTACTCTGCTCTTGTGAGACCTCACCTGGAGTATTGTGTGCAGTTCTGGTGTCCTCAACATAAAAAAGGGCATGGAACTGTTGGAACAAGTCCAGAGAAGGGCCATGAGGATGCTCAGGGGACTGGAGCACCTCCCGTATGAAGACAGGCTGAGGAAGTTGGAGCTGTTCAGCCTGAAGAAGAGAAGGCTGTGTGGAGACCTCAAAGCAGCCTTCCAGTATCTGAAGGGGGGCTACAGGGAAGCTGGAGAGGAACTATTCATTAGGGACTGTAGTGACAGGACAAGGGGTATCGGGTTAAAACTCAAACAGGGGAAGTTTAGATTGGATATAAGGAGGAAATTCTTTCCTGTTAGGGTGGTGAGGCACTGGAATGGGTTGCCCAGGGAGGTTGTGAATGCTCCATCTCTGGCAGTGTTCAAGGCCTGCTTGGAGAAATCCTTGGGTGGCATGGTTTAGTGTGAGGTGTCCCTGCCCATGGCAGGGGGGTTGGAACTAGATGATCTTAAGGTCCTTTCCAACCCTAACTATTCTATGATTCTATGATTTTTAAATATGTCCATCTCAGACTGTTAATCTGTCTCCCAGGGTAAGGTGCTAGCCTTGAAAAGAGAAAGCCTGAGCTTAGCGTTTTTTCCTGTTACCAGTCACTGTCAAGACCTTAAGTAAATTCCTGTCCTTTAGTTTTAGGGTCTGTTAAATTTATCTAATGATCTTTGTTCACTTCAGTGGAGTAGATTTATAAGCATATGAGAGAGAGAGTACGCTGTAGAACTATATAATTTTCATCATTTCAAAGAAGTTATATATCCAAAGACCAAAAATATCTTCTTCAGTGTCTTTTAGGCAAGAGTTAAATGGGAACGAAAAGAAAGCTATCTTCCTGGAATTTGCAAAAAGCATCTCTGTATGATATTGTCCTGTGGAAGTCAAAGGCAAAATTCTCATGGACCACAAGGGAACTAGTATTTTTCTCATGATTTTTAACATAACAGGAGAGTTCACAGACCTGACCTAAGACTGAAGTCTAAAGCCCTAGTGAAACAAGAGGAGCAGCCTGCAGCTACCCTAGTTTAAAGAAAAAAAAAAAAGTATAAGAAAAAAAATTAAAAGAAGGTTGATGAAGGACACATACTCAGAATGGACAAAAGGAGAGTGCCCCAAAGATCTTACTTAAAAGATTCATGCTGTGTATAATACAGCTATAAATTGCTAAAAGATAGTCTTTCTTGTGAGATGTCTTGTACTTCCCACTTCTTACTGAGCTGGAAATACCCTAAGGACAGCCTTTCATCTGTTGAAGTATTTTGTTGTTTCTGTAACTGGGAATAGGAAATATACAGCAGCAAGGCAATCATCACAGATTCACAGTAACAACAATAATAATAATAGTAATAATAAAGAATTCCTGTGGCAAAATTCTTTGGATGACCTCTTTGCATTATGCACTGTAACCCCTAAAGAAACTTCAAATGTTTAGTGCTATATTCTACTGTCACTGAACTTTGTGCCTCAGAAAGTCCCATACTGTAGGAGAAGACTCTTAGCTGTAGGCATGCTTTTCAATACGACATATTTTTCCTTTAATCTATATTTCTAAATTCTGCTCAAAGAATGCTTCCAGGGATGCTGGCAATATAGAAGTATTGTTTATACAGAGAAAAGATTAATACTTGGGTTGACACAAATAATGCAGACCATCCAGCAAAGCAGGGTTAGTAATGTGCCTTCCCATCAGCCACATCAGGACACAAAGACAAGTCATCAGCTGGAGATGTGACAGAAAGCATGCTAGCATTATCTTCTGAGTTTTTTCCCAGGCCTTCAGGCAGCTCTTGTGCATGTGGAAGAGCAGGTGGGACCATAACCTATGTCTTGTCCCACAGCAGGAAATGCACACCCATTGCTGCTCAGTGTAAGAGGAGTAAATAGAAAAAGGAAGTATTATTTCCTACATCTTACAGCAAGGAATAAACTTGAGAATCCGATATTTGCTGATGTCATATAGAAAATTTTGGGGAGAGCTAGAAATACAAAGATATGAAGTCTCTGCAACCAAGTCAGTTACCTCACCAGCCTGCACCTGGTTTAGTCTGACATCTCATGAACTCAGTGAATTCTAGTGCTGAGAAAGGAGTCAATGGGCTATTTGTAAGGGATTCGTGAAAGATACCTAAGTGGCAGTATGGCTTAAATCAACTTTTTAAGAAAATGGTCTTTGTGTAGCTGGAACAACTGCATTACTTAAAAGGTGAGCTAAAATTATGTAGCACGTTAAAAAAAAACAAACAAAACAACAGAATAGGCTTTGCACCACACATCCATGAAGGTGTGTGTTTTATTGTAATTCCAAGAATTACAATAAGAATTCATTTGACATGGCAGTTCATTGAAACTCTGCATAGCATATAAAGTAGGAATACCTAAATGGTATTCTTCCCCCACTGTGTGTTCCTGCCTCTTAGGAGGTAGTTTTATAAAGAACAAGTATATAATTTCAGATCATTTTTGACTCCTGAGAACATTACAGACCTCTTGACTAATGCAAGTGACCTTTTTTATTTGACCCACAGGTAGGCAGATAATAAACAATGTGATATGAGTCGTAAGGAATAGAAAGGTGCTAGTTTGTCAATATGTAGAATCTAACCTGAGCCAAGAAATTATTTATATGCTCAGACTTTTCCTTCAGATCATTTCATTCACTTCTGGACAGGAGAATTTGATGCTGAAGATGAAAATAAAATTCTCCACAAGTTTGTTTTTTTTTTTTTAAATATCATTTCATCTTTTTTCCCAACCCAGCCTTCTTTCACAGACCGTGCATTTATGCTGGCCAAAGAAGGTCCTTCAAGAGTGGTTCACAATTTTCATTGGTTTTGTAGTGAGTGGACAAAATAGGAGGCTGAGAAATTTCACTATTTTCCTAATGAGCTCGCACTGACCTCTTTCACAGTAAGGATTAGTAGCCTTAGGGAAGTTCATGATGACTTTAGCCACATGCTTAAGGATCCTCATTTAATCTATGCTTTATCCTTAGTTTTGCTTAGTCAACAATAATGCAACAGAAACATGGCTTAAAATCCATTTTTAGTGAAATATATAGTCACACAACAGTTTACATAATAAAAGGTCACAGTTTTGAGACTAGAGAGTGAAAGACTGGAGAATAAATTTCCATTATCCTTTGTAAGAATAGTTTTCTAATCACTAATGAGAAGGTTGATCAGAAGTGAAGGAGTGGGATAGTCATAATTTGCCTTTTTCTCCACCTCCTCCTGTTATTTTCTTGTCAAATAGCCCACCTTAGTACATCAGGTTCACTTAACTCTTTTTTTTCAAAGGAAAAAGAAAAATAGTTCAAATTTTCACAAGAAGGTCAGTTTCTTGACATAGTAATTGGTTTCATAAAAATATCACCTTTTGTGTCTGTGCATCATAGACTAATTTGTATGAGATAATGGGTGAAAGTTCCAAGAACCATTATTTCATTATGCAGTGGTATAAATGTATGTTTATACCACTGCTGAAAATAGAATTTCATCACAATCTTTCTGAATGTTTGACAGGAAGAACAATTCAATAATGCTCATTTGCTTAAGTTTTTTGTTCAGAGGAAGCACATGTAGTAACTTATTCACATGGTACATTTATGGATTTCAGTTTTGTTTATCACCTCTGCTAAGGTTTGCCTTAGTGGTGGTGGTGAAGACCCAGACATCATCCTTGCTCTACTGCAGATCCAAAAGAGACTGTGTTGCATTTTGGTCTTTGAATTTTGTCCACTTAATTTGTAGGTTCAATTTGGAAAACAAAATATACTTCAATGTTGAAATCAACTAATGTTCACAAAGATGTTTAGAACTCTCTATCCTTCATTAAGCACGTGCTTAAAACCTACTTAAGTCAGTCTGCTTAGGTAAGTATGCCTTGCTGAGGAAGAATAGAATTATACCATGGTTAAAATCAGGGAAAGTGCAAGTGATTTGTTGGCAAATCCCTGTCAATTTACTAGTTGTTTTGTTGTTTTTTTTTCCCCTCTTTCCAAAGAGGCCTGCGGCAAATAGGTGGAAGGACTTTTTCATCACTGCATTCTTTAGGTCATTCACAATGGTATTATCCATTGAGTCAACTCCTACTGCAGTATATCTTGAACAGCTCCAAGTCTCATCAAGCAATTGTACAGAAGTCATTCCCATTTAGTAGATTGTTATCTGATACTGAACTTTTTTAAAACTATTAATCATGGATTTCTAAATGTACTTAAAAATACTAAAGAAGCCAAGCAAGTATGAATCACCTGGTCCATTTATGATTCAGGAAGGAGGCTCTAAAGCTTTTGCAATCACTCAAAAGCAGTGAAGTACTCCTACCACTGTCAATATTTCACATGGTTGGGTCAGGAACTATGGTTGCAAAAAGCACTGAATTATGGATCTGTACTTTTCAAACAACAAGGTCATTTTTGGAGCTGTTGGCCACATGACTCCAGAGGACGTTTAATCAATATTCAACAGGTGAGTTAATGGATGAAGGGCACAACAGTAATGCTAAACTTTCAGAGATCAGGTAACCCTTTAAGGACACCCATTTTCCAAGCAAATTTTGATGTGTTGGACTCTCAAGAATATGGTCATTCAGAATAAAAAAAATGAGGTGTTTCTTGAAGCAAACACAGAACATGTTACTACAGAGGTAGAAGATGCAGTGATGAGGGCTTGTATTTGTGAGCTGTGATTATTTATGTGGAATTTTACAATGAAATGAGCTATTCTTCCTTCCCACCCACAAAGGCCTTGACTCTCCAGATGAGCATACCTGGATAACAGTCACTTTTGTAAGGTACCTCCTGATACTAATTGATCTGGAAAATTTGGTTCTGCAAATTAATTCTCAGATGTGAAAAAATCACACAGGTCCATGAAGAAGTTCATTGTAAAACCTGCAGTTTAATCCTTAGGAAAAACAAAGGAAAAAAGGAAAGGAAATTATGTATTTGGGAATTTGTCCTATAGACATTTAGCAAAACCTATGAAGGGACAACACATTTGTGCTATGAAAAGTTAGTAGATAGCTAAAGAGCAGGTATCTTCATGCTGGTATACTTTTTGTATGGACATGGGAATGTGCTACAAAAAAGGGGGTCTTTTTTGAAAAGTCTGAGGAAGTTTATGGGCACTAAAGTATCTATGGTGTTGGTCTAGGTTTTCATATATTTGTTGGTTTTGCCAGGTTGATTGTGTGCTAGTAGCATTGATCTGACCTAAGCTGTGTATCCCTGTAGGCTGCACAGAAACACTGGCCAGAATTTGGTTTCATTAAGGCAATATTCCCTCCAGAAAGCCTTGGTGTGAAGGCAAATCTGCAGTATATTGGGTCCCTTTTGGATATGCCACACAATTCTTTCTTCCTAAGCAATGCTTACTTAAACGTCCAAGTTTTTTGCTTTTTTTTTTTCAGAGATATTGATGTAAAACTAACTGGCATATCGTAAAATACTTTGCTAAAGAAATTCCCATGAATTTCAATAAAATAATAGCATGAAAAAATGAGGAAAAGCAAATTGCTTGTAGAAGTTAACCAAGGTTTTGTAATATCAACTTGAAAATGACAGTTTTCATGATCCTTTTCAGAGAGAAAAAAAAAAAAAAAAGCCTCTATCTAATCTATCCATCCATCTATCCCTACAGAGAGAGAGAGAGAGAGAGAGAAGGGCTGGGAAAGATATATAAGAATATGTGTGTCTATGAGTGCATAGGTATAATTGCAGATCCACACCAAAAACATCATGAAAATCCACTTATGTTGACAGTAGGAGTCATTCACACGGTGCAGCCAGATCAGGAGAAAGACATGAGATTAATTCTTTTCTACTTTCCCTGTTGTAGAGTGTTTCAAGAGGCAGAACTGCTGTCAGCATAATTTAGACAGACCATGTTGCTGTCCTGTGTTACAGATGCTTTTCCTGGGTTGTCTGTGGGTAGTTGTGCAACCTAGACCTCTCTAATTTCTTGCTGCACAAAATGGGCTGGAGCTTGCATGGAATGACTTTCAGTTTGGCTGTCTCTAGTTAGCATGTTATTTTTTATAGCCTTGGAAAAATACATGTGAATGGGCAAGTCCGTTTGTATGCAGGTGAGTGAGTTGTGAATTTCTTCCACAGAATTCCTTCTCTCTGTAGTTCTTTTATACCCTCCATGCTTCTTAACAACTCCTTAACAGGTATTTACTAGATTGCAGGGAAGCACTGTGGTTTCATTCCTGATGTGACAATGCAAAATGCTTGATAGAGCCTCCTTGCTGCCTAAATAACTGTGCTTGCCATGCTTGTCCTAGGACAGAACATGTTCACAAAGTCTCACTGGTCATCTCCACCCAAAGCTACATGCCAGGATGTACCCCTATGCAGAACCAGTGTGTGGTCACTCTTCCTACAAGGACAAAGCATGCCAGCACTACCATGAAGTAGGAAACAACTGAACACTGTGTGATATCTTTTTTTTCTTCCTCAGATTTTGTAACCAAACTGCTCTGCCACATATTTTTCAGTATCAAAAATAAATGTGCCTGTTTGTTATTTTCTTGATTTCTGTGTTCAGTTACTGAGAACCAAAATTAACATTAACTTATAAACTTTCATAAAAATATTTTATTTTATACCTACATTTTCATGGAAAACAAAATACAGTTTTGTTTAGTTGCAGTATTTTCTTTGTTTCTTACTTTTGCTGCTCTCACAATCTAAATACTGTTACAGAAAGTTCAGAATACACTTCAAAGTCAAGGAGAATATAAAATTCACTGTGATAAATTGCCTGTTGTGGGCAACATAGAATTTGATGTAAAAAATAGAGATCTGTGGGTCCTTTTCTGTCAGAAATCTATGTGTGTGTGTGTAGATGCATATGCACATTCATGGTATCTACCCCATTGACAAATTGAATTTATTAACCTATGTGTACACATTTTCATTTGGATAATTGTCACTTTATTTATTATGTCACTTTCAACTCTAAGGAAACTATATCTATAAATTATACTGAAACTCAAAGGGATGTGAATATACTCCCGATCCAAGCAACACTGAAAACACAGCTGACACAGACGTTGTTCACATTAACATAAAGTGTAGATACAGCAGAAATTCCTGTGTCAATGAATGAAAAGGATTATGTCACTTTTGGATGCTTTTACAGTGCAGAAGACGCATGCAAGTGAGTTGTATTAGTGTAACCAAATTCCCTGTACTATTTTATTACATGGGTAAAGTTCAGTGCTACAATATGTGAAGAAGAGCACAAAGACCCTTTCCTGAAGACTGTAATTAGAACAGGTTACATTTCTACCAAGTTCCAAATTCTCATTACAAGCTTTTAATGAGAAAGGATTAATTTTCTGTCATTTTACATTCTTATTACTACTCAGTCAAGGGTACGAGGTATCAGGAGTTTAATGCCTAATTTATATTCAATGAATCTTAGTAGTAGAGCTGCACTTTTTTGACCTTTCCAATATTTTATACTTTGATTGGGTGGTCATTTTACTCCTGTATTGTTTATAACCTTATCATAGTAGCATACAGAAGAAAAAGTGGACTAGCTATCCAATCAAAACTGCAAACTAATGGAAAGATCAATTTAATACCATACACATGCATCAGTTTGAGAATATACACAATGTTAAATTTTGGAAATCTTTCTATCAGAAGTACAGGAATGAAAATAACACCCCAGTCCATGTGATCATCCTTGGGGACTGGAAGAAACCAAATAAATTCCGTAATGATGGGGGTTGCTTTTACTTCCTTCTTAAATATTCACTTAGACCTATGAGCAATAGGATAAAGATTTACAATGGGTACTTTGTCATGTTTTACAATTTGCTTACCAGTATGTTGCACAAAGGCCAAGACTGCATAAGGAACAAGTTGATGAAAAATCAGGTCCATTGTACTGCTAGTAGTTAACACTTTTGGAAATGCTCATTAAATATCTATGTAAAATATTTTAATAGATTTTCATAAGACTCAAATAGTAAAAGTGAGATGATATAAGTTTGGAAATTTTAAATCTATGAAAAATTGAACTGTAATGTCAGGCTATTAAAAAAAAAACACTCAGAAACAAAATTAACAAAACCAATATATGATGTATATCCAGTAGATTATTTGAACTGACTTGGCTGAGCGCCAAAATGCTGGAATCAGTTTTTCCCTGAAATACATACCTTAAAAAATTCATGCGAGAATGAAACTTCTTATCTATTAATTTCTTTTGGATTTATTGTAGTCCAAAAATACCAAAAGACACCCTGCAAAGAACTGTAACTTGAAAATGCAATACCTAAATTAACCTTTGTATAAAGTGGATTGAGTGAAAATTTGTGTCTACAAAGATATTCTGAAATTTCTTGATTTGGTGTTACTTGAAGATGTTCAAAATTGCTAGAAGAAAAACATTCAGAAAAGGAGTTAGTTAAAAAAAAAAAAGTAATCCATTTGATTTTTGTGTGAATCCATCAATTTTTTTAATTAAGAGAGCCCGTTTACAGAGCTCAGATAATTATTTTTTTAAGCCTGACTAAAAAATTCATTTATGTCAAACAAATATCACTTAATTACTGGAAAGAAATATAACTGATGTTATGTAACCTTCTATATAATAAACATATTATTCATTCCTTAACTATTAATTCTCAAAACCCATGTTCAACAGCCAGATATAATTAATTTGCCATACAATACACGTCTTATTAAATGTAAATTAAATCCAATTTGAGACCCATTGTTTAAAACCTTACTCAGAATGTCATTGCTGGACTCCCCCAAAGAAACATCATTTAATACAGTTTGTGAGGCCAGAGGGAGAAATAACAGTTTGGGTAATGAGGGCACTATCAGACCTGTGCCATTTTAACTGAAAGAAAAATTAATATATGAGGTCCTTTGCAAGACAGATTAGAAAGACAAAAAGTGACAAAAGTAATAATGTGAATACTGAAGAGACTCTTCACCTTAAATGAGCCTGGTCAAACACATTTTTAGCCTCAATGATATCAAACTGAAATACAAGAAACAAAAGATACATGTTTACTTCAGTAAAAGCAAAACAGAAGTCATTGTTGCAAAATGTGGTAAAGTAAGTCATCATTCCAAATAATACACAATTATGTTACTCATTCATAAAGCTAATGCAGCTTTAGGGATCAGAAAATTATTTCGATTTGAAGAAAATAATAATTTTACAAGCATCCAGAAGTAAAGCAAAAATGTTTTGCATCCATCTTTATGAAAGAACTTCAGTACAAGATTATGTAGAATGGAGCATCTAAGAACAGAAATTTCTTAGGCAGGTGGTAAAAAGAGCAGATTTAAAAAAGTAGGTCCAAGCGTCACTCAGACAAGTGTGTTGTGTTTTGCTAAATCTTGATAATAAATTTCAAAACAGTGCAGCTAAATTTATTGCAAGGTTCTTTGCCTTTCTGTTATACAAAACTTGTCATTGAGCTAAAGCGAGGCTTTCAGTAGATTAGATATGGTTACTTCAGAATATAGTATGCACCACAAATTAAAGGGAAAAATTGTTGTCAGGGTCCTTATACATAGAATCAGAACCATAGAATGGTTTGAATTGGAAGGGACCTTAAAGATCATCCAACCCCAATGCCATGGACAGGGCCACATTTCAGTGGACCAGGTTGCTCAAAGCTCTATCCAACCTGATGCACTTGATTTATGCTTGGTTTAACACTTGATTTGATATGTCATTGTCGTGGTTTAAACACAGTCAGCGTATAATCATGCAGTCGCTCTCTCACTCCCCCCCCACTTTTTGCCCTTCCCCTGCTCCCGGAGGGACGGAGAGGAGAAGTGAAAAGAATGCAACTCCCACAGGTTGAGGTAAGAACAGTCCAGTAACTAAGGTATAACACAAACCACTATTGCTACCTCAAATAATAATAATGATAAAGGAAATAACAAGGGAAGAGAATACAACACCTCACCACCTGCCGACCTATAACTCGCCCCACACTGCCTGACCAAGCACTAACCGATTCCTAGTCCAACACCGCAGTGCCCTAGCCCTTCCGGGTAACTCTCAGTTACATCCTGGGCATGATGTGCTGTGGTATGGAATAACTCTTTGGCTAGTTTGGGTCAGGTGTCCTGTCTCTGCTTCCCTCCGGCCTCCCCTCCTCCCTGGCAGAGCATGAGACTCACAAAGTCCTTAGTCAGAGTAAACATGACTTAGCAACAACTAAAAACATTGGTGTTATCAGCTCTATTCCCAGCCTGAAAGTAAAAAACTGCTGCATCAGCTACTAAGATGGAGAAAAATTGACTTCTACTGCTAAACCCAGGACAGTCATGTCACGCTTAGTAGTATCAATAATGTATGTACACTATTATGTACACATAAACACTATTCATAATCACTACACTTACAAGTAGCATCATAGACCTTTATGATCATTTATTCCAACAGTAGGTAAATATATCATAGAATCAGCTAGGTTGGAAGAGATGTTTAAGACCATTAAGTCCAACCCTGATGAAATCAATCTTATTTTTGAGAAGAATTAAACAATGTACAGCAGTCATTACATTAAAAAAAAAAGCAAAAAGCAAAAAGCAGAAAGCAAAAGAGCAAGCTCTCTTATTAACTCTTACACATTCTCTCACATCTTTTCCATTTTGCTGGTTTTCTTCTGATGCTTCCAGTTCCTTGTAATGGCAATGGTAGTTAAAGGCACTTTGGACCTTACGAGGTTGTCATACCCTAGACATTTCTAAATTATCTAAGCCAGCTATGAGTCCAAATTTCCATTTTCAGAAATCCAATAGGCATTTGCATCAATAACCCCCAGGATAGTCTTGCAACCACAGACACGTAAGCCAACTTTAAATTGACTAGCTCAGGAACTGGTACAATTAGCTCAACAACTGACTAGCTCAGGTACAGCTGAGTGTAATTGTGCACCCCAAATTAAGTTCTGTGTTTCCCTGAGGATTTGAGCTTACAAGCATACGTTACTTCTTGGACTGGAACTTTGTCTTCTAAATCACTTAGATGTCTTCATGAATTTTATTCTTTATCTCAAGGCACCCCTACTTTTTCTGCTATGTTTTTGTAGACTATCAACAATATATTTTCTATGGAGGCTTTCTATTTATTTGTAGTATTTTCAGAGCAATCATATAGCATCATGTGGTGAGCACATCTGCTGTTACTTTCTGGGAGAGAAAAATGTAAAAGAATGCACTGAAGACTTGCCAAGGACTCTAGCGAGCTCTCTGTGAAGGCATTTGCTCTTATGCACTTTTGTGCCATTCCATGAAAGTTAGGAAAATGAAATAAACTTTTCCTTTGCCTCTCAGTCAGATCCTTATTCTCTTTGGCCAGTCTACTTTTTTCAGTATTTTTCTTCCTTGTGTGGAGGTCAGAGCTGAAATGTTACATATAATCAAAATTAATTCAGTATTCAGTTGGTCTCCAGTGATCAGAAAGTAGCATAAGAAGTAGGATGTAAAATACATTCCTTTGGGTATTGCTGGGGAATGCACACCTGTCATTGAACCAGCTAATTTGCAGATTACATTTCTGTGATTTGTAGATTTCATGTGCATTTTATGCACAACAGCATAAAATCACAGCTTGGTGATTTTATTTGAGTTCTTTTTTTTTTTTTAGACAGTCAATAACTTAACTCATGTTACAAAGGAAACTGCGATGCCAGAAGAAGGAATGACAGAAAAACAGATTAAAGATGAACAGCTCTTGAAAGTCTGAAAGATGAAGTTCAGATGAATGCTTAAAGGATGAGATCTTTCTGCTACATCAGTTCACCTAGCACAGCTCCTTACCTGTGGCTAAATTTTCATATCCTTTCAGCTCTATCCTCTCCCACAAAGCTCTTAACTCTGTAGCCCTATATAAAACTCTTCGTTGCTTTCACTTACTGACAAATTTTACAATGCCCTCTGTATTCTTTACCTGTTCCATATGAAACCATCTTCAATACTGGGGTAAAAAAAAAAAAAAAAATGTCTTTGCCTATGACCACCATGTTAACCTTTAGTCTCCCCAAAAGATCCCAACCAATAAACAACCCAGTTTTCGAATGGCAAAGCTGGGATTCATTAGCATTAATGATATAAAACTTTTCATTGCATCTCCATCTTCTTTTACTGGATTTTTGCCCATTCTTTCTGCCAACTCTTTTTTTTCCATGCATTTTTAAGCACTTAGCACACTTCATAAACTCATATCTTCTGGAATAAATCTTGACTGAAACTCAGTTTTCATTTTTAAAGGTAAATTTCTCCCTTTCTTTTATTTTATTTTTTCATTTTTTTTTCTTTTGTGGAAGCAACTCCAGAATATGAGCTAGTGACTTGAAAAAGCAAATAACAGAAATTTCATACTAATTCCTGCTTTAAAAACCTAATTCTTCATTTTCACCAAACTTACAATTTTGATTGTTTGATTTGTTCAACAATTAAATTTCTTCATTTTAACTCTTTCTTTATTGGGTTTACTCTTTCTTCAGTTGTCTATCCTGCCTGCTGTGGCTTTTAGAGCGGCATTTTGACTTGTCAAGCCAGGTGTCATTTGTCTCTCGTCATTTTCATAAACCTTTCAAACTCATTGATATTTAAAGTAGCAGGAGGTGTATCAAAAGATAGGGCTAGAAGATTCAGCAGCTGTTGTCTTATGCTAAGGAAACTGCATTTTCTCCATCTCAGTTCTGCTGAATTGCATTCTGTTTGTACATTGATTTTGATGAAGGTTTCGTCTTTCTAGCCCGTGGTTCTTTCTGAGTTTTACATTTCTCCTAAGTATTGCTGTATATACTCCTTCTTTTCCTCCCATGTCCCTGTGAAATGAGCATAGGTCTATATATCATGGCTATGGTATTATTTGCAATGTCTCGTGGAAATTTTAGCAATTGGACTCCTTTGTTCCAGTATTGCCTCTGGTGCCCTGCTTTCTAGATACACTGCACCTCTTAAAGTGCTCTTAAGTTTCCTCTTTGCTTTTGATTTCCATGATGAATTGTTTTGTGACTCAGGTGGAAAAAAATAACCACAAAACTTTAAGAACTGAAAAAGTTTTGGGTTCTTTCAATACTGGCTTTGAAAAGAAAGAGATACAGAAGGAGAGAAGAGATTGTGTTAATAAAGTAAACACTTGGTTTTAAATTATTTCTGTCAATTAGGTATATTTTCCCAATCAGTTGTATTTTCTAGAGAGTTAGTGTGTTGCATTCATAGAAGCAACTCCTGAGCACATTTTTCAAACAAATATCGAACAGAGAATCTCTGATGATCAGTGAACAATCCTCTTGCAACTGGATCTTGTAATGACAGCAACAAGATATTCAAGATTTGTCACACTGCAAATTACTCATTTGAGATTAGATCTGGTCCCTCAGTGTCATGTGACATGAACATGTGTATGCCCAATCAATTATCTTCATACAAAATTAGATTTACACAAACTATCTAGTCATGCACACATCCAATAATAAGCCTGGGTCTTTGATACTTATTATATAGACACTTAACAACTTTCAGGGCTGAAATATTTTCTTTTTCTGTCCTCACTCCCAATTCTGATACTGCTGTTAGTGGAAAGTAGCATTAGAGATGCAGAGAAAGCCTTGAATAAGCTCTCTGATATTCAAAATCACATTGCTTCTCAGAGCAAAGGCTGAACTTTTGGTGTTCCCAAACAGGAAGCATTCATTCTGACATACAAGGTAAAATAGGAGCAATATGGGGCAGAGCACTGGAAAGGGTTAGGGTTCCTATTTTTACTGCAACTGTTGGGTGTAGAAACAAACTTGGGCCTTTCTTGCTTCTTTTTCTTTTGTCGTTTCCCAAGTAAAAAGTGATAGGATGAGAGGTAATAGTGTTAAGCTGCACCAGGGGACATTTAGACTGGATATTAGAAAAAGTTTCTTCACCAAAAGAGTGATCAGGTATCGGAACAGGCTACCCAGTGAAGTGGTGGAATCACCATTCCTGGAAATGTTCAAAAACTGTTTAGATAAAGCCATTAGTGACATGGTTTAGTGGTGGACGTGGCAGTCCTGCGGTAAAGGTTGGACTTGATAATCTAATATGCCTTTTCCAACCTAGTAAATTCTATGATTTTGTGCTCCTATTAGAGGCCACTGCTAATTGCTTCAGAAGCATCATGCTTTGTGCCTTTCTCACTTGCTACCTGCACAAAGAGAGCTATGCAGTCTGTGCAAATTAATCAGTATACCATGGTGCTCCAAATACTTTTATTCCCACAGGAGCATCAAGTAATCTCCTGTCCTCATCACTGTGCCCCATCAGCTCCACAAATATATTCGAAGAAAGGTCTTACCTTTGGCTGCCAAAAAAGAGAAATATTGTAGTTGGAAAAAAACTGTCAAACAATGCCATTTCCTAGAGGACAGCAATTCCATTTTCAACCCACTTGTGACACCTCAAGTAAGCTGTCTAGAGAACATGCTATGGTTGGTTCCTATAAGATCTTCCTTTCTGAAATAGCATTTGTTGAAGGTGAGAGTCTTCCAGGATTTATCTTTCTTTTTTTTTCATATATAACAATATTGCTCACTATAAAATCATGTAATTGTCAGTATCCGAATAATATTCAGACTTGCCATCATTAGAATAATGATTCTGAAAGAAAAAAATCAGAGCGAGCAAGTCAGTGCCTAGCTTCAGAAGGATTGCGCATTGTTTGTGTCATGATATGAGCAAAGCTTGATTGGATGAAATACTGAGGAAGTAACACTTTGATCCAAGATTTTGCTGGATCTGATTACAGTTGGGGCCTGTAACTCACATTAGAGCCCTTGTTGAAACATCTCCCTGCCTTTAAGGTGAGGTATCAGGCCTCCTCATAGGAATTGTGGCTGCGACTTATCATCTGATGCAGCTAAGTGAAAAAGACATTGAAGTGCACTTTGTGACCCATGACTGTAAAGTAATTTAAATCAAATGTATCTTCAGGTACACATTAGAACAGCCATAAAGATACCTGAAGTTGAAGGAGCTGTCACATCTCAAGGACAAAGAACATCATCTTTGATTTCTACGGTGTCATTTAATTATCATGAAGAAGTGACACAGCAATTGATTCTGCATTTGAAAACACCTTTTTTAAATAACACTTAGGAACATAAATCTTTGTGTCATTTTAACCCAGAATAGAGCAAGGCAAAGTCAGGACCATTAGAAATAATTTCCCATTGTTTCTTTGCACAGTTTACAAAATATCATAAACATAAAGCAAGATCTGAATTTCACAAATTGTATGTAATGAATTATTTTGTCTGCTGTAGGCTTTATTAACTCCAAGAAAATGTGATATATTAGTTGTAAAACCCTAAATCATTTGGAATAAATGAATTTTAAGATTATTTCAATATGGATATGGATCTAGATCTAGACCTGAATCTGGATCTGGGGGTCCAAATGAGAGGTTTTCATCCTCTCATCACCCCACTGAGTACAGTATCAACTGCTTCTAGTCTTAGCCCAGCAAGCTGACATAATCTGCTGCAAAATGCCATCAAGTAATAAGAAAACTTTAGGTGGTCTGCTTCTAAACTTTGGTGATAACAAGTAAGCTTTCCAAAACTATTGACAACTGTATAGATTCTCCATTTACATTACCTGTATTTTAAAGGCTGTGTCACCAGGAATAAGCTCATCAAATTCATTCCCAGCTGCAAGGTGATGCTGCATTGACAATACGTGGTTAGCTACCTGGTCTGCTGTTGTGAAAGATACAAGTCTTCTCAAGAAAATAAAATGCAGGCACTCTTGAAGAAAGAAGCAGAATAAATCAGTCAAATGATACCATGTTTCATTTTTTGTATTTCAGGGAATACTGAATTAAGCTTCTATGCTCTTTAAATTCCAGTTTTCACAAAGACAGTTGGAAATCAGTAAATAACTAAATGCCAGAACTAGCTTATTCAGGTTCCCTTGCGGTTATTCACCTCAATATCATGCACATTATGCATTTAGAAGTGAACTTGATTGCTGCATTTTGAGCTGTTTCTTTTCTATGTGCCTTTCCAAATTTTGTTCTCTGCAGTGCTAGGATATGGAGGAGAGTGTGAAGCATATAGTTTTTTTTCAGTCAAAATCAAGATATCATCTGATTTTGACCTGAATGCTCCCCTTTACATGTTCTAGCAACATTTAGTAGAGATGGAAACCTGACTAAGAAACAATGGCTAATCACTATAAGGGTAATATTCCTCAACTCTTGTATAGATTGTTATCTTACTTCTTCATTAACTGCTACTCATAGGAGCAAAGATGGACCAGCTAAGTCACAGAAACACTTTCATTGATCCCATAATTTCTAGAGACCAAAGCAAGAAAAAAAATAATCCACAGCAATAGAGATTAAGTTCCAAAGCAATGAATGTACTGCCTTGCCCGGCTAACAGATTTCCTGATGTACAATATCACTCCATCTCCCATCCTCTGCCTTACATCCTCTGCTTTTCTTCAAACAAAACAGATGTGAGCAAGTAGAATTACACCCCTTTTTTACACAGTAAATATTAGGACTGCTGATAAAAGTATCTCCTTTATCAAGAGGAAGGAGGCAAAAAGGCCAGTCAAGGAGCAGTCCATATTGGGTATGGGACAAAGGATAGTGGTTGAAGCCAGATTTCTAGCAGCAGGACTTCAGTCTTGCTGAGCAGACAGGATACAGATTTCAACTGACTTGCAGCAGGTAACTAATTGAAACTAATGTGTTTTAGCAGAGACACTGCATGATAGTGAGGGGAGAAATTTGCCAGTGGCTTAGGGAATTGATTTTTAGTTATTGGAGCAATTTGGAAGTCTGCTTTTGCTGGGGGTGTAACTATACCCTGTGAATTTGTCTTGCCATGTCAGTACCTTTGTGTCCATTACCTACTGTCAGGTTGTTTTTTTTTTTGTCTTAATATTTGGATAGAAAGCCATATAAACCGTTCCTATTTCTGACATTCCCCAAACCTATATATAGGAAACTCCTGTTGTGTGAGAAGCGCTCAGACAATTATGATGTGGGAAGTGTCATGAAATGTGGTCTTTGACTAGTTAATAAAGAGTGTCCATGGTCCCTTTCCACTGAAGGTCTGGGTACCTCTGCTTTACATTAGACTATTAATTTGGTTTATTTTATATTAATAATGGTCTTTTTTCTTTAAAACCAAAGAAAACTAAAGACGTCTTTCTTATATACCTGTCCTGGAGCTATGAAGAGATCAAATTCTGAACAATTACAAATTGCCAATTCAGTTTAGCGTTGGAACTGATATTTATCTTTGAGAAGGTAGTGCTCCATAAATGGAAGCTGAATAAATATCAGTAGACCTCCCTTTGGTTTATTTTCATTGACTTTCCAAAGTAAATATTACTGTATTAAGGGAGATATCAATTATAGTGAAATAAGAACATAATAGAGAATCAGAAAAATAACATAAACCTATTTTCATCATGCCACAAAGTAGCATTTATATTGATTAGTCCTTAATGTTATAGGAGAAAATGGAGCAAATAAATTTTTAAAAAGCATAAACTGCAGGAAGATACGGAAAACAAACACTGTCATACACATTGGGAAAAAAAAAATTCCACCCTGATGTGGAAATCTGTGATGCTATAGCATAATACCTATTCTTCACTCCATCCAGCCACATTTAATGAGGTCTACTTGTGTTTGAATGTCTTCAAAAAAACTTGGACTTCTTCAGAAACCAGGCTTATTAACAAAAATTAATCAAGAGAAATGGGAGTGATATGCAAGGTTTTCAAATGACCACTAAACTTGATGGCTCCATTTGGGAATATTTTAATATCAACTCATAAAATATTTTTAAAGGGCTCAGTAACACCGTTGGACTCAGCAGCTGGGTCTGTATGAATAAAATAAACTGCCCAGGGGCATTGCTGAGCCCTGGAAGTTGTGGACTGTCTTGCAGGAATGCTACCTAGTGCACCAGGAGTTGATGTCGACTTTGATGTTCTCAGACAGTTCCTGTGCACATTTCTCAAGTACAAGCAGGTACTTTGTGTGCCTATGTTCTGCATGGCTTTATGCTTTACTAGCATAGGAGCAGGCTATTCAATGATCTTGCTAATGCTGGACTAGGTTTTAGAAGGGCCCTATGAGAATCTGGAGCAAAGATCCCAAGCAGTGTCAAAGCATCTTTACAAAACATCAGTCTAAGTGGGAATTTTGCTAAACTCCTGAAAAAATTTCCTTCAACCTGTAATAACCTATGTTCTCCAATTTTTAATGTTGACAGAAAATCTTAATCTGATTTTATCTCGTAAAATTTGCTTCAGTCATCATTAGAGGGCCAAAAAAGTAATTCTTCTCTATATTTTTTTTTTTTTAACAATGCATAAGTCCTCAGACAGTGTATTTTGGCTGAACAAAATTTGTGGTTTAGCTTAAACGAAGTTTTGTGGGGGATCTTTCTCTCTCAGTTGGAAGGGCAAATAGGTATTGGTCATGGGTTAGTCCTGCTGTCAATGATAATGGTAAATTTGATGGTAGATAACAGGAGCAATTTGTTAAGAACTCCAGCTAACTCCTCTCATGGTGTAAAAATGTCTGGTGTGATTGGTTGCTAGATGAACTGGCAGTTCTGAAGAACAGATGGGACTGCAAAATCAGGGCTTGATAAAGTATGCCAGAGATGAAGCTAGATCTTGTTATGAGCCTCTTTTAATGAACGTCGGTGAGGATTGTTTCCCCACTCTGGAATGGTTTACAGCAGTGTGAAATTTCTATTCATACACAGAGAACTCTCATCCCTCCCCCTACCTACAGTATGCCCATGATTTCTCCAGGAACATGTGTCATTGCATACAGTGTGATAAGTAATTGTCGTGGTTTAAACCCAGTCAGGTAACTTGTTCACTCACTCCCAGTGAGTGGTGCCGAGCTGACAACAATCGAGGTCCGTGGCCCCCCCCCACCGGGGCTCTCCCCTTCCCCGCTCCCGGAGGAACAGGGAGGAGGATCGAAAGAGTGCAGCTCCTACGGGTTGAGACAAGAACAGTCCAGCAACCAATGTACAACACAAATCACCACCACTACTATCAACTACAACAATGATAAGGGAAAATAACTAGGGAAGAGAATACGATACCACCGGCCAAGAAACGAGTCCCACCCGGAAGCCCGTGTCCTTCCGGGTAACTCCCAGTTACCCCCCACCCCGGCCATGACGTGCTGTGGTATGGAATACCTCCCCGGCTAGCCCGGGTCAGGTGCCCCATCTCTGCTTCCTCCCGGCTTCCCCTCCTCCCTGGCAGAGCATGAGCCTCACAAAGTCCTTGGTCAGGGTAAACATCACTTAGCAACAACTGAAAACATCGGCTTCACCAACACTGTTCTCAGGCTGGAAGTCAAAACACAGCACTGCACCAGCTACCACAAAGGAAAAAACATGACTGCTACTGCTGAACCCAGGACAGTAATACAGTGGGAGGTGGCAATAGATAACAATTTGCTAGCACATTCTTGTGTATTAGTAAAACAATTTGAAGTTGTATAAGAATTTTTATCTAGTTTCGAAGTGCTTTAAGACAGAAAGGCTGACTTCAATCTATCACAAGGGCCAAATTAAGGTTTTAAGTCTGGTGTTTTCAATAGGAGCCAAAAGGTAGACACTGGAATATGCTGCAACCCAATTAAGAGACCAAGTACCTCAGCAGAATCAATAAACAGTAGTAGCTTGAATCTCACCCATCTATTACTCATCAGTCATAATAAATGGTAATTACATCAGTGTTTTTAACAAGCTTTATGAATTTGTACTGAAATGGACTAGGAGTTGCCACTCCTAGTTACAAATGATTACTGTAATCCAGCTGTTGGGGTGGTAACCTTTAGGGAAAAGGTGGTAATGGGCTGCTGGCAGGCAGCAAACAAGGTCTGTGGCTTCCTAAGTACTCCTACAAACACCTCCATCAAATACTAAACTAAATCAAGTAGAGCTGATCATAAAAGCAGATCACAAATAAAAGAAGGTATCAAGCAATTTTGTTAAAAAAAAAAAAGTATCAGGATGCAGGGATCATTGCTATTAGAAATTCTAGATTTTGAGTTGTATATCACCTTTGTCTTTGTGAAATCTTTTATTCTGAAGTAGACACTTAGGAAGGTTTCCACTTGCAGTAACTCCAGTGCATCAGTAAACATATCTACACCTATATTCCAACGACTTTTTGAAGCCTCTGTGGTCCATGAATCATTGTTTATGTATATTTGGACATTTCGGGATCAAACAGGCTTATGAATACACAGCAGAAAATTGACTGGTTTGCTGAGCCCCAAAGTTTCAGTAGGATCATAGAATCATAGAATAGTTAGGGTTGGAAAGGACCTTAAGATCATCTAGTTCCAAACCCCCTGCCATGGGCTGGGACACCTCACACTAAACCATACCACCCAAGGCTTTGTCCAACCTGGTCTTGAACACTGCCAGGGACGGAGCATTCACAACCTCCCTAGGCAACTCACCACCCTAACAGGAAAGAATTTCCTTCTTATATCCAATCTAAACTTCCCCTGTTTAAGTTTGAACTCGTTACTCCTTGTCCTATCACTACAGTCCCTAAAGAACAGTCCCTCCCCAGCATCCCTATAGGTCCCCTTCAGATACTGGAAGGCTGCTATGAGGTCTCCATGCAGCCTTTTCTTCTCCAGGCTGAACAGCCCCAACTTTCTCAGCCTGTCTTCATACGGGAGGTGCTCCAGCCCCCTGATCACCCTCGCGGCCCTCCTCTGGACTTGTTCCAACAGTTCCGTGTCCTTTTTATGTTGAGGACACAAGAACTGTAGACAGTACGCCAGGTGAGGTCCCACGAGACCAGAGTAGAGGGGCAGAATCGCGTCCTTTGACCTGCTGGTTACGCTCCTTTTGATGCAGCCCAGGATACGGTTGGCTTTCTGGGCTGCGAGCGCACACTACTGGCTCATGTTCCTTTTCTCATCAACCAACACCCCCAAGTCCTCTGTAGGACTGCTCTGACTCTCTTCTCTGCCCAGCCTTTAGCTGTGCCTGGGATTGCTCCGACCCAGGTGTAGGACCTTGCACTTGGCATAGTTAAACCTCAGTAGGACTTTATATTCCAGCATCTTAAATGGTATTAAGTATTTATCCACTGTCATAATGTATGTAAATATTCATTAAAGCAGGGACTTTGTTGGAAATATCTAGTTTTCTAAGCAAGCTCCCTACTTAGTGAATTATCACGTTATTCTTGTCCTTCCTCTTTAGCTCAGTAAAACTTTACACATTTCAGTAACAGGGAACACCAAGAGTTGGAGAGCAGCCTGCTTCCAATAAATCTTGTGGCAACAGATTCTTTCTTGAAAGTGGATCCCTCACAACTGGAAAAACTGATGCATTCAGAATAGAATAGAACTGGATTTGATAGAATAGAGTAGAACAGAACAGAATAGAACAGGACATAATAGAAAAGAACAGAATGAAATCAGAGCAGAGTAGCATAGGGTCGAGTAGAGTAGAGTAGCGTAGAGTGGGGAGAAGAGGAGAGGAGAGGAGAGGAGAGGAGAGGAGAGGAGAGGAGAGGAGAGGAGAGGAGAGGAGAGGAGAGGAGAGGAGAGGAGAGGAGAGGAGAGGAGAGGAGAGGAGAGGAGCAAAAAGAAGGAGAAGAGAAGAGAGAAAAGAAAAGAAGAGAAAGAGAAGAGAAGAGAAGAGAAGGGAAGGGAAGGGAAGGGAAGGGAAGGGAAGGGAAGGGAAGGGAAGGGAAGAGAAGAGAAGAGAAGAGAAGAGAAGAGAAGAGAAGAGAAGAGAAGAGAAGAGAAGAGAAGAGAAGAGAAGAGAAGAGAAGAGAAGAGAAGAGAAGAGAAGAGAAGAGAAGAGAAGAGAAGAGAAGAGAAGAGGAGAAAAAAGAAAGAAAAGAGGAGAAAAGAGAGAAGAATGGAACAAGGTTGTAGGATAGGATAAGACAGAATAGGATATAACAGAACAGGAAGGGACCTACAATGCTCATCTAGTCCACCTGCCTGACCAAGTTAAAACATGTTATTAAGAGCATTGTCCAAATACCTCTTGAACACTGATAGGCTTGGGGAATTTACCTCCTCTCATGGCAGCCTGTCCCACTGTTTGACCAAACTCTTGTAGTTGCTACCCAATTCAGGCTAAAGTTGGAAAAATATATGTTTTCACAAGCTGTTTCTTTCGATTTTAGTACAAAACTCCAGTATTTCCTAGTTTTCAGGGGCTACTCTGGAACTTGGTTGTTACTTTACCATAAGATAGCTATATTGTAGACCAGAGACAAAACCCCCCTATCAAGGGCTTATCAAGGTCAAATATATTCAGAGAAAGAGATAGCAAGGATTGTAAGATCCCCCAAAATAAAGTCTGACACACTCTAAGAGCAGAGTACTTACAAAGTTTAAGCTGGCATGGGTAGCCAAATGAGGTTGATGAGCCTTAGAAGCATAGACACTTAGGCTTCCATTATTCCAGAAGAGACATATTTGGGTACAAGATAAACTAATAGTCATAAATACAAGCACAGTTTAAAATCCAAGCCTGTAATATCCTGAGTATCTAAGAAATTTTGAGAGAAAAAAAAACAACAGCCTACTTCAGACTGGGGGGGGGGGGGGGGAAGAGGAAATCTGTTTCCTTTCCAGCCATTCAGTAATTAAACACAAAATTTTGGCACAATACATTTCAAGCATAAATAAGCTAAATTTTCAAATGATTTTCAGCTTTTTTTCCCTCCTGTTACTCAGTTAGTTTTTAACAGCCTTGAATATTCCAAAAACTCTAATACATAAATTCAAAAATCAGAAATGCCCACTTCAAATCCAAACCTAGAATATTCACTGCTAAATGCTTCAATGATTATTCAGTCACTTGGATACCTTCATTCTTGACATTATGTTTTCCAAAAGTTTAGTCTTATTTTAATTTCCAAAACCAGTGTTAAGTTAACCTTTCTTCCTTTAATATTACACCAGTTTCTACCTATGTGTCTTCCTTAGCTGTCCTGTTTATCTATATTACTGGAATACTTAATTTTCTTAATCTCCTGTGTTGTCATTTTTACATTCAATTTCTTCATGCCCTACCTGTGAAAGGGGAGATGAAGTGCAGAAATGAAGGCCAGACATAGTCCTCTCTGACTGTGGATGCTATGTTTACGTGACATCTGAAAAATACATAAATACAAGTCTGGAAATGAAAAAAAATAAATAATTTTGATAGCTCATTTCATATAGGTACAATATACCTGATTAAATTAAAACTCCCCATTTGAATGTCTCCACTCAAAACTTTATTTCTCTGAGTTTAGATTAATATTCAGTTTTTTTGTTGTGTTTTTGGTGTTTTCTGTTGTTTTGGTTTGATTTGTTGGTTTGATTTTTGATACAAAAGGGTTTGAGAAAACTTCATAGTTCTAATTAGTCTTTTTTGCTGATTGAATTACTAAACTATTTTTAGATATTAGCTGTATCAGGAAAGAGTGTTTGAACAGTTCAGAGCATATTGGAAGCCCATGCTTTTCTGGTGTCAGTGGTGCTTCTATAGGTTCACACTGGTAAAAGATTGGTTGTGGAGGTGATATTTTGAGTGACAGCTTTCCTTGGACTAGATTTTATTGCCTGCATCCTTCATTTTTTATGCACTCACATAAATGTACTTCTCATAATTTTTTCTCTTTTGTAGATGTTCTCCTATCCAAATCTGTAGAATCAGTGACACTGAAAGTCTAAGACTGCAATATCACACACAAACAGTACAATCATGTACTTATGCGATTTAGCAGATAATAACAATTTAACTGAAAATAAGATTTAAAAAAATATTTTTTTTTCTTTCCTATGCTTGATTTAATTTCTCTGCTATCATGCTAGTGCTTCAGGCCTACACAAAAAAACATGCAGAGTAAGAAGCATTCGTCTTTTTCAATATCATCCTTGGAAGTAATTTTGGCATTCCTTTTTATTAATTCTGTAAGATTTCATGAACACCAATGAATACCTGAAAGGAAATAAAGCATATGCCATGACTTGGTGAATAGTCCAGGTTTAGCTAGCTGTCTAATTTGAATACTGCACATTCTATCCAGGAATCATTAAGAAGTAAAGCTCCAAGGTAACATCTTCACAGTCACTTGTCAAAGAAAGATGCACTTTTAGTAGTGCAATCTAACTCTGGTTTTGAAAAAGAATTGCTTGTAAACCTGCCTAAGAGAGCAGGAAAGGGTAATATTGATCCTTTAGTATTCTGCCTGACTGCACCTGCAGTTTACATTGCCTGTGTGTCTTTCATTTAATGATGTTAAATTCAGACTAGATAGAAAGTTGCTGAACTGCCCCTGCATGGAAGTGGCAATTATGTAGCTACAGACATTTCCTAAGGCTATTTTCAGATGGCTGTGGCTTTGCAAAACCCTAATGTCTTGCAATTACATACTTTAGGATGAGTAATTTGGTAATCATATTTCTGTTATACTTCATACTCCATTCCAGGAACTGTTTCTGATGCCTGTATGTTGTATTCAAACTTCAACTAGGTGCAAGTCATCTTCTACAAATCATCTGTTTATGGTTTAACAATTCACTGTAGGTAGAAATTACTTGTAGTTTTCATAGCTGAATTTGCACTCTAAGGATCTTTAAAATGTTTTGACTTATTAATAATTATGATTTGAGAAATATTAGAATCTCCAGTTCTTTTTGAGGAAGGGCTGGATGGTCATCAGTACAAAGACTAGTTATCTTTGGCTAACTACAAAAATTTATGGTTAAAGCTAAGTTTTTCAATCCCAGTATGTATATGGGTTTTTCTAGCACTACAAAACATCCAAACCAGACCACCAGACTATGTGTAGTTTAACTTTTCACCATTTTTGCTGGTCAAATGACTTTATTTTCATTTGACCTAGAGAAATCCTGAATTATGTATATCAGGCAGACAGTGAAGTGAGAAAGGAAATATGCTTGAAAGAGATGCCATCTCCCAAAATACAGCATAACAAGAGCTCAGAGGGCTTTGAGATTGGTTCATTTGGTTGGTTGATTGATTGGTTGGCTGGTTGGTTTTGGGCTATTTTGAAAATTGAGTTCATTGTAAATGAGTATCTTATATTTTTGGTGATTGTAATTCAGTTGGGTACATGTTATGGGAATTTTTTTACTTTAGAGAACAGGAAACTGATGTATTATTGAGTTTAAGATCTCTAAAGTGTTTCCTACTTCAACATTGATTTTGACATGCTGATAAATAATATGCTGCAAACAGATTACTTGTAGAGTTAAAATATACCCAACAGTCTACAGGAATTTCTATTATAAGACAGAAGTCATATCAGAAATTTTAGCTCTAAGAATGTCATTTCCTTCCAGTACCTGAGATATGTGAAGTTTAAGAAAAGGGCTACATTTGGGGATTTTTTTGTTCTGTTTAGTTAGTTTGTTTAACTTATTCTTGGTGTAACACTACTATTACTACTGATTCTACTGCTGCTGATACTATTGCTTGTATTTTCTGTTTTTGACCTGTAAACTGTACCTTTTCTCTGTAAGTCTGTGCTTTCACTGAAGGAAAAAGAACCATGTGAGAAATTAAGCATATGCATCAGAATGGAGAATATTGCATAAACAGAATATATGATTATGTCTGGACATATTTGTGATGCTAGTGTGGTATGAAGAGGCTGTAACATTACTGTAAACCTCTTTTATTTTATGCCTCAAGTCACCTTTGCAAATGGCAGAGTTCCTGTCAACCATACATTTTTTGTCACAGGCTTTTGAATATATGAATCATCACCAAACAGAATATTTGATTGCTTCCTTCTCTGTATTTTAAGCTCTGAAAACTCCCCAGACTCACAGAACTAAATAGCTTAAAATAACAAATAATGAAGCCACGTGCATTTGCTCCAAATACATAATTGCTTGGTTTTCTTCCTAGAATATCAGCAAATATTTAGGAGACTACACAAATGGCTGGATGCTTACATGAATTCCACATATATTCTCACAACAAACTCACAGTAACAGACTAAAAAATTACAAAGGATAAAAAAAAAAGTTCCACATGGAAGACTTCATTGTAGGGTCTCTCTAAAATTAATTGTTATTTTTTTGCATAATATATGTGTAATCTTTCTCTTCAGATCTGTCACAGCTTGAGCTGAAATTATCACACTATGAGGCAAAAACCTCTCGTTTTTGTTGATAAAATGCAACTCAAGACAACTTCAATCCTGTGGTTTTGATGCGACTTACAATAAAACATCTGCTAAGAATGAGTAGAAGTTCACTTTGTTTCAGTTGTGGACCCATACATTGTATGACAAAAATAATATTCATAGGATTTCCTTACAGAAAATAGGGTGTTCTTCTATTTTAGAAGTTTAATTCAGAGTCTAGAAATATTAAGAACTTCTGGTGGGGTTAAGAGGTTTAACTATGCTGAGGAATGTGCAAAAACTCTCCTGCATTTGTGGCAGGATAATTATTATTTGCAGGTGACTTAGCAACTCAGGGTAGAAAGAACCTAACAGTTAGAGTAATGCTAATAGCATGGTGAACAGTGAAATACAATAGTGAAATTCATGTTCCAGGTGGGCAAGTAAAAGTGAACAACATTGTATTTACAGAGAAGCTTTAAGCTGTATGTATGTTAGTAGATAATGATAGCCCCATCTCAGAATGATGGCTATATCTATAATGGCATTCACTGTGTGAAAGGGCAGTTTCACTGAAAATTGAAGGCTAATGATCTCCTCAAAATATGGTACTGAAAGTCAGTATTCAGACTTGATAGGACTAATTTTTCACTTATTTACACCATTTTTATGATGACCTAACTCCATTCACTTCAATAAAGCAGTTGTGCCTGATTTACAGAGACTGTGTGAGAAGTGGTGCCAAAGAGAGTTGCATAATCTGTTCATAAAAATTCACACCATCAAGCACCTTCTCTGACAACACAGTTTTTAGGTTAAATGCCTGACTGCTCAGAAGTATGTCATTAGAGCCAAATTCTGTCTTTAGGTGCACTCCAAATAAACATGACTTTAGTCTGTAATACGCAACACAAAACATTAAAGAGGACCAATCCATCCAGCCATATGTCTTTAAATTAAACCATACATTTTAAACACTGAGTTCACTGGACTTGCAAACCAAACGAATGCAATCCATTTTGATTTTATTTTGCAAAACATCTCAGTATAATATCAACTTCAGCTTTCTCCAGGTGATGCCATCATTATACAGGGCAACTTGTTAAATCTGTACAAATGAAGTTATAGCCAATGGGCTGAGCATAAACATACTGGAAAATCTCAATAGAAGTTACCATAATGTTTAGGGAAAAATGGGTATGGGACAGGGATATTTATTAATAAATATAATTTTGATGATCTGTGTCATCTCCATGCTGAAAGTGATCTCTAGACTCCTCTGTGGCAAATATCATCTCTAAGGCTGCTTCTAGAAGAACAGATTAATACAGCTGAGAAACATGAAATATTTCATGATGCTACAAAACAGCATGCAGGTAGAACAACACATGCACTAGAGCAAAGACCTTTATTGTGGAAAACCCTCTTCCCCCAGCCCTCCTTTCCAACCAAGCAGTGGTGGTCCACAAACACTTGAGAGACCTCTGCCAGGTCATACAACAAACCTCATCCAATTAGTCATGACAAAGAAGGTGCCACAGCTGGGGTTTACCACTGGAAGTTACATTTGTCTCCTAGTCTATTCCTTTGAATCCTGTTGGGTTATCTGTACCGTGACCCTTGGATGCCAGGTGCCCAAAATTGATTGTTGACAGATTGCAAACTACACTGTCTGGCTGTGCCTGGCTTGTGGAGTCAGGGAGTGAGAGAGATGGCAGCACTGACCTGCAAATGCATGCTGTAAAGCTGTGGAGGAGCACAGAGTGTGGCAGTCAGTTATATAGCTATCCTAAATGATGCACCAGCCTCAGAAAGGCTGCCCTCAGCCAAGCCCTGCTTTCTGACTGAGGGCTGAGAGGTAGGCCACAGAAAGCTTACTTCACTTCTGTAGAGATGCCTTTTACAGAATTTCTCATTGCTGCTGTAAGAATGCAAAGTAAATGTATTTATTAGTCTGTCTTTATTTATCCCCAAATATTTGCATACATGGAGAAAACTTAGTAGCTAACTGAAGACTGTGTTCTTGCAGTGATAACTAGCCTTGTACAATAAATGAGCATTCATGAACCTGAAAGTGTGACACAGTCCTAGAATGCTCAGATTAGTCAGGCATCATCAGACATAGAAAGCACTTGTGTGGTGCAACACCATAAGAATATCCATTCCAGTGGCTGAATACACATTTCAAAAAAACCCAAACAACCAAAAGCCAATGTATCTTGCTGCTGTGCTGTATTGTCAGTATTCAAAAAAAAGTGTGCATATATAAACGTAAACTCTGCCTGATAGAGTAGGGTTTCTAGAATCACTCCAGAGGAGAATTTATCATAAACTGTCACCATGTTTATTCTTGTGGTTTAACCCCAGCTTGTAACTCAGTATCATGCCATTCATTCATCCTCCCCTGAGCCCACTCCATGAGCAGGATGGGGAGGAGTATTGAAGGAATGTAAAACCCATGGTTCAGATAAGTACAGTTTAAGAACTTGTGGTGGTTTAAACCCAGTCAGGCAGCTCGTTCACTCACTCCTCCCCTTCTTTCCCTCCCCCTACTCCCGGAGGGACGGAGAGGAGAATCGAAAAGAATGCAACTCTCACGGGTTGAGATAAGAACAGTTTAGTAACTAAGGTATAACACAAATCACTACTGCTACCACCAATAACAATAATGATAAAGGAAATAACAAGGGAAAAGAAAACGACATCTCACCACCAGCCGACTGATAACTAGCCCCCCCAGCCCGACCAAGCTCTGACCGATACCTCCTCCAACCCCGCAGTCTACCAGCCCTTCCGGCTAACTCCCCGTTACCTCCTGGGCATGACGTGCTGTGGTATGGAATACCTCTTTGGCTAGCTTGGGTCAGGTGTCCTGTCTCTGCTTCCCTCCGGTTTCCCCTCCTCCCTAGCAGAGCATGAGGCTCACAAAGTCCTTGTCCAAACCAAAACATCATTGTTATCAGCTCTGTTCCCGAGCCGAAAGTCAAAACACTGCACTGCACCAGCTGCCAAGAAGGAGAAAAATGACTGCTGCTGCTGAACCCAGGACAGAACTAAAGTACAATATAATACTGATACTAATGATGGCACGGGAAATAACAAGGAAAGAGAATAGAAAAGTAAAAGGGGAAAGGGAAAAAAATAAAACAACCCAAGTGTTGCACAATACAACCTCTCACCACCTGCAGACCGATACCCAGTCCAACCTGAGCAGTGATCTGGGCCTTCCAGGTAACTGCCCCTAGTTTATATACTGGGCATGACATGCTGTGGTATGGAATACTCCTTTGGCCAGTTTGAATCAGACCCTGCTTCCTCCTGGCATCTGGTGCCCCTCCTCGATAGCAGAGCATGAGACTGAAAACTCCTTGATCAGGGTAAACATTACTTAGCGGCAACTAAAACATCAGTGCATTATCACCATTGTTCTCAGACTAAAGCCAAAACACAGCACTGCACCAGCTACTAGGAAGAAAATTAACTCTATCCCAGCCCAAATCAGGACATTTGTATTGTATATAACCTTTAAAGGCTTACTGCCATGTTCTTCATATTTACAATGCAGAGATCTGACCCATGACTAAGCCATAAATGAAACAGTAAATAATATTGAAGCAAAATTTTAAATTGTGAGTATGAGCAATAGCAGCTGATGATTTGTTAGATGCCTTTCATACATTCTTGGTTGGGGGGTTTTGTTTTGTTTTGATGTTTTGTTATGGGGCTTTTGTTATTTGGGTGTGTGTCAGGTTAAATACTGTTTCTTTGAGTGTAAGGACAAGCAAATGAACAAAGCAAGCTTCTTATCTCACACTCAGACTTAAAAATCTTATTTCTAACTTAGCATTGTGAAATGAAATTCTGAAAGAACTTTTCCAAATTGAACCTCCCCCATTTTCAGTCCTCTAAGGGGAGAAATATGTGGTTATTGCTCTCATGATATGTGTCTATGCATTTAGCTTAAATATCCTATAATTTAAAAAAAAGAAAAAAAAAAAAAAACGAAACTCTGCCTGCCCCACAGACACAGAAGTCTATACAACTGATTGCATTGACAAAGTGGTGACTTCTGCCATTCCAAATATTAAATATCTGCATTTGGGCTATCCAGAATTGTTAGCCCACATCCAAATCTTTAACTTCATGTGCCCTCCAGGAAGTCCAAAGGACTGTGTGTTGCTCAAAATGCATAAAGGCATGGCTCTTTCACATTAGTCCAGCAAGAACTATTCATGCTCTACTGTGCAACTCTCTGGATCAGCTCTGGGGGTTTCATCCTTCTTCAGCTGGTTCAATAGCTTTAGCACTGTGAAATAAGATTTTCATGACTGCTTAGGCTCCTCTGTTAACTCCTCTCTACTCTGTTCTGTAGACTTATTTCACACAGAGCATATAAAGATCAAAAGAAAACGTGAAACAAAAAAGGACCTATATGATAACTCTTTACCCTATGACCACAGCACTTGCTCAGTCTCTGACATAGTTGTGTGTGTGAAGAAGATTGTGTGTGTAAAGAAGATAGCATAGAAGGACCCTTTCTTGATAAGGTTCTTTCTGTGTATTCCCTTTCCCTTTCCCCTGCAACAATATTACTTTACTGTCATTTAACTAGAGATTACATTTCAGCTGGCGCAACAAAAGTCAGCAGATGGTTTTCTAGGTATGAAACACAATTCATGTATGCAAGAGAAATGAAAGCTTGGATGTTGAATATTTTTTTTCTGTTCCTTCTGGTTAGGGAAATAATTCTTTTTCTCAGTCTTCAAGCTGGTTGGCTGAAGTGTCTCTCAGGGTAACAGTCTTCAGGTCTTAACTGAGACTGGAGTACATTTTATATATTGATATATTGTATATGAGGGGAAAAAAAAAAAAATCTACCCTGAAAACTTTACAGCCTAAACAGAGAAGACAGAAAACAGGAATAAAAAAGATAAGCAGTTCCATAGAATTACATCCAATTTCAAAGCTCAGCTTTAGAATCATAGAATTATAGAATAGTTAGGGTTGGAAAGGACCTTAAGATCATCCAGTTCCAACCTCCCTGCCATGGGTAGGGACACCTCACTTTCCTATAGGATTAAGAGATATCACATATGACTAGAAGAAGCAACTCCTCATCTGTCACCATCCAGGTCTCACAGAGTCCCTGTATTCCACCCTCTTTGTTGGGGTGTATTTGTTTCAGGGATCTCACCAAATGCATCATACAGATGCAAGTATCGTCATCTGTGAATTAAGCCCTGAGATGGTTTTAGGATAAGTCCTTTGCTGAAAGATATGAAGGCCCATAAATAGAAAAAAAAAACAACAAACCAAACCCAAAATGGACTCATGACTAAATACATACAAGTAAGAACTATTTACGTTGTCTGTAGCGATATGTTTTAGCACAAGCTATCAATTTCTTTTCTAATCCTGCAGTTCCTTTCTTATGGTGCATTTTGTTTCTCTGCTGGGAAGGACAATGTTGTTAATAAAAACACAGTATTGATTTTACTTAGAAATATATTATACTAATCCATGAATAAAATATTAAACATTGTTTGTTTCACCATGAAGCATGCCAAAACCCTTGTAAAACAAATGATTTTAGATAATATTGATATTTCTGTGGCTATTTGTTTAATTAGTATATTACAGCTCTGTAACAGTTGGCTTCCTTTTACTACCATAGCAGCAAACAAATCTGAGTTTAGAATAATCATCCACTGTATTTGGAGCATTGCCTTAGATTGTTACATACTTTATCACTCCGTTACTTCAGTTTTACACTAGTGTATATTAACTGATGAAGAGCTTTTCCTCACTACAGTAACAAAGTAGGAAAATAAGCTTGTGTTTATGGTCTTGTACTTGGGGCAGATGTCAGAGGCCTGGGATTCATAGACTTATTGAGGTTGCAGAGACCTCTGAAGATCATCTTGTCCAATCTCACTTCTCCTGAAGCAGATTGCACAGAATTGTGACCAGCGGGTTTTTAGGACAGAGACTCTACAGCCTCTCTGGGCAACCTTTTCCAGTGTTCAATCATCCTTAATTTGTTTGTTGTTTTTTTTTTTTTTTTAATTTTTCACATGTTGAAACGGAATATCATTTATTTCTATTTGTAGTCATTGCTTCTTGCCCTCTGAGTATGCATTACTAATAAAAGCCTGTCTCCCTTTTATTCATTCCCTCTATTAGGTATTTATATACATTCATGAGATCTCCCCTGAATCTTTTCTTCTTCAGGCTGAGCAGTTCCAGTTCTTTTAGCCTCAGCTGCAGTACCTTAATCATCTTCACAGCCCTTTGCTGGAATTGCTCCAGTGTTCTCCCCTTGTACTGGAGAGGCCGAACCTGGACACAGTACTCCAGATAAGAACAGGAGCACATCCATCCATTTGATGGATTTGACACTTCTCCCAATTTTATATCATCTGCAGACCTGCATAGGGTATGCTCTGTCTCATCATCCAGGTCATTAATGAAGATGTGAGTATTGGTCACAATAGTGACCCCAGAGTTACACCCCTAGGGACTGGTCTCCAGCTGGACTTTGTGCCACCAGTCATGAGCCCCTCTTCTGCAGCTGAATCTGCCATAGCCTAGAGCCTGACTTGAAGAATTTGCTTTATGCATCAGATTTGCAATGCCTGAAAATGACAGTAGACCTTCTTAAGCTTTTGATACAAATCACTGTGTGAGATCTAAACATTATTTTTAGTCAAGTATTTTATCCCCTTTTATCAGTTATGAGTTGAAAATTACATTTCTCTATTTAAAAGCTTGTAATATATACATTTTTATCATAGGAGACCACTTCCTTGTTCGAAGTCTTATTATTAGGTCTTGGGAAAAACTTTGCAAGAACTCAGGTTTAATTTGATCAGCAACTGATGTTCAAATAAACCAAATTTTCAATTATTTTTACCACAGAATTATGTAATGGTTGGGTGGAAAGAGACCTTAAGGATCATTTAGTTCCAACCCCCCTTGCCATGGCCAGGGACACTTTCCAGCAGACTAGGCTGTTCAAAGCCCCATCCAACTTAGTCTTGAACCCCCTCTGGGATGGGACAGCCACAATTGCTCTAGGCAAAAATGTTTTTATGCTATTCAAAAGAGTCCAAATTAAAAGACTGAAGTGATTCAATTCTTACAAGTAGTTTTGTATTGTAAAAAGTGGTTTCTTTTTTTTTTTTTTTTAGGAAAAGTAGATTTTGAAACTAGTCTGACAAGATTTTAGAACAAGTAACATCAAACTAATAACTCCTAGTGGTACTATAAGTCTGTTTTAAGCACACTTATAATCTATCAACTATAGAATGTCCTTTATTTTGTTAAAAACACAGTGCAATAAAGGATAAGCATTTTATGTGTAGAGCAAATTGAGACATGATAAAGAGTTAAGTATTCTATAAATGTTTCTGGCACCCTATAAATCATCAGCTAAAGAAAATGCTGACAAATATCAACATCAATGGGGTATTGATCTACCAAATGCACTTCAGCCTCTCACTAAATAGTTTTCCTTCAGCATACAAATTAAACAGATCAGAATGGAAAATCATTTCTTTGGCACTACTTATATTTCCAACAGATTTGCAGGGAGTTTTGTAATTATTCTCTCCTGGTCTACTACCATTCTCAGATGACTTCATTTGAGATGACAGAGATCTCTCTAATGTCAAATTTCATGTGCTTTGATATGACAAATGTGAAAAGCATTCAGTAACGTGCCACTTTGTGTGCATTCAGTGTGTGCTGTAAGTTAGATCAGCAATTAAGAATAGTGGAAAATTGCAAATGCAATAATGTAATGCAAAGAAAATTTCATACTATATTTGTATATTGAACTTCATCATTGAGATTCTAATACAGCTTTTTATCAGTTTAGGTAGCATGGTTGATTTCACCTGGATTACCTAGAGAAAGATGATCCTCTGAGAATGGGTAATGGTACAGAATCTTTCAACAGGTGAAATTTGAAAAAGAACATCCAAAGACAGTGTCATAAGCAAACATGTAGTTTTCACCTAATAAACTAGGGCTGAATGTAAAATGCAGACAATAATATTTTATTAACATTATCAGGATGTCCAAAGAGAGGTAATGAGGCAAGCACATAACTGTTTTGCTGCCCTTTCATAAAATTAATTGATACTAGGACTCAGGTTATTTCAATTTATTTTCTCCTATTTGATGGATTTCTTTGTTAATGTAATGATTTAGGGGTGCTCAACTTCTCCTACAATTCAGGTCCTTAAATTATTCATCAAGACAAAACGAACTCAAGCATGTAATCATCTAATTCTTGGGAAGAGTGGTTTAATCATTAAAACCTTAAAAAGCCCACTTCTCCTTCCAATTATTCTGGTTTGGGCTTTTTTACTTTTTGTATTTTATGTTTAATTTTGGTGGCTTGTTTCTGGTTTTACTTTAAGGCAAAATGAAATAAGCCCAGTTTGATGTTACTTTTTTACACCATTTTATGAAAAAATCTATAAATGGGGGGAACACGGTGAGTCAACATAACAGTAGGAAATAGTAATCATCATTTTAACTGCAGATTTGTCATTCAACTTGTGAAATAATCTCCATGCAATAACAACTGGTATGAACAGTGTTTGCATACCATACTTGAAAATGTAGCCTTCATAATGATATTACCTCCTGATAAAATGTTACGAATATGCTTTCTGTAAATATATGTGTGTATGTATATGTACGTGTGTGTATGCATTTTTTCTAACTAATAAACTAAATCAGTGCTTTTAGACTTTTTAGCTGTCAGTAGCATGCTCCATCCCAACAATTAGTTATACCACATGGTTTAAGAGTTATCACCTATCACGGATTTCTCTAAGGGCCCCTTTTGTTCTGTAGAAACTTTTCCTTCCTAGTGCTGCTGAATTGGTGACACTAACTGCAGCCTCTGCAAGAATACGCATGCCATGCCTGGCTGATGTGCTGTTGACTGTGAACTCAAAATCTGGAAATTTGCTCCTTCTGGCTGAAACCAGTCTGAATCTGACTGAATAAAAGTAGAGCACATTAATATGGGGCTAACGACCTCAGGTACAGAACAAGAAAGGTTATTATGTATTCTCAGGCTGAGTAGAAGGAATGACTCATGAGAAATACTGCAGGCATTTGTTATATAAATAGATTTGTCTTGTTTAAAGGTTGGCAAGTTCCTCCCTCCATTTCATTTTCATTTATGTTTTGCAAGTCGTATTATATATTAATTATTGTATTTTGATCACGTAGCTTGTTCGATAATGCATGATCATTCCCTCTCAGATCTCAGCTAAAATGTTAAATGCATACTGAAGCACATGTCTACAGTGCAGTTCCCTAGAATATGGTTTTAAAATTCAACACCAATCAACAACTTCTTAAGTCTAAGACTGCAGAAACATATTTAGGCTGATATATGGTAGACAGTAACATCTAGAACACAAAATCACTTCTATTCTGCATGCCTACTGTACTGTGTTTCTTTTGACTGTATTTTAGATTCATATCAGCTGAATTACTTCCCCAGATTATAACACAAAGTCCAACTGATACAGTCTGTTTTCTCTACAGTTCATCAATACTCCTATTAAAAACCCAGGGGGAATTTTTCAAGAGTTACATGAAAACTGGTCACTCACCTTAACTGGCTATGAAAACTGATTTGAACCCTGCCATGAGATTTCCTAAAGGAGACTAGAAGCTTATCTCATTTAGGCCTAGGTTGTTTCCCTTCACATCACTGTAGAAATATGTTGAAATTTAGGATAATTAAGCAAAGGATTTGTGCAAAGATTCACAATACAGTATTGGTTGCTTTGGTTTTCATCTGTTATTGTAATTAGGATATCAGCTTAGAATAATCAGGACTCTAGTCTGTTATTTGCACTTACTGCATTTGCACCTAATAATAAGATAATGCTAAAAATCCCCTTTACAATTTAGGTAGAAAGCGAAGAAGAAAAACTAGAGAAAAAGGATAATGAAGATATTATCAAAGATGGGAAATATAAAAATTTAGCAACACCGATGGCAGCACATCACTTGCTTGACCACTGCTGAGTAGTACCAAGATGTAGGTGAAAGTTAAAGGCAAATCTGAAGGAAGATACTGTGACAGCCCTTTAATTGAGAACTCCTCCCTCTGTAGCAGTCACTGTCCTTGCATTAATCTCTGAGTGAGTAGGGCCTGCCTTACATTGCTGTTTGCTACTATATTCTTACATGAAAACAAACCAAAACCAAACAAAACCAAAACAAAACAACATAGGATTATTTAAAGGAGATGAAACTAAATTAAAACCAAAATGAACAACAATAATAAATCTCCCCGTAAAAAAAAAAAAAAAAAGCAGCCACACTCCCCCTCCCCCCATTCCTACAATTGTTTCATAAATTGTTTCATATCTTCATGAAAGTCCCTTAGCAATTGCAGCTATCTACGTGGAGAGTATGAATCCATCTTGACACCTGCAGGTAACCAATTTATGCCCTGAAGCATGATATTTGGGTTACCCTTATTATTTATTTCAGCATGCATAGCTACAAACATTGTTAGTGTTCATAAAATTAACCCACTTCTTTTTTAACACTCAACCAGGGTATTTGACTTCATGGCTTCCTATGAGGATGAATTTCAAAGACTGATTATATGCTGCGTAAAGGAGCCTTTGTTTTTATTGGTTCTAAATTTACTCCTTTTTTAATGGCAGAAAATTGCAGAGTAAAAAAACATTTTATCAGCAAAATCTGTTAGATTGCCCAATGAAAACTAACTAGCACATTGTCATTGTCATTGTTGCAGAAGGGAAGAAAAAGATCCCAAAGAATCCTAAATATGGTGCTTTTACAGAACATATGTATGGATAATATATGTATGGAATGACAGGGACATTAAAAAGATCTAAAACAAAGCAGAAGGAAATAATTAAATTATTTCTCTGAGTATATGAGATAGAATTAGGATGTTGACCTATGTGGTATATTGTGCAGGAAACTTAGTTAAAACCAGTCCAGGTTTACTTTAAAGGAAAGAATGGGTGCCAAAAATGCCTAATGGGATTAGTATAATATTGATCACAATCACATTAGCAATAGGGCTGAAACAAGATTAAGTGGAATCGAAGACTTTATGTTATAATAGAAAAAAAATAGTGAAAGTACAAGATACTTTGAATTAAGATTAATAGAATTAAGTCAGCAAAAGTAAGTACCGCAACGCATGTCCAAACCATGCAATGCTAATGGACTACTTTCAAAATTTCTATGTATGGCTTATATCTACTGTAATGAAAACAGAATAGCGCAATGAGCAAAAAGAGTTACCAAAATAGGAAAAGTAAGGAAAAAATAAATAACCAAAGCTGTATAAATTAGGTTAAGCTGAATAAATCAAGCTCAAATTCTAAGGGGAAAAAAAAAAGAATAATTTATGAAATAACTGAGCATGCATTTGTCTGATGACATTTGCCATGTGCAGCAAAGAATAGGGTTTCCAAAGTCATAGATATTATAACTAACCCAGCCTGAGGAAGTTTGTCTTACTGCATATTAGGTAGCTACGGAATAGATTTATTTCTGAGCCAGTGACTTAACCTTTCTGTTTTAATGAAAGGGAGAAATAGTTCTAGGCTCATCCAGCCTATTTCACATTGCTACCTTAGGATACAACAAACTGTGCTGCAGAACTGCCTCTTTTTTTGTCCCTTACCAAATAACTACTCTGGGAAATTATATCAGTGGTAGTAAACCTCTTGTGGCAAACACAAATGTGATAAATCTCACTCCTAAAGTCATGTCCAGGCTTCTAAAATAATCATCAGATCACTAAGGTACTTTTGAAAATACAGGGAATATAGGATACTGGATGAATACCCTGCCAGGCAGTGACTATATGGAGGACTGTGCACAGTACTACAGCACAGAACAAGCTACCCATATATTTAATGGTTCATTGCATGGCACCTTCTGCACATGTGGCAGTGCAGTAAAGATGAAGGACCACAGTCTAACAGATGAATTGCAAACTATTCTTGTTGTCGTGGGTAGGTTGAGAGGTAAGAAGGATCCCTCAGAGACCAAAATCATTATGAAACGTCTAAAGGTGTTGCAATAGCAACTATTTTTCTCAGAAACACTTATACCTATGAACAAAACTCTGGGCTAGCATGGCTATTCCCTTACGAATGAGCTTGTTTCATGTGGTTCTAAAGCACAGCAAAGAGAGTTTGGTCTTGTAGATATGCCCCAATTTAGCAGAAACAGCTGTAACAACAGAAATGCTTTGTTGCTTAAAGGTACTACAGCCTTCCAAACACTAATAGGCCAGAGTATGAATTCTGTGGAAATCGAGAAAACCAGGGATACAGAAGTCTGCTCAATAAATTAAAAATTTTAGAAGAAGCTTGAAAAACTAAGCGAAAATATGGAAAGCCAAAAAGATGATTGTTGTATGGAGAACCTTTACAAAGGTCTAAAGACATATCAATGTTCATACCAGTGGCTTGTGAAGGACAGACTTCCACAACAACCTGATAGATGAAGATTCAAGTCTTTGGTAAGCAATGTATATTCACAGAAAAAAAGAGGATAAAGGACTAATATTACCGAGACAAAAATGTGGTTTCTCAAGATGAACATTAACATTTTCTTTAGCTTTCTTCACGATTTTGAAAACTGTTAGTACCACAAAGCAGTCTGTAACATCTATTTATAGAGAAGGTAGTTTTACTTTATTTTTTAGTCGAAACACTGAAAGTAGCAGCAATGTGAAGGCATGTATGTCAAAAAAGTTCTTTGTGAATTCAAAAAAACACATTGATTCTTTAGTAGCATTGGGACCTTATGATTTATCTCATACAAGAAGATAAATCATAAACCAGCTAAAGATTTTGGCAGCCAACTGGTCTTAAACAGACCCCTCAACAGTGTGAGTACGTGTGGCATTTTACTCAATAACAGCTGATGCTGATAATCAGCATTAAACAAGGAGATAGTTCTCATTGTTCTCATAATTGGTTTTGTCCTTTGTTTGTTGGTTTGTGGAGCTTTTTTAAGTTGAAAGTTTTTCTCTTTACTTAGCATCAATTCTTCATTTTGTTTCATAATGATGTTTTCTTCATCTTTTCCAGGTTCCCCGTCATTAATGTTTTAGTGCTGATGTAGCTATGCAGGTAGCATCTCTCCTCCTTGAAGGTCTCCTGCTTTCTTGCATTGTTTTCTGCAGGAAGAACTACCCAGCAAAGAAATCAAAGTAAGTTTTCCAACTTTGTGCAATTTATTTAAGTTAGGAATAATAGTGATTTAGTACTACATGAAGGCCTCTGATTTCTGAATATATGGGAAAGCCTGAGTTTTTTAAAGGCATAGAGGATGTCTTTTTTTTCTAGCTAAATAAGAACACCTGATATGGTAACAGTGCAGGCCAGCAGCTTAGTAAAAAGCAGTTTTAAAATAAAATTGGTGTATGTTAAATCCACCAATATTTTAGCCTAATTTCTCTATTTATGCGGTAGTAAATCATAGTAAATGGGCAAAATATGACAAATAATATTACAGAGTATCAGAAGAATACCACACCTGGGTGACCAATATAAACCAGAGCAAGTACAGTACACCAAAATTGAAAATTATAAGATTATGCTGCTTCATGCACTATTCAAATGCATGTGTCTAAATGCTAGTTTTCAGTGTTTATCATCTAACACTGTTTAGATCTTCTTTTAGTTACTTTCTTCCACCCATCACTGCACACATCTTTAGGCTGTACATAACACGGTGCCTTCAGCCTATGTTAGAAAGTTTAATGCTCTGCTACACAGCAGTAATGGCACATCCATCTTCATTAGAAATTGTTCTTCTGCCTGTCCATTCATAAGGCCTTTTGTTCACTTCTGACATCAAGAGAAAACCAGAAGGAACTAGGAGAAAAAATGTTTAAGTTATTTGATTGAAGAGATTTTAAAAACATCACACCTACTGGTTTGGACAAGTCTGTAGAAGAAAAATGAATGTAACAAAAACTGAGGAAGGTATTAACTTTTTGGGAGCAGAAGAGGTTTGCTTTCCTTCTCCACTCCGTTTTCCTACAGTTTTTTCTTTTCTCATTTTGCCATCAAGAAAGGATAAGCAATAGTGGAAGAAAGGCCACCAAAAGAAATAAGTACTTTTCTTTCATTTCTTCATGTTATTTTCAGCAAAAACATGTTACAAAAGATATTTTTGGCAAACAAAATTTAACCCAAAAAGCTAGTTAACTAGCTCTAATATACTTTACTTTGCCAAATTATCGTGTACATAAGACTTCTAGTCACTTTTAATTTTTACTCAGAGTGGTAATTACTGTTCATTGAAGTCATGGTGCCACCAGATTTTTGTATGTAACTGTAAAATTTTAAGTTTGTATCTGTGGAATTCTGTCCTTTTAATGATTCTTACTTCTGTTGCAACTCTGGATGTGACCAACCTAGTAGCATACAGATTAGCTCATCAGAAAAAAAATGGCTTAGACAGTATTGATTTGAGCTTTCACAATGACTGTTGGAGTGAAAGAATAATTACATCCTGTTCTTCCAGAAATCATTACATGTAATTCCAGATGGTTTCTTTTCTGAAAATGTAAACTAGCAAAGACTTATTAACTATGCAAGTGCTTTTCCCTGTATATAAAGGATAAATCTGAGTCCCTGGAATTAGAAGTAAAATAAGCTCTGGAAAAAAACAGTGTCCCACATTAGATAGTGTATAGTATCTAGTAAAGTTAACTCCAAAGAACTAAGCATATAATGGAAAAAGAAGAAATATTAGCTTCTTTCCTGAAGATTCATTCAGAGTTGCCTCACAGAAGACGGTGCAAACATTCTTGAAATAAGTAAAAAAATTCTAATTTTGTTACATTTGAATTGTAACAATGCATTTACACATTCCATATCTCCTTGACAGCAGTCCTGAGCACCAACACTTTTCTTTCCCTTCTACAAGAAAACACTATATTTTTAGCCCAGAGGTTAAAAAACAGGTGGTAACATGACACAGAATTAATACAAGTCAAATACAAGTCAACAGTGTATATTGTTTATTTAATTAATTAACATTTTTGACTCACAAATCAAAATCTTCTGAAGTGAGACAATAATGCAAAGAAATTAGCATGAACAGCAGGAGTTCCTAACTTGCCAACTCCAAAATGTTGATTGCAGGCAAAAAAATAGTGATAGACATTTAGGTGACTTTGGAAAATGGCTTTGGCTACAGGAAAGATTTTAAAAGTGTAGATATGGAGTTCTTTAAAGTAAGACTATAATTTTATTAGAAAATTTATTTTTATTGTACAGGAAAAAAACATTAGAATAATACATTGAAAGTCAAAGTAAGCTTAATGTTTTTCTCTTATGAGAAAACAAAACCACCCTGTCATCTTTACTGTAACACCTATAGGCAGAACATGCTGTTAGTAAACTGTGTAAAATTAAAATCTCACTTTTCTCTGTGTAAATTGTGTTCCTTCCTGTAATGAATCATCAGCACAGCACCAATTTAATTTCCTTTCCGAATACATCCTAATGAGGAAACTGAAGACTAAAAAGAATGGTTTGAGGATTCCCCTCCTTCACATATCGAATGAATGCACATTTGCAAAACAGAAGCTACAGAAAGTTTAATTATATACTTAAGAGGCATCAGCTAGGAGGTGCAAAGACAACGCAACAAACTGTCCCCAAGTTGCCCAGTGGAATGACTCAAAATCTGGTAAATGGTGTACTAGCAGGTAGATATTTCTTCCAGTGAGGTTTGGGGAGATGAGGGAGCAGTCCGTTTGCATGGGTTTGTTACAGTTTCCTAATATGCCTGGCTACAGCCCAGTCAAAATACTACACAAGAAACCTATTAAGCCATGAATTTTGCAGTACGTAATACAAGTCAACTTAGAGATGGATTTAATTGCACATTCATTTCAAGCTAAATAATCTCTGCTTTAAATAATTAATGAATCAAGCCATTTAAACAGACAGAATAAAATCATGTCATTAAATTGTAACTTCAGGATTTAAATTAATAGAATATTCTGACAAAACCAATTTAAAATAAATATATATCACTCACCTTTGCCAGCTGAATCACTTTCTTGAAGTTAATTTAGTTATATGTTCATGAATTCACCATAATTTCTCTCATTTTTTTAATTTAACTTTACAAATGATTTAACATTGCAAAGAAAGAAGTTTATGAACTGGTACAAGAGATCAGGTAGTTGGGTCTAGATGATTTACTACTAAGTGCTTATAAAGTGCTGAAAGAAGTAAAGATGAACTGTAGTGGTTCCCAAAGCAAAAATAACTTTTATGAAGGTGAACACGAGTCACAGGATTTGGAAAAGAAGCAAACAGAATTACGTGCCCCCACCTACTGAAAGTAATTTAACCAATTTTCAATGCTTAGTACATTTCTGCAAGCATATTTTTAGAGGACTTTCTCCTGAGACACCTGTCTAACCTTTCCCTGTTGCAAAGCTGAACTAGAATCATTAAGCCACTGTAACATTCTTGTTACAGAAAATGTGTCAGGAAAAGGAACATTTAACCTTTAAGGAAAACATACCTTTACAAAAGCAGAAGGTTTTCATACAGGGAGTGTTTGAGGTACCATGACAGTGGACCATCAAAATGAGAAACCTTATTTTCCTTCACACCTAGGTAACAACTATTGCAAATGAAACAGAAGACTCAATTATTAAATTCTAGTAGAAATACTCATCCAATATAAATTGAGTATAGTTCAAACACCCTGGTTTAATACCCTCAAGAAGTAATTCAAGCCGAAGGAAAGAGAGGAACTGGCAACAAACTGTAGAGTGAGTTCAACACCATTACACACACAAGCATCAAAACCTGTGAATAGTGCATTGCCAGTGAAAACAGGAACAGTCCTTGCTGTGGTTAATATCGGAGTGAAAGTACAGTCAGAGTTGTGTGGAAAGAATGAGCCTATCAAAAAAGCCCTTGGAATATGAAGGTGTGTCTAGTTCTAAGGAAATAAGGATACATTTCTGGTACCTTTGGCCCTGCTTCTAGTTTCATTTTAATGTTTTAGCACATATACAAAATTACAGAAAAATAGTAAAAGAGGAGACAGGATATTACATATTTTCTCATTTTGCTATTTTACTAGTCTTTTATAGCAAAATAATTTACTAGTAATTTCATGGTAATTTCACTGGTCTTACATAGCAATTCCTTTTTTTTTTTTTCCTCCTATATGAGGAGTTATTAAATAGGAAACTGTTAAGTGGAATCATATTCCTTTTCTGCATTCGCTAACAAGGACTATGACATATAACAAACAAGACTGGATTACTTTGTGATTCTTACTCTCTTTTGAGAAAAAAAGACCACATTTCTGTTTGGACTAGAAACTTGTTGTGAGAAATAGAAATTATTTGGCAAAATATTTGAGAAGCTGTCATAGATAAGAGAATAAATTACAACCTGTAGCAGATCTGGATACTGAAGTTTATTTAAGAAACAAAATGAGTGCTTTTTGCCATGCTTGATTATGAAACATACTCCCTCACTCCCTTGTTGTACTTTATATTGTTTTATCAGATACAATAGTGTAGCAAACTGATTTTTGGCCATCAGGGACAATTTGTTGCTTTACATAAGATAAACTATTATGTACTTACTTAAGCTTACTTAAGCTTTGGAGTTAGTTACAGACACTCTTTATGTCTAGGCTCAGGAACCTATCCAGAATAACCGTCTACTGAAACTTGTAAGGTATAAGGCATTGTACCATAACTAATTTGATGGTCGAATTTGAGATCCTCAGGGCAACGAGAAGAGCGTGCAGCAATCTCACTGACCTGGACTTCAAAAGAGCAGACTTTGGCCTCTTCAGAAACCTGCTTCGGAAGGTCCTATGGGATATAACCCTAGAGGGCACGGAGGCCCAAGACTCTTGGTTGATATTCAAGGATCACCTGCTACAAGCTCAGGAGTGTTGCATCCTAACTAGAAGGAAGTGCAACAGGAGGGCCAGGAGACCTCCTTGATGGATAAGGAGCTCATGAGGAAAATTGAAATGAAAAAAAGAGGCTTATAAAAAGTGGAAGCAAGGGCAGGCAGCCTAGGAAGAGTACAGGGATGTTGTCCGGGAAGCTAGGGACCAGGCTAGGAAAGCTAGGGCCCAGTTAGAATTAAACTTGGCTAGGGATATTAAGGATAACAGGAAGGGATTCTACACTTACATAGCAAATAAGAAACAGACTAGGGAGAACGTAGGCCCCCTCAGGAAGCTCTCGGGACAACTAGCTACACAGGATTTGGAGAAGGCTGAGGTTCTGAATGACTTCTTTGCCTCGGTCTTCACTGGCAAAGGCTCTGATCACACCACCCAAGTCTTGCAAAGTAGACGCAGCGACTGTGAGAATGAAGACCTTGGGCCCACTGTAGGAGAGGATCTGGTTCAAGACCATCTTAAGAACCCGAACGTGCACAAGTCCATGCGATCCGATGAAATGCATCCATGGGTCCCGAAGGAACTGGCAAATGAAGTTGCTAAGCCACTGTCCATCATATTTGAGAAATCATGTCAGTCAGGTGAAGTTCCCAATGACTGGAAAAAGGGAAATATAACCTCTGTTTTCAAGAAGGGGAAAATGAATGATCCAGGGAGCCACAGACCAGTCAGTCTCACCTCTGTGCCTGGCAAAATCTTCGAGCAGATGCTCCTGGAAGGCATGCTAAGGCACATGAAAAACAACAAGGTGCTTGGTGACAGCCAGGATGGTTTCACTAAGGGGAAATCCTGCCTGACCAATTTGGTAGCCTTCTATGATGGAGCTACAGAATTGATGGACAGGGGTCATCTGCCGTCATCTACCTGGACTTGTCTAAAGCCTTCGACACTGTCCCACATAACATCCTTGTCTCTAAGTTGGAGAAACATCAATTTGATGGATGGACCACTCGGTGGATAAAGAACTGGCTGGATGGCCGCACGCAGAGTTGTGGTCAATGGCTCAATGTCCAGCTGGAGACCAGTAACGAGTGGCATCGCTCAGGGATCGGTGTTGGGACCCATCTTGTTCAATATCTTCATCGCTGACATGGACAGTGGGATTGAGTGTGCCCTCAGCAAGTCTGCCGATGACACCAAGCTGTGTGGTTCGGTTGACACGCTGGAGGGAAGGAATGTCATCCAGAGGGACCTCGACACGCTTGTGAGGTGGGCTGATGCCAACCTCATGAAGTTTAACCATGCCAAGTGCAAGGTCCTCCACGTGGGTGGGAGCAATCCCAGGCACAGCTACAGGTTGGGCAGAGAAGAGATTCAGAGCAGCCCTGCAAAGAAGGACTTGGGAGTGTTGGTTGATGAGAAAATGAACATGAGCTGGTAGTGCGCGCTTGCAGCCCAGAAAGCCAACCGTATCCTGGGCTGCATCACAAGGACCATGACCAGCAGGTAAAAGGAGGTGATCCTGCCCCTCTACTCTGCTCTTGTGAGACCTCACTTGGAGTATTGTGTGCAGTTCTGGTGTCCTCAACATAAAAAGGACATGGAACTGTTGGAACAAGCCCAGAGGAGGGCCACGAGGATGATCAGGGGACTGGAGCACCTCCCGTATGAAGGCAGGCTGAGAAAGTTGGGGCTGTTCAGCCTGAAGAAGGGAAGGCTGTGTGGAGACCTCCTAGCAACCTTCCACTATCTGAAGGGGGCCTATAGGGATGCTGGGGAGGGACTCTTCATTAGGGACTGTAGTGACAGGACAAGGGGCAATGGGTTAAATCTTAAACAGGGGAAGTTTAGATTGGATATAAGGAGGAAATTCTTTCCTGTTAGGGTGGTGAGGCACTGGAATGGGTTGCCTAGGGAAGTTGTGAATGCTCGTCCCTGGCAGTGTTCAAGGCCTGGTTGGACGAGGCCTTGGGTGATATGGTTTAGTGTGAGGTGTCCCTGCTCATGGCAGGGGGGTTGGAACTAGATGATCTGAAGGTCCTTTCCATCCCTAACTATTCTATGATTCTATTCTATGATTCTATGATAATTTACGGCTCACAGTTCCTCCATGTTCAATCTGCACCCATTTAGACTTCAGCAGACTGGTTATGGGTGTCCTCTGGGGAAACTAGGCTTGTCAGAACGAGAAATCTGGATCATTAAAAAGCTAGATATGCCAGCGTCTGCAAACTGATAGAAAAGTGATCTCAGTTTTGCAATTAATATGGATGGGGATGGGTTATATTCAGGTATCTTGTCAACTTTTCATAAGTTAACAAGGTTAACTGGCTAATGGTAACCGTGTGGCTGTGGAATATGCCTTAGATAATTACTCCATAAAATTAACCAAGGATCAGCTGTATTGTCTAATAAGGCAATAAATATATTGTCTTATTTATTTTACCTTGATGTTGTTTGCAAGTTAAGACAATCCAACCATGTTTATTTATTTTAAGAGGTCATAGGAGATGCACAGTCAACAATTATGATTTTGGAAGCACTGGGAAAGCTAAAGCCTGGAAATCTGGTAGGTGTAGACTTTTACTGAGATCAGACTGATAACACAGCCTGAAAAGTTTATTGTGTACTAAAGCTGTCCTGTTCCTAGTCCTACAGAGTTTAGCACAACTGTGCTCAACACTCAATTTCTCTGTTATACCTCAGAACTTAACTGGGTTTTCCCATCAAATATTCTGACTAATTAACAAGTCTTTTACATAAGCATATCACAAGATCACACTCCTAATCAGAAAAATAAATGTGTTATCCTCAACATTTCACCATTTGTTCAATATACCTTCTTTCCAGTATATGTACACACATACTTTTTTTTTCATACCTACATTCTGATGGAAAGCTGTACCTTTTCTTGTAAAATTTCTGATATTTTTCTTTCATCTTCAGGAAAGACACACATGACTTGGTATGATAATGACATCTCTTGATGTGGTTGCATAAGTAACAAAGGGACAAATGGGGAAAAAATGTACTTTTCTTACTAATTGTTGCTCACCAATCCTCTTTATGTTCATTGCTATATCCTCATTGCATCCACCACCTGCTGCCAAGAGAGATTTCTTTTAGTCTACCAGGCTATATAAAGTTATACAACTGTTTGCTTCTTTGATTGCTTTCTTTGCACACTATTGAAGGGAATGAAAGTATTGTCCTGATGAATAATTTAGTTAATCAGCTTACATTTCTGCAATTTAGTTTGCTTAATAGTAAAGAAAAGTAAGGAAATTGCATCTCCCTTTTTCTATGCACTCTTGTGTCAGAATCTTCAGAACATGCTAGAATCAATGATATCTACATAGTAGACTTATTATTATTTCTTTTTTAACTAAACTGGACTACCTTTTTTTTTAGCAAAGATATTCTAAATGATTTTACTGAAGGGGATTTCTAAATCATTTACCAGAAGGAAAGGAAATACATTAAAAGATCATTAAGGTTCTGTCAGAAAACAAAAGCATGGAAAGCTATTGTTAACAGGTGAAATGCACTGTGTATCTGCTGGTTTTGGATATAACAGAAATAATAGAATACAGTCAAGAGAGGGTTTCAAAGAAATGTTCTATTGCAATGTGCGAGGTGTTGATAGCATTATTTTCTATTGTTCAGATATAGGATCCACAGTTACAGAGAGTCACAGAAAGCTAAATGTTTTCTGCCTATCCATTGTTGAGGTTTTGTGGTCTCAATTTACAACATAGAAACACCCTCTTATAACTTGGAATTTTCACTCAAGTTTTCCCTTGTTCTTCTATAACCATCCTGAATGTTTGAATAGTTTGGCTGACAAAATGCAAGAGGTACTTTTTACTAATACAAAATGTGATTCAATTCCATATTAACTATTGTGAATCCTTTATATCAGGAGTGAATTCACACAGAAAAAGAAAAATTAAGAACCACCACCTGTGTCAAACTGCTGTCTACCCTAATTAACTGTTTCTTAGGAAAAAAAGTATACCACCTTGTAACCACTTCAGTGACATAGACATTGATTAAAAAAAATAGGTTACTATAAAGCTATGTTATATCTCAAGTCTAGCAAGATGTTGATGATATCCAAATCCATTCTATACATATTTCTGTGTTTGGTTTTTGTTTGGTTTTGTGTTGTTTGGTTGTTTTTTTTTTCCCTTTTAATTCTATATTTCTTTTTATAATATTTTTCCTTATTCTTGAAGTAAACATTCTCGAGTTACATATGTGTGTTACATATTCTCTGTAAATTGAGAACAGTTTTCTCTATTTAGTCATCAGTTAAGCATACATTAACATTACAGTAGGACAAAATATTGTCCTGAAAAGAACTTTGAAAAGAGTTGATTCTTCACCAGATAAACTAACTCAGAAAACCAGTTTTTGACTGGACAAAATAATTGTCGCTGTCATTTTCTTATTAAAGCAAGACAATATTTCAATCCTTCTTCTTAGATCATATTTCAAAAAAAGCAAAGCACTCTAAATTATGTGATCTGTATTTGTAACTGTCATGTATTTGTAATGCCCCTTCCCTGAAGTCAGTCTTGTGAATGGAGTACAATGACACCTGAACTAGGTTTAAAATGGTAGCAATGCAGATGTTCAGGACATTATCTATAGAAAGAATCAAGTATCAAATCCCTTTACCTTAATCACAACTGCTTTGGGATTCCTTAGGCAGAAAGTTCATTGCTTAGATATCACCATTAGTTTAACTGCTTTCATTTTCTTAAATATAAAGATACTACCTCAGGGTTTGGAAATCCCTGAGCTCTAAACTGCTGGAGGCTTGGACAATAGAATGGAAGAATACTGATATAAGCTTGCCCTACTCTGTTTTTCCCTAGACATGTGATACCAGCCCTTGCTAGAGATACCAGCCTAAATGGACTTTTAATCTGATTAAACACAGCCATTCTTACTTTTTTTTTTCCTTCCTGCATGTTCATAACTTCACTAGCACTCCGCCTTCTTTCTCACTTCTGAATTTAACCTAACAACTTGGACTAGATGTCTCTGGAGACTGAACTGGTAGACTCTCACCCAGTGACACACAGTAAAATCCCTCTTTCTTGGCAGGAAACGTGTCCCAGATGAAATTATGAGGGCAGAAAGTGGATTTGTAGACTTAGTTCTTATCTGTAAGGATCTGATTTATCCAGCAATCACTGCTTAAGTTTCTGTGGTTTTCATTAGATGATGGACAGCTCCACATTAAATCCATAGTTTTGCTCATTACAATTTGTCTGAGGATTTGGCAGTTTGTGCAAGTTTATATACTCAATGATACTACAAGCAGTTACCATTTTTACTTTGCTTGCATTGTCTTTTGATAGCCTGACATTTGCTGTCTTCAAATACACAAACTTGTCTTGCCACTGTGCTACTTCAGCTTATTCCAGTGAAAATGAATTTTGATACTTGTAATACACTTGAAAAGTGATTTCTGTTTTACCTTCTCCTATGTATTATCTTTTCATAAGTATCACAGAACTCCTATTTTCCAAGCACTTATGAGTTGTTATTTTTGTATTCTTTGCATTACTTTTAGCTCAGTTTTGCTGTTCTTCTTCAGCCATTCATAATTTCACAGTTCAAGGACAGCCCCAAAGGAAAGCATATATTTCTGATTTCACATTAGCCAAATTCATACATGGAAAGTAGTGTAAACGAGAGGGGGAAAAAAAGTTCCATAAATTTTTCAGCTTGACAGTCAATATTTTATTTATTTCTGTAATACCATGTGACAATGGCACATGATTTGTTAGAGTATGAAACATTTCTGATCTCAGAATGAGGCATGTAATTCCTTTATGTTTACTGCTTCAGTAGTAGCACTGTTGTTATATGCAGTTGGCAATTTCTTATCAATCAAAACGTCTGTTTTGTTCTGTTTGGAGAGTCACATCGTTTTTGACAACAAATGCCAAACTCTGGGAAAGAGTTTTCAAAACTGGGCTGAAACTTGTAGTTGCATCTGTAAAAATAAATATTCCTGGAAGATGGTGGTTCTCCACCTGCCTTTCCTTTTTCTTTTCTTGCTTTGTTTTGTTGGTAAATTTTTATTTATTTTGAGGAATAGGTCACTGAAAAATTAAAAATATTCTTATCTCACCCCACTGTGAAATAGAATCATCAGTATTCTCTTAGGTCCCATGGGATATAAAAACTAATTTTTAGGAAGCTACCAAATTCCAGTTGCAGAGTTGGTTACTGCTGGGCCAGGGTGCTGTAAAGAATGGCACAAGAAGGCTCAAAACCTAAAGTTTAACTTATTCTCAAAATCTTAATACAAAAGTAATTACAGTATAATTAGTTAAATAAATTAATGGATGCTAATTATTATTACATCTAAAGTTGGGTTACAGCAAATTTTTTTATTAGAAATACAAACAAAGGAATGTTCAACTAATTGCACCTGAGAGAATTCATATAGCATATATGCGTTAATGGGCACTGATACTTCTCAGTGTCTTGAACAAGTATGATTGTATTGTTGGTATCACTTTTATATAAGCCACAACCTTAAATTAATAACATTCATATTTACTCACTTAGCTTTTTCCCTCAGTTTGTCATGAGTGAACAAGAACACAGAATTTTGAAAATTCAAAGTGTTTTAACACTAGACAAAACTTGATTCAAATATTGCAATTTCTTGTTTTTTCTTGCCTGTTGTACAGCAAGGAATTAGGTCAAAACACCAGAGCACATTTCTAACAAATGTCTTTAGTGGACTTGCACCACAATCCAGTGTGAAAAATAGGGCAGTTGTTTTGTTTGCTCTACCACATGCACATTTCTCTTGATTATTCCTTACATTTGTTGATTAAGATGCCATAACAGAGCACATGGTCAGGAGGTAATCAACAAATGGCGAATTTAGATAAATGTTGGTCTGACCTATTCAGTTATACCTATATTCAATAAAGTATACCAATGTTTAATCTCAGTATTTTGGATCAACCTTAAAAAAAATAACTTCATTATTTTGAAAACAATTGCACAAAGAGTGTGAGAAGCATCAGCTTGACTTATGAAGTATTTATTCCAAATACAAGATTAAAGTCACAACCCTTTGTGACTTTAAAATGATAAAGTATTTATCATTTTAAAAGGCCAGCATTATTATGAAAAGCATATATAGTTCAGCAGCAAATTTAGACCCCGATTAAAGATATTTAAGCATTCAGATACTGCAAAGTAATTTTTATTTTTCAGCAAGAGCTACATAAGTGTTTAAAACTATTCATGTGTTTAACCATCTTGTTGCATTGGAGCACACACCGTAAATTTGGAACACCAAATTTTGGGTTAGTAATAGTTTAGAATTTGTAGATCATTAGATGTTTTTAATCCTAAAGCCGTCTATCTAGCTTTTGACATGTCAAATAAAAAATAAATGGATTTAAAAATATATTTGTGACAGTCTCTAACACTATCAATCAGAAACTACGTATTTTGTCTCCAGGGTTATGATGCCATTTTGAGAAATGTCACAAAAAGAGTGGAACTGATCCACAAGATAATTTGAGTGCTACTCACTGGCTTCTTCTCTGTGCATATGAACATTCAGTGAGGGCAAGATTGAAAGATGCTTTGAATATTAGTATTTGTAGAAATGTCATTGGGGAAGTCATCTTCTGGGAATGGTACCCATAAAGAGCTGTTTCAGCAAAATTACAGAAAACAATAGCATCTCATTCACTCTTAAGGCAACTTTCATGAGGAGAAAGATGAAGAGAAGTATATAACTTTATCAGATGTCCTGAAAAATGGGACAATATTTTTATTTAAATTAACACTAGCGGTGATGGAGAATTGATGAAAAAATAGGAAAAGCAGGAAATACACATGCAAAAAATTTAATCTAGCTAGAGTCCTGAATTGCAAAGGTGAGAGATGTCATCTAGAAATCATAGGCATGGATAAAGGTGACTTATGAAGTCTCCAAGAAATCAGGTGATCTGTGACAGGAGATTTCAAGCTGATGTGATTGATTTAAAGATAATTGCAATGGTAGATTTAAAATTGATGTGACTGATTTAGAAATAATTAGGAGGATGGTCATAATCAATGGTCCTTATGACTGGTGTGATCAGAAGACCATAGCCATAAGCCTTAATTTTGCTTCTCCATTCATTTTGCATCAGGCTAAAGCCTATCTACAACTGAAGAATTTGCATTCTCATGATGGCTTCCAAACACTATCTGAATATAAATAAAGACTTATAATCAGCTACATTATATTACTTTCAAATGGTTTATTTTGCATTCAGTTACAGGGCAAAGTCAGTTTTTACCTGTGCACACACCTAATGTTGCTTCAAATGGAATTTCTACCTTGATTGCAAAATCAGGCTTTTCACAACTTACAGGAAAATCATTAAAAACCTGAAACAATATTTTCACCCAAATATCTAGGTTGAAAGAGCTGTGATACAGCGTTATTCACAATACAGCTATTGAAAAAGTTCTTATTGGCTTCAGTCTCTGTGCGAATTTTTGCAGTACACACAAACCCTTCTTTTCCACACCATGCCTAAAAAGGTGACTTTAAAATAACTTAGACTAATTGTCATAGTTTGACCCCAGCTGGCAACTAAGCCCCATACAGCCACTTGCTCGCTTCTCCCTCGTGGGATAAGGAAGAGAATCAGAAGTGTAAAAGTGAGAAAACTCATGAGTTGAGATAAAGACAGTTTAATAGCTAAAGCAAAAGCCGCATGAGCAGGCAAAGCAGAACAAGGAATTCATTCACTGCTTCCCATCACAGGCAGGTGTTCAGCCATCCCCAAGAAAGCAGGGCTCCATCTCATGTTATGGTCACTTCAGAAGACAAATGCCATCACTCCAAATGTCTCCCTCTTCCTTATTCTTTCTTCATGCTGAGCATGAGATCATATGGTATGGAATATCCCTTAGATCAGTTGGAGTCAGCTGTCCAAGTTGTGTTTCCCCCCAGCTTCTTGTGCACCCCCAACTTGCTGGTGGGAGAAGCAGGAAAAGTCTTAGCTTTGTGTAAGCACTGCTCAGAAATAACTAAAACATCCCTGAATTACCAGCACTCCCCAGCACAAATCCAAAACACAGCCCCAAACTGGTTACTGTGAAGTAAGTAACTTCTACCCCAACCAAAACCAGCACACTAATCTAAATTCCAGTAACTTCAGTCTCTTGTGTTTTCTGATTCTGTGTACTACCATAGCAACAAGTAGTTCTTGAGGCAGAGGAGGCAGTTTTATGAGGCAGAAAAATGATTTAATTCAAGCAGTAGTGTACATACAAGTGTCTGGCAGTAAGTACATTTGTGCCAATAACCACACACATTATCTCCCCAACAGTTACTCTTCATTACTAGCTGAACAGAAACACTGCAGTTGATATTTTGCTTTCCCACCTTTCTGTAAATGTTTTCAAAATGATACTACTATGCAGTGTACTACCTCTGCTGCTGACTGCCCTCAGCAGCCACAAGCCACAATAGAGCAGTCACAGGATTAGAAGAGGACCATGTGTTAGATCTTTTCTCTAGTACATCTACCAACAGCGTGGTGGAGACGTGGGTGTGTTGTACTCCTATGATGTGTGCTGTGTGAGATTACTCCCTGCTGCTCCACTACTAACATCATCAAGAGAAACCACAGGAGTGTAATGCATAGCAAAGCAGATAGTAATGCAGCACTGCAATATGGCTCACAGTTATGACAGTGATTCACTTTCTGTCTTAAAGGTGATATTATTTGTGTCAACAGCAATGAAATCAAGCAAATATGCATGAAGAAAACATACAAAATCATCACTCTAGCAGTCAGAAACTCTACTCTTTCAGCCTCACTGTGTCTTGTTCTGGCTGTGTTGTAATGCAGAAGTGGCCACCTGACAAATCAAAGCAGCCACAGTAGTGTTAGGTTCTTTTTACCAGAAAAAGATGTTGTACAATTCAAGGCACTTGTGCCTGATTCAGTTCTGCCAAGCTCCTTCCCCAATCTCTTCCATAGTAAGAATGAATGGAGAAGGAGATAACCGACCTCCTTATAACACTAAAATTTTCTAATGCAAAGGAATTCCCTGTCCACTTCTTTGGAGAACCAGTGTCTCTGTCAGACTGGCATCTTTCCCATTAAAGCTCTTGGAGACTGGGAGAGACAGAGATCAATGTCCATTGCTTAGCTACTTCAGCTGATGGTGGGTAATATAATTACACAAATTAAAAAAAAAATACATTCACTATACTATGTAATAGTCATAACAGTGAAAAAATTGTGGATGGAACTGTGCAACAAGAAATTTTTATCCTTTCCAAATGTTTCAACATTTGAAAGCGTAAAGGTTTCAAAAATCTTCCTATTGTTCAGCAGGTCAGCTGTAAGGTTTTGTAACATGGCCAAAACATTTTCCTTGTATGGCAAAATGTGGAATATAAGCCTAAAATAATTTCTTTAGTCATTGCCAAAAAGTTGGCTGAATTTCTTTTGCATCCTGGGCCAGGGCCAGCAAAACTGTCACATTCTAATGAGGATAAAAAGAAAATTATTTCTTCAAAATTGACCTTTATATTCAGGAAAGTCAAAAGCATTTTCCTTGAAATGTTTTATCTAGCTCTTGTTTGCAGCACTATATTTTTGTTTATAAAATATGATTTTAAAAAGTATGATAGTATTGTCTTTATATTAGTAGGTTTGAGTTTTAATTCTCTAGGCTTGTCAAGGGGGCTGATTTAGTTTTTCATTTCCTACAGTTCTGTGTGAGTGAGTCTCATTAAATGGAATAGCTGCTCTGCATGCAAATCAGAAAAAAACAGGTCTGTTACTTTTGGTGGACTGTTGTAGCTTAGCATAAGTTGAATACACAGCCAGGTTTGCTAAGCACTGTTGTCTGTGCATGGAGTGCAAATGTTCATTTTGCATATCTTTTTAAAATGTTTTAAAACAACTCTTATCTTGGCATCTCGGATCTTGGCCAACTCTTCAGTAACATCAGGAAATATTATTGGGCAGAATAATTTTTGTTTCCTTTCAGAGTTTTGGTATTCCTTAAAAGTGAGATTTTGTTGAACCAAACCAGCTACATACCACTGAGAATATGCAAGTACTGGGGAGGTGGGGTGTGTTTGTGTGTCTGTGTGTGTGTGTGTCTCTGTGCTTCCCCAGAACTTGACCTGAAAGAGGATGTCAGATACAAAAACAGTGGAGCAGATAAGATGGCCACAATAAATCATTTCTATCCCAAAGCTAGACAGGTTGTAAGAGCTTTTGCTCTTACAGTGAAAAGGGATATCAGTCTCCTAACCTGATCAGAGGTAAGGCTTGCTGTTTGCTCAGTGTGCCACCACATTCCTTGTGTGCATGTTCCTGAGATGAAAAGGTACACGCATACATCTGTAGCTTCTGTGTGCTCAAAGTACTCCCCTTTGAAGTTCTGAGAAGTGTCAATGTCCTAAGAGGTCTGAGGGATACATAGTTTTGCTTAATTTTATAGAACTGCTTTTAGAGGTTATATCAAATAAAATTAAAAAAAAAAAATCCAACAAACAAGTAGAAGAAATATGAAATATCTTGAGATTATTTTCTCTTGTGATATTGCCTCTCCCAAAACTACAGTGATCAAGTTTCCTCCACTCTGCAAGTGAAGCATGAATTTTCTTTTACTTTTGTTCAAATAATTTCGGGAGGCCTTTATGATTATAATACAACATGACTGATCTGTGTGACAGCTCCTGAAACCTTGAGATTCAATGGGACTTTCTTTGTTGTAATATTCAGGGTACTATTTTATGATCCTGCACTCAACAAACCATCAATCATTGGGAGTAATATATAATTACATATTGCTTAAGAGGAAGAACTGATTTTTAACCTCAAGGTAGCATAAAACACTTTAAAGTAATTGCTAAGGGTATGACATTTTAAATAGAGATGCTGTCTCAGATGCAAGGAGTTCAACTGCTGAATAAGTAAACTATTATCATAAAAAAAATAAAGCAAAAACAAAACTACATTAACACTTAAACTCACCAAAGAATATATTTAATACCCTACAAGCAAAGTCCATGAGGTGAACAAAACGAAGAAAAAGTGATTTTATCACTTTCCCATAGGAACAAGGATAAGTTTGGAAGTTGACATTGCACTAATTGTATATTGTAGATGACACAAGTCTTTCTGTCACTCTAGTGATGAAAATGAGACATGAATTTTTCTAGCAAAATGACTGTGTGAAATTGGGATGTGTTTTTTACATAGCTGTGTGTTTCCAGCTCTAATGCTGTCCTTGATCCTGCCATAGGAGGCAATATGTTATGGGCCAGAGCTGAGGAGTTTGAAGAGAAAACAGTGAACGGTATCCCACCTCCCCTGTGGCAATGTTAGTGCCCACAGAAGTCTATTATAAGTCAGAAAAGTTCAAACAAGCCCCAAGGGTGTTAAAATAAGATGTTTAAGGATGTTTTCCTCAGACCTGGAGCTGGCTATTGAAAGAGTAATCGTGCTTACATCACCTTCAGTCTAAACAAAGTGTTGAAAAGCGAAGAAAGATTATCCAAGTTTGATTTTGCAGGATGAAGAACCATGTGAGGTAGAATACAAGTTTTTGTGAGGCACTTCGACTTGGTCATTTTGGGTACCATTTGTCTCAATTTGAAGTGGCCAAAGTGCAGGCATTGATCAGCTGACGCTCATTCCACAGCCTGTAGAGAGAGCAAGGCCCACAGTGAGGGTGCTATTTTTTTGAACAATGCAGATCTCTGTGCTAGGGTGAGATTAAGTGTTCTCTGGACACCACTGACTGGGTCTTAGTGCCTCAGAGGGGTCTTGGGTGGCTTGATATAATGCAGAGAACTGCAATCCAGACATCTTCATTAATAAGATGAATGGCACTCTTGACGTCTGGTTATCATATAGGTGGAGAGAGAGAGAGAGACTCGAACAATCTCTGATTTACTCCAAGACATCTTTGCCATTGTATTTTGCTGTTTTATTCAATAGCCCTATCTTTTTCCTCCTTGGAGAAGGCTAATTTACTCCACTCTGGTTCACTGAGTGCAAGTCTCTGGCCCTTTGCTTTGCTCTCACTGTGCTGTGCTTGTCTTTCAGCCTCTCATGCTCCCCAGGGCCATATTTCCAGCTGTTGAAGTTCTGGACTCAGTCATTTTTGTCTTTATTTTTCACCCTCCCATAGCACAGACCTACCATGTCAGTGGAGTAAAAATCCATTTCTGCAATGCGCTAACCCTATAACATACAACCTGTTGCACTAGCAGGTATGATTATGTGCTCAGAATAAACTTGCACTTTCAATCTCTGTCTTCCAGGAATAACAACATTAAGATCTACAAAAATTTATCGCCTAGCAGTTATGCTCTGTTCTCATTGTCTTTAAGCCACAACCTACAAAAAGAAATGCGAATGTGGATGAACCTCCTAATTCATACACAGCAAGCCTAGCCTTGAAAGCCTGAATACCAAAGGGTACAGTTTTAGAGAGGCACAATTATTCAACTGGTGCTGAGCTGTGCTGAAGAAGTCATCCTAATGTTCAATACAACATACCATTAAGGGCAGGAGACAAGGCATCTTGCAAGCTGTATGCTATGTGCTTTCTTTCTAATCTTTTGCCTTTCTTCATAAACTAGGAAAAGATGCAAACTACCCAATCTTTAATCTGAAAAAAAAAAAAAATTAAATTCATTGTAAATTTTTCCATTTTATGAAGTCATATTTTGTTTGTGTTCTTTTGACTTATTGGAGCAGTCCATGACAGAAAGTAAAAAAAAAAATAATTATACCATACCTGTTAATACCCAGCCCCGTAAGATCTGTAACCACTTATGTGCAACATTTTATTGAATGTTAAAAGTGGTAGGTTTCTAGGATTCCTTGCTTTCATTTCTCTTTCTTCTTCCCTTTCCTGTCTCAGTCCTACTTCTACTTGAATTATAGTGGCTGAGGGATATAGCCTTATAAGAAGGTAGTAGTGATAAAGTAAGAATTGTGAACTGTGTTTGAAGGCTATAAAAAACACAGCCAAACTATTCTTCCTGACTGAAAGCAAGTATAAGTTTATCATCTTTTCTTTCATAGGGAGGAATTTGTAAACTATTCATCTTTTTCATCAGACAAACCCACATGATGTCAACAGAAACAAAATTAAAAGGCATTGTCCTCTCTTTAGTAATCAAGTCACTGAATAATTCAGATATATAATTTTCAAAAATGAAGTCACTCAAACTATTCACCTGCCTGCAGCCTTTATTTCTGCTAATCTGGGAAGTGGGGCTGCATATCTAAGTTAAAAAAAGTGACATCTATTTTGTTGTTATAGGTCAGAGAAAACTTTAAGAAAAGCGTGAACACAGAAGTGTGCCGAAGTTCTTTGCATTTTAATGAATTATTTTTTTCCCGCTGAACATTTGTTTTCAAACTTACAGCTTCTTTAAACAATGTGAAAAGCCCTACTATTTTTCTGAAAACTCCACATCTGTTTACACCCAGATAGTTTCACTTCTTTCCATTTTTGCCTAAGAGAATCTTTCCTTCTTTTCCTTCTTTTTCTGCCCTATCCTTCTTTTTCTGCCTTTTTTAATAAAAATGTTATAGTAAAGAACTAAAAACCTCCTTTAGTCCAAAATTATATTTTAATGACATATCTAAAAAAATAATACTTTAACTTTTTTTTTTTTCCCTTGTAGATTGCCTATCAGAAAACTTGAAGGAAAACTGAGAGCTTTTTGATGATATGAAAACTCTCTCCAAAATGGAATAAAGCACCTCCAATGTTTACTAAAAATACCCTATGACTGGAAGATTTAACCATCTTCCACTGATGAGCTCTAAATTGGTTCTTGCTCACTATACTTGGAGATGGCAGTCAGGTCTCACTGCTTTAAGTAGAGCTCTCTAAGAGGTGGTTTATTGCATGAAGAATATGTCCAAGCAGAATTGAAGTTTTGATACTGACCCATGATATTTCCCTGAAGGACTATAACAGAGGCTGAGAGCTGTGTATGTGTAAAATGGAAAAGAAGTGGCCTAGGACAATCTGTCCAAGAAAAAAAAAAAAAAAAAGACTATTTCTCAGTGTAATTAAGTGTATATGAAATTTTATTGTGGAAAGAGAAGAATTCCATGCAAATACTTCACAATTACTCTTTGTCCTGTCCCACTCTGCGGGTGCAGCAGGAGATGATCTTTTACAATACTTTGCACAGTTCACAGCAAAAACCACAGGCTCTCCAGAGGTTTAAAAATGAAACAACAATTAATTTTATTCTAAACTTCCTTAAAAGTGTGCCATGATGAACAGAAGTCTAGGCAGATTCTTATTCTTACACAGTAGGAGAAGTAAAGGAGAAAGGAAAGAAGAAGGAAAGAAAACAGAGAAATAGGCTCACCACTCTGTGAATCTAGCAATGTCTTCTCAGTCATGGAGATCTTTCAGTTTTAATCCTTTTAATTGTAGTCCCTGGAGTCTTTGTGGCCAGTGAGTCCACCGAGGTCCAGGGTGTAGGGATGCATCACACTACTGAAAGAGCTTTTTATAGGGTCAGGCTCTCTTGGAGTCCTCCCACGGGTGAGACCTTCTTAGGGGTACCAGATAAACCCCCAGAGGCACTTCAGAAGTCCTGGCAGGTGCCGCAGTGTCTGTGTCACTGTCTCCAGGCAGGTTGTTGCCTCAGGACAGACAACTCAGGGAGCCACCCCGAACCTTCGTGGAGCAGGATCCCTGCTCTGTCTCCATGATGTTCGCCCAAGGGATAACAAGCTGTCAGTTCCTTCTATCATTTGTTTCGAGAAAAAAACAATAAGGGTCTCTTGACCATCATATTCCTACAGAGATTTCTGAGGTTGGAAAGGGACTTTGAAGCTGATGAGAACAGGTAGAGAAAAAGAAATGAAAAAAAAACAAGCAGTGAATATCAAGGATAAAAGGGAGGAAGACAGGATGAATGTTTGGAAGTGAGTAACAGTTTTTCATTGAGTAAGAAGAGGCCAATATTTTACAAGCAAGGTGGAGACTGGTGAGGAACAGAGGGTAAGCAGGGGTTTATAATATCTTTCTTGTAGCCTGGAGAACCACCTATTTACTCTGCATCAAACACATGCTGTCTACAAGCTGCTGTATTTTTAGCCATCATACATTACCAGGCTGTAGATTCGGCCTTATAGAGGAAGCCCTCCCCATGCAATCACAGAAATAATCATTCCAGGCAGACAAAGATTCACTCCCACCCACTCTGCAGGAACAACAGTGGCATACCTGCATGCACAACATAGCAGTGGCTCACCAAAGGCTCATGTCACTGTCACCCACACCAATGGTGCCATGGACAAGACAGCAGAGTTACACCAGAGCCCCATCAGCTACAGAGGATGCAGTGATAAGTTCCTCAAATTTGACATTACCGAGTCCTAGTTGATGGTTTACTGGTCCAAATACCAGCTGAAACTGAGCCCCTGGGAGCCCTGGCTGTTGCTCACTGGTGAACCATTCCTGCAGCTCCTACTTCTCCCTGGCCACAGAAAGGACTCTGTGTCAGTTACATGAAGATTTCAGACTGTGGGACTACCTTATAAATTTTTAGTAGGGTGAAGGAAGCAGTAAAAATAGCAAAAGCATCCCTCCAATATCCTACACTTTATCTAATTTAGCAGTTCCTGTGCACACATCCGACATATTCTGTAAGTGCTAACAAGCACTTAAATACACCACAAAACAGACAATAAACATTAACACAGTCCTGTTTGTAGTTACTGTGCAATATAACATAAAACTAGAATTAATTCTGCCACAGTTACATTTTTCTTTAAAGATTGGTTAGTGGTAAAAAAAAAAAGCCACAACAGTGTTTTGGTTTTTTTTGCTGATATAACAATTACAGCCAGATGAAAAGTTTTGTTTTTCCTCTCCTTCAATTAAAACAAAAGGGAATCTGAAAAAAAAAAAAACAAAAAACAAAACCCAAAACAAAACAGAAAACAACCGATAAATCATCACTCTCTCTGAGATTAAAGTAACACTCAGATGACAAAGGCAAAACCACTTCAAATTTATTTACCAGAGAAGATGCTGTAAGGCTATCACTGCAACCAAGGGAAAAAGAAGCAACGAATATTTAAATAAGTCAGTCTGGCACATTACTTCACCTGTAAGAATGTTACTATGATTATATTAGAGATTGCTTGATTCCTCCCTTATGTCAAAGGTCAACCCAAGGAAAGTTTTCTTCCTGCTTCAAGCTAAATACGTTTTAATGGCTTGCCTGATGTGTCAACCTAAATGGCTCTCTGCTTTCAGTACAGAAAAAAAAAGACAGTCTTCAGTATTTCATTATTATAGAAAGGTATTTCAGAATGCCAGCAGTTAACTAGGAAGAAAGCAGCAGGGCATCAGGGAAGACTTGTTGCAATGCATGCAAGGCAAACATACAAAAAGAAACTCTATAAGAAGACAATGAAGAGCAACGATGAATTCAGAAGTAATCTTCTAAGAGCAGTTAAGAAAACATTAATACAGGAATTACAAGCTGAAACACTACAATTCAAGAAAGGGAAGTGTAATTTGCATTGCATGAGAAAAAGAAATATTATTTTACCCAGGCACATAATTCATAATACTGCGTTTTCTTTCCTATCAAAGATTGATTCTCTCATCACTCAGAGGGGAATTATATTTAAAAAATTATCTCCATACCTACTCAATCATGTCTTTTGGCAAAAACTTTTGACTGACAGACCCAAAGTCAAATGCCTGGCTACACTGGAGTTAATTAAATGTATTCACTGTTTATAACAACTTTATTATTCCATTTACCTTTTTATCACAGGAAAAAAAAAAATCATCTTTGCCTAGTAGATTATTTTGTTCTGTACAAAATGAGACAGAACTCAAAGGACAGAGCAAGCAAGACAGAATTGTAATCTTTAAAGTGCTGTGTGATATAGAAACCATCTTATGCTAAATCATATTTCAACATCAGAAATCTATTTTATAGATTTGTGTGTTAGCATATATTTCTGCAGAAATCAGTAAATACCAAGTACTCAGCACTTCTTAGTAGATGCTCAGCAGATTTGACAATTAACCCCCTTATTCTCATATCACAAGAGGATAGCACAAGCCCAGGTCACTTTGGAAAGCATTAGACATCATAGTTGAATCCCAAGTTGCTGGGACTTGCACTGTTCAAGGTAGCTATTGGTATTGGTTTGGATATTTTTTTCTGACGATTACAGAGTTTTTATTATGAGTGCCATCTTCAGAACTGTATTTTGAAACTGTGGACTATTTTTTTCTCCACACAGAGTCATAGTAAGCTATTGATCCACAAAGGAGATGAATGCAGTGATTTACTTGTGATCCACCTGTTCAGCACCTGTGATCAAACCCAAGGTGTTCCTGACATTATTTTAGTCTGATGCAAGAGTTAGTTGGGCATACCCATACACCTTCACTGCTTTCCATCAGACTGACTATAGGAGGAAGTTCTGGGGCTAGTTGTAGGAAAGAATGCTCCCTGGAGTGGAGACTTTTGTGAGTGACCCCCATACTCACATATGTGAGGAAAAAATGGTTTCTACCAAAAATATGTCCCTCTTTTGAGACATAAATATGTGTCAGTTCTCTATTAAAAATGTTTTTTTTCCTGGAGTGTGTACAGGGCTTTTGGTGCTACATTTGAGGGCTATGGAGCTGCACTTTCAGCCACTGGCAGTGAGAACCAGTTGGGTACTTTATTTGGTATATCTCTATGGTGGTATAAACGTGTCTGTGTATGTCTGGCTGAACAGAGCACTGCCATCATTCCCTGAACGCTCCTTTGGAGAAGCAGATCATTCTTTCTTCTTCCTTTGGCCAGCCACAGTGTCACCCTTGCTTACAGCATATTGCATCCATTTGCACAAAGAAAGCAGCGTAGACAGAGGCCACACATGCAGGCCATCTTCCATAATGATATGTCTCTGCACTATTCTCTGGTGAGGGCTCGTGAGATTCTAGCTCACCCAGTTTCTTATTCAATACCTGAAAAACTATAAGTTGCTTTATTCCCCTCAGTCAGTGACCTGGAAACTCTACAGCTGCATTTACATGGTGAAGGGGAAGTAGTAATTTGCGATTGAGGAATGATCTGGCATGGAACGCTAGACAGTGCAGGTGCAGGAGGGCCTAAACTGGCTGGAAGCAGAGAGACCAGGGACAGGATGACTCCCTGCAAGGCAGTGAAGTTTGCCTTGGAGGTAGGTAACAACCTTAGTATTGTCTTGTAAGCATCCTGGAATGGGAGCACTCAGGGTCAAAGCTCAGAGGACACCTGTGGGCAGAGCTAGGTTGGGGGATGTGCCCATGGTCACGTGCAGCCTCTCTCAGAATCAGTGCTAGTGTAAGTTTATGTAAGGAATCAGTCCATGACACACCTTTGCAGGCTTCTTGTAGAAGCCTATGACCTGTGGTCGTAGGATTCTGTCCCGTGCATTGTTCATTAATATTTTTTTATGCATTCAAGCACAAAAATTTATTTCACCTCAAAAGGTACATTACAAATTCCTTGGCAATGTAGTCCAGCGTTTTCCCATGGTGGTCCAAAGCATGACATTTCCAGCACAACCTCAATGACTTTTCCTCTTCCAGGTACCCAATATTGCACCTTCCACGTACCTCCCCCACCAGCACCTGCTTGTAACTATCAAGAGTTTGCATTCCTTGTGCTGCACCACTGATGCAAGCAGGCAGCCAGTCCCTGCTCATACTCCCTCCCTTGACTTCACTGGGGGATGTCCAGACCTTGCTGGTCTTCTCTCTGTAATTATGAGTCACATTCATATTTATTAACGCTTAAAAAGAAGGAGAAAAGGTGAATATGATGGCAACTCCTTGAAACCTGTTTCTAACATCATACTTTCCATTTATGATGGCAAGCTAATGAAACAAATCACAATAAAAAAATCCAGAACATCCAGATTGCCACAAAGACCATAGAAAGAAATAATTTTAGAAAGTATGCAAAAAAGTGTATCTGTGAAACTAGCCTGGTAATATTATCTCTATTATAAGAGCAGCTTCATTTTGTTCAATCAGAAGATTGAACAGATACAGAACAGATACAACCAAGAACTGTATTCTGTCATTGTAATGCTTTGCATCACAGGTAGTCTGATTGATTGTGCTGGCTATTAATAGCTGGCTTTTTTTTTTTTTTTTTCCAGGATGTAATAGAGTAGGTTGAAGCAAAAATTACACTTTATATTTTATTATTTTTTGATTTCTTGGAGAAGCTAGGAAACAAAGCATAAAATGGTATATATCCCAAGCATGAAATTTAAATAAAATATGTAAATATAACACAAAACTGTAGCAGTCATTTCCTTCACTCACAAGGCAAAAATATTTTAATGAGTGAAAGTATTTCAATCACAACACAAAAGAGCTTTCAAAAGCTGTTTCTTCCTTGAATATATTACTTTAGAGAATATGTAACAATTAGGAAAAGTACTTCTGGGAAAAGGAAAAAAAAAAACCAGAAAAAAAAACCAAAAAACAGAACCCAGACCTGAATCTGCAAAGTTCATCCCATCAAAAGTCATGCAGTCTCCAAAACAGCTGAAATAAGAAAAGCTGCAAAAGTAACAAGCAAATGATTCATACCCATGGGAATGAGAGTTTGCCAGTTGATTGGGGGGGGTCATCTTTTTTTTTTTTGTAAAGGTGCAAGTGGGAATTGCAGGCAGCACTTTACACTTCTGTTCCAGCTCTGCTATAGACCTTCCCGAGATACTGAGGCAATCTTTTAAGAGTGCAGTTAGTCAGCATGTATTTTCTGGTCAACTACAAAAATGTTTGCAGAACTAGCTACCTCTGCCAACATGGTGCAACTGAAAAATGGACTTTATTTTGTCTGAAGCAAAGGTATTGGGGATGTTTGAGATGAAAAGGAAATGTTGAAAACTTTTAGTTTTCTGAAGGTGAAGTTGCTTTTTTATTTAATCTTTGGCTGCAGAAAGTAGCTAATAATTCACCAGACATTTCAACAAAACTAAAACAAAGAAAAATCTTTGAGATTTTTGCTGAGCTTTAAGAGGGACTGCAAATGTGTTAAAATAAGAACTTCACCCCTCACCCCTGAGGATGAAACAAGCTATGCAGTATGTCCTGAAGCACAGAAAGTCTATTCCTTACTGTAGGGAATTTATAATCTAAGACCAGAGACTACGAATTACAACTTTATTATTTTATGTGGTTTTTGTTGTTTCTCTCAATCCGAGGGGCCCTGGCTGAAGACCAAGGTCTCAGTTTTCCTTGACACTGTGTAAACACAGCAAAGTTGTGATGGGCATAATTCAGCTCAGTTTAACTGCACTAGTTGTTGAAAACATGTCTATTTCCAGACTCTGTTCATAGCATTCCTGTTGGCTATGGCATGGGTATCATCATGCCAAGACATCTCTGAAATGTACAATCCATTCCCCTTTGAATCCCAGGGCTCCTTGCACACCCTGTGCAGGTGAGGCAGTAACTTTAGCTGCCACAGCCAGCAGCAACATTTGCAGGCACTCTCACAGCACACCACTGCCCCTTAATGCCAACTAAATACTTCAGAGACAAGGTGGAAGTGGGTGGCAGGTCACTTTAACCACAGATACATGCAATGGTGTTCATGTGTTAATGCTAACAACCACAATCAGCTGGTACTGGATATTTCTCAGGCATCCAGAAGATGTGTAGGAAGAATTTTAGAGAGGGATTTGAAGACAGTGTAAACTATTTTACTTCTCCCTAAACATACTCTAGGAATGTCAAAAATCATTCAATGTGTCATGTTTGCAAATATTCCTGTGGTTTTACCAGCCTTCTTTCACTAACAGAGGTTGTCACAGACACACAGGAGTGGAAATCAGCCACTTGACTCTCTAGGAGCATACACACGTTTCATCCAGGTTGGTAGAAAACAAGTCAGTAACAAGACTTATTTCTGATTTATCATTTGCTTAGTGGTTTTCCTCTGACCATGTCGTAAGTCTGACCAAACATCAGGGAGAAATGCACCCATCATGCTGGAGTATTAGCACAAGATCAAATCCTGCTCCAACATTCCTGAAGTCCACAAGAGTTTTAAATTGTGAGGGGTTTTTATTCTACAGTGATGTCCATTTCACCTGGGCAATCTACTTGAGTCCTGGCAGAGTGACGACCACCCTCCCCAACCCTGGAATTGAAACTGCATGCACCACTTTCGTTCACCATCTGCACATAGCATATTTCAGCCTGACGGGAGCAGCATCCTGAATATTAATGTACAGGCTAACATGGCTATCCCCTACAAATAAGAATACCATTTTATTAGGATTATTAATTAGATGGCAAGAGTAGGTGACATGCAGATCTGGTTTATGTGTGGGTTCTGCATAAGCAGGAATGAATCTGTAACTGGCGTCACTGGATGCTGGAAGTTCCTACAGGGTAGCTGTTACTTTAGCCTGTGGGACACATTGGCTGTTGGCTTACAATATTGTTAGAAGCTTTTTTTGGGATTTTTCAGAAGGCATTTCAAACTTCTTATAACTCTGGGAAAGGACAGTCAGAAAAAAAAAAATAGGAAGGCTAAAACACCTTTAAGTGATGAAAAATTTCTTTTCCAAAGGAGAGTTTTTCATTTCTTTCTCCAAATAATTTATAATGTATTTCTCCCTGCCTGGGTTCTGCTGATCTTTAGTTGTCCAACTTTCCCATCTTTCACTAAGCTTAGACATCTCTCTTACCTACCATTAATACTTGGAAGGCTGAAGCAGTGTGTGTATTCATCTAGAGCTATTTCACTCCCACTCTTTTACAACTAGCATCCATCTGCTTCTTCTCTGACTTCATAAAGCCCAGCCCTTTGCCTTTTCAAGTAACTGTGTTAACTGGCCTGCTGTTTTTCATTTCCAGCTTCTTCACTGAAGTGCCTGGGTCTGTCATGTCATGTAATACTTTTTGTGAATATACACAAAGTAAATATAATAAATAGGGGAATAAGTAGTCCAAAGCACATTAGTGATTAAAGATAGACATATTTTTGGCAATCCAAGAGGTAACATTTAATCCATAATAAAATGCCAGTGGTTTAAGATTACATTTTTTTTTCCCCAAGTTTTAATTTTTGCTTATTAAAGAAAATTTGCATTCCAAATGGCTCATTTTAAAACCACATTTAAGGAGTACTATACTCTTTTGTAGGGTGAGTTAGTACATCTTCTAACCAACTTCACCAATGTAACTATTCCCCAAATTTCCTCCCCACCCAGAAAACTGTCCTTGCTTTTATTGAACTGATTTTCCTCCCCACAAAAGAAAAATAATGTATCTTGCTCTACAAGAAAGTAGTTTGACTCAAATTCTGTGTAACAATTGATGCTTTTTTTACAAATTAATGAATTAATGATAAATGAATAGAATAATGAATAATTTCCATCTTTATCCTGCATGGTTCTATACATAGAGTTACACAGGCTGTGACAAAAAGAAGCTAATGCAGAAAGCCCTGCTTTGTACTTATCTCAGATAATTCATGGCTTGATTCTAGAAGCCATATTCCTCTTATCTTTTTCTTGAAAATAATGTTTCAGATTCTTGGCCTTTGTTGTTCCATGGGCCTAAGGATTTCTTTATTCCTTCTATGCAGGCATGAAATGACATTTCCTTTAATAAGCAAGATTATAAACTGGATTTTTTTTTGTTTGTTTTGTTTTGACAAGAAACAAAGCATCCTGTTTCAATTTTAATCTTCCTTTTGCCCATGGGTGATTAAGCTCTTTTCAGAAGTTTGTTTGTTAAGCACATATTTAGCTAATTTAGAAATGACTGGTAGAAATTAATTATATTAACATATCATATATTATTTACCAGAGACATCTATTATCCTATTAATATGTATTTCCTAAACACAAATTGTTTCCTCAATAATAGAAATTCTCTGGACAAACTGTAGATAGCATTCGTTTCTCTTCTGAGGATCTCAAATTGTCTTTTGCGTGTAGAGGCATATGAAATCTGTTAAAACAGTTTGAAACATGCTTATTACTGAGAATGCGTAGTTCATTTTTCATTTGATTCAGCTGTTGAAAAACATTATTTTTTTCTTCAAAAATAAACAAATATGTTTATAGTATGATGAGAACGTGTCAGGTTCCACTTGCTCCTATCTTCTCTGACAGGAAAGGAGACATCAAGTTTGATTCCTCATACATGTCAAGCACTTATTTGACTGTGGTGATTTTTCTTAACACAGCAAGAGTTTTCTCTGTGTTTAGTCGCTGAGATTCAACTAATTGAGTTGTTTACAGGAAAAGTTAGCTACTCAAAAAATGTTAAAAGAGATTGTGACTAAACTGACTTGAGAATAATAAATCAGGTGGATGTATCCTGTGATATTTTCATTGACTTCTTTCTATCCCACCCTTTTGCTTTTTTAATGTATTATTATAATTATCATTATTATTTCTTATATTAGGAAATAACCCAACTACCAGATGTTCATGAGGCCACGAGAAAACAACATAATTTTTTAAAAAATTGTCTCTTTAGTCATACTACTGGATGAATACTTTATATACATAAAGTATTAAATTTAACAGATAAATAAAACTATATGTTTTCCAAATAATTTTCAATAAACATTGTCATTATCTAAATCCTCCAGATTTAGATATACATAAATATTATTTATGTATATTTATGCACATATATGTATATACACTTATCTATTCTGTATATATATTTATGTATAGTATGTATATTTATTTATATTATTATGTATATTATTTAGATATACATAAATATATTTTTTTTTCTGGCATCTGAATGTTTCATCGAATACTACTTTTTCTGTATTCTAATGAGGTATGAAAACTGCATCAGATGAGGATTTAGAAACTCTCCATGACCCTAATCTACCTAAATTATAATTCTGAATTTTTTCCTCTAGATCTTTAGGTCAAACTCTTGACAGCAACAAAGAAACTGGCTTTTTAGGTACTGTACAAGGCATTTAAAAATCACCTTTAATGTCCCATGGAAAGAATACTGGATAGGCCATGACACACAGACCTGCTAGAAGTCTCCATCTTGGTTTAAAATTAAAACTACACACAACAGAAAAAAATAGATTGTTGGATAAAGTATTCAATTTTAGATGGAAAACATCTGATTTTAATCTTTATCAGAATTATTCACTTACTTAGGCGAAAATTTTTCAAGTAAACTGTGAATTACTACGATGCTCTTTGAAAATATGTCCTCTTTTCCTCACCAACTGTACACTGATGTATTTATCCAACTGTGAATAGTCACTCCAGGTGACAGCATACTTCCAAGTTTCTCTTGGAGTATTTTCAGTGTTACTGGCCAGATAAACAGGGATCGTTGGAAGGAAAAATAGAAAACTTTTGAATGGAGGACAGAGGCTTTATATAAATAAAAAAAGAAAGGTGTGTTATATAAATTTGGTATTTGGGTGCCTTGCACACAGACATGAGCTGACAACTGGCCACAGAGTAAACAGATGCCCTGGTTTCAGCTGGGATAGAGTTAATTTTCTTCCCAGAGGCTGAACCGTGCTGTGTTTTAGCTTTAGTCTGAGAACAATGCTGAAAACACATTGCCGATGTTTTAGTTGTTGCTAAGTAGCACTTGCCCTGACCAAGGACTTTTCATGCTCTGCAAGTGAGGAAGGGTACAAGAAGCTGGGAGAGGGAGTTATCAAGCAGCTGTATAGTACTTAGTTGCCAACTTGGGTTAAACCACAACAGCTGATCAAATTTAAGTCACCTCTGACTGGCACCTGATCTTTATAAATTGTGCTTTCATCTTAGACCAAGTCTGTGTCCATCCAGTTCAGAATGTGGGCAGATTAAGTTTATATTCACCTGCAAAGGAGCAGTGAGCTAGAGGAATTAAGAGAACACAGTTGCAAAGAAGGTAAGGAGTAAACAGCAATGATATTGGATTTGCTATAGGTATATCTGGCAGATTACTCACTGTATAGTACTGCATCTATTAAATAATCTCTCTGGGTAAGGTTGCCAAAGTTAACACTCCGAAGGGATGAATTGCGAGCTGGATTGGGCCCATAACCTCATTTAAAAAAATGTAATGAAGTGTCTGTATATCATACCTGAAGTTATCATTCAAAGTGATTGCAAAAAAAAACCAAACATTTTTAGAGGGAAAAAAAAAACCCAAAGCAAAACAAAAAAAACCTCAAAAAGCAACATAAGAAATTAAGATATCCTTTTCAGTAGAGAGTTTATTGGTTGATTTATATATTCAGTTGTTAATTGCATCTATCTTCCAGGAACAGGCCTATTTAAATATATCTTCTTCAAGACATCCTGGGGCTATCAAGACACAAAGGCATGCATTTTTCCATCAGAGCATTCATCAGTATATTTTCTTAACAAAATAAAAAGACACCTTTCCTGGAGCATTATGAACCTCCAGGGGCTAAAAAGATCCTTGTAGGGAAATAATCAAAGCTAAATTACACATTAAATATCATGATCACTCTTTGTGCAGTAACTTTAATGCCAAAACAATATTAGTTCTAGTTTATATGTATTGTTAGACTTTTCAATACTATCTGAAATAGATGGAGCCAACAAATAACAGACACATAATGGGTAATTCCCCTGGCTTTAATGAATCCCACCACAGCCTTTAGAAAAGTTTGCAGTACTGAATTTTTTTGTCATCATTAGTTACATAGTTAATGAAAACTTCTATGCTGCTGAAGTTTGAGTCAGAAGGAAGGCAGATTCAGCAACACTTGGGGATGTTTTGCATATCTGTTTCTTCGTGGTCTTCATTAATGTAGCTTTTTAGACTTCAGCAGAACTTTTAAGTAACGAGTAAATTTAAGTAAGGAGTAAATCACAAGCAGCCCCTTGGGATTTCCATGTTCCCAGTGTTCTCGTCATTTTTCTAGCATGCCCCAGTATCAGGGGTGTGGAAAACAGATGCTTTTGGAGGACATTCTCTTCATTTTTGTCAACATTATTTTCCATTGCTTATTTCTGGTTACTATAAACAAAGCAAATTTGTCTTCATGGACTGGAGAAAGTGACCATATAGGTAAAGGATTTTTAGAGTTATTTTCCTTATTATTAGGGTTATTCACTCTGTTGCATTTCTGCAACTTATCTCTTTCAGTTACATTTCCTGGATGTAAATGAGATCAGTTTCCTACTTGATAACTTAAGATGTTACTTATGCTACTACCAAAACTTTACGTTATAAAAATAATTCAGACATCCTACATGAACTGTAGTCTCACTTCCTCATTTTGTGAGTTTGATGGCAAGGCAGAATACAGGCTAAGATCCTCAGCTCACTTAAATATAACCAGCCTTGTTGACTTGATTTTAGGTCGTTTGGGCATATGGCTGTTATGCCGATGGCCTTTAACAGATCCTCCAGTGGGATCTATTTTTAATGCAATGATGAACATTCCTTTTCTTTTTCTAAGACTCAGATTAATAGATAGGGCAGAAAAAAGTAAAACTGATTTATTTATCGATCAATAATCAACATTTATTTTTTTTAAACAATGGCCAGACAAGTTAATTGCAGTTACATATTTCATCATCTAAATTTCTTTTTATTAATTTTCTTGAGATTATTCCTGAAAGATCAGGTATTTAGACACAGGTGATATTCTTCCTTTTCTATCACAGAAAATCTGTAGGATATTTTAGCCCCTTTAAAATAAATTTTATACAAATAAATTTGCTATGAAAGCTATTACATAGCAAAAAATAAGTTTTATTTAGTTGTCCTGGGTTCAGCAGTAGCAGTCAGTTTTCTCCTTATTAGTAGCTGGTGCAGTGCTGTGTTTTTGACTCTCAGCCTGAGAACAACACTGATGACACCGAAGTTTTTAGTTGCTGCTTAGTAATGTTTACTCTGATCAAGGACTTTCTGAATCTCATACTCTGCCAGGGAGGAGGGGAAGTTGGGAGGAAGCAGAGACAGGACACCTGACCCAAACTAATCAAAGAGGTATTCCATATCACAGCATGTCATGCCCAGTATATAAGCCGGAGGCAGTTACCCAGAAGGGCTATATCACTGCTCAGGTCAGGCTGTGTATTAGTCGGCAGGTGGTACGCGGTTGTATTCTCCTCCCTTCTTGTTTACCATATCGTTATTATTGGTGGTAGCAGCAGTGGTTTTGTGTTATACCTTAGTTACTGGACTGTTCTCATCTCATCCCATGGGAGTTACGTTCTTTCAATTCTCCTCCCCATCCCTCTGGGAGCGGGGTGGGGAGGAAGAGGGGAGAGTGAGCAATCGGCTTCGTGGTTCTGAGTTACCAGCTGGGCTTAAACTACGACATTAGTCTATTCAGAATCTCCATTTAGGCCATATTGTCATGAGATATCAAACTTCTTACACCATTGTAACTGTTGTCTTTTTAAAATATAGGTGTAACATCCCAGTATTCTCAGTTTTTCCATTAATATGCCAATGCATTAGTATAGCAGCAGTGTACCAATCCAGAAAGTCATATGGAATTATATAATTGATAGTTGTGAAGTGATGACTTGGCATGATTACACTGGTCCTGACAAAGCCATCAAATATTAGCATCTAAGATAAGAATCCAGTTGTGTATTAAAAAGTACCCAACATTTTGGCCTATATAGCACATTAATTGTCTACTATTTCACAAGAAGAAATGAAAATCTGTCAGTTCTGCTCAAACATCCCTCATTCACTAATTCCTTATGTTATTTTGATGTTAAGCTACAACTTGCCTTATATAAAATTTGCATTCCAAAACTCCCAGACAGTCCACGAGCTTGAAAAGGCTGTGTTTTTCAAATACATTATTCCGTAAGCTCTAAAGCTAAAAGCTCCACGCTGGCCCAAAGGCTATTGAAATCAAAGTCACAAATCTTGCTGAATACAAGGGATACTGTGTAGAGCTCTTCTACACAGTGTTCCTCAAATGCTACTGGCTCACTTACCATTGTTGTGGTTTAAACCCAGCCATTAACTCAGAACCTTGCAGCCATTTGCTCACCTTCTTACTTTCCTCCCTCCTCCAGGTGGGATGAGGAAGAAAATCAAAAGAATGTAAATAAACCCCACAGGTTGAGATAAGAACAACTACTAATAATAATGATAAGAGAAATAACAAAGGGAGAGAATACAAAACTAAAAGGGGGAAAGGAAATACAGAAAAAGAAAAACCCAAACCACAAGTGGTACACAATACAATTGCTCACCACCTGCCAACCGATTCCCAGCCCGACCTGAGCAGCAATCGGCCCCTTCAGGGTAACTACCCCCAGTTTATATACTGTGCATGATGTACTGTGTTATGGAATATCCCTTTGGCTACCTTGGGTCAGGTGTCCTGTCTGATTCTTCCCAGGTTCTTGTGCCCCTCCTCGCTGGCAGACCATGAGAGACTAAAATGTCCTTATCAGGATAAGTGCTACTAAGCAACAAATAAAACATCAATGTGTTATCAGACTAAAGCTGAAATGCACTACTGCACCAGCTGCTAGGAAGTAGAAAAACAATTTTTACACTTGAACCCAGGGCAACCATCTTTGGAGAAAATTATGATGATGGATGAGACATCAAGGTGATGTGCCAGCCCTATTATAAATGTATCTGTGAAGTCATGAGAATGGCTGCAAGATGATCCATTTTCAGCCTTAACAGCCAGTTCAGACACCGGAAAGCAAAAGAAGTCCCTCATCTTTTAGACTGAAGACCAGGAAGGGGGATGAAACTGTAATTTTTTGAAATTCTATAAATCATGGCAAGCTCAATTTATCTATTTATACGTTAATGCATTAGCATTACATAGTGGATACAATTCTGTTAATTATACAGGGACATATGAAGACAAAGTTCCAGTTTAAAGTTCTACCACTGGGAGCTTTACCAGGATACTAGCAAGTTTTCCTGAAGCATCAAACAATATTATCATCTGTCAACTTCCTTATGCCAAGAGAAAAAATGTCAGTTATATTTCTCATATGTCACTCTTAATTACACCTTTTATGTAAGTAAGAAGCATAAAAATCCAGAGAAACTAAACTAACAATAAAAAGAAATAAATGAAATTGCAGACAACATTTTAAGTTTCTACTTCAATACGAGTCAAAAAGCTTTTTTGTTTTTTTTTCTATAGATAAAATCTATTTTGTTTTGTTGAAATTTGCATTTTTTTAATAAACATTTTAAACTCCCCATTATAACCCCCATTTTAAAGAAGGGGAAAATGGATGACCCAGGGAATTACAGACCAGTCAGTCTCACCTCTGTGCCTGGCAAAATCTTCGAGCAGATGCTCCTGGAAGGCATGCTACAGCACATGAAAAACAACAAGGTGCTTGGTGACAGCCACGATGGCTTCACTAAGGGGAAATCATGCCTGACCAATTTGGTGGCCTTCTATGATGGGTCTACAAAATTGATGGACAGGGGTAGAGCAGTTGATGTCACCTACCTGGACTTGTTCAAGGCATTCAATGCTGTCCCGCATGACATCCTTGTCTCTAAACTGGAGAGACATCAACTTGATGGATGGACCACGTGGTGGATAAAGAACTGGCTGGATGGCTGCACACAAAGAGCTGTCGTCAATGGCTCAATGTCCACCTGGAGACCAGTAATGAGTGGTGTCGCTCAAGGATCAGTGTTGGGACCGGTCTTGTTCAATATCTTTATCACTCACATGGACAGTGGGATTGAGTGCGCCCTCAGCAAGTTTGCCTATGACACCAAGCTGTGTGGTTTGGTTGATACACTGGAGGGAAGGAATGCCATCCAGAGGGACCTCGACATGCTTGTTAGATGGGCTGATGCCAACATCATGAAGTTTAACCATGCCAAGTGCAAGGTCCTCCACCTGGGTGGGAGCAATCCCAGGCACAGCTACAGGTTGGGCAGAGAAGAGATTCAGAGCAGCCCTGTGGAGAAGGACTTGGGAGTGTTGGTTGATGAGAAAATGAACATGAGCCGGTAGTGTGCGCTCACAGCCAACTGTATCCAGGGCTGCATCAAAAGAAGCGTGACCAGCAGGTTGAAGGAGGTGATCCTGCCCCTCTATTCTGCTCTTGTGAGACCTCACTTGGAGTATTGTGTGTAGTTCTGGTGTCCTCAACATAAAAAGGACATGAAACTGTTGGAACAAGTCCAGAGGAGGGCCACGAGGATGATCAGGGGACTGGAACAGGGGCTTATAAGGATGCTGGGGAGGGACTCTTCATTAGGGACTGCTAGTGATCCTCACTACTTTGAATGTTCCTATTCTTTGTATTCAATTTTCCTAGTTGAAATATGCAGCTTACTAAACTACTGACAACTGATTTTACCAAAAAAGCTCCTCCAGGAATGTGTCAAGGTTACAAACTGTTAAGGCACTGAGATGCAGCATCTGAACTGCTTTGCACAATCAAATGATATACAAAGGTTCAGTATCTAAAATGATTTGATTTTTTTTTTTAATTTAACTATTCCTATCTATTTGCAACTTTGAAAGACACTTTATCGAGTGTCTATCAAGTCCAAATTCTGTTAGATATCCCAGAGGCTGCTGTGTTGATGATGCCAATTGATACATAACAATTTTAAAGTCACCACATACTTCACTTACTCTTTGCAATACCCTTTAGAGTCTGAGGACAATCTAATCTGTGATATCTGCTGGCCCCATCTACAACTAAACTGTCATTTCAACCTAGGGCATATCCTTCCACAGCCCTGCTTCATGGATGCGCTACCTCAGCTGTGTTCTGTATCAAAGTGTGCATTGTCCTCAGTTTCCTTTGAAAGAAAACTAGGTGGTGAGAATGAGCCTGCCTAATGGAGCAGGTGATTGCCAAATCATGAATACTGTGCATGTTGGCCTTGCACTGAAGAAACAGTGCAAAAGCTCCTAGGAAACACTGGAAATTGGAGCAGGCTTCCTGCTTCCCTGCAGTATATTACAGAAACGACCTAATGAATGTGTTAGATTTTAGACTTGGTCATGTTACGCATTAAAATATTATATGTTCCCAGATGCTAAACAGAAGAAGCAGACTTGTCTGAAAACAGAGAAAGTAGGTTGGAAAGCCCTGATGATGCTTCACTGCAGCCAAAAATTGCAGAAAATGTAATCAATTTCCACGTTAGTAGTTAGAATTAAATCACCAATGGAAAATATTTTTAAACGTTGAGGAAGTCCCACACACCAACATTCTGAAAATTAGTATTTTTCTTGATTTGTTTTTATTTTTTTTTAGAGATAATTTTTCATTTTCAAAGTTAATGTGTCAAAAGTAATGAAAAAAGTGAAGAAAGAACACAGCTGTAGTAACTTTAGGTGATTTAATTTCAATGCTTGTAAGCAGCTTTTTTTTTTTAGTTAAATAAGTTCTTTTTCATTCTCATTCAGGGAAATTTATTTCAAAGGCTCAACATTTATTTAATGAACCAAAAATTTGTTTTATGTTCACCTCTATAACAAATCTAACCCTTTCTTTGGAAATCATTGACTCTAACACCTAAATCAGGCAGAAAGCAGAATTATTTTAAATACCCCTAAATCACAGAGTTTGTAGAAAGTTCATGAAATGACACCCATAATGCTTTTCCTTTCAGAGAAAACTCTTTTCAAAATATTGAAGCTAAAAATCAATCATGAGATTAAATGCATGTTAATGAGAGAGAAGATATAAACAGCTAATGGGTTAAAAGTGAAAAGAAGTAGTACACAAAGTTCATGTAAATAAAACAAAAATAAAAATTATTAAATATAAACTCATGCATCTATGCAGCTGAGGAAAATCAAGCCGATCAGTTCTGGATTTCTTTGAGTATTAAATAGTGTGTAATTAGGAAGGAAACAAATAGATGAGGAAATTGCATTTTAATGCCTTTCTGTGTTAATAAATAATAGATATGACAGAGTAACTATGGAGCTGAGGCATACAGAAAAATGAAAAGTGATGACAGGAACGATGTTGTGATGCTTTTATTATTAGCACGGATTGTACATATTAACATGAGTGTGTGAGAAAACTTTACATTCTTTTTCTTTCTGTAGTGCACCTTTAAAAAGTGAGTCTGATTAGCAATTTTGTTTTAAAGTCAAGTGCAATAAAAAAAATTAGAAAATTCTTCCTGCTCTTTTTTTCTCCCTTTGTAAGACAAGACCTATATATTTACAGCAGTGGAACTTGATATTCCAGGAGCTCAAAGGTTAAAGGGAGGTTTTCAAAGTGCCTAACTTAAGGCACCTAACTTCGGCACTTACATTAGCGTGATAGGCTTCCTAGATTCCCTGTGTAATTAATGGAGATAGGTGTGCTCCTCCAGAGGGTAATTCAGAGCAAGAACCTAACCAAGGTGACCTGAATTGTTCTCCATGGGAGCATCCCTCTCTGATTACAGAAGGAGTTCAGGTCATTTCCCAGTCAACTTCTCTGTATTATTAAGGTGCCTGAAGTTAAGATCCCTGAATACCTCTCCCTCCCCATCCTAGACTAGACACTGGGCTGCAGGACACAGAGTATCAGCATCTACCTGCCTGAAACACATGAGAAGGAGCAAGAGGGCAATGCTAGGGAAGGGATTGGAGCAAAAATTTCTGCTGGGGACCAGGAGAATTCCCAGACTAATTCTGTTTTCTCTAGGTCTTATCTTTGTCTAGGAAGGAACAAACCAGAGAGGTTAATTGAGGGCTGCCTTGAGATTCCTGCTGCCAGGGGGCAAGAGAAGAGGGACTGTGATGGAAGTCAGATGCTCTACAGGGATGCTTGATATTACTGGGGATGGATGGCGTCTGGGGGCCCAGCTGTGTGCTGCCAGCTTGCTGTGCCAAACCATCTGTGAAAGAGAGATTCCTACAAAAAAATTTTCCTTGGTCCATTAAATAAAATATATGTCTTAGACAAGGGTCTCAGGGACTGCAGAATCTATTTGCTTGTGTACCCATTTAAAACAGATGTGTTTCTCATACTTGTAACCAAGAGTAAGGACATTTTATTTAGTAAACAAGCAAAGTTTGTTTACTAGATGCAAACTAGATGCATTCTTTGAAACTCTTTAGTTTGTTCCTCTAACTATTGTAGCACTGTGTATCTTTATGGAGTCTTTAAATGCAAGTGAAGACATCCTAAAAGGACCTGGAGATTTTCTTCCCTGGGAAGTATTTAGAATTTACATTCCAAGTGCTGCAATCAGCAGCATTTGCTTTGCTTGTATATTGCTATGAAACACAGGGACAAACCAGCTCTGGCAGGGATGATGGAGCATTCTCTAGAGAAGGCATAAAATAGAAAAATCTGCTCAAATCTCACCCACCATTCCCTTTTGCTTCAATTGCAGAAGCTCCCTAGAGCACTGTAAGCCGATTCTGTAGTGCTGCCTCAGCAGCAGTTCCAAGTTCAGATCCAGCTTTGCCAGCTAAGCAGCTTGAGACAGTTGCATCTTCATTGCCTTAGTCTGGCTCTGGCTCTCATTAGCTGTGCCCCCTCTGTGTTTCACCTGGAGCAACCTGACCTCTCCAGATACCATACAATCCATGTCCTCTACCTGCCAGGCAGGCTCTCCTTGCATATATATATGTTCCAATCTGATTTGTCCCAGGAGCCTTGACTGCCTCAGCCTATTAACATCCACACAAAATTTGCTGCTGGGGAAGCCTGATGTTTGAAGAAATGTGGATCAGGTCCATGACAGTCATTTCAGAGCACTTGGTTGCTTCTGTGCCCAGATCTGACACATTGGGAATTGGAGGTCCCTTGGCTCTTTGTTTTTGCTACCAAGAACCACTGTAGTGTCCCTGGCTGGGAGGCAAACTACTTAAACCAGTTAGAAGCCTATAGGAAATTGTCCTGTATGACCAGATTATAGCCAGAGTTTTCTCTTAGTGGTGAGGAGGGACCGGCCTCTGCAGCCTGATCTAGTTTCCACCACTGGCAAGGCACCAGCTTGGAGAGAGGAAAGCCTTTGTCAATGTCACAGTAACAGAAGGATGCAGTCAGTTATGTGGTATTCCTATGCAGAGAACATCAAACATCTTTTCATTTGTTCAGTGCGCTTGGCCTGAGGGTTGCTGCATCTTTCACAGTGCTTCTTGGTGAAGGGAAGAATATGCTGAAGTGATTCTAAAGGATCCCAACTATTATGGGCTTTTGCTAGAAATTTGCTGTCAGTAACAGGCTCACTGAAATCTCTTGATCTCTGCTCTTGATGCATGGGAAAATCTGGCTTAAAGGTTCAGGAGGACACAAGTTTTTGAATACAATCTTCAGAACAGTATTCCAGCATGGATTTTCTATCCAGCCCTTTCGTACCATTCTTGGGGCACAAAGGAGAGGATGTCTTAAAGACCTGACTGTCAGGTTCTAAGCACTCAGCTATGTTTTTCTCACCCCTAATGACATGGGGATTAAGGTCTTCCTTGCTGTCTCATCAGATAGACATCTGGAACACATCTGGGGTGTGATGGGTAGGATATCCTGAGCTTCTAACTCTTGAACACCTGTGTTCTCCCCATTTTGATCATCACCAGGTCCTGGAAGATGCTTCTTTCTTACCCTTACAATTTTTGATAATTGTGCTGTCTTTGGTGCCACATGAAGCTTTCCAGCACTTATAAAACTAGAGTAGTCCCTGAGAAAGGAAAGGCGTGGTCCCTGAGAAAGGAAAGGGCTGGCCGCTAAAGACCAGGATAAAGTGGCTGAGCAGTAGAGGAGGAAATGCAAGGACAGTGACATTTAGAACTGCATAGCTGCAGCGGTATCTTTGGAGGAGAAAAAAGCTAGTAGGGTACTAGTCACAGTCTGCATCACAGACTGGTCTCAGTGCCCATGAACTGGACTTTTTTGGATGAGACTGAACTGGAATATGGTCTTTAGTAGCAAGACAGATATGCTGCAGTTGCAAGTGAGCATCAACTCTCTTGCCCTCCACATCTACTTTTAGTGGCCTACACTACTTGTCAATATAGGTATAGCTTATGTTGTATGCTATGTGTAGTATTTTTTTATTTTTTAAAATTTAGTTCTAACTAATATTTTGGATTTAGCTTTTACATTATCACAGTATTTTTAGGCTGCTATTTCCCTCTATCACTGATATGGAAAGAACAGCCTCTATGAGTTTACTGACAAGTCACACTGCACGAAATTTGAACAGGACTTTCCTCTTCTTTATTTGTAATATATCCATTCTTGCGTCTGAGTCCACCAGCAACATGCATTGGAGGTTAGGAAATGGAGACACTAGGGAATCTCTAATACAGCTTAAATGATGTTTCCTAGTCAATACTGTAGGAGAGAGACACTGCTGAGAAAAGAAATGCACTAGAAATCCCAATACCTTTCCCTAAAACTATATTAATAGTGTAACATTTGGGCAGTGATAGATCAATATTCTCATTATACTCCACACGTCTATACAGGAGGCATCCACAGTCCATGGAAGGGGCTAAATTAGCTTGCTAGATAAATGAGTGTTTACAGCCCCTGGAGGTCTCAATTAATTATCTCTATTGTGTTATACACTGTATGAACTCACTGTCAAACACAGTACTTATATTAAATACCTTAAAGGGAGATTCTGAAATATCTTTTTCTGGATTCTTAGTTTTTCTTCCACTCAAGCTGGAAGGCATAGAAGTAAGTCAAAACTAAATTCTGAAAATCTGACCCTGTGCCTTTTCTAATTAAAAAAAAAACAAAGGAAAAAAGATCAAAATTATCAGAAACATTTGTGTCCTTTCTCCCAGTACTAATAGTGTAGCCACCAACTCAGAATAGGGCATTTCACAAGGAAAGTGGTGTGAATACTTTGCAGGCAAAAGTTTCCTCTAAAGGCTTTCCAAAGTCTTTTCCATTTGCTACTGTCTTTAGCTTTTCCAGATAAAAAGAAGTTTATGTTACAGAAGCATTTTAATGAATTGCAAAGAGATTTCATCTTTGGAAGAGACTGTTTAGCAATATCCAGAAGGAATGGGAATTAGATGTGAGATATAGAAATGAAGCTAATTCTCTTTTTTGTAGAGCCAGGTTTTGCTTAAGGGATACCTAGAAACCCCTGTAAGCACTGCTGCTGCTCCTGTCAATGAAACCAAACTGAACACCTGAACAACTGAAACCAAAAAAGTTGCCTACAGGAAAAAAATAAATGTGACATGCATGAATGCATAATGAAATATCTGCAAGGACTATCTGACTATATAAAGATGAACAAAGAAAAAGTATTCACAGTTGCAGATGCTGACAAATCTAATCAAAACAAATTCAAGTTGTTGTTGTCTGTAAAGGACTCATTGCAAGCCTCAAATTAAGCCTTTTATCCCAGTTTCTATATCACATTTAAACTCATTTATAAAATTTGGTATATATTGGCACTTTCCCTACACTAAGCCAGTAACCTGCTCTGCCTTTAGCTCTTGCTATAAGCTTCCCTTCCCTGTAAGGGGTTTGCCTGTCCTGGGCTCCTAGAAAGGCCAGGAGCTTTGCAGGGACTGCATAATAGGAAGACAGGTCACCGCAGCTGCTGGTTACTGATGCCACTAAGAAACTGTGGAAGTGCTGAGCAATTTTCCAGTTCTCAGTGTATGGGATTTTCTCCACAGTCAAGGGATTTTCTCTGCTTGGTGATTCCCAGGCTGGAGACAGAAAAAAGAATTTGACCTTTAGTTGGGAAGTGATGCAAGAAGTTTTTCACATTTTAAGGCACCTTAATTTTAGTCAGAAGGAAAAGAGGGGGAAAAAGGCAATCTCTGTGTACCACATTGCATAAAACCCCATTTTCAGAGAGGCTTTATAAAGACCTCACCTTTCCATCAGACGTTTAACTCCAAGGTTAAATAACATTCTAATTTAAAAGATTTTTAATGTCTTACAAATTCAGGCAGCCATCCTTGTTTTTTTTGAGCAGTATAGCCCTTAATGGCTTCAGACAAAACCCTTTCATTAGTCTTATGATCTGAAATATCCCGTTAGACCTTAAAGTTAGGCAAAAATAAAAGGAACACTGCTTCAACATGCTTTTATCTGCTCCTTTACCTCTTACAGCAAAAAAGCAAACATTTTGCTTTTTCTTAAAGTAAAATTCAGAGAGAGCTGGACCACATCCTTAAAGACAGAGCCTATAATTTCCACAAATATAGATGATTTATGTTCAGATCTGTACCAAACATGTACTCTTATAAGATAAGCACTTGGTGAGACTGTGAGCTTAAGTGCAAAGATGGAAAACCAGTCCTTCTCACACACACACACACAAAAAACCCCACAAAAAAACAATATCTCAAAAAAAAAATTAAAAAAAACCTGAAAATCAAGTAAGGAAGTTTGGTCATTATGTAGAAACTTTACTGGAGATATGAATATGAGAATATGAGAAGAGCCATTAACACACTCCACACATTAATTACTCTACAAGGTAACTCAATGTAATACAGTTGATTTCAGCATTTATGCTAGGTTATGGCAGCTGCAGCATCAGCCTTGCAGATTGTCTTAACAACTCAGTGCAAATTATAACCTTATCAGAAATATAATAATGCATTTACAGAGATATAATAAGCATTTAGAGACATGGTCCTTCAATAGAGGAAGTGTAAATCCAGGGAGCTTTCTGAAGCAAGGACATTGCAGGGAGGGCAGCAGAGTCAGTGTGATGGAAAGCAGTGAGATAGCACAGGTGACATCATGGCATTAACGTTTTACATTAGTTTACAGTAACAGAACACTTGTCAGTCAGCAGATAAAGGCTTGGACAGACTGCTCAGAACTGTACCTTTATATTATCCGTTGCATTTGTCAGCAAGTGTCCAAGGTCTTTGCTATTTTGGAAGTGAAAACATAATAATGGGCAAATGGGACACTAGGGCAGCACAGATATGGTATATTAAAGCTTTATTTTGATGTACTTATTCATCTTCTATCTTCGGCATATTACTGGAAACAAGGAGGGCAGTGATATGTATCATGGTATCATAGCAGCACAGGAGCAGAGAGTTCACTGCAGGTTGCAGATTGATGAGTGGGGAAAGGGAGGAAAACAAATGTGTATCACTCACACAATTGACAGAGCAGAAATGCAGACCTTCTTAGCCAAAACTTGAAGGCATGACCAAGTAGGTCAGTCAGTATAGTGTAAACTGAGCACAGCATACACTGATGTCTTCCAGATTCTTCAGAGATGGCAGATGTCTTTTGTCCAGGTCAAGAAAAATCCACTAGGGCAACAAGAAAGGTCTCAGATGGAAAAAAGGCAAAACTTAGTTATGTTTTATTGCTTATGTACTCCTTCTTTGCTGTACACCTTTTCTTCTGCAGTTCGTTACTCCTTCATAATTTCCTTTGTGTACCATAGCAAATAAACCATGTACTTCAAGATGGTTACATTTTCTTTTCTGTGTGGTTTATTTTGTGATCTAAAGTGGAAAGGGAGCTTTAAAGTATCACTGCTGCATGCAGTCTTTCAATGCTAAAAAAATATAAATTAGAAAAATGGCAAAATCATTGCTTTCAATGGAAAAAACATTCAGAAATACAAAACACTGAATCTGAAAGAATTTACTTTAAGCTCATGGCTATATATGTTCTGCAAGGCATCATCTTCATTCCAAATTCAAATAATCATTGGTGCCTGGTGCAGCCCTGCTACTCCCATGTAGTTGTAAATTATGTTCCCTTACTGAAAAAAACCTTTGCATCCCTTATAAGCATCCTCAAAAAAGGGATGGCAGTGCATTCTCTGACATTGTTATGTGGAATTTAGAATCTCTTATGGGTGAAATGCATGAACTGTGATGCTTGCAGCTATGATAGAGAATAGCAACTATATGACTAAAAGGGAAAATGAGCTAAAGGCTACTAAAAACTTATTGCAAGGAAGCTGCAACATACTCTATTTCACCTTGTTTTGAAAATTTGACCAGGGTTTCTACCAAGGAAGCAGAATGCATAAAGGACATCTGATTGTTCAAGCCTGGACAGTGTTTTCCATGAAGAAAATAAACTTCAGCATTTTGCACACACTTTTGGGATGTGTGTTCCGTTACCTAGATTTGTCCAATCAAATACCTATATAAATACATATATAGCCTTTGTCCTACTTTCCCAGAAAAAAACAAACCAAACCAAATAAAATCGAACAGCTTTTTCCTTTCCCTAAAACCAACAACAGCAGGCAAGACAGAGGGTAGATTTAGATTAGCTATTAGGAAGAAATTCTTCACTATGAGAGTGGTGAGGCACCAGAACAGGTTGGCCAGAGAAGTTGTGGATGCCTCATCTCTGGAAATGTGCAAGGCCAGGCTGGATGGAGCTTTGAGCAATCTGTTCTAGTGGAAGGTGTCCCTGCTGGTGGCAGGGGGTTGAAACTGGATGATCTTTAAGGTCCCTTCCTACCCTAATCATTCTATGACACCATTTTTGGCAAAATAATCAAAGTGCTAAAAATGACAATAGATCATATTGACATCCTGGTAGTTTGAAAGAACTTCTTCAAATTTCAGTTTATGCTAAATGTATTTTGTCAGTAGATTATAGGTTAGCTTTGGAAATATCTAAGTATCTGAATGCATCTACCTGAATAACTACAAAGAAGAATTACCTGGAGAATTACACACACTTGAAAGTACAGTGCAGGTGACAAGGCAGGCCTATCTTGCAGATGATGAGTTGGTTGCTACTAGTTGAATCAGATATAGACCTTGACATAGGCAGTTGTCACTTCTACTGAGTAGTAAGGGTCAATGAGAATACAATTAACATCTCTTGAAAGTTGTGTTTGTCAGCAGTGGCACCTAAAGAACATGTCAAAAATTTTCAATCGGAATGGAAGTTTCCTGTACCTCCTTCACATAGACACAGCTAGCAATTCAGTGAAGGCATTTAAGAAGCAGACCCAAAATGCTGGATTTCACCAAGTGATAGTACATGGAATCCTATTTAGATAAAGCATTCTAAAGCATGCTAAAGAACTCACTGTCATCATTACTTCAAATATTAATAATATTATTAGCTAGTATTTTAGGGTACCCTATCAAGTACTGCTTCATCCCTGGCAGTGTTCAAAGCCAGGTTATATGGGTGACATGGTTTATTTAGCGTGAGGTGTTCCTGCCCATGGCAGGCAGGTTGGAACTAGATGATCTTAAGATCTTTTCCAACCTTAACTATTCTATGATTCAAAGTGCTTGTGTACTGGTGGAAAGTAGTTCTGTGCCAGGTAATACTACTGTTACCTGTTGTGGCACTTGGAGTTCACAACACCACCAGATGGCATGGGACAAAACCATACAGGTGTGGTTTTGATAGCTTTGGTTGCAGAACTGAAGATGGGCTGTGCACACACATTCTCCCTGCTAGAAGACATTGCTGAAGCTCAGAGAAGCATGGAAAACAGTTTTGTTTTGCTTTCTGTAGTTGTGAAGGCAGCAATCTCAATCCAATTCTGCTGGTGAAATTATTTTAAAAACCCAACAACAACAAACTAAAAGACTAGGCTCTGCAAAGAAAATCATCCACTTTGTTAAAACTGAATCTCCAAATGTTCTGAGTCTATTGCTTCTCTATTTCTCTTATAGAAGGATGAATGAAGCACACAAGTACTGATGATTGGCTGGACTTGTTTGCAACAGCTGCAGGAGGAGTTGCCAAATCTGGTTTCATATAAGATAGCCTAAGAGCCTCATAAGCATTAAAATTCATTTCCATTCTTTAGTTCACACAAAACTACACTATTGCCTAGAAAATATGACTAAATCTTTAAATGCAATATGCTTTTCTTGATCAACTTGCTTCATGCTGTAGCAAGAGCTTAATCAACGAGTGTCACCTCCTTCATGGTTCACCTGACCTTACTGTCAGATATTTTCTGTGAACAATTGCCAACATTTTTTTCTTTTCATAATATGCTGCTAGAATCCTTCAAAAGCTCAGTTGCAAATACACCTAAATGTGTATGCGATGGAATAATAACTTCCTTTGAAAAGGAAGAAATCCCTCTTCAGAATTAAAACTGAAAAAAAAAAAACCAACAAAAACCCCCACCTCAAACTAAAGGCTCAGCTAAGAGGAAGACTGTATCACAGCTGTTATTCCTGTTTTATTCACCGTTGTTTCTCTCTCTTCAGTTAACTGCTTTCTTTAGCATAGAAAAATCAACAAAGATGGCCATTTCTGTCTCTGAAACTGAGGGCCGAACAACAGCACTTAACCCTTTGGCAGGAAGCCCATGAGCTGCTGTCTTTATTAAGACATAGGAGCCAGAGACATTGTTCTTTGTTCTTGCTCTATAAAAAGAAAGAAAATGCAGGCTGTGTAACAGTTTGCATGACGCAGCCTTCTCCCACTTAAGTGCCAATACAATCCGATGTTCTTTTCCCACATGCTTCAGAGTCGGTTTTGGGGTCATTCAGAGCAAGCAAACTTGTCACGTGGTAAAGTTGTCTGAGAACTCTTTATGTCCTATTCTGATTCTTTCACAGTGTTTTTCACTGTAGTAGCTGAATGCTTCTCAGTACCTTATGAATACATATGATAAACCTTTGTTTTGCTCCCATGAGGACTATAGAGTGTGCTGGATTTTCTTTGAACATGATGTGTACACACACCTACAACCACCCACATGTATGTTATCAAAGAAAATAAATTCATGGAAATGTGCCTTGCACTTAAAACAGGAGGAAAGATGCAGAGGTTCCTGCAGGCCTTTGCAGTTGCCTCAAAGGAAAGATCCCTACTGTAAATTTTTTTTTTTCTTCTTGGGGAAAGAAATTTGTCACTGTGTTTGAATATCCTGGTTAACTGTTTTGTTGCCTTAATTCTTCAGTTAGGCAATCTGAACATAAGGTTTTGAGTATTTTGAATGAGGAGTGAAGGCCTGTGCATTACCTGGTGTTTTGTAGAATGCTGTCCTGGGAGATGGGAGACAGAATCTCTGTGTCTGAGTTTTTGAGAAGAGCTACAGTTCTTCATGACTTCCTGAGTGGATATGCTGGAGTTATTCTGTTCAACACTGCTACTTGCTCAAGTCCCATTAGCTCAGATATACTTCCATTTTGCCTGTTTCTCTATCACTAGCTCCCTGGATATTTCCATGAAAGTTGAACTGCTGTTGCTAGGGAGATAATCCATTTCTTCTGATTAGTCACCCTCTGCCATCAAAAGTGACTTTAGAGCTAAATAGCTCACCTGGCTGCCAGTTCTGAACTCACAAGAACTGGGGCCCCACAGCAGAGCAAGTAGAAATCAAGCAAAACAACAATGGCCATAAAAGTTAGACAATTCTTTCAAAATCACAGTGAATTCTTTGTAAAAAAACAATGTAGAAATAAAAATAAAAAAAAAAAAAAGGAAAAAAAATCTGAGTCATTAAACAGCTTTTTAAACAAAATCCAACCTTTACTGGTATTTGAAAGCACTAAGGAAATTAATTAATTTTTGGATGGGTAGAAGCCATTCTATGGCACAAATTATTTTTTGGACTGATTTTCTATTAAGACACTCTCACAAAATGAATTTCTAGTTTTATTTTAAAATCTATTCAGTTTTGAATGAGTCACTCAGTGCCTACACATAAGGGAATCTTGCAGTCCAAATACTATTTAAGACTCGAAATGAAACCATGTTTTATGTCTGAATAGTGAACTATAATTACCTCAGTTTATAACTGTCAAGAAAAAAAAAAAGTAAAAGAAAGAAAAAGGAAAGGAAAAGCAAAGCAAAGCAAAAGCAAACCAAAGCAGCAGATATTATCCATCCATGCAGCAGACACTGTTCTCCCTTTATTTGGAAATCTACAGAGTGACCCCCAAAAATAAACAGGAAATCCAGAACTGAAAAACGACAAGGCAACAGAAGATGGAAGCACATTCTGCTTTGTACAAATAACATCATGCTTTTATGAACTCATTTAACAAGTTTAGCTATAGGTTTAAATGTCACTCTCTGTGTTAGACCGTATATCTGGATCTCTGTCTCATTTAGACAGATAGAATTAGGTGATCTGTAAACTAAGAAATACTTTTTCTCCAAATTTCAATATCTCTTCAATTTTCAATAATCTAATAGCAATGTGTTTATACAGTGCAGTATTTTATAAGAATCTAAATGTGAATGGTAAGCAAAAAGGTAAATAGAAATGTGATAAATCTCTCATATATAGAGATTACTATTGCTATTGTATTATCAATAACTATTGCTTTGGTCAAGAGTATTTTCCTTTTCCCTTTTTTTGTAATTCTGTGAGTCTTCAAACTCATTTTACAAAATAAAAATGTGGGTTTATTAATTTTATTATTTATAAACCCATCATAAATTTCTGCTCTCCTAAAAAAAAAGGGCTGCAGATTATAACCCTCACTGTACGGATGTTGCAACATTAAGCAGAAGTATTACTTTGCTAGTTGAGAACATTATTCTAGACAGTACTGAGAATGTTGTTGTAGGAGTTCTAGATCGATCTATTTCATCCATCGTATCAGTATTTTAGGAAAGTTAACACGAATCAAGCAGGTGAGATGTTTAGGAGTTTAGTAGATGTAGTTTTGCTTTAAAGCCATCTTACAGTCCCTGGAAAGCAATATGTGTATCACTTTTCTCTGTATTGAACTAATGTTAAACTACATTGACAACAATAGGAATAGCTACAGAAATATCTGTTCTTCTGCTTTATTTAGGTGCCCTTGCATTGACATTTAATCTCAGTCAGTCAAATGGGATAGGGAAAAATTTCATATGGAAGACACTTGTGACAATTGCTCCACAAGGAGACTAAAGCAAAACAGATGACACACTTTCCCAGCAAAGCATAATGCCGTGTTTTATGATAATCCATTTTGCCACAGAATAGAGTCAGTGAAAGGTTTGGGGGTGTTTTGTTTTGTTTTGTTTTGTTTTGTTTCACAAGGAACAGTATTAATAGAATGTCTTAATTTTTTAATCTCCTTCTACTAACGGAAAGAAACATATTTGATAATTTAAAGAAAAAATATAATTAAGCAAGAGGGAAAATATGTCTATATTCTTTTTGTGCCTAGTCTGAGAAAGTCAGATAAAGTCTGCCTTTACACCTTCAGTAAGCGTGTGAGATATCAAGAACACAGTTGCTGACAGGTATGTCAGTTTACAGACTTAGTTAATGATTACAGTATTTTTTCAGAGTAAGGAAAAAATAGTAAAAGGAAAACAGAACACTTCATTAAAATTTAAGAGAGGAGGTATGACAAAGCTTAGGAGGGCTGTGCAATTGGGACACACTACAAATGAGAATAGGCTAATTCCTGTTAAATAACAAATAATAGTGCATTATTGCTTACCAGTAAATCTATTCCTGTTATGAAGATGCTGAAATTGTTTCTGAACCCTTTGACTTTATCTGCCATTTCAAAGTCCATGTATATAACAGGCTGGAAGAATGATCTAACTTATTTCTGTATATTTTGCCAGAACAAGACAAACATAAAGGAATTACTTAAAGGAACAGAAATAAATGTCTGTTATGTAAAAGATATTTTTTTCTGATTAAAATTTAAAAAGACTGAGAAAGACTGGCAGTAGAAGATGCGTTCAAGTAATATGGTTAATTTCTGTTTCCCCAGCTCAAATGTCTGTGCATTTTAAACACTGTTAAGAGGTCCATTGACTTGACATTGAAGTTCAGTGTGTTGAGTAAAGGTTTTCAGTGTTGTCCCTATGAATGAACTCCATTATCATCTTAAGCAAGCTCCCACTTCCCATCGTTTATCGAGCCAATTAACAAGCCATACAGGCCAGGGACTGTCCCTCACTCTGTGTGCCTACAATGAAGGGGCCCTGTCTCGGTGGGAGACAATATGTTACTGGAATACAAATGAAAATATTCAATTAAAAAATATTGAAGAAACAAAGGGAAAAACTTACCTTATGTGAGTGCAAACAGATCCTTGAATGCTTTATTTGCAAAAAAGCCACATCAGGTAAACTAGTTGGCAAATTTGGATCATAATTAGCAGATAGTACCAGCCAATCATTGAAAGAAAAAGAAGAAACTATCAGGAAATTTTCAAGTATTGGTAACACTTCAAAGGAAGTTTCATCCTTTTCACCAATTTGTGAATTCACAATGAATGTGGAGGACCCAGTTCCAATATATACATTTCCAGAGTGAATTTATAGCAACTTGAACCACAAATCCTAGTCTCGCATGAAGTAACAGCACGCTCCTTAAGGGAGATACAGACAATGCTTGTGAACCCATATATGCGTTCTTATTTAAAAAGAATGAAAATGAAATTAAAAGCTGTTTTCTTGAAAAAAAAAGAAAAAAGTGGTGCTTACCAATTTCAAGATTTTAAGCAAGATTTCTTGATTTTCAATTTGACAAGATATCTATTTTTATTTTTTATTGTTGTTATTGTTTTTCAAATCTATCAAACACAAAATACTAGCCTCAAATACATTGTTCAAATAGTAGAGACTGTAGTATAGGTGATAACCTGAAACTGACAGTTTATTCATAACCCCAAGAAATTAATCATCTGAGTGTTTTGAGGCTCTCCTTCCCATATCTCAAAGGATGAAACTAATCTCCTTTTAAAATATCAATAGTTCAACCCTCCTTTGCCTTCAGCCTTTGCAAATCCTTTGTATCTCCACAAAGTGAAAAGGATACTTAAGGCTGTCATGAATCATTTGTGCTGCTCTAATAGTGCAGAAATGCTGTAAGGATTCCCCTTTCTCCAGTACAGTTTAGACATTTTGCTGTTTCACAATGCAAAATCTTTCCAGTTCTTCCTTGTAGAATGCTTACCTTTGTAAAACCTTAAAAATTATGGATTTTTCCCCATAGTTTGGAGGGGGTCTGAGTTAAACAGTCTGAGTTAAACTATCTAGGACTTTGTCTCTTTTTTGTTTCTAGCCACACATATAAAAGAAGTAGGGAGCAAGGGTCTCTGTAAAACACTACAGATTCCACCTCTTTGACAAAGCACCCACTTGAAGGGGCACACGTAGGGACTACCAGTGTATGACATCATGCCACACTACATTATAGGTACAGATTATTGTTAACCAGAAGAATCCTTCAACATCACAGCAAAAGCTATGTGAAATCACTTTGAATTTGCCTGTAATTAGCTAAAGGGCACAGATGAGTGCGCAGAAGAACAACTACTTGTTCTTTTTTTTAACATCTGGTAATTAAGTGGAGAAAAGCTGTGTTTTCTTGTGGGAAAATAATTTACCCATTAATCTTAACCACAGTAACCTAGTCACAGCATTTGGATCAAATTGCAGAAAAGAAAAACTGGCACCATTTTATTTCACATACTGATATTCAATCTGCATTTATTTTTCTTCATAATGTTCTTCATAGCCTCATGAGGGCTTTAGTACAGGGAGAGAATACAGTTAGAAAGACTGCATACACTGAAAGGACATACGGTAAATGCATACTCGCTTACACTGAGACTGGAAGAGGGGGAAAATGAAGTGGAACTCACAATCCTATTAGAACCCACATGTGCAATTTTACTCTTCTACTGATTCCTCCCACTCCCATACTTCCTCCCTGCTTCCCCGCATCAGGCAATACAAACTCATTTGTTTCAGCTATGTCCCACTTTTAACTTAGAATTCAAATTCTTTTATGGTTTCATTATTTCTATGACAGGAAATGCTAGTGCATTAAATATAGCGTATACGTGTATAGACTGAGTTTTACCACTCTAATAGGCATTTAGGTGGTAAAAGACTGAAATTAAGAGATTTGCATCAGCATGAAGCTGGTATAATGTACAGGGAATCAGTTGGATCATATCATTCTGGATTCATATTAATGCACAGAATGAAAAACAGAGACAAGAATAAAGGCATGTTTATGGCTTGCTGATATAACCAGCACCTCCTACTGCATATAACTTCATTTTAGCAAATGCAAATGATTTATTCAGATACAGTACCTACATCTTTCTAGCAAATTCTTTTACAGTAATTCTGTTTGAATGCAGACATCTGCTGAGAAACCATAAAGTATTAATTAAGCTTTCTTTATGTGTCATTTAACTGAAGTGTTTTCATCATGGACATGACCATTGCCTAATTCAGGATCAATTTGTATGCAAACTAAACCAATTTTTAAGTATTTGGAATCAATCACTTGAATATTGAAAGCTCCCCATATTTGAAATATTGAAGTCGCCCATTCAGTGAGCTCCATTTATGCTGTGAAATGAATAAGGCAGGAGCTATGTGAAAAAATGCTGTATGATTATGTAATTAATTCTAATGCAGAAGTACAAGGGAGCACTGGTAATCTTCATTACAGCTTTTCCTTACTCTGAGCATCTGGTTTCCCAATCTTACCTTTCATTTAGCAAAACAGTGCTGCTAGTTTAATACAATTGCCTAGGGTTTGGTTTTTGCTTTTTGTTTTGTTTTGTTTTGTTTTTAATTAACAAGTAAAAAATAACTGAAAATGCCAGTATGTAAATGCATATTGTCTCATATGTTGATTAAACCCAAGATTTATCCTGGAACAAGTTAGAAAACTTATTTATTTTATATTCTGTCTGTGTAGAAAATATCCATTTTTCCACTAGACTCCCCAGCTTAGTTTTTTTTTCTTTTTTCCAAAGCAAACAGGCATTTCCTGTGACCCTTTTTATTTTCCAAGTGAAATGCGAAGGCTTCTACCACTTGCGCTTAAGTACTTGCAAGTCATCCCTTGGCTATGCCTCCTTATGGAAGAGACTGTGGAGAGAGAGGTAATGCATTGCGCTGCTAGATCACCGTGTGGTCCCTCAGCTCTCACTCACACCAGTGCATTACCTACATAAATAAGACAGTTGTGCTCCCAGCTTCTGCAAATCAGCCTGACCCAGCCTAGAAACCAATTCACCCTAAGTACTGTGCTACATTATAGGTAATTCATCCCATGATTTTATAGCTTCTTATAGCTTCTGCATTAGACCTGGCTTCACACAGAAGCACTGAAAACATACAGCTGTCTGCACTTTTTTGTACGCATAGGCATACACAATTCCTATACTTTGCTATGTACTGTGCAAATTACACTTTGCTAATGAATTTCATAGCAGTTTGTGACAGTAAATAGATTCAAGAGTTTGCTCTAATGTTCAGAAAAGGAATATGTTGTACTAATCATAAACTTATCTATTATTCTCCACAACTGCTTTTTGATTTTCTTTCTCCTTTTCCTTCACAGCTGAAGTCACAGAGTCACAGAGTGGTTTGGGTTGGAAGGGACCTTAAAGACCATCTAGTTCCAACCCCCTGCCATGTGCTGGGAAAACTTCCCCAGGCAGGGTCCCCTTCCACTAGACCAGGCTGCTCAAAACCCCATTCAATCTGGCCTTGAACACTTCCATGAAGGACCCTTCTTCCCTCCTACATGAAGAAGATTGTAACTAGGGAGGTTTGACAGCAGGTCTGGATTCTCTCTATATTCTATAGCAGGTCTAACCTGTGGTTGGTATTTAACTTCATATCAGTATCCAGCTAAAGAGCTAAAGAGTAAATCCTGTCATGTTGTCCTTCTGCTCCTGTGTGTACCCAGATCATGCTTTCTTATACCTGACCTCTTGTCTCTTCATTGCTCTGTTCACCCCTCTTCTCTCTTTTCTCTGAACAAATGCCCAGATATGATTTTCAGAAGCTTTTAACTTTGATATTCTTTGAGTGAGTTTCACTAGAATTTTTCTCTCCCATATAATTTTCCATCTAGTAAGAGAGGCACTGAGTGCTGAGAAGGTACTATGCACTGAAGTAAAACATCTGTAGCTGGCTTGCAGGGCTGACTCATTCTGTCCTTGCAATACCCCTCTCACTCAAGTGTTCGCATCCCAGCCAGCATTTTCAGAGGAATCACCAACACTTCTGTCGGAAAGCGAACAAAGACGTATAGCTGCAATACACTGGCCGTGCTGGGATGATCCCAAGCTGTTTTTTCTACTTTTCCTTTCTTTTGGCAGTGTTCACATTTCACTCCATCCCCCTGTGCAGTATGAAACAATGGGGAGTTGCAGGAGAGTCCTGCAAAATAGACAGGACAATAATGAATGAAAGTCTTCCTGATTGGTCTGGCTGCTGATCTCCTAATCTGCTGCTCTGACTAGGGATAACTGGGGGAAGAAGGAGGCATGACTAATCTTCATGCTTGACACCTGCATCATAAAACTGCATGCTTAAAATTAAACAATTTCTCAGCAACATGTCCAGTGCTGTTCCTAGTGGGAAGGAGTTGCTAAAGTTCTGTGAAACTTAAGCTTGTGTTTAGCTGAGAGGACAGGCATTTTATAGAAATGATATTTGAACAAGAATAATTTAGTAATTAGGTAACTTAGTATAACATTACACATCTTGAAACAGATTAATATTCTACCAAGTGGCTTTTAGCAGAATTTGTAAATCTAGGCTGACAGCTTCCATACAGACAAAGACTGGACTTTTTCCCATTGAGAACTGCTCTACCAAAACACAGCTTTTGGATGAAAAGCAAACATTTTTCTCTTACTCACTTGTGTTCTGAATTTCATCAATATAAAGCAGAAATTACCACAGAGGTTATTTTCCGCCTCATACCTGTGTTCTCACTGCATCAGACTGCATTCTGGTTATGGTAAACATCTTCAGAGATGAAGACATGCTCTGGCTTCGCTTGCATTTTCAAGGAAGGATTGTTTGTTGGCATGATGGATGGGTGCAAAGCTTCTGCTCTATTCTCAGCAAGTAGCTGCAGTGACCTAAGCGCAGTTTGCCCCTGGGCTGGCTCATCAGGAGAGCCAACTTTCTGGGTGACCACTCCTGAATTTCTGAAGCAGGTCAGCAACTTTCTGTGTTTGAGACTGAAGCATGTTGTCAAAGTTTATATTCTCTCCCTCTGTCAAGAGATTAAAAGCATTGATTTAATGGATCATTGAGTTCAGAGACTATGCAAGATGCCTCTTCCATGTTTTCATTTATAGAGTACCAGTAGCTTTTGGTAATAAAAGTTGTAAAACATGCAAAATTGATGAACAAGCAAAGCTTTTTTTTTTGTTTTCTTTTCTACAGAAAGTACATCTATTTTTAAACAAAGTGTGCCTGTGTTTTTCCTAGAGACAATGAGTTTGGAGTTCCACTACTTTATTGTTTGTCTTCTAAAATAATTATACGATAGGACAAAACCCTTAGATTTATAATGTCCTGGAAAAGTAAGTCACAGTTCAGACCCAACAACTTGCACCACCAAAACAACTTGTTCCTGAGTTGTTTACTTTCAATAAAAGTCCTTCAAAGCTCCTGGTCTGTCTTAAACTTTTAAAGTGTTTGTTTTAAAATAAAAACTTGCTTATTTAAAGAATACTGAAGTTGCTTGAAACTGAAATAAAAGTTTTAGAATCATAGAATCATAGAAAAGTTAGGGTTGGAAAGGACCTTAAGGCCATCTAGCTCCTAACTCCCAGCCATGGGCAGGGACACCTCCCACTAAACCATATCACCCAAGTCTCTGTCCAACCTGGCCTTGAGCACCGCCAGGGACGGAGCATTCACAACTTCCTTGGGCAACCCATTCCAGTGCCTCACCACCCTAACAGGAGAAAATTTCCTTCTTGTATCCAATCTAAACTTCCCCTGTTTAAGTTTGAACCCGTTACCCCTTGTCCTATCACTACAGTCCCTAATGAAGAGTCCCTCCCCACCATCCCTATAGCCCCCCTTCAGATACTGGAAGGCTGCTTTGAGGTCTCCACACAGCCTTCTCTTCTCCAGGCTGAACAGCCCCAACTTCCTCAGCCTGTCTTCATAGGGGAGGTGCTCCAGTCCCCTGATCATCCTCGCGGCCCTCCTCTGGGCTTGTTCCAACAGTTCCATGTCCTTTTTATATTGAGGATACCAGAACTGCACACAGTACATCAAGTGGGGTCTCACAAGAGCAGAGGGGCAGGATCACCTCCTTCAACCTGCTGGTCATGCTCCTTTTGATGCAGCCCAGGATACGGTTGGCTTTCTGGGCTGCAAGCACACTGCCTGCTCATGTTCATTTTCTCACCGATCAACACCCCCAAGTCCTTCTCCACAGGGCTGCTCTGAATCTCTTCTCTGCCCAACCTGTAGCTGTGCCTGGGATTGCTCCCACCCAGGTGGAGGACCTTGCACTTGGCATGGTTAAACTTCATGAGGTTGGCATCGGCCCACCTCACAAGTGGGTCAAGGTCCCTCTGGATGTGGCATTCCTTCCCTCCAGGGTATCAACCAAACCACACAGCTTGGTGTCATCGGCAAACTTGCTGAGGGCGCACTCAATCCCACTGTCCATGTCAGTGACAAAGTGTTGAACAAGACTGGTCCCAACACCGATCCCTGAGGGACACCACTCGTTACTGGTCTCCAGCCGGACATTGAGCCATTGACCACAACTCTTTGTGTGCGGCCATCCAGCCAGTTCTTTATCCACCAAGTGGTCCACCTATCAAATTGATGTCTCTCCAGTTTAGAGACAAGGATGTCATGTGGGACAGTGTTGAACGCCTTGAACAAGTCCGGATAGATGACATCAACTGCTCTACACTTGTCCATCAGTTCCATAGCCCCATTGTAGAAGGCCACCAAATTGGTCAGGCAGGATTTCCGTTAGTGAAGCCATGCTGGCTGCCACCAACCACTTTGTTGTTTTTCATGTGCTTTAGCATGCCTTCCAGGAGCATCTGCTCGAAGATTTTGCCAGGCACAGAAGTGAGACTGACTGGTCTGTAATTCCCTGGGTCATCCATTTTCTCCTTTTTGAAAACAGAGGTTATATTTCCCTTTTTTCCAGTTGTCGGGAACTTCACCTGACTGACATGATTTTTCAAATATGATGGACAGTGGCTTAGCAACTTCATTTGCCAGCTCCTTCGGGACCTGCAGATGGATTTCATCAGGTCCCATGGACTTTGCACATTCAGGTTTTTAAGATAGTCTCGAACCAGATCCTCTCCTACAGTGGGCCCAAGGTTTTCATTCTCACAGTCCCTGCGTCTGCCTTCCAAGACTTGGGTGGTGTGGTGAGAGCATTTGTCAGTAAAGACTGAGGCAAAGAAGTCATTAAGAACCTCAGCCTTCTCCAAATCCAGGGGTTTATTGAAATAAAACTTTAAATAGTGCGAAAATTATCACAAGATTACTAATGCTTTATGCTGCTAACTCAACTTTTCTCAAGAATTTAGATTGTAGAAACTGCAGCTTAAATATTTTCAGCATGAGTTTATTTCTTCTATTGAATTGCTAGTATATTTGCAATCAACATTACTGGGACAACACCAATCTCTAAAAAAAATATTAAATAGGAAAGTATTGATTTTAGCTCTGCATCACTAGAAATCCAGCATATAAAAAATATTTAGAGAGTGAGATTTTTTCCCCTCAAGGCATAAGAACAAGCTTTTAATTGTCACACCTAAACCTAGGTAATGTTTATTCTGCTATATTGCAAGGAATGGAGGGAACTGACCTCAATGGCACTATGGGAGATTGCATTAGAGCCATCCAGAGATATATCCTGCAGGAGAAAGTGGGACATGAAAAAAACAGAACTGCAGGGGTTGTCATATACCTCAGCAGTTAGCTGGACATTGAAATTAGCATTGGCACAAAATTAAATTGTTCATGTTACAATCATAATTTATTTTATTATAAAAAAAAAAAAACAACATAAAAACCAAACTTTCAACACTACTATTTTTTCCTGGTTTTTTTTTTTTTCCTGTTGTTCTAGTCATTACTTCAATAATTTGATAAATGTATTTATCAAGCTTGGTTTCTTGTCCTGAGTAAGCAGGTAAGGTATAAACAAACATAAAAAAAACAAGTGAGTAGTAATACTTTTCTGAACACAGCTGTAACTCTTTCTGCATCTCAAACTCAAGAGCCAGTAGACGTCAAAGTCAAAAATATATTTTGAATATAACAAGGCTGGTAAAGATAGAAACTATGTAAAAACAGCCAAGAGGTTTGCTAAAAGATTCAAGAGAGGAGAACAAAAAGAGAATAGAGAATAATAGGATTAAGAAGGAAAAGCTAAAAGCTAAAAGAAATACAAGAATTGAAATTTAGAATTGAGCACTGCAATTATGATTTCACATGCATTTAGTGTTAATCAGGGCTGAATGGGGTAAGTGTAAGTGAGGGAGATCTAGTCACTGGAATTTATAAACAACTTATAAAAATTACCTCTTTTGGAACTATGCAAAGCTATATGAAACTGAGCAAAAAAAAAAAAAGTGTTGGCTTAAACATGTTGATAGTTGAAGGTATCTTCTTCATCATCCTATTCATTTCATGTGTCTGAGCAGTATATCAGCAAGTCTGTATTGATAATATGAGGGAGACCATATCCATTATCACCACCCCTATACACTAGGTTGGTAGTAATTTTAATGTGGGCTGTCTTAGCAAAACACTCTGAACTAAGCAGGAAGACAAACCAGAAAGTCAGTTTCTCCGCAACACACAGTGCTTAAGTAAGTGTGTGGGCGTCTGATTGTGTAAAAAAACCTTTTCCATATTGGAGAAAGGCTGTGGTAGTATCCTCTCTGCTTTATTATCCCTTGAAGGAAACGTCAGTCACCAGGACTGACAATCTGACACTTTGAATTTAATTTAATGGTCACAAAATCAAATCAAGTTTTGTCATCAGTCATGCAACTTTAAGTATAAGCATTTTTTTTCCTCTCACTCTCTTCTGAAAATAGAGGTACACATGACTATAAATTCTAATTAGCTGCAGGAGTTCCATATACCCATAAGCAGAACAGAGACACTTGGGATGTGCATTAATGTGAATAACATACTGGGTGTCTCCTGTATAAATTGAAGCATAACCCTACAGTGATGAAGGGGTAAGACTCCCTTAGGCAGCTGGCTGTCTTTTCACAAGGTGCCCCTTGTGACATACCCAGAGGTACTGCCATCACCAGCAGCACCTTGGAGTGATATAGAATCATCACAGTTATCATTAGCATAACATCCATCAGCCTCTGGAAAAGCACTTCTAAAAATTACATAATCAGCACTAACTTGTCCTGGAGGTAGGAAAGGATGTTGTTACATGATCTAATCTATGCCACTATAACCAACAGTAACAGTGACAGGACTTCCCCTCCCAGGTCCCCCGGTGTTTGCAAACTGAGCTCCCCCCTGCACTTGGTAAGCAGACAGTCCACTTCAAGACAAATAATTTACAGTTATCTCTTCTGACTTCGGATCCTGAGCTTGAAAGTGCTGAAGCCCTGGGCTCCCTATGTGAGCCATGCAAAGAAAAGGGGCACTGACAGGGAAAATTCAGGCCAATTCAACTCTGACCTAATTTCCAGTAGTGCTAAACTCTACTGCCTAAATAAGGCTGGAGGCAATTACACTCTCGTTTGGGGCTTCTACTGGGGGAGGAGGATAAATGGAGGTCCAGCCATTTACATATTTAAAGGAAAAATCTGGGAGTTACTTATAAACTTAGACTCCAGTTTCAAGCTATTTAGTGTTAACCACCTTTAAGTTCCATTATATTCCTCAGAAGCTCAGAGGAAGAAAATGCTCTATGCTTTGCAGAACTGGGTCTGTTATTGCATTAAAGCAGTGTTCTGTGAAAGTGTTTCTGGATTCTCTGTAATATTTTTCCATTGTAAAATAATCCCTAGCAGCTATCCTGTACTATGACAACCTAAAGCAGCTTGTTTTAGTAGTATCGTTTACGCAGTATTGACTTGACAGTGCTACTTCATAAAGAGTTAATAGTTTACAATCCATTCTAACCTGTGAGGTTTTTTTTTGTCTTTTCCTTTCTTTTTTTAACAATGAAATAAAAGGCAGGCTGATTCAGTGCAATATCTAATATTGCACCATGGTCTCTTGATTTTTCAATCATCCTTTAAGACTGTAATTTGCTTCACTTGACTCATATTTGAAATCTATAAAAATGTAAACACTTACCCTTTTGTCAGATATTTGACACTGAGATTGCTGCAGTGATAACCTTGTAATTTAAACATAGCCAGGTGGGGAAAGAGGTGAGAAAAGAACACACTCCAATTACTATGGTGCCCTCTTTGTATGTATACACAAGCATTAAATCAGAATCCCCAGCATTTATTTTAAGCTACCATGATGTATATTCCATTATATAATCAAATATTTCAAACCTAATTAAACAAGCATTCTGCAGTTCCTAAGAATATTGTTCCTTATGCCTTGCAAAGGCTCCTGAAATGGGTTTATAATCTGTGTATGTAAACTTACGAGATTGTACAAAATATGGCATAATTTAAGCAGGCTCAGCTTCTTGCAGTTTTATCATTCAACTATCCTGCTGAGCTCAGTTTATTTGGCAGTACTGCATCTCTTTTAAACTGCAGATGCAAATAGTTAAACCTGAATTTTCTGGTGCCAAATCTCCTTTTTAGCTCTTGAATATATAAGGATGCAAAGTTTCCTCGTTACATTTTTTTTTTTTTTAACATTTGGCTATCTTCTCGGTTTTGTAAATCCCCTAACATGTAGCATAGAACCTTTTTGGAAATCAGTTTATGCATATAAAACCATTTCTCAGTATGCAGCTGGTTGCAAAATATGGAAATGATACATCTTATTTATCTTCCAGATACCTCCATCCGCTCTCATGACACACAGTATATTTTAGCAAAGCATGCAGTTCAGAAACACTGAATTTTACCTTCTATTCAGTGGAAGCAGAACCCACTGTCAGAAACAGATGCATGTACCCTGTACAGTAACTGAAGAGCAAGTTTCTAAATGTTAAGCTTGAGTCACAGCCACTGAATGAATTCCCATTTAATATCAGTGTAAATCCTTTGACATTAATAATTTAGACTTAGAAGGTGATCACTGAAAATGTGTGGAGTAAGCATGCCCACTGCTTTATGTAATCATAGAATCATAGAATAGTTAGGGTTGGAAAGGACCTTAAGATCATCAAGTTCCAACCCCCCTGCCATGGGCAGGGACACCTCACACTAAAACATGTCGCCCAAGGCTCTGTCCAGCCTTGCCTTGAACACTGCCAGGGATGGAGCATTCACAACTTCCTTGGGCAACCCATTCCAGTGCCTCAGCACACTCACAGTAAAGAACTTCCTTCTTATATCTAACCTGAACTTCATCTGTTTAAGTTTAAACCCATTACCCCTTGTACTATTGCTACAGTCACTAATGAAGATGATGCATCTCAACACTGCCAGTGGTATTACTGAACAGACACAAATGAACTGCTACTTTCTTGGGCTAATGCTAATTTGTTTTAGCTCATTTCTTGTTCAATGCAATCGTAATGTTAATCTTATTAAGAATGTTAGTTCTTATGCACAAATTCTTATGTTGTTAGTCAAATTTCTTACAAGAAAGTCAGTGCCACTGTTTACAAAAGAGGAAAGCTGAGGGATAGGGAGAAAGGATAGAGGAGCACACAATTCCCACCAAAACCCTTTCAAATGTAGCTGAGGGTGACCTACCCAATATTAAATTGCAAGGCACCAGGAGAAAAGGGGGCAGAACCCACATTTCTAGTGTCCAAGAGCAGTGCTCCCTTCACAAAACTTCTTGCCTGCAAATTTTAAATTATCTCTATTTCTTAGCAGGTAACATTGGCATGTGCTGGCATTGCCAAATCTATGTACAACAACGAGAAGAAGAGCTGTATATGAGGGATTGTGAACAATTACTATACTTAATTTTGGTATATTAAAGAAAAAATACTATTCCATATGGAAATGCCAATAACTATGTGGCACTGTACATTGTTCTGACAGTTTTCAAGAAAGCATGCACTCATTTTTTTATCTGCAGCTGTACTATTCAATGCTGGTGATACATTTTTTTAATAAATGTTATTGTATTGCAAATAATGACACAGATACTGCCTAATTTGTTAAAATCATGAAAGAGTAAATGCTCAGTGTTCACATCTACCATTCATATGGTAGATGAATGAGAATTTACAAAACCCTTTTTAAAGTTAATGAGAGTTGAATCTTCTCTAAAATCTCAAGCCGTGCACTGAAAATTTACTCCTTGTTGTCAAAAATGTAAACAAGATACTCAATAGAAAGATATTTCTGCTTAGATTTTATGGAAAAGTTTATTTATGCTCTTGAGCTTCTAATATTTTGTGGAGAAGAGAACTTTCAGAACACAAAGAAAATTGTGCTTTCATTATTTACAGTTTCAAAGAAGCTCAATGCCACAAAAGAAATGAAACTCAGTGGGACAGATGAGTTCTCAACAACAAAAGTTAAAAATACCAGCAGCATAATGCCTTCAAAGATTTCTCAGCAGGTAGCTGAGGCAGGCACCCTGCTACACACCTTTGTTGTTTACAGTTTGCCTTTCTCCTGCCCTGCAGATGCTAGACAGTCATCCTCACAGTCTGAGCTGCCTTTGGACTCCTGTTGTATCTTTGAAAGGCATTTATATTATGACTTAATCAGGGGTACAGTCTTTCCACAAATTTACTTATAGTCAGCTGTCTTACAGTGTTAAGGACAGAAGGATATAAAGCAAGCAATCCTTTGCTCTCATCATGTAAAGGGCTGCACTTGCACCTGATCTTTTGTTGCTGAAGAGGGAAACCCTAAGATGCGTTCATCACAACATACATCCCTGCAGAGGAAAGGAAGCTCAGCCAGAAGCATTTGGGGGTAATATATGGCTTAAAAGGGAAGGTGAATTTCCATCACATATTGGATGACCATCAGAGCACCTCAGAATGAGGATGCTTTTTGTAATACTAGTTATTTAAAAAGTATTATACTTTTTATTACCTCTTCTATTTCTTTAGAGGCCCCCTTTTGAGATAGTTACTTTTACTTACAAAATTTCACAGGCAGGAAATCTGGGTTTTCAGGTTAAATGTCACTTATCCAAGTTCAAACTTAGTAAGGACAAAAAAAAAAAAAAAAAAATTGGTCTGGAAAGAGCAAGCGTCTAGATTCAAGAAGAGCAGGAGGTTGTTGTTAGTGAGATTGACAAAGGGGAATCTCTTTTGACAGTTCGTAAGAAGATATCTTGAAATAACTCTTTGCCACTGTTTATCATTATGGATAAAGCCTTATGTTTTTTAAAAGAGAGAAACTTAAATGCACTACACTGAATATACTTTTACATGAGTTAATGGATTCTCAATTACAAATTCATAAGAAAAGAACGAAGCTTTTTGAATTATGAAAAATCACAGGAAATATGAAAAGGCATCTCTTTTCCCTTCTTTTTCCCAAAGTATTATTTTATTAATTAGGAAATGCATCAGTGCTTATTTCTTACACAGTGCAGCTCACAGATGACTGCTAGATGGAACATAACAAGGATTTAACTAATTAACATTAGCTTTCATTAGTTTCTAATGACTCAAATAAAGTAATATGAGAGTGAAATAAATTTCAAATAATGTAATAGCCAAGCAGGATATAATCCAAGGTAGATATTTCAGTATTTGAATATTCTTTCCTTCATTGATCCCTCCTGATATGTGCCTTGCATTCCTCAGCAGTGCATTAGAGGGACAGTGCTCCTTCACAGGAAGGAGAATTTCACAAGGCGGAATGAGGTGCCATGTTTATTTAATCAGGGCAGTATGATCAAAAGCCCATGAGATATATTTTATTTATTTAACATGAGATGTCTTTATTTTTGTATAGCTCAGATGCTAACATCTCTCTTTTCATCTTTAAAATTCCTCTTCCACCATTATTCCAGTGGAACTAGAGCCACAGAAAGATGTACGTAATTCAGCTGACCTCAGTTTCACAATAAGTATCACTCAAGTATGCTCAGGCAAAGAAACTCTTTAAATGTCAAGGTTTCTTCAATGTTGGCTTTTTTTTTTTTTTTTCTGTTGTTTTGTTTTGTTTCCAGGCCTACACAGACAATTAATGCAAATACAGACAATAATACTGTTGATAGAGTCACTAATGAACACCTTGTGTTTTTACAGAATCAAAATTTGTTTGAAATTGCAGTACAGTGAAAGGTAGGAGCCCTTGACTTCAAAGACTGTGGAAAGACTGGCAATGGAGACCACATCTTATCTGTACGACTGTGACCACAAAATGTCCATTGACTCAGATGCTGTCCCCCTTCTAAAAGGTCAGGATGCAGAATACTGCAATCAGGTGCAATAGAGGCTCAAACTATGTGTATAATTAAAAAAAAAAAAAAAAACAAACAAAACAGTGGAAAACTAATGAAAGCTTTCAGGAAAAACAAAACAACCAACAGTGTATGGCAAAGCTCTCCCTTAGCACAGGCAGGATTTTCCTAGGTTAAATCTTTACCCCCAAAACTGAGTAAGGAAAAAAGCAGTCTCCTCTTTGAAATGAAAGAAAAAAAAAAAGTAGCCTAACAGATCTGTCCATAATAAAGACAGCAGTACTTGCAGTCATTAATTATTTTTGCAAATTGACTTTATCAACTAGGTTGCACTCTGACATTTTAGAAAAATATAAAATAACTGAATTGATCTTAATTCAAAATGTCAGTGGATTTACTGCTCATGTAGTCTAATATCTTAGCATTATGCTATTCCTCTCAGACTCTTCCCATTTATCTCCTCTAATTCCCTCTTCCTGTTATTTTTTAATCTCTACCTACTCTTCTTCATTTGTGCAAGGTTTTCCACTCTTCTTCACAACATGCTCCCCTCTTTTTTCCACATCTCTCCAGTTATGTTCTGGCTGTGATCTTTGCTTCTTTCTGTTAAACCTATTTGATTATTCCACTCAGGCAAATGAAGAGCAGTGCAAATCCACTGCTGCCTCCAGGGTGAGGAGAATGGGCTAGGGATGCTCTACTTAAGACTGCGCTGTAAAACTTGCTTCAGTTGAGCACTGAAAATGTAATCTTGTCCAGTATCTGTGGTCAGGAAAGGGCAAGCAAAGGAAATTTTTCTCAGACTTCCTGTATTTACAAATAGAAATATCACATAAAATTATTTTTGTGATTGCACTGTCATAACCAAGTTTCAGCATTAGTGGATCCATTGTACTTAAAAAGACACAGAAAAGAATTAATAAAACTATTAACAGCACTGTCATTTGCACTATAGTATTTTAATGCTGGTAACTCTTAGTAGTCATCTTACTTCACACGGACAGAGTTTGTGAAAGGAAGCTTAATAACTGATGAGTGCTTTGCTGTTCACTAAATGTTTCCCCTTTTTCAAAATGTTTACAGACATATTTTCTCTGCAGTGTGATTAAATCAAATTAAATTAAAACATTACTGGTGATACTGAGTTCTTTCAGATCCAGAGTTATTAATTATCACTTATGCAGTCATAGTTTGGCTTAAATCCTGTAGATTTTATCTGTGAGTGATAATTTCTATGTGGATAATTTCTAAGCCAACCAATAACACTTTTCAGATAGAATACTCTTAGGTGACCTCGTGTAGGTTTCTAGGATAAGTACTGTAAAATTACGCCTTCAGAAGAGTTTCTGAAAATCTGTATGTTTTTCCAAGTTTTATTGGGTGTCTAATAAAGGATGCTACCTCTACCTTCTAGCTTTGTCTTTGTTCTTGTTGGAAATAGATGATCTTAAGGTCCTTTCCAACCCAAACTATTCTAACTATTCTATAAGATTTGTTTAATCTTTATTACATTTTATAGGTCTTTTCCAGAAAACTATTACTATGGATTATGATTCCCATGGGAAATTTAGGCTCAACTTCACAATGCTCTGCTTCTTTCTGAGATTCGAACCCTCAGGTGCAGCACTTACTTTCTGTGTAAAATGCCTGATGATCTTTAGGTGTTTTAACTGCAGGACTCATTAGGGCTGCACTGGTGAAAAGGGAAGTACCAAATAAGTGACTGGAAGATGATGAGGAGATACTTCTGCTACACCCATCAATTATGGTTCAATCCAAGCAAGCAGTCACTGTACACCCCTTCACCTTATAATAACATGCACTTTTCATTCCCATGTAATTGCCATCAGGACAGCTTCTAACCACGAAGGTTGTGACTACACCAGCAATTTCTAGGCACATCAATGGGAATCGCACATGGGCAAGTTAGTAGTGTGGGTATGGATTATGGTTTTAGGCTATAGAAGGTGATGATGCTGTGCTGGAGTTCTACTCCTTTTATTTTATTTTTTTTCCCTAACTGCAATTAGCATAAATGGTGGTTTGCCTACCTTTAATTCCAGGTCTTCTGAATAAACAAGTGTACTAAAAGTACAGTATGTGATACCTTACCCCCCCCCTCCCCCCCCCCCCCCCCAAGCTCCTTTTTCTTCTTATTATGATTGGTTCCCAGCATAAAATTGAAAGCTTGAAACTCTGTTGTAAAGACTTTGAGAATATGACAAGGTCCATAAACAGCTGAAGCAGGCAAGCCGTGGCCCAGTCAATTTTTTTTTTTCTATTATTTATTAAAGACTACAAGTTTTTTGTTGGTCTGACAAGTGCAGGGTCTCCTTGTCTAGGCTTCTCTTATAGCTGTGATAGCAACTTATCTAGCAATCAGATAACTATTGTCCAAATTTATTTTAGTTTAGTTTTAATTTATAGCAGTAGCAAGTGTTTACATTGAATGACTCAAGAATAAAATGTGGTGTGCAATTGTACAGACATATGGTGATACTAAAGGTCCTATATTTGAAACATAAATCACAATGATCAAAGGTCACTACAGGAGTATAACTTGGAATTGTTCAGGTAAAAACATGTTTCTAGAGATAACAGAAGAAATAAACTGAAAAATTGGAAACCAGTGACAAGAAAGGACATGTAGGCAGACCAAGTTAACAGAATGTATGAAAATCAACCAAAGCAGACCCAAGGCTGAGGAAGAAGATGTCATCTACATCAACATCATGTGAATCTCAGCAAGGAGGAGAAAGAAACCCTAACTCTAACGTCACTTTCCTCCCAGTGGAAACCTCAGAATGCTGATCTAACCTCCCCAAATTCTGCTTGAGTTGTAACAAAGCACTCACTCCTATGATCCAGAGGAACTTTGGAAAGGTGAGTTTAACACCAAAGAAACATGGATACATGTTTTTGCTTTAAAATGTAACTGTAGCATTAAAGTTTTTATGTATTAATTTGGAACATAAATGTATATTGTTATAGCCAGAGAGATGTGTAATATTAAGTCTGCCTGACTGCTGAAGGGCACTGCTGAAGGATGTTCCAGTGGACCTCTTGAACATTTTTAAGTCCCTCCCGTTATTGCTGCTCCAGTATGGCTAAGGGAATTCCTTCTGTGTATCACATCATCAAATCATCCATGTTAAAAAACAGGAAAAAACATTTTGATCTGCACTTACTCTCTGTCTGTGTGCCACTATGTCTGACAGTCAAAAGCATACAAATTCATTTGAATGTTTTAAGAGGTGAAAAACATACAGCATTTGAATGAAACTGAAAAGGAAAGGTGCATATACTCAGAACCTCAGAATAAAAAAAAAAGCCTACAAACATAACCCACCTATTGTATGACTTTGGCCTGACAGATACAGAGATAAGTAGCTAAAATGTAAGCTGAAGATGTTTGACACATGGTAAAAGAAACTGAACCTCATAAGGTCAGGCTTTTAGTTTGTGTGCTTTCAGCAGTGTATATCGCTATAAGAAACACAGTGATTTAAAACTTTATTGTCAAAAAGGAGGAACAATTGAAGAATACTAAAACATAGATAAATCTTGTATTGGAGGGTTGTCATAGTCATAATACTCTCAGTGGCTGTAGCTAGTGGAAAATAACAGCTTTTAAAAATGTTATACCCTCTCTGCCTCAGATGCATAACCAAAATCAAGAACAGGAGAAAACAGGTTCTATACACCACAACCATTATACATCTGCACTAGAAGACTCTGCCAAGCATGAAAGGAAAAGTTAACACCACACAGACCATGTGGTATGGGCATGGTGTTCTGCGCAGTTTTGTGATTGAAATAGAATATCTTGTATAGACAGGATACCCTTTTGCCACTTGCCTCTAGTCCATTGCTATGCTCATCTCTAGTTTAGGTGAGGCCATATGGTCTAAGCAAACATGCTGGAAGAAGTCATCATATTTTACTGAAAATTGTATGTGACAAAATATGAAAATGCCTTCTAGAGACTAAAATTAATGCAGAGATTAAGAAGGAAAAATAAAATGAATTCCATATCCATCTAGAGTTAAAATATTTACAAGATGCATCACTGAGTTTCCACTTTTTTTATAAGGAGGCTTTAGATTTAATATTACCCAATCTTTATTTCTAGATAAAGAAGCAGGTTCAGATTAAAAAATATTTTTGGTTACCTTGATATGAAGACAGGTATCTAAGCGATACTTTTACAGGCCTGTGTGCTATGCCCTTTTCCATAGCATCTTACAATAATAAGGATGCCCATATTCTCCACTAGATGGAGAAATACCTATTTCGGTTGGCTGTTGCAACCAAAATTATTTTCTACATTGGGTACTTCCTTTCCTTCTCTTACCTTTCACAAACAACTAAGAAACTTCATTGCAAACTGGAAAAGTTCAGAAAAATTAGATATTTTCCAACTAGAACCATGTTAGTATTTTTCAGGTTAAAAATAATACTATATCACTGTCACTCTTCCACCAGCACATCTTAAAATAATTCTAGCTACAATAGTACCTACTGCAATAGGTGCATGCTACTGGGTTTGTGTAGAAAGGTTTTGGTAGCCAGGGGGCTTCTATAAGAAGCTCCTAGAAGCTTCCGCTGTGTCTAATGGATCCAATGCCAGCTGGCTCCAAGATGGGCCCATTGGCTGAGCCCATCAGCAACACTGGTAGCACTTCTGAGATAAGGGGAAAATGTTAGTGCAAAGGAGAAATTGAAGCTGGGGAGAGGAGTGAGAATATGTGAGAGAAACAGCTCTGCAGACACCCAGGTCAGTGCAGAAGGAGGGGAGGAGGTTCTCCAGGCACCAGAACAGAGATTCCCCAGCAGCCCACAGTGCAGACCATGGTGAGGCAGGGTGTGACCCTGCAGCCCATAGAGGTCCACGGTGGAGCACAGGGATGCTTGAAGGAGGCTGTAACCCCATGGGAAGGACATGATGGAGTAGGGTCCTGGCATGAGCTGTGACTTCATGGAGAGAGGTGCCTACGTTGGAGCAGGTTTGCTGCAGGACTTCTGACCCCATGGAAGGGACACACACTGGAGCAGTCTGCTCCTGAAAGGCTGCACACCATGGAAGGGACCCATGCTGGAGCAGTTCAAGGAGAACTACAGCCCATGGGAAGGAGTCAGGTTGGAGAAATTGGTAGAGGACTGTCTCCCATGGGAGGGACCCCACACTGGAGCAGGGGAAGAATGCGAGGAGTCCTTCCCTGAGGAGGAAGGAGCAGCAGAGACAACATGTGATGAACTGACCACAACCCCCAATTCCCTGCCCTCCTGCCCCACTGGAGAAAATCTGAAGTAAAGGTAAGCCTGGGAATAAGGGAGAGCTGGGGGGAAGGTGCTTTAAGATTTGGGTTTATTTCTCATTATCCTACTCTGATTTAACTGGTAAAAAATTAAACTAATTTCCCAGAATCAAGTCTGTTTACCCATGATGGTAATCAATGAGCAATCTTTCTCTCTCCTTATCTCGACCTATGATCCTTTCATTATAATTTTTCTCCACTGTCCACCTGAGGAGGGAAGTGATAGCACACATTTGGTGGGCACTTGCATCCAGCCAGGGTCAACTCAACACAGAGCTCTAAGGTCATTTTTCTGTTCCAATGGCTCTCATCAGTCAGAGACAATGGAAATGTCTTGACTTTTAACTGCACCTGATGTTGTACTAAAAGTAACTTCAAAAACTGTTGAATATAATGGATCAAATTCTGAATTACTTAGCATCTACCATTCATTTAAGTGTATTCAGCATAGTTTTAGGAACAACACAACTCTCTTTACTGAAGGAATAAATGATCTTCATGTAGAGGGTGTTTCATTATACGAATTCATTAGCAAGTGGTTAATTTTATTATCAGAAATTGTCCTTCTGTAGATGTCAGAACAACAGCATCAAATTTTAGGCATATGTTGATCTTAGGGATATGATTCTAATACAAGATCAAATGGAGATGCACATATTTATTATTATTAATAGATAATATTAGTCATTAGATAGTATTTAGTCCACGTTATTTCTGGGTATTTCTATTTCATAATTTAAAAAGGTAAAATGTTCATTGTGGTGATAAAATCTGAATTATGACAGGCAGAGGAATGAGGGCATTGCATAATTTGTATATTCCCATTATAGACTGGTCAGCAATTAGTAGAATGGCAATTGGCATGGACTTAAAGAAATAGAAATCACTTGTAAAGTTTATCTTAATGTCACTATTTTGACATTTCCACGTATATTAAAATAATTCATTTTTATGATGATCTTTAGTAGTGAAATGTTGCAGCAGCAAACAGATTCATAGAGAAATGACTCAGTAATCATTAGTCATACTACTTGGAATATTTGTTAAACCTGAATATTGCTAATAGTAGTGATATAACAGCTCTGGTTCCAATTTGTAGAAAGAGAATGTTCTGAATAAAAAACTGAAAAATATATCACTGTAAATATCCTGTGTACTGGGCAGGAAGGACAGGGTCGATACAAAAGCAAAGGCAAAATCTGAAGTAAAACAGAATGTGAAAATAATTAACTGACTCTTCTTTAACCAGACCATTACTCTATTTTCACCTTTCAATGAATATGCTTTTATAATATATGTTAGTTACTAATCCTCTGCTGTGTCTATCTCTAGGATTTTATGACGCTGTTTTACCAGCATTTTTCGTTGTGTTATCATGTCAACTGTAAATGGTCCTCAGACTCTTCAAAAGAAAACTCTTCTACACACTTGGAAATATTTACATTATCAAGCACCGATGCACTTCTACATCAATCAGTATAAGTTAAAATCCAAAACTACTTGATTCTTAGAGAGAGATATTGAAATTCTATCACCTAGTGGTAAAGATGTCTGGCCATACTAAACACAGCATATCCTTTCAGGTTGTTTTTTTACCCCTACAGGCAAAGGAGAATACTGCTTAGGTTTTAGCTATTTATTTTATTATTTTTTTTTTTACCCAAATGAGCACCAATAATATGCAATATGCATTTTGCTTTGAGGTATTTAGCTATTATTCCCAGCATTTACCAGATACCTGGTGCATGAGTATAGTCCACTGGTGACCAGAATGAATGGCAAATCTACTATAAAATGTTAATATAGGTCTGTGTTTAACACCTTTTATTTCTACATATTGGTTTCTAACACCAGCCAGATGATATTTCAGTCACAAGACACACCTTTTCCACCCTCACCTCTTCAGGTATACAGATAACTCTACATCATATGCCTTCTGGAAAAAGTTATCTGCTTTGTCAAATAATGACAGGCAAAATATTGTACACAGAATTGTCACAGGACAGTGAGAACAGCATTTTCCTGAAGAAAATTAACTTTTCTACCGCTGTCTCTTTCACACTATGCATTTCCTAATGCTGATGCAGTTCTGGCAATCCTCATTTGGCACACACCATGTTGTTCACATCACTGGCCTCCAAATTCAGAATACAGGCAAGAATTTTTTCTGTTAGAAGTTTTCCAAATCTGATTGGACTTTGCCGACGCTGTTGAATAATGATTAGTCTCAAGAGTGTTGTCCAATATAGATGTAATTAAAATTCTCTAATCCCACACAGCAGCTTGCAAAGCTTTCTCAGAGTCTGAGCATTTCTCATCTTTCAGTCATTCACTTGTTTAATGCTCTGAGCTGTTACTCAGTTCTTCTTCCTGTAACTGCTTTGTGCAGTCAGTGTTATGAGCTTGGCTATCTTGAACACAAAAATTTTCCCTTTATACAGAAAGGCTAAGCGAGAATTTCAGCATTTATTTTTCACTTCACTTCTTTAACTCTTGTTCCAACATTCAAAACTGTAGCCAGTCTCACTCTCTGAATTTAATTCAATGGCTATGCCATAGCAGACTAATGAGATCAGCTAAACCCATTTTTTTTTCCTTCTCTTTTTTCTTATTCCAGCTGTATGGATGATCTTTAATCACAGATGGTTTGAACCATTCACCATAACTTATGCCCTCCTTGGTAAATACTGAACAATACTTTAAAAAATATTAAACGCAGTTTTGGCCTTTTCTCTTCTACCTGTGCAGTGACATTTCTTGGGCATTTTTGCTATCTCTAGAACAAAATTAAAAGGGGAGAAGAAAGGGTGAAATCTCTATCATCTGTTCTGAAATATCACTTATCCTATTATCTTTAAATCTTATCCTATCTTTTTAAACCTTTTCAGAAACCCCAGCCTCTGAACCATTTATTGTCCTTACTTGGAACAGAAAAATATTTAATTTCAGGAAAAAAAAAGCATTTGTTTAATGAAAATGTATAGTGGCTTCCACATTATTTTCAAAATCTAAACTGCCACAAGGTGCTTTTCAGTGTTAGAGACAGAAAAGCAAACTCACACAAGTAATTTGTCAGCACATCAGTTTCAGCATAGGCATGAACAGGAATTAGTTTTGGTGGATTATGGTGTAGTAGAACCTAAGTATTCATAAAGAAGAGAAAAAATCTTCTTACCTTTGCCAAAACGAGTTAAAATAAAATGCCTGTTTAGAAACTTTCAAATTTGTCTTCTGATTTACCACAACACTAAAAAAACAAATAACAAAAATCAAATGGAGAGCTGAAATAGTAATGTAAAATGTGGCACCCACATTATTCAGATCCAGTACGCCAACCCTATCTTTTAAGCTAGAATCATCAATCACCATTTCAGAATCTTATCAATAAACAGAGGTGGTCAAAGTGCTTACTATCTTTTCTGAAAGATATATAGAATAGATGCTACCATCTTAATTTCAGTTTCTGACCATGCTGGTTAAATAGTGAGGCTGAAGCCAAAAAGCACCCCTCCCAAACAAACAGGCAAACCCCCAAATCTCAAGCTAAATCAATCTTAAATTTCTACAAAACATTTGGAAAAGGTGAAATTATATCACCTTGCATATATCCATGAAATTTAGTACCAGTTTGGCAGAAAATAATGTTTTTTCCCACAGCAGAACAGCCACAAATAAAAAAAAAACAAAACCGGAGCTGACCATATGATCATACAATTTTGTATTTAAATTTATGTTCTTCATCTTATTACCAAGATCACAGCTCAAACTGGCAAACTCAGCCCCTTTAAATTTTATTCTTTATGAGCTCTGCAGAAGAATGCAAAACATTGATAAGGCAAAGAGCTGTAATGGTGCTCCCAACATTTTCTTTCACTTTCTCCCCAGTGGTCTTCTAGTGAGACTTACAAGCATGCTTTCCCTGTATCTCTTTTCAAAACTAATGGCAACTTGTACTTCTATTATACTACTGCTAAATCCTTACTTGAGTATCATCCAAGACCGTGTTTAGTTTAGCAAATCACATATCTGATTCCTTCAATACATTGCAAGTATACAACAGCATAAGAATCAAGGATAAGTTGTTATTGACATATGGTATCAATAAAAATGCTTTGATCTAGCATATATTGTGTGCAGACCATGCCTTAGATCCTGTAATTGTTTTGAGAATGTGTAGGGACATATATCTTGATAAAGAAAACACAGTCACACTTACCAGATAGGTGGGAACTGTGTGGTTCCTTTGGTATGCAAAGATGGACCTAGCCAAATCTTTAAAAGCTTTGTGCCTTTGCTGACAATCCACAGCAAAACACTTCTGAATCTGGTTCTACTAAGTAGATTTTTCCCATTTACAACAAGCAATCCCCAACTGGGATAATCTGTTCACTAAATGACACATGTTAAAAGGATTGAGTTTTGGAGAAGAAAGAATGTTTCTTCTCCATGTCTTTTTGAATGGAAAAGCTGATGGAGCACCTCCACCACACAGTTTCCTAAATGTCCAGCAAAGCCTCCAGGTGGTCATCTAATCTACTGTTCTTCCTGAAGGGTTAGGATATTTCTGATAACAAAGAAAGTGAAACAAAGTGGATAAATTTCTGAATTTATTTAGCTTCTGTTTAGTGACCTGTGGAGAGTCAAATTTGTTGAAGAGCTGGACTAAAAGACAGTGGAATACCGTAGAGGAAGACAAGGATTATGAGAGGTCAGGTCCTCAGAAGAACAAATTGATTTTCAAGAAGGCAAAATGCAAGGTTGTATGCTATGGACTAAAAGCAAGGAGCAGAGCCATGTTAAGATAAAACAGCTATTTGTGCAAAAGATAATGTTGGCAAAATGTCCAATGGGAATAAACCAGCCATGAAAGTATTTGTGATGGAAATAAGAAGGTTTCAGCCATCAGAAAAATAACATGTTGGAGTAGCTTCACAATAGGATTAGTGTAGGGGAAAAAAAAGAAAAAAAAGAATGTTTTTAACAGTTTTAGTTTGAGAAGGGGATTATTTGCCTAGTCTGCCAGCAGTAGCAGCAGGTGGAACTGAGGAACCAAATGGTTCCTTTCCATCCATGTTCTGCAAAGTAGAAGGAGGTGATCCTGCCTCTTGTGAGACCTCTGCTCTTGTGAGACCTCACTTGGAGTATTGTGTACAGTTCTGGTGTACCTCAACATAAAAAGGACATGGAACTGTTGGAACAAATCCAGAGGAGGGCCACGACGATGATCAGGGCACTGGAGCACCTCCCCTATGGAGACAGGCTGAGGAAGTTGGGGCTGTTCAGCCTGGAGAAGAGAAGGCTGCGTGGAGACCTCATAGCAGCCTTCCAGTATCTGAAGGGGGGCTATAGGGATGCTGGGGAGGGACTCTTCATTAGGGACTGTAGTGATAGGATAAGGGGTAACGGGTTAAAACATAAACAGGGGAAGTTTAGATTGGATATAAGGAGGAAATTCTTTCCTGTTAGGGTGGTGAGGCACTGGAACGGGTTGCCCAGGGAGGTTGTGAATGCTCCATCCCTGGTGGTGTTCAAGACCAGGCTGCACAAGGCCTTGGGTGGCATGGTTTACTGTGAGGTGTCCCTGCCCACGGCAGGGCAGTTGGAACCTGATGATCTTAAGGTCCTTTCCAACCCTAACTATTCTACGATTCTATGATTGAGTCATCCCTTTTTAACCAGGTAACTTGAATTATCCCTTTTAATCATGGAATAGAAAAGGGCTGTGCTGGAAAGTGATTTATTGGATCTATCTTAAATATCTTCATGCAAATTTCAAATTTTATTACCTTTTCGAGGCACTACTTTGTTAATGTCACAATTTTATTTAGAAATTATCTTTTCTAATTTATACACAAACATATAATTTAAGGTTACTTTTATTCATCTTATGCAAGCTTCTTTATGAAAATATAGGTTGAACTCTCCTTTATTAAATATCAACTAATACACAATAAAATTATTCAGAACACCCACATTTACCATTGTAAGAATGTAATACATGATGTAAACAAATCTGTGACTACTTTATTACTAAGAAAGAAACCATGTATCACCATGCTGACCTGTAACTGGCAAAATAATTTTCTTCAAAATAAACGCAAGTGAGAAAGCTAGAAAGAAGAAAGAATGTGAAATAGTTGTTCTGTTACACTCAGGTTTGGAGGTACATCTGTTGTATCAGCTTCAGATTACAGTAATTTATAGATGGACAGATCACTGAATATTCATGTCAGATTATGAACTTGTGAACTGGCAATGAAGTAAATTCAGTAGACGGTTTTTCTCTTTGCTTTACTGACAAAATCCAAATAACAGCACCAAATACACAGCCAGTGTCTAATGTGTTGCTAAAACATAACTTTAAAATTCAAAAGATCCATTTACCTAAGTTTAAGTGGACTCAGTATTTTGTACAAGCACAACTTAACACAGAAAGTAATACAGAAGCGTATGTCTAAAAGGCCACTTATATTGAACTATCAAAACAGTTAGACTTTCTGAAAGGTTAGACTTTCTGAAAGAAAATACCTAAACATGCTGCTATTTCTTCTTTGTAAATGCTTTTGACAACTATCAGCTATGAGTTAGGATTGAAGGAAAGAAGGATAAGGAAGGAAGCAGGCAAGCAAGGAAGAGAGGGTCTTGAGAGGGAAGGAAGAAATTCTAGATAGAGCCCTCAGAGAAAAAAGTCTTAGACTGAAAAAAAAAAATAATATCCTGACAAACTGTCTGCAGTATTCCAGCTCTAACACATTTCATTATTTTTTTTTCCATACAGCCATTTTACACTGCCAAAACTTGTTTAATTAGCCAGGTGATCTAGGTATGTTAGTGGCTATTGATCAGACATGGTGCATTAAAGTTTAAATTCTTTAGCCTTCATTGACAACTTGTAAACTGTAAGTTCACACAGGTAATTCACACAGCTAACTCAGCTGAATTCATTAGAACTCTTCATGTGAACAATAATTGTAAGAGATTAACGTTGTGGTCTGAGGTAGGTTTTTGTTGCCTGGAGAGTATGAATGCCCTGCTCTACCCTCTGCAGTAGGCACTGGGGCTCAGGAAAAGAAGGGAGTGAACAAGGTGTACCATTCTCGCCATTCGTGAAGAATTCTGCAGCAACATAACCAGTAGAGCAATTTGGGCTAATCTCCTGTGATTTTCACATGTGGTTGCCTAACATGAGAGAATAAGAGAGCTTCTGGACTCACAGCATCTTGTAGCCACTGTGTTTAGTACCCTTAGAATTGTTATTGAACTAAGATTGTTGCTTTTCAGGACTCACAGGTCTTCCTTTTGCTGCTGTGTCTGCAATATTATTTACCAAGCTTTATCTGTTATCTGTCTGACTCTTTATATTTTCTTTTCACACCAGGAAAGTACTCAGATTTATTCCTATTATTTTTTGTATGTTATGTTTTTGATAATATTCAAACTTTGGAGAAGATTCTGGATCTAGCTCTTACCAAACAAAAGCAGCCTTGACTCTTTCCTTATCAGAGAGATTAGTCCTTTAAATTAAGGGTTTCTACTGGAAGTCTTTAAGTGTTTTCCACAAGGCTGGGACCTGCATTCCGTTGACATCAACAGGAAGTCTGCGACCTAGGATCATCCACTATTAAACTGGATATTTTATTTGCTGACCTATATGTTGCTCCTGAGCCTCAGAACTTAATTGATATTTAGAGTGATCTTGTTCTAGCAACATAGATTAGCTTTAGCTAGATATTGTATTTTTCTTGCATTGATTCCTAGGAAGATTTAAATACATGTCTTCCAGCAATACTAATTGGAGGTACATTTCTTAATCTTTTTGGTCTTTAGTGGAAAAACAAGGCTTCAAGAAAGCAAAAATCACTATGCAGCATTTGAGGAAGCTAAGTGATTCTGAACAATAATTTCAGCAGCAAGTACAGTCTTCCTGATAGCATTTACTTGCATACAACCTACTCCATCATGGATTTCAATGGTAATTGAAATAATTAAAGGAGAGAATAGCAGGAATTAAATCACGGCTTGCTCTTACCCTTGAGAGAAATACTTTTAAATAATACAGATACACTAAAAATGATGCCATTCTTAATGTAGACAGCAAGAAAGCACATACTTTTCAATACTACATCAACTAAGGCTTCCATGAAGAGCTCTTCCCACAGTAATGTAAAGAAAAAAAGTGGGAGACCTGGCTAACATCATAACTCCCATAATTTCTTATATGGGTGGAGACTTACTAACACTGGTTCAGCTCTATTGTATTCATTTTGGTTCTATTTTGTATAAGTAAATGCCTGAGAGCTAAACAGTAGTAGCAGCAGAGATACAGTACCAAAGTCATTGAGATAACACTGCAGCACATTAAGACACAATGACTGACATAGACTGCCTTAAAAATATTAAAACCAAATAGAGGATTTTATCTTCTTTGGCACATCTCTGACATTACCTGCTGTTTTTCTTGCTAGTGCTGTTTGCTTACTCTATTATAAATGTTTATTTCACTCTTCAAGGGAAATAGCTTTCTGAGAAATTTATTGGATATTTATTTCACTTTACTAACTAAAAAATCCATTTAGAACTAGAGCTCTCAGTGTGATTGCATTTGATAAAACCACATTTGTCTAGACTCTGTCCTGAATTGCTACTTGAATTCAGTGGGGTTACAAAGGTATAAATGAGGTTTGAATCATAGAATCATAGAATAATTAAGGTTGGAAAGGACCTTATGACCATCTAGTTCCAACCCCCTTCATATCCAATTCCTTCATATCATTTCAAGACCATGAGGTCCTACTGTTAAAAATACACTTGAGAAAGCTGACAGCATACAAAAAATACACAGATTTTCTTATGGCGCCAATGGCTAGGACAGATACATGAATTTCAGCTCCCTGTAGGCATAAAGAAACTCAGTCTCTCAGTGCTGCAGCCCCACGTGCTTTACACCTGACCTGGTCCCTGTACGTTGGTAGGAACTGATACAGAATAATCACAGAAGTTTTCTATGAGTACTTTCAGCACTCCTCAAGTAAAAGTGCTAACCACATAATTACTGATGACTTTCTGTTTCTTCACTAGTCTGCATTTATTCTTTTCATACTGTAGCCATTGGGATTTTAAGGAGAAAACTCTTCCTCAGCCTGTACCTGCTGTGCTGTTATCCTGCTACTATGTGAAATCTGCATTTCATGCTGCTTCATTATGCTTTTTGTCCTATATAGGACTAAGAAAACACTGCTTTGGGTCTCAGTGTTTTTATCAGATAACTATATACTACCCTGTGTCATAGCACTATTAATCATTATGTGAAATTACATGGGCATATTAAGCTTCAGTTCCCTTTCCCCTTTCTGTTGTTTTTATTTCGTGACAGTGTGTTCCTGGGCAAGAAAAGGGCTATAAGATCTTGAGGAGCAGAATAGGCTCTCATGAAGCAGCTGAAGTGAAATGACAAGCTGAACACAAGACACAAATCTGTCTAGACACAGACACTAAAACCCAAATCGAAAATATTTCTGTATTGCTACAGTTTCTATAGCTTGGTGTTAAAACTGGAGTTTCAGTTGTTAGCTGGGACTTGATACTACAGATGTTCAGGTTTCCTGCTGTACTTATGGAAGCCCAGGTGAGTTATCATCATTAACTATCAGATTCATATGGCATAATGTCTTTTGTCATCACTTCTCTGGAGAGAAGATATTGCAGCTGTCTGTAGAAAGGACGCATATTCTGTGGCTCTTTGCTAGAACAGTTAAACAAATTTCAGAATACAGCTGTCACAAATCAGAACTAAAAATAAAATGAAAAAACATCTATTCACAGCAGAGACAGTCTCATTCTGAGTAGCATTATTTGAGGTTTATTCCTATTGCACTCTCCTTGCTTTACAGATTCATTAATATTGCAAAGCATAGAAGAGTTGCTTTTGTGTCCACATCAAAATCATTATCCTGATAAACACTAATTAGCACCTTTGGGCTCAATCATGTTCCCACTGCAATCAATGTAAAAAAAAAAATGCTTTGATTTCAATAGAAAAAGAATAAGGTCTTTTGTCAGTACCTTCAGAAAGGTCAAACAGAGGCTGATCTACCTTCCTGTATCTGGAGTCTTCACTGTTTGTATTGCTAACTTTATTCAAACTTACCAACAGCAGCAAAGCTGAGATCCATAGAGGCTCAAACCTTATTGGCATTTTAAGACCAGGAGTTAACATTCTCAGATATGCTAAATTGTCTTTGGAATGTCAGCTCTGGAAACTTTCAAGAAGCTCAGTCTTCTGTATGTCAGATTTTTAATGCATTTAAGTGACCAAAGACACTACTTTGCCTGGGTTTCCAGTTAGGAGCAGAAGCTTCTTGTACAGCTCCACCACTGATTGTTCCAAAATTTCCACCCACAACTGATTTCAGCAATAACCTTTAAGTGCTCACACACAAAATGTCCAAAATAAAGTAGTATAGAAGGTCTCTAGGTTTGTGTCTGGAGAGCTTAGATAAGGACAGACCTAACTTTGGTCCCTGCTCCTTGAATGTCTTATTCATTAATACTTCAGTAAAGAAAACTCTGAAACACTATTAAGAATGGGACTGGAAACTTGGAACTCTCCTGCTAGAAAAGCCTTCAATTTATTTTAATTAAAAAAAAAAAAAAGTTCCCTCTCAGCCCCCTTGGACTATGAATGTGTCATTTGTTCATGATACAATTAACTCAGATATTTAAGTTGCTTTGAAAATTGAGGTATAGGTTGTTGAGTCACAGGGGCTCAAAGAAATCAGATACATAGCTCTACATAGATCCCCTTTTCCTCTTATTTTCAACAGAAAATTAAGAATCTTGACAGTTATAGAAAATCTAGTAGCCATTTACTGAGCTTTTTAGCACTCCTAAAACTTCTCTGAAAAGATTATCTAATGTAATATTTTAAAATTCTGAATCTCCTATGCAATGGTATAGGAGAGTTTCAAAGGCAGCACTGTTGCAGAGAACATCCATTTGTAGAAATATACAGCTCTTGTGACCTGGACAAAGAAACTTGCATCTGTTCTTTGGATAAAGGCTTCAGTCAGTATCAGCCAGACAATTGTTGTAAATCTCTGGTAGTAGTTATATTTCTTGAGTCAAAAACTTGCCTTCTGTCTCACTTTAAGGCTAGCCTTTATAAAAAAATGAGGAAGCACAAAATGCTTCTGAATTTAAATTTATTCACTAATGATACTGTTCTAAATTACTCTGGTAAAGCCTCATTGATAGGTAGCAGCATTGTCATTCTTCTTTTAGCTCCTTACAATAAATAATTATTAAGAGTCCTTGCTTAAAGATCTGATTCATACAGGAAAAAGATTTATAGTCTGTTAAAACGCTGTGATTATTACTGTTGCATTTCAGCTGGGTCAGCCCCTTAATTGCACAACCTTGGGAGTTTGAGATAAAGAAAGAATTTAGTACCAAAATCACTGGTAGTATACAGTACTTATTCCTTGATTAAAAGATACTTTATTGCACTGTGTTTACATGAGTAGAACCCATTTTGGGAAATAATTTATTCAACAAGTTCATGCATATTTTTCCTGCTCATGAATTATCTGCATGCTTTTTATTAGTTTGCTTACCCAATAAAAATATCTGATGAGCTCTCAGGACCACGTCTGTCGTTTCACAGCTCATGTGGGAGCAGGACTGCACAATCTTCCCTTGAAACTTACTGTAGTATTTAAGTGCGAACAAAAATGCATTGATGGTGCAAGTTAGCTCCTGGCTCTCTAATTTTCTCTCACTGCAAATCAGCAAAGAAGGGCCACTCACTCTTTTCCTGACCATTTTCTTCCCAAGATTCAGTAAGAGGTTATCTATGTTTTCAAGAAAATTGGAAGGAACATTTCAATTTAAGCCATTTAAGCCAAGAAATTGCAGTTATTAACAGAAAAGCTTTAGTCAGGTGCTATGAAAGGATTTGAGGTTTTCAGAGAGCTAATATTGTCCCATTCTAATCTCACTTCAAATGTTTGTCTACTCAGCCACAGCATATCTGCTGACATAGAAACACAACTGTGGATCAGAAACCTTGAGCACCTGACACAAGGCACTTCACATCACAGATAACCAAGTCCTAAAATTTTAATCAGCGATTGAGTCTACCACTACCTAGGTTATACAATATTTGTACAGAGAGGGTTATAATTTCCTCTCCAATTCCACTTCTGTGACAATAAATAACAATTCCTTTCTTTTATTCTCTCTCATGAAGTAATTTCTCCATTCCTCTGATTATCTCAGGACATTTTTTGCATGCCTGCTTCATTTTGTGCTTATCTTGAGAAGGGTTGATGTGTTTCCAGGCAATGCCTTACAGATGCCTTGCATAACGACACTAACAGTTTCCTGTTTCTAGTGGAATTATTTCCCCTGATTGAGGGCATCCAAAAACCACAGTTGCCTTCTGCAGCTACTGATTGATGGATGTACCCAAATCTTTAGCCTCTGTCATTTCCAACTGATGAACTCCCAATTCAAAGCATAAATTCTTAGTTCTCAAGAGAGCAGCCTTGCTTTCTGCATTATTACATTTCATCCTGGAGCTGTGACTCCAGTTCTCAGGGTCAGACTACCTGTAGAATATTCTAATCTTTCTCTGTAGCAATAAAGCTTCCTACCTTACTGTCATGAAATTTCACTGGCTAGTCCTATATATGTGCCAAGCTTGTCAGTGTACATATTAAATAAAATTACCTTCCAGACCCATCCTTGAACAATTCTATCCATGCACAAGATACTCTTGCATGGGATGATCTGAATCTTACCCATGGCTCTTTCCCCTTCACTTTTTCGTTAACGCCCCCATTCACTTTACAAAATTAAAAGAGCTATGAAATTCACATGAATTAGACCTTGTAACTAGGAAATTTGCTATCTCATCAGGGAAAAATATGTGTCCCAGTATAGCTCTCATAAAGACTTTTCCTTACTTTGCAACAGAAAAAAACAATACTTGCAGAGAGTCTGAGCAAAAGCCTGTCTAGCTCATGATCTTCTCACTGACAGCCGTCAAAAGCAGGTGTCTGGGAAAGAGCATAAAATTAGGACACATTAGGAAGCTGTGATACTTCTGTAGGTTGTTACCCATACCTCCTAAGATTTGTGAGTCAGAAGTTTCCTGATGCACGGGGGTACCTGTGTTTCATAGCCTTGGGAAAGTTATTGAAACATATATCAGCTGTTTAACACTTCTCTTGCTTTATTTTGATTGCTTCCACTTATACATCACAGCTCATTCTTAAATAGAAACAAAACACAAGCCATTTCTTCTTTATGTGTGACTGGTCTATAACATTTGTAAACTAGATTACACGTACCAGAGTTCTTCCAAAACTGTAGGTGATGATCATGAAATTTACCCTGAATTTAAAAATGTGACTTATCTGAGTTCTCTTTCCACAGTTTTTCTACACTACAGTTTCATCCTTCTCATCCACCACTGCACATTTGTCTGTGTTCAGCATCCTCATTTGTCCTGAAGCCTAAGGTACACTCGTTTAGTTTTGAGTCCTATTTGGGTTGCTACTCCTTGCTCTTTTTTTACTGTACCTTTGGCTGTCAGCTTTAACTTACAATATCGGTCTTAAATTGACTTTTGCCAATTCTCACCTTATCCATAAAGTATTTGCATTCTGAAAAACAGCTCTCTTTGATGGCAAAATCTTCCATAAAATTCAACACAAGCAGTTTGTTTTCTCCTAATACCCTCTGTGAAATCATATTCATCCAGTCCTGACAGGAGCTGCTGCCCACAAGTTTCCTCCTCTATTTGGGACACAATGTCCTGATATCTTTCACATCTTTGATTTAATAACATTTCAAAGTCTACTCAGATCATCCACCTTTGCTAACTGAATCTACTATAGCTTCTAAAACTCTCAGAGACATAAAGAACCTTAGTAATAGACCAACTTATTTATATATTCTGTATAACAGGAAGCTGAAGACATATTGACTTCCAGTTGAAACAGTTTCAGATAAACGTTTTTCATCCCCATCCCTTAGTTTTTTTGTAACTGCCTGCTTTTCAAGAATTACTATCCTTTTGAGTATTTTCAAGTGATGATTGCTCAATTCTGGGCAAAACAAGGCAGGCTAATTTAAGCAGTCTCAAAGGTGATTTTTGTTAACCTGGCATTTGTTGTCTGAAATAGACTAGAATGATCACAGGAGCAGCTCTTCTAGCAAAACCAATAAAACAGCAATCTTCAAGACGATGTGGCAGCAACAGTACAGGATGAGCTTGGTGGTAGCAGATATTTGTCCAGGACACCTACAGGCAGAAAATTATGTGCTTGTACAACCTAATGCTATCACAGTGAAAAGTCAGGCTACCTCAAAGCATCTTTCACAGATAACATTTGTTAGAAAACACTGTAAAATTATAAAAAACTATTTTTGCATATTACTGAATGAGATTAGTGTTTAAGGGTAACTCATGCTTAGACATGATTTTTTATATAGTAAATTTTCAAACTTACTTAGGTGTCATTGAGAAATTAAAGAAATTATTTTTTTGACATGTTAGCTATTCACAGTCTCCTTCAGAACACAGCTGTCTCCCGAAATTCAGGTATCAAAGCTAGCCAAACACAGCAAGTATGATACCCTTGAATAATAAAAATTTAAACACATTTTGTGAGGTGATGCAACACTGATCAAAACACCAACAATTTCTTCCTTTCTTCAGAAAAAGGAGTCAATAAATATTTAACCTGGAGACCACCAGGTACCCAGGATCCCATTGTTACAATATGGAGGTATGGCAGCTGTACAATGCTGCTTTGGCTATAAAACTAGGACCTTGAACTTGCATGCCAAAAGAAGGTCAGTTGAAGCATGCTGCTTCCTGAGAATGATTCATATTATTGCTACTCTTAAAAATCATTTCTCCATCTGCAGCTGCTGTTAGCTCTGGAATATGCAAAGCCATCAAATCAGAAGCGATGACTTTTACCTCACTGTACACCTGATTTGTTGGTGAATAATATACACATTCCTGATAAATTAAGCCAAATTGTATGTGGGCTTGTGTAGGCATCCATCTTTTCAGATCTCCTTATTCCATTTTCACTTCTGATAAAGCCTTCTGTACCTGATTTTATAAAGAAAAAAAACCAAAAACTTAATAATCATAGTTTATATGCTAGTTTAATCTCTTTGGAACAGTAATGGGATACAAGAGACTAATCAGAGCAGTCCTATGGAGAAGGACTTGGAGGTGAGAAAATGAACATGAGCTGGCAGTGTGTGCTCACAGCCCAGAAAGCCAACCGTATCCTGGGCTACATCGAAAGGAGTGTGACCAGCAGGTTGAAGGAGGTGATCCTGCCCCACTATTCTGCTTTCATGAGACTTCACTTGGAGTACTGTGTACAGTTCTGGTGTACCTCAACATAAAAAGGACATGGAACTGTTGGAACAAATCCAGAGGAGGGCCACGACGATGATCAGGGCACTGGAGCACCTCCTGTATGAAGATAGGCTGAGGAAGTTAGGGCTGTTCAGCCTGGAGAAGGGAAGGATGCGTGGAGACCTCATAGCAGCCTTCCAGTATCTGAAGGGGATCTATAGGAATGCTGGGGAGGGACTCTTCATTAGGGACTGTAGTGATAGGACAAGGGGTAATGGGTTCAAACTTAAACAGGGGAAGTTTAGATAAGACATAAGGAAGAAATTCTTTACTGTGAGGGTAATGAGGCACTAGAATGGGTTGCCTAGGGAAGTTGTGAATGCTCCATCCCTGGTGGTGTTCAAGGACAGGCTGGACTGAGCATTGGTGACACAGTTTAGTACGAGGTATCCCTGCCCATGGCAGGGGGGTGGAAATAGCTGAACTTAAGGTTCTTTCCAAACCCGAACTATTCTATGATTCTATGATCAGACATAAATATTTCTTTTTTTTTTAATTAAGGAGCATTTGAAAAGGAGATAGCTTACTTGAAGCTTAAACATACTAAGATTTCTGTGTTTAAATTTAGCATGGGAGAAATTACTTTAAAACTTCAGAAATTAAACATTCGTGTAGTGTACAAAAAAGTGTGAAACATTGCCATGATTATCCAAATTACAAACACATAGGTCCTTAATTCCCCATTTTATTTTAATGGAAATTAGATGCCAAAATCAGAAAAACCTTGTACTGTAAATTACAGTGATATAAGATGGTTATTATCTTATACTGTCTACTATATTTGTTCCTTGTTTGGTGTAGAAAGATATCCTTATACAGAGAGTAACAACTGTCACAAAAGCACATTGTCAATTACAAATACAGTGAGTACTGAATATAGTCTTCCTAGAGAGAAGAGTGAAGCTGATCCACTGTATTTTGTCTTAACTGCCATGCAAAATTACTGTTTAGATAAATTTAGCTCTAGAAAATCAAGGCCCCTTTCCCCCTCCCAAGCTTTGTTTTTGAATAGTTCACGCATTTTAGGAATGGATTGTTTAAAATAAATTCTTTAGGTTATAAAGCGGTTTATACCGTATTTCAGTGTGGTTTTTAGAAACAAACAAATAAAATGGAGGGTGGAGTAATGGGCTAGCTACTGCCCTAATAGGCCCTAGCACTGATAGATATGAATGAGTTTATTTGTACTGTTCAATGAAGTTGAACCTTATAAATACAAGAATATCTCTACAGATTTTAGCTTTGTGCAAGTTTTCCAGAAGAAGAAATAATAAAAAAAAATATTAAAAAGTATAAAAAAATAGCATTGTCTTACTCAAAATCTAATAATACTCCATAAAACAGAACGGCAACATCTTATCTCTTAGAACATCTGAAGAGCACTGGCAATGTTTTAGTGATGACATCCTATTCAGACATTTTTCACTGAAGCTCAAAGACACATACTGTTTGTCACTTATGGGAAATTTAGACTGGATAAGGTCCAGAATCACAGAATCACAGAATCCCAAGGGTTGGAAGGGACCTCAAAAGATCATCTAGTCCAACCCCCCTGCAAGAGCAGGGTAACCTAGAGTACATCTCACAGGAACTTGTCCAGGCGGACCTTGAATATCTCCAATGTAGGAGACTCCACAACCCCCCTGGGCAACCTGTTCCAGTGCTCTGTCACTCTCACAGGAAAGAAATTTTTCCGGATGTTCACATGGAACCTCCTATGCTCCAGTTTACACCCTTTGCCCCTTGTCCTATCTCTGGACATCACTGAAAAAAACCTAGCTCCATCATCCTGACACTCACTCTACATATTTGTAAACATTGATGAGGTCACCCTTCAGCCTCCTCTTCTCCAAGCTAAAGAGTCCCAGCTCCCTCAGCCTCTCCTCATAAGAGAGATGTTCCACTCCCTTAACCATCTTTGTGGCTCTGCGCTGGACTCTTTCAAGCAATTCCCTGTCCTTCTTGAACTGAGGGGCCCACAACTGGACACAATAATCCAGATGTGGCCTCACCAAGGCAGAGTAGAGGGGGAGGAGAACCTCTCTTGACCTACTAACCACACCCTTTCTAATGCACCCTAGGATGCCATTGGCCTTCTTGGCCACAAGGGCACATTGTTGGCTCACGGTCATCCTCCTGTCCACCAGGACCCCCACGTCCCTTTCCCCTTTGCTACTGTCCAGCAGGTCAACTCCCAGCCTGTACTGGTACATGGGGCTGCTCTTCCCCAGATGCAAGACTCTACACTTGCCCTTGTTGAATTTCATCAAGTTCCTCCCTACCCAACTCTCCAGCCTGTCCAGGTCTCACTGAATGGCAACACAGCCCTCTGGTGTGTCAGCCACTCCTCTCAGTTTAGTATCATCAGCAAACTTGCTGAAGGTACACTCAGTTCCCTCATCCAGGTCATTGATGAAAATATTAAACAGCACTGGTCCCAGCACCGACCCATGAGGGACTCCACTAGTCACAGACCTCCAGCTAGATTCTGTCCCATTAACCACAACTCTCTACCTTCTTCCTTCCAACCAGTTCTTGATCCACCTCTCTACCTGATCATCAAGCCCACACTTCCTTAGCTTATCTATGAGGATGCTGTGGGAGACAGTATCAAATGCCTTACTGAAATCAAGAAAAAACACATCTACTGCTCTACCATCATCCAGCCACCTAGTTACTTGCTCATAGAAGGCTATAAGGTTGGTCAAACATGACTTCCCCTTGGTAAAACCATGTTGGCTGCTCTTAATGACCCCCTCATCCTTGATATGTCTAGCAATGGTGTCAAGAATAAGTTTGTTTCTCAATGTAAAAGTGCAGTGAATAGGTATGGTGATAAAGATATTAGAGCATCTGTTACTTGTTTTAGAAGATCTTTGCTGCAATGATACAACCAATTAAAACATTACTAGTAATATTCACAGAGGAGAAATGTCTGGTTTTTTTAATAATCTTAATCGTTAAAAGTTAAAAAAGAAAAAAAAAAGGATTGCAAATAATTAATGCAGTAACTAAACTTCTAATCTTTCAGTCTAATCTTTCAATCCTTTTATTTATGTAGATGATACTTCCATAACATCTCAAGTATGGTAATTTTTCTTTGTTAATATTAAGCACAGCTAGTTTTTATAAAAATAGTCTTCATTAAAATAAGAAACTGGAATCAACAAGGATTTTCAGCAGATGAGGCAATCTAAAGATAACAGTGTTACTCAATGTGAACAGCAGTCCTTGGTGTCAGAGTGATTCCACATCTGATAGCAGAGGCAGATTTAGGGAAAAGTAACTCCTGAAATATAGTGCAGACTAAAGAGAGTATCAGCTTTCTGAGCCACATGAAGGTATTAACCCAAGTACTGACAGGCAGTTATTTTTATTTTTTTTCCTTTTTTTTTTTTCCTTTTTTTTTTCTCTTTTTTTTTTTTTTTTCCATGGAGGGATGAAAAATCCCCATAGCTTCTGTATAGGGAAATTAATATATAATCCTTAATTTCTGATGTTTTTCAGAATATTTTAAAGTGCTATTTTTTTTTTATACAAAATCCAAATATGCTAATAGAAAACAATGACAGAAGTTGTTACTGCTCTTGTAGTTACAAGATGTTTCCAAAGTAGAGTAGTGAATTTGCAGTGGCTCTTCCTGCAACGTGAAACGTTATGAACTGTATTAATTAGGAATATTTTCCACACTGCTCAAGCAATCCATTTCCAAACCTGGGCAACATACCAAAATCTGCTAAGGACCAGAATTCAATGACTTTGTTCAGAGCCATTTATCTCTTTTTTTCACACAAATAAGATTTGTATCCATTAGTAAGAAGAAGAGGGAAATAGGTAAACTGTCTTAATACTGTTAGTATTCAAAATACAGGAAAGGCTATTTATAAATGGAAAAAACACAGAGATGTATGATTCCGAATTTTTATTTTATCTAGCAATTCTGACCAGAGATGGAAAAACTAAGACAGACTTCTACAAGCAACCTAAAGAAATCAGATAACCACTTTCAGTGACTTTCTGCTTTAGAAATCTAAAGGTTTGATTTTATTTAGCCAGTTAGAATTAACAGTGATAAGGGGGCAGAAAAACATTCATCCAACTTCATATTTCTCATTCCTACTGTTCTTCACTGGCTCTCCATTTTGTTTCTGGAATACCAAATTTGTTAATCCAAAGCAAAATGTTGAAGGACTCAACATTTTCAGGTTCAGCCAAATCAAATATAACTGAAACCTGAGTGGAATTAAAATAGATCTCCTCCTTTCTGATTGAGAATAATTCAGCCTGTCAAAAATAACTATGAAAGTGTACAGCAAGTTTACCAAGCAAATATATTCCTTTCTTTCATTAAAGCATCTGTGTGTTTTAGTGGGGAATTTATATAAAAATCTGCCTTTAATACATATAAATGGCATGATTAATTTGATATTTTGTGCATAGCATTACAAATAGAGCCAGTTTCAAAGTGAGCTAAGAGCATGAGATATAAACACATCACATTTACTGTCAATTCAAGCAAACAGCATAGGTGGAGGTGATCTTTTTGGGTGTTTTCAAAAGCATCTAAACTACCAAGCTTCAAGTAAAATGGAAGTCATTTAATTCAGTGCAATTTTACCTACATAAATGCTCACAAGAATCTGGGTCAAAGCAATTTAGGAACACAATTCCTGTGGGAAGTTATTATGAAAACCCCTTTTCCCTCTCTTGGGCTTTACGCAAATTTATAATTAACAGTATATGTAGACACACAAATAAGAATGTATATATTTCTAATAAAAATACCAAATAAAAAAAAATGCATATACACATGTAACTTGCCCTCTTCTGTTTATTTGAATTAATTATGCATATTTCTCTCCCAACTGGGAATACATAAAAAATGAACACATATTTCTGTCTGAGAGCCCTAGTGTCAATATATTAAATGAACATCTAAGGCACACATAATTTTTCAAAGGTAGTCTCAGAACTTCTTGAAATATGTGTACACATATAATTTTATAATTCACAATTTTTGGTACTGTAAACCCCATAGAAGAAACAAAAGCATATCTTTTGGCCTATGTTCTACCTTCCAGCCAAAATTACCCTATGAAAATAAGCAAAGGGTACATGCAGTAATTCTACACTCCAGTGAAAATGTCAGAGTGCTTCGTTTGCACAGTTGCAAACAGAACAGAGTGAAAGCTGTTAAGGCTGGCCCTTATTATTCAGGAAATTCAGCACAAGCTAAAATGAAGAGTCTAAAAAGTGTTTTCCTTTGAATAAGGTAGAAAGAATGTAGAGAGGTGTCCCACTGTCCCACTGTTAGCTCTATGTGAGAAGAAATAAATCACATTTTTACCAAGAAAATAATTATTTTTTACAACCAAGTTGAAAACCTCCACCTAGACTCCTTGTTGTGGAAAGCCTTTTTGGAACTATTTCTGTCTTCTTTGGTAGAACTGAGATTGGCTTTCAGTTCATATGCTCCAGCATCCAAATGTAAGTGGAAATATGAGGACCATGTTTCAGAATGGAACAGCTGGTCATAGAGTTGATTTGTCCTCCTTAAAAGTGAATAGCCATCATCAATGTAAAACCTTCCAATGATGATTATTGGTGCTAACATTCAGTTTCTGTCATGCCAACTCATCCTACCAAGCTGTCTTCCTTCTTGAGGAAGAAAAATCACTCCAGACAGGGTTACATATAGGGCTATTTAGGGCAAGCAGATGAAACTCCTGTAATGACTGTGATAAAAATATACCAAGTAGAAATACATTGCTTCTTAGCTTTCTTTAGATTAAGGAAAGTCAAGGATAATGGTCTTGACTTGCAAATGTCAAGGACAGAACATGATACTATAGAGTCATTTATAGCTAGGCCATCTTGAAAACACTCTACAAGGGTGACTAAGTCTCAGACTTTAGATGAAAAGTTCAAAAGCAGATGGAACAGCATGGAAGATTTTCTTTTGTTGCCCGAAAATTGCAATATAAGGGGTTTTTGTAAGGTCTTTTGTTCATCTCTTTAGTATTTGTGCATGCATATAATGCACTTACCACAAATGAATATTTAGCTACCCTAACAAATATGCCCTTACTTTTATTTAATCTTTCAAAGTTTATTAATCTTTAAAATATATCTATATCAGGAAACATATTTTTGCAATTTCTTAGTTTTTCCTGAATAATAATTATGTTATATAAGGTAGCATAAAAATACATTTGAAGCCTCATTATATTTTTTTCTGAAAAATCTTTATTAGACAATCAGAACCGGATTGTCCTTTGTCTCCTTTGTTGGAATAAATAAAAGTTTTTTTCCTATTGACTGATTACATTGCTACAACACTGAATGAAACAAACAGTCTTGCTAAGGTTATTTATAATTGTAAAACTGCATAAATGTTATGCTGCTGTGATTTTATGGGCTTCTTATTCTGTGGTGCCTGCAGTTTGTAAAAACAGCGCATTTCAGTATAACAGCTAACTTGCCATCTGTGGGAAGTTGTGGGGCTTCAGTTTTTTGCTTCATTTTGGTTTTGTAGTCGCTGTTGGTTTCTGGGAGTATGCTTGTTGGAGGAAAGTTGGCCCTTGGGGCTGCCAAAGTACATTTCCTTAATATGTGTTTTATAGCAGCTCCATTTCCTTTTCACTTACAATTTTATTTAGCTTTTTAAGTTATGCTAAGTGCTTGGCCTATTCTCTTCATTTGTTTCCTAATGGCAGCTGGCATAAGATTTAGGAAAGCCAACATAAGCGGTCTAGATATCTGCCTAATTCAAACAACTAACTTTGCTTCTAAGCTTCCTTTTTCCATTGTATTATTTAATTGCTGTAGGGAATTAAGCAACTGTAATAATTAAGACTTGATTTTATACTGTCATTTTAGTGGGGCAGTGAGAAGGGAAGGCAGGATTGCCATGATTTCTCTTTTTTGTTTTCCGATCAAATCAAGTCATGCTGGATATTTATACTACGAGTATATAAAAGAGTCATGCTTGCTGCTACTGCCACTTATAGTTGGGATGCACAGAGCAGGAGTGGTCCTTCCTATATATGCAGGCAAACCATAAGGCCTTTCCTTCCTGCCAGCTGGAGCCAGTGGCAACCCCCAGGGCTCACCATTCATTGCACCAATTGTGTTGAATCTCATCTGAAAGTAAGCCAAGTTCAACAGAAACAATATGTATGTTTTTAATATAACAGTTGACACATGAAGCTAGACATGGAAAACTGACTTAATTCACAATCTTCTTTAATCCAAGTAGTAAACTGAAACAGTGAGTTGGTACCAGCTCCCTCCATAATCTTTGCCCTGACTTGACCAATTAAGGCATTTTCCTGTCATGATCATGGATTGTGGAGAGGTGTAAGCCTCTTTTCCACCAAAAAGTTTGTCTATTCAGCAAATACCTCTGGCCTAAGAAACCAAGTTCAGAGCAGGCTTTGGAGTGGTGAAGGCATACATTTGTACCGGTGGAAAGAGTTTGTCTATGCAGGGATGAAAGTCACACCACAGAAGTACTTCCTCTGATACAAGGTACTTTCAACAGTATTTCAATGGTTCCAACAAAAGAATTTAGAAGTTCAAGCACCAAACTCATTCCAGTATGACAAACCGTGTACAGTATTGAAGTCAGCCCAGCTGCTGGGAAGCAAATTCCACAACATGCAAACTGAAGTCCGGTTTCCTGGATCAGTAAAGAGAGGTGCAGTCTAACTTTTGCAATGAAGGTTGGCAGGATGAAGAAGGTATTTATTGTCTCCTACAGATGCACTGGAAAGTTTGAGGTCAAAAGAGACAAAAAGCCATCAAATCTCAGAAAGGTTTTTCTTGTCTAATACATCCCTTATGTTGAACAGGACAAACAAACTTTTTATCATTAAACTATGGCTTGATAGCCTTAATTTCCTCTCATTCCAATTCAAGGAAAACAATTTTTGCCTTTACTACTACTCTGATCAAGGCATTTAACTTTCTGTTATGCATTTTCCTGGGAGCTCAATACAGTGCTGAACTCACAATTCTTGGCATCTTAACTGAAAGAAAATCAAGAGTTTGGGTGTTTGTTTTGTTTTTACTGATAGTATTACCTCTCTGCATGGCCCTGGAAAGTTGATCTAGGTTTTGAAATCTTTAAACTGGTTATAGCTGAGATCAGTTAGTGAAAAGAGGATAGGAAAAGCAATCAGTAACGCTTGATGAATATAATTTATCACGCTGCTAGCTCCACAATGTAGTTAGGATGCAATTGCATGTGTAAAGACATATATTGCATTCCTCCTTTTGGCTTACTTTCTCCCTGCGCAGCACTTTTTTTACCCTTTTCTGTTGCTATTTCTCTTAGCATGATTGAAATTACTATCAATAGTTGATTTTTTTTCCTCCCTTAAGCATGCACCTGTCAGGTTTGAGGGCCAAAACATTCATTTAAATAGTTCTCTGAAAATTGAGCCATCCTTTGTCATCTATTACCAGCCATCCTAATACATATTCCTCGTGCCAAACTGGAGGTTTAGACTGCATATTAGGAAGAATTTCTTCACTGAAAGGATAGTCAGGCATTGGAACAGGCTTCCCAGGGAAGTGGTGGAATCACCGTTCCTGGGAGCGTTCAAAAACCATGTGGATGAGACTCTTAGTGACATGGTGTAGTGGTGGTCTTAGTAGTCCTAAGGGTAAAGGCTGGACTTGATGATCTTAAAGGTCTTTTCCAACCTAGTTGATTCTGAGATTCTGTTAACTGCCCTACCTCAGTAACTGTCAAAATCTATATCATAATCAAACTACATGGCGTTTTATTGATTTTTTTTTTAAGAGAAAATTCTCGTACATCCAGAAATCCCTTGTATAGCTGCCTTACTTATAAATGAGCCATATATATTTTCAAAAGCAAAGTTAACTCTGAGAAGTGGGGGCAGTGATAGTGGGTAACACCAGTCTCTACGAAGATGGACAGAGTAAAATTCTCATCCAGTAAGACCACACCAGCATCTGACCCCTAATTTGGATGTTTTGTTTGTCACTAGGAAGTTTCTTTCGTGATTTGAATTTCTAAAAGTTTACATTAAAAATACAATACGTTCAACTTGAATTTCATTGAGTAGTCATTACTTCTCAGTTTCACAAACCACCTTTGAAAGAAACTTCTTAAATTACTATGAAAGACAAAGCCTGATTCAAGTGTATATTACTGTTGCTCTTTAATTCCTTTCTGTGGATTTCTCTTTTATGTACGCATAAAATGTGTCCTGTTTATATTACTCTAGGCATCGACTTTTAAAATATCTTGGCTTATGGTTGGCAAGGGAACATTATAGTGTAGATAATGATGGGATAATAACTTTGATTTTGAACTTCTATTACTTAAAATTTTGCAGCATTCCCTGAACAGGATGTACACTGGGGCTTGTTAGCTCTATAATTGCAGTCCTTACCTTGAAGGCATTTTTGTATGCCCAGCATCCAAACGGACAACCCAGGGAATTGAAGTCTGAAGATGTATTGTTCACTCTTTTGATTATTCTTAGAATGGCTTGATTTAGCAAGGTTCCTTATCTGAAAGCTTTTGAGAGGGCTTTCACAGAGGCCAGCTATTTCATGTTCAGGATTCATATTTGAAATTTGCACTTTCAGAACAAATAGGCAGCTAATGCAGCTCCATTGTACTTGAGTCTAATTACAGATGGCTCCATGTAACAGAATAAGGAATCTGACACTGTCAGTGAACCCAATGGAATCAGCACAGCTTAGCTATGACAATACATCTAAAACTTAACCACACATACTCCAGTTCATGCCAGACATGATGAAGAGAGTTTCGAGTTTCACATTTCACTGTACTCCTTTATTTCGACAGCATTCTGTACTATTTAGCATCAGCTGCACATGTAATTCCACCCAGAAGGACATCATTAACAAGTCAGACACACACACACCTGTATATATACGTCTGTGTATATATATATATATATATATACACACACACATATATATGGTCTTGTTAATTTTGTTTTAATGGAAGCATACTTTTAAAACTGGGATGAAAAATCATTCCCAACTACCTGGTGGTATCTTGTTAGTCCTCTGTTATTCCTGACATAAATGGGAATGATACTTCTGTTAGGTTTGCTGGTGAGAAATTTCTGTAAGACCACCTAATTTTTCCTGCTGCACACAACTGAATATTTTACCTATTTTAATCTGCTAAACAACCTATGCATATATTTTTTGTGATGAGATTTTGTATTCTTTATAGGTTAATATATACTTGGACTAGGTCAGTTCTGTGAGTTCCTTGAGAAGCCACTCTCTGCTTGGGAAGGGGTTTTGGAGATACAGTAGGTGGCACTCTTCCCCCTGAGTCATGAGTTACTTTTTTTCTAACAGCAGAGAGAAAACTTGTTGATAAACAGTATGTAGTAATAAAATCTTAGCTTCTCTATAATCACAGAAAAACAGCAAAGTATATATTAATGAACTCTATTCTGCTCACTAATAAAACACAATTTATACTGAAAAGAAAAAAAAAAGCAATGCCCATAAGTAGTAAGTAGGCAGCTGCTATGCTCTGATGATAAGAAATATTGAGGTAGAGAAGGTCCCTTCAAGACTTTACATATCTGTGATGAATGGATAACATTACCTCCACACTTGTCCTGAGAATAGAAAACATTGTGGAAGTACTGTAGATACTGAGGCAATAATATCTCTTTAAAGAAAATCTCTATTTTATCTTTTATAGAGCATCTCCCAGAAAAGTATAGCTCAAGGACAATGGTATTGAAGCTGCAGGTTTTCTATTGCAGTCTGGCATAATGGATGTAGAAGGAGAGAGGAACACTTAGGCAGAAGAAAGAAGGTCTTAGAAGCATTTTTCTGCATTGGTACTGTTAAGCAGGGCTCTTCACAGCTGTCCTTAGTGACATCTTCAACTCACAAAGTGATACAAAAGTCATCCCCACAGGGCATCTGATGTGTTAGCCTTAAAGAAATGGCTTCTTCTTAATTTTTTTCAGCATACACATATATAACCATATTCAGTAGTCTAGTTGAATGGGCCCAGATCAACCAATAATCCCTCAAGTCAGATCATGGGACTTCACTGTTTTTCTCCTTCTATTGACCAAATGTAACAGTAACTCCTATACTCCTGTCATTCCTCAGTCTGGGCATGAGAATACTGTCTCTTTTGTGCTTAAAAATATGGATGACATAAATGCTATTATTAAAACAAGAACATTCCAAGGATTATTACTTAGCTTCATGTGGAAAAAAATTCTGAACAATGCTACTGAATCAGGCAAAGTCTATATCATTAAGAATGTATTTAATGATCTAGATACATATGTGTTATTGGGAATAGATGATATGTTTATATATCAGAAAGAAAACCAGCTATAGATAGAAGAATAGTGTAGCCAGGAAATGAGAAGAGCAAGCCAGAAGGAAAAGGGGGTGGAAGAAAGATTGAGTCAGAAATAGGAAAAAGATTAGATACATACAGAAAGCGATTAAGTAGCCAACTCTCCCTTTGCTTGAAAAGGTTAGGAGCAAAAGGAGACTTGTCAGAGATGCTCTGAATTTGAAGCTATAGAATACGAACATATTAGCCTCTCTCTTTCACCCGTAACATGTGGCAACAGTTAATTAAATTAAGGGCAATAAAGTTAGAAAGAATGAAAGTATAAGTCTTCTTTACACAGTGCATAATCAATTTGTGGCATTCACAACCACTGCAGGTCATGTAGACAGTCATTGTGGTTGGATAATTTTATGACTAGGAATAACATTTGCAGCTCTGTCAACTTAGACAGTGATAGGAAGATAATCAAAGAGACTCTTGGAAGAACACTGCCCCAAAAACTCAAAGGTCTGCTATATTATGAAGGACTCAGCATCAGCTCCAAATGTCACATCATTTATCAGTGTGGGAGTGCATAACATGCAGAGAATTAAAAGCTATTACATCCCATTTCTAATACTCAGTAAATAAATGGTCAAGGAATAGATGAACATCCTGTTCTTGTCTTGATCAAAGACCTTCCAAATTATGCTAAATAAGTTTTCTTGTGTAGTACTCTCTCTTTTCCTGCAAGTATCAGTGTGCCATTGGAGCCTGATTCTCTCGCTAGGTCTCTGGTGTTGGATTAGAAATCTTGAGATGCATTAATATGCAAATTTAGAGCTTTTTTTTTATTTCCAGTTTTCAAGATATTTTTTTCAAGAACTTTTTCAAGGTTGAACCCTACAACCAAGAAGGAAAAACCTACTTCTCTCCCCTATCATTATTAATAACTTGTGACATTCATCCACAACCTTGTCCCAGGGGAAGCTACAAACAAAAACATCAACAGCTGGGACTTCCATTTATTTTCCAAGTTACCATGGCTATATCATGGGTTATCAACATTTACCTCCAAAAGACACCAAGTAGGAGAGGTTCCCATAATCTTTTATGCACTTCTTTCACATCATCACTGATCAAGGATGTCCTATCTAACTTTGCCTGGCCCTTGAAATGTAAGGACATTTTTTCAAGCAGTGCTGTGATCTTCTCAGATCATACCTTCTTCAGAAATACTGTGGGTTTAATTTCTATGAAAATCTGGATATTTATTGTTATGAATTGCTGTGGTTTAAGCCCAGCTGGCAACCCACACTCATGCAGCTGCTCACTCTCTCCCTCTCTTTCGTCCCCCACCCTGCTCCCAGAGGCATGGGGAGGAGAATCAAAAGAATATAACTCCCACGGGCTGAGGTAAGAACAGTCCAGTAAGTAAGGTGTAACACAAAACCACTGCTGCTACCAGCAATAACAATAATGATAAGGGAAATATCAAGGAAGGAGAATACAACCTCTCACCACTCGCTGACCGACACCCAGCCTGACCCAATCAGTGATCTAGCCCTTCTGGGTAATTGCCCCCAGTTTATATACTGGGCATGACATGCTGTAGTATGGAATACCTCTGGCTAGTTTGGGTCAGGTGTCCTGTCTCTGCTTTCTCCCAGCTTTTCCTACTCCCTGGCAGAGCATGAGGCTCACAAAGTCCTTGGTCAGAGTAAACAATACCGAGCAACAACTTAAAAACATCGGTGTTATCAGCGCTGCTCTCAGGCTGAAAGTCAAAAACACAGCACTGCACCAGCTACTAAGAAGGAGAAAAATGACTGCTACTGCTGAACCCAAGACATGAATCTAGATAATTTGCAGCTTAAAATAAAAAGTCTTTCCAGATCAGTATCCTTTCCAGCAGCAACTTGCTTGGATAATTTCGGAAGTGTCATTTGTGAAGGCACTGTCAGACAAATCCTCCATTAACAGACTGCATTAGCCATTTTTATTTACTTTTAAAAACAGAGTTTTCAAGCATGTTCCTGAAACCAAATGAAAAAGTGATTTAAATCAAGAGTCAGTTTTAAGGCCCAGCAACCAGAACAGTTGACTGCTGTATGAAGCTAGGTAGTAATTCATCTCACCTAATACATATGTAAATGGAAAAAAAAAAAAGACCAGTTCTTAGTTTCTGCCCACATTCAAAAGGGTCTACCTGTGGCTCTACTGGTCATGTTAAAATATACATTGCATCTAACTACATAAACTGCTTCCTCAAAAGGAAAAACAAAGTGGAAAACAGACTATTTAGTCAGTGTATAATGAAAAATCAGAAAACCATAAACCTAGTGAGAATCTTCTTCTAGAGTTTGAGGATTCCAGGTGAGAGAGAAACGAGAGACAAATAGAGAACTCTCAACTAGTTTATTAATATAGGAAAATATAGAGATAGTAAAGGATACAGTAAAGGATACTTCTGATGTTTGGCTGTCTTACCAGCCCCAAGGACCATGTAATGATGATCAGGAAACCAGCTCCGAGAAATGTCATTGCAGTGCAAGGAGGCAGGCTCAACCTCAGTGGGTGTCCCAGTGGAGGCAATGTTGACCTGGGTGGCAGGAAGTTCTACCTCCCCCGCATTGCATGAGGCTCGGGCTTTTATATTGACAAAAATGCACACTCATTCTGACTCAGGGAGCCAGCCTACATCAGAAGAAGTGGCCAGCAATATCTAGAAAGGTCTCCAAGGGTTGAGACTTTTCTGGGGAGTTCTAAAGCAGAACTTTCTGGGTAGGAACCAAAGCTGGACTTTCCAGCGAGCAGCCAAAGCAGGACTCTCTGGGGAGGAGCCAGAGAGGACAAACAGTACTTTTCTATCTTTGTGTGTTTCACCATGGACCATTACCTATTGTCCCTGACACAAATCTTCACATATTTTATATCAAATAATATACGTCCATGTGAATATGAAATTTCATCTCTATTTGAAAAAAAACCAAACAACCACACAGTAAAGGAAAGTATTCAAAGTGTGGTTTCATATACTCAAAACTGTGAGAAAGCAAATAGAAAGGTAATGTACATGCTAATGGCAGGATGGTTCAAATGAGATGTGAAAGATATTCTGATCTCTTTACACATATTCAGTCTAGTGATCTCTGAGTACTGTAATGGTCATCTGTTCAAAAGCGGGTTCACAAGCCCAAATCTTGATTCAGATATATATATTGACTTGAAGAGAAAACATATCTTTTTCCAGAGAAGAAGGAGGGATTCACCTACAGACTGGCAATTCTAGTGAGACATCTTAATGTCATGCTCAGATAGCTTTATGCCATTTTGCTTTGAATTTGAAAATAAAGTCAGGTCTCTTGTCTCAGATAGACACAGTAGGGCTCCTTCCCTTGAAAAGCCTCAGTGCTACAAACCTGACATCCACATAAGTTCTGAATGAGAAAGCACTGAAGGAAAGGGTCTGCTTTTAAAATGTGAGATCCTGAAGTCTTCTTACAACTGGTTTTAAAAGGCTTGCAATGGGACCAACTAGTTCATGGCAAAGTTGAAGGGAATATGGGGAGATCTTGAATTTCCTGCAGTAACAGAGAGCATGAACTGCCTTTAAATGCTGAATACTCTGCATATCCCTATTTAGACATCTGAAAAATAGATAAACAGGAATTCACCTGTTCATTTAGTTCAGGTAGGTGTCTATTTTTCTACCAGATGGTGTGGCTGAAAAAAAGCAACACAGAAAATCAATTCAAACTGCAGTTTAAAGTAAAGCAAATAATTTCTGTGGGGTTTTACACCTGTATTTCATCAGTTTGTTTTGTGAAAGACACATGAATTGATATAAACCACTGTGATACTCTTTGAAATATGTTTTTAGATGAAAATGCACTAATTTTGGTCTGTGCTTTGACATTTACATTCATTTTCAATACGTTTTCTATGAAAAAAACACACTGACAAGCAAGAGTACAGGTAGCACTATGCTAACAAATCAGCTTGAATCCCAGGGTATTCACATGCATGTTTGTGTGCACAAACTGCCAAATTGTCCTTGATTTGAAATTAACATTGTCAGAAAGTGCTTCATGCATAGCTAACAACTACATTTGTATGACCACAAATTTCAGAGAGAACAGGTATCACAACCTTACTAAGGATCTAGTAAACGCATGTTCAGGTTGATACTCTAAATGTTAAAATCCTTGCTACTCTCAGTTCAGTAGGAAATGAAACAGAAACTGTGTACCTTATTTTTTCTTTTCAATTATAATTATTTTAGCATTACTAGAAAACAGCAAGTTGCATATAGGAATGCTCCTTCTCTGTGTATGTAGGTCCTAGAACTTCGCCGCAGTTGGCCTTATGTCTTACTATTTCTGACATAAAATTGGCTAATCATTGGTATCAGTCCTCAATGCTTCCAAACTGTATTTTTTCATTTTTCTCAGAACTTCCAGAGGTTCCTGACTTATATTTAAGGAGCATTTTGACCATGATCTGTCTTTCTGAGAGATACTTTTGCATTCAAAGCTACCTCATCAGTCTGAACTATTTTCTGTTGCATCATTATTTTAACTTCACAGCTTCAGCTATGACTTGCCAGGATCACACTTTATAAATAAAATTGTTTGTTAGAATAAGATTAAGAGCAATGTTACCTTCCCAGCACAAAATTTCTGATCACATGTGTCTGTCCAAGGAGAAAGATAGATGTGGCAGGGTGATGGTCCTGTAAGTAATCAGGAGTCTGGCTATCGAGAAATCAGAAATGGGAGACTGGGTTCCCATTGCCATGCCTAGTAGTCACAGGCTGTCAGACCTCAGATGACTGGAAACATTTTGGGTTATCCTTGAATGGCACCCAGGTCTGACTCAGCAGAGCAGTTTGACTTTCTTTAAACCTGGAATGCTCAGGTATCTTGAAGCTCAAACACATGAATAGAAATAAAAAGGTGAGCAGGTTTCCTGGTAGGTAACAGTACATGCTTTCTACTTGCAATTCAAGCATCTACAGGGAGACAATGGACTCAAAAACATCTACTACAGAGACATATGAAAAACAGGTTCAACTTTTTATAGTATTAGAAAAGTGGTCCCACTGAAATTTTGTGTAGATTTCCATGTATTATTTAAACCTAGCAAACTGAGAGCCCAGAGGAAACAAAAGAAATTCTTCTGATTAAAGCGGGTGTGTGGTTGGAAGACACAGACTCAGTTCCCAGAGCTGCCAGAATGTGTGACTTTTAAACTCTGGGGAAAAACAAACAAAAAAAAATAGCCACCAAATCCCTTAATATTTTCTTTTTGCAGTCTGATATGGTTTTAATTCCACTGTGAGCAAATGTAGGGAGTAAGTCCTCTTTCTCCTTTTCTCCCTCTCTCCCTCCACAATGGTGTAACAAGTGGAGAGGCTTATAGTCATGGGTAAAACAGGAGAATACCACCTGACTTTCAGTGCTACTTTTTTACCTGGCTTCCAACATACATTTCTAAAGCTGTAGGGAAATTAACACAATAGCATAGATTCAGTAGTTCTTGATATTTCAAGAGAGAAATGGAAGGCTTTCTTAATGGATTTGGGTGGGAAAATAATGCTTTGTTTGCTTTGGTGCCCTTTCTACTCTCCCAATAAATTCAAGCCTGTCCATAAAGTCAGAACAATATCACACATTTAGCAGAATAAGAGCACAACTTCTCTAAGAGCGACAGGGGGGAAAGGATCCACAGATGCGGAGATCTATTTTTTTTTTAAGCGCAGTAAAAGCTACTGCTGCCTTTGTATAAATACTAACTGGATACACCAAACATAGAAGATAAACATGCAGTTTATTTTCTTTCTCACATACTATTTCATAGCACTATTTTCAGTGTAATTACTTCAGACAGTGAAAGCACCTGGGTTTCTTAAATTTAAAAATTGCAACCTGGTACTAGAGAGCTGTCCACCTGTTATGAACTCATCAGCATTTAATAACATACATAATTAACTTGAAAGAGTGGTTTGAAATCTATGATTTACGTGGTGGTTTATTCATAGGAGAATGTATTTGGCTCTATAAACAAGTATTACAGCTGGTTCCCTCAATTTGTATTATTTAATTTTTGGGTGAAACCAAAGAAAGTACATTTGGAAAAAACACAGCTAAGGTGAGGAACTCTTTGCAATGTGGTATGATGAAGGCTAACCAGATGAGGATACTGGTGGCTGCTAAGAGCAACCCAGGTGTAACACAGGTCAGAAATCCCTGAGCAACTGGCAGCTGGGAGACTGCACCACAGACAGCCACGCATATACAGCATTGCCTCTGCAGGCAGCAAAGATAGAGGCTTTGGCCAAACCCAGGGAATGGCAACTGTAACATGTTTTAGGAACAGGTAGTTCAAAGGGAGAGAGCACAACACTGGACCTTGTGAAATGGTAGCACGGAGAAACTGTTAAGTCGCAGGCAACTACAAAGCCCTCAATTGCATGACTTGGTACTCCTGTAAAATACATCAATATCAGATACAGGATGTCCTCACTGCTCTGCCATTTATTGATCTTCAGCTGTCAAAAATACCTGAAAACTATTATCATCTGACTCAGGTCACAGCAGCTCTTAAGTTTCTTTAGTTTTAGCCAGCATCAGAATCTAAGCTTCAGCGTGGTAAAGTCACCAGCTTCTTGGCTATCCTGCCTCTGATTTTCCACGTATAACTCTGACCTCTTGCATTACCACAGTGTACTTTGTGTTGCAGGTCAACTTTGAAGGTTGTAGACTTCATCTCACCTGCTGACCCTGCCACCGAAGTTTTGTGTTGAAATGCAGCAGCAGGCCTTTCAAGTGCCTGTTTCTGTAAGAAAATAGCCATTCTAAAAATACAGCACCAAGCCCTGGAGCTGGGAAGAAGCTGCTAAGTTAGAGAAAGAAAAAGTCAGCTAGGTAAAAAGTCTGGTGTTGGTGGAAAAATAAGTAAATAAGTGGAAAGCTAGAAAAGCATTAGTCAAGCCAATGGCTGTGTTGGATCTGATGTGGGTTTTTTTTTGGGATCATTATATCTGTGCTAAAAATCAATATGTCACAACAAGGTAATCCTTATATTTCTATGTCTTGTATTTAAATGTATGGAAGGTATTTACACACTATTAGTTTCATACTCAAACATTTAAGACATGATAAGATGTTTATATGTGTGTGATTGTATGCCTATGTCTACAAATATTTCATCTCTCTTGCTCTCTCTAGGGCCAAATTCTCCTGGTCACATCAAGGTAAACCTAGAGTAACCTTTTGGTTATTGACATGTTTTCTTATAGACTGTTATAAGGTAACTCATGGAATTTGGATTACAGGGAAAGGAAGAGACAAATGTGACTTGCACATGATCTTATCAGTTTCTAAATTGTTTCTTGTTTTGACATGATATAGTGCGGGACCACAAGAGGATTTCCAGCCCACCAAGAGGGGTTCCCAATTGCTAGCACTGTACAAAAAGCAGTGACTGAGTTAGTGTCATGGTGCTGTAACTGCACATCAGGTTCAAGGGCTGGGATGAAGAAATATCCTTAGCTGCTGTAGCAAGATACAAAGCACTGATACGTTTGTGCCGTTGTCTGTCTCATACCATGTGTGTTTTGCTGTTGTCTTTGCAGAAACTGGAAGGCTGAAATGGAGCATCTGGATAGATTTTGGAATAAATCCCACTTCTTGAACTAAGCCTTTGATCATGGAGGAACAGTGCTAATTTCAATGAGATAATATCTTTTTACACTCAACTTCAATACAACAACCTGCTTCTGTTGAGCTTTCTCTAGAAGGCCCTGCTAGACAGCCAAGTCTGATTGCACAGCTAGAGTCCTTCATCCAGAATTTTTCCTTAATAAGTTACCCTGCCAGCTTTTGAGCAGTTTTTGCCACATTAATGTATGTTAGGTTAAATCTAAGCACAAAGGAAGAAAATCTCCCTGCCTGCAGGCCCCGAGGAATACCTAGACTGTTTTTTGTACTCATTTCTTCCCGTGCTGTTTCTTGTGATCAAAAAAAACTGCAGACGAAAGTTACTTAGAATATCCCCATGTTTCTCTACCAAAGTTATGTTTCCATTCACTGTGACAGGTTCTCTGGAAAAGCGGCTCTGAGATATTAATTAGCCACCAGAGGGAGCCCACATAGCCTCTTGAATGTAACCGGATAGCGCTGTTGGAAAAGGGAGATGGAAATACGAACCGCTGCTTTGTACGGTGTGTAACTGTGGGTGGTATTTCAGTAAGGCTGGGGGAAGAATACACGATGTGGCTCCAGACATGCTTACAACAATAGGAAAGCAAATCCGGCTGCCAAAAAAAGACATAAAAGAAAAACAACAAAGTGAAAGTACCATGAGTCCAGGTAAATTGGCACGGTTCTGACAATGGGACTGCTCTGATTTATGTTAGCTAAAAGTCAGGCCTGGAAAATGTGAAGGATTCAGTAGTCCAGTGTTTCTTCCTCTTAAAAATCTCAACACATTTCAAAGCTCAGATTGAAGCCAATTAGTTAATTTTGTTTCTTGAAGAAGAGAGCAGCTGAGATGATTTCATCAAAAGCATAACGATTTTTATTAGGTAAGGATGGCTCACTCAAATATAGACTTCCTCCCCCATCTGCAGTCCCAGGTCAGTGTGACCTTAGGAGAAACAAATTACTTCTAGTCCTTTGTGTAACCCAGACAAGAAAAAGAGAGGTTGTGCTATGAGATTTTGATGGACTGCTGCAACGAGCCTTCTGACAATCCTTCCCATGCATGCCCACATGTTCATGGGAGGCAGTCGTGGCTGTGGTTTCTTTATCAGTTCAAGATTAGCACTGTAGCTAACCTTAAAACAGGCAATCCCTTCTTCATGTCAACCTTTGTCAAGGCTTAAACGAAAATTAAAAAATACACACAAACATATACATGTATACAAATGTATCTATTTATAAATACCTCACTGTCTCCTTGTTATTAAAATCTACTTAATTGCAGTAACATTAGTAGTAGTAGTAATTGGTCTTTTTATTTATAATTAATTTCATCCTCCCTGGGCTACGCATTAAAGTGACTTACAGGCACAGGCTCTTACTGCTTGGGACTTCTTCCATCAGTCCTCCTGCACCTAGAAACAGGTGTGTTTTTCTAGCATACAAATTTATGCTACAGCTAGCATTCTTGGAGGCTTCATTTCTAGCTAGAAACAATAGAGGCTTTTCTCCCATTTCACATAAAGATTGCCTGTCAGTACTATAAACGGGCTGGTGACAAATCTGACTAGAAGCTGGAAAGCTGTGTTGTTGCAAGGCAGTTCTGAAACTGATGGACTAGGTTTGGGAGCAGAGTTGTTCCAGTCTTCCCATACACTTTTGAATAGCAGGCTACTTCCCTCCCTTAGTGTTGCTTGAAGATAGCTCAGCTTCTGTATTAAACTTTTTTTTTTTTTCTGAAATTGCCTCTCTGCTGAGGAGTGACAGATTTTGGAAGCATCAGGGATTATATATCTGTAGTTAGGGAAGAAGATATGCTCTCTATCAATGATACAGTCTGATAATGCTCACAATATAACTGCTTTTTTTGTGAGCCTAAAATCAAGCAAATTAGTGGCAATCCATTCTTTCAGAGCTTTAACTGAATCAGCAAAGCCCCATATTGAGTAAATCTTGTTAAAAGCATCAATTTGATTTAGAGTACTGAAGGCAGGTAGCTGGTCTTCTTGCTTTCAGTAGCTCCCCAGTAAAGGGATTCATCCCTAAATAATGGGAATACTGTTAGGAGGCAGAACTGCTACTGCTGTTTGTGAAAGCCCTGTTTCTTACTGTTCTGTCTCCATGCTAAAGGCTTTATTGCTAAACACTTGTTCAATTTCCTCTCAAGACTCCAGAATAGTTTTTAGAAAAAAACAAGAAAAATCCAGAAAAGACCTGAAATGCAACACCATGGAAAACAGAAGATTTAGCAAATACTGCTATTGTTAATTTATTAGCTAAGTATTAAGAAAGTACAAGAAAAAACAAATCAATACACACTGCCATTGAAATGCTAAAGAAGTTAAACCTTAGAGTTGTGTTGTTTTTTGTTCTAAGAAGCAAAGAATGGAAATAAAAACAGTGCTTCAATAAAATACTGTCACGAGGTGGTTCTGAAGTAGTTCACAGTGACTTTGAAGTAGTTTTTAATTGCAAAGCACACCAATCTCAAAGATGTGCTAATTAAATATACATAACTTATATATGTGTAATGCAGCACACATTTTCACAATCAAGTGAGGAAACATCTAACAGTTATCCACCCCAACCACCCATGACCATTGCAGAAGCAACTGGAAATCAGTACACCTGGCAGGTTTTCAAATCAGCTGCCTGAGATTCATATCCTCCCAGAGGATATGCCCTCTAAAACTTCTTTTTTACCCTCTTGACAAAAAAAGAGAACTGAGATGATTAACCATCTGGAACAATTTATAAAGGTGAGTTAGTGATTAGTGGGCTTAGACAGAAAGGTACACTTACCCCAAATCTTTCAATACCTCTAATTTGAATTGCCAAGCCACTTCCACATCAAAGAGCCACAGCTTTGCACTTCAATTGCTTTCACTAAATATTCTCTTTGACTTAGTCCATATTCCCAGTGTAATCAAGAAGTCTTTGTACCAAACTTTCTTTAAGATAAAGGGAAGAATAAACTGAATTGACTCAGCTATTCAACACAAACTTTCTGTTCTTTTCAACTAGTGAGCATTTTTACTGGTATGTTTTAGATTTGACCTAAAGACTGAATCCCTTGCTCTTTCAATGATTAGACTGAAAGACTCAGACATCAGCTATCATATTCAAGAATAACAGACCATGGTTAAGAATAGCAGTATTTTCCTTCAGTCTTACTTGATATATTAACATCCCTCTAAAGCCAGTCTTCCTCATTTCCTTTATTCTAATAGAATTAAACAGGCCATGCCTGGAGTTCAATAAGGGACCCTCTAAACCACCCCAAGAGACTCTGCTGACAGTTGCTATAGACCTTTCCACTAGCTGGTCTTCTAATTTCCAAACTCAATTTAATCATGGATACACTACATTTATTGTGATAATATTCCCATTTTAAATCCTTCTTCTACCTTCACGGAATATTCTTATACTGAAATTACATGAAGAATCACTTTAAGAAATCAGCATAGGAGAAGAGGAGGTTTGAACTGCCTTTTGAGCCATAAAAATAAGGTTTAGGGATACTCTATGTGTATTCATTTATTTTTTCTTTCTGTTACATATATTCATATGTTCATATAAAAGATTTCAACAACTTCAAAGAGGGATGACACAACCCTAAGCTAATGAAGATATTCCATCCTTGAAGGGTATCTTCATGACAAAAAAAAAAAAAAAATCTCAGCAAAGAAGGTTAATATCTTACCAGTTTTCATGTGCAGGATCAAAAAACAATGACCAGCTGATGACTGGCTGCTCTTTTACTTTTTTACACTTTGTAGAGGTATGATTAGAAGACTCATCTAAGTTCAAACAGCAAGTATAATGCAAGGGAAGTGGTAACATCCAACCTCACTGAATAGAGTCTTGTGGTCTGGATACTGGAGACCTCCATCTTGGCATCAGTGTCCAAAAGCAATGAAATGATCAGGAAGAAGCAATGAAGTACATATATAGATATTCATATGTTCAGATAGAAAATTTTGTTCTTGAACATGAAAGTTTAATTGGGGGATACATGCACAAAGCTACCATCTGGTATTTATTTTTGAGAAAAAGAACAAAAAACTGAAGAAAAAAAATCACTCAACATATATTGGCTGATGGTATTTCTTGGTCATTAAGTGTTTTTTTGAAATGTGTTAATAACTTGAAAAATTACTATTACAGCATAGGAAAGTCCTCACAGAAGTATTTTGTTTAAAGTATTGAGCTAAAGGCAACAGCAGCAAAGCAGTGCTTCCTTCCAGTGTTGAGATGAAATGAAGGGAATGTTTTTTTCAAAATAATGTATTTTTTAATTAGAGGTTTGGCTTTCTGTTTCAGCTATAAACATGAAACCTGCTCTATATTCAGAATGAAAATGTAGCTTAGGAAAACTAGTGAGAACTTCTGACTGTGGCTTTAATTGTCTTAACAGTTTTTCTTGCTTTTCTGACAATTATGTCATGCTGCAGCAGTGTTGTCTGGCCAAGTGGTCCAAATGTTAGTGGGATATCCTTTTATTTCCAGCCTCCCGTCATCTAAGCTCTCTACCTCTGGATGGAAAATAAAAATATGTGCACTTCCTCCCTTCATCTTTCTTACAGCACAAAAACAAGAAACAGGGGGACAAACGCTGGGTGCTGGCTGGAGTATCTGAGCTGGAAGGGAGAAAGGAGAGAGAAATGTGGGCTGAAATCAATCTGATGTGGGTCTATGTAACTTTGTTCCTGTCAATGATGCACTCCTATTTCTAGGCAGTTAAAAAAAAACAAAACAAAACAAAACAAACAAAACATGTCACAGCTGGATTCTATTGTGCTCCCAGGTACAATCTAATTCCAGAAATACCATTTTATTAATTTAAAGCTAGCGTGTACTTCTGTAAAAATCCAAAACACGGAGTAGAGCAAATTTCCAGATAATCCATCCTCCAAGACTTCTCTGAGATTATATGATGACATTCCTCTGACAGCATCATGACACTCATGGAAGCTCTTCAGACAGACAGGGCTTTTCAATTGGCTATTTCTATAAAGGGCAATCACTGCATAAGTGAAAACAATTCTGCTATTTTTATATGGGAAAAAGAGTGTGACAGAGAATCCTTACTATTGTAAGTTAAAATGAAACAAGAAGCCAAGCTAAAAACCAAGCCAAACCAAAAAAAAAACCAAAACAAACCCCATAAAACAGGCTGCAGGGGCACAGCCTACCCAACCATAGTCTTCCCCACAGACTGCAGGAGAGTCTCTGTTCCTGTGCCTGGAGCACTTCATTCCCTCATTCTGCACTAACCTTGTTGTCTGCAGAGCTGTTTCTCTCACATATTCTTACTCCTCTCTCTGGCTGCAGTTGCTGTTGCAGGGTAACTTTCACCCCTTTTAAAATACATTATCCCATAGGTGCTAACACCATCACTGATGGGCTTGGCCTTGGCCAGTGGTGGGTACATCTTGGAGCTGGCTGTCATTGGCTCGACTGGGCATGGGAGAAGCTTCTGGCAGCTTCTCACAGAAGCAGCCCCTGTAGCCTCTCCAACTACCAAAACCTTGTCATGAAAATCCAGCACATTTCTTCACACTAACAAATAATAATAATTAAAAAAGTGTCTAGGAAAATAAAAATGTTATTTTTTCAATGTTTTTTAGTAGGTACATGTGATTCTTTCATTATAGTTTCTGCTAAAATGTGCTATTTATATTTCCTGTTGTAAGCCACTAAGCAAACTTAACATTGCACTGCAGAGGTGATTGCATTTCTTTTGTGGACTGAAAAGGTTAAGTGGCTATAAATATAAGACTTATGCAGTGGGGAAAGAGATCCTGATAATTCTACCAAGGAAAAAGGGACTGCAGAAAAAATTATAGTCGTCTGAGTGCCAAATATTCAAGACAATTTGAGCAGTGAAGGAATGAGGTTGCAACTGTTAGGTCACAAAAATTTGTGTGTGCATAATGCAAAAGGAAGAACAAATTTTTGCTATGGAGTGAATGAAATTATTTGTATTTTTAAACAGCCATGAAAGCAGATGGCTTTCTCTAACCTTAGGCAAATTGAACTGAGGGGTATCAGATAAGCGTAATATCCTCACACAGGAGAGAAAAGGTCCACAAGAAAACAAATTACTTTGCCAGATGCCTAGAGTCAGAAATGAATCTGAGTCAAAGTGTCCAGCAGAAAAGATGGCGTTTCCTGACCCACATGGCTTACTGCCCACAGGTTTTCCTAAAATTGTACCCAGTTAAGAAAAGCGAGTGCCAGGGCTCTGTCATTCTCATATGGAAGAATTAGGCACAGCCTTGATGCAGAAATTTCTGATTTAACTCTTTTTATTAGTCAATATGCGTATAATAACTTCTATATTACAGAATCCTCTTGTCAACAGCAGGATTGTGGTAATGAGTTCATGCCAGACAATACATACAAAAATAAGTAAACCTCCCAGCATAGACCTTGTTTCTTACAAGAAAGATTTACTTCATAGATGAGGAAGTGCAGGTTCTGTTTTCATGGTTTTGTGGTAGTAATACACACATGTAAATATAACTGTAGGTTTAAAAAAAGTTAAAGAAGTAGTCTCACAAATGACACTTAAGCTGAAGCCTGGAGAATACATGTTTCTGCACTTCACTAAAACTTCTGTGCTGACTTGACCAACAAGGATAGTTTTTCTCCCTTTCTTCTAGCAGTACGCTCAAAGCAATGTTTATTCTTAGTTTGACTGGTCTGTAGCATGAAAAGCTTTCAAAGACAGCAAAAGTTTTGTAGAAGAAATCTGCCTCTGACAGAAATGCACAAAAGAGGAGTGTGGTAAATGTCACATACACAGTCACACACATGCGTGTGCATGCACAAACACACACAGAGTGGCAGCCTACGTAGCTTTAATTTTCTGGTTTGCAAATAAAGCAAACTATTAATGACTTTTTACTACACACTATTTGCTGAGCTTCATACCCCAAAAATCTGCACAGTAGATGAACACTGCATAAACTGTGAAAACAAACAGAATTGAAAACCTGGAAGCCTGGTTAAATATGGCCATAATCATAAGAAAATATCATAATCCTAAAATGAACATTCTTCCTATTAACTGAAGAGAGTCTCATGCTTGATCAAACATTGATAGATACTTGGTATTTTTTAACTTAATTAGAATTCTTTTAAACTTCTGGTTCAGTTTGCTTCAACTCATTGTTGAATCCCTTAGCCATACCTGAGCAAACAATAGCAGTCAAAATGAAAAAGTTAAACATTTTTTTTTTTTTTTTAAGTTAAAAGCTGTGTTTTCTGAGATATTTGCCACCAAGGTCTCCAGTGACATAACCTAAGTTAGTTTATTAAGCTGCAAATACAGAAATAGGTTTTGTCTCTGTATGTGTCTTTTGTGAGACTTAGTATTTGCCTGAATTTAAAAGAAAGTTAATACACTTTTAGCCCAGAGGAGTTTCTGATATATATTTTTTTTTAATGGCTTTAAAAAAATCTCTTCTTTTAGTACATAGCATTAGATTTTAAACGATATGCTTTGGAACTCAGTTGTTATTAAAGTTAATTGGGGATCAAATGTTAGGCTATGTTAAGATATGGTCTTAAATCAAGGAGATGCTTCTGAAATATTATGGAAATATTAAAATATTTCTCCCAGTTATGAAATATTAATTTTTTCTCCCAAAACAGTCCTCAGAAGTCCTAGAAGTCCTCCACTCACATAAACTCACAGTTGCATAGAATTTCATGTACAGCTTTTGTTGTTTTTTAGTGCATTTCATATTCCATATCTACTGTACAAAAATAAAAATATTTGCCTAAAATATTACTTTAAAAGAATCATAATGGCTGAGAAAAAACCCTATACCTTTATCTAAATAAGGCTTAAGGTTTGCTTTTCTTTGCTTAAGAAAACGCCTTAGAAATATTAAAACAAATGAGTATTTGCAGTATGTGTAGATTTCTCCTTTTATCTGGTCACACATTTTTGACAGTTCTAGAAGCATAAATAATGGTCCTACCCATCATAGCCATGCATGCCAGTTTAAAACAACATGAATCTGCTCTTCTGCTCTATTTCACTAATGGGAAAAAAGTGTGTGCACAATTGTAGCATTGAGAAAAGTCCAACCAACAAAACTCTCATATTTGCAACCTATTTTAAAAAAATGGGCATGGTCAGCAGAGTCATTTCCAAAGTGTCAGAAGACTTGGGATTAGGTTATTAATTTCCAGCCAGAACACACTTATTTGCAAATAACTTGTATTGAGTAATCAGTGCCCATCATATCGCTATAGGCTCCTGAAGAAGAGCTACTCAGATGTGTTGATCTACAGTGTCTTTCTAAGATTTTCTATTGCTCCAGAGTATGTATGTTTGGTTCTAGCAGATAAAAGATATTAAATAGAGAAAAGATGGATACACACAACAAAAAAATCTGGGCAGTTGCAGAACATATGGACATCAATAATACGTTTCTGAGATACTCTGTTCTGCAGTTTATTGGTACTAAATGTTAAGAAACTATAAAATGTCATGTTGGAAAAGCAAGAGAATCATGATATTACCCATTCCAAAATGTCAATTGTAATTTGACTTCTTTTCCCCTAGTGCCCCTCCCCCAAGTAACTTCATATATTTCAGGGCTCTCAGAGAATTAAGAGATATTCTCTTTTAATCACAGTTTATCTTTCGTGTCAGAGCAGTGTGGTTTAATTTTTTATTATTTGCTACATGTCAACAAACTCTAAGCATTTGGGTGTTTGTAGATGCAAACTTGTAGCACAGAACTCCTGTCCTTTGAATATTCATTTTTATTCCATATTTGCATATTCTTATTTATTATTACCAGAAAGCAGGAGTTTGTAAGGAAAGCAGAATTGAGTCTTTTAAACAGCAACATAATCTTTTTTCCTGAAAAAAAAAAAAAAAAATAGTAGACATTTCTGAAGTGTCCATTTCCCCACTTAGTTTGGTGTCACTGGCACACTTGGTCACAGTACACTTGATTCCACCTTCCAAATCATTTATTAAATCATGATTAAGATATCAAACAGTGTTGGGCCCAATACTGATCCCTGGAGGGCCCCACTTCTGACAGGTTGCCAACTGGAAAAGGACCTATTGACTATTGCCCTCTGGGTGTACAGACCACTTGTGTAGACTGTAATGCATCAGTTTCTCTAGGTGGAGATTGAAACTGTATTGAAAATCTTGGAGAAATCTAGGTAGACAATGTCCACTTCTCACCCTGCATCAACTGAGCAGGTTACTTTGTCATAGGAGGCAGGCAGATTTGTCAAGCATGTTTTGCCCCTGGTGAATCCATGGTAGCTTTTCCCAATCATGTTCATTTGACTTGTCCACAGGAGGATTTGCTCCAGTCTTCCCAGGGATCTAAGTAAGACTGATGGGCATGTAATTTCCTGGATCCCCCTTTGAGCCCTTCTTGTAGATGGGGGAGAAAAGAGAAAACAAAAACTTCATTTTAGATCAAAACTGACCCGGAATACATGCTGCACCAATGGCTCAGGGAGACAAGCACAAGCTATGAAGGTCAGCAGAAGATCCTGAGAGACCACTGAAATGTAATTCCCTGACAAAAGAAGCTCAAGAAATCTATTTCTGCCATGCGAAGCTGTAAGCGGGTGAACTACAAGTGCTTTCTGGTTCATCTGAGAGGTCCTATCGCTTTATGCTGTAAGATACCTCAAATTTACACCCCAGGCTAGAAGGTAGGTGCTGTGACTATGCATGCTTTTAAACAAAAAGCCAAGGCTCATCTTGATATCTGGAAAAGTGCCTGGCTGTCACACTGTGGGCTACCTTGCCTGTACACCCTTCACCCAAAGCACCATTCATCTTCTTTGGTCTGACTTTGCTGCTGATGGTAGCACAGGTACTGCCCCAGCTGATGAATGAGGGGATGACTGGTTCTTAGTTGAGTGCTAGGGAAGGAACCCTATTTGTCCACTGCTTCTGCAGGAACACTGTGGGAAAGCAGGGAAACCAGAGGTGCACCATGATCCCCCCTCTCCTATGGCAGCAAAGGGCTAACCCTCCTGTCTAAAAAGCATTCACTCCCTGCCAGCACCCTCAGTCCTTGCTGCAGGCTATGCCTGGGGACTGGGAGACATCTGGGAAGCTAGACCTGCACCCACACACTTGTGCTGCACCTTTCTGGTGCCCCTCCAAAATTCACATTTTTAAAGTCCAGCCATTTCTTTCCAGCCTTCTTCCAAATTCTTACTTGGCTCTTAGTTTTGTTTTCAAAAATGCTAGTTAAGTCATGCATGACAACTCCAGTGTACCAAGCTGATGTAAGGGACTGGCATTGCAAGTTAATGTCAGAATATTAGATGTGGTTTGCAGTTAGCTGTCTTTAGGGACTGATATGGTTGTGCAGCTCTTTCTGAGTGAGCATGCAACACACTGCTCACATTATAAGCCACTAACAGCATTATCAAAAATCTTCAAGGTATTCTACAGCATAAATGAAGGGCTGCATATACAGTGTAACTGCCAGAAGTTTGCTCTGGTTGTGTTTCCTTGTCCTCCGTTTCTGTCTGCAATATAGTAATAATAGTCTTCCTAGATACAATTACTCAAACAAACCACAAATACATGTAATATTCCTGCAACTCCTATTTTGCAGGATAGTGTTCTGATACAGTGGCTGCCTTTTGTGCTCACTCTAAGAACAAATCAGAGCTTAATAACAGCAAGCACAGAGATGTACAGAGAGTGTATTAAAGTCACCTCCACTTTGCCTAACAAACGCATTGCCATCTGTCATCCCTGTAACAGCCTGTAAAGGCAAAGAAATTTCAGTTTGAAGAAATGATCTAGAAAGAACCAGTCACTGCATTTGCATTGATTACTGAAAATGTGCTGCTGTAAGGGCAAACTTGTTTGGGAACGGGAGTCTGAACTCTTATAATCTCACACAAAGGTACAGGAGGAAAAATGGGAACATAGGGAAAGGCATAATTATAGTGTCTTCCTGTCAAATGGTTGGAGGGATAAAATGTCATCTTCCTGCATAATAAATAGATTAGAATTTCAATATTTAAATCCTTGTCAGAGAGAAGATCTGTCACAGAATAACTATTAATTTCTGTGCTGCCTCTAGGGTTATTTTTCACCATTGAGGGCATTTGACTGTTAAATGCTAATAGGAATTAAATAAATGCTTATGAAGTCTGAGATATCTAATCAAGAAAACCCAGAAAAGATTAAAATGACATTCCTCCCCCTTCTTATAACAGTTGCTGGTTGTGATATCCAGATGTGAAGCATCTAATGAACATTATGGCATCTATTTTAGGAACTACTGTGGCATCAATATTACTTTGCAGATCACGACGCATTAGAAAAAAATTAAAGACAAGGAAATTGTGGTCTCCCTGTCATTTGGCTTCATCAGCAGCACTTTGTAGCTTATCCTTGAAACCTGTCAGACTCTCAGTAAACAACATTACTTCAGTGTCATCTATATTCACCAGAAAATCCAAATAGCTGCTGAAGTAACCTTGACTGTCAGTCATGAACATGAATAGTAACCAATAGTGACCACATTTAGGGCTCTCATCACATCACTCTTACCCAGACGATCTGCTTCTCCTTTCTTCACACTTGCATTTGTTTGTATTATCACATCACTTCCTTCTTTATTGGATCCTCTAATGGATCATCTCTCTCTATCACTAAAGAAAGGTACAAAAATATTAAAATATTTTTTTTTCCCAGCAACTAAAAATGTATGTTGACCATTTCTACTGGCATCCTCCTTCCACACATTTCTCTCACTCCTTATGGCAGCCTCCGTACCCTTGTGTAACGAGGAGCAGACAGAGTTCGAAAAGTAGTAGCAGCAGATGAGACCACTGCAGAAATCCTTGGATTTATGAGATAGCTTTAAAGTCAAGGGGGATTATCACTGGAGGCAGCTTGTTGTGAGAAAATCCCTCAGATGTTGCCTGAACCGCTTACTAGGATTTGACCTTAACCTTTCAAGAAAACTACATCAGGAACTCAAGGGACATACTCAAATTTATCAGAATCTTGATTGGAAAAGCTTCAGAGTAAAAGTTTATACAGATGTGCCAAAGGCCAAAGCCACAGATGTAGAGGCATTCCTCCTCACCTACCATCTTGGTCAGATTACCCTTGATGTCTACTTAGCACAGAATTTTCCCCTGCTTCCAAACTAGTGACCATTATTCCACCCAGTTTCACTTGGTTAGCTGTTATCTATATACTTAATTTTTTCCCACCCTGTCAGTTACCATAGAGATGTAAACCACAAGGTGAGAGCACAGCATTATTTTGTTCGCAAAACAGGGATCACCCACTAGACTTGCAGACGGAGTGCTTACATCAAGCTCCTTTGCTGAAAAACATTAAGGCTTTTTAATGATGGCACTTGGGTATTTTTGCAGTCATTGTGTCTCATATAGCTTCCTGAATGTCCATCTGAAAAATGTCATGATCCTGGGCAATCTAAATATATATATATATATTTTTTTTTTTTTTAACATTTTCCACATCATCGTCATTAGGAAGGATAAGTGTGGAAGGCAGATTTGGCCTTCAGCTATACCTGTGAAACGTCATTGTCTTCAAATTAAAGTTGTAATAATATGGATGCTTGGAAGTGCTGTTGCGCAGTGGTAGGTCAGGTTATAAAGTGCCCAGAAAAGCTTTGTTACTGCTGCTGAGGTGTCAGGTGAAAGAATCAGCTTAACTGTTAAAGCCCAGACAGCTTCTAGGCTGGCAGCTTAAACAGGAAAAGAATCTTGGGAAAATTTTGCAGGGTAGTGTGGAGATGTAGAGCAGACAAATGATGTCTATGCAAATTAACCAGGAGAAAATCTTTCATATGGGGTACAAAAAAAATTAATCTTGCAAAAATACATGGCTGCACTTGTGAACTTCATGAGCTTTACAGCTTTAATGCCATCGTCTCTAACTCTTAGAGAGCATCTTTTCAGCAGACATGACCTCTCTCAAAAACACTGCCAAGAGAAGGAAAACAGGAACTTTTCTATTTAAAGACATTTCATGAACAATGGGTTAGAATTTTTGTTGATGCGTGAGGCAGTGATAAATAGCAGTCATGTGAAGCTTCCACAGACAAATGAGAGTGTGGCTGACAAATGGCATGCTTTGCTCATTTAACTACTGGATTGCTCAAAAGCAAGATTTGCATCTACAATTTCTGTAGGTAATTAGAAGACAGAGGAAAAAAAAAAATGTGCTATTTGAGGATTGCAGCCAGTCTCAGAGGATTTATACTTGGAAATCTGGTGCAGATTTTGTATTTGAAATTTATGGCTTTTGTGAATCATGCTCTAAATAAAATGTAATGCATATTCCCTTCTTACAGCATCCAAAGACTACCATAGAATCATAGAATCGTAGAATAGTTAGGGTTGGAATAACAACTCCATCATTTGGGGGAAAAGAAAAGGGGCGTAACACTCATTTTCTCCTTCCTTTTTGGTCTGTGAAGGAATATTACATGACTGCATTTACTACTCAGTGCAAGACATACTTCTTTATAGTGTAGTCCTGCACCAGCAAACTCCTAGTCAAGATTTATATTCTTCTGCCACTAAATATCTAACACTTTATTCCACTCAGAGATTAAGAAAAGAGGCAAAATAAATGCTGTAGAGGATATGCTGAACAGGTTAGAGAAGGATTTAATTCTTGTGGCTGTGTGTCCTGGGTTCGGCAGTAGCAGTCATGTTTCTCCTTCTTGGTAGCTGGTGCAGTGCTGTGTTTTGACTTTCGGCCTGGGAACAGAGCTGATAGTAATGTTTTGGTTTGGCCAAGGACTTTGTGAGTCTCATGCTCTGCCAAGGAGGAGGGGAAGCCAGGAGGAAGTAGAGACAGGACACCTGACCCAAACTGACCAAAGAGGTATTCCATACCACAGCACGTCATGCCCAGGATGTAACGGGGAGTTAGCCGGAAGGGCTGGGAGACTGCGGGGTTGGAGGAGGTATGGGTCAGTGCTTGGTCGGGCTGAGGGGGCGAGTTATCGGTCGTCTGGTGGTGAGGTGTTGTATTCTCTTCCCTTGTTATTTCCTTTATCATTGTTATTATTGGTGGTAGCAGTAGTGATTTGTGTTATACCTTAGTTACTAAACTGTTCTTATCTCAACCTGTGGGAGTTGCATTCTTTTCGATTCTCCTCTCTGTCCCTTCGGGAGTAGGGGGAGGGAAAGAAGGGGGGAAGTGAGTGAATGAGGCCTCTGCCTGGTTTTAAACCACGACACTGTGCCATGCTATTTCCTAGTTTTTTTTAAATTGTGCTATGTAAGCATTGTTGGAGTGGAAAGGATGCTGTAGAAACCAAGTTCCACAAAAAACAGCTCCAGAGCAGTAAAAACATCAAATTACTTTATACTAGTTTATTCCTTTATAAAGCAGGGTGGAATGCAAGACTTATGAGTTGTAGAGGAGAAAAAAGAATTTAATTTTCTGGTGTTGTGCTTGAGAATGCCAGAAAATTGAACTCTCTCAGCTCATACTGGACTTACTTCAAATAACTTCTGCCAGAAAGAATATTCCTTCTGACAGGATTCCACTTACCAAGTCCATTGCAATCCAAGGGCTCTGCTACTTTTCAATCAAAGAGAAAGGAACATAATGCAGAAGCTGTCATCTCATACGGATGACTACAACCTCAACATGCCTGTGGGAAGCTGGAGAAGAAAGCTGCTTGAAAAGCATTTCTTTGGTGAAATTAGTTTAGATTAACACTGAACACTGTCATAGATAAAATGAAAGATAGAACACATTTTGGAGGAGTAGATGATGTTCTATGAATTAGAAAAAGCTATTATTTTAAAATTCAGACCATTTCAGTCACCTTCACCTATAGACTGAGAATTAGCTACTAACCCCATCAAAAGCATTAAGAACTATAACCAAATATTTTATCATGAATCTTTAACACAATATTTATTTCCTCTTTGCTTCCAGAACACTCAAGGCTAAAGAAATAGCAAGTAAGATTCATGCCTCAGTGTTCAAAATTGATTCCAGTGGGGTTACTATAAGTAACTTCTTGTTCTACCAACTTTTTGTCACTTTATTGAAGACAACACTCATGTCCCACAGCACTAAAGGAGAGAATGAGATACTACATTTTGTTAGGTGATTACTGGAAAACTCTAAGACAGATTAATATTATATTCTGCTAACTGGTGATTATTAGAGTTCATGTGGAAGGAATAGCATGAGTGTAACCAGTTCATCGGAATCATCAGTGGATGCCCTGAACATTGCTATTTCAAGGTATTTCTCTAATTTCTAGCAGCGTGAATAACATTCTGATAGGAATTTAATTTGTGTTTTCACAGCTGTGACCTTTGTCACACCAGAAGCAAAATATATTGGCGTAGTGATTTGCAGCGCTACAGCTGTGAGAAGATGGTGCACACTACAGCCAGTACATGTTGATGGCCCCTTTGGCACAAGCATCTAGAAGGCAAGGCAGTAAAAATGACAGATCATACCCTCTTAGATCTTGTCACACCCAGTAGTCACATTAACAAATTTCACTGCAAAAAAAGATACTACCTTTCTGTTGTTTTAAATAGTTTGAGGATTGCATAGAGAGTGCAGATGTGTCTGCTTGTCAGAGTATTATACCTTTGCGATCTTCAGCTACCTTGTCATTTACCAATATAACACATATATCCATCTTATGCACATTAGAATGCATTACATTGCCTGTGTTCAAAACAATCATCTGCTGCTAAATCCTAACAGTGTGACACTTGCCTGTGACTTGATTCTAGGTGGTCTGGGCAATCAAGCAGCCAAGTGGAAGGCAAACAGTAACTTACACTGGAATTCTAACTTTTAACATATACATTTTGTAGCATACTGACATATGGCCCAAGGATAGTCGTGCATTATCAGTTCAAGCTGTGGTTAGTGTTTAATGTGACTAGTGATGCATGTATTACAGATGTGTTCTTAAAAACAAAGAGAACCTATTATGTCTTTGAAAATAGCATTTCTCTGTTAGATGCTCATGCAACAAATTTACATAAACCTTTACACTTTAAAATGTCCTGGTGCCCAAAGCTACAGAAGACAAACCTAATCATTTATAGAAGAGTCTCTCTGCTAAATGTCACTTAGCATCTTTAGGTATTAATAGTGAGTATATTTAAAGAAGACAGGAACAAAGGAGATGAACAGAACTGTAAAACAGATAAGGTTTGCAATTAAAGAGATCTGGTACAATCTGTACTCCTGTTTCACTCACAGGGCTATCAGAATATATGTTCAGATGCAAACTTTGACCCAGCTCCAGGAGAAGCTGCAAGTCTGACAGATAATACATGCACAAAAAGATTGCTTGACACATTAAAGCAGTAGTTTTCAACTTTACGGGTGAGCATTTTCTTTAATAATGTGAGCTGTCATTGAGCCTGGTGTTAAAGCAGGCCCCAGATGATCAGCACTTCATTTGCAATAGTACAGGGCAGTACTTGAGACTGACAGAAGCAATACTTAGACAATCTACCCACTCAAAGTGAAGTTTAGTAACTGATATGCTGATTGTAAAAAAGGAAAAAAAAAATCCACCCACAAAATAACCTGCAATCATTTCCAGACCTGGAGTTTTCAATTGTCTCCACTCAATGCAACCTTTTCTCACTGCTGATGACTGTGAGGGCCTTAATACTTTATTGTATAGATGAGGGAGATTCACATTGTCCTAACCTTCCTGGAACGTGCAAACATCTGAGGATGACTGGGCCCTAGAGTGGGGTGAGAGTTACCAGAAAGAAGCAAAGGCAGAAGAAGGTTTTTACAGGGGAAAGATGGTGTATCCTAAAACATCATTGTAACAAAATCACCAAGAAAAAAAAACAAAACCCACACCTCAGGCTATGGCTACCGTCACATATACAGAAAGCATAGTTGGAATCCCTTTTTCTGTTCAAAACCCATGAGGTTCCTCCAAAAAATGCCAAGAAACAAGAGCATGGGATTTCTGCTTGTCATGGTTTAAGCCCAGCTGTAACTCAGAACCATGCAGCTGCTTGCTCTCTCCCCCACTTTCCTCCCCCATCCCACTCCCGGAGGCATCGGGAGGAGAATCAAAAGAATATAAATCCCACAGGTTGAGATAAGAACAGTCCAGTAACTAAGGTATAACACAAACCACTGCTGCTACCACCAATAATAATAATGATAAGGGAAATAACAAGGGAAGAGAATACAACCGTTCACCACCCCCCAACCGGCAGAGCATGAGACTCAGAAAGTCCTTGGTCAGAGCAACAACTAAAACCATCGGTGCTATCAGCGCTGTTCCCATGCCAAAAGTCAAAAACACAGCACTGCACCAGCTACTAAGACTGAGGAAAATGACTGCTACTGCTGAACCCAGGACATCGCTACATCTGATCCTTTGGAAAGAAATTAGCTCTTAAAGGAATATAAGCTATTTCCCCATGGTACAGGTCACAGTGATTCACGCATTTTTATTTCTGCTTTCATCTAATTACTGGTGGAAAAGTAGTTAGCTGAACTTATTATTTAGGATAGCAGTTACTCTGTCCAACTGGTGTTTTGGATTCAAATGAGAAGGTCCTGAGTTTCCTCATCCTTGATGCCTTTATGTTTTCTGTTCTTTCACATTTTCAGAGGTTCAGAATTAGAGGGAGCCATGGGTTTATTTCATTATAGTATAGCTTCCTGGAAAAGACCTGAAATACTTCTATTACTTGCAGAGCCTAATATGCTAGAGTTCATGCTTCCCATTCCAGATTTTTCAAGACCAGGTGCATCTTTCTCTTCTCACTTAGCTTGCTTATCTTTATCCTGCTTTATTTTCTTGACTTCCTATGTAAACTTTTTTTATTCAAAGATATTTAGAAAGAAATTCCAACTTGACTAAAGTCAGCAGAAGCTTTGCCAACAACTTCATTAATGATGGAGCTATGCCCTTAGAATTTGATACCTCAGCAGTCGCAGTGTTATTTGAATCTTTCAACTATATGCTGCTTGAGGCAGAAATATCTAATGCCACCAAGCTTAATTGTTCCAACTCCAGTTGGAGTATTTAAATAAATACTTGTGAAACAGTAAAGGAACAATATCTCTTCAAGAGCCAAAAATAAAGACCACAAACATCTTGAAAGAAATGACACCATTAAAAAAAAAAGTTAATTTTCTAATTTCAGTATATTCCACTTAACGTAGTACTAACAGTAAGACTAACACCGTGTTCATATTACACTTTATTGTCTCATCGATGGACTTATATGTTCTGCTGAGTTTGTTTTCAGCCCGAATACATAAGATGATCCATGCAAAATACTGATTTTTCCAATATTTAACTGAACAATGCAAGTTTTACCTCCCTGATATTTTATTATTACATGTAATTGTCAATATCATTTATGTAGTGCCTTGAATTCAAGTACAGTGCATTCTTTTTGAAAAAAAAACCATATACCAAATGTTGTAAAATTTCACCAAAATAACAAATGCTATATGCATATGTAAATAAGATCCTGCAAGAGTTTTGACAACCAGCATCTTTACGAAAAAGGACTGTAAGTTCATATATATGTGTCCTGGGTTCAGCAGTAGCAGTCATTTTTCTCCTTCTTGGTAGCTGGTGCAGTGCAGTGTTTTGACTTTCGGCTCGGGAACAGAGCTGATAACAATGATGTTTTGGTTTGGCCAAGGACTTTGTGAGCCTCATGCTCTGCCAGGGAGGAGGGGAAGCCAGGAGGAAGCAGAGACAGGACACCTGACCCAAACTGACCAAAGAGGTATTCCATACCACAGCACGTCATGCCCAGGATGTAACTGGGACTTAGCCGGAAGGGCTGGGAGTCGGCAGGGTTGGAGGAGGTATCGGTCAGTGCTTGGTTGGGCTGGGAGGGGGGGGGCAAGTTATCGGTCGGCTGGTGGTGAGGTGATGTATTCTCTTCCCTTGTTATTTTCTTTATCATTATTATTATTGGTGGTAGCAGTAGTGATTTGGGTTATACTTTAGTTACTAAACTGTTCTTATCTCAACCCATAGGAGTTGCATTCTTTTTGACTCTCCATCCCTCCAGGAGTAGGGGGAGGGCAAGAAAGGAGGGGAAGTGAGTGAACGAGTTGTCTGGTTTGGTTTAAACCACGACAATATGTTATATGAGAGTCCTATAATATGAGACTGTGGCGCTGTTGTGGTTTAAACCCAGTCAGGTAATTCGTTCGCTCACTTCCCCCCCTTTTCTTGCCCTCCCCCTGCTCTCGGAGGGACGGAGAGGAGAATCGAAAAGAATGCAACTCCCACAGGTTGAGATAAGAACAGTTTAGTAACTAAGGTATAACACAAATCACTACTGCTACCACCAATGATAATAATGATAAAGGAATTAACAAGGGAAGAGAATACAACACCTCACCACCAGACGACCGATAACTCGCCCCCCTCAGCCCGACCAAGCACCGACTGATACCTCCTCCAACCCTGCAGTCTCCCAGCCCTTCCGGCTAACTCCCAGTTACATCCTGGGCATGACGTGCTGTGGTATGGAATACCTCTTTGGTCAGTTTGGGTCAGGTGTCCTGTCTCTGCTTCCTCCCGGCTTCCCCTCCTCCCTGGCAGAGCATGAGGCTCACAAAGTCCTTGGCCAAACCAAAACATCGCTATCAGCTCTGTTCCCAGGCCGAAAATCAAAACACTGCACTGCACCAGCTACCAAGAAGGGGAAAAATGACTGCTACTGCTGAACCCAGGACAGGCGCTAATCAAAACAAAATTTTAAGCAATAATGTTATCATTACAGGATTTCTCTGGATAACAGAGCTTCATTTATCACGCACTGTATACTATGCAATACAGTCAAGGTTCCAGCTGACTTCCATAATTTTGATTATGGCAATAAAATAAATGTTTAGTAAAAAACTCTCAAACTCTGAAAATGCATACTGTGGTAATTGCTGCACAGATGCAAACAAATAAACTGTTTATCCTATACTTATTTACTTACATGTATAAGTAACTATAAATGCAAGGACTGAAATCTAGAACTCATCTACTTTTAAAAGTAGCAGATTCCACCAAATTAGGCGTAAAAGCATATTTACATATTACCTCAGGCATAAAAATGAGTGGAAAAGTTCCAGGTGAATTCTGCATATTACCTGAGTAAAGGTATGGAATCCATAGTAAGGCATATCTATAGCCATGCAAAATAAACAAATTTTAAACAAGAAATACCAGCAATATTTAAACACTATTCTACACAGTAATTAACTTTATTGCCAGACTGTAAAGCTTCATGGAACATTTGGGTAAGTGCACTATTAGAAATATTATTTTTATAAGGATCACAGCAGCAAATATACCATGTGGGAGTTTTGACAGCAGACCCCAAAGAGGGAACAATACTACTAAGAAGGAAAGCCACCTCCTGTTCTGTATTTCATAATGTGAAGAAACAGTGGAGAGTTTGCTGCTTAATGACTTTACTTTGCAGGCAAAGACAGCAGTCATCATTTCAAGAGCTCATTTGTTTGGGTCAAGCAGAGAAAATTGTCAAACACAGTTATAAACAAGTCTATAGAGACAAGGCAAACGATGCAGTTACACCAGCTTCCTGACTGTTTTACATTCAAATTGATACTGTTCCTGGGTGGGGAGGAAGTGGGAGGAGAAGGGCATTGTGCAGATTTAACTTACTTATTGTGAACTTTCTGCTGCTCCTATTCAAGGTAACAGTAAATCTGACATAACTGAATTTAAAAAAAATCATCCTGCTGTGATTTATTTTTTTTTTAATATGGCTTAATAAACCTGTAGAATTCATTATTGTAAGGTAGCAGCAAGGTTAAAAGGTTAATGAAATTCAAGATATATTTGTAGTAAATATCCAGAGCTAGGGATACAGGTGTGCTAGAGATAGATTCTGCAAACACCAAACTGATATTCACATTCTGTTTCAGGTTAATAAAGTATAACAGAGGACATTTATTTTGATTTGGGTTTATCTCACCAGTGTGCAAGAGCACAGATCAGAGACTAAACAGACAAAGCACTAGTTTGTGGTGCTGTAATGTCCCCTTTCTTCCTTGCTATCCAGGACCAGAATAAATAGATGTAAGAGACTAATATAGGAATTAGTAAAGTAAAAATAAAGAGTGGTTCACAGTTAAATTACAAGGAAAAATAACATTTTCTTTGCAGGGCATTTTGTTGGCTTGTTGGTTGGTTGGTTTTCCCAATTTTTCTGCAGAAAACAATACGTCTCTTACCATGGAAATGAAGGCAAACTGCAGAGGTGTCATAGACACTCAGCCTAAATCTAGACAGTGACTTCCATGTGTCATTTTGGCTACCAAAGATTCAGCTTCATAAGTCTCATCAAGCATTGTTATCAAAATAATTCCTCTGATATCTCAGTGTCAATAGCTAGCTTAATCTTACAGCTAATGTTCTATAAAAATATGATCTTCACTGCCTAATAACTTTGACAGAAGCCCTGACATTGTCAGTATGCAAATCCAACATATTTTATGGCAAATGACCATAGGCATGACAAAGCATAACAAAGATGATGTCCCTACTAATTTATTTCAAGGAAGACAGGATTTCACTTCCTGTAAGTGCACTGCAGGAATTAATGTTAGCAATGTTGTGATCAGTAGTGATCAGTATGGTTTCGACATGGAGCCTGGTACCCATACAAGTCCCGCCTGTAGACAGCAGTAATAATATGCCACGGGGTTCAAGATAATGAGAATACAAATTGTCTTTTCTGGCAACCAGGGAACTCAGGACCCTCAGATCAGTCTCTAACAAACTTATAGTTGCCTGGTACCTGGGATCAAGTCCAAAATTTAGTAAATCAGTAAGGCTGCCTACATTTCAAGAGGACAGCATGGAAAACAAATTAGTTGCTTAGAGCTTGACACTTATAAGTACTGTCTACAACAGTGCGCATAAAATCCTGTTCCCCTCAGTGTCAAAATGCATACATGGTTCAGTGAAGGTACCCAACTTTTGATGTTAAAACAGTCACCAAATATAATAATTCTCAGTACTGTACAGAAGCCACAATTTCACTGTCAGCTTAGTACTCAAGCTGCTGTGCCTTGTCCCTGAGCAGCATCTGCGTCTCATCCTTTGCATCTCAGCCTTGACAGGAAGAACAGAAGATACCTAACTCCAACAGCCTGCTGCCTTCATCCTGTACAAATGCCTTTGTTCCTGCCCTTCCATAGTGCCAGTTCCAACATGATTATTCCATGGCTGTCACATTAAGAAAAAAAAAAAGAAAAAAAGAGAAAAGGATGGAAAATCACACAAGTTTACACTCAGCCAAACCAAGAAGCAACTAGAATTATACGTTTGTTACCTGAAGTTGATAGGCGCATGAACTATACAGACATGCTCAGGAAAAAAACAGATTTTGAATTCATCTATAATAACCAGTCCTGCACAGACTATAAAAGGTGAGCTACTGCCTTTAACTAGTAAAAGCAGGGCTTATCATATATAACACTGATTTCATTTTTATATTTATGAAAAACAGTTCAAAGCTATTATGAATATTGCACAACAGATCAGATAATAATTTCGGCTAAACAGAAGAGCACTTCTTTATAACAACATAACATTATACTCTTCTTTGACTTTCTGTAACCTGCAAGCCATAGTACTTCTGACTCTTGATGCTGGCATACAATCAATTGCTTGTGTCCAAACTGGAGCATAATTCTCAAAAGTCACCCAGACTCAACAAAAGTTTCCAGGAACAGAGAATTTACTTTCCCTAATATGTAATTTTTATTTAATGCTATCATTTTTTTGCCTTCTTTTTGTTTTTGTTTTTTTTACCTTTCTAGTCTGCAAATGCTGGATCTCGTAATCTGTCTCCCCCCACCCCCAACTAGGAAAGCACCTGATTCCTAGTTCAGTTCATGTGTGTCGGTGGACATTGTCAACGTGAAGACCACTACAGGATTCTCAGTCTCTGCCATTCTTAGTGTTTTCTTAACATATATGTATAAGGCTCCTGACAGACTGATTATCAAAATACTTAAACATAAAATTTTAGATTTAGGGAGAAAAAAGGAACAAATAATTCATATTTCAAGCCTACTTCAGTTTCCTGGGTTCCAAGTGAAACCACTTTCATTACGTTTTCAAAGCAAATGTTAGTCATAAATCAAAACATGTGAGAAGAGCCTAAATGAAATGTATTTTTAAATAAAGGTGTTATTTAAGCCATCATAAAAATATATATACCTTTCCAAACCCACAGTAGTGTTATTTAAAAGAAAATGACTGAGCCTTTTGGTCTGGCTCAAATATAGGATTGTTTCCGGTAGCACTGCCTAAGCCACTACATTGAATAGAAACTATGGAAAGGAGAAGTCCTGTATCATTTCTATTAGGCTATGCAATAAAAGCTCCTCTGCACACCTACAGAGGAGCACAGAGAAATAATGGCAGAGAGAGAGCCCAGGTTCCTCCCAGGCTTGTCTATCCATGCTGTACACAAGATGTGCAGTCTGTCATGTAATCTCATTAAACTCCAATTCTAGCATGCTCTGTGTGTATGTGTGCTCTTCATTCATTCCTGCTCTTTTGGCTTCAAATATAAAATAAAATAAAATAAATAATAATATAAAAAAAAAACAACAAAAGAATAAACCCTTCAGAAAAATTAGGTAATTTCATAAAATGAGGTTTATATATCACCAAAGGTGCTTAAACCAATGGGGTGAAAACCTTCTGTCTACAGAGGGACAGAAAAGAGCAGTTGAAGTTTGGAGTGGAAGAGGCATACACATATTAAATTATACCTGCTGCAATGGAAAGATAAAACATGAAGAGACCACCTCACCTAGCTTGATGGCACATACTCTTGGTAGGATGGCAATCTTTTTTGCACTTTTTGATAACTTATAAAGATAAACCTGTTTGACACAAATTTCACTTTGCCAGAACAATTTAAGAAGCAGTCAGGCATGCAAAATAGAGATGAAACCAACCACATGCGCTTCTTTCTGGTGGCTGGTGTTTCTTTTCATTACAGGGAGCAGCTCTGCCTATCGCCAAAAAAATACCAGTTATGTTCCAAGTTCCTTTTAGATTTGTGATTATCGATGAAATATTCCCCATGATCACTGTTTATCAGTCTAAATTACTTGCATCAGTAGTGGAGTAAAACACTAACATTCTACATTTATATTCATCTCCTGAACTAACTAGAATTACCTTTGTTTGTTTGTTTGTTTATGACATAAAATTGACCCGAGTATCACATAAAGGCATCCTTGCATTTTGATATAATTTTGGTACTATCTCTACTGCTTTAATATACAGCATGTTAATAATACTCTACAAACATATGAATCTGAAGGATACAATCTATGGGGGATATGTAAGGGCACTGAAATTTCAATGGGAATACATTTTTTGTATTAAAACCCAAAAGTAATTTTGTTCTAAATATTTTTTCATTGTCACTTAAGAAAACATCTTAAATTACTGCAATTTTGGAAGAATCGTAATGCTTTTGAGAAAAGTATATTTTCATTTTAAAGATGCTTTATGCACCTGGAAAATTTCCTAATTATCTTCTCTAATAATCATGGACCAATTTGAAGTAGTTTCTAAACTCTTACATTATTCTATACTTGTTGCAACAAATAAACATATCGTAGAAAGCTCTTTGTTAAATATAGAGTCTAGTTTTATATGTTACATCTCATTATTAGCAATAAATACAAAGCTTCTGTGAGAAATTATGAGGTATTGAATGTTATAAGTAGGCTCATAGAAAACACTGCATATGTGAGAAAAAGGAAAAACTGTCAGAAATCCTCTCCAGTAGGAGTAAGATTACCTGATTTTGGTGTCAATAGTATTCAAACCTTGCTGAAAAGTTCACAGACAAGCCACTTTCCTGTGAGTTCTTTTTAACAATTCAAGGTTTTGTATTTTATATTAAGATTAATTTTGTGCTGTTGTTTAAAGTGTAATTAGAAAAGACAAAAATAATGTAATTTAGAATCTTCTAAATATACAAGTGCCTCCTATGACTTGTGATTATTCTTTGCCATCCCTTTAAAATTCTCATTTAGAAAAGTACTTGAAGTACTTAATTCTAAACATATAAATAAACCCATTAACTTCATTAAGAGTTAAATTTTTGCTCAAAAGTGAATTTTTAGTGAATATAAATTTCCAAGAATAAATCAAAAACAAATTAAGAAACAAGTTTAGGACATGAAATGTGTATTAAATCAGATCTTAATAATGTAGTAATTATTATTTGCAAAACTAAAATAATTTTGAAATCATAAAACTGGCATTGTCATGAGGGATCTTCTCTAACCATCATTTAATGTGATCACAGATCCCCTAGACGGGATCACAGGACTTAGGCTCAGGCAAAAATCAACCAGAAGCTAATGACACAGCCTGAATTTTGAGCCCACAGATGATTAATTATTTGCTCCACTTTGAAGAACATGTTCACCTCTGATTCATATGTAGCATACATTAGACTTGGACTAAAGAATTTATTATGGTCTAACTTGTGGGGGATGTTGGGGAGGATTATTACTGGTTTTTTGTTCATCATAAAAAGTCATTGTAGAAATCACACAGGTATTCTGAATTTGCTTAAAATAAATTTTGAAAATCTAGGAGCTTTTGCAGAGGATGCATTTTTAAATTAGGTTTTTCATTCTCCAAACTTTACTAAGAAGTTCCAAAAAATAGCTATATGAAAATGTTTCTTAAAAAATACCCCATATATCTCAGCCTGTTTATCTACTGGTGTTTAAATCATGTCTGGAGGGGCATAATGTCAATGTCCAGGCAGAGCTGCACAAATACTGTGATTTTAAGAGGGGCAAATAAAAGCCACTGTATTTGGAACATAAATATAGGTTATGGTGCCTAATTTCAGCTAACAATTTTTTAGGCTCCCCAGTGACTGATGCCTCATTATATTATGAGGATCCAAAGCAACAGGCCTGCTTATTGCACCAATTCTTAACAATGACCTTTTCCATATAACTATCCTATTTATAGAATAAGTAATTGCAACTATAGAGCATCTGACAACATCTGTTAATTAAATATTTTGTTCCAAGTGAAAACTACGAATGCAGGTTGTTTTGGGTTTTATTTTTTTCTGCTTGCTTCTGCCTTTTTACTATGCCCTTGCCCTGCAAATTTAGACTAGTGAATCCCACTCCTGAATAGGATTCACTCTCTTATGAACTTCCTGAAATACAACCTCATGGTTGTTAGAACAAAATAAAAGAATGGAGTTTGTTGTCTTGGCAAGGATTCAGAGCAGTGAATCTCTGAAAGATGCAGGAAGGAAGTTATGCATTAATAAATCTATAAATAAGATACCCTTTCATCAAGGTACTGAGCTTCAGCATTGGAGATTACACAGCACTTTTCCACCTTCTTTCCACCTGCTCCACTTCCTTCCAGGATACAAAGGAGAAACACAGATTTCAGCTAGACAGTGAGAAGAGTCAAGAGCTCCAGATCCATGGTGCAGAGCTACACAATAGCTATTCCTCTTAGTGGAAACGGCCATGCTCTAGCAACAGAGGCAGCAATTAGGATGATTTTCTAACTCATCTTTCAGTGGAAATGCTGTTTTTTTTCAGAGAATGCTGTTTTCCTTCAGTTCTAGCAGGAAAAATGTGTACCTAGAGTACAGTTTAAATTTTATCCCCACAATGACCTTGGAGCTTAGGGATTTCCCCTGTTTATTTATAATCAAGTTGCTCATGAACTGGTAAGAAGGTTGATTAACTGGCAACAAATACCAATTGACATGGACTCCCTTACAAAAAGGGCAAAACACAGCAAAGAGATTACACCAACAGGACAGATCATCAGGGCAACAAGTCAATTAATAACTATGTGAAAACCCAGCAGGGCTACACAGATCAGTTCAAGTTTACTTGTATTGATACTCCTTCCTATCCTGATACTGAAAGGCTGAAAAGTAAGGAGGAGATGGAATACAACATAAGTTTTTTAAAAGCACTTTATTGCAAAGTGCTGAAAAGCAAAACCTAAATACAAATATTTTATCTTCTACTTAATTTATGACTTAATGTGACTTCTGTGACAATGAAGATTTATGGCTTAGCAAAATAACCATCAGTTTACCATGGTACTGTCCGTAGCTGTCTCCCCTTTCTTTTTTTTTCACTCAGCTGTCTTTTATCTGTATATTTGGGTGAAGGACTCTAAATACTCCGTGGTATTTGTCTTATTTTCCCCAATGTAAGTTTTGAGGGGGAGGAGAGAACAATTCAGTTGACTATCCTATTTATATCATCTGTAACATCTTGGAGAGTCATTAGAAAGGGTTGGAATTTAGCTAATATTTCACTTCCAGAATTCCCCTAAACACAACCTGTCAGGAGGGAAAAAAAAGAAAAGATTTCTCTCAAATGTAAGAAATTGGATTGAAATGGAGTATTTCCTTAGTTCTAGCTATAGGTGTTTGCTGCAGCTTCACCTAATGTTCTTCAGGTTCTGCAATGCGGAATCATATGTGCAGATTTCTGCAGCTGAAGGAAATAGTTCACAGAACAGCCAATTAAAATATATAATGCTCAGGAAAAGAACCGAAGCAGGTAGATGAGAGGGAAAATACTTGCGCATCAGGAAAAGATTTACAGGATGGATCTAGAATATTACTCCTTAATAGATGTTTTCATAATTGCTTACCTGTATTGCCATCAATTCAGTGCTAAAATACATGGATTTGCCTGGGAAATAAACCCCCAAAGCAGGTGTTCAGGGGAGGGTCTCATGGAGGGAAAGAGAATAGCTAGCTGCTTTTTTCTATCCTTTCCTTCCTTCCTTCCTTCCTTCCTTCCTTCCTTCCTTCCTTCCTTCCTTCCTTCCTTCCTTCCTTCCTTCCTTCCTTCCTTCCTTCCTTCCTTCCTTCCTTCCTTCCTTCCTTCCTTCCTTCCTTCCTTCCTTTCTTCCTTCTTCCTTCCTTCCTCCCTTCCTTCCTCCCTCCTTTCCTTTCCTTTCCTTTCCTTTCCTTTCCTTTCCTTTCCTTTCCTTTCCTTTCCTTTCCTTTCCTTTCCTTTCCTTTCCATTTCATTTTTAAAAAACAAACAAACAAACAAATAACCTGTTAAATAAATCATTAAATATATCTCAAGGCAGCATGCTCTCTTAGAAAATTCCTTTGAGAGAGACCAGATAACAAGCAACATCTTAGCCCAGTACTAAAAGAAACAGCAATTACTACTGCCTGCCAATTTTACATGACCAGAAAAAGTCTTAATAATAGTTAGCTTGGGAGCTTACTTGTAATAAATAATCAAGTTTCTTATGCACTCAAGCTCCATTTCAAGGTTCAGTGATTCAAAAACTTTCTCCAGTTGTATGTCTTATATACAAGGCATATTTTAAGATCAAAACCAGATGAAGGATCAAACAGTGAGGACTAAATGGCTATGAAATAAAGAAAATTGATTTTTATTATTCAGCACATATTCTAGAACACAAATTAATTAATCCTGTGTATTGTAGTACAAAATGGAGATCACATATTCATTTTACTTCATGGAGTAAATTTAGTGTGTCACATTTAATATTAACTAAAATATGCTTTTCACCCAAATTATAATATAAGCTTTGCATGCCACCCCAGATTATAACTGTTTAAGATTTAAAGCACTTTCTCCATATTTTAAAAATTATATGGGATGAGTTTAAGGCACAGAAGTATGGAATTTGTTCCGTTATGCTTTTGGACTTCTACAGGTTTTGTGATCAGTGCAAGCTGTCCTCTATTCTGAAACTGAGAGGCATGAAAATATAATTAAAATACATCACTGGAGATGAGAAACAGACAAATTAATTGGCTTGAAAGCCTAATTTATATTCTTTAAACATTTATGAGGATGCTAAAATGAACAAAAGAATATCTCTCCAAAAGAATCATTATCACCTTCATTGTAACTTTTTATGCTACCTTTGAAAAATCTCTTGGTATCCAATCACATGTTGTAAATAATGCAGTGCTAATTATAATTTGCCACAGGGTGATATCTCAAGTTCTGGAAGGCTTCCTTTAGTGAATTCATAGTCTTAACAAGATTATCTTCATAACACCAGTAAGATATGGGTTTGGCCTTTTTTTATTTTATTTTTTTCTTAAAGAAAGCATCATTATTGTTGGAAGTGTTAGGAGCTAGAAAATAATATATGAGTACTAAGATCCCTCATCATAGAATCATAGAATCACAGAATCTTAGAATCATAGAATAGTTAGGGTTAGAAAGGACCTTAAGATCATCTAGTTCCAACCCCCCCTGCCATGGACAGGTACACCTCGCACTAAACCATGTCACCCAAGGCTCTGTCCAAATCATAAACCTGCTTAAATTATTTTAAGCTGCAGTATTTGGAAAAAATCATTTTAGGCTGAGAAAGTTGGGGCTGTTCATCCTGGAGAAGAGAAGGCTGCATGGAGACCTCATAGCAGCCTTCCAGCATCTGAAGGGGGCCTACAAGGATGCTGGGGAGGGACTCTTCATCAGGGACTGTAGTAACAGGACAAGGGGTAACGGGTTCAAACTTAAACAGGGGAAGTTTTAATTGGATATAAGGAGAAGGTTCTTTACTGTGAGGGTCATAAGGCACTGGAATGGGTTGCCCAGGGAAGTTGTGAATGCTCCATCCATGGTGGTGTTCAAGGCCAGGTTGGACAGAGCTTTGGGTGACATGGTTTAGTGGGAGGTGTGTCTGCCCATGGCAGGGGTGTTGGAACTTAATGATGTTAAGGTCCTTTCCATCCCTAATTATTCTATGATTCTATGATTCTGTGACTATTGAAAGTGTCATTTCTAATGAAATACAGACAGCAGCAATTCGGCTTTGCCTCCACAAATAACTCAGGGGTAAGCATGCACCTACCCAGCCAGGAAGGGACAGTATCAGTGACAGGAAGAGTCTGAGCAGGTATGAGGAGCTTCAGGTTTCAGGGCAGCTACCTACCATTCTTTACTTTTAGGTTCTGCCTAGACCTACTGAGGCTGAAGCCACTGACTACCCAGAAGATAGCTGCATTAGATAGAGACAGAGAGTCTTTGACCTAATCCTGCAGGTCTGTTAAAGCCAGTGTCACTGCAGTGACAAAATTCCCACTGAACTGAGTTGTGGCAATGAACTTGCTTGCATTCCTTTGTAACAGAAAGTACCATTTTATACCTAATAAGAAGAGGTATGAAATACCTATGTATTTAACATTTTCCCTAGTGTAAGTAATTTAATCTAAGTAAAGAGTTGTGTCCAATACCTTTTTTTTAATTAAATACCATTCCTTCTCATCATAAGTTACTATAATTCACTAATTACTGATCACATTTTCCTTTGTACTTTTTAGGAGTAATGCAATTTCCAGTATCTATTTGAATGCTTGATTAGAGAAAATGGTTTGTCTCTTTTAGTGCTTCCTAAAACTGGATAAGAATATAAATACAATATAGTTTATCTCCACTCAGTTGGATTTGTTACTACAAGCTCACAAATGTTTCTGGAAAAAGTTTATGAGCTACTTGCAGTAATATGTCTCCACTCATAAAATAAATGCTTTTATAAGTTTTTCCTACCTTTCTTACTGCAGTAAGAAAACAATTCATTAATTACAGAAATTTGGGAAGATTAACGTACAGCTTATTTTCATTTTTATTGTCAAGTATATTATTGTAGTAGACTTGAGCTTATGAAAATATTTCTTGGTTTTTACAGCATACTGGGATGGCCAACTTTTCCAGTGCTTTGGCAAACATGGCTGAATTTACGTTAAACTTTTTGGTTTCATAAGTCTCGTTCTATAAATTTTTGGTCATTTTGATTTCCACAGAACATTTTTCCTAAAAGTTTCCCTCTTTTTTGCTTTCTTATGATACAGTTTTTGGAACTGGACCAAAATCAGAAATCATTTCAAATATGTAGACAGTGTAGCTTTTTTGACACCACTGTTTATGCATGCAGGACTTTCTGTAAAACTGTTAATGTTTTTTCTTTCTTATCCTCAGGAATGGAAAATGGAGGTAAAAAGAAGCAAAGATTAATAATGAATGATGCATGGATACCTCTCTGATAAGAAATGTAAACTTCTACATAGAAATTTATGCAGCTGAAAATTATGTAAAGGACAAAATTAATTAGAATACTTTGAATACTTTTTACTATGTTTGTTCAATTCATCTGAATCCAGCAAAGTGCCACCTAACCCAATAGTCTCTTTCTAGAAAGACAGATGCACTGAAGATAATTTTACCATACAATGATTAGATGTTATTCTTTTCCATACCACATCTGTTTTGGAGTCTTCATATTTGGAAAGGTCATATTTGGACTCGTGTAGTAAGCCTATGCCTGTCCTGAGGAATCTATAATACCTCTTTGAACTTATTTCTGTTTTAGCTGCACATATCCAAAACTGAGACATTTTACAAGTTTACATGCTCTGCCCCCAAAATAGTAGGTTTCTTTGTTGTTTTAAATGGGACACTGGATAATTTCACTGGGTTCCCTTATCCAATTGTAGTAGAAAAAGAAAACTGTGATTAATTTTCTTGGCACCATGTATGTTTGTATTTAACATGTCATATTATCCACCTTTTCCTGAAAAACTGACTCAGTCTTTGCAATCTTATTTTGCTTAGTTGTTTTCTACCTCTGATCATCATTGTTGTTCTTTTCTGTAGTTTTCCTTAATGCTTTTTTGTCTTTTTTTTTTAATTTTAATTAGTACAGATTTCATCATCTGAAAACAGTGTTTTAGTTTATCCAAATTCATTCATCATGATTCTCAGAACAGTGGCTTTCTGTCTCTGGAGGCTAAGCATCTATATCATAAATTATCCAGATGACAACATAATAGCACCTCTCTTTTTTACTCTTTCAATTGCTCTTAATTTATTATTCATCATGTCCTGGGATTTCTTTATCCATGTTCTTACGCAGAAGAGAATTTCCATTTCATAAGTCTTGCCCTCTTCTCTTACTCTTTTTTTTTTTATTATTTTTTTAAGGGCTTTATCATGAAAAAATCTAGCAGCCTTCCTACACTTACCACAATGTGGATTTATGAGTTAATCATATTGAATCTGGATATCTCAGGAACTGCTATTTCAACAGCACTACAAAGTCTATATTTTTTAATATGTAAAAGGCATTATATGTACATACTTCAGGAAAAAAAAACACCTGCCTTTGGATAGTCAGAAGAACAGTCATTTCAGTTCCTTGTCACTCGTAACCGGTAGCTTTCTGTATAGTAGTTTTTCTGTATACATATTTGTTCTTATTCCATGTAAATTATGGAGGTCAACTTCCTACCTTTGTTTAGAAACCCACCTGAATGTTACAGATGCATTTTTACATTTTTTATGAAAGGCGTTGATCAAAGGAAGAGGGCAAATCTTACTCCTGTAAAGGAGGACAATACCGCAACTAATTAACTAATAAATCTTTTTGCATCACTGTCACCAATAAAAAGGAAAACTTGAAACCAACCCACACTGAGAAAACCTGTAATCTGATAAATTTAATTTTGTATATTGCTTGCTTCGATTAAGAATTCATTCCATTCAGAAATAAATGTTAATCCTCTTGGGGCTGAATTCATATTCCTTTGAAAATTTTATGAAGTAATCTACTTAGCTTGTTAAGAAAAAAAAAAGCATTTGAACATTACCCAATAGCTTAGTATTCCTGATTATTCACATCAGTCTGGGATTGATCCAGAATCCTTGAACAGGAGCCTAGCCATATACCATAAACTATTCTAGTTTAACTGTAATGTGGGATCCTGCATAAGACTGAGAATACACTGATATAATTTTTGTACACACACTAGTGATATCATCTCAGAAACACTTCTTCCTTTTCCCTGTCAAAGTGGTATTTTCCTTTATGGAGTATGAAGTATAACTGAATGACACAAATGTTTCTTGGAAAGGAAGGGAAGAGAGGGAGAGATAAGATACATATGAAAACTCCACCTTCTTTATGGCCCATCAAAATCGTGTGTATGGAAATACCTTAAATATTAAAAAAGTAAAACTTGTTAGGCACACATTGCAAGTTATCCTCTCAGATGTAATGAGAACTTCAGAGGGAGTTAAGCTTTCTCTTCTTGCTTTAGGTGTAAAATTCAAATTGACACAATATAACTATACCTTTATTATATATTCTGAGCTCAGTACCCAGAAGAATTGAGCTAGCTCTTCAATATCTGAATTACTTGGACAATTTAAGCAATATACTGTTAAGCATTCAATCATTCTGCCAGGTTTTGGTCCAAAGTCACTTATTTTGTCCAGGAAAACCAGTGTCATTTCTGCTTCTGCTTGCCTAGCACCCTAAGGCACTGAAAACTTAATTCCATAGTACTGCTGAGCTGCTTAGGCTATGCTGTGAGGTTTGATATGCATTATAACTTGTGATGATCCTGTTGTTTCTTCCTACATACCAGTCTCTGCTCAGACCTAGTCTGACCCTGATCTGCTATACACTCCACGAAGAAGATAAATGCTTTAGCAACAGAACTTAAGTGAAAGATGGCCTACAGTCCTTCAGTCTAGATGTTTATGACCAAGTGCTATCCCTCTGAATTTAGGCACTGCTAACAACACAGCGCACAAACTGTAAGATCGGGGCACATTCTGCACCATTCCTTTACCCTCTCATTATTACCATCATAACAACTTTTTTTATTTATACACTGCAAACAAAGCACATGATATTAGTAAATGCAGATATGGTAATAAAATGCTACAATTTCTAATCCATGAACCTGGCCAGAGCTGGCTTGTTCTCATTTGGTATACAAGGAGCTGATGGGACATGTTTAGACTCTGAGCTTTCTGTAGCAGACTTTTACATTCATCATTCCATTTTGGCAAATGCTCAACAACTATGTACAGAAGTTGGTTCTAGGATTGGCAACTATCCCAAAACTATGTTACAAAATGAAGATGTGCCTTAGGAATTTCCTTCAGAGGCTAATGATCTCCACAGGAATACTCTATATTTACTTGTAGAATTTCTAAAGGTCAGCCTAAAGCTAGAGCAAATATACCAACTTTGCACTGAATGGGAAGAAAAAGAAATAAACCTTTCCATGAACTTTTAGTCACCTCTAAAAGTATCCCCACAATTCCTTTTAAATTGGAAATTGTTTAGTTACGGAGCTCAGCTGATAATATGCCCAGGCCTCTAGCTTTTTTTACCTATTATTTTTACCTTTTTCCTTTAGAGAAGTATTGATTTTTAGTTTACATCTACTTTCTTAAAGAATGCAGGTCAAAAAGTTTCTGCCCTGTTTTTGATTTGATGTGCCACCAATGTCAGCAACACAACTCAGGTCTGTAAAGAGAATGTCTTACTTATACTCTTTCCTGTGAATGGTTGCCTGAGTACATACTGGATAATGAATTAATAAAAAATAGCTTGAAATATCAAATCCACCAGAGATTAAAAACTGTAATATAGTTAATCAAAGAAATGGAAACTGCAGGGCTGCCAGCGTGATCTCAATACTGGGGGAAGGTCATGGAACAGATCATCCTGAATGAGATCATAAAGCAGGGGGAAAACCAGGGAATCAGGCCCAGTCATCATGAGTTCATAAAGGGCAGGTCCTGCTTGACTGACCTGAGCTCCTTCTAGTACAAAGTGACCTGCCTGTCTGATGAGGGAAAGTCTGTAGACATTGTCTGTTTGGACCTTAGTAAAGCATAATCCTCAGGTGTAAATGGAGAGGCCATTTCTGCACACTCTGTGCCTCACCTAAAAAATCCACTGCTCAGGCTGGAAGGGTTTACTCACTTTGCAAAGCCCTGTAGTGACAGGGGAGGGACGAAACGGCAGGTGACAAGTTGCATTGGAAGCTGCAGAACCAACCTTGCATGTGGACTGTTCAGGACATTGGTTGCTTGAGATTGTCCCAGGAGATGATAGTCCTGTGCGGAAACATCCTAAATGCCTAAGCAGCCTTTTTTCCAACCGGATTTGCCTATCCCACATTGCCCTTAGTCATCGTGCTTGTAGTAAACATGGGTAAACCCCTTCCCAAATCTTTGTTCACAAAGCCAAGCCATCAAAGCATTTAACACTGTCTTCCACACCATTCTCCCTGGAGAAACTGGCTGCTCATGGCCTGAATAGATGTATTCTTCAGTGGGTAAAAAATTGGCTGGATGGCCGAGCCCAAAGAGTGGTGGTAAAATGGTGTCACATCTAGTTGGTGACAGGTTACTAGTGGTGTTCCCCAGGGCTCAGTACTGGGGCCAATGTTCTTTAATAACTTTATCAATGATCTGGATGAGGGGATCAAGTGCACCCTCAGTAAATTTGCAGACAACACCAAGTTGGGCAGGAGTGTTGATCTGCTGAAGGACAGGAAGGCTCTGCAGGGGGATCTGGACAGGCTGGATCAACGGACTGTGGCCAACGGTATGAGGTTTAACAAGGCAAAGTGCTGGGTTCTTCACTTGAGCCACAACCACCCCATCCACCCCATGCAACGCTACAGGCTTGAGGAAGAGTGGCTGAAAGCTTCTTGGTGGTAAAGGACCTGGGGGTGCTGATTGATGGAGATGAACATGAGCCAGCCTGTGCCCAGGCAGCCAAGAACGCCAATGACATCCTGGCCTGTATCAGAAATAGTGTGGCCACCAGGGCCAGGGCAGCGATCATCTCCTGTACTCGGCACTGGTGAGGTTGCACCTTCAGGTACTGTGTTCAGTTCTTGGACACTCATTACAAGAGGGATATTGAGATGCTGCAGCAGGTCCAGAAAAGGGCAGTGAAGCTGGTGAAGGGTCTGGAGAACAAGTCTGGTGAGGAATGGCTGAGAGAACTGGGGCTGTTTAGTCTGGAGAAGGCTTAAGGGAGACCTTATTGCTCTTTACAACTACCTTAAAGGAGGTTGTAATGAGGTGGGGGTCAGTTTCTTCTCCCAGGTCATAAGTGATGGGACAAAAGGTAACGGCCTCAAGCTGTGCCAGGGGAGGTTTAGGCTTTTTACTGAAAAAGCTTCTCAGGGAAGTGGTGGAATAACTGTCCCTGGAAGTGTTCACAAACTCTGTAGATGAGCCCCTCAGTGGCATGGTTCAGTGGTGGACTTGGCAGTCCTGGAGTAACTGTTGGACTTGATAATCTTAAAGGTCTTTTCCAAACTAGTTGATTCTATGATTCTATAAGAATTTAAGTAGCTTGTAAATGTTCTTCTAAAGATACTCTTTTGTTGACAAAATATCTAGGCTTGCATGCTTAGGTAAAAATTAAGTTTTATATTTTCATTTTGTTATTCGATATGCATCACTAACGTGAGTTTTAAAAACCACAGGTAGTAGATCAAACTTCCAAGATTTTGTATATATACCTTGTTTTATAAGTATATATACCTAATGCTGTGCGTATATGAGAAAATTTGTCTGAACAGACAAACATCTGTGGACATGGGTAAAATGAGGGCATATATCCAGGTGATATTGATAGAAAGTGCAGATACAATATAAATATGCCTTTCAAAATTTTGCTTATCCTCTCTCAATCTTCTTCCACCTCTACGTGATGCTTAGCCAGACTTTCATTTGTACAATTTCATGAAAAATTTGTATCAAGATAGAACTTCCAACTCTATTTGCAGAGATACTGTGTGTAACAGAGTAATGCTGTGAGGAAAACTTCTATGTATGAAAAATATTTGCAGGTATATCTTTGCCATAAGAAAAGAGATTAATTTCAAATGGGAACTAGTTGCCCTCACACACAGTTCTGGTGAGACAATCATCTGGTGCTGGATAAGATATACTAGCAAGTGCAGTCCTCTGTACTTGAAATTAGAAATGGCTTTTGACCTTGAATGTCTGTAAAAGATGTATCTATCTATTGACCGGAAAGGTGCAATATCAGTTCTAGAGTTTCAGCTGACAATTCCTTATAACAATAAAAGCTTCAATTCTTTTTAATTCATGTTAATGTTGAAAAATGCAGAATAAGGGTAGCAGGAGCTTGTAGCCTGCCACGTGTATCACATGCATTACAGACAGCTAAATGACAGCTGTTTGTGTGTATGTAATCTCCACTAGTGACAAGCTATGTACAAGCTCAGCAGAATTTGAGTTTGACAATCTATATTATCTGAGATTTTGCAAGAAAAGAACAAAATCCCCGCTGAACCTGGGACAGCACTTACAGCTTGCAAGTTCTCTGTTAAAAAGAAATGCACAATTCAACTAGCAACATTTTAAAACATCAATGTTTTCAGCAGAAGGTAATGTAAAGCAAAACCAAGTGTCCCTTAAAAAAAAAATTTAAAATGCAGTATAATGTTACAAAGTAGAATCAGATTACTCTTCTTTTGAGATAAGAAGTTAAAATTTCACCAATTGTATTATGGAAAACTATGGAAAGTGTTAGAATAATCTTTAAGTAACTCTGCTGAAGATTCATGACTCTTTCTATCTTTTTATAAGTAGCTCTTCGTTTGAGAAATATAATGATGAAATAGCAATGCCAGTTGTTTGGGTTTTTTTTTGCAAGGAGCATGAAGCAAAGTTTGTACTGAATGCTTCCTAGAAAAATATTCATTTATTTTCCACATGAAAAAGTTTGAAGTAAATTCAAACGATACATTATTTTATTTCAATAGAATTTTGACATCTCATCAAGAAATTTCTAATAATTTTACACATCCAGTTTTATTGTTATAGAGACTAAAACATGGATGAAAGAAAATGATATATGGTAAGCCAGAATGAAGGAAACATAACATAATATAGTTTTTTTTCCTTTGTCTTTTATACATTAGAAATAAACAAAATGAAACCGAGGTGGGAAAATAAAGGTCTATAATGCTTGTGAAAAACATATCAGTAACACCTTAATCAGAGCTGTACCACCAGCCTGAAAGGACCTAAACTATCAATTTATTGAAGTACCGTCATGAAATATCCAGGAGTCAGAACTGGCAGGCCTGGGATTCTGGGCATGTGTGCAGGACTGCCACATGCTAATCAGAATTTCTTAAGGTGCTACAGAACTGTGGAAGATAAACAGGAGAAAAGCATGGATGGATGGGTTGGTATATTTCATGTACAGCTAAGTTATTGGTTTTCCAGCTTGCTGTTCTTAGAGAAGGATAAAAGAGGACAACAATCAAGATTTACAGTAATAACTGAACTGCTGTATGTCCAGGGTGGAAAGGAAGAATATCTTTACTCAGTGTACATATCACATGCAACTGTATTCTGTATGTTCTGTATCAGGTTTGTTTTTTCTTTAAGTAAACATTAATTTACACTACTGTTTCTTAAATGTTTTCTATAGATATTCACCCTGGAAACACAGTATGTCACTGACATGAACTTTCAGTAAAAGTCTGCATACATTTTTGGAATTGCCTCTTAGGAGAAAGAAATATTCCATGGAGATCAGTGATATTTTTAATTTTTGTTGCAGTGATTCTTGTTATAGCCTGAAGACATCCAGCACCTGTGCATACACATATAGTGAGTAAAAGATATACCACCCTGCCGAATGAGATGATCATGTTTAAGCTTAAGGAAAGAAAAAACAAACGGGGGGGTGGAATCCTTCACACAATTTACATCAGAGTTTTGACATTACTACCGTCAGCAAGAAAATAGTGTTAGCAGAAATGAAAGCTAAAGATATCATCTGATATTTGTAAAGTCCTTACATCTATACTGTATTCATTTCTGGCCATGCACAGAGAAATGCGCAGAGCATGGCTAAAACAGCTTATGTTTTAAGGAGACAAGCGATACATGAAGGTCAGGGGAAAAGCAGATCATGCACAAACCGCAATTCACATAAGAAAAGAGTAGACAATATTGCTTACTGAGACACATTTTAGCTAACAGCCTTTTTCAGAGTATGCTTTGCAAAAAACACTGCATAGAATTACCGAGCTTTAGAATTACAGATAGCATATTCCACTCAAAGGGCAAGCACTTTTCTCTGACAACCATTTTTTCCTCAGAGTTTTATGTAAAGATGGACAAACTTTGACTCAATTGCATCACACCAAGTAAGGCAATTTGCTTTTACAATCAATCCAAAGCATCTTGTCTGCCATCCAGGGCATTTCTGGCACAATCTGGTGAGTTTTTCATGTTAATTAGGTTGCTCTCAGGACATTTGAGCAGACAGTCAGTCAAACCCATAATGCTGGTAGTAGCCTGAGAAGCAAAACCAGAATAAGACAACTTTTCTGGAAGATGGATGCCTGTGCTGAAATCATCTGAATGCCTTGGGCATATGTCTTAAGTCTAAACACAAGGGGAAGAGTTGGGCATAAGAAAATTCTGAGGCAGTAGTCTTGTTTTCAAAGACTAGAAAACTCAGGTAGACTGGTGAATGGAGCTGCAGGTTAAACAGCAGTGATACTGAAAAAGCCATTCAAGAGAAACCCCTAACTGACTAAAGTCACAGGAAGGTAGCTTGATGCTACCATGAAAACAAGGCAAAATCCACTCTGAAATCCACACATGAATGTAAAGACAGTGTAATGAAAGGAAGCTCTGTATTTTCATGGCATATCAGTTCATGCTTTATGCTTACTTTTTATGAAGGAACTAACAGTGCTTTATGACGGACCTTAAGGATTAAAGCTTTATGATTATGAAATTAGAAAAATCCTCTTTTACATTGTCGTGGTTTAAACCCTAGCCAGACAGCTTGTTCACTCACTCCCAGTGAGTGGTGCCAGGCTGGGAGCAACCAAGCCCCCCCCCCCCCCCCCCCCGGGGGTGGAGGAGGATTGAAAGAGTGCAACTCCCGCAGGTTGAGACAAGAACAGTCCAGCAACCAATGTACAACACAAATCACCACCGCTACCACCAACGACAACGATGATAAGAGAAAATAACAAGGGAAGAGAATACAATACCACCAGCCAAGAAACTGTTCCCAGGCTGGAAGTCAAAACACAGCACTGCACCAGCTACCACGAAGGAGAAACATGACTGCTACTGCTGAACCCAGGACATACATTCAAAAAGCCAGTTTTTATTAGAATGAGATGTGAAACAGTTTATTTAGACAGACTATTGCTAAACAGATATAGTCAAAATAACCATGAAAGACAACAGATTAAAAAAGACTTAAAGTATGTGCCACTATGCCTGTCTCCTATTGTGCCCCTGCAAGGCAAATTTTCATTTTCAGGCTTGTTTTTATTTAGCTTAATGAGTTTCTGGTTTGCAGCACATTCTGCATAAAACCAGGTCTTCTATCTACTCTGAGACTTCACCTTACCTCTGTTCTCTGCTTCTCTCAACAGTCTTCCAGATTTTCTGCTCAAAATGCAGCCTCCTAGGTCTGTTCTGAAAGTCTCCCTCTGCTTCTCCTGCCTACCCTACCACGTCATCTTTCCCAAGTATTCTCAGCTGTCGTTTGCAAAATCAGACCATTTTACTGATTTTTTTTTTAAAAACATGTAACGCAGCAAATGAAAATAAGGAATTTGATAGGTTCTTTGATGGAGTATGACCAAAAACTCACTATTATATATTTAGACTGTAGGGCAATTCAGACATTAGAATTATTTGACTTGGACCATATTGGAAAAGAATATTCTTGCTTCCGTTTAATTATGACATAAGTTATCCTATTGTCTGTCATTCCCCTGCCTCCCTTCTTAGAAAAAAAAGAAAAGAAAAGAAAAGCTCACAGAAACTTGGATTTTTAGTCTATTTCTACCAATCAAAAGGAGGCTTGTTGTACTACATATTCCTGTCTACAAATATCTCAGACTTATAAAAGCTGTACCAACTGATTCTCTGATGTATTACTAGTCACATACTTCCCATCGCTACAGATACCCTGGAAAAAGTGAACAGTGAGAAAGAAAAGCATGTTAATGAAATCAGGAGAGCTTTGGTGCCCAAATGACACTATATGTCCAAGCTCTCTGAAAAGAAACTTGTTGTTTTGATCAGTACACCAAAGTTCAAAGGAGTGCTCAAGAAAGGCTAGATTCAGCTGCAAAGCCATAAACCCTAGAGCAGAGAGTGAGACATCAGGCATAACCAGTATAAAATGCAGAGAAACAACTTTGAAACAGTATTTCCTTACAAAGTGTGTTCAATATATTAAACACAAACAAAACCCCACCAGTATTATGGTTCAAACAATCAAAATGCAATTCTAACTTATTAGAAGCAGCACCTGAACTATTCTCTCCACTTTGCCTACAACCTTATCAATCTCTTCTCCTAACACTTCGAAACAGTACAAGATAAAAAATCCCCCGTGCCCACTCATTTTCTTCTCCCAGAAGAAGAGACCCGTATTTTTATCTACCAGTTCGGATTGGCCTCAAGTTGTAAATATCACTACCTGGCTCTCCAGTTATAATTAGGAGCCATTACCCTCTGTCTTTCTGGGCTTCCTGCCAGTGTAGTCCAGTTGATTTTTCCCTGAAGATACAGAAAGCTTTATGACTGGAGAAAGGCTTCAGTCACAAGCAAACAGAAGTACAAGACAAGAGAGTCTAGTATGATATACTCTGCTACATGGTTCACTCACTTATCTGACTCAGGAATATTCTTTTCTGCAAGTATAGACTAACATCTTAAGTCATTTGAATTTTACAGAAGCCTTCCATCTATATCAGAAGGTTTCAGTCCAATCTGTTACTATCATAAGTGCAACCTGTAAGATATTTTTCTGCCTTATTACATCTGCTACTCAGTCTGCTTCTCACCTGACACAAGCTAGTCAATTATTATTTTTCTGGAGTCTAAAACCAACACTAATTTAGCTACTACAAAATCTTACTTTGCTTTCTTTGCCAAACCCTGAGAGGAAAGTCACTGTTGCCACACTTTGATTACTGCATCACTTTCCTCAAGGAACTTCAAATGAAACACTCAAGTTTTTGTAAAAGGAAAAGCATATCCCTATGGGAAGCCATAAAGTAACAGTCACATAACATTTATTATAATATATTGTATGCGAGCTGAGTTTTGCCTAAAGATACACTTGAAAGATTGCATATTTTCATGCATCTAGAGCTGATAAATATTTGCTCCTATTTGTATGTGCTAAAGTATAAACTTTAGTAAAAGGTAAAAAGGTAGTTGTGAAAATGTTATGTTGCATTCTGCCATCAGCAGTTTACCACCAACTGAAGTGTTGTTAATAAACAATGAAGATGGATATAAGAATTCATATCATTATGGTCATTCTATTTTTGGACTAAGTAAATTAAATATGAGTTTCTAGAAAACTGTCTGGTAGGTATAAATTTTTCCTTTATGGACTCTGAAGGGTATTTCGTTTCTTCAACCCAGTTATTACTTTGTAAATATTTACCTTTAGCAGTTAAGAAAAGGGGCTCAATATCATTATTTTTATCAGGTAAATGTAATCTAGAAATAAGAAAATTACATGAAGGTTGTGCTTAAAAAGACAGAGCAGGATCTTGTCTTGATATTACATCCTTGTATAACTTCATTATATACCATAGTGGAGGAAAACTCCTAGGTAACATAGGTCTTATTAGGAAAATATGATTTGAATGTGTTTTTTGTTTGGTTTTTTTTTTCTGATGTTTATGTAGAAATAATATAAGGTTAAGCCTGAAAATATTAATAATTGTTACCATTTCATGGTGGCACACTCCAATGCTTTTATTGTGCATATGGTTACAGGGGTTTGATATTGAGCCACCGTGACACATCTTTATTACACAGGTTCATTGCTCTAGTCCATGTCTCTGCTGGTGCCAAAAGTGGGGATAGCTCCACAGATCATGATCACCAGGGGTTAACAGCCACATCTAATCACGTTAGTAACAAAATAACCATAGAGACCAAGTCTCTTGGATCATGGGCTTGGTATTGGATCATCATTCACAACATGCTCCACTTCATGCATTTGGCAAAGTGTAAGATCCTCCATGTTTTAACAAAACAAATGAATATAGTACCATGAAGCTGAAGTTTGAATGTTACAGAGGCGTGTCACAAAATTCTTTAGTAATGATGACTGTACATTTTATACATTTGCAGATTGAAAATAATTCTTAGGTTTTATTTTGAAACGCCTTTATGTGATGGCATGTTTCACTTGCTGCAGTAAAGCAAGTTTCATGATAGCCCAGCTCTAAGTTTTCAGTTTGTTGACAGTGAAAAGGGTTTAGTAAACAAAAAAGCATTAATCTTTTTTTCTTTCTTTAGCATTTTATTTTAAGGGAATTTCCACAAAAAGCATTAGAATTAGCATTTTTGTTCCTGTTCAGAAGTGACAAAAATTCCTTTAGATGAAATAAAATAAAATTTAAAATAAAATTAAATGAAATTAAAAAAAAAACCACAACAAACCAAAATTCTTCTATTATCACCTAATTTGAAAACAAACAAATAAAAAAAAGAAAAATAAAAAAAAAACAAACAAACAACACCAAACAAAGCCCAACAAAGTCTTGTTGAGTTATGGTTTTGTAGCAGACGGTGTCTTTTTCCTTTTTAACTCACTGGAAATATTTAACAGATATTTTGACATATTTCTCCACACCAGGGACCTCCGACCCCATCTTGTTCTCCTGGCTGTGTCTTGGAGTGTTATACTTTAGATTTGTGTAACTTGAACATTTTTTTTTTTTTATTATTATTTGCCTTGAGAGCACACTGTTTTTGTAGAGCCATAAACTGTCATTTCACTTCATATTCAGACGTGATTTATATTCAGGGATAAGCAGCATTCTGGCCCAATGTATTTGAAATCCCGTTCTTAGGTGTGTTTGAACTGAGGACAGGGGAAGGAAGCCCAGATTTAGTGTTAAGTGGACTTTTGTTCAATGTGTGAAGAATGAGAATTCAATCTGTTTTTATGTTGCTGCTGCTGGTACCAAAGTATCCACGCTTGTACAGAGGTCTGACACTACAGCAAATTTCCCAACTGTTTGCTCTGCTACCTAGTGAGCTTACAAGTTTCTATTAATCCCAGGAGGATCCTCATCATCACTATGCTGTGTAAATGCCAACTGAGGAGCCACTGAGTGCATTGTTCAATCGCTGGTGCAGCAAGAGTGTCTGACTGTGGTGGCCATTTTGAAGAGAGGCAAGTGTTGGACACGAGAGGTGGCTACACTGCACCAAGCCATTAGCTTTTTTGCAAGTTGGTGTGATTCATGGACTTTAAGAAATTCATGTATTTTCAGAAAACTTCAGTTTTTTCCAAGTTCCTTGGGAGAAACACTTGACTGCTGAAGAAAGGCAACAAAACACATGTATATGCTGAGTATTAGCTGCCTATGGGCATCTTTTCTTATCTTTTTAAGTTCTTTGTGAAAGTCAAGGCTCTCCACCATATTCCCACATGTACCAACCATAACAAAGACTGTAAAATACTACGTATAATACAACTGTCTAATTGAAATAGCCAGAAGTGACAGGTATCTGTATTCTGTCCTGCAGACTTATCAGCCAATCTACAAATTGATGAATGTTGCAGTTGTAAAAGGTAAGATGAATACCAGGACAAACTCCATAAAACGAAAGAGCCTCACATTTTCCCATTTCACAGAAAAAGTCCATTCAGAACATTGTAGGTTTGTAGTAGAAGTTTTAATTACACACTAGAAAGGTTAATATGACATAGAGAAAACACCTGGTGTCATTTTATTATCACTGATATCAAATATAAATTATATGATCTTTATTGCTATGAGGTAGGACAAATAAACTATGTCTGCTAGACTTAAGGAGAGACTATAGGCAGGAGTTTGAATCTATTAGACAAGTTGATTCATACAGTTACTGTTAAAGGCTAACCTCAAATCTAAGGTATGTTATCAAGACACATGACTTTGTCCTGTTTTGTCTCTGGTCACCTGCCACAGTGGCACTCACTCAAAATCACCAGGAGCCTGGTTATAGTAACCAGAATTTCTTCTCTGCACCTTTACTTGGAAACCTCTATAATGAATTATTTTTCTGTAAAGAATTATATAGTCTCCTGCAAGAACTACAGCTGGCATATTTTTTTGAATTTTGTCTTGATATAATCCAAAAGGATAGTGACCTATGACTATGTTCTTTTTGTGTTAGCACTGTGCAGACAAACAGAACAGAACTATCAAGGCAGGTATCATAAATCTTGCCTTTCTGGCTCATGCAACCAGAAAAATAACCCAACTCGTTTCATTGTAAGCATGTAATGTCTTCTGTGTACTGCCTATCCATACCCCCAACTAAGAACAAATTATTTTTCTCCCATAGACAGGAGAAAAAACACCTAACATTGGATACTATTTGCTGCAAGGATAAGCAGATTGAGGTTTTGCCTCTTATTTTTTTTGTTTTAGCTTTCGTATTTTGATTAAAACTGTTATGAAGAAGCTTTAGGATTAAGCTTTAGGACTAAATTTGGCTGCATTTTTTCTTTCAATTTGGTTGGTTTGTTTTTTTCTATCATGAGTCTTGCCCTTCCAATCTGTAGAATGTCTGATACAGAGCCCAAATTAATTGTCAAATGCCTAGGTTATCTTTGTGCATGTTGGAAAAAAAAAAGTGCATTTTCAGATGTTTGCCCTTGACAGCTGAAGTTCTAGTAGCAGCTGTGAACTGAAATTTTTTGAAACAGGTATGCAAATGAATTAGACATTTACAAACACAGACACACAGGTCTGTACAGAGCTTTCTCTTTTTAACAGACAAATACTAAAATTTGTATCTATTTATAAACAGATTTTCTTTTTCAGCTTTGATTCTCAAGCTGTGGCATCTCAGAGCAGAGTAATTTACTTTGTGGTGGAAGAGTTGTAAATGACTCTAAATTAAGATCAAGGAAAACTGTCCATAAAATATATCATAATATGCCCACATCTTGGGTCACGGAAGGGAAAAAGAGGGAGTGGAGTGACATTTTTGTATTTCTATATAAAACTGGTACATATTGGCATTGATTTGCTTCAATAGCCATTACTGCTAAAGGCTGCAGATCCATATTTCATACTTTTTTGTCGGAGGTGGCTGACTTAAAGGTGGTGTTTTGGGTTGTGAGGAAGGAGGTAGGGAAGGAGATCTTTATGTAGGTGTAATTTCTAGGATTAACAGATGAAACAGATCTCCAAAGTATCATAATAATGGCATTCCCCGTTATGCTGATGTATTTTTAACACATGGGTCCAGGATTTAAACAAGGTTCATCTTAATTTGTTTTGTCTGTTTATTTAGGTAGGCATCCTAACACTTTCTAATAAGTGTTTCCCTTCCACAATATTCTGAGGCAAGTCTTCCATCTTTTCTTCTTCTTTATTTGTAATTTTGACATGCACAGTGCAATCAGAACAATACTGTCTTAGTTCAGTGACAAGGCAAGAGTACAGATTTTATGTGGGACTCTAGCTCATTACTTTGCATTCTACTTTTTCCTGAGACACTTTTGTTTCCAATAGAAAATCTTATATTTTAAAAAATTCCCCTCTTATGGTCTTATAGAATCATAGACTCATGGAATGGTTAGGGTTGGAAAGGACCTTAAGGTCATCTAGTTCCAACCCCCCTGCCATGGGCAGGGACACCTCACACTAAACCATGTCACCCAAGGCTTCATCCAACCTGGAGCTGAACACTGCCAGGGATGGAGCATTGACAACTTCCTTGGGCAACCCATTCCAGTGCTTTACGAACCTCACAGTGAAGAACTTCCTTATACCTAATCTAAACTTCCCTTGTTCATGTTTTAAGCCGTTACCCCTTGTCCTATCACTACAGTCCTTAATGAAGAGTCTCTCCCCAGCATCCATGTAGGCCCTCTTCAGATGCTGGAAGGCTGCTATGAGGTCTCCACGCAGCCTTCTCTTCTCCAGGCTGAACATCCCCAACTCTCTCAGCCTGTCTTCATATAGGAGATGCTCCAGTCCCCTGATTATCCTCGTAGCACTTCTCTGGACTTGTTCCATCAGTTCCATGTCCTTCTTAGGAGGAAGACACCAGAACTGTACACAATACTCCAAGTGAGTTCTCACAAGAGCAGAGTAGAGGGACAGGTTCACCTCCATCAACCTGCTGGTCACGCTCCTTTTGATGCAGCTCAGCATACAGTTGGTTTCTGGGCTGTAAGTGCACACTGCCGGCTCATGTTCATTTTCTCATCAACCAACATCCTTAAGTCCTTGTCTGTAGGGCTGCTCTGAATCTCCTCTCTGCCCAGCATGTAGCTGTGCTGTCAGAGGATTGCTGTCGGGGGATTGCTCCTACCCACGTGTAGGAGCTTGCCCTCAGTAGGTTCGTTTTTGTTTATTTTCACCCATAAGGTTGGCAGTTGCTACTGACAGATGTCATTAGTGGATACGGAAATGTGAATTGATACCACATTTATCTGAAAACTTTCCTGTCGTTCTGCTAAAAACAGAAATGGGAAGAAATGTACAGAGACAGTTTGCTCTCCCTCAATAGTTCTAGCTTTTAATTGAAGGATTTAGGTGGTGACCATGTTTGTATCTGCTGTCAGAGTAAATTTCAAATAGACACCTGCTACAAATGTACATTGGAATCTCAAAGATACTCTCGTGGAAGGTGGCTTTTAATATTCCAGAGCTGCTTTTGGGCAGTTCTTTACATTGCCATGATAAAAGAAATTAGATTAAAAACATCTTCTTTCTTGTCTTGTCATACAAGATATTAATTTGTGGATAAAATATGATTTTAACCAATGAAAAATTACAGTGAAATAGGCAAGGAGACATTAGGAGCACATACTCATGGCCCATCTTCCATTTGAAGGTATTAATTCCATCCTGTGGAGACCACAGCTAAGGACTGTCTAGCATAACTGAAAGCTTATAACAATACTATCTTGATGCTGCATGGTGTCATAAGTGCCAGATTACAGGGATAGGGAATCATGCCTGTGACTTCTGCAGCTTTTCATTTTTATAAAAATTATACAACTACATATTTGCAAGGCTGTTTCATCAGTTACATCTGAACAGTGTTCTAAGTTACAGGCTAATATTAAGGGAAGTTAATCAAGCAAATTTCTCAGTCTCAGAACAGAACTCTTTCTTTTTTTCTACTACTGACATTCTTTTTGTCCTCATGATCCTGTCAAGCTTTTTCTTTCTTATTCCTTCAGCTCAGAAAAGATCCTTTACTGTGTCATGAAACAATGTCTTCTCTTGCCCAGTATTCTCATAAAGTAGAAATTGTTTACCTGGTGAAAATTAGAAAAACACTCTAATCTCTTAAAAAAATATTGTTTATGGGCTTTGGATTACCTAAATTGTGTTAAATTTCTGAGAATAAGATCATGTCTGACCAAAAATGCTACTGAAGATGGATCTTTGTTCACCAGATCAGTAGAATGCATCATTACAGTTGCAATCAGTAGTTTGCCAGCCATTATTAACTTTTCTTTTCCAAATCCTGACACTAAAATGTACATTCTGAACTGATTTACACAGAACTTCTAGAGAAGAGATATCATAGGATGTGTCAATCAAAATCAATCTATAGCAAGAATATTTTTTTTCCTTTGTCAACTTTTCATTGCTTTTATACATTGTGTAGCCTAAAAGCTGATATGAGATTTCTGTTTCCTGGCTGTGATTACTAATGCATTTAGTGTGTTCTCTGTATGCGTAACATAATGAAGGAGTTGAACATTAGTTCAATGTTCAAAGAATTACATTATTGAACACATTTATCAACTAGAAAAAGCATATGATATTGATTAAAACAGAGTAGTTAGGTGGTTTTGTGATAGAAAGGAGAAAACCCAAGCTCGAAAGAGAAAATTATTATTCTACAGGTTATTCCAAATAGAAGATTGACCTGAATTCATTAAGCTATGTAAGTCAAAATACACATTCCTCAACTTTTGACCTGACCTTACTGTCAAAAATCTTGGATAAATGTTCAGAAGAAAATATGATCACAAATAAAAAGGGAAGATTTCTTGGACAGGAACTATGTACTGCTCATCACAATTCAGTTCACGCTGCTGTTATAAAGGTAAAAAGTACACATAGGGGAGCAGAAGTAAAAACAGTGGGAGAAAAAGAAATAAAAAGGACACAAAAAAACTATAGGCCAGATTCTCAACCAATGTAGATATGTCTAGCTCCACTTGAGCAGTAGGAATCAAGCTGATTTAAACCACCTGAGGAGCTCATATCATTATAGGTTTGGTGTCATGGTCACATAACTTCCTGATAACTTCTTCTTACAGGGCTGTACAGTGGGACTATAATGTTAGAAGCTGCATTTTTTCTTGAGCACAATCTCAACTACAAGAGTAAAATGGTTACAATTTTCATCATACTAAATTGAGGTGGGGTTTTAGGTGGTAAGAAGTGGGTAATGCACAATAGCTTGACTAGAATTCCCCGCCTCTGCTACTGAAATGCATGTTACTTTTTTATTTTATTTTTTTGTGCGTGTGTATATGTCTCATAATGAAAAACAGCTCAGTGATTTCATCTAGAAAAGTGGATGACTGTGTATGCCCGCTGTTCTTATTCTCTGCTTATTCTGTAAGGAGCCTATTCTTAATGCACCATAAATAGTAATTTCACTGACATGACAGAACATTACAGCACTGCAGAAGTCATTATGTTCATTAGTGTCAATGATCTGCAAAGTAAGAACAAAATCCTGTTTTCTTCCATTGACATAAATGCCTAGTAATTTCACCATGTTTAGTGGGATTACTCCTAAGGTTCATCTGTGTAACTGAGATATGAATCTGACTTGATGAAGTTCAGAAGTAAAGTTTAATATGGTGGACCACAAAGACATTAAATTAAAGAGCCTTTTATGCTCCTATCAAAGAGCACCCCATAAACTTCTGGTATATACTTTGTCCTGGCTCCTGTATTATTTTGCCTATCTAAGCAGGTCAAGAAATAACCTATACGAGAGTCCCATTCAGGAGATATACACAGTTAAAATGCCAACACATCTATGACAAATTGTAATGTCTCTCTAGTCTGTCAATAATACAGGCGGTGAGAGTCAAATATCTGCTGGTTAAAGAAATCCCAAGTAACTTCTAAATCCATAGGATATAATAGCTCAGATCGAGCCTTAAGATTTTTTTCTGTCAAAAATCACTGTTTTTCTTCCAATATTGAAATCCCTGTGAATAGTGTACGTAACACAGAATAATAGACTTGAAAAACCTTTATAATACTGTGCCAATGAGCTCAACACTAAGTAGGCAAAATTCATATATGAACATTATTCTTTGAAGCATAAAGTCTCTCACTAGAGCAGGTAGCTACATGGAATCATGTTATTATAAATAGTTCATTTCATATGCTGGCTATACAGTCATGTTCTTTCTTCTTTTTCTGTTTTCTTTACTTTTTTTGACCACAGAGGTAGCTGTGCTAGCCTTATCCATAGTTCTAGTTCCTCTCATTTTGCCCATATACACTTTATAACCATATACAAACAGACTAAAATGTTGATAGCTGTGATTAAAACAGTTTAAGGTGTTTGACAGTCCTTGAAAATAACATGTCCTCCTACTATCAGTTCCAAGATCTATACCAAATTTTCCTTCCTGACTTTTCTAATTTATGGCTCATTTTGAGTGGGATATTAGATCTGTCTCAATGTTTATGTTTCATCATAAGAACACTGGTTTTATTTATTTTTTTATAAAGGCTGTGGCATAGTAACAGAAAGGAAGGTTGCCTGCATATGACCTCCTGTCTGTTACCCATTCAAAACCTCTGGAATGCAGAAGTTGCTATGTCGCTGGTAGCTGCAGGTGCAGCAGATGTAGCAACATTTAGGTCAAGGCAGAGCCAAAAAGGAGCTTAGAGTGAAAATACAGGCTCAGAGAGGATGGCAGCCTGTGGCTTGTCCTCAGGCCATAGGGAAGGAGACCTCCTCAGGGCTGCCTGTGTGCAGCAAATTCAGCCTTGGAAACCGCTTAAAGCTGCTCAACTAGAAAGTGTGCCAGGAGGAAAAGACTCAAATGGAAAGAATACAGCGCTTCCCTTTAATCTGTCTCAACCACCAGATCTGTGGTTTTTTCCATTTAATGATTTTCCTCAGTCTAGCTTATTAATTTGTGTTCTGTTTTTAAGACACTGAAAAACTCTTGATATGCTTGCTTTGAGGAGAGAAAATGAGAGGTCCCTCTCATGGGTTTGACCAGCTTGAGGCCCTGTTCTTCTCAGAAGAAAGAATTAGCAAATCTGTGATTTGCATTGTCTTCTCACTGGACAGGAGAGATGTATATTTTCAAAACGGTAGAGCAATCAGGTTTTGAATTATAAAGGATTCCTTGACTTTATGTGATACATTGTTACACTGCCTCCTAATAATGGTTTGGGGTTATGCTTCTTGCTATAAATGTGTCCACACTGATCAAACTCGGCATTAATAGTAACGACCCATTACTACTAGGTGATACCTGTTTAGAGCTAGCAACACATCAGAATCATGACCTGAAGAGAGTGTATATATAAGCAATGCATATTCAAAACCTGAGTGCCTCAGCAGTCTCTTGGCAGGAAAGATGTTACTTCTGTAAAATAAAAAGAATATTTTTACTTGCTGAGATTACACAAATTTTTCTTAAAAAATTTCTAGCTTGTGCTTCATTATTTAGAGGGAAAGATGAAAGAGTAAGACAGATGTTAGTCTGTGAGTCCCTTACAGCTAAGTCAAAGACAAAACTCACTCTTTTTGTATGCTTTATAAAGATGTTCTGTATTGGGTGAGACCTAAGGCCACCTAATTAATTATCCTATTTTGAAAAAGTGTAAAATTGGAATCAGGTATAACAACTGGCAAATGAACACTTTCCCTGGCTTTAACTGCTTTCAGCTCAGGGATTTTGCAAGCAGAAATATTTTTTACTCTCATGAACTCTTCCTATTTACTTCTGAATCCATATAAACCTTAAATATCTATAACATACTTCAGCTGGCAGCTCTTCAATTCAGCTAGCATTTTCATGTAGAACCTCCTTCTGGGTGTTTTGAACATGGTTTCTCCTACCTTCATGTGGTGCAAGAGGCAACCACACCACCTGTCTGTAAGGACAAGATGGACGGGGTGGATTGTGGTGGTGCATTTCTCATCCCCATTCTCTGGGCTGTTGTATGATCTCAGGCATTCCCATTAGGTTTTGGCCTTTGTGTAATGACTTGGGCAGTGAAGCATCCCTTGTCCATACAAGTAATGCTTGCAAGGCTAAGGTGAGAAGCACTGATAGTACCAGGGACTTCTGTTGCCCGGCTAAAATGGGAAGTGAGAGCAGGGATAATCAGTCATCCCCAACAGCTTTAGAACACTCCTTCGCTTGATCGCAGCCTTGTACCATTGTTACTAGAGTTTTGAAAAATGTATAGCAATTACTGATCCAGGTTATGGCTAGGATGGAAATTTACTTATGACTAAAGCCATTTATCTTGCTATGCTACAAATAGTGGTCCTAAGTGAGGCCATTTGAGCTTTCCTGGACTGCAGCAGGCTGTGACCAGCATCTCCCTCTGAACGGATGCCTCAAAGCTAGCAGTCTCATATTTGCAATAATCAGAGGACTGCCTGAGACCTGAACTGAAGACTCCCTACTCCTTGAAGCTCAATCTTTGCCCTGTGAGAAATGCTGAGACATTTGATGTGAATACTTGGCTGAACCTGAGGGGAAATTTTAACACATACTTTTATATATTTTTGTGTCTGTTTGTGCATGTATATGTGTGTGAGTTGAGTTAGACACCATGTAGCAAGTGTAGTAATTCCTATTGACTGTCTCTGTAAATGTTAAGATCCACTTTAAAACTGCTAACTGTTGATGATAGGTAAAAGCTGTGAAAAAATCCCATCAGTGGTGAATTGGTATACAGGTAACAGGTTTATATATAAACCATCAACCAAGTCTGAGACTAAGGCTGGACCTAGCCCTACTTAAGCTCCATTGGGAGTTTCGAAAGCAAGGGAGTCTACTCTGAACCTGGGGACTCAAAAGGTCTCCCTTACACTTTCATGACTTTGGCTTCTGTATTCATAATTTTAGCTTCATTTTATGTCAATTTTCCTTTGTATGTTTCATCCATGTAATAAGTAATAAAATGAACCTTGCCATTGAACAATGTTAAGTAGAGCTTTTATAAATTTATAATGAAACTACTCTTGCTACCTTTGATGGTGATTCTTTGAGCCACCCCAAACCACTCATTCCATGATACAAAGTTTTGAACTATTGATCTCTCCCCAGACTCACCATGCCACACAAATGGATCAGCGTCATAACTCTTCTCAGGTGTCACTGCTCCAAAATGCAGTATCCCAACATACTCATTCTTCACACAGAAGACACAATGTATCTTTGATTGTCCTGGCTGTCCTATTCTGAACATTTACAGCTTTCTCTACCCTTTTTCAAGCAGGAGCATGGGTACTGAATGCAACATTGCAAGATGCAAGATAGCCATAGGTTTATACCAGTGGTATATTAATGTTTCTGGTTTGCTCTCTATTTTTTTTTTTCTAATAAATCCTGGCATTTTTTTTTTACTGTTCTGATAGCTCCAGAGCACTGAACTGGCAATTTCATGGCACTTGCTATGCAATCAGTCATAATCCTGGCTAATAAGAATTAGGACAGATAACCTCAGTCCTGCAGGGTAATGGTAAAGTCAGGAAAGAAATCATTTTAAACATGAAGTTTATTTTATCAGAAGTCAGCTGCTGAGAATTAAACTACATTTTTTTTTCAAAACAGAGGTGCATCCTGATTTGACTTATGCCAATGGAAAACTCAAACTCTGCAGCAAATCAGGCACTTACAGATAGGCCAGCTTTACCCTCACAGGTCTGACTGCACAATTGCTTCAGTGATGAAAAGCTCAGTGCAACTAACCAAATTGATAACAACTCACCTTCTCAAGAGCTTTTTCTTTCAAGCTGTTTTGTCTTGAAACAGCAGAATTGAATGGGTACTGCAGACAATCAGTTTAGAAACAGCAAAGAATTTCATTAAGAGTTAGTGATGATCTGTTGTTTAGCAGTTCATGGGAAAACCTGAGATGTCTATATAAGGAAAATATGGGTTATGTCTATGCAAAAAAAAAAAAAAAAAAACCACAACAGTTGCTTGAGAGTTCTTCAAAACATTTTCCTGATTACTCTGCAGAACTGCAAAGCATGAACATTGGTGACTGCAATATGAAGAGGAAAGAGAACTGTTTGCCCCTATTCAGTGTGGTTTTCTGCTGTCCCTCCTTCTTCAGTTTTCAAGGTGAAAATATATCTCTTTCATGCTTAGCTACATTTGAAATTAATTTGTTGGTATTCTTTCACTGGCTTAATAACTTTGTAAGTAAAACCTTTAGTCATAAGTTTCTAGTTTAATTAGTACCTATGACACAATATCCCTGACTGTTTCTTTTCTTATGCTAGAATTTTCACCGAACATCTGTAAAATAAGTTGGAAGTTTATTACTCTTAGCTTCATCAGTGTTGAACAAGAGCTGAAATTCAGATTTAAAATATCCAAGCAAGTTTATTTTTTATGCTTGAAAAAATCTTTAAGACAGTTATGATAAAATCGTCACTGTTTATTTTAAATACTCTTTGGAGATGTGCTTGTATTTATGAGTTCAGTAAGGAAGTTGCTTAGCTTCTAGCAGGTAACTGTTAAATATAAATATTTTTCCATGGTTAAGAAACATAAATAGTTTTCACATCAATGTATACTGGTGGCATGAAATGATTTTGATATATTTTTCAATCACCACCTCCAATGTTAACAAATAAATCAGGAAATTAGTTCATTCTTGTAATGTAAAATCATGCAGCAAAACACGCAATATTCACAAGTATAAATCTCAGACAAGATCTGAAATGTTAAGCACTGAAAACATTTCCTCAAAGGAAGCCTATGCTTTCTGACAGTGGATATTCAGGGGTTTATAATATGCTATTCAAACCTGTAAAAAGCTGACTGTGCCATCAGAAATGACAACTTGTGGGAAGGGTGGTGAGCAGAAACACTGATGGAGATAGTAGGAGCTGAAACAGCTGACATATCTGTTGTGTAGGAGTACCTGATTTTTGTGTTGAAGTTTTACTAATGACTCTGAGTTTCCTAATTGCTCAGCCCATGAGAGAGCAAGACTTCAAGTGCGGCAATACAGCCATGTGTCAGGTAATAGGCACTTATGTACCTATTACCTACGGATTATCACCTAGGTACCAAACACAGGGTAGGTGACTTTCTTTTGCATAATCAGCACTCCAGAGCCTCATTCAGCTAATGGCTCTGGTGAATAGTAATGATAACGCAACATAGACATGACTTATCTGTGGGATACGGACATATCAGAATGAATACTCACTCAGTGTTTATATTTAACAGTATGTGGTACATAGGGTGAATGATATTCCCTAAAGCTATCAGGTATGCAAAAGTACTTTGCTGCTTGTGAAGCTAGATAACTCTAAAAGTAGTATTCACTGAAGGTATGGTACATCATTCTTTTTGTCCTCAGCCAGAAAAGCCCTAAGCACTTTTTGATCTCTGACTGACATATGGAAATGCAGCTTTTATGATCTGAGGATCTAAAGGAAACATCATGCCCTGCTTGTGCAAAAAAGAACAGGCAATGCTTTAAATTCCCTGTATGTGAAGGATCTGAATGAGGTGGGGATGGAGTATCCCAGCAGCATGACCTCTCTTCCACTATGGGACATGGAGAACTGCTGGCAGTCCTTTCCCTGAACACATAGTGGAAGGGGTAGAAGAGGTACTAGGTAACCCATCTGGTAAATCAACACCCTGCTCAATTTGAAGCTTTCCTGACCATTCTGCGAATGAAACAGGCCCCAGCAGTTCCTCCCAACCTTTCTTCTCTGCAAAAATGGGCGTGTCTTCCTTTAGAGACTATTAAGATCACTGTGTACATTCCACAGCCTAGAGAGTGAGTCACAAATAATTCATATGGTCCTGTTGAACAGAATTTAAGGGCACCACTGAGAAAGAAAAATGTATGCTAAATCTAATGAGCAATAATAGCATGTGGTCAGCAGGAAGAAATTAAAAAAGCAAGTTACCCCATTATGTATAATTTAAGAGCAGAAAAGGAACTAAGTTACCTGATTTAATTTCAGTTATTTGCTCATCATTTAGGAGACTTTCTAATAACTCAAACTATTGTGAAGGTAATGATTTGAAGCACAGTATAGATATATGAACACTATTACAAGTTATATGCTATGCATTTTTCTGGAACTTGCAAGGATGACAATACTTCCTTTAGGTTTTGACAGCTTGTTTTACAGCTTTTAAAGAATTTAATGGACATGTTTGACAACCAAATTGATCTATCACCTATTTACATTACTTATGTTCTCAAATACTGAGAATTATTTTCTGAACACATGGTTGGTACGTTTTGTTGGTTTGTTTTTATTCTGTAACCATTATAAACATATCACAGATTACAGAATTTAGAGACAGCTAAAGGTTGTTGATACCGTAATTGCCAGCTGGGTAGGAGATGCTTTGAAATTAATTTTTTATTTTCAAGAAAGAAGAAAATTATTCTTTTCAGTTGCTGACGTTTTGGTTTAGGTTCACATAGCCATTAATAATAAAGGTAATCCTTAGCACTGAAGAAAAACTAATGCAGGGACTTAGAAATAGGGCAGCTGGTGAAAAGGACACTCAAGAGTAAAGAACAAGCTCTTGTGAGGTTCGTAGTCTAGGAGAAGAAGAATTACAGCAGACCTTATTGGTCAGCAGTGGCAAGAGGCTAGCAGAAAAAAAAGATGCTCTAAAAATGCTTTATTGATGACAAAACCAGGGGTATTATTCTTGGAATGAAAGCTCTGACTTAAAATAGCTTCACCATGTATGTGAGTCAAAATGGAGAGACAAGCACAAGAAAACAACTGTTCCAGTTGTATTCAGGATCTCCTGATGTTTGACTAGTTGCTAACTATTCCTTCAAGTAGGACAGGATTTTTTCTGCATGGCGTTAATAAAGCAGTGTTCTTAATACCAAAGTGATTTGATACTATGTGTTCAGTAAAACATCTGAGATTTTCTTCTGCTAATGTATTTAATATAGATATTTACTAAGTATTTTTCTTTATTTTTGTAAGATAATTCTGATGTTTATCTTATTATACACATAGACATTATATATATTTTTATATATACTGCTATATCTAGTACATGAGTGGTAGAAATAAAGAGGGAAAAAACAAGTTCATTTTAATTCATTAAAAAGGTCTCACATGTATGCTACTTGTAGAATGAGCAATGAATGAATCCTTCCATATTTTATTTTTGCTTATTAAGTACAACTATTATAACAAAATAAAGCAGCTTGTACTGCAAAGGCTGTTACATTCTCCTAGACAGGGAGAAAATACCAGGCAAAATGTATCTATGTATAATGATTTTTGCCTCTCTGTGTACCCATCTAATGCATTGAATGGGCTTAGGAGGAAGAGTGAAAGTGGGAGCTATAAGGAGAACATATGATCAGGTTAACTGAAAGTTGTTTCCTGATACACAGAATGACATAATTCAGTTTTACAGGAAAACCTAAATATATCAATTCCTTATTTTGTTGTGTTTGACTTTGCTATCTAATTATTATCCTTTCCAATTAGCCTTTTATTATAGAGTTTTCAATGAGTTGAACTAAGGACTTAAGGGGAACAGTTAAAAAGAAATATACATATATTGGGTCTTCAACTTTGGAGTTATTCAGACCTTGACTTGGTATGAGGTTGTGAGCAACCTGGTTGATGTTTGCAGTTAGACCTGCCATAAGTGGTGAGTTGAACCAGAGGACCTTCAAAGGTTCCTTCCAGCCTCAATTATGCTGTGTTACATGATAACAGATCCTGCTGAAAAAGTCAAAGAAGTGAAGATCATCCTTTTTACCTCTCAATTTAGAGAACTGGTTATGTTGATTATCATCTGCCATTTGTTATTGGTAGCATGTAAGGTAGAGTGCATGATGGCAGTGAAGTGTGGAATGGAGAAGAGGCACCACTGGCCTTACGGCTTGAATGAGTAACTTGTTATTTCCCTTTTTTTTGTATTTGGTTCCAGTATTTCCCTCCGTGACGTCTTTAAAGTTGTGAATTAGAACTGAAAAGCTGATCAGAGCCTCTTAGCTTTCCCTCTTCTTAGGTTGCTTCCTCAGCCACTGATGTGTTTTTAGTTGATCATTTGCCATTGTCACTGTTGCCAAGGCACTGGCATTAGCCCAGGCCATAGGTTAGGCTGTTCATGTTCAATTATTATCTTGGTCTGTTTGCTACACCTTTCCTGAGGAAACAAGCTACAAAAAATAAATCTTGGCTTTCATCTGATTATATTGCAACCACACCTGAGTAGTATGGCAGAGGAAAAGAAAAGACACTTCTCAAACCTCTGGGCTTTTTCCACATCCAATTTCAGATACCAGTGGCAAACATTACAGATGTCAGAACTTTTCAAAAGATTCCTCAAAATAATTTATGATAAACGATATCAAGGAAACTTATCAGAAAGCCACTACCAGGTAATAAATAGACTAAATAGGAAAGATATTTTGAGTCACAAAACAATCCACAAGGTGTGTAATTTGTGATTTACACCTAGACAAAATTGGCACGTTCATACATCTATATAGAGACACACACACGCACATGCATAGAAGAAAAATATAATATTTCTCAAGCCTGAATGAACAATTATTTATATAAGACTACTACATAGTTTTCTTACAAAATATGAACTGGTGGTAGAATTAAAAAAAAAACACAAAACAACACAGAACATGACAATGCAAGTAGGAGTTTATATAACACAGAACTTTTGTATTGGAGTAAAAAAAAGATGTTCTTTCCTGTTGATCCCAGAAGATTGCTTAAAGTGCCATCACACAATAAATTATCATCAGAAGTTATATGTAGGAAAGCAGATTTGTTGGTAACCGTGAAACACAGTATGAAAATGTAAAATGTCATGTGCTACACCACAGAAGGCTGGTCTAAGAAATCCAGTGATCTTGGACTTATGAAATGCATAGCTGTAACTTCAATAGTCAATAACATTAAACTTCATTATCTGGAGTTTATTTATCACTACTATTAACAACCATAATTCCTTATAACAAATAGAAGTTAATACTATTTGCAAAGCTAATTTTTTTTTAAAAAAAGGATACTTTCCTTAGTAGCATGCTTTTTACTAGCCTGTGGCAATACAACCTTTACCCATTTGATACAGTCAGCTAAGTTATGAATTGTGCATGTGTGGAAGAGCGCCAGCTGATTAAATGCACTGTTTGCTACAGAATATTTTGCCATGGCATTGTGCAGCACAGGAACCAGTGAAATATTCCAGCATCTGCTCTTTGACTTCTTTGATTGAGCACTGTATGTATGGGTGTGTCTGTGTGTATATATGTAAATATAGACATGTATACAAATATATGAATGTACGCACATTTCCCTTATATGACCTCTCCCTGGTGGGAACTTTAGACATGAAGATCTAATCTTTGGTCATCACTAATAGCAAAGACCATGCCAACCCTGCCTTCTGCTTATTATTACTGAGTGACTGCCCTTTCCAGCTGCCTTCATAAAACTAACCCTGCGGTTATATTCTCTGCTGTGTGAGAGCTGAAAGCCTTTTTAGAATCTGGTAACTAAGTTCTACTGACTCAGGTGTCAGAGAAATTATTTAGCATTTTTCAACTTGCTGGTTTTTTTTTCATGACTTGTAATGGTCAGTTGTGCAGTCAGGTTTTCACTTGCATGACCTGTTTTTTTCAAAGTCTGCTGTCACAAAAGGATTTCTAACCACCACAGTCATGTCCTGTCCTGTCCCCTGCCAAGTCTGAGAGGTAGCTTTTTATGTGAGTCCTTAAAACAAAAAATCACAATTAAGGTCAACTGGGAAGATAAAAAAACAAAAAAAAACCTCCACAAAAATCAAAACTTTTAATTTACTATTTCCTTGAGGTTATTGGCCTACTGCTGCCTTCAGAAAACAATCCTGGAAAATATCCTTGTATGTTACTGATCTGGCATTTCTAGAGCAACAAGATTTTCTTACCTACAGTAATTCATTCTTACTTGCAAAGTCCTTTCAAGCCCTCAAATGGAGTGTACTATAGAACTGCAAAACATTATAATTAATAATGCAAGTGAAAATTAACTTTCTGTGAAACACAGGTGACAATTTGCTTATATGTCTGTCTGACAACTTTTTTTTGCCCCTATGTCTTTTAAGGGGATTTGTATAAGTGAAAATTAATTTATATTACCAAGGTGTATTTCTTAGGCTTTTATGCTGTCTTTTCAACAAGCCACTTTCAGCAACACATGCTTTTGGAAAGGGTCAGCTTCTGTGCTACAAATGCAAGTGCAATAAGAACACCAAAAGTGTGGCTCATAAACAGTTTACAAATTGGTGAAGAATATCTGAAGCTTATTTTCATCAACATTTTTTTGTTTGAGGTTCATTTTTCACTCCTTTCCAATTCAAAGTAAAAGCTTACCAAGAGAAATATCAATTAAAAATGTACTTCTGCAAAAGATATCTTTCAAAAAAATATGGAATTAGCTTTTAGTTAACCAGCTAAAAATCTGATTAAAAATTAATTCCACATACATCATATTTCAACATGAATGTTTACTATCAATGTCTATATGCTTGCCTTCCAATCGCTACATTATTTAAATTGACAAATTCAGAAAAAAACAATGTTGTGATGTAATATGCAACTTTAGCTAAGAGTCAAAATCTGGCTTCCTTGATGCACAAATGATTGCCCTGATTATATTTTAAATCATTCTCTTATTTGTTCAGAAATTGTTTTTTTAATATTCAAATTCTAATATGAAATTAAATGGTTTATTTTGTTTTCAAACTTGGATGCAATCTTAAATTTTATTTTATATAAGCCTATTTTATTCTCAATGAATTACTTTGAATAACTACATAGCAGGGAGGAAAAAACTTCTCTTATTCAAGTATTTTCTAAATAAATTAAAAAAGCAGTTATAGATGTCTCAAGAGTAACTGAAGGTAAAAAGTCTCAGTAGAATTTACCTTCCTGTTTACAGAAAAAAAATAATCAAAGTTAAAAAAATTGATAATTTAGAACCTATGTTTCTGAAGAGAAATATTTTGATTATATAGATACATCTGTTCTCACTAAGAATTTAAAAGTTAGCTGCGTCAGCCTGAGCTAGTCTTTTTAGACCTGTTTCATAATCAGAGGAGAGAAATAGATACAATGTAGTGATAAATTTTATTGAAGAATATATATTAAATTAGATTAGAAGTATTCAATAGGTAAATTGTATAAATCATCTGCATTTTTTTTTCCTGACTTAGGAGACCACTCATTTGAGTGACTAGCTAAGACTTAGATATTTCACTCTTAGATACTTTATATTTCGTACTGCTACTCCAGCAGAATTTTGTCACACATTTACCTATTTAAAGTCTCAAAAGGTGTTATGTTTTGTACTCTACTACCATCCCAACAGTTTAAAAATGCCTTCCTGCTAAAGCAGAAGGTAATATACGATTGTATTGAAATACGGTATGTACTGCATTTGTCATGTTATCACACAGTCATTCATGATCTAAAGAGAAAAAGAAAGAACTTCTTCAATGAAAAGCACATAGGCTTATAACATGTAACATTCTTTTTACTGAAATATGGCATTGACTCCTTACTGCTTTAATTACATTTTTTGTTTCCAGAAGGTCATTACAATTTATTAAAATTAGAGTAAAAAATTCTGAAAAAGAACGTATATATTATGTTGCAATATGAATGTTTCATACTTCAATCACACTATGAAAAATTTGAAAAATGCTTTCACCTATCCCTTCTAGATATAAAAATTTGCCGTATGAAAGAGTTCCCATTTTTTATGAGCTTTATGAATAATACCAAACTTATCACAGAACTTAATTGTAGGAATAAATATTGGGAAGAGGCATCCATAGTTAATTAAGTTTCACACTCTCTCCTGACAGAGTTCAGCAGCTCTTGTAATAGGCATACCTTGGAGCTAAGCCATGTTTTAAACAAATACCACCTGTCTCTCTTCTGGAGGCAAGGAGATATCCATCAGCTTTGATAGGCCATAAATACTCTTAAATACAATGAAAAAAATATCTGAAATGAAAGCAGGGATGAAAGAAAGAGTCAGCAAATTACCCCCCCCTACTCTGTGGTAATGTCCATCTCAGTGCATCTAATTCATCAAGATACTATTCTAATGGTTTCCAATGAATTCCAATGAATTCAATTACTGCATCATCCACGGTTTTACTGGAATTGTGGCCTTATCCTAGCTGGTTCCAGACTTCTCTGTGACACTAAGTTTTAAAATCTATTGCTGCTTATTTTGTTCCTTCCTATCTTTTTAGTAAAACTTAGCCATAAATGTTATTTAAAGAAGCTGTTCAGAATGTGTTCAAAAGTCAGAATTTCTTTTTAATCCCTTCATCATCCAAAATAAAAATAAATAAACAAATAGATAAATAAATAAACAAACAAACAAATAAGTAAAAACAAAGTAGATATTTCTCAGAGAAAGGACACTTTCAAGCAACTTTCATCTCTACACCTACAGGTGATTTAACCTGACCTTAATTGAGCAAGTTGTGGGTACTCCTTACAGGGAATTGGGATTAGACTGGAGTGTCATGAGAACTCTGCTCAAGTAGTCAGAGGAATTCCTTTAGACTGAAACTGAGATCTCTAAAAATTCTGAAAGCCCTGCAGAGGGCTCAATATCTGCCACTCAGTCTTCTCTCTCTTAGTCTACTAAAGACCTACACCAACATGCAAGCAGTGACACAATTCTTTGTGTAACTTTCTTTGTGTGATACCATTTCTCCCACCTGCCAAGCTGCTTCAGGCATGGACTAGTGATTTGTCATTATCAAGCTGGATTTTTCAAAAAATATAGACAGTCCTGGAGGAATTTTTCCCATTTCTGTATGAAGGTTCCACTGAAAGCAAAAAATAACCCCAGACCCTAAAAACCCAACAGAAAACAGCCTGAGGATTCGGATCTTTAAGAAGCTGGATAACTAGGTATTTACCAGTGAGTGTTTGTTTCTGATGCTATAGTTCATGATCTCCTTTGCAGACTCCTGGTCCTAGAATTTCTCAGTGTCTCTCTCCAGTGAAGTCACTAGGGAAACAGGGAGCACACATGAACTTTAAGCAAAAAATTTAGCTGCTTAGAAAGAAACCATTTTCTACTCACAAAATCCAAACAGAATTATTTGTGAGAGTTCTGTATCATTAAAGAAATGATGAATAGATGTTACGTAGACATAAAGCTGTTTCAAGCAGAGCTTTCCCAATTCACCAAGAGAGGGAATAGAAAACTCATTCCTTCTGGCATGTTATTGTACATTACAATATTTTTTTTTCTGAGCTATAATATATTATGTGGTTGTTCCACAGGTTTTAATGGGAAAGGAAACTTTATCTTGGCCAGAGGTTTTCGACATTTTGTAGGGGATCGCAGTTGTTTGTCTATGCAAGAAGAACACAAAAGATATTTCTCCATTTTCAAATGTTTAGACTAAAAGTACACATAGCATTCATTACCTCAGACCACAAGCTGCACTGAAGGTGGATCTGGGAGGGAAAGAGAAGATGTGACTTCTGGCAGAACTTGCCAATATTATTCCAATTTAAGGCAATTAATCTTTGTCAACAATTAGTATGACAGACAAAATTGGCTTAAATGATTGATCTACTCCTGCAGTGACATAACAGCCAATGAATCTGGCCATATAGGTTAGAAAGTCAAAATGAAAATTATAATGAATAGCATTATGCAAATTTATATCAAGTCAAACAATGGGGGAAAAAATCAGTCAACAGTAAATTCTCTTATTCTTAAGAATATCGGTTTTGACAAATAGAGGTTAAAAGGGGCAGATTAGATACCTTTAGAAGCTAGTCCCTTCCTAGTATAAAATTGCTGCTAACAGGAGTTATAGGGACTTTTGCATTAAAAAGCTGATTTTTCTCACGTAGAAACATGTTTTGCAATATTCTTTACAGTTGAAATACAGCTGTGCGAGAACTGCAGTGATGATTAACAGTTTGGAGATGATAAAGACTGGTAAAACAATTTTGTATGAGGTAAAAATTAATTATACATACATCACACAGGATTTCTACTCCTGGAGGGATTATTCCATTAAGTTTAGAAGTCCCTCCACATTCCAGGACCTGGACAGCCTCTTGCTTGCTTTCCAGCCTAAACTGGGGTGAAACTAGAGTATGCATGATTCTTTTTCCCATCACAGGAAACTAGTTGAAGCCTTGAAGTCTGCTGTTAACCTTAGTTTTATACATAGGAAGAAAGAAGAAATACGAATTCAAGAGACAGCAGTATAAATAAACTTGTAATGTCAAATCATTAACATTTTGTACAAATATAGTATTTTATTATGTGAGCTTTTTTTATGAGGGATACTTTGTAATGTCTAGTTTAATGTCTTTGTACTTATTTACTTATATGTGCAAAAAAAAATAATCTCCTCCCATGATTACACCCTATGTTTATCAAAGGTAACTATACCACACATTTGCAAGAAACAGTACTTCTGAGGAGTTTGAATCTGCTGTGGATGTACAGTGACACATAACTCAGAAGCTTTGATCTGCACAATGTATTCAGAAGTTTCATCATTTGACATGGAAGAACTACACTATCTTGCTTCCTCTAATATCAGAGTAAGTAAGGTTATTGTTATGTTGGAAGGTTTTACTACCAGTGCTAAGATTTTTTCAGTATTTTTATTCTGCTATTAAAAGAGGAACAGACTTTAGAAGGACTCACATAATTGACTGTGATCTTCCATTTCTTTTCTTTTTATGAGTAATTCATTTTTGGTCAAAATTAAACAACTTTTCAAAAGCCAAACTTTAATTTCTATTCCACAATTACTATATATAAATTTATTTTGCATATTTTTTTCAAGCAGCACAAAGCACTCAGGACACAGATCACACCACTGCCATGCTCAGTTTGCTTACATTTTCTAAGATCAGAGAGCAGACTGACAGAGCATTTAACAAGTGTGCTGCTTCAATTCAGCATTTCTAGAATCTTCCTCTAGCATATATCATCTCTCAAGCATAATCAGGTAGGAAATTATCTTGTCAGAAGCTTCATAGTTAGTTTCCTCATTAGAAGCTTGCAGGTTTCCATAGTGTTTGTTTTTTTTTCCAATGCAAATTATCTGGATGCCCTGCCCTTCCCTTTTACTGACTTATTTTGAGCAGAATTGGAAATGAAATTTACACTTTAATATGCATCTTCATTACATCAACAAGTCAGGTCTGCCCGAGCTCAAAGACTTTTGGCATCAGAATTCTTTTTTTTCCATTGCCAATGTAATTAGTATTCTGCTAGTATTCTGCTTTCCTTAGTACATTAGCTATCAGCTGTAGGTATCCAGTATCTTTTATTTGAACAAAGGGAGAAAAGGGTGAAAACAAAGACATATATTTCATTTCTTTGAAAAGAGCACACACACACCCACCCACACACACACCCACCCACACACACACCCACCCACCCACACACACACACACCCCCTTCCGGATTTCCCTGCAATGTCAATATTACAAAGATTAGATGATTATAGTATGCAGTGGGAGATCTAAATTGCTCAGCAGGTGCTTTTTATCAGAGTGGATTGAATAGAAGAGAAACTTAAAAATGACTTCTTAGGTTATGTTAGTCACCAGGGCAGCTAAAACAGCCTGTTAAGGGACTCTCAAATGGAGAATGAAGAGGTAGAATACATTTCTAATACCTACTAAGCTCTGGATGGACAGCAGTATAACATAGCTTTGAAAAAAGGGAATGAAAAAAATCAAGTAAAATATATTTCATCTGCTTTAAGAAATGTGCCTTCTCATTGTGCCGTCTAGTGAGTTAGGGCCAAGGTTGCCAAATGTAACATGCTTCAGTAAATGAGCAGAAAATAACAAATAGTAAACAGTTATAAATCTTGGTGGACCTTCTGTATCAGCAAACAGCCAGGATTCCAAACTGAGTTTGGATGCTTCCATACCCTGTTTGACCTTGGACTGGAATAGCAGAAGTAATACTTCTGCTGGCTGTGGACTGGGTCTGCAAAGATAATGAGAAAGGAAGCAAATGAAGAGCCTCTATTAAGTTTATTTCATTTTAGAACACTGGATCCTATATCATTGTTTCAATTATGTCTCTGAAATCTGTGTGAACTTGTGAGTAGCTCTCTTTCCCCCTCTATAACTCAAGGTAAGGAAAAATGGGAAAGAGGAGTTCCTGATATTTACGTCCTTTATGTGGGAAGGGGTACTATATATCTAGTCTGGGCATGACACCTTCTTTCTTCTGAGCAAAGAGGGTTAAAAGACGGTTGCTAAGTTAACTACTTTATTGCTTTTCTTAAAGAGAATATTTCTTTCTTTTCTCGGGAGGTTTTTTTCTTTGCTGGGATCAAGGAGTTTTACATATAAAGGGTGACTGACTGCATTGGTAGGTCAGTGTCCTCATGCAGGAAGACTTTTGGAAGGTCAGCTTCTCGTGAATCAGAACAGAAATGGTGTTGTGATATCCTTGTAAGTCACTCTTAAATCTGTCAGCTCTTTCTATTGGCCTGTTGAACACTGAACATGCTACAAGCTGACTATTATGCTTTTAATAAGATATGTACCCATGGTTAGTTGCATTATATCATACTCTGGTCATGAAGTACAAGAAGTCTTCTATCATAAGGGGATGCCAGAAAGAATACTGTGAAATGTCTTCTTTTTCTCATGCTGGAGGAAAGAGAATTAGTAAGTTCCAAGTCCTAAATTGAGTAAGATTTGTTTAGATGCTATAAAGCAGAGATAATAATCTCTATTCTTATTCCTCTTCAGAGACTTAAGATCTTATATGTAAACTTTTCATTTTTATATGGTCGAAATATCCCAGTTTTATGTTTTCTTATTAATCTTACATGAAAACTGAATAAAATATGAATCAGCAATTTGGACACTAGCCTGAAGGGCTTGGAAAAGCCTGGGTACACGTAGCAGATGTCCTGTGTGACCTTATACTTCTTAATCTTTCCATGGCATTGGTTCTTCACTTGCAAAACCAGGATTTGATGGGTTTCTGTCTTACATACATTAAGGCCTATGAAAAGGACTGATATTAAAGTCTTCATGGCTGATATTAAATAATCTAAGTAAACAGCCAACAGTCATTACTCTGGTAGCTGAAGCTTTAAGAAAAACACCATATGTTCTGTGACTCACAGTAATGTCGTGAAAAGTGGCAGTATGACAATACTGGCTGTGTTTGCACATCTTTGGGACAGACTCCCTGGAGAGACCTCCACAATATCTTCAAGTGTCCTGAAAAAAAATCCAAGAAATGAAGAATGATCCAAGAAATGGGGGGAGAATGACATATGCATTTAATGAAATGCATTAAAAAAACCCAACCAACCAAACAAAAAAAGAAAACCAACAAAACCACAAAATCGTCTAGAAACTATGAGGCATTTTTTTCAGGTGTTAATGTTGTGCCTTCCTATGTAGTGAGCATTAAAACCATCTTGGTTTGTTTGTCTGGTTTTGCACCTAAGCCAGAATGCTGGGGTCCTGAAATAAGACAGGTTTAGTGTTTTGGGGGCTTTTTTCTTTTGACACTCTTCTCTACCAGCTTACTCAATGAGACAGGCCCTCAAGAAGAAATATCTTGGAAAAAAGAATCTGTGCTGGAGTTAGTGAGGACTTGGAGGATGGTGTGTTTGGATTTTGTTTTAAAAATGAACATACTACTATTCTCTCTCTCCCCTCCCTCCCTCCCTTCTCCCTTCAGTTCCTTCCAGTTTGCTCCAGTTTGCCTAAAATGCCAAACTTCCTTCACCTCAAGAAAAAAACTGAGGCAGAAATAGCTCAAGATAAATACTAGGCATCTAGAAAAATACTGTTGCAGCATGACATTTATAAAGGTATCCACCACAGAACCGAGTAGATGAAGTCAGTGATAAAAAGAAAAGAAGTTACGTTCACTCTTCCTAGTAATTTCAAAACATCTAAAATATCCATCATTTATTCATTTTGTTCTGTTTAAATGCTCTTTAATGTACTACTTGTGGGTACTTCATCTGGATGACAGTATTGTAAAAAAAAAATCAGTTCTTCTAAAATTCCATATAAATGGAGTTGAAATTGAAAAAAAAATCAACAGATATAAAAATAAAATCAGCAATAACAATTTTCAAATAGATTTTAGTTGTTTAGTATTCTCAGGTAGGTAGCCAATTCTGCCTGTTTCTATCCAGCTGACTAGCTTAGCGAAGCCAAACAGAAAGCAAAGAAAGCATAAAGATCCCTCCCTAATTTCTTTTTTTTTTCTGTATGTTGCTGTGATCTTGCAAAACCTAGTACATGCATATATTAAGTGTGGAATAATATGTACTTTTTTGAGGGGAAAGTTGAGAAATGTCATTCTGAAGGTTGGGTTCATTTTCTTTCCTTACTACTCTCCAGGTGATATTGATCATAGCTCCTCAGTAACCTTAAAATGCATTAATTAAAAAAAAGAAATAAAAGAAAGAGAGAAGGCAGAAGCAATATTTTGTTAAACTCTTATGTATTAATAGTCTCTCAGAGCTTTCTTAATAGTCATTCATTTTTATTAAATGGTACAAGTATGGATAATTCTTTCAGCTAATGGGTTGTATGTGGAAAAAGAGAATAAAGCCCCCCTCTGAAACTTAGACCATGCTGGATACTTTGATGGAAAATCAATGTAGTGGAACTCAGAGCCCCTTGTTCTTGTTGAATATGGATGGCATTGTTTAGCTAAAACTAAAAGAAAAACTGAACTGGAAATCCTGTGGTGTCTCCAGCTTTTAGTCATTCATCACTCTGAGGCTCTGTCAATACAGTTTGAAACTAATACAAATGCAAAACAACAGCATAACTCTGCAGACCAGTGCCATAGCTGTAATCTCTCCCTAGCATAGAAATTGTACATTGTGCCTGGATCCTTGAACAATAGGAGACAACCAGCTTGAAGGCCATGAGTATAGATAGGAGTCATGGAAGAACTGATACACTTAACATTACACATATGCATATATGAATTAAGGATCTGAGCTTTGAACCTTGAATTCTTTCCACTGTACTTCCATCAGAAACAACCTACTTATTTCATTATACCAAGACATTTTCCTTTGTCTCTCATAACAAGAGAAAATGCATAAATAACTTATTTTTTATAAAGTAAACAAAGCAGTACATAGAACTCACCTGGTTATTAGCTTCTACTGTGACTTTTGCAGGAGGCCTTCCTTCTCTCTCGCCTTACATTTTTAAAATCTGGGCTGTTTTGAGTAAGCAGTGTTAAGATTTTGTGTTTTTTTTTTTTCTTTAGGAAGTCTTCACATCATTAACAAATAAGGGCCATGGAACCGCTCATTTTAAAGTTAACATAGCTAATCAATTTTTAATATAGCAATTCATTAATATCTCTGTCTAAAAAGAAATCTTGTAAGGACTGAGGTGATTTATCCAAGTGAAAGCCCGCCTTTCAGGCTGGAAAAAGATAGTACAGTTAGGTCATGTGAAAGGATATGGAAAAGATATGGCAATAACATAGAAAGTTGTGGTCATAACAGTGAAGTAGCTCTATACTAGTGGTGAAATGACAGTAGCAAAAATCAGGCATTACCAAAACATTAATAGTACTTGACATTGTAATTATGCCAACAATTTTTAATGAGGAACTGGCTTTCATGATTTAATTACAAAACTTTGTTAGGGATATGCTGCTAGGGATGTGGCTGTATATCATCAAGACAAAGGCCTGGCTCCTGTACACTGCAATTTGCTTAACAATTTTTCACTTGGAATGTGTGTCTTTGTACAATGCAGATGCTGAAGTCTGACTAATGTAGAACTTGGTAGCAGTGAAATAGCAAGTCATTCAAACAGCAAAGCAAAAAAGAAAAACCTAACCCTTCAAACCATGATGCAGATTTAGAAAAATCTTCAAAACTTGGAGATTTGAGGGAAAAGAAAGAAATTCATTCAGTTACATAATTTATTTGGGATCTATAAGCAGAAAAGTATGAATCATACTTTGTTCTTCTCAGGAATGTAGCATAGGACTGTAAGCACTTACTGCAGCGGTCTGGTGAAAATTAATAAGGTTCTTCAAAACCAAAATTTCACTTTTGTCAGCTAGTGAATATACCAAGAGTCTGAATTTTAACCCAAGATAACCTTGTGTAGGTAGGAGAAAAACAAAACAGCAGTTATTACATTTTCTTTGCAACTGGAAGGAGCTGATACCTTCCTGCCACACTGAAAAGGGCATGCTTCTGATCTCATGACATAGTTTAAGAGATTTCACTGTAACAGCTCCATTTCTGTTCACCTTCACCAACAAGGTTTATCATCCAAAGTGGCAACATAGGAAGAAAAATGTGGTGAATAGGGATGCTCTTTATAAGATTCCTGTACAAAACAGCTCAGTTGCTGAAAAGTCCATTTCAGCATGAACTAGAAAAACTGTTAATGTCCAGGAGTCAGAAAACAGGAGGCCAAAAATGTCTTAAGTGATAGGTACTATTTCTTTGATAGAGGCGTCTCATGACCTTGCTCATATGTGTCTCATTAGAAACATTGGCCTCATTCAGGACTGTCAGTGTATGAACTTGCTCTTACCATAAATTGAGTCATTATCATTTCAACACAATATATATTGGTGGTAGCATGGGCTGGTCTCTGCTTTTACTGCTGGTGCCTGCGTGAGGTTTTATTCTGCTGTAAGAATCAGTGTCCAAAAAAGATTTTTGCAAAAGTATTACACTCTATCAAATGCAATGGGATAAATGGACGTGTATTATTCTGGCACTTTGTCTGTAACCAGTCTAGAGGGAGTAGGGAAGGGCAGAGACTTCTTTTCAGCTAAATAAGGTCACATCAACTGGGTTCTTTTCCAAAACATGTTATCTCTTTCCAAAAATAACTGTTCACATTAAATAAAGCAATATAACTAGAGATGGCCCTATGGGGACAAAAACCAAACCAAACCAGAAAAAAAAGAGAATGGAAGAGAGTCTACAGAAAGGACCTTATAGATGAAATTAATGTAACTGACTTTGAGTTGCCACATCCTGACAACAGCTGCCACGTTTCCCAATGTACCTTGCGTGAGACAGCGGAATAAAGATTAGGCATCTTGCAGAAAAAAGAGTTTATAGTGTGTGGTAAAAGTTAATTGCTGTTTTTTATATCTTTCTAAAAGAACTTCAAAACCCATGTCCTTTTGCAGTACTCGGTCCTTGAGAACAAACGTAGCAGGGTCAGCAAACTATGCCGCGCCTGCTTGCTCCAGCTAATATATGAAATATGTCCTTGACAGCATAGCAGCTCACCAGCTGCAGAGCCAGCCTGATGAGACCAAGTTCTCAGAAACAGGACTCCTGATTTTTCTGTAGGCAACAGTGATCCATGTGCTCTGGCCAGAAGTAAAACTTTAACTGTGAAGGCAGCCCTAATGAAATGACAATAGGAAGATAGGCCTGGCACCAAAGAAAGCAATTATTGATCTTTTTCAAATCTGGATTTATATGGAAATGTCTGTAGTGTCAATACACAGCTTTGAAAAATGCAAATAGAGTTTCAGCTAACAAAATGGTAGCCAGAGCACGTCCACCAGACAAGCCACACTATCTCTTCATCACGGATTTGCTTTGTCTTTGTAGGGCCTCCTAGAGATAGCTCTTCTGGGAATGACTTCACCATACTGCAAAGCATTTGAGAAACTCTACTTAGTACATTTCCATATTCTGTATTTCTGCCAAGAAGGAGGGGGGGAAGGGGGGGGGGGGGGGGGGGCAGTTGAAGGCACTTTGATTTTACAATATCTATAATGGAACCATGTCCAGTTACCCATTAAAAGCAGCTTTTTCATTTGCCACACAATCACTTTTGCTGACTGAGAGACGAAAGGGAGTATTCCATGTGGAGTTTCTATGAAAGTCTGCCATTATTGAGTTGCAGTTTTAATACTGATTTTTGTAACACAAAGGAGTTGCAGTAGAGTGTATTACAATGCCATGTAATAAAAAAAGTGTAGAAATGCAATTTCTTTCTAGTTATATTGTAAAGTAGGATTAACAGCAAGTAATTGAAGGTGTCATTCTTTATTCTGCATTGTCATTCTAATTATCAAAAGCAAAGTGAGAAAAACTTGTGGCTTGATTTTAACTTATAAAAATTGTGTTAGGCATGGACTGTAAGAATACAGACTTGGCTTGTAAGAATGCAAGTTAAGGCTTGCATGAAAAAAAAATCGGTGTAGGTTTTCTTCTGCTGCGTGTACATGAAAATTTATTACTACAATATTTTCCTGTGAGTTATTCAGTGGGGAAAGGAACCAGGGTGGTCTGCAAATAAAAACTTATAACAGGAGGTCATAGACTACAAGGAGGGAAAAATGACTTGACTATATGAGAAATAGTAAGTAGACATTGGAGATGTCCTTTTAAAAACAATTAAAATCAAAACCATAATGCGGTCTAGTTTGTGGATTTTACTTTTTCCCTTAAATAATTGCTTGTTACCTGAGACATTTACAAGGAAAAGATCTTTGCCTAGTTGAAATTTGTCTATGCCTGTTCAGAATGACAAGAAAGATTAATAAAATTCCCCATATTTATATTTTCAGAAACACATGTTTTGTGAACAGTACAAATTCTGTAATCATTAACATAGATGCAGAACTTTACTACTACCACCAGTCCTGAAATCTGTGTCACTATCCATGCTTCATGTTATCTGAGGCAAGGTCACAGAGAATATATTTTATTAGACCATTTGAAGTTGCTAGAAAATTCTAACACGCTGTTTGGTTATTTAAGACATCTTTCCAGTTTCAGAGGGAAGATCATGTCTCATAGCTGTGTTATAGCTGTAACAAAACTCTTTCAAACATATTTGCAAAAGTGACTGAAAACCTGAATCTTAATAGAAAAATGATATTTGAAAGTCTGTGCACCAACCCTACAGAAGTAGTAAATCAAGCACCTTTTTTTTTAAGTACTAATTGTTTAAACAGCTTTGTAATTCACTTCTCTGACCCATTTCCACATCATGCCTTCATGTGGAGAGCTATAAATTTGTTTGAATCACATAGTGAACTTGAGTTAGTACGCAATACAGATGAAACATAATCTTAATAGGAAAATATTGTCTTATTTTTAAACAGATGTGGCTCCCAGTCCTGAATATCTACCTGTACAACTGAGTAGGTAGTATGAATAGAGAGAAAGATAAGAATTAGTGAGAAGTTGCAAAGGTCAAGATTGCTTATGTTGACAAACAGCTCATAAAGTTCTACCCTGGGATCCACCTATGTCCTTGAGAAGCTCCCTCCCATTTGCTTAGCAGCACCTGCCATCATGCTTTTAGATATGAAAATAAGTCTCATCCAGATGAAATGGCAATGAAATTCTTGATTATCCCAGCTGGAATTCTTCAGGAAATCAGGATTAATATTTCAGACCCTTACAGTGGCTGTACTGGGATTTTTGAGAGTAAATAGACAAAACTGTGACTCAGGGATGGCATTTATGCGTACATGGTGGGGTGGAGAGGCAGTAAGAAACGTACAGCCCTGTGATAGGAAATAACCGCATTACTTACTATACAGCCCACCTTCATCCAAGCACAGATGAACCTTGTTTCCCTTATGAAAGACAAACACTTCCTACCATCTGGTGTGTCTTTGCACCCTGCGAGGGCATTTGTTCACAGCTGACTCAAACAAGATTACAATCTGTTGAACCACCATTCACTCTTCCATAAAAAAGTAAGTAATCTGTGAAAATTCTCCATGCGACTAAGATATGTCTTGCTTTTTCTATAAAGACGTCAAACATTATAAAGCACAATACAGCTGTGGAATCATTTGGTGAAATAAGGAATTGTAGGTTTGATGTCATAATAAAATCACTCATTTGAGAACAGATTTATTTTCTAAAGAGACTAGTGTCAAAGATGAGTGTCTGCCACACGCACAAAGACCCATTTCATAAATAGTCAGAAGTAACAGTAAAAAAGTACACACACACACACACACACGCACACACACACACACAGAGCCCTCTAGGACAGTGAAATATACACCAGTACTCTACATTGTTTCTAAGTGAGGGACAGGTTCCTTTGGTGGTATAAATCAATGCAGCTCTGTTCGTTTAGTGAACCACACTGAAAATCTATCCTCCTGACAATTTTTCTGGAGTTATTCCGGGCACTGAAATGCATCCTTAAGTTCAAATGAGAAAACATTCTGTGCTTTTATGTCAAGAGCTACCTCTATATAGAGTATTATGAGTAAAATATTATCTAATAGACAGTAATACCTTCTGGGAATGATACCATGTTGCATTTATTCAGCCAGAAGTATAAGTTGTTTTTTGAGAGCTTATTTTTAACTGGTTGCACTGATGTAAGCTAAGAGTGAGTAACTTTCAATTTATCATGTTAAGAAGCATATTAGATGTCTCACATATTTTCATATTTTTGACTGGTATGGAGTATAGTCACATTATTATTATTATTTATTATTATTATTATTAATTATTCCTAGAGTTTTAATTTTATTTTCTAAGGTCACAATTATTTCCTGTACTTTCACAAGTTATTATTAAACATTCCTAGTTAATCCCTTACATGTGTTCCAGCCTTTTGTGTGTTAGCTCAGTGTTTTTTTAATCTCTTGATTTGTTGATTAAAAGAAAAATAATCAAGAAAACTCAGTCTCAGATCCCACAGAGCCTTTGGAAACTTTTCACACACACATGTTGCTGTGTAACATCTATGAATTAGCTTTTCTATGATGATCTTTCTTAAATCATTTAGAGATGTCATTCAGGGAGTTTCAGACTACTGACTGAAAATCATGCCTTTAGTTTCCTTACTATCTTAGTAAGGAAAATTATATATTATTTATATAACATTATATATATTTATATTATATTTTATATATTTGAAAAATATATTATATATATTTTTTTCAAGTATAACCCTTGAAAAAAGCAGAGGATTGTGACCACTCAATTCATCCTAAGTGTCCCTGGTTTTCAAGCAGATGTAGTACCCTTTTAAAAAACTGAGGGTCATGCAATATCACTCATATTCTAAATACCTGCTCTCAAGTCTTTAACCATCAAATCAATGTTTCCTCTGAACAGAAAACTGTTGTCAGTCTTTCACAAAGCAATATGCACAGAATGTTCTGGCAACTGATGCTGTTATGTTTAGGGGGATGGAAATTAAAGAGAAAAAGTCTGTGGAGTAAAATATCCATATAACATATAACTCTATAAACGAAATACAGTGAATCCAAAGCTATATGCAACATGTAATACAGTAATAAGCAATTAATTCACCTCGCCTACAAAATGCTGCACAATTGAAGGATCAAAACATTTAAAACTCCCAAAAGTTAGCTTCTTTCTTCCAGCCATTATAACAGGCTATCCACTTATTCATGTTGTCGTGGTTTAAACCCAGTCAGGCAGCTCGTTAATTCACTCCCCCCCTTCTTTCCCTCCCCCTGCTCCCGGAGGGACGGAGAGGAGAGTCAAAAAAAATGCAACTCCCACGGGTTGAGATAAGAACAGTTTAGTAACTAAGGTATAACACAAATCACTACTGCTACCACCAATGATAATAATGATAAAGGAAATAACAAGGGAAGAGAATACAACACCTCACCACCAACCGGCTGATAACTCACCCCCCCCAGCCCGACCAAGCACTGACCCATACCTCCTCCAACCCTGCAGTCCAACAGCCCTTCCGGCTAACTCCCAGTTACCTCCTGGGCATGACGTGCTGTGGTATGGAATACCTCTTTGGTCAGTTTGGGTCAGGTGTCCTGTCTCTGCTTCCTCCCAGCTTCCCCTCCTCCCTGGCAGAGCATGAGGCTCACAAAGTCCTTGGCCAAACCAAAACATCATTGTTATCAGCTCTGTTCCCGAGCCGAAAGTCAAAACACTGCACTGCACCAGCTACCAAGAAGGAGAAACATGACTGCTACTGCTGAACCCAGGACTTTATCCATCCCTTATTCCATACGATTCACGTCATGCTCAGATCCCACATTTTCAATATACTCTTATCTTAGTGCATGGACCAGTCCCTATAAAGCTGCTGAGTCCATCTGGTCCATGATGGCAGGCTCCATCTCTTGTAACAGTCAGAGCAGGAGAGACTGTGTGCAGTGTTCACACTCGTGAATAACCTCAGCAATAGTGTCCATTGCTAAGTCCACCTCTATGTCCATCTCTATGTTGCATCTCTGCTCTGATGGCCTGAAGTGCCATGGGCCCACCAGGCTCAAAATAATTCACTGTTCCCTTCAGCAGTTTCTGCAGCTTGTTGCTGGGGACTCCATACAGCTGCCTTCCATCTCCGATGCTTCCAAAGCACTGGAGGGGCCCAGCGGACTAGATACTTGCCCATACTGTCCCACAGACCCTGCCACTCATGACTGTCCAGTTTTGGGGAAAATCTCCTGGTCCCCCTGCATCGTCATCTAACCCCAGACAAGACCCAAACCTGACTCTGCTTAACTTTTGAGATCAGACAAAATGGTTGTGGGTAAAACACAGCCTGTATGTGTGCCAACATGCTGATCCCCATCTCAATCAGCAGGCAGGTCCCAAGGATACCCAAAGGCCATTCACAACCTTCAGAACTCTCAGTTGATGCTGCTGTACTTGTCACTGGGGCTGGTGTAGCTGCTGTGCCTGCCAGCTATCCCACCACCAGCTTCTCTTTTCCTGAGTCCAGCTCTTCCTCCTCTGCTTTGCTGGGAAATGCTGCCTGGTCTCCTGCATCCTCCTGGGGCTCGGCGGGCGGCTTCCGGGGAATGCTCTCCGCCGTCACGGGGCTGGTCTTGGCTCATGCTTATTAACTGACACTAGCAAAAACAAGCACAAATAAAATTACAGTGTTTTGTGAACTTTGTATTTCCCATGCAATTTTGTTCTTAAAATTATATTGGTCATTATAATGAAATGCATACTCTTTCACCCAAAACTGGTCTCAGATACTGAAGAAAGGAGTATTTCATGTTATCCTGTACTATCATATTAGTCTAAAGTTAAGTTGTTGATGAATGAGTAAAGCAGAACTTATTACTTGTGTGTGTGGGGGGGAAAACAACCAAAACCATGTATGATAGGACAGTATGCACCCTACTTTAGCAGAGCTCTAAATAATTACTCCCCTGGAAAGAGCTGTGATGAATCTCTCTAGTTTGCTATCCACAGATAGTAGTATGTTTGCTTGTGTAGTTAATCTACCTTCTTGCCCCTGAAATCATATTCTTTTCCTAATTCAGCACCCAGGTCATTGTATTGGTCTCCTAGAACAAAAATAAGAGATACAGTAGGCTGCGAATATTATCTTGATTTCTTCTTCATTTATTTCCTTTTCTAAAGGGGAAAAAAATAGAGTATTTGATTAATTTTGTGCCAGATTGTCTTCTAAAAATGTGTAGTTTTGTCTATCTCAGAAGTCAGTCACATGATCTCTCATTTCTAGGCATCCATCCTTTGATGCGCAAAACCTCTGGCCATGATTTTCACGAGTGTCTATGTTTTGTCAATCCTACCTCAAAGCACATTAAATGGTCTGATTTCAGAAAGTGCTGATCAGACCCTCTTTACAATGTGATAACTTCTGAAATATCTCAGAGTAAATATCTCAGAATTTAGGGACTTAACAATCACCGATTGTCATGATCATGTTGACCCCCACCAATGGTTTCCATTTTCCTTTCAAAAGACTGACAATAGATGCTGGCGCCTAACTTAGTGGATTCAATTGCTATGATTTTTCCTCCTCCTTATCTGGTAATTGAATGCATAAAGTCTTTCCTGTCATCTTGGGAAGTATTATATGCTTTGCAAATCTAAAATAGCTACTGCTTTGAGCTTAATGTTTGAACTAAATAAGTTTCAGGAGGAAGTCTGGTTAAATTAACACAGCACATAAGCACAGAAATTTCTGAGTTTCCATGGTGAAAAGCTTGGGTCATAAAACTGATCAATAACACAAAACATATTTTCAGAAATTCTGTAATCGCTGTGGTTTCAATATGTGCAAAAAGTGCTTCTAATTTTATTAAGCAATAGCTCTTTTCCATGCTTTAGGGAAAAAATATATAATAGTGTGCCACAGAAGTCTAGGATCCTCTGTAATAATATGTTTAAAAAAAAAAAAAAGTAATTACAAAGACTGATTTAAACCACCCACAGATTAAGGAAATTTAGAGACATAGTTTACCCTCTGCCTTTGTGATTACCTGGGCTTGATTTTTCATTTGCTCACTCAACACAGTGTAAACCTCATTTGGTCAACTGAGCCATTGACTGAGGCTAACCATTGACATTATTTTTCGTTAATAATTAGTAGCAGTGACAATAACAATCCACAAGTCCTAGGGACATATTTATAATGAGATGTTAGTCTCAATAGGCTGGCTTCTGTTGATAGAAAAGTGTTTTGTTGTCAGAATAAATGAAATATTGGTCTACTCTTCCACAATCCTTTCACCATGTTTGTACCTTCATCTGTGTTTACTCAATCAGACTGAGGCAGAAAATATATGGTCTACTAACAAAAAATATGAAGAAAGCAGTTATTGAAAGTATTGTCATGTCAAATGAAAATCATCTTTAAGAAAAAGAATAAATTTAATTGTGTGGCTACAAGAAAAGATTTTGACAAACTTGCACATCATTCATCAACCTGTCTGAGACTGGGGAAACAGCAAAGTAAGAAACAAGGTCTGGTTTAACTACAAATAGCTGAGGATTTTAAAAATTGACTAGAAAGGGCTAATTTGAGGAAATGCATGTCATTTTTTAGATCTATTTCACCAATTTATGGTAAATGTGGACAGAATAAAGTTTTTGGAAATCTCTAATTTCTCATGAACTTTCCTAAAATATTGCTAAAGAGCTTATGGATTTAGATCGAAGTATCCAGAGCAATTTGTCATGCATCCTATTTCTGAAGTATCCCAGGCTATTTACAACAAAGTCAGCCCTTCTCAGAGAACAAATATTTAATTTACATCCTCACTAAAAGTCATGATTGTGTGACTCAATAATCTCAGTAATATCAGAAATGGACTGAAGTACAGCAACTAGGAGTTGTTAATTCCTGTCCTTTTTAATCAATCTTCTCATTGAATTATCATTTGGTTTTGTACAGATCAACCAAATAGCAGTTGTTAGTCTTTCTCTCTTAATTTATTCCAGCCTCTCCAAAACTGAGTTAATAATGTGGTTTTATTTAGCAAATGTGACTTTTAAAGGTACATTTCCACTACAAAATTCATATTTAAAAGCTAGGAATGTAGGCGCATGATAGAGAAATTTAAAATTATTGGCATGTTACTGATTTGTAAGTTAGTACTTGTAAATAGCTCAGACACATTCTTTGTGATTTAATAAAACTCTTCAATTGCCAATTTGCAGTAGATAAACACTAGATACACAAAGAATATTGCTTATAATTCTCGGATATGTCTCTTGGAAGTCTGCTGCAGGAAGTCTGTCCTGTAACATTTATTTAACAAAGAAGAAAGGGTGCTTACATGTGTTCTTTAAAAATCAGGGGTTTCTGTTTTTATAATTGCTAAGCATCTCTAAGTAGGTCAAAGACTATGCTCTTGAAAAGGCTTAAATGGTTACTAACCACTTAGAAATAAAAATGCAATTAGGCCAAGCCATGTTTTCGAACAACTGAGTAAATACTGTTACTTAGAAACAGGTTTAAAGCAAAAGTAAATTAAACGCAGGAATGAAGCTGTTTGCAATTGTGAGCTTTGCTTCTTCTGTGGAGTTTATTTTGCCTCAGAGTGACAACGTCTGTGTATATTTTGCATGCGTCCCTTTAGCATGCGTTTGCCCATGTTTGTAAGTGTGCATTGGTTCTCAGATGCTGATACAGCCATACTCATTATATGTGCCAGCATGCATGTACTAACAGCATACTAGAAAAGACAAGGGTCTGATGTAATCAAATTCTTTCCCTTTCTTCCCCTCGTGAAATCCTTTCTCATTTCAGAATCAACAGCTACCATGACTGAGAAGCCCATTCTCAGCTTCCAGAGAATAATTCCTCTTTGGAATTATATTTCTCTCAACAGCTTTTACATATCTGAATATAGTTATCCCAAACAGTGCTTATCTGAATTCTTTTGTTCATTAATAAAAACAGACAAAAAAAAAAAGTAGATGGGAATTTTCCACTCAAATAGCTTTCTATGTTTCTGAAGAGCAAGATGACCACTGAAAGCTTAAAACACTTTTTTTACAACTTGACTAGTGGAAATTCAGTAATACATATTTCTACAACTTTCAAGATTAATTTCAAAGTAACCTGAGCCTGAGTTCATACTTTTGCTATTTCCCATTGCTTTTCATACCTGGGCTGTGAAGTTACTTTTCCTTCCCAGTAATGTCTGGAAGAAGTTTATCTGACCTTACATTAGGTATTCAAGTCTGAGATTAGGTTTTATGTTTCAGTTAGTGTACAGTCAGTGGTTGTAAAGTGCAGATCAATCCCAATACACAGTAGATTTCTATAATAAACCATCATGCTGGGAGACCTCTTTCTTTTCAAATACCAGAGAGAGATGGGGAAGTCTAGCATTTGCTTAAACCTGCACAGCACCTGTTAGAGAAAGTGAATCTCACCCTACATGTGGAAAAGTCTGTCCCTTTCTATTACAACCACTGATAAAGACAGAAACAACAGAATCATTTCACCACCATGGATTTATTGATGGTATAGCTTCTTCCCCTCAGATTTCTCTCTTAAAATTCTCTCTTAATTAAAAATTCAATAGCTGGTTTCATGTGATTCCAAGTGTACAGACCTTTGCGGAGTTAATAGTTTAATGAATTCCACTGATGTCAAAATATGATATTTGTCATTTGGAATAGCATTATGCTATAGATTTTTCTTCTCACTGCTTTGAAGAACACAAAGCAGGATAAATAGATATTTTTAATATGAAATCCCACAATATAAAAAGAAAAAAGTGCAAATAAGAAAAAGTATGTGAATGTTTCATGGTGATTAGGAAAAAAGGCGTGTATGACTACCTGGATAATGAGTATATTCATAGAATATATATATTTCTTGTCAGTTCCCCTGGAGTATTGATTTCTTTATTTCTTAAACCATCACTCATACTTGCTCTAAAATAATACTTGAAACAGTAGGCTTGGCTGGCATGCTTCCAAAACAAATTCTCCTTAGACTTAAAAGGTTTTGGGAAGACACTATAGAACATTATCATGAAAGGAACAGAAAACCATCTGTGGTGATTCACAGTCACTTCATTGCTTAAGGGCTTTTCATTAAGAAACCCATACTAACATATTAATGATTATAGTATACCTTTCAATATGTAATGAAAAAAAAAAAATTGAAAAAAAAAAAAAATCAGATGATTCAGAGATAATTACCCGGTAAGAGCATTGTTAAGATTTTACTGTCACATCCCTCTCTTTTTGCCATTGCATTAGCTGACTTTATTGTGACCTTTTCAGGGTCTGCTTTAAGACCCAATAAAAACCAAATAATCCAAAACCTCTCTCATCTTGTCATCAGTGCATCTCTCCTTACATTGTGCTGTTGTTTTATCAGGAGAAATACAAGCAATTCCTCATATTGTTTCATTTCCTTTCCACATCAGTTTACCAGTTTTGTCTTCAGTCAGCTGTCTGATCTATCCATGCTTTTCCTTTGTAGGATTAAAATATCCCCTTGTTCCCAAATTACTGTCCATATTTGTTTCCATTCCAATCACACATCCACTTTTTATCAGTGTCTCTCTTAGGCCCTATTTACCTACCCTGAAATCTCACTGCCTTTAGATCTGTTGTCCTCCATCGCATAATTCTTTTAAGATTAAGGTGTTTATTTGATAGTCTATAAAATTATCTCATTCCAGCAGGTCAGCCCTTTGTCCTGTTACCAAGATTTTTTCTTCTTCCAACAGGAATTACAAGAAAAAAGAGATATCTCTCATCCTGGTGAATTAAGCAATCAGATTGCCTCGATTCACAAAGGTCCCTGACTCAACAATTCACAGTACTGTGCTAGGCCTGGAGAATACTTGGTCTGCTTGCCATGCCCGCCCCCCCCCCCCCGCTGTGAAATAGGGCTGGTGTGTCTCTCCTTTGTGTGGTATTTACTGGAATAAAGTAAAGCCTGCTACAGTCCTAGATTAGAAATTAGCCCCAGAGCTGGCTGGCTGAACTAGACAGTCCTTCGAGGTGTAGGCTTCTGACCAGCGTGGCAATATCATACATGAAAATCCAATCCAAAATATCTGATACTAAAAGAATCATTTTTGTTTCAGATACTTTAGAGGTAAATAACTGAATCACAGTGGATCAATTCTTTCTGATACAGCCCTAACAAGAATATATATGAATACATATATTCACCTAGTACATTCAGCAGCTCTGTCACAGGTATGTGATTGACTTAACAGGTCCTTTGTTGAGCATCTGCCCTAAGACTCTTTTACTTCAGATCATAAAACCTAAGTAAAATGTCTACAGCATTTTTCTAGACTTTATAAGTATGCATTGCAAAGCTCTGCTAAAAACAGTAAAAATGTCTCTCCATGGAAGTACACTAATTATTACGGGCAATATTAGGAAAGGGTTTACCACCAGGTTTAAATGAGCAGCTGATTGACAGTGGAATATGTCGGATTGTTCTGAAAGCATAATTAGAGAAAGCTCACTCTCATAGCTATTAGTGTTATTTTTAAAACTGCCAAATATAGATCAGAAGTCAAATGAAAATATCTTTAAAGGTTTGTGATCATTCATGCAAGTCTGAAATGTATTTGGGAATTCTTAGTCAGAACATCTTAAAAATCATTGCCACGGGACTTTAAAATCACAATACTGATGAAATGTCGTTTGAGAAAACGCTTGAGTGACATTTATCATTTAATGTTTCCCTGGACTTCTATGCAAAGACTAGAGAAGAGAGAATTTTACATTCTGAATCTATGTTATCATACCCAAACTGGCACAACACAAAACAAGATATAATCCAAATGGCCTACAGGTGAAGTACATTTCTGTAAGAGAATTTTTCTTCACATTTCCTGGAATGAATGTGTTAAAAAGGTTACAGGGTTCTCCCTGCTTCCTAAGAATTTATCTTTGAGATGTCCATGAATGCATCAATTTTACCCTAGAAGGGACATCTGATATTTTAGAAATATATATACACTAGAAGAGGCTTAATTTCAAAGGGAAACTCGAGGAAACCTAGGTTTTTCTGCTGAAGTCAAAAAAGAGCAGGAAATAAAACAACAAATCAAAACCAAACCAAAAGAACAGACACCCCCCCCTCCCCAACGTGAAACAAACTGTCATTTATTTGCTTTTTAATATTCTTTAATATTTCCAGTCCTTTTGAATAAAATGAAGGGAGAAATGTCTGCTCTGAAGAAAAAATACGTACTATGCAGATCAAAGTTAGGACTGGTATCACAGGCTCACTTTCTGATGAGTGTTACAAGCTTCAAACATGAACAGAGATGCTAAGGAGTTCTGTGGGAAATCTCACTGGAGCAGATTGTCCATAGTGTTTAGGTTCATTGAGAAATGAAATGTCTGAGTTTCATTGGCTGTCTCTAATTTGTGGAGGTTCATGTATTAAACAGTGCAGTGTGTCCTGTTCTTGGGACACACATCCTATCCTTGAGATGTGTATCCTGATCACATCCGTCATGATAGCAAGAAGTATTCTGTTATTACTCTCTACATGTGTTGTTTGACTTTGGAAGGGAACTTGAAAGGAGAGGAAGGGAGGCAGATATGTTGGAGGTTTCAGCGGAAAAGGAGGGTGAGAGATGCCTAACAGAGTCACCTAGTTGCCCCCAAAATCTCAACATCTGCAATAGTACTGCAAAAAAATCTCATATTCACTAATACTTGTTCAGCTACATGTGATAAATCTACTTTGGCAAGTATTCACAATCCCTTTTGTTTACTTTATTCAGGAGAATAATGTTTGATGAAAGAAATAGTGTTCCAAACCCTGCACAAATATGTATTTATGCCAGAAGTATTTGCATGGGGAACTTGAAAGCTGAGATTTTTTCACATAACAATGGAGTTAACCCCTGCTTTGCTTGTATCCCGTAGCTGCCGCATCTCACTGCCCAGCCCCAGGCAGATGTCTCAGATACCCTGGGGAACTGCAAATCCCACAGAGTGTCCATTGTTAGGACACTAAATTGCACCCTTAGTGCAGGTCTCAGTTTCTTAGCAGTATCAAGGAGATAATCTTCCTTTCCTAGAAAGGAATAATATGATAATGGAAGCCATCACAGACCGTTTAGTGCTTGCATATTATGTTGACGATACTTGACAGGATCTTATGAAACTGCAGGTAAAGTTCTGATGGCAGGGATCTTTGTTCATTGATAAAATCCTTCCAAAGAAAATTAGCTAATAACTATAAACCCACCAATGTTTAAAACTCCATTACATTGTACACTAGTAATAAACAAAATAAAGTCTTCAATGGAAGTTGTTTTGAGAATACCATATTTTCAATGATTCTATCAATACAAAAGATGTTTTCTTTTATACTTTAATTGCTGTTGCCACATGGTGAGATTCGTAACTGAAATGGTTGTCCTTTAGTATTGCCTGTTGTTGACACTATAGTATTCTTGATTAACTGTTTTATGAAACAAATCTGAACAGAACCAAAAGGAATAAACCAGGATTTTATAAATCTAAAAATAAGTCTATTTTTAATAGGAAAAAGATGGAGAATTAATATTATTTATGGATTTCTTGTTGATATGTGTAATAAAAATGATACACATTCTAAAATTCATAATTTATATAGATTACAAAAATATCTTTTTATAAATCCTAATCTTAAGAACCATGGTTGACTAGCTATACAGATACTATACAGCTATGCATCTGTCCCCTAGAGAATAACAAAGGAATTGGAAAGGGCTACTGTAGCAGCTGTGATTGATGTACAAAGTTTGTTTTAACAGGATAGCAGGGTCACATGTGTATATGCACACAGCATACAGAAAATCCCACGTGCCTGAGTGTTCCTCATACAGACAAAGATGTCCAGAGTTACATGCCGTTGTAATAAGCAATGTTAATAAAGCAGGTTAACAAAGATTTAGGAATTAATGACTGGTAAAACCTCTTCACTTTTTATCACCCAGTCTCAGACAATTCCAATCCATACCTCCTTAAAAAATATCAGTCTTAAAAAAATAAATAGTCCAGAAAACTAGAAGGAAAAGTACTTATGTTAAAAGTCTGCCAAAGGAAGACAATGTTTCATAGCTTTCTGTTTTCACGAGTGTTATTCACACATAGCTATAACTCCAAATACTGCAAATTGCAAATCTTCTATACCAATAATTTAAGTGCTACACACATGACATTCAGTGATTCCACTGGGGAATAGCAAGTAAAGTAATTTCCTTGTTTAGAAATGCTAGGAAATGGCAAGTGAATTGCAATCTGATCTTATTGACATTTTTATTGAATAATCATCAATATTTTTTTTTTACAGAAACATCAAGAAATGAAAACAGTATCTGAAACTGGAAGAAATACGTATAAAGACAGGACCAAAGTCTGACACCCAGATATTACTTATCTGACTGATACACTTACCATTAAATTCCCCCACCTTACTCCTCTCAAACGGTTACGGTTGGAAAGGACCTCTGGAGGTTACTTGGTCCAACCCCTCTGCTTAAGCAGGGCCACCTAAAAGCAGATTCCCCAGGATCATGTCCAGGTGGGTTTTGAGTATCTCCAAGGATGCAGACTCCACAACCTCCCCTAGAAACCTGTTCCAGTGCTCAGTGACTGACCCATGAAGAATGTGTCTTCTGATGTACTAAGTAAACATTCTGCATTTCAGTCCATGCCTGTTGCATCTGATTCTGTCACTGGGCACCACTGAAAAGAGCCTGTCTCTGCCATCTTTGCACCCTCCTTTCAGGTATTTGTATAAGCTGATGAGATCTGCCCTGAGCCCTCTCTTTTCTAGACTAAATAGGCTATTTCTATACAAGAACAAAAAGAATTTACTTAAATCTTTCCGTCATAATAATTCCTAAGGATGTTTACATAAATCTGTTAGTGACCTTTTAATCAATAACAGGACATAGTATAATATATGGTCTGGATTGCTCATTTCAACATTGAGTTTTAAACTAAACCTAAGTTAAAATGTTACCACTGAGAATTTATTTTCTAAAGGTAATAAACCAAGAATATGTATGTCACCTTCAAGTTGAAAGAAAAACAAAACAAAACAAAATTGAGAGTCATGCTTGTAATACCAAAATATTGAGAGTAGAAGAGAAAAGGGGTTTATATTGTAACACAGATTAAGACAACGTTAAAAAAAAAAAAAGTCACCAGAATGAAGGAATAGGCACACAGAGTTACATTTTAAAATGGCATTCTGAGGTAGAGAACAGAGAAACGAAAAATGTAAAAAAGAGAGGGGGTGATATGGATTGTTAATGAAAAACTCTTTAAGAAGGAGGCAGAAATGGGGAGTTTCCAAATGGGATAAAACCACAAAAGAACCAAAAAAAAAGAAGAGGAAATGGAGGGAGAAAGAAAAGTCTACTGAAAGGAAAAGTAACACTCTTCTAACAGAGGTTCCATCCTGGGCTAGTCTATAAAAAGCAACAGTGAACCATATAGGACACTGAAATATAAGCTATTGTTTATGTAGTAAAATTGATTAATAGCTAAGACATGCAACTGGGATTCAAGTCATGCTGTTTCCATTTCTTTTTTTCAGACCCTTGATGCATGATTATGACCAAGAGATTTGTATAGACATGTCTGTAAAATTTCAATTAGTGGCAGTGCTTTATCAAAATTTGCAATATATATTATTAATTTTATAAATTAATATTAATAAGCTGAAATGTAATTTATCTAGAATTCCCAACCAGGCTCTTCACTGCACTGAATGGCAGGAGGACAACCAAACTGGGAAAAGAGAGGTTTCAACTTGATATGAAAAAAATCTTATTCACCATGAGGACTGTCAGGCACTGGAATGTATTGCCAGTTAAGATGTCAGAGTCCAGTCTCTGAGGTTTTCAAGACCCAGCAGGATAAATTCCTGAGCAACTCAGAACTCATAGCTCACTACACCACTTGCAGCAGGTAATTGGACCAAAGACCTCCCAAAGTCCCTTCCAACCTAAATTATGCTCTAATCCTATGATTCTACCTAAAACAGAGGTGCAATTTTACCTCTGAGCATTTTGAGCTGACTAAAAGCCTTATGACTGCATTAGTGCAGTGCTGAGCTAAATTCACCTTTTCTTTCAGAGAGGTTCACGAAGTAGGGCTTGTGGCCACTCCAATGCAATAAACTTGGGTTTGGTCAGTTTTCTGTACAAGAGATTAAGCCTTATGCTTCTTAGAATGCCACCTTTAGAAAAAAACCTTATACCTCCATTCTGTACCCATAATATGGAGTATTTCATAAGGGTATTGTGAGTATACAGTCCTTGTTATATGTGAGATGTTAAATTTCTACAGTTATGAAAAGCCTATAACAATAAATTTAATTAAACAAATCATATTTCAGTTTTACTAAGTAATTACATGCCTTAATCTGAGAGAAAGCAGGGAAGTACATCCAATTGGGCAGGATATGTCTAGCTGGGAAAATGGGCAGCTAGATGTGACTGTCTTTTGATTTTGGAAGGAAGTTAATATTTTGAAAGAAAATCATTACCATCAGAACTGACATAAAGCATCAGAGAAGTGGCTGATAATTTAAATGAGCCTGAAGATGCCCACAGCAGATAATAGCTTTAAGCACAGTTACACTTCTCTTTTGTTCATGGAGCCACCTTTTTGTGGTTTACCTCCTGTGAACTAAGTTCCATCCGAAATTATTTAGTTTTACTCAGAGATTGCTCTCAGAAGTGATGAGTACAAGCATATGAGAGAAGTCCACCTGACAGTCCAAGCCAAGTGGCATTCCATGGAGGAAGCCACAGCTGCGTGCTCTCCAAAGGGCATATTGCCAGGTGCAGAGAGAACATTTGTATTCCAATCTGGTCAGAGGCCCGTGGTGGTGTTTACACTGCATTTGACATGCAGAGAGTATCTTTAATCTAAGTAAATTTTACATGCTGCTGTCCTGGTGCCATCTTGCAGTGGGCCTCTCTAGGCATACTAGTAGCAAGTACTGAGTATTCACCTGTATGCAAAATAATCCAGACCGCCCAGCTTTTAATATTCTTCCACATTTGTCTTCACTTTAGGAATAAAGACCTGAAAAGCATCTCTTTAATTTTAGCCATTCAGAAGCTATGCATGCCAGGAAAGGAGGAGCTGCCCTCTGAAAGCACTTTTATTTCCAGTAATAATAGATAAAGCCTTGATACCTATCTTACAAGTAGGAAACAGAAAGTGACCTGAATCTCACACAATGTACCTGCCCATAATGTTCTAGAAAGATTGTGGCAAAATCAGAGACTGAATGCACATCATCTAGATTCTTATCCAGTACTTCAATCACAAGCCTACATTTTTTTGATGGCACATAATTCAGGAAAAGAATCTGTTTCTATCACCATTATCCTGTCTTTTAGAGAATCTGACAATGATAGGCCAGACTCCTCTGAAAATGTGAGATGGACTTGGCTAGCTGGTGCCTGGTGACTTCTCAGATCATTATTTTTAAAGAATGAAAATCATAATCTAAATCTTTAAAAACCTGTAAGATAATTAGCTCTATCTAAAATGTATATGTGAAAGAAGCACAGCAGATTGCTTTCTCAGGTGCTACACAAAATATATCGATCAATAGATTCCTCTCTAGTAATAGCCACTTTGTTTATTACTTCAGTTTTCTTTCTGCTACAGTGGTTCTTATAATAAGGTCCCCTATTGATTTTTGAAACATGAAAAAAATCTAACTTTGTTTTGTCCAGCTGTTTGGACAAATTAACAATGCCAGCTCTGATTTTAGTTAATATAGAAGCTAAGGCTGAACTTCATGTTCAGAAATCATTTGTATGTAAGAAGCTGTGCTCTTGATCCCATGCCAGCTTAGGGGAAAAGGCAAGAGCTAAACAAAGGTGGCATCCTGTGGCCTTGAATCAACTGTCTTTACCAAAGTCTACTCATACTTATTTATTTATTTATTTTATTTTACCTGCTTATTATATAGGCTTTGTGTTAAGCTCTACAGCTGCAGGGGATATGCAGACAGCAACTTGATCAGGAAATTCTGTAGCCTGAAAGACTTTATATTTGGCATAAGAAGCAGAGTTATGATGCTAAGGGACTTGATTTGCCCCGCCCAGATATTTTGTACACTCTTCAACAACTAACGCTTTAGCAGTTACTGCAAAAAAGCAGAGAAACTAGAGAAAACAAATAAAGTAATAAATGTCTAGGCTCCAAGGCTGCCACCCACAGGAAAAACTAATGAATCTTCAGAGTAAAGGGGGAAAAGTGTTGGTGGAAGTTAAGCAAGGGTGAGGTCAAATGAGCACTGCTTCAAACCTAGGTGAAGCACCTGCTCCAAGATAAATATGAAGAATCCAGTCTTGAAAGAATCCAAGAGAAAGGCAAAGAGGAAAGGGTAACTTAGGATGACACTGGAAGAAGGAGAGCCCATATTTGCCCTGAAACAAATCCATTTTCAGTCAAATGTTAATAATTCAGTCACCAAACACAGGGCTTTCAAGTACAAGCCTGGGTATGCACATGAGGGCCAAAGCCATCAGTAGGTGATTTCAGTCTCTGCAGAGCCAGAGAGCAAGAAACCAACCCACCATGAAGTCTTTTACTTTCAGGACTACTGGGCTTCCGTGCTTGGAAGGAAATAGTGGTTTGGCAGCAGAGCTCATGAGTTGTTCTGTTTCTCCCCCATGCTTCTGTCCCCATCCATGCACCCTTTTCAACACAAAGGATCACAACCCAGCTCCAGTCATGCAAGGTCATTCCACTGCATGGACCCTGATCGCTCTTAGTCTTAACCTACATCTTAAGGTGTCGACCAAGTCAACTCATAGTTTACAGCAGAAAGAGAATATTTCATTGAAAGAGCTGCTCTGAGAAACATGGCTGCCTATTATTTTAATGTTAATTAAATGTTAATATCTCATACTGACTTCTCCTGTATTCAAAAATATGCTAAAATATAAAACTCACCCTTGCAGGACTAGACCACAGGAATGACAGACAAGGCTACAAAGACGCTGTATCAGGAGTTAGACATTAAAACTAACTGTTCATATGAGCTTCTGAAATCTCAGAAGAGATGAACAACAGCTGTATGTTAATGCTCATTACTGGGAACAAACATTTTTGAGTAAAAGGATGTTGGGGAGGGACTCTTCATTAGGGACTGTAGAGATAGGACAATGGGTAACGGGTTCAAACTTAAACAGGGGAAGTTTAGATTGGATATAAGGAAGAAATTCTTTACTGTGAGGGTGGTGAGGCACTGGAATGGGTTGCCCAGGGAAGCAGTGAATGCTCCATCCGTGGTGGTGTTCAAGGCCAGGTTGGACAGAGCCTTGGGTGACATGGTTTAGTGTGAGGTGCCCCTGCCCATGTCAGACGGGTTAGAACTAGATGATCTTAATGTCCTTTCCAACCCTAACTATTCTATGATTCTATAACTTCTGTGTGTTCTACCCTAGGAATAACTGGGTGCTGAAACTTTAAGCTATTCCAAGGGAGGAATTCTGTTAAATGCCTTTTTACGTTCTGTGTATAAAATCAAAGGAATTATTTATGGGGTGAGACCAATGACCCATCCTGCAGTCCATCTCTAATAGTGCTAATAGAAAATACTTTTTGTGGAGAACACATGCATGGGGTGGCTTGTACACCATTTTCTGCACTGTTTGCCCCAAGAGGTAAAGGATGTCTTGAATCTTCAGCACTATTCCACTTTAAGCAAGCCTTGCAGGAAGGAGCTGGACCCTCGCTCACCACTAGACTTGAGGACCTCTTTCACAGCCTTCACCCTGAAAGCCAACATTTCTGGTGCATGTTATAATACCTAGCCCATCCCCACCTAACCCATGCCATGGAAACTTTCTTACAAGCTTGCACTCCGCTCCGTTTTCAGACACGGGGAAGTAGGATGTGTTACAGCCAGCAGAGAGTGAGGAGACCCAGTGACTCAGCTTAATTCTGAGCTGATTCCTGTGATTCACCAGGGGCTTCTGCTGAAAAATGCTTCATGACACAGAAGTGTTCACAGAGTGTTTTCTGTGTCCCTCTCTGCACGCACACATCAACTGCACCACATTACAGCTCTTTGGTCCAAGCATCCCCAAGGAACAACATTGCCACCCTGAAAAGTGATTCCTAGGCTTACCTCCATGAGCTTTTAGACCATAAAAAAAAAAATCTCTGATAACTTTTATTGTGAAAATTTATCAAGTGGTTTGAAAACAAAAAAAAAGTTGTGTCCACATAATCCCATTTATCCATGTGCTCTTTGGCATCTTTCAAAATCCTGACAGGTTAGTAGGGCAGGATTCCTTTCACAGAGACCTGCTGACTCGCAAGCCACTATGATTTATCCAAATGCTCAGCAATTTTAATATAGCTTCTATCATCTTGCCAGGGATGGAAGTCAGACTAAAGGCTCTGTAATCTGCATGGCTGTTTTCAGAAGCTTTTCTTAGATATGCTAGTCTTCTGGCAGTGGGGGGTGATAGGGAGCAGGAGGTATTTCAGGTATGGGTTTCAGGCATAATCCAGAGGTTCTGCAATTTCTCATCTAAACCTTCTCATGGTTTCCTATTGGCCGTTAGATCTATTTGGTACAATACTTTCTCTGCATTTATCTCAGGTTCTTCAAGGGCTTCTGGTCTATTTGCCACAAAGAATTTACAGGGTGTAGGAATCTCCCCCACATCTTGTGCATGCACTAAAAATGAAAGAAGTATTTCACTGGACTTATCCACTATGGTTTCATCATTCCTGAGTTCCTGGTTTACACCTCTTTCATCAAATGGTCCCACCAATTCCCTAGGTGTTTCATTCTGGTGTATTTTAATAACTTTTCATTATCACTTTGAGCATCCTTTGCAAGATGATTTCAAATTCTTTTTTAGCTTCTTTAATTTCCTGCTTCTATTTGACTTGCTATGTATTATAGATTTTTCTGTTCTCCTCATTTGAGAAAGTTTTCTAGTTTTTTAAATGCTGACATCTTCTGTGTCATAATCTCTTTAACTTTTTATTGAGCAGTGCAGGTTTTTTTCTGGACAGTTTGCTTAGTTTCTTTTTTTGTGTGTTTTTTTTTGTTTGTTTGTTTGTTTGTTTGTTCCTTTGTTTAGTTTTACCTAGTCTTCTAATACAGTTTTGTTTGTTTCTTTTTTTCTACCTCTAGTTTTCTTCTTTTTTGTGTTTATCCCTTCAGGTATTTGCTTTGCTTGTTTTTGCTAACTTTCTTATTTTTACATGTTTCTTTCTTACAATTGCATATCTGCAAGCTGGTTTTATTTAACTATTCTTTCTCACTCCAATGGTAAACCTAGTTTAACTGTATCTGATATTATAGAGTTATTTTCCTAGTAAAAACCCTTGGACTAGACCTTGTGAAAGGTTAAGACCAAATCCAGAATTTCTTCAAAGCTTTGGCCTCCCTCTGCACACACAGATAAGTTGCCACTGTAGGTGTTCCAACTTGCCTTCCTTATTTATAGATAATATGTTTTTTATCTCTTTACTGGTCTTTTAACAGGCTTACTGAAAACTAACTATGTCTGCTTTACAAGTTGCATCTTTGCCCCCACTGACTTTTCCTTGTTTTTAGCACCCTACATTCTTTATAACTAGGGTACATAAAGATTTCACTGAATGAGAATTATGGGGCACAAAGCAAGAGTGGTCCTTACATAGCTCAGGCATCCAGTCAAGGGAAACCAAAGTACCATCTGGATAAAACAAAATATTCTACATCACATGAAATGTATGGTCCACCTTGAAAATTCACAAGCAGTTCAGATGCTTAAAAATCTTCACACTAACATGTGAATGATTACGAATAACCAGGAAATTCAACCAGAGTTGAATTTATAATGGTGATTATGCACATAAATAATTCATACAATTCTAGTGTTAATGCATGCTTGACTTAATGGTAGCATATCTGGTAGTCTCTGTTAGAGTACCACATATTGTTTGTATTGCTTTCTTTTTATAATGGAAAAATAGGTGGAAAGGGGAATAGCCTGCAACATAACAGTATTTACATGTTTCCCTAATACATCAATTCCTGTCATCTGTATAGGTGTCACGTAGGTGTATCTGATATTGTTCAGCTGTATGTATTAGAATAATGTCTTTGCTAGGATTTAATCTTTTAGCTGTAAGGATGTTTACCACACAAAAGAGGAGTGTAACAGAAAAAGAGAGACAGAAAACTCTAAAAAAGAGTTTCTTTATTAAAAGAAAGATGACATCAAAGGCAGAAAATTAATCAAAAACATTGTTAAGTAAAAAAAGTGTAACTTTGTGGAAAGAGGATGATATTTTTATATGACACAGCTCAGAAAACATGTTCCCACCTGGCTTGAAAGTTCATATTGTTTTGGTCCAGTTGAGTACTATAGAGGATTAGGAAAAATATGCAATTTTAAAAGATTGAAATCAGATATAAGACTATTCCTCACAAAAGCACATCTATGTAGTTTTTATTACTTTCTTTTGTTTCAATGGAAAAATACTGGGAATAAAATTCTTCTCATTTTACCATAATCATTATTCCAAACAACAAAAAAGAAGATTACAATAATAAACTATTGCCCATATATCTGGTGTACCTTATATCTGCTAAAAAAAATCCTGTTTTTATAAGGGAGGGGGATCCCATGATCTTGCTCTCAAAGGTCAGTCCTTGCAAAACTTAGGATATGTGATGTAACTCCAGTCTAAATGAAAGCACAAATACAGGCTAGGAAGAAACTGGATCGAGAGCAGCCTTGAGGAGGCAGACTCGGGGGTGTTGGTTGACAAAAAGCTCACCTTAAGGGGGCCTACAAGAAATCAACCTGGTCTAGTGGAAGGTGTTTCTGCCCATGGCAGGGAGGTTGGAACTAGATGATCTTTAAAGTCTCTTCCAACACAAACCATTCTATGATCCTATGAAAGAGAAGGGCTACAGAGCCATGTGTCTGCAACTTCCTCACAGAAAAAAGGGGACATGTATTGGAGAAGTCAGAGTGGATTAGGCTGAAGTGAAACAACAGCCAAAATTGAAGTTTTGTCCCCCTTACCACCTAACTTCACATCTGACTTCCTCAGAGAAGAAGTCCCACTGATGTCAGCTTGATGAGCCAAATTAGTGTTTGCTTTGGTGTTTCTAAAGGACAATGGAGGCTTTCAGATAACTCCCTGAAACAGCCTGTGTAATCCAGTCATTCAAAGTGGCTTCATACATATCACAATCATAAATAAAACATGGCTTAAATGAAATTTCACTTGACTCCTACTATTTGAATTTACCAAAGAGTAGAAGCACACAGATGGTGAGTTATGGTGAGTTACCATGTCTCAAATGAAGATAAATCACTTCTCAGAATATGCTAACTCAAAAATTGGAATAGCATGAGATTACTGAGAGTCTACGATGTAAGATCACTATGCCATCAAATGGTAGAATATCAGTCAGTTCCGTAACAGAAGCCAAATGTCTGCTCTAATATGGCATGGTACATGATTCCTGAAAGGCAATGGATATTAGTTTTGCAACACTTAGCTACTGCTGCTCAAGAGCTAGAATGCTCAGTTTAAACTTTGTGAGACTGAGCTCACATCCATCTACATCCTGCAAACAGATTTAATTTACGTAACTTTGCTAATGCTGTAGAAGGTGGTGGTAGAGCAAAGAACTAAATCCTGATTAGTGAAAGCAGCAGGCATGCTGGTGCTGGATCATCAGTCCACCCACTATTGATATTCTTTAATGCCACCACTGTTCACACTGTGATGTGCTGTGCAACGCTGATAGCTCCCTTGGTAAAATGGAAACCGTGCAGGTGCTCGTCAGTGTAAGAAAGGACGGTAGAAGCATGCTTGTAAAATATGATCAAATTCTGTAATTTGGAAATAGGAGACTTATTGTTTCTGAATTTAGCTGAGGAGAAATCAAAGCTTACAGTTGAGGATGGCTTTTCTTGTCATGTTTGTAATCTCTTTTATGTGGTTCTTTTTCTGCTGCTGTGGTTGCTTAATTCCTCAGCAAATATGGATCCAACAAGAGGTTCCATTGTGGGATAAAACATATCTTGTCCCTCATCTCCTCTTCTTGAGCCAAATCTCTAATAAGAATGTTAGTAGTCGGGATGTTTTATAGAAGTGTGTGCATTGAAAATAGTCTCAAATATCCTGGTGCCTAAAGCTTTCTATAATCTATTCCCCAATGTTTCCAAAGTTCCTCCTTATGCCTTATGTGTTCAGATTTATGTAACTTACCTTCCTTCAGAAACAAACATACTAGTCTATTTTCTCCAGACTTTATACTAGTTTAGAAAATTAGCAACTTGCATCTATTAGAAATGTATTTTAATAGAAAGGAGTTTATCTTAAGGACAAATAGTATGCTGGTAATCTGAGAACCAGAGTATTTCTGCATATTCTTACAACAGACTTGGCATGTACAGAAACCAGAAGCATCTTTACAAGTTTTTTTCACAACCTTCAGAGATCATTCCACGTGGGAGAGACTAGTTAGGAACTTCTGCAGAGTTCCCAAAGCTCATTCTCTCTTTAGCTCAGTTTCAGACCTGAGTAAGGTTAGTGGTAATGCTGTTATCCTTTATAGAGGTCAAAACTTAGTTGAGTAATTTAGCAGTTCAAAAGTCTGACTGGCTTTCAGATACTACTGATCTGGTCCTAATGCTGAACACTGGAAAACTGTACAAAATATTATCAATCTCCTGAAGTAGCTCAGGAAAAAATTAAACTGCAGTTAAGAAAAATGTATTTTCAAGTATCAACAGGACTGTCATTCTTACTTCATAGTATTACTATTACTGACAAAATTTCACCACTTACTACTTTTGTGTTTAGTTCATTTAGTTTTAATGACCACGAGGTCTTAAGTAAACTGAAAAATAATGGTGCTTGCTAAGACTACAGCAAAAAATGCCCAGTACAGTCTTTACGGAAAATTTGTGTCTTTCATGGCCTCTCTTCAAGACAGAATCAATTTTCCTTTTCTCTGCCTCCTGCCAATCAGCCATTTTTGTACAACTCCCTTAAGTAATACCAAGCTATTTGGTATTGAGGTTTCCCTCAGTCAGCAGTTCTGACTTACTAATCGAGTCAACTTTCTTGTTTTTGGGTATGTTTAGCTCCTGTGTTTCAATTATTCCCTCATCATTTTACTTTCTGTCTACTCCTCTGCCATGCCTTTGATAAAGTAAAGAGCTTTGTGAGACTGGAAAGCCACTGAATCATCTTGCGCAGTAACGATGGATCTGGATACCTGCCACCAGGGCAAAATGTCACTAGATTTAAATTGAGAGAGATATATTTAAGAGAGAGAATACTTTTAATTAAGAGACTGTACTTAAACTAAAAGGCTTTATATATGTTTACAACTTCCTGGCATTGCTGCAGAAGGAGAGACATTTGTGAACCTGAACAGTTAAAATAAATGTGTTCTCTCCCTTCCCTCTCCACCTCCCTTTTTATTTTCTTCAGAAGTGTGTGACAGAGAAAACTGCTGCCCTAGCTGGAGACCAAAGACGAAGAAGTGATAGAAACAGATACATTAGTCTGGTGGTAGACTAAAGCATTATCAAGATTCTGCGCGCTCTATGAATTCAATGAAATAATTGCTCCTCCATGTCTGAGAAGACAAAATGCACTGAACACAATCAGGTTGTATAGTAATGCACATCAAAAAAAAGCAGATTGATCATAAATCACACCTTGAAATAATGGCGCCTCAATCAGTATTCAAGGTACCATACAATTTCCTTTGTCTCAGTGTAAGTAAAAACTGTGAATAGAACATTTAAAGAAAGTCACAATACAGTGAGTGCAAGAAAAACACTCTGAGCTTGTTAGAAACCAGACTCTTCTCCCTTGAAATAGTTTAGAAATGTTAAATGCCACTAGTATGTACTTTGTCTCATATTTTTGGCTGTTGATTTTGAAAAAAGAAATCCAGGATTGGGAAAATAAGAACCACAGTATAGAGCTGAATTTTACATTCTACAAATATCATATGAAGATGAAATATTCTGTTTTCTGTCGTTTTCTTTAAATATGTCTGACAGAACAAGGATTGACTGCAATAAGAGAAGATGTTGTGAAGATGTTTTTCACATATTTTGAGCTGCTGGAGATCTTCCAAAGCTTGCTTATGTTACAGAAAACATGAAATACATGACTTTTCTTCTGAAATTGTCTACAGTTTTCACCTGTTCAACACCTGGTACATTTTCTGTTGGCCCAGATCTCCAAAGTTGCAGCAGCTTGCACCACCAAAGGTTGTGCTGCCTTGCAAAACATAATATTAGTAAATGTCTGTTTGCTTTCTTTGCTTCAATGATAGATGGGGTTTGACTACCATCAGCTGTCTTCAGAACTAACCAAAAGTGTTCTTATCAGAGCCTCTTTTTCACTAATTGATGCTATTTTTGTGTCTCATACCTCCAGTTTCATGACTTCTCATCTGCAAATGAACTGATTTACAGTACTTCACATCCTCCTGTTTTCAGTCTTTTTTATTTTTAGATTTGCTATGGGGCAGTCCTAAATACTTAGTACTTGGTAGACTTACTATGATCAAACATTAAAAAGTTGCTCCTTCTTATGTCTTGAGGTTAAAAATCATGTATGTTAAGTGTAATGCATACTCTCTGTCATTCAGTTCTGAGTTTTTAAAGTTCTTTTGCAAATTTACAGTTTTAGTAAGAACTGTTTGCTACTCAGACTTGAAAAGCTGACATTATCATGCTGTTAAATACCTCTAAAGGACACCTAATATCAAGAAAATACACAATCAGTTTGTAATGTCTGCTGCAAAACTAATTCTGGTTTTGTCCAATAATATTCCTATGTGCTCACTTATGTGTAGGCAAATGGCAACTGAATACACTTTCAGTTATATAGACGAAGCTCTTCATGATAACACGTTTGTTCTTATGCTGGAAAGAATAGCTAGGACTGCCAATAAGATTTGCTCAAATATATACCAAATGCTAACTTTAAGCAAGTGTTTATACAAGTTTATATCTAGGTTAGAAAATTCACAAGCAATTAAATCTTCCATCTTTACAATCTGTCCCACAAATGTTCAAATTATCAAAAGTTTCTTCTTCATCCACCCAATTAAGAAAGCAACTAATCTTCATTTTTGACCCTGGAATATTGCCATAACTTGGTCATTTCTCCACTCCAAGAAATTTATTTTAAGCAGAAATGTCTTAGTCTTACAGTTTTGCATGTTGTTGCTCTTCTTCCCCTGGGTCAAGTGAGCTTATTAAAATCTCAGTTTTGTTTTGCATTTGTCCTGGTTTTGGCTGGGATAGACAGTGGTATTTTTTCCAAAAAGCAGCCCATAAGTATTTTAAGAACCTGTTAAAAAAGCATGCTATAAAGAGGTAATGGTTGCAGCTTAGAAACTTTAGTGGCTCTATCACCATCCCAACCTCCCTTACTCCATTTATTTTGAAATCTGCACCCCACTTGTGTGACAGAAATAGTCATGAGTTACTAGCCTTGAATTGCATGTGCACCTTCCCCCGCAGTGTCCATGAAAGTCTTATTTCTCAGTGTTTGGTTGATGAGGAAATTTGCAAGCCTCTCACAGGTATCCAAATCAAGAGAACAGGCTTCCTGGAGAAATGGTTGATGCCCCAAGCCTGTCATTGTTTAAGAGGCATTTAGAGAGTGCCCTTAATAACATGCTTTACTTCTGGTTAACCCTGAACTGGTCAGTCAGATGGTCTATATGATCACTGTAGTAATTTCAAACTGAAAGAGTCTAGTCTAAGAGTGTGAGCCTTTTCCAGAGGCCATAATGTTTCTGGTTTCCTTGCTCCCTGCAGGATTCAACACCTGTCTTTTCTTCCCTCTTTCAAAAGTGTCCCCTGAATTTCCTTGTATGCACTGTTAAGTATCCATTGTGCATTCAGTCCCTTCAGGAAACTGACTGATGCTTTTTTAACGTATGGAGATAAAGTCTTGCTATACTCAGACGCAGCTTTGCTGACTTGAGAGGTTTCAGGTTCTGTAACACATGGGCTCCTTCTGGTACTCCTTTGCCTCACTGTCTGTCTCATTCCAAACCTTTCTTCAGTAGAAAATTTTGATATCACATTTTACATAGTTTTCCCTTCTTAATTATAAATCAATGTAATTATAACAGAACTTTTTCTGTGTTCTATGGCTTGCTGGTGTAAATCAAGACAATGTCACTGATCTGAGAAAAACACCAGCAGAGTGAAAAAAAACCACTTCAGTCTTTACTTCCAAATATCAGTTCTGGGTGTTTTTTGTTTGAAAGGTAGTCTACACAAATGAGGATTGTGGAGCAGGTAAAGTACACGCCAATAGCTATATTTCACAACACTGCAGTTCATTAGACAATACTAAAACCTCTTTAGAGACAGGAATTTCTTGTTCAGAGTAGCTTAGCTGTGTTATGTGTTTGACTTTACTGAATAGTGTTATATTCCTATATATTCAATCCTGCTACAGATGTTTGACTGGGGTAAATCAGCATAATATTATTGACTCCAAGTGAGCTCATTCAAATCTCAGGATTAGTTTGCATTTTTTGCCAAAGAGAAACAGCGATTATTTTAAGAACTTGTTTATAAAAGAAATTATACAGGGGTAATGGCTACAGATGGGAAACTGTGCTCTTTAGAGAGATACACCATGCTAATTTTTAAAACATGCTACTTTCGTTTCTAATTTCCAAGGCAGTATACATTTTTATCTCTCTGTTGTGTACATTTACTTCTAAGAACAGGTTTCAAGGGAATCTTTAGTAAGGAGACCAGAGACAAAATAGTGACTGCCACTGCATTCAAATCAATTGCAAGCAGAGTCCAAGCAGCTTTGAAAGGAAAACAACAGTTCCTGTAGTCTGTTGCCTCTTCTGACTTCTGGTCAGCCCTCTATCTACTTTGTACCAGCATTTGATCAACTGGAAGACTGTCATATGTCATTTCTTCCCCTCTTCCCATACACACACATGTTCTGCCTTCATCTTTAGGGAGTAAACAAATATAATTATTTCAAGTTTCCAATATAATTATGGGCAAAATGATGAGATAATCAAGACTGAAAAACTAATTTAAATATACTGCTGACACCTTTTCCATTGTTTTCCCCTTTTCTTCATAATTAACTTTCTGAGTTATTTGCAGAGCTGGTCATCATCCTACTAACCATTTGTGCATTTTCCTAATGATGGCTTCATCTGTCCCACCTTCCTCCAGGCTGCAGGTGTTGAGAATATCTTGAACATCAAAAGGCATGTTATAGTCAGGATTTTTGGCATCCATTGTTTTCCTTTTGTTAGCTAAGTGAGGCAAAGAGATTGGTTTGACACAATTTGCCCCTGAGAAAGCCACATTGGCTGCTTCTCATCATCCTGTTATTTTCTTGGTGCTCATAGATGTATTGATTAGTAATTTCCTCTCCAGTGATACATTTTAAATTTACGCTGACCAGTCTTTATTTTCTTTTCTCTGCTTTACGATGTTAAAGAGAATTACTTATTTTTATTTTCTCTGTTATTTTGCACAGTGAAGACCACCCCCATCTTTCATCAAATATTAAAATAATCTTTCAGAGGTTACTTGAGCTTTTTCTTCAAGCATTCTGTGAGTTTTACCAGGTCCTGCAGTACTTAATGTTCATAATCCTTGTTTTGCCCAATGTATTTTCTGGAGTCATAATCAATTATTGTAGGAACACATACACCCCCCACCAGATCTATCACTGAATTGTATTCACTGTCACAACTAAAAGACTATATTTTAAATCACAAATATTTGAAGGTTTTGCATCCCGTGTCTCTGTCCCTTGTAACCAACTTTTTTTTGGTTCCATTTCTAAATTTCTATGCTAGTGTTTTTTTTTTTTTTTTTACTTCAGGTAATCCCAATACTTCATTTGCATTTTCCAGTCTCAAAGCATGATGATATGTGTCAGATAGGCTAAAATTTCATCATCTCAGAATTTTCAAAATTATATAGAACTTTGTCCAAAATCATATGGTGCCTTGGGGACTTTACATTGCCATGAATCTTGCCAGCCATTTATTTATCCAAATAAATAATGTCTAAAATCTAAAATAAATCTACATTTTCCAGTAAGAATCAGGACAAACACTGGTATCAGTCACCACTCAGCTTATTCATAGAAATGCTGTTGATGTCTCTGGTGAAACTTCTCTAAGGAACAAGGTCTGACAAATTAATTAACACTTTCTTCCTCAGACCAATGGATTACTGAAGTTATGTGATGTTTGTACATAAGCAAAAAGGTGCAGTAAGAAGTTCTCCACAAAAACAGACAATTGATGAAGTTAGCAGTTCTGAGGATGAAAAAACACATTCAACCTTCACAAACACACTCAAAAGGTGAAAACATAGAGATATTCTGAAATTGCCGAAGTCTGTGCTCTGTTAAAAGTTCTTGTACAGAGTTTAATAACCATTTCGGTTTACAAACATTACATCTGGCTGGAATTGAAAGAGGTGATGGACAGCCTTCCTGTACACATAGATGACTGTTACGGATGAGGTTGGAGGAACATCTAGCTATCTTGGAAGGAAATTAAAACTAAATAAAACTAAAGTGACTGTCCCCTTATGCTGGAAGTTCTCATAGATGCTACCCATCAGTCTCCCGCAGAAGGAAGTTTACGAAGAAGCTCAGGGGTGTCTTTAGCAAAAAGAAGTCCCAACAGAAGAAAGAACAAAAGCTGAGATATGAATTCCTAGCTGTGGGACAACATTATTCAGAAGTATGGAACATGGAATAAAGAAAGCACTGAGTATATCTATCTTTGAAATGCAGGCTTTGGGACCCAACTTCTATTTTGTTAGTTTTGGTGCAGCATATTTGATCCCTAATTTACTCACAGAGATTACCCAGATTGTCATGTTGGCCTTACCCCTACATTGTGACACAATGACAAGGAGAGTATTTTAAGAGGCTTTTACAAGAATATTCACCAAATTGCTTTTGTGACACCTTTCCTATGGTATTTAGAAAAACAATGGAATTGCCTACCTGTCCTTACTTATTGAATCATTGCCAGTCTGTCTTTACATGATATACATCAGCCATTCAGTAAAGATGCATTGAACTATGATAATAAAGGCACAATTGTTATTGGACAGTGTTGATATCTCAGGTATTTTTATTTTCTCATGTTCATGAAAAAGGCATATAGGTACTTTCTCTGGCCATATATGCTCCCATTTAAATAGTCGAAATGCACAGACATGCTGAGTTACTTCTGAAAACTGCATAAACTTTTACTGAAGTATAAACTATCAGTAAATAGCATGATTCATAAATCACTTCCCCCCCTCCCCCCCCCCCAAATTACAGTATTCTATTTTCATCCTATATGCTCCTGAAAGCAGTATCAAGTCATAAACCTTGGAGCAGAGCAGCTGAGCAGCAATAAGTATTGCAAGCAGAGTGTCGAAAACCTGCTGAATTAAAGTGGAAAGACTCCAAACTAGAAAAATACTCTCTCCTCTTTTTGTAGACCAATCATGGTCCAATAACATGAAGGCTAAAATCTTCCTTAACATACTGAAGTTCTTTCTTTTTTTTCATTGCTCTTTCCTTCTTGATACTCCATCCATTCAAGCAACTGTCCCTGAAATCTGCAACAGAAACTTAGACAAAACAAGACTTAATAATTTTAGTATCAGAGCTCTCTCTAGTGGTGACTGTGAGACCTCATTATCTATTATTCATCCTGGCTAAATACAATCTGGAGTAAGTACTTTTCAAATGGGACACCAATAAATTCTTTTTGTTGTGACACCCATTAGAGAAATTTTAGGCAGATGAATGTGTGCTAGGATGTGAATACATGGGTGTGAAGAGAAGGACAGTGGATTCTTAGTTTAGTTGGGACCTTGGACATTGGCCAGATGAGGAAGGGATGTAATCATCCCACCACCAGCTTACTTACACTACTCAAAAGGGAGGACAGACAAGATCTAGTGAGGGGTTCAACATTTCTGCTCTCTATTCTGCTGAAGACTGCTGTTTCCAACAGTCACACTAACAGATGGGAAGGTCTGATGGGGCCTTAGCTGGCTCAGGGCTGACCATTTATTTTAAACTATTATATTAGTACTTTTAGTCTACCACTTCCCACTTTGCATTGAAAAGGCTGAAGGATCAACCAGCTTTCCTTCTGCTGTGTTTTGTTGGCTGTCACAGGAGGAGTGGATAGGGAGCTTGCAATATAAATTTCAGCATAAGTTTGGTCAAGCTTGGTTGGTTTGTCAGAACCCCCAACACAAGTAACTGAAGTTGTATAATTTTTTGTTTTCAGTCTGTTTCCAAATGACAAGAAGCTGCTTTGAGGCAAAAGAGAAGCTGCAAAATATGTCAGTTTGCGTAAAGCTGCACTAGAGTGCATTCTGCTTATGGAGAAGGCAAAGAAAGGCAGTATGATGGCTCCACTTGACAGCAAAATTTTGACCTCTCTTTTGCAGAGGAGAGGTTCTTCATGAGAGAGGATGAGCAGCCTTCTGTCCCTTTATCTAGTGTCAGTCAACATTTATGACCACCTCACTGAGTCTTTGAAAAACTCCCATGGAAGATGCAAAAATAAGCACTTTATGATTTACTTGGAGACTCAAGATGAAAAGGCACAACAGAGCATAATCGAAGAATCTGCAACTCACTTTAGCAATTCATTTGTGCATTACCATAGTGGCCACAAAAAAACAAGTCCTTACAAAACATTTCTGAAGGTATATCCCATGTACATTAATCTTGCAGCATAGAAGCTTCCATGGGTAAGAATACACTGGCATCAAGAAGGATTAAAGTCACACACAGTTAATACAAGAGTCAACTCAGTTTACCTTTCACAGTTAGAAGCATCATAAAATGGTTGTTAAATGAGATGGAAATATAGGAGCCTGCACATGAGTCCAGTGAAGTTGTTCCTTTGTATGAAAATGTATCAAACTTAACAGAAATTATTTACTGATTTTTTGAAAATGAGGTGGTTATAAAAAATCGAGTGCTCTCTGAATCCCAGGGAATGGACATTTAATTCCTAGAGTTAAGGAATAAAGTCTCAACTGCAACTGCATCATCTAGCTGAAGTTACTCAAACTTTATACAAACACCTGTGGTCCATAAGCCAGCAATATGCCTCTGCGGCAAGAAAGGCCAATAGCATCCTGCATTAAGAACAATGTTGCCAGGAGGTCAAAGAAGTGATCTTTCACCTCTATTCAGCACCAATGATGTCATACCTGGAGTCCTGTAACTAGTTCTGGGCTCTTTAATGCAAGAGAGAGGCAGACATAGTGGAGCGACTCCAGTAAATTGCCATGGAGATGATTAAGGAATTGGAACATCTTTCCTATGCGGAAATGCTGTAAGAGCTGGGGCTGTTCAGCCAGGAGAAGAGAAGGCTCAGAGGGATCTTATCAATGCATGTGAACACCCGAACAGAGAGTACATGGAAGACAGATCCAGGTTATTTTTCAGTGGTGCCCAGTGACAGGACCAGAGGCAATGGGCACAAACTAAAACACAGGAGGCTCCCTTTAAACATCAAGAAACACTTTTTCACTGAGAGGTTGACCAAGCACTGACACAGATTGCCCAAGGTGGTTCTGGAGTCTCCCAGTTTGGAGATATTCAAAAGCCATCTGCACACAGCCCTGGGCAACCTGCTCTAGCTGACCTTGCTTGAGCAAGGTGGTTGAAGAAGCTGACCTTTAGAGGTCCCTTGCAACCATAGCCATTATGTGATTCCGTGATTCTGATTGTGAAAGACAGCCATCAATTTGGAAGCACAGTTAAGAGGCATGCATACGTCTTACATAAAATTAGTTTGATGATCAGTGTATATACAGTTCCTCAGACAGTAATATGGGCATGAATTCTAAAAGCTTGTTCTCTACCTCTACTGACTCAAAAAAAGACTGAAATAATCAACATGATCAGAATTTGCAGTTAAGATTATATCAATAAATTCAGATTACCAAATATGATATCATTGAATCAGAACCCATCTTTCATTGACCAGATATGTGGAGCTCTTGGCATGTTTCTAACCACAGCAATATTCTGACCTAGTTGGAAAACATGTAAAGGATGAAAGCAGATGTCCTTCCTGTAAATATCCTTTGGAAAGAACAATTCTTGTTTTGAAACTTTCACAAAAAGTTGACACAATGGAAGCACCTCAATCTCATAGTACCTAGGAACAGTGAGTGCTTCATGCTTTGTCTTTTAATCCCACTGCTGATGGGTTCTATTGTAAATAGCAGTCCTATAATCTAATACAGCATCACGGACTCTTTCCACAAACCTAACATCAAAGGTATGGCAAAATAAAAATATAAAAGGCCTGCTTCAACTGGTTATTCTGTAGCTCAAGAGAGCTTATTGACCAATATAATTTCGTACTGATGGCATGAAACAGTTGATACACCAACACAGATATCCATACACAAAAGATAAACAGATATCATAGTAGAACATGTCCTCTCAAAAATAAGAAGTATTATTTTCTGCTCAGTTTAATGGGATTTACCTTCAAAAGCTGAGGTTTAATTTCTTTTTTCCTTTTGTTTTTCTTTTTCATTTTCTTTTCTTTTTCATTTTCTTTTTTTCTCCCTCCTCTTTTTTTTTTTTTCTGACAGTAGCGGCCTGGCATAGGTTAGAACATAGCCATAGTCTCTTGTTGCACTACCAAGTGACCTGGCTAGTAACTCCAATCTTTTATATCTTCTTCATAGTTTGTCTAATAGAAATGGGGAACAGTACATAGTTTGTTAAAGCATTTGAATGAATGCCTGTTTTACCATAAGAGGCATTCCTTACACCAGAAGTAATCTGCTTCATTGGGTTTAAAAGTTCTTGCCAGGCAGACCAGGAGAGAAGTTACTTTTTGGCTGCTGCACCTTCTAGCACCTTCTCCTGGACTGAAATGTTTCTGGTGAGCTGCACACTGTTGCAGGATTGAGCTAGTTGAGCTGTTAGTCTGTGATATCAATCAGCAAGGCGGTATCACACCTTAAACTCATGAATCTCATGTAAGAAGGGAAAGTCTAATGTATGAACATACCCAGTCTACAGGCATGATACAGTTACGTGGACAAAGGCTGATATACCTTCTTCCCAGCAGAGGATAGAATTTCCCTATCCACTGGACTATATATGGGGACAAGAGCTTCCTCCCTAAGACAAGAACAGTTCTTCAACCTCATTGAGGGTTTTCACCATCATCCATCCAATGTCCTTAGATCTAGCAAGCTGTTTCTTTTATCCTCCTGGTTTTGGTCTACTTATCTAAAACCTTCTTATGGGATAGGGATTGGGTCTGCACAGTTTTTCCCTGCTTCAGCTTTTGCCCCATCCTGTTCAGGATATTGATGGCAATGCCATAAATGACAAAACTGTATAATCTCTTCTCTTGCAGTTTTTCAATAGGCACTTGCTAGCACTGGGGACTGGTCTTAGGTGGAAGTATGTTGTCTTATGCATTTCTGAATATTACAGACTTTAGACTCCCCAAATGAAAGCTTTGCTGCATGTGAGTAATCCATACTGTATACATTCATGTCCTAAAGGCCTTAAGAGGTAGGAGCTAACACTTCTCCTTTCTTCTCCCAGTATGCCAGGCAGTTTTCTTGGTCTCTTTGAGGAGTTTATGCAGCTGGTTAATATGATTGATGGGGAAGGAGGATGGATTTTGGCTATCAGGTCACGTCTACGAATGTTCTTCTGGCCAATACTTCTATATAGAAACATCCATTAATATTGTTTGTTACAGAATATACACTATGGAACAGAATGGTTTCCCTTCAAAAATTTAAAGCATCAAAGAAACCCAAATGCCATTGCTGAATTACAGTTTCTGGCAACAGTACTAAGCATTTTATTGCAAACTGTATTCTCTCTATTATATCTATGGCCATGGAACAGGCTTTTAATGCTGGCTTCAGCTGCCATCAGCTGAAAAGTTATAAAGATCTTTCCATCTATTCTTTTTTCAGATCAGTGTGAGGTGGCCACTCAGCAATAAACTGAGTCTGAAAATAAATCTTATTTCTTCCTTTTTAAAGATCCCTTCCAACTCTTCTTAAGCAATGACACCAACTATTTTAATCTTGCCATTCTAAATAATTTGATTCATACAGGTAATGGCTAATCTCTAGAAATTTAACAGCACTTGGATCTTAATTATCAAGAAAACCATTGTATGAATGAGATTGGAATAAGCTAAAGAGGAATTATCTACTATGCTTGACATGGTATGTAAGCCAAAAAGTTGACCCAATGGGAGCTTGCTTTGCATACAATGAGGAATGTAATAAGCATTCTTAACTCCTTTAAAAATCAGATCTCAAAATTTAAAAATCAGATCAGATTTAAAAATGCTTTGGAAAATATACCCATACATTATTACAATTTATTTTGTTACTTAATACATCAGAATTTCTATTACACTTTTTGTTAGCATAGCTGTCTGCACAAATCCCTAAACATAACTTCTGTTTCATTGTGTTTTCTCTTTAACTTTTGCTATTATGTTTTTTGCTTTGTGAATGCATTGCTTAATTATTCCATCCTCATACAGCTTCTTCACAGCATGTTTAAAAAAAATCCAAAACCAAAACAGCCTCTCTCTACCAGTCCCGAATTCTTAATATCCTTATTTTTTTTGTTAGTTTCTTCTGCACTGCCATTTCCTATTTTATCTTTGCCATGAGAATATATTGTGTTTTACTCAATACAAGCAACATATGTTTATCTGATCCTTTGCGAATCCACTGGCTGCAAGCATGGCGGATCACACTTTTGCAGCTGCAGACCAGGAAGCTTGATATCTCTGTGACATCAAAATAAACAGAAAACATGACATGTAATTTATACAAATTTATGCTACTTGAATATATATCCATTTTTATTATCACACATAAATGCTAATTAAAGACTCAGTCCTGCCCTGCATTGAGTCCCAAAGCTTACAAAGCATTTCAATAATCCTGATAGCTGCCAGGCGACTAATCATATGACAACACTGTGCTCATAGAATCATAGAATAGTTAGGGTTGGAAAGGACCTTAAGATCATCCCCTCTTCCATGGGCAGGAACACCTCACACTAAACCATGCCACCCAAGGCCCTGTCCAACCTGGCCTTGAACACCACCAAGGATGGAGCATCCACAGCTTCCTTGGGCAACCCATTCTAGTGCCTCACCACCCCCACAGCAAATAACTTCCTCCTTATATCTAACCTGAACTTCCCCTGTTTAAGTTTAAACCCATTATTCCTTGTCTTATCGCTGCAGTCTCTGATGAATAGTCCCTCTCCAACATTCTCATAGCTCCCCTTCAGATGCTGGAAGGCTGCTATGAGGTCTCCATGCAGCCTTCTCTTCTCCCAGCTGAACAGCCCTAACTTTCTCAGCCTGTCTTCATACAGGAGGTGATCGAGCCCTCATCCTCCTTGTGGCCTTGTCATCCTCAGACACAGTTAAAACTTTGCTATTGAAACTAGTTTTCAGCTTTGACAGAAACATCCATCTCTGTTTCCTTAAGTATCATTGTATTTATTGTAACAGGACCTGAAGGTCCAATAGATAGTCCTGTTATTCAGAGTCCAGTGCAAAATACCATAATGTAAATCTATGTTCCACAGGGTGAAGAGTTTTGACAGGAAGAGCAGGAGGGAATGAAGTAGCTTAAATAGGTGGTATGACATGCAAAATCACAGACTTGAGCAGGAGAGGGAAGCTTATAGTTGTTCATCCTAACAACCAACCTTTTTTTATTCTCTCCAAACAGGAGTTTTGCTGTGGCTGTCTTGCACATGATACAAAAATTAGATAAAAACCAAAGTCAAGGCTTTCCTGAATTCACTAAAATCAGAAGAAAAATTCTCATTCATTTAACTGTAGTTGAAGTGTTTCCAAAATTTGTGCAGTATTTTTCACTATAAGACATAATTACAGTAAATCTTCGCAAAATAATAGTACATCGGTATGCAGTACAAAATAATGGAGAATAAAGGTAAGACCTGCATGGTTGTTATAATAAATGTTCATTAGTATATGGACATATAATAAGTGTTCATATATATGCAAAAATATATATGGGCTTAAGTTACCCATTTCTCTTTTATATAAGTGGTAGGGAGGGATCAACACGTTCTTTGAATTACAATACCAAGTGTGAAGAAAACACTGTTGAATACTTGCTTGGTTTCTGTATTGTTCATTTTGAAGTGCTCTGCCATTATTAGCTTGGTTAATATTCCCTAAAATATTGCACATCAAAATAAACTGAGATGATTATAACATTATATCATTATAAACAATGATTATTATATTAATTTAAGTGCATTAAAACCAATGCACTCCTATTAAAAAAAAACAAAGAGAGAAAGCATAATATAAAGTTGGACAAAATTTTGTAATAAATGAAAAATTATTATGAATTCATTTAGTTTGCCATGTTAAAATGTTGAACATGATAAACACATTTAGTCTTTAAGACAACATAATATGAAAATTCCATAATATTTGCTGCAAATTAGCTTTAAGTCTCTGTAAGCATGGTAGCAGTGTCTGACAGTTTGGCATGATGGTGGACAAGGGAGACAAATATACTCTGCCCTTCATGAGTTGATTTATACTATATAAGGATGTCTAAAGGAGGAATAGCATTACTTAAAGATGTTATGCAGAAAAGGGGGAAAAAAAGAAGGCAAATTAATGGGTAGCAGCATGGTGTCAATTTTCACTGGACTTTTATGGCAATGAAGAGATTCCTTTACTAGAAAAGTAAACACATTTCTTTGTCTGACTTACAGTGAGACAGCTATCAATATAACAGAGTCGCTTGGCATTTATCTAGGGAATAAAGCTGAAGCTAAAAAAAGAAACTACAAACATAGGATTTTTCATTTCTCATCACACTCATTAGATATTATTTTTCTTTAGACTAACTTTTTATTTGGAAACAACTGATCAAGCAACGAGGAGTTTCTACAGACCTTTGCAGTTAGCAACCACACTTTAGCAGCCCGATCTTGCCTGAACAAAACACTCTTATTTCTCTGAACACTTAATCCTTCAAGAAGAATTTCCAGCTCTTTCAGCTGGACCCTCTCATTTCTTCTGCACTGGGATGGGATGTTTCCTCCATACTTTGCTTCCCCCTTTTCTGTTTGTTGCTATTTGTTTACTGCTCTGCCACATAGAGCTCTTTGCCATATTTTGTGCCTTTGCTTTTTACTCTTGCTCAACTTTTAGCTTTTCCAAACACCCACCCTGTACTGCACTTTTTTCTGTCAACATTTCTTGAATCTAGGGGAGACAATTACACCTACATTTCTTTTCGCAGTTTAGGCATCTTGTAGTAACTTGTTTCTCATGCTACCCTTGATGAGTGCTGGCTTCCTTTTCCATAATCAGTTCTCTCCATAATTATTTCTCCTTAATCAGTTGTCTGATTACTATTCCCTTTCTACCAATCATGATTGTTCCCATCACCTGACATTGACAGCCCCACCTTGCTGATAGTAGGAGCTTCTACTCTCAATTTTTTTGACACCCACATACTGCTGCTAAAATCAGTATCAACCTGAGTAGCTAGCACAAAAAGCCAGTATAGATTTGAGCAGGTGGTGGGTGTCTGCCGGGCCACTTCCATTAAGAAAGGTCTCCCATGCCCTTCTGCTGTGTGCAAAGAGCTGCAAGAAGAAGGCAACAAAGGCAGATTCTTCTTCGGAGTGCACCTTTAAATACCTGATGTGGCAAAACTTTGGACCCACTGTTACTGATCACATTCTTTTGCATCCCTGACTTTTCTTCATATCAGTTCTATCTGTACTGTTTTACCAGCTTAAACGCATCAGATCTAACCAGGTATTGAGAAAGTAAAATTATGGGTATTTGTCCTTGCCAGCAAGTCCCAAGACTGATACCATTGTCCCACATCATCTCTGTAATTGATTTCTTTTTGCACATCTCTCTCACTAGATTGTAATGATCCAACACATGATGCAACCATGCTGGTAATAGTGCCTAGTGAGATGGTCTATCTTTGAAATTTCCTTTCTTGTTTTGCTGTCATCCTGAAATATCATGGGGATATAAATGCCTCACCCTTTGTACCTGGCTGGGGACTTGGGCCAGACAGGTGAAAACAGAAAAAGCTCTCAAAAAGTTGTACTTGGGAGGTTTGCGCTTAGATTGGGTTTAGCATTACACAATACTAGTGAGGAACCTATTCTCTCAGCCAAATAAACTTATCATCTTCCTGATGGTGTTCAACATATGCCCTGCATAAATTTCCAGATGATTCAATTCTCTTTCATATATTTGCCATCAGACACTGGAATATTTAGCAGATATTCCTTGAAAAAAAAAAACAAACAACACTAATTGCAGGCTCTCTAATCACTGTTTTAAACTGGATCTTGTTTTTGTGGGATTTTCAGCATAGATTTGACAAAAGATGGGCAAATATAAAACCAGAAATATAGAAACCACATGTTGTCCTGTACACCAATGTCCTGCAAAGCAGTTTTTTTTCTTAAAATCTTGCAGACCCCTCCCTTTTTTCACCCTTGAGATAAAGGTACATATGATGATGCAATCAGCAAGCTAAAAGCAAAGTTGTATCTCATGCACTAGCGAAGTGACTGGAGGTTTTCAGAAACCGAGTGGAGACCTAAAGAAGGAATGCTTAAAACAAACAGAACAGAGGAGTTCAGTTTTTTGACCAAACTACCCCAGCTGGGCTGTTCCCTGCTCAGCTGGGAAATCCTCTGAAGAATTCTTCAACTCAGCAACCTGCAACTGGCTAACCATGTCTTTCCCACTTCAGTTAATAAGAACCTAAAAATGTTACTATAGCCATTACCTGTACAGTCCAATTGAAAAATTATCAGGCAGACTAAGCTTGATTGTAAATTTTATATGCAATTTATAACATTATTCTGTGGCAGAAAATAACTTTTTTTGTGTGTGTGTATTACTATGTATACTGACAAAATACCTGTTAAGATTTTCAAAAACTGGTAATTCTAGATCTTTGACATGATCCCGTATGGCTCTTTATATATTGTTTTGCAGCTGTATTCTTTCTGCAGATGATAGGATACCCAGCTGGGTACCTTGTTAATTGAGAATAGGTGCTCAGAAGTTTAAGATGGAACTCTTTACCATGCTTCATTTTGTTTAAAAATTGTTGCTTGCTTCTGAGAATAGCCTCTGTCTGAAGTTTAATTTCCTTTAAGAATGTTCATGCTACAAGTGTGAAAACCTATATGGGAAAAAATGCTGAGTTGTTTTAAGAGCACCGACAATGTGGTGGTGGGTGGTATGTGCATACAAGCTGCAGCGATCTGCTGGGTTTCACAGGCCTGGGTTTTACAGGCAACCATTTCACTCTTGACACAAAACTTTCCCACTTTTTTTTTACCAACACCAGCAAAAAAAGGGGAACTATTTCTTTCACTCCCAGTTTTTCCTCATGGCGAAGGAATAATTTTTAAGCATTAAGTTGGAAATATATGGAACTCAGAGGGATAAGTAGAACCCATGGATAGAGAGAATTCAAATATTTTTATGCTCAGACATTTGGGCTACTTTTGCACTCTCCCTTCTCCATAATCCATAGATTTAGGCTTCTAAATCTTCACTTGAGGATTCCAGTAAAATAGGTAACCTAAGTTTAGAGATAACGATTCGCTTCTACTGACAGGCCTTTTTGGTGAAAACCTTTCAAAATCAGGCCAGATTTATTAAAGACCAAGATCTGAACTTGCAGGTTTTCAGTAGAATACAAAGGTAAAACTGACTCCCAAATCTCTTATGTGGATTAACAGCTAATACTTGCGAAGTAAGAAAACTGGAAAATATTATCATAGTACAAGAAATTAGCCGCACTTTTTTTTACCTATTATTATTAACAGGAGTTGTGCATCAAGTACCCTTCACATTGCATTGAACATGTAGCCCATTCAGTTCACCTGTCATTAGGATAAAAGGAGACTAGACAAAGTGAAGCATTGCAGCGTTGATGTAATTTGCCATAATGGAGTACTTCAAAAGATGTTCCAAATATTTTTAATCAATTAGTCATCTGTCCTTATTCAAACAGCAACCATCTAATCAAAGAAAAAATGTAAGCTATGAGCAAAAGCAGACAGAGAGTAAGGAGGTAAAGGTCATGCAACACGGATCACTGGTTGTTCAAATTATTTTCAGGTAGTTTGGCAGATCTCCACAGGCATGATTCAACTTTGTACTTTTTCAACCTTTTGTTACAGAGTGAAATACATTTTTGATTATAACAGAACAATTTCACAGCATGATCTAAACTTAAGTAAAAAAAAAAAGAAAAAATGTAAAATCCTTGAAATGGTTTGATTGTTCATTTTGCAGTGGAGATTACTCGAGTGCATAGCAATTTTCTTCCTCATTGTTTAAAAAAAAAGAAATCGGGATACAGTACTGAAAAAATATTAGATCTGGGATTAATTAGGCAAGGTAGGAACCTGCTTTCCTATTAAACTCTTTGCTTTCTAATAGTATCATTGTATTGGGTTTGCATGGCAAAGTTTTGGTAGGAGGGGGACTACACACGTAGATTCTGTGAAGCTAGAAGCTTCTCCTGTGTCTGACAGTCAGCACCATTTAAGTCAAAGACAAACCTGCTGCTGGCCAAGGCCAAGCCCATCAGTGACAGTCATAGCACCCCTGGGATAACATAGTTAAGAAGGGGAAAAGAAGCCTGCAGCCAAAGAAAGGAGTAACAATATGTGAAAACAACAACTATGCAGACACCAAGTTCAATGTAGAAGGAGAAGAGGAAGTACCCCAGGCACCAGAGAAGAGATTCTCCTGAAGCCCATGGTGCAGACCAGTGAGGCAGGCTGTGCCCCTGCAGCCGATGGAGGTCCATGGTGGAGCGGGGGGATACCTGAAGGAGGTTGTGACCCCATGTGACCTCATGCTGGAGCAGTCTGTTCCCGAAGGGCTGCACCCATGGAAGGGACCCAATCTGCAGAAGTTCATGGAGAACTGCAGACTGTGGGAAGGACTCACACTGGAGAACTTTGTGGAAAACTGTATCCTGTGGGACGGACCCCAGGCTGAAACAGGGGAAGAGTGTGAGGAGTCCTCATCCTGGGGAGAAAGGAGCAGCAAAGACAATGTGTGATGAACTGACCACAACCCCCATTCCGTGTTCCCTTGTGCCACTGGAGGGAAGGAGGTAGAGAAAATTTGGAGTAAAGTTAAGCCTAGGAAGAAGGGAGGGGTCAGAGGAAGGTACTTTAAGAATTCAGTTTATTTCTCATTATCCTACTCTAATTTAACTGGTAATAAACTAATTTCCCTGTCGATTTTGCCTATGACAGTAATAGGTGTGTGATCGAGCCCTGGCCTTGTCATGATTCATAACCCTTTTTTTACATTTTGCCTCCCCTATCTAGCTAAGGAGAGGTTAGTGTAGGAGTCCAGCCAAGGCCAACCGCCCACGATTGTTCTCTTTTGTTCACCCAACTACTTTTGTTGCTTTTGTTTGTCTTGCTTTTGCCATTTATACATCATATTCCACTGACACACATTGTATAACTTGTTCCCCATTGCAGAAGTTAGATTTGTAAAAGAAATATTAAAATCAAAGCCTTAAAGCCTTAATTTGAAAACTCTTCATTATTTTTTTCCTTTCTGCATTTTCTAGCATAATATGGCACTGTACCCTGATGGAGGATATGAAATCCAGCATACACAATAATGTAAAGTAGAAAAGCAACAAATTTGCCATAATAAAACAAGGAGAAGTAAATGCGTGCCCTACACAAATCTGACTCTACCAGGGGGAGATAAAAGTAATAATAAGCCACATGAAATACAGAAGAAATGAGTGTGCTTTTTAATCTTTACAGAATGTTGTCAGGCAATGAGGTATATTTTTGGACTGAACTTTGACAGTTCTTGTTCAATATTTCCTGTCTAATCTCTGAGTACAATCTTACAGGCCATGAGAACATCCTATCAGAACCAGGACCTTTTTGGCTCAGGGATTGCTCTGTCCCTGCAGTAAAAATAGCTAAAGTTTTGCCTTTGTCCACTGGTATTGAGCTTTCCATGACTGATAGATAGCACAGGCTCTTTCAGCACTTGGAAGTTACTCCTGTTGTCAGTTCAGAATAGCTTAAGTCTGGTGAATGTGGTTCAAAATGTATTTGTGTAGTGGATTTTCTTTTTTTTTTTCAGCTGATTTGTAGCTGCAGGTGCCTGCTTAAGATAGCTATTAAGTAAACTGCGACATGTTGATGCATTTTTTAAATCAGTGGCAGGTTGTCACAGAAATGAGTGTGCTGGCTGTCGCTAAAGTAAATGATCACGAAGATGAAGAGTAATATTGTTATACATGGTAGCTGGTTAAAACCTTTGTAATCCTGCAAACAGTTTTATCCTATAGAATCACTTTTGTTACAAATTAAAGGCCAAATCCTCTCTATCCTTTCACACTGCAGGGAGAAAAAAAAATGATAGTAATTTCAAGTAAATACTTCCAAACCTTAGGTCAGAGAAATGTTGAGAAAAGTGGTGTTTTCCACTTCTTCTTTGGAAGCAGGTTCATATTTAATGGCTCTCTCAGTTGGGGTATTAATAATATGGGACAGCTGGCAGGTGCATGAAGGTGATCAAGGCATATTGGAATTATGTTTCACATTATCTTTGTGTGCAAGAAGGAAAGATTGATCTTCAGCTTGATCCCTACATAGGAAATATAGGAAAGCTTTCTATAGCTTTCTTACATTGCAAAGCACCTAAGTGCTTTTTGAACCACAAGCTAAAATCCTATTTTTGAAGACATTCTTAAAACTTAAAATGCACTTTAACTGTGATCTTGATATTAAGCACATATAATTAGAGCATTGCTGAAATAACATGCTTGTAAATATATTTTTTTTAAGTAATTTGTTGTTTCCCAGGAAAAGGGAATCAGCATACAGAGAAAGTTTTGAAACAAGAAGAAGAGGATGGAGTATTGGCAGAAGAAGAAAGATGGGCAAGCAGCGACTTCTGAGTATCATGAGTAAACTGAGAAACCTAGTAATTGTGTATATTATTAAAAGTCAACTTTACAGCTACTTTGCCAGAAACTCAGATTATCAGAAGGCTTAAGTTAAGTAGATTTTTTTGTACTCGCTAAATCTGTCATAGAAGTGAAACATACAGAAGACATCTAATTGGTTTAACATTGTTTCACATTTCTTTGAAGATTATCATGTGACATTATTGCATTCTAGTACTGAGTTGCCGCTCATTGACATCTGCAATAATTTTTCTGCCAAAAGGGGAGATTGACTAATAACCTATAACACTTTTATCTTGTGTTAAGTGTGGTATTTACAGTGGAAGCCTTTCATTAAATATAGTTAATTAAACAACTTGCTCTCTCAGTCCATAAACAACAGGCTTCTCAAAGATAAACTCTTTTGCAGGTAAGATACATGTTATCAGGTGGCACATTTTTCCCCACTTATGATTTTAATAACATTATTTATAGCTAGGCTTTTGACTCCTTCTGGTAATGAATCAAAACATCTCTGGAGTCTGGATGCTCAAACGATAATGAATACATTACAAAACATTACGCTTAATTTTGTTCGTTTTAAAACAAGCCTCTTCTGTTTCTCTTTCCTGACCTAATGATTGTCTGCTTTACTCTCCAGGCTAGCTTCATTGCATGGGAGTCGATACCCTGACCACAGACACACTCCTCTCATGTTGTCTGCCCAATCTTCTCCTCTTTCCTGGCTGCTTGCCATGGCAGTCATGACACCAGGGAAAACCCTCTTAACATTGTCCCATGAAGGGGTGTGTGTTGCCATAGGATGTGTGTCACAGCATAAACACAGTTTTAAACTTAATATTTATTCTTTTCCAGACCCACCACACACATCGTTGGTCTGAAGGGTGTGATCTCTTCCTTTTGGGTAACATGCATTATTTTAGGCTCTATATTCTAACCCTCTAATACTGACGCATGTTGCAGTATTTGAAGGGTGGCTACAAAGATAGAGATTCCCTTCCTTAAAAGAGTCACAGGGAAAACATGAAGGCGAACAGGTAAAAGTTACTCCTGGGGAGATTCTGATGAAACAAGAAGAAAATTTTTCGCAATGAGAACAATCAGCCATTAGAATAATCTCCCCATGGAAGTGGTGGATTCCCCAACACTGAACACTTTTAAGATTCATCTGGACAGGGTGCTGGGACATCTAGTCTAGGTCATACTTTGCTGGGAAACTCTGGATGAGATGATTCTTGAGGTCCCTTCCAACCTCATATCCTATGATTCTGTGAGCATGCAATGTGCATGTAAACAATGAATTATAAATGAATATGAATAAATTTAAGCCTCTGAAGTGTCTATCTGAACCTTGCAGTGAAAAGTGTCATGCATAGTATTGCATGAGTGAAAGAATTTAAACCACGGATAACAATAGAACTGAATTTTTATGTATATGTAACACAAAGATCGAGGTTAAGAAAAAAAGTCAAACAGCTTTAGAAGAAAGATGGATATGAACTTTTTTTCGTTCTTATATAGCTGCAGTGACATGGGTACTATATTTGAGTAATAAGAGTAACTGGAGCATAAAATTAACAATTTTCCATTGACCTCCATATTCATTTAAAATTATTTTTCCTTGCAGACAGGTAAAGCTTTGTGTCAATTCTCATTTTCGTTAAGCTCTAGAGAGTTATTCCAGTACAACTTGACAAAAAGTGAAAAAGAATGTAGTAGCCCAGAAAGTGTCCAACACTCTATTAAGCGTAAGTTCAGGATTCAGGTGGAGACTGAATGTGCTCATAAGTAAGTTTTCACAACATGATTCTTACACAGAATATAGATTACTAAAAACAGAAGGAGAGGAGAGGAGAGGAAAATGGAAAGGAAAAATAAAGGAAAAAAAAAAGCAAAAAGGAAAAGAATGGAAAAAAGTTAAAAATCATTCAGACATTTAAAGAAATCACTTAATCATCAAAGACTGCCAGTCCATTTAAAAACTGCCTTGTTTCAGTGATAGTCATAGCCAAGGTTTATAACTTGAACAACCCAGAAGACTACCTCTGAAATCAAACAAGCAATTTAAGGTCTTAAGCCATTTCCCTCAAAAGTTCAAAAGTAGATGTTGGAAGTCAATTCAAAGATGATTTTTTTTATTTCGTTATTCCTAACAAATTATCAATTTTCTTAACCATAAAAAGCTATGATTTTCCAATGAATCTTTAGAAGCACTCACCACTAAGGTTTTGTTAATAGCTAAGACATAAAATTCAGTAAAACCATATGAAAGCAGGTGTATGCACTTTGGTACAGTTCTGTGACAAAGTGATGAGAGCTGTATTGTACACAGACCTATTTCTCTGAAACTCCCCATCTGACTGATAATCAGGCTTTGTGATCTGATAGTGCTTTGAAAGATTCATCTTAGAGATTTACTTTTCACATTGGCTTTTCAACTTACAGTTTTTAAAAATTGGCTACTTTAATATGAAAAAAATGTCAGGTTGGCCTTTGTTAGAGCCAGGTTGTGTATTTCATATAGATCCAGCCTACTTTAAAGCTGAAAGGTGGCCCAAACATCTGTCAGTGGCTTGAACTTGTGGGCAAGAAAACTTCCACTGAACTGAAGTACTCTTGCACTTCAAGTCTTCAGATAGAGCTTCCAAAGTACTTGATGAGCACTTTTATAACTATTTTATCTAGTCATTTGAGTAGATGACTTTGCAGTATTGTATCTTCATTGCATGTTAATGCCAAATCGTAGCTTCACTGTATACACAATTTTGAAGCAGTTTTAGAGGTGCACCCAAATTACTAAGAGTTTGCATTGGATCTTAATGAGTTAGCTCTTGTCAATGCACTGCTCAGAAAGAGCTATAGAAATAGCATTTTCAATTAAAATGCATAGGCTTAAATACTGTTTTTAATAATCTGCTTATGTGTTTCATTTTCTGTTTCTTTCAGAACTGAGAGCTTTTTAGATAATGCAGTTTGATATTTTATACCTATACCTTTAATTCTGACCAAGAAAATTTATAAAAATAATCTTTCAGACAAAACTTTGTTGATTTTTACTGTAATAGACTTTGCCCAATTTTTCAGTTATTAATATGGTAGCTTTGAAGGGATGCTACAATGTACAGAAAGGTGGATGGGATCAAAGAAAGATGAGGTAAGCTTCTAAATTATAGTAATTCTTTGCGCTGGTTCTGGCTCTTTCCTACCCCAGCAAGCAGGCTGGGAGTGCACAAGGAGTTGTGAGGGGACACATCTGGGATAGCTGACCCCAGCTGACCAAAGTGATATCCCATACCATATGTTGTCATGTTCAGCATATAAAGCTGGGGGGAAGAAGAAGGAAGTGGAAGATATTCAGAGCCCTGGCATATGACTTTGCAAGTAAACATTACATGGGATGGAGCTCTGCTTTCCTTGAGATGGCTGAATGCCTGCCTGCCAACAGGAAGTGTTGCGTGAATTCCTTTTTTTGCTTTGCTTGTGTGCGCAGCTTTTGCTAAACTGTCTTTATCTCTTCTGATAAACTGCCCTTATCTGTAGCTATATGTTTTCTTACTCTTACCCTTCTGATTGCATCCCCATGCTGGCCGAGGTTAAACCGTGACACATAAAATAGTCCAAAAAATTTTGTTTTTATTTTGCTGAACAGAATTTTTAACTTTCAGCTCATATCTAAATTTTGAAATTCCAAAATTCTAAAATGAAAAATGGAACCACCTTTGAATTTAGAAAACTACTGTATTTCTTGTATTTTTATATTTCTGGATTTTATTAGAAACATAAAATCCAGCAAATGTTTCATTAAGGCTGTGCATATACTGTAAATTGATGTTGAGGTGTTCATAGAGATGTTTCTGAAAGGCTGAACCCTGCAGCTGAGTTATTTTGGAAAGAATTTCCTTTAATCAGCAAATAATTGGAAATTTATTTCTCCTCCTGTCTGAAAACATATGAGAAAAAATTTCTACTACAGCAATAAATAGTTATGGAACACTAAAAAATAATAGTAACAATGGCAATAGATGCAGAAAGAAACCTAACATTATGGTATCCAGTTAATGAACCTTGTGGAGTATTCCAGCAAATTTTTTCCGCAGTGAAGAGTAAAGTAGAGTAGAGTAGTAAAGTAGAGTAGTAAAGAGACCATATGGAGCAAAATCAGTGCAAAAAAATGAAAACGAATGAACCCAGGCTGACAACTAATACATCATAGGATCATAGAATCATAGAATAGTTAGGGTTGGAAAGGACCTTAAGATCATCTAGTTCCAACCCCCCTGCCACAGACAGGGACACCTCCCACTAAACCATATCACCCAAGGCTCTGTCCAACCTGGCCTTGAACACTGCCAGGGATGGAGGATTCACAACCTCCCTGGGCAACCTATTCCAGTGCCTCACCACCCTAACAGGAAAGAATTTGCTCCTTATATCCAATCTAAACTTCCCCTGTTTAAGTTTTAACTCGTTACTCCTTGTCCTATCACTACAGTCCCTAATGAAGAGTCCCTCCCCAGTATCCCTATAGGCCCCCTTCAGATACTGGAAGGCTGCTATGAGGTCTCCATGCAGCCTTCTCTTCTCCAGGCTGAACAGCCCCAACTTCCTCAGCCTATCTTCATATGGGAGGTGCTCCAGTCCCATGAGCATCCTTGTGACCCTTCTCTGGACTTGTTCCAACAGTTCCATGTCCTTTTTATGTTGAGGACACCAGAACTGCACACAATACTTCAGGTGAGGTCTCACAAGAGAAGAGTAGTGGGGCAGGATCACCTTCTTCGACCTGCTGGTCTCGCTCCTTTTGATGCAGCCCAGGATACGGTTGGCTTACTGGGCTGTGAGCGCACACTACCGGCTCATGTTAATTTTCTCATCAACCAACACCCCCAAGTCCTTCTCCACAGGGCTGCTCTGAATCTCTTCTCTGCCCAACCTGTAGCTGTGCCTGGGATTGCTCCCACCCAGGTGGAGGACCTTGCACTTGGCATGGTTAAACTTCATGAGGTTGGCATCAGCCCACCTCACAAGTGTGTCGAGGTCCCTCTGGATGGCATTCCTTCCCTCCAGCATATCAACTGAACCACACAGCTTGGTGTCATAGGCAAACTTGCTGAGGGCGCACTCAATCCCACTGTCCATGTCAGCAACGAAGATGTTAAACAAGACTGGTCCCAACACCAATCCCTGAGGGACACCACTCATTACTGATCTCCAGCCGGACATTGAGCCAATGACCACAATGATTTGAGTGCAGCCATTCAGCCAGTTCTTTATCCACCGAGTGGTCCATCCATCAAATTGATGTCTCTCTAATTTAGAGACAAGGATGTCGTGTGGGACAGTGTCGAATGCTTTACGCAAGTCCAGGTAGATGACATCAACTGCTCTACCCCTGTCCATCAGTTCTGTAGCCCCATCATAGAAGGCCACTAAACTGGTCAAGCAGGATTTCCCCTCAGTGAAGCCATGCTGGCTGTCACCAATCACCTTGCTGTTTTTCATGTGCCTTAGCATGCCTTCCAGGAGAATCTGCTCCAAGATTTTACCAGGCACAGAGGTGAGACTGACTGGTCTGTAATTCCCCGGGTCATCCATTTTCTCCTTCTTGAAAATGGGGGTTATATTTCCCTTTTTCCAGTCATCGGGAACTTCACCTGACTGCCATGATTTCTCAAATATGATGGCCAGCGGCTTCGCAACTTCATTTGCCAGCTCCTTCAGGACCCGCGGATGGATCTCATCAGGACCCATGGACTTGTGCATGTTCCGATTTTTAAGATGGTCTCTAACCAGTTCCTCTCCTACAGTGGGCCCAAGGTCTTCATTCCCACAGTCCCTGCGTCTGCCTTCTAAGACTTGGGTGGTGTGGTCAGAGCCTTTGCCAGTGAAGAGTGAGACAAAGAAGTCATTCAGAACCTCAGCCTTCTCCAAATCCTGTGTAGCCAGTTCTCCCGAGAGCTTCCTGAGGGGGCTTATGTTGTCCCTTGTCTTTCATTTGCTATGTACCTGTAGAATCCCTTCCTTTTATCCTTAATATCCCTAGCCAAGTTTAATTCTAACTGGGCCTTAGCTTTCCTAACCTGGTCCCTAGCTTTCCGGTCAACATCCCTGTACTCTCCCAGGCCACCTGTCCTTGCTTCCACTTATTATAAGCCTCTTTTTTCATTTGACTTTTCCTCAGGAGCTCCTTATCCATCCAAGGAGGTCTCCTGGCCCTCCTGCTGCACTTCCTTCTGGTTGGGATGCAACACTTCTGAGCTTGCAGCAGGTGATTCTTGAATATCAACCAAGAGTCTTGGCCCCCCCTGCCCTCTAGGGCTATATCCCATGGACCCTTAATAAGCAGGTTCCTGAAGAGGCCAAAGTCTGTCTGCTCTTTTGAAGTCCAGGGCAGTGAGCTTGCTGCATGCTCTTCTCACTGTCCTGAGGATCTCAAATTTGACCATCTCATGATCGCTGCATCCAAGGCTGCCATGGAGTGTCACATTCCAACGAGCCCTTCCCTGTTGGTGAGCACGAGGTCAAGCATGGCACCTCTCCTTGTTGGCTCCTCTATTACTTCCAGAAGGAAGTTGTCTTCTACACAGTCGAGGAGCCTCCTGGATTGCTTGTGCCGGGCTGTACCGTCGCTCCAACAGATGTCAGGGTGGTTGAAGTCACCCATGAGAACAAGGGCCTGTGAGCGTGAGGCTTTTCCTATCTGTCTATGGAGTGCTTCATCCGCAGGTTCTCCTTGATCAGGCGGTCTGTAACAGATCCCCACAGTAATGTCTCCCATATCCATATTCCCTTTAACTCTGACCCACAAACTTTCTGTTGACTGCTCTCCTGTCCCCAGACAGAGTTCCATATTCTCCAGCCTATCCCTAATATAAAGGGCAACTCCCCCTCCCCGCCTGCCAAGCCTGTCTTTTCTAAAGAGCCTGTAACCTTCCATTCCAACACCCCAGTCATAGGAGCCATCCCACCATGTTTCTGCTACACATCATTTTGTGCTGCCTGCAAAAACATCCTACAAGGCAGAAAACAATTTGGGTGACTATCTGATTATTGCCCACTGTCCTCCTGGATGACTGTGCCAGTATAACCTTAGTGTGCATGCTATGCAGGTAGTACACTGTCCCACCCTTGGTCTCTACTCCCACTAGCAAGCATGAGAAGCTTTTTTTTCTTCCCTCACTAGACAATAACACCAGAAACTGAACATCTTTAGATCTTCTTTCACTGCCTAAGATGTACAGCAAATACTAATCATAGGAAATGATTTTTAGTGCTAGCAAAATAAAAGGGTGCAAGTTGAGCAATCACAACCTTTTCACTGTGTCCCAAGTTGATTATTGTGAGGTCCCTTCACATTTAAATTTCTCTGCTTGAATACTCTGGATAAAGAAAGTACTCTGTGTCTTACGATGAGTTTGTCTGCTTGACAGAAGTCTTCGGTTGAACTGAAAAGAATTACACAGAAAGAACAAACAATGCTTCCTAGGTCTGGTGAACCACCATCATTTGTCATATTTACATAAGGATTATAGTTTCAGACACCTGTAAAAACAAACACACCAAAATCCATAGAGAGTGGATAATACAAATCTACACACAAATAGAGCACAATACCCAGCTGAATCTAGATTCAGAAAAATAACAGGAGAAAAAAAATGAAGAAAAGGAACTTTATTAAAAAAATTCAGCTTCCATTAGAGGAAAGTTGATGTAATCAATTAAAACATCTGCACTTCAGGATTTATATCTGCAGTGTAAACTGAATATTGATAGAAGTTGTCAAAATGTTTAACAATGAAATCTGAGAAGCCTTGGAGGGCATCCCGCAGATGAAGCTGCTTCTATAAAACAAGAAAACCCAACAACTTTATGGAAACACAATTTAATTTACCCAGCAAGTGCCATGTGGACCCTACAAAAAATGTCTGAAAATATAGCCTATTTTCAGGGAAAAGAGAGTATCCATGCTGTACTTGCTGCCCAGCTGAGAGGAACTGTTCATCTGCAGATTGTAAACATTTCAAAGGATGTTGTCATCGCTAGGGAAAAAAGCCAGCATTTCTAAGATATCATGGCATTTTGCATTTCTTCCTTCTGTCTTGATTGTGTGTTGCTGTAATAGAATTATTCCTTTGTATTTTCTTTTATATTCAAGTTGTTTCAGAAATGTTCATAGTTCACTGTAGAGACTTTAAAAAAAATCTATGCTAAATGCCTTGTTGCCACGATATCCTACAACTACTTTGATTACTGCAGACAGAAATCATCCTTTTAAGTTTTTAAAGTTTGAAATTATACTTCATATAAGGGTAAAATCCTACTGGATGACGTTATGCACACTCACTTCAGTGTTTAATGAAATTCCAGAATTAAACTGATAGTTGAAATATAAGGAAAATTACTAATTTTAATTTTATGGAATATTTCAGATGTGCACTTACTGTATTTTGGCTGGATCATCCCAGTGAATGCTTGTAATTATGTTTTTGCATTATGGCCGTTTTTATGTCTTTCCCTCTAGAACTGTGCATTTTACAGATGAAGCAATGACAATGTAGGCATCTGACTACCTAAGGCATCTGCATACTCCATTTTAAGTTGCAGAACAGCAGCGAAAGTGCTTCCACAAATGAGCTGTAGGAGAAATGAAAGACCATATAAAGGTGTAATTAGTGAATATGAACAGAGCAGGTCTGGGAGAATAGACCTTAGGGTTTGCTATAGCTGTTACAGCAAGACTATGGGAATGTCATGCTCATATCTGCCATGCTCTGAATTAGATCTTGCCAGGTCTAAAGACAGTCATCTTGTAGATCCTTAGTCTCAGCATGCTTTGTCACCTTATGAGCCACTAAATATTTTTAGCTACAAGTCAGCTAGTGGCTTGTCAAATCATTGCTAGGTAATCTGTGAAAACCTTTTCATTTTCAGATTTTTATAATTGTTCTTGAAAGTTGAGCCAAAGTTAACTTCTCAATACTTTGCCTAAAATACTGAATAGGAATGATTAGAATCATTTATCCAGTATAGAATCTTAACATTTGCCAAAAGAACCCTTGCTACGGATAACAGCAGCAATAGAGGTTTTTAACAGGTCTTTCTAAAAGCATATAATTTTTACTACATAACTTACTACTGAGTTGCAATAAAAATTTTCCAGGCTTTAATCTGTACAAGAATTCAGAGACACTCTTGGTCTTCCTACCTGGTATAAAATTATGGGTATAACTTCAGGTTACAGATAAAATATATGTTATTTGCATAGTACAGGATGAATTGCTATATATACACCAATGAACTGTTTCTGTACATATATGTACATATATAAAACAAATAGATAAGCTCCCACAGGGCAGAAGAATAAGACATATATATGACAACTATGAAGATAGTTTAACTGGTAATTTGAGAGTCTTTCCTGCTCAAATGTCACATCTATGTTAATTTTTAGTACACTGAGCCCTGAGCTTGACTGCATGTATGTATGTAAATTTGTTTTTTACATTTAGTTTTCTAAAATTATTCTTGAAACTTGGGCCAATGTCTGATCCCTCAATAATTTGGCAGATGTGCTGCATGCAAACAATTATGACAGCAGTTAAAATTATACTGAAATAGTTGTTGTAACTGTCATAGTTGATTTATTGTTTCTACTATTCTACAGATGACTGATCATCTTGCTGGTTCAGTAGTCAACACACACCTTTAATTGCTCAAAAATGACTTTGAGGAAAAATGGCAAGAGTATAAAGCTTTCTTTCCACTATTTCCACTCTCTCACTAAAAAGTTTCCTTTTGACTTTTCCAGAAATTAATCTCTTGCAGGTGCTCTCATTATAGATAACTCCTGCTAACTACCTCTTCTCTGTTAAATAAACACACAAAACTATCTACTCTCAAACAATCACCCGTAGGTCCATTATTTCCCTTGTAAGAGTTTCTTTACTACATCCATATCTCATCTGATATTTTCCTCTCTTCAGTTTAGCGATGACATTTAAAATAATATACATAAGCACACTGGTGTCTGTACTCTAAACATTCAGATGGCAGAAGAGTTGGAACTAGATGATCTTAAGGTCCTTTCCAACCCTAACTGTTCTATGATTTTATAATTCTGTGATTCTGAAGGCACACTTAGCATCTTTTTATTTACCATTTTTATTACTGGCTGTTGGGAATTGGTTCATTACACTTCAATATAGCTCTGTGTATTGCTTTTAATGTATATTCTTGAGAATTGAAGAGGATCTTTGCTGTTATAAAGTCAGCATTTTTTTTAACTCAAAAGTTATAAAAAACCTAAAGGTGAGATTTCCTCTTTGATTTCAGTAAGTACAGCTTTCTTAGGTCATTAGATTCACTGACTAGTTACAAAACTTCTTGCCAGCATTTGCCAGAACAATTGCCCTAAGAAGATATACAGCAACAGTCTAAACTGCTAAGAATTGTTTCCCCCAAATCTTCCAGTTGCTGTTTTCCAAATACGTACTGTGAACTTCATCTCTAAATGCTGAGGTATAGAGAAAATTAGTTACAACTACTGTCAAACTGTTTTCCCGGTAGCTTTCTGTTAGAAGGCTATTGTTAACAGTTAATTGGTCATTAATTTCTTAAGATCATTAATGATTTTATGATGTTCGAGTTCAATGAGGTTTCAAATATTCATCAACAGCACAAGAAAAATGTCTCAGCTTCCTCTTTTTTAACTTTCATGTAATTTAACTGGGTAACTGGACTGGATTAATCTTACTTCACCATGGAGTTCTAAAATCTGTTTAAAAGGCTTTCAATAGTTTCCCACAGTCTCCTCTTAGACAAACTGATGTGTTACCACCACACTTTTTCATCTGCCAACCTGTCACAAGTGGGGTCCCCCAGGGATTGATATTGGGCCCAAAGCTGTTTAATATCTTTATAAGTGCTCTGGAAGATGGGATCAAGCCTACCCTGACTAAGTTTGCCAATGATCTCAAAGTGGGGAAGTAGATACTTCAGAAGAGAGAGCCACATTGCATGAGGACCTAGATAAGCTGAAAGAGTGGGATAAGAAGAACCTTATGAAATTCAACCAACACCCATGTAAGACCTTGCATCTGGGAGAACATAATCCAGGAATGCAGCACAGGCTGGGATATAACTGGCTGAGAAACAGCTCTGTGGAAAGGGACCTGAGAGTTCAGGTGGACAGCAAGTTCAATATGAGTGCAGCAAAGAAGGCCAACAAGATGCTGGGTTGCATCAAAAGCATCACCAGCAGAGACAAAGAAGTCATTATCTCACTCTACTCACTTCTTGCCAGGCCACACCTGGAATACTGTGTTCAGTTCTGGTCCTCACTATACAAAAAATATGTGGACAGGCTGGAGAGGGTCCAGAGAACAGCCATAAAGATGATGAAAGGAACTGGGAAGCCATCCATGTGAGGATAGGTTTAGAGAGATGGGTTTGTTCAACGCAGAGAAAAGAAGGCTCAGGGGTGACCTTATCACCATGTTCCAGTATTTAAAGTGGGGCTATAAAGTAGACTTAGACCCCCACTTTTACAACAAGTTGCATGAAAGAGACTAGGTGCTATGGATATAAATTAATCCCGGGGAGATTCCAGATGGACCTAATTTTTCACAGTTGTAAGCATAAACCATTGGAATAATCTCCCCAGAGAAGTGGTGGGCAGGGTGCTGGGTCATGTATTCTAGGTCATGCTTTGCCAAGAAAGGTTAAACAAAATGATTCTTGACGTTGCTTCCAACCTGTCATCCATGAAAAGCACCTGTCCTGGGTTCACTCATCAGTGTCATGAAAGCACCCATCACTCATTCAGTGTGTCACCTTTGCTATGAGAATTTGAGCACGAAAAGCTAAAATTAGAAAAAAAATCTTGATTACTAAAAACCTGATGGAAAGCAAAGAAGAGACTGGTTTCAAGACCCATAAGTAGTTTCAAATGTTAAGTGAGTTACCAAACAAAAATTTTCAGGTTTCCTTGTTCTACAAAATAAAATACGTAGGTTAATTCTCAGCTGTGTATAATACCCATTTACCCAATAAAACTGGGGGTTTTGGTTGGTTGGTTGGTTGGCTGGCTGGCTGGGTGGCTTCCTCCTCCTCAACCCCGTTTTCAAATTGTCATATTTTTCTTTTCTTTTTTTTTTTTTTTGGGAAGCATGAGTGGCTTGAGTGCTGACACAGATTTCAGGTGCCTTTCTTCCAAATGTGAAGCTACAGTTAGTTTATGTTAATAAGTAAATCATAAAAAAATTAGCTGAGTTAATCTTTGAGACAGCTAAAATATTTAATGGAAATGTACCAGAAGGATCTGTGCCCAGGTAAACACACATCTTGAAAATGCTGATCAATAGATCTTTATACTGGAAGGCATTGGACGCACTCTCTAAAAGGTGGATATACTTATAGCATGCACCCAATAATTTTATACCATTTAATTGAATCACTTTATTCTCATTATACTTGAACTAGAAGATTAAAATTATATATACACTTTAAACAATACTGTATAAATAATTTGTGTTTAATTATAGATTAAAATTTATCTCCATGAATCTTCTTTACCCGCTTCACATATTCTTGTGTTTTCAAATAATTTAGAAAATTGTAGTGCTTGTAAATCAAACACAATTGCAATTCTACTTCTTCAGTGTAGAAAATAATATATCTGAATTACTAAATATTTGTTTTTAAATGAAGGGTATTTAATTATTGCCTTTATGAGTTTATTGTCAGCTCATTAGCAAACATATATATAGATGTTTCATCTCTAAGTGGAATACAGTCAGTAACCAATTATGTCAATTTCAAATCTTCCAAGTTATCATTATGCTGTACCATGATACATTTATTCTCAGTACTTTTATATTTTCCAAAGTGTGTATGAAAATGGCTGTTCTTCTAAACTTACATCAAGGATTAAAAAACTGCAATTCAGTTAAAGAAAATGTCTATAGAAAATAACTTTTCCTTCCCTGTTTCCCAAATTTTTGTTCACTTCCTATTTTTTATTTGAAACTGACCTTGCATTTCTTACTTTCTCAACAAAAAAGATAGATATTCTACCATACTTAAAACATATATAATAATTTATAATCTATATCTATGGCAGCAAACAACTTTATTGTCTGAGCTATTAACAAATACATAACCACTATGATAACATACATAATTAATTTCAATTTTGCCATTCTTTTAAAATTTATGAATAGAGCTATCACTTAGATAGATATTTACATTAGAAGGTGTGCAATTAAAAATTTATCTAGCACTATTACACCTCAAATCTGTGAAATGCACTGGTATAAATCAAAGAATGAACCTATGTGAAAAAAGTATGGCATATTCTGAAGGTGATTTTGAGTAAATTTAACAGTGGAAGAAAGACATGAAAATCAAACACAGAAGATAATCAACATACACAGGGCTGTAGGGAAGGAAGACTAGCATCATAAGATGTTGTCCAGTATTTTCAATCAATATTTTTGCGTGAAAATGAAGTAAGGTTGATAGATATTGCATTTTACATGGAGAATCTGCAAACACTTATGGCAGCAAAAATCACTTAGGTAGAAGTTCAAACAGGACTCACACAAATCTAGTAAACTTATGCTATTAGTTGGAGTGAACAAGCACTGCTTTAATGCTTAAATATCTACTTCTAACTTAGTGCTTAAAATTTTTTCAAGCGTTAATCTTTTTTGCTACAGAATTTTTTTAAATAAAAATAGTATATGTGAAGTATCTTTTGCTGATTGATTAGCTCAAGGAACACCCTTTTTTACTTTTGGCTGGTTGGTTGGTTGGTTGGTTGGTTGTTTTTTTTGGTTGTGATACCATTCCATGGTAAGAGGCAAAGGAATAAAGCCTTAAGAAAGTGAAATATTCAGGAAAGTCTTGTGAAGCAGGAAGGCATCAGGTTTTTATAAACAATCTGTACAATTTACGTACTGATAAATATTCCTACAGCTGGTTTTGCTTTGGTTTTTATTTTCTTTGGCTATGTTATTTGGTTTTTGTTTTGGTATTTTTTTGAGGGGGAAGAGTTTATTGGGGCTCTTTTGGTTAATTGGTTGTGCAGCCTAGCAAGTCTGAATTTCTCACTTCCCATTGTAAATCCCTAAACTGGGCTAGATGACTGTTTTATTTATCTGCCCCTCCACAGTCATTGCAGAAGAAACTGAGAAAAATAAGTTTAGGTGGATTGACTTAAATCACTGGTGCCAGAAACAGTTTCAGGATGATGTAATCTACAGCTGCAGCTGAAAGTCTGAATGGCAATTAACTAGATGTTGTTATAACAGAGACTAGTTAAGCAGAGATAGACTCTGGTTTACTACCCAAAATTGGGAACAGAAGCTTACTAAGAGGGATTGGAGTTTGTAAAGACAACCTGACAAGTACTAATAATTTCCAGAGTACTCAGTGTCGTGATAGGGAGAAGACCAGACTTTGTTGGTTTTAGTGTGCCTGAAGGCAACTCTCAGTGGATTACCAGGACTTTTGTGTGCATTGCAATAACAACACAGGCTCACGACAGTAAGAAGATACCTTCAAACTTCAGCATTTTGGTCACCTTCAGCTACATATTTTAGTTTGGAATACATTTTGGGTGACAAGAAAGCTTTTCAATACCATGGCATTTTGGAAACAAGTCTACAATATCCCCCAAAGGCTCTTTTTTTTTCTGAAAATAGATTTCATAGACTCTGTAATGACCTGATAGGAATTACAAGTCCAAACTAGATTAGAAAATTCTGTGTGTGAACAGCATTTTCTAACCAGACCTTTTCACAGAGAATTTACATGGTTAAAAGAAGTTCCAGAGAAGCTTGGTTAATGTCCTCAGAGACCAGGAGTCAGGATCCACTGTTCCGTTTACATAATATTTTCTCCCAGTGGAATATATGTTGATTTATAGAAAACACTTAAACAAATTGTTCAGATGTATTGCACTATATAATCTCTGATATAAAGCTTGCTTAAAATTTCTCTCATGTCCCATTCTGAACAACCTTATAGTCATAAAAGTGTTTAAAGGTTTAAAATTTAATATTCAACAATAGCTACCTGGACAGAATCTAATGAGTTGAATCTGAGCAACTGCAAGGAAGATCCAGAGCCCCTGAATCAAATTTCTAATATTTAGTGCACACATAACTTCTGCTTCTTATTTTAATGGAGGGGGCAATATTAATTGAACTAGGCTCATTAGTGAATGAACTTATAGCATTTCTAACACTTATCACTTTACAGAAAGAACATTAATTTTCTTGGAGCACCTACACTCTTCTCATTCCATTGAAATTAATTACTCCAAGAGTAATATAATTAAAAAGTGCAGTATATATTATACTACAGACAATAAAATAATTAAAAAAAAAATATCCTCCCTGTGACATGGAACTTGCACCACACTGAGAAAGCAATTCTTAAACCTAAAATAAGTTTCTCTGTTACTGAGTCAAGTTGGTCTTAGTATTTACATACCAAGTGGACCTCAGAGACCAAGATGTGCAAGTGCGATTTATACAGACGTACATCTATGTTATATATATTTTGTCTATAAAAAATAAAAGCATAAAGTACAGTAATGAAATGACAAGTAAGATCCTCCCTTATAAAGCTGGGGCTAATTTAATGAGGGATCCTTCTCTGGATTTATACTGGAGTAGGTGTTAGCATTGTGTTTGTACTTCTTATCACATTAGTTCTATGCTTACTTATCTTCTCACTTATTTTCAAAGCAAAAATCCTATATCCAAAATATATTAATAATTTTCCAAAAGTTGTTGCAGTCAGCGTCAGCGTTGGCCAAAAGTTCTCTAACATTGGATGGATTACAAATTCTGAATATTTTAACAAAGCAACTGAGCTCCTATGTAATTAACTCAGTGATGACTTTTTTGGAGCTCTGCAAGTACCTGGCCTCTGCATTTATCCGTGGTAGTGCTGGAGAGGAAAGTATTTTTCTCTACTAGGAAAAGAAAGACCAGCTTCTCACATATCGTGGTGAATTACATTTTTTTTCTCTTTTTTTGCAGAGCTACTGTAGTTCCTAGTATCTAAGGGCAAAGGTTTCTCTTTATAGATAGTTAGTTATAGCAGTATTGGAAACTACTACTTCACTGAGAACTGCAATAACTTTTTCCAGCATCTCAAACTCACAACAAGCTTTTTGAACGTTTTATTTTCAAGCTCCAGAGGTTTAATACTTTGTACCAATCTGAATTCTTGAGAGAACGCAAAACAAGGGAACTACAGCAGGTCTCATTTAGGCTGAAGAATTATCCAATTAACAGGTTAAAAACAGAGATTCAGTATCAAAACAGCTCTAATATAAATGCTGTACTTCCCGGTCTCTCCACCACCCCCTGAGCAAATTCATTTTGATTTATAAATCAGTCAGTCATGCGTTTTGAAAGTACAATAGAGATGTACTTTAAAGCACAAGTCTATTTTTAAAGATTCTAACAGAATTCTCTAGGCTTAAAATTATGACTCCAATTCCACTGGCGATATCTTTGGTACTAGAATGAACTTTTGATGTGCATTCACTATTCTGGGTATGCACAGTGAAATTCTTCTGTAGGCTTTACAATGGTAAATACACAGCAGATAAGAAGGACAGCATAAAACCTTAGGTTCACTTTAAGGGCTTATTGGGCTGTTCATTCTGTATGCACATGCTTCACCTTTCCAGATTTCCTTTGTAATTTGAAAGCTTTTTGTGCCATGTGGAATTAAAGAAATTATATTAACCTATGTGAATAAGAAACACAGAAAGTAAAAAAAAACTATATGCATATATTCTTATGGCAAGAGATGTCTAACCATTACTGAATAGAAATTTGGAAGTAAAGTATTTGAATAAATATTGCTAATCTAAATACAGAGGACTTAAATACTTGTAATTTAACTGCAGCTGAAGTATCACCATAACACACTAGGAAAATCTGATCCATTTTAACTTATGAAAATATATTTAAACATAACAAATGTGCTTGCATAGCTAACCAGATTAGCTTTCCCGAAGGAGAAAGAAAAGAAATAGACCTGAGTTTTCATCCTCAAAGGGGTATATGTAACTATTGAAATATTTTATGTTTAAGACTCTTACAGAATTACACTGAGAAAACCATACAAAAATATATAATTTGAATGTAAAACTAAACAAATCTTATCATAATGGCTTACACTTTTTTTCCTCTTTATATTGTGTGTACGTATGCCTTCAATTATGAAGCAACACAAATGTGGTACAAATGTGGTGTGCAAATTTACTGCATCACTATTAGCACACCATTCTTGTTCCATTTCTGTGAATTAAGAAAAATGTTTTATTTGTATGTATAAAACAGATAATCAAACTGCAGAAGTCAACGCCAGTAGGTAGTATTAAGTCAAACATGGGAACAGTAATAAAAATAAAAGTCTCTCTCAATAATGTGTACTGCTTACATGTTCTAGGAAAAGTTTACCAGGTCACATGCTGAAGTCATGAAGAAGCACAGGACCTACATTAGCATGTTGCTGCATGAGTGTTTGTTACAGGGCAATTGTAGCAGTGGCTGTGGAGTTCTTGCCTATACTTCACAGCAGAGGAAGACTGCAAAGAATCAGACAATATTCAGAGTACAGAATTATAACTATATATTACAAATGTAAACCTTGATAATTATTTTTTGCCAGGTTCATGTATCCTGCCATATTAGATTTTCATTTCCAAAATGTTCATGTACGCAAGTACTTTCAAAGTAATTCCATAGTGATTTCATAAGGAAATATTAGTATGTGGAAATCATACTAAAAAGATGAGTAAGTGTGCTTCTTACGTTTCCCCAAACAAACTTGAAATAGACAAACTACTATGAGTTTTTAAGTGTGGAGGAAAGAAAAGCTAGCTTGGCTGGTATGTTTCCGTGGAACATTGGAACTAAGAGAAAAGGAGAAACGATTTTCAAGAAAAACTTCAACATAAAAACTGGGATCCAGAACACAAAGGAACAAGACTAAGGGATTAAGAGTACTTTTTGCATTATTTTCTCTTGAATCTTTTTTATTTTTAACACTTATATTAAGATTGAGATGTTCTATTTGCATGGTGTCAAACGATCATGTTAAGATATGAAAAAAAAATTGCCAAATGTTTTTAATTATTCCTTTTTCATTGCCATTAAAATACTAGTATCCATTCTATTGGTAAGGGGTTGTACAAGATTAGAAAAAGTATTATTTTTTTCATACCTTTGAATTAATGCATTTCTTTTTATTTTCCTTCTGAGTGCAACAGCCGGAATCTAACCTGGAATTTCAAAGTAAAGCCATGGTCATTTCTTGTTCTCAGATATTTCCATACCTTGGTTTTTACCCCATGGAAATGTAGCATCGGAGTGATTTTTAAAATGGACACAAGCTGAAGCAGCTTCTGATACATACAATGCAATTTCCTTTATGCTTTCTATTAGTCTTTTAATAGTTGAATGAACTTGAAACAAAATGGTATCTTTATCTTTGAACCTTAATGTAAACTGAAATGTGCTAGTAATGACTATTGCTAAATTGAGGCACTGTGGATGAGGCACTGGGTTATGAAAGTGGAACAATCTGCATATATATTGACTGGGCCTCTTTAGGCCATCTCCATAAAGGCAACACCGGAATACAATTACTTTAGTTCAGTTATTTAAAAGGGATATACCTAAATTTAAACTAATTACTCAACATTTCCTATCAGTCAGTGAGAGAAGCTGGTACTTACAGAGCTGAATCATTTGATTTATTTTAGATGATATTTCTGTGCATGACTCACCTTCTTACAACAGGTATTTCAGTCCACTGACTATAAAGGCAACCCAGGGCAGTTATCTCAGACCTTGATGTCAAATTTTTAGCTATTTAAGGTTAAGTAGGACTGATCTCACCCTCTATGACCATAACATTCTATCTCACCTTCCCCCTCGGGCTCAACTGTTCATGTTCCAAAGATCAACAGCCAGCTCTGATGTGGCACGCGTGTATGCCCTTGGCTCAGGCTGCCAAAGGAACTCATAGATTGTGTGAAAGAGCTATGAGAAAGTCTGCAGAGTAGAGCAATGCAAGTTATGATTCTAGAGTTACAGGCAGAGGTAAAACCATGAAAATGGAGACTGTGAGTAACTCCAAGAATCAAGACTAAAAAAGCACCAATGTGTAAAAATACAAAATCTGAAATGATTAAAAAAAAAAAGAATATGTGACCATGTTGATACCATAGAATTCAATGGATGCCTTCAATTTTGTGATACTACAGATCTGCTTTTGGAAGCAGCGGAGACTAGCCCTTCTTCTCCTGGCTAGCAAAGACTCTAATGGTGTTCTGAGACTGAAAGGTCTTAATGGAATGGTGAGAATACTAATTACTTCCTAGTAATCAGTTAAAACCAAGATATCTTATGTGTTTACAAGACAGAAAATAATTGTCCTACACTTTTAATCCTACTTTAGAGACTATTCCTGTACAGTTCTAGATTATTGAACAAAATGGCCCAGAGACAGATGGTAATATGGTTATCTACAGAAATATGTAAAACAGATCCTCTCATAAGGTACTGTTGAAGCTTATTTGACACTTGCAGTCTGAAGTTTGTCAGACAGGACTTCAATGGAGTGATAGGAATGAAAAGGTAAAAAAGAAATGTAAAGAGCAATGTGTTGTTTTCAGCCTGACCTCCAGTAAGAAAATTGATTTCAGAAATTGTTTCCCTTTAAACTGTCTGGGAGGGTGCTTGGGGGAGACTTCTGGACATGTCATGGATGCAATCCATATGGCTTTTAGAAAGAAAAACAATTTGTAAGAAGCTCTTGCAGACTAAGAAATAGTAGGTACAATACATGCTGAAGGACTGCAATACAAATTGCTCTATGACTCATTAGACTGTGAAGACACCAGATCAACAAATTTGTACTCTGCAACTCAACTGAATATGGAGATTTTCCATTAACTTATTAAATGTCATGGTGAATGTTCACAATATTTGCAGAAGTGGCTGAACCTCTCTCTTTTGAAAATTTTCAACTCATCATTTTTTGAAGTTTTCTGATGATTATAAGCTTAGGTAGTTTTTACTTTTGTATGCTTTAATCCCACATTATTTACCATGTTGCATTCTGGAAATTCTTGTGTTATCTTTCACTGAAGAGAGAGACTTTTGTTATAGCTTGTCAAACAAATACCTTTCACTCCAGCTGATTCTCAGCATTTCTTGGCCATCCGTTTCTTAGTGCTAAGTAATCCTCCAGAGCCAGTATTCTCTGTCAGCACTCTGTCATACTTTAAATCTTGCACTATTAAATACTAATTACTCCATTTAGATAATTAGTAAAAGCAAGAACAGTGTTTGCTTTTTTTTTTTTAATAAGGCTGTAAAGGTCACTATATTCTGTACACCAGTGTATTATTACTTTATTAAAGTAGGAGATCCCAACTCAGGTTTGGAATTTTTGTTGTTGGGTGCTTAATTTTGTTTGTCTGTTTGGGGTTTTTTTGGGTCTTTTTGTTTGGTTAGTTTGGTTTGGTGTTTTTTCTTGCTAAAAGTCAACATAGGTGATAGTAGTTTTGAGTAGCAATACAAATCAGCAAGACTTTCATGCTGCACAGCATGACCGATGCCTTTTGAAAACGATTACTGTAGCACTGATGGCATGGTATCAACTGGACTTCTTAATTATGGGAAGCATTTTTATTAGTGTGACTGACTGTGGGTATCATAAAAATCTATAGCCTCACAATGAAACCAGCCCTGATTTCCCTAAGCAAGGCGCTGTCTAATATGAATTTTATTACTACACAACTGTTTTGACTTTACACCCTGGAGGGAATCTCAAAGTCAACAGATTCTGTAGGCATTAAAAGAACCTGTGTGGGCTGGCTGAATCATAGAGGGACGTTTTCATTCTCTTTTGTCTTAATTATACCATACTTTTTATTTTCTTTTGATTTATTTTTAGAATTCAGTTAGTGTTCATCCATTACTGCAGCTTCATTTTTATTTTTTTCCTCAACAATATATTAGGAATTTAATTTTTTGCTTTTGAAAAACTTGCAAATTGCTTGCCATTGTTTCAGTCACAGTCACATCAGCTTTAGCAAGATGCTAAAAGAAAACTCAAGACAAATTTTTTAACAATAATGTTCTAGACTATTCTGAGCACCACCGCCAGTGTTACAACAGGGACTGGAGTTAAATGGTTGTCATTATAGTGTAGATTGATTATACAACATAAAATTATAATCCCCCTAAAAAGTAATAAAAAAAAATAAATTTGTCCACTGCTAAATAACATTGGAACAAAACTGATTTTCTAGGATAGAGAGGAAAATAATATAAGTAGGATGGCAATCATTATCAAAGATGCATCACAGAAGATGTTTGATAATGGAATATCAGCTTAGATTTGATTTCTTGTGAATTTGAGTGGGATCAAACTGATATAAGTGCCTTAAACTGTTCTAAGTTCAGAATAGTTGTTTCATAACCAGGATATGTATGGTACATGATATATGATAGATGATATAATATATATATGATATATCATATATGATACATGATATATTATGTGATATTATATAAAATAACACAATGTAATAATACAGTTAAAATTGCAACATGCATACCTACCTTCTACCTCTCTGTGTTCTAAGATTGGTAGTTTAATTCTGGTGTTGGCAGTGGTGTCATGGTGAGTTGTCAGCACCTGGGAAAAATGTCATGTTCACACTGATGATTTCTTCTGCACTTTGATTCCTTTCTATGTTTTTGCTAAGATGCTTTATGCTTGAACACCTTGCTGTCTTCTTATTGACCTGCAGATCCATGCTACTCTAAATTTAGTGTGTATATTTCCTTACATGTGTCAGGCTCAATTATTATTACTTTGTTCTCTCCACTATACCCCAAACCAGTTTTGTCCAGGTCCACATTTTTTTTAGCTGATAATTTGTTGTATTTTACAGCTGTGTGATCTGTAGTGCTAACCCTATCATCCCATGTGTGTGTTCACCTGACCGTCATCCTCTGCTCTCTGTTCAGGGGCTCTGCCATTAGGCTGGCTCTGTACATCTCTGTGTTGCATCACTTTTTATTAGTCACATAACCATGGGGTATCATATGAAGACAAGTGACAGTGAAACAAATTAGTCATAAGCACCTGGCCAATTAGAAGAATGCTTTTACAATGAAACCAAGTAAAGCAAAGTGCAGGCAGCTCAGAAAAAAGTGCAGCCAGAGCAGACCTGGCAAACTCCAGTCTCAAGGCCTTTCAAACTCAGTATGAACCTTATAGACTGTTAACTAGCACTGGATATACCAGGCTGTGGAGCAACACATGAGAACAGGACAGACTGATGCTGAACATGCCAAACACCACTAATATGGGGTGCCGGCCATAGCTCATGGAAAGGCCTGTTAAGAGTGCAGTGATAAGTGGCATGTGTTACATTTGGTATGAGTGAAATGTCACTCATGGGGGTGGTAAGGAGCACTGAAGAACTATGTTTTAAAACCAGTAATTTAAAATTCAGATTAAGGTGAATAGAGATATTGTTTCAATCAATCAGACTTGTGGCATAACATCTGATGGGAGCTTTGAGGCTGAAGGCTTCTTAGAAAGATATAAGTGGCTTCAGAAAATAATTTTAATAAAGTGTTTCTGTGATTTATTTCCATAAGACCCAACAGTGCAAATCCAATATATATAGGGTTTTTATAACCTTCTGTGGTTTCACCTAAGCAGATGATTGTTTTAAGAGGTTTAGCAGTGTAAAGTAACCTTGAAAGGTAGTATTTGCTGTATTCAAAACATCATGCTACAGCTCAAGATCTTTGCTTTTCTTTTCAAAGTGATCCACCAAGATCAGGCCACAAGCCACATTGAACAGAGAACTCTGTGGCTGCCACTCCCATTAGTACTCCAGTGAGCAAATGTGGAATAGTCCAAGTGGTGGAAATGTCACTAGTAATGAAATGGAGCTCCTAGGAAAAATAGAGTATAGATTTACTCTCTGAAAGAATATCCAGAAGTAAGTGCACCTTCTGCATTGTTCTTCATTTTTGCAGACACGCCTTCTCTGTGGGGCATACCTCATGCTGCACGTCTAATTCTGTTGAACATCACAGTCTTGAGGAACTGCCACAGAAGAGAAGTGTAAAAAAAGCCTCCTTCTTCCACATGTTTATTCTGATGCTAGTAATCAAATGGCAAAACCAGAATAAATATTTACTTGAGAAATAACCTGTAGATTAGCCTTTTCTAATACACAGTCCAAGCAGAAAAGTAGAAAAGTACAACTTTTTTCCAAGTATCTACAAGGAGATACCAAAGAGTTTGGTAGCTGTGAGCTTTCCTCTATTTGCCTGGAAAAGAGAAATAGATCATTTCACACTTCTGGGTGGTGCACAGCCAGAAATTTCTTTCTCACCTTACACCTGCATATCCAGAGCGCTACTTTTGCCAGCAAGAAAGGAAGATACAAGGAGAGCTTTAGCCATTTTTCATCTCTTACATTACTCCACTCTTTTGCTTACAGGAACTATTACACTTCTACACAGTGTCAGCCTTCATTCTGCTGACAAAAGTAACAAGAAGAGATTTTTATCCCCAGATCACTGAGCATCCAAGGACAAGCTAACCTTGGGTGCCACAAGAAAAGTTTATTAGAAAATAATATGAAGTAGCAGCTGGAAATAATTTTACAGATAGAGAGATCATTTGTATCTTCAGAATCTTAGTGTTTCTCAGAATGTGGTGTTTATCTTCAAATGGATAAAGCTACACAGAGCTTCTTGCAATGATGTACAGTAAACCAGTAAGCAGTTATTTTTCTCCAAAAGCATTTAGTTTATGACTTCCAGCTGCTTATTTCTTTACAGCAATAATAATGTGCCAGGCTTTTATTCATGTCTCAGCATGCAGCTTTTAGCAGTTGAAAAACAGCTATTAATAATATTTGAGAATAGACAACCATGTAATAGGCACATTAGTGTGTGACAGAGAAAGGTGGAAGTATCACACAAGAATGTGATAAATGCTTAAGAGTGCTTGAGATCCAAAAGTGAGCCTCATTCTGACTTTACAGTGGTAAGACTCCGACTTAACCATACTATAATTACATCACTATCATTCTCACATGAGATAAGATCTACAAAAACAAGTGCACCAATATTGACATATAACAGCTTAGCTGTTAGCAGTTAGGAGCCTAAATAGAGATCAAGACAAGTTCATAATACTCCAGCATGAAAATATTATTCTGTCGTACCTAGAGGGTTTTAAAAACTAACCCTATATTCTACAGGTCATCAAGCTATATTTGAAAATCATGGCAGTCAGGTGAAGTTCCCGATGACTGGAAAAAGGGAAATATAACCCCCATTTTCAAGAAGGGGAAAATGGATGATGCAGGGAATTACACACCAGTCAGTCTCACCTCTGTGCCTGGCAAAATCTTGGAGCAGATTCTCCTGGAAGGCATGCTAAGGCACATGAAAATCAACAAAGTGCTTGGTGACAGCCAGCATGGCTTCACTAAGGGGAAATCCTGCTTGACCAATTTAGTGGCCTTCTATGACGGGGCTACAGAAGTGATGGACAGGGGTAGAGCAGTTGATATCATCTACCTGGACTTCTGCAAAGCATTCAACACTGTCCCTCATGACATCCTTGTCTCTAAATTGGAGCGACATCAATTTGATGGATGGACCACTCGGTGGATAAAGAACTGGCTGAATGGCTGCATGCAAATAGTTGTGGTCATTGGCTCAATGTCCGTCTGAAGACCAGTAATGAGTGGTGTCCCTCAGGGATCAGTGTTGGGACCAGTCTTGTTTAATGTCTTCGTCTCTGACATGGACAGTGGGATTGAGTGCACCCTCAGCAAGTTTGCCGATGCCACCAAGCTGTGTGGTTTGGTTGATATGCTGGAGGGAAGGAATGCCATCCAGAGGGACCTTGAAGCACTTGTGAGGTGGGCTAATGCCAACCTTATGAAATTTAACCATGCCAAGTGCAAGGTCCTCCACCTGGGTGGGAGCAATCCCAGGCACAGCTACAGGTTGGGCAGAGAAGAGATTCAGAGCAGCCCTGTGGAGAAGGACTTGGGGGTGTTGGTTGATGAGAAAATGAACATGAGCAGGCTTCAGTGTGCGCTTGCAGCCCAGAAAGCCAACCGTATCCTGGGCTGCATCAAAAGGAACGTGACCAGCAGGTCAAAGGAGGTGATCCTGCCCCTCTGCTCTCCTGAGACCTCACCTGGAGTATTGTGTGCAGTTCTGGTGTTCTCAACATAAAAAGGACATGGAACTGTTGGAACAAGTCCAGAGGAGGGCCATGAGGATGATCATGGGACTGGAGCACCTCGTGTATGAAGATAGGCTGAGGAAGTTGGGGCTGTTCAGCCTGGAGAGGGGAAGGCTGTGTGGAGACCTCATAGCAGCCTTCCAGTATCTGAAGGGAGCTTACAAGGATGCTGGGGAAGGACTCTTCATTAGGGACTGTAGTGATAGGACAAGAGGTAACGGGTTAAAACTTAAACAGGGGAAGTTTAGATTGGATATAAGGAAGAAATTCTTTCCTGTGAGGGTGGTGAGGCACTGGAATGGGTTGCCTAAGGAAGTTGTGAATGCTTCACCCCTGGCAGTGTTCAAGGCCAGGTTGGACAGAGCCTTGGGTGACATGGTTTAGTGTGAGGTGTCCCTGCCCATAGCATGGGGGTTGGAACTAGATGACCTTAAGGTCCTTTCCAACCCTAAATATTCTATGATTCTATGTTTCTATCATTCTATGAAAATTCAACAGGAAAACATGGTTGGGGTGTTTTGTTTTGTTTTTTTTTTATAAGGGAAAGCACAGATTGTAAGGAATTAGATGTAGAAGAATATGACTGTGGAACTCTAGAGCAGGAATTTTGTCTAAAGTTGAATAAGTTCAGGGAAAGAAAGAAGTTAAGGAATGAAGAACAGGAAAGAAAGAATTGATTGTAAAATCAATAAGGGGTAAAGCACAGATAAGCCCACCCCTGTAGCTGTTACAACAGAAAAAAAAGCTGTATTGGGTCAGGAGATACTCCCATATACTCATTAATGTACAGTGGGTGGTAGCAGTGGGTTATATTGTGGGTAGAAACTGTACAGTAAAATCCCAGAGGACCAAGGATAAATAAATTATGAAAACAATTAGAAAAGAAAATGTGAAAAGACTGATGGTATGTATTGCCTCCTTCTTCAGAATACTCTAAGCTTGGTAGCAGTACTGCATATGTCACCACCACCAGCAATACAATGCAAAGACTGGATCTCTGACTTGGCAGATAATCTGCCTGAAGAGTAGGTGGACTCTGGGGACAACTCTGGTAGAGCAACGTTAATCTGTGGAGGTGTTTAGGGTTGCCACGGCAAATTTGCAGCTGTGATGGGAAAAAAAAAGGGTCTACTTTTTTTGCCTGAAAGCATGTCAAATGCTGTTTACTGCTTAGCACAATAATCCATCAAGTGGTCTCTGTGGTATTTGCTAAATCTTCATTAAATTTAACATGCAGAATGGTTATGGAACTTGTAAACAGTCATGTTAATTCACTGACGCAGCACTGTTTCCTTCAGAGAATCCTGTGAGAAACGTTAGTGCTGCACAAGTGAGAAGAGAGAGAGATGCAGAAAGTTCAGGGACTGGCAAGGTTCCTCATGGTCTAGAAAGGAAATCAATTATTTTCTCCAAACTTTTGAACAATGCAGGAAAAAAAAAACAGGTGGGAAGAAATTCCTGCTTCCTCAAGTTAACTTAGGGTCCTATCACCTTTACAGGGCTTTTCTGGCTAGCTTAACAAGTTAATTCAGGGATATGAATCCAAAACTGCATGACAGAAATCACCTGGATATTACTATTCAAAGGGATCTTTATATACTCATAGAAAAATTGAAAGTATTCACAGATGACCATGAAAGGAGTGAATTTCATTACTTTTTTCAGCCACAATGATTTTGTTTCAGCTAAAAATCATGAAGCATGCACTGCTATTGTTCCTGCCCGTCAGAATCAACTGTATGGAAATTGTCAGACAATACAAGGATTTCAGGAAAATAAAATGAATATTTCTTTTTGGAAGAAGTGCAATTGTAAATGCTTCATGGAACAATAAAAAAGCAATTACTGGTAAATATACCAACCAATCAAAACCACACACATCTAACGCAACACAAAAGGCGCAATCATTCACAAACTACTAAAGAGCAAGGATATTGAGTTGCGAGAAGCAAAATTTCCCCTGTAAGCAACGACTGTCATCGAAATTAGATTCTAAGTAGGATTAGGCTGATTGTCAGAAATTCAAACAGTCAGAGGGGAAAAAGTTCAGATTTTCGCTAGATAGTAGTAGTGTCAGCAAGTACAAAAGTCATGACAAAGACACAAAAGTAGCTACACAAAATGCCTTTCTAAATGACCACAGAATTCTATTTAAAGTAATGCCTACAATAGAAGTACTTGAGGAAATAAAATTTGTGACAACAGGCATGTGTTTGAACTAGGTAAAATATATATATATACACATATTAAAAAAAAAACCACAAAAACAGCCAAACACAAAAAACTATGATATTCATTTTATTTCTGGGCACTTTTCCAAGATATTTTATAGGGAGCACAAAAGTTTCTTAAGCAATATCTCATGTCTTCCACCAATTATAACTTTTATGTACATATTCAGTCAATATACAGTGCTGAGTGTAACAAACCACAGCCGCTTCTAGCAGGATGAAAATTAAAATTCTTTCTGTAATCAGTACATAAACAAGGTTTTACCTCTGAAGTTCTCATTTTATTTTTCTGGACAGGACATGTTTTCCCCACATACACACTTCACCAACAGAAGAATATTAATTTATTTCTTGTAAGATAGAGACAAATATATGCATGCATTTTTACATATTTAGTCAAATTATAAGATCTGGAGTAGGACTTTCTTGTATTATGTATCACATCAAGGTGTCAGCAGAGAAATAAATGATACTGAGAAGGTGGGTTACAATATTCTGTCATTTAATGCAATCAGGGCCTCCCTTTATTATAAAAATCACTTTTATTTTTCCCTTACAAAAATAAAGAATGCAACTTTAGTGCTTAAGCTTGTAACTAAAACCATGATCCCAGTGTAGAGTAGGTACCTTCCCCAGTCCTGTAGAATGTTTAGCCATCTCCCATGTTATTTCCTAGTAATCAGAACTCCTTAGCTAAAAACCTTGTGAAGCCTGAAGTACAGTTTGATTTGCTTTGATTTAATTTCATTTCTCTGCAACCTTTCATTTCTCTGTAACCAGAGAAATGGTTTGTCTTTTGTTCTTCTGGGACACCCGCTACTATCTTCAGGTTTTCCTCTTTCTTAACCATTTCACACAGCCAGAGAGCAGAAGCAAAGTCAGAGCCAGTGACCAACTTGCAGGCAAGGTGTATAGGAAACTGAGCTTGTCTTCTGTCTGCACGGAAAATAACAAATCGGCTGAGACTTCATAAAGGGAAAGCTAAACCTAATGAGTTGCAAGTTTTTTTCATTTTTGATAGTGACATTATAAATAAAATTCTAGACTGTTTTTTAGGTATAATTACAAATTCTGTAGCCCATCTTATTGACTTCACTGAGCACAGCAAAGACATGAAATACAGCATCATAACAGAACATCTCAGCCAAAAATAAAGTTTGCTAATATTTACTTACCAATAGTATTTCCAGATAAGAATTAAAATTTAAAGAGGGGATGAAAGTGAAGATGAGAATTTGTATAAATTAAGGTTGGTAGATAATTTCAAGGCACTTGCTGTGAAATCTGGCCCCACTGAGCAAGAGAGTATGGTGGGTTCAGAACACAGCCGTTCTGGATTGCTTTAAGACACAGTGACACCTACATGGTGGATGACAGCCTGTCATGCTGCTAGTGCTAATGACTGCCACCAGGAAAGTCTTGACTTACAAGCAATCACAGACATCATTAAATCCTATGGGTGGGCCAACTACTTTTTTCAGGGCCAAATGGAAGGAGCAATTAAGCCCACAGAGAAGCATATATGAAATGTCAGCATCTGTTTAAAAAAAAAGGATAAAAGTAAGCTTGCTTCCCTGCTTAAATAGGGTCTATCTAGTGCCAGCTTCCTATGGAAAAGGTATATGCAATGCACTGTAGGATTAGAGCATGCAGCGCCATTACAGAGAATGATATTACAATGACCTGCTGAGAATGGCTCATTTTCAGAAACTCTTTCAGGCAAAAGGAGAAAAACATGATGGAAATGAATATGCGGTAAGCTCCAGGAGCAGATGAACATACAGTGTCTAGGGGGACACTAAAGAAGATAGACTGACTAATCTTTCAAGGAATCTCAAACTTTCAAGGAATACAATCAGACACAATCTTATACCTGTTATTCCAGTACTGAAGGAGAAGATAAACTGCTCGTTCTATAATGCTGAGGTTTTAGAGCCACTTATTGCTTGCAACCTGATCTTTATATATTTAGAAAACATGAAGGTGCTAAAAGGTTAATAAGTCATATCAGAAAGCGTATGCTCCAACCCAAACTGAGAGCAAAATGTGGTAGACTTAAGGTTAATTCTGTGCACAATGTCATTCACTATTGCTGTTGTAGAATCCCAGTGTCTTCAAGAGCGATTCAGTACTAGATTACAGGCATCCATGCTCCTGCTACAGTTTCAACAATATCTACCTTCCTCTTTTAATGAATCACATGCAGACGCAGTATGTGCAGCCTTGTCATTGTATGAGCAATGACAATCCTGACCACATTTAGCTGAACTGCATTGAAAAGATGCAGGTGGAATAGGAGCTTCAGGGTGAAAACATTGATTGCCTATTGGTGTAAAAACATCAACCATAGGTATGCTCAGTCTTATTTTGGGATAAGTAACAGCAAATAAAAAAAAAAAGGTGGTGTATTTGTGGAGGTTGGATCATTGTATTATTATCTTATACTGTTATCTTTAGAGAGGGACCACAATGCACTGAGAATGAGGCATATCTCTAGTGTAGTCAAAGGATAAGTAGAGGAATATTGACAGGGCATGCACAGTTGCTTAGTCAAAAAGGGATGGGTCAAAACACAGGGTGGCATGTCCTGGTTTAAACCCAGTCAGGCAATTCGTTCACTCACTTCCCCCCCTTCTTGCCCTACCCCTGCTCCCGGAGGGGTGGAGAGGAGAGTCAAAAAGAATGTAACTCCCACGGGCTGAGATAAGAACAGTTTAGTAACTAAGGTATAACACAAATCACTTCTGCTACCACCAATGATAATAATGATAAAGGAAATAACAAGGGAAGAGAATACAACACCTCACCACCAGCCAATCAATTACTCACCCCCCAAGCCCGACCAAGCTCTGACCCATACCTCCTCCAACCCTGCAGTCTCCCTGCCCTTCCGGCTAGCTCCCAGTTACATCCTGGCCATGACGTGCTGTGGTATGGAATACTTCTTTGGTCAGTTTGGGTCAGGTGTCCTGTCTCTGCTTCCTCCCGGCTTCCCCTCCTCCCTGGCAGAGCACGAGGCTCACAAAGTCCTTGGCCAAACCCAAACATCCTTGTTATCAGCTCTGTTCCCAGGCCGAAAGTCAAAACACTGCACTGCACCAGCTACCAAGAAGGAGAAACATGACTGCTACTGCCGAACCCAGGACAAGAAGGAAAAGAAAGCAAAGGCTGGAGGGGCGCTTACAAGCTGTTGTTGCCTTACTCTTATTCCTGCTGCAGGGTTTATTCCTGCCCCATAAGGTTAAAAAAAAATTTCTTGAGATTCACCACTGAGCCCGTATCACCAGAGACTGCCTTAGCACAGAGGCATGGTGAAATTAGCCTCCCCCAGATGAGACTCATCCACACTACCATCTCTCTCCACATGCAAGACTTGATTCATAGAAATTAGATTAATTCTTTACCAGTTAAATCAGAGTTGGATAATGAGAACTAAACCCAAATCTTATAGCACTTTCCCCACAACTCTCCCTTATTCCCAGGCTTAACTTTACTCCAGCACAGGGGACAGGGAATGGGGGTTGTAGTCAGTTCATCACACGTTGTCTCTGCTGCTCCTTTCTTCTCAAGAGAGGACTCTTTGTGCTCCTCCCCTGCTGCAGCATGGAGTCCCTCCCACAGTAGACAGTCATCCACCAACTTTTCCAATGTGAGTCATTCCCACAGGCTGCAGTTCTCCATGAACAATCTTTTCCATGGGGTGTAGTCCTGCCAGGACCCACCCCAGCACAGGCTTCCAACAGGGTCACAGCCTCCTTCAGGCATCTTCCTGCTCCAGTGTGGGGTTCTCCATGGAATACCTGCTCCACCATGGACCTCTCCGGGCTGCAGGTGAGTGTCTGCTCCACCATGGACCTTCATGGGCTGCAGGTATATATCATAGTCAATCATAATATTTTCATCAACGACCTGGATGAGGGAACTGAATGTACCCTCAGCAAGTTTGCTGATGATACTAAACTGGGAGGAGTGGCTGACACACCAGAGGGCTGTGTTGCCATTCAGTGAGACCTGGACAGGCTGGAGAGTTGGGCGGGGAGGAACTTGCGGGGAGGACAGATTGATAGAATGAGTTCACAAACTTGAACTTAAGAAAGTTTCTCAGAGTGCTTAAAGATTATGAAAAGTTCCTTTAAAATCGCTATAGAGAACATAGATGTGTAAAATAGAAATAATTTCTGTCTAGAGGACAAACTTAAGAAATACCTATTGAAGGTATCATATAAAAAAGATGAAAAAACTGCTATTCATACCTGCACATACACACGAGAATATCTTTCATTACACAAGTAAACACAGTGACCTCAGTCTGGCAACTGATACCTAAAAGACAAGTAATCTCATCTATAATGAACAAATTTTCTTGGGGAGATATCACACATAGTGCAGTAACAAGAATTTCTGGAATGTTTTCTGCAGTCCTCAAAACACAATTCTTAAAATCAAACTGCAATTACAAGAGACCAAATCAATTATACACATTTGCGGACCATACCTAGTAGGAAAAAAAAACCCCAAACCTCCACTTTTATATAAGAAATTCACAACTCCAGTACTGACATATAGTTCTTTTCAGAGAAAAAAAGCGAAAAAAACCCCACAAAACAAAACAAAAACCAACAAAAAAAGCCGTCAAACTTCATTTTGCATCTTATTTGCACTCCTAATATTCCTGTTCTCAAAACCAATTGCTGAATGCATTTGAAAGAGTTTGACATCAGAAATGCTAACTTGTCAAGCTAGTATTGTAACTTCTGGTATAAGACATTCTGTCCAGTGATTCTGATAAAAAAAGGCACAGCAAGCTGTTTAGCATCTTAGTAAAAAGAGACAGTCAAGATGAATTCTATAAGCAAAGATTATGATTTATGGCTGCAAACATTGCTAAATAAAATAATACCAAGGATTGGCTCTGTGAGCAGATACTCTGGATACTCACAGTCTGTACATGTTAGGTCGACTCCCACAATGATCTTAGAGCTGTCAAATTACCTTTCTCTAAAATTAAACCTTGTAGCAGTTCAAGAGAATGACAGCTCAGGGACTTTTCAGTTACCAAAGCCATACGACAAAGTAAGAAGGACCGATCTCACTAGCTACAGAGAGCTACTTATTGTTATTTTAGATTGCCTCTGGGCAAAGGACATACTCTCCAATCCCTTAGTGAAAGAATTTAAAATATGGGGAGCTACAGAGGATTAAGAGTAGTTCTGCTTTTGTTTTACCCATGGTGGATGGGGTGGGTGGATGGGAAAGAGGAGAGTTTTGTCTCTCTTGTTGTATGACCGTTAACAAAATAAAGGTAACCTGCCAGGATTCAGAGACCATAGAGCACCAGGACGTGTCACATGTATCCCTATTATGATAAACTGTATGTGAACTTTTGCCAAGGGTGTGCTATGAACCCTGTGGTTATCCATTGTCATTAAGCCTGCTCTATCTGGGCAGGGAACAGGGAGAAGTAATAGCCACCCAGCCTTCGTCTTTGTCTCATCACTTCCTCTTGATCAAGCTCTTGCTTTGTCAGCTGCCTGCACAGTGTGGGGTGACCTAGACAGGACAGGAGTTGAGTATCATAAAGAAAGCAACTGCCCCAGACTTTCATAGCTCATGCAGTGGTCAGTGATACTTCTATTCCAATTGCTACCTACTGGCAAATGGCATTGAGTGGCAGCTGACACACTTTAAATTTCACCAGGAAGTCTGGTTCTCCCTACTCACCACATGGAACAAGGTATAACTTTCGTAGCTGCATAAAACCAACCTGTCTCATACATCCAACGCCCTGACTTCTGTGCTGCCCCAGAGTGAGTAGGTTCTGTATCTTGCTCTTTGACCTCCACCCACTCTTCAGAGAGACCCTAATTTCTAACCAAACTACATGCTTCCACCTTCCCAAACATGCAGTCAGCCCAAGCCAGCTTGGTGGAGTTTAGCTATGGCTAGCACACAGGGGATGTTCTCTGTATGACAAAATATTGGTACCCTCTATTATACTTCCAAGGTGCATTGCACAGCCTGATTGCATCCTGCGAATACGGGCTCTCCCAGGCCTCACACCTACCATGCATGAACAATTGTCAAGGCAGTTTACCAGGCAGGTGTTGTCAGCTGGGACTGGCAATACAGTTTGATGCCTCATTGTCCTGGGTTTAGCAGTAGCAGTCAATTTTTCTCCTTTTTAGCAGCTGGTGCAGTGCTGTTTTGACTTTTGGCCTGGGAACAGAGCTGATAATGCCAATGTTTTTAGTTGTTGCTAAGTAATGTTTACTCTGACCAAGGACTTTGTGAGTCTCATGCTCTGCCAGGGAGGAGGGGAGGCAGGAGGAAGCAGAGACAGGACACCTGACCCAAACTGACCAAAGAGGTATTCCATACCACAGCACGTCATGGCCAGGATGTAACTGAGATTTACCTGGAAGGGCTAGGGACTGCGGGGTTGGACTAGGTCGGTGCTTGGTCGGTCTGGTGGGTCAGGGCAGGGGTGAGTTATCGGTCGGTGGGTGGTGAGGTGTTGTATTCTTTTCCCTTGTTATTTCCCTTATCATTGTTATTATTGGTGGTGGCAGTAGTGATTTGTGTTATACCTTAGTTACTGTGCTGTTCTTATCTCAACCTGTGGGAGTTGCATTCTTTTCAATTCTCGTCTCTGTCCCTCTGGGAGTAGGGGGAGGGGAAAAAAAGGCGGGGGGAGTGAGAGAGTGACTGTGTGACTTATGGCTGACTGGTTTTAAACCACAGCTCCCACTTGTAGTCTTTGGAAGCACTGAGCTCCTGTCTGGAAAGATACTGCCTGTGTGTTATGTCTCTTCTGGCCTCCTTCTGAAGGACAGCAGAGAAACACAGACAAAGCAGAGTGAATGAACCAATGGAAAGAAAACAGAGTAAGCATGACAAATTTGTCACAGTAAAAGTGCAGGTGAGAAAAGTGTAAGCCTGGTGAACCACAGCTGCTCTTGTCTGTGAGACCTTGCCAGTCTGCTTTCATTGTGAATGTACATATGAGCCAGACAGTGAGCCTAGCTGCCATGGGCTGCTGCCTGAGACAGACGTATTGGCAATGTGGGTATAACCAAATGCAGTAGACAAGGCAGTGGTCCATTAGTAGGCATATGTGAAAAAATAGCGAACACTTGACAGACAAACAAGGTTATAATACAGGACTTGCCCAGATTTATAGTATGGACCCACACAGACTAAATATTTCTTTTTTTAAATAAGCAATGGGAGAAGACCACGATTTGCAGAAGTAGAAAATTCAGTGGTAGTTCTTATGGAGAAGCAAAGGAAGAGCCTGTGGAACACTGAGTTTGCCAGGACGTCACTTCTGAAAAAAGTCTTAAGCAATTATGACAGGCAGTCCAGTAGAAAGGATTTTAATTACTGAAAGCTGTACCTAATATTTGTGATTATTGTTACAATTGTTTATTTCTAAAAAAAAAAAATATGTATATATAGAAAAGATTTAAAATTTTATTCCTATCTCACAGCTATTGCGTATTTTGTACTGCTATGCAACATCAAAAGCACTTGATGCTTTACCTGAAGAAGAAAGTTAACAACAAGGCCATTTCATTATTTTGTCCCTGTCTGACACCTAAAAGAATGACTATACAGTCAATGGTATCTAGGAAGCAAATGTCACAGGTTTGGTTTGGGAGAGGCATGTAATTGTGTTAGAATTGTGAACATGAGGCAGCTGCTTCTTATTTCAAATCATTTAGGAAAGAGGAAGCTCCTAGGCTGAAAGAAGAGGTCTTAAAGGAGTATGAAAGAATCCTAGAGGAGAAAAAGCAAAGTGAGAAGGGAAAAGAGAAGATTGAGAAAGAAAAGAAATGGAATACAAACAACAGCCAGGAATGAAGATGGATAATGGAATTAGGTAGATCAAACAACAAACCCAAATCTTGGCAAAATACTCTTCTTTTGATCTGTGTACAGCAGTAGGTTTGAAAAGAACATCCTTGCCTAATACAACCACATCACTATAAGCGATGTTTTTCATTAGACACCCATCAAGAAACCAGACTGTACCCTTAAACCACATTTTTTACTGAAGGATAAACTGAATTCTGTTACATCAAGAGATTCTTTCCAACATGGGAAAGCCTTGTGACATATTTTTGCATTTTAATAATTACACGATCAAGACAAAGATCATAATCAAAATCCCATCTGTGCAAAACAACTCTCTATTTGAAAGGACAAATTTAGCCTGTACAGGCAACAGAATCAACTTGAACACTCTTCCAAAAATATTACTGAAATTACCCTGGGAAACTAAATATGGATGGATATCCATATTCACAACTTTTGACAAGAAGAGAGGTTTGCTTAGTGTTGTTCTTATTAATTCAAAACATACAGTTAAATAATGATTTTTCAATGCTTGCAACTTTTAAGTTTTTGATGTTCCCAAAAGAGTTTGACAGAAGGAGTTAGCAGGGGATAAATGCTAATTTTGTTATTTACTATTGGTTAATGCATTATAGGATTTACTCATCTATGAGATTATGATGATCCAAAGAGATCTAAAAAATATTTAACATAATGGGAATGTTGATGGGGAATAAGAGTTTGTTTTGACACTGGAGAAAGGAGAGAAGGAATTGCTTAAGAGAAGCTGTTAAAATGCTCTATGTGTCATTAAACTTCCTGCTGGTAAAGTACTACTGATGCTGCAGTGAACTGCTACCACTGCTGTACAGTACTACTGTTGTATCTCACTGATTATGATAAATGGTGAGAAACAAAACTATTTTTTAGCATATATTTAATTTACAATCCTACGACTTCAATATCATAATAAAAAGAAATTAAAATTTTGGTGTGAAAAAATGAAAGGAATCCCTCTATACTGCAGAGTAAACAGTATCCTCTCTGACTCTATGTAAGTAACAAAGGGAACACACCTTTCTAACAAATATTTTGTTACAAGAAGGAAATAAATTTAATGAAGGGAACTCACAGAGTCACAAAATTATCAGATCACAAAGGGTTTGATTTCTGAGATATGTTTAAGAGGTAAATTATTATACAAGAGAAAAAGAAGTTGTTCACTGAACCTGTTCAACAAACATTAATACTTCTAAACCAGCAGATCAGAGGGATTGTATTTAGAATGATAAAAAAAAAACAAAAAAGAAAAAAATGTATGTAAAAACAGTGAGGTGAAATTAAGGAAGAATTTGCCCTGACTACATGAAAATATTTCATAATATGATACATTTGAGGAAATAAAGCTGTATTTTTAAACAAAGTCATAAATGAGGAAGCATCTAAAAAACTACAGCTATCCCAAATAAAAACTTTAGAGAATATTTATTAGGGATTAAATGACAGCTGATCGGCTCAGGTGCATGCCCAGACTGATGAAAAACTCTGGAAATCAGTGAAGGAAGAAAGGCCAAAAGCTCATTTGACTGCAAAGAGTATAGGTGGGCAGGCACAGGGTATAAGACACACAAGTTTGCAGTGCTGCATTTGACCTGACCCTCCAACATGGGGTGGAGGTAAGAGCTACATGATGGGAGAAGAGAGCTTTCATCAGTCTGTCTGAGAGGGAGGCTGTGGTGCAGAAGAATATACTCTTTTTGAATAAGACCCACACTTCAGAATATGGAGTTATGAGTTACAAATTTTTAGTAAGTAATGTTTGAATATAATGACAGCCTTGACTATTCCATTTTCATAGCTTCATAAATTCATAATCAAGAGATTAATTTAAATTAGTTGATATATATACATAAAATGGGTATATTTAGCTTAATGTGTAAGCGACTTCTTGCTAATGCTAACACCAATGCGTCATAATTTTTTGCCTATATTTCAATTAATATCCTTAGATATTTTAGTGTAAGAGTAAATATAAGGGTTTTTTTATAGTTAAATTTGTGTTATTAATAAATAATGACCCTGAAAAATGTTTAACGTAGAGTAACATTGGGAATAATTTTTCATATATTTGATGTGGAAATGTAGAAATATTAATTGTATTAGAACATTCATTACAAAAAGACAGAATAAAATTTAATATCTGATATTAAAGATTTAAATGAAGTAAAACCAAGTAGATTAAAAAAAAAAAGCTAATAGGAGTTACAGATGTAGACACCTTCACTGTCATTGTCTATAACCGTGGTCTTATTTATGTATGGTTCTTAAATGCAGGAGTTATAATCTGATGATTAAATTTTCCACTAACATTTTCTCATTTATATCGATTTTGAAAGCATATGGATGTTAACATAATCAATTCAAAGTTTATCTGGTTGTACTGCATTTAAAAAGTAGGATTAATAAAATCAAGCACAGGCAAAACCTGACCTTCTATTGCTTAAATTTTAACTGCTTTTTACAGGCAATGAAGTCTGTGAGACTGGAGATGTGTCGAATTATGCAAGAGCAATGAGAAAACTGAAAATGTTCTTAGAGGGATTAATATTTGCCTGTAGGATTCTGGTTAGTGGGATTTTCTTTCTTTGTTTTTATACATACACAGACAAGAGATAGGCTGGACTCTAATTCTCTTTGCATGGTCACTGGATCATCTATATAGAGACCATTTTACTCTAAAATCGCAGACTATTACTCATCCTCATTACCTACATATTGACTTACATTGTGAATCCAAACTGAGCCATATATGGGTAAGATTGGTCCTTCAGCTGCTTGCCAGGGTATTATGTACAGAAATCCTGGTTTTAGACTATAGAGCAGAGCATGTACAATCCATATGTCTGCACACAGTACAAGCTTAAGACCACAGACCCTTCTATCCCAATTCCTCTTGTTGTTTCTTCATAGGATGTCTATAATCTTTGCCATCTTTTGAGTCATGGTACAAGAAAAGCCATGTTTCACAGACTGAAGGGTCTCCCTGACCAATGTTCACCTGCAGTGGAACTTGCATGAAGTAAGCGGCACAGGAACCAAAGATGACACTCTCCTGCTCTAACATTTGGCAAGATTCAAAAGACAAGTAGCACCTGTTTAAAAGTATGAACAAAAAAGGAATCTAAGTTTACAAAAAAAGAATAAAATTTTCTTTCAGGGACATATGTATTTTCTTTTTGATTTGCTAACTGTACTTTCTGGTTAAGAGAACAGAGCTTTTATTGATCCATCATCATCTACAGGGTTCAAAATGTCCTTCCTGGAAAGGCTACAGAAACAGGCAATTAGTTTTAGAGAGACCACTTCAGGAAAGGTCATTTACTTCCCTGCTCTGCAGAAGTAACAAAGGCAGGACTACCTGGCCAGAACATACCTTTGCTGCATTCTGGCAAGCAGGAGGGAAGAGCAGCGTATCTAGGGCAATGACATGCTCCACTAGTGGCATTCAGCCAGACCTGGCTAACAGTGGAGGGGAAAGTTCAGATTGTTCTGAGGAAGGTCTGGGAAGTGTTGCATAGTCTGCAGGCTTTTGTAAGTGAACAATGTGTTTTGACACAGTGGAAGTTTTTCCTGAGCAACACAAAATGTGAGCAATGCATATGCATCTCAAGAAAGCCTCTTCCCTCCCAGACATATGCACCTGAAGGTGTGGGATACCCTATACACCCCTCTCTGGGATCTGTAGCAGCAGTTTTAAAAAAGAAAGCATGTACCATCAGCATCCTGGCGCACTTAAGGTTCAAGTAGCAGCAGAAGAGTTTATTTACACACAGCATGTCCCTGCTATCTCCTTGCCTTGCTGTAAAACCTAGGTAGCACTGATGTTTCTGCACTAAAACTACTACCAGCAGAAGGTAAAATAGTTATGCTGTAAGTGCCCAGCAGGGTTGAAGGGCTGTGGTGATCACTCTCTGTTTCAGGGGAAAGAGCATCATGGTGACAAGATGTGAGAGGAGCATGAAGGATTATGAAGGAGGAGCGCAAAGAGTTGGGTGGTGCAAAACGTTTGGGGGCTTTCCTCTGAAAAGTCTTCCTTTGACTCTGAACCTTGAAAGTGTAGCTATGAATGGTCTACAGGACATCATAACATGGCTATTGGAGATGCTCTACCTCAGTGCAGGGTTCCAAAAGCAGTGTCTAAACTCCCATAGCCTCCAAAATATTTTTAATTTTTTAATTAACTATTGATAAAGGAACTAGATCTGTAGATGTTTCCTGAGCTGTATTGCTCCATTTATGTGCTAGTTCAGTGAAGGAAGACCTGAAAATGAATATACTTCCCCCAGAATACTTTTGTGTCATGGGAAGAAAAAGTCTTGGGGATCTCCTTTAGCAGGGAGAGGAAATGTAGTCATGGAAAAGGATGGGAAGGACAGTGAAACTCCAACCCCACTCATAGCTCCTAAAACTCTTCACCATTCCCCTAAATCCATCCTTGCTCTCTTCTGTTTACATAAATACATGCTGCAGCTGCTACAAGATGTATTTTACACGTTGCTCAACTTCGGATGAGAGTCTTATTTTTAGCAGTGGTCAGAAAAGAGTGCTTGGTAAAGCTTTTCTGTCCTGTACTGTGCCTGTACTGCACTTACATACTGCATGCCCCACACCCTGCATTCTTGAAAGACTGCTCTGCTTCTCAGTTTGGTTTAAAAAATTTCCAGATGCACTGTCTCTAACCATGCATTCACAACAGCTGAAAAAGCTAACATTTCAAGCATACTTCAACCTTCCTCTTCGTTCTCTCTATAAGGAACATGATGCGCTTAACCCATCAAAGAACGACAGGGAAAAAAATCAGCCTTTCTACTGTCCCAGTAAATTCTTAAAGACTTTCCCCTAAGTTGCTTTACGCAAGAACCGTTTCAAACAACAATTAAGGAAAGAAGGCACAATGAAAATTTTGTCTGATTACAAAACAGCAAACTGAAGCAAGACCTTAAGGGTATTCAATGACTGATTCTGTTAGCTAAGTGTCTACATCAGCCTGCATTAATTTCTTATGAAGACGTCTGTGTTTTTAAGCAACTGAGTTCCAAAGAAGCTTTGCCCATTTGCTCATTGGAGGTTTTATATGATTCTCTTCCTAAAACACATGCACAGTTATTCAGCTTAGGGACACATTTATTCGGGAAAAGAGGTGGTTAAAAGCAGAAAGGCACCTCAAGTCATCCTATGTGCAAGCGATGTAACTCAAAGATAGGCAATTAGTATGAAAACATCCATGCAGTTTCATGATACCTTACATGGACAGGACCATACACAACATATGGCACATTCAGATAACATCTGTTAGAGCATACTTTATAGGCTCTGGAAAATCTTCTAGGTGTCCCAAACTGGGTCAGGTAGTGCCAGTGCATGTGGGAGATATCAGTGTCTTGCCTAGTTCTGCTGTGCCTTTCAGACTATGAGAAACAGCTGTATCCCTAGCTCTGCATGTATCAAAGGCTTCCCAAGAAGGCTGAGAAAAAGAAAGGACGGGGAAATGTAAAGAAAATAAAAAGAGAGTTTCTGGTTAATATGTCTCTTGGTTGATTGTAAGCAGCGAGGAGAAGCAGACAGGCCAACCCAATATGGGTGATAAGCAAACTTCTGCTTTATTTGTGACGCAGTTCACATATATATAGGAGTGGTATTCAGCCACTCCTCCTTGGCACAACAGTATTGGTTAGCCCCACACAGCTTCCTCCACATTCTCCTCTCATGTCCGGTTTCCGGTTACCTGTGGGGGCCAACCCCTGCCTTGCTCGCACAGTCCTCCAGGGCTCTATGGTCCTGCTCTTGGAGTCATTCTGCAACAGTTGATAATAGAGCTGAGACCGAACACTGAATCACAGCTGCCTTCTGGTCATGAACACCTTTTTTTCTATTATTAGTTTCAAATTCCATATTGCCCATGAGTTAGCCTGTTATCCAAGGGACTCAGAAATGATGCTATTAAGAAACTGAAGTTAAATGGATGGCCTTACAGAGACATCTGGATATAGAGTATAGTGGTATACGCAATACAACTGAGGTTATACAAGTGGCAACTATCAAATGTGTCTTCTTCATGTATCTTCATCGTATCTTCTTCATGTCTGTGAGGCAGTGCTATGAACTTGATCATGGAACCTTTCTGACTAAAAGTGGTCCCAAACAGCAATACTTAATTTCTTACCTTCTTCATGATGCAGTGATGTGAAACCGTTATATTCCCTTTATGCAGGGAAACTGTATGTGAAAAGGAAGAGACATCCATTCAGAGGTTTTATAAACAGTATATAATCTGGATACTGGAGAAAGACAATATTGGAACAGACAGTGCTCAGCAGTCACCACTTCTGAAGATTTTAGGTTTTGATGTTCCAACTTGAACTGGTAGATCCATTCCTAGGTCATGGTTTGACATGTGGAAGTCGAATTTTTAAATCACTTATTGTAAGGTTAGTGCAAGCTGCATTTTCCCAGTTCCTTTTGGTTTTTTACAAAATCACTTATTGCAAGGTTAATGCAAACTGCATTTTTCCAGTTCACCTTTTGGGTTTTGACAATGAACAAAAGGGATCACTACAAGATTTTCCATTTACTACTGCCATTCTTTTAAAGTCAAATGATAGGAAGCCTAGACTTCATGGTTTCAGATATTCAAGGATAATAGTCTAAAAGGGTCCTTTGATGTATCTTCTAGCTAAGGAAATAACGCTTTGCTATGTAAGACCACTGACCAAAGCCAGTGTACTAGCTTATTAATCAGTTTCCTCTCACTTGTAGCTAAAAACTGAATTTTAGCTAAAAACTGAATTTTAGCTAAAAACTGATTTTTCTTTTTTAGTGTTATCTTGCTAGCAGATTACATCCTGCAATCATTCATACCACATTGGATCCCTCAGGCTTCTGTGAGAAAACCATCAGAGCATCCTTGACTGTGCTATATTCAAAATGAAATGTAGCATGACAAAGAACAGTTTATGAGATGCTAATCCTCAGATTACTATCTCAAAATTTGGACTATACCATCATGCTGGTATTTGACAGATTCCTTTAGAACTCACCTAGTTCTGTATAAAGCCAGTTGTCATCTGTTTGCTAATCTGTTACTGCACAGCATACACATTTATGCATAGATATAATTCACAGTTTTGAGTGAGCTCTTCTTGAAAAAGAAAAGCTTTCATACTAAAAGAAAATAACAAAAGTGAGAAAGAAACTAGTTTAACTGATCCAATAAATTGATGCTCGTAGCTACTTAAGCAGTGAAGTGTAAAATTAAGGCTTTGGTACATCATTAAGTCAAAAGGAAATATCAAGAGAACTACATACAGAACAGCTACGTTTACTTGATAACTGAAAACAAGGAGTATACAGTGTTGTATAAACAGAAGTTGTCAGACAAAATAACATGCAACCTGTAGCATCAAAGGAGTTCCTGCAGACTAAACTTATGAACATTGATGAACCAGCAGATTTTCTCCAGCAGAAAGAATAGAAGCAGAATGTCAACAAGGTTTAATTAAAAAAACAGCTAACATGCAGACATTTTGTCCACAAAACCACTAATGGTTTCCTATAAAGTTTTCTATTGACTTGTGTAGCATATAAAACTAAATATAAACGTATGAAAAAAGAAAACAACACTCAATAGTAAACACTCTAATTGTTCCCACTGCTGTTGCAATGTGTCACATTAAGAATGTGGATGTATTTGTAAAACCAGTTCAAAATGTTCTCTTATCCACATGCATTAATAACTTTGTTAAATGTATAAACATTCACATGACCGAATGTTATTGATATAGCACTAAAAGGTGCTTTGCCTTCTAATTCTGAAGTCACATCTAACTTAGCTCATGTGTGTCTGCTACTTCTGTGGGGAAGCCTGCACTTCACTTCAAAACCAGACAATAGAGCAAGAAATACTGTGCAATGCTGACAGCTTCACCAATCAGGAATGCTGCAGTGGGCAAGCTTTATTGGTGTAGTGCAAGAACAGGTGTATAATAGGGGAAAAAACACAGGGAATTAATAACAGTTCCTGTTGATTCATGATTGTCTGACTATAGATTCAAGTTTCTCAGTTTGTGTCTTTAAAATGTGATAAAAATAAGTGTTTATTAGACTAATTCCACGTATTCAGAATATTTTATTCTTATGCTAAAGCTAACATTTGTGTATACCAACATGTAACAGCTGTCTTTCAGAAAAATCTTAATGGCTTTCAGCTGAAAGATTAATTTTACTTATTCTTGAAATTTAATCAGCTTTCAAATGGCACACATCACAATTCTATTCAGCCATAGCAAGACACCTCTGAAGAACTGCAGTCATTGAATGCTTTATTCCAATATCTCATGACTGTTATTAAAGAGTAAAGTTATGAATTCTTGAATTAATTTCCCTAGCTGAAGTGGCTGGAAAGCAGTAATGTATGACTCCCATCTTGATAGTTTTAAGAGGATAACAAGGTTGAACTTTAAACTGTAGGAAAACTTTAAGATTGTATTGCATAAGCTTTAATAATTCTTTTTAGCCACAAAGATATTTTTTATTCTTAATAAATGATAATACTCAATAGTTGTCAATCCTGAAACTATCTATCTTGAATCAGAGTAGCTAATCACTTAGAATCAATTAAACTGACTAATCAGTCCTTTGTAACAGTTCCTCAAAGCAATTTATATTGTTTAAAATTACAATACGCAATCAGAAATTTGATCAAGTAGAAAGGAATTGTTGACTGGACTGGCACTACTGTGATTCACAAACCATGGACACCTATCCATTTTATAAAGCTGTTCTGCACCTAAAAATACAGTACTTTATGATCAGTTAGCTCATTTTATTTAATGACTCTTGTGCAGTGCTTAATGAAAGCTGAGTATTGGCTTTATTTACGGAAGTGTTTGTATGTCTAGATAAAGGAGCAGGTCCTGAACTACTAATGAACAGGTAACAGGATAGCAAGAGACAGTTTTAAATTTGGACCTGTCAGATTCTTGGGGCTGAAGACAAGATCAGTAGTTTTCCCAACTATTAAACTTGATGACTTCATGTGAGAGCCTCAGATGGGAAAACGAACCTGCCTAGCAGAAATTAGGGATCCATTGCAAGAGGGGGTGGGTAAAATAGTGTCTTACTCATATACAACAGCTGAACACTCCCTTTGGAAAGCCAGGACTTTGACTTTGAAAAAACAAAACTTTGTTGAAATAATGAGAATAAAGGGAATTAAAAAAAAAAAAAAATTTTCTGTGACATCATTTGTTTCAAGCTGTCACAACCTACGAAATACAGCAACTAGACAGTAATACTGTAAATCACTCCCACAGATACCAATAACTACTGTTTCAAACAGTTGCTAATACAGCTTCACTTTTGCTATCACATCTACTCAGTTCACCCTCTGCTCCTTTCATAACATTGTAATAAATACACCTTTTGACAAATTAGTCTAAGCAACTTCTTTTAACAGGAAGGCATTGTTCCAAGGTTACTTCTTGACAAAGACATTGGGGGAAGAGAGGGACAGAAAGGTATAAGGAAGATAGAGCATCTGTTAAGATTAAAATGGCAGCTCTAGTCATTAGACCTTCAAGTTCATTGGCATAACCTATGTTGACTGTCCCAGACTCAGCATTATCTCCAGGAGTATCTCCCTGATAAGTGGGTATTTCTTTCAGAAGCAACAATAAATATAAAGCAAATTATTGTTATAAAGTAATCTTATTTGGTTATCACAGTATCACAGTATGCTAGAGATTGGAAGGGACCTCAAAAGATCATCTAGTCCAATCCCCCTGCTGGAGCAGGAACACCTAGATAAGGTTACACAGGAATGTGTCCAGGCGGGTTTTGAATGTCTCCAGGGAAGGAGACTCCACAACCTCCCTGGGCAGCCTGTTCCAGTGTTCTGTCACCCTCACTGAGAAGAAGTTTCTTCTCAAGTTTAAGTGGAACCTCTTCTGTTCTAGTTTGTACCCATTACCCCTTGTCCTATCATTGTTTGCCACTGAGTAGAGCCTGGCTCCATCCTCGTGACACTCCCCCTTTGTATATTTATATACACTAATAAGGTCACCCCTCAGTCTCCTCTTCTCCAAGCTATAGAGACCCAACTCCCTCAGTCTTTCCTCATAAGGGAGATGCTCCACTCCCTTAATCATCTTAGTTGCCCTGCGCTGGACTCTCTCCAGCAGCTCCCTGTCCTTCTTGAACTGAGGGGCCCAGAACTGGACACAATATTCCAGATGCAGTCTTACCAGGGCAGACTGTTCTATAGTTACCCTGGTCCTCCTTCTTGCCCTTTTTGAAGACTGGAGTGACATTTGCTTTCCTCCAGTCCTTGGGCACCTCTCCCATTTCCCAAGACTTGGTAAAGATGATGGAGAGTGGTCTAGCAATGACTTCCGCCAGTTCCCTCAGCACCCGCGGGTGCATCCCATCTGGACCCATGGATTTATGGATGTCCAGATTGCTCAGCTGGTCTCTAACACATTCCTCATCGACTAAGGCAAACCGCTCCGTTGATCTTCATCTAAGGTCTCAGCGGTACAGGGCTCTTCAGGACTGCCTGCAGCAGAGTAGACAGAGACAAAGAAGGCATTCAGTAACTCTGCCATCTCTGTATCTTCTGTCACCAGGGCACCCATCCCATTCATCAGTGGGCCTACATTGCCTCTGGTGTTAATTTTATCTGCCATGTATTTGAAAAAGCTCTTTTTGCTGTCCTTGACCCCTCTCGCCAGATTTAATTCTAAGGAGGCCTTAGTCATCCTAGCTGCCTTCCTACATCCTCTAGCAGCAGTCTTATATTCCTCCCAAGTGTCCAGACCCTCCTTCCATGACCTGTAAACTCTTCTTTTCCACTTGAGCATACCCAGCAATTCCCTATTTAGCCACGCAGGTCTCCTGGCCCTCTTCCTTGACTTCCTATGTGTCGGGATGCTGTGATCTCGAGCTCGGAAAAAGCAATCCTTGAATGCCAACCAACTATCTTGGGCCCCTTTACCTTCAAACAGCCTTGCCCATGGGATTTCCCCTAGCAATTGCTTGAAAAGGCCAAAGTTTGCCCTGCTAAAGTCCAGGGCTGCAATTCTATTTGCTATTCTACTGGTCCTACCACAGAAGATCCTGAATTCCAGCATCTCGTGGTCGCTGCAACCAAGGTAGCCCTCAACCTTTACTGCTTCGACCAGACCCTCCTTGTTAGTGAGGATGAGATCCAGCAGTGCTCCTCTCCTGGTTGGCTCATCCACCATTTGCATGAGGAAGTTATCATCCATACACTGGAGGAACCTCCTGGACTGTGGCTGGGTTGCTGAGTGGTCCTTCCAGAAAACATCAGGGAAGTTAAAATCCCCCACGACAACCACGGCCTGTGACTGTGAGGCCGCTCTCAGCTGAGAAGGTTGTGCAAATGGATTCCTTTCTGTTGCATAAAAATTGGTCTCCTGTATCAGGTAAACTCTGCAGGTAAAAGGCTGAACACAAAGAAGAAAGGTACCTTATGTCTAGCCAGTGAATGTAAACCCTCATGCATAATGAGGGTTTACTATGAAATTAAGGCAGACACTGAAAAAACAAACAGAATGATTGACCTGGAAACAGACATGTGTTGAATAGTGGAATTAAGATCTTTAACACAATAAAGTTAAATTGCTTGAGTGGGGAGGGGGAAAAGAGACCATACAGATGAATCAAGAGCTAATAACCAAGAGAGAGCTGTGAAGGAAGGCAGAATATGAGAATAAAGGGTTTCCATGGAGATGTAAAAAAGCTGGAATCAAGTTTCTAAAGCAATGTTTTAACATATTCTAAAGCAGGAAGGAGAATTAAAAATAATTACTGAGAGATTCCACCATTTCCATGTCCTTTCCTGGCCCAAGAGGAACAAGGGGCATGACATGAAACCTGCTCAAACGAGCAACAATAACAAAACAGATTGAGAAGAGCTGAGTACTCTTTGGTAAAAAATGGTAATGGTAAAAAAAATACCATTTTTTCAAGAAATAACATGTACTAACTTTAAAGAAATCTAGCATGAATTAGTTTGCTGTAGGGCAGCTTATGCAGGGTATTGATGGAGTTTCCCCTTTGAAGCTCATTTTATCAAGACAGCAGTAACCTTAAGAGATGCTGGTAGTTTAAATATCTTATAATATTAAATCTGGTAGCTGATAAATCCTTCTGAAAGTTAGGATGATTCAGAGTCACAGCATAAAACAATGTTAAGCATTTCAGTTTCAGTCAAGGTTGGAACAAAATAAGCCGCTTACAAGAGTATACACAGGTCATATTCATGGGCATACAGCAGCTACTGGAGGGAAGGTAGGAACATAGAAGAATAACTGGTTAGAGAAACAAAGGTGCTTCATTGTGCTGACAAGGTAGATAGATGTGATTACCTGTAGCAAAGACACCCCTGTAACCTAGATTGTGGGATCAGCACTCCACTATCAGTTTTATGCTATAGAAAGGGAGAACCAGCAGCTTTCCTCCGGTGTGATGTCCCACCATCCTGCACAGTCACCACATGCAGTCTACTCCGTGCATATCAATCTGGTTCTTTGTCCCCTACCACTTTATATTTCTGTAGCAGAAGCCCAACACTTCATCATGAAGACTAGGATACATCCGTATTTGAAGGAAAGCACAAAAACCTGCTTTTCTACATGAAACAAGACTTAAAGTGTCTTGGGAATATAAAGCAGTAGATGGCCTTCATGAGAACCTCTGCGTCCACATGGAGATGAAGAACACACAGAAGGCTGGACACACAGTGAGTGACTGTTGAGCCTACAGCACTGAAAGTTGTGTGCACAAGACCAGATAATAAACTTGATCGTGGCTGAGCCTATGCTCCTTGTATGAATGAATGTTTAAAGTGCATGGTCACTTTGATTAGTCAGTCTGGAGTGCAATTTGCAAAAAAAATTGAATTTAAGGTATATCAAGGATGTATTGACAACACAACTGTGCTGGTGTAGATGTTAGATACATTATTAGAAAGGTGCATTCTCAGGAGCATTAGAGAAAGACAGAAATAATCAGTTGAAAGAAAGCACACATCCTGAAAGATATGGAAAAAGAGTAACCTATTTTAGCATTTCTCAGGAATATTGCAGAAGTTACATAATTATACCCAGAACCGCAAAACCCAAATCCATGAATATTGTCCGTAACTGACAACAATGAAAATGCTGGTTTCCAACTATGTAAGTTTGCACACGTTGAGAAAACAGTCTAGTTGTCCTGCCACATTACTTCAGAGATAGGAGTGTAAAATTGTTTAGGTTGGCATCCTGCAACACCAATACTACACATGTAAGGGGATTTTAATATTGAAGGAAAATATACTTATTGCTTGTATTTGATCTGGCACTCTGCCTTTGAGCCTTGGTTGCAATTTAGATATAATGATATTAAGGCAACAGAATGAAGCCATTATTATATATCTTTATTAAGAATAAGCCTTTATTGGAGCCACAAGGGAACACAGTCTTTTCTAAACCGTAGAATAATTTAGCATAGGATGAACCACTGAAGTTCATCTCATTCAGTCTCCTGATGAAATCTTGTTGACTTGTCTTTCATATCATTGCTTTTCTTCTGATACTGGCTAAACTATATTCTTAGAAAAGAGTGTGTTTTTCTGAGAAGAGTTGTGCTTATATGCGCATATATTTCAAGCCTGGAGGGAATTGGAGGCAGTGTTCTTAACTGAAGGTACAATTTTTCAGCATTACTGCAAACAACAACAGAAAAGGTTTTGCAAGCTCTTTTACCATACATTCTCCCATGGGTACCAATGTGTTCATATCGTTCTGTAAGACAGATAAAAGGAGAACATGAGCCTTCTTAGAGATGCGGCAGCTTTTGGAAATAGAGCTTTGTTGAACAGCTTCATTTCTTTTATTGGTCATAGCAGAGACTATAATTCAAGGCAGTCTACACTGAGTTTGCAAGAAACCTTCTTCACCTCTAGCACAGGAGGTTTAACAATAACTCCCTTAAGCAAGTTTGCTGCTCCGATTCATGCAAGAAAATTTATAGCATAGACGCAAACACATTTACTCCTGGGAATTCAGAGCAGCACCGAGTGGTTCTCAGGTTAGAATATATTCCCCATCTTCCTCTCAGTCAAGGACTGATATATGCCAGAGTCTGTTAAAATGTACTTAAGAACTCCTTAATACTGTACAGTGAGACTGAAGGTCAGGTGGAAAAACTTAAAAGGAAAGCCTTTTGAAGTACAAGTCCAGAGGAGGGCCACGATGATGATCAGAGGACTGGAGCACCTCCCATACGAAAATAGGCTGAGAAAGTTAGAGCTGTTCAGCCTGAAGAAGGCTGAGTGGAGACCTCATAGCAGCCTTCCAGTATCTGAAGGGGAGCTACAGGGATGCTGGGAAGTGACTATTCATTAGGGACTGTAGTGATAGGACAAGGGGTAATGGGTTCAAACTTAAACAGGGGAAGTTCAGGTTAGATATAAGGAGGAAGTCCTTTACTGTAAGCGTGGTGAGGCACTGGAATGGGTTGCCCAAGGATATTGTGAGTGCTCATCTCTGGCGGTGTTCAAGGCCAGGTTGGACAGAGCCTTGGGTGACATGGTGTAGTGTGAGGTGTCCCTGCCCATGGCAGGGGGGTTGGAACTAAATGATCTTAAGGTCCTTTCCAACCCTAATTATTCTATGATTCTATGATAAGTAAGAAATTTTTAAATAATCTTTACAGTTCCTCATTTTTTTGTCAGTTTGTTGTAACAAACAGGACCATGTGGGGTAGAGCTGACCAGATTACTACATATTTTATCATGCAGAGCAATCTCAGTTTCCAAAATGGGAAGAAAACAGATGCAAGTGATCATGACAGGAAATGAGAAGATGTAGTTAGTGTAATGCTGCCTGACAGCAGGTGGGCATAAGCTGCCTTCACATATCATTTTTTAGTCTAACACTGTTCCAAAGGCACATTTTCCCCAAGAGGAATAACTGTTCAAACTCAGGAAAATAAATGGAGCTACAGGAGAAAATACAGATTTGGCAGTGTAGTGGCCTGTCAAAAGGGCATTCATTGTCCTTGATAGAAATTTATTCACACAAAGATATCATATGGTATATATGATACCCCAAAATATGGGTATAATTTCAGATTCATAAGCATTAATTCAGATCAGCCTCTGGACAACTGTGTGAAAGGAAAGATAACTTTAAAGTTACCAAATGGTTAAACAGATTGTACATGTCTTCCGCTCTTCCAAGTCAACTAAGATATGAGAATTCACAGCCAGTTGGTGCATTCTTTCTAAACTGATGCTTTAAACTGCTTGACAGAACAGATGCCAACATTCTCTTCCATGGTCAGGAGATAAAGACAGGACTCTGACATTAAGACTACTTAAATTTGTCCTCTTACCAATGTCATATTTCACAAAAATTTATTCTTGTAAAAACATATCAAGCTATTTCATTTTTTCCTGATTTTAAAGTGAGAAAACTGTGGCAATAAAAGCTTTAAAACCTCACCGAAAACAAAACAGGAAAATAACAAGCCTCCAGGTGTTTTGCAGCAGCTCCCTAAGGAGCACATTGAGAAAGTTTTGTTAATTTTAATCCCTTTTTTGTTTTCCCCTAAATGGAGAGAAGCAATGCTGAAGTATTTAAATTTATAATCAAGTAACATTTTTTTCCATGTGTTCAGTGTTTCTGGTATTAAAAAAGAATAAAAAAGCAAGATACCATTACAATTGTAGTGAGCAGGGGCAAGAAGCAGATATCTTTTATGCTGTCCCAAGTTTTAATTGTGCAGACCCACATGGTGAAAATTCAAATTACAGGAAACAGTTACAGAAGAGCTATTAAAAAAACAGAAAGTTTTCCATATGTTCCTTTAACTTAAATTTCTTCATAAAATATTTTTAAACAGCCTTCCGAAGGCAGTGTGTTGTAGAACAAGTTTGCCAAGTCTTTGTAAGGGAAAATTTCACCAATGAGGCCATTTCCGCGAAAATAAGTTGTAAGAATTAGTGATTATAGAAGAATACATTGAAAAAAATACTCTTCAATGAAGGTTTTGCACTAGAAAGCTCATCGTACACTAACTATCTTGAAACTATTTTAATCAAAATGATGTAAACTGCATTTTTTCAGCAATGTACCCTATGTAAACAGGACACCGGGTTCACATTAAATGCCTGATACTCTCTAAGTGCTCATTAGCTCATATGATCTCCAGATTTTTTTTCATGATTTTTAGTTGCATATACGTATTCAATAAGATGTTTTTCTTCTGTGGCTACAGTTTTGTGTCAGGAAAAAATTTTAGTCCATCTTTGTAATTTCTTGTGTATTCTACAGGACCCAACTGAAAATGAAAAATTATCCCAGAGGATTAATAGACATCTCTGCTCTCTAAGTTTCCTTCCTGTACAGGAACCAATAAACCTGGTTACATAACAACAGAAGCTCCAACCAATACAGCCTTTGTTTGAATAGGTAATCCTACTGTGAAAGAAAGAGCAATTTGAAAGTCTGGTGTGGTCTGAAGCATTGCCAGACTGTGTTTTACGTATCTCAGTTGATGAATGTGTATGTGTTTATTTGGATTTTATTTATAAGGCAAATGCTTTCCAGTGCACTATTACGCAAATGCTGCTTTACTCAGTATGGTTTCTCCCTAAGAGAAGCTAGATGCTCATTATTCATAAGACTTTTTCATCAGAAAAAACACTGGCCAAAAGGGGAAAGTAAATCAACACACAAATTTCCATGCTGCTTCACCCAGACATCTTTTGGTACTAAAGCAGTACTGTTTCAAAACTCATACCTTATGGTACATTGTGTCAGGCAGTGAGTACAGCTATCTTAACATACAAACAGCAAGACAACTTTCCTTAGTAAAATATTCTCCAAAATGCTCCTAAACATGGTTGCAGTGCAGTTAGGAATATCAGACAGCTGAAGAGCTTTACCTTTTAATAATTTGGTAGCCTTGCTGAAGTTTTCTCAGCTGAATACCTCCCTGTTTAAATTAAAGGAGACAGGCATTCAGTCTGATTGTTCACCTCTTAAGTTCCTACAGGTGCAGGAAAAGACACCAATGAAAATGGAAGCTGTTTTCAGAACAGGAAGAGCACAGACTTTCTTTGGTAGAAGAGGTACACTCTTCAGTCAGACAGAAAGAAAAGTGTCTAACAAGAAAGCCTAGCTAACCCAAGGTAAAATAAACACTGTAAGTATCAGTAGAAAAAACTGTATGCAATATTTTTTTTCCCAGTTCTAGCTTTCTAATGCTTTAAAAGACCTTTCTAGACTGAACGCAATGTAAGGTGAAATAACCACCTGACCTCTGTCAGACAGGTATAAAAGCAAGCCTTTTGCTCCCAGTGCTCTGTTAGCAATTTGCAGGCCCCCAGGATCGCTGGGATATGCAAAAGGCAGAATCTTTTTGCACCATGTTGCAACAATGATGATGAACTTGGCCTCTAGAAGACTTTGGTTAAATTAAAAACAGATAGATGAAGCAGTAACAAGCCCCTGGCTTTCCTCCATGCCTCTGACAGCTGTCACCATCCCCAAGGCAGGAGGGTCAGATCTGTTCATGAACAGCAGATTTCAGATGATCTTATTGAGTTAAACTGAGTTTGAGCTTGGATTTTAAGGCTTTCAAATAATTTCAAGGAGGCAGAGAACATGTCTGGAATAATAATATTAGGCAGTAAACTAGCCAGCTGAGAATGGAATTTAAAGAAAATTGAAAACAGCAGGGAACAAAAGCATAGAGCACTGGGTCTTCTGAACATGAACTGTGATAATAATTCTCCCAATTAGAAACTGTTCACAATCAAAAACATGTTATGTTAGGTTAACTATAAAGTTATAAAAAAAAACCAAATCAAAGAATTTGCACCCTGAACTAAAAAGAAGATGGCTAAGGTTATTTAATTAATGATGGATATCATTCAAACTCAGCCAGTTCTTGAAAAATGACTGTATTTTCAAAGTATTAGAGAATCAGTAGAATTTATCTTCAGGATCAAGTAACTTAGTTTTTAATTAATTAAATTATAACTATGCTCTCCAGAGGACTCACTGTTAGTGAGGTTATGTAAAAAGTGTTTCAACTCTATTGATAATAGGAAAACATGGGGTTTTTCCCCAGCTCTGTGGGGTTGCTCATTATGTTCATAACAACAATTTCCAGTGGGAATAGATTTAATGCAACTCCCCAAATCCTTGGTTTTCTTCAACAAGAAAATCCTGCTTTATTCCAGACAATTATGGTATGAATAAAAAAAGTAATATATTATTCCCATCTTCATTGTAGTGATTTTGGGAACGTCTATCAAAAAAAACTCTTTCCTGGATTCCATTCCAAGCCTCCAGACATTACTGAGAATGTCTTGTGTCTAAAAAAGTCCTCACCACTATAAACCCTCATGCTTTTCCCTAAGCAGAGATTAGGAAACATTATGTGTTGGATGAAAACAGGAAGCTGCAGTATCTTGAAACAGTATTTTGAATAAAAAAGCAGATGGAAATTACTTTCACATAATAGGCAAGCTATGTTACTGTCCAGGTTCATGATAGCACATGCCAACAGTGGTGTATCACTGCCATTGCAGTCCTCAGTAACATCCATGCCAAGTTATACAACCCAGTCCAAATATTGCAGGTGACAGGGCCTGTAGTTATATTCAGATGATAAATTCATACCATTCTATTGTATTTAGAAAAGGTAGTTGTTGAGGATTTTTTCAGCCTATTGTACTTAAGCCAACCAATACAAAAATTTAAAGATTGCAAATAACTTTAGTGTTTGTGTACTTCCCTCCTCCTCTCCCCATCCCACCCTTACATCAGTTTTCTTTTAAACAGAAGTGGTCAAAGAGTTCTGCCACATGTAGATAAGATTTTTCAGTTGTTTGATGTTGCTGTAGGAAGCCTTCAATATGACACTCTGTAATATGCAGATTTCTTTCTCATTTGCAAACACAATAGGCTAATGAAAATCAGGAGCAGCTAAGTTTGCAGCAGAGCTTCAAAAGCAAGATACATTCATTGTGGGGTTGCCAAATTCAACCACTGCCCTACTGCCATATTTCCAAATCCTTTGTGTTGACAGAAAAAGGTTAAAGTTTCTGCACTAAGAGGGTTTTCATTCATCAGAGTTGGACAGTCAAGATTACTTCAAGAAGACAAAGTGTTTCAGTTCAATAATGTAAGTAATTTCTACATAGAGTTTCAAATAAAATATTAATACTTTGGTTCACAAAAAAAAAAAGGTACCATGTAAGTGAACTATCTAAAGATAAATATCTACTGTTTTCCTTTATTACTTGATGTTATGCAAGTGTGTCATAGAAAGAAATATATTGCAATTCAGATTACTCAATGTAATAGCAAAGTTTTACTTCATGCAAGGCACAAACAGCAAGGGAGAATACAGATTACTGTTGACCATTCCTTCCCCCTCAGGATAGACTAACTAAATGCAGCCAGCTGCCCGTGCTAGCCAGACCTCAGTTCAAATACACAAATAGTATCAGATTTTCTACTATCACTTTCTTGAATCTATGTTCACAGCTGCTACCCTTTGACAACTACAATTGTTGAGTCAGCCTAGAGTTCCAAAAGATGGCAGCTTTTGAAAGCTGCTAATAAAGTTACCCTTTCTTGGTGGTTAAATACCTCAGGGCATGCAGTGACATTTTCAGCACTGACAGAATCAGAGTTCTTCCCACAGTATCTCCAGAGTTTACATTCTTAAGAGGTTGTGAGAAGTCAGGCAACTTCAGCTGGGAGCCTGAAAATCAGTCTTTAGTAGAACAGTAACATTGTCAGAATGATAGACTCACTCCTGTCCATATCTTAGGGTCAGCACTACTTAGAATTTAGAAGAAACAAAGGCAAAAACAAGTTTACTTTTTCAATACAGCGTACTATCTCTCTGCAGAAGAGCTTTAGCCAGGGAAGAGCCAGACACCTCAAAAGGCACATTAGCTTTCCCACCAAGAAAGTGACTTTACAAAATAAAAGAAACACCAAAGGCAAGACCATCAAATGTGTTGCAGGAATATAGGCCCTGGAAAAGCCATTTTACAATGCAGCCTGAGGATCTATGATGCACAAATCCAGCTAGCCTATATAAATATAGGGGTTTTGTTTCAGTTGCTTTTTGTTTGTTTATTTTCAAACTTTCATTGCTCTAAGCTAGATACGAGAGTGCAAAATATGTGGTAATGAAGAAAAGGATAGTCCACAGTCTAAATGAAGCAAGGCAAAAGAATTTATGCTTTTACCTGTGCCTGTTCTCAGGCTTGGCAAGCTACATACTTGGCCCAAAACTTCCTTCTAAACCTAACACCTGCCATGCTTGCTTTGGTTAGCCCACAGCTGACCCCACTTGCTCTTCTTATATGTCTCACAACTGAAAATGCTGTTGATACAAATGAGTCACTGCAGTCATGAAGCCCAGACCATGGGATTTGTAATGCCTGAAAATGAGGATCTGTCTACATTTGCAGTACTGAATTTGTCTTGAGAAAAAAAAGGACAAGGTGGCATGCTTGTGCAGTTGTGTTATTTAACTGAAAATCAGTGCTTAGTTTCCCCTAGACTGTAAGCGTATCATCCAGGTCACGAGCATCATGATTTCAATTTGGTTTTGGCAACATGCCAGGACACTTATGTTACTAGAATCAAACTGTTTAAGCTTTTCCAAAGCAATACTACAGCTCTGTATAACAACAAAACTCTCAAAATTCAATGTGATCCCTGGGATGCTTACAGAATTTAACAGTTCCTCCTCAGGTCTCCCAGTACTGGAGGTTAGGTATGTACACAGGAGTTGAAAATGGAAGTAGACAATATAAGTTCTGTGGTGGTTGGTGATCATGTGCTTGTGAATGAAAGATAACTATAAATATTGCTTACACCAACATCTGACACAGCTAGTGTTTCTGAAGTTATTACAGGTTTCCAAGGGGTTAAGTTATCAAAATGCAACAGCCTTGTCAATACCAGTACATCCTTTGCTCCTCTAGTTAATGAAAACAGCAGTCATGCTGAACACAGGCATATGAACTTTTATTATATTGAATTGCTGCCTTGAATTTAGATAGGGTTTGGGGTTTGGGTTTTTTTTTTGGTTGGCTTGTTTTGAGGAGGTGCTTTTTAGTTTGCTTTTTAATTAAAGCCTCTTAAGTTATTCAGTTGGTTGTTACCACAACAAAGCAAACCAAAAGGTCATGGCCTATTTCAAGTTTCATAATATACAAATACAAAGTCATAAAAAAGCCCTTCTAAGCAGAATGGCATAATAGTTCTCCACCCATGTCTGTATTCACACCAAACTGCCTTCAAATTTTCCTCTAGGAAGAAACACTTGTGTGTCCTCCAGGCACAACCAAAAAAGCTTTTGAGACTGTTGATCCACCTAACCAATTGAGACTAAAGCAGGATGTATCTAAACCGTTCTTTCCCTGAATCACACGAAATTGCCCAGCATTATCATACTGGGTAAAACTCTTACCTACTGAGAAAAGAAGTGAAGTGCATAGTTTTAAACTAAGATATATGACCTCACCAGATGAGGAAAACAATGACCATTTCTACTTAAGGGGTCTCTGTATGGCACAAGTAGACCTTAAGACACATACATTAACTTTCCAGCAAAAAATAAATTGTATACTCCAGAGTCATCATAAGGTCTGTCCTCCACCTTACCGAGAGTACCTTCTTTTACCTAATACCATTAATTCCCAATTGTTGTCAGTTGTCTGTCTTAGGGATCCAAAATCTAGCAGCAACATAGCCCAGCTGCATGACTTCAGATTGGTAAACTGTGAGAAAAGTTTAAAGCAGAGTCACATAGGATATAAAAGATAAAGTTATGGGGTTAAACTGTTAAGATAATGGTCATAAGTACCTCAAAGATTCAAAAGAAACACTAACATGGAAACATGAAATCTTATAGGGAAAGAAATCACATTTAGCATCTTCAGTGGATTCAATGAAAGATGGCAACACATCAGCAAGGGATCCACTACAGACTGCATAGTGTTACTTTGCCTTTTACAAAGCTATGTCAAACATTACAAAACACTTCCTATCCTAAGCTTGTCTTATATGCCTGGGTACAATGTAAAGAGGATATTTCGTGGTTTTGCTTTAAATCAAGCAGACTGTTAGTATATCTGGAAAAGAGGCAATCCTGGGGTAGCTCAGCTGTAGTGCAGGCTACAGTAAGAAATCAGGATCTTCCTCAGTAACTGAAGTTTAGCTTAGAACTGTAGTGTGATGGCTCTCCATCATCCTTTGGGGTACACAATCAACTGTGACACAGCAGCTCAGATAACTGAGGTAGATTTCTGGGAGAAAGGAGAAATTGCCAGTGAACAGCTTAATGACACAACTTGGCAAGAAGTGAGCATGATCATCAAGGGAAAGAGGTGTCTGATCTCATTAGGCTCTACACCAAATGCAAAGAGGATTCTTGTTAGTCCAAGCCAGAGGGGGAATTATGGGGCACAGGGGCTCCTTGCAGCGCCACAGAGCACCAGGCATCAAAGGCAGTAAGAATGTTGCAATCATCTGCAATTGCCTTGAGCACGCATGAAAACCTTCCCCTGTTGAAGAATCAGGGCTGCCCACAGGAACCAGGTTGCTGTGTTAGACTAATGAACCAGCCAGTGACACTCCTCTTTACCTCAGTTCTTAAACTTCCGTTTCCATATATGTGTACTACTGCATCAAACACCCCTAAATGCTGAAACGTATATACTCTAAGCCTTACCTGGTACAAACATCTGGGTAGAATACATGTGTCATTCATTATTGGTATTTAGTCAGTCTTATAACCAGTAGCTATTCATAGGTGAAAACTGGTGGCTTGATATATACCATACAAACTCTTACAATATAATGACAATGGATGGACATTTAAGAAAAGAAACAACAGGAGCTGTTGCTTGGAATACAGTCCATGCAATGTTGTATTTAAGTATGTAAGTTTAAAGTATACCATCAGCTATCAACATTTAAGTACAGTTTACCAACAGTAGGAAGACAAATGCCTACTAAATGGGTCCATTAGTCATATTTAAATCACAATATCATGATCCATCAGCCAGCAGGCAAAGTAACTGGACTTAAAAATCAACTCTGTGCTGACCCTGTGGGGCTCATTAGAAAGAGGCTTTGAAGACGGGTAGACAGATCACAAGTAAGATCATGGTTGTTTCTTTTCTCTTGTGTTGCACTGCTCAGAATAGCGTGTTGCTTCTACTCCAATAGAAAACCCGATTTCTGTAATCATCCACATGCTGCCCCCTGCATCCATATGTCCAGCTAAGAGTTCCAGCACACTCATTTTTAAAGTAAATACTTTACAGTTCAGACTATTTTAGTCAGATTTAGGACTCACAAAGAACATTCAATGTCTATTGCTTCCAAGTATCCTACTGTTCAAAAGCCATGCAAGTTAATATGGAGCTGTACAAAGTTTATTTCTTCCAGCTACTTTACTTGGCTACAGCTAACAAATCCAGCTATAAGCTCCCATATTTTAGAAGAGAGATTATCTAATAATTAGTATATTGTTAGCAAATGCATTCATTTGATAATCAGTGTTGGAAATCATGTTAGGAATGAGGGCAGGAAGAAAAGAGCAGGTTACTGTTTGAAAATGAAAGTTAATTTATGGGTTGCCCCAGGAGGCAGTGAATGCTCCATCCCTGGCAGTGTTCAAGGCCAGGTTGGACAAAGCCTTGGGTGGCATGGTTTAGTGTGAGGTGTCCTTGCCCACGGCAGGGGGGTTGAAACTAGATGATCTTAAGGTCCTTTCTAACCCTAACTATTCTATGATTCTATGATTCGCTTTTATCTGCCATGCCTGTGAAAGCAATTAGGGCTCTTCAGCAGGAGAATTTGAACTGTAAAAAAAAAACCCTTTTCTACACAGATGGAAGAAATGACAGTTTATAATGTTGTGGTTTAATGCCTGACACCATCTTCTTCAGTTTACAATGAAGAATATAGCCATGCACAGTGTTAAGTTAGTGGTTGTATTTCTACCAGTATTTTTTTACATATCAACAAAAAAAAAATCATCATAGTAGCAGAAATAGCTAGATGCATTAACAGTTGTGTAAAGGATTTGATTTAACAAATTTGTGTCTGGAAAAAGAATGAAGTTAAGACATACAGTGAAAAAAAAGAGCTGAATATATATCAAGATATGTAACAATGAGATACAGAAACCAGCAGAGTTTGCATTTCAGAGCATCTTTATTTTTGCAAAAAGAAAAAAATGTCACACATATGATATTATCAAGGCAAGGACACAACTAACAAACACTGTCAATCACTATGGTGAAAAGTGTAAGAACAGGTGGATGAAATCCTGCTATGACAAGCCTAAACACATTCCAGGTGCGAGAGCTTTTTAGTGACAATAACCTATTTCAAAAGCCAATTTTGCCAAATCACCTCCCCATCTGTAGATAAGTATCATGCAAATGGCTGAAAAAATGTGCTTGACATATTATTTAATGCTCGGAATAAAACAAAAAAGGAAGTCCAAATCATATCTTGAGGGTCAAGTGAAAAATAAAGGGGGAGCACAAAATAAATTTCACAATGTCATTTCAGTCATGGTACAGGTATAAATACATGTACTGGGTTCAGCAGTAGCATTTTTCTCCTTCTTAGTATCTGGTGCAGTGCTGTGTTTTTGACTTTCAGTCTGAGAACAACTCTAATAACACTGATGATTTTAGTTGTTGCTCAGTAATGTTTACTCTGACCAAACACTTTCTGAGTCTTATGCTCTGCCAGGGAGGAAGAGAAGCCGGGAGGAAGCAGAGATAGGACATCTGACCCACACTAGCCAAAGATGTATTCCATACCACAGCATGTCATGCCCAGGATGTGGAACTGGGGGCAGTTACCCAGAAGGGCTAGATCACTGCTTGGGTCAGGCTGGGTATCGGTTGGCCGGTGGTGAGAGGTTGTATTCTCTTCCCCTGTTATTTCCCTTATCATTATTATTCTTGGTGGTAGCAGCAGTGATCTGTGTTATACCTTAGTTACTGGACTGTTCTTATCTCAACCCATGGGAGTTACATTCTTTCAATTCTCCTCCTCATCCCTCCGGGAGCCGGGGGAGGAAGGACGGGAGTGAGTGACTGAGTGAGTGGCTGTGTGATTCTGGGTTGCCGACTGGGCTTAAACCACAACAATTCATCTGAATAGTCTATTAAAATTATTTTAGTTTAAATATTTAATGATACAAAAAAAAAAAAAAAATCCGTACAGGCCCCACTTATCAGAACTATATTCAGAAGTTAGATATGATTTTATAAGTGGGGAAAGAATGAAAAATATGATTAAATGCTGGAGAGTGAATAAAGCTATCAAATAATTTCCTTAAATACACAGACTTCAGTGCTTGCTTAACTTTTGTGTTCTTTGAAGTATTTCATCAGGTTTAAATATATTTATATTGTTCATTTAAAACATAATTTTAGTGCTCTGAACTATTGAGGTGATTCCACTGAATTTTACTATCTAATGATACTTATGATAATATTTATTCTAAAGGTACTAAATATTCTCTGTGAAGTTTCCAAATTAAGTAATTTAAACAGTTTGAAACCTATGTGATACTTAGTTTACTTTAGAAGAAATGCTGAAATTCCACACTGGTTCTTTTCAGAATGTAATTTCAAGTCCTGCATGCTGTTTAAGATACAGGAGAGGTTCCTGTGGTCCTGTTGTCACAAACGCTCTTCACATACAAAACACTGATGTCCAAGTTCTATTCACATCAGCAGTTAAAATGTACTATGAATTTGTACCTGGGGTGAAAAATTTGCAGTAAGAGGTCTGGAAACAAAGTAAATTAAAGCTTTCAGACGTGATTTTGTAATGATCAACTGAAACCAATTTCAGGACCTACATCAGCAATTTGTATTATCACCGAATCATGTTTTAATCCTAAATACGTAATATAGCAGGAAAACATGCATACGCACACACAGTATTTATAATTAATTGGAGGTTCTTCTGTTTTTCTCTTGCTGTTATTTCCTTTTACTACGTTACAGTTCCATGTTGCTATTATCCTGAAATGAGTGCAGTGTGTGTTCAGTTCAGAAAAATTAGCATAAATTTAAAATGAGAGTAGATAGGTATAATATAGCCCAGGACTCTTACCTTTGATTTTCTTCCAAACTAAACTTCTACCCTAGGTTTTATTGCCCTAAGTTCTACTTACAAACAGGAAGCCTAAATAATAATAATAATCATATTTCATGGTTTGATAATAGCACAAACTGATTAAAAAGAAAAAGGCAATAAATAGCACACTAAATTTATGACAAATATGGGAATAGTTTCCAAAGAGAGCATGCTGCTGCCTGATAAGATTTTCCATTTTCCCTCATTTGTCTAGACTCTCTGATCTGAGTACTGACTTTTAGTCTGCCATAATTCACCAACCCTGCTTGTTGTTCTGTGTCCCACGTAAAAAAAAACAGAAGACTTAGAATTCTACATGACATTCATAGAGATTATAGAGATGTGTCCTTGGAAATAATTTGCTTGCTTCAAGTTCACAATCACAGATCCAGTGCAGTGAGCCTTGACACCAGTCAGACATCAACAACTGGTAGGAGAATAATTCCTGAAATGGTGAGTCGTGATTTCAACAAGAATGGATCTGACTGGCAGGTCTGGTTGTAGTGCCTTCCTTCAGCAGAGATCAGAACACTGCCACAGGGCTGTCTGCCACAGTGTGGACGCAAAGTACCCCAGGTGGGAGAGTTACCTGCTGGACAGGACTGTTGCCCAGGATTCAGAGCTCTTTTTCTGCTCACTGTGCCAACTAGTCTATGTGGTTGGAAACGCGCTAACTTCTGCAATAACTGCTGGGACAGCTGTGGACTAGACAGCGAGAAAACTCAGTGTGTTAGTATCGGTCTCCTTTGTTTAACTAATATCTTTGTTTTCTGGACTGATAAATACAACAAAAAAAGGAAGTCTGAAACATACAGCATGTATTTTAGTTTTATTAAATAATGCTTAATGCAAAACTAAGGATGCAGTAAGTTTCAACTCTTCATGATTATGAGCCACACCTTGATTTGCTATGTATATGTAATCAATTTTCTTTTAAATAGCATATTGGGGTTTTGACTGTCATTTATAATTTGTATAATTTACATCAAGTATCTAGGTATTTTACCATATTTACACACATGCTTATGCTTCAACTGTTAGCTTGTTTAGTTAGGAATGAATTTTCCATCTTTTGCATGTTATTAATATATATTTTTTCATTTACTTTTGTCTCTGGTAAACAATTTAGTCTCTCATTACTTCAATTGCACAGACATATAAACCCACCCCACAAATGATAAGCAATATGCTAAAGAGAAAAGTAAATTGAATGAAAGAAAATATGCATACCATTCTCTCTCTGTTAGAATATGAAGAACACCTTGGGAAGACAGAAAGAGTGGAGTTGGTATTATTAACTAGTATAAATCACTATTCTGTCTAAATCAGTTCCTGCAGGAGAATGTAGACAGATAGTTCTGTCAGACAGATAGTCCTTCTTGGAACAAGTTTTCAGAAAAAAAACATTAGATCAAACCTTTTGTGTGGCAATGGTGAATATGGTATGAAATGAAAAGTTGAGCAGCTCAGAACCTATTTGAATACACTAGTCTTGGCAAACATGGACAAAGTGGTGGCATTCAAATATATAGGAGTTAACATTAGATTCTAGGCTGCTCAGGATTCTGACTGCCAAGTAGATAGTACAATGACTTCAGAGTGGCGTTTTGCTGGGTTGTTTACCTGGAGCTGGATTTTATTCATAAACAGAATTACAGGAAATATCATAGTGGGTGACCAAGATTTTAATGGCACAATCTAACAACTGATATTTCTGTACGTGAGCCATTCTAAATAAATTAAACATTCGTTATTACTTATTTACAAAGCTATTACATAATACCTTCAAGTTCTTTCTTTAAATTTTAAAATGAATATATACTTAATCTGAAGAGCACTAAATGCACATTTGGTGATGTTTACATTCTTCTGAGATCACTAATGTGTATTGGTCATTAAAATCCTTGGAGAATTCAAGAAGAATAAATGGGAAACTTTGTAAATGTAAAAAGGCTTAAAATTCATTTGCATACATTCTCGCTATATTTAAGAAAAGCAAGATTAATAAACAACTTTATTTTCTAAATTCTTTTCATTGTTAAAAGAGTTTTTTTCTGTACATTTATATGAGAAATTATACTGTGATCCTGAAGTGGTTGAAACACTTTGAATAGATAAAAAAAAGTCATGCTTGTTTGCAAACAATTCAGATGAAATGGAAATTATTTTTGTAGTCTCTTTCTAGCTATAAGAAAAGAAATTGTTCAAATAAGAGAACTGGAAAAAAAACCTGCAGTGCAATGTTTACAGATAATATCTTGAAAAAACCTGTTGGCTATGTATTTAGCTATTGCTTATTTAAATACAGGTAAATTAATTGTTTTTAGATAATGAAAAAGTGCACCTTAGACAAAACCATGTGAAAAGAATATTTTTCAAAGTCAAATGCAAAAATAAGTAAAATTTAGCAGAGTCTGGACATGAATAATTTTAAAATTTTAGAGTATTAATGAAGTGTTTATCATGCTGCCCAAACTGATCTTAATAATTTTAATTAATGCCTGTGGCCAACCATCCTAAGAAATAAAAATAACTGCTTTCTGTTACTTTGCAGTAAGCTGAAATTACTTCACTTTGGTTAGTTTTGAGATGGGAGGTTCTCTATGGACAAAGTTATGCTCTGGATCTTGAAACCATCCTCCACATCCTCTTTTTCTGCTTGGTGTGCACCAGTAACACCAATGACGTGTAGCAGGTGTTCGCTCTACTCTTCAGTCCCTAACAGAATGGGCAAGAAAAAGGCAGTAACAAGCTCCATGTTTTCCATGCCCTATTTGGGGAAGCTGTGCTAGCAAAGAGTGTTCCTCTCCTTTTGTCAGGTACTGTATGATGTATTGCTGAAGGGTCTTGGTTGTTTTCACTGGCTGATTTACTGAACCCTCAGATAGGGACTGTGCATCTCTTGAGAATACAGGTAGTCTGTTCAGGAAGGGATATATCCTTTCAAGAGTTTGATTTCTCACCTGTATTGTGTTAGGCGTGATTGCGTTGTGCTGCCACCTGGACCACTGAATCATGGAGCAGTCACATTGTTTCTGTATGGTGAATATCTCAGATTTTCAAAATGAGGTTATCTCTTACTTATTCCGAACTTTTTGTTTATCCTGAAGTACACAACAGCCAGCAGGAGATTGCCTGTTTCCCAAGTCATCTACCAGCCTATTTTCCAAGAAAAAAATTCACTCCCTGCATATTTGTGTGAACAGCAAAATTGTGGTCCCAGCTTGCATCTCCCTATGGTCCTGCCAGTAGCTAGTAAGTACTAGTCTCATGGCTAGAACTTGTTGCTTGGATTAATAACAAAACAAGGAAAAGTGAAATGCAAGGAAAGATAATAAATAGGAAATAAAAAGACACACGTGGGAAATGGGGTGCAGAGAAGGCAAAGTAAAACAGGAATGTGGTTTAAAAACGAAAAATATCTGAAGAGGTACAAGCAGCTGAAAGGTCAAGATTGTCAAAATCAGGTTTGTAGACATTTAGCTTTGGAGAACAAATGGAGAGTTACTCACAACACTTGTTCCACTGTATAACCCACAGATCAGCTGAAATATTTGCACTAGTAATTCCAGTGGATTTCATATCTTTTAAATGGTTCATGCATGCTATGTGCCTAACAAAGGATTTCTGATACTGCAACCCCACATAAAGTTTTGCCTTAGTGGAGATGTAACATTAGTACTTCAGGTTTGTTTTCCCATGAAGAAACTCAACTGCATTAAGTAAAATTGCTGAGACCTGAAGAAGTATGAGACAATTGGAGATGACTTGGATTCGTATCAAAGGAGTCAGACTGCTGACACAGACACACAAACTGATTCTCCTGGAAAGGAGGCACAGAGTATGTTAATTGTTGAGGATGCCATTGCAGTTCTGCCAGGTTCTGGAGTGACAGTTACTGATAAAGGCACAAATTCTGGAAATGTGCTTATGAAATATGTACTGCCTCATTTAGTAACCTTTGCAAAAAATGTTGGTATACCTTTTCTCAAGAATAAATTGGGAGTCTCGGCAATAGAGGAATAAAGCAGACATCAAGTTTTGTATGTTTTGAGTACCAGCAACTTCTTGCATTAAGAATTTTGTTTGAAGACATAAGAAGAAAATCCAAACTAATGTGTTTGAAATTGCATAAAATGAACTCTGAACTGAGCGTTTAGCAGTAGTATGGGAAAAACACTGAAAGTTATCTGTCTTTTCTGATAACTGATAACATACTGATGATTATATGATAGAGCAGTTCAGTTCAAAGACCTGATGGGAAGAAAAACAAGATCTCAAATGCGTATGACAAATTTTGTGTGTCTGGAATACTGCTGTCAGTATAATTAATGTAAAGGGTGTGGAACTATTGCCACTCAGAGCATCTTTTGAACTGAGGAACTTGTCAGGGTGGTGAAAAAACATCAGAAACACAAGGTTTTAACAAAAAAACAAAAAAAAAAAGAAAAAAGTCTTAAGGTTTGAACTGTGAAATATGATTTAAAAATGCAGTCATTTTAGTCCTCCTGAAAAAAAAAAAAACACAGTCATTTTGCTGTAACAGTCAAGATCAAACTAATATTCATGCAGATATTCAAATGCAGGTGAAATATTTTTGCTGTATTCTGAACATGACTTTTGCTGAGACTGGTTTTGCAGCTGGGTAAGCATTTAAGGGTGCTTTGATCTAAACAAGAGCCTGCAGTAGTCTCATTTGATGACATCCACATAAAACTGCTTGTAAATTTGAATTCGTTCTAGACTTGATTGAAACTTCTAATTTCCATTTCTCAGGCAACATTTTTAGTGTGAAATTTATGCTTATGAAGCACAATTTTTATATAAATGTTATACATCATGGATTTTTCAAATTGACTCAGGAAAATACTTAGCATCTTGTGGGAAGATTTCACACTTTGTTTTCACACCACCTTCGTAATGTGCTTATCGAAGCTTTCTTGAAATGTGGAGAATGTAAAAATTAAAAAAAAACCCCACATCGCCTTAAAAGTAGTCCTCTTGAACTTTTTATTTTCTTTCCAATAATGTCACAGTCACCTCTTGCAAATATTTCAGTCAATACAACTGACTGCTTAGTAGCTTTGACCTACTAACAACCACAGCTGAGGTCAGCTTCACAATTTTATTTAATTTACCTTAGAGACAACAGATCTTTTTTTTTTCTTTTCTGTTTTTACAAACCTCCACTGAATGTAATGAAATGGTTTATAGTTGTGTCCTTCACTTTTTTTGACCAGTTCAGAAATTACATGTGAAAGTATAGTTACTAGAACTGCAATATTTCTATCAGTCCTTATCTGTTACAATTATTTCCTTTTCATCACCTGGATCATGGCTTCCATCTCTGATAAGAACAAATATCAGCCTCCTGAAATGTGCTGAAGCTCTACTGGTGCAATTGACAAAACATTTTGTCCAGATGCAGAATTATTGGTAATGTTACTGTCCAAGATCATGGACATGTAAAGTGATAAAGTACCTGTAAACGGAAAATTGTGCTTTATAAGGACAATAGAAAGAAATACCTCAGACTCAATAACTGTCCTTTGTGAAACATTCTCCTAGAAATATGGGGTGTGCAAGACTAGAGGGTTATTTTTCAACAGGAATTAAAGCTTTATTTTTATGAATGGTGGCAGCTGCTGCAGAACTGTCCTTTTTTTCTTTCACAGTGGACAGTTCAGGGAAGTGTACAGTTTCCTCTGCTCATTTCCCTGAACGTTTTGTCAGTGTTGCTACAGCTGTTTTGTACAGCGTAGTGAAAGTCACAGATTTCTCAGGCTTGTCTTGTAACTTAAGTGTATTTGCTACATGTGGTTGACCCATGCTTTGTACAGGTGTTTAAAAACACAGGGAATGACATGGGATGTGAGAAGATGGCTTGTATAAAATAACCCTAGCTAGTCTTTACATCTGGGCTGTGGCAAGCATTGCTGATGGTGCTACCTCCTGTTCAGAACAAAACCGCATACAGGATATAGTGAGACACTGCAGCTTTTTCACTAGCAGTTTATTAGCAGTATTTGAAGGAAACTGTTCTCTGAAAGCAGTTTCTGATGAGCTCTTTGTGCATCTATCAGATTGGGGCAGCATTGTTTTGGTTTTGAAAGTTAACCAAACACATCTTTTTCACATAATATTACCTTGATCATACATTAATAAACTCCCGCAGTTGTGTGCTCACGCAAGCCTGGACAACATTCTTATTTTCCTAGCCCCTTATAAACAGAAGAGTGTGCCAGTAAACAGCTTTACTATGAAAGCCTTTCTTTTCCTTTGTTTTTATTTGACTGAGATCATGCTTTCCACTGTCATCCCCTAGTCCAATTTTGGGTTGTACTGAAGGGATATCACGGAAGGGAAATTCCTGAAGGGAAAGCTAGAAGGAAACAAGTTTAATTACTAAAGTACCCTTTGAAGCCACACCCATTCTAGTAAATTAAGCATGACCAGAAACATTTCTTCTCAATAGAACATGATCATTCTAACAAGCTTTTTCTCTGGCAAATGTTCTAGTCCAGCTAGTACTTCCCCTCCCTAAGATTCCCAGGCCCACTTCACATTTCAGGGAATATTTTAGTTTACTAGTTTAGAGAATACTATGTCACTTTCAGCTCTTACTACTGCAGATGGCCTTCAACCTTTGTAACTGCCATGCCACACTTGAGGCCTCACCAGATGCAGGCATCATGCTATACATATATTTTTTATTAGGAAATAACAAAGCTGCCCTTCACTTTTTCTATCATGCAGGGTAGTAGACCCAGTGCTCTGCAAGTAGAGCACCTGAGGAAGTGTTCAGGGGTCTCGTCAAATAAGCTCTATACTGTTTGTTTTGCTGCCTATGATAGTAGAGTTAAACCTATGGCAGTAATAAAGGTGCACTGCTTGACCACTCAGTGCAGAGGTTAGGTGAAAAAACTAACACTGCTGAATGCAAGACTGACAACTTTCTATTCAGTGTAGCTCTTAAAGTATGGCTATGCTATACTGAGTTGCAATGGATCCTTCTGATTTTGCTTTGCATGTTGATTTAGATAAGAATAACCAATCATGGGCAGAGCACCTATGAGGTGGTTTGCAAACCTCCACCTTGTGTCTCATGGATTTGCCTGCATATCATTGCCTAGATAGTTAATGGTAGCTGTGATTGCAGTCCTCTTCTCCAGGATGAGTTCCCTGAAAGCTGAGATGTGATTGGTAGCCAGTACTAGTCTCCCAATCACTGAACACCCTTTTCATGGCAATTTCAAAACATTGACTTCACTGCATGGCTTCTGGTGATGTGGCCTATACATATGTGTGGGATTGTTGGTGGAGTTGAAAGACCTTAGGACTAGGGTTTTCCTATCACTTTCTTCTGAAAGAAATTAAGCTTCTGTCCATCGAAACCAGAGATACAGGCCAGCTCACGGCAGGTGATGGATTTTTTTAATATGATTTTAAGATTTCTGTGAGAAAACTAGCTTAGGTCTCATTCAAATTGCTTCTGCAATTTCCATTTCCCTCTATGAAAAGGGAAGCTCCAGCTCAAGGATGGAAACAGCACAAGGCATATACTTGTCAGTTTCAGTGCAAATTGCTGTTGTAGAGTTAAAGTGTTTGTTAGGGTATGCATTCGGATGACCAATGGTGATGTGTGGCTAAACCAACAGATCAACAGAATAAGAAGAAACGAGAAACATAAATAACAAAAGAGGGGTACTCCATGAAATTGCTGACTAATGCAGAAAATAATGGGAAGACCATGCAGTAAATATCTAATAAAATCAGCAAAAACTGGGGACAATGGAGAAAGGTTAAACAACTGTGGGATGTTAATCTGGAAGAAGATAAAGTTGGACATGACTGGAGTTGTTTGGGGTTATCTTTTGAGCAGCTGTGCTCCTGATGAAGACAATAAAACAAGATAAAATATATTTTCTTTGGCTACCTGTGCATATGCCTTTTATAGTCGAAGGATAGCAACACATATCCTCCAACGTTGATGAAAGAATGCCCAAAGAAAGACAAGAATTCCTAATAGTACCCTTCATATCAAAATGGTGTGAGCATCAGTTGCCTTTCTCAGAAAGAGGAGTTAAGAAGAGTTTAATATCAGCATTTTTGGGGACATGTGCATATACTGATTTAACTGTGTTATGTGGTTGTTTATTGATTTATTCGTGAATAAGATGATCAGCCACTTACTTCAGTCTAATCAGAGTCGCCTAAGGAGGTGAAGGGTAAAGCAGGGCATCTGGGCAGTGAGATCCCTCGTTTTTTCAAGAATTAAGAGATCCTCTACTCATTGCATCATGGTACTGCCTAATGAAGTAAATGGTCCTAATTTTAGCTTTCCGCTCGGAAAACATCTGTGCATTTCTGAGTCAGACAACAGGACCATGAGCTTCCTGGTTCCTGTCACAGTTCTAACTAAAAAAGGCTGAAATGGCATTGAGTAAAGATGCAAGTAAGTACTTACACTGAGTAAGTATCTGTAGTGTGTGAGGGGTGGTACTTAAATTTTCAGCTTCATGGTACTGAAATTAGACACTGGACCATCACTTGTGCTCTGCTGTATGTTTACTCAAAACACCTATGGTGCATAAAGTGACACCGAATGTAACCTTATGCCATCGTATGTTACATTATGTATCTCTTAGAGATAGCTGAGATCAATTTTTTCCAGAGGGAAAAGAAAGTAAGCCCAAAGAATCTGAGAAGTATAAAAAGTGGGAGGTTCCATTTGCAGCATAAACAATGGATACCTTTCCAATTACACCTACTATTTTCCTACAAAAAGATGCTTGTGTACTTTCTCTGAGCTTCAGAAAAGTTTGTAGCTTTCAAAGTAGCTACAAGGTTATTGTCACGTTTGATTTAGTAGAATCATAGAATGGTTAGGGTTGGAAAGGACCTTAAGATCATCTAGTTCCAACCCCCCTGCCATAGGCAGGGACACCTCACACTAGACCATGCCTCCCCAAAGCTCTGTCGAACCTGACTTTGAACACTACCAGGTATGGAGCATTCACAACTTCCTTGGGCAACCACTTCCAGTGCCTCACCACCCTCACAGTAAAGAACTCCTTCCTTTTACCTAACCTGAACTTCCCCTGTTTAAGTTTTAACCCATTTCCCCTTGTCCTATTGCTACAGTTCCTGATGAAGAGTCCCTCCCCAGCATCCTTGTAGGCCCCCTTGAGATACGGGAAGGCTGCTATAAGGTCTCCACGCAGCCTTTTCCAGGCTGAACAACCCCAACTTTCTCAGCCTGTTTTCACATGGGAGGTGTTCCAGCCCCCTGATCATCATCGTGGCCTTCCTCTGGACTTACCCCAATAACTTCATGTGCTTCTTATGTTGAGGACATCAGAACAGATAACAATATTCTGTATTTTACATGCGCTACAAGTTCTTAGTTTTATAGTTTGTTTTTTCCCTGATAAAATTAATATGGCAAGAAACATATACAATTTACAGTTGCAGAGAAATAGATGCTTTTGCTCAAGCTGAAAATAAAAACCAAATCTGCTTTCAGGTTAGCTGGGAAAATTCCCCCAAGTACTTTGCATCTGCTAATGCAATGTTGAAAAAGAGATGTTTGGAGACTCATGGTAGTGATTTCCATCATTCTACAGAAATTCATTTTCTTGCTGCTACTGCTCTTTGTGAACTAAACTCAGCCTGAACGTATGTGCCAAGTTAAAAGAGAATGCTTCACATTAGGATAATTAGACATGGACCAGCAATTAAAACTATGATTCTTATCTGTTGCTGCGTCAACCTGATGGTTAGTGGCTATTCTGAGTGATCAATATTGAAATGTTCTTTAAAAACAACAAATAAAAACACTTTTCTCCTTTTCTTTTAGTTATGGGGATGAGAAATTTACTTATTTGCTATTAACGTGGAAGACATGTTTGCTTCTGTTAACGTGGAGGACATGTTTACTTTAAACTTAAAACCGGGATCAGTATCTTTCTATAAAGAGAACTTTTTCTTTAAAACTTTAAACAGACTGCTTTGGACACTCTATTTCAAATGTTCAGAGCATCATTTTTAAATTGCTTTTTTCTCTTTATTCTTCATTCATTTTGCATATATTTTTTCCCTTAATCTCTGTCATTTTACGTGTTGCTGTTAGAGCCATACTTTGCAAATAACTAGAACTCCTATTAATTTCAGTGGGACTTCCTCTCACCAAGGCTTCATCATGATCAAAGCTGTCAGTGTAATCTGTAATATCTGTTTATGTGTTTTTTAATGTATGATGGAGTTGAAGAATACTAAATACTCAATTTCTGCTCAAGTGTGTGTGGCACTGTAAAACAAATGTGTTTCCTATTGCCAAACATGCATAATCAGTTTTAAATTTTTGCTTATTTTGAATTTCATTATTTCAGAAGCCCATAATTACCTGTTTCAGAATAAGGAAAAGAACAGGCCGAAAGAGAAATCCTGTAAAATGAATGAGAAATCTGAATATCCAGAGATTTATGTGTTGTTATGAATGTAGTATTTCCATATCAAAGTATCCAAAATAGCTTTTGTTTGTGTACTTTACATACTTTATATATTTTGTTGTAATACATGTATGGAAAGAATCATTGAACAGATTATGCAAAATGATTGTTGAATAAAATAAGTTGCACTTGTTCAACATTAAAGGCAAACGGCATCATAAACTTTATTTTGAAAGGTTTTTCTTATATTATTCTGAAAGAAAAAAGTTTTCACGGGTACCCACATTTTGTGTTGCATCTGATAGTATGAATTTGAAGAAAATTGCTGTTCAAGTCAGAAAACTAAAGTGACAGACCTAACTTCAAAATTATTTTATCTCGAAATTGTCTGAAAAAGGGTTAGATTATGATGATATTTATCTCTATCTCTTAAGCTTATTTATAGTAGCACGTAGTGCTACCATACAGTGTATTTCTAGAGCAGGGAAGTCATTTTGTTTTTATGTGGTGGAGTAATCACAGAAAGTTTGCTGAGAGCCATCAAAAACTGGAAACATCTCAGAGCTACATTCCTTGATTTATTTACTGACATAGGCAATGGGATTATCTTCCACATTTTCACTAATTCTGATACTTTTCTGTTGCTAAGATTAATTGCAAGTGGGATTATTTGCTGGAATCCTTCTACAAAAGAAATACAGTTTATCTGTGAAACACGATTTCCTTTACTTAAGAGAATACTTTTTTTTTTCCCCCATGGAGATACATTTTCACTGCTTCCTGGGCTGCTTTTTGTCGCATTAACACACCTCTGCCAAGGCAAAACATCAGATCAAGACTTTAAAAATACAACTGTTATTTACAACCTCATCTGTCTTTCTATCTTGCTCTAATACTTCTTTGACCGCTGTCCGCCTGAATTCTCTCTAGGTCTCTAGGTCCTCTGGTTGCCTTGCTGCAGCATGTGGCTAAAGTCCACAGACCTTATGTGGTGGCACACTTTGTAACCAGCTGTTAGTGGTTTGTGATCCAGACATTTTGATCCCACTGGGACACTCAGTTAAGCAGTGCCCATGACCAGTTCAGGAGAACCAGGTAGAGATTCCCTTTTCCCAGAAATGACAAGTTTCAATGTCTTCATTTCCCAGTATGGAGGTCCTTTCAGGTGGTCTCACTGGCCACCAGGTTTTTTTCAGGTGGTACCATTTCAAAGACAAGGTACTTTTGTGGAAGAGGAGCACATATTCTTTGGGAAACAAGAAGTTGTGGTCCATAACTCATGCTTATCTGATATTTTTCTCTCACATGTGTGCTCTCTGCTATCTGTCATTAATACTCAGCTGTGTATGCATCCTGACATTCTGCAAGTAATTGTATGAGTGTGTTCTTCCTAAGGACTTGTCTCAGGTGAGCTTTCTTCATCTTCTGCGTGGTACTTTGTCTCATCCATAAATGAGTTTCTCCTGGTCTTTAATTCTTTGCATATAATTTGATTTCTTTTGCTCTGCTTTGAGTGGTTAACATCAGGCAGGAAATACAAATTGGTGCATGTAGAAAATACAGTTATTACCTGCAATTTGTTTTACCAGAGTGGCAAGGAAATGTGTTACAGGTGGGAGAACAAGCAGACACCACCCTACCAGAGAGATCTTCATATAACTTTTAGAAAATGTTCTTATGGACATAAGCCCTTGTATCCAGTACAGAATAACAGTAGAAAAAGTGTCCTCTGAACTAGCTCAGTTAGGATTCTGCAAACTCCTCCCAAGGACGGATGGATTTTTGTTCTCATCTCTTACATAATACTGGTCTTATTTGATAGCTAATAAGAACTGTAATAAGCAAAATAGTAATCCTTCTCTTGGTTTCTCTGGGCTTTAAAATTAGCTGACTCTCCTGTTTAATAAGAAGTTAGTGCCCCTTGACAGATTGAGTCTTTTAGCTACAGCTTTTAATATCTGTGTTTGAGAATTGGCCAGACATAATAAAACAACAATATGTGTCCATCTGGCCAGCTATGTTTGCTACATCTGCAGGATTTATTTTTTGTAAGGAGGAAAGCATTTGGAAACACTTGGAAATTTTTTTCTCATTATGGACTAAACAATCTTCGTTCTGCAATCCTTTGCACTGGAAGTCCTGCATAGAAAGTAAGATGTGACTGCCTTGCAGAAAATGCATGATTTGCTTCCTGCTTGAAGGCCATAAATAATGATTTAGATTACCTATTGCAAATAGTAAGACTAGTTAAGATCTGTGTACAGTACTCAGCAATCAGCTCCTTTCGTACTGTGTAAATTTGTCAGGAAGAAATTTATAGTCCTGAGGGTGAAGAGACACATCGTAGTTGTACACCCAGCTGCATATTTAGTGTGGGATTCTCTCAGTAAATGTACTTCTTCCATGAATAGGACTGGTGTAAGATGAAAAAGCTAATTAGAAAAAATAATTATAGTTCTCTATAAAATTTTATGAGGTTTGTAGAAACCATACTTCTAAAATTCTGGTATTTCCACAGATAACAGATTGACAGCCATGTCATGGGTATGTTGGGTGTGGTGGCCATTAGAATAGGACAACTCATTGAATTACAACCAAAAGTTTGTTTTCTTGGTAGGATGGGTACGAGCACATACACGCTACACACAGATCAGAGGTTTAGCCTGTATGGGTCCCAGTGCATTCACAGCCCTTGAATCTCATAAAGTATTCCCCTGTCTTTAATCATGTGTTGTTCATTAAGTAGTGTGGGGAACTGATGAGTGAACTGTGATTATATGGGCTGCACTTTTGAAAAGTGCAATTGTAAAAGTAATAAAACACTAGTTTAATAAAGAAGCTATCAACAGCATAAATAAGCAACCCTCTCATGCCCCCCCAAACTAATACAATTTTTAAATTGAGATGAATAATTCATAAACTAAGATGTCTAGAAAAAGAAATTAGGATATTCACTGTGAACATTTATTTTCTTCCAATTGAACGAAGCTCCTTGCTTCTGAATTCTTTTACTGAATGCAGTCCGATAATTCAGTTTTAAATACTAGAGAGACCATGCATTTGCTTTTTGACATAGAGATTTGCATTCTATTTGACATAGAGAGACCTAATACTAAGCGAAACCATATATTTGCTATGTATAGCTTGCAAATTGAAGCAATACTGAAATATTCACAGAGATTTCTGTTTACCAGAACTTCAGACTCTGGAAAGTCTCACCTTCTCCAGCTGTGATGAGGTTATGTAAAACAGCAGGCAAACACGCTATTCTGGACTGCAGAGACAGCACATTCTTGTAGTGCCATGTTGTCATAGGGGAAAGCTATAAACAGCTGTGAGCACAATCAGTTCTGAAGTGGAACACTGATATCCAGAGCTCTCTGCCAGAGGCTGATGCTCTCCCAATGTCATCAGCTCTTCGTGTTCCAGGCACCTGAGCATGTCATAAGGATTGTGATAATTATGTTCTGCAGTCTTGTTTCATGCAGCTATGCTGACTTCTGCCAATCATTATCTGATTGCTTTAGGGTCCAGAGACATACTGCTGGCAAGCTGCTGGTTGAGGCCTCTGAGGCAGTCAGTTCTCCCTCTTCCAAACAGTACCCCTGGGGAGCACTGAATCACAGAAACCTCCATCCCACCACCAGACCTCTGAAGTCATTTGCAGGTTTTGCTTTCTTGCCCTCCCTGTTTACTAAAAGTGATCCTGCTCTGTTGTCAGGCAAAGCCCCATGGACCCTCAAGGGAGATTTATTCACTCCATTGTTAGCTTTATTGGCTGATCTCATAATAGTCATCTGAAAACCTGACAATGTGAGAAACACTAACAACCTCATCTTCCTGTAGGAACCAGATTGTTTAACAGTTCTGAGTTCCTGGGAGAGTCCTGAGAAACGCTGTCCATCCCATGATAAAGGGATAAGTCCAGGACACCTCAGGTCATGTGAGTGGATCAGCCAAGCATTATCTGCATAAGAATGCATGGAGGGGGAATGTGCATTTGCTCATCTCAATATATGATCAGGGACAGACAATGAATGACATTATGTGCTATCAAGTCCAATGACATCAAGGGAAATTTCATTCTGCCTTTTCACCTTGTGAGGAAGTGAACTTTCTACCCAGGCTGAGCTCATTAAAACAATCACTTAAGCAGCAATTTGTTCTCTCTCCATTAGCTTCTGCTAGCAGCCACAGCACCTAGAATTATCTCCTGATGCATTTCCCTCTTAGGGAAATGTAGGTTGTACTAGAAAACTCGTCCGTTTGCCAAACGTCTCCCTTATAGTGGTTTAATAATATTCCTGGGATTCTTCTTCTTAGTATGGCTAGGGCTACAGCTACACAATAGCAAGCACTTTGCATTTCTCCCTGGTCATCTGAGAGAGTAATCGGACTCTTTTGCTAACCTATTGCCACACAGTATATTCATTCATTCATTCATTCATTCATAACCTGTTATTCCTGTTTCAAGCTGTTTGAAATGGGCATGTGCTACTTGACCCTCACCATGATGAGTTAGCAGCACCAGGGCAGCTATTAGCTCTTGTGTGTTTTACCCAGCACTGCGTAATGTTGGGCTGACAACCTCTTGCTTCCCCCAATCTTTCTATGGGTAGAGATAGGAGCCTCAAACCAAGAAGGAGCACTTTGACATGAATCTGCTTATGAGGTGTCCAGATTCTGTCACAGCTGAGGACTTGCTTGAGTTTAGGATTACTTTACCACTTCTAGGACACTTTGATCTCTTCTTTTTGGTATCCAGAAACCAGGAGAGCTTGTTGATATGCAGTCTGCTGTGCTATATAGGCTGTCTTCCAGGAGAGCTAGAGACCCATAACAGTGAAAGTGCCAGGTTGACAAGGACAAATTCCTCCCTTCCCACAGATCAAATTTTCCCCCTTGTTGCCATGGCTGAAGACTCACTCTTGTCTGCTAGCTTCCCCAAATGAAGAACAAAGACACAGATGTCAGCTGCAACTATCACCTAGCTGGATGGCTGCCTTTTAAATTGAAAAATGGAAATTATCTGCAAGCTGAAATTGTTTCAGCATCTGTGGCACCTATAATCTGTACTATTTGTACTTTGTCATGTTGGTTCTCTTCACCTATTACAGTTGTAAAGGGGATCAGATGGCACTATTTTGTCCTAATATGGATCCTTCTGAGGGTCTTGGCTGCTGCTTTGCAGGAGAATACTACCCTAAGATGCCAGCTAAGCAGTAATCAACTGTTTATCCAGTCTTGAGGAACATGGAGGCTCCATAAAACTTGTATGGTCCAGAAATGAGTGTCAAACATGTAGGTGGTGTCACAAATACCAGCAACTCCTTGCATTCTGCATAGAATGTGTGTAACATATTTATAATGACATCCTCACTACTTTCACTAAATAGATGTACCACTGCCAAAATTGTATACAAACCTATAAAAACCTAAAACAAGTTCACACCTCTGCACAGACTAATACATAGATTCCTTGTTCACTCCTTGCCGCATAAAATTCTAAACTTTAATTTCACTGGATGTAAAGTATCTTTTGTTAATTTGTAGGATTTCTATGTATCTTATTAGTTTGTTGAAATTAAACTTTTATTACTGTCATGGTTTAAACCCAGTCAGGTTATTCGTTTGCTCACTTCCCCCCTTTCTTTCCCTCCCCCTGCTCCCGGAGGGATGGAGAGGAGAATCGAAAAGAATGCAACTCCCCCAGGTTGAGATAAGAACAGTTTAGTAACTAAGGTATAACACAAATCACCACTGCTACCACCAATGATAATAATGATAAAGGAAATAACAAGGGAAGAGAATACAACACCTCAGCACCAGCCGCCCGATAACTCGCCCCCCAAGCCCGACCAAGCTCCGACCGATACCTCCTCCAACCCTGCAGTCTCCCAGCCCTTCCGGCTAACTCCCAGTTACATCCTGGACATGACGTGCTATGGTATGGAATACCTCTTTGGCTAGCTTGGGTCAGGTGTCCTGTCTCTGCTTCCTCCCGGCTTCCCCTCCTCCCTGGCAGAGCATGAGGCTCACAAAGTCCTTGGCCAAACCAAAACATCGCTATCAGCTCTGTTCCCAGGCCGAAAGTCAAAATACTGCACTGCACCAGCTACCAAGAAGGGGAAAAATGACTGCTACTGCTGAACCCAGGACAATTGCTATGAAATTTTCATATGAAGCTAGGAAAATGACATGAAGTTAAAATGGTTTCCTTGACTTGCCAAATACACTTGTTGATAAGACTTGTTATGTCTTAGCCATGTGTATGTAGAAGCTAAAGCGAATTACTAGGTCAATAAGACAGCATCAGAACTATAAACAACCTCCTCCACAGCAGAAAAAGGGAAGAAATATATGTCAAGCTTCTTTCTCATCAATAAAAGGAAAGAACACCTAGCCAAGGAATTGTTAAACATGTAATATGCATTGCTAGATATCACAAATTCCAAGCATTGGCAGAGGCATATAAAGTGTGCAAGTGAGCAGACCATGAAGGAGAACATATTTTCTTTTGAATAATCTCTAATCCTGTTCCTCTTTCCCCAGGCATTGAAAACTGAAGAAGAAAGGGAAGGCGAGTTGTTTTTCCCTTGGATGGTCCAACTGTCCCCTACCTCAGAAAGTCTTTCTTCTTCATCCCTTTCCTTATGAAGAAAGGATTTCTTCCCCAGGTGCCTGGCAAGTGTTTGGGCTCTACTTTCCAGAGCTGCTCTTTTCTTAGCTTAATGAACAGCATGGAGGATGGAGTTGGGCTGCATCCATCCTCTAAAAAGTCTTTCTCCCACCTCCTGAAAGTCACATTCCCCTCAATGCATTCCTGTTGCATGTGGAGGCATTTTGTTCAGAGCTTTATATATATGTAAAGACAAAGGCTTTTTATCTTTGAGATAATTTAAAGTATGTGGTAGTCACTTTTCCCATAATGTATAATGGAGATTCTTTAATGCACTGGCTAACACTTCATGTGTATCACTTAAAGGTTAGTGGAGCACCAGGATATCATAATGCATTATCATTGGAGAGCTTATACTTGCACGTCTGTTTAAAAGTCCTGTATTGGTATGGTGTGATGTCTGTGTTGTCTCAATATGTGCTGAAAATACCTTTACACACACATTTCAGATAAGCAAATGAATACGTTAAAAAATAATGGCTTTTGTTACTTCATTTACAAAAAACATCTCTCTCATATTTAAGGGAAATTATTAAATTATTTGTCTATTATACTCAAGCTTGATATTAAAAACCAAAAAACCATTAACAAGGCCCCAAGAGATTCTATTCAGTTTCTATGTGCTTCCCTCCCTAACTGTTATTGCTGAAAGCATTTGCAAAAGCAGTAAATACTTTAATAGATAACAATACAAAGCTTTAAGACATTGTAAATGAACAGCAAAGCTGGATGTGCAGTGATAGATAGGGTTGCAACTGTCCTTCAGTCGCACTTCCACTTCCTTCAGTCCCATAGTCCCACTTCCCACTAAGTAAATGTGAAAAAACATCGGCAGAGGCTGTAAACTAAAAATTTTTCTTTTCAGAAAGACTTGGAAAAAGGTCTGTGTGTTATTTATTTAAGAGATTATTATGAGATGTCTTCAAGATGTGAGAAGAAAAAGGGAAATGTAGACTTTACAGGAAAGAAATGTGCTTACATGTACTTGTAGGAAACACTGACGATGATGTAATGATTATATGTTCACCCCAACTTCCAGAGTGAAAAAATCTAACTGAAATAGATCTACTCAAGAACATGAATGGAGAAGTGCAGCTTCTAACTTATGATGAGAAATTAATAGCGCTTATCCTATGTAACCACAAATCAGAAAATGCCAGAGATAGTTTTGCTCTGGAGTACGAGCAGGTGAATGAAAGGTTTAGCCTTCTAGCAAATGTAGGTATAAATTACTTGTGACTAACTTTAGTTCTGTAATTAGAAAAGTTTCTAAATCTCAAATATTAGTGGGTTTCAGATCAAATTTCTAATTAACAGGGTAAAAAAAAAAAAATTTACAATTAGCATCTAACCAGAGCCTGGCCCTGGAATTTACCAACTTGCAGGTTTTCTCAATGTTCAAGTAAAATGTTTAAGCAGCGCTGATCTTAAAACTTACAAAATAGTGACCTATTTAATGTAAAGTAAATTAATCCTAAAATTAGTTAGAATGTTTGTAATTAGGCAGTTTGACATCAGAGTTACAAGACATACCCATGTCTCCAGGGTGAGGTAGTCTTTATGCAAATAAAAATACATATTAAACCAATGAGCTTGTCAAATAACTACTTGCAAGTTCTATTTTAAAAGCTTATTAATGCCTTAGAGAAGGCATGTGTAAGTTTCTCACATTCGCATAACGAACTCCACTGCATATTGTACTTTAGTAACTGATAGAGATTGTATCACTAAGACCATTGTCTCAAGAAAAGGATGTAGTTATGGAAATAAGATAAACTAGGTATTTCAAGGTTGGCAGAGCTTTGAAAATTGAAGGACCTATTAGCAATGCGAAAATTACCTAGCAGTTCTGGGGAAGTAGATCTTCATCATAAATAAAGTATTAATCACAATCTCTTATTCAAATAGTCATGATACTTCTGCAATGCTCTGATGGTGATGTGATTAGGTTTTCAGTGTTCTGGGGAGGGAGAGATATGTAGATTTTTTTTTTTATTATTTCATTGTTTGTATTCCTTTTGACTGTCATTTGAAAGGTGTAGCATTAGTCACTAACATAAGAGCTGAGAGGGTACCAATTTAGTTTCCATGTCTTATGAAACAAAAATAGAAAACTACAAGATTGTTTAATAGTCACTGTTTCTCTCTGCATTATTCAGAACTCTCATCCCTCTTTAGAAACAAAGTCTTTGGAAATCTTATTTTGACTACCGTTTGCAATAAATGCTGCTATTCAACCTAGGAATTATGTGATTATTCATTGCAGTTGAGCCTTCAGCTGAGTTAAATAAAGTGCACTTAAATGTTCCCTCTTCCCCTGTCATTAACTGCTCTATGGCAGGCTTTAGCTAGGTCCTATAGATCAATGTTTCTCAAACTGTGGGCTGTAAAAGAACTCAAAGGGGATTGCTAACTGTTAAGCAGCAACAGTCAGCAGCAGTTCAGTTTCCTAAGTCTGCAGTAGATCTTTTTTTTCTGGGAGTGGAGAATGAGAAAAACATTAAATACTGACTGCAGATATTTATTCTATCCGTTGCTAGCTACCTTTAGCTGCTGGCAGTGTCTCTTTTCCACAAGGCTTTCACTGCCTTGCCGTAGAAGAACTGATCTATTATGAACTCAGGTGATTATATTGAAACAGTTGAGCAAACTGTAGATGATTGACGTATTGAGAGTGGATTAAGTGTCAAAAGGTTTAGGAAACACTCCAGCTGTTAGATTTGTCTTGAAAGACTGCAACCCCTTTTTTGCTTCTTTCTCACAAGCACCACTTAGATGTATCAGGACACATCAGATGTCTTTACATTTCTACATAAGTGCACATCACACTCTGAGGTTTAGGGAGATAAAGCCCATCCATACCCTTAGTCCTGCCATACGCTGGGTTCCTAGTGCGGCTGGAGACCTGACCTGTGGCACAGTCAGGTCAACACTGGCACAACAGAGCACAATGAGCAGAGGCAAGCTCTTCTCTGACCCATGACCCTTCCAGAGAAGGGTTGGGAAGTGCATCATGACATTATTGTGATTACTTCACTGTTGCAGGGTTCCTGGCAAGCATTTTATCCAAGACAAATAGAGGGAAATTATAAAACTATGAAAAGGTACTAAGTAGTATAGGAACTGCTCTCTTAATAGGAATATAAAACATCCTGGACATTATCATGAGACCACCTTCTCTCTGCCTGAGGCAGATGCAGTGCTCTGTAGTTCTGTACCAACACACTTGGTGTTGGTCATATCATCAGGCTATTGTAATGCTGTATTTGTACACCCCTGTCTGCTGAATGTAGAGTATATGGAGCTACAGGAAGAAAGCAGGTTCCACTGCCTGAGTGAGAATGTACAGCAAAACCCTGTGCTTCTGAACCAGATCCAGGATGGCTGTGAGGAAAAGCAGCTGCTGCTACTTCTTCTCCTGCAGCTGGCTGACACTGAGTCTGTAAGGTAAGCAGTAACTGCTGGAGAATGCACTGCATCTGTGGCACAGTGACCTGTGGCAGGTGAAAAGCTTTCAAATTAGGAGTTTCACCTACAAGCCCTCTTCTGGGACCTGATGCTCTTCTTTGTCATTAACACATGGCAGGAAAAAGGCAGAGGACACTCTTGCTTCCCCAGATAGCACCTATTCCATGACAGCTACTATCCTTGTACCTCTCAGGGCTGCTAGTCTACTGTCCTCATAGACCAGCAAGAGACAGTCTGGGCAGTTTTGAAACCATAGAGTGCAGAGCTCTCTAGTGTAGGGGAGATAAACATCTTTTTTTCAGGAAATGTAGGATAATTTTTGGAATGCAGGTCAGCAAATAGGAGGTGCTGCTTACCTCTTGAAGCAGTGCTTACAACCCATGAAAGGTTTAACAGTGCCTTTTCTCCTTGCAGGGCAGAGTTGGAAGATAAGAGATTATACAAACGATTATACATTTTTTGTTTGGTTTTGGAGGCAAGTGCACCTCCTCTTCCTTAGAGCCTCTGCAAGGGTGAGCTTTAGTAACCACATTGGAATAGTAAAGAAGAGGCTGTGGTAACTGCATGGGAGCCTGGTATGTGTAGAGTGTGAATCCACACTTCCTTTACTAAGACAAAACAGAGTTGTTTAAATTAAAGATGTCAGATGAGAATTTCTGAATTACAGAAAAAATAAATTTTAAAAGTTGTTCTAGTAAATTCAGGAATTCTGACTTCCTTCTAATTCTTCTCCTCTTGCCACAACAATGTCAAGAGCTCTTTTCTTCATAGTAACTGTTGCACCTACTTTTCCTCTGCTTACTCCCTTCACAGCCTTCAACAGCCACCTTCCTTTATGCCATCATTCCCCATATCACACTGTGGCTTGGGATTTTTGTTTCCTATTAAGATACTGACCTTCCTCTATCTTTTCACTTTCTTCTACCCAGTTTTCAAGGCACACCTCACCTACACAAGCTCCTCCGTTTCAGTATGCTGCCAATAGACCACCCTCCATGCCTCATAGGGCTCTGCTCAAGAAAGAGAAGTAGCTGAAAGATAAACTAGTGACCAGATGCCTCTGGCCATTCAGGCACCCAGTACTATTAACTTTAGAAGTAATCACAGACCTAAGACCTAGACGGGTTTTGCCATCAGTAACTATGGCAATATTCCCCTGATCAGCTTCTCAACTTTCCTTCATGATTTTCTGTGTTCCTTCTATCATTCTGCTATCAGAAGTGTAAAGTCAAAGGAGGAGAAAATATTTGTCAGTCAAGCACTTTTTAAAATTAAAATAAGTATCAATGATTAGCAGAGATTAGTGGTTAGAAATGTTAAAGTGATTGTTAAATGTTAAAGTGATTATTGTACTCAGTAAAACCAGATTTCAGAAAAAAAATGTGGGCCAAATACCTCTAGATGAATAACTATAATTCTGAACCTCTTCATAGGAAAAAAAAAAATATTAATTGGAGGGGTCGTTTTGACATTTTATTTCAAATTAAAAAATGAAAACAAAACAAAAAACAAACAAAAAAACCAAACAAAAGCAAAACAAAAAGAAAAAACAACCACCTCACAACTTGGTGAAAAGCTTTACTAGTGTTTCAAAATATTTCAAGGACTCCATGTTTGCACTAGCTGTTTTCAGAAAACGTAAGTATTTCAGAGGAACCACTATGAAACATGGAAGGCTTATAGTTACATTCAGTTCTCTTCAGGATTGTATATCTACAACAGAGGAAAATCTGATATCTGGAGTCTCACTTTATTTCATTCTAAGCAAAAAGAAAAACCCTGAAGATACGTCCACAGCAGAGTTTCTTAAAACAAACAAAAATTATCATAATAATATGCCCTCCTTAAAAAGTGAAGTTGGATGTTTTTATTACTCCTGTAATCCAAACTGGTATACTAAATTATTTTTTTTAAGAACTGTTTTTTCCTGTGCCTTATCCAGAAAAATTCAATGAAAACTTTAGAAAAATCTTTGCAATGTAAAAGCAATAATGTGAATGTGGAAGCTAAATGTTACAAGAGTTAAGTACTGCACATTCCAGTGTGAAGGAAAGCCCAGACCAGCTACTTCCTATATTTGCTAAGTATTTTGGTGTATGATTCCACTGCTGATGCAAAAAAAAAAGAGCGTTCAGATCTTCAAGTTTATTCTGAGGACTACTAAGAAACTAGCAAAATGTCTTGGAAGGAAAACCCACCTGTTTTTTAAAGGAGGCAAAAAATAGTACCATATCCTGGGCTGCATCACCGTATCCTTGGCTGCATCAAAAGGAGTGTGACCAGCAGGTCAAACGAGGGGATCCTGCCCCTCTACTCTGCTCTTGTGAGACCTCACTTGGAGTACTGTGTGCAGTTCTGGTGTCCTCAACATAAAAATGACGTGGAACTGTTGGAACAAGTCCGGAGAAGGGCCGCGAGGATGCTCAGGGGACTGGAGCACCTCCTGTATGAAGATAGGCTGAGAAAGTCTGGGCTGTTCAGCCTGGAGAAGAGAAGGCTGTGTGGAGACCTCATAGCAGCCTTCCACTATCTGAAGGGGCCCTATAGGGATGCTGGGGAGGGACTCTTCATTAGGGACTGTAGTAATAGGACAAGGGGTAACGGGTTAAAACTTAAACAGGGGAAGTTTAGATTGGATATAAGGAGGACATTTTTTCCTGTTAGGGTGGTGAGGCACTGGAATAGGTTGCCCAGGGAAGTTGTGAATGCTCCATCCCTGGCAATGTTCAAGACCAGGTTGGCCTTGGGTGAGATGGTTTAGTGGGGGATGTCCCTGCCCATGGCAGAGGGGTTGGAACTTGATCATCTTAAGGTCCTTTCCAACCCTAACTATTCTATGATTCTCTCTTTCTCTGATTCTATGATTTCAGGAAAAGCTCTGTTATCCATCTCAGATCTCAATGGAAAAACAATTAGAAGAATCATGGAATATATGCAGAGATCCTCTTAGGGAGCTTGCTTATTCATCAAGTATTTTAGGTTTTTGCCCTTCTCCTTGGCAGAAGGAAAAAAAATAAATTCTAGCAATAAACAGGAAAACTTGAAATACTGTGAAAGTTATTCAGCTGCAGGAGGGAGAATCCTGGAAGAATCCTGCTGTGTTAAGATAATTAGGACATTAATCAACTCCCTGGATAGGGTGAAGCTAACATTCATAAATCCCAAATGCTGGTTCTGTCCTCTTTTTGCTTTAATGCTAATAAAGCTGTGTCATGGTCATGCTTGCACATCCTCCCCCGCTCAGCTGCCACCAACAGCATCAATGTACCTATAGTCCTATAGTACAAAGCCTGACTGGCATCAAAGGTTAAGCAATTGCAAAACCTTGGAAAGACACATTGATGCTTGGAGCCTGAAGAGTGGCTGAGTGCACAGCTCAGCTCTGATGGGCTATGCCAATGTTCATGATTTATTGTTGTTTGCTGCTCTATTAGTGCTCCATGCCTAACCTAGCAGCTTCATCTGGAACTAGATTGATTCAAATCCCTCTGCTGTCCCCAGCTGCTCCATACTGTTTCAGGTCTTGGTCTTGGCAGGAGAAAAACAATCTGGTTTCAGATGGCAGTGGAGTGGGTGCCCTGCTCTCACTGCTCTCGCTCTCTAATGGGGACACACTGTGCTCAACTCACAGGTGGCTCCTTTCAGGAGGAATAATTAAAACCATCTCCCTTCATCTTTTCCTATTAGTCTCAACAGATTATTTTTCTTATAGACCATACTGCCTCCCATACCATACCATCTTCTTTGTGCAGCCTGTGATGGTTTTATCTTAAGCCTTGAGTGTAGCAATCTGCAGTCCTAAATTTCTTTTTTTTTTTTTTGTGTTATGAACATATCTTCATCCACAACTGGATGTCTAAAGACATGTCTCTGGGTCCTGGTGTCTGCTTAGAGTTGCAGGCTAATACGTCAGGTGAGTGCAGTAAGGGGAAAGGAGGCAAGGGAAATCTGAGCTGAGGAATTGATCTCCAAATTAAAAACAGCAGCCACCTGGAAATTTCTTGAGGGAAGAGGCACAACACTCTGCTTTCCTTGCCAAAGATGTCAATGTGCTTTTTGACAGTCACAGGTGATTACAGAACAAGTTCATATGTCCCTGAGCTCACTGCTGGGTGTGAAAGAAGGAAAAAGGGTCCTGACACTAGTGCAGCCCTATAGAGTTTCACTGAGAATACCAGTTCCTTCTAACAGAGCTTTAGTTTCCCTGAGGTTTATTCTGTTCTCACTGCTCCTTCATTTTTCACCCCCAAGGTGTTTTTACATTTCTCAGTATGGCACTGTTTATTAAGAACTCCCCTGTGATTCCAGTGTCGAATCAGCTTCTCTTTATAACGCCTCCTTTTAAAAATACTAAGATTGTTCTTAAAAATTACTGTCTGTATTTGACATTATAACCAATGTCTAATACATTCCGCAATAATGAAAATGTGGAATTCATTCTTCTGTAGTCTTCATGTTTATAGTGCAACAGAAGCTGCAATGTGGTTTGATCCTGTGATCATTCCTACCTATCCTTGACCATACCTATGAAATAGAACAGCAGTCTATGTGCAATTATGTGCAAAGTAGTAAGAGGAAAAAAAGACGGCATATTTAGCTCCAGCAGCGTTGTGGGCATTATTACCAATAGCAAGGATTTCCTTTCAACCACATTGAAGCTCCCCTGAAAAGAGTACAATGATGAAATTTAGACAGAGCTAGGACAAATATTGATTCAAGCAGACAGACTCTGACTACATCCACTGAAGGCATCCGGAAAGGACAAAGACGTGATAGAGCAATTTGCTACACAAAATCCTTTCAAAAAGACATAACTGAAAGCAACTGCCCTGAAGGCGTCCATAACAGACCATTGCACTGAGAATATAAAAGGTTTAAGGAGCAGACAATGACCAAAATACACGCTTAATAGCTCAGCTACAGCCTTGAAGATTGGGAGATGGTGAAAACTAGCTTGTGTGGCTGTCTAGAAGAGCATCAGAAAAAAGCTTTTTTATAAGTCTTGGCCTTTTTATAAGTTTTCCCATTTTATAAACTCTGCATGTTCTGTTTTTTTAGTTAGGCTGAATTTATGATCCCCAAAATCTCCATAGCTCCTGGCCAAGTCTCTTTCAGGTTATGAGGACCTCTTGGTCTCTTCTTGCTGCAAATGTGCTGTACCTCACTCTACTGTCAAATCAACAGGCCTCTGTGGTCCCCAGTAATGCCATTTTTCTTACTATGTGGCAACAGATAGTGAAAGACATAGACTGGAAAGTGGTGAAGGAATAATATTGACATGAGACTGCTGGGTGACTGGGCCAGATGAGCCATGCAAATATATACAGCATTAGCTAAACTGCTAAATGCAAATACTTTTTGGAATGTGGCTGGGAGTTGTCCTGGAGCATTCCATTGTGTCAAACTAGAGATAGAAATTCTTCTAACCTTTAAATTTACAGACAATTTTCTTTCTAAAGGCCAGGAATTGAACACAGTTTAATTTACTAGTTCAGGAAGAGCCAAAGGCATTTGATCATGTGTAATTCTTTCTGAATATTTAAGTGGTGAGACAAATCATATGGTATCATGAATTAAATGTCTTTTCACCTTCTAAAAACAAGACCTACATGTTGGTTTGAATTTAAAATATGTTTTTGTGAATATTCATGATGCTAATGAATACCTTTGGATATTACTTTTCCCCTTGTGTAAAAGGCTCATAATGTTTTTATAAACAATTTGTCATTTTGAAGCCCAGATTGGTACGTAAACTGGGTATGGTACCAGACATGATAATTCTGCATGCTAATTACTGCAGAATCTCTTCACCATAACAAAGAAGCCACATGAAATTTCACACTTAGGATAAGAAGATGAGAATTCTGCCTCCCTCCAGCAATTTGGTTATCAGAAATTGAATCTTAATTCAACAAAAAATGTGGGTAGGTAGATTTTTTACAGTTTAGTAGGACTGCTGACAGGATTAAAATTTAGGAATGTGCATTATTATACTGCTGTCCAGAGCCGCAGGGGTTATGATGGGACTTCTTTCCTTATCTGTTTTTATACATACAAATATAGTAGACTGTTCATGACTTGTTTGCCCAGCTTAACAAGAAAGAGATGTTAAATTCCCAGATTACAGATAATTTGTTTTGATGCAGAATAAATTTTATTACCTAAGATCTTGCAATAATTAAATTGTATATTGAATGTGCAAACAGCTTTTTTTTTCCACTTTCCCTCTAAATGCCTGAATTGGTTAAGCAATGTTTCTGTACTTTAATTAGACAGTAGAAATCTATGAGGCTGCCTTCATTTGGCTTTCAGCTGTTTACTTTGCATCAGTAAAATCCATACACTTTAAAGGAGATCTCAACTATAATTAAAAGTGTTATTGAACTAAACACAATTACCAATATTTATCATATTATGTAATGCTGCTGGCACAAAAAAAGTGTAATTCAAACTTGCTTTCTTTTTGGCATTTTTGTTTTGCAGAGTTTAAAAAAAATGCCTGTAATTCAATCAGGTAACAAAAATTACTGCTGTCAGTCCTTGGGAAAACTTGGTAGCCCTAAATTTCACATGTTTCAGTTAAACTCTAGTTATTCTGGCATGCTGAATTCCAAAAAAAGCAGAGAACTAGGAAGCTGCAGCTGTTGGTATTTCCTCCTAGTACATTTTCTACTGGAATTTGACACACAGTGTTTTTACTTAATTTTACCAAAAGACAAAACCAAGTAATTCTCTGGCTGCTGGAAATTTTTCACTGAATTTTGCAATATGATATGATACATACATATAATATTGTATCATGGGTAGACACAGGACATTTTAGGACTTAGGTGGACCAAAGATATTTCCCATAAACAAGCATTTCAGTTGCCTTTCTGTCTTGCCATTTGTCAGGTGAACCAAATGCACTTTCATTCAAGTAAGTTGTGAGATCTTGAGTCAGACTTAAGACTTGCAGAGATGAGTCTTACTTTGTGGGAAACCTAGATTGCATTGAACACCAGCATAAATACTGGTGACTGGTAAACTGTGACTAAATGTGAGAAAGTAGCAGAAAAATTATGTCTCCTGCATTTCTCAGAATTTTTGCTTTCTCTTAAGGAGGTGTTAATTTTTTGTCCCTGGGGTTCTCAGTCCTGAAGATGTTGTGTATGTCTTCACTGCCTTAAAAAGTGGCTCCAACACAGTGTCCCTTACAAAAGAAATGAACAGTTCTTACCTAGTTGCGCATAGTGCAGCAAGGACCAGAGCTGAAGGAGTGTGCTTCTTCTAAGGATAAATATCACTATTCACTTTATAAGAAAGAGTACCTTTAGATAGCCATTATATAAAAAAGTAATCACAACTATTATGAACTCAGCTGCAGCAAAGAAGATTTACTTGATTTTACTGAATTAATAACTAAGATCAAAACAGTGCAAGTTCAAGAAAAATGAACACCTATGGGAAGAAATAATTTGACAACAGTCACCTCTTGAACACTGTCAGTTATACATGTTGCAGAAAGCTTTCTCAGTAGTTACTGGCACATTCCAAAACAAGCAAGTATCTCTGTGCTGTGTTAACAACAACACTAGGTTTCATGGGCCAACCAGCGTGCAAAAAAATAACTTGTAAGACAGAAAGAGTTCTCAGTTCAAAGTCAGTAGCAGCCTTGAACTGGATCAGCTGTAAGATAGACATGTCATTCTATATTTATGACTAATATATGCACAGAACTGTGCAGACAGGGGGAGCCTTATTACAGGATCTCTGTTGACATCTGTCAACACTCTATATTAATTGGTATATATAGTGCAGAGACTGGACATTCACCATGATATGAAATCTTCCAGAAATGTCCACATCATTTCTCACTGGTATCTTATTTTCTTCAAGTTCAAGCAGTACAACAGCCCTGTAAATGAGGGAAAGATAAATCTGTAAGTTGTGGTGAGGGACAGCCTTGAACAGCAGATTTGAGCTGCAGATATTTGTGAGAAGCTGCCATACCTTGCTTGCTGTGCTTCATCATCATCACCAAAGCTGAAGCAATCTCATCCGCTTCTGATGTCATGAATATTTGCGCAAGTAGTTTTGAAACAATTTTTATCACAAACTGCTGTGTTGGCCGTTCTTACCTTGAGAGTGTGTAGACACTCATCATCAGGATCTGTCAAAACCGTCTTCAGATATACTGTATTTCCAGGCACTTGGAAAAAGGTTATTTCTGGAGATGCTGTAGATATCAAAACAGTATGTCACAAGTGGAAATTCTTATCGCTGGAGCATCAATTTTATGTATTTACTTTCATATGTGGAATTGGGAGCTCTTTTTGGTTTTGGTTTGTTGTTTGTTTTTTTTTTTTTAATGATCAACTCGTGTCCACTTAAGCTTTTATTTTTCCATTTTCAAACATCTGTGCATAGACAATGCTCACTGAACTCTTCTGCACAGTCAATTTGAGAGATTATAAAAGTATTCAATGTGAGTGAACAATCATATTTCTGATATGTAATTACACGTTACGAATTTGCAGGTAGATTCTTACCATCCCTTTTTCAGAATGCATTTAGATATACTGCTATTCAGTATGTGACAAAGGCTCTGCTTTATTTGGGACTCACTATCCTGCCTGGTTTACAGTCCTGTCGTTGCCACTAATTTTTTATGAAATATGCCATTATTGTCACACAAGATTTTGCTGTTCATACAGTGATCACTTACTCTCTGTGAAAATGATACTTAAATAATCATCCAAGAAGTTTAGAAGGGCATACCTCTTTGGGGAGAAAGGGATTTCAATATTATTTTTTTTGCAACAAAAATGGCACTTAAAAAGAGGAATATTCTGCAAGCAGATCATTACAATTAACTAGTGCTCAGAATGACTCCTTTTGAAGCTTGGTAGAGGGAATGTCTACTGAGAGCATCAGGTAAACCATTTAAATTTAGTTGAAAACAGATGACAGAATTCTTCCTGCCAGTTATAGCAAGTTCTTTTGATATGGGAGGATACATTAAAGTTTTAAGTTCTATTTTCCTTCAGTTGTAATGTTTCGTGCAATACTCTAGGAAGTTTAACACAAGGTGCAGAAAAATACAGTACATTGAACAGCCTCAGTACATTGAACAAAATAGCATTTGAAACTCTTCTACCGTGACATTTCCACAGCTTTCATAGCCTAAGCTTCTCCCCTTACTCTCTTTTTATTTAAAGGTATTTCAGAAAGTTAAAAATTTTTAAAATTTTCCTTGGGTCTTTTTTATATTTTTATTTTTTATATATATATACTGTGGATTTGTGCATTTGGAGGATAGCTGGAAAGTTGAAATGAAATACTACAATATGAGAAGATACTGATACCTGAAAAGAAGATTAATCCCTCTTTGTTTAATGATTGTTTATTTTGAATTTCAGGAAATAACAAGGAAAAAAAGTCAAAAGAAAATGGATAGGTTTTTTCTTCCCTCAATACAAGTACTTTCTCAATGACAGAATAAGTGTAAGTACGTTTCATACAACTAGAAAGATCTCACTTGTGGTATTAATGTGCACCTTCAGTATTTCACGTTTTGTATTTAAACAATTTAACTTTTTAAAATGAAGGTATATTGCATTAATATGTGTTTTTTTCCTTTTCCTTTTTTTTGAAAAAAGAAAAATTGCTTGAGTTTGACAATAATATTTAAAGGTGGATTTTTATAACTTTCCTTTTATTGACAAAACATTACATTCAAATGTGTTGGTTTTCTTTTTCTTTTTTTATTTTGTCTGCTCTATTAATTCAAGATGAAAATCCTTTCTGAGCCTGCTGAGGAATTGTGAATTCATTTCACTAGTTGATGCAGTGATTAAAAACTTCTTACTGGAAATAAAGATTTTTTTGAGTTATGCTGCACAAGTTGGAGCTGTTTTGGACTTCATGCTTCATTAAGAGAGAACTGTATTAGCTTTGTCTTACGGACAGAAATTATCAAAATATATGGAAAAAAACTTTTACAATAAACTGTGGGATTTGAAGACACAATATATAACTGTACATCCATAAACCTGGCAATCTTAAGATGTGAGACAGAAAATTTTATTAAATTAACTGTTGTTTTTACAATAGACTTTAAAAATATTGCCTGAATTTCTTGTGCAAACAAGCTTTGCCACTTACGTAAAATTTCTTAGATCTTTTCAATTCTGCTGGAATGTTTTATTTCCTGCTCTCATTTGCTCATATTGTAGTGTTACTCACATATCTTCTTTGGCGGGCAGTAGCTGGAAGCAATTAGAGATTTCATACATTAAGGTGAGAGGATAACTTGTGAAGATGGTCATATGCTGATGTCATTAAACCAGAAAGACATGGTAGAAGGTCAGGAAAAGAAACGAGTAAATAAAAGCAGTAAAAAATATTTTATTTAACCATATTTATTTAGCTATTTTATTTCACAAGTAAAGTCTTCATTTACAATTAAGATCATTGCAATAACATAGCCACAGACTCTTAGCACTGACTGCATATAAGGGTCAGAATTTCTGGTTTAAAGCACCTGGGCCTACCTGATTGCATTTGCTATTTTCTCCTGAAATAGTTTTTCTTTCTCCCTTGGTGTAAGAGGTGGGCAGTTATATCCATGGGGTCACAGACCGAGGTTAAGAAGAAACTGTTTCAAGTACATGATGGTTTGGAAGCAATAGATATTTAATGAAGATAGGGAGATGGATGAGCAACTTGTGACTCACAGACCTTGTTCCTGTCAGACGTGGGCTTCTTCCTTACTCCCGTGCCCTGAAGTTGCACAGCCTGGGAGACATTAATGAAGGCAGACCCTGGCTTCAGTGTCACCATGCCAGCAAGTCCTGCAAAAGCTGGATACGGAGCAGAAACATATAGAAATAGTTTCACTTCTGGGGAAGAAATAACCCTTTGCCATTGCTCTTTAGGAAAAATTGTTCCTGAAATAAGATCATGTAGTGGGCTGGTTTACTTCACGATTTGCTGACTGCTTTCAGCTTTCATGCAACAGTGACAGAAAAACATGAGTAGCTTTGAAATACAGGTTCAGAACAGGACCATAGTATGTTTTTCAGGAATAGGACTGGTAGAAATTCGATAAAAGATTTGGATAAGGGATGGTTGCTGCTAGTCACCAGTGTTACAAAATTATAGACATGGATTAAAAACTGCAGGAACTACTTCACAAAATAACAGCCTTGGGAAAAGAGCTCTTCACCTTCATATATATATATATATATATATATATACACACACATACACACACAGATGTATGATATATATAATCTATATATACACTACAATTTTCGTAAAAGACTGTGTCTTCAGAACCCTCTATACATTTATCTCCTGCTATGACAGATGCAGAGGAATGGACATTTATCTTGGCATGATGGTGGGAATGAAGAGCAAGCACAGCCATTCAGGATGAAGTGGGCAAGGAAAAATTGCCACCCTCAAGACAGATGTCTGAAAAGGTATAGCTACTTCCTCAGCTTGTTTGATCTTCGGAACAAGACAAAAGTCTTCCATAGGACACAAGGTGCAGCATGTTTATTAGTTTATTAAACATATCTTCAATTTACTCAGAAGGCATTCAAAACCTTGGTTTGCTGTGCAGAAACAAAAATCAGCTTCAAGTCTGCAGGAAACATCACATCAAAATATACTAAGCAACTTGGCTACACTGTACATTTAGGATGTGACCAGCTAAGGGTCTGTGAGTCTCCTAGTTGGAACTATGGCCTGAAAAAGAGCATGGGGTATTAGGATGCTTATCCACCTCTCCTGCCCAAAGGGAGCTTCAATAAATTACAAATTGACTCACAGTCATGTTCTACAAGATACTTGTTTCATTCGGCTGTGTTAATGTCCCAGACCTATGGACTGGAAATATAGGCCACAAAATGCAGCAAGAGATTGGTGTTTAGCTTGCTAGTTTTATGATTATTAATGAATTGGGATTTAACTTCTAAGGGTATTTCTTCGATAAGACTCAGGCCTGAAGGCTGCTCAGCTGTTCATATATCAGTCAAGCAGAGTAGCCCAGTGCTGGAATGGGCAATAATATGCTGCTGCAGAAAACTTACCTCTGTGTCTTAGTATTTGCTGGCAAAGTAGAAACAGTAGAGCAGAAGCAACTTGAGGTAACATTTGTGCCATAGCTAGAATATTCAAGAGGAAGACAGAGGTCCCAGTGTTGATTGACTCACCTGGAAATTAAGCTGGGCAAAGGGTTAGATGTCATAGATATCTAGGCTAGATATTTAGGCCATTGATTATAATGGAAGAAAAAGAAATCCTCAAGCAGATGATTACATACCCAAACAGAAATATATATATTATATCACACTAGTCAAGAGCATCAGTAAAAAAGTAGCAATTTCTTATTGCCTTTTCTCTCCCTTTTCATACGTACATTAATGACACTTTCTATATAGCTTATTTTACAGTAACCTTAGTATGAAGTTTACAAAGTTCACTTCTATACCTCTGCCATCCTTTTCCATAACTGGTTTAAAGTCACAATTAAATATAATAGCTCAAATTCTTTGTCTTTAGTAGTCACTGAAATTTGAAAGCAAGCTTAAATGAGGTTAAATCTCACTTAATGAGTTCCTTTGAAATGATCACACAATCAAATGAAAGTGCTTTCATTAATGTATATCACAGTTAACAGCTGGTAGGAAGAACCCCCTACAAAAGCAGGTGTTTTATTTACCTTTTTCCTTGCACTGCTATCATAAGAGTTGTCTTGTTTAGCTTCCTATGTCCCTGGTGGAAAATTTGTGCCCCTCATATAAGTAAATAAAAATCTAAAGCAGACTTAATATAAGGTCATGAATGCATGCAGAGGATGTGTAAAGAAGGACTCCCTGCCTGAAGTACACTCTGGCCCTCCTCTTGCTTGCAGATTGCCAGGGCTTAAGTGAGGGAAATGACACCTGCGTAAGTGACTGTGAAAGAGCACCTTCAGGCTCAGCATTTATGTGGCAAGACAAAGCTGTGGGTACCCTTACCAGAAGCAAAACAGCACTGCTGAGTTATGAGGCAAACAATAATATTCATGGAAATACTGAAAAAATTTGACTGTACATGACAAAAAAGAAATCATGACAGAGCCTAGAAGCACAGGCAGGATTGCACATTTTTTCTAAATTCAAAATAAGCACCTCTGTGCCAAAAATTCTCACTAATAACGTATGGAAAATAAAACTTTTTTTCTTCTATGTATCTGACAGGTTTTGGTCTAAAATGCTGTAGTTCATTTCTTCTTTTAAATGAATGCATTTGAGATTTTGAATATCATCATGGCTTGACTTCGCGAATGAAGATTTGGGAAGGGCTTTACCCACACTTACTACAAGCACACTGATGACTAAAAAGGCCAGTGTGAGATAGGTAAATCCGGTTGCAAAAAGCACAGTGAAAGGTCTCCTTGGGTACTATAGGTGGGGCATGATTCTTTCTACATTGTCTTTTCTCCTCGAGACTAGTTCTGTGTGAGTTCTCAAAGGAGACAATGACATTATGTATGGTGTGTATCCAAGTCGCCCGATTGGAGGCCAAGGTGGACCACTGATGGTAGTAAATATGAAATTTATGTTTTTTTTTGTTGTTACTTGTTAATTAGTGGTATTTAGAAATTTTTCATTTAATTAAGAAATGTTTTTAATGAAAATATTAATATGAAACTCAGTGACAAATGTAAGACACTTCCCACTAGTAGACACGGTAAGCCAAATCATGAGAACTTATTAAAGTACTAAAATGTTTTATTAGATAAATGTGTTTTTTTAATAAATGAACTTATTTTGATCTAATTGACTGAATTTGCACTTGGAATATTGCTACTGTTTCTTTGAAAATATGATTTTGAGACAGTCACTAGCTAGTGGCATTCAGTCCTTTTAATAATTTATACCGTGAATTCCTCATAATTTCATACAAGTTTCAACTTCTTTTGAAGTTCCGATCCTTTATAAATAATTATGAACTAGCTTAAAATTGTGTTATAAACTAATGTAGTAAAGTTTGTCTTATGAAATATGTTCCAAATTAGATAAAACCCCTTGAGTTTGTAGGAAAATAGCCTCATCAACTTAAAAACATCCTATGTCAAAACCAAACCATTGATACACAAATTGCAGGGGAAAATTCTATCATGAGCTCCCTTTTCACTTAGTCTATGCTGCACTAACAATTTTCTTGATTAAAAATAATGACACTGGAAGAATGGACATAATATGCATAGAAAAACAAAACATCTGTTTATAAGCTGTTCTTGGGGCTAATTTCAATTGTATTTTTTTTCTTTTCTAGATAAATGTAAAATGAAGTAAGCCTCTTCTATCACAATTAAAAGCTGTTTTCTAATAATTTTATTTAATCTTGATCCAATAGGATTCTGAAGTCATTTACTATCACAGTATTTCATTCCAAGTGTCTGAATCCAGTTAACAATTTGCAGTTGGCTGATCGTCAGTAAATCCTATCTCTCAGTCTTTCATACAAATTGAAAAATGAAATGCTAATCTCAAGCAAAGCTTCATATCAGTCATAAAGTTTTGGAAAGTGAATCAAAACAAAATTCCCATTCTCTGAATTTCATCTATAACCATTTGAAAAGTGAGAAGATGACTGGGAGGGCAAATTTTCTAACCAATTATCTTTATTGACTAAGCAGTAGGACAATAAGGCTTCCAATAAACATGAAGGCTTTGAAGTCTCTTGTTTCGTAAAGCTTTCTTATGGTCTTCCTTTTAATTGACCTTTTTTCCCTTATTTTTCACTTTATTTTCTCCAGATGAATAATAACCATAAAACATGATAAATTAGATCCATATTTTCAATGTTTTTTTTATTGTTTGTTTGTTTGTTTTTTTTCCACATGGGGAATGTAACTTTGTTTCCAAAAGGGTTCCTATGTCAAGAGAATTATCTTATCAGTATAAGGGGCAGAGATAAAGACAATTCTCTCGAACAATTTCAGTCTGTTAAAATGATCTCTTCAACACATTGAAAAAAATTATTCAACAGAACGATGGCCAAATGATGGACTTGAACAGTGTAGCCAGAGATTCATAGATTGCCTTCTCTAGTTAGGGGGAAAGGACAGAAGGAGGCATGTCATAAGTCAGCACTGCATATTACTGGTAGTATCCTTCCCCTTTGGGTTGGTGGAGATAGGAGGCAGATGAGATAACGTGTGAGTGAATCATGAGGATAGACTTTTTTTTTAAACCTGAAATCTGTAGTATCTTTAAGTAAGGAATAAAGACCCAGGTGAAAGGGGCAGTGACATAAAGGAAAGAGGGACACCATCAAGGCTCTAGGACCTGTGAGCTTAATGACAAGATGAAGAAATACCCCCAGAGCAGCAGAGGGAGCAGGCATGAGTCTTGTCGGCCAGGGTGACTCAGTGTTATATGTGCTGTTTGATGTAACTTCGGTAGAAATTCTGGGAAAAGCAGAATTGTGTCATCAACTGAGGGTCCCACAGCTGTCCAGAAGTTTGCAGTTCTCCTCCCAGATGGGCCAGGGCTGATGAATGGGAAAACAGGGAAGGCAAGCAGTATGTTTGACACTTCTGTGCAAGAAATCAGGGAATGCACGGTGCCATAGGACTGGCCAAAAAAAGTCAAATGTTTTTTACACGCTATAGCCAGGAGGAAGAGATAACAGAGTAGCTTCTAGCATGCAAGAATTTACCTTTCTCTCTATCTTCAACAATCACTGTTTTGAACCTTAGTTTTGAATTTCATTACTTAAGATACATCTATATTTTTGTTTTTTATTTTATATTAAAGAAAGTATTGCAAAGAAGATTCTGAGTATCTGTTCCCTGAAAGACAAGCCTGCTTACACAGATTCAGCTTGCATGACAAGAACCAAGCCATTCAAACCCCATTAATTTAGAAAGTCTTCTCTCTTACCTAGTGTATTTCTACCCTACAGAAATGCTGCTGTTTACCTACTAGGTCAGAAACAATAATGGGTGAGAATAACAAAGATGACTGTCACATAATATGGTATAAAGTTACCCTTGCCAGACACTACAAATGCAGTATGTGCATTTTACTCTGTACCAAGAGAAGTTGTTAACACTATAATTCTTCCTCGCTAAGTAATCAGACCATGATAGAAGTGAAGTGAACATGCTGATGTCTGCATATAGTAATTAGGATCTGTGGCCTCAGGGCCACTGGAAAGCTTCCAGAATATAGGTCTGGTGTTTTGCTTTTTGTCAAATAGACTTCAAGATCTATTCAGCTGCATCGTATCACCAGTTGTCTCTCTTTATCTCTCTCCCACCTTCTGCTCTCTCTATATCCTCCCCCTCACTCTCCTCCCCCCTTCACTTCTTCTTTCCTTTCTCATCCTTTTTTCTTAGAAATACTTTATGCATTCACATTTTGTATATATAAATTGAATAACAATTATGAATGTAATTGGGAATGAGAGTGGTACATATTACTTGTAGGGATTTGAGTAAAAGGAGCATACAAATAACTGGGTAACTTAATACCAGAAAGTAACATTAAGATGTTTAATACCTATATATAGCTGCAGTTCTTTTTTGGTTTTTTTTTTTCACAAAGAGGGTTAAAAGAGGCACTATTCGGAATACTCAGTTACCAGTGGCTATTTTCTTACATCAGTGACTGTTTTCTGTTTGCAAATTGACTACATGCAAACACAATGCACATCTGCTTCGAGATGCAGGGTTAGGGTTCTTTCAGGAGGTTGGATCCTAATTTAAAATTATGTTCACCTTTACAGCAATAAAAATTCCTCTGCACTGCACTGGTGGTAGCAGTAAAGCCACAATTCAAAGTATACGGGATACATCAGCAACGGTTACAAGACTATACCTGTACATGTACTAGTCAGTTTTTGCTCACTCTTTTTTTTTTGCCAAACCTCTACCAGAGAAAGAACCAGAAAAAAAGAAAACAGAGCACTGTGCCTATATGCATATATATATATATGTGTGTGTGTGTCTACATACCATATGTATACATATCTCTGAAAAATAGCTGTCAGTCAATATGCATCATCTGCTCCACCGGTCCCACTAAAGACTCTTCAGCAAGTTAATTATTAGGAAATTTGCTCATATTAACCATATCACTAATCTCAAACAGCACCCTTCTAGTGCTATTCTGGCTCTAGTCCCTGCTCAAAAACTGACATTTGACAATATTTGAAACAATTTTCTCTCAGAAAAGAGCAACTTAATATGTTTTTGATAACTGTCAGGTTTTAGGGTACATTCTGGTCCCTGCTAATCAGTTTAAGAGTCTGCTAAACATCCTTAGTTGATGGTTAAGGAAACAAAAGATCTCTTTTACTTCAACTGTAATCTCAGAGTAGTCTTCTCTTTAAATAAACCATTTGTCTTCCTCACATAGGGAGGACATATCCTCACAGATAGGGTTAGATAGAATTGGAGGAACCAGCTGTTTTGGCTGGGCTGGTGCAAATCTAAAATAGCCTTAGACAGAGAGTAATGAGAAGGAAGCTTCTATTTGAACAGATCCCTTTGCCTCTTAGCCTAAGGTAGAATACCAAACTATAAATTCCATCCTGAGTGTCTCATCTTTAACGCAAGAGCTATTTAACAGATCCTATCCTGTTCCATATATAAACAGTTACTCATCGTCATCCATTAATTTTAAATGTGGACCAGTCTGCATCAAAATTATGAGGATTTAGAGGTAGGCATATCAGAAACATGCAAACAAAGATGTGAAATTTATTTGGAATGAAGACTGTGGTTTATTTTGCTAATGAGAGATTTCATATACTTACAATAAATACTAGTAATCTGCAAAGGAACACAAATTAAGTTTCTTGTTTCCAGCTATACTGAAATGTAGACTTGTAAATAAGTTATCGTAAGAAGCTGCCATTCAAAAAGGTAAGAATTAAACTCTCAAGTTGTGACTATATTAAATATAATTTTCCTAGTCAATTGAGCTATTCATATATGCATATTCTGCCATACTCTGTTAGTGGTACAAATATGTGTTTACCACTTTCAATACTTTTTAGTACTTCAGAACAGCAGGAGAATAAAACTATGCTCTTTACCAGTTCATACATTGCAAACAGTTGTTGATCTAATTCCTTCATTCTTAGTATGTTGAGTTAGCTAACATTAATCTACTTTGAATTAGAATTCTATGTTCAGATTTTGTAACTGGCTTTTATTTATTCTTCATGTATAGACAAAACAATGTAAGAATTTGCCATTACTGAAACACAGTCTACATATAACTCTAAAATGACATTTCAATTAGCATTTTAGCATGCAAAACAATTATTTAAAATTTTAATTTCTTATGCAGTTCAGTAGTGTTCACTCTCTGTAATACCTTTGTACAAAAGCCTTCTACAACTTCAATTAGAATCAGCTTTAGAAAGCCTTTTTTCTCTCTTCTCTCTTCCTTTCCACCTTTTCATGTCAGTTGCTGTCATAGAATCTGACTCATCTGTAGCTATTCCGAAGTCTGAGTGACAGATTTTTTTTTGTTTGTCATTGTTCTGATTAAAATTCCTACTCACGTATCTGAAATACCTATTTTCTTCAGCTTTTGAAAAGACTTACAATTTTTAAAGGAGAAAAGGTCAGCATTTAATTTTGATTTAAAGATTAGCTGCTCAGCTGCTTTTCAAAACTGATGCCAGAATTAGGTTTCATTTAATGTAGAACTCCTGCATATGCAAGGTAAACAACATAGAAAAGAAAAACAGTCTTGAGCAAGGTTAGAGTTTAGATATTAGAAAGAAGTTCTTTACTGTAAGAGTGGTGAGGCATTGGTACAGGTTGCCTAGAAAAACTGTGGGTTCCTCATCCCTGGCAGTGTTCAAGACCAGGTTGGATGGAGTCTTGAGCAAACTGGTCTAGTGTGAGGTGCTTCTGCCCATGACAGGGTGTTTGGAACTAAATGATCTTAAAGTCCTTTCTAACCCAAGACATTCTATGATTCTATGATTGTGTTTGCCTATGCTATCAGAGCATTACTTGTTGGTTACACAATTCTAGTATTCTTATATTTGGATTCAAGGCCAGGTAATATTATGTGTAACCCACTAAGTTTACTCATAATCTGTTAGGTGTCATAAGCATCTGCTTTGACCATAGTATAGTAAGGTAGACCCATTCTTTTGCTGATCATCTACTAGGAGGTCTTACTAAGATGGTTCACCACTTTCTGACAAGTACTCCTCATGCCCTATGCACTGCTGCAGTACAGAGGATTTGTGAAATACAAGCATGAGCATAATGAACAGGAAGAAGGTATAGAAAAGAAAGGAAATCTACCTGTGTGAGCAAAAAAGAACAACCCTGTGACAATATCTATAGGTCCATAGGTTTCTTTCTGATCCAACACTAAAGCAAAAGGTTAAAAATCTCCTGTTTCAAGTGACTCTAGAATAGGAAAGAGCAGAAACAGAAGGGTTGAGATTGGCATTAACACTTTTCAAGAACCAAAAAATCATGAGGTGAATGGACATAAAGAGGTCAGATACTCAAATTATTTCTTATTTAAGCTATAAGGTAAGATTTTAAAGTAGAAAGTGCTTTAGGCAAAGGAAATTTAAATATTTGTATGAATAAGTTACTCAAATTTTGTTTTATGCACACATATTTATCACTTCCTAGTCTCTATAAAACCTCAGGACACAGTGGATTTTAAAAAACACGCACAATTAAGTTTCATAGGGCCAATGCAAGGTGTTCGGGATTTCCTAATTAAGGCCCAATAATCAACTGTATGAGTTAGATATCAGTTACAGTGCCTCCAAAGTGCGTATTTTATGCTTACATGTTCAGAATCCATGCCTTTTGCCACTGCAGTTACTCCAAATTTTTAACTGATGATTACGTGCAATGCCATCCTGTGGTAGACGAAAGAACATGCCCCTAAGAACTGACTTGCACCATGATCAGAGAATATGAAATATTACACATTATATCATTATAAAGAGTATTTGCTGACTCTCTACAGCTTCAATCTCTGCTAAGGGCAGTATTTGAGACAATAGGCTGAGTTAAGACTGAAAATAAATAGTATCAAGGCAACATCCTGACCAGTCTAAACATAGACCTGATTCTTTGAAAAGAGCTATTCCACACAGTTGAAAATAGTTATGGGCAAAGCCAAGTGGGAGGATATACTGAAAAATAAAAACATGAATTATGATTGGGAATTATTTAAGAATACTTCATAATATGTCAAAACCTCTACAGTTCTATGCTCATGAAAGACTATTTCAGTAAAATAATCACCTTAGTGAAAAGCAGATGTGAAAACAGCAATAAAAATAATTTTTCAAAACTCAAATGTACAATACACAGAAAATAGAGAAGCAAACAGAAGAGAACAAAAATTCTGGAAGGAAACAACTACTCAAGAATATTGTAGTAGCACCACAGCCTGTGTCATTTAGAAGGAATTTTATACTCAGAACAAATGAAATGTAAAATCTGCAAAGGAAAATGTAATACTAGCTAAAAGTACTAACATGACTAAGCAAAAGGCAAAAACCATAGGAACACGTTACATAAATATTTTAGTATCTAAAAGCATGCAGAAAATTAAAAGCTATAGTGTCAGTGTTAAGAACAGGTGTAACACCTACAGCTGAAAAAGTTTATACCCAGAAATATGAAGGAAATGGGACACGTTTCTATTCATTAAGTATGTAGGCACCTGGGTCACCTCATGACTCTAGTACCTCTGAATAAAGCAATTAAGCTGTCTATTTAGAACAAAAGTAGAGGTCAGTCACCTCAGAACAGACAACACAAAAGCTTTAATTCTGAATGATTAGCTGCCTAAAATCAGCTTATAGGAACTGTTTATCTCAGCAACGTGTCTTAAGTCCTGTGGCACATCAAGGTTCTACTCAACACCATCAGAAAATGCTGCCAATTTCACTAAAATAGTGACTGAGGACTTTAGGGTGGGTTTTGACTGTTTTTCAAGACCTGGGAAAGTAGAGTTTTATTTTTAAATCATGGTTGGAGAAGAAATTACTATGACAAGAGTTGGATGGTGATGTATGACTACTTTTCAAACTGTGCTATTTTATGTAATGACAGTGGTGTGACAAAGTTACAAATTACTTCTGTAAAGAAGCTTGGAATGAGAAGTCTTCTCATTTTGGTTGAATGTCCTAATTATTAAGATAACATTTTATGTAATTTTCTCTCTTCCAATTGCCCAATTGTCCTGTCATTACTTTATGCAAAGATGAGGCAAACAACTTTACTTCAGAGTAATTTCTATAGCAATCATAAAGGTTTATTCCTTATAGAAGGATATCTTTGTTAACTGTTTCTAGCAAAGGAAGCTTTGGCTGGGCCTGTACTACTTATATAAAATAGGTTCGAAAAAGGATACCTGGTCCAAGGCCCTGTGAGTGGCTTGAACTCACATCCACAAGATCTCTTTCACCTTCAGTTCCTCCACAGCAGACTGGATGTGTTTGTGGCTCAATGGACAGCATATGAGCTTTGTGTCTATGAGGGCACAAGGCTGCATCATGTGCAGCTTTTGTGCAGCATGCAGAGGGTCTTCAGGATTCCCCCCAAAGATAGTGCCTTGTTATTCTCCATTTAGCTCCTCATGTAGTGGATTGGTGTTGGCACTTCTGTTATTTTCATAACTCCTGTCATTTTCGTCACCTTTACTATTTGCTGCTAATATTCATGACAGTGACAGCTTTGGATGCTATACCTGGCCTGCTCATAGACCTCCTTTTGCATCTGCATATCGAAGGAACAGCCCAGACATTAGCATCATAAGCATTGACAAGTAAGTATCCAGTCAGATCTCCACTGATTAAAATGAAATAGAAAGAGGAAATATGTAAACTAACACATCTGGTTCATGGGGGAGGGAATAAAAAAGGAACTGTGTTCTGGGTTCAGCAGTAGCAGTCATTTTTCCTCCTTCTTAGTAGCTGGTGCAATGTTGTGGTTTTGACTTTCTGCCTGGGAACAGTGCTGATAACACTAAAGTTTTTAGTTAGTGCTCAAATGTTTAGTCTGACCAAGGACTTTCTGAGCCTCATGCTCTGCCAGAGGGGGGGGAAGCTGGGAGGAAACAGAGATAGGACTGTTGTGGTTTAAACCCAGTCAGGCAACTTGTTCACTCACTCCCAGTGAGTGGTGCCGGGCTGACAACAATCGAGGGCCCCCCCCGCCCCACCGGGGCTCTCCCCTTCTCCGCTCCCAGAGGAACGGGGAGGAGGCTCAAAAGGGTGCAACTCCTACGGGTTGAGACAAGAACAGTCCAGCAACCACTGTACAACACAAATCACCACCGCTACTACCAACTACAACAATGATAAGAGAAAATAACAAGGGAAGAGAATACGATACCACGGCCAAGAAATGAGTCCCACCAGGAAGCCCGTGTCCTTCCGGGTAACTCCCAGTTATCCCCCACCCCGGGCATGACGTGCTGTGGTATGGAATACCTCATTGGCTAGCCTGGGTCAGGCGCCCCATCTCTGCTTCCTCACAGCTTCCCCTCCTCCCTGGCAGAGCATGAGACTCACAAAGTCCTTGGTCAGGGTAAACGTCACTCAGCAACAACCGAAAACATCGGCTTCACCAACATTGTTCCCAGGCTGGAAGTCAAAACATAGCACTGCACCAGCTACCACAAAGGAGAAACATAACTGCTACTGCTGAACCCAGGACAAGGACACATCACCCAAACTAGCCAAAGGGGTATTCCATACCACAGCACGTCATGCCCAGGATGTAAAACTGGGGGCAGTTACCCGGAAGGGCGAGTGCACTGCTGGGGGCTGGGTATTGTCAGTCAGTGGGTGGTGAGGTGTTGTATTCTCTTCACTTGTTATTTCCTTTATCATTATTATTGTTATTACTGGTAGTTGCAGTAGTGTTTTTTGTTATACCTTAGTTACTGGACTGTTCCTATCTCAACCCGTGGGATGGGAGTTACATTCTTTCAATTCTTCTTCCCATCCCTCCAGGAGCAGGGGGAAGAAAGGCGGGGGAGGGGGGGTGTAGACAGCATGGTTCTGATTTATGGCCTGAGCTTAAACCACAACAAACTGTTACATGGTAGGTATGCAAGTTATCTCTTCCTTATCACGTCAAGGGCAGTGCTCAAGGCACAGCCAGCCATAGAATCACAAAGGAGTTAATAATACTTAAAGAGGAACTATGATACCAGAGGTATTCCAAGAGCAAAAGGGAACTTTCTTGTCTCCTCCTTTTCTATTCATTCAGTAAACCCTATTTCATTTGTCCTAATAGCAACAAACGCAGGCAATGTTGTGGGCCAGAAAATGTTCATGTCCTTATAACTGTAAAAAGGAGTTTCCTGCATCTAGCCTTGCACTGCTCAGCACAGCCTGGGTTGTTAGGTCTGCTTCTGCAGCAGTGTACATTGGCTGTAGCATTTTCAATGAAGGAAAGTAATGCTACAGGGATATAACAGTCCTTGGTATAATCTGAAGACATAAGCATTATGGATCTATCACCATCTACATCCCAAAGGCAGGATTACCGATAAGGCTGCAGATATCTGGGGTTCCTTTACACCCCTCTTAAAATATCCTGGGTAGGCTGCCTGGAGGTATGCTCTGGGCAGATTTTGGTGACTGTCTCCAAAATTTTAAGTGCTTAAAGTACTCTGAGGGCAGGTCCAAATCTAAAGACAGGCTTAGTTTGGCAGCACTGTACTTTGGGGGCTGAAAGAATGTCAGTGTCGACACCGCATACTGTTAGAAAGTCACTGTAGTCATCACATGTCTTTGCCATGTCTTCTGCAGCCTGCTGTGTAGGGACCATGAGTCCTATCCACCTGCATAGTACACAGTGTTGTACTGTGCCGTGCTGCTGCGCAGATATACAGAGATGTAATAGTGTGCATTACCAGTATTACTGAGATATAGTTAAATGATGCTTCCTGAAACATATGTATCTGAAGTGTTGCACATGAGGTGCCCAGTGGGTGTTTATAGATGATCATGAAAGCCAGTGTCTTACCAGAGATTCAAAACTGCAGAAAAACCTTGAATCTGACTGTCCTGGGTTCAGCAGTAGCACTCATTTTTCTCCTTCTTGGTAGCTGGCGCAGTGCAGTGTTTTGACTTTTGGCCTGGGAACAGAGCTGATAACAAGGATGTTTTGGTTTGGCCAAGGACTTTGTGAGCCTCATGCTCTGCCAGGGAGGAGGGGAATCCAGGAGGAAGCAGAGACAGGACACCTGACCCAAACTGACCAAAGAGGTATTCCATACCACAGCACGTCATGCCCAGGAGGTAACTGGGAGTTAGCCGGAAGGGCTGGGAGACTGCAGGGTTGGAGGAGGTATCGGTCGGAGCTTGCTCGGGCTTGGGGGGGCGAGTTATCGGTCAGCGGGTGGTGAGGTGTTGTATTCTGTTCCCTTGTTATTTCCTTTATCATTATTATCATTGGTGGTAGCAGTAGTGATTTGTGTTATACCTTAGTTACAAAACTGTTCTTATCTCAACCCGTGGGAGTTGCATTCTTTTGATTCTCCTCTCCGTCCCTCTGAGAGCAGGGGGAGGGCAAGAAAGGGGGGGAAGTGAGCGAACGAATTACCTGACTGGGTTTAAACCACGACAGTTCCTTTTTTGGCACCCAACGTGGGGCTCGAAGGGTTGAGATAACGACAGATTTGACTGGATTAATAGTCATTCGTCACAATGCTGATTTATTGGGTATCAGAGTTGTTCTTCTTGATCTCACAGCTTCAGACCGTTGTAACTTACGTAGAGCCGGTATTTGCTGTGATAGTGTTTATCAAGTGTGGGGCCTGGGCTAAGGTTCTTGTCTCACTGTGCTTTATGGCAATGGCTTGTAATACGGGTGGGCTCCAGCAGCAGGGCGGGACGGACGTGGCCGTGGACTTGTACCTGGCCGTCCGGCTGCTCTTCACCGTCCTGGCCCTCGCCCTACTCTCCATCTTCGTGAGGCTGCGGGGAACTGAGGGGGAGCGGTCCCGGGAGCCGGCGGCTGCTGAAGCGGCCCGGGAGAGCGGCCCCGGGGACCAAGCGGCGGCGGGAGCGGGGCCGGAGGCCGCCAGGGGACGGCTGCCGGTGGAGGAGGCCGGGGCGGTCGAGGAGCAGAAGGAAGCGGCTGCCGAGCAGAGGGAGAAGGCGGCGGAGGAGCCGAGCCCCGCGGAAGAGCCGAGCCCCGCGGAGGAGCCGAGCCCAGCGGAGGAGCCCAGCCCCGCGGAGGAGCCCAGCCCCGCGACGGCCGAGAGCATTCCCCGGCAGCCGCACGCCGAGCCCCAGGAGGATGCAGGAGACCACGCAGCATTTCCCAGCAAGGCAGAGGAGGAAGAGCTGGACTCAGGAAAAGAGAAGCCGGTGGTGGGAGAGCCGGCAAGCACAGCAGCAGCTACACCAGCCCCAGTGACAAGCACAGCAGCATCGTTTGAGAGTTCTGAAGGCTCTGAATGGCCTTTGGGTATCCTTGGGACCTGCCTGCTGATTGTGATGGGGATCAGCATGTTGGCACACACACAGACTGTGTTTTACCCACAGTCGTTTTGTCTGATCTCAAAAGTTAAGCAGAGTCAGGTTTGGGTCTTGTCTGGGGTTAGACGACGATGCAGGGGGACCAAGAGGTTTTCCCCAAGGCTGGAGAGTCATGAGTGGCAGGGTGTGTGGGACAGTATGGGCAAGTATCTAGTCCACTGGGCCCCTCCAGTGCTTTGGAAGCGTCGGAGATGGAAGGCAGCTGTATGGAGTCCCCAGCAACAAGCTGCAGAAACTGCTTAAGGGGACAGTGAATTATTTTGAGTCTGGTGGGCCCATGGCACTTCAGGCCATCAGAGCAGAGATGCAACATAGAGATGGACTCAAGATCGAGGGGTGGACTTAGCAATGGACACTATTGCCCAGGTTATTCACAAGTGTGAACACTGCACACAGTCTCTCCTGCTCTGTTACAAGAGATGGAGCCTGACATGGACCAGATGGACTCAGCAGCTTTATAGGGACTGGTCCATGCACTAAGATAAGAGTATATTGAAAATGGGGGATCTGAGCATGACGTGAATGGTATGGAATAAGGGGTGGATAATGTCCTGGGTTCAGCAGTAGCAGTCATTTTTCTCCTTCTTGGTAGCTGGTGCAGTGCAGTGTTTTGACTTTCGGCCTGGGAACAGAGCTGATAACAAGGATGTTTTGGTTTGGCCAAGGACTTTGTGAGCCTCATGCTCTGCCAGGGAGGAGGGGAATCCAGGAGGAAGCAGAGACAGGACACCTGACCCAAACTGACCAAAGAGGTATTCCATACCACAGCACGTCATGCCCAGGAGGTAACTGGGAGTTAGCCGGAAGGGCTGGGAGACTGCAGGGTTGGAGGAGGTATCGGTCGGAGCTTGGTCGGGCTTGGGGGGCGAGTTATCGGTCAGCGGGTGGTGAGGTGTTGTATTCTGTTCCCTTGTTATTTCCTTTATCATTATTATCATTGGTGGTAGCAGTAGTGATTTGTGTTATACCTTAGTTACAAAACTGTTCTTATCTCAACCCGTGGGAGTTGCATTCTTTTGATTCTCCTCTCCGTCCCTCTGAGAGCAGGGGGAGGGCAAGAAAGGGGGGGAAGTGAGCGAACGAATTACCTGACTGGGTTTAAACCACGACTCTGACCATCCATGATGTGAACTCTATTTGTTCATGAGGAGCCAAGCAGCTAAGAGGTGCAAAGTGTAGGGGGAGCTATTTCTTCATAGGTAGCCATGTGAGTGCACTTGATGCTGAAGTTTCGGGACATCAGGGACATTGGGGAATTTGTGGGGAGGATAAGTTATGGGCATTTGCCATGTAAGAAAATAAAAACTCACTCCTAAGACCACATCGTTTGTTCCAAAAGTGCATGGAAGAAGGTTTTTCTCTTCTGTGCAGCAGCTTATGCACTCTCAGATCCAGAGAGTATCACACATGCTTTTGGGGCCATGTATGGCAGGAATATTCCTGACTGGAGGGAGGTTTCTGAAAGCTGCTGTGTTGATTGTCATTGCAGTGTTTTCTGAAGGACTAGTGACTTGTTACATGATTTACTAGGGTACTATTCAAGCGTAATTTGTCTTTGTTGCTCCTTTGGTGTAGTGTAAAGCTTTTGGTTGTAAAGAGGACTGGTCATCTAGTACCAATTCATTTTTTCCAGGGTAAGCAGCACATTGTAGATCTGCTTCTAAGATATGACACATATCTAATCCCTCTTCCATTTGCCAAGGGTATGGCATGTGGTGGAGAAGGGGTGGAGAGTTATAAAGTGTGCTATAGTAGTACTAGAGGCCAAGTCAGCCACAAAAAGAAAAAAAAAAGTGACCATCATCTATGGTGAATGGTTTCTTGAGCAGAATCCCTTCAAATAATTCATAGGATTTGTCTTGGAGAAAGCTGTTGAAGAACTCTTAGATAAAGCTATGTTGTGTGGATGACCAAAAATTCTGTCCTAGAATTCACCCACTGGAATTGTTTAGCACTATATATACGTATATTCTATTTGAAGTTTTAAAGCTGTACTTGTTAAAACTTAATAGGCTTAAATGATATGACTGTCTCTTTTACCACCTCTCTTTGTTTTCAAGAGATTATTTGCTACTGAATACTTCTAATGACAAATCTGGTAGCCATTCTTACTTAGCACATTCTGGTGGCATCAAATCCCTGTGGTATAAAAACAATGCACAATTTGTGTACATCCTTGAGGCTTAGACATATGGTAGCAAGTGAGTGGCTCATCACTGTCAAGCCTGGTATTTTTGTGAGTATGCCCAGCAGGAGAATTGTAAGTGTCTCAGAAAGTTAGCATAAAAACCCTGAGGTGTCTGTGAACTTCAGGACCCTCAAGCATTTGGGCATGAAAAGAATCCAAACCAGCTGTAATGCAAGATTTTGATCCTAAATTTAGATCCTTGCTCATGAAATCCCTAAGATGATTTGAGATTGCTAATGAATTGAAAGATGGTAATAGAACCAAAATCAGGCATAATGGAATACAAGTCTTATTACACAGATTTCATATTATTCATTGAAGTGGAATGTTTGAATGAAGACAGTCATATTGGTGAAATACTCTTATACTTTTGTAAACTATTTGGCTTATCAGTGCAGCCTCTATTGGAGGGAGTACTACAAAGCACTTTAACTGACAGATTACATCTAATTTATTATTTCAGTGGAATTTCACTTGGAAATATATTGTTTGTACTTGATGTCTTCCTTGATAATGTAGGAGAAAATAGGGGATTATGGCTTCTAAACATGATGGAACCATAACTGAGAGATCAGTTTCCAAGGTAGCTCAAAATATTTAATTGGATAGGCTCACATCAAAAGAGTTTAAACACTTGGGAAGACCTAAATACAGTTTCAGACTTGTAGGCATAAATAGTTACCAGCTTTGTTGTCATGAAAAACAAAGGAGTTGAATCAAGAGGAATATCAAGTCACAGAAGTAGAATTGTGCTACCTATATGTAAGTATGAGTCAGACAGTTGCTGCAACACTGTTACCAGAACCACTCTGCAGACCAGAGGCTGAATACTACAGTAAAAATTCAAAGTCAGGGAAACTTGTTTAAAAATGAGAGAATAAAAGAGCCCAGCTGCTTTTTTTTTTTCACCCGGTAATATCACTATCACATCTATTTTGATTATGGTCCCCAGCGATATTACTGAGAAAATGTTTCTGATGGTGGATAACTCTTTAATCTAGAGAAAAGGCTCAGTGATATCAACAGGTTGGAAAAAATGGAAGTAAAATACCATTTAAATAGATATAAAGTGGAGATATTTGGGACACAGGACAATTAACCACTGGATAAATTGCCCTAGAACACACTATAGATGTTTTTTTAAAGACTATTTCACAAACTACAGCTTAAAACAATTATAAGCTTCATATAGAAACCGCTTGATAAGCTGCTGCAGCATGTAATGGGCAATTAAGCTGACTATATGATCCTAAAGGTACGATTTGGTTGTAAAAACTGTGAAAGTGTCTTTTGAAGTTCCTTACTTGAATCCAATGGTCAGTTTTTATGTCATTTGTTTCAGTCAATGAAGGTGGAAAATTCAAGGAAAAACAACAACGACAAAAAAATGCTCCAGCAGCTGAGATACTCATACAGCATGCTCTCTGTACTCCCTAGAGTACATTTTATTTGTTTTCAAAAGGCAACATACAGGAACTCAGACCATTCTTACTTGCAGTTAGAAGATTTTTCTTGAAATAAGGTGTTTGTTGAAACAAATTGGGGAAAAAAAGAAAGTTAAAGTCTCACGTGGTTCAAAGATGTGGTAGAGTAGTTTAAGGTGGGAGGAAACAATTTATGTTGTCCGTTACAGCACCAAGTGTGGCCAGTTTAGATCAACTTTCTGAAGACCATGTTCAGTTGGGTTCTGAATGTCTTCAATGATGGAGATTCCAAAACATCTGGTCAACCTTATGAGGTATTTGAACAATCACTTTATGAAAACTTTTTCTTAGTATCTCATCAGAATTTTACATGTTGGGGTAGCTGGCTTCTCCACAGTCTCCTTGTTCTCTATTTTATACTAGAGGTTGATCCAAGGATAGTTAATATCGCTCCATCTCTCTGTGAGCCCGTTTTCTCAATCCTATAATAATTCATACCTCTGCTGAATCCGAGGGTTTACAACTGTTGAAACAGAACACACTTGATTTTTCCCTCTATCTTTTTATTAATCCTCTCATTTATATTAATAATGGTGTTAAAGCAGTTCAGAGTTATTGAAGCTGATAGTTTCTGCCACTTGGATCATGTCAAAATTGGGTTGGTCTCATGAATAGAAATATTGCTCCATGTGTTTCAGTATTAGGTTTTATCCAGTTTATATTTAAGCATGAAAACTTCTGTTAGGTAGCTAAATATCTTCTTTCTGAGCAGATAAGTTGTCCTGGGTTCTGCTGTAACAGTTATTTTTCTCCTTATTAGTAGCTGGTGCAGCGCTGTGTTTTGGCTTTAGTCTAAGAACAATGCTGATAACACACAGATGTTTTTATTTGTTGCTAAGTAATGCTTACTCCAACCAAGGACTTATCAGTCTCATGGTCTGCCAGTGAAGAGGGGCATGGGAAGCCACAAGGAAGCAGAGACTGGACACATGACCCAAACTAGCCAAAGGGGTATTCCATACCACAGCACGTCATACCCAGCATATAAACTAGGGGAGGTACCCGGAAGGCCCAGATCACTGCTCGGGTTGGGGTGGGTATCGATCGGCCAGTAGTGAGCATTTCATTGTGCATCACTTGAGTCTATTGTGTTTTTTTTTTCCTTTTACTCTTTTGGTTTTATATTCTCTCCCCTTGTTATTTCCTTTATCATTATTATTCTTAGTGGTAATAGTAGTACTTTTGTATTACACCTGAGTTATAGGACTGTTCTTATCTCAGCTCGTGGGATTTACATTCTTTTGATTCTCCTACCTATCAGTCCAGGAACAGAGGGGGAAGAAGAGAGGGAAGTGAGAGACTGCATGGTTCTGGGTTACTGGCTGGGCTCAAACCACAATATAAGTGATTTTAGAGGGTTATAGATGTTTAGAACACATTAATTTTTTTAAACTGTGCTTATCTGTATGCAGAGTGAATATAAAATGCAAGCTATTTTCTGAGGTTCAAATAGGAGTTCTCTATAAATAATATAACAGATTCTTCTTAACTTTCTGGTGGTGATTTCATGGATTTACAAGCACAGACACCAAAGTTATAGAATTATAGAATAGTTTGGGTTGGAAGGGGTATACACAAAGCTAACCTTTATTGCAGACTAAGTATATAGATATATCTATATCCAAATATGGATTGCAAATGAACTTAAGGGATTGCTCATTAGAGCAGTGGTCAGAAACACTAATCATAGAATCATAGAATAGTTAGGGTTGGAAAGGACCTTAAGATCATCTAGTTCCAGCCCCTGTGTCATGGGCAGGGACACCACACGCTAGACCATTTCGTCCAAGGCTCTGTCCAACCTGGCCTTGAACACTGCTCGGGATGGAGCATTTATCACTGTAGTCAACCTGCTCCAGTGCCTCATCATCCTCACAATAAAGAACTTCTTCCTTATACCTAATCCTAGTGAAGCCATGTGAGCTGTCACCAATCACCTCCTTGTTTTCCATCTACTTTATTATAGAGACTATGGTCTTTAAGTGATACTCGGACATAGCATTGGAGTCACAGTGGGTGAAGAGTTACTTTTTCTCTTCAAATAATACTGCTAATACACATTCACTAAAGCATTCAGAAATAAAGTGAAAAGGTCTTGTTTATGTACAGAAGTTGTATTCTGGTATCTTTTATAAAATTGACATTAAAGAATTTGGTCTGATGTTAAATCATGCATCCATGCAGAACTTACTGTACTCTGATCTATTTTTGTAATTATGTACTTCATAAAAGTAAGGACAAGAGAATATTTTAAATTCATTGGTACCTATTCCAAAGGGCTGATACCTAAGCAACTGCATTTCTTCCACCCTGGAGTAAGACTTGCAGTGTTTGCAGATTGTCTGACTATGATTTGATAATATACAAATATGACAGATTGAAAAAAAAAAAATCTGGAAGAAAACCCATAGGTGTATTGGAAGAAAATAGATTTTATTCTCTTGCACACTGCTCCACATTATGAAGTATTAATATTCTTGTGTTGTTTCTTTTTTTTAATAATTCCTTTTATGTTATTTTGTTTCCTCTATTATTCTTTTAACAAAAGGTGTCTGTAAGTTTGTCCACTGATCATTCTGAGTGTCTGGTTTCACATTTCATTACTGTTCTCGATTCTCTCTGCAGGCATCTTCGAGGCATGTCACACTTTTTTCTTCTCTTGTGAAACTGTAGTAGAAGTGAAAAAGAGAGTAAATTATGCTTGTTATGTATTACTGAGTTTTGTACTATTTTTTAGACAAAAATAAATTGAAAAATGAAATTGCACTTTTATATTATAAAAATGATGGTATATTAATTTTCAAGGTCTGACTGTTAATAACTTACCGAACATTTGCTAAGATGTCTAGGAATCTTCCTAGTAACTTAGTAATCATGATATCTTAGTCTGTGGTTAGCAAAAAAAATATGTCTACGGTTAAAAAAATGCATTTGTTCCAGCTATTTACATATTTAAGGACAAAAGCCAGCTTGAAATTATATTTTGATGTTTTGTCTATCTATGTGAATTGCACAGACTGCAACTTTAATGAACCACATGGGGTATTTAGAAACCAATTGTCCATAAAAACTTTAATGTATTGTACATACAACCATACAGTTCCTCCTAATATATTTATTTTTTGTTCTCTCAAGTGAGGTATTTCTGCATTAAGCAGACTCTAAATCAGGTGTGTATAAACATAACTGAAAAAAGAGGCATTTTCAAGTAAAGGAATAAAATAGAGGCAATGTTTTCAGGTGTTAAAATATGCAGAAATTAATTAATAGAATCATGGAATAGTTTAGGTTGGAAAGGACCTTAAGATCATCTAGTTCCAGCCCTCCCTGTCTTTGGCAGGGATGCTTCATACTAGACCACTGAACACTGCCAGGAATAGAGCATTTACCACTATTTCGGGCAACTTGGGGGCAAACATTGAAAATTTCCAACACTGAAACAGGAGATCCCAAGATACCTACAAGAAAGCTGTGATGTTTATAGTGCTTTGTAGCTTCACATATAAATTTACGTTTTCTAAACTTTCTAATTTGCACCTGCAAGACTGACAAGAACACAAGTTGATCTCGGTATTCAGATTTGTGTAATGACTGCTTATTTTGCCTAAAGCATGAGTCACTGCAGCTTGGGCTGAAGAAAAAAAACTGCTAAATCGACAGCAGTCCTACTATCCAGTGGAGGAGGTGGGAAATTAAAACGCTAATAAATGAGTTACATCTGTGCCTAAACAGAAGGACAGACTTGTAGGTATTTAATAGGTAATCACACAATAAGTGCCCGTTTTGGTGTGCCATTATTTTTTCAATTATTATTATTGTAGTATCCCTTATGCAAACACAAGACTTTCAAATTTCAATTTAGGCAGAATTAAGATTATTTTCTTTTAATGGCTTTATTTTTTCTTTATTTCATTTACCTAAGGGAAACATGGCATAATGTGGCCAAGAAGCCACAACTGTTTTGAAAGAAAGGAGACTTTATTGTATTATTATCTGAAATGGAAGCTCACGACAGTTGTCTGAGTGAGAAAAAGTATTATTGTCTGCATTTTATATTTGATGAGTGAAGTACAGAGAGATAAAACTATCTGGCAGTGGTTCTGAATAGCAATAGCATTCTGAACTAAAATCTGATCTGCAGTACAAAGTCGTCTTCTGTTTTGAAGAAACACCTTACATAAAATGTTTTTACAACTTAAAGATTAGCTGCTACTTTTAGGAGTAGAGACAAAGATGAAGAGTGAAGTGGTCTTTAGAGAATTTCAAAGAGGAAACAAAAAATCGATAAATTAAATTGAGAAAAATATATTTTAGGAATCCATTGTAATTTTAATTTTAATTCTGAGTTTGTGACGAGAGCCTTAGTAAAGTTTTAATGCAAATGTTGAATTATGAAATTGGTACTGAAATCACCCTCAGGTTTTCCTCTGGTTATTTGCTGTTGGATAAAGAACTGGCTGGATGGCCGCACACAAAGAGTTGTGGTCATTGGCTCAATGTCTGGCTGGAGACCAGTAACGAGTGGTGTCCCTCAGGGATCGGTGTTGGGACCGGTCTTGTTTAACATCTTTGCTGCTGACATGGACAGTGGGATTGAGTGCACCCTCAGCAAGTTTGCCAATGCCACCAAGCTGTGTGATTTGGTTGATATGCTGGAGGGAAGGAATGCCATCCAGAGGGACCTTGACATGCTTGTGAGGTGGGCTGATGCCAACCTCATGAAGTTTAACCATGCCAAGTGCAAGGTCCTACACTTGGGTCAGAGCAATCCCAGGCACAGCTACAGGTTGGGCAGAGAAGAGATTCAGAGGAGCTCTGCGAAGAAAGATTTGGGGGTGCTGGTTGATGAGAAAATGAACATGAGCCAGCTTCAGTGTGTGCTCGCAGCCTAGAAAGCCAACCGTATCCTAGGCTGCATCAAAAGGAGCATGACCAGCAGGTTGAAGGAGGTGATCCTGCCCCTCTACTCTGCTCTTGTGAGACCTCACTTGGAGTATTGTGTGCACTTTTGGTGTCCTCAGCATAAAAAGGACATGGAACTGTTGGAACAAGTCCAGAGAAGGGCCATGAGGATGCTCAGGGGACTGGAGCACCTCCCATATGAAGATAGGCTGAGAAAGTTTGGGCTGTTCAGCCTGGAGAAGAGAAGGCTGTGTGGAGACCTCATAGCAGCCTTCCACTATCTGAAGGGGGTGTATAGGGATGCTGGGGGGAAACTCTTCATTAGGGACTGTAGTGACAGGACAAGGGGTAATGGGTTCAAACTTAAACAGGGGAAGTTTAGATTGGATATAAGGAGGAAATTCTTTCCTGTTAGGGTGGTGAGGCACTGGAATTGATTGCCCAGGGAGGTTGTGAATGCTTCACCCCAGTCAGTGTTCAAGACCAGGTTGGACGAGGCCTCGGGTGATATGATTTAGCGTAAGGTGTCCCTGCCCATGTGAGGGGGGTTGGAACTAGATGATCTTAAGGTCCTTTCCAACCCTAATTATTCTATGGTTCTATGATATCAACTTTGTCAGTTATAAATTAACCTTAGTCACTTGCAGTATGACTGCTCTACTAGCATGGTAGAAAACCTTTTCCTGTTGCTCCTACTCAGCCCCACTCCCCTTTTCTGATGGAAAAGGGAAAACTGACAGATGATACCTACCTCCTGCCTATTTCTATGCTAGGAGTCAGAATTTAGAAAAGAAAAACACAAACATCAGACTTTCCTTTTGTAGATACTGTAATTTCTTAATTAGAAGATTCATCCTCAAAGAAACACTAAGGGCTACAGAAGGCTTTTTGACCTACTGGCTGCACAAGAGGCAGCAAACACATACTGAGGGTACAGAATGTGATTTTCCTGATGGAACCTGTCCCTGGAAAATGTATAAAAGGAGAAGAAATTTTTTTTTTTTTTTTTTTTTACATATGCAGGATTCATTGCTGCAAAACTTGATAGGAACACTGTTTCTGTCTTTTAAAACTTAGTTATAGACAAAGCCCTACAAGCAGAAAGACATAGATAGAATTTCCTGGAGCTTTATAGCTGAAAGCATAGCATAGTTTCTGACTAAGAATCATTTTGTCTAAGAGGTTAGCCTGCAATTGCACGAATTGAGATTCAGTAATTAGGATGCCTATCTCAGCTCTTTATTCTGCCTGGTATACTTCAGTCAATGACATCAAATACTTTTTTTGCACCCTAAATAAAAAAAATTAAAAATACTGCTGCATAACACATTACTTTTGAATTTAGTATTCTGTAGGAGAAGACTTAACAATTATGTCTCAGAGGGCAACTTAAAATATTACATGGATAGTTTTACATGAAATTCATAAATATAAGGAGAAATAGAAATGTCCTGAACAAACTTGTTTTATTTGGAGCAAAAATAATTTCTGCATCCTTCTCCCAAGCTACATAGTAATAACGTTGAAATATTTTTCTTTTCTAGCTGTTTTTTAAGAAAAATAATTTTCTGATTTTCAGGGTTTTTTGACTAAAAAATATTGAGGAAATGGACTAGAATTTTAAACCAAACAATGAGATTGTTTTCTTATTTTATAATTGTCTAAAAATAAAGCTAAAGCCTTCTTGAAAAATATGCTGCAGAATAGGAAAGTATGGAAAAAATATGCATACAAGAAAAGCATTGTCTCATTTAGCACTTTTCACAATAATATGATCCTCCAGCTAATTGATTAAAAAAGAAAAAAAAGAAAAAATCCCATACACTTATGAGATGGAACAGGACATGTCATTATAATCAAAGTAGAGAGAATGGATTGATATGGGTTTTCTTGAAATACAATGTTTATGCAATAATATGGAAAAATAGATAAGTCATCAGACTTGATTTACCTGGAGGATATATGTGTGTGCGTATTATATGGCAGGTTTTCATTATTAGCTTATCCCAGTGAATGGAAATGTCTTTTAGTCCCTGAATATATTCTCAATAATAAAATTTCCATAGCTTCAGGTCTAGAAGACATCATTTCTGTTCTTAGTGTAAAAATCCTACCTGCATAAGAATCTTCAGGAAAGTTGTCATTGCCTTAAACTCTTTCAGTATGTTTACAGTGCACAGTGAAGGAAATGTAGCTTGGAAGTCACCATGGGAATATTTTTTCCTAATGGTGTTTGACCCCTGAGATAAGTGATAGTTTTTTGTTTGTGTGCAGTTATGACTGAAGAACTATTTTTATTTTCTTAGTGTCCATTTCAATTAGTAGCTTATCTGTCAGACTTATCCATCAAATAATTCTCAAACTATAAGTATGCAAACACTAGTTATACAGACTTTGCTTCTGTATAGATTTCTGAATCTTACAAATACCATGCACCTTTTAGGCTATTGTGAAAATGTGCTGATGTGTGTTTTAAAATTTAGCGCTAAGTAATCTGTCTGTTTACTTTTCCTTAAATTGATAGTATGTTTCTAAAAAATATTTGCAGGCAAGCAGAAAATTATTTTAATATTTCTTGCTTAAATGATTTTTCTATTTATTATAATAGGTGAGCACCATACATTTTAAATAGCATAAAAGATGACCATGTCGGATTTATGCTTTAAAATTCCTTTGGACTTGCAGCAAATTAAAAAAAAAAAAAAAAAAAAGTCATTGTCTACATAGTAATATTCTTTTTTGGTTTTAAAACAGCTGAAATGGTATTTAATTACACAAGAACTTAAACTTCAACACTGATAAAGCTGGTTAAAACCTATTCAGTCAGGCCGCAGTGTTGTCAGATTTGGTCTGAAAGGTCAGGCTAAAATAGCTTCCTATTTCTCCATCTGATGTTTATAATCTCTTACATTAAATCCATCTGACAGAGATTTTGCTTAGACAGAATGACATGCATATGGAATAAAGAGGGTAGTAGATTTGTTGTTATGAGGAAATTCAAAGAAAAGGTTTTGTGAGAACGAGAAAAGAGCTTGGAATATGATGATGATGATCTTCAAGATATGCAGAGCAAATGCAAGGTTTTAAAAAAAGCTGAGGTATTGGGGGGATGCAGAGGGAAAGAAAGAAAAGGAAAAAAGGATAGAAATGACAGAATTAAAGACAGCTGGTCAGACCAGTTAGTTGCAACATACTAGGATTTTAATTTTGTGGTTTGTTCCTTTCCTTTTTCTCCACAATGATTGGTTATTGTTTCTAGCTGTCTTCATAAATATTCCAGCATTTCTTTCTCTGTCTTCCTTCTATAGCTGTGCTATTTATATCTTTATGTCAAAATCTGTATCATTTTGAAAGGAAAGAAAATTGAGTAAGGTACCATACTCATCCTGCCTAAACAAAAACCTTCTGGAAATTTAAGTTCTTGGGGATTTTGTTTTGGACTTTTCTCTGATCACTAATATCAGAAACATATTTTGATTTAGTAAAAAGTACTACCCTAGCGGTTTTCCCATTCAGGATAGTAGTTTTCCCGTTAAGGACAAGAAAGACATCTTCCTCCCCTTTGTTCTTTGCAAATTTCAGTATTTTTCCACTGTTTTATCTACATTTGTCAGTTATTTATGCAGTGGTTCATTGCTATATAACCAAATTAATTCTTCACTTTTGTTAGAAAAATCTTTTGGGGTTATTTTTTTCTTATTTGAAAGGAGGAAAAAAACATTGGCATAGATTACATAGCTTTAAATAATGGCTATTTATTTCCTATATTGTAACATCTGTTGTCTGAAATACAATTTTTAACTTTGTTGTTGCATTTTCCAGTCTATACTGATCAGAAACTACAGGCAGTGTGATGGTGAGGTATTTTGGTGTTTGTGTCTGCATGACATTTTTATAATTAAGCATTTGTAAATTCACATTGAATACTTATAGAATTAGGATCAGGAGTGCTTTCTGTAAGTTATATATCCTCAATTCCCACCTTGAAGGGACTGTTAAATGTCAGAGAAGTCTGTTAGCAATATCTGAGTAGATCCACAGGACTCCACTGCTTTACCAGTAGTTTAATCCCCTGTGCAAAGTTTTTATCTGGATTTTTGTGGGAGACCAGTATTTAGCATTCAGTCAGTAGGAAAGGCTGTTCTACAGTGATGACCTCCCTGACCTACTAGAGCATGCCAAAAATTACAGTGATCCATTATAAAGATTAAGACAAAGACAATAATAGCTCCTGTGATTTATCTTTCTGTTTTTATGAAAAGTTCACAAGTTTGCCAAAAATGACAGACAGGAATAGATAATCTCTGCTTTTTATCACTCAGATCAGACAGACTTAATGTTACCAATGAAAAGACAAATGCCATGCTTCTATTTGTGGAGGCCGAACAAAGAATAGATTTTTTTTTTTTTTTTTTGGAAACATCAAGTTAAAATTCTTTACTTTGAGGACCAGAGTGATAATTCAAGTGACATTTGGCAAAGTGAAATAAATAGATAATTAATATTACTAATGTGCATTTGTTTCAGTATTTAACACAGACTAGAGAGCAATGCTCAGAGAGCATTGACCATTTCCTCCACAAAACTACCCTGTGGTCATTAGGAGTACAAGACATTCAGTGAAATCTCTAATGACACAAAGGATTTTGTAGGTGATATTAGCAACAAATGTAGGTGAAGCTTTTCTTTTATTTAAAAAAAAATAAGCATGCAGGGAATCAATCCATGCTTTTCTTCTGCCAAATCAATAAAGTCTCATTATAGAATAAACTGCTGCAATCATCACACATGTGGGAAGGTCATCTTTGGGTAATTAGAAAAAGGAAACCTGTGCAAATAATTTATCAATAAAGGTGAAATGGCAAAGCTGTTGTTTATCCCTTTTTAACAAAGACTTTAAAAAAATTTATTAATAAAAGTTTTGGTGGTTTGTTTATTTGTTTGTTTAATTCACTACAGAGCTATAAATTTGCAAGCCATTGAAGCTCATTGGGGCGCATTACTCTGCACCATAGAAGATAAAGGAACTAAGTATTTACTTTTCAGTTCTGTGTAATCCTGCAGCATGTATTGATGCCTGAGGTTACTCTTCTGCAGATGCAGGACTTTACCCTTCCTTTTATTGGACTTTATGAGTTTCTCTGCCCATTTTTCTGCCCTGTCCAAGTGTCTCTGAATGTCAGTACATCTGTTTTCCATGGCTTATGCCCTAACTGACAGAGATCTGTAGTTCTAACAGATGATTAAGGTGTATTGATGTCTGAATTCTCTTTTTCCAGGCTGTTAGTGTACTGTAATAAATAGTAAGAACATCGGGGGAAATACATTATATCTCATATAATTACTCCTGAAATACTGTGTTAAGTTCTGGGCTCCTCACTACACAAAAGACATTGAAGTTCTGGAGCAGGTCCAGAAAAGGGTAACAAAGCTGGTAAAGGGTCTGGAGAACAAGCCTTATGAGGAATGGCTGAGGAAACTGGGGATGTTTAGTCTGGAGAAGAGAAGGCTTAGGAGGGACCTCATCACTTTCTCCAGCTACATTTCAGTAGGCTGTAGTGAGGTGGGAGTCCGTCTCTTCTCTCAAGTAACAAGTGACAAACAAGAGGTAATGGCTTCAAGCTTCACCAGCAGAGGTTTAGATTGGATATTAGGAAAAATTTTTTCACAGAGAAGGTGATCAGGCATTGGAAGAGGCTGCCCAAGGAAGTCTTGGAATCACTGTCCCTGGAAGTGTTCAAGAATCATGTACATGAGGCCCTCAGTAACGTGGTTTAGTGGTGGTCTTGGCAGTCCTGGGGTAATGGTTGGACTTGATGGTCTGAAAGGTCTTTTCCAACCTAATTGGTTCTATGATTCTATGATTCATCTAATAGTGAGAGGACCTCAAAAGAAAAAAAAAAAAAATACAGTAGAATCACAGAGAAATAAGCTACCAGGCACTTGCATTTCTTCTTTCACAGAAAAGGATGTAGTTGTCCATCATAAATTTAGGCAACCATTTTTTAAAATATTACTCTTTTGCCTTCTCTTGTCCTGGTTTGCCCACTTTTTGAATGTGGATAATGGGATTGAATAATTGTGTGAAGCAGTCTGAAAAGAGTAAATTGAGGGGGGAATAGAAACAATCTCTGAATAATGTTCTGTCATCTTTACCTAATTATTCTCTACTGAGTTCATAAGAGTACTTTCTGGTGCATCAAACTTGCTTGTTTGAGGAAGAAGCAATAAGAAATTGTAAGAATGCTAAATTCTAAATATTTATTTTTAGAGAAAATACAGAGAATAGAATACTAATGAATTCTCTGGTGATTCTACTGTGCACTTTTTGTGTATTTAATCTTACACAGCCAAAAAAATTGACAGAAACAGTAACCCAGAGCTACTTTTGTATAAAATAGACCTCCTGAATAACACTTCCATTATAATTTTTCATTCACAGCACCATAAATAACATGAACACATATACTACATTACACAGAATTGCTTTTCAAACTCTTATGCCCCTTACTACATCATATAGGAAGAAAACCTCACGGTAGACAACTCATGCGAAACTTTTAGCATTCAAAAGTGTCCTGGGTTCAGCAGTAGCAGTCATTTTTTAATCCTTCTTAGTAGCTGGTGTAGTGCTGTGGTTTTGACTTTTGGCCTGGGAACAACACTGATAACACCAATGTTTTTAGTTGTTGCTCAGTAATGTTTACTCTGACCAAGGACTTTCTGAGTCTCATGTTCTGCTAAGAAGGAGGGGAAGCAAGGAAGAAGCAGAGACAGGACACCTGACCCAAACTAGCCAAAGAGATATTTCATCCCACAGCATGTCATGCCTAGGATGTAAACTGGGAGTTACCTGGAAGGGCCAGATTACTGCTCAGTCGGGCTGGGTATTGGTCGGCGGGTGGTATTGTATTCTCTTCCCTTGTTATTTCCCTTATTATTATTATTATTGGTGGTAGCAGTAGCGGTTTGTGTTATATCTTAGTTGCCGGACTGCTCTTATCTCAACCTGTGGGAGTTACCTTCTTTCATTTCTCCTCCCCATCATTCCAGGAGCGGGGTAGGAAAGGAGGGAGTGAGCGAGGACTGTGTGGCTAATTTATGACTGAGCTTAAACCATTTCTCACTTTTGTAACCAAAATAATTCTGAATTTTTTTTTATACCATGGACATATTTTTTTTTTTTTTATTATGGTAGTACTTTAAAACAAGACAGAGGGAGTGGGAGAGGAATGGACTTGATACCAGACCCATTTGTCATAAACGAGAGGATTGGCATGTAAATCAAAAGACTGCATGTAAATCAAGCAATCATGATGTACATTATTTTTTGGCCTTTTCCTGAGTCCTTGGTCTTGGAGAAAAAATAGTCTGTATTTGTTTGGTCTGTTATTCACAGTACAAGAAACTAAACCATTTCCCACAAGATAAGTTTAATCAGTCTGAGACACGTGTAGCTGGTGACTTCTGTCTACACAAAACAAGGAATAAGAAAGGTCTATTTATAGCACTCAGTTTTCAATCACTCAGTTCACACTACAGGCAGCAGAAATTTTTTATCCTAAGATAATTCTGCAGAATCTTATAAGGCTTTTTTGTTCAGACCCTCTAACTTTTAAATTCACAAGCTCATTCAATCAGAAAGGCTTCTTCCTGGCCTGTGACTGAATGTGTTCTTGCTCAAAAATGAGCAATCACAGAAAGCATTGTATAAAATCTTTTCAGGGTGGGTGTACTTCAATTTGGCCAATGGACCGTGCTGGAGCACCACTTTTATATCTTGAAACCTTTACAACTGCTGTTAGAGAAATCAGAGCTGCAAGACATCATTGAGTTAACCTAAAACATTCATCCCTACTAACGGAAAATGATGGAGGGGGGAAAGCAAACCCTAGCTAGGTCCTAACACATAAAAAGTTTTGCATCCTTTGCAAATGGAACATATCCAATACTAACCCTTTCTTCACTCTAGTCCCCAGTGTTACCATGCGTAGCACAAACATGCCAAGGCTCAAGGGAACACAAAGAATGGAATATTATTCTGGTACCCACAACATTATGGTCCTTATTTTTCTGTATACGGGATGGATTATCCAGCTACTTAGGCTTTTTCTGACTTTTAGCATAAACGCGCATTATTCTGCAGTATGGACTGCCCTTAGGCACTGCACAGTTGGTGTTAATTACCTGCATATGCCATCACCTTCCATTGTGGAATCAGTGGACAGCCCTGGACAACTGGAATGCGCAGGCAGCCTGCCAGCAAACTGACTGCCTTTGTAAACAGTATGGACACATAAGGTAAGCTATCAAATTCTCAAATTCATGCTGAGAACTTGATTCAAGAAAAAGAAAATTCCCTTGCTGACAATAATACTTCAGTATAGAAAAACTCATATTTTCAAAATAGACACCTGCATTTCATGCACTAAACTTTTAATTTAATAAAGGATATTCTTATAAATATTTAACATCCCACAGCAAAATAAGCAGCAATCTATGCTGAAGTTAGAGTTTGCAACATTAGAATTTTAAGAATACTTCAGTTTTCCTGATGGTGAAAGTGCTTTTATAATACACATAGGCCATTAGGAAAACACTAGTTCTAAGAAAGTATTAATTGCTGATTTAAACTGCACCACATGGAGTGTGGTCAATAAATATTCCAACAAAAGTAAATATGTTTTATAGCTCTTTTTAAAGTATACTTCAGAATATGTTATCTATGGAAAAATGAGTCTTTCAGTACCAATCATTATCACGAACAATACAGATGTGGTGCTGTATTTTTTTAAATTAAGAGTATCATCTTGCCTATTTTCAGAGTCGATACAATTCAATATTGTTTTTTTATTATACAACATAATCCTGCCTGAAGAATTTGAAAATGGCAATTCAAGGTAAACAGCCTTATTCAGGGGTAAACAGAATGTTCATTTTCTGTTCTTCAATGAGTAGCTTCAGGATTATTATATTATTCAATTCCCAAATGTAAAAAATTCTGTGGAATATTACAGCATCACCAATTATGATTCAGCAGCCTGATATAACTGAGTATGCTCACCCAGTAGTTACACAATTAAACATGTGACGCTGATGTTAGTGAAAAAAAATCAATGGATGATTAATACTATATAAATGCCGACAAGAGTCCCAGGATTGGACTGAGATGACTGAAAATGAACTGCTGACAGCAGGGAATACTCCAAGAAACTATAATAGTGAAAAATGGACAAAAATATCAGTTATTCTTGCTGAACTTTATTGACTATCAGGAAGGAAGGTTTACACATAGAATGAGGAAAAAGAGACAATCTACAATGTGTCAGAGAAAAATAACAGCTGTAAGGAAAAAGCTTTTAGAAAGAGAGGAAATAAACTTATATAGTACTCATCTGAAATAAGTGCAGCCATAGCTCAGAAGAGAAAGTGTGATTTCTAGGTGAGAAAACATTTAAAATGTCTCATAATATATAGCAAAGTTACAACTCCTATATATTTTTATATAAATGCTCACCTGAAAGACACATGTATTTTTAAAATGTTCACAATTTGATAAAAGGATTTGGGTCCTATTTTTCTATCCATAATGCATCTATAAATTGACTCTGGAAAACCTGTTAGGTTTTAATATTTTCACTTGTACTTGAACCTCCTAAAATCACTTTGACTTAGTGGAAGTAGAAAAAAAAGTCATGTTGAGGTAGCAAAAATAAGTCAGTGTTTTGCATTGTCATTCATGTCTGGATAAAACATTTTTAAACTTTCAGTTTTAAACTCTACAGTCATCTGGGAATGCATCTTCAGATGTTAGTAATTCTCATAGCTTGACTCAAGCAAACTTGAAAGAGCTGAATACTTGCATAAAAGTGTAAAGATAATCAAAATATATATCAACGACATAAGACATTTGTGCATTGCAAATCTGATAAAGTCTAGAACTGTCCCTCAGGAGCTGGTATCGGGACTGAACCTGTACAACATCTTTATTGGTGACATGAACAGTGGGAATAAGTGAGCCCTCAGCAAGTCTGCTGATGACACCAAGGTGTGTGGTGCAGTCAACACGCTGGAGTGACAAGATGCCATCCAGAGGGACATTGACACACTTGAGAGGTGGGCCATTGCCAGCCTCATGAAGTTCAACCAACCGAAGTGAATGCGCCTACACCTGGGTCAAGGCAATCCCAGGCACAGCTACAGGCTGGGAGGAGAACAGATTCAGAGCAGCCCTGCAGAGAAGGACTTGGGGTTGTTGGTAGATGAGAAACTGAATATAAGCCAGCAGTGTGTTCTCACAGCCCAGAAAGCCAACTGTGTCCTGGGCTGAATCAAAAGGAACGTAACTGTCGTGGTTTAAGCCCAGCAGGTAACTCAGAGCCATGCAGCCACCCACTCACTCTCCCGCTCTTCTTCCCCCTGCTGCTCCCGGAGGGATGGGTAGGAGCATCGAAAGAATGTAACTTCCACAGGTTAAGAACAGTCCAGTAACTGAGGTTTAACACAAACCACTGCTGCTACCACCAATAATAATAGTTATAAGAGGAATAACAAGGGGAGAGAGTACAACCACTCACTACCCTCCCACCAATACTCAGCCCTACCCCAAGCAGCGATCTGGCCCTTCCGGGTAACTGCCCCCAGTTTATATACTGGGCATGACGTGCTGTCAGAGGTCTCTTCGAAATACTTATAGGACAAAACAATGTATTTAAAAAAAAAAAATAGTGTACATCTCTCTGATATGCAGGAAGGGAGCCAAGGAGATTGGAAAAATCTGCCTCCGTATGTTGCTCTGACAGTGATAAACTTCTGGAACCTCTGTGTTTTTTTCTCTACAGCTTCATTCTAAGATAAAGCGAACTTATCTGCTGAATGTGGCAAGTTGTTGACACAAATCCATTGGTAATGGCCAGCAGAAAAAATTATGTCTATAGGAACCTGGTTACTGGCAGTTGCAATGTTATTTACAGGACTCTACAATTTAAACATCTGCTTGCATTTATTCCTAAACAAACAGACTGTTAATCATAGAATGGATTGGACTGGAAAGTACCTCAATGATCATTCAGTTCCAAATACCTGCCATGGGCAGGGACACCTTCCATTAAACCAGGTTGCTCCAAGCCCCGTTCAACCTGGCCTTGAGCACTGCCAAGGATGGGGCAGCTACAGCATTTCTGGGCAACATGTGCCAGTGTCTCACCACCTTCACAGGGAAGAATTTCTTCCTAATGTCTAATCTAAATCTTCTCAGAGGCCCCAGAGAAGAAGTGTGTGGTATTATGGAAGTCTTCTGTGTTCATCCAGTTGAGCAGGGTTTCCACATCTTTAACACTAGCGAGGCTGGAGCCTCAGTACAAAGCGGGACATGCTCCTCAACCAAATGGTTGCAAATCTTTTTGTGTGAGCAATGATTGTTCAGTTCCTTATGGGTTTGTTTTTATTTCCTCATTTTTAGAAATGCCTGAGCTGTTTCCCTTCAGAAAACATACTGAGACACAAGAGTTTTGGAAGAACAGTATTGCATCAGAGAGAAGGTCCATCTGCCAAACGGTTTCCGAAGAGGCCAAGCATCAATATCTAAAGGAGAGCCTATGAACAGAGCAGGTCTACTTCTTCCAGGCTACGTCTCTGCTGGGACTCCCACCCCACTGCCTCCTGCCAAGGGCACAGGGGACATGTCTCAGCTCAGCCTTGGGCCTTCAGTCCCTGCCTGAGCCATGTTGTAGCTGAGCCTGTCCCAGTCTCCTAGGTGGGTCTGGGACCTGCTCTGCAGAGAGCTGCTTTCCTGGGTGGACTCCTTAGACCTAGGGCACCACCTGTCATGCAGACTTGTAGGCATCACACAGCATAATCCATTCCATTTCCATTTTAGTCTACTCTAGAGTAGTGTTTTTGCTTGGCTTGGGTGACACAGGAAATAACCATTCTTACATCCATTCCCTCTGCCAAATTCTAGCTTCCATTTCTCTTGCTTCCCATTGGTGTCAGAAGTAGATTGTGATCCCTCCTAATGTTGTGTCCTGAGAAAATTAAACAGGGATGAAGGGATGAAAAGAGATTCCACAGCATCCTCATACAACAAATAAGTGTGGACGAACTCCGCTTAAATCAGCTTTTGTCTTCACCCCAAAAAAATACACCCCTTTTTGCCATTAGTTTATCTCATACCTTGAGTATTTCATTCAAAATAAAAGAGAGGCAAGAGATCACAACAGCAGACACTTGGGGAAGGTTAACAGAGAAAACAATTTAGTATTTAAATCTCTAAAACTGATATTTTTTTCATATTTTATCAAGGAATTTGCAGTACATTAAATCGTCAAAAAGAGTCATGTTTTGGCATTCTCTTTTTTGTTTTGTTATTAAGATCAAGGCCTATCTAGTCAACCACTTATGAAACCTAACAACGTCTTGTCTGACTTCTCTCTTCTTACTTTCCATAGTCAGTAATGCTACAAAATTAAATATAGTCAGCAAATACAGTCAACATGAAGAATGTAACAGGACCAGGTATCTGTGGGTTATAACTCAGCCAAATGCTATCATCAAGGCAGACAGAAACTGAAAGATAGCTCTCAGGGCTATCACAGGATAGAGATTTTCTTGATTAGCAAAACTTTGCCTATAAGGGAAAGACATGTAAGTTCTTTGTGAATTGAGGCCTGCTGAAATACTTACTGCTTTCATTACACGAAGAACAAAGTTCAGTGGACATGCCTCTAAGCTTTAGGCAAACAGCACCAGACTAGTTTCTTTAACAGGTCCTGTTGAATTACTCATAGACTGCCAGCTAGCACCTTTCCTTTGTCTATAATGTTGTAGAATGCTGCTTAAAAACTTCCCTCTGCCCATGAGTTTTTCATTTACACATCCTGAAAAGGGTAACTCAGAGTTTTCTCCTGAAAGTCTTAATAGATTGGCATCCACAAAAAAAAAAATATTTCTGTACTTGAAATAGGGAAAATATTCCTACATGTTCAGAATAGAAAATATTTGAGTACCATAAATGCTATACTACAAAGCCTCACCTAAGTTTCTGTTGTTTTTTTTTTCTAGTGGTTATTGTTTACACAAAATAAAACCAGCTAAAACATAGAACAGTTTTTTCTCTTGACTACTACAATAGGCCTCAAACCGAATTTTCCCTTCATTTCACAAGATGAGTCCTGTAAGCTTTTCTACATCGATTCACTAAGATCCTCAAGCAGCATTGTTGGATCAGTTTAAGGAATTTTAAACTGCATTGCTTGTACCATGTCTCTGATGCAGACAATGAAATTTCTAGTAATAAACAATTTTCTGATATTCTCATTCTGGATCTTTTGTAAGCATGAAAACTTGCAATTTATTTAAAAAAGAAAAAAAGGTGTTTTAAGACACTGAAGATGTATTACACTCACAGTGTCCTGTAAGCTGTAGAGTTTCTTATCACAAAAAGATTTATATCCCATGATCTCAAAAATGCATTGCATTTTACAGATGCTATTGCAGCTGGGAAGACAGGAGTGGTAAATGATTAGCTACATCTGTAGAAGAGTGATAACTGGTTTGCTAAGAATTTTTATATGCAAAGTAATGGATCATATTAATCATTTCCAGGTTCAAGTAGAGATTTAAGAGGGCTTTCCCCTAATATATATCATTAGCTCTAATACATTTTATAGTGGTAGAACATACCTTTAAGTGTGTTTTCTTGTGTGTATGTGTTCACACATGCATATTAATACATGGATCTGGGGGCAAAATGGTGAGGGACAGTGAGGGACAGAGGAAAGTAAACCCTTTCTTCTGAGCCTTTTGATTATTTTCTCTAGGAAAATATTCACTAGCTCATTGCTCTCTGAAAACATCTTAAATGGAATGGAAGCTTGCAATATATTATCTACCTGCTCAGCATCAAGTCTGGTTCAGCCTTGGGAATGATGTAGGGTTATTATGAAATCCTTCCTTTCAGCACTGTGCAAGCTTTCTGTGATTATGTTTTTTCCTGTAAATTGATTTTCTAAATTTAAATGAGTTATATTTCAACAGTAATAATATGATAATAGCCTTATGATTTTGAAGGGTTGAACACTAACTGGTCTGTACAAATGCTTTCTTTGCAAAAGAAACTACCTACGAAGCCTGAATAAAATTTGAAAAAGGGGAGAGATATACTGCCACTGAACTCCTAATTCTGATGCTGATAGGGTTTTTTCAGGTTGTTTTTTGTTTTTTATTTTGATGAGTGAGTCCCATTCCTGGATGTACTGCAGCAATCCATTTTAAAAGCTGTAAATAGCTAGATCAAGACTGGGAGGCAAGAAGACAGTGTGGTGGAGATATGCCAGGCTCAATAAAAACAGAAAGGTGATTTTTGTTTAATACAACTGTTCTGATGTCTGCAATAGAGATGGGTCAGATAAGTGAACTGAGGTTTAAATCTACTTTGACATTTAAAATAGAGGTGTCCTTCCAAGAGGGCAAATCTTTTCCTGCCAGAACCTCAAAATATTTTGCTAGTCATCAAAAAACCTAGCTGAAGAATAATTTGAGATACTCCCTTCTCATTTAGTTCCAAAGGCTGTGTTGTTTGTTGTTTTGTGGGGTGGGGTTCCTTTTTTTTTTTTTTTTGGTAGGTTTGGTTTTGGTTTTCTTTTTTTTTTAATAATTTATTTATTTTTTTTGCAACATCAGAGCACTTAGGGAATAGCTTTCCTTATTTCTGTATTTAAGATGTTGGGTTTGATAATGACAGCTTTTGCAAGCCACTTGGTTTATTCTTTCTATCAGATAATTTTTCAAGTAATAAGTACTCCCAGGGTTGGAAATGCGAATGAAAGAAGGAAGGCAGACAGAGGAAAATTTCAGGGATATTGATCTGAGTCTCTGAATGTAAAGCAGAGGTGTCCTGACACGCTGACTTCCAAGAAGCTGTAAGTGTACCAGGAGATATGGGAATTTTGGAGAAACACATAAACATTACAGCTATGAAACATCAGTCATTCCAATCCCTTTCTAGGAAAATAAATCTCTGCTACAGTGTTACTAGTAAAAATGCAACTATTCCTACTCATCAAACAATCTTACACTAAGATTTAGGAACAATGCTTCAGACTAGTTTTGGAAACTGAGATTTGTAGCACCGACCTAAAATCCTCAAGGGAGAATTTGACCAGAACAATGATTTTTCACTGAGTGCTTCTCAAAGGCTATCAATATGGAGCTTAAAGTTCAACAGGTAATACTTTACATCACATAATGAGAAATGCATTTCACACAAAGATACAAAGGAATGCTGCGAAAGTAACTCAATTTTAACTTTTGGAAGAAACTATGTATAAAACCTGCTGCTACTAGCTTTTCCTATTTTTTTGTCTTCTTTTCCTTTCACCCTCATTCTAGGGGTCTGTACTGACTGTATGAGTTTGGGGGTACAGGGATATAATGCTTTGATTTGAGTTTTGACGGGCAAGATCTTTCCATTCCTCCATATTCAATCATAAGCTTTTGGATTTTTAAAAAAAATGTACAAATAAATAGATAACGCTTGTGATTCAGAGCTTTGGCTAAGTACAGCTGAGAACTAATGTTCTCAACACCCCCTAAAGAGAAACAGATAAAAAAGATTATATAAAAAATAATTTCTTTTAAAACAGTTCTTGGTTTTGGTTTGGGGAATTGGGAAGGTTGGGGGTGAAGGGAGATTTATTACTTTCTTTCCAGAAGTGCAATTTGTATTTCTATAGAAACAAGACAGAAAAGACCTCTGGAAACTGAGATAGTCAAGTGACATTTGAAAAAAAGAAATAAATTTGAAGGAAGAAAAAAAATTTCAAAATAATGTGAAATTAGCCTTTTAAAATGGTTTTTACTTACTTGAAAATGGATGTAAAATACATTGGAGTAAATGTCAAAAACTTAGCTAAGAAGAGAAATCTTTTGTGAGCTTGATAGTATGGCCCTCTCAGCTGTTAAAATCCCTCTTAGGAACAATATCATACCTTCTTGTACTGATATAATAGAACCAATCCAAAAATACAGTGTCAGTATGAAAGGATGATTTAAGATATGCTTAAAGTTTATGAAGGATTTCCGTATACAGGATTTGAAACCTACATTCCTGACAGTAATATTAATGTTGCAAAAATTACAGATTTATAAACTGCCTTTGGAAAAGTTACATGATTAAAACTTAAGACAGTGAGGTTTGTATCCATCATATGCTGTGTCATGTCTCTGTACTGTCATAGTATTAAAGATATTGTTTTAATTATTGGTTACATGAACAGTTACTGCTTGCTGATATAAAACCTTATTTTGTTAAATGTAAAAATTGATCATCTGGAGGGGTTTGCCTTCCACATTTGATTGTGTTTACAACATTTTGTCTCTGTAGAGATCAAAGATACGAGCTGTATTTTCCACTGCCAATATAGATAGTATCCAAAAGTAAAATAATCTTTACAGATTTCTATAATTGTGATCCTTATACAGCTACATCTAAGATTAGTTTTGTCCCAAAGCTGCTGGTTTTCATTGCGCTAGGTTTTGTTGCTCTGTTGAGGTTTTTTTGGAGGGGTGTCCTGGGCTCAGCAGTAGCAGTCATGTTTTTTCCTTTGTGGTAGCTGGTGCAGTGCTGTGTTTTGACTTCCAGCCTGAGAACAGTGTTGGTGAAGCCGATGTTTTCAGGTGTTGCTAAGTGATGTTTACCCTGACCAAGGACTTTGTGAGGCTCATGCTCTGCCAGGGAGGAGGGGAAGCTGTGAGGAAGCAGGGACGGGGCGCCTGACCTGGGCTAGCCGGGGAGGTATTCCATACCACAGCACGTCATGCCCTGGGTGAGGGGTAACTGGGAGTTACCCGGAAGGACACGGGCTTCCGGGTGGAACTCGTTTTCTTGGCCGGTAGTATCGTATTCTCTTCCCCTGTTATTTTCCCTTATCATTGTTGTAGTTGATAGTAGCGGTGATTATTTGTGTACATTGGTTGCTGGACTGTTCTTGTCTCAACCCGTAGGAGTTGCACTCTCTCGATCCTCCTCCCCGTTCCTCCAGGAGCGGGGAAGGGGAGAGTCCCGGTGCGGGGGGGGTTGACACGGACCTCGATTGTTGTCAGCTCGGCACCACTCACTGGGAGTGAGTGAACAAGTTACCTGACTGGGTTTAAACCACGACAAGGGGTTTGGGGGTCGGTAGTTTTTGCAGAATTTTATTTTTATTACTTACAGAAAAGAATTGAAATGTAAAGTTATTACATGATTTAACATTTTTATAGGAGTATCTTCTCTACAGTTTATTTGCAAGTGTGTTTTGTTTTACACACAAAAGGTATCCAGTGCACCAACCAGAGGATTAAGTTAAGTACAGAAATTTATATTTTTCATGCTAGATACATGTCTATGGAAGGAATATGACAATTATCCAAAATGTGATATATTTTTATACAAAAAAGTTTTTAATTCAGCTACTGTATTCACACTCTTAGTACAATGTATTTTTAGCAAGAAAATGGTACCACATGCTATAATAAGCTTGCAAGAATATTTTCATTATAAAACTTTCTTTTTAACATGTTCATATCATAAAGTGCTGAATATTTCAATTTTTTTAATTAAACTTATACGTTGCCCAAAGCAAATAGAAGGAAGATTTTTGAAATGTTTTTTATTTAGTAAGGAGGAATAGAAGTGTTCTCTAGGCATGCCATGCAATAACTATAAATTTATGAGTAATATTTTTAGAGGTTTTAAGCCTAGGTTATCTGAGGAAAGTCATGTTTAATATCAGAAAGGGCAATTGTGTCATGACAGTGCACAGTTAGAGATGTTTGGTAGCATCAGACTGTGAACACTGTTCAGTTACATTGACTAATTTATTTCAAATATAAACAAGAATGTTTCCTTGTACTGATTGCTAGGGATTCAGGTTTAACTGTAGTCCTTAGAAAACATCCAAGTAAGCGTTCACATTCTTTCTGTGCAAAAATGTACAGAACATTTTTAAGACATATTTTAATCTTTAGGTATTTTCTTTCAAAGAAGATATATGTGCCAGTATTCATGACTGCTGAGAATAAAGAATAACTTTTGAACTTCTGATTCAACAAATTTGATTTCATTGCCACTAGTTATTGAAACTATTCAATATAACAAAGCACAAGCAGCTTCAACTCTTTATACCTCAGTTTTCCTCACCTCTAAAGAGGAGATTACTTGTCTACAAGAGGTGTGAAATAACTTTCTGTGATAGCACCCATGGAAATACTTAACTGAAAACTTTATTCAGATCACACTCCTGTAGGTGGAAATAAATAAATGTGTAGTCTAAACGTTTTTAAAAAGCAATTAGGTACTTAAATAGAGGACTGAATATATAGAATGCACTACAAGGCCAGAAAATAACAAATATGACCTACAGTCAAAATAGTTCACACATCTGAGTAAGCAACACTGAGAAGGTAATTCATATGTAGGGAATGCTTGGAGTAAAACTGTCTTCTAGACACAAAGGGAAATCACAAAGCAAGACAGTAAAAAGGAAGCTGTCTAGACAGCAGTATAACAGTGGACTATTGAAGGAATGTACTGAAAGTTAGAGTGTCTAGGAATCAGTCTCAGCGCTGTTACTAACAGGTGAAACATTTGTTTCTCACTAGGAAGAAGTAAAGAATCTGGAAATAAAACAGAGCCCCAGCAGCCTTATTCAGTACAGCTTCCATGATTTCTTAGGATCCTGTGGATGAGTTCACCAGACACTTTCTCTGCTTTTCCAAGATTTACAAGATTGGCTGTGTCTGATCTCCTCTGCTCTCTTCTGATGGCATATTTATGATGATTTTACATGTTCGGTCTTTTGTTCTAAATGTCTTTAAGTTGATGGGGGGAAAGAGGATTTTCCTGATTCTAGAACATGGAGGAATTTTTTTTGATTCTAGAAGTTATGTATCCTGCCTAAATTACATAAAAGCCTCTGAAGCTTAATGTTTACTCTAAGCCAGTCATTTGGTTTATTTATCATCAGTGTGGAGAGATTTACCTGGCTCTCAACAAGGTCCTGAAACCAATGAAGTAACTTACTTTTGGGGGGTTTGCTTGCTCATTGGCTAAAGAGGATTGTGACTAGATGACACCTTAGACACTTAGATTTCAAGTGTTTGAAGTTATGACGTAATGAACTGGATTGTATGAATGGGAAAAGTTCTGTAGTTTACCAACTGAAAAAAAAAATAATGACTATTGATATATGTCAGCCAGACTAAAATTGGATGACTTGTAATTATTATTAACACATAGATAACTGTGATATCAGATATCAGAGATACCAGAGATAACTGCGTCATCTTCTATATTTGTCTAACCACATAATAAATGACAACTATCTGTTCCTCATTGAGTGAACCTCCATCATTTATTTCTAACACATTTTGCAGTACACCATAAAATAACGTCTCAACCTATTTGACCCTAGAAATTACTGGAGTAATTTTAAAAGAAGTTTATGCTGCGGCTTCTTTCCTTTGGTACCTGACTCAGAAACATTATTTCTTTCCCTTATCTCGAGAAGTTGGTTAGAGAAATTAATTTCCTGTAGTATTGATCTAGTTATATTTATCAAGTAGTAGCTTGGACTGAAAAAAGTCCAGCAAAGGGCATGAGAAAAATTATCCAAAATTTAATTCAAAGAGCAATTGTAAGCAATGATTTATTTATTTAGCTTAAAGAGATGAAAAAAAATGGGATGGTATATCCTTAAATCCTATTCTTCATTATATACTATACAAATAAAAAAAAGGACGAGAAAGCAGGAAAAACAATAGTAAACTTTTAAGCAAGTTTGGGGAAAAGAAATTAACTCAGAGAAAAAAGAATAAATTAAAAGCTGAAACTGCTGCTAAACTTATTAAAGCAATGAGTCAGGAAAGTTTCATTTATATTAAAAATCCTTGTTTCAATTAAGTGAATCAAGGCAATAAAAGGCAATATATCCCTGATAATCAGTTTCTAAAGAAATAAATATAGTAATAGTTATAAATGCAATTACTACAATCTTCCCCTACTGAGGTTATGAGTTTACAGTTTAGATCTGTTAAATATCGACTCTAAAGAGACTAAGTTGAGAAATATCCACATTACAAACCATATATTTTTCAGAAACCTAAGCGGGGAAAAAAAGAAAACAACACTTGATCTAGCCATTTGGCTCTACCTTGGGTATTAGTTCAACTCGAAAAAAAGTTACTTTCTTCCCTGTAGGCTAATCTGCACAAGAGAGAGAACTGCAGTTACTCTGAAAAAAAAGAAAGATTAAGTAGGATTTTTCTCCCTTTTTTGTTGCAAGTTACCTTACGTTACCAAGGTAAGTTTATAAAATCTAGGAAATGAATAAGAATCGTTACTAGAATGCGCTGTAGGATAGAGGACTGCTAACCTGGAATGAGGGAAATCAATACTTAAGGGAGTAAAAGATTTTCCTTGTGTCATGGGTGTACCTCTTGATTTTCTTGTTTTCCAAAATAACAGAATCTCATTCTTTAAGTAAGGCTGATGAATCCCCAAGATTTTATAAGCATGAATTCATGTTCTTGTAATTATTTCCAGGGATTGCACAGCCAAGTGAAACATAATGGATCATATGACACACAATAACCTCCACAGTCTTCTATTTTTGTTTTTTGCTTCAAAAGGAGCAATCAAACAGACAAAATCTGTGTTTCTTAGATGATACATGTACAAAATAATGAATGCAGTACTAAGATTCAGTGTTTTTAGTACATAGCTGTATGAAATGCTGATGCCCTATTTGTAACCTCATCTCTGCCTTACAATGTCAGTCTTTTTGTGTGTGGGTACTGATAGCTCATTATAACAAAATGGTATTCTTTGTGGAATAAAGTGTCAGTCTCTTTGAATTAAATATATATGAAGGGAGAACTTTTCTGATTCCCAAGCTTACAGTTCCTTTTTGGAGTACCACTTACATGAATAGGTTTTGATTTGTGTTTTGTTGTTGTTTTATTTTTCTATTCTATGTACATGACTATTCAAGAGTCAGATATGAAACATAAAACCTAATCTGTAAGAAAAGAAAATAAGTGCCTAGAAAACACAGTATATTGGTTTTGACGAGATGTAAACCAGAAGCATGAAATAAGCAGATTTAACTTATTTCCCCAGTGGCTGGAAGTAACTGAGCAGGCAATCAAAGCAAAAGAATGACCTTCATATTTGTAAGCTATCCTATACGTAAAAATAGATGAGTTTTCATATACCTGTCCTGTAAAGTGGGGACACATATTTTTTTCTTTCTCAGACAACTTAATTGGAAGTGAAAACCTTCTGAGTATCCTGATCTGAAAAGGGAAAATGTATGTGTGTTGCATTTCTGAGCAAATTTCATTACTTCAGTAGATCCTCCTGCTTTTTGCAAAAGAAGCAGCTTCTAAGATTTCAAGATGGTATTCAGATATTTAGTCGCTCATAAATTTGACCACTCAGTTTATTCAGAGTAACATAACATATTGTGCATTTTTAGTTTGTGGCTTACCATTACAAATGTAGTATTAGAACAACTTAGGGCTTTTCTAAGTTATATTACCTCTACAACTTAATAATAGCTCCATGGGTAGTTATTGCAACCTCAAGAAGCTTATTTGTCCTCCTGAAATCCTTCTTCTTCCATAAGGAGCAGGAAAGTTAATAGAGAGAAGAAATCTAGTCTTCTTCATTTTCATAAAGCAAACCAGGAAAATCATCAAGAATTGAATATATGAAAGAAAACTAATGTATTAGAGAGTCCTTAGTACCCTACTATAGTGGTTGTAAGAGCTGAAAGGTCATCACAAAATGAATAAGGAATATTATGTAATACAGTGCTATCCTTAAAAAAATAAAAATAAAAGGAACTCTCCCTTGGGACTGTTTTCATAATTTTTAAGACACAGATATCATAAGAAGAACTTGATCCTCACATCTTCGACAAAACAACAGAGAAAAGTCCCAAGAGAAATGCCTGATTAGCTGACTTAAAAGGAGTGTCACTGAGTGGAAATATATATTGGAAAGAGGAAATAAAGACAGAAAAGAAAACTGTCTGGGGCTTCTGTTGTATTTCTCTGGCTAATGATGAATGTTATTTATGGCTGAGACCCAAGTTTTCTCTGCACCCACAGATGCAACTATATCATAGACTAAGGGTGAAGTGAGGAAATAAGTGGCAATTTCTGGGACTGATTACTGTTCTTGTAATATGCAGAATAAACATTCGCAGCTTCTTAGGAGAAGACATTCACATTCATCCCTGGGTCTTTCTTTCAACTCCTCTTTAAATCAGGCATACTGGATTGTCACAAGGAGTTCAATGGATCACTGTGCTAGGTTTTGGAACAAACTTTCCCCAGAAGACATTATTGCAATATGCTGGGTGGCCTTTTTCTGTCGTGTTCTTGACATGCACAGGGCTTATCTAGGAGATTTATTTTCCAGTGTTGTAATTCTGGCAGACGATATTAGTGATTTAGGAAGGACCTGTTGGGGACCTTAAAACTCTTCACTCCTATACTGAAAAATCAATGCTGGTGCAGCAATACTGGGGATTTCTGGGTGATTTATTCTTACTAATTAACAAAGTTACAGCTTCTATGTCCAATTGTTTCCATGGCTGAGATTTCATCTACTGTTTCTGCATCTAAAGTAACATGACTAGTAGGAAAATAACTGAATGCAAGTGCTGTTTCCTTAGCATGCAAAGGATGTGAACATCAAACGTGGAGAAAAAGAACATGCACACAGACACAGAAAGGCAAACACAAAACTAATTTAAAGATACATTCCAAAAGGACAAAAAAATAACAAATAACACTTTCCTAATTATTAACGGTGACTAGCTGTGACTGTGTCCACATAGATGAACACTATTCCACTATCAATCAGCTTTGCTTGATTTATAAGATATTAGACTGTGCACATCTTATTAACACCATAGATGAAATGCAAAAGAAAACATTATTTCTTGACATTAATGGCAACAAAATTCAAACCATTCAGAGAACATTCATGATGCTTAGTACTTACAGATTCAATTTACTGAATATTGCATTTGAAACTATGTGCATTTCCAAACTTGTTCTGGAAAGCTATAATGTAAAATCACATTGCATAGGTAGGTGGTTTGTGGGTTGTTTTATTTGGGTGGGTGTTTAGGGTTTTTTTTTTGGGGGGGGGGAGGGGTTGTGTTGTCGTTGGGGTTTTTTTGTTTAGTTGGTTTGTTTGTTTTTTTTTTCTGCTTTTTTCTTTTTAGTCTAGGGGGTGAACCATATTATTTTATTTATTTATGTAATTAACATGGTACAATATGCACGTCTTAGGACAAACAAGTTCACATTGAAGTACCTTAAATAAGTACTGATTAACTAAGACAGAAGCCTGGGAATGCCTTGAATTTAATATTGAATAACAGTTTTAAAAGACATCCGTATGTGCTTTTCTTTCGAAAGTCAATTTCTTTAACAAATAAACAGAACTTTTCAGGGTTTTCTGGGAAAGAAAAATGGTATCCTACATTATATGTTGAACGCTGACTTATAACGGTGGTCAGGAAAAAAAAGTAAATAATTGAGATTCACATCATAAATGCATAGGAAATTATATTTTGCAGGGAAAACCTGCTACATGCATATGGTTTAAACCAAACAGGCAAAATGGGTTTATGGATATTAGACATAAGTCCATGGGCCTTAATGGGATATATCCAGAATTTCTGATGGAGCTGGCTGATGTCGTAATGAGACCACCCTCTATAATCTTCGAATGATCATGGTGATGGGGAAAGGTGCCTGTGGACTAGAGGAGGGCAAATGTCACTCCTATCTTATAGAAAGTCAGGAAGGGTGACTCAGGGAACTACAAATGAGTCGGCCTCATCTTGGTGGCAGAGCAGCTAATCCTGGAATCCATTTTCAGGTGCATGAAGGACAAGCAGTTGATGAGGAGTAGTCAGCATATCTTCATCAAAGGGAAGTCATACTTGATCAACTTGATCATAGAATCATAGACTCATTTAGGTGAAGAAGGATTATCAAGTCCAAGTATTAACCTAAAACTTCCAAGCCCACCAAGAAATCATATCCCAAAGTGCCATGCCTACACATCTTTTAAACAGCTCCAGCAATGGTGACTCAACCACATCCCTGGGCAGCCTGTTCCCATGCTTTTCAGCCCTTTCAATAAAGAAATTTTTCTTAATATCCAACATAGACTTTCTATGGCACAATTTGAGGCTGTTTCTTCTCTTATTGCTTGTTACTTAGGAGACTGACATCCACCTTGCTACAACTTCCTTTCAAGTAGTTGTAGGGAGTGATAGTCTCCCCTCAGACTCCTTTTCTCCAGACTAAACATCCACAGTTCTTTTAGCTGTTCCTTGTAAGACTTGTGCTCTTGACCCTTCACCAACTTCATTGCCCTTCTTTGGACATCCTACAGCACATCAAATGTCATTTTTATAGGGAAGGGCCCAGAACTGAGCACAACGTTCAAGGTGCAGACTCACCAGTGTTGACTACATAGGTGAGGGTGACAGAGCACTGGCAGAAGTTGCCCAGAGATGTTGTGGAATCTTCATCCTTGGAGATAATCAGAAGTCATCAGGATGTAGTCCTGGGCAACCTGCTCCAGGTGGCCCTCCTTGAACAAAGGGTTTGACCAGGTAACTTCTAGAGTTTTCTTCTAACTTCAACCATTCTGTGATCCTTTGATGCTGTGAAAAACAGCTTCTTTAATTATTGGCAGCACATAATTAATAAGCAATCAATGTGCAATACTTTCAAAATCAGTATCTGCAATATAAACCTCTCTACAAAACCTTACAAATCATTAGTAACCTGTTACAAATTTCTGAATTTCTCCTGTATCTAATCCCCAGAAGCTCTAATGCCATAGGCACAATTAGAGCTATGCACATCCGCACATACCCACACGCACAGCAGATGTGGGTACAGGCCCCTTCACATTAGTAAGTCCCTTGTAAATATTTAATCCTGCTGATGGCTGTGTTCCTCTTCAGCATTGTCAGTTTTGAGGCATACACCCCCACATACCTGACAATTTTGTTTCTCCAGTCACATGCAGAGATTATGTTCATGTTCCTGTCCTACCATCTACTGGTACTGAGGCCACATGGGCAAGGTGGGCACCCAAAAACTACTCGCAGTATTCATCCCTTACTGCAGCTCTGTTGTACCCTGTCATAGTTTACATAGCCCCAGTGAGGTAACTCTTCATACAGTTGTGTATTCCTCAAATAGAGCAAGTCATTGGTTTACATTTCTTTACCAAAAATAAGCAATTTAACAGAACATTAAAAAGCCCCAAACCTTTAATGTGCATATGCTAAACATGACAATAGCTGAAATCAGCGAAAAGCAACAGGAACAGTAAAGACAGCAACCGATCAGATGAGGTTTAAGCTACCTCATCTCATAGAGGTGAGTTTCATAACAATAAAATGCCACTGTATTTTCTGAACTGCCTGGGAACAGAAAGAAAACAAATTCTCAAGGCCAAGGCAGAATCAGCTTTGATTATCTGTCTGCCTAAAGAGTGGTTTAATGAAAAACCTTATTTAAAAAAAAAAAAAAGGAAAAAACACCTATCATTACTTGTCCTTCAAGTCCAGGCTCGTTGTTTGCTTGTTTCTACTTGTTGCCTGTATCAAAGCAATGGAAAGCAACAGGTGAACCTCACTGTGTACCCTTGATCAATAAGCTCAAAAAGAATCTTAAAGCCGTGAATAGTGTCAGCATGTAATTTTGAATCTACTGGAACTTGTCAAGGCCAAGAGTGTGTAGCTTGGGATTCAATCTAGTAGGACTGCTAGAAAGACAAGTTACTTTTCTGTGCTGAAAGCCTTAACCATAAATTCCCCTAACCCTTAACTACTGCATTGTAGTCCCCAGTCCTAGGAGCCCAGAACTTTCTACAATGTGCCCAGGCACACTGTGTTTAGGGAAATTTGCCACTTCCAAAAGGGATCCACAGAGCCAGTGTGTTGGGCAGGTAAGCAAGAAAGTATTCAGCACTCAGGTCTGCTGACTACTTTGAGTCTTGTTGTTCTTGAATATGTAAACCTGCCTCCATTGAGCATGAAGCAGAAAAACTTTCTGAGGAGTCCTATTTCCAGTCTTTCCAGTCCTCACAGAAGGGGTCTGGCAGAGATCCTTTTTTTAACTATTATTATTTTTTAGTTCATTCTTTTAAAGCTATTATTTAAAACATAAAGACACTCTGTCTGTTGTTTTGTTTGTTTGGCTTGTTTTCCCCTGCAATGACTTTTTTTTCACTCAGTTTATTCACTCAGGCTATGAGACAGCCAGATTTAATTACTCCTTGAAGGTCCATTAATGCCTGCAAATCTTCCAAGGCGGGAATAGATATAGATAGAAGTAGTAAAATATTACAGGACAGACATATATAAGAGGGGTAATGAATGCTGTTGACTTCAGGAGGCAAAGTAGCTCTCTGGTCTCTGCTGCTATGAACTTAAGTAAATTAAGCATTCAGTAGAAGTAACCTCTGCCTCCTAACAGGCTTTGCTTTCTTCACCGAGGGCTTCACATATGATCCCTAGATGAGTAACTCCACGACTGCACAGCTAGGAGCATCCATGGCACCCCTCACTCATTGGATCTGCCCTCCAATGCTTCAAATGCAGATGCAAAGGAAGGGGACTCTGAGAAGTCACCCTTGGTTCTGAAACTGCCTGTTGCATCTCTGTATCCTCTTTTAAACTGCAGGGGTTTTAAAACAAATTTAGCACTGAACCACTTTACCCCGGTTGTAATGCTTCTGGGAGGAAAGACAGACTTAGCAGATGTGCCAGTGAGAGGCATACCTTTAGCTGAAGAATTCAAGGCCCTGTGTTATAACTATGTGTCTCATCCATACATATTCTGGGTGTTGTGAGCTTCTCCCCACCAGGTTTTAGATGTATTAAAAAAGTCTGAAAAAAACTGATAGTATCGTTTAGGCTGGAAAAGACCCTTCAGATCATTGAGTCCAACTGTTAACCCAACACTGCCCAGACCATTAAGAAACCATGTCCCTCAGTGGCACATCTATTCATCTTTTAGACACCTCCATGGACAGTGACTCAGCCACTTTCCTAGGCAGCCTGTTGGCCTAATGGCTTGATAACCTTCTGGGTAAAGAAATTTTTCCTAATATCCATTTGTCCTGGGTTCAGCAGTAGCAGTCATGTTTCTCCTCCTTGGTAGCTGGTGCAGTGCAGTGTTTTGACTTTCGGCTCGGGAACAGAGCTGATAGAGATGTTTTGGTTTGGCCAAGGACTTTGTGAGCCTCATGCTCTGCCAGGGAGGAGGGGAAGCTGGGAGGAAGCAGAGACAGGACACCTGACCCAAACTGACCAAAGAGGTATTCCATACCACAGCACGTCATGCCCAGGATGTAACTGGGAGTTAGCCGGAAGGGCTGGGAGACTGCAGGGTTGGAGGAGGTATCGGTCGGAGCTTGGTCGGGCTTGGGGGGGGCGAGTGATCGGTCGGCTGGTGCTGAGGTGTTGTATTCTCTTCCCTTATTTCCTTTATCATTATTATCACTGGTGGTAGCAGTAGTGATTTGTGTTATACCTTAGTTACTAAACTGTTCTTATCTCAACCCGTGGGAGTTGCATTCTTTTCGATTCTCCTCTCCGTCCCTCCGGGAGCAGGGGGAGGGCAAGAAAGGGGGGGAAGTGAGCGAGCGAATTACCTGACTGGGTTTAAACCACGACACCATTCTAAAATGGTATTGGGTTATTTCTTTATCTCTCCAAAAGACCTTGTACATAGGTTAATCTTTCAGAGTTTACATCTCTTCAAATGATATTTTATTGTATAGTGTCAAAATGGAATTATGTGATCACAGATATGCTTTTCATTTTAAAAACTAAATGAAAGGTTGTACTTCAGTAGCCTGTAATTCTGAAAACAATACATGTCAGTAGTAGAAAGATAATAGTTTTTAGTGAGAAGAATTAGGCTAACCTGATTAAACCTAACTTTATTGGTTTGGGAAAATGACATGAATAGTATAAACCTTCTCAGAAAATAACAGTCATTAACCAAACACTTTTTGTTGATGGCTGTCTAATCTCTAGTTCACAGAAGCAAGTAAAAAAAGTGGTAAATATTATTTTTTTTTAAGATCTCCATCTGAAAATATATTTTAGAAAATACCTGGAAATGTAATTATCTGAATTCTGGCAATTATTACACTAACACTGATACTTCCCTTGCAGTTTAGATAAATATTTGCCACTTCATAATGCTTCTGTCTGAGAATGGTATTGCACTGTAACAATGATGGACGGTAACTATCTCTTTATCTATCCATTGGGAAATATAGACTTACCAAATTGTAGTCCTGGGATAGGGAAAGGAAGAAAAATGAAAACTCAACAACTTTCACAAATATCAAAATCGAAATTACAAATTGTAAAGCCAGGTTTTTTTACAACTCTATATTGGCATGGGACAAATGAAAAATGTATGAACAAACTGAAAACACATATAGTTTAAGAGTATCTGTTTTTGTAATGGATCTGATCAATCTGTCAGTCAAAATTTCCCCTTACAGAAAGCATGCTGAGCACAACAAGCTGTGGGACGTGCCATAGCAGTATGAGAGCTTCATGTTCATAGCATCACTGTAATGATAAAACTTTGAGTACAAAACTGAAACCAAATAAACTTTCCCACAAGCCTTACCCAAAAACTGTTCAAGGCATTACAAGAGATCATCAACACCAGCAAGTACAGGAGGCAAGACAGTGCTGCTGTCATGTGTATTGCTCAGAAGTAGATGAAATGGGAACAAAAAGTTGGAAAAATTCTAAACAGCCTATATGTCACACTGATATGCTGAATTGTTTATATATAATAAAACAAAAGCCTTGGGTACTTTGCATGGCGAGCTGTAGTCCCAAAATTCTTGTATGAGAATTGGAAATGGTTTTAATTAGTACTTTTTTTTTTAATTAAAGTTAACAATTAAGCAAAGTGAGGGGTTTTTAATATTTTCAGTGTAAACTTCTTAATCATGATGTATGATGACTAATAGAAGTTGCAGCAGTACGTATTAGAAAGATGTAGAGAAACATGGAGTTTCAATACAATATGTAATGCCTAGAGTTTTTTCTTTCTCCTAACAGAGCTCTATAACTTTGCACTGAGCTTAATTTTTATTGTATAAATTAATAATAGCTGTACAGAAACAAATAAATTTTGCTTCATCTTTGAATCCACAGGTTCTTGGTAAGTATCACTACAAAGGGTACGTGAAGCTTTGGAGTTATGGACCACTCTGACTCAACTGAAAAAAAATATTCTTTTAGTTTCCTCTCCTAAAAGCATCTTTTGGTCTTATACTTGACTGTTCTTTTTCTAATTAATGTCAGGCAATCTCCTTAAGTCCATTGTTTTAATGTGTAAATTATTCTTCAAAGGTTTCTTTTCCACTTATGCAGGGTTTAAACAAAAATTCCTGCTATGCATAATGAACCTTTATAATCTGCTGTCAGCTTAATTGAAAAATGGTCAATTTTAATGTTCAGTGTGCTTTAGGGAAAGTTGTTCTGAAGGATAACTCCTGAGAAGAATATGTTTTAGTCCTCTGTCATCTTCTGATTTATCATGACAATTTAAGTCTTGGATTAATTGTATTGACTTAAAAATAGAAAAAATATTTCCACTATCTACTGGAGTCTGTCTGGAGCTTTAGGGTTACCATTGTAAAAATAGCAGAAAGATTAGTAGGAGGTCTCTATGTACGCAATAAACAGTATTTCATAGAAGTCAAACAATTTTAACTTACCACCATCTGGGTCTAGCTTCCCACTGCTGTTATTGGAAATTCTAGGTTCTGCTCAAAAATTCAGAAGACAAATTTGCTGCTTCTAAAGAGGTGAGCAAGAGGAAGAAACCTAACACTTTTTGCTGAGCTTGAAATCCATGCTCCTAGAAATGCCAACAAAAGCCTTCTTTGAAAGGCAAAGAGCCAAGTAAGGGAAATACATTGCCTATTTTGACTCCTTAGAGTTATGTAGGTGCATGAAGTAGTCAGTGGAGTAAATTGGCAAAAGCAGCTCTTAAATTTGAAGCCTGAACTTGAGCAGTGTGAATGCGACCTCTGTGTTGGACAGGCAACAGACAGTACTATTGAATACTGGGAAGAGCCAGGCATGCATGGCTTAAGGTATATGTGCAAGTCAAGGAGCCACGGCACATCACTATATATACAGGTAGCCCTATGATAACCCAAAACAGAAGGACTTCTGCCACCGAACTGCCACAAAATTGTCCACCTGCAGCCAAGAACAAACAATTTACTAGAGCACTAAATCAAAATGTTACTGTATCACAACTGACAAGTGTCATCTTTAGCAAAGCTATAACAGCTCTCCGAAGTCTTCAGCCATAATACATGACTCCATTTGGAGATGCGCACAGAAACCATTTGGAGAAGTGCACAGAAACCATTTGGAGATGCTCACAGAAACTAAGTCTTGCCTACCTTATTCAGATTCAGCCATCATTTTGAACGGAAAAAACAGTTTATATTTGTATATAACATACATATACTTAAGTTTGGACTTAAAGATTAATTTAACTCCACCATCTAAAACCAGAAAATCTAAATATACTCACCTAGAGACTTAAGAGAGGTGTAAAATAAAGTGAAAGAAAAAGAGAAAGAAACTCCAGGTGTTGATGTAAACATACTAGAAACATGTTTCTTAACACGTCTATGTATAATCACTTTTCTCAAAGAATTGGTTCAGGATAAAACTATTTTTTACTTTGCGTATAAAAGAAAGCAAGACTAATGGATTTATTCTTTCCCATTACAGCTTTAACTACAACGTCTGTGTGTCTGAATTGGTTTTTTCCTGTTTTTATGTCCCCTTGTACCTGCTTTGATGAATGCATTTGGTACCGTTAAAATCATCGTGAACCTGTTTGCAGACACGTGCTGGCTGGTTATACTAAGTTCTCCCTCTTCAGGTTTTTTACTTTGTAAGCTCTTTAAAGAAGAATGATGAGCTATTGTGAATTGAAACATCCACTCTGAACTGGCTATTAAGTACAAACATGATACAAATAACAACACCATAATATTAATCATGTCATTACCATTAAGAAAGGACCAAACAAAACAATGTGTAATGTTTTTTCTTTGTAGCAAAGTTAGTTTAAAAGGAAGAAGTGATATTTTTCAGGGAAAAAGACCCTACAAAGGGAGATTTTTTTCAGCTGTGCTGAGGATTTTTATGTGAATACATTTGTTTCTGCTGTTAAAACTCAAGTCTGTCTTTAGACAGATTGTGCAAGAGCACCTACAATCATGTTAAAAGGCCAATGATCCAAATACTAGTTAATTTTTCAGTCACATTTTACCTGCACAATATGTAGATAACATAATAACTGTAGTTTCCCCCTAAAGCACCCTAAAACAGAAACCCTATCAAAACCAATCTTTCAAAAACATGTCACAACTTAATCTTTGTACAAAATTTTCTTTGTTTTATCAAAGGATCATTTAAGAGGCATAAACTGATACTGTGAGCCCCAGATCTGAAATTAAGGCTGTTGATAAGACCCCCTGTGAGTATTGTAAATGACTTCCCAATAGCTTTGCATAATAGCTCTGTTACCAGTGGGGTCTCAGGTGCTAGAATAAAACTTACTGTTCCTTTTGCTTTGCTCAGTAATGAAACATGAAATAAATTTTCTTGATACTGTATTCTTTAGTTTTCTAAGGTCACCCACTGGGTTTGCCTAAAGTGTTCATCCCATAGAACTTGTCTCTGTAATGTAGCACTCTTGGCTACTGCAGTAGCTTTAATATCTAAGACAGAAACAAATGAGATGGCAAGAAAATTTCAGAGGAAAGGAAAAAGTGTTTCTCTGGCACATACTGGAGGAAAATAACAGAACATGAGGACAATAGTGGAAAAGAATGTGAGATTATTACTTTTTGATAGGAGATGTACAAATAAATGCTAATCAACAGCTCAAGCCACTAATGCCTGGAATACTGGTGGCTACTTGATGTTGCTTCATTGCTGATAACCTCTCCATAAATTTTTGTGTCCCAGTTTGTTGCCCAGCCTGTACACTGCATGGTCTTACAATAGGTGTTTCACTGAGAAAATTCAAAAGAAATGAAGGAACTGGAGAGAGAGAACTGTTCCTTATGCTGCAAATGAAAACCAAAATCTACTGACCAAAATTTTCATGAACTTATATTAATTTAAATTTCTCTATTTTCCAGTTTACTCTCAAAAAAATGTCTTGAATTAACTTGGTTTAACCTGATGTTAATAGAGAGCACAATGCTATCTGTAATGCTTCCATTATACATATTGTGACTTTTTCCATTATATTGTTTGGAAAATATATTCAAAGGCTGTTTTTAAAAAAAATTATTCCACTGAAATTAAAAAAGAATATTTTTTACCATTCTAGACAAACAATTGTAATTAATAAAAAGCCTATGGTCTTAAAATTGTTTACTTATACACAGAATTTCAAACTGGATTAGTTAAAAATTAATACCCTGACTGATTAAAGGTTTGTTTTTTTTCATTAATGTAACTGAGTAGAAAGAAAAAAACATATCCCAAGTATCACTTGTCCATCCCTGTCAGTTTTCAAGCCCAGGCTGGACAGAGGCTTGGGTGACATGGTTTAGTGTGAGGTGTCCCTGCCCATGGCAGGGGGGTTGGAACTAGATGATCTTAAGGTCCTTTCCAACCCTAACTATTCTATGATTCTACAATGAAAACATTTTTTTTTTTTTTTTTGTGGTTTCATAAATACTTGTAACATATACCAAAAAAAAATTTGATTTGTCCTGGAGAGGAAAAGAATGGGATGATTTCACAAAGGTCCATGTAAGCATAGCTAGTTTGATGAAGGAACGTATACCTATTTAAAGCAGAAACAATTCAGAAGTAATTTAAGGTCAAGGTGTTTGTTGTGTTTTTTTTTTCCTTAGGATTTATTTATGTTCCTGAATCTTCTTAAACAGTCTCAACCATAAAATCTCATTAAATATGGTATAACACAAAAGGAATTGTAACAATCTAGGTTTTGTCATGCTTTGGGCATTTTGTCTGGGGTTTGGGATTTTTTGGGGGTATGTTTTTTTTCTTTCCAATTTCTCCTAATTACATTTTCTAGTATATTTCCTCAGTCACCTGTTTAGCTTTTCTGTCCCTCATATATATTCTAGAAGCAAAGAGCCAATTTATTGCTGCTGTGAAGGTAGGAATCAGGTTTATTATGACAGTACCTTCTAGTAGGTTAATGTTAGCAGTACTTTATCAGCACACTTTTCCCATTTCATAAATTCAAAAGAATAATTGTGTCTCCCCATCACATGTTCAAAAAAGTTATAAAGAGAGGAACTTTGAAAGAAACCCACAACAAAGATAAAATTGTAGAAAAAGAAGGAAAAATACCAAAATGGTGAAATGGAGGCATGAATTAGCATAATAAAAGGCTTTCTTATATTTGATATGACATTTGTTGGCTTCCAAGCACTGGGGATATAGTTACTACATTTATCTTCTATCATCCATCTTTATATATTTCTAGTCTGATTTTTGTAAGTAGTCATAATTTTTTTATGTGTCAAGTGTCAGTACATTAGCACATTTTTACACTAGAGATCTAGAAAGAGAAGTGAGGAAGTAATGATAAAAGCAAAACTGCATGACAACTCTTTTTATCTTTGTGGTCCTGTTGATATGTATTACAGAAGAAGTTCTAAGAAACTTGACACTTTTAGGGATGCTGACAGTGGAAACAGGCGTTGATCCTCTCTTGATACCAAATATCTTCACAAAATATAATTAAAATACTAATAAATATCTTGTCCTAGCATTTTCCAGCTTAGATCTCATGTATAATGAAAAGATGAAACATCAAGAGCACGGGTGATATTGAAAATAAATTTGCAGATTACTTCTATTTCGTAATACCGAGAAAATCAGACCACAACAATTTTCAGTAATTTGATAGATATTACAGCAGCTGTATGCATGTTGCTGAAGGCTGGGCTGTGGTGCTGCTTTCATTATAAAGCGCATTTTTCAATCATTTAATAACTCAGACATCATAAAACTTTAAGATGCAGTTTCATGTGTTTTTTTTCACATGATGAGTTCAGAAATACTCAAAGTTAATGAAGCTAGGCAAGTATTTGCTCTTTTGCAACTCAGAAATAGATTTTAAGCTAAATGAATTTTGAAAAAGTGCTTTGTGTTCATTTTTCTTGTTGGCTTTGGTCAAATCTTTCTTCTACCTTCTACCCTACCACACTGGCTAAGGACTTCTGTGATCATTTAAGAATTTAACATAAGAAGTTTTTCATATGAACATAAAGATAGTCTAAGTAGTATTCCAAACTGCAATAAATCAAATCAAAGAGAGAGAATAAAAAAATCTTTATTTAAATCATACAGCAAATGGCCACCCTACATTAATAAAGCAAAGGGTGTTATCAGGTTATCATATTCAGATAACGATTAAAAATACAGATGTGCAATACTCTAAGAAAAAATAATTTATAAGAGGTCTGAAGCACTGCTTGATCTTCATTACTCATATGAAGATCAGCTTGGTTGTGAAATAACTGTGTTCATTTTCCTAATGACATGAGATGTAAGAGGTTGCAGTTTTGCATGTCTGCAGAAGGAATGGACTCTTTGTTGCACTCTGCATTGAAGCTTTGCTTGCAAGTTGTATCACACCTGTGTGCTAATTTATGCATTACCTTCTTACTAGTTTTGATAATCTGATACTTTAGTTTATTCTTTAATAGATGTACCTGCATTTTCACTTAGCACATTTCTTCATTATGTCTAGTTAGAAATAAGAGAAATGCAGAATTTCTTTCCCCAGCAGCGCTAAGGATTTATGCATAATCCTGCAAAGGGATCTTTGTTTCAGCTCACCCACTTGTGTAGGAAGTATAATAAATATTGCATACAGGCAATTCAGGAGAACTGAAATGAAAAAAAGAAAAAAAAAAGTTTTCATTTCCAACTTAAAAAAACATTTTGAATTGTCTATATTCTCTTTTTCTTCTCATGAACTCTCAACTGCTGCTGATTTACTCAAGAGTAACAACCAACATGCACATATATTGCTTCTACGATAATTTCACCTTTTATCTTGATTTGTAAAATTAGCAATTTGACAATCCCACAGACTAGGTAGCTTTTTATCTCCTTCTAGATGATATTTATCTCACATTAGCCAATCAAGATTGCAAACTGGGAATATTGCAATAAAATACAATGCAATTTTCTTATAACATAAAAAATATAAATTTAAGCAGTCTTAATCGCACGTGTGGTAGTAATGACTGCAATTTTATTTTAATGTTCTGTGCAGTAAAAAACGTTTTGTGAAGTACTCAGTGAATTATATATATTATAGAGCATATTCTAGAGTTTTGTGTTTATCTCCAGAAGAGAGAGAAATACAAATGGATAAAATTATTCTGAACAGACAGTAATCTAAAATCATGTCTATCAGTGACAACCACACTGTCTAACCTTGACTAGCAATAAGTAGATATACAGGTGAGCAGACACCTTCTAATTTATGGATTCTTTTGAAATTACCCTTTCAAGGGATGTATTACTAAGACATGTCTAGCACTTTATTTATTTCCTAATATTGGATTAGAAAATATATTCTGTAAAATGTAATGGTATAGAAGCATCCTGAGACTCTTAACTCATAAACAAAGTTCTTTATAAGCAGGTTAGAGGAAACACTCAGCATCCCTGGAGTGAAGGGTGGACTTTGATTGACACAGATGATCTACCATGCACTTCCATTTTAAAAGATTCTGTAGTCTGAAAGAGAGGAGGGAAAACCTCTGGAGAAAGCTCTTCTCCAAATCACATCCAAAACTCAAGGATCTGATAATGACAGTGTACCTTCAGGAGCAGACCCATTTCAAAGCCAGAGGAAAAATTATACATCTAACAGTTCTAAACTCAGAGACATATTTTGGTTTACCATATAGATTAAAAGTGCAATTTATTAGTGTTAGTACATACAAAAGACGAACTGCAAAGGCATTTTGAAGCTGAAAGAAAACTAACTAGAAGGGAAGAAAGATCAGAAGGAGACTGATTGAAAGCATAGTGGTATTAGCAGAAAATATGTTTCCCTCTTCAGTGTTATGATGGCATAACTGTTTTAACTTGCTTATTCACCATTTGTTAAGTAGTACTGTATATTGCAATGCGGCTATGTGTACATTAGAAAGCAGTGAAAATATGTAAACCAAAGAAATCAACACAGAGGACCCCACACCACACACAGCTGCAGGATTCATGCTGATGGTCCCAGAAGACCAGTGCTGAGAACATATGCAGACCAGTAAGGGCACTCCAAGACACCATTTTGCAGTTCAGCTTCATATGATCTGCAATTGTCACAACTGGCATACCTTGGGTCTGGCAGACACTGGAAGGGATAAAATGTTCTTCCTTAGGAAGCTGTACTGAGCATGTACCCCTGGAGGAACTTTGGGCTGGCAGAAAGACATTTTGGAGCCATCATGCAACTGCTAAAAAACTTTTGGGGAGAACAGGAGACTTTCCTAATTCAAGAAAAATATCTGCAAACAAGCCTGTGCAATTCTACCATATTAAACGGACAGATGCAGGTGCCAAAGAGGGCTTCCCAGGAGGTCTTGGAATGAATGCAAAAGATTGAGATCTATGTATGATCTATTTATATGACTGTGAGATGTTATTGTATGTCTACAAATGGCCTCGGTATGGACTACGAAATCATAAGTATACTTGCTACATGAAGAAGAACAAGTGAAAAAAACTGATGCCATAATACAAAGAGAATAAAACAATTACCTGAATAAATGAATGAAGGGGCAAAGACTACAAGGACACTAATGAATAAGAGGCAACTTTTGCGTAGATTTAAGGCAAGAAAACGATAACCAAAAGGTAAAAACAAGGCAAGCCTGTTTAAACATTCTCTGTTTCCCTGAGAAAATATAAAAAATCCAAATGGAATTTGTTAGAAGAAAAGTTATCCAGATGATTTATAGAGACTGACATAATAGAATTGTGATTACTTATGTAAAAGTGAGCTGCACTACTCAAACAAGACTATATTGTAGTTTCTATAAAACAAATTTACAGTACCATAGGAAAGTAACCCAGACAGACCCTTTTACGTCTCTTCTTTTTTTCTTATGCAGCATCTGAAGCAACAGATAAAAACTTGAACTTTTCTTTGAAGGCTTTTAATTGCAGAATCTGTTGACCATGATTCAAAGAATAGAGTTAGTATCGTAATCCGCCAGGCATAATGGTCATTATGCAATTCCTAATGAATTCTTGTGCTTAGCTTTCTTTATTTTATAAAGTTTCCTTTTCAACAAGGGTCAACTGACATTTAAAAAATAACAGCTTATGTATTAGCTTACTCTTATGATTTGCAGCAAGCTGGAAATGGATTCTTGAAAACGTGTAAAAACCTTGTAATTAATGTGAAGTTTCTCTCAGCACTTTTGTTGTCACTAGATGTAATTATCATAAGGTGAGCTGGTAATGCATCCTTGCACTGATGTATAATTTCTTGGGATATTTCAGTTTGCTTGATTTAATATTTATTAAAGATAGGGAAGTAAAAATATTTTAGTTATAGTTCCTCATTAGCATGATGCATTTATTATGTGTAATTTGTACATTTGTTACATTATCCAGAATATATCCCTATGTTTGTGACATATTAGCTAGTAGATGGAAACAGCAAACACCTTGTTGCTTTGTCACTTTGAACAGGCTATTTGACTTTTTTTTGTATGTGACTTCATCACCAATTCTTTATTTGGCTGTCACAGCTTAAACACAGCTGATAACTAAGTACCACACAGCCACTCAGTCAACCCCACTTCACCCCACCTCAGGAAGGATGGGGAGGAGAATCAAAAGAATGTAAAACCCACAGGTTGAGATAAGAACAATTTAACAACTAAAAGTACAATATAGTGATATCAGAAAGATACCAATTAATAACAGTAAGGATAATAATAGGAAACAAACAAACAAACAAATAAACAAAAACCGTAATTAAAGCCCAGAAATCCCAAGTGCTGCACAATACAATTGTTCACCACTCCCCAGTTTATATACTAGGCATGACGTGCTGTGGTATGGAATACGCCTTTGGCTAGCTTGGGTCAGGTGTCCTGTCTGTGCTTCCTCCCAGCTTCTCATGCCCCTCCTCACCGGCAGAGCATGGGACTGAAAAGTCCTTGATTGGAGTAAGCATTACTTAACAACAACTAAAAACATCAGTGTGTTATCAGCATTGTTCTCAGACTAAAGCTGAAACACAGCACTGCATCAGCTGCTAGGAAGAAAAACAACAATTACAGCTGAAACAAGGATATTCATATGTGTGGATCTTTTTTTTTCAGTTAAAGGCAGAAAACTCCCAAGAACAGACAATTGTACATACTAGCTTATTTAAATAAAACTAGATTATTTCAAAAAATATAAAATCCTGTATTAAAAAAAGACAGAGATTGTCAGCTGTCTTCTTTTTTGGGGGGTGACATGTCTTACTAAAAAGATATTATTTTAAAAATATTATGATAAGGTACATCATAGAGACAGAGTTAATCCAGCCTTGTAACTAATGTGGACAGTTTCTGTGTCTTTCTTTTGGTGTTCCTGTTATCTAAGATTTCAAAGTAATTGTAAAGAGAGGCTGTGAAAATTCTTTCTAGCTATGGCCTCCATCTGCCTGCAGTATCTAGGATGAAACTCCGAAATCAGAATACACTTCTTTTGTAAACTGCCTATGTTTACTTCATGACAGTGCATAAGAGATAGGCTTTAAAGCTTCGTAACTTACACAGTAATTTTAATTAATGTTGCTATCCTGTAGTCAGGATAGTCATACAGCATTAATAATGAGACTACATTTATTATTCCTTTTTTTAAATATCACTGTCATGCTGATAGCATCTATCTTTTACCAAATGCACATGGCAAGAATTTGCACCCTGTCCCAAAAGACAAGTTGTCAGCAGTTGAGTTCCTACCAACGTTACTCAAGTTTAACAGCATATTTACTTATATTTACAGTATTGTCAAAGGATGCCTCATGGCAAGGACGGAGATGATAATGAAAACCCACAGCAGGTGAGGAGCCTGCTTGGCAAATAAAAAATTGAAGATTCATGGATTCATTCTTTTCCTGATATTGTTTTTCCTCTGCTTTGGGAGTGGACAGTTTCCCTCTCACTCAAAACGACCTGTTCTCTGCCCCTTTCCTCTGGTCTTTCTCTAATGCCCACAATTTCCCAACGGCTATGCAAGCAGCCCAGGAGCCACACACAGCATCAGCATTGCCCATTGTCACCTCCACTGGGTGGCAGGAACTGGGAAACAGCAGCCAGTATGGCAGGAAGGGGAGGTCAGCCCCTCAGCCTGGCTGCAGCACCTAAAATTCTCACCAACTAGGGGTTTTGCCCCAGAGCTGATATTCCTCTCAAGAAGTTATCAATAATGAAATCATATGAAGATGACCATCAGCTGACAGCAGTGTGGAGCAGCCTGTGGGACATCCACCCTTGCAATGCTTGGGGATACAGTGGCTTTCTTACCAGCACTTGTATTGTCGGAGTCTGGGGAGAAGCAGGGGTGCATGCCAGGCTGGAGAGAACATGTAATCCTTGAAAGCAGAATAAATGGTGTAACCTGCCCTCCCCAGAGAAGGGATGGGGGCCTGTGACCCATACCTGCCGTGGGGCTGTGTGTGTGTGTGTAGGAAATGCACAACTTTGAGTGTGTCTGTAGGATTAAAGCCTGGGGAGATTCATCTAGAAGAGTACTTAGAAAATTGTGTTTACTAACATTTTGTAAGAGTCCTGTGGTGTGGTTTATCTGTTTCATTGCAGATATTCGTCTTGAAAATATTGTTCACTGATTGCTTGTTAATTATGTGCTATTCATAACTCAAGAAATCAGGTTTTGATGTTAAATGGCTTTAAAGCATGTAAACAGAATAGTTTTTTCCTTGAGATTCATGGCATCTTTGTGAATAACTTGTTATTTCTGTGACTCCCTTTTTCTTCACAAAATCTTGATTGTTTTATTGAAGTTGTGCTAAAAGTCTTTTTGGCTTTCTCTCTTTAAAAAATATATGAGTCAAAGGTGCCATCAAAGGTGCCTTTTGTGCAGCTTGCAAATACAAGTCCCTTCTTGAGAAAAGCATACACAGATACACAAGTGGACCTCCATTTCCGTATCTTCTAGAGGCAGCTAAGATATCCTGTCTAGGAATACAGAAGCTGGATGTTCTATCAGACATCCTGTTCCTCCATATGTTGTCTTCCTACTTTCAAATCACAGCCCCTGAGCTGACAGAAAAGAGAGAAACATGGAGAAAGTATATGAGCATAAATTTGGTAATTACTTTTAGCAATTCTTGAGTAGCACACTCTTGCATGACCTGGTCACGCAATCACAGACATATCTTCTTATCAGTGACCTTCTTAAACAGAATTAAAAGAAATTAATTTCTTCTTGTGGGTGAGACCAGTACATGGCCACATCAGCAACTTTATATACAATGATAAAAAGTCTGCAGGCAAACTTTGCTATGTAGTCCTGAAAAAAAAAGTATGTTCACACTTGCTCCAAATACACACCTAACATCTAAAAAGAAATTCTCCTTAACTTCAGCCCTGTGAAAATTTCTCTCTAGTCATCTTTCCTGTTGTACTCTTAGGCTAACGTTCCTTCTGTGGCAGTCATTTTCACTTAAAGCACAGTAAAGCACTATTATCATGTGTATGCATAGACCACAGTTCTCAGATTCTCAGACCTTGACAAAAACATTTTCTTACTAAAAGAAGACTCTAGATTATTATTCAGAGAGGTTCACGCCTTTGAAGAATTTCAGCTGCCAGACCATGGCAGTTCTAGGAAATCATGCATAGCTTTAAATATTGAGTTATTTCTTTTATTTATCCATTTTTATTATGAATCATATGTGTTGAAATTCCTGCGGGGAAAAAAATGTAGGAAATTTCAGCCCCATTAACTGTTGTCCTCCACAAGGTTAAAAATATCTGAAGTGGGGTTTTAATGGCAAACTTTGCCAACACTGCTATATCAGTTAAGAAAAACCTGCATAATATACACGCATAGCCCATAATCCTTGTGCTTTTCCTGGGATAATTTCTCTGGATTTCTGGGAACAGTCTACATTAGCAAAAACATAGTTGTGCTAATGGGATCTCCAACTGATAATATTACATGACACTTTATCTCCAATGATGTATTAACTGGAGACTGTAACCTGAGCATAATGAACACAAAAGTATAACTCCTCTGCCATGTTGTAATCTATAGAACAGAGTCATTTCTCTGCAAGGGTTGAATAGTTCATGAAATTCATCTCTGTGCAGTGGTTAGACATGCATTTCATTTACCTTTCTCTCAAATTTGCCTTTGTTCACTGCTTGTTTGGTTTTTAATACCAAGCACAGTTATTTAATCCACTCAAATATTTCCTTCCTAGTAATACTATGGGCAATTACACCTTCTAGGAAGACCGCAATGTTAGAACAATGTTATCACTAGAACACAAAACAGTCTAAGAGACTCATCAATTGAGATGAGTTCAGAAAGGTTTTACATGCAGTGTAGTTCTTTAATTTTCATGTCAAAGAATTTTGCCAGTGTCTAAGATCTGAGATATTCCAGACACCTCACCATGAGCAAATAATTACCTATGACTAGCAATAGTATAATTCTTGGCATGCAGATGCACTTCTTGAAGGAAAGCGATTCATTACCAAAATACTTTAGTACTTTTTAGCTTCACCCCAAGGGTCTACTCCTGCTTAGGACACCTTAGAAAAAAATGTTTCCTAACAGGGAAATAAGGAATGTCTGATCCTTTCTAGTTTCTAGAGGGTTTAAATGTTAGTTTAGCAGCTTTGAGTATATTGGGCTTCCCTCTTCTCTGTTGCATTTCTCAGGCCATTCTGGCTTGATAGAATAATAGATGATAATAAGATATCATAACAATATCTTTCCTGGGATTTTATGTTTGATTTTTTTTTTTAATGTTGAATTACAGAAACTTCTTATGTTCTTACTTATGAAACTACAGCAGTTACCTTTATACATTATTTTTAAAGTGGAAGCTTTACAATAGAAGGCTGTGCAGGCATATCATAGATTGCAACATAGACAGACTACTGCAAGGTATGCACTACTGTGTGTGTCAAATATATGAGAAAGGAAACAATGGCAATCAGATAGGTTGAAGCATGTCTGGGTGACAGACAATGAAGTTTTGCTCTGGATTTTCCATGATATGTTTTTATTTCTAGAGGCTGTGATCTAGCCTGAAGGATTGACATGTGATTATAATTACAACCCATGAGAAACGGTTTCCAGCTGGCAATCTAGGTTGCTTTGTGTTTGTTATTTTGTATCTTTAATTTTCAGGGGTTGTGTGTTTCCAGTCACTGTTACACTTAGCATAAATTACATAGGTGGAAGAGAGACATGCTGTCAGTGCTCCGTGAAGAGTAATTTGCCTGGTATGGGCTCACAATGTGTTATTTCACAATGATATAATTAATCAAATGCCTTTTGGCAAGTTAGTGTCAGCTGCAGAGCAAAAGACTTCTGTCACATCATGACTTGCTAGTCTTCATTAGCTGTATAGCAACCTTTAAAATTGCAGGGGCAGACTGACATTACTTAAACAACATAGCTTCTACCCCTGTGTGCACCTACTCAGCTGAGAAGACCTACCAATTTTTAGAAAAAAGTAGTTTGCAGTATTAGCAAAAAATTCATAATCTGGTCCAGTAACTCTAAGGCTTTTGTTCTGAAATGTATGGTTGCTCATAAAATGCAAATTTTGATTCTCTTGTTTCAGAATAAATAAGTGCTTCTTAATATAAAGCAGTAAATTCCTGACAGATGTAATTATGAGAAATATACCTTTTATTTACAAGAAAAAATGTTTTCATGCATCACCCACAATTTAAGTTACTTCACAGTGTATGATAATATTTACAGAAGTCTTAATTCAGATCAGTACACAACAGATTATATTTGACCTGGTGTACATTCCTCCACAGAAAACCAGTGAGGGGTATTGACAGCAGATACTTAGCTGTTAAAATCACTCAACACCAGATCATTAATTCCCCTGAATTGAAGGCAACAAAATCATAAGTACAAACAGATTCTGTATTTAAGGCAGCCAACACATCTAACAGAGATGAACAGAAGAAAAACATATCAGAAAAATTACTGTCTCTGCATCCTTCTAGTTGGGCAAACAGAAGTGGCAATCAAATGACAGCTCTGAAGGTCACAGTTTAATCTTTGCTCTCTTTGATTTTGGATGCTTTCATTTCCTCATGCACAAATAAAAGCACCTTGAGGGGATCCAATAGCCACATTGAGGGCTTTTTATGAGAAGAAGCGTTCAAGATTCTAAAAGCATGGTACTCTGAGGAATATTATATTTGATCTCAAGAAAAGAGATGCAGGAGATCAGAAGATATTTTAAAAAAAATTTTATCAGCAATTTTAACTGATTACCAGATAATCACTATAAGAATGTTTCATTCTTGTTTTCCAAGTACATTCTGAAGGACAAAGAAAAAAAAATAAAAAGAGCAGTATACTGTATGAAGAGGACAGTAAGAGAATTAAATCACAGTGAAAAAGTGTGTCTATTATTTCTGTTTTCTAATTCTCCTACATACATCCATGATAGCTCTCATTTTAATGAGCTTCATATTGTCTGTTGGATCATATATGCAAAGTCATCAACCAGATTTTTCTGGTACAGTATAGGGGTCATTTTCTAGAAGTATAAAGAATGGTACACAGCTTACCTGTGGGGTAGGATCAGGGAATGACCAGGACAGAAGGAGGTCTTCAGTACTTTGCTCAAGGAAAGATAGGGTGTAACCTTGAATTCGCTTTTCACACCTACTTCAGTTTCACACTAGTGCTTCATGGATGAATGTATGTGAGAGTGCCTTAGAACTTTCCTCACTGTCTTTGGGTTTGTGATGTTTCAGCTCAATGAAACCAGGACAACTGTGGAAGCTTTGGCTGCATTGAAGCTGACTGGACATTTTTTAGTAGTATCTTCTCATGAATATTTCAGTAAAACAATTCAACTTGCTAATTCTAACAACAATAAGAACAGAAAGATTTACACAAATAAGCTGAAGATAATGTAATTCATAAATACTGTACAAAACCATTTTCTGAAGTACCACTTTCTGCAAATAGAAAAATCCCAGGTCTATCCTGAAAATCTAAACACCAGATGGAAACCAAAAGGAACCCAAATGTAATTCCTCTTTTATACACTTTTATGGCAGTTGCCTAGATCACAGTTTTCAATGCCTGCACTCTCAACACCAACAGTTGGTGAAGAAGTAAACGAAGAATTGTGTGAAAGAAAACATGGGGTTGAGAGAAGAAACAACTAGTATTCCTAAAGCATCACAGTCATCCAGCCAACAGACAGCCCTCCAGAGATCATGACCTTGGTATATTTATTTTCTGCAAGTTTCTATGTTGCAAATTGAGCTAGAACAGAATTAAGTACTAGGGCAAGACAGGTTAGCAAAGGGGCATAGGCTGTGACTAACAGACAATATCTAGAACATTTTCAACCACTCTTTCTCTTCCCATTTCCAAGGAGAGAATGTATTTGAATTTCCATGTTCACTTTACAGTCTGGAGATCATATTAGCACACATTAATGGGCACTTTTGTCTCTTCTTGCAATATTTAACACTTCTCTGAGAGTTGTTTTCTTTTGTATCAGACAACAACAATGACGTGTAACTTATACAAAGTGTATGCAGGGGTCTCTGCCCATGGTAAGGAGGTTGGAACTAGATGATCTTAAGGTCCTTTCCAATCCTAACTATTCTATGATTCTATAAAGGAACTGATGCAGACATTTTCATGACATAACTTCTATGCTCTGTTTTACTAACCGTTTGCCTGTTTCTCATATTTGCTTGTTTCTCTTTTGCTCTGTTTCTGAGGGTGTTTTTTGTTTTGTTTTGTTTTGGGTTTTTCTGTTTGGTTTTGTTTTGGGTTTTTTGGTTTGCTTTGCTTTTCATTTTTTTGTAGTTGTGGTTTTGGGTTTGATTTTTTTTTTTTTTAAACTATTTCTGACAACACATAGTGTCTCACTTTTTTTGTGCCTTTTGTTGGATGGCTAAACCCAGAAAAATATGTTATATAATGTCAGTGTAAATTCCGGAATATATTTAGAAAATAGATTGTTCGCTTTTTTTTTTTTCATTGAGAAAAAGCTACAGGAATAAAGAGAAGGGAATTCCAAAGCATCAGGTGAGGAACTGTGTTCACATTCAAGTTATGCAGCTAAGTGATTTCATATGCAAGAGTTAAAAAATAGAAAACCCCTTACAAAAAATTAATGAACTAATAGAATGAAGGTGCACCACAACATATAAACAAGCTGATGTCATGTAACTAATGATATAAAATTATTTGTATAGTTGTAAGTTCGGTTGTTTTTTTTTTTCTGTGTATAGAGAGCTTGATCTGTGTGCAAAGCAAATAACAAATGGCTTGTAGTATGTGGTTGCATGCAGTAATTTTCAATTTCTAATGTTAGAACTAAAACCTATGGTAATCAAGGGGATTTTATTCCCAATCCTGTGATTCTGCGATCAGGTCTTTTGAAAGTCTTTATTATCTTGCAAATACCTGTCTAATTTTTCTGATTGTGTGGGGTATAAAATAGAGGTAATGAGTATACGCTGATCTCACAGATGTAGTAGATTAATTGATGTGTAGTCAATTTGGAAAGTCTGATGTACTTAGCATTATGTTCACCTTACAATCTGAGGCTGAGACAATCACATTTTTTCCACATGTATCACAAGAAATGATTGCCCACTTTATGGTACATTAGTACAATGTGACACATTACATCATTGCTACATATAGACTAACTTTGTATTTGATCAGTCATGTCAGAACTCTGCTTTGATAGTGAATATCCAACCTGCCACTGTTGGTCAAGTTTATTGTCCTCACAGATGAGATATATATTGTTAGAAGGAATATTAAAAAAAGTCTGTCTTGATAAAGCAGTACAAATGAAGCAAAAATCCCAACACCTCAAGAAATCAAAATTGAAATACTTTTTCAGAATTGTAAATATTTGATGTTCTAAGCACATATAGGAAAAAGAGGACATCAAGAATGCCACAAAAGGAATAAAATATTCAGTAGGTTAGTGATCTAACTTCAATTTTCATCTGATATAATTTAACCATTCTGTTGCAAAGCTGAGAGCTAAAATAAAGCAAAATAAATTATTATATTTAAATATCCTCTGCTGACATTATCTTCAAATTAATACCTTGACACTGCAAAGTAATGAAAGCCTCAAATTCCTTGGTTCTACCATGACCAGAAATTACCCCTAGTCACATCAGTGGCTGCTGGTTCATCAAATGTTTTCAGACAGAGCTCCTGGACTAGCCAAACCTGAGGCTGAGCTTTGCACCAAGGTGAAATTTTCTCCATTAGAATGCCTAATTATTGCCTACATTCTCAAGACAGATTTTTGTGTTTTCATATAAATTTGATTAAAAAATGCAGCTTTGAAGGGCTATATTAGATTAAAGAAAGGATAACTTTGAGAGCTCCTAATTGTTTTAGTCAGCTCTATAGCATTTATAGACTTGGATGTTCTTGCATCTGAAAGAGTGGCAGTAGATGCAAACCAATATTTTTACTAATTTCTAATCTTGGCTTCCTATGGGGCCTTATGGGATGGAAAGGTCTTAGTTTCAGCACTGAAACTAGGAGTGATATGGTTTTCTTGTAAATGTCATTACAAAGCTAGGAGGATTAATGCAGATATTCAAATGATATTATGAACATCACATAAGCTTTGAGTGTTAATATAGATGGGAAGACAGAGAGTCATGGGTGCAGAACAAGCTCCATCTGGTATATTTCAAAAGGAGATTTTCAGTCATATAAGGAATTGCATCCTAATGGTGAAATGGCAGAAAGATATCTCCTCCAAACAAATTAAGGAGAGTGGATGACATATTGGTTATGAAAAGCAACTCTTATGTAAAGTATAGGATGTCATATGAGTAGTAAAAATTTCCAATCTGATCTTCTGTTGCTTAGACATACTATTAGCGTCATAAAATGTAGTTACACTTAGTGTGGTGGAAATACAGGAAAGTTTAATATCTGCAAGAAGGTTCATGCAAGTTTCTCTAGCAAATTTATATCATGCATAATTTCCTGGAGGAGAATAACTAAAAATGTAATTCTTTTCCAATATTCTACCTTATTTTTTGTTCAGTAAGAACCTTATTCTTTTCAATAAGAGATACCATTTAACAATTAGAAAGAAAAATATTTTTTCAGGTAAACACCAAACAAAATGGTTTTCTTCTGCTAAAATTTAATTGAACTAGCTAGCTTTGGACAGTACCTGGTTTTTTTTTCAGTAGCTGTAAACAGTATGTTTAGTTACCATTTCTTATCTTAAGTACAATACTTCTTCAGTGACTTGTGGGATATCAGCACAATGGCTGTTGCAACACTATGTCATATTGACTACGTTTGAGTGAATAATTTAGAAGGAATACAGTATTCCTCAGTTAGTTTCTTGCAGTACTGCAGCATGTAGTCATGTCTGTCTCTCAGATGTATTTTTCATCTGAATATATTTCAATATATGCATACACAACTGAGCATCCTCACTTTGAATTAGTCACTGAAAGCTGACCTGCAGATATTCCTGATGTCTGTAAGAGACCAGGCTTACAACTGCAGTGTGTTCATTACAGGGTCATGGGAGCATTTACCTGCTAGCTAATCCATACATTTGTCTCTTATTTTTCACTAAACCAACACTATAAAGCATAGGTTTCCAATTAAATGTGGAATAACACTTTCCCACTTAATTCTGTTCTGTTTTTTTATTAAGAATTTGATGTGCCAAGTGTTTGTGAAGCACCTAAATGATCAAACTCAAGGACTTTATTATATTCATAGACCTACCCTACCTTTTCATCAGTCAGTCCAAACCCAACAGGTTTTTGATGTTTGTATATTCCATTAAATATGCCCCCAGATTAAAAATGTATAAATTTAGGCACTGAATCAGAAGAACATCTCTGCTTTTTCTTGTGCTCGAATTGGAGCTAAAACTACGGTCACTCAGAAGCACTTGATTCTTCCATCAAGTCTAATACAGCTCCAGAACTATTTTATGCATTAAACAAGTTAAAATGTTGTGGTAAGCCAGGATGACAACTGGACATTGCTTAATAGCTGGAAACTTGGAAGTGAGTATCACAAAAAGAAAGTGATAGAAATATCGATGTTCAGAGTGATACTAGTTCCCTATTCTCACCACCAATTGTTATTTTTTTTAGTTTAAACCATCCTGGTTAAAGACAGGGCCATTTAATGAAAAAGCATTCTTTGTTTGCATACTGTTTTTTATCTTGAATAAAAACTTCACAATAACATCATGCCAGCATTTACTGTTGGTCCGAAATTATTATTCTCATCTCCCTTTGATATTAAAGCAGAATGGATTTGCAGCCATCTATGAGGAAAAAGAATGCTTTCCATGAAGTTCTTTTAATATATGAGTACTCCATTACAAAGGTGAAGCTACCAGAGTTCAAATAAACACTCTGTGAAGAGCTACTGCTTTTTATTTTCTATAGTATGATTCCATAGTGCTTATCAGAAAATTGTCTTGGCTTATAGTATTTTATTACATCTGTAAGTGCTTCTTCCAAGTAGTAAGACACTACAACCCTATTCTTCACAGATATAAAAATACTTACATTACTCAAATACCGAAAAAAAACCCAAACCCACTCCAGTACTAAACATCCATTTCAATAATATCAGCCTCTGATTCCACTAACCTTCAATTTATATTTCCTTCCTAAGTTTAACTTGGTGTTTTACAAAAGCCACAAGCTGCCTTCAAGTACATACATTTTGAATGAAAGTGTGTGATCTGGACACCCCAAGTCCTTGCTGCACTTCCTTCATGAAGCAACAGGATTTTTTTCTGCTAGGTGATCATCTTCTTGAAGTATGAACAAAATGGACCAATTCCTTAAAGGAAAACATACTGATAGGAAAGAAAATAATTTTAAAGAAATAATTTAGTTACCATCTGTAGACTGACACTTTCTCCAGGCTTGCCTAGATAGGAAGTTAGTCTCAATTAACATGAAAAGGAAAACCACCAGTTATACTTGTTTCTAAAATACTTTCCCTCTCAGTGAGCCCAGAAACAGTGAGTCTCCCTTCCTTACTGAAGCAATTGTCTCAAAGCTCAGGATGGATGGGGCTTTGAGCAACCTGATCTAGTGGAGGGTGTCCATGCCCATGTCAGGGGGATTGCAACTAGATTATTTTTTAAATCCCTTCCAACCCAAACCAGTCTCTAATTCTGTGATTCTGTAAAGGTTTCAGTACTCAGTGCCATCCCTCCACATTTCGATCATTGGAAACTCTAATACCTTTTGACAACACCTTCCAATTGAGCAGTATTTAAATGGGAATGTCCATATTTCAAAGCACAGAAAAACAGCAGATTTCAGGGCAGGCTTTGAGTGCCTCTTCAGCACATCACTTGGTCATCTATTTGTTTGAGTTTAGTGAGATATTTTGGAAAGCATGGAGGAAGACAGATCTGCCATCCAGTCAAAATTCAGTGTAAAACCTATTCCCATTAGTTCTAAGTAGCTATTGTTAACCATAGCCTCCTGTCTCATTTTTTTTTAAAGCCTAGGAAGGGCCTTCAAGCCTTATATTACATTAATCACACTAAACAGATACTACAAATAAAAAAAATCTATAGAAAACTTGCATAAATGGCAACTTTTTGCCCTGCATTACATGTTAACACAGAATGTTTTGTTTTCCAGTTTTACCATTCTGTTTTATTTCACTTACTTTTACATTAACTGACTGATATATCGTCTTATATTTATTCAGTAATACTGAGGACTTTTGTTTTGAACCAGACAATCTTTTTTACTTTCACTGAAAATGCTAACGCTTATAATATGCTTTTATGTATAAAATTTCATTTCAATTGCACCACTCTTAGATGTGAAAAGAATTGTGGGATTTGGTGCATACAGGTTCACTAAAAACAAAAATGTTTTCTGTTACCTTCTGTCTCAAATACAAGATGCAAAAAGAACTGGGTGCCTATCTGAAGAAGCAAAATGTGCAATATAATCAGTGCAACTCCTTCACTATAATTAAATGTTATACTTTCACAATCCTTTCAGTTCTAATAAATATTTGCAGCTTTTCTGTTTATTTATACTTACAAATCTAAGTATATACTGGAGAAGTGGACATAATCACTGAAAATATAATTATTAAAAACTAGCATACACTGGATATGGTTTAGGACACTGATATTTATGAAGTCACAAGTTTTTATTAACATAGAAATTCAGTAATTATTAGTGTCACTATTTGCTATTTCTATGTAATTCAATTTAACTTATGGGAATATGAGGGTTTTGATTGCAATTACAAGTGAGAGAGGCTTACTAGCTATTTCTCTGGGTTTACGCTATTGTACGTTTTATTAAAAATCAGTGAGAAGAAATTGCTTTTCTTATATTTCAAATATTTTTTAAAATGCCTTATTAAACTGATAGTACTTTCTTATCAATTTCCTCATCCCACTTAGAGATTTTATTTATACTATATTTCAATATATTATACTGTATTTCTTCTTATTCTTAATTCTTCCTTAAGAAGACTATCCAAAATCACTACTGAGACAACTTGATATTTCATATTCTAACTATAACTATCTTTCAAATGCTTAAGGGGGTGTATTCTTTATTTAAACCTTTTAAAAGTGAACCTAACTTTTGAAGACTGGGTACAAACTCAAGACCGGTCTTCACACATAAAATGTGCTAAGTTTTGAAATTCTAGAAATGCCTGGGGATAACTACGTTATCATGATTCTTTGGTAAGTGTCTGGACTAGGATGCATCACAAAAAGCAGAAGAAAGAGGTAAGCCAAGGTAGCCTGAAACAGTGCTTATGGAAAAAATGTAGTTTTATTTTTTCTTGTACTGATTTTCTCCTGTCACTTTTATCAGATATATCTAAACCATAGCAGTCATGCAACATCTCCTTTACACTTGCATGTCATGCCCTTTAGTCTTTCAGTCCCATGCAGAGATATCAGCTTGCCACACCATTTTGTCAGGAAAGGACTCCTAATGCCCCCCATAAAAATGCTCCAAATTGACATGTAAGCCACAATTTTGGGAAAAAAAAACACCACTCCGAAAAATGATATAAATAAAGGGGACTCTCTTTCTTTCTTCTCTCAACTTCCTATTGTCCTACTGCTTTTCTTTCTTCTCTCAACTTCCTATTGTCCTACTGCCTGTGTACCTTGCATTGCATCAGGAATAATTATAACAAGTTACTACCGTTTATAGTTCTATTGTAACACTGTCAACATATCTATTTGAAACTTGACTTTGATAAACAAATTTTCCAAGGTTCCTTGGAAGCAGTTATGCTTATATTCTATACTAGTAGAAAACATCAGCATGCACAACTTAGACTGGTTCAAAGAAATTCAGACATGCTACTTCCTTTTTTGTAACTGGTAAGTTTAATGTGATAATAAGCCTTGTGACAGAAGAAATAGAAAGAATTTTAAAGTCCTTTGAACATCCTTATCTTCCCTTGATATTTAGAGAGTGCACTTACTCCTGCTCTCTTCCCAGCCTTGACTGGGATCTAGGAGAATCAGCTAACTTGGGTCTGTGACCTCTTTGTCCTGTCCCACAGGAGGATAAAGCTTGGACTTGTCTTCTGAAGCTGGGCCTGCACACTTTGTTTGACAGGACAAACACATTCCCAAGGCACAAACTGTGCTTCAGCCTTTCTTTTTAATCTGGTGAATAATTGTGAGGTTTCTTCCCAGTTTTACTTCTTAATGAGTAAAGATTTTTTTTGTTTTTTTTTGTTTGGTTTTTTTTTTTTTAATGAGAGATACTTCTCAGAATGTTTTGAAAAGGTATAAATCATTTGCTTTTTGAGCAACACTTGTTAGAAAGACAAGCATCTTCATGCCAGTGCAGGAAGAAAAAATCTGAATTCTTACTTTGAGGCTTTTACATGAAGGGCAACAAATGTTCTCTCAATTAATGAGGCATGCTTCATCAATGGCTTTGATATAAGACGGCTTATAAAACTGTCAAAAATAATTCAAAGAGCATTTTTTTGCAACAAGACCATGACCTAAATAGCCCATCATGTGTTAAGTTTACTTACATTCTACACCCCAAAAGAACTAAATATAAATCTAGCATAAAGGGCTCTTGCTGTATAAGACAGCAGACTTGACTCAAAAATAAATTTGTGAAAGGGCAGATATAAAAGATTTTGAGTGTAACCTTATAATGGAGAAATAAAATATTGAGCTGATTCACTGACAAGACACCTACATCTTCATGAAGGTGCTTACTGCCACTTTTATAATTTGGAATGTAAAAAAATGTGTGGCAAAAAACTAAGAATTAAATCATGCTAAAGTTCTAGCTAATTAACTAGGAGACTAACTGAAATAATACAAATCAAAATTATAATCATTTCTTAGTATTATTGTCAGGTTATTTGAAAATTTGGGTAGGTAAATGAGGTCAGAAGATAGATTGTTATGTCAACTCTAGTTTCTGTCCTGACACCCTGAGTTCTTACACAGTCTTAAGCAGTTCTTTGAGGTTCAAATTACAAAAATAATAATACTAACTCTCCTGACAGCCATCAATCAAGTCAGCCAAGTATTCATGCAAGTTGTGCAACTGGTCTATTCCTCCTTCATTAGTTTGTAAACATGAATTAAGAATTAGGATAAGCATTGGTACGCTGCAATAATACAGAGATCAGTCATGTTACCTGAAACATTATACGATCTAATATTCCAGGACATCTTAGAAAATCTTTACTTGTATGTTGGCATATTTATATTTAAAAAAAAAAACAAACAAGAAAGTGAGACAACAATTATAATTTGCAAAGGAATATATTCCTTTTTTATGCCTCCGAATTAGTATTTTTTTTTTTTTAAGTCTCAAAGAGTAGCCTCTTAAGAGTATAAGAAAAATGAATAAATTCAACATTAAATTTATATATCTAAAACAGTGTCAGCCCATTAGATGATTTCTGTTCTTAAAGCAAGATACAGCTTCTAGCAATCAGCAAGTAACACAAAAGAAGCATTAGAAAGCAGTTATTGAAATCTAAAACCATTGCATGCTGTGGATAGTTTAAAAATTGAATAAATAATCATTCATGTTACTTTTGAAAAAAACCTTCACAAACAACCTTAAGGGGGCCTATAGGGATGCTGGGGAGGGACTCTTCATTAGGGACTGTAGTGATAGGACAAGAGGTAACGGGTTAAAACTTAAACGGGGAAGTTTAGATTGGATATAAGAAGGAAATTCTTTCCTGTTAGGGTGGTGAGGGTTGCCCAGGGAGGTTGTGAATGCTCCATCCCTGGCAGTGTTCAAGACCAGGTTGGACGAGGCCTTGGGTGATACGATTTAGCGTAAGGTGATCTTAAGGTCCTTTCCAACCCTAATTATTCTATGATTCTATGATTGTAAGAGTGGATTAGAAAGAATATATTTAAAAATAACTAAAAATCAATTATCTATCAATATATTAAAGTCTCAAATACATGCAAAGACTGAAAAAGGGAAAAAAATGTTTCTGGTCTGTGCTACTGCTACCAATGCCCCTGTCTGTATGCATATATGTGCTTTTCTTGCGGTGAAGATAAATGTGAAAAATAAATATGCAGGTATTATTTCCATCATGCTACATAAAGGAAAAAGCCAAAACTAGATTTTCTCTTCCACATTCAGCATATAAATCTGCAGTTGTGCACTTGTGTCTGTTCACAGGACACATAAAAAGAACTTAATTATATATAGATTTTACGATGAACTTTTATGCAAAGAATTACTTTTGAGAAGGAGATATATATAATAAACTAGACCAAAGCAAAATGAACATTCATGGTGAACCCTTTAAAAATGGTCCTGATTTTAAACATTTCTAATGCTCATCAGCATGGAGAACTGAAATTGAATCTATTTTATCTGTCTTCTTCATGCAGTATATCTCTGTGTGGCTCATATCTTTTCCAAATAGGCATGATGCAAACAAGAGACATATTTTGTTATGTATTCTGAGTCAGTTTTGGCCTTGCTGCTTTTGGACTACAACATATGTTAGACATTGAAAATAATTTAAGAAAAGAATAAAAAACTTAGAAAAGGGATTTACTCATAACTCCTTTAGGTTCTGACTTGTCTTACACAGAGACTTCAAGCCACACTTGCTAAGTAGTGTGAAGTACTTACCTACTGAAATCAATTAAAAACTTTGCCATGAACTTCAGTGAGGCTGGAATTACACTGTTAACTTCAATTACTGAGTCAGGTTAAGTAATGCTGGAAATAGCAAGGCTGACTTCAGAGGTAAGCTAGGTCCATTACCCTAGTTTGGCTCAGTCTTGCACATAAGAGGTGTGTCCTCTGAACCAAAAGTAAACATTTCCAGTGGCAGTTTTAATCTAAGTACTATTTACTTAATATTTCTCCTGAGCATCATTTGCTTCATTCTGTAACTGCAGCTTGTGAATAATAATAAAGAAAATTAATATATTTCTTAATTTTATGACACTACTTGAAGAGTTGTCAGATATGGATAAATGAGAGAGAGAGAAACCCAGAAATTTAGTTTATACTGGCAACCACTGTTAACATTGATTTTTCATAATGGGGGAACTCAAGTTTAAGTATTGGAAACCAGTTCTGATTAAAAAAAACTGTTCTGGAAACCAAACTGTTAGTTTGAGGTTTTAGTTTTGGTATACCCAAATCTTCAAATCTGTTGGAGCCTATATGCAGGTTACTGGTTTTGGGAAAGGGAGCACATATTATAAAAGCCCTCAGTCATTTTGAACATCTTTCTTTTCATTGGATTCCTGGAAATCTAATAGTTCTGAAAGGTCAAGAAAGTACCAAGAACAGCATTTCAAAGTTTATTTTGATATTTCTGTTTCAATTCTGGGGACAACAAAATTTGGAAATATTTGCTTTTAATTTCTTATGATTTTCTGGCTCTGATATAGTCGGGTCCCATGGTTTCTCCCATCCATTTAGTAGCTAAAAGCAAATCAATATTAATATGACGCCCAGGTCTAGCAAAACACTTAAATGTGTGCTTAAATGTAACTGGTCCCATTGAAATTATTATTACCTAAGAAAGGAATATGTTACATGGTTTAAAAGAAATATACATTGTAACTTCAGAAAGTCTCTCTTATAAAATCAGATAATGCTATTAAAAAAAAAAACCAGCTTGATTCTACTTTTTTAATTAATTTTTTTATCCCCACAAAATCAGAAACTGAATGATTTCATACATATTAACTTTCAACAGAGCAATACAGAGTCCATCAGAGGGCAATGTTGTTCATTATTTACCTATTTTTGACAAATTCACAAAACATTTAAGAGAAAGTGATTCATCTTTATTTTTAATGACCCACTTTCCCAGGAAGTTTCAGTTTAAAAAGGTCTCATCTAGGCAGAGAGAGGGAGGGAGATGGCAACAGAGGAAGGAAAAGAAAAAGAATGTTTCCATCTGTCACTTAGAGTTTTCTTCTAACAGCTGCTGATTTGACTAATGATGGTTGTATAATTACCATTTCACACATGTTTGATAAAGTTCTTTGTTTGGACTGCCAGTTGTCTTGATGAAGTACACTCAATGGTGCTATTGAAGAGTTGAAACCTGCTTATTTAAAATCCATGCCTAAAGCAATTTGAAGAGCATGAGCTCACTATATGAAACATTTATGCCCTTGTTGCAAACAGTTTTTGTAGGTTTTTAATTTTCCCTCTGAAAATTCCACTGTTGGAAATCATAAATACACCAATACTATAGAGCTTTTCCTGAGTGCACGAAAGCCTTTTTGCACATACGAGTGTTTGAGAAAGCATAATTCTTAGGCTGACATCCAAATTATTTTACCAGTGTTATTTTTTTTTTTTAAGAGATAATAAGAACTAGTGTACTTCACCACAGCTCTGACTGAAAGCTCATTGAATAGATGTAATTATGCCTTGATCTACCAACAAAGATACTGTGCAGCTCTTGTCAGCTGATGAAGGTTTGCTTCTGAATCCAATATTTTTACATTAAATCATAAATGCAATCTTAGTAATGACCGAGTCATTCCTTCCAAGTCATCTAATAATGTTTCCTCTGTCCCATGAGGAAAAAGTTCCCATATTTCTAACCTGCGAGGAAGTTAACCAGAAGTTACATTTAAATTTTTCACTCACTGTCCCATCAATGAATATTCTTACAAAAAAAACTAGAATACCTTAGAAATATAGTGTTACCGAAGAGCTATCTAACTAGAGTTATTCAGGAAGCATTTTAACAGTATAATAAAAAACTCCAGCATGCTTTCACCTTTCCATGTTCCAACTTACATTAGCTGATTAGAAAAACTGGTTAAAACATTCCCTAGGAAATAAAAGAACACCTTTGTCATGAAAAGGTTCTTCAAAACTAATTTGGTTTGTTGAACTAATACAACAGTAGCAAACTAGAATCAAATTAGAAAATAAAAACCAGCATAAAGTAAAAGTTCATTTAAAAATCTAATTTCTCCCATATCCAAAAAGTAATACAAAGTACAGATATATAAACAAAGGGAACAGTGTTGTTCAGCAGCTCTGAAACACATATCAGTTTGTTTAAGACATATTGTTAGGTGCCTAGTGATTACGGATCTTAATTGAAGTTCAGGTACTGAAAGAACCTGATCAGACAGGTTCTGAACAAGTTGTCTAAAGTCACTAAAACTGCTAAAAAAAAAAAAGATATTATTATTTGACACATACTTTGGAAAATGTCTATTATAGATTGAAAACATTCCTATCAATATTAACATTTATTCAGAAGGGATTTGCAGGTATATTCACATATTCAGAGGTTACCTTTTGCTCATAGTTTTCTGCTCTGTCTAGATTCTCAAGCCACCCTCATCACTAAAATGTAATTGCTTCCCAGTAAAGCTTTAAGCACTCTGACTAGCATCTGTCACATATAGTTCATGATCCCTCTCATCCTCTCCCTAGGGAGTGTATGTAGAGAAATGTCATTTTGTTAGGGTTTGATTTGGGGGAATTTATTTTTCACATATTGCTATATCATTACTTAGGCATGTAGATAGAGTCTGTCAGAGTCATTATCTGTCTCTTAAAATGATGTGCATTTAGTAGTTTACTAGACCAACATGAAATACACTTTATAAAGTATTCTTAACTATTTTTGGGTAGTTGAACTGTCGCTGTTACAAAAGTCAATTGCTCAGCTAATATGCTCCACAATATAAGAAATGGCTGCAAGTCTATAAGAAGGCTGTATGTCTCTTAGCACCTTTGGCATTTTTACAATGCGGAAGAGTGATTATAGTATAATTCCAGTCCTTTGACACTTTGTTCACTGTAGTTCAAGTTGATTAGCTTTTCTGGCTGAGCTACTGGGTTTCCTCCAACTTTTATGATATCACTAGTGATGCCATCTGTCCCAGGTATTTTTCCTCTTAAAGGCTTCATGACTTTCTCTATCTTCTTTTGCATGCATAAAGTAAGTTTTTTTTCTTCATGTCTGTTTTTATGTCATAGGAGATGGTGAAACTTGTCATGTTTGTCTCTATGCATTCTTGTAGAGCTGCTGGTAAAGCTCATCTGCTCTCTGCAGGATGCTATCTCTCCCTCTGTAATTACTCTTTCATCACTGTCTGAGAGGGACATCTGGTGTCAATTATCTGTTTTCTTCTCATCTTGCTACAGCTGTTTCTTTTAAGAGTATTTTAAATCATTTCTATGTTGCACCATATATTTGAATCCTTTGTGATCTTCCATTTTCAAGGTCATGCAGAGCTCGTAGCTGCAAGTTATTATTCTTTCTCTCTTTATTCAATTTCTTTTACCATGAGTGTCCTATATGCATTTGCATTACTCAGCTGATTATGATATAACACCATCTATGTATCCACAGGTACAGCTACAATGAGATTTCTTTTTCAAAGAAACTTCTTGGCCTAATAAAAACTTGCTTTTAACTTGAAAAGCCCAAGCTACATCAGGGCAATCAGATCCTCAGCCTGAGAATGTAAGTACTTGGTACTTGATGTGTTAACTGTCCTTTCTTACAACTCATGTAATAGTATAAAAAAAAAATCATGGCCAAGTATATGTAGAAAAAAGATTTTACAACATATTCCAAACAGACACTTTTTCCCCAATAAGGTATATTTAATTCCATGGTCTGCTTGATGCTTTTTTCTAGTCAGATTGGTTTCAGTAACAATACTCATTGAATGTAAGACCTAACAAGGTTGAAGACTTGAATCAGAGAACTTCAGGTAAAATACTATGACAGCATATAAGGATACTCTAGAAAATTTTCATTCAGGCATCCGTTAGCAGACTCGTACCAGTAGACCAGACGACTGCCCTCTATAACTGGTCATAACATCCTGATCATGTTAAAGTTAGGAAGCTAATGCTATGTTCAATACTGCTGATGTTATGCTATCCAGGTCCAGAACCCTCTTACACAAAGTTGCCAGGAAGGACAGCTAATAAGAGAAAATCACAAAGTGAAAGCATTTTTAAGAATTCATCAACAGCAGAATTTTGGATCTTGAGTAAAAAGCCTATTCACCTGAAATAGATAAGAAGTTTGCAAAGAACAAATAACAGATATTTAACTGTTTTGTTCCAGGCTACATGTGTGTTTGCAGGGCAACCATTACTTCAAGATAAAATGCAATCCAGGCTTCTCCCTTAGACAGCTTATTATGCCCCTTTTGTCTTTTCTATCCAAAAGGAAGAAGCTTACTATTTTTTTTTTTCTCCTAACTTACATATTGCCAAGAACATAGGCTGCTCATATTTCCTGTATTTAGTTGAAGTGCTATATAATTGCATTGCTGAATATGCCAGGGCAAAGATGAAAGCCTTATTTATTTATCTAAGGTAAGGACCATTTGTGGCTTTTTGTGTGCCCCTAGGGGAAATGCTAAATAGCTAAGGATATATGCAGTCTCTGCTGATAAGAAACAATGCTGATGTGACCAGTGACAAACTTGAATCAACATACATATTTTCCCAAATGTTAATGTGACATACAACTTAGTGCAATCCTCTCTATCCATTATACAATAACATGAACTGGTATTTAACAATTATTTTTTGTTTCAGCTTTAACTGGCAGTCACTCTTCCCATATCTTCCAAGTCCCTGAACTTCAGGGCAGTGACTGAAGGAATGAAGTCCCTCCCATTATAGACAAAAAGCAGGTTCAAGATGATCTGAGAAACCTGAACTTCCACAAGTCCATGAGACCTGACAAGGTGCATCCGAGGGTCCCAAGAAAATTGGCAGATGCAGTCATTAAGCTGGTTTGCATCCTATTTGAAGTCAGGCAGTCACGCAAAGTCCCCAGTGACTAGAGAAAAGAGTATCACAACCATTTTTAAAAGGGTAATGAAGAGGACCCCGGGAACTACTGACCAGTCAGTCTGTGCCAAGTAAGATCATGGAGCAGTTCATCCTGGAATTTATGGTGAAGCATACAGAACACAGGGAGCAGGTGATTAGAGAAAGCCAACAGGGATTCTCCAAAGGCAATGTCTGACTAGTACTATAGTGGCCATCTCTGATGGAATGACTGCATTAGTGGACAAGGGAAGAGGTACAGGTGTCATCTACCTAGACCTCTGTAAGACCTTTGATACAGTCTCCCACAAAATTTTTATCTCTAAATGAGAGATGGATTTGATGGATGGACTATCACAAGGACAAGAAAATAATCACATACAAAGAGTTACAGTCAGTGGCTCAATATTCAAATGGAAACCAGTAATAAGGGGTGTCTTTCATGGGTCCACATTAGAGTGAATATTATTTAAAATCTTCATCTATGCCATAGCTAGCAAAATTGAGTGTACCTTTAGCAAGGCTGCAAATGACAACATGCTGAGCTCCTGCACTTGGGTCAGAGCAATCCCCCATATCATAGCACAGACTGGGGAATGAATTGATTGAGAGCAGCCTGGCAGAGAAGGACTTGGCGATACTGGTGGATGTAAAAAGTAGATATGAGCTGACAATGTGCACTCACAGCGCAGAAAGCTGCTAGTATCCTGTGACTCACAAAAAGAAGCATGGTCAGCAAGTCCAGGGAAGAGATTCTTCCTTCTCTACACTGCCCTCATTGGACCCCACATAGCGTACTGCACACACCTCTAAGATCCCCTGTACAAGAAAGATATGGACCTCTTAGAGAAGATCCAGGGGAGGGCTGTGAAAGGGATCAGAGCCCTCTCCTGTGAAATAAGGTTGAGAGAGTTGGTCTTGTCAAGCCTGGAGAAAAGGTGGCTCCAGGGAGACTTTACTGTGGCTTTTCAATACCTAAAGGGGGCTTATAAGAGAGATATAGAAAGGACAAAGAGCAAATTAAAGACGGTAGATTTAGATTGGATATAAGGACGACATTTTTTATGATGAGGGTGATGACACACTGGAGCAAGTTGCCCCATCACTTGTGGATGCCCTATCACTTGTGGATGCCCTGTCACTGGAAGTGTTCAAAGACAGGTTGGCTGGGGCTTTGAGAAACCTTACCAAGTTAAAGATGTCCTTGGCCATGGCAGGGGGGTTGGATTAAATGACCATTAAAAGCTTCATTCATCCCAAACTGTTCTATGATTCTATGATGATCTTTTTTTCTTAGGTAATTATTTCTGTGAACAGATTACTTAGAATGTATACTATACAATCTCTAATAGTGAACATTATTTACTTTATCAATTTAAGAGTATTCTTACAGTTACTAACCATGCTACCTAATCACTGACACCAATGTACACTTGGGAGATGGAGCTTTGATAAATATCATAAACCTCTCATTACTTTGTAACAAGTCATTTTAGCACTCTAGTTAATATATCTATCCTTTCTTGTTTACCTTTCCAGACAATCTGCTATGGCATGATATTGGGAATCATATTTTACATTACATTTTTTACAAAACTGGAAAGGAAGAAATTAACAAAAAGTATCTTAGCTGCGGGACTTAATATTTTTTTGTTTGTTTTGGTCAGTGAACACCTGACCACTTCTTGTGTCCAGTTAGGTCTTTGAATCACAAGCCAAAACATTAGCAAAAAGAGGATACCCTTCAGGAAGGGAAATACCTTATGCTTGAAGTAGCCAAAGCTATAGCTAATCAAATAATAGGACATGTTAATCTTAATAAACTTTCTGTTGTCTCAGTCTCATTACAGTTGAGGTTCAGAGTGTGGAATTAGGGCACAGAAAGAGGTGAAATGAATTGATCAAGTCTGTCCAACAAAACAACAGAATTGGGAACTGAAGCTTGGTTTCCTGAAACCCAAATGGTTGTTGGCCAAGAGGCAGTTGCCAAAATCTAAGCTTTTAAAATACCCTTGCAGCTTCATGCCCATAGCAACTCTGGTGATGAAAAATATTGCATATTAACCAAAGGTATAAAATTAAGCCTTGAAAGGGAACTTAGTTCTTACAGGAAACACAGGAGAAATTAATTTTCCCTAATATATGTTTTTCTTGTGAGTGTTATAAAAATTAAATGGAAGAAGAGATACAAAAATAATCTCTTCATTTTTTCTAAACATTTTTCACTGTAATTGACAGAAAATTTTTACAGCAAAAATATCCAAAGCCCAGGAGTCTGCTTCAGTCTCCTGTTTAGCTGTTGTGCGCAGTAGCCTCAGGCAACTGGGTTACTCTCAAATTTAATTTTTATTTAAAGAGCTAAATTGGAACACACCATATCACCTTCCAGCTCAGAAATATGGGTATACTGTAAAAGCTGGGGCACATTTATAGCAAAACTTAAGTTTTAAAAAAAATGTAAAAAAGAATCTGTATTCCCTACTATGGGGTGAACTCTGAAAATAAGGGAAAAGAAACATACAAAGTCCAAACATGTTTCACCCTTTTGGCAGAAGGTGTTATCATTAGTAGTAACTCACAGCCAGCAAATTAGGCCAATTAGTTTCAGTGGGCAATTTTCCTATTCAAACCTTAACCAGATTTTTAGGTAAAGGTTTTCGGAAGATTTTACTGTATTATTTGCTATACAAAAGTGAGATTTTTGAAGACAAAAACTTTGAGGTAATTTTACAGTACTTTAAAAATCTGAAAAATAGATAATCGGGTTAATACTCACTGGATTCAAGAGTTCTTTGATTTGCAACATAAATGGTTTATTCTGAAACTTTCCTTTCTACCTCAGACAGCATTCCCAGCCTGGTCTCCCTGCCAGAGGATGGCACATGTGTACTTATAGTGTGTGGGAAGAAAAGAAGAAAGTGCTGGAAGTGGGATAGCTGAAATAATGTCTTGTGTGCAGAAACTGCAGAAGCATGGACCTGGCTAGAACTCTCTTGAGCAACCCTTTTGATAGGTAAGACAGAGTTCTTTTCTTTTTAAAGCAGGGTTGTTTTAAAAAAAACAAATAGTGGGCAAGAAAAGTCAGAATGAAGGGCTACTTCTTTTTTGCCCCTTTGGACACAGTACTTGGACCATCTGATTTGGATCCTGCTGTATGGAGAGTGAAGAATTGAGGAAAGAATGAGGAACAGGAGATAAAAGAGAGCTAATCAGTATCTGACTTACCTAAAACAGAGAAATAAAGGAGCCAAGAGCAAGAAAATAAACCAGAAAGTGTATCTGTTTGCTACTGCCAGGTATAGTTGCCATTTGTGAGAGTGTGTTAACCGGGCATTCAGACTTTGGCGTTCATCCTTACCTTGCCTACATTTTGTCATTGTTCAGGGATGGTAGGAGCAGTGCCATGTTTCAGGAGAAGAAAAGGGATAGATGGGAAAATGGGAAGTTGCATATCTATACAGCTTTCTTCTGTTACATAACCTGGTTGAGGAGAATTATTAGACACATGCCAAGAATAGCTTGCTATATCACATTACAACATGTGCAGCTTTGGTAAGACTTTGTTTCCTTTGAATAAACTTAGCATTGTTTCTAGAGAAAACTTATTTACAGATTGCTATGTCTCAACATGATAGGACCTTTCCACATCTTAGAAGCATGAGAAATGTATATTGTAACACTGAATGGAGATTTTTTTTCCTGTGCCTAAATGCTTTCCATGTATTTCTTCTTCCTTTTTTTTCTTTAGATCAGTTATGTGTAATTATGCTCCTTCTTAAAAAAAGCTTTTGCTATATCCTGTAATGTAGTAAGGTGATACCTCCTTTGCAATGTTCCACCATCAGTGCTCACCAAGCAGCAGAGTCTCTATGTATGTGAAGCTACTCCTTCACGTTACTCTGAATTAGCTCACAGTGGGTGTTAGACTCTGTACATGAATAGAAACCTCCCAGAGGAAAATGTTTTTATTAGATCTCAACAGTCTTCCAGCCTCCATCAGTCTACAAAGCAAAATTCCTGTTTGATCTTAAAGTCAGGTCTCTACAGGACAAGGCAGATTGCAGCACTATCGCATAGTGGTTTAACTCTGTGCACTGTTGTCATGAGTAATTTGGGTTTGAATATGGATTAGAGTAAATTATATTTTTTTTGGCCTGCAGTGCAAAGAGCCATTCTTTACTTTTAATTAGCCATCACCTGCAAATAAATCCAATTTTATGAAGTGAATGACATCTTATTTGCAAAGGAGTCTTTCTAATCCGGTTCACAGAATTAATCCTTGATTTGAAATAAAATCTATTGAACAACTTTATAGATGTTTGTTTGTAGAGGTTCTTTTAATTCAATTAGCTTTTTTGAGTAAATGAGATGACGTCTTTTCACTCTGTTGGTTTAATTCTTCACATATCATTCACTTTTTCTCATCTACTTTTATATTCAGAAAAAGTACTGGCCTGTGCTTTCCTAAACCTCATAAATGAGTACAGATTAAGCAAAGTATTTGATCTTTTTTTTTTTTTGAAGTCTTTTTAAAAAGGCAGATCTGTAGGCATGAGAGAAATAAAAAAAGAAGTATTCAGAATAAACTGAAAGCTGGCTTCTTCGTGATCTCATGTAAAATCTTTTATAAATCGTTTGTTCTCTTTCAAATTATCACAGGTAGTAATGCAGCTGTTTGCAGTTTCCTGGAATTCTATATCACTATCAGGACAACAACATCTTTTTGATCAAGTAGGGCGACAATATCCACCCTTCCCCCTCCCCCCCCCCCCCCCCCCCTTCCCCAGCACACATAGATTTTTGGCCAAAACTAGTAACTTAAGCTCCTTTTGCAGGAGGTGAAGTGATAAAGGAACAGCTTGATGTGATTCATCCCACCTCGCTTTGAAAACTGTCTTAAGGCAGGATGAATTTATTTCAGGAGGGTGGCCTTCTCCCTCCACCTAATTTATTTTTTACTTAAGTTGGCTGAAAGTAGATGGGATGAATCTTGCCTATAATCACTGAAAGCAAAGATGCTGGCAGTTTTCTATGTAACCCCTGTATGATGTACAGACCAGTTTTGTGTGGCACAGCTATGTGACCTTCATTTAGCTTTTCTGAAGAGTAGTATTGACCTGCAAGAGTCTGTAAATGAACGCCACACGAGATCAGAAATTTAGAAACAAAACCTGAAATTAAATAGTTGACAACAGTTAGTAACTTGGGGTCTGGAGAGAAAAACACCATCATGAAAATTAATTAAGAAATGGAATTGAAAGATCAAACTAAGGAAGATAAGGTTCAGCTCATGAGAAAGCTCAAGATGACTGATACCTCACTGCCAGACTAACAGTCTCGTCAGGTATCTGTATCAGTAGTGATGAGTATGCTAGTACCTAGCCCATGTACTTAATTTCAAACATGTATTGCATGTATTAGTGAATTAGCTGTGAAATGCTATATATTCATAAATCACGTTGAGTCCTGCTTACAGAGTTCCAAATCACAGAATGGTTTGTGTTGGAAGAGACTTTAAAGGTCTTCTAGTTACAACATCCTGCTGTCGGCTGGGACACCTTCCACTAGACCAGCTTTCTCAAAGCCTCATCCAACCTGGCCTTAAACCCTTCAAGGGATGGGACATCCACAACTTCTCTGGGAAACCTGTTACAATGCCTCACTGCCCTCACAGTAAAGAATTTCTTCCAAACATCTAATCTAAATCTAACCTATTTAAGTTTAAAGACATTAACCTTTGTCCTGTCCCTATATACCCTTGTAAAACATCCCTCTCCAGCTTTCTTTTAGAACCCCTCTAGGTACTGGATGATTATTATAAGTTCTCCCCTGAGCCTTCTCTTCTCCAGGCTGTACAAGCCCAACTCTCTCAGCCTGTCTTCATAGGAGAGGCACTCCAGCACTCTGATCATCTTTGTGGTCTTCCTCTGGACTCACTCCAACAGGTCCAAGTCATTCTTATGTTGGGAACCCAAGAACTGAACAAAGTAGTTCAAGTGGGAGTACTCACAAGAGCGGATTAGAAGGGGAGAATCACATCCCTCAACCTCCTGGACATGCTTCTGTTGATGCAGTCTAGGATACAGTTGGCTTTCTGGACTGCAAGAGCACACTGCTGGATAATGTTGAGCTGCTCATCAGCTTCTCATCACTTCTCCACCCAGCCTGTATTTGTGCTTAGGATTGTCCCCACCAAGGTGCATGATATTGCACTTGGTCTTGTTGAACTTCATGAGGTTCCAGTACAGACCCCTGTTACTGGTCTCCACTTGGACACTGAGCTGTTGACCACAACTCTGAGTGCAACTGCCCAGCCAGCTCCTTATCCACTGAGTAGTCCATCCATCAAATTCACCTCTCTCCAGTTTAGAGAGAGATAAAGCTGTCATTTGGCACAATGCCAAATACTTCACACAAGTCCAGGTAGATGACATCAATTGCTCTTCCAACTCTGAAACTTTGTTGTAGAAGTCCACCAAATTTTTCAGGCACGATTTGCCCTTAGTGAAGCTGTGTTGTCTGTCACCAGTCACCTCCTTATTGCCATGTATCTTAACATAGCTTCACGGAGGATCTGTTTCATGATCTTTCCAGGCACCAAGGTGAGGCTGACCAGCCTGTAGTACTCCAGATCTTCCTTTTATTCCCCTTTTTAAAACTGGGATTTATGTTTCCCCATTTCCAGTCAGTTGGAACTTCAGCAGACTGCCACAACTCAAATATGATGCACAGTGGCTCAGCCACTTCATTTACCAGTTCCCTCAAGACCTGCAGATGATCTTATCAAGTGTCCCATGAACTTCAGGTTCCTTGAATGTTCTTGAACCTGATCTTCTCCTACAGCAGGTGGCTCTTCATTCTCCCAGTCCCTACATTTGCCTTCTGTGACATGGGCAGTGTGGCTGGGGCATTTGTGAGTGAAGACCAGGGTAAGAGTCATTGATTACCTCAGCCTTCTTCATATGGTGGTCTCTTTTTTCCTTCCAGTAAGGGCCTATGTTTTCCTTCTTCCTTTTATCACTGACATACCTAAATTTGGATGTCCCTGAACAAATTTAATCCTGTCAGGGGTTTGGCTTTCCTAACCTGATCCCTGCCTGCTCAATTTCTCTGTACCTCTCCCAGGCTATCTGTAATTGCTTCTGCCCTTTATAGGATTTCTTTCTATGTTGGAGTTTGTTCAGGAGCACCTTTTTAATACATGCAGGCCTCCTAGTGTTTTTGCCTGACTTCCTCTTTGATGGGATGTGTTGCCCCTGAGCTTCAAGGAGGCAATCCTTGAATATTAACCACTTTTCTTGGGCCCCTCTTCTCTCCAGGGCTTTGTCCCATGGCACTCTATCAAGCAGATCCCTGAAGAGGCCAAAGTCTGTTCTCCTGAAGTCCAGGGTAGTGAGCTTGCTATGTGCCCTGCTCTCCGCCCTACAACGATCTAACCAGACTTCTCCTTAAGAGGTACATTTAAGACTAAATCTGATTATTTATTTCTTCTTTTATATTGCTGCTTGGTTATTTTGTATATTCCCTCTTTGTTGTAAGCTATCTAATATCTCAAAAGTCTTTAAGCAGCTTGACTACTGGAGCATTAATTCAGGAATGCAAGAATACAGTCAACAGACTAAAACAAACAATGAATTTACTGATGAGGTTTTATGTCTGAAAACATACTGAATGGAGGGAGGATGAGAAGGTGCCAAGGGGTTTTGATTAATTTCTGTAGTGCATTATGTGTCTGGGTGGTATTTTTTTTTTATTTTTTTCCCCCTTCCCCCCCCCCCCCTTTTTTTTTTAATAGTCCTACTGGAATTCTCACAAGAAAAAACAAATGCATATTTGGCTTACAGCCAGAGGATGAAATGGTCCTGACTATGTTTTTACATCAGTTTTATGCTGGTAGAACCCAAAATTAATCAAACAGTGTTAGTTACTGCATGTCACCACAGTGGAAAGCAGACTCAGGTCCAATACACATTCTACTACTTGAATAGAGAATATATTAGCTATGAAAATGATTAAAAATAAATTCTTCATAGTGTTATTACCCATACTATCTGCAGTCCATCTCCATCTACACATCTTAAATGGCCATTTTAAAGCTTCTTCAAGTCTAACTGTAGCTATTTCCCACCCCACAGAGTTTTAATAAAAATGTTAAATGCTTTCTAAGATGCAGCTTACTTTTGCTGCACTATTGTGTTCACTCCACAGCAGATTTTCCTTTGGTATTTTTTCTTTCCAAATGTAAAATGTTGCCAGATACAAACACATGGCTTGACGCTCTTTCCCGCACATTGATATTTACTTTTAATATGACAAGGAGATCTGAGACATCTATGAGGAGCTGCAGATATTACCTCACATGTTTCAAAGTTCTAACCACTGCTTGGATTCCAGGTGAAATACCCCCAGGCATTACCAATAATGTTAGGTAGTTACATGTTGGTGACTGAAAACCCAAAGTCAATGACAGTCTTACTGAATATTTTACGGACTTCGGTATCCCCAGGTATCACCCAAAGTCAATGACATTCTTACTGAATATTTTACGGACTTCGGTATCCCCAGGTATCAATTTCTGATTGCATCTAATTGCTTTTGTCTGAATCAAAGCACAGCTGCATCCTATGGTAATCAGTCTGATCTCCAACCAAAACATATTCACCTCTTGTTATTATGAGTGAGGTACCACAGAACAGAATTTGATTAAGTGGAATTTCATTTACTTTATACCTATGTAAGTGTGAACAAAAGGTTTCTGACACCAGAAGGAGTTTATTGTGACTCAGAGTTAAACACAAGCTCAATTCTATTCACACATGAAAAAAGAATTTTTGACCAAGAAAAAAAAAGAGCTTATATTAGATTTGCAGGGCCTTTCCAGATCCTTGAACCAGGAAAAAAGAATAAATATATAAACTCTATTATCTGCTTGAAATGGCACTCAAACTTTAAGCACAGAAAGCAAACTATTATATTGGGCACAGCAATTTTTTCCTCTTCCAGAATGAATCTGCAACAACTCAGGTTAAATCAAAGAAGTTATTCACACGCAGATATAAACTAGAATAAAGTTGAGCCCTTTCAAATACATAATTGGCATCAGAAAAAAGAGTTAGAAATATCATTTGGGTATGAAGTCAGACATCAGAGTAGTTCAGAAAAATTAAATTCCAATGAAAAATAAATACCTTAAAAATTGGCTGATTATTATCTCATCTGTTTAATGGCATTCTGTTGAAGCTTCACCACTGTAAAGGATTAAAAAGGCACATAATTAGCAGATTTGCCATATAATGTTTAATTCCCTCAGAACTTTACACTGATTGTCTGTGATAATAGAACCTTGGAAAATGCATGAAACTAAAATATAATCCAAATTAATCCCATTTAAGGTTTATGAACCCATTATTGAAAAAAAAAGTCTTCCCCCTTTTTTAACTGGATACTCAACATTCTTTCCACCTACCTAGAAACTGCAGCCCAGCATGGCTACATAGGTCATACCTTTTCATAAACAATGCACTGAATGCTGTATCACTTTGATTTAACAAAGTACTTCTTATGTACCTTGATCTTTTCTACCAAATTAGTCTTTTATAGTTTATATTGCCAGTGGAAATAAAACAAACCATTTTTTAAAAGGTGACTTTTGACAATATAACTTTTACTTCTTAGTGTATGTTTGCCAGCAGATTCCAGATTTTACAAGGCTGGGCAAAAAGGATAGGATAGAAAGACTTTAATCGTAGTCAGCTAGTCACAAAGCTCTTCTCATCCAGTTCTTACTGTTTGTGCCTCTTTCTCTGTACTAATGATACTTCATAATATCAGAGAAGGAGTGTTCCTATTTTTTGAGAGGGCCAGCAATGAAAACCTTAACTAGGATGAACTGTGTCATGACTAATATTACTATTGATCTCCTGAAGGTAAACTTTAACTCATTTTATAATTATTGAAACAACTAACATTATTCTAAGTAATAATTTATACAGTATAGAGTAGAAAAATGCTTTACTGAAGTCCACATTTACTCTGTACAAGGAAAAACAAAACCAGCAAAAATTCCACGCTTTTGTTGCCAAAGATAAACTGTGCCATATGACTAGCTATGCATAAAACCGTATCTTTAGCCATAGAGCCATCAGAACGTGAACAGTCATAGATGTGTAAGTGTATATTGTAGAGATGATAACCCCTAAATATAACACCAAGTCTTCTGAAGGTTATATGGCGTGTAAGAACACTGAAGGCTAAGTTTAGCAAATAATGTTTTTTGAAAGGGGTGAAATAGTGTGTGCTTAGGTTTCTTGCTTAAGACACAGAGTATTTTTCTGCTCTGAGCAACCACATGTGTTATATTTCAAAGAAGCAGACCTATGTTACATGTATACATATATTTTTTTTCTTACTAATGAGAAGCTATGAACCTTTAGCCAAAACAAGTTGTCTGTGATTGTCAATAAGAAATACTGGCCAACTTCATTTCGGGGACTAGATATCTTATTCCAGGGTGGTATCTTTTATTCAGTCATGTAGTGAAATGTCTTCCCTTTTTAAGGGTTGATTCCCATGTCCTTTGCTAACTTGTGAAGTTAGTTATTGAATCTTGGAAAACAGAGGAGATATTTCTTTCAGACTGTTGTCATTGCACCCTTTTATCCAACACACTAATGGCAAGATGCTCATGCAAGATGGACAGTCTGGGCTTCAGTTCCTTCCACTGCCTGAAGGAATTTAAAGCACACAGTCTACTTATCTTGAAAGCACCCTAAGTATCAGGTTAAAATCTACTCTTAGGTGAAGGTCCCAAACCAATTTCAGTCTCCAGGTCTGTCAGATAATATTCCATGGGAGTCATGGCACAATCCATGGAAGATGTGAAAGAATTATTGTTCAAGAAAATTACCATGAAACCTATCAGATTTTGTTCAAACCCAGATTCAGAACTTCAAGATTCTCTTTTTACATTTCTGATTTAAAGAATATTTTTGTTGGTTGAATATTTAATACTAAGCTATGATGTATTTGAACTAAGATTTTAAAATGAATTATTAATGCTAAGGTACAATATTTCCTCTTAAATGTTAGCACTCATAATGAAAGAGCCATTTTAAAGGTAATAAGGAGGTGGAAGAATCACATTTAAACATACAGTATATGTAAGCCTTGAAACAAATGCATGTTGAATCAATGATCTTACCTAATAACACTTGGATCCCTTTTGTTCCAGTTTAATGACATCTGTACTAAAATTTTGTAGATCAATGCTTCTTAACTTAAAATGTTAAGATAATAAATAGAAAGATTCCTCACTAAAATAAATTAAATTTAAAAAATAAGATGCAACATAGTTGATATTAATTTAAACTCAAAGAGACTTTTCCTACAGTAAAGAAAAATTATTTTAATATATTCAGATAAAATTCTGAAATATTGAACTCTTCCCACTTACCCTTTGCTATATGTCTTTCACTACCTATTGCCTGATGGTTCATAAGCATAAATGGTGTTATAGATGCAGTATATAAAACTAAAGAGGCTGGGAAACCCATGAGATATGCAGTGGAAAATCAGGGAATCTGCAAAAGAAGATTTGTGCAGTGTTACAGATGAAGAAAATCTGGTACCTCATAGAAAAAAAACTGTATAGGTGCATATTTTATAGTTTATTGGATTCCTACCAGAGGTTTTGTAGGAAAAAACTTGGAGCACTGTATTCAAAAGCAGTAATTCTGCAGACACTGGGAAATTAAGACATAAGACATCAATTTTAAAAATTACCCTCATGTTCTCCCCAAAAATTCTGAAAGAAATGCTTCTGGCTAATGGGCCTTTGGCACCATCTTGACAAGTATGAACGAGAACTTTAAGCAGCAAAAGTGTTTATTGCTATGGATAAAGCCCCAAGATTTAAAAGTACATTACCTGAAGAGGTTTTAATTGCTGGCATATAGAAACTGTGGGATGAGATGAAAGAGGCGTCAGCCAGAGTCAGCTTTCCTGTGGAAAGCTGCTCTTACTTCAGCAATGAAAGCAAATTTGAGTAATCTCGGGGCCAAAATGGAAACCCAGAAAGACATTTTTTCCTCAGGGAAACCCTATTAAATTAGGCACCCAAGCATTGCAAATTCAAACGTTCACAGGGCTCAGGGAGTGGATATCCAGAAACACGAAAGGTGTATCACCTGGGATGTTTAAAACTATCAGATTGTGCCAAATTACATGTAAGTTAATAGATCAGATTTAATTGTTCACTATTGCTTTGAAATAAAAAGAAGATAAATGAATCTGAGCTCCGTCAAAAGGTTTGAATGGATGAATATCACTCATATGCCAGAACTTGAAAGTTCAAAAGTTTGCCAGAACTTGAGAAGCTTTTATAACTAAAATGGAGGTCAGAGCTCTGATACTGGCTTCTGAAGACAAAGTTAAAATACTTCTTGAATGATATATGAGACATTCCATTATAATTCTTTACACACCCACACTTAGGCATATGCACCTTAGCCTTTTTTAAAGCTATGCTAGCCTAGAGAAGTTGAACATACTTCAGAACCAGTAAGGTTCCTAAAAAGTACTTTTCCATGTATTAAATCATGCACATAAATCATGAAAGGCAAATTCTTAACCAATAGTTTAAGCTAATGGTTCTAGTCACAATAGTGTTGAATGGAAAACAAGAACGCAAAATGGGGCTGGTTTTATGGAAGCTTGCCAACCTTGTTATAAGTTAAGCAGGAACATGAAGCAGATCAAATATTCTTATAGAACATAAAATCAGATGGAAGATTTCCAGGATGAGAGAAGGGGCTTCATTTCAGTATCACAAACATGAACACATGGTTTCTTGTCTGAATGCACCCTTATTTTAATACCAATTGATAATTTTTCAGGAAAAATAGGCTTATAGCAGAAGTACCTTTTGTTTGATTTGAAAATAGAATTAAAAATAATCAATACAAAAAGGCACTTTGGGTATATTTTTATGTCAAAGTAATTGTGCTACTGTTGTGTCCTTGTAAAAAATATTTTCTTAGGGAACCTACTAATTTGGTTTATTTCCTCTCTTAAAATAATAGAATCATAGAATAGTTAGGGTTAGCAAGGACCTTAAGATCATCTAGTTCCAACACCCTCTGCCATGGGTAAGCATGCCTAAACCTAGACCCTGTAGCCCAAGAATCTGTCCAGCCTGGCTTTGAACACTGCCAGGGATGAAGCATTTACCATTTCTTTGAGCAACCTGTTCCAGTGTCTCACCGCCCTCAGAGTAAAGAACTACTTATATCTAACCTGAACTTCCCCTGTTTAAGTATAAACCCATCACCTCTTATTGTATTGCTACAATCCTTGGTAAAGAGTCCTTCTCCGGAATCCTTATTGCCACCCTTCAGATACCGGAAAGTTGCTATGAGGTCTCCACACAGCCTTCTCTTCTCCAGGCTGAACAGCCCCAACTTTCTCAGCCTGTCTTCATACGGGAGATGCTCCACCCCCTTGATCATCCTCGTGGCCCTCCTCTGGACTAGCTTCAACAGCTCCACATCCTTGTTATGTTGAGGGCATCAGAGCTGCACGCACTACTCCAAGTTGGGTCTCATGAGAGCAGAGTAGAGGGGCAAGATCACCTCCTTTGACTTGCTGGCCATGATTTTGGTCACTGCTTCTTTTGATGCAGCCCAGGATACGGTCGGCTTTCTGGGCTGTGAGCTCATGCAGCTGGCTCATGTTCAGTTTCTGATCAACCAACACCCCCAAGTCCCTCTCTGCAGGGGCAGCTCTGAATCACTTCTCCGTCCAACCTGTAGCTGTGCCTGGGATTGCCCCAGCCCAGGTGTACGACCTTGCAGTTGTCATGGTTAAACTTCATAAGGTTGGCATCGGCCCACTTCTCAAGCCTGTCAAGCTCCCTCTGGATGGCATTCCTTCCCTCGAGTGTATCAACCTGTCCCGGGTTCAGCAGTAGCAGCCATATTGCTCCTTCTTATTAGCTGGTGCAGTGTTGTGGTTTTCACTTTTGGCCTGGGAACCACAGTTCTTTGCCAGGGAGCAGAGGAAGCCGGGAGAAAACAGAGACAGGACACCTGACCCAAACTGACCAAAGAGGTATTCCATACCACAGCACATCATGCCCATTATATAAACTGGTGGCAGTTACTCAGAAGGGCTAGATCACTGCTCGGTTCGGGCTAGGTGTCTGTCAGTGGGTGGTGAGCAGTTGTATTCTCTTTCCTTGTTATTTCTCTTATCATTATTATTATCAGTGGTAGCAGTAGTGATTTGTGTTATACCTTGGTTACTGGACAGTTCTTGTCTCAACCCATGGGAGTTACATTCTTTTGATTCTCCTCCCCATCCCTCTGGGAGTAACAGGAAGCAGAATGGGGAGGAGTGAGCAAGCAGTTGCGTGGTTCTGAGTTACCAGCTGGGCTTAAACGACACAACTGAACCACAGAGCTTGGTGTCATCAGAAAACTTGCGGAGGGCGCACTCAGTCACACTGTCCATATCACTGACAAAAATGTTGGACAAGATTGGTCCCTATACCAGCCCCTGAGAGATCCTACTTGTTTCTGATCTCCAGTTGGAGAGCGAGCTGTTAACCACAACTCTTTGAGTGCGGCCATCCAGCCAGTTCTTTATCCACAGAGTGGTCCATCTATCACATTCATGTCCCTCCAATTTAGAGACAAGGATGTCATCTGGGACAGTGTTGAACACTTTGCACAAGTCCAGGTAGATGACATCAACTGCTTTGCCCCTATCAGTCAGTTCCGTAGCCCCATCATAGTAGGTCACCAAATTGGTGAGGCAGGATTTCCCCTTAATGAAGCCATGTTGGATGTCTCCAACCACTTTGTTATTTTTCATGTACCTTAGCATGCCTTCCAGGAGAACCTGCTCCAAGATTTTCCAGGCACAGAGGTGAGACTGACTGGTCTGTAGTTCCCTGGGTCATTCATTTTCACTTTCTTGAAAATGGGGGTTATATTTCCCTTTTTCCAGTCATCGGGATCTTCACCCAACTGCCATGATTTTTCAAATATGATGGTCAGTGGCTTAGCAACTTCATTTGCCAGCTCCTTCAGGACCCACGGATGGATTTCATCAGGTCCCATAGACTTGTGCACATTCAGGTTCCTAAGATGATCTCAAACCTGATCCTCTCCTACAGTGGTCCTAATGTCTTCATTCTCACAGTTCCTGAATTTGTCTTCCAAGACTTGAGTGCATGGTCAGAACACTTGCTGGTGAAGACAGGCAAATAAGCCATTGAGAGCCTCAGCTTTCTCCAAATCCAGGCTAGCCAGTTCTCCTGATAGATTCCAGAGACAGCCCACATTATCCCTAGTCTGTCTTTTGTTTGCACCATACCACAGAAGCCCTTCCTGTTATCTTTCACATCCATTGCCAGACTCAATTCTAACTGGGCCTTAGCTTTCCTGACCCAATGCCCAGCTTCCCAGACAACATCCTTGTATTCTTCCCAGGCCTCCTGTCTTCGCTTCCACATTTTATAAGCTTATTTTTGCCTTCTGAGTTTTCTCAGCAGTTCTTTATCCATCCATGGAAGCCTCCTGGCCTTCTTTCCCCATTTCCTTCTTGTCAGGACACAACACCCCTGAGCTTGGAGCAGGTGTTCCTTGAGTATTTACCATCAGTCTTGCCTCCCCCTGCCCTCTAGGGCTTTATCCCATGGAACCTTACTGAGCAGGTTCCTGAAGAGGTCAGTCTCCTCTCTTGAAATGCAAGGCAGTGAGCTTGGTGTGTGCCCCTCTCACTGGCCTGAAGATCTTGAACTCCTCCACTTCATGATCACCGCAGCCAAGGCTGCCTTGGAGCATCATTCCCCACCAGCTCCTCCCTGTTGGCAAGCATGAGGTCAAGTGTGGCACCTCCTCTTGTCAGGTCCTCTACCACTTGCAAAATAAGGAAAACTTATTAGAACTGGTAACATCCATGTCCCTTCTGAAGGACAGAATGGACATTATATGCAAAGGGTTATTTTTGTTTATTTAATGCCATGTGATAAAAGGTTGAAATCTTTCATGTAACTTTATTAAACGTTCACTGTACGTTACCACCTCTTTAAGAGTTAGCAGCTTATATGTTTTTTTTTCCTCATTTCCAAAATGTTTTTAAAAAGAACAAGATGTTTATACTGGCATCAAGAAAAGCTCTTAAACCTCCAATACACAAGAAAGGCAAGAAAGTTTTATGGTTGAGAAGAAAAACAAAAAAAAATTAAAAGGAGGGAGAAAAATAAATACATTTTTATATTGACATCAACAAAACTTTGTTCAAGATTATCCACTTGTTCCACCCATAAAATAATTGTCATGTAAATCTGCCATCACAACAGGAAAAAAGCCTCATCCCTTTTTTCATCATTCTTACAGGTCAAGAGAAGTTTTTTGTAGTATTCAAATTCTAACATATCACTGTACTTCAGAAGAAATTTCTTTAGAGACTGTACTTTAGCAGAGGATAAAATTACACAACGTTTACTGATTTCAGAAGACCTTTTTTAAATCCATAATTCATATAAACTGCTGTACTAAATTTCAGAAAAAAGATGCCTAGAAAATTTTGTTGTAATGTGGAGCTATAGCAAATCTGAGGCAAGAACATGTTCTTCAGATATATAAAACTGTGTCATATGTCCCTGGAGTTAATGTGTTAAAAGAACGAACTTTATAGAAAACTCAAATGTTGATGAAAAGTACTTGATATAGGTTTGGGACTTCATTTGTGGCAAAAAACCTGAAATGTTGTGTTAATGAATCCGCTTTATTCTGACTAGTCCTTTCTTTTTAATAACATTTTATTAAGCACTTTGGTGAGATGTGCTAGAAACTCAAATAAATGGGTCCATTTCAATCACGATGAAAACTAAGCAAACTAAGTTAAAAAAAAAGAATTGTTTTTTTTTTCAAAATAAGTACAACAAAAAACAACACTTTTTTCTCAAGTTTTGTAGGTCTTTTTATTACATTTTTGTTTGGTTTTTTTAAGCTTGTCAGATAATTGTGGTGCCTAATGGTGAAAATTTGATGTACAGATCTTTGAGAATGTATAGGAAATTAGGAACATAGGCTTACAGAATTTGAGTGGAGTTTGTGTTCTTCAGACATGCATTTTTTCTCGAAATCCCAACTGTAGGTTTCAGGGAGCATATTTTGAAAATGCCTAAGGTTCAGGTACTGGCCGGTCTTGTGAGAACAATCTGTTTCCTGAAAAATGCATACACACTATCAAGCAGGTAATGTGAAATGTAACTTCACACAATTCAATTGAACATGCAGGAGATGCATAATTTTTGGAGATGAAAATTACTGCCTGCAAAAGTAACCTGTACACCTGAATTTGCAGACAAACAAATATGCACGTAGCAGTAGTTCTATGACAATACACAGAAAGTGTTAAAAGATGATATAGAAGTATTTAAATAAATATTAACTATTCTTTGGTTAGGATAAAGTAGAATAACCCACAGTGTAAAAGAAACCTTTTCTAGCAGAATATAATTTGCTCTAGCAGCTTCTTTGCACTTAAAATTTCTTTTCTTGTGTTTTCTTCTGCCTTTGTACCCTTACTTCTTCCCTATTCTGGCTCATGTTTTGACAAGCAAACAATTTGATTAGGAAATAATTATGCACTATAAACAGGTTTTGCTTAAGCTACAGGGCACGGATATTTCAGACATTTTGTACTTTAATTACTAGAAAATCACCCCCTTATAGGGTGTGAATCCTCACTGGATCAAAGCTTTAGAAAGTTCAAAGAATGGGGGAAATCCTTAAGAAATGCCTCTGTGAGCCACAAAATTACAAAATTATTTCCAATGGGTCTATTTCAGAAGGGTAATTGACAATGCGACTTGTGTTACTATATCCTTCCATATTAAGAAAAGAACATCTATTATCCTTGTTTAAAGAGTCTAAAGGGTTGTACAAGGAAAATCAGAACAGTGAAACTATAACTAAAAGAGCTCACAGAAAACAGCATGGGTGGATTTTAATGTTAATTTTTACAGAATGTATGCCAGTTAAATGACTTGCTTGATAGCTTTTTAATCTGCTTCATTAGTATTTTGTTTTCAGTGTCACCAACACATTCTCTTTTTTGCAGAAGAATAAAAACTCGAAGAATATATATTCAGTTGCTTCAAAAACCTGTCCATGGGAAGAGAAAGAAATACTGATCTTATTTCCAGGATCACACCAGCAAGAAACTCTCATTACTTTCACTAGGGCCAGGAATGAGCTATAAGTTACTGTCTTCACAGATATACAAGGTATTCAAAATCTCAGATGCCTCAAGGATATTTTGTTTTTGAAAAAAAATGAAAACAGGAAAGAGGGCTTTCCATGTTTCCATAACATGCTTTAACAAGAAAGGATGTTCTGTTTTCTTTTAAAGCTTTTTTTTTTTTTTTCAGTTTATCAAGGCTTACACCAATTAATTTACTGGAGTAAATTTAATCATAGCTTTATCTTGCAGCTCAACCTATATACTATACTCCAATTTTATATAGGTTATATATTATAACCTATACTCCAATTTTGACTTATCAGTGACTTATTTCAAATTTTAATGCTGAATTAAAGCTGGGGCTTAATATTTGCCCTAAGTTCTTGTCTTATAAAGTTGTTTTTACACTTTCATTTACTACAGAATAATGTTTTACAAAATCACCTCTAATGTGCACCATTCTAAAACCTTGCAAATATATAACATATCACATACATGTAAATAGATAAAGCAGTTTTAGGAAAATTTTCAATAAAATTTCTTACAACTGCACCTACAAATACGTATTTTTACATGTAGATAAAAACAGACAAGCTCTTCAAGTGTAATATCTATCATAAGTAAATTATTTCTGCTTTCATATTTCCAATTACCATTTCCAGTTTTATCACAGCATTTTGTTACATAAAATTCAGGTTTTGGTCCTTCTCTAATCATACCAATAAAAGGAGAGATTTTGATTTTCATGGAACATTCACATGATACTTCAGTTATGTTCTTCAAGCACTGGTTGTTTTTTAACAACCTTACTAAGTCATTTTCTGTAGAGGAAAACATACAAATTTCCAAGCAACTGAGCAACAATTTCTGCAGCTCTAATTTCTGGTGAGAGCTGGTGTGTTATAAGAAATAGCTTCTAGCAATGACAGCAACATGAAAAATATTTCTGCACTAATGAGGAAGGGAAATTAGGGAAAGGGCAAGTTTACAGTTATTTGTATGTTATTTCTGAATGCCAATATTCTAATCAATATTTCTATTTATATCATACAGTGAACTATTATCAGAGAAATTACTGGCATGGAAACTAGAAAAAGTATGATCCAAGACACATCTGTCAAAAGCTGCCTTTTCAGGTAGTGTATTACATCAACAATATGCATCTGTAGCATGCAAATTCTGTGTTACATTATACTGCCTGTAACTGCATAATAAAAATTTGTAAGATCTGCTGATTTTTCTTCCTACACCTGATGAAATTATATGTGGTGAAAGATGGTACAAAGGAAGGTAGAGGCAAAACTGTCACTGACTTTCAGGGCTTTTTTCAGTCTGGAATTTTCATAAATTGCCCAAGATAAGGAATTTTTTCCATTCTCAAAGCAGAGCAAAGGCATACCAAATGCCAAGTGAATTGGTTTTATCAACACAATGCATCCAGAAACAAATAAGAATTGCCTTTCAGAGTCCCCAAACTCTTTTGTTCTAATTCACTTCCTTTTGGTGCTGCACTTCCTGAAAGGTACATTATTTGCTCACATGATAGCTCCAGGTCCCAACAGACTTAAATCATAAAGGACTTACGACTTCATGCAGCTTTTTTTTTCAGAAACAATTCTCAATAACCTCTTGCAAACTCTAGAAGGACTCTTCCAGAGTAAATTGAATTACTCTTTGAGAAGCATTTTTTGTAATCCATATGGAAATTATAATACTCCATCACCTTACTTTACCTGTTACTACTGAAGTTGTGCAAAGCAGTTGCTGAGGTTTATCTTAAAAGGGTTAATATTTTAATACTTTTTTTACTCTGATGCATTTTTTGAGCAAAGTAAGAATAACAAAATGGCCACTTGAATGTTAATTCTAAATAGATTCATGTCTTGAAGGGTTAATTTATATTCGCATGTTCAAATTTTCACAGAAGTGCCAAAAAACCCACATCCAAGGTAAGTGACTTTTTGTATACAACTGTTGAATATGGAAAGTTTTAGCAAATAATTTATGTTTCTGCTGTGTTCAAAAAAGTTTACTTACTCATTTAAATTACTAAATTAAGCTTTCCTACCTCCATAAAAAAATACCTACAGCAACAGCTATATTTGTTATCTCCTAGCTATTTTAAATATTCAAGCCCACTAGGCACAGGGTTCATAACATGTGTGACTAAAGAGATAAAATATTCTCTGTCTCCCAGGAGACGACATTTACAGACTTGGAGCATTGGGTACCCATATCACTCAGTATCAGTTGTCTATTCATCTCCATCTACAGGAATTTAAGAGTTTGTCACTGTAGTGCCATTGTGTCACTGACACTGAAGCATTCCACCAGGGTAGTAGGCTCTAGAGCAGAACTGGCAGCCCCATATCTTACTATGCAAGCCAAGGAAGGGCAAGCATTTAAATCTTTAACTCAAACATTTAAATGAATGTGAATTTCCAGCACATTGTAATTTGTACAAAACCTTTAAATTTTGTTTTTTTCTAAGATGCTTCTAATGTGGTTTATCACCTTAAGATAGGTTGCTTTCCATAACATCTTTTTGTGTGGTTTGAACATGATATTTATATTTGTGTATGTGTGTGCAGGATAGTGAATGAGAAAGCAAGCAAGAGTGGGATAAGGGGAGACATTTTTTGTGTAATTTTACAGTATAGTAAGAATACTTGTTTTCCTAATGTAGTCAAACACCTACATGCTCTTGCAGGCAATTAAAAAATACTAACTGCTTTTGAGGCACGGTGCACTTGACAAGTTTGGCAGGTTCCTTGTCAGTTTGCTGAACCTGATACAAGAGCAGGTAGTCCCAAGCTTACACAGCTCTAGTTTAATAACTCCCAGAAACCCGTTTTGCAAGCAAGATCTATGTGCATATCCATTTTAAACAGCTTTAAGAGTCTGAACACCTGCTCCTTTTAAGTCATTCCCATCTTATGTCATTTTTTATAAATGCTCTAAAACACAGTGCATAAATCATTTTTGGTGTTTCAGTGAAAGAGAAAAAAAAAAACGTTGCCTTAAATGCACTAATAGTGAATAGGTCCTTTAAGAACATTCTCATCCACTCATCAATAGTTTGAACTGGAACAGCATTACTGTAAAAATGCATGTTGTTATGCAATAAAATAGTGATATTTTTTGCACACAATTTAAGATTAATTAAAATGTAGGGGTTGAAGATAATTATCCTGCTCTGAGTATTTCCTGCAAGACAAATATTTGTTGACCCAAGATTAGAACACCAAACCCATTAAGTAAATTAATAACCCAAATAATTTAAGATTCCTAAAATTTCTGGTGGGAGTGTTCAACAAAGATCTATTACATATGTTCGACATTCACACTGCTGCTCTGGTTGTAGTTTCTTAGAAAAATATGTACTCTTTCTGAGACTCAGCAAACAGCTGTTATCAATATGCTGAAAAACAAAATGTAAATTGGAAGGCTAGCACCCCAGTCTAGAAAGTGTTGCAATTGCAAGCTAACTTGAGCAGAGAAAAGGGTATTGTATTCTACCCACTTTCTGGGCACATCAAGAGTAACAGCACAAAGTTATAGCAAAACAGGGGCAGTGTCTGGACAATTGCTCCTTATTTATTTCTGTGGCAGAAATCCTTCAGACTGAAATGGACATCTGTATGAAAGTCTTTCCCAGTTACTTTAATGAAAAGATGGAAATTTGATTGCTTTCTATGTGCAGGAAACATGTGTCTGTGTTCTCATTACTTTGTCAGCTAGGGAAGCCAGGGAAGGACAGACAATGCAGAATACTGAAGATGAAAATCATGGAGACATATACTAGCTTTCTGAGAATAGGGAGTGAATTGATCCCAGACAAATAGCAGAACAGGTGAAATACAGACAGTGTGACTTTGCAGGGATGGCAAGAACCTGGGTCCAGTAAATGTAATCTATAGCTCAATATAAATCATACAGATATGTGCCTTAGAAGGGTATCAGGGGCACTATCTTAAAATTACTTCCGTAAGTAAACAAACCCTGTTTTATTCATCGTATCCAGAGCACTTTCTTTGGACCCAATACCTTGAAAGACTTTGTTTGCTCTTTAATGTGTCTATTTGATTACTTATATTGAGCCTCAATAGCTGAATTCTGGCAGCCTCCCTTAAACTAAGAAATTTTACAATTGGTAGGAACAGCCACGGTGAAATATTCTTCTACCCCTTACCTCATCTTCATCACTTAGAAGAATATGACACCGTTATGGCTTTTGCCAGTCAAAGCACTCATTCTTCAAGCTAAAAAATATCTCTATTACAAAACTTTGTTTTATGATATACCATATGATTTACTTAAGCAAAAATGTAACATATTTTGAGAAATATGGCACATAGAATAAGAGGCGTTTATATGTTTTTAGGTTGCATAAAAAACTAAGAAAGGTTCTCAGATTTTCAATATGAAATCCTATTAGAATAAAAATGTGTAAAAAGCTTCTAAATGTTTTGGGATCTTTTCAGCAGATCTTCTGTGTGTCAAAAAGAAAATAGTCCAACTAATACTATAAGAGATAGCATTCCTCGTGTATAGGTTTCTGGTAAGTTTTTTCCAGTTCTTTGGGTCCTTTCCATGATATTTAAGGAGACAATTCATCCTCTTTAAAAAAAAAACACCACCAAGAGTAGTATCCCTTTTCATTACCAGTTTCTCATTGGATTTCATATAACAGTTTGCTTAAACTTTTACCCATTTTCAAAACAAGAACTTGCATGTAAGATATCTGGCCAATTCTCACACCAATATTTATATATATAGCCTTTCAAGAGCCCCAGTGCCCACATAACTGAATAGCAGATAGAGCTTAGGAGTGTACTTGCTGAAAGAAAAGGTAGTAACCAACTATGTGCATGATCCCTGTGTTCCTCTCTAAGCTGAATTTTCAATACTTTCACAAGCTGTCAATATACTTCCAAGAACCCATTGCTTTAAATCAAAAGGCAACGAATCCTCCAGACAGTATCTATGGAATGTTGCAGGATGAAGTCTACTATATGACAGGTATAAATTCCAGATTTTCAAATTTCTTTTGATTCTCTCACATATGGTAGTTGAATGTAGTCATAAAATTGCTTAGTGCTATTTCTGCTGTTAATAGGGATATAGTCAGTACTTTCTGAAGCCTCATATATTTTAGTGAGTGATTCTAATGTCAATATTTAAGTACAAAAGTGCATTGCCAATTTATTATTTTTGGTTTAGCCATATTATAATAATGTCTTGGTTTGGAGACTTTGTCATACCTGAAAGAAAATATCTCAGAATAGGAATACTAAAAAATAACATTACCTTCAGTAAGACATTACCTATAGTCCAGATGAATGCACATAAGTGAACCTTGAACTGTATAACAAATACAATACAGTATATACACAGAGCATTGAACAAAGACTACTCAGTCACCCTTTTTTGGAAGATTTTAAAGGAAACAGGTTTGATTTGGAAAGCCAGATAAAAAGACATTAACTTTCTTTCCCTCTTATGCTTCCTAGGTTAGGGCCAAATGATGACATTAAATGATTAATCAGATTTTGTGGGCTGATAATTATATTTTGCTGCATGTAACTTAAAAGATTCAGGACAACAATATAAAACCAGCTTACCACGCCATGGGAAGTAAACCAATTAATGAAGTCAGTGGGAGCACTGTCCTGGGTTCAGCAGTAGCAGTCATTTTTCTCCTTCTTAGTAGCTGGTGCAGTGCTGTGGTTTTCACTTTCGGCCTGGGAACAGTGCTGATAACACCGATGTTTTTAGTTGCCGCTCAGTAATGTTTACTCTGACCAAGGACTTTCTGGGTCTCATGCTCTGCCACGGAGGAGGGGAAGCTGGGAGGAAGCAGAGATTCTATGATCTTTAAAACATCAAGCTTTAAGCCCAGCCTTTGCATAACAGAAGGGAAGTTTTGCAGGTGTAAAATGGGATCAAGGAACTGAACAAGGAGTCAGTTAAATGCCAGAGGGAAAATCTGGATTGAGGGATACGCAAAACAGGTTCAAGAGCATCAGAACATTAGGTTGCAAAAAAGTGCTTACCTCAGATGAGGTTTCATGACTCTGCACTCTTAGATCTCAATGCCTTCCCCTCTCCATCCTCCCTAGATACAGCAGGGGAATTGGATAATTTCTCAGCTTCATAGTTAACATGTTTACTTGGCAGTAACAGACCTGAGGTCATTTTTTCCTCTTCTTAAGGAAATTTGATGCTATAACATTTTTATGACCATTTTATATTATTTTAATGACATTTTAATCCATGTACATGGGACATGACTAAGGGGACTCACCAGGATTGCTTATAGACTGCAGATTCCTCAGCAAGGTGAAAGAATAACTAAAGTAGAAACAAGTGAATTGGATTCTATCCTGTCACTGATTTCTCAAGCCACAGAGCTGTCAGATGAAACAACCCTATCTTTTATGACAGGAAAAGCAAAAACTCAAGTGGGTCCAAACTGTACAGGTGCATATTGGTTCAGACCCTGTGGGTAACCTTACTGAGTGAATCTTGGTCATGCTTGAGGGAGAATTAATCACTTAGCAGCTAACAACACTGCTTCTAAGCATGAGGAAGAATGTACATTTAGGTAAGGAAAAAAGATTCGCAGCCTTTCACTTGAAGAAGGAAGATGCCTATCTGCACAGAAGAATAGGGAATAAATAAATGCATTCATCAGATCTCACAAGCAGCTGCCTGTGAGATTAGCAGGGAAATGTAGGGGATGCAGATATGTTTAAGGGATTGCACAATGAACCTTCAGGTATCCTGATCCTTTTCCTTGAAGCTACCTGGAGTGTAAACTTGTGCTTGACTTGTGGCACCCAGAACAGACACAAAGGGAAAGAAGGGCTCTTCCCAGAGAAAGGGGAATTCTTATACCAATGTATGACCACCACATGTGAGGGTGCACAGAGAAAACTATTAGCAAAAGCTTTCAGTGCCTCTGGATTTTAGATGCATCAATGAGTAAACAACTGACAAATATTCATGGGGAACTTGTACATAGAACATTGCTGGAGTTGGGGCAGTAGAGGTGAGGAAACTGATACTGTATGGTTGATCATGTATTCTGGTATATTTGACTTATAAAGCAATGTGGTGAGTAAAATATATGAAAAAATAAGCTCCTGAAACACGTTTTTAAGTTGTTCTGCATGCACACAGTGATCCTTCTTCCAAAACCCTGGACATTTGGTAGCTATCTACAGCAGACAAGCCAAAAAGTATCTCTCCTATTGCAACAAAAAGCTTTTGACAGGCAAACCCAAACATAAGTATTTCTGTCACAGGAGCTGTATAATTAGCAACCACAGCAGTAATCGATTTAAAAGACTGTGGTTTTTTGTTTTGGTTTCTTTCTTTTTCTTTTTTTTTTTTTTTGGTTCTTGTTTGTTTGTTTGTTTGTTTTTCCAGGGCAAGCCCACTGCAGCTGAAAATTCTGACGAATACTATAGGACAGAAAAGTCTATGATTCATGCTTCATATAACTTCAATCTCCTGTCAAAAAGGATGAGTCATAAAACAACTAAGCAAAAAGAAATTATAATTCAGAAAACTCAGATTACAGCATGACTGTTCCTTAAAAAATCAGACCACACACATATTTCTCAGTATATCTGCTCTCAATGCCTACTGAAACACTTAACTGATGACTTTTAGACCACCCCAAAGTTTACCCTTTTTCTAATTCTTGCAATGCATGAGAATCCAAGCCAACCAAAAGAAGAGGGTTTATCTTGCATTCCTTCATCAACAAAACATTAATTGAAGACTTTTCACTCTTAAAGGCACTTTTGCTGCTTGCCTTCAGTGTATTTTATCCCAAATGGTTTCTAAAATATTTGCCCCATATATTCCAAAAGTGAAACATTCTATATGGATAAAAGGTTCCGTTTAAAACCAAGGGAAAGTACTAAACTGCCTCACGGAGTGACACCCAGGCTACATTCCCTTTTTTCATTAACTATATGATCTGGATGAGCAATGTGCTTCCAACTTCTTCCCCTAAGAATATTGTGAACAAGTGAGAACTGTCTGGCATCTCCACTTCTTGGTTTCTCACTCATGTCACTGAATAAATTTGTGGTTTCTCTCATAATAGTTCAGAGGCCTGATAATGTTCACCTATCTTGCTGAACATGTGGTGAAACTTTGGAATAAATGCACTTAGTTGGGAACCAAGTGGTGTGGAGTTTCTAGCCATCTCCCTTGGGTGTGTAGATGTATTGGAAAACCATTTAACAAAAAAAACCCAGCCACTTCCAGAACCAAACCCAGCAACCTAAGGCTTCATCATTCCCTGTCACTTGAGTGTCATCCCTGCTAGGCTTGAATCACATTAATTTTTCCCTGCTCTTTCTGCTTCCAGGAGCCTTCCATCCTTCTTCATAGTAGCTGACCCTCGAACAGAGAGAACTGTTCCTCAGCATAACCCTGTGAGTAGGTAGGTGTTCACTGCAGAAATAGTTATGATTCCTACAGGTGACAAGGTGCTGCAACCGAGGTTGCCTTGGCTATTTGTATAACAGGGTGTCTACCAGCACTGACTACTTTTGGGTTTAGTCTGGGTTCACACCATAAACTTTAAGTGAGAGGAAAGAACTGACCCCATGTGTGTGTAGGGGTACACCTCAATGATATCTTCAGGCATGAAACACGTTCCCATGTAGTCCTGAACACTTGCTGACTGACTCACCACTTGGAAAGAGAGTGAGTTTTCAGCCACAACTTCGGAAATGAGAAAATTGAATCTTAAGTACAGGATCAAAGTCCAGCCCATTTGAAGTCATGTATCTATTTACTGTTACTGATGTCTGTATTGCTAGAATATGTCATTACACTGCCTCTAAATCAGAAGGATGGCACTTTCTAATATTAATAGAGCAATCCAAAGAAAGTGAAAGCTTCTCCAAACACTTCCATGGGCTTTGAATGCAGTGAAAATATAAATTACTGAGCTCAAGGGTAAAAAAAATCTTCAGATTCTTGACCAATTTAAAGTGAAAAACAAGTTTCATTTCTGCTATGTTGATGAACCCACATCCACTTTCAAAGAATAATGAAGTGCATGCATAGTTAGTGTGTGCTAGTATTCCAGCAAGTCACAAACTTTTTAGCTTAACTTTCAAATTAATTGTCAGTTAATTGCTCAGAATTATTTCCTACTGTGTTTGTTATTTAAAATTTTCCTTCTGTTCATTTAATTGGTAATCTAGTCAGGACAGGTCATATTATGAACTATGAATATTACAGCTAGGTAAATGCCCCAAATTACCAGTCTGTTGGTTTTGGCTGTGTACAACATGGTGACCTATGTATTAACAATGAATATCCTGGTTAAAACAGATACCTAAGTAATATGAACTACTAATAAGAATTTAAATAGCATCAACCACAAAACAACAATTATTTACTAAAGATGTCTGTAAATGTTAGCTAAGAAATAAGCTTTAAATATTTCCCAGACTCTTCTGATACGATTTGTGAAAAGGAAATAAAAGGCTGAATTCATCAAATAAATTTTTAACTGAGAAGTATTTGCTAATCTCTGTTAATTAAGCAGTAGGTTAATTACAGAATAGAATTTTGTGTGAAGGGACAGCTAGGGAATACTGCTTATGAATTAATCATCCTGAGACTGAAGAAGTGTCTTTTTTTCTCTCTTCAACTGAGGCATGCCATTAATCATTCTATGTATTGTGCAGTTTTAGAGTTCAAACCCAATAAAATGCTGAGGAAAAGTTTCTTATATAAGATTAACTCCTTTTCAATTAGCAATAGACTGGGAACCCACGCAATATAAAATCATGATTGTTATTAATCATCTTCAGTTTCTTTTAAGAAATATTTTTTTTCCTTAAATCAATTAATAGTCATGTCATGTCATGCCATCATCCATCCATAGGTACATGTAGGTCATTCTAGATAAATGGGACAACTGCTTAAAATACTGGATCAATGTTCACTTTTAAAATGCTTATCAAATCTCAATACACTGTGCACCTTTCAAACTGTCAAAACCAGAGCTTTGGACAAGATCCCTGAAGGGATGCAGACAATTACCAGTTCAAGAAGCTTAAAATGTTCTATAACCTCATTCACAATTCTGCTTATCTGCAGAAAGAAAAGTGAGCTGGTGAAGGTAATGGATGAACGTATATATATCCTTCACATAGGGGATGTACCTCATAAAAGAAGATTGTTAAGAGGTTAATACTTGATATTGTTAACAGAGTTTTTCAATAAAATACTAACTTAGGGCTCCGTTTTCTAACTGTCACCTCCCCTATCACATAAGCGGCTTTGTTTCCACAGGCACTACCCACTGTGTGCACAAGTTTTATAGGATTAGAGGACTTATGACTTACAGGAATGTGGGACTGGTAAAGACCATCAGGGTCACTGAATCCAAGTCCTTGCTTTCACATGGAGCCCTGCCATTTAATCCTCCTTTTCATAAATGGATCAGCTTCTATCTTACAAGTCATTAAGGGGTTTTGCCTCTACTTCTCTTGTAGAAGTACACCAGATGTCATTCTTCTGACAGTTAGGAAAATTCTGCTGAACATTCAGAGCAACTGTCACATTTCAACCTCCATTTTCTTTTTGGCCTATATGTTTCCATGTCGAAACACTATTGAACAGTGCTCTTTCCATTATTTTTTTTCCAGATGAAACGCACTTTTTTCCATTTTTACTCTTTAATCCTGATATACTGCTCAATAAGAAAAGTTTGGTTTTGTTTTACTGGGATAGTTAAGTCCCGTAAGTGCAGTACAGGCGTAATTCTTCATTTTTTTTTTTAAATGAAGAAACATGAAATTGTTTAATTTTTAATTCTTTCAACAGGAGAATTAAACAGAACTTTTAAGACATAAAAATGCCAGTAACTCATGCAATGGTACAACCATTCCTCTAATTTATTTTTTTATTAGAAAAGTCTCTATTAGTGTATTAGAGGATTTTATCTTTCTGTTGGTGGATTACAGTGGGAATCAGGGTCATCTTCTGATTAGCTAGTCCATACAAATTTTCTTGTGCTACAAGTACCTCAGTTGAAGGAGAAATTATTTTTATTAGCTTTCAAATTCATGATATTGAACTTTGACCTGACAAAGTTTATCCTGTTTCTGTTATTATAACCATCACAATCATATAGTTAATCTGTATAAATAGCCTCATTTTTTCACTCTATGGATGATGTTCCTCAAATCTTTTCAGAACAAAAAATGTCATCAATGCTTTTACCTTTTTATACCTCTCTCTTAGAAGAGAATATTAAATCAGATTATTTTCAGGACTGGGCCTTGAAGAATGTCATGACTAAATTACCCTCTGATGCCATACTTTACTGTGATGGCATGCAAAACTACTGTAAAGGCATGAGTAATACAATGTTTTTCTCCAAAGAGTTGGTTCAGAAGGGTTTATACACTTTTTATTAAGATGCTCTCCCCTACACCAATTCTGAATTTGAATGCCGGACTAAGGTGACTCCAAATGTTACAGTAGGATTTCTACTAACGTCTACATGAATGAAGCATGTCTCCTGTTGCACTTCCTGTTTACAGTCTACAGGGAGAAATAATATCTTTTCACCCGAAGTTCCCATTAGCTAGTTTCTGCTGAATAAAAAGCTGAGAAACTTGTTTGGTTCAGAATCAAATGCAACCAGAAAACCAGTTTTCTTCAAGCACTGCATGGTACAGGGCTACTCTGAGTGTTCACTTGAGACATAATGGAGCATTATCACATAATTATGTTTATGAACAGTGCTGCCATGAATGAGTGAATGTAATGACAATCGTGATGAAAACAGATGCTGATATTTACATGTATTTTAAAGTAAATTTCATTGATCATAAAATATGATCTATTGTAGGCTTTTATCTTAATTTAGAGATCATTACAGGGTAGTGCAGTCCCAGATAACAGCCACATGACCTTTACCAACTAATCTTGTCAGTAGTCCTAACGCAGATGAAGTGATCAAGCCTCTTTTTTGACTTCATTTTGGCTCAGGCCAAAGGTGGCTTCAACTTGGCATTGCACAGGATGCCAGTACTCTAAAAACAACTGTTGTAGGATTTAAGATGGGTCTGCAAACAGATTACTTTTTTTTTTTTTTTTTAATTTTTATTTTGGCTGGAAATTATTATTTTGGTCTGCTGGGAAATAAAATGGAACTGTTGCTCATTTCATAGATGTTAGTGACCTTCAGTAACTTTGGCTCAGTACTGATACAGGTGGATTTGAACCAATCACCTCAAATTTAGAAGTTCTCCATTCTCGTTTCTCAGCTTCTAAGTCTACCCAAGTATCACTTTGATTTGCTCCAAATTTCTAGATGTCAGAGCTCCTCTTTAAATGTCCCTCAAAGCAGTAGTAAAAACTATAAATTTCTTTGTCTACTGCCAAATATTTAAAAAATATTTTCATTTTTTAACACTTCACATCTCTTTCCTGATACAACAACATTTTATTTCAAGAAATAAGGGAATAAGGGAATAGGAGATAAAGAAAGGCTGCATATTTCTCTAACTTAGCCCTTCAGAAGAAGCCAAAGACCTCTAACTAAGAAAGAGGGATATCATAGAACCATAGAATCATAGAATAGTCTGGGTTGGAAAGGACCTTAAGATCATCTATTTCCAACCCCCCTGCCATAGGCAGGGACACCTCACACTTAACCGTCTCACCCAAGTCTCTGTCCAACCTGGCCTTGAACACCACCAGGAATGGAGCATTCACAACCTCCCTGGGCAACCTATTCCAGTGCCTCACCACCCTAACAGGAAAGAATTTCCTCCTTATATCCAATCTAAACTTCTCCTGTTTAAGTTTGAATCCATTACCCCTTGTTCTGTCACTACAGTCCCTACTGAAGAGTCCCTCCCCAGCATCTCTATAGCCCCCCCTTCAGATACTGGAAGGGGAAATATAGAAATATTAGAAATATAGAAATATAGAAATGGAGTATGTATGTAAGTCCATTTGAATCAGTCCAACTGATTACAAAGTAAGTAAGTATCCATGTCAGTGTAATGACAACGAGACTTCATACTCTTCCTGCCATTACAGTGAAATGTCCAAACATAGTGATACATAGCAAGGGAATGAGGTCTTGTTTATATGTTCCTACCACAGGGATTTTTTTACTGCCACTTCCAAGAGCTTCAGAATACTCCATGCGAAGTCTTACATGTGTTAATAAGAAACAAATAACACTTCCGTAGTTGATAATACCTAGAGCTATACAAGGTATGGAAGAGGGTAGGCATGATTTGTTTTCCTCACCATGAAAGCTGTGATCCATGAAAGTCACAAAAATGTCTCCGGGTTTGCTTATGAAAAATGGAAGAACCATAGAATCATAGAATAGTTAGGGTTGGAAAGGACCTTAAGATCATCTAGTTCCAACCCTCCCTGCCATGGCCAGTGACACTTCACACTAAACAATGCCACCCAAGGCTTCATCCAACCTAGCCTTGAACACCGCTAGGGATGGAGCATTCACAACCTCCCGGGACACCAGAACTGCACACAATACTCCAAATGAGGTTTCATGAGAGCAGAGTAGAGGAGCAGGATCACCTCCTTCGACCTGCTGGTCATGATCCTTTTGATGCAGCCCAGGATACGGTTGGCTTTCTAGACTGTGACCGCATGCTGCCGGCTCATGCTCATTTTCCCATCAACCAGCACCCCCAAGTCCTTCTCCGCAGGGCTGCTCTCAATCTCTTGTCTGCCCAACCTGTAGTTGTGCCTGGGTTTGCTCCGACCCAGGTGTAGGACCTTGCACTTGTCATGGTTAATCTTCATGAGGTTAGCATCAGCCCACCTCACAAGCATGTCAAGGTCCTTCTGGATGACATTCCTTCCTTCCAGGGTATCAACCGAACCACACAGCTTAGTGTCATAGGCAAACTTGCTGAGGGCACACTCTATCCCACTGTCCATGTCACCGACAAAGATGTTGAACAAGACCAGTCCCAACACCGATCCCTGAAGGACACCACTCGTTTCTGGTCTCCAGCCAGACATTGAGCCATTGATCACAACTCTTTGTGTGCAGCCATCTAGCCAGTTCTTTATCCACAGAGTGGTCCACCTCTCAAATTGATGTCACAGTATCACAGTATCACAGTATGCTAGAGATTGGAAGGGACCTTGAAAGATCATCTAGTCCAATCCCCCTGCTGGAGCAGGAACACCTAGATAATGTAACACAGGAATGTGTCCAGGCGGGTTTTGAATGTCTCCAGGGAAGGAGACTCCACAACTCCCCTGGGCAGCCTGTTCCAGTGTTCCGTCACCCTCACTGAGAAAAAGTTTCTTCTCAAGTTTAAGTGGAACCTCTTGTGTTCCAGTTTGTACCCATTGTACTCTCCAGTTTGTACTCTCCAATTTAGAGACAAGGATGACGTGTGGGACAGTGTCAAACACTTTGCAGAAGTCCAGGTCGATGACATCAGCTCCTTTGCCCCTATCCATCAGTTCCGTAGCCCCATCATAGAAAGCAACCAGATTGGTCAGACAGGATTTCCGCTTAGTGAAGCCATGCTGGCTGTCACTAAGCACCTTGTTGTTTTTCATGTGCCTTAGCATGCCTTCCAGGAGAATCTGCTCCAAGATTTTGCCAGGCACAGAGGTCAGACTGACTGGTCTGTAATTCCCCGGGTCATCCATTTTCCGCTTCTTGAAAATGGGGGTTATATTTCCCTTTTTAGAGTCATTGGGAACTTCACTTGACTGCCATGGTGTTTCAAATATGATGGACAGTGGTTTAGCAACTTCATTTGCCAGCTCCTTCAGGACCCACGGATGGATTTCATCAGGTCCCATGGACTTGTGCACATTCATGTTCTTAAGATGGTCTCGAACCAGATCCTCTCCTACAGTGAGCCTAGGGTCTTCATTCTCACAGTCCCTGCATCTGCCTTGCAAGACTTGGGTGTTGTGGTCAGAACCTTCACCAGTGAAGTCCGAGGAAAAGAAGTTGTCCCTAGTCTTTCTTTTATTCACTACGCATCTATAGAATCCCTTCCTATATGAACTATACAATACATGCCTCTTATTCATGGACTGTATTTACTGTTTCTGTTATCACTTGAGCTTACACAGTGGTCTACTAGGTGAGGTTTTAATCCAATGAAGTGGTGAAACCAGTAGATATGTCTTCAGTGTAAGTATAAAAAGTGTAAAAAAAAACACTGTGGAGAGGGGCTCCTGGATCAACTACTCCCTTTCATATTACTCATGTGTAAGACCTGGCCTGCGTATGAAGTTTAGCAAATATGTTGGTAGTTCCGAACCAGAAATCTTGTCTTCTGTTTATAGGGGTTTCCATGGAAGTGCTCCAATTCCGAATTAGTGTGTCAGATTCTGTTCACAGTTTTTGATGTGCAGTGGTGGTATGTGTTAATCAAAAGGTTAAGCAAATCTTGATTCAGTATTGCCTCAGTTCTATCTGTGCTGTAAGCAGCTTTTGTATCATCATTTAGAAATCCAAAGGGATTCCTTTTTTTATTGAACATTCTTGGCTGAAAATTGAATTACTCTGCAGATACAATTCCATTCAGGTGATACTGATTCAAACTACATTGGAAAAACTTAGAGGATCTGACACATTTTCTAAGGTCTCCACTAGTTCATACAGTTCAGCAACTGTACATTCTAACATTACTTATCTTTAAAAATCTTATTATCAACTAGACCTGTTTGTAAGATCATTCAAGAGTGGTAAGAAAATCAAGAATTACTGGCAGCTGTGGTTATACTCTGGTTGAATCTCAGTCATTACTCACTATTCAATGCAGTTTGGACGAGCTGGTTGTTTTCTACTAGTATTCATTTGTTCTTTATATCTGGCCTCCTTTGAGTTTGCATATTCATAGTCTCTTACCATCTGTTTCTGATCTTCTGATATCGGGGTTTCGTTGCTCCAAGTCTTTTCATCCTGAATTTCACCTCATTGGAAAGTTAATGGAAGAGGACAAAATAGTATGCAGTTACTTAGATAGGAATCAATTTTTAATTTAAAAAAAAACAAATTTTATTGAAAATGTATTTTTGTGTTTTGTTGGTCATTAAATTTTTCTCATTAAAGTATCAAAATTCTTTGATGTTTCTGTGAGCTGCTGAAGTCATTGAATGTGAGCAGATAAAGTTTGCTCATGCTGTTTGCCATTGAATTTGGACAAACTTTTATTTGTTATTTGAAATTAGTCACCAAATAGCATTCCTTACCTTTTCCAGAATCATTCTCTTCCAAGGAAGCCTCAGTTGAAACACAGAAAAAGATTTTTTTTTTTATTTATTTTTTTTGTACTGCAATTTCCTCTTTCTGCATTTTACATTTGAAATTCCTTTCTCAACTAAATTTCCCTATCAGCTCTGTAAATTAGAAATTTCACTCTTGAAAATTTTGGTACCATAAAGAATATGTGCATTACACAATATATGAAAAACAAAACAAAAAAAAAAAGAAAAAATTTTAGTTTCCATCCAGGTTGCTGATGTCAGTGAAGTACCCATTGAAAATAATATTTTTTTACTGTTGATGGTGAGTATTGAGTTTCTTAAGTTTACTATCCTCCTTTCTATGTATTCCCCCCACTGATTTAGATGAAATCAGGGTTCTGAAAGCAGGACTATGAAGTCCTTGCACTTTCCAAGTGTGATGAGAACAAGGTTTTTGTACAAGAGCAAGCTTTGCGCTTTGCTTGCAGCTAATCTTTAAAGAGTCACAGGTGCATATCAGTTGTATCCCAACTTTGGTTTTAGTGTGAAAATACTCGTTGCTTTTTATACAAGCACATATATATATGTACACATGCATGTATACATATAAATATTTGTAAGAGTGTGTGTGTCCATATGTATGTGTCTCTGTGAGTGAATATATGTATTTACTGCTATTAGTAGCATGTTGCCAGTCCAGCTCTGGGAAACTGACTGGATTCCCTTCTGACACATGCATCACTGACAGAATTGTCAATTATTTCCTGCACAGAGCCTTAATTGTTGGGTGTGAACTGGAAAGAACTCAGGTTTATTAGTAGATTCCAGGTTTAGTTTGCATGCAATTTGCTAACAAAGAAGGTACATCACTGTAGCCCAGACTGTCATTCTGAAAGGTCTATATGTCTTTCTTCTGTTCTGAGCTGTATTGTGGTTTAGTGAGAAACGCTGACCATCACGCAGAACAATTTTCAGTGCTGTTACAGAGTTTTTCCTATCAAGTCATGAGTAGACTATTAACACCTCTCTGCTGGAAGCACATAAAATAATCATGGGAGCTGTTTATGTTAATTCAGACTAACTCAGACCTCTTTTTTGTTTCAGAATAATTACGGTTTCAAAATATCAGCATGTGTTAAGAGATCAGGATTAATTTGTAAGAGCTGAATGACAACATTTCCAATGGCTTATTAAACACTAATTAGATTTAAAATGGTGTGACTCTACATACACTTGTGTGCATCAAGAAGTTTAAACATCTGTTTTAAAAGTAATGCAGGTTGTAAGGCTACAGAGTTTAATACCACTAGGGGATATCTTATCGTATTAGATAACAAGTATTATATTCAGTTCAGTGTTTTTCAGAACCAATGCAAAAGATTTTGGTGGTGGTTTGTTGGTTGTTTTTTTCAGCATGTTATGTGAGAATTAAACAGTTGGCTTAAATAATAAAGGGCTGTACTCATCTGTCTACAATAACATCATTTCCCTAAATCTCTACTTGGAAACTAAGATAAGCTATAGTTCACTGGCAAAATAGAAAACAAGGAAACATAATGATCCCTACAAATGTAAGGATCAAAATTTCAGTCATTTATTCCTATATCTGTAGTGCAAGTCATAAGAAATAGAGAAAGAACAAATAGAGAAACAAAAAAGAATGCTACTAAAATCTGCTGGAATGCACAGCATTAACCAAAAATAGTAAGCTTAAATAACGCCAACTACAAATCTAAGTGTGTAGCGCCTGAAAAAAATTGTCTGTTAGCTTAGCAGCTATAGCATGCACTACATTAAAAAATCTGAGTTCAAGTCAAATATAATACTGAAGACATTACACAGTGAAATATGTTCTGAACTGACAGTGCAAGACAACCCTAGATAACTGCAGAGGTAATGAAAATACAAGCAAACAAGAAGCTTCTGAAAGTATACATATTTGCTTAACTCCTTTACAAGGTTGATCAAAGACAAAGATATTCCATCCCCCATCAGCAAATAAATGTTCATGACAAGAACATTGTCCCTTCCTCCACAGTTCGTGTGAATTTAGCAGACTGGGCACAAGGTCTAGGTTCTATATGTGTCTCATTCCCCTAGGTTATTTTTAGAGAGCTATTTTCTAGCCCTGCTTTGTTTATAGAGATTGATGTGAAATCTTCACCTTTTTAAAAAGAATGAGTGTTTTGCCATGATTTTGAAGGACCAGGGTTTACAACAATCTTATCAGAGCTACCTCTCCTCTGTCAAAGGCCTTGTTCAATGTTTAATCTAGCTATACGCCTTTCTAGTAAGTACTAAATTTTTCCAGCTGTTTCTCAGGTAATTTTTTTTTTAATATGGTAAATGGGAAACATATCATCCATTCCTTATGGGAGAAAGTATTGGCTGCTATAGCTATTTGATGATGAGAGACCTGCTCAGCATATCTTCCAAATCTCACATAAAAGGCAGACAGATATTAATTTGCAATGTTACACTCTAATCAAAATGTACTGTCTAGACTGTTCTAAGTACGCCTTTCTTCCCATAAATGGGTAAAGGACTCCTGATTACAGGAGAGATGAAAGTATACTATTATGAAAATAATGTGCTATTCTAGGGAAAAAGGAATGTTCCATACCTTTACCACTAATCTGCTATAGATTGTTTGTTGTTTGAATTAATGAATACTTCTTTTTTTTTTCCTAAAAGCCTTCACTTGCGTATAGTCTCCAACCAAACAACACATCTGCCAAAGTCTGGATTTGATGTGGCATTCACTGATGCATCACCCAGCTTTTTCTGCTTGAGCTTTTAGGACTGAATATTAGATTTATTGATATTTATGGGAGTTTTGCAATGAAATTTCCCGAGTCAAGAGTTTTTCCTTAAAGATATCAGCTATGAACAAAGCTAAGGGGTAAATTATGGGACAATATTGGTGAAATCTTGGTTCTGCTGAAGTCCGTCGGCATTTTGCCTATGACCTCAGAAGAGATACTGTGCATTTTATAAACTGAAAGGGTCTGCTGTCCTGCATTTAAGTTCAAAGCTGTAGAATTTAAATATATTTTAAAAGATAATTAAATTATTTCTGTCAGAGTAGCTGAGATTTGTCTGAAATTCAGCTGCATCCACCCCAAAACAATTCCTATAATGACTTAAGTGGCATTTTAGGCTTGAATTGTCCCATCAGGGTATATGAGGAAGGCTAAATTCTAGCATCACACTGGACATAAGCCACTTGAGTTGTAATAGCCAGTATGTTTTAGCTCATTTACTCTGTTGCTATATCATCCTGTGTTTCTCCCATGTTATCTTAGATGCAGATGTCTTCACTAGAGCTAGACTAGCTTAGCTATGATTACTGAAGCATGTTCTCACACTCTAATTGTCCCTCTCTGATTCCACAATTGTTCATATCAAATCTGTGGGATACAAGACCCTGCTGAAGCATACGCTAAATGTGGATCTCTTATGAGGCAACATTACATATCTGTTAGGCTAGCCAAAACACATACAATTCAGTATGCTTCCATGCCTGCAGAGTGGCAAGTAATACCTGGTGACTTAGTGAGTCCAACAGACATGTAGAGATTATAAGGGGCAAGGTTACCCTCTCAAAAAGTTTTGACTGAATCTAAACCTGTAAAAAACAGTTTGGATGGACTCTGTCCTCTCTATCATGTTACTGTTGAACTTTTTTTATGTGCTACCAAGTATCCTAAATATAGATTTATCACCTTGTCAAGACATAGTCAGAGGCTGTCTTGGATAGGTAGTGTTGTTTTCTATTATATCTGTATAGGCAAGGACTGCTGTATGCTTGGGTTTTGGACTGCCTTAAATGTTTGGATCTCATTTTTCTAGATGCCCTTGGGATCACAATATATTTGGTTCCATTTTCTATCCATTCATATTACAGTGTTGCGACTGCTAAATTATCTTTTCCCATTACACACTTCCTCTAAATATTTAAAGTAGTCAATGGTTTTGTGAGACTTTCAGTTTAAATAAGTTACTTTTTAGCAACTTAACAACAGTTTTCAAAGAAAAAAGAAATTGACAATCATTGCTAATAAAGTATATGTGCATCACTATCAGCACAATAAATATGACAAAAAGGACAAGGAATGATCTATAAATAGATATAGACGAGAACTGTCTTCTCTATTCCTGAGAAAAAGTATAACTTCATAAGCTTTCAAAGCATGTTCAGTTATAACTTGTTACCTTTCTATTAAATATCAGAAATGTATTTTAAATGACTTATAAAATTGTATGAAACCTCTGTATTTATCTTAAAAAATCCACCAATATTACAATCATCTAATTCCTAGATGTTAGAATATACTCAGTCATTGAAGCTAGTAATTAACAAGCAATGACATTCAGGGGTTTATTGAAAGTAGTGTTTTTCAGATAACCAAAGAGCATAGAATAAATCACTGGATACAGGACTGTAGTTCTGAATATAATCTTATAGAAATGTAATGAAAGTATCAGTTAATGCCTCAATCAATAATGATGTGGACTGTAGATTTTATGACAAAACTTGTCAATATATTTTATCATCTAATGTACAGCTTTACATCTTTAAAGAGATCAAAAAGAAATGGATGGAACAATGTTTTATTAGCAATCTAAAACAGACTATGAAGAGGATTTATGTTTCATAAAAGGAGATTTTCAGCTAATTAATTATGAGTTTCTGCAATGTTAAAATTAGTTGGTATTACATAATTCTAACTTATTTCATGGCAAACTCAGGTACTTCTAACTAAAGAATTGTATGGTTCATGGCCAAACCCACAGTTTTCCATATATTTTGTGTATAAGATTCAACTTGAGGTATAGACCTAAGATATGCTGGTATTCTCATGAACCTGTGATGAGAATTTACTTTCCACATATGAGATGTATTTTGACACATGCAGAACTGTATTAAAACGGCAAAGAAACTCAGCCTGTATGCAACAGAGATTAAATTGCATGCATCTGAAGGGGGCCTATAGGGATGCGGGGGAGGGACTGTTCATTAGCCCCTGTAGTGACAAGACAAGGGGTAACAGGTTAAAACTTAAACAGGGGAAGTTTAGACTGAATATAAGGAGGAAATTCTTTCCTGTTAGGATGGTGAGGCACTGGAATGGGTTGCCCAAGGAGGTTGTGAATGCTCCATCCCTGGCAGTGTTCAAGGTCAGGTTGAACAAAGCCTTGGGTGAGATGGTTTAGTATGAGGTGTCCCTGCCCATGGCAGGGGGGTTGGAACTAGATGATCTTAAGGTCCTTTCCAACCGTAACTATTCTATGATTCTATGATTCTATGTGGCATGGAGATCACTTTAAATAACTCATGGCTTTAATTATTTCTAGATTTCCTGGTAATTATGGACTTTTTGATAATCAGCATTGCCAATATATGATTGAATAAGCATACAATATCTCATTATCCTATTGATATCCCAGAAAATATTAGATCTCAGAACTGGAACGCAAACAAGCAAGTGGTAAGAATGATGAAATTTCCATATACTGGAGTATGATTTACATTGGTTTATTCTCCTGAAATTTATTTGACATTGCATGACTGTGTATGGATACAAATGAATATTTCATTTCAGCTAGCAGAGTAAAGAAAAGTTGCCATTCAACATGTTTTTAAACACATTGTTTAGTGTATGTACTACAGAAGAACATAAAACTCCATTATGGTGCACAGCTTACTTATGGTCATGCTAAACCGTAACATTTATTTCTTTTTAAAGCATAATGAGAAGAAATATTACCCTCCTTTTATAACAGTCACACTGAAGATCATAAATCTTGAACTGTTTTTCCCAAAGAAATAGAAAAAAAATTAATTCAAACCACAAATATTTGCTCAGATTTCTTGTTTAGTAATGCAGTATGTTTAACTTTAATATTTTTCCTACAATGTGAATAAATTGTTACAAATCAACTCTGTATTTTAGCACTTCAGAGCACTTTAGGCCATCCTCTTTGCTGAGCAATCTTTAGAGAAGAACAGGTCAACATTTTCTAGGCAAAGTTTGGGTTAGGTTACTTCTTAGGTTGGTTACAACCAACCAAACCCAACCTTATTCTTAGTTTTTTTTGTGTTCTGCCAAGTTAGCCAAGAGGGAGAGGAAATGTAAGCATATGAGCTTACATTTACATTATGCATTACATTTCCTCATTCCCCTTTTTCAATAAAAAAGAAAGAAAATAGCTTTTCAAATTATGAAGGAAAATGCTTTCTATTTTGATAATTGTAAATGACTGATGATTTCCAGACACTCACACTGTATACCCCTAAAGCATCTCTTCTTTTATAGTCACAAAGAGTGCACGAACAAAGGAAGATGGCATAGATCAACAGAAGGCATTCTGGTTCATTTATGTGACTGTGATCTTCAGCTTTTAAGTGCCAGGTTATGTGACTTTCTGTCTGCTTTTCATTCTTTTACTCCATAATGCTACTTCAGCAACAAGGGCTCAAAGTACAGAAATACATTGCACCTCTGTTTGTCTTCTTTTTACCTATTTTTTCTTTTATTTTAAGATGGAAGTTCTGCTTCTAGTTGGGAAGGCTAATATTCAGTGTGCCTCATATCTCTACAACTTCCCTTCAACACCTTCACTTCTCTTATAGGCTGAGGATCTAGGAAGTCTTCCTCCCTGGGGAGTAAAGCTTTTCTCTTTGGAGTAATTTTCTTCCATCTGCATGAAGGATTGTGATCTAGAACTCCCCATTTCTGGGGAAGGCATGACCTCGTTACTCCGAGTGACACCCCTACATGACCTCTGCCTTTGACAGTGCTGACCATGACCACCAGCCTCTGCTGTCCCTGAAGGCAGTGTATGTATTTGGTGAGTGGCAGCCACCAGTTCGTGTAAGACCAATGTGAGCTGAAAGTTGGTGCTGGCATCAGCAGGGTCAGGATCTTCTCTGGCACCTAGGTGGGTGCTGGGCAGTTGCACCACCCCCAGGATGCCATCTACCTCTGCTCTCCATGCCTTGGGAAGCACCCTCACATCTCTGCTCCTACACTGGTAACCTGGAGAACTTTTTACTTCCCTTTTTTTCCCCCCTTCATGGGTCATTTGATAGCTATGCAGAGCTAGTATGTGCCCTGCACAATGCATTTGGAACAAGAACAAACTGATCTGCAGCTGCACTTTGCAGGATCAAAACCATCAATTTGTTCAGAGAATTCCTTGCTTTGCTACAAAAAATGGCTTTTGAATGAAAATAACCCCTGGGTTTGGTTTCTATGGTTACTACTGCACTACAGAAAAACAGCAACTGTGTTGTTTATTTATTTCCTATTAAAATGTTGTTTGAACAGCCCAGTCTCTCTCAGTTTTGGCACGATTTTATACCTACCCTCATTTTGCTGTTCTTAGTTTCAGATAGGTACTGCTAAATTCTGTTTTTATGATTTTGCACAAGCTAAAAGCTTTGCTAGAGAGTTGTTCCCTTTAGGGCAGTGTTGAAGCATTTGCTAAGTTCTTTAAACCTAAGCTATAACACAATGTTGTTTTAATGAAATATATAACATTATGGGCACTTATATAAGCTAATGTTCTGTCTGCCCAACTTTCTGTGTGGTTGATACTTTCATTTTAACTTTGCAGGAGGGAAACAGAGGAAGAAATAGTACTGTTTCTGTTCATATGTCCTCAGCTTTCCTCAGTCTTCTCTTTAACCAGAGGGAGATAAAAACTCCAGAAATCAACTTGGGTCTTTAATTTTAGCATCTGTCTGAAGATTAAAGTTTTCTGATGTGTTTTTTTATAAGCACTTGTAATATCCACGGAGAAAGTATGAACACTGGCTGCCTAGCTGTTAGAGGGTCACCAGGGAGATGAATCCTATTTCACTTGGGTTTCTCTAGTTTTTTACTTGTTTGTCTGCAGGATGGTGAGATGTCAGCTTTGGGTAGATGAGTTTTTCCTTACAGATCTTTCCGGGGTGTTCGTAGTGCATGCAAATATTATATTGGTTTCTGAAGACTCCACAGTCTAGATTTTAGGCTGCAGTTTGATTTTTTTGTGATAAACTGCCTTATGCAATGAATCACAACCTTTATTATAGGTAGAAGCTTCCTCTCATCTAAAGTGTTAAGTGAAAGCTAAATCACAATTCACAGGAGACTGAAGTGAAATATAAAATAATTTATTTTATAAAACAAGATCAATAAAAATCGCTATTTCAAAGACAAAAATTATTATGTGATCTATCCTTAGAATTCTTACTAAATTAAGTCATACTATTATTTAAGGAGTGATTTAAATTCAGCAACTAGTAAAAAGAGAATGGTAAAGAGCTTTGAGAACTGTTCAGAGCTCCTGTACTTATTATGAATAAGTTTTCACCTAGACACAGGAAAAATACATACATTCCTCTTAACAAAGCTTGATTTCTTCTTCAGCCATACTGCTGCCTGTTTATCTGGCAGCTGGGATGATGCTGAAAAAGCAACACAGGATAAGAGAATTTATCAGCTATCTATAGGCACAGAGTGAAAATCTCAGCTACTGTTAAATTGTCTTTAATTTCTTTCAGAGGACCTTCATCAGCATATAACAGATGCCGATCAACCTCCACCCTTGTAGTTTCAAATTTTTTAAGGCCATTATGTGTTTAGGGGTTTTATTGTCATGCTTAGCTGATACTTTTTTATCTGCTGATGTTCAACTGATGGGAAATAAAAAACTATTAGAAGTTAGAGGGAACACTAACTCAGACTCAGATACTATTACGTTTTAGGTACCTCAGAGCTTGAGAAAATAGATCAGTGAAAAAATGTTGCTGAATTTAAAAAACTAGAGATGATGCTAAAGGAGACTGGAAATATTTAAATTAGCTTGTTCTCTTCTTGTTCTTTGAGCTGAGGTGGTGCCTGGTTTCTAGGATGAAAATAACAGGAAGTTTCTCAATGTAATGGCTAGCAGCTTCTTTGCCAGGAAGCTAGGCAAACATCAGAAATTCATCTGTTTCAAGTGAAGGCTCAGCAAGTATATAGGAGAGACACCTACTATGGATAATTAAACAGACAGGCCACAACTTGATGAAGAAATCCTGAGCAGAAACTGAGTAGAAAATGGTTGGCAGCTGAGCAGCTACCAAGGAAGAAATATATTAGTGCTGTTCTTATTCTTCCCTGTGTGTTCATTATGGTCACTTTAAATCTTGCTCTGAACAGTGCGTCCATTCTTGTGGTTTTTTTTTTTTATGCAACTGAAAAGTACAATTATACTAGGACTAATGGTTAAATGACCAAATGGATCCACTGTAAGGTCTTAAGAGCTCTGGACTCAGTCTCTTGTTTAATTTGAAACTTTCAATGTGTTCATGTGCAAATCACTGAACTGATCTCATGCTTCTGTTTCCCATCTTTTAAATAGAAATAACACTTCTGCATGTCATTAAGAAAAGACATAAGAACAAAACTGGAGTACTGATGCCCATTTATTTATAAAGGTATGATGCAGACTGGTTACATTTCTGGCTAGCTTAACAGCCTGGCTTTGGAGGGGCTGCACACATTTCCATGTTGGTTGAGCAGGACTACACAGAGACCTGTGATTTTCCAGGACTGTTTTTTTTATCCTATCTTCCCTTTCTATAGCTCATTCTTAGAAGATAGTACACCAGTATGCTGTCTTGCTTGTGTCTAAAAAGATGACTTAGACAAACTATCAGAGGGAGAACAGTTTTGGAAATAGTCTATTAACAAAATTGTATTTAAATTGACTTCAGTATGGATTTTCTAGTGTCAACAGAGCTAACCAATGCCAATACAATATCACATCCTGCTGTTAAAATCGTGGGGTAGACATGACATTTTATAGCTGTGTCATGTGTCTACTGCTATGATCAATGCATTTATATTCAAAACTGTGAATCTTGGACAAAAAAAAAACTATGACAGAAAGGAAGAGGTTATTCATGAATTGGCCAATCTAGCAGTTAATTCAGAGCATTAACAGAGTTTCAAGGAATGCACCTCTCATACTTGCATTTCTAACAGTTAGCGAAAAAGGACTTCCACTTTGTCTCAGATACTATTAATCATTACCAGAGGCAAAAAGGATGCAAAGACTGACAGACTGATGCAAAGACTGGCAGACTGAAACCTTTCGGAAAGGTGGTATTTAATCGTTTACGTTCTTCATGCAAAGTTAAGCATGACTTATCAGAATGTCTGTCCCTCCATTAACCATTGGTTTTCTGTGACTTTTTTTAATCTTTAATTTTTTTTTTAACATAGTCAGATGTTTACCTGAGCCTAATGTACTTATTAAATATTATCTAACCTAGTCATTGCCTAAATCACAGAGAGTCATACAAGCCTTGTAACACAACCTATAGAATGGTGTTTGTAACTGTGCAGCTGTTTTTTATTCCAACTTATTTTTCCATTACTTCATTTGAGAATGAAATTTTGGCCATGATGACTAGGCAAGCAATCCTTCTCTGTTAAAAGAAGCTAGAACTGTAGTGAAAACAGAGGCTTGTTACTCTCAAAAAATAAAAGCAAGCAGAGAATGCTATGTGCCTTGAAGCCAGGTATGATAAACACAATAAACCACTAACACCAGCAAGACTGTATGAGCAATTTGTAACACTGAAATACCACTATTAGCACTTTGTAACATGAATAATATTAAATATATAATTAATACCCGTAACCACAAATGGGCAGGTAGAGATGAGCCACAAATGGACAGTGGTACTGTTGCAAAAAACAGGTGCAGAAAAACATGTGAAGTAATAAAATCTTCAGGATAAGAATGAAGGGTGTGGAGCAGGTAACAAAGATGTCTGGTAAAAATGTAAATCATTCTGCAATACAAATGGGATAAAATGTCTGATGGGACTGTGATAATCCTGTAGAATAAGAGAAACCAGAAGTCCCCATATCAGAAGTAATACGTCAAGACAAGGTGCGAACCTTTTGAAAAGGTTCAGAGCAACATAGAACATCAACAATGACCAAGAACAAGAAGAAAGCAAAGGTCACAGCCCACTTTGGTCCTGGTTTCCCTATTTCATGAGTTCTCAAGTCTGATAACCTTGAGCTCAACAACTAAGTATTGTCATGGATCATGCACATCAGTGCTGAATAGAATGGTGTGAATTGTGTGATTGTATACTTACTACTAATTTAGGACAGATTTGCTAAGGACTAATTGTTTTGGGTAACTAGTGATAATGATTTACACTGTCAATGTGTATTCTATTGATACAGTAAAGAGGTTTGGAAGTCTCAAAGTGATGACCTATCAGTCTTTTAAGCATGCTTATCGGAATCAACTTTAATTTCCTAACAATATATGATCTCCATATGCAGTTCTGGTGTCTTCAACATAAGGAGGACATGGAGGTATTGGAGCAAGTCCAGAGGAGGGCCATGAGGATGATAAGGGGGCTGGAGCACCTCCTGTATGAAGACAGGCTGAGAAAGTTAGGGCTGCTCAGCCTGGAGAAGAGAAGGCTGTGTGGAGACCTCATAGCAGCTTTCCAGCAGCTTTACAGCACCTGAAGGGGGCCTACAGGGTTGCCAGAGAGGGACTGTTCATCAGGGATTGTAGTGATAGGACAAGGGGTAATGGGTTTAAACTAAAACAGGGGAAATTCAGATTAGATATAAGGAGGAAGATCTTTACTGTGGTGAAGGCACTGCGATGGGTTGCCCTAAGAAGCAGTGAATACTCCATCACTGCCAGTGTTCTAGGCCAGGTTGGACAGAGCTTTGGGTGACATGGTTTAGTGTGAGGCATCCCTGGCAATGGCAAGGGGTTGGAACTAGATGATCTTAAGATCCTTCCCAACCCTAACTATTCTGTGATTCTATGCATCCATCTAAAACAGAGCACTATTTTTTAATGCAAGTGAACACAATGAAGATGAATAAGAAATAACAACTACTGACTCCACCAGAGCTGGCTGTGTACCGAGTTGGTTTTGAGTTGGTTTTCCCAGCTCTCATTCTCTGTCTTGGACTGTTTTTTTTTTGTGTTATGTCTGCAAAGTAACTCAAAGAGTCTACTTATACTGCACTGAAGTGATAAAGGTTGTCTAAAGCTCAGTAAGTAAAAATTCTATATATTTTCTCTTTTATAAATTTTGAATGAGATTGAATGTGCATCGCAAAGGACTGGTTTACACAGGGTGTAAATGCTTTTTGACAATTGAAAAGAAACATATACAATAGGACACCGCAAAATAATGCCAGGAACAATGTTTTGTGAGTGGACTAGCCATATCATTCCTTGCTCTAGATTTGAAACATGAGACATTCCACATTGAATATGTACTTTCTGATATACTAAATTAAGCTGTTTTACATACAATTTCTTGAAATGACATGAGAAAATGCACCTGTTCTAGTGCAAATTTCAGCTATAGGTTTCAAGCTTGTGAAAGATACTGTCTGCTTCATTTGGTCATGAGAATAATATTATCTAACCCATTCAACTATAATAGAAAATCATGATTTATACACTAAAGCTCCTAAACTACTTAATGATGGAAAATACTGCTTTCCACCATCATGCTAATTAAAGTGTCACTGAGGTTAGGAAATGTCCTTTGTACTGTGATGAGAGAAGATGTAGGTAAATTGAATTTCCTTTCTGATGGTGCTAGCTAAAAGATAATTGACCACTTGTTATTCCTAGGTGTCATGTAATAATAGGACAACAAAAGCCTAGTCTATAATGAACATACTGTCATCACAGATAGATTTAATCAAGAAAGAAGATACAGGAAGTTTAAAAAACAGTCATAATGGAGAAAATAAGCTCTCCTCAGCAAAATATTTCCAGGGACCCCTAGATTTACACTGTGTATATACACAAAGTAACATATGCGTGTATTTTATTCCATCCTATTTTTCAAATATGCCAAATCTGTCTCCACGCACAAAATTTGTAGCATCTTATAAGGAAACATAACATCTTATAAGAAAATATTGTTGCACTTTACAGTTCTCAGCTGAAAGAGGACGTTGTGATTGTGTTGAACTGATCCTCAGAGGTGTTGTTTATATGACTGAAGTACTGCTTTTTAAAATGCATGTGAATCTGAAAAGTAAGTTTATGAGAGCTTACTTCTAGTTTTATTGAGAGTAATAGGAAAAATAGCAGGGTAAAATAAATAAAAGGAAAACATACAAATAAGGATTATTAATGAGCAGTAAGAGTTCATGTCTCTAATTCTGAAACATCAAAGGGCTTCAAACTGATCCCCATATTTCCTATGGCCAAATGCTCACTGATATTAGTAGCAGGGAATTAAATTATTTGTTTGCATAGCTTCCCTCTCTGAAGTGACTTGACACTTCATTTCTAACATAACAAAGTTCAGTACTAGCAAGCGGCATCACAGAAGAGGGCATCTACAATCTTCTATTCTCAACTGCAAAATTAGTTTTTTTTAACAGCATAGTATGGAGTGAGTGCAGTGAGTGGGCCGGACAGCTATTTGACAGTTATTTGCTTTCCCTGACCAATTCTTCTCCATAGTCCTTTGCTTGCTTTTTTTTTAAAAAGTTTCGTTTCACACATGTAGGGCATAATTCAGTTCTTCAGTTCCTTAACATGAGCTCCTGTCTTTTACTTGTTTGACAAGGAGGCATCCAATTGCCATCTCTTTCGGGCAAATACTGCTTTTATACCATATGTTTGTACAGCAGATAGAACAATAGGATCCTGTAGGAGCTATGGTAACACAGATAAATAGGCATAGCCCTGCCTTCTTTTGGGTTTGTAATAATGTTTGTGCATGCTATTGACTCACACTGATATAAAAAGAGATGTAGCCAGAGGAAACACTGAGGTCCTCCAGTGGGGATGTACACCTACATGCAGATGAGAAACATAATTGAGACATCATCTACACATTGCCACTGTGTGATGCAAATTTTATAGCTTCTTCATGCCTTGCTTAACCAGGTGGTTACTAACAAATATAATGCACTGCCAATACCCTGAGTGGGAAGAGTATTTTCAGGCTTATCCACCCCATCTACAATTTTAGAAATGTTTTTGGTATCTTCAGCATCTCCTGCTGATGCTACAAATGTGGAAAGAAAAAATAATCCAACTAATTTTATAGACCATTTTTAGGATCTCAAGATAAATCATTTGATGTTGTCTCTAGGCTGAAAAGAATTAAATGAGTTCCACTACAATACTAGGTTTCTAAAGAATATTAATTTTAATCTGAAAAAAAAATAACCTAATGGGTGATTCAGAGATTAGATATGAAAACACATTTTGTCAAGATCTGGAATATGTGGTCCATGAAATGAACAGGTTCGCAGATGTATGTGTAGTCTACTGAATGCTTGTATTTAAGAATTTCTCCTGGGTTCAGCAGTAGCAGTTATTTTTTCTCCTTCTTAGTAGCTGGTGTGGTGCTGTGTTTTGACTTTCAGCCTGGGAACAACACTGATAACACCAATGTTTTTAGTTGTTGCTCAGTAATGTTTACTCTGACCAAGGACTTTCTGGGTCTCATGCTCTGCCAAGGAGGAGGGGAAGCTGGGAGGAAGCAGAGACAGGACACCTGACCCAAACTGGCCAAAGAGGTATTCCATACCACAGCACGTCATGCCCACTATATAAACTGGGGGCAGTTAGCCAGAAGGGCTAGATCACTGGTCGGGTTGGGCTGGGTATCGATCGGTGGGTGGTGAGTGTTTGTATTCTCTTCTGTTGTTATTTCCCTTATCGTTATTATTATTGGTGGTAGCACCAGTGGTTTTGTGTTATACCTTAGCTACTGGACTGTTCTTATCTCAACCCGTGGGATTTACATTCTTTTGATTCTCCTCCCATCCCTCCGGGAGTAGGGGGGAGGAAGAGGGGGAGTGAGCGAGAGGCTGAGTGGTTCTGGGTTGCTGGCTGGGCTTAAATCACGAAGAAGAGATTCAGAGCAGCCCTGCAGAGAAAGACTTGGGGGTGTTGGTTGATGAGAAAATGAACATGAGCAGGTAGTGTGCACTTGCAGCCCAGAAAGCCAACCATATCCTGGGCTGCATCAAAAGGAGCGTGACCAGCAGGTCAAAGGAGGTGATCCTGCCCCTTTACTCTGCTCTTGTGAGACCTCACCTGGAGCATTGTGTGCAGTTCTGGTGTCCTCAACATAAAAAGGACATGGAACTGTTGGAACAAGTCCAGAGGAGGCCCACGAGGATGATCAGGGGACTGGAAAACCTCCCGTACGAAGATAAGCTGAGAAAGTTTGGGCTGTTCAGCCTGGAGAAGGGAAGGCTGCATGGAGACCTCATAGCAGCCTTCCAGTATCTGAAGGGAGCTTATAAGGATGCTGGGGAAGGACTCTTCATTACGAACTGTAGTGACAGGACAAGAGGTAACGGGTTAAAACTTAAACGGGAAGTTTAGATTGGCTATAAGGAAGAAATTCTTTACTGTGAGGGTGGTGAGGCACTGGAATGGGTTGCCTAAGGAAGTTGTGAATGCTTCACCCCTGGCAGTGCTCAAGACCAGGTTGGACAGAGCCTTGGGTGACATGATTTAGTGTGAGGTGTCCTTGCCCATAGCATGGGGGTTGGAACTTGATGATCTTAAGGTCCTTTCCAACCCTAACTATTCTATGATTCTATAACTTTGCTCAGGGACCACTAAATTTCATAGTATCATAGAGAAGTAAAATGATTTGGGTTGGAGGAGACCTCAAAGTTGTTCAGTGACTATCTAATAAAACCTTCTGTGCCGTAAATATGTACCAAAAATTCTGGTTTCTGCATTATCCAGTTCCTCAGAACAGAGAAGTACATGGACTCACTTAAGACACTGTGATCCCTGGATTTTTAACAGCGTATTGGTGTCACTAGCAATGAGCATGGGTAAGAGTTGCTAGATGTCTCAGGATTACAGGAAAGATGCAGCAGGGTCTAAAAGTCACATTTACAGTCCTCCTAAATCAACTCTGGTGAATGTTCACTTGCTGTGGCTGAGAGAATGCCAATGCAATTTTGCACAGAAAATTTGAAGAGCTGTAAAAGTCTGCAAAGCAAGTCTTGCTAGAAGATATTGTCTAGGCATATTTATATAATTCTGTGTCAGAAATACATATCTCTATAATGATTGTAATTATTCACTTCTATTAATAATATTCCTCACAGGAAGTATGTCCTGGTACCTTCTCCAAATTCCAGAGGCTAATGTCTGTTCAATATTTAGCACCAGCTACAGACAGTGATAAGCTATCCAATATCTTAGAAATGAAAAAAACTAATATTTTTGGTAGAAGAAAAATGTTTCTATGTTTTCCAAGACAGCCTTTTTTTTTTTTTTTTAGAAAAAAGCATAATAAATAAAAGATGATCCTTTCTCAAGAAACTGCATCCCCCTCCCCATTAAAAAATGTATTACAGAGTTACAAGGAAGTAATCATGTGATGAATTAATGACAGAAGGATTTAAGTCCTTTTTTTAGAAAAAAAAAATCTATGGTAAATATTTTTAATTATCTTAAAAGACATTAATGTGATGATACTGTAGTGAATCATGCCTTTTAAGTATTGTCATAAGATACACCCATCAAAGATGAGGGGTATATGTCAATTCTAACATGTAATTTTAATGTGCAAATTCATGCTCAATGAAATGCTACTGTTTAGTTATAAATAATGATAGCTTACTCTTTTGTTGGTTTATTGCTGTAAAATGCAAAGATGCATACTGAGTTCTACAATTTATATATGATAAAACTGTAATGTTACGCAATGACACGCAGACTGAATAAAAATTTACATTGCTCAACCATTAAACTGTATCTCTAATGAGAGCCAGAACTGAACTGATCATTAACAACAAAAACAAAAATCTTCAGAATTTCCAAGAGTCAGAAACATGGTAGTATCTGGAGTGTCAGATTATCTAGTTCTCAAGGAGATTTATATTTGTACTGGGAGGCATAAAACATGGAAATTATTGGAAAGGACACATTTTCCTGACAATCTCTAGTAGTTCCATTATGCTAAAAGTAATTCATTTTTAGCACTCATCATCTGAAGATGTTGTTCACAAGAAGGGAATATTCATTATTTCCATTAAACTCCAGTAAATGTACATATCCCAGCACATCTACAGTCCCCAAAGAAATTTCTACCATCAAATCTAATTTGGCCAGCCACACAATCTCAGCAAACAAGGTTAATAAGACATTATAAAAATGCTGATGAGTTTCAAGTGAATCCCAACTTGGCAATCATCACAAAAACTATTACTTTTCAAAAATGATACGACGTCGAGTTAAGGTCCTTTCTCCCCCTCTTCCACAGCTATCCAGTGTATGAGATCTTTTTCAGCATTAGGGATTTTTAACCCTTATGTCCACCTCAACATTCTTCCTGGTGATAATAGCAAGCATTTTGAATAACATCTAGGATTTCCAATTAAATGTTTATTTTCTCATGGAATTGCTTCAACAGTCAGCAGTCTGTAAAGTCACACTGCTGCAAGGGCAAGAATTCATCCTCTGTTAAACAGTAAAAAAGTATAAATCCAAACTACTTTTGATCTAGGCTTTCCTATTCACAGTTAAGATTTTCAATCAGCATTCAGGATTTTATTATGTTTCTGTCCTTCAAACAGGACATTTAAGATGCTGTCTGTCTGCAGCAACTTCTTGCTGATGGTGTTTACTTCTACTGAGCCCATAATTGACAGTAAAGTAATTGAAGATGGATAGACAGACAAAGGGCACTAGCTTCAAATTTGCCCCCCAGAAAGAAACATTCATGAATGAAAATAAAGTTTCAAAAGCTCTTTTTACATAAAGCTGTTACGTGACTGCAGTAAGTCCCTCTTTTCCATTAGTGAAAAGAAAGGATTTAAAAACATGAAGAATATTTTGCTGCACAGTACATTGCCACAGTTATTGCTGCCATCATTTATCTTCTAAATAGTCGTGAGCAGAATTTGGGAGCAGACTGTTCTGCCACAAAAAGCCAGGTTGAGTTAAACACTAAACAAGAATACCTCAGAAAGCCTATCATCCAAATGGCAAAAGAAATGGAGGCGATAAACATGGTCTCCAAAGAACAAAAGATTAGTTGATTGAGAGATTTGGATATATGCAAATTTTAGAGAATCTGAAGCAGCAATTACAACTTGCCACCTGTTTGATCTTGCAATTAATTTTATGTATTGCAGAATAGGTACATTCTTAAATGATTTTTTTAAAGAGAGTGAATAACAATTACGAGGTGATGCATTTTTTGGCTATAAAATGTCTTTTGGAGAAAAAAAGACTGTTTATGAATTTGTCTTTAAGTAGTAAGATGATTTAGACAACCCTAGGAAAAACTGAATTAATTTAAATTGTATTTGCATAACCCAGGTAAGTTGGTTAGCCAATATTTAGCTATTTAGCCTTATTATTTGTATGTTATTATGTTTAGTTATTATTTATAGTATTTAGCAACTAATTTTACTATTTTTGTTTATCTCAAAATAAAACACTCCTTGAAAATTAATCAAAATCTTTTGGTTTAATGAAATTTTATATGATCAAGAGTGAATTTCTTATATTTTTTTTTGTTCTGGTGGGAAATCTGAAACGGTTCAGTTTGACCCAGAAAGAACTGGGTCCAAGGTAATTTTAATGTGTATTTTCACCAGTGAACTGAAAACAATACTTTATTTCAATTTCTTTTTACCACCAATTTCTATATGAATCTGGTATCCTAGTTATTGCCAGATATTCTGTATCACTGAGTAAAGGATTTCTTCTCAGTCTCTTGTGGTTTGTTCAGCTAATGCAAAGTTAAAAAAACTCAGATACACGAATGAATAGTGTATCTCTGAGCTATACCATGTTTCAGAGAAAAGACAGGGCAACATTCAATATCAAATGGAATTAATTTCTTACTTTCCCAAAGTATTGCTGAATAGGATCATTCAGACTTAGCAAGAGAATGAGTTCTCTCTCCAAATAATCAAGTTTCTTGCATGATATTTTCCTGCCCTTCCCCATTTTTCATCCGTTTGCTTTATCTTTTTTTTGAGGTTTGTCTCTCAACCTGTTCCCTAATATCCCATGAATTTATACTAAAGTCCATATCCCAGTCACAAATCAAGTACATCTAAATCTTCCTGTCAAGGAAGATGAATTCATAAAAATGTAATTATATCCAGCTGGGAAAAAGCCCTGAAGTACCTTCCATCCCTCAAAGATAAATTTATATGTGATAAGATAATGTAGATATTCCTGAACTACAAAAGAGAGTTAAAAAATTACTGTCGCTGGGGTTTGTGCCATGACATTGCAGTTGCCATTTTCCTTGTGTTTACTAAGTAATTTTCAAACACTATATCCTTTTAATACATGCTATCTTCTTAACAAAAGGAAACCAAACACTGAATTCTCAGTGGATGTCTAGAAGTAGATAAGGCAGTTATTTTGACAGCAAGAGATTTCATGTAACAAGGAACAAAAAATTCTGTGATAACTTAAAGAATCCAAGCATTTTTCTTAACTTTCTTATTGTGAAGCTTTACTCCACAAGAACAATTTTCCTTTGCCCCACACAACTCTCATGCTCTTGATGCTTTAACTCACAGCAGAATCTACTACAAAACTGTCCTGGGTTCAGCAGTAGCAGTCATGTTTCTCCTCCTTGGTAGCTGGTGCAGTGCAGTGTTTTGACTTTCAGCTCGGGAACAGAGCTGATAGAGATGTTTTGGTTTGGCCAAGGACTTTGTGAGCCTCATGCTCTGCCAGGGAGGAGGGGAAGCCGGGAGGAAGCAGAGACAGGACACCTGACCAAAACTGACCAAAGAGCTATTCCATACCACAGCACGTCATGCCCAGGATGTAACTGGGAGTTAGCCGGAAGGGCTGGGAGACTGCAGGGTTGGAGGAGGTATCGGTCGGAGCTTGGTCGGGCTTGGGGGGCGAGTTATCGGTCAGCGGGTGCTGAGGTGTTGTATTCTCTTCCCTTGTTATTTCCTTTATCATTATTACTATTGGTGGTAGCAGTAGTGATTTGTGTTATACCTTAGTTACTAAACTGTTCTTATCTCAACCCGTGGGAGTTGCATTCTTTTGATTCTCCTCTCCGTCCCTCTGAGAGCAGGGGGAGGGCAAGAAAGGGGGGGAAGTGAGCGAACGAATTACCTGACTGGGTTTAAACCACAACAAAAACAAATGCCATGAAACAGCTTTGACAAACTCAACACAACTGTTGCAGCAATTTTCCACTTAACAAACAACCTCTTTCTGCATTTGGTTTTAATTTTTACTTCTTTTCAACTTGTACACATCATTTATTGCACACATTTGTGATAGTAGCAGCAATGGTACAGAAAGATGCAAAAATACTGGGAATCCTCATGTTGGTGTGTTTTTACCAGACTGGCTGAGCAACTGAGGTCTGAACAGTAATGGAACATGACACACATTATAAAACAAAGTTTTACTGATGCAGCAAGAAAGATGAGCAACAACACACCCATATGGAAGCTCACCCAATCACCTACAGCATACACTAGGTCTTGAACAATTTGTGTCAGTGACCATGCCTGGATGTGAGCTGTGTAACCTCTAGCATTACCACACTTGAACATCTGAGGCTTGATGTTTTTCAAAACTGCCAGTGCTGACTGGTCTAAACTCCTGCTGGTCTTCCATGCGGCAGAGGTGGTACATATAGTCCTACAGCATCTCCATCACTTGAGATTAATTTTCTACTTAGGGTGGAAACCAGATTTTTAGATCTTTGTATCTTTGTCTTCATGCCCATTTTATTCTGAAGAATCCCATCTCACAAAAAATATGCAAAAGGAAGCTGTAAGTCATGGAGTATGCAAGAGCTGGAATACATATGCCACTACACTCTGTGCAGAAGTCTATGCTCACAGTCCTGATATCACACCAGTCATAACAATAGATAATAAAGATTCATGTAGTAGAGTCCTTCCTGAAAATTCTTTCTGCAAGCAAAGTCATTAATGCAATCATTATCACATAACAGTGCAGGAATATGAATTAACTTCTTTTAACTGTTTAATATCGATCTGATCTTTTTATTGTAGAATTTTTTGTATTTCAGCCATATGGTTCCAGATAGTTTTGGGGAAAAGTCTGTGAACAGGAAGAATCTGCATGAAATTTTGATATTGTAGCCAAGACAGAGGTCCCACTTCTAGAGACTTCGCACGTTATACTCCTGGTTACTGATGAGGTCAGCATGAGCCTGTAAGAGTGGTCACCTTGGTAACATAGGTATGCTTCAGCTGTAAGCTGCACTGTAACTGGTACAGCCAACTCCCACCTTTTCAGTTACCTGTTGAAAATTCTTGTTGTCTTTGTCAAATGGAAAACAAAGCCATTCATGTACGTAAAGTAGCCAATGCTTTTGACACAATGCAGTTTACATTGATATGTGTTCATGTAAAACATGCTTTATATGTGTTGCTTCACCTCCAGGCACATTTCCTGAAGAAATGGGTCTGAGCCCTGCAGTTTAGGTCTGGGTTTAGACACTTCAAGTGATTGTGCATTCTTTTCAGGTTGATTGCTGCTCTATTCTTGTTCTTATTTTTGAGTATCATTTGAAAGACACCAGTATGCAGAAATAAATGCTTGAGGGCTGGGAAGAAATTTGTCTTATCTTGTGCTAAATAGAAGAGAGTTACTGTCATTTAGATATTGGAAGGTGATGAAAACCATACTAAAATTCTGTCTTGCTGGAATGATGTCTTTCACAGGAGTAAACGTTGTGTGACATAGATGACGATGCCACATTAAAAAAAAAAAAACACACTACAAAATCAGACATGGCTAAAACAAAATGATAATTCATACAGAAACATCATTAGTGGTTGAACATTCCAAATGTAAGGTAGAAAGCAGCTGCAGATTAAACTAACTTTTCCGTAGCACTGCTTTAATTCTGGGAAAAGATCAGTGATACATGGAGGTGTTTTTTATTTAACTTGAAAATAACTGAGATCAAAGTTCAAGCTTATGTGTCCTGCAATATTTCCATGAAAACACCAGTCACAAGCTTCTTGTTGTTTCTAATCTTTCTAGGCTAAACAGGTAAGAAAATATTTATGTTCTACAAATTTTATTTATGTTCACTAAAATTAGACATCTACCATCTATATTACGGTGTCTATATAATAACTTCTAGCCAGGGCTGAGAAAAACCCTAGTATGCTGCAGTCTGTTTAAGATGTACAAGTGGAAAACAAAAGAAAGATGAATGCTTTATTATTCCATGGTTTCTACATTTAAAAGGCATCACTCAGTGCAGGAAAATCCTTCAAATTCTATAAAGACAAAAGAGTATTGCCACTGAGGTCATAATTTTGGGTGTACAGAGATTTTGAGAATAACATATGCTTCTAAAAGGTAACAGGAATAGAATTGCATGAAAGAAGCTTTTATTCACATCCTCAACATGCACATTTTCATTTTATACTGTACTTCAGATATCTATGTACCTCACTGATTTGTATTGTCACAGGAGATTAGTATCAGCTAAGCTACATTACTTGATTTTTGTTAGACACAAAAAGGTGTCAGAACCTTATAGAATATGCAGAGCTATACACAGAAGCACTGCCAGCCATCACTATTTCCCCTGTCTTTTCACTGCTGGTAAAAATAACAAGATTTTTAATTACTACAGCCCAAAAGTTGTGTATAAAAGAAGAACTTTTCACAGTCTGGGTTTTAACAAGCACATTTTTCAATTGTTTCTTGGATGATGGCATCACAAAGGTATTTTCAGTTGCATTTTATTTATTCCTGGTTTGTTTTTTGTTTCACATTCCACAGAAATATCTGTCCAGAAATTTAAGTGACTGGTTTCAGAGTTTTCCTTTTTTCCACCAGAAAACTCAAGGATGTTATTTATGAGCAAAACACAGACACACAAAATAAAGGGCTCTAACTTCTCAGTCTTGAATTTGATTTGCATTTTATTTTAAATGACATTTACTACCTTATTTCTCAGACACTAATTGGTTCATCTGCAAGTAAAGGAGTTTGCTTAGACATGCCTAAAATATAGCCATACGAGAAGTTATTGGTAAAATAATTATATGCAGAAAGTCAGAGCAATATCAGCACGTATATAAGAAGTCAGTTACCGGTTTTCTTAATTACCAGTGTTACTTAGCTTACATAATAAATAAAACTGAAATTAAAATTAAAAAGGTGAGAAACTAAATTATAAACATCTAGTGTCTAAAGCCAAGATTCACCATTACTTCTCTTTTCTATCTTATTTTCCTTCATTTTAGGTTGGAGTTCCCTACAGGAATGACTTCACAGGAGCTAAGATATTACAGAGCTGGAGCAAACTGCCTTCTCACAGAAGATTAGTTTATTTGTTAAATAAAGAGCACCAATAGACTAGTATAGTAGGTAACAATTATTTCAGCTATGTCTTAGATATAACAAATCATATATAACAAAAAAAAAACACAAAAAAACTAAAACCAACAAACCACAAAGCCCCCAAATAAACAAGAACCAAAACAACCCTTGACAAATAATCAGTAAAATGGCAGCGATTGAAAATGGGCTGATAATGCCCACTTATTGTATATTTATTATATAAATAATATTTGCTTGGAAAAAATCTGAACAGATTTAGTTTTTTTTTTCCGTGTGATAAATATGCTTCTCATTGAGAATACTGATAATACGGATACTTTGCAAATTTTGTCAGTGAGGAAAAACAGCACTGCTAATATTATTGCCATTCTTTAGCTCATCAGCATAATACTGATGATCACCAATACTGGTGATTCTAATTTAGCCAGTGAGAATTGTTCAACAGAGTAGATGATGCATGGGTCTTGGGCATTGAAAAAGGAAACTGCATATTTATCTTTGTAGAAATAATTTTCATACTTATGTAACAATTCAAGGCCAGAATGAAAGAGCATGTAACTTTTCATGACTGCACAAAATTTTTTTTCTCACTGATTATAAAGGTTTTGAGATATTTTCTTTCCCTTTTTGTATGTTGAAGAAGATGAAAAAATCCATGGACAAGCTAGTACCAATTAATATTTCCTGTGCTAAGGTTGTAGTCCTCTTCAGTTCCTATCCTCTTCTTAATTAAACTGCTGCAATCTTCTTAGATTCTTATATTTCATATGCAACTCGTATATAAAAAGGTAGAATGAATGAATCAGCAAATAGGCAGTTGTCTCTCACTCTACTTCAACCTCCATTATCTTCTCACTGAAAAGAAAATCTTGGGTTTCCCAAAATCACTAAACATCAAAGAGAATAATGGAACATAGATAAAAGCTTCTGCAAATAACTCTCCAAATAACTAAACTAACTAATGATAAATGCCACTGAATTACAATTTGGATGTGAGAGGCAGAGCTTGAATCTAAGTGGCTCAAAACTGATGAAAAGATGTTGTGTTTCTTAGGTGAAAAGCTTGCCTGGTGTCAGATTGTTCAGTACTCAGCAGCGAACAGGGAACCAAACCTTCATCAGCAAGCCCTAAATGCTATACTCCTATTGTATTAGGAACCACTTTATTCTCTTTAGGAAAAACATAAATGACCAGGAAAAAGAAAAAGTTGTTGGGTAGTCTACTTCTTTATCTTGACATGGAGAGGAAAAGAGGAAAAGAAAGGATAACTATAACAATGCATAGTTTGAGAACAAGCATAATATACAGTGACTGCAGGCAGAATATGTGTTTGTGTGTAGGAAACCAAAAAGAACAGGGAGAAACATCTGTGGAGAGTAATGGAACCACAATAAAGGTGATCTACAGTAAGCCATTAGAGAAATAGAAGAGAGCTCAGAGCACCCTTTTGCTGGAAAACTGACTGCAGTGGCATAATCAGCCTGAAACTTACAACAGAATGATCTATTCCAGAGGGCAGTTATGCCATCGCCAAAGTGAATGAATTAAAATAGAATTAGGTATTTTTTAAACAGAGAAAAGTTTTACGGGTGGATGTGAGATATTTCACTATGGAAAAACAGCTCATTTTTTCCTGACTGTGCCAATGTACAGCCCTCAAATTCATTATCTGTTACACAGTTCTGGTGAAACTTATTGTTCCCATTCCTTTGCATTTTCACAAAAACTCAGCTCCTTCTTGGTAAAAAAACTCCATTGCACTTCAGGATAGGAAGAGCAGAGTATAAAAAAATTATCTGGGATAATTTAAATGTATTTAGTATATATTTTATCTTTGCCGAACAATAATTGTAGTTTCCAAGATTCTTACTCTACCACCTTTACTCACTCAAGATCAATGGTCAATTGCTGAGGTGAGTAGCTCGAGAGAGGACGCCTTCAACACTGGAGCGGGGGGAGATCAGCGTCCAGGAGCCTCACCTCAGAGCGACAAGAGCCACCGAGGCAGCCTCAAGTCCTCGACAGGAGACGGCAGCTCAGCGACGTGAGCAGCTGACTCACACGGGGCGGAGCTTGAAGCTGCGGCGCCAGCTGTGATCGGTTAAAAACGTGCACCAGGGAGCGCGGCGAACACAGAGGGCAACAGTGCGGGTCGAGGCAGCTCGGGCGGGGGGGTGGGTGGGCGGGCAAGCAAGCAAGGAAGCAAAGCAAGCAAGCAAGCAAGCAAGCAAGGAAGGAAGGAAGGAAGGAAGGAAGGAAGGAAGGAAGGAAGGAAGCAAAGCAAGCAAGCAAGCAAGCAAGCGGGATGGTGAGCACTCGTCGTATGACCAGGGCCCAGTCCGGCAGCTCTGCTCTGGCTGGCCCGGTGGTGGCCGCGTAGGCACCCAGACAGAGCCGATGAGAGGGGAGGCTGCAGTGCAGAGCTCGGGGTGTAGAGAGTGCCTGCACTGGTCTGGTGAGGGGAGGGTGCACAATGGGCAGGGCTGCACTCGGTGCTCCCTGGCGGAGGTCCTCCTGCAGCAGGTGGCTGAGCTGCGGGATGCTGTTAATGGGCTGCAAGATGTCAGGGAAGCTGAGAGTAAGCAGGAATGCTTGCTCCTGGCCCAAACTGTGCAGGGGCCTCGAGCTTCCCCTCTAGCTCATGGAGGAAAGAAGGAGGCCGTTAACCTGGGAAGCTGGGAATTAGGGACAAAAAAAAAAAAACAAACAACAAAAAAAGGAGGAAAAGGACAACCAAAAGCAAGGGGCTTCCCCCTAAATCCCCTGTCTCCACGCAGAACCGCTTTGCTGTCCTGCAGGGGGCTAATGAGCAAACACACTCGAGCCAGAAGCAGCCGGCTGATGCACTGCTAAAGAAGATCTCTACTGGTGCTGCTAGGGGAAAGCAGCGGGTCATAGTAGTAGGGGACTCTACACTGAAAGGGACAGAAGCACTTGTCTGCCGGCCAGACCTCGTCTCAAGGGAGGTGTGTTGCCTATCGGGGGCACGGATCAGGGATGTGGCAGAGAGGCTGCCTGCTCTAGTAAGTCCCACGGACTATTACCCACTCCTTGTGATACATGTGGGTGCTAGGGATATAGATAGTAGTAGCCTGGGGAACATAAAGAAGGACTACAGAGCCCTGGGGGAGGTGGTTAGGGGCTCTGGAGCTCAGGTGGTCTTTTCATCAATTCTCCAGGATACAGGAGAGGATCTAAAAAAAGCTAGGATGATCAGCCATGTTAATAAATGGTTAAAAGGGTGGTGTCATAGTCAGGGGTTCGAGTGTTTTGAACACGGGACTTCAACCACCCTGACATCTGTTGGAAGGATGGTACGGCCCGGCACAAGCAATCCAGGAGGTTCCTCGATTGTGTGGAAAACAACTTCCTTCTGCAAGTGATAGAGGAACCAACAAGGAGAGGTGCCGTGCTTGACCTCGTGCTCACCAACAGGGAAGGGCTCGTTGGAAATGTGACCCTCCAGGGCAGCCTTGGATGCAGTGATCACAAGATGCTCGAATTTGAGATCCTCAGGACAGTGAGAAGAGTGTGCAGCAAGCTCACTGCCTTGGACTTCAAAAGAGCAGACTTTGGCCCCTTCAGGAACCTGCTTAGTAAGGTTCCATGGGATATAGCCCTAGAGGGCAGGAGGGCCCAAGACTCTTGGTTAATATTCAAGTATCACCTGCTGCAAGCTCAGGAGTGTTGCATCCCAACCAGAAGGAAGTGCAGCAGGAAGGCCAGGAGACCTCCTTGGATGGATAAGGAGCTCCTGAGGAAAATTCAAATGAAAAAAAGAGGCTTACAGTAAATGGAAGCAAGGACAGGCGGCCGGGGAAGAGTACAGGGATGTTGTTCGGGAAGCTAGGGACCAGGTTGGGAAAGCTAAGGCCCAGTTAGAATTAAACTTGGCTAGGGATATTAAGGATAACATGAAGGGATTCTATAGGTACATTGCAAATAAAAAACAGACTAGGGACAATGTGGGCCCCCTCAGGAAGCTCTTGGGAGAACTGGCTACCCTGGATCTGGAGAAGGCTGAGGTTCTGAATGACTTCTTTGCCTCGGTCTTCACTAGCAAAGTCTCTGACCACACCACACAAGTCTTGGAAGGCAGACGCAGGGACTGTGAGAATGAAGACCTTGGGCCCACTGTAGGAGAGGATCTGGTTCAAGACCATCTTAAAAATCTGAATGTGCACAGGTCCATGGGTCCTGATGAGATCCATCCGTGGGTCCTGAAGGAGCTGGCAAATGAAGTTGCTAAGCCACTGGCCATCATATTTGAGAAATCATGGCAGTCAGGTGAAGTTCCCGATGGCTGGAAAAAGGGAAATATAACCCCCATTTTCAAGAAGGAGAAAATGGATGACCTGGGAAATTACGGACCAGTCAGTCTCACCTCTGTGCCTGGCAAAATCTTGGAACAGATTCTCCTGGAAGGCATGCTGAGGCCCATGAAAATCAACAAGGTGCTTGGTGACTGCCAGCATGGCTTCACTAAGGGGAAATCCTGCCTGACCAATTTGGTGGCCTTCTATGATGGGGCTACAGAACTGATGGACAGGGGTAGAGCAGTTGATGTCATCTACCTGGACTTGTGTAAAGCATTCAACACTGTCCCACACAACATCTTTGTCTCTAAATTGGAGAGAAATTAATTTGATGGATGGATGGACCACTCGGTGGATAAAGAACTGGCTGGATGGCTACGTGCAAAGAGTTGTGGTAAATGGCTCAGTGTCCGTCTGGAGACCAGTAACAAGTGGTGTCCCTCAGGGATCAGTGTTGGGACCGGTCTTGTTTAACATCTTTGTCGGTGACATGGACAGTGGGATTGAGTGCGCCCTCAGCAAGTTTGCCTATGACACCAAGCTGTGTGGTTCGGTTGATACCCTGGAGGGAAGGAATGCCATCCAGAGGGACCTCAACAGGCTTGTGTATTGGCTGATGCCAACTTAACCATAACAAGTGCAAGGTCCTACACCTGGATCAGAGCAATCCCAAGCACAGCTGCAGATTGGGCAGAGAAGAGATTCAGAGCAGCCCTGCAGAGAAAGACTTGGGGGTGTTGGTTAATGAGAAAATGAACATGAGCAGGTAGTGTGCACTTGCAGCCCAGAAAGCCAACCATATCCTGGGCTGCATCAAAAGGAGCGTGACCAGCAGGTCAAAGGAGGTGATCCTGCCCCTTTACTCTGCTCTTGTGAGACCTCACCTGGAGTATTGTGTGCAGTTCTGGTGTCCTCAACATAAAAAGGACATGGAACTGTTGGAGCAAGTCCAGAGGAGGCCCACGAGGATGATCAGGGGACTGGAGAACCTCCCGTATGAAGACAGGCTGAGGAAGTTTGGGCTGTTCAGCCTGGAGAAGGGAAGGCTGTGTGGAGACCTCATAGCAGCCTTCCAGTATCTGAAGGGGGCCTATAGGGATGCTGGGGAGGGACTCTTCATTGGAGACTGTAGTGATAGGACAAGGGGTAACGGGTTAAAACTTAAACAGGGGAAGTTTAGATTGGATATAAGGAAGAAATTCTTTCCTGTTAGGGTGGTGAGGTGCTGGAATGGGTTGCCCAGGGAAGTTGTGAATGCTCCATCCCTGGCAGTGTTCAAGACCAGGTTGGACGAGGCCTTGGGTGATACGGTTTAGTGTGAGGTGTCCCTGCCCATGGCAGGGGGGTTGGAACTAGATGATCTTAAGGTCCTTTCCAACCCTAACTATTCTATGATTCTAAGATAATCGAGTAAACTGTAAGGGTAAGGATTTCTGAAACAATAAACTATTTATCACTACTGAAGTATTAGAAGACAGCAGTCACAGCTAAATGATTACTAGTAAACATGGTACTCAACTGTACTAAAGTAACAACATTATCTGACTAGTCCACAGCAACACTCTAAGAAATTTTCATTGACTTAGCTGTTCCACATACATACAAAGGGTATAAAGAGATAAGAAGCAAGAAATATTCAGTTCTTGCTTGTACCTACCTAAGCAAAGAGCAATCAGTATTATTTATCCTGTGTTTGGTTTACCCTGAAATTCAGAGTTTCAGCTTCATTTGTTAGAAAGTTCAAAGCAATGGTAAATCTTCTGAGCATTCTAAGCTCAATCTTTAATTAACAGGTCACACTTATGGGTCTTACCTGAGCACTTAGAAAAAATTTGTACAGCCAACCAGAACATTTAGAAAATGAACTTACATTCAATTTCCCTTCTGTATTTTGAGCTTTTACCTTTGAAGTAGATGTTATGCTTCCTCACAGGATTTTATTCACTTCTGTTTCAACATGTTAACAGTACTCTGTTTTCTCAAGGGTGGCAGATGAGAAAAGACAGAAAATGACACTGAATTTATATAGGGTTCAACAGATAAATAATGATACACACCAAAAGGAAGATCAGTGCTGCAGTATAAAAATGTTCAGAGCAAACCGGTTAGCCAAGACAGAGCATTTGGATGGGAGGGACACGTTATTCCCATAATCATTATTTCTATGTATTTCACATGACCTGGTTGCTGAAAGATCAGAGGGTTACTTCTAAGCCCTAATTTTTGCACTTCTTTCTCCCCTGTCTGAGAGGCAATGCAGTTGCAGGCATTTCCTCCTGAGGCAAAGACAGATTAGATGAAACTGTCACTCAGCTTTCCCTAAGTATATGAGAATGAATAGTGAAGGTAATGAATCCTGAGCAATATTGTAGCAACTTAATTTTAATTATCTAAAAAAAAAAAAAGGAAAAAAAGAATCCCAAAGTTTTAGAGGTAATCACCTTACAAGAAACATTCATACTTACTGACTACCATAATTACTTTCTAATTTGTAAAGAGACACAAGGAAGGAAATTAGCAATGATTTCAGTGTTCTTACGGAACGAAAACCCAATGCCCCTGCTGAGAAAGTAACCCAGATGCATTGTTTCATGAATTCTGGGTTGGGAAATTTGAGAATTCTCTTTCATGTTGTACTGATTTTTTATAAATGTCACCCTAGTTTAAAGAGACTCAGCTGTTTGAAAGAAAACACAAGTGCAAAGCTCATGTCAGGAAGTTTATTTTTTCCACACAAATGTAAATCTGAATTTAACATATTTTTTTTAAATTCTGTTAATACACTTCACAAAAACAAAGTATAAAGAACAGTAAGAAAATTAAAAAAAAATCATTTTTAATTTTTTAAAATAGTAACACTTGCTTAGTCATGACTTCTTTCATATCAAGTCAGAAAGCAAACAGCACTTTAAAGGGAAGTCCACAATTAATGACATCTGTTTTCAGATCTACCTTACTCTACAGCTTTGACTAGCTGCTTTATACATGCCTAAGACTCCCAGACATGGCTTGGTCTGTCTAAATTCCCTGGTCATTAATGTAGACTTAGAAGCAGCCTCACACAGTAAATGCTGTCTCCTTCTCTTGCCTTTGCTTCTTATAGGCTAGAATTTATGCACTTCAACAAAAATTCCCTCCCCAGGCCATGTGTATATCCTCTTCTCATGGCCAATATTAAATTCAGGATGAAGGAGAGTGAGGTGTGGCTGCTTAGAAGTGGGAGGTTAATCTTTGGTTTGATGTGTTGTGATTGGAGTACAAAATACTGGGATAGATCTATTGGCTTTTTGCGTAAGATATTTCTACCTGATGGCTTATAAATTATGTAGGGAAGAGCGGCTTTCTTACCTTTCCTGAAAGAGCACTATTGCCCAATATAAAAGGGAATGAACAAGAATCTGAATTTTCTCTAATTTCATGATTACGTGGAATAACCATCGCAGGACTGTTCCTGAACTTTTAAAAGCAATATAAAAGGAATCTTTAGATATTAAAGTGGTTGCTAGTCTGACAACCTGACAACCAACCAGGCATGTAAAGGTTAAGAACTTTTACTTAAGTGGTGTTGTAGCTTTCTCCCTTAGGGAAATGTGTGACGTAAGAGAGACTGTAACACAGCTTTTCTGAATTGCAAATTAATGCTATAACCAACTGCATCATCTTTCTTATATTCACTTTCTGCATGACTAAGAAATTATTTTTCAACATACCTGCATTCTTATTAAACCACGTGTGTCTGATGCTGTGTAGTTGTTTCTTTTGCTTATGTCAGTGAGAACACAGATGCCTTAGACTGATAAGGCTTTTTAAAGGTTTGTTTCAAAGTGTCTAAAACCTTCAAAAGTCTTTCCGCTAGAACTTTTTACAATTGGGCTCCCAGTGGCTGGGAAATTATGTAATAGGATTTTACTGGATACCTTAAAATTCTAATTTTATCTGTCATCTATTGTCTTCACATTTAAACCTATGTTGAAGACAATTAACTCTTGATTACGGCTTGGTTAGTGATCCTGATCAGAGTGGGTACTTCTAATAAATAATGATTTTTGCAATTGCTCCTCAGTCTAGCAGCTCATTGTGACACACAGTTATGAAGGCACTATTGTTTAAGTCAGTTTAACTAAAGTTCCTACTGTACAACATGTGATTGTTGCATATAAACGCATCACACACAGGACACTTTTGCACATTCCAACATGGATATTCATGTATACAGATAAATGTGCAAACTCAATCATGTTACACTATTGCAAAAAAAATCCAAACCAAACCAAAATCAAACCCTAACTTTTATGCTAACAGTAATATCCCTGTTTCCCCTGTCTACCATTCCTGATAAAGAGACATAGATTAAAAGACATTTAGGAAATATCACTCTTCGGTGTAGTCAATCTGCTTCAAAACACTGATGAAGAAATGCAGTGAAGGAATGCTTTGAAAGTAAATAGGTAACACCTGAAGTAGGCTGCAGTTCCTAGTCTAAAAAGTCATGAAAAGGCAAAAAAAAACAATAAGCACAAGTGATGTACAATACAATTGTTTACCACCCACTGACCAATACCCAGCCTGATCAGAGCAGCCATCTGGGCCTTCTGTGTAACTCTCCCACTTTATATACTGGGTATGACGTGCTGTGGTATGGAATGCCCGTTTGGCTAGTTTGGGTCAGGTGTCCTGTCTTTGCTCCCTCCCAGCTTTTTGTGCCCCTCCTCAGTGGCAGAGCACCAGAGACTGAAAAGTCCTTATTCAAGGTAGGTGCTACTCAGTAACAACTAAAACATCAGTGTGTTATCATTATTCCCAGACTAAAGTCAAAACACAGCACTGCACCAGCTGCTAAGAAGAAAATTAACTCTATCCTAGCCAAAACCAGGAAAATATAGAAGAAAACAAGTTTCTGCAATGGGAAAAAAGGAAGGAGTCAAAAAAAAAAAAAAGTTACCACTTTAACAGCTTACCCAGCCCCTGTTTGAACTCTCCATAATGCCCTCCTATCAATACTATATGGCACTTAAGACCAAATTGTGGCATCTTAGTTCTAATTTTGGCAGAATAAATCCAGCTGAAGCGGGAGGGACCTGAGTAAATCCCCATGTGCAGGCTGCTATGGTAGACTGTAATCTCAGAAATCACGTACCCCCATCTGGCCCAATCTGACAAGGAGAGGCATCAAAAAATATCCATCATCAGTGTATGTATACACTGGATTCTTCTTTGACTTATTTTCAAACTGAACTCGTAACATCTTTGCAAGCAACGCATCCATTTTCTAACAGTGGAGGAAAGTTCTGTTTGTAGTAAGTATAGAGGCACATAAGCATCCCAGCATTCAGCCCTCTACTTGGGCTGCTCTTGGTGCATGTAAGAGAGCTTCTGATACTTTTTCTGGGATGTATGACTAGCTTTATATTACAAAGAATGATGAGAAATTTATAAATCAATAGTAAAAGTAAAGGTAACTTTCTGAACACTCAAAACTGCTCCTAGTCTCAGAGTCATTATTTTAGCACTTTAACACTATTTCTTACTCTACCTATGAATCTTGTATATCACATTGTAGCATACCATATCTACAATGCTAATATAAATTACCCCATTTTCTTTTTACTGTTCTGCAAAGGTTTCTAAAACTCTACTTACAGCTTGTCATTAATTACAAGGAATATGTGAATCAGCTCACATTCTAGAAGATGTATGCTTTTATGCTTTAATAATTTTAAAATCCTCAATTTTCTCAGCTGGATATGGTCATGCTGCTTTAAGGGAGGATCAATATATATTTCAGATTAAAATCAAAAGAAGGAAACAGCCCAAGACTCCAAGGAGATTTCTTATATAAGCAGAAATTTTAGGCACTTTATTTATTAGCAGGAAAGGCAATATTACCAGAGTGAAAAGCAGAATGACTCAGAACTCTTTCCTTAAGGCTCCAGATATCTGTCCTCCCTCTTTGAAGAGAAAATTCTTCATCTAATGTTTCCATTTTGAACTGAACATCATGATCATAATCAAAGTGGAGAGGAAAATTACTGCTTGAGGACACGTCAGGAAACCTCTGCTGGAGGTTTCCACACTAGCCCCAGAATCACAGAACCTTTTGTGAGTCTTCAGCAGACTTGGAAATGAGCATGGTGTCCAATGGCCTCATGTATTGTTTCCTCACAAATACTCATAAATTAGCATTAATGCTATCCTGAGACTGTATCAATTTTCCTAAAAATTTCTCCAGTCTGTGCAACCATTACAGAAATTTTCGAAGGTATACCCCTACTGACAGGGCAGAAGATTTCAGAAGATGCAAAACACCTTTCTTTTTATGGATACACAGCAGGGTGACTACCTGAGACTCATCCTGACATGGAGTCACAATGCAGCCAGGCTATGCTTCCAGATCTAGTAATCAAGGAAAATTTCTTGATTACACCCTGAAACATCATGTTATTTTAAAGTAACTCCAGGTTGCCATAGGAAAGGATACCCAGGCAGAAAATCATGTTATTAAAATCCAAAATCATGCTTAGAGTATTTTTTCTCCCATTTCTAGAGTACTCTCTTGATTAATTCTATCAAGATTAATGTATACATGGCTGCAGATGCTGCCAATGTACAAGAAGAGTAAAGTTCATAACGCTTTTGTCAGATGAAAACCAACAAGGATGTTTGCTGTGAGTTCTTCTTGTCCAGTTTCTGAGAAATGTTTGTTAAAAGTTTAAAATAAGTAACTGATAAAAAAAAAACCCTTAATTTCATTTTAAACAGAAATTGAATTAGAAATCTTTTAATATCCCTCTATTAACAGTTTTGTGTTAATAATAAAAAATAATCCTTTATTGACACTCTTCTGTCAACTTTACAAAGTGGCAATTTTATGGATATGAGTGTTTTATATTTCTAAAAAGAATTAACCTCTGTCTCTTTGACATTTGTCTAAAATTTTCTCAATGTCACCTGCTGAATTTAAACAAGAACCTGGATACAGCTACATCTGCTGTGTTCTCAGCAGGTGCTGAGGCTAAATACACCTCAATCAGTCCAAAATAACAGAAAGCTATCCCACCTTTGCCTAGTTTTTCTTTTACAGCATTCATTTTTTGTCTGACTTAGTATGCACAACTTCTTTCAAACTCACCCTTCATAACTGTGCCAACAGAATCTGAGTTCTGTTCCTTTCAGCATGTGCACTGGTGAGTCATTCCATCAAATCAAATGGAGCTATATCCATGTGAAATTCCTTAAATTATGATTAGAATCAGCTCCTAAACTGAAAAACCTTAGGAAACTTTTACCCCTACCCACCCAACAACAGTCTGGCTTTGAGAAAGGTGTTAAAGACCTGCCAATCACCTAACATTCCTTTGTGCTTTCAGTATGGTGCAATCTGCTGCATACATCCATTGAGGACTCCTAGGTGCATTAAAGTCAAACTTGCTACGGCAAACAACAGATGTGTGGACAGCAAAACTTGTACAGAGTACCTTGGTGACTTACTTGGCACAGTATGAAGCATGTAGTACAAATATTGCTGCTCAGTTAAGTCAACATGTGGCCCGTTTTTGATGAGGTTGCAGAAGGAGGAATTCAGATGCTGCATTCAGAAAAATAAATATTTAACCAACTGCTTCTGAATTCTACAGAGCCCCATCTTTCCTCTTCCAAAATAACAAAATGACATGGTTGTACACATGGATACACATACACACACAGGCACAAACACAAGGGAGGAACATAGTGACATCCATTCGAACAGAAACTGGTGAAAGGTATTGATTTGAAAGCACTAGCAGGTTGGGAGGCTGAGTTTAGCAACTCCTTCATTTAGATATAAGTTACTATAATTGCACCCATGAAGCTGCAAGCAGCTTTTCCAATTTTCAGTTTATTCATATAATTTTTTAGACAGCAATACAAAACTTTTAGTTAAAAGTCACATATACATACCTGTACTTTATTCAAATAGTGCTGGAAAAGCAAGGAGATAAAATTGGTCCTTTTTACTTAACAAACAGGTCTGTTTATTTTATATTTTCCTTTATTATATGTTAAAATGCCAGTTCTCGTAACAATATTTTAAAACACGGTTCAGAAACTAGGCAGTACTTCCAGCTGGAACTTATTGGCGCCATTTTCAAGATATCTTTTATTTTGCACTAGATTTAGAAAAGGTCAGAGTCCTCTTTCCAATGTCATATTTGAAATAACATTATGATTGCTTTGCACTGGGTATATGCAACTTTACGGTGAACCACCCAATAAAAACACCCAGTACTTTTTCTCCCAGTTTTACTTTAGTGCCATAATGTACCTTCATGAACGTACTGTCATAAGGAAATTGACGAAGGAGAACTCAGTTGTAGTCAACTGCATTCATTCTGCTAGGGAACAGAAAAAATGCAGCCCATTCAAGTTGCCACATATGATAGCCACACAGTTACTAGCACAAAAAAGAATTAATCAAACTCATGTGTGTTGCTATGAGTCCGTTAATGGACATGTTGTAGGTTCTGATGCCCTACCTACCTCTGAATTTTTGATTCTTCTGACCACTGGATAGGTGCTTCACAGAGAATCCTATCTTTTTTCTAATGCTTGGCTGGCCCTAGGGCTGCCTCATTATTTTGTGCATTTTACCTAGGGGAGTTAATAATCTCTGCTGTTATTCTGATAAGGCATCTGTACTCTTTTTCTTTTTTTATTTTAGAACATTTTGTGGTACCTCAGACATAGCACTGTTTCTGCTCTCGCTGTTGTATTTCCACAATGGATTTTTATGTTCTTTTTATTAATTGAGTTTATAAAAGGCTTTTGTCTCTTATATGCAGGGGCTGTTGTCCCTGGGGTCATTTGAAAAATAATATCCAAATGCTAACTGAATGCAGCAATCCCTATTTCACCAGTGCTATGTGTCTTATCTTTGGAAGTCGGACGCTGCTGATACTGTTGACAATGTCACAATATATTTTCTAGAAATAAAGTGAAAAATTTAATTAATTGGTACTCTAGTTGACCTGCTTTTTAGCTGCTAGGCAATTAATACTCTATAGAATTCCTTCTGCATCTTGAGTTGTTTATATTCGAGAGAATTGTAAAAAAATGACAATATTTTTGAGTCTACTTTAATTTGGAGTTCTGGTCTGAAATCACTTGCTGCTTGTCAGAATACAAATGATATTCTGAAAGATTAATTCTTGCACAGAATGCTCATCAAAGCTACTATGATTTTTTTTCTCACTTAATTCAGTATGGGTATAATTATGCACAATGTTGCTATAATTAATTATTTTTTTATCATACAATATTAAATATTGTATGCCTAAATATTTTACCCTCTGAGTCATCAATATAAGTAAAATAAACATATAAACTGAAACATGCATGCCTGCACACGTATGTGTCTGTGTGTACATTTAAGCTTAGTAGACATTTCTCTGTGCCTAGAACATTTTAAAATCAGTAAACTTGTCTGGAATCATGATTAATATATAGAAAATTAAATTTAGACATGTGTTTCTTAAAGATCTGTCTCCTGATGAAATTTGTAGATTACATAAGGTTTAGCAGAAGGATAATAATGAAGACAAAGCAGGAGCAGAATATAAGTTGAACTATTCTTTTAAGCATATTCAGTTCATACAAAAATGCATTATAAAGACAATTTCAAAAGAAATGCAAAACCAAAGGGAACAGGTCATTCTGATAGAATAGCAGGCTACAGCAGGGAATACTCTGAGGAGGATTAAGGTGTAATAAACTGTGTCTTTACATGCAGATTAGACTGTGTGGGGGCTCCCACATCTGTTTCTGCATACCTACAACCTAAATGGGAAAACTCATGGTAAGCCATAAGCAGAAGTCTAGGTGCCACTTAGAAGCAGTCAAGTGTCAAGTCCATAACTAGAATTACTTTCCACTCAGTCCGTATCTGCACTTGATATCTGGAATCAGCCTGTCTTGCTTTCTTAAAGACAAACTTTTCAGGCACTATTCCCAAACCCTGATTTCAGGAACAGATAACTCTCACCAGGAAAGTATACTACTTTTATGAATATCCATGTCTCCAAACATACACAGAATTATACCATATTTGTGAACAACTGCAACTAACATTTTGCCCAGTGAAATACAGTGTATGGGACTCACTCTTCTGATAAAACCAAGATACTACTGGCAAATTGAGATATAAGCAGAAGCTGACACCCTTGCAACTCAAAAAGGCAAAGATCATCTTTGTTTGGTGAAAATGGTAGTCAGATCACTCTGCTTAACCTCTGATGAGGCATACTGGCTTGCAACAGATTCTGAAACGTTGGTCCCTCAGCAGTCACTCAGTCACTTTAGAGTTTATTTGAGAATACAAAAACTTAGTAAAAAGCAACTCAATATAGTTACCCATTGTAATAGAGTAAAAATGTGCGAAGTTAATGTTATCTCTGAATACAGAATTGGTAAAATCTGCCTGGAAAAAATAGTTTTAGTTTTGCTGTTGTCCTGGGTTCAGCAGTAGCAGTTCCTGTTCAACACACAATTAAATATTTGGAGCACTACAGAAAATTTTACAGATGTGAACTGAAGGCTGGACAGCATGTGTTACAAAGAAAAGTGTTTTAAGCTAAAGATATTTCATCTATCCTAAATGGAGATAAAGTGATAACTTGATTAAATTTTTTATATAATATTACCAGTAGAAAATACCCTACACTAGACTAGATGCCTTTCTGAAGAGTACTATTCAACAAACATTTTGGCTTTATGATACCAGATCAGATAAACTTACTTACTGTTTCTCCTGGAATCAGTGTTTGTGAGTTCATGACTATACAGTCACACATCCTGCAAAACTGATTCAAAGAAGTGAAATTACTCCCAAAATCAAACTTCTGAAATTTTAAAAGATTATTTGATAATAAATATTTAACTTCAGCAGGATGATATGCCACAAATCAATGAAAGCTATTGAGCATAGAGAAAAAAATTCTAATACTTGGTGTCTGAACTATTATGTAGTTAAACTAGGCAGAGAAAGCTTATCTTGTATAATTAAATAGTAAACTACAGTTAAATCAGTTTAAAGTTAAAAGATAAAATATGTTGTAATTGTAACTGGTCCAGAAACATTAACTTCATTAGAACTACCCCAGTTTAGATCCCCATTTTCTTTGATCTTCATTATACGCTCATTTTAACTGTTAGCAGTGCTCCAAAGATAAACAACAAATTCAACAGTTCAACCACAGTGCTCCTTTTACACAAAATAAATATTTATTATATTTTACGCTGTCACCAATGTAAAAAATATTCTTTGTTTTCTTTACCCTTCTTCTACATTGCATTAGTGAATTAGGCGCACAGTTGTGCATTTGAGCCTCCTCAGGACTATATTACAAATTGTCCATGGAGAGTGCTTCCCTATAAAGACGAAAGCTGGGCTTCAGCGACTTACAGCAGTAGTCTAAAGAACTTTTAAACACTGGCTTATCCACTAGAGCAGGCTTCATTTTTCAGTTAAGAAAGAACATTTACTGAGAGAGAGAGGTTTGTAGCCTCTTCTTTTTCCATCCTGTGTGTAACATGGAACTATGTGTGACCAGTTTTGCATGACCTGAAAAGGTTTTCACAGAATGGAATTGAAAAACAGCCATGGAATATGGATTCACTGACCATTCTGACTTGGCAATTTTTCTCTGTGTGGTGTTCTTTCATTTGATCTGAAACCTCCAGAGTTTTTGTTATCTGACAAAAAAAAAAAAAAAAAGATGTGTTGCTGTAGGATAATGTCACTCTCTCTCAAAGGAAAAGATCACGTTCTGTAAATTTAATGGGAGTTTTGCCCTTGGCTTCAGAGGATGAGGGCTGCATTGCTTCTCTCATACCTATCACTAATAGGACTATGTCTGGAAATGCAGCAAGTAGCCAAACACTCCAGTCTGGGGTGCCCACAAATCCCCAGGCCTGTGAATACTGTTCAGATGTGATGCTCAGTTCTGCTGACTTCTGAAACTGGAGAAATGAAATAAAGATTAATGAACTGTTGGACCACAACACTGACAAAGATTGATTTCTCTGTGGTATTGCAGTATGTGACCAGTGATTAGACATAACTAGCAATCCTCTCTGCCTGCACCAAAATGAACACTACTGAGGAGGTGGGAAGAATGTATGTAAGTCTGGATGGAGAGAAAAGTGGTAGGTTGAAGCCAGTGGCTAAAGAATAATCCTGAGCAAGTCTGAACAATAGACAGAGCAGTCTTTTTCATTGTTTCAAATGACTCATGCTACTACTTTGATGTACAGTGGTTTCTTTCTGAAAGAAAGACAATTTGAAGAAAACAAGAACAAAGCACATTCTGAGTTCCATGGTAGATATAAAAGTACTCAGAAAATTTCAGGAGAATAAGAACAAAGCACATTTTGAATTTCACAGTAAAAGTACTTTCAGAGTTTCTCATACCGTACTCTTATGATTTCTAAGACTGAAAATTAAGGCCAGACAAATTAAACTAGAAATGGAGCAGTTATTTCCAACAAGGATATTCATTAAACATTGAAAAACACTGAACAGTTGTTCTTTGCGCCTGTTTTCAAAGTTGCTGCTCAGGGCTGGATACTTTTGTGAAAACTGCACCCCAACCGCTGAACCCCTTATTATGTCTGAAGAGATTCTGGAAAACCTGAAGATAAAGTTACAAGATGCATTAAAAGTTCTAGAGGAATGCAGGTATGGAAATAACTGTTTGTTAATTATTAGCAGCCTATGGTCACACTAGTGACAGTGTCTCTAACAGCTCATTAAGGTTACTTTTCCTCCAGTACCTTTAATGATTTTTTTCTTTTATTATTAAAAATAGTAAGTCAACACCCAGAGCTCACTACATTCATAAACTACATCTGCTTCTTTGATGGGCTGCCACCTCAGTGACTTCTTGATGCCATAGAAACCATAAATAAGCGACTGTCATCCATTGTGTAGCATGCCGCAAAGGCAGTCCCCTGAGAATTCACAAAATGGCTCTGGCCAGTTGGAAGAGAAAACTGATTGAGAAGACAGACATCAAGGAAAAACATCTGGCATGCTAGTCATCACTAGTCCTTGTACAAAGGATGAGGTGGAGTTGATGGAAAAGAACCTTCAGACAAGAAGATTGAAACCATGGAGTGATAAACCAAAAGATGAGCTGGAATGAGCAGAGGTGGACCTGCCTCCAACAAAGCTAGCACTGTGTCTGGGTCCCCTCCATGAACAGGAAGTCACAGTGTCCCAGGAGGGTGAGTGATCCTCAATTACTATAAACTGTGCCTGTTTCCTTGAAAGTGGCTCAGCTCCCTGCCAAAAGGAAGCTGAGCAGGCATAAACAATACAGGTACACCCCTTGGCAGGAAAAGGCAGCAGTTTCAGAGAGGGACAGCTGAGACACCATCTTCAGCGTGCAAGTCACAGCTGGTTCCAGAGAGGTCCCCAACAGACAAAATAGATCTACCTCCTCCACAAAGCTGAAGCATGCAGGGGAGCACATAGCTCCTCTGCTTTTGCATTTAAGAAAGGCAGCAATGGCTGGGGGCAAGAGAGATATTGCAGAGAAAGGCAGCATGAGATGGGATGCCTGACTAGGGGCAGAGCAAAGCCAGGGCTGTGCAGGGGTGGCTGTGAGATGCCATGTGCCAGCTCTGCCTGTTGTGTGCCAGCTCTGCCAGTTGCTGAGCCACCCGGAATGTATTTGACCAGCTAAGGCCAGATGCCAGCATCCTGAACTCTAGGTTTCAGACAGAGGAATTGGCGTGGGGAAAAAAAAGCAGGATGCATGACTTTGCACAACAATTAGCATGAACCTACCCACTGCCTGGGGGTACTATGTGTGGAAATAAACTTTGCCAATAAGCGGAAATCCAATCTTTCAAGAGCAATGAAATCAAATTGCAGAGAGTCTTATATGACGTTCTTATAGGAAATCTCCCAATCTCAAGATAAAGCACAGGCTGTTGCTATTTATCTAACAGGTATGGAAACCTAAATACTAACAAATGAAGAATGCATGAGATTTCAGAAATTTTTGGGACAGGAACATTCAAGCTCTGCAGAAAATTAATACAGTCATGCCTATTGCGTTTACGTTGAAATAAAAAAAAAAGTCTTTTATTATTCCAAATGAAAATGCATGTGGATAGTGGGGGATCGGCCTGGATTTTGCACAAAGATTCTCTTTTTGTTTCTTTTGTTTAACAGTAGCTGTAGAATTAAGAAAGTAGATATTTGATAAAAAATTTATATTCCTTCTGATTTATCTTTATACATGTAGCACTTAGAAAACAAGAAAAAGTCATCCTAAAATGGCTGATTGCTATACATTGCACTAGTTAAATTATTAGGTGTTTCCCAAGGTGAGAGTTTTTTAGAAGAAACCCTATAGTGACGGCATCAACCTCTTTTGCCAATGAATTAATCTAGCCAAGATCTCAGGTTGTAGTTTCACCAGTAGAAGCAACGGGAAGTCTGAGTAACTGCAAGACTACCCTAATTGTTGGTAGCTTTTTTTTTATGATACCACATATACCAAAAATAGATGACTGCATTTCTTACTCTAAAACTCTCCTTGACAAGTGTCTGAAAAAGTAATATAGTTCTACGAAAATGGTTCTCAAGACAGAACCATTATACATTGTAATATTACAATGAGAGCAAGTTGGAGAACAAAATTTTATTTTGTGACAAACATAAGTTTTTAAAATGCCCTTTTTGTGCAGCAGAATTAAGACTCTTTTTTCTTGAAATACTCTTTTTAAATACATCAGAAAGAAACAATTTTAGAAGGGACAAGATATTACTGTAATAGTAGGTACAGCCCTATTCTGGATGGAACACAATTACAAGTGTCACAAGATACACGATGTGCAGGACCAGACAATGTTCATGGAAAGTCTAAAGAGTTCTACCTTCTGTAGAACATCTTAGTGGGAAAACTGTTCTTGTCTTCCTCAGCGGTCTTCTGACTAGAAAGCTGATGTTAGCAATTTAAATTCAGATTTTCGTTCTGTCTAGTTGAAACCAGATATTTTTTAACAGTGCCCTTTCAAGCCAGAACAGTGACTTGGCATCCCATAGTTACTCTCTAACACTGTGAAATGTTTTAGAGGAACAGCTGGAGAATGTTCTCAAGACAGCACTAGGTATGATGAAGCAGGTCTCACTTCTCAGGTAGACACCTGAACCAGTGGACATGCCTTTGCACTCAGAATCCACTAGAGCACTGTTTGGTTCCAAGACAAAACACAGATCCTTTCACTAATAAATCATGGTTAAGATTACTGCATAAATCATAAATGAGTTCTGACCCTTGTAGTGAAAGCTATGGATTCTTCTCAAACAATACTTTTGGCTTTTAGTTACAGGATTCATTTTTCCAAATTCCAGCAACTAATAATTTCTCCTTCTTTATGATCGCTATTCAATTAATTTGTCATCCAATACAATTTTTTAGCCTCCAATTCCAAAGAAAAAAACGCAACAAAACCAACAACAGCCCCTACCTCCTCCCCCCTCCCCCCCAAAAAAAAAAAACAAACAAAAAACCCACACTGAAAAAAAACCTCCAAAGAACCCAGAAACAAAAAAATAACCAAACAAGAAACAACTGTAAAGCAAAAAAGAAAGCTTTGATATCTTTGGTAGGACTTCTCAATAGGACATTTCTTCACCCAGTTATCAGTACTGTTCTGGTTATTTATGGGCACACTGTCCCATCCCATGAGTTTCCTGCTATTTACCGTGTTAGTCTTGTTCTCATCCTCATACTTCTACCTAACATTACAGCACTTTAAGTTGACTAAGTACTAATTTAAACTTCCTTGTACACTGTCATTAGGTTGGGGGCTTCTTAACAATCTATCCTGCAGTTTCTGGTGGTTACAATGTCATCTGAAGCTCTGGGCAAGGTGAAACTCCAATTGCTAGAATAATACATAATATTTCCTCTCACTTTGGAAAGAGAAAATGATGGGAATCTCCTCATTTACAGAGTCTTAACCTCTAGAAAAAAGATGTATTGGAGGCTTCTCACTCTTTGACAGATAGCAGTCTCTTCCACTGAGGTCAGTGACATTACGTCAGGTAAACATGACAGACATTGACTTTCTACATTCTTTCTTGAGCTAGACATCTTGTCAGCAGCCAGACTCAGAAAATATATCAGCCTCCCACTCCTACTTTATACATGCAGAAAACCTTTCCAGGAGTGCAGTAAATAGATACCTTGCTTGAATCTTGCCACAGGTGGCTAATCCAGAATATTTAATGTAATAATTTAAAAAAAAAATTCAGATTTTGAAATTAATCTTTATCAGACAGAAATAAAATGTTTAAAATAAATTAAAAACCAATAAACTGTGTGGTTATACAGGGACTCATTTACATCCTTAAAGATAGATATTCAGTGCGTAGGGAAGCTGGGATATCTCCATAGGAAATGGCAGACAAGATATCCTGGGACCCCTGCAGGCTTCTGGAAAGGCACTTGGAAAACAGGAGCCCCAGGTGGCAACTAGACTTCTTCCTATAGGCACCCTAATTGCTCTTTCCCCCACAACACTTAATTTAAGCATTTAGATGGGCTGGATACTAGTGTTACCTTCCAACCAGCTTGAGGATGTTAAAATTAATGTGACCATCCTCATGTTTCTACGATCCAAGTTCTGGTTTAGTGCAGCTAAGCTGGATGACCTTGGCAGTTTTACTTAGAAATCTTTTATTAAGGTGTGAAAAATATTACACAAGTGTAATTGTTGAGACTGTCATTGGCAGCAGCTACGGATTCAGGAGAAAAGATATTAACATGAAAAAAGCAGAGAATCAGAAGATTGCAACTCAGCAACACTGAGGATGCACCAACTCCAAAGCACAACAAAAGTCACCCTTTCTAACCCCTGAGGACCATCTGACCAACAAAGACTTTCTGGGTTGAGGAGGAGTGCGAATATGCTTCAACTGATATCTGACCACTTCTGGCTACCTTCTGTGTGTATTAGACAAAAAGAATCAATTGCTTCGTAGTGTTAAGCTGCATCTCTCCTACATGTAGAGCATCTATGTGCACAGTAAAAGTTTCCAGGGAAGGAAGGTTGCTTTTGTAACCTAAAACTGTACTTCAGCATTTGGAAAGCCTGCATTTCTGATAAGTCAAGCATTTGCACTTCTCATTTACTTCAGTAAATACAAAAATGTATTAGCTTTTCAGTTCTGCAGTAAAAAGGGATGATAGAAAAAGGTTAAGATGTGCAGCTGTGAAAAAGTTTATCCTGAAATCTGAGTTAATAATTCAAATAAGCCACATCTGATGCTCTAAAAACTTAAGAATAGATCCACAGAATTTCTCCCAAAGCTTCCTCCAGAAATCTGACTCTAGAATAAAAGCAAATTTAAGAAGGTGTAACTCAAAAAGTAATTTTTTCTTAAGATTAGTAAGTAATTTAATAAATAAATAAAATGAAAATATAATCAAAACTTGTAAATTATAAATATAACTTAATTTATTAACTTCATATTTTTGTTTCATGTGTGAAAGCAAAAGTGGGTCAATGGAAAAGATTCATAGAGAGCACGGAGGCCATTTGTGACAAAACACTGCAGTAGGGTCATGTTTCAAATGCTGAATTGGTTATTTAATAAAGAAAGTGGCTGTAATGGTCAACTGTCTCCACAAGATAATTGTTTGGTCAATACAGTTATATCCCAAAATAATACACATTCACTTTAATGTCACTTACAGGAGCCAGAAGAATGGAAAATATTGATTAGTGAAGAGGATATTATGCTAAGTTATAGCCTATGAAATATAGCAAGAATTTATTTGTATTCTACTGTTTGGCTTTGTATGAATAATGGTCAAATACTCTGTAGCACACCACAGTCACACCACTATGATAGCTACTCAGTCCTGGTAGTTTAACCCTGGCAGATACTGTTTTTTTTTAGTCTCTGCCACAATGGAAATCTGAGAAAGATGTATACAGGAATATATTAAATAATACAAATATCATAAACCCTGAGGAAAAAAAGTGAGTACACCAGTTTGAAAAGCTTGAATAGCATTCAGTTATTGTGGCACATAGCTCTTGGTTAAGTAGGTTGCTATTTCACAGCACACAAAGTATTTCAGAGAGTGTATTTCAGCTCCACGTGTTGCATATAGTGGCAAAATAATAGCAGCTAGAAGTACACAGAAGGCAAACTATTATCGATGCTTATTCATGATTTTCATGCTCAGCTTCTTTTAAAGTAATTATTTTCAAAAGACATATAATGTACCTGCTGAAAAATAACATTTTAGTAATTTATTGGCAGGATATCTGTACACTTTTTGATGTTTTGTTTTTCGTTTATTTTTCTATTTTTGCTTGTCTTCTGGTTGTGTTTTAAGCATTTCCTTAAATATTAAAAAAAAAAACCCAAACAGTTAAGTATGTGTAAAAATACATCAATCAGTCAATAAAACAGGTCACAGACAAAGTCTACGCTGATCTTTCTACCCACAATTATCCATATATGCATAAAAACACATACTATGAAAAATACTTTACCTCCAGTGAAGACTTTTTGAGGCTGAGAGGAAGTGACATTCTAGAAGGTCTATTTTTCTGTACTGACTTCAGCAGTTTGTCAGATAATGAGATACCTCCAAGAGTTAACTTTTAGACAGCTTTTGAATAATAGACATAGTGAATGCTTACTTTGATGTTCATCTTAAAAAATAAGTCTATTAGAATGTACAATCTATCTTCCAATATCTTCCTTGAGCATACTTAATCAGTAGGACTCTGCTCATAAGGTTGGGATAGTAATTTCATAAAAAGCATGTCAGAAGAACTTTTATGTAATAGCTTTGTATTTAGAACCCAAAAGATGAAAGTCTCAGGTAGAGAGAGCTTTAAAAATGATAAAAGAAAAAAACAAGGCACTTCCCCCACAACTCCAATTGCTTTTATATTTCATTTTAGGAAAAACTGATAAAAACATCTCCAAAGTCAGAAATCTTGGCTTCACTCCCAGAAGTGTTCGTTTCATCACAACTTTTCTATGCACTGAATTCCATTCATAACCTTTAAAAAATAGATGATGGATTAATCTTCCCTGAGATAAGCTGTCTAATGGAAGAGTCAAAGTGAGCTGGCTATCTAAACTTGTCAAAATCCACTAAGTTTTGATGTCTGTTCTCTGTCATCACAATACTCAGCCTCACAAAACCCAGCAAAATACAAACAATCAGATGATAATTAAGAAAATCAGATTGCATTTTACATTTGATTAGTATCCTATTTGCAAATACTTGTACATTAACTTGAAAGACGAACAGTAAAACCATGCCAGACTTGGATTAATTGTTTAACAAGAACTTTAATTTTCACACAATGAAAAAAGAAGGCATTGGCATTAGGCTCACAACATATCAGTCTGAAAGCTGAATTCTTTAGCTTCACATAGCAATCATAAAAGAGAAACTGTCTTGAGGATGAAAAAAAGTGATTAAAAATGAATAATGGAGAAAGTATATTTTACCTGAAGATCTCAAACCACGACATTGTATATTGATTTTGTTCAATGTGGAAGCTGGCATTTTATATTTCTACATAAACATATGAAGACTTATATGGCGGGGGATACGTAACTCACTCACCCATTCCCTACTCAAACGTGTGTACACACACACACACACATTTCAGCTACAGCTGGAATCAAAGACTACATATCAATCTACTTCACCAGTTTGAAACAAAAGGAGAAAGAGTCTTTTTCTCAGATGAAAATAAAAGTTCCCAAAAGTGAAAGCTATATACTGGTTGGCTGCTTTTCATCTTTTCAGCCTGGCTTGCAAATGTTTGTTGATAACTGAGAGATGACATAATGCAAAACAAAAAAGCAGTCCTGACAAGGGATAAAACCTTATCACTTTCTGTTTCTTTATTTTCTGTATGCTGTCTGGACAGAGATCATAATTATCTGAAACTATCCCTAAATCATGTGATAGTTTTGATTGAAAATTGCCAGCTTCCACTCTGCTTTTTGCATTAAAGGGATGTAGTACTTGAAGTGAAACTTGTCATTATGCTACTACAAACCTTTTTGGCAATCACACTTATCAGGAACATGGTACACATTTAAAAAGAGCTGCTGTGCAGCTGCCTGCCAACCTCTCCTTGTATTCTGGCTTCTTTGAAACCTACATATCACTGGAAGATATATTCTTTATAGCTTTTCATGAGAGCATCAGAGGTATATATTGGGTTGTGACAGAAAAGCCCCCTTATAACTGTCCAAATAAGAGAAAATGTGCATACAAGTCACACCAGTAGGCTATAGCTTTGGTAAAGGTACCTAGGACTACAAAAAGAAGACTGTGAAATAAATCCAATAATGCTGTCATTATCTCCACTGGCATGCTCAGTAAGGGCAAGTCCATCAACTGGAAGATTCCCAGATGTCAAATTTATTCAACCAGGTGTTTATTACTAGAGCAGATGCTCTAAGTTAACAAGAGCAATGGAAGGTTTATGGCCCATTTTTACCTAGTTCACCAGAATAAATATAATCATGGATACTGAGGCAGTAAAGTGCATATGCAAATAAGTTTTGTGAGGGACTTAGAGCTTTATGAAAACAAACAAAAAGCACCTTTACTGCATAAGAAGCAGAATATGCAAGCCATAGATCTTTGTGAAACTGCTTTGTGCAATTCTGCACAAAAAATACTTGTGTAAATTGAGTCAACTGTATGCTATACATAAATTAACTCATAAATTGACATGATTCGCTATACTATTTGAAACTATGTCCAGGAGAGGTACATCTCAAAAATTAAAAAATAAAAGGAAAGACTAATTTAAAAACATTTTTCAGAATGGAACTGTCCCTTAACAGAGAGATGGATGAATCAAAACTAAAATCAGCAATACAAGTTGCAATGAATTATCATGATTAAGAGAAGCTTCTTGCTAGGTGAAAGAAATGAGAAACCTCCTAATTCCCTAATTGTTCTTGGCACTACAGTTCTTGGCACTACACTTCATATCAGAATTTATGAAAAGCGGAAACCTATGTTATTTTATCCTTCTAAAACTATAAATATAAACCCAACTGTGATTACTTCTTATATCTGGTAAAGTATCTGTCTACTTTCTAAAGAACTGGCATTCAAGCAAGAAAATAGGATACCTTTTAACCATCCCATATAGTAGCAATTTTAAGGATTTGTTTCATGATTCCTGAGGAGTACTGAACATGACTGGCAATACTGTTAGGAGTTCTTGAATCCGGCACAGAGAAGCAGATGAGTTCAATGAAGACTTTCATAATGCTTCTCATTATTGTGTCTCAGAATTTCAGTTTAAGACACTAGCACTAATAAAAAGGGAAAAAATATTTCTCATCCTGTTCTTCACCACCATTATATAAAGAAATAACTCAATACACTCATATGTCAAATAAAGTTAAATTATTCTAAAATGTGAAAAGAGAAAAACTTCCATGTTTAGCCATTACATATTTTGCTAGTACTTTTTTTAGAAAACTGATTGCAACTACATAACAGAAAATATTTAGACAGGTTTATAATACTAGATTTATATTACCCTTTGAATGATCATTGTGAAGAAAGAAGGCATTTGTTGCCAGGACATGGGCTTAAATGCTGCAATTCCTTAGGGCAATAGTATATTGGGTCCTCTTTTTTCAAGATTTGCACATTCTACTGTTGCCAAGAGTGTCAGCAATTTCAAACATGCAGTTCTTCTCTCTGAGAGTACCTACTTTCAATAAAGAAATTGGTGCTATTTTGTTCCTTGTAGCTTTGACTACTAATAAAAGTGTTCATTTCCAAATTTCCACACAAAAGGTCAGCAGTCATGAGATTTACCAGAAAGAAGGAAAAATTCAAGAAATATTGAGATTATTATCTTGTTAATCATAACGTTATACTCAAGAATTGTTTTTTAAAAGGGGAAACTACATTCAGTTATTCTGTTCCCTTATGGTTAATTGTAGTGTTTCAAAACTTCTAGTGCAATAAAACTATGTTGTTTACATAAGTAGCCATTTTTAAGCGACTAGAGATACAAGGAAATTAAATACAATTTTTTTCTTTCAAAGAAAACAATTCAAGAATGACTAAATTAGTATAATCGTAACACATTTTAGATTGCAATAGGTTGTAAAATTCATTTGATACACATACATTACATTAAAAATGGGAATACATGCCCCTCACATGCTGAAGAAAAAAATTGTTACATACAGAAAGCTAATACCACAGAATCACAGAATCCTAAGGGTTGGAAGGGACCTCAAAAGATCATCTAGTTCAACCCCCCTGCAAGAGCAGGGTAACCTAGAGTACATCACACAGGAACTTGTCCAGGCGGGCCTTGAATATCTCCAATGTAGGAGACTCCACAACCCCCCGGGAAACCTGTTCCAGTGCTCTGTCACTCTCACAGGAAAGAAATTTTTCTTGATGTTCACATGGAACCTCCTATGCTCCAGTTGATTGCCCATTGCCCCTTGTCTTATCACTGGACATCACTGAATAAAACCTAGCTCCGTCATCCTGACACTCACCCTTTACATATTTGTAAACATTGATGAGGTCACCCCTCAGTCTCCTCCAATCTAAAGAGTCCCAGCTCCCTCAGCCTCTCCTCATAAGAGAGATGTTTCATTCCCTTAATCATCTCTGTAGATCTGCGCTGGACTCTTTCAAGCAATTCCCTGTCCTTCTTGAACTGAGGGGCCCAGAACTGGACACAATATTCCAGATGCGGCCTCACCAAGGCAGAGTAGAGGGGGAGGAGAACCTCTCTTGACCTACTAACCACACCCTTTCTAATGCACCCTAGGATGCCATTGGCCTTCTTGGCCACAAGGGCACATTGCTGGCTCATGGTCATCCTCCTGTCCACCAGGACCCCCAGGTCCCTTTCCCCTTCACTACTGTCCAGCAGGTCAGCCCCCAACCTGTACTGGTACATGGGGTTGTTCTTCCCCAGATGCAAGACTCTGGACTTGCCCTTGTTGAATTTCATCAAGTTCCTCTCCGCCCAACTCTCCAGCCTGTCCAGGTCTCACTGAATGGCAGCACAGACCTCTGGTGTGTCAGCCACTCCTCTCAGTTTAGTATCATCAGCAAACTTGCTGAGGGTACATTCAGTTCCCTCATCCAGGTCGTTGATGAAAATATTAAACAGCACTGGTCCCAGCACCAACCCCTGACGGACTCCACTAGTCACAGACCTGCAGCTAGATTCTGCCCCATTGACCACAACTCTGCCTTCTTCCTTCCAACCAGTTCTTGATCCACCTCACTACCTGATCATTAAGCCCACACTTCCTTAGCTTATCTATGAGGATGCTGTGGGAGACAGTATCAAATGCCTTACTGAAATCAAGAAAAAACACATCTACTGCTCTACCATCATCCATCCACCTAGTTACTTGCTCATAGAAGGCTATAAGGTTGGTCAAAGATGACTTCCCCTTGGTAAAGCCATGTTGGCTGCTCTTAATGACCCCCTCATCCTTGATATGTCTAGAGATGGTGTCAAGAATAAGTTGTTCCATCACCTTTCCAGGGATGGAGGGAAGGCTGACCGGTCTATAATTACCCGGGTGTATCCTTTACCTTCTTAAGTACTTCAAGGATTAGGAAATCTGTGCTTTGACATATGAATACCAGTAGAGGATGTTGAAACAGAAGTATGAAACAATGTAAGTGGAAAGGACTGGTTTTCCACTGAATTAGTGAAACCTGTACATATATATGTGATTTAAGAGACTATTTAAAAAAAAATCTGTAATATAAAAAAAAACAAAAAAAAAATCTCCCACAGTCTTTTATTCCTTCTGTTTCTTTAAAGGTCAGATAGAATGAACTGAAGAACTGTCTGGATGGCCGCACACAAAGAGTTGTGGTCATTGGCTTAATGTCCGGCTGGAGACCAGTAATGAGTGGTGTCCCTCAGGGATCGGTGTTGGGACTGGTCTTGTTTAAAATCTTTGTCAGTGACAAGGACAGTGGGATTGAGTGCGCCCTCAGCAAGTTTGCCAATGACACCAATCTGTGTGGTTCAGTTGATACGCTGGAGGGAAGGAATGCCATCCAGAGGGAGCTTTGACCCACTTGTGAGGTGGGCTGATGCCAGCCTCATGAAGTTTAACCATGCCAAGTGCAAGGTCCTACACCTGGATCAAAGCAATCCCAGGCACAGCTACAGGTTGGGCAAAGAAGAGATTCAGAGCAGCCCTGTGGAGAAGGACTTGGGGGTGTTGGTCGATGACAAAATGAACATGAGCCAGCTTCAGTGTGTGCTGCCAGCCCAGAAAGCCAACCGTATCCTGGGCTGCATCAAAAGGAGCGTGACCAGCAGGTCGAAGGAGGTGATCCTGCCCCTTTACTCTGCTCTCGTGAGACCTCACTTGGAGTATTGTGTGCAGTTCTGGTGTCCTCAACATAAAAAGGACATGGAACTGTTGGAACAAGTCCAGAGGAGGGCCACGAGGATGATCAGGGGGCTGAAGCACCTCCTGTATGAAGACAGGCTGAGAAAGTTGGGGCTGTTCAGCCTGGAGAAGAGAAGGCTGTGTGGAGACCTCATAGCAGCCTTCCAGTATCTGAAGGGGGCCTACAAGGATGCTGGGGAGGGACTCTTCACTAGGGACTGTAGTGACAGGACAAGAGGCAATGGATTCAAACTTAAACAGGGGAAGTTTAGGTTGGATATAAGGAAGAAGTTCTTTCCTGTGAGGGTGGTGAGGCACTGGAGTGGGTTGCCTAAGGAAGTTGTGAATGTTTTTTCAAAAGTTCATTCTTTACTGTCAGGGTGGTGAGGCACTGGAACAGGTTGCCCCAAGAAGTGGTAAATTCTCCATCCTTGGCAGTGTTCAAAGCCAGGTTGGACAGAGCCTTGGGTGACATGGTTTAGTGTGAGGCATCCCTGTCCGTGGCAGGGGGATTGGAACTAGATGATCTTAAGGTCCTTTCCAACCCGAACCATTCCATAATCCATAATCCATGTGTGGTAAATGGCTATAGAGCTTGCTTTTAAACAATTTGGATTTGCCAGCACATCCCTGTAGTGTTTTTCATGCCCATCCTCTACTATGCATCTGTATTAAATTTGGAAATAATTTCTGTACTCTGCAAAATATTATAAATGCTAGTGGAAAGACTAGGGTCACTATAAAGTGTATGCAACATTCACAGGAACAGGAATTTTTTACCCAAAAAAATTGTCAATGTAAATTGACTTGGACCCCTAAAAAGAATCAGAAAATGGTCATCATTATTACTGCTTCAGTAGGGGAACTGAAGTACTGACAGAGTAGGTCCCAGATCCACAAAAGGATTTCTCACATCAGAGCAGATTTGCAAACAATACCCTGATCTGTCCAAAGACATAGGATGCCTACCACAACATTGCAAAATGGGTGCTTTTGTAAATACAAAGAGAACAGTGAACATACCATGGCTGTGCTTTAGAACATGTCCAAAGTAGCATGTGTGGCATAACTGAAAAGTTAAGAGGCAACTGGCATAGATTAGCTGGTGTATTGGAAAAGAAAGGCACCAGCTGATCCATATGCATCAACACATGTGATGCAAGCAAAAATGCAGTGTACCCACTTTACATTTTGGCCAACAACGTATTTATGTACTGGATGTTCAGTCTGAATATTGCCAGCTCAGACACTGCATGGCAAAATGATTGTTCTCTTGAATGTCCTTTGTATGGTTTATAGTAAAAATAATAAGGTGGAAGTACTGTAATATTAACTAATGGGTACTGAAATTGTCACTAAGGTCTTTCTTGCATTAAACAACACTAGTAAAATGATAGAAATCTGATGGTACTATGCACCAGCATCACAGGGACTACAAGGATGCCAGAGAGGGACTCTTCATGAGGGACTGTAGTGATAGAGTAAGGGGTAATAGGTTCTAACTTAAACAGGGGAGATTTATGTTAGATGTAAGGAAGAAGTTATTTACTGTAAGAGTGTTGAGGTACTGAAAGAGGCTGCCCAAGGAAGCTGTGAATGCTCCATCCCTGGCAACTTTCAAGGACAGGTCAGGGGCTTGAGCAACCTGGTCCAGTGTCACGTGTTCCTTCCCATGGCACAGTGATTGAAACTAGATGTTTTTAAGATCCTTTCCAAACCTAACCATTCTATGATTCTACAATTGTGTTGAGCAAGTTCCACTGATCACCTACTGTACAGGAGGCATGAGATTTCACCTCAATGAAGTGAAATATCCAAGCAACTGCAAACCTTTAAAGACCTTTAAAACCTTTAAAATCCATACCAGATGTGATTTAGCCAAGTTTAATACTGAGATTAGCCAAATTACATGATGTTTCTAAGAGCTGAAGAAACAGAAGGAAAAATGTGCAGTATCATTTGGATAAATAAATCCCTCAAAATTAAATTACAGTAAAACAACAGAATAATTGCTCCAGGATAGAAACCTAGTGATCTCAAAATTAATTATAGTAGTGGAAAAATGATTAAACCAAGGAAAAAAGAAGTATTACTTGCCACCGTTGCAGAAATCTCATGGGTGCAGTATGCACCTTGCTTGGATGCCAAGTATGAGCTAGAACACATCACAGTTCTTTAGAGTACATTCTTGATTACCTGCTTCCTTCAGCACTGTCAAGTCTGCAGTGCAAGGTTTCAAAATTACAAAGGTCTGCAGTGAAAATAATACAGAATCCCAGAAGAGAAATTCCTGAAGCAGTTCCTCTTGCACCATTTCACAGAAGGACAAAATTTGAAAAAATTATTCAGATTAACAGATGCCTGTGATATTAAAAAATTTGTCAAGCATTTGGCCAGCGGAAGAATCTTCTCTGAGCAGGACTAACAAAGTACAAAAATACCATGGAAAGGTTGATCCCGGGACTAACTGAAACTAGTGGGGTAAAAGAGTTGTTTGTGAAAAACAATCCATTCTAAAAGAGGATGTATTACTGATTCTAAAGATTACATTTGCTGTCATTCAGTATAACAAGTAACACAGGGCAACAGATGGGCACAGTTCCTGTGCCCTTATGGAAGCATAGAAAGAGGAAATGGGCAGGTTGTTCTTCAAATTTATGGGCAGTAAAATGGTAAATAAAGCACCATTTGTCCACTAATGGGATACTTGGGAACTGATGCTTGAAGTTGATACGTAATAGCAATCTAATTGTACAAATAAAGAATAATCCTTGTATTGTTTTGCAAAATACTCTTTTTAAACTAAAAAAGTGCTTTAAGCACTCAATTTATTTATTCAATGAAGACTGTAGTAGGTATCATATTACTACAAGCAAAACGTTTGCAATTCTTTACTCTTGTCTCTTTTCATCAATATCATAGAATCCTGATATCAATATGTGATGTATCTGCTAAACTTGGTGAATGAGATCACTCAAACTAAGAAATATCCCTAAAACTGCACTTGATTTTAAATGAGCTTTAAAAATGTTGAACAATTTAGTGCTAGTTTCTTTTGTATGTGGTCTGTATTCATAAATTTGTGCTTTCCTCTGCCTTTGTGTTTCTAGGAGACTAGAATTTAATACAAATGCCCTTCCTGAGCATATTAAACCTTCTCACATTCTGCTCCAGGCCAGTAACCATATTGGTCATAGTGATTATAGATATCGCTTCATGCTGAAGACATTTTCAAATGGAATGTCCATAGCTATGAAGTGTATTCACATGTATATCATTTAATCCCCACATTTTGGGCTTACTGTAATAGTTGGTTGTAAATTGTGTATTTGTACCTAATCCAAAATGTCTTGATATTTTTATAAAAAGTAGGACTAAAAATTGCCACAACTCAATTTTCAATTGGGAAAAGGTGTCCTGAGATATTTTATTTTCATCATTCAGGGAATTATTTCTGAAATTAACACCTTACAGTGATAAATGCTTGACAAAGACCAGAATAGACATCTCATCTAAGAATCCCTTGATTTCAAGAGCTTTTCAGATAGGATTGACCACTCTTCATTATTAGCAGTCAAGAATGATTTGCTGGAACCATGTTGTTTCCTGTTCTCATTGTCCCTTCTAAACAGGTGGCCCTCTCCTATGGTGAAAAACAAGTATTCATCCAGCATGTTCTACTGGGTTCCTGTAAGTGCACCTGATGATGAGAGCTGCTGATTATATTGGGCCAGGAAACTGGGTAAATTCTGGAAACACTTGTAAACCACTAGAGAATATTAAATCTGGCTTTCCCATTTTGTCAGTACTCCTGACCTATGTCTGGTATCTTCCCAGGATTTATGCTGTGCCCTTGGTTTCCATTGTGATGTTAAACGCAGCAGTGATATTTGCAGTGTGAAACAGACACAAATACAGCCTGAAATAGATTGCAAAGACATGAAAAATGAAAAATTCAGTCACTGCAATAAAGCACACTATTGTACTCCTTAAACACAATTGGACTAGATGGCTAATACTCCTAAGTATTCAAAGGAAAAGAGGCAAGGTACAAGAAGTACTGATGTTCTCTTATTTACTTCATTAGAGAGTTTTCCCCTAAGTTTCTATTAACTGTATGCACTTCCCCTGTTACCTAAATCAAGATTTTTGCTAAATAAACAATTACATATTTCAGCAGTAATTTTGGTTCAAAGGACAGGTGTCATAAAAGTGTGCATGCTTTCTCTGTTCTTCAGCTAGGCAATTGTCTCTACACACTTTCCTTATTCTGATCCCATGGATTACTAGCTAATATAATTTACTGAATTCTGAAGGTGATTATAAGCCTATTTAGTATGTTCAACATATAGCTACATATGACATGCAGACTACCTTATAAAGCTTTTTGTCCTAACAGTTAGGAAAAAGAGGATTAAAAAATAGTAAGATTTTGACAAAGCATATAATGTTTGAACTAATCATTAATGTGACCTCAAGATCACCTACAGTTTGTGGGCTAAACTGTGTATGAAAATTCTTGTCTACTCTTCAACAGATGTCAGTATAAGAATGACTGATGTCCATGAGGTCTGAATTACATGAGGTAAGATAACTCATAGGCACAGCCTGACTCTAAGTGAACAATGAAGGGTTTCAGTCAGTGAGAGCTGAGTAAACTCAGCAATACAATATTGTCAGAGCTAAGGTTCTTTAAATCTCTACCTTAACTTCTCTTACATTAGATTCCAGCTTAACCATATTCAATATGCTGGTGGATATCTTAATTCAGATGTGCAGTTGATCAAAAAAGAAAGTATGAACTTGCATTTGATACTGTGCAGAACTAGTACCTGCTGGAAAACAATCTTTTTAGAAAGTGTTTTCAGTAAAATTATATTGAAGTCAGAGTGCTTCTGACCAGGGCAATGCAAAGTTCAGAAATTCTAGAAAATAAGGAAATTGAGTAAACATGAAAATTATTGTTCAAGCACTGCAATCACCTTTTAAGACACAAAGGAAAAATTGAGTGTTTTCATTCTGACAGAAATATACAGAAGAGAAGAGAATGTCCAAACTTGATTTTAATTTAAAAATATATTTTGATACTGAAGCATGTCTCTGTCATAATACACCACAAACAATGTATCTCAACTTGGAATACTTTAAATGGTTTAGAAAAAGGCTTTCAACTTGCAGCTCTGTTCAGAAGGAAATCTTAACATTAATTTGTCAAAAATAACAAAAATTATAAATTGAACATTTAATAAAATATGTGCCTATCATAATCCATCTATTAAGTGCACATAAACACTTTGAGTTGGATGTTGGTTTTCTCCTGAGGATGTTACATTACTGAGATCATTCCAGAAACCCTTATGTTCTTTTCATTGAATACTTTCAACATAATTAATTTTCTATGACTTTTTCTTCTTCCTGATAGGGCTTTCTAATGAAGTTTTATAAATGGTAGGGTAGAATTCAAATATATCTGAAATTTATGGAAAGTTTCAATGATTAATTGCTGTTGCCACTTCCAATAATACGTAGCTTTTAAAGTAGTAAAATTAAACTGCACACTATATTATAATAAACACTAAAATGACCTGCTTTGAAGGATCAGAATATTCCAAGAACAATACCTGGGTGAATAATAATAATAAGGAAAAAAATCTCAGCTGGCTCTTTTTATGACTTTTTTGGAGATACAACAAAGTACCTAAAGAAAATTAATATGCCATGTAGAAGGCACACTGTAAAAGACAAGATGAAGGTAGCATAGGACTAAAGAAATTCCATAAAGAATGCAATGCATGACTGCCTTTTCTATATAATTGATCAAGATTCTCTTGTTCTCTTTTAGTTATGAGTTTCTGACTGAATAATCGTAGAGAAAGTGCTGGAAATTAATATTAATTTCTATGCCGTAGTGCAGAGATTCATTTGCTTCAGGCTACCAATAGGAGTTTGAACATGTACTAGATTTGCTTTGCCTGAAACTTTTTGCTATGTCTGTTTTAGGTGGATGTTAATGTCTTCCTTTTCTATCTGTCCCACCTCTCAACTGTGATCTGCTCTCAATACAACAACACTGCAAATCATTGCCCTGTCCCACACCCTTCTTGGGTGAAATTCATATACACACTTAAAGCCCAACTCATCAGATTTAAAGTGAAGACAATCTGAAGGAGTCAGAGAAAAAAATGGGTTTACAGAGCCTGATTCTTCTATTCCAGTTGTTTCACCCCATTGCACACTTTATTCCAGTAACAGGTCTGCTCAATAAAAAATATAGCTGGTCAGCTTCAATTTGTGAAATGTTTGGGATATAATGCATTGCCCAATCCATTACATCACTATTTTATCCTATGATTATATAACATTTCATTGTTAAAATTAACTTAATACAGAAATCGCAGCTGGAAAATATCAGGCAGAGGATAAACTCCACAGCTGGAAGAGAGAATTGGAGTATTCAGCCTTCTACATTTCTTGTGTCCGGCTTGTGTCCAGGCTGCCAAGAAGGCCAACCACATCCTGGCCAGTATTAGAAACAGCGTAGCCAGCAGGGCCAGGGCAGTGATCGTCCCACTGTACTCAGCACTGATGAGGCTGCTCAAATACTGTGTTCAGTTCTGGGGTCCTCACTACAAGAAAAGACATTGAGATGCTGGAGCTGGTGCAGAGAAGGGCAAAAAAGCTGATGAAGGGCCTGGAGCACAAGTCTTCTGAGGAATGGCTAAGGGAACTGAGGTTGTTTAGTCTGGAGAAGAGAAGGCTCAGGGTTGGGGACCTTATCAAGAAGATGATCAGGTATTGGAACAGGCTGCCCAGTGAAGTGGTGGAATCACCACCCCTGGAAGTGTTTACAAACTGTGCAAATGAGGGCCACACTGACATGCTCCAGTGGTGGCCTTGGCATTGGTGGGGTAATGGTAATGGTCTTTTCCAACCTACTTGATTTATGATTCTATGCTGACTACCACTATATGGCCATGATAGGAGCATCCTATCAAGTTTTCATCACCCTTTAACAGGTCTTTGTCAGGGTTTGGCTAGGGTGGGTGCACCTGCAACACAAACCCCACCCCATGTCACACACACTTCATAGACAAAATGCCTGTAGTAAAGCAAGTTGCTAGAAGCAAAAGGAAGATTTTAGTAAACTGCTAAGATGGAGTGCCAGTCTGTCTCCTCACAGAGACGCAGACACTCCTTCTCTCTTTGTTAAAGCTTGACATACATTAGTATACCAGACACTTATACCAGCAAACTCAGCACAGGGTACCATTGACATGCACCCAGAGGTGACTGATTAATATAATTTCCTTCATTTTCAATCAAGACATATTCAGTTTAATTTAGATTGCTGTTCCTTCTCTGCCACTGGGGCTTGTACCAAGCTCATACAGGGGATGCAGCAAGCTTTATTAGCATAGATATTAAAGTCACTCAAGTGATATGGTCAGAGCAGGTAATCCAGCACTTCCTCTGTGGCACCAGGAAAAGCTGTGTTAAACTTGATCTGAAACTGCATTTCTGCTTCTAAAGATATATTAGTTACAAACTACCAGCATCACCACAGAATAGTGACTTAAATTCATTATATGTATTTGTGCTGCTGCTTTTACCTGTAGACATATTAAATGTGGAACAATAGCTGCCTATGTATTTCTGATACTTGCCTGCGTTTTTCCTTATTGAAAAAGAAAGGTGTCTTCCTTATTCACTGCAAATATCTTTGCCTTGTCAAAGAAACCTTGTTGTCAATATGTACCATGTCAACAGTAAGACTTCCAGTCAAGATTAGGAACTTATTAACTTTGTATATTACCAGCATTAAATGCAAATAGTGAGAGGCAGTTATGCTCTTCAAAAGCCTACAATTTCAGTAAACAGAACAGATATATAGGTAGGAGAGGAACAGAAAATCAAGGAGGTGGTGTGCTTGAAGTCACAAAACAAAGGAAAACCCAAGTAAAAAAAGTCTTCAGGTCATCCAGCTCCCTGTCAGTAGGCAACGATGTCCTCGCTCACCCTGAAATAATAATTGGTTTCTGCTTGCTGCACTTAATGCCAATCTGATCAAAACACCACTTTCCAGCTGTTGCTGCTGCTTCTTGGCATGGCAAGAATGAACATGCTTTTCCAGTATCTAACAAAAGGGGAGTTTGAGAACCCCCTTGGTTAATGTATACAGAATAAAATGATATGGCACAATTTATACCTGCATATTTTATAGTACCTTCTAATAGCTGGAGACAATACTTGTGGAGACTCCTGAAGAGTGCTTGGAACCAATGGTCTGAGTCACAGAGACACTACCCAGAAGGTTAATAATCTCTAGCTGTAATAGGCTGTCCACATTTCATGCTAAAAGAATAGCACTTGAAAGTTTTTTTGATAAACTGCCTGCCTTACAAAACTGTCTTTAAAATCTATGTTCCCGCAAGATTCCCCAAATCAAACCCTATTTTATGGTGTTACACTCAATAACTTGATTATGAGCAAAAAGGAAGCACATTTTCTATACGTATATATATAAAGCTAAGAATTTATTGCTACCATAATTGCAGTCTTAAAAGGCTAATTATTATTAGTCTAGATCTTATTGTTGCAGAAAAAAAAATGAATTGCACAGCTAGAATATTTTATACAGTAAAAATCTCTGTAATGATACAGTTAAACTTGTTATACACATACATCTTGTTTTCTGCCTCTTTCCTGGAATTATATTCACCCTTCCCCTGCTCTGAGTCTCTACAATTCCTTACTTTCTGTGCAGTGCTTCAAAGAATTACAATATTGTAAATGCAAATGGAAAAAGAAGACTGAGAAGGGTTGAGAAGGCAATCAGATATACAGGCAAGAAATAGCTGTACAATTCTTTTATATATATATGTATATTGGTTTTAGGTGTTCCTGCAGGCCTAGTTGTATTAGCTAAACCCATGGCTTTCTCCTCCTCTTGCAAAAGTGACAAACAAACAGACAAGCAATCAGAAGTAGTGAAACCTCACAAATAGTTCTCATTCCTTTTGATAGGAAGAAGGATAAGCACATTTTAAGTCCTCTAGAGCTTGGCCATCTTTGTTTCTGATCTGAACATCCGACTTGGTTCATGTAGCTAGTAACCTGAGAAAAACTTGCAGAGCTTTTCATTATCAGCAGTAGACTCACAGCTCATGGACTTTGCAGTAGTCTTTATCATGGGAATTTTCTACAAAGTAATCTAATTGGGAAAGCAATCATGCATTTTAAACCTTGAACCACAAGAGCATCCTCTGCTGTGCTCCCCAGAGTTCCTGTGGAGCTCCGAAGTGTTTCTGATGAAAGCCTTCATTCCTGAACTTCAGCAAGATTCCCATGAGCCACATTAGAGGTCACGGACAAACCTACTTCATCCCCATTCCTTAAACTTACCATCTTCTCCACCAAGGGATGTCATCAATTTTCTTGCTGCCTGAAACTAGCCTTCTAGAGTCTGAGAGTTACCTTGGGTAATGCCAGAGGAATTTACATCATTTTAAATATCAGAGCATTTGAACCATGATGTGTAGATAATTGAGCACAAATATTAGTACAGTTCATTCTTTTAGGGAGGTAATCTATGCATATGGTTGCAATGGTAATTTTCCTACCTATTTAAGTATATATCAAAAGCATCCTTAAAAACGGCATAAGTATTTTTAAGATTTCTTTGTCCCAGTAAATGATGCTAACAATATTACCTGACAGTTCTTTTTTTCTTCTAGGGACAAACTGCTTATCTGCCCACACCAGATGAATTGTTTCCAAGTCCTTTTCCAAGTGTGAACCTAGAAATGCAAGGTGATAGCTCTGGACACAGTTAGAAACTTGTTTTCTCCCTCCTGCTCAGCAATTTCCTTGGAAATCAATGTGTTGGCAGTTGACTCCTTTGGTCAGGCAGCAGGTTCTGCCCTTGCTTGTTCCTGCTGGATATTTAATTCTCTTGTCAGTTAGAGCAATTGAATGTGCTCTTGTTCCTTTTTCCTTCATGATGGAAGGGGGTCAGCTTGCCAAATTCACTTCCTTATTTCATCTGTCATCTGACTTTCTAATTTTTGTTGTCAGACATGTAAGAGGACCGGAGAGCTCAATCCTGTGAGACTAAACAAGTCCTCTTTTTCTCTGCAGTCTTTGACAGAAGTCCCAAGTCTTCGAGAGCTGTATGTACATGTATGTGTGTGTGTGTGTGTGTGTCTGTGTTTTCCCTAAGGAATTCAGAGTTATGGCTAGGTCACTTAGAAGTATATGTTAGCAGATACATACTTGGTTCTTCCTTCCCAGAGCTTTGTGCAGCAAAATATATGCACCGTGATTCCACCAGTCATAATTTGCTCTCCATTCTGCTGCAGCGATTTCCACAGGCTGCGCCTTCCTACTTTTGCAACTAGGACTTCTGTTTTAACAGTGATCCCTCTGGTTCTGGTCTAGCACCTTACTATATGCATTAAATCTACATTATTAGGGACTTCTAGAAGGTCTGCTAAACATCCCTTCTTGATATATTATTTTTTTTCTTCCAAATGCAATAACCAAAGGAAGGAGTTGTTTTAAGCAGTCTAACAGGACACTCTAGTCACTGAACATGCAGACATATTATTTTTAAAAGTGGCTCATAGATAATTTTAAACATTAATCACTGAAAGAGTTATTGATTGAATATTCTTCTATAAATGATAGAGTTTACTAAAGAGTGCCAAAAATTGTACAGTCTGATGAAACCCAGAATGGTATGGATGTTTAATAATGAGTATACTATATAAAATTCAATCAGTTCTAGACAGCAATGCCTTTGAAATATCAGAGAGAACTAATGCCTCTCTCCCATGGGATTCCTGTTTAGAGACGGTGGGTTTTGGATTCATTATTCTGCTATGCAGCATTTGGGCAAAGAAACTGGCTAAAGCTCAACAGCTGAAAGTGAGGAATTCACAACTTTTTGCTGATGTCAGTGCTACATTCAAAATACCAATTCAGCTAATAAAGATTATACTTCAAGTTATGGGTGATAGGAGAGAAATAAAGAGGAAAAAAAAAGGTTTCTTCCAGTCTAAGAAAAGCCAGATCATCATGGTATATTTCAAATTCTGCAGATTGAACTATCTCTCCAGTCAGCGTTATACTCATTTGAGTATCCACAACTATTTTTTTCCAGATGCTTTTAGTGACTAATTCATACATTTTCTGCAATGCATTAAATAATGTTTCTATTGATTTCCTCCATAAATAAAAAAAAATACAGAAAATGTGGTTTCCCTTAATAATTGAAGAAGGTATCTCTGAAAACTGCAAACCATGCATACATTAGTGTTCCTGAGTCTGATTGCTTACAGTTCTGGTATTGCAGATTTTGAGTGCATCTACCACCCTGGTCACCAGAAAAATCAAGTCGTAATCTCAGCTAAATTTAGAAATGAAGGAATCTGTGATAAATGAATAATTCAGATGTTTCAAATATGAGTATGGTACTGCCTTGTCAATAATGCATTCATAGTCAGGTCCATGTTGGTATATATTAGATTATTATTGCTCTTTTTTTGAAAAGTAGAAAATCACATTTTAAAGGTTTGGGGTTCTTTTAGGTTTAGGTTTGGGGTTTGGGTTTTTTTCTTTTTCTTTTTTCTTTTGGTTTGGTTTATGTTTTGTTTTCCTAGATATCCTGCTTAACAATAAATTTGTGTATTTTTATGAGATTTCAAATACTCTGACATGTCTGGCACTCTTAAATCTCTCAGGAGTGACAGGCTCAGGGTCTTGATTGAGAAAGCTTCCACAGAGCCTGTAACTCCACACTTGCATGCAGAGAGCATTCAAAATATCAGATTAGGTGCTGGGACACCTCTATTGCCATACATTCAATTCCAAGTGGCTAAAATAGAGTTTCCCTGGGGTTTATGTTACACTGGGAAAAAAAAATCCAACCAAACCAAAAAGAAATATAATTGTGAAACCTGAAATAAAACAGCTTAAACCTGGTTGACTAAGCCTCCAAGAGAGAAGGGGAAAACCATAAAAAAATATAAATAAATTCTTGTCAATTTTGAGTCATTACCTGTTACTTGCTGAAAAAGTCTCAATTAATGCATCCAGTTTGGGACATTAAGTTTTCTGTAAAATATAAACACGTTAAAGAAAGCAAAGAAGAAGAATATTTCCTGACTTTGGGTAAATTTACTTCATTTTTTTGGGGACATAGTAACACCTTAATAAGAGCTCATAAACACTAAGAAATGTGATGCTGCATAAAGAACCAAAAAAAATGTGATATGCTTACCTTCAGGCCACAGCCCTGTAACACTGATCCAGGCAAGTGGTGTTGGCCAAAACCAAGAGGTGAGCTTAGGGCAGACCCAGCAAGGGGGCTCTTGCATCCTGCTCCCACCCAGCTCCCTCCCAGCCATCAGGCCTGGGTCTCTTTGGCAGAGATGGCCTGCTACCTGACGCAAACACCTGGCTAGGAGTAACTACTGAGAATGAGTAGTCAATGTTTTTGCTTGCTTGGTATTGTCCCCTTGTGTTGTGTGTTTTTTAACCCCTGGTGTGTTATGATTTAAACCTTGCAGATGCTCTACATTATTCTCCAAACCAGCATTTACCTACAATCTCAATAGTGGCCTGTGCTGGAAAATGTCTGTAAAAAATTTCTGTAAAGGTCACTGTGATGAACACTGTAGAGTTGCTACAGCATTATGTGCAAGCAAGATAATAGAGCCCATGTTTATCACATTGAGTTGAAAAATTTACAGTGAAGTTTGAACAGCTGCAGTACTTTGTTCAGTCACCAGTGTTGAAGTCTTACATAAATCTTACTGAATTAAAAAAATACTGGCAGATATTTGCATTTTTGGTTAATGGACAAGAGGGGGATTAAGTGGAATGGAAATGATGCTGACACACACTGTAAGCTTCCTGGGTGGCACCCCTCATGAGTATAATGACAAGCCACCAACGTATAAAAATATAGATGTGATCAGTAAAGAAAAATCAATAATATTATAACTACATAGTGAAATGCATACTATTTCCCATTGAAAAATAATTTTAGGTTATGTGAAAATTCAATATATGTATCTCAGACAGTAGAAGGAAAGACAAAGAAAGACAAAGAAATAAAAATACAAAAACAAAATTCCCAGCACCAGTAATAATAAGCTATACAGACTCACCTGAATTATTTATTTGGGGGTAGAAAAAGATAAGGATGACCCTTAAACACAGATGGTAACTCAGAACCATGCAGCCGCTCACTCAGTCCTGCCTCTTCTTCCCCCATGCTCCCAGAGGGATGGGGAGAATTGAAAGAATGTAAATTCCACGGGTTGAGATAAGAACAGTCCAGGGGGAGCTTCATGTGGGGAAAGATATAGGACTGCCTGATCTTGCACTAAACATTCATCTGAGGCTGCTGAAGAGGTCTGTTTGGAAAACAAACACAAGCCAAACCAAAACACAAAGAAAACACACACACACACAAAATAAACCCCAAAACAATGTACAGTATCAAAGAAGTGCTGAAGGTCTTCCAGCCACATGAATGCAATGGATACAAATTAAATGAAAGAAGTAGCACCAGAGACACTGTTGCTCTATTTCCCATTTGAGAGAGAGTTAATTTAGAAAATCTTAATCCTTTATATTGCTGGAAATGCCACAAAAAGAGGTAGTTGGTCACAAAGGCAAAACATTGCTTCATCCCTGAAACCCTCATGCTGTTGGCTCTTGTTTACATTCAGTAGCAGAATTAGAAGTGGATGAAAAACAGGATATTACTTTTCTTTAATCTGTCAGCACATTTTTAACAATATTGGGTTTTGTTGCCTGTCTTGGGAATGTAGGACTGGAAGTATCTATTGGGAAGAGCTTTGTAATAAAAGTTTAATCCATGAAACCTTACTTTCACAGTACCAGCCACCAACAAGTTAAAATGATCTTATGACCTCACATTCTTGAGAGGGTTTCTTTTTTTCCATAATTTTAAAGTCCAGTAAGAGGGATTGTGGACATATTTGCAGTTTCTTCTGCCAGTCTTTCAGGTCAGCTTAAGCTGCACATGGAGTGATGGAAGGAGAGAGAGAAAGGCAGCTTTTAGAAATAACAAGAGCTGATCTCTCTCTCTCTCTTCAGAAGCCCAGACTATCTGCTGAGTCCAAGCCTATAAGCACAAGCAAACACACATAATACCTGCATAATTTTACTTCAAAAGAACCAGTTTTGATGAACTTAGAAAGACAAACCTTCAACAAATAATAGCATAGATAGATTGTTTCTGACCAAAATAGAGGTAATAATAACCACAGCAATAACAATAACGATCAATGATGAGCTAACAACAACAGTAATAATCATAATAATACATCTTTACACTGTTGTTACTGTAAGGCTCACAAAGGTGTCAGCATTACTGAGGTCCAGGTCAAATCTTCACTCTCTTTCTCATGGATATCGAAAGCATGTAGCAAAGCATAAGAAAGTGAAATAAACGAGGAAAATGCCACTATTAGTTCTAGGGTAAGATCTGGTTGTATAGGTGAATAGAAAAATAAGCCTGATCTGACCTAGTGTTTTGGAAATATGTGAGATCTCCCAGAATTTCTCTGATTGTATTTCTTTCAATCTAAATGGGTGACCTTCCACATTTCTTCTCATAAGAATGACTAAAGCAAATTTTAAAGGGTATCCTGAATTTCCTGTACTATTTATTATGTTTTATTATTTATTAACTTTTTCTTGGGATAGAGTGAAAGACTTTTAAGAAAAAAATTGACAGATCCAAGCTGTAAAAGATTCTATACAGCTGCATGGTATCATTTCCCTCCCTCTCCTCTATTTTAGCCTAATGCTTTAAATCCTGTTTATATTAAAATACACATAAAAATCTGCCTCTTTAGCAAGAAATGCAGTCCTTTTTTTATTTGATTCGATATGGCCCTACCTTTAATTTTTCTCTAAAGGAAGAGTCAATAAAAAGAAAAAACAAAACTAAACAAAAAACCCCCCTCAACCTTTTAAAAGCCTTTATTTTAGTAAAATTTAATCAAGGTAATGAATTTAATTTTTACTTTCACCTTGGTATCACCTTGAGATATGGCTTATCATTGCAGGTCAATGTTTTGCACATACGAGAAACAGAAGTATCCATAGATGCACCACAGAAAGTACACTTCTTGTTTTTTTTGGTGTGCAGTGTTAATTTCCTTGCCAAGAAAATTTCCTTGAAAGTTGGTAGTGCATATATACATAACATATATCTACCTGTGTATATGTATGTGTGTGGTTTTGAGCGTGAGTGTAGAATTAATTTGCTAATATTTTTACTAACAATAAATAGATTTGAAATGAAAAATTTTGTTAGTTCTTGCTTTTTTTTTTACTCTGTCTATAGGTTATAGAATTGAAGTTATTCCTCTGGAAATGGCATCTAATTTAGCATTTTTCATTCTTCTGATATTTTAAGTCATTATTTCATATTCTTATTCTTGACCTTTGCTTTCAGAAATTTTTTATTTTTTTACTTTTTAGGTCTTGTAGGCCGGTGTTATACACCATTTTCATATTTGTTCTTACAAGGGGAATGCATAACAACAATACAGTTAACATTATCAATATTTTAGCTATGGTCCATGGCCATTGATCAATGTTTTAAAGCAAAAATATGTTTCATAACTACAGTTTTCTTTATATTCATGCTATTAATATGAACAGTGAACTTACCTGCATAATATTTGTTTTATTACTATTATGCTGGCTGGCTAGAAACCAGCCGAAACTGAGGAGTGGTAGATGAATAACAGCAAAACATTACTTAGCTGTGTGTATTTGTTCTTTTATGGCCTAAATGTCTGAAACAACATTACACAAAAATACAACAGTGAAACAACTGCATATATTTAGTAGAATTTTAGTGCAATTTTAGTAGAATAATCTTACCACAGTAATCAACTTTCAAGCCCAAAACATCTTCTTCATGCAAAATTAATATAATGACCATGATAATGCACAAAGAATTTTTGTTGTTTCTAAACACACCCTGCCTGTGTGCCTGTGAATCCATGGTCTGCCTAGTGTATTGTATTTCATGGATGATGGGGTAAAAAGAGTGTCATAGTATATCTTCAAAGTACTTCAGAAGGAGTTTTCACCTTAAATCAAACACATTTCACACTCACCTTTTTTTTTTCTAATACATACTTGCAGAAGCACAATTTTTTTCCATTAAGTATTATTGTCATCATCACTGCTCTCAAAGGTATCTTCATAGCAAGAAAGTCTGAAAAGACAACAAACGGAGGCTCAGGGAGAGTTGTTTTTTTGGAGCAAGGGTTGGGTTGCTTGGTGTTTGTATTGATTTTTTTATGGAAAAATCCATTCATGTGTCTTGCCTCAAACAGGTTCTTATTTTTTTGTAAGGTTAAAAAGGATAAAGCTAGCATACCGGCCCATCTACATGTAGTAAAACTTATCAAAGTTAATAAAAAGCCAAGCCTCATGCAGTTTCCCAACATTCTGCAATCATTATCAACTCCATTTACATTTCCCATCAGAGATGCACTCAAATGTGTGGAATTGGCAATCGTTTTTCAGAACTCTAAAAGTGAGATAGCAATGTTCCATTTATAAAACGAACTTTGAAAAGCTGGCCCTGGATTATGCTTTGCATAATCAGCCTAATGGATTAAGAAACTCATTTACAACATAAAGAACCTAAAGTATCTCTGATAAAACCTTGATTACAGTTACAGTCTGTGAAAGAGGTGACATCTGTTTCTGCCTGAGACTATGATTTGGGCTCAGTGGGTAAAGGAAGATGCTGTTAATTCTAAGGCAAGTTATAATAAAATACGAAGTTGCTTTCAGGTTCTGCAATGCATTAGTGTACAGATTGGATCTTCTTCTAGAAAAAATGAAGCATCAGTCTGTGCTTCATTTGCCACTTATCCCCCTAAAGCATTGATTTTTACTGCTTCCCATGTGCTTATTTTGTAAATTGAAAGTGCAGTGTAGACATAGTATTCACTTATATGAAATAACGAACTACTCTGAAACACCTAAATAATACACAGGGGAACTCAAGAACCTCTAATTACTTAAAATTATCTAAAGCCTAGTGGTATAAAAATACCTTGATAGATAAAATATAAAGCACTTAATTTTCTCTATACAGTGATCTTACAGAACAAGAGCAATTGCTCTGTAAATTAAAATTTAAACACTTCTTTCTGTTGGCATAATTCTGCCAGCTCCAAATATTGCCTTGAGCTTTGGTCTTTTATTAACACAAAGTCTCAAATGGCAATTGTTTAAAAATATCTGGTGTACACTTTGTTGATTGGTTTTAAAAACAATTTGCTGTAATTTGTCATACATATCTACAATGCTGGATCTGGGTTTCATCTGGAGATTTCCAATATCAAACTCCAGTGCACACCAAGCTCAGCTTAAGGGTAAACTTTGGAATTAAATTATGCTGGGAAAATTCTGCTACTCATTTATATCAAAGTTAACCTATATTTTAAAATGGTGCTACAGACTCTTTTAGCCTATCTACTCAACTCAAAACATAATATTAGGAAACTATGGAAGAAAAGAAGAAGGAATATCACATTTTCATTTAGTTTCTTGAGAAATAAACATGTTACTTTTTGTCCTTCTGAAAAATCCCAGCAACTCAAAATGGTTTTGTCTTGTTGTGGTTCTGAGTTTGTTGTGTTTTTTTTTTTTTCAATAAAACTGAAAGCTATGTTTCTTATTATTTATCAAGAATAATTTTCAGAATTTTTTCTTTGAAAAGTTATGTTAGCTTCACCTTCCAAAGAGAGGTTGTATTATGAAAAGTTTGAACCCAGACATTTGCATCTAATATAATGTTTTAGGTGATTTTTCTTTTAGTCAGCAATCCCTTCCCAGAAGTTTCCGTTTAAATAAAATTAGGGGATTTTTCAGTTGTTTTTTGGGGTCAAAAAATAAAATACATGTAAGTCTGATGAAAAAAATCTGATCGCTTATATTCTTCAATGATAGAGATTTTACTCCTTGTCTAATCCTTAGACCAAATTACTATCCACCACTATACAGCCTATGAGATCACAGGCTAAATGGTCAAAACATTAGACCAAGAGATGGGGTATGCACTTTATTTACCCAAATCCAATGTTTTATACCTACATTATTGGCAAAACAGCTCCCAGGTTCACAAGATACTAGTTATATAAAACCTTTACAGCTTGGAAGACAAATGTTTACTTAAAATAATTGCAAAAGTGCATATGGAAGGGAAAAGACCTGGAGAGAGATGAGCACATCACCTCTGTGGTGGAGAATTCCTCAAAGCGCACAGAGCTGTGTCACAGAGCTGTTAATGCTGAAAACCTGTAAGGGCCCTACAAGGTGCTAGCACTGCAAGAATGAGATAGTCTGTTGTCATTTGGGGCACATGGGTATCTCAAAAGTTAGAGATATTCTTTGCATCCTTTAAACTATGAGTTGATACTGTTTTTTGCTTCTTAGACTTTCATTTTGTCTCCTGCTAGAAAGACCATAATGGGAATGGCTGCCAGGGTCTAGTAGGTAAGAAAAAAGTTGGTATCCAGTTCTGCCTGTCAGTCCTGCTGTGCAGCGTGGCAGTTAGCAAAAAGCAAGACGCAGTCGAAACAGTAAATAAGCAGCTGCATAAAAGAAGAGATGTCTAATGAAATTTTACATTTTCAATGACCTCTATAGGAAAAATTGGAAGTAGTTGGAAATATAGTGTCCCTTACTTCTAATCATAGCAACTGTCTTGATCTGAATGCAACATTTCAGCTTTTACCACACCATGGTTTTACACATGCCATGTGAACTTGACACACCTTTGACCTGTGAAAACTGTTCGAAGGAAAAACATTTGCGTGCAAGTGTCTTTGTGACACTCTACCAGATCGAACATACCCAACATTCGGGTGATTCTTGATCCCATTTTGGATGGCAGATGACAAAAAAAATCCGGAGCAATTTGAGTGATTAATATATCTTAGACAGCAAATATGAGATTTGCAAGAGTTCATAAAGCTTCTTTTGTTAATGGTGAAAATGAGAGGTGACAATGTTCCTCCTGCTCTTGTTCATTTTGAAGTAGTTATCTGAGTCTGCTGAAACAGGAGGAAGCAATGTTTTGTAATGATATGTATTTTTCAAATGACAGAAGTGACTTGTATATATTTTTTTTTCCATTTCCACTGAAGTTTCAGAATAATGCTATTCACACAGCATTTCACTGTTATTTGGTGTGCAACTCTGATGCAGATACAGCAGCTACTGTTTTACGCATTATTAGAGCAGATTTATTATGCTCACAAGTAAATAAAATAGGTAAGCCAACTTCTTCATCTTTGTCGTGGTTTAAAACCAGTCAGGTAATTCGTTCGCTCACTTCCCCCCCCCTTTCTTGCCCTCCCCCCGCTCTCGGAGGGATGGAGAGGAGAATCGAAAAGAATGCAACTCCCACGGGTTGAGATAAGAACAGCTTAGTAACTAAGGTATAACACAGATCACTACTGCTACCACCAATGATAATAATGATAAAGGAAATAACAAGGGAAGAGAATACAACACCTCAGCACCAGCCGACCAATAACTTGCCCCCCCTCAGCCCGACCAAGCACCGACCGACACCTCCTCCAACCCTGCAGTCTCCCAGCCCTTCCGGCTAACTCCCAGTTACATCCTGGGCATGACGTGCTGTGGTATGGAATACCTCTTTGGTCAGTTTGGGTCAGGTGTCCTGTCTCTGCTTCCTCCTGGCTTCCCCTCCTCCCTGGCAGAGCATAAGGCTCACAAAGTCCTTGGCCAAACCAAAACATCGCTATCAGTTCTGTTCCCAGGCCGAAAGTCAAAACACTGCACTGCACCAGCTACCAAGAAGGAGAAACATGACTGCTACCGCTGAACCCAGGACATTATCCACCCCTTATTCCATACCATTCACGTCATGCTCAGATCCCACATTTTCAATATACCATCACTCTTATCTAAGTGCATGGACCAGTAGCTATGAAGCTGCTGCATCCATCTGGTCCATGATGCCAGGCTCCATCTCTTGTAACAGTCTTCCAGAGCAGGAGAGACTGTGTGCAGTGTTCACACTCGTGAATAACCTGGGCAATAGTGTCCATTGCTAAGTCCACCCCTCGATCATGAGTCCATCTCTGTGTTGCATCTCTGCTCTGATGCCCTGAAGTGCCATGGGCCCACCAGGCTCAAAATAATTCACTGTCCCCTTAAGCAGTTTCTGCAGCTTGCTGCTGGGGACTCCATACAGCTGCCTTCCATCTCCGATGCTTCCAAAGCACTGGAGGGGCCCAGTGGACTAGATACTTGCCCGTACTGTCCCACACGCCCTGCCACTCATGACTGTCCAGCTTTGGGGAAAACCTCTTGGTCACCCTATATCGTTGTCTAACCCCAGACAAGACCCAAACCTGACTCTGCTTAACTTTTGAGATCAGACAAAATGGTTGTGGGTAGAACACAGTCTGTATGTGTGCCAACATGCTGATCCCCATCACGATCAGCAGGCAGGTCCCAAGGATACCCAAAGGCCATTCAAAACCTTCAGAACTCTCAGTTGATGCTGCTGTACTTGTCACTGGGGCTGGTGTAGCTGCTGTGCTTGCCGGCTCTCCCACCGCCAGCTTCTCTTTTCCTGAGTCCAGCTCTTCCTCCTCTGCCTTGCTGGGAAATGCTGCGTGGTCTCCTGCATCCTCCTGGGGCTCGGCGGGCGGCTTCCGGGGAATGCTCTCGGCCATCGCAGGGCTGGGCTCGGCCGCGGGGCTCGGCTCCTCCGCGGAGCTCGGCTGCGCCGCATGGCTCGGCTCCTCCGCCGCCTTCTCCCGCTGCTCGGCAGCCGCCTCCTTCTGCTCCTCGACCGCCCCGACCTCCTCCACCGGCAGCCGTCCCCCCGCGGCCTCCGGCCCTGCTCCCGCCGCCGCCTGGTCCCCGGGGCCGCTCTCCTGAGCCGCTTCGGCTGCCGCCGGCTCCCGGGGCCGCTCCCCCTCGAGTCCCCGCAGCCTCACGAAGATGGAGAGTAGGGTGAGGGCCAGGACGGTGAAGAGCAGCCGGACGGCCAGGTACAAGTCCACGGCCACGTCCGTCCCGCCCTGCTGCTGGAGCCCACCCGTATTACAAGCCATTGCCATAAAGCACAGTGAGACAAGAACCTTAGCCCAGGCCCCACACTTGATAAACACTAACACAGCAAATACCGGCTCTAAGTAAGTTACAACATTCTGAAGCTGTGAGATCAACAAGAACAACTATGAGAGTCAATAAATCAGCATTGTGATGAGTGACTATCAATCCAGTCAGATCTGTCGTTATCTCAACCGTTCGTGCCCCACGTTGGGCGCCAAAAAGAACTGTCGTGGTTTAAACCCAGTCAGGTAATTCGTTCGCTCACTTCCCCCGCCCCCTTTCTTGCCCTCCCCCCCGCTCTCGGAGGGATGGAGAGGAGAATCGAAAAGAATGCAACTCCCACGGGTTGAGATAAGAACAGCTTAGTAACTAAGGTATAACACAGATCACTACTGCTACCGCCAATGATAATAATGATAAAGGAAATAACAAGGGAAGAGAATACAACACCTCACCACCCACTGACCGATAACTCCCCCCCCCTCAGCCCGACCAAGCACCGACCGATACCTCCTCCAACCCTGCAGTCTCCCAGCCCTTCCGGCTAACTCCCAGTTACATCCTGGGCATGACGTGCTGTGGTATGGAATAGCTCTTTGGTGAGTTTGGGTCAGGTGTCCTGTCTCTGCTTCCTCCTGGCTTCCCCTCCTCCCTGGCAGAGCATGAGGCTCACAAAGTCCTTGGCCAAACCAAAACATCGCTATCAGTTCTGTTCCCAGGCCGAAAGTCAAAACACTGCACCGCACCAGCTACCAAGAAGGAGAAACATGACTTCTACTGCTGAACCCAGGACAATCTTGGATCATCACTAAGACCTAATTTAGAGTAAAATATTACCCTTTAAACTCTGAATTTAGAGGGCAGAAGCCACCTACAAAGCATAGTGAAATATATTCAGGATATGTAAGCATTCATCATATGAGATGTACGTCTTTCGTGATACCAGGAAATGCAAAAACTATGATACACTCCAAAGCCAGGTAATTAAGTCAGTCTCTGCTCTAACATGCTCTGAGATGCCCAAGGGAATCCTGTAATTGTTAGTCACTACATTAACATCAAACTTGAAGAATAGTTTAGTAACGCATCAATTATCAGATATCCATTACTGCGACATGCTATTTGCATTACTTTTATTGATTTGTCAGTTTTATCATTTGTTTTTTTTGTATTGCAAGCACAGCACAAACTAATACAACCTCTGGCTTTAAAGTGGGACTATAACCATATTTTATGTCTCATTTTTCATAATCCACAGAAAAAAACAAGTTTTGATTCTGGAATTTTTACATTCCATATCAAAAAAAGCAATTGAAAGCTGCATCTGATGAAAATGTGAGCCTAACAATGGCTGGGGCAAATGTGTGCTTCTGCATTTCACTTCACACACTAACACACCTTCACCCCCTAGAAGATTGTCTCAGAAATGGTAAAGGAATCTCGATTATGACAATAGGAAATAGGGCTGTCTTGAAAGACAAAGATTAAACCGCACCTGGGATATCTCTAGGTATAAAACGAAATTATATCTTTAATAGTTTTCTGTGTCAGCTCTGTAAATGATGAGTGACATAATATGGATCTGGAAAAGATTTTTGCTTTACATTTTTTGTATTGAGGAAAGTACTATGCACTTTACATCTTGCTTAATTTTAAGGAAACAGATCTCTAATTCCTTCAACCTTCGAAAAATTAGTATTTTGCAATGTAGCCTTAGTTGGATTTAACGTTTCTGCATGTCACTATTTTTTTTTCTGTAATCTCTGCCCTACCAGCAATTTTCTGTTGCTATTTCAATCATTAAACCTCTAATGTGTAATAGTGCTGGTTGCACCTCTACTACAGTCACTTTGTTTTTTCTGTAACTGTCATGTATATTACAAAGACAACAAAACAAAGCCAAAACCCAAACAAAACCACCCCTTCTCCTATGGTAAACTTTCAAATTTATTCTGATACAATTATTCAATTTCTAGAGAAAAGTTATTTCCCATTAAAAGATTTACTCTTGGCTGATGCATTACTTTTTTTTTCTTCTTTTTGAGCATTTAATGGTGAATCCGTTAATTCACTTATGAATTCAAATGAATTAAATCTGGCTTCTTTAGGATATTAAGTGTGTGTGTCAGTTCTTCACCTCAAAGGATTTTAAGAGTAAATTATGCAGGCAATTACATCTTTCAATTATATTAATTAAAATATTTTAAATAGGCTATATTTTAAATGGTTATTAAGAACATACTTTAATCTCAATTGTTGTATCTAATGGTTATAATTATGTAGGATTTATAGGATTTTGTCAACAAATTAGAGAACTCTTAAGGGAGATATGAAGACATCTCAGTTACAATAATCATTCACTCTTCTTGTGTACATTTAATTGCTTAGGGTGGTTTCCTAGATTCTGACAATCTTGTTAGAAGGAATAAGTTAACCCAACGCTTCATAAAGTCTAGATCTCAATAATACAGCTTCATAAAAAAATACTAGCAAACACATCTCTAAACCATCAGCAAATGCATTGGATGTTTTCTGCTAAAATTCCTTTTAGTGCAAAAGTGTTTTCCGCAAAATTTAAAATAAGCAAACACAGGAACACACCAGGAGTATATCATCTGCTTCAGAAATTGTAAGCAAGAAATTCAGTATAGCTCCTTACCGGTTCCTGGAAAGAACGAGAGAAACAGCAATTTATTTCATTTGCTGAAACCTGGTGCCATTTAGATGGAGTTGAACTATACATTCTGAGTATATGACTTCAGTTTCTATGCGAAAGCAGTGAACCTCCTTGCCACAAGTTTAAAAGTAGAAATACATATTAATTTATCTCCCTTTCTCCCTCTTCTTCAATCCAGAACATTAAGCAGCAGTTTTAGCAAAGACCTAGTGGGATCAGTATTTTCTAATCTAATGAATACTCATTTTCTTTCAGTGACCAAATCCCCTCAGCGAGTATGTTGTCTTCTGTTTTACAGCTGATCTGGTACAGATTAGGCAGTCATAAGAAGTTGATTCTTGCTGACTACAGTCAGTACAGGAGCTAGACAGTATATGAAATAGTCATTCATTCCCCTCTAAGCTGGATAATGAGAGTCAGTTTTACTCCAGTGAACTTTGCCCTTGCATATTCTGTCTGAATTGATAGAGATTGAAGACTGTGGTAGTTAAGTTCATACTGATGGCTTCTTTGAATAATTTCTTTTCTTTTAATACAATTTTGAACCTAACAGAATTTCATTAGAGATGTTCTTCCAAATGTCTGCAGTTTTTCAGTTAAGGGGTTTTGCTGTGTGGTTCTCCAAATTCTACCAATAGACACTTTCCAAGAGATAGAAATAGCACTTTTCATGATGGAAAGTGCATCAACTTGGTTCCTTTGGTAAGATTTTCAGCAGAGTGGCTAGCATCTTCTGTCAGATTCAAGCACAGGCAAAAGCAACTTCCCATCTCCATCCTTACGGAATCTATTAGTGCTAGTTTCTTCATAGCAGTCAGACTGAATTGTTATGGATGCATCTCTCTTCAGCTAGATTTCCCAATGTCCAAAACCCCTTTTATCCTGTTGACTCTGGAATAGTTGTCTAACTTTTTTATAATTAATTCCAAAATATTTTTTCAATGGCTAAAAGCCATTCCAAAGTCCTTACTACTGCATTCCTGCAATTACTGCTTTTCAGTCTCGGCAGTGGAACATTTATTTGTATTCTGCCTGATCTAACTGTTTTGCTGAACTCCTTCCTGTTATCAGCTTCTGTACAAAGACTCACAAAGAAAGACACACATGGATAAGTGCATACACACTCATGTTTCATTCCCTCACTTTTTGATTGAAATCTTTTTTCTGATAGATAGTGTGAAGAAATCAATTCCACACTGCTATCAAATCTGAGCACCCATGCAGCAATTTCTGACAAGTTTCCGTCTGCTCTCTGTCATGTTAATTGCACTGTCATTCATTTCACGGCTTCCATTGCATGTCATGACTTATATTTTCTTCTTTCAGTTTGCGACCCTTAGTTTTCTATTATGTATAGCTCTGAAGTAATTTTCCATATCTGTCTGTAGTGAGAATCTGCTAAAGAGAATATTGTGCTAAGGGAGTTGTACCAATTGGATTTTTTTTTTTTTTTTTTAATTTCTGCTTTATTTTCCAAGTGGTGAGTTAATTGTCTGTTTAGGTGTTTTATTAATATTCTGAATATTGTGCAGGTTTGAAGTCAGAGCTCTCAGGTTTTTTCAGCATTACAGGATATGTGAGTTGACATATGATGAGTTTTCATATCAGTAACATGGATCACAAAACTGTATCTTTTGTGAATCATCATTTTAGCAGTATCTCTAGATATATAAAGATTGATACTCTGAGGGGAAGGGATGCCATCCAGAGGAACCTCGACATGCTTGACAGCTGGGTCAGTGCAAACCTCAGGAAGTTCAAAAAGGCCAAATGCAAGGTCCTGCACCTCAATTAGGGCAATCCCAAACACAGCTACAGGCTGGGCAGATACTGGATTGAAAACAGCCTTGAGGAGAAGGACTTTTGAGTACTGGCTGACAAAAAGCTGAACATGAGCTGGCAGTGTGCACTCACAGCCCAGAAAGCCAAGTGTGTGCTGGGCTACATAAAAAGGAGTGTGACCAGCAGGTCAAGGAAGGTGATTCTTCCCCTCTGCTCCAGTCTTGTGAGATAGCCCTGGAGTACTGTGTTCAGTTCTGGGGCCCCCAGAAAAAGGGGGCGTGAACATTCTAGAATAAGTGCAACGAAGATGATCAGGGGCTGAGCACCTCTCCCATGAAGACAGGCTCAGAGAGTTGGGATTGTTCAGCCTGGAGAAAAGAAGGCTAAAGGGGGACATCATAGCAGCCTGCCAATACCTAAAAGAGGCCTACAAGAAATCTGGAGAGACATTTTAAAAGGGCATGTAGTGATAGGATAAGGGGTATGGCTTTAAGCTGAAATATGTTAAATTTAGATTAGACATTAGGAAAAAATTCTTCACTATGAGGGTGGTAAGACACTGGAACAGATTTCCCAGAGAAACTGGATGCTCCGTCCCAGGAAGTGTTCAAGGCCAGGCTGGATGGGGTTTTCTGGTGTCATGGAAGTTGTCGCTGCCCATTGCAGGGGGGGGTCAAAGTAGATATTTAAGGTCTCTTCTAACCCTAACAATTGTCCGTTTCTAATATTTGGATTTTTTTGTTTATTTTATTTATTTATTTATTTATTTATTTATGTTATTTAAAGAGGGAATGGCAAGAAGAATTTAAATTTGTCTATATATAGCTTTGCATGGAAACAAATTTTACCTTGTAAAAAATACCCCAGTAGCCCTCATTTGCCATTAACAATCAGGAAAGAAGTTTTCTCACCAGCTTACATGTAAACATGTATTTTTAAGTCTTAAAACCATATTTCATAAATTTTGAGAATGTAATTCTAGGAACCTGTAGAGCTGCTCCCAACAATTAACTGCTTTTCTTACTGCTGTACCTAAAGTCAGAGCCTGTCAGTATAATAGGTACATACTATTAGTGGATAACCCTTCACTTCTCTATTTGCTCATTACATTAGGTGTGTAGGTCTACAACTGATATCAGTTTAAAGAAAAAATATGAGTATAGAATCTCACTAAATGAGCATCTCAGCATGCAGTCTCCACTCTGTATTCACTTCCATGTATCGAATGAGCTTTTTACGATGATTTAACTTTATACTGAAGGTGAAGGCAAATTGTCAGAACTTACATTTTGACTTTCTCAGATGAATTAATAATTCTTCAGCATCATGATCCTTAGCCATTTATGAAGAGAATGTCTCGTAAGAGTCATAATAATCACATCAGACATTTTTAGATTAAAATATGCTCTGGAAATGCCCATCTATTTTTTTTTTCTTTCAGAGGTAGAAGAAAATGTTTCATATGCTTGCTTGAGGTTGCGTGGTCAAATACGGTTAACTGTTGAGTGACAGCTTTCTTGTGTGACTTAAATCACATATATTACCCTATTAATAAAAATGATGTGGGTTTCTGGATTTTGAGAAAAGTTATAGGCTAAATCTATTAAAGAAGGCAAGGCATTGAATTACTGTGATAGTTAAGACCATATAAATACAGAAGCGTATGATTTCCTTTTCCTTTCTAAAAGCTTAGAGATAGCCAAAATCGCCTATAAGACTAAATGAGACTAGTAGACTCTTCAAACAAACTTCAAAGCTTGCTGCATTTAGATTTTTTAATAAATTATTTTTTTAAATGGTAAATCATCAGTATTCAGAAATAGTAAAAAATTTCAAATTCAATATTTCAGAAAAGTGTCATGTGAATTAGCAGTCATTCTTTACTAACATAACTGTTTTGTTACTTGTATGTGAGCATATAATCACATTTGCAGTCCATCCCTGACACATCATAATGAATTTTCTTTATGAATTATTGACTGAGTCAGCTGAGAACTGAGATTTCAGCTCATGAGAACTGAAATCACTGTGGCATATAAGCAGGCAGCTTAAACTTCACATTGAGTCTGCTGAGAAATCAACCGGAGTCAAATGCAGTCTTAGACCAAGGAAAGACAGCAAAACCTGACAGCCTGGTGAGGAATGCAAGCTGAGTAATTGACATAACTGTCATGTAGCCCCTGTCAGGTTCCTGCTACAGTGCTTTGAAGCTATAATGCTTTTTCCACTCCTTGTTGCGGCAAATGAGTAGAAGTCTTAAATGGATTAAGAGGGGCTTCTGAAGTTTGTTCTTCCTTGTCTGTTTTTCCTTACAGTTTGTTTGCAAAAGAACCTAGGAATAGCTGTGCAGGTAATTTAAAAACCACCATCTAGTCCAGCCTGAAGATGCCGACGGTCAATAACAGATATGCAGGGTAGAACACAATGTCAAGGTAACCATGCTATCAGAAAATTTCAGAGCCTTCTGGTCCTTGTACTTGTGTGATCACTTTACTCCTCTCAATGACTGTAAAACACTTTCACAATAAAATCCTTTGCTCTATAATTTGTTTGTTTAATATTTACTTATTGTAGGTAGAAATGACAACAAGAAAAAATTGATTGTATCTTGTGGTGAAAATGGGTGGGACTATTGACTTCTTCTTCATGAGTTAACAAGTTTGTCACATTTGCTATATTTTGTTCCACAATGATTACAAGCACAATCTTAAAAACTTAAGATGAACTGTGTCTTTTCTACCTTAGAAGAGACCTCTAAGAAGTAAGGGACAGAAGATGGTTCACCTGAAGGCTGGACAACACAACTAAAAATCAGTTCTCAGGCTTTAATTACTTTAAAACAAATAGCTGTCTTACGAATGTCCTATTCTTAACCTTATTGTTAAGAATTTGGCAAATTTTCAGTTGTGTGTAATTAATAAAAAGTTACTTTTTAGTTTAAATCATACTTCTGAAAATTTTCACCTAACTATACCTAAGAAGTGCAGGAGGAGTTAATCTTTGTAGAGAATTTGAGCTTTCTCTTTTGCAGAGTTTGCAAGACTTTGTCCATAACAACATTGTAATTACACCTCTCTCAAAAATCAATTTATAATTTCTTTTGCAACGAGATTGAACTAAGCAATTTAAGTCCTTCCTGAGATACCTGGTGTATTTATAGCTTTTATTCAGTTGGAATATCACAGCATAGGTGGCTGGTCATAGTAGTCTGTACAGGTTAATGGTTTGCTAAAAATGGCAGGTCTCCCTCTCCTGACCATATCTCAGAATGGTATCCAATGAGAATATCCCCAGATCTAATTCAGGAAACTGAGTAGATCAAGGTTTAGACATTAGAAATTTCTTTAACTTTAAACATCCTTCCAGTGCATTGAAAGACCTCAGGGTTTAACCTTCCAGAAATGTCACTGATCTCTGACAAGAGTAGAGAATATTCATCAAAGTATGTGCTTTTGGATCTGGATATTTCAGATATTATGACTTTATAATATAATGCTTTCTTCCGTATAAAATATGCCTCATTTCTGAAAGGGAAATTCTACTAGAAGGAAACTCGGATTAAAAAGAAACTGAAGAGACAACCAAAAGGGCCACATATTAGAAGGCAGCATGAAGATTGCTTGAAGACACGATATTAGAAGCTCAGAATGTTTGTATAAGAGTTAGAAAACGATTATTGCTTGAAAAGCTGCAATGCTACTCTACTTGACAGTGTTCCCCTCTGAATGCCTGTAAGAGTTACTGACAATGTTGGAAGCAATTTTCACAGAAAATGAGGGTAGACTAAGTCTTCTCTCTGTATCTAGGTTTTCCTTCCACAAAAATTTACAGTGACATAACGTGTTCCCTGAATAAAGGGTTTTCCCAAATATAATTAATAAAAAAGGCTGAGATTTATGTTTTCAATGTCCTGGTATGCTGAAAATACTGTTGGGAGAAGCTGACATACTGAGAAAGATATCACTGAATTTATATTATTGTATGTGAGAATCTTCTATGTTTTTTTCTTTATATTGATGAAGAATTACTGAATAATTTTACTTTATTTTCCAGTGCTAAGATATATTCTATAAGCAGATTATATAGAATACATGGAGTATATCAAATCTAAGTACAATCTGCTAAACAAATTCATCAAAGCGTAACTCTGTATTTGAACAAAAGCTTAAACAACTAAGCAACTCAGCAAGTACCACTTTAAAAGACTGGGACAGTATTAATATACAGAGAAGTGAGGAATAAATGCAAAAAGAGAAATAAAATACAAATTTTTGAGTAGGAAAAGTGTGAATTTTTATTTAGTTATAAAAGATATTAGCTACTACATGTTAAACCCAAATAATTTCTAGCAATTTAGTAACCATTGTCCTTGTGCTTCTGTAATATTTCTAATACAAAATGCAGTGTGGTTCTGAGAGCAGTCCCTGATAAGAATAAATATTGTCAACAATCTCTTCCTTCATTGAATGTAAATTTATTAGAAAATTCTGAGCAATTATCTTCCTGAGAGACATCATAATATTACTAGATGAGGTAATAAGTCAAATGTCTGTGTTAGTCTCAAAAGCTGATAGGTCTTTGTTAAGTAAATTTCATTTCTCTCTCAGAGGGAAAGTTTATAACTTCCTCATCTCAAACATATGAATTTATTGTCAAACTATTTAGGTCAACATTACTAATTTTCAAACAAGAATGGAAAAAAAAAAAAAAAATCATGTGAAGCCATTTGTCCTGACAGTGTCTTTTAGTTGATAACACTTAATGAAAAATAGACTTTCTAAGTTAACAAAATGTTAGACGTAGCTCTATAAACCTCTATTTAATCATTTTTTTGAAATGTAAAGACTTTTACCTCAGAGATTTAATATTGATGAAATCATAATTTAAAACCAGCTCCATTTAACTCTCATCTTCCCCCTTCAATGTAGTGGTATCTAATAATGTACAAATTGGAATAGAGATTTAGGAGCAAACCCTAGTCATGACTGACATGAATAACAAAAAAAAATGCAACCAGTTGTGCTGTTGAAGCTACAGCCACTGTAGTGACCCCTTCAGTGGTGAGATTTTGTGTTTATTTTTGGATGACCTTGCTGTATTTTGTTAGGTATTGTTCAGTTAGGTCTACATGTGGTTAAACATAATATTATGAATAATTTATGTGATGTTTCTTTCCTTTGCCAGTTATTAGATTCAAAATCTGTGGATTCTGGAAGTGTTTTTTTTTAAAATTCATTATGTAATTAGGTTAGGTAATTATAACGTCAGAGCAACGCCTGCCTCTAGCAATGCTTGTCACATAAATGACTCAAATCTATTTTCTAAAACAAACACAATTTAATACAACATAGCATTATTCCCCAAATGAGAGATGATCTCCAAAGTGAGTTCCTTCCCACTGTATTGAGACTTTCAAAGGAAATTAGCAAATTTATTTTTTTTTGTCTCTAGAGTGCAGTTTTGGTGTTGGGGGATGTGTTGATGTGTCAGTTATACGCAGATGTGTGGAAAGTTTCGCATAATCTTCAAAAAGGAAGGAAACATTTTTGCCTGTAGAAATAAATTATCTTCTAATCCCATATATTCAAACATTTTGTCTCTGATTTTAGTTTGCTTTCACATTTCATTTGCCCTATTTTTTAGTTTTAATTTACTTCCTACTTTATTTTTGTTTATTTGTATCTTTGAGTTATTCCTTTCATCACTTTCTAAGTGTTGCAAATTGCATTTTCTATAAAGACAGGCCTCTCTGGCTTTCCCATTACACCCACTAAACTTCTCCAAATAATTTAAATTACTCTTTGTAATTCAGAATTAACTTTTCAAAAGAACTTTTAGAATTACTTAACATGTTTTATAACCAATTCTAAAAGTAAATCTTGAGAATTTTTGAATGTTTCAAATACATTATTGTCATGGTTTAAGCCCAGCAAGTAACTCAGAACCACGCAGCTGCTCGCTCACTCCCACCCCCTTCCTCCCCCCCACTCCCAGAGGGATGGGAAGGAGAATCGAAAGAATGTAACTCCCATAGGTTGAGATAAGAACAGTCCAGTAACTAAGGTATAACACAAATCACTGCTGTTGCCACCAATAGTAATAATGATAAGGTGTCCTAGGTTCAGCAGTAGCAGTCATGTTTCTCCTTTGTGGTAGCTGGTGCAGTGCTGTGTTTTGACTTCCAGCCTGGGAACAGTGCTGGTGATACCGATGTTTTCGGTTGTTGCTAAGTGATGTTTACCCTGACCAAGGACTTTGTGAGGCTCATGCTCTGCCAGGGAGGAGAGGAAGCCAGGAGGAAGCAGAGACAGGACACCTGACCCAGGCTAGCTAAGGAGGTATTCCATACCACAGCACATCATGCCTAGGGTGGGGGGTAACTGGGAGTAACTGGGCGTTACCCGGAAGGACACGGGCTTCCGGGTGGGACTCGTTTCTTGGCTGGTGGTATTGTATTCTCTTCCCTTGTTATTTTCTCTTATCATTGCTGTCGTTGGTAGTAGCGGTGGTGATTTGTGTTGTACATTGGTTGCTGGACTGTTCTTGTCTCAACCCATGGGAGTTGCACTCTTTCGATCCTCCTCCCCGTTCCTCTGGGAGTGAGAAAGGGGAGAGCCCCAGGGGGGAGGGGGTGCCTCGATTGCTCTCAGCCCGGCACCACTCACTGGGAGTGAGTGAACAAGCTGTCTGGCTAGGGTTTAAACCATGACATAAGGGGAATAACAAGGGAGAAGAATGCACCTGCTCACCATCTGCCAACCAATACACAGCTCAACCGAGCAGTGATCCCCTTTCCGGGTAATTTCCCCCAGTTTATATAGTGGGCATGACATGCTGTGGTATGGAATACCTCTTTGGCTAGTTTGGGTCAGGTGTCCTGTCTCTGCTTCCTCCCGGCTTCCCCTCCCCCCTGAAAGAGCATGAGGCTCAGAAAATCCTTGGTAAGACTAAACATTTGAGCAGTAACTACAAACGTCAGTGTTATCAGAGCTGTTCCCAGGCTGAAAGTCAAAAACACAGCACTGCACCAGCTACTAAGAAGGAGAAAAATGACTGCTACTGCTGAAACCAGGGCAGTATCCACCCCTTATTCCATACTATTCACATCATGCTCAGATCCCACATTTTCAATGAACCATCACTCTTATCTCATATATATATACATATATATACATTCACAGAGAGAGAGAGAGATCATTCCTTATTGCATGGACCAATCACTATAAGTCTGCTGAGTCCATCCCATCCATGATGCTCCATCTCTTGTAACAGTCTTTCAGAGCAGGAGAGTGTGATATAGTCAATTTGCCAGGCATCCCCATACTTACGCTTCAGCCATCATCCTCCATACCAAAGAGGTTTCAACTGCCTGGCTTGCTTAATCGCAGCACTTTTCACACTCATGAATAACCTGGACAATAGTGTCTGTTGTTAAGTCCACCCCTCGATCACGAGCTTATTTGTATGTTGCATCTCTGCCCTGATGGCCCGAAGCGTCATGGGCCCACCAGGCCAAAAATAATTCATCCTCCCCTTCAGCAGTTTCTGTAACTTGTTGTAGGGAACTCCATACAGCTCTCTTCCATCTCCAATGTTTCCAAAGCATTGGAGGAGGCCAGTGGAATAGGTACTTGCCCATACTGACCCACAAACCCTGCCACTCATGACTGTCCAGCCTCAGGGAAAATCTCTTGGTCCTTTTATATCACTGTCTAATCCTAGACAAGATCCAAACCCTACTCCACTTAACTTTCAAGATCAGACTAAATGGTCATGGATAAAACACACTCTGTATGTGTGCCAACAAGGTGATCCCCATCACAATCAGCAGGCAGGTCCCAAGGGTACCCAAAGGCCATTCAAAACCTTCAGAACTCTCAAATGATGCTGCTGGACTTGTCACTGGGGCTGGTGTAGCTGCTTTGCTTGGAGCTGGAGTAGCTGCATTATCTGTTGTAGTCAGAGTCTGAGTAGCTGCTTTACTTGTCACTAGGGTGTGTGGGAAGGTCTCCCGCATAGGCTGACCAGCCGAGGAGGGGAAAAAAGATATGTAATTGCTATACACTTCTATTATATACCCCCCAAAGTGCAGATGTGGTGACCACATTGGGAACGCAAGCCAGATCAGTTTCATGGTCAATGAGTCTATTGTATAACAAGTCATTACCATAAAGTACAACGAAACAAGAACCTTAGCCCAAGGCCCCCAGCCAGTAAACATTAACACAGCAAATACTGGCTGTAACTAAGGTACAACATGCTGAAACTATGAGATCAAGTGCAACAACTTTGAGAGCCAATAAATCACCATTGTGACTAATGACTATAAACAATGAACACTTATCACAAATACGATTAGACACACTCTGGTCAGATCTGTTGTTATCTCAACCCTTCGTGCCCCACGTTGGGTGCCAAAAAGAAGGTGTCGTGGTTTAATCCTAGCCAGTAACTCAGAACCATGCAGCCGCTAGCTCGCTCCCACCCCCTTCCTCCCCCTGCTCCCGGAGGGATGGGGAGGAGAATCGAAAGAATGTAACTCCCACGGGTTGAGATAAGAACAGTCCAGTAACTAAGGTATAACACAAACCGCTACTGCTACCACCAATAATAATAAGGATAAAGGAAATAACAAGAGAAGAGAATACAACTGCTCACCATCCTCCAACCAATACGCAGCTCAACCAAGCAGTGATCTCCCTTCCAGGTAACTGCCCCCAGTTCATATACTGGGCATGACGTGCTGTGCTATGGAATATGTCTTTGGCTAGTTTGAGTCAGGTGTCCTGTCTCTACTTCCTCCTGGCTTCCCCTCCCTGGCAGAGCATGAGACCCAGAAAGTCCTTGGTCAGAGTAAATATTACTGAGTAACAGCTAAAATCATTGGTGTTATCAGCGCTGTTCCCAGGCCAAAGTTAAAATCACCGCACTGCACCAGCTACTAAAAAGGAGAAAAATGACTGCTACTGCTGAACCCAGGACAATCATCAACTGCAGATCAAATCTAAATAGTCAGATCTATTCAAATTGAAACTGTCACCTTGTACAGATGTACAGAGCTTCAGAAATGGAACATTCTGCTCTTTTTTTTTTTATGTCCTGCTATGAGTTTCTTTTTTTCTACAGCTTTTTCATCAATTCTCCATTTTCATCTGCAAATGTCTTGAACTGTTTGGTGATGCATTCTGATTTGTTTCTTCTTTAGGTACTATTAATTTTTGCGTGCATTATTACACTCTCTAATGTGTGAAAGAACCCAAAACACTGTAAAAAATATTATAGCATAAAGTGACCTTTCAGCAATTAAGACAGTTTGATTGTGACTATGGTTTCTGGTTTTCACTATTATAGTACCCAGCTGATATAATGATGCTAAGGTAAATTTCAGATAAAATTTGATAGATTTCTGTGAAGTTTCATCTCCTAACTAGATAGGAAGATGAGTCAAATTCCTTCCTCAGCTTTAGTTGCCTTTGGCAGTGTTACACTTATCAAGTTGAATTTCTATTTCCCCATGCTTGTCACAAGCACGTTCATTATGCATCTCCTCTTGTGTTTTCTGTGCCTCCATATGGCATCATCAAATCAAGTGTAAATTCACCTCTGTCATGGTTCTTTGGGTCAGACTTATTTAGGTTCTCTGATTTGTGAGCACAAGTTCCAGTCTCACAACCTATTTATAGGCACATGTGAAAAACATTACTACAATGGCATAACAAATTTAGGAAAAATCTTGTGCAAGATAGAAGTCTAAAAAAGGGTCAGAAATGTTGAGCTTTCTTCATTAACCTACCTCTCAGCTTTGTTATCTTTGTTTTTTGTTCAGTTTTTTGTTTATTTATTTGTCATTTTCTTTTAAAATAAAATCATGACACTAATGCCTTCAGTCCTTTTACTATTAAATAATAAATGTTGGATTAAATGTTATACTATTAAATAATAAAATGTTACAAGTACTTGAACTTTAAGCCTGAAACAACAATGCATTTAAATACACTTCAAAGCTTACTGCAGCTAAGATGATTGCCACAAAAAGACTGATGCACTTACTTCACCTAGCTTGTAGTTCAAGACTCTGATCCTCAAAAAGCCTACTCAGCTTTCATCAAACCTAATACCCTTTTTCTTTTTTCATTAAGGACTCTCCAATGACCTAGATTCTGCTTCTAGCCCTTCTCTTAATTGCCTGTGACTTCAGAGTAGCAATATTTTATTTCAAGTTTCTGTAGTTCTATAGTTATGCCATTTACTAAAAATAGTAAATTTCAGGTTTAATGCTTATCTCAGCTATTTTTCTAACACTATTAGCTTTTTAGGAGAGATATTTTACATTGCCTTATCTTTGACGGAGAATATGGTTATATTCTTACTTCTGTAAGTCAATGTTTCCCTTTTATTCATTGCATAGAATATCTTGTGCCATGAAGGAGGAATAAGAATGGTACATGCTCGTTACATGCTAGTACTTGTCAGCCAGTACTCTCTGCTATAAAGGTTGGCATTTTTCCTCAAATTGGTCAGACCACTAGGTTTTAGAATAACACCTTATTCAGTTGTGATCTTTTAAAAGGGAAGATTGGTCCATGCTTTGATTTTAAAAGAAAGTTTCCATACACAGCTCAAAATCAGGAAGGAGATGGGCATGCAGCCAGAGGAAAGTCTGTAATCAGGGTTACATAGGGTTCCAGGCAAACATTGCTGTTCTCAGTTCTTCATTTCCTTTTACCTCAGGCTCTCTTCTCATTAGGTCTTCTGTGGCCTGCTGTGACTCTGGCCCTTGTTTCTGTTGAACAGAAACAGAGTGGGGCACTCTGCTGGATTCAGGACTTTGTCCTTCCTGGCAGGTGAGACTACTGCATACAGCCCTTGAACTCCCAAATCAGGGTTCTTTGTCCTCTTGTTATTTAATTATATTTCTCAACATTTCTGTGTGCCCTGTCACACATATGTACTATTAAGAAAACTATGGATACATGCTAAGTAGTATTTTCACAACAGTCAAATGAATGTCTAAGGAATACTATAGACCTCTTCCAATTAGCAGCAGTCCTGGTATACATTTATCTATCACACCAGTTTCTCTATTATCCCCATTTCAACTGATATCTTCCCTTAGTTGTGTTAATATCTGGAGGATGTTCCTGTGCCCACATTCTTTCCATATCCCTATTCTTGAAAAATAGATTGCGTTTGATATCTAAGGATGTTAAGGAACAATCTTTTTCCCCTCCCATTAAATATAACATCTCATGGTATGTATGGTGCATCCTATGATAGAAGTCTTTATAGAAGACCTTTAATGTACCTTGTAATGGGCTTACCATCTGAGAGAGAGAGAGGCAAAGCTGATGGCTCCATATTTCACTGAGATTGCTTCTCAATGAGAAGTAAAATACTCTTTTAACAGAAAGCCTGGTTGGAATATATTATAGCATCTTTCCCTGGGATTTGGGTATATTAATAAAGATTGAATTTCAAACTCTAATATTAAAAATATCTACTCTTTCACATATGACTTTAAGACACTTTTGAGATATTAAAATACAATTTCCATACTGATTTCATTGGCTGTATTACAATTAGGATGTTTGCTGCTTTTCCACTCTTGCTCAGTGAGAGCTTCACAATCCCAGGTTCACAATTTTCTGCATATATTGGCATAGTGACAGGCTTGCACAACTACAAAGTTGTGATTCATTCTGGTTGAGCGTTCTGGTCCATGTTGGTAACAGAGATATTTTTGTACTAAGGAATCTATCACAAAAAGCAGACTTTTAAAATAAGTAATGTCAGCTGAGAGCTTTAGATATTAAAAATTACTATTTCTTTTAAATCAATATGGATTTAGAAATAGCTGTATGGATAGTTCTTTAACTTTATTCCAAAGCACATAATGAGCAATTATATCACACATGAAAGATTCAACAGTGAAATATTATCAGTTGGCAGCTGGGTCTTTTACAGACATAAGAGAGTATGAACATGAAAGGGAATAGAACTAGATATCTGCCTAAAAAAAAAACCAAAACATTGCAAAATTAAAAAAAGAAAAAAAAACCCAACCAAATGAAAAAAAACGCACCCCCAAAAAAAAACCCAAAAAACCCAACCAAACATCACACAAACTTTAGAATGCAATTTATTTCTGGGACATGCATGAAGAGTATATGCAGTAGATGATGTGTTATTAAAAAAAGAATGTTAACTTTCTTAATTATATTTAAAACCAGTTAGTTTTGGTTTCATTGCCACTATTGTTTTGAAAATTGTTTACTTGCTTTGCATGCATGCTGACATAGACTGCTTGTTGACTTCAAAGAAAACAACCCATAGAAATATGACAGCAGAATTTAACAGTCCAGGTATTATCCAGTGTTTTTCAGGAAAGCCATAAAAAAATACACTAAGTCTAGGACAGGCATTCCTTTTAGGTGGAACAAAAGTTTCTATACAGATCTGAAAAGGCAAGGATCTGAGCTGCCATTTTGCATGCCAGACAGCTATTACAAATATTTCAGTATGGAAAAAAAAAAAAAAATTATAAAGATTAGCCAGGATACATTCTCTCCTTAAGAAAGTAGAGCAATGTTGAAGATGGTGAGATGAAATTGTACATTTGCCTAAATGCTGCACTTTACAAACTTTTAAAAGAAGTTGTATTATTTAGCATTATTGATATTATTCAATATAGGAGAAACAGAATTACCAAAGAAAGCATCAGTCTAGGGCAAGACTAAGAGGGAGACAAGTTTGGGTAGTACAATGCCCTATGAAGAACAGCATTCAATTCATGGTCCTGATGTTGAAAATCCTAATTACACATGCAGCAGTCTTTTCTCAGATTAATTTTCAGTGGCTGAAGACATCTTCATATTTTTCTCATTCAGTTGATGAAAAGTGCCCTATGTGTATGTCTGAATCTGCTTATTCAAACTTGCACATGACCTTTGTAAAGTCTTGAACTTAAAATCTGCTTCAATTTCAACTCCTGGTTTTAGCTTCGAAATTAAATTGTAGCTTGATGTATACTTAGCAAGCACACCTGACATTTATTATAAATAGAGCTCCTACTCTTTCCCAGGTTGGCTTGTAGAGAATGAATGACAATGAATATGACTCACACTTGAATAAAACATTTTAAAAGCCTAACTGAACATGAAAGTCCTATTCTGAGGTCACTGCATTTTATAGTACATTATAAAGGTCTTCCGACCCCCCATTAGAGTAAAACACGTGTAAATAACTCATACATGTAATCATGTATGTGATCAGCATGTAATGTAAATGTAAATGAAGCATGTAAATGACTCAGCATGTGATCTCTGATAGAATACAAGGCTTTAACTAAGTTACAAAGTAGGTTTTTAAACGTTATACAAAAATAGCACCTGCTTACTTGTATTTGATGTGATAGATCACTTTTCATAATGGCATTAGCAGGATTAAAAATTTTTCTCAAGGGCATATTCAGAAATGTTATAGAGAAGTTTTCAGGTCTACAAGATTCCTGGAAGAAGGACCCAAATGCTCACAATATTCAGTGCCTTCATTTTTGCATATCAAACTAGAAACATCTGGAACTAATTTGCCAGGATGTTGAGCACCCATAATTCCAGTTACAGTCAAACTGCTAGTGGCTGGCAAACTGAAAATCTAGCTCTATGCATATAATCATCTGATCTTTTTGTAAATCTTGTGTGACCAGCAATGAGTTTGGAGAACTTCCACACCCATTCTATAACATCCTGGTAGCTTGTTTTGCTGTTCTGTTTTGCTGGTGTGTCCTCATGAATGAAGGCAAATAATATGTTATTATTTTTAGCTGGTGCTGCAGCCCTACTCTTCACTTACTCTCAAGTGATGCTCAACATATCTGAGAAAAGTGTGGGAAAAGGTTTTTTACTCTTTTCCAGCACCTGATGCAGGAAGGAGCTGAAAACTAAGTCAGCTTTATGACCCTGTACAGCAGCAACAGGATTTGTTTAAACATGGCAGAATATCAGGTGCTGGGTAACAATGACTTTCTCCTTTCTCTTCCCACTGCCCCAGGGAACCCACACACCGAGCTCTTCTAGCTTTATGATAAAAAACAGGTCTGTGCTAAAGATAGCACACCTGTGTAATGTTCAACAGATGAAGTAGATCCATAAGTATCTGAAACATGAATCCAAAATTCTGCTGACATTTTTACTTCAGGTTTGCAGGGTTTTCTAAGCTGACAGTTGTCATTTGTGTGTAAATATCTACAAATGTATTAGTCACCCTGCTGCTTCAGGGACAAATTTGAATGGTAGCTGTGTGTCTGTGAAAGAACGAATGCGCATTTCTATCATAGCTGTAATGGTACGATTCTTTTAGAAAAATAGCTTCAATGTCTCTTAGATACTACAGTACTCTTTTTTTAAGAAAAGCAAATGGTGTAATTCTGCCTCAGAAAAGAGAAGCTCATTTTATGCCAGGCATGACTGTCTACTTATCTATTTCTACCAGGCAAAAAATACATTCTACCCATTAACAAGACTTTCAACACCAAAACCATAACATTATCCATAGTTTTCCACTAGTAGACAACTATCCTATCTCATTGTGAATCTTCATGGCTGAACACTCAGCCAGGAGTACATTCAGAAAGACCAGTGTCTTCTTCTTGTGGTGCAGTGTTAAAGAAGCATCAATAGTGGTATCCTAGCACAAATAGCAGAAATTCCTGTAGAAGAAACATGGCAGTAAAAGTTATCTCTTCCACAGAGAGTTTTATTAGAGCATTAAAATTGAGCAGACTTTCAAGTAATTCCTAAGAACTGTCTCTGTCACCTTGTAGTGAAATACCCTTTGGCTAACAGAATGATGATTTAACTCTTTCCTCAGAAAATTAAAATTATATGGGAAAAGAGAAGCTACAAGAGTTAGCAGGAAAAGATAATGTTAAATACTTTCAGGAGGATGAATTTTAAATCCTGATCTGCATAATTGGAAACAATGAAGCAGTGTTTTCCCTATGCCCAAATCTATTTAAATAATCTTATTTTAAGCCAGCATTGAGAATATATTAGGTCTTTTGCACTTAAAGTACTAGCAGATCTATTAATGATAATCCCAGAGAAAGATGATAAAGGTGTTCAGATCTGCATGCTACTTTATGACTTAAAGTATTTCTATTGTAAATGGCAAATTCTGTTTTATTTTATTTTTAGGACCTGATGTTCAATAAATGCATAGACTACACATGTGAAGTTTAATAAGCCAACCATGTTTAATAATTAAAATTTATAATGAACTATGAGAATTCTGCCAGAGATGATTTCCACTATATCCTAAAGCAGTAGATCAGAAAAACGCAAAACCTAAATGTCCCTTCCTACTACTTTTGCTCAGAGGTTAATGTAAACATAGGGAACTGCATCTGGCTTGAATTTTTCCATCTGAAGTGATATTGGGCAAATTTTCTCTTGAGATCTACAAAAGAAAGCACATTTCCCATACACAACCACTCTTCTCTGTTACCAGCAACAAACCTCTGATCCTTAGAAGTTTCATCTAAATAGATTTTAAGAAATACAGCTAATGGGCCTGATTCTGATTCTTTGACTGTGACTGAATCCCATATCCTCCATAGAAAGATCTGCATGTGTTAGTGTTGCTCTACCTGAGATAACAAATATGACTCTGTGCACGGATTACCCTGATGATTGATAATCTTGTATTTCTCCTCCAAAACTGATCTAACTGCTTTCTCATCAGGACACAGGACAGTTGTATCTTCTTGACATGATGCTACTATTTGCAGAGATCTCTTGAAACCTAACTCTACGTATAACAAAACTGTTAAGCAGTGAGCATCTCCTTTTCAAGTAATGACATTTGGAGATCCCACTGCTAATTCAAAAGTGACCTACAGAGCCAACACGCAGTATGGATTTACTCCTGCAGGACCTCCATTACCATGTTTTTTTAACAGTCTTATTTACTAAGTAAAAATGCCCAGCTGAAACTGATGCATCTTGCATGCTGCAAGACTAGGATCTCCACATCACACATTCTCATACTTTCAGCTGTGGGATCATATGGTCAGATGTACTTGTGCGTCCTGAAATCTGCATTATAGTCAAGCCTGAGAAATGTCTTGTCACAGTGTAATCAGATCATCTACATCCATTCTTGTGATAGGACACCACTGGAAATTCCTGTGCTCTAACAGCTTCCTTTAAAAATCAGTGTGATTCTTTTGCCATCTACTATAAAGTCAAGTTGATATGTTTCAACATAATCTATCAATATGGTATAGTATTTCACACAGAACTGAGGCTTTCTTGACAAAACTAACACCTGGACACCAAATTGACCTTTCACCTAATAGAAACAAAAAAACAATCCCCAGAAACCTACTGCTACAAGGGCTGAGGTTGGGCAATAATCCGTACTGCCACAGAGAAAAAAATGGAAACTAAGATTAACTATGCCCATGAGTCACATCTGAGGTAGATAGGTGATAGACGGTAGATGATAGATAGATTAGATAGATAGATAGATAGATAGATAGATAGATAGATAGATAGATAGACATTATTTTAGCTTTTGCTGTTTCTTGTTGTATATCTGTAATTAGGTATTTTAACACATCCAAAAGTATTTTGCTAGTCTAGCTTCCATTTTCAACCTCTAGTCAGAATCTGATGAATCTGTAGACTGCTTGTAAAAGATCCTAACAGGCAGGTAAGAAAAATTCTTTTATGCTAAATAGTAATTTGTGCATGGGAAATTCCCAAAAGGAGTGATGGAAAAAATGTCAGTTTCCAAAATCAAAGCATTAAAGTGCTGAACTGAAGAGCCTTTGAAATAGCTTATAAATGGTGTAGTGTATTTTAGATATCACATAAGAATAATAATAATAACAACACTAACATTAACAATGACAAATCAGACAGGCAAAAAATGTTAAACTGGTATAATGTAGCAAATCCTTATTGATTTTAATGAGGTCACTCTGATTAACATGATCTTATCATTTAGTATGTCAACTCTGTATGTGCCAGGAAAAGTTCTTGCCTGTGTAAACCAGATGTGTTTGCATTTAGACACAGACCCTATGCTGTTCATCAAAAGAGGATCATTATTTCCAGATAACTGCTTAGATGGCTGTAAATGTAACAGCATAACAAGGAATATAAAACAGTTGTAAGATTTTCAGACTTAAGTATTCAATGAATACTTAAATTGTAGAACACTTAGTGTCTGTGCTCTTAAATTTACTTAGAATACAGGCATACAACTAAAGCCGTAATCCCAAAAGGCCCCTGCTGAATTATCATGTAACTGCAGAAGCACTTAAATGCCATAGGTCTTGTGATCTATTTTGTGTTTAAACTGTTCAGAGCTGTCTTCAGCAATTTTCTCAGAGACTCCAGTTTCACTACTGTTTAGTAGATCAATTCATTGGTAAGCCTGTACTGGTCCCCAAACTAGCTGCTGCTCTTCCTTATACTTATGTTTTGCAAGGTATGCTCTGAAACTGACAGTTGATATTCTCATAGTATACTATATATTGAAAACATCTCCAGCCTCTCTTCTTGGAGGTATATAACACTGTGGTGACAAAACAATTAAGACATTTTATGCTCAAGAGAGAAAAGCATGAATGGCAATGAATATGAGCATGTTTTCAGATTTATGAAGGAACAGAAGGAGATAAAAAGAAATTGTGGAAAAGAATGGAAGGAACAGAAAAATAATTGCAGAAAAATGTTGATATGGAATGCTCAGACTGTGGGCAAAGTACCAAATGGAACAAGTAGTTTAAGAGGACAATAATAAAAAAGAAATTGCAATATAAAGTATGAAGAAAGTATATTGAAAAGGGAACATCTTTAATTCTGTTTCTAGCTATGCCACTGGTTGTTCTGATCACCAAAAATTCATATAAATTCTCTCTATGCTTTAATTTGGTCATCTGGATAAAAGGGACTAAACCAAACAGTGTATCTCAGATAAAGTGAAGGGCATCTTGATATTTTTAGATATAAATAATTTTGTTAACATTTTAAACAGAGTAAAACATACTAAACTAGAAAAAAAAAATTCTTATCATGATTATGTTGTCGAAAACATTCAAAACCCAAAGTAGCTCTTACAGTGAGAGTTCAGATTTTGTGTTTGTACATTCTCACACCCCAGGCAATAATGCGTTTTTGACCAAAAATAGAAAGTGTGGTAGAGAAATTCTGATGTGAGAAATCTGAAATGTTGTTCAGGAAGATGCCTTTGGGTCACGGTTTTCAGAAGGCTTCCCCAGAGTAGCGGAATCTCTTCAGTCTTTCCAAGGACTGTCTGACCTGAACAGTCCTTTAAGTTTGCATAGGGAAAGAAAAAATTGTTAGTAGTAGACACTTGACTGGGCCAATGCAGATACAATAAACTTGGCCATGGGGTTGGCAGTGTGATCCATATCTTGTCACTGTGAACTTGTGCAATTTATTCGGCAGCACTACACCATGACTCTTTTAGCCTAACTGATAAATCCATACTTGATTAACAATTCCTTTTTTCTGTAGGGCCTGTGGCTGGAGGGTTAAGATAATAAACATCAAACATCACCAGCCCTGTATTTACTCAAAAAGATTCATTTCATCTGATAAAAGCATAGCGCTGGAGATGTTAAGGGAAAGAAGCTGAACTGGATAAACTGCAGGAAGTAAAGCTGTGAAGTGGTTTGCGTTCAACCTCTGACTTTCCTAAATGTCTTCAGTTGATCAGGCTACCCAAAGGAAGTGACCAGAATGAAGACAGTTCAGGAAAAAACACAAGATGACAATTTCAGCTACAGCCTGAAAACTAGGATGTCTTAAATTGAGCTTCCTGCAAGTGGAATTGTCAAATTTTGCAGTTTCTTTCTATTCAAATTAGGCAGTCACTGAAAACAGAAAACAACCATTCCTCCTATTATCACTGTCGTGGTTTAAACCCAGTCAGGTAACTTGTTCACTCACTCCCAGTGAGTGGTGCCGAGCTGACAACAATCAAGGTCCGTGTTCGTCTCCCCCCCCCTCCCTGCACCGGGGCTCTCCCCTTCCCCGCTCCCGGAGGAACGGGGAGGAGGATCGAGAGAGTGCAACTCCTACGGGTTGAGACAAGAACAGTCCAGCAACAAATCACCACCGCTACTATCAGCTAAAACAATGATAAGGGAAAATAACAAGGGAAGAGAATACGATACCACCGGCCAAGAAAACGAGTTCCACCCGGAAGCTCCTGTCCTTCCGGGTAACTCCCAGTTACCCCCCACCCCGGGCATGACGTTCTGTGGTATGGAATACCTCCCCGGCTAGCCCGGGTCAGGCGCCCCGCCTCTGCTTCCTCACAGCCTCCCCTCTTCCCTGGCAGAGCATGAGCCTCACAGAGTCCTTGGTCAGGGTAAACATCACTTAGCAACAACCGACAACATCGGCTTCACCAACGCTGTTCTCAAAACTAAAAGTCAAAACACAGCACTGCACCAGTTAACACAAAGGAAAAAACATGATTGCTACTGCTGAACCCAGGACATTATCCACCCCTTATTCCATACCATTCACGTCGTGCTCAGATCCCACATTTTCAATACACCATCGCTTTCCCACATATATACATCCATATACGTACAGACCAAGAGGAAAAAAAAATCATTTTCTTAGTGCATGGACCAATCCCTATAATGCTGCCGAGTCCATCCGGTCCATGATGTTCCAAGTTCATTCTCTGTTGGGATGATGGCTGGAGGGAAGTCAGGGCCAGTCGCTGGTGACCTGGAGACATCTAGTTGATGGGCTATAAAAGCATTACACAGCAGGCAACAGCATACAATTGAGTTCACTGGCTGTTTTCCCCTAAAATCAAATCCCCTTGAGGTATACATCGGACTTCCCCATCTTCCCGCATTACCCACCAAGTATATCCAGGTCCCTGAGCAAAAGCAATCCCACGAGTGGGTTTGCCTTTACCTGAAGCAGGAATAACCCAGACTGTCTTCCCCAGCAAATTCTTCATATGCACCACGGGAACTTTGTCCCCCTCTACAATATGTAAAAGTTCTGACTGGGCTGGGCCAGCCCTGTTGGCAGATCCTCTGGTGTTGACCAACCAGGTGGCCTTTGGTAAATGTGTATCCCAATGCTTGAAAGTTCCCCCACCCATCGCTCTCAGTGTAGTTTTTAACAGCCCATTGTACCGTTCGATTTTCCCAGAGGCTGGTGCATGGTAGGGGATGTGATATACCCACTCAATGCCATGCTCTTTGGCCCAAATATCTATAAGGTTATTCCGGAAATGAGTCCCATTGTCTGACTCAATTCTCTCTGGGGTGCCGTGTCGCCACAAAATCTGTTTCTCAAGGCCCAGGATGGTGTTCCGGGCAGTGGCATGGGGCACAGCGTATGTTTCCAGCCACCCGGTGGTTGCTTCCACCATGGTAAGCACATGGCGCTTGCCTTGGCGGGTTGGTGGCAGTGTGATATAGTCAATCTGCCAGGCCTCCCCATATTTATACTTCAACCATCGTCCTCCATACCAAAGAGGCTTTAACCGCTTGGCTTGTTTAATTGCAGCACATGTTTCACACTCATGAATAACCTGGGCAATAGTGTCCATTGTTAAGTCCACCCCTCGGTCACGGGCCCATCTATATGTTGCATCTCTGCCCTGATGGCCTGAAGTGTCATGGGCCCACCGGGCCAAAAATAATTCACCTTTATGTTGCCAATCTAAGTCCATCTGAGCCACTTCAATCTTAGCCGCTTTATCCACTTGTTGGTTGTTCTGGTGTTCCTCAGTGGCCCGACTCTTGGGTACATGGGCATCTACATGACGTACCTTCACCACCAGGTTCTGCACCCGGGCAGCAATATCTTTCCACAGTGCAGCAGCCCAGATGGGTTTACCTCTGCGTTGCCAGTTGCTCTGCTTCCATTGCTTCAACCACCCCCACAGGGCATTTGCCACCATCCATGAGTCAGTATAGAGATAAAGTACTGGCCACTTTTCTCGTTCAGCAATGTCCAGGGCCAGCTGGATGGCTTTCACCTCGGCAAATTGACTCGATTCACCCTCTCCGTCAGCAGTTTCTGCAACTTGTCGTCCAGGACTCCATACAGCTGCCTTCCATCTCCGATGCTTTCCCACAATACGGCAAGAGCCATCAGTAAACAAGGCATACTGCTTTTCACTTTCTGACAGTTTATTATATGGTGGGGCCTCTTCAGCACGCACCACCTCCTCCTCTGGTGACATTCCGAAATCTTTGCCCTCTGGCCAGATGACTTCTAGAATGCCTGGACGACTGGGATTTCCTATTCGAGTTCGTTGTGTAATTAGTGCAGCCCATTTACTCCATGTAGCATCAGTTGCATGATGTGTAGAGGAGACCCTGCCTTTGAACATCCAGCCCAGCACGGGCAGCCGGGGTGCCAGGAGGAGCTGTGCTTCAGTGCCAATCACTTCCGAAGCAGCTCGAACCCCTTCATACGCTGCCAGTATCTCTTTCTCAGTTGGGGTATAGCTGGCCTCAGATCCTTTATATCCCTGACTCCAAAAGCCGAGGGGTCGACCTCGAGTCTCCCCTGGAGCTTTCTGCCAGAGGCTCCAGGTAGGACCGTTCTCCCCAGCTGCAGTGTACAGCACATTTTTTACATCTGGCCCGGTCCGGACTGGTCCAAGGGCTACTGCATGAACTATCTCGCGTTTAATTTGCTCAAAGGCTTGTTGCTGCTCAGGGCCCCATTTAAAATCATTCTTCTTCCGGGTCACATGATAGAGAGGGCTTACAATTGAACTGTAATTCGGGATGTGCATTCTCCAGAACCCCACTGCACCCAAGAAAGCTTGCGTTTCTTTCTTATTAGTTGGTGGAGACATTGCTGTTATCTTGTTGATCACATCTGTGGGGATCTGTCTACGTCCATCTTGCCATTTTATTCCCAAAAATTGAATCTCCTGTGCAGGTCCCTTGACCTTACTCCGTTTTATGGCAAAACCGGCTTTCAGCAGGATTTGGATTATTTTCCTCCCTTTCTCAAAGACTTCTTCTGCTGTATCGCCCCACACAATAATGTCATCAATGTATTGCAGGTGTTCTGGAGCTTGCCCCTGTTCCAGTGCAGTCTGGATCAGTCCGTGGCAAATGGTAGGGCTGTGTTTCCACCCCTGGGGCAGTCGGTTCCAAGTGAACTGGACACCCCTCCAAGTAAAAGCAAACTGTGGCCTGCACTCTGCTGCCAAAGGAATGGAGAAAAATGCATTGGCAATATCAATCGTGGCATACCACTTGGCTGCTTTTGACTCTAGTTCATACTGAAGTTCTAGCATGTCCGGTACGGCAGCACTCAATGGTGGTGTGACTTCATTCAGGCCACGATAGTCTACTGTTAGTCTCCATTCTCCATTAGACTTTCGCACTGGCCATATGGGGCTATTGAAGGGTGAGCGGGTCCTGCTGATCACCCCCTGACTCTCCAGTCTACGGATCAGCTGATGGATGGGAATCAGGGAGTCTCGGTTGGTGCGATATTGCCGCCGGTGCACTGTTGTGGTCACAATTGGCACTTGTTGTTCTTCAACTTTCAGCAACCCCACAGCAGAGGGATCTTCTGAGAGACCAGGCAAGGTGGACAGCTGCTCAATTTCCTCAGTCTCCAAAGCAGCAATACCAAAAGCCCACCGGTACCCTTTTGGGTCTTTGAAGTACCCTCTCTTGAGATAGTCTATGCCGAGGATGCATGGAGCCTCTGGACCAGTCACAATAGGGTGCTTTTGCCACTCCCTCCCAGTCAGGCTGATTTCAGCCTCCAGCACAGTCAACTCTTGGGATCCTCCTGTTACTCCAGAAATATAGATGGGTTCCACCCCTTGACAGCTTGATGGCATCAGGGTACACTGTGCACCGGTATCTACTAGAGCCTTATACTTCTGTGGGACTGATGTGCCAGGCCATCTGATCCACACAGTCCAGTAAATCCGATTGTCCCCTACCTCCACCTGGCTGGAGGCAGGGCCCCTCTAATGGTCGTCACAGCATTGGACACTTAAGTCGTGTTGAAAGGGATTATTCTTCGTTATCATAGGAGCTGGAGTAAAATCAGCTCTTCCACTCCATCTGGGAAACTGCTCACCAGAGACTGAAGCCGTAGCTCTCATAGGACGATCAGTCTTGGCCCTTGCTCCCCTCTTCAGTTCACTCACCCGTTCCTCCAAAGCTGAAGTAGGTTTTCCATCCCACTTTGTCATGTCTTCTCCGTGATCCAGCAGGTAAAACCATAGGGTACCCCGTGGCGTATACCTTCTGTATCTCCTCTCTTGAACAATAGGACGTCTTTTGTTAATAGCTGAGACGCGTGTTGGTACACGTGAGGAGCTGGATAAATCAGATACATCGTCCCTCAATTTGTCGAGGTCCTGGGACAGTTTTTTCACAGCTGAGATGATGGAAGGAGTGAGATTGTCTTCGAACTCTCGGAGTTTATGAACCATTTCATCCACTGTTAGTGGTACTATGTCATTCCAGGTCACTGTTGCCAATGAATGGGCATATGATGACGGTGCATTCCGTGTAAGTTTTCGCCACATGGGTCGTGTACATTCAACTTCATCTGGATCTATAGGTGTATCCCCGTTATTCGGCTTGATGTGATAGATCATCTCTACGATGGCCGATTCCCTCAGAGACTGGATGCCTTTGTCTATAGTAGTCCACTTGGCCGAACGACTTGTAACATCGTCCTTGTACGGAAACCTTTCTTTCACAGCTGCCAAGAGCCTCCTCCAAAGGCTGAGGGACTTTTTCTCTCTTGCAATTGCTTTGTCAATTCCCCCTTCTCTAGCAAGTGATCCCAGCTGCTTGGCTTCTGTACCTTCTAGTTCGTGACCATCGGCCCCATTGTCCCAGCATCGGAGTAACCATGTGATGATGTGCTCCCCTGGTTGACGGGTAAAATCTTTTCGCATATTCCGCAGCTCGGTTGAGGTCCGAGGTCGAGAAGTTACCTCTTCTTCTTCTTCTTCGTCATGTGAGGATGACTCCTGATCAGATTCTGGACCGGGTGGTGAATTCATTGGTTCTTCATCTCGCTTCACCCTTTTTGCCTCCTTTTTGCTTGTTCTCTTGCGTACAGGGGCAACTGATATTGGTACGAATTGGTCCTCTGGTTTGGCTGCAGTGATTATCACTGTGGTTTGAGTGGCGACTGTACTTGTTGCTGGGGGTGGTGTAGCTACCGTGCTTGGAGCTGGGGTAACCGCGCTGTCTGTTGCAGTTGAAGTTTGAGCAGCTGCTGTACTTGCCACTGGGGTAGCTGCGCAGTTCATTGCAGCCAAAGTTTGAGTAGCGACTGTCACTTTGCCCTCAAATCCGCCGACATTCTTTTCCTTTTGAAGGTGCTGGATAGTGTTGAACAAGGCCCTGTAAGCATAGGCCAAGCCCCAGCACGTTGCCGTGATTTGTCCATCTCTGGTATGGCCAGAATGACCACACACCTCATTTAAGTGTTTTACTAAGTCTTCTGGATTTTGCAGTTGTTCGGTAGTGAAATTCCAAAATACTGGAGGGGCCCACTGACCTAGATACTTGCCCATACTATCCCACACACCCTGCCACTCATGGCTGTCCAGCCTCTGGGAAAATCTCTCGGTCCTCCTACATCGTCGTTTGACCCCAGACAAGACCCAAACCTGACTCTGCTTAACTCTTGAAATCAGTAGTGGGCAAAACACACTCTGTATGCGTGTTCGCATGGTGATTCCCATCACCATCAGCAAACAAGTCTCAAGAGCATTAAAAGGCCATTTAAAAAATTCAAAACTCTCAAATGTAAATGGTCTGGGGGGACGACTAGGAGGGTAAAAGGATGTCTCCTTCACAGGTTGAGCACCTGAGAAGGAGAAAAAAGATGTGTAATTGCTAAGCACCTCCATCATATACCTCCCAAAGTATAAAGGTGGTGACCACACTGGGAACATAAACCAGATCAGTTTCATGATCAATGATTCTATTGTATTACAAGTCATTACCATAAAGTACAATGGGATAAAAACCTTAGCCCAAGCCCCACACTTGAAAAACACTAATACAGCCAATACCGGATGGACGTAAGATATGGTATACTGAAACTGTGAGATCAAGAGGAAAAACCTTGAGAGCCAATAAATCAGCATTGTGACAAGTGACTATCAATCCAGTCAGATCTGTTCTTATCTCAACCCCTCGTGCCCCACGTTGGGCGCCAAAAAAGAACTGTCGTGGTTTAAACCCAGTCAGGTAACTTGTTCACTCACTCCCAGTGAGTGGTGCCGAGCTGACAACAATCAAGGTCCGTGTTCGTCTCCCCCCCCCTCCCTGCACCGGGGCTCTCCCCTTCCCCGCTCCCGGAGGAACGGGGAGGAGGATCGAGAGAGTGCAACTCCTACGGGTTGAGACAAGAACAGTCCAGCAACAAATCACCACCGCTACTATCAGCTAAAACAATGATAAGGGAAAATAACAAGGGAAGAGAATACGATACCACCGGCCAAGAAAACGAGTTCCACCCGGAAGCTCCTGTCCTTCCGGGTAACTCCCAGTTACCCCCCACCCCGGGCATGACGTTCTGTGGTATGGAATACCTCCCCGGCTAGCCCGGGTCAGGCGCCCCGCCTCTGCTTCCTCACAGCCTCCCCTCTTCCCTGGCAGAGCATGAGCCTCACAGAGTCCTTGGTCAGGGTAAACATCACTTAGCAACAACCGACAACATCGGCTTCACCAACGCTGTTCTCAAAACTAGAAGTCAAAACACAGCACTGCACCAGTTAACACAAAGGAAAAAAACATGATTGCTACTGCTGAACCCAGGACAATCACCCAAAGTAATCTGCCCTTCATTTAAAATACAAAGTTAACTGTATAGACTACTTATTGATTGATGTGAAAACTGCAATAAAATGTGCAAAATTATTCCCAAAGTCTGAGACTGACAGAACAGCAAACCATTTGCATATACTATTTTTCACTTTGCTTCTAAGCTAAGAGGTTCTCCTGATGAAGCAAATCTGTTCTCAACTACTTGTAGGTCAGTAGAGCACCTACAAATGTAGTACATGAAATAAAACTGATATGAAGTAGGGGAGGATGAATATTCATATGTTTCTAATGCTTTTTTGGGCGGGGGTTGTGCTTTTAGTAAACATACCTTCAGAGAATTCAGCCTATTTCAAGATTTTTAAAGGACATGAAATACTTCTGACGTGATCGTGAGTACAACGTTTTCAAATCTGACAACTAGGGTCAGTACAGAACAAGCAAACTTTGCTTTCCTTCCCTAATTATGGAGCTACTATGTATAGAGTTTACTTCTCGCTGTAATTTAAACCAAATGAGTACTTAAAATAATCCTGAAAATCCTTGGGTTAACATTGCTTAGTCCATCTAAGAGAACATGTTGTAAGACTAAGTCCAAGAATCTTGGAAAATATGTGTTGGATTTGAACAGTCTGTTAGTCAATATTGAAGGAAGAAGAAATGAAGATGTATCCCAGTGACAGTGTAGAATATTTTCATAGGCTGTGGAACATGCAAAAACACATAAGGAACTTTTCTAGAAACAGCCGTACTAAAAGAAGTGATAGGATGAAAAATGAGATAGTATTCCTTTTGCAAAGAGTTTTCAAAAGGAAAGCAGCAGGACTGAGCAAGGAAATAACTCAAGCTTGAGCTGCAAGAAAGGAACTTAAAAGATAAAATGGATTAATATATAAATTTATAATTTTAAAATGTTTCTGTGAGAGTCCTAAACTTTATCTGCAAAGAAATAGTCTTTCATAAAGTTCATCTATAAAGATTCTTATAGTTACTTTATTTGAACTTTTAATTAGGCTGCATATATTATTGAAAATGTTTCCACTTTGATTATGTGTAAAGAAGTGTCTCTTTGCCCATGTAAGAGACAAAATTGGCATTTGCTTTCTATCTCTTTCAGAGCATTCAGATAAGGATAATTGCATTAGTTCCTGTCTAAACGATGTTTCAGACTGAAGCCCTAGGGCCAAAGTACTGGGTCTTAATTGGCTGCACTACCTAGTCTAGTCATGTACACAAATTAAATAAATTGCAATATTTTGAAAATGCTTCAGCAACAACTTTTAATCACAAAACAAGGAAAAAGCCTCTGGAATTCCACTGGAACTTAAATATAGGCTGTCTTTGGAGAATCAGTAATGGCACGTGTGCAAAATACTGCTTTTGATAATCAGAGGGAAGGGGAAAATTGATCTTTTTTATTATTCCTGGATGGTTTTGCAATTAGCAATGCCAGTTTCATGCTGTTTTGAACATCAGTTTTGCATTATGATCACTGTGCTGTGCTATTTTTTATTAGAGCTCAACTAATCAGCCTATTCATAAGGCAAATGTCATGGTTATAATAATCTGCACCTGCACACTTGACCACTCCTTTGACATGATAGTTCTAAAATATGCAAAATAAATGTAATTCACAATGCTGTCTATTTCTGTGAACTTAGGTCTTGCCAAAGAAGTGGTATAGCAAGACGTTTATGTAAAAACATGGAAAAGGGATTTTTTTCTTTTTTTTGCGCAGAAAAATATTCCTAAGAGATATTTCTGAAAATCATAAAAGGAAGTTCATGGAAAACCTTTGTAATAAAGAAATTTTATTTAAGTGTCCAAAATTAAAAATAAAAAATGTCCAAATCAATGTCATGTTTTCAACCTGAAAACTCTTAAACCTTTTATTGTTAATCTTTCTTTATTAAATATATCAATGTTTTAATTTCACTTTTAAAAATTTATTTTAAATTTTTAATTTACATGGAAATGTTAGACAACTTTATCCTGGCTTCTCATGAAAGAAAAAAATGTGTGACCATCCTACATATATATGAAATCTTGAGTCATTCTCTTAATAACATGTTAATCTGTTGGTGCATTTCAACCAAATCTGGCAGCTGGATAGACCAGCGGTGAAAATAAAACTTCTATAAGTTTTCTAAGAGAAGATGGATAAAAATGTTCATATGTCAGACAACTCAGAATGGAAAGAAAACTTACTTACGACCTATATGTCAGACAACTCAGAATGAAAACTTCCATAAAATCTAACACAAATATCCACAACTGCTAATTATGATATCATTAATGTCAATGCCAATGAAACTCAAGACATGAGCCCATAGGGAGTGTGCTTAATTTGTTCTTCAGCTCTGGAAAATTCTTGCTTTCACTTTACTATCTTGGCAAATTAATATGTACTTAATTTTCATGAATGCAAAATCACAGTTTTGTTGTTAAGAAGATGACAGATGATTACCAATCCTGAAGGCCATATGTTTCTCATAAAATGCAGACTAAAAAAAAAAATCAGGCTGCAAAAAGAGTATCCTAAGTCTTCTGCCCCAGAGAAGTTATTCTCTCTACTATCTGGTTAGAAAATTTTGTGAAAAGTGCCAAAGCACAAATAAGGAGGAAGTAAAGCACAGTAGCTCAAGAAGAATACGAAATCTGGTTATTGAGTCAGAAGGAATACTCATTCTGGAAAAGAAGTGAAAGCCTGGCTTACAGCCTTCTTACAGAAAACACTGATCTAAAGGTTAGCAAGCTACAAGACTCTCTGAGGAGGACATGTCTTAGCAGTGTGACAAGAAGAGAAAAGTGAATGCATGATCTTAAGCAGGAAACCCTTTTCCATTAGCTAAGGTTCTTTTAAAAACATAAGTACGAAAAGGTAGACATCTTTTTAAATGAAGTTAACCACGTAAACAAGCCTGAAGAGAAAAATTCCAGGTTTGATTTTTTTTTCTGTTTTGTTGGAGTGGTTTTTTTCTTGTTTTTTTGTTTTTGTTTTTTTTTTTATAAAGTGCATATTAAAAAATTGTATCACAGCTTCTTTTTTCTTTTCATTTTCAGATATGTGACACTACAATGTAAGAAAGCATCATACAGAGTTTCAGGTGATTTATACTTCATTCATTACATTCATCATCAAGTTCATCATCTTCCCTTTTAGTTTAACCTCTCACTAATGATCAAGACTAAGCTTAGACTTCAGCAATATTCCATCAGAATAATTCCTATTGTACTGAAAGGAATTCTTAGATCTAGCTTAACATTTATTTCTTTTATTTCCAGCACTAACTGCAATAGGCGACTCCCAGTAGTGTCTCCCAGAAATATGTAGCTAATTGGTTTTATAACCTTTACAATATATTCTTAATAGCTTTAAGGGGTAGGATTCTTATTTTGCAGTTATTGTGGCGAGCTAAACATAAGCTACCCTTATATGTAAAACATCCTTATTTCAGCTGGTTAATAATAATTGCTCAGGTTGGCAAAAATTGCAGGAGACAACCGATCCAAGTCTTGCAAAAGCAGACATAAAAACTCATCTCACCCCCAAACCTGATCACAATGAATAGGCAAAAGTGAAAATGTTGTGACTGCCTATTTCACACCCGCTTTTCCTTTCCTGATTAAAGATTAGAGGCAGATTAGTTCAACACTGATTAATTTTAATCTTGTCTCCTATCCTTGTCATTTAATTTGTGATTAACTTGTCTTCTTCTATCCTTGTCATTTACCATAAGTACATGATATGTAGATAAAACACTGAAAAGTATGTGTCCTGGACCAAACTTCTGGGACCACCAGTATTTTTGGATGTGGATATTAGCATCTGGTAGAGCTTTCATAGCATGGTATATTTAAAATGTTCAGCCTAAAAATTGCATCAGTCCTATATAGTTTTACTTAAAAGCTGTAAAACGGTTTGAGAAATCTGACTGAAATATACTTTGTGCATAATGGTTATAAGCATTGAAAGAACTTTAAATGGGCAAATATTTTAAATATGTTCACAAAATTTGCAGTTTTACTTGAGGAGGAATTCATGTTACCAAATTACACTTATTTAAAAGTTAAGCCTCTAATCTGAGACAGCCATTTGTATTCTCTTAAATCAAGAGAGGAAGACATATTTTCTGTTCTTTTCAGACATCTGAACAAGATGCTTTCATTTCACTAATAAAGACTGAAGTTTACATTTTAGAGAGTAAAAGCTGAGTGAGGTAGATTTTACTTTATGTAGGCAAAACAGATTGCATGGTTATAAAATAATTTTAGAAGGAAACAAAAAAATTAAGGCTCTATAGAGAAGCAAATTTTTCTTATTTGTGGAAAATCACCATATATTATGTCAGGTAGAAAAAAATGCACCTTGTAAAAAAAAAAAGTTATAGAAAAATGTGTGTAGATTAAAGACTATTTAAGAGCTTAAGTTGCACCTGCAGATTACTTTTCTACTAAAGAAATGTGATGTATAGAAATATTTCAAACAGTAAATTAGATTTTTTAACTGAAGTCTTTAAAAAAACTTTAAATTATAATAAAAAAGAAATATGGAAATAATTGTACATAACGTAATAATGTTTAATGCAGACTATCAAAAAGATTCAAAGGTATTCATTACATGACATTCACCAAATCATAGACAAGGAATGTAACAGCTCCAAATCCTAAAGGAATGACTGTAAAATGGATGATATTGGTTCTGATTCTGCAGATATTCATGGCTTTTGAAATAACACTGCAGTCAGATTTGATATTGTTATCACTTCTCTCACAGTATTTGACTTGCGTAATATTTGGGGGGTTTTGTTCATTTTCTATTTTTTATTTTTTCCTTCTTGAAAGGCAAGCTTCTAAGATCTTTCAACCACCTGAAAATGTCAGACCTTACTTTCTGAGAGGTAGATTTCCATCTTCCCAGACACAAAGAAAACTTCAAAATGAAGAAACTTGAAGGTGGAAAATCAAAGACAAATTAATGAAACCCAGTAGTCTTGCTAAAAACTCATCATTTTAATACTGTCTTCTGATATTAAGATGCCTTGGTCTTGATTTGAGTACATGTGAGACTACAGCACTGAGAAGAACTTTTTGAACATTACCTTTCCTTACTTCTGTTATAACAGAATCATCAATTCTAAAGGTATCCAATAGGAACAACACAGAGGAGCCTGGAGAAAGGAGCAATGTATGTATAAGCTAGTGCGTGTTCCCATGGTTGTTCACATATTTTAGGCCAGGACTGGGAGTTTTGAAAATGTGAGTTGTGAAGCAAAGTATGAGTAATCAACAGTAGTTAAACTGCCATTTACTACAATCTGAATGCTCCACTGACTGAATTAATGGATGAAAGTGAGAAGTTACAGTTCCCATGGGATTCAATATGTGCATTTCTGCAGATCTTGCTCCAGTATCCCTATGAATTCACTGATTTGGGATTCATACATCTTACTAATGGCTTAGAGCCAGATTTCAAATAATTGAGAACTGTAGCACAGAGATTAAGACTGTTCTGAGATCTTGACTTCATCAACCATTTAATTCATTCAAAATTTTGAAATGGAAAAAATCAGTACTTGTTAGAACTTACAGTGATGTGCTAACTGGAATAGATGAAATCTGGGCTTAGATTCAAATACAAAATTATTCAAAGGGCTTTGGAACTGCTATTTGTTTGGGTTAAAAGGCATTCAAAAATTAACTGCATACTCCAGATAATAAGTTCCTTGAAAAGCTTCTAATCCTTTTTTTGTGCCAGCCAGACTGAAATTTTAATAGAACAGAAATTTGTTTTATATTTCTACTTATGGTATCAAACAAGCCTAGAAGTTCAAAATTACATTAAAACAGTGGGAAAAGATGAATAAATGTGCTGGAAGAACCATCAAGAAACAGTAGGTTTCCCTGGGAACCATCAGGATTCCCTCCCAACTTCTCAATGTCAAGTGTATTTGAAAAGCCCTGCTTCTCTCACAAGGGTGGAACTTCTTCCTGCAAGGGTCTTTCATTTTTCTGTCCTGTCACTCTTGAATACCTGATTCAAAAGGGAACAGAAATAGATTCCTCAGCTAGAAGGAGGAGCATCAGTGTCCCCAAAAATCTGAACTCTGCACACAAGGAACAATGTCAATGAACTTAGGAACAAGTATGGGATAGGGAAGGGAAGAAAGGATACAATGGGAAAATGAAAGATCACATAACGTGAATGAGAAGCAGAAAGATACTGAACAGTAAAAAAAAGGCAGACCCCACACAAATCAATGTAAAAAGCCAAAATAAAAAACAAAGAAAACAAACATACATGCTAATTAAGACAGTGCACATTCTTATAAATGGGTAAATTGAATATTCAGTGCAGCTCAATATAGAAGTGGACTCAAAGTATATAAAGTGGCAAATACAGCAGGAGATAAATCAAAAGTAAGGCTATTTGGGAGGATGATTGCAGGTTTTTGTCCGTTTTATTTTCTTTGCCTCTGAAAACCAACAAGCACTAACCTGCCGGAAAACAATGACTACTCTATTTTCTTGCATATTTCTCTTTTTTTTTTTGCAGTTTTCAAAAAATAGAAATCTCAAAAGAGTCAAATTAGCAGAAGCCAATGTGCTATGTAACACAAAAAACAAACTATTTTATTTCAATATCTAAGAATTTAGGTTGGAGATACTATCTGACTGCTATCTGAAAGAATAGATGGGACCATTATTTAGAGAATTATTTGTATTTGCCTTTCACTGACCCACTGCTGTGAGAAGTAAACTACAAGTAAAAAATAAGGGACAATTATTAAGAAGAAATCCACTGGATATTCTGGAAAGGAAATTCAGAAAATGTTCTCTCCACTCAATTAAAATGTCTCTGGTTTAGCACAGCGCAGCAGCACAAACTCCAAAAACAATTATTTGTCTCTCATCTTTGAGAATTCAAAAGTAGAGCCATCTCAACAGAATACATGTTCTTTAAAACAGAGTCAAATGTGAGCCCAATACAGATGCTTTCACTGTATTGGACTTTTGTTTTCTTAACTGAAGTTTTGGCATAGAGTCGCACAAAACTGGTAGTGAAATGTGCAAGAAAAAAAACTAAAGTATGTATTTAAGAAGAAAAACAACCAACCAACAAACAACAAACAAAAAAACCCAATGAGGACTTGCTATTTAATGCCTTTTTTTTTTTTTCCCCAAGAAAACCCCTCTTCGATTAAATCAACGAGAAATATATAAAAATCCAAATATTTTCTGAGCTGTTAAATTGAACACTATGAAGTATAAAAAACTTGGTCCTAGCTGTGGTCCTAATCTAGTATTAGACCATATAAGAACAGAGTATCAACATGAATTCTTTGAATGCCATAAGATTATTTCTGAGTGAAATTACTGTTTTGTGTTTTAAACAGCAGTCTGTATTCCTTGTTTGCAGACAAGTCATACTGAAATTATTGCAAATTTGACCTTGCAGTCACTGGATTGGATTATCATTAGTAAAACGTAATAAGCATAAACATGAGAATTACATATTAATATGTAACTAATAGATGATATAGCATTATTATAAACTGTATCAGGAAAATAAAATTGTAATAAGGACTACTATGGTCCTTTCCTTCAGTAAAGATGAAGACTAAGAGATGTGATCATAGAAAACAGTTAATCTGATGCTACGTAAGTTTAAAGTAAAACCTTCCTCTGTTTTAATTCTGCAGATAGGCCTGCAAAATGTTTTTGAATTGGGAATAATTTTCTAACAAGACAGAGATGCCTGACATTAATACACTTGAGAAAATAATTCCTAAGCAGTAAGATGTCTTTGCATCAGTAGAAAAATGTGAATAAGGTGTCATTCTTGTCTTTAACCTTTCAAAATAGAAGAACACAGCAAACATTAGCAACAAATAGTGATGTTTAGTCTCTGCTCATTTCATTGTTCTAGTCATAAAAATGCAGAGATCTGCAAGAGCAGTAAAAAAGTATAATTTGGCCACATGTGTGCTTCTAATGGAACAGAGCATATGCTTATAATATCTATCCTTCAATTTGCATGGCAGGTAATGATGTCAGTTTTATATTGACGGTTAACAGGTATAATGTGGTGTTAATCGAATGACCTTTCAGTTATATGTGATTGAAAAATTAACTTCTTCAGCTTTAAATCACATTCTCAGTGAGCAAATAAAGTGGAGCAATATCCTTCCAAAATATCAGTACTAAGAACCGAAATATCCAGCTGTCTTGGAGATGAATTATTACTATAGTTTCTGGAATGGCAAGGATATGAGAAGAAATGGAGACTAATTACTCCACAATTATTTAAAGAAGCACCTAATACTCAAAAAGCATTATCAAAACTGAGCTCACACAAGTTCTTTTTTATTTTATTGTAGTGATCAGTAAATATCAAGGAATATAATGGATGATGGTCTTGAGTGTACTGCTTCTATCTGCTTTTCCGGATAGCTGAAAAAATGCTTAGGCATAAATGATGGCTGTGCCAAAGAATAGCTGGAAGGCTACTTCATCCTTACCCAGGAAAAATAAATGTAAGTCCCAGGAAGCACAATAGACATGATGCCAATTATTAGAACATCTATTACTAAATTCCTCTGATAATTAAAATTCAGAATTGAGGTAAAGTTACTTTGAGGTATTACAGAAGGTTGTCCCAGATTGTAGTATATAGTTATTACTTCTTGGAGATATCATGACTAGTAAAATTTATTTAACAGAGTTGTTTGTTTAAATGTATTTCACAATTAATTATGAATACATGTATTCTAACACCTCCTTGTGTTTTATTAAGGTAATCTTTTGTTGCAGAATGGCTCTAAGAGCAAGGCCATGGACCCTTAGAGGCCTTGTGCGAGCAAAGCAAGAGGTAGGCCTCACAGGTAGCTGGAAGCCGGATGTGGGAGAATGTGAAGGAAGCTGTGTAGAACTAACCAATGCTGTTGTGACTAGGAGGCGTGGCTAAATACCACGCCTATATAAGTGAACTGCGCCACAAATAGAAGTAGAAGTTTGCTTATCACCCATATTGGGTTGGCTTGTCTTACTTCTCCTCGCCACTTACAAATGGCGCCCAAACAGGGATGTGGACTGCAGGGCCCCGGCTACCAGGGACCGGGAATACAGGGCCCCAATTAATGGGGACCCCGATTACAGGGCCCCGGTTAACGGGGACCCGGAATAAAGGGCCCCAATTAGCGGGGACCCGGAATACAGGGCCCCGGTTAACGGGGACCCGGAATACAGGGCCCCGGTTAACGGGGACCTGGAACACAGGGCCCCGATTAACGGGGACCCGGAACACAGGGCCCCGGTTAGCGGGGACCCGGAATACAGGGCCCCGTTTAGCGGGGACCCAGAACACAGGGCCCCGGTTAATGGGGACCCGGAACACAGGGCCCCGGTTAGCGAGGACCTGGAATACAGGGCCCCGATTAACGGGGACCCGGAACACAGGGCCCCGATTAACGGGGACCCGGAACACAGGGCCCCGATTAACGGGGACCCGGAACACAGGGCCCCGGTTAATGGGGACCGGGAATACAGGGCCCCGGTTAACGGGGACCCAGAATACAGGGCCCTGATTAGCGGGGACCCGGAATACAGGGCCCCAGTTAGCAGAGACCCGGAATATAGGGCCCCGGTTGACGGGGACCCAGAATACAGGGCCCTGAGTGTCAGGGACCCGGAATACAGGGCCCTGAGTATCAGGGACCTGGAACAGCGAGTGAGCGGCACCGGCGGCAGCAGCCGGGGAGCACGGGCAATGCTGCTGCGGTGGCGTGACAGACCCGGGTGCTTGGACTGACCGAAAGGAGTCCACCGCTGGGGCGAACCAGACACCGCTGCGTCGGGAGGCCGATCTGGAGACCGAGGTTACAGGGCGACCCAGAAGAAGACGATCCGGAAAAGGCCAGCCATGAAAATGGACCGTGAGGTAGCCCTGGACTTATTACAATGCTTTTTAGAAAAGCGGGGAATTAAGCCTGAAACTCTAAAGCAGCTAGCGTGTCTAGTGGCTGTAGGGGAGGCTAAGGGATTTTTTGTAGATCCTAATACAGTTTTTGAGGAGAGTGAGTGGTGAAAGTTTGGTGATGAGTTATTCGACTCGATGCTTGAGAATGACAAAACAGCAAGGAAATTTGGTAAGCCTTGGAGAGAAGTAATAAATTGCATAAAAAAATACAAGGCGGAAAAGAAAATCACTGCTGTAGCAACAGAGAAACTAGGAACAGACAGATTATAACTCGTTTCCCCCAACCTGCGGGGAGCTCCCTGTGCTCGGAGCGCAGGGTTCCCCCCCCCCCCCCCTTTCCCTTTCTCCCCCTCCTTCCTCATCAGAAGGTGCAGTGGAGGAAGTGCAACTCCCTGCTCCCCCACTGCCCCACTGGAGTTCTGAAAAGCAGAGGGATTTCGACAGTAGGGACTTTGAAAAGGACAGAGAGAGTGTGTTAGAAGGCATACGCATGATAAATGTCGAGGAATCCGAAAGAAAGAGGGCGGTGCCTCAGCGCCGGATCGATTGGGGTGCCATTTTGAAACACGCAGTAGAAAATAGAGATTACGCCCTAGCGAGAGATCTAGAAGGCCTGCAAGCCTTCCCAGTCCGGTACGAACCAGATGGACTGGGAGGAACACAGGGAACCCATTATGCCCTAGACTGGAAATTTTTAACTCAGTTACGAAGTACGGTGAACAAATCAGGATTGCACGGTGAGCCCACTAAACAGATGTTAGGTTATACATGGAGCGGTACAGTTTTATGCCCTGAAGATATTAAGGGAATAGTTAGGATGATCATGACACAAGCACAGCAGCTATTGTGCCAGGCGCATTGGCAACAGCTCTGTGATAGATCAGCAAACCTGCCCAGAGGTCAAAATGACCCGTTGTTTGGTGTTACAACAGAACAATTGATGGGAACTGGGCGATTTGCTAGTGCAGACATTCAAGTGCAAATGGGGCCAGATGTCTGTCTGGAATCCATGTGTACTGCCTGGGAAGCCATGCAGAGGGTGCATATGGCGTCCCCCACCCCCTCGTACATGTCCATTAAGCAGGGAAAAGATGAAACATTTGCTGATTTTGTGGATAGACTAATCACAGCCATCAACTTAGCGGATACTCCAGATTATATGAGGGGTCCACTGCTGCGCCAGTGTGTCATGGAAAATAGCAACACCTATACAAAAGGTATTTTAGTCACCTTACCCGCAGATGCCATCATAGAACTTATGCTAGAACGCATGAGCAGGGTGCCAATAGGAGCTCAGTCACTACTTGTAGAAACTGTTAGAGAGATGGGAAAAGAAATAGCTCAGGCACAGAGGGAGGCAGCGCAGGCACAGGTACAGGCTTTTGCAGCGCTGGGTCCTCTCCTGTCCAACCGGTAGTGCCGGCCCAACCAAGACGTGAATGCAAGCCGCAGCTTCGTTGCTTCAGATGTGGCGGAAGACATTTGAAACGAAACTGCAGAAGGACTGTTTGGTGTTCTAATTGTCACCGAAACAGCCACAGCACAGAAGCCTGCAGCTGCTCGGGAAACGGACAGACGAGCGCGAAGGGCCGCCGCGCGCAGGTAACAGTTGCGGCCCCTGCTCTGGCCGCCGCCCAGTGGCCAGCGCCAGCTGCGACACCATCAGCTGCCGCCCAGTGGCCAGCACCAAGTGCGACACCAGCAGCCGGGAGCTGCGGCCCGCAGCCGGCCTACAGCCCGCCACTAGAGGGAGCGTCGGCTTGGACCTGGCAACCGCAGTAGATGCGACCCTCATTGATCAACAGCCGTGTAAGATCCCCACAGCAGTACTAATGATCAAAGGACAGGCCCATGGAGCATTGCTGCTTGGGCGATCCTCCAGTGGACTGAAGGGTCTGTTTATATTACCTGGACTGATTGATGCAGACTTTACTGGAGAAATTTGCATTGTAGCTCAAACATCATTTCCTCCGATTCATATCCCTGAAGGGAGCAAGATTGCCCAGCTAGTCCCCTTGCCACAATTAACTGCTGCAATGCAAGATACTGCCTCATTGGCCAAGTGTGGGCCCCAAGGATTTGGCTCCACGGGAGGCCTTGTTATGTTAACTGTCCCAATGACCACCAGACCCGTAGTGGACTCTACATGGTCTCGAGGGAATCAACGTCTAAATCTACCAGCATTACTGGACACTGGAGCCGATATCACCATAATAAACACTGACAAGTGGCCACACTGGTGGCCGTGCCACCCCACCCTTGGCAGGGTTGAAGGCGTTGGCGGCACTGCTTCTGTGCAACGCAGCTCTGATTTAGTACAGGTGGCCGTCGAAGGTCAGGTTGCTTCTATCTATGCAACCATCATGCCATTGCCCACTGGGGTGAATGCCCTAATCGGCCGAGATGTGCTAGACCAGCTGGGACTGGTGCTGACTAACCAGCATTTTTAGGAGCGGTCGCTGCACAATGGACTTTCCCGATCCAGCTCACATGGACTACTAACACTCCGGTGTGGGTCGAGCAGTGGCCACTGAAAAAGGAAAGTCTAGAGCAAGCGCAGCTTTTAGTGCAGGAACAATTACAACAGGGGCATCTACGACCTTCTATGAGCCCCTGGAATACGCCAACTTTTGTTATAAAAAAGAAATCAGGAAAATATAGACTGCTAAAGGACTTGAGAGCGATGGGTGCCTTGCAGCCAGGATTGCCCAACCTTGCTATGCTCCCAGAGGGTTGGCACCTGCTGGTTATTGATCTTAAAGACTGCTTTTTCACAATTAAGCTGCATCCACTAGATACCGCATGATTCGCCTTCACCTTGCCAATGCCAAATAAAGCAGCACCTTTTCGCTGTTTTGAATGGACTGTATTGCCACAGGGCATGAAAAATAGCCCTGCTCTGTGTCAACTGTTTGTGGCCAATGCGCTCCAGCCCCTTCGCCGAATATGGCCAATAACATTAATTTATCATTATATGGACGATATTCTATTCGCCCAAAATCAACCCTTCACCACGGACCATTAGACTCTACTGGAGTAGCAACTGAGCAAACAAGGACTCGTTATCATGGCTGAAAAAATTCAGCGCGGCCCTGCTTGGAAATATTTAGGCTGGCATATTGCGGAGGGCCAAGTACGACCGCAGAAACTGCAACTTCACATTCAAATTTTGACCCTACATGACGCACAGCACTTACTTGGAGATATACAATGGCTGCGTCCCATCGTGGGCATTTCAAAGATGATACTGACACCTTGAGACCCCTGTTGCAAGGCACGGACCCAACACGCCCAGTGCGACCCACGCCGGAACAGCGGCTAACCATCCAGTGCATCAGCACACAAATCGTACAGAGATGGGTTGACTGTCGAGACCCAGACCTTCCCATAGACCTTACAATATTACAAGGCCCTAAGCAACTCTTGGGTGCACTGGCACAGTGCAAAAAGAAAAAGGGGGAGGAGGTGAAGATATTGGAGTGGCTTTTTACTGCTGTCCGGCCCAAAACTGCTATTCAACAGAAAATGGAAAATTTAGCAGAGTTGGTCCAAAAGGGCCGAATGAGGGTGTTGCAATTAACGGCCCAGGAACCCGGAACCATTTACCTGCCAATAAAACGGCGGGATCTTGAGTGGTATCTCCAGCGTTCACAGGCGTTACAAGTCAGCCTGCTGTCTCAGGCTGTGGAGCTTAAGGTGGAACAACTGCAATCCACCACCTTGCGCTGGATCAGCCAGCAAGAATGGATCAAGATACCAAAAAGGAGTGAGCACCCTCTGGCCAATGCAGTAACAGTTTTTACAGACGCTGGAAAGAAGTCTCGGCGTGCCGCGGCGACCTGGATGCAGGATGAGAAATGGTACCAGCAGATATTGGCCGCGGAAGCAGAGGACTCACTGCAGACTTTAGAGCTAGCAGCGGTCTTGACTTTTCTGAACTGGCATAGCACAGAAATAAATGTAATCTCTGATTCTATGTACGTCACAGGTGTGGCTCAGCGCATTGAGGATGCTCGACTCGGAGAGTGTCGAAACCGGCGGTTTGACCTGCTGCGTCAGCTGCAGGCGGCCATTCATCAGCGGGAGTGTGCTTACGCCATCATCCACATACGGAGTCATGAATGGTCACAGGGGTTGGGGGAAGGCAATGATAGAGCAGATCAATTAGTTTCCATTGCTGCACTCCTGAGCGACTTTGTAAAGGCCAGGGAGGCCCAGAACACTTTTCACCAGAATGCCAAGGGACTATTCCGTCAATTTAAGATTACAATGGAGGAAGCGAGAGGCATTGTCAGGGCCTGCCCCGGCTGTAGCCATCATGGACCAGGGCTGAGAATTGGGGTGAACCCTCGGGGCTTGGGCCCTTGTGAATTACAGCAGATGGATGTCACACACGTGCCGCAGTTTGGACGCCTAAAGTATGTGCACATCACAATTGACACATATAGCAGATTCCTGTGGGCCACAGCCCAGACAGGAGAAAAGGGTTCCCATGTAGTACGGCATCTAACTAGCTGCTTTGCCGTTATGGGAGTGCCTCAGCAAATAAAAATGGACAATGGGCCTGCCTATGTAGGTGAGAGAATGTGCCAATTTTGTCAACAATGGGGAGTCAAACATGTGACTGGCATTCCCCATTCACCAACGGGACAGGCCATAGTTGAGCGGGCACATCAGACCCTGAAACGGTACCTTGAAAAGTTCAGTGAGGTTCACGACGTGCAAGAAAGACTGTCTAAGGCATTGTTTGTTCTGAACTACTTGTGCATTTTTGCAGATCAGGACTCTCCCCCTGCTCAAGTGCACGGCTGAGCCGCGGCGCCTGAATCTAAGGCACCCATGATGGTCATGTACCGTGATCCCAGCACGGGCCTATGGCAGGGCCCGGCAGAAGTGAAGTACATGGGGCGAGGTTATGTGTGTGTGCTTACGTCCACAGGTACACAATGGGTCCCTGCAAAGTGGACCAAAACAGTGTCCTTATCTTCCCCTGCTCTTCCTGACAGTAACAAAGACTCCGGAAACGGCCAGCCGTCTGCCTCTGCAGCCCAGGAACAACGGGTGGGTGACGATGGTTAAGCTTGCAGGGCATAACGCCATTTGCCTCGCCTTACCTTCCCCTGGTAACCCGTTTCCAATATGTTTGGTTGGTATTCCTATAGGCAACTGGCCCTGCCCGTCTGCATGTCGTGTGTAGCACTGCCAACCTCAACAGCACAACAGACAATTGGGACGCTTGGATACCATATTTGCCTATTGCCCCAAATGGGCCTCGGGAGTAGAATTATTAGGGGCCGTGCGAATGGGTGCCTGTGTAACGTTTAGTTGAACAAGCGCCTAAGCCAAGGTGAATGGTACCATGACAAATGTAAATTCTAGTCCTTTAGATTACAGGAACGCTTCCTGTAAGGTACAGGTATGCTTCCCGCAACACTTCCTGCTCTACCAAGCATCCCCTGAAGTTGCTCAGTGGAATATTCCGATCTGCTGCGATCCAGCCTGGCCTGGCATTCCCTCAAAAATGAAAAAGGGGACCTTGTTACTGGAAGACTGACCCTGTTGACCCCTAACACTTCAATGACAGCACCGTTTAAGGTGCTTAAAATGCTTTGTACTTAGTCTTCCTGCTAACTGTAGATCTGATGTAAGTTCTTGGTCACCTGACACTATTGTAACAGTTTCTTTCCTTGTGCCAGGTACGGCGTCAGCCGGGGCCTTGGCTCAGCTAAACAGACTGGGTTGCTGAGTTGCTAAGCAGACAAATCCTGCATCAAAGGCAATTTCTGATTTGTTGTTTGATATTGATCCTGTGAAACATGCAACACTACAGGACAGAGCCGCTATAGACCTTTTGTAGTTGGAACAGGGACACAAATGTGAAAAGCTTGATGGAATGTCTTGTATGAATCTCTCTGATCATTCTAATTCAATGCACGCACAGCTGAGAACCCTGGCTCACAGGTAGCTGGAAGCCGGATGTGGGAGGAGAATGTGAAGGAAGCTGTGTAGATCTAACCAATACTGTTGTGCCTAGGAGGAGTGGCTAAATACCACGCCTATATAAGTGAACTGTGCCACAAATAAAGTAGAAGTTTGCTTATCACCCATATTGGGTTGGCTTGTCTTACTTCTCCTCGCCGCTTACAATCTTTGCTTTTGGAGAAAATAAGAACACAATGAGGAGCTATTCATTGAAAATAAAAATAATTTCTCAACATTTGCCATGAAGCTTAAATGTCATATTGATAGCTATAGGCAATGAATTTTCCAGGAAAAATGTCACTTCTACCTCTCTGGTTAATAAACTGTAGAAGGACACATGATACTTGCAATAACTGTTCATGTCTCTGGACCAGTCTCCATTCTTCCTCACTATCAGCAATGTAGGTATATAATTAAGTGTGATCTATTCAAGGTTCTTTCTGCATATCAGAAATCCCAAAGCATCGTTAACTGGAACAAACTGAGCATCTGGTTGCTAGTGATCTTATAGTTCTAGTGTATCGGATATTTAACTAACGTAAGTGCCCTCCCTCCGTCTCTCATAAGTGAATTAGCTCATTAAAATTTTCAAAAGTAAGAATTAGTCCTGCAGCAAACATTAACATTTGGGAAGGTGAAGAAGACTGGGTGGATAAAGCAGCTTGTCTTCTGTATGCTACACATTTGTCCCTTGGCACTGGATGGCACTTCTATTGCTCTTTCATCTTGACCTTGAAGTAGCACTCTTTGATGTTCTCTTTAAAACTAAGTTGGTTTACAATCCTTTTTTTAACCTCGTGTCACAGTTCTTTTGGATCACCTAGTTAAGTTCACAGACCACCACATTATTCTACCCAAGTTAATTAGTTACTCTATTCCCAATTAGTAAGTACTAGTAAACTTGGCAATCTGACTGTCTTATGTCCATGAAAACTTACTCACCGTATCCCCTGTTATTCTCTGCTCATCTTTATTATGACGTGGACACCCTGTCTCACTTGGGGAGCCTGCATAATGTAGTCCAGCTATATGTGGATAAAGGAAAGAATGGAGATATTGTCTGCCTAGACTTTAGTAAGGCCTTTGACACTGTTTCCCGCAGCATTCTCCTGGAGAAACTGGCTGCTCATGGCTTGGAGACATGTACTGTTAGGGAAAAAATGTGGCTGGATGGCCAGACCTGAAGAGTGCTGGTGGAGTTGATTCCAGCTGGCAGCTGGTTACAGTTGGTGCTTCCCAGGGCTCAGTATCAGAGCCAGTTCTGTTTAACATTTTTATAAATTATATCAACAGGCGAATCGAGTGCACCCTCAGACAGTTTCCAGATGACACCAAGTTGGGCTGGAATGTTGGGCAGATTGAAGGTAGGAAGGCGCTACAGAGGGATATGGACAGGCTGGATCGATGTGCCAAGGCCAGCTGCATGATGTTCAACAAGGCAAGGTCTGGTCCTGACCTTGGGTCGCAACAATTTGTTGGTGCTGGGTGAATGGTTGGACTTGCTGATCTTTAAGGCCATTTTCCAACTTAAACTAGTCTATGATTCTATGTGATATTAGTTCTCTAAATGCTTATTCATACATGCGGTTTTTACATGGCTAGGTGGGGGTGGCTCAGGCCATAATTCTGTCAAATACCTTGCTGTTCATGTGAGTGGTACATGCATTTGTATGCTGGCTTTTGCTTCTTCGGCTGGCATCCTGGAGTGTCCTTGTCCTTTGTTCAAGAGCTCTAGGACTCCTGCATATCAGTCAATACAGGAGAGTTGAGGAACTGAGATGTCTTTGTCCCTGCAGAGTCAAGTATTAGACAAACCTGCACATTTGACCTTGAGGAGTGGATGGGGGAGCAGATCACCACATCTGCAATCCTGTTTCTCATATTTCATCTGGTATAGTCTGAGTAGCCAAGCATAATAGTCTGCATCCAGCTTACTGTCATTTGAAACACTGGAAAGTTCCACACCTGACCTGTCATGCTTTCTGCTTTCATCTCACTGAGCCATGTATTAAACAGACACACACAAGATCAGTTTGCCTTTATCAATATCAAATAAAATGATGTTCATGTAGAAGAGATCTAATACAGTATAAAGTGCAATGGTTTCAAAGGTTTTGCTCACTTTTGATTGCCCTTATATGAACATGACAGAACTCTGTCGTGTTCTCTCAGATTTGATGCAATAGGCAAAGTACAGCATAGTTGAGCATTTTTATTTTCCCCAAGACTTCCATGAACTGTTAGGAGTTGCTGCATCTGGTAGCCTCCTAGAGGCAAGGCTGCCACAACCCAATGCCCCAAGCAGAGCTGAGCAGATATTCCCAACCGGCTCTCATACATACACATGAACAGCACGGGTGAGCATGACCAACATGATCAGCATAGAAACTCTTAGCACTTGCAGTCATGTGAACAGCCTCAACAGCATCAACCTGGTACCCCCTCTGTCTGATTGTGACGAAGATCCATTTGTGGGAAATATATGCATATGTATAACGGAAAATACCTCTGCTAATTGGCCTTGGACTCTCAGCCTAGTGAGTAAATTGACCCTTGGATCCTTTTGCCTTCAGCTACTTCACCCAGAGACACGTACACGAACAAGTCTCTCAGGCTTGGGCCTCCTGGTCCCATCAGTAGCCAACCCAGTCTGTCCAGCATCAATCCCAGATTAATTGTCAAACTGACACCTGATTTCCAAGCTACTCACTGACTAGTTCTGCCTGATGTTCACTAGTCATTACAAACTGACAAGTAGCCGCACAATACAGACACACGCCAGTATCTATATTTGCTGGCACCACAGGCATGTGGCCCTGATAACACATGGTCAGCCCTCCCTTTGGAGGCACTTGGTCAAGTGCTGGCACCAGACATCAGTTTTCTATGACCATGGTGTAATCCCATGCACACAGATTAGAGAGTCTCTTACCCAGGGGAAAGTTAGAAATTGAGTTTAACAATAAAAAATGAGAGCTAGTGCTGATCAGGTGCAGGGCATGGCCACACACATGTACCAACAAGTAATCTGATTACGCACAACAAGTTTCTTCCCCCCAAAACTGTCTTCATCCCTCCCTGCCTCCCTTTCCATACCTTTTCTTTCTCCCCTAAACATCCTATAATGTCCTGTATAGTCCCAAGATGCATCCTACACCCCTAGGGTGTGACGCCCTCCTCCCCACACTTACTCAATTGATTCCCAGTAGTGGGTGCCATCCCCAACACAAGGCTAATGGCTCCTTTAGGGCAGCACTGGGAGCCTTTGGTTGGGTGTCCCTACTTGCTGATGTGTCTTGGTGCTCCTTTCTGTGTATGGACACAAGCCTTTTACCATACAACCTAACATTAAACTGAACCAATGTCATGTAAAAAATACACTGTATTGCAAGAGAGTGCAATTAATTTTATCGTCAGGTTGGTTATTCTTACTGAACATAAATTTATACATGAACATAAAAGGATGCAAGATTAAGAATAAACTTTTTTTTCCTAATATAGCTGCTTGTATTAAAACCAAATCCAAAGTCGTAGGGATTTCCTGTGATCAGGTTTGTATTTGGACTTGAAATAAATCTACAGTTATGACTTTTGTGTGAAAAAGTATTTCTTTTTATTTGTTTTAAGCTTGCTATATAGTCATCTAACTACAAGTCTACTAGTCCTTTTTTTTACCATGAAGTATATAATGATTTAAAAATTTTCACCCTGTGCATGTTTGCAACATTCTACAACATAATGCTGATCAGCAACCCAAAAACTTTTTCCCTTCTAAAGCCTCAGGTCATAGGGTAGGTTTTCCTCCAACCCAGCAGTCCTTAAAGACACTGTCAGCAGCTACAGGAGACACAGTCAGCACAGAGGGGAAGTCATGGGGACCATTGTCATTATTCACCAGGATCTGAGAACTTTGTTCTATTAGAGAAAGCTTGAAAACCCACCAGCCTGTCCACAAGGCTGTTAGGGCAGATCCCTATCCACATGTCATTTTGAAAATGTTTCATATAGCACAGAAATTTTAAAAATTTATTTGAGCAGCTATTCATGACTAATCTCATGTTGACTAGGAGGTCATTCCAACAGTGATGACATTGATGACTACTAGGAGCAGGCAACAATCCAGCACTATGCACTGTCTGCTCTGACCTGAAAGACTGTTACAAGAGACGGAGCCTGACATTATGGCCTGAATGAATTCAGCAAAATTTATAGGGATGGTCCATGGACTAAAGAATGATACCTCTCCCTTTTTGTGGGTGTGTGGGGGTGTGTGTGTATATATATATATATATATATATATATATATAAGACAAGAAGCTACGGTATGTTGAAAAAAAATGGAATCTCAGCATGACATGAATGGTATGGAATAAGAGGTGGATACTGTCCCAGACTGATCTGTAGCAGTCATTTTTCTCCCTCTTAGTAGCTGGTGCAGTGCTGTGGTTTTGACTTTCAGCCTGGGAACAGCACTGATAACACCAATGTTTTTAGGTGCTGCTCAGTAATGTTTACTCTGATCAAGGACTTTCTCAGTCTCATGCTCTACCAGGGAGGAGGAACACAGGAAGCTGCATGGAAGCAGAGACAGGACACCTGACCCAAACTGCCCAAAGGGGTATTCCATACCACAGCATGTCATGCCCATTATATAAACTGGGGGGAGTTACCTGGAAGGCCCAGATCACTGCTCGGGTTAGGCTGAGTATTAGTCAGCGGGTGGTGAGTGGTTCTATTCTCTTTCCTTGTTATCTCCCTTATTTATTATTATTATTATTGTTATTATTATTATTATTACTGGTGGCAGCAGCAGTGATTTGTGTCACACCTTAGTTACTGGACTGTTCTTATCTCAATCCATGCGAGTTACATTCTTTCGATTCTCCTTCCCATCCCTCCGGGAGCGGGGCAGGAAAAAAAGGGGGAGTGCGCGAGCAGCTACGTGGTTCTGAGTTACCAGCTGGGCTTAAACCATGACACTTGCACCATTGTCCATGAACATTCTCAGCCTCACAAAAGTAAGTGTATCAAATTGTCGTGGTTTAAACCCAGTCAGGTAACTTGTTCACTCACTCCCAGTGAGTGGTGCCGAGCTGACAACAATCGAGGTCCGTGTCCCCCCCCCCCCCCCCCCGGGGTTCTCCCCCACTCCCAGAGGAATGGGGAGGAGGATCGAAAGAGTGCAACTCCCACGGGTTGAGACAAGAACAGTCCAGCAACCGATGTACACAAATCACCACCGCAACTATCAACTACAACAATGATAAGGGAAAATAACAAGGGAAGAGAATACGATACCACCAGCCAAGAAGACGAGTTCCACCCGGAAGCCCCGTGTCCTTCCGGGTAACTCCCAGTCACCCCCCACCCCGGCCATGACGTGCTGTGGTATGGAATACCTCCCTGGCTAGCCCGAGTCAGGTGCCCCATCTCTGCTTCCTCCCGGCTTCCCCTCCTCCCTGGCAGAGCATGAGCCTCACAAAGTCCTTGGTCAGGGTAAACATCACTTAGCAACAACTGAAAACATTGATTTCACCAACACTGTTCTCAGGCTGGAAGTCGAAACACAGCACTGCACCAGCTAGCACAAAGGTAAAAAAAAAAACAAACATGACTGCTACTGCTGAACCCAGGACACAAATTCCCCTCAGTATGCTGTAATTAGTATATAGCATAAAAATATCTAGGATCCTAGACTTTTAACTTCATGGGAAGCCACGTAGTCTAAATTGGATATTAAAGAAAGCAATCTGCGAAGTTATCCTTTCTAAAGAAGGGCTAAACCAGTCAAGAGGCAAGCACTACTGACATTGCTACAGGCACAACTTTGCTTTAAAGACTCTCAGTTAAGATTCACAATTATGTTACATATCCTGAGTTTAATATTAACTTTCTTCTGTTACTGATCAAATCATTGTCCCACTAAATATGTATGCTTCAATTAAATATGCAAATCCTGTAATTGTGGGGATTTTGGTATGGGTTTTCATTACATTTTAATTCCACTAATTATAGACTACAGGGTGAAAATATTTCTGACATGTGAACAACAATTGAAGACATGATACAGAATAATAAATTCACTTGCAGACTAGATTATTACTTCTTGCTTGATGAGCAAATAATTTGCATCTGCATACTTTATTTAATGTAAAAAGAGAAAAGTCCTTTTCTTTCTCATGGTCCAAACAAAATTTGGGAAGTCATTCCTTACTTACATTGAATTTTTCTTGCCATCTTTCCCCCAAAGCAAGTTTGGAGCTGTAATATGGCCATCATCTCCATTGTAATGTTTCCCACAGTGTAAAATACTTTCAAAGCCACTTTTTTGCTCACATTATGTGTTCTCCTAATGCTTTTTTGTAACTGCACCCCCTCTCCTGCTGTAACATCTTTCATCTTACAGGACAGGGACTTTAAGCTGTGTGTGACAAATATCCCCTCACTGTCTATTATTCTTCATAAGTTTACTATTCTATATTCATTTTTGTATGAATGCATGCTTTCTATCTTTTGTAATCAAATGTCTGAGTGATTTGAGGAGGACTCTAGAACTACTTTTAATTTGAACAGACCAATAAGATTAATTGTGCATAGCCAGTATGGACACTCAGTATTTACCGTCTGCCATGCCTAAAACTATATTAGGTGTCTAAGGAATTACAATGCCATCTGTAACACTTCTAAGACTCAGAGAATTAATTTGTTGGTTTGTTTGTGTCCATAATAAAAAAAAATGCAGTACTCACATTCGTCTGTCTCACAGGACAGCAGAATATGCTGCTTGAGTTCTTTTATTGTTTAATTTGCATTTCCATTTTTAATCACAAATGGATATAAACCAAACACCATGTGTAAATATTCCCAGTGTTGTATTTATAATGTGTCAAACCGAAAGGCTATATTCCATGCATACAAGGAATCTTCAGAAGCAGCCACATCTTTTATCTCTTATATTTCACTCTAGCCTTCCTAGTGTGCTCTTCTGCTGATGTATTATGCTGTGGTGTGAGCAGCTGCTATCAGTAACCAGCTGGATTCACCTCACATGCTGGAAACAGTATCAATTTTTCTACTAAAGTACATTAATAAATCTAAAAAAAGAAGATGATTTCAGACAAAATGTCAAGCAAATGGATGTGCTTGGATTAATTACTACCTGAAATCATTATGATTAGGTTATGAATCCATAAAGACAATGCACAGAGATACAAGGAGTTATTATAAGAACTTCTTTAATGCCATTTTGCTTTCATTCCTTACATCATAAAGCTAGTCATGTTAATAGACAGATAGGGGATGCCTCATCAGAGAAAACAGTCACAGAAAGATTCCTTCCATAGGAGGACATGGAAGATCTATATAGCCTACCTAGAATATGTTTTTCTGTTACCAAAATCCTAAAGAGATAACCTCATCCCTATAGTATCCATGTTAAGTTTTTTGGTGCATCCATAGTGCTGAAAAACTAACTTAAAAATAGTTGTTTGAGCTCCATACTGTCAAGGACATTTTGAACAGTCCAAAAGTGCCTTCTCCTTTCTAATTATATATAGCCCATACAATCAATTGAACAGATACAGTTACCTCCTTTCAGTTTCTGTTTTCAAATACACAGAACTGCTGTGGGGAAGCCTGTGGGTGGATGTCATGCTAAGAAATAGAAAAATAAGTATGAGAAAGAAATTACATCTCAGAAATACGAATCAAATTACCAAATACTGTATAGATACCATGGATTATCTGAAATCCTACACACTCTACATTGTGCTATTACTCTAGGAAAGAAAGTAGAGTCCTATGCTTGAATTATGGTACTGTCCTGGTGGGTTTGAACTGAAAGGTGTGACATAAACACTATTAGTTGTCTTGCTTATTAAGCTGTCAAAGATAAGTGAAGGATGCAGTTCCATTTTCCATTTGAATTTCCAATCAAATAAAAGTGTTAGAAAGTGTAATTTTAAAACAATATCCTGAGATTTCTTGGCACACCAAACCAAGACAGGTGATTCTAGGTCACATGTCCTCTCAGAAAACAATGAAGGGCGTTACTTTGTGTTATAGGACACTCTACCCTCAGCATCACCTACAGCAGGTACTTATAACTTAGTATTATGATCAGTTAAGGTAAATGAATACAAATGATAGGACATATGGCTCTGGCAGCCATCTGGTTAGAATGGATGATGGGTCATTGAGCAACACAGCGTTAACTGGAGAATTAATTGCGTTAAGTATGTTCTTATAATTCTACTTGCTTCTTAATTCAAGGTCTCACAGATTGTACAAGATATATCGTACATAAGACAGCAATTACCAAAATATGAGGAAAGAGTAAATTCAGATGTTCACATTATGGTAGATCAGCTGTAAGAGTAGGAGCCCCTCTTGGTAGAAACAGCTAGTATAGCAAGTGTTTCTTTGGTTGCAAGCAGAGTGATGTAATGACAGTCAGTGTGCTATTACCTCTGAGGTAGTACCTCTTTCAGGTAACCTAAGCACCAAGCCATCACCAGAAAATCAATCAGCATTGACTTTTTTCAAAGGAAGATATCCTTCCTTTATAGCAGAGGAAACAAGGGGAAAAACTGATTCTTTTCTTTTTTTTTGCCCATCACTGGAGAAAAAGCACAGGCTCTTCTCTTACTATCACCTGAAAAGCACTATCAAAATAATCTCCATAGAATTAGGACCTCTGCCTTGGAAAACATTCTTTTTCTCTCGGACAGACATTTACTGCCAGATTTTCTCTTGCCCTTCATTGCATAAAACAGTTATTTGTATGATAAGATCATAGAGTCATAGAATCAAAGAATCATAGAATCATAGAATAATTATGGTTGCAAAGGATCTTAAGATCATCTAGCTCCAACCCCCTGCCATGGGCAGGGACACCTCACACTAAAGCATGCCATCCAAGGCTCTGTCCAGCTAGCCCTTGAACACCGCCAGAGACAGAGCATTCACAGCTTCCCTGGACAGCCTGTTCCAGTGCCTCACTACCCTCACAGTGAAGAACTTGGTTAAACTTCATGAGGTTGGCATCAGCCCACCTCACAAGTGTGTCAAGGTCCCACTGGATGGCATTCCTTCCCTCCAGCATATCAACTGAACCACACAGCTTGGTGTCATTGGCAAACTTGCTGAGGGCACATTCAATCCCACTGTCCATGTCACCGACAAAGATGTTGAACAAGACCAGTCCCACCACCGATCCCTGAGGGACACCACTTGTTACTGGTCTCCAGCTGGACATTGAGCCATTGACCACAACTCTTTGTGTGCGGCCATCCAGCCAATTCTTTATCCACCTAGTAGTCCACCTATCTGTCATGGTTTAAGCCCAGTCGGCACCTCAGCCAAGCAGCCCGTTCACTCACTTCCCCCCCTGCTTCCTCCCCGCCCAGCTCCCGGAGGGATGGGGAGGAGAGCCGAAAGAATGTAACTCCCATGGGCTGAGATAAGAGCAGTCCAGTAACTAAGGTATAACACAAACCACTGCTGCTAACACAAACAATAATAATGATAAGGGAAATAAAAATGGAAGAGAATACAACCGCTCGCCACCTGCCGACTGATACCCCACCTGACCAAGCAGTGATCTAGCCCTTCCAGGTAACTGCCCCCAGTTCATATACTGGGCATGACGTGCTGTGGTATGGAATACGTCCTTGGCTAGTTTGAGTCAGGTGTCCTGTCTCTACTTCCTCCTGGCTTCCCCTCCTCCCTGGCAAAGCATGAGACTCACAAAGTTCTTGGTCAGAGTAAACATTACTGAGCAACAACTAAAAACATCGGTGTTATCAGCATTGTTCCCAGGCCGATAGTCAAAACCACAGCACTGCACCAGCTACTAAGAAAGAGAAAAAATGACTGCTACTTCTGAACCCAGGACACTATCAAATTGATGTCTCTCCAATTTAGAGACATGGATGTCATGAGGGACAGTGTTGAACGCTTTACACAAGTCCAGGTAGATGACATCAACTACTCTACCCCATCCATAATTTCCATAGCCCCATCAAAGAAGGCCACCAGATTGGTCAGGCAGGATTTCCCCTTAGTGAAGCCATGCTGGCTGTCACCCAGCACCATGTTGTTTTTCATGTGCCTTAGCATGCCTTCCAGGAGAATCTACCCCAAGATTTTGCCAGGCACAGAGGTGAGACTGACTGGTCTGTAATTTCCCAGGTCATTCATTTTCCCCTTCTTGAAAATGGGGGTTATATTTCCCTTTTTTTAATCACTGGGAGTTTTACCTGACTGCCATGATGTTTCAAATATGATGGACAGTGGCTTAGCAACTTCATTTGCAAGCTCCTTCAGGACCTGCAGATGGATTTCATCAGGTCCCATGGACTTGTGTACATTCACGTTCTTAAGATGGTCTCGAACCAGATCCTCTCTTACAGTGAGCCTAGGGTCTTCATTCTCACAGTTTCTGCATCTGCCTTCCAAGAATGGTTGGAAAAGGCTGGAAAGGACCTTAAGATCATCTAGTTCCAACCCCCTTGCCGTGGGCAGGGACACCTCACACTAGACAATGTTTCCCAAGGTTCTGTCCAACCCATCCTTGAACACTGCCAGAGATGGAACATTTGATAATTCTTTGGGCAACCCATTCCAGTGCCTCACCACCCTCACAGTGAAGAACTTCTTCCTTATATCTAAACCTGAACTTCCCTCATTTAAGTTTAAATCCATTACCCCTTGTCCTGTCACTACAGTCCCTAATGAATAGTCCATCTCCAGCACCCTTGTAGTCCCCCTTCAGATGCTGGAAGGCTGCTGTGAGGTCTCCACAGACCCTTCTCTTCTCCAGGATGAACAGCCCCAACTTTCTCGGCCTATCTTCATACAGGAGGTGCTCAGCCCCCTGATCATCCTCATGGCCCTCGTCTGAATCACTTCTTCACCAAACCAGTGGCTGTGAAAGATATCCCTTAGTTACAATGTTAGCAAGCAGGGGCTTTATGCTGTTGCAATTAACTGCAATAACAGTTAATTTATTGGGTTAACTGATATGGTCTTAACTATTGAAAGTCCTTAGTATTTCAGAAAATTATTTCAGAATTCCCCACCCTTATTACAAATAGCAATCTTTTTTGTCTGCTACAGACTTCATTGATTGTGTCTTAGGGTATTGTTATGTTTTGGAATGTATCTTTATATTATAGAGGAACTTAAAACCAGCTTCATTACATCAGATGAAAGGCCTATCAAACATCTTTGTATCCAGTCTTTGATAGTAAGAAATAGCAGAAACTTGCAGAAGATATTAAGAACCAAGCAGGAGGTAGCAATATTTGTCTGCAACAGCATACTGGCTTATATCCATCTGCAGTTCAAAGATTTTTTAAATCACAGATCATGCTCTTGTAATTAGACATCTGCCATAGATTTTCTTCAGCAAACTTGTTAAGCTGCTTTTTGAAGTCTTGAAAATGTACAGCACCCACAATGTCCTGAAGGAAAGAGTTCCTTGCCTTACCTGCAGAGACAATAACTGCTTTGTTTTGCTTGTTTTGAAGTTATCTCCTGCTAGTTTCATTTTACGTTTCTATCTTTATTGAACTTCAATAAATGAGGCACTGTCATGTTCGTGTGAGGCCATTAAACATGAACTTTCTGACTAAAAGCAGGATCACACCTATGGTGTGTTTGAAAAATAAGTGTTTATTTGTAACATGGGTTGGACTCAGAAATACCCATTTAAGTGCAAAGCACTGCAAGAAACATGTACATCATTTGACAGTAAATCAATATTAAATCTTGAGATCCTTGATACCATTAGAGATCTATCTCATTTTTTCCCACTTCATACATCACCTAGCAGATCTTCTGTTTTGTTCCCTATTAATTTGACTTCACTACAACTATCTGATGGATTTGCTGTCCTTTATTCTGATGATAGTGCCATCTTCTGATGCCAGCATTGCTTTTGCTAACGGGATTAATATACATGGGGCTCTGTTATTTGTTTTTGCAATATGAAACTACTGAAACAGATATCCACCACTGACAGTTGTCTGATATGTTCTAAACAGAGCTTGCATTGGATATACCAGTGCATCAGTTATGCTGCTGAGGCAGTCAAATGATGCACAGCCTCTTCCAGAAACTGCATTACAGTATTAAATCCTGATTAACTTTGCACATTTCTGTCTCTCAGCCACAGAAATTTCTTCTAATCAGTGAAAATAGTCCCTTGCCACTCCCAGAAACCTTTGAATTATCAGCATATGCCTTTTGTCCAAGGGTCTTCCTTTTATATTAAAGAGAACCTGGAGAAAGATGTCTAATGTTCTGTGCAGTAATTCTTTCCATACTGGGTTTATTCAACCCTCTTTTGTTCAGGAACAGTTCCTGATGAAACAGGTTTTGAATTGTCTACTTGTTGGGTGTTTGGGTTAGTTTTTTTTCTTCTGTATTTTTTGCTTTGATTTTGGGGCTTCTTTTTTTTTTTTTTTTCTAAAATGTCTTTTTTTTCTCCTAAAGACAAAAGTTTCCTTGTGGTCAACGTAGAAAACTTTCCGGCTTCATGTTTCTAAAGCTTGTTTTCATTATTTTATTCTCTACTACTGGTTTTCAAGTATGTCATCATATGCTTTATGCTAATATTGCTCCATTTTTTAATTCAGCAGTGCTAGTGAGCACTAGTGCTTCTGAAGCTGAGTAAAACTCTGCAGAGCTGAGAGGAAATCCTGCTTTAAGCTAGTAAACAAAGGAAGAGGTCGGCACAATAAATTAACAAAAGGTTTTTTTTTCTAACCCAGTGTCAGTCTAGTGCACTCCTGGGACCGAAATTAATTGTGCAGTCAGCTTGTCACAGATTCTTACTGTAAATAAAACTCTGTCAAAGTAGACTATTACCAGCATTAAGCTCCAAGTTAGAACAAGTATGAATGTGAAGCTAATATCTGCTCCCAAAGCTACTCCCTCTCAGACTCCACTCCTCAGCTTCTTAGAAAGAGAAATTCAGGGTGTAGTAGGAGTCGTCACACAGACAGGTCTTATTTCTCCGCAAATACTGTATGATAAGAAAAGTAAAGCTTCCATATATATGTAGACAGTTTGTAGCATTTTATGCTCATATTGAAGTTTCTGTGCTCTACTAGAAGTTTCAGGTGAGACAGTTGCTTTGTGTATGCAAAATTATTTTATTGTCTTTCTTCTCAGACATACACCATTCCATGGTGCCTAGGGAAATGGTTGAGTCACTCTCCCCAGAGGTATGTAAAAGACACGTAGATGCATTTAGGGACATGGTTTAGTGGTAGGCTTGGCAGTGCAAATGGTTGGACTCTATGATCTTAAAGGTCTTTTCCAATCTAAACAATTATATGAGTCTACAAGTCCATGAGGCTATGAGTCTATAGTCACAACCTGCTTGCTGCATTGATCCATAAGCCTTTAATCTTACTTTTGGAGATGCCTCCAATAATTTTTTTAAATTGTGTGAAAAACTGCAACCAGAATAGGTGTGTAAATGTTCCCTTTGTTCAGATCTTTGTTTGCATTTTTCTGCAGCACAAAGACAGATAAAAGCCTTAGCAACATAAATATGCTATAAGACTAGTATCCATGATTACTTTCTGATGTTATTGTTATATGACATAATTTCTACATGAAGTATTTTGGGACACTATCAACTATGAAATATTACAAGCACATGGCAATGATCTAACAACTGTACTGTGTAAACTGCCTGGAGTCAAATATGCTCCACCTACCACCCACCTTTTGTTGTTTGTTTTGGGATTTTTTTCTCCAGAATATAAAACTACAAATCTAAGTTGTTTGTCAAAAATCCAATGAAATTAGATATCATTAGAAATGCATTGTGCAATTCCTTCATTGTAATTAGAGCCAGACATCATAAAACAAGAACTTATCAAAGGCAGTTGAAATGTTAAAACATTTGAAATTTTTAAAGAGATTACATGTAGGGCAGGGTGAGGGACATGACAGATGATGACGCTTTCTTCACAATATGTCAAAACAAGACCACAAATCAGAAAACCCTGACGTGTACAATCCTGAAGTGTTCTGGATGTACATTCAGTTTGTACTGCATTCATGTATATTTTAAAGTTACTGATTTTTTTTTTTTTGTATTTTTGGGAAGAACTATATGAATTTCTATTACCCAAGTTCTCAACAAGGTCAGAGCTGCTTAAAATCAACAAAAGCAAGTATTGTCATTTAAGACACAAACATAGTTTGAAAGTTTAAACAAATATTGCAGCAAATCCATTGTTTCTAATTCTGTCACTGTTTAAATATTTCAGTGAGCTTACCTGTGTGTGCAAACTGTATTTTCTTAACTATAGTCTAACTAGAGGGTGTTGAAACATATTTTAAATTAATTTATATTCATTTCAATTCTTGTGGGGCTTTTTATTTTGTTAGTCTGTATTTCTCTCTTGTTGGAAAACGTGAAAGTTTTCTGGCACAGTGTTCTGTCAGATGCATGACAACACAAAAGCATCACAGATATCAGAACTGTGTCATTATGGAGGAAAAAATTCTACATCTTCATTGAAACACCCCTTATATTTTTTTTCTCAAAACCACTGCCTGCTGTCTGCACCAGCTTGCCCTGAATAATCTCTTAAATTTCCACTGGGTCTAAGGTAGCTTTATGTCTTCACAAATCAGTTTGCTGAGATTCAGCATGTTTTACCCTGGGCACATTCATGTTATAAGAATGGCTTCCTGTTGTGAAGCAGAACTAAAGAGAACCATTTGTCTGTCTGCAGTTAAGGCCTTGAACACAGACTGCTACCATCTTCATAGCCCTTAATTGTTTGTGAGCAAAACCCCTGCCTCACAAACCGTTACTCTTCTTTTTATAGTGTAATTTAGAAAAAAAAATATCGGTGAGCTGTGTTTTAATTTAATGGACTTATTATATTCTACCGTCGGCTGCCAAATAATTTGTAGACATGCATTATCTTTTTGTGAATGTGCCCTAAGAGAGAGAGAAAAGCAGAAAGGCTGTTTGTTAAGTGTATGGCAAAGCAAAACAAACATTGTCTTCTGGAAATAACTATTAAAATAGATCATCTCTCTTGGGCATAAATTAATTAACAGAGAAATACAAGGAGCATTTTTATTTAACCTCAGATAGAAAAAAAAAAAACATTAAATCATTAATTAACACAATATCCTCAGCACAATACCATTCAATGGAGTGCTTAATCGCACAAGTTCAGCATAGTTCAATGTAAAAGCTGGCTTTACCTTCAACATTCAGCTCCTCCTCTAGTGTTATCTTTCAAACATTCAAACATATCAATGCTCACAGTTTTAATTTAGACCCTTATCCATTTCAACATCCTAACTCAAAACTGAGGTGCTTCACTTCTCATTCAGGGACCTGTATTTCTCCCACTGATTCAGTCTTGGTAATTGGCATGTGGATGGGACTTCAAAGGTATTTCTCTGTCTAAATTCCTCTGTAAATTACTTTTTTGTTTGTTAGACAGCACATAATACATACCAGGGTGATTAAAGTTTCAAAACTTCAAGAAAAAAATGGTGACAGTGTGCTTTGTAGAATGCTCACGTAACTAAAGCATTCACTGACAATGGAAGAGTTCCGAGATTCTTTTTCTGGGTTTAAGGATTATTGCACATAAAGCAGGCCAATATGTTTGTCTCTTTAAGTATCCCCTTCCCCAAAGGGACCACCAAAACACTATAGTTCTGAATTTGTTCATTCTGAATGAAAAAAAGTTTTAATTTATTTCTCATAAAGACCTAACTTCTTGATAACACAACTGCTAGGTGACGGTCACTTGGCCATCATAGCTTACCAGGTAGGGTTTTGGCATTCCTACCATGCCCCAGTGCCACTTGAACCTGGATTTCCTATATCCTCACATGCAGAGTGTCACATATAAGTGATATTAAAGTTCTCCTGGAGTCAAGAATATTTAAAAAGAATAGATGGGTGTAGAGATGGTATTCATACATACCCTAGCCTACTTAGATTCCGTATAACAAATCAACAAAAAGGTTGCCTCAGGAATACCTGCTGACTAACAACTCAAGTCACCTCAAATAAAGATTTTTACTGTATAGCTCTAAGCATTCTGACTCTTCCAGGTGATTGTTTTGAATCTTACTTCGAATTCGTTAACTTTCTTTCTCATGTATAGAGAGCATGACTTTCAGACAAAGGGTTCACAGAGGCTGAATTGTAACACAGCTGGCTGAAATTACTATTAAATTTGTGTGGTAAATACCATGGTAATATTACTATACAGCAACTACAGAAAAAAAAAAGCAATTATTAATATAAATTACTATATGATATAAATTACTCCCCTGAGATAATTTGTGTCTCATCTATCCCATTCATTTTTCTTCATTTGTCATTCTTCCTTAAATTCTCAAACAGCCAGGAAAGAAAATCTACAAGTCACATTTTATTTGAGGTACACCTTATCTTAAAACTGAAAATCTGCTATCTATCTGGTGGATATTCCATAAGTCCAAAAAAGAGGACAGTTAAATCATTCATTGCAATTGTTTGCTTCTTCCTCTTTAATTATGTAATTCGGTAACGCTCTGACCCGTCATCTGGTACATTTCTTAAAGTTTAAATTCCTGCAACCTAATAAAAGTGACAACTGTATGACAGCATGACGCTGAGCTTAAATATCTCTTAAGGACCACTTCATAAACTCAATTTTTACATATTTTAAATTTCTGTACTCCCCAGGGATCCTGAAGTTCACTTGTAATAAAAAATGAATCCAAATTCAAACTAGACAAACATTTACAAAATCCATAGGTATGGATTGTACTGAAACTGATTATACACTTTGCATGAATATAAGAAAAGGAATACAGGTGCAAATGTAAGTTTGCTTGTTTCTGACACCTGTCCTCATTTACAATGTGCTCAGCATGAAGCAGCCAGATGTCGTTAGTATTAGTAATTTTATGAAGATTGAAAGTTCTCTTATTGTTGACTCTGTCTTTGAGTGAAAATTCAAAAACCTGGAATTTAAAAAAAAATAGAGTAACTTAGAAAACAGAATGGATGTGAATATGAAACAAATTAAATCACCATATCTGACAGCCCAGAAAAAAAAGTGAAATGCGGCTTACAGAAGATGTCTTTCCAAAAGAACTCTTTGCAAGAATGATGTTTTTCAGAACAAAATTGAGGGTTGTATTTTCACGCATGGTTGTTCTACCTCAGGTCAGTGTAAGAATGACTTTTCATAATGCATATTGGAAGAAGTTGGTGCTCAATATTTTAAATTCAGATACAACAAAAAAAATCTTCTTCAATGGGAATACCTCAGGCAACCTAGACCATATATATTGACAGCAAAATCCTGAACTCACTAGAAGAAGGTATACTTTTGCCAAAAATTGATAACCTAATGTTTTAAATGAGTAGGTTAAGGAAGCCTACAATTAGACTTCTGATATTTGCAGTAAAAGGCACAAACAAGCTTTCATTCCCTGCTTTCTATCACTTCAGCAGCATGGGCTGCTGCATTACCTATATCCAAATGTCCATTATAAAAAGTTGTTAATAGTGCTAAGTACTGGAGCCTTGAGATATTCAGGTGTTAAAACATGCTTGAAATATTAAAAAACTAGACTTCTTGAAGATATCAAATATGGCTACCAGAACCAGTGGTATCAGCCATAAAATATTACTTTTAAAACACAGGACATTAATTAGTATGTACTGCCATGTCTAAACAGGCTCAGAGCAATTCAAGCATACAAAATTCACAGAATTCAAAAATATATGTATTCTCATCAAGTCCGAAATGGCAAGCATAGAAATAATACCCAGACTTCTGAGTGATGAAAAGAGGACTGATCTGTAAACTTCAGTACTTTAATTTATTTAACCAGAGACTCCTATGCCAAAATATCTCTCCCAATGGTTTGTTATCTCATAGGCATTTCAATTTTAATAGAAAATATGAAAACTAATTCAATTCACATTTCCTCAGCTACTGCATTTTATTATAGATTTTTATTTACGTGATTAATAACATTTGGAAGCTGCTGACAGAAGAAAAAGAATAACACTCTTCTAAAAGGTGATTTTTTATTTTAGTGATTACTTTATTCTTCTGTTTCTGATTTTTTTCTTCAGATATATAGCTAATACAATACAACAGTCAACTTTCCTTCCTTCTGGTTCATGACTTCTTTAGGAAATTATAGGTGCTGAAAGTATACTTAAAACTTTAACAAAGTTTTGAGTTTATGTCTAATACATATGTTTTTCTAATTCTGTCTGGCCTAGCATGGAAAAAGCTATTTAGATTTCACTGACACTTATTTTCATAATAGCAGCAGAACCGGATTCGGAAAGGTTAAATTTGTTCTTCCTTGTTCAAAAATCATTTTATACAAAGGAAAAGAATGGTGTTGTGCTTTTAGATGTATAGTGCCTGAAGAAAGCACCTTCAGACACTTAAAAAACTGCTGAAAATGACACATTTATGAAACAAACAAAAAAAGCAGTATTTTAAATCAAAAATATCTAAATAACCTTGATGTGACACTTAAATTTTATTATTTTATTCTAATAGGCAGCTATAGTACTTTTGCTGTGCCACTTCTGTAATAATATGTATATTGCTTATACAGACTTTTGCTTTTCAGGGAAGTATCACCTACCTATGTATGAAAGTATTGTATTACAGTGAAGATTTTAAAATCTAATTAGAAAGTTAAAGCTAGATTAGAGCAACTCTATTACTTTGTATTTCTTTTAATGAACTGTTTTTTTCTCCTCAGATTCCATTTTCAAGGAGCCCAAATATAATGAAGGTGTCAAGAAGGCTTATTATTTTCAACATCTCAGTAGCTAATTATCATAACTTTGTTAGTGATGATTTAGAATCCATCTCATTATTTAGAATCAGTAATGTAATTAGTGTCAACATGATTCCTGGTGGGTGAACCCTGGGTTAGAAAAATTTTAAAAGATTTATTTTTTCATAGTTTAATGTTTTTTGCCCTTCATTTATACATCTATTTTGCTTTTTATTTATTTATTTGATTTGGTCTCCACAAAAATTAAACAGAAAAACATTTAGAAATCTAATCTTACTAACACGGAAATATCCTTGTGACAGTAATAACTTCATTAAAGACCCATATAAAGCTGTTGCAAGCAAGCTTTTTTAGGTGCAACATTTTTAAGTGAAAAATTTCAAAACTTCATAATTCTACTTTTTTGTCTTAAGCCAATATCAGATGCTATTTTATAATGATATTATCATGATGAATAAAAAAATGAAGCTGATTCCTTCACTTTCCAGTCTGGGCAATTAAAAACAGGCAAATGCTAACAAGCCATAGAAAGCATTAAATAAATTCTTTGAACTTATACAATATTCATCATTATTATTCTGCCTTTGTTAAAAGTACTTCTTGGGGAAAAGTCTGACTAGAATCTTGGTATGTTATGCAGTAAGTGACCTTACTGCACACATTATTTCATGTTAGTGGCAGATCTCCTGCAAAATTGTTCAGCATTGTTCACGGGGCACCTTTTCCCTTCCTGCACTAGCCCAGGGAATGAAGATATACATGGTGAAAAAATCCCACTATTGATCATATGGGAGCATCATATCTTGTTAATTCAGAGATAACTGGGCTATGGTATAGATTTTCTTTGCACATGTAGTCTGTGTCTACACTTGTGAAATTAACAGTGCTGAGGAACAGACAAAAGAGTCCATGGCATGATTTTTGGCTTGCCCAACAGTCATGGTCCTAAAAAATTTCCATGCAAGTTGCATTGGTCAGTTTGGGTGAAACTGGTCTGTTTTGAGCTCAAAGAGAGCTCAATAGTATGGGTGCTGCTTTTGTGTGGCAGATGGACTTAGTGTCAGACAACAGGCACTTCAGTTAAAGCACAACTAAACTTCAGAAGAAATACTAACTTCTTTTCCTCATTAATTTAATCTTAGACTCATCAGAACATTTAGACAGCAAAAAAGTTTATGTTCTCTGTCCTGCTCTAACTTTAATAGCCTGTATTATATCCTCTTAATTTTTCTCCTCCAAAGGTAACCAAGCTTTCAATGGTTGGCTATTACATGTTGCTATAAAGTTAATTAGAGAGTGTCAGTGTAATTTCTTCTTGATGTGATGTGAATACCAAGGACTGAAAGACAGCTATATGACAGTGTTTGCCTGGTATAAATGAATAAGGTTTTCCCTTTGTAAGCTAATCAGTCTGACTTTGTTCTGACAACAGATCAATGGACACCAAGTCCTTCAATCTGTGGAACTCCAGAGATGTACTGGTAAAACTTTTTCCTTTCATTTCATCACAACTCACTGCATTTACAGCCATTATGTCCACAGGGTGAAACTGCTAAAAAAGTCCTTCCTCTTTCAGGGAAGTTGAGGAGGATCGGGTGTGGGTTTGGTTATTTTGAGAGGGGGTAGGAGTTTGTTTGTTTTGTGGGTTTTTTTTTCAATAGCCATGTGTTCTGGAGAGTTGGGCAGGGAGTAAATTGATGAAATATAACAAGGGAAAGTGTAGAGTCCTGCATTTGGGCAGGAACAACCCCAGGTTCCAGTATAGGTTGGGGAACGACCTGTTAGAGAGCAGTGTAGGGGAGAGGGACCTGGGGGTCCTAGTGGACAACAGGATGACCATGAGCCAACACTGTGCCCTTGTGGCTAAGAAGGCCAATGGCATCCTGGGGTGTATTAGAAGGGGGGTGGTTAGTAGGTCGAGAGAGGTCCTCCTTCCCCTCTACTCTGCCCTGGTGAGACCTCATCTGGAGTATTGTGTCCAGTTCTGGGCCCCTCAGTTCAAGAAGGACAGGGAGCTGCTGGAGAGAGTCCAGCGCAGAGCAACGAAGATGATTAGGGGAGTGGAACATCTCCCTTATGAGGAAAGACTGAGGGAGCTGGGTCTCTATAGTTTGGAGAAGAGGAGACTGAGGGGTGACCTTATAAGTGTCTATAAATATATAAAGGGGGAGTGTCACGAGGATGGAGCCAGGCTCTACTCAGTGGCAAACAATGATAGGACAAGGGGTAATGGGTACAAACTGCAACACAAGAGGTTCCACTTAAACTTGAGAAGAAACTTCTTCTCAGTGAGGGTGACGGAACACTGGAACAGGCTGCCCAGGGAGGTTGTGGAGTCTCCTTCCCTGGAGACATTCAAAACCCGCCTGGACGCATTCCTGTGTAACATTATCTAGGTGTTCCTGCTCTGGCAGGGGGATTGGACTAGATGATCTTTCGAGGTCCCTTCCAATCTCTAACATACTGTGATACTGTGATACTGTGTTCAGGTGGCAAAATAATAATTGGCTTTGGGTTTCTTCTGTATTTATTAATATTTCTTCTCAGTGGTTAATCAAACAACAATAATTTAAATATATATGTGATCTGGATATTTATTCCTAATACAGAAAGAGAAAATATTATTTGTGTAATTGGTCAACATAGAGTTGTAAGACTTTTTTCTGCTTTCTCTACATTATAAAAAAAACAAAACAAAACAAAACAAAACAAAACACCTTTTTCCAAGCACTATTGTATGAATTATGTATTGTAACCAATGTAAGGTGAGAAATAGAGGACTAGAACAAGACATGAAATGGAAGGAAGTTTGAGATCAACTCTCTTAAGCATGGGATGAAGGTACCCTTTGGTCTGCTCAAATAAGTGTTCATTATTAAGTTTTGCGTTCACATTTATATTTATATAAAGACTATAAATTTTGCATAAGGCCCCCCCCGTCTTTTAGAGATTTTTGTCAGACACATATTTTCACGCTGCTTCTGCACTAGCTTATTTACAACAAGAGTTGGGAATTCATCTCTTTCCTTCCTAAAACAACACTGATTTCCTACAGCTAAGTTCTTCATGGCATATTGCACTTCAAAATTTGGTTAATGTAATACTCAGAAACAGCAATCTGGCATCTTTACTGTCTGTAAAATAAAAGTATATAGTCCATAGCCAAAAAATAAAACCCAATAAAACAAATTATATGTGGACACAAACTATGAGAAAATTATTGGCTGAAAACATGGACAAAGGACGGGATGAGCTCAGAAAAAGCCCTTTGAAATCTGAAGGGGTAGGAGGAAAAAAGACAATTCCTTCAATCAGACCAAATTGCCCCAACCCAGTCCATTTTATCTCATTTTCACTGTGGGATTTTGTCACTAAAGTTTTTCAGGATTTAAGAATACAGAGTGGAGCCTTAATAAAAAGGAGGCTACTACTGCTTTCTGTGCTGGAACTGTAAAATAATCCTCTAACTACCTTTGTCTAAAAATGAAATGACACCTTCAACTACAGTATCAGCAGTGTAAAACTGAAAGAACAGCTTTTACACACTACTGTTCCAGTAATGCGTGCATTAGTGTCCCTAAGGGTGTATTTATGGGGATATACCAAATTATTCCAGAGGAGCTATAACTGTCTTTTAAATCAATGATGCATACACTAAGGACTCCCTAAGTACTCATTGACAGTGTCATGCCAAACAGCTCCCTTGAGACCTGCACTGAGGGAGATCTTCCATTTTCAGTGGTAGATAGGGTACCTGGTTACAGCAACCTAGCTACAGCACCACCTCTGTTAAGCTGAAGTCACCCTGATCCTCAATATTAGCACTGAATGAAAAATTCTATTAGCAAATGGAGATCCTTAAAAACTTACTTAATTGTAATATTCAGTGTCTGCCTCAGAATCATAGAATTATAGAATCATAGGGGGATTTGGGTTGAAAGGGACCTTAAAGATCATCCAGTTCCAACCCCCCTGCCAGAGGCAGGGACACCTTCCACTAGAACAGGTTGCCCTTGAACACTGCCAGGGATGGGGCAGCCACATCTCTGGGCAATCTGTTCCACCCTAGTAAAGAGCTTCTTCCTAATACTTAATCTAAATCTCCCCTTGTAAAAAATCCCTCTTGTAAACCTCCCTTAGGTACTGGAAGGCTGCCCTTCTCCAGGCTCAGCAAGCTCTAAACTCTCAGCCTGGCTTCTTGGGGAGGTCCTCCAGCCCTCTGACCATCTTCACAGCCTCCTCTGGACTCACTCAACCAGGTTCAGGTACCTTTTGTGGAGGGTTCCCAGAGCTGAACACCGTACTGCAGGTGGGGTCTTATAAGAGCGGAGTACAGGGGGATAATCACCTCCCTTGACTTGCTGGTCATGTTTCTTTTGATGTAGCCCAGGAAACAGTTGGCTTTCTGAACTGTAAGCACACACTGCTGGCTCATGTTGACCTTTTCATCAACCGATACTCCCAAGTCCTTCTCTGCAGGGCCGCTCTCAATTCATTCCCTGGCCAGCCTGTATTTGTGCTTCAGATTGCCCCGACCCAGATGCAGGCCCTTTTACTTGACCTTGTTGTACTTCGTGAGGTTGGTATTGGCTGGCCTCTCAAGTGTGTCAAGATCCCTCTGGATGGCATCCTTTCCCTCAAGCGTATCAACCAAGCCACACAGCTTGGTGTCATCAGCAAACTTGCCAAGGACGCGTTCAATCCCACTGTCCATGTCACTGACAAAGATATTAAACAGCTCCAGTCCCAATACCAACCCCTGAGGGACACCACTCATCACTGGTCTCCATGAGGAGATTGAGCCATTGACAACTCTTTTGAGTGTGACCATCCATCCAATTCCTTATTGACTAAATACTCCATCTCTCAAATCCATGCCTCTTGAAATTAGAGGCAAGGATGTCATGCGGGACAGCGTCAAATGCTTTGCACAAGTCCAGGTAGGTGACGTCAGTTGCTTTTCCCTTATCCACCACTGCCATGGCCCCATTGCAGAAAACCACCAGTTTTTTCAGGCACAATTTGCCCTTTGTGAAGCCATGTTGGCTGTCACAAATCACCCCCTTATTGTCCATGTGCCATAGCATAGTTTCCAGGAGGATTTTCTCCATGGTCTTGTCAGGCACTGAGGTGAGACTGACCAGTATAATACAATTCAAGGGAGTAAAAAAGCTAACATGAAAATTTGGGGATTTTTTCCTTAAGCAATGTTGTAAAAGAAATGTTCCTCATAAGTAAGAGGAAAAGTTAGTAATTTATTTATTAGCTCTTTTTCAAAACAGGTAGAATATTTATAATCTTGCTTTATAGAAGCTTAGTCAAATTCTGTCTTCACCCACTGCTCTGAACTAGCTTAAAGGAACTAAAACACGCATGAGTCGTGGTTTAAAATCAATCAGGCAGCTCGCTCACTCACTCCACCCCCTTCTTGCCCTCCCCCTACTCCCAGAGGGATGGAGAGGAGAATCAAAAAATGCAACTCCCACGGGTTCAGATAAGAACAGTTTAGTAACTAAGGTATAACACAAATCTACTGCTCCCGCCAATAATAATAATGATCAAGAAAATAGAAAGGGGAGAGAATACAACACCTCACCACTCGCAGACCGATAATTTGCCCTCCCCCAGCCTGACCAATCACTGACCAATACCTTCTCCAACCCTGCAGTCCCAGCCCTTCAGGTAACTCTCAGTTACATCCTGGGCATGACGTGCTGTGGTATGGAATACCTCTTTGGTTAGTTTGGGTCAGGTGTCCTGTCTCAGCTTCCTCCCGGCTTCCTTTCCTCCCTGGCAGAGCATGAGGCTCACAAAGTCCTTGGCCAGACTAAAACATTTGAGCGGTAACTGAAAACATCGCTGTTATCAGCACTGTTCCCAGGCTGAAAATCAAAAACACAGTGCTGCACCAGCTACTAAGAAGGAGAAAAAATGACTGCTACTGCTAAGCCCAGGACAGTATGCATGTGCACACACACACACACACACACATATATACAGTTTCCCCCAAAAGACAGAACCAGAAGAAATTAGATAAAATCATGTCTCCTAATGGAACAAATAGACTTTCTTTAAGACGATATGAAAATTGTTGAAAAGCATATGTGTTTACACATAGGCATAAACAAAACCCCAGGAACGTTGCATATAAACCCACACTTATTAATTTATGAGATAAACATATATGTTTCAATACTAGTGATATAAATTTAACTCTACTTGCAGACTTGTAGACAGCAAAAGCTGTCTTTAATCACCTCCTGCAGGTGTTACTCCAGCACTAGTACAACTATAGTTGTGAAAAGAGTGAGAGGTAGCTATAACTATCCATTTTGCTTATATTTTGTATTAAATAAATGTCTTTACTTGCCTGAGGCAGCCTATAGTCCTGCATGTCAGACATCTAGCTTGTCTAGAATAGGGGTTTGACACCTCATCGAAGGATTGTCACAGCCACCATGGAGATTCCATTGACTTTAATTGGATTGGCAGCTTCTGCTGACCCTGGCAAACACCATTTTCTCTACACAAGGGCTTGTACATGGGACAGGCATGACAAGAGCATTGGAAACAAGAGCACCTCTGTTAAGGACATGACATACTGGAGAGACAAAATCACACTATTATGTGAAGGCATCTGCTCTGTGGTGATATATGCAATCTTGGGCATCTCAGGTGTTTGTTATTTTCAAAGGTCAGTTAACATTTGGAAAGTTGCAAGTGGAAGTAAATTATTTAGTAGAGTTTTTTGTTTTTTTTTTTTTTCCTATTATCTTTCCTTGTAAAAGTTAAACCAGGAGTACCCAATGCCCAGTGCCCACACTCCCATATGTACCATACTGGTTCAGGCATCTGTGACAGCCAAATATCACTTTCTTTGCTAAAACAGCCAGATAAAATAACAAGCCTAGAAGTATGTCCTGTAGCCCTTGGACTAAATATCAGTCAATAAATTCTACTGATGCCTTATTGGTGTGGAAATACCTGGGACTTGCACTCAGTTGTGCTGTACCGGACTGCAATATCATATTTTCTTTAACACAAAAGTCTTTACTTTTATGTTATCATAGATAACTGTTAAGCTTTCAAGAATTGGCACCCTGACAGAAAGATAGCATTTGCTGAACACTACCTCTTGGTAATACAGTGTCCATTTTTCCTCAATGGTTTTGATAAGTCAGTTAATTCATCTCCAGTGAACAAATAGTGTTAAACCAGGATGCTATGCCTAATTACATTAAATGAAGATTTGTCTTGCTTCTAAAGGGACACTGAGGTTGAATTAGCAATGTCTACTTAATTTGAAAGATAGTAAAATGTTGTGAATCTTAAAGACGTTTCAGCAGTGCAAAATAGAATAGCATAGCAGAGTCCTCACTGTCCAAAGCTTCCACAGAACTCCAATTCTGTGGAAGCAGTTCACCATTTACACCCTGCCAATGACTGGGAGGTGTAGCACAAATGAAAGGGATAATTTTCAACTCAATTTCAATTCAGTCTCAGTGGTAATTACCTTTGCTACACATTACCCCACTGCTTACTAGAATTTTAAAACCACCACCACACACACATCCCCATTTGGCCTTTTTCTTTGGGTTTCTGAAATAAATGAGATTTAAAACAGAACTTTTTTTTTTTTCCTCACTATCAGAAAACAATATAAAGAAAGAACTGCAATTTTGCTCTTGGAAGCAGAACTTTCAGACTTAACCTGGACTCCATAAATCCATGGGTCCAGATGGGATGTGCCCGCAGGTGCTGAGGGAACTGGCGGAAGTCATTGCTAGACCACTCTCCATCATCTTTACCAAGTCTTGGGAAATGGGAGAAGTGCCCGAGGACTGGAGGAAAGCAAATGTCACTTCAGTCTTCAAAAAGGGCAAAAAGGAGGACCAGGGTAACTATAGACTGGTCAGCCTCACCTCCATCCCTGGGAAAGTGATGGAACACCTTATCCTTGGTGTCATCTTAAGGCATATCAAGGATAAGCGGGTTATGAGGAGCAGTCAACATGGCTTCACCAAGGGGAAGTCATGCTTGACCAATCTCTTAGCCTTTTATGAGGAAATAACATGGTGGATGGATGATGGCAGAGCGGTGGATGTGGTCTACCTTGACTTCAGCAAAGCATTTGACACAGTCTCCCACAGCATCCTCACAGCTAAATTGAGGAATTGTGGACTGGATGATCAGGTAGTGAGGTGGACTGTGAACTGGCTGAAGGAGAGAAGCCAGAGAATTGTAGTCTATGGGGCAGAGTCTAGTTGGAGACCTGTAACTAATGGAGTGCCTCAAGGGTCAGTACTGGGACCGGTATTATTTAATATATTCATCAACGATTTAGATGAGGGAATTGAGTGTACTATCAGCAAGTTTGCTGATGACGCTAAGCTGGGAGGAGTGGCTGACACGCCAGAAGGCTGTGCTGCCATCCAGCGAGACCTGGACCGGCTGGAGAGTTGGGCAGGGAATAACTTGATGAAATATAACAAGGGAAAGTGTAGAGTCCTGCATCTGGGCAGGAACAACCCCAGGTTCCAGTATAGGTTGGGAAACGACCTGGGGAGAGGGACCTGGGGGTCCTAGTGGATGACAGGATGACCATGAGCCAACACTGTGCCCTTGTGGCCAAGAAGGCCAATGGCATCCTGGGGTGTATTAGAAGGGGGGTGGTTAGTAGGTCGAGAGAGGTCCTCCTTCCCCTCTACTCTGCCCTGGTGAGACCTCATCTGGAGTATTGTGTCCAGTTCTGGGCCCCTCAGTTCAAGAAGGCCAGGGACCTGCTGGAGAGAGTCCAGCGCAGGGCAACTAAGATGATTAAGGGAGTGGAGCATCTCCCTTATGAGGAAAGACTGAGGGAGCTGGGTCTCTATAGTTTGGAGGAGACTGAGGGGTGACCTTATTAGTGTATATAAATATATAAAGGGGGAGTGTCACGAGGATGGAGCCAGGCTCTACTCAGTGGCAAACAATGATAGGACAAGGGGTAATGGGTACAAACTGCAACACAAGAGGTTCCACTTAAACTTGAGAAGAAACTTCTTCTCAGTGAGGGTGATGGAACACTGGAACAGGCTGCCCAGGGAGGTTGTGGAGTTTCCTTCCCTGGAGACATTCAAAACCCACCTGGACACATTCCTGTGTAACCTTATCTAGGTGTTCCTGCTCCGGCAGGGGGATTGGACTAGATGATCTTTTCAGGTCCCTTCCAACCTCTAGCATACTGTGATACTGTGATACTGTGTCTTCGTGTTGACTGTTCCTTCATTAAAGCATTAGACATCTTTAGCAAATCACATTTTGAAGTATATTGTTATTCCAATTAGAATCCCAAGGAAGTAACAGGTGCTCAGAGTAGGCAATAAATAAGTAATATAGATTTAAGCAAAAATTGAGAATACACAGCCTCATCACAATCACCCAAAAGCTAGAAATTCCAAGGAAAGATGAAAATATTGATCCAGCTAGTTTATAAAAAGAGCAAAGAAGTCCCAGAAGGATCACATTTTCCCTTCACCTCCTTTGATTACATCCCCATGCACTACGGATTTTTAGACAAGATTTATGCTCTTCATTTTCCCTGTGAATTGGGAGAATTAAGACAGACAAAACAGCTTTCCCACTCTGAATCTTTAAATGAAGAATATTATTAATGTCAGTGAATTCATATTTCCCTATCTAATGTATTGTTCCTCCACATTCACTGTGATATGTAAGTACTAAAAAAAAAGTAATCCATAGAAAAACAAAAAGAAAGAAAGTTTAAAGAAACATAATCTAAATGATCATGATAGGTAACATTGTGGTCCCAAACCCACAAGGCCCAGGAATGCCTCAGGCATCGTGGTCATCCGTAAAAGGCTGATCGAACTCCTGCTCCAGGTTATTCCATGGCCTTTCAGCCTAATTATTTGTGTCTGAATTCTGTGCAGCTGACTGGGTCTTGGTACAGGGGGGGCTGTACTGGTGTTCTATGTGAGAAGATGTCAGGAGCTGCCCCATTCTGTAGGAAGCCAGTTCCATCCAGGACTTCAGGACATGGCTGAGCCCATCAGCAAAGCTGATGATGCCTCTGCAAAAGTATTTTTAAGAAATGGCAAAAAATATGAGGAGGAAGGAACAACAGAGAGGGACTGCTATGGACTAATCCCTGCACCACCCAGGGCAGGGGGATAGCAGAGGAGACTGGAGTGAGGGAATGAAGCTGAGCCTAGAAAATGTAGGAGACAGATGGAAGGTGTGTTTTAATCATTTTATCTGTGTTTCTCACTGCACTAATCTATTTTTGTTGGCAATAATTTTCTTCAAGTCGAGGTTGTTTTCCCTTTGATGGTAACCGGCAAGCAATCTCTATGTCTATCTCAACACACAGGTTTTTCATGTCCTATTTTCTTCTCCCGTCCTGCTGAGGAGGTAGAGTGAGAGAGTGGCTGGGTTAACTCAGTGAGAGTGGCCAAGGTTAACTCAGGAAAGCACCTCCAAATACCTGCCTTTCAGCCTCTTTCTAGTACGCTGTTGAACATTTGAAACAAATGGGTCTGTCTTTGACAGTTTTTTTGGTATTTCTTGCAAAGTCTTGGTTCCAATGGCATGTGAGAACACTACAACAGTCTGTCAAGGAGATAAAGACTTTTGGTTTTAAACTGATAATAGTATCATTTTTGGTTTTGTAATTATACTTTCTGTATTGGCCATTCTGCCAAAGAAGTGAGCTGTTAATTTCAGATGGAAGGCACAGTCCTGCCTTCGCAGACCCCAAACTGAGTAAATTTGTCATTTAGTAAAATCTTCAATCCAATGTATTGTCTGCGATCTACATACACTCCACAGCAGACTGCAGGAATTCCAGACAAACAAGCAACCAACCGGCTGCATCTTGGACAAAAATGGTAAAGAGCATAGCAGACCTTTAAAAATAATTAGATATCCAAATCTGAGCTTTACAGTGGCCAAATTCAAAGATACACAACTTCTCTCCTAGGAGATCCCCTGAACCAGCCCTGTTCATTCTCACAAAATAAACTGCTGGGAAAAATCAATTCAGATATCAATTAGTAGCACCTATTAAATCCTTCCCTTTGTGCTTTAAAGTATAGACCCTATGTTCAAACATCTTCAGGAGACCAGATAGGATTTTCTGGAGAGCAGATTTGGAAGCAGCCTTAGTTTTACTGGGGTATTTTGGTTTGCGCAAGTGCATAAATATTTGCAACAGAGACTAAAACTTGACTATATAACTCTAAGGTGAATATCCTTACCAGTGGACTGCTAGACCAAATTTTTTCTCTTCCACCTTCGTGATAAACATTTTCCTGCAAAGTCAAAAGCTGCACAGAGAAACTTTACATCAAACCATTTCAGGTATATTTCTGTGCTTACATATTGGTAAAGCATAAAATACTATTCTGATGAAAGGGAATGAATTGTTCACACCATGCAATTTTCTTCTAGGAAACTGAATTGTTATATCTGGAATTTGTAGGCATTATAATTCTACTAAGTCAGCGTCATCTATGAACCACATGTTTCAAACTCTGTCCTTTATCTAGTAATATACCGAAGAAATAATGATTGCGTATTATTGTAGCATAAAGACAGGATGAGTAAAAATCCAATCAGTCAGATCAGGAATATTAACATCCCAGACAAATTATTTATCTTTTACTTATGAAAAATAAAAAGATAGAGTTAGGCTTGCTCAGGGGACATCTAACAGACTAAACTGAACTTGCTAACCTGAAAGGTATCTTTTTTTTGGATCCTAATGTAGCTAGACATGAGATAGACACTGAGGCATTGCACAATGTTAGGTTGCTGTGTGCCTGCTAGCAAAAGGTGTTATATGGTGTTTTCTGGAAGAAAAAGATAAAAGGATTTTGGTATCAAAAGTTAAGCACACACAAACCTCTGAATGCCTTCAAAGGCTTTTACCTCTGACTTAGCCCTGACTAGGTCAAGAACATGGTTATAATGTGGGTGACTTCGGGAAACATCAAAATGTGAGTAAAAATTAGACTGGGACAACTTGAAGTGTCAGATCTTTGGTTATTTACTGGCTTCATGCTTGTGTTTCAGATGACAAATTGCCTCATCATGGAATTTGTATATATCACTATTTTCTAATTATTTTTTTCTTCTTAAAAAAGAAAGGAAAGCCTGGAGGATTTCTTATATCTTTTACACCTTGGCCTGTGTATGAGGTTCGTTCTAATTTCACTTTTCATTTTTCAAAAAGAGATGTTATCTCTTAGGACTAGGCCTCAGGAATACTACAGATCCGATTTTCTCAAAGTCTGAGAACAGTGATGTTGCTAAAAGAAAACGTTAGCTAGTCTTTTAAAAGAGCAGTGTAACGTGCAAAGAAAAAATATCTTTAGAGCCTTTAAGCCACCTTCCACTCATGCACCATCATTAGGAGTAATAAATCGGATTCAGTTTTTTTGAAGTCTCACATTGCTTTGGAAACCTGCTCTAATATTATTTCAACAGTCCAAAACCAAGCAAATTCAGTATTAATAAAATGCCTGTGCTATAGATATCCAAGTGTGACTAATGATCTCCTAATATGTGCAGCTACTGATGCTGTTTTCATGATGTCATTAGTGCCATATATTACTTCCTTAGTATCTCATCCTCTCTCTTTGAAAACAGGCTATATTGTGCTCAGCTCTGGATTGGGGGTCATTCTCTGAAACAGAGAACCTAAGCAGAAGGACGATGGGAAGCATTCTACAAAGGAGTAAAATGTCCTTACCTAAGACATATAGTCAGTCTCTGAGACCTGAAAGTCATTCATGTCATCTGCATCCTAGTTAATGCCCTGTCCAACTGTCCATTTTACTTTTCGTAATCATCAGCTGAGCTCAAAAACTGGATGAGTTTTGAAATGAGTACTTAATGTATCACACCACCCTTAGATAGAAATGCAGCAGTGTAATAAAGACAAGCTATCAGCTTCATTTGTGAATTTCCATGCTTTTGTGAAGGAGAAAAAAAACCACTATTATCCTAACATAACTACAGCTATTATGTAAAGCTGTCAGACTGAAACAAGCTGAAAGAAGATCCTAAAATGATTGCTTTTGATTAACTATTATGTGGCTGTTATACATATGGTAAAAAACCCCAAACAAGAGCAACAAAAAAATCCAAACCAACCAATCAAAAACCACCCCCAAAATCCTTAGTCAAAACAAGTTTGAAGATTTTTTTCTATTTTGTCTTGGTAATGGAAGGATTGCTTAGGATTATAGAATAAGGTGAGTAATTGTCCTGGGTTCAGCAGTAGCAGTCATGTTTTTCCTTTGTGCTAGCTGGTGCAGTGCTGTGTTTTGACTTCCAGCCTGAGAACAGTGTTGGTGAAGCCAATGTTTTCGGTTGTTGCTAAGTGATGTTTACCCTGACCAAGGACTTTGTGAGGCTCATGCTCTGCCAGGGAGGAGGGGAAGCTGTGAGGAAGCAGAGATGGGGCGCCTGACCTGGGCTAGCCAGGGAGGTATTCCATACCACAGCACGTCATGCCTGGGGTGGGGGGTAACTGGGAGCTACCCGGAAGGACACGGGCTTTCGGGTGGGACTCGTTTCTTGGCCGGTGGTATCGTATTCTCTTCCCTTGTTATTTTCCCTTATCATTGTTGTAGTTGATAGTAGCGGTGGTGATTTGTTGCTGGACTGTTCTTGTCTCAACCCGTAGGAGTTGCACTCTTTCGATCCTCCTCCCCGTTCCTCCGGGAGCGGGGAAGCGGAGAGCCCCAGTGGGGGGGGGACACGGACCTCGATTGTTGTCAGCTCGGCACCACTCACTGGGAGTGAGTGAACAAGTTACCTGACTGGGTTTAAACCATTACAGCAATACACAGGATACTCAGAAAATATTTATTATGACAATGAATTATACTTTGAATAGCAGACGGTCCAGTTATAATCTGCTAATGCATATACTTTAGGTGCATCTGGACAGCTCATGCAAACAAGAAAAAAATATTTTCATCACTTATCTCATGACACCAGAAGAGGGGCATAGTTGCTAAATGTTGAGTGTGAATTAAAAGTAACAATAATTGAATAACTGCATGTATATTTCATAAAAATATTTTTTATTTGAAATAGCACTTATTCACATTTTTGCCAAGATAGATCAAGTGAACAGTCCTTTGTAAAAGCTAATTAGTCAGGCATGATACCAATTCTACCCACACTTTCCATCATTCTTTGGGTCTATATGAAACTGCATATTTAATTTGTATATTTACTGCATCTTTTCATTTATCAGCTTTAAGAGAACTTGTGACAGGATGGCATAACTTGGGATGTCAGTAGTAAATGACTTGGCTAGTGAATTAAACCAAATGTCACAGGAGAACTTTTCATGGTTACACTTTGATGTTTAAAATTAACTGTTGAATGTTAACAAATACCTCCTAAATCAGCCTTGAAAGACAGAATGAATCACAATTTTGGCCCATTAGAAATATTTACTTAGCTTAACAAACCCAAACTATGCTAAAGCTACTGTCACAATAGGTGGAAGTAGTCAAACATCATAAAACCATAAACCTGATTTTGTACTGAGTTTCTCCATTAAAGCAGTAGACACCTTCAACAAATCACATTTTGAAGTATATTGTTTTTCCAGTTGGAATCCCAAGGAAATAATTGCTCAGAGTAGGCAACAAACAAGAAGTATAAATTTAGCAAACAAACAGAAGATATGCAGTCTCATCACAATCCCCCAAAACCTAGAAATTCCAAGGAACAATGAAAAATATTGATCCAAGCTAATTTATAAGAAAAGCACAGAAGTCCTGTGCTCCATCCTGACAGTAAAGAAATTCTTCCTAATAGCTAATCTAAATCTACCCTTTTCCCCCTTGTCCTATTGCTGCATGGGCTTGTAAAAGGTCCCTCTCCATATTTCTTATAGTCCCCCTTTAGGTACTGGAAGGCTGCTATAAGGTCTCCCCTGAGCCTTCTCTTTTCCAGGCTGAACAAGCCCAGCTCTCTAAGCCTGTCTTCATAGGAGAGGTGAAGCATCAAAGCACTTGTTACAATAAAGGTACTGGTTCGGTTAATGCAGATTTTTTTCTTGTGGGGAAGAGAATTTTCTAAATAAACTTTGAGAATAAATAAACTCAGGTTACTGAAGTTAGTATTCATGCTTTTTACATATATAGTCTAGGTGAAATTCTTTTGATAGGATGGAGAGTGCATCAACATTTACTTTCAAGAATTTTTTATAATATTTTTCTTGTATCTGCTGTTTCCAGAAATAATTCTGTCTATAATAGGCATTTTATAGGTATTAAAAAAAAAAAAAAAGAAGAAAGAAAAAGAAAGAGAAAAAGCTTAAACCAGACTTATCAACGGAAAAAGAAAACAGAGTTTTGGAGAGATTTAGGATTCTGATCTACATAATGGGTTCAGCTAGCACTGCAAACTGACTAGTAAGTAGAGATTAATTCATTTGCAATCAACTAATTCTGTTATGTTCCTGCTGGGTAAGACTTAGTCTGTTGCTTTGCAGGAACAGAGATATAACACATTCTGTCTTATTTGAGGAAAACAGAAGTGAAATCAGTTTGAGAGGGTACTGAATACTAAAAATCATCTAGCTGGATATCCAGTACCCCTTCCCCTTATCCAACATGTTTGCCTTTTGCATTTAAGACAATTACTGATTATAAAGTTTAAGAATAATCTGGATAAACATTATATTGGCCCAATTAAGAATAAAAAGATGGGTAGAACTGGGAGCTCATCAGCATAGTCATAATAAAAATAATTTTGCTTTCAAAGATTTAGATGCTGAAAATGTGCTGACATTTCCTGTATCAGCTGGGGAATAACACAGCATGACTTTCTTATTGGCCAGAATTCGTATGCTTTATCGGAGTTTTAATATTTTTGACTGGTCTTATTGTTGTCATATTCATTGTTTATTATTGCAACATTTTTTGGCTCTTGTATTCTGGCAGAAAAAAAAATGAAACAGTGTACACATACATATACTACGCATGGAGTGCTAATGAGCTCTATTTATATCCATTAAAATGTTCTGTCAAATTATTATTTTTTTTATAATATTAATTTAATATTTTGGTGGAATACAGTCCTTTTGTTCAGACTGTTATAAAAATGAAAAAGTATCTTCACACTCACTGACATACAGGTGTCTGTGGTCAGGAATTATGATCAAGTGCCTTGAAAGGACAAGAAACTCTGGTCTGTACAAGCATAAATCATAATTATTGTACTATCTCTTTCCTAGAGACAACACCCAGGATCATTTTGCTAAAAATTATAATTCCATATCAGACTTCTGTACTTGCAGGGATCTAATGAAATGTTTTAGCTAGCTATCAAAACTACGCTGCTTCAAAATAACAAGCAAAGAAGCAGAATAATGATATTGCTTTGAAACAGCAAGACATCTTCAAGAATTTGCTATTACTGATAAGGACAAATGGCAAGTGTGTTGCAGGATGTTTGCAAAAAACCTGTGGTAAGCAAGATGGTCAGAAAGTGTGAGAAATGTACAAATTCTGGAAGTCAGACTGTTAAAGAGAATAGGAAACTTGGAAACCCCAAGTACAAGACACAGAAGGGCCACATGCAATTACTTTAAAGGAAATTATTTACATTTCAAAAAGAAGGGCTTATACAAAGATTTAAGAACACTCATTTATAGGTGTTGATGTGGGTCTTGGCCAGAATTCAAAAGTGTAATATTTACCTCCGATAGTGTTTCTTTTCATTTATACACCAGAGGAAAAAATACCAAGGGATGATTTTGTTATTAGTCTTCTTAACAGAAGACTACCTCATATTTCTAATTAGTGAAACTTATGGTATAAAATCTTGTCATCTAACTTTAGCCCTCTAAAAGATAACTATCTGGTCCAAGCTAATCAGTCAGTCTCACTACAAACAGGAGAGTGTTTCCACTGTAATGATGATTTATTTTATTTACTGTATACCATTATTTCAGTATTAAGAAGATTGACTTCAAATAGGGTCTCTTTCAGCTCTGACTATACAGAGAATTCAGATGGTTCTCTTGGTCTAGATATCTGCTTTTGAGCTGTCTAAAATGCACTGAAATAAACCTCATCTGATGTTACTGAAAGCTTTGAACTACTGTCTTTTTCCCATTGATGCACAATGCTTGTATATAACCAAACAGGCATTGTCAGGTCCGAAATTCTTTTCAATCTCCCATTTTTATTTTTCTACATTGAAGCTTTATGTCACTACTAGAAGCCTCTTTTCAGCCCTGTTAAACAAAAGGCTGAAAGCTAAGACTTGGTTTCTCAAGGCAAGCTCGATGGATACTTCAGTATAGCCTCTGGGACATATATAGCTTGGGGGGTAAAAGAGGTATTATGGAGGATTTGCCTTGCTTCACTGCTTCTCTGTCATTTATTTCAAAAAGAGTCATAACTGGGTCTCTTCCTTGTTTGCTGTAGTGTAATGCTCTTGAAACACTTGTCAGAGCTACAAATTCATGTCTATATGTTGCGCTAATTCACTGGTTTGTATAATCCTTTCATCACCCTCCTACTTCAAAAGGGTCCTGCTTTTTTTTTCTGTAGTGTGTTAACTTGTATGCTAGTGCTTCATCATTTCAGATCTGGTCCTTGGCTGTACCTCTCAGAAGAATAATTACGAACTATGAAAGCATAAATTCCTTTTTGCATATCACAGTTTGAAGGAATAGGAATTATAATCCCTCTTTAGAAATGGCAAATCATGTAATATCTAGAAAGTAATGGACAAAAATAGTCAAATAAGACTACACCAGTGTTCAGCATTTTGATAGCTTTTTTCCTTAACTCTTTTTGGAGGCTAATCTTAAAATATTTAAAAAGTTTTTCTGGTGAGTTTTTTAAAAAAACAAACAAACAAACAAACAACAACAAAACAACAAAGCAATAACAAAACAAAAAGGGGGGAGGTACCTCTGTTATTACTTATTCTACCACTGTTATTCATACTGACCAGGAGCATCTCCAGCTAACATACCATGACAAAATGACATGCCAAAATAGACAAATTAGACTTATGACTCAATCGTGTAGTCTGCACTTTTTAAAATTACCTGCCTCCAAGTTTAGTAGAGTTCTTTACCCTATATTGTGCCAGCAAGATATTCACTTACATTCAATATCCTCTTGATAGAGAGCTAATGGCCCAATAGAAAAAGTAGTGCTTCAAAAGGAATTGCTTTACAGTCCTCAGAAGTCAAACTCTAAATTTAATTTATGAAAACAAAGTGCGTCATAAGCATCAGCTCTCATTTCAGTCTTGGAGGATGTAGCCTAAGTTAGATGGTTTATACATTGGTTTTTACCAATAGTGTTATAGAAATATGAGAACAAAAACCAACTAGGGTTGTCAGGAAATATAATAGTTTCCATAACAGAAATACAGAACTTGTCACGTATGAATGTAGGATCTTTGGCAGAAATATAGAATGTCTTATCTTCAATAACAATATTACCTTTGTAATAGAAATAGAGAGACTTAACTCTGTAGAACATCTACCAGTGAGGTTCAAAGTGTTCAAATGTTGATGAAGTTGTTTCAGCATCAAATGTAACAGATAATGAAGTCTAGAAGCTTTTCAGGGTACTTTTTTCTGGGTTAATCATAATGGATCTGCAGGATTTTGAGAAAAAAATGTTTTTTAGAAAAAAATTATTAAAAAGAAAGAAATTTAAGCAATATTGCTGACTTGAAAATAAAACTTTCAGGGACAGTTCATTAAAACCTGTTTAGATTTTTCCTGCCGTTTCCCCGTACAAAGCATATCTGCTCACTGTTGAATACATTTGAGAACAAGACAAGATTTTTCTTTTTCTTTTCCTGAAGTAAAGTATAAGAAAGCCATAGAATTACTTGATAAAAATAATATTGATTTTAATAACATCAGACTCACTTTTTTTGTCTTATTGATGAACTATACATTTATTAGTATTTATCTTCATTTACTCATAAATTTGAAATAGTAGAATTATGGCCCATTTCTCCAGGTCCTATACTGTAGAATGATAAGAGGATTTAGACAAACAGAATCTGTCATCCTATGATTCTGTGAAATTGTGCAACTTAACTTACGCTACTGGAAGATCTGGCCTAGAATTAATTGGCCTTCCTTGCAAAGCATAAGCCTATGAATTAATGACATTGAGAGACTGTTACCTTTTGGAAAACAAGCTTTTCTCGTCTTCCATCCTCCATCTACTGGATATGATGCTGGCCTTACTGCTTGATTTTTTTGTTTTCTGCATACATATAGCAAATACTTTGGTCTTAATACTGGCATAACTTTAAATTGTCCTACTTGTCTTTATTCACTAGATAAAGTTCACAGAAAAAACTAAAAATTCTAGTACTTCTTGGGACTGACGCACTAATCTAAATATAGATATTAATATCACAATGCCGTTAATAACATTATGCAGTCCTTTTTCATTTAAAATCTGCTCATTATCACAATATTCCTCAGGAATATGTTTTACTGAATAAAAAATCCACTTTCAGAGACATCATCTTGCCCTCTGGATGGAAAATTAAATGCCACGGTCAATTTTGTCTTATTATATTTTCCATTTTAAATAGAATTGTAGTATAGCTATTGAATTAGATAACTTGTTTTCAGCATTGAGTATCAGCTGACACCCTACAGATAACATTGTTGTACCAATACTAGTAGTATGACAACTATAATTTTTGTGTGCAATAAAGTACCACTGAGAAGCCCACCTGATAAAAAGATATGGCATTAGGAACCTCAGATCCTCAAAGTGAAATAGAACTTATGTTTCCAAAGTATTTTCAGTCTGAGCAAATAAGGCTGGAAATCTCCTACAGCAAGTGAAATTCCAGCTTCACTAATATCAAAGAACGCAATTTCCTGAGTTCAGTGAAAGAGCTGATGCAAATCAAGAAGCTTGCAGGAGGAATAAGCATTAAACCCAGCTAAATACTAGATCTTAGAACATTCTGTCTTAGATGCAAAAAGCATATCTCAGGAAATAGGCTGAGAGAACATGGGACCCACAATCAGAAAAGCATTTAAGTGTTTATTTAACAGGAAATGCATGGGACCACCCATTAAGATTTAAGCATGCATTTAAAAACCTTGGTTAACTGGAGATCCAAACATTAGGCATGTAATGGAAAATGAGACCATGGGGGAAAAAAGGGCATGCTTATATGAAAAGCAAAACTAAAACAAACAAACAAGAAAAAAAAACAACTCAAAACCAGAACCCAGCAACCAGACAAACAACAACCAAAACCTTATATGATATTTTTTGACTGTTTAGATCAAACAAGGTAGTAAATAGTCTTTCTTCCTCTCCTATGCTCTAATATGAAAGACTGAAACTATGCAACTGAACCACATCATGCAGTTCTTGCTGCTTAGTAAAGTAAAAAACTGTGGTTCCTGACAGTAATAGTCTTCTGAAACACTTTATCCAGATCAAGTTACGGTGCAAATTTTGTGATGACTGCTACATCTACAATGGAAGATCAGGTTCAAAAGAAAGGACAAAATAAAAGGCACTGCAATGTCGCTTTGATTACTCCTTTCACAGTTAGTAAAACACTAGACATTGGAGTATCTTAAGAGCGGTCAATAATAAGAAGATAATGATACCAAACTGGCTAGCTTTAAGGAAAGAAATCAAAAGCAAAAAAAAAACAACTTTCTTTTCAAGCTCTGAATTATTAAGAGTATGTAGCCCAATCTGTAACTTAACATGCATTGCTGTCACTTATACTGGAGCTCTGAGAAACCAACCCTGCTGATATTCTTCCTCAAGCATCCACAAGCACTAAGGGCAATAAGAACTGGGTTTGGAACTTCATGCATGTTTATGGCAACAGTGAATGTCCCAGATTACTTATTCAGAAATAAATATCCATGCAATCTCAATATTCTAAGCAAATATAATTTCTTCCTTGCATGGAAACTGATTATATTTGGCCACACCATTTTAATGAGAAAAAACATACAAATATAATGCATTATTCACTGGGTAACTTTACTTACTTTGATACTGCATAGCACTGCTCTGAAGCTTCATGCATCATCATAATGTGAGAAATTACTTTCTTATTATGACACAAAATAGTGATGCCAGCTTATAGCCATGCTTCATAGGCTACAGTGTTTAGTCTAAAGATGAGTTTTATTAGCAATAAAGAATCAGATCACTTGACTTCTTCCTGTATTATATTTGGGGCTAGTAGTGATTAGGATAGGATTTCGTAGACAGCTGGGAGCCTAATGTTAACATCTTAAGTGGCCTTAAATGATTTTCCAAAGCTCATTTGTCAAAGTCATTAAGCCTGTCTATATAAAGACATCCATTTAGCAGAGTTACACCCTCCAGATGCATCTTTTGAAGCACCTCTGTTAGAGATTTGCTGTCATGGTTCAGAGATGCACAAATGAAAATTATTGACTAGGTCTAAAATCAGGAGAACTAAACCCACCGTTGGTGTTACATGTTGCTTATTGTTGTGATATACTTGTTCTTTGGTTTGAAATGAAAGCATTTTGGAGCAGGAAATGGCTCTTCAAATTGCTTTTATGAAGTACACAGTGCAGAAATGGTTGAGGTTGACAACTGCTACCATCATATAACAAGTGCTTATATAGTAATTAAGACAGTATTTTACAATGCACATTTGTAATAGAGAGGACCAAAGAAGGCTATCTCCAGCCCATAAATCCCATACCGAACCATTCAGATGCAATTTCATTCTATTCCAATAACACTAAAATGTCTGATATGGAGTCCTAGATTTATTGTCTCTTACTGAAGAGGTGCACATAGTTTACAGCTAAAAAATTACCATGGACATATATTTTAAATTTAACTGGAAATCTGAAAAATCAAAGCATTTTTACACTTCTTTCTCTTTCTGCATTTTTTTATCACAGCATTACCAGTAATGAACTGCAGTAAAAAAGGACAAATACAATAATGATAAAGTAGGATGCAATTTAATAAACAGGCTTCTGCTAAAAATAAAGTTTTTTTCAAATATGTGTTAGTCTACTGTTTTTTAATTGAATACTTTCATTTTTGTTCTGAAACAATGTTTATTACTTCAAAATTGAAATTGTACAAAGGGAAAAGCTCAGTAGAGTTTTCTGTCCCCAGTTTTCTCTCCTCAGTGACTGTCCCCATCACCGGGCTGAGTATTCTCAGTACAATCCTCTCAGCACTTGTTGATGTACTTCGTACAGTTATATTGTAGAGGAAGGAAATGAGTACTAAGAAACATTAAGTAGAAGTCAGCACACTGGTATCTGTGGCACCAAGGTATGCATGTAACTGTGGAAGAATTGAAGTCTAGTAAGAACTTTAATGTAACTTATTTCTAAGGTAGTCTCAATCCATTTACTGTATTCAGAAGATACTTCTTAGTGACAAAATCACGGGCAGAAAAATATCTGACATGTTTCCAACACAAGAGTGCAAATTTTGAACTGGGAATCCAAATTGGGATATAACCTCCTAAGTTTTGTCTAAATGCCTTTGTACATCTAACATTTATAGATACGGTTATATGGCATGTGACAGCATCTGGTTCATTAAGTTATTTCGTTAAACACTATTCAGTATAAGAGACATAAAATATAACGAGAATAATAAGTTAAACACACAGGCCCACAAACTTTAGGACAAGTGATAATGGAAACATTAACAAAGATCACAACTCTTTTGGCACTGATTGAAGGACCCCTAAAGGAAGCAATTAAAGGAAGATAGTCAACCTGAAAACTGCAAGTGATAAAAAGGAGGAAACATGACTATCAGAAGTATTATGGAGTATTCGAAGGGGCTTCTGGGACTATGTAAAATTTATAACAGGATTTCAGAAGGGTCTTGAGGGATTATGTGGAATTTACTATGGGATGTTTAGGGGAAGACACAAAGGCAGGAAAGAGGAATGGTCAGGCTGGACTGAGGAGTAAAAAGAGCAGGAAAAACAAAAGGGGCATGGATGTAAAGGGCTACTTCTATGTGAACAGAATATCAGTACACTTGTCTGACTGAGTTTTGTGCCTGATCACTGCAGTCTATCCTATAATATTATTAAATCCTACATTTACCTATTTTTTCTATGTAATGTCAATCTTTATCTTATGTGGTTATGTATGTTTGTTGTGAAGTCTAAATTCCAGATGTTGGAGAATCAGTGGTGGGTCACAATGCGCCTAGGTGTAGTTGCCAGCAGCTGGAGGGACAGAGTATGTCTCGAAATGTATGAGCACCAGCACCTGGACAAGAAACTGTGGGCTGCAGATCCCATAGGTAGAAGCAGGATGAGAAACCCGAGAGGAAGGCGCGGGGTGGGGTGGGGGAGAGGGAGTGGTGTCTGTGTGTCAGCAATAGGAGAAAGAGCTGTGGGTCAGAGGGAGCATGAAATGGTGCTGGGAGAGAAAACAGCATGCGTATGTGTGTGAGAGGGGTCCAAACGCCAGCAGCTGGAGAGACCTGGGTATTGTTTTTATTTGCCTACTGAATTTAATTCTGTGTGTTTATATGTGTAATTCACCAGCAAGCTTCAAGGTGGACTAGCCCTCAAGCAGGAGGAGACCTACACCTGGACAGACTCAAGGTATGAGTTAGTGGCTGGGTAAGCAGGCTCAGGTCTAGATATGAATATTTAGATGAATGTAGGGACCACGGTAATGTTCAAGGGATCTGTGAATGTGAATATGCTTGTGAATCAAGAGAGCAAGGCTGTGAGTGTTTTCACTAATGATCTTCAGTCCTAATCACCAGAAGAATAACAGAACTAGGCTGTCTGTAAAAACTCTGGCAGTGTTATACCTGGATGCTGCTAAATTAATCGCTCCTATGGCAGTCTGGCTGGCTGGCTGGCTGTGTTGGTGGTCTCTGTGGAGTGTGTGTGGAGAGAAGAGGGGAATCCTGAGGTTCTGGAGTCAGCTGGGCTCAGCAGGTCTCACAACATCCTTAGTAGGTTTAGATTTAGCTTTTCTTCCTTGAGGTTTTTGTGGGTTTTTTTTGTTGGTTGGTTTTTTGGTTTTGTTTTTCCAGAATCTCTGTGTTTTTTGAGAATATCTGTATAGCATCACATCATATACACATGTATGCAGAATGGAAATTTTCCACAAGCAAAATACAAATTCAAAGAAGAAAACTGAAATCATTTAACAAAAAATTGCTTATTGCAAGGCTTCTTACAACAATATTAAAGATATAGATGCAGGTGACAGGACGCTCTAAGTACAGTTTAGCTGTTTTAAAATGCCAAATATTTCCAGTTAATTTACCAGTTTATTATCAGTTATTCTAATTTATTTAGTCTTTAATCTATCATCCCAGTAAGCAAGATTCAGAAGAAGGCTAAAGATAAAATGATTAAGTAATTAATTCTGGAAATAAAAGTGATTTTTTTTGGAGCTATATGAATGTTTGGCATCCCATTTCATCTGGGCAGACTGGATACTGAAGAAAAAACTCTGGTTGCCACTGATAAATACTGAATTCTTGGACACTAAAAGACTACTCAAGGATTCAGAGCATTTAATTTGTATTTTGATGAGAATCGGCAATGAGTGGCTTTTTCTGTTGTAGTTTTGAACATTTAAAGATGAAACTTGAAAAGAGTAAATCTTTCAACTGCAGAGTACTACTTCATAAAGCTCCAGTAAATGTATTTAAATTAAAGACATTTATCAAGGAGTGTAATTTCTAACTGATATTTTGAACACCCTGTATATTAATTGTAGGGCACTAGTTCAGACATCAACTGACAATAGTTTGATTAAGTTTTTGAGTAACAAACACAGTCATTTTATGCAGTATATTAAATCAATTGTTTCATTCTGAAGAGGGACAAAATGTCATAATGAAACAATTAAGTTAGTTGTAAGTGATGAAATAAATTGATCAAGAATGTTATTTGATCATAAGCCCTCATCTTTCATAATATATCGAAGAAATATTGCCAGTGGACTTACTAATTCATTGTGGGCATAGCATTAGTTTTGATTTGGGAAGGGCTGTGATGTATCATATCCTGAAAATTCTATATTTTTCTGTAAAGACAAAACAGTTTGCATTGATTAATGTTCTCTTGGTATTGTGCCTACCATATTTGGAGTAATGTGATTTATTTATTTGATTAATTTAGTCAAACAAAGCAGCTTCAATTTTACAAAAGAGTCTGTGACTTCATACTCATTAACCTCAAGCATCAATCAGTCATTTCAGAAAGGACGCTTTACATTATCACTCTCTGATCTCATAAGGTACCAGCATCCAAGGGTATGCATTAGACTAACAAGTCTGTGTGTAGGCTGGGTTCAGCTCTGTGGTTTTTATGAACCTGTAGTGTTCAAGGTCAGGTTGGATGCGGCTTTAAGCAACCCAGTCTAGGCAAATATGTTCCTGCTGACAGCACAGAAGTTGGACTAGATGATCTTTAAAGGTTCCTTCTGGCTCAAATCATTCTATGAGTCTATGATAATGCTGGAGCCCCAGCTTCAAATGCCACCTCTGCCTAACAGCTCTAGAGTCCTGTCTGCTCCTGCAGACTCAGTGTCAAAATACAAATCATGTCAATATGCTGTGGATATGGTATGGCATGCAATAGATCCTTGAAAAACAGCCTTGCCTTTCTTCTGTAATTTCTGCCTAATCTAGCCTCCCTTAGATAGCATAAAGAACTAGTACTTTAAAAGTAACAACAGTTTAAAAGAAACAAATCTGGGAGTGAAAATGAGAATCTTGATTTCATATTTATTTTGAATAGTTATTAGTTACTTAAAATTAATAAGTTACATTCAAAGTTACATTCATCCTACTTAAATTTAGTCTGTTGACTAAAGCAGAATCAAAACAAAGCCATTTATATCCATTAATCAGCAATATCATATTTTAGTTTTCTAAGACTTACTGCTATGCCACTTTCAACTTGCAATTTTAATCCAAGTATCTTAAATGTCTTTATGAACAGTTATATTTAGATGTAGTGTAACCTTTATGTTTTCTAAGTTTAGAGCTTGCAAGAGGAAAATGAAATAGGTTAACCATTACTTGATAAAAGCCCTCCATCAGATGTGATGCCAGTGTTTGTGTGAAGTACTTAAAGTGCGGGGATTCCTACAACTGAAAGAATTGAAGGGTCCTGGAACTGAGCTTATGGACTCATGTTGCCCCAGAGGAATGTGAAATAATGAGAAGTCCAAATAACATTAGGCTTCTTTTATATTCCAGAATAAGGGAGACTTTAGATGTTACAGAACTGTAAGAAGAAATAAGAGGCAAAATTTGGATTTTAATAAAGATGCTGAACACAGTCCAAGTGTGAATGGGGGGGCTATATTAAACCATTTTGAAGCACTACTTAGTTCAATAGGAGTCTGAACCTACTTGGCTCCCATCTTAAAGACAGTCTTGAATGTGCAAAAGGATAGACACTTGTGATTCCCAGACATGCATAACCCTCTATCATTCTTGTTACTCTTATCAGGCAGTATTAATGATTGACTAGAGAGAAACCTAAGTGTCCCACTGGAAACACATGCTCCCATGTCTGCATCTGTGGCAGAGGAATAGAAGGCAGGAACTTGTGGAGGTACCCATTCCATCTAGGAAAGACTCAGGCAAGAATCAGCACAGGTTATCAAGGCCCAAACCATCTGTTGACAGTGATTGCAGAGTCATTTTCATGAGCTGAGCACGTTCCATCTTCAAAGTATGTTAGCTTTTTCTATTGCACATTCCTCCTGGAAAACTGTTCCCACTCTAAATATCTTTTTTGCACAAATAAAAAAGGGAATGCTTAATAAAAAGTTTCCCAGATATATTAACATCCCATTTTTCATGCCTTTCAAGATTCTGTCTAATTAATAATTCTTAACTTTCCTTGAAAATTTAAATTATGAGAGTTAAGCATAAACTGGTTTAACTGCATGCTCATTTGTATTTTGATTTTTTTTATCTCTATAAATGCTATATACTTCTCATGTTAGAACTGGTATCTCATATATATTGGCCAACTCCTTCCCTTAGAATTCACCACTGAAATCTACAGCCCTTATATCACATTTCTTGTTATCACACCAAGCAATGAATGTAATTTGTAGATTTCCATGTGATATAGAACACACTAGAGTTATCCCAAAGAGGTGAAGGAGGAAAATATCTGAATCACATCCACATTTCTAGTTGACTAGGAACAAAAACTTGTTTTAAATTTTTGATAATTCTGGAAGAAATAAATTTAAATTTACATTTAAATTTTAATTTAATTTAAATCATCTGAAACTGAAATTGTTCACAACAAGAGACTGGTAAGTTTGTAACACTATTTTTAGAGGTGTTTTTGCTGAACAAACAGCAATTTAATAAATGTAACTAGTAATAACATATCATATCCTGCTAGTCAATCTTACAGCTTCTAATAGTTATTCTATATGCTAAATTGTAACTGTATGAACCTATGCCTTCTAACTACAGTTACAGAAAATCACATCAATTATACCACTCACAACAAACTTGGTGAAGTTCATTGAAGAAGAAAGTCTAAACAATTCCTATAGGTACGTATTTATATTGCACTTTCTAATCAAATATAGCTGGCAATACCATTAATTTACTTCAATAGAAAGTGATCATATCACTTAAAGAAAATCAGTGATGGGATTTCATTTCAATGCTAACAGCCTCAGTTATTTAACAGATATAAAAGGCAGACAATACAAAAACCTAAAATGAAAATAAACCAATTCATTTTATTACAGAAGCAATTAAGAGGAAAAGTAAATGTGTGTAACATGCAAACATCTTCCAAAATCATCCAGAATGGACCAGGACCAGGCAAGTTCTTCCCTCAGGCAGTGTGGTACCATGCGATGTGAAGAAGCTGTAACTCATGAGTGAAAAGTTTGTCCACTTCTTACATGAATAACACCAAATTTACCTAGCTCTTAGAAGTAAGACTTAGTGCCAGGATATTAGTCAATATGTCCCAGCAATCCTAGGAAGCCTTTGTCAACTGGGCATAAGATCTGTCCAAATAAAAGTCCTTTGTATTTTAAACTTGTGAAGCCATCAGAAAGACTGTTCATATTCCCTTAAACTGTTTCACAGCCATCTCTGTTCTTCATTTACTATCACAGTTTTATAGACTTGGAAATTACTTTTCCCAATCAGCTGCTGATCCTTACTTGCTATTGTCCCAGCCCTAGCATTTTGGACAATTAGGGCTCTTTGGCAGACCAGTTCTGGTGACAATGTGCTTCATTATTGTGAAAGCAATGATGATGTCATTAACACTGAATATGAACATTACTGAAAGAATCAGACAAAACACAGAGATATTTAATCAGCAGTAGGGAGCAAAGAAATTCAGAAAAAAATACAATGTCTTCAAATGAGGCTTAAAAATTGCATTTTATTTTGTAAAAAGTATACCGGAGTGCAGAATTACCCATTATATACAAACCCAGGGGACACATCCCCTACAGCTGATTTTCACAGACAAGTAAAAACAGTGCAGTCTGACAATGAATTTCTAATCAGTGACCTGACAGTTTTCTTCTTAGTCATCACAGATGTTTTGTGTAGCATTTTCTGCATATTGAAGATCAGCTGTGTCTGTGATTTTGCGTGCATTAATTAAAAAAGAGGCCTACCGCACTTAAGAATGGAACTTCTAAAGGAGTGAAGTACAGCAGGAGAACAGTATTTATACCTGTTGCCTTGCCAAAGATACCTTCCTGCATTACTGATTAGGAATAAAACAAGTATCTTTTACCCAACTAGCTTTTACTCTTCTATTATATGACACCTTTTCAGTCAGGAGAATAAAGATAAAAATAACTGCAGTTAGCCAGTCCTCATTCTTGGTTTGGCAAGGAAGTCCCTATGGTCTTACCTAATACAAATCCAGACCTGTTCATTCCTGTTAAGGCTGAAATATTAAAAAAACTTCCAGCATACTTTCTGAAGAACACATCTGTCCCTACAAGACTGTAGAACACATTATGAGTAAAGAATCATCCAGAAATAATTAGGTAGCACCATGAACCATTCATCTGACTACATCCTATACTGCTGCCTCAGTCTGAGGCAAATTATCCTGTTTCAGATCTGAAAAGGAGCCTGTGCCCCAAAGTGACAGTTTTTGCTAGGCCACCCTATCTGTGTGAAAAGAAAAATATGTCCCTTCTTCCTACAATACATACATCTCTTCATTTGTTATATCTCCATGGGTACGATACTATCTCTAGGATATAATTTTTCAAACACTGAATTAGATTCACAGCAATGATTAATTAAACAGTTGTTTCTTTCAGAGAATAAATTTAATCATTAGAGTATAATACCATCCGCAAAAATCCAGTCTGATGCTCAGGCTATCTTTCCTTTGCTAGAGCAGTTTCCTAAACTTTTAAATTCTTTCTAGTGAAAATAAACTTCATAACATTTTCATATTCATGCCTATTTAATGCTTACATCCCATCAGAATTCATGGACATTTTTTGCTCTGTATTGTGAGACAATGTCAGGCAGGTGTATTGAAGGTACTGGTCTATACATTAATAGAAGTGTGGAAAAAGTAAATTGACAAACAGAAGAAACAGTGATAGGTATAAGCACCTCTTCAAAACTTATCCGATACCTCCTGGGTTAGTGCAAATTAGTAGATTGTTTTCTATTGGTAAAAAGATTTCTCTTCCATTTTTTGAAAGATCACTAGTCTTCAAAGTGATATTTATTAATCCCAGGAAGAAATAAGAATCCAACACAGTCTAGATTTAATTCTTCTAGGTCCTGTAAAAGCAAAGACAAATATTGCCCTTGGATTCCCAGTTCTTACTGTTTGATATGAAGCAGTTCCCTGCATTACTTACTAGTTTTTGTGAAACTTATTCTCTAACCATAAAAAAATCAGGAAAGGAAAAGGAAGCCATAAGACAAGAAGAATCAGTAACCGTAAATACAAACTGGTTGGAGGCTCTGTTCTCCAAGGAGTAGTTTTAGTGTATACTACAATCATTAAAGGCCGTTTAAACTGAAAATCTATTTACTTTAAATATATTTGCATTATACGCTTAGCTGATTCAATGCACTCAGGGTTCCCTGAACTGCATTCTGAAAGCTGCAATAGTGGGTTGCATAGTATAATCTTTTACAGTTTTGAAGGTCTATATTTCAAAAATGGGACTAGGTTCATGTAAGACAGGTAGTTTCTTTATCCTGTCTCTATTGCAAGATGATCGAGATGCTTAAAAATACAAGATGAATTGTCACAAATTATTGCTCAATATTTTAAAGTAAGCTGAAATTGTTGTTAATTTACCTTCATGTACCATGGTGGTATCCCAAGAAATTTCTATTTGTTTTTGAACCAGATCCTCTATTCCACCTTGTAAGCTGTCATGTGTTACTTTATTCTCAATATGTACATGGAATTTGGACCACACCTCTGCCATCTGTGTTAGATGTGCTAAACAGCTCCCCACGGATCCATAGCCAAGTGGTGCAGAAAGCTGATGGCCTTTGTGCTAAAGTCCATGTCCTTCAAGGTAAATCCCAGTCATACTCAATATTACAAGATTGTTCGATGGAGTGAGAGCTATCCTCTCATTCTTTTTATATAGACTTTATTTAGGCTTGCATTAGCCCTGACAGTATGAATCTGCTCTGCCAGCTCAACTGGGAAATCACGAGCCCTGTTAAGATATTTTTAGAGGACTGCTACTATCAAAAGGATTCAAATCCAGCATAGGTCATACTGTATCTGGAACTTGCATCAGTCAAAGATGCTCTGGTCTAGCCTGAGTTACTCTGCCTTGAACCTGTTTGCTTCTTACTTGGAGCAGAGCTTGAATATGAAATAATATCTAATGGGGACAACTGGAGGACCAAGACCACAACCTAGCTGATGAACAGAATGTACATGAGCTTCACAGAACAGGTTCTCCCAAATAAGACTAAGAAAATGGCCTGATCTTCTGATGTGTTTGTCAAAGATATTACCCTTTGCAGCTGTTTTGGGGGGTTTTTTGCTCTTTTCTCAAATTTTCCTTAAATGCCTCTGTCACTTATATCTTCCTTTTCAGATATAACTCTTATTCTGAGGTTTTCTACTCAATGTGAATAGACTTAGCATCAACTGTTTAGTGGCTATACTTACTTAAATATGGTCAAATTAACCTTTTAAACGTTTGCATTGCTAGAATGTTTCATTGCTAGAAACTTTATTTATAGTAAAAGTGTAATGAAAATTTCCCAACTAGGATCAATGCAGATATAGCATTCCAAAAGGGTGATGTCAAGCAGTTGCAATTGTGTTAATAGCTCATTATTCTTCCATCTTTGTTACATGCAGATACCCCAGAAGCAGTCTCTGGACAGTGTATGCATGTTTGACAGGAGGCTGACCTGCCAGACATGCAATGTCCTACATATTCTGAAGGCAGTGCCCTAGCAGTGCCTGGATCCTGTCCTGCAGCTGCTGTTTGCAAACCAAGCACATATTGTCCTGAGGGGCTCCTTCTCAGACAGTCTAGGCATACCCAGCGGCATCTGAAATGTAGCTGGCTTCACCCATGACTGAAAAATAATTAAGGAAACAGAATTCTGCAAGTAAAGAACCAGACGTTCTTAGGAAACAATCTTTCTGCACAGTAATCTTTTAAAAGTCTCCTATTTTTTGCGATTTTTTTAAAGTCAATATGAGTAAGACTTTTTGAGATGCATTTAAGTCTGCTTTATGTGACTGTGTATCATTCAGAATGGTTCTCATAACCAATCAATACACTTACACATTTTACAGATATCTAAATATATGGGTAGAAATATATTTTTAACTATAAATATTTGAAATAACCCCTTCAGATCAGTGGCTCAGAAACTCAGTATTTTAAGGCAGCGCACCATAGAAGCATAATGTTCCTAAATCTCACCATTGAAAACTGTTACCGAAATCTGAATGTCTTGGGTCAGAGGAAAAAATCATAAAAACAGTAGAATGGAACAAGTAATAAACTTCTTGCCTACATGTAGCTAAGGTAGCAGAACAAAATATTCAATAGTAGATAAAAGTGCTGTGAGAAAACAACTCAGCACCTGAGCACTAACCAGTGTATCTGTGCAGAACTATGAAGAATTAAATTTGTGTCAAGTTGATGCAAAAAGCAAAGCCCTAATAAATGGCTGTGAAAGAGAATTATTTAGGAGGTATGCATATTGTTTACACGCTTTCTGTGAATTAGAAAACTCTTTGTATGTTAAAATAGAGCTATGGTTTTTACACTGTTTCAGAAAATCCTAATTTGAGCTTTGCCAGCAAGTTAGTGTGTAAAGAATCTTCCTTAAAATCAGTAACAGATTTTGCAGTTAGCATGTCACAATCATAGTCTCAAAGGTATTCCTGGATTTTCAGGAATAAAATTTTGTCTTTTTTAAAATATTCAAAAATATTTAAACGCAAGTATTTAAAACACAAGTATAAATACAAATATAGGTAAAAAGAGATTTAGGAATGTATTTTTCTGTTAGAAAGTATTATCCAATTTTTTCCCAAGGCCTTGACTGAGCAGGGGTTTTAAGCATCTGCCAGTGCTTAAAATAAGGACATTCTTAAATGCATTACTGACCTAGCATTTCAATTACTACACATTAGTAAACTTTAACAAATCAGCAGCTACAGTTTATTAAAGAGCTAATCCCTTTCAGTTTAGAGACAAAGTGATGCTCTACTGGGTCCAGATAAGTAACCTCACCATGAGACTAAAGACTGGGCACAATACCCTGATACCTCCATTAAGGGGGGCAGATTGTCATTTGCATCCTTGCATTACAATCTGTACCTTAGTAATGCAACTCTTTCTTCCTCCTGCTGCAGCTTTACCACAAGACAGTAGTGTAAGGATATGCGGAAGGAGCATGTCTGAACCTTTAAGGCTGTCTGGTCAGGGACCTTCATCAGTACAAGGAGGGGCGATAATAAGGGGAGGAAAACATAAGCAAAAACATGCAGGGGCATAGACCTGACAGGCAAGGTAAGGATAAGGAAAGAAGTGATGAGACACAAACCTGATCAGCGGCACTAATTGATGAGGGCATGTGAGAGTGAGAGTAAGTTTATTCCAGTGAGGTTATCTGATCAGGGAAAATGTCAGTGGGAAAACTGAGGGGAAAAAGGGGAAACCAGAAAGAAAATCCACAGAGGCACAGACCTGACAAAAACATGGAGACAATGGCAAGAATGAATCCCACTCTGATTGGTGGGCTATCAAGGCAGGCACCACTTCCAGGAAGACCAACAGGTAAGACTGTAAACCAGGGGAGACACAGCCTGGGAGGGGTGGGGGAATGGATGGAGCTGTAAAAACCCATGGGGAAAAAGGGGAGCAGAGAGGAGAAAAGTGAGAGGTAGACAGAAAAGGGTCAATACACTTGTCTGGCTGAGCCCTGTACCTGACCACCACAGTCTGTCTTGTCAGCTTACTAACTCATTTCTTAATGATCTCTCTGCATAATCTCACTCTCTATCACATGTGTATATGCACAGCAAGGATTAAGTTCAGCTGCTGACAAGACCTTTATGGATATGCGTGAAAATGGGTAGCAGATACTGGAGTCAAAACATAGGGGTGGGTGCCCCTGCCCAAAAAACAGCTACTGGTGAGGACCAGCAGGAGTGAGGCAAGTAAGGGCATCAGTGTCAATGGCTGGAGCATGACAGCAGGTCACAGCCCATATGCTGGCTGCTTAGGTGTGACTGTACCTTACCCATTCTTGGTTTGTGGGCAAACTTGAAGCTGGACCAGCTGTAAGTACGGCAGCATCAGGTCCAGAACAGGGTTATCAGGCATGTAGAGGGCTGTGCTTGTACACCCCAAGGAGTTATAAATGTGGAAAGCAAGAACAAATGTGTGAGTGTGTGTATGTGTTTGCTAGTGAGCATCAAGCTAGACCAGCTGAAAACTAGGGACATGTGGGGTGGGTAAGTTGGCCCAGAGCTGGGCAGGGCAGCTGGGTGGGCAGAAGGTGCATGGGGGATCTGCAAATATGTGTGTGCACTTCAGAATATGGGAAGTGGTGCTTGTGTGCCTAGAGACCTGTCTCTGCCAGACAAAGGAGAACATGTCTTTCCGTGTTTTACATGAGTTCTATATGTAGGCTGAAGGAAGTGGCCGTGCTTCTAACATTGCTTAACAGTCATCACCCTGCGTTGTTAGGTATGTCCAAGCATGACAATGTGGTGAGCTGAAAGGCACCAGCAGACCTGACCCACAGGCAGCTTCAATCCATGAAGGCAGATCTCAAGCTTTTCTACCATTTATGATGAGGCCACCAACTTATGTCCCCCTTCAGTCTTGTTAGGCAGACTAAAATAAGTCATGAGGGACAATTCTGTTTCCCAGCATCACCTTCTGCAAAGCAAAACCAGACACTTAATCTGAAATGAGGAATTAAGAACCTAGTCCTTAGGCATAAAACAGAGTATAGCACAATTTTATCCATTAGACTAAGCTCCTCACAGTGCTTTTGTTGATCATACCTATATTATTTCTTCATAAGTGAACATTCTAATGATTGTTTACCATTTTAAGTGTGCATATTTTCTGCTAGTAACTTCGTCTCTTGAGCAGATTGCTTGTATTTTATTGTAGTTAAGGTGGCTAATGCCTGACTAACATAGCAAACCATGAAATTATTAAACAAGTGATAATTTATTATAGAAAAATATATTAAAAGTATGCTGAATTAGGAATAATTATGAAGTTCATTCTGCTTTTTAAAAGCTGCATGAATAATTAACTGGTGAAAATATCACATCACCTAAATGATCCTATTGCTCTGCTATATATTCTCCTCTGCTCTTGCTGAAGATGTGCACCTTGTATTTGCACTGTGTTATCTCTAAAGGCTTTACGATTTAACGAAAAGGCAGACTTCCTATAGTGAGGTTAGACTTCTTAATTTATCCAGCTCCAAGGTTTCCTTAACAGCAAAGAAAACGTTCATGCTTGAATACGGAATATAATAGATGTCTACTATTTGAACTTATTGGAACAATAGCAAAAGTGACAGAATAAAATTAACAATCCTTTTATAGCGTTCTCTTGCAGCAACAGAAAGGATGTTAGGAGTGTTATATGTGAAATCTGCAAATATACATGTGAGAGCACTATAGTTTTTTTTCTGCAACAAGAAAAATTCTCTGGCCTTTCTCAAAGTATTCAGATTCTACTTATATATGAGTCTTTGATATTTGACGCCCAAACAGATGTTATTTGAGTTATGGACAGGAAGGCAGAAAAGTTAATATATTTTACCAGTTCTTTTTTAATTCAAGTCAAAGAGCTGGGCAGAAAAAAAAAAAGATCAGACACAGAGATGCTTTCATACTAGTACTGTGCAGAATATTATCCCAGTTTCTAAGTATACTTTTCTTGGACCTGATCCACACTCCACAGTATTAAAGGAAAGACAATTTCAGTCAACACATTTATATGATGTCAGATTGGTTTAGTTTGAAATAAACCTGTGTTGATGTAGGGCTAATAGTCATCCCTAGGCTATGTGTTTTGTGACAGAACTGTCAGAACAAAGGTGGAGTTACTGATGTGTAAATAAGAAATAGGTGGGGATTCGAATGATTGAGAAGAATGGGAGGCAGCTGGAATAATTGTCACTGATGGATGTTTCTGCTAGAACAGTCATTACTGCAATCAGAAGTGCCACTGGCATTTAGTTTGTCATCATTAGGTTTTCAAACCAACAACTTAATAAAATTAATTTGGGTTATCTTTTATTTCACACCATCATAAACCTTGGGGCATTATCTTTATACACACATTTTCAAAGTTGCCTTCATGGCCTTTTCCTTTTGGACCAATGTCTAGATGATACAATACTTGATTCTAGAAAATAAAAGAAAAATTCTGTGTTCAGAAAATATTCTGAATTCTGAGCATAAATATTTCACAAACTAGTGTCTGTCTGCCACAGATTTCTCTGACCTCTTTTCCCAAGTCCAGCTGCAACTAACTGTTCATCTTATGCCCAGCACTTAAAATTCCCAGAAGTTCCCACCTGCCAGGCTGTAGCTTGTTACAGAGCAATGACAGCACATGGAGTAATGTTAGTGAAGAAGAAATGGAAAATGCCTGCTAAGCTCAGTAGGAGAAAACTAAAAAGGTATGATGAAAAAAAAGGAGCTTAGGAATCAGCTTCAATTCTACCCTCTGGACCAACCTCCTGCAGCTCAGCTTGGCAACTATTCTTTGTTTCTATGCCTGCTGAGATTTTCTTATTACTGTTTCTTACACGGCATCTGCACAAACCTGAAAGTCCATTTGTTCTGCAAGGACTTCAGGTTCTCTTTCTAAATTTTGGTGATCATTATCTGGAATGCATTTTTCTTTTTTTCTTAATTGTCACAGAAAAGATATTTAAAAGATGTGTAGATGTGACCCCAACATGTCTGAATGGTGGGCTTGGCAGTGCTAGGTTAAGGGTTAGACTTGGTGATGTTAAAGGTCTTTTCCAATATAAACAGTTCTATGATACTATGATTCTGAGAGACACAGGCTTTATCTGGCAGCTCAGGCTCACTCTAGTCATGCTGACCACATGACGGCCTCCCTCCTTTCAGAGCATTAGCCTTGACTTACTTTTGCACTTTATTCTTACCTTTGATGTTCTTCTGACATGAAGAACACTTTCAGGGACAGCACTTTCAGCAGCGTTCCCTAGTTTGTAATTTACTTTGGGTCTCTCTCTGACCCTTGTTCTCTTCTTGCTCACAGAACTCTTGTAAATCTCAGTCTGTGGAGTGTTATCTAATAGACTGATTCCTAATAGCTGTTTATTTAATTTATTTATTTATTTATTTTTACAGTGAAGAAACTAAGCTGCATCTATTCTTAAGCCATTTGAAGCAGTTTCATACCCATGTGTTCATTGTTTGTATTAGCAAATGTTCTCATCTTTCAGCTGGTAAGTGGCAAATAAAATTTTAGGTATTTTATATATTGTCAGTCCAGTCATGTTACAAAACAATTTAAATTCCTGGTCCCTCTACTTTCAAGACTCAAATTTATCAGAAGGAAACCATCATGGCATTTTGTTATTACTTTTATTTTTTTTCCTACATTAGATTTCTTCCCACCTCAAACTTCCTTCTTTTTTGTCCCCTTCTTGTAGGTATATTATGAAATCAGGACATGCTCACAATTCATGGCACTAGTAGTGGCATGTTTGACGAAGTCCTAACTCCACTTGCAATTATGCTGTATATTTTATCTTTGTGTCTGACTCAAAGCTTGTTGAAAACAATACAGACTGTCAATTTCTGTTGTAAAACTATGTTCCAGTTTATTTTTGCTCAGGTGTATTAAAGGACATTTTTCTATAATGAGAATTTATTGTACCTTCCTCTCCACACATCACTCTGAAGTGGTTGTACCTCATCAGAGAACCATAGATGTTCCACTTAATACCCTCTATAGTGTAAAAAAAATCAGAAGTTTGTGACAGCTATAAAACATTGCATGGAATAAGACACACTCCTAAGCATACTTGACAAAGAATTTGAAAGGTAAAGCAGGAATTAAATTGAATGGACTATTCAATACACTGATGGCATTGCAAATTACTATACTGTCACTGATAAAAAGAACGCACTTTGCATGTCTATATCTGTGTATAAGTCTACAAGCAAATAAAAGTCTGTAAAATAAAACAATGAAAATTTTCATTCTGAATCAGGCAGACGTGTTTCCTGTACCTGTAGGATCTCTGGAAATTGAGAATGGTACTGCCTGGCTACTGTGACTTGAAATGGAGAAGCTTTCCCACTTCTATGGCAAAGGAAGCCACCATAATTATCTGAGCTGAGGCCAGCATGTCTTAGCACTCAAAAAAAATAGGGAACCATTGCCAAATATTCTGAAAAACATCTGAGGACCCACAACCTTTCTTGACTTTACATTTAAAAATGTTCTGCTCATAGACTCAAATGTTATTGTCAGAAGTAAGCAATTTTTCAGCATTTTGCATGGTGTTCTGGTATCTTCTCAATAAGGATTTTTAGGGCTGGTATGGGCTGTTTTTCTTACATGTTTCTAGAAATCAGTTCTTAAATCTGGACAAAGAATTATGAAGAAGAAAAATATCTTAAAAGCTGTCTGGAATCAGTTCAGTGTGCAAGTTTATAACAAATAATTGGTTTATTAAATAATTTTCAAGGAGACAATTCTCTTTGCTTATATCTTCTGTAGAATTTATGTCTCATTCAAGCAAAATTTATAATCTCACTTCTGGGGTTTAATCCTTTTTAATGCTTCCGAAAGTCTTTTCTATCTTCAGCAATTCAACACCCATGCATACCTAGCTGTTATGTTTTTAAGAATTTTTTAAACAAGTGACTATAACACAAACACACAATTAGGGCCTCACAGGGTAGCATGCTATATGAATATATCAGAATAACAGTTTTCTTGGCTTAACTAAGCACTCAAAAAGAAGAAAGCAATAAAACTGATATGTAGAGGAATTAAGATCACTATGTAAAATAGTTCCCAAACCAGAAGATCTTTAGCCATTCTTCAGATTTTCCAGTTTGAAGAAGTCCTATGGGTTGAATGAGTACCTTTTATCCATGTACCTTTACCTTGCGAGCCTCTATCTTTTTGATCTGTTTCTTTTTCTTCAATGCAAACAGAAAAGCCAGTTCTTCAAGTATTCCTATTAAATAAGAAGAAAAAGACTAATGTTTAGCCTCAGCATATCCAGATTAATTTCTTTCCATCTCTCCAACTTTGTTTCTTCTTAGATATTTTTACTTCTACTTCAGGTGTGCCTATTCAAACAGTGATTCTTGTTTTGACCAAAATAAGCACTTTCACTTCTTTTTCTGGTACAGCAGAAAAATATAAAGATCTCCAAGCTTGTCAATGCATGTTAAAATATAAGCTTCAAGCCAAGAGCTTGTACAAAGCTGCAAAAAACGAGCAGAGGCATAAGAATGGTGATGGTTTCTATAGCTGTTCTTCCCATGTAAATTATATCATCTGCATGGCTTCTGGCAGGAACATACAGCAATTTGACAGTGCTCATCATATTGCAAATAAAAAAAAAACACTCTGAAAGCTGAAACAGGTAGTTGTAAGACTACATACTTTTGAAAATGGTCAGAATAACGCTCTTCATTTACTATTTCTCTAAATAAATGACTCTTTGTAGTTTCTTAACATTTAACTGTGTGTATTTCAAAGTACGCAGGTAATATGGATTCACTCTTATCCAAAAGCATACTGGAACTTTCAATGGAAGACTACTTTGTGCTCACATGCTGATGTGACACAAGAAAGGTCTTTCATCAGAACTGCATTTTTGTGTGCTATTGCGTACTCAGTTCTTTTGCCAACACAAATATGGAGAAAGCAAACTTTCTTTTCAAAACAAACTTTTCAACTGAAAAATAACTTTTTTTTAAATAAAAGAAAAAAAAAGATTGAAAAGCAATCTTGACAAAAAAAAAAAAAAGCCACCAGAAAGCACTACTCTCCTTCAGAGATAACGTATTGTGTTGCCCCTGTTCCTTCTCTTTTCCTGTCCCCAATGCACATATTAACACATACTTATTTTCTGTCAGCCTGGCTACTTAGAAGATACATTAAACATGGAATTGAAGTATTATGTATTGAAATACTATGATATGCATAACGAGTAAAATATTTCTGAGTTAACCTGTGGTAGCTTGAACTAGTCTGAAGAAACCTACAGTAAAAAAGAGTGTAGCAGAGCTTTTCCTCTTGAAAACCGACTTCTGACCATGCCTTGACATGTTCTTCTGTCTGCTAAAGCTAAAGATTTTAAAGATGCTCAAAGCCATGCTTTTTGCCTCTATTTTTTACTATTTCTCTTATTTTGGTTTAACATGACCTTCAAAGAATTTATAAATTTCAACTGATGACACTGTTGAATGTCCTAAGTAGAGAATGTGAGCCTAATATCAGAATTAGGATCAGAAGAGGAGCTCAAGTAGATTATCGTTTACATTGGAATAGTTTGATTTTCTTAGATTCATCTACACCTAGAGAAAATATGCTGCTCTCAGCAAACGTGTCAGTGTTGCAAAAATCTTTAATTATCTTTCTTTTTTTATCTCCTTTCCTAAATGACTTCTCTTTCCAATGAGTCACATTCTGGGCATTGCTTCAAGGACCAAAACCAAGTAGGACTTCACTAGGTAGTAGCCAGAACCTGAAAAAACATCCACATATGTGGAATCCTTTCTAGGCTATGGATATCTTCCGAAGGTCTTTTGAAATTAGATTGAGAATGTTACACTTCATGAGTTTTCTCTTGGACTGAATGCTGTTACTTCTATTAACCTCAGGAGAAACTGACTGTTCAGCAGCACCACTTACCCACCCATAGGAGTTTAAGAAAGGAAATAGGATTTAGTGGTTGAATTGAAGAATCCTAACCTTGAAATTGTTAGTCTAGACTGTTGATAAAGAATAAAGGTATTTTCTGTGCTTAGAACATCTTAAAGAAAGTTTGGGAAAATGCATTTCAGTTTCTGATTTCAGCAGTGACATTGGTGACCTTAGCTATATCAAGAAAACAGTATTTCAGTTCCTCCCTGTAATATGAGAATATCAATGCTTTCTACTCCCAGTAGTTATCCTCTTCAGACTGAAAGCCCTTCAGGGCAGAATACAGCTGTAACACTGGGTTTTTGCAGTGCCTATGTATTGTTGTAAAGCAAATAATTAATTAGATATCTACTGGGAGAAACAGCGTAATCAGTGTGTTGAGCACTTGAGTTGTCATCTTTTGGAAAGACTAAGTTGTGATGATCAGAATAGTTATTACAGTCTTCTCCCACGCAGTCCTTATTGGTGCCCCAATCCATTTTGGTTTAAGTAACTATATCTTTTTTCCTCTTTTTACTTTAAGCATGTTTATTTCATTAAAAAAATTCCATACATATTAAATTGTTCTCTCTAATGTCACAAATATTATATGTATGTATAGATATAGACTGATCTTATATGTATAGCAAAAGATAAAAGGTGTCACAAAGCAAGCATTTAATCATTCAGCAAACTCTTGACTTTTAATAAGATGTAAATGAAGCCTTTTTCATGGTGTTAAAAGAGTTTCAAGTTGATGAAATAGAAAATGCATGTCTAACTATAACAGAAATGACCCTGGTAAATTGATAAAACTTCATGTGGAATAAATACAAATCATGCATGAGCAAAAAAATGTCTGTTGTTATAAATAAGATTGTGATGAATACTTTATCTGGAGCTGTTTTATATACAAATTCAGTTAAGCTGCACAGTTCATTTACGTGACTCATGCCACTAACAAGGCGAGATTTGGAATTCGTAACCTTACTGCCATTTGCTTATACTACCAGAGGTCATTTTAAGTTGGCCTATCTTTCAGTTCTTCTTCGACAATCCTCTTCACCAGTTCCTTAGGCAAAAGCTGTATAAAATCTTCTATGTACACCACTGTCACCTGGGATATTCTTCTTCCATATTCTTGAAAAGAGCTTAGCCCCTGCTGCTGTCCCTGTACCCAGTCGCACAAATCCTCTAACTTTAATCTTTGTACAGAAGCATTATCTCACTCATCTGGTGTCATTAATAAATGGTGTCCTTGAATGGACAAAACTAGGCCTCTGACTTTATGTACATATCCTACTGCGCTCAAAAATTATTTCAAAAGAAAATGGTATTCTCAGAATTATGCATATACTTGAGGAGTAAATAGTAACTTCCAAATACAGGAAAATAGGGAGAAAAGTTCAGAGGGAAAGGGAAAATCATAAATAATAATATTTTATATCACACTAAAAGTCAATACTTGACATCTGAACAACTGAATTTTTTATAAAACCCTTTTCAGTTGCTAACAACTCTGTGTTTAAACTCGCTGTTCTCCAAAATGCTTCACTGATCTGAAAATCTTACAGACTAAGAGTGACCATTAAAGGGCAAAAATACAAAACACCTGCAGTTTTTATTTCCTTAAAAGTACAGAAAAGTAAATTACAGTTCACAGTAAACTGATGCTGCCAATATTAAGAAGATGTCTTATGTACTATATAGACTAAACTATCAAAACAGCAAGAGGTAAGGTCATTCAAAAAACAGTATGTCAGAATTTCATTAATATAATTACACAGTTTGTGTGAAGGACTTCTTGTTTTCTTTTGGTTTTTTTTAGCTGAATATGTATATCTACATTTTTTTCCCCCATTGTACGTGGTGCATATCCTAGAATTTCATAGACATTGACGTATCTGTAAATTTGACTAGCTAAGTGTTGCATTTGATGCTTGCTCTTCCCACATTTTTTCAACTTTGTGGTGAAAGATTAATGTATTTATGAAGTTTCTATTAAGTACAAATCAAGAAGGATTACTCCTTGTAATACCATTTTAAAATACATCTAAACTTATTATAAACCTATTAAAATAATACAAAATTAGTGTAAATGAGTTGGTAGAGTTTTAGTGGAATGGAACCATAAGTACCCTTTCTCTTACTTGGAGGCATGTTTTATTTAGAAATATATATGCAACCCACAGATATGCAATGCTCTACCATATCAGTATTTAGATTGCATTAAAATGATCAGTTCCATGAAAATAGCAGCTCACTATAAATTGGCTGACAGCTTAATCAACAACAACAAATTAACGCTTCATCAGCAATCATAAAATCTTAATTTTTACGCTCTTTGGAATTTTGTTTTCCATTGGATAATTTATTTGCAATGTATATTGCTTTGCAGAGTAAATATATCCATATTCATAGTAAGACTGAGAAAAACCAGACAACCATGTGCTCAAAACCAATTCTTAAATTATTAGTTTAGTCTCATAAATAGCTGAGAACTACATCAAACACTTATTTTTCATAAAGATCAGTGCAGTATCATATTAAAAATTATAACTGAATAGCATTTATTTATCTAAACTGCTAAAGATTCAACTGAATCTTTGTTTATGAATAATTAGTCTTGGAGTTCATTATTGGTATCACTAAATTCTGTGAAGTATGGAAGCCAGCAGATGTCCTATGGTGAGCAAGGTCTCCAATTCAGCCTGAATTTCCCAAAGGGCTATGAGACCTCCCCACCACGACCACCCTGACAGGGGAGAAGCAGAGGCTCTGATGTATTCCTACCATAGGAATAGCCCCATTTCAAGGCAGAAATAATCTACCTTTATTAAGTCAGTTGAGAACAATGGAAAAAGGTAACAGATTTTCAGGAATACAATTCCTGAAAGTTAACAGCCTCTCCTAAACCATGCATTTTGCACAGCTGTGGAGAGCAGAATACCCCAGTGCTTTCAGGAGATGCACTGTGTATATTTTGTACACAAGAGCAAGGCTGCAGCACTCAGGCCTGTGAAAAGATCCCATGCCAAACAGTGGCTATATTCCCCTTATTCTTCATCCTCTGCATTTTGTGGAAGAAATCTCTATATTGGCTCCAAGCAGAGTGGCGTAAGGTGGTAGGCTCTACCCTCCTGTTTACATCACAAACTTCAGGTATGCTGAACAGCCAGGGTAGGAGTTTCCTCATGTATGAAAATGTCAGTAGATTAATAAGAACTTCCTCAACTTTATTTCTGTTTGTGTTTGGGAATATATTGTTCCGTAAAATGTTCAGAATTATGTAGTCACTGAAAAGAAAAGCTAAAGATGGCACTAGACTTTATAAGGCTTTGTGGTTTTGACCTATTTAGTCAGCTTCTTTGTAGTGTTTTATTCACATTTTTAAATATATGAAATTTATTAATTCTTTTCTACAAGCAGACAAATTGTAAGTAGTATGTAAACAATAAATTTCATCTATCCAACCACTGAGTCCAAGGTTTCCCATGACTGCAAACATTTTGCATGTAAAAACTATATTAATATCACCTTGTTCAGTCCTTTAAGCTGGTTTGTCAAGGTGTTTCATTTCCAATAAAGAAAAATAATTGCTTTCTATTTGGCAAAGGTGAGATTTTTCAAGCTAGCTAATGCTGCAGGTTTTATTCACAAGAGATTTCTTTATGCTCCCGTGGAAGCAAATGACAAGACCCGTATTAAACTGTAGCTCTGTGATGGAGAGGAGTAAACTGCTTCACCAAGAGCTCCGGCCTTCCCCTTCCTAGTCAAGTTCTAGTCACCGTAGCAGGGATCAGCCATAATAAATCAGCTTTGTGCTCATTTTTGCAATGGCAAACAATAAATCTCTGCAATTCTCTAACTCTCTCAATTCTTAGGAGAGTTTTAATCACAGCAGAGAGGAAAGAGTGTTAATGAGGTCTATAAATTACCTTAAAAGAGGGTAATTATGTCCAGTGTTGTAATAAAGGCTGAGACAGCTAATATCATTAAAGCAATTAAACACTTTTTTAGATTGTGAAGATAAAATAGAATTAAAATATTACTGTAAACAGGGGGCCCATTTATTATGAAGCAATTAATTAAATAGTGGACTCAGATAATATTGCACTGACTTACACAGGTTCTGTGAACTTCATTCAGATTTTGTAAAGTAACAAGGCTGCATATCACAAGTAGATTGTTATTACATTATCATCACATGAATCAGTGAACAGCATCTTTACTTGTGCTCTTAATTAGATTTTGTTCAATGCAATTACTATAATTTCTTCTTACCTATCTTCTGCTCATCCTTTCTCTCATCTAGATTTGTCCTTACCTTTCATATTTCATTTTTGTGGTCTGCATTTGTAAAATAAAGAGAACTTCATCACGAAAAATAAAAAACTGGACATTCCTGAAGGCTAAGTTACTATGAGATTTCCATGGAAACATTCGTCGCAAAAACATTAGCACCAGAAGAGTTTTTCATGACAAGCAGTCATAAAATCTTAATGGTAAAGGAATTAACAAAGATTTACTTTCTTCTTTTTCAGCTAGACTCAATGATAAGCTGAAATCAAAACCTCAGTGTTGAGTACCTGACTAACCCTGCTTTTTTGTGTCCAAAACCAAAATAAAATATCTTTTTCTTACCCAATGCTTTTTCAGCATGATGCAGTGTACTGCTCCTGTCAGTACAGTGGCAAACTTTCTTAATTAGTGAAAGTAAGAAAAGTGCCTACAGGAATTTAGCTTATAGGTTTATGATTAGGATCATATTTTTGGTAGGGAAATATAGACTGTTAATTTCATCAGTCCAAAGATGGCATAAAATGCAATTTTCTGGGTATCTGATCTAGTAACCCTAGGCTAATTTTAAAGTGTGTGATGGTGGGAAGCTGTTACCGAGGAGATGAAAGAGGTAACAATCTGGTCAGCAGTTTGTGGGCTACTCACAAAAAAAAAAAACAAACAGGGAAGAGTATGGTAGTGTCATAATGTTTTATGGAAGACTTAAATATTAACAGGGTCAGAGTGATCAAGCAAACATAAGCACAGCTGACTACCCTAATTCATTTAATGACAGACCAATAATTTATGTAATCCTGGTCTCTGGGAGCTTTTGCCTTCCTAACTCAGTGCCCACTCTCAATGGACTGCAGACTTTTACTCTTTTGAGCTCAACAAATATTTAACTGTTTTGTACAAAGGAGAAAATCTTAATTCAACTGTTTTATAGGACTTCATTACTGAAAGAAATGCACTGGGAGTCCTTCAAGCTGAGCAGAGGACCGGTAATGTGCTTTTGCATAAAATGGAGAGGAAGACAATGTTCTATGCCATTACTTTATTCATTATCTCTTGTACATAGTTTCTGCTCTTCAATACTAATACAACTAATAATCAGGTTATAAAGAGATTGTCTAGTGTATTGCATAGAATCATAGAATAGTTAGGGTTGGAAAGGACCTTAAGATCATCTAGTTCCAACCCCCCTGCCATGGGCAGGGACACCTCACAATAAACCATCTCACCCAAGGATTTGTCCAACCTGGTCTTGAACACTGCCAGGGATGGAGCATTCACAACCTCCCTGGGCAACCTATTCCAGTGCCTCACCACCCTAACAGGAAAGAATTTCTTCCTTATATCCAGTCTAAACTTCCCTTGTTTAAGTTTGAACCCATTACCCCTTGTCCTGTCACTACAGTCCGTAATGAAGAGTCCCTCCCCAGCATCCCTTTAGATACTGGAAGGCTGCTAGGAGGTCTCCACTCAGCCTTTTCTTCTCCAGGCTGAACAGCCCCAACTTCCTCAGCCTGTCTTCATACAGGAGGTGCTCCAGTCCCCTGATCATCTTCATGGCCCTCCTCTGGACTTGTTCCAGCAGTTCCATGTCCTTTTTATGTTGAGGACACCAGAACTGCACACACCACTCCTTACTGGTCTCCAGCTGGACATTGAGCCAATGACCACAATGATTTGCGTGCAGCCATTCAGCCAGTTCTTTATCCACCAAGTGGTCCATCCATCAAATTGATGTCTCTAATTTAGAGACAAGGATGTCATGTGGGACAGTGTCGAACGCATAGGCATAATAGATTAGGCATAATGGATTAGGCATAGCCTAATCTATTATTTATTCATTATTTATAAAACATTTTGTGCAGTAAAGGATGTGAATATTTAATTTCTAATAGTGAAAAAATACTAAATTAACATTAATTTTGATAGTAAGATTAGTATTTTTTTCTTGCAGGCAGGCAAAATACAACAGTTTTAAGACTAAATCTTCTGGATCACATTTTCACAGATTAAGATGATCATAGAAAACAATATAAACTCACTGATATAGATTTAATGTATAATATTCGCTGAAAGTATGTAATAGCTGAATGCTGTATGTGTATTAGTTTTACTAAAATAGTGCATATATAACTGGAAAACTTAACAGTTCAATATTCTATTTTTTTTTTAATAATTTAAATAAAAATGGTTTAATTTACAGTTTCTCAAAATGTAAAGTCTTTTTCTTAAATAACTAAGCCAAAAAGGAAGACAGTGGGTTTTGAAAAGGAAGAAAGACTGATTGCTATATAGGATTTTCCAAACTAAATCTGTCAATTCATCCATCTTGCCCTGTAACCTGCCTAAAGTAGTTATTAGTACCTTTTAGACTACTCCCAGGGGAAAAAAAAAAAAGTAAAAAATCTCAGGGCACAATCCATTAGCCAGTGATGTACATTCAATCAGATCCAGAATGATGTTTTGCAAGTTTTGTTTGCTGTTAAGGTGCTTCACATTTTTAGTTCATCTAAACTATGGAAACAAATTTGAGGTAATTTATAATGTGTAAAAATTAGCCTAATCAAGCAATACAGACTATTTCCATTTCAGATACAGTTTCATGGCAGTCTCGCTAAGAATTTGTTTTGGTGGTTGTCTGCTATAAGTCATGGACCTAGTTTAGTTCTCATCTTGCCCAACCTAATGCTCAGCAATAATTTTCTTGTTATTAATTACAATTCCACATTATAGCAGGTGCCCCATATATCTCACCCCATTTATATTCTGGCAGGCTGGTACACCTCATTCTCATATGCACACAGCACCAAAGCAATTACTGCTATAAACAGGTGTATTATTCATTGTGCTATGAAAGTTCTCTTTCTGGTAGAAAGGTAATGAGTACTTGAAAAGTACTAATGTTTAACAATATTCTGTTAACAGATCATCTGTTAGAAATACTGATTAAAGGAAAGAGTGAATGCCAGATCCACATTTGGTACTCATTTGCATAGCTCTACTGAAATCAATAACCTTCTTACACAGAAGTCTAAATATCCAAGTAAAAAGTGCTGACCTTTAAGACTGACTCTTTTGATCTCTGATCATTGAGAAGCTTGAATGAGTTTTCAGCAGTCTCTGAAAATACACTTGAATTTCCCAAATGTTATTTAAAGATATTTTTGAGAAACATTAATTCTGAGAATGAGACTGAATTACAAAGCTGAGACTTGGATGCAGGTACAGAACTAGGACAATCAGCATCCTTTGGATAGCACATTTTGGAATGAGTCTTAAAGGGGAAAAAACGGATGATTGAGATGTAGAGTGTGTATCAGCCTAGATAAGACTATCTTCAAACATAAACATACACAGCCTGATTCTTGCCTACTTTTGTATCTGTAAGGTAAGACTGAAACCCTAGAGACATTTAATTCATATCCTGATTTAGACCACAGCTTTCAGTAGTGTCCCCTGAGGTGCGAGGACCTGACATTGCTCTGTGTCAGTGCTTTGACCTTCATTTGAATGGGTTGTGGAGCAGGATACAAATGTGAAAACTGGCCTGCAGTTCAGAAGCATTATTGCCTGTATTCCAAAGGACCTACTTTTGAATTACCAAAATAGATAATATTGTTTATGAGAAGCTTCCCTTTTGAGAACTGAAAGGTTAGTTTCTCTTTATGAAAGATTTAAAAGGGAACACTTCTTGCTAATATCCCTCTGGCAATGGAAAAATGTGAAAGTAGCAAAACCTGTAACGAAAAAACAAAAAGGCATTTAAGTGAAAAAATGTTAGCAGCAAGCAGAAAGATTATTCAATGAATTGCAGTCACAAGCTAATAAACCAGCTAAAATTTGACAATTTATTGTATCAAATCCTAAAGGACTGTATTTAAATTCGTAGCTATATTCTTAGCTGTATTTTTGACCAGTCTATTCTAATGTTACTATAGATTAAAACATTACAAAATACTGGACAGATTCCTAAATTTGCTATATTCAGTTCTAAATTGTGAGTACCTTGGAGGCAATTTCAGATGTGTTAAGACTGCACAAATATTTCTTGAAAAAAGGTTATTGCTGTGATTTAGATAAAGCTGAGGAGGAAATTTTAAGTCCAATGAATAGTTGAAATACATTTACTTACTTTTACCTACAAACTTTCATTGATGTATGTGATAGCTATGGAGGTGAGTAACAGTCTCTTTACCAGGAGTAACTTAAATACTTAGAAAAGTGTGTGTCTGTAAGAAAATGAAGAAGAAATTCTTTCACCAGTTTAAACCAGAAACATTTTCAAAGTTGATCATGTTCCTTCCTGCTCTAGTGAACATTTATGCTCAAGGGAAAGTGCTGGAATTTTCCATTTTTCCTTCTTATTCTCTTACCAGGGGGAATTTAAGATATATAAATCATTTTTGTGCACCTTTATCTAGCTTATTGGTCAATGCCATGAGACCTTAGCGTGACATAAATCATTTTGTGTGTATTTATGCTGTTTATGTTAAAAGACCGGAATTATGTACAAGTTTTACTAGCGACCTTCAAACAGAATAGATTTCCATGGCAGATTTTAGGGGAAATGCAAAGTAGCTGACAGTGTTTCTTCATGCAGGAAATATAAACAAATACCCAATGAAGTCCTGGGGATGCAAATGACTTATAAAATTGAATGGAATTACTCATGTGAACAAAGTTATGCACATGCTGAAATGACTAAGTATGGGAAGCTAATTTGTCAAACCCTTACATTTGCTGCAGTTTTGCCAATTTATGTATGTTTTTCAGTTATTTCCATGTTGAACAGAGTGTATGTAAAGAAAGCTCCCCATCTTGTCCAGTGTGAGAAGGACAATTCCCAAGAGTAGTCATTTGGCATAATTGAAAGTGTATTGTTTTCATATGGACCCATGAAAAAAATATAAATTACACAGGAAAAAGGCCCAACAATTTTTACATATTCGTCTATGGACTTATACATTTTCTTCTTCTGAGGCAAAGTTTAACTTTTCATTTCCTTCAAACATACGTACAAGGGAACATAGCCTCTAGAAACAGAAAGAAACATAGAGAAAACAATATGTGTAAGTGCATTTCCTCAAATTATCATGATATTTTGCTTGTATTGCCATGTATTTCCAGGAGTTTTACTCTGTTTTCAATTTTTAAGCACCAGACAATTTTGTCAGAAATAATTCAAAGGTTTTTTGAGGTAGGCACCCAATCTTAAATATGACTAAGGCAACTTAGTTATATATATATAATATATATATTTATAATTTATAAATATTTATATTTATAATAATAATATATATAATAAATAATATATATATGTGAGTTTCCATCAAATCTGGAAATTAGGAAACAATTTAAGTAATTCTTTTTAAATCAATATGAACTAATTTCATAAACTTTTGCTGATCTCAATATTTTTCAGATATATTTGTTAATGGTCATAATACTTTACAAAAAATTTAGAAGGGGAATATATGATAACAGATTGGTGATTATCAGATATAAGATTTGATTTGATTTGATTATCCAGTTTCCTTCCATCAAGACCATATAATATTCACATTCAGATGATTCTAAACATATAGGGACTTTCTGGCCTGGGCAGCAGATTATACTACTGTTAGATTCAGTCTGGCATCTATTAAGAGCTCCCCAGTTCTACACTGCCAAGCAAAGGCTGAGGTGTCCCATGTTTCTCTAAAAAATGTTCTTACTTATCTTGTTGCCAGCTTGTGGAACCATTATGGGAAAATATCAGAAGTGTGCTGAAAGAAATACAGTTGTCAGAAGTCAGAGAGAAAAGCAAGAGGAGGGAGGGAGTGAGGAAACATTGTAAAGCTTTGAAGGAAAAGGAAGCAAGCATAAGAAATAAATGCTCTATAAGAAAATGTGATGGAGAATAGAAAACAACAACACAGAAGCAAAGATGAATCAATCTATAACACAGGGGCAGTTTTACTTCTCAGTTGTACTTTATGTTCTATGAACCTGGGTCAATACTGAGCTCCAAGGTGGGGTACTTTCAAGTCATGTGTAATAACATTTTGAAACGGTACTGAAGAAAAAAAGAAATCTTATGCCCAGGTGGTTTGGCAAGGCCAATGTGTTTTGCAGTTTTTCAGTTCCCTCTTAATTTATTGCAACTCTGAACATTTGAGAAAGTGAGATTGCTAATCTGCGTACCAACAAATGACTGTGTGCATGACTAAATTACTGTGCTTATGAATCTTGCACAGATATTTTTCTTCATTCATTACATGTAAACTTTCAGATTTGAGGATGGCTGACTGTACTAACCTTCTGGACTTTCTGTCTATACCAAACTTTGATCATGGTTTAGGAGCTCCCCTGTGCAGCCATTTAAGAAGACCCTCTCTTCGGTTTACAGACAATTTCACCAAAAGCCTTATTTAGCTTCCAAGAAACTGAGAGCATCCTTCATCCGTGGAAAGCAGCAGATGGGAAGCAAGTTGGCTGCCAGTAGCCAGGGAGAGCTAAAGAGATATATAGCTCCTGAGTGTAATTTACTGAAGACTACTCTCAGTGGTTTACACTAAAATTCTTTGCTTAACCACAATTAATGATGAAACCAGAACTTTCACATGGATGGGCTCTGCAGCAGCTATTAACATTATTATTCCAAAACACCAAGGGAGTAACACAGTGCCCTGTAAGGAATGATGCATCTTTCTTACAGTCTGTAATTCTAGCATTTCATTCAGATCCCATTCATGTACCTTAATGCTGTGGGCAGATTTTCAACAACCCTCAGTGAGAGTTGCAGGATGCTGACAGAGACTGAAAATCCCGCAGACTTTGTGTAGGTATTTGACAGAAAATCAGCTACTTAAAAATGGCCATTAGATTTCAAATCCCAAATTTCTCCAAAACATTTGGGCTCATTACACAAGCAGAAACTTGAAAAATTGAAGGTGAAATACAGTCACAAGTGTTTCCTGCCCTGACTCTGAGATAGACTGAGTGTACCTGAGTTTGATTTTTTTCTGACATGATTCAAGCACCAGGTTCAGATCAGCTGGAGGATCCCTAGAAATAAAAGATGCCAAGCACTTTGCTGAAGGCCACAAAGGAGAACTCAGTGCTCAATGTAAGAATCTGGAACACAAAACATCTATCTGTCTATCTAGCTATTTATCTATATTAAAAAAAAAAAAAGAGCTCTAGAGCTTTAACTGTCACTTCTCTGACTGTCTCTTCACTTGTTTCTTTCTGTGTCACCAGAGGCCATCCGTGATATAAGGTAGATGATTTTACACACAATGAGATGGACAGACACAGAAGAGTAATGAAAAATATGTTCTTTTCTTTTATAAAGAACCATACTCCACCAAAGCATTTTAAAAGGCTATTTAATTAGTGTTCATAACAACCCTGTGCATTAGACAGTATCATAATCACTATTTGACATGTGCTAAATGGTATGGTCTGTGCCACAGTGGGGAAGACTGTATCAGGATTTAGGAGCAGGGGGGAAACATGTCTTCCCTGATTTGCTGTTTCTAGCCTTCTATTCAGTTCATTATCTGAAGCAATGCTAAATTTTGATGTCCTTGAACTTTGCAAACACATCAGACAATGGAACTCTTCCAAATCCAGCCTGAATACTCAGACATAAACATTAATCAAAAGCAAGGAATCTTTGTATCAACATGTAAAGACTCTGAATTCAGCTCTTTGAGAGGATTGCTCCTCATAGCAGCCAAGATTATGACCACATGGTGTAGCTTAATGAGCATCATAGACCAGCAAGCAAAATGCTGCTGCAGAAGTGCAGGGAGCAGTCCTGCCCCCACTCCCTTTGCAGGCCTCCTTCTTTTCAAGATCAGGAAATTCTTTAAGATCTTCATCTCCCATAAGGTTTTTCTCACTTTTTTCCTTTGTTGCAAAGGACTTCTAATGCCACTGTATAAGTTCTTTTCTCTTTTGTCTTCCAAGGATTTGTCTTCTCTAGTCCACTTAGTGTATATTTCATTACACCTTCATGTACTGAAATCAAGCAATGATGGGTCACAAAAGTTAATAAAATGCTACACTCTCTGCTTTTCACAAGCCATGATGTGTGGCATATTCATTCAGGAGCAACATAAGCTTTAAATGTCATCACTGGCTACTGTAAGAAATAGATTTCAATGCTGGTGTAGATTTTTTTTTTTTTAATTATTATTATTATTAACTTAGAGGAGGATTTTTTGGGCTCTTTTCCTCCCTTCCCTAACAGTTTCTGGCACTGTTTCCTGCATAATCGTCAACTTTCTGTCTCTTCATGAACTGATAGTGGCTCACACATTTGAAATATTTACATTACTGATAGGTGAACCACTGTAGCTAAAATAACAAGGTATGTAAGTTTCTCACCTTTTGTGATTTCATTGTGTTTCATTTCTGAAATGACAATGCACAGTCAGGGTCAGACTGCTGGAATTATTATCAGACAAAAAGTGCATCCAGTGCTGAAACAAACATTATTTCTAGTGCTATTTTCCAATTGCCCTGGAAAGAGCAAAAAATTCACAGCAAGGTTTATTCCTATAATATATCTAGTCCAATACTGAAGGCCCCTGATGCTCCCATCCAGCCTCATATAAACATTCTTGCTGTGAAATATATTTATAAAAATACCACTTTTTAATAAATACAATCAAAGATATTTTCAGGTATAAAGACAGAAGGAAATGTGCAGTAATATTAGTAAATAATATCAATATCTAACAAAGAAAAATAGCATTATTCACACCACTAGTAGTCATATCATAAAAAACCTCCCAACCCTATCATAAAATACCTAATCAGGTCCTGGCCACTGGCATTAAAAGGAATCAATTGAAAAATAAAGTTTAAGATTTGAGATGTATCATTTTAAAATGTAAAATGAAAAATTACTGAAAAGGAAGAATTTGTCTTCTGTTTGAATGAAAGTCTGAGGACAGTATAGCATAGAACTAAATATTGCTTGCACTAGCACCAAATGAACAGACTAGGAAACTGGGTTACAATAAATTGATTTTGCTCCCCCAAACTTTAGCTAAAAGGGTGAGAGCATTTTCTTCTCCTTAGGACATTATATAGAAAGGAACCCACATACAGCATTTAACTGAGATTCACTAAGCTTCTGTTTACAGGTTCTTTGTCCCTGTAAAACTAGATCACATCTCTTTAAGGGAGTATTTTGAAAAGCACATCGACATACTTTAAGAAGATTCTTCTTCAACTGTCCTCAAACTTAAATCATAAAGGAAAGCTATTAGCAAAGAGAAACTAATGAAACTCTTAATTCACATTTCTCTGCTTTCATTTCTTTCTGAGCTCTTGAATCTCTTCAGATTAGGTTAGAGTCTACTGTAGGAGGATAGCTCAGTCAGATCAATCTATACTTCAGTGAAAAGCAATCAGCACCTCATCACAGCACAAAACTCACAGTCTAAAAAGGTGCTTTGCACCCTATCTGGGATGCCTGAGCAAGTCACTGCCAGCCTGTGCTTCCTGGTAAGAAACTCTGCTCTAAAATTGTCAAGACATCTTTATGTCTGGCATCTAATATCCATTAGTCCTAACTCACTCTGCTTCTATTCTCCAGGGAAAAATGAGCTTTATCTTTGCAAGCCATCTGGATCTGCTAGCCAGATTAGTTCCCCTTTACTCAGTCCATGTAGATCTGCATGCATTAATGGAGTATGTACACTTCTATACTTACAGTTCCCACACAAATGTTTCTCAACCTAGGATTTTAGACAGAAATAACGCAACTGTTACTCAAGGGACCTGTGGAAGAACTCTAATGATGTATAAAGGTCTTATATTAATCAATGTCAGAGGCAAATACATATTTCAACAACATCTCTTGGAGGAATTGTGCTGCTGTGAGCAGTTAAAGGTATTTAGTTGTTCATTGGCTCTCAAAAAACACTTGCATCCAGAAATTATACCTCTTAGGATCCAGGGAAAATGATTGTTTCCTGTAGCAGAAAGGACTAGTGATAGACCCTCAAAGAGGTTATGTTTATAGGGAAAAGAAAAAAGAAAGAAGGGAGGGGGGGAGGATACTTTTTTTAAAGCATCTTTTTTGTTGTTGTTAGAAAAGAAGGAATTATACAATTTTACACTATCAGCTGGTATTTTAGATGAGTAATAATTAAAGAACAAGATCAAGGGTGTAAAAGCAGCAGAAAATAAAACCAAGACACAGAAGCAAACCCCTTATTATTCAATACTCTCAGATGCTTTGTAAAGCAAATCACTGCAACCTCCATGCGTTTGTGCATCAAAATGGGAAACATGATATCCTTTCTGTGATATATTAACCCATTCTACATTACCAAATGAGATGAAACCATTTATCATATTTTTGCATCAGCTATATTTATTATAAAATTCTATTTCTGCATTTCTCTCCTTTTTTGTTTCTTCATTATGCTTTTTTCCTTTTTTTAATGTGAGATGGAAAAGGTTGAAGGTGTTTAAAAGAGTACATGTAAACATCACTGTTGTTTTTGTTTCCTGTTCAACTGAGTGTTGATTACTGAGCTGCAAGAGAATTCACTCTTTTTCTCTCTCCCTTGAACATGTCTATAAAGAGATGTCTTTGATGAGCTTCTTACTGTGTTTTTACAGATGAGTTTTCTTGACCCTTAATCTAAATTTGAAACTTCATGACAACATTAATTTTCCTGCTTCATCTCACACTTTTTCATAGATACAATAAGGGTAATTTTTCTCACACTCAGGAATGATTTGGTTATGATTTCTACTGAGGCTCAATCAAAAGATGACAAATCAGAAGAGGAAAAAAAGTATAAAACTGAGTTAGAAACCTTAGTTTAAAACTGCATTTGAACAAAGAGGATTATTTGCCCTCACTATTTTATGAGGTTTGCAAGCATGCAAGTTTTGCCATAATCATTAAAAGCAGACCTTAAAGAAAAATTAAAATTTTTATTTATCATACAAATTCTGTGAGATCCACCATGGAATCATAGAATAGTCAGGGTTGGAAAGGATCAAGCAAACCAAACAGGATTTTCACAGTACAGCTGGATTACACAATAAATTAATTACAAACACATCAGCATAGTGGAAAGAAATCAGAATTTTGTAGTTTTATTTGTTTTTATGAAATTTTTGATAGATTAAGTTTCTCTCTCAGCTCTTCCCACATCAAAATTCTTCATTTTTTTTTCACCATTTCAATGGGAGCTGAATGCCCTAGAGAGACAAGAATAAAATAAGACTTAAATAAGCAAATGTCTTCATTATAATCAGTTTAATTGTTCAATGACTATGTTTTTTCAAGATGTTTTTGCACCCCTGTTAGGACAAAATTTTCGCTATTTATACTTGTGTTACCATGAATGATTTATATTTCATAATCTTAGAACAACACTGTATTAGACATTGTCATTGACCTTAAAGTCAGATATAGATTTCAGATATAAAAATCAAAGATAAAGAAACTTGCCAACATCTTAACTAATCTTTGCCTTGAAATGGCTGTATTTCTAAACATTTAGCTTTACAGCATTCTATGTCTGGACGAAAATAAGAATAAAATGTTATGAAAATAAGAATCAAATGTTATGAAATTGTTCTTCCAACAGCCTATTCATTCACTCATTCCTAAGATATTCCAACTCTCTCAGATAAGATTTCAACAGGAATCTGATTTTGTCTTCAAAACTGCAAATAAGGAGTTAGTAATTTCCTTTAAAACCAATGTTCTAGCTGTACAGTATAATGACCGGGGTGATAAAAGTTCATCATTCGACATTTCATAGAAACTGGGGAAATTTTCTGTAGCATAATGGCATGTCAATTTTCTAACTTAAGAAACATAATGGCATGTCAAATTTCTAACCTCCAAAAAGGGGAAAAAATATCTCTTGTGCAGCCACAAAAATAATATAATGAGATCATCTCACTTTCTGAAATATTTTAAAATGTTTCTTTTAAACAAATTAATCAATTACAAGGCAAAAATAATATTTAGTAGAAGTTACAAGAGCAGCCTACACTTTCCCCCCAAAACACCTCGATTATTAATTAACCTTTACCTATGTCTCTAAAATAACAGTCATGATTTGCCCAGTGACTAATAATAACTACCACTGTGATTTTATTCTAGGCCTCTGTTAAGAGAAATAGAACAAAACCTGTGTGAGGCCAAGGCAGATGTATACAACAGCACAGATACTGTTTTATTTCTCTTTCCATAACAAAAGAAAAGCTTATATCTTAGAGCAAATTATAGCCAAAAAGGAAGTCATTACTGAAAAAATAATATCTGGTGAAGAAATTCAGCTCCAACTTTCCAAATTCCAACTCAGAGGCAGAAGTTAAAAAAAAAAAAAAAAAAAAGGTTTCATTTCCTAATTTCTTTGTTTGGCTGGTTTCTTTTGCTTCTGTACATAAGTCCTTAATTAAAAAATAGTAATGATTTGAGTCTCTGAGCTGCCCAAATGCTTCCAAGTAAGACTAAGTTTATCCAAAGTTAAGGGTTGCTATTTCTTGTTTTATGCAGATTTAAATCACTAATAAACACAGGTTAATCATTACTGCTACTTTATTTGACTTTGGAAGATCAAGAAATTATATTTAAAAAAATAGGAAAAAGCACAGCAACAAACCCCCTAGACAACATACATTTGAAAAAAAAAAAAAACAAAACCCAAAATAATAATCTAATATTCTTAGTCCCTGTCTAGAGAAGTCTTGCCGGGAGAAGAGAAGGCTCAGGGGAGACCTTACAGCAGCCTTCCAGTACTAAAGGGGGCCTACCAGAATTCTGGAGAGGGACATTTTACAAAGGCAGGTGGTGACAGGGCAAGGACAATGGTTTTAAACTGAAAGAGGGTAGATTTAGGTTACACATTAATAAAAAATTCTTTATTGTGATGGGGGCAAAACAGTGGAACAGGTTTCCCAGAGAAGTTATGGATGCCCCATGCCTGGAAGTGTTCAAGTCCAGGCTGGATGGGGCTTTGAGCAACCTGGTCTAGTGAAAGGTGTCCCTGCCTGTGGCAGGGGTGTTGGAACTGGATGATCTTTAAGGTCCCTTCTAACCTTCTTTTAATTTAACGTGATATATTTGCAGAAATGAATATGAAAGGATCTACTATTTCTGAAATGTTAAAGTAGTTGCTTGGAAACTTCATTGGAGCTATCAGAGTTAAAAACAGGCTGCAGAATAACAGTTTCTCACCTCCTTAACTTTTCCTCCTCCCGTTCTCTTACCTTTTCTCACTTCCTTATACACTCTTCTCCCAAAGACCTAGGTATTTTTCATCTTTAAAGTTTCCCAAGTCCCACTAAGTGGAAGACAAGCCACTAATAATTCATTTCTAGCTTATAAACTTTCTCTCTTCCGGTTTTTCTTCAAAGGGGAACAGTTCCAGCCCTTACTGTTGTGAAGGATCAAACAAAGCTCTTTTCATTAAAATAAATTATTCTGATTTACTGAAAGTTTTGTTACCATGAAATCACACTGCTTTTGTGGCTTAACAATATTCAAGAATGACCTCTAATAAACTACAAATGAAATGTTATGCAAATTATACTAAGATTAAGCTTTTTTTTTTTTTTCAGATTTAATTGCCACTAACTGAATGAAATTTGTGCAAATTTTGAACTCTTCCTATTTTGTCAGTGGACCAACTGGGATGTAAATGAAACCAGGTTCCAAAGTGAAGGCATGTCTAAATCAAGTATTTTATGGTGTTTTGAATCTGTTTCAGATTTTTTTTTTTAATTCTCCCTCCTTAAGCAATTATGTTTTCTCATTCATGTTTTATCTTATACAAGACAGGTTTTTCCAAGGAATCTCTGTAGTCATCTGCTTTCACTAAAAAGCTCTAGAGTTGTGAGCAGTAAATGGGCTTTTCTTAGTCTGCATAGAACATGTTAAAGGCGTGTGGCACAAGACCAAATGCAAAGTATTAAATGCATGCTAGTGATATCAACTCATTCTGTGGCTCATACAGTATCACCCCACCACAGTTCGTTAGTGAAAGTCCTCTTACTGCTTATCACCACAGCCAAATACAGGCCTAGGGATAGTTAACACGACTGCTCTTTGTGAACATGCCAGGCTGGATGGCACTTCGAACAACCTGGTCTAGTGGAAGATACCCTTACCCATGGCAGGGGGTTGGAAATAGAGAATCTTTAAGGTCCCCTCCAACCCTAACTATTCTAAGCCTGTAACCATGGTTAGGGTTGATCCACATCACCTTTTAAAATACCCCAGACAAAATAATCACAGGCAAAATGACAGCGTATCCCAAGCCATGTGTCCAAGCCTTTGAAAACATCTGCCTTCCAACACTTTTATCTCTTAAAAGGTCACCATGTTAGCCAGGGGAGCAAATTCCACTCCCATCCATGAATATTGTGAATTTCACTCAGAAAGCCAGAATATTATTTTTTCTCACCAAAGTCTCCTGAGATTCTAGATGAACTGCTTTTTACTGTCTTTCATTTTCTTCATTTCTCTAAGCTGACTCTAACTACAAATGCATGAAGGAGTTACGTTTGCACTTTCAAAAAGCTAATACACGTTGCCATAAAATAGGGAAAAGATCATTGGTGAACATGGGCAGGTTTTTTTCCATTCTTGTGGGAAGACTAGCAAATTGTGGGCCAGTCAATCATTAATTTGGATCCAGCTATGAAGACAGAAAAGCAGTGGCAAATCACAAATCTCAACAGATCTACAACCTGGAATAATTTACACGTGTGAGTTGTATATCTCATTTCTCCATAGAATGCTCATTTGCAGCCAGTGAAGTCTGCATGTTGAGATGAGAACGTTTTACGGCACCAATGTCATATTCATTAGCTGTTTTCTGAATTGGGATTATAAAAAATATATATTTTCTTAATAAAGCAGAGGCTGAGCATCCAATCAATGATTATGTTGCCCTGCACTATAAAACCTGGCTGATGACTTACATACTTCCCTTTTTGCTATAAACTGGTTTTTACAGCATTATCTTTCATATACATTACGTGTGCAAGAAAGAAAAATGATGGCAAGAATTAATAGCAGTCAATATTTTCTTTAAAAAAGTATAACAGTGGTTAATCCCACTAAGCACCTAGTTCCTCCCAAACTACTGATGTCATAAATTACCTTAGTACAGAATTGACTGAGAAGAAATCAGCCTAATAAATTGTATGATTGCATTGATATCACAAACGTTATAGCAGTGTTGTATTATTTTCCTCAGATTTCATGTCCATCAACATTTAAAATGTTTTGTCACATTTTTCCTCCAACTCAAAATATAATTTTTCATTCCCTAAATGCTGTTTGTTTTCCAATTTTGTAATCTAATTTGTACACAGCTTAAACTTAAATGTCTCAGTTACCAAGTAGTTCTTAACAGCACACTGTAGCCTGAGGTCATGATAGAATACACTCTTGCAAAAAAAAAAAAAAAAAAAAGAGAAAATGTAGCATGGAAATACTTCTTAGCACTTACATCTCTTTACTGGATGCCCAGAAAGGAAGGTATGGCCCATAAGACTGCAATCTTAGCTTAAGATGGGACCACAGTTAGCTTGGGTTTCTTTGGGGTTTTTCTAAGTTTTTTAAAAAATAGTCATTCTTAAAGATGGTTTTTACCTGAAATATTGATTTCACCAATATGATGTTTTCATCAAGGCTGCTAAACTTTGAAATAAATATTTAGCTTTTCCACCCTAAAGGAAACAAATAATTGAAATAAAACATTTATTCATCCAGGAATAGAAATATTTTTGTTTGGAAATGGAAGTTTGTGCAGTCTGCCTGGGTGTGTTTCTTTTAGTCTTGTTAAATAAACCTCTGAAAACCATTACTAGCAGGTATTGTAAACTAGGAATACAATAAATCAAGAGTACAACTGTGGTTTCACAGCTTGAACATGGAAAATTATGTCATTCAGGTAATATAAATAGATTGAAAATAGCACTGGACTTGAAGAATATTGCTGCAGGATATTTTAAAGGGCAGAAATGCATTATTTCTGCTGGAGGCAAGAATCTGAAAGTGATCTGTCAATACCAAAGAACACATGAGAAAGATTGTTATTTCTTGTCTCTGTCAAAAAGCTGGTGGAAACAGCTGTCACATAACTGGTAACAAATTGTTTTGCAAGGACATGCCACAGTGGGGTTTGGTCTTCTGACTTTTGCTGTAAAAAATATGAGATTTTAATTGGTGATAAGAAAAATTCTGCAAGTAAAAATTAAGAACTGTGACACAGACACATATATAGCAAGGCTGTGAGTTGGAACACATGCAAAAAAATGGTAATCAGCAACAAACTTATGCCTGTCAAACCTGTTAACATGTCAAAGTCTGGTTTATAGCTTTCTTCAAAGATACATACAATTACATCAGAGCTGAAAGTGAGGTGTGCACTACAGAGTATTTAGAAAAGATAGGTAAAACAGAAAATGGGAAGGTGTTGAAGAAAATTACAGTTGGGCATCTCTGTGTGGTTACAACAGGATAATATGTTTCTTTGTGAACAAAGGGATGTTAGTTTAAAAACAAAAACAACAAAAAATATATTATCCATAGTAAGAAAGAGAGGTCTTGTTTCTCTTGCTGCAACAGATACATATGTATCTCTGATAATTTAGTCCAGGATGTTAAAATTTATCTTGTTTATGTGATGTGACAAGTGGTGGGTGAATCATTCTAGCATTAATGAAGAGGAGAATCAATCCCACATCTAAAAGATTTCTTGCATGCACATCTCTTTTACCACCAAAGACTACATTTGGATGTATTGGATGTAAGTCCACATAATTCAGTTAACACACTCTGCACTTCCATTTAAAAAGAGGTACATAAGAAGGACAAAAAAGAAGATGGTTGCTTTGGTTTGGTTTGGATTTTTATTAGTAGCCTTTGGGAAGCACAGACAAAACCGTTTGTACCCAATAGATGAAATGCTTTAAGAGACCCATAAATGCAAATGGCAAGGTATAGCTCTGAACAAAATAACCTGTGTGCAGGGGAGCCTGAATAAAGAAAGGAACTGAAAACTGATGGCTGGTGCAAAAGTCATCTTCTCTGGCCTGTTGTTTTTCAGCTGGTATAAAAAAGTATTAACTATATTGTTATTTTATATGTGGTTATGAGACGCCTGCCCCAACGTCCATTGGTCCTTGCAGTCTTCTAGGATCTGACCTAGCTGCCCAAAAAGTTACCCCTGAAAACACAGTAAAACGTATGCATAATAATTTTAAAATAAAAAATTATAATTAAAAAAGAGAATGCTTAAAAGGCCCAGAAAAGGTAACAGACAAAAATATACAGTTAATGTAGTTAGCATTTCTGTGGACAGCAGCAGTGTTCCTCCTAGCACACCATGGACATGATTTAACTGTATATATATTTTTTTAAAAAAAAACATGTTAAGGAATATATATATATAAATAAAATATAAAAAGACAGATTACTGAAACTACTTGGTGATGTATGATAAAATATTCATACATTAATTAAACATAATTAGCATTAAAATCTAGGCATCATTTAGATGTTAATTAATTCTTTTTTCCCTTATCTGACAAGAGCATATGTGGCATGTCTCGCAGCAAAAGATGTTATACTCAAATATCCTCTGGAAATATATTAAGAAAATACACAGATGCTCAGAATTTTTTTCTAACTACATCGTCCATACTAAGAGCTCAAAAACTTGTAGCTGTTGTTTTATTTGGAACAATGGTAAGTGTATACAGAAAAGGACATGAACTTGAGACTCTAAGCGATCAAAGGAAAACTTATTTATTTAGTCCCCAGATACCAGGTTGTACTTGTTTCTTGACACCGTTTTTGTCTTAAATGTTTTTAAAAAGCCATTTCTATTGTTCCCTTTGTGCTCTCAGTAACAACAGAATAATGGGTACTAAGAAATCAGGGCTCATGAAGTGTTTACACTTTCCCTGCAAAGAAAGTTGAAATAAACAAACTTCATAGGCATTATGCTTTGCTTTCTCAGACAGGAGATTGGAAAGACGTTTCAAAAACTAATTGAAACTGATATCTGTAAAGAAAGTAAATAATTTTAAAACTTCTTAGTTTCTTAATGAGTACTTTAAAGCAACAAACTGAGGCCAATAATATTTTCAATCATAACCCTTTCCCTTCCCCTGCTAAAAAAAACCACTGACATTTATTTGTAAAGGCCTAAACCACCTGAAAGTATTTGGATCATATTCTGATTCTGATAGTTCTCAATTCAGATTATCAGTTAATGTATGGAAATAGTATTCTTCCAAATCCACATAAACAAGAGATACGGGCAGAAAATAGGTGATGTTTGACATCTGCTCCAAATTGTCAGGTACCTGAAAAAAGGAAGATTTGGAGTAAGTTTAAAAGGTAAATTTTAATTATGCATCTCAACTAGAAGTCATAAAGGCTTTGAGTACTCTGTGATCACATTCTTATTTCAGAAAAGATTTTTGAGATATTTACTTTTATTTGATGTCAGTGGGTGCACTATTATTCTTATGGCTCATTATGTGTTTTAAATAGCACATTTCTGAAATAATAGAAGCGTTTCTTTCATGGAAACTTTTAATTCAAAATTTTCAACCAGAACTGTGCACAGGACTTTAGGAAGAACACACATAAATAGAATAATCTTTAAATTACTACAGTTCAAGATGTTTCAGACACACTGTAAGAAGTAGGTATCCACCAGGATAAATGTAAGAAACAGTGGGCACAGAATGTATTGGTGTTCCAGAAAGACAATTAAAGTTGGAGGATGGCAAAGCCATGGATATGTGCAGTAGCACTGCAAAGCATTTTATATTCAATGCAGATTTAAAACATGAAATATGGTCAGAGGAAATATTTCCTTTTAACCTTGAGGTCTGAAAAATGATAATTCAGCTTGATTACCATTTCTCTGCACACTGTGTTAGGCTAGAATCCAGATATTTTATATTAAATGAGGCCATATTTGCATAAAGTTGCCAGGTTTTTTTGTAGGTGTTTTTTTTTTCAGGAAAGCAGTTGGAAGAGCACATTCTTAGGAAATATTGCAGATACAAAAAGGAAGGAATGTATTTAACATTTTGAAAGTCCATTTGTCTTTATAATACGTGAAGTACTCTAAAAAATATTTTTTTTTTACTCCTGTTTTCTTATCTGGAATGTCTGAAAGCACAGAATTTTATTTTTGTTTTCCTCTTTTTTTTTTTTGTGACAAGGCTGAACAACAACAAAAAAAAAAAAGTCAGCATTAGATGGTACCTCTTTCCTGCTGTCCCACATTCATCTTTTCTTATCAATCACTGTTTCAAACAAATTGCAGTTTGATACTGAAGAGAGCTGGAAAAATCATGGTAAACAAACCACCAAAGAGAAAGACTTAAGTGCCACAGAATGAGCAGAACATCTGAACACAAAAGTGGTCTACAGGGAACTTAGGAAAATTAAAATGAGAGAACATTAAAAATACTGCAATTGAAAATATTAGTGGGTCCAGTAAATACAGTATTGTCTCCCAGACAGTAACGAGAAACAAAGAATTTAAAGTACTTTCTTTCTTTTTCCTTCTCTCTTCTCCATTTTTCCTTTCCTTCTTTTTACCTTCTCTGCCCTTCCTCTTCCTTCTCCTTTTCCTCTTTTCTCTAAGGAAAATACAAGAAAGGGCCAAGGGTATTTAAATTGATTTTATTTACAGAATAAAATATATTTATAAAACCTTTTTATACAGGTTATTAATACTTAAAATAAAAAAAGAAAATTATTAACAGTATTCTTTCAATTGACCTGAAATATATTTAGATATTTTCATTTTATGAATAAGATTTTAACTCAGTGTTCTGAAGTAGCAGGAAAAAAAATGTTCTGAAATCTCAAAAATACTTGAGAAAAATGGGTCCCTTTCTAAGTGTTGTTTAGATTCAGACTGAAGACTTATAATGACTTAGATTTTGGAATTTAACTTATATTTGTTACTTATTTCTTTACTACCTAAAGTTTAACATTCATTTACACAATTATGAATTGATATGTACTTGACAAGAGGTATTATAAAAAAATGCCTGATGTACTGAGGTTGTTAGATCATGGAAGATAGTAATAAACTAATTTTAAAGAGCAAATTTAAAAATTACAAGTGAAAGTGGAAATAAAAGTCCTGACTACTTATGGATATAGAAATCAACTTGAAGGATTTTTTTTGTTACTATAGAAAACCATGAAAATTTAGCTAGTAAGAATGAGCTATCTTTTCAAGTATACTTGTCTCTCTTGACTGAGCTTCAATTGTAATATTCTCAGGTCTGAAAGGATAACTGTATTCCTGTTTTTTCACCTGCTTTCTGCAGTCACATCTCTCTTTCCTGTAAATTTACCTAGTGTGCCATCTGGTTATTGTCAAAATGAATTCTTCTTTCACTTATTCAGTCCTCTGCAAAAAAATACTTACTTATACTTTACTAATTCAGAGTACAATGGGGTAATGAATGTGAGGGAGGTGGATGAAGAAGGCTAAAGGGATTACCCCAAACCACATTTTGAATACTCTTGCTTCTTTCTAGAGCAGAAGGTAGGGTCAGATTCCTGCGACAACAAACTGAATCTGTGGTATCTACAAATATCTCAAAATTTACCTCAAAGTTCCTTCCTTATCCTTTACAATCTGGTTTGTTCAATAATGACTTCCTCTTCTGATGCTGAGTCATTTGTGACTCCCAACAGCAGTAGGCAGTTTCATGTCCTTTCCCTACGTGACTGAGGATAATTCTTTGTTTTCAGGGATAAAACATTGTTTCCTCTTGCACATGATCACCTTTAAAGAGTTTTCTATATCTTTATCCTTTTGGAATGTAATATTTTTATTATAAGAATTTACAGACAAGATAAGAATAGATGAGGTTGCAGCCCTCTGGAAGGCACTATCTATACAAACAGTGGTCTAAGAGCAGGAAAGCAGGTTGTGGCTATAATCAAAATGGAGATAGCACTTTTAAAAATTACCTCTGGTCACTATGTACAGCTGACTGTCCTGCCCTTCCAATTTGTCTCATTGCAACTTATCTAAAAGAGTATTTAGTTGTACTTTTATTGCCTCTAAATCTTGCTGTTTCTTCTTTCAATTTAATCAATCAAATTTTATGCTGCTCTATATTGCCAAAAGTAAATACTAATTGTTGCCCATTTATATATCCTTCACTTTGTCCCTTCATTGCTGCTCTCTACCTATTTGCGAAAAATGTCTTACAAGAATCACCTTAGAAAACAGTATTTCACGTATTGCCACTAGATCCTGAAAGATAATGAACAGTGAAGAAATAAAGAGGAACCACTGTTTATCTGAGTTTTCTATTAAGAAGTCCAGAAAAAGACTTAAATCAATAGGCTGCACTGATAATGTAAACTGAAAATATTTATGCCTTCTAGGGAAGAATTATGATATTATAGTAACTAATAGAACTACTACCATGGAAAAACAGAGATTAATAAACCTCCTTGATTCAGTAACTGTCGTGGCTTAAACCCAGTCAGGTAACTCGTTCACTCACTCCCCCCCTTCTTTCCCTTCCCCTACTTCCGGAGGGATGGAGAGGAGGATCAAAAGAATGCAACTCCCACAGGTTGAGGTAAGAACAGTTTAGTAACTAAGGTATAACACAAATCACTACTGCTACCACCAATGATAATAATGATATAGGAAATAACAAGGGAAGAGAACACATCACCTCACCACCAGCCGACCGATAACTCGCCCCCCTCCCCCCCCCCCCCCAGCCCGACCAAGCACCGACCGATACCTCCTCCAACCCTGCAGTCTCCCAGCCCTTCCGGCTCACTCCCAGTTACATCCTGGGCATGACGTGCTGCGGTATGGAATACCTTTTCGGTCAGTTTGGGTCAGATGTCCTGTCTCTGCTTCCTCCTGGCTTCCCCTCCTCCCTGGCAGAGCATGAGGCTCACAAAGTCCTTGGCCAAACCAAAACATCATTGTTATCAGCTCTGTTCCCAGTCTGAAAGTCAAAACATAGCACTGCACCAGCTACCAAGAAGGAGAAAAATAACTGCTGCTGCTGAACCCAGGATAGTAACTCATAGATCTATTTGGCAGAGCAGTACTGATGGTTAAAGCCAAAAGGACTAAAGCCTCAATTTCTTAATATCTGATGTAAGAACTTCTAAAGTCACTCTGTTAATCCAGTGTGAAATGATCACTCCCCAAATACCATGTCCAGTAGAGGACCCACAGTAGGGCCTCACCTTAACGATTCCTTTTGTCCGTGGGAGAGCTAAGCCTATGCATAGAGCACATACCAGGTACTTCACAACAACCCGTATGACTGTCACATTAAAGGTAGTAAAAAATTAAACAATGCAGAGATCTATGTGCCTAAAGTCTCATTCTAGAACCTCATGTGAATACACACATCACTCCTTATGAGAAACCATTATGGGAAACTACTAATCAAAAATAGGCATCTGATTGAAATATTAATATTGTTGTCTGAGACAAGAAAATTAATTTTGGACTCCTAGGTTCAGACATCCTTTCTGAAAGAAAATACATCATGTACAGAACAAAGACTGCACAATTAGTACCTAGACAGACATGATTGAAGCTGCTAATGAGAATTCTCAAAATCAGGTTAATATCCTTTGAATTTACATTTCAGTGGCTCAGTTTTTTGCAGTAAAAATTCAGATTTAGTACAGTGAGTCCAAAAGAGAGAAATTAAGTCCCTATATATTTTCTAGTAAAATTAACATACACAACACCACACAGTCTATAGAACTGCTAGGGTTTAATGTTTATCACTTAATTTGACAGCAATTAATTTTAGACTCAACATATGAAACATATGAAGAAGTAAATACAGTATTTAAGAAATTATCTGTCTTAGGTAAGCTTAGGTTTTATACAATCTGAAGATATGTACTTGGCACACACAACCTGATTTTACAGCAATTTAGCACTGCATATGAGTACAGGTTTGGGTTGTAAATTTGTGGAAAATTTGTGAAAGATTTGTTTTACAGATAATGGTAGGAGCACAAACATTCCATTACAGTCTGCAAAATCATGCTATTTACAGAAACACTGCCGGGCAGAACACCCCAAATCCTACAATTTTCCCTTTATTTATTCATTTAAACATAAGAATTAGAAAAGGTTAACAGAAAGTGCTAAAATGAAACGCATAAAATCTATCATTTTGGTTTAACCCTGCAAAAGCAGCCCCTGAAGAGCAACCCAGGTTTTAACACAGCTGGACACAGTTGAAGTCACTGATAACTGATAACAAGCTGCCAGATTAAATCAGACGCAGTCTCTTAAAACGTGACGCTGATTTGGGTCAGTCCAGTCTGGCTGACAAAGACACAGCTCTGCTTTACCATTAGCCACAACTGCAGTATAACCCACAGATCACAGATGACTTAAAACAGCCTTTCTCTTAAGCACAGCTGTAGCAAATCTCACTGAGGTCCACTCCTGGAGCTCTCATCCTCTGCCTGCCAATATACAATAGCTTCAGGGATGGGAGCAGATGAGTGGCATTCCAGGTTTTAACAGACAGATACCCAGGGATAGTTTCAAAATCATCTGGAAGGACAGTGTCTAAACCAGGTGAAAATCAGTCCAGTTCCATGTAGCTCGGCAGAATCTCTTCTAACCTCATTAGGCTCTTCTGAAGGTCTGACCCCAGAACCTTCTCTTGAGATCATCTGTGAACAAATGTATGAGACCATCAGAATGATTTCTCACTTCTCTAACAATTAGTTTAATGGGCTTAACTTTGAAAAAGCTACTGCCATACACCTGTATTCTTGAAGCTAACAGGACACAAAAGCTAATGGAAGAGCATTTGAAGTGTAAAACTAGATGAAGAACAGATGCTTCTTATGTTATTTTTACAGGCTTTGTATTGTTTCTACATGTTTTCAATCATGATCATGAACAGCAATAGAGCTGCCAGAAAGATATGAACAAACTGTGTTAACACATTTTGACAGATACTTGGGTTAGAATGTACTTATGCCACTTTTTCCTTTGTTTTCCTTTTGCTCTATAGAAGGATTGAGCTTACTGGAGGGATTGCTTGCAGACATAGCAAGTGTTAAGTGTAATATAGAGAACAAACACAGATATTAATTTTGAATTTGAAAATATGAACACCTGGACTTTTATGCCCCTTCAGTCAGGGAATACATATGTATCATGTGGCATTTAGGTCTAGCTAAAATTGTGCCCGCTGAGCATAATGAGGGAGAAGAAATGCTCAGTTCTCTCTTAGAGACAAAGAATTATTTGCAGAATCATTTAGGTGGAGTCTGTTTCTGAACTCCTTCCTCCTCAATATGAAAAGATGCATGTGTATCAAGAGACTCACTGACTTAAAATAGGACTATACAGAGGGAGAGAATTATGCTGTAATTACAGTACATTCATGACATACTAAAATAATAGAATTATCTTTATGGACTACAGAAGGCTTTGGATAAGACCTTAACTGTTTAATTATTATTGTTGGATTTAAGGAACACTTCAGCATTTTGGTTCAAGAATGAGCTTTTGGAATTGGAATATTAACAAAAAAAAGAATTCAAATTTTTAGGGAAGTTACTTTCTGTGAAGTGTTTGACAAAACTAGAGGAATCCTCAGATTTCTGTGATTTCCCAGACGTAATCACCACCAGTTTATCAATTCGTCATTAACTTAAAGCAATAGTAAAGTAGGTGATGGGTGAAAATGGCATGTTTTATTTTCAACCCTCAAAAGCAAAGACGGCATTTTTAATACCACCAGCTGCCTACTATTGAATATATCACCACATCTTTCAAATGACACACTATATGCTGTTTAAAGAGTTTAAGTTTAAAGAGTTTTAAGAGATCAAACCTCAGTTTAGGATCGGCATTACACTATACGCAGGACCGAAAAATCAAAGTCAAGTAACACATTTTGGAAGATCATCCTCCAAAATCCTTAAATAGTTACTCTCACTGAAACTCTGATATCACCTCAACTGAAATTAATACTATATGAAAGCAAGCAAGAAAAATTCCTCACTGCAGATACCTGCTCTAGTCTTCAACCTGTAAGCTATTACGTAGAATGAATTATGTATAGATCCATTTTCAACCCTTTTTGTGATTTGTGGGTTCCAAAGAAATTTTTTAATGTATGAGAGTTAGGTTTAGAAAGTTCATCTTACTCAGACTGCTGTGTAGCACACATTAAATTATTTCTCTTGGTCAACTTTGCAAGTCATTGAAGAGTGGTGGTAACTCCCTGGAGTTTGTGGATCACAGGCTGAGAGCCACTGACCCGTAGGAGAGCTGACAATGACTGGTGAGGTTTTCAGGCTTGCTTCTTGTCATATTTCCTACTCAAGTAGCTTGACATTGAGTGGTTGCATTTGTCCTGATAGCTATGCACTGGGCACTGCTGCCCAATTGCCTCTGACCTCTCTGCTGTACCATTGTGAGCCAGACTTTCTTTAAAGTGCTAGGAAAATGGGTGTCATGCTTTAACCCATGAGTCAGCTAAATGCCACCTGCTACTTGCTCACTGTCCCCAGTGAAATAGGGGAGAGAACTGGGAAAAAGGTAAAACCTGTGGGTTGAGATAACAACAGTTTCACAGGACAGAAAAGGAAGGGAAAACAGTAATGCTAAAAGAATACAGAAAAGAAGTGATGCACAATGTGGTTGCTCTTGACCACCTCTTGACAGATTCCCAGTCACTCCCTTAGCAGTGGGATGTCACACCCTGACCAACACCACCCCCCCACGCCCCACCCGCAGTTTTGTTGTTCAGCATGACCTCAAATGGTATGGAGTATCCCTCTGGTCAGTTGGGGTTGGCTGTCCTGGATGTGTCCCCTCCCAGCTTCTTGTGCACCCCAACCTCCTTGCTGGCAGGGCAGTATGAGAAACTGAAAAGTCCTTGATCAGGGTAAGCCCTGCTCAGCAACAACTAAAACATCAATGTGTTATCAACATTATCCTCAGACTGAAGTCAAAACACAGCACTGCACCAGCCACTAGGAAGAAAACTAACTCTATCCCAGCTGAAACCAGGATAACAGGCTAGGTTTTAAATTAGGTAAGTTTTTTCTATGAAACTGCACGTTAAATATTGTCTCAGTATATAAGGGAAGAGGCAGAGCTGGTAAATCACTGCTAGACATTACAGGGGTAAAAAAAAAAAAAAAAAAAGGCAAAAAAGACCAAAAAAGAAAGACTGCCAACCTCCAAACTTTTGCCTTCTGGAGAGAACTGTGGAATTTTTGATTTTCTAGACCAAAGATCAGCCCTCAAAATCCCAGCCTTGTCATATTATTGAATGGAATTATTAAAAATTACAGGAAATATTCTTAAAATAATGGTATACATTATCATGGACAAAATCAATTCATCATAACTTAAAGCAATAATAAAACACATGACTGGTGAACATGGCAACAGCCTGCATTTTGATAATAGGTCAAATCAATCTATTTTTTCCTCATTGAAAAATATTAGAAAATCCAATTCATTAAAATAACTTTCATTAGAGTTCACTCAAAGGTCACTAAGATCCCTGGTTAGTAATGTAGACAGGACTCCACTTAGTTCCAGTGAGAACAGAACTACATTTCTTTATTATCTATTATAGCAAGAGAGGGTGTGCTGTCAGATCTGATAATATCAGCAAAGCTGTAGGAAAATTCTAGAAAAGAAACCATTAATCTAATTACCTTTGAATTATTTCTATTCATTTCAGCAGAACCTGAATCAGATAATTTGTGAAGAAAATTATACTGATTAAGGCAGTAGTCTGCTCCTCCTCCTGCACGGTATTTCACCAAACAGCAGATTATAGTGCAAGACAGGAACTGGAAAGAGCAACAGTTTTCAGGGCAGACCAGAGAAGAGCCCATGCATCACAAACTCACATCATTGGACTCAGCAATATATCTATGTGAACACAGACTACAGCAAAAAGCCCCAGCTAATGCTACCATCTCACACAGCTACATCCTACAATGTTGCTTCTTTTAAAGCTTGCTGAGAAAACTATGAGACAAAAGAAAAAACAATTGCATGAAAAAATGTACAGCTCAATACAGTCCTTATAATGGATTCCAAAAAAAAAAACAAACGCAGAAAAGCATTTAGAAATTAAATTCCTGAGCTGAGTATAAGGACATAAGTTTGAATTTCTTGTTGCCATTTTTTTTTTTTACTGTGACCAATGGATAGAGACAAACAATGATTTGCAGCCCTACAATAGTCATCTATGTTTTCATGAACTACGATGCTTAAAGACTATAGACACAGACACAATGGATGACTGCAAAACACCATTAATGCTTTCTTCAAAGCTATTTCCTTGAAGAAGGAGGACAGTTGCAACTATAACATACTAACACCCTATCCATACTGTGACAAATGAATTTACAACATACTACCGAAGAGTCTCCTGCAATGTACTCTGAATTTCTTTTATGCCAATATTGCGTTCAGGGAAATTCAGCTTTATTTAAGTGCTAAAGTTTTGAAACCCAGGGTTGAGTACAAGTATTACCAGTTCCCTTCCTGCTAGAAGAGATACTAATCCTCCCCCCATCCCTTGCCACGAGCATCGTATGGCAGTTCAAATAGTTTGAAATCCAAAATACTTCACTTCTTGAAAGTATAAGGTGAATATCAGTCAGAATCAATTTAGAAAATGTGAGGTTACTACAGCAAGCTTTGAATTATAGGCACTGTGTTTTTCCTGCTCAGGATGTTACTGTGCCATATAATAATGTAATATAATATTACCATGAGGTAATACGTAATATAAAAGCTAGCAAACACAATGTTACTATGAAAATAATATCTGATCTTTTCTACTGAGGAATAAATACTGAAGTGGAAATAAGGACAAATAGTACTAGACAGCATAGTTCTGGCTCCTACTACATCTGATCTGTCAGACCTGATTTGCCTATGTCTCTGTAACCCACCAGAACCATTTAGGGTGCTCAAAGTTATAATGTCTATAGCCAAATATTCAAACATCTCAATGAATAGTTCAGCCTGTTCTTCTTGCTTTTTGTTCTCTTCCCACTGTAATTCCCTCCCTTCCTTGACCCCCATCTCAAACCCTAAAAGCTGATGCCATTAGCATCAAACTGGGCAGTGCGACTCCCTCTACACTTGGGCAGCATGATTATGTTATCTTTTTCTTCACTGGGGTAGTAATCCTTTAAATGTATCAAACGACCACCAAAGAAGTGAAGTTAAGACTGACAGGAAGGTGCAGAAACACTGTTCATAGTCTAAGGTTCATACAGGTTATGAAGAACAAAATCTCATTTAGTTTTGCTCAGCAATCAGTAGCAAAAAAAAAAAAAAAAAGTTATTGGTCTCTTAATGCTACACTAGAGTCAAGATCAAACACACGGCTCAGGGAAACTGCTATGCTTTAATCCGACATTAATGCTGAACAGCCAGAACATAAACAGATCAATAAGTAACACAATGGGCAGAAAAGTGTTTCTGTTATAAACACCTACATTCTTAAAAGCATCCTTCATTACCAATATCAAGGCAAAGTGTGTGTGCTGCCACAAAGTGGACCAAATCTGTGTCTGAAAATGTGATGCAGGTAGAGCCACTGAGTCACATTTCTTCAGGAGTGCACATGGAATGTTATTAAAATATAGGAAATAAAACTACCCACAAAGATTGCCTATCTCAATTCCTCTCTACAAAAAAACTTAACTCCCTCTGTCTTTCAGGAGTAATATACCTATGCCTTTATTCTCCCTGAATCTAAAAGGAGACAGATTTAAAATCTGACAAAAGAATCCATATGATTTTTATAGGCTGAGCAGACATCTTAATGTGAATACTTCAAAACCAGATCTTTTCAATAAAGAATGCCATCTACTTCTTTTCTAGAGAGGTTTTGTTCTTTCAAAGATGTACTGTAATTTTCAACCGTCAGAAGCTGTTGCAGGTGCTGAGGAGCAGACAGTTTGCACATTTTGCAATGGCAGCAATAACATATACAATATCTTCCTCTTGGCACATGAGCAGCATTTCTTTAGGGGTTTCTGACAGCTGATGTTGAACCTTATTAGTCTGCCATGTATGGAGTCACAGAGAAAAAAGAAAAAAAAAAAAATCAAAGCATTAGGGTAATCATGATTCTCTGTGCTTACAAATGTGATTACTAGGGAGCCAGATGACTGACATATTTCCTCCTAAGACCTCCTCCAAGAAACATTTAGATTAATTTCCGCAGAAATCTATACTAACACTCTGTTATAAAAATAAAAAATGGCATATTTTGGATCCTTCCTCCCTTCTCCATCAGCAATCCTGTATCTTTTAATGACCACCGTATTTGTTTGTTATATCTGAAACTGACTTCAGGATTTTGGAGAATGAAGTCAGTAAGATTATTGGGATCATCAAAATTTAACTAAAATAATTTCTGCAATGCCCCTCCTTTATAACCCTTTGAGCCACCCACTCTTTCACCTGACTGTTATTTTCCTCATGTTCTTCAGTCCTGCTTTCTTACTCTTTCTTCACTTGATCAAAAACAAACAAGCCCTCCCTGTATCAATAGCAGAGCTATCCTATTTTCCTTAAAGCTCACAGAATTTAGGATGACATAAGTATATGCAGCTGCAGGATCTGTATGATAGCTTGTCAGTCACTGGATTGGACAGAACACAAATCCTCGAGAGGCATTTGAGCAACACTGACATCACCCAACAGTTACAGAACATGGCAGAAGAGGAAGCATTCTCTGCCTAAAACAAGGGCGAGAAGCCCCCAGATTGCAAAATATAAATAAAATGGGTAAAAGTGTCATGGTGATCTTCAGATATATCAGAATTACTTGTCAGTTCTTCACAGGCAGTTTGCAACAGGAAAACTGAAAGAATGGGAAACAGGATGCAAAACAAAATGCAGGAGAATAATAAACAAAATGATAAAACATCACAAAATATTTCTAAGCCATTTTCTTCTAAATTTGTTTGCTTTTTCAATTTCTTTCCAATTCAGTGGTAAATCTCAAATCTGTCCATCAAGCCAGGTACTTTATTAGTATTTTTAAGTCAGCTTATCCTTCAAATGTATTCATATTATAGCTTATAGTGTTCTAGGAATTTATCTTGTACATTTGCAGCACTTTTAGTAGTAACCTTAACAGTTCATACATCACCTTTTACTTCCACGCTGCTGTATGATCTCCCAGTTTAATCATGAAGCTGTTATAAAGGTATACTTGATTCAGTCACAAGGCAGCATAACTTTTTCTTCATAAGCTATACAAATCATAACTTACTTATTCAGCTAGATATGTTCAATCCAAAGAAATAAAATGAAAAAGAATACAGCACTGTGAATACAAGTATGTATAAAGCAGTCCTATAAGTATTACGACTAGTATAACAAATGATGGTGGCAAAAGCTATTTTTAACAGTAGGTAACAATACTGATGAGATTAAATTGAATTAACCTGGAAAACATTGTTGGTATCTAAGCAGCTGTCAATACAAGGCCCACCAATGTTGCTAAGTGAATTCAGGTTAGCTAGATCTAGCCAGCTGCTGGAAGGCCTTATCAGTGTGAAATCCTAGTTACTGAGCTCAAAAACCTTTTCCTAGAAATCCCATAAAAATGCTCTGAGTCTCTTTGAAAATTATGTGAGCAATCAGTGTGGAGAGACTCTCTATTTCTTGAAAGAGATAGAGAACTCTGATTAAAATTTCTTATGAAGTAAAAAAAAAAAAAAAGTGAAATCTGCTAATAATGGAGCATCTTTCAAAATACTTTTTTCTTCAAAGACTGGCTTCTTTTCCCTTTCGCTCCAGTTTTATTTAATTATTATACCACATAAAATAAAAAGCTTTGAAATGGAAAAAAACTTCTGAACAGTTGAAATAGGATGTGCTGGAATATGTTTCTTGGATTTTCTACCCCTAGGAAATTTCCACCATATTTTACAAAGTAGTTCCATTTTGACCTACCTATATATTCCACAATGTGATTACACTTACTTTTTTTATGCCATCTTTAAGTAATTAAGAGCAATTCTATTTCATTGTGTATTTTACCATTTCAAGAAACCGTTGCATTCTACAAATGTCACACTCACCGGTTTATCTATTACAAAAATAGCTTAAAGAAGTGTCTTCATTTTCCAAACACAAAATGCAGGCAGGGAGAAACAGGCACATAGTAAAATGGTTCAGAATTTAAGGAAAGAAGGCTGGAGGACAGTTCATGGTGCCGAGTCCGGGTTTTCAGAGATTTCTAAAAGTTCCTTAAGACTCTTTGGCTAATCTTCCCAGATGTTGACTCCTAGTTTGACATGTATGAATCTGACTTTTTTTTCTATGTACATGGGAATGTACATCAATTGTACCTCTAATTTTTAGCACAGGGTTATCTGCCAGTGGATATCTACAGCAGAAACTGAAACTGAAGTTTGCTTCAGGGAGTTGAATTGTGAGGAATAGTAAAAGGGAAAAGATCTGCAGAAGCTTGACAGAATGGATACATGAATATACAGATGATGTTAAAAAGCATACCACTGACTTGAAATTTTATGTTACATTTGCTGTCCTTTTTCATTACAATGGGATGGAGAAGCAGCTGGTCCATTTTTAAAAATACAGCAAATAAGTAAACAATAAGTCCAAGAGAGGTATTTGTTGGGGAAACTTTTATTACATGTCTAGGCCTACTGTTGTTCCTCTCCTAAAATAAGAAAAAAAAAAAAAAAAACAACAGAAAAGCAAAAAAAAAATTTAATGATATCGAGGTCTCTTCCTCACACACATATTTAAGGAGGAGTAGGAAGTCATCATGCAGGCTGTATGCTTCTAAGGACAAGGAAGCCCACTTTGTTTTCTATAGCTGTGCACCTCTGAGAACCTGTATCCATTTCCGGAAGTGATAGATGACACCATGCCCATACCTCTGCCATTGTCTTGATGTTGCCTGCAAATATTATGCTATTTAACTGTCCTAACTTTGGGCTCTGTGTCAAGTGCTTGTGTGTGGAGCTTGTGTTTCAAAAGAATCCTGTGCCTCATCTGATCAAACACTGTCTGGGCCCAAGAAAAACTAGTAGCTTCTCTTGAATGTATGTTAATTGTAGACATAACTGTAGTGAATATATTTTTCCACACTGTTGGAAGTACCTCTGCTCCTGGAATTTCCACTTCACTATGTTTATCAGCCAAAAAAAAAAATATCAGTCTATGCCACTGCATGTGTTGTTTCATTGTAGTTTTCTAACGTACCACTTGAAGGGAATGAATAGTTGAAAACCACAATTATTACACTGGAAACATCTTTTTAAAATGTTACTATGAAACATAACCTTAGTTTATTTCAACAATATTTTTTGGTTTAAAAAGTACTTTATTATCAGTTACTTTTGCAGTTTTCAAAATCAGTTACCATGTTTTTCTTGAGATGCTCTTACCACCACAGAAACAAAAACCTGTGGTCTTGTTAACTGTTTATCAAGGCTTAGCAAGGCCCTGCTCTTGAAAACATAGAAAAGTGTCCCATGTCCCGTCCCTAAATAAGCTAACTGTGCAGACTGAAGGAAACTGGGTTAGATTGCATAGGTTTAATTTGCTTAAAATTACACAGTGTAGGTGCTCCTTTGGAAATTTTTCATGGAACATCTGTGATGCTGTTTATCTAAGTTTCCAAAAGATAGCTGAGGAAACTATACATAATGATAAGTGCTGACTGCAGGATATTTGGTTTTATTTATTTTAGTTCAAACAAAAGAAAAGAAACTAGACCCTGCATTCTCAAAGGTACTTAAAGCTTTAACACTCATACTGCCTAATCCTTCTGTCACCAGTATATGAAAATGTACCTTGCCTTGATTACTATTCTATTAATACATGAGAAAGTACCCATATCACTCACACACTTAACTTTCTCAGCAAGTTCCTGAGATATGCCTCATTAACTGGATTATTTGCTTGATCTGAACACTGTCATACCATTCAGTTGACAGCTATGGTGCCTCGTGCTAGACTGTGCAGTGAATAGTCTTTATTGGTGCCTTCATGTAATGCCTTTCTGAACCCTCTCCTCTGATGTACGGGAGGTTGACCAAGGTCAAAGAGTTTGTGATTAACTGTGAATGTAAATGTTGGTGTCTTGCCCAAGTTATCATAAAATTAATTTAACTAAACTTTGATCTGCTTTGAGAGAAAGGAAACATAAAAAAGGATCTTGAATAATTATTTTTTTTCTTCATGGAGTAAAAAAGGTATTTTCCTCTATCCTGACATTTTTTCCTTATAACTTCTGAAGGCATTTAGTGCTGCTTAGAGGTAGCATTCTAACAGCCCTGAGACCAAAACTCTCAACTAGTTACAGATCAGAAACAGCATGGTCAACAGCAGCACATGTTTTTTGTCATACAGAGCAACTCTTCCAAATGGAGTAATATCTCCCATTCCCTAAGGCTGTCTGCTCTTTTTTTGATTTTACCAAGAACTCAGTCAAGGTACAATGAGTTTTTATAACTTGCTCATACAGCAAGTGGATCAAGACCCACAGCAACAGCCTTTTCTTTCTTTTGTAGCCTCCGAGTCTCTTTTAAACTTCAATTGCTTAATGAGATATAGACTTCTCTATACCCAGAGCTGTATCTTTAATGGAAGTCTGATTCCAGAAGAGGGTTAGAAATCAATTTTGTTCCTTTTCTCCAAAATACCCTCATTATGCAGACACACTCCACCATCCCCCACCCTTCTGCCCCAATATTTAGATATTTGACATTTAGATCTGGATGCAGTTCTATATGATGATATTTTCAGAGAATTAATGATTCGGATGCATTCTTACCCAGTTGATTCTGGCAGGCTGGAAAATTGTCTAGCCTTTTCTCAAAGTTAATTGAGAAAACTGGTATCCAAGCATAGTAGTTCCAGCTTCAATTGACGCAGTATACAGAAATCAGTCTCACTAATTCTGAGTCTACTTACTTATAGCTGTTTGTCATTCTACATATTAAACATAACCCCCCTTACTGCTCTTATCCATAATTCTCTTTATTTTTACTTTCATAAAAATAAAAAAAAAAAAACAAAAAACCAACCCTTGACTAAGTGCACTAAGACTGATAACAAAATGATTTCCTGACTTAAACTCTTTGATATTTGCAGAGGTCATACAGTGTAAACCACTTGAGACTCTGGCGATAAGTCAAAGATAGCAAACTTATTGTTACATTGCGTAAGCATCACTGACAGCCTAACGATACTTCTGCTTCTTCTATCATGCACTAGGTGCTATTGGACCAAATGAAGCACCTGCGTATCTTTTTAAGACATTTTTTATTCCATATTTCAAAACAATAGTTGAAAACCTCTATCTGAATAAAGTCTTTTCTATAGTGAAGTGAAGCCACATGTGCTCTAACATATATAATGCAGTTAATGAACAGCTTGAAAACAAGTCTCACTGCATAATGTAAACTATAAATTTTATATGGAAAAGTTGTGACGGCATCTTACAAACCTGAATATATATGATTTTGTATATATTCTAAATAAAAATTAACTCAGTGTTCCAAGGTAACAGAAATTATTTGAAACTGGGACCAACAGAGCTTCTGGCTACATGGAGCTGAACAATAAAAGTCTCAATGGTTTTGACTAGGTCAAATTGGCTTAATGTCATTAATTATTCTGCTTCAAGGTGAGACTGAACAGATAAGTAAGACATGAACTATGTGAAATACATATGCATGGAGACAGATGGTCAGCCACCAATTTGACTTTGATCCTAGCAAAGTGTTGTTGACAGCGTAAAAGGATTTGTTCTTTATTAATAACCAGCTGGATATAGAGAAAGTTTCTCATTTCTACTGCACATTATATAGGTTAACCAACCTTGTAATGGCTATAGACACTTTTCTCCGCCAGAAAGAAAATTATCTTGGCCAGAGATCACAACTACAGAGATCAGAAATTAATTGAATTTGACTTGCTTGCAGTATCTCAGGTAATGTTGCCAATGGCAGAAGCATAAAGAGGTTGATAAGCAAGCCCACTGGATATTATTATTAATAGACTATACATAAAAATCCTTATACTGAGCAATTTCTTGTACTGAAAAAAACTGAATCCAGCAGAGACAAAAATGTGTGTTTCAGTGTATACACACAGAAAAAAAAAAAACAGCAAAACTGCTCCAATTACAGTATTTCAGGTAAGATATGTCCGTATTGCTGAGGCATAAAAAAATAACAGTATATGTAGGATGATTTTAACAGATGGTTCTAGAGAAAATGCATGGAAAATAAACTTTTCAGAGTAAAGTTTTCCATTGGCTGTGAAAGTTATACAACATCTTTAAGAAACAACCTTTACAAGGAAATTTTTATAATCATTATATGGAAAGCCCACAGTGTGTCAAGGCTACGGGATACCTGGTATCTCAACTATAACATTCGGTTATGACACATTATGCATCAGACAGTTGGTAAATGTGAGAAAAAAGAAAAAAGACTATCATAAATTTTGCCTGTTTTCACATCAGTTGGTTTAGATAAATTATTTGGTGGTTTATATAAATTATTTGGTGGTTTAGCTTAGTAAAGCCACTGTGAAGATTTACTTTGTTCACAGGTCAGGATCTAACGGTAGTCTCCATCTCACTTTAAATCAGATGTGATCTTTATTAATTTTAAAAAACATACAGGTGTTATACTTTATAACCCAGAGTGACTGTTCTTTAAGAAAGAAAAAAATGTTTTGAAAGCCCACACAACGTAATTGAATAGTTCAGTGTGACCATTTTATATGTAAAATATTTTCTAAAACACATACTAACCTTACAATGGCAAGTCATTTCTTTTTCTATGAATAAATAAAAGCTAGCCTGAATACTTATAACAACATTGGCTTGTTGTTATATATGTGCCAGGTTAGATGGGGCTTTAAGCAGCCTGGTCTAGTGGAAGCTGTCTTGGCCATGGCAGCAGGTTGGAACTTGTAGATCTTTAAGGTCTCTTCCAAACGGAACCATTCTATGATTCTATGGTAATAAAAGAAATCCTTTGCTTCTGCTTGTACAAACCATTAAATATCAGAGAGAAACCTAATAGCGATCTGAATGTTTCTTTCCACTCCTAAGTTTCTTAAGATTGAAGCACAACCCCTCTAGCTACTTCTTCTGTCATTGTAGTTCTGACTTTCACACAGTAATTGCACCTGTGAGCTAAAATTCATTGCAGGGTGAGCGTGGCCTTGCATGCATATTCATTATCTAACTCTGTGGTGCTTTCTTGTAAATACTTGCAGTGCTGAAGAGATAACCATGAAGCATAGGTTAGCAATGTTCTGTAAAGCATGATGTCTGCATCATTAGTTTGCACCCTGTCAAGGCTATCCAGGCATGTTCAGGATCATCTGCAAAGGAGACTAAGTCAGTCGAGTGTGGTATAACCAATTAAAATTTTGAATAAATAATTTCCATGTAATGTCCAATAAAAACCAAATTTTCTTAGACTTATCTTTTTGCTAAATATGAATTAAACATATCCCTAAAAATAAATACTGACAGAGTGTCAACCCAAGTGGAACCAACCTGAATTTCAACCCAAAAGCTGAAGCAAAACCAAGCAGAGACTGTGAAGCAGAGGATGATTGGTTATTACAGAGTTACATTATATTTATACACACAGAGGGTGTTTCAGTCTCAAGGCTCTATATATAAATTCCTGAGTAATCACCATGAAGGGTAACAGTGTGAAGCAACTAACATTTTAGTAAATATAAGAATGTAACTGAACTGTAGCCCTCAGATGCTATGTTGTTAGGATTCTAGAAGACACTGCAGTGGAGCACTACTCTCCTTAGTCACTGTCATCTGCATACACAACATGGAATTTTTATTCCAGAATCACATTATACTAGAAATATATTGAGGATTAGTTCCTGTGATATTTTCATCCTAAATAGTTATGTCAAGGCATTAGGTGAATAAACCATTTCATCTCAAGGGACCTACCTGAATGAAACTGCTCTCTGTTCTTCTGAAAATAACTTCTCATTACTGGAAAAACCTTCAGAAGTCAACACTTCCTACTGTAACAAAAACTATTAAAAGTAAATTTAAGAGGGTTGGTTTCTTTTGTGTGTGTGTGTGTGTTTTCTGTTTTCTAGTTGAAGGAAGCTTCATAAATACTGGATTTCTTACATCTTGTTTACAGTTTTCCAGGAAAGAAAGAGTTTTTATTCCATATGCCCAAAATGCTATATGCCACTGAACTTAACAATACACTAGCTTTCCTTTATGTGAGCTAGATAGTTGGCTATAATGAATTCCTGTATGCCTGTATGAATATTTTAATAATCTGAATACTATGGCAGGGCTACTTTCAAGAACTGTCTTAGGCTTTCTTTTTATACTTCGCTACAATTTTTATCATAAAATGTGCATAACAAGGTACATTCCATTTTTGTCTAAATATGTACATGAAAAATACATTTCTCATCTTTATAACTTGTAGTTCACTTATTAAATAGCTTTCATTTCACTATCATTGGTGCTTTTAGCTGTGCTTGCATGCAGACAGTACTGATCAACGGTTATAACTATAGCTTCCTGTTTTCCCACAATGACCTCTTTATTTTTGCTGTCTTCATTTTCAGAAGCTGTGAGCATTGAAGGGTTGCTGATATTTCTCAAGTGTAGGCACTGAGACTGCTTTCCTTTTTCATAGACTTACCACTGCTGAATCTCTCTTCCCTGCTGAAAAGAGACCTATATATATCCTGTGTTTTAACTTAACTAAAATTCCCACTTGGTCTGGCCTGTGATCTTTTGCAGTAAAATGTTCCTGAGACAAAAGTATTGCATCTAAGTTATCTATCTGCATCTCTAAGAAGGAGATATTTTTTTTTTTTTTTAATCTTATGCATATACTTCTAAAATAACTGCATAGAGTTCTTTAAAATGTAGACTGACACTTCTTCCTGCTGTTTCTCCCAGATTTGAAAATGTTTTTGTTTATTCAAAGAAATCTTTATTTCTAATTTTCTCATGGTTTCTCAAAACAGAAGAAAAACATATTTCTTAAAATTTAACTATTTCCAAGCTATTAAGAAATTCTTTAAGAGAACACCTTTTGTGAATGATATAGCTTCTATATAATACTACTATATCATCACACTCATGCATTTGTATTTCCTGCCTAAAGCAAATGCTGGTTTTATACTTTGTATGCCACCTTATATATGCCAGACATTCAGGATAGGTGGTAAGGGACAGTTCCTTTCCAGCTATGAAATAGTGCATAACATGGTAACTGCAGCTCCATCCTGGGTGATTGTTACACCGCCTAAGACAGATAGTGCTCTAAGAACATATTACAACATGAGATAAAATTTGTGGACAGCTCTGCCAAGACATCTGATTATTGAGGGGAGTGCATCACTTCAAATTCTGGATAGAAATGGATTACTCAGCTATCTGCTTTTTAAAGTATGGATCTCTGTTTGTCATTTTGGCAGTTCTTCGTGTCTTATTTAGAAAAGAAGTTTCTCATGGTCTACCATTTAACTCTAAAGAACTTAATTCTCCTATACTCCTTGTATACATATATGTACAAACAGATGCGCATACATGTGAATGGAGTTTGGGTGCCTAGATTAGGACAATAGCTACCACTAACTGAGATGTTGCTTATGTGGTTTTTGTGCATCTTTGCAAATTGGCTGAAAATGTATGAGAGTAGTACGTTCTATCAATTTGCATAGAGAGTCTAGGATGTATTTTCTGTATTTTTTTGTAGAAGCTTCGTGGTGCCCCAAATTATGCCTAATTCCAAGATGTAACAATTCTGAATAGCTACACTGTCCTATGCTGCTGTCAACCCAAAACTATTCCCTTCTCTAAGATGCCAAGTGCAGAACAAATGTGCATTCCCTTCTCAGTTTGTGCAAACTAGTTATTCTGCACTTTTAGTAAAGGTCTTTTTCATTTTCTAGAGCGCAAGATTTTCATTTAGGGTAATTCTCTGGTTTATTTAACTCTTACTACTAATTTACTTGTACATCAGGCATTTTATCCTGGAAAAATAAACGTATAAAATTGAAGCTAGAACAAGTGAGACTGTTGGACCAGAGATTATAAGAGTCTAGGGATATCTAACCGGCCCATTCATCACTGTCACACATGTTTTCAGAAAATACTCTAAACCTCCCAGGCTCAATGTAGTCTCCTAGGAACTCTTCATTGTTTTCTGCCAAAGTATCAGCAAGATAATCAACTCATATTATTTTCAATTAGGCTGAAACCAAGGGTGCTGAAGAAATGAGGCCTGCAAGGAAAGCTTAGTAGTTCCATGTTATCTATGGAATGGATTTTAAATTAAAAAGTATCACAACACATTTTTATATTTAGTCTTTGAACATATTTAAAATAATAATGCCCTCAGAAAGATGCAGAAAATCTAAGAATACATTGTCTCTTTTCTGCTTTCTACTGAGTTAAAGCTTTCTATTCCAATCTCATGGGAGCAGATTTTTAATTAAAGTACTTACTTTTTTCAAGTTATTTAATTACCATTTCCTTTGGCAAAAGACAGACATCATGAAAATCTGTGCTTTTCAAAAGATTCAAATTGGTGCAGTGTAGAAATATTTGCCATGCAAGGTAAAAAGTATCATTCTAAGATTTACTTATTTGAGCAGTTTTCTCTGGATTATGCTTGTACATTTCTTTGGTGCATTAAGTATCACAAGAAAGGTTTATTATACCAGGTGAAACCCTTCTGTTGATAATGTGTGGTGTTTTCTATTTATAAATGGGGAACAAAGCCTTCTGAATGCTGAAGACCATCAAAGGACTGTCAATAAATAACTAAAAAATGGAGTTGAGATGCTCCAGTTTCCAGGCCAGTATTTCAACTATAACATATTAATAGGTTCATGCTGATGTGTCACCCATCTCTTTTTAAATAACAGTAGCATATGTATGTAGAAATGTTAAGTGCTTTTGCCATAGGAACTGAAAAGTACTCTAAAATATCAGGGCTTTCAGCTTTTGAAAGCACCATGTGCATCATTTGCAGATGAGACCCTTCATTTTCTGAGGTGCACTGGGCATATATGACCAAAACTGTAGTGCTCCTTTTTAGAGGCTCAAGGTGGGCTGGCTCTTATTTTCTCAATGACCTATATCTTTTGCCATAAGCAATGAAACCTTAGTGAGACTATTCCTGGTTTTTTCTGAGTATTTCATACAATGATTCAGACCAAGTTCCTAAGTTTCAGAGCCTTGCCATTATTGCTAAAGCGTTTGCGTTTAGCAGGGTTTTAGGTTGACTGGTGCTGAGAAAGTTGGGGGCAATAAACAGAAAGACACTTTCATGGGTTAAGCACAGCCAGCAACTAAGTACCATAAAGCTATTCACTTCCCGCTACTCCCGTGGTGGGAAGGGAAAGAGAATTGTAAAAAAAAAGGTAAAACCATTGGTAGGGTATTAGAACAGTTTAATTATTGAAATAAAATATAACAACAACAATAATACTAATAGCAATAAAAAGGGAGACCACAAAAAGAGAGTGCAATAAAAGCCAAGAAAAAACAAGTAACGCTCACAAATTGCTGACTGACGTGCAGCTGACCCGAGCAGTGATCATTCCTTTCTGAATAACTTCCCCCAGTTTACATACTGGGTATGACATGCTGTCATATGGAATACTCCTTTGTCTATTTTGGGTCAGGTGTCCTGTCTCTGCTCCCTCCCAGCTTCTTGTGCCTCTCCTCACTGGCAGAGCATGAGAGACTGAAAAGTCCTTGATCAGAGTAAGTGCTACTTAGCAACAGCTAAACATCGATGTGTTATCAGCATTGTTCTCAGACTAGAGCCAAAACACAGCACTGCACCAGCTGCTAGGAAGAAAAATCACTCTATCCCAGATGAAACCAGGACAGATTGTTTCAAGAAACGTCAGAGTTCTTACTGTTTCTGTACAAACACACATGAGAAATGCAGTCCTATTCAGATTGTCACTCAGCTGCATTTTTGAAAAAAAAGCCTAATGCAGTTTTTAATCTAAATTTTCATGCACTTTACATTAGTTAATATCTAAATTTTAGAAATTTTATTGTTACGTACCCACTCGTTGCAGCAAATTGCAATGGTGAAGAAACATCCACTTCAGTTTTTTACAAATTGCTTTTCCTGTAAAATTATTCATTACACATTAACAGCATGTCATGCTTCACTGAATCAGTACAGTGATCACTGCATGCACTAACTTTTCACATATGTTACATCATGCTGTAGTTTAAGAACAGTTTTTCTGTTCTTTTTCTTTACTCTAGGTTGCACGTTTCCATGCGTGCTGGCTATGCACTGACTATTCGTTTCGGTACTGGTTTTATTTCTATTTAAATATAGGTTGCATGGTTCAGGTGGCCATAACTCTACATATTGCTTTCTGTGTGGCATATTGCCCTTATAGTCAGAATGGTATGGCTCTGATTTTAATTTGTGCAACCTTAGACATTTACAGCAAAATGGGCCCAATTTTCATAACTTCTAGGCATGCAACATTGGCTTTGAAAATGACCTCTGAACTAAGAATTCCTGTACTGACAGCTTCTTTCCCCAATAGTCTTTTTAATGTTCCATCTTAAATACTATACTTCATTTCCAGCAGTTCTTTCCTTTCTTATGACTTACTTTGTTGTAAAGGAGACAAAACTTGCAACATGCTAGACAGTAGACAACTGTCCAAGTGCTAATCCATAAACAATCTGGATTTAATATTTTTTCACCTAATCATAATCTCTTTCCCAGTGGGCACAACTTTAATTTGCTTTAATAATTAACCAAGAAGCTGACTTAACAAAAATATAAAACTTAAAAAATCACTCAGATGAGTCAATTCCTATGTCTACATACTCAAAATTATAACTTGTAAGTTTCTAAGTAGAGTTTTGTAGATAAATAACAGATAAAATACCTTCTGTTTTCCAGTTTAAAACAGAACATAATTTACAGTGTAGAAGTGTATGCATCTTAATTTGGTTATCTTCCTGCGGGTGAATATTCACTAAGTGATATCTAATGTCCACAGTAAACTAGATAGAGGAATGACAGATTTTGTCTTATTTCTTATATCACTACCATTCATACATGCTGAAAATCACAGAAATCTTGTGAAATGGCAGTTTGAAAGTATGTGATTAAAACTGCATCATAAAGCATTCATGTGCGAGGGGCAACCTAAGGTTATCTACACAAACTCAGCCTTGATTTTGTTTCTATTCACATCTCCTCATTTTATGCATTTGATTTGCTGGGGTTAACACTTCTTTATGTAGTTTTTCTTTGTACAGTGTCCTAAGTCTATATATTTTTCTTTTAAGGAGCATGGGGCAAACAATTGCCAAGACTGTGACTAATGATAACTCTAGAGGGCTGTGTAACAATCAACCCTAAGTGCTTCAGCACAGTGTGACAGATGACAATTTCCATCTTCAGTGTGTGCCAACAGGAGATGAGGCACACATTTCTGCTACCAGCTTCAGGAATAGTTTGATGACAAGAGAAAGGCATGGCAGTGGCAATGCCTGGAGCGTTCTAAGTGCCTTGGCTGAGACGTACTGACTGAAGGTGCAGCACCTAAATAGAGACCATTTTTGCTTGACTTTTTGAAAGTCAGCAGGGGACATTTACAAAATGAGATTTTTCAAAGTATATAACCTCACTGAACTGGGGCAAACTTCAATGACAGTTGAAGGCATTTCATTAACTTCGTTGCTCCACTCCCTCTTTGACATATTTCAAATCCCTGTTTCACCGGATGTGGTTGTCAAGAGACTCAGGGACCTGAAAACTTTAGATTTCTCTTTCATGTGACAAGATAATACTTTTATCTAACCTTTTGAGTGAAATTATATTTTTAAAACTCTTCAGCTTGAAACGAATGCATAGCCAGAAAAAATACAAATTTTTTAAAACCTAACAAAGTATTAAGCAAACTGAAAGTAGATCTTATAATTGCAAATGTTAGCTAATTTTCTGCATTTTCTCACTATTTGATATCCCCTATAACGTATTTTTCATTACAGGACGCCCTTCTTAATTGCTCTAAAAATGCCACACTTTTAAACACACAGATGCATATCCAGCTGGGAAAGTCCTTTGTTTAGTACACTAAAGAAGAAAATAATTATGACGTTGCTGCAGTAATAGTATTTCATATTTCCTTAGGACTTCACACAGAAGACCTCAAAAATGTTACAGTTCAAATAACTACAGTCTAGAAGTGATTTGAACACATGCTTGAAAACGGAAAAGCCGTATCATGTGTAGCAGCAGCTCCCAGCCTGGGGTATTACCATTGCCAGTAATCTCACTATAGCTGCCAGTCAGGGAATTGACCTCGTTAATCTATTCAACATATTTATCTAAATAATGGCAAGGTCTCCCTAACTTTCTCAGATCAGCAGCGTACAGTGCTTTACTATGCAATAGCCTCTAATTATAGTAACCCTAGATTAAGAATCTTTTCAAAACAGAATATTGCTGAAATTCTCTTTATCTTCTTCCAAATGTGGAAGAAATAGTCTCATTTCCTCCTCCGTTTAATTTGGTTTGTAGATTACCTGTGTGATTCACATATAAACTGGCAGAAAAATTTGAGAGGACTACTTCTTCAGTTGTCTCTAAAGAACAACTATATGCCCTCTAATATGTAACAGAGAACAGAAAAAAATCAGTTTGCCAATAGAAAACCAGTGCAAATGGAGGATCTGAGCCTGCTTCCACAAAATTAGTTTTATATGAGCAAAGTCTTGTCTTAGCACCTTGAATATATGTGCTGATCAGCAACATACAGCTCTTAGAAGCACAAGCTTGTGCAAATCCTACTCTTGTATGTCTTTCCCTCCCACTTCACAAACTCTTTAAAGATTTAGGATGGACTCTTCAAGATTTAGGTACAACTCTTCATCTTAATATCAAAACATCCTTAGTCTCACAATATTTCTCCAAAATGGTGGGTAATGAAGAAGGTCAAGTAAGTACACAGGAATTATGTGTTCACTGATAGATCCTGTGTGTTACACAACTGCAAGAAACAAGTATGCAGAGGTGTAATTAAACTACGTGGCATCCCATGTCTTTATAAAACCAGGCTGTCTTTTTGTTTATGCTCCTAGATAAATTGGGAGGAGGAAAAACACCCAGCTTGTAATAATTATAGCTGTACAAAGATTCAATTTGTAGTACAGTGAACACATTAAGCTTGAAATGCCTATAATGTTTTGGACATTTTCAGAAGGAAAAATAATAATTAATATACATATGTATTTACATTTAACATAAATTTATATTAAAAGAACAAGAGATAGGAACCTAGCTTTTGAAAGATAATTGTGGACATACTACATAAAACATTTGCATTTAACATAAATTTATATTAAAAGAACAAGAGATAGGAACCTAGTCTTTGAAAAATAATTGTGGACATCATATTACATAAAACAGTGCTTGTCTCCCTCCGTACTAGGACACCTGACATTCACAAATTTTACCTAGTAAAGCTCTGATTTGATTAAAATTCTAGACTTCTGCTTCAGAGTAGTTCCCTGACAGTTTTCACATATTATAACTGCTGTCTCACAGATGCTGGCCATTTTCTTTCCTTTCTCATCATCTTTCACAAGCCTTCCAGCTCCTGAGGTGAGCCTCTCACATCATTCTGCCAGTGCATGTATAGGAGTTATACCCCAGCCCTTGGTAAATGAGCTGCTACATATTGAGTTCTGCTGGCAGCCACTGCTCTGCTGAAGGTCATGCACCTGGGAGGGATGTCTTTTAATCCACTGTATGCTGAGCTCTTTGAACAGAAATGCTCTTCACATGTTTCAGTATCTGAGGATGAAGTGGATGTCAAGTAGGCTGGCCTACCTTGGCCAATTTAGGAAAGGAATAACTGCAGGCTAGGATAAAGTGGACACAGACATTGGGGAAAAATAATGCAGAATAAGTGCTACACTACTGAGCTATATTTTGGGTAAGTGTGGATGGGAGCAGTAGTCAGTTTACTCACATTTAGTCTAGAAGTTAACAGATAGGCTGGGAGACAGTGTTTTGTTTGTTTGTTTGCTTTTCAGCTTGTGATAGCTTTTTTCCCAGCTCAGGCTGTACCAAGCAAACATGGCACTCCAAATTGAACAGAAAACTTTTTCTTTTTTAATGTTATCCAAAAGGTAAAAGCAACAAACGTGCTTTACAAATTACATAAGATGGTAGACAGGTGCTTGCAAAATACCAGAAACATGTTGTATTGCGCTGTGACGACTTACCTGTTACAAAACACTCCTGTGAACTAAGGCAGAAATATCAGGCCAGTGTGTATAAAACATGATTTAGCATTTTGTACCATTACCCTACATAAGTAAATTCTGGAAAGATTTTCTTTCTTTTTTATCAAATAAAGTTTTTCTCATCCCAGTTATTCTCCTTTGTATTTCAATTAGCTCAGTGGAATTAATGTTAAACACTAAACCCTCTCATATCTCTTCCTGTTTTTGCACGCGCAAAAATCCAGCTGTCATATTCTTGTGCTTCCAAATGTACTGGTTTTGAAGCAGCTGTATTATTTTTATAGAAGTCTGGTGATGATTTCTGTGTGCGTTTTCTTGAGCCAAGATCTAATATTTGGTAGATGTACCATAGCTAGGCTCTGCAGGCATGTGAAAAGAAAACATGTACGTAGTAGAATCATAGAATCAACTGGGTTAAAAAAGGCCTTTAAGATCAAGCCCAACTGTTACCTTAGGACTGCCAAGTCCATCAATAAATCATGTCAACTAGGTCCTCATCGACACAGTTTTTGAACACTTCTAGAGATGTAATTTCACCACTTCCCTGGAAAGCTTTTTCCAATGCCTGACTAGCCTTTCAGTGAAGAAATTTTTCCTAATATCCAGTCTAAAGACAAGACATACCCTGAAAAACTGGGAAAGAAAATTAGTCTCTTGGATAACTTAAGATTACTCAGAGCATGGAATTTACTGCTATTGACTTTGTCGAGTATAATGTCTGCACATTTTCTTTTGGTATATAAAATCTAGTCTCAGCTCATAGAAGGTAACACAATGCCATAGACCTACTGTCTGCAGGTGGCTGGGATGTACACTTTGGCAGTGGCTTTCAGTGATCTCTGCTGACATCTGACAGCTCTGCCCTTCTAAAGGCTGCAGTTGGGATGCTCTTAGAAGCACAAGCCTGCAAAACTCAAAATGGATGATGGAGACCACCTGATTTTTTCTATCTGCTTGCTCTTGCCAGCGTTATGCAAAGACAGAGGGTTTTTGTTGTGGTTTTTTTTTTTTTCCTTAACAATAATCTTTGTAATTACAGAAACTGCTGATATTACTTTTAATGTTCTATCTTCAATGTCAGTTGCTGTAAGAATTAAACAACATATTATTGAACATTTTTAAAGTGTTAAATGGAATCAATTTATTATGGAGCCCTGTGGATTTATCTGTATAAACTTCCTAGGGACGTGTAACTCATAATCTCTCTGGGTCTATGGTAATTCAACATCTGCTGTTTTCTTATAATGCTCTAAATGCTCTACATGCCAGCCTATGTAAGGTTATAGTATCATGTACTCTGGATTAATAAAATTTCCAGTTTTATTTCACTCACATACAGAAATATGAAATGTTTCTTAAGCACTTTTGTATCAGTGAAAATTATCACTGTTTTTCCAATTTAAAAAAAAAAAGGAATAGTAATTTTTTGTTTCAAAAACATGAACTAAAACAAAGGCCCTGCATCACATGAGCTGACCTTACGCAAATAAACAAGCACCATGTATGCAGCAAGATGAGTGTTTTTAGAAAAAGACTACTGCCATCAATAACTTTGGATGGTAAATTCCTTTTATTTTCTGATAACAGTCCAGAAAGCAGGTTTATAAGATAGTTATTGGTGCAACTTTCCATGAGACCAGGGTGCAAGAATAAGGGTTCCAGCAAAAAAAAGATGCCTTTATACACAGCTAGCAGGACTGCCAGAGGAGCATAGTCCTCCACAGCAGTGAAGAGATGAGAGCTGGGACCTGGCTGCTGCTGGTGAATACAGCTGGCTCAGCCATCTGCAGGATAGGGGAAACTCTGCAGGCATCTGCCATGATACATCACAAAAGTCTCTGATCTGGAAACCTCTCTTTTTGATTCCCACTGCTTTCTGATGTCTCAACCATAGGCCAAAGTAGGTCTGCCTGCTTCCTGCAGCTGTTGTTCTCTAAGCACGCTGTAATTCTTAAGCCATACAAAATAGAAGGGAAACATGTTTATTTGTTTTTATCAAAGGAAAAGGTTTTCTTTTGCAGGGGTAGCCATTCGACTAATTCGGTACAAGCAGGATCAAATTTCTGGGTAAAATAACAGAAGCACATCCTTACCTGGAGATCAAGTATAAAAGAAAATCAATTTTATTTATTTTATTCTAATAATTTTAAAATTATTTTAATTTTTACCACCAAGGAAAAGCTTTTCAACATCTAATTAAAAATATAAGTAAAAGAATCCTATTCACTAAGGAAATTTCTTCTCAAACTTAGAGAAAATACTGACAACACTGTATAATTATTAGTCACTGTAATATCTGGTGATACTATAATTGTAATAGAATAGGATTTACCTACTGCATGATCAGTTTGAAAGCTCCAAACCTATGTGGATATAAATTATTCCAATGAGCGGTAAGTCGACAGAGAACATCTGCTGTAGCTGGTGAACCCGCTAATGTGATCCACCTGTCACTATTTGGTTATTACGTAGCTGTAATTCTGAACTGCTGTAATATTTTTAGCACATATCAAAGCCCCAAGTTGCACTAACACATTGAATGGAGGAACAGGATTAATATACCCTTTTTTTTTTAATGTTGTCCAAGATGCATGCTTAGAATACTCAAATTCACAAAAAAAAAAATGGCAATGAATTTAATACAGCATGATTTTGTAGGTTTCTCTTTTTTTTCAGTTAGAGGTATTTTAGAAGAAATTTCACTATATTTGCCAAAAACAAGAGGACAAGTGTGCGAAGGTAGTTGCTATGAAGTATATTCAGAGACTGGCTTCAGGCACTAGTTTCCACATTGCGTCTTACTATATATTTTGGCTGGGATAGTTATTTTTCTTCCTAGCAGCTGGTGCACTGCTGTGTTTTGGCTCTAGTCTGAGAACAATGCTGATAACACATCGATGTTTAGCTGTTGCTAAGTAGCACTTACTCTGATCAAGGACTTTTCAGTCTCTCATGCTCTGCCAGTGAGGAGGGGCACAAGAAGCTGGGAGGGAGCAGAGACAGGACACCTGACCCAAACTAGACAAAGGGGTATTCCATATGACAGCATGTCATACCCAGTATATAAACTGGATGGGGTTGGCTGGAAGGAGCTGTGACAGGTTGGGCAATGGTCATCAGTTTGTGAGCCACTGTATTGTGCATCACTTGGATTTCTTGGGTGGGTTTCTTGGGTTTTATTTCTGTTGCTCTTCTTTCCCAGAATTACATACATTTATTTATTTATATTATTGTTGTTGTTTTTATTATCTTTAATATTATATGACTTTTTATAAATTATAAAAATATTGTTCTTATCTCACCTCTTGGGTTTTGGTTTTGTTTTTTTTCTTCAAGCCTAAAAATTTCTTAAACCAAAATACTTTTAGCAGTAACGGCAAGGCTCAGAATGTAATCTGAATCTTTATATGAAATATTCAGAAAAAACAGGAATAGTCTCACTAAGGTTTCATTGCTTATGGCAAAAGATATAGTCATTGAGAAAGTAAGAGCCAACCCACCTTAAGCCTCTAAAAAGGAACACTACAGCTTTGGTCATATATGCCCAGTGCACCTCAGAAAATGAAGGGTCTCATCTGCAAATGATGCACATGGTGCTTTCAAAAGCTGAAAGCCCTGATATTTTAGAGAATACTTTTCAGTTCCTATGGCTAAAGCACTTAATATTTCTACATACATATGCTACTGTTATTTAAAAAGAGATGGGTGACACACCAGCATAAGCCTATTAATATGTTATAGTTGAAATACTGGCCTGGAAACTGGAGCATCTCAACTCCATTTTTTGGTTATTTATTGTGAGTCCTTTGATGGTCTTCAGCATTCAAAAGGCTTTGTTCCCCATTTATAAATAGAAAACACCACACATTATCAACAGAAGGGTTTCGCCTGGTATAATAACCTTTCCTTGTGATGCTTAATGCACCAAAGAAATGTACAAGCATAATCCAGAGAAAACTATTCCAAAGGTTTTACCGTACCAAGCTGTAAGTTGCTTATAGGAAGTATTTTAAATAACTTCCTACCTAACTCTAAAGGGTGCACTTTGAATTCTTGGTCTGTTTAGAAGTTAAGACAAGGCAGACACAGACAGACAATGGTTTCTCCTTCTGTCCTTTGCATTTCAAAGTCAAAACTCTGTATCTCCCATGTTTCTCCATCCTTCCAAATATCCAGCTGTGCAGCTGTTCTCCTTTATCCACTGATAATAAAATACCTATGATCTGGGCAGAGAAGATGTGAAAGATTATCAAAGCAGAAAATTTTGTTCAGAGACTAGCTAAAAAAACAAATTGAGCTACCCTAGCTTAAATAAAGGAGAATGAAGCTGCTCTGCACTGCCAGATCCCAGAACTCAGTGGGAGCAATAGAAAGGGCTATAAAGAAAGCATAAGTAGAGGGAACTCAGTGACTCTAATTGGACTCCAGGAAATGTCAGCCTAATGCTTCTCCTAAAACTCAGTCTTGGAGCAGGTGGATTTGAATGCACTGGTACCTAAATGTCTCCTACTGAATCCCCATTGTAACCTCACAGAACAATGGGCTGTTCCACACACTCAACCTCCTAGCTCTTGTCTTTTCTTTGGAGACATATCTCTTTCTTCCTGTGGCATTCCTCTACGATGCCATAAAAAAAAATCTTCAAAAATCCTGGAAAAGACTTTTAAGATCATCAAGTCCAACCATTATCCCAGGACTGCCAAGACCACCACTAAACAGTGTCACTGAGGTCCTCATCTACATGGTTTGTGAACACTTCCAGGGACGGTGATTCCACCACTTCCCTGGGCAGCCTGTTCCAATGCCTGATCACCCTCTCTATGAAGAAATTGTTCCAAATATCCAACCTAAACCTCTCCTGGTGCAGCTTGAGACCATTACCTCTTGTCCTATAGCTTGTTACTTTGGACAAGAGACTGACTCCCACCTCAGTACAACCTCCCTTCAGCAGTTTTAGACAACAATAATGTCCTCCCTGAGCCTTCTCTTCTCCAGACTAAATTCCAGTTCCCTTAGCCATTCCTCATCAGGCTTGTGCTCCAGACACTTCACCAGCTTTGATGCCCTTCTCTGGACCCACGCCAGCACCTCAATGTCTCTCTTGTCGTGAGGGTCCCAAAACTGAATACAGGATTTCATGTGCAGCTTCACCAGTGCTGAGTACAGGTGGATGATCACTGCCTCAGCCCTGCTGGCCACACCATTTCTGATACAGGCCAGGATGCCGTTGGCCTTCTTGGCTGTCTGGGCACAAGCTGGCTCATGTTCAGCTCCATCAACCAGCACCCCCAGATCATCCCTTTCTGCCGAGCAGCTTTCCAGACATTCTTCCCCAGCCTGTAGCATTGCATGGGGTTGCTGTGACCAAAGTCTAGGACCTGGCACTCACACCCTCATGTCTCCTTTAGGCATGCGCAGCACACTTAGAGCACATCTGGTGACAGTTTACTCCAAAAGGAATCCAGCTGGCAGGAACCAAGAGATCTCTGCAAATCAAATCAAGAGTATTCATCAAGCAAAACTGATCAAAGGCTTCACACCAGAACGGCAGCGCTGCTCAGAATCACCATGTTGTCCATGTTGACATTACGCACTTAGTCTGGATCTGGAATGAGTGTCCCAGCTATCCCTTCTTCCTCATTTTGCACATTGAAATAATCTCAAGGCAACTGGATTGCTTTCATATGAAACTAAACTAGATGTTGCTCTCCAACTGCAAATGGATGTTTAGTTCATATGATGAGTAATGATATGAGTAAAAATAAATCCCTAAGATACCTACAGTATGTATATCGGCTTCTGAGCACCACAGCTTTGTTCTAGAGCTGTATTATAGTAATAGTTTCAAAGCATTAAAATTTTACCTGGAGGTTGTTCCTTGCTGGATGGCATTATGGTTTACCAGAGCTTCAAAAGAGATTATCCTTTTTTTTGCACCCCTAAGATGTCTTTCTAATGAAAGCTATTTTGTGTCCCTTAGCAATAATCTGACAACTGGTGGGTATTTCTTATCACTCCAAAGTCTTTTATTAGTGGTCATACAAATCCATTAGTTTTTAATCATTTCAAGCTACAAGCTCTTTGTTAACATAAAATATTGAAATGCTAGTGAGATAATGATTTCTCATTTTAATTAAAAATTAATTAATTATACATTTCTTTTTCAAAATATAAGATAAAAAACAAAATAAAGGTAGACTTTAAAAGAGTATATGAATTGGTAGACTTTGCCTTCTTTCTAAATGTTATAATACTCTTTAGGCCAGTAGCAGAAACTTTACTAAGACATTTATACATAACACCTTTTGGTATGTTTAAGTCGGTTCTGATGGTATCTTGTTTCATTAATGAAACAAACTCTTAAATCAAGTTTTGCCATATAAGTAGAGGAGTCCTGAGTTTCATACAAAAAATAAAAAAATCAACAAGTTCTATTTTGTTGTTTTAAGGGGCCACTTTAAATCTGGAAATTACTATTCTGCATGTAATACTAAACATATCATGAAACAATACAGTGAGTTGAGTTGTATTAGTGTGAGTTATTATTCTCTCCCCCTTCTTCATGTTGTTTAAGCTGTTGCAGCATTATTAATTGTTCTGTATAATGCTAGAGTCCACCCGACAACATGACAATTAGATATCAGGATAACTTCATGTGTTTTGAGTTGTCCTTATTAATTCAAAAGCAGTGCCCATGTGCAAAACATACTGAACACTTGTCTTTGTGCATAACCAAGGCATTCCCTGGCAGTTTATATGTACTTTAAAGACCCAGGCAGTCCACTCTCGCTCCTTTTTCTTAATGCAGTCAAAATACTGCTATTATATAAGACTTTTTATGGTTTGCTTTGTTTTTCAAATAATGATACATTTCTAAATAACCTTGCATTGGGTTTGCACAGCAATGTCCTGGTAGCAGGGTGCGGCAACAGGGGCAGCTTCTGTGAAGCTGGTAAAAGTTTATAGACGTTTTCCCAGTGTCCAATAGAGCAATGCCAGGCAGCTCCAAGACAGATCCACTAATGGCAAAGGCCAAGCCTACCAGCAATGGTGGTAGTGCCTCTGGGATAATATATTTAAGCAGGGAAAAAAAACCCTGCCACATGCAGCTGGAGACAGGAGTGAGTATGTGAGAGAAGCAGCTCTGCAGACACCCAGGTCAGTGCAGAAAGGATGGGAGGAGATGCTCCAGGTACCGGAGCAGAGATTCCCATGTTGCCTGTGGTGCAGACCATGTGAGGCAGGCTGTGCCCCTGCAGCCCATGGAGGTCCATGGTGCAGCAGATCTCCACCTGCAGCCCATGCAGGACGCCACGCCGGAGCAGGGGGATGCCCGAAGGAGGTTGTGACCCTGTGGGAAGCCTGCGCTGGGCCAGGCTCCTGTCAGGACTTGTGGCCCCATGAAGAGAGGGGCTGACGCTGGAGCAAGTTTGCTGCAGGCCTTGAGACCTTGTGGGGAACCCACACTGGAACAGTTTGTTCCTGAAGGGCTGCACACATGGAAGGGACCCACGCTGGAACAGTCTGTTCCTGAAGGACTGCACCCATGGAAGGGACCCACACTGGAGCAGCTCATGAAGAACTGCAGCCCATGGGAAGGACTGACATTGGAGAAGTCGGTGGAGAATTGTCTCCTGTGGGAAGGAACCCAGCCTGGAGCAAGAGGAGTGTGAGACGTCCTCCCCTGAGGAAGAAGGAGTAACAGAAACAGTGTGGGATGAACTGACCTTAACCCCCATTCCCTGTTCCCCTGCCTCACTGAGAGGGAGAGAGGTAGCAAATTTGTGAGTGAAATTGAGCCTGGGAAGAAAGGAGGGGTGGGGGAAAAGTGTATTTAAGATTTGGTTTGATTTCTCATTACCCTAGTCCGATTTGATTGGTAACAAATTAAACTAATTTCACCAGGTTGAGTCTGTTTTGCCCATGACATTAACTGAAGGAGCTCTTCCGGTCCTTATCCAGACCCACAAGCCCTTTTGCTGTATTTTTTTCTCCCATATCCAGCTGAGGAGGAAGACTGATAGAGCATGTTTGGTGCGCACCTGGCACCATCCAGCCCAGGTCAAACCACCATACCTCTCTGTGAGGATGGAGGCATGGACCCAGAGGTAGAGTGCAAGCTGGATCATTTATTGAAAAGATTACATGATATCTATATGCTTCCAAGCAATTAGCAAAGCACATCTGTGTTTGCCTTGTGGTTACATCAGGTGAAAGGTCTGTCTGATTTTCTTATCAACATCCTCTTTCCAGTTCCAGCGTCCTTGTTCCTTGCCAGTTCCAAGTACCAGTCAGGGACAGGTCACTCTTAATTGCCTGCTGTAGCTCCTTCTTCTCATGGTCACTCTTAATTGCCAGCTGTAGTTTCTCCTTCCCATGGACTCTGACAGTTTTGATACATTCCAACCCCCACACCTCTCTAAAATATCTATCTATCTATCTATAAAATAACAACAGTCTCCTGTGAACAGATGATATTTTTACCACAAGATTTTAAATCGACTTCAGGTATAATAGTGCAACTTGCCAAATACTCTATTATTTTTCATTTTATTATTATTTTTAATTATCCAGTCTTTCCAAGAATTGAATGAACCAGTGTGGAACTGAGAAGAGATACAAGCATAATTTATTTTGACTAGTAAGTTGATTGGTTAAACCACAGTGGAAAGCCAAACGACATTTTTGGTGGATGGAGAGTTATAAACATTACCTTTATTAAATAGAAATTACTTTAAGGCAAAGCCTCATTTCTTAATGAAAAATCTTTTAACTTCAAAACTGTTGAACTAAGATGTTTCAACTTTTCCTAGTATCCCCTTTGCTGTTCTTCAGCTGACGTTCAACACCTTTTTGTATCAATTGTAGTTTCAGTTGGCCTAAGCATGTTAAAATAATTTCCCATTTAAAATCTTCCTAATTCCTAGGTAAGCAACTATAGCTCTCTACTAACCTATCATAAGATTAACTTTATTAAACCATATATAAGGTATATGCCAATTACATATCAAATAAGCAGCTCTGTTGACTTCAGTGGGAATTTTTACAAAGACCTAGAAACAGATTGCTGAGCAGTGACCGCATATAAACGCAAACCCTAAGTAAATATATTGATTTTAAAGTGCTTTGATTCCTCCCGAAGTGACTATGTCATCAGTACTTAACTTTTTCCTGAGAAAGTTTTGTGGTTCGACCTCTAATATATTTATGGACTTCTATTGCAGTATCACTAACGAATGTGAAAAGATGACACCTATGATGGCCAAAAGAAATCCCTCTAATATTTCTTTCCTGTTATTTTTACATGAGAGAGAATTTCAGAAGATCAAACCATATGAGATCTTCCCTCATAATTATATGAAAATAGGTCTAGAAGGATGCTAAAGGAAGCTAAGGTATCACCTTCTCTATGCTTAAATTTTACCTTTGAATTGTTCTTTGTATCTGGGGAAAATTGATTTGAATAAATAAAATGGGTTGTGCACAGGTCATTCCTTTTGAGATTCCTTTTGAGATTCATAGTGTGCTTGAATCATCATGCTTCAGTAATCAGAGCTGTACAATTTTTAACATTGATTATCTGTTTACTATATCAGCACTTGATTGATCCTTCAATGCAGTATTAAGTGTTTGAGATGGTTGCGTTTACTTGAAGCACAGGCATAGAGTCATAGTGCCCCATTTTCCTGAGTTCAGAGTGTTATCACCCTTTTGTATCTGAGAGAGGTGCTTTGCAAAGGAAAGGCATTCCAGAATTCTAATTTAACATCTTCTTTTAAGTATCAGATTGAGTGGGAGCATCCTATGACCTGACCCTGGTATTTCTGCATTATACAAACGGGTTTTGGAGGAGAGTGCTTCCCAAGCATCTGGAGGACTTCAATTCTCTAGAATTTAAACTGAAGTTTAATTTCTTCTTTTCTCTCGAGCATAAATGTCACAAACTGTGTTTCCACAGAGGTGATACCAGTCCTATATTTTGTTTATAATTTCATTCAGATTTTATAAATTTATTCAGCTACTTTTATACAGGACATAAAATATTTTTTCTCACTGGCCTGTCATGGTGAATTATTTTGCAATCCTGACATTTCCGGCAATCTTCCATTTCCAAGTGAAGAGTTTGGAAATGTTTTATTTGACTTTCACTATTAAATCAATGAAAAGGTTGCTTTTTTGACCTCTCCAATCATATAAATAATTTTTAACATTCTCAAAGTGCTACCAGGGTTTGGAGATTTGATGTCTTCTGCCTGGAACTTAAAAACAAGTAAGGGATGTTTTTATTTTGTTCTGGCAGACTAAAAATGCTGCAATCCTTTAGTCTAGGTACTTCACAGATACAAGAATGAAGGCGGTGTCTGTAGATAGAGGGGATTAAGCCATGAAAGTACTGAAAATTTACTTACATGTTAGTTGGTTGACAATTTTTAATCAAAGTCACAAAAATTTCCTTGGGAGATTTTCCAGCTCCACCTACAAGGATTAAGAGGCCATATTCTCTATGTTTAAATTAGGCCTTTAAATGTAAATATATATTCCATGGATAATTTGTGAAGCAATAGAGGGTAAAATTATACAAGTAAAAATAGTATCATATCAATATTTAGGAGTCTGACTACACTCACATAATTTATTTTATTTCAGATTTTTGTTAATAAATAGTGCAGCTTTCTCCATTGTTGCTTCCATATAACATCATACAACACATTGAATCTATATAAAACTCTACAAGGAAACATCTCATCATTACAATTTTTGTCATATTAATATTTTTTCCCTGCAATTAAATTTTATTCTTATAGCTTTATTTGGTTGCTTCCTGAAGCACTTCAGACTCTGGTTTTCCTTCTTCCTGAGTCACCAGTCCTTCTTTCCTTTCTTCCTGAGTCACCAGGTAGAAAGTAACACATCAATGTAATTATAGAAATCCACTTTGATGTCAGAGAATTATCTATTTTACTATTTATTTTACTATTAATAAAAAAGACATTGAAATCAATTCTCAGATTCCTAAAGAAGATAAATCTGAGTTTAATCAGTTAAAGGCAACTAAACTTATACATTAGTAAATTTTTTATAAAGAAATGATGAGATTCTAGGCCAGATGTCTCACCATTTTCAACATTTGACTCCAAAATACCAGAGCTGAATATCATCAGGTGCTAGGCAGGGATAAATTGGCAATGATCTCCATCTAGTAAACTTCTGCTGTGAGGGTTACCTTCCTTTATGTGGATTCTTCTTCCAGCCCTTTTCATGTAAACCTCCCAGTTTCATTGTGGTTTGCTGCTCAAGTTCCTGTGTCCTTCCCCACCAGCAGTATCATACAGGTATGGGTGAAAGACCCCTAAAAACTTTTAAAGTCAAAAGGTAAAATAGCATATTAGGTCAACCAAGGTAACATAATTTGGCTTATCTGGAATAAAAGTTTGGAGACAGTTTGAAACAAGCTGTTTTCACTACAAAACAAATAAGGTCCAGTAACTAAAATAAAGCCTACAGTGTAACAAGGATTGATAAAGCTCCTACCTTTGCAATTGATGTTTCATGGTGGCAAGAACCTTAACATTTGCTGTAAAAGCCTGGAAAATTATCTTCCTTCATTTTGAATGGAAGTCAATTAGAATAATCCCAGGGGAAAAGAAAACAAACCATTATTCATATTTAAAGTTGTAGGATTGGGGAAAAAAAAAACAAAACAAACAAACAAAAAAAACCCACCACGTATAAAGAATCCTGATAGAGGCAATATTATTTGGTCTTCAGTTATTTCTATAAAAATCAGTACTGGAAACCCACACATATTCCCCTGCGAAAGAGCACACACAGTTAGTAGAAATGCCCTGCAAACCAGTTTAATGAATGGACAAAGAAAAGGGAATGAAAATAATGGATAATTAGGCTGCGAGCTGAAAATTTTGGAAAACAATTTTTCCCCTGTCGCAACTGAAAAATCACTGCATCTCTCTCTGTCTGACTTAGCCTAGCTGTCATGGTGGGGGTGATGTCTTCCATTTGGTAGCACGGTATGTGTGAGCCACTTAAACTCCCTAACTTGCATGATGGCAGATAAGTCTTGCTATTTAACTTCTCCTTGTTATTATCCACACAGGCAGACACCAAACTAAAAAATACAAGTGAATACTCCTGACTGACTTCAAAGAAACTGGTCCATGTGATAATTACACAAAAATGCAGGAAAGAATGCCATTTCATCACAAGGATGAAAAACTCCCTACCCATCTAAAGTCTTACTTTGTCAATCCTCTGCATTGCTATTGTCCCAGGTTCAGCAGTAGCAGTCATTTTTGATCCTTCTTAGTAGCTGGTGCAGCGCTGTGTTTTTGACATTCAGCCTGGGAACAGCACTGATAATACCAATGTTTTTAGTTACTGCTCAAATGTTTAGTCTGGCCAAGGACTTTGTGAGCCTCATGCTCTGCCAGGGAGGAGGGGAAGCTGGGAAGAAGCAGAGACAGGACGCCTGACCCAAACTAGCCAAAGAGCTATTCCATACCACAGCACGTCATGCCCATGATGTAGAACTGGGGGCAGTTACCTGAAAAGGCAAAATCGCTGCTGGGTCAGGCTAGGTATCAGTATCTGTTGGCGGGTGGTGTTGTATTCTCTTCCCTTGTTATTTCCTTTATCATTGTTATTATTGGTGGTAGCAGCAGTGGTTTGTGTTATACCTTAGTTATTAAACTGTTCTTATCTCAACCCGTGGGAGTTACATTCTTTCAATTCTCCTTCCCACCCCTCTGGGAGCGGGGGGAAGAACGGGGGGAGGTTAGACTCTGTGGTTCTGATTTACGGTCCGGGCTTAAACCACGACAGCTATTAATAAACTTACTCACTACACATCATCAGTATGATTCTGAGATACCTGTTGTTTCTCTTCAGACAACCAAGTTATGGACGTGTCTTAGTTCTGATGTCTAGAAACTGGACTAAGATCCCACTGCATTTTGTATAGCCTATTCTGTATTTCTATATTATTATACATATTTTAATTTTTATATATTATATATATTATATCTATTTTTTACTTTTTTTTTTACATTTTTACAAAGATAACGTCTTGGACAGAAATGTACAGCTTTCTGCATATCAGCATTTTTTATTTGAAAGTCTAAATACCTTAGATTTGTGCTAATTAAAAAAAACTAAACAACAGCTGGATAAATCGTAACTGCTATCATTGAAGTATCTCCTGCTTTTATGGGGATTCTATCAATCTTAAAAGCATTATTCAGCAGTGTATAGAGTTGTCTCCTTGACATTCTGGATTACATTGGTTAAGATTTTTCTAAGCAAAAAGAGTAGATTTCTCATCTGAAGACTCCTATTTTTATTATAAGTCTATAAAATAATTCATTCCTGGTTCCATAATGCAAGTTATTAATTTTCTTCTTCAATAAATCAATTATATAAATTAAATATTTGAACATCTGTATTACATTCTGTAACATTTGCAGGCATTACCGAAATAGCTTTCTACCTTTACCCAGCTGTATAATGTCAAAAAACAGTAAAACTATTTTGATTCACAAAACTGCTGAACCAAAATCCAGCCTGGAATACCTGGTGCCATACCTCTGCACTCTGTTTAAGAAGGTTTTATTTTTGATAACTGGTACATATGAAGTCCTCTGACTAGAAGACTGGATTGGATGATGCTGCAGGATTGGTATCTCATTGACTGGATATTAAATATTACCATTGAATATTTAGCTAAATGGGATTTCTGGGTATTGGCTTGATTGTTTTGACAAGATAATGATGAATGCACACTTTCTATTCACTTTTTGAAAGCATATTGTGCTGCACAGTCAGATAAGCTGTGGCTGGTACGCTGCAGACATTTTCTACCGTAAAGGAAGCTTTTTGCAATCAAATGCTGCAGTGAACAGATAGAAATGTTGTAGCTCAATTGAAATCATCTAGTTCCATAAGAACAGATAGTATACATGCTTGTGATATTTGGAATCTAAAATATCCATTTAACCTGAAAAATCTATACATAAAGTTATAATGTTTCTGAATAGAGTAAAAAAATTACAATTTTTTATCTCGTAAGGGAGATACATACATCTGTTTCAAACAAGGTCTGAGTACCTACCTTTATTTTATAGCTGAACATATTTTACAACCTACAAGCTAAAGCTGTGTTGTAGCATAGACAAGAAGTTATCACTGGAAACATTAAATTCTTGGGAGAATGAGCAAAAATGAATGAGCAAAAAGCCCTTTCTCAGGTGCAGAGGGCTCCTGGGAAGTTTGAGGGGACGTGGAAAATTTGGGTGCCCTCATTCAGGGGAAAATACATAAAAGTTGGTCTTAAGAGTCTGAGAAGAAACAGGTAGACTTCTAAAGTCGAAGGGAAATACCAGTCTACATTTCTTTTCTGTTAAGAATATTTTCTGGAATTCATAATTGTAACTAAGCTGTTGCTTAATAATGCCTGGGGAAAGACTTTTGCCATACTGTGTGATACCTGTGTTCTCAGTTACAAAGGGAAAACCAAAGAGGCTATCGAAAATATTACTCATGCACAGAATGTTAACTATGCGGAGAAATCCCTATACCTCATTCATGCTAGGACAAAATGAACATCCACTAATTTTCTGTCATTAATTGCTTTCATGCCACAGTGGTTTTATCCTTGGTTAGCAAGCACATTTAAACCATTACTTAATAGTGAAGAAAAACTTGTAGATCAGTTTGATATAGAAGACTGGTTTCTATGAAACCATAAATTTAGAGTATCAGTCATACAATAGACAATATCAAAATAACGTTTTTTCTGCAAAATAGTTTGATCATACTGTATTTCCTTTATTTGTAGATGATAATATAAAAATAACTGTTGAAATTAAAAGTGGAAAATAAGGAAACATACAACATATCAAAGTCATGCAATAAATGATTGTTGAATGACTTTTGTAGTCCACTGAAATTCAGAATGTTAAAGGTTTTTGATCTGCAGCTTTTCATCTTGTAGATAAAAGGTGGCTCTTCAAAATTTTGTCTTACCTAATAAAACTATCATTAAGTGTGAAATCTGTAAATCACAAAAAGATACTATAAAATACTTTAAACTATTTCTAATTTTAAGAATATAAAATATATTTTCCACCAAAACCATTATATAGCCATGACTGTAAAATAAATGATAACCCAAGCTGTCTAATTGGGGTGTTTCATATGATGAGTGCACAAGACTTTTGATCATAGCACAAAGAAACTTCTATTTAAACAATGATCTGAAGATGTGCTTTCACTATTATCTGAAACTACAGTTTGTAAATTTTACTATACAATGATCCTTTGATATCTCAAGAATCTTGATGAAGAATATAATGACTAGAAAAATGGAGAAAAAGACACTGAACTTCCTGTTCAAAAAGGAATTTTCAGGAAGATGCTTTTACTTTGGTTCAAAGCTATCTTACAGAAAAATAGGATCTACGAGCTCTGAATTTTAATAATGAATAGCCATCCCAGAGGCTACTTTTGTCAGTCCCTCTTGTTTCTGGCTACTTTATGCAGTTCTGAGTTATTCAGCACATCAAGGTGAGTATAAAATCTTGAAATACAGTGCATAATCTCAGTGTTACTGCTTGATTTTTGTAAAAGAAATCTTTCAGGTGGTAATTTCTATTGAACAAAGATAGGAGGAAAAGTGAAAAGGATGTGTTCAAAGATGAGAAAATGGTTAAAATGCTACAGGAGTGCATCATGATTCTTTACTGGGTTTTGCAAACTTTTATTCTGCTGAATGTAGCTGAACAGCTTTTTTTTTTATTTATTATTTTTATTTTTCATCATCCTCTAGTTGAATTACAGCAAAGAAACAAATCGCAGTTAGGAAAAAAATCAATCCTTAAGGGGAAAAAAAATACTCCACAGAAACTCAGTTCTCCTTTGCTATCAAAACCACCTGCTTTCATCTCTCTCTCCTAGCCTGCATATAATCAGTGCATAAACTTTGAGGTTCAAGCTCAACAGAAAACCACTTCATGTTCTTTAAAGGCACTGAACAGCTTTTTTGAGCAAAGAGGCACAAAGAATTAAGAACTAGTTTATGAGTTTACCAATAAGCTCTGTGCAAGCCCCAGATCATTCAGCTCCGAGTAGAGCAACTGAGGTTATTCAATAATTACTAGAAGTTAGCCTGAGTAATCAGTTTGGTACTTTGCGCAAAACATTCCAGTGATAACAGTGCCTACAGATCTTTTACTCGGTGCAGAGCAGTAACAGGCATTCATTTTGCCTTCTTAACATAAACCTCTAGAAATGGACAAAGTACCATCCTATCTCTTCCTGTGGTTCCATAAGATGAAACAGCTTACTTTTCCAAAATACATTGCAGAGGCTGGCCACTGGCCAGGGATTGCTAACACTAAAGGCAAGCTCGGGATAGGCCCCTGCACTAGAAAATTCACTTTAAAATAATGTTAAAACTTTTCAAAGCTCAATGCTACCAAAAAAAAAATAAAGCTAATATGTGATAAGAAACTTCTTAGGAGGCATATTTAGGAGTTGAAAAATAATAAAGTATATGATCATCTTGGTGTATGGAAATGAACAGGACCTGAGTAATTAGAAAATACAAGTCTTATAAGATTTCTAGTTCTCATATAACGATGCAAAAAAACATCACAGGGAGTTTTGAAGTGTCTCTAGATAAAACAGAAACTAACTTTGCGCTAGTTCCTATAAAAGTCACCTGTCATTACATAGGGCCCTGTAATACTTTATGAAAAAAAATGAACTGTTAAGGATGCAATATTAGTTACTAGTGAAAGCAAAGGAATAACTAAAGAACAAAGTGGATTGGAGAAAACAGACTTGTTTTAAATTGAATTGTTTTAAAAACAAACAGATTTGTGGAGCCATACTGCCACCACCTTTGCAGACATTATTCTAACACCATTTAACTGAGTGTTCAGCAATGCCTTAGTAAAATTCTATGACAACACATTGCATCTGAGCCAGAAGTGTCCAAAATCCCCAGCCCAAATGCTCCCCTCATTCAACTTCTGCTTGAGGTCTGATATTACAGGGAAAATAAACTCCATCTACACTGCTCCATTATAACAGTGTCTGTGAAGTTATTTCTCTATAGAGTCTAGAAAGGATCAAAATAGTGCCCCTTCTCCCAGGCATACTCATCATGATCAACAACCTTCATCAGCCTCCAGAGAGAAGTTGTCCTCTGCAGACTGATGGCTGAATCCCCTACTGAGGTAGTTATTGTGTGCCACGTAAACATTCAACATCACACATACACTTCTGGGAGAATCAGAGAAGCTGACCCAACATTTAAACAAAGTATAAAGAAAAAAAAAAAAAAAAAGGCGGTTGCAGCATTTGTTTGTCCTGTTTTTCGTTGTGGGGTTTTTTGTTTGTTTGGGTTTTTATTGGTTTTTTGGTTTGTTTTTTCTTTTTTTTTTTGCAGTTGGAAGTGCTCCTCCATGAAAGGGTATCCCAAGAACAGAGTTGGAAACCTGATCTCTCATCTTTTCTTCCCTCTATCCAGAAAGTCAGTCAGGATTCCCAGTTACTTGCAGCTATTATACTGCTCTCAAGGGATTCTTACCATTTTAATTCTAACACAGATGAGAATAGCAAACGAAAGAGCTGTTGCTGATTTTGAACTTTCAGATACATTACTTTTTCTCTAGCTCCAACAGTATCTTGAAAGCAGGGAAGGCTCAGTAACTCCTCAGAACTCAGCTGGATTGGGTCAGGTCCTGTATTATTATCCTCTAGTTACTAAGACCCAGAATCAGCTGAAACAGACTCATTGAATACTGAATATTATCCTGCTTCACATTAGTGAAGTTTTGTGGTTGCAAGAGTAATCACAAAACCATAGAATACAGAAAATGAGAAGAGCAACTGTGCAGGTCACACTTCCCATCCTCTAGATGTACTGATGAAAGTTAAAAATTAAATTAAATCTGACATGTATTCAGTTCATAGTAATTCATCATACTAAAATTTATTTTCCACAGAATGCAATATCTATTTAAGTACATGAGATTTAGTGTCCCTGGCTACCCAAGCCCTGAGACTACCACTTGGATACTATTGGGCAAGTATTACTAAACTACAGTCCCCTCTAGTCCTAAAACTTATGACAATGTTCAAACTATTTTGGCTTAAATAAAGAAAACAAAACCTTCCAGAAGGGCTTTGTATCTTATAAGTAGTTTGAAGAAGAAAAGATTTAAAAAAAAAAGAAAACCATCTGCTCCAAGTCTGATGGTTGTGGCTTTGTGTGTGTACAAGCTCAGCATGAATCCTAGGATAATTAATTTTATCTGCCTACCTGGGTGTCTGTCTTATATCCCTATGGCATTTTCAGGATTAGATTTTACTTAGGTCCAAGGCTTTGGCTTGGCACTAAACAACAAACCAATGTTTTATGAGTTGAGATGGGGTGGGGGAGAAGTGTAATGAATGTCCTAATCAGCTCTTGGGATTGCTAATGCCTTCACATCTACTTAGAGCATCCACATTGAAGATGCACACAGATGTGCTTAATGTCTTTGTGCGCTTTGGTAGCATAGTTCCCATAATAATGCAGCATCTGCGTGGTGATAAAGACACTTCAGTAATACAGAACAGACCAAGAAAAAAAAAAAAATCCCTTATCTTTTAGTTGCACAAAACACTTGAGAAACAGCAGCATGGTTACATAACCTGCTTGCAGAAAGGGGAAAATGTTCAGATATAAACTGCCTGGAACAATTATCCTGATATTATATCATGGTCCAGGGAGCACATATTACGCGACAGGGAAGCACCTGGCAACTGCTATGCAAACTCAGCAGCATTGCATGCACATCTGAAAAAAGAAAAACCCAATAACAAAAATAACAGAAAAAAACCCTCAAAGAACAAAACCCAAAAGCAATCAAATAGGAAAAAAAAACAAAAACACAAACAACAAAAACAAAACAAAACAAAAAAAAAACAACAAAAAAACCAAACAAACCAACAACTTCGGCTATTTTTAATCTGTCTGGCTGAGGACAGAGAGTGAGGACAGGGTCATAAGAGTGAAAAAATATTTCCAGCGAATATTCTGGGAGTCATAGCACTCTTGATTTTTAAATGCACGATGGTTGCACAGATGCCTTTTTGAATCCCACAAAAGTATCATGCCATATAAAAATTATCTCTCGTATTTGCAGCAAATATGGTTTTATGTCTGATTGAGTATTCAGTAACTACATAAGTAGCTACGCAAGTGCACAATTTCCATTTCCATTCAGTCCCTTTATAAATTTCTTTCAAAGTTTGGCTGTGTGTCTTGCTTTATCAGGAAAAGTATCTCTACTTCAGCATTTTAACTATAATTAATGATGATGCTCACCTTGATTGTTGCCAAGTTTATTTTCCCTAAGAGATGGAACAAAACACACAACGTGTGAATTATTTATACTTCCATATGGAGCCTTACTGTTAATACTTTCTCAGTAATTCTTGAGCATTGGATCTTAATGAGGAAATGTAGATCACTGGTGCGTTTAGTTCAAAATATAAATAGAAGTGTGTATCCAAAGAGATGAAAATGCTATTGTACTTTAAAAATGAACAATAGAGAAACCTTTCTTCCTGTCAAAATTGCTGTGACAGCTTTCATCTATACATGAACCTAGATACCCTTCTCTGCCGTACAATCTTCCTTTGAGAGCTGACACAATGCCAATATTTTAACAAGGAGCTTCTGTAAGAAAAAAATATTACAAATCTCTGTTGTCTTGTGGTATCCCTGAAATTCTGGGCAATCTATGATCCATGTCAGGGTGAAGAAATGATAGGGTATAGCTCTTTGCTGTCTAATTTAAACAGTTTGCACATGAAGAGGGGAGGGACACCAGCATCTGATACAGAAGCTTTAGTTTATATATTGGGTGGAACTGGTGAGGTATCTTCAAAGTATTACCTCAAGTGGGGTTAGCAGCAGCTCAGATGTGTTCTGGATTTCCTGCAGTTTGTACAGAGGCAAACCTGGACACACTACATCATGTTCTGCTAGGTATCTGTTCAAAATACTGTTAATACGTGGCTTCATTTCTTAGATCAAAAACAGAATCATAGAATCAATGCTAACATTTTCTTTACATTGCTCTTCAAAAATATCAAGGTGTGTGTTAGTTCATGTGGAAGAAGAGGAAACAAGCTTGATCAGAAACAGGAAAAATTCTACTTTCTGTCCTTTGTATCTATACATAGACATCTAGATATATCATCATATTTATATAATGCATATATCTGTTGCAAGTATGTATATTCTGTCTCTTACATATGTGATTATATACATGATTAAACTTCCTGCAAAACATTCTCTGTTCACAGATTTCTCTGACTAAAGAGAAACAATCATTTTTACGTACATTTTTCATTAGGGTTTCATTTCATCCTCTCCATGGCAGGGGGTAGAACTACATGATCTTTGAAGATCCTTTCCAATCCAAATCATTCTATGATTCTATGATTTCTATTGTTTTTAAGTGCTTGGAACCTAGAATAAAAGAGCACATAACTTGTCTAAAAAAAACAGCAGAGCATGTGAAAGGAACTGCAAAGTCTATTTGAAGTCCCTGCAGAGGAAGAAAGCCTTTGGAGAACTGTAATTCTCAGCGCACATGTGAAAATCACAGCCAAACACTTTGCACAACATATACTTGCTATATTGTCTGATTTATTGCCAATGATATTTCTGCAGATCTGATCTTTTAAAATACACCCCAAACAATAGCAGAAAAAATTTAAGAAAAAGTGAATGCAGCAATTCTTCTTAGACTATAGGACAAATAAAAGCCTTTTTCTCTTTCCTGTACTTTTCCCTTCCAGTCTTTGTATTTGCAGAGTAACGCACTCTCAGAGTAGAACTCAGATGTTGAGGAGCAAGGCACTGTGTGATTTTTGCATATATTTGTTGCCATAAGGTGGGGCAAATGAGAGGATTTACACACTTAGTCCTTTCCACATCCTGGTTTTGCCCCAGCTACTAGAGAGATGCCAAAACCATACAACTAAACCTAACTGACTGGCTCACTCCTCTTGGGTACTATTTAATGAAGGTGGATTGCATGTTGTCTCACCCAAGTGGTTTCTCAGCTACTCAGCCATCCATGCAAAAATGTTCTAGTTTATTGTATAGGAAGGAGACTCATATCCTATAGTAGCAGCTGTGGGGAAGCTTTGGGAAGGAGTGGCATTTCAGTCCTTTTTTGTTCCCCTTTTTTTTTCTGTTCTCCTTTCCTTTTTCAGACAACATACTTAAACAGAACAAAAAGACACAAAGCTTTCTGCATATCTCAAAGCAATGTTTTGTTCTCCAGCTTCAATCAAGCTCTTTTGTACTCACTATCTGTGATAAAAAGCAGGAAATGAGATCAAAAGCACGTCAAAGTGAAACTGTCCTACTGCAACTGCTGTAAGAATCTCCATCCATATATGGGGATATCTGGACATATATGAATATGTCCCAGAGCTCTGTCTTAAAATTGACTTAGTCTCATGTTTTAAATTTCTATATTCATTTTTATATATATTTATAAGTTATTAATTTGTTTTCATGGCCCAATGATCATTTCCTGGTTATAAGACCTTCTGCAATTCAAGAATACTTTAGAAAATGTTTAGATAAAAGTTGGAACATTAAGATGGAATCTTGTCTCCTTGTTGAATTTCTAGAGAGGCAGACAGAACCTGAAACAGTTACTCATTAAGAAAATAATTTCCCAGTCATTATGGAATCCACCAAACTTGGAAATGCATTCTAGTCAGCATAGCAAAACTGTTAGTTCAACTCAAATTCTTACATTAGAAACTAACAAAGTGTATATCTTGTAGAAACCAACCTCGTTGTACGCTATATTTACTAATCAGAAAGTCTAGTGAAAAGTGGGGGATACATTTTTTCTTGATCAAAGGTCACTCATTTTGACACATTTATAAAGGGGACTGACTTTAGTCTTTGTTTTTTCTAGGATCTCTATTTCTTTCTAATGTCAAAGTACTTTGACTGTTCTACACTGCATGTAGTTAACACATCATCACCCTGCTAACCCTCACTGTAACTATGTCAAAATTCAGACTTAGAATTTAGATTTCAATTTTACAGTCAATAGTATAACATCCTCTTTGTTTCTCTCTTCACCTTCTGTGTTGCTCTCATACTTTGATTTTCCGCAAAAGCACTTTACTTCTGTCCTAAGTAGAAAGTCCAGTCTCATAAAGTAAGAAATGCTAAATAAAAGTTTGCATGTTTATTTAAACTGTAAGAGAACTTACAAAACAAGCTTGAATGGCACTGGCATTGAGGATTGTCTGCAAATGGGAGCTATGTATAGCACTTTAGAAATCTCAGACTGCGAACAAAGATTGTCAAGGCTTAAAGGCATCTGCCTGGGCTCCTGAAACCACAAGCATTTAGTTAGGATTTTAGTTCAGATCACAGCTGTGCTCTTTATGTGAGTCCCTTTTAATTGTGCCTTGGTTTACTTGGCACAGAAGCCATGGAGGGGGTATGAACTGCGTTCCATATATAGATGAAACTATGCTAGGAGAAACAGTTCAGGAGTGTATCTAGTGCTCCAATCAGTAATGGACATTCAGCTCAAAGGACAAGTTAGAATCAGCCTGTGAGATGCAGGCTGGATTTTTCATTTGCTCTATTTATTTGGCTGGTTTTTGGATATTTTTTTTTTAATTGAAGAAGCATTAATGTTATGAAGTAAGAGAGAATGTATTGAGAGAAACAGTAAATTGAAATGAGTATGTCTGCCCCTGTGCATGTAATGTTCTGTCACATTAAAAAAAGAATTAAAAAAAAAAATACTAATACTGTTTTAAGTGGAAAAAAAACCCTAACCAAGTAAGTCAATTTTCTTGACATTTTTTGACACTTTTCTAGAACTTCATACCCTGTCTAGTTTTAAAAGTCTTGAGAAGACTTCTAAAGGGAAGGCTACCACTACTTTCTGTAGTAGAAGTTCTAATGCCTTTTCCCTTCCTTTTTTTCTTTTGTCTTAATTTTATTTGGTGCTCTTTGTATCTTTTTTACACCCTGAATAATTCTTCTCAATACAAAATGAAGATATTTGTAGATAGTTTTCCATGTTTTTTTTCTCTTAATACTCTGTCATAAATCAAACTCTCTAATCTATAAGTTTGTGCTAGGCAAACTCATTATTTGAATGCAGTATTGCCTGTGTGATCTCATCCATTGCACTAATCATTATAGAGCAGTGATTTATTGGAATAGGGAAGCCAAGTAAATTCCCTGTCTAGACTAATGTAATTGTTCCCTTGTTCCAAAGATTCAATGATTTCACGGTTAGTCATTCCATCTCTTTTCCTTACAAATGGATGCAGATATCCAAAAAAACAGCAGCCTTACACAATACAGATTTAACTTAATGGAAAGATTTTCTTGACTCAGTATGACCAAGCCCTTAATCCCTGATCCAGTCGGGAAATATACATATTTTACATATGTATGTCAACCTTCCACCATGCATACATTGAAGAGTGAATCCATAAATATAACTGTAATCTGTAGACAAAATTCATACAACTCTTGCATTAACACAATTTTAGCAATTCAGTGTAGCTAAAGACAAAACATACAGTCCTGAAAACAGGCTGATACGCAGCTCTCCTATTCCTGTCTCCAAAGCTTAGAAGATAAATGCTATTCACACTGAGGCCAAACTTTCTAAAAGAAAGCACTGTGTGCATTATAAATCCCATTTCCTTGTGCAGTTATACAATTTGTACCTCCACATACAGCAAGTATTGGTGAATCTTAGGACGCAAAATCTATTAAACAAATATAATGATAAACAAGAAAATGCCTTAATTTCTGAAAATGTTATTCCAGTAAATACACCCCTCCCCGTCTCCAACTTTCTACCAACACAGGTAATATAGGTCAGTAAGAAAATATCTGTATATATGTAACTAGGCCTCAGAAATTATTTTCTCTGTAATTTCTGCAGAAGTGGCTTCCTATGATTCAGCTCGCTTTGATACTGATACAAATTCTGTATTAGAGACACCGGCTATTTATTCCACCTAAAGATTTTTCAGCTACAATAATAAAAAAATGCTAAACTATAAATTGTTTCAGATAATAGAGACGACACTTATAACAACATTTATTATTTAAATTTTCTATTCCACCTAATGTTCTGCTTATATATTAGACAATATGACACAGTGCAAGTCTGTAACCATTTAGCTTTATGAACTTCAAGTATTCCCATCATGCACACTATGCCTGTTTGTATGTGTAAAGTTAGTAGAAGTTGTTTGCTAGACAAAGAATCAGTACAAGAAGACAGTAAATGACTAGTGACTCAAAAGTCATTTCTTGCCAGTTTTCCCTTTGCAAATCTGTATCTGTTGGACAGATGAAAGTGTCCTAGATGTACATGGAGGGAAAGCAGAACTTAGACTTAAGTAGTCAAATTTTTCTGCACACTGATCTGCTCTGAGATTCAGTCACTCTCTGAAGTAAATTCGTAATGTAAACTCTTAGCTGAGTACTGTTACAATTTAATTAGATCACTAAAATTTTGAACTTTATTGCTTTCATGAAATAAATGCACTTTTGAAAATACATCAGCTATGGTCTAGAATCTGTATTTAACTTCAGCTTGCAAATTCCAAATGCTTATGTTGCCTTCTGCCTTGACTAATCGTGCAGACTCTTTCCCATAACTATACACTGAAGCTGAGCAATCAATGGAAGTGATAAGGAGGCAGTTCTTCAGTTACCTAGCAATACATCAGCCTTTACTACACCAAATGGTAAGTAACCTGAATGCATCACAGGTTCTTAGTAGCAAATAAGCTAAATAAGAAGACAACATCTAGCATCCTTTCAGTCTCACAGAGGATTCAAGCTGATTAATAGGAAAACACATAGCAAACCAATTGCCAATATCTTCAAAGCTGGACAAGGTTTAGCAGTCCCACTGTGCCTTTTGTAGAGTAGCATTCACAGCACAACAGATACAGTACATTATAATTAATTCAGTTGAAAAGAAAAGGTGAATTTTAAAATGCATTTTATTTTCCTCTCTTTTATGCTTCAGCCTACCAGAAAATTGAAATCTCTATCTCTGGCAGTGTTGTGGCAGACTTTCAGCTTTATCTTAATGAAGAAGGAATTATTTTTGACAGAGTTCTGGTTTCCAAGTATCCTGAAATCCTCTAATTCATTTACATGAGGTAGAGAGCAAAAGTAAGGATGGGAGGAAGAGCAGTGAAGCATAAAAGTATTACTCAAAAATGCTATAGAAAATTCTTGTATGGGGTAGAAGACAGAAGTATTTTATAGTAGAAAAGTACTTAAAACACATTTCCTTAAATGTAATGCTTAAAAATTCACCATTTTATTCATAAATAACACTATCAAAGGAATTATAGGTAAATGTCACCAATTTTTAAAATAAAATGAGACTGAGAGGAAGTTGGAAACATAAGTGCTTTCAAAAGAGATTAAGTATTTATGAACTCATGTTACATCCAATCATAAGAGAATTTTTTTCCCAAAAAAAACCCTCTCAATCCAAGCCAGTAGCTACTATAAGGAAAAAAACTCATACTGAAATTTAGAAATACTCATTTGGACAATTTTCTTTAATTTGATGTATGGGCTGCTGGTCTCAAGCAGGGCATTACATAATCTTTCCGTTATATTTACCTAAAAATTCTATAGTGCAATGTGGGCCCATGCTAAATTATGAAAGAAATTACAACAACATCTGTGTTCAAAGAACATTGAAACTCTGATTGAAGCAAAGAAAACATAGGTGCCTGAAGACCAAGAAAGCAGGACAACAGTTACATCACTTTGTCCTTTAGGCCTAAGGTCTCAGTATTCCACGAGTTATATATTCAAGTATTAAGTATGTATGAGTCTTAGACACCAGAATAAAAAACTTATTGAACTGTTTCAGTTGAGAACCTATAATTAGCAAGATCTCTTAATAAAGTGCCAGGACAAAACAATAATACTAAAAGCTTGGCAGGGTGCATTAGCCTTGACCAACAGTAAACTCCACCCAGCTGCCTCCTCACTCCCTTCCTTTTCCCCAGTGTTAGGGAAAAAATGGATTAAAAAAAATAAATGAAGAAAAAACATTCCTGCTTACCTATGACACAGTTAAAAATATATTTGCTTAGAAAAAAAGAAACTGATAGCAACGGTTCTTTTCTCCAAGGGTGACTCTTTGATCTGCTTACTATCCAAGTTCACCATATATAGGAGATACTCATTAAAAGTTTAACTAAGGATAATTTCTAGTGTACTTATTCACAATTCTGCCACCAACTTTGTTTCCTAATTTCCAAGTTTATATGGAAAGCTGTACTGTTCAGAGGTATCATATGTAAAGAGGGAGGTTTAGAAAAAAATGAATTTTACCTTTGCATCCTTGTGCTTTTGGATACTTTATGATTCCTTTGTTCTGTTCTGATGAATTATGACTTTCCCAATGGAGCATTTTATAACTGCAATATGGTATAGATTGAAGAAGTTTTTGTAACACAGCAAATCACTAGTAAATGGTAATTGAGTATCAAGAACCTAATTTACTTCTTACAATGGCAAATAAAATAAAAAATATCCCAGTGATTTCAGTAAGAATAGAAACCCCAAATCTGTTAATCAGGCTCAGGTAATCACTTAATGACCTTTCATAGAATTCTGCAGTATTAAGAATAATTCATAAAACATGACACCACATATTTTTATTTCAGATTTATTCCCTTTGTTCAAACAATTAACAGAACATCCCTTTTTAGTGCAGTTTCAGAATTCCTCTTTAATGTTCACTGACCCTAACAGAAAGGTGTCCTGTACTGACGTATGCACTACAACCCTTAAATTCTGGGATAACACCATGACCTATGGGCTAATCACACATCCGTTTTCTATTAAGTTTGGTATTGTTTAAGGCAAGTGAAATCTGGTTTAAAATTAAGATTCGACAATATTTTCATTATTCAATACTCTCCTTTTGAAATAAGACATTAACACTCATGACTTCAAAATGTAAAATACACAAGCTTAAACACTCCTGAGAAAACCAACAAACAAAACTACGTACAAAAGTATCAACAAATGTACAAACAACAAATGAAAAATAATATCACATGGCTTATCCTTTATCATCTTAGCAAGAATCAAGCGGGATAGCTCAAGTTGTCTTGTTATTTGAAATGTCATAATGTTGGGAATAAACTTTTTAATTTTCAAAAGAATAATTTTGTACCTGTTTTATTCTCTTAAAGTGTCTACTTTTGATTGAACTAAGGCAATAGAAACATGACTGCATTGTGAGTACTACAGTTCAATTTGCCCACAATGCAGAAAAGTGTTCACGCCACAGAGAGGTTATTAACATAAAGTCCAATTATGAAACTGATTGTCATCATTTATGACTCTTCAAATTATTTGACAGATTGTCATGGGAAATAATTTATGTAAATTTATTAATGCTTATGCAAATTAAGACTGAAATAAGACTATGGATCCAATACCCTTCAACATTTACAGTGAAAAGCAAAGGATATGCATTTCACTTAAACTTATTTGAATTAATCATGGTAAAAACAAAGTAATCTTATTTCTAAAATTGCTTTGATTGGAAGATGTTCCTGACTCATACAAACTGAGCAATTAATCTAGCAAAGTATTATGTAGATTATGAGAGAGTTCAGTTTGGATGTGATCATGGACACATTTTGACTTAAGATCAGGAACTGTTCAGAATGCATAAAAATGAAGTAGTTAATGAGGGGAAATTGGAGAAGGATGTTATGCTGTACTTCTTAACTGCATTTTTTTAAGTCTTCTGATTGCTTGTAAATTTTGATTTAAAGTGCTTTACGTAATCATGTAAATACTCAGCAGGCTTTACCCAAGCCACGTTACTTCTGCAGCTGCTTTGCAGATTTAGACAGGAAGACACATCAGACTGCATTTGAGATTTGACCATCAGCTTTTTTTGCAAATTGAAAGTTTGCTCATTAACAACTTTCTTCTCTAAAATCATAAGGAAAAAAGTAAAAACCTGTTGATGACAAGCTTTGCAATTGCAATCATAGAGAAAAAAGGACAAGTATGTCCAATGGGCCAGTGATAAATATCTACAGATGTTTCCACCAGCAAAATCTTATGAACTTTACTGATTTCACGATTAAACAGAAATATGCTTTCTGTATTATAGGTTTAGTTACTTACTAATTTCAAAGAGACCATTACTCGTTCAACATCAAAACCAATAAAAAAGTAAGTAGCCCCAGTAAAGAGAACAACATGTTGCCTGCTCACACTGGTGAGGAATGAGAAGCAGTAAGAATATTCCAAGATACTTACTATTTCTGTATCCTTCCAGGAAGATAATCCAAAAAGTAAAGATAATTTATGCATGTCTCCATAGAACAGCTCAAGTTTCTCTATTCCTTGTCCTTTTATGTCTTCATCAACAAAATGTGCTGTTACTCAAACCTTAACCATCCCTATGGCCAAAGAAGTAGGCCAGGTGTCCATTTGGAGTTAGTCATGTTCACTTTTTAATCCTTTAAAGTATGTGCTTAACTATTCCTCTCTAGTACTGCCCAAGAATTATCTCTTGTTGGCAACTGCCTCAGTAGTGATATATCAGTTCAGGGTATGGAGGCCAGAGACCCAACCCTGCATGAAGGCGGTTCAGGACATTGGTTGCTCGAGATTGACCCAGGAGATAGTCTTGTTTGGAAACATCCTGAATGACCAAGCAGCCTTTTTTCCAACCAGATTTGCCTATCCCACATTGCCCTTTTAGTCCTCATCACACTTGTGGTAAGTGTGGGTAAAGCCCTTCCCAAGTCTTTGTTCGCTAAGCTGAGCCATCAATCAATCAATCAATCAATCAATCAATCAGTTTAACTGTGGTGAAAACTATCAAATTTGTACTTAAATATTTGTTAATTAGAGAGTACACACACACACAAGGACACTAACAGGCAGTTGAGGATGGGCTTTCTTTCCCACAGATGTAACAGAAAAATTTGAAGTGAGCATTATCAGTTTATAACTAACTTTGTAAGCCAAAAATATGAAAAATAATAAACTTTGGAAGAGCTATCTTTGCTTTTCATATTAAATTTAATTTCAAACTTTTGCTTGTAGTTATTAAAGCAAAAGAACATCTGAGGAGTAGTCAATTAACTTTTAATTTGTCTGTCACCACTTATTATTCATTACAGTATACTTAGAAGTCTCAGCTATATTCTGAATCCTAATTTCTCCATATCAAAAGGCTGAATATCAAAAAGGTAGTGAAAGAAGTAAACCAGAGGGCCCCAGAATATGGCTGAGGCCTGGAATTCCTTCAAGTCCAAGATACTAAAATTGTCAGCAGTCTAAACAGAGGGAATAACAAGAAAACAAGGATAAAAAAATCTTCTGAAGAGGGTCTAATTGAATCAATAGATCTCTCAAGAAGGATTTTTATGTAGGTAGGAAAAAAACAAACAACTTGATCATCCAGAAAATTTATGCTTTAGGAATCAAGAAATAAAAAGATAAGAGACAAGTAAGTCGGATGTAGGAAAGGATATCAAAAAAGATTTTACAGGTACAGAAAAAAAAAAAAAAAACACTTTAAAAAGATTACTATGAAGAAAGTTTTAGGTAGAGATTAAAGACAAACTTAATGTGGCTCCAAAACCACTGGTTTTGTAGCTGTTGAGCTACAGATTAAGAGGAGATGAACTTCAAAACAACAGGAAAAAAGAATCCATCACAATGAAACCGGAAGCAAAACTCGAACAGCTTAATGACCCCAGATTGTTTGGGTCCAACCATCTCTCCCCACCAGTTGTTCCATATCTTACACACAAAATCATTTTAATTGTCATAAAATCATTTATGTGGGGAAGACCCTTAAGATCATCATGTCCAGCTGTAAACCTAACACTTCAAGCATTCATACAAAGATTTTTAAGACAAAAGAGTCTTACTTTTGTTTTTAAAATCTAGTATATAGTGAAAAAGATTTAAAAAAAAAAATCCAACAAAAAAACCCACACTATTTGTTTTAGAAGAGACTGGCATATCAAGCTGGAAAAAAAAAAACAAACAAAAAAACAGGCTGCCTCAATGATCAGTGTAATAATAATGGCATGAAATTCAAGAGAAAAAAAATAGGCTTGCATAGCTCATCAGAGGATATGAAAGTCGTATCTTGCAAGAGAAGCATAGATGAACATTTTTGGTCCTGTAAAAGTAATGATGAGAAGAGATATAACAACTATCCATAAATGCCTGATGGTGGGGAATATAAATACCAGATGCTGCTGAAGTGAGAGCGAATTTAGGAGCCTGATCAAAGAAAGATCTTATTCTGACTGAAATTTCAGACCGAGAACCAAGAGCAAAAGGCAGGCATATCCTGAAATGGAGCTTCCCACATGACACTGTGGTAACAAGGAATGATGCAAGAGGTTTCTGTTACTGAAATATATCATAGTCTATGAAGACAAACTGAAATCTTGCACTGAAACTAAGACCGATATGCTTTATTTACCCATGCTCATATAGCTAAGGAAACTGGAGAGATGGGAAAGTACTTTTTATTTCTTAATCCATTTTTCTAGATTAGTGTTCTGCCTCTCTGTGCTCTATAGAAAAGCTAGATCTCAGATAGTGGCATCTTCCCTACTCAGTCAGCTCCAGAAGCTGTACAAGTGTCCCAGAAATTTTGAAGTGCCCAGCTAAAATGCACATTCTCTTTAATATACTAAACTGTCTTTTTCTCCCTCTGTTTAGTCTTTTCTAGTTAATCTGTTGTTTTCTACTAGTTTGTCAAACTTAACTGTTGCCTTTTCTCACAGGTAGGCTTCTGACCTGCCCTTTTCCCTCTGTGGCTATGTTCATAGATCAGACCAAGAGGAGCTGCAAGTCTCGAAGAGCAGCAGTGAAACAGCTCCCCCAGACGGTATTGCTCAGCACAGAGATCTCTAAGGGAATGCTGTTTAAATTCATGACGATTCTTGAATGTTTTGGAAAATATGACTTTCATCATAGCTACAAACTTATGTTTCTTACCAAAAACCTTACTGAAAACCATATTGCCCAACTGCTGTAGTCTTTGATGCCCAGACGTATACAGGTCATACTTTGGTGCTCTGTGACATTTATCATAGGTGAGATTCTGAACACTAAAGATGTTTGAACACTTTGTGGACCTTGGAAGACAGGCAGCTTACCTCCTGGATTAACAGAAATTTATGGCAGAGAAGGGGTCATTCTTTCACTGTTAAAGCAGCAGACAACCAGAGTGTGATCTTCCAATAGTGTGGACAAGACAGTAAAATGAAAGTATCTTGACCTGTCCATGGAATAGTTTGAACCATGCTGGCTCAACAATAATTTTTTCAGCAACAGAGGAGGGCCACAAAGATGATTAGAAGACTGAAGCCTCTCTACTATGAAAACAGGTTGAAAGCTGGGCTTGTTCAGCCTTGAGAAGATAAGGCTGAGGGAAGACATCATAGCAGCCTTCCAAAACCTAAACAGGGCCTACAAGAAATCTGAAAAGGGACCTTTTGCAAAGGTATTTAGTGACAGGACAAGAGGGAATGACTTTAAACTGAAAGACGGCAGATTTAGCTTGGATATTAGGGAAAAATTCTTCACTATGAGGCTGGTGAGACACTGGCACAGATTGCCTAGACTTGTAGCTGCCCTGACCCTTGAAGAGTTCTAGGCCAAGATGGATGGGGATTTGAGCAACCTCGTCTAGTGGAAAATGTCCCTGCCTGTGGCAAAAGGATTGAAACTAGATGATCTTTAAGGTCCCTTCCAACGCAAACCATTCTGTGATTCTATGAGTCTATAAATATGAAAGTTGGTTGCTTTTGTTTCTTAAAGTTACTTCATTTTGCCCTTCAGGCTTCTTAGTAAGTTCCCACTTCATAATGCTGATTTGTTAGGGGCCTAATTAGATCAAAGCAAATTGAAACAGAATTTCTGGAGAAAAATTAAAAAAAAAAAAAAAGAGGACATGTAATTGCAGTAGTATTTGACATAGATTTTCAGCTCAAAACACAGTATGTCAGGCCCTCAAAATGCTTTTATGCATTGTAAAAGTGTAGATTGATCAATTTCTATATTTAAATATCCTTGCAAGTTTTTGATTTGCCATCTGCTCTCTGAGCCTGTAGGCATCACATTTTCTACCTTTTCTCTAAAACAAAAAAAAAAGAAAAAAAGATTAATGATTTTTATTATTGTTATTATTATTATTTTAACAATAAAATTAGTCTTTTCCTAGGCAGAAACTCTAGGGATTGGTACTTAAAGACTACCTCCAAGTGATCTAAGAATCATGATAAAATTTTGGCAACACTATGCCTTGCTTCTTTTCACCGTGTTGGAACACTTAATAGTAAATCATTGTAAAAGTACATAAAATACAGGATAAAAACTAAGATTATTAATTTATTCCTAAAAGGACTTTCTTTATAAAAATAAAAAAAAAAGTATGCTTTTTATTATGTGTTAATAGTCAGTCAATAGGTGTCAACTGCTACTTTAACAATATTAAAAACACCCATGCAGAAATCTCACTTGTTCCGATGGTTCTTATTCCCCATATGTGCCATCAGGTATGCTTCCTTTGAACATCAAAATAGTCCTTATTTAAAACTACCTGTTTGGAGAGATCTCCAGCTATTTTGTGTAGCAAGGGGTAATTAAAGGAAAATAACAAAGCTTGAAACACACTGGAAGGCTCTCGACAGTCCTGTGCCCATATTAAAATGATAACATGACAGGAACCTACAATGCTGAATGACCCTGTGAGGGCCATTTGTGCTCTGCTCAAAACCACAGTCAGCTTGACCCTTATTCAGTATCAGTGGGCTTTGAAATTATTTCACGCAGACACCTTGCAGAATCAGGTCATGGATTCATCAGATTTTTGAATGTCACTGGCTGCATTAGACATGTTTGATAACATTGTGGTTCACATCCAGCAAATATGCCAGCTATCTGAACAGCAGTAGAAAAAACTGTCCTTTCTGAAAGACCATGGAAATGCAAACACTGAACCGCAAATATCCACCATGTGTCATTTCTCTTCAAAGCTGGCAGCACTTTGCATTTTCAAGAAGGTTATTTTTCCCAGTAGCTCTATCCTGACCAAATGGCAGTGGCAAACAAACAATGAGCCAATATCACCAGAAGGAAAGGCTGGCAACAATTTTAACTGTTTCTTCCCTAAGGAGCAGAGACCGAGTGAGGAAATGACCAAAATGATTGAAAAACATATTTATCAGTGTCAGTGCTGAAGAGAGGATTGCTTTGTATTTTATAACAGTTAATATTAACTCATTGGTAAGGAAAGCTATTAAGTGCAGTACAGGCTGCTCAGCTTTAATGCCTTTGTAAATATACAATCTGCTCTCTGTGCATCAGTCATGGACATCCAGCAGTCTTTGTTAATAAGAATACAGTGAATTAGTCTTACTATAATGAGCATGTGGATATGCTTTCAAAGGGAAGTACTTCAAATTAAATACTAAAACTAAAAGGATGAAAACATCAAGTATTAAGAAGTTAATGAAATTATATTTGCAAAAAGCCTGCACCTTCAGGAAGAGAATTTCAGTAAAATGAAGTCTGACACGAGCTGTTAAGGCAAGCAAATCTATTGCCAATTACATGCTGTCTTTTCAGGTCATTCCAAGGTAACGCAGTATCTGCACACAGGTGACTAAATTATAACAAAAATGGTAATAATAATGAAAAATGACATTTTCTTTAGTACCTAAATGTAAACTTGAGTTTTTTGAAAATGAGGTCTTCCTCACAGGTTTTGAACACTTTTAAAGCTAACCTTGTGTTTTGAAAACCTGGTCAACATCACACACACACAAAAACACTAAAATAGAACAATAGACCAGTTCATCTATAGATTTGGCAGTTTGCAATATGCAATTCTATATAGAAAAGTCTGTTCTGAATGTATTTCAGCTGCACCTAATTAATTCATGCATCTTCTGCATTTTGACATTTTTGTATCACTTTTAACATACAGCATTTATCAGACAGCAATGTTTCTCCACACCTTGCTTAAAAATACATCAGAACCCTGTCACTTAGGAAGGATTTTTTTTTCCTCCCAGTGCCAAAGGACTGTAATGTTTAGTGACCTTATCCACTTAAGGAGTCATCTTTAAAATTGGTTTTTCTCCTCCTGGCATGCAGAGACCTGGCTCATACCCTCTGGCTTCTGACTGAAGTTTGTGCAACCATGTGAACTGCTTTTAGGCTATTAGAAGCAGCAACTACAGAAGTATGGCAAAACAGTACTGGCTCAAAAGAAGCACTAGCCCTAGGCCAGGATTTTCTTGCCTCGCTGTGTGGACATGTAAGAGCTGGTAGAAAGCAGGTGCTGGGCTTCTCTGCCAGCACTTTGTAGATACCAGATTGGCCAGGCAGCTGGGCTGCAATATCACCTTTCTACTGCTGCCCTACAAGGCACAGATTTTCCTAGCGCCCATCCCACACCCCAAAAGACACATAAATCAGCTGGGCTGCCTTAGGACATAGTGAGTTTGACTGAAATCTCTTTAAAGATACTGTTTTGGGACAGAATCCTAAGAAAAATATATGAGAGAACAAAGCTCTCTAACATCTAGTTCACTGAATAGAAAAAAATCATAGCTCCTGAAAGAGACAAGTTCCATACTGATAACTTGAGAGCAGTTCCTAAGAAATCAAAGGAAATGACTGAAGAAAACAAGGTACAGTTTCCAAGCATGTCAGTACAAGGTTGACCTGTTTCATCTTTGAATTTTCTGTTCTTGCATCTCTGATCTATATCTATTTATGAATATAATCACAGAATGGTTTGGGTTGGAAGGGACCTTAAAGATTGTCTAGTTCCAACCCCCTTGCCATGGCCATGAATTCTGTATAATAATGTTACTCTTCTGTTTAGTGATTTTAATCCACTATTCCCTTTCTGTTTCAATAAGTAGTATCCAAAGTATTACAGAGTATTTATAGAGATCTTGTTACTTCAATTTTAAATTCTTTAACTGAACTGAATTTATCCACTTTATCAAAGACTACCAAAATCTGCTCCCTGTAGAGAAGACCAATCACTACCAACAAACTGTTAACAAATCTCTTCCTCCTCATAGCACTTGAGAGCTACTCAGGAGGAATAGAGAACAGATATACCCAACCCTTAATTAAAGGCCTGTCATAAAACCATTAAAAGATACAGTGTCCTAGTCGATTTTGGTGAATTTGTGAACATTAGTAAATTTATTTGTGGGGTTGTTTTCTTTTTTACACAAACACAGTAAAATACTGTACACTCCAAACCTGTTAGCTGTCAGTATATTGTAAGAAGAAGAAACGATTACATGATGTGTGGTTTCATTTGAATGACAGGCTTGATGATAGATCTCATCTGAAAATACAAAAAGGTAAATGAGCAACACAAGGGGTTACACAAAATATTGTTACTCTCACTTCAAAGCTAGATATTTAAGGTGTTCACCTACATGTGCTTTGCAGTTTGTTCATTTGGCATACAAAGAGAAGATTTAGTTTATATTAAAATACACTGCTTTAATTTTTCACAAAAAAAAGGAAAAGTCTACTGAGCCCATGAAATATTTGAAGCTGTTCACAAAGCACTGATTGTGCTTTGAAATTTGTGAACTCTCAATCTTTTAAGTATGCCCTGTAATACTATGTCCAACTCTGTGAACTCATGCAAAACTGACAATTTGACAAATGTTAGTGCTATATAACCTGAAAACTTTGTTCAAGTTCCGTAGCATGCTGCAAGCCAAAAGATGTCATTTTATCACTCTCAGTATTTATTTTCTCCCTGTCAGGCTGATGCAAAATGATTTTTTCTTGTTTTCAAATTATCAAAAATCTGTCTTAGGTAAAATTTGTCTTAAATTAAATGTCCACTCCCTGCCAGTGTTCAAGGCCAGGTTGGATGGAGTCTTGGGTGTCATTGTTTAGTGTATGGTGTCCCTGGCAATGGCATGGGGGTGGAACTAGATGATTTTAAGCTCCTTTCCAACCCTAACTATTCTATGATTCTACAACGTACAATTCTCTGTCCTAACTTCTTACTTGTCGTGGTTTAACCCCAGCTGTCAACTAAGTACTGTGCAGCCACTTGCTCCTCCCATCCTCATACTCTAGTGGGAAGGGAAGAGAATTAAAAAAAACCAAAACAAACCTATTGGTTGAGATAAGAACAGTTTAATAACTAAGATAAAGTACAAGACGCTGAAACTGATGCTAACACTAATAGCTGACACTAATAAAAGGGAGATAAAAAAGGGAGAAAGATAAAAGTCAAAGTAAATAACAAACCAAACCAAAACCAAACAAAAAAACAAATGCAAGTGACACAAAATACAATTGGTTACCACCCGTAGACCAATTTCCATCTCATCCACGAGCAGTGATCTGCCCCTCCTGGTGAATTTCCCCTAGTTTATTTATATACCAAGCATGACATGCTGCAGTATGGAATATCCCTTTGTAAAACAAACCTTTAGTTTGGGTCAGGTGCCCTGTCTCTGCTCCCTCCTGGCTTCTTGTGCCCCTCCTCACTGGCAGAGCATGAGAGACTGAAAAGCCCTTGATCAGGATAAGCACTGCTCAGGAACAACTAAAATATCAGCAGTGTTCTCAGACTAGAGCAAAAACACAGCACTGCACCAGCAACTAGGAAGAAAAATAAGTCTATCCCAGCTGAAACCAGGACATCAGCTTAAAGCTGTATTTTTGGATGCCAGTTTCAAAGAATGTTGTTGGGAAAGCAAAACAACATCAAAAGAACCTCTTTTTAATTGTAGTTCATATAAAATTTCATTAGAATATGAAATTATTTTTGAAGACTAAGATCTCGCCTTTTATTCCACTTCTCTAAGAGAAGGTATGAACCCTCCTTTAGGACTCAGAGTGAAGCTCTGAGAGAATCAGAGTGTTCTTTCACACTAGCTTAGTAGCGGTTTCTGGCAGGGACAATGAATGTCTTTTATTCCCTTGGAAGCCAATGAGGCTAGAAGGGGGTGTCCGTGCTTCCCAACATCAAGACCTTGCTCAGACTATCAGATGTTAACAGTTAGGTAAGGAAGCACAGAGAAATGAAATAAAGATGAAGCAGTGAACTTAGCGATTATTGCCAACACCCGTGGCAGTGCTGTTAGTATTAAAATCAAACAGAAGTAGCAGGGGGCACATACACTCTCACAGCTGAAAATCTGCGGTATATGATATCTCCTGAGAGACAAAGCATCCACATCATAAATCAGGATGGAAAGATTAAAAGTAAAGCAATATGATGTTTCAGCAGCTTACCACATGGGAGTGTTGCCTTAACCTTCTGCAAAAAGTAACTTGTTTCAAATGTTGAGTTACAGCTGCCTAGATACCACATGTCCAGTCAGAGAGGTTAATTAAAAACTTCTTCTGCCTCTGGAGCTTTTAACTCTTTTTTCAGATGAAGGATGAAAATCATACATATCGGGTTACTGCACTGTTAAATCAGATGTAGAAGTATATGGCTGCAGGTTCAGTATTTCCATCAAGGCACTCAAAGCTAGACCTGTTTCCCTCTTCATCCTCCTCCCTTCCCCTCCAGCCTAAGGGCTTCAGCCCGATAGTGTGCAGAAAAGATGATCAAATTTAGTATTCTCAATCCAATCAACAGCAAGAGCACACTGATTACTGCTGGAACGATTACTGAAGAGTGAAAGTTCACAAGGGTATTTTAGGAAGAACGATGACAACTGTGTGGACAAATTCATAGAAATAATTATTCATACTCGTGACTGTAATGACCTAGAAACCTAGAAATCCCATGGTCCTAGAAATCTGGTCCACCTGCATGCAGACCCTTTGATCTGAGAACTGAATTTGATTTTGCAGACCTAGCACCTTATTGAAATCCTGACAAAATAGGGTCTGGATCTACACTGAAGCCTACTGTCTAAAATAACTGTATTGTGAAAGGTGTTCATTCTTTCTCATTAGTTTTTAAATTCATTGTAAAGGTCATGCTGGATAATGATCTACTAATGATAATCTACTAAACAAAATCATTGAGCATTCATAACATTCAACATAAGATTCTCTAGTCTAGACAAATCTGTGCTTCATTAAATTCAGTAGTGTTGACCTAAATAAGGCCGAACTTCCATTCATGATTTTTAACATCCTCTGCTTCTAATCAGGCTTAACAAGAATGCGAATTGAGCAGGGTATTAGGTCCATTTGAGAATTATATGCTTCAGACAAACAGCCTTTGCCATTCACATTTTCCATTTTTTTTAAGTGTCCGCTAGATTTGTAATGGAAAACTATAGATTTCTATTTTACTTTGGCAAAAAAAAAGAAAAAGAAAAAGAAAAAAAAAAAAGAAAAAGAAAAAAAAGAAAAAGGAAAAGGAAAAGGAAAAGGAAAAGGAAAAAGAAAAAGAAGAAAAAGGAAAAGGAAAAGAAAAAAAGAAAAAGAAAAAGAAAAAGAAAAAAAAGAAAAAGAAAAAGAAAAAGAAAAAGAAAAAGAAAAAAAGAAAAAGGAAAAGGAAAAGAGAAAAAGAAAGAAAAAGAAAAAGAAAAAGAGAAAAAGAAAAAAGAAAGAAAGGAAAAAGAGAAAGAAAAGGAAAAAGAAAAAGAAAAAAGAAAAAAAGGAAAAATAGAAAAAGAAAAAGAAAAAAACAAAAAATGGATAGGAGCTATCACAATATTAGTCTCTGAGGAAAACAGAACAGTTCATAAAATACATCCACACAAACATACTGTTCCTATTGCAGCAACTTTTGCCACAAGGCAATTAATCCCTCTGTAAAAAGTAAAACAGCCAGAACAGATATACTTTTTGCATGTATTTTTCTTGAATGGAGAAGAATGCAAATTTTCATAGCTTATTTATAAATTAGATGTGTTATATTCAGACATATTTAGATTAGTTACCTGTATATGTTAATTATTCTCTTTCCACAGGATGGAATCTTTTAATATCCACTGCTTCTTGTAAAACTGAGTAAATGCAAAACCACAGGTCAAGCTAAAACTACATTTCTCTTTAATGTGGTACTGAAATTATTTCATAAATTGTTTTAGGCATTCCCTAAGTTTGAAAAGCAATTTCCAAAGTTTTTTTCTTAAGGTTTATCCAGAGGAAAATCAATACATAAACAAATCATTTAAATCTGTTAGTAACTGAATTCCTATTTGGATTTTTCCATATTACTATGAAGTACTGGACAGTCATCACAATTGTGTACAATATGCTACTTCAGGCAAAGCAGATATATTATTTATTATTTGCTCTAACAGCCCCAGGCTGTGGTCTGACATTTCAAAATGTTTAGCCATGGCACTGACATGGGATATTTCTATTCATTCCTGCACTGTGACTGATCTAAAAGTAAATTAATATATTCAACACACAGACATTCCATAGTGACTTAGACTTTTTAAAATAATAGACTTATTCTTTAACAAACCCTTTCTAAATGAGGATCAAAATAAGAAAGCAGTGTTGCAGGCTGTGTCAGCACACACTGCATGCCCTACTCCAGAATGGGCAGCAATCACTCTTTACTGTAGGTGTGCTATGCATAAACAAACATACATGAAAAGAGATATATACAGTTCACTTGAGACAACAGAGCTGTATGCAGAAAGATGGAAGAGGGGAAGGAAAAAGCGAGGCAATCTGATCATTTTATCATTTTCATGAGCAGAGATTGCACTCAGACTACTGCTGCAATAATGTGAATTTTTACATTGTTTTGAGTTTTGTCATCATGACAAGTGAAACGGGATTTTGTGGAGGAAAAACATCAATGCTTTATGGATGTTTGAGGTGCAAACTGCAGGTTGGCCCTGTAGATAAAGTAGACAGTGGCATAATGGGAAAGAGATCGTCACAGAAGCTGAGCTCACATTCGTGAGCAATATCCTCTTAGGTCTTCAAAGGAAGAGGAGACCATGTAAAAAGTCATTTGGAAGTGCCAAATAGGTCAGGAGAAAATTGTAACATGGAAGGAACTGCAAACTAAAAATAAAAAAAAAAAAAACAGAGTCTGGAGGGCAACCATTAGAGGATCCCAAAGAGTGGGCAACTGAGAAAATACTGCTCACTTGTTCTTAACGATTGGATTAAATACTGATACTGGGCCTCTGCTAAAAAGATATCATTAACATCTGTAGCTATTTTTTTTTAAAGCCTTCAGATTTGTCACTAAGGAGGTTTTCATCAGGAGCTATAACTAGATGCCTGTTATTGTTTTTCCTGAATCAGATGTTCCCACTTTATATTTTGTTGTTTATATTTTGAAATTACATAGGTGATCAGCTTATTAACTGCAGAGAGAACAATTAGATATCTAATGCACTATATTTACTGTTTACACAGTGGACTTAACATCAAATTCATAGTGAGTTAAATTCACACAACATTCATGCACCACTGAGTTCTTTTGCATTTATACAACAGTTGGCTCACTGCTCATATTGTGTCCAAGTATGAGGAGATTGCTGTCTCAGATTAATGTCTCATTTCCCATTCTGTAAATGCACTGTAGATATTCCAACGATCTTTGCAAACTCCGTTAACAAGGGTATCTAAAGCTAAGTCTTTGAGGCAATTTGTTAAAATAATATGGTTGGGAATTTACAGAAACAAATTCCTACTTCTTGTAACTGCATTGCGCAAACTTTCAGAATAGAGTTTTGTCGTCATATTTTTGGGCCTCTTGGGTCCCGCATAGTGCTAGATACTACACTGACTAGTGTTGTGCAGGCATCTGTGTGAGCTGCACCTTCTTAATAAAAAAACAAGTAAATTTTGGAACACATTGATTCAAAAAACCCAGCCTATATAGATACCAAAACAGTTTAAATGCTGACAACAGAATTTCTCTCTAACACACAGAATTTCCTTTCCTATGAAATACAGGGATCTGCCCAATGCTGGATATTTCCTACCATTGCATTTACGTGCAATATCCAGTGGAGGTTATGTAATTCCGGCTAGTCATTTGACTATGAGAAAGCTAGGTTTCCTGGCAATCAGGAGAAAACCTCCACCCTATTAACATGAAATCCTTACAAAATTCAAGAAATAGGTAAAAATAACCTATTCAAGCACCTTTAGATTTAAGGAACAGCACATTTTCCATTTCAATGCTAACAGTTGCAGTAAAACATGTTTTGAAAAATACATAAATGGAAAAATTCACCAGTGAAAATACTCAAAGTGACTTTTATTCAGGCTTATTTGTTTTGACTGCAAAAAGCAGAATATGGGAAAGGTTAAAAGAAACATCTTGACAACAATTTCAGATTAGTATTATTTTATGACTTAATTTAAAGAAGGTATACAGGGGATGTTTGGTTTATAATTTTGTTTCCAGAATCTCAGGCACTGTATTTCATAATAGCATTTTATGCTGCATTAACAGAGTTTTATGCTGTGTTAACACCATTTTATAGCATAATGGAAAACAAATGGGTACAAAAGAGAGGTAAAATGGAAAATAAACTGTAAAACTTTTTCTAGCAGGTTTCTTTGCTGTAGACTGGTAACACTGCCAAGAAAACAACAATGGCTTTTAAACTACCTTCTACTTCAACTTCATTTTGAAATGACCATTTGCCGTGTCATATATTTTCATATAATTGTAAAGAGACAGACTGGGATCCATAGTTTGAGATTTTTCCAACATGAGCACTTAAGTTTTATAAATTGAATTTGGCTTGATTTTAAATACAATGATGTTATATTTCATAAGGCTGAGAATGTTTCTTGTCCAATTCAAAGAAGTGGAAGAAAGGAATAAATAACACCTAACACTAGACAAAGCATTTTCATAAAAGATGGAAAGGATTACTCTCTAGGGATTACAATGAACTAGGTTTCCTGTTCTGTTCTCTGTTATTGACTTTTTCCTCAAAACAGGTATGTTCTCAGCTGGAATTGTGTACAGCTTTCAACATATTTTCCAAGAAAAAAATTCAGCAGAGAACGGTAGAAAGACTACTCAGGGGCTAGAAAAAAATAGGTAAATTGGGAGGTATAAGCAAATTGGGGCTGCTTAGACTTGGAAAAGACAGAGGGAAGATAATACAAGTATTCAAATACTACAGACAAGAAAGAAGGAGAAAGGCAATAGGACACAATAAAGATAATGCAGCAAAGAAATTTAGCAAACCAAAGATACAAAAAAACTACTAATAGAATTAGAAATGGAATTGTTTATCTTTGAAAACAGCAATAGCTTCATCTAAGGATCTTTAACAGTAAGTTCATTAAATATGCAAGGAATAAATGTAGTTGCGCTTTCCTATGATTAATTTGGTTTTGCTTTCCATGGAGAATAAAAAGAACTGGGTGCTGAACATTTTCCTCCTGCTAGGTTACCTTTCAACTAAACCAGTTCCTTGATTCAGTTTACTGTGCAACCATTCAAATACTCATGCAAGCCAAATGGACAAGGTAGCACAAAGACAGAAGCTAGTGGCTGGAGGCAGGAAAAATGAACAGTTGCTTCTTTTGGCAGATCTGTTTGGTGTGTGCAAATGAAAGACATTTATAGAATAAACCCTTCCTGTGTTATACCACGATCTATCTGGAGAACTTCCTTTTTTGTTCTAAGTTTCACTTTTGTAATAAGATGGTCCTGAACTATGTTTTAAATTCCTAGGTACAGTAATAATTTTAATAACAAAAGAAAAAGATGTTCTAAACTGACCAAACCTATATAGATCTTGATATGGCAAATGGTGACGTTAGGACTTTCTTTATTTTTTTTTTCTTTTAATTCAACACACTGAGGAAACTTTACTGATTTTACAGAATGAACAATGAATGCAAATGCTATTTGTCAGATTTCTAACAAGGAATGTTGTCAAGATCAGAAGCATTAAATACCACATATTTAGTGTTGTTACATGTAACAACAATCTTCCATCAAAGCTTACACAACTCTATCCAGAAAAGTGTGGCTATATTAAAAGCAAAGAATCATCTTTTATACCTCTATCTGTCAGGAGCTTTCAATAAGAACAGTGTTTACTGAGGGGAAAAGGTGTGAGTGAAACAGATTTCTGACATGCAATTACTCTTTTTCCATGTGTTTCCAAAAAGGTGATTTCTGACATCTAACCCTTCTATTCCAGCTCAACGACTTCTCAGTGGCTGGTGTTTTCTTTTTAAAGTTTTTTTGTTTTTCTTTTAATTTTTCTTTCACAAAAGAAACCAATTGTAGTTCCTGCTGGTAAGGAATTGCTCATGCTGATGAAGCCAGTATTCTGCCAGAAAGCAGTTGCATGCAATGAATTGTTTTCCATTTTTCAAATTCAGAGTAAGGGTAATGATAAGAAAGAGCTAGAAGCAAAAAGGACAAAGGGCCACTCCCCCAACAAAAAAAAAAGAAAAAGAAATACAGTGTTCTTGTATGTCTCCAAAAATTTTGTATATTCTAAGCATAATTAAAAGCATAAATTATTTCAACAGAAAAAAATTAAAAGGCAAGAAATTAAACAGATTCAGAGGCAGGCATAATAATTATTAGGGACATGAAAGAACTTCCATAAGACAGAAGTGAAAAGATCTGCACTGTAAATTTAGAACATAAGACTTGATGAATGTATACAAAATAAATTGCAGTATAGTGAAGATAAATTAAGCACTTTCCTTGTGCATTTCTGCAGAAGAAGATCATAGGGATATTCAACAAAACTGAGAGACAGAAAGGTTAGAATGCCTAAATGGAAGTATTTTTGTGCTACATTAAGGTACTCTATGACTTATCATGAAATATTTCTAACTCAAGATCAGAATTGGTTTCAAAAACCAGACCAAATGTACCTATGAATACACAAATTGTACATTAACAATAATTGCAAAAGTAGTGAACCATGAAACAACCTGTTCTGCAGATTTCTAGATGGTATACCCCTCCTCTGACCCTCTTCTTCCCCTTTGCTCTTTATTTTACATAATGAATGTAGGAACACATTTTCTTACATCGCATATACTAACTAAACTTCATGGATTAATTTAGCCCAAATATGTCAAATACACACCTTAAAAATAAAACCAATCAATTTCTTAAAAATAACCCCCCAGACTGGGATTTAAAGATGTTCAGCATAGGTAGTGTAGGCAAACTCATGTTAAAACCCTGCTAGCAAATTGTTGACACAAGGCAGACTTTGGAAATTGCTGCACTTACCTTTCAGAAGCATACACAGACACCCCGATTCCCCACAACAAAAAAACCCCACAGGCATTCTCTTTCACTTTCTGCTCAGGTGGGTTTAGACAGGAGCCACATACCACACTCACGGGCAGACCTACTAATACTGTTTTTGCAAGTTCTGTCATGTTTCCATTCAATGGCTGTAAAAAGGAATGATCTATATGACACAAACACAAGGCTCTTCTGTTCTCCATAAAGGAGACCTAGGACGGTGACTGTTTATTATTGCATCTTCTGCAATTGTCTGAGAAAGATGGAATATTTCTGGATGGTGAGAGAATGAGCATTCCTCAGATTCTAATGGCATTCAAAGGAGCTTGAACAGGTGATGATGTCAAAACAACTACTACGAGAAAAGCAGTCAGTAATGTATGCAATAACAAGTGGAAAAGATGGCAACAGTGGCTTTTTTGATTTATTCTTGACCTTTACAACTCATCAAAAATGTAATTAAAAAAAAAAATCCACACCAGAAAGTGCTGTGCTTGTGTTTGACCTAATAAAACCAGAAAATAAGGCATTAAGACATTAACTCCTAAAGTATTGTAATGATGTGGACTACTAGATAAGTAATATAATTAGCCAGATAAACAGACATATTCAGCAGTATGATTGAAAAATACAGCATTGCCAAAACCAGATTTCAATATAAGCGCAGGGGTTGACTAACATGCTTCAGACTTTCCATTCGAAGAGATCATCCCCTAGTACTCCTTATATCACTCACAATGAACTGTAATACTTAGTCCAAATGCCTAAGGTTTGCAATGATTTCCATACAGGCCAATTGATGAGAAAATGAACATGAGCCAGCTTCAGTGTGTGCTCACAGCCCAGAAAGCCAACTGTACCCTGGGCTGCATCAAAAGGAGTATGACCAGCAAGTCGAAGGAGGTGATCCTGCCCCTTTACTCTGCTCTTGTGAGACTTCACCTGGAGTATTGTGTGCAGTTCTGGTGTCCTCAACATAAAAAGGACATGGAACTGTTGGAACAAGTCCAGAGAAGGGCCATGAGGATGATCAGGAGACTGGAGCACGTCCCGTATGAAGACAGGCTGAGAAAGCTGGGGCTGCTCAGCCTGGAGAAGAGAAGGCTGCGTGGAGACCTCCTAGCAGCCTTCCAGTATCTGAAGGGGGCCTACAGGGATGCTGGAGAGGGACTCTTCATTAGAGACTATAGTGACAGGACAAGGGGTAATGGGTTAAAACTTAAACAGGGTGTCGTGGTTTAAACCCAGTCAGGTAACTTGTTCACTCACTCCCAGTGAGTGGTGCCGAGCTGACAACAATCAAGGTCCGTGTTCGTCTCCCCCCCCCTCCCTGCACCGGGGTTCTCCCCTTCCCCGCTCCCGGAGGAACGGGGAGGAGGATCGAGAGAGTGCAACTCCTACGGGTTGAGACAAGAACAGTCCAGCAACAAATCACCACCGCTACTATCAGCTAAAACAATGATAAGGGAAAATAACAAGGGAAGAGAATACGATACCACCGGCCAAGAAAGCGAGTTCCACCCGGAAGCCCCTGTCCTTCCAGGTAACTCCCAGTTACCCCCCCACCCCGGGCGTGACGTGCTGTGGTATGGAATACCTCCCCGGCTAGCCCGGGTCAGGCGCTCCGTCTCTGCTTCCTCACAGCTTCCCCTCCTCCCTGGCAGAGCATGAGCCTCACAGAGTCCTTGGTCAGGGTAAACATCACTTAGCAACAACCGAAAACATCGGCTTCACCAACACTGTTCTCAAGCTAGAAGTCAAAACACAGCACTGCACCAGTTAACACAAAGGAAAAACATGACTGCTACTGCTGAACCCAGGACACAGGGGAAGTTTAGATTGGATATAAGGAAGAAGTTATTTACTGTAAGGGTGGTGAGGCACTGGAGTGGGTTGCCCAGGGAAGCTGTGAATGCTCCATCCCTGGTGGTGTTCAAGGCCAGGTTGGACAGAGCCTTGGGTAATATAGTATATTTTGAGGTGTCCCTGCCCATGGCAGGGGGGGATTGGAACTAGATGATCTTAAGGTCTTTTCCAACCCTATTTTATGATTCTATTCTAATTCTAGCACTCAAAACTGAGTTTCATTTGAGTGCCAAAATCTACCAATGGGAAACCTAATAGATGCCCAGAGTCTAGGCTGGATAACACATTACTGTTACCTAGAAATCAGGAGCAAACCATAAGAGAAACATCTGAAAACAGTTCCAAAAAACAATCATGAGTGACTAAGGAGCAAATCTGTATGGCAAAAAAATCCCTAGAATTTAAACCTGGATGCTATCCATGTGCAATAATTAAATTATTAGACTATATTATTGTTATTGCTACTCAAATTTGAAAATTATCTTACCTGTTACTTTCAAATCTAACAGATCATGTTGGTGGACATGGCAAAAGCAGGAGAAAGGTTGATTTATTTTCTTTACATTTTTTTTCCAGAAAAGAAACTGAAACATATTTTAAAATAATGAGAATTGTGTGGCTAAGGCAAAAAAAAAAAAAAAAGAGTCTTCCTGAATTAAAATAGAAAAAAAAAAAAGTTTGAACAACTTTAATAATGAGCCATACTGGATGAATAATAAATACACTGAACAAATAATTAACAACACATCCCTTACTGATCTAAAAACCCTATTTCTATTCATGGAATGTCTATGAACAGCTTACAATATCATTTAATGTACATTTTCACTATTTGAATTTGGTCAATAACATTGAAAGGTACTCTCTTAAATATGAAGCTTATCGTGAGATGATGATTAGGAACAGGTATTTTTGCAAATTATTACCAGTCATTATTGTGCAAGTGTTAATTAGTCATCCCTTGTGTTTGCATTCATTTTCTGTTTGGACAAGTGACACACCAGGTGACACAGCTCCATTCTCTCACAGAACTGCTAAAATTTCTAGGAACTGCATTCAGATATGAATCTTGTAAAACTAGAAAGTTCTAAGAATATACTTTGTTAAGGCTTACCTTCTTCCTAGAAAGCACCTAGAAAGTTCAAGATAATTATTTTAAGAACTCAGACAAGTCTAAAAAGTTTTGTTTTGCCTTTTATTACTCAAAGTCTTGTCGCTTTCAAGGAAGAGCTGTGCCCTCTGTGGCTGAACTCTATCTGTTGGTGAGGCAGAAACTTTCTCACTTTGCTTCTTGGAGCCTTGTTTATTACATCTTTTCTCTTGCCCTTTATATCATATGCACACTGCCCTTTGTGTATGATCTGTCTCACTAAGAACATGCTGACAGCTCATTCTGTGCTACATGACTGGCTTTAACACGGGGATTTTGGCCACCACTGTTCCAGTTCTTAAAGACTGTAATTCAAAGTGACCTAAAGGCCTGATGACCTCCAGGAAGAACAGCATCTGAGACTTCACACTGAATAGAAATGCATCCTTCCCAATACTGTAAATAGCTTTCTGTAAGCAGCCTGTAAGCACTGCTGGCATTAGTGTCTTAGCTCAGCACATACCTTAACTGAATATGTGCAGCAGAGTACATATGCAAGATGGAAAGTTTGCAGTGCATCTTAAATATATTATTGGTCTTAATTTGGGAGAGGATATAACTTCAGAGAGCGGGCATTGGGTTTTACACATTTTACAGAAAAAGAATAATCCGTTGACAAACATGCACTGGCAAGTCAACTGCAGGTACCATAAAGCTGGAGCACATGAGCTCCCGGCATCAGGAATTTTCATTTTTCCTGCAGCAATATCACTGGTAATGCTGAATTCTTCTAATATTATCCATAAAATATTGCCAAGTTGCTAAAATTTGCTCAAAGTTATATTCTTAAATAACATGTTCACAACACAGAACATGTATTTATCTATTCATACAGAACATATAGCATATATGTGTGTAAATACAGGCAAATTACAAAAACAAAACCAAGCAGTCTGCTGAACATGCCTCCTGGAGGAAAGACAAGAGAACAAATCAATGAGCTGTTAATGATATTATCTAAAGCACAGCGTGTCTCACAGGACTTAACAGAGGAGTCCATCCACAATGCGCCCACACCCTTGGATTCTTCTAGCATTCATTATCTCTGCAATTGAGACACAGTGTAAGATCCTGTAATTCATTTTTTCCTGGAGCTGGAAATAAGCTAAAAAAACCAAACAGAAGAGTAAAAAAAAAAAGAAAAGCAAATTAAAAATAATTTTTGACCCAAAGAGTTATCCTATATAAGTTACCACCAAGTCTCTAACATCACCAGAGAATCAGATGCTTAACTCTTTCTGAGTTTTAATAGAGCTTAGGTGCATAACTGCATTTAATCTCTGATAAACCTACACACATCTGTGATATAATACATTTTAAAAGTGACCACTGTTAGAAAGGCAAATAAAAAAACAAAGTGAGGCTATAAGATTAAAGAGATAAAGCCCACTGCTGAAGCTAACCTATAGAGTCCGTGTGAATGTCCACATAATCATGAAATTGAAGTTTAGGGTGGCATTTGTGAAAATCAGTGTGCCCATTTTTTTAAAGGGAAACTTAATTTAAACAGTATGCCATGTTTAAGTGTTGAATTAATTCAAATCAACATCTGATCACATCTTTATACAAGTCAAATATGAGCTTTAGTGTTGATTTCACCGCAGTGAAAAATCAATGCAAGATCAGATTCTGAGCTATTTCTAACAAACTGGGAGAGAGACAGCATTTGTATCAGTGGTCCATAACTGCATTACGCATGTTATTTTAGGGAAAAAATCATATTTTTAATAGTGTAGATAATTAGAATATGGAGGATAAAACCATTATTTAAAAAAATGCATATAATTTAAAAGAGTACGTAGCACTGACGGTTATTTTAAAGGTAAAAGATAAAATGAGGATTCTTTAATACAAAACCTGAAAAATTGCTACTTGATTCTAGTTTCTATCATTGCTGTATTAGGATAGAGGTGATAAATGAGATAATATTTTTGCTAAACCTACTGCTTTATACAGCGCACCTGTCATGATCCTAAAGTAACATTATGAAGTTGTGAAGAGAAATCCAGAAAATTAAGACTAGGCTGCAGTTGCTGGTACAGCCCTAATTCTGCCCTGTGAACCTGCATTATGAAGAAACTTTTAATTACCTGATCACACTCCATTTTGAATAGGACCTCTGACACAGCCAGTGCATAACCTTCCCTAAAGAAAGAACAATTAATTTCCTTGTCAATTTTCCTGTGGTGATCATAACAATAGTAGGTGAAGGCTTGATGAAAATTGTCTTCTCAACATCACTATTTTTTCCATGTGAATAATTGCTGTATTTTCCACAGCCTTCTTCCTGGAAACAACTCATTGCTCTGAGTGAAACTAGCTAATAAGTATAGTAGACACACAGCACTGAAGATTTCATTGTTAACTTTAACGTGTTGCAAAGGTATGAACTACTGTAAAGAAGGTCTGTTAGGTGGAAGTGTCCGGAAACCTCCATAGTAGATGCTACTAACAATTACCCTATAATTTGGCTGGATTCTTAACTGGCATTAATTAGCTTCCATTTCATGATTTCAGTCTTTCTTGTGAGATTTAAACTCTGTCTAGAAAGGCTGAATTTGAATAAAGACTGAAAAGACAGATGGGTAGGAGACTAGATTATAACTGAGAGTCTAAACCATTAAAAGATGCTGATGTGAAGACACTGGAAATCCAGGATTAGAAATCAAAAAAGAGACCTCTGAACTGCTTAGGCAAGAATTGGTAACTAGCGTTCAGCAGGGAACTGTAAGTCTGACAAAAAGATAAAAAAAGAATAGAGTGAGAACTGGGCTTGACTAGGAGATCATAGTATAAAGAGATAGACTGGATAATTACCTCACTGAGGACAGGCAGGAATAAAAAAGTCAGATTAAGAGATAACGAAGACTGAGACTGAAGCTATAAAGTCAGGGGAAAGTCAGATGAGGTGAAGCGCTTGGAAGAAAGGCACTAAACTGTCCTGGTAGAGGGTACTGGGTTTGATGCAGAAAGACTAGAATCAGGGGAATTTGACTGTTTCAGGGAACGGCTGGTCATGCCATTCTCTTTACTGAGCTATCATCCAGTGGACTGGAGATTGGATTGGATGGTGTACTGGGAAGGACTGGAAAGACACAGGACTGAGATTTAAGATGGACTGGATGCAATAGATCAGAACTTTTTAGTGAACCCAGGCTGAAGCTAAAAGGAACAGGTCAAAGAAATATCACTTGTTTGAGCCTGGGGCTTTCCAACGCTGTAGGATTTCACACTGCATCTTTGTGTAGGCAAGTGTAGGTGTTTACTACTGCTGAAATATCCATCTTGTTGCATGATGTTTTAGATGACACTCATGATGATACCTTGATAAAGCTATTATTTTAGTAGCCAGAGCAACTGCTGTGAGAGGCAAGAGGTGGCTGACACACACAGCGTGTAAAGTTCTTTGCTTTATCTTTCCAGGACTTAAAAATGCATATTTTTTTGTGTACTGTAGCTGGTTTTCCCCCAGACAACATGAATTAATGCTAGGTATTAGAAGGGAATGAGAATGTCCAATTTTTTCTTCAAGGAAGCCTGGAATTTTCCGTTTCATAAACAGAAAATATTTATATATGCTAAACAGCCCTGAAAACTTCCATTACATTCCCATATCTGTTTCTCTAAAGCAACTTGAAGGTAAATATCACAGCAATAAGGATATGAAAATATGAAAGTGACTGAAATATGCGTTATGTATTTCCACTCTCAGCTTCCAATGGGTTTGATTCTTAACTATCTCCCTAAGTACATTTGCCTATAGCATAAAACGGGGATTTTTGATTAATAATGCTCCAAATTTAAGCATTAAATATGCTGTGTTTTGGGGCCCTTTGTAATGATAGGCATTCAGAAGCCTGAACTGCACCAGCAAAAATGATGCTTTTAAAATTTCTTCATCATGTGAAAAGGGAAACAGTTCTGTTCTATAATATCTTTCAAAGATAGATATGTAAATATGTGGATATATAGATATATGTTAAAAATCAGGTTGATTGAAAGATCAAAATTCATGTCAAGCTACTTGAGGCACTTAAATTAGTTCTTATTAGAAGACAAATACCCCCCAGTATAGTATTTAAAAAAAAATAAAACAAAAAAAAAAAAAGAAAAAGGGAAAGGTAAAAATTTGGTGATTTGAAGGATACAGTACAGATATCAACAAAGTATTTCTTCTTGCGTCACTTATCAAGGATGATTAAATTAGAGACATTAAATAAGTGCTTAAAGTTAAGGAACTGACAAGCCATACCCATGGACAGATAGTGGGAGCACAGCCTTGCCTCTCTCATCCAGTACTCAACTCTCACATGATTTTGATACACATAGAGCAAAAAGTTCAGCTTTTTTCAAATAAGGGTTTTCTGCTGAATAAGTTTCTAACATGTTTGTCTTTTCCAGTTGCACCGCATTCCTGAAACGGGGGCAGAGAGATGAGCTGCAGTTTTTGTCTGTAAAAATATTTCTGTATTCTTGTTGCTCTGCTCCTGATTTTATCAGAATAATGAGATCAGCAAAACAACAGAAAGTCATCACAGTCTGCACAAACTTATAAAATGGAGAGAACATAGGCTGATTAGCACCAGGCAGCAAGGCACAGCAACTATGAGTTTGTCAATTATTTAGACACCTACAAATATGTGATTAGTCTTTAATTTGCTCATATTGTCCTTTAAAGATGATTCTTTCTATGTGCTCTCTCTTCACTCTCAGTGGTCTTTATTTTTTCCAAGGACAGAAAGCAACCAAAATGTCTGTTGCTTTTTTGAATGGATAAGCTGGGAGGGTACATCACCAAGGCTGTCACTCAGAAGGAATATTCAATTACTTAGCAAATAAAGTGTGTGTTTCTTCACAGCTAAGTAATTTAAATGAGGTACCAATAATTTAGACACCACTCAGCTCTAACTATCTGGCTTTATAATGAAGTTATGTGAGTATTTAAATACTTCCTACTAATTGTTCCATGCACACAGTAAAAATTACCCGTTTCTTAATAGATTAGATGTCAGGATAACTGACCTAATTAAATTAGATTTCCCTACCTACCTAGCAATGTATGTACTGTAGGTACTGCAGAAAGAGCTCTATTCTACTCGTGTATAGGTGAGAACCAAAAATTACTGATTGCATTGACCAAGGAGGATTTTTCAACCAGTTGCTTGCATTTTAGCAAACCTTCATTGAAGGCTGACTAGAATTAAGTTTCAGGTGTCTACAACTGGGTTTTACAGTCCTACAGACAGGAATAGTAGATAAAATGTCGAGCTTCCAAACAAACATTACTCTATCGCTCTAAACCAAGACCTGATTAGTTAATTTGTTTTTCCCAAGATACAATGCTCTAGCACTTTCAGAAGAACATATAAAACAGCCTTGCTTGTATTCAGACTCAAACATGAGCAATGAAAATGACCATTTGGTGGCTCAACTCCCCAGAACAAAGTGAGGTTTTTTAGCTAAACAGTTTTTCTTCTTCTAATGGCCTTTATCATAAAATCACAGAGAACTATAATTTAAAGATACTACCTTAGAATCAAGGTTTTTTTCTTCTCTACCTGCAAAGGAAATGAAATTCCCTTCAGTTTCTTTTCTTTCCATCTCACATAATTTCATTCTTGGCCTCAGTTTTAGATAACATAGATAACCAGCTCGTACCTATCCCCACAGAACCACACAATACACATCGAATAGTTCAATTTCCCAAAAGAAATCTCAAAAGCTTCTATGAGGTATTTCTACCATCACCTTTTCTTCCTCTCCGTTTTCTTTTTTTATAGGGAAAAATATGAGCAACAAAGATAAGAAACATACAGTACCAAATGCCTCCATGCAATCATCTCCCATGTTTGTGAGGCTGTAGAGATGAAAATACCACTGCTCAGAAGGAAACATCGTTTCATACTTTTGTTATGCAACTTTTTGCTTACATTAGACACAAATTGTCTCTGAAATATCAAATGCCTTCTTGAGTGGGAGGTTGCAGACAACCATAATGTGAATTACTAATGTTTTCTTATGATAAAGGTCAAATGAAAGTCTTCTTGCAAAGCTTATTTATCAGTTCTTTTCTATATGTTCTTAAGGGCAGATGTCAGCTGGAGTAAGCTGCCTTACCTCCAGGAGCCCAGATAATTTACCCCAGCTGAATAGCTGATCCTCAGTTACTAAACACCAAGCTTTCTAAAACAGAAATAGAGAGATAACAATTATATTAAGGAAAAGAAGGGATTTGAAAGGGAGTTAGAGTGTCTGAATGTGACATTTTCACACTGTTATTTGAAATTTGCAATGGAAATAAAGCAGAGTAGCAGCCCTTCCTACCTTAGGCTCCATAACCACTAAATGTTATGCACTCCCTGCAAGCAGAGATGACACATTTTTACCATCAAAAAATATTCAGAAGGGGAAAAAAAAAATCTGTCTCTGCAGAGACTTGATTTGGATAATTCCATAAGCACTTCCCACAAAGAGTCAAAAGGACTGCATTATTGAACAATCTGCCACCTTCCCACATGATCTCAGTTCCCATTATCTCTTTGAGAACACACATTTCTGAGGAACTCCTCCAGCTTAGACTATGTGCTTAATAAATGTGGATACACCAAGCAGAAGTAATTTAGAAGAATGGGAAACTGGTGACAGGCATTTGGAACATTTTGGCAACACATAGTTTATTGATTTCATCTGATTATTTTCATACTAATACTGGACAAAAAAAAATCTAATTAAAGAAAAGTTTGAAACATAATGGGAAGGGGAAATGTCATGGCTTAAGCCCAGCCTGTCAGTCAGAAACCACCCAGCTTTTTGCTCACTCTCCCCCCTTCCTCCCCCGGCTCCCGAATGGACGGGGAGGGGAATCGAAAGAATGTAACTCCCATGGGTTGAGATAAGAACAGTCCAGTAACTAAGGTATAACACAAATCACTACTGCTACTACCGATAATAATAACAATAAGGGAAATAACAAGAGAAGAGAATACAACTGTTCACCACTCGCCAACCGATACCCAGCCCAACCGAGCAGTGATCTAATCCTTCCAGGTAACTGCCCCCAGTTTATATAGTGGGCATGACATGCTGTAGTATGGAATACCTCCTTTGCTAGTTTGGGTCAGGTGTCCTGCCTCTACTTCTTCCTGGCTTCCCCTCCTCCCTGGCAGAGCATGAGACCCAGAAAGTCCTTGGTCAGAGTAAACATTACTGAGAAGCAACTAAAACATCGGTGTTATCAGTGCTGTTCCCAGGCTGAAAGTCAAAACCACAGCACGGCACCAGCTACTAAGGAGAAAAATGACTGCTGCTGCTGAACCCAGGATCCACCCCTTAATCCATACCATTCACATCATGCTCAGATTCCACACTTTCTATAGACCATCACTCTTTTCTCATATATATACATATAGGTACATACACACACACACATACAGATCATTCCTTAGTGCATGGACCAATCTATAAAGCTGCTGAGTTCATCCAGTCCATGATGTTGAGCTCCATCACTTGTAAAAGTCTTTCAGAGCAGGAGAGAGAGTGTGATGTAGTCGATCTGCCAGTCCTTCCCATATTTGTACTTCAGCCATCGTCCTCCATACCAGAACGTCTTTAACCGCTTGGTTTGCTTAATTGCAGCACATTTCACACTTGTGAATAACCTGGGTAATCGCGTCCATTGCTAAGTCCACCCCTCGATCATGAGTCCATCTCTCTTGCATCTCTGCCCTTACGGCCTGAAGTGCCATGGGCCCACCAGGCTCAAAATAATTTACCCTCCCCTTCAGCAGTTTCTGCAACTTGTCGTTGGGACTCCATACAGCTGCCTTCCGTCTCCGATGCTTCCAAAGTTCTGGAGAGGCCTACTGGCCTAGATACTTGCCCATACTGTCCCACACATTCTGCCACTCATGACTGTCCAGCTTTGAGGAAAATCTCTTGGTCCTCCTGTATCGTCATCTAACCCTAGACAAGGCCCAAACACAATTCCGCTTAACTTTCGAGATCAGACAAAATGGTCACGGGTAAAACACTCAGAAACCACCCAGCTGTTTGCTTCCCCCCCCCCCCCCCCCCCTTCCTCCCCCTGCTCCCGGGGGAATGGGGAGGAGAATCGAAAGAATGTAACTCCCATGGGTTGAGATAAGAACAGTCCAGTAACTAAAGTAAAACACAAACCACTGCTGCTGCCATCAATAATAACAATGATAAGGGAAATAACAAGGGAAGAGAATACGGCTGTTCACCACTCACCAACCGATACCCAGCCCAACCGAGTGATCTAATCCTTCCAGGTAACTGCCCCCAGTTTATATAGTGGGCACGACGTGCTGTGGTATGGAATACTTCTTTGGTCAGTTTGGGTCAGGTGTCCTGTCTCTGCTTCCTCCTGGCTTCCCCTCCTCCCTGAAAAGCACGTCTTTGGTCAGACTAAAGTCCTTGGTCAGACTAAACATTACTGAGCAGCAACTAAAAACATTGGTGTTATCAGCTCTGTTCCTCAGGCTGAAAGTCAAAACCACAGCACTGCACCAGCTACTAAGGAGAAAAATGACTGCTACTGCTGGACCCATGACAGGAAATTAAAGCCATTTTTTGACTTCTCTCATGATCTGGCTCATTTTGTATAGTATTTAACTATTTACAGCTGAGAATAAGTACTAATGCTTGAATAATTGTTTGATTATTTACATCAAATGAATATGATTGTTTTACCCTAATTATCCACATAAAAGGTATGACATGAAAAATAATACATACAACATTACTTGAAAATTGTTTGCTTTTTCCTCAGGAGAAGGATACATCTATGATTTAAAGTTGTAGACATAGCTAGCTCTGGAGAAGAGTTTGTAGAAAATGAATCATCAGTTTATGCTTTTTAATGCAAAGTGGTAGAAAAGAACAGATGTGCTAAAACATGTAATTTCACAATGAAGAGTTTTGCACTGGGAAAACTTACAGAAGTAATTTTCCTGGTTTGGGTTGTGTTCTACTTTTTCCAGATTACCTAGTGTCGTGGTTTAAACCCAGTCAGGTAACTCGTTCACTCACTCCCCCCCCCCCCCTTCTTTACCTCCCCCTACTTCCGGAGGGACGGAGAGGAGAATCGAAAAGAATGCAATTCCCACGGGTTGAGATAAGAACAGTTTAGTAACTAAGGTATAACACAAACCACTACTGCTACTACCAATAATAACAATGATAAAGGAAATAACAAGGGAAGAGAATACAACACCTCAGCACCAGCCGACTGATAACTCACCCCCCCAAGCCCGACCAAGCACCGACCCATACCTCCTCCAAACCCGCAGTCTCCCAGCCCTTCCAGGTAACTCCCAGTTACCTCCTGGGCATGACGTGCTGTGGTATGGAATACCTCTTTGGTCAGTTTGGGTCAAGTGCCCTGTCTCTGCTTCCTCCTAGCTTCCACTCCTCCCTGGCAGAGCATGAGGCTCACAAAGTCCTTGGCCAAACCAAAACATCATTGTTATCAGCTCTGTTCCCAAGCCGAAAGTCAAAACACTGCACTGCACCAGCTACCAAGGAGGAGAAAAATGACTGCTACTGCTGAACCCAGGACACCTAGTTAAAGGATTACTGGCTCTACACAGAGAAAATTTTTCATGCAACCAAGTGCAGCAATTGACAGAGTGAATGCCACTGTAACAACAGGATTGTGTAGCTCCAACTTTAGTATTATGAAAAAGTGTGAAGTGAGTGAAGAGAGTACCCTCTGAGACTCAGTGCTGTGCTCTGGTTTATATCCTGTTGGCTTTTAGCGTGAAAGGGCTCATGGATCTTTTGTGACCACTGTTTCTATCCCAAAACGAAATGACAAGGATAAGACATTTGGATGTAATTGAAGAATAGGAATAAAAAGTGAAGCATGGCCTTTCCTGATATTTTCAGGTTATTAGGCTGGCTAACAACTTCATCAAATGAAATATTGACTTTTCTGATGACAGCTCCAAGCAGAATCCTATTTGAATTCAGCCCAACCTAATTGCTATTTATCTAGCATTAAGGAAGAAAATAGCAAAAAGGTTTTCCAGTTTAATGTACCATAGCCTGTGAAGCTATTTTTTTAAGCTTGACTGTACACTGGAGATCCCTTTGTGCAGAGACAGACAGCTGCAAAAAAAAAAACAGATAATAAATATTTAATATGCTACTTTCATCTACTGCTTTTTCTTCAAATTCCACAATAAGGAAAAAATAAATAACAATATGAACAGCTTCAGGCAGAGTACATAATTGAATAATATTCTTTAAGAATGCTTTGCATATGTTATTAATGAAGGTATGCACAGACTTACTTTAAGAAACGATGCATGAAAGGTACTGCACACAATGGATACTACCAGGATATCCTACAAGGGAAAAACACCTTTCCTCCTCAACATTTCTAATATTTTGGAACATTTCAAACATCTTAACTTGAAGACATGGAAATATAACCAAATGCAAAGGCTGAATAATTAAACTGGCAATGTTGATATTGAACTTCCACTGTCATAAGCCATAATAGTTAATAAATATCATACTTCATACATATTATTTTGTATTTCAGGTCCAGAAGCCAAATTCTATTTCTTGTTACCTATGAAAAAGACAAAAGATTTCAACTAATCCCTTAGTCATCCAGCAAAAAAATAACTGACGCTTGCAATCTGACCAACAGTTAAACATAAACAGTAAGAGAAGCAGGGATTGTACACCACAAGAAGGACTATGTTAATTAATAAGATGAATTTAGCTTTAGTAATTCATTCAAATATCTCAAAGCATATTCATTAGTGTTTTGCAGTACATTTTACAAAATAAGCAGTTTGTATGCAACACAAATGTTCTTGAGGGCCAATAGAGTTAAAACATACCCCTCATAATGAAGGTGGAATCATATATCTCCTCAGTCATCAACAGCTGTGCAAATTCCTAAAAACTCCTAAAAACAAATATACAGCGATAGCTGGGGATATAATCCCAAGTTATGGCATTTGCCAGTTTTACCTAAACTCACATTTTTTCCAATTTTTTCCAAAAAAGAAGGAATACATTTTGACCCTGTGAGTTGGGCATGGTTTGGGGGCAGGACAATGCAAGTGGGGAACAAAACAAAACAAAACAACAGCTTAAAAGCTGAGTCCAGTAAGCATAAATCACAGACTCACAGAATTGTTTAGGTTGGAAGGCATCTCCTGAGATCATATAGTTGAACCTAATAGTGAAATACCATTTCTACCCTGAAATGATTTTCAGCTGATATCAACACTGTAGGTGCTTCACATGGGCTAAATTGTGTGCTGCTGCCTTCAATTTAATATTAGGCTTTTTTCTGTTTTATACAAGACTATGAAAAATAGCAGCAACAAGATTTCAGAAAAGCTAATTGGATACAAAGAAGGGGGAAATAAGGATTTTATAATAACCTGTGATTTTTTAAGTCACTTTACCCAGAGTTATAATGCTAGGTACTAAAGCAAATCAGGAAGGTGGGAAACAAACCAGTATCATTTCGAGGAAGAGTTCCCAAGCTTTACTGTCCACTAGTCAACATTACAAAATAGGTCAAGCACTCTTAAACTTCAGACTTGGCTGCTTTCTTTATTTTACCAGTAACTTTTTAATTTTTGTGGTCAAAAATTCCTTGAGAGCATTGCTCATGAGATTTTTCTTTGATTTACTTCCATAATATAATGGCAAACTCACTTAGGAGCTTCTGTGCAAAGACCTGTTTCTTCAGAAAAATATATGTACAACTGAATGTCATTTAGGAGACACTTAGAAGAGGAAGATGCATTCCTTTTTTTTTTTTTTTTCCTGAACTTTACAAAATTACTCCTATTTATACACTCTAGAAAACTGTCCACAAAATCCTCCATGACTCTTCATATAAACTTCCTTCTTACCTTAATCTCTCAGAAGATTTGGTCTCAGATTTCCTGCTTTGCTTTTTTTTCTTGCCCTGCATCGCCCAATTTTTAAAATCATCCAGGCATTCAGATATCTTTTTCAGCAGTACGCAGTTGTGAATAAAATGTTCGCTATAAACAGTTGTTACATCTGAAACCAAATAGAGTCAAGGAATAAGTGTTGTCACTTAGGACAGCCTGTATCTACACAAAACTACACAGTTTACATAGTTACTTCTGTTGAATCCCTGTTTAAAGGCATAACAATAACAATTGACAGCTACTGAAATGTTTCTTAAAATTCCACCCATCCACCCTACCCCCCAGATTCTCATTTTTTTTAGGCTCCTATTGGATGGAATAAAAAACAATTGTTTTCATACATGAGTTAATACTCAATTTGATGCTCTGCATTGATGGTACTATGATTGTTACTTTGTTACTAATGGTACTTCTCCTTGTCTAGGCTTTTAAAAAGCTTTTCATTAATCCTACAAGAAAAGAACTGCTTATAATGGGTAAAAACAGTGTCAGCTGAAAAAGGGTACCAATTTTTTCCTTGGGGGTGTGTATTTTAAATGTTTTCTACTTAATGCGTATGTTACATAAAAGGCTGTTTTTTTCTCCATATTACAAATTACAGTTCAGATATTAGGATTGATGGAAATGTTTTAAAAGTCACCTCTTTCTTCTCTTCTTCCCTGCAAAACCACAATGAATATATATGCTAGTCTCTCTTTTTCCCTACACTGTTTTTTTTCTTGTTAAGCTTTATATGCTAGGGGTTTCTATCCAAATCATGTCATTCAAACTTCTCATATGACTGTTTAATCATGAAAGTTTAAAGGGATTTAAGTATCCCTCTGTGACCATGAGAGGACTACTGTAAAGAGAATCTCAAAGTTCTGTTAAGAAAAAAAAAAAAAAGCTGAAGATAATATTTAGTAACATTTACATACTAGTCAGAAACTTAAAAAAAAATTCCATAGTTTAAATTCTATGAAGACCCCAAATTAGTAAAATATAAGCAACTCTCAAATAAGTAACTCTACTTGCAATGCTGGAAACAATGAACAAGCTCAGAAACTATTGTACTACACTTTGATTCTAATAATTGCATATTGTCTCAAGTCAACGATGACAGTAACAACATACAGTGTGCAAATTGAGCTGGAAAAAATGTTAGAAGCAAATAAAACATTCAAATGTGTCTTCTTTGCTAGTCTGAATTTAAGAAAGCCATTTGTCATTTAAGATAAGGCAAAAAAAAAAGCATTTTTTCGTTCATTTGTTTCTTAACAAGTTTTCTCGCTCCTTCTCCTTTCTTTCCAGGTAGCAATTTGAAAGGCAGCATTTCTTCCTATGTTCCGCAGTTGCTTTGGGACCCTTCTACCATGATAACTACAGAAAGCTGCCTTACTGAAGTAGCTGAAATGCAATTAAAAATCCTTAAAATCTTTTACATACAACTTTTACACAAAGAATGCTCCTGTTTCGAATGTGTTTTCTCATTTTAGTATGAAAAATGGGAAAGTTTTTTTAAAAAAATGAACAGCTTAAATACCCTAGGCTGAATTAGAAGTCTAAATACCCCAAAAATTTTCAAAATGGAACAGCTGGTAACATTTTTGAGTCCTTTTTTTCATGAGAATTTTTGAATGAATAATTTCTAAAGGATTACAACTTATAATAACTAATAAAGTTTATTTATATACCATAGCATATTACCACCAATTTTCACATTTGAAACCTTGCATGGAATAAACAAAAAGAATATACATCATAATCAAGGAGCACTTGCATTTGCATTTGAAACATACTGAGGTATTTGCAGTATTATTTATCATGCCTAATGGCGATTTTCTACTCTTACAGTAGAAAGTCTGGAGTATGAGGTAAATTAGCATCATTGAGATAGAGACCTATTACAAAACCTGTACTAGGAGAGTGTGACTCTGAGAGCACACCAGTAGTTTATGATGCTACAGTCTACAGGTTCTATGACTATCACTCAACTCCAGACTGCTGTTTGAGTTATATTTATGTACGGTTTAAACATGGTTTATATAGTGTTACAGTATTGTTGAACTACGTTAGGGTTCAGAACTCCAAATTAGATGAAGCTTGATTTTCAGACATCTGACTTTTAGAGTACACTCCTGTAACTCAGAACTTATTTCTGTACCTGAATTTGCATTTTCCAAGTTAGTATTTAATGAGGTTTGAGGCCCATTCTACTCAGCTTAATGAAAACTGATGAGATGGCATTTCTGTTTTATCATACTTTTGCTTGAAAATTTCCAGTAATCTTTCTTGATTAACATCTTCAGTGGTAATACAGAAAAAATCATATTTCTATAAACTCCAGTAGTATAAAGTAGCAACAGATTATCTTTTCAAGCTATAATTCTTCTGACCATCGTCACTGATTGATTAGTTTTTACCATTCTTATTCATCACAGGGAAGCTGCTGAAGAGTCATGATAGATTTCCAGCTACTTTACATTGAAACCATACCACAAAGCACAGGCACAAGGGACCCTCAGTTAAGTTGCCTTCTTTCAAGTCTTCAGACAATTCACATGATATTTTTGTTAAGAGTAGTGAAAGCAAAAGGAGTCAGATACCCAAATGAAACTTCATAGAGATATTCTGATTATCGATTCAAGCTGAATACTTAAAATGCGGGAAAATGGGTATCACAAGGTGTGGGAAGAAAAAGGGCGTTTATTTATAACTTTCATTCAACATTCCACTGAAAAGTTGAGAATTTTGGGAACCACATGCATGTTTGGTATTTTCTTCCCCTCAAGATATCTTAGGCAAGTTGCTCAGTCTTTTGTTTTCAGCACCTGATAGACCTAAATAACCACAAATTGGGCAAGAGTATAAAGGATCTTCAAAACGTTCTGTATTTTAGATAGATTTTTGAAAGACAGATATAAACAGCTACAGAATTGATGTGAAACTTCAAAGACAGACTTAAGAAGCTTTACACACATAGGGAAGACTGTCTAAATGATGGTTCTTCTTCCCAGTGCCATTTTCTAGGCTGGGCCAAGAAGGCTTTTGCCGCAGAAATGACTAGTAAATTCATAAAAGCACCAACTGAGCTAAACCCAGCCACCAAGTACAAAAGGTGAGAGATCTGTAATCTCTTAAATTGGTTTGAGAAAAAGCAAACAAACCAGAAAGTGGGAAGTTTTTCTTATTGTCTTTTTTAATTGCAGACCATGTCAACCTTCTGAATTTTAACGAGACCATTTTCAAGACCTTTAAGTGAAGCTGGTTTACAAGCTTTGAGCTCTTGAAGTTTGCATGACACCATAGTAGTCATTTTTCTATTCTATACATAATATGCAGCACAGGCCGAAAAAAAAACAGAGAAAATCAAGCTAAATATAAAGTCTCAACTTTGAGCACAAGGCTTGGAGTTAGGAGACTTATATCATTCTGAGTTATGAAATAAGAAGTTATTTCATAAAGGAATTGCCCTCACTGTCTCACACATTACGACTCATACTGTCACCCATGATGACAGTGCTCATCAAGGAAATATATTTCTGTAAACTTTAAGAATACTCCAGAAATGTCCATAATTTGACCATCCAGAAACAGAGCAAGTCAAGGTGAAAAACTCAGTAAGGACCATATTCCTTCAGAAAAAAGCATATTATTTTCCTTCAAACACCAGGATTTCCTTGGAATGAAGTCCATTGGCTCAGAATATAAAGCTGGAAGACACTGAAAACCAAGGAGCTTTTCATGCCTTTTTATGTCATGGAATATCAGGTACATATGTCCTTTGTGGCCTCATTACTAGGTTTTGATATTTGTCTTCTATAAGTGCTTTATTGTTTTCTCTCCAGTTTATTTATAAAGTGTGAACCCTGCTTTCAAACTCCAGCGGAAGATATATTCTTAGGGGAAGTTTCAACCTGAATTCTGAAGGGAATATTTTATCCTTCTGAAGTTAGCCTTTCACATAACATTTTTCCATATTGTACTGAAAGAATTAGTAGCTGTTACCGCTAACAAGAATTTTGCTGTGGTTGGTTGTATTGCACATATATCCACAGTATTTTTAATACAGTATGTTAGCTGGCTTCTGCAGCCTGAAGTCATGGACTTTAGTAGTTCATATTTACAATATAATTTGAGGACCTCCAGCTGAAACTTTCTGTCAACTCTCTGCAACTTTCTCCAATTTGAAACAGACCCTGATTTAATTCTTGTTCCAAAGGCAATGAAAATTCTTCAGTTTGGCTGCAAGATACTTCAGCAGAAGATGCTTTGGAGTTTTCCTGCTCGTGCAGTCACCTCAATCCTCATTATTCAAGGAATTCACACATTTTCAGATTCTTTTTTTATTTTTTTTAATAGGTCATAGACACATAAATATACTAAAACTGAAGTCCTTCTGTATTTATAACTAGAACACAGGCATTGTTTTTTGCCCAGAGCTGTGTTCAAAAGTCATTTTCTCTAATTGCTGTTTCTTTCTCTTTCTTCTTCTTTGTGTTGCCACTGAGGGAAAAAGATAAGGTCTTAAACTTGTTAAGGGTACCTTCTGTGTTGATTCCCTTCCTTTTATTTCTCTGGTTATTACAAATTTTTCAGGGTAGCCTTATCTCTGAATTTCTTTGGTTTGAAGTTCAAGATAACATCCTTAGAGTGTTCTTTTTACTTTCAGTTACTGACATGAGTTCATAGTTTCATTATTATTTCTAAACTCTTCAGCTGGGAATTCCGTTATTAAAAATTGTGCAAAATGTCAAAACTATAAAACAACAAGTTACTCAAGATAACTCGTGTGATAGGAATATTTATAAAATCAACTGTTATTTCTGTTTATTTTATATTTCAGAGACAGTTCATGAGACCAGTACAAAGCACTTGGCAGAGTCAGCTATTAAGTGATCTTGTCTCTTACAGAAGTATCCAGGAAACCAAAGTGAAATGAAAACTTCATTGGGGTAAGCACTGTTCAAAACTGTTGCACTAAATTAAATCTGTTTTGTATTGTCAGATGAAAACAAAGCTGTCAACAGATGCTTATTACCCAAACCCTAACATAGGCAATTAGTCTACATCGGTTTTCAATTAATTAGCAATAGGTTTATAGTGCTAATCACTAAGAAGCATTACATGGTATGTTAAAAATGGATTTACATCCTTGATTCTGTCTGGATACATCTGTGCAATCTTCTAAAGGCAAAACTAGATCTCAGGCCTAGACTAAATGTAAAGGCACTTCTAAATTGTGTGCCATCACACCCTCAGAATTAGCATGATGGCAAACAATCTGTGCACTGAATGATCCCAGAAAGTGCTCTTGTAGGATAATAAAGATGTGGTCAATTAAGTTTCTCCCCACATTGCCTTTTTGATACTTCCATAAGGTGCTTTCCAAGAGTTATACTGTACTTTGGTGTGTAACTCTGATACCAACATTGTGAGCCACAGAAGCTGGAATTACTTGAGCCACCTGTAGAAACTCTCAGCAAGTATCCACAATCTCTCACTCATCAGTTAACTAAAACTGAACGTTTACTGTGTTATATTGCTAATCATTTAAATGCACCTCATAAATGCCTTTGAAATACCTTTGCACAGCAATTTGTGTTTGCCTACTGCTCTATTTTCTTTAGTTAATTACTGTGTTGACAAGCTGTCCGCTCAATTCAATGGATCATCTTGGGAGTAGAGAGAAATATAGGAACACATCAGCAAACATTTTAGACAGTCTTTCAGTATTAATTTCTATTGTCTTTAAATACCTCTGGGAAAGTTGACTAATGCTAATTTTTAGGTATGTTATACTTACTTTAAAATGGCAGAGGGATTTATTTGATTTGTTGTTTGTGTTGTCCATAAGCAATGTGTGAAATGACAGTTAAATACTAATGAAATCAAGACCTCTGTACATTTAAGTGTGGGGCACAGAAAATTCATAATAAGACAAACCTATAGTGACCTAAGAATAAAAGCACTTCATAGAATCATAGAATCATAGAATAGTTAGGGTTGGAAAGGACCTTAAGATCATCTAGTTCCACCCCCCTGCCATGGGCAGGCACACCTTATGCTAAATCATATCACTCAAGGCCTCTTCCAACCTGGTCTTGAACACTGCCAGGGATGGAGCATTCACAACCTCCCTGGGCAACCTATTCCAGTGCCTCACCACCCTACAGGAAAGAATTTCCTTCTCATATCCAACCTAACTTCAAACAAGCCAAAATTTATTAAGCCCCTTCTAATTATAATACGGGACAGAAAAAGGTTGTTCTGCTGTTCTGACATACATTAGGTATGTTTCCATGCCTCAAAAGAAGAAATTTCAAAAATTGGCCAGAAGGTGTTGACCTTTCAAAGTGTAAATGCAAACTTGGGTTAAACCTAGATTCAGATCCAACATATTTAAGTAAATGAGTGTGACAACAGCAGACCCAGTTAAAGTGAGTTGTTGGCTAATTTCTGTCTATGACTTACAATGGCTAAATAAAGCCACCACTACTAATTTAAATTATTTTCCGTTAAATGTAAACACAAGGAAGTAATTAAGCAAATAGCCTGTGGGCACAGCAATAAAAAATTTATATCTCAGCAAGCCATGATGAAATAGGAAAGAACAATACATTGGAAGTCAGCATGTAACACTCTTGCAATGAAAAGAAACATGATAAAGTCATTTACGCCGGAAAAGATTGACCAAGTCTCACTGTATCAGGTCATGTCATCTCATTATGGAATAGAGTGTTTCAAAATTAAAGCATTAGAAATTTTGATTGACCCAAATACCCTACTGAGCTATTTGCTTCCCACAGTCTTTTCTATCCACAGTATTTCTGATCATTTCACTTCATTACTTGGGTCCCTCCACCTGCATAACCTATTACCTCATTGGTAAGTACTGCCCTGCACTCAAGCTTTTGCAGCACCTGGCAGCCTTGAGACGTGAACTTCCTGGCCTCATCTCAAAGGTCAGGGCACAGCACTACTCTGGATCCCACTTCAACAGCTCATTTAGGGAAGATCATTACTGTTATCATATAGAGTCATATGATTTTAAACTTTCAAAACCATCAGAAGAAAGAAGAAATGCAGTCTGAAGAGTAAAAACAGTGCAATGGAAGCTGCTTAAAGCATTTAAGTAGTGCAGGAGAGGAAAAAGAGAACCTTTTATCGATAACTGATGAAGAGATAACAAGACAGAAGATGGATGTAAATGGATTTTCTAGATGTAACAGAATCTGTAATTCTAGTAATATAGCATTCCAGAAATGAAAGAAAATACCAATTTAATTAATAGGATGAACTTTTGAGGAGATTATGCAAGTTTTTGCAGTCAACAAAGTAAATTTCTATATTGGGGCAGAACAAGTTAACAGTAACAAAACCACTTCTCAGACACAATGTACTACATGATCTTGGAGAAAGCTACATAGAAATTCGTAGTTAGGTGCAACAGTTAGGACAAAGTGTATGTATACGTACATGTACATGTATATGTATATGTATATTTATTATCTCTGCTGCTGCTCATAAGTTACCTTAAAGCTATCTGGCTACCTGATGTAGTGATAGTTGTACCAGGTTCAGTGGACCTGTACAACTGATCTGACTAATTGGATACTCTGCTGGTTAAACAACACAGATCCATGTCAGTTTCCTTGAAATCAATAGCTAGCCTAGGCAATAGGAATAAGTTAGAATTTGAGTTTAATTAAAAAGGTACTTCTGGCATACATCAGCTTTGATTTGGAACAGTGACTTATAACAGGACTTGTAACAAACCATGATTTATAATAAGACTTAGAGTTGTAACAACACTAAATTCTTAGTTCTTGTTTAGATTTACTTAATTCTTAAGCAAAAAAGATAAAGAAAACCACACTATGGTATTTTTGTTAGTTCAGGGAGAGCATCAGATTTAACACTGTGTTATCTTTGTAAATCACTGAGGCTGAAGTTACCTGTATTCCAAATCAGAAGCAAACTAGCTGTATTAACTCTTTTCCTTATCAGAACAGCTTAACAGTATTTATCAATCTATTTTTAAATGTCAAAGGACTTACTAGCAGTGAGATAGTCACTGTATGCAGAGCAGAACTCAGCCCCTGAATGTGAATAATTTTCTACTTCACAGCTCTTCCAATGTTCTGTAGTTTTCCCAGAAGTGTGAAGTTTCTGGTGGAACTGGGTCATCCATTTTGTGGTGAACTTTTTGTACGATCTAGTAGCTCACAGAACTACAAGTATGTTACTTAAGTTACAACAGAGAACCCTTCACACAGCTATCATGCATCAGTAGTAAAAAAGGAGATTGACTATCAATAGACAGTTGCAAGAAAACTCGCTGTACAAAAAAGGTGGCACTAGTTGGTTGCTTAAGGCAACAATCCTGCTTAGGACTAATACAGAACATTTACTTCTACTAAATCATATCAGTAATCTGATTGATAAATTTGACAAAAAAAGTCATTAAAACCAAATTAATGTCTTCAGATATGATCTACACATTGAATATCAATTTTAATATAAAAATGTCATTTACAAAATATTTTTAAAATATTTTATACATCCATCTTACCTTTGAAGATTGTAATGCATACAGGAGCCTAGTCTGTGATAACTCATTTTTAAAGATATACTTGGTAGTGATTCTTAATTTACAAGGTAATTGGTGGAATCACTAAGAATTGGAGCACTGACAAAGAGAAAGATATAGGTTACATTTTTAATGCAGATCCAAATTTTGATCCCTATTTGGAGTACAATGGTAAAGACAGGCTGAACAACCCCTGTATAATATATTTTTCTGAAGTGACTAAAACATCTCCTTGATCCTTCAGCTCTTCATAGGGCAGTAACATAGACATCATTAAAAGAAAGTGGAACAAAATCAGCTCTGATTTGTATTGTGGTGGAAGCATCATGTATACTGTTGCTTCTCTTCTAACTCTTATAAGCACCTGAACATCCTTCACACAAGTGGAAGACAAGAGATTTGCTACTACTCAATTGCACTTAAATGCACAAAAATCCAGAATGAAATAAGTAACAGCAAAGCTTGAGTTGCAGAGATAGCATTACTTGTGCATTCTTGCATGCATCTTCTAAGGATAAAGAGCTTTGGAGCAACAATTTGTTTTCCATGTTTCCTCAAATAAAAGTTTTGTTTTGGATACCTTTTGTACCTTAACAAACGATTCAACCCATCAAGTGAACTCAGGTATTAAGTTATAACCTCAGCACTGCTTGCTTTGATGAAAAACATCCTGGAGAACAGCTGGTGTGTTCCTAAAATGCAACTTAACTCCCCTATGTTATAAAATCAGGGACTGAAGAGTAAAATAGACATTGTTTCCTCACACACAGAGGCATCCATTTTGGTTCACAGCATCTTAGTTCCAGTGGACAGGATGTAGAAGAATGCATCACTGCTGAATCACTCTATAGAAAAGGGCACATAGTATTTCATAATGTACAAATGACTCAATTTTCCAACAGCTTGAACTAAGGAGTGAGCAGGCCATAATTTGTCACTTTGTTGAGATTTAAAGGTAGGGCAATTGTGCATACCAGACAAACTTCAATTTCAAAAACTAGATACACGAGTAGTCATATGAGAATGCTTGACACATTGGAAACTGATCATAATTTTTCAAAGCAAAATGTATTAAACAGTGAAGAAAGATAATAATGTTGATTGTTATTCCCAACTGCTTCATGTTAAACTATCATACTTGCAGAACAGTCACAAACCCCTGTTGTCACACTGTATATTTTTCTGAAATGCTTTTAAGTTGAAAAAATCTTTGACTTCTGCACAGAAATAATGTCACAGAACTTTTCTTTAAAAAAAAAGAGTGCTGCAAGGCAAGGTCCACCCTCACCTCCACCCTCCCCCCCCCTTATGCTGAATCCAGAAAAACAATATGTGCTCAATTTTTAGGAGTAAAGACAAAAATAAGCACAGATTAGTGCTCAGTGACACTGTGCTGCTCATGAACACTTTTGTAAATATTTAATTGTATTGGTTATTTAGGGGATCTTTGTCTCAGGCATATGTGATATAGGTGTGCATTTATATGGTTAATTCTGTCAAAATATTGTTTGCTTTGTTAACTTTGTAAAAAGTATTTTTTCTGATATCAGTAATGGAAAATTCACCCACGCTACTGGATGCCTTTTGAGCCTACCAGTTAAACATGCCACAACATCACAATTTTAAGTTAAAATTAATTAAATCACAAAAACAAATTTTGCCATAAATGCAAATCTCAGCTCTAAGTTGTACCAGCCTTTTTACAGCTTTTACCTGCCTTTCATTTAGGAAAAAAAAAAAAAAAAAGCAAAAGAAGAAGCGATCTTCATAATGGTATCCTTATTGCTTATTCAGACATTGTAAATCATTAGTGTTCATTAAACTCAGACTGTTGTGCATTGTCCTTTATTTCAGCTACCTGATGTGGACTCTTTCACAAAATGTGATGATTTACTTTTATAGAAATACGTAATTTCTCTGCAAATAATTATTAAACAATAATATTCCTATTTTTTTCACTGAAATTAAATCTGTTTTTTACGCTCAGAGTTAAGAAAACCCACTATAATTATAACTCTGCCAGTTTAGTTAAATGGATATAGAACACCTACAGTTCCTCCCTGTAATTTTCACTGTCAGCACAGAAACTGCAGAGGTTTGCCACATATACTTAGGGGATATCAAAACTGCTGGAGATGTTTTGATCGTGCCAGTTAATAATGGTGGAGTGCACATAAGATTCTCTGTTCCCATACGTGAACATATGCTCCAAAAATCATAGAATCTACGATTCTGTGATTGTACAAAAAATCAGATGTACACTTGTTAATGCTACAATATCATTAATATGTCTTGTAGTTGAGCACTCTATGCCTGTTATATAGTCTATAGTCATTTCTTTTGATTGTGATTTCCAGTAGCATTAAAAAAAAAAAAAAGGTATCCAAAATTTTTATAAAGAGTTTACCTGAGAAGTTAAGAATTAGAGTAGTCAGGTTCTTAGATTCTGATGGAGAAAAATTGTAAAGGAAAGGAAAAAATAGATAAAGGGCAAGTGATGAACTTACTGAGGGTCACTTTCCTGTAGTGGTTTCTTTTCTCCCCTTCTCCTTTTCTGTTTTTCAATTAATTCATATGTCACTTTTCTCAGTATTTTGAAACTATACAATAGTATTCTTTTATATAAAATTATACAGTGTTTTTTATATAAAATATACAGAATGTATACGCATACTAGGAATATTATACTATACATCAATTTCAAATTAACTCTCCTTTATACTACATAATCAAGGCTCTGGGCTTTTTTGAAGAGCATTAAGAAACAAAGGTAACTGCTATCTGAGGGAGTAAAGTTTTCAATCGAATTTTATTAGATCTACACAAAAAACATCCAGGAAAACAGAAAAAATAGTCTATTTTGCTTGTTAAAATACCTCACAATTCTATTGTTTTATTCTTTTCTGCTGACTCCCCTTTAGTGGATTCTATATTTAATGAAAGTGAGAAGAAACTAAAAAAAAAAAAAAAAGAAAAGAAGAATTGAAGGAAGGAATTATCTCTGCTGTACTTATGAGATTAGTTTTCATTTTTGCTCAGAGAAGCCAGTGTTTTATTTAAAAGTGACAGAATACAACTGTACAGTTGTCATTCATGAGATGAAGTCAAAGCATTATAAAGCAGACATTTTCTTAGTTCTAGATTAAGTTCTATTATCACACCTCTCTGAACACTTCCAAACTATCAGCCAAAATTATTCAGTGCACCCTCTCCTATTCAACATATTCAGATTAAATGTTATTCTACCCATCCTCTTTATTTTAAACTTGCCATCTAATAGCACTCCCTTTTTAAACACTGAACAACAATTTCTACTCAGGGTATTTTTATTTAAATGACTGATGCTACAAAGTTTTATCCACTAGCTTTATGATTACTTAATAGCCTTATTATCAGAAGTATTAGGAAAAAATTCTATGCAAAGGATATCTGATGACTTCAGGGAGATTACAGTATTCAATACAGTACACATTTAATCTTACATGACTTTCCATCTGAAGAGCTGTTCCAGATATTTGTAGCTGATAAAGCTTACAACTTAGGTTATTCAAGTAACCTTAGCATTTGCATCTTGGAAATACATTCTTACCATGCATAAAAGTATCTTGTGAGAAATACCTCTTGTTACTACTGTAAAAGGATTTGCTCATCATAAGTACAACATATTGATGCTAAATTTGGTTAAAAAATTACAGAAATCTTATCTAAGTTCTAGGAAAATTTACAGATTACCCCAATTGTTGTTTTTTTCCTCCCAGAATATTCATATCAATTCCTTGGAATGTGTTTTGGTATGAAATTATTCACCATTTTAAAGGCTTTATTTCTTTGTTTGTTTAATGCCTCTGAGACCATTTTTCTCTAAAATTAAATGCTCCTTTTCATAGGTAGGGTTGAACAAATGCATCTTAAGACCTCATTGAAGTAGTCTTCAGTGTACTGAATGAGTACACAGACATTTCTGGCATGCATATTCAAGTATACCAATTTATAAGACAGATTCTATAAACACTTATGTGGGTAATTTTAAAATCTGCTTCTCAGACAGGAAAACAATCATTTTAGTACGTGCAAAACCCAAATGCAGAAGAGGCACAAACATGGCTGTAACAATTTCAGAACTGGAATGCATATTCATTAACCTATTTTACAATATTCAAACATCCTACCATCAGTTTTTATGTTGATGAGCTGTCAGCCCATCTAAGATCTGTAATCACAAACACAGTTATTTACATCTATGGTATCTCACACAGTCTAGGTCTAAGACAGCTCCTGTATTTGCATGTTTTCAACACTGAATTTGACAGTAACACATGGAGAAACACACTCCAATCAATGAGGCCCCAGTTTTCTTTAAACCCACAAATATTTCTGAATCACTGTAGTAGCACAGCTTGACTCTAACAGTCCACATTCAGAAAACCCCAAAGTTCACCAGCAAGAAATTGTCCTTTTTAGACCCTTACATCTCTAGTAGCTTTACTACCTCATTTGAGCACCCAGAAAAGAAACAACAAAAACCAACCAAACAAAAACAACCCTTGCACAAAGTGAGAGATGGGACAGGCATATAGGCTTAATAGCTAAATCTCTGGCCTTCTAATCCTTTTAGCATGAGATTATGAGAAAGATTAAGGCTGCCTATACCCTTTAATGCTTCAAAAGGGCAAGTAAGCTCAAAGCCTTAGTATCACATAGAAAAAGAAAGCAGCAGCATGGAGAAAATATTCAGCAGTAAGTGGAGAACCATTGCCAGCAGGTGTTTCAGAAGTAGTTTCAAAAGTTGAAAACAAGCCTGTGCCTCTCCTGAGCACATAGTGTTCTCTCCTACATCCTCCTTCTCACGATTCATTTTGATTCGTCACTTAGATTAATCCTTAGGATCAGCTCTGCAGAACTAACGTGAAACAACTTGCTAACTCAAACTCCAAGCTAGCTCTTCTAAAACGCTGCATGGCATGGATGACCTGTTTCAGGTCGTTGACTGTAATTGTTTTGTGGTCCTAGCCAGCCTGGACTGAGAAGACATCAAAGCATTCTTATTACTGTCCTCAGTAAGTGTGGGGACGGTTTCTACCCTTGTGACAGGAAGGCAGTCACATTCATTCTGCAAAGGCACAGCATCCAGTCCCTAACATCTGTGCCAAGATAGGTAGATGAGCAAAAGCTAGCTAAATCAGTCCAATTAGTATTGGTCTAATTGAAACAAGCTGGGTAAGTCCATGGTCAATACTAGCAAGAGAAAAAAATCCAAACCTTAAAATTCATTTCTTCTTCTGATCTTCAGTAAAAGACCCAGACAGAATTTTATTAGATTTTCTCCTCTAATAACTTGTCAGACTATTGGCAAATTCAAGCCCAATTGAAATACTTTGCATGAGTGCTTCCCATGGTAGGGCGTCTGAATTCTCATTATTAACCATTACAACTGCATACATACTACACAACAAACTCAGCAGATGTCAGTGAATAAACAGCTTCAGTGCATTTAGTATCACTAAACTTTCAAAAAATTAAATACCCAGTGAGAAATATACCAGGGAAAATAGCTGAATCATCAAACCAGCAATCCTCCAACATAGCAGAAACAAGATTTAGTATGAATTTTTTTGGATGCTGTTGTATAATGTGCCTGCCCCGCTTTTTCGAAGGTATATTACTTCTAAAGATCAAACATGTTAATAAATAAAAGTGTCTAACAATTTTAATGGCTTATCAGCTCCTCTTGTCTCTTGTACCAATAACTTACGTAGCAAATATTCTTTAAATCTCATAAAACCTCCTAGGCAAACTACTTCAAGAGATACATTGTCTGAGCTTGAGGACAGGAAAACTGTGATCACATTATCTTCTACACTGTCTGAGCTTAAGGAAAAGAAACCTGTGATAACATTATCTCCATCATGACACAAGCCTGAGGCAAGATCACTGTCTTCTCATTCACACAGACATAGCAAGCAGCTCAAAGGACAAGCTGCCAATACAGCTCAGGTTTAGGCCTGCTCACTATATTACTCTTCACCTGAGTCTTATCAACTATGTATTCAAGAAACTATTCAAAAGGCTTCAACAGCTTGAGCTCAGAAGACTAATACATAATCAGGAGTCATGTTTTCCTCAGGTCACCCGAGTTTGTTCTGGAGGAAGACAGCTCTGTTTTGGGTGGTCTGCTCCATTTGAAACTTGAAAAAACAAGTCACACAAGTTTCGGATAACAACGAATTTTGGAAAATTCACAAGGAGGAAGCATGTGATGAATCACTGCAGTACATACAGTGTCCTAGCTCAAACAAGTCAGACAGCACCCGATGCCTCAGATTCAAGAGAAACATTAAAAACAAATATTTACTGAATGGTAGGGATTCATCTGTCAATACAGAAAGCCGAGTAGCTAAAATTTATATTTCTAGAGTCTTGCCCCCTCAAAACTAATTTTTTCTCCACATTTGGAACTTCAGTAATGGTATGTCAAGTAGTTGCACTGTCTTCCTCCTCCTTACGAAATCCTGAAATATCACAGAATCAATGAATTATACAATGGGTAGGGTTAGAAGAGGTCTTAAAAATCATTTAGTTCCAAACCCTCTGCCATAGGCAGTGACACCTTCCACAAGACCTGATTGCTGAAAGCCCCATCCAACCTGGCCTTGAACACTTCCAGGGATGGGGCATCCATAGCTTCTCTGAGTAACCTGTGCCAGTGTCTCATATACCTCACAGTAATTTCTTCCCAATATCTAATCTAAATCTACCCTCTTTCAGCTTAAAGCCATTCCCCCTTGTCCTATCACTACTTGCTCTTACAAAAGGTCTCTCTCCCAGTTCATTTAAGTACTGGAAGACTGCTCGAAGGAATACCCAGGGCCTTCTCCAGGCTCAAGAAGCCAAACTCTTTCAGCCTGTCTTCATAGGAGAGGTGCTCCAGCCCTCTGATCATCTTCATGACACTCCTCTGGACTTACTCCACAGGTCCAGGTCCTTCTTATGTTGCGGCCCCAAGAGTGGAATGCAGTACTCCAAGTGAAGTCTCATGAGGGTGGAGTACAGGGGAAGAATCACCTTTGATGTCCTGGCACGCTATTGATGCAGCCCAGTACATGGTTTGTTTTCTGGCCTGCAAGTGCACACTGCCAAGTCATGTTGAGCTTTGCATCAACCAACACAAGTCCTCTCAGGCTCCTCTCAATTCAGTCTCCACCCAGCTTTTATTTTTGCTTGGGATTGCCTCATCTTAAGCACAGGACCTTGCACTTGGCCTTGTTGAACTTCACAAGGTTTTCACTGGCCCACCTCTCAAGCGTGTCAAGGTCTCTCTGGATGGCACCCTTCTCCTCCGGTGTGTTGATCGCACAATACAGCTTGGTGTCATCAGCAAACTTCCTGAGGGTGTATTCAGTCCCACTGTCCATGTCACCGACAAAGATGTTAAACCATCCTGGTCCCAGAGCTGATCCCTTGCCTTTTATAACAGCCCAAGAAAAACTCCAGTGCAGGAGACAGAAGGGGTATGTCTTGAGAATCATCAGAATCAGGACTGAACCTACCTAAAATGGAAATATTTGTTTACAAACATGAATTTCCTTGAATTACAAGGACAGCACAGTCCAGAAGAAGTACTTTTCCCTATAGTCAAAATATGCCAGAGAACATTTAAATAATAGTCTAGACTACTTGTTACCGAGAAGGTCACATTTTGAATCACATTCTCACCATCAAGGATAGTATTAATTCCAAGCAGATTAACAGAAAGTACATTTTCTCTCTTCTTCCAATGATAGAAATAAATATTAATAAAAAGACTTCCATTAAATGTTACCATGATTTAACATTATGTATGCTTAAATTAAAATACTATTGATTCAAAAGTATGTGCTTGCACTTGCTAAAAGGAGAAACTATTTCAACCTTTTAATCCATAATGATGATGCTGAACATCAATGCTGCAGCAGAGAAAAGGTGATTATGTTTTTAAAAGTAATAAAGTGTGGCTTCAAGCAAATTTAAAAAAAGAATTTAATTTTTTTTAAAAAAAAGGTGATTATGTTTTTAAAAGTGATAAAGTGTGGCTCCAAGCAAATTTAAAAAAAAAAATCAGTTGATATTTATTATTTGTTTTCCAACATACTGTATATTCTACAGCCCTTTTTTCAAACTGCAGAGTATTTACACAGCCATCTGAAAATATATAAACATAATGGGAAAGATAAAAGTGACATTTTTCTTCCACGAAAGGATCTGTCCTGTGAACAATCTTAGTTTTCCAATAGCAAATATTAAGAAAGAAGAAATGCATACGTAAAATCCCCACAAAGTTATTTTAATTAAAATGTACACCTGACTCTTTATTGCCTATGTACAACTAATGCAGTTTCAAAAGTAAGCCCAGGCAGAACACTACTTTAAAGTTACCAAATAAAAAAAGACACCTGTGAAAATAACTATTTATATCAGTAGATGCTGCTTCTTGAGAGTACTTTTCTGTGACACATCCATCCACAACTCAAGTCAATGGAAAGATTATTTTTTACTTCAGTGGTTTGGGCCCTAGAAGAAACAGACTTGTACAACGAAAATGTGTAGGAGTGTTTATAGCCTTTTCCAGATGACTACCCACACAGGACAGGGAAAAATACACTTTTCAGCTAATTAAATTCTGTTATGGGCCTTCTGTCACTATCTTGATTTGGAAGTGTCAAGAAGTCAATATTTTAGTTCTATAGGCTTGAGCTACGATAAATATTAGATATTCTTGTGCAATTTAGTTTATGTGTCTCCTCAACCTAATACATAAAAGCAATAGCACCACCTCTACCACTTCAGCCACAAAGACCTGTGATCTGAGGTCTTAGTGCCTCAAACTCCTTGACATGTAATTTTTCTCCACTGCTATTTCTTTTGAAAAAGTTATGGATGTTTTGACCCACATCACTGTCCAGCTCTTGCAAAATAACCCTCTTACAGGGATAAAATAGGATAATTTGAGCTGAGCAGTTTTACTATTATGGCTAACAACACTTGGAAAGGAAACAGCTGATGCCCAGTGGTCTCTCAGACTGTAAAATACATGTGTGATCTTGACTGAGTATACAGATGTTCTTACAGTTTTACCAACTTAAAGAATATGTCCTGTAAGTGAATATTGGATCTGTAATTAAGTATTTATTCAGATTATCAGATGCTATTAGTCCTTTTTGGTTTATGAGTCTCTCTTCACACAGCCCACTCACAAAAACAGATATGAGAATTAGACCAAGTTTGATGCCTTAGCAGCTGCATTATTGCAGCCTGCCTGTTCCTACCCAAAGTCAAAGTTCACCTGAGGAAAAAGGTTTTTCAAAGAAATATGTGATGAATCTTTCTTTCTGTGCTCCTTCAATTAAATCTGTATTTTTTCCCTGATGTTTTTGCTCTTTTCCATTTTTCAAAATTGTACCACTATATAGCACATAAAGTGAGCATCCCACTATGCAGAGAGATCAGACCTTATAGAAATCCCTACAAATATGTCTGCATTCACGAGTGAGCATTAATGCTTACTTTTAGATTCAGCATACATACAAGGGAAGTAGCTAAACTGCAGGATATCACATATGCTGACATAAGTGTAACTTGAATGAAACTAAAGGCTTAATCAGAAAAATTAAATGGAGAGTAGACTTTTTGTTTATGACTCCATAAACTGGAGGAATTTAAAATTTCTTCACAAATATTTTACGAGATATTTTGTACTTGTAATGTAAAGAAGCATTTCCAGAAAACGCAGAGCATACTGACAGAAGTAAAGGTCAAGGCTTGCTTCCATTCATCTTGAACACTGTGCCAAGTTCTCTCTATACTATAATTCATCAATAATCTAATTAACTTGTTTAAAATTATAATTAAGTTAGGCATACTTAAGGTCATGCAATTACAGGTCTGTGAAGAGAGTTTTACACCAACAAAGCAGCTGCAATCCAAATGACAAATCACACATTCTCCATTCCCAGACAGCTATTAATAATGTTTTCTTAATACCAAATTAAAAGGGGAGGCTGTTGCTTTGCAAGTACTGTCTATTCAGAAGTACTAAGAATCACTACAGTTATTGACTCAGGATGAAGCTTCTTGATTACAATGTGGAATCATCATCCCTCAGAAACATAAACACTGCCAGGAGATGTTTGGGTTACTATTTCCTGCTTTACTACTGAATTCACAGTGATTCAGCATGGGGTTCTTTTCTTCTTCTGGTTAATCTTTGAATTTATCCATTTCTCATGATGTAAGAGTGCATAAATTCGTTCTACTATATGGTCTTAGAATCTGGTCCTCAAAAGAGGTAAAGAAAAAAGCTCCCAAGTACTCTAATACAGAAATATAAAAATCTTCCCAGCCACTGAGCTGGATAACTTCACCAGTGTATGATCCTTTATCCATGGTGAAGTACACTGCAGTTCCTAAAAGGGATGGAGATGAGTAGTGTGAAACTATTTTGCTTTATTATCTCTTTTGTCAGGCAAAACTCACAGCAGGCTGAGTCAGCTGAGCTGAGGCGTGGCAAGACCAGAACAAGCAGGCTGTCTGACAACAAGAACACTGATGCCTTAAGAAACCCATGTTCACACAGGCTGCCTCAGAAATTAAAAGAACAGAAAGAATGAGTAGGTCGATTGCATTATATTTGACACATAGAATCATAGAATAGTTAGGGTTGGAAAGGACCTTAAGATCATCTAGTTCCAACCCCCTGCCATGGGCAGGGACACCTTACGCTAAATCATATCACCCAAGGCCTCGTCCAACCTGGCCTTGAACACTGCCAGGGATGGAGCATTCACAGCATCCCTGGGCAACCTATTCCAGTGCCTCACCACCCTAACAGGAAAGAATTTCCTCCTTATATTCAACTTAAACTCCCCCTGTTTAAGTTTTAACCCGTTACCCCTTGTCCTGTCACTACAGTCTCTAATGAAGAGTCCCTCTCCAGCATCCCTATAGGTAACTATTTATTGAACACACTTTGTGTTCAATAAATAATACTGGAAAGATTGACTGGATATGAAAGATACAGAAAAATTGTACCTGCAATATCACCTTTAGGTAAAAAGAGAGATCTGGACCCTCTCAGTTGTTAAGCAAGGAGCTTGCATTAAATAATGCTGATAAGTTAGAACTCAGACACTGTGTGAAGCAGACCCTGTTGGCTCTGAAGAACATGCTGTAACTTTCTAGCATATTAGCAAAGTAGAAAAAAGATATATATTTTTTTTTCCCCTCAGAACTATTTCAGTAACATGGCAATTTTTAGAGTTTGACCAAGAAGAAAAGGAAAGGTTGCCACGCACCCAAGAAAACTACCAGACTGGACACCACTTGTCTTGACAAAAAGTAAAACCACATGTACAATACACTGTCAAGAAGATAAATGCATAAATGAAAACTCAACCTTAGTCTCTTTCCAAGACTTACACTGCTGTGTTATTTATCCCAGTTCTTCTATGGAGCTATACTCTCTATACTTGTTGATTAATGATGTTACCAGTGCAGCCATTTGATTGTATCTCGTCTGGAAATTTCCAGTCCTGTTCCAGAAATAGACTGACCACATATGAATCACTAGTTCACAACACCAAAACATAAAAAAGGCAGCGCTTGTTTTTATTAAATTCTCTGGCTGTAAGCTGCTATTCAGAAATTATTTCATGATTCAGTGGATACCTTTGCCATCCCAGTTTAAGCCAAAGCGCCCAGGAATCTAAGCCGGAAACTTCAAGAAATACCTTCAGATCAATATGCCATCCAGCTACAAGAGGCAATGCAAAGTGGTTTTGCTCTTTATATCCAAGAAATCTTTACCTAGAACTCAAAGAGTTTAATAGCTAAAGCTATTTTGAAGTGTGAAAAATTGAGTGAGAATCACCTTTCCAAGCTAATGTCTGAATACTAAGTCTTGGAAGGAAACAGATCCATACTTCCTTTAAATTCACTATGAAATTACTGATTAGCAAGTCTAATGTATGGCAGCAGCAAGATTGTTAAGCTCAATATTGCCTGCATATGATTTCCAGCAAAATTGGATTCTGCCTGCTTACTTCTGTTTGACATGTATAGATTGTTTTTTTCTTTTTCCAAAGTATATCTAGCTGCTCTTTCTGTCCCATTCTTTGTCATTATGTCCGAACAAACAGAAGCACAGTCATTCTGGAGGAAAAACCTAGATTCTTCCATGTAGGAAGTTTCTAGTGCAGATGAGAAGTATGCAGACTGAGGAGTCACATTTGCATACATTTTTCAGAAGGTTAGTAATAAATCCATCATAAAATGATTTTCTGAAACACCCAGAGGAATCATCAACATTACCACAACCACAAGGAATTTAAAATTGTCGTTTTCCTCAAAAATCCTCAAAGATCCTCAGGACAGTGAGAAGAGCGTGTACCAAGCTCACTGCCCTGGACTTCAAAAGAGCAGACTTTGGCCTCTTCTGGAACCTGCTTAGTAAGGTTCCATGGGTTATACCCCTAGAGGGCAGGGGGGCCCAAGACTCTTGATTGATACTCAAGGATCACCTGCTACAAGCTCAGGAGTGGTGCATCCCAACTAGAAGGAAGTGCAGCAGGAGGGCCAGGAGACCTCCTTGGATGGACAAGGAGCTGCTGAGGAAAATTCAAGTGAAAAAAAAAGCTATATAAAAGGTGGAAGCAAGAACAGGCGGCCTAGGAAGAGTACAGGGATGTTGTCTGGGAAGCTAGGGACCAGGTTGGGAAAGCTAAGGCCCAGTTAGAATTAAACTTGGCTAGGGATGTTAAGGATAACAGGAAGGAATTCTACAGGTACATTGCAAATAAAAGACAGAGAGGGACAATGTGGGCCCCCTCTGGAAGCTATCAGGAGAACTGGCTACACTGGATTTGGAGAATGCCGAGGTTCTGAATGACTTCTTTGCCTTGGTTTTCACTGGCAAAGGCTCTGACCACACCACCCAAGTCTTGGAAGGCAGATGCAGGGATTGTGAGAATGAAGACCTTGGGCCCACTGTAAGAAAGGATCTGATTCGAGACCATCTTAAAAAACTGAACATGCACAAGTCCATGGGACCTGATGAAATCCATCTGCGAGTCCTGAAGGAACTGGCAAATGAAGTTGCTAAGCCACTGTGCATCATATTTGAGAAATCATGGCAGTCAGGTGAAGTTCCTGTTAGGGTGGTGAGGCACTGGAAGGGGTTGCCCAGGGATGCTGTGAATGCTCCATCCCTGGCAGTGCTCAAGGCCAGGTTGGACGAAGCCTTGGGTAAGATGGTATATTTTGAGGTGTCCCTGCCCATGGCAGGGGGGTTGGAACTAGATGATCTTAAGGTCCTTTCCAACCCTAACTATTCTATGATTCTATAAAATCTTACAGAAGTGTAATATGTAATTTGGAGATGGTTCAACCCCATATCATGTGAGACACTTACAAAGGTAATACCAGGCAATGTGAGATTTCTGCATCAAGAAACTGCAGGAAGAGAGAGGAATATGACCAACAACAAAAAAACAATCAACCACCAAAAAAACCAAACCGAAACCGAAACAAACCCACAATCCTCCCTTCATCTTGTTTTTACTGCTTTCCTCTAGCACTGCAGTGAACTCACCTTTGTGGCAAAGATTCTGGCAGTAAGTGCTGTTGAAGGACTCCAGCAGAGTAGGAACAGAAATCTACATGGAAAACTCAGAATCAACCACAGCAGCAGGCTTAGAAGCCTTGGCTCTAATAGGAAACATAGCATTTCTGGCCTGCGTGGTAGATCTTCCAGGGCCACATCCAGCTTGAAAAAAGATCTCTAAATTGCTTCAAAAAAAGTTGCAAGATGCTAACTTCTTTTGTAAGTTGACTTTCCTCATGTGTACTTGGGAAACGGAAATGAATATGAACAAATTAAAATAACAATTGACATACTATTTTCTATCCCTTTTCAAATTTATTTATCGTTTCTTTGACTTGTAATTTGTCTTTCATCTTTCTGTTATTTCCTTTATTTTTTTCTTTACCTGACATCTGTCTTTCTGTTTTCTGTTATGTTATTATAAAATATATTGTATTACTAGAAGGTATATTCCAAGTCTCAAAAGGAAATATCTGTCCTTTTTTTCAACAACTCTATGTAAACTTAGTATATGTGTTTATAAAATGCATTTACATATAATTACATAAAAAGTAAGTATGTGCTTCCACAGTTTAAAGATCACTTCTTTATGCATTTATTCAGCATTCAGTAAAATAAAATAAACAAATGTAAAAGTCTTTGATGGTAAAAAAAAAAAAAAATCCTATTCAATACATATTTGTTCCTTCTTGTAAGACTGAAGATTTCTCTCCAGGAATCCCAAAGATAAAACATGTATTCATGCATGGTAAAGTCTACCCAGAAACACATAATCCTGCAAAACATTGCATAACCAGTCTAAATGTGAGTGGTGTGTATATCTGCACATCTGCGCGAGACAGACTTCACAGTTACTGGAGTTTTGCCTCTCAGCTGTTAAGACACCTACACCTTGCCCTCACACTGCAGGAAGCATTTAAGAAAAACCCAAACAAACAAACAAACAAAAAAAAAAACCTAGGGAAGGTTTATTCAGTCTATTTACAGAATTTTAAGGGACAAACAAGTTTTCACTTAAAAAAAAAACAAGAAACATCTTTTCTTAGTTTGGATTATGGGGCACACATGCTACAGAATTAAAAGCAACGAATCACATCTCTTTCTTACAGAAAAAAAAAAAAATCCAAGAGCCAGCAGCACAGGAATTTTTATTCTCACTGATTTTTTTTCATAAGAACTAATAATTTGGATACTCGTCATCCACAAGGGATCATTTAACACCGATAAAAACACATGTTATCCAAATGCAGGAGATAAAAGACAGCCAATTATGTTTAACAGCAAAACTCCAGGCTAATGTTCCCAAATGGATGATTAGTCAAAGAGCAATAAGTTCTTTGTGATATTTTGCAGAAAGAATAACAGTACTGCTTTTTCTTTTTTAACTTTTACATCAATCTTTCCCTCTAGTGTTATCAAATTAATGCATAGTTTTAACTCTGTATCTGTTGGCTTATAAAAATAGTAGAGGGTATTAAAGGCAAATTCGCTTATTTTCTTATTTATTTGCATTAGTAATATTATGAGTATTACTCATTCAAATGAACTGAATATCCATTACATATTGTTTTCTTCCCTTCCCTTCCCCATTCCTTCTCACTAGTCCCATGGTCCCATGGAATCTCAACTATTAATCTACTCATCTTCAACCATATGACAAAAGGATGCCACCAACACACTTTGTTAACCAGTTCTGCTCTAGAAATCCAGAAATATGGAAATGTTTTTAACTCTAATATACATTTTCAAAAGACACAGAAGAAACAGGACCAGCTCAAGGTTAAACCTTGGTTCACACCAGGACTGGAAATGTAACAGTGGAAATATCACAGAAAAAAACCACAATGTTTAATTCTGAACTGACAAGCAAGCATGAACTGTAGTTTACTTTTATTGATTTATAGACCTTATGGATTCGGAAGACTTGGAGCAAAAATAGCTCATCTACTGTGAAAGAACACCACATTCAGAGGAAAAGAATTCTTTCCTCATTAATATTATTATTATTATATGTCAGCTCTGAAGTTGGTCACCTTTGAGCAGGTCATATTTTCTCACAAAAAAAAAATGATTAATATAATCTCACTAATTCTCCATATTTCAAAGTGAATTTTGAGGTCTGTTTAAAGCATCATTTCCTCTCTATAAAATGCAACAAAAGTAAGAGTGGGTCAAGAAGCACTTGATTTCTGTATTTACATTAATATTGCTGCTATATTTGTTTAATTACTCTTTAGAAATAGCAGGGGTCACGTAATTCATGCAGCACATGACTGACAAGGGTAAGACTGCTTTAAGCCTTGATGGATTATGAACCAAACCATCAGTAGCAATTAAATTTATATAGAGGAATTGAGAGGAAAGAGATCATGCAGGGAAACAGAAAAAATCACTATGGAAGTGTAGTCATCAAAATACACATCTACCTTGACCATGAAGTAGCTCATTTTACAGTCTAAATGTTTCTTTTTCTGACCACAATCAGAGAAAACTGGTTTGTACTGATTGCAAACACTTATTGCCTTTAGCCCTCTGAGTAAACATCATGCCAACCTGATAAATGACAAAACGTCCTTGCTGAAACTTACTTAGGCAAATAGGAATCACTTAAGTTTAAGCACTATGTGCTGCCACTACATTGGTAGTTTTTGTATAGTTTATGGGTATGGGTATCACAGACACTTTATGAATAAAGCACTTTACAGAAACAACTCTGTCAAAACAGCATCAGCTTCCAGAGCAGCAGGTTAGCTCCCAGGAACAGACTATTGCACATCAGAAAGTTAACTCTGGGTTACATTTAGCTGTCAGCACACCCAACAACACACCCACAAACATGGGCCTTATCTCTAGACAGATTAGGAGTAGACTAGATCACAATCTCAGTCTGCAACAACCACACTGGTTACCAAAGTGAGCTCAAGATATAAAGGCTGTTATACAAGCATTTCATTTTTGGGGAAACTGACTCCAAGGAGGCACCTACAGGTCAGACTGAACCAGCATTTTTTAAGATATTTTTAACCGATAATGGACTAGATATTCATATAGGTCACTTGAGTTCTAGCTCTTAAATATATTCTTAACAAACTATTACTTTTTATTTTGTTATCATAGCTTCTGGGAAGTACTCAAGGCACCTGAAACTAAAATGGTTATAAAATTGTTCTTCTCATCATTATCTGAGCCAATGGGAAAAACAGTGGGATTTATGTGATATAAATCATAGCTGATTTATACACCCTATGCGTTTTTGCTCCAGCAAGACCTGCCCTGGAAGTTATGGCACAGAAACATGTCCCCCCTGAGCTTTTATACCTGCAAGCAGTACAAAACCAAATGCACTTTCACTGGATGTCCAGCTCTCTTTAATCCAAAGACAGAGCCTTTGGAGGACCTATACAGAATAAGTAAGTCACTCTCAGACTTACCTAGACAGACTGGAATCCAGATGGTTTGATCTCATTCCTGGACATATTGCCACCTGCTATCTACGTTCCTCATCAGAACATGTATATCCCATATTCACAAATACAAGATGACATGTTTATATGAGGCTGTTTTTCTGTCTAAGTATTTGGCAGCGGGTCCTCCTGGTTTTGTCATCATATATCATAGAATCACAGAATCATAGAATAGTTAGGGTTGGAAAGGACCTTAAGATCATCTAGTTCCAACCCCCCTGCCATGGGCAGGGACATCTCACGCTAAATCATAGCTATTCTCACATTTGAGGACTCCTGAGGCTTTTATTGAACTTACACATGCAGTAAGAATGTTTAACTTCCTACCACTTTTTGTCTTTTACTGGTTTAGAAAATATACAGTCCTACTGCAGTTGTACTCCCTTCTCCTTATCCAGGGAAGAGCTGTCATCGCTATGACGTTGCTCAACCTCAATCCTTTACCCAGCATGCAAGAGTTCAACAGGTAATTGCAACCACACAGGTGCCCAGATCACCCTATGCACTATCCATTGCTCTATGACCAGATCTCTAACCCTGAGGTAAAGCTGAATGTATGGGTGGCCCCAACACACCTGAGATATGTGGGACTCAGCCCCAGAGGATTGCCTTGGCCTAGCTCCTTCTTCCCTATAATGTGGGTCTTGGCCATGGGGTTGAAAACTCAGGCTCTTTCTCCAAATCTGCGGGGTCTCACACATTTCTGAGCTTTTACTGATGTTTTCATCATGTTTAGTGGGGATAAAATAACTTCTAATATAAAATACATAAGCGTCTCAGCTGTATATAAACCATGCTTATTTTAGTAGCTATAGAAATAAAATTGGAAACATGAACTCCAGTTGCTCAAAACACAGCCAAGTTGACTTAACATTACTTGAAAATTCATGATAACTAAGTAAATCACTTGACTGTGAACCATCTGGGTCTTGCTTTTCTTTCTGGTGGAGGTATTAGGACAGAAGGCTGAAGGAGGACTGACTTGTAGTTTCTCTTAATATTTTGAATTATAGATGAGTAATGCATATAATCACACGAAAGCAACATGTACAAATCTCTGGCTTCACTCTTACATCTCTGAATATGCCTTTTTCTTTTCCTGCCCTGACCTGCTATGTAATGTCAATTAAATAATCAGACTCTTCTGGCCAGAAGAGCATGTGAGCATACAGTACCAATCAATATCCTTATTATATTTTAAACAGAAAAGGCCAGGGACCTTTTACTTTTTCTAACCATTGTGCCTCTTCTTTTAAGCATACCTTCATTACAGTCAAAATATACTGTCTTCACACGATTCTATTCTGTCATCTCTACATCACAAGTAGCCCACTTGATCATATTAAACAAAGTTTTCGGAAGAGGTTATATAAAAGATAATGCAAGCATAATTTTATTTTTCTCAGTATGGGCTTTAAAGCAATCAGCCTTGCAATAAACAAGAGACTCTCTTGATAGGATCAGTCAGTATTTGTCAGGCATATTTCCTTAAAAAGAGTTGACTTGATATTAATAGCAATCTGTCGTTCTCCCTATCAATCAGGAATTGCAATCAGCCACAAACACACCCTCTAGTTCTCCTTCAATCAGGGAAATAGCGCAGAAAGTCAATTGCAAGTATTTAATAAATTCTTCAAGGGAAAAATCCATTAGAAACTGTTGGGACCATCGTGTGATACCTTTATTTAAAACAGGACTTTTCTTTTTCTATGAACAGCTTTATCATTTTTTCAGGGTTATAAAGCACTGGAACAGGCTGCCCACAGAAATGGTTGAGTCACCATCCCTGGAAGTATTTAGAAGGTGCCTAGACACGGAGGTAAGGGACATGGTTTAGTGACGGACTTGGCAGTTAGATTAATGGCTGGACTTAGAGGTCTTTTCCAACCTAAATGATTCTATGACTTTCTGTGGGTCTTCATAAGCTGCAGAGTACTAAGAGCCTTAAAATCTAGGGCTGTGTGCTTTGGGAAATTTTAGTTCACAGTTACTCAGAAAAAAAGAATCAGTGTTGAAAATGTTACTATTTAGCACTAATGAAAACGTGCCTCTTTTTTTTTTTTCAAGTGCTTTTTGGGAAAGGAAGGGTAGGTTACCTCTTAGCTTTTCCCAGACAACTTCTGCAACAAAGCACCAGAGCAGACTCCCCATTTCCCAGCAGTGAGGTGATATTAAAAAAACACTGTGAAACTAGGAAGATTCTTTTTGTAGAGCTTAAGACATTAGCAAAACAGATTGTTTCTCCCAGTGGTATGTTTAAACAAGCAAGGTACTTTTAAAGTGTTACTGTACAGAACAGAATTTCACTATGCATGTGTTTGTGATGCCAAATACAAGCTTCTGAAATGCCTTTCAAATTATTGTTCATTATCAAGGACAGGCTTTGTCAGCTATTACTAAGATTCCAGTCTTGCTACCATATGCTTTAATTCCCCTATGGGAAATTTCATTCAGGGACATAAAAATCACAGCAGGTAGTAAATCATATGAAACTTTCAGCAGTTCTTTAGAATCATAGAATTGTTTAGGTTGGAAAAGACCTTTAAGATCGTTGAGTCCAACCATTAACCTAATTGCCACGTCCATAACTCAACCATGTCCCTAAGTATCACATCTGCACATCTTTCAAATACCTCCAGGGATGGTGACTCAAGTGTGATGGTGAACCAGCAGTGTGCTCTGGTGTTATCGGGGAATATGATCCTTAAGTAGATTCATTTATTAGTGACATCAGAACAGGAAGGCAGTTTAGTATTCTGGCTAAAGGAAATGTTCTTCGGGGGCCTTGGAGGCAAGAGTAGGAGTATCAAACTCTGAAACTGTAAAAAAATGAGTTTAGATAAACCATAGACCACTAGTTTTACAGAGGAAATGTAGAAGGTGGTTCACAAAATGTGTGTGTGTATGAGTATGCGTGTGTGTGTGTATCTAAATAGAATTTGAAGCTAAATATTTATACTACTGTGAATGCTGTCATATAGTTTCTCCTGTTTGCTACAAAATAAACACCTCTTCCTGTCAGATGTGTACCAAGTATAAATTATATACTTTATTATCCTATACTTAGTATTTCTAGAAAGCTACCAGTGATCTTCCTACGTAATGTCTCTTTCAAGTACAAGTTAAATAAATATTCCAGAAGAGATCTGGGGTTTGAGGGTTGTTTTTTTTTCAAAAACTTTTGAGTGGAAAGATAAGAATGCACCACAGAATTGTTATTACAGAATTGAAATACAATTAAAAGGGCAAGAACTAAAACTCAGGAAGGAATTTTCATCTGAACTATAAGACCCAAGTAAAGTAGATTAAGTGCACCTTTTAACATCAAATACTGAATCTCAAAGTTGTCAGACTAATACTGCTTTGATACCATATTAACTAACTGAGTTTCTAAATTATTATTATATTTTGCAAGAAATGTAAGTCTCACACTTCAGGTATCAATACAAAATTATTTCAGCCTATCTTCTGGCCAGAACATATAGCATGCCCTTTATTATATATACCCTTCTGCCTTGCACACTAATAATAGTATCCTGCAAACTTTAAGTTAGCAATGAAGTTGCTCTGGTATGTGATAATGGGTGTATTATTTTGAAAAAACTATATAAAAATTCAATAATTTAAAAGATTAGCTTACAGGAATCATACCAGATCACTTATTCTACTTAACCAGTCTAGTGGTTTAGGAAGGTATTAAGCTATTCTGCACTGTAATTTGCCTTTCAAGTGTATTTGTCATCTGCCTGGCAGCTAAGAAGAAAATGTTTCTGTCTTTGCTCTCCTTGGATCAGTGTACTGCAGCAATCATATATACTAAGAGTCACATGCATTTAAATATCTTTTTTTTTTTTTTACTTCATTTTGAGACACAGCATCTGAATCAGGACATAAGGGAACCACGAGGACATGTACCCTAGGCCTAAACTGGGAAAGTACCTGTGGCCACTTAAACTGTCACCGAAATGCTCCATCTTGATGATAGAAATAGCCAACAATGACACTTTATAATACTCTGCTGCAAGAAAGTTTTATTCTTACCCTGTGCCTCAGTTGTTCTCAGGCAGTTAATGCCAGCTTGTGCAACCAAGTGATAGAGATAAGCCATAGGCACGTCAAGGTGATAGCAACATATTCAGCAAAACCTGAACCCAGAGCAATCTTTATTAGTCTTTTTTATCTGTATTTTCCTGACCATTGTTTTGAAAACTGTCGTATTTCACTAGATTTTTAAAAGGTCTTTTTTTTTTTATTTTATTTTTTAAATATTTCCCATAGTAAATGTGGTGCTCTTGAAGGACATATTCAAAAGACACAGAAAAAATAAAACATGGTGATTGAAGTAAGAATCAAAGCCAGTGAAGTCCAGTAAAATAGGATCTACATTTAATTAAATTGGATTTCTCATTCAGGAAGGGAATGATAAATAGCATTATTGTATTTTACAATGCTTTAAATCATGACACATTCACATATTTATGTTGTTATCAAGTACGTCTAGACATAGCTTCAATGAAGTTCTCTGTTCTACCCTTTTAATTAGGGCTTTCTGCTCTGCTTTTTCTAACAGCTCTGGCAAGAGTAATTTGCTATAATGAAAATCAAACATACACGTAAAAGTGCAATTAGAAATTCAACGTCTTTGTGGGAATACTGTCTTCCTATTTGATAATAATGGAATTGAGTTTGACTTACTGCTTGTAATTTCTGCTAGAGGGATTAAATTAGTAATTTACTGGAAAAGTTACCAGACATGCCAAGAAACAACGACTACTTTTCTCTGGAGCGAGTGTTGTAAAGACTGAGCTAACCCAAAACAGCCCATATTTTTAATACTGGAGAGGCATCTAGGCATGCATCTAAAGTAAAACAAAAAATTAAACCCAATGCAAACAAAATATTAACTTTTTATCAAATCCATACCTTTCATAACTTTACAAAAACCTGTATTTTGTCTTATACACAAGTTCTTCATACTAAAGATTTACAGCTGTCCATTGTTTTTTTTCCATCCTATTTCTGTTTGCGCATGGTTTATCTTTTTTTTTTCCCTTCCAAACCCCAGAACAGTCTCAGAATGGCTGAAACAAGTCTGCATCACCTTCATGCTCCATCCTCATTGACTCAGACAGCCAATCCCAAACTGAACCTTTGGACAAACAAAACAGAATCTCACCTTTTAGATGGAGACTGACCCTCTTGCACAATAAACCTTGTGTCAAGCAACGCTTTCCAGACTGTTAGTACCAGGAATATTTATAAGAAAAGAACTCCTGGAAAGGAAATGAACTTGATTCCTTGCCTTTAAAGCCCGAGTCTTTCCAGATGAAGTTACTATAGAGGAACATTCTAAAAAAAAACATTTTTCATAGGAGAACTTGATAAATTCAAGTCTCTCGGGTAAAAATAATCCAGATTTTAAGACAAGGATTTTTCCTGTCGTAAGAGGAAAACTGGAAGTTAAAATAAGCTTGGGTTACCAAATTTATGCAGAGAAGCTGTGTGCAGGTTTGCTGCACAGTGGATGTATACCCCTGAGTGCTCACCTACCCCTGGTGTTTACTTCGATCAATGCCAAAAAGCAGATCACTTCAGGGCGATTCTTGTAAAAGGACCACATGAGGATAACTCTACCATGGAATATTATTCTCCAAGGCTATCTCAGCCATCTTGCTAGAATTCCTCCTTTTTTAAAAGGAGAAACTGCAAGACCAAATATATCAGCAATTTTCTACCAGATATTTTAAGCCCTGCACAAAGAAGATGAACACCCATATGGTGGCTAACAATTTAAAAAGTGACTGACAGTCTAGAGCAGGACAGTATGGACCCAGTTTAAGCATCTGAAAATAGTGTGTGTATGTACATAAAACAGAAAGTGGTGGGGACAAAAATGAGAAGGGTAATCTTCACTCTGAAATTGAAAGCAGCTGACTGCAATGAAGTTATTTGGTATATGGACTCTAATGGAAGCTCAGATATCTCCACCATATAGAAACCCTGTATTTTTATGTCGGTTCAGCACCTCAAATGGAATCATGCTCACACCAGCTCTTCCTCTGCACACCTTCTGTCATTGACAAACCAGAAAATATTTTAAAAATTTAGAAAATTTCCCTATATTTCAACTTCTATGGATATCTCTGTGTGTGTGTGCACCTCTATAAAGTGGTCTTAAAGGAAAGAACATGTTTGGGTAAATTTATTTCATAAGCAATGTACAACCTTCATCATTATTTCCTTGTCTTTTTCTCATGGGAAACGTTGCACTTTCAATGATAACTAGAACATAATGGATGTGTTCTGTATAAAAAAGGCATGTGTCCTCATTTAGCTGGCTTTCAAGCTACAGAACCTAAATTTTTAACTCTAGGGCAGCAGTCTATAAACCATACCAGTATGTTTCTGCCAAAACCCTCAAATTTTCTAGGCAAGTTTCTTCTGACTGAGGAAGATAGGAGCAGAAACTCTGTTCTAGCAGCTTAAACCACTCACTTTTCTTGATGAGTTGAGCTTGGTGGCAATAACTTTAAGCTCTCTAACAATTTGTTAGGAACAGGGGGTTAGATGCAGAAAATAGTTGTGTATACTATACAACAGTTGTGCTGTTTTTTGCATATGGTTTTATGTCATCCAAATCTTTACATTTCTGTACTACTGCTGAGACCATACATGGAATTGATCAAAATATGAAAAAGGTTCATACAAAATTTCAGGGTCTCTAGGCCTTTCAGTTTGGGCACTGGGGAGATTTTAAGTCAAGAAAAAAAAAAAGACACTTAAGGGGAGAGTGTCATTGGGTTGAAGCCTACCCAAAAGCAATGCTCATATAAGTAAAACCTTGTCTACATCTGTCCAGGTCTAACTCATATGCTCATTCTGGTATGTGCTGGTAAAACAAGAAACATTCAAGCAATTACTATGGGAAGGCTTTCCCAAAATCTCTGTATTGTATCTGCCCTTGTTTAATGGTTTAACTATGCATGGCAAAGAAATAAAGACAAGTAGACAAACAATTTTACATGTTTATAGCATGTCTGGTGATAATAACTAACTGGTTTTATGCTATGACAGTTATGGCAAAAAACAAGAAGATTTGCTTGGGGTGACCAACAAGGTCATGGGTCACTTAAGCCAACAACCTAGGTAGGAAAGCAGTAATTGATATAAATAACAGCCGCTTGGGAATTTAGATGTCCAACAGGAAGCAGAAGGCTGAGCCCAATCCACCATGGATAAAGGCCTGGCCACCAGCCAGGAGGCAGATTCATTAACCAGCTGGAGCAAGTGTCTTCTTTCCCCAAGGCCATGCTGCTGGTCACTACTACCACTGTGCTGGAGGCATTCAATGGTGTGTATTGTCTGTGGATGCAGAACAGAAATCACTATCCACATGGTAGACCCATCCCACTTTGTAAATTGCTAATAGATTTTAGGTTACTGAGTGGTGCAGTTCTGCTCTTTTGGCTACTTCAGCCCTAAATTCCCCCATTGCTGAATCAGACCTCCATATCTGGCTTGCCCTCTCTTTATAGTATTGGAACATTTACATCTTAATTCAACACAAATTATTAACAATCATAATACTGACAGTGATTAAATATTTCATGTCTGTGTTCTATTAAGATACTGGTCTGGTATCAGTATTCTATGTTCGAAACCCAAGCTTCACCCCCTTCTTTGGTCCAAATCATGGTATTTATAGCATGATGCAAGACGGGAGATTAGATAAATTTGCAAGGAGAGAATATGCATTGTACAATTATAAAGTGAAATGGATTTAAAGGTATGTAAAATACACTTTGAAAAAACAGTTTTAATAATACATATACTTTTCTTATTGGTTTGTTATTTAGAATTCACATGGGTTGATTATTCTTCTGTTGCCACTGGGAAGGCAATATAGAGGCTCTGAAAGTGTAGAAGGTGAAAACAAACTTCTGTGTAAAGTTATTTGACTTTTCCAAACTTTGCAGGTTATATAACTGCAGACTATTTACATGGCAGTTTTATTTCCTCATTTGTTTGGCTTTGTGCTAAAACAAAAGAAAAAGCTAAAGTGTATCAACATACATGAATAAGTCAGAGCTGATAAAGTCTACATATTCCCAAATACAACAAAATACATATTTTCCATGTGTATTCCATTAAAATGTGGAACTGGGAGGCCAATTATATTACAAACTTCTTTTGAATAAACTATTCCATAATTTTAGACAATCGTGCTTTTTTAAGTACATCTCAGCAAACAGATGGCTTGGTTGAGTAATCTCAATACTTATACTGTCCTTGAAATCTTATTTCAGTACGATTATAAAAAAAAAATTAATTTCAAGGACTAAAGAAGTTCAAAAATTCAAAGACTGGTCTGGGTTTGAAGGGGCCTTCAGGTATCATCTAATCCAATTCCCCCTGTCATGGGCAGGGACACCTTCCACTAGACCAGGATTCTCAAAATGTCTTCTGAAGTTTATAGCCATCAATTGCAACACTCCAGTCATGTGATTTATCCCATGATATTAAGGAGATCATAGCTTTCTAGCTGAAAGGTGGCTTCCAGTTCCTCCTGCTTTTTACCCATGATGAATGCAGTGGTAAAGATGCATTTCAGCTGGGCTATCAACAATTTCATCTTTTAGAGCATGACCCAATTTTTTTAAGGCATTTCACAGATTTTTCCTTTTTGGTTCCTAATGCATGAGCATCCCCTGGCTCTTCTGTTTTGTAAACCAAAATCTGTAAAGCAGATCCACAGGGTGATCTGTAGTGAGAATCATCATGCACGATCCCTGACTGCCCCGTACCCTCCGTCCAAACACGTAAGAAGAATCAGTCATCTGGTCAGCTCCTTATAAGGAGCTGAAGATGTAGCAGGCTGAGAATCGAAGGAAGTCATTACACAGCAATGAGTAAATGAATAAACTTTTGTTCCTGACAGAATAAACATGACAGCCAAGGCATGACATGAATAGGGAAGCCTAGGGAGCAAAAGGGAGCATTAAGGCAACCACCTAAAGGACTGCAGCTAGAATATATACATTTTTAGTTAGCTCATTTGCATAAGCCCTATTTCCTTCTACTGTTTCATACTCTTTCCGCTGGATCAAGACTTGAAATAAGTATTTTATCAGGCTGTAAGGAACATATGTTGATGGCGCATCTTTGTGCAGTAACTTCTCAGAAGCAGACACCAATAACTATTCACACATCTTTTTAACAATATAGTAATGCCAAGTCACAATCAAGTTCAGTACTCCACTGTCTAAACGCATGGTAACAGGTACCTGACCATACAGAGTATGGGTTGTCAAAGTAAAAGACAGCAGTGGGTGCCTCTCTCTTGCATACGTTTAAGGTTACGGTGTCAAGTAAGAGAGGAATTTAATCCAGTTCTCAAATTAATGAATCCCAAGCAAGCTCTTTAAGTCCTGCAAAATTAAACTTTCCTGTGCCTATGCAGACATCTGAGTAGATAATTAGAAAGAGGAAGAACGGAATTTAACAGCTTCTTCAGATATTTTTAAAGTTCACCTTCTTTATCCTAGACCATTTAGAAAAGTAGTAACTCAATATGTAATTGGTAGGTTGTGCCATTCAAATAACATCTACATTGTATTTTACAGCAAGTAGGGTTAGTTACTCTAAGGAAAAAAAAAACAAACCCTAAATATTTTAAGTACTGCTGCTGATACATTCAGAAAGAAGATGCATTCCATACTGAAAAGATGCTCTCAGATTTGCATATAGATGTTTCAACTTCCTTTCCTCCTGGCACCACATGCTGTGCATGCACAATATTGAAATTTAACAGTAATATGCAGAAGCATTACATTCCTCAGTATTCCTTTGCAACAGTGAGATTTGTCTACTTACTTCTTTGGCATAAATCTCTGGCATTAACATTTGTTATAACAAAAGAAACAGCAAGAAAAGAGCCAGTTTGAGCCTCTAAACATCATGCATTTCCAATACAGAGTGAATTTATTTCTAACTCATTAAAACTGACACGGTGTGTAGGATCTGAAGGATGTGTTTGCAAATGACATTCTCTGAAAGTTGAATTTGTAATAAAAGTTATTTATGAACTTGCCGCAGCAGAACAGCTCTTGCAGTAGCATGATCTGTAGTCTCAATCAAAAAATTTCACTGATACAGTTCTTCAGAAGAAGCATCTCTAATGTAAATGCCTTTGCCAGCATGGGGGGGGGGGGAAGGAAGAAACATGACAAACAGGAGCTTTCAATTACCACAACCCTCAAGAAAAATGTGAAAAGCAACAGGGTTTTTACACACACAGTAAACAAGAAGAAACCAAGAGTCAAGCAACTAAATTCCATTAATTCTGCACATCTAACTGCGATAGAGTAATTCTAAAATAAAAGGTAGGTGAAAAGCATAAATTTAGGGTCAGAAGAAATATATTAACACATTGCTTTATTACTTATGCTAAAACCTACAGAAACATATAGGTAAGAATTCATTGCCAATTTACATCAGACGTGACAAAAGTTATTGCGTTAGACTGTCATTTTACCCATTGATTTCTTGTGATTGCTATGCCATTCAGTTTAGTGGGGCCCTATCCCACTTTTTCATTTCTAAAATAACTTCCAAAGGCATCACCATTCAGTACTGAATTTGTAATTTTGCTTAGTTCAGGGTAATAGAAGTTTTCTAAAGTGCATCTTAAGTAACATTTACCTGCAAGAAATTCAAAGGCAACTTTCTTACTGATCTTCACTTGAAAAATTAGCACAAGAATTCTGCATTAAAACTTCATGCAATAAGAACTGCAGGAAGTTACTGCCTACTTTTGTTTATAGCCTAACATTACCAAATCTATCAGAAACCTAATTGATCACAGACACAGGATTAAACCTCTCCTCCTTCTAGCTTCAACTCAGGGGACTTCAATTTCTGCAAGCCAAAACCATTCTGTTAGTATAACAATAGCTCTGATTATTGTGAGCAACTCCAAGTATTTTTCAGGAGGGAAGAAAGTAGGGAGATTCTCTCTCCCAAAATGCAAATAGTTTTCTTTTATTAATATGGTTTGATTTGCAAAGGTTTGTGACTCCCTGGTTCTGATTCTTAGTTTAAAAGCCCAGTGATCAAAGAACATTTGCATAACCAAAGCCAGAAAGCAGGTTGATATCTGCTAGCAGAGGGGCCTCAAAGGAGCTATTTAATCATCTCCAGTAAAAGGAAGAAAGTACTGAGCTCCATTTTCTCTAAACATCCATGAGATCATCCTATCATTCATGGAAGTGTAGTAATACAAGCTAAAGTATAATGAGTAAGTTTTGTGCTGCATTATGACAACAGTGAGTTAATTTTGACTTTTTTATCAGTTGGAATATAGTACATCGGCAGACAGAATGTTGTATTTGGGATCATCACCTAAAATAAACTGAAGACATAAAACAGAGCAGGTGACGTGAGAAACAACTGTGCATCATTACAGACAGGCAAGTGCAATCTAGTTGACTCTTTTCTATTTGTGACCTTGCAGGGACAATATGCAGGTTTAGATTTAATCTTTTTTCCATTCTGCTCTCGTGTGTAAAATTCATATTGTGATCCCTAAACTTTGTATAACATCCTTATGTGTAGGGAAGGAAGACCAGTAAGTGGAAGTTATTGGGTTTATCTTGAGGTATTTCTTCAGATTAAACTGACCTTCTCACAATGTGAATGTCAGAGCTGCATTCCTTTTCCAATAATCTCTTGCTAGGAGATGTTCTTATCCACCCTTGCTTACATAAAAAAAAAAAAAAATCCATTTTTTTTTCCTCTCAGTATTTGTTCTTTTTTCCTCCTCCCCTTTTTGCTATTATTGTATTGATTTACTGAGAACTTAATGAGGTTTCTGTATCTATCTTCCTTTCACTTAACACACTATTAGCTTCATCATCAACTTTTTCATTTTCTGTTAGTCCTCAGGTAGCAGATCACAGGCAGCTCACATTTTTACTTTCATTGAATACCTGCCTGAATGCAATCATAGGTTTTTACAACAGAGATTTCCCAGAATCTGTTTGGCCAGATGTGCTTGATTGAAGGATTTCCACTTTCATCATGTGATTTTTATATCCTTTGTGCAAATCCAATAACATAACTAATAAAATCACCTGCCCAAACTGATAACACTTTCCTAAAGGTCCATTTCTGAATGACAGTTTGCAGGACTACCAACTGTGAGTTTCCTCACCCACTAAAGAATACTCCTCTGCTAACATCTGCAGGAATCCTGAAGGAGGGATCCAGCTTGTGGAAGGATCGAGCTGTACCCTGCTCACCTATCAATGGGAGACTCTGCCTGCAGGACAGGTGATAGCTTCTCTTTCAATTCCACAGCAGTGCCCCCAGCCAGTGTCTGTGGTGGGCCCACCCTATGGCTTCCGATCCCCGACACTCATTTACAGACTGAAATTGTGCTTTTTTGCCATCAAAAATACCTTCACATCAGTATTCTTGTTACTGTCATTACTCCATCTTGGTATACGCTATTCATCAGGAATCAAAACAACCTGAGAGAAATCAGTTTACTACAAGATACAGTCTATTCCATCCAAAGTCTGGTCTGCATACATCTTGCCTATTATATTATATAGGCCAAGAAAAGAGAACGTTAAAATTTTGTGTCTCTTACGAGCTTTGATTCTTTCAAGATTTCAGTGTTGCCCCACCAGAAAGGAAAAAAAGGCAATTTTAAACATTGCTCTCTGGGAAAAAACTATGCAAGATGGGCAAATGAAAATAGGACTTTTATGCCTTCTCCACAAGTTAAGTCATACGTATCTGGAAAGACATGTGCATACAGCACACTCACTGCACAGCTGTGCTACACAAAATTCACATTCATAGGCAAGACATACTATGCCACACACATTCAGAATTATGTGAACTCACACTGGATGCCAGATTATTTGGGCACATACTAGTACAAAAAAATTACAACAAATCTCAGTAACTTTAATCTGCTAAAAAACAAGCTTTATTACCTGATACAAACTACTATGGAAATACAATCATACTCCTTTTAATATCATCATGAGCATAATATCCATTGAGATAAATGGTCAAAATAATTTTATACAACAAGAATTATTAAAGCTTTTTATGCCTCATTAATTTTTCCCCATCATTAAACATTTTCTCCTATTTATACTGTAACACAGTTATAAAATGTGTTTATCTATAAAAGGTTTGATTCAAATATAATGTTTCCCAGAAATGGATTTGCCCCAAATAAAACAATAACAGTTCCAAACAAAAATATATTGATTCAGCTCCTGTGCTGATATGGGCCACAGAAAATACCATTAATTTTATCCCGTTCTCTAGAAACTGCTGCAGCTTTACCAAAATGCAGCTGCCTGCAGTATCATAGGGAACGTGATCTGATCACAGGAAACTTTAGGAGAAGGGCAGCATGAATGACTCAGCAAACATTATGGCAGCCTTTAAAATGAGAATACATGTATATTTGGAGACAGTATTTGAATTTTTCATTCAATTTTTTTACCTCTTCAGTGCTTATGTTATGACTCACTATTTGCTATTTGCTGTTTCAGCCCCCCGATATTATTTCTGCTCTTTACCAGTGTTTAAAAGTTATAGCCATAAGAATACAGGCTATAATTAATATCAAATATTTAATTTAAAAAAAATCAAATACCCATTAATAGAAGTACTTGCATTTGTACACTAAGCCAAACAATGAATATGTTGATGGTGGGGTAGGCTAATTCCTTGACTGATTCTGCAGTAAGAATCTGGTTGATGATAAATACTTGTTGCTTGGGGAACTGTTTTGGTTTCATTTTTTTTTCCTTCACAACATTTCCATCCCCACTATTCTTGACAATGACAGAGCATCCCTCCCCTTACAACAAGCTGCTCCTCATGCTGCCTGACCACAAGCAGCAAGTGCTGATCTGAGTAGCAGTTCCTACTGAGTGAAAGGGAACTGCCTAGTATTAAATTACTTCCAAGTAAGGATTATAGAACACTGAACCTATTTTTTAGCCTTGCTCAGGGAAGAAAACCCTCACTGAGAGAGACAAGCAAAGCTGTCCCACACCTCACAGTCCATGGTACCCTACCAGGCACCAGCCGCTGTTTGCTACCCCTTGCATAAAGAGACAACCAGAATATACTCAGCAATAGAAAGCAGTTATTTACAGTTAATGACTGGTATGAAGCAGTTACACTTGGTCCCACAGAACCAGGAGAGCACACACAGTGGACACAGTCAGGGCACGGCATGCCAAAAAACGTAACACACCAACAGCGCATCTTTTTCCATCCCTAGTTACTACAGTTTTGATTCTTAATTGGTGACAGCAACTCCCTCAATGGTCCCTCTCAAATGGTGACACGTTCTCCCTTCCTCCCTGAACACATGCACTCTCCTTTCAAATGCAGAAGGAATTAATTGAAGGGCTTTCCCCCCCCACACTTGCATGACATAGACTTATCATATGAATTTCAGGAAATTAGCTTTTCAAGCAGTACTATATTAAAGTACCAGACTTGTGTGGTGACTGCAATAAATTCCTTCCAGCCCTCTGCTGAGTGCACACAGGAAAAAAGCAATTTCTATATTACAGTCATAGAGAATTTATATTAATTTCCATTTAAAAGCAAGCAGCTAAGATTCCTTTCAACTGATCTGAGGCAGATTCTGACTGGCTATGTTCACATGCCCCCATCAGAAAACATCTGAATAGGTACTCAGTTTCAAAGCCACATGATGAAAGATGAACAGCCACAGTCGAGTTTCCATGAATGTTCCAAGAGAGGCCCATTCTCCAGTCCTCAAAAAGAAGGGTTTCACAGAATGTCATCATCTAGGCAAGGGCTTTATCTACAGTTTAACACAAACATAATTATTACCATCATGGTATCTCATAAAATAGAGTTCTCAGTACCCTGAGACTGCAATAAGAACAACAACGCATGAGAATACATGCACACAAATAGAGTGCATGCCTGATTGAGACTGACAGGGTGCTTTTACATTTCATGTAAGCACAATCAAAGGAGGATTTTGCCATTTTCCCTGATTTTGTTTGGCACTAGGCTCTTTTTCAGTCCTGACAGACTGGTTTTACCTTTCCCAAAAGGAAAGTATGTGGGGATGTCAGCATTATAAGAATTAATGTGTTGACAAGTTCACCATAAACAACTTTTCTTCTTGGCTTTTCACAACTACTCTGCCCAGATTAGAGGAATACAGCATAAGAATCACCTATGTTTTACAATGCTTAATATTTTTTACTGAACTCATCCTCAAAAATGTTACGAAATTTCTTGATACTGATCCCAAAAGGCACTGCACTGTTGATTAAAATAAAGCCTAAAGGGAAAGCCAGCATTTACTACCAGAAGACCAGAATACAAATGAGTCATGTTTTCATTTGTGATGTTTTACTAAATCTTATTTCTTAGTTTATTGTCCTAAATTATCTTAATCAGTCCATTACAAATATTCTCTTTGAAAAATACAGTGTTCTCTTTTTAAAACTGCAAGCTTATTAATAGTTTGCTTATTTAGGATCACACTGATGCCAGATTTGAAGTTATTGCTTCAAAGCTCTACAGTTGTTTTAGAAAATTAACTTTTGGCTTCCTCTCTCTCTGTCAGTCAGACTTGAAATATTTTTTCCTGCATCATCTTTTCTGGAATCACAGAATGATGAACTATCATTAAAAATAAAAAATGAAAAAAATCATGCTGAGAGAGACACTCAGCATGGAAATTTTCAGTCTGAACACTTGAGGCTTGGCAGTGTCACAAGCATTTGAAATCAGAAAAGAAATTAAGCATTTCCTTGACTTACCTTTTAAACAGTCATGCATCATTAAACGCTCACCACTTTTAGCCCTGGTCATTTTTCACTATGATAGTCAGGAAAATAAACCTTTCTTCCAGTGGTATTTCAGAAAACAGAAGAAGGAGGTAGTTGCATCAAGGCCAAGTATAAAGAAATTTCCTGCAAATATATCTGGGTCCATGTTAAAAATGTGTAACAGTCTCACGACAACTGAAGAGAAATTTTGTAGTCTTTTCATTTAGTGCAGTTTCGTAGACTGCGGTCTTGCTCAAGTCTAACTGTATACAAATGTGGAAGTGAAATTATTCAAGGTCCACACATTCTGTCCTTACTCACCTCTAGGGTGGGTGAATAGACATGCAGATTAGGAGAAACTCAGCCCTTACAAAATCATTTTAACAGCTGTAAAACAGTTAATTAGGAGGTGTACAACACACCACCAGTCAGTCACTTTGTATTCAGAGATATCAAGGTCTGTCTTATCTCTTGTGCAACAAAGGAGCTGAAGTTTAGGTTATCCTTTGGGAAGGTTTGAACAGAGAAACAGGATGTCAAACTGCATTTGTTTTGCTTCTCACAAAACAACTGTACGTCACATCAGGCAGAAAGGTGAACACTATAGAAGCCGCTTTCAGTGCATTTTTATCACTTCATATTTATACCTGTATCCTACTCACATCAACAGGATACTGTATCTTAAAGTCTCTGTGAGTCAATCAGAACTATCATCTTCTCTTCCCTCTCTTATGTGAATGAGAGTCTTAAAAACTTGATATTACTTAACTTCCTATGGCCTTTGGAGATGGCTTTTCAGAGCTACCCCTTATTTGAAGTGAGCATGTTTGTATGGTGCTTCAAGTCACAAGAAAATTAGGTTTCCATTTATAGGAGTTGCCATAAATAATGCTGAACTCACTCGCCATTCTATCTTGCAGAATATGAATTGAAGAGAGTGCAAAGACTTCGAGGTGGGGGATGTTACCACAGGATTTATGGGGAGAACAGAACTGCGCAGGAACAAAGCAGCAGGACAGAAGATTCAGAAAGCACAAAAATCATTTAGCGTTGTATTCTGCAGAGTCCACAGCAACTTCTGTGACTGAACAATTCCAATAGAGAGAAGGGCCTCTGGACAGCTGTCAAAAGTTCACACAATAATACAGGATCACAGTCTGTATGGTTTGTTAAGTCTGTAATACATTATTATATGCCCAAGCAGCCTTTATTGGACTGAGTTTTCAAGTTGTGTTCAAGTATTTCTTGTCTGAGATGTGCATTTTGTAGCAACACTCTCATCTTAAGGGTGTTCCATTTCAAATTAGTTGTTTGTTTCCTGTTTTAAAAAACCTAGATTGTAATTTAGCTGGCAGGACTGCAGGAATATTTGATGTGTTTGGTAAAGAAAAAGCAATCAACGTGTTTAGAGTACTGATACCTTTTTGTTGTCCTCAGGGCAAAACACACCTCTGCAGATGTACACATTGCAGTAAGTACCTGAAAAGATAAGCATTTACTTTGTTTCCAGCTGAACCATCAGTGTTCTTTTGAGAGAGATGTCAAAAAATTCACTGTACAGATCAACAATGTTAAGAAGCTGACAAAGAAAATTTATCTGGATAATTTGCAAAAGTAATATAGTAGCAGCCTTTTCAGTTTTAGCCTATGATTTCCAATTGCATGAATTTAAAGGTTACTTGCTACAGAAATGTAACTACAGATAGTGAAAGAGTTATGTAAGTCATAAATTTTTAATAGCTGGCAGCCTGGAAAAAGATATCTACTAAAAATAAGCAGAGGCCTCTGGTGCAACTTTCCCTCAGAAAATCAGACCAAATATTGTTCGAGATCTTAGACCATAAACAGCGCAACATAGAGTTTTTTTATTAATCAGTATCAACATTAAGGCAAAGCTGTAGCTTATGCCACTGTGCCTGCAATTCCAAAGATTACTAAACAAGATATAGTAATATATCTGTATTCCACTCATTGTAACTGAGTTATAATATACTATAATCTACACATTCTTATAAATTCAATTTTAAGAGTATTGATTTAAAAACATCTTTAGAGGAACAGTGAACACCCATTTGTGGGGAGTTAAAAGCGATATGATTTGCATGAAGAACTGTTTGGGAATCAGCTCTGAGGCCTTGGTGCTTGACAAGCCCTGGGGCAGTGAACTGTGGCGTTGAAGGACAGGGAAGGTCGAAAAACAAACCTTGGGGTCATGGGCCAGGATGTTGTTGTGGCAGGAGTCTCAGTTGGAGGCAGACTATGTGGGGGTTGCCAGAGGGTCTGAGATGGCGGGCTGAAGTTGTCAACGTGTGATCAGCATTGTTATTGGACTATTTACCTGGAGGTTTTTACAGGGACCAATGAGATTGAACGTGGCATGTTTGTGCAGGCTGGGAAAGAACTGAACAAGGGGATAAAAAGGGCTTGGTTGTAATAAAGTTGGATTTGAGTCTCCTCATCAACTTGAGTCCGTGTCATGATATGCCACACCCGTTTTCCTTTCCTCTCTGACCACGCTGCACTAATAATTTAAAATATATAAAAGTAATAATACATTATTATTGCCATTTCTTCCAGTTAATCATTCTGTTATTGTCCTGGGTTCAGCAGTAGCAGTCATGTTTCTCCTTCGTGGTAGCTGGTGCAGGCTGTGTTTTGACTTCCAGCCTGGGAACAGTGCTGGTGATACCGATGTTTTCGGTTGCTGCTAAGTGATGTTTACCCTCACCAAGGACTTTGTGAGGCTCATGCTCTGCCAGGGAGGAGGGGAAGCCAGGAGGAAGCAGAGACAGGGAGCCTGACCCAGGCTAGCCAGGGAGGTATTCCATACCACAGCACGTCATGCCCGGAGTGGGGGGTAACCGGGAGTTACCCGAAAGGACACAGGCTTCCAGGTGGAACTCGTTTCTTAGCCAGTGGTATTGTATTCTCTTCCCTTGTTATTCTCTTATCATTGTTGTAGTTGGTAGTAGCGGTGGTGATTTGTGTTGTACATTGGTTGCTGGACTGTTCTTGTCTCAGCCTGTAGCAGTTGCACTCTTTTGATCCTCCTCCCCGTTCCTCCTGGAGCGGGGAAGGGGAGAGCCCCGGGGTGGGGGGGGAGTGTGGCCCTCGATTGCTGTCAACCCGGCACCACTCACTGGGAGTGAGTGAACAAGTTGCCTGACTGGGTTTAAACCACGACTGTAAGCAGCGAGGAGAAGCAAGACATGCCAACCCAATATGGGTGATAAGCAAACTTCTACTTCTATTTGTGGCGCACTTCGCTTATATCCGCGTGGTGTTTAGCCACGCTGACTAGTCAGAACAGTATTGGTTAGTTCTACACAGCTTCCTTCACATTCTCCTCCCACATCCGGTATCTGGTTACCTGTGAGGCCCACACCTTGCTTTGCTCACACAAGGCCTCTAAGGATCCATGGCCTTGCTCTTGGAGCCATTCTGCAACACACGACAGTTATGTTGGACATTCCTATGACTACCTTCAGCCACATACCAAAATGAAGTCAAGTGTGTCCATTTAAAGTCACAAAGAAGAAAGGAACAACTGAAACAGCTGTAAACAAGAGTTACCATGCCATGACCCTTCCTGCACAGAGCTTAGCAAAATGTGTGTACAGCCATCTCAGGCTCAAAGATATTATCTGCGAATATTGCAAGAAATAAAATAAGAAGAACCTGGATCAGAGGGCACTTGCAGATGTTGACAGGCTGTTTGTAAGTTTCTCTAGTGGCACATTGGAAGACTTTCTGAATAAGAAAGCTGTCTGTCTCCCTGCTCAAGGAAACCAGAGTGCATACTTTTTCATAAGAGCAACATGGATTACGGATTTCTAAACCAGTAGGCATGTGAAGTCTAGTGCTGTCATTATGTCATTTAACAAAACAAAAATAAAAAGCAAAAGTAATTCTTGCGTATTATGTGCCCTTTTTACTTTCATTCTTGAATGAATTGCACGGCTTTTGAGTATAAACAGGAAATTAAATTGTATACCAATGACTTGTTAGCTCGAGCTTCCAGCAAACATCTTACTGCGGAAATTTATCATAAACTATGAGATTTTGGATGATGCTTGCTTTAACTGTTATCCTTGATCTGCTTTAAACCAACAAAAAAGTCTTTACCATCAAACACCAATAAAATTAGACCCCTCACCACAAGAACATCCACGTGACAGAACAGACTGTGGATTTGAAAAAATCCTTTCATCTTTTTAAATACTATGCTTTCAGACTGCAGGAACACATAACATGAATTTCTGAAATGCTGTTTGTATTGCATGAAGAGACAAATGCATGTGAATGTCTTCTTGCCATTCTAACATCAGCCATAAATTGTTGGGAAAGACTTTAGATAGTCAGTTCCTCTATTCCCCCTCACCAGCTTTGTATTTGTAAATTGCAGCAATATAAAGAAGAAAAAATTATGCTCTTTTATCTGTGAAACCCTACTGATAATAGCTGGTGTAGAAGATAAAGAATGCAACATAAAGGTAATACAAGTGGGATTTTGGAGATGGTGAAATAGAGATAATAATAATGAAGAAAGGTTGGCACTTTGTCCTCTTAAAGTTGTGACAAATACAAAGAAATATATTTACATACACAATAGTTTTAGCAGAGAACAAACTACACCATGCTCCAGACATTGAGCCTAATACAATCCTCATTGTGAAATAAGCAAGAAATGCAAACATTTTATTTCTTTTTAAACCATAAAACAACAAATTTTGAAACTTCCAGATACTTGAAAAATTGCTTCTAGAAGCAACTCTATTCCAGGCATCTGCAGCCCTGCTCTGAAACTTCAACAATCCAGCAAACACTAAAATATGAAACCCCAACTTTTCAAAAAGTCCTACTGAAAGTCCTGGAACTGCAAACTTACATCATTACCATGTACTTTCAAATTTTCCTACTAGTATGAATCTCAGGCACCATTTCCCTTCTTTTCATAAGGGCTTTTTCTTTGGGGCTTTGTTTTAGCGAATCAAACTGATTTGCACATCTATTGCACTACCCTTTCCCTTATCTTATCTCCACTGGTAACACCTCACTCACAGCCCCACCTTGTCTTAAAACTTCAGTGCCAAAACCAACAAACCCATCAAAATCCCAACACCCAGCCTTTAGTTTTTGTGATAGGAAAAAATTAGTCAAGGATTGATCAATTCTTAATTCTTCTTGTGCATAGCAACTCAGCTAATGGAGTGACAGACTGCAAGAGCTGAAGTTTCAAGAATCAACTTCCTCCCATCCTTAAAGAGCTGATAAAAAACAGCTCAGACCATATGACACTCAGCTGTGTGATGTATTACCACCTTCAGCCATTACAAATCTGAGTGTGCCCCAGCATGTGATACCTTCCCTAGGGAGTTTTCAATAACTCCTCCATATATTTTTGTTCACATTTTTATCTAGCAGCAGTGTAGAAGTGCAGCACATTTATGTCTAATAGGTTAGTACTATATAGCAGGGCATACATATATTGATTACCCAACATACCCAAATTAATCTCCCCTAAGTATGTGCAAATATTCCATAATACTAAATTACTTCTATAAAGAAAGGCTCATCCTGTTATAAAACTACTTAAAACTGACTTATAACATAATTGCACTTTGTCCTCATTTTACTTCAGTGCTCACTGGGCTCACAGTTTACAGCTATCACGTAAAAGGTACTTTTCTAGTATATTACAATGGAAGAGAAGCTGTTAATTAAAATGAAAAAAAAAACTTTTTTGAATGTTTTTTTAAAGTGCTTATTTTATTATACTTTGCTTACATACTATCAGGTAAATAGAACAGACATTAGCAAAAGCAGTACAGATTTTATTGAAGCAGCAATCTGTAGTGCTTTAGATTTATAGTTCTAGTTGAAAACATCAAACGACCTTACACTTGACTAGAAAAAAAAAAGGCAAAAAAGCATGCTTTTCTGTGAATTGGTGAAATCAATCTCATACTTCTCTCTTGTGCATCTTCTGTGTTTGAGAAGAAAAGGCTGAACGAGCTCTTGGCCAACTGAAAGTTATAAAGCTTCATGAATTCAAAAACTTTCTTAAAGAAACAAGCAATAATAAACCTTTTTCAAATACTTACTTTTGAGAAAAAAAAAATCATATTCAGCTTGAAGGATTATTTTATTTATTTTAAACATCAGTTAAATACAGATGGTCTTAGAGATCAATTAGGTAAATTATTATTTTTATTTAATTCTGAGTGAGATGTAGACCCATCTGAACAGGGATTTGGAAGCAGTATGCTATGCCTTTGGACACTTTTTTTTTAATTGGAAATATATTGCTTCCTTCCTCACGTGTAACCTCATCTGTCCCCACTTGAGCAGAAAAAATGCATTTCCTTTGGCTACCTGAGTAAGATAAATATTTGACGAATGGTATTTTTAGAAGAGTGAAGACAAGGATATTATAGGAATGGCTGTGGAGAATGATAAGGGTTGATAGGGCAGAGGACAGAGTACAGAGAGAGCCACATGTAAAACGTGAAAAATAATAATAGAGATTGTAACAGTTTTCTTAAATATCTAAGTAATCTGCCAGTATTGTTGCTATTGAATGATTTTTTCTTGAAACATCTAAAACAATTCCAGTTCTAATAAGCCTTAGCATACCATCTGCCAATCTTAATATTTAAAAACTTTCCTCATATATTTTTTCACAATTGCCAAAATAAGAGAGAGAAAAAAAAATAACTTATGACCTAATTGTGGCTTTGCAATCTATTTGCAATCACTGCCCATGTCCTACATTTTTCTTCTCCTTTGCTAATGGCATGTGCAGCCCTATTCCAAACCGCAAACACTTCTGTAAATTGAATTTCAGGGGGTATACTGCATATTTTCCCTACCTAATCCCACATGATTGGAATCAGACTTGCAAGCATTGGAAGTCAGAGAACAACATGATTATGTACAAAATCAGACTCTAGGACAGTGTTTTCCTTTTTATATTCTGTCATTTTGGAAATGCCCTTTGTTTCTTTTTCGTACTGATGGTAAAAGCTGAAGATAATGTTCAAGCCATTAAACTCATAGGAGTAAGAGCTAATACAGCTGCACAAAACCACCTAACACCTTCAGTCTGTTCACATTTTTCTGTGCTGTCAATGACAACTGACAGGCATACAGGGTCACCAGAGAAATAGTTATGCATTTTAAGACCATACTAGTCTGTATGTACTAGCAGGTTAGAACTGTCGCCTGAACCTTCCTAAGCTATATTTCACAATAACAGGGCAACCCAAGAGTGCTCTACAGTGTTTATGGGTTAGCTCTTACTGTGTTGCTCTGTTCTCAGCCTCCTGAGCATGTTCATAGTCTATTGAAAAAATGAAAAAAACAAAAGATAGAACTCTTCTGTTCAATAACTTATTTGGAAGCACAATTTCACAGACAAAATGCTGGCAATAGAAAATTAAAGTTTATGATGACATTTGCAGGAACAATCAGAAAAGTACAATCAGAAGTTGTGAACAACCTACTTAGCATTAGTATTACCTACTTAGTATTTTGTTCCATTACAAGTTGGGTGGTGTGAACCTAAGTTTGAAAAAAACAAATCCATAGAGATACCACCAGATGAGAACCTCCTTCCCACGTTTGTAACGGGATGTACATTCAGTTCAAATTCACAGGTGCAAATGACTATATGCTATTTTAAAAAGTGGGGAAAAGAGCAGCAAATCACATACTCTGCCCCAAACAAAGTCAGCTTTTTCCTGCAGTGAATTCTTGAAGACTGGTACCCCAACTTATATTAAACATGTCAAATGTACCAGCTGCTGACTCCTTACTGCGTCTTTTATTCTCTAAGGATACAAGAGAGCTATGTAATGCCATTATGTTTTGCCCTGTCCTCCACAATTGAATGTTCTCTAGACTGGGTCACCATGAATTTTTAAGCAAAAATGGAATCTGTCATTCCTCTTGAAAGAAGAAGTTTCATCAGTTTTTAATCAACTCTGCTCAAAATAATCAAAACCAAAATATACCTCAGCTCTGAAAAATTTTGATGTTTTCCTGTAAGAAATTATTGATTTGCCATTCTGAAGTGACTTGCCAAACAAAGAACATTTATTTATTTGAGCTTGATTGCTAAGGAAATGATGCCAATGTGATTACACTAAAGCACTGCTGTCTCTCCGCAAACATGAAAATCCTTGAGTAACTTCTGAGACAGTTGATGACTGCAAACAGATTTGACAAAAGCAAAAAGGAGACCAAATGGCTATTGAGATCTTGCAACTTCAAGGAAACAAGCCACTTTAAAGTGAGGGAACCTTATATAATCATTACTGCAGAAAAATATTGTTTGCAGCTGTCCTCTGTCGTAGACTGCAAAGCAGAAGGAGTACTTACGTAGCATTAGCTCACTTATTCTTAAGTCCTAGGGCATGATGTTTTTTTAAGTTTTTAAATGTGAAAAAAGAAAAAGAAGTCTGTATGTGTGGGGTGGGGTTTATTTTATTTTAGCATGCAGAAATGACTACCCTGTTTTACTGAGAACCATTTAAAATTTCATTTTACTATGAATTTCAGTGTTTTGTTCTGTTTAGTAACAAAAGGACAATATGAAATACCAGAATTTCCTTTAAATAAGTAGGGAGAAAATCCAGGCCACGTTCTTGTCTTAATTGAGAGTTGCAGAAAAGCTGACAAGTGGAAACAGCTTTAAAGAATCAATAGGTGGTCACAGCTGGTGGGGAACCCATTCTTGCATTCACACCAGCTCATCCGATACAAGCCAGCTCAAAGAACTGAGGGAGTACAGCGATAATGTAAAGCCAGACAGAACTTCAGGCATTTTCTACCATGTGGTGGCTACAATGTTTGTGATGAATGAGACAATCACAACTGTGTCTGGGATCTACTCTGACATGTTTAGAAGTAGGAACAGAATTATCAGTGAAGATCAGAAATATACAGAATCAATAATGCCTGACGGGTTGAGTCCCTGAAACACCTTTGTGGCCTTGCACTGGACAGGCTCTGGACAGTCCATATGGTTTTTGTGCCGAGGAGCCAAGAACCAGAAACAGTGCTCCTGGTGTGACCTCCCCAGGGCTGTGAGGAGTGGAAGGGTCCCCTCCCTCAGCCTACTGGCAACACTCCTCCTCATTTAGCCCAGGATGCTGTAAATATAAATCGTTCTTCATAGTTCATTACAGTTCAGTTCCTTACTAATGCCTGTTCAAGAATGGAAAATAGAACTATCCTATCAATAAAAATCAAAGCATACTTTTCATATATTCAGACACATGACCATTTATGAACTAGAATACACTAGAAAACTGAGCACAGGGGTTCCATGTTTGAAACTTAACAGCTTCACTTTGTTCCAGCAGTGAATATATCACATCCACAGAGAAGCAGCTGTACTACATCCAAACAGGCAGAGCAACGTGGAGTTGCTTACAAAGTAAGAAAAACTAACATGACAGACCAAAAAATACATATATATTATCTAATGACACTTGAGAGTTGTGTTGGTTTTTTTTTTCCGGGGGTGCAATTGTGTCTATACTACAGGACTTTCAATGACTATAACACAAATTAGCGATCTGAATGAATAATTGTAGACCAACTATTAGAGAAACACTCTGTATCACAAAATTGGTTGTAGATATATTCACAGCACCAAGCTCCATCCCACTGCAATATTAATATGAGAAATTCTTCTTCCCGGATTTGCCACATGGTGTGTATATACATATGTGAGGGATAAAGCTGTGTGAGGAACAAGAAAGGCTGGATTGATTGGCCTGCTGGAAATCCTGCTTTCATTTGTAAGGCTTCTCACAAAGGTATATTGTGAGTGATCCCATAAGCCTGAGTTGAAAAGCTCAGCCCTGCTCACCTGAATGAAATTTAAAACTTCCCTTTTTCTCTTTTTCTTCTAGACACTAGGTGCTACTAGTAAAGTATTTGTCCTTCCCATCATAAATGCATCAGAGCAGCAGCAGAGTATGATTTTTATTAGGATAACTTTTTTTTCACTCACAGCTAAAGAAAGAATAGAATAACTTCTGTGAGGCCTTTAAATCATTTCAGGTTTTGACATAAGTCCAGGCAGACACCAGTCAATTTTTGTTTGTTTTATTGTATCCATAATTATTTGAGGTAGTTTGTTTGCTTTTCATTTGAGAGACAACATACCTTTAAAATAGTTCCTACATTCATGATTGGAGACCGATTTCTGTGGAAATTTCAGGTGACAGATCACCCAGCAAATATAGAGTTACAGAATTGCTAACTATAATGGAGAGTTCTCAAGTGAGTTGCGAGCAATGTAATACCTGCATCATATTCCATGTGAAAATCACCAGAATTACATTAATGACTTGACTACGTTTATAGCCCTTCTGATGATTCCGATCCAGTGCTTTTGAAACCAATTTTAAATTAATAGCAAAGATATATTGTAGGTAATATGCTTCTGGGAGATTACTGTGCTTCTCAGCTGGTTAAACCCACTCAGCCTTCAGTGTGGGGCTGCAAGCACTTCTAAATCGTTCAGCAGTCTTCCACAGAAATCATCAAGAGTCATGTCTTATTGCTTTCATAAAATGTGGTTTACACCTCTCTGAGTAATTGAATTTTGCTAGGGCTATGGGCAGGCTGCATATTTGTGTGCAGCAAAATACTATGCAGCCCTTGGGAAAAAAGTTTTTTCTATTGTATGAAGTCTAAATAGAGATTACTTTGTCAAATTTATGCTGGACATTTTTTCATTCAAAAATGTTAATTAACAAGGAGATCAGTTTGTCTAGAAGAAAGAAAAGTCCCATAGAACTATAACTGCTCTCAGAGAAGTTTGGAAAGGCTTCTTGCATATGATATAAATATTACAACTCTAATATGTTCCATTACTGGTATAATACCACTCTACTGCCAAATAAAAAAAAAAAAAAAATTTAGGTCCTACAGTCAGGTCAAAATCCAGCACCTGATGAAGATCACAAATGAAGGATGAATCAAGCCAAGTGCATTAGCGATGTTTTTCCTAATGTTTATAAATACTGGTAGGTAGGTAGGTGGGTAGGTAGGTATCCACAGCTGCAAGAGAAAGAATGAATTAACAACCAAACAGGCAGGAAAATCTTGATTACACATGGTACATAAAACAGGTAGAAGACTGAAATTTAAGTCAACATGTGACTCTCAGCAGAGACTACTTCTTTCTCCCCAGACTGTGGAAATAACAATACAACACAGTTTTTGCTTGATGCTTAATATTCTTTTTTGGCCCAAGAGGGAGAAAACAGTTTCTCACAGAAAACTGAAACAAAAAGCATGAACAAAGTCAGTTGTATAAAAGAAGCCAGCATTGTGTCTTCCCCTGTGAAGACAGTGCATGTTTAAACTAACAAAGTAATTGAGTTACTTAATCCTCTCCCTCATTTTCATTATTCCTGTCTTGCTCCTGTAAGAGTCCTGGCAGGTTATTAAAGAAAGTACTATTCAGCAAATAAATAGTGTAAAAAGCTACAATATAATTTCTTAAGTGCAATCAAGGCTGCCATGAATAAAAATGTTTATATTGCTATGCATATTCCAGGAAAATCATACCATTTCATATATCTTAACATCAATGATCTCAGTATCACCTTGAATATTGCATTTCCTTATGAGAGGAGGCCAATGCTGCTTGGAAGGCTTATGCTGCTGTTTAACATTTATTGACAAGGGACTGGTTTGCTAAATCTTGCCACAGAACATCTCTCAGCTACATTGCTAGCAAAGATCCAGAAAACCGTTTTATACCCCAGATGTTTTGTAACACAAGAGCAGTATTGTCAGGCTGATGCTCCCTCCTCATGGTCTCCAGGACAGCGGTACTGAAGACAGCTCCCTAAAAGCTCTCCTTCCCACCAGGTATTCCCAAGCCAGCTATATATGAGCAAGCAGCAGTCCCACCTGTCATGAGACCAGATCACACTTTCCAGAGAGTAAAATAATCCCTGCAGCACCAAAATCCATTGGAAAATCTAAGGACATGAGTTTGTTTAGTAACTATTTATTAGAGACAATAATGAACCATTCCGCATTGCTCTCAAAACCTTAACAAGAATGACACCAAGATGAGTAGACTGTACAATTTACTTGCAGACTGCTGGCAAAATGCCCTGTCATCTACTTTGAGCACAATGCTTGAATAAAAGAGAACTTTGTATGTTATGGAAATTTCCAAAAGTTCCACTTTGTTCCAGTAAAGCCAAGACAGAAGAAAGTACTCTCATAACTTGTGCCCAGTGACCTTTTTTGAACAGAAAACACAGTAGCATCTATCAGAAAGTATAATACTTCATACACTATACTTTGATAGCACTTTATAATAATACTTTAATTCCTCTGTCACCACTCTGTCTTTCCTAAAGAACTGAATGAAACACCCAGTGGAGCAGGTTGAATTCAGGCTCATAATTTTGTAGTTTTCGGTTTCTCCATATTCCTTAAGAAATCAAGATTAAGCGATTCACTGATGTTCAAATAAAAATCAACAGGAAGGTATTAGTATCAGTACCTTGGTTTTGCATTAACTGTGGCTCTGTTTAAAGCATCTGAGGTTGATGAAAAAAATGAAAAATGATGTAACATAATTTATAGATAATGAAGGGAAAACCATTCTTTTCATTCCTTTTTTTTTTTTTCTTTCTTGTCAAGGCTAAAGGGAGATGATACAAAAAAAAAACACAGAAATGATGAGCTGGGGGCTAACTGAGAGAGCTCCTTTCTGGGAGGCAGAAAAGCTGAATGCTGAGGTTCAAAACAGTTATAGCATAACTAGACATGATGGGTTAACGATGACATTAACTGGCCCTATCTCCCAAGATTCCACAGGGTGTATTTTCAGTGCTGCGTGAGTAACTATCCCTCAGCTCAGCTTCTCTGGACAGCATCTCTTTATCTGCCTGGAAATTCTGTTTGGGTAGAATGAAGCCAGGTTTCATTGGTATGGGTTTCTCTGTTGTTTTATTTTTTTGGCAGGGAGGTAGCTTTTAGCATTTGACTGGGATTTTCCAGTGCCCACCAGTTTGGTTAGAAACAATGCACGAGCTCTGAGCACAGTCCTTCAGGGAAATTTTGAGGTCATATGCAACGTTAATGCTTCCAGAAAGCATCAGACAAGACTTTTTTTTTAACCTCTGTGAATCAACTCATGCAAAAATCTGTAAGGAAGCAAAATGCTCAATATGAATAAGTTTATAGAGGCAGAATGCATCAAATGGACACAGTCTTGAGTCTAGGAAAGCAGAGAAGAATTGCAGAGTACATTATGCCCATGCAGGACCCAGGTATTCATAGCAAAGTCAAATAAAAAAGTCTGTAAGCTCAGATAACCACACTGTGTCCATTTGCAAAAGCGCTTGAACAAAAACTATCTTCCATTTCTACAACTGAATATATTGAGACATTTACTCTTAAATTCAGTTTGCTTTCTAACAGTTGCATCTATCATGACACCCTAAGGAAATATAAAACTATCTTTTAGTTGCACTGGTCTCATGCAGAGGAATCCTGGAAAGCAGCCTCAGGCAGTAAGAAAAAAATTTATCCTTCACAATAACCTGATCAGTAAAACATATCCAAGGAAAGAGAGCAAACTAATTCTTACAAATTTCCTTTTTTTACAGCCCTTGTATAATAGTGCTAGTTTCAAAATGCGTCAGCCACAGCAATGCCTGTCCTTCCACAAGGTATCTGAACCTTTCAGGTGTGTCATAAAACGAACAAGTAAAGCAATCGAAATGTTACAAAACAGCCACAATTCCAGTTGTTACATGAAAAATACATTTCTAACAATGAAGTGGCAACATTGTGTATCTCTGTATATTCTCAAATAGAAGGATGTTTTAATCTGTAAAGTTAAGGTTCCCATCCTCTTTTCAAGGCAATTAACATTACAGAAATGAAAATATAGTAGTCTTTGTTATTCATGCAGCAGGGCTCCATTTATTTTACTCCTTTCACAGTCTTCAATCCAGCTGTATATTTTTTCTATAAATCATATTTCAGTTTATAACAATAGAGATTAAATCCCTAGATCTCTTTTTTCTCCTCTGAAGCCTGTACTTGAAATCAGCCTTTAAAATGTTTACACTTTCTGGAAGTGTGATCACATCTATTAATTCTATTGCTGAGTCTTGCCATTCTTTGGCAACATGGTCCATGAGAATCTGAGGGTTATGTTCCACTCATATTTACACTGAGGTATACCTGGAACAACTTGGAGCTGCAGAATAAATACGATGTAGATGAGAAAGGAAGTTTTCTATCAGAATTGCTTTTAGAATAAATCTGTAGAGAGAATAAGGACTAAAATACGGAGATCAATTTCATTACCTTGGGGTGAATCTGGAGAAGTTTAACCAAATATATAGTCAGCCCACATGCTGAGCTGCATTAAGCCCTATTTGGTATTTGATTCAAGCTCCAGAGACAGATTCTGATCAATCCCCCTGCCAGTACCAATACTGCCTCTTGAAGAGACATACACCTTTCCACCATTTGGGCCAGGAAGAAGGAGGGGAACACCTCCCATCCTGCCCAATACTGTGCAAGAGGGTTCCATTTTGAAATTACTTATCCTGCAGACAGCTACACAGATCAACTGCTCTCCCTGTCAGCTTTTCCAGTTTATCCAAACTTTTTGTATCCCTGCTTAACTTTTAGTTGCCTCAGCACTGATTTTTCCCTCTGGCAGTGCCAATTCCTCATTTCTCTCTTAAACCTTTGCTGCATATTTCTGCTTTCACAAAGCTCAACTGTGGATTGCTTTAGACTTTAGTCTGAACAGAATAGGCTCATATGATGAAGTTGCTTCCAACTTTGAAGGATGCAGTCTCTTTGTAGAAGATAAAGCACTCACACAGCAAACCCCATGTTTCCAGCAAATGAGTGTGTTATTACTAACATTTCCTCTCCTGTGGGTTCACAAGAGCCCTCTGTCTCAATTGGTATCCATTCAACTCTATTCTATGCACATCTGGGATACTACTGCCTCAGTATGCTCATTATGTATACAAACATACTTCACAAATACATGCTGCAGGAGTGGCGAGGTGTAATGGGTTTGTAGACTGCCCTTTGAAGAAAGGAAAAGCACAGCCATTGCATGGAGTTTTTCTTCATTACTCCTCTTTCTAACACTCAAACAATCACAGTTTGGTCCTTGTAAAGTCAATTTCTCACATTCTTGTGCTCAGTACACATCACAGTTTCATTACCATCTAACAAACAGGGTCTTTTGATCCCAAAAATCGGCTGAACTACAAAGTTTAGCTTTAAAAAAGCAGTGCCCTTTCTGAGTCCACCCAGAAAGAGGCTTCAGAGCAAGAGGAGCACAGCAATATGTGAGAAGATAAAAATATGTTGTGTGTTAGTTCCAATACGCATAGAAGTAGATGACCATTTATAACAAACATAAATGAATCCCCCTGGACACCTGTTGCTGGGCATCCATAAACCAAAACCTTGAGATGGCTTTCTGCAGTTGCAGCTACTTAACATTCTGTCAGTATGAATAGCAAGCATGATCCAGCTATGGAGCCAAATTTTCACATGGATAGAGCCCAATGTGCACAAACACACACACACACACACACACAAACACACAATAAAAAAGAAAATAAAAATTAAAACTTTACACAATTTATTTATCAAAGTACTTTTCTGAAAAGATGAGTATCTCAGTGTGGAAATAGTGTGTCACAACGCTTTTCTAGATTAAAAAATTAAACCCTTGGTAGCAAAAATGGTAAATCAAAGGTCCTTATATTTATATTGGAACTGCTTGTCAGTGATTCATTTCTTTTTAGGAACTGTAATTCCCTACCAAATGAAATATTGCCTCTATTATAAAAAAAAATGCATATAGGCTATGGAGTTTATGTAGTACCATCCAAGTATGTTTGCATAAAATATATTGAACTTCAGCTTCTTCCAGAGTTGTTCAAGCAAATTCCATGCTGTCACTGAGGAACCTTGTAACCTTTTATAATTTTTATCTGCTATTTAAAGTCTCTGGGTATTACAGGGTTGACCTTGTCCTCATGTCACTTTTGTCTCAGTGACTAGAGAGTCATACTTTCTCTCAATGCCACTTCTCTTCTCAGTAATGCCATTTTCAGTAAACACTGAATAAGCATAAGAGAGTCCATAGAAAGTAGACACAATGGCATCTTCCCAAAGATTCAACCTCACATCATTTAATGCACTTCTGGGTATAAGTCTATGGCTCTACATCAACCCCAACAGAAGCATAGTAACAGTAGTAAAATGACATTATGAAATACTTTACAGAGAATATCCTGGTCTTTCTTAGAAAGGCAGACAACACTACTGAACTGTTTGACTGATCTCTACTTTTGTCATACTTCCCTTCTTGCATTTTGCTGGCTTAAGTATCCAGAAATAACCTGCAAAAAGAAACAGAAAGGATGGGATTGCTGATTTTGTTTTTCTACATACCAAAAATCTTAACGGGGAAGAAACTAACCCTCTTTCCACCCTCTCCTTCCACTCAGGTAACTGTCACATCTCTAGATATTGGAAGGCTGCCCCTTAGCACTGAAAAGGATTTCATACAAGTAAATTGGAAACTTGGAGTCTGGGCATTCATTTTTGATCATCACTTTTAACGATCCTACAGCTTTCTCCCAGAGACAGTGATACATATTAGGAATATTTCCTCTGTATTCCTCGTTATTTTATTGTTAATATTAATAAGACAATGTACAAAGGACTATGTAATGGATTTTCTTTTAAGTGATTAGTAAAAAACTTGCTGAGGAGGGAGGTAATAACAGACATTCCTTGAATATTTCTGCAGTGAAAAGGAGCAACTGGGAAGACGTTTTTTTAAGCACGTTTTTATTTTAAAAACATGACAGGGAAGTTTATGACTAAAGGTAAATAAAATCTTTTGAAAGATTACTAGGAACAACTGAAACATGCTTGGCTAATATCATATTTCCATTGCATATAATGGAAATCTCTGTTTTCTTTGGATAAATGCCCTGTTCCTAGGACATAGGAAAAGGGCTATGATAATACAAGTGAGAAGAAAAAGTGGTCCATAGGAATTGTCAAAAATTACTTACAGGTCACATATTAGTCAGCATTAGCACAGAATTTACATCCTCTATAAGACTCTTTATGAGTTTTAATCTCATAAAGACATCATAATCAAGAAGTCTGTAATTTACGATGACAGACCATTTCTGCTATGCAATACTGTGACCAATGTTTTTCCATCTAGCAAGAGGCACCTATCTCTACCCCTCCTGTTCTCCACTGATGGCTCAGATAAAAATAATCTGGAAATTATTTTGGGGGAGGAAATGCAACCTCACTTCCAAGATAGCTAATTAACACTTTTGGGGATTCACTTCAGTTACAGTTCTGAGGTAACCATTCCCATATAAACTCTTGACCACCTTGTTATGGGACAGCAAGCATGACCTGCAACACATTATAGTAATCCCACTGCAGTAATCGACGAAGCTTATATTGCCTAAACCCCACTCCAGAAGTTGCAGAGATTCGTAATGCCAGGATCAGCCATGACCTTAAGTCCAAAAATGGTTGTCTGCTCTCAGAAAATTCTAGGCCAGGTTGCATGACATTGTAGGTAGAGTGGGGAGAAACGTACATCATGGGTCTGTTAATCCTAGGAATAATCTATTGTCCTGGGTTCAGCAGTAGCAGTCATTTTTCTCCTTCTTGGTAGCTGGTGCAGTGCTGTGTTTTGACTTCCAGCCTGGGAACAGTGCTGGTGATACTGATGTTTTCGGTTGTTGCTAAGTGATGTTTACCCTCACCAAGGACTTTGTGAGGCTCATGCTCTGCCAGGGAGGAGGGGAAGCTGGGAGGAAGCAGAGATGGGACGCCTGACCCAGGCTAGTCAAAGAGGTATTCCATACCACAGCATGTCATGCCCAGGGTGGGGGGTAACTGGGAGTTACCCAGAAGGACACAGGCTTCTGGGTCAGGTGTGTTTTCAGCAGGTGGTATTGTATTCTCTTCCCTTGTTATTTTCCCTTATCATTGTTGTAGTTGGTAGTAGCAGTGGTGATTTGTGTTGTACATTGGTTGCTGGACTGTTCTTGTCTCAGCCCGTAGGAGTTGCACTCTTTTGATCCTCCTCCCCCTACCTCCGGGAGTGGGGAAGGGGAGAGCCCCAGGGGGGGCCTCGATTGCTTTCAGCCCGGCACCACTGGCACCACTCACTGGGAGTGAGTGAAAAAGCTGTCTGGCTGGGGTTTAAACCACGACACCTATTCTGGTCAATTTATTGTCTTTTTCTTTTTTTTTTTTTGTCCTTCCCCCCCCGCCCCAGATTTAAGACTGTCGTGGTTTAAGCCCAGGCTGTAAATCAGAGCCATGCAGCCCTCTTGTTCACTCCCCCACTTTCTTCCCACACCCCCCACACACCCCCTCTGCCAGAGGGACAGGGAGGAGAATCGAAAGAATGTGACTCCCACGGGTTGAGATAAGAACAGTTCAGTAACTAAGGTATAACACAAAACCACTGCTGCTACCACCAATAATAATAATGATAAGGGAAATAACAAGAGAAGAGAATACAATACCACCTGCTGACCGATAATACCAACCCCAATTGAGCATCGACCAATACCTAGTCCAACCCCGCAGTGAACTAGCCCTTCCTGGTAACTCTTATTTACATCCTGGGCATGATGTGCTGTGGGTCAGTTTGGGCCAGGTGTCCTGTCTCTGCTTCCTCCCGGCTTCCATTCCCCTCTGGCAGACCATGAGGCTCAGAAAGTCCTTGGTCAGACAAAATATTTGAGCAGTAAGTAAAAACATCGGTGTTATCAGCATTGCTCCCAGACCAAAAATCAAAACCACAGCACTGCACCAGCTACCAAGAAAGAGAAAAAATGACTGCTACTGCTGAACCCAGGACAAAGACTGAAAATCTTTTCTTTCTTAATGTTTTTTTAGAGAAACTAGTCTTCTATTTTTAGACAGCAACACAATATTATGCAATTAGATATGAAGGCACATATACACATGCCTAAAAAGAACATAAAGAAAAATCTTTATATTTTTATTTTCTTTCTGTGAAAGTCCTTCAGTATTTGACTGTGCACACAGGCGTTTAACTGTTCATACTGAGCTTTTTCTTGCAAAGAAAAAAAACAGTGTTTTCTGTTTCACTTTCCTGACAGCTTCTGCAACATGTGTTTTTTTTTTACTAGGCCCAAGCAAATTAAAGGTTCAACAAACTCCTCACAAAACAGTTATGCTGCTATCAAAAATGTCAGGTTACATCCACTACACAGTATGTGAAACACAGTAATCTTAGAAAACTCTAAAATATTGTGTTTCTTTTCTAAAGAACTAATTCTACTTTCTGTCCCTTCTGACCACCTAAATCAAGGCAACTAGTGTCAACAGTAACCTTTGTAAAAAGAACTGGAAAATAAAGAACTGGAAAATAATGAACTGGAAAATAAGAACTGGAAAAGTTTAACTGAGCTGGGAAAGATTCAAAGAGGAATAAATAAGAAAGGCCCTCAAAACACCATGGAAAACAAGCAGGAAGATTGTAAGGAATAATAAAGAAGACAAGCAATCAGAAAAGTCTGCACAGAAGAGCAGCCTGAAGAAAAAAAATAATAAAGAGGAAGAGAATGTCATATTTCAGCAAGAGCAAAAATCAATTTTATATTCCTCTTCATATACCAGCATTTAGGAAAAAAAAAATAAAAAGTGTCATAGCTTTAAAAGTTGGAGCAGACATTTTTATTAAGAAGAGGCAGAAAGAGAGGTAATTGAATAGAAAGCCAAAAGAGTGAGAAATCTTTGACAAGCCTGCAATTTCAAAGTGAAAACTATTGGAAACAGACAGACAGAACTGTAAGATACCCAGCCTTCAAATATAACACCTGCACAACTTTATCCACAAATACAGAGCAGAGCTAGGGAATATATGCATGTACAGTAGGCCAATTTGAAAAGTTTTCTGCACCCAGTAGTACTTACTGGGTTTCTCTGCTTCCTCTACATGCGACTAGTGAGAAAAAGCTCTCATGGTATAACTGAATTCACATCAATCCTCATTAAGGACAACCACTTTCCATGCGATTTATCAATATTTATGGCAATTCACAGCCATGAGTTGGCCAGCCTCCACTTTTAAACAAGGAAGAGAAAACAAAAAGTTGTTTTTATCTGAGGAGGCAAAGAATATAAAAAAGCTGGCATATTCAATATTAGTTTTCCATTGCACTGGCAAGAGAACAAGCTACAGTTCTCCATCTGCAAAAGGACTTCCAATTACCGAATAAAAAAGAAAGTAATTTTGAAATGCTGTGGATTTCTTTGTTGAACACTTTGGGTTCAAAGGAGAAGAGAAATGGTTTGTAAAGTTAAAAATGCACAAACTGCTTCTTTATTTTATGAGAAAATAAGCAGATTAGCAAATTAGCTGTTCAAAACAAATTAGAATGCCTTTATATACATCACTGCTCACTACTTAACACATGCTTCTCCTGCAAAAAGTAGAGCTGCAGTTGAACTTCCTTAGTGCTATCAGTTTGTTGACATTAATCAGTTAAGGAGTAGGTTTCCTTTATCCTAGTTGTCAGGATTTTAAATGAGAGCAACCCTCTTCAGTAAAAACAGGCAATGGATCAGTAGCCTACTAAAAAATATCAGTTGCAAGTAACTATTAATAGCCCTGAACTAACTTCAGTTTATCACAAAAAGAAAATATAAAATAAATAATAATTAAAGAAAAAACAAACAAGGAAACAAAACCCAAACCAAACAAAAAAAGAGGTTTCATATCAGTTTTGATCCAGAAGTAATGTGATCTGGATGAAACAGCAACTTCAAACTAGGATTACAGACATACCTCAGTTTAGACAATGGAAGTATTAAACACATGAATGCTTACAGTATCATTACAAAAATTTTGTTTTGGCTTAAGTTCTTGTAAGCAGGTTTAACAGTTCAGTCACCTACATCTTTCAGAATTCACTCCACAATCAAATTTCAAGAGCTTCAGGAGCTTCAACTTTATGTTAGTACAGCATGCAAGGGAAGTTGCTGGAAGGGGGAAACTGACAAAAACAAGAGTTTTTAATTTTTCTCATGGCAGTAAAAGTGGTAGTAAGTTAGAAATTCTTGTACTGGTCACTGCAAGGTTCGTTTGTAGGAACAGAGGAATAAATAACGAATTTGGCTGGGAAGGATCTCTGGAAAGGATCTCTTGGAGTCCTCCCATCTAGTCTTAACTCAAGTTAGCACTAATTTAAAGCAGGATGCTCAGGACCTTGTGCTATCAAGTTTTGAATGTCTCCAAGGATGGAGTTTCTACAGCCTCTCTTGGTAATCTTTTCCAGCTTTTGGCTACACTCATGGTGTGTTTTTTTTTGTTGTTGTTGTTGTTTTTTGTTGTTTTTGTTTTTTTTCTAAAAAAAGGAATCTCTACTACTTAATTGAAGTTTCCCAAATTCCAACTTGTGTGTTGCTTCCTGTCCTGCTGCAATGCACCTTATTTTTTCTAAATGTCTGACTCCACCTTCTCTACACTGACAAAGCAGTTAGAAAGCAGTAAAATTTAGTTTTTGTAAGATTCGCCTTTAGTCTTTTTTTTCCCCTCAAGTTTGAACAAATTCAGCTCCCTCAGCTCTCTTCACAGGTCCTGTGCTAAAGCTCCCCATCCTATGGTCGTCTTCTGCCAGACTTGCTCCAGGTTGTCAGTGTTTTCCTTATTCTTTTCATTACTCTCGTTAAAAATAAAAGAGGTTCTTGCACCAAATGTTCTGTTAGCTTTACTGCAGGAGTATTTCAACAGTAAATGACAAAAAAACTCTATCTTTATTAATAACCAAATAGCTTTGCGTGTTAAATGAAACACTAGGGGAAGGAGAAGGAAAAAATCCTCAGTTAGTGGATTTCTAATTTTAGTTTTCTTTCTAATATTATTTGAGGCTGTAAGAGAACTGTGACATTTATACCAGTTGAGGACTTAACCCCAAGACAGATCTAATGTGAGTCAGAAAACTACTTTTCAAAGCCAGAAAAGAATCTGGTAGCCAAGCAACCAGTTCATTTTATACCACAGAAGAGATCTATGGCCTTCTGCAGTGTGCTTCTTCCATCATAGAACAGTTATATCTGTTCCTACTGAATACTTCATTTTTTTTTTTCCTAGAAACTAGACCAGTACAACAAATTGAAAACTACATTTTGTCTTGTATCTTATTACAGAGATCCCAGTCTGAAGCTCAAACACTGCTTCAACAGAAACTGTAAATGAACCTAACAAAAACTACAAACTATTTTTGCAGAGAAGACACTTCTCAAAGATTTTAGTGAAGCAAATATGATTTGAGGGTGTTGTTTTAAAATAATCAGTAACAAGAAGGAAAATGAAATTTTGACAAAGTAATAATGAAATTATATAGGTTGCAATTTGCTTATTTTAGAAAAAAATATAACCATTCAGTACCATAGAGCATTATACTGCTACTTCTAGATGTACAAAATATTTTGATTTTCTCCCTGTAAGGGGCTTAAGGCAGCCTTGTCAAGTTTGGAATACAGAGTAACAGCAGAGGAACCAATACAAACCAGTAGTAGGAGTATCTGGGTCAAGACAACAGTAAATCCAGTAAATTCAGTAATATCAGTCTGAAGTTAATTTTATATAAATCAACCATTTAAAACCACTTGTTAAACATGACTTCAGAAGAGAGGCACCTGAATGTAGTGATTTCTCTAAGGGTGGCCAAAGGCACCATTTCAAAACACATAAGAGAAGTTCCTATCAACAGCACTTAAGAGCATGTGCTCAGGAACAGTGATATACATCCCTTCTCCTTCCCTTGAGAACATTCACTGCATATTTCTCACCATGACTATGCCTCAAAAAAAGAAAGTAGTATTCAGGTACCTTTTAAAATTATAATTACCATTTTAAGATTATGGGGTCCTCACAGCAATTACAAGCAGATCACTCTCGACCAGAGAGGTAGATCTGATTGATCGTGGGTCTGGTCCTCTCTCAGCACTTCAGGAGAAGATTTCTCATTTTTCCCCCATTTGGTCCTTTTGAGACAGCGAGTAACCAGTGCAGAAGGCTTCAGGGCAACACAGAAGACAGATGCCATGATATATGATTTTTGGTGTATTTAAAATACGTTCAGTTTATAGAACAGATGTTCAGATTATTTAAAGAAGATTTTCAAGTGTCAAAGAGTTTTTAATTCTACATCTAAATGCATATACATTTCAAAAAATAAATTTATATTTTATAGTTTCATAATTCATAAGAATATAGGGCAAAAAACTATAAACAGAATCTCTAACATCTAGTCCACAGATATTACAGCAATTACTAGGGGTGGTGGAACAGTACAGAGAATGGACCACAAAGTGACAAGATCCCTTTTTTCCCTGAATAGCATCTTCTATCAGAGACGAAATAGCAGACATGGTGAACCACTGCTGACAAAACTTTCAAAATGTGAAGAGACGCATTTTATTTTCTTGTTCTTGGCTCTCCTCAAAAGCTATCTAAAAATCCCCATCAATATTTTTGTGATATTTAAGTAGTTCCTGACCCTAGGTCCTATCCATTCTCCATTATTTGGAAACCACCTTTTGGTACCTACATTCCAGCAACTTGAAGCCAAAATTTTCCTTTCATAACAAAAGCTCTCTATTCTACAGAACATCTCAAAAATTCTTTCTAGCTCCAGCTGAGCAACATGTGACAGAAACACACCCAAAATACTTGATAAAGTCTCACCAGTTTCTTTACTACAATCCACCTAGAAACTCCTCACCTGATACATGCTAAAGCCACACTTACCTTTTTCTTGAGCCTATCATTTTGGCTTGTCATTCATTCTATCACTGCCTCATACTTTCTCCTCACTGCCTCAATCTTTCTCCTTCCACAGTTGTTTCTGTCCTTAAAGATTAATAACAAGAACACAACCACCTTGGGCCTTTGCCCTAGTGAATATCATTATATTTCTATTACTGTCTCCTCTAGGTGACCCTATTCTGCTATATGATATTCTGATCCTCCTCTCTACTGAGGAGCACTCAGAGTTTTGTGTTATAAATAATGCTCTCTTACTTTGTGCTCCAAGGTCCTTAATGAAATTAAATATTAAATTAAAACTCTCTTCAGATTCATCTCTTCCTTTTTAAATAATTGCCAAGTTGCTTTTGAAGATTTCATCCAAGGATGTAAACAAGTACTGCTTTGGCACACGTTCACTTTCAAAACTACAAAAGATTGTGTTATTTTAGAATAGCACCATAAATGCTCTATTACATTTAATAAAAAAAAAAAAAATTTACATTACTGGAAAAGCACTTTAAAAAGATGTAATTAAAACTCTTATCCAGTCCTGCACTATCACAGCACTTTTAAATACAGGAGTTAGGGTCATAAGGGTAGGTGTGAATCAAAATACCTTGGCATCTGATGACCTGACTTTCACAGATACAAAAGGACAGAGCAATGCTGAAGGATCATCCATATATTCCCATGAGAAAGGAAAAATTCTTAACTTTGTAGGACTGGAAGGAACCACCAGGCTTTTTTTTCTGGCACAGGTCTCTTGAAACTTATTCAAGCCCTAAATGTCTCCCCCTGCACGAATGCTATCTTGAAGGGAGTTTGTCTGTGACATCAAATTCACCTCGAATGTCACTCCTAGGGATCTTGAAATATGAGAGCAATCACTCCTCAATCGCTTCACTATCACAAAATACTGACCCCAGTAATAGAGCGCAAGGGATTTCCAGCTTCCCTGATGAGCACTCGCAGAGCATTGCTCCTCTTCCACTCTGTCAGCACCATGTCTTCCTACATCCTTGTGCCCTCTGCAGCCATCTACGTATTGCACTAACAAGCAATATAATCACTTTCAGCCTCCTGGAGATATAGGGACAGCTTGCATGCCCTAAGTAAACCTCTCCCCATTCCATACAGGAGGAAATTTTGTCAACTGAAAAGAGAAGCAAGCAAAGAAACATAAAAGGACCTTGCACCAGGTTTATAAACAAAGAGAATATCCTCTTTTCTATTAATGCTAGCAAGAGAATCAGCTTTCTATTTCCACATGATTTCCAGGGCTGTGTGAGCTCTGGGGTTGAGCTGGGAGCACCAGGGCGAGCCAAAGGATTCCCCCCACCTCGCCTTCAAGGTTGACACGGTTTAGACATTATCTTTAATATAAGCCCCTCGGTTCTTCACCTCCTGAGGATGACTTAACCCCAGTTAACAATGAAAGGAAGGGAGCAAACCCAAACAGACCCCACCTTTATGCCCCCTCCCCCAGAAGGACAGGGCAATTAGATGGTTGCTTGGACACACTGATTAAGGGATGAAACCCACATTTTATCTCAAGATGGCTACAGATAGTTCTTGACTGAAAGAATGATCACAGTATTTCTGACCAACTTTAACCTTCAGTTGTGATTTCATTCGACGTGCTCTGCACAGCAGCTTGTTAAAAGAAAAGTTAAAAATAACTGAACTCTGCATTATGTCCTTATCATCTATTAATACCACCTCTCTCACAAAAATGTTTCTTCCCATTGCAATCAGACTAAAAGAGAGATTGACGTGTCTTGCATTCCATTTAGTGTGCATAATCAGTATAGTATTAAATTGATAAAACACGTTATTAGGCACAGAAAAAATTTACTGTAGATTTTTGAAATATAAATATCTAGGATGAGGAAGAGCAGTTTTCAAGGAGTTTCAAGCCATACAAATAGCTTTTTTCTCTGCCTACAAAATTTAATAAAAAAATATGTTCACAATTGAAAGCAGATGCTGGATCATCCTCTGTCTCTCATAGCACAATAGGCATTAAAATGGACATATGATTTCGAAGCAGTATTTTCAATCTCTGCCTTTTATCCCCGGTCCTGAACAAATCATATGAAAGGACTATAATACTAATGACCATAGAAATCCATAGTTATCATTATGCAAGATTCAGAAACCAAGTAAATAGCTAATTGTTTAAACAGAAATAAAGCTGAGAATAAGAGCCACACCAAAAACAAGGGAAGTGGAGGCAAGGGAGCTGGTAAGAGGATGGCAACACTGAAAACAAATATACCTGACAATCAGCAGCTGCCTACCACCGCAAAAAACCAAGAGGTAAACCAAGGATAAGGTAAGCAGGAGGTGGGGAAATTCATAAAAACACAGCTATAAGGATTTAATCACAGATATAGCGATGGTGCTGGGGGGGGGGGCAGGGGAGAGGAGTTAATAGGTAAAGGAAGAATTCAGAAATGGATATTGTGTACAATTCTGAAAACATTCTGTTTCTACTATCATTTCAGAAGTGTCCATTATCTTTATGTTTAAGCCACAAGATAAGACAGAAATTACAGAGCAAAATAGGAGGTAGGAATGAAAGCTGAGAATATTATCCTACCCTAAAAGATTAAAGTAATTCTGACAGAAATCATCATTTCAATATATTATCTCTCATAGTGCAAGATTTAGAAGCTACTGGGAAGACATTTTCCAACTGTCATCACTGACAAGTTGGAAAGAAATAAAACAGAAAAAAAAACCTTACTTAATTTCACAAAAACACATTTCAACTGAGTAAATTAAACTGCATTGCACATGACAGGAGGGTGTCCCCCAGCCTGCATTCTATGAAACCATTTCAAGATAAAAATAACAGGTTTGTGCTATCATTAATCTGAGCAGAAATCAGGCAAAGCAACAGATTAGACAGCTAAATTATATTGAAACCAATTACAGATATGTGGTAGCGTAAGCCCGCAACATTAAGACTGCAGATAAGATCTATTCATATAAAATAAAAAAAAAATCACACAACAAAAATTTAAGGACACCTTTTTTCCTTTTTTCTTTTTCTTTTTTTTTTTAGAAAAGATAAATTTTACTTTTCTTCTTCAAGATGCTTTGCTGTAAGAGGACAAGAGGTCGTGATGGTAAATGCTGACACGAATACACTTTATTTCCAGAGAATCTGATGCGTGAGAGAGAGGGGTCCTGCACTCTTCTCTTATTCGTCGTGCCTTGTTGTAAAGTGCTAACGACGAATCACAAAAAGCATTTTGGATGCCTAAACAAAGACACATCAAACAGAGACAGGTCAAAACAGTCACATGCCAATCTGAATCTAAATCTTCCCATGTTCATCATTTACATTTTTTGAGAGCAGACCTCCTTTAGGTGTATATAACATGCAACTGTTCAGACCTACTGCTGGTTTCTGGTTTTTAGAGAACATTCTTGAAGCTTACTGACAGTGCCACTGGGGGGATCTCTCTGGTATTAAAAGTTTTAAGTGAAATGAAACAAAGTTGCTGAATCAACTGCACTTCATCAGTGAGTCAGCACAAATCCGACTCACTCATGATCTCTTGTGATTCTAGCCAGCCATTAAATGAGGGATCATCCAGACAAACATCCACAAAGATTACTGGCACCAACAGGAATTGCAGCAACTTCACCTCTTAGGAATGGTCCCAGAGAAGATAACTTATGGTCAAGTAGCTAGGTTATGAAACCATGAACCTGGACACGTACAGCCTCTCTTTCTGGGTCTTGCACTGACTCACAGCCTGACAGCAAGTGGGCCACATTTCCTCATTGCAACCTGAGAACAGACGAAAACTTTTCTCCAGCCTCCTACTGTTCTCTGAAAACAAACAGGCATCACAAATATAATTTCTGAAGTACAAGAGTCCAGACATTTCTGACACAGTCAATTAATCCAAAAAAGCATTGTTAGAGTAAGTACCCCCCCTTACAATCATGTAACTAGAAATGTTATTGGAGAGACTGAAGGTGAAACTAAATAGCATTTCTTGGTTAAAATAAATGTATATAACTGCCTAAACAGGATTTACATCATCAAGTTTAGCAAAAATACTTTTTTTTTCCTCCCTAACAATATTTGCTTTTCAATCTTCTCTTTCCCCCTCAGCATTCTTGCTGTTGCAAAACAGCTTCAGATCTTAGAGGTAGAGATATTGCCTCATTGCAGTTACTTAGAAAAACTTCCTACCACCCCAGAACCTGAGGGGCTGTTTCAAAAACTGAATTAACATACATGCAGTTGCCTGTTGCTCAAGGCTTTTGTTGATGTACTCTAACCTCAGCTCTTCTGGGGACAAAATTTGTCAGTGTGTGCACTTCAACTGTGCAGATAGAGATAAACACAGAATATGACTCACCAAATAAGTAGAGCAGACATTATTCCCTAGCAAAGAAAGCACTGTTAGGCCAAATAGATATGAGGCATCACTAGATTTATCTTTAAGTAATGAGATAAGGCACAGCTGATTTCTTACATTCCACATAAGGTTAAAAATAACACCATTAAGCAAGAAAACCAAATTGAGGGAACTGAAAAAAATGAAACAACAAAACCCTAAAAACCAAAACAGCCAAAGTAAATGCCATTGCCTGTAAACTTACTGCTCTTTTACATGGATTAATTTTATGTTGGTTTTGATTTTTTGTGTGTGCATGTGCCTGATGTAATAACAGCATTCAAGTTACATGATTTGCAGAGGAAAGACTTTCTGATTGATATGTCTGAAAATTATGACTTATGTTGACGTCAGTCAAATATCTGATCTCCAAACATTCTCAGATTTCAAAACTTTTAAGTTCAGATTCAGCTTCTGCAAGGACTAAATTGACGGATTTCTTTGGCAGCACCTCCAACTCTGTTTCATGAGCCAGTGTAAGAAATTAGCTTTGATTCTGTACAGGGGGAAAGGAGCTGGACAAAGACACTTAGAGGAAGTAGCCAGATAGAAATGGTCTGACATAATTAGCTAAAAATAAACCTAGTATTAATAAAAGTAAAAATAATCAGAAAATCCACACACATATTTTTAATATTTATTAAAATCCTCTGGCAACACATTAACTCTCTTCTTTAATTTTAGTAATAGCCTGTCTTAAACAAAAGATGAAAGCACATCTCTAATAGACTGAAAGGTTTCCCAGTTCTGTTCTAATTCAGAGAGTATTTATATAAGCTCAGCTGAACTCCCATCTCTGCCTCTGACTGGAGATCCAGAGTGAAGCCCTGCAGGTGTTCTGTGCTAAGCCTTGAAGTTGAAAGATTTTCTGTGCTTTGCTGCTGTCTCCATTAAAACAAGAGCAATTGATGTCTTCTCTTCTGGTGTCTACTGGGATAAGTGTGATCTTGCCACTCATTCAATGGGAGCAGAAAGATAGCAAAGAGAAGCGAGTCTGGGGCTCAGCTTGCATGATCTCTAACTTTTGTTCTTAAATATTCAGATTTGTCTTTTTCCTTGAACTGAAGAAGACTGAAATACTGTTTGTGGTCTATGATGTAAGGTTCTCCCCAAAAATAAACAGTAGCACAGCAAAAAATTACAATCACTCCCTTTGACAATTTTTCCCATTGCATGTTTCTTGGCTCTAGTGATACGGGATCTTTTTCAACACTAAGGCAAGAAGAGCAATAAATTCTTTTTCAGTTAAAATTTAACTAGCACTCATAAAATATGGCTGATGGAGAGCAACAGAACTCATCTGTAGTGAGCACAGTCCCATGCTATTTGTCCTTCCAGCGAGTCTCCAGAGTCTCTACGCTGGAGAAATCCCATGCACAGTAGCCAACTTCAAAAGACTTTTGTGAAGAGAAGGAACATCTCTGACCACCACTGAGCCTAGTCTTTGAGCCATGTAGTTTTGTTACCATTTGCACACTGGGAAATTGGGCTTTAAGTCTACTGATACTTCAGAATCACCACCTACATTTGCAGGCATCTATACAGCTTCTATTAGGATCTTGCCTCTTACATTACTCCTGCATTGTTTGTGTGTGTTTGTTCACTTTAAATGTTCCGCTGTAGATAGGAAAATCTTTGATGTCAAGACTCTTTAACCTACCAAGCCTTTGCATCTTGAAAATCAATAGCACTTTGTTAAGTGTTACTTAACAACTTTGGACAGAGATCCCAGTTCTCCATAACAAAGTTTCATTACTTATTGTTGGCAACCTGGAGGTATTTCTACTGGATTTAAGAAGTCATGACAGTCAAGTAACATGTTAAACCAAGTTGTGTTGGCTACTGATTGGTTGGGCTGGGCTGGATGAACACAACTTCACCTCCATGTCAATAACAACAGAAAAGCCCACACTGGAGCAGTGAGGTCCTGCCCTCCAGGGAGCCTGTTATTGTCTATTGCACCATGACCATCAGCCCCTTTTGTGGAGCCCACAACAGAAAGCTAAAACTAAAGAAAGGAAAAGCCAAATAACAGCAGTCGTTCAGACAGGTGAAGTATTTCCCCACCAGTCCAATAGCAGGGCTGTCAGGCAGCCCAGGGATGTGACAGCAAGTTCTGCTGCAGGGGTAAAGAGTACCAAGAAGCAGTAGCAAGAGTTGGCACCAAGACTTCATGCTGATGTGGCACCAAGGAAGCTGCAGGGTCTGGGTTAGATCTAACACCCAGGTGTTCTGGAAGCCAAAGTTGGTCCCTGAAGTAAATTAGTGTTTCAAAGCATCTGCTCTGTCCTGTTACTACTTTGTGCAGACTGCACTGTTGATTAATGCTCTGTTCAGGTGCCCTGGAAGGCTTCAGCTCTGTACCATACCTCACAAAGCACCCAAGAGGTGATTAAGCGGCACCACCACACAGTCTGTTCTGTCTTACTGATTAATTATGATGGCACACCTAAAACTTGACTGTTCCCACTCTATTTCTATTTCTTTCTTTCCATACATTGCTACTTCTGGGGATGTGATATACAACAACTAGACTTCATAAAGAAGGTGCACTGTTTATCATGTGAACATCATGAACTACATACATCAGCACTGCTCATAAGAGAAAACATAGCAGTGAAATGCTTTTTTAAACACCACCATCATTTCTAGCAGCTTCCCTACCTGACAGCTGCTATTAATTTACAAGGGAGGTAGCTGACAGATAGAAACTTACATTTATATTATTTGTGATGGCAATAGGCTTCAGTCCTTTTCTCATTACTTTGTCATTCTCAATTCACCTTGCAATTTCTCAAACAGCAGATTTTTCAACACACGACAAATCCATCCAAAGACACATAACTAGAGCACCTGCACAAGTCAGTGCTCTGCCTGCCCAGTTTCTCAGAGAAAAATTGTGGGTGAAATCGTGAAAAGCATGTCATGATGACAGTGCCCCAAGCATGTCCCTGTAAAAGTTAAAATAGAAGACAACACCAAGCATTCACCCTTTGAAAATCCTGTACTGTTCAGAAGTCGACAAGGCCAGACTTCCTCAGCACAAATACCCCTAGCCTAATTTAGTAACCTCAAAAGCTAGGCTGCTTGCAAATTAGAAGACAACTTTGGCCTGCTTTGTGGATTTCCCCACCAGCTGGCTTTATGACCAGGAATCTCCTTATGTAAGTTCAAAGTAGATGCCATGTATGTATTTCATTAGGTCTTGGACCTTACCAGGCATTTTGTAAATGTCATTTAAAAATCAATATGGGCTTTGGAATGGTAACACAATTAACATTAAATTGCTGATTTATCCCTGTCTATTTTACACAAGATTTATCATTACAATTTTTTATGCATGAATTAGTCAGACCAAATTACTTTCTATTATAATGGGTAATCCCCATGCTTCATTCAAATTGCATCTCTCAATAGCTGAATAATGCACCTGCTATGTAGCTAAACCTAAAATGCATTTTCTGCAATCCTTTCAAGTTTCTGTCTCAAGAAAAATTATTTCTCAAATACTTCAAGATGGGGATAGAACTCTATTAATCACATAGGAGAATATTTTCCTTCTCTATTTTCTTTAAAAAGGACAATTTTCTAGGAGAAAAAAAAATATCTAAAAAATTAGCTTGACAACCCAACCTTCACAAGATTTATAGTTTCAGTGTCACACTGAATTGCAGTTTCCTTAATACCTTGAAGGGCAGAGAAGAAGATGTGAAATAAATGTTAAAGACAAAACCTTTCTTTACTATTTTTTAAAACATAATGTTTTTTCTTTGTATCTTCCTTCACTTGGCACTCTGTTTTCCAGGTGAAAATTAAAGAATTGACTTGCTGAAAAGAACTGAACTGTCTCAGATTGAGTTTCACTTAAAACCACATATTTTACATAAAAGCAATACCTGATGTTAATTTTGTTTCTATTTTCTTAATCAAAAATACATTGAAAGTAGGTCTATTGAAACTTAGTTTGATAAAAGTCAAACATCTTTCTGGAGCACAGAATGAAAAATTTCAACCAAATTGTTAGTAATATGGTAAAAATTCTGGCGTAAAAGAGTCAAAGGAAATATTATTTATTCAGCAGACCAAGGAATCCCAGATATTGAGTTGGAAATGGAAATTTTGGCTGCAGCACAATATCTGCACTCACATGAGATTTTTCTCACTCAGCTTAGGAGTGAGAGCAGTGAAGATGTCTCAGAATACCAGCCTTGCCCTGTGCAGTGCTCAGTGAAACACCTCCTGCCATATTTCCATGGCTATTCTCCTTGTGCTAGCTACAGTAAATGCTGTTCTGGACTAGGTTTACGTGTACAGTAAGACCATCTTAAATTGAAAGGCTAGTTAAATCTTTTCCTATATGAAAAATAGCCCTTTTCCCCTTCATACTGAGAAGAGATTGAGCTGAAGTCACATGGTTTAGTGTGAGGTGTCCCTGCCCATGGCAGAGGGGTTGGAACTAGATGATCTTAAGGTCCTTTCCAACCCTAACTATTCTATGATTCTACGAAGACCAAAATATATCCACCAAGAATCCATGCAGAGTCTTTCTGCTCCTGGCGCATACAGCACTGACTGCACATTGAGAACCTGGAATGAATATAAAAGACTTTCTGCCTTCAAAGCCCTACCTGTCTTCAGTTTGCTGACATGGGAGTATCAGCCACAGCACAAGCTCATGGTCATCAAGTACGTAGACTAGTTGGATGGGGAAGGTGAAGCTGGCAGAGTGGATCATTGGCCAGAGCTCCATCTTAGAACATGCAGTGAGAGAGCAGCCCTCAAAGCTCCCTGGAGAGCTCAGAGATCACCACTGCACATGAGCACCACAGCTTAGCTACAATGATTAGGAAACAAGCAAGGGACTTGCAACTAAAAAAGACTGGACATGTATTCTAACAGTTACAGAATATTAGCTAAGCAGTGCCATATCCCAAAGAACATAATACTGTACAGATCTGAAATTATCTTTATTGTAGCTGTGTTGATAATAGTCTGGGAACACTTAGGATTTTCTTACAAGAGATCCAAGGACAATCCAAAGAACTGCATATTTTGAATGGCAGACCCAAATTTCAGTGAGATTGAAATATAAAACTGAAAATGCTGTACCCTTGATTTTGAGTTCCACAGAGAGCTGAGTTATCTTCCAGTTGGCATCTGTTACTAGTAAGAGGTGAAATAGAAATAGTTTTTGGCTTAAATTAATTTAATTTTCTTTCAATACACTCATTTCTTCAAGGTCCCCAACATCTCAGTGTCCACAATTATACCTTCTACTTGGATATCTTGGTTTTGGTGAATTTAAAACTTCTGACTAGACATTAGATGTTGCTGTGCTGTTGCTGCCAGACAACAGTCTCTGTCCAAGTAGGCTGCCAAGTACCCAGAAATCCCAAGAAAATGGCCACTATAAATCCAGCACTTCTAGTCTAATTTGGTCCCTGTACAGCTGGTCCATAGACATCTAAATTAATCAATCATTTTTAATGCACCTGCACCCACAGGTAATTTCACATAGCACAGATACATACGTTTGGATCTGATAAATCTTTCCCACTGCTCCACTTCATTTCACAGCCTACCTTTCTGCTTTTGACCTCCCTGGGGAAAAAAAAAACAAACAAAAATACAAATAAAAAACCCCACACCAAAATCTGGTAAAGAAATAGACAAAACCAAGAAAAAAATAAAGCTCCAAACATAAAAATACTCACCCTCTGATGTGTAACTCTATTTGCTTAAGAGAGTAAAACACTAAAAAGTAAATACATACATATTCTATGTTGCTTTTGATATTATAAAAAATCTTAATTTATAACAAATACCTATTAATATTCTCAAATATACTCTATCTGCTTTAACTCCATCTTACTTCATGGTCTTTCAAAGACTGAAGCTAAACAAAAATGAATGCACAGGTAGGTGCTGACCATTCGTTTCAGTTTTCAGGTAGATTTTCCTTCCTGGGGGCAGGGTGGGCCAACTCTGAAATCCCTACAGTTTTCATCTCTCAGATGCAGCCATTCTCAATATTAGGAAAAGAAGTTCATCAAACGAACTATGTTTATGCCTCATGAAGCACACATTCTCAGTTTCATAGCATTCAGGGAAATAGAGTTGCATGTTATTAACTAAAAAGGAAATAGAATTGAGTCTTCTCTTAGGACTCTGGAAAGTTGCCCAATATTTCTACAAAGCAAGTCCTTATCAAGCAAATACAGCATGACTAGTCTTACAATAAGTTTTCTGACAGTTTTTAAAGCGTTCCATAACTGTGATGAAAGAGAAGCAATTTAGATAAGTCATCCCACTTTTATTTTTATTAATAAAACTGGGTATCTGCTATCAAAGTAACCATCCAATTGCATTAAAAAGCTTTCATGCGCAATCTGGTTTTGAATGTTAAACATTACAAAAAAATCCAGCAGTGGCAGTACAAAAGGTATGTAAAAAACACAGAAAACACCAGCAGCTGCTGTAAGGATAAAGTATGACTGTAAGAACAGACCATCACAACTGGACAAGAAACTGAAATTAATGTTTGATCAGATAATAAATTAATATTAATTTCAAGGAATAGATTATTCAACAATTCTCCTTTTTGTATTTACTCTGTATAAGTGGGGAAGAAGTTTACAGGCATGCAAAATGTTTTAAAATAGTAAATTATTAATGAATTGTTAACTTATTTGACATTTTGATTTCTTTTCTCCCTTGAGGTGGTGGCAATGATTTCAAGAAATTTAGATCTAATTTCTATACTGAGTAACCCATTATTCTTTTTAGTACAGGCATGTACTAGCACTCAGAACGAAATATTTCATTTGGGCCGACGTTATTACTATGGGCCACTCACTTCTCACAGTGCTCATGGGATTCCAAGTTTACCACCAGACCCAAGTTAGAAGAAATTAGATTTTAATTTACAAGACACCTAACAACAACCAACAGACAGCTGATCCTGTTAATGTCTCTCAATAATAAATTTCCATTTTATCAGATTTATTGCCTTGAGAGATTGACACACACACTGTTAAGTTGTCAAAAAACTCATGTCATAACCTTCTTGAGAGCTTTCATGAAGTTAACTCTCACCCCACCCACTCAATCACAGCATTGGAAAATGGTCCGTGACCATCAGTTTCACCTCCTCACTAACCTTACTTCTTTCTTGTGATACTGTCACAACTCATCTCTGATGACCAAACTGCTGACCCCTTTAAGACCTTCATCCTACCTGGAAGCAACCAAATCAAAGGCCTATTGTTGTCAGCATTAGGCATGGTGCCCAAACACAGGCACACATCAGGCACTTCTACTTCCTCCAGAGCTTCTTTTTCTGACAGACCAATAGAATAGCTCATTGTCTCAATGGCCTCCAGGTTGTACCCCCAGCATGAGTTATTCAAGCTCATAATACCTTACAAATTTCAAGTATTTACAACACACACATTAGAATTTTTATCCTACTGTACTGAAAGAGCATGCACAGTCAGAAATAACAACTGCATGGATTTGCTGTTGCACCTACCAACCAACAGACTACTTTTATGCTCCAAATGTTATATTTTCTATTAGTAAGAGCTTCCAATCAAGATGTAAAAATCCTTCCTGAGTTGTGAAAGAAATTCCTAGCACAACTTCTGCTGGAGGTTCCAATCACATTTCTTCTTAATTCAGACAAATCTAATCCAAACAATACTACAGAAACAGACTTAACATCTTTAAAAGATGCCTAACATCTGAGCAGGCTCAGAAAAAGGTTACTTAATTTCACCTTAATGAAAAGTACATTTTCTCTCCATTTACACAGCTATTCACTGAATTAGTAAAGTAAGTACTAAGCAACAGTAGCATGAAGACAATCATCTTGCTTTTACTATATAAGATTATACAGTTTTCATGCTGAACTGCTCAGAACTTGAGCAAAATGTGGTCTTATGATATGAGATGCTTGAAACCGAAACTGAAGAAAACCAAAATGACACTGGCAGAAGAGGTGGAAAATTCAAAAGTGTACATTAAGGAATTCTAGTGCAGATTCCTTTACCTGCAAATACATGATCCAAAAAGCCGACAAAATTAGTAAGCATAGGTCAGTCTTGAATTTACTGATGCGAATATTGGATACAGAGAAAACTTTGAGTCCTGAACGTTCACTCCCGTTTACAAGTTGCAGATAATCGCTCCATGTCTGCAGCTAAGCTCAACCTCAAACTGGGCCCTTGATCAATAGATGAAACTAACAAAGACTGTCGTGGTTTAAACCCAGTCAGGTAACTTGTTCACTCACTCCCAGTGAGTGGTGCCGAGCTGACAACAATCGAGGTCCGTGTCCCCCCCCCCCACCGGGGTTCTCCCCCACTCCTGGAGGAACGGGGAGGAGGATCGAAAGAGTGCAACTCCCATGGGTTGAGACAAGAACAGTCCAGCAAACAATGTACACAAATCACCACCGCTACTATCAACTACAACAATGATAAGGGAAAATAACAAGGGAAGAGAATACGATACCACCGACCAAGAAGACGAGTTCCACCCGGAAGCCCCGTGTCCTTCCGGGTAACTCCCAGTCACCCCCCACCCCGGCCATGACGTGCTGTGGTATGGAATACCTCCCTGGCTAGCCCGAGTCAGGCGCCCCATCTCTGCTTCCTCCCGGCTTCCCCTCCTCCCTGGCAGAGCATGAGCCTCACAAAGTCCTTGGTCAGGGTAAACATCACTTAGCAACAACTGAAAACATTGACTTCACCAACACTGTTCGCAGGTTGGAAGTCAAAACACAGCACTGCACCAGCTAGCACAAAGGGAAAAAAAACCAAACATGACTGCTACTGCTGAACCCAGGACATTATCCACCCCTTATTCCATACCATTCACGTCATGCTCACATCCCACATTTTCAGTACACCATCGCTCTCCCATATATATACATCCATATACATACAGACCAAGAGGAAAAGATCATTTTCTTAGTGCATGGACCAATCCCTATAATGCTGCCGAGTCCATTCAGTCCATGATGTTCAAAGTTCATTCTCTGTTGGGATGATGGCTGGAGGGAAGTCAGGGCCAGTCGCTGGTGACCTGGAGACATCTAGTTGATGGGCTATAAAAGCATTACACAGCAGGCAACGGCATACAATTGAGTTCACTGGCTGTTTTCCCCTAAAATCAAATCCCCTTGAGGTATACATCAGACTTCCCCATCTTCCTGCATTACCCACCAAGTATATCCAGGCCCCTGAGCAAAAGCAATCCCACGAGTGGGTTTGCCTTTACCTAAAGCAGGAATTACCCAGACTGTCTTCCCCAGCAAATTCTTCATATGCACCACGGGAACTTTGTCCCCCTCTCCAATATGTAAAAGTTCTGACTGGGCTGGGCCAGCCCTGTTGGCAGATCCTCTGGTGTTGACCAACCAGGTGGCCTTTGGTAAGTGTGTATCCCAATGCTTGAAAGTTCCCCCACCCATTGCTCTCAGTGTAGTTTTTAACAGCCCATTGTACCGTTCGATTTTCCCAGAGGCTGGTGCATGGTAGGGGATGTGATATACCCACTCAATGCCATGCTCTTTGGCCCAAATATCTATAAGGTTATTTCGGAAATGGGTCCCATTGTCTGACTCAATTCTCTCTGGGGTGCCGTGTCGCCACAAAATCTGTTTCTCAAGGCCCAGGATAGTGTTCCGGGCAGTGGCATGGGGCACAGCGTATGTTTCCAGCCACCCGGTGGTTGCTTCCACCATGGTAAGCACATGGCGCTTGCCTTGGCGGGTTGGTGGCAGTGTGATATAGTCAATCTGCCAGGCCTCCCCATATTTATACTTCAACCATCGTACTCCATACCAAAGAGGCTTTAACCGCTTGGCTTGTTTAATTGCAGCACATGTTTCACACTCATGAATAACCTGGGCAATAGTGTCCATTGTTAAGTCCACCCCTCGATCACGGGCCCACCTGTATGTTGCATCTCTGCCCTGATGGCCTGAAGTGTCATGGGCCCACCGGGCCAAAAATAATTCACCTTTATGTTGCCAATCTAAGTCCATCTGAGCCACTTCAATCTTAGCCGCTTTATCCACTTGTTGGTTGTTCTGGTGTTCCTCAGTGGCCCGACTCTTGGGTACATGGGCATCTATATGACGTACTTTCACCACCAGGTTCTGCACCCTGGCAGCAATATCTTTCCACAGTGCAGCAGCCCAGATGGGTTTACCTCTGCGTTGCCAGTTGCTCTGCTTCCATTGCTTCAACCACTCCCACAGGGCATTTGCCACCATCCATGAGTCAGTATAGAGATAAAGTACTGGCCACTTTTCTCGTTCAGCAATGTCCAGGGCCAGCTGGATGGCTTTCACCTCGGCAAACTGACTCCATTCACCCTCTCCTTCAGCAGTTTCTGCAACTTGTCGTTGGGGACTCCATACAGCTGCCTTCCATCTCCGATGCTTTCCCACAATACGGCAAGAGCCATCAGTAAACAAGGCATACTGCTTTTCACTTTCTGACAGTTTATTATATGGTGGGGCCTCTTCAGCGCGCACCACCTCCTCCTCTGGTGACATTCCAAAATCTTTGCCCTCTGGCCAGTCCATGATGACTTCTAGAATGCCTGGACGACTGAGATTTCCTATTCGAGTTCGTTGTGTAATTAGTGCAGCCCATTTACTCCATGTAGCATCAGTTGCATGATGTGTAGAGGAGACCCTGCCTTTGAACATCCAGCCCAGCACGGGCAACCGGGGTGCCAGGAGGAGCTGTGCTTCAGTGCCAATCACTTCCGAAGCAGCTCGAACCCCTTCATAGGCTGCCAGTATCTCTTTCTCAGTTGGGGTATAGCTGGCCTCAGATCCTTTATATCCCTGACTCCAAAAGCCGAGGGGTCGACCTCGAGTCTCCCCTGGAGCTTTCTGCCAGAGGCTCCAGGTAGGACCGTTCTCCCCAGCTGCAGTGTACAGCACATTTTTTACATCTGGCCCGGTCCGGACTGGTCCAAGGGCTACTGCATGAACTATCTCGCGTTTAATTTGCTCAAAGGCTTGTTGCTGCTCAGGGCCCCATTTAAAATCATTTTTCTTCCGGGTCACATGATAGAGAGGGCTTACAATCCAACTGTAATTCGGGATGTGCATTCTCCAGAACCCCACTGCACCCAAGAAAGCTTGCGTTTCTTTCTTATTAGTTGGTGGAGACATTGCTGTTATCTTGTTGATCACATCTGTGGGGATCTGTCTACGTCCATCTTGCCATTTTATTCCCAAAAATTGAACCTCCTGTGCAGGTCCCTTGACCTTACTCCGTTTTATGGCAAAACCGGCTTTCAGCAGAATTTGGATTATTTTCCTCCCTTTCTCAAAGACTTCTTCCGCTGTATCGCCCCACACAATAATGTCATCAATGTATTGCAGGTGTTCTGGAGCTTGCCCCCGTTCCAGTGCAGTCTGGATCAGTCCGTGGCAAATGGTAGGGCTGTGTTTCCACCCCTGGGGCAGTCGGTTCCAAGTGAACTGGACACCTCTCCAAGTAAAAGCAAACTGTGGCCTGCACTCTGCTGCCAAAGGAATGGAGAAAAATGCATTGGCAATATCAATCGTGGCATACCACTTGGCTGCCTTTGACTCTAGTTCATACTGAAGTTCTAGCATGTCCGGTACGGCAGCACTCAGTGGTGGTGTGACTTCATTCAGGCCACAATAGTCTACTGTTAGTCTCCATTCTCCATTAGACTTTCGCACTGGCCATATGGGGCTATTGAAGGGTGAGCGGGTCCTGCTGATCACCCCCTGACTCTCCAGTCTACGGATCAGCTGATGGATGGGAATCAGGGAGTCTCGGTTGGTGCGATATTGCCGCCGGTGCACTGTTGTGGTCGCAATTGGCACTTGTTGTTCTTCAACTTTCAGCAACCCCACAGCAGAGGGATCTTCTGAGAGACCAGGCAAGGTGGACAGCTGCTCAATTTCCTCAGTCTCCAAAGCAGCAATACCAAAAGCCCACCGGTACCCTTTTGGGTCTTTGAAGTACCCTCTCTTGAGGTAGTCTATGCCGAGGATGCATGGAGCCTCTGGACCAGTCACAATAGGGTGCTTTTGCCACTCCCTCCCAGTCAGGCTGATTTCAGCCTCCAGCACAGTCAACTCTTGGGATCCTCCTGTTACTCCAGAAATATAGATGGGTTCCACCCCTTGACAGCTTGATGGCATCAGGGTACACTGTGCACCGGTATCTACTAGAGCCTTATACTTCTGTGGGACTGATGTGCCAGGCCATCTGATCCACACAGTCCAGTAAATCCGATTGTCCCCTACCTCCACCTGGCTGGAGGCAGGGCCCCTCTAATGGTCGTCACAGCTTTGGACACTTAAGTCGTGGTGAAAGGGATTATTCTTCGTTATCACAGGAGCTGGAGTAAAATCAGCTCTTCCATTCCATCTGGGAAACTGCTCACCAGAGACTGAAGCCGTAGCTCTCATGGGACGATCAGTCTTGGCCCTTGCTCCCCTCTTCAGTTCACTCACCCGTTCCTCCAAAGCTGAAGTAGGTTTTCCATCCCACTTTGTCATGTCTTCTCCATGATCCAGCAGGTAAAACCATAGGGTACCCCGTGGCGTATACCTCCTGTATCTCCTCTCTTGAACAATAGGACGCCTTTTGTTAATAGCTGAGACGTGTGTTGGTACACGTGAGGAGCTGGATAAATCAGATAGATCGTCCCTCAATTGTTTGAGGTCCTGGGACAGTTTTTCCACAGCTGAGATGATGGAAGGGGTGAGGTTGTCTTCGAACTCTCGGAGTTTATGAACCATTTCATCCACTGTTAGTGGTACTATGTCATTCCAGGTTACTGTTGCCAATGAATGGGCATATGATGACGGTGCATTCCGCGTAAGTTTTCGCCACATGGGTCGTGTACATTCAACTTCATCTGGATCTATAGGTGTATCCCTGTTATTCGGCTTGATGTGATAGAGCATCTCTACGATGGCCGATTCCCTCAGAGACTGGATGCCTTTGTCTATAGTAGTCTACTTGGCCGAACGACTCATAACATTGTCCTTGTACAGAAACCTTTCTTTCACAGCTGCCAAGAGCCTCCTCCAAAGGCTGAGGGACGTTTTCTCTCTTGCAATTGCTTTGTCAATTCCCCCTTCTCTAGCAAGTGATCCCAGCTGCTTGGCTTCTGTACCTTCTAGTTCGTGACCATCGGCCCCATTGTCCCAGCATCCGAGCAACCAGGTGATGATGTGCTCCCCTGGTTGACGGGTAAAATCTTTTCGCATATTCCGCAGCTCAGTTGAGGTCCGAGGTCGAGAAGTTACCTCTTCTTCTTCTTCTTCTTCTTTGTCATGTGATGATGACTCCTGATCAGATTCTGGACCGGGTGGTGAATTCATTGGTTCTTCATCTCGCTTCACCCTTTTTGCCTCCTTTTTGCTTGTTCTCTTGCGTACAGGGGCAACCGATATTGGTACGAATTGGTCCTCTGGTTTGGCTGCAGTGATTATCACTGTGGTTTGAGTAGCAACTGTACTTGTTGCTGGGGGTGGTGTAGCTGCTGTACTTGGAGCTGGGGTAACCGCGCTGTCTGTTGCAGTTGAAGTTTGAGCAGCTGCTGTACTTGCCACTGGGGTAGCTGCTCTGTTCATTGAGGCCAAAGTTTGAGTAGCGACTGTACTTGTTGCTGGGGGTGGTGCAGCTGCTGTACTTGGAGCTGGGGTAACCACGCTGTCTGTTGCAGTTGAAGTTTGAGCAGCTGCTGTACTTGCTGCTGGGGTCGCTGCGCAGTTCATTGCAGCCAAAGTTTGAGTAGCGACTGTTGCTTTGCCCTCAGATCCGCCGACATTCTTTTCCTTTTGAAGGTGCTGGATAGTGTTGAACAAGGCCCTGTAAGCATAGGCCAAGCCCCAGCACGTTGCCGTGATTTGTCCATCTCTGGTATGGCCAGAATGACCACACACCTCATTTAAGTGTTTTACTAATTCTTCTGGATTTTGCAGTTGTTCGGTAGTGAAATTCCAAAGTACTGGAGGGGCCCACTGACCTAGATACTTGCCCATACTATCCCACACACCCTGCCACTCATGGCTGTCCAGCCTCAGGGAAAATCTCTCGGTCCTCCTACATTGTCGTTTGACCCCAGACAAGACCCAAACCTGACTCTGCTTAACTCTTGAAATCAGTAGTGGGCAAAACACACTCTGTATGCGTGTTAGCATGGTGATTCCCATCACCATCAGCAAACAAGTCTCAACAGCATTAAAATGCCATTCAAAAAATTCAAAACTCTCAAATGTAAATGGTCTGGGGGGACGACTGGGAGGGTAAAAGAATGTCTCCTTCACAGGTTGAGCACCTGAGAAGGAGAAAAAAGATGTGTAATTGCTAAGCACCTCCATCATATACCTCCCAAAGTATAAAGGTGGTGACCACACTGGGAACATAAGCCAGATCAGTTTCATGATCAATGATTCTATTGTATTACAAGTCATTACCATAAAGTACAATGAGACAAAAACCTTAGCCCAAGCCCCACACTTGAAAAACACTAATACAGCAAATACCGGATGGACGTAAGATACGATATACTGAAACCCTGAGATCAAGAGGAACAACCTTGAGAGCCAATAAATCAGCATTGTGACGAGTGACTACCAATCCAGTCAGATCTGTTCTTATCTCAACCCCTCGTGCCCCACGTTGGGCGCCAAAAACAACTGTCGTGGTTTAAACCCAGTCAGGTAACTTGTTCACTCACTCCCAGTGAGTGGTGCCGAGCTGACAACAATCGAGGTCCATGTCCCCCCCCCCCCCCACCGGGGTTCTCCCCCACTCCCAGAGGAATGGGGAGGAGGATCGAAAGAGTGCAACTCCCACGGGTTGAGACAAGAACAGTCCAGCAACCAATGTACACAAATCACCACCGCTACTATCAACTACAACAATGATAAGGGAAAATAACAAGGGAAGAGAATACGATACCACCGACCAAGAAGACGAGTTCCACCCGGAAGCCCCGTGTCCTTCCGGGTAACTCCCAGTCACCCCCCACCCCGGCCATGACGTGCTGTGGTATGGAATACCTCCCCGGCTAGCCCGGGTCAGGCGCCCCGTCTCTGCTTCCTCCCGGCTTCCCCTCCTCCCTGGCAGAGCATGAGCCTCACAAAGTCCTTGGTCAGGGTAAACATCACTTAGCAACAACTGAAAACATTGACTTCACCAACACTGTTCGCAGGTTGGAAGTCAAAACACAGCACTGCACCAGCTAGCACAAAGGGAAAAAAAAACCAAACATGACTGCTACTGCTGAACCCAGGATACAGAGAAAACTTTGAGTCCTGAACGTTCACTCCCGTTTACAAGTTGCAGATAATCGCTCCATGTCTGCAGCTAAGCTCAACCTCAAACTGGGCCCTTGATCAATAGATGAAACTAACAAAGACAAAATAAAACTAAAAATTAAGTTGTCCATAGCATCCATTCAAATTTTCAAATATCACAGAATGAGATGTTTGCCTGAAGTACTAAGGCAGGCTAAAATATCCCTTTCCCAAATGTCATCTGCACCTACAAGCTGACTTTATTAATGAATCTCATCCTGTACATAGCAGAGATTCCTGGTTTTTAAGTACAGGCTGTAGTTATTTGGTCAACACTGCCCAGAATTCCTAATACATACAAAAGCAGTTTTCCAAATTACTACAGACATGGAATCCCCCTCTTAATTACAGCACCAGTTGCTGAAAAAGTTGCACCCTGAGGAGCATACATATGTCCTACTGTGCCCATGTTTTGCTCCCTTTTTTTTGATAAGCATTCACATGGTGACTTCCATATAATTGAGTTTAGATGAATATGATTATGGTATTAATTATGAAAGGTAAGATAACAGGTTAGGAAGCTTAATTAACTCATCAAACTTCAGGTCTAGCCTACAGCAAATTGACTGTGTCTCTTAAAATTAAAAGCTACTGTGCATTGATGCAATAATTGTAAGATTTTATTTACACGGGGCCTGAAATTAATTGTGGTAAAACTTAATGATCACTACAAACAGCAGATCTCCAACACCCCAAAACTACTGCTACACTTGGTCTTTCCTACAAGTCATAGAGGAAAGACTTTTAATATGGAAATTAGATGCAAGCAAACTAGCACTAAATATAACAAATTCATTATGAGGTTACCATGGCAACTTCTATAACATTAAGCATGAATTACGTGACAAAAGAATTACATATTGCTTTCATTGTAGTCATTCAATTTACTTTATGCTGAATTGTGACCATACTCCTTGGCCAGAAAGTTTCAATGAAAATCACTTCTAGAAGATCATTTTAAAATCTCTAATTTCTGAGAGGCAAATAGAAGTAATAGTCAAAAAGAAGAAAACTGGATCAGTGTAATAATCTTACTGCTCTGTCTGAAGTTCTCCAATGAAAATCAAAAGACCCAATTAGTCCCTCTGATCCCTGTGTCACATCAGGAACTACTGAGAAGTAAGTCTCTTCCAGAACAACCCTTCCTCTGAGTACAGGGTAGGAACTTCTACCCATGGACTAATGTCTTACTGGATATCCAACCTCATATTCAGCAGCAGTAGAATATTTTCTATTTTCCCAAATTCCCATGTTTTCTAGCTCCCATTTCTTTTTCACTATTTACCATTCTCTCAATGGCCGAAATTTCTCCACCTTTGTCGTTTGTTTTTCTTTCAGTAATAGGTAAAAGTCTCAGCTTGCTCTCCAAGGTCTTCATCCATTCAGTCCTCGAGTATTTTAATATCCTATTTTTTGAATGGAGCTTACCTATTTTTCCTATTCCTCTTATGGTAAAGAGCACAACTGTTAGTCCATTAGAAAACAGACATTCTAGAAACAAAGCATAGAAGTGCTTCAATCCATTTGTTTGTGATAACCTCTCAAGTAGCTACAAACTCCCATCTGGGAAAAGCTGGCAACGCAGCTCTTCTTGTCTGTTGCTGTGAATGATCTTACAAAGGACTAAAAATGTAGAACACAGAAGTTTTCTGGTGATTCAGTGTTTCTTATCCTTAGCAGATTTTTACCAAACAAGGAGGTGGAGGGAGGAGAGAGAGAGCGAGAGAGCAAGAGAGCAAGAACAAGTGGACGAGCAGTGAAGGAATAAGATTTTCATCCAAAGTAGCATAACAGAAGTTGAAAGCTTTAAGAGAGTTTAAGAGAAATGGCATTTGTGTATGAAATTACCTGCAGAAATTCCACAATTCTTTCCATCTCACAGTTTGTGAGTGGTTATTTCTTTCACATGATTATATAAACCACAGTATATCCAACTGTTCCATTTTTTTCTAAGACCTACTTTAGACTAACAGTGCTATCAGCTTGGTTTTAACTATTTACATTCAAGCCTAATATTTGCTTAGTATTTTACACACTGATAAAAAATCAGTATTAATGATCTGGAACTCTGCTTTTCTAACTGTTTTACAGCTTCTGGAATGAAATCAAGAGGAAGAATACTGATTAAAGTAAGTGCAATTTACTTGGATTTCCTTCAATTTTTTTTCTGCAGTTCTTAGCTCCAGATTTACAGCACTTAGCATAAACACCACCTTTATTTTACTTAATACAGTTTCTGTATGCACCTGGCTTCATTTTTCTTCTAACAAGGCTGCGCTCTTGCTAGACTGTTTACATTTAACAGTTTACAATGAAAAAGTAAATACAACTTCTGCAACTACTTTGCCCTCTTTGGCAGTTACAAGACAGGGCTTTTTAGATATACAAAAAGCATTCTTAATTTTTTTTTTTTTAAGCATTATTCACACTTTTTCCTCATTAAATAGTTTGTCCAATATGACTGGCCTCTATTATTTTCAGCTTTAGATGAGCATCTCTTTGAAATTCCAAACACATCTGCTGTTTGTTTGGATTTTATTCTGTTTACCAAAAAGACATTTGAGGTCAAGTCTTGATGATTCATACTTACTTTTTTGTGATCCTCTGTTCTGGAAATCAATTTCTCCTTATCTGCTAAGATCAGGTCTCTGTAGCTTTATGCCATGTTGGATGGAAATTAAATGGAAAGAAAATGTGCTTTAGAGCACTTTAAAATGTCAGGCATGTTTTGGTATTAGCCGTATAAAGTTTCTAACATTATCACCTGAAGAAAAACCCTGTAGTTACGCAGCTTTTTTTCCTCTCACCCAATTTTAATCTGTGATTATAAGGCAGACTGGAGGCCTTAAGCAGTCCTTAAATTATAATCCATCTTGCATATTGTTATGACATTTTTCCATAAGCAATTAAAGACTGTTTATGCTTCTGACTTGTTAGTTCCTTGAACATGTTAATGACTTTTTTGGTCTTGGAAGAAAATATGCCATTCCTAAAAAACACTGCAATAATAACACAGGTTGGTTGGTTTGTTTTTTTTTTTAACATCACCATTTTATTCCCCATCTCATGATTTTTTACTGTCCATTATTTCCTCCTTGTCCTGTAGACACATGCTTTCCATAAAAACACAATATGCTCTGGCATTTTGACTCTCTTTATATGGAGACCATACCATAAACCAGCAATTGCCTCTGAAGAGCACACAGCACTGTCTCTCAGGGCCACACGGTCTCATATTCCACTAGTGACCCCACAACCTTCTTCTGATATAGCCTGCCCACTGCCTTTCTTTAAATCACCCCTTCAAAACCTCAGATCTTCTAACCTTCCCAAAGCGGTACCAAGCTGCCACCTCCACCATCTCTCTACACTTGTTTCTGACCACTGAGTGATAGCAAAAATTTTGGAAAGGTGACATTATGTCTAACACTGCAGCAAGAACACCACTTGCCTAACATGCATAGCCTTGAATTCCCCATTAATTTGGGGAAGTTTTTTCACTTACATTATCTAGACCCACTTAGAAATTCTCTCTGTAGATATAATGCTGGAGGCAGTGTGCATGCCTGGGGCCTATTAGGAGTTTTTGCTGTAACAATATGCCTCTATGCCACAGTACAGATACACTTCAGTGCAGCACATTTACAAGGTACTTCACAGATATTGCTAGATATTACACAGATACAGTGTTATGATAGAATACACTAAAAAACAGAACTACAGAAAACATACGCTATTTTTTCTTTTATACATTGATCTTAGTGCAGCAGATAACTGTTATCTAGTCTAGAAATAGTAAGTATGAGGAATAATCAAATGTTTGATATATTTATCTGCAAAACTCAAATCAACTTTGATCCCTGCCAAGAAGGGCCTGGAAAAAATTAATCCTAAATATCCTAAATTATGATTACTGGGTTTTTAATTGTAAAAACCAAACTGAGCAATATCAGGTTTATTCAGAGTCTGTCTATACAGAGAATGATGAGAAATCACTCATATCACACTGTTCCATTCTGCAGAAGTTGAAGAGTTTTTCTTATATTCAGAAATACCTCCTTTGACATTAGAAGCTTGCTTTATGGTACTAATACCAGCAAGGTGGACATTACTTTCTCTTCTGAATTATATTGAAAATTAAGCTACCATGGAGCGATCACCGCATTTTTCCAAAGAGATGATTAAGGCTTTCAAAATTTAGTAAGGTCACATCATACACTGATCAAATTTCACTTACATGTTTATATTTCACAGTGTTTCTCACACTCACTCAGCACTCTGCAGGCATTCTTGTAATATGTAGAAAGTGGAATCTACAGCTATATAAAAAAGCCACAAAAACCTCAGTGTTACTGAGGTTTGCCACTATTATTTGAATCCCTTATATTTAAATAATCCACTGAGGAAAAAGCATTCCCTCTTTTCTTGCCCTGACCAATAATTCTCTTTAGCCATACCAACACTATTTCTTTATGATGTGTTTTTTCATATTTCCTTCAGAAGACGTTATGACGAGACAGCCAATTTCTTTACTTTTAACTCCTTTATTTTTGACACATTGGCAATGACCCCAATGTTCAATTCAGCCATGTTCTTCACTGTGGTCCCCCCCTTTTCATGGAGATCACAGTTCTACCTTCCAGCTGATTTATACTCCCACCCTTTCTGCTTAATGATTCAGAAAATAGCCTCTCCTTGACAAACAGTTCTAGGTAGTGATCAGCTGAGATGCAACTCTTGGACCCTTTTAAACAGGTCTCTGACAGAGTCACATATGCTTTATAAAAGCAGTATTCACAATTTATAAAGTTACTGTGCAAGAAAGAAAAATTAGTACTAAAACTTCACAAAAGAATTTTAGATGTATGAAGTCAGCAGAGACACATTTGAACCAGCCCTCTTGTACTGGCCAGCACTGCCACCTGCCTTTCTACCTGAAGGAAGTTCTGTTCAGTTGTACTGACGAATTTCAATAGTTGGTTTTAAATCCTCTTAAAACTGATTGTTCTACTGCTTACATATTTCAAGCACACTGGACAGCTGTATTAAATGTTTTTCTTTGGGATTTGATTACTTACAATACATTGAGTTTTAATGCATCATCCACTGTTAACTCTGGTTTGATAGTATCTTGGCTGGTTACAATCCAGTGCTATTATAACAGGATTTGTAGGCAGTTGAGAGCAAGCTCTGGATTCTGTCATGTATGTTATCGGAAATTCAATGTTCCTACATATAATTGAGGAACAGTTGAAGAACAGAAAATTCCATATAACATACAGCTTTATCATACAGATCAATTGTCAATAGGAAATATTATCTGAAAATAACAAATAAATATGATGCATGTTAAAGTATGGATGCATGAAATAAAAAACATTCCAGCTGTAAAAGTCTTTGTCTGTATAAGGAATGTTCCAGTGCAGGTAACCAAGACAAATTTTATTGGATTAATCCCCCTAGTAAAAGCCATTTGCTTGGTTCTAACACCATTAACAATACTAAATGTACCTACTGCAGCTTAAGCACACTGTAAAGGGAAGGTACCACCTCAGTTCACCACTTTCTGATTAAGGGTGTTTCTCTTATCATAAATATTTTTATCCTGCCAACTATCTCTTTAATTCTCCAGTCCAGTATTAATGTCATCTCATGAAAATATTCAGTTGCTTTGAAATGTTTTGTAAAGGAAAATAATTTCACACAAATTGTTTTCTTTCTGAATACCTAAACTTACAGAGGACTAGCATGTTCATCCAGCACTTACTTACAAAGCCTGTTTCTAAGTATCTACCTGTAACAGTATCTACCAGGTAACACTTCTGTCTTATCAAAGGGAAGACAAAATTGATCTCTAGTTCTGAGGAGGAATGGCTGAATTGATATTAAAAAAAATATTAAATCACAGAACTTTTATATACACTCTGGTGTGCTTATATATATAATATATATGCACATACAGATAATATATATATAATGTTTATACCATTTAACTAGATATTGGGCTGTTGATAGCATCTGAGGGTCAGACATAATGTTCAAATATTCTTATAAAAATACTTTAATCGGGGCAAATAATAGAGAAGTATATATTCCATTGATAAACCATCATAAAAGTTAACGAATTATGTTCTGTGGAATTTTACCTAAACTGAAATTATTCTTTGCCTCCTAATTTCCAAGAGCACATTCTCTCCTGCGCAGTGGGAAGAGTGAGATGTTGGCATTCAGGCATCTTAATTGCAGCACTGCATTAATACAGCACAACTGTCCTCATTCTCCCAAAGAACAAAACTTCACATTATTTATATCATGCTATTTTCAGTGAGCATTGATTAAAAATAGTTGGCTTACTATGACAAGCAGAAGTGTAACTAGAAACAATTTCAGGCAAAAATCAATAGAACAATGAGAAGAGAATACAGACATTTTAGTCCATTTCCATGACAGGATTTTTCCCTGCCATATAATAAAATTAATGATATTATTCAATAGCCTTTAATTCACTTTCATTTTCAAGCGCATTTTACATCTTTAAATTTAAGGATGTTGGTATCTTCTGCCTCATGACTTTGAAAATTTGTACTCCAAGAGACACAAAATGGTATTTACTTGGAGTGATATTCCTTGGCTCATGCCATGTGCCATTAAGGTATCGCACAAAAGAAATGGGATAGCATTGATTTCCTCCAGTTTCATTTTTTAAGAGCTGAATGAACTCTAGTTATTTCTCTGAAATAAAAAGTGTAGGCCTTTGAGAAGCTTGAGGTGTAGCCTTTGAGCTGGCAGAAAAGCATCCTGAAACTCAAGGCTGATGGCTGGGGGACTACAGAGGCTCTTTCAGGGGATTACAAAGCTCTTCTATCACATTATTTTCTTTTTTGACTAGTTCTGTATAACTGCATACCAAAGCATAGTAGTGTAATACATCTTAGTATTCAGCAATCTGATGCTTTAAATCCTACTCTGTGACACCAGTACTCTCCAAAAGCAATGTAGAGAGTATAGGAGCTTTACATAAATATTCTGTCCATCTGTGCTGTATGCCTAGATCCCTCAAATTCACTTTTCCAGGCCACTGCAGAAAACATATGGAATTGCTGCCTATCAGCTCAGGCTTTGCAGTGCTGCAGTTGTATCACTCACCAGGCACGTGAGCACTTATGAAATAAAATGCTATGCTCAGGGACTCCTGACAGAAAGCAAAAGCTTTCTGCAAAGCAAACTGAAAATGCTTCCATTACTAAAATGATTACACTGAACTCAGAAATATAAAGTAACAGGGAACCAGTAAATGATTTTACATGTTCTTTGCCTTACTTCATCACATGTGCCTGTCCTGGATAAGCAAGGTGGTGGTGGTTGCACTACAAACTCCTTGACATCCTAAACCCCCTCAGGAATAGGCTTAAAATTACCCTAGTGGGAATCAGCAAAGTTTTAAGGTATAAAGCTGCTTAAAAGTCACAGCCAAGCAACAAAGCAGATGTTTCTAGAGACTTCCTAAGCTAGATACACTTTAAGTAAGACTTTATGCAGACTTTGGAAAACTAACTTTTTTTTCTGATACAAACAGTACAGAATAAAGCTCATCATTCTTCACACTCTGGGGGATTTACCACCTCTGCAGTTTTAGCAAGCCGCATGCACACTGAATCCACAGCATATTTATAGAAAACAACGTTGCTAGGTGATGAAAACATTACAATCTTCACAAATTTAGACTTCTTTATGCAAAATTAGTTTGCAGCACTAAAGGCTGTCTAAAAGCAATAGTGTACATGCTCAAATGAGAAATAACCAACCACTCAATTTTCAAAGTAGATTTCACAGGAAAGTGCATCAAAGGATTGAACATGCTTCAGAAAAACGGTGGGAACCTTGTATTGCCCAAATCCTTCCTTTAGGTACACAGGAAATTTTGCAGAAAACCTCATTTAAAAAAAATCTTTGCCAACGAATAGCTTCAAATTAGTATTTGCACAAACACTCTATCTTCAGTGCATGTCAACATTTGATTTCTTTTTTTCTAAACAAAATTTACACTTATAGAAATAATAGTTTTGGTTTAACAATCTAGGTTTTCAGAGCAAAGAAATTTCTATGGACTCAGTGCATCCAAGTCTTTGGAACTGTCACATTTAAATTTTCCCCTCCCTTGTGAACTCCGTATTAGCAACAACAAGATGCAGAGGGAATTATATTAAGATTTCTTCCAGCCAAAAGGTCTCATCAAGTTGCTTTATTGCTCTTGAAGGAGGAATAAGATATATTTCATCCATTCTCCAAAAAGATAAATACCGGTTTCCTAAGTATCAGAGTCCTTGCTATACTTTATGACTAGGGTAGTATATTAACACCTGGCAGGTCTAAAGAATGACTGCAAGAGGAAGGGATGTTTTAACGTAAATAATCTACTTTCATAGTTGTCACTGAAAAGGTCTTGTACCCTTCTTAGAACCCCTTCTCTTGACCTTTTCTTAACTCACATTGAGACAAACATGCTCAAGTCAGAAGAGCTATCTTGAATGAAAATTAAACTCAGTTTCTAAACTGCTGGCCTCACACTGATTTACAGCAAGAAAACAGTCCAAGAATCTGAATGCCTACAAAACAGCTGACCTGGAGGACAAAACAAACAAAAAAAGACTTACACTGAATAGTTTCACTTTAGCCATGTACCAAATCTCAGGATCTGCTAAATTATGAAACAAATAGCTGCCTATTAAACTGAAAATAAGCAGCTTCTCAGTTACTTTGTTTCCTCCAGAAGGAATGAGATAAGAAAACTCTTCCATTTTTCTCCTTCCATATTCCTTCCAGTGGAATTCCTATTAAAAGAGGAACATTGCCTTTTCCTTACAAGTACTAGCATGGCAGTAATTTCAAGTGGGATTTAACTCTGAAGCTGGCCCTATTTCCAAAATTGCCTTTCATCCCACATAATTCGATGCTTCTACTGGGTAGCCATATCAAACGTCACATAAATCTTTCACTTGAAATCTTTCTAGAATCTGCTATTGCCTATATAACATTACAGATGCCTATCTTATTCTAGCAATAGCATTCTCATACTTTATGTACTATATCACCTGCTATGCTAGAACGGATTTCAAATATTTTTAATAGCATTTTCCACTATAAAAAGCATTTTATCATTTATTCAACTCTTCCTGTCTTCAGCTGACAGTAAAGCTACCAGATTTGTCAGGGAGACAGTGCTCAAGGTCAAGAAAGCACATCCCTACAGGTTCATGACAATCCAGTCATACTTGCCTCATTTGTTTACTGCCAGTTTACTTTTGCCTTCCATACTTCATCCAGCATAATTTGAGACTATCTGGCTACAAAAAAATATGCCAAACAACAGCCCTCTCCAAAAAAACCCACCCGCATTATTACCATTCTGATAGTACTGCTATCAGAAAGTAAAGATGAGGACATCTTTAACTTATGCACAAATTCACCAGCAAATCCAATTCTCATAAACATTAAGTTTAGACAGCAAGGACTTCAAATATTGCTAGCTTGACTCTGAAAGTCAGAATTACATGACTACAGTTATTGTACTCTATTAAAATTTGGCAATTTACACCAAATTTGAAAAGGGAGTGGAAATTTAAGTGGGAGGAAAAGAAATGATGTGATTTGTTCTAGCTAGCCTTTGTGGTTGAAGGGAGCAGAAATTAATTTATCAACCCGCTACTTCATTGCTTTGGAAAGCCACAGCACTTACTGTCTTTTGCAGAGTCAGTAGCTCAAATGAAGGCACGCAAGGAAAAGAGGTGAAAATATGGTATCTAGGTAACACAAGGACATGGAAGGTAGATGGGGGGTTAAATGGTATAAATGAAGACTACAGAGATCCATTGAAGAGTTGAACATAGGATGGTGTAAGGGGAGAGAAAGAAATTCTAGTTAAGATTGGATTACTGCAGCAAAAGTACATAAGATAAACTGTAAAATAAGGTTTTCGTTTCTTTTACTACTCAGTTTTTCATATTTTTTTGTCTAATTATATGCAGAAACCAATAAGAAGTTTCTGCACCTATAATGTGTAAAAATCTGTTTAAATACATACATATGTCTATATGCGTAGGTGGCAAATTCCTCTTACTGTTGGCAACATGGAAATGAAAGCATATTTGATGATCTTCAGAGATGCATGCATGTCTAAGAATTTCCCTAAAAAAAATTCAGTCATTCACTACAAACAGTTTTAAACAGTGCTAAGCAGAAAATACACAGTCTGTGTGCGGTGAGATTTAAAATTGCTGTGGAGGTAGCAACTTGCTCTCATTGCTTCTGCTCAGAATCAAAAAGAAAGATTTAGAAGCACAGTAACTTTGTAGGATGTCAGGTAAAGAACTATAAAGTGGGGTGGTAAACAGGTAAGCATGAAAGAACAACAGTTATGGCCACTGCATAGGATGACTAAGCATTCCTGTGAAATAAAAAAGTAGCATATTGTCAAGGTGTACTCCTCCCAGGGCTTGAAGAAGTTATAAGTGCATTGGTCTTCTGTAAGAGCACACTGCATTTCCTAGAGTTGTTGGTTGCTGAAGACATACTCCAGATAATAGATGCGTGGATATCAGGTGTGTCAGATTACTTTTGTCAGAAACGTTATTCCTAGCAATTTAGAAAAACCTTTAACATGTCTTTTAAAGTCTTTAAAAGTCTTTTAAAAAAGACAGATTAAGATAATACTGTATGACAAGGATCACTTTAGAGGAATAATACCTTAACACTCTTGCAATTGTACCAAGGAAGAATGGAAAGGCAATGATATTAAGCAATTAAAGCAGCAGCAATGTGTTAATTTTTACAGAAACGGGTACTACAGACAGCTTTACAAATGTGAAGCTCAAGTCACAATTTTTAGCTGGAATGTAACTGCAGATATATCACTGCAGTAAGATTTGTTTAATCATTCTGTCTTTCTGCGCAAGATATGAGTTTAATTAGTTCTTATTGCACTGAGCTTCTTGCTATCATGATGGCAGATGCAAACACCTGGAAATTTAGCTCTGTATAAATCCTATAAAGCAGCTATTACTGCTATCTCTTCATCCAACGACACATGGCACAACCAGTGAGTGAACACCTTAGGGAGCTATTTCACAGACAAGAACTGAATACAGAACTTCCCGATTCAGATCCTGTGCCTCAGGTCGGACCTCTCTCCTTCTTCTCCTGTGAATGTTTGAGTGTCCCCATGATTCATCACGATAACAACCTGGAAAAGTGATCAATCCAAATGGTACGGTATTTTACAACACTTTCCTTTGGTCAAACAGTTTTGATCTACGGATTTCTTCTCTTCCTACAACAGGACGCCCTGACTTTAATCCTCAATTTCTGTTCAAGAACTGCCATTCCAACAAAATAAATCATCACAGGAAGACACCTGACTATTTAAAAATGTCAGATCTGTTTGGTCCCAAAGACTGATGTGAGGTCTCCTATGCTGCCAGCCACAATCCACAAGGCACGGTGTACAATTCTCTGCAACATCAGTGTGACTTTGTAGCCTCGCCCTTCGAATCACCCTGACTTTGTTTTAAATACATTGTTTTACTTTTTGCTTCCCTATCACCAGTATAAACAGCATATAGAAAAAAACTAATGAGCTAATATAATTGACTAGAATAAATAATAGCACCGAACACTTTTAGTGTATAAGGAGATTCTAACCACATAATCCAAATATTTACAATCCAGGATGAGTCAAAGTTAATTTTTCCACTGATACCTCTATAAAAGGGCAGTTTACAGGAAAGATTTGAATACTAAAAAAGTTGCTTGCTGCCTTGCCAATTGCTTTTGAACAGACTGCGGATGGGGAGAGTAAAACTCTTGGAAAAAACAGAAAGGTACTCACAGTATAACACAGCTGAATTCACATAGATGTACAGCAATTAAAACTCATATTTGCATTTGAGAGGGCAAGAGAGATTAGACATCTGGAAATATACTTAATATACTGAAATTCCACCAGGGAGAAGCCCTAGACCCATTTTCTAACTACCAAAACAAGCCACATTCCCTCTCCCCTGAATTACTCTCAGGCATCAGATGCCTTTATCAACTTTTTCCTTTTTTTTTAATAACCTGCAAAATTATAGTTGCCTTTCAGTGTCTTCTTATACAGCCTGTTTTAATCCCTCCATGCTGTTAATTGCTTGTTGAGAGGTACCGTAAGATCAATTGCTGACGTAAGTAGCTCGAGAGAGGACGCCTTCAACACTGGAGCAGGGGGGAGATCAGCGTCCAGGAGCCTCAACTCAGAGCTACAAGAGCCACCGAGGCAGCCTCAAGTCCTCGACAGGACCTGCCCAGGAGCTGGCAGCTCAGCTGACGAGAGCGAGCAGCTGACTCACCGGGGGCGGAGCCTGAAGCTGCGGCACCAGCCCTGAGTGGGTAAAAACCTGCCCTGGGGTGCGCGGCGAGGCAGTTTGTGCGGGCAGGCGGGCGGGATGGTGAGCACTCGTCGTATGACCAGGGCCCGGTCCGACAGCTCTGCTCTGGCCGCCCCGGCGGTGGGCGGCGTAGGCACCCAGACAGAGCCGATGAGAGGGGAGGCTGCAGTGCAGAGCTCGGGGTGTAGAGAGTGCCTGCACTGGTCTGGTGAGGGGAGGGTGCACAATGGGCAGGGCTGCACTCGGTGCTCCCTGGTGGAGGTCCTCCTGCAGCAGGTGGCTGAGCTGCGGGATGCTGTTAATGGGCTGCAAGATGTCAGGGAAGCTGAGAGGAAGCAGGAATGCTTGCTCCTGGCCCAAACTGTGCAGGGGCCTCGAGCTTCACCTCTAGCTCATGGAGGAAAGAAGGAGGCCGTTAACGTGGGAAGCTGGGAATTAGTGACAAAAAAAAAAAAACAAACAAAAAAAAACAACAAACAAAATAAAACAAAAAGAAAAAGAGGAAAAAGACACCCAAAAGCAAGGGGCTTCCCCCTAAATTCCCTGTCTCCACGCAGAACCGCTTTGCTGTCCTGCAGGGGGCTAATGAGCAAGCGCACTCGAGCCAGAAACAGCCGGCTGATGCACTGCTAAAGAAGATCTCTACTGGTGCTGCTAGGAAAAAGCGGCGGGTCGTAGTAGTAGGGGACTGTACACTGAAAGGGACAGAAGCACTCGTCTGCCGTACAGACCCCGTCTCAAGGGAGGTGTGTTGCCTACCGGGGGCACGGATCAGGGATGTGGCAGAGAGGCTGCCTGCTCTAGTAAGTGCCACGGACTATTACCCACTCCTGGTGATACATGTGGGTGCTAGGGACATAGATAGCAGTAGCCTGGGGAACATAAAGAAGGACTACAGAGCCCTGGGGGAGGTGGTTAGGGGCTCTGGAGCTCAGGTGGTCTTTTCATCAATTCTCCAGGGTACAGGGGAAGACCTAAAAAAAGCTAGGAGGATCAGCGAGGTTAATAACTGGTTAAAAGGGTGGTGTCATAGTCAGCGGTTTGGGTGTCTTGAACATGGGACCCAAGCTTGTAGGCCAGGTCTAGCGGGGGCTGGTGGAGATGCTCTGATAAAGAAGAGCAGTTTTGGTAGGAGGCTTGTCAGACTGGTCAAGGAGGCTTTAAACTAGATGTGTTGGGGGAGGGGGGCATCATTCCATTCCAACACACCCAGTCAGTTGCCAGCATCTATAATAAATGCTCGGAGCAATGTAGAGATATCCCAGCCGCTCCAGCCAATGAGCTGGCTTCAGTTGGAGCTCAGCTCAGATGCCTCTATACAAATGCCCGTAGCATGGGGAACAAACAAGAGGAATTAGAGATGTGTGCACATCTATGGGGGTATGATATAATAGGCATCACAGAAACGTGGTGGGATGGCTCCTGTGACTGGAGTGTTGGAATGGAAGGTTACAGGCTCTTTAGGAAGGACAGGCCTGGCAGGCGGGGAGGGGGAGTTCCCCTTTATGTTAGGGATAGGCTGGAGAGTATGGAACTCTGTCTGGGAACAGGTGAGCAGTCCACAGAGAGTTTGTGGGTCAGGGTTAAAGGGAATATAGCTGTGGGAGACATTACTGTGGGGATCTGTTACAGACCGCCTGATCAAGGAGAGCCTGCGGATGAAGCACTCCATAGACAGATAGGAAAAGCCTCACGCTCACAAGCCCTTGTTCTCATAGGTGACTTCAACCACCCTGACATCTGTTGGAAGGACGGTACGGCCCGGCACAACCAATCCAGGAGGTTCCTCGATTGTGTAGAAGACAACTTCCTTCTGCAGGTAATAGAGGAGCCGACAAGGAGAGGTGTCATGCTTGACCTCATGCTCACCAACAGGGAAGGGCTCATTGGAAATGTGACGCTCCAGGGCAGCCTTGGATGCAGCGATCACAAGATGCTCGAATTTGAGATCCTCAGGACAGTGAGAAGAGCGTGCAGCAAGCTCACTGCGCTGGACTTCAAAAGAGCAGACTTTGGCCCCTTCAGGAACCTGCTTAGTAAGGTTCCATGGGATATAGCTCTAGAGGGCAGGGGGGCCCAAGACTCTTGGTTAATATTCAAGGATCACCTGCTACAAGCTCAGGAGTGTTGCATCCCAACTAGAAGGAAGTGCAGCAGGAGGGCCAGGAGACCTCCTTGGATGGATAAGGAGCTCCTGAGGAAAATTCAATTGAAAAAAGAGACTTATAATAAGTGGAAGCAAGGACAGGTGGCATGGGAAGAGTACAGGGATGTTGTCCAGGAAGCTAGGGACAAGTTAGGAAAGCTAAGGCTCAGTTAGAATTAAACTTAGCTAGAGGTATTAAAGATAACAGGAAGGGATTTTACAGGTACATAGCAAATAAAAAACAGACTAGGGAGAATGTAGGCCCCCTCAGGAAGCTCTCAGGAGAACTGACTACACAGGATTTGGAGAAGGCTGAGGTTCTGAATGACTTCTTTGCCTCAGTCTTCACTGGCAAAGGCTCTGACTGCACCACCCAAGTCTTGGAAGGCAGAGGCAGGGACTGTGAGAATGAAGACCTTGGGCCCACTGCAGGAGAGGAACTGGTTCGAGACCATCTTAAAAATCGGAACATGCACAAGTCCATGGGTCCTGATGAGATCCATCCGCGGGTCCTGAAGGAGCTGGCAAATGAAGTTGCAAAGCCGCTGGCCATCATATTTGAGAAATCATGGCAGTCAGGGGAAGTTCCCGATGACTGGAAAAAGGGAAATATAACCCCCATTTTCAAGAAGGGGAAAATGGATGACCCAGGGAATTACAGACCAGTCAGTCTCACCTCTGTGCCTGGCAAAATCTTGGAGCAGATTCTCCTGGAAGGCATGCTAAGGCACATGAAAATCAACAAGGTGCTTGGTGACAGCCAGCATGGCTTCACTAAGGGGAAATCCTGCCTGACCAATTTGGTGGCCTTCTATGATGGGGCTACAGAACTGATGGACAGGGGTAGAGCAGTTGATGTCATCTACCTGGACTTGTATAAAGTGTTCAACACTGTCCCACACAACATCCTTGTCTCTAAACTGGAGCAACATCAATTTGATGGATGGACCACTCGGTGGATAAAGAACTGGCTGGATGGTCACACGCAAAGAGTTGTGGTCAATGGCTCAATGTCCGGCTGGAGACCAGTAACGAGTGGTGTCCCTCAGGGATCGGTGTTGGGACCGGTCTTGTTTAAAATCTTCGTCGCTAGCATGGACAGTGGGATTGAGTGCGCCCTCAGCAAATTTGCCGATGACACCAAGCTGTGTGGTTCAGTTGATATGCTGGAGGGAAGGAATGCCATCCAGAGGGACCTTGACACACTTGTGAGGTGGGCTGATGCCAACCTCATGAAGTTTAACCATGCCAAGTGCAAGGTCCTACACCTGGGTGGGAGCAATCCCAAGCACAGCTACAGGTTGGGCAGAGATGAGATTCAGAGCAGCCCTGCGGAGAAGGACTTGGGGGTGTTGGTTGATGAGAAAATGAACATGAGCCGGCTTCAGTGTGCACTGGCAGCCCAGAAAGCCAACCGTATCCTGGGCTGCATCAAAAGGAGCGTGACCAGCAGGTTGAAGGAGGTGATCCTGCCCCTCTACTCTGCTCTTGTGAGACCTCACCTGGAGTATTGTGTGCAGTTCTGGTGTCCTCAACATAAAAAGGACATGGAACTGTTGGAACAAGTCCAGAGAAGGGCCAAGAGGATGATCAGGGGACTGGAGCACCTCCCGTATGAAGACAGGCTGAGGAAGTTGGAGCTGTTCAGCCTGGAGAAGAGAAGGCTGCATGGAGACGTCCTAGCAGCCTTCCAGTATCTGAAGGGGGCCTATAGGGATGCTGGAGAGGGACTCTTCATTAGAGACTGTAGTGATGGGACAAGGGGTAACGGGTTAAATCTTAAACAGGGGAAGTTTAGGTTGGATATAAGAAAGAAATTCTTTCCTCTTAGGGTGGTGAGGCACTGGAATGGGTTGCCCAGGGAGGTTGTGAATGCTCCATCCCTGGCAGTGTTCAAGGCCAGGTTGGACGAGGCCTTGGGTGATATGATTTAGCGTAGGGTGTCCCTGCCCACGGCAGGGGGTTGGAACTAGATGATCTTAAGGTCCTTTCCAACCCTAACGATTCTATGATTCTATGATTCTATTTTGATGCATATATATCATTGCATATCTATATATCATATTACTATATAACATTACTCCATACCACAACTTCAGTGAAATAGTATGTTTTTAAAATAGAGGGTATAAAACAAAAGGCATGCAATCCCTTCATTCGTGTCTCTAAAACAGAAAAACAGAGATCAACTTAACGCATATGCTGTTCAGTTTTCATGCTAAGTATACAGCAGTAATTCTTTGTTCAAAATATTCACTAGGTTTTAGATAAAATGCAGCCATCCACTTTCTACACAGCACAGAACAAACAAATGGTTAAATCAAATACTATGAAATTTATGTATTTTTAATGTGTTATTTCACCCCTGCCAGGAAGGATCACTGAAAAATCACTGGAGAAATTAAACGTGGCAGCAGGTGGAGGAAGCCACAACAGTCTTCACAAGCTGTGGCTTGCTAGGAAGATTTTAGCACCGTGCTCCATTTATACACTTTCCTGAGAAAAAGAAACATCACTGGCCCTCAAGCTGTCTGCTAAATATTTTAAATAGAAGGCCCAGATAATTTTTGCTGACTGCAAAAAAACAACCAACTAAATGTTTTCATTCTTGATAATGATGGAAGATACCGCTTTTGAAACACCATCACACACAGCTCCTTAGCACACAGGGCAGATTAATGCAAAACATCCCTGCACATAGCTAACTAACTTGCATTCACCCTGCCTACTGTTTTCCCAGCAGAAAAAAACTTCACTAAAATCTGAAAACATACCTAGATGGCTGGTACCATGTGTCTGTGCAAATGCATCCTGAATGGTCTTGCATTCATCTTTTCATATGTCATTTATTCTGTGAAATATTTAGTAAGAACATCCCCGTAAGCTTCCTTTCATTTTAAACCATTCACTCTTTGATTTACACATGATAGCTATGGGATTTTTTTTTACCTCTGCTTTGGTACACCGAACTCCTAGAGCACACATGCGCACTCAGTATTTCCCATCTATTCTGGAGATTTTTTAATAAAACTTTAGTTTTAACTTCATGAAGCCAAAGACAAAATAGTTTGAGTAGAAACCCTATAAACCCTTCAAAGTTTTCTCAAGGTTCTCTCACACTAAATTAGTTTTCTTCTCCCCAGTAATTTAAGCTGTCAATTTAGTATCATTTCAAACAACTAGGTCAGGGATAGCTCCAGTCTGAACCTCAAATATCAGATATTCTTTATTCTAAAGAATAGAAACAATAGGCAGGGCTCTTCTGTCATAAATTAATTTTCTCTTAAAAAAAAAAAAAAATCCAATTTGAATCTTGTTCTGGCCAGTAATGCATGACAATCACTTACACATTCCACATGAGGTGGAACTTCAGGGATTTGACTAATTTTGAACATACACCCCTTTCATTAAAGCCAGTGAAAAGCAAACAAACTTAACTTAAACAGTTTCCAACCACAAGGAGAAACAAGCAGTGCAGTTATTCACAAGATTTCTCCTCCTTTTCCTAAATTAGGTTCTATAAGATAAGTAGATTTATTAAAATGACAATCCCAGAGGAAAGAAACTGGTCAGCAGCCTACATTATAGCTCAAAGACTAAAGTGCTTCTTTTTAAAAAAGAAAGAAATCTGTTTATCTCAAACTCAGTTATATAAAATCTATTAACATTTTAAAAGCAAGAGGTTCTTTAAGAAGTTGCATGTTAGATGAACTTAGAAAACCTAACTTTCCAGGTGTATATACCAGATCAGCTATTTTAATTTATTTTTAATTTTTTTTTCAAATCATTTTTTTAATTTTTGTTTGCTATTTATACTGTGAAATTCTGGTTTAATCCATTACTATCTTTGGCTCCCCCTCCAAAGAGCAATATTAGCAACAAAAAGAGCTGCTACAAAATTAGTTAGGATGGTCTATTAAATTACATCAGACCAAGAATCATATTCAAAAATCACATCATGTTAAATGTATTTTACTCTGACTTTATTCAGCAGGGAAAGAGGCATGTCTTGCATGGAATACATGATGGAAAACAGATGCAAGTAAAATCATAAATTTCAAATTGTCCGTTTAAATTTCATCAGCATCTCTCTACTGTGCTGTCAGAGGACAGTGGCCTTGCCACCTAAGAAAAAGTTAAAAGGAAGCAAATTACTCTCTGTGATACTTCATGCAATACTTTATAAGGTTGAAGCATGGAAGAGAATAGCAGAGGGTTAGATACCCTCAGGAGAGTAGTCTCAGCCCTACAAATTACCATCAGTATCATCATTTTACTTGGACTCTGCTACAGCAAATATCTTGCACTCCGTATCAGCCCCCTAGTGAGTTTTACACCACCAGAACAGATTGTAAATATCAAATTATTACTTGTTGCACCAACTGGCATTATATTTGATTAGTTCCAGTTTTAATTGCTTTTTCTCACATAGTTTCTCTTTCGGGGCACATCCCACTTGTTATAGGATTATGCCAAAAGTAGCTCCTGTACATCAAGGCTTTCCCTAGACATATTCTTTCATCTACAAGCTCTGTCTATGATGTCAAAGTCTGAAGACTTTGATTACCAGACTTTTCAGTGGCAGCAGCTCCATTTCATCCACCGCATATCTCAGCAGCAACCACAACACACGACAGGTTGACTCTAAAGCAGATCCTGTGTTGCAAGTACATAACACAGTTTGCTTGGGGACAGGCAAGCCCAGCACTTTCAGGACACACTGCGCACCATGTAGTGCACAGGCCACTTCTGCCACACTTAAACAGCATCCATGCATAAATACATCTGGTTTTGTACTCCCTGTGCGAAAGGGACAAACTACTTCTACTTTTGCTACAAGTTGCTCACTTAGTGCACATAGGTGTAAAATGTGCAAATTGAAAAAAAACCCACTATTATATTGTTTGTCCTTACCCTCCCTTCCAACATAGAATCATAGAATAGTTAGGGTTGGAAAGGACCTTAAGATCATCTAGTTCCAACCCCCTGCCATGGGCAAGGACACATGTCATAATAATTATCAAGAGCCTTTCACATTGCCTGTAACTTTAGGAGAATGAAAGAAAGAAAAAAAAAAAAAAAAAGAAAAAAAGTCTGCATAATACCTTAACAACTGCATCAAAAAAACCAAAACAGCCTAATATAAAATTGGCTATATTCAGTAGAAAATCCATATTTCAGCTTCCAGCTCAAGGTAATGATACACTTACGATACTTAAGTTTGAGAATTAGATATCTTCTCCTTTCACTTTCACTGACTGAAGCATTTTCTCCACAACTTTACAACCTTTACAACCCTTATTAGGTGAAAGAAGGGATATTTAGCTTGCTTTTTGATGGAAGCTATGATAATTCCCACTTACAACGTGTCAGTTCCAAGGCTGCATAAGTGACAGCATTTTAAAATAGTCACGGGACATGACCCAAGGTTCAAGACTCATCCACTGCATTAATAATATTTTAAGCTGAAAGTCTTGCAGGGTTAAAAACTAAATAATCTCTGCTCCCCGGTATGAGTATTTGTTGCATTCTATAACTGTTAGACAAATCTGTTGTGTTGGTTCCCATACTCACATCAGGAGACAGACACATATTTCTCTTTAGTGAAAGACTCCAACTCCACACAGAAAGTGTTAGGAGTGTAATATTGCTTAGAATAAGAATAACCTGTTGTGAGGCATCTATTGTGTGTGTGAAGGAAACAATTCAAGAAAGTCAACTGCAATTCCTACTGCTGAAGGCAAGTTTCTGTTATGTTGAATTCCTTTAAGATAAACCTTTCTAAACATATGTACACATGCCTGCTACCTATTTCAGAAAATCACTATTATTTTAAACTAGAAGGTTGATCATTTTGAATACAAACCAATCCGAACCAATTAATTGGGAATAAAATGGGGCTTTCTATTCACCTGGAGGAAATGTGCCTGACCTTATACAAAATGCTCACAGGCTGGATGATTTCTGACATCCATGGCACACACCCTGGAATGCACTCTACAACACACTGTAAAACTCATCCTTGGATACCATGTGTCTGAATGATCATGAATATAAATTCAGATTTCTGACAAGTAGTATATGAAGTTTCCAGGAGAGTTGTCCTGCAAAGAGTGTTTGCACAGAAGATCATTTTAGATTAGTATAATTTGGAAAAAGTCAAAAAAAAACTATGGAAAATGTCTTCATTTTCCCCAAGGACTCTATACTATAGAATCATAGAACAGTTAGGGTTGGAAAAGACCTTAAGATCATCAAGTTCCACGCCCCCTGCCATGAACAGGGACACCTCACACTAAACTATGTCACCTAAGGCTCTGCCCAATCCGTCCCTGGACACTGCCAGGGATGGAGCATTCACAGCTTCCCTGGGCAACCTATTCCAGTGCCTCACCACCCTCACAGTAAAGAACTTCCCCTGTTTAAGTTTGAGCGCATTACCTCTTGTCCTATCACTACAGTCCCTAATGAAGAGTCCCTCTCCAGCATCCCTATAGGCCCCCTTCAGATACTGGAAGGCTGCTATGAGGTCTCCACGCAGCCTTCTTTTCTCCAGGCTGAACAGCCCCAACTTTCTCAGCCTTTCTTCATACAGGAGGTGCTCCAGTTCCCTGATCATCCTCTTGGCCCTTCTCTGGACTTGTTCCAACAGTTTCATGTCCTTTTTATGTTGAGGACACCAGAAGTGCACCCAATACTCCAGGTGAGGTCTCACAAGAGCAGAGGGGCAGGATCATCTCCTTACTTTTGTCTATTTCAGCTATGTCTTGCTGTTTGAGGCAAAAGGAGGCAGTAAAGTAACTGTTAAAAGGCTGAGCTAGAGAAGTTATACAACAAACAAATCATAGCTACTCAACTTCGAGAAAACACTGACTCACTGTTCTGCAGCCAAGGAGGGCTTTTTCACCTCCAGAAAACAGCAGCCAGACTGTACATTGCTGGTACACACAGGCAGGTTATATCCATGCCTGTGTACAAGTATACACATGACCTGAAGAAGGTGCATCCACCTTCTTCAAAGGCATCAGCCATGCAACTAGCCTGGACTTACATTAGAAGCAATTGTTTATTGAGTCCCAGGTGCTTGTAGGAACCTTTTGAAAAGCTATGCACTGAGTACTATGACATTAAATACATGTATTTAATCTCTCAGTTTATACAATTCACCTGTCTATCATTCTCTACTCATGGAAGGCTGTAAGGTTTTCTAGATGCACAACAAGAAGAAAGAAAAAAATAATCATCACACAGAATGCTTCTCCAATCCAATTTAAATTTTATAACCACAGAATGTTCAATCCCATAGAAATAATGAGTTTGTTAACTAGAATCCTATGCTGAATGGGAGCAAAATCTACAGATATTCATCAACCAACAAAGTTACCTGAAACATGACACTTACCAGGCTAGCTGTTCAAACTGATACCTAAAGGACATCACATTTTGGTATGTTTCATTTCTTATTAAAGCAACATAAGAACATATAAAACAATAGATCTAAACAATTCTAAAATATTACAGAATACTGGGCATTACTGAAAATTGGAAGTTGTTCATAAATTGCAAGTGAAAAGACTGCAAAACAGTTCAACTTCAACATTTTGAGGATCACTTGAAGTCATTCCATTTATTTATTTTTGCATTTGGAATCACTCATGTAACTGAGATAAGGTAAATTGCACTGGTGGAATGGGAAACACTATCCATTAACTGAGAATGTCATTCTCCACGTGTGACCCAAAAAACATCTGGATGATTAACATGAAAGATCCTCAGCACACTGTAGTACAGTGCATAGTACTACAATGGTAACTCAGACTCCATGAATCTAACTGGAATTGAATGCCCACCAGGGCAAAAAAAAACATAAAATCAAAATAAAAAACTGTCTTGATGACTTCTGCTTTAAAGTGTCCTTTTCTTTTCACAGGTGAAATTCAGAAGAAGTATAAACAACTTTCACCTGCTAATTGAAAGAGTTACAAGAACACAGTACATGCAAACTACTCGAATAAAGTTTGCTCTGTCTCCCCTATGCAGGATTCTGTCCTGCAATGCTAATGCTAATTTAATTAAGCATTTACTTCTAATCACACCAGAATCCACTTGCCCATTTTAGTTCCCAAGAGAAAGGGCTATAGCATCAGAGGAAATAATCTCCAACTTCTGCAGCGATATCTCTTAAGACATGTTGCTTGTCACTAGTTATCACCAACAAGAAACTTTTCGGAGCTGAAAACTTTTAATTTCTGCCAGTCTTCCCTGAAATTCTTCCCTTCAGCAGGCACACTAAGATCATTCAGAGATACATTTATCACACCTAATGATCTTCTTCCTGGCATTCAAACTTCCTTTCAACCTGAATTGGTTTTCTTTGAAGAATACAGATGTGTCTAAAAAACAGTGTATCTGTTCTCCACAAGAGATAAATTAATGTGAAATCAAATACTATTGTTAAGCTGTCACATTTACTAGCATCCTCATTTCATACTTTCAGGATCTGGCTTGTATAATAATCTGAATATAATGCAGTGTCTCACATCCCATTCTTGCAGAATACTAATGCGCTCCATTCTGAGCGGCATAGGGCATATGTAGGTGCATGCTTTGTGGTTCTTGCAATTTCCAAAGGCTATCAGTGAAAAGAGGAAAAGAGATGTTACCCTGGGAAATGTCTTTGGACGTATCCTCTAAATTTCTATTGGCACACCTGGGGAGCAACCCATTTTATTGCTTTTAAAGGACCTTGTTCATCGCAGTCAGAAGTCTCCAAGTGAAGGGGTACAAACAGAGATTAATTGCCTCATCCGCTCAGGGGGTAATTCCCTTTTTTAGGGTAGTACCATAAAGCTTAGAAAATTTATTGATGGAATCTGTGTTTTTCCACAGAAACAATAGCAGTTTATCTGCAATCAACTGAATCGGCTGAATAGGGCAGGCATTTTACTAGTTGAAGGAGTTACATGCTGAAGCAATCTTTCTACATCAAGAATGAAATTTCCCTATTAATCTAAATATGACTGTGTAGCCAAAGTCTTTCATCAGTGAGCAGATGGACTTGGAAGATGCTTAAGGGCTATTATGAGAGGGTTGGTTTCCTTTCACTCCAGACAGGGTTTGGGGTTTTGGTTTTGTTGCTGCTGTTGGTTGGTTGGGTGTTTTTTGGTTTTAGAGAGGTGAAGGAAGGAAGGAGGGAATTTAGGAAGGTATCTTGACTTATATATACATCCATAGCTATAATTTTATTAACTTTAAAAAAGAAACAGAAGATGGTACCTGTAGGACAGTCAAATCTGATAATACAATCAATGAATACCAGGTTAGAAGGGACCTCAAGGATCATCTGGTCTAACCTTTCTAGGCAAAATCATGACCTAGACTAGATGGCCCAACACCAAGTCCAGCTGTGTCTTAAATGTGTCCAATACTGGGGAGTCCACCACTTGCCTGAGGAGATTATTCCAATGGCTAATTATTCTCATTATGAAAAATTTCCCTCTTGTCCAATTGGAATCTCCCCAGGAGTAACTTGCACCCATTACCTTTCATCTTTTTCCATGTGACTTCTTGTGAAAAAAAGAGCCTCCATCTTCTTTATAGCCACCCTTTAAATACAGGAACATGGTGATAAGCTCTCCCATGAGCCTTCATTTCTCTAGACAGAACAAACCCAGTTTTCTCAGCCTTTTCTCACACAGCAGGCTACCCAGTTCTCTGATCATCTTCGTGGCACTTCTGCAGATATACTCTCCAGCCTGTCCACATCATTTTGTAAAGCAGGGACCAAAACTGAGCACAGTATTTCAGGTATGGCCTGACAAGCAGTGAGTAGAGTAGAACAATGACTTCTTTGTCTCTGTTGGTGGTGCCCTTGTTGCCCAGCATCCTATTGGTCATCTTTGTGACAGCAGCACTTTGTTACTCATCTTGAGCTTGCTGTCCACAAGACCCTTGGGTCCTTTTCCACAGAGCTGCTCCTCAGCCAGGTATATTCCAGCCTATAGTGCATTCTTGAGTTGTTTTTTCCCAACTGTAAGGTCTTAAATTTGTATTGGTTGAACATAATGTTCTTGTTAGCGCATTCTTTCAGCTTATCTGGTTCTTCTGTCAGGGTGGCTCTCCCTTGTGAAGTGCCCAATTCCCCACTCAGTTTGTTATTATCTTGGTCAGGATACAGTACAGTTGATCCCATCTTCCAGATCACTCATGAAAATATTAAAAAGCACTGGGCCCAGTATCAATCCTTTATTTTTTTTTGGAGCAGAATATTTAAAGATCTGAGAATTGGTGCAAATCTCAACAGCCTCATAACCAAAATAACGCACCCCTCTCTCATTCCATGGTTCTCATCAGATACCAAAGCTCAGCAGCTTTGTGTGCAACCATCATCATAACAAAATCAGAACCAGATGTCATTGTACCAGCTCAAAACTGAATTATAAAGGAAAACAATAAGCCTAAGTATTTCTCTGTAACACTGTTCTCCAGCAAATATATTTTCATTATGTTAACTGATTTATTTGTGCAATAACAAATTACTGTAACTTCTCATTATAGAAATAAGAGTTAAGCACTGTTCCCAATAACTAGAAAACAATTGATCAGGAAAAGGTAAAAAAAATTATAAAATATATTTGGTATTAAATCAACTAATTGTCTTCATTTATGGTTCTATCAAACTACTGACCAGTGAATCCTGTGTAGGTTTTCCTGATTATCTGTACTGCAAACCGTGATTTCTGAAGGGATTACTGCCTGTAAGTCAAATGTATTCACGATTCAGGCTGCTTCTTTAGCAAAAGACCAGTATCATAGCATAATAATCACCACTTAAATTGCTTAAAGATGGCCCAGTTGTGCTAGACAAGCTCCATAGCAAATATTCTGACTGTCAGGTAAAAATCCTGGCAGGCAATATTAGGATTTTAAAGAAATCAAACAAGGCATATTCCTCCTAAAGAAACAGGAACTGTTTAAGATCCCCCCTACAGATCAGTTGTTCAAAATTATTGCATAAAGCACAATGGTTTTGCAACCTGATTCTAGAGATCAGCACTTACTTTAGTAATGGGCTGTAAGTATTCAGGCTTCATAATCTGGTTTGCAACATAATTGCATAACATTTTTCATAAGCAGGTTGACTTCTGCTTTCTAAGCTACCACTGTTCAACTGATGGAGCATGCCAACAAAATCAGCATACATCAGGAGGTCTTACACTTCAACTAAATTCCCCTTGCTAGATTCTCCTTCATTCAGCATTGAACATGTTATAATGATAAACCAGTGAATAGTTAATAGACTTACATAAAGGACAGCAGCAAGGGAAAGCCTTGGACTTTCACCCTTTACTAAACTCATTACAACTCTCTGAAGTCGATTAAAATAGCACAGAAAGCACCTTTGATCCTCTTTCAGTTGCAGGAATGACCTTTGAATTTTATTGTGTTTACAATAATCTTCTATGCAGATGGGTGAGAACTTCAGCTGAATTAGTTTGACCTGTTGCAAATAAGAAAAATTATTTGCATTTATTGTTTTTTTCCTTGAAACTAAGGGCAAAATGAAACCATAGAGTAGCATTCCTAGAAAATGCTTAAACACTTTCTCTTACTCTGCAACAGGAATGCACAAAATAGACCAGAGAAGGAGAAAGTGGGAGCTTAAATCTATCCTATACATAATAGTAAACAAGATACAAATTAGCAACTTCAGAGCTGAAGCCTTCCTAAAGTTTCCAAGTCCTGGAAAGGAAAGAAATGCTTTCTTGCATGGACTCTGCTATGTAGATAGCCAAGATAAGAGGAATAAAAATCAAGCCAATGAAAATCCCACTGTAATTTCCTTGCAATCACATCAACCAACAGAAACATCAGTTGCAAGGAAAAACAGAAGTAATACACTTCCTTAGTTGTCTTTTTCTTATGCAAAATTTCAAATTAAAGACCTGTGTTATCTGCTATTAATACAGCATAAAGCCTTTTCTTGATAACATAACAGGAATGGTGCACAGCTGCAGCCATACAGAGCAAATAAGTACACTCAAAACCTCTAGGACAGCAATTCTGGAGGTGGAATGGGCTGGACCCTAACCACTTCTCATGCTTTTAGTCCCTTGACACAGTTCCACTACCCCAGTGCAAACTACAGTGTGAAAATAATCTGTGCTTGTTTCTTTAAAATACCATTTACTACATCCATACGTTCACATATACACTACAATCCAAAGACATGGGAGAAGCTAAAGGAACTTATTTGAAGCAGGAATTCTCTTTTCCCTGTCCTGCTCCTACATCCTTCCCTGAAGGACCTTCTTTTGTGTGAGATCTTACATTAAGTTTAGAATGGGCTTTGGTCTCTTAAACCACAGTACACATATTCCAGCCCCTGTTGTATCCCTTGCATCTCTTTGCCAGCATCACATACCCCTTGGGCAAAAGCCCCTGTCTGGATGCAGACAATAGCTGCTCCTCTTCCTACAAAGCTGTCACCATCATCACAATGTACAATCTTAATGAGGCCAAGGTCTTCCCTGTAAGGTGAAAGGCTTTACAAGTTTAATAAAAGAAACAAATTATGCAGCCTTATCTAATGCTTATAGATGCAAATGAGTAAGAACTTTATTGACACTCAAACTGCCCTCTATAAATTATCCAGAATTCTTTAGCACTAAACACTTTGGGGACAGCCATACAGGAGCTGAGATTTTTCACAGCCATTATTTCAAACCCTGCATTTACAGCCCCAGGAGTCCATAAATATTTGGAAGAGAATTTACTTCTCTATAAAAAGGTCTGCAAGTTCCTACCTCAGCCACCCACTTACACATAACTACGATTTTATGCACCTAGCTGTGACCACCTTTCCTAAGAGATTAATTTACTTACTATTAAAAAGAATTATAAAAATCTGTAAACTTCAAGACATTTTGTATAAGAATACAAAATATATATGTGTGGAATAGCTGATTATAGAAATACCTCATGCAATTTAAAAAAAACTCAAGAGGAACTAGTGTACCATTATTATCAAAACATGAAGCTAAAAATACACCTGTCTCTGGAGCAGAGAGAATCACAGAATAGAATCACAGAACTGTTTAGATTGGAAAAGACCTTTAAGATTAAAAGTCCAACAATTAGCTTAAGACTGCTAAGTCCACCACTAAGCCATGACTTTTAGTGCCACATCTATACATCTTTTAAATTATTCAGGGATGGTGAATCAATCACTTCCCCGGGCAGCCTGTGCAATAACTGAAAATCCCTTCTGTGAAAGAAATTTTTCCTAGCATTCGAATTAAACCTCCCTTGGTGCAACTTGAGACTATTTCCTGTTGTTCAGTCACTTGTAACTTGGGAGAAGAGACTGACACCCACTTCTCCACAAACTACATTCTGGTAGCTGTAAAATGTGGTAAGGTCTCCCCTTAGCCTCCTTTCCTCTAAGCTAAACAACCCCAGGTCCCTCAGCAGCTCCTCATAAGACTTGTGCTCCAGACCCTTCACTAACTTCAGTGCTCTTCTTTGGACAAGCTCCAGCACTGCTGTGTAGTGAGGAGTCCAAAACTGAACACAGACTTCTTGCAAGTTCATTGCTTCCTACCTGAAAAATCAATAATGGATAATAGTCTGAGGGCCATACCCAAGAAGGAAACTTTCTCTTCACGTCTTTGACCCAGGTCCCAGGGATGCAGCAGATTTCCTGAAGAAGTGTGTCTGGTCTGCATATTGGGCCTTTGGTTCTGCACTATAAACTAAGGGGAAAGAAAGAGCATATCTTGGTACTACGTTGCAACTATAACTTAAGTGATTGGTGGAAGAACTAAATACAGTCCTGTCTTACAATGTACTCATACTTTTCTCAGCAGCAGGTGTTTTAACTGTGTTCTGAAAAGTCTGAACTGCAAGTTCGACCTGCAGGTTACTCTTCTCTGTTATTTACAGAATTCACAAACATTCTCAAAGTGAGAACAGAGAAACTGAGCACACAGGTCCTTGCATGTCCACCAATATCAACAGATGCAAGAAAAACTTCCACAAGTTTGGATGTTTCATTCTCTGCAGAAAGTTTTGTTGGCTCAGGTGAAGTTTAATTAACAGGTATCATTGCAAGTCTCGGGCTACAAAAGATAACAGTTTTGAATGCAACATCACTTTCACTGCAGTATCACTGTAAAAAACAACAGAAAAACAAACCTTGTACACAGAGGGAGGTAAAACAAGCCCTGGTAGAATTACACTTCTTGCACGGGATTGAAAACTTTCTTATATATCCTTATTTTCTCATAATTATTGACTATGAAGGGTGCTGCACTTTCACAGAACAATTTCCTAACTTTAAGATTCTTTCTCTTTAAAACATAGGGTTGCTAGCACTAACAGATGCCACATGGGTAAATTAGATTGTTACCATGTACCTCTTGATTCTGTCAAAGAACCATGAGATGCTAATGAGTTAGACAGCATTAGGGCAGGGGCCAAAAGATGATCATGTACATACAAGAAAAATAATCAGAACATGTGAAACTGTCTGCTCACTGCTGTGGAAAAGGAGCTTGTACTGCGATTCTTTCTCCCAGTGAAGCAGAAGGGATGGTGGAAACCAAGAGCAGGGTATTGAAAGTTACTTATCAAAGCAGAGAAAAGCAGACATTTTTTTGTGAAGAGGAAAGGAACAAGATGAACAAAGATGTATTTAAAACACAAAAGAATCTGGTCTTTCATCACGTTCTTGTATTGGGCCTGACTTTGATGGAATTAACCTTCTTCATAGATGTTGTGTTTTAGACTTGTGACTAAAATAGCGTTGATGACACAGCAATGTTTTGACTAGTGCTGAGCAGTGTTTGCACAGCATCAAGGCTTTTTCTTTTTCCCACTCTTCCACCCCTTCCTATCCTCTAGCCAGCAAGCAATTGAACTGAACTGGCCAAAGGAATATTCCATACCACATAATATTGCTTAGCAATAAGAAAAGAACCCTCAAGACTTTTGTCTTACAAGATAACTGTTTCTTGTAGACTGGCTGGGCATCAGTGTGCTTATGGGAGCTGATGAATGATTGCATCATTTCTTTTTTTCTCTCTCCTCTTTCCTTCTCTTATTAAACTGTCTTTGTCTTGACTACTATTTTTCTCGCCTTTTTTGTCTTCCAATCCTGTCTTCTGTACTGCTGGCAGTGGGAAATGAGTGAGTGGCTGAGTGGGTGCTTGCTTAGCTGCTGGCCACAGGCAACTCACCACAACTCATTTCTAAGGGAATTACAACTGTAGTATAGCATGGATGGGAGGAAAACATGGAAGATGAAAGAAGAAAAACACAAGAGAATTTTTGCAAAGGCCCATGGGTGTTTAGCAGTAAGTAGTATCATCAAACGAGAGATCACTGTTAGTGGCATTATCTTCATTTCAACTGAGCTTGACATTCTCTAAACATTCTGCTCAAACACCTTAGTTTTATTCCTGATTTAACTTATGCATTAGATGATAAGTTTAAGTTCTCCTCCTTCTTTACCTCCTGAACATGAGAGAAGAGGCAGCATATGAAAGTGAAGTGAACATCTTATTATATTTCCCCACACTGAAAAAATTATCTGCAACAACATTCATGTTCCACTACTTTTTTCTACTCTCCAGCAATTAATGCCATGACATCAAAGGTTTGCAGTTGAAGGAATTCCGATACTTGATTCCAATTTGCATGTGCAAGAAACTCACAAAACCAATTGTGAATGTATTGTACAGGCACATGTTAGGTATTTAAAAAACAAACAAACAAACACATAAACACTAAAAAGGAAACATTCATTTTGTGGTTAAAATGTGCTCCAAAGACAAATATAAAATTAGAGAACAGAAATGCTGCAGAAGTCATAATTTCAAAAATTTGTGAGCTTTCCTGTGCCCATAACGTTTGTATTTGAAACAGTCAACTATCAGACACATATCAAACACCTGTAGCTCTCATGAGGCCCATATATTTTATTAGTTTTTACTGACCACAGTGTATCATACGAAGATAAAACAAAGTACAGCATACTCCAAGTTTAAAGCAAGACTGAGGAGGCTAGTAAAACCCCTCAGTAACGTGAAAATGAAGTCCATATTTCTTGCAAGAGTTTTGGAAAATGCATGCTGGAAAACTATGTTTTCTGTATAATGGCTTCCTTTTATTCTGAATAAATGAATCATTATACGGGGAAAGAGATTATCTTTTTTAGTATGCCAAAACTGTGCTGACTGAATCAGCAGTAAAAAAAAATTGCATTATGTTTGCAGAAAAAGTGACTGATGTCTGAAGTCTAATTAAACATACAAATTAGCTAGATTCTCTGAAGACACACGGACAGCTGCAACATTTTTGCATTTCATAATGATAACAAGCTAATATGATAAAGAAAGCTATATTTACACCACTATTTGTAAAATAAAGCCACTTGTTGCAAATACTTCCAGTGCACTAAGACACTTACAACAAAAAATGTCTAATGATAGCAGTTTTCAGAGATAGATAAATATGAAAACCTTTATTATTTTATGCTGAATAGAGATATCTATAAATACATCCTGATTAAGAGTTATAAAAATAAATCATTAGCTTTGTTAAAGCTCATAGGAGGCTCTACAAACTAGCTCCACTTGCCTTCTGTTTCAAAGCACATAACTACATATGCTTTGATTGCAACTACAGGACAGAGCGTGAGACTTGCATAAAGCATGGTCAGTAATGTGTTGATACTCAAACCAGGCTTACTCAATAGTTTTCTTTTCAAGGCCTTATTTTAACCCACTTACAGCTTAGACAAATGTAGCTATTTGAACATTTCAGTTAAACTTCTAAAGATAAGATTTTTAAACTGAATAAAAAAAAAAAACACAAACAAACAACCCGAAAAACAAAAAGCAAAACACCCAGTCCAAGTATTGCCAACAGGGATTTAACATGACAAGGGTTTGAATTCATGGTAGAAAACTCCAAGTATCCTTTAGCTTCTGAAAAACATTTCTTCATTGTTGGCAAGCTCTCAGATTTCAATCTTACAAGAATTTAGCTGATACTTACAACTGCATTGTTCAAAAATTCTGTGTGTTATACTGGGTATCTTTGAGAGCTTGCAGCATCCCATGACAACTGTATCTGAACCACTGTACATAGGGTTTTAAGCTTCAGCTCCCTCTGTCCTCCATCCTGTATCTCAGATACAAAACAGGGAAGCAGAGGTAGCCTGCCCTGGACAATCAGTGCTGGCTCCTGCAGGAGCCTAGTCAGTGCAGAAGCAGCAGCTCAGTGGCATGGTTCAAAGTCAAACGAAGAAAAGAAATGTATACAAGGTTCTAACAGGCACTTAGGGATCTGTATTGAAAGGGGTTTGAGGGGAAGTTAGGACAGATGAGAGAAAGGAGGAAAGAGCAGAGAGAAAATAAAATCAAGTAGTACTTTCTTCACAGCTACCTAATCATTTAGTTTATGGCTAACTCTGGCTCCAGATGTGACACAGCCCTAGAAATAAGCCAGCGCCAGTGCTCTCACTTCCCAGCTCTGTGCACGTCCTTCTCTGCAGGAGCAAGCACAGCTCTGTCAGCTCCAGAACAGAAGGGACCATTGCTGTACTGCTGCTCTCTTACCACTTACCTGTCACCTACCTGGCTGCTCAGCTGCATCAGTCACATACCTTTACTGTAGACAAGGCTGACAGAAGTGTAGTGAGCCATACAGATAATGTAATGGCAGATAAACCTAATGCTAAGCCTCAGAAATGATCCAAAAATGGACGACTTACAGTCACAGCTGCGCAGTATTACAAAAGAAGAGATAGAGACAAGAAATGCAAAAAAGACTGCTAAACCTTAATTGACAGATTGGTACCACTAAGGTATAGAAGGCTCTAGTTTTTTCTTCCTCTAAAGGCATGTGTCCCATATTAGCTGTATTGCACTCCCTTCCCAGTTCACTGCAAACCCAGTCAGATGAATAAAGATATAATTGCTCACATAGTTCTTCATGTTTGCAAAGAGATTAAAAAAAAAAAAAAAAAATCTCACAGCCTTTGTAAATTGATTTGAAACATTCAGGGTTACATCATCCTGGCATCCTCACATTTTTTCTGCAGAAGAAAGGGGAGGATAAAAAAAAGGACGGATTCTGTAGGATATATAGAACATATTAGTCTACAGCAGACTCAGATTTACAGAGATTTATACAGAGAGATGGCTCTTATTTTAATAAGGTGCTGTATTTTTAGGAAGTATTAATGAAATGTTTTGATCAGCTTAACACCCCTCTCTCTGCCAGGCAGAATGTCAGTTCATCATAAAAGCAGCTGCCAAAACATGTCTTTACAGAAGAATATTTCCCAACATCTCCTTCTGTAATGGTTACCTCCATATTGGTTAAACAACAGAAGAGAGTTTGGGTAATGAAGAGATCTGAGAAGGAGCTTTCTACATTCAAGCAGGCACATCAGACACCTAAAGGCAGTCTTCATGCTTCCACTGTTCTTCAAGTTAATCAGTTGTCTTGAGCAACCTCTCCCCCTCCTCCTTCCCAAAATCGTATCAAACATAACACATCCCAGTCCTCCCAGTTTTATCTATCTCCAGTATGAAAAGCATCTGTTGACACTGGGAATAAAGATTTTTACCCCTTCTACCTAGGAAGGGTAAAATTTAAGATAATAAATCACACTGATCAATAACCAAACCCTGGAAAGGGAGAACAGTATGAAGACACCCAAACTATTAGCGCTTGTTTTGATTACATTTCTGTGGACAGGTCTTTGCAATTAGTGATGCTAGGTCCTGGGGAACTGTAGTAGTCTGCCTGTATGAAAATATTACAGAACCCAGTGCAGTTTTCTGCTGTTGAAATAATTAATCTCTTCCTGCTGTGGAAAAGATTGGTTTCTGAGATGCCAGGAATCAGTTTCTAATTTACATATGTACATGTACTCACAGTCTTTATCCCAAATACTGTAAATCAGCTTAGTACCAGAACTTAGGGATCAAAATTAAAACCTGAAACCATGTAGCTTCATCTCCCAAGAGACTAGCAAGTTGTCAAGCAACGCCCTTCTGGATCAGTTTGGGATTTACACACCCAAAATCTGCTTAAGCTAATTTAAAATTCTCCACATTATCATTTTCAGGCCAGCTGAGCAGGGTTTTTAGATTGGTCCTCACCACTGCTTTACTGAAGTTTAAAAACCAAAATAAATAAGCAAAGCCCAAAAACCCAAACAATAACAAACCAAAACTCAACCACAAAATACCAACCCCCTCAACCTAACCACAAAAACCCAAACCAAAACTAGCTACACAAAAAGCAATCAATCAACCTCTGCTCCCTCCAATATAATCTTGATACAACCTCAAAACTGTGTCTTGCTAATAAACAGGTAGACCAGTGAATAAGAAAGCAGAAAGATGGGCTTGGGTTCACACTCCTTCCTTTTACAAATGAGAACATTGCTGTGAAATCTATGAAAGCTACAATTTCACAGCAAAGTTAGCATTCCTTCTGGGCATTTTATGGGTAGAAACTTGGTTTAAGCCATCACTTAATATTTGCTCCCAGGGGTTTACAAGTACTTTACCATACACCTTTAAAGATACTGGGGAGGAAAGGCACCCTTCCATATGACCCTCCAAGCACAACGCCACATCACCCAGAATTAGGCACACAAGGTAGAGATGAGGTATGACTGCCAAAACAACTCAGCCATTTTTAAACATATGCAAGTCAATTAGTAATCCTGGTTTCAAAGTCACAGACCCAGCACTAGAGTCCTGTGTCCACATGTGCAGTCTCCCTTAACTCAGCCCCCTTCCTCCTACATAGGATCATAGAATACTTAGGGTTGGAAAGAACCTTAATATCACCTAGTTCCAACCCCCCTGCCATGTGTAGGGATGCTTACACCTTTTATCCATTGCACCCATGCAATAGTGCGGACACCTGACATCCCCCGTTATACCCTAGAGTAACCATTTCAGGAATGAGATGCAGACTGAACAGATAATACAGTATTTTCAAATAAATATGATGGTCCAATTACTGGTTTCCACTGATGTGGCTTGGACTTTAAAGTACCTCTATTGTCTGCAGACCAGCTGGGAGTGTCAAGCTTGCAAACAGGGAGGCTATGAACGCGTAACAGAGAAGGAAGAAACAAGCAATACTGCACTCACCAAAATTGCAGTTCTAGGAAAACATGTGGGGGAAAAAATAAATCTCAAAAATAATGTTTCATTTTGACACTTTATTTCAGAACTAGCCTCATTAGTCTTCAGTAGCTCTGAAACATTTCACATTTCAGACAGAAATGTTATTTTTTAGCTCCTTTTATTTTTTTCTTTACTCAGGAAAGCTGAGGTCAGCATATTCAGCTAACTGCCTTACATACACACACACGCTTTTTTTTCCCATTTATTCTTTTAGCAGTAATTGCAAATTCAACCCTTCCTTACCTCTTCCAGATGACCCTTCTGGTACAAGCTGCTCTAACTCCACAGTGATGCCCTGCACCTGAGGTTGCCTGAGGTAATTGAGCAATTCCCAGTACCTTGGATAGTCTTCCCAATCAAATAGCTTACACCAATTCTTTATTATTTTAACTTCTTATGAAAACACCAAGAGCAAAATAACACACAAAAGGAGATAAACCAGGAAATGCACATGGGGTACATAAGAGCAACAAAGAAACAAGTTATATGCAGCAAAACAAATCTTAACCCTCTGTATTCTACTTCTTCCAAGAAACAGCAGGCCCCACAGAAAGATTTAGCTGCCAATGACTCAATAACACTTTTGAATTTATTTAGTTTTGTCCTTCTTGCAATGAAATACTGTCCCCAGTGCATGTATCTTCAGCTACATTCACGCTCTCAGCAGGTTTGTAATACACTGCTTTTACGGCCAGTGATATAAACTTTTTTCCTTCAATACTGTTATTTCAACCAGCTTTTAATACTTGAAGTTCTGAATCCCTTGAAAATGTAGCTTTCTGATTCCTTAAATAGACTCTTAAAAATTACTTGATTCTTATTAAGCCTTTGCACTTACAATGCTCATTAAGAAAGCATTATAGTTCTTATCCTCCTGACTTTGGTGAAGAGTTGCTTAATCATTACTAAGTAATTAACATGCCAGGTAGTTTCAATATTTAATTTCAAACATCTTTGTTCTTAATACAGAAAAGCACCTCATGAAAATGGCATCAAGCTGTCAGTATATGCCACAGAGCATATTTATGAGCAAATGCCGCTGCCATTTGAACTGTGAGCTAATAATTTTACCCTGCAGTTTAGTTAGAAGATAGATACTTTCCTTCAAAAATAAGACGAGCCACATTTAAAAAATAAAACACACATACACCCCAAAACCCCTAAAACACAAAGGAACAGAAGTTCATATTTCAATAGAAAAGTGGATGAAATACATTTTTATATTCACGTATGTTTTGGACACTGATCACAGCCTATCAGATAGCCCTTTCTATCAAGCTACCTTCCATTAATTTCACTTCCAATTTAAAGCAAAGCTTCATACAGATCATTTTGCTGCTGGTTTGGGTTCTTTCAGAGTCAAATCCAGCTTCCTCTGAGCAGGGTGGCATGACTGAAGAGTTAAACAGGTCAACTATAATCTGTCTGATCCAAGATTGCACTTGATTAGTTTGTACTAATCAAATTAATTAGTTTGGCACTAGATTTTAATTTTACCTTCTTCTATTTGGAGAATTAGCATACAAACAATGGGCTGGGGTTTTTTGTTAGTTTTTTTCTTTTTTTTAATTAGGACAAGGATATATAAGATTTCATCACAAAGATTATTATCCCCCACATTTATGTGTGATTTTAAAAAGACGACTAGGAGCAAGTTACGATGTTTAAGTGCTACGTTATTGAACACCTAGGGAAAAACCAAAGAGAATTAGGCAGCTCTGTCTAAAAAAATCAAGGTTATGCCATAAAACTCAAAGTTGACTTCACCTTTTAAAGACCATTTTCCTTTCACCAGCTCCTTATCCTCTTCCAACTTGGTCTCACAGCCTCTTCCAGCTTGGTCTCACAGCCTCTTCCATGAGTGTTCTGCATCTTCTGATCAGTGGTGCCTCAGGACCACTCCCAACCTCAGCAAATCGTCTCAGGGACAAGCATTGCCTCTATGTCCTGACATAAACACAACAGAATTTTAATCTGCAGGAAAGCAGATCACTCTTGGTCATAAGTCCAAAACACTTTTTATAAAAAAGAGGCAGATTTCTGTCTTGTAGAACCCATTTCCTCAGACTAATATATCTATGGGCTGAATTTATACTTAATGTGAAAAGAAAGTTTCTAAGAGGGAAATTTGTCAATCTGGACTACACATATACAAACAAATCCATTCAGAAGTTGTAACTGCTCTGTAAGGTCTAAGTAAGTAACAACAGATGAATTCTTCATTGCTTAATACAGATTTTGGGGTTTTGGGTTTGTTTTGTTTTGTTTGTTTTTTTCTAGTTAAATCTCCTTGGTTCTGCAGGTGATTTAAAATTAAAGGTTTTAAAGCTATCATTTGGAAACAAAGCAAACACTGTCATTGTTTTGCATCAGGGAGTTTTATAGGACTAACGTGTCATCAGCAAGTGAAGAATGTTTGCTTTAAAGCATATCAAATTTAAATTGCAAAGCAGTCTACAAATTGGGGTAAGGAGAACAGACACAAAAAGCATATTAAACTACATTAGGCACCTCATTATTTTATATTTGAAATACAAGTGCAGGTGTTGAGAACTGTATATTTTTAGGAAGCTAAAAATTCAGCACAGAGCTGGAGAAGTACAGTTCTTCTAGGAAACTAAAACTAAAATGGCCCAACAAAAAGTCAGATTAATTTTTTATTCCTTGAGGTAAAATCCTAGACCCAAACAGCAAAACATACTTCATTGGACAGTCTGGACTACAAGACATTCAAAAGCGTTACTGAAATGGAAAAAGTTTAAGATTTCTAGCATTACAGTTTATAGATGGATTAACAGTTGCGCAATTTTACTCTGAGTACACTGAATACTTTTTCAGGGAATAATGGTTCCAAACAGAAATGCAATTCTTGCCACATTTATAACCACCAGTAATAGCTGTGGTTCTGTGCTGACACTTAAAAACCAAAACACAACAACTGGGTTTATTAGGTGTTGAGAGTAAGAGCCTGTAACCATCCAGAAGAATGTGTTACAAAAGAGTTACAAAAAAAAACCAAACAACAAACAACAAAACCCAACCCTCAGAATATGACTGCACAATACTTTATGAATATCTATTGCTTTGTTCACTTCCACACTGACAGTGAATGTGAAATGCATAAGATATGCCTGTAGTAAGAAATTACTGCTTCAATTATTTCTTGATAATGGCATTTGCAAGTCTATCCACGCCTGTTGCATTCCAGTTTAAAAGGTCAGACCTAGGGAAGTTGAGAAACATCAGCAGACACAGACACAACACAGTTAATGACAAAAATACGTAACTAATTCAGATTTGGTCTCTCCTGAATTCTAAATTCTCTCAAGCGAGAGACTGTTTTCCTCAAAAACAGAAAAAAAAAAAAAAAAAGGTGAAAATATTAAGGTCATAAATTACGATCACTTTCTGCAGTAAAGATCCGGGTGACATGCATATTCTTCTTTTCATTCTGTGATAGTGCTTTGGCTAACAAGTAGATTTCGTTTTTTAATTCCAAATCCAGATTGTGTGATTCCTCTCTCAAACTGCCTCGTTTTTAAGTAGCACGATCAAGACTGTTTAAGGTACCACTTGAGCATTTCTGCAACAATCAAAACTACCTTGAGAATAGATTGAAGAAAGGTCAGAATTAATCAGAATTCAGCTTAATCTTCATTATTAATGAATAAAAACAAAAAAAGAAAAAAAGAACCCCCCCCAAACTACCGAATCCACTGCAAAAACATAACACTGAGAAGTTATTAGTTGCGTATCATGAGAGGACCCATCTGCCTGTTCTCCTGGGCTTTGTGGAAGGAAATCAATATTAACTATTTTAACCTGGAAAATTTATTTTCATCAAAAAGTTAAGGTCTACGTACAGCTCTGATATCTGAGGCTGCATTCCATATATCCCATTATTCTTCGATTACAGCTCAAGATGCACACTGCCAGTGGTGTTAGACATTAGCAGCATACAATACAAGTATCCCGCCTACCAGCAGGATAGCAAGTCAGAATGAGCTCTCACACTGTGCTGCTCTTCTGCAACAAACCATTCCCCTCCTGCCAGAAAGCAAGCCTTGGTAGACACCCAGGTTGCACGTTGACATTGTTTGTGGCAGGCAACATTCTTCTGGTTGACAGGCACTTTGTGTTCTCAGCTCCACCAGTTACTGCCCCATTAACTTGCTTGTGAGAAAAGGAGAAAGCAAAAACTCCAGTACAACTTCTGTTCCTTAGCATACGTCTGCAGTTTTAAGCAAAGTTTGTTAAAAAACTATCACTGACCAAGTACTGGCCTTCTATTTCAAACCCAGAATCACTCTAGGCAACTTCAACATCAATCTGCTTTGCATTTTAGCTGAGTATAAACTACTGTAGAACAAGCACCCTTGAGAAGACCAAAGGTTAGCTCCGTGTCTTCAGTTTTATTTTGATAACAGTAACTCAGTACAACTGGCTAGGTGAAAGTCCTTTAGGATCAAAGGTTATAATGGATCCCAAGATAAATCTAAGTAACATGTCATTAGCCTGAAAAAGTCAATCAATATGACAGGATACGCAAAGTGAAAAATTGCACAGAGAACACCTAAGTTAGTCTTTCGTTTATACCAGCCATTAACAAAGCTACCAGAACAGTAACGTCCACTTTGAGGTGTTACAACTCAAAGAAAAGTAGTTGAAGAGGGCTTAACACAGTGGCACAAGACTGTTGAAAGGATTTCGGGGATATATCTGAAAGGAGATAGAATATATATCACCACCTGAAAAAGGAAATGTTTAATACATCTTTGCAAGAGAATGTAAATGACATCTTCTTCCAGTCTAGAATACAAAGGAAAGAAAAAAATTAGTTTAAATTGGAACAAGGGAAATTTAGGTTAACTAAGAAAACCCATTAGCTGAACAATTAAACATTGGAATAGCATTTCCAAGTGTGGTGTTGTAATATCGTCTTTGGGGGTAACTAAACCTGTTAGACAATCATTTAGCTCAGAACAAGTTTGCTTTCTATCTCAGTAACAGCCGAATGCCGGCTTGCAATAGAAACAGCAATGCACATCTTAAGAGCACCTCTTACCAGAGTCTATAACTTTGGCAAAAGAGTTCATTACTGCTTTTTAGCTGCAATTTTATTGAGCATAGCATAGGCTATCTCAGCCTTAAAAACATCAGTGTTGGGATTTTTTTTGTTTTGTTTTTCATTAGGGGTTGTGGTTTCTTTTTTGGAGGGGGGGGTGCATTGTTAGGTTGGGTTTTTTTTGTTTGTTTTGTTTTTTTTTTATGAACTCAGTTTTCTGTAGACTCTAGAGTTAAAAAGAAATCATAATCTTTATTTCACAACTGTACTTATGGGCATGGATTTCTTCTTGTTTTCATTCACAGATCTTTTTGTTCATAGATGGCATGGTAGAGATCCATGAATTTGAAAACTAAATAAGAAAATCCCACCAAACCCAACCCTGTAAGCTTTAATATGCAAACCAAGAAGTCCAGAACGTACTCAGATCTGTGACAATAATTGCTAAGAAACTGGTATGCAAAAGGCATACCACAGACAAAGTTTTCAAAGCAGCTACAAAAAGTAAGAAGTCAAACAACTGCAAGACTTTAATGCTATTTTACAAAGTCAAATAACAGCATTTAAGAAAGAATACTATGTTTTCTTTCTATGAACCTGACTTGTTCAGATTGCATACTTTGGGTGTTTATATCCTTATGTATTTCTTCATAGCATACTCTAACATCCAACATCCATTCTACATATTTCACCAGTCCATTAGAAACAAATATACAAAGATATGAATTTCTAGTTTTGTCTGTTATTGAAAGACAGTTGACCTCTTTCAGATAGTACTTTTCTGCTAAGAAGCAATTAATGCTCAGAGAAGAGATTACAGTCATGTTATTATATGGAGCATCATGTCTTTGAAAGCCCTTCCTAAAGGGAAAAAAAAAAAAAAAATCAAGTGTAGCTTATTTGTTTAGGGGAAGGCATGCTTCTTCCAGGTACCACACAATTTCTACTGTCTGTGGAGACAGTTTTAACTCTGACTGACATGTAATGCGATAATCCACAAGCTTTTTCTCCTCTCAGAAACTGAGAGTCAATATGTAAAAGAGATAAAAACCTTTGCCATTTTAAAATTCCAATACAGTTTAGAGTCTTGTCCACTCAGTCATAGCTCATAGCTGTAGTAACCTTCCTCACAGCACCAACTGAGAAACGTCATCCATCATCCAGAGTGACAAACCATTCTTTAAATATATTTATTATTAACAAGAAACATTGTACACATTTTTCAAAGCACGGTCACTCTATATATCTTACTCAGTTGAATTCACACTTCTTTATCAATTACCCTTGTACTAGACATCCCATGACAAGTGGAAGATGAATGGAAGTAGTAAAGCCAAATTCTATAAACTAGACACAGCACAACACCCTGGTGAAATACATGGAGAAAGATAAAGACATTATTTACTTTTGAAGTTAACAGTAACATTAAAGCAGCACAGCAGAATAGCCATGCGTCCTGAACACACCTTAAATACAAGCCAGCCATGGCATACTTCTGGAGCTCAGTGGTTTCCAGAATGATTTGATATTCATTGCAAGTTTAAATGCTTCTTACAGGGCTGTTGCTATAGGATATACTTGAAGTGAAGCCTTTATCATCTCAAAATGAAGGTTTTTTTTTAAAAAAAAACCACTGTTTTATAAGAAACAAATTATAACATGAAATGGAAGTTTATTCCTAGGAGGTGACAGTGCCTTCAAGACATTACAAAGACATTAAATGACACTTTAGGAACACAGGCTTCCTACAAGAAGGCTCTGCATTTTCATTTAATCTTATTAAGACCTTATGCATTATATGGGTCAGACTGAGATCTTACAATTCAACTTTTTTTGCTCTGCTATTGCATATTGCTCATGGAAACCCACATATAGGCATATGAGTCAAGAAACTTTGTACTATGACCAAGTCATTCACGGAGAATGGTTGCTCATATATGGTGTTTGAATTCCAAAACCATGGATTCATCCACCATGGTAAGCAGAGCCAATGTATCATTTCTTGTCTTTAAACACACATTTTTTTAATTGTTTTTCTGCAATAATAAATTCTTGGTATCAGTGGACTACCACAAGGAAAGCAAATGTATTTAAGAGTAAGAAAAGCCCCAACAACTCAAAAGCATTTGATCTTTCATCTCTTTAGTTACTAGGAACATTACTTTGATAATTACAAATGTCACTATGCACCTATAATATTTATATAAGTGATTTCTATACCTATTATACAAAAGAATATGGTAGGAATGAGATTACTGATGAAGCAACAGCAGTTTAAAGCAAAAGAAGTCCTGAAAATAAGGCATTTAAATTTTCTGGATGGTTATCCCAGATATAATATAGTGAATATGTCAGAATCCAATGTTTGTAAGATAAAATAATGGAAATAAAGAGAACTATTGATTCTGTTCACAAAATAAGCACTTGCACAAGCTCATCTACAACCCACACTCTCCAATGGCAACACTGCCAGACAGATGATAGCATATGAATTTGGGGATTTAATAGGATATAGTTATTTCTACTGTTTTGATGATGTACAAAGGATAGGAAATATGGGAAGGAAGGGGGCAGAGGGCAAGTCCAGATGCAACAGGGGGTAGAAGAATAATCATAATGACACAAAAAAAAAAATTCTAAGTCATCTTTTTTTTATTACACAATTACCATATTCAGAATGAGTTTCAAATCTTTCCCACTTGTTTCACAAAAAGAGCTCTTTAAGCCAGTCCAATTGTTTAGAGCCTACCCAGGATGGTGAAATCTTCACACATGTAAAATTAGAGGGACAGCATCTTTCTTTTGGTATAGTGAGGTCCAGTTGATCAATAGTCTGGCTGCCACTGAACTATTCTCTATTTCCAAGCCAGAACATTACACCGGGGCAGCTGTAGGTCTCCCACCTAGTTCTGAGTACTGTACAGCTGCTTCCAGCACCCCCATCAGCATCTTCTAGCACTGTCCCATCATTGAGTACTGCTACCCGGAAACTTCAGGTTTAAGACCGAATTCATAGCATTTGCTAACACTGCAGGATGTGGGGAGTTTTTCTAACAATTCCATAGATGAGCATGATAAAGTTATAGTTTCATCATATAAAAACCTCTTCCTTAATCCCCAGCCTTTGTCTTTATAGTAAAATTCAGAAAATTCTTCAAAGTCCTGAGAGAACAGTATTAATCTATGAGGCTTCATTTAAAGAGCATATATCAAGATAGTAAGAAAATGAAACTATTTGAAAACAAAGCCTCTGGTCTGACTCTCCAGCAGTGTTTCAGCTCAGCTCACCTTTCCATAGTTTCAGTGGATCTTCACAGTTGTAATGCATCAGGTTCCATAGTACCAGAAGCAACTTAAATCAGCTATCTGCATAAATTCTAAGGATGTCTTAAGCAAGAAGGCTTAGACAGCCTGTCACTAACATGATCAGGTGTGGCTAGGTATTTTAATTAGTGCTAGTCCTCTCTTCTAGTTCTCCCACTTTTAGATGATCAACAACACCCTGACATTTTTCAGCTTATATGAGAAAGACAGAAACATAGTGATTGATTAGCATTACTATCACCCTGGGAAGCTATTTTAGGATGCTCTCCCAATTAAGCACATTGTCATTCATCTGAAAGTCAAGAGCAAATGCTATTAGCCTGCTTCGGAGGCACTATTTCTTTGCTGTTACAAGATCTTAAAAACTTATAACACTACTCAGTTAGGACTTCAAGGAAGTTTGATATGTAAGTAACTGCTAAGGCATATTTCTCTCTTATTATTTCAGGCAAAACCCTATACTTTGTGATATGAAGACAGAAATATAATCTTTTCTGAACCATCTAACCACCACATCAAAATATTCACATATAGGCTCCAAAACAGTTATTAAAGCCTCATTTAACAAAAGAAAAAAAAAGAAACAACAACATAGTAACCTTGTTCTGAATTATTAAGTATAATTTTTTATTGTACTTCCATCTTCTTGTGGCATTAAGTTGTAGCCCACAAGTTTTGAAAGCAGAAGGTTTTGAAGTGAACTTTTTTAAATGAAAATGAAGCAATAGTTAAGCATAAAAAAACCAGACAGTGTTGTTTTAAAAACAGAAAGAAGTAACTTAAAATTCACCTCATTGTGACATTATGCAAGCTCTCTTTTTAAAAGCCACACTGTTTCCACTGGAGACACTTGTTATGCTAAGAACCACTGTTTTCTTTAGCACAAGGCACATTGCATCCATACACAAAGCATTTATAATAGTATTCCCATGCTCCTGCAGAAATGCTGAAGTACGCTATACTTTCTGTAAAGCCAAATGACACTGCAGTAGTATCACTCTTTTATCAGCATAACTCATACAGTTCTCACTTCCCAAAATACTTGCTTTTTTTTGAACAATCCTTCTGGAATGGGCACCAAGTCATTTGGATACTGTGGCCAACAGTAGTTAATGGCATAACTAGCAGACAACAGCCTGCCTGGCTAACCTGAGCAGCCAGTAGCTTTGCTCATTCTAAGTCCTTCAGTAGTTTTGACAGAACAGTTCTGCAAGATGGAAGAAGAAGCTAGATTAAGGTCTAGGCACAACTAAGGAGAAAACCATGCTATACCTAAACATCATCTTGTCCAAGTTTTACTGCAGAAACAAGAAGAAAAGATTTCATATGACTGTATATTAAAGTGGCAAAAAAAAAATCTGTTTACCCAAATATTTCAGTTATGACTACTTACTTTGCCATTCTTTTTAGTCAAAGTTGTGTTTTCCATGTAGGTCAGCACCACTTTACCATTCCAAGGTGATCCACACTGAGTAATAATTTACTGCGTTAACACTGCCTTCCTAAGCTTGCAGTACTATACAAGGTGTAAGCACAGCATGCACCTTTTTATGTGAATTTCTACCATAAGTGAAAAAACCCTTTACTGCATTAATTTTAATTTTACTGAAAGATTAATGTATTCATATATTGCATGACAGTCTAAAATGAAAGCATTACAGTTACTAAACTGTCTTGTGTGATAAGAAAATAACCATAGTGTCAGGAATATCCCCTTTGCAATATTATATCTAGGCATTAAATTTAACACTTCTCGTAATTTGACAGCCTTTTAAGCATCAATAAACCATACAAATATATATACCTATTACCTATGGGGGAGGCAGGCACAGTCACACATGATAGAGCTTCACCTACACTCTACAAATCCTCTTTGTACTAGATGCTCAGTTAGTTTCATTTTATATTTGGTGTCCCAGTAAGCCTGAAAAGCAGTAAGTTCATAAATGCTACCAGACTCTGTTCAATTCTGAACAGGATAAAACCACTCTGTGACACTGAGGGAGAACTTAACTCACTGGTGTTTGCTCAAAATGCTCAAACAGCTCAGCTCTCATAGCCAGAGTTTCTGAAGGACAAAGCCAAATTATTTCTGCCCAGCTTCACATTTTGCAAGAACTTTGTTTTATAGTCCCAATTTAAACATGATTATGCTTGCTGTTTGGCTGGATGTACCTCACTGAAAATTGAGTTTTGATTTAGCACAATAATTTTAACTAAGCACAACACAAAATGCAACCTGTAGTTCAGAGGCAGATGGATTAAGTGTGATACCACATCAGTCAGAAACGTGATGTTGTGCCTAAATTTAACTTTCCTTGTTGATACTTTAAACATGGTCGTTTCTGAATACACAGAAAATCATATGCATGGCTACTTTTGATTTTCTCTTGCTGTCACAATCAATCCTGAACTTCAGCAGAAAAGCAAGCAACTTGTTCAGGAAAGATTACCATTTGTAAGCAGCACACACAGCACATGTTGTTCAGTTGGCAGCTAGAGAGAAATAAATTCCACAATTTACATTTAAAGTGGAAGACTACTTTCTAAGTCACCAACTGTCTTTCATTTTTTAATAATCCTACTTAATGTTTGGGTTTGATTGTGGGGTTTACTCGTTAGAGTAATAGCATTCCTTTTGCTGTGTAGTCATAAATATTGCATAGATACTTAAAATTATATCACTCCAGCCTGCCAAATGGAAATGCAAAGGGTTGTGTGTATACTGAAGTTAAAAACCACAATAAGCATCCTACCACATTAAGCTGATATTTATAAGCACAGAAGCACCTCAAGATCAGGAGGCATCCAGACACTAGCTTCAAGACTGGTGTTTTCTAACCTTTGCATTGAAGAACTCCAGTCATTAGCCAATCTTGACATATATTAAAGGCCAGGTTGGACAGAGCCTTGGGCAGCATGGTCTACTGGGAAGTGTCCCTGCCTATGGCAAGGGGGTTGGAACTAGATGATCTTAAGATCCTTTCCAACCCTAACTATGATGTGTTGGCTTTGCACTGAGCAAAACAAACAACATCCTTGCCCTAAATATTTTACAGTCTGCATTTCATCCTCATTTACAATGTCCTAAAAAACAGCTGTCAAAAATTCACAATTGGAATTGCTATTTTTCAATCAGTTCTTCATCCTTCCCCCCCAGTTCAACTACAGCTACAAAAATTTAGTTGTTCCACAGATTGCAGCATAATTATCATGACTAAGACATGGTTTTGAAATGTAAAGGAACAGAATTTCCAAGTTCCCTGCTTCACAAAGATAATTTTCACATTGAACTGTTTCAAAGATACCGTTAAAAGTAGAGGGGGGAAATCCTGAATCCTCAATGCATTCATACATCTTCAAAATTCAATGTGACCATGGCTATAATTAATCTTTCTATATTCAGAATTAATTCCCTATGTTGTGTGTGTCTATTAAAGCTTGTCTTTAGTTTTATATATTATACTTGCCTCCCTCTCAAAATGGGAAGATTTATTATAGTCACTTGTTGAAAGATTTTCATTGTTCAGGCTATTAGTTTGATTCATCCTCGAGTTTTTAAAGGTCAGCTGCAAACCCACAAACAGTTTGACAAACAACCAACCTTTGTAGATGAGTATCAAATTTACGTGCTATTATATCATTCTCATACTCTTGTAATTTGTAGCAATTTAGTTCATGGCATGTCATTTACAGATATGTAGGTCCTGAATTATTCATGGCTTCAAACCACCAATAAACTGTCCAGAACTATCCTCCTTCCTTGGATACCTGTTCTCTTTCAAATAATTTAAATTTCAGATAATGAATTTAGAATTTAAACTGATAACCAAGATCACATCTGAATTTGAGTGCTTCTCAATTATACAATCTCCAATGAAGTAGCTCAACAAAAGGTGCTCTACCTATGTTATGTCTATATTGACCATGTAGCTAAAGTTATTTATATATTGATCATGTTTTATTTAGATTTAGAAGAAATGAGTGCAGCAGTACTGCAGCATTATAGTGGATTTAATTGTCTTCTATGTGTGTGTGTAAACACAGACACACCCTAAAAGCAGACACTGTTTCTCAGCCAACAGCCATTTAACGTAACTGTTGGTCTCTTGGTACAACTGGTGATCAGCAGATGACAGGAGGAAAACATGGTGTCAAAGACCCCATGAGAATTTTCAGCTTACATTTCATAAAAATTGAAGTTTAATTAAGGAAGAAAGGGATGTGATGGTGAAAAAGATGGCTTCATGGCACGTCTGTATGTCTGATCCCAGTACGAGTCATTTGCCCTGCCTTGAATACTCTACAATAAGTAGCTCATTCTTCATTTTCAAGCATTTTCAATAGGAAAGCAGTAATCTTTTCTCTATATATGTTGTCTGGGAAAAAGAAAGACAAAACAAGATTTTATTTCTTTGATACATGAAGTGGCAGAAGTAAGAGAATATATATATGCTTGCTAGAAAGGCCCAGGTAAGAGTAAACTAATCTAAAGATACATAAAGATACCACCTAAAGATAGCTTTACCTCTTAATGAGGATGAAATCAGTTGACTGATATTCAGGATATTTACAAGTAACTCTTTATTCATGGTTACTCAGTTTTATGTTTTTTGGTTTTTGTGTTTTGATTTTTTCTTTTATTTTCAAAATGGAGGACCCTGGACCTGTACAATGATTACTCTTTCTCATAATACTTGCTTTTTGTTTTCAGAAGTCACTTGACTTGTTTCTCAGTGTTGCTGTATGGTTTGTTGATTTTGGTTACTGTATACTTATGGTTGACTGACTACTTCAGAATCCTTGGAAATTGCTGTATTTCTTCAGTATAAGACTGAATATCTCTAGATATTGCAGTGTAAAAAAAAAAAAAAAAAAAGCCCAAAACATGAAAATGCCTGAAATATCCACAAAGGTTCTACCAGCAAAAGATCAGACTGTTTTTTTGAAGTTAAGTAACAGAAATAAATGCATATGAGCTCTATTCAGTGAAGATTTCAATGAAGATTTTGAACGCTAAAAGACATTGGCAAAGACATGACAATAAATGGCACCTTTTCAAGCATCCTTCACATTACCCTTATCTGAAGCAACTCATTACTTCCAAAAGAAACATCCCTACAGAATTTCCTTGAAGGTTCATGGAAACTATTGTACACACCATTGACCTTCTCTTAGGTTTATATGTGCTTGCAAGTACTCTACCACATCACCAAAAGATAGGCTGCTCAGAAACAAAAGTAGAGAGGGTGGAGAATAGAATAAAATACATAAATACTACTACAGTTCATATGCTATTTTTTGTAGGAAAGCCTATTTTGTGCAGAGAAATTGATTCCCACCTTTGAGTCCCTCTGCAAAGGAACATACAAATGACTTGAATTTATAAATGTACTAATGTACATTATCTCATGTCTCCACTTTAAATAGTAGGCTTTAATCTTATTCATTTTGAAGCAACCCTAGCACATACTCTCCATGTATGATTACAGCATAGCAGCTTTTATGGAAAACAGAAATTTGTTCTTATTTGCACTAGGAATATTTAATAACATAAAAGGGAATCTCAAAGTTCCTTAATTTCATCTGCAGCAAGCATTACCTTCCAAAATTGATTAAATTTATAAGAAATTCTTGGCACTGCCATTTTTTCTCCCAGTACTCCTAATTGCTTCAGTTAATATTCATTTAAAAAAATAAAAATAATGTATTGTCGTGGGGTTCTGATTTGTCACTTTTCTATATGTCAGAAAGAGACCAACTTACTCAATATTACCAAATTAGCACTGGTGCCAGTTATAGGCAAAGATTAGAGAGACACATTTAACACTGGTCTAGCTATTAGATGATGCCTTTAATACCTGGTAACATGATGCTAAAGTTGAGCTAGGGCTTCTGAAAGATGTCACTTGCCTTCGGTTTTCTTTCACCATAAACTGTAACAACAGAAGAGCGATTGTCAAAAAACAAAAATAGCTGTGATCCTATTTACATTCACATTCTAGGCTTTCCATCTGGAATATCTGTCTGTAACTCCAGCCTGAGAAGAAATCAGCATCTCATAGGAGATGCAGCATAGCCAAGGAGCCAAAAGAGTAAGAAACACTTGAATTAGCCTTCAAGAAAACATATAACATTTTTAGAAATTAAAAGTTTGGGGTTGTGATATTATTTATTTTATGCTTTTGCACTAAGGAGTCAAGAGTGAAGTGGGAAAAAGGACAAATTTTCTAAAAACCTCTTCAGGTAGGTCAGCTGGTTAAGGATATTGTTCCTTTATTAGAGGAGAAACACCTTGAGTTGAGCTTTCAAATGTAGCAAATGTTGGCAGAATATTCTTGGCTAGGCACTAAGATTATTAATGATAAAAATGTATCCTGAGGCTCAGGCAAGTATCTGCATATATTTCAAGCTTACTGCTGTTTCAGAAATTGGCAGTCCTGAGATGCAGCTAAATGAAGACTATCACTTTCCTTCAGTTCTTAGTTCCATTCCTTCAAGGCTTTTAAACCGTCTGTTCTCCGCACGACATTTTGACATGTTCCTTTGAGAGGGTACCCTAGAAAGGCAGCATGATTATTATAACTGCCCCATATATCCCTCCCACCTCCCTTAAAATAATTATAATAATGACAACAACAATAATATCTCTGAAATGCAAAGAACACAACTTTAAGGGAAGAGGTCGCCTTGGAGCTCTGTGCAGAGAAATATGCCATTTCTGGAAAGCCCCGTTATACCATTTGTGTGCGAAGTGCTGCCACACAACTGTCCTACCTGCTGTTCTGCTGTTCCAATTTCACAACCTGCCTTTTTTCCTTTTTCTTTTTCCCTGCAACAGCAGTAGAACTAATAGAGAGAGCACTCCTGGCTCAGACACAAGTAAGTTATCATGATCTGAATGCGTTATGCCGCCAAGCTGAGGTAGCCATCTGCCTGCATGCTTTTAGCCCAGTTCAATTACAAGATAACACATTTTAGCTTAATCTTCAATGTAAGAACTAAATGTGAGATAACATGACTTAGCTCAAATCTGAAACTAAACTGCATTATCTCTCAATTTGACAGGCAAAGCATGCACCCAACTAATAGACAGCAAAGGTTAGCTGAATGGAGGAAACCTGTTAAGCCATTACAACTTAATCATATTAATGAAAGGTTTAATCTAATGCACTTTACAGCATTACCTGCTGCCATAAGTACAGTTGAGGATGCATTCATGAACAGTTACTCCAGCTCAGATGAGGCACAATAATTCACAAAGCTGTGCAGTTCATTCATGATCTTTGATAGTTTATGTAACATTTATATATAAAAACTAGACAGATTTTGTTCTAGAATAAGTCAAACAAACCTGAACATATATAGCATTCAAACACAGATAACCCCCCTTTTTTGAGGAAGCTACTAATCTATGGTTAGTAGACTTATCTAGCTTACAGAAGATTAATTTAGTCTTCGAAACTGCAGATCCTGTTTACAGAGCAAATAAAAATAAAAACTACATTCATTTTCACTGCACTTAGTTCATGGTTCCAGAATCATACCCAGTGTTCTATAAGGTTGAAATGGATCACCGTCACACGCAGAGACCATACAGTAACTAGCTACATATCAAAGATATGGGTGACTATTCAGCTTTTAAAAGAAAGCAATATCTGTAAAAGAATTACCACTTCCATTTTACACATAACTATACTTAATAAAATTTGTATCTCAGCACACAATGAGCATAACACATTGCTCTGTGCAAAATGATCACATCAGAGATTTTAATCTGAATTCTAAAACATAACAAAAAAGCAGCTCCTGTAATACTAAACTGCTGTGTCTTAGAAATAATTACATTCCTTTCAAGTGGTTGCTATTTGCTCAGATACGTTGTCTGTACTTACACACCTGAAGCTTTCCAACAATACTGTATTCATCTTGTTGCAGTGAAAGCCACCACAACCTATTCTAGCTTTCTGGTTGCTTAATATTGCAAGACTTAGTTTATTTTTATATTAATGGTAGTATTCTTGACCAAGCCTACCCTATGCTTACTATGCAGGCTTCAACAGAAGTGCAAAGATAACTTTGGTCCATTATGCCAAAGTGATTCGGAGCCAAATTCTGATGAATTATCAGGCAGTGGGAGTTAAAGAAGAGCCAAGGCTTCTGTTCAGAATGAATACTAATAAGACTAGAAACAGCCAACACAAATTACTACACTTGCACAAAAGTCCACTGACAGAGAATCCAGACAACAGCATAAAATAATGCGTCTGTGTGCCAATACCTTTCCATAAGAATGTGTAGCTAACACTTATAGTAGTAGCATTAGCTTCACAATTTTACCCACAGAAAAGAAACAAGGTGAAAAAATAAACCCAAACCAATCAACCCAAAACAAACCCCAAACTTATATGGGTATGGATAGCCAAGAACATTCCCTCTTCCACCATGGGGTGTTTGCCTTTAATAAATTGTTTTCATTCTGATTTTGAAGTAAAGATAGATGCAGCTGTACCAAACTTGTAATGCACTTATTCTGACCTTCTGACTCTTACTGGACCAAAACACAGTTTCTAATCATGAAATATTCAGGTTGCTAACAGTTTTTTTTTCTGCAGCAGCAGCTATTCTGCCATTCCTCTTCCTTCTACTATACATAATAATCCTGCAACTTTATTCCACTGTTTCCTCTTTTGCTTTTCAATTGCAATTTAAATGGTACAGTGCAAATCTCTTAGGAAAACAGGATGAAAAGCAGTGCCTTTGCTAAGTGTTTTCTTTCTGCATAAAACTTACAAGTTCTGGATTCAGCTCACTAAGCACTCCTAATAATTAAAGCATAACAAATGAAAACTGTGCAAAGAAAGATGTTGTTATATAACAATTATTCAGTATTAGTAGTGTGTGTGAAATCATAAGCAAGCTTTTGTCTTATTTATTCTTTTATTTACACATCATAACGGGGAACTTGCATGCTGTATTATTCCATATCATAAAGTTTAAAGTTATAGCCTCCATTTCTCATATTAATCGCCCAATTAAGAGCTCACAGCCTGGCTTGGTATTACCTGATCTACAGTGAAGAGCAGACTGTTTCATATTGAGTTCAGCACTGAAAACACCACCTGGGCAACCACATGGACAAGTATAACTGCTTTGCTCTCAAAATGTAAGCAGCCCCCAAAGATGACAGAAGTACATCAGGCAATGTCAGTATCTTGTTCAGCTAAGAGGGAAACCACCCAGGCATGATTTTTATTCCCCAGTGTGTATGAAAACAGTTCAATACCCAGTGTTAACTGTGAACTATTGTATGACTGATGGTATGTAGTATACCTGGACTTTTCCAATTAATTAATTAAAACTTTACCATTTATCTCCATGACTTCTCTTGGCCTAATTATGTGAAACATTTTACAATGTAGTACTCTTTCCAAAGCTGAAAGTTTAATCTGAGTAATGAGCAGTATTCATCACAGTCCGTTGAGGACAGTCAAGTTTCAGACAATGGAACAAATTTAAGTTTGCTTAATGAGCACTTCTGATCAACATGAGTGATTTTCTTCTTAGGTACAAGATCACTAGGTATGAGAATCCACTATATATATACCTATCAGTATGAGAGGCCTTTTGCTGCCAGACTTCTTCAACTTGAAACCAATACAGAAGAGTACCAGAGATGGACAAGCAGACACCCATTGAGATCTATGAGGACATTGCCATGGTGTGCAGTTAGAGAAGCAAAAGCGCAGCTTGAACTGAAATTGGCCAGAGATATAAAAAAAACTACAGGAAAGGGTTCTTGAGGTATGCAAACGTGCAGAAACAAAAAGAAAATATTGGCCTGCTGTTAAGCAAGAGAGGTAATTTAGTCACCAACAACACTGAAAAGGCTGAGGTTCAACACTTACTTCACCTTGGGAACAAAAATCCAGGAAGGAAGAGTTGGTATGTGAACTATTACAGGAGCTTGACCCCTACAAATTGGTGTCCCCGACAGTATCCACCCAAAGATGTTAAAACAGCTGGCTGATGTCATTGCGAGACTGCTTTTGATAATCTCTGAGAAGCTGTGGAGATCAGGGGACATCCAGAAGACTGGAAGAAGGCTAATGTCACCCCCATCTACAAGGACAACTCAAAAGAGGGTCCAGGAAATTATAAGCCCTTCAGTTTTACTTCAGTCTTTGGGAGAGTTATGGAACTAATCCTCCTTGGGGCTATCACAAGTCAAATAAAGCATATGATTGGGAAAAGCTAGCATGAATTCAGCAGGGGCAAAATGCCTGACAAACCTGATTGCCTCCTATGACAAAGTAACCTGCTCGGTTGATGCAGGATGAGAGGTGGATATTGTCCACCTGGATTTCTCCAAGGCTTTCACTATGGTTTCCCACAGCCTACTCTTAGAGGAACTGATGTGTTATGGTCTAGACAAGTGGTCTATGCAGTGGCTAGGGACCTGGCTGACTGGCCACACTCAGAGGATGGTGGTGAATGGCTCTCAGCCTGTCACAAGTGGGGTCCTCCAGGGATCGATATGAGGCCCAACACATTTAATATCTTCATAAGTGATCTGGAAGATGAGATCAAGTGCACCCTCAGCAAGTTTTCCAATGGTACAAAACTGAGTGGGGAAGTGGACACTTCAGAAGGGAGAGCCACCCTGCAGGAAGACTTGCCACAAAGAGAGGTGTAATTTCAACCAGAACAAGTGTAAAGTCTTGCAACAGTGAAAATGTAATCCAGGAGTATAGTACAGGCTGGAATCTACCTGGCTGGAAGCAGCTCTCTGGAAAGGGATCTGAAGTTCATGATGAATAAAGTGTGCTGCTGTGGCGAAGGTGGCCAAAAAGATGCTAGGTTACATCAACAAGGGCACCACCAGCACAGACTGAGAAGTCATTACCTGATTGTACTCACTGCTTGTCAAGCCACAGCTGGAATACTGTGTTCAGTTTTGGTCCCTGATCTACAAAATGATGTGGACAGGCTGGAGATGGTCCAGAGAAGGGCCACAAAAATGATCAGAGACCTGGGTAGCCTGCCATGTGAGGAAAGCCTGAGAGAACCAGGTTTCTTAGGCCTTGAAGAAAAAAGGCTCAGTGGGAGCTCAGGAAAAAAAAAGCTCAGGGGAACTTATCACCATGTTCTTGTATTTAAAGGGTACCTACAAAGAAGATGGAGACCCTTTTTTTCAAGGAGTCACATGGAAAAGATGAGGGGTAATGAGTGCAAGTTACTCCTGGGGAGATTCCAGTTGGAAAACAAGAGCGAAATTTTTCATAATACAAACAATAAACAACTGGAACAATCTTCCCAGGCAACTGGTGGATTCCCCAGCATTGGACATATCTATGATTCACCTGGACAGGGTGCTGGGCCATCTTGTCTAGACTGTGCTTCTGACTAGAAAGGTTGTACCAGATGATCCTTGAGGTCCCTTCTAACCTGGTATCCCACAATTCTATGCACCAATTCTACAAAGGTAGAAAAAAATCAGCCTTCAAACACCTGTTGTATGCCAAATGAATCTGCATAATTTACAATTTTAATTTACAATTCTAATATCCTAAAATTGGCCACATTAAGTTCCATCTTGTCAAAAACGGTGGGTTTTTTGTTTTATGAAAGCATGGCTGACCTTTGGTTAAGTAGAGCAACTGTATTTCTTATTGAATGCTCCAGACAGGATGGATGTCCTGGCAGCAGCAGCACTAGCTTGGGATTCATTGAAGTCATTAAAATAGACCACATCTCATATGGTTTTACAAACATCCAACATTCATCTTGAAGAGTACATATTTTTAATGCCAGTCGACTTTTTCCATCTTACAAGTTTTATGGAATTTGCCAGTAAATTTGCCATTTCTTCATTCTGTGTCTACACGCAGCAATGCGTTTGCTCCCAAAGAAGCTTTACACAGTATTTGCAGTAACTGAAGCTTAAAAGCATGTATGAATGGGGTGGGGGATGGACTCTTAAATGTATCCCAGACAAGGACCATCTTTATGCTTCTTATGCTTTCAATGGTTAATAATATTCTACAACACAGTAGTTTTTCATGAAAGTTCCTTTTATCCCAGATCAAAATCTTAAATATATGTTCATGCATATGTATATGTAACTTTGCAGTTTTTCAGAATTCAACCTCTTAAAGCCATATTCATAGGTTGCAGAATATGTGGATTGATCTTTCCAGACTTTTGATTACCCAGATTCTTCAGTGAGAGCTGCTGGATACACAACAGTTTAGTGGAGGAAAGTAAGTCAGCCATCTTCAACACTTAAATAGAAATTAAAGTCAGGGTTTGGAGGTAGTTGTAACACATATCAGTCTCTTAAGTCTTGGAAGGCTTGAGTGGACATGAGGCAAGAAACCAACTCATACACACTTAAGAGTAATAAAACAAAGCAGAGGCTTCTTACGGACAGAATATGTGTTTCCAAAAGATAGAATACAGAGTAAAAGTAAACCACAACACTTGTTCTGGTAGCATTAAAAAAAAAAAAAAAGGCAAAAAAAGCAAAACTATCATAATCCAATTCTAACTTAATTATTTTACTAACTTACAGAAAATATTATTACAAAATGTAGTATGCAATCAATATATGCTCCTGTAAAATAAAAGCAATCACAGTAAGAACCAAAGCATTTTCACAAGAAACAAAACATTGGTGCAAAGTTGGCACGGGAATGCTATGTCTAGTAAATGTGGTAATGTGGATTTACGAATAGCAGCCATGAAAAGGAAGTTTTCAGCAAATCTAGAAACTAATTCTCCTGTTCTTCAAAAGAGAAACAACACCTCTCACCTTCAAACATTTTTAACAGGACTCAAAGTACCTGAACACTTTGTCCAGAAGTTGGAATTCAGGCCAAATTTACTGCATAGTTGCATTACAATCTGTGTTATCCCTTAATTTTTCTATATTCCTCCTTGAAGATCTTCCAGTCACTTTTAACTGAGGAAGGTTTCTATTAAATATACGAAGTTCCTTAAACAGTTAACATATTTATAGGGTTTTAGGTATAAGACACAATATTATTTTTTCAGAATGCCTTTTCAATTAAATCCCTCATGCCAAATAAGTCACATTAAGAAGACCGCTCTACAAAGTGATCGACGACATACTTAATAAAGACATTTAAAGTTGATTTCACTTGAAAACAGTTGTCACATTTTATATTTGTTGTCTACAGACGATTTCCACATCAGGTGTCCTCAGCTTTCAAGTGTAATTACTTTTCCGTTACAGCTAATAACTTTAAGCTACCGAATTCGAACTGAATCTAAAGGGTGTCTTCTAGTGGACTTAGAAAATAAAGACATGTAACATTCAAAACCTTGGAAAATAATAGAGCAGCTTTTTTTTTTTTTTTTTTTTTTTCCAAATTTATAGCTGTCTGCTAGATAAGGCATCAGCATTTAGGAGATTTACAGTAGAAAAGATTTACAGAGGAAGGACAAAAATTTACTTCTTCCCTTAAATGAAATAAACTGATGAATAAAACTTTTTGTTTCACCCTTGATTTAATGTTTTTTTCCATTCTATAAGATAGCCTACTAAGCAAGACAAGCTTAAATATATATACATATCTATATATATACACACACACCAGTCACCCTTTCAGCCAGGGCTAAATAGAGCTAGGATGTTTCAAAAAGCACAGCAAGTTAAAGTGGTCATTTAAAGGGTGAAATTCTTTCAGTCTAGCCATAACTAGCTTTCTGAAAACTGGTTGTAGAATATGATACAGGTTTTCCAATGTTTTGAAAATATTACTCAAAAAACATGTTTTATGCATCCAGCTTTTCGTAGTTCTTCTTCAGAGTATACCAAGTCAACAAGGGTTTTGAACTAGATCTGCCTTTTGTCCTCCTACAGTAAGTTCCTGGAAACAACCAAAAGGCTTTAAAATAAAATAAAATTTAAAAAATAACCAACATATTTCACTAAATCATGCTAGAATAAATACCTCTGCAAAATAATCTAAGCAGCTAAGATAGACAGCAATAGTAAGATTTTATGTGCAAGTCCTCCCTCTATCTACTGTAAATAGGGCCTTGATAATAGTGACTTGAGTTACAAGACCTCACAAGGTCCATCTAGATTTTATTAGCCCTGAGAATTCTTCACCTACTCCCAGTCCCTGTGCTTGCTGGCTCATACATGCAGACGAAGACCAAAACCAAGATAAAATACCCAGAGATGCACAGTGATCTACAGAAAGCTCTTTTCAAGCACAGCCTTTGCTTGAAATTTTTGCAGGGTGAGATTCAGGGCTTTATCCACATAACTTAATATTTTAAATATGAAAGCTTGTCCTTTACTGCTAAAAGTGTTTCATACAGAAACAGTTAACTACCTAGATCATAGAAGAAATCAGCTTTCAGGAAAAGAAGTCCCTATTTCCCTCCCCAGCACCACAAATAGTGCCGAATACTTGCAGTATTTCTACTGATCTCAACAAGACTTACTTTCCTTCATTTACACAGAGCATTAAGTCTTTTCCTTTAGGAATGTGATGTCTGACTAGATACTGACGCATTGAGCTATTTATGTCTCAAAGCATACAGATAAGCATTACAGCGTTTCAGTTTATGTGATTTTTTTTTATCTATCCACAACATATAGGCTGCAGGTAGCTACATCCAGCCTGAACCAACTCTGCTTTAAAACCTACCTGCTTTCTCTTCACTTCATCTCACATCTTTACACCTCAAAGTTAAGTGAATTAACACATGAAGTGGAGACAAAACTATCCATTTTTTTACAGATGCAAAAGTATGAAGGCATAGGACCTATAACATATGTCAATCCCAAGGAGGTGCCCTGATGGGAGCTGAAGCTGGACCTCCAGTCTCATGGGTAGAGTGGGGGTCACAGGTGAGGATTGTCAGGGCTATTAATGTCCATTAGTGCTCACGCAGCGCTCATCTTCAGCTGCATATCTATCGAGCAAACAGTTTTTTTCACCCACCACAGAGTTTGTATAAAGCATACTTTTGGGTTGCCTTCTTACAAAATTATCTTCCTTAATTTGTAATTTCCTATCTTGGATCAAGGGGAAAAATTACTTTCTGCTAAAGTAAAAAAATGTACCTAAGCATGTTACATCTTTGTCATCCATAGAATGATAGAAACCTTATTGCTTTCCAGAAAAAAAATGGCAACTAAAACAGAAATTAAACTTACCACAGCAGTTATAATGTAATGACACAGTGTAATAAATTTTAAATGCTACACAAAGCAGCTCTGGTCATTAGAATAATTTTTCATAGCTTTAATTGCATTTTTCTCATTTAGCCCAGATCATCATAATAGCTATCTACCTTTTCCTCAAATGAGCTGCTTCTACTGAAAATGGATGGCTCAGAGTTGAGTTAGGATTTTATTCACCTTCTAGATTGATCAGCTGCTCCTTCATGCATTTCTGAGTCACTGCAAACATATGCATGTCCCTCACTAGGTATTTACAAATGAAATGAAAGACAGGAAAACACCAAGAAAACAAAGATTGATATGCATTTTGGTTAGCCTGAAAATCCTTACTAAGCTTCCTGTTCTGTTGTTTCCTGCTGTACCAGGGTAAGTGCTTTACAGCTGGTGACTTTATGAATAATAACCTTGCTATTCTTCATGACAACTGTTTGAGCTTTGAAAATATTGCTGTTTCCTTTCCTCTGTTGTAATATAATCAACTGATACAACATGCAACTTACAAATGTTTCTTTCTTGTTAGGTAGTTGAAATCAAAATGGTATTTGGTTTACAATGTAATTCCTAGATGAAAGGTTATTCTACCCATTTTCCTGCAAGAGACAAAGGTGCTTTCATAGATTATGTGCTAAATTTTAATTATGTGTATTTTCAAACAAAGAAGAAAAGCACAAGCAAGTACGAGATGAACTTGTAATCAGTGTAACTGTGAAAGTTTAATCTCTGTATACATCATATTGAAATTACTGCACTAAGACAGTGTGCTAATATACATCTGGGTTCTGTGTAGTCTCTATGTCTTCATTTATTTTATCTGCCTTGGAATGTGGCAGATGTTCTCCCCTAAGAGGGGGACTACAAGCAAGAAAAGGGGCAAACTGTCATGACTGTCGTGTCTTTGGCTTACTTGGTAGTTTGTTGTTTGTTTTTTTTTTTTTAAGAGTAATTCAGAGTTTCTTTTTCCACTTACTAGAGATACTAACGAGTGTTGTTCCTATATAGAAATTCCTATTCTGAGTGAACTGTAACCACATCTCACTTTTGTAAAAATACGTTCTGCATCATTAAATAATGGACACTTGAAATGGAAGTGTCCTCCAAAATGAGGTTCTTTAAAAATATACCACCAGGGATAAAATGGATTTAGGATCAAAACTGAAAAAGAAAGGAAAAAAAAAAAAAGAAACCAAACAAAAACCCAAACAACAGATGCTCTAAGACTATGCTTCAAAGCACATTTATGCTTGGGCAAAATTGTTCATAGTAGTACATAATTTCACCAAACCACATGCGGCCAGCAGGTTGAGGGAGGTGATTCTCCCCCTGTACTCAGCTCTCATGAGACCCCCCCCCGGAGTATTGCATTCATCTCTGGGGCCACCAAGGCAGGGGGGACACGGACCTGCTTGAGTGAGCCCAAAGGAAGGCCATGAAGATGCTCAGAGGGCTGAAGACCTCTCCTGTGAAGACAGGCTGAGAGAGCTGGGCTTATTCAGCCTGGAGAGCACAAGGCTTCAGCGAGACCTTCCTTATAGTAGCCTTCCAGTACCTAAAGGCAGCCTTCAAGAAATCTGGAGAGGGACCTTTTACAAGGGTGTGTAGTGACAGGACCAGGGTTAATGGTTTTAAGACGAAAGAGGATAGATTAAGACTGGATAATAGGAATCAAAATTACACAATTTCCCAGAGAAACCATGAAAGTTAAACAAGGTGGTCTCGCAAAGCTGTTGGTATCCAGCTTTGTTAATGAGACTATCTTTCTTGCATCTTTCCTGAAACAAAAACTTATCTCTTTCCAGTCTTTTGATACATTTTTAAAGCATATTGAAAAGATAATTCTTTGCAATTCCAAATGTTTTTATTGCAGTGTCACAGCCAGACCAGCTTCATAAATTCCTTCTATCAGAATATTAAAAATACAGCTCTCTTCCTTTCAAAACAGCAGTAGACACAAAACAACAACAGAGTGAATTAATTCCTAATGCAAAAGACAAACATAAGTCTTCCTTTTCCCACTGGAATTTTGAACACATTATTTTGTTATTCGCCCAGGAATCCCCTCCAGTTATGCACCCTCCATCCTATTCTTTCAACTAGAACTGATGAAACATTTGTAATAAATACATCCCAAAAAGGCAGTCTATTTTTGTTAAAATAATTGGAAATCTACATTTCATCACTCATTGACATGTTTCTTATTATCTGACACAGAATTCAGAAAGCTACGTATTTATGACCAAAGCTGGCAGTGCTCTCCAGATTTATATACCAAACACAATCTCCTCCAATTTACAGCCTCAGTCAACACATTTAATACAGTGCATGCATTTCCAATTATTCTTCCACTGTAGCAAGGCAAATACCAGCTAAGATGCAAATTAGCTGCTAAACATACAGCCCAACCCTGCACCCAGAGCTTTCATTAGATCACTCTAGAGAGGAATTTATAGATCAAGTTAGCTGACTAGTAATTTGACTTATTTTAATTTTTTATAGGCTAATTCTGCCAAAACCAGGAACACATCTGTTTCAGCTAATTCAAGGTAATTCACTTGAATTATTATTCTGTCTGAAATGACTCAGCATTTTCAAGGAGTGTTTCTTATGCATGCTGGCTGTGGGATTAATCCCATAATCAACATCAGAAAACTCAGCAATTTAACAAATGAACTGTTAAATTATTGATAATTTTTGAAAGGCTAGTTTTAGACTTAACCAAAACCCACTGGGAGTGGGGCAAGACATTCTTTCTGTATCAAAACATGAATATTACAATATTTTCTGTAGCATACAGTATATGTGTCAATGTACCAATTAACATGACCACTTAAGAGAACTTTTGTGCTAAATATTAAGATCTCTATTACCTAGATAGCTAAACTGCTCCACAATTCTCTCTGGTTTTCCTCAGCTAGAGTAATATTTTATGATTTGTGTCTATTATACTCTAGGAATGTGGTTTCCTGAAAAATGCCTAAAGACTAATCCCGTTGACTTCAATGACAGTTCATAGCATCAACAGTATGACTAGAAATGTGGGAGCAAGGTAGGGAGAACAGAAGAAACACTGAAGTTACCTGGAGACTTCAGATTTCACCTCATTATATTATGCTTCAATTACACTTTGCTTAGATTTAAGCAATCTTTTTAACAGCAAAATAAATGATTAAAAGTTAGTAAGATAAATAGAATACAAGACTCTGAGTGGCAACCAACCAGGAAAGATTCCTGCTCTCAAGGCAAAAGTCTATTTTTCTGTTTCAGAAGGAAACAAAATAAAACTTACAGTGTGATTTTTTTCAGTAATCTCTTCCTTTCCTCAGTAATCTCTTCTCAGTATACCAAATATTTTTTAACTTCCTTTGAACTAGTAATTCTGGGCCCTTCAGCAGATAAGATGTTGATTTCAGCAGCATGAAGACAAGTTCTTAACATACAAGAGGTATTCATTAACACCATTGAAACCTGAAAGATTCTCTTATTTGCCAGGTATTTCAAAATACGTTTCCATTGATAGATTGTAATTATCCGGAAATTCAAAGCACATCAAACCTATACAACTGTTCACACTTAAACCTTCTTCCAATTCATACAATTCCCTCTAAATTACCTAGCTATTTGCATGGCAAATCCTTCATAAATTTAGCTGAACCTTTTTTTGCATTTGTATGATAGCTGCTTTTTCTTAGGAATGTTTTGTCTCTCCTGTTTCACTGACAACAAAAATTATATTTTCAGGTAGCTGCAAAAACTAACATCCATTTATAAGAGTAGCGACCTGTGAGTCAAAACAGATGTGATTTATTCTCAATTCTTTCAGTTACCTTCCCTACAAACTAGGGCAAGTCACATAAAACTCTCTTCTTCTGTTTGTTCTCCTGACTGACCCTTCCAGAAGCTCCTTTGAGAATAGACTTTCCACATACCTATGAGTGTCCCAAGGAGGCCTCTCTCTCACTGTCTTCTTTGTTTTCCATGTCATATTCTATGTATTAAATAATGAATAAGAAAGACTATTTGTTTGTGGTTTACAAACACACATGGGTGAAATGTTAACTTTTCTCTCTAAAACAGCCAGGATTTTCAGAATCTGATACTGCAGGACTGCCACAAAGAAAAAGAAAGAGAGGAGGAAAGATATTCAAACCCAAGCAGTTAATGTCACTGCCCTAAAGAATAGGTCCCTGTACAAAAATTAGAGATACAGAGAAAGAGAAAAGTGAACTTGTTTACATCTCTTTTTCCTGTCATTGAAGGCATAAGTAAATAACACAGAGGAAAGACCGGATCTGAGATTCTGTTTGCCACTATACAGAAGGGTTGATTAGTTTCCAAAAAATAGGAATGCAACCATTACTGTTTAAGACATGTATGGCTGTACAAATATTTTGATCTGAGTTATGGAATATGCTGATTGTTTTCTGAAATTTTAACAACTTCAATTTATTCTTTACTCAGACTACAATTTCCAAGGAAATTCTCAGTTCATCTCCATTAAGGCAAACTATGCTGCTTTTTGTTCTCCCCATTTATTTGTCTTACCCAGGCTGAATATAATTTAAGGCATCTCTTGAGATAGTACGGGTATGGGGAAAAGAAACACTAGCAGAGAAATATGAGAAGAAATGAGACAGAAATCTTGTTAAATTAACTCTGTCCATACAAAAGCCCTGAAAACAGTTATAATCTCATCTAGGCTGGGAAGGAAATTATTACTTTTGTATGTAACACAATAAAGCAGTAAAACTTTAAAATGCACTTGGCAACTCAGTACCGAATTTCCTATTATCAGTTACAATTCAAGGAGCTTAACTGTTTGCCTAAGGGACACATCAGGATTTTCTATACCAGTGTTTGAGGTATTTTTTCTACTACACATGGGAGCCCTGGGTCAGAAATAGCCTCAACATTTTTTCTAATTCTTAGGCTCAAAATAAGCAAACTCTCATATATATGTTTAATTAATGGGTTCAAGAACATTGAGTCTAGATAAATATAATAAAAAGAAATTACTGAAAGTAAGCTGTAAACACAACTATTTTAAGATAATTTAACTGTAGTAAAAAGCTGTGATTCTTGGGTATTTCTAAACAAAAGAAGGCAGTTGAAAGCCATTTTGAGTGAAGAGCTCAAGCATCAAAATCAAGCCATAATTTAAAATAACATCACTTCCTCTACCGATGTCGGTTCAGTTGATCGAGCTTTAGAAAAGCGAGCTCTGCCCAGAGAAAATAAATGATATTCAGCTGGTGAATGATGTACAGAAAGATTTGTAAAAATACACAAATGAGCAGGCCTAAAACATTTTAAATGTTGTTTCAATGGAGGCATTTTTATTAGCAAAAGTACCATAGTATAAAATAGACGATATTTTGTAACTATGAAGAATTTTTACAAGTCTGGGGTAACCAAAAGTGCTGAAGTGTGGCTCGGGCAACTGCTCAAAAAAATGGGAACCTAGGAAAAGGGACCAGTAAAGACTGCTTCAGGAGTGCCTTGTTAGTGAGGAACTACACATAGGTGTTTGTTTAGGTAGCAGAAATACCCTCTGAAGAGGCAGCTGCCAATCTTACCCAGGGCTGCCAAGAGTGGTGACAGCAAGGTGCAGCAGCATAAGCACTCTGAATGTGTGATGAAGCAGAGTCAGACTGCCTTGGGAGCAGTAGCCAAGGGACTTGAGCTGCGCAGCCAGCTTCTGTCAGGATGTAGCCTGGGGTGAGCAGGGTAGTAGATGTAACAGGGACCTGAAAGTCACAACCTGAGAGAAGGCTGTGTCCAAAGTAGTGGGAAGCAGAGAGCAGCTCCCCTAATAGCCTTGCCAAGAAGAGGACTGTTTCAGATTTCAGAAAAAGCAATTGTAGGGATGGCAAATCATCCCATTGCACTGGAATTATCTTGTTGCCCTTCCCCCTCAATAAATTACTTTTCATCAAATCAATCGACTCATGTCTGAAAGTGAAAAAAAAGGTAGCTAGCCTACTGAGCTCCAGACAGCCCAGTTTAATTTCTCCAAGTTTCTAGGGAACGCTGAAGCTGGCATTTATCAGTGATCCATAAAATTTCAATTGGGCATTTTTGCTGCCAATCAAGTCCTAAACTAATTTTATTTCCAAATCCACACAGTAAAAAAGGATATTTGATTCCTTCTTCAAACTAAAAGTAAGCCCCTTTCATTGACAAACAAACATTTAGACAAATGGGGCAGAATTTGAACATTTTCACTTTTTTAACCTTACTGTTCCTTGCCACTTAAAATTTCTTTTACTTGCTCTTATGGACCTTGGGGTTGAGTAGCCCATGATGCAGTCTTGCATTCAAGCTTGACTGAAATCTAAAATAATACACTGGGGGTCTGAGGTTTGTTTTTTTAAGCAAAATGCTCTTGTGCACAGAAGCCCTGGAAAGCATTTTCAAACTAACACTAAATACAGCACAGGAGAAATTTCTGTCATTTCTCAAAACATAACAGTACATGCCTTGTTTTTGGCACCCACCCTGGAAGTAAGGGGAAATAGGTTCTCCCTACAACTCACTGGGATCAAACACCTCGTACTCCCCTAGCAAACACCCAGTACTCTCTCCTGACAGAGAGTATCCTGGGCAGATACTTCCTACTTTTCTCTGAAGAAACCTGAGCTTACTCCATAAACTTAGACAATCTGTAGATTTATTCTTGTACCATAGCTTATTCCTTAATCTATGGTTTATTCCTATACCACACTGTAACAAGAACCATGGCTGCTATCACTGTCTATTTATTTGCAGGAAAAACTCATCCTACTTTCTAAAACCTGTAAAGAAAAGAAAGATGGGTTTTAAAATATTTGATTGGAGGGTCAGCAAAACAAACGAACATATAAGATAAGAGGTTTTTTGTATGCAAAGACAGTGACCTGAAAATGGAGGTAAAGGATTGCAAAGCGTGTGCATTTTTTTACCTGAAATCACAAATACTTCTGGATATTTCAGCTTGCTCAGTGGAAAATGGGTCAGGGCAATCCCAGGCACAGCTACAGGTTGGGCAGAGAAGAGATTCAGAACAGCCCTGAGGAGAAGGACTTGGGGGTGTTGGTTGATGAAAAAATGAATATGAACCGGCTTCAGTGTGTGCTGGCAGCCCAGAAAGCCAACCGTATCCTGGGCTGCATCAAAAGGAGTGTGACCAGCAGGTTGAAGCAGGTGATCCTGCCCCTCTACTCTGCTTTCATGAGACCTCACTTGGAGTATTGTGTGCAGTTCTGGTGTCCTCAACATAAAAAGGACATGGAACTGTTGGAACAAGTCCAGAGGAGGGCCACGAGGATGATCAGGGGACTGGAGCACCTCCTGTATGAAGACAGGCCGAGGAAGTTGAGGCTGTTCAGCCTGGAGAAGAGAAGGCTGCGTGAAGACCTCATAGCAGCCTTCCGGTATGTCATTGACCAACACCCTCCAAGTCCTTCTCTGCAGGGCTGCTCTGAATCCCTTCTCTACCCAGCCTTTAGCTGTGTCTGGGATTGCTTCAACCCATGTGTAGGACCTTGGACTTGGCATGGTTGCCCAGAGAAGTGTGAATGCTTCATCACTGCCAGTGTTCAAGGTCAGGTTGGACAGAGCTTTGGACAACATGGTGTAATGGGAGGCATCCCTACCCATAGCAGGGGGGTATGAACTAGATATCCTTAACGTCCTTTCCAACCCTAACTATTCTATGATTCTACAATAAAAACACTTCCAATACATTTTGCTATGATCATAACTGTCTGAATAAAATTTGCGTGTAACCTCTTACTGGACCTTTAGAGGACAGCCATGATTATGGGTATTTTTGTAAAAAACAAAAAAGTTAGGCCTTGTCCATAGTATGCCTGTATGTATCTGGGGGAGCGTTATGCCACATTTGTTTAAACTTTATATGCATCTGTTCGTCAATTTAGCTATAAACCCTGATGTTTCCTTGGGGGTGGAAAGGAAAACAAAACGTAAAAACCAAAAAGCTGACAAGTGAATAAGAACTTGTACATGTTCATTAGTGTGTGAGGAAATAAATTGTTTAAGCTACTTGGACCAAGTCAGTTCCCACTAGTGATCTAAGACTGGTTATGCTTTGATAGTGGCACATATTTCAGCCCCTATAAGGTAAAGCCCAGGTATGCTTCTTGGCATGTATAACAATGTGCTATGTTGCCTTTTTTTTATTCATTTCATATGGTATACAAAAACATCTTTTAAATATAAAAAATTCTGCTTAGTCTTAGTTTTTCAACAAATACAGTTTGAATTCCATAAACTGGAAGAACATGCTGCTACATATGACATTCAAATAATTCATTTTTTTCAGCAGTCAGTCAAACATTCTTTTGACATGAGGGACTCTGTATACTTAGTTGCCAGGCTCTGTGTAGAGACAATGCAGGACAGGAGTCCACAGCAGCAATTAAAATCAGTTCCTGAGAATGAATTACTGCTGGGGCCTAGCACATCATATCACATCTGATGTGAAAGCTTCTGTGTATGCTACCTGTTGCCCTACATGATACGTTCTCTGCCTATTTTCCACAACAGAAAGAAACCAGTTACATCTGCTGTCACAGACAGCCGATCTGTGAAAGGCTACCTCGAGATTTTATGTTGCAAGACCATGTTTCAAACCAGACACACCTATTGGAGAAGACACAATGCTCTTTTTACCCTCACCCTGCTAAGTCTCAAGCTACTTTGTGAAGCACTTTTTTTCCTTGTCGTGGTCAAGTGGGAAAATGCAAATGTATACCACTAACTGTAGTAAGTTTTACCAAAACCAAAAAACAAAACAAACCAAAAGAGATTGCCCAGATGATTACTCAGTAAAGAACCATAAATATAATTAATTTTTAAATACTTAATATGTTCACAGACAGGAGTATAGAGGCAGTGGAACCGCAATGACATTTTATTAATATAAAAATGTATCTCCTTGGCAGCCCCACCCAACTATACACTGTCTACCTGTATTCTGTGATGCAAGGGAAAATACACGAGCAAAGCAGAATGGAAGGGACTCTAGTTTTATACAGTGCCTTTCATATAATGAGTATTAAGTGAATGACATCCAAATGTGCACCTGAGAGCATCATCCAACATTGTTTGCCAGTCTCCTAAAGAATTTGCATGCAAGCATTTTTCATTGTGTCATTTATATGCAGTTTTATTAAATAAAGGAAATGCAATGGCCTGCTGACTGTTTTACTTTTGTGTGTGCCAAAAAAGATGGAATAAAGTAACTAAATTGTACTTGCTGGGCCCACTTCCTACCTGTATTTCTGAGCTGATCTAGAAGTATGTGAATAACAAGAAAGAACCAAATGATAAATAATGAGTTAGTGGGTTTATTCTAATTAATGTATTTACAGATTGGCTGTACCTAAATTATGTCTCAGTTAAATGAGTTGCAGTTATAAATGGAAATCAGTAGCAATCTCTCCATCAATTTCAGGTTAAACCATCTTCTTCTATCTCCACATGGCAAAGCGCCTTAATATCAGCTATCTTTCCCCAGGAAATGGCTAAAACATGTATGTGAATTATTCTTTCCTAAAATTCAAGAGCTTCTATCCCTCTTCGCCCTAAAAAAAAAAAAAAAAAAACACACAAAAAAAAAACAAAAAAAAAAAAACAAAAAGCATGGGGATTCAGAGGTGGAGAGGGGATGATGATCATGCAGTATTGACCAATTTAAGGTGCTCTAAGGTGCATGTGGGTCACACTGCAGTGGAGTGTGCCTGGAGGCTCTCTGTTTCTCCTGAGATTTCTCCCTGACAAAAGAACTGAGGTATTCTCCAAGCTACTTCATTGGCACTGGACTGGACAGCTGTGGTAAGGGTACCACCTGGATCGTATAACAGGGTGTAGATACAGTCATTGTATCTCATCTTTTCCACACTGATTTTAGGGCAAAATACTTACATTCAGAATATCACAAATATCCTGGTGATATATGCATAAGTACAACTATACTGCCTGTATGCATCCCAATGGCTTTCTGTACAAGAGGCCCAAATGTGTACATATGCTGAGAACACTGAATGTACAATATGGGTGAATGTAAAACTATACATATTTCTCCAGTGGACACATTTGAAAACAAATGATCCCTTTTATCATCATTTCCTAGAAAGTATTCTTATATTAAAACACTGAAGACATCTGTTCATTTTCATTTGTCCCACATCAACAACTGTTCCAACCAAGATTAGCCGCTTAACAGACATACACAAGCCCAGTATGTGAATTCACTGTTTATGTTAGTAAGTAGAAATGCTTGACTGTTCCTGTTGCAACTGCAAAGGCAATGAACCCAAAACACTGGGTTCATTGCTAGAGTTTGGTAACAGATCTGTTCAGTGCAGACTTAAGAATACTAGCTTATAAAGAAGCTTGCCTTGAGAGGTCTTTGGAAAACAGATGAACTAAACCTTTAAAGGTTTTTTTACAGTAAATTTAAAATATTTCTAGTCTTTCTTTTCAAATTCGCCTTCTAACAGATGGTGCCTTTCTCTTGATCTGCTATCTCTTTGGCATGCTTTTCAAATTCTTCACTTTATCAAATGCTATAGAATTGGGCAATATAATCTAGGTCTGACTATCTACTGGGGGAGAGCATCCATATAACTGCATCTAAAGTCATCAAGAAAAAAACTGGTTAGGAAACATCAGGAAGCCGAGGAGTGGGGCTGGCCCTCAGTCAGGGGAGCTGGGGCCACAGGGGACACAAGACCACCAGACGGGCATTCGGCCCTGGACCTCAGCCCCTTGACAATCAGCTAGGCAAGTGGCATGGACTGGGACTGAGGGCTGAGCCTGCAGCAGCTCTAAGCAAGGAGGGATTCCCTCTCACAGCCCACTCCCACTAAGATCCCCACTGCCCATGGGTTCTAGGACTCAAAGCTGTCATCCCCATCCCCTTAGGCCTGGCCAGGGGCCAGGGCCTGGCAGAAAACTTCTGAAAAATGTACTGTCCTCGTAATAAGAACAGTGAAATTCATGACTAACAGGAATGGCTCATGGTGTGATTCAACTGTTTTCTCCTAAAACAATTAGGCTGAATTCACAAAGGTTTGCTATGAGTTTTGTTTACAAAATCTGGAATTGGAAATCTCTGCATAAGAGGTACAAGAGAAACAAGCAAGAAGAGTAACATACAAGGGTCTTTGTATCTACTTGCCTTTGTGTTTTATTCCTGTTGATCAATTCACAAGCCTGTCATCTCTCTGGTATAGTACTTACAATAGAATTATGTTCTGGCCTCTCCTTCCTTTACAATATAAATACTGTGTATGAATTACATATATAAAACTATACATACATGTATTCTTTAATAACCGCATAGCCTCACTGACATATAGAGATCTTTAGTGAACAGTACTATAAAACTCCATGAAACAGTATCACCTTTAATTTAGATTCATTTGAAGGCCATCATGAGGAAAGTATGTCTTTTGCTTTACATTAAAGTAGTTGTGAGAGAGAAAACATAATTTGGGAGCTGTATTTATATTCTCTTGCTTCAAAAATAATGAACAAATAATCAATGAACACAAAAATTACATACTCAGAGGAAGTATTTTTTACGCTTTGCTTATAAACTTTTGAAACTAACTACAGCACTATATGAATTGATTCTAAGACCTTAGAGGATTCTGCAAATGCTAGCTATGTACATCAATGAAGCGTACATCCAGAAGTGTAATGAAACAAAAAAGAAGGTGGCAACAAATAGGCAATCATAAACCCCTACAATTTTCATGCAGGTCACCTAACTTTTCAAACATCAGCTCTTCTGCTGAACAGGTTTCAGAATCATTTTAAAAACAGAGTTAACAATGTTTTTATGTATGCTAACAGACTTTTAAAATTTGTTCCAGAATACAGCATTATAGTAATAAACTAGTTTATTGAGTTTGCTCTCTTCAGGCAGTTCACCCCATGTGCATTTTAATCTTCCGTTTAGTTCCTCTATTAAGACAATAAATATATTTTGCCAGAATTTTACATTAGAAGATAATGTCTCAGTATTTAATTTACTAAATAAAATCAATAAAATATAAAAAGTAGAATAATAAAACTAGAAGTTATGACACTGCTTTGGTTAAACTAAGAAAATACCAACCTTTGAAGAATAATGTTAATTACAATACCAAGCTATTAGGAAGGAGCAAGGAAGGAAGGAAGGAAGGAAGGGAGGGAGGGAGGGAGGAAAAAGAATATCAGAGATGCCTGCTAAATCCTGTGTAAGAGAAAGCCATGACTTTCTGTAAGAAAGGCTAAAATTATTGTCATTTTATTCCATACTATCTATAGCTCCGTATTTCTGACACTGTTGGAAGGAGGAAGATGCAGCTAATGTGTAATTGTCATTTCAGCCAACAAGCAGCATAAAAGATATGGCTGAGCCCTTTAGACAAGGGAAATCTCTAGGAACCTTTAGGCAGGAGGAAAATTATGCCCAAATCCTTCTGACACGTGTTAAATCAGACTGCTCATTGAGAACAGCTACTGAAATCTGACAGAAAAGCTAGGGCTGTCTCATACATTTTGTTGTATGGACTGGGTGCCCTTCCCACCAGCTTCCAAAAGTCTTTCTGCACCATAATCATAAGGTTAAGGCTCTTTCACAGCCATCAGTAACGCATTTCCTAAGAACAGCTCTCACACATATTTTGGGGAGGGGTTGTAAATGACAAAGTCAAATGTACAAATTCTATACTTTAGCCAGGATGTAGATATCTCATCATGGCCTGTACATCTACCTTCTTAACCCCAGCTGCTTCCAGAAAATTCAGTATTACAGCAGTACCAGATGACCTCTCACAGGGGAGATGATTTTTAATTGGTCGCTCTACTTGCAGATGAATAACAACACATGGCCCATGGGGTATTTTGTCATACATCAGCCTTTATCTCACAGAAGATCAATAGGGCACTCATCAGAGACCACAGCAACAAACACTAACTTCCTAAATAAATAAAAAAGAAGGGTCCAGAGTGATGTTCCCTGGTCATTGTATCACATAAGACAATTACAGCAGTTGTTGCTCTCTTGCCATTAATAGGGGAATTGTAAGAGTTTAAAGAACCTCCACTGAAGAAACTGTTTTCCAGTGACTTAACAAGTTAATCATGCACCACAATATAAATATATTATGGCAGATTCGTGTACCATAGCAAAGACATACAATCTGTTTCAATTATCTTTGCATGGATACAGAAGGCAAATAAAAACAAACGTAAAAGAGCAAGAGTAGATAAGTAAAATCAGCGGTAATGACTATTTCAGGGAAATTATAGTAGAGAAATTGTCTATAATGGCAGAAATCTCACTCTGTTTACTAGCTCTAATTCTTCTCCTATTCTATCACTGAGACTTATCATGTGCAATTTTACATGTTTGCTATGATAAAGACCACAATAACCAAGACAGCTAGTATTAAGTTACATATCAACATATTTCATTTAGGAAAACAGTGCCTGGCATATTAATTGCAATGTAATTTAACGTAAGGGGTATTGCTGTATTTAAAGCTGTACTTTAAAAATGGGAGTGGAGAACCAAGCCCTGTACGAAAAAAACAAGCAAACATTTTTTTCACCTACATCCTGCTGTTTAGGAGCATAATCTCATTTAGGCCTTCTGACTCCCACCCCATAGACACTCAGAAACAGCCAGCTCTCCAAGCTAAGTGTCCCAAGTAAAATTCAGGACACCTGTAGACGCTGTCATAGTTCAATCACAATGCATACCCTTGTCAGGTTTAGTAATACTGTACAACATTTTGTTCTGGGTTCAGCTGTAACATTTATTTTTCCCCTTCTTAGTAGCTGGTGCAGTGTTGTGTGTTTGACTTTAGTCCGAGAACAATGGTGATAACACCAATGTTTTGGGTTGTTGCTAAGTAATGTTTACACCAATCAAGGACTTTTTAGTCCCATGCTCTGCCAGTGACAAGGGGTACAGGAAACTGGGAGAAAGCAAACACCGGACACCTGACCCAAACTAGCCAAAGGGGTATTCCATACCACAGCACGTCATGCGCAGTATATAAAGTGGGGGGAGTCACCCAGAAGGCCCAGATTGCTGCTCAGGTCAGGCTGGGTATCAGTAGGCGGGTGGTGAGCAATTGCATTGTGCATCATTTGTGCTTATTCTTTTCCCCTTTTAATTTTATGTTCACTCCCCTTGTTATTTTCCTTATCATTATTATTACTGGTGGCAGCAGTAGTGGTTTGTGTTATACCTTAGTTACTGGATTGTGGTTTGTGTTATACCTTAGTTACTGGACTGTTCTTATCTCAGCCAATGGTAGTTACGTTCTTTCAATCCTCCTCCCCATCCCTCCAGGAGCAGGGGGAAGAAGAAGGCTGGGGAGTGAGCAAGCAGCTGCATGGTTTTGAGTTACCAGCGGGCCTTAAACCACAACACATCTTTACTGGTGAGCAAGTAGCCTAATAATGAATTTCCTAGTATACAGCCACTTTAATAATGCATTATCTCATTTAACTACTGATGATTATATTGATCTCTGGAAAGGTAATTTTCCCTCTTATTTTCAGCCTTCCTACTTCATACATTAATTCTTCACATGCAAAGTTTCACTAATGCTACCACAATTTTTTCTGGTTAGGATTTTCAGAGAAACTTACGTTTGTTAGGTGACCAGTCTTGTTTAGCCAACTTTGAAGCACTCAGTTACGATCTTTGACAAGCCAAGCCCAGGACATCATGTAATATTACTTGAAACTCCCAGAAAATGTTATTTGTAGCTATCATCTGCCAGTTGCTATAGCATAATATTTGCATCTGGCACTGCTATTATCACAACTTTTTATTTAAAAGACTTCAGCCCATTACATTACGACAAATCTCCAACTGTTACTAAAAACACCCTTTATAACAAAACTATATATTTAGTCATTGCTGAAGAAATGATGAGAGATTCCTTTTGGGATCACTTTTTAAGCAGCCATAATAAACTGGAGAATTATTGCTCATTTTCATTCTTGAATTTCTTTGTAGCCTCAGGGAATACATTTTTTCATAATCATCTGTTGTTAACAGGATATTAGTGCCTCATTTTCTTAAATATACGTACTGTGTCTCTGCTGTCACAGTGTCTTTCTTCACAGTACTATGCAGTTGTAACATACAGTGTCTCACCAGCTACTGTAACACAGAAATAAATCTCACCAGCTACCATAACACAGAAATAAATAATCTTCCTGGGTAGCAATGCACTGCAAAGTCAAATTCAACTAAGGCTTCAAGCAGCCTTCGACTTCCTAGCATGATTTTTCATCAGCAAATTGTGTGTGTATTTTTGGCACTCAATGAATCTCAAATTTCCTTTAAGTTATAGCTTCACTGGTTTAGTTTAAAATATATGTCACCTCCAAAATAGTTGTGCAGCTTTTTTCCCTAGCCAGGGTTACAAGTCAATCCTGTTACTTGTGGTACACACAGTGCATGGTTTACAGACTAATGAACAACAATGAAAATGATTAGGTGCAGGTTTTACAGTAATACCAGGGCATCTATGTAGACTGTTGTGTAGATCACTGTGCTGACCCTTTCAATTTGCTGTACACTGGTTGATTTTCCCTCTCCCACCTCACTCCTTCCTGGAAACTGGCGTGATGCTACTGTCATCAATTCAGTATTCCAGCAGCAAGGAGTAGATTTTTGCACTCCATTTTCCTGCACCTTTTCCCCAACTTGCCTGTAGTGCTTTTCCTTCACTGAAAGCAGCAAACCTGAAGTTGGTGAAGGGGGCATATGGGGCAGACATAAGAAAAAGAGCTATGCTGAGATGTGTACACAACTTTAACCTTAATGGAGATCAATAAGACACTTGACAGTCTTCATAGCAACAAATACCAAGATGCTAAAAAAAATAGGAATATCTAGACTGATAATCCCAGATAAAGCCTTAGAAACTAGTCTTTCCTGCTAAAGCTGATGCGATCTGAAGTAAACTCAATAGTCTTATCTTCCTTTTCACTTTAAAATATATATAATTTTGTTATAAAAAGTTATTATCTTTGCAAAAACAAAAGCAGCTGTCATTTTCAACATCCAAATTTAGCTATTCCTGATTTTCACTTTTAGATTAGATTTCATTGAATGCTGCAGAAAAGAAGATGATAACAAAATATATTAAATAAACTATTTAAGTTAATGAAAAATATAAGCCATATAAGATATTTAATGCATATTTATTATCTGAACTATCTGGCCAAAAGCTCCATAATTCTTGTACTCTTGCAATCAAGACTTTAGAAAACGTGGGTAAAATAGATGTAGTATCTGTAATAAGCAGTTGCAAGCATCCTCTTGCAAATTACAAGCAGTGCTTTGTCTCTTCCCAGCTGTATCTGCAGTTTCAGTTCTCAATGCCATCAAGTCTTCTGAATTAATCTATCTGGATCTCATACATAGCTACATATCCACACTTTATTCCTTAGTTCTTTCTTCATAGGAGGTGAAGAAAGATTTTTCAAGGGACTTGCTATAGATATAGATGTATTAAAGCACTGGGTGAAAGACCATACAAGGGTACAAAGCTTTATATATGTCTCTTCTGCAAGGCACTGCAAACTTTATTAGTTCAGAACACCTTCTGAGGATCAAACAGCATGAAAAATTTCTATACAATCCTTGTCACTTTGGCATGACACATTTGCATACATCCAGTGGGTTTGAAAAGCCACACAATATGCACCAGGAATAATTCTGGCCTTGATTTTTGTGAGGACATTAAATCATTATGGACTCTTCCAGAAAGTCCTTCAGCAGAAGCACTAGGCACTAAAGACCCAAAGAATGACACAGAAGCCAAAGCTGTCTTTCTCCTCTAAGTATAGCCATTTCAGGAGGAAAAAGAAAAAAAAAAGAAAAAAGAAAGGGGATTTTATTGAAGGAGATGTAGCAGCTTCACTGATAAACACTGTGTTGCTTTCCCTTCAAGGCTGTTTTTGCTATTAAGGTACCTGAAGTTATCTAGGTAATTATATAACCAAAAAGATTGTAACAATGTTCTGGAGGCCTGCCCAAGGGAACAAAAAAAAAAAAAACCAAAAACAGCAAGCGACTGAATTTTCTACAGATACATCAGGGCTAGCCATCTGAAACAGTAGATTGTGCACAGAAAGTACAAAGTTAGACTGCAAGCAGTTCTCCTTTGTGTGTTGTCCCCCCTCTTTTTTTCCTTTTAGCTTAAAGTGAAAAAGGTTATCTTGAAATGGTTGGTAAATCCAAATCCAGATGCTAAATTTCTCTGACTAGAGCAGCTGGCAGACTTGAGCTACCAGCAGTCCTCACTGCTTCTGGAAAGACAACTCCATAACTTCAAAGGTAAAACTCTGCCTGTGATGTGGCAGCTCAGTGCTGTTCTGAATTATTCTTTGTTCTTAAAGAAATTAAAAAAGAGGTTCTGTCATCTTCCCTTGCCCTACCCTACATAAATTCCAGATTTCTAACTTAACTATATTATTGAGTTCTAATAAGGAGGAGTATTTAAAACAAAATATATCTATCCCATGAAACTGTGAGCAGTAGCACAATGTAATGTTTTTAGGTCATCACCTTCCTAATAAAGAAAGCATGGCTCTGCTCTTATGGAATAATTCCCATTAATGGCATTATCCATTCATACCTGTGGAGAAATAACGGCCACTACAGTGACCAAATGCTATGCTTACTAAAGAGCATGCCGAAATGACCATCAAAAAATTTTCAAGCAGCTGACTCCCAAGACAGTGTGAAGAAGGAGCATGCAGTGCTGGGTGGGGGGATTCGCTTGTCCCGATTTCCATCTCTCAACATTCACACCAAGTCCATGCTGATCATTTCAAGCTTTCTTGAGAGTCTGCAGAAAGACCTTTAAAACACCTGCTTTCAGTGGAGCAAAGGCATTGATTGGAAGACCCCACCACAGGCCAGGAAATGGAGCCTGGAGTAACAGCTCAGATGTCAGCATCTTAGAAAGCTCAGATCTAATGATACTCCCCATAATCTGTCCATACTCTCTCAGACTCATCCTCCTCCCCCAGCCTCCACTGAAACTGCAGTTTTGCTCCTGAACTGGCAGACCAGGTTTCCAACACAAAGAAAGATACTTATGCCATACTCCTACTACCTAGAGGGGTTTTAAGATATTTAAGTCTGTGATATCTGTAAAACTCTTTAAGGAGACTCAGGACTCCTGAGGAGGCTGAGAAATGTCAAATGTGGCCTGCATCTATCATTTGCAGTTTCACAGAGGGAGATGAGGGTCTTCTGTTTATCAAAAGCAGGGCCAAATGAATCTCTCACACAATCATAATTCAACTCTTATCTTGCAACTGAAGATATGAAAGGTATTCCATTTTTACCAGCTGTTTTTCCACAGAACTTATTCTTGACAGTACAGTAATGGGAAGCAGTATGAAACTCTAGACAAGGAAAGGAAGAGTGATGATTTAATGGATAGTAGTGCTATTACTGTTACCCTCATTGACAGAATAGATATATGATAGTGTAAGAACGGACTTATTCTCTTCAAGCAAAAGTTTTATCCTTTATTCATAAACCAATCACTCAAGATTCTGAATACCATATAAAATAACAAAGAAATACTGCCTGTTAAATAATATGCTCAGAGTAAGAAAAGATTATAAAATACATGCTCAACAAAAAAAAAAAAAAAAAAAAATGAAGCTGCTGAAGAAATTTTATCATAGCTAAAAGACATATGGTAGAGCAATGAATTTATACCAGAAGGTGACATATATTTTTTTCCTTTATTCTATGATTAGTATCCTCTCCTACACAGTAAATGTCTTCTATTAATTCTCTTTGTTGTGCTTATCTACTTCTGTTTTGTCAAGAAAAAATTATTTTTAGCAGCCAAGAACCAGAAGCAAGAATTTTAGTGGGAGAATATTGAATAGCTTCTGTGTATGAAATTGTAGGCCAGAACAGAGTGTCTACCTTCAGAGTAGTGTGAGTGACCGCCAATACTTTCAGAGGTGCCAAACAAACATAAGGCCATTTTGTTGTTTTATTCCAACAGTAAATAACTTACTGAAATCTTGAAGTCAGTTTTTGTAATATCTTATTAAATTACATAACATCCAGACTCGAAAAATGGTTTTAGATAAGCATATTACAATGAGATATCTTTGCAGCATATAATTAATCCCCACAATATTAAAACCTGAATATTAATCTAACTAAATCTATACTGATAAAATTCTGCAAAGAAAAATATCAATTAATTAATTTGGAACTCTGGAATAATCTCTTTTTTTCACCATTTTTAAGTACACCTGCAGAAGTGGTTAGCTTCACTATTAGTTTTGAAACAGGTTTAAGAGTTCTCCAATCCCAAGACAGAAGAATGAAAAAACATGTTCTTTCTTTCTTTGATCCTATCAAGCCACACAGGTTTATAGCTTAAAGAAGAAGTCCTTTCCTAGCACATCCACACTATAAGCGTTTATCACTGCAAACTGACAAACAGCTTGTCCAGAAACAGTCTATTGGAAGTTACTGAGTGTGCCCCATCTCTTTTAGAACTGCTGACTGTTTACAAAGGTGTTTTTGATTAGCCACTCTTCCCATAACTAACCTTCCTTACTGCTAGGAATCTGATTTATTTCACTTTCTCAGCCTGTGGCAAGGTTGCTGAGGCAGCTTCACAACTGCTCACCCCCAGTAGAAACTCAAGACAGAAGTTGCCTTTTGCTGGTTCTGGGACACATTCACTCTGTTTGCATAGCTAGAAGCCACTGCCACATGCCAAAGAGCAGCAAGTCTAGGGGACACAAGGGCTGGCACAGAGGTTGTGCAACATAAACTTGCCTGCCAATAGACTAAACATACTGAGGGCAGGAAATTGGATTGCAGAAAAGGTTATTTATCAGAAAGGGACAACAACCTCTGTTCAGATTAAGGTAATGCAAAGGATAGATAATCCCAAAACCTAAGCAACACTGGCTATGGAATTAGTATAAAACAGGATCATTTATGTGTTGAGTTAGTATACTGCTTTTCCAGCTTTCCTAGGCATCATGGGAGTCTAAAAGTTGTCTTCTAGAAAGTCCTGAGGTGTCTTCCATGGTATGATGAAGTTCAAATAGCTTGTTATTAACCTGCAGGAGACCATGTATGAAAGCAGCATCCCTTTAAAATAACAGTAACAGTCTGCTCTGCTGTATTGACTCACATCTTGAGAACATATCAGTTTGTTTTCACGCTACAAAGTAATGAAGAAATTCCTTCCACAAAGAGGTGGGGAGAAAGGGAAGAAGCAGGGCGTCTGTATTTTTACGCTGATTCTCTAATGAAAAGGGAGGGTTATATCACTGTTTTCCATCTGCTAGCTTTCTCCTAATACTACTTTTCATTCCCTTGGTCAATTTCAATGTGGCCAAGGTAGAGGTATCAGGAATAAGAAACAGATGCCTGACAGAAGACAGAACTGAATTAGTGCCCTACAGGGAAGGGAAGGGGAAGCATGAGCTCTGCTCCCTCTTGCTGCAGGGAAGTCAGGCAGTAAAAGCTGCCCAGCAAGGCCCCCTCCGTAGTGCAGGCTTGGGCACAGGACCTATGGCCCATGGCTTGACTGGCCAAGGAAAGCAACTCGGTGGGAAGGAGAAGAAATAACAGAAACAGCAGGAAGTATGGCAAGGGGAGATGTAGGTATGCTGAGAAGGGTAAAAGGAGAACACAAGAGGGGGTTGGGTCAGGCAACAGGCAGACAAGACACAAATCCAAAGAAAGACATTAATTCTGCTGCTCTCATAATGACTGAGGTTTTCGAGAGTGAAAGTGATTTCACTCTCATGTTGACTACCCAATAGACATGTTTGTTAAGGAGCTCACATTCATTTAATGTTTAAATCAATGATAAGGATTAAGAGCACAGGAAGTTTACCACAAAACTGAAAAGAATTTGGAAGTCTCACTGGATAAAATCTTCCTTCTCTGCAGAAGGCACTCTATTCCAATGTCCTCTGCAGAAGCAAACCAATTACAGCCTCTCCTCAAACACAAAAATAATGGATCTTTTCTTTTCCAATTGCCAATTTTCTCTGATAAAGAGAACTATCATCACCTCTGGATAAAGAATAGGGAATTTCTGAAACATGTCCTTGAGGTAATGCATGTCATCCTCTCTGAAAAGCAATCTCACCTCAAGATAACTAAGTCTTTTTTCCATTTATCAAGTATCAGAAAGACAACTATCCGCACTTGCTATTTAAATTCCTCTGAAGAAGTTGAATTCTCACCTCACGAATAAAGATTGTTCCAATTATTTTCTCAAAGAGTAACCACTGTTTTGGTAAAACAAAACAAAACAAAAAAAAACCCACAAGAACATAACTGTAGTGGGGGTTTAGAGGAATACCATAATCTGCAGGCTGGGAGAGCCAAGCCATTTGTGTCTGTAATTTACACTCAAGAACCCAGGTATCATTTTGGGTTTTTGGTTATGGAATCTTGTTTGTTTATTTGTTTTGGTTTTTTGTTGGGAAAGGTTTTCCCATTAACCGAGTTTTATTTAGTAGAAAATTCTGAATAGCATTCTTGTGCCTGCTGAAATTCAGATCAATCTGAACCAAAATGCTGATTCATTTCCAATCCAAAACTCCACACATAAAAAATAAACATGAAGTGACTGGAATTACACAAACACTATGTTGGTCTGAGCATGATGAATCCAATACTAGGACAATTTTCTCCTACAACAAAGCAATAGACTTAATTCTACACTCAGTTGTTTCAGAGAAAACAGTGATAAATCATCTCTAATTCACCTGACAGAAATCATTAAAAACAATCTACCTTCATTATCTGAAAACTCAACAATGGATCTACTGCAGAATATGGTATCTCAGAAAAAACATAAAAGATGTCTGTTTCTGCACTTATATGTATTTTTTCAAACATTTTTCTTGAATGCTAAGAATGATAAAATTTTAATATAACTTCATATTTAAAACCCTCTACAAAACAGAAACAGTTTGCCTTTTGTTGTTGATCTTGTTTAGTCAGCTTTAGTAGCATCGAAGTTGTAGCTTTCAATCAATTCTTTTAAACATAAGGCAATAATTGACAGAGGTACAACATGAATTTACAAAAATCACTTTTTATTCTTCATTTCTTTCCCCTCTCAACCTTTTGTTTTAATTGTCTCAGAGTCTGAAAGGAATGCAATTTCTCCCCCAGGAGCCATGAAGTGCTTATACAAGCCTGTTTCAGAGGTAGAACCTGCAAAGGCTTAGGCTACTCCAAGGCCATACAGCCTCTGCTGGCAGGGCAAGACTTTCCAGAGCTAGAAAAGAAAGCCTGGGCTTTCTGACAACACATCTACACCTCATGTTCCCTATTTTAAAATGATGTTGTCATATTTTCTATTTCACTGTATAACTGGAGTTGGTGGAGGGCAGGGAAGAAGGGAAGGAGGAACAAAACAAACTACAAACAACCCTGTCCAGAGGACATTCCTAGGCAGGTTTCATTATAGATCATCTAATTCCAGCCCTCCTGCCACTAGACCAGGTTGCTGAAAGCCCCATACAACCTGGCCTTGAACACATCCAGGGGTGGGGCATCCACGACTTCCAGGAAAGATGCTTCTTCTCTCCTACTTGGAGGAAATTGTCACTGGGGAGTTCTGACAGTAGGTCTGGATTTTATCTGTATGCTGTAGCAGGTCTAAGCTGTGGCTGGTATTTAACTTTATATGGGTATCCAGCTAAAAAGTGAGACCATGAAGTGAATTAATTCAGTTATATTCTATAGACAGACCATATAATGGCCAATATATAGATCATCACAAATATTCTGCCAATAACATGTCTGATTCTTCAGGTGTATTAAAAGTGTGTTTTGTTTTTTTTTTCCAGGCTTCTAGGACAGCATCTTTTTCTTTCTGTTTTGCATACATTACCATTATCTCAAACAGCATATTGGCTGCTTCTCTGAAGTTTCAGTCTGAGCCTGCAGCCATATCAGCACACAAGTGTTTTTAATATGCTTTTGGAAAACATAATGAGGAGGATGATTTCTCTTTGGTTCTGTTTGGCTCAGTGCTAGAGCACAACAATGGGATGTCATCAGAATAAAAGTTTGAATCATGACATCTCATTTGCTTCTTTTCATTAGTGTTTGAGGGAGGAGGGGGCTGTTATGACAGCTGGTCAGTAGTGAGTCAATTATATGCTTCATTCTCTGGACTTCAGATCAAGATGTCCTTTGGCAAGCTGAGCAACTGCTTGATGACAGATTTAATAGCTAGGATTTGATAGAGCACACAAAGGGACACACTGATTTTGATACATTTCTCAGGCAGCATGCTCATTAAGTCTAATTCTCCTTTCCTTTACATGCAAAAGTAATCTAATACACACACACCCCCCTTAGTGCGTGGAATTACATAGCTCAAAATGTGAGGAAAACCAAGACTCCCAAGTCCTGCTTAAGGACTCAGAAATGGATCTGTCCTGATGTAATGATATTTTGGTAATGGCCACATCTCAGGTAAGATGATAGACCTGTAAAGCACAAGTATACTGAGGATGCTCACAACAGGCCTGCAATTTTACAGAAAAAGGACACAAGGGACTGCCCCAAGAGCTCCAATAACATCACTAAATTCTGATGCCTCCGGATTTCTAGAGCAGGTGAGCTCTCCCATTTCCACATCTGAGCATGCTGGACTCTTCAGGAAAATTATTTTTTACCCTTTAAGTTCAAAGAAATTTGGCTGAGAGCTCAAAGGCAGTGGAAAAAGATCATGAGTTAAACTGACACCCATAACAGACATGAGATCTCGCTAATATTTTGCGGTCTATGCATACACTAGTATTTCACCGATCCCCCGGAACAGTTGTCAGAACTCAAGGAAAAATGGCTGCTAGAAGAGTCTTCTCTGCAGAGCACTTCTCATTCTGATGCAGTAGAATCCATCTTGCATAGATGGGAGACTCAAGCCTGATCTGTTCTGCCAGATTTTCCTGAGGACTTTAAGGTGACTAAATAAATGATTTGGAGCAGAGACATCTACTGTCTTTTTAGACACTTTTTTGCAATCACCCTAGAAATCTACTTTATGAAGACTATCAACTTCATACAGATTCCTATGGAAATACATGACAAACATTAGCGGGGCAAAATCTTTAAATTGCTAAGACAACATCATTGCACCTTGTCAGAATGCGTGGGGGTAAAAAAAAAAAGAAAAAAAAAACAACATGCCAAAATTATTCTATTTTGCCCTTCCTTTCAGGATAGAAGCAATTCAGTGTTGCTATTATTATGCTTGACAGCATAACATGAAAATACAAGCTTCTCGATACTTTCCTTTAAAAAGATGAATAGTTTAGTAGTTATAACTACACTATAGTAACAAGTATATTAAAAGTACTCCATAGTTAGTATAGCAACTATAGCAAAAAGTACACTCATACTTGTTGCATTTAACTAGCTAAAACCAACAGATCTTTTTCTGAGAATGAATGCAACTAATTTCATAAAATCTTCTCCTAATATTGCATCTAGGATAAAAAAACAAAAGAGAAATAAGCATCAGAGTGCTAGAAGGCTGCAAAAGAATTTTGTGATGTTACCATAAGCTCATAATTTTACAAAAGATTCCTATAGGTATTTGGCCTTTATTTTTCTTTCTAATTTACACCCAAAAGTAATCTGAACATTTCACTGGGATTTCTTGGGGAAATTGAATTGAGGGAAAATTACCATGTATTTTCATTATATCATTCTGAGTGCAAATCACATCAAACAGGTGATATTTGAAAAATATTGAACAGATAACTAAGTATAAATGAGTAAGGAAACTAAATTGTGGTATCTGCCACACTTCACCAATATATTTTTCCAATTTAAATTTAAATATACTTGATCATGTCTGTGCCTATGGCAGGAGCCACTTAAGACTTCTTTCAGCAGAAAGTCTGCTAGAAAATTCTAGTTAAAAAAATAAAAATAAAAATAGTGTATTCATTTTAAATACTTGTCCCAAAATATTTCTAAAAGTAAGGAGAGAAATGGGTATCACAGAGCAATCTAACTCCACTGTTGTGGAAACGTTAAATTTCTTCTGAAACAGAAGCTCAGTCTTTATTAAACTTCTGCCTGTTCATGCTACTGAATTTTATTGCTCTTACTTTCTTACATAAAAATTGTATTTTTAACTGGTGTACCTCACTGTTAATACCATCTTATATTCAGTTTTATATAACTTTGTTTTTTCTTTACATGACATTATTTCTCTGAAATGGTTATAGTTTTATCAAAATGACTGTTTAATCATTGCTGTTTAGTTCATTATTTTCATAGCCCTGTGATGACTCCTCAGGGAAGCTGACACCTGTCAGATGTGCACTTTTCTAAAGTGTGGTTGTGTAATATTGCAGGCATTAATTTTTAAAGCAGGACAGTAGTGTTTAATCTCAGTATTTCCTGCTTTATAAGCACAAGACTTCATCTAAAGTTTCTAATTCATCATACCTAGTTTTGAGCTATTGTAATATTACAGAAAGTTCAGAAATGATCAAGTATAAAGCAAAAACCATCCAATAGAATAATTATTTATAATAACTCTTCCAGTAATGTAGGGCACATACCCTATATCGCCCTTTTAAAAAGAAATTTCATTTACTTTAGCTCCAATTTAAATTTTAACCAGATCTGAGGAACATTTTCCAATGAACTGTTCTCACACCACCCAGGTGGTTCTACAGTTAAATTTTGTGCTTAGGATGTGGCTAAAGGAAGCAGCTTGTTCCCACAGAAATGAGAACATCAACAGAGCCCTTGAGCATGCTGTTGAGGCACCTGGGAGCAGTTCTACTTACAGTCAATACTGCCTTGAGCAGTAAAAACCACCACGAGAACTTCCTCAGAGAAGGCTGCCTCAAATGTTCTCAGGAAAAGGTTTAAATTCTAATGCCTGGTCTGCTAACATGAAACAAGTCATAATGAAAATACAGATAACTTATTTGGCTTTTTGCATAAGAAGCAAGGAGGGAGTAACAGGCTTGCTTCTTCATTGTACCTGTACTTATGGCTAGTAATACCATAACAGATCCAAATGCTGTAGTATTTAACAGCAAAGCTGTAGTACAAAAAGGACATGAACCCAAAATAATATTCCTCATATCTGTCGTGGTTTAAACCCAGTCAGGTAACTTGTTCACTCACTCCCAGTGAGTGGTGCCGAGCTGACAACAATCGAGGTCCGTGTCCCCCCCCCACCGGGGTTCTCCCCCACTCCCGGAGGAACGGGGAGGAGGATCGAAAGAGTGCAACTCCCACGGGTTGAGACAAGAACAGTCCAGCAACCAATGTACACAAATCACCACCGCTACTATCAACTACAACAATGATAAGGGAAAATAACAAGGGAAGAGAGTACGATACCACCGGCAGGGAAGACGAGGTCCACCCGGAAGCCCGTGTCCTTCCGGGTAACTCCCAGTCACCCCCCACCCCGGCCATGACGTGCTGTGATATGGAATACCTCCCTGGCTAGCCCGAGTCAGGTGCCCCATCGCTGCTTCCTCCCGGCTTCCCCTCCTCCCTGGCAGAGCATGAGCCTCACAAAGTCCTTGGTCAGGGTAAACATCACTTAGCAACAACTGAAAACATTGACTTCACCAACACTGTTCGCAGGCTGGAAGTCAAAACACAGCACTGCACCAGCTAGCACAAAGGAAAAAAAAAAAAAACATGACTGCTACTGCTGAACCCAGGACATTATCCACCCCTTATTCCATACCATTCACGTCGTGCTCAGATCCCACATTTTCAATACACCATCGCTCTCCCATATATATATATCCATATACATACAGACCAAGAGGAAAAGATCATTTTCTTAGCGCATGGAACAATCCCTATAATGCTGCCGAGTCCATTCGGTCCATGATGTTCAAAGTTCATTCTCTGTTGGGATGATGGCTGGAGGGAAGTCAGGGCCAGTCGCTGGTGACCTGGAGACATCTAGTTGATGGGCTATAAAAGCATTACACAGCAGGCAACAGCATACAATTGAGTTCACTGGCTGTTTTCCCCTAAAATCAAATCCCCTTGAGGTATACATCAGACTTCCCCATCTTCCTGCATTACCCACCAAGTATATCCAGGCCCCTGAGCAAAAGCAATCCCACGAGTGGGTTTGCCTTTACCTGAAGCAGGAATAACCCAGACTGTCTTCCCCAGCAAATTCTTCATATGCACCACGGGAACTTTGTCCCCCTCTACAATATGTAAAAGTTCTGACTGGGCTGGGCCGGCCCTGTTGGCAGATCCTCTGGTGTTGACCAACCAGGTGGCCTTTGGTAAATGTGTATCCCAATGCTTGAAAGTTCCCCCACCCATTGCTCTCAGTGTAGTTTTTAACAGCCCATTGTACCGTTCGATTTTCCCAGAGGCTGGTGCATGGTAGGGGATGTGATATACCCACTCAATGCCATGCTCTTTGGCCCAAATATCTATAAGGTTATTTCGGAAATGGGTCCCATTGTCTGACTCAATTCTCTCTGGGGTGCCGTGTCGCCACAAAATCTGTTTCTCAAGGCCCAGGATAGTGTTCCGGGCAGTGGCATGGGGCACAGCGTATGTTTCCAGCCACCCGGTGGTTGCTTCCACCATGGTAAGCACATGGCGCTTGCCTTGGCGGGTTGGTGGCAGTGTGATATAGTCAATCTGCCAGGCCTCCCCATATTTATACTTCAACCATCATCCTCCATACCAAAGAGGCTTTAACCGCTTGGCTTGTTTAATTGCAGCACATGTTTCACACTCATGAATAACCTGGGCAATAGTGTCCATTGTTAAGTCCACCCCTCGATCACAGGCCCACCTGTATGTTGCATCTCTGCCCTGATGGCCTGAAGTGTCATGGGCTCACCGGGCCAAAAATAATTCACCTTTATGTTGCCAATCTAAGTCCATCTGAGCCACTTCAATCTTAGCCGCTTTATCCACTTGTTGGTTGTTCTGGTGTTCCTCAGTGGCCCGACTCTTGGGTACATGGGCATCTACATGACGTACCTTCACCACCAGGTTCTGCACCCGGGCAGCAATATCTTTCCACAGTGCAGCAGCCCAGATGGGTTTACCTCTGCGTTGCCAGTTGCTCTGCTTCCATTGCTTCAACCACCCCCACAGGGCATTTGCCACCATCCATGAGTCAGTATAGAGATAAAGTACTGGCCACTTTTCTCGTTCAGCAATGTCCAGGGCCAGCTGGATGGCTTTCACCTCGGCAAACTGACTCGATTCACCCTCTCCGTCAGCAGTTTCTGCAACTTGTCGTTGGGGACTCCATACAGCTGCCTTCCATCTCCGATGCTTTCCCACAATACGGCAAGAGCCATCAGTAAACAAGGCATACTGCTTTTCACTTTCTGACAGTTTATTATATGGTGGGGCCTCTTGCAGCCCATTTACTCCATGTAGCATCAGTTGCATGATGTGTAGAGGAGACCCTGCCTTTGAACATCCAGCCCAGCACGGGCAGCCGGGGTGCCAGGAGGAGCTGTGCTTCAGTGCCAATCACTTCCGAAGCAGCTCGAATCCCTTCATAGGCTGCCAGTATCTCTTTCTCAGTTGGGGTATAGCTGGCCTCAGATCCTTTATATCCCCGACTCCAAAAGCCGAGGGGTCGACCTCGAGTCTCCCCTGGAGCTTTCTGCCAGAGGCTCCAGGTAGGACCGTTCTCCCCAGCAGCAGTGTACAGCACATTTTTTACATCTGGTCCGGTCCGGACTGGTCCAAGGGCTACTGCATGAACTATCTCGCGTTTAATTTGCTCAAAGGCTTGTTGCTGCCCAGGGCCCCATTTAAAATCATTCTTCTTCCGGGTCACATGATAGAGAGGGCTTACAATCAAACTGTAATTTGGGATGTGCATTCTCCAGAACCCCACTGCACCCAAGAAAGCTTGCGTTTCTTTCTTATTAGTAGGTGGAGACATTGCTGTTATCTTGTTGATCACATCTGTGGGGATCTGTCTACGTCCATCTTGCCATTTTATTCCCAAAAATTGAATCTCCTGTGCAGGTCCCTTGACCTTACTCTGTTTTATGGCAAAACTGGCTTTCAGCAGGATTTGGATTATTTTCCTCCCTTTCTCAAAGACTTCTTCCGCTGTATCGCCCCACACAATAATGTCATCAATGTATTGCAGGTGTTCTGGAGCTTGCCCCTGTTCCAGTGCAGTCTGGATCAGTCCGTGGCAAATGGTAGGGCTGTGTTTCCACCCCTGGGGCAGTCGGTTCCAAGTGAACTGGACACCTCTCCAAGTAAAAGCAAACTGTGGCCTGCACTCTGCTGCCAAAGGAATGGAGAAAAATGCATTGGCAATATCAATCGTGGCATACCACTTGGCTGCCTTTGACTCTAGTTCATACTGAAGTTCTAGCATGTCCGGTACGGCAGCACTCAATTGTGGTGTGACTTCATTCAGGCCACGATAGTCTACTGTTAGTCTCCATTCTCCATTAGACTTTCGCACTGGCCATATGGGGCTATTAAAGGGTGAGCGGGTCCTGCTGATCACCCCCTGACTCTCCAGTCTACGGATCAGCTGATGGATGGGAATCAGGGAGTCTCGGTTGGTGCGATATTGCCGCCGGTGCACTGTTGTGGTCGCAATTGGCACTTGTTGTTCTTCAACTTTCAGCAACCCCACAGCAGAGGGATCTTCTGAGAGACCAGGCAAGGTGGACAGCTGCTCAATTTCCTCAGTCTCCAAAGCAGCAATACCAAAAGCCCACCGGTACCCTTTTGGGTCTTTGAAGTACCCTCTCTTGAGGTAGTCTATGCCGAGGATGCATGGAGCCTCTGGACCAGTCACAATAGGGTGCTTTTGCCATTCCCTCCCAGTCAGGCTGATTTCGGCCTCCAGCACAGTCAACTCTTGGGATCCTCCTGTTACTCCAGAAATATAGATGGGTTCCACCCCTTGACAGCTTGATGGCATCAGGGTACACTGTGCACCGGTATCTACTAGAGCCTTATACTTCTGTGGGACTGACGTGCCAGGCCATCTTATCCACACAGTCCAGTAAATCCGATTGTCCCCTACCTCCACCTGGCTGGAGGCAGGGCCCCTCTAATGGTCGTCACAGCTTTGGACACTTAAGTCGTGGTGAAAGGGATTATTCTTCCTTATCACAGGAGCTGGAGTAAAATCAGCTCTTCCATTCCATCTGGGAAACTGCTCACCAGAGACTGAAGCCGTAGCTCTCATGGGACGATCAGTCTTGGCCCTTGCTCCCCTCTTCAGTTCACTCACCCGTTCCTCCAAAGCTGAAGTAGGTTTTCCATCCCACTTTGTCATGTCTTCTCCATGATCCAGCAGGTAAAACCATAGGGTACCCTGTGGCATATACCTCCTGTATCTCCTCTCTTGAACAATAGGACGCCTTTTGTTAATAGCTGAGACGTGTGTTGGTACACGTGAGGAGCTGGATAAATCAGATAGATCGTCCCTCAATTGTTTGAGGTCCTAGGACAGTTTTTCCACAGCTGAGATGATGGAAGGGGTGAGGTTGTATTCGAACTCTCGGAGTTTATGAACCATTTTATCCACTGTTAGTGGTACTATGTCATTCCAGGTTACTGTTGCCAATGAATGAGCATATGATGACGGTGCATTCCGTGTAAGTTTTCGCCACATGGGTCGTGTACATTCAACTTCATCTGGATCTATAGGTGTATCCCCGTTATTCGGCTTGATGTGATAGAGCATCTCTACGATGGCCGATTCCCTCAGAGACTGGATGCCTTTGTCTATAGCAGTCCACTTGGCCGAACGACTCGTAACATCGTCCTTGTACGGAAACCTTTCTTTCACAGCTGCCAAGAGCCTCCTCCAAAGGCTGAGGGACGTTTTCTCTCTTGCAATTGCTTTGTCAATTCCCCCTTCTCTAGCAAGTGATCCCAGCTGCTTGGCTTCTGTACCTTCTAGTTCGTGACCATCGGCCCCATTGTCCCAGCATCGGAGTAACCAGGTGATGATGTGCTCCCCTGGTTGACGGGTAAAATCTTTTCGCATATTCCGCAGCTCGGATGAGGTCCAAGGTCGAGAAGTTACCTCTTCTTCTTCTTCTTCGTCATGTGATGATGACTCCTGATCAGATTCTGGACCGGGTCGTGAATTCATTGGTTCTTCATCTCGCTTCACCCTTTTTGCCTCCTTTTTGCTTGTTCTCTTGCGTACAGGGGCAACCGATATTGGTACGAATTGGTCCTCTGGTTTGGCTGCAGTGATTATCACTGTGGTTTGAGTAGCAACTGTACTTGTTGCTGGGGGTGGTGTAGCTGCTGTACTTGGAGCTGGGGTAACCGCGCTGTCTGTTGCAGTTGAAGTTTGAGCGGCTGCTGTACTTGCTGCTGGGGTAGCTGCGCAGTTCATTGCAGCCAAAGTTTGAGTAGCGACTGTTGCTTTGCCCTCAGATCCGCCGACATTCTTTTCCTTTTGAAGGTGCTGGATAGTGTTGAACAAGGCCCTGTAAGCATAGGCCAAGCCCCAGCACGTTGCCGTGATTTGTCCATCTCTGGTATGGCCAGAATGACCACACACCTCATTTAAGTGTTTTACTAATTCTTCTGGATTTTGCAGTTGTTCGGTAGTGAAATTCCAAAGTACTGGAGGGGCCCACTGACCTAGATACTTGCCCATACTATCCCACACACCCTGCCACTCATGGCTGTCCAGCCTCAGGGAAAAATCTCTCGGTCCTCCTACATTGTCGTTTGACCCCAGACAAGACCCAAACCTGACTCTGCTTAACTCTTGAAATCAGTAGTGGGCAAAACACACTCTGTATGCGTGTTAGCATGGTGATTCCCATCACCATCAGCAAACAAGTCTCAACAGCATTAAAATGCCTTTCAAAAAATTCAAAACTCTCAAATGTAAATGGTCTGGGGGGATGACTGGGAGGGTAAAAGAATGTCTCCTTCACAGGTTGAGCACCTGAGAAGGAGAAAAAAGATGTGTAATTGCTAAGCACCTCCATCATATACCTCCCAAAGTATAAAGGTGGTGACCACACTGGGAACATAAGCCAGATCAGTTTCATGATCAATGATTCTATTGTATTACAAGTCATTACCATAAAGTACAATGGGACAAAAACCTTAGCCCAAGCCCCACACTTGAAAAACACTAATACAGCAAATACCGGATGGACGTAAGATATGATATACTGAAACTGTGAGATCAAGAGGAACAACCTTGAGAGCCAATAAATCAGCATTGTGACGAGTGACTACCAATCCAGTTAGATCTGTTCTTATCTCAACCCCTCGTGCCCCACGTTGGGCGCCAAAAACAACTGTTGTGGTTTAAACCCAGTCAGGTAACTTGTTCACTCACTCCCAGTGAGTGGTGCCGAGCTGACAACAATCGAGGTCCGTGTCCCCCCCCCACCGGGGTTCTCCCCCACTCCCGGAGGAACGGGGAGGAGGATCGAAAGAGTGCAACTCCCACGGGTTGAGACAAGAACAGTCCAGCAACCAATGTACACAAATCACCACCGCTACTATCAACTACAACAATGATAAGGGAAAATAACAAGGGAAGAGAATACGATACCACCGGCCAAGAAGACGAGTTCCACCCGGAAGCCCGTGTCCTTCCGGGTAACTCCCAGTCACCCCCCACCCCGGCCATGACGTGCTGTGGTATGGAATACCTCCCTGGCTAGCCCGAGTCAGGCGCCCCATCTCTGCTTCCTCCCGGCTTCCCCTCCTCCCTGGCAGAGCATGAGCCTCACAAAGTCCTTGGTCAGGGTAAACATCACTTAGCAACAACTGAAAACATCGACCTCACCAACACTGTTCGCAGGCTGGAAGTCAAAACACAACACTGCACCAGCTAGCACAAAGAAAAAAAAAAAAAAATGACTGCTACTGCTGAACCCAGGACAAGTTTATATAATGAAAAGCTGATAGGTAAAGGCCTATCCATTCACGGGATTCACACAACTCCTCAGTGAACATCGCAGGCACCTGCTTCTCCCCTGCAAGGACTGGCTCCTGAGGCACTCTGCAGAGGGTCAGATAAAGGGGTGCCACTGCTTTTCTAGCTATACTTAGGTTTATGGATATGAAAGATGGGGTCCTCTGAATTTCTTGTTCTCAGGAACACACAAAGAGGGAAAGAAGTTCAGCAATGAAATTTTCCCTTCTGATACACCACTAGATCTCAAAGAAGTTATCTCGTTTTATTCATTAGGCACACTCAACTGGAGTACTTGGTAATCTTCTATTCTGTGACTTATAGTTCATTAGTTGGGACATTCACTCATCATGAGTGAGGTGAAATTATGATATTTATGTGAAGACAATCAAACCAAGAAAAAAAAGTTTTTAATTAAAAAAATAAACCCAACCTTAGCTTCTAACAATAGCAGTGTTAGAAACTGCCGCTGTCTTTTAAAGAGGTTTTAACTTATAAACGCCTTGCCACTTTTGAAAACAGGACCTGGCCTTCTAATTGACTCAAATACACTAAGAAATTGTACACAGGGTTAAGCAGCATATCTAAATTTTTTTGGTAATCTACATGCTTCTCAAAACCATTTTAACAGCTCTTGGGTTTTGACTCAATATCTTATGTACAGCATTGTTGTGAGCCCATTAATCATCATTTTTGTGCTATTGCTCCCACCTGGAAAGAATGAGTCTGTAATTGAAAAGGCAAATTTAGCATTTATATTGGCAATAACACAGTTTCACTGTCATTCTCCCCAAAAAGAATTTGAACATTATGGTGAACTATATCTCATTGATAAGTGAATGGAAGGGAAGTAAAGCTTTCTCATTACCAGGCTCCCATGAGCTAAGTCATTTGTTTGTTGAGCAGAGCCTTCTATTGTGTTATAACAATTACTTTTACTCCCAGATATGATAAGTCTTTGAAGCAGTACTTGGGAGATGCATGTGATCTACATTAGCAGAGAAGTAACACAGTGTTGGCTGATAAACTAATCTCATTTGCTAAGCACCTGATATTTCATAGTTGTGTGGCTTTTTTCTTCTAATAGTGAAAGCCATAGACTCCAATTCCAATAATTTAACTCAGCAGACTAAATTACTTAAATCCAAGACAGAGTTTGAAGTTATAAATTTTTTTTAGAAACTTACGTTGAAAACATAATGCTGTGCTTCAGCATATTTTACCTGGCTAGAGATTAGGACAGAGTTTGAATAGAGGCTTGTTATGCTGGCAGGTAGGTATGTATGTCATTCTAGGATAGCTTTTCAGGCTAAAGCATTTTTAGTAAGTTCCTGAATCACACTGCGATTAGAAGAATGAAGAAGTGCTACAGCAAGACAGTGAAATAGTCTTCATTTGTCATAAATTACAGCTAGCATTTAGATATAAGACACAGGAAATACAAGATGGATGGATCATTCTGAGAAATTATTAATATCAAAGTCAACAAAATGACAGACTGCCACAAAGTGGTTTTGCTACTTTTCAGTACTGTATGTGCAGAGTAAAACTGTATGTTCACTTAAATTAGCAAAAGAATCTAATCTGTACCTTTAGTTACAGGCTTAGGGAAGTATTTTCTGAAGCAACATGGACTTTAAAATATCTTGGTGGCTAGGATTATGCTTGAGTGATTTTTTCTTTGACCAATTTGTATTTGTCATTAGTAAAACCCCTTATTGTTATATGAAGTAACAGTTGCTACATACAGTTGTACCAGGATGCCCAGGTATTTCATGAATTGAGAGTCAAGAATAACACACATAGCAGTAGAATGAAATATAAAAATCAAATATAACTTTAAGGCTTCTGTTATTCAATGTATTCATATTTAAACAAAGCCCTCATGTAGATTCCAGTATGAATCTGTTTTGCCAAGCCATCCTCTGGCTTTATTCATCATACAGGTAAAAGTAGGCCCCCTAACTTTAGACACTGATCAATATGCCAATATGCTTGATGAAAGAGTCTTGTGCCGTGAATACTAAATAAAACAATCCTGACAAAGAAGGGAACAAAAGATTATACTGCTGTACAACTCCATGATTCTAAAGAATTTAAAATTCCCCCCCCCCCCCCCCCCCCGGAGAAAATGGATAAAAAAAGGAAAAATCTGTTAGGCAGATGGTGCTCACCTTTGATATCTTTGCTCACAGAAGCAAAGATAGGAAACAGTCTCCCATAGTCATGATTACCTGGTCTGCAGAGCAGCACTATTTCAAAGCATGGAGAAATAAGCCACTCTGATAAGTAACCTGAGAGCAATGGCCTCTTCCATATTCACTTGCAGTTGCTTCAGGCAACCAAGCTTTTTTATCTACTCATGGCCACTTAACTGACCTCTCTGCATGCATCTGGGCAGGTAACCAATTCCTCTGCATGGGGTGCTATCTAGTTCCTGCCTCATTTTCCTGGAGACTGAAAAGACAAAGAACATACTGAAATACTGTTCATATCACAGTATTCAAACTGTGTCATTTGTTGGGCATCACTAGGACTCATCTCCACCAGATGCCAGTTTTATGCATCTAGGCAATGCAGCTGCACACATGACAGAGAAGTTTTTTTGGTGGTTTTTTTTTTTTGGGGGTGGGGGGGTTCTTTTGCTGCTGTTGTTTGGCTTTTTGGATTTTTTAAGAGCTTCCAACAAGCCTGCCTCCTTTCTGAATGGTTTGTGCTGGCACATCACATCCTGAAAACAGACACATTTCCCAGAAACCTGTGTGGCCCCTTTTCTTATTTCTGCCTCAGAGGCCACTGCATGAAGCCATGCATCAGTTTTCCTTGCCGATTTTACAGCCCTGCTGGGGAAGGCTCACCACTCTGCTCACAGGTACCTTTATACATTACACAGTGCTGAGGTTCAGCAACTACCCTGGCAATGAGGGTATCTACAGCCCTTCTTTGGCACTGTCAGGATGAACAGCTCTTTCAGCCTTCTCACTTTTTTGTATTCCATGCAAGCCAACCATTTTGACCCTCCAGTTTCGCTTATAATCCTCTAAAAATCTCCATCCATTTCACACTTTCTCCTCTGATCACTACCAGAAGACGAAATAATATTCCACATCCCAGATGGCAAAGGGTCTGATCATCACACAGCACTTGTAATTGTGTGTGATGCAACCGTGGCAAGTAGGAAAGAAATTAACAACTCCATGGAAGAAAATATAAGTTCATCCTGATGCTACCTTGTGTCACCTTATGCTGCATGCTCCAGACACCAACTGCCCTCAGTTAGGTACCAATGTAGTATAATGAACAAGAACAGGCAGCCTGACAGCTGCAGAAGCTCAGGAGGTGATCTAAATCTGGGTTGAAACTTCAAAATACCACTCTGGTTGCCAGTTCCCTTTAGAAGCTTCAGGGGCTGATGGTTGTTCTTTTTTCCTTTCAGCAATGTGCAGCCTGAATTTGAGTACATTTAAATCAATTTCTTTAAGTACTGAAGCGGTGTCAGTGTCTCAAGTCCTTTCTGAGGGGCTGCATTAGAAAACGTTAGTGAATGAAGGAACAGAATTACCAATGTGCATCATCCAACGCAGCATGAACTGATACCACATCGCAGACAATGCCTTGGATGCCTTGACTTATGTCACCCTCAAGTCTAAAAGTGGTCTAGGTTATACTTAGCTTCTACTTACTGTCTCTAATCTTATTTGTTTTACTTTCTTCAATAATACTGTTTCTCAACAGGAAAAGCAAGCTACTGCATGTTCATGATGTTCCAAGCAGTCCTTTAAAGTCCTCTACAAAAAAAAATAATTCAAGAAGTGTTTCATTCTACTGAATTAGGATATATGATACAAAACATTGATTCAGGAAACCAATTTTCACAAATCATTTTCTCTTTGCTTTTTTAGCCTTTATCAATACTTACATTTAAAACTTCATGGTTTTATTACTATTTCTGTTTCAGAATCATGGTACAGTTTTATTCCTTATTGTGAAAGACCTTAAGAATTATTTTAAAGTAAATATTGCAGCACATATTCTTCACTTACATGTCAATATTCAACTAACGCTGTGATTACAAAACCATCTTTATTTCTATTGCAAGTTTCTCATACAGCACCCTGCAGAGCTGACTCACCTGCAGAGAAATCCCCTGAATCATTTCTGCTTGCTTTACACTACAGTTTTTCAGTACTTTGGGGAGCAGTTAGCTACTGGCTTTTCTTTCACTCCAATTTCCTCCAAATCAAAGTGACATAGCAAAGCTGCTAGAAATGTAAACCTTGCAATCAGTTGCCTTGCCTAATAAAAATGTTCCTAATTATCACATTATGTCATTTCTAGTACCTTTTTAGATGGCCAATGTTTGGACAAATTTTATTATGAAAAAGCCTAACTGAAATTTCTTCAGAAGAAGAATTTTCCTGTTTGTATTAGATGTCTAGTAATACATTTCTCACCTGACATAGGTTTGTATAAATTTTACACCATATGTTTAGTAATGTAGTCAAAAAGCTGCATTCAGATATTTTTAAGGAATAACCCACCCTCAGTGGAAAAAATTAAAAATCACTGGTTACTTGTCAGCATTGGGAACAGTAATGTGAATTCTCTCTCTCACACACACACTCAACCCTGCGCTTGTAATACTAACTTCCCCCCCCCCCTTACTACTTGATAAGCTGACAGCAATTGGCTGTTGTTCCAAACCCGTATTTCCCTGACAGCTTTCTTGTCTGGTTACAAGACCAGAAGAACTGGTTTCTCGCTGACCTAAGGACTAGGCTGGGAAGCCCCCAGTCATACTGGTTCTACCTAACTCTTGAGACAGTTCCTTGTGACAGAAGCCAAGTCTCCATTCACATAGGTGCAATAACTTCAACCAGCCAAATACCTTGGAAATTCATTACAACAGGAAATTAATTTCTGCTTTTGTCTGAAAAGGCAGGACAGTGGGGTCAGAACTGATGGGAACATGAAAGATAACTTGAAACTTGACTGCAAGACTTCCTTTCCCATTCAAACTTGAGTTTCCCTACTGGAGTAGCCAGTTAACAGATACCAAAGTGAAACCCATCACTTTCTCAGAATTTAGACAGCAAGAATGAACAGGGAGTGCATAACCATCTATGTGAACCAAATGTCACTCTGGACTCCTGTGCAGTAAAGTCTTCTACAATTGCAGTTTTAGAAACTGCTTAGGAATTAAAAGAAAAGCAGGATCTAAGATATGAAGCAGTCTGCGTCACTTCCCTTCCCTCTCCTTTTGCTCAAAAAGCTGAAATTTGAAATAGGTTTTGTGGAATGAATGTTTGACCAAAAATATAAAAAGCTCCCAGTTTCAGTTTAACATCTGTTGCTTCCTTTGAAAAATATGGGGAGTTGTCAAGGGTTTTATTTTTTTTTAATTGAGCAATTTATTTTTTTTTTAAATTGCTATTGCTTTATGATATTGGTATAATTTAACACATTAGGATGGTATAATGACCAGACAGTGCACTGCTGCATCACAGAAGAATAGGACACAGCTGCCTGTGCTTTGTGAAAGCAAAGCATTGAAAATAATAGCCTTGTGATGAAAGCACATTGAGCTGTTAATCACTTTCTAATATTCTGTGCACAGAAATATTCTCGAGATATCTGAAATTAGACACAAGAGGCAAAAAAAGGCATCATTTTTGAGTAGCTATGTGACAACTACAGCCATCGAACTATGTATACATAGAAATTGCTCTACTTGAATCCACAGTAGAAAAACTACCTAGTCTTTCCCTGGTTAACATATCTGCCAAACCCATCATTTTCATTCCAGAAGAGCAAGTCCCAAACAGTACAGAAGATGATGATTTAATTGTGCCAGTATATAAATGATGTGAATTACTTGGATGACTCCAGACACTGGGGGAAGTACAAAGGTATAACATGAGATATGTAGCCCAGAAGAGACAACTAAAGAATAAATAAATAAATAAAAGGGTCTTAACAGATTCAGAGACAAGAAGGTACTTTCTCTTTATAGCTCTATTGTGAAATATTTCAAACATGAAATCTTTTCAAGACCATTTAACTTTCTTTAGGAAAGTTAAAGCAGCATTCATCTTACACTGATCAGTCTCTTGTGTGCATTTAAAGAAAATGGTCTGGACAGAGAAGTAAAAATAAAGCTTTCTGTAAAGGACAAGCATTCATTAGCATACACCTGTTTATTGGAATAATTTGGAGACTTAAGGTAGAGAACATTAGAAATGCCCTGCTGGATCAGATCAATGGTCCATCTTACCCAGTATTTGCTCTTCAGCAGCAGCACCAGCAGATGCTATTGACTGAAAGCAGCAAGCCTGCCTACTGTTGTCTATCCCCTCCACACCTTCCTAGCACCCAGAGGACACTTTGGTTTTTTTTTGTTTCTTAAGTGGGGCTTGTTAGAGTGTACCCCCCCTGCTTATTCCCATCAGTTTAGGAACCTACTGCAAGCAACTTATCTATCCCAATTTCCACTCCCCCTTCCCCAGCTTGCTGGTACAACCTGCCTCCTTATCCTTGGATCACCTGAAGTTCCCAAAGCTCACTGCTGGACGAGGGTAGTACTTTCTCTAAGCCATACCAAATCGATTCAATAGTTTCCTCAAGTGGCCCCTGGTTGTAGTGCTGTAGGACTTGGTTAATAGCAGTTCAACAATCACCACTGTCCTTGTGATTTTTGAGCTCCAGCTACATGGCCATTCTTCAGGCCTCTCCACTCTAAACTGAACACTCTTGCCCTTTTCTCATAACATAGTTGTTTCGAGCTCTTAACCTATTTCTCTACCTGCTTTACCTCTCCTATGTCCTTCTTTCAGTCACAGGCAACACATGCTAGCAGACTCAGGACTTGGATGAGAGTCAGCAGACAGGCCTGTTTGCAGAACATTAGCAAGCTGTGACGAAGTGATGCAGTGCTCCTTGAAGCACACTATGTCACATCCTTTCCAAATGCCAGACTGCCAAGAGCAAAGGAAGAGGAACTTCTGTTTGAAAAAAAGAGAAAAAGCATAATTTCCTATTCTATTATATAGGACAAAATATGGGGCTGTACAGGTTACCCATCCTTTCCCAATGAGCTATAAATGCTAGACTTGAACACATCAGGTATCTGTGTGCATTGTGCTTTGCTATTTTATGACTCAAAAGTTTTACTTCTGTTTCAATCCTTAAACTGTAATGAACTGGGGGGGGGGGGGGGGAGGGGGAGGGGGATGAAAATGTCTCAAATCCTTGCATTTCCAAACTTGTCTTGGCTATGTGTGAACTCCAACTAACTTTGCAACTTGCTGTCACGCTCTCATGATGCATTTCCTATAGTAAGTCAGAAGATTAATCTCATGAGTGTATTTTCTCATAACAAACTCTCACCTTGCTATCATCCCTGACTTCCAAGGTTAGTAAGACAGATTCATTAGAGGCACAAAAGTCAATTTTCAAGTATGGCATCTTCTCGGATGCCGCATTTCACATCATAGCTTGCCTTTCTTTATGGGAGGTTCTAAAGAGTATAATAAAGTAATATTAACTTTTCCAAAAAATTAAATTGTCTAGCACACAATCATGTCCAAATTATTCAAAGGCATTTGTAAAACACAGTTTGAAATTCATGCTGTGTTACTCAGTCACCCAGCTTATTCATACAGGAGTAATGAATTTATCACTCGACTTGCATGTTAACTACTTCAACACAGATCAAAGTATACGTCTGACTTTCACCTAACATTTTTAGATTGAGCTGTAAGCCTCAAGATTCTAACCAATTTAAGAGGAAGGTGATTTGCAAAACTAGCCACCAGAGCCCTACTTGTAAACTTTTATAGTGTGCATGTAATTAAAAATTTGCTTCCAGCTTTGAGCATTCATGCTTCAAAAATGTGTTTTCCACACCTTTTATTACAAAAAAATAAAAAAAAAAAGCATTTTGGGACAAAGATTATTGCAGTCAAATTAAGACCAGCCTTCAACTCAAAATGTGCTGGGTGTATTGTAATAATTCTGAAGTATAAATTGAATGTGGTTTTCTTGAAGAACTTAAGTTTTAATTTGAAATAGTTAATTTCCCATGTTGAATACCACACAAACAAAAATGAATTTGAGCTAACATGAGGAAGGAATAATCAATGTTTGGGGTTTTTTTAATCAAATTTGGAAGTTTAGTCAGACTCTCCACAGGCTTTCTGAACAGCTATCAGTTATGTGATAATCAGCTTACTTTTACATTACTGTTGACTGTAACTGTCACCCAGAGAAAACTGTCAAGTTCCACTTTTTGGAGCTATCTAATGACTGTGTTTGATTCAAAGTAGAGGGCACAAGAGAGCTGTAAAAATACACAAATTAAACACATTTAGGCTTTGCATATTTTTGGTTGATAGAACATTTCAGAAGTTTCTTAAAGTGACAAAAAGCACAAAACAGGTATTCGAGTCACCCTCTTAAAAGGCAAGTGATCGAAGATCGCTCTTCTAATTCTCTTTTGTTCTGTATTTTATCTTTAATAGACTGAAAGGCATCTTCATCCTTCTAGGGGTGAAGGGGACAAGGACAGATTCAAAAGACACATCACTTGGAAGCAACAAGAAATAACTCCTCCCAAGATTCAATATAACTCAGAGCAATAACCTCCAGAGAATACACTGAAGATATTTGAAATTTCAATGCCTGATCACAGCTTGCTTCTATGTCAAAACTGTCCCATATTTGGGTCTTGCTGTAAAATATGGCTGTGAATAAATGTCATACTTGTCATGGTAGAAGTGATTCTTGGATGTATGGGTCAAGCTCTATTTGCTACTAGAAACAATGAATGATATATAAGTAAATAGACAACATTGCTAAAAGCCTTGTTTTGGTTCTACTCCATATTCAGCGGGGATACTGCAGAGCATCAACATCCCTAGTTGCACACCTTTGCAACTAGGTACACTGCTGCATATTTGTGTGCTTTTTTACAGCTAGCTGGTTATGACATGAACATGGACTTTCACAACAAATAAAGAGAAGGGTTTGCTGAGCAAGTTACAAAACACAGGATACCAGAGAAAGACAACTCTAAATGAAAAATTTCTCTTTGTTAATAAAAATACTTAAGTGTTTTCAGACAAAACCTCAACAGGCCAGTTTCCAGCAGACTTCTCAGATTTTCCCTTCTTTTTTCAGCTCCAAATCTTTTAAGCCACAGTTTCAAATCAGACACATTTTCTTTATGCATCATTAATAAATCACAAGTTATGCCTTCTTAAAAAAAGGGTGCCCAGGCAGTAAGAAAGACTATCTAACTTCTTTGAGCAGACTGCTGTGCTTTGTGTCAAACAAAATACAGAAGATTGCCCTTCTGAGTTTAGCTAACCATACAAAGCATGAGGACCCTTTGTGAGAGAAAAATATTGTTCAAAAACTTCTCACAAATAGGTCAAGCACCTGCAGCATGAGCCGAGACCAAGTAGCTTCTAAGCAGCAAGGAAACAGAGTTATATCTTAGAGATGATGGAGAAGACATTTTCCTAGAGCCCCAAGTTGTGGTTTGGTCTGGGGTTTTGGGGGGGAGTTTGTTGTTTCTTTTTTTAATCGCCAGATATACCACAAGTCTGAGAGAAATGATCCATCCTGCAAATCTCCGACACAGAAAGTATGAAGGCCACACCTCCAGCCTTATAGAACTGAAGTCTTCTCCCTTAAAAACTACATGAAGTGCTGTAACAGGTGATGCAGTGTATGATCCAAAACTTTAAAAATAACACCTACAAGCCTATGAGGCAAGGGTAAAATTACACTGGCATTTCTTAGTTTCTGTGTTTCTGTTGTTGTTTACTATTACATAAGAAAACTATCACCATTTTTTGGCTGATAAACACTCATCATTCCTCAGGTTATGTTTCAGCATACTTGAAGCTGAAAGATAATTACATTTATCAAAATTCACAGAGTTTAATGAAAAATCTGCATGGTAACTCCATGGTTGGTGGGGAAAGAAAGAGGGTTAAGTATCTAATGGAACAAAAGACAGTGACAGCAATACAGCACTCTTGGCACTCTTAACATCTACATCTGCTTCCCAGCATATTTTTAAGGCTATATTTTACCAGTATCATGGAGAAACACATACTTTGTGTATCAGCAATTATAGATTCCCTAAACTACAGTTTGTTTTCATTGCAGCTGGGTGGTTTTATGGCATGATTTGGGTTTGCACACACACTTTTTTTTGCCTTTCGAATTACCAAGCTATCAGCCAGCTGTAAAAATTGCTTCTGGAATTCACCAGATGCAGGTTTTAAATTAAAAACTTCATGATCACCAGCATGATCAGGGCCCATTAGCAGGGGGCAGGAACTGTTCTCACAAATGGCAAGCCTGTCAGGCAAGGGTTAGTGAGGTTGTGTCTATGAACATGGACCCTCAGAAAGCAGTCACTAAAGGCACAGGCCCAATACCAACTGAACTGTTCAAACAGCATTCAGATGACTAACAGCATTTCCATCCCAACCCCTGCTTTATAAAAATATCCTCCTCCGGAAGGATTAGTGGGACAGAAACAAAGAAACATTAAATGTCAGTTATAGGGTATAGGCAAGCATTGAAAAAGAGAAGACAGGGTCAGTGTTTTGGAGGAATCCAAATTTCAGCTTTATTCCCCCCCACCCCAAAGATAGAATAATGAGAAGTAAAGCCAGTATTGCATAGCACAGAGGGAGAGCTTCTGTTTTCTTGCACAAAAGCAAGAATTTCAACAAAAGCAATTAAAAAAAAAATCAATTTTTTCATTAATATATAGCAAGCTCAGGTACTTTAAGCCCAACATTTAATTCATTCTAAATCAAATTCAGAGAAAGCTCAACTCCATTTGAGAGAATGTTATTTATGAAAACTACGGGCTACACAGGTTCATGCTGTTTGAAGAAAACTCCTGTACTCCTGCACTTGGAGCAATGGGTTCAGTTTTTCTGCTGAAAACTTGTTTTGGAGGAATAGGGGCTTTTAAGGAATAGGGGCTTTTTCTAAATAAAGCTACTTAATCTTTACATTATCAAGTAAGCGTTGCTTTCCAACCACATATTATGACAGTAGCACAGCATTTAAAATAAGCAGCTACAAAGTAAAACCATTTGCTATGAAACAGCATGAGGATTTCCCTGCAAAAGTTGGCAGGGTGGGACGGTGGACACTATGACGAGACACAATGACAAAAATAAACCCAACAAAAAACTCGCCACCAAAATCAAAAGGTAGAACATCATTTTCCAGTCATACCTGGACCGTGAACCCTGAACTCCTACACAGGCCCCAGCATGGCCCCGATCAGGCCAAGCCCCCCTCATCCTCCCAGGCACCACACCACACCCTGTTGGCCCCAGAGGGAACAAGAGTAGAGCAGGGCAGGGGTGTGCTCCCAGGGAGCCCCTGCTCATGCCCCTGCCTAGGGAAGGTGCAGAAAAGGCCTGTCAGGACCTCCTGGGCCCTGGGCAGGCTCAGGCCACACACAGTGCTGCAAGTCGTGACCGAGGCCTTCCTACTGGGATACGTTTCTCCTCATGCCATTTTTTTCACTCCTAGAGATACGAGAGAAGGAGCAAGCACAGCCCCAGACTCCTACTTTTGTAAGTTAGAATGACTGTACAATTATTGTTATCCTCTAGTATCCTGGAAATTCTTTTAATAGAAAATAATTAAATACTGTGAATTGGGTAGGTACATATATTAATTACAGGAGCAATGTAAACATGCACCTGCTAAACATCCACTGGCCTGAAAACAGAACATTAGAAGGAGACATACCCTGTAGCTACTGTGCAGCCATCCCCATCAGCACCTCACAGGTTGCAGGCTCAAGACATGTTTCCCCTCAGCCTATGTCACCATATTGTTGATAGCTCCCTATAACCATATATCTAGAGAACAAAAACAGAAAACCAAACAAACTCCAGCCAACACACAACTATAACTTCATATATTTCCTCTCCCACTAGGGCCATGTGGCACTAATAAGCCCAGATGGGACTGGGCAAAACATCCTCACCTGAGGCTTCCTCCACACCCCATAGGCCCAAGAGCTCTACTTAACCTCCACCAGGAAGTTTCACTTCTTGCTTAAGCTGCATCAGAGAATTGTTGGAGTCTGGCTGTTACAGCTTCTATCTTGTTACAGAACATCATCCTGCCTTAGGTGTTGATTTGCTGTCTTCATCTCTATTTGATGATTGCTACACCTGACCTTGACATGTGCTTTGATTTGAAGGTTTGATCTCACTCTGCGTTCTTTACTGTGGACTTTTCTTAAGATCTAGGATTGTGGTGCAACACGGCTGTTGTTTCTCCATCTGTCTTACGTTACTGGGAGTGTTGGGACAAGCCTAAACTGGAGAGGCCTATGCCTACAAGCTCTGAGACGCTCCTTAGTTCCTGACTTGCTTTCTCTTAAATAGTGACTACTCTCTTATTGCTTTCTGATAGTAAACTTCTGTAATGTCCTCTATATTTGCTGTTAGAGCATATTGTTTCCAGGTGTGGCACAAGAGCTATTTTATACATTATTGGAGCTTAGTTGGAAGCTAGCTATGCTACTACAGCAGGTGATTTTGTTACTGCTTGGTTAGAGAATGCTTGAGGGGAGGACTATATATTCCTCTCCTTCATTTCTTTTGCAACTCACTGTAGCGAAATAAATTTTAAGTGGAGTGTGTGTTTATGTATATACCTTTTTTATGTATAATAATATATAATAAATGAGCTTCTTAAATAACTTGCAGTTTGAAGTTAAAATGGTTGTGATCAGCTGATGTGTTTATACTGCTCCACTGAGCTAAATAGGAGTGCATTGATGGCTATAGAAAATAAAATTTTGTTTTTTCAATGAACAGTCAGTGACTGGGAGACAATTGCTATAGGGATGGTCCAGACAGTCTGTTACCAGTTATTACTACCTGTGTTTGGACTTACATAAGAGGAGGAAAAATAAATTGGAAAGGTACTGAAATAGTATCATGGCAATTCCCAGAAAATGCAGGCTTTTCTTGTATAAGCATACTGCCACAGTGCTAATGCAGTATGCTCAGTACCTCAGTGACTTACTAACGGTGGTTCCTTCCTTATGCTAGGACTTCTAATGTACCTTGATTTTTTAAAAAGGGTCTTAAGAATGTAACATCATGATCAGTCTGCCCTGGCAACAAAATACTGTTGTATCCTAAGGTTGCTAAGAAAGATAAATTATTGCTATACAGTTGTATGCAATATGATCAACTGTTAATTCCATAATTTTAATAAGCATTCTGCTGCATCAACAGTTGAGGAAAAGTTTCAACTGATATCAGTAGATAGCCTTTGGTTGTTTATAATATATGGCAACAGATTCCTCATACTGGGCAGCAAGCCCTTGCTGGTTTGTCCAAATCTTGTCCCAAGACTGCCAACCAGAGATTTTCTGCACAATGTCTTCATAGCTCTACAATATCTGCTTGGGCTAGCTTCAATAACAGCAGAAGTTAGTCCTGTGCCATTTATTAAAATCTTCAAGGCAAGTGGTTAGCATTGCTTCTAGAGCAGGTGGAGCCTAGCGTGACATAATATCCTTTGCATTTAAATCTCATCCGTTCAATAGACTCCAGAGTAATGACCAAAGTGTGAGGCCCATTCTTATTTCTTCTGTGCCTGTGACTACTTTGGCATGGCATGCTATACCAACTGGAGAGGGAGCTGGTTAATGGAACCTAAAATGTTCTTCACTGCTCTGCATCAAATTGCAGGAATCCTGCCACACCTCTATTTATTTATCCAGGTAAGTGAGAAACATTGCTGTAGTATTCAGCAGGACCCCACAGGAGCAGGTAAGTTTACCTGACCAAATAGAGATGAAGCATCGGGGCCTCACTTAGCTTACTTAAGATGTGGAGAGTCAAAACTCTCCTTTAGACTTCATCTTCAGTCCTGCAGCACCAAACTCACTCCGTTTGGATACTTAGTCTTAATGATTTTACAGGCTAATGTATTCACAAAGGAATGTTCAAGCTGGACCATGCTTGTCTTCTGCCTCTGAAAGGGCAGTTGATGAAAACCTGGCGTGGGCTCTGGTTTCTGGCCATCTCCCTGTGCCCAGGTGGATTCTTGGGCAAACGACTGTTAATCTTTGAGTTTCACAGGCTAAAACATTTATTCCTGCTTATTATTAAACTTGTCCTGTAACTGCAAGTATATTAAGTATGTGTACACATTTTGCTCTCAGGTGTTGAACCTGAAAAAAACCCTCTACCATTTCCAGTGCAAGTCATTCTCATGTGAACCAGAGTGGGTGGGAGGAGGATGCACCCATTTAACTTGTACTGCTGATACCTACCATCCTACACTCTGCTTAGTGGGTGCAGAACGTGGAGAGCTGGGGATGCTCTTAGGCTTATCAAGATGAAATCTGAGCATTTTTGGACTAACTTTAACAAAGACCAGCCATCTGAGCCCACTGAACCAAGTCTGGACACGCCTTGTTTCATGCAGCTCAGTGAAAGTGAGAGAATTTTCTCAGACCACAGGGAACATCAAAGCAGGCTTTTGTCCTGTGAAATAAAAAGTGCATATTGAAATGAGAGAGTCTGACTATACCACTCCAACTGATACAAGCTAAAATTTTGGAGGTGGAAGGCTTTTATCATTAAAATACCAGAAAATGCCATACAGCCATAACTGTACAAATGTCATTCTTATTTTTAGGATTAATCTGATACTTTTTGTGGGTTTCTGAGTGTTCACGTATCAGGGCACATTTTCTGTGGGCTGGCAGAAATGCAGTACCTCATTTGCCCAAAGTGGCTTTTTTTGAGCTAACTCGGGGGTTACTCTCCATCTCACCTTTGATAAATGAATACCAGGAAGCTCTTGCAATTCAATTCTGTTCCAGAAATGTCAGCTGCAATTTTCCATAGATTCAATGACCCTAAAGGATACTGCACCTTCTGTGTGGTAAATAATTGATATATGTCTGATCAAGCAAATGGAGCAGGAAGATTTCTGCTGCATGACTCTTCAGGCTGCTGTATATTTAGTCAGGTTTTGGCAACACTAAACCAATTAAAAAAATGTATAGTCACTACAAGATCAAAAAAGTCATACATTCCATGTCTAAATGAAAATTAATTATACTCTCAGAATGAAGCAGTTCAGAGGGTTAATTTGCCATTGTGAGTCTTAAAATTCTAAAAAGCCAGTAGACCACAACAGTTTTAATAGGAAATTCAATTTTTCCTGACATGTATCTAGGCTTTGTTTTCATTAAACACAAACAAATGTTGGAAAAATTAGCTTGCAGCTGATCTGAGTTCAGAAATGTTTCATACTGTATTCTTAGTCCAGTAATGATAATTTAGTCCCTTAGTTTCTTAGTGCTTTTACTAGAAAACTGAGATACTCATTTGCCTTTGCAATGTAAGAAGTATAAACAAGGGTTAGTGGATACTCTTCTGTAGATGTTCCTATTGCTATCACTACAATAGAAGTGTTAAACACACTTGAGTGTCACAGTTTCACCACCTTTTCACTTACGTTCTGTCTTTAAGACCTATTGTAGAACTTAAACACAACACAGGAGGCCTCCAACATTGTAATGTCACCAGCTAAATCTAGGAGAATTACTTCTACATTAAAAATTAGCACAGACTGAAACCATAGTATCAGGTGAACTGTCACCAGATTAAAATGCAGGACTGGCAATTTAAAATACATGCTGTCTTGTCTGAAACTCGGTTCTGTTGGTCTTAGATCTTGTAGCACTTTGTTTAATAGACTTGTGAAAAATAAACATGAATGTTGATCAAACTGAATAGAAAATTATTATGTGCAATTTCAGCACTTCCCAGAATGTCACTGTCGCTTGCAGTGTGCGTTAGCTGCTGTATGGATTTGAGGAATCTCCCTCAGGCCAATACTTCTTAATTCCAATACTTCTGTGACTTCTGCACAGGACTGCTGTTCCTCTGCTCTAGTATTCCAACACTGCAGATATATTTACTTCTTTATCTGAAAAAAAGGTATTCTGGGTATATGTGTGGCAATCTGAAAAATACAATGATGATGGTTATGAAAAACCTTTGTAGTTTCCATCGTCAATTCAAAGCAGTTCATTTAAAACCATTATTAGACTGCATGTAATGGAATTTTTGAGTAAACTTTATGTATTAATATAAAGTGCTGAATCCTACAATCCTTTTTCCTACTTCTACCTCATTATCATTTATCTGCAATCACCACTAATCCAAATCAATGTTATTTGGACTGAGAAAGTCCATTAAGAGCTATCCTCACAAAATACAAGGAAATGCTGTACCTATTCAGTTCTCATTTACACCACTGAAAATGTGGTAGCTGGGACAAATGCTGTGATGACAACTTGGAAAAATGATTCAATTTAATAACAAAAAATTTATGACCCAAAGATTTTTTTCTTACATGAAGCCTATGCTTTGTCAGCTATTTATGTTATACATTGCTACATGAGTTATTTCTGAAGCAATAAATAGTCCACACAGTTTATAATATCAGTGAAAATTGTTTAAATTTACTTACAGATTTTTAATGTGTCAGGGATCAGGTTCTCAACAATGTCATGAAAAGGATGTGCATAAGCGATCTGATTAACATCAGTTTCAAAATCACTTTTGATATATATATATGTGCTAATAACGCTTACATGCAGAAGCAGTCACTTAAAATGACAGTCACATTAAAATTACCTCTGAAATTTGGACAAATGTTTCAATAAAAATGTTTTTTTTGCCATTCCTTAATCTCTAGACAGAGACATACTTAGAAGTGATAAAAACACTAGATGCAAGCCCGTGTGCTCTATTACCCATTTCTGCATTGAACTAATTTGGGCTAAAGCAAGGGAGTTTTGTTCATTTTTGAAAGCCAAAGTATTCTATTTCATAGAATCTTTCCTTCCAAAAGGGTTACCCAGCAATTTGTTCTGAAATGGCTAGCTTTACATAAATTCAAACACCACAAGTCCTATCTACTTTCTTTTGTATTATTTCTTTTTTTTTAGGCAGATTAAAAAGAAGTGTCTTCAAACAGCTGATGTTACCTTTATATCTTTGCCAAAAGTGTTAAACTGCCCTTTTCCCTTATAGATATGAAAAGGTGTGGTCTTGTTGCTGGTGATATTTGCTCTGTGGGAAAGAAGCTGAAATAATGTTCTAAATGCGAATAGAGTGCAGATGACTTGGGCCTTTTGAAAATAACTCTCTCTATTGATTCACTTCAGGAATAAAAGCCTATAGGACTGATTGAAAGTCAGCCACAAACACAGAGGAACCACTGCAGGTTTTTTGCACAAGTGGCTTGAAGGCTCTAATAAATGTCAGCTGTGGATAGCAGCTAAGGAGAATTACCCAGCAGCTGTGTATCCCTTTCACCCCCAAACCTTTTTTATTCCTGCTCCTGAAGACATTCAATTTAGTTTTAAAACATCCTTTTCCTATCATAGGTGAGGATTTCAAAACTAAGAATGAAATCACTGTTTAATAAAGTGATCATCCAAGTGAGATAAAAAGAGAAAGGTAACAAGCATTTTTAAGAAAACTTTTACCAATGCTAGGTGGTAGGTGTTTTCACTGCTTAAATGTAGCCAGCAAATTGCATACTTTGGCTCTTTAAGCATACCTCTAATGGAGAAAAGGGTTTGGGTTTTGTTGTTTTTTTTTTTTTTAAAAAAAGACATAGTATGAATCTGATTGTCTGACTCACCACTTTAGAGAGAGTACATTAGCTCCAGAGCTTTTTGTGGAAACATTAATTCTTTTTGGTTTATAGTATGAAATCATATCTTTGCAACTTTCCATAGTTAACCACTTGGTAACCTCTTTGCTTTCCACAGTGTAGTATATGATTTCACAGTGTGAGTATACATACACCCATGGGACCCTAACATTTCTGACCAACTTGGAGGCATGTTGAAAGATTGCCAAAAACAGTGGCCATACATATTTATAACAAAATAACTTGATTTAAAAAAAGAGTCTGATCCAGCTAAAATACTTTTTAGCAATCCAAATAGTCCACCACAGGGAAAATAAGAACCAGAATCCAGCATGAGACTTAGAAGATGACTGCAAGAGGAGACATGGTGTAATTTTTGTGTGGCTGAATTTAGAAAGACAAGGTTTCCTGCTTGTCTGAGTAAAGTTTGATCAAGAATATTATATTTTTAATGATCAAATTTAATTTGAGGTTTTACATTAAGAACTGAGAACATGGTGAGATCATGACTGCTCTGGATGGCAGGTGGAAAGTATCGTACCTGTTCATACTGATGTCTTTCTTGCAGGGGGAAACTGAAAATCAGGCATGAATCTAGCTTAATTGAGACAAATACCTGTTTGATAAAACAATGTTGTGTGCCCAGCAGTGTGTCATCTGGATACCTGAATTTCTAATGTCACTAAATTTGTTGTTTCATTTTATTTCAGATTTTGGTATAACACACTGGTGTAACTGGCACATCAGCCTGTATTAGAGCCCCATACAAGTTTATAGTACAAGCCCAGCTGAAAAAGTTTTCCAGATAGAATTTTTTTGACCTTTTTGTTTGTAGTTCCTGTTGACCACAGTGTGATAGAACAGTAGTGCCTGCTAATGGCTATATAGTTTTTAACCTGCTAAAATGAATCCATTGTCTCAGTTCAGTTCTTAAATTGACATAATATACCTACCTCTAATTTGACATCACTCAGCAGATCAAGTACAGGTAAGAAAGGAGTGAGCACAGATTTTTAACCCCCTTTCTGCAATGATGCCACTACTAACACAATTTACACTGTCAAATGGTGGGTTTTGTAGTCACTTCAAATGTATGTTTACATTATTATCAATTAGATATATTCATTATGCAAGCATGAAAGTTAGAAATTTTCCCTAAGAGTCAGTTGAGCTTTTTCAGAGCAATCTGTACACACAACGAACAGTGACAAAGCACAGCATTCAGGCTGATTTAGCTTCTGTAGCAAAGAAAAACTTGATTTAATAAAGGGGTTTCAGCTGAGCAAAGCTCCATCATGCTCAAATGCCCTCAAATGGCAAAATCTGACAATTTTTCCAGGATCATTAGTGGGGCTTGTAAGAAGTACTACTGAACAGGAATGAAAATGAAGGGATCGCATGCTGGCTGTTAAAGAATGCAGTCTCATTTGGATTCCTAGCAAGGTAGGCTCTTCTGATTGTGTATCTCCTTACTCTGATGGAATTGCTGCAGACTGCTGAAGATCAAGGAGAGAAAAAAAGAAAGAAAAACAATAAAACAAAACCGCGCCAGCAAAAAAACAGACCACAGTTATGCATTTCAGTTCATGTTTGCAATCCTGCTATCCCTAGAGAGAATATGGAAACTGTTGAATTTCCCCATACTCATGTCCACATTCAGAGGCTGATTTAGGAAGCAAAGACAAACAAGGTGCCTGAAAAGAGTATAAAACTGTTGGGGTACAAAAAGAAGAGAAATTGTTTTGCCAGAATGAGAAACCTATTATTTCATCAGCAAAAGATAATACAGAAAATGAAAAGTTAACTTTTATTGGTGTCCTGGGTTCAGCAGTAGCAGCCATTTTTTCTCCTTTGTAGTAGCTGGTGCAGTGCTGTGTTTTTGACTTTCCGCCTGGGAACAGCACTGATAACACCGATGTTTTCAGTTGCTGCTCAGTAATGTTTAGTCTGACCAAGGACCAAGAGTCTCATGCTCTGCCAAGGAGAAGGGGAAGCCGGGAGGAAGCAGAGACAGGACACCTGACCCAAACTAGCCAAAAAAGTATTCCATACCACAGCATGTCATGCCCACTATATAAACTGGGGGCAGTTACCTGGAAGGGTTTGGTCACTGCTCAGGTTGGGCTGGGTATCGGCCAGTGGGTGGTGAGCAATTGTATTCTCTTCCCTTGTTATTTCCCTTATCATTGTTATTATTGGTGGTAGCAGCAGTGGTTTGTGTTATACCTTAGTTACTGGACTGTTCTTATCTCAACCCATGGGAGTTACATTCTTTCGATTCTCCTACCCATCCCTCCGGGAGCAGGGGGAGTGAGCAAGCAGCTGTGTGGCTGACTGAGATTAAACCATGACAATTGGTAATGATAGTATGACAGCAATATAGATCCATACTCAATAAAACATGCTACTTGTGTTCAGGGCAGACTTCAGAAATCACAGGGGAAAATTGTGAATTTTGATAGGAAGAAAAATGAGATCTTTAGGAAGTAGAAATTCAAAATATTTTTAAAGAGATCTCTGAAGGTAACTGGAGAATGACCTGAGAGTTTACTGTGGATTAAAACTCAGAAGCTGTCTGGAGGATGAGAGCAGTGCTTCCTAAAGTAAGTAGCCCCTCACGACTATTTTAAATTAACCTTACAAAGCACAGAGAAAAGCATCCAATTCAGGAAACTAAAGCAAAGATAATGGAGTCCTTGAAGTATTCATTTTGTCTTTAAGGAAAAATTATATTACAAGGTAGGTAGCATTTGCAGTAAAATACTACACTGAATTGTTTTAAAGTCACCCTATATGGTGCCTTTAGCACCCAGTAGCATTATTATTTTGTGGTCTGTAGCTCTGAGTGGCCACTGGTACATGCAAAATCTCTACCCACAGAAGCAAGCACTGCTTGCACTTTTCTGAAAGGGCACATCTCCCATTCTTAAATAAAAAAATATTTTTGGACAATACTGTGAGCTGTTATATTGTTGAAACATTACACGTTTTACCTCACAACAGACATTAAGTTTTGAGCAGCAATGTTATTACTTGCAGCTAGCTAATAAGTGGGCTACAGCTGAGAGGAGAGGATATCTCTTGGAAAAGGTATGGTAGCTGCAGGACTGAGAAGTGCCGTGGTGGGATTTATCATCAGTAATGAACTGGTAGGGTACTGCCAGATTATGACTCTAAGAAGGAGTGAAAAGGAGGGTTGCAAGAACAGGGTGAGAATATCCCATTTTCTGCCCATTACAAAAAATGGGAGAGTTTTCCTTTTTGCCATGAAACTTGGCTGGTAGCTCGGTATTCAGGAGATATTCTAGCCATTAGGCATATTGCCTAGGAGAAACAACAGCTGAAGAGCAGAAGTAATGGCAGTTGCTGAACACTGTGCTGCATTTGCAGTGTTTGCAGAACAAGACACGTTCTGTGGCATGACAGCATTAGTACAAGGTAATGCAACATCAGCATTAAGAGCAGGATCCCTGATGGGCCTTACAGAAGATATGATGGCATTTTGGCTAACCACCATATCCTTGCAGAGCACTGAGCTGGTGTTATTGAGGGAACCCTGACTTTATTCTTGCACACGAGACTTTTTAGTGTGCATGCTCCTCATGCCTGTTAAGGGAGGGAGGGTTTGGTTTTTTTTTTGGAGGGGGGGAAAGTAAGAAATGTTCAAGGAGGGCCATGAAAGCTCTAAATGACAAAATCACTACCCACCCAGCGTAGCTAGTTGGCTGACTAGTAACAGCTGGAATAACATAATGTCAGGCAGAAGCCATCCAGAAAATGATTGCTTCAGACTGAGAACAATTTAAGTAACAAAGTTACAATACCAAGAGGTACTGACTGAAAGAGAGGGCACTACTCCTATTTTCCTGCCCTTCTGACAGAGCAACTTCATGTTTTTTTAAAGCATCTTCATTATCATCAGAACCTTGAGAACAGACCACCCATGAAAATAAAATATTGGAAATTTGATCTTCTCTGGCAATGCTCTGTCAGTGAAGATTGTCCACCCTATCTATATCTCATGACCAGTAATTTTGCTTAAAATTCAACACACATACCAAAGCTTTATTAAAAAGTTTCTGTCTGAGTAGTGTATCAAAAAGCTTCAAAATGTAAGGCTGACAAAACGAGAAGATCTATAGATGAGCCAGTGACAGTAATTGTCAGGCTTAACAAGGATGAAGGGTTATATATTATATTCTGCATCTCTATTTTTTTTTTTAAAGTAATAATCTTTGTGGCATTTGTTGTATAACTCTGAAGAAATGGGCTTTCTTATAACTCAGTGATCATGACATTTGTTTATTTTTTTACCATAAGTTCTTAAGAGAGTCCTCAGAAGTATTTTTATCCCTGACAAGCTATAGCAATATAAATTAAATGTCTCTGATGTATGGTTTTCTGTGATTATAACAAGGATCAGTTGTTCTTGTATAATTTCATTTTCAGATTACAGATTCTGTCATAAGTCTGAGGTACCCATATTTGGGTTCATGGTTTAGTTTACGAAAGACAACTGTAAACATCAGAGCTTTTGCTTTCTGATGCTCTCATATTTGTTTTCTCTCAGAACTACCATCTTCCTGAGGTTTACCCATAGGAAAGTTGACTGAATGCAGTATTATTCTGAAAAATGTGTTATGTGGGAGAGACGCTTCCTCATGATGTGCATCAAATATTGACATAATGAAGCCTAAACCAAGACTGTGCCACTGTATTTCAATGCAAAAATAAGAAATAAAAAAATAAAATCTGCTATTCATTGTACTGGTATGTCAAGTCTCAAACTGCTTCAAAGCAAGGAACTCATGATGTTTAAGTTGTAGTTTTTCTTTTTTATTTTCAAGGTAGAAATAGATTTTCCTGCCGTTATTGATATTGAATAGCACCAAGGACTGTGAGTAAATCCATTGATCTCTCATTTACTCATCTGTTGTTTCTCCTTGAGTGTCACTGTGCTTGTGTGCTACAAGAGCATGCATACAGGCAGGTACTGTATAGCAGTTGATACAATATAGGCTTTCACCCCTGGTTGTTTCCCCAGTAACTTCTAGCAGCAAGGGCTGCTGTTTCTCAAGGTCTCAAATTTTGAATGCCTGCCTTGTGGTGGTAAATTGATGACACAGGCACAGATGTTTTTGTAACCAGGAAAAAAAAAAAAAAGTGATTTAAAATATTTATCTGTTTATTTTTTTTCCTTTCTTTGGAGCAGTTTGCCATCTGAGAAGCAGACTTCTGTGAACATTTTAATTGCAGCTTCTGAAAAGTAAAGCATATGAAATACCAGGTGGGCTAGACACTTTCTTAGTCTGCTGTTTCATCTGTCTTCTGCCTGATTTTATATATTTACTGTATTTGCTATTCCTTGATCTTTACCTTCCACATTTGCAGTTTTTAACAATGGAAATGCTAACTTTAATGAAATTCTCTTTTCTTAAGCCAGCTCCAAATTTGTTCATACGGATTTTCTCTCTGTACATTGTTATGGTTTAAGCCCAGCTGTAAATTAGACCACACACTCTCTCTCTCACTCCCTCCACTTTTCTCCCTGCTCCTGGCGGGATGGGGAGGAGAATCAAAAGAATGTAACTCCCATGGGTTGAGATAAGAACAGTCCAGTAACTAAGGTATAACACAAAACCACTGCTGCTACCACCAATAATAACAATGATAAGGGAAATAACAAGGGAAGCGATACAACTGCTCACCACCCACCGACCGATACCCAGCCCAACCCGAGCAGTGATCCAGCCCTTCCAGGTAACTGCGCCCAGTTTACATACTGGGCATGACGTGCTGTGGTATGGAATACTTCTTTGGCTAGTTTGGGTCAGGTGTCCTGTCTCTGCTTCCTCCCGGCTTCCCCTCCTCCCTGGCAGAGCACAAGACTCAGAAAGTCCTTGGTCAGACTAAACATTCTGACCAGCAACTAAAACATCGGTGTTATCAGTGCTGTTCCCAGGCGGAAAGTCAAAACCACAGCACTACACCAGCTACTAAGAAGAAGAAAAATGACTGCTACTGCTGAACCCGGGACAAATTAACATTACAAAACAAAGAAATCCATTCTTAAAGTAACAGTGTTGTGGCTTTATCCCTGCCAGCCGCTAAGTACCACACAGCCACTTGCTTACTCCCCACCAGTGGGATGGGGGAGAGAATTGGAAGGGTAAAAGTAAGAAAACTCATGGGTTGAGATAAAGACAGTTTAATAGGGAAAGAAAAAGTTGTACATGCAAGGAAAACAAAATGGGATTCATGTACCACTTCCCACAGGCAGGCAGGCATTCAGCCATCTTCAAGAAAGCAGGGCTCTGTCACACATAATGGTTACTTGGGAAGACAAACACCATCATTCTGAATGTTTCCCCCTCCCCATCTCCCTTCTTTTTCCCCCAGCTTTATGTTCTGATCATGATGCCATATGCAATGGAATATCCCTTTGGTCAGCTGACAACAGCTCCCAGCTCTTTGTGCATCCCCAGTCTACTTGGTGGGGTGGTATGAGGAGCAGAAAATGTCTTGGCTCTGTGTAAGCACTGCTCAGCAGTAACTAGAATACCACTGCTACCAAAACAGTTTCCAGCAAAAGTCCAAAACACAGACCTGTACTAGCTACTACGAAGAAAATTAACTCTACCCCAGCCAAAACCAGCACTATTGATCACATTTGTAGATGTCTGACACATGCATTTCCTATAAGTGCATTAACTTTAATATGTGACACGGCCTGTTCTGAACAAGTTTAAAAAATCCCAGTAATATCAATTTCCACTTCTCTTAGAAAATTGAAACATCTCAGTTCACAAACATTTCCTCATACACATTTTGAACATTCACTGCCAGTGCACATGTGTATACATCAAGAACTGCTTAAAGGCCAGTGTTTTATACTGTCTGAGAACTTGATAAGTCTAGTGTTAATTACAAGCTTGACATCCTTGGACACCCAAGAAAACAAATGTGTGGTTGATTGGTAAAGCAAGAAATGTTGAACATACAAAACCACACAATTCACAGATAATTGCGTCATGACTTCAATAAAAATAGATCAACCATAAAGTAAACACTACTAAGATAGCTGGAGAAAAAAAAAGCATTTATTATGGTTACCGTAGTCGTTAAGTGGCCGTAACATAGAATCACAGGAAAAATTCACTTCTGACACTGAAACAGAATTTTTCAATAACAAAGATATCTATCTTTTCTTTAACTCCAGTAGCTTAACTGCTTTGTTCTCAAGAAAAAAAAACCACAAACTTGTTTATTCAGTTTCACAACATCTGTTTTAAGCATTGGAATCAAAATATATGAGGATTATACTATAGGATAAATTTACCAGTGTATAACCAGTTTTGTATATTTAAGTCAGTAGATTTTTTTCTCTTTATTACTGAGTTATACCAACATTAAATTGACAAAATGTAGCAGTGGATGGGGCTCAGAGATTATATACTGTTTATTGTGACTTTATGCTGGATAAAAATAAGGCAGTTGAAACATTTATGCTTAGAAGAAAACAACTCAACTTTGATAAAATGAAACTCAGCAACTTTACTTTTGTAGGAAAGCATTTTTTCCTTTCAGAAATGTCAAAAAGTAAATTACACTTAATTAATCAAACTCTGAGTGATTCCCAATTAGTTTCCTACAGTTCTATGACATCTCTTTCCATTATTTTGGAGTGTGAAAACAATAAGCAAACAAGAATGACAATACATAATTACCAGGAGAAATTCAAATGTCAAAACTTCATGAAACACTCTCTTCCTCAAGCTCTGAATGCTTGCTTCTGTAAAAGTCAAAAATCAGGTTTGTGTACACTACCCAAGTAATGTCTATTCAGAATGCCTCTGACAGCTTCCAGCAGTGGAGGGACTGTCACAGTGTCCTAGTTTCCACTGGGATACAGTTTATTTTCTTCCTAGTAGCTGGTGCAGTGCTGTGGTTTGGATTTAGTCTGAGAATAATGTTGATAATACAAGTTGATGCTGAGCAGTGCTTACCCTAAACCAAGGACTTTTCCATTTCCCATGTTCTATCAGTGAGGAGGGACACAAGAACCCAGGAAGGAGCACAGCCAGGACAGCTGACCGAACTGCTAAAGAGATTTTCTGTACCACAGCAACTCACACCCAATATATAAACTGGGAGGAGGTACCCAGATGGAATTGATTGCTGCTCAAGGACAGGCTGGGCCTTAGTCAGGAATTATACTGGATGGTGTATTGCGCATCATTTGTCATTTCTTGGGTTTTATTTCCCTCTCGAGAAGAGAGAAAAAAAATTCTTTTCATTAATATTATTATAATTGCTGTTGTTATTACTATATTTTAATGTATTTAAATTATTAAGCTGTTCCTACCTCAACCCACATTTTTTTACCTTTTTCTTTCCAATTCTCCTCCCCATTACATCATGGGGAGTAAGCTAGCAGATGAGTGGTGTTTAGTTGCCGGCTGGTGTAAATCATGACACACAGGCAGTGACACAGAGCTCTCCCTTGCACCACTGTAGGATGGGAAAGATAAAATACATTTCATTTTAACCAAAATCTTAATTTATATGTATTCTAATTTCCCTATGTAAAAATATCCCCAGGATGGAATTCTGTTCCTGTTCATCCTGTTCTTATTCACACAAATGTTGCTGCTGAAGCCAGTAGAATTACAGAAATTGACCATCAATGGTTTCCTTTCTATGCTGTAGGGAATTGAGACATTTAGTCAAAGGTAACAAAAACAGCCAGGAAATAAAAATATCATTCATAAATGTCAGTACTTCCACAAATGATACTTAAGAAAAAAAAAAAAAAAGAAAAAGAAATTTGCAATATGGGTCCCATTCTTTCTACTGCATAAATGGCATTTTTAGTTATTCTTTGTAAAATGCCAGCTGTCACCATAGGAGAAACATTTCCAGAAAAGAACACTATAATTTCTTTCTCTGTGGCCAGTGTTACTGGTGTCTCTCACACATGAAGATCACTGATGCACGCATTTTCAGTTTCATCTTCCAGACTGAGACTTCTCTGCAGATGTTTTTGCGCATTCTTCAGCAAATGATGGTCAGAAATCAGTTTATTTATTTTAAATGGTATAGTGTGCTATGATAATTTCATTCATTTACTTTTTACTTTTCTAAAAACAAAACCAAAGCAATTCTCAGCATTTCTGACTTGCTTCTCTCTGCTTTTTTTCCAAGAAAGATAATAAAAATGGTTCTATCTTGAATATAGCCTATCTTCAGAGTGTTCCTGATTTTCAATGCTTAATCATTGCCTTCTTAACCTTTAGCTGATTTCAACACAAGCATCCTTTGCACTGTTGTTTTGGTTCCTGTGTTGGAACAGTTAATTGCTATACAGACTGCATATGTGCTTGCAACCAGAATCTCATCTAAAAGTAGCATCTGGAAATTCAGCTTTCTTCCTTATTTTGTTTCCTTTAAAGGAAATCTTTTATATCATACCCATATGTGCAGGCAACTTTCAAATCTCTATATCATTGACAGCTGCTAAGTCTAGGGAGAAGGCTGCTGAAAACACATGCCTCATGAGACATGCACCACTTCCTTACTAACCACAGCTTCTTGCTGAACAGTGTCTCCTCATGGAGCAGAATAGAAAAGCATGGAAATTAATTAGGAGAAAATAGAAGAGAGAAGGCATATGGGGGAACCTCATAGTTACCAGAAAAAATATTCACAAATGATAAAGAGCTGGTAAAATTTCTGGGAAGTTTCTCAGGATTGCTATTAACACAATAATAGTAATCTGCTGCTTTTCTCTGTATTCGCTATCAGCACTCTACTCACAGACAAATATCAAAGCCGTAGTAATGAAAGGGGTCTAAAACTTTCAGAACTGTAATTTTCTAAAATTATCAACCCACCTTAGGATAAGTCAACTTAGGTTCTTGGAAGGCAGACGGAGAGACTGTGAGAATGAAGACCCTAGGCCCACTGTACGAGAGGATCTGGCTCAAGACCATCTTAAGAACCTGAACGTACACAAGTCCACGGGACCTGATGAAATCCATCCGCGGGTCCTGAAGGAGCTGGCAAATGAAGTTACTAAGCCACTGTCCATCATATTTGAGAAATCATGGCAGTCAGGTGAAGTTTCCAAAGACTGGAAAAAGGGGAATATAACCCCCATTTTCAAGAAGGAGAAAATGGATGACCCAGGGAATTACAGACCAGTCAGTCTCACCTCTGTGCCTGGCAAAATCTTCAAGCAGATTCTCCTGGAAGGCATGCTAAGGCACATGAAAAACAGTGCTTGGTGACAGCCAGCATGGCTTCACTAAGGGGAAATCCCGCTTGACCAATTTGGTGGCCTTCTATGATGGCGCTACGGAACTGATGGACTGGGTAGAGCAGTTGATGTCATCTACCTGGACTTGTGTAAAGCGTTTGACACTGTCCCACACGACATCCTTGTCTCTAAATTGGAGAGACATCAATTTGATGGATGGACCACTCGGTGGATAAAGAACTGGCTGGATGGCCGCACACAAAGAGTTGTGGTCAATGGCTCAATGTCCGGCTGGAGACCAGTAACGAGTGGTGTCCCTCAGGGATTGGTGTTGGGACCGGTCTTGTTCAACATCTTTGTCACTGACATGGACAGTGGGATTGAGTGCACCCTCAGCAAGTTTGCCGATGACACCAAGCTGTGTGGTTCAGTTGATATCCTGGAGGGAAGGAATGCCATCCAGAGGGACCTTGACACACTTGTGAGGTGAGCTGATGCCAACCTCATGAAGTTTAACCATGCCAAAGTGCAAGGTCCTCCACCTGGGTGGGAGCAATCCCAGGCACAGCTAGAGGTTGGGCAGAGAAGAGATTCAGAGCTGCCCTACAGAGAAGGACTTGAGAGTGTTGGTTGATGAGAAAATGAACATGAGCAGGCTTCAGTGTGTGCTTGCAGCCCAGAAAGCCAACCATATCCTGGGCTTCATCAAAAGGAGCATGACCAGCAGGTCAAAGGAGGTGATCCTGCCCCTCTACTGTGCTCTTCTGAGACCTCACCTGGAGTACTGTGTGCAGTTCTGGTGTCTTCAACATAAAAAGGACATGGAACTGTTGGAACAAGTCCAGAGGAGGGCCACGAGGATGATCAAGGGACTGGAGCACCTCCTGTATGAAGACAGGCTGAGGAAGTTGGGGCTGTTCAGCGTGGAGAAGAGAAGGCTGTGTGGAGACCTCATAGCAGCCTTCCAGTATCTGAAGGGGGCCTACAAAGATGCTGGAGAGGGACTCTTCACTAGGGACTGTGGTGATAAGACAAGGGGTAATGGGTTAAAAACTTAAACAGGAGAAGTTTAGACTGGATAAGGAGGAATTTCTTTACTGTAAGGGTGGTGAGGCACTGGAATGGGTTGCCCATCCCTGTCAGTGTTCAAGGCCAGGTTGGACAGAGCCTTGGGTGATATGGTTTAGTGTGAGGTGTCCCTGCCCACAGCAGGGGGGTTGGAACTAGATGATCTTAAGGTCCTTTCCAACCCTAACTATTCTATGATTCTATGATTCTACTTCTCCCCAAAGAACAAAAATGCTGCATGGTTACACCGTGAACAGGAAGGCATAGGGGCAACCACAGCAGCACATACTTCTTGAAAGCTGAGGAGCACCTTGCAAATTATGTGTCGGGACCCCCTTTCAGATGGAAAATAGAGCAGTTAAGGTGAAAAGCAAAATTATGAGTTAGGCCTACTGAAATGATCTGAAATGTTCAGTGAAAAAAAAAAAGAGTGATTTATAAAATATTAGCCTTTGACCATTGTAAGATCCACATTCAATAAAAATACCATTCAGTCTCCAGGCTAAAAAGACACAAAGAGATGATGGCTGTATTTTACTGTAGAATTTGTTTGCTCTCCAGTGCAGTGATTGTTGCAAAGCTGAGGTAGTTCTGTACATTACAGTTTTCTCCTTGCAAAAGAGGAGCATGTCTTGCAAACATAGGTTCAAACTGGTAATGAGAATTGCAATCAGTCTCAAGGGAGAACTTCTGTCAAGAACCAGGTGTTCTGCAGAATTTGGGTGAACCACTCTTGACAGTTCTGCACTGGACATGATAAAAGCAAAGTGTGATTGGATGCTAACAAAATCCATCCTTTCAAGGACTGCGAACTGGGAGGGAAAGTGTTGGCCTCTTTTCCCAAGTAACAGGCAACAGGACAGGAGGAAACAACCTCAAGTTGCACCAGGGTTTTTTTAAAATGCATTTGAGGAAAAATTTCTTCACCAAAAGGGTTGTCAAGCATTAGAACAGGCAGCCCAGGAAAGTGGTTGAATCGCCGTCCCTGGAGGTATTTAAAAGACGCATAGACATGCCGCCCATGGACATGGATTTCACAATGGTTAATGGTTGGAGTCAAAGATTTTAAGGGTCTTTACCAACCTAAATGATTCTATGAGTCTATGCTGGGTGCTGCTGCTGCTGCACTCAGATGAGTGAGTTGGAAGCTCCTCAGGCAGGAGAGAGAAAAGAGTGACCTGTAGTTCCACCTTATGGCTCCAAGTCTGACATCAAGGTATGCTTTCATCTAATAGGCATAATCACAGCAACAGCTTGGAGAGGAAATCAAGAAGTATTAAGTATATATATTTAATTTTTAACAAATAATAAGGGTTTCTAGTACCTGTTTACAGAATATAAATGTTTCATCTCTTGGAGACTGACTGGATTTCTTTTGGACCCAGATATTTCTCATATCATTCTCTGTGAAAATCTTTATCTCAAGGTAGCCTTGGGGTATTTATGTTTGACAACTTAAGCATGCAAGGAGCCTTCTGTTTCATACTTTGAAATACAGCTTGCCAAGGATGTTTAAACTGCATCGCATTTTTTGATTGCCCTAAGCAGTCACAACTGAAAATCTTTGCTTTCCTCAAGCAGCTCTTGGAGCTGAAGGTGTCACAGTGCAGCCATTTCGGCCACCTGGAGTCCAGGTGGTACTTACCTGCAGCCATCTTAAATTGCATTACAACTTAATATTGCCATGAGGCTTCTTTAGCCTGATATTCCTTGTCCCTGCTCTCTCCCAGAAGTGAGAAAGCCCCTTTTGTAAAGTATCTTTATTACTTGAAGCTGGTAAAAGGTCTTTTTGACTGATGGGCTCAGTTCTATTAATGAAAATCTAAATTGTTTTAAAAATCTAATAATCCTGAAAACTCTTTTTAAGTGTAGTATTTTTTAGCAAACACAATATAAAGCAAGGCTTTATAATCTGCAGTGAAAACACTGGATCTTTATGGAACAGTGCCTGTCAAAGAGCAGGCCGATTTGGGCAAGCACGATTTTGTGGCCTTCCCATCTGCTACTGGTCAAGGATGTACTGATAAATGATTTTTCAGTAAACAGGCTTATAACTTCAGAAATTATTTAATTCTCTGGAATCTGTAACCACTATGCAGGTCAAACATAGTTCCTCAGATCAAGCGGAGAAAGATTTAGGAAGCAGAAAATACTGTTGAACTCCTGATGCCACTAGAATTTCTAGAAGCCATCACTAACAGCAGTTAGCAGTAGGGGAACTCTATGAACACCATCAGTCTGAATTGCTCCTTTAGCTCTTTCCAGGTGCTCCAATGCCAGCAGCCGTGCGTGGTTTTCAAGGCTAAGCAAATAAGATTTAGCTGAGTTGTCATTTCTACATTTTTTATCCCTTTTATTGCAGTGATAGTCTTGAAAATGGAAAGCAGTCCTGAACACTCAAGGTTTATTGTGGATTTAACCTAATCATCAAAGTTACTCTAAATCCCTACTAGCCACCAAAAGTTAGGATTCTGAGGACATGAAGTCCTAGACAGCATCCTGTCTTGTATGTTTAGGAGTTATGATTTCTTAATTCAGTTAAGATCCTGTTGAGTTCTCCATCTGACTTCGAAAGGAGGCAGTCCCAGTGCAGTCAAATACTTCCATTGCAGTTTAATCAAGCCATGCAGGGCCAAATGGCCAAATGTGGTCACTGTTTTGGGTACCCAGTACTAACTGAAAACACTTGAAACACTTTTCATCTATTCCAAACCGAAAATCTGGCAGAAGCAGAGCCAAACCTGCAGGAGGCTGATAGCTTTGACCTTAATCTAGAAAAGCACTTTGGCTCATATTTAGTGTGACACACTTGACAGTGTCTAGTAGCTGCTCACATAAACTGGAGGATAGACTTTCAGGGAGAACAGGCAGAGAATTCTGCTGTGTTATTTCTGATTGCATGAATTATGGTTTTGTCCTCTTTGCAAGGATGCATTAGGCAAAACTGTTTGAGAAATGAAGCTTTGCTTTAAAGAAAGGAAAAAAATACCAAAAATTATGATGGAGCAAGGTTTGCCAAGTTAACTAAGGTCTTGGTATTTGGAAGAGCTAATGTTCATCATCTGAAAGCCCGTAATAGTTGTCTCTCCTATTATCCTGTCACGTAAAAGTAACAGTATTTATAATGAAAGTGCTTTGATTCTAAAATACATATTTCTTTTGAATATCTTAGAGTATCTCTCAAAAAAAAAAAAAGTAAGAAGACCTTTAAAACTTTAATGTCTGCATTAGGTAATAAAGTTTATAAGTAAAGGAAGTGTGTAACAATTTTGCAGCCCAGTGCACAAATGTTGCCTGTAAATGGTTTCAATTAATTTTCATTTAACTGCAGATTGTGAGGTGAAAGTTAAGGATCCATCTCTGGTTTGGAAGACACCTTTCCCTGTTTTTCCATGATTTGTGGAACTTTGTAGAATTAGTTTTATCTTTCACACTACAATTTTGCAAATGTCTATGAAATGTATTTTATAGAAGATATGTTTTCTGGAAGAAAAAAAAAATCAGGGAAGATTTGCAAAAATTGTTAACTTTTCTCAAAGAAAAACTGGATAAATATCTTGGGCTTAGATGGTTCTGAATGGAACTGGAACCAGTTTGCTTGTAGGCGCTAATCAAATGCATTTATTCAGCCAATCCACTTGAACTTTGGCAGTGTTTGATAGGCAATGTTACATGTTCCCATTTTCCCATATGGTATAAACTTGCTTGTGAAATTATCCTGCTTATGAGGGAAAGTTTCAATCCACAACCATGTTTTTAATTCTTAACTGTATCGCTGGCTGAACCATTCTAATGAATATTAAACTTTGCCCTGAGACTGAAAAAAAAAACATACTAAAATTTGGAATTCCTAGTAAGATAAAATGGTTTTGTATTTTCAATTAGATGATACCTGCACTGACTTTATGCACAACTGCTCCAGCTGTACTCCTTGTCAAAGTCAAAATATTTAAGTGAGAGATGATGGATAAACTCTTTTCATCAATGGTTAATATTCTGTGTTACAGTAGCACCTAAAGACACCAACCTGCAGTGTTGTGCTGGGGCTTATAGAAACAACTAAAACTGATCTTTTGTCCCATGTAACTTGCAAGCAACAAAAAACCCTTGATTCAAGGCCTCTTTCCTAACAGCGAGATTTCTAGCATTGGGACCACAAATTCCTGGGCTTAGAGGAATTCTAGTGAAAAATAATTAATGGTAATTGAAATAATTATTGGCAGCAGGCCACATAAAAGCTTTCAGGTTATGTATAATAAGAGGGTAGGCTGATTTTTATCATTCAGATCCAGTCATTCTCTAAAGCTGTTTTTCATTTTCTGAATTTCTTCTTCCTATTTGCTATTTGAAGGTCTCATTATCTTGAGACTAAGTAAGTTGTAGCCTCACTTCTTGTTTTGTAATAGCCTATGGGAGACAAATACAAAAGCCAGGAACTTGATATAAACGGTAAGACCTCCATATAATCACTCCACATGCTCAAAAACTTCTCTTTTTCCTATTATCACATGCAGGAGTTGAGAAATAAAACCTCACACAGGCAAAAAGCATTATGTAATTAATAAACTAAATATCTGTGGAAATCTGATACCAAATGAAATGAAAGAAGGTTTCTGGAGTGGATTTCCATGCAACTAGAACCATCAAATCACTGAAGTTTTTCAATAAGCCAGAAAATGGAGCAGGAGAGTGATAACTACTAGGGTTAAGATTTGTGGAAGGGGAACAAATGTAAGCAGTACTTTTATTTTTTTATTTCATAAATTTGCATGTTAAACATACACAGCCATGCATCCCAGAAACATTATTTTCTTGGAATGTTTCTAATTTTTTTACTTCTTGTGTTACTTTATGAGATGCCACATTAATTTGCATGTGACATTGGTTTTGGATGTTTTGAGTGAGGTGTCCAGCAGAAGGTGATGCGTAACAGAGTTTTCAGTTTACTGCGTGAAAGATATTACAACTCCATTCTTCTTTGTGGAGTTTATAATTCTCAGTACAATTTAATTTTAGTATGCCTGGTTTTAAGGTTATTTAAAACCTGACAGCAAAACCTTCCTGTGGGCTTACGCCAGTCTCCACAAAACCTAATGAACAAAGTGGAGGTAGGACTCATGAACTGAATGGTCTTATAGTGGTCAAATAGTTTAATTTCATTTTGTTCTGGTTCTGATGTCTGGGAACTTTGACCATGAGACAATTTGACAATGGTTTTATCATGACCTGGGATGGAACAGGAGGCTATAACCTTTGCTAATGGGAACTATTAAAAAGAACTGCATGATTTTGGAAGAAGTAGACTGAGTCACAGTAGTCAGAAGAGATAATGTCTGGAATTAATTCCTTATCATAGAATGGAAATCTGTCTTACACTATAAAGGCACAGCTTGTTAGCAGCAGGATAGCTGAGCTATTTTTCAATGCCCTAGTGCTTACTTACAGACACCTATACAAAAGCACATCAGGTACAACTTCAGTGTTTAGGCAATTGAAGGAGACTGCTCAGTTTATAGTCAGTTGTGCAAACTGAATTATTTTCTACTCATTTTGTCCAGCCCTCCTTGCCATGACAGTACTGCCAGCAGGCTATGGAGTGTCTGGCAGCATTCATGCAAACTCAAATGCATCATCATTGTCCAGTGTTATTAAAGAAGACTGTCCGAGTTTTCCTGTCTTGATATCCAGCAAATAGATAACACAGAGAGCCAGCAGTCTGTAAAGTGATTAAACCTGGAGAGAATTTCTTGACTCAAATAAAAGCAAATTACCCCGTGATAATCTTTCAAAAGGAAAACTGTTAGAAAACCTAAAATATTGGGAATATGCTTAATCATATGATTAAATATGCATATGATTTGAAAATTATAGCATTAAGCATGGAAAGAATATTTGAAATAATTTTGATCAGATCTAGAACTGCCACATAGAAGATGCAATACTCAAATACTCGGCCACTGTACTGTGATAAACAAAGTATCCAAGGGCCTTTTCATAAGTCTGGAGTCTAAAACATCCATCTAGTAGTGGATATTCCTGATGTACCAGCCAAATGATAGATGATGCAAAGGAGAAAGAAGAGAGAAAAAGGAAAGATACCAGATTTGGAACAATAGGCTAGCTGTGCTTAACAGATAATAATGTCAGAAAGACTTTTAAAAGAAATTTAAAGAAAAAAAAAGGAATTTATTTTTATTCTGTTCCTTTTTTAGAAAACACCTAATTCTTTCAATTAATTGATTTGAATGACAGTTGTAGACAAGTAATGAACTACAGATGCGCAACTCTATAAGCTGCAGTCAGTAAAACATGGCTTATCAGTCCTTTACAAGGGAAAAACAAACCTAAAAACTTTGTTCTTTTTATTTGTGTTTAGTTCTTTCTAACTTCGCAAAAATCTTTAGCTCCATCTTCAGAGCAGTAATGTGTTTGCACCTTCAAACCAGAGAGGGAGGAATCTGTTAAACATACCACAGTGCAGTGTAAAGTAACAGAACAAATGCTTTGCAATACGGTTGAAAACAAGAGGGAATTAAAACCAGTTATGAAGCAGAAAACATTGAAGTACAGCACTTTCCATAGGTTGGTCCTGATCCTGGCAGTTACTTGTGCTAAGCTGGTTTGAGGAGTTATCATATGGCTTAATCATACATGTGTGCAGATACTTCCCTGAAGAAGGGTATGTTTTACCAACGTGCACATAAAAGATCAATGAAAAGCTCTTGCCCGGGTTTGGGGGGAAGGAGTAAGGAACACAGTGACAAATAGTGATGTATTTTAGCCAGTAAATTACTGGGTACTGAGCAGAGTGGCGTAAAGCTGCTGCTAAAAGTTGACAGTCTGCTATTGATAACAGGGGCTGAATACTTAGGAGTCTACTGTGTTTGAAAATAGGAAAGTCATAATTTGGCAGAGTTTATGGGTCTGTTATCAGCTGCACAACAGCTGGGTTATAGACTAGTAAGGCTAAGGAAGTCAGAGGAGTACAAAATAAACTAATTCTCGGCTGAGGAGATGGCTACTTTAAATGTCAGTAATTTAAAGGCATTTCATGACTTGGTCCCAAGTGCCAGGTCTGCTTTATTTTTCTCCTCATACCACCATTGCAGCTTCTGTCTGAGATCACACGGGGCTGTGTATGACCTGTGCTGCTGAGAACATTGCATCTCCCTGAATTGACAGTGAACATGAGCAAATTTATTTGGTTTATTACTCAGTTTGCAGTCTTTTCAGAACCTACTTCAGGCAAATAACTCTTGCAGCTCAGTAACCCATTTGAGATCAAGTTTTATTGTAACCACATGGGTGTTGAAGAACAGTCTTAACTACTTAGGGGAGTGATGTAAACATATACATTTAGTTTAATATGCTTCCAGTACAACTTTAATAAAACAGACTTCCTCTTCTCAAATTCAGCAAAGTATTGCATGCTGTAATTAAAAAGACACTGACACTAAACCCCAAGAACATTAATGTTTTCGTTGTTTCTTTAATAATGGCTAATCACAGCAAATTTAAGTTTTAATAATAGCTAGGAGAATAGTACTTCAGACAATTCAAATTAAGCTGGACACATTATGTTCAAGACAAGAGTCCCAAAGCAACCCTCAATAATTGCCAATTGTCCTCCTTTCTGCAAAATGCAATTCTTTCAGGAAGATACGTGTTGCTCTAGAGTTTGCTTGTGATCACTGCATCTCTCTCTCAAAGTCAGGTTGTTGAAAGAACAGCTTTAATACCTAAGAACTTGCTTTTGCTGCCACTGATTCAGGGTTGCGCAATGTTTGGACTGGTTCAATCAAACATTAAAAATTGTTAAAGCCATAACAAGTTTTTGAGCTACCTATTAAAATCTACTCCTGACATGCCTGATGCTCCTGATCTCTTTATGGGTCACAAACAGCATGTTTGGCTCAGCTGGTACTTTCTTCTTTATCTGTCAAATGCAAGTCTTCCTAACAATGGAAGCACAGATAAAGTGGTTGAACCTCACTGATACCAAATAAATAGTTAAAATAGAAAGTGGAGGAGGAATGCATATGATGTGTCAAAACAACGGCAGTTCTGGTAGCTTAAATTCTACTTTCTATATGTGCTGGATTGTGACGAATACTGCAGGAACTACATTAATGTATTCCTAAAAGTGGGTATTAGCCCACCAAGAAAAGAAAGCAGCAGCCGCATGTGTGGAAGTTCTTTGCTGATTACCAAAAAGATGAATGTTTTATCTAAAAATGCAAAGTAATCTACTCCAGCAGTAATTCAGGGAACTGAACGGTCATGTGCAGAGGCTTGAAGGTCACTTTTCACAGCCCTAAGGGACAAAGTTTTGACAATAAATACAGCTGCTCTCCCAGTCCTACACTGACCTGCAGAAAAAGCACAATTTCGTAGGAAAACACAAATTCATATGACACACAAGCTGGTAACACTGGGAAGTTGTACGATAGTCTTCAGACAATTCCCTGCCCTAAGGCTGAAATCAAACCATTAGGACTGCCCTGGGCAGCAGGGAGAGCATTTCCCAGTATGCACCCATTCTCATCTCCTGCTAAGATTCTCTACACTGCACTCTAATTAGAGTGTGTGTGTAATAATACTGTCCCTTCAAAAATGCTCAGAAACCCGAAATAAAGCAACTCTTGCCATGTATAAAATGTAGTAAAGGAAATAAGGATGATTGAAACAGTGGTCAGCTAGGCAAATTATTCATACTTTGTGCTACTATGTGTGACACTGCAATATCAATTGGGCTTATTTTGCAGTCTTATGTAATTTTTTTTAGTCATTGTTGCGACTTTATTTCAATTTATTTTTAATGCTAGAAGAAAGTTGGTGTTCTCTAGTTCTTAATTCTGGTGTTAATTAGTCTGAGCTGCCAATCTGGTTGTGTCAGCATAATGATGTAAAGTGAAGGGGATACACAAGTCAAATCTTGCAACTGGATGCCTAATGAGCATTAGCAGACACATATACAGATGTATTAATATCACTGTGATCTAGTCCATGAGCAGTGCCTTACAACTGCCTGCTCACGTTCCCCAAGAGCTTCTCTCAGAATCTCATTTATGATGATGGCTGAATCAAGGCAGTTATTTTATATGGCTGTATATAATAATTTTAAGATTTTGCTGACTAGTGGATTTTGAGTGGGAGGAGCATTCAATAAATATTCTAGAGATACAAGAATGTAAAATATAGGGTTCAAACTGTTAAAGAAAATGTTCGTCTGGGACAAACACTTTTAAATATGGCATTCAAATTGGGCATTCCAATTTGCCCAACAAGACAAATTGGACCAGTCCTTTACATCTTTTCTCCTAAATGACAAATTAAAATTAGGGACCAGCAATTCCATGGTATCACTTTTCCATATACTGTTCAATAAGCAAGCCTTCAAATTCACTTCTATAAGGTGTTTTTATATGGCTTTAAATTTCCACCACTGCAGCAGCCTGTCTCCTCTAGCATCTAAGATGAATGAGACACAAGGGAAATCAGAAAGAGGGAAGGCAGTGCCTTCTGTCTCACTGGATTGCATTGCATGTGAGCTGCTGGAAAGCTGCAGAGTCCTTTCAATGTAGACATTTGGAATTTGGAAAGTAGCTTCAACATCTCTGCTTCCACTGTCACAGGCTACACTGAATATACAGCTTGGCACAAGGGTTTGGTGTGACAGTTTTTGCAGGGCATAGACAATGCTTGCCAGCATTAGAAAATACCAAAATAGCAATATACTGTTTGCATCCTTCAACTCCTTGATGTTGCAGGAAATAAAGTAAAATAAAATCTAACCCTTCAGTGGGCTACCTCTGTTTGTGCCACCACAAGTTCATTTTCACTTGCTTATCAAAGAGCATTGGACTCTGTCAGTTCGAGTATTTTGAACAGGAAGTGCAAATTCCTGTCCATAGATAGAGGAAAGAGAAATCAAAAGATGTGAACCAACCTGAGCAAAGTCGTGTTGGAATGCAATGGAATAAACACGAATGGAATATTGGTTTATTGGAATATGGGGTTCCATATTTAGGAAGGCGTATTGCGTTTCATTAAAAATATGTTTTGGAAATACATCACAATTCAGTTATTCAAGGTGACTATGGGAAGTTGATGCATTTAAATTATGTGTCTAGCACATAAAATGTTGTCTGTACTAAGCACAAAAAGTGTCATTACTATTAATATCTGAAAAGAAACTGATTTTACATCTACAGTTCTAGAATCTATTTTCCTGAGTGGAACTGTAAGCATTCATGGATTAAATTATAAAAATCATAAATTAATAGAAGCTAGAAAATATGTAGTTTCCCTTCTGCTGCTTTTCCACACATCATAACGTGTATATATAGAAGAGCTTTGTTGTTTTTTAGACCTAGTAAGGACACAGAAATAGGAGCTTTTACAAGGATTGTTAGAACCAGCTTGTTCTACTGAGAAGCAGAACTTGGATCAAGTATGTAATGCTCCTTACCTTGCTGAATTTATCTTCGAGATTTCACAAAGCTCAGCTTGCTTGCAAATGTGGAATTCCTTTTGTGATTCCCCCTTGTTCTTGCATTGTACCATGCATCATTCCATTAGTCCACAGCTTAGTGCTTATTATCATCATCCTTTTTGTGCTTAATAATGTTTACTAAGATTTTAACTGCATTCCTGCACACAATAACTGTAGCAAACCGATGAAAAACACAGCCATTTCAGTGCAAAACAATTAGCTTACATATCCTTGAGACATTGCTTGTGTTATAAATTGCACGTTAAGAAGGAAGAAACCATGCATGTTAGTTGGAAATAAACAAAAAAAACATTACTGGCATGTATTCTGACATAGCAAAATGCAGTACTTAAATTCTGCAATTAATAGGTTCATTTCATAGGCAATATGTCAGTGCTTTATAGTCTTGCTTTAGAATTCTGGATAAGTCATTCTGATCATCACATGTAATTCAGGGTATTCCCATCGTACCCAAGACTGACAGAAAATTGTCTTCATGGTACCCCAGCCTCCTAGAACATCACTGTTCTCTTCCTCCACATGCAGGCATTCTTCCAATGAGGCCAGAAGTACGTATTCAGCGCTGGGCACTGGGCATACCTGGCATCACCAGCAGTCTCCCAGTCCCAAGCTTTCTTTGAGGTCTAGTAGAAGGCCTTTCAGGAAGAGTCAAAAGTCTCTTCTGCAGAAATACGGAACAAATCCAGGAAGCAAAAAGCCATTTATAAGGCCAAAGATTCTTACTTGTGAACCCCAAAGAGATTGGAAGAGCGACAAACTGCTGCCACCTGCTGTTGGTTCATTTTCAGACACCGAAGCTCCAGCAAACTAAATTCATTCACAGCAGACAGCAGAAATTGCAAATCATTTAATTCTTTAGGGAAAAGGGAAGAAACAACCTGCTACATTTATTCCAAGTGTAAGCAGGTACTTCTTAGACCTATGGCACTAGTGCCAATCCTATAGCTACTAGCATCCAGTACCTTGGCTTTTCTACCCTGCAATCGCCACTCTGTCAGTGACTTAAATGTGACCTTGAGAAAGCCAATTAAGCTTTTTAATGCTGTTTTCCAAGCAGTAAAATTTCCAAGCAGTGTTTTTGACAAGTTTATAAAGGTACTGGATATATTCGTGTGGCTGTTTAGGAGCGTACACTTTTATTATTATCTTTACATCTTATTTCTTTCAGAAGTTTATTTTAATAAAGCTCCCATTGTGATAAAATTTACAAGGATTGTTAATAAGTAAGCATTATTATTCCACTGTGAGTCTGCTCCAATCATACATATAATAGGGTGAAAAGAGAGCAGCCTGAACCAATGGGGGGAGGTTAGAGTAATACAATGTTTTTGTATGTGGCTCTATGAAATTGACAGTGGGGTCACAATAAAAATTACACGGTGCTTCTGGAAACCTGCTTTTTAGAGATGTCAGTGATCACTGCATTTTGAGTCAGAGCTCAAGCTGATATGTTCCATGTTTACTAATAGATGCCAATTCATGAAGCCCCATAGTGTGCATCACGTTAGCCAAATAGCTAAGAGCTCTGACTATCATTTTGCTACCTGCAGGTATCACATATTTTTGAAGGTAATCATTTCCTGTCGGTGACACTGTAATGCAGACTGTCCTGATCTCACTGCCTATTGTGGAAGGGTGAACCACAAAAGTGGAACTGCTAGCAGGTGATTTTCTGTGATCCAGAGCAGTGTCTCTCTGAGGGGGAATTTGATGGCCTTGAGTGAAAACAAAGTGAGCTGATTCTCAAGCTGGCAGTTCTCTCAGGAGCAGCAGCAAAGTCCTGCAGCTCTCAATCTTAAGAGTGGCCTGGAGCCTAACACACAGCTTGAAAACTCATGGATTTAGTTATATTTTTGAAGTCTGCATATACTTACTTTAAAGTAAGCATTCTTTTGAGCTGGAAAAGACCAGAATAACCATGAAGTATACTAGCTTTGTATATAAAAAATGACCTGAAAGCAGTATGTTTGTCCACACGTTTATAATCATTATTTAAAAACCAAATACATCTAAGGTCATCATCACTGGAAGATGCTCAGATGCATGTCTGCCAAATGTAAACCAAGCTGCAGATATAAGGCATTCTATGACTGCTTATCTGTGTGCTTGTTTTATTCTTTTAGGCAAATGAGCAATATTGGATAATGCAATGTAAACTCAAGAGCATTTAAGAAGGCACACTGGGGGTAAACTGCCCACTGGCAATGTACAGTGCGCAGCTATTTCAGGGAGCTGAACCTCTGGTTTCCAGTCTAAAGAAATAAATGTCAAAAGACAGGGCCTGCTCCTCTGATGCTGCTTTAATTACTTTATTTTATTAGATATAAAATTCTATTTAAATGGTGATATTTCTCCCACCTATTTTTGTTTTGACCATAATCAAAATGAATATATGAAGACTGCTATCTGTAGTAAGAGCATCTTGGAGCCTCTTGGCTTTTTCAAATCAAAATTAACTTAAAGGAATCCCAGGGAGTTTCGTGGTGTTGCATCATCATGTGATGCATCAAACACTGCCACTGTTCTAGGATGAATCATAGAGTTATGCTCTGTTCCTCAGCATGACAAATTCTGCAATAACTGACTTCTCACTTCCTATCTATGGAGAATTTAAAAATAAGGGTCTATTTTAAGAAAAAAAAAGCTCTTCTTTCTACTTTGGAAGAAGAGTAATTCATCCCCTATGTACAAATAAGTGATAGCAGCGTATCTTTACTTTCAGCTAGGAAAGACTCCATTAGTCAATTCAATAGTATAAGTTAGAAATTTTATCTTTCTTCAAAGAGCAGCTGGGGTGTGAAGAAATTGTTGTTGCTGGTTTTACTAAGGGTTTTTGTTTCCTCTCACAGTTAGCCTGAGTGTAAAACAAAAACCTTATCCAAAATCTCATGAATATGGAGATTTTTAAATTAGGACAAGGTGATTAATTTTTAATGTTGTTATGTTGTTTGAATGTACACTGAAGCTTTTTGTTTTTAGCTTGGACCACAAGCACGAAAGAAGGGAGAGAGAATTCTGTTTGCTGGCTATCTTACTGGAGTAAAGTTCTCTGCTGTCAGACAATTCTCTTACCTTAAATGAGTCTACTTGAATCATCAGTACCTGTGGTTCTCTCTAAGACAGTCTGCATCACTTCGTAAGTAAATCTCTCTGAGCACTAAATAAATACTCAAGACTCATCATTTAATTTTTGAAACATTCTAAGGCCTGTTCATGTAAACATTTCACTCAGCTGAATATTAAATACCAGAAATACAGTCTGAGAAAATACAGTCACTCAAGATTTCCGTGAAAACTGGTGCCCAAATGACCTGTGAGTCTTTCACTAAGCCAAAGAAACATCTCAAGTTTCTCATTGGTAATCCTATTGTGGTAAAGGTAGAATAGTTCATGGTCTCAATCTGTAGGTTCAGAGTTGAACATGCTTATCTGCTCCTTCTGAAGCTGGAGACAGCACTTTCCAGAGAGGAGGGATACACATACCAGCTGTTGGAAGGTTCTGCTGGCCCTCATTCCTTATTTTTCCTTTCTTCTTTCAACAGTTCTTACTGGTAATGTTGCAATACTGATTTTTCAATTCTGTTCACATTACAAAATTATATAATAAACCCTATCATGTGAGGAGCAGAACACGATAGTGTTGACATTAGGCTAGCCTACAACATGATAGAGGTCCCTGAACAACCTCAGATGGGAAAATTAATTGGAGAAAATTAGACAGGTCTTCTGACCAGTGCTAAGTAGAAGGGGAGAATCACCTCCCTTGACCTACTGGCAATACTCTTCCTATTACAAGCCAGGATACCATAGAGCAAGGGTGAATTGCTAGCTCATGATCAACTTTGTGTTCCTGTGTCCATCAGGACACTCAGGTCCTCTTCTGCCAAGCTGCTTTTCAGTCACTTGATCCAAAACAGTACTTTTGCATAAGGTTATTCCTCCCAAGTTACAGAGCTTGGCATTTTCTTTTGTTGAATTTCATGAAGCTTCTGTTGTTTCATTTCTGCAGACTGTTGGTGTCCCTCTGAATGGCCACACCACTATGAAGTGTATCAGCCACTGCTCTCAGTTTTGTGTCATCTACAACCCTGACAGAGGTGTACTCTGTGCTGTCATTCAGGTAGTAAGTGGTACCTTTAAACAGTACTGACCCTGGCATCAGCCCCTGAACTACACCATTATGGACAAACCTCAAGCTGGAAGTCATGCCACTGATCACAGCCCTCTGAATCTGGCAGGTCAGGCAGTTTCAGTCTGCCTTGTGGTCCATTTATCTAGCCCATTTTTCTCAGCTTGCCTATGAAGAAGTTTTGAGACACAGTCTTACTAAAGTTGAGATACATAATATCCACTTGCTACTTCATTATTTCAGTGTACTGACTTTGAAATACAAGAATATATGAGATGTCATAGGGGAAAATGTAATAAAATCTCTAAAATTGAGATGCATGACCTTTCTTAGATTTGCTCTCTCCAACACAGACAGTGTTTTGGGGTAGTCCAACTAGATTTACTGACATGCAACAAATTTGCCTGATTACAACAGATGAAAAATATTGCTTAGGCAATCGAAAGTGATAGCCGACAAGGTCATGGTCCTGATTATGGAATGCTTTTCAATGGCTCTCTCCTGATGCACTAAGTTGCTATAGTGATTATCCATCTGCTTTTACAGCAACTTCATAAACATCAAGGAAAGCTAATCCATTTGCCTGTAATATTAATTCTGAATATTAAACTGTTATATGAAAGAGGGTGATACTTGATGCTTCTAGTTCATTAAAGGTTTCCCTGAGCAGATCTGAAATGATATTGCAGGGCATTATGGGCTGTAGACAAAAACTTTTTCAAACCTGCTAAGCGAAGTAAGAAAATTACCAAGAAGAGCTGATAAATCTTATCCAGAATATCTGAATTAAATTGTTTGTTTGTATTATGTATACAGTCAAAGGAGACACTAAAGTGTAGTGTTTATTCTTTGCAGGGGGTGGGTATTACCATAATGCAGTCTAAGCACACAATTTTAGGATCATGTCTCTGTTTTAATTTAAGGAGCCTTGCATATTAGGACCTGCCATCTATTAACCCCATAAAGGATGTAGTCATCCAGAATTCAGACAATAGCACAAGCATCTCAGTGGACAGGGATCCTTCGTTCCCTTACCTTGTGTTTCAGTACCCTTTCTTTGTAACATAAAGTATGCACAATAAAATAGAAGAACCTTCTCAAGCTCTTGCAGAGCACTTCAATCAGCAGATATTGTTACATTTTGCAAGTAAACACCTCTCCATTGTTGCAAACATAGTAAGGTGGATCCTGGAATGACATATAACTACATAGATATATGTATGTTTGTGTAGGTAGTCATGCAGATAAAAATATTTTGCTTGTCCCTTTTAGAACATTGGCAGAGTTGTTTTAGCTCATACTAGTTATATATTTTAACTTGAAATTACTTTGCATAGGATTTTGGAAATAATAGCTAAGTTTTTCAGATAACTCATATTAAAATAAGTCATGCTGTGACAGATAATTTCAATGACAAAGAGACTTTCTGGTTTGTGCATGTGGCTTCTCACACAGCAGGATAGAATTCCAGAATTGGAGATCCTGAAAACCCCTGTGATGCAATGAATAAATAATAGTGGCTGATCCAAAACCAATTAAAAACAACTCAGCTTTAAGTCATGCTGAAGCACAAACAATAGGTTGGGTACAGATCATAGCATCTTGCAAGACATCCAGCTGTTAGATCTTGATAAATATATTTCTTCTTACCCAGGCATTTCATAGCTTATGGTTTCTCCCCAAGCTCTTTAGGAAAGTTGACAAGGGGCCTCTCAAGAAGTAAATAATGTCTCCCAGTCCCTAAAATGAAAGAAGGGAAAAGGAACAAGAAGTATTTCTTGGCAAGTTGTCAACAGCAGCTTGATATTTTGCAGCCTAGTCTGAGGAACGTAAACTACTGAAAGTATCTAAAACTGTATATCTTCGCTTAATACAGGAAGACAATCATAGTGGGACTGTGTAAAGTAGGATAATTTTAATTTATTAGAACACTAAAATGCTTAAGAGACAACAATCCTTTCTCGCAGCTAAAGACTTTTTAAAGATTTAAACCACTCAGGTAAACTGAATTTGTACATCACAGAGCAAGAACCCTGTCTCAACCAGGATTATATAACGCAAGGACATGTATACATAAGAGCGAATCTAGAGAGTGATTGCATTTTTGGGAAAACCGTGTCACCTAGGAGAACTAGCCATTCATATTTGCTTTTTTTCTTTAGTCAGTGCTAAAAACAGAAGAAGAAATGAGCGACAGCTTCTCACTAAGAGAAGAAATATCTGATCTCCTTACCCTGTTAATCCCTTCTCTTTTTTTTATTTTATAGAAAAAAAAAAGGCAGTAAGACTGAACCCAGAAAGTGGGCTTGTGAGAAATACATAAGATGTTGTGAATGAGTGGGTATTTGCAGGCTAGGGAGCAGGCCACTGGCATAAAGGACAACAGAGTACTTGGACAAGTATTCTACTTAGGAGATTGTGGATTTGCTTATGACAGATGGTCTAAGGGTTGATAAAATCAGGAATGTATGGCCATCTAACAAAGATAGCCAACTGTCCATGTTCTAACAGTAGCAGAAAGAAGATGCATAGAAGAGATAGGAAGAAAAAAGAACAACAGAAGATGGGAGCTTAGTGCCTTTTAGATTGCTGTCCTGGGTTCAGCAGTAGCAGTCATGTTTCTTCTTCTTGGTAGCTGGTGCAGTGCTGTGTTTTGACTTTCGGCCTGGGAACAGAACTGATAGAGATGTTTTGGTTTGGCCAAGGACTTTGTGAGCCTCATGCTCTGCCAGGGAGGAGGGGAAGCCGGGAGGAAGCAGAGACAGGACACCTGACCCAAACTGACCAAAGAGGTATTCCATACCACAGCACATCATGCCCAGGATGTAACTGGGAGTTAGGCGGAAGGGCTGGGAGACTGCAGGGTTGGAGGAGGTATGGGTCGGTGCTTGGTCGGGGGCTGGGGGGCCGAGTTATCGGTCGGCTGGTGGTGAGATGATGTATTCTCTTCCCTTGTTATTTCCTTTATCATTATTATCATTGGTGGTAGCAGTAGTGATTTGTGTTATACCTTAGTTACTAAACTGTTCTTATCTCAACCCGTGGGAGTTGCATTCTTTTCGATTCTCCTCTCCGTCCCTCCGGGAGTAGGGGGAGGGAAAGAAGGGGGGGAAGTGAGTGAACGAGTTACCTGACTGGGTTTAAACCACGACAATTGCAAGGCATCTGGAAAAGCATTTGGAGGCCCGGTGGAGAGAATATTTAGAAATGCATGCAGAGATGCTACCAAATCTAAAACAAGTGTCAGCACTGAGTTTTGTGATGCCTACATATGTCTGCCTGAGAATGATGGCAACTATATCCTATGATGAGGCATATAATTAGCACATCATGAATGTTTTTATCCACTCTGAGTTTGCTAAATAGAAAGCACTTAATTCAGCACAGGAGCTGGTATTGGGTAAAGACGGTATTGTCATGTAAGTGGAACACTAAACCAAAGCAGCAAGACAGAAATAGGTATTTACTTACCCATCCTGTTATTCAGGTACATCAAGCAGGGACTAAGAGGCAGTGGCTTATCTTTCTCCTCACTTAAGAAGAAAGATAAAAATTAAATTAACCTATCTCAGCTCAGAAAGTCTAACTAATTTTCTGTGTCTGGCTATCTTTGTAAAGCAAAGAAGTCTCCTAGCACAGGAGATAAATCAAAATCATCTGGGTTTGCACTGGAAACGAGTGGTACAAAGGCAAAATTCCCCAGATATAGGCCTGAAAACATGTTTTTTTCCCATCTATATGAAGGAAAACAAGTTTTTATCCCTCAGTGCTTTGTTGTAGGTTGTTACACTCCTGAGCTGTACTATGGGCATAGCTGTCATCAGCAAACAGCCTGAGCCAGTGTCACACCAGGATGAGTACCATTAAACACTTTCCTTTTACACAGTTTGCAAGCTCACAGTGTTTCATGTCATGAAAATATCAGGTGTTTGCAGGTACTCTCCCTCTTAAGTGGCCTTTAAGTCCATTCACTTGGAGAATTACATGTTAACAGTTTTCTGTGGTTAGAGATCCCCTGCAGCCACGTCAGATTTCTTGTCTCTTCACTGGCTAGCACTGGCACAAAAGGCTGTAGTTAGGGTTCTGTTGGTTTTTTCTCAACTACCTGTCTGTCACACCTGCTAGCACCTTGCACAACACTGAAACTGAACACTGAATAGTGCCTTTTGGTGATACATATTTTAGAGCAATGCAGCCCTTCCAAAGGAAAAAAAAAAAAAGTTTTGTTTGGGGGTTGTTTTGTTGGGGGGGTTGTTGTTTTGCTTTGTTTTCTTTTTGTGGCTGGTGTTTGTATAGCAAACTCTGTATCTACATCAGGAGTCTGAATTTTTCTGAGAACTCTGTTTACCCATGGTTCCCCTTTTGCACTTGATACAGGTCAAAAATGCTCTTCATCAGTAATTCACAAACTATAATGGAGCTAAGAATCATTCTTTATTTATAAAGCTTTTGTATTTGCGTGGGAATTTCAGGCTTGGTTTGTATATGGCAGGAATAATGTATGACAGGGTGTGAACTTCAATGGCTTATAAGAGTATGCAAGCCTCAGATATGTTGTTGAGTGGAAGACTGCGAGGCCATTTGCACAGAAGAGGAGGATTTAACTCATTAGCACTGTAGACTCATACACTATGTGACTGCTTACAGAGATATATTATTTCCACTACATTGACCCTGTCAAAAAGTGTAGGCTTAACATCTCTTCTGCTGGTCCCTAAAATGTTAAGACATAGTCAGAGAATATGTCAGAGAATAGATCCATCAATATTGCTTTCCCTGAAAATACCTCCCTGCTTGGAGCTAATGGCCACTTTCAACTCAGCAGCAGTGAGAGCCTAGCTGACATCATATGGCCCCAGGGTCCTCAATATCACACACTAGGGCAGGGAGCAACCCAACAGAATAACTTTGAAATGCAAGAGGAGCTAATGCTGTGTCTATATGGTATGGTCTTGTCTGGCTGCAAGGATATCAGAAGTCATTGACACTAATTTTGTGGGCTGTGATGTACTTGCACAGACAAGACCAGAAGATGCAGGCACATGTCTGGTATCTTTAGGAGCTATGCGGCCAAGTATACACATATTTGAATTATGTGAGGAAACATCTTACATTATAGGGGTTTATATGAATGCATGACTACGAATTAACATCTAGATGACAGGAAACAGTCCTTCACCTCTGCTTTTCTCTCCACTGAGGACTGGCCAAAACCTATGGTTTAGATGATGATCTGTAAGTGAAGACAAATATTACTAACGTACCTCTATGTTCTCTACAGCTGCCCTTGTAAGAGATCAGAAGTCCTTGACCTAAAGATGTGATTTATGATAAGAAAACTTGAAGCCAGCTGGATTTTACAAAGTCCATTTTGCCATTCGTTAGCTGACCTCTCTCTAGAAGAACACAGCAACAGCTCACATCATTGTTCCTGCATATAACAGAAGCAAGCAATAGAACTCCCATCAGCTTAATCCCATTTACAGTGAATAGAGAAAAGGGACTTTTTCAGCTGTCTAACTAAGCAAATGAGAAGCTGAATGATATGTAACATTGTTTACTGTAGAAAATAATATTATGTAATCATCAGTCATGCAGTTTGCAAAGACAAATAATTGGTCTGCTGAAATTAATATCCTACTGCTTTGAGGCCTAGCCTATAATTCTGCCAGGGGAAGATGAACAAATTAAGCTATTCAGTTGACACGTGGAGCTTAGCCAGGTCATCTCCCCCAAATTTCTCTGTTACTCAGTGGAGAGACAAATGCTCTTCCTAGCAGCCACAGAGTACCAAAATCTATTTCCTCCACTGAATCACCTCTGGGAGAAGCCCATTTGAAGTCTAGTTGCTCAAAATTGGATGATTTTAGTATTTCCTTATATTCAATTACACTTAAATTTAGACAGCATCTCAGTGAATACTCCCTGATATGTTTGTCATCAGTTTCAGATTAACTCCTTTCCAGAAGAGTAGAATCAATGAGCTAGGGGCTGATGTTGCAATCCTGGCAGTCAATTCTGTGTTCACAAAAGAAGGGAGAATGGGGATGTTTCATGGTGGCAGTCCAATCAAGGAAGTCTTTACTTCTGCAGTCCCCAGCTTCCACAATGATGCTCACCAGGGAAACGCAACAGGAAATGCTGAAATTGTGTGTTCCTAAACTACAAGATACTTACTGGAAATCTGCACATATTCGATGGTCAATCATCCCATTAAATTATTATTTTATTTTATTTTTAATTCACAGTGCTGCTAACTCACCTTTCCTGCAAGGTCACTTTCAGCTAAATTGTTAAGTATTTTGAGAAAGCTACATATGTTGGATTGAGCAAAAAGAGAAAGGTTTGCTGTTTGTTTTTCATGAAAGACAGAAATACTGCTTGGTTCAAAGTCTTACCTTGAGTTAAGCCATTTACTCATGAGTCATGTGTCAGGACTTTGCTGAATTTCTCCAGGGGCTAACTCTGGGGTTATTTGAGCAGCAGATATTCTGGACCACAAGTAGAAATAGCTAGAGACTGATGAGAACTACTGAGCTTGAAGGAAGCAGACAGAGGGCAAGTCAGCACAGAATTACTGCTTCTTTTGTCTAGGGATCGAAATTGCCTGCTCTATCCCCAGTGCCTCTAGTCACCGGCTACACATGTAGTCTTACAGGCCTGGAGCTAACAAAGCATTTAAGTGTGTTGTCAGAGAGGGTTGAGACTGCACATAATTCACAGCTGATGACAAGATAGAAAAGAAATTACTTGCAGACTCAACCTGCAACGTTGACAGTCTGAGCAGAGGGGGTCATAGAGGAGACTGCTTTAACCAGATTCAAGTTATTCAACTTTTCTCTTCTGCCTGTTTCTAAGCAGAGAAGCTGGTAGTCAGGTAAGTTTTAAGGGATATAAATGAGCCAGCAGTTCCACTTTATGACTGTTTTTAAATCAGTCTTCTTTGTTATTAGGATTACCATATTCCCAGAGTTTTTAGTGGGAAGTTATTGAAGAAAATTAAAAAATAAGAAAGAAAATCTCCTACAAAATCATCTAAGCAGGACTAAGGGCTCTTGCGCTCAGAGACAAGGTGAATGAAGTATCCTACACTAAGGAGCTGTGCTGTTGTTCAGCTGCTAGTAGACAAAACCAAAAATCCTCCCCAAACCAGTAAAAACTAACATTGAAAACAACACAGCAGTACTAAATTCATGATCCCTGCTCTGTCACAGGTTTTCTAAATAATCTCAGCAAGTTACTGAGCCTAGATACTCTAAAGTGTTCATAGGTGTCCAACTCCCAGGTATTTCACTGGGACTAATCATCATTTTGTGGTTCTGGGATTTAGTTTCTGTGTACCTCACATCTTCATTTGTGACATGGAGAATCAGGTTTTCACTGTATCTTCCCGTTCCCAGTGTGGCATTATGAGAGTGCAGAGCTGGTTAGCTGCTCTGCTGCGGCAGAGGAAACTTCCCTGGCCTCAGTCCCTCCCCTGCCTAACGTATCCCTGCTCAGCAAAGCACTTACTTAAGAACATATCCAAGCCCTTTTCTGAATCATAGCCTCTGGTACAAATTAGGGGAGGGCAGCTTTCATCATGTTCTTCAGACCTCTGAGAAAAATGAGAGATGATACTGAGGTGAAGTGACTCAAATTAGGAGGTAAGTAATCAATACCAATGCACATCAATATAGCACAATCCCAGATTCCTCCCATCTGAAAATAATACTCATGGCAATCATTTGAAAGCAGACCAGATGGAGGTTGTAGCAGCAGAGGAGAAAGAAGAGATAGTATCTTTCTGTCTTTAAAATCACAGAAGAGGCAGAATCTTAATTTACAAATAAAATATAATAATGTGCCTGTAAGTAAGCTGTACATTAATCAGCGGTGTTCTGCTCCATAGCAGAACTTTGTGCCTGTAGTCACTGAGGTTTTGCTATATTTGACAATGATATACAACTAATAGGTAAAACTTTAAGTACTATTTTCTAAATCTGTATTTATATTGACACAGATTATTTATCTTTTTGACAATATTAATCACCCAAAATATAATCTGTAAATTAAAAACTATAATATTGTTATCCAGAAATACTGCATCCAGCTGAGAACATTTGTCTTCTGTGTTGCTTCTCTAATAGAAAAAAGTTATTACATGATTCACTTAACTATGTCTGTATTAATTATGACACAATTTTGCCATAGTTTTCTCAGACTCCTGTAAATTAAATGAAAGACTTGACTCCTTGAGATCTTCTGCAGCTTCTGTTGTTTGAGATGGTGGTCTTTTTTGAAGATTAATATGTATTGCAAAGTGTTAGAATATACAAATATTTTAAAGCCCACACATCTTTACTAAGCTGTACAAAACAATCTAAAGCATCGAGCTTAAAGCTTCTGAGTAGCTGCGTTGATTAACATTCCCATGGGCCATTTCCATACTGAGGGCCTAGTATAAATTATTTCAATAATACATCATAGATGCTGTTGCTACTTTGCAACAATTTACATTTTCTCCATTTCTGCCACCAAAGCAGATGTTCTGTAGTTGGATCCAAGAAATGCCCACCTGTTGCCCTAGAGCAGTAAGCCACGACAGATTCCTTCCGGGACATCTTTAGGATCACATCACAATTCACAAAACTATCAATAGGAAAGGAAAAGAACTGATTAAACTTGCAGGCTCCTACTTGCCTCCAGAATCATCCAGTAGGAATTGTGAACATTTTCCTTGAAGCCTAAAAAAAAAAAAAAAAAAAAAAATTGCACCTCCCCCCAAAAAATCACTACGTTACCACTCTCTTAATCAGTTAGAATTTTATATGTAGCTGCACCATAGAACTTGAAGTCTTTGCCAACCTAAGCGCAAAATAGATTACAGAGAGAAACTGTGATTAATTTGTAATACTCAGGCCTACCATACTAAATTCTAATTCCTTTTCTTTCTTTTTTTTTCATTTTAATAGTAATTTTTGGCTGACAAATGTCAAAGCCCTCTGAAGATTTCAGAAAACAAGGTTGATCTTTAGCTTGAATAATGTTATGCCTATAGGTTAGAAATGATTATGAAGTGCCATGTAAAGTGACAGAATTTCTGTACTTTCAAAGTTCCAGCCTCTTTTTCAGATAATTTACTGTCAGTATGGCCACATTCTTTCTGTGGCATAAGGAATTAGTTAGCACTGGAAAATATTCTTCACCAAATTGGTTCTTTTAAATTGTTAACCCATTAGAACTGCCATGTAGAGAGCTGCTATAAAATAAAATAGCGTCTGTGATTGTCAGGTCCAGTTCAAAGACTAAGTAGGAAGCAAATTAATAGAAGCCAGACTTCATTTGTACTTCTACTGAGAGAGCAAGGAATTAGCTTTCAGATTTTAATTGTGATCACATATTCAGCTCTATCTTGACCTTTTTAAAAGTTTAACATCTAATTTAAACAGATACTTACAGATTTGCTCATGCTGTTTTGCCGACCACTAGCAAATGCATGGTCCTCATGTTTTGCAAGTTTCATAGATTCATAGAAGTCAATGGAACTATGCTTGTTTGGTTATTTAGACTCCATCAAATTTCAGAGTCTGGTAAAATCACTTCTATAAAAGAGCTAGGCACCTTTTTCTATTCAGGTTTTTGTCCCTCTGTGAAAGCTGCAAAAGAAAATATTCTCCATTAGAAGCCTAAACAAACCAAAATTTGAAGGCTTAGCTGACCACAGAACATTAATGGTTCTAATACCTTTCCATCACTACTCTTGTGCCTGCTGAATGGGACAGGGAAACCCTCCACTGGTCCCACTAATCCCAAAGCTGTATTTCATAGCGCGCTCTGTAGTCCAGGGATTTGACTCAGTAGCCCCTGAGTATGCTCTCTGAAGTTAACAGGATTTGTTTCAAAGAACTGAAAACCGATCTTAACCAGACTGATGAAAAAATATTTCAAAGCTACCTGGAGCTGTCATTTTTTCACCTTTTTGAATCACTTTTTTATTTTGTACCACAAGCAAATTGTAAATATCAATATCACTAATTATCTTTATTAGGCCTGATGCAAAAAATAACCATGTTACTCTCTTTTTTTCTGCCTCCTTTGGTTTATTCTTCTCCAACCTAAGGTTCAGCTCTTTTCACTGTACTCAAGAATTTTATTTGGATGTGAGACTCAAGGTGATTCCATTATATTAAATCATTATTTTATTATATTTGCTCTCCATGAGAGATTATAGTATTACTCACATGATTAGTTCTGCAAATCAGCAGTTCACAAAATTTAAGACCTTACAGAAGCAGTTTGTGTATACTTCATTTTATAAAGTATAGTCATGAATAGCTTTTGTTACACTATGTTAGTTTTCAGCATGTATGTGTGAGACAGTTGGGTTCTTAATAAGGGTCAATCAAAAGCCCTCCTCAGAAATCTCATGGTAAATTCAATGTCAATTTGATGTACGGACATAATACATAAACTATATTGAACACTAGAAAATATAAACAACATTGTAATGTTAAAACTTTATCTTTTTTCCTAAGATGTTAAAACAAAAGATTTCATAATTCTAATAGCTGTAATGAAAAACAGTATCTATGCATGCATTTGTACTCATTTTCTGTCAATTTATAGAAGTGAAGACAGATTTTGGCATATATACATGTATGTATAAACCTACAAATGAGGTATCTAGTGCACTGTGTGTTCATTCCATAGCTCAGCTAAACTGTAATAAAAATTCCAACTTTCAACTACCTAGTCAGTGTGAAAAGCTTTTAGTTACTCTTGTAGCTTCAGAAGATCATACTAGAAGAGGTTCTTTTATGAATGCCTCAGAGATGTGTGTCCATAAATCACTATGATCACAGAACTGAAATGATCATGTAGGGAAGATTAATATAGATGCAATGTAAAGCAAATATACTCACTTACTGCCTTAAAGGTAAAACACCAGAAAATATCATGAAAATAAACAGAATAAACGTTTGTGTGCCTGAGTATCTCTGGTGTTTTTAGAAAATGGTCCGTTTGGTTTGCTATTGTCAGAGTATTTTCAGTACTGTATCAACAATCAGTAAAGAACTAGTGAAAAAGAATTCTCTTTTTAATCTAGAAAAGAATGACAGCTAAGCACAGGAAAACAAAATCTACCTGCAGCTACCGGTGGGCAGCTCAACATAGCTTGTTGAAAGAATGGCACAGACCTCCCATGGCCCTCACTGATATCAAAGGGGGTAAGGTCAGGTAAGAGACAGCTGTACGGGAGAAAATTCCTTCAGCAAGAGTCCTTACTTCCTACTGGATGTGTGTAAGGCAGGGAGTAAACTGCTTTCTGGAAAGAAGTTGTATAAACTCCTCAGTTCTCTCTGTAAACCAAGAGTCGGGGAGAATATGTAAATATTCATCCTCTGGTCTGCTGTTCAGATGGATTTCAAAGTACTGCTATAGACCTTAAAGCTTAACTGCATTTGAAATTGTAGCCCTGCCTGAGGGCAGGAATGTTTCAAAAAGGGTGAGGTAAAAACAGTGGTTACAGGGATTATGAGAAGCTCATGAGGTTTTTAATTGGGCACTTGGGCACTCAGCCGCAGATCATTTAGCCACATGGGAATCACTGACTTCAGAGAAGTTAAGCACCCTAAGTATCTTTGATGCTGTAGACACAGAGCAGGTAATAATAAATGCAGTGGCTTATTAATGCAGTGTCACTCTGCTAATGGGAAGTGGGTCCTGTTTAAATTGAAATAGGCCATGCCTTTATAGGGGGAAGGAGATGAAAGAGGTCTGGGGTACATTATTAAAAGGAGTACAGAGATTGAAAGGAGATAGGAATCCATGTCTCCTCGGTTATGTGGGATACAGATGAGAGACAAGAAGAGCCAATTAGAGAGATTTGCTAATTTGGGATCAGTTTTAGTAATGTGTATGCTTACTGGCTTGTGGGAAGTTTCTGAGCTGTGGAGGATATATTAGAAATTGTTATAATTCCGTAGCATCTCCCCATTCTTACTGACTTAGACAATTGCATCTCAGGGAAATAACGTGTAACAGCTATATCGAAGAAGGGTATTAGAGTCCCCTAAGCTTTGAATCAGTAAAGCTTTCATTTGAACTCCCAGCTACCAGCAAAAGTTTTCATAGCCTAGCTGATATGAAAAGTGTGAAGAAAAAGGCAGATGTTTGACATGAATTCAGTTTCACTTTAATTATGGGAGGGTTTTATGTCAACTGATGAAACGGAACTGATTTCCACGGCTGGGGTGTGCCCCAGAATACTACCAATTTACTTTTCCATTGAAGCCACTTTTTTCTTTCTTGGACTGAATTAGACATTCTGTGGACCTGTCAAAAAGATCATTGTGATCAGCAGATTGCAGAAATATAGTTTGGGCTTTTTCTTCAGACAGGTCTTCTGGAGACCAAGTTCACCTCTAACAAGTTCTGCAGATTTATACTGTGGAGGAAGAATTTTTTCTAATTTACTTGATTTTTTTTGTATACTACTTAAAAACTGTGGAGTGTGGCTGGTACATTTTTCTTTTTCCCTTTCCTTCTGTTGGACCTAACCTAACAACAGGAAGAATTTTGTCAAGGTATTAGCACGTAATAGACCCAATTTTTGTCCTTGTAAACATTTTAGTAACCAAAATTCCAGCTTGATTCTAAGCTCTCCCACTCTCACATTTAGTAAAACATCATTTGAAATCTGATTTGAGAAACTGAGGAAAGAAATCCCTTTATTCCAATTGTTCAGAGATTAAAGCCCTCATGCAAATTATGGGAGACACCCCCAATGCCAATAAAATCCCTTCCTCTCCCACAGAGCACTTGAAACTCATGTCTGGATTCAGCTACAAAGTTGAGCAGGTAATAAGAAATTGTGGGACATAGCTAATACAAATGGAGAGATGACAGGGTCCTCTACCTCCTAGTAAATCCTTCAGTCTTTGAATCTCAGTTTCTCATAAGAGTCACTTATCCAGTATGCTGAGTTGACAAGTGGAGCAAGTGGTCAGAGATATGCTCTGTGCTGTTTTGCAGATGCTGTCCTGCAATTCAAATATAAAAAACAAATTAAATATTTGTTCAAGCTGATAGTTGGTGAAGTATCTTAACCTTCCAGGCTAAGGAGAGAAATCTTTCTTCTTAACTCACTCTGATCTCCCAGATGGACATCTCATACCTTTCTTTCTGTATAATGCTAACCAAGTTTTTTAAATATTTTTTAATTTGCTTGTAGAACCACAAAGTTATTTTTTCATAGAGATTTGACCAAAAATAACTCAAATTTGCCTTGAGAAAATACGTTGAAAGGCATACCAAAAATAGTTCCTCAATGCTGAAAGGTAAGACAAACCACAAGATATCCATATCAGTCACATTTTGTTACATCTCATTAAATGGTCTGGCCACATACTGAGGAGCAAGAATACATAACTCTAGTAGACAAGTACAAGACAGTGCACAGATAAGCCAGCTCTTAGGCAGAAAGATAGGGAAGCAATCTTTCTGAGGTGACAGTAGAACACAGGTGTCAATCATGTCACCATAGAATCAAAGAATCATCTGCCAAATCCACAAGACAGATCTGTGCTCACCTCTTTGTCACTACTTTAAAATCCTTTTTTTTTTTTTTGTTTTGTTTTTCAGCTTCAGTGTCCATGTGTGGTTTGCTGAGGTTTTCTTTAAGGCATGGCTGAAGGTAAATCTCCACAAATCCATTATCACATCAAAGTGACTGATTGTTGTCAAGCTGGCCTGAGTCAAATGTCAGCAATGTGCTGCATTTATTTATCATGCTGAGTGTGTGCGCAAAGTGTGGGGTAACAATATGGAATGTAAACACAAAGTGTGCACGGGCTTCAAACTGTGACAAGCGTTTCATCAATTGAGAAAGCACATATGTCCCTCTGTAGGCTGATGACATATTAATAATTCAATTAATCATGGAGATGTTCAAAAAAGGGCATTAGTAATGGCACAAAGACAGAATAGCCACAAACCAGGAATATCCAATTATATTCTACAGAACTTGCAGAATGAGCTCACTTTAGAAAAGGAGGAGAAAGACCTGTTGAATTAGATCTTAACACAGCAAGATGCAATATCACTCTTCTTTCAGCTACGTATTTTGCAACTATAATGTCCATATTTGGATTTTGTAGCCAACTTTTTATTCTCTACTTACCTTAATCCAACTTAATGTTGAAGGTGATTTCAAGGTCCTAGCAACACAAAGGTGCTGTTATCCATTCTTGCAGGTCAGTGATCCGTGTATCAAGGGACTGGACTTACCTACTTACCTTAATCCAACTTAATGTTGAAGGTGATTTCAAGGTCCTAGCAACACAAAAGTGCTGCTATCCATTCTTGCAGGTCAGTGATCCTTGTATCAGGAGACTGGACAGGATGGCAGTGCTTTGTAGCCAGTACTTTGCTCCAACAGACAAAAAAAAAGCAGCTCCTTCATGTACCTGCTGGGTCAGGGAACTAGTAAACATAGAGTGTTATGTGGTGGAAGTGACCTGCTGCAATTGGAGTTATCCTGGTGAACTCCCTGGAAGCAGTAGCACAGTGGTCAATGTAGGCCCAGTGGTCCCAGCTACCCTTGGGAGTTCATTTCAGCGGGAGAGTGTGAAACAACCACTTTATAAATTAAAGCAATAGAAGATTTTTTAAAGTGAGCCGTACTTGTAAATACCATCATTTTAGAGTGCTACCCAGCTGGACGTCCTTTCAAAGAAGCGTTTTAAGAATGTGCTGGTCAATTTCTCCTTGAACTCTTCTGCTTTTAGATTAAGTTAATTCACACACATTAAAACCAGTACACCCACTATTACCTGTGACTTATGAAGGTCTGAACCATAGAGATAAATCTTTAGCTATTGCCTAAGAGTAAATGGATTAAGACAGGACTTGGTAGGTAAGGATTGTTCTGTACACAAAGGAAATGAAGCATCAGTTAAGGACTGGTATGTGACAGCATAATCCTACATTTACTCCTTTATGCCTGCAGAAAGGCATGTGATGTAAGAAATCTTTGTGTCCCATTCACATAGTGTCATGGTTTAAAACCAGGCAGAGGGCTCGTTCACTCACTCCCCCCCCCCTTCTTGCTCTCCCCCTACTCCTGGAGGGACGGAGAGAAGAATCGAAATGAATGCAACTCCCACAGGCTGAGATAAGAACAGTTTAGTAACTAAGGTATAACACAGATCACTACTGCTACCACCAATAATAACAATGATAAAGGAAATAACAAGTGAAGAGAATACAACACCTCACCACCAGCTGACAGATAACTTGCCCCCCCAGGCCCGACCAAGCTCTGACCGATACCTCCTCCAACCCTCCAGTCTAACAGCCCTTCTGGCTAACTCCCCGTTACCTCCTGGGCATGACGTGCTGTGGTATGGAATAGCTCTTTGGTAGCTTGGGTCAGGTGTCCTGTCTCTGCTTCCTCCCAGCTTCCCCTCCTTCCTGGCAGAGCATGAGGCTCACAAAGTCCTTGGCCAAACCAAAACATCATTGTTATCAGCTCTGTTCCTGAGCCAAAAGTCAAAACACAGCACTGCACCAGCTACCAAGGAGGAGAAAAATGACTGCTACTGCTGAACCCAGGACACACAAGTATAGAATTGAAAGTATGCTTTTTTACTTCCTTATTTTTAACTTTCTTCCCTTTTAATAGCTTCATACACAATAACTTCAAGCTCTATAACCTAGGAATTGTCACAAGGAAAAAATAGGCAGACAAGCTGTATCCTTATTCTATAAACCTGATTGTCTTCACATTACTACTTACATATGTGTGTATAAATATATATGTGTGTGAGAGTGTTAAAATTATGTAATTACTATAGTTCTAAGTTCTATGATTTACTTTAAAATAAAATGCTCTTTTAAAATACATAGCATAATATAGATGTATGTATATATATATGTTTTACTCTGTTCCTCTTGTTATTAATACTCTTGAATCATGCAACCTGAAATTAGAGGATTGAGCCTCTTAAATGATCAAAGAGGGTGAAAAGGTGGTTAGCTTATTTATTTTCTACATCAAACAGAGCTTTGTTGTTCTAAAAATGAGCTGAAATCATTGCAGCTGTTTATTCTCCCTCTGAAAGCCGCTAACCACTTCTTTTACTATTTAAGCAGGAACTGCTTGCCATTTTCATTTACACTCATAGGTAATGATGTTAGCAAGCTCTATATTCAGTGCAATAGCCTCACTGCATTAGCCTGCCTTCTGTTGTTTTATATGGTTCTGCTCTTTCAAACACTTGTGTATCAAAAGGCATTTTCTTTTTCTACTAACCTGAATCTCCTACAAATGTCACCTTTTGTTTGTGGCATCATAACTACCCCCACAAGGGGAAATTTTTCACAAAGAGTTGTGGTCTTTGCATTAACGAAGTCTAAATTTAAGCACATACAAGGAAAGAGCATCTATTTACAATCATCTATCTTCACTAATTAGCCGCTTGTAGGCAAACAAACCCCCAAATAAATGATAGATCCAAATGTTTCTGAAATTTGACTAAGCTCAAGAGTTCACTTCTAAAATATTCATCCTGCTGTCAAAGCGGTGATGATACCAAGAGATTGTTTTCAGAATCTGCGCCACAGACATTGTGGGTTTTTTTATAAGAATAAGCTTTCCATAATTCTTTTCATAAGAATAAGCAAAGACTTTGAATTTTGGATAGTTATCTATGAATCATTCACAGAGCAACACCTGCATTCAGAGGCTCATGTATGTGCAGTGCCTTTTCAGTGAGTATATGGATAGGGCTTTTATTCAGTTGCTGTGACAACAGTTGTAGCAATAGTGATTGATTGATTGATTGATTGATTGATTGACTGAAGACACTGATGGTGTTGGAATAGGACTTCAACTAGCATAAACCAAAGTGGCTGAACTGACAACCCAGTCCATTATTTCAAAAAGCCTTTGGTCATTTTCTCTACCTTTGGTCTGCTGCCAAATACACTAAGATTGCACTGAGAACTTTATAAATTCAGCTGAACAGCAGCACAATACCAAAGCATGGCAGGTGACACAGAAGACTTGGAAGCAAGCAAGACTATCTATAGAGTTCATATGTCTGTTTGCCCAATATTAATTTACCCATTAAATAATTGATGTAGTTGCTATCAGGATTTTACACGATTGCAAGCAGATGAGAATGTGCCTGGGGCAAAGGTAAAGAGAAGCATCCACAAGACAACATCGGCACTACAATGTATGTTATGCTATTGTTTATGTTCCCCTACCTCCGATATTCTGTGCTTATTAAAGAGAATAGGAGTCTGTTTTAGGAAAATTTCTGCTTTTCAGTTTCTACACATTGAGTATACACCTGAAAGTATTAAAACATAACAGAATTTGTGGATAACATTAACTTCATTGTGGTATTCCATGGCACATCAGGAATAATACATTAATAATAATACAAACAACTGCAGCAGTGTTGTAAATAGAAGTCATTGTTATGCTATGTGGAAAATACTTACATACCAAAGAGATTTCCCTATCAATCACTGAAATAGAGCCTAGACATCCAAGGTTTTTCTAAAAATTTTCACTTTATTTTCATTTATTTTTATGACCCATACATTTAGTATTAAAATATTTTTTCCTCAGATATGGATATGAATGGTTATACAAATGATTTTTACTATTATATTTTCACAGAGAGGCTAGCAAACATTTCCATACTAATAGTAAATTCTCTGGAAAATATAGCTCAGATATTCCAAAAGTATTTGTGAATTTACACTGAATTTGTTGAATATTTCCAGCTCAGAAGAGATATCCAGTCACAGAAAACTGATGGAGAAGGAAATGTGTGAAAACCCCAGAGAGCCTTGGGGATTGTGTCTGATGGGGGAGGTACCGGAAAGGATGCAGGAGGAATTGAAGGACAGTAGTGGGAAGGTTCAGCTCAACCTTACCCAGTGACGTTTGTCATATTTTTCCAGCAATGCCATAAAATACATCACAGAAGTATTAAGGTAAGCAATTAAACCCTGTTACAAGAGCAAGCATTTCCTGAGTAACTGGAAAGAAGTGTGCTCCAATGCCCCTTTAAATGCTAGTATTAAGCTCTGCAGCATCAAGATGCGTGGTAGGGAAAGAGGATACAGGGGGTTGAGTTGGCTTTGGATGTTCATACTGACAGACCACAGAACAAATTACTGCACCAATTTTCAGAGTATTTCACTTTTCCCCATTTATATTGTTGCAGTATACATCTGCCCAGGCTAATTCTGTGTTCCCTCTTTATTTCCTTGCGGCTTTGAACAAGAAAAAAATTGACTATAATTGCTTTGCCAGGTTGTTAAGAGGAGCAGATCTGTTGTCCTTTATAAACCACTTTGTAGATCAATCAGTGTTACATGTAGTCAGCATCCCAGTAAATGAAGAGGGTAACTGTTTTTACTACACCTGCAATTAGAGGCAAAAATACCATATCTTCAGCAATTAAAGTCATCATGCTCATGAAAGTCTATTTTTAGATTACATATTTGTACATATGGGCATATACATACAGACATAAATATATATAAATACGTAGAATGAAGTAACTTCCCTAGAAGTCCTGTCAATGTTGTGGTAGTCACACACAGTGTATTTATGATTCAGTTTCAGCAAGGCTAAATGCCCACTTCAACTGGTAGTTTATTATGATTGCAAATTCCTTACTACAAACCACAGGCCTGACCCTCCTGTTATGCCAACATTATCAGGTATTTCCACTGCAGCTGCTTCAGCCTGCCAGTGATCTGCCTGACAGGCAAATGAGAGCCTCTTTTTCTCTGACAAGTTCCTGTACTACACTGTGGTATGCCAAAGCCCAGTAACAGCTACGAGCAAAGAGCAGCAGCAGCAATGCAAATGGGGAGCTGCACAGCCCTGCAGCATCTACTGTATGACAGTTTAAAATCATATTGATTGCTCCGGGGGATAGTAATGACTTGAGAACAAAGCTGTATTCCCGTCTGTCTTTCTTGCTCTATATCTTTTCCTGGACTTCAAAAAGCTAGAACTAGCTCTTTGTAGGACCTGATTCTCACTGAAGCATTGAGTTCAACTGAAATATAAATATCTAGTAAAAGTAATTGCAAAAGCTCCGTGAGAAAAAGTTACAGTTGGTACAAAACATATTTAACTAAATCTTTTGTATAATTCTGCAACCAGTGAAGAATTTTACTGCACCGAGTTTAAAGTCCTGTGAAAGAGACATAGTTCAGCTTCATCTTGGCCTTTCATACCTGTGAGATTTTGAGCAAGCTGCAGAATATCAGCAGCAGAATCTTGAAGCTCATTAATCAACGTATTAGCATATTCCAGCAGAATGTTAACAAAGCAGGGACTAAAATATGCAAACCAACACTAGAAAGGAGAGGTTTCAGCATACTTATGTTCTGCAAATGCTAAACAGCACTCAGAAAGTAGTTGCAGATCTCGGACATAATCCACATGTCTTGTCCTAGTATTAGAAGTGAATCGTGGTGAGTCTTTATCTCAGGAACAGACTGATCAGGATTTCCTTGTAAAAAATGAAAGACTCATCACCTGTTGCAGTTGTCTTGAGCTTATTTGGCAGCTGCTTATCCTTTATATAAATTTCAAGTGAAAGGAGTTTAGCAGACAGAGAAGGTCTGTGCAGCTGAGCCTGGTGGAATTGTTTATTAAAGGCACTCCAAAAGGTTTCCAGCTGTTTCTTCCACCTGTTCTAGTTTAAAGCCTGGTGCAGAAAAATGGGAACAGCTGAGACCAGATGACCATTCTGGGCTTCATTTCACTGTGGATCAGCACAAAGCATCTTGGGCTTTCACCCAGTGTAAGGTAGCTGCCAGTGACTCATTTGCATCCTTCAGGTGGCGCATTCTGATGTTTATGCAGGGTATGGTGAGTGAAAATCTTAGCTGCTTTTACCAAAATGTTCACTACATTTGCTGACTTTAAAGTGGTCTTAATATTGCAGACTGATACTCTCCTAGTGCAGTCTGGAAGCTAAACTTTTTTCCTCAATGCGATGAGAACAGGTAAGTAAATACCATATAATCTCTTTAGGGACTTATAAACGGTCCTGCTGAACAGAAGACGTGCAGAATACGGAAAGAGCCAACAAGTGTTCCCAGCTCCCTGGGGTGAGTTTCAAAGCCTTGAGCCCAGAGTGAGATCCTTGCTGGTGGGAAGTATCAGGAGTAGCTGAACTTAAAAGGACTTTCCTGAATGCAGAGAAGATCTTTCTCTAGAAATTAAAATAGCAAAAGCTGACTCCCTTTCTGTGTATGGGAAAGTGCCAGATTCTGTAATTCAGTAGTCTAGATTGTCCGACTCTTCTGTTTATGAAGTCCATTAGTGAAGCTTTTAATTAGAATGGGTGTTGGTGGGGGCTAGATCAAGACCAGGTTCCCGCAGAAGGGAATCACTGTCACTTAATCTAATGAGAATATTAAATAAAAAACAAAGGTCATTACCTGGTAGATACTGGTTTTCATAACATCATAGCAGATACATACCAAATTAAAAACAAAATGAAAAAAAAATTGATCCCTGCACTCATCTTCCCTATCAACAGTTTCTATCATTGTTACTGACTGCCATTAGGGATGACTAGACTGTTTCTCTCTTAGATCCAGTCTACCCTGCTTGGCAGTTTCTTTCTCTGGATTTGTTATTTTACTTGGAACTTTGCTTTTCACTCTTCATTATTAGCTGTCTGCTGAAGTTTGCTTTTTCTAGAATCTGTTTTCCTTATCTCACTGCCTAGTATTTTCACACTCTCCTGTACACTCAGCATCTTTCCCTTTGATCTTACTGTTTTCTTTTGCTTTCTGATCTCAGTCTTCTCTCCAGTGCAAACTAATCCTTTCATTACATAACCACTTCTCAAATTTATACATCTAGTTTCTTATTCTGTCTTATTTCCTTCTGTCTCATACATTGCTTTTTAATGTTTTCTCATTGTAACTTACCTTTTCCCTACTTTCCTCCCTGCTGCTCAGAGCTTTTTATATCTAGTGCATTGACTTTAACCTTGGCTTGGGAAGGGCTTGCCCAAAACTTACTAATTTTTATTTGCATGTAGAAGTTTATCTGTTAATAGCTTGTCTTATTTAAGATCAAGATGCAACAAGATTTGGAAAACTTCAGATGTAATGAAAATATGGATATTCTAGTAGGTATAATAATTTTGTTTATATAATAATATGCCATCTTCCTGCTTCTTTAAATATTTAAAATCACTTTGCAACTCTTTCCACACAGTACACAAGCAGAAAGCAATTGGGAAAAAATAGCAGTCATTAACTTTGGAGATGCACTAAGCACAGCAGGTAGTATATATGATTCAAATTCAAACCACTACTTCTCAGAAGTGAAGTTTAGAGGGGTTATGTTTTCTGCAGTAGGCAGAGGGAGTATCATCTGAATGCTCATAAAAGTAAAGCATAAGGACCGATCCTCATATCTTCATTGGGGTGAGACAAAATTTATCTGGGACCCAGGACTATTAGGCTTAAAAGGAGGAAAAAAAATCTTAAAAAAAAAAATTAGAAAAACAATCTAGATTAATAAAATAAACCAAATATTAGTTAACTGTATCACATACTCAAAAAGATGGAAAGTTAACTTTTGCAAATGTGTGGTAGACAAAATGTATTTTGAGGAAAATTGATTACTTCCCTTTTCAGTATGCAGAAGTGGAGTATGTATTAATCCAATACTGGTTTTAATATGTTTTATGTCTCTTGAGGAAAAGATACATAGCTCATATTTGTGACAGAACATAACAAAAAGTATGCTATTGCTTGGTCTTGCTGGCTGCACACTCTCTTTTTGCTATATTAGTTACAGTCATTGTCCTTTTGCACCTGCCTCGTAATGGTCAGAAGTTAAATTCCTGTCCAAAGCTTGTAACCAGTAAATAGACCCCATCAAACACCAAAAAAATAATTTTCCGTGAAGGTCAGGTTTGGGTCCCTCATACCAGCAGGCCTGATCACAGTCCAGCTCACCAAAGCTACTCTGAGGACCCACAGGATGATTGGCAGGAGTACAGTGACTCCACATAATTGCACATTCAGTGGTGCTATGAGTCTGTTGGTGAGCTCCAGGACACAGAAGCTATGGAGTTGCCCAAACTTGTTTCTATCCTGCATGACAAAACCAAGTAGGTTTTATTGCATTTCATTTCCCTTGATCTCACAGAATCTGTGTTAGCAAATTTAGAAGCAACCACCACTGAAAGTGGGTATTCACTGTGAAAGTCATCATGGAAATGTTAATGAGACTGTAAGGACAAGCTGGACCACAGGCACAGCAGGCTGGTGGTTTATGGAGGTGCATATGCCATTCAGATGGGATTTCTGCAAAGCACTAAGAAACTTCTCTGTGAGCTCTGCCTGCCCCCAGCCATAGGCACAATGCTGTTGTCTGTAATGCTACTTCAAGTGATCAAGACAGTCCACTAGCCTGGGCTGAAATAGAATGTGAGAAAGGGAAGGTTATCTTAGAGTTGTTTGATATACAGAAAGTTAAAAAGTGTATTGATGATCAGACTTTGAAAATTTTCCTGCTCACAAGCCCCTTGTGGTGTTCTCTATTACATGTGAAGTGTTGCTGGGTTTAGTCTCCAGCTTTTCAGGCAGCTTTCACCAAAAATAATAATTAAAAAAAAAAATAATCCCAATTGACTTTCCTTGCTTGCAGCCCCAACAAAAGGTCAGGGATTAAAGGAAGTTGGGAAAACCAGAACTAACCTTCTGCTTGCAAGGGTGCCCTGACAACATATGGGAGGGAGGATGATAAAGAGGGAGTGGAAGAAAGTTCACTGAGCCCCATCCCATAGCTGCAGAAGTAACTGTCCCAAGGAAGGGGCTAAAGGACTTCCATGTACAGGAAATTCAAGGCTTTACCTTTCCTGAGCACTGCATTTCCCTTATTGGTTCTTGTAAATAATTGTCAACATGCCATTAGCTATGGCATTACACAGTAGCCTTCACCAAGTCAGCCCTTTCCATCTGTATCAAGCAGGATAATATATTTTAACGTCAAAAGGAAAAAAGCATTAGGCAACATGATGGCAACTGCAACCCTTCCAGATATATTGCACCATAAATACTAGGAACCACTACAGTAGAGCTTTTATCAAATCCTGGGCCTGAATGTAAGAGGCTGTGGCTTCCACAAATCAGAAAAATGGTACAACAAATCACTCTTCCTGATGTCATATTATTCTGAGCTGCCATCCCTAAAGAACACGGGATGGTCAATAGTTGGTATGACAAATGGACCAGCCAAGGCAGTATCTTTGAGACATACACTCATCCCAGGTTAATCAATGTAAAGGGAATAAAATATCCAACTCTTTGATACTGTTATTCAAAGCTCCTGTTTGGCAGAGTACTAAAATATATATGGCTAATTTGGAATTCAGATTGCCTTCAGCAGCAGCCTTTCTGTGATTAAAGGTAGGCATGTATTTAAATGTCTTACAGAAATGGAACTTAGAAGGGAAAATGGGCTAATAAACATTTAGGATTCTGAGCTGACAGACTGACCAATTTCAAATTCAGACAAGCTTGGTGCTTTTCATATTATAAGAAGGAAGGTACATATTGTTCATGTTTGCTACTTTGTAAGCAATCATACTTCCTCTGTTGGCACTGCCATTCCATAATTATTTCCCTTATCCAATTAAGGCTGCAGCTAAAATTCACCTCATAAATCTTTCGCCCCCAAACAATTCAATTGCTTTTCTTACCTCCATTGTGATTAGCTGAGCTTGCACTTTTAAAGCTTGTTTCTTCTCCACATTCAAATGTGGGGTCATGTGCTGACTTCAACATGAATTTTCAAGCAAAATTTACTGCCACTTTGGCTTCCATGAATGGGGCTGTGAACCTGTGTGACAAAGCCATCATGTAAACAAGGGCACACAATAACAGTGATACATTTAAATTACATACAGAGAGATAGTTAACACCAACTCTTATGCAAGCATCACTCAATAGCTATGGCTACCTGACTGCTCCATGTCCAAAGATTAAATTATTATGGAGGAAAGCTTAGAAACGGGTGATGTAGACTACATGTATGTTGTCTGAAACAGAATGGCCTCCACATATGTGTAGGCTATTATTTGCTAAATAAAACTTAGAAAAAATCTTGTCCTAGGAGCTGTGACTCATCATCTTTATCTGTATCTAAATTCACACCAGCTGTTGTACCACATCAAACCTGCCACTTTTCAAATTGCTGGAATGATACCAAAACGAGGTCCAAAAAATTATGTATCTAGTCTGTTGTTTGGGTGCAAAACTATAAAAGCACTGCAACAACTCTGTATGCATCACTTAGCATAAATTCCAGACAATGCTTTTGGGAGGGTCTATTTGATATAAAGCAACCTTTGAAATTGCAGCAGTCTATGGAAATTTAAATAACCACTCTGTTTTGTTTTTAGGAGACAGAGAATTTGCAGGGCTAACAGTGAATGATGATGGAGAAAGAAGCAACACTTGTAATTTTATATGTAGAATGAAAACATTTTTATAGAGAAAAAAGTGTGTGAGGTGAGGAACTTATTACTGCATTGTACTCTTTCCAGTGCTTTTAAGAGATGACCCTAGATGAAGGGACATATTATGGAAAGGGAAATATACAGCAGTAAAAATATTTTTTATATATTGTTGTACCAAATGTAATTTCTCTGGCTGATTCTTCTGAATTATGTAAAATAATACAGCAAGAACATGCCTTCTTGAAAGAGTTTCCAACTCAGTAAAGAAATTAGAATCATAGAATCATAGAACAGTTAGGGTTGGAAAGGACCTTAAGATCATCTAGTTCCAACCCAAAATGAAGGCGTGCTGAGAGAAAACACCAAATCCTATGTTTTGATGGCAGCTCTCCTGGTTTTAGCCATCATAATAGCTGTGCTAGTACTAGCTCCTACATATAGGACAGCTTCTGATTTGTTTACCTTGTTTAAAGTAGGGAAAATCTGATAGACAACCAAGGATCTTAGCAGGCTTAAAAAAAATAAGATCCTTTTTGTCTACTATGTTTTGAAACATGCAGTAAACCAAAGAGTTTTTAAAAGGAAGGACACTAACTCTAAATAAACTTTACAAAATACAGTATTTTTCAAAATATGGTTTGCAAAATAGCTGTTGATAGCAATAATTCCCACTTCATTACATTCTTACTGATGCTGAGCCATCTTTCTGTGGAATGAGATAATCCTCTCATTGGAGGGTCAGGAAGAATGGTGGAGAGTGGAGAGCTTTGTGTTTGGCTCCTACATATCTTCCAGTCTTCGATTCTCAGCGTTTTGCTCTTATGGCTCTACTGTTTTACTGTTTATGTGTGCTTTGATCCCATTTTGAATGGGCCAGTCTTTAACTTGCTCTCATCCTGAATTTTTCTGAAAAAAGAATCCTTCCTCTTTTTTTTTTCTATATTCATTGAATAAAAAGAAAAACTAATTCAGATGGTTGTCTTTGAATGACTCTTGCTTTTTAAACTCATGGTTCTGAAATGAATTGGTTTATTGAGGTGTGTCAAGCTGTTTGAGTATCTCAAGCAATTCCATAAATTTTGTAAACATATGCAATTACTTATATCTTAATCAGTGACCACGTACTTTTTGAAGCCAGTCAAGGATCGTAAGGTTTTATGTCAATGTATTTTTCCTTTGGGAAAATTTTGTCGACATTGAAATGTCTGAGAACTCTTCAAATCCGATATGCACAGTCCTTTAAGTAATTACTGAGGATGCATGTGATAATAGGGAAAAGGAGTGAATATATTCTTTGAGAGACCAAGGGAGCACATAGCACATAAAAGGTTACACTATCTCTGTAAAAGATTTCACTGTGACTGTGGCAGAAATCTTGTATCCAGTTTGGAATCCACAGTTCACCGAGATAAAGAAAGAGTTTCGAGGGGAAAAAAAAAAAATCCCAACCCCAAACCAAGAAGACGCTTTCTGAGTTGTTAAATTGCTCTATGCTAACAAATTCAAGTGGTCAAATATCAGAGGAATGTGGGAAAACTGATGGAGTGAAATGACCGAAGCCCAAATGGGGAGCATAAAAGTGGTTCAGAACAGAAAAGGTTCTTCAGTCTTACACATTTAACAAGAAGTAAGACCATATCTGTTGGAGCTAGATAAACATCCAGATTATAATCTTTAATCTTAATTAAATACTACTAAGATTTTTGTGAATTCATTCACTGGCAGATTTTTCCATCAAGATTGAAAGTGTTTGCTATAACTTGTGTTCTGCTTCACACGACGGCCTCTGGCTCTTTGTGGTATCTATTCTTTAGAATATCATTCTTTAAATATCTCTTAGTATCAAAAAGTCTGAATTGAAAGGAAGCATTTAAGGTGGACCGTTTTCTTAATACATTTTTTTTTTTTTTTAAGAAATCTCCATGTTCTTTCTTTGCATTCTTTGCGTTTGCAAAGAAAAATTGCTGAAACTTTTACCTTTTCTGTGAAAATTGTGTTGGATTTCCTCTTTCTGATAAGCCCTTTGAGTGAAACCCTCTTTAAAGGCTGTATACTGCAGACATTTTGAAAGACATAGACAGTTAGAACCACAACACAGTGAAGCAGTCACCCATTATGTATTCAAAGAATGTGTCTTTCCCTCCTTATTTGTGTTTACTGTATTTATTGGTGTTCTAACACTTGAAAGAGTAATTTCAAGTATGGTTATGCTATACTGACACTTTCATGATACTGTATCTGTCTTTTTTAATAGATGTTCTTCTAATTTGCTTGTGATCCATCCTCAGCAGCATTTATTGTATTTTCAAGGATTAATGGGGGGAAGCCAGATTTAAAGGAGTAGGGTTTTCAGTCCTCGGTGCATGCAAATATTTTCCTACTGTGTACACAATCTCAGACTATAGTTATGGTGGGAATTTTCTTTTCTTGGGGGTTTTCTGTTTCATATTTTACCATGGAATGCTTGGCACATATCTTTTCCTTTTGCTTTTTCTAGACATATTTCTACCATCTCTGCACATTCTGTGATTTTCTAGGAAAAAAAAAAAAGTAATTGATCATATGCTTTCTGCTGGCCTTAGCTCTTTTTCTACTCCCTAGTTTATGTGCTAGAGTTCAGAGGTGTACTCCATTACTTGTTTTCTGTACAACTAATGTATCTTACCAGTCTGTTGAAAGTTTCTCTCTTCCATACTGAAACTATAAGGAACCCATTTACAGCAATACCAGAACAGATTTGGCTGAACTCTTGATTTTAATTAGATTCCCAGATCCAGATGCTCTTTGGGGAAAATTTAGGTTAGGCTCTACACAGTTCAGCATGGGTATACATGGGTTTCAAGTTCAATTTATAAAAGCAATTTATATTACAAGTAATATTTGAGTCTAGTTATACTCTACACTTATTTTCCTGCTGATCCATTTCTGGCCAGCTAGGTGCAAATATCCGCGCTTTTACCTGTATGTGGAAGAATCTAACAGATGTCTGGATCTGGAGTACAACGGCTGTTCCCTGACAATTGCTCGTTATCCAAGCAGAAACTTAGGCCTCTTCTTTTTGAGAATCTGTGAATGAGGAAAGAAGGTCTATAACCCTGTATGAGTAAGATAGATAGAAATATTTCTTTAGCTTTAAATGGGTTTTGATTTGAGCACTCAGAGCTGTGGAGCATCCTGGGGAGTTGTGAGTTAGCTGGAGGCTGCAACTTTTTCAGCAAAGTGGCAGTGCTGAAGGCTGAAACAAGTGAAGTGTACCAGAGGAAACTGAAATTAAAGGGAGCCCAGAGAAACCACTGTTGACTTTTCTGGAGTGGGTGGAAAGATTACTTGCTACAGTTAGAATACGGAGTAGAAAAGTTAGCACAGTCTTTAGCTGTGAATCAAGACAGTACACAAATTACGATGGGACAGAAAAGAGGCAGAAAACTCATTCCCCAGTTTTAAAGATGTTTGAGCAACAAACGGTACTGCACTATGGTGCTCTGGTAACGCAACAGGCTTGCTTGCCACTGATGCAGACCAACAAGGAATTGGACCTGCTAGTTACAGTAACGCTAGCTCCAAATCTTAACTAATGAGACATCATGCAGTCCACAAGTATTTTCATGCTGAAATAAGATAGGAGACATCAAAAGGGTGCAGCTCTGGAAGAAATACAGACATTGGGCAAGTAAGGCAAAAGGCAGGCTCTGGGAGACTATAACCGTCTTACAAGCCAGGCGAGGAATTAATTTTCCAGCTGAAGACTGACGTTAAGTTTCAAATGTTGCATTGGCCTATATGTTGACCTTTTTCTAATGAAAGGAAAGCAGGGCTTGAGACTCTCCCAAAGCAAAACTGTTAATGAGACCTGGCTCAGGAAACAAAATGGCAAAGATTTCCAATGGCTATCAGAAAACAGACACACACCCTCACCCCACAAAAAGGGAACCTAAATCCTTGCAACAAAGTGGGAACCGGAAGTCTCAAGAAGAGGGGCTGCTGCATTGTGTTAACCGGGATTTTAGAAAGACTACTAATATGAGAAGTAAGTAAGTAATTTCTTTTGCACTGTATTTCAAGATTTTTAAATGTAGTTTCATTCAAATGAAATTTTAAATGCTGACAATTTCAAACAAAAGGAAAATAAGGAGATAGGACAGCAAGAAACTTAAGGTGGGGACAGGGAGCTTACTGAATTCTTCCTGAATTATAACTATGTCATCTTTCCAGGGACTTCAGACACCCCAAGATCATGAAGCGATGCTGTAAAAGGCATTGATCCACAGCTCTTTAAACTGAGGATTAACATTTTTCTTGGTATGTCCTTTCTAACATGTATATTATGTACAATCAGTCCATTGACTATTTGGGTGAACCTATAACTACAATCTGGTTTAGCTCAAACTACCACTGTAATGGCAGATCTTGCTTTCAGGTTGCAGGATGAGCCCCTGTTCTCTGACAACAGTTTTCAAGTTACACGTACACTACCTCAAAAATGAGAGTCCATAAATGGAAACAGTAAATACCACGTATCTTTAACCCTTTTACATTTTTATTTCCTTTAATTTGGAATTTATGTCCTTTTTTCAAAACCGTTGTACCCTAGTAAATTGATAATCTGAAAAGGGTTAAAAACAAGGAAGTGAAATGATTTCAGTTGATATAAACATCACTTGTTTTTTAATCCTGTCTCAGTGTCACTCTATTCAAAAACTCTCCTGAGCACTTACTGCAAAATAACATTCTGTATTTTAGAAGCTTCCAGAGAAATAAGCCAGTCTAAATAAATTAGGCATTTCAAAGATACCATTTACAAGCAACATAGAAAGTTTTTTGGAACTTGTGATACTAATAACAACTGCTGTTTGTTGAACAAGCAATTAAGTATTTTCCCAGTGAAGCACTACTCAGAGCTGCGGCAGATTATTTTTAGTGCTCACAGGCCTTTGTATATTTATTAGACCAAAAAGGCAGTCAAGCAGTGACACCCAGTGGCTCCAGAATTCTCTCTTCATTTTCTATCACAGAGAAATCTTGGGTTTATCTCCTCATTTAAAATCCAGCATTACTCAAAATGGGTAAACAATTTCCTGTTGAAGAGGTAGTCAGAATCCAGTAGTTATACATGGTAAGCTGGACTTCTCTGCTCGACTAGGTAACACTGCATGAAATATTTAACTACCACTAATAGGGATACCAATCAACTCCGTGCATTCAGGGAGTTACTCAAGAAATACACGGAAATACACTCTGCAAATAAGCATTTAAGTCAGCCTTTGAATGATCAAGGGTAAAAAAATCTGTGCTTAAAATCCTTCGCCTGTCAGAGACAGAATTCTTAACCATTTTTAAAGCCTTTGAAATTCATGAATGGAGAACACAGTGTAGGTGCAAAATTCTATTAATATGTATGATATCAGTAAAAATAAATAAGAGGTGATATTAGTACTGGCAGTTAGGATGACAACTTGACATTCCCGAAGTCATCTGGAACTTAAACTGCAAAGTAAACCAAAATTCTGACAGAACAAATTTTCCTATCAAACCTGACTGAACTGTAATTTCCACAGAGGCATACCTTAAAAATAAATTGTCTGCCTAACATGAGGAGTAAATATAAGAAATCTCATTTTGCAATCACTGTGTCTCCAACATAAATATGACATTTTTCTTTTTTCAATCAATAGCCTTGCTTTATCCAAACATGCAAAATGTCTTAGTCACATAATGCTGATGACCATAAGAACAAACTATCAGATCAGACAGCCTTTAAAATATGGTCCAATAGCTGTTCTCAGTGTATGTCTCTGCCTCTGAATTATATGAAGTATTTGTAACCTCTAGAAGGTGCAGAAGAGGAATCTTAGCAGACTTCTTTGTTTTGCAGAGATGCTTCTCTAGCAGTTCAGTGTAACCAGATGGGTGTATGGAAACAAAGAGGTCCAGTATACCTCTTCCAGCTATGGAAGCTGTATGATCTGATAGAAGTTTTACTAGCTGAGCTCAGGATAAAGATAATGAAGCTCATGTCTGTTGCATTCACACATCTGTCTGGATGCTTTGCCCCTCGCAGCATCTGCAGAGCACAAGGGTCTGCGCCATTTGCAGGTGCTGGGTCAGTGTGGGGGGGTCACTGTTGACGCCATCTCATCCAGAATAGTGATAAGGAGGGGGCTGGAGCACAAGAGGGGAGGTGTAGAGCAGCCCCTGTGGAAGGTGGCCTCTGTTCCATGATCACCAGCAAGAGTGACCACAACAGAACCAAGGCACACCACCATCAGCAACAGCCCCATAGGTGAGCCTTGCTCTGCTGAGCACAAGGCAGTAGTCTTCCCACTTTGTGGTCTCCCCCTGCCCATGCTTCACTCCTTTGCTATTAGGATACTGTGAGAGACTGCCGAAGACAAGGTAAATAACATTCACTGCTCTACTCTTGTCCCACTTGGGCCAGCCAAGCAAGCTCTTAGGTCAAGCCTAGCACGATTCCCTCTTAGTGAATTCTCACACGCTTCCACCACCTGATAGCTGCTGCTGGCTTGGGCAAATGTGTTTCCATTCAAAGGAAGCCAAAGCATGTCACCCCATGGGTTGCAGCAGGTAACTTGTGGATTCCTTTTAACTTCTTCAAACCTGTTGCAATGTCACAACAGCTATATCTTCTTTTTAATCCCACTACTTGAGTGCAAATTTAACTTCTGAATTATTGTGATCATAAGAGCCATCCGTCCATTATCTTTATCAAAATAGGCTGGAAAGCTGTTCTTACTGCAACACAGCTCATAGTCCAATCAGAATGTGTCTTTGCAAACCCATCAATAAAGGAATTTTAAAAATATAAGATATATATATGTATCCTACAGCTATTTACAAAGAGATGGATGAAAACCACAGGGCAGCACTGAAGAGAAAAATTTCACTGAGAATGGGCCTTGATTTGCTCAGAGTCTTGTTAGATAACAGCTTCAAAAGGATGTCTCAGGATAAAAAAAACATTTGCTGACTGCCTTCTTCCTTTTTCTCTTCTCATAGCTAAAAGGCAGAGGAGACTGAATTCCCTTTATGTGCAAGGTTTTGGTAGCTGCAGGAGGCTGCCAGGTGCCTGAGAAGACACCAGGAGCTTTCCCCATGTTGGACAGAGCCAGTACTAGCTGGCTCCAAGACAGACCAGCTGCTGGCCAAAGCTGAGCCCATCAGTGATTCTGGTGGCACTCTGATAGCAATGGGAGGGAACAGTTGCTCCTACTTAGAAATTCATAACAACTCCCAGGACAGAGGCCTGAAATAAGAACTCCCTCTTCTTATTTTTCTTCTTCAAAAAATACAGTGGAGTATTTGCTTTGGACAACAGATGCTGATAAGGCTTGTTTTATACTGAAGTGCCAGCTGTTCCTTATGTTCCAAAAACAATGCCAAACCTGCTGTTATGAGACTTATTATAGCGTCTTTTATCCAGGGGTAGGTTGTTCCAAGTGGGCAATTATTCCCACTGAAGTTTTTCCTCTTTTTAATAGACATGAGGGTTTATGCCAGAGCTCACTGCTGTTCTCATTACCTGTAGTGACTGGGTACTTGGAGTAATAAGCCATATGGCATTCTATAAAGCAGAACTACAAGCAAAGAGCAAACAGAGCATTAAGTGAAAAGGGAAGTTTGTATTTCCATAACTGTAGCTACATTTTCACCCGTATTGATTGTGCAAAGGTGGGGATCATGGTACAAACACTGCTTTTAGAGAAAATCAGTTTTGCTTGGCAGAAGTGAAAGCTCTTTCCTGTGTGCAGGAGTGCTCTCCCACCTCCGTAAAAAGACAGAACTTATGACCTTGCAAGAAAAGCATCAGTTCTCTCTGCTTACATCTTCACAAAGAACCAGCTCAGAGAAAGCCTTCATCCATACATTTGATTGATCCCGTCTCTAACTTCCAACCTACCCCTAGCCCCAGTCTCATCTATAACTCACACAACCAGTTTCTGGGGTGGGTTCATTTTTTCAGTGTCAAGAGCTTGGAGCCCCTTACAATATCTGCGCTACTACAATTCACAGCAACTGCCAAATACCTGGAACTCATCCCTTCAACCCTCAAATGTCTACTCATAGTCCAGTCACTCCAGAAGTACATACCCCAAGAGCCAGGTCCTTGCTTAGAGGTTTGTGAAAATCTCCCAAAACCTAAGTTCCTAATTGTGTCTCTTTTGGAGGAGTTCAAAACACTTTTTTATATGTAAGCAGCTGTTTTAAGAAAGACAGCTTCTGTAGCTTTTCTGCTTCTCAAACTTGTTCCTGCCAAACAAGTCAGGATATTTCAGGAGTTTCCCGAGTGACTTGCTTTTCCTATATTTTCAGAACAAACAACTTTGTTTTCAAATGGAGGAAATGCATGTTTTGTCCAGGGATGAAACCTTGGAAATACCAGTGTAGCAGATGCTAATAACTCAGGAGTCAATATTGTTGGTAGGCATTTTTCTGTAACACCTGGGCACAAACATAGGGTAAAAATGCAAATCCATCTGTTTATTTAACAAAGCTCAGCCCAGCAAACATCTGATCCTGATCTGCACAGCTCTCTACTGGAAATTACTTGAACTACTGCTGTTGCAAAGACAGCAAACAGATAGGAAGCCCTGGAATTAGTACGGTATAACACCAGCTGTAATCATTAGTTTCTCCTCCTTAAACTCAGCCTGCATTTAACCACTTCCATGAAATGATTTCTCTCCTGAAGTTACAACATGCAATGCTGTCACTGAAAAGGCTGAACTAGCTAAAGATACACTTCAACACGATTTACCTGAGGCTTCATGATTAATATGTTCTTACGTTCTGCAGTATAGCTTCTTCTTGCTTCAGCCATGAATACTTGAGAAAGAACTGCTGTATTATTTTAAAATATGACAAGCATACATAACATTAGGATGATCACTAGCAGTACCAATACTCTTTTCAAGTTAGTGTATGTTATTTATACAGATTTTACATCCAAAAGAGGACAACTACTACATTCAGTGCTTACCTTACTTATGTTTGCAAGAAAATGGATCAAAGCAGAACACCAGCACGTGTTCTGAAAAGAGGCAAACCCCATTATTGTCATGTAATTCACCATGACTTCTTTTCAACTCCATTTCCTTTCCATTGTTAGTGTAAACCTTACCACTTTTTCAGTCAAATCGCACATTTCTCTGGGCAGCAGAGACTTCAGGAATTTTGGGGTCTATATGCATACACACACCAACCCATACCTGAACAATCTCTTGTAGCAACATTGTAAAATACGCCAAAATAAACAAACAAAACCATATAAATAAAAATATCTTACAAATGGCTTTTTATTTACAACAAAAGAGAGACATGGACTTGCTTGAGAAAGTCCAGAGGAGGGCCACAAAGATGATCAGAGGGCTGGAGCACCTGTCCTATGGAGACAGGCTGAGAGAGTTGGGCTTGCTCAGCCTGGAGAAGAGAAAGCTCTGGGTAGACCTCAGAGCAGCTTCCAGTGCCTGAAGGGTGTCTAAAAGAAATCTGGAGGGGACTTTTTACAAGGGTGTGTAGAGACAGGACAAAGGGAAATGGCTTTAATCTGAAAGAGGGGAGATTTGAGTTGGATATAAGGAAGAAGTTCTTTACTGGAGGCTGGTGAGGCCCTGGCACAGATTGCCCAGAGAAGCTGTGGCTGCCCCATCCCTGGCAGTGTTCAAGGTCAGGTTCGACAGGTCTTGGAGCAACCTGGTCTAGTGGAAGGTGTCCCTGCCCGTGGCAGGGAATTGGAACTGGATGATCTTTAAGGCTCCTTCCAACTATAACCATTCTGTGATTCTATGATATTTATGGTACAAAATTATTTTTCCCTCCTCAAACACTAAGGTTTTTGCTGCAAAAACAAAAACTGGACAGGACTATAAGGTTTACTGAGTGACACATCTACAGTGAATGCTATTAATGAGGATAATTGGCTCTGATTGAGATGACCAAGGTCCTAAATTCTTTCTGAGCAATAACCAGAAGTCAATGTGAATTATGGAGCATTGATGCAAGCTTATTTGCCGGTAGATTGTTTAACAAATGATTCGGCAGCTTATGCATTTAAGTTGTGTTTTCATTGTCATAATAAGTCATAGCCTAAAATACAGTACTCTACAGCACTGTCTGGAAACACACAGACATGGCAAAGTGTATGCAAATACTGCAACTGAGAAGAGAAAGTTTCACTGGACATTCAGGATGCCCACAATTATCTTTCCAAACTTTAGTAGAAAGAATCTACACTGCGAGTAAAATGAAAAGATTTGGGTAAAGGAGACTAAATATGAGCCATAAAATCTTTTTCAGCTCCTTCAGGTGAAAGGTATTGTTGACTCAGCTAAAGCCAAATGGAGTTGCTCCACCTTCAAGCCTAAACAGGGATTTCTACATGTAAGTCATGTCTTTGTACCACCTGGGTGTCCCAAGAATTGGTGCTGCTAAATGTTGTCAGCTGGGTATTGTGTCTTCTTCTGAAAAACTGTTACAAGAGATGGAACCCCACATCATGGATTGGATGAAATCAGCAGCTTTATAGAGATTGGTCCATGCACTAAGGAATGATCTCTCTCGTGTGGGGGGGGATGTATATATATATGAGACAAGAGTGATGGTATATCGAAAAATGTGAGATCTGAGCATTATGCAAATGGTATGGAATAAGGGGTGGATACTGTCCTGGGTTCAGCAGTAGCAGTCATTCTTCTCCTTCTCAGTAGCTGGTGAAGTGCAGTGTTTTTGACTTTCGGCCTGGGAACAGCGCTGATAACACTGATGTTTTTAGTTGCTGCTCAGTAATGTTTACTCTGACCAAGGCCTTTCTGAGCCTCATGCTCTGCCAGGGAGGAGGGGAAGTCAAGAGGAAGCAGAGACAGGACACCTGACCCAAACTGACCAAAGAGGTATTCCATACCACAGCATGTCATGCCCAGTATATAAACTGGGGGCAGTTACCTGGAAGGGCTAGATCACTGCTCGGGTCAGGCTGGGTATTGGTCGGTGGGTGGTGAGCGGTTGTATTCTCTTCCCTTGTTATTTCCCTTATCATTATTATTATTGGTGGCAGCAGTAGTGGTTTGTGTTATACCTTAGTTACTGGGCTGCTCTTAACTCAACTCTTTCTATTCTCCTCCCCATTCCCCCGGGAGTGGGGGAGGAAGGGGGGGAGTGAGCGAGTGGCTGCGTGGCTCTGGGTTGCTGGTTGGGTTTAAACCGTGACAACATCCTTCTTAACTTAGCTAATAGCTGTATTTCATCCAATTTCTGTCAAATGAGAGATTGCAAAGTGAAGCCCTGTTACCTCTAGATATAAAGAGATTTCAGATGAAAGCCTTAATCTTTGTTATGACAAGGGTTTCAGGTGAGATTCTCTTGTCTTCTGTGGTGAAGGTGGGTCAAGAGGAGCTCTGTTAGTAGGGAGCTTCTGGTACTGAATGCAGATAGAGTTTGGAAAAGAAGCATGTTCATGTAAGTGGGTTAAAAAGAAAATACAGAGTAGTATAGGCTGCTCAGAACCTGGTAAGGAGACATTTTAGTCTTAGTATATGGGTTTCTGTAGTTTATGTATCACAGCACAGAGTGAAAGCCCCCCAGATAATCTGGAAAATCATGAGTTGCATAAATCTTGAGAAAGTGTGAGCAAATTATCAGAAGTTGGATATTCTTAAGAAACTTTTATTTAATAAACAGTCTGCATTGCAGTCAGTATGGACTGATTGAAAAGGCCATCATTTAGAGCTAAAATAAAAAAATCTCAATTTTATCTAAACCAAAGATGATTTAAAAAATAAGCTGTTTTCTTCTTTTTCTGTAAATTTTATTTTGGTTGGAAAAGATATAAAATAAGCTAGAAGGCCTGCTTGTCCATTTGAATAGAAAGCAGGGAGAAAAATCTAACTGGGGGGAAAAAAATAAGGGAGAGGAGTAGTTCAAAGAAACTATCTTATACAAAGTCCTAAATCCTTCTTTAATACTTCATGGGACTGAATTTTGGGTGGCTGTTGCCTAATGTTAGTTAGCTAGAAAATGCTACAAAATTAAAGTTAACAATACTTCTGTAGATGATGTTCCTTGTACTTGCTTTTGCTAAGTCCAGCCCTAAAATCCTTCAGATTAAATTCATCATACCAGCAATGGTTGTTTAAATACAAATTGCTGTTTTGTAATTACCTCTTGCTCTTTAGGGTAAAAAATGGTCATGTTTATCTAATGTGAGCTGATTTCCTAATTTGCCTTTTCATTCTTTTCACTTCTAGCACTTTTACTTGCTCTTGAAATTTCTGTTGTTAATTATTCTGAAACATAGCTACCTGTACTAGTTTAAAACAAAAACCTTTCTAATGCCTGGAATTGTGTATTCTGTTATTGGCTGTGTTATAAAATCATGGGGGATTAAAAAGAAAAAAAAAAAAGAAGAAGAGAAAAACCAGTTTATATAAACAGCTTGATATTTTTAGAGCAAAGGGTCAAGCAGATCAGCTTTTAATTAGAAACAGATTAAACTTTGATCACTCCTGCAGAGCTCTCCAACATTGATTGAAGGTAATCCGTACAAGCTGTGGAGTGAGTGCAGTTTGCCAGTGACTTTATATCTAAAATTGAAGGTCAGAGAGTCAGCACACTAAAGCTGGGAAGACTTAGATCCTACTGGGGCATGGACACAAATAATGTGCTGCTGGGGAACAGAAAAGAGCAGTCCAAACTACAAATCAAATGATAAATTGCTCCTAAGATCTCAAGATCAGATCATTGATTTATGGTAATGTATGACTATGTCTAACTGACATAAAACCAGGTAGTATTGTAGCTCATATCTGAGGAATGGAAATAATAATCTTTATTTCTGTAGGTTTTGGTCACATAAGATACTGGTAGCTTCAAAACAGAATGAAAAGGATCAGGAGATTTGAGTAACTGTACATATATTTGTCATCTGTCTTAATCATTGAGATGTTTATGGTGTTTCTACAATGATTAACTGCTTTAAATTGTTCCATCCGTTTTGTTGGATGTAGCAAAGCTAAATCTCTAACGTTGTTAACAGTGAAAATAACAAAACTTTTGAAGAAAGCACAGTCCTTTGTGCTTTTAATTCATTATGTTTTGTCTGCTTCTGAAAGGTCTCTCTAAATGTTTAAATGGTCCCTGTGCTCATGAGAGCATACATTACTTAATAGTGCATACTGTGAAATCTCACTGAAGTTTTCTTCAAAGCAGTGTCGCCTAGTGCACAAGTCTGCTGACCTAAATTCTGTACCCAGCTCTGAGGCAACCACTTTTCTTATTTCAATTAAATTTTCTTGGATACCTTGCTCCGTAGAAGTACCACAGGTACATGGATTTTAGTGGAGTTATGTTATTCCTTGCAGGTAGATGATATACTGGCCTATTTGGCTCTAACTGAAGGGTAGTGATTAGGTAGCACAGACGAGCACAGGCAATGGTGACTGCTGTAACCCTCTGAACACCTTCTGCAAGAGAGGTAGTCAGAAAGACATCAGGAAAGCACTTGCCTTGGTGCTTTTCACTTACCTATTCAGACTCAAATGCACCTCAGTACTTGAGATTGAATGAAATTACTTTTGGAAGCAGCCTGGGTTGATTGATTAATTAATTGAAGGTGTGTGTCAATATATATGCACTCCTGTCAAGGTGCTGTCAGACTTGGGTAAGGCTATCTGGCAAATTGTGTGTGAAGTGCTAGAAAAACGCATCTGTTTACATCCTAAGGTGACCTGTTTGGTTCTCAGTTTTCTTCAGTCTAGTATTAATCTTTCTTGTTGAAGTTTCGTATGTTAAATTGAAGTGAATTTAAGTTGGGTTTGGTTTCTTTTTGGGGGTGGGAGAAGGTGGTATCCTACTCTCAAGTTACCAGCCTTAGAATACATGAGTTAAGCCTACAGATAGCAGCTGTTCCTGATACTGAGCTTTCCCAGAGAAAATCTGACTTCACAGAAGCCAGGTGCTCTGCTTGGTAAGAACGTGATTTTCAAGGATTTTTTAAATCTAATTTTACCGGAAAAGAGGAGAAAGTCTGAGCAGAGTACGTGCGCTGAATTCCAATTTAGTTTTTCAGCAAACTGTATAGAAAGACTTTGAGGGATACACAGGCAGAGGAGCCGGATTTTTTTCACTCTTCTTCAACTGCACGTTGACAGCAGCCCCTGGTCTCTTGTTCAAACCGATGTGCTGTGACTGGCCTTTCACTGACTTGCCCTACTTCACGTTTGTATTTGCGACAGGTTTTTCCTGGCCGTAAGGCTTTCCCCTTCTCCCACCGCAGCGCCACCCGATAAAACGAAGCGTGGGGAGCGGTCCCTGTCACCAGAGGGAGCTGCACACCCAGATTTTATGATTTCTATTTTCCCTCCCAAGTAACTGATAGGTAGCGCTCCGGGGTGCGGTGTACTCAAGGCGTTTTGCTGCCGTTGCGGTTCTGAACTTTCCGATTAGTTGTTGGATGTGTCTGATGACCCTGATAAGAGAAAAATAAAAGACTTGAAAGTGGATAGGGGATGTCTCTGCCTAGATAGAGTTTGACTGCAGATGCAGTGTGTGATTTTTATGAGCTGTTTTCTTTGAGCTTTGCGTAAGTATTTGCCTGCCTGTGACATCTTCTGGCTTTTTAAGGTATACATGGTTCAATTTTTCAAATGAATTTTCCTTTAAGTCATTGAAATATAAACGGGTTGATATTTTTAATTAGGTTCATACTATCTTCCAGCAATCTTTTTAAGTAACTTTTGCATATGCCTAGCACAGCTGATTTTTCTGGTAATGTGCAACGATGGGCAAAGCAATAGCTCATGCTTATCATAGTGACCTATATGTAAATGTTGTTACTTAACTCCTCCGATCACCTATTGGCGTGTTACAGCAAAACATACCGTATCTGAAAACCAAGAGACTGAGCTACGGTGCTGTGGAATGAATTAGATAAGCAGCTTGAAAAACACCTGAACCCCAGTATTACTTTGTTCCATATCTGTCACCATTTAAAGCAAGTATTTGCTCTTTCAAGCAGACATTAGCAGCAGTATGAATATAGCCTGTGCAGCACCATGTTACAAGATGCCCAAGCCAGCCTAAATGAGTTTGTATGGCTGGGCAGCATCGGTGCTCCTATTCGAACAATCTATGGGAAACCTAATGTAGCTGCTGATGTCTGGGATGAACTTGGCCTCTGGTAAGATTTGACACTTGGCTGCAGTGAGTTACATTTTTGGGAAACAACTGTTGATGTACTGCAACGGTAGAAGTGTTGGCACTCAGGCTGCCACAGCTGCAGTCCTTGTGTCATTTCTAGCTTAACTCTGCAGATCTTAGGGAGATGACTGATTTGGGAATGGTAAGGCTTTGGCACCCAGTTATCTCAGAGCTTCTGTCACGTTTTGAGAAATAGGAGTATGTTATTATTGCAGGGCTTGCTGGGTATCTCCTTAAGCTATCACACTGCATCACTAGCTGAGAGACTTGGTGATTTTGTACTGACTGACGCAGTGGGATTCCCAAACCTCTGTACCCAGCCAAAGCTTGGTTCCCTGCTTTGCAGTGAACCACTCTGGAGTACACCATGGCTGTTGGGTGTTAGAAAATACTGGATTGTTCTGGAGCTTTTCTTTTCTGGTACATTCTTTTCTACAGATTCAAGTTGGCTTTAGAGCTATGCTTGGGAAAATGCTGCTTCCAGTACAGTCAGGATACATTTCCCTTTGGTATATAAATGAAATGGGCATTTATCCAGAGAACTTCATGCAGGATTGTTCCACTGGTGAGACACAGCCATGTTGAAGTGTATCATCCCACTTCCTCTTGGGTTGTGCCTAGAGCCCACACTATGCTGGTAAGCAGCTTGTGTCCCTACTTAGCAGTTACTTCTGTCTGGTCCCTCTGTACTTCACAGTTAATTAGTTCTAATGGAAAATAAACAGAGTTCCTTTTCAACAGGGCACAGATTCTTTCCCCTATCTAGCAGGGCCTAGCAGTTCATGTTTGTTGTGTGCAAGTATGTATGCTGTGAGAGTCTGGCCTCTTCCTTTCCACAGTAAGGAACAATAAATGCTAGAAGAGTTTGCGTACTTTCCCCCTTTTGACCCCAAGTCTGAAGTTGCTGTTTACAGTTCCTGTCTCCTGTTTCCATTAGGTCTGTGACAGGTAAAGCAGCCAAGTGATGACCTTGAATCAGAACAGACATCACAAGCCCAGGTATTTGTTTCCAGCACTAGTTAACACTCACTGTTTGCCCTAAGATAGCAAGTTAGCTTTTCTTGTGGTAGTTTTTCATTTAGAAGCTGGCCTGCAAACCTGATCTGATGCAAGAAAGTAAGCTAAACTATGGAGAGGTTGCAGGTAAAGTGAAAGCAATTTTGGTGCCAAGAATAGCTTTGACAGGATCCACATACCAAATCTCCCTGTGTCCTCATGGCTTGGAGCAGGAAAAGATTCAAGTGCTTGGTTAAGACTCACCTTTGAAGAACTGCTTCAGAAAACAGTTGACTTGTTTTGCTCTTGCAATGGGAATTCTGAGGAGAGATTATCATCTGTAAAGAATCTAATGGTTTAGGCTCTGACAACCTGGGCAAAGCTGAAAAATAGGAGTCAATCATGCTGTGCAGGGTTTTGGTACTTGGTTTTGAGTGTCCTGTGGTAGGAACTTGGATTTGCTGAGGTTCAAGGTCTGTCTTCTTGGATACTTTCTTTCCTCAGGAGTGTGTGCATGAAGTAGCTAATCAAAGTTTCCCTTGGCCTTGGATTTGAGATGGAGGGATTTATGCAAACTACCTCCACAGCTTGGAGTGGTACTCACATTCGGAACAGAGAAATAAACTGATGGTAAGGAACGACTATTGAGGCAAATCTCCTATTTGTTCAGCTGAAACTGCTGTCAGAAAGTCTTTGTTTAGGATTAAGGGTTTTGACAATTATTGATCTTCCTTATGTAAACTTTGCCTCAACTGTTTAGTGGCCTTGTCAATGAAATTTTATCACTGATTTTCTCATTACCCTCAGCATAATACCAGTTTTGTCTACTGAAGACTTTCTCTCAAATGGGAGCTTTCAAGTCTTAGTCCTTGGATCTTGTTCAACCCCAATTGATTTAATTTCCCATGAATTAAGCCCTTTTTTCACTATGAAAAATAAATCTGGGGAAAATGATTTTCCTCAATACCCTCTATAATGTTATAATTGTCACTCATCTGTAAAAATAATAATAAAAGCACATCACAGTTGCTAGCACATCATGACTGAAACAATGTCATCCAATGCCATGAGCTACTACAGTGTAGGTCAAGTAACTCTTTTTGTTCCAATAGCATGCCTGCTTCTGCTCTTTGGCTTCATTTCTCTCGCTCAAAAATAGCGGATACTTCTGGTCATTAGGGTATTCACAGAGATGCAGAAGGAATTGGTTCAATTCCTACTGTATTTGACATAGATAAGTGTCAGATCTATTTTTGCATTTGCTCTGACGGGTATTTTTGGGATGGCTTTGCTTTGGATTGGAGCCTCCTAAGAAACTGTGTCATAACCATCCTTAGAAAAAAAGTTTCCCTATCAAAACAATACTATCTTGCCTGGGGGAGAAATAAAAAATTGACCAAATCTTGTGAGCACTGTAAGCTCAGGCACCAACTTTCTTCCATGTATTTCAGGTATTTTGATATTCTCTGGTTACTGTATTAGGACCTCCAATTAAGAATAAAATTAAACAGCCCCTCTCCTTCTACTCTGGTGGCTGGACAAACAACAAAATTTGGAAGTATTTACTGGTGTCTGTCAGGAAGTCAGGGTAGTGAGAGATGCTTCAAGAATCACCTTTATTTCTATGTACTTTGAGTAATAGGCATTTTCATGAGAGCTTATGGCAGAATATTCCCTTACTGACCTCTTTTGGCACAACACACTGCAATTCTTGAATTATTTTGTTCTCTCTTTAATGCTATTAGTCCAACTAGCATGTTCTCTACTGCCAGTGGAAGTGACTGGTGATAACCTTAAAAGAGGTTATCATAGTGACCTATATGTCTGTATATATGTCAGCCTGACTGTACCTGCTGTCTGTTTTACCATCTATTCTTTCTGTGGGCCTCTGAAAATTGGGGCAGGTAAGCATCACAAACCCTGGCTGTCAGTTGGTATGGGAGCAGCCCAGTTGCTCAACACAACTACAATGGGTGAAATGAGCTGTGCCTTGAAAAATTTTACCTGGTCTGTGAGTGATTAATTCTGCAGCTGTACTCTCAAAAGTCAGGTATGATTCCTCTGCATGTGAGACAGATGAATACTTTTGTTCCACTGTGTAAATGCTTTAATTTCTTCTAACTTAATCAAAAGTGAGCCATAGCAAGTTTTAGCAGGCTCCAGGGGAAAAAAAAAATGCAGTCAGTATTTTTTGTCATTAGGTTTGTCACTTTTACCTATGAGGTTGGGCTTGGTTTCACTAAACTTCATTTATTTCTTTTACAGAATATTTCACTAAACTTCATTAATTTCTTTTACAGAATATAAAACTTGGGCACGTCAGTGAAAGGTGCTTTCCTGCATTGTTTTTTTTCTAAACACAACTGCTGGTCACTTAATTTTTTAGGTTGGGGCATGTGTGATTTCTTTTTTTCTTTTGGCTTTTTAAATTACAATGTTTACAAGAACAGCAGAGCTAGGAGGCTTTGGAGCATCACCAAATTGCACCATCAGAAAGCCTCTGGATCAATATCCTAATTAGCACCTCTCAAGAGGAGGTCACTGCCCAGAATTGACTCTTCTTGATGCTGTGAAAATAAAGAAAAAGGGTTGCAGGTTGATAATATGGCAATTTTGCATCAGTAGACCAATGATAACAAAGGGAAAGAATCAATTCAGCAATTGACTTCAGAAGAAAAAGACTCCAGTATCTTTTCTGACACCTCTGCTGCATCTCTAAATTTTTGAGATACTTGGGTTTTGGCTTTTCAGGGTAAGACTGCCTGGTAGGAAGGGTCTGAGTCAAATTAGACTCTCTTGTTCTACCCACATATGCTCTGCCTTTTCCAGTGTGATAGGCTTTGGTCCAAGCTGACCCCTAGGTAAAGAGTGACAAAAACTAAGGAGGAGAAAGTGTGGGAATATCTCAGCAGGAGGCTTCATACTGAGGAAGGATTTGCTTTGGCTGCTTTAGTTCTGTGGCCCTCCTCTGCAAGGGAAGGATCAAAAGTTTGCCACTCTGGTTGGTCTATCCGAAGCACTGGTAAGGATAATTCCACCCTCCCTCCCCACCTCCTCCAGTTTATACAAACATTCATTCCTGATGGCACATAACAACAAGCAGAAAGCTGTGAAAATGAGCTTCTTTCATAAAATGAAACTTGTCAATTCATCTCCTCCACAAATCCAAAGTGTGATGGTGCAGTGTTGGTCACTTTGTTGCCCTGTGAAAAGAAGTCTTTGTTCTTCATAGCAGTCTGGAAGCCAAAGGTTAAAGGCTGAATTCTTCCTATGCCTTTTCTCAGGCTGAATCTCACACAAGAGATCAACCAAATCTAGGCTTTTTGTCAGAGCCCTTGCAAAAAAAGGATGAGCTCAACTCTGGAATATGTGAGAGAAGACAGGAGATAAATGATTGATAGGAGAAAAGTTGTTTTTAACATCTCTTTCATTCTGACATATAAACAAAGCATCTATTTGTTCATTTAGCTTTCCTTTTTTAGTGTAAAACCAAATAATGGAGGGAAAACTGTTCAGTCTCCCTGCAAGTGATGTTCCACTTCCTTGCAAGTGTGCCTGTAGTACAATATCTCTCCTCCAGCACTACTCTAGGCCCCCACAGAAGAGCCCTGGGTCTTTGAAGTTCTCTGTGCACCATTGTGTTTATTAGACTTATTATTTATTAGACTTATTATTCTCTTCTTTTGTTGTCTTGTTTTGTTTCCCAACTGAAATGGTACCTCTGCCACTTAAATACATTAGAAACGGTTGCTTCTCTCTTCACTGAAAGAAAGAAATAAATAATGCTGAGGGCTGTTCATCATCACTTCATTCCAGCACTTCTGCTATTTTTGGACTTGTCACACTCAGTCTTCCTTGAACAGATTGCATGTGTGTACAGGTAAATGATGTGCTGGTAATTAAAAGCCTAAGATTTAAAACTAAGCTAATGTTTGAATTTGCGTAAGCTGTCTGTGCTGTGCAGGTCTTCAAGGTCAATCTTAACTTCAGGTAATAACAAGTGATACTTGAGGATGAAACTTTGCATCTTACTATTTATTAGTAACTTCTTTTTACAGTAGCTAAATCTATTTACTTGTATTCTTGTGGAATCTCAGGCTTGGACTGAAATAACAAACATATCCTATCCTCTGAAAACGCTTTAATGTATTATTTCTGGAAGTGGTCCTTAGGGTAACCCTGCAATGAAGGCGCTCTAATTTTCTGCCCATATGGCTTTCTGGTAAACAAACTGTTATCAAAATAAAAGCTCTTCTAGAATGATTGAAATGCATTTAGGGAAAGGCTTTTACCAGCCTGGAAACAAGACACTTGCCAACTGCATCCACTAACAGCTGCTCCTGAACTTTTTGTACAGCATTTTCTGAAAATGGTGTATTAGATTATGTAGGACTGCCCGTTCTTATCCAAGTTCCAATTTTCAGAGTAAACGGTTATGATGAGGTTTGGAGTAGTAAATTAGTAAGTAGAGTACTATAATACTCCATTACCTAGTAATACAGCCCCTTTGTATTAAACCTAGAGCTGGAATTCAATAAAGAATTGCAATTTAAAGGACAGTTTGAAATGCATAATGTTTTTACATCATAACAATTTCCTTGTGAAGCTTTATCTTACAGGCAGCATAAGAGCACTGAAGCAGCTGCCCACATCTGAAAGAAACTGTGACACAATATTTATTGATGGGGTTAGACCCTTTAGAAAACAATGCATGTGTGCATATAAAACCCCCATGCTTTTGTATGTAAGTATATATTTATACATCTCAGCTGTCATAGCACTCCCAGAGGTCTAATTGTGAATTTTTAGCTGAATTGCATCTGTCTGGAAGTTCATTATTCAGCAAGTCCATATGTTGTTGTCATCCACACCTGAACCAAATGCAGATGTGCTGGAGCCTCATGACTTTCTGAAAACTGGATCTCTAACAAGGGTCATGGTTTCACTTTCTCTTAATGAACCCTGTTATTACGTAGTGAGAGATTACAAGGCACTATTGGAACAGAAGGCATGCAGTGCATTTTCTGGAGTATTCAAATAGCAGATAGTCATTCAGCGCAACAATGTGCCAAGGACTTCTTGTTATCATTTAAAACTAATAGTTAGGATGATCACAAAACAAAGTGAGAGGCACCATTTGTGCTGCTCTTTGAACTTTAAGCTTACTGGTTCATATTGATTAAAAAAGATATGTAGTTTGGTTTGGTTTTGGTGTGGAATATTTTTGCTAAGCATGACAGTTTGCTTAAAATCTCTGCAGATAGGAAGACTTACAAAAATACAAGTGCAAGTTACAGCACACAGCAGCTGATGACTGAAGTCAGGATACTCAGCACTACTAATACAGTTTGTTGACAAACACCTGTCCGTTAAATTACTTACCCATCTGCCTGGACAGCACCCTTGTAAGCTTACAATATTTTTCTGGGCTAAGAAGAAAAGCTCTTAGAGATGATTATTAAAGTCATGGGGAAATGGAGACCAAAACTTTCTGCTGACTCTTATGGAAAGTCAAAATAGTATTTGGGTAAGTTTTAGGGTAGAAGCTTATGATTCTTTCTAAAGCTTCTCAGGCTAGCAGTGTTGGGGCACACTTGGCATCATAAACCTGTGCTGTGTACACAGCACAGTAAACTAGCTAGGCTGAGGCCCAACAACAGCCTGGTGTTTCATCTTGGCTAATTAGATCTGCTTCTCTTCTAGTTGCCCTATGCTGTCCTATGTGAGAAGAGTTTCAGGTACCCAGATACCTGTGCTAGTTATAAATGAAGTTATCACATCGCTTCTGAACACAGATGTGTACAGAAGACCCAGTATGAAAGACATCCTGGGGCTGTCTGTGTTTATTACCCTTTCAGGCTGTCAAATGAACCTAGTCTTGAATTATTGTTTTTTTAATGTTTTCTAGGTTATTTTTTTTTTAACCTAATAAATTAAATATGCTACGGAAAAGCAAGCAGAGTTTTGCTCCTTAGCCCAGAAAAACATACTGTAAGCATACAAGGGTGCTGTCCAGGCAGATGGGTAGGTAATTTATTGGGCAGGTGTTTGTCAACAAACTTTATTAGCAGTCCTGAGTCTCCTAGCTTCAGTCATGAGTTGCTCTATGCTGAAACTTGCTGTTGTACTTTTGTAAGTCTTGGGGCAAGGTATTGTGTGTAGGACAAATACTACTTTATGTCCTTGCTGATGTCTGCTATTTGATTAACTTATGCTGTTTAATCAATCTTGGCTTGAAGGACAAGTCCTGGTCAGGTGATGTTGTTAAACATAGTCAGAGAGTCCTTGGGGAAGCAGGGGGAAGAAAATGGCAAGCTCTTTATTGTTTCTCTCCTGCCAAGAGATAGAGTTAAAAATAGAGGGAGTAAAAATACCTGTGAAAATCTTAAGCATGCTCTCTATCGCCCTTGCTCACCTGATGTTTAAAAAAGTCCATTATCTATTGTGCATTTATATACTTTCTTTTGAATGTAAGACTACAATTACCTTGTAGTTTTAGAAGAGACCAGAGATTTGTTTTCAGTATCCTTGTCAAAGCATGCTGGCTGCCAGATAGTCTTCAAGTATCGACTTATAAGCAGGGAAGACCCAAGACATGTAAACTCTGATACCACTTCAAGTTGGCTGCAAAGTGCAAGAGGAAACAGGGAAGAGATTTAGGAGCAAGTTCGGAAAAAAAAAAAAAAAAAGTATTAAAAGCAGAAAATGACCTGTAATAGACACCAAAGCAAATATCCTATAAGAACAAGCAAGCAAAAAAAGCTGTTCTGGGGTATCCCTGTGGTCCAGTTACCTTAATCTATGTTTGAGGAGAACCTCAGAGCTGTGGTAAGATTGGACACCGGATTTTGTCAATCAGGAGCTGAGTGTACCAGAGATCTCCACTGCAGACAGAGGCACGCACCCCTGGGTCCCTGCCTGCGCTGCCCCTCCCTGTCTGCTCCTGCAGAGTGCCCGCAGTGCTGAGCCGTGGAGTCAGCAGGCTAGTGTTTGTGTGCAAAGAGCGGCACTGAAAATGTGAATGGACAATTCTTGTCAACAAATTAGATTATATCACCATTGAAACTGGGAGGACCAATGCGTACCTGTGTGAGCTGTCAAAGAGAATTGTAGGCTGACAGCTTCATAGCTGTTAAGCAATGACATTGAGAGTTAACAATGTGGGCAAACTCCCAGTCTGCAGCCTGAAAGGACTTTCACCTGTAATGGAGAGGATTTGGAATAACCTGGAGAGGTGGGTGTTTGCATAGTGGTAGGAACGATGTGATCCAGATCAGAACAAGCAAAATCAGAATCAGGCAAAACTAGAATGAAACATGCATGAAACTGTACAGACATGATGAGACTCAAATATTTCAGTGTCTTGACTTCTGACCTATTTTTCACATCTGGTCTTTTTACTCTTTCTATATAAACCAGCAGTCATACATACAGAGGCAGGGAAATGCTTCTATGTGGATTATGCCATTTCACTTTGTATTTGTTTTTTCTTGGCAAGAAATCTTCAGAAGAAATATAGTAATGTATGTAGGTGAAGCACTAACAATAACAAACATGCCTCCTGGATAGAAAACTCAGACTACCTTTGACAGCCCTCCAAGATTTATGCTACCAGCCAAATTAGTAGTGTTCAATTAAAGCTGAAAGGTACATTGCCTAGCACACCTCACAGTTGTGAGGTAGGGTCTCAAAACTTCTCAGAAGTCCTCTGTGGTGGCTGCTGCTGCTCAGTGACCTGAGCAAGCTCATGCGTTGCAGGCAGCCAGGGTAAGTGGTAACTTCTTTATCCCTTGCCACTACCCCTGTCTTCCCTATCCCTGATGGACCTCCCCTCCAAAGGTCAAGAAAAGAAGTTTCCTGGTTTGGGATTTTGTAGGGGTGTTTTTGTTTTGAGGTTTGGTTTTGTGTGCATGTTCTTTTTTTCTTGGAGGGGAGGGACTGCCCCATACCTAATGCGGTTTAACATTTGAAAACAGAAGAACTGCTCTGAGTATCCAAACGTGAGGAAGGTGCTGCCTTTGGACACCTGAAATTGGATGCCTTGGTGCGTCTTCCTTAAGCTTTATGATTTGACTTGAACATTTACTGACGGTGGCAACCGTAGCCTGACAAACACATCTTTCCACAAATATTTATCTGAATACTTACATGTGCTTTGTACTTGAGTCCTGTTTGTGTTTCTTTTCAATCAACACCCAATCAAGCAGTATTACTTGCAGGAATGTACTTGGGAACTTTTAATTCTTAAGCAGGGACTGGAAAGAGTTCACAGAAAGCAAGGTTTGATTTCAGAAATGCAGTGTTTACAGAGTAAAAAAAGGTTGGTTAATCATCTGAATAGGAAAATCAACATGTGCCGAGTGCTTTTTCACAATGCCTTATATTTTAAGTATGGCTCCTGAATTATCTGCTGGATAATTATTATACAGGATTTTTGTTAAAAAAATTAAACGCAGAAAAAAATTGCTGAAAGAACTTTTTGAGTGTATATTGTTGTTCTTATTTCATATCCTAATTTTAAATTATTCACATAGTTCTGAAATCCACTGTTTAATAAATTAATTATATTGACACAACAATAACATTTTTCTCATGCAGGCAAAGCTACTTTTACTGAAGCTGAAGACCTTTTCTTAGATGTCAGTAGCAGTTTTATATACTTTTAATATGATTCATAGACATCAGTGCAACAAGAGCTATGAGAGCGTAATACATCTGCATAGCCTTTCTCCCTCTCAGTCTGCATTCGAAAGACAGTGCAACAAATTTGGGAAGAGATTCATCTCTTTCTTCCTCACCAGTGCACAAAAAAAAGAGTGCTTATTTGCAGACTGCCTACCTGTACTTCAGAACCACCTGAAGTCCCAGTAGCAACCATTGAAACTCTCGACAGAAATTTCTACTTGGAGAAACATTCAAATATGTTTTGATTCAAGTGGGGCTTTTAAGTAAAAGGAGTCCAAATGCTACCAGCATAGGAGCAGCCTTGTCGCAAAAATTAATAAAGAATTAAAGATGGGTTTGCAATCCCGATTGGTCCAGGTTTCAGTGAATTATCTGCTTTAAATCCTGTGCTAGAGCTTCTACATTTTTTTTTTCCTGAAAAATTATTTGAATTCCAAGTCCCTGTATTTGTTGAAAGGATGCTCTCGCTTCAAAGATTTTAGAAGTTGATCTTATTCTTTACCTGCATGTCATTTGGCTGAATTATTTTCAACAAATACTGCCTTAGATCTCAAACTGCTTTAGACCTCAACAGAATTCTTGACTTTCCACGCTGCTTACAGGTTTTTGTATTTTTTTCCTTTTTTCTATAAATCTGTAGATGAAGCCTGGCTCCAATTCTCCAGAAAGAATCTAACAAAAGATTTTCTTAATGAAAACAGGTTGGTTGGATGTTTTCAGGTTGGTTTTGATTTTGTTTAATCTACTTTTAAAGAGTAACAGTTAAAACTATAGGCCATATAGTGGTGAGAAGCAAAAGTATGCTGGGTTCTTTTATTTAAAAATGACAGTGTAGATTAATTGCTCCTCTTTACTGAACCTTTCATGATAGCCATAACTTACTGATTTTTAAAAAAAGAATTTTTGCTGTGTATGAAAATACGAGCCCACAAGTTTGATTCTTTTCCCTGACTTAAAGTTGTTACTTTAATGACTTTCCACTGACCACCTATAGGTACCTCTCTTGCTGGTTCCATTATACTCCTTTTGAAACCAACATTTTTCCAACACTTTCAGTAAAACCAGTATATATCTGAAAAGATTAATGTGAGAAACGCTGAACAGCTGGCAGAGCTGGGTATTCCAGGGCAGCTGAAGGGAAGTTTCTTCCTTCTCTGCCTCCCTTTGTTCTCACTGATGAACAGTGCATGCCTACTGCATCTCTTGGGATGACAGAGATGCTGTGCTACCCCATGCTGATGCTGCTAGATCACCTAACCCACAAATGCTCTGATATTTGCCTCATAGAGGCAATCCCTGGAGAACTCCCTTAGTGCTGCTGATGGTGTGCCTCTTGGCTGGATTCCCCTGGATCAAGAGGAATACTTCCAAAAAAAAAGAGGCTATTGAAATTCCATCAGTCTATATGCAATAAAAGGCTTGACTTTTTTAATTCTTAATTGTGGTAGCTGAGGCTGTAGAGTAGACTGCAAAAAAAAGCAGTGAGGGCTTTTCAGTTCTTGGAAAGAAGAGGGACTTGGGCAAAAAGTCAGGGGTTTTTAATCAGAATTTGTACCACCTTTGTAAACACGATGGGGGGGGGGGGGGGGGGGATGTGTAACAAATGTGTCTACCAATTCAGAAGGTAAGTTTAGTAACTGAATCATTTACATTCAAGGAAAGAAGTAACTGCAAGAAGTAAAATGTGAAATTAAAAAAAAAAAGAAGTGGGAAACAAAGACTCTTTGTGGGATCTCAAGAGCCAGAGGGAGTTTGTTTAAACCAGTCGGGCAGGTTAAATGTAGAGGTGCCCTTTCTTTCAACAAGAAATCCCCCAGAATTGTCAGTTGGTCTTAAACCTAGACAGTGAGTCTTTGTCCACTGAATAAACAAAGTGGAATAAACAAAGAAAAACAGTTGTGAACATGGTGATAAAAATACCTTTGAGAAAATCCCAGGGCCTGGAGGGCTGAGATATAGTGGCAAACTGTGATCCACCTCCAGCCTTAGCTTTTCAGTGGCTCCCAGCTTTCCTCAAAACAGTGCAGGAGTTCTTTTCCACCAAGCACCGTATTTCAGTATCCACTTGACTAGCACTGAATCAGGGATGCATTAGATGGGGGGAGAAAAAATGCCTGAGAAGAACATTTTTTAAAGTTGAAGGTTTCACAGTTACTCCAGCTGTATGCTCACTAAAGGTCTCCTGATGTTTGCACAGTGCAAAAAGAGCTTCTATGTTAGCACAACAGAAAACAAAACAAATCTCCAAATGATATTCCCATTTCAAAAATGGTCTACTCTTATCTGAATCTAGCTGGTTCCTACTAGTTGATTAGTATTTAAATCTAGTGATAAAAGTGTGGTGGAAAGAATGAGCTGTGCATTAGCCATCTTGATACAGCTCCTGTTAGATATTCTAACTTGGAGTGAATACAGAGTCAGAGTACACTAACAAATTACTTTAAAACTTCTGCCACCTCTCAGGAAGCGAGCACTTTTTGGCAAAAAGAAAAACTGTTCTTACTCAGAGTTGTCCCTTTTAGATCACTTAATAGATTAAAAGAAGAGAGGCTATTTCTAGTCCAAAATACACTGCCTCTTTGTAATGCATACTGGTGGATCTAGGAGAAATGAATGAATATCTGTCAGAAGAGGTGTTATATTAGAAAAATAGGAATATGTACATTAATCTCTGTGCATGCTTCTTAAAGACTTCTTCTGTTATTTCAATAGTCAGAAAAATGAGGACTGAACCAAACACTTCGTCACAGTGTGTGAATTCATCCTTACCTTGAGGTGGAATAGTCTTTTAGTACATAGAGCTCTTCTTGCCAGTGTATGAAAGAATCTATTGAAAACAGATGTTTTGGCCATCTAATGGGTAGACTGAGTATAAAGTCTGAACAAATCTTCCAGTAAAGAGTTTCCTTCTAGGCAGTACCCGTTATCAAGAAGGTGCTCCTATCTTAGCTATAAGAAAAGGTTAGGGTCAAAAATGTAACAGTAGAAAAGACTGAGTTGTCTCCTTTTCTCACAAAAATAAATTCTAATGTGTGTAGAGAAGAATAAAACATTTCCTATTGTTATCCAGAATTTCTTGCTAATTACTGGGGGCAAGACATTAGGTTCACAAAGAAAAAAGTTGGTAAAATAAGGGAAAAGAAGCGCTATTGAAGTATTCCACAGCTAGTTTGAGAAGCATGGGTGTCATCTCTTCATTCCTGATTCATCAGTCACCTTGAAACAAAGAGCTCATGCATTTGACCTGCTATATTTATTTTTAGTTTAACTTTCATGACAAATCCAACCCTGAAGAGAGAGTGGATCAGAAGTCTGAGCAACTGCTACAGTGAGATTCTGCTAAGTATGTTGGGTTAATAGAACACTCATTTAATCTGCCAGGGAATAACAGAATAATGGCAATAAAAACTCAATATGACAAGCTGTTCTCAAGCTCCAGGCATAACAATCTTCTGATGAAATAAACTCTTCCTCTGCCCTACCCAAATTGTATAATGCCATTAAAGATTTATCGTTTGTTGTGACTAGGTATTAAATTATAAAGAGAAAGCTGGAAGACATTATGTAAAGACTGAAGATACTGTTTCAGTGTCTTGTTCAGGCACTGCTTACCAGCTGATTTACTTATGCCCTGTGCCAAATTACGTAAGAATATACTGAAGAGACAAGAGTGGGTTTTTTCCTTAGTGCTTGTAACTGGTTACAAACATACCAGAAAGTTTCCTGAGACCCAGATGTATGTTAGTCTCTCTTAGGCTTTTCTTATTTGCAGTTGACATGAAGAGCTTTTATTTTTAAGGGTGAAATATCAATGGTGAAGTGCTTGAGAGGATGCAGATGCTTTTTTATTTGTTGGAGGCAGAACACAATGTCAAACACTTTTAGCATTTTTCTCCTTGCTTGCTGTGTAGTTAATAGTAGCCCATACCATAATGGGCTTTGTAAAAGCCATCATTTTCACCAGGTGAGGTTTTCTTCACAATTAAAGGAAACGAAAAAAAAATCAGTATGTGTATACATTTCAGATTGAAAACTAGTCCATTACACCACCCACCCCAAATAAAACCCCTCTGAACATCTTTTCCTACTGGCTTGAGAACTCAAGTTCTCCTCTGCTTTCAGTGCTAGACACCGTAACAGTTAAAGCAATATAAAAAAATAAGTTCTTGACTGTTTGTTTTCAGATCCTGATGTTGAGGGAAGACCAAGACCATACAATCACATTTTGCCAGGCACAAGTCAATAGGATCAATACTTGGCAACCTTACAAAACTCACAGTGATTTAGATTCTAGACTAAATTAAACCTGAATTTAAGATCAATTACCTTCACTGAGAGCTGCTGACTTACAAAATCTGATCTGGGGACTGCTTTTCAGAGGTAGTTAATTACAACGAATGTTGTAGGCGGTCAAAACTGGTTCGGTGCAAGCCATGTCTGGCCAATACATAAGAGAAGTGTAAGTAAAGTCTCATGACTGGTTATGAAAAGGACAGAAAAGCAGCATGTTTAGACTTTCTTCTTTCCATCTCTATCCTCTTGGAAGTTCATATGCTGCTTCTGCAGTTCTACTTCAATTGCAGGAAATAAGTAAGATACCCTACACCCAGTTCTACTCTCTTAAAATTGTGAAAGCTTCCATTTCTCTGCCCCTTGTGTTTGGGAAATGCAGTGATTGCCTCCTTCTGTTGTGTGCTAGGGCTGTTCTGCTGGCAAGTGTAAAACAATCCAAAGTCTTACCAGGCAAGAAGAGCAGCCTTTGGGAGTAGAAGGTGTCTTTATCACACAGTCGAGCCAGTAAAACCTGAGGTGATACACAATAGTATCATCTGTATAAAGATGATATACAGGGCCGTTCTTTGCCGTACGGAGAAATTCGTGTTGGGTATGTGACAGATGTTCTGTATCTTATACATCAATGACTAAATAGTTGAACATATTGTGATTTTACTTTATTTTCTTGTTGTTGCTTAACCATTATGTAGTAACCAAATGCAGTGTTGGTCTGAACAACAGAAAGAGCCAAGAATATATGTTGCTTAATCCATTGTATCTTGCCTTTTACTGGTGTTTATTCTGGCCTGCAGTGATTAACCTATTTTTATTGGCTCACTTTCCTCTTCTGGAAAGTTGGCAAAATTCTCAATACCTGTACTGTACCATGAAAATATTCTGAAACTCAGGTAAAGTGTTAACTGAGATGACTTGTAAAGCACATGAAGAGTCACCACTGAGAAGTGCTATAGTCACTCCGGACATCATTAACTTTTTGCAGGCCACCTGTACTTATTAAGATGACAAGCCAATGAGCTGAAGATTACAAAATAGAAACAGAGGTCCCATTGACATGTGTTTGTCTGTAAATTAGTAGGAAGCAATAGAATGACTGAAGAAAGCACTTAAATAAAACCAGATTTCTTATTCCCTAGTGTTTCACTGGGTATCAGCATGTATTTACAGCTTCAGTTAGCCTAACTTTTCTGGAAAACTGTAATGTTTCAGAAGCTTGCAGGAAGAAACAAGTTACTGTAAGATGAGATAGATCTTTGCTTCAGAAACTTTACCTTTTTATGCACGTGAAAATTGGTTCTCGCTGCTTTACCAGGAAATAATTGTTTGCAACTCTGACAGTTTTAAACTGTTTCTGTTTGTGACCCAAGTTTCAATTCAAAACTATCTAAGTGCAATCATTCCAATACACACCTTTTGTTAAATCTTTTTTTTTTCCAGTGCCCTCTACTGTATTGTGCCTTTTTGCTGCTTTTTTCTCACCACTTAAAAGCCATTAGTTTGCTTTAAACAGTCACTCTTCCAGCTGAACAGATGCAAGCGTCACACAAATGCTGTGAGGAATGTTCCATGGCAGCATCTGGTGCTTCGCTTTAAAGTTTATTTTTAACATGAAATAGTTATGAGTGTTCATTTGTAGCTGAAATGCTGTCTTGTCAAAGCAATGCAATTATGTCTGACCCTTCAACAGGAGGGACAAAAAATGCAGTGATATTGTGTTAAGGTAGACCTGTTCAGGGCAAGCCAGTGACTTTGCTTTGTTATTCATCATATTCATGCAGTGGTGCCTATCTGTATCTTCTATGCTAAGCGCATTCTTTGAAGTCAGGTTGTGTCATGACAAGCTGCATCTTCAAATCTTATCAACAATTTTGGCAACCTGTTTTGGTTGTGGGTTTTTTTTTAAAGTGTTTCTTATTCTAGCTTTCTTTTGTTGAAGAAAATTTGGTGCTGTGGTGTAATTATCTCCTTTGTAATTTTATGTGACATCACAGTGTCATTGAAATCATTGCTACTGTTGCTAAGCATAAAACTGTGATGTCACAATGGTAGATATGATGATATAAAATGAGAACTGACCTTGGAGGCAGGGGGAGGCAACAATAATGGCTTTATGGTAGTTTATCACCCCTGGGGAATCAGTGTGAGCCTCAGCATGGCTGGAGCACTGGGGGAATGAACCGCTGGGGCTGCTGGGGTGCTGCAGAGTTGCTCCCTGACATGCTCTTTTCCCTCAGCTGTGCCCTTTCCATCAGGGCTATGAGAGAGAGAGAGAGGGTCCTCTTACTGCCCGGAGCCAAGCGGCAGCTCCCATCATTCAAAAGGGAATCCCACACTATGGCTTACAGCAGTTTTCCAGTCCTCTGGTGCCAGGGCTGGTGGAGTGAGAGAATCTCTAGCCCATTATTTCCAGCCCTGCAAAAGGACTGACAGGAAACATATTTAAGCAGATGTCTTGTGTTTTAACAAAGTCTCAGTGAGTCATCAGCATACCCTTAGGCATTCAACGAACCAGACAGCTTTTTAATGGCTGTGGCATCTTGCTCACAATCTAATATTATGCACGCATTCCATATAGTTAAATAAAGCACACATCTTCTGCTGGGGAAGGTCCATAACACTTTGCTAATGCTGGTAAATTTGCTGTGCAACTGACGACCTGGCACAAGAAGATGATGCCCTGTACAACCTCAATCTAATTTGGTGTTAACAGCCAGAACCTGATTCTGAGCTGCAAGTGGCATTGCTGTAGCAATCTTTTGGGACACCAGCACTTGTCGTCTTCAAACAACCCATGCAGACAAAAGGCTTTTTGTGAGCTGGCTGGCTGCCTGTGAGGTACATATGCAGCTGTGTGCTACATTAATTTTCCCCTTCTTTGTCCCAACATGCCTCTTGGGGACTGACTCAAAGTGAGTTAAAAGAAGAGAAAGATGTTATCCACATTAGTGTTTCAGCTGTTAACAGCCGTAAGCTCTTTTTTGTCTATGGCTGCAAAAATTAATGTCCTAAATTGGGTGAATCGTTGTGTTGCATTTGACAATTCAGTGCAGCAGCTACTGAGGGTGATAGAGAAGTTTATCTTCTTCATCTGGTCTTTTGATACTCACTTGTGCTTTCCTTCTCCTCCTGTGAGCAGAAATACAGCCCCATGTGCTGCACTCCCCAATTAATGACATCTAATTAATCAGTCTGATGCTAAATGGAAGCACCGGAGGGGAGGACATGTACCCAGCCAACGATCTGGCTACTGAAAGGTCAGGTAAAATATTTACCCACGACTGTGGCTTGCACAGCTGATAATGAACAGTCCCTCCTCCTTGGTCCCATATTTCTGGTCTGCCACTAAGCGTGGATGTGAAGCTCTGTTTCTGTATCAGCAAGAGCAAAGCAAAGCCTCATCTTAAATACCTGATTGGATGATTGCAAAACATTTGTTTCTATGTATGTTGTCGGTTTCATACACCTGATAACCTGATGCCATGAACTGACATGAAACCATTGCTAGAAATAAACCCCAGCTAAATCAAAACGTATTACAGAAGCATGAAAACAAAGAATCTAACAGTGCAAACTTGTGTGAGAAATAAACAGAGTAATTTATGGCACTATTATGTCTAAACAGAATCTTATACTGTTGCAGAGCTGACCTTGGATTAGTATATCTGAGGGGATTTATGTAGACGTGCTTTCCCTGGTTTGTGCAAACAACTCAATCACTTCCTTTGAAAAGAGAAATTGTTTTTTCCAGCCACTTTTTCCTACTTAGTCTGTAAAAATAGTTTTCATCAAATGTCATTTTTACTTATGATTATTATACCAGACTGCCTAAAGACATTGGGAAGTACACTGTACTGCTATGTTTATGGAGGAGGATAACTTCGGAGACTGCTTTCCAAGTGCTGTTGTTTGGGTTTGGTGAGGATTTTTTTCTTAGGTGGTCCAAACAATGCACATTGCCTTTTTAACTAAGATACATCCATTTCAGCAGCACAGTCCATGTACTACAAATAGTTGGTCAAGCAGCCTCAAACAGAATCAAGCAGCCGGGGTATTTCTTCTCCAAGGAAACGGGGCCTCTTCATTTCACCCTTTGATTAATTTGAGGCTAATTTTAGTAGACCTTGAGCCTTGACTGGACTTTTCTCTGGACTCTGTGGAAACACTGCACTGCCTCAATGTTGTTGAATTGCTGATGGTTGCTTCCTCAGATTCTCTAGTGTCCTGCAGAGAATTCACCTTGAATCCTAAATTGATGGAGGAGTGATCTTGCTTTCACCTGCAGAGCTATCAGACCTCTTCTCCTTGAAATCTCATACTGCTGCAGCCTGTTCTGAAAGGTTTTGACTTGCAAATACTGTTCCTGTATTGGAAACTGAATTCTTGCCATGTAAGAGGATGGCTTGTCCTGCTATGTATCCTTTAGAGTTTTAGGGAGGAAAGCACAAATCTGTAACGAACAGGGGCTTTATTGCTGTTCTTGTAAAACTGAAGAGAAATCATTTCATACACATCTACTTTTGCAATGTTTGTTCTGACATAATATCTGAGTTTACCTGTACGAATGCCTCATGCCAGTGTGCTTTACTGGCAGTAATGGGGAATCAACTTGCCACGTCAGTGGAAAATTAAAACATCACCTAGACTTCCTTGATGTTGAATTGATTTGCTATGGAAGTGGGAACAATAATTCTTTCCTGCATGTTGCTTTTCAGTTGTTCTCTTGCTGTGAGAAGAGGGATTTTTTCATGCTGTGATTAGTAAACAGGTAGTGTAACTGTCTGTATAGTGTATTTCTTCATTCTTTGGTATGAAACTTGAAGGGGGTACCAAAGCTCCTACAGACTACAGTAAGCAAATGTGTTAGAAACAATGAGGTATGTGGCATTCTAAAAGATGCACCTGAATGCACTGGTGGTGACATCCTTGCATTGTGGCAGATTGACAGATTCAGCATTACATCTTATACCAGAATTTTAAATACCTTAGCTTTAATAGACATATTTGAATCCAAGGTTGGTTTTTCTTTGCACTTGACAGCAATCATTATGGATTTTTTTATTCTGTCTCTGAAGATGGCCAGGAAACCTGGGTTTGCTGGTTTTTGTCTGGGACCTATTTTCTGTTCATATTGATGACAAACAGGGCACAGTGGCTTAAATATTTTCCTGAAGGAAAAAAATAGTCAAGACTTAAATTGTATTTACTCTGAATAGAAACCTACTCAGTGAGGCCCTTGAGGACACTGTGGTTATTCACTGAGTTGGGTGATACTTTGAATGTGTAACCCCATCTTTTTCATATTAAACAAAGGTAAAGAGATACTGGCATCTGGCCCATTAACATCCTTAATCATGAAGATTCTGCTCAATATGATTAAAGCTGATGGAAACAGGGTCTTTGTTTTGAAAACAAAGCAAAATAAAACTACAAAACCCCACAAACAAACACTGGACTAATTCATCAAGCAAAGATATATATGAAGCCTGAAGCATCAACAAAAGGGATATGAATGGGGAGAAGCTTCCTAGGGCATCTATAAACTCCTTGTCACTTGACAGTAATGATATATAAAGGCATCACAAATAATATAGCCTGTAAGTACCTCTAATATTTATGGAAATTCTGCAATGGAAGCTTACATAAGGGAATTGAAAATATTAATAGGAAGAGTTGTGTGCTTTAAGGAAGCAAATGGAAAGATCGTGACATCTCAGGAAAATCTGAAACTTCACAGAGCTATTAGCAAATTCCACCCTGGGTTTGAGTTCAAATGTTTTTGTTCACACAATGTTTAGTGGAAAACAACTTAAGCAAGATGCACCATGCTGGCTTCATCTATTGCAAAAATTACATTAGCTATGGAATCTGTTAGCTGTATTACAGAGAAGAGCAATATTATCCACAACGTTCATCCTTCAGCTGTTTGGAAATCAGCTGCTGCTGGAAAATATTAACTGGGAAAGAAATTTTGTGGCATGGTGCTGGTTTTGATAAACAAAAATGAAGGAGAATGTCAGAAAGAATGTAAAACACCACACAAACCCTCCAGTGATTTGGGAGAGGATAAGTGCACTTGATTCAGTATCAGGGACTTAAAATCAAGGTTTCCTCATCAACACTAGAGTCCTAAGAAAAGGGCAGGTTAATTGTGTTGTGAAATATGTCCCTCTGAGAGGTATTCCCTCCGAAGTTGAAAAGTCTTAAGGGTCTAACTAATGTAGAGCATAAACACCTTTGATATATGAACTTGTGTGAGATAGAAGTATTTAATTTCTAACTCTACACTGAGTACCAAATAATTGTTTGCTATGCTTTTGCTAATATCCAGACAGCCTGCAGTGATGTGTTTGAAATTAATTCTGTTCTGATTGTCAGCAGGACTAGAGTGACAATTCTGTTCACACATGATCAGTTCTTTAATGCCCTTTAGTTTTTGATCAGAAGCATCACAGTATCAGAAAAACATACAGCTGGAAGCATCTAATCTCACATATGCAATAGGTAAACTTTGAACAGCATTAACATGTAGCATTATATGTCCATCATTCCTTAGAACTGAGGGACTCACAGCTGTAGGACAGGTGTTCATCTCCTGTATATTGTGTTCTAACAGCTGGCTGGAAATGAATCAATTTTCAGTGTCTGAGTAACAGTAAGCCTTATGTATGCACTTAATACTTTAACTTTGTAAGGACTGGCTTGAAAGTAGCAGGGTTTTGGATTCATTTCCTGAAATGTGCATCTCGGTGGGATATTGATAGTGAGTATCTTTTGGCTAGAAGCTCTGAGTTAGTTTGCATTAGGAAGCTGTTCTTATTACGTTTAATTTTTCTCCTTTTTTTTTTTTCCCCCATTTGTTTGTTTTCAGTAGTTGCTGTACAGATGTTTCCCTTCCATATTATTTGAATTGGTACCCAATGCTATAGGTCTGATGTTTTGTGGGTCCTAACATCAGCAGTAACCTAACCACTTTGTGGAGAGGTACAAGTCTATGTTGTGGTATTCTTTTCTTTTTTTAATGCCATAACTTCTGACAAACATCCTTGAATTACCGCTTGTTGAATTCATTAGGGAACTGGTGTTTGTTAAACATCAGATTTGGTTAATAAATGTTTTACATTCTTTTCAAGTCTTTTAAACTATGATCTTCATGTTTATGTATGTGACAGATAAGGTGACAAAGACTCTTTTGCCAAGGAAAAGCACAATACAACAATATTTCCTTTACCAAGGAAAAGCAAAGAATGGATTGAGTTGAAAGACAAGAAGCTAAGGTAAAGGACTGTAACATCCACTTTGTAGGCTTGAATGAACTTTCTTCCCTTTCTTATGCCCTAAAAAAATCTTCTGGCCTTCATTTATTTTGCACCTTATTTGGACAATCTTCTTTGCCATTTGATATGACTGAAATTTCAAGGACATTAGAGAAGACTTTAGTTTTTAGGCAAGTGACTTGCCAAAAACTGTTCTCTGCCATTCTCACTCCACTTCAGTATTATCTGGACTAAATTTTATTTATCAACTACAAAGTGGTTCTGACGCATGTTTTCATCCTGTCTAATAAATACTTTCTCAGCTATGAGTGTGATATCTCCCTTATGCTTAATGGTGAAATAAAGAGTGATTCATCTTTCTCTGCAAACCAAGAAACTGGTGTGCTCAGAACTCAATTCCATCTCCTGGAGGCAACATCTAAAGTAAGAGAGGATGAACTTAGTTACCTAAGTTAAAAGCCTGAAGGTAACAATCCCATAATAACCACTCACTTCACTAAGAGTTGAGAGTATTAATTAGCACCTAACAATTATTTGAGTCTTTGAGAGCTCTGTCTGCTATTGAATAACTCAGATAACCAGCAACTACCCTACAGCAAGCAAGGCTTACTCTCAGAGCACTTGTACTTTACGCATATTTTCTTTTTCCTGTGGGAAGTCCAACTTATTTCAGAAGAAAAACCTGGACTACATTTATTGCAAAGACCAGTGCAACCAAGTATCAGCTCTGCAGTCACTGTCAAGCCACACACGCTGTTGTAAGATAAGGTCAATGAGGGCATTGCGTTTCTCTGCTTCTCCCTTCTCTCTCTGATGCAGTAACTTCAGGAATAAAGACTTTTTGCAAGGATCGTACACAGTCTCTTGAATTTTAAATGAGCTACAGATTACTGTATTTAAAACTGTTCTGAATGCCCACCATAAATTTCATTCACTTTACACATAAGAGCTAAAGGATATTTTTTCCTTGTAGATTTAGTTGTGTGTAGGAAGAACAGGGTTATATGAGGCTATATTCAATGCTGTTGCTGCTATAAAGCTGAGCCTTGCAGGCTACCTGAAACAGTAAGGTTAGCATAGGAAAACTAAAGCAGTATTTTATAGCTGTAGTGAACCTTAAATTAGAATTATTCCTGTGAGCAAAGCATTTTCTTTAAGGAATACCACTTGTCTAAAGGTGATACACTGGGCTTCATTCTGCCATTGGATGCTTATCACAAATCCTTTTCGGCTATTCTCTTTTGGGTAACAGGGGCTGTGGTCTTCTACTGCAGGCAGGGATGTTCATTCCTGATAATACTGACTGGGCAATCCAGAGAGTCTCTTTGGTATTTATGCACCTGGGCTTTTGTGCACATCTGCTCCCACTTTTCAGCACCTATGCATGCTGGAATGACTGCAAGAAGAAAGACGGAATTATGTTTGGGATGTTGCTGATTTTCTTATTATGCACTGAAGAAAGCTGAGTACCCATATTACCATACTATGAGTGTGCATATTACCAACAAGGCATATGGATTAATTACTGATCAAGAGATTAAAGGTGATAATGCACATGATCCCATCTAAGATATTGCTGTCTGAGGGTTGACCAACAGTTTACGTGTTCATTTGGCTTCATGTTCAGGAACTGATTGTATGCTTGGATGCATACAGGTGTTCACTGTTGCTGTGCACATGTTACAGAGAGCCTACAGGATTTATTTTTTATGTTGTTTGACTGTTTTCTCCAGTATGTGTTGCCTTACTGCCCTGCAAAGGTGTTTTCAGATATATCTGAATGGGGCTACCCTCCATCAGCTCTGAAACATGAGCTAGTGAAATAAAGAAGATAGCTGTCTTCCTCTCTACAAACACACGGAGCTGTGTCTCCCTGACAGACTGCAGCTGCCTGCCTGGGGATGATAGTGCTGGGTTTGCTCTGTAGGGTTTGAAGTGATTTTGTCCAGGCAGTACAGGCTTCCTCCTTACTTTCTAGTGAGGTGCCCTACTGATGTTCTTGGGATTAGTCATGGTACCTTAAGTGCTTGCTTCTGTAGAGAAAAATTGAGGGAGAAATGGCAGCTGCCAAAAGAGTGTGACTCTCGTCTAATATTCCTGACAGCCCAAAGATTAATAATTTCAGAAGTGACATGAGCACTAAACACACATATGTGAGCTGAGTGTGATGTGATGTCTGCACGTGATCTTATCTCACTGCTTTCGGAGAAAAAGGTTTTTTTTTTAGTTGATGGGAATTTGATACTTAGGTCTCCTGAGTACTTGTTGGAAACCTGACTGCGAGGCTTATCTGAGTAGGCACAAATTCAGCAGAAATTAGTTTTGTTTGTAGGGTTTTATAGCAGGGGGATTTTATCTGACTAAGGACGGGAGAGGGGTGGGCTCCAAATTTCAAAATTATGGGCAACAGATTCACTCACTATAAAATATAAAGAAATGCAGCTCACAAAATGTACTTTAAATCAACAGCTGCCCCTCGGGAAATCTGACAGCAGTTAGAAAACATTGCTGCTTATCTTATGGACACCTAAGATGTGGGGAAATTGTGTAGTGTGACTACAGCACCTTTTCTTATGATGGACAGTATTTTATTTTGGCTGTGCACAAAACATGTAACCTGTTTGCATAAGCCAAACAATGGAAATGGAAATATATTCCCTGGAGATAGAGAGTAACTTTTATCTACTCTGGTCAAATATGCAGTCAGTATTCAAGTAACAAAATAATGTGTACTAATAGCATCTCTTTTGTATTAGTCTCTCTTTCTTGTTAAAACCATAGTAACTCAAGAGTCTGTACGTGTTTTTCTACTGTGTAGAGAATGGATAGGGACCCTTTAGCCCCACCCAGTGAACTGCTTTTAGATCCTGAAACTGAAGTTAGGGTTTTGTTCAGACCACTTCTGCCACTTCTGAATGAGTCAAAAAGTCTGAAAAGGGCATGGTAAAAAGCAGGTGGGACAAGAGATATGCATGAAATGCCATAAAATATTACCCCTCCTTTCTGTTGGGAATAGAAGTATCTCATTTGTTCAGTCACATTGGTTGCTCAGACATCAGACAAGGCTGGTGTATGCAGACTGTTATGCATATGAGAAGGCTCCAGTTTAAATTTGGTATGCTTTTCCCAGTGTATTCTTGATGACAGACGGGACTTTTTTCCTCGAGATTTCAATGTACTGGCTAGATGGGTTCCATTTGTCTTTAAATGCCACAGAACATATGCTGAGAGTGTCATCAGTCATAGGAGATTATATTTTTAATTGAACTTCATATTTCCAGAATGCTTGAGTACTCTGTGGTGCTCTCAAGTGCTAATGTTTGTGTTAAGACACCATATTAGCACATATGCAACGTGCTCCATTCCATCCATCATACCATCAGGGCATCCATCTGCCTACTAACCCTTCTCAAATGGGGTAGCAGAGCAGCATTTATAGTCAGATCTCATTTCTGCCTGAAAACAGATGAATACAAGATGTTCATGTGCAGGGGTTTTAGAAATAAAAATCCCTCTGGATCAGACCTGCCACCTTTGCAGAGATTTACCTCCTTGCAGAAAATAGGAGCCACCAGCACGAACTCTTGTCTGCACAATGGAAATATCAAGCTGATCAACATTTCCGCATTGCTAGCAAGATAATCCTCTGTTTGAGCTGCTTATCTGAAATCTGTTCCATGAATCTGATGGGAGGATTTACCTTAAGTAGCTGATTATGCTTATGCTGTTGCTGAACTTCCTTCTCTCTCCTTATTCCTTCACTTTAAGAAAAATCATGCAACTCTAGAGACTGTAGACCTCAATTAAAAACAAATGCAACATTATCTAGATGAACACTCATTAGAGCACCTGAAATTATTGTTTTACTTTTGTCCTGATCTACACTTTTCCCCAGATGCTCACTGCTGGTGGCCTCTTTAAGAGAGAGGACAGGGGGCTAGGTGGATTTTTAGCATGAGCTTATCTGGGTGCTCTTACAAAGTAGTAGGGTTTGGATTGGTTGGGTTTTTACCTTCTTTTTTAAGTATATTTGGGGGGTTTTGTTTGCTTGGATCTTTGGGTTGTTAGGCTTGGTTTGGTTTTTGTTTTGTTTTGTGGTTTTGATTTGGTTTGGCTTTTTTGGTTCAGATTGACTGAAGGCACTTAGCTGGAGAATTCCTTTGCATCAGGCTAAGCCCTGTCTGTTGTCCTGGCCTGAACCTGGCTGCGAGGGAAGTGCAAAGACAGAATAAAGAGGTTGCCAGATTAATTATTTCTAGGGCATGTGAGAGTCTTACACTCTTCTGCTCTAACTTAAACTGCGGAGAGGAATCATGGTTAAGGAATTTGTTTTTTAAGGTATTTTGTACCTGATTGAGACTTATGAGGAAGCTTTAGCAATTAAGTGCCACATTTGGCCCTTAATGTGATGGTGATAAAGAATTGCAAAGATGTATGCAACATGTAGTCATACATGAAGGAAAAGTACCATAATATGGGACATAGTTTGGGGTTCATTTCTCAGGCATATAATAAGTTCTGTCCATGAAGAAATGTTTCAATGGTTATTCAGATTTCCCATCCAGTCTCTTTAGGAAGATTCTCTATAGGAAGATCCTCTTTAAGTTCTGTTTGCACACAAACTTTCTTTTCCCTCAGGATGTGCAGTGAGAACAATATAGTTCTCTTGGTGCAGCTACTGAATGAACATCCAGTTCCACCATGCAAGCAGGTCTGGCTTAGGGTGAAGCTTCTTACATAGCCTAGCAAGGTGTCCATCTCATGAGTGTGAGAAAAAGACTTGAATTCAAGTAATAAAAGGCATTTTCATACCCGAGAAGAGGTACTCGTAAGGTCTAAGTTTTACTCATATAGTTATAAAAGCTTTCATTCTCCTTTCACTGAGTTGCTAAACAGAATCACCCTGGATTTCATGCAGCACTGCTGTGGCTTCTTGGGAAGCTGTTGGACATGGCCTTCCTTGAAAGCTCTCCTGCCCACAGCTGGGTATACTGCTCTGTGCAACACGGCCCCTAGGGAAGGAGGAGCAAAACATGCCTGATAGTTCTGGGCATGAAAAATGACAATCTCTGAGGAAGAAATGGCTCCTGTCCAACCTGTCCTCCTACTAATTCCTTAAAGAGGCTAAAGTTTCTCCTCAGAAGGTTTCAGACTTTGGGAATGTTCTGAAATCGCCTTTCATTATCTTTGCAACTATATCTTAATTCTGGATGAATCACAGAAGTTCCCACTAAATCCTCAGGAAGTTTTGGACTCTGGTATTTCAAAAGCAAAGGCGTAAGTAAGTGTTTTATGAAGGCATCTGCTTAGGTATTTTTGTCGTATTTCTTTTATATTGTTTTTCCTTTGCCACATTTATCATGACAGGTTTTACACAGTTACCTCTTTCTCATGATCCTGGCTCCAGTAAAATTTTTAGAAGCCTTTTCATATGTAGTCTATAGGATTTTCCTAAGTGTGAACCCATTTGAACAAATCAGTGCTTCTGGCTAATTCCCTCAAACCAGCACTTCCCAGGACATGCTGAAGTGTTGCAAAAGCTGTGCTTAAACCATGACCATAACCTGTTTTATTCTCCCTCTGGATTTTGACAGTATTTTTGTGCACAGCCATTTACATCACCATGTGCATAAGGCCAAGTACTGAATTATGACAGATTTAGCATGAAACACAGCTTTCAAATTGTTTTGCATTTAGTTTCTACTGACACCTGTGCTAAGCGGCTTTACTAGCCCTGAGGCAGTAGGATCCTACATGTGTCACCAGTGGTTTGATGCCCACAGAACTCTTCAGTTCATGGAAACCTATGTGGGACTTTGCTTGAGACCCAATTATGGTTTGGCAGTTTTTTAACTTCTGTTGCTCCTTGCTACACAGGGTTGTCTTTTGTTATTACATTTCACACCAGTTTTGTAATTTGAGCAACAGATCCTGCAAAAAGAATGTGAGGAAAGAAAATTATTTTTCTCCAGCTTTCTTGTACTAAGAAGTTATTTCCTAAGGCTATCTGCTTAACTGCAGCTTCTGTTTGTGCATGGAGATACTAGAAGAATGGACATTATGGTTCAGCACAGCAGTTTAATCTCTGGTTTTGATTTCTTCTCTATTTATCACCAGGTCCTTTGGGGTGAGATTGAGTAGAGTGTTAAAAGCCCATGCAGTGGCTCCTTTTTTCCCCTTAACTGTTTTCCATGGTTGGTGGCAGGAAAGTTTCTTGCCACTCCCTTGTCTGAGGTTTATGTAATGAATTGATCATAGTCAGTGCTCCCTCTGAACTTGTTCCAGTTTGGCAGAGCTCTGCTGTTCCTGAGTCACCGTGACTCCCAGAGGAATATTTCCTGACTTCAGACCTAGGTAGGCAATTTCTCCCTAATGTGGGCATTTTGAAAACAGTCCCCAACAAGAATCAGGCTCTCAAAAAGATACTGAAACAGTGCCATTGTTCAGGCACATTCTGAGGCTGTAGAAGCTAAAAATACGGACCAGCTCTGACTCTGAGACACCATGCTGAACTTGCTGCTCTGTGTGTTGTGCTTCACTGAATGAGATACTTGCTCTAAGTGCATATTCTAGATGCCTCTGACTGAGAGGGTCAGTCTGAATCTCCTTACGTAAGTGTTTCAACACATGTCATTTATGCACTCTGTATTGTGTGTTTTTTTCTCATGGTCACTGATTTGCTTTCCCACAGACAAGTTCTAAGTGTATCACCATTATCCCAGCAAATCATCAAACTAAACCTTTCACCAAGAACCAATGATACCAGATGTAATACTTCTTGACAGGTAGTTCTACCAGCTTCTTTTCCTGGAAGCCTGGAATAACACTGAAAAGCAGCCAAAGACTCTGCAAATTAGAAGTCTTTTTCTTAGTGATTACCAACATGGAGTAAGCAAAAAGCCAAACATATTGTAACAAAGCAAGCAGTTAAGACCTCGCAGTTGCTAGAGGATGTGATACTCTGCTGACAGTCTGGTGGGTTTGTTTCACAGCCAGTGGTTTTTACAATGAGGGTGCTGAGGCACTGGCACAGGCTGCCCAGAGAAGTTGTGGCTGCCCCATCCCTGGCAGTGTTCAAGGATGGGACTTTGAGCAACCTGGTCTAGTGAAGGTGTCCCTGCCTGTGGCAAGGGAGTTGGAACTGGATGAGCTTTAAAGTTCCCTTCCAACCCAAACCATTCTGTGATTCTATGAAAGCACTCTAAAGTAACAGACCTTGACTAAACCATAAAATCATCCCCATCCCAAAAAACACCACCCAAGTCTGTGTGTGGTTTGGACAGTGAAGTGCATTTGTCCAAGCATCCCCCTTGAGCTGTAACTGTAGGCCAGGCGGGGTTGCTTGCTGGCAAAAAGGTAACTCCTTTTTTTTTTCCTTCTTGAGTCTCTTTGGGAGTTTCTGATTCACTTCCTCAACTTCTGAAACAGAAAACTCAGCATACATATAACTACTTCTGCACTCTCTCCCCAAGACACCAGCAAACATGGGTATTCACCCTCTAGCTCCCTGCGGAGAATTATTCCTTTTTCCTTTCCACCAACAGGTGGAGCAGAGACCTCTCGCCTGTGCTGCTCTCGACAGGAACCTTGCATTAAAAACAGTACACTTGCTTGTTTATGTCCCCAGAAATGATCCCAATCTTTAGGTTATTTCCCTCGCCTTTCCTGCCAACTTGCTTTTACCACTGTGGTCTGTTCTCCACTGGCAGAATGCAAGCATACTGGATGGGACCAATCATCAAGGTCTTTTTTGCTCTCCTTCTAATAATTCTAAAAATTTGTAACACAAAATTCAAGGTACCTTTACTAAAATAAAATTAAAAAAAAAATTAAAAAATGAAAAATTATTCACTCATTAATGTGTGCATTTCTATATTTTGTGTAGGAAACTTCCTGCCAGACCTATGATTTGATCCTAAACTACCAAAAGTGTCCTTACAAATTGCTAACAGACCCAAACAGTGCATAAACAGGTTGCACAACATACACATTCCTATAAGTTAATGTTTAACAGTAGAGTGCCACTACTGAGATCTCTTAAACAGTGCTTGTTTATATGAGAACCCTTTGCATATCTCTGGCAGTGAAGAGTGGATCTCAGTAAAATTTGCACCCAAGTTACACTTAGAGTTGTTCAACTCTTCTAGAGCAGGAGAAAGCCTCCTGCAAAATGAGCATGTGACCTCAGAAATAATTCTAGGGGACTTTTTGTTCACCACTCCTTTATTTGTAATTTGGTTTAAACTATCCTAAATAAGACTGCTGGATTTCAGATGTATTTTGTGCAATTACCTTAAAGCAAGCATAGAGTTCAGCTGTGAGATTGAGGTTGCACTCACGAAAATGCATATAAACTTAATGAAAAGTAGAATTAGGTGTACAGACATGGGCACATACTTTGTCTCTGTTTGCCAAGTTCAGCTTGGGCTCCCTGATGAGGATCAACAACATCAAACCATTAACTGAGGCCAATGTCCCATTACAGTACCCAAAGATAAACACAGGAATGGAGGGGTGTTGATATCTTAATGGCCCAAACAACATTATAATATCTATATAAAAAAAGCACCTTTTTCTCCATTGCTACAGTAGATAGCATTTTGCTTGCCTGAATTTGGACAAGTCACCAGTGGATCAGGGCTGATGGGCTGTGACCTCTAGAAGTTAATATGTTACACAGCAATAGCATAAGACAGTGTTAAGGTAGCAAATGCTGGAATGAGTGCTGACTCCAGGGGGGTTCAAGTCCAAGTGTCTCAATAAGCTCTCCTGTTTGACAGTACTTGGGGTATATTGCTGTACTGTCATCGCTCCTTGAAGATGTCACTTTCACCACCCTCTATCCCCACCCCAAACCAGGAAGCCTATTTGGGCTTCAAACAGCAAAACCCTACTTGTCTGTTTATAGGGTATTTCCCCTGTTGTTATTAGGATGGCTGTAACCTGAAAGGTGGCATGAGGAGGCTGTAAGCATGCTTGGGAGCTGTAAATGTACTTGGGAGCAGCAGGGTTGGTCCTCTAGGTGAACCACCTGCCCCACTGCATGCTACACAGAGACAAAGCTGCTCTGCATGTGAAGGGGGAGGAAAAAGAGGGAACAGCTTTGCTGGGGCCAGACAGGCAGGCTAGACCGCTTCTTTCATGAACTGTGCCAGCTTAGATTAGCTTGAAGTGACTATGAAACTGCAGTCTAAATTAAGCTTCATCGCATGTACCCAGCATTATTCATAATTCCTAAGAGGCAAGAAGTTGGTTGGAGTCTGGGATGGTGTTTAGTTATTTCAATACATTGCCCTTTTTTCTTCCTAGATCTCGTTTGCCTCTTTTTCTAACTAATAAGATAGACTATGACGCCTTAGTATATCCTCAGACTACATATCCTTCATCCTACATATCAGTGGTAGCAGGGATCCTCTGGAAGAGTGCAGTCATTCCATTGGAACACTGCTCCTGTTCAGAAGAAACCTTCCTGCCAGGATGTGACTGGCAGCAACAAGGTCTGGGTTCAAACTGAAGGGAGTTGCTCACAAAGTGGTGACTTGAGGCCTCACCTGGACAAGTGGGAAAATTATACTGAACCAGCTAATTTCTCTGGTTGGCAAATATGAATCAGCTAACAAAGTTCTGTGTTTGGTTTGTTGTTTTTTTTTCTAAGAGAGAACAAATGTATGACCAGGTAGATAACAGAGTGATAGTAACTGACTGTTATAGTTGTTCTTTGACTATAACAGTTCATAGTCTTTTCCTCTGAGGTTGTAATTTCTAGGCTAGATCTTTTCCCATAATCTGCTGTAAGTGAAAGCTAAGATTTGCTGGGCAATACACTGCTGTGTAAAGTGATGCTCTGATTGCTGCTCAGCTCTCTGCCTGCCGTGCCTCTTGCTGCTTCATCTCCATGGGCCCTGCCAGCTCTGCTGAGAGCCCCTATGCTCTCAGCTGGCTGCTCCCCAGCCGGCACAGCCATCCAAGGGACTCTGCAACTGCAGAACTTCTGCAGTGCTTTAAAGCTGAGAACTATGCTTTAAAGCTGAGAACTACCCGCAGCCATCAGCTGAACTGAACTGAACTGAATGGGGAGCTGGACATGGATCTTCAAGGAGTCAGGGAAATTGTTGTTTTTCTGCCTCCGATGCTGATACAGTCTTCAGGACAAACTACCATCCCCTCCCAAGCTAGCTAAGCATAACCACTAGCCTTGCACTCATAGCTTCACATTAGCTATTGCCTTAGGTTGCGACAGCCACTTACCCAGATAAATTTCACAAAGCTGCAAATAAGTTACAAAACTATAAATATCATCACTACAGCTACAAACTTTTCCCTAGTTTGTAAACTCTGTTTCTCAGCAATGTCTCTAAAGTGTAGGAACACAATGTACAAAAAACATATTTAGGGTACAAAAAACATATTTAGGGCATGTCTATTTGGGCTTTCTGTTTGCCTCCCCCTCGACCCACTGGATGGCAAAAGAGCCCTTTTCTGCTGGGGCTTCCCTCCCTGCTGTGGTTCAGAGGTGTCTGAGCAAGAGGTTATTGATTTTGGGGCCCAGCCATCACGTTCAGGACTGAACTAAGGATCGTTCTGCTGCCCAGGTGTTTTCTCTTTATGTTTCTTTAACATAGAGTGCCTGGTCATACAAGAGACAAAAACACAACTCCTTCACAAGCAACTGAAATCCTTACCCCACTGATGTCACAGCTGACACCTCTGGCTGTGGGTGGGTTCAACCTGGCCACTCCAGCTCATCAAAGCAGCCACGAGCTCAGGAATTCTAAACCCTTTTGCTTGTTTTTGCACCTCTTCTCTCACCAAAACTGGAAGCTTTGAGAATAAAACTATACAGGGCGTCCTTTCAGCTCCCTGCTGCAGCTTCGCTTTTATGATGGTGTTAGCAGGATCTTTCATCGTCCGCCTCCCCAGAGCACCCTCTTCATGCCCACACAGCTCATTCCCATTTGAAGTAAAAAGTAAAAAGCTCTTTGGCTTTGCTTAGAGCATAGCTGGGGATTACAAACTCAGATAGCATGATGAAAATAAAGCCAGCCTGTTCTCTTTTCCAGGAAGTAGTGACACCCTGCTTACTTCACCACCTTGGGAAAGGAGTTTACCCCTCCACCCAGAGCTGCATTGGAGAACTATTAGCCCCATGTCCCCAGGGAGCTTTGCCAGAGGCCTCCCAGTGGAGAGCTGCTGGATAAAAATGTTCTAAAGCCTAATTTTGCAGTGAGACCTTGGGGAATTTTTGTTGTTTTGGTTTGGGTTTGTTTTCCTGCCTATTTCTCTCTTCCCTTTCTCAATCATTAGTCTTTTCCAAGCCTTAATCCAATAACTGAAATGTTATTAAGACCTTCATTGGCTGTTTTCTTGTTACAGGTTGTCACAAGACTGTTAAACAAACCACGCTCATCAAAATTTCCTCCCCTGACTTTTCCACAGTCTGTTTTCTGATCATACTCTTGCTTACCAGATCCCTGCAGAACCACGGATTTAACTTTGAACTTCTGTTGATACAATTTAAAAAAGGGACAAATTCCTATTCTATTTTGTTGGCTCAGCTGCTGTACTCTATTTTGATTCCCTTAGGAATAAGTGTTCTGAATCCTGGTGTTCAGTTATGAGTTGACCTCAAACATCCTGTTATGTCAGTGATGAAACAGATACTCTAACTTGAGTGCACAAACACAGATCCAAATCCTTACTTGGGCACTCGAGAATTACAGAGTGGTTTAGGTTGGAAAGGGCCTTTAACAATCATCTAGTTTCAACCCCCTGCCATGGGCAGGGACACCTTCCACTAGACCAGGTTGCTCAAAGCCCCATCCAACCAGGCCTTGAACACTGCCAGGGATGGGGCAGCCACAGCTTCTCTGGGAAACCTGTGCCAGTATCTCAGCACCCTCATAGTGAAGAATTTCTTCCTTATGTTCAATCTAAATGTACCCCCTTGTAGTTTAAAACTGTTACCCCTTGTGTTATCACTAGAGACACTGGTAAAAAATTTGTCCACATCTTTCTTATAAGCTCCCTTAAGTTTTGAAAGGCTGCAATAACGTCTCTCCAGAACCTTTTCTAGGCTCAACAATTCCAGTTCTCCCAGCCTGTCTTCACAGGAGAGGTGCTTCCTCTGATCATCTTTGTGGCCTTCCTCTGGACCCACTACAACAGGTCCATAGCTGTCTTGTGCTGAGGGCCCCAGAGCTGAATGAGGAACATCTGGTCAGGTCTCAGGAGAAGCCCCAGGCATCTGGAGCTTCCAAGTAAGTCAGTATGCAAAAAAAAAAAAAACCAACCCACCCCAAAGAAAACAAAACTCTAGAATTGTGAAATTATGTATGTATGGATAAATGCATGTATTTTGGAGTCTATGTTACATCCATCGAAAATTCTAGGTTTAGCCATGCTTGATCTTCATTCATCAGGAAGGAATGAGGTGTTCATAAAGCAGTAGGGTAACAAATGTAATTGTCAAGATCTGTATTAGACAGCAGTTTGGAAATGCAATTGTAATGTATAAATGAACAGTATTTTATAATTTTGTAAGGAGCCACGTTAAAACTGAAAACATGGTGGCAAGGTATTTGAATTTGCAGTGACACTTGCAAATACCATTCTTTCCTGAAAGGTTAAAAATGCCACGCCTCCAGTTGCACACATACTCCCCTATGACATTAAGATCTCACAGAAGGGGAAGGTTATACCTGTGATGGGGTGACCGTGCTCTGGAGGCCTACCTGTTGTTTAAGGTATGCTGTGAGCTTGGCCACGGTTCAGCTAGGATTGGGCAACCCGACAGAGAAAGGTTTCGGTAGCAGTGAGCCAAGGCTGTGGTGGGGAAGGGCATGGACACCTTCTTTTTTTCACACATAAACATTTGCAGGCAGGAGCTGACCATGCTCCCTCAGCAGGGCAGGACCTAAGGATATCTTCTGCATATGCAAGAAGGAGGACCAGCACTGAGCACCCTGAGAAACCTCTACAGAAGCAATGACTCAGGCCACAGTGGTTGCTGCAAGATCCACAGCTGGTCATTCTTGTGCACACCTACAGTGTCTGACTCAAGCTAGCCTTTGCTTCGTAACCACTGGGGTGTTATGGTGTGTCAAATGCAAAGTATACATGAACAAGTGAAATGTCACTCTGTGATCTTTCGTTTTCTCTTGGAAGCTGTAGACAGGTAGACAGGTTTCAAAATACATCTTGAGTGAAAATTTGCAAAGGCTTCCATGTGCGTTTTGGTCCATTAATGGTCATTAATGTGGGCTTTTGTGACACTTGGATTTAAAACACCAGCCAATGCTGTGAAAGCACATCCATAGTTATCACAGGCATTGATCTAATGCATTTTAGAATTATTTACACCTGAATTTGTTATATTCCAGTAAAAGAAAAAACTGTATGTACAGCTGTGGATTATTTTAATATTTCATCATATTATGAATAAGTATAAAAATTAACCAAACTGATGTATTCCTTTAAATCTCTACGGACACGTGCCTAGTTCCTAAAGAGATAGTTGTCTATATGCTAGACCCTTTGTGACTATTAAGGCCTTTCTGTGATAGACAACTTGTATTAGGAGAAAAGATGGGTCTCTGCAGAACTATTGTTCTCCCTTGTCATGCATCTGTGTTGAGAGAGGGGAAGGTGGAGAAAAGGTGGGGCTCTGGCAGCCTGCTCTGCTGGAAATAAAGAGTTGTGCCAGACACCAGCTGCTGCAAGGACAGCTCCTGCCACGGGGTCAGAGAAGGAGCCAAGCATCAGTTTGCTTTCTGGGCTGTCCTTGAAGAAACGTGGCAGCACACCACTGTGTGTAGCAAACCCACGGGAAGCTTTGAAATCTCATTATTCTAGTCTGCGACTGTGAAGAGTAGGAAATGAGTTGTCTTTGTAAATTAGAGGCGCTCCATATTTATTTTTCCAAAGGCACTCTAAGGACCTACTTTGTATTCCTAATGCCCTGATAATTTTCACGCTGTACATTTTCTGGATACCTGCAGATGACTCACCTGAATAAAAGGGAGTGTTTCATTTTAACTATGTCATAATTTATACCCCTCCCCTAGACTAAGATTGCAGGGTGAGGAGAGCAGGCAAACCAAGAGAAGACAGAGAAATAAAAAGGTTCCAAAGGTTCATCAACCACCGCATGTCAGGTACAGCATGTTTAAAGCACGTGTCAGACTTTTTACCTTCATGTTGTCCTTTAGGGGCCAGCAAACAGCAGGTTCCTGTGAAGATTCATGTAGTGCCAGTACAGGTGGCTAGAGGTAGGATTAAGATGTAATTAACCTCACGCTGGAGAGGAAGAGGGGAAGAAATGAGAGAAGAAAGGTTTCATAAAACACCTTGTCATTACTGCCCATGTTTGCAAGTGATGTGAAAGATTTGGAAAAACCAGTCGGAGCCAGTAGAAAACCTTTCATTAATATTCAGTAGGCTGTTGATCAGGCTGGTGATGTTCTTCAAATAATCCATATTTCCTCCACCCCTCTTCACTGACCAGTTTATCTAATCCCTTCCAATGAGAGTTTTTCTTTATTCTATTTATGTTCTGCTTACAGGAGCAGGGTGAGGAAGGTGACTGCAACCATTTCTAAAGACGGAAGCATTACCCTGTCTTGTCTACGTGACTGCACCTGTCCAATGACACTGTGGTGAACCAACTGTGTACTTCATCTCAGCCCAAGTTCTCCTGGATTAGTACCACTGGACATCTCTGGAAGATCTCCCTTCCTCTTCCTTTGACATACACAGCTAACCCGTATCTTCTGGAAAAGAGCAGCAGGATTGATCTCAAGGTATGCTAGCAGAAAGAAAAGTATTACTGTCTTGTCACTTGTTGATATCAGGGTGTAAAGCTTCTTAATATATGAAGGGAGAGTTAAGAAGCCTTTGCTGGCCCCAGGGGGATGTGTGCTGGGGAAGCCACCTTTGAGCCAGTGATGGTGTCATGACATGACGGTGGCTAGAAAAAGTTTACTGTGCATGATGTCAATTCAAATATGCCCAGGAAGAATTCCTTAAGATAAATGATATCATTATTTACCTCCTCACACTTGTAACCTAGGTCTGAATTATACATAAGGCTTTATGGATGTCAGTCTTCAGACTTCATCTGCCTTCTTCATATGCTCTCCTCACAATAGCATCCATTAAAGTTCTATCCTTCTGGGGTATAAGTCTCAAATTAAGGTAGCGCAGGGATTTCAGGTTCACGAGGTCTACATTTGGGGTGGGAATGAATAAAAGGAAGGCCTTTGGGGACGCATGTGGTAGTTTAACAGTATGCAGGTATCCAGGTCCCTGTTCAGTTTACAGAGAATTCTAGAGATGATATAGTATTTCAAAGTGTCTTATTTTTTCTAGAGAATTAACAAATATAAGTGTAATATTGATGAGCTTTCATATGCATGTGAATCTTTTTGTGCTTTGAGGTGGTGTTCAGCTAAGGTCATCACAAATAATGCAACTCAATGGAAATAGCAGCAGCACCACCAAGCCTGCTACTTTTCTTTTTTTGCCTAAGTACATAGTATTTGTCTTTATCTGCAGTGTATTAATTTTAATTTAAATACAGAACCAAACCCTGTTTTCATTTATGTTGCTATCAATCAGGATTAACCTGAAAGGTGCATCAGATGATGCAACTGTGAAGTGAGAATTACGTAACTATAAAATTCTACAAAATCTATGCTGTTACTTACCTATGCTGAAACTTGAAAATGAAACCTTGAGATACCACTACCTCCTGACCACGGAAACTTTCTAAATTTCACTGAAAGACTGTACTGAAAAAAATCTATTTAGAAGTGGCAGAAGTTTAACACAGTCTGTGAACTAAAAGATAGTTGTGGACATTGTTAATAAAGCCTATCTTATACGTGTTAAATATTTATAGAGAGCACTGTAAGTAGATATAATTCTTCTGATTAGAGCCTCGCCGTATTATATACATGAAAATAGAAATAGCCTTCTAGAAATAGAAACCCTGGTATTCAGTATTAAGTACAGACATGGCTCACTTGCAAATTGTTTTCTAAAGGCATATGGTTACTGCAGGGACTAACTTCAAGAGCAACTTCAGCAGTTAGTAGCTGAAGCCCCACATGACAGCCAGTGTTTCAAAGGCAGCAGGCACTCCTTGCTTCCATTGCTTGCATAACTACCCATGCATCCTGGGAGAAGAGCTGGGTACGATGCAGTATCCAGAGAGCTGGGAGGAGCAGGCTGTTTGCAACAGTGGAGCCACATGGTGTTGTGTGTGGCGTAAACAAAATTGGGAACACGCCATGTCCATACCTTACAGAGAGGGAGCTTTCTGTTTTCTGAATTGCTGCATCACCTCTGCGATGTCAGTCCTGCCTGGCTTTATGAAAACTTGCCCTGTCTGTACCCCATTGACTGGAAAAGTGTCATGCCAAAGTCAAGTGCTCTTCTATGGCTTCATTCCATTTCTAAATGAATTGTTTTCAGTTCTGTGAAAGTTATTTATGCAGAAGGCTCATTAATGTTCTCTTTCTGCTAGTTCTGCTGGGCTGAGCTGCCCAAGAGCTCTACTTCTCTTTCATGAAAATGCTGAAAGAGTGGGTAATTCTAAGCATAGTACAACTTATTTTCATTTAAGACAGAGGCAAAAGGGGTTTTAGTGGTACCAGCATCTGGAAGGCAATGAGTCTCTTTTCTAAAATGCTGCTTTGGCAACCTCAGGCTCTCCTTGGCATGGCAAACAAAGAGCAAAAACCTCAGTGAGGAATAGCTGTAGCTGGGTTTACCCAGCTCAGTACAGTGAAGATACATTTACATAAATTAGCTAATGTTTTAATTTGAATTTTGTTTGCAAGCTGGTCAAGACTGCCCAAATGCTCTTTTCTGTCATATAAAGTGACATGGGCTTCAAGGCTAATTTTATATTTTCCCTGGATAATGGTGTTATCTTCTCTAACACTGTTCTCGGATGAGTATGACCCATGCAACTCTTTTGATTTTGGATATTACCATCTTGCCTAGGAAGTTTCTCACCACAGCTGAGCCCAAGAACACAAGTGCCAGCCCACTGGGTCTGTCCAGGTAAATATTCTTTCGTTAATGTCAGTTTAACTGCAGACTAGGACTGGGGTTTCAAATCCTGAAAAAAAAAGTGCATATAAGAGGATTAGTAGAAAAGAGAGGAAACAGAAGTCTACTTGTCAAAAATATATAGAAAAAAAATGGTAGGGAAAAGCAACAGACCTTCCCCCAAAAGCAAACTGTTGGGGGAAAAAAAGAGGAAGAATAGCATGTAATCAATACTTAACCTTTAAAAAAAAAAAAAAAATCCCCAAAGTTCTGTGGTGCTTACATTCAAGACTGTGTCAGCATATTATAGAGACATATCAGCTTCAGTCTGGGTTATGTCTGCCATGTCCACTTTTAGCCACATTTAAAATAACCTGGTTTTAATTTCCTAATGACTGTGTCGTTCACAGAAATTCCTCTTATTCTATTCTCATCCTGGTTTTAAACCATTTCCTCATCACTGTTCATGTACATCACATTCCCTGCTCTGCATGTGTGCTCTGAAATCCTGTCTAAGGCAAAAGGACACCCTCTTTCCATAATATTTTTACCTGGCATGACAGTGCTCGATCTGCCTTGTGAGTCCTGAGCGTCAGCGTTGGGCTGACAATGCATCATACATCTGCTCATCTCTGTGCTGCGCTGTCTCTCTCTCCACCTCACCCCTTTCCAGACCACACCATAGTTTGAAGGCAGGAGTGCACAGTCAAGCAAAGCAGCATTTTCCACGCAGAGACTTGGAAAGAGCCTCTAGCGTTCTCCATCACACTCCTAATTTATTTTTCTGGGCATCTTAAGGCCAAAAGTCCTCCTAACCTTCACTTACTTCAGGAAGTTTTGGGAGACAAAATCTCTGACAGGATCTATCTTTCAAAACAGAACAGGTTGAGAGAGAAGACAAAGGGCAAGCGTCAGTATTTCTACATATACAGGAGGTAATTACCTGGTAACGCAGAAATAATATGAGCTGTCTCACCTAAAGCTACATAAAACTGTATCTGTAACCACATACTCTTTCAGATGGCTTGTCATGTTTTTGGATAATTGATATCTTTTTCGGGTCTTTTCTTGGAAACCTCTACTGATATCACAGACTTCTTACATGTAAGTCTCTAAAGCCATGCAGAAAACTAAAATCTCTATTCCAAAAACCTCAGGTTGCCCAGGGTAGGAAGTGTCTTTGCTCTCTTCTAGATGCTGCAGAAGTGCAGTTTGGCACTGAGTCACAAAGGAGGCTCCTCAGCGTGACACCAGATGAGTAAGAGAAAGATGAACCAGGAACTTGTCTGTGATTTTCTATGTGACTATGGGCAGATCCAAGCACAGGATCTTTGTTCACCCTTGAGTGCCTCAGTCATGGAGTCATGGTGCCTTTCTGAAGCAAACTCAGCCTCTTCAGGGGTATTTGATAATACTGTGTTAGTCTTGTCTAGAACAGCAATGATGTGATACTTGTTCAAACCTACTCATGGTTTTTGTTATTTCGACACGTTCCTCTAAAATTGGTATCATTTGCTCAGTTATTTCAGGTTCCTAATAAAAATAATAGGACCCATAGGGCCAAATCCCAGAACAACTTTCTGAATTAAGGGTGCTCTGGGACTCAAGGAAATGGTCTAGCAAGGCCTGAAATTTTTTTTTTTTTTCTTTTCCTTTTTTTTTTTTTTTTTCCTATAGATAGCAAAATAAAAATTTTGTGAGCTTGAGGCTATGCAGCTCCAACTGCTGTAATTACGCAGCCAGGAATTTTGCAATTGTACAGTATGTCAACTCTCTTAGAGAGACTAATGGTTCAACTGCAATTTCTAGATTGCTTAGGATTTATGTGGTTTAAAATGTGTGTTTGCTACTAACTAAATGTAACTACAATAATTACTGCTATCTTTTTCTGCTATAAATTTGAGTTTGTTATTTTTGCTTTGGTTTTTAAGCTCAAATCTGGTTTCCAATTCTAGGACAGTCCTCAAACAGTTAAATTGCAGGAAGAGATACATGCTAGACTAGAGAGAAGGCTCTGGTTTACCTAATGATGAGTTGTTTTTTCAACATAAGAAACAAATTCTTTGGTATTAGACTTGTCCTACTAGATTCCTTACATGTTCAGTTAAGTTTATACTATAAACTCAAATTCCTGAAACATTGCAGGCCAGTTTTAGCAGAAGAAAAATGTAACCTTTAAGGTTTGATTCAGTAAAACTACGAACAGTGAAGGTGAGTAAAACCAGGAATAATGTTTTGAAGATTGTGTAAGAGCAGAAATGTGAAATTGCATTGGTGATTATTTTTTTATTTTTAAAGGTCTAAACTATTTTAGAGCAAGGATTTTGTCATCTGACTTAATTTGACTTAATTTTCTTAGGAAATAAACTGAGGAGGCTCATCTAAATGGAGATGAAGCTATACAGACAGGAAAAGGATGAAAGCAGCGCAGGCGAGCTGAACATAGTCTCAGAGACATTTTATGAGATACTGGCAAATACTCATAGAGCCCCTCTCCAAACGAATGCCATTTTCCTAAAAAATGAGCACAGCACCCCGATTGTAGGGATTACAATGCACACAAGAAATGCCCCTTTTGCCCTTTTTTGGGGGAGCTGGGTCCGGTGCCAAGGAACTTGGAGAAAGGCAGATTCCTGTGCTGAACTCAGAGTGTGCTCACTGCATTTCACCCAGCTATTTCATCAGCTAAAAGAGACTGAAGAACTGGGGCCATGGGCAGTCAGTGCTCCCGCACTCTGGAGATGTATAGGATTATTATTTCAGTGATTAGTAGGCTTTCACTCTTTTGCTGTGCTATATAAAAAGTGAACATAATAAGCAAATACTATTTTGTTGTTTTGTGCTTTACACCTCTGCTCAGGTGTGTCACTGTAAAGCAGAAGTTACAGCTGAGGCAAGGGAAGTTCCTTCAGGTTCTTGAAATATCTGTGTAGTTTGCTAACGATGCAGACAGGGGAAGGTTTGGGAGTTTCCAGAGAGGTTTTGTGCCCATGAGTCTATTTCAGGATAGGAAGGAGTTCATTTAGATTGAGGTGAGACGAAAAATGACAAAATAGCTGATGAACAGAGCCATGAAATCAAGTTCACCCATGATTTAACAGATCACCATTCATTCCTGAAGCTATGGTAACTGACAGTGAGCAGTGTCAGAAATAATCCGCTTGCAAAATGAACTATGTAAGATACCCTATTTATTTTTATGAGGGCACAAATTAGGAATATGCGTGTGGCTCAGATAACCAGGGTAATTACTAAACTGTGGCAACTTAGTCAACTTCTACCCATGGTAACACAGAAATTAGAGATCAATGTTTTGCTTCTATAAATTTGTGTATTTGTTCCTCTACATACAGCTAGGACAGCCAGCTGTATCTTGCCCTTCAGCATCTGTACATGTCAGGGACAGAGAGGAAGGAACTGAAAGCAGCATTCTTAGCTGAGAAGATGGGAATTAAGGGGAGACCTCAGGTTGTCAAAGTGCGAGATGACAATATTACAGATGACAATAAGTGTGCTGTAATATGTTGGGGTAAATGCATGGAAATAAATACTTTTACAATAATGCATAAGCCTTGGTACAAGACAAAGGGTGTTTACAGTAACCTTTCATTTATGTAGTGTAGAAAGGGTGAATGCATCCTTTTCTGTTACTGGCAAATTAACCCAATGTCTGAATGTTTCAAAATATTTCCAATCTGCCTGGGATGCGAGTTCCTTGCAGACAGCTACGTCATCACTCACATGCAGCTTCTGACCCAGTTTTGCCAACTCTTGCTTGCTGAGCAAGAAACACTTGGTTTTGGAGCCAGAGCAGCTGCTTGCATTTACTCTGGTCACTGAGCTAGGCAAGACAGTTTCAAACGGGCAGCATATGCAAAGATAGGTGTTCAAGAATATGCTCAAAGACGTATGCTTCCCTGAGGGGAAGGAAACATTTGAGGAAAGGGGTGAGGAAGAGAGGCTGAGAGAACTGGGGTTGTTCAGCCTGGATTAAAGAAGGTTCTGGGGAGACCTCAGAGCAGCTTCCAGTACCTAAAGGGGGCCTATAAGGACTCTGGAGAGGGACTTTTTACAAGGGCATGTAGAGACAGGACAAAGGGGAATGGCTTTAATCTGAAAGAGGGTAGATGTAGATTAGATAAGAGGAAGAAATTCTTTACTGTGAGGGTGGTGAGATACTGGCACAGGTTGCCCAGAGAAGCTGTGACTGCCCCATCCCTGACAGTGTTCAAGGCCAGGCTGGATGGGGCTTTGAGCAATCTGGTGTAGCGGAAGGTGTCCCTGCCTGTGGCAGGGGTGTTGGAACTAGATGAGCTCTAAGGTCCCTTCTAATCCGAACTTCTCTGATTAACCAGAACCTGTGGGACTGTCTCCAAGGCAGACGGGTGAAAAGGCAGGTCAGGCAGCACCTCCTCCTTCCCCTCACAGTCCCCCACCTCAGTTTCTCACCACCACTTTACTGAGCCTGCTTGCTCCTATCTTGCAGTCCCCATGTTGCCTGGCGGCCTGAGGCCTCTTCCATAATCCTCCCATAATGGCCAGAAAAGCCAGGGAAAGCAAAATGGAGACGGCTTGAGGGGAGCAGAGAAATCCTTACATGTCCAAGAGAGGCCAGGGTTCCCAACGCTGGGCACAGCGGACAGCACTCGCAAGCTGCAGTAACACAAGCCGGGCTCCCGCCTCCAGCTGAGTTCTCCTTTCACACACAACAGTTGCTCCCCTGGGAAGCGGCAGGACGGGAATGCCTCTGAAACGGCACCTCAAGACTTCAGCGTGCTGTGAAGGCCGTGCCGGTGGGGCCTTCACACCGCTCGGTGTGAGCCCCGCCTGGGGCGTGAGGCTGTAGGTGCAGCGGGTGAAACACCACTTAGAGGTCTGCCCTGCAGCCCCTCTCTCGACCAAAGCCAATGCTAATGGTAAAAAAATTGTTTGTGCCACCTCTAAGAACACAGAAAAAATCTGTGAGAGTAAAAGTAACGAGAGCCGAGCCTCAGCTGGCTTTACCAGGGGCTGGGCAGGGCTGGAAGCTCAGGAAAAACTCCCCTTCCCCGCGGGGGTCTGCTTCGGGCAAGCTCTGGTTTGCCCAAGTTCATAGCGAAAGGGGTGCAGGAGCTGGACTCTGTCGCGTCCCAATCCTCCAAGTTTCCCATCTCCTGCTTCTCCCCCGCCACGGCGGGGTCGGCCCGGCCGGTTACATGGAAACGGGCCGGCAGCAACCCACCTTCCCGGGCCATTGAGGGGGCAGCGTCCGCCGGCCTCCTTAGCGCTGCCCGCCCCGCCGCTGACCCCAGCCCAGGCAACCTCCTGCTCGGCGTACGCAGCTGAGCCCGTAGCGCGCGGAGCGCGGCGTTACTCCCCTGCCGGCCTGCTAAGGTGGGCGGGCGGGCGGGCGGGGGCCGCTGTGTGCCGCCTGGGCAGGGCACCTCATCCCCGCCCGCGGGAGCGGTGGGTGGCGGCGCCCCGGGCAGTGCCGCCCGGCGGCGGGGCGGGGAGCTGGGCCGGGCGGACGGGAGGCCGGCGCTCACTCGTTTTCTCTCTTCCCTCCCTCTGGATCCCCCAGCTGCCGACCTTCGCCGCTGTCCCGCTGCCGGCCCGCTCCGTCCCTTCAGAAGTGGCGAGAGGGGCGCAGCCATGGAGACCCTTGTGCGCCCCGGGGCCTGCAAGCCTCCCACTGGGTAAGCCCCGGGCCGGACCGGCCGCCGCTAGCCTCCGCGGGCAGGAGCGGCTTCAGACGGCGACAGCGGCCGTGCTGGCCGGCGTGCTGCGGTCCCGTGCCTTCCCTGCCTCCCTCCGGAGCTGGCGCGCAGGTGTCGACCCCGCCGTGCTGAGCACAGCCCTGGGTGGCGGCCGATAGGGGAGAAGGGGACACGACCGGGCAGCGGGGCGAGCGGCGGCAGGCTGAGCCAGGCTGCAGGAGGGTGGAAACCGGCTGCTTCGTCTTTTCCTTTTGCAAGGGGCGCTCCGACCCCGCTGCCCCTCCGCCTGCAAGACCGGGGCGGCCGGAGAGCGGGGATTGCTTTGCTTTGGGGGTCATGTCTTGCAGCGGGCTGGCCAGGCGCGCCACGGCGCTGAGGCGGGCAGGCGGTGGCCGCCTACACCCTTCGGCACTGGCCGCCGAGGTTCGGAGCTGGGGCAGTGGCTGCGGGGAGCAGAAGGGTCTCGAAGCGAGTGCACCCGGTCCGGCGGGTGGGACCCGGGGCCGCAGGGGTCGGTGCGCCCGCTGGCTTGGGTGGTAGCGCGCAGCCGCCAGAAGCTCTGAAAGGGTCATTCAGCCGTCTCGGCCGTGGGTCTCGCTGCCCTACGGCAGGGCCTTGGCGGGGGAAGGAGAGCAGAGCGCTGCCGGCCTCGAGTTCAAAGTGCTCCAAATGGTCAGAGGTTCGTGGGCTGGGCGGCTGTAGGTGCCCCCCGTCCTACGTGTTAGGCAGCGCTTTCGCAGCAGTAGTGCTAAATAGCAGTCAGCCCTTGGGTGACCCACAGGTGGATTTGGGTTTTTGTCAGGCAAACGCAGAACACGCTAGCAGTGGATTTATTAGTCTGTTAATTAAGGGATGAGAGCAGCAGCAAGATGAAGTCCCAAGCGGACTCTTTTGTCAGAGCAGGAGCTGGGCAAGTTTTAAGAGCTGTGCTGTCTGCTCGCTGCAATTTACTGCTCTACTTCACACTGTGCAGGCTGGAAAAGGCTGTGATTGCTTCGGTAGCTTTTATAGTTTTACTTATAATGTTCATGCCCTAAATTTATTTTTAGCGAAGTAGAAAACAGCTTTAAAGTATGTTATGATGGGCTACCAGAGTTTGTTAGGTTTAATTTCCATAGTTTCTGTGTTTGATAGAGTCTTGCAGTGCCTAACTCAGAAAGTAGAACAGGGAGCACTGTGTGAAGGAATTATGTTGTTGCTAGTGCTTTAGTAATGAAACTGTACGTGTGCAGTGTTTCTCTGGCTTGCAGAGTATGACATAACCTGCTTTTTTTTTTGTTGTTGTTTTTGTGAATAAAATGGTTAACTCAAGTTAAAAATCAGCCTGTTTGATCATGACCTTTTATGCTCACCTTCTGTGAAGAGCAGTGGATGCAACGCACCTCCCTTCTCTATGTTGAGGTGATACAATAGTACATCTGCTTTCTAAAATCCCAGTAAATAAGAGATCTAGGATACCAATTTACATGTGTGCTTTGAAGAGTAGCTATCATTTCTCGGATGGAGTGCTGATTAGCAATTGCCTCGATTGCTAAGTTTCTAAAGATTGATTGAACAGTTTGAATTTCCAGTGAGAAGGCGTGTTGTCCCTGTATCTCGGAGATGAGCACTGTTGTCTGAGGACGCTTCTGAACAAACCTCCTGAATCCTGCATAGCCAGTTTCATCTGTGTAAACCTGTTCACGGCCAGATTCTGGTATCACATATATGATCAGAAATTACAGTAACTGCATTAACTTTAGCCAGATTCCTCCTGACATGGCTCAAGGAGTCAAATCCAGTCCTAAGGTGAAGATGTGCTTGCAATATTGTGTAGCAAAGTGTGTGGGTGCTAATCCGCTTCCCTGGAAGCTGATGACAACGCCATCATGTGCACCAGTGGGGATTTCCAGTCTGTTTTGTCTGAGTTGGTTTCATGTCTTTAAATACTGCTTGTTGCCTTTTCTTGCAAGTCACAGGTTCCCAGCCTAGATGTGTCAGTGCTATTAGCAGTGAGCTTCACATAACGGTTTGTAATTCCCTGAATTGCTAACGTCCGATGTGTCAGTGCTATTAGCAGTGAGCTTCACATAACGGTTTGTAATTCCCCAAGTTGCTAACGTCCATGCTGGAAATGGGTGGGTGTTTGGTCCCTGATCAGGTTTTATTCACTCAATGAGAAAATCAGCTAGGGCCAGGGAAGTGCAGCAAGAGGACAGATTCGTCTGTCCTTGTTGGTTTCTGTATGAATCCACATGTGAGCTACATCTATGGAGAGTGCTGGGAACACTGGCATTTAAGGCTGCTGTGGCAGAAACACCTTCCTTTCATGGCAGAAGAAGTGCTATGCATGTTTCCAGTTTATTGATTGCAGTTATGAAAGGGAGGTTAAGATGACCACAACTTCACAATTTTTAACAAAATTTAGGCAGACTTGTTTTGTATGTGTAAATCATTAACAGCAACATTATGAGTTTCCTCTGTTAAACTGAACAATTTTAACATGTTGTTTGGTACAGGGTACAGCGGCTCTGCTCTGTGCTTTACACAGATAAATTGACTACATGTGTTTCATAGTACGGCTCTTTGAGACCTGCATTTAAAAATGGGATGCTATGATGGGATTCTTTTTGTTTTAAATGGCAAAGGAAAACTGCAGTTTGTACTGGTCTTGCAGAGCTTTTCCCATTTCTCAGCACCAAGAATTTTATTACTGCTAATCGCTAGGCATGAGTTTTCTAAAGCTTTACTAAGTCCACAGTGCTTTATTTAATCAACATTTATTTTGGCTTACGAAGGTGAATTTAAGACAACCAGCAGAAGCAGCAGCAGCAGGAATTAGGATTTATTCTATGATCATGAAATGGGTGCTAGAAGAGAGAAATACACTTGTTTAAAATCTGCTGCTTTGGTGTCTGCATCTGCTCTTACTTCATTAAGGAGAGCAGAGATGGGCTTCTCTGGATGTTCTGATCGTTGATTTTTTTGACCATAACATGGGAAGACAGACATTCATTGGTCATAAGTGGCATAGCAGGCCCAAGCTTAAAATGAGGACTTGAAGGGTCAGTTCTGTTCTGCCCTGTTAGGAGCCTCACAAGGTGAAGAGCATCTTCCCCTGTTGCTGAAAGCATCTCCTATCTATCTCCCATGGAAACTAGCCACAGTTCATGGCTCCTTCTTAATGCCTTTATGTCTGAGCTCAGAAGAGCTTCCTATGAGGGTGGTAAGCACTGGTACAGGTTGCCCAGAGAAGCTGTGGATGCCCCAGCCCTGGAAGTGTTCAGGTCCAGGTTGAATGGGGCTTTGAGCAGCCTGGTCTAGTGGAAGGTGTTCTTGCTTGTGACAGGGGGTTGGAACTAGATGATCTTTAAGGTCCCTTCCAGCCCAAACTGTTCTGTGGTTCCTCTTGTGTCGAGCAAATGCGGGGAAAGCCTCTGTGTTAAACAAGATGTATGAGTGTTTTAAGTAGGACCTTTATTTTCTGTGCTTTAACTCCTTCCCTGTCTCACAGGGCCTAATAGTACTAACAAAGGCAGGCGCACATTAGCACACCTGCTTCGGAGGGACTTACCTGTGGGATTGAAGCAGCCCTGGAAGTCAGATAAAGTCTGTGAAATGTCAGTAATGTTTACATGCAGAACCAGGGAAAGCAAACCCCCAGATGCAGAGCAAGTGCCCATCTCAACTTGTTGAAACCTTTCCCGTTCTTTTATGCCCTCTCTGCATAGTTAAGTGGGCTACTTTGTGAAACTGCACATCTAGCTTAAGAGGAAAAGAAAAAGGTTATTTTTTTTAAGGTTTTTTTTTTTTTTTCATCGTGCCTGTGCTCAGGGTATTATTTGTAAACCTTGTCTGGAAAAGCCTGGAGGGCAGAGTTCTCAGCAGAACATCTGTGTGAGCGTCTATAACACTGGTTACACTGTATTACACCTTCAGATGTTACAAGATTTAGGGTATAAAGAAACAATGATGTAGTTAATTTTTTAAATCAAAATTGGGAAACGGAGCTATCTGCATATGTTTCCTCTGGTTTGTATTAATACAAGATTTCTGTGTAACATTCAAAGTACCGGATGGCAATGGGCGATGGCTGCAGTTAAAAATGTAGAGTAGCAGTGTAGTACTGGCTTTGGAGATTGCTGCCTTGGCTGGCTGCAAGGTTGGTGCTTGTGCTTTTGACATTATCCTTTATGCTGTGTCCCTTTTGGTATGTGCACTGCTTCCATAGAATTCAGGCAACGCTTCTTATGTGTACATCTGAGACAAGGAGCTTCTCTGTAATACATTTTTCTGGTACCACAGGCAATGTCAGCCCTATCTTCCTCTCACAGGTAGTTTGGGTCCAGAGTAGTTTTTTCTTTGTCAGTGGAAATACATCACATTACATAAAATTCTGGTAACGGTGCACAAGAATTGTGCATGTTTTTGTGTAAAATGGAACAAGGCAGTTTTTACTGTTTTTCACCTCTGTGGATATAACTGTTGAGGTGGAAGACGTCCGTATTTTTGTTCATGACTAATACCTCAGGGTTGCTGAAGATAAGCAAGGTAATTGTAAGAAAAAGCTAAATGGTGAGTTAGAATGCAGTGTAATCCAGTCCTGACAGCTGTTCTTTCTGAATTCCAATGTCCCATTTCTCCTGTCTTCTTTTCCCTTTTTTTCCTTTTGATTTCTTTCAGCAAACTTAGTTTTGTACTAGAGTACAGGATGAAATAGATGGCCCTCCATTTCTGGGCTGTCTAGAATATTCAAGGTTTGTTTTCACCCTCACCATCTCCCACTCATGTCTCTCATTATTTTCTTTCCTCTTGATATCATTCGTAATTTTTCATCTTGTTCTTATATGCCACTCCTGCTACTGTAAGATGAAATTGAACCTTCTCTTCCCTGTTGTCACCTGTCTTGTTTAGTCTTTCTGTCTTTCTCTTGTAATTTCAGATTCATTTTTCTGCAGGTTTTGCTCCTGTAAGTTTACATCTTTGTTAAATTGCTTATCTTGATGAAAACACTTTACTGCTCTGCTGAAGGTAGCACTATGTTTTGGTGGGACAGATATTACTTACCACCCCATCTGGGCAACTTGCAGAGTATGGTGAATTTCAGGATGTTGCACTAGATAAAGGTGGAGAGAAAGGGGTTTAGTTACAACTTAAAGCACTCTCACCTTTAGGTGATGGTGACCATTAAGGAAAACCAACTATTGAAATACCTATTTTGAAGTCAGTTCCCTAAACAGATGGCTGCTTTGTGTGTAGTTTAATCTTGCTAGGGAAGTGGTATATTGCTTTTTGCAGAATAAGTCAGATCACAGTGCATGATTATAGCCAGAATGAAGGGATTTTTCCTTTTGCATTCCAGGGAATGAGAATTTTCATGAATGTATGTATTGATCCTTAAACATCTATGGTATTTTAAATGCTTAAAGACTCCTGTTGTCATAGACTTGAATTATCCTGTTGTCACAGACTTGAATTTTCTTACAAGCATTTGTGAAGGCTTCCTAACAATATTCTTCTGGGTTAAAGAATTACGTGTAGGAGACTCCATTTTATTTATATAGGCAAAAATGTGAACACATTTGCATGACGTGCTCCAAAAGCAGCCAGGAGGCCTGTGGCAGAGTTAGGGAAGTACCTCACTTCTCCTGAATCACAATTCAGTGCCTTAACAAGTATTCCCCTGTGTCTGGCCTTTAGCTACTCTGTTAGCATCAGCAAACACTTGATTTTCTGGCAAGCACTGCATTCTGTATACTGCAGCTTTTTGTGTTGCTCTGGCATTGTGGTTTCCATGAAAATTGACAGCTTTCACACTTTAATGCTGCTTCTAAGAGATTGAGGGGTCTTTAGAAATCTATTTTTCCATAACACATTAAGCCAGGTTCTGTATTTGAGGCTGGGAATTGGGAGAGACTTAAAATCTGTGTTTCCAGCTAAAATTATGATATAAGGACCTTTTAAAAGTAGCTGCATTTCCAGCTAATGGAAATTACAACCCTTATTAACATATTAATCCTCTTACTGTATAGAGTGTTTCCAGAGCTGTTAGTTGCCCAGTGAGCCAGGCTGCTTATCATTAAATAAGCAATGCTGGGAATAGTGTATTGTTGTCATAGTTTCAGCATGAGAGTGTCAGCAATGAGCTGTGGACTCAACCCATGCCAAGGGGTGAGTCACAGAGATTGCGTGGCAGGGCCACGCTGCGATGGCAGTCACACACAGTGTCTCCTACCCACTGTAGTCCCTTTGCACCACAAATACTGTCTTTTTGGTTTCATTAATCCCCCAGCTAATGAGCTGCCTAAGATGCTGTGCATTTGTGCAGAGTAGTGGTTGTAATCAGAGAAATGGGGAAGAAAATGGATTAAGAACGTTATTTCTGTGTTCCTTGGCTGTTACTAGAGCTCAAGGACTGGGAAGATCTGTGGGACAAAAAAAATAATTTCTTGCTGCTGACCCTATAAATTCAAACTGGTATCTGCATGTTAAGCTGTGTTCTGTGTGTTCATCAGATGTGTTGTATGAAAGAGAGCTGTTGGTCTCCTCTGACAGTTTCAGTCATGAAATGTGAGTTATAAAGCTTTCTTTAGTAGTCAAAAAATAATAGAACCTGGTATATGATTTCTTCTTTAAAGTAGTGAGCATCATTAAGGCAGGTAGGAAAGTTGCAGCTAAACTGAGAACTTGGTGTAGGCTGGGCCTGAGGTACTTGCAGAGGTGCAGTAGATGGGACTGTGGTTTTGGGTTCAGTTCTGTGTTCTCTGCTGTCTTATTTTTTATTAAACGTGATTGACCTGTGCATAAATTTTAAGGTTGATCTGTGAGTTTGTCTGCCTCTCTCTGTGGGTTACAGTGGTGCATGGAAAGTGGAACAGATAAGTAGGCATGATGGAGAATCCTTCACCTAAGTAATCAGCAGCCAGGTAATTAGGGAGTTTGCTTACAGAAAACCCACAATCAAGGACCTACTTGACACAGGAAGGTCTGAGGATTAAATCTGCAGTAGCTTTTACTACATTGAATTGCCAGGACCACCCAGCAGCCTGGAGTCCTCCTTTTTCCTTCAAGCAAGAAGCTGGCATGGAGCTTGAGCAAGAAAATTACATTTTATATTATCAGTGCTCTAAATATAGCCATACTACAAGGTTCAACAGCAAGTATCAATCTACAAGTACTTAATCAGATAAGTGTTACTTTTTGTTTTCACCAAGGGTGACCAACAAGCAGTACAGTGTTGGTGTTGCTATGTGTTGGGTTTTATTTATATAAATGCACATTGATCTGATCCAGCTGTTACTGATGTTTTGTTGTGAAGTTGAGCCAGAAAGGTAGAACTCTGTTGTTTTTCAGTAATTGAGGGTTAATGACTTATTTATTTTGCAAGACCACACAAATGTGTAGAGATTTAAAATGGGTAACATTGATGGTTGATGAGATGCATTCTGAATTTTCAGATGTTGTTTTAATAAATATATGCGCTGCCATTCATCGTAAGACCTCTTTATAATTAATATATATATTATTTATAATTATATAATTTATTATTTATATGTTATTTCTAATTAATATATATTAATACTTTTTGTGAATATTTTGTCAATGGTTTAATTAGACTAGGGAACAATGAAATTCAAGGGCCTGGATATAAACGCATCATTGATTGGTTGTTGCCATCTCTCAGGTCTGAGAGTTGTTCCTGGTAATCTGCTGGTCCCCCTTCCTCTGAAAAGGGAACAGGCAGTTTGGTTTTTTGGGAGTAAGATTTCTCCTTGATACTTGCGTTATGTGGTGTCAGGAGATGGTGTGGTGGTGACGTGAGCAGGAGTTTGTCCTCCCAAGGTTGTGTGAATGTCCTCATGCTGCTGTGTACGTAAGATCCACGAGATGCAGAATCAGCTCTGTCAAATCCGCTGACTTCTCCAGGGACACAAGAGGAAAGCTACAAAAGAGCTCTGGTTTAGATTTATCTAGATTACTTCTGTTTTAAAAACTTGCCTCTTCCTTCCCACCCCACACACCCCACAGTGGGCATTCTCCTGTGGTCATCCTAGAGGTCTCTTGAAAGAAAATAAAGTAGTGAATTCTGTGCAGGATCCTTTAACAAACTACTCCACCTTTTATTTCAGTTGTGTAGTATTGTTGAGTTACAGTAATAATTGATTTTTCCTGCTTTAGCATGTTCCAGAAAGATAAATAAAACCTCCAAGTTATTTTATAATAGAACATTATTTATTTTGTTCTTATTTCTGTGATTAAATAGCTTTTCTTTCTGCATTTTTCTTTTTTGTTTGAGGTCAGTGTATGGCATATGCAGCAAAAATACCACCTAGGTAAATATATCAAGAATGGCATGTGTGATCTTACTGTACAGAACTTGTATTTTCTCTTCTGTTTCTGTCTAAGCATGCCACAAGTGTTTGTCTCCAAAATCAGTAAAGACTTTCAGCCAAATTTGAAGAAAAAACCTGTTTTCTGTGCTTTTCTTTGATCTCTCTTGTGGCAGTGCTTTATTTCTGAACAGCACAGCAGTGATTCTGGGTGCTGATGAGAGAATGTCTTGGTGTGAATCCAGATGCCTTCTTTGTCTTGTCTTTTTTTTTGAGTAACTTTTTGTGGTACTTGGTACCAAGCTTAAACTTTCTTGGATACCAATTAAATTATTCCTGGGTTCCCTGGTGGTGCAGGTCATGTTTCAGTGTCAGCAAGGCTTTCTCTGCTCTAGTGGAACTTGCAGTGTTGCTCCCAGTCACTTCAACGTCTGCTTTGATCAGTCCCTGCTGGAGCATGGCTTTCTCCTTGGGAAGGAGACCAGCCTTTGGCTTCTGCTGTGATTAAAATCTTGCTACTGTGACACTTTCCAGTGCTCCAAAGACTGACTCTACCAATTCATTAAATAGTAGCTACAAATAGGTCAGATCATGTTGCTAAACTGCTGGTGGTGTAATTAAAACAATTACTTATTTTTTCTTTTAATTACCTCTGCTTCTTTGCGTGTGTTGAACTGGAGAGACACGTGGTCATCTCATGGCAACACAGAGCAGCATTGCATGCTAAAATAGTATTATGACATCAGATGTGCATAGCTTTCTGCTTTTCAAGACACAGCCTTTTTACTGTTTTTACGGCTCCTTAAGGTCTGTTGTGCAGCTTCATTCCTTGAGTGGTGCCTTGTCCAGAGCGGGACAAACTGGGACCAGTTTCTGTCCTTACTGAGTCTCGAACCCTGCCTGTATCTAGTGAAGCTGCAGGTCCTTCAGTGCTGGGCTGTGTGTTTTATTGGACTTGCCTAAGGTCAGCATGGCGCAGAGATGATGGGGAGGAACCAGCATGTGCTGAGACATCGTCCTCAAACTCCATCAGGACTTCTATAGGCCAGAAGGTATTTTTATGCCAGTTCTTACATTGCTAAGTGGAGGATTGCTATGCGCAGATCAAATCTGTTGCTCCTGAATATAATACGGTAATGCAGCATTACTTTCTTCTTAGCAAACCTGGCTCTTCCATTATGAGACAAACACAGATGCATCTGTGTGTAATGGATAGAGTCTCCAATATCAAACGTAAAAAGAAAGAAAACAACAGTTACGCCTCACCTTCTGTGTGTAATTACAGAACAGTATTTTATCTTAAATTCAGAGATTTGTGGATTTTCCAAATTACTGTGTGTTTAGGAGGAGGATAAGAAGTTATACTTTATACAGTTTTAAGTAATAAATGTAATTGGCTTATTTTGTCCCTTCATTTTAAGTCCGGCAGATTGTAACATCTTTGTAAAACTATCTAGAAAGAGACTATGTAAGCACAGGCTTAGAAATACATGTTGATGATTAAGCTATTTCATGACAAAAGTGAAGTTGCTGTTCTTCCTAACTTCTAAATAAATACAGTTAATTATATTCCCCTTCCAACTCTTGCACAGGTTTGTAAGAAAAAAGAGAATACCTTCCTGAAAGAGCAGTTATTCTGCAACTAGCATTTGCCCCATTTTTAACCTCACAGGTATCAGGAAACAATCTTTCAGGGAACATTGGTTATACCTCTGGTGAAGAATTTTTTTAAAAGGTATATTTTCCTCCAGCCTCGTATAAGGCAAACCAGGGATTTACTGATTAATTTTTTTTTTAAGCGTCCTTATTTATTTATTTATTTATTTATTTATTTATTTATTTATTTATTTTTAGTAAAAGGCTGTTAGCACAGTATTGTACAGAATGACCAGCAGAGGCTGGGCAGATTTAAGTTTGTCTGTTCCCATGGTTTATCTGACTCTTCTGGGACAGAGACTGAGAGTCTGCTTGCACTTGCCAGAGAGTGAAGAGCCGCAAAAGCACTGGTTAATTGTTTAATGCAATATTGTAAATGGGGCTTTGGTCAGCTGCTCAGAAGCAGCTTAAATTTATATGACCCATTTAGCATGGAGGAGAGCAGGCATGGCTGTGCTCCCGTTCCATTAATATTCAGCTTTTAAGCCAAAGGGCCCGTGGGGTTTGTATTTGCTGTGCTTTACTTGCCATGCTGAGGTGTGCAAATCCCAAGCAGCTCAGCTGAAGTCTCTGGGTCTGCTCCTGCATCAAATAGGTGGGAGAGGGACCGGCGTGAACAGATTGGTAAAACAGTTGTAAGTGCACACTGATCTTGTCTCTTTACTGGGCTTCTGGTTTATATTTTATGTTGCCATAACAAAACCTGGGTATCTCATTTTAAAGGGGAATATGGGTGAGTGTGTTTAGGTAAAGACAGGTGAATTCACTGTCTATATTTCCCTATATTCTCTGCCTGTGGTTGCTTGTATTTATTTACATGATGGTAGACTTCAAAGTGCCAATTTTCCACGAGTATTTTACAGCTAAAGACTTCTTGACCACTAACAATATTTTCCTACTGGTTAAGTATAAGGAGGTCACTTGTTTCCGTTCTCACTTGTTCTTTTTTGGGAGACCAGATAGTAGTAATATTTTTGTGAAAAGCCCACAGCTTGTCATGCCATTATGCCAGCCTTATTTAAGAATACTGCTCATCTATACAACTGTTTATTGTTTATAATTGTGTATTCTCAAATTAGCCATAGTTATTTTGGAATGAAATCTCTTTGCATTCAAGTGGTTAAATCCCATACTTTAACCTATTAAAAATGAGATCCAGGTTTACTGGAAAACATTTTACAAACATAAAACTGCCTGAAGTATAAAACCTGTTTATAGATACCATAGATTTCTTGCTATGAAAAGCACCGTAAATTCCCCATGTGCTTCATTTTCATAAGCAGCTACTTGGAAAGAAATATTGCTTGTGGTGCATTGCCAATTATCTATATACTAATTTGCTACCTGAGAATAATTTCAGATTTTAAAATCAGCTTAGTATTGAATTTGTAGGGGGGGGGGGAAGGTCCTAAACTACTTAATATTTTACAGTTTGGCTTAAATTTACCTGGAAAGAAACTGGCAATGCTGACATTTTTTTTCAGGGTGTGGATGTGAGAAATAAAGGAAGGAATTAACCTTTTAAAAAAGTGGTGTATGTATGAACGGTTTTCAGTCATTATTATGTATGTAAATTCCCACTTACCTGTGTTGTTACAGGTCAAACAACTGTTCTGTATATAAAATATTAAGCTGTCTTCACTTAAGTAGTCTCTGTGTGCAAAACTTAGGTGCCAGATTTGAATAGGAGGCCATGTAGGAGGACTGGGAGCAGAGCTCTGTTCTGCCATCATTCGAGGGGCACTGGTAGAAATCAGCCCTTCACGTGAATGATCCAAATAGCTGAAAAGGGGAAGTACATTCTCTTGCTTCTCTTTTACGGGTTATCATTTGTAGTTTGTCCTTTTGATTAATCTCAGAGAAGTAATGTGGCCTGTGCTGTTTTTTTCCCTATCAAGTGTTAATGAACATGTCACTAGTGTGGAGACCGAATTTGCCTTTCCGGCTTGGCCAGGAGGGGGTGGGCCGAGTTACTTGGGAAAACATAATGTGGAAGCTCAGATGTCAGAGAAGCCCCTCATGCTCCACTTAGCACCTGGCTATCCCTGTGCAACAGTATTTAAATGTTTATAAATCTTTCATAATCATTGTTTATTTGAAAACAAAACCCCAAATCAGCAATAGCGGTTTTGCAGCTTTAAATTGCTTTCACCAAGCATTATTGATGGTTAAAATGTTAAAACACCCTAGGAGGTCTTTTCTCAATTTTCTATGCTGCTTTTCCCTTTTACCAAGGATACTGTCACCATGTATAGAAAGAAAAACTGTAAGTTCAGTGACATTCAGTTGTACTATAGTGATGCTGAAGAGACTAAAAACAGTATTGTTCCAGCAACCAGGTAAATTTTCTAATAAAATTCGTGGAGCTAAATGAATTGGAAATTTCACATTCCTTCATTTTCCATTTTCTGAGCTGCCTGTGATTTGGTCCTTAGTGCTTATCACAGAAAAGTACTGAACTCTTCAGAATTAAATTGTATGAGCTGCTTTGTGTGACTAAGTAGTACATGTGCAACTAAGTGATTGAGAGTGGTGTTTGGAAGGAAGGATTGGGTATAAGTGCTTCATGCACAGCTCTAGTCCTTGCATACAGGTGATCTCAGTAGCAAGCCTTTTTATCAGTGGGTACAGGGGAGAAGTGGCGCATATCATTAGTCTGTTTTACTGCTCATAGAAAAAAATAGATTCTCCTTTATCCTCCTGGGTTTGTAGGCTCTCTCAGCATTTAAAAGCAAATATGTGCCTATGTTAGGATTCTTTGAAAAATTACGGCCTATCTTTGAATTAATATGTTCATATTTCACATGTAGTTGCAGGTGGAAGATGAAAAGGTGTGCTTTGGGCAGCGTGTGTTGAATAATACTGGAAATAAATGCTACTGCATGGGCCTTGCTTCTGGAGCCAGCATGTCCACTGTGTTGTACAGTTGTGCCATTCCTTCCAGAATTGTTCTGCAATCTATTTACATGGAGCAAATGTTGGACTCATGGATGGATTTATGGGGATACTGATCTGGCAGACCGTGCAAGCTTGTAGATTATAAAATTTGCCGTACACAGGGAAACTAAACGTTCCCAAATAAAAACTCTCTTTATTTAGGGAGGTGGTACTGTGAGTTGAAATAAAACCTGGGACGTGGCTTGTGTTCCTCAAAGCACGCGTGGGAGATGAAGAATGAGGGATATCTGGTTTTATTGCTGCACAGTAGCGTGTGGACATCTGATGAAGGCTCAAAATTGCCTGAAATTCTGTGTTAGCTTGTATAGCTCTGTGATTAAGAGGCATGGTGAGAGTGTTTATGTGGTTTGGCAGTGGTGCCTGCAGATTTCATGTTTTTAATAAGTTTGTCTTAATGTATGTATATGTCCCTGGAGCTCAGAGTAAATACAGCCCACTTGGAGAAAACACTTGGAAGAAATGAAACTGTCCCTTGATCGTGAAGTTTATTCCTCTTGGCTTGGCCTTTTTTATTTTTTTTTTATTCCCTCTTGAAAGTTTCTGATTTTGTGGCATGACAGAAGAGCAGGGTTGTGTACTTGAACTTGTATCTGGAGTAAAGTTATTGCAGCTTGGGGACTGCATTATGAAAGTGGTGGAAGGAGCTCTCTCTGCCACGGCTTGCTGTCTGATGGCCACACTTTGCTCAGTCTCATGCTCTTGGGTCCTTCCAGGTCTTGTCCACAAGCCCATAGCTCTTGGCAGAGCTGTAACCCCCCTACAAGTAGGCTTCAGCAGCACTTTGATCTGCTAATGGTGTCCTTACTGCTGACGTTGGACCAGAAGGTCCCAAATCCAGCAGACCGAGGGAGTGCATGTAGAGGGCATATGACAAAGGAAGGGTTTATAAGTGCACAGATATGTAAATTGCTTTCTTCAGGCTGCTTGTATTTTTTATTATTTTTTTTCCACTTACACCTTTCAGTTTTCTCTGCTGTCTTCTCTCACTGGGGGTTCCTGTGAGGCAGAAAAAAGAGGAGAAAGAGGTGTTCGCAAAATAACAAGTTAACTTGTGTAGGTATAGTAATAATCATACAGGTCTACATTATTAGATGTAAATTTTACAACCAGTATATTAGAAGAAACACTTAAAAATCTTAGAGTTAGCTTATATGTAGGATTTAGGTAAGAATAGAATTACTTCTTTTCCCTTAGTCCCTTAGTTTTCAAGCTTAGACAATATAAGTGTATTCTGATACACACCTTTGTAATTATATAAAATTGGTAACATGCCATATGACCTCTGGTTACAGATCTAAATACTGGCGTCAATTCATTTATTATGTTTGTGTGTGTTCTTAAATCAGTCTGCAATTCATAATGTTCCATCTTTATTACAGTTTGCATAAAGTAATGTATTCTAATAGGGCAGTATTTCAGGGAACACTTAAATGAGAGAACTGAGTAGATCATAATACAGTTTTTTTTTACAGTGAAAAATGTTTTTCTTTTCAATAGCATTTAATACTTCATTGCATTAACCTATTTTTGTCACAAAGTGGCTCAGTTAGTATGTACATATTCAGTAGATGGAGTTATATTGATTTAATACATTACTTTTTCACCCCACCTTGAAACTTCAAACAAAATCAAAACGTGCAAGTTTATGATACTGTTATATAAGTCATGAAGTTCCGGTTTAGTAATGACATTAAATGTAGTATAGAAGGAGCAGGGACCTTTTAATCTACAAAATTGACTTAGTCTTAAGTTAAAGTTCTGAATTGTACCAGTGACAGTTTCATTTTCCAGCAAAGTTGAAAGTAATGTTTTAATGTCTGAATCCATTTTGTTTTTAAATACATTTGTGAAAATAGGAGATTTTTGACTTTATGTAGCAGAAATACATGGCATATCTTGCATGTTTTGGTTTCATAGTGAAGAAATTCTAGTTAAAATAAACTGCAGTGACTTACCTTTTTGAGAAAGGGGGAGAAACGATTTTTTTTCTTCCCTTCTAGATCAAGTTTTAATGCCCAAAGGTTTTTTTCCTGTCTCAAATCCTTTCTGAAATGACCAAATAAAAAAAACTTCTGTTTTGCAAGGCCTGCTTTTGATTAATTTGATTGAGTTTTATTTACTTACTTAATCTGAACCATGCCTCCTTCTTATCATGTAAAGTCGCTTACTGTTGCTAAATATACCCATGTAGTTTAAAGAAGCAAAGCTGTGCGTGAGTACGACCCATTCAGAGCGGGGTTGTGGGGTAGGGAGGGACCTGCTGGTAACCCGAGAGCAAGAGCAGATGCTAAATTAGCAGCTGGATCATTAGTAACAAGTCCACAAATGTCTGCTGGGAAATGATCTTCTTTGGACGCATAGTAGCGTGGGTGTGTGGGTTATTCTGAGATTCTAGCATCTAGTTGCTCATTACCCATGATTCAAAGGAAGGTCGTGGAGCCACAAGGATTTTTATTAGTGGGGTGACTGGCAACTTGTTTCCATTGAAAGTACAGGCTGCATTTATAAGTTCTCATTATTGTGTGGCATATTTTTATTAAGACATCAAATTCGAAAATGACTGCATGTACAAGGAGGTTGCTGGCAGTATTGTAGTTACAGACTTAAGTATAAAACCCCACTAAAAGACCTGTAGAAAAGCAAAACAATATGATAAAGGTGTCAATAATCCCAGGGTTATGTTCCATTTCCACCTTTAACATAAACAGGTATTGACCACTGACTGCAGTCCAAAATAGATGATTGTGACTGGATGAGAAACGAAATCATGACTGAGTAACAGGGAGTAGTAAATGATGTGTGTTAAGTGGTAGCCAAGCAGGAGAATTGAAATAAATAAAAGATCAGCAGGGAAAAAAGAAAAAAAGAGCTGTCAGAAAAGTGTTCTTTATTTGGGCGACAAAACTTAAATTTATGTCTAAGTCTCTTGCTAATACATGCTTTGAAATCTATCCGAATATTTAGTGTAGTTTGCCTTCAGTCTGCCCTTTCGCGCCCTATAACTGCAGCACACCTTTCCCGCTGCAGTACTGTGGACTCAGCTATGATGAGGAGTATGTCTGGTTTTACTTCACATTGGAAACCAATATAGTTCTTTATTCCATAAATCAATGGTTATGTAAATGTGTGCACCTACCAGTCACCATTTTCCCACATTGAAGAACATGTTTGTTTTTCATTTAGTGAAAATGATTCAATTTCCTAGTATAAACAGGGACAAAAATGATAGAGATGGATGGGAAAATGCCCCATACTATGGCCCTAGTGTTAATGAAAAGGTTTGTGTTTTCTTCTTTAATTGGGGAAAAAAAGCCTTGTTGTGGAGGGGGAAAAAAGACTTCCAGCTGACTAGTGTGACTATCAGCCTTGTCATCAAAAGGGTTATATTCAACAAAGTGAGTTTGTGGTGTTTGGGGACAGTGTCTGTGATTTAAATTCCCCCTAAACCTAAAACTCCCCTCTGAACTTGTGTCTAGACACCCCCACAACAGTGATTTAACGTCTGAAGGTGTTGTATCCTGTTCAGTTATCCTCTTCTGGTATTTCCATACCAGTGCCAGGAGCTGAAGGTCAGGCAAAAGTTAAGGCTTTGGGGCTGGCAGTGAGGTTTTTGGAGGGCAGGAAAGGGTCTGTAGGTCGTAAAGATGATTCTTAGAGGAGCCCCTTTCTCTGTGCAAACCTCTCGCTTATTTCAGAGGGAGACACACAAGCTGGATCTCAGTTTCAAGACTTTGCTATTCTGGGAGAGGATGAAAAAGAAACTTTCAAACAACTATTTTCATTTTAATATCCTTCTCTGCTAAACAACCTGGCAGCTAGACTAGATCTTCTCTCGCTTCCCTGAAGAATTAAGGATTGGTGTGAAAGAGGTAACAGGTTGAAGTCATTTGGTTACTGTTGGAGTACAGAAGCCCAAGGGAAAAAAAAACATAGCCAGTTTTGGACGATGTAGTGGCTATTTATGTTAGGCTAATTATGTTAGGCTAATTATGGTAGAATGCTGAGTTCATATAACTTGGCAGAAAAAGGTGGAGATATTGCTTGGGTTTTGTGTGTGTATATATATATGTATCTAACATTACCGAGTTTTAATTAACATGTTAATGTCTATGGTAGAATAGTGTGTATGTGTGAAGGCCATATAGTGTTACTCAGTTCCAAGTACACGTGTGGGGGTGGTTTTATTTTGGGAAGGAAGAAAAAAAAGTTACACTCTGGTAGCTTTTTGACAGGGAGGTTAAGGAGTGTGATCCTTCAGTTGCCTTTTGGCAAGGAACTGTTTTTCCATCTTCATATACATGACCATAATTAAGCATTAATGGAAAAACAAAGTAGCTTGTTGTAAATCCTCCAGACAATACATCCCATTCTAGTGGAGATTTGTAATGTTCTGCTGCATAGCTGATGTGCTCGATGAGGCTGCTGTCTGTTGTGAAGCAGGTGGAATGGAGAAAGAATAGAGCTCTTTGTGGTCACCAGGCTAAGGGCAGCTACAGGTTTGGTGTTTTGAATTTGTTTGTTTTTAATATATGTTAAATATTATTTTTTTTAATAAATTCGTGTCTTCCCCTATACAGCAGTTTACTGGGAGCCTTTGCCACTAGCAAAGAGGATTCTTTAGGGTGACACTAATGCTCGATGAGTGGTTGGGCTGTTTCTGATTACAGTTGTACGGGTTAGCCAATTCACTCTGTGTACTTTTGTCTTGCAGTATTTTCTAAATGATAGTTCCATGCAGTTTTCTTACATATGCACTACCATGCTTTAAGCCTAAAGAAAAATTAGCCTTTGCATTACTGTCTGTAAAATCATGTAGTAACTCAAATAGTCATTGCTGCATTGATTTGTATCTGCTGTCTTGTACCTGGTGTGTTAGTTTTGAAGCTTAGGATAGTATCTGCTTTTTTCATTTCCAGTGTTTAATGTGAGGTCTAAATATGAGAATGCACTGCATAGTCTCAGCATGTGAGCCTCTGTATTCGAGTTTGATTCTGCTCGCTTTACTGAAAGGCAGGACATATCCAATGTACCTTGACACTTCTTGAACAATTTTGTTTTCTTCATAAACAGGTCTTCTCTTCATTCAGGACCTATTTTATCAAATTATTCTCTGTTTATTTGTACCTGTGTGTGTCACTTTCTAGTGTTTCCTAACTTCATGGATGATGTGTAATAACAGCATCATGAATGATCTGTAAAGCTCTGGATCAACTCCCAAGTCATTTTACAGCAGACTGCAGTCCATTGTATGTGCAGGGAAGAAGACAACCTTAAGCTTCACTCTTTGCTGATTTATATAGGTGTTAATTAGGAAGATTTCAGTCTAAATTAGTGATTTGAGAGACAGTGGTCACTGTTCTTTAAGTGATATGAACCCTTAATAGAGCATTTTAAAATATATAGTAATTTTAAAAAAGCACTATTAATGCAGAGAAAATGTTTATGGTTTATCATCATTAAACATCTGTGGGGACTGTGGGAGCTAGCCTGGAAGGCCTGACTCTCCAGCCTGAGGATTTGGCCTTCAACACAAGAGCTTGGGTTGTGTGCAAAAGCCAGCAAGGTCAGCTAAGGAGTCTGCAGAACAAACCTTTTAAGATCACATGGGCATGAGTTTAAACAGCATTTGGGATTACACTGTTTTCCAGGTGTATTCCTCTGTATTCTGTCAAATTCCGTATCTTTTTGAAATTGTGGTTAAAACAGACTCTTCCTTGGCAGTGGCTGATTGAAGTCAGGTCTTTCTGTGGATTTTTGTGTAAAGACCCAGGGGCTACTTAAGTGCTGCATCTTCTGGGAGAGAAGCAATGCAGAAATCACAGTGATTGTGTGGTTTGATGCCTCCTTTATCCTTATTCTAGTTCCTGAACTGCTGCCTAAGCTTAAATACCTCAGGTACAAGTTACAGCAGCCCCTTGAAAAGCTTTGTTTGTACATCCAGACATTGTATATACTGATTTTTTTTTTTTTCTTTTTTTCAGCAAACCCTTTGCATTGGGGTTGCAGTGGGAAATATTTTCCCTTAGCAGGCAGTCTAATATATTTTTGTAAACCTTTTTTAGAAATAAGAATTGCTACACAAGGGCTAAGCTCAGAAAGGAATCAGTTTGTGTCTCTAGGACAGGTAGATTCTGCAAATGCAGGCACAACAGGAAATGCCCTCTAAACTCAGGTCCCACACATCCAACTGGTTCTTGTGCCTGCATTGCATCTTGCTGGTTGTGGATCTGGGACAGTTTATTATACAGTTCTGGACTGCAAAGCTAGATTAAAATACAACAAAAATGAGGACTCAAAAAATGCCACTGCCATTGGAAAAGAGGAACAGTTGCTCACACTGTGTGTCTTTTGATGTATTTATTCAATTCAATATAGTATTGTCCTAGCCACCTACCTACTACCATGCAGTAGGTATCTAATGGGTGAGCAAAGGTGCTGTTTTTTCATGTTGGAAATTGCAGTGGATTTTTCCAACAGATCCAGCTGCTGGGAAATCCAGTTTATGCATTCAGACAAAATCCTCATGTGTTTTAACACATGTGAATGTAGGTGTTGAAGGCTGAAATAAAAAAAAAAAAAAAAAGGGGGGGGGGGGTATGCCAGTTCTAAGTTTGAGTTCTGTTCCAGGTTTCTGTGAACAAAGAGCAAGGAGGCCTGACAGGGCTCGATGAGAAGGGAGGGTATTAAGAAATGCTCATTAAAAGGTGTCATAAACCTCTGATATGGGAGCCTCTGCACATTCTCCCTCCTTAAAGGTGTTTCAGTGGTGTACCTGTTTTTCTGTGTGTTTTAACACAGATCCAGTATTAGGTAGGATTTCTCCTCCTCCCCTTGCTTCCCCAGCACATTTCATACCCATCGTGTTTCTCCTGCCAACTATACCTATCTCTCAAGTCTCTGTCTTGCTTTTTCACTGAGCTGGGTTTCTGGCATGTCACACACCATGTGTTACTGCTTTGACTCCCTTGCTTCATGGTAAAGCCCACTGATGCTGAGTTCAAAGCGCCCGTTTGAGTGATGTGCCCCTCTGTGCTCAGCAGGCAGGTGTAAAAAATCAGTCTGCTCCTCTGTGCAGGATTATTCTTGGCCAGAGTGTTTCTAAGGTAACACAGGTGTTGCCATGTATAAACCCACTTCAGAGGGGAGGGTGTGAGCAGGCTTCGAAAGAAGCGGGCATAAACAAGGCAGATCCTGTACATTTCTGTGGCACAGTGATCCCATGAAACCTGCCCAGAAGAGAATCCAGCTTTGTGGAGAAATTGCTTCATGCTGTGTAAACTGAGGTTTGGCTCCAAGAGAGTATTCCTTTTTTCTGTTTTTTCCTTCTTCTTTTTTTGGGTGGTTGTTACTTCTCTTTTATATCCTTGCTGACTGCAGACAGAGTAGCTGTTGTGATTTAGCTACGAAAGACTTAGTGATCACCAGCTATGAATATAAATCCAAGATCAAGAAAAATAAAGCGGGGCTCCGGTGCCAGGACGAAAATTGTTTCTATTTCATTGCCCTGGAAGGATGAATGAAGGAGGTGCGATACTTGGGCAGTTTGTACTAAGCTGCTGTTTGGAGTGATTTCAGGCAAAATTTTCCCCAGGTAGGTCACATGATGTATTGTATCTACCTGGAAATAAAAACACCATTATAGGCAAAGTGGTATAAATGTACACCCTCAAATGAGTTACTTTAGAAAAGAAAGCTGGTCTGTCTGGATTTTGTATTTGAAGAAACATATACAGCGATACACCTGAGGTAACAAGCGAATGAAATCTCTGCTTTTTCACCCACAGTTCAGTTGTGATTTCCAGCTTTCAGTTTCATACTGATTTTTGTACGATGAGTTCCTCTAGTAGCAGGCAGGTAGGTACACATGCTGACTTGTAGGTATGTGTTGAAATACAGTGGTGAGGGCACAAACAAAGGTGTTCAGAAGCAGGCTGCTGCTCATAATAATAACTCATGTGCTTTGAACATCTTAGCTCCTCCAAGTATGTGGGATTTTGATTTGACTGGAAAGGGTAGTTGAAAGCAAGAGATTTTACAGAAGGTGTCATTTGCCAATCTCAGTTTGACCAGAGGTGAAAGCACATTGACAGCACAGGAGACCATCCACAACCACAAAACAGAGGCAATAATTTTTGTCCAGTGTCTCTTGGTGACACTACTGTGAAAAGTTAGGGTTTTTCTTTTCTGATGTTGAATCATCTTGTGAGACAACATAAACAAATACTGTCTCATTAATGTTTTTGACATTTTTTTTTCAGTTTGAGAAAATAAGATACATGTGTTTTTTTGGTTTGTGTGACAGCTGTTATGTAATGTGTGATAGACTTGTCTGTCCTTGCTTAATGCTAAATTTTCACCATAAAATACAGAAGTAGTACAGATTGTCTTGGAGATTATGACAGTTGGGGACTCTAAACTTTATATAGAGACACAAACTTCAGAAGCATTTCTAAAGTGGTAGTGTTCTGTATTTAGTCTTAGACCAGACTGGTAATGGGAGAGAATGTGGAGCTCACTTTCAGGAATTAAAGCAGACTAATGGAACCAAGGTTGCTTTGCTATTGCAGAATATCAGGGTTTTTTCAAGAATAAATTTTTAGCTACATTAAAGAAACATACTTCAGTGGGATTCCATTTTGGCTCTTGGTAATAGCTCATCCATTACTTCATTGTGATCTGGGGATCCTTGTTTTAGCATATATTGGTTTTGGGGACTTTCATATACTTCATGTGCCATGTGCTTTCTTGATGAACTTGCGGACCAAAAGCTTAAAGAAATCTGGCTGTTACTATTAAAAAAACAATTGTCATTTTGAATTAACCCTGTAATGTGTCAACAGGGTTCTTTAGTTTTCAAGCTGCAGATCTGGATCAGACTAAATGTTTTATTTCAGTGTATCAGAAACAGATCTGCACCACTGCTGTGACTGGTGAGAGTATTATTTCCAATTGGACAGCTGTCAGGTCTCTTTCCTTCTATTAATCCATCTTTTAGATCCTCTGCTAGTGCATTTTTTTTACAGTTTTTCTAACAGCAGAGTGGGAAAGAGCAGTTTGTTTTAGGGTATCCCTAAATGCAGAAACTATAAATGTGAATTTTTTTTTCCTCTCCTTTGAAACTCATGTTCAAACTTGACTTTTGTATTAGTTTTCTATCTTAGTAGCTGGCATCAGATGGAGAGATATGAGAAACATGAGTTATGATGCTGATTGACTTCAGGTGAGACAGTGGCACTGCCAGGATGTCTTACTATCTAGAACAGAAAATGAGTTCAGGATTATCTAGTCAAGAATTAAACCAGAGATGAGTAAATTGATGTAAGGAGAAATGAACAACCACTGCTTCTGGATCTGGATCTAACTGTATGACTGATACAGTATGAAGTATTTTTCTGTCAGTGAGCACTTTCCACAAAAATACTAATAAACATTCAGGAAGTTGATTATTCTTTGTCTTTATTTAATAAATGAGTTTCTTATTCTCAGCAACATGATGCATAATCCCATTACATTGACTGTAAAAAACCTGCTTCCGTTTCCCTTTCTTGTTCCAAAATGGGCTACTGTACAATACTTATTGTCTATGCCACAGGAGGAGAGACAGTGGTCTTTTTTTTTTCTTGCACACAATGGCTTACTTGTGGTACTGAAGATTAGCTTTCAGCAGATTACTGAAAAAAGAACAGATACACTGGGTATCTGTCAGTACTAGGTTTCTCTGCAGGCGCTTTTCATCTGGAAAGCATGGCACTTTAAACAGCCTCCAGTTAAGTCTGTAGAGTGTGACTTCCATAATTAAAAACATAGAAGTGAGTTGTTTTTAACTGAGGGCCAAGCTGTGGAATGACAGGTTTCTTAGTATTAGCTAATGAAAATATTTGTAGGAGGTTAAATTCCGAAAACCCCAACTCTTAATCCTCCAGAGCAGCAAAATCTGGTAGTTTATGCATCATATTCTTCTGTCATCCCTGCTGTTGATTTTTTGGGGGAGGCACATACTCCCCACTCTTCTTCTCCAGTTTCTAGCTTACAAAACTGGATAGCTTGCCTACCTGTTATTAATGGCTACAAATTTTGCTGAAAATGTAAAATGTTACTCCTTACTAGGACACAGGTAATTATTAGAAGTAAAATGAGAGTGAGTGGTTCTGTAGTAACACACAATGCAAAGTAATGAACACTTTCAGAAGGGACTTATTTCCTCTTCCTTGTTTCCCAGCTGGATTTTGGCTTTTTCATCCTTTTACCAGTTTTTTGGCTTTGTAGTACTCCACCGTTCTTTTCAAGCATACCTTTTTACTAGTGGTGGACAAGAGAGGAACGATGTGGCAGACCACATACCTGTCTCTTCTTTCACTTTCTGTCTGTGTCTTTATTTTTATTGGTTTTGTTTCTGCAAGTTAATTTTTCATCTTTTTCCAGTTTGTACAAATACAGTGTTCATATTCTTTCGTTTTCTCCTGATGCCTTCCATCCTAAAGGTGTGTGATTCATGTGCTGTTATTCTACCCCAGGCTAGATTTGCTGTTACTGTATCTTGGGTTTGTTGTACAATCAGGAAATGGTTATAAAAAATCAACCACTGCTTTCCCATTCTCTAATAATGAAATGATATAAATATATTTCATACATACATTTTTTTAATCATATACATTTTTAGTTCTTTGGTGTAGTAACTGGAAACAGTTGTAAACATCCATGCCTTGTGTGTAGTTTCCGTTAATAAATTTTGTGTGATTATTTTTTTGAATATGTAAAAATAAAGCTCTCAATGTCACTGTTAGCTTCACACTCAGACACTTTGCTCAAAAATAAAGTTTGGTAATAGGATGTGTGTGCTAAAGAGATTGCAGGAGCAGTTGGTTAAGTTAGAGTTAACATAATGGACCACACTGTTCACATACCAAGGGGATTAAACATTTATCAATTTATTTTCTATAAGGATTGTTACAAAACCCAGCCAGACTGTTGCTGTTACCCCCCTGGCTAGCTGAGATGCCTGTTTGCATTTTGTGATTCCTCTCAGTACGTTCTCTAATGATGGTGTAATTAGCACAGTTTTGCCAAAGGAAAGGGGATTTCTCTTTTGGCTCTTGCATTGTTTTTCATGTGAACAACAAGAATGCATTAGCTAAAAATAGTGTTTAAAAGAACAGGAGCTGGAACGGCCCCTCCAAAACAAGCGGAATAGTGCAGGGTGTGAGCAGCTGCTGCCAACCTGCTAACGCTTGGGTTTAAGCCCAGGCAGAGCAAAGCCTTGATGCCCGCAGGTGGCAGGGCTCCCCCAGCCAGCGCCTTTGCTGTGTCTGTGTCTACTCACATAGGTGTGCTCAATTAGAACTGCCGTCAAACACCTGACCAAATTGCTGATTCCTTAAAAATACTTAACCAGCAATCAGAGACAAGTGTGTTCACTATCAATATGAACAAATACTTTGTTAAAATTTTTCCTCTCTTCTTTTCTCCTCTCCCAAGAGAAATATAAAGCTCTGAAAATAGAAGCAGTGGTATAAACATGCCATTTAAATATATATATCCTCCTTGATGATGTTTTACACATCCATTTTGCCAGCAGGTGGCTATGGAAGATGATCAGGAAGCTCTCTTGAACTCAGTTGTGTTTGAGCCACTGTAGCTCTCTTTTCACTTGGAAAAAGGATGTGAGGATGGGAGCAGAAGGATGTGTGTAGGAGTATGGATGTCTTGCTAGCAGTGGCGGATACCTATATGTTGTGAGGTGCCTTTTTTCAAGTGTCATGTTTTTGAAGAGCTTGAATTTAGTAGGAACATCTGAATTTGGCTCTTTGTTTTCAAGACCATTGCTGCTGACTTAACCTGTGTGAGAAGTTAGTATTTTAATGCTTGTGATCTTCAGTTTACTGACATTTATTCAGTAACAAGGTAACTGAAAAGTTGAAGTAAAAATGCAGGGATGGGGTTTGGACGTCTGGGACAATATACAGAGCCTGTCTGTTGACCATCCAGATGTGTTGCTGCCATCTCTGCATTCACGGAACTTCTGTAAGTTCATTTTAATTAAAGAAGGGATCTAGCTTATTTGAATGGTAGACTTTTGAACTTTGATCAAAGTTTGTCTTACAGTATTCGTAACTGATCACTTAAGAGTAAGACATTTCTGTATCACTGGCATGCTAGATTTGAGTGAGTGGGGGACAAAATGAGGGCAAAAATTAAGCTTGAAATACTTGGGGATTCTGTGTTGATAGTGCCTGTGTAGTTGTATCACCAGGCAAAGGACACAGGTAAGATGGAAACCCTCTTGCCAGAGTTCTGAGGCAGTGTGTGTGATCCTGCGGTGGTGGCCTTTGAATGAGGAGTTCTGCCATTTCTGTGCTGCTGGCGAAGCTTCTTGTTGCCCTTCACGGTTTTCTTGTGTGGTTTCATAAAGCATGTACTGCATTCAGCATGGAGCAAAGGTGAACTGAGTGGCTCAGTGGGAGATATGAACTGGCCCTAAGAGTTTTGCATTGTCTTTACTGTATTGTTTTACTTCTTGGGCTCAGCATGACCTGGATTTCAGTGGGATCTGCTGATCAGCTGCCCCTGTTGGTTTGTTTCTCTATAGCCAGAGACTGTATTGTGGGACACAAGGCTTCCTGCTCATAAGCCGGACACTTAACCACTTGTGGGCCTCAGGCAGCCCAGGTGCTGCAGATTGGCCTCTCAGTAGATCACTGGAGACATCATCAAGAAACCTCTCCACTTTCATGGTGTCTGTGCACTTTGTTGTACTCTGTGTGTCACCAGAGTAGGAGAAGCAGGATGAACGTGGAGGGATCTGCCTGGGTTACGGAGGCTCTGCCTGCAGCAGAGGAATGGATGGGACCTTACTGTCCCACAGCCTCTACTTGTGCCTCAGCTGCTGAGCCTTGGTCAATTTCCCTTGAGTGGAGAAGCTAGATGGAAAGGGAAACTTCTCTGATTCTTCATTTTAGTCAGTGGTGCTAATTATTAACAGTCCTGTGCATCACTGGGGGGAAGGTGTTGGGGCATGGCCTGCAGGGGCACCCCTTGTGTGGAGCGGTCGGGCTGGGGCTGCCTGTTGCTGGACACAGCCGGCTCCGACAGCCCCATCACAGGGCACTACTGAGGCCCTCACCCGCAGGCAGGCACCTCAGGGAAAGCCTGGGTGTCGAAGGGCAGGAAGAGCTGAGCCAAGGGAGTAGTGGGGCCAGTGCTGCAGGAAGCACCATGGCTGAGGTGGTGGTAGCCTGAAGGCACTGCAGCCCATGGAGGAGATGAGTGAGGAGGAAGACAAGAGTGAGGAGGAAGGCGGTGGGAAGAAATAGCTGCTCACAGCCCCTGTGCCCCGCACCTCCCCTGCGGGACCAGCGTGAGCCATCTGGCTGCTGTTGGTTGGGCACTGGGAGCAAGATTCACGTTCCTAGTTATATGTGCAGGACTGTATATGTGTCTTTTAAATACTCTTCCTATCCATCCACCAATTTATGTCAAGAAAAGACCTAGGAAGATACTTTGGAAATATGTAGCCGTGTTTGGGCTCTGTGTGGCTTTTTTTCCAACTGGCTGAAGGAGTAACTGCTCAGTGGTTGCATTAATTAGCTGCCAAGCTACTTGTTGAATCATACCATATGAAGCCAGAGAAGTATTTCTGCTAGCATTAGTTGTTTCTTCTTTCAAGTGAAGATGTTTAAGGACTGACAGAAATTCCCTTTCAGTATGTTCATGCCTAATTAAAATGCAAAAGCACACTGCTTGTCTACTTGATGTTAATTCTTTATGGGTGGAAGTTTGCTGAATCAAGGGAGAGATTGCTAGGTGAGGTTAAGGTTAGGCTATTTTATTTTTATGAAGTGGTGTTTTTTCATGCTAGCACTGATTCTTTAGTATTAATATCATACACATAGGGTTTTTTTCCCATCCTAAGCCTGTTCCATCCTCTGCAGCAGAAATTAAACCCAATATTATGCTCATTATTACCATGAGTATAGAAAGTATTTCCTTTTTTGTCTTTCTGTTTCAGATTTCTTCTGTCTTACTAGTGCCATCTACTACTACCAGCTATGCAGACTGGGTGCGTGAAAAGGGTGTGTGGAATTACTTTGTAAGCCCAACCCAGATATTTTCAATTGTTCAGATTCTTCTAAGTTTAAAAATAAGCAGTTAGACTTGTTACGTGACACCGTGCATATATGTTTAATTTAGTTGTCATTTGCCACAGTTATCAACATGCGGAGTATTTGTGAAAGATTAAAATCTTAATGCATTATTTGTTTTGAGAGAAGAAGTAATTGCGAAATTGAATTCTCACCCTTCTCTTCCTACCCCGTCTCTCTGGATCTAATCCTGTGGTCAGGGACATCTGTGGTAAAGCATAGCTTGCTTTTAACAGCAGTGTGGTTAGGATAATTGGAATAAGACTGATGCATTGATAAGTCTTTGGATATTGACAGGGAAATGGGTCTTTTTGCAAATAGTATTTTGGCTAATCTCTGTGCATGTGCATTTATGTGTTTTATCCACTTGGGGTGGACTTTTTGTGTTGCTGCGTGTGTCTGGCTTACGTTAGGAGGCATCTGCCTCTAGGCATTGATTTTCTGCGTCATACAAAACACAAAGGAGGACACATGATGTTTCATACCAGGTAACATGCTTTTTTGATGCTGCCAGGCCAGGCAAAATCTTCAGTGTAGTCGATTACTGTGCTTATGGACCTAGCAGACCAACTGCTCTGTCAAAACCAGCACATCCTCTTGTGAGAATTTGATACTGGCTGTGTAGCCAACAAGTGACTTCATGGTGTGTAAATGCCTCCAGTGTCTCTTCACTAGCTCTGAATGTGGGCAGTGATGACACACGGGTGGTAATGGATCTCATGTCTTCCATTATTGTGTGATAAATTTTTTGGTGTATAACAACCTAATCAATCAGGGTGGGAGAAAATAAGTTTGGTCTAGCATTTTCCTGGACATTTCCATCCTTTGCTGTCTCATCCTGTTTCCTGATGCTGTGATACTGAACTTAGCCTGCTAGGAGGCCTGGACAGGCAGGGGCTAATGTCTGCTTTGGAGGCATCCTTGCTTTGCCAGCAGCATTCAGCGATGTCCTTCCATCTAGCAACGAGGAGCAATCAGCCTGCTTTGCTCATATCCGCATCAGTAAATGTCTGATAATTTCTTTATTCAAAGTACTGTAGATGAGTATTGTATCAGAAGTTGCATAGAAGAAACAATGCTGCACAGAAATAGCTGGATCCAAATAATGAATGAAACTTACATAGTATTTAATACTTCTCATATATTACTCCTGACTCAGAAGCAGAAACAATAACATAGCCCGGTAACATTTTTAGTACATCAAATACATATACATGGTTATCATTTGTGTAGGGGGAAAACAGCATTTACATGCTGTATGTCCTATGAAGGTGAGAAGCAGGCATGTACTCTTCTCAATTACAGTGTGCAACAGCTACAGGTGTGAGATGCTTTTGTTTCCCTGAAAGGAGAGTACAACAAAACGCTGCACCCTTCCCACACTGGTGTGAGTAGCCCTCAGTCATTTAGCAGCATGTACCCTAAAGGGCAGGAGCTGGATGAGCTTGCAGGATTAACTCAGACAGCATCGCTGTTACTTCTTCAGGGCTAGAATCAGACTTAGGACACAAGGTTCAGCAGTGGTTGGTGTCCTGTGGAAAGAAGCTTGGTGGTCCTCCTGCCTGTGTGTCCTGGGTTCAGCTGTAGCAGTTATTTTTCTCCTTCCTAGCAGCTGATGCAGTGCTGTGTTTTGACTTTAGTCTGAGAACGATGATGATAACACACCGATGTTTTAATTGTTGCTGAGTAATGGTTACTCTGATCAAGGACTTTTCAGTCCCTCATGCTCTGCCAGTGAGGAGGGGCACAAGAAGCCGGGAGGAAGCAGAGACAGGACACCTGACCCAAACTAGCCAAAGGGGTATTCCATCATGCCCAATATATAAACTGTGGGGAGTTACCCAGAAGGCCCAGTTTGCTGCTTGGGTTGGGCTGGGTATCTGTTGGCGGGTGCATCACTTGTGCTTATTGTTTGCTTTTCCTTTCCCTTTTAGTTTTATATTCTCTCTCCTTGTTATTTCCCTTATTATTATTGTATTAGACTTTAGTTATTGGACTGTTCTTATCTCAACCTGTGGGGTTTACATTCTTTCCTCCCCATCCCAGCTGGAGTGTGGGGGGGAAAGGAGGAGTGTGAGTGAATGGAATGGCTGTGTAGTTCTGTGTTACCAGCTGGGCTTAATCCATGACACTGTGTTAGTCAAAATAGGTTCTGACCCCTCCACCCCAGTCTGGTTTTTGGTCACTCTCTCCTTTTCTGTTGGTTTCATGATTCATTCGGCAGCTTAGGCCGATGACTGGTCCATGGGGCTAAGGCTGGTTGCTGCTTACCTTCCTGCTGCAGGATTGCATTAATGATTCATTATAGGCAGACACGTGTGCCACTAGGTGCATGTACTCTGTCATCCGTGTTAACCAGGTAGCCTGCAGAGGAGGAAGTTTTAGGGTTTGGTGCTGTTAAGAAACTGAAAACAAAATTTACATTTGTGTAATGAATGCTATCAGTGTTTTTGTTTGTTTACAAAATACATGAGCCAATGCATGAGCCTTACAGCAGAACTATCTGGGAATATGTCCTGAGCCTGTGGTAGCCCACAGTGAAAGATTTTACATGGTCTGTTGTAGTAAGATAAAGAGGGCTGCCAAAATCTTGAAATAGAACTCTTGCAATAACATGGATCTTAATTAACTTGACCACTTGGGAAGTCTACCTTTTGAAGGTAGAATTTTGTGGAGAAAAATTGTTTTATTTATATAAACCAGTAGCATTTATTTTTTACTTCAATTTATACTATAAAAGAGGGTGTGAGAAGGGTAAAAGCTGTATGCATGCCTTTGCTATGGCCTACATTCCAAGCATGGCACTCAAAAGAACATGATAAATAAGATCTTACACTGGAGGTTATTACTTTTTCTTCCAGAAGTGAGGAAGAGTATGCTTTTTTTGGTTTAGTTTCAAAATAAAAGGAGGTACTCTTTCTGGAGGATCTGTCAGAAATACTGGAGCTCTGTGTTACTTGTTGAGGGGCCAGCTATGACTTTCAGAAACTTGAAATGCTGTCTTTAAATCTTTCAACTCTCTTTTCACCATCTGTGTCTTCTGTATTCAGGGTGGAAACCTCTGACTCAGCTAGAAAGGCGAGTCCCTTTCACTTTTGTTTTGGTAGATGTTACTCTGTGTTTCTCCTGCCTTGCTGCTTTGCTTGGGGGTGGTTTGTGTTGGGCTCAGCAGAAGCGTTCGGAGGAACCTTGCACTATAGACTGCATCCAGGATTTTCCTGGCCAGTAAAGTCCCGTAAACATCAGAGAGGATGCTAGATTTGCTAGCTGTTGAGTGTACTCATCTCTATTTGGGAAGAACTGTGCCAGCATGTGTCAAGTGAGCTACTGTAAGGCCCTGGCTCAGGGAACACTCTCTGTATGCTGATAATTTCACCAATTATCACTATGCCAATGACCTTCCTATTTCAGAGGAGGCGACCAAAGAGGATGTGGTGTGGCCGTTCTGACTCTATCTTGTGTCCTCAGATTTCCTTGACCTCTCTGACTCATTTTAGAATCGGAAATGGTACAAGGTTGGGTGGTAACACAGAAAGATAGGCTTGCTTGTCTTTTTATTGGATTCCCCCCCCCCCCCCCCTTTTTTTTTAATACATTAGTTATATTTGATATTATCTGTTTTCAATAAGATGTAGTAAGAACATATTAGAGAACTTTGCCTTTGCAGATCTAAAAGGAGGCTAGTTAGATTCCCAGGGAAGTACTATGCAGTTGCTTTCAGCATCCCAAAGCTTCCTTAGATGCCATGCTGCTGATGCTCAGCTTTGTCCTGGAGCTTGGAAGTTGTCTTCAGGCTGGGGGAGGCAGCAAGTGGGACTGTCAACACAGAGCTGAAACTGAGCTCTGCTGAGGTTCTGCCAGGCTGAAAATTAGGCTTTCTGCAGGGTCAGTGGCAAAACTCCCATTGACTTCACTGGGTCCCAGCTTACTTTGTTTTGGTTTTTATTGGTTGTGAGGAGGAAAACTCTTCTGTTTCCATTGAGTTTTCCCAGGTAGTAGCTTTCCGATGGGACAGACACCCTTGTTTCAGTATAGTCTGCCAACAGCTTGCACAGCCATGCAGTGCCAGATCTTAATGTGATTTTCATGCAAGGGGAAGTTTATTTGATGATATTCTTTGCCTGTATTTTCGTGAAAAATAATTGAGTATTTGCTTTTTTCAGCCATTGGTTTTATTTGAGTTTAATTGACAGAGGCAGAGATAAGCCTAATACAACAGCTTTTTATAAGCCTGTGTAAAGTTGGTGGATGGTAGAGGTGAGAGGCCTTGTAAACCACCCTACTCTGATGTTAGCAACAGGATAAGGTCCAGAGTTGAAGGCAGTCATTAAGTGCTCCATAATGGAAAAAAGCTCGTGAAACTTCTTACCTTTTTTGGTATCAAAAGCAGTCCCAAGAAGTCAGAGAAACCGAAGGGAATCAGACATCATTAATACTCCTGTTTCATTGGTTTTGTCAAGGAGATGAAAATCTTTTCTTTTGGTTGAAAGACTAGCTCTAAAGTGCAGTGGGTTTTGGTGCTTGCATTCGAGATGTGTCCTTTTTCCATTTCTAGTGTAACCATGTCAGTTCATGTTATAAGGTAATCTAATATACCCTGCTTCTTGTGTGGGTTTTGTAGGCTCTGATGAGTTTGAAGCTAGCTCAGGCATGTCTACGCAATCTTGCTGTCACTGTTGTGATGCCCCACCAGTACTTACAGAGCAGCCTCAAGCATGTTTGCATTGGGTTATCTCTGAGTAGCTTTTAAAGCTCCTAAGTAGTGGATACGTCTGCTCTCTTGGTAACGTTTTCTCATTCATAACAGGTAACACTAATTCCATGGCTTCAGTCTGCTGATGGAGATGATGCAAGGTCTTGGTTTTACTCTAAAGTCCATTACAACCCTGACTCTTGTCTGTCTCCTGTGTCCTGAGACATTGCCACACATCAGTAAAATGCCCAGAATAATCATCCCTGATTTGAATGTGTGTGATAAAGAAGGAGGGTATTTGGCTGCTTCCTCTCTCATTTGATACTGTCTGGGTGTGTTAACATGCCTGATTTATCAAGATTTTCTTCATAGCATGCTTTGCACTGTGTGAGGCTGTTAGGTACTCAGTTGATATCACATCCTTTTTTGATTTGCGTGATTTAAAATCTGTTAAGTACCACATGTGTCTACAGGATACATTAAGTGGAATTTTAAATGGAATCTAACTAAACAAATGGGTTTTGCTGACGTATAAAAATCATTAAAACATTTCTGTTCTTACTTGATGAATCAAAATGAAACTTCAGTCCTACTAATCAGCTGTTTGGCATTGTAAGTGTATTTAGCTGTGTTAACATTTGCAGTTTTCTTTTTCATCGGACTTTCTGGTTTTATGTTAATGTAGGTCTCTCAACTGGAATAGAGTTGGAATAGGGTTTATTGCCTTACATTTAATTTGTAAATTTTCTTCTAATAAATCAAAATACATTTCAGTTTAAGCTAAGAAGCATTCCTGTGTCACTTAGAAAGAAGAGAGTATCTTACAAGTGAAGACAAAATACATGCGGTTCTTGTAAGAGATTTTACTAAGTCAGTCAGCACCAAGAAAAGACACAGAAAATCGCCTGAAGCAGTTGGATTTCCTGATAAAAATACCTGTAGCATCCCATAAATATGGGGTCTGAGAGCAGTTAAGTGTTAGGTTGAAACTGTATGTTTCTGTATCTCATTGACACTGAGTATTTGCTTCATTAACCTTTTTTTAATATATTGATGCACCTGGTTTCTTACTGTGTGATGGAATATGAAGTAAGACTAAATTATAAATGCTAATTAAGAAGATAATTAAGAGAAAGGAATGTCCTAGCATCTCTGATCTATTTCTCTACAAGTGAATGCAAAATGTATCTCATGAAACTTGTTAAATCTTTTAGGGGATTTGTTCTAGCTCTGAAGAGAAGCTTGTCAGCCCTGTAGTTCTGGTGCTGGCAGTTTCCCACTGAAGAGCCCAGTAATCATAGAGCCACAAAACGGTTTGGATTGGAAAGGACCTTAGGATCATCTAGTTCCATCCCTTGCCATGCAGGGACGCTTCACTGTGTTATAAAAATAGGAATTAGCATAGTAAATTTCATCAGAATTTCACTAGCAATATATGTTGGTTTTATCTGACTCTTTCAAAGCTATTCTATCTTCTGTGTCCCTTGTAAACAAACAATCAAAAAAGCACTTTGCTGCAGTAGGGCCGTAATCTACTGAGTCTTCAAGCCTCTAGCTAGTGGTTCATTCTCAGTAGGTGGTAGTGAGGTTGTAAAGTCTTTGTGCACAAAACCAGAGCACAGTCTGAGATACATTTGCTCAGTAACGCAGTGCAAATGTGTCTTGGAAGTTGCATCTTAATTGACAGTGGAAGTCACACCAGGAAAGCTTATAAATCAGTGTTGATAAGCAATATATTTTATATTTGTTTATTTAAATAGCCTTATTGAAAGTGGTTGTTGATAAGAGATTAAGAAAGTACAACCACACTGAAATACGTACAGCACCTATAACTTTAAGGGACTTGGCGCACAGTGTTAGTATTTGTGAGCTAGCCTCAGGCTTGCGTAAGCACATCTTTAGTCTTTGACCCCTCTTGAAACAAATTGTCGTCTCATTGAAGAGAATTATTCTCATGGTTTACTATTAGGCCAGGTTGGACAGAGCCTTCAGTGGCATAGTTTAGTGTGAGGTGTCCCTGCCCATGGCAGGGGGTTTGGAACTAGATGATCTTAAGGTCCTTTCCAACCCTAACTATTCTATGATTCTATGAAAACTAATGTAATTATTGGGTGCTCATAAAGCCTGTTCAACTAGTAAGTTACCTTTCCAGGCCTTAGAGTGTTACTGGAGAGCTCAGTGTGGAGTTGTGGCATGAGGCACGTGGGTGGCATTTGTAGTGCCCTTGCAGAAATACAGCTGACTGGTAGCAGAGTGAGTGCAACTGAAGGATGCGTGTTTACCTGCAACATATGGAGGATGCAATGCCAGGAGTGATTTCAGCTTGCTTAGAAATGCTCTTGGCTTTGTTTCCATGCCAGTGTTTTTCCACAGGTGAGCGTGGTTAGTTAGAATCCAGTTAGCCAACATAAACCTGACTATAATTTCATGAACAATGCTAAGAAATCTCACTAGGTGTCTTGCTAGGTAAATGATTTGACCTTGTGGTTTTTGCAGCTCGGCCACTGGATTTGCCATCTGCAGGGAACTGGGTGTGCAGTGTCTGTGGTTCTAGCCTTCTGTCTGCTAATCTGAGCATCCTTAAAACAGCTCAGTGAAGATTTGAAACCACTAAGAATGGAGCAGTGCCCTACGCTTGGATTATTAGCATGGACACTAACCAATGCCACTGTGCTTAAGCATCAGTAACATTAAAATAGAATCATTCTGTTTTCTTATTTAAGCATACCACTCAAAGCAGTCTCATTTAGTCACAGTAAAGGAACTGGACAACATTCACATGAGCAATGATTTCATTATTGTTATCACTTCTATTATCATCATCATCATCATCATCATTACTATCGGTTGGAATGGAGTGAGACTAATAGCTCAGTACTGTGTAAGTGGGAAAAAACAAATGTGTGTGGATAACAGAGGAAGAAGTAAAAAATACTGGTGGGAATAAGACTGGGTAGTTGGTTACTGAGTGCTTTGCACTAACACATTGCTGATTCCCCTCAAGTCACTTTAACAGCCATTGCTTGGCAATCTTTTGATTCTGGTCAGTGTGAAACAGAGGTAGTTTTTGTTCAGTTGCTGGTGGCTAAACATATTTCCGTCCTAAAACCTAAATGTCTTTTGCCTTTATCTGTGTTTTGGTTCATCTGGACTTTCTTCTCTGACAGATGTCCTTGGGTAAAGACCATGGTTTCAGCATCCCTACCTAGTGTGCTATTTTTCTACTTTTGCTATTCTAGGCCAATTTTTTTTTTTAAGGCATGTTATCCAACCTCCAGTATGAATTGTTAGTGGTTTTTTTTCTGATCACATCTCCCGGGCTAAAGAGTTGCAACTGTTCGTGTATCTCTGACTCAAATATGCAGTATTACCGCAGTTTAGATTGCAGGAATTTAATGTTCCAGAGTAACTCATCTATGCTTTCTTGCCTTTAACCGCAGAAGACTTCTGTTTTTCTTCAGCATATGTTTCAGCAGCTGAGGCAAATATTTACGTAATGTTACCTGCTCTCCCATTTCTCTCTTTTTACTGACGCACAGCATGGTGGAGTTGCATGTGATGGCACCAGCTCGTAGTGTGGTCTTTGCCACACACTGAACATGTGGGTGGTATCTCAAAAGTCCTGTGATACAGCTATTAGTGATACAGACCTCACAGTGCTTGTTCAGTCATTAACTGAATCAGGCATCTGCCCAAATCCTGGGATTTGGCTCCTTTTTAAAAGATTTTCTCTAGGGCCTGTGTTCTATTTTGTTTTGGGAACTGATACAGGTAGATCTGTTAGGCTCCCTAGTGTGACTATGATTAATAGATGTGAAAGCATTTGTAGGCTGTAATACTGTTCTTTGATCAGTTAAAGCTCACTCAACATATAGCTCTATCCTTACTTTCACTCTGAGGGTTCTCGAAAGGAGCAGTGAAGTGCAGGTAATCAAGTGTTCATGCTTATGACTTCTGGCCCTAAAAATTGACTGTATCATGAAACTGATACGTGAAATACTTTGTACTGGATCTTGAGGGAATGTCTCAGTGACTGGAAGGAGGATTAAACTTTTATTGGAAGATAATGTACTTTTAACCTAAAGTGTAGTTCATGTATAAAAAATGAGTGTATTTGGGGATACCAGCCATAGGCTAGTAAGTCATTTGGCATTCCTGCCAGAGGATGAGCTCTTGATAGTTCAGCCACTTAGTGTCACTGCTGGAGTCTGTAGTCCCAGGCGGATAGAAACCAATTTTCTCTTGTTTGGCACCTGTGCAATGATTCACAAGCAGTGGAGCAGCCAGGTCTCTGCCATATGTTGGGACACATCTCAGCTTCTCATGAAATGGGTCACATCTGGGGAGAGATCCATGGTAGCAAAATTTATAACAATGAGCTTACTCGCCTTTACTTTTGAGACTGGGAAACTGCAGCACAATGTTTTTTCATGATTGGTTGGTTAAGTTTGTGAAAGGTGTGAAATTAGAGGTACAATGTTAAGGACTACTTCCGTTACACTGTATCATCTCACCTTGACTTATTTATTTTTCTCTGATTTTACCCTTGGGCAAGCATGGTCATGTACTTCCACCCCTGCTTCCTCTTCTGCAGATGCTTTCATTCAGTTTGCCTCTGGTCTTTTATTTTTTTCCCTTCTGGCATTAAACCTGATTTTAAAATACATAAAGCTGTAGGGTTTCTCATCAGTAGAATCAGATAGAAGATTAAAATATAATTAACTTTCATTTCTTTGCCAAAAACAAATTATTTTTTCCTGTCTATTTTGGGTGACTTTAGCACACCCACAAGGGAATCATTTCATCATGTCTGTCAGTGTGATCCTGCTTTAGAAATGGAATGATCTTTTAAAAGTAATATGAAATTCAAGTAAATATTACAAAAGAGAAAAGTGTGAAATAATTATATGTACTGTAGTACCCAGGAACTCCAATAAAGACTGCTTAAATAAAACAGTATTATTTAAAAAAAAAAAGTAGTGTAAGGAACCGTAACTATTCCCTGAGCCATATCCATGTGGGAGTAATCCAGTTCATTAGACCTTGGTGTCTGCTGAAGATTTCAGCTGTTTAGAAAGTGCCGTACTTGTGTAATATTATAAATGTTATGAAATCTTGTAAAATAATACTGGAAAGAAGTTATTATAAGAGTAATATATTTTAGACCTGTACTTTAACTTCTGTGTATGAGACAATTAAAGGCTGAATCAGCTCCTGCCTCTTCAGTAGTTACAGACACTGTTGTGGTGCTCTCCTAGTTTCTCTTCTCCATCTCTGTCGGATTTCTTTAACTTTTGTTTTCCATTTTCAAAAGTCCTGAGATAGTTTTACATTGGTGCTAATAATCTGTTTGTATTTCCTTTACATTTGTGTTGCGTTGTACTTTTTGTGAGCTGCTGCGTCTAGAAGCTAGAGGGATTTTACTTGCGAAGAGGAAACTTGGCTTATTATAACGCGGGTGTCTTTTTTCTCAGCCTGTGATCTGAGTTTGCTTTGACATAAGCAATGAAGAGTTAAATGTTCTCTGAAGGTATCTGCTTTGAAGGCTGGATTGCTAGGCAAGAGTGACTTCTGTAGTGCTGTGTGTGTCCTCATGGTTTGGAGTTCAAGGTGTGCCTCAGGGCTGGGTTTCTAGCTGTGCAGTACAAGTCGCCAGAGAGGGAGAGTGAAGGTACTCATCTCCTTTTTTTTTTTCCTTAAACAGCAATGTGCATGAATTTCCAGTCAAAAGACTACAGGAGTGTGACCACCTGAAAGCTGAAAATGTTTACTCCCTCTTTTCCACCCAAGGGACATGCTGTGCTTAGCACTGAGCACTTCCTGTTGTTTTATGCCTTCTAATTACAAGATGGGACATATACAGATTTCACAGAGTAGCCCTCTGTAACTGTTCCAGGCTTGTGCATTGCATTGACAAGACTGCAGATTGACTTGACTGAGTTGGAGGTCTTGTGCTAGTTGTTAGCTATATCAGAAATTAATTTTGCCTGTAATTCTGGTGTGTTGAAGGGTGGTTGCTTTTCTGGTTTGGATTAGTCTGGGGCTTTTTTGTTCTTGCTTGGAGCTTTTACCAAATTCCTGGTGATATCCATGGGATGAAGTCTGACCTGTACCTGTAAAGCTGCCTTTGCTTTACAGCTAGGGCAGAGAGGATTCCAGATTTTCTTGAGCATGGTGTGTGTGTGTGTGCATGTTAGACCTTATGAGAATAAAGACAATCTCTGCATAGCATTCCCATGGGGTGGAAGTCCCAGGACCAATTCTGTTTGAAAGAGGGATCACGTTTTTGCAGGATGGGATTGTAAAGTCCAGGTTGCATCCTATTACTTGGTAGTTATATATTAATAAAGTGTAGGTCCAAAGGGCTTGTGTTACTTTGCCTAGAAGTTCTTCATCTGGCGAAACTTTTCTTCATCTCTGTTGCATTTCTTCTATGTGCTGTGCTACAGAAACACTGGTCTTATTAGTCAGTTGGCTTATTTTTCCTTTTCCATTTTGAGAATCTTGATGCTGTTTCTGGGACTAGTGCTGGTAGGTTATTTATGTATTCTGCCTAATTATTTCCTGGCTATTTGCATGTTTTTCAGCTTACGGTAAAGTGAGATGAACTATTTCAAGCCTCAGTAAAAAGCACTGTACATTTGTGTATTAGAATCAGCTGATTGCTTTTACTGTGTTTTCCTTATCCTGGGTTGAAGCATTCATGTAACCATGAGTGCATCATATGTTTGAAGTGTTCTTGCTTGTAACTTCATCCACAGACTAATAGCAGATAGGGGTCTTAACATACCTTAGGACTGAGCACAGGGAAAGATGTTTGTGGAGGAAAAATTTTTGTTGAGCTGAATTTACTTCAAATTTAACTTGTACTGAAGAATGGTGTGCAACTTTTTAATAGTGTGTTTTGTTTATAGAGTTGAAAGTACCCATGCTTAAACAGGCTTTTAAATCACACACTTTCTCTGTGCATTTTAGGGGGGGGGACAAAAAGGCTTTTCTTACTGAGTGCTCTTTTATTGTCGTATATGATCACTGTGACAGAGAAATAATTCCTTTTCTTACTCACATTCAATAATATTAACAGGCTTCTCAGCACCTTCTGACTGCAGTTGCTAGAGCCTGTCAAAAGGCAGCTGCTCATGCAGTTCCAAGGTAGTTAGAGCTGTGGGTTTAAGTGTACGCCGTGTGGAGCTAGTTTCCGAGATGGTTCAGAAAGTTGGCTAGCAAATGCAAAACTGCGCCATGTATCACTCTACAAATGTGAACTTTAAAGGGATCTGCTTCCACTGAAATAGTTTGAGATATGTCATTTGGAAAATGTTGAAAACCAGTCATTTAAAGCAGTCATAGTGTTTCAAGGGAGCATGTAGTTTCTATTGTGGAAAAGTTCATATGAGGTCACCTGAAGCTAGGTTAGAAACACTGCAGTGGGAATGTTTTCCCTTTTCTTTTCTCTGATGTCTCTGAAAGAAATGGACCTGCGCTGTCCTTTCTGCGCAGAAGAAAAGGAAAACTGTAGTATCTGAAAGACCCTGACCATGTAGTGCCAAAAAGAATATGCATTGTTACAGATCTTACTGAAGTAAAGTGAGCATCACTGGTCAGTGTGTAGCTGATGCTTTTGATGGAATGATGCCTGATTTCCTGACACACACTGCCCTCCCTAGCCCTAAGCAGTGTTGCACAAGGTCTGTAACTGCAGATTTGGCTGTAAAGAGTACATAAAAAGTGGCCAGATAAAAATTGCACTTCTGTTTCAGAGCTATAAATTGGTATTAAGGTGTCTGGCCTTGTTTGCCTGTTCCTTCAGAAAACCAGGTGCAGCTTTACGTTGATAGGGAGGGAACAAGCACTGTAGCATAATCACAGTTTACTTTCAGGTCCTTCATCAGGCTCAAAAATCATTCATCATTTCTCCCCTGAAGTTTGAAATCTCTTCAGTTTCAGCTGCTTTCAGTTTCATTCGTTTTATTACCATTGCTTTATTTCTTCTATCTCTGTTCACTGTGAGATCTGGAATTTACAAGTCCAGGTAAACCATAATTAAAGACCCCCTAGTTCTGCCAAGCTCAGGACACTTGGCTGCTTCTTTTCTTCCCACTGTCTTTTGTACTTCGGGAGGAGCACTGTATTGGAATTGTCCCCTCCCACAATATAGGACAAGCTTTAAAAAACAAAAGAAGAAAAGCTTGTTTTAAGAAACAAGTTGTTGTGAATCTCTGTGGCTGCTTATGTGCAGTTTCTGTTACGGAGAGCAAGAATTACATCATTTGTAAATTGATCTGAAGTCCTTAAATATTGGACTGCATGAGTAAAACTACTCTGGCACGATCTAGATTTATGCAAAGCTCCCATGCCTCTCCCCACCTGCTTACAAATAACAACTGTAGGCATATGTAAAGGGCTCTTGAGCAGAAGGTGAAGCTGAACATACAAGATCAAGATGGACTTACAAAAAAGCAAGGTAGCTTGACAAACAGTAAAGGCTTGAACTTTTTATCACCACTTCCAGGGGGAGCTGCAAGTTAGTGACTGATGACTGTGTGACTCATTGGGTGTATACAGGATAAAAAGTGAATGTTCAGGGAAAATTTCCCATGGAAGAGAGATTGCTGTAAATGTGGAATGTGGAGGTAACTCTCCCTGTGTATTTGTAGAGGAATGCCATTTCGTATGCACTCATGAAATGAAAGAAAGTATCTGCATCACTGCTAATTTTGCACTGTCCTGCTGGGATCTCACTGAAAAATGCATTTTCAGGGCAGTGTAGTGATTTTGTGCAAGTAGAGACATGGCATAGAAATTGTTGGTTGCAAATGCTGATTAAAAAGTGTGGGGGGTTTGGCTTGTTTCTCTGTGTGTGTGTGTGTGATGTAGCTCTTACTTTTTTTGTTTTATTTTTTTCTCTTCCAGAAGCTTATATTGGTAATCCAAACTGTGTGTTAGTCTGTTTGTCTGTGAGAGTAGAGATTATCTCTAATTAAAGAAGTGCTCGTTTGGTATTAACTCTGTTCAGTTTTTAATTTTTATTTTTTTCTCCCTGAACACAGTTTCACTCTTGATTGATTCAGCCATTAAGCTTTGCAGGGTATTAAGCATAGAGTGTTTTCTCTGTACTCCTCTCTTCTGGACCTCTTTTTGTGTTGTTTGCACTTTGAAAATGATGTGCAGAATCAGTCTATTCTCTTCCTGCACCCTAGAATCAGGCAGATTTAAAAATGCAGGCAGTAAGCCTGGGTAATAATTTCTCAGTAAATATTTTACTGCTTTTTCCATCTGTTACACTAAAATCTGACTTAAACTAGGCATAAATCTAGTCAGAAGAGGTCACTGGGATATTAATCATCAGAATTAATCCTCTTCAGACATGTGCTTGGTATAAGGCCAGCTATTCAGAAGTTTAACAGTACACATATGGCGCTTATCTCTCTGGCTGCTTGCCAGTGAAGTAAACTTTGAGTTTGTGGTGGTTATGTAGCTCCGTAAAGTACACTGCTTGTTTGGTGCAAGTTATGCAGTTTTTCTGTGTTGCACATAGCCTACTACTGGAGAATGAGTTCTCTTCAGGGTGCTTTCAAAAAGCTATAGTCTCTTAGTATTAGTTGCATGGTAAGGAATGATTCCATTCACGTTTGACCTTTCCCTGCTGCTTCCCTATGAAGTATGATGAGCCAGATTTAATACTACTTAGAGCAGAGGAAGAGATGATACTTCACGTAGAGTAATACTGTGGAACCCAAATATAACTGAATGAAACTTCACCCTGCTTCCACTCCTGCTGCTCTGACTTGGAGGAAACATTCATGTACATAAATACAACTCTTTCTTGAGTCAGGTCTGGACTGGACCCAGCTTTTCTGTTAATCTCTTCAGAGGAGTATGCTTTGTACTCAACAGAATAATGATTATTTCATATCCTAATTATGGAACTGATTCATCCCCTGGGGCATGGAAAACAAACAGTAGGAGTGAGTGCATCATTAAAAAATTAGCGTATTTTTAGAGAAGAGGCAAAATGCAACTCCATTGAAAAGTTTCATTGTAAAGAAAAGTGGCTTGGATTAGAGAAGCTTTTTTAAACAACCTGAGATTATGGCTGAAAGAGCATTTTTTTATATATATACTTTGCTCACAGGAAGTGATTAATTATCTTCTTGCTTTATTTCTCAAGGAGAAGAATGAAAGCTCGTGCTCCTCCTCCACCAAGTCAACCTTCTGCTGCAAGTAGAATTCAGCGCGAGCACAAGTCACCCACAGAGACAGCTTTGATTTCTGATCAGAACCTTGTGAGCGTGAAGGAGAACATGATAAACAGATCGGTGGACTTGACAGTCATTTTACCCAGCGGGGTGGAGCAGAGGAGCACAGTACAAGGAAGGTAAGGCTTTGATTAGTTCTCACTTTCTGGAGCCCTCTGTTCCCAGTGGTGTACTTCCTGATACTAAAGTCTCCCGTTCTGAGTTGATGGGAGTTTCTCTGCCATGCTTCTCTCTGCATTATAGGCAGCTTTTGTACCAAAGTCTCCTGAGGGCTATGTATAAAGGACCCTTCCTACTGGAGCAGGAAGGATTTAGCAGTGATTTTGTCACTCTCTTCCCAATGTATCACCCTCAATACGTGTATGGATCTGTCTTTTCCATGTAGTGTCACTAGGCTAGTGTTAAGTTGTATCACATCTCGTAATACAGAGTGGGTTTGGTGCAGTGAAAGTAGGTGCTGCTGGCAAACAGAATTCCTGACAGGATGCCTGTCTGGAGTCATGCCGAGAAGCAAGTTCAGAAGATGAATGATTCATTGCATTCAGAGCTCCTGCCTTCACAAATACATTGCAGTTGTGTAGACAGCAAGGCATCTGCTGTTATTTAGGAAGCCTTTTCTGTATAAAAGTGTATTGTTTTTTTTCCACAGGAAGGCAGGTTCTCATTGTCACAGGGTACAATCAAGGGCAAACTATACTGGAAAGACAGTTTTGAGTTAATTTTCTTCACCATGGGAGCTCTTCTTTCTCATTCTCTCTGTAAGAACTGTTTTGAAAGAGGAAGACTTACTTCAAGAAAGAATTTGGAAGTGTTCTAAAAATATATTCAATACTATGATGAAACCGTAGCAAACAGAGGTATGGTCAAGACACTGTACAAAGGGATAATACCATGTTAGGAGAATATGTAGATGACTGTTGATAAATCAGGGTCTGTGCTTATTTTACATTTGGGTTTTGCAGTAGTTTGTCTGCATTCCTGTGAAATTACTCTTGTTGGTCTGATATATTAGTCTGTTTTGATGGTTTGTCATCTAATGTGTATTGATGGCTGAGGAAGATGCATATAGCAGAGTGCAGTGTCTGGTACTTAATTCTTCACCCTACTTTTCTTGTAAGAATTGGTGTTTGCTTAGAGACTCTTAGTAGACTAGTGCAACTTGTGTGAGTCAGCCCCAAAACCAGAGTGATGTTAAAAGTTTTAAGGAGAGCAGTGCTTATCAGAGCTCTCAGATTATGCATTTAGTGATTGAGCTTTTATGGGGAGAGTTGGACTAATAAGTGAAAGAAGAGAAAAAGCCTAGAAAGTAGAACAGGACATGAAATGCACTGGCTATTGGGTCCCAAGGAAAGGTAGTGCTATACTGGCAAATACAGGTCGCCTGGGAGCTAACGAGAGGCTAATCTTCATGCAGCATTTTGTATACTGAGATACATAATTGCCATATGGTTAGAAAATATTTTCTTTTATCTGAGAAAAAAAAACCCAAACACTCCCAAGACTACAAGAGTGGTGTTCTGATGTGACCTTTTAAAGAAGCTACAGGAGCAGAGAACAAATGGAAAATCCCAAGAAACACGCTGTCTCTCACAGGTGTTTTTTATTCTTGCCATTGCTAGCTATCACATACATGGAGACTGAGTAATTTATTTGAGTTTTTGGTTTGTGGACTAAAACCTGTAAGAAATGTCAAAAATTAAACCTTAGGCATTTCTCTGGCATTATTTGTATGGTCTATGTTAAACGCTCTAAGCAACCAAAACATTCTCTTGGTTGTTTTGTGAAGGTGCCCACTTCTTTCCATTGCATGACAGGTCTAGGCCCTGGATTTATTAAGTTCCTGCTTGTGCTAACTGATTATCACCAGTGCCTAACCCAGGTAGTAGGTATTCTCCCCCAGTGCTGTCTTGAGCACTTGGAATGGAAAGTTAGTGACAAATATCAGGCACTAATAGTCACCTGTGGGAAATGGAAGACTGTGGAAACTGAGCAGGGAAGTAGGTCATCCCAACAAGTTATGAAATAAGGGTACCCTGTATTGAGCCCTATATTACAATTGTATCAGACGGTGAACAGACCTCATGTGTGCTGCTATTCTTTCTAACCGCTGCAACACGAAATTCTGTACATGAACACTGGTTCATGTTTTTAGAGATGTGGAATACAACCCAAAAAAAATAAATAGTGAAATGCATCTGAAATATTTAGGGGATGATCTGTCTTAAGTGTCCAGGTTTGGGTGAAAGTCCAGGCATTCTCATCTTTTTGCACTGTTTTGACATGGCAAGCTGGACACCTACAAAGTACAATGATAAGCAGAGGTAAGCATTTAATGATGAAGATACTAGATTAAAACAAAGAAGTGTTTAGTTTAGTTTGAAGCAAGTTTGTGAGCTAGTGCAGGTAATAAACTCTTTTCCATGTTCATTCATTTTATCTATGGTGATATCATGGAAGGACATTTCAGACAAATTCTGCCATTGTTTATAGTGCTGTAAATCTTGAGTATTTTCATACCCATAATAAAAAGTGAATTCTGCAAAATCTGTTCTTGAGTACCCAGGGTAAATAGCTTCTCTGTTGCAGAAAAAATTGTAAAACCTTGCCCTGGGCATCATCATAATGAAAAACAATTCTGTAATTTCAGGAATTCAGTTCATAGACGTACACTAGAGGATGTTTGCAAATAACTACTGTAGTTAATTAGTATCATTTAAGGTTATTACAAATGAACCAAGTTAAAAGTCAAAAAATTTATCTTTCAATTTGTTTATTGTACGTAAGCAAAGCAGCATGTTGTTAGTCTTACTTTGCTTTTTATAAAGTTCCTATAAATATCAGCAACAGGGTAGAAAATTGTCATTAAATTTCCTTGAAAGATAGTTCAAGAAAACAAGAAAATGTGTGCTGTTTAAAGGTATTTTATAGTAATCTGGAATTTTAAAGTAGATTTATTTATAAAAGTTAATTCAAGCTGACAGTCTCTCTTTTAAGAGTTTATTGTCATCCTGTAACAGTTTATTCCAGATTTTGGAAATACATAGTACAGCTCGGTATTTACTGTATACGTTGCTGATTGTGTAGGAAGACTTCTTACCTTTCCGTGAAGTGCCTGCTGTGCTTTGGAGCATGAGAAGATAATAATGACTATTTTCTGTTTTTAAATGAAGATAGTGAAAACATAAAGACCTCAGGTCAGCCCCTTTACACTACTGTTTCTTTTCCAATCACTTGTCACTTTAAATTGCTAATATATGTTTGGCATTGACCTAAATAAAGATTCTTTCTTCCAGTTGGAGATTGTTTTTTAATGGACATTTGTAGCATGAAAGTTGAAGGTAAGAGGAAAGTCAGTGTCATTTGATAGAGTACAACTTATCCTACACATTTATTTCCTAGATGTACAAGGCTGTATTCTAAAATAGATCTCTCTGTGTGATCTAAGGAGATCAGGCCAAGCCACACTCAAAACAACTCAGTTGCTTTCTGCCTCTTAAACTGTAGCTGTCTTTTCTCAACAGGACGCAAGCGGTCTGATGTGCTCAAACTTCATTGTGGCTTCAGCCTGATAAATGTTGCTGACAAAGTAGTTATTCTTTACTGTCCAGAATTGGTGTTAAATGTCAAACAGCTTAGTAAAGTATATGAGAACAGAAAGTACTCTCCTTTGCTAAAAATAGTTGTCTGAATCTTAAATTGGGTTCATCCTTCAGTTTTATTGCTGTGCTGTAGTATTTGCATAGCAGTCATTGTTGTTTGGTGTCTGTCACAGTGCTTGGTTTCTCCAGCCAAAATTTCAGCAACATTTTATGAAAGTAAGAAAGTAATGTGTTTCTGAGTAGTTGGAGAGGCAGGAGGCATTTACCTTCCTCATTTTGGCTTTAGAGTTAATCCTTTATGATCAGACCTGCCTGAATTTTTAAAAATAATTATATACAAATAAATATAAAAAAATTAAAAATACCAGGTCTCAAAAGAAGGTTAAAATAAAGTGCAGATATGTCTGGAATAGGATAGAAGCAAATGAAGGAATGACTCTTTGCATCTTACAAGAACTATATTCAGCCCAAGGTTAGAAAGAAAAGTTGGTCTGGATCAGTAGATGGCTAAGTACCATTCTCTTGCTGTGTTTAGTGGCTTCTGTGTGTGGCATATACATAGAGTTACTTAAAATGAAACTTCTATTTAAAATCAAACTGTACTGTATTACAGTTTAGAAGGAAGATTTTTCAAGTTGATGAAATTGAAATATGATATAATTTTGTTCCAAGGACTTGCAAGGTCCTTGTTGCAAGATCCTTGTTGCAAGGACAAAATCCTCTGTCTCCCTCCTTTCTCTTCCCTTCTTCCCCACCCCCAAATTTTTTTCTATCCTTTTGAAGTTTTGAGGAAACTATTTTCCCAAATTTACATTTTGGGAAGAGCATGCTATTCACTTTGAAGTTGTTTCAAAAACTTCAGAGATACTGCTTAGTTTGTACTCCTAAATGATACAGGCGAAGCCTGGGGATGCTTCTCATGGAGCAGTTGCATGTTGTGAGCAGCATGGCTCAGGATGGGATCTTGAAGACTTCCTTAAGTGTTACATTTAAAACACACCTGCTGTGTTATCAGCAGTAAGATGAAACTTCAAATTTGGTTGGATTTTTGAATTGTTCATTGTCTGGAAAAAGATTGTTTAACATGGGTGATTGTCTGCAGCTTACTTTCCCAGGTGGCTGGTGTGGATTCTAATCTTGCAGTTGTACTGTTGCCTCTGAGCATACTTCATCGTTTCAGTGGAAGGTGCATGGAATCAAACTGTTATTTTGATGAACTATATTTAGAAAAAAGTGCTGATCTTTTTTAAAGAAGTGTTTTTAATAAAGTAGTTTGCATGAGGCAAGATAACTGTCCAAATTTGCATGAATTATCACAATATTATGCATTACAGAAATATATTAGCATTCCACTTTAAATAGAAATGTCTAGCACATAAAACACCGTGTATTGCGGTTCTGTCTGGTTATTTGCTTTTGTCTGAAACAATAGTAATAAGGCTGGGGGAAAAAACACATGCAAATTTTAGTTTAAACGAAATATGTCTGTAAACAGACGAGCTAAGATTTATATCAGGCGGACTGACACTTTTTTAAATGCTGACTGCTGCACAGCTGAATGAATATTCATGTAGATACTGGTGTAGGTGGGGTTCTTCTGTAGTTTGGACTTAGTGTAAATGTTTCTTTTGGTTTGTGATGTGTTACATGAATTGAACATGGTTATGAAATGCAGACATTTGCAACTTGAGAACAGTGCCAAAGAAGTTATCACGAAGTGACCTGGTACAGTTTCAATTTAGATACTACATGTTTCTATTTAGATGCTTTCTACGTTAGCAGTTACCACAGTGCTTCTGTTTTTCTGAAGACTCCTATACATATTAATGACATCTGTTTTCCTTGTTTGATCTTCAGTCATCATCTTCTCACTGTGTTCTTGTTTTTTTCAATGTGATCACCTATTTCAGAATTTCCACCCTTTGCACTTTTTCAGCTCACACTGTGTAACTCAGTTAAACTTGAAATAGGTTACTGTAAAGAAGATCCTTTCATGAGCGGGAAGAGCTGTCACCTACATACGTTTTAGGCTTTCAGCTGTTAATAAGGGACTTCTTTTGTTTTCCATTCATGTCATCTTTGCCATTAGCTCTCCAGGGTTCTTCACCAACTTACTGAGCACTTGTTGGCCAGCAACATATACACAGAAGAAGATGGGTGGCAGCAGTTTCTCAGATGCCAATAGCTTGCAGTTGAGGGGCAGTTCTTGAGCTACAGATGTAATGATACTGGTTTATGAAACCAAAACATTTCAGAAAAAAAACCCTCCAGATTTATTAAACCTGTTTTCTCTGATCCTGGATGGAATTTTAGGAAGGAAGATTGAAAAAAATGAAACCCTTCAGTACCTTGGTAGAAGAGAATTTCTGAGGTGTGTAAGAACATGGTTCATATCTGCTATGTCAGGCAGCATCAATCTTCAGTGAATGTTCAGTTAGTGACATAAAATGGAGTACCTCCATGCAGAGGTGTGAAATAAGAGAGAGGCAGTGACTGACTCTTAACCGCATGGTTTAAGAAGCATATCTGCAGTAAGAGTTCTTGATGATGCAAATACTTAAAACCAGATGTTTTTATGCAAGGCTAATATTCTCACCAAAATAAATATGGAAAGGATCACTTGTACTTGGAAATATTGCTGGTGTCAAATGGATTCAGGGAAGTTGTCAAGTTGTAGAGCCAGAAAAAAAATCCTGTCTACCTTTTGTTTCAAATTTAAATGTTCCATTTTGAGTTGTGCTGTGTGCTACATTCAAATCTAGGTGGAGTTTACCATACTGGGAGCGCATCACTTACTTATATCTTGTCTTCATGTACAAGAACAGGGTTTGAATTGGAGAATTTAATGTATGGATTTAGCTGTTAAGATGCACTCTGTCCGCGTTTGGCTTATATTTGTTAGTACTATTACTGGCACTGTGTTCTGCCTCATAGCGAATAGTTAATTGCCAGCTCATAAATGCACACTGAAGTGCAAATATATTTAATTCCTAACAATTTATCTGATCTGTTTAGCATTTCAAAGCATTAGCACTGTTCCCTCCCAAAGATGGCTAACTAGTGACACATCCTCAGCTTGTGTTGTCTTTTTTTTCTCCCATCTTAAAACTGAGGTAAATTTTTTAGCTACTGCTTTTTCTCACACTAACAGTAAATGTTTTTTTCTGTACAGTAAAGCTGTGATGGATCTCCTGGTTGATCTATGCAGCCAGTATCGCTTAAATCCATCCCAACATAGCCTTGAACTGAAGTCTTCAGGAACCCAGCAACCTCTGAGTTACAAGCCAAACACTTTGATAGGAGCACTGGACGTAGAGACGGTACTTCTGAAAGAGAAGGTTCCTGAAGAGAAGGTGAAGCGACCTCTGCCAAGGGTCCCTGAGGTTGGTATTCTGTATGGCTAAAATGGGGCAATGAAACATTATTTCATTCCTATTATTTCAAGCAGTTCTTCCAATTTTTGGATCTTCAAATCAGATGGGAGAAGCTTGAGATTGACTGTAACCTGCTTTACTAGCATAACTGATTTCAGTGCAGTCTGGCAGGTGAAGGTCTGGACTCCAGCATTTAGACAAAACGTTACATTGCATGTCGTTGAATAGATTGAAATCTGCTCTTATAAAGACCCCTGACTGAAGATGGGGGTGATTGAAATTTGCAGTAGTGGCTGAAGTGGCGGTTGTGAGATTGTGTGGTGGGAAGGTAGGGTTTTGGTGGTATTTCATTTGCCATACTTTATTGAGGATAGGGGAGAAGGCTTACTGCTAAAAAAGGTATTTCAAACTATTACGAAGATTCAGAAGTAGCCGTTTTCCAAATATGTTTGCTGAATCAGTATATGTAATTACACTGCCATGCCTTTCAGAGATTCAAAGATTACGTCTGCCTGATTCCTTTTCCTTATTTGCCTGTTCTTGTGAGTGTCTCCTTAGTGACAGGGGAGTTCTATTTTTTTTTAATTATTATTTTTTTAATAATATTTTTAATAGTATGCATGTGCAGTAAGTTTCCCTAGGAGTCAAGACAATATGGAGGTCCCTAATGCCTTTCTCACTGGGGAAGAAGCCTAGCCATCACAGAGGGAGGGCTGAGACTTTGTGTCTGTTTCTGCAGAAATCTGTGAGGCTGGTAGTGAACTACCTGAAAACGCAGAAGACTGTAGTTCGAGTTAGTCCGGAGGTGCCTCTCCACAACATCATCCCAGCTATTTGTGAGAAGTGTGAAGTCAGTCAAGAGCACATTGTTCTTCTGCGAGATGGCATCACTGGGGAGGAGCTGGAGCTTACCAAGTCCTTGGAGGAGCTGGGGATAAAAGAGCTGTATGCCTGGGACAGAAAAAGAGGTGAGCTGAGACTGAAAGCAGTCATGCAGGGTTAGATGAAGTGCTAACAATATTATAGGTGACTTAAAAAGCATTTGTGCTCTTGTTGCTTTGGGGCCCAGCTGAAACAGCAGAATGACATCTCAGTCCTGAGAGCTGCCTGGCTTTGTTCAGTGAGCCGTGCCCAGAGCGGCAGCCAGGACAACAGTGTGCCCAGCCGTCCCTGGCTGCTCTTGGGCCTTGTGCCAGGCTGGGCTGTCCCCTGGCAGGGTGCAGGTTGGCCTGGGGCAGGGCAAAAGGAGGAGCTCTGCTACCTCCTGGAGCTGCTGTCAGTACAGGTGTGTATAACACGGAGGCCTTGTCCAGGCAGAGCTGTCATCTACCTGTGCTGTGAGTTGGAGGGGAAAAAAGAAGCAACATGCCATAGTCATGGCAGCTGCGAAAGCTGAGAGGCAGAGGCAACAGACCAGGGTTTATGAGAAGCAGACTGTGGACAGGTTCATAGACAGTTCCTTTAAGCAGCAAAGCTACTGATGGTTTAGTGAAGAGGAGCTAAGAGGTATTTGTATTTAAAATTATGTTCTCTTATTTATTCATTCGCACTTTCTATTCTCATAGACGATATTGTAGCCTCAGCTTCTTGGACTCGAGTTTTATCAGCCAGATTGTGTATTCAAATAGCATAATTATGCCATGTGCTTTAAAATGCACCTGCTTTAAAAATGCACTTCGACAAGCGCTACTTCCTTTTGAGATCAGAAAGTGATATTCATTAAAATTGTCTCCTGCAGTTTGTCTCTATTGATATGACTTGCAGCACAGTAAATGTACTTATTTATTGTTTAGGTAATGTCAGTCTTGTAGGTGCTGAGCAGCAGGCTTATTTTTTATTTATATACTTACTTATTTATGTTGACATTCTGTCTCTTCTTTCAAACTCCTTTGGTAAGTGACGGTTCTATCTCTATGTAAGTCAAATGAACTTAGACTTTTAAGTAAACCAGATGTCTCCTTTTCTTTTGAATTGTTAGGATGGTCAAAAAAGTGGCTGACAACATGTCATAACTCAATTGCATGTTTGTTTTTTAGGATACGTTTGCTGTAATTAAGCTAGCCATTTTGGAGCACTGTAGTGAACATGCTGAGTATTCATCAGGATTCGTTCAGCATAGTTAAAAGACGATGTCTACAGTAATTAGCCTAAGCCTTCCTTAAACTCTTTTCCTTTAAAATGAAAGCAATGGTGTATATACTAGTGCAATAGTGGTCCTTGAATGCAGCTGTAGCTCATACATCATACAGACTTTACTTCAGTGCTGAATTTATAGCAGAAAATTATCTAAATTGCTTTCTACATCAGCTTTTATATATATGTATATATATATTATTCTTTTTTAACCTTTCAGTATGCCTTTCATTATAGTGAAATCCCCCTTATCCTATTTCAGCCTTTTCTGCCTTCCTCTTTACTTTGCCCCATGGTGTCTGATGAGAACACTGGTAAATACACATAAAATTTACAGAAAGTTCCCTTTGTTCCAGCAAATTCCTCCTTCTGTGTTCTCATTTATAATCTCCAAGAGGAATAATTCCATTGTTTTCAGAAGCAGTTGGTGTATGAATTGTGCACTGAGTAGATGTTCAGTCTGTTTAGTTATCAGAACAGATGGATTCTTAAAACACATTCCCACTGGCAAGTAAGGCATCAGACATGCTGAAAGCATAGGCTGTGCTTGTAAAAGTTGGTTTGAGAAAAGCTTGTGCTTGTCATTCTCTTCTTCCCTGAAACAGATATACCAGGGGCTGAAGGAATATTAAAAGGCAAGCTCTGCTGCCACCTGCTTACTGAATTCGATTTAGCAGTTGAAGCAGCTTCACAAGTGAATTAATACAAATGCAGCTAAACTGCTTCTTGGAGCAGCTCTGCAGGTCTATTGTCAGTCAACATTTTTTTCTGTAGCATTTAGGAAAACAAGCAGTAGGAGTAATTAATGAATATTGTGGCTTATGAGGCGAATTAAACTTTAATATGTCTTCTCTTGTCGTTTCCTTGCCTGCATTTTCCAGTTCCTCCATCAAAAACTCAGTCTGAACCTTCTCTGAACTATAGAGGTACTGTACAATGCCGCTGAGGGAAAACCGTCTTTTCCTTCACACTGTGTTTAATGTGGGTTTGGTAGATGGATCTTTAAGAACGTTTGCTGTAGATAAACAAGCTATTTTAGATCTGTGTTGTCTTTTTGCAAAGTGTTGTTTACATGTCTGTGCTTTCAATCAGAAAAAACAGGCTTCTGTGCCTACTGCTTCTTCAGTAATTGCCATTAAAATGCCAGCAATTAACAAGACCTGTCATTTAACTGTTTTGTGGTATGATGTGTTTCTTTATAGATTCCAAGCATTTTCAGGTTGCCTAAAGCATGACTAGTTGAATTTCAGAAATACTAACATTTCAGAAGTCTCTCAGATGCAAGATTTATTTAGTAACAAATACATAGTATTTTGAGATCTACAAAGTCTTCCACTGAATTCAATTTAAATGTAGTGATGCATTTTAGTATCAAACCCGTGTATGTACATTGAATAACTCTGAGTCGATTCTGACTTCTGAATTGCTATGGTAGGTGGGGTTTGATTGGGTTGCATTGGTGCTTCTACTTCTAGTTAAACAGAAAATGTGTATATCCTTTCCATCACTAAGTATGTTATATTGCTCTAATTATCCTCAAGAAAGGTATGGTTGATTTTTAATTTGCTTTACTACTTTGCATCACTAGTAAACACAACATAAAATAAAAGTGTAGATAAGTTCTTTAAGTTTTCAGGAAGGAAGGAATTCCACTAGCAAGCACATATTACCTGAGGGCCTGTTATCTCTTGGCTTCACTAATGCCAGTACTTTTCCTTCTAATCTTCTGTCATTACCTGTTTTGGCTTCCTCTTATACAAAGCACAGTACTAGAGAGAATATCTACTGTATTTAGTTAAGAAAAATTGATGCAGATTTATAAAAATCCCTTGTTGTTCTGAGATTATAGGCGATGAATTCCAATTTATTGGCGGTACACGATGTTTAATGGTAATGTTGATGGTCAGCTGCTACTGACATGGCTTATGCCAGCCTTTCATCATTATTGTTCATAGTTGAAGACTGTGTAATGGAATCATGATCCACATTTAGTTGCAGCCCAGCTCTGAGCAGAAAAACGTCAGTTTCTGGTGAATGAGCATATTTAGCTCTTAGGATTTGAGGAAGGTATTAATTTATTGCTGTATTTTTTTTTCAGTGGAGTTGCAGCCTTTCTTAAGGATAGTTTCTCCTTATTTTCCTCTGGGTTCATCATCTTTACCCTTCTGCTGTGCTTTGAACTACTGTATGTTCTTAACACCTTCTAGTACCTGACATTGTTGATACGCAAAAGTGATTTGTGTGAAAATCATGTGCTTTGTGTGAAATGCAAATCAGTTAACGGGACTTCTGGGATGAGGATTTTATTTTTTGAAATAAACCTTTATTTTGTGTCAACAAACAAGTCATTTTGCATTAGCTTCTTAACTGTTACTAAATAAAGCAAATATTTAGAAGAGAAAGCAATTTTTTTCTGTACATTAAACTTTCTGTGTGCTAGTGGGATACTCTGATAACTCTGGGAACCAGGGAGAAATCTTTATAGCATTAGTGTCCACTAAAAAAAAGTGGGAGAGCTTTACAGTCTGTACATTGAATATCAAACCAGTGGTTGTTCCCTGTAATGCATGGTTTTACCATTTTGCTTGGCTCATGTGGGGGAAATTGAAGGGAGACTAAACAGTCTGAGAATTCATACAGTTCCTCAGCTAGTTCAAGGAGGACATGCATATTTGAGCTCTTACCACCTGAAATGCATATAAACTCACCTCTTTTCCATCCAGAACTGAAAGCGCCAAGGTGAGAAAAGGAGTACAACCAGCTGGCCTAAGTTGTAAGGAGAACCCCTTTTCCAAATAAAAGTCTTTTTCCTCTTCATGGAACTTTATCCAGATCCATGTGGAGAGTCTTTCCATTAAATTCACTGTGCTAAGTCAGCCCTGTGAATTGTTAAGGATACTTAACCATCAGTTCACCCTTATCTCTTTTTGAAGGTCTTTGAGTACTCCAAGAGTGTTAAGTGAGACATCTAACAAGCAGCTCTGAAGACTTAGCGATTTGTTTTGTCTTATAATGATTACTAAATTGTGATTGCAAGCGTACTACAGTTTATTAAATTATTCAATTATCCTCCATTAGATTTCAGAACAGCGAAAGTTTGGAAAAAGAAAGTGCAGGATCTGCCAGTTACTGGAGAATTCAGTTCATAACATCTCCAGTTCATAAAAACACAGCATTAACCCAGGATGTTTTAAAATACTGATCTTCTGAATCTTTATTTCAGAAATGTAAAAAATATTCCATTATAATTGTTTCAGAACCAAGTCGAAAGACTTCAGTAAACAGTGATGCAATAGAAAAAGAAAAGACAAGACTTCTGGGATTGTTTAATGCTGATAGAAGAAGCAGCAAGGTAAGCAATTGTGTACTACCTCACTAAAATGAATTGGTTTTTTTTCAGATGTATTACGTCTGTGGGTGATGGTGTTTATGGGTGGGTTTTATCATCCCTCCCTCCAAGGAGTAATCTGTTAGCAGGTGCATAAATGATATGCAATTAGTGCAACCTGATGGAGATCTCAGCTGCCTATTGAAACAGCCAGTCACATTTACCATTTACCTTCTTTTTTAATGCTGTGGGTTCGGTAGATGTTAACAAAGGGCAGGAGTTTCAAGCAACTTATGTCCACTTCATAGTGCTCAGATTACAAAATGTATTCATGAAAGAACTGATATAATGTAGAACAATTATGATATCAAGTAGAAGTGTCTTATTAACTCTATTGTCTGTGGATGATGATAAGTTTTATGGCATTTATATCTTTAGAAGTTCTGTGTAGTCATGCTGTTGCCATCTTCAAATCCATAAAACCAAATAATCAGGTGTAGAAGAAATAACTTGCAGTACTAAACTGAAGGATCAGTATCTGATGGGGCACATTAGGCATTTTTAACTTTGTTTTTAATCCTGAGTTGGAAAATTAAAAACAGAAATTCTGTATAAAACAATTCTCTGCTGTTGAGGTGCCTTTATGAAAAATTTGTCAGTCATCATGGGAATTAAATATAGAAAAACTTTTTAACTGAAGAAAAACGCCAATGGACTTTTGACTTCATACTTTTTGCAACCTTCACTAAAAATTTTGGTGTCAACTGATTTTGAATCTAAAGTATTCTATACTCTAGGATATAAAAGTAAAAGGGGAGTTTTCTTTTGTCTAGTTTAAAAAAGCCCTACAAGGCTTTTGAAGTGAAAATATAAAATGTGTGTCTGATCAACTGGTACTAAGAAACTCATGCTTGTTAATGGACCAGCATTTCATCTACCCTTCTAGTTTTCTCAGTCATGTTTTAAAAATGTGAAAACTCTTTATTAGTAGTCTGCCCATTTGGTTACGATCAAATCTGGAGTGCTTTTGCAGGGGAATAGCTTAATGGACACTGGGAATTACTGTGTTGAAAAATCTGATCTGTCATGAATGCTCAGCTATTCTTAACACCTTATAAAGGACACATGCAAACTGTATTCCGTGAGATAGGAAGTCAGTCCCTTTCAGAGTGTTTATCCTGTGTAGGAAAATTATTTCCCCTGTAGAAGGAAACAGAAGCATAACTGAAGCAGTAATGCTGTATCGGCCTGGAACAATTGGGTAAGCAGCGGAGGCAAGAGGCTTGAGCCTCTAGAGCATGCTGCAGGTCTGCAGTTCCTCTGGAAGAACTGAACATACTACAGCGCGCAGTTTCTGAACTATAGTTTGTTCTCTGATTCTGTATTCCTAACCGTCGGTATGAACTGTGTGCTCCTGGAGTTCTAACTCCTGCTGCAGCTCAGATTTAACTTGTAAAAATATTTATGTTTGTAACCTTAAAAAAAGTTGTCATAAAGCATCCCAATTCTGTGGTTACTGCAGTGTGTTTCTCACACCTGAGTTCAGGGTGACTGTCAAAAGATTGTAAACTCCTTTTTTTATTATTCCCTTCTTTATGCTTGATAATCAAAGACAAAGGAGGTGATACTCTGAGGATTTTAAAAATACTAATTTTATTAGATGCCAAGGATATTGAGGATTAATTAACAAGTTACAAGTAGTATTTGACCTGGGGAAAAGTAGGAACTCTGCAAACAAGTCTGTGAGCTTCTAAATCTGAGGTAAAGGTGTAAGTTTTTCTTGCCACTAGTTCTGACAAGTTAATTGACTTTTCTTGGTCATTCCTTTTTTGGACTCTTACTTTCAGATGGCAAGTACTCTGTAGGAAAAGAAACTAAATCAGTCACTTGGTTTAGTCCAGCAAGGATGTCATTGTTGCCTTTTCAGTACAAGCCTCAAGGAGTTTGAACCCAAATAGGTAGAAGGGTTACTGAAAACTGGAGAACAGTGCAGCACACAGGAGCTAGCAGATGTTAACTGGCCATAATACATCTGGCTTGGTACTGCAGAAGATTTCCAGCCAAAACAGCAAGTGAAACTGCTGAACTTAGCAGAATGAGGGCAAATTAAATAAATTCTTAAAAGAAGGATCTGGTAGGTTTATGAAGGGATTATATGATGGGAAGCCCAGTGACTTCAGGGCACTGAAAAAGAAGGCTCAGAGCTCCTACACTCTGCTCTTCACACTTATTCTTACATTTTTTTATTTCTCCACAAGACAAGTTGGCTCTTCTTGTTTTATTTTCTTTGTTTGCATTAGCAGTGATGCTTTTTCTCTGTGTGCATGTATGTGATCATGCATAGTCTGTATTTTAGAACTATTTGATGGCAAGAATTGTCCAAAGTCTTGCACGGTAGTACCACTGCAGAGCTGCAGGTGTTTACAAGGGGAAGGCAGTTTTATTTTGCAAGGGAAGAAAAACATTAGCCTATGTTGCTAAGTGTCCTGGATCAGGTGTCACTGCATGCTACAGGCCTGCACTCAGATTTCCATGCCCACACAAATGCTTTCTTTTTCAGCTAGCTCACCAAAAGCAATAGCTGTGGTATGACAATACACTAGATCTAACTTCTTGAAAGAAACTCTACTATATTATAAACACAGACATAGACTGAAAGCAGAGTCCTCATGGTTGATAGAAATTTCTTGAAAGTATTTCTTTGGTTAACTTTATACTGGCAGGCTTAATGCCAGATCAGGTATCATCTTGTTCTCTCCATTCTAATTTTATGCTGGATCAGTTGCTTTCTGTTTTTCTGCACCTGGCATAAAAAACATAAAGGTGGCATGAGCTCCCTGTGAAATGTAATCATGTGCCTGAGGCTATACCCAGATCAAATTGGCACTGCTAAGCAATCCAGTAGAGCAGAGGTCCTGTGCAGACAGTCATGGGTTGGCTTAATTAGGTAGGGTATATGGTAGTGCACAGAAACAGTCCCATCACTGACGAGGGTCACGGAAGAAGTTCTCTACTTGTTCCCCTCGGTCTGTGGATATAGCAGAGACTTAGGTCTGGTTCCTGGTGATGTACAAGTTGCTAACTACCTGTTTTCCTCCTTGCCCAAGAATTGTTCTGTTTCTTTGTATTATTCTTCTTAAATCTTTCTGCTGATGGATTTCTTAGGGCCTTGCCCACACTAGAGAAATATTTCAGACTACTTCGAAGTTTCTCAGCAACCAGTTACAGAACTACTCAGAGTGTTTGTCTTGGTTCTGTGATGAGGTTTGATGCTTTGCTGTGGCATGGGTTTGCTTCTTTCTTTCCTTTGCTGCTGCTGTGTAGGATACTTGTTTGTGTTGCAGACAGAAGAACACTTGGGGATGAACAGAGATTGTGGTGAGGAGGATGCTTTTAGTTCTGCATCTACAAGTGAAGGAAGCTTGGATGTAAGTACTAACACAGCTTGTAGATGCTATTGCATTCCTATTAGATCCTGCAGTTTAAATAAACAAAACCCACTGCTATTCCTGATGCTTGGCCAAGTAGAAATAGCTTTCTACTTAGCTGGCTTAGTTACGTGAGCACGCTGTTCTTGTATCTTGATGAAGTTAAAATGCAATGCACTGTCTTCAAATAGTACTTGTGAGCTTCACTATAAATAAAGTTTCTTTCAACACTAAATTCTAAGCAGATGTGAGCAAAAAGTGTTTTAACCAAGGACATAGGTGTTGTGACTGTAAGACAGTGACAGTACTGCATGTTGCAAAAGTATGTTTGCCTTATCAGTGACATTTAAAGGGAGCTTTTCTTTTATAAAAACACACCTCATACTTATCTCTTTGCATGTCTTCTGCAGCATGGCAGCATTCCATTTGTTTCATAAGTAGCTTGGAGGTGGAGAGTACTTTTTTTTTAAATACTGGAAATAACAGAAATCATTTTCCTGAAGTATTTCAGTAGGTTTTGGGATACTAAAATCCTGTGAACCGCATTTAGGATGTTTTTTTAAGTGCCTGATGGACTACTAAGTTGTGAGAATTTAGGTATCTAATTAAGAAGTGTGAATCGTAAACACCTTTGTAAGGTTGTTCTGGTGGACTGGTAATCATAGTAAATGCTGTGTCTTTTTGTTGCCTTTTTTAATTGCTTGGCTTTTTGTTATCATACTTTCAAAACCTGGAGAAGACTCTGTTGATGACATGGTAGAAGCCTGAAACATAAGGTTCAGGTCTGAATCCCCCTTTCACAAACAGGTATTTGGAAAAGGAGTGCTGATCTGCAAAACATACAGCCCACTAGCTACAGAGGAAGGTGACAGAAAATTGTGGAAAAAATGGAAGAGTGAGAGAAAAAATCCCAGATGAAAAGGATAAAGAAGTCAAAAGGGAGAAATGGACAGAGAAATGATTGGCTGTGAAGTTTAAAAAAAACTAACTTTGCAAATCTGTGAAGACTTCATAATGAAAGAGTGCTGAAAAGGAAAGCTGCTTATGACACTAAAAATTTGGGTAACACTATAAAGATGAATGTTTAGGGAGGCAGCTTTGTTAACAGAGTCCTAGTAGAAGGTGATGTGGGTAATTGAAATATTCTAGGTAAAAGTATAGAAAATTAATTAGAAGCTCTGCCAAAATAAAATATTTTCATGGTTTGTATTCACTGCCATTAAATGTTAACCTCAGTATGTTGATGCCCAAGTACTAGAAGAGGAAGAGGAGATTCCAAGTGAGAATAAGAAGATAATGCAGATACCCTGAACTAGCTTTTACACTGGTGTTCAGTGCTTTCCTCAGAAAAGAGGCATCTCAGTTCATTTTTGGAGGTAATCTTACTGGGCAAATCATAAATGAAGATCTGGTTTTTTTTCATTTGACGTTGATGAAAAGTTTTCATTACTGTCTTGGACATGTAACTGTCTCCTAAAGGCACAGGTGATAGGGAGCAAAGGGATCTGTTTTCTCTGGAATAGGTTGCCCAGGGACGTTGTGAATGCTCCATCCCTGGCAGTGTTCAAGACCAGGTTGGACAAGGCCTTGGGTGACATGGTTTAGTGTGAGGTGTCCCTGGCCATAGCAAGGGGGTTGGAGCTTGATGATTTTAAGGTCCTTTCCAACCCTAACTATTCTATGTTTCTATGATTATTCAGTTACATGAACATTCCAGAAATTTAATTCTTTTCCCCTTGCTCTTAAGAGCAAATAATCTTCAAAAACAATGTAGCCCTTGTTCAGTGTTTACATCTTTCACTCCTGGCTTGACACCTTTATTTGTATGAGCACCTATCCTGCTAAGATGTAAGTGCATACTTAAATGAATGTGTTGACATAGTTCCATTTTAACTTGGTACTATTCTGTTAAAGCCTGCAGAAGATGTATAAATCTGTATAACAGATCCATTCAGCAGCACAGAAGGTCCTTCCTTTGAACGGGCTAGATGGGCTTCAAGAAAAAGCTCAAAAATTGTGACTTCTTAGATGTAAAACTCTAAAATGCTGTAAACTTGGCATACACAGTTGGCGTAGATAACTTGCGTTAACCTAGGTTAAACTCAGGTGGAAATGCCAATGAAAGTACTTTACAGTTTTTTAAATTCAGCTTAACAGTTCCATATGGGCTAGACTCTGAAACCCTTGGTCATTCTGAGTAATTATTTATTCCACTTGCTGAAAAGATATCCTCACTTACTTTGATGGAACTGAGTATCCTATTTAAAATAAGTGGTATCTTACATAGCCATATATATGTGAAATAGACATTTAGAGCTCATTATATAGATTCATAGAATCATAGAATAGGTAGGGTTGGAAAGGACCTTAAGATCATCCAGTTCCAACCCCCCTGCCATGGGCAGGGACACCTCACACTAAACCATATCACCCAAGGCCTCATCCAACTTGGTCTTGAACACCACCAGGGATGGAGCATTCACAGCCTCCCTGGGCAACCCATTCCAGTGCCTCATCATCCTCACAGTAAAGAACTTCTTCCTTATATCCAATCTAAATATAATATAAATAATAATAATATAAAAGTTTCATTGAGCTGGGATAGAACTTTGACAAAATATCATCCAGTAGATTATCTTTAGTAATTTCATCAGATTTAGTAATTTCATCAGATTTACTTTCTGTTTACTGTTTTGTGTCATCTGAAAGTATTTTGCATTCGTTGTGCAGGTGTAAAAGCCAAAGTCTCAGATCTGTTACTGAAAAGAAAGTGGTTTGCCATTGCCTTCATTATAGTGCCTGACTGTATCAGGAAAAAATCTTCTTGCCTGTAAGGAAATAGGCAACTCATGAAGTAATACTGAGATAAGGGCATTTAAATACTTTTCTCATTGTTACATGTTGGTGATGTGCTCTGAATTGTAGAAAAAAGCAATTATTCCATTTTGGGTATTGACAGGTTTTTTTTTGAAAACCGGGGGATATGAAGGAATAGAATAAAGGTATAAGAAATAAGAGATCCTTAGTATTTATTCAAGCACAAGTTATATTCAGTTTTTAACCACCAAACTATTATCGGTGGCATATTTACCTAATTATTGTTAGAATTATTAATGCTTCTAAAAATACTTTGGATTGTTGATGAGGAATCAGATTTTCAAAATCAAGATGGGAAAGACAACACTTAAGCTTGAGGTGAAAGGGCATTTGTTCACAGTATCAGCAAAAATAAAGGTGAAAAAAGAAGAATTTGTTAACACCTTAGAGAGTGTAAAAATGCAAGAAAAGAATTCTCCATGACAGTCCTCATGAGAGCAGCAGTTCATTATACCATACACAGGATCTGAAATCTAATGGAGTACCGTAAATAAAGCAGAAATCTTTTCCCTTAATCTGTTCCAGTTTTGTGCTAAGCAGATGAGCTTTATATCTGGGTTAACTTTTCATGAATCAAATGCTCTTGAAAGATACTGGTGTGTAAGTACAGCATACAAATAAAGGAGTTGGAAGTTGCAGCACAGTTAACCGTGTTCTGCTTTTTGTGTGCCAAAGACAGACAAAACTGCAATTTAAAACAGCTGGGGGGGGGGGGGGGAAGGAATTTAACTCTGCCGCTTGGTGTCACTATCCTCAAATGAAAAGTTGATCAAGATGAAATTGGGTATTTGGAACGCAGTACTAAAATTAGATGTTTTTATTTTGGGGGCCTTCATGTTTTCATAAATCAAGACCAAAAAAACACGTCCCAAGCCCTGAACGATGTGTAGCTCAGAAGTGGACTTTGTTTATATAATAAATCAGCTTGGGAAAAAATATTTAGAAGTACAGCCAGAGACACTTATCAGAGGATTTGGAACTTCAGCACAAAGTCTTATCGCACAAGGTTTCCTTAGTTCACACAGGGCTTCAGCACAGCAACGTTAGAGGATTTTCGTCAGGACCATTTTTCAAACATTTAGTCTTCAGTGATTGTTTGAATATAGGTAGTACTCATAACACAATCAATGAACCAAAAATGAGGCAAATAGTTCCCTGCTTAACGAATCTGTCATGGCTATTATTATACATGTTCATGAAGAAAACTGTCAGGGAAAAAACAATGGTATTTTAAATACCAGTTTCAGATATGTTTAGGATATGTGTATGGGTTTGGTTTTTTTGGGGGTTTTGGTTTGTTTGTTTTTTTTTTGTTATGTATTTATTTATTTATTTTTATTTTCATGGCACCCGTATAATTGCAAAATCATGTTCGAGAAAAAAATACTGTTACTAATGTTTAAAAAAAGTCATCAGGACTTCTAGTGCATTAGTAACCTTACAGTCACTTCTTAAATGGTGGGAACAGCTATTTTCCCTATAAAGGCTTTTAAAAAATAATTTATTTACCTTTTCAGGGCCTCGTTTGTCTTAATGTACTCTTAACTTTTATGTCCTTGTTGATGGCAGGACATACCTTTCATGATAAACTTTCCCAGTTCAGAAGTGGCTGGAAAGCAGAAATGAAGTACAGTTTCACAAATGCTATTTAAAATGTGATTTCCCTTTACCCATGTCAGATCCCAGGTGATCAGTTAGTACCATCTACTGTCCAGGATTTCACCTCTCATGCCCAGGTATTGTTTAGGGCAGTAGGAATGAAAATACTACCTGTGTCACCTAAATGGAAGTTAACAGCCATCTACTTTTAATATTGCCTTGTATCTGAAGTCCCATTCACTTCAGATTCCTGTTTCATATTCTTGCCTCTTGGTCTCCTGACAATGCTTAGGATGATGTTGTTTATATGTGTTTATTTGTACTAGCAGAGTCAAATCCTGGGCGAGTTCTGTTGTGTTTTACCCAGAGTTATCTATGTACACTGTCAAAGGCATAGGTTGTGATCTGGCCTTGGAACAATTTTTCTTACTGTGGTTTTGTTTGCAAAACATAAAATTCAACAAACTGAGTATGGAGAGTTGTCTAAATACTAAGGCAGACTGGTCTGTTCCCCCCAGGTGCCTGTAAGCCCTTAGTTAGATGCCAGAGGATTCCACTAGGCAAGATAACAGTATAGTTACATAGTTAAATGTTTTCATCTGTGCAACTGTTTACATAATTAGAAGAAAAATAGATTTATTGAATACCAAATATCTCAGGATAAGGTTCACCGTCACGGTAGAGTTACTTTTAGTTTGAGATCCTGTGATACTCTGAGGAAAAAAAAAAAAAAAGAAATCACTTTACTGTTAATTTCCTTGGTAAGAAGAAAGGTTTGCCAGAGCTAACTGGCTTGAGACTGGCATTCAGAGAATTCTGGTAGCAGAGATGACAGTAGTCAACTTTTCCTCCTTGTCTACAGAGGGCAGGAGAAGAAGTAAATTGCTTTATATGCAGCAGTGAAAATTTAACGGGTTTTAGAGAGGGGAGAAAAATCTGACTGCATGGAGGTTTCACAAGGGAGCAGGTTATTAAAGAGACTTATCATCGTGGAATCTGTAAAACCTCCAAAAATATCTAGAGGATGAGCTAGACACGATTCTGCCTTGGAGCAGAGGGATAGACTAGGTGGATGGTGGAGGTGCTTTTCAGCCAGATTATAGCTGCTGAAGAGATGTAGCTGTACCCACCTCCTTTTGTGGTGTACACTTACAGGATACTAAGTCTTTGATCATGTGAATCACAGATACTTTCACATAATATATCTTCAGATTCTTATTGTACATGTGGCATAAATGTATACAATATGTGTTACATGTCATAGCAGAAGGCAAGACCCTGAAACAGTGGTTTCAGTGGCACCAGACTTCAGTTCCTTGCTCCAGAGAGTGATGTTACTAGATCTCTTCAAAGAAAAGGTCTATGGAGTTGGTGTTTAGAAAATTAAAAAAAAAGTCATCCCAGAGCCAGCTGAACTACTCTGGCTAAAAAAAAAAAAAAAGGGGGGGGGGGGGAGGAAGTCTGAGGCAGACACCTGGAATGGAAAGCCTCAGCATCTATGGTTAAAGCATGGTAAACTTACAAGCTAGTATCTGGTGAGGAGACATGTCGGCTGACCCCTGTTGTCTGTTCTGCTTAGCTTGTACTACCACAAGATTGCCAGCTTCATGCATTCAAAAATCACTTGTCAGCTCTTGCCCTCACCACACAAAAGTGGCTTAAGATCATGAGACTGGAAAACAAATCATTCAGGGTGGACTTCCCTTCCCTGTGTTGGCTTCTGAGTGCTGTTTGTAGAGGTCCCGTTTCTAGACTTTTTTTGCAACCATGAAGTTTTTATTAAAATCAAAAGTTTATCACATAGTTATTGGTTGCCAGAGCCTTCATCTTTACATAAAACTGCATGGTTCAGAGAAAAATCACTACAAAACATAGTATTCAAGTTGTTGCTTTTAGAAAGACAACTTGGAGACTTCAGTTCCCGCAGTGTTTTTTGCAGGACATTTTGAAGGAAATATGCTCGTGAAATGTTCTGAAATGAACAGAGATAAATGGATCAAGTTAAATTGAAAGGGTTTGGGTCATACCTACAGAAAGAACTGGGCACAGGTATGCCTGGCAGTGGCTGCTTTAAATACCCAGCATTGTGGTCTTCTGTTGGACACTGGATCTAAGCATCCCAAAGTCAGATTTTCCAGGCTTTAAAGCCACTGAAATCTGCACAGCAGGAGCTGCATGTTAAACTCTGCACATCCTCTGTGTCTGCTACCTGCCTCTGCTCAAGACTGAAACCTTGAGTCAGCTGCTAGGTTTAGGCATTTAAAGCTTTTACTCTGAAAGCTTACCACCTACCACTGTTAGCCAAAACGTGAGTGTGCCAGAATGTGAGTGTGCCAAAATGTGAGAGCGCCAAGTTCAGTTCCCTACCTTTAGAGATACCAGCCGATCTTCTGTCTCTCTCTCAGAACCTTTATTGAGAGATCTACTTCCTCCTTTGCAAAGAAAACCAGAAAAGTTGCTGTGCTGGAGACTGCCTGGAACAAAGCTGTGAGGTATTCTTGATGTGGGAAGCACCCTTTTGTGAAAATACCCAAATATTCAGTGACTCAGAAAGAGACAGCAAGAGCAAGCTGAACTATTCAGACCAGTAACGAAATAACTGCGGTGGCAGCTCTGGGTTCCAGTGCCAGCGCCAGAGATGTTTTTCTATGTTTTATGCTAAGCAGATGTTAGATCCAGCAAACAAGTAGTCACTGGAGCCAGAACTGGAGGAGCCGCATGACTTGCTCCCTGCCCAGTTGAGTGTCCTGATCTCAGACTCTTTCTAGCTAAACTTATATTCCTGTCCTTGAACAGAGAATAATCTTGCTCTGCTCATGAGAGGGGAAAGTTTGTTTTGTCTCAGCTAGAAGAAGGTTTTGAACCTGGATTTACTACATTCTTATTGAATCACTGAATCTGGGGCAAGGGTAGGACAAGAGAGGAGAAAAATAACCATAGCTGCTGCTTCTAACAGTTATCATTTTTGTGGAGCCAGGTTTCTTAGTTTTGCTTTAAGCGCACCTATTGGATCCAGGTGCTGATGAAGGTGGAGAGATTTGCCAATTTTATGGATCCCAGTGGAGTTCAGGCAGGAGTTTAGAAGCATAGTTTCTCAACAGTTTTCACACTCGGCACACCCAGAAGCAGAATTCAAGCATCAAAATGGGAGTAAGCATATCAGAAGGTTATGTGTCACAAACTGATTGAAGGGAAAGCACAAAGTAGTGTGAGTTAGGGAGGCCCAGCCTAACAGGAGTGCGGTAAGTTAGGCTAGTGTGAGGCAATTCAGCTTCCAGTCCTGGGCTGCATGGCATCGTTCTCCATACTGTGGATGTACCCGATTGGTCTGGCTTCAGTTGGCTCAGATATCTCCCTCGGATGTTTAATTAAGACCTGGTGACACACCCTTAACCACCCAAATCCTTTAATGTCTGATTCATCTTTTGTAACTGATTTCACTGAAAAGTTCTGGAAAAAACAGAATAAAGCAGCAGCTAATAAGAGCAATGGCTTTTAATTTGCATTAATAAAAGAACATTAAAAAACAAACGTAAATTCCATTTAAGATTTTTGTAGTGACATCTCAACCACTCAGGCTTTGCTTTCTTGGCTTTTAATATTACCAGAGCCCCTTAATAGTGTATAATAACCTTGTAATTCATATTCACTCATAATTCATTCAGTATATTGTTCTTAGTGTAACTGGTAAGCATGTAGTGCTGTGGAAAATGCCACCTTTAAAGAAATGTTTATGCCAGGATCAGGCTTTTCTACCTGATTGGATAAGCAGAGATGTAGTTCCTTAAAAAAGTCTTTCACATATTTCTGTGTACGTAAAATGCTTTTTATGTTTAAGTTTGGGATGGTCTGGGAATGAGTCGGGGAATTATTAATTCCACTGCGAAGTCCATTTCTGCCTTATTTAATGGTGGATGTCCAAAATATTTCTTGTAAAGCTTTCAAGTATAACTACTGTAGTGAAAGGATTAGTGTGTATTTATGCTAATGCCCTTTATTAGACAAAATCAGAAATGGCTAATTGTATGTCATGGACTCCGTATTTCTAATACAATGGAAGCTTTTTTTTTTTCAGACAGTAAAACCTGTTGCTATAGAGGCATAATTTGAATCACATATAACCATAGATTTATTATATTAGTTTAAAATCCTATTAGCATATGTAGATTTTTAGATACAGTGGAGATTTTCAACGCCAGTTAAGGTATAATTTCTTTCTTTTGCAAGCAATTTCTGAGGTATGAGCACTAATAGGATTTGGTTCTTTTCCAGCCTCTTCTGTGGACAGTGAAGACTCGATTTCATTAAAAGTAGTGGCAAACAATAACATTTCTTTTAATTAGATGATCTCACGATTTCCACACATATTCGTTCTACGCATTATTGTTCGTTGGCAAAACTTTGCTGCTTGGTAGCGTGTGAAACCATATGTCTCAATAACATCTTATGGCAGGTGAGGGAGGATTTGCAAAACAACATTTGCTGACAGGACACAATGCATTTCACTTTGATGGGGAAGTTTTCCTTAGTGAACTTTATGGCTTAGTTTTCTCATGCATAGTCAAACTTATGTGAGGCTTAGTGGGCCTTGCAAGTCTCTCAAAGAGGAGTTCTGTGAAGCCCAGTCTGACTAGCACGAAGTACTGTGTGCAGCTCATTCCTTCATCACTACTAAAAGACTTTTTAATGCCTGTAGCACGTGTTTCTGTTTCACATTCTTTCCACTTTTCTAACAAACAACTGTTAAATTGGATTTTATTGGTCTTCTATGTGCAGCTCAAATACAGATCTTCCTCTTTGAGCTTAGCAGAAATGATTACAAATAATTTCAGACATGGCTTTTTCTCTGACTCTCCAGTGTTCAATATTTCATTTTAATTTTCAGCAGCATTTTGCGATGCAAGCTGAAGAGGGGGAAGATTGACAAATAGCAGTCAGTCTTCTTAAAGACTTTTACAACAGCATGAAGTAATAATACCTCCAGTCAGATCCACTTTCTTCAATTATTATTTTTTTTAATGTCATTTACGCTTTTGAGCAGATCTCAAAATATGCAGAGAAACTAAGAAAAGTGTTTCTGGGTTTATAAATGGTCAGCTGGAAGGCCAGAAGAAAAAGCAGATCAAAGCAAATAGCTGGAGGTAACCCTTCAGAGTTCTTAAATAGGTGCGTAGCTGTAGGTGTTGGACCCACTGACTTTTTCAGTGTCATACCAAGCACCTGCTTCAGTGTTTTGCTGGTTCAGTACCTCAGTGACCTGGGTGAGAGCGCCAGGTGCAACCGATGTCTAGGACGTGAGCTGTGTAGGCAGCCTCTGAAATATGCTGGCATGGTGAGATGGAGAGATTGCCAGTAGATTTATGACTCTTAGTATTTGGTTCCCCCACGCTCCCCTCCTCCAGTTATAACATTTTTTCTTTCCATCACAGGAAAGGCTCAGGTACGCATGCTGATTTTGATCTCTCTCAGTTTCAGCACAGAGCTGGTGTGATTTCACTGACTCTAAATGGAGCTTGTTCTGATTTACAGTTGTTTGCATAGGACAAGAGTCAGCCCATTAAAGTGCACTGTGGAGGTTTGCCTTGTAAAAACTTAATGGCAGCAGATTTGACAGAAGGGGGAAGGGAAGAAGAAACATTTAAGACTATTTATTAATCAGGAATTCCAGGAGTGAGGCTTTTCTTGCCTTGATTCTGGCAAATGTACAGATGAGAGATACTGTGCAGGGACTGTTTCTGCACAAACAGAGAAAGCCCTTTAAACGTAAACATTTGAGCAGCTGGCATGGGAGATTAGTGCAGCAGTGGCGGGAGGGGCGTAATAGTGGATAGTGGTGCTATCTAAATTTAACAAACGCTAAGCTAGGTCCTTGTTCTAGTTGAAGGATTACAGGTCAGAAAGACAATATCAACTAAAAATACTAGCAATTGTACAAGACAGTCATAGTCATTAACTAGTATTTATTTAAAACAACTTGCCTTTCCAAAGTTGTGACTCCCCCAAAAAGGGGAAAAAAATGTTTTGTGAGAAAATGTTCTATGCAACTGGCTTGAATTAAGATAAAAACCAAACCAACCCCACACTTTATTCTGTCTATGGAAGGGCAGTGCTTTGAGACTTCTTAATGTTTTTTCTTTGGATTGTGAACTGTCTTAATGTAATTTTCTAATTTTAATTTCCTGTGGCTGAATATTATATCAAAAGAAAGCATCATGCTGATTGTGAAAATAGTGTAGGGCCTGTTAGCTTCGTAAACATGTGTTCATATGCTGTTTAAAATCACCGGGGGGGGGCTCTGTTGTGGTTTTTTAAACCCTCATCTAATAGTTATGCAACTAGGCTATACATCAGGATATCTGATCATGCATTGGGGTTTTTGTTTTTTGTGTTTTGATCGCACTTTTAAAACAACTCCTTGCCTGTTAGCTGTGATCAGATTCACACGTGTTTTGTTGGAGGTGCTTTACTTTCTTTATTTCTTTAGCAGCAGAGACTAATGTATGGGTTTCTGGAGCCAAATTTTATGTTTAAAAAAATCAGAGCTATGCTTTATGTGCTGGCATTCTTATGATTTTCATTGAGTTTGAAAGTATACTGAAGAAGAAGATCTGGAGAAATGACAGCAGCATAGTTTAGAGCATTACTGTCTTTTGGCATTGTAAAGTTAAGAGTGACCATCCGAGACTTGATGCAGGACTCACTAAAGCCAGTGGAAAAATTCCTCATGGTTTCAGCTGGCTTTGGACCATGTCTTTTATGAGTTGTTGGCCATTATCTACACTAGGCCATTTAAAAATCATTCTTTCTTTTGCTACTTCAGGTTCTCTTTTGCATGTACAAAGGTCCTCTGGCACTTTCACCATCACGTTTGAAAAAGTGAACCTTTTCTGTGGACAGTTGACACACATAAACCCCTCAAAGCTGCTTAATTTACGCAGCAATTTCTCACTAGGGAAGGAGAAAACCCCAAAGTACACATGTTAAGTCTTGTAGATGATGAATTTCAAACAGTGGCAAAGGAAGGGAGTGGCTTTCACCAACCAATAATTTGTTGCAAAAGCAGGTTTTTCTTTATCTGGAGCAGTGCATACCCAGAGAAGTAAGCAGAATTCTCAGTATGGCTTGCCCTGTTTAAGGTGTAATTGTGCTAGTGAAAGTCCAAGTGTAGGTATATGTTGTAATTGTTTACACACTTTTTAACTTCCCTGTCAGTTAAATTGGGGACTATGCTTGAAAAGTTTCTGCCACAGCTCCTCACTGGGGAGTGCACTGCAGTGCGTTGGAATACTCCAGTTAGCAGGAATAAATAGATATGAGAGCTGCAATGTTTTTATTTTTTTTTTTTTAGTATTTCACAGTTAATTCACAAAAAAAAACCCAAGTCTATACACAGTGGGAAAATTAATTTCTTAGGAATAACAAACATTTTATGAGTTAGGCTCTGGTGTCCTAAGGATATAGTACTGAATTTTTAGACTTGGAGAAACTTAGCTGGCTATAGTATACTGCAAAGAAGGATAAAAATATGAAATTATATATGTGTGTATGTATATTAAGTGGGAAAAAGCTGAAGTAACTTGGGCTCTGGCACACCTATACTTCCAGTCACTTTGCAGTGTCCTATATTTTCACTTCATTTTTATTTAGAAGGTGGGGTAGCCTAGACGAAGTTAGAGTTAAAAGGATAATAATGCATGCTCACAATAGGAAAAAAATAAAAAGGCCAAGGATGTTTGAAATAATGTTTGAATATAATTTAAGAAAATTCAAAGGGGTCTGCTTCTTTATTCTTAACCTGTTCTTCTGTGCGAAGTTATTGAACTTGCATGATTTTTTCCAGCATGTTCAGGATATTGATTATCCTCCTAAGAGGATAGCTTTCGAAGAATCTTTCAGGATGGAGAAGAAGCTTGTATCTGAATTTCATGCTCTTGCAGGATTGAGGTCCTGAAATTAATTTCCTTGTGACTTCTTTGGAATATAAGCGTATGTATTTTTCTATCCAAATTGTTCATCTCCTTTAATGGAACAAGCTTCATTTCTGTAGGTATTGATCTGTGGATATTATGAAATAGAAGATGGATGTGCATGATGCCTGGATGTGCTCTCTCCATTGTCCAGCAGGAGAGAGTTGTCTTTGAACCTTTTCTTCACCCCTGTACTCTTATACCCTGTCCTCCTTAGTCCTTCTCTTCACTCTTGTGACCAGCGATGTTGGTGTGGGACTAAATATTCAGCTGTTGTAATCCAGAATGGTTTGTTGGCATCAATACCTGAGCATCAAGCTGTGAGCACGATGTGTGAGTTTGTCTTTTTTTAGTTTTTTTTTTCTCTTCTGCAGCAAGCTGTCATATCTTTTTAAGGGGTTTGTCTGCTCCAGTGCTGTTATTTGCAGCCAGAAATTCTCAACATGAAAGCTGCAGATGCAGTTTGGGGGCTTGCTTAGGCCACCCCTTAGGTTTTCAGGCTCAGCCTGTTGTACTCAGTGTATGTAAGTACGCGTGCATACAGCCGTCTGAAAGGGCTAATTGTAGTAGCAGATTTTGCATGTGTATTTGTACCTGTGTTTGTATGTAGCTACATGTATGCATACACACAGGCTATATGTATATACATGCACATATGTAAGAGCTAATTGAAACAGAATTCCTGGCTGTTGACTTCTCGTTCATGTTGCTAGAATCCTCATAGTGACTCTGTAATTTGGATTTGTTAACATTTGCGCTAATTTCAGAGTTCAAAAGCTGAGTTCTTCTTCTAATTTAAGTTTTAAAATCTTCAGAGCTTGGACTGTTTTTCAATAATATCTTTGGCAGTGTATTATCATTAAAAAGTGTAAAGCTTCCTTTTTGAAAATGTGCTTTGACAGTTGGATATTTTTATTTGTCTCCCTCTAGCTAAGCACCTACAGTTACCATAGACTTCAAAGGGAAACGTAGTTGCACAATGTCATTCTAAATTAACAAAGCTTTTGTGTCAGAATCGGATTATAGGGATTGGAGCTAGGACTCAGTTCCTTGAGCTTGCTTAAAATCAGAGCAACTCCTTTGACTTTAGAGAAGTTCTGCAGATCGTGCTGAAAATTTGCCTTTGAATTTCAGTACGGATTTCCCCCATTCATCAACAGCTCTAAGAAGTAAAGATTTTTCAGAGGCTGAAGGTCACGTGTGTTAGAATTTCAGCAGACACTGAAAGATTATGAGAATGTCTTTTCTCTGGAAAACTTGCCTAAGGAAAATGTTTTCATTAAAATGGGGAAAAGCACTTTAACTGGAATAAAAATAATTTTAATAAAACCCAGAAATAATTTCTTCAAAACCGAACAAATACACACCCAAAAAATTCATGCCAGGAAACTATTCCATTCATAATTCTGGTCCCCATAAAAACTGGCTGTGCAGACATTTAGAGCAGATGTTTTTAAAATTGTATGTTTTATGTGAAGTTTCCATCTCCTTCTCCTCCAGTAAAAATGGGCATATCTACAATGAAAATACAATGAAGATGATCAGTTCTAGTGGCTTGATAGTTCCTATGTGTTAAAATAACTTGTTGTACAAGAAGTTCTTGTCAGTAGTTATTCAAAATATTTTGAATTTCAGAAGGACATATATTGCAAATGTAACAACTCCTATCTTCAGTGACCAAACACATTAGCTAATTGATTCGAAAGAATGAGTAAACCTAGAGAAAATAAATCCGTATTGCAATGATGAATTCATTTTGTTCAAGACCTCTGATCCTTTTTGCGGTTATTTGTGCTGATGGATGCTTAACACCAGTGGAAATTACAAAAATGCCTTTTTTTGCTGTTGTTGGTCTTTGACCTTTTGAACTCCCTGTTTCCTGAAGTCTGTTGCCAGGGCATTAATAACAACAGATTTTAATTTTCAGCTTGGTTGTTCAACACTGTTTGAGTTAATCTGTTTTCCCATAGTGCAGAAGTGTAAGTGAAAGGAGAAGCCAGCCTTTTTAGACTTACAGAAATTTGGCTTTTTCCATCCTCACACTTCCAAGATTGCTCTCACTAAATCTGCTAATGGCCTTCCAAGGCCAAGTGTAAATAGCCTCTTTTCAAATGTTCTTTGTTTTCCTTCTGGCTTGATATTTTCTTGTCTTCTTTCTATACTGGGTTTGAATTGAATTTTGAAGTCTGTGTGATTTTTTCCTAAGTAATTTTGTTTTTCAGGTTTCTTTAAAATGCATTTTTCCACTAGGGTCTGTCATTGGCTTGTAGGCATTTCTTTTGGTACATTTTAAAATGTTTCTGTCGTTATTTTCTTTCATTCTGCCTCATTCCGTATCTTAGGATGCATTAAATCCATTCCACAGAAATATTTATTACACATTCACAAATCTATATATTAATCCCCTTTCAGTACTAAATCTTTACCAGTTTGAGTTCTGTTCATGTGACTCTTTCCCCACGGTTTCCCTTGCCATCTTTCTGGGCTCATCTCAATGAGCAGCCATTGAGTTTTCTTACAGAATAGAGTTTCCATCCTGCACAGTCTCTTTAGTTCATTGTTCCTTCTCCAGGATATGAGCCAGTACTCTTGCCATCATGTTCACTGGAGTCTTCTGCTTTTTGTTTTGCTACTCTCCTTTTCCAGATTTTTGTCTCTGAATTTCTGCAAGGACTCCCACTCTGATCAAGTCTGGTGTTCATATTCACTTCATTTTTCACCATAATGACTGTGGTTTTGTTTCTCTCCTCACTTCTTCCTGTGTTCTTTCCTACTTATTTTTCATCTGCTTTTGTACCACTTTGACAAATATCCAAAAGAGACTTGTAGTATTTTCCACATTTTTTCTCATTTCCTTTTATAATTCATCAAACTCCCTTCATGTCTCTCGTTACAAGCCCGTCTTCTATCCCCATTTGATGAGACGTTTAATCATTAAAAGATAGCGCTTATCTTTATAAATTTTATATATAAATTTATTCTGCTACTTTCCCAAAATGATATTTAAAACAAAAAGACAGTATTCTAACAAATGAGACACAGAGTTGTCCACACACTTCCAGAAGTCAAGATACAACATTTTACGCTTGTGTGAAATGCAAGCAGACCTTATCCTAAGCATCTGCCATCATCCCAGACCATGTCATCCATGGTGCAGCTTGAATGTGGAATTCACCTTAGGTTGCATCTGCATCCTGCACTTGTACCTCCCACCAAAGTGATGGACAGTAATGTTGGCATTAAACTAAAAATTAGCATGGAAAATATCCAATGCAGAAATGTTGTCTGCATGTTAATGAGGAGGTTTTCTCACTGGGAATGTGTTGCCCAAGGAAGTTGTGAATGCTCTATCTGCGGCAGTGTTCAAGGCCAGGTTGGACAGCCCCTTGGATGCCATGGTTTAGTGTGAGATGTCCCTGCCCAGGGCAGGGGGGTTGGAACTTGATGACCTTAAGGTCCTTTCCAACCCTAACTGTTCTGTGATTCTAGAGTTTACATATAGGGAAATTGAGAATCTGGTGAAAAGCAGAATATTAAGTGGAAAATATACTGGCTTGTGTGGTTATGAGCTGAAGTTTGGCCTTGGACAATATGGTTTAGTGTGAGGTGTCCCTGCCCATGGCAGGGGGTTGGAACTAGATGATCTTAAGGTCCTTTCCAACCCTAACTATTCTATGATTCTATGATAAGTTTTCTTTTTTGAACATACGCCTACTTGCTTTGCCACTGACATTTGTTCAGAAGAGAATGGTCAGCAACCCAAGTTTCTTTCACTTGTGGCTGAATAGCTTCAGAGTTCAGTAAAACAATTTTTCATCCTTCATAGGATGTGCAGTGACAGAAATGAAACAAATTATGCATTAGGAAGATCCGTAGCAAGTGTATTTTCACTGCATTGAGGCTGACTTGTCAATGCTAACATCTCTGAATCAAAGAAAAGTTTCTTTTCTTCTGAACAAGTTGCTTAGCTCTGATTCACAAAGTTCACAGGATATGTGCTTGATGGTTACTGCAGTGACGCCAGTGTCCAGATTGATAGGAGAAGACACAAATGATTTATGTGTGCCTTCCAAACATTGATTTATACACTTCGGTCTTCTCATTAGCTCCAGGCAGCATTCCAAGTTGTTGAAACATGGCTCTGCCTTCTTTCCCTCTGTCCCACCATTTAGAAAGGGGGTGTGTACCTTCTCTGGTCAAGAAAGGTTATTTTTGTTCATTGTTCATTTGATACACCATTATCACTACTGGTGATATTACTTTTTTAAAAACTACGAATTTATTTGGAGCAGACTGTCACGTAAACTCAAATGTAAATCAAGTTAGTGTCTCTTCCCTTCTCTGCATGTATTGCCGCAATGGAAAAAAACATTGCATCCATTTCCCTTGCTACTATGACTGTCACTTTCATTCTACCAGGGAGACTTCTTCAGCTTGAAATGAGCGATTTGGGGTAGCAGCAATAGACAAAGATTTTGCTAAGCGTGAAGTGTAGTGTGACGTGGGAAAATGTGGAGAGCAAGACTTGAAAACAGGAGAAATTATTTGAAGGAAATACATTGAATTTTAAATCACTGAAGGTGATTTAAAAGTTTCTATTCTTGAAGCATTCAGGAATCAAATTTATCATAAAATCTCTGAGTTACTTGAATATATTATATATGTATACACACATATGTATATAATCTCATTGTTGGTTTCATATATCTGTATCCCACTCCTTTAGATGTGCCGTGGTAGTTTGTTCACTTTTGGAGAATTCACAGTAAACTTGTGATCTCAGACTGGCTGAATACTGAGGGAGGTGGTAGTAGTAGGTGTTACTGATATTAGCACTTAGGCTTAGCTTTACTGCATCAGACTATAAATTTGCAAGAATTTACAGACATGTTCATGCTTAGCTGGAATAAATGTATTCCCAATCCATGTTTTCTAACCTACAGATCATTTTAGTAAAAAGTTAGATTCCTAAGTATCAAAGGAGACTATTTGAATGTTTGTAAAAGAAACAATCAACTTACTTGTGATTTTTTCATATTCATTTAGTATCCATCTGATTTTCAAATGGATAAGGACTTCTGAATATTGCTTCACACACAAGAAGTTTAAGAAACACTAAAGAAGGTTCTTGGAAGCTCTCTTTGGTTGGGCACCCTCTTGTGCACTGTCGTCGGTGTTAGTGCACAGGGTTTGAGTAAATACCCACACTTGTTCCCTCTTCGAAATTCACAAACAGTGAATTGAAACTTCTTGGTCTGTTTCAGACAGCTTTTCCCCTGGAGGCTTCTACTTTTCTAGTTCCTTCTCTTGGGTGCTTGTTGTTTCAGCTTTTCTACTGCAAAAGAGGTTGCACACCACAGGAGGTGTGGAGTGAACATACATCAGTTGGAGCTGGAAATCAAGCTCATGCTCCTAGCTGTAGAGGTGCTTTACATCATGTGACTTTACTTAAGTAAGGACAAGAAGTAATCAGATAAACTTCTAGGAAGGGAAATGAAGGTGCAAGGAAAAAAAAACGTAATGATAAGGATAGTTAAGCAGTAAAACAGCATAATTGCAGGTGGTGTGGACCTGTGTCATAGGAAGGTCTTGGTAACCTCTGCAATGACAGATTGGTCATGCTACTTCAGTGCTGGGAGAACATAGATGACTTTGTAAAGGAGGTGAACTCCTTGCACCTGGCACTGCTAGGATTTCTGTTCAACAAACTGTATTAAAATGAGAGGAATGTGGTCAGCTGTGGTGAGGGAGAACTGGCAGGAGCATAGGAAAGGGAACATTCTTAGGCATTTCTGATTCTGGCTGTGTTAATGTCTGGTGTCCACCAAATGGGTCCCGACCACAAGATCTGGAATTGCTAGCTAGATGCTACAGTAGACGTGTACAACCATAAGATAGCACCATAGTTGTACAAACTTAAAAGTGTAACTCAAAACTTTTACAGTAAAACATCGAAAGCCTACTTGCCAAACATACAAAATTGTCATGGTACTGCCTGTACGAGTTATTGTTGTGGAGATGAAACAGTTGTTTCTCTTTTAATATTGTGAGGGGTGACCAGATCATTTCAGTGGCAAAATACAATTAGAAAATAAAGCAACATAAATAAATTGCATAAAAATCCCTTAATTTTTTTTTTTTTTTTTTTTTTTTTAGTTCAGAGCAGGAGCTTTCTCTTTCTGCAGACTTTATGCAAGTACCAGAATCACAAGTGCTTCAGGGAGTACAAAACCCAAACTGTATTCAGTGTAGCTAGTTAGAAAAGCAAATCTGAGTAGTTAGATTTTGTTGTTTTTTTTTAAACTATGTCTCCAAGCAGTCTTCTGACCACAGTATTATGCTTTGGTTTGGAAGCAGAGGCTTGGATTAATTCAGTTTTGGTGTTGTCAGATTTAGTTCTAGTATAAGGAATTTCAGAATCATGCCAAGAGAAGCAGCCTCTGACTTCAATTTCTGCAGTAGATCTGACATAAATTACCTGGTGTTTCAAATGGTGAGTCGTAATCAGTTGTGGTGGTGTCATTCAGCAAATCCATAAAAGTTCACATTAAGTTTTGGCATTTGGAGTTTGAATGTCCAGCATGTATAAATATTCTTGCTGTCACTGAGTAGACGAATTTGTCCACCTGCTCTAAATCTTAGCTCTTGCGTTTACCCATGGTAAAAAAAACCCACCACCAAATGTTATTTCCTGCATAACACTTTTATTCTTATGTTTTGTCTCTGTTTTGGAAAAAATAAAACCCCTTTTTGCTGATACATAAGGTACTTTGAGTGCTTAAAAACAGCTCAGTTGACTACTTTTGATTTAAAAACTTCTCAGAAGGAAATTGCATAACAAGACTGGGAGTCAAATACGTTGAGCTTTGGCAAAGAGCTGCGGAGGAAGGATCTGGCTGTAGCAACCTCACAAGAAAAGAACTTGACATTTTGAAAGATTTTTATTGACCGGTGTGGACAGGGAACAGGAAGTCAGAACACTCTCACAGGCAAGCTGCAGTCTCTTCCTTGCTGACCTTTAAATGCCACTTAGTGTCATCAGAAAATCAAGGAAATGCTAATAACAGGGCTTTGGGTAAGAGAGTTATGTATGAGTGATATCTTCTGAAAACAAACATGAGCTGACTTCCATTTTTTATTCACATCTGTTTTTGTAAGAGGCAATTCTCACAACAGTGCACTTTTAATACGTTAATCTTGCATTATTTTATTATCATTAAAATTTTCAGTTGTATCCATAGTATGTCAGAGTTTTAGAATTGCATTCTAGGTTGACTTGGGAACACAGACTGGCCTCTGCTTTAGGGTCTTAATCTAGCTTGTGTTGAGTTCAGGACGCTATGGACTTTTGTAGTCTTGTAGAAAGTTGACTTCTCATTGTCTTTTGAATGACTTGTATGCCTCAGTCACCAGATTACTCTGAGTCTTCGTACTTCTGCATTTTTAACAGCTCCTCTTTGACATTCCAAAAAGTCTTTGGAAGCTAGATTTCAGCCTCAAGAACTAGCAGGAAAAAATCCTAAAAATAAACTGCTAAGCCCCAAAGAAAGCATCTTGTACATTATAAAAAAAAAAAAAAAAAAAAAAAAAGAAAATTCCTTAGATTTCAGCAGTTTAATGACAGGGAGAAAGCTAGCTGGCAAGTGCAATATGGAACAATGGATCCATGAAACCTGATGGCACTATATGTAGGCATGGCATATTATTGCCTCCTTCCAACATCTACTTCGTGGAATTGAAATGAACTTAGGTCCATGGTTGTGATTCGGTACATGTTCAAGACCCTTGCTCAGCTAGAGTCTTAACTTGATTGTTGACTGTACTGGTGTATCTGTACTTATGCTGGGTTTTCTTTGGCTTAATAAAAAAAAAAAATAAATAAAAAGGGAAGAAAGAGGAAGCTATTTCTTTTCTCTTGCTAGGTTGCATTACTTTGTTGTTTTTTGAATTCCTAGGAAAGTGCTCTAATCCTAGCGATCTACCAGACACTGTGATTTTACAAGTTGAGAGACAGTTTTGAAAGCTTGCTATTTAATTCATTGGCATGAATTTTCTTTTTCTGACATGATTTTTCCTTTTTTTTCTTTCTCTTTTTTTTTTTTTTTCACAATACAGTTACAAAACACAGATTGTAGGAACTGATTTTGACTCTGAACAGAACATTCATGCTAACCTGTTTTTCAAATGAAACAGAGGATAAAGGCTGACTTTTTTAGCTAGCTACATTGGCTGCAACACTTCAGCTTGGCTTTCCTCTATTACACTGCTGTAATTTGAGTAGTTCCACTGAAATTAATGCATTGATACCAAATTAAAACAAGAAGAAATAAGAGACAGTTTGGGTAAGTGGCATGTACATACCAGGTCCCTGCAAGTTTGCTTAATTAATGTTGTATACTCCTAATAGTTGCCTTGCTAACCTGCCTGAACCCCACCTCCAAAATCCATTGATTTGGAAAGAAGCTGCACTGCATCTAACACAACATAAAATATAAAAGATGGGTAAGCCATTGTCTGTCTAGATTAGGTTTACAGCGAAAGATGAGTCATGCCAAAACCACTTGTGTCAGTGGTTTGTGTCCAGTGTGTTGATTTTTTCTTTTCTTCTTAAAGCCACTAGGAAGCACTACACGTGGAAATCTTGAAGGTCTGCCTTCATTTAGACAAAGCTCTCATTGCTGACTGATGGGGCTTTCAAAACGACTTTGAAGTTGTGCCTCATTCCACTCCCCTGGAAGCCATAGCAAGTTTTTATTTGAGGGGAAGAGTCTTAACATGAGCATCCTTGAAATGCTCACTCAGTCTATAATGGGCTTGATATAAAGGTTGGACTTGGAAAAGAAAACATAGGTGAATTTTTCAAAATGTTAGGCTGTTTTTTTCTTTCATTAAAATATTATTATAAACTGTTGTCCTACATGACAACTATTTATAGTTTCATGTAAGAATTACATTTTTTTCTTGCATCTTCTGTTAGAAAATTCAAGCTCAAGAAAAACCCAAACACAACAGATTTAGAATGGTTAGTTGTTCATCACTGTATTCCTTCACAGTGATCTGTTCTCTGGAAAAGGATTCTGATAGCTCTTCAGTCACAAGGCCTAGAGGTAGAATCGAATAGGATGGTAATTTAAAACTGGATATATCTTATCTTCTTACTGGTACTCTGTATTTGTAATTCTGTGAGGGGAAGTCTCAGTGGGGTTTATTATTTCTATACGTATTTAAATCTCTTCACAAAATTTCTCAACCTTTTTATCCAGCAAGGAAAATCAAAGAACTGTCACAAAAGCATACCTATTGAATACACTTTAAAATTATTTTGTTCTTTCATTTTATGAGTTTGTGAAAAAAGAAAACTATATTTCCCCCTGTGAATTTTGTCATTTCTTTAGGAGTAAACAAACTTTATTTGATAGGACCAGGTACAGTGTGCACTGGAATGACTTAAAACTTGTAGGTTACAGATGAGGTCATCATTTTTTCCACTGCCTAAGATACAGGGCCAAGAAAAGAGTATATTTATAAGATTAGACCTAATCTTTTAAACCTCACCTTCCACTTTGAGCTTTTTTCTCCATTTGCTAAATAGATGAAGAAGCTATTGCTGCTATTCAGCTCATAAAACTTGTCAATGAAGAAGATGTGGCAAATACTGCTTGACATTAGTCAGTCAGAGAATACCAGTAGCATGCCCTGTTTGTGCCAAATACACTAGTCCAAGACGAAGTCTGCTGTGCAGTGTGCTACATAAAAGGTAACAGAGGCATCCAGCTGGTAGTTTTAACTCGGTGATGGTTATGTAGTCAGTTTTCTATCTGCATTTAGCACTTTCAGTTGCTGTCATGGGAATCTGTAAACCATTGAACTCTACCAAGCAGTCAAGAATATGTACTACATAAATCTTTTTGTACTGTTACTTTTTTTTTTTTACCTTTTATGCTTCATCAGTGCTTCCTCAACGGTTCTAAAATGAAAATAATTGCCTTTTTGAGCTTGCTGACCCTTTTTTTTTTTTTTATTTTTATCTAAGATTGCACTTGGCACTTGTGGAAAGGAATTATCATGCCATGTCACTAATCAAATTCACTGAAACTTACATTCTTACAGTAAGCCACATATCCACCACAGCAATGCAAAGCATTTTCCAGCACTTTCCAGGTTGGAGAACTTGGGTTTAAAGAATTGCCTCTTTTATCTGGAAAGTGATGGGATTTGTGGTGGTCTCAAGTTTCCTGCTTGTATGTATTCTCTAGTTTTGGACCAAATTCTGCCTAAGAGCTTTATGTCCTCAATGAGTGAATTTTGCAAATGCAGTTGCATGTTCTGTTGTGCTAAGAACAGCCTTATCAACCATGGTTATCAGCCTGTGCTTCCGGAATTCGTATCCTGCTCCAGCTCATGGTGGATTGGTATCTGGTGATTTCACAGAAGCCATTTCTGAGAAGCGACCGTCTCGTAACTTAATTAAAAAGTAAAATCTTTAATTTAATATGGATGCTTCTCTTAATTAAAAATAGCAAAAGGTGACTCACAGGTTTGAGGGAAAAGTTTTTGCTTAGGTCTTTATTAGCAGATCCAAAAAATTAATTATGTTGAATCTTAGTGTCAAAACTAAATTAAAAATGCACATTTTCAAGTAATCATGCTTCCCAGTCTTTCCTATTGTAGATTTACTGCTATAAGACTGCATATATTTCTATCTGTGTATTGATATAAAAATATATGAAGGCCTGAGTCTGAAATCAGTGAAATTTTTTCCATTAGTTTCATTAAGTTTTTAGTGAGAACTAAAGTAATTTTTAACATTAAGGAATAATTAAATATTTTCTGCTGCTTCTTTCATCTGGGTTTATTAAAATCCAGAGTGGTGCTTGTCCACAGGGCTTCTTTTGACCAGGTGAAATGGTTGTTTTCAGTAGATTGTGAATTATTATGCTTGATCATGCATATTGGAAATTGATTACAGCAGAGTTTCTCTTACATAAATATGCAGAGAAGACTCCAGTAAATCAGGCATATTGATAATAAAATAGACAAGTCTGGGACACAGCGTGTGATTAATACAGTGTTCCAATTTATGAGCATCTCTTGCTTTCAGAAATGTGTATTGCTTGTAATTTAAATACAGCTGTGAATGTATTTGGATAACCGTAACTATGTATCCTGATGAAGCATATATTTTAAATAGCAAGCAGCAGTAGTGTTCCCATCAATACTACTGTTAAACTGCAGTAGGTGCTTATCATGCCTCGTGACTTACTGCCTATAAGCTTTGTTCCAGTTGATCTTTAGAAGTTTCCAAAAGTTACAGTTTGCAATTCAGCAGGTTTGGCAGAGGAACATACATGATTATTCATATCATTGTTTAAACGCTAAGCAGATGTGTTTTGTTTTCCTTCTTTCTTTCCCATTGTTTCTAGAAAGTGATGTTAATCCAAGATGTTAATCCATTTACAGGGTTTTTCCACTGCACCAAATTCCCCTTCGGTGAATTCTCGTTCCAGTAGCCTGGGTTCATCACTGTCCCTTGGTAACATCTCAGGAATGACAGCAAACCCAGAAGTGAAAAAGCGCAGAGCACCTCCTCCACCGGTTGCGACACCTGCATTGCAGAACGTGGAGATGAGTGGACAAGAAAAGACAGCAGCACAGGTAACAGTGACACCGCAGAATGAGCTGCTTTGCTTGAAGTGCTGGCTACCATTAGTTCATTTGTCAGAGCTAAAGTAATTCACAGATACCGTGACTAGCCATTAGCTGTGGCTCACCAAAACTCTTGATCTTGCAAAATAAAATTACCAGAAATCTTGGAGTTTTGTACATATTCACTGAGCTTTCTTGAGACTGCCTCAAGTTTTATCCCATGTCAGGACTCTTTCTAAATCATAGAATCATAGAATAGTTAGGGTTGGAAAGGACCTTAAGATCATCCAGTTCCAACCCCCGTGCCATGGGCAGGGACACTTCACACTAAACCATGTCACCCAAGGCTTTGTCCAACTTGGCCTTGAACGCCACCAGGGATGGAGCATTCACAACCTCCCTGGGCAACCCATTCCAATGCCTCACCGCCCTCACAGTAAAGATCTCCTTCATTATATCCAATCTAAACTTCCCCTGTTTTAGTTCAGAAACATTTTGTGAGGCCTTATGCTAAAAGAAGGAGAGTGAAGAAAAAATAAGGCAGAAAAGCTGGAAATTGTATAGAGTGACTTGGTGTCCTTATTGGCCAGGACAGTCCTTGAAAATGAGTGACAGTTCTAGTGACTGACAAAAATCTCCTTTGTACTGTTTTGCCCAGAAGCTTGTAAGGCCTACATCCCTGTTTCAGGTACTACTGTGGGATACCAGAAGATCTGCTCTGCTTTCTGAGTCATGCCATGTGACCTTTCAAAGCAGTGCTCTGGTTTTGCTTTTAGAAAAGGTCACTGTTCCTCAATCCAGTTATCAAGAATTAAACAGAAATGGGGGAAAACCTTTCCGAGGATGTAACCCTTTGAAAAGAATAGAGTTAAGGGAAAAGGAAATTGTTCTTGTTTTTATAGTGACATTCAGGTGTGTATGTTACTAGACATGCACAAGCACATTAAGACTTCTGGTTCCACCATCAACAAAAGTAATACATTTTAAATATAATACTGTAAAAGTTAGTATATAAAGCCATGCCAAATAAGAACGCAAGGAGCCAATACCTTCAAGGTTGTGTAACACGGACTGACTCTTATCTGCTTAGGACTTATCACCTGTACAGCAAACTGATCTTTTGAAAGCTGTCTTAGTGCAAAATGGAGTCAGGAATGAATCTTTCAAGTTCAGTATAGAGGGGAAGACTAGGGCACAACCTCACTCTCTGTGACTCTTGCATATCTGCATTAAGACATATGGTAAATAAATGCCTTCTCCAGTGAAGCATTGTGCAGCTAAAGTCAGTGCATGCTCTTCGTAAAGGACTGTGGAACCTTATTTTCCCATTCTTAAGATCTCTAAAAGTATGAATGCTGGAATATACCAGTGTTTTATCTTTCAGAATCGGACTAGGTGCCTTTGAAATAGCACTCATGTATAGACACAACTGAAGAGAAACCACAATGTTGCAACATTTTGTGCACTTTTTGAAATTTCCTTTTGCAATTCCTACTGTAAGTATTTTGATGAGGTTTACTGTGTCTTCCAGAGTTAAACACTGTATTTGAAATAAATAGATCTTTTACTACAAAAGTACTATGGCGTTATAACTCTTAAGTTTCTACAGGTATGATAGCCACAGACTATATAATTTTGCCATTCTCTTAGGCTCATCTCCCTGCAGTGTGGCCATGATATCTTAAATTCTGTTGCATATAATATATACATAATATAAACTCTCTTTAAACAAGTTAATGTTTATATTTCCATCATGGCCGCTGATAGATTAAAGTGCTGACTTTTTGAAGGCATTAGGAGGAAAGTACTTTATTTATCACAAGTAGCATACAGTACGGTGTCAATTTCAAATTCTCTTAGTCTAAAGGAAAAAGCCATTTTGGAGAAGGAAAACAGATGAAGGTTGCATCAGACATTTTTCTGTGACAGAGTTAATTTTGGGCAATAGAAATGTCTTGTGTAGTTGACAAAGGCAATGAAGAGCAAAGCAGATTATGGGCACAGTTGTTAGAGTTGGATTGCACAGTTGCATCTGTTGGGTAAAGGACGTCTTTCTGAAAATGGTTGCATAGGTCAAAATATTAAACAGTTATAGTGTGCCTCTGAAGTTCCTAGGCTGAAAGGTGTTCACAGGGTGCCCTGCAGTTTGAACAGAAATGTGTGTAGTACAGTTGAAATGAAGCACAAGTTCCATGAACCAAGTGAAGAGATTAAGTATTCAGTATTGTGTGGCAAGGTAGCAACAGAGGTATTGTTTATAAGAGAACCCAAATAGTTTTGTTTTATCTACGTGCAGACTATCCAGTTTGCTGTGAAAGTGGAGGAAAAAATCTCAGGGTGTAAGTTGATTTCTTTAGTTTATGGGAAAAAATTAGCAGTGGTCTTTTTTTCAAGGAAGGACGTCAATTCCTTATTAATGAACTTCCTTCCATAAAAAGATAAGATGTTTGTTTAGAAAACTTTATTTATGTGCAACTGTTACTAACAGGAAATCCTACAAAAGGGGAACATGTTTATTTCCAGTGAAGCTAGCACATTAATAGAAAATGAAAAAGGTGGTTCAGAAGGTTTTTTCTTTTTTAACTATCTGATCCCAGAAAGCTGTATAGAAAAGCAAATACTATAGCTGTTATGAATACCTGTAGTTTGACTTCCCAACACAATAAGCCTGTAATTTTTAACCTGTTGTTCAGCTCCAGAGCATTCAGTGTTCTTTATATGAATGGATTCCTTGAGGAATATGCATCTCATCTCCTTGCTTAGTGGTTGCAATCAGAAATTTCCATGTGTATGAAGACTGGGGTGTTTTAATTTATGCTTTATATGTTTAGGTTTTCTCCTTTCACTTTTCTGGATAGGTGGATTGCTGGAATATAATTTTACCATATTGCAGCTTTTGCTTCTGTGGGGCTTACAGTAATTTACGTCCTTGAGGGCAAAGCCCCTGCAGTAACTTTAATTACTTTTTAGTGCAGTGTCATTAGTTTTCCATGTCTGTTTGAAGGTAATGTTTCCTCTGTAACTGTTTTAAATCTCCTCTAGAAAATATTTATTTCTGGTCAGAGCACAACTGAGCAATGTTTCAGTGTGCTGAACACGCATTAAGTAGTTTGCAAAGGAATGCAAAGTCAAAGAAAAGAATCTACAGATTTCTTCCCTGGAGACTTCCCCCCTGCTTATCTTAAACATCTTCCAAGTGATGCTATTTAGGATAACGAGAAGTCACTTGAAAAAAAAAATGCTTCTCAAAAGAACAGGGTATGGCAACATTACCAGTATGAAAAGCCAGAAAGCTGGATACTTTAGAAGCAAGGAGGTTCCCTCCTTCCTTAAGTTGGGAGATGAAGACCACACCATTCAGAGAGCAGAGCCTGAGCAGTGTAGGAGTGAGGAAAAACTGACTCTCCTTTGCAAACAATACCTTTTCTCTATCACAGCACTTAAGATGATGTGCTAGCAGAATTATGAAGTCTCCTACACGCACAGTGTAAACTGAGTCCGTTATAAAACTACACAGTTTTCAGGTTTATTTCCGTGTTTATATAGTTTCCTGGATGTACTGTAGATAAACTAACATACGTTCCTCTCCTCTCCATCCAGATCTTAAACTTGGGTTGTTGACTCCCCATTCTTGGTCAAGGCCATATCTTTAGAGAAGACTACCTGCCCTCAGTGTTTGATCACAGCAGATGTTCTGTCACCACTAATAATTTAGTCATTGAAGAGGCTTACTCATGTAAATAAAAAGGAATGTTGCAGCCAAAAAGAGTCAAAGGCTTGCTCAGATCATTGCTGACAGGTTTCTTTCTTCCTGCTTCTAGTTTATTTTTCACCAATTTTATGCCTAAACGTAAAGTTCAGCTTTAAGAGAATCATTTTAACATGAACAAATATAAAAGAGTCTATCATATCTTTTCTGGAGGAGAAAAGGTACTCATACTAAAACTTTGCCAGATTTCTTATTTATAAAGAGAAGATACTTTCAGTATTTGCTGTACATCTTATTAAATGGGAAGAAATTTCATATGTGGAAATGCAGACAAAATACTATTTTTGCCACCTTAGTTGATTTCAAATACTGACCACCACACTGGATTTTTCTTTTTTCTTTTTTTTTCCTTTTCAAGTCTTTCTGTACTTCTGTGGCAGATAGCAGCCTCCTGCGATGTATGTTCCCCTGTTCCCAGTGAATATTGCACTTGAAAGAATTATGATTCTCCTGGCAATCGTTGTTAGGAGTGCTGCAGAGCTGGCAGGACACTGGGTTAGGCATCCTAGTCATTTAGTAGCATTTTTATGCCTTTGATAGGGATGCTTTTCTCACAGCAGAATTTGTGTTACAGTACTATTCACTGTCCTTTTATACGTAAACCAATATATGATCAAAAGCTTAAGTCCCCTCTGGTTGATTGAGCATTTTAAGATTGTGTCAAAAGAAGGAGGTACTCTAGTGAAATGTCCCACTGAAAGCCATTGAACCCATATGCAGGCAACCTTGCAGGCTGTAAATGACATTTCATTTTGTTCAGCCTGGAGAAGAAAAGGCTCCGGGGAGACCTTAGAGTAGCTTCCAGTACCTAAAGGGGACTTATAAGAAATCTGGAAAGGCACTTTTTACAAGGACATGTAGTGACAGGACAAGGGGCAATGGCTTTAAACTGAGAGAGGGGAGATTCAAATTAGACATTAGGAAAAAATTCTTTATTGTGAGGGTGCTGAGGCCCTGGCACAGGCTGCCCAGAGAAGTTGTGGCTGCCCCATCCCTGGTGGTGTTCAAGGCCAGGTTGGATGGGGCTTTGAGAAATCTGGTCTAGTGGAAGTTGTTCCTGCTTGTGGCAGGGGGTTGGAACTGTATGATCTTTAAGGTCCCTTCCAACCCAAACCATTCTAAGATTCTGTGATTCGATGGCATGGAAATGATGGCAGCATATAGTGAAAACATACCTGGAATACATTCTACCAGCAAGAACCACAGAATAATGTTCAAGTAGTAAAAATAAAGGACAGGCAGTGAACGAAATACATGAATGAAATTATATTGAAATCATTATTAACATACTAAATTTGCTCAAAGCGTTATTAAACCATAGTCTCACCCAGATTTCCAGAATCAGTCCCTGAATTTGCAGTTCTCAGATTTCCCACGTGTATGTGTCTATGCTACAGGCATGGACTTGGAAGCCACTTGAAATGTGACTCATTATCTTCTTTAGAAGTAAAATGTATTCTGAAACAGTGGCCAAGTTTTTTAGAAATGGTTAGCTCAGCTGTCCGTAATTAGGAAGCTGAGTTTGTAGCTTGATGTTTTCTGAACTTTTAAGATGTCAGAAGCTACGTCTGGTTGCTCAGCAACTCGGTATCTGGCCACTGTGATTTTAATATCATATTATTTTTCACTATGCCACCTTCTGTTGCAAAAGGAGTTTAAATTGAGATTGTTAATATAAAAATCTGAGCAAAGCCAGCATTTTCTTCCACTAATGTTCCCCCAGCACAGCAGGGTTTGGTTTTGTTTTATTTTGCACAGATATCTTTCTTCCATGTTTGCACAAAATGATTATCATTCTTCCACCTTACTTCTTCATAATTTAATGCCACAGCTTTGTGGTTAGCTGACTGCAAGGAGAATCTTGATCAGTATTTAATCACACTGTTACTGCTGTTCTCCTCAGGTTTTCAAAATGACATATTTTCCTATGGCTGCAAATTAATCTCTAAAGCAATGAATACAGGTCCTGTAGAACAGTGTAGAGTAAGGTATATTCCTAATATGTACATTTGTGTCAGTAAGGATGCCATCAGTAGAGCTGTCCATCTGTGTGTCCTGTGAGTTAAAGTTTCTTAAATCTGCTGTGAACCTGGGTTTTTTGGGTGAATCTGGTATTTCAGATAGTAATAACACTGCAGTTGGCTTTCCTTCTGAGAAACAGATGAGTGCGTAGAAAGAACCTATGTTTGTATGGATGACAGACTTTTTTACTCACAAATTTTCTTGGACTATCAAAAGCATCCTTTTATGGGAGAGGCATGGTAGCAGCTGGCACTGCAATTGTAGGAAAGTTGAGGGACAGAACATGCACAACTGCATGAGAACATCTACCATGAACTGAGATTTATCATAGGCAGGTGTCTAAACCTGCTTGATTAACGTATGCTGTGAACACCTCTAGAAGCACCATATTCTCACTACCTTACTGCCTTCTACCTCTTCCTTTGTGCATCTGCTGTAATTCATTGTTGTGAAAGCTTCACTCTTATCAGAGTCCTGTGTCCAGAAAAGAAAAGTTTCAATTTGCTTTAAATTTGCCTAGTTGGTTAATCCTGTTTTTGTAGAAATTATTGTGGTTGTATTTCTGGGAGGGGTTGTTTGGATTTCATACTTCAGCAGAATAGCCTTATGCTGTAGGTATTTTCTTCCCTTTTGCCTTATGGTTTTTTTTTCCGTATAAGGTGAAGTCTGTATGAATTCTTGTATTATACTTCTTTAAAATGTGAAAGGTAGTGAGCAGTTCCTGGTGTAGACCATCTGACAGTTGTATTCAGCTTAAATTAGGAGCCAAGAATTCAGTAAAAGGCTGGATGGACTTAGATTAGTTATCTCCCTTTCTTAGGTTACACCTAAGCCAGAAATGTCTACTAGAAGTCAACAAGATATGAGTGCATGTTTTTTTTATCATCTTTCAGAGAGGAAGGGAGGTTTCTTTTGACTCGGAGGTCTTCTGGGTGAGGTCTTCTCAACCTTTCTCTTATGACACATTTCCTTTCTCAAGTGTTCTGTGAATATATTTTTGTTTTGCTTTGTTGGGTTTTTTTTTTCTGTGGAACATCTAGAAGTCTCTTTTGAGAATAACAGATACTTTTTTCACATTCTGAGGAAGGATGCAATGAATCAGTTTCTGCTGTAGGAAAAAGCTGGTTTTCATAATGTCTTTTACTTCTACAAAATACTGCATCTTCTAGGTTACTTCTCAGGTTTTTATAAGTTCCATAAGGATACGAAAGCAGGGTTTGTTCTGAAGGAGAAGGGAGAACACTTGACTGATTTTTTAATGTTTTTTAAAATGTTGATTTAAAGTTATTTAATAACTGGGTTTGTTCTTTTTCTGGTTTCATTTTCTTGTTGTGCACAAAGAAGTCCTGAAATGTGTATGCTGTGTGTTTTTAAAAGCTCCTTAGCTTGTGTTTGTTAACTGAGGATATCATGTGTGTTAGCCAAAGCTATCTTCAGTTTTCATGGTAGACTTGCTAGAGTTCTCAGGTGATGTGTGGTATCTCTTAATAGCATTTTTGTGATGAGGGCAGGGATATTGAATCTTCATGAAAAATGCTTTTTCTCAAAAATTTCCAGAGTTTTTGAGATGATAGAGGGGTAGTACAGCTGCTAAGAAAACTTGTTAAGTCATGCTGTATTCCTAGGTTTTGTATTACAGTTTTGATGTTAGTTGCTGGAGTGCACATGGTACTGCTGTGCGATGCCAGACTGAGAAGCTGGGGACTTCTTATACAGTTGGCATGAGGCAGTATTTTGGTGAGGTCAAAGAGTAGCTGAGTCTTTCTGTGTATTAATATGGATATATATGTAGTTAATAGGTAAACCCATTACAAATTGAGATTGCATCTATTTCTCTATATTTCACATCAAATTCATGTAGCACTCACTTATTTTGGATGTACTAGGCTGTAAGTACTTTTCGTTAGGTTTTGAGTATCTGTCGTGGGTTCTCTCGTTGGGGCTTTTATTCCAGTTATTCTGTCTGAAATTTTCCTTAGAAGCTTATTTACTTCATTTATGCATTTCTGTAGATGTTGAGTTTATGGGTATGATGGGGTCTTTTTCATTTGCTCATAAAGACATCTATTTTATAAATAAATACATATTTTATAAAGAAATCATTTATTTTGCCACACTGATATAAACACTGCCTTGCTCTTTGGCTAGAGAGTTGCCTACTGTTCTCCTAGGATGATAAAGCACTTCAAGTTTGCTTTACATCTTTCACAGGTTAAGGTTGTCCACATAGGCAGATAATGAACATGGAGCTTGTCCAGTAACATAGATAAGGAACGTGCTTTAGTTCCTTTGTCTGAAGAGTGTGCTCTAATTCCTTTGTCTGAGCAGCAGCTGTGCAAAGTATTCTCAGGATGATGCACCAGAGACTGCAGTGCTATCTGAAACGGAAAAGATTTTACAAAATAACTGTGTATTAAGTCTCTTTCTACTGTGTGGAGCAAAGAAATAGAGGAAATAGAATAGTGTTGCTAAATGCTACCAGTGCCACATTTTGGGTTTTCATAAAGAAATTCAGAGGAGGAGAGGAAAACAAAAAAAGTGAGAGTTGGCATTTACAAAGTTTGCGGGAAATAAAGAAAACCGTAAGTCTCCCAACATGGCTTATAGTGGGAAAATTAATAGAAATGTAATAGAAAATTTAACTAGTTGTCATCTGTGAAGATAATGAACAGGGTAAATATAGCTTTAGTAAAACAGAAACCTTACCTTACAACTCTCTTAGAGTGCTCTTGACGCATGCAGCAGACAGATGGATATGTGTGATCTGGTTGATACAGTCTGTCTGGGTTCCTACAAAGCTTCCACAAAATTCCCTCACCAGGGATTTCTTAAGGAAATCAAGTCTCCATTCCATAAGGAGGAGGGTCATTTTATTCTTAAATAACTGACAGTAAAGAAGAGAAGAGTCACGGGTTAGGAGTTAATAATCTGCTCATCTAGTGGTGGAACGTTGCAACAGCTTTAGGGTATTTAAGGATCCATGTTCATCATATTAAGAAGTGACCTGGAAAAAACAGTAAAGTGACAGTTTGTTGCTGGTACTTGAGTTATCCAGATAGTACAAAGGCTGAGAAAGAAACTGTTGGACGACCTTATGAGATTGACTGCTGGCAGCACTTGCAGGTGAAAACAAGTAAAATTCTATGGAGGTGTGAAGTGATACACATGAGAAAAAAACACCACTCTGAATTTTCCCTAATACCTTGTAAAATATTGGTCTCTAAGGTGGCAATAACCAGTTAGGAAGATCTTAGAATCATGAGACATACTTCTTTGAAAAAAGGCAGCTCAAACATCAACAGCAATCAAAAAAGCAAATCAGATGCAGAATGTTTTAGGAGAGGAAAAGAAGGTAAAACCAGATCTTTATTACACCACTGTATTGTGAACTTTATTATGCCATCTTAGATACTACAGTAGCGTTCCCCTTGTTTCAGATTTTCTGTATTACAGAATGGGAAGAGTCTCATGGAAGGGCATCAAGTGTAATTGAAGGTGTAGAGTAGCCTAATACGGAGACAACTAAGTAAACCATTATTCTTCACTTGACTCTTCATTTGAGATTTGACTATTCAGCCAGCCATTACAAGAGCATTTGAAGATAGTAAGAATGAGGCAAACCCCACAAAGCCAAAGTGTGTTGTTCTTTATGCGAGCAATAGATCCATGGAATGCCTTGCCAGGGGTTGATGTGGGTGCCAAAAATTTTACTTACACTCAAGAGGAGAATGAACAAATGCTGCAAGGATGACCAGTCTGTGTGAATCTTTAAATATAAACCACACCAGGAAGTCACCGTTACGAAGATGGTTGATAGATGTAAAAATACTCGGGAGGAGGTAGTAGTGAACATACCTTCTTCCCTTTTCTTCTGCTGCCCTCCAGGTGCTTCCTGCAGTCTGATACAGAAGCCTGAGCAGAACCCTTGATCTAACCCAGTAGAGATACTTTTGGAGAATACTGAAGAGATTTGTATCTAAATATTTGTCTCATATGATCTGATACCACTCCAGGAAAGTCACTGGCAGCATTCTCAATGACTTCACTTGGTCTTCTTATCACTGTAATTTGATAATGAGGCATGTCTCTTGTTAGAAACAGCTGTCTTTGATTGCTAGTCCCAATCATCGCTCTTTGTTTTGTGCTCGTAAGTGCAAAACTTGCAGAATGAGGCTGTAAGTTTTGCAAGGAAATCATATGAGCAAAAAGAATTTTACAGCATGAGCCCTAAAGCAACTTGCCTGGTATACATGTTGCAACTTAGTATTGTAAGTGCAATATCGAAGAGCCCTACAGGACTCCGAGGGTCATATTTTCAGCCCCCTGGACTGCATCTCAAAATACAAAATACAAAATAGAAAGCAGCATGAAAGGCTTGATCCCATTCTATTTGCAATCAATATCAGATCCACATGCATGTCAGATATTCTCTAGTTTGCAGGTCCTCTGAGGAAAAAACAGCAGGGACACTTCTGACTTGTGCAGTGATGGGGCTATTGTTTTTCTTAGCAAATGATGATATTTCTACCTTTCAGGAGATAGCAAGTCAAATTGGTCTTTTATGGTGTGCTGCTTTTCTGGATCTGTTCACTTGTGCTCAAAGGATTGGGCAATATTTCTTAAAAGTGTGTAATGGTGGAGCTTGTCTTAATGACTTTCAGTTAATTGCCTTGTGTTGAAAAAAAGCCATATACAAACTATTGCACTTCATAGACATGAAATTCTGTGATGACATGCATTAAGTTTTATAGAAACAGTCAGCTTTGTAACCGGTCGTAAACCTGAAAAGTTTTATCTTTTTAGTATTTCCACTGGAGATGAACCTGACTTGTGCTCTCCTATTGCAGATTTCATTATCAAGATGTACCAGAACCGGTAGTAGGAATAAGAGTGAGTAGTACAAGAGGTCTGTGGTCCTTAAAATGCCCTACATCACAGTAAATGCCTGGGAAATCAGAACACCAAACAATTAAATTCAATTTGAAGTTATCTGTTCAGTTTTCTCTAAAGAGCTCTAAAGCTGACATTCAGTTAGCTGAATGAGAAGTATCCAGACTTGTTCATGTCTGACAAAACAATGCTCAGGTGGCAAACATGAAACCAGCCAATAGAACATCAGATAGTATTTACTGTGCAATCTTGATGCTTTATTTCATTGAAGAAGTACATTCTAGTTTTGGTAAAGGATGCAGGCCTAAATTAGAAGAAAGTAGAGAAATGTGCAGTGATGGCTGATGCTTTGTATGATGCTTTACATGATGCTGTTATGTAAAGGATCAAATTCAGGAAGGCTCAAAAAAAAGCTGCTAGTGAGAGGAGTAATTTGTACTTCTTTTTATGAGAAAAACAGCTGTAAAAATTAATTCTGGTATTTGTGCACTTAACCAACATGTTAATTCTTTAAAAGTAGTTATCAAAGGCTACAGCTAGATGACACATGCACTGTAGTAACTACTTTCTCAATATCTTCAAAGAGTATTAGTTAAGGGTATGTTACATTTTAATACTTCTTTGTACATCTAAAGAAATTCCATAGTTTCAGTCCAAATTACCACCCCTCCCGTTTAGAGCTCCTAATGATCATGTTGCTGCACATTTGTTTACTAGCAGAGCGTGTCCCATTTTGAAAACAAAATTCCAGAAAGCATTTTAATAACTTTAGGCAAATGGTTTTTAGCCGACCAATTTATTTTCCAAGAGGTGTTGTGTAATTAATACCCTCATTTTCCAACTCTTTTGTCCTGTAATTTTAAATAAAGTAAGGTGTCCCAGTGTGATGAATTAATTAAAAGGAATCTTAGTTTTCTCAGTCAAGAAGTGATTAAGTGGAGTTGATTATATTTTTCTGAAGTTTGGCCAGTATCAACAAGGTGCAAAATGTCAGTGGAGGTTTTGATGCCAGCCAGAGGGTGCAGCCTCTCAGAAGTGCAGGGGGAAGTAAGACTGCATTTACACTGACTCTTTGAGAATCTGTTGTAACGCAGTTTATGGTCAAGTAACAGGTTTTGCACCAGAGTAACTTAGAATTTTAAAGTCTGCTTTAAAATTATGTCTGTTTCTGAAAGAGTGCTGCTTCTTCAGCCTCTGGAAAAAAATCTGCTGCTTTGTAAGACGAATCCACTGTGTGTCTTTATTGCATTACTAGAATTAAGGTTTTTGCAACTTTGGCCATAAAATGGCAGCAGTGTAAGTTAAGAGTGATTTAAATTGCTTATCTGCTTTAATTGAAGGCTGGGCTGTGTGAAGTAGTGAGTATTTCATGATTTGGACGTAGATAGGCAGTTATTTACTGTAGAGGGGTGGAAGAGTGTAATTTCAAAATTTTGTCAGTTCCTCTATGGTCTGTTGTCCTGTTTTTCTCTGCGAAGTAGTCCAGTCGTGCACTCTAACCTGTGTAGGTATGACCTCTGAATCAACATCAAAGTGAGAGTGACCTGGTGATCCTTGATATGTGTATAAGAACCCAGGCAAGGTGGCTTGCAGTGTCTTTATTTTACCATTTCATGTACATCACATAATAATCATGCAAGAATAAGAGATTTGTTTGACAGGAGGGCTTCTGATTTAAGATAGCAATTAATAAAATAGATCCTTTTATTCTTTTGCAAGAAAACGTACATCTTGAGAGTTGAGTCATAGAATTATGTGCAAGAAAATTCTTGGAATAGTCTTTTCACCAACATCAATAGCATTCTTGATCTTTTGCAATAATCTAGTTTCTTCTGGCTGTGAGTTAGTTCATGGATCACCTGCCAACTGGTACTAAACAGGCTATACTACCTGCCTTGGGAATAATACCACAGCTTACCATCTGGTGAGATCATGATACTATCACTTGACCTCCACATGTGGTCTCTGTCAAGCACTTCATTGAAAACTGGAAAGACATCAGGGCCGGAACATACTGTTCTATGCAGCCCTGAATTTTGGCAGGGTTGCAACATTTAGTAAGTAAACTTCATCTGGCTTGCAAGTCACAGACAAATAGGACAGGCTGATGTCATCATAAGCTTTAACTCTCATTAAAGAGAAAGTATGTGTCAAGTAATTATTAGGCTCTGTTGGGCAAGGTATTTAGGGGAAGTTAATAGACAAAGATGATTTTAAGCAGTGAGGCTTCTGAAGAGCTGGCATTCAGTAAGCAATGAAACATGACCCTAACACTGTGCTTAATTTAGAAACTGGCTTTGTGTCGCTTTTCACATTTTGCTTGTAACTCCACCTTTCTTAGATCCTAAATTAAAATGGTAAAAAATTACAGAATAGAAAAATTAACTACGTAAATGCATTCTGTGTAAATCAAGTTTAATTTAATGTTTTAATAGCATGGCGTTCAGGTCATTGTTTAGCCAAACAAGAAAGCAAGGAAAAACGTCACAAGTATTATCTAATAAAAACTGTTCTCTGCTACTTCAGGCTGTCATTTGAGTTACATTCACAATAATATCCCAAAAGTAAGGGGAGAGGGGACCACCAATACAGTTCCTCTGACTGCATATCACTTCAGGTTTTCGCCTTTAGAGGATGAACAGTGCAGGTCACTGGGAGAAATAGGCACCTTATTTTGTTTGCAGCGTGCAACAGACAGCCCCTGAGTCTTGCTCAGCTCTGTGTTGCTGACACTTCCAGGCAGAGATAGCAAGAAGCATGCCATGGTGGCATTATCTAACATGTCTTTGCAGCAGAGTCTGTTTGCAGTTTTGGATGATAAAAATCTTATACTTGTGGGAAGGTACCTTGATGTAGAGCCACGTTACTTTACAGTCCTCATTAGTATTTAGTATTAGTTATTGATGTCATGGTACCACTTTGCTATTCCCCTCTTCCTGCTTTCTGAAGGTTGTAGAAACAGGCTTCTGGCTGCCCTTAAGTGCTGTAAGGAGCTAGAGTTGAGTGGAAATTTGCAGCGGGGCATTAGGAAGGGATGGTATGGACTAGATGATTCTACATTACCTGATTCTACAAAATTGGTAAAGAATTGGGAACTATGACTTGACTTACCGCCCAGACCAGGTTTCCCAGGCATTCTGTGTGCCTGCAGATGCAGAGGGCTGATATAAGAGGGTTGAACACAGGGAATAGGTCAGATATGTTTTTCTCTAAGTTGAGAAGACTTCTGAGGTGATTGCCTAGGACTTGGTGCTAAGCACAAGAAATTCAACTTGGCTATCTCTACAGAAGAAAATTTGAAGTGTGGAGGAAAGCTTAAGCTCCAGGGAGGTATGTCACTTAGTGGCAATAGAAAGGGTATGGTTCTCCTTGTTCCTGGTCAAACATTTCTGTGATTGCCTTCTGCTTTCTAGCCATAACACTTCTTAGGCAACAGTCCATCCTTTTGGCAGAAAATTGGACAAAGATGCAGGCTAAATTTTGCAGACCTTCACTTGTCTCACAACATCTCAGATTTTTAAGGGCAAGCAAGCAGACCAACCAATCTGCCAGCCTGTAATCCTGGATGTGACGCTGAGGAATTAAAAATGGTATAGAAAACCCTTCAGCCAGTGCCTTTCCCAAAGGCAGTGACTCACAGAAATTACATTGATCATGTCAAACTCATTGGCAAAGTTGTCAGAAGAAATATGAGCTGCAGTCCTGCTATGTATTTTTAACTCTTACTCATGTTCATTTGTCGTATTAATTGTATTGCTTTAACTAAAAAGATAAGCACAAATATGAAATGAAAATTTGGAGGTTGTTTTTGCCTTTTTTTGTTTAACTTCTCTAGAGGAGAAATGAATCTTAGTAGTAAACTGCTTTGTGGTGGGTTTAAAGTGCAATTTTTAAGTGTTTGAGAGGTTTTTTGTTGTTTCCTCTCCCGCCCCCCCAATGAAGACATAAATGAGGAGGATTAAATTGTATTCAGAGAAACAGAGGAAGTTCAATTCTTTGCCAAAGCAAACATCCGCAGACTTGTGTAGTCTACATGTTTCAATGCATGTGAAAATATTTGGTGATGTGGAGTGACTTCCCTGAGTGGAAATAATATTGCAGCTAGCAATGAGATTTTGCAAAAGAAGGAAATCACAGCTATCTTAGTAATTTAACATCTCAAAAATTTGTTTATGGATAGTTTCCTGTCTGACACATGGAAGTGAACAAGTTAAAGTGTTTAAAGATTAGAATGACATTAATTTTTAACTGCCCTTGACCATGACTTTTCACAAAGGGTGTGTTCAATAAAAACAGATGGAAAAATGAGCTTGCCCCTTCACCTTGTAGTGGCTTTCATGTGTCAACTGATTTAGCTTTCTGTTGCCAGTCAGCTGAGTATTCAAGGACATCCTTGGCTTTCACCTTTTTTATTTTATAAATAAAATAGCAAGAACATAGTAATTTCTGTAAAATCCAGCAATGCTGAGCTTTTTTTTATGAAGACTGAGATGTTTTTGCAGTCACAGCTTTTTTTTCTTTTTTTGATAGTGACTACTAAATTCCATTACAAAACTCTAATACCAGATTTGTATAATGCAAAAAAATTAATTTTAAATTAAGCAGCATAAAAGTAGGCAAAGCTATACAATATTTCATGGCATCTGATTAAAAGATTAATTACAATGTATTTGCAGAAAAGCAATTCGATTTGCACTCTATAAGCCAGACTTCTCACTTAACGCAGTGCCTGATCCTTGCAAAGCAAACTCAGAAGCTAAGGCCATGAGTATGGACAGAGTGCAGCCACCACATTGTCCAAACGCAGTACAGGAGGCACGGTGCAGAGCTTCAAACTTAGGAGGGAACACCCTGATACAAAGCAGTGTTGTGTCAGAACACAAATGCAGCTGTCCTGCTTGAAGAGTTAGTTGGTGTTATACTGTGGACTTGAACTCATGTTGGCAGCAGCTTGGGCATCTCTCATCTAACCTTGTTCCATGTGGGAGTGGCGTGTCCGGAGTAGCACCAGCTATTGGGTCTAGTCAGTCCAAATGTCAGTCTTGCTATCACACCATGCTTGTCTATATAACTTACTTTAAATCTCCCTTTAACTTTATTAATAATTTTATCTTCAGGTTTGTGAGATCCAACACTGAAAAGCAAGATGTACAGAACTAAAATTACCAATGAGGAGAAATTGCTTGCTAATTTGTAAAGCATAGTTATTTCTATGCATCTTATCAAATGATAAGTTTTTCAGATATTATCCTCTTTTAGCATTGTTTCCATGTTCCAGATTTTTTAGTATCTCTATGTATTTTGGTTTCGCAATATGTCACTGGATTGCATGGGATCCTAGTATGCATTTTAAATAACCCATACAAGTGCATTCTACAACATCAGAACATGTTTCGGGGAAACATCAGGCTGCTGTCTTTGAGTGCCATTTGTAATGCGCGTGTGGATTAAACATTCAGTTTTTAATCAAATGAAATGGGTACTACCCAATAAGGAAACAAGGTAGAGAAGTTAAGTGCTGAATAGGCAATTTAATACAATGAAGCTCACAGTGGTCAGCCTCATGAATTGCTCATGCACCCAGTTTATTTGAGAGCTCCTTGAATTTTCCTTTGTCAGTGTATGCTGGTGAAAAGCCTAATAATGTATGACCTGTCCAGGGAATATTAGACATATGAGTAAATGTTGTTTAAGACACATTAATGTTCAGTAGGGACTTCTTGTGGTTTCTAGTGCTAGGCATGTTGAAGCATCTGTTGCCCTGTGAAAATGCAAAATCAGCTGGATAGAATAGTTTTTATATCATCAAGCTTAGTGGACAGATTTATGTCTCCATTCTGCAGCTGAAAGATTTATCTCTCTAATTTTCTTAGAACGGCTCCTCCTCAACTGCTTTAAATTATGTACAAAATCGTAGCAAAATATTGTTAAAAACTCTCAAACCATAAATCTTACTGACATACCAACCTACCACTTGTCTTTCATACAGTGCTATAAAGCATCAGTGCAGTTATGGTTATATCAGGAGTTTAGAACTGGTTAATAAAATACGTGTCTTTTCTTCTTTCTTTACTTGTAAAATGGCTCTTAATTATGTCAAGATTTCTTAAATTCTTTATGAAGGGAAGAGGGTTGTGATGGTCCCACCCATAGTTTGAGATTATGCCATTGTTTGTTTAGTTACAGATTAGCTCTGATTTTTTTCTGTGGATCATATTTAAACGCTCTTGTAATTCTGCAGGCATTCTGACCCCACACGATATCATCACCAGCAGGTGTATCAGAGTCTGGCCTGCTTAAATCAAAGTGTGTGTCTAGTCAGTGTTGGATGATGGAAACCAGTTTTTAGTCAGAGCATGGTAGTGATTGAATCCATGTGTTCTTTTTCCAATCCTTTTTATTTACTTCTAAAAATAATTTCTGCAAACAATCACTCACTGATTCCCTGAACAAGACACTTTTGTATACAAATCAGACAGAATGCATTCTATAGCACAATAAAAGATCCTGATGTGTAATATTGCACTAAAAAAAAATATAGAAGCAAGAGAGTATCTGAGCTGTCTTAACAACAGTTTGTATCATATGCTATGTAATTTTTTATTTGCATGTGCTAAACCACCATGGGACATCCCGTAAAAACAATCCTTTCCAGACATAACCCTGTTGCTGGTAGAGTATGTGTATTGCCTGTAGCTATGATGTATGAGCAGGAAGAAAATAGCTTTAAGGATGGTTTTGTTAAATAGGAAACCTGGAAAATTGCTAAGTTTTCATGTTTCCATTTCTCCTTTTTTATGGCAAAATAATAGCAGTGAGACTAAAGGAAAAATCTGTTGCCATAAGACAAATGTTTCTTGTAACATTTATGAAAATATTGGGAAGAGTTGTTTGGATTTTGAAGCAAAAGTATGCACTTTTTTTGTAACATCACAATCACATTTTGACTAGATCCACTGAGGGAGTTTCTGTTAAAGCATGGTTAGAACTGCTTAGATCTGTCTATCAATTATTCAGGGTTTCTCTGTTAAGTCTGTATGCCAGCTACTATACCTGCAGTTGTTCAGGGAAAACCTGTTCTAGGTAACTCAGGGAGGTTCTGATTGCTTTTAGTGTGCAAGCCCAAGAAAGTCTTTCCATGGTAATTTTTCAGTTGTTCTTGTATTCTTAGTTGTGTTTCTGAGCTGATTGCTCAGCTTTTTTTTTCAGGCTCTTTCTCAGACCTGCAGAAAGTACATGTCTCTTGTGTATCTATGCTTCTTCCAAGACGTCAGCTCTCCTTTGCCTTGTTCTCCTGATGTCTGTGTCCCAACACAGTAGTCCTTGAAGAATATCAAGCCCCCTTCAGCTTAATTCAGTAAATGGGCAAAATGTATTGCTTGAAGGCAGTAGCTCCCAGAAGGCATCCAAGTGGCCTTCAGCATCTAGTTGAGAAGTTAATGTGATGTTTTTCTAGTGTTAGCTTAGGGATTTTTACCTCACTGTATCATCATTTTGGAGCACCTTGGTAGTTGCTATGTTCTTTACTAGTCAAGATATAACTGCAGTTAAGAACAACATTACAGTACTTAGTTATTTAATAGGGATGCCCTGTGTGCACTTCCCTAGGTTTCCTTAAGCCCAGTCCCTTTTTCTTTACCATCTATGTCAAGAATGTGTGCATTACTTGCATAATAAACATTTCCGTTAGAAAGATTAATAGGAAAGGGTCGATACAAAACCCTCATGTCTGACTTCTAAGCAGAGGACAGGCAAGGCAAAGGAGCGGAGCTCACATTGGATTTTTGTGTGAGAACCTCCTTGCCTTTGAATGCTTGATGAATTTGGTGGTGGTGGCTTTTGCTTCCTTGGGCCTCCATTAATATTCTTCATGAATTCATATTCAGTGAAACTTAACCCAAAGAAAATACTGGCCTCTTACAAACTCAGTTTACACATCCACTCTTGCAGTATGCACAGACCTTTTGCAAGTAACATGACTGTCAAATGTTACTGATTGAAAATTTCAAGAACCTAGTGGTTTAGGATTCTTTTCCACACAGTTTTGACACATAACCTCCCCATGACATTGTTTTGGTCTAAATATATTCTAAAATCTTATCTAAAGCTCTCAAATCTTAATAAAGATGTTGAGCTTTCACAGAAGGAAAACTCATTCAGCACATTCCTCAGATATTTTGTCTGCAGTATTTGAAGTGGTTTTCAAACAGCATGTGAGCCATGACAGTAATGTAATGGAAAATGCGTTTTTTGCATCATATATGGTCTTAGCAATGTAAGAACAGAAGTGACACTGTTTGTCTGAACTAGGTCCTTTTGGCCCACTTTATTCATTTCTAGCTCACTTGATGGTATTAATTATAGTCAAAGAACACTTGCTAATATCTTTTAAAAATATGTATTTGTTACATAACAGAAGCTGGCCTACTAATTTCTCCTAGTTAAAAATGCTACATAGGTGGAACACAAGTGTTGAGAGTAGGAAATACTCTGCTACATCTACAGAGGAGTTCCTGTAACAAAGTTTGAATGGAAAATTACTTCGGATAATGTTGTTAAGGCTTCATTTCTTCATAAAAGAAGAGGCCAGCCATAACAAATTACTTTCAAATTCAGTTGGGTTTGTATATATACAATTGCAAGAAAGAAACGGCGTGTTCTTTGTGTGTTTTTCCATTTATGTTTAGCATCGTAGGTTTACTGAAGTTGGCGTTAAAGAACTACTTTTAACAATTTTTATGACCTGTTCTTGAACTAGACACTTCTTATATACATTGTAGTGTGGCTGGCTTTAAACAAGCTTTTCATCTTCTTTATAGTGTTTTTAAAGTACACTCCACTTAGCTGACAGTTGAATAAAAGCATTTTTTTGTGTGTATTTGACCAAACTTGCGTTATTGTAGTTGCGCACTAGCTATTTTCTAGCCTTTTCTTTAGCTGTAGCAGCACGTTCATCCATACATCTAATGTTCCTTGGCAGATTCAACTAAATAGGAAGGCATAGAGTTGAAACACATAAGCTGCCTTCTAACATGGATCCTTTCTTCTTAGTAACGCAGTAATGTATCTTTGAGGAATTTGACTACCAAAGTAACATCCTTTACTCATCTGGTACTTGGGGAAAGGTAATTAGTGCTCTCTGTAATTTCAGGGGGAAACTCAAGTTTCCTTACTTTCTGCCTTGACTCTCAAGATTTCCTAGACTTTTGAATCATGAGTCCATCATTTTTTTGTCCTCAAGTAAAATGACCTTTCTGTCTGGAGAGACAGGAGTGACTGTGAAAACTGCAAAATGCTATTAAATAACAGCTAAAGTTGTGACTTGTGCTTGTGAAGTGTCGGGGAGGTTCAGATGCTGCCTGTCTCCCAGATGATTGAAGTTCTTCATAGCTGCTGAATTTTGGAAACTTTGCAGTCATATTAATCAAAGTCCCCACTTGGATAATTTTCTCTTCTTTTGTAATGCAGTATCCTGAAGGATCAAGATAGGGTATTAAATGCTCATGTCTTCAGGTATGTGAAAGGGAGCGCAGACGAATGTCATTTTTTTTCCAAGTGCCTATTTGCCAATTGCCCAAAACAGACATGGAAAAGAATGCAGCATCAGGTAGCTATCTTACATGTAATTCCTCCTCTGTAAACCAAAGCCTGATGAGTCTGTTCCACTGAACAGTTTCCCATGTTCAGCTCAATACTGGGTATTCTATTCTATAGGAACTGGGGGGTGGAGGGATGAGATACAACTTCAGTCAATTCCAGTCAGTTCCTAATCCCTGGAAGGCAGTCGCTTCATCAGGAGAAGTGATGAAGATATTCACTTCTGTATTTGCTTAATATGGAGCAAATTCGGGGCAGAAGTTTTTAAGAGGAGCTCTAAAAGTTTGCTGTACCCATTCCTGAGCATTTAACCTTGTGCTCTTTTCTGGGGATAAGTAGAATTTTTCAAATCCATGCAGTTTTATGACCAGAATTGAAGTCTGCAATATCACAAGTTACTGTTGACATTCTTGCTCATTTACTGTGCCTAAGTTTATCTAGATTGGCCTTACTGGTTTTATCTAGTGGACATTTAATGGAAAATGCAGAAATAATACATGGTAGTAGGAAATAAGACCAGGACGCTTCACTGTGCGGGTGGTGAGGCCCTGGCACAGGTTGCCCAGAGAAGCTGTGAGTGCCCCATCACTGACAGTGTTCAAGGCCAGGTTGTACGGGGCTTTGAGCAACCTGGCCTAGTGGAAGGTGTCCCTGCCCATGGCCTAGATGATCTTTAAGGTCCCTTCCAACCCAAACCAGTCTATGATTCTGTTCTCTGACACGTTTCTTTCCAAAGACCCAACGCCTTTCTGTCCAAACCTCCAGCCCCTCCATCTTACAGAAGCAGTTTGCTACAAAGCTGCAGCACATCTTGGTTGATGTGCTCTATTGCCAGTGCAATTTATTACCAAGTTTCTCCATATACAAGATATAGGTTCGCCAGGAAGGGATAGAGGGTGTCCAGCTGTCATGTGACACAGTGGTTAGAGCATTATCCTCAAAGGTGGGAACAGAATGTTTGTAGTTTATAACCTAAGACCCTCCTGAGTGCTTTTAAAAAGTGAGGGAGACTCTATTCATGTCCCACTCTTTGTAAAATTAATTTATTCTCAGAGTTCTCACCCAGTGTAGGAACAGATGTGTATAAATTAGTGCCTTTCCTCTTAATTCTGATAATGACTTTGAGCAGCGTGAAGCTATTATTTGTTAAATGAAATCTTCCACAACAAATGTATTTTAAGGGTTCATTAGTCCTCTGGATTAAAGAAAATATTATTATTATTGTTCTTGTTGAGGCCTTTGAAATACTAGCAAACCACCAGGCAGTTCTGTATATTAGATACCTTAGGCTATGGGGTGTATCAGGATGAACAGAGCAGTGAAGTCACACAAGTGAAGACTCAGGAACGTCAACAGCATGCCATGTGTGGGCAGCTCCCATTACCCTCTGCCTCAGCTAAGCCTGGTTCCGTCTAGTGTTGTTAGTACCCTTCAAATACAAGAATTCAACAGATTTTCCTGCATGGTTTTGTTATTATTATTTTTCCAGAAAAAGAAATTAAGAGCTAAGTTCCAACAAGCTACAGAAAATATTATGCAACCCAGTAAAACCCAAGTCACTTGTAATAAATTTTGTCATGTTTTTAAAAGCAGCATAAACAGCAATGTAGTCTTGGCTTACCAACCAGCATGTGCCATTGTTGGAAACTGAGGTGTTACGGATCATCAGAAGTATGTCTGTGAAGTCCAGTAGAAGTAAATAGAGTACAGTATGATTTCATATCATCATGCAAGCAAACTTTCAGTTCTGATTCTTCTCTCAGAAGTCCTTAAACAAAACTTTGAGAGGGAAAGAAAAGAAAGGTAGTTTATTCCGTACACATACCGACTGGATTATTGAACCATAATTTAAGGTTTGAAGAAACCAATGCAAAACAAGATTATACTATGGCTTGAGTTTAACAACACATGTAGTGTCATTCTATGCATTGTTGAATGTTGGGCTCTCTAGTTCTCTTTTACCACAAACATCAAATGTCTACCAGACTGGTGTTACTGATGGGACATTCGTCTGCAGTTCTTGTCCCTTTCCTTCTCCAAGTTCAATGTTATTATACCTCTTCTGTCTTTTTCATCTCTTATTGGCACTATAAATGCTCGTTATAAGTATCCTGTGCTCAGAAATTAGGTCTTATGACAAATACTTTGTTGCTAACAATTTACAACATCAACAAAACGTTTCCTTTACTGTGCCTATTCCAACTTTGCTAGATTTCACAAGGAGGATCCCTAAACGATTTACAGAAAAAGAAGAGGCGTGCCCCTCTTCCACCAACTGCATCTGCTCCACCCACTCCTGCCATCCCAAACAGGACAGAAGAGAGGGAAGACAAGAGGAAGAGCACAATGGGTGAGAGGCATTCTTTTCTCCTGTGTAATCACATGCATGTGCTTTTGGTGCTCTCTGTTTGAAGTTTCCTTAATTCTGTTATGCTGTGAGTTTAGAAACTTTTGTAACTTGGTGGAAAAAAGCCACATTTCTCTGCAGAATGAAAGTCTGGAAATAAGTGTTTCTATATTACCACCTTTTTTTAACGGCACCTTTCAAAGTACTATAGGGTAGTAGAAGGTAGCTAACACTCATCAGATAATTTTAATGTTTGGTACATGCTGCATACCCAAAAGCACTAGCCTTGGGCCTATTCTGCACCTCTAAGGTCATGGTGGTTTTGGTAGCAAATGGTAATTTGGAAATGGTAAATGGAAATGCTAGTAAATGGAGATAGGCTAGGCAATGCTGAATGCAGCTGAGGCCGTGGGGTTTTGTTAGAATAATAACTATTACAGTCAACCTTGTTCATTAGCTCCCAGTGTTCTTAAAGCCTGAAGACATTTTCTTTTGCTGGAGTCCTGCAGCAGTTTGATATCAACTGCCCATATTCTTTGAGGCTTTTTCTTTTGAATTTGGTCCTCATTTTTTTAATCAGTCCATCAATCAGTCTCTGCAGAGTCTTTAGCTAATCAGTAGAAGAAGAGAACTGGTGCTCTCAAAGGAGTGCTTACATAGTTGGGTACAATAAAAGAAACTCTGGCGCTCAGCTGTCCATGACACCATGTTTACTCTCATCCAGGAAGACTGAAAAACGTTCTCCCAGACCTCTGTTCTTATCTGACTGTTAGTTTGTTCAGATCAGTGGGAGCTTTGCCCAAGTGAGGACCCCAAGATTATGCTTTTAGCAAACAAAGTGATTTTATGATGGGTAAAGATATGAGATAATAACCCCACATATATTGGAACTCATTTTTCAGCACATTAAGAAAATTGTTCTTCAAGTGCCATAACGCACTCAGTGCACTTCAGTTTGTGCCTTTGACCTCATGTTTCATAAAGTGCCTAAGACATACAGATATGACATCCTGTCGTACATAATTGCTTACATTACAAATGCCTCACAGTTTAGAAAAAAAAACTCTTGGCTTTGTTCCAACATTTATTTTCAGTGAATGCCTCACATTTAATGCCTCAGCATTTGTGTAGCAGCAGGAGTCCATTATCTTGGGACATGTTGGACTCCACTGACATCTCTTACTTAAACCCTCTAAGGGGAACGTTATTGCTGTGCCATATAACACAGGAGTTTTCAGCAAATTGGCTTACTTTAACCACTGCAGATGTCAGTCTGATGCTTTGCCCTACTGCTGATCACTTAGTGATGACATTTGGTGCTTTAACTTTTAGTGGTCATTTTATTTTGCATCTGTGCTCAATATGTTACAAATGAAATAAAGCAGAGCAAAGCCACTTCTAGTCCGTTCAGTAGTGTGTATATAAATGCTTGCTGGACAGACTCTGCTGATGTAGGATTCTGGAGTATCATTTACTTTAATGGAGCCTTATTATTTTATACCAACAAAGAACTTTCCCACAGTAGCCCTATCTTCAGATTTTTTCTGTACATTTTCTGCTACTTTCTTGAATGAATGCGTTCATTAACAAGAAAAAAAAATGTTAACAGCAAGGGAAGTTTGGTAAAACAGCCTCTCTTCAGGGTCCTTGCAGGAAAACAATGAGAAAGCACAGATGGCTCTGAGAGAAGAGAGAAAAGCTGTAAAAAAAAAGGAAGACTGTAGTGAAGGGAAAATGTGCTGCAAGAAACAGGCAGCCACATGATGGAAAAAGGATTATAGCTACCTATGTATCTCTCAAGTTAGCTACATGAATCAAAGCAAAAGATCTTACCAAAAATACTCTCAAACTGGCAAATTCACTTCAGTATTCAATACTGAAGCACTTACTGTGACCCTGAACTATTGTGCTCAGTTTTCTTAAAGCAGTAAAAAGGAGTCTGCACATTTGCCAGAATTAATTTGTGTTTTGAATTTCTGGAAGCTAGCGACTAGCTAGAAAATCATAATGTTTTAATCTTTTTTCCTCCCTCTCAGTTCTGCTTCACTTTTGAGCAGCACGAGAGCATGAGCTTTAGAGTATAGGGATGACCAGAATGGATCAGACCAGAGGTTTTCAGCAGTGACGATAGCAGATGCCTGAGTTAGTGTATGAGAGCAGAATGAGCAGGTAGTCATGGTTCCTCAGTGTAATTGCAGCATCTAAGGACTTTCCAAATTGTAGTAGCTCTATGTCTGTACACTAGAAACTAACAGGAGGTTTTTAACATTGCAAATGGTTACCAGTGTATAGTGCAAAGTTGGAAGTATTTATTTAGTGCTTGAACATAGTATTTAAATAAGCTCTCAGCCAAAGTTATGAGTATTTCTTTTGATAACTTAAACACTGATTTGCAAAAAACAACTTAATCATCTTTACAATGTCAAAATAATAAAAAACCTACTCAGAAAAAGGAAAGAAAAACCTGTCAAGATATTTCAAAATACTGACCTAAGTATCGTCCTCTTTCTCTCTGAGAGTCAGGAAAACAGTCATGTAAAGTATCCTAGAGGTCAACAAATGCAGGCAGTTTGGCACTTAAGAAGATAAAAATAAACCACATTTTCACATTTCCTTACATAGCTTGTTTCTTTTTTTTTTTTTTTTTAATTGAACTTTTTTTCTCCTTCTTTATGTCTGCCAAAACTGTGATTTTAACTGTCAGTTGCGATGTGCACATAGGCCCCATGCTCGATTCTGGTCCTGTTGCTATTGGTTTAAAAGAGACCTAGCTTTTCCTTCTCCCTTAATTATTTGGGGTAAATAAGAGCAGATTTAGATCCAGAGAGATTTTGGATGTGGGTAAGGGAATATCAATGTGTGTTTGAAAATAGTAATTTTCAATAAAAATAACAATTAAACAAGGAAAATTAATGAAATATTCATTATCTTGCAGTGAAGTAACTAGTCAATTGATCCTCCTGTAGGTGATGGACGGCAGGTGCCACAAAAGCCTCCTAGAGCTAGCACCACCCGAGGTCCACCCCAGTTAGTGATCCCCCCACCCCCACCTTACCCTCCTCCTGACAGAGACATTGTGGATCCAACAGTGTGTTACACAGAAGCAGATGTTACAGCACCAACAGAGCTGGTACCTAAACGTATGTTTGAAAATACATGTATTTGCATTTCCACTCCTTTGATGGTTACTGTCAGGGGTAGCTTTTCCAGACTTTCCTCTCTGCTGTCTAGACATACATGTCTGTTTTTTCCCTTTTTATCTAGCCTGTTGTTTTCTAAAATGTCCAATGCAGTGTAACTAATTAATACAAAGTAACCAAAATGTTTGTTTGGAGACACTTTTTTTGGATGATACCTGGCCACTGTATGGAAATATTTAAAAACAACCATCAAACCTTGTGACTTTGTGCAGCTGGAAGCAAAAAGCTGTTCTCTTGTATTAGTTGTCCGTGTTTGGTTTTCTGGACTAACGTGTTTTCTGTCTCTCCAGGTAAGAATTCCTGTGAGAGTCTGTAGGTCTGTCAGTCTAGGTTGAAAACTGCAGGGTGTTTGCCGTAGCAAAATTAAACCATTTACAAGAGGTGTATGTTGTTAAAGGCCTTCCTGTCCTAATGGGTACATCTTCCTTGCCATCTCTGGGTAGTCTTTTGTGTGATTCTACCCTTTGTGGCATAACAGTTATCAGACAAAGAAATACGCTCCTTTCCACATCCTTGTGTATTTGTGAAAAGCATGTTTTCATACTACTTTTTTGTGCTTATCCATTGATTGTCTTTAAATCTTTGTACACAGTCCAAGTCTTTGATCACGTATTGTGTTCCCTGTGGGCTTGCCCTGCACACCCATGTAGATCCTGTAAAGACAGTGAAGCTCTGCATGTTATGGCTTCTCATGAACACGCTTCCTTTGAAGGTCAGGAGGGTGTTTCCTAACCATGGTATAGAGAAATGTCTCTGTTACTTGACAAAACTTTTTCCAGGACATTTTCTTTACCAAACTTAATCTGCAGGTAGCAGTTCTCTGCTACATGAATGTTGGTGTGGTGTCGTTGGACAACCGCGAAATCTGTAGCATTATTTTCAAATCTGTGCTGAGGAAATACAGATTGACAAGTTTTATTGGTGGGAAAAGAAGGAAATTAAGGAGATCATGCTAACAGAAAACCTGACTCTAATTGAGGATTAACCCTAACTCATTTTTACTCACATATGCACAGAAACCGTATCATACTTAAAACCTTTTTTTTTTTTTTTTTCTAGATACCATCAGCTTCCCTAAAATATTTTTTTTATTAAAAATCCATTGTGGCCTTCTTTTCATTAATATTTATGCTTCATTTGAGTTTCTACCACTGTTATTTTGCAATGCTTTTCTGATCTACTTTGGTGATCAAATACCCTTTAATCAATGCAGCCCCGATTTTATCAGCCTGATCGTTTGCTCTTAAGCACAATATCCCAGCTGAAAGGATTTGATGAAGCTTGTACTTGGAAACCTAGCATGAGCTTTTATTATTCTCCGAGAGCAAAAGAATGGTGCTTAGTGCATACTTACTTTAGACTTAAAGCATGAGTGTCGAAGAGGGACAACTTGAGCTTTATAATTACACTGTGCTCTACCTAGATAAAGATGCGTATATAGATTTACACAAGAGAAATGCGTGTAGATGTACCCATGAAAGAAAGCAGCATGTATGACAGATGCTAATTATATTGCCTAATGCCGTTCTGAAAGGTGCTTAGATACTGTAGTGATTGAGCAGTATAAGAACAGAGTTTTGCAATGATGTTTTTTATTGCCTGAGAATGCCTCAAGCAGTGCAAATAGGACTTTGGCGGTGGATTCAAAGAGCAACAGTTTTCAGTCTTCCTAACTAACCTCAGTAAGTGTGTTTTCTCATAGAACAAGGTGGTAAAGTGGATAAGCTACTGATGCTAGCTATTGATGAAAAGCATGTTTGTTCTAAAAATCACTCTTAAAACAGCTTTCTCAGATGAGGATTGCAGTCTTCCTTCACTGAGTGGGTGACTGTCAGCAGCAGTTTATCTTTCACAAGATGAAATTCCAAGTCAGAAATTAAAATTCTGTAATCGTGTGGAGTTTTAAGTTCTTGTTCCGTACCATCTGCCACTGTCTGTGGGGCATTGTGCTTCACCCCTTGCTCCTTCCCAGCAAATACACAGTTGTTCCACTGTGCTCTGCGAAACCCGTGTTGAGGAACTTTGATTTCATAGAGGATGGTGATAGTCACTCTTCATGGAGTTTTCCAAACTTATATAGAGTGTAAGTCATTCATGAATAGGGCTTTTAGTAAGGTACTTGAGCTTTTCTGACTCTAATGGTGAGAGTCTTTTCTACAAAGCAAGAGTACAGCTGTTTCTCATAGTTTTTAATCTTTCTGTTCTCATTACATGACCTTTCCTCTTAACTTTAGGTCTGGCAGACCCTTAGCTGCATGTTGTATACATGTCTAAAATGATATGGGATCCTATCTCTTTCCCTGTCTTACTAATCAGATTGTTCATGATCTGTGATTCTAAGACTAACTGCATTTTGGGAATGCAGAAATGGAGATTGTCAGCTCTGTTGCATGGTGTTTTATTATGTCACATAGTTTGTGAAGTTCCCACTAAGTGAGTCAATAGCAAGCTCTGTGCTACTTACCTCAGGTAAAGAATGCACACACTGAAAGATTGCTGCACCTGGGCAAGCAATTAAAACATGCTGCCTTGAAACATTTTCAACTAACTAATTAGAATAACTGCAATATTCCCATGAACCCATGCTTAGCCGTTTATTTCACTTATTATGAGCTATCATTAAGAATTGCACTAAGAAATTAAAAGCTGTTTGAAAAATAATAAAAAAGTCACCTTCTTTTAGAGCGAGATCCACTCTGACAGTGGGTAAAGTGCTAGTGAATTCAGGGTTCGCACTGGGTAAGGGTTTGACAACTGTTTGATTTTTAAATTTCAGAATGTGCTCTGTCCTTATAGAAGTGAAATCATGGTTTGAACCTGTCTTTAGTTTTAACTATAGATCAAAATAATCAATCATCACTTAACCAGAAAATCTGAAAAGGATGAAGGAATAGGTATAACCATTTACTGGTTGTTTCAAAGAGATGACATGTCTGCTACTAGTTGATGGATAATAGCAGGTTAATGGGAAGGAGCCTTGCCCTCTTATCTATTTTTTAATGTTTTTCACTGTATCCTTGATATATTAATAGGTAATACAAGCCACTTGGCAAAAGGTGTGACAATTTCACAAGCAATTCAGTCATATTTCTTCAGTCTTTCACAGTCATTAGGGATATTTTCTAAGGGTTGGACTTTGTTAACCTGAAGCAAAAATAGGTAGAGAAACTCACTGAGAGGAAACTGCATTCTCTTGCCTGTGGTTCTAAATTAATCGAGAACTGCAGGCTGCTGCATAGGTAATTTTGTGTGTTCCTCATAGTGCACTGTGTCAGAAGGCATCTGTGAAGTGACCCAGCCTTTTCTCTTGGAGATGGTCTTTAAAGCAAAAAACTTGTAAGCGTGACTTAGGAGATTTACAGCACCACCACCACTCCATCTATTCATCCAGCCTGATTTGAGGCTAAAGAATGGAGTTTCCTACATCATCTGTCTTGTACCTTCTGGAGAATGAAAATTCAGGCAAAGTAAAGAAGAATTCATAGACATGTTGCATATCAGTAGGTGTGTTGTGCTTTTGGGATTGAGTTAGTTTGTGCTAAGGGAGTTAATCTCAGAGCATCTGCTGGATTTTAATGCATGTATCCACTTCCTTTGGATGTCTGATTCTTCATTGTTACTAAGCATCTTAGCCATTCTGCTGTTTCACCTACACAATATTTATAATTTTATCCTTTTACTCTTTTCCCCCAACAGTTTACTGTTGTGCATCATTCCCTTCATATACCAAGCGAGTCTGACAGACCTTGCCTCTTCTTACGATCTTCATACCTCTGAACCTTCTATTGCCTCTGCTACCCTGATTCTTCTGTTGCCTTCCTTCCTCCCCTGCTGGAAAAGAACCTTTTTTTTTTTCTGACTGAGATTTTGGCTTCCTTTATTTTTAAACTTGCACATTCTCTTTTAATTACTATTGATTATTTTTGGCTGTGGTTCATACTCATTTGTGAGATGTATGCTCCAGAACTGAATGCTGTGTTACATAAATCTATATGTCAGCCTGAGAAAGGTTATCTGCACATTTGTCTATTCTTTTTCAAAAGATTCTTTTTATTTCGAGCCATGTTGAATTTGATTTGGGTTTGCAAAGATTGTGTTTTGGGATGGGGTGTCTTACTTTCAATACTGTTTAGAGATTTAATGAAAACTTCCTAAAAGCATTTTTCATTTTTTTTCTATTAGCCTAGGTACAACATTTTACATTCTCTAACATATTCTATTTTTCTTTCACTCAATATGTTTTGTTCCTTTGGAACAAAACAAGAACTGGGCATGGCTTAGTCAAGTTGAAGTGCAAGATTCTTTCTATATCTTGGCTATTAATCAAGCTGCCAAGAAAAAAGAAACAGATCTGTTGGATCTGTAAGGGGCCTAAAAGGAATACTAAGAACCACTACCAAATGCACTGATTCATAGGCTTTACTTCTGCTTTCATCCTGATGCTTAATATGAGTAATTTTATCTTGATGATGGAGATATCCTGTGGAAATCAAGGTGTGTGTTCTATTTCTGTATCAAAAGATGCAAACACTGTTTGCTCAAGATATATCTTGTTCCACAAGTCTGCTTTTTACAGTTGTACTAGGAATACTCAGCGAGTTATAATTAAAATATCAACTATAGGATTGTACTTACCGAAACCTTATTTGTGCTGAAGAAAGTCCTTTATGTGAAAGGCCTGTAAGACATGTATTTTTAATCATTCTGAACTATAAACATGGGTTTTATGAGTTGCAATGGTGCACACACCCAGAACTATTCTGACCTCACATGTACGGTGATTTAAGACATTTATATTATTTAAATGAGTGAGTTGCAATACATAACTCTAATTTAAATGATGAAAAATTATTGTTTTACCCTCAAGCAGATAATCATGTTCATCTTGAATCCTTTCCAGGTAGGCAAAATGGAGAACAAGAAAGCAAAGCATTCCTATGGATAATGCGAAACATGACTAGAAAGGGTTTTGACAGTTTTTAATACAAATATAACATGTTAGTTTGTAAGCGATGCTTCAGAAAGTATACTTAATACCCTAAGGGTCTTCTAATAAAAGTGGAGCAGAATTGAACTCTCTACGCTGCCAGGTACTTTGTAATAGCTTCTTAAGACAGGACAATGGTTTAATTGTAAGTCTTCTCTTTAAAAAAAAAACTTAGTAGGTGTTCACAATGTGAAGATTAAGAACCTAATTTACCCATTCTTATTACTCTATTTACATCCTATTTGTAACTCCATAGAGTTACATGCCCTGTGGAGTTCAGACTAGTATAAAAATGGCATAATGAAGTGGTGAAACAAAGCTTCTTGCATTGTGTACAATGTAGAAGTACAGTGTATTGTAAAAGCAGTTCTTTGCATTGGCACCAGTTTAGCTTAAAGGACATTCGAGTTTTCAACAAAATAAGATTTTTGATGAAAGTTTCCTTGCCTTCAAGGAATACTATGATCCCTCTCCACAGAGCAGACAAGTTTGCTGTAAAAAGCTCTGCTTTCAGGTGGTCTGCTCAAAGTCCTATAAATACTCTTGGTAAAAACTCAAAAAGTTCCTTACTTGTCCTTAACTTAGTTTTGTTTTTGGTTTTGGTTTTGGTTGTTTGTTTTGTTGTGTTTTGTTTTGTTCTTTGTTTTGTTTTATTTCTAATTAAAATGCAAAAGTTGCCTCTAAAAGTATGTTTATGGGGATTATCATTTTCTGTAAAATTCCTGTGTAAAATATTTTAATGACCAGTTTAAGCTAGCCAGCTCTAGCACTCCATTTCTGAACTAAAAAAAGAAATTCCTTTCTTATGCCAGTTCATATCCTCTGTTTCATAAGTGCCAGGTATATACAGTATTGAACAGAACTTTAAGAGAAGAAAGAAAGAAGAAAAAAATTATACTTCTAATATTAGTATGTTTAAAACCTCCCAATATTATATACAGTGTGGGAAAGACCTTTCAGTGACACTCATAAAATCCAAATCTGTTCAATGGAATTGCATAGGTACTCTGTTTCACAACTGTAAATTCATTAATGGTGTGTGTGCTTAAACAAAGTGTGTTTGTGGGAATATGAACTTGCTGGAAGTTTGGTTCATGAGCATCAGCTCAATGCTGAGTTGCAGTTGGGGAATCCCCACTTGTTCTAGGCTTCGACCCAGGATTTCTCATGTTGCCTCGATTCAGCTTCTGGAAGAGAATGAGAGTTCTTCTGTCATTTCCAATGAGAAGAAGATATGTCAGTTTAGGTCAGTTTGGTGGAGTCTTAGATTAGCATTGATGTGAAAGGACACTGGTTTTACTCCTTTTATTTTAACCATGGACACACTAGAAGTGTAATGAAAATGTCATGGAGAAGTTGGTAACAAATTGACTACTATAGTGCAATTTTTCATCAAAATGCTCTTACCAAAGTTAGTAAGAAACACATTTAATATATTCAGGATTTATCTGCACTAGCAAACAGCATTGCTGTCCTTTATGGCAAGGTATCTGGGTGAAAAACAAATAAACAAAAAAAAAAAACAAAACAAACCCCAAACTGAAAAATACTGTTGAGCCCTTTCAGGACAAGTAAATGCATAGATAGCTTATAAATCAAAACAAATTCCAGTATTATGACTTCGATGGCAGTGACGTTCAGTGCTCATAGGAAATAAGGATAGATTTATAATTTATGATTAAACCCATTCTGACACCTGATGAATGGGCTCAACTCCTATGAAATCCAGTGAATTGGAAACAGATTCAGTTTCCTGGTGCACAGATTTTACTGAATGACCGTATAAATGCTTTTTTATGTTGACCACCAGAGGGAGCCGATGTTGTCACGCATCTGCAGTAGGTAAGCAAGGAGGAATAATACTAAAGTTGTAAGCTAATAGATACCGCACTTACACAAAGATTTTCAATTCTTTAAGTGTGCCATGAAATTAAGCAGAATTTACTGAGTCGTTTTGTTCAGCAACCAAAAAGAAAAAATAACTGTTTTTTTCTTGATTTTTTTTTTTTTTTAATCGGTTTCATTACAAATAGGAAAATTAAGGTAAAATCATATTTGGAGGTGATGCCACAGTGTTGGCATCTTCCAGACGTAATCTCAAACTTTTGCTCTAGGCGTTCTTGCAAAGGGTGGTGGCATGTTGGGTTGGTTATTACATCACATGGATATTGCTGGTGTATTTATGGTAGCTGTGTCCAAGGTGTGGAAATTAGTGCATATGGCTGGTGTCTGTGCTTCAAAAAAGTGCACAGGAGTAGGTCAGGTTTAGTGCCAGTATAGGAAGACATGTTCTGCTAGAAAGATTTATCAGCTTGAGTTTTAGCATTTTAAAAGCATGAGCAGATTGTGTTAGTATCTATCCTCTTTCACAGAGAAATGACTTCATTACCATCACTTCAGTCATTCACAGGCTCAAATCTAGAATTCAGAGACTCTCCAAACATCCTTAAATGTCTTTTCTACATGCAGTGCTTTCTTTTTTTTCCCCTTAAGATTGAAATCTTTGAGGATTGAAATGAATGTTGTCTTTCTCACTGAGCAGCTGGATTTTTTCATTTTAAGCTACAAGGCTGTAGAATATTAAACTTTGAACTCATTCCATTTTTATCTTTAGAAAATATGTTACTGGTCCAGAACTAAAATTTTTTCTGGGCAGGTAAAATATGGAGAAAATATTCTGAATATATGAATGGAAAAAATAATTTCTCCTTTTTTTGTTCATTTTTAACTGGAACTATTTAAAGGTGTCTATGGCATCTAGAGTGCTCAAATAAGTGCCAGGGGAGAGTGATTGGTATAGAATTCATCCAGTCCAAATTGTATGATGAATTGCAAAGACCTACAATGCATTTAAACATATGGCCATGCAATCTATCATATGCCCATCATCTGTCCCTGTATTCTGTATTTATAAAGTAAACTCTGTGGCTGTGGTTCTCATACACTCATCATTTAAGTTTACATCCATTTTAAGCTCTCTTTATTGTTCCATCCCAGTATAAAAGTGCCTCTTTGTGAGAGTTGGGCCGTGTGTGTGCATATAAGACACCAGTTCTGTCTTCTGTACTTGGCTTCCAGTCACTGCCGTGACTCTCAATATATATTTAGTACATGCAGTAGGCACCATTTAACTTTCCGTACTAAAATACATGTTATTTTAGAAGACAGAATGTAATTTATTCCATCCCTTGAAAATTACAGCCATGTTGTTTTCTAATGTCACTGCAAAACTATGAGCTCCCCCCTCAAGGACAGTGAGACAAACTTGCTGTAACTATTTACACATTTCTCATTCAGGTATCTCGTATATGGTACACAGATAAGGTTCTGTATTGCACCTTTTCTATGGCTAGAGGAGTCCACTGTTAAAATTCATAAGAAGTTGAGAGAACACAATGTGACGTAGTTAATTCTTTGTTTATCCAGAAGAGCTTACACATAATAAGCTCTGCTGATTTTTGCTGAAGTGGAGAAGGGGGAAGGTGATCCTGTATTTTTCTATGCAAAAATCAGCTCTTTATTCCTTGATTATTGCATATTCTTCTGTAATGCTCTGACTTCAAGTGGTAAATGACTGTTGAAAGGACCAAGCCCATTAGCAAGAATGAACTACTTTAGAAGTTAATAACATACTGAATAGGTATCAACTACTGAGTCCTTTATATCCCTTGAATGTTCCTTGAACATGAAAGTTTGTTGGTTTTGGTTTGACTTTTTTTTTTTTTTCCTGTTCAGTTCTAATAAGAAAATTATAAGTTTCGGTCAACAAATCTGATTCATTTTCTCATGCCTTGAGAAAGTTCTGAAGCAGGTGATTCAGTCTTGGATAAAGGTAACACCAGTTGAAAAGGGGGTATTTTGTATTCACTCATGTGTTCACTCTGCTGCTGCCTGTATTGGAAATAATACCTGTGATTCTGCAGACTCTGAACAAGAAATCAGTCCTATTATAAGGGAGCACAGTTCCATTGAATATAACAAATTATTTTCTGGTTACATTATATGGGACTAGACTTCAGTAAATTAAATAGCCTTTCTAGCCTCATTTCCTGTTATTTAGGGGTTTAAGTGATCATTTACATATTTCATAGACTGTGGAATAAATCTTAACGTCGCTTTTCCCATCCTGGCTAAATGTAAAGACATTTCTCTTATAATGCCCTTGCAGCCAGCTCTGAAATCCAAGTAGTTTGTGGATAAACTGTGAAAGTTTATTCTAAGTGTAACCAAATTCCCTATTTTCCTCTTCCTTAGTTAAAATAAGAGCAGTTTAATTATGTGAGCTGTACCTTTGATAACTCATCTTAAACATACTCCGTTGTACTCAAACATTGAACATGAAGAAACCATCACACCCATACAAATAGAGACACTTATGGTTTATCAGTACCAAGCTGGACTAAACATCTGTGTCCATCCAAATACATGCATGTGGTGTGAGTGTGTGTGTGAGAACTTTAATCCTGGGTAGGCATTTGAAGTTACGCTTGAGCTACACATTATGTGTTGGCCAGATCAAACTGGAAGGTTGGCATTTGAAATGGCATTGAAATTTGTAGTGTGAGATCCTACAGGTTCAAATGCGGGCAATGCACAGGGAGCTACATAAAGCAAACTGTTGAAAGTTTTTGTATTCTCTGTTCCAGGTAGGTGATAACACCCATACCAAAGTGCTTATCCATCTTTAGAGGTGCTTGTACTCAGCTTTTCCTATTACCACTTCTTAGCCAGTAAACACTGACTAAAATGCATGCCTGCTTTCTTCTAAGAAATTGAGAATTCTGGCCATGCACATTCACTTCTGGGTTTTAGGGCCTGAGGGAGCAAAAGGCTGAGAGCAGAGACAGAGTCTCTTTTGTCAGCTCCTTTTGTGGATTCCATAATTGGTTCCTGGCATGGATGAAAGAACTACTTTCCAACCTACTGTACCATAAGCAAAGGTGGGGTGTAATGGAGGACAAAGACCTAAAACAAAAGAAGACCAAGGAAAGAATGAGAAAGGAGGACTAAGACAGACAATTTTTTTTTCTTTTAACACTGTTGTGGTTAAAAGGTGAAGGTAAAGTTGCTAAATGTGTGGTAACCTCCCATGAGCAGTGAAGGACTGGGAGTGGAGTATCTGCTTACATATTAGAGCAAACAAAACAAGAGTTTTTTTCAGTTAAAGCGTGTAATGAAAATTATCGATACCTGATTTTTACAACATGTAGGTTACCATTTTAGTTCTTGTCTCTCCCGTGATTGTTTCTTTTGTCAGTTTTTTTCTTTGAGAAGTTAAAAACTGAAGGGGAAAATCCTTTTTCATTTGTAAAAACATGAAAATTAATGACGAAATATTTTCAATATTTTTTCCATAACTAAGCGAAAACATGCCACAACTCTCTAAGGTGTGTGTATAAGTGAAACAGTCAAGACTTGAATGTAAGAATTTGAGAATTCTTATACTTCATAAATTATAAGAATTATGAGGAATTATAGAATTAGAACTACTGTAATAAAAACTAATCTGTTAGCATTAAGGTCAACATGGTAACTGTCTTTATTTGGCTTCTACTTGTAAGCGATGAAGCAATTTGGAAGCTAAACAGACTCATACTTGATTTGTTCTACAGAAGGCCTTACAGTGGACTGCTAAGGGCTGTAGAAGGCTAAGCCTGTATCACCTGCTAGTGTTGCTGGAAGTAGATATGACTTTGGGGACTATTGCATGAATGCATTGATATTTTGGTTTTATTCTGAAACCCTGTTTGGGTACTACCAGTCTCTTGGACATGTTAGCTCAGAAGTGACATAGTTCTTTTTTATCAGGTATCCTGCTTTCTCCCCAAAAAGAGGATTTCACACACACCACCACCACACCCCCTCCATCCCCCCCCCCCCCCCCCAATAAATCTTGTTTCAATTAAATAAAACATATGTAAACATTTTATTGATAATTTATAACTTTAAAGTATATTTTTTTACCTTTTAAAACCCTTTCCTGCTTGCTTTAAGAAAGCGAAAACAATATGCCGGTTAGCTGAGCAATCACTTAAAGAAATTTAGAGATTTAAGTGTCCAGTTTTCTAAATGAACACATTAAAAAAAAAAAGCATGCATATACTGCAATTTGTTTTCTCCACTCCCCTGTGGACATGCCCAGCTTCCTCTGTACCTGGCAGCTTTCCTGTTCTGTATTCATCAAGCTAATCAATGCGTTTCAGGTGTTCCTCAAATAAAATCACTTGTCTTCAGTCTGCTCTTACAAAGGACACAGACTGTACTCAGGTACTAAGAAAGCTTTTTTTCACTTTCGGGGTACATTAAATACTTGTCACCATTCCTAATAGCAAGGCTTTAGCAATGTATTGATTGCATTTTTTTGCACAAAAAATCCTCACACAGGGAAACTCCTTGTGGTTTTTCCACAGAGTTGAATTAGTGCCTGTGAGGAAAGGAGCAGGCTGAAAGCTATGGAGACAGAAGTCTTTAAATTTAGGTGCTGTAATGTGAAGAGTTAAATCACAGCTTGATTCTGTGCTGGTCTGATAGGGCTACTCTGAGGTGAGAGGAGAGTTCTAAAATCTCTTGCTGAAGTTATGAGCAGTCAAGAGAATGAAAATAATGTTTAATGTTTGAGCATTACTGTACAAATTATACCGTACAAAGTTGAACAGTGGCCAGTCACACCTGCTAAAACTTTTTCTGGACACAACCCTTGCCTTTTTTTTTTGGGGGGGGGGGATAATAAGGGGAAGAAAAGAGGATAGTAAAGGGTAATAATAGATTAAAAAAAGGGAAAAAAATAGATGGGGGAGAAATTCCTAGAAATTTCAACATCTTCTTTTCAGAAGCAAAATGATGTTAGACTTTAGGAATTTTTCCTTTTTTTTTTTCCCCTTCTTTGTTTTCTTCTTCCTACCTTCCCCTGACCCCAACAAGTAATTCCCTAAGCATTTCTTTTAGACTTCTACTTTAATAACTCAGTTCTCTGGTACCTAAACCCCACCACCCTCTTGAAACTTTGCTATTGTTCACAACATCCTTCCCTCAGGTATCCCTGGTAGATAATAGAGAATGAGCTTTTCTGTCAGCACATATATGAAGAAAGTCTCCTTGTTCTGCCCTTTGAAACTTTTGGGACTGAACTTTAGACTGTATCTTTCCGGACTAATTCAGAAGTTGTCAGCCAGTTTAAAAGTTACTGGAGGCTTTCATAGACTTACAAACCTACAATAGGGTGACCTTCTCAAATCTAATTTCTGTAGGAACTGAGGCTAAAAAGAAAGAAACTCAAAGACATTACCAAATTTCTGGTAGGAAAAATTACCTTTTATGCTGATCCTAATTAAGCCCATTAACTCAGGTGAAAAATTCCCCGAACTAGCTTGTCTGTTTTGAGGGTATGATCATACCGAACCTTCAAATTCTAGAAATGGCCCTGATCCAACAAAGCACTTAAGCATGCTTAATCAGGTACCCCATTATACAGCATGCACATTATTATTGAATGAACTGTGTAAATGAAAGCCTTAAAATGCTTCAGATGAATAAAAATGCAGACAAATTTTCCCTGCGGGGATTCATCCCATGCAGGAGATACCTGCAGCTTTGCATTTTAATCAGTGAGCAGTCCAATCCTGCTCCCATTGAAGTCAGTGGCAAAACCCAGCTACTGAAGTGTAAGCAGGATCTGATGCCAACAGCACAAAATACGGAAGAGGAAAATTTATTCCAAGTGGGTGTTCAGGTGGTGACCCATTTCTTGCATCAGGCTACTGTTCACCATAGCACCAGAGATGACACTCTAACATTTTACTATCTGAAAATCAGTACAGAGCATAACATCCAGTTACCACTCTTGCATGTTTGCATTTCTTCAAGTTAATAGGGAAAGAGAGCCCCAGGGCAAAGCACGATTGATGAGATAATTGACTTCACAAGAGGACTAGGAAAGAACAGGCCAAATCCAGCTCTGACTTAAGTATTCCATCTCTGCATATATCTGAAATAATCTGATCTAGTCCTTCTGCTATCAGAGGAGTGGTGGCATGACAGCAGAGCTCTCCTGTGAGCACTTTGTTCTGTACCTGTTGAATAGTCCCCTCCTTATCAGGCTCCCAGGGAGAGCTTTAGTGCTCACTGCTAAAAAAGATAACCTCATGGCCAGAGCCAGCAGTGGAGTTCTTGATAACCCTGCAGTTGATTCTTGCCCGATGCAGTGATTTCTTGGCTAGGTCTGTGTTAGCAGAAGAGAAGTCTGTCTCTTACCATCCTTCCATACAACCAATTGTATGGAATGGGATTAATTAATGGGATTCTTCACTGTGTTTATGGTGCTTTGTTGCTAGCATAGCCCACAGTGCCTGGCAGTGTTTTAGGTGGTAAATGTGCTTGGCATTCACTGTCCTGGCCTCATTGCTCTTGATTTGCCTTCATCCCACCAGGGAAGTCTGCTCTTCAGAGCGCGTAGGAAATGTCCTTTCAAAATGGTACAATGCACCTCTGAAGGGTACCTGTCTCACACAAGATCTTCAGGAGGTGCTCTGGTCCTCAGTTTTGTTGTCTGCAAGAACAATTCTTTCTTTGCTGGGCAGTTTCAGAAGGCAGAATGTCATAATAATGAGAAGTGTTCAGGTATTCCCAAGCAGTGTTGCTCCAGGTATATACTTTTATTGACATCATTGGACATCTTACAGCTGTGAGAAATGTGATAGCAGAGTAGTTGAATGTGAATGTTCAGTAAAATGTATAGCTAAACTCAGAAAAGAAGCATGGTCTTTTGGGTTAAAATATTTTTGGAAATCTAATTGCCAAAGTAAACCACCAGCCTAAGTGTACTGTAAAGCCTGTTGTTGGAGAGGGAAGCAGGTCCATTGGTCAGGAGGTCCAAGAGGAGTCAGTTAATGTGCATCAAAAGAGGTCAGAGTACACCTTTGTGTCTTTATAGCACAGAGGTGCATGAAGATGTTCTCATATCTAAATTTGGAGTTAGCTGCTGAAAAACTTCTGTGAAAGTATTTATGTTATTGGTGGTTTGGCTGAAGCATGTCCAATTAAATGGAGTTATTTTGTGCGGTCCTAATTGTAAGTTAGACAGGTGGTTTGTGCATGAAATATTTAATTTTCTCAGGGCTCTGTTTGATTTCAGATGATTCTACAGATACTATCCTACACAGGGATAGAAGGTGATGTAAGGGAAAATGATGTATGGGGGAACCGAATGGCAGCATCACAGATCTGAATGGACTGAGGTGGTGCAAGAATGGATAAGAAAAAAATATGCAAGAATGATGAAATCCCATTTTATTAACCACCACTCCAGCCTGGAGTTCACTCTTAGCTTTTCATATTCAGCAAAACCAGTATTTGTTGCCATTACTGCCAAATGTTGCCATTAATGCCTAAGTCTGCATTGTTAGGAAGGTACTAAGACTGTATGTTCATATTTGTGCAGCAGTTCTCAACAGAAGTGCCATATGCTCAAGGCAAGTATACTTTGTCCCCATAAATAGAAAGCAACTGTTAAAAGCTTTTTTTTTTTTTATGTAATACCTACTGGTTTCAGTAATAGCTTATTACAGATTGACCTGATTCTTTTCCACACTTCCTGACTTTTAAATCAATTTTTAATCAAACATAAATACACAGCTGTGAGCGGAATGGTGTCTCCGTACTATGGAAAGAGTTCTTAAATCCCACAAAAGTGTGTGTGTTTGGTTTAGGGTGAGGTTTGTTTGTCTCTTGTTTGCTGAGTTTGCTGGCAGCTAGTCTCTGGGGAAGGAAAGTATAATTACAACACAAAAGTGTTTTATGTTTTTCTCTGGATTATGCTAGAAATGCAAAACTGTAGTAGAGATTTTATGAAACTGTTAACAGACAAACTTAAGGAAGAGGATGAATTGGTAGAACAGAGTGCACAGAGGAGAAAGATGGTGAAGTTTAAAAAGAAAAGTTGAGCAAATGGCCTTTTTTCTGTGGTCTTAAAAATCACCTAATAAAACATTGTTTTATTGCATAGGTGCACTAATCATTTCTGGTTTTAATCATTACACCATATACGCTTTTCAGGAAATTTTATAGAGTGTGCTCTCTAAGGTGGCTCATGAAAATCACCTTCACAGTCCATTTGTTTAGATTCTGCAGTGTGCTTGAATGGAAGCTGATCACCTCTGTGAAGGGTGCTGATTGCCAAAATCTATCACTTAAGACTAGTAGTTCCCAGCAAAATGTGGAAAGTGGTTTATTTCTTTACCAGGTTCATTATATTGGGCAGTGCCTGGTTTTAGATCTATATTTTCCTTTCCCACAAAGCCTCCAAAGAGCCCCATTATTGATCACTGCATGTTACCAATGTTACACATGATGATTTATGAAGTGCAAATCTGAAGCTATCTATTATGTGCTCTTAAATATATTTTCAAGTTATCCTGCTCCTCTAATCTACATTGTCTGCTTTTTGAACTTCAGGGTTTAGGCACAATGCCCCTCTTCCCACACCTAATTAAAGGACTGACTAGAGCCAGGACAGCACCTTGTGAGTCATTCTAGCTTGCTGTTAATCTCAGATAGTGAACACCAGGAATTGTGAAAGTCCCACCATCATGCTTTATTGTATAGGAAAGGAAATGAACAACTCACACTACTGATTCACTTTTTAAAATCAATCCTTCTCTAAGCCAAGTGGCAATGTTCTCCAGTTAATCAAGGAAAGATCTACTTTGACACACGATCCTTTTCCTGTCAAAGAGCATTTTGCTCTTTATGTTGCTTTTGCGACATCTGATCCCTTTGAATAAGGAAGGCTGGTTACTGGCTATGGTGTAGAGTTGTCAGAGCAGCCAAACAAGACTTTTATAAAAGCAAGGAACTAGTAGGTTCAAGAGAGTGCCAAAAAGGAGAGGATGAAAAGCAGTTTAGCAATAGCAGCAGCATTCTAGGTCAAATGGGCTTTGCAGACATCAGAGAGGCTTTTTTAGTCATTAAAGAAAGGATTGTGGAAAAGAAATGGGGATAATAAAGTCCAGTATGTTAATTTTCTCCTTTCTGAAAATCTGTGTTACATTAGTTCAGAAATTTTTATTTGCTTTTTTGGCAGGTGGTAAAAATAAAGGTCTGAAATAGGAGGGGGTAGCAGGCATTTATGTGAAGTGGAAGTTTCCTCTGAGTCTTTGAAGAGCCAGCAGACAGTCTTATTACCTTAGTGGTGTTTTGAGAGAGAGGTACTTCACAATAATTTTCAGCATAGGTTTGAAAGGAAAATCAAACATTAGTGCACAGACCTTAACAGTTACTTGTACATGGGAAAAAAAATGGAGGAACTAGTAGTATTTTCAGTTCCCACTCCCTGGCTTGATCCTATTTTGTCTTGCCTCTGGTATAGGAAACACCATTGCCAAAAAAGCTTTTGTAAAAGTTACAATACTTTTGTGTTGTGATATGAACTAACAGCAGAGAGGTTAAACCTCAAGAAAAGTGCTTGCTTAACTACCTCAAATTCATAAGGCAGCCTAAGTGAGTCCACATCGCATTTATTTTTCAAATATAGGAGAGTAGATGTAGGTAGCTAGGTTAGCTGTGATTAGCTTGGGATCAAATGTGATTAGCCTGGGATCAAATGATTGACAAAAAGCTCAACATGAGCCACAGCGTGCACTTGCAGCCCAGAAAGCCAACTGTATACTGGGCTGCATCAAAAGGAACATGACCATCAGGTCAAAGGAAGGATTCTGCCCCTCTATTCTGCTGAGACCCCATTTGGAGTACTGTGTACAGTTCTGGTGTCCTCAACATAAGAGGGATGTGGACCTGCTTGAGCGAGTCCAGAGGAAGCCATGAAGATGATCAGAGACCTGAAGCACGTCTCCTATGGAGACAGGCTGAGAAAGCTGGGCTTCTTCAGCCTGGAGAAGAGAAGGCTCAGGGGGGACCTTATAGCAGCCTTCTAGTACCTAAAGGAGGCCTACAGGAAATATGGTGAGGGACTTTTTACAAGGGTATGTGGTGACAGGACAAGGGGCAATGGCTTTAAATCGACAGAGGGGAGATCTACGTTAGGCGTTAGGAAAAAAATTCTTCCCTGTGAGAGTTCTGAGGCACTGGCACAGGTTGCCCAGAGAAGTTATGGCTGCCCCATCCCTGGCAGTGTTCAAGGAGAGGTTGGTGGGGCTTAGAGCAACCTGGTCTAGTGGAAGCTGTCCCTGCCCATGGTAGGGGAGTTGGAACTGTATCTTCTTTAAGGTCCCTTCCAGCCCAAACCAGTCTATGATTCTGTGGTTCTATAATCGGAAATGCTGCAGTTTCACAAAGTGTATCTAATAATACTCCATGTTCCATTTTTCTGATGATAGGTCTAAATGAGGCACGTCTTTTGTGAGTCTTATTTTTTGTTATTGGCTAGCTTGTCAAGGAGTGGATTTCATTTTCTTTGCAGGTTTTGAGCAGCAATAATCACTGCAATTAAACAACCTGTTGGAAAACATGAGCAAGGGGCGTAAGGCTAGGAAGGAGACTGAAAATAACTATTATGGGAGTCACATGCAGAACTCTGTGAGTCAGCATCATGCCCTTACAGTGATGAAGCACTAACCACAGACTGGGTTGCACTAGCAAGAGCATAGCCAACAGATCAGGGGAAATTATTACTCCCCTTTATTTGGCTGCCGCAAAGCCACATCAGTGTCCACTGTCCAAAAGTAGGTTCAGTTTTGAGTTCTGTGGAACAAGATAGTGACAAACTAGAGTAGGTGCAGCAGAGTCTAGCAGAATGCATTGAAGAGGTTCATGGAGGTGTTAAGGCAACAGGGCTTGGTCAACCTGCAGAAGAAAAGGGTAAGAAGAATTTGAATTCTGTTTTGCATCTGACAGAAAAGGAAGAGGGAGCCAGACTCTACTCCTGAGATTCACTGCAGAAGGATAAGACTGCGACAGTGACAAGTTGCAGCTGGAAAATTTTCCATCTGGCATAAAAAAAAATGTTCTTTATGGGAAGAAGCATTAAGCATTTCCCAGAGAGGTTGTGGAGTCCTGGTGCTTGGAGGTTCTCAAAACTCAGATGCTCAAGGCCCTGAGCAACCTCATCTAAAATGGAAGTTAGCCTTGCTTTGAGGAGGACGTTGAGCTAGGTGACCTCCAGAGGTTCTTGCCAAATTAAATTATTCTGTGATTCTATGACCTAAATGAGCTGAGCCAACATTAATCTGCTCTACATCCTCATTTTGGAGGAGTGCTGAAGCTGCGGAGCGTGGTTCCTCACCTCAGCAGTCCCTGGCCTTGCCTTCAGTTTCTGCAAGGCAGTTACAGGAGTTGGGAGAGGAGTGCCTTGGAGCCTGATCTGTTCCCACATTCCCTATGCTATAGTTAATATATGAGTGGTCATTTTGTTTTCTTTTTGTTTCTGTTAATTTAAAAAAAATGAAAGGATGGATGTAGGCTCAAATATGCTAAGAATTATATTTGAATTAGAAGTGTCTTAACTGCAATACATAGAAGTCCCCCGATTCTGTATTCCATCTTGTGCTTCAGCTGCTCACTGAATGGTTTTTAATACCTTTATCTATGTACGTGTTTTTGTTCAATGAGCAAAATGAGTAAAATATTAGCAGCACACATCGTATCTGTGCGGAAACTCTTAAACTAATCCTGTGTTGTCTCTGTTAATCTCTGTTGATCACTGCCATAATAAATGATATCTTTTTCCCATTTCTGCCACCAGCCGCCTTCCAAGTGCATGAAAAACTGTACACTTCCTTTGTGATGGTCTACCTTTTTGCTGCCAGTACAAATAATTAAAGCAGCATTTATTTTTCTTGCTAGAAGATTTAACTACTTTTAGTGAAATAATTATGTTGTAACTTTGGGATCATTATAACGATATTCTTTAACATCATGAAGTTTTTTAATTTTTTTTTTTTTTTTACATCTGCATTGTGATAGACCATTCAAACTGCAGCAAAGCAATTTTGGTCCATGAAAAGAAAGTTTTTTTGGCAGTGGAACAAGTGATGAAAGAAATTAGAAAATAATTACCAACCTCTTAGCAAGAACTCAGAGGAATTCTGAGTTCAGCACTCTGCATCTCTAAAGCCATTGTAACGTTCAGATTAGTCACATCAACATGTAGGGGTTAAATAAAGAGTTACTTCTTTAAAAATGCTCTTGGATACACAGTTCCTGTTCATTATTGAATGTGACAGTAAACCACAAGCAGTGCTGTAAAAACAGAAGGTCACAGCAAACAGTTACAGTCTGGCAAGACTTACGCCCTGTGCCCATTGGACTTGGAAGGAGTGATGGCTTGGGGTTTGGTGACTGATTTTGTAAGTCTGGGTAGGATATATGTCTTTTGAATACTTAGGTCTGATTCTGATCTCGTTCAAAGTTGTTGGTAGTAGTAATCCAAATGAGTATGCTGCTTACAGTAGTTGAATTAAATCTTCATTTCTGAAAGTGCTGATAAGCATTTAAACCAGGTGAGGTTTATCTGTCTCCCCATCATTGGCATTCTGTATGAGTAATGTGTACATATATGTGATATCAAACTGCACTAGTGCAGATATGACTCCTCTAAACTCAGAGTTCAGTGTTTTCCTAATTAGTTACAGCCTATTGAGATTAAAGCGACAAGATCTCTTTTGTGTTAAACAAGAAGCTCACATTCTTTACTGATGAGCTACTCCCCTCTTTCCCTCTTGATGATTATGGGCAACATTCTTGCAATCAGCCATCCCAGTCCCCCTGCAAGAAAGCCTTCGTAACTTGTGGTTGACCTAATTGTGCAGTGACAGTGCTGCTGCTGCTAAGCAGAGGAAATCCCTGTATGGCTTTCATTTGGGCTTTGCAGAGTCTGCAGCCTGGAGCAGGAGGTAGATAAGTGGCAATGTAGGGCATTGAGAGACACTCTTCAATTTCACTTCTGGGTGAGATGTCCCACAGAGATTCCAGTATGACTTGGAGACCGCAGGGCAAGTTCTACACCCCCTTCAGTATCACACCCCACTTGAAGCCAGTGAACGGGGCCACATGTTACTGAAAAAAAAACATAGCATTTTTACATACTTGGAAAGTCAGTCTTACGAGGTACAGCAGTGTTTCAGTAATATGTTATCTGCAGCAATTGTTACTTGTGTGGCCAGTCCTGAAGTACTTGCTGAATATTCTGTCTTAAACCTGGATGTGTCTACATGAGGTCTTGAAGATCAGAGTCCATATTGAAATCTTCTTTGTGTCATAACAGAATAGAGAAACAAGTGTTGACATTTGTCTTTATTCAACCAACAAATAACCGCAGGAGCTGCTATAGTGATCATGCTGTGCTTAGTGTGTGGGGGTGTTCTGCATGTGTGATCTGATAAAAAATACATAAAAATCACAAGGCAGAATCACATCTACTACTGCGTGTTCTACTACCCAGTTCTCCGTGTAGAATTAGAAAGTTATAAAAGGTATGTTCTGACTCCTGGAGGCAAGAACACTCAGTAAAGTTGAGGTAGGCGTTTTTCATGTCGTATGTCATTACCCAGTAATGCCCATCCGTCTTCAGTTTGCACCAGTGAATTCTTAATCAAGCATGTAGAAGGAAAAATAGATTCTTACTTGATCCATTCAAGGATGGCTCAACTTTAAAACAGGGGTCTTTTAGTGATGTTCTTAGCTGAAACAAGATTGTTAGCATGACACAGAACCATAACAGTCGTGTTTTTATGTGCGTGCTTTCATGTTCAGACAAGTAGTAGTGGCAATCAGCAGGGTTTGCCTCAGCCAGCAACTCTGTTCAGTGCCATGTGTTAACTGTGTTAAAAAATTAATGGATCTTCTCGATGAAAAGATTATGGAAGCACTTTGACAAACGGATAGGCTTGAAGAAAGGGGGAAATTTTGGTTTTGCTTGAGCGCAGGGAATTTAATTACTGAATAGAGGGAGGTATTTCTGTAGTTCTGTGCTTCAGGATAAAACCACTGTTGAATGTGGAGGTTCTTACACTGGACTGGATGATTCAGCTGCTGAGATCCAGATGTAACAGATAGGGATCAGTTTGCACATGGACCCTGATAGTAAGAGAATTGGTTTTCTTTTTGTTTGTCAACATGTAGGAAGAATGGTCTGGGGGATAGACCTGCTGTAGGGCAGCTTGCTGAATCACAGCAGGAAAGAATTTAGTGTTGTTCCTACAGTAGGCAAGTAGGGCTGTGGGACCAAGTGGATCTAAATCCTTGAGCTGAGAGATGCAGGAAATAGTTGCAGGCAGGCGAGAAGAGGATGAGGAAACGAGAGAGAGAGAGCAAAGAAGGAAAAGCCTGCCATCCTCATGTCACGAACTGGAAGTAGGCACTTTGTTATAAATTGCTGTTCCAACTATAGGGTGGAGGTCATTTATGGCATCCTGGTGACAACAGATGTGGCCTGTGTTACAAAGGTCTCTCTGCATCAAAGTGTACTGCATTGTGCATTACTTCAAAATCTTGCTGTGTGTTTCCACTCTTCGGCTTCCATTTTTTCAGCTGATGTCTTTACTATCCTGCTTTGCTCTGGCTTTAACTCGTTGTAGCTTTTACTAATGCTTTGATGGTGGGATTGTTACTGGGGCTTTTTGTGTTTGAAAGCCTAGCAGGCCACGTACTCTTGCCTGTTCGTTTACTTTCTATTTTTCTGGAGTTTTATTATTTGGTGTTTAATGTCAAATTGTTCGTATTTCCCCTTGATGTTGGTGTTTTCCAAACTGTATTTCTGGCATGAACATACTCTAATCCATTCAGTGGCACATACTTAGTTCCTCTAATTGCCATTTTTAGATGGAATGATCTGGATTAAATCTGGAACCCAAAGCTAATGTTACAGAAAATAAGGTCAAAGAAATCAAATAACATTACTTCCAAAGTCGCAATAGAGTCTTTGGATCATCTTCCATCATTAATATTGATGCTTGACAGCACTTACAACTTTAATCATGATTTGTAACCCTCTGAATTTTATTGCTTCTGCTGTCAGAAATCAATTTCAGTACTTAATGGCATCTTGTAACCTCAGCCAAGGAGAATGTTGGTTTGATTTTTATTTTAGTTTTACTCAAAGCTTCACTGCTAAGCTGCACCCTTACAAGATTATTTCTATGACATTTTTTGACAAAGTTGTTTTCATGTATGTTTCATGTATGTTTCAAAAAGATTCTGACCCTACAAAACAGGGAAGTAGTATGTTTAAACGTAGTCATGCTTGTAGACCTGGGACTTCTCATATAATTAACAGGTGCCCCAAGTGTCTGCAGGATCAGGCCATAAACTATTGTTTAATCTTCCTTTTACATACTGAGATAGAAGATAATGGAGCACGCTTGTAATTCCCAATTAAACATTTAGATGAGTCTGTATTGATTTCTTCTGATCAAAAGAAGTGTGCTTGGGCTTGATTCTGTCTTTGGTCACTCAGTGGAAATTATTGATCTTGTTGGGAGTTCCCCCTTAAAGGCATATTTTGCAGGATGGAGTCCAGAGTTGTACATTTCTTAAAGAAAATAACAAAATTGTATTTTTTTATCAAAATATCCACTCCAAAACAAGCAAAACCTCAAGTATCTCATAGGAACCAAAACAGACTAAACAAACTAAAACAGAACAAAAAATTGTACTATGTCTAATCTTCTCTCAAGATTTGCAACTTTTAATAAACATGCAATGATCTCCTTTATAAAGGACTTAACCTTGGAAAAGGTTCTGCTTTAAGCATCTCAGTGTATACTTTTCTGTACTCTTATTAGTAGATTTTGTATGCTTTAAGATGTTTGTTATTCTCCCACTTAATGGATAGGAAATAGAAGGGCAGTAAAATAAAGTTACACCCAGTGGGCCAACAGTAGATCTAGTTTACCAGTTCAGTGTCCTGACTGGGAAATGCTGCAGATTTTTACTCATGTATAGATTTATTATTGGAAATGTCATGATTTGTTTGGCAGCATGGGAAAGGAATAATGAGATGATGGTGTCAGATGCAATAATGGGAATGATTTCTTACACCACATCTGTTAAACCTTGGTCTAATTGCCCAAGAAGCTGCCCCTGGAAAGTTGTTTCTTCATAGAAGGAAACTGATTTGCTATGAGAGTTATAAAACCCAAACTCCTCAGGACAGACATAGCAAACCACCTTTTCACATCATCATTATCCTATATACAAATATTAAGCTCCATCCTACTATTTCTAATGTATTTCATGTGTTTTTTCCAGTTACAAAGGAATAGGTCTCTGTGTTTGATTTATGTGCTGATGACTTGCAGCTAACTTTCCTTGCTATATTTCATTTAGAGGGCCTGCTGCCTGCACATGATAATGTTTATGTAGTGGATGACACGGTTCTGGAGCTATCAGAGGTGGAAGAAACAGCATCAGAAAGCAGCTGTTTTGCATCTGAGGACACCACCGAAGATTCGGGTGTTGTGAGTTCCCCATCTGACATTGTATCTTTGGATTCACAAAATGACAGTATGAAGTTGAAAGACATCAAGATGGTCAATGGCTACATGGAGTCAGCTGAGGCAGATGCGATGCATGGCACAGAGGCATGTCCTTTAAAGAATGCCTACTGCAATAGCATGGAATCTGACAGTGCTCCACAAAGGTAAAACATTTATTTGCAGTCAGCTGTTGGAAAACATGTTGCATGTCCTTCTTGTAGGGAATCATTTAAGAAAACCGACTTCTGCTTTCTTCTGCTCTTTCATAAACCAGTATGAATGCCAAATGACTCCTCCCAGTGAAAAGCTCACTGCCAAATCCCCTCCAGTGACATACTTGTAGCAACAGGCAAAGGTCACTTTTCTGTTTGAACTTGTAGTTACATTTCTTGCAAAAGACCGCTGCCCTCCGGAGTTGATTTCTCTAAGAAGTCTGAAATAATTTAGTTACAGTCTGGTTTATTTTGTCGTTCTGATAGCATATGAAGTGCTTAAAATGTTGCTATATATTGATCTAGAAAAATGACATGCAGGTCATAAAATGGGAAACTCATAAAATGGAGGAATTCAAGCCCCTGAAGGCCAGGTGGAGAAGGATTGTATTCAGTGAACTTTGGAGATTGGTTTGTGGATGTGTGCATGCATATAGATGTTCAACTAATGCTAACCTCCACTGGAGTTATACCTTGGGTTTAGGGTTTTTTTTCCAGCATATTTCCTTTCCTTTTTTTTTTTTTTCCTTTTCCCCCATAAATAAACATTTCCCTGCAGTTTTTGCAAGAAAATACAAGAACCTGAAATTTAATTAGAAACTGCCTTCAAGCACAAGTGACTCTGACACTGTTTGTTTGCCAAAACTCACATAGTTGGTGGCAGGGCTGTAAAGGGAACCCAAAATTTATAAGACTTTGTAAATACAAACTGGCCAAATAGGAAGCTGTGCTCCAGCAAGGAGGGTGGCCTGGTAGTACTGACAGGGATCCGCTCTGTGTGATGCTGCAGAGTCATGGGACAGGGGCCAGAAATTCCTCTGAATTCTCAGTTGACACAAAGTCTGTGCTTTCTGGTCTCTCTCCATTCAGCTGCTAATCTGTAGCCCCTTCATAAGAGCATGTATCATGACCTAGTTATTTCCTTCCACACATTTCTGAGGGAGAACTTCATCTTGGATCATGCAGTGGGTGATAAATCATGGATAAATTAGGCCAAAGTTAGTATTTAACCTATTGGAATGATTTTTTCTTTATCCATCAATATCAAAGGAGACAAGGTCAAGCCTCACTTAGGTAACTTTCTCAACAATACGTTTTTCTCATAATCTGTCCTTTCACAGTTTCTTAGGTCCTGATGCAGTCTCTATTTGGAGGATTAAATGGACTAGTATAGCAACTGTGATTAACATTCCAGACCTGATCTAAAAAAACAACCCATTAATTTCAGTAGACTTAGATTGGGTCTTATAAGATAATTAAGCAGTCCCAACTTTCCTCAAAATGCAGGATTTAAACTGATTACCATTAGCATAATGTTGAGCAGAGGCATCAAAGTAAAACCCCGTAAGAACAATACTGATCAGCAAAAAATATTTTGGATGTTTTCTGGGGGTTTTTTTGTTGTTTTTTTTTTTTTTTTTAAACAAATAAGAGATTGACCACAGCTCATCGTGACACAGTCCCTCTTGGAAGTCAGTAATTTTTCCATCTTTCACTTCAGCCAAAGGTACGTATTCTGTACATTGCATTGAGACTTACCTTTGCCACACAAACACACAAAATCTTTGATAGTTGGGAAGAGTGCACATAGAAGACACAAGGGGATATTTCATAACCTGGCCTGCAGTACTGCTGCTTAGGGGTCTTGCTGAGCCAAAGGAGTGGAAGTTGAAAGGATGGTGTGTTTTAATGCCCTTTGCAACCAGGGAGGTGACGACTTCCCCCTGCTCAGCTGCTGTGAGGCCATTGCTGTGTGTCCAGTCTTGGGTCCCCAGTGCAAGAGAGAGGCTGGCAAACTAGAGGAAGCCCAGAGGAGAGCTATTGAGAGGGCTGGGAGACTGGAGCACAGAGCATATGAGATGGAGGGAGTCACCTGTGGTGTTCACCTTGCAAAATCAGTGTGGGTGAGGAGGGATCTGCCTGATTTTCCCAGAACAAAAGCAGAACTATGAGGCTTCTCAGAGGTACACAATAAAATGACAAGAGGCAATCATCACCAGGTGCTGGAAAGGAAATAAAAATTGCATATGAAGAAGAAATTCCTCAAAACAGGAGTGGTTAAGCAGTGAAAGTTTGCCCAGAGAAGTTGGTGAATCTTCATGCCTGGAGGTTCTCAGAACTCAGCCTGGCAGAGCCTTGGGCAGCCTAGTCTGTCTTTGAAATTATCCCTCCTTGGAGCAAGAGGTTGGGCTAGCCTTCCAACTGAATTTTTTCTGTGATTTTATTGTGTTAAATATTCTGTATTTATCTAATATGTCCATAATTTAAGAAGAGTGGGCTTAGACTGAAAGAAGAGACAGTTATTGTCATTTGGGGAGTGCAATTATTTTTCATAAATTCCATTTATTTTTTAGGCTTTGGGACAGCAAAATTGCTTCAGATCAACTTTAGGGTAGAGCAGAAACTTAACATTTGTGATTTATTTTAATCTTACATCAGCAACCCTTGAGACTGCCACAGTAACAGTGCTGATAGTAATATCTTTTTAATTTTTATGCTCTGAATGTTTGTAAACAAGGTTAAAAGTGGAATTTAGTTTAGTTTGAAATTGTGCTTGTCTAGATCCCTTTGCAGGTCAACTTGCTGTTTTCAAAAGCCACTTCCTAAGTGTAGAAGCAAGGAAAAAGATGTGGGGTTTTTTAAACTTATTTGTATGAATACTTGTTTTAATGGGATGTAAATAAATTCTGAGTACAATTTTGAGTACAGCCAAATTTGGAGAACACCAATTTCAATTCCCACTGTCAGAACAGCTGCCACCCCACTAATAATACCTTTTGGGTGTTCTGAGATTGTGTGTAGTTCTTGTGATGAACAGGCTACTTTCAGGACCGCACCAGCCTCCTAAATTCCCAGGAAAGTCAAAGTGCAGTTTATGTGAATAACTGATACCAGGCTACACAGAGTTTTACATATATTTCATAAGGTACAAAAAACTTAAAAGAAAATTTTACATGGAGTTTATTCATTCCTTTTTATCTTCTAGTCCATTTACCAAGATGTAACTCAATTGTGAAAGGAAGATAAGAACAAAGAAATGGGAGAACATGTTGCTATTATAAGCAATGGTTAGCAGCAGTGAATCAGGAGTCCTCCTTGAGTCTGAGCTCCACTGAAGGCAGAAATCTTATTTAGTGACTAATTTGGCCAAAGCTTGGAAAAAAAACATTAATAAGAATAATGGAAATATTTACCTTGTCATTTTAAATTGTAAAACTGACTAAAACTTGGGCTTTTCACACAGTGAAGTAACTAATTCCTAAGAATTTAAAATGCTGTATGCTAAAATCATTTTGTACTCTGCGGGCTCTGAAAAGTACTCTGAAAAGCAAGCAAATTATATTTGGAGTGTGAAGGGCTATAAAGAATGTCCAAGAGGCATTTTGCACATACACTGTGAAGAACTGCAGTGAAGAGCAGAATCAAGTCCACAGTTCTTACCTAGGTTTGGTCCTGAGGCTTAGCCTGTGCTCTGAGATGAAGAATATTTTGCCATTTTGCTTACTTTGGTTAATTGTTTGTTTAGTTTTAAATTCATTTGTTCCCAGAGTTTCTGGGATTGTTTACTGGGTGGCTTGGGTGGTCTCTGTGTAGCTGAAGTGCTGATAGCGTTAAAATGCCCCAGCAGGGTCTGCCCCTCATCTGCTGCTGAAGTCAAGGAGAGTTACGAGCATTTAAGGTGCAGTCTTCAATATGTGATCGGTTTGTCTGCACGTAGCAGTAAAGTGGTACGACCAGGTCAGAAATGGCATGTACAATGGGCTTTGCACACGCGGAAGTGACAACCACAGCAGAGCTCCAGTCTCATTCAGTTCCCAGCGCACAGAAGCAGAAATTTCTGAAAGAAGGTCCCCAGATTTCAGGGTTTCCAAGCTGGGGTCTTTCCCCCATAGTTTTGTTTTCCAGTATATGGGAGCAACTTGCAATTGCATTCTGTTTTGTTTTGGGATTCTTGTTCAAGCAGTCTTAATGTAGAATATCAACTCAAATATGGAAACACTCTAGTTCTACCCTTGGCTCTGTCTCTAACCTGTTAAACTGTCTTTGTTTCTCCGCCACAGACTGATTATTTTTTTTTTACGGTAAAAACCATTAATGCAGCTATCGTATGTCACGATATATTTGTACAGTGCCTGGTGGAGCAGAATCCAGACCTCAGCTGGAGGTGCCAAGGGCTAACCCCATATAAATAATTGACTACATGCAGTGTTTGACTGTGAATGTTTTACTATTAACTGCTGACTCTGAACATTGTACTACATAGTTGTCTTTCTTCATATCCTTCCTTACAGTTGATTTCTTTGTGTTATGTATCTGTTCACCGAATTTTAATATATAGTGTTAAATGAGTAACAAGAAAACCACAGAGAAGCTGAAATGTTGCTTATGTAGCAGTAAGTACATCTCATGATCTCACAGTGTTGCAACTCTGTCCTCCCGTACCCCCTCCTTTCCCATCCCTTGTGTGGTGTCATCACGCAAGCTCCTAGGGGCAGGGATCAGACAATTTTATATGCCTATAAAGCATCCTACTGTCTGGAGCTTTATAAATAATTATGCATTAAAAATTATGTTAAAATAATATTATTAGGGATGCTAGGTCACGTGCTCAAAGTTAGGTAACATTAAGGCTGTCCGTGTAACCTTATATTCCTCCCCTTACCCTTAATTGCCCCGTTTTTGTTCAGTCTGATAATGTCTCTATTTAAAGTGATCATATTCTCTTTTGGTTTCTTTTCTTTGTAAGTTTCAGAGCTCGATTAATAAAGCAGGCATACCGCTGTTCATTCTCTGTTCAAATTCTCTTCTGGAGACAGGACCATTTAATTTCCTTTTGCTCTTTTTATCTTCCTCATCACACTAGTATCCATGTGCCATGCAGACTTTAATTCATTTCTCTGCACAGTACTCGTGTGGGATGAAAAGGTGTCATTATGCTATTTTAGAGAAGGAGAGCTGATGTATGGAGAGTCAAGGCAGACTGGTAACCAGTTGGACCACACAGGACTCTTTTTTTTTCAGAGGACTGAGCATTAATGATATTCCATGTATCAGAATGCAGCTCTCCTTTCCCTCCTAACTCTGTTCTTGGAAGACGTTTAACCATTTGGGCTGAAATAAAATAAGGGAATGATCATGGGGATGATATAAACTGTAGCATTTGGACTGCCACCTAGCAAAGTTATATAATTTCTCAAAGTCAGAAACAACTGAAATCAAGGCTTTAAAAGGGTGTCTTAACAGTTTAAAATGCAAAACTCTCTTTTTTACTGTCTTGAAAAGATTTTAAATGTATTACAATATTTTAAATAATAGAAGTGTTTTCAAATGTCAAGGGAACTTGGCAGTTACAAAGCTAAATAAATACACACTTGTCTGGGCCAAAAAAGATAAAATACCTTCCAAAGGGTCTGAAAGGGATTTTCCTCTCCCTTGCATCTCTGTTTCAGTAGCCATGAGAGAGGAATATTTTTTCACGTACAGCTAGTGGAGGGCATAGGGTGGGGGTGGGGGAACCCTCCTAAAATCCGTTCATGCTGTGGGTCTGGACAGGGATAATCTCATTTCCTCCCTTTCTCTTAGAAGATTTTGTTGCCTTTGGCTCTGGTTGAGGTAGTTGAAGCTACTGGGAGGAGAAGAATCCTCTTCATTACCAACCTGAGAAATACTCTCTGTTTGCTACAAATCTGCTAAGGTTTTGATGAGTTAGCTTGAAACAAAAGCTTGAAAGGATAGGAGTGAGTGAACTTGTTCTGCTTAATTTTCAGCCCATTCAAATTCAAATGTTACAAGGCTTTGTATTCCGATTGGGAAGGACAGGAGGGAAAGAAAAGTCAGTAGCTGAAGAGAATTCAGTGATGAAGCTGGTCAGAGAAAGAAAAAATATAGTAGTGAGTGGCAGAAGGCAGGCAGGAAGGAAAAACTGTGATGAAAAATAGCAGTGTACGTATGTGTTATATATATATCTCTGTGCACAAACACATTCTATATAATTACATGTCACTTGTAACTACCTCCGAGAAATACAGGAGTTTTATTCTGTTATTTCTCTATAGGGTAAGTTCTATTTTAGCTGGGTAGGTATGTGTTTTACCTTTTGAAAACAAAAATGTAGTTTTAAGGGGGAGGAAAGTAGAGAAAGGGTTAAAGTACAGGGTAAACTTCAGGGATGAAGAATTACTTAATTAAAACCCAGATGTCTGACAGATTTGCAAGCCTCTTCTTACATAGTTTTGCTAATTTCCTTCCTTATCTCTGTCTTTCCCTTTCCCCTTGTTCCAGAAAACTCTTTCAATTTGTATACTCTTCATGGACTTTTTTGCTGGCAGATCTTCATGGAGGGAAGATACTAATAATACCAAGATTAAGTAATAGATACAGTTGTTACAGAGCAGGAATCCAGATTGGCCTTTCTGTTAAACTCATCCACTGGAAAAATGCCGTATACTTTGGAGCTATAGAATATTTTGCATGTTCGAAAGCAGTTTGAGTTGCTAATGTGTAGTGCTGGCTTCCAGGAGAGAAAGGCTCTGGTCCTTGCTCTGTTTCTTATTTTTCTGTGTAACCCAAGGGAAGTTATTTAACCTCACTTTGCCATCTTTTAACTTGCAGTGTTATATTGCACAGGTGATGTGTCAGTGTTAAGATTTAAATCATACTAGTCCACTTTCCTGACTATTTCTGGCAGTGCTGTCTGCCTGCAGGCCTTCCCATTGAGAAGCTGATGCCAGAGGCCCATGTGAGGAGCGGGGAGTGGAGGCATGCTTCCAGCTGTATAGCAACTACAAGCTGCTGCTTATGCAGCAGGACCCTGGAACGAACATATGTTGGGAGACTCTGGAAGCTGAAATCACTCTGGTGTGTAACAGGCTTAGAGATTTCTAACATTAAAACACAAAATTGTACTAAGCCAAAGCATTTTCATTTGCTTTCTGTTTAGATTTTTGACCAGTAACCGTGGGGGAAGACTGTAAAAAGACGATAAACCCAGCTGCAGATGAAAATTTATTTCATTTTCTACCCCATCTATATTTGCAAATTCTTATTTGTAACTGGGTGGTGGTATATCTGAAGGTACTACTGGGCTCGTGTGTTGTAGGATTGGAAAACAGTAAATGCAGTCTCTGATGATTTTTATTCACCATCAATATAAATGCAGTCTAAAAACCTTTGTAAGTTTGATGCAGTCTCACAGAACTAGGAACTGAACACAAGCTAAAAAACTTGGAATGAGAATGATACCTGTACCTTGCTCTCAAAAAGTATGTGCATCTTTTTTTTATGGCTCATTGAAAAACATAAAAAGCAAGGTTATCTGGCATTCAACAGAATATGACCATGTGCTTTTTCTAGTTGCCTGATACTTTCAGAAGTCTTGCATCAAAGACAGGTGATGACTTTGCTATCTAACAAGTCCTAAGTTGGCTGTTCAGTCTACACATTTTGTGTTTTAGCAGGCTTTGGTCAATCAAACATTAAAACTTCATGCTCAAATTCACAGGAGGCAGCAGAAATGGAAAATATCTATGGTCAGGTCATAGCTTAGGTGACCAGAAAGTCCACCACTTATACTAGCTGCTCTCCTGCTGCTTTTATATTCGTTCCTTGGAAGGGAATAGAAAAAAAGTCATCTAGCCCAAGAAGTGCAAAGAATGAAAAAACAGTCCCTAAGATTTTGTAAACTATTGGTTAATCTGGAAAATAGTTACCTCTACTTTTGAAGAGTACTTTGCTGCATCACTCACAAAAACAAATATGTAAGCACCTTGAGTTTACTTAATGCCATCTTTCCAGCCTGGTTGAATAGCAAGTTGTATTCAGAAAGCTTCAGCCATGCTTTCTACAACTTAAAATTGTTTAGCATCAGGCTCATCTTTAATACCCACCTCAATGTATACCCAGGGTAGGACCATTTCTCTTTCCAGCATTTGTCTTACACAAAGGAGAATATTGTGAATTCATTTGGAAGAGGAAAAATCTGGATACGTACAGATGGGTTAATATAATTCCACAGCATCAGACTGAGAATACTGTCAGAGCTGGGAAAGGAGCCCAGATGCTCCAAATCCCTGTTAGGAGTAACCGTATCAGGTTTCCATGTCAGTAAGTCCATGCTAGCTGCCTAAGACACATAGGAGTAGCTAATGCTTTTGATGTCTGTTGAACAGCCTCATAGCAATCAGTATGTCCTTGCGTGTGCTAGTGCACGGTGTGCCTGCCTGGATTTGACTCTGTTATGTGCAATGGTTCTGTCTTCCCTCCCCTGCTAGTATACACATTCATAAAAGCCAAGTTCTCTTTTGATAACAGTAAATACTGCAAAATGAGTGAATCTTTCAGGTCATACTCAGTTAACCTGAGAGGTGTCTTCTGCCCATTTCTTCTTGCCTGTTGCCACTGCAACAGGGCATGTGTCTCCCTGTCTTCCCTATTATGTCTGTGGATGTTTTGAATGTCCTGCCGTATTTCAGATGTCACCAAGTGCTCGAGTTTAGATAACTGAACCTCATCTTCAGTTCCTTCTCTGCAGTCTACATAGGTATGTGTTGTATTTAGACAGTTAATGTGGGAGTTGTGGTCTATACCTCTGGTACCATACATGAGGCTCGCCAGAACTCATGGGAAGTGCCTGAGGAGACTCATGTCAGTTTTATCATTTGCAGACCCCCAGGTAAAGCTTCTTTAACTATAACAAAATGGCAGCTTCTGTCATTGCAAATCCATTGTCTTACCACTGGTTTGGTTTTCTTTTTAATGCAGCATTCACAGCTAGGTTCATCAGAGAATTTTCTTTCTTTCTTAGAATGTAAACTTTCTCGTAAATACTCGTCTCCCATGGCACTGATTTGGTGAAATGCTGCTGTAACTTTCATTTTTTTGTCTCCAACTGAGCAAATGACTGCTGAGGAGTTGTAGCCTGAGCTCAGTGGAACACTAAAGGCTGTAGTTTAGTAATCGCTTTGCTCCATTCTGTGCTTTTGCACAAATCTCTGCTAGTTTACAGGAGTAATAAGTGCCCGGGCTTCCATGAACCATGCACGTCTGCCATTTTGAACTTGGGCTAAATGCTTGCCGTTGCTGTATTTTTAGTGCCTCACGTTTTACCAGAAAGGTAACATAAAGGTTATCAAGTTCTTCCCTAAGTTGGAAAAGTGTGTGTGAGAAAATAACACTGGTAATGTTTATCCAGAATATAAAACGTGGTATCGGAATGAGTTATATTTTTCTTGAATTCTGGCCAAAACAGAGCTGTCAAGAAAAGGAAAGTGTGTAGGGTTAGAAGGGAAGAAAGTGCAGGATTAAAAAAATAAATAAATTGGATGCCCTTTTGTTTTCCTTTCCCAAATGCTGTTACGAGAAAGAGTCTTCTTAGGCATATTTGTAATTATGTGAGCTACTGGAAACTACCAGACCTTCACCTCACAAAATGCGTATCACATTTTAATTTCCCGATGCTAAGAATTTGAAGGAAAACCCTGTGATTAATCTGTATCTTCTGGCTTGTTTTAGGTGAGTTTGGAGATGAATTGAACAATAGCTCTTTTAGGAATTTGAAAATGGGAAAGAAAAGACCTGCTTTTTCTGAAGCTCCCTCTGTAAGAGCAAATAAGAATCCTTTCATTTTCACTGCATTGTTCTCTTTCCTTCAGAAAAATTCTGTGAATTGGATATTATTATCCCAGTTGTCTAGATAAGGAGATGGAAGCAGAGATTGAGAGGCAAATTATGTATAGTCACTGCATAAGTGCACAGAGGATAATGAAAGAGACCTCTGCTGACAGTTGTGCCCATCAAGGAGAAGATAATGTTTCTATAAGGAGTCATTGAAAGATTCCCATTGATTAACATGAGAAAAGAGATGGTCAGTACAGTGGACCTACACTGCATGTTTGGAGCCCAGGAATCCCTGTTCCAGTCCCAAATACATTTTCCTAGACAATTTGCCCATAAAATTTTCAAGCCAATAGTTCCTATTATTTCCTGGAGAAGGCCAGTGCAAATGCTAGAGCAAGTTTAAATCTTTCTTTTCAGATTGCTCAAATGAGTAATCTCATTGATTTGTGTGTGTGTGTGTGTGTGCTTCAGGGTACATTGAACTGCATAGAACTACCAGTGCCAGTTGCCTGTGCTGGAGACTTTGACTGATTTGTGCCACCTTTCTTTTAATCCATCACAGGGAAGACTGGGTTTGCCATGAGTCTTGCAGTGTGGGTGCTGAGCCCGAGCATCATCAGTTCACAGTGGCTTCTGAGGATGTTCAGGGCCTGTCAGTGCTCAGGTCAATGGCAAATGTTGCTGTTTTCATTGATCCCAAATACATGAATACAGCTTTGTAAGTGCAAGGCAGTTTAGGTGCAAGTAGAAGAATCAGGCTCCAGGACTAGTACAAAAGACATAAAGAACAGAGAGGTGAATGCTAAATAAATAAATAAAAAAGTAAAATGAAATAAAATACCTGATGCGTCAACATGTGCTTTCAGTTGCTCCTGGTGTGAGCAAGGGAAAAATCGAACAATAAAATAGCAAAAAAAGGAAGCTACATTGTTAGATACAATTTAAATCAATGTCAGGAAACATTCCTGAATTCCTGTTCATGTTACTGCCTTAAAGAGCAGGAAGAAAAAGGTTGTGTTTGGTAAACAACCAAAAAAAAAAAAATTCATCTGTTCCTGTACTTATGCGATTAAGGATTTGATCTTGAAGAGGACAAATCTACTTCACCTGACCTGAGTTAACTGTAAGTGTGGTTAGAATGGAAAATTATTTTTTCAATAGGCTAATTGCAAGAGCAAAACTTAGATACAGTGTCACAGACAGCAGTGTCTTAAACTCAGGTGAGGAACAGGTAGCTGGAAAAAATAAATTGGCCAGTATGAAATCTTGGCTTCAATGCTGGTCAAGATTTTTCTTCCTAATAAACATAAAATCTGTTGTGTAACAGGTTGCCATATGGTTTGGGTTTTTTAATTTTGGTTATTTTTCATTAGGATTTTTCTTTGTTTCATCTTTTTTTTATTATTATTTTAATAAGTCAAGACAACATTTGACCCCTACTCTGATTCGAGACTTGGTTTCGATCACTGTACACCTTCATCAAAAAACATGGAGTCCATTTCTGGCAAAATTGGGCCCCTTGATATTTCATTTGAAACAGTTCTCAAGGGATTAGTTTCTCTTTCCTCTTCCCCTCCTTCCTCTCAGGATGCAGAGTGATTGTCTAATAGTACGTAGCTGTATTTATTTTTCATTACCATGCAATTTTTACTTAATTAAGGTGAAGATCTATTGGCACAGAGGGTGCACAGAATGGCTAGCGATCTGCTTAAAAATTGTATGGATATGCAAAACTTTGGCCTTGGCGTATTCTGCTTTTTCAGCAGCCCAGCTGAAGTGTGTACTTCACAGTGAGGCCAGACTGTTTCTTTGCAACAGGCTATATTAATCCTCATCTTTTGATTGCCAGCACACCGAGCATGCTTAGGCACCACGGAGATCCTTTCTAGATGTGGATGTGTTGTATGGTGGTTTGTGTCTCTAAGGCTGCATATTTTTCCCACTTTGGGGAGTGAGTTTCAGAATCCCAGTAGAACCAAAGGGGCTAAAATGGTAGTGTATTTCAGAGCAACAGTGCAAAGCAGATAAAAGGTGACCCAACCTTTTTCTTCTCTTTCATATAGCAGGAGACATGAAGAAATCTCTCTGGCTAAGCAAGAGAATGAGGATATACTCATTGCTGCACAGCTCCAGCAGACTTTGGCTGGCCTGGATGAACATTTAGAAGGTAGGAGTGTGTTACTTCTGAAGTACAAAAGAGAGGCATAGCCAGGAGATACAGAGTCAAACTGTACTCTGGAGACTTTAGTGAAGCTAAATCAGTTGTGAATTTAGCTCTGTGTTTAATGAGCAATGCCTCTGGTTTGTATTTTATCCTCAAGAAGAAGAGAAGGGGGGGACATTTTTGTACCCAATGCCTCCTCTGCATTAGCAGATATACTTTAAAGTTAAAATTTTGAAAACATGGAAAGAAACAGTGGGAAGAGATAAAATGTCGTACTGTGCTCCTCTTTTTCCTACTGTGAATAAAAGTATTTTTCCATTAATGGTTTGTCACCAAATGATGTTGAATACATTTTTAAAACTTCCCATCTTAATTTCACTACTTCTGCGGTGGACTTGGTTCTGATTTAAATTTCGGTGAGTTCTCTGACACTGCAATTTCTTAGCTTTTGTGTTGCAACCCTTGATTTATACCAACAAGTTTGGGAGGAGAGTTAAGCTTCTTGCACAGTGAGGCTTCTGGAGTCACTGGAAATGAAGGGTGAGAAGAATGGAAAAAAAATACAAGTACTGTTTCTTTGTTTGCTTGCTCAAGGAAATCCTTCAGCTGGGCTGTTATTACCAGGTCTGGGAAACATAATTTGGAGCTGCTTGCTGTTTCTCAGAAATGTTTCTCCTTTGGAGTCATGTGGTGAAATGTTTATCACTGAGAGAAGTTAGTCAAAGATAAGGTATGAACAATAGATGAAATTCTGCTTTCAGCTGCATTTGTATGTTTCCCACTGGCTGAAGCAGGAGGACTGCAGGAATATTTGGCTGATCCTAATCAGCAAGAGACAATAAAACAGACTCAGATCTCTCCTTTTTTGTAAAAGGCATTAGTGTAACTAAAATATCTGATCCGCTTAAGCTTTCCTGGCTGTTTGTATAATTTAAAGTCATATTGCCTAAATACTCCCTATATGTAATGTTATGTCTGTGTTTTGCAGCAGTGGATGGTATAAGTAACTCTGACACCGAGTACATCAATGAAGTGTTGAGCCCACATACAAAAAAAGTTGAAGCAGCCCAAGATGTTACCAGTTCCGTTCCAGTGACAGTCATAGATGGTGTTCCAGAAGTTAGCACCTCTAACTCAGTTGAAAATCAAGAAATGGAGGCAAGGCTTTCAAAAAGTATCTCAGCTGACTCTGTTAATATGGGAAACTTTACAAATAAGAACAACAATGCAGGTTCCTTTAGTAAGAGACACACAGGTGGTGGAGCTGTATGCATATGCAAGGACCTAATACATCAGCAACCATCTGAAAATGAATTTAGTCACTTGCTTGTGGAACAGAGGAGAGATATGTTTGAATCTCTCACATCCTCCTTCGAAAAAAGAAGCGAAAAGAACTTAAAACTGGACACACCCCACAAACATGGTGTGAAGTCTGAGGAATGTAAATCTAAGTTGACTGCATCTCGCTCCAAGGCCATGGCTGAAATCAGTACAGCAAAAGAGGAGATAAATCCATTTAATGAATGCAGTAACAGGGAAAGATATCTGAAAAAAAGTAAATCAGAATTAGAAATCAAATGGCCACCAGCAAAAAAAAATGAAGTAGAAGAAGTCCCATCAACACCCACATGGTGTCATCGTGCCCAGAATTCAGGAGCAAACTATGAACCTAAAATGGGTTTGACAACCTTTAAAGTTGTCCCTCCAAAACCTGAAGTAAAACAATTTGATAGAGGAGTTTCACTCTCCACTGGTGCCATTAAGATAGATGAACTAGGCAACCTTATAGGCCCAAACACCAGTGTCAGTAAGCACATACCAGGTAACTTTACTGATGAAACTGAGGAAATCTGTCTTGGGAAAGTGAAGGCATTCTGGAGATCAAGTTCTATGGAAAAGCAAAGTGATGACTCTGCTGAGCATCTTCCTAAAAAGTCAGCAGCCACCACAAATTCTAAGCCCTTTGCAGTAAAACCTGAACACAAACCTGTTTGTCCTGCAGCTCCAAAACCTGCAGCACCACAAACTGTTACTACCCAGGGAGCTGAAAGACAGTCTGAGAATGAAAGGACCAAACCACCTCTTCCGGTTACACAGTCTCAGGTAACATCATTAGTGGCCCCAACCATTCACAAAGACAAGCTGGAGCTTCCATTTGTAAAGCCACATAGGAGAACTTCAAGTCAGTATGTTGCCTCTGCGATTGCAAGACACATCAATATAACTACCTGTAAGTCTGACTCTATTATGGAATATCGCGAAAAAGATGAAAATAAGCAAGGAACGGGAGAGGTTAAAACTGAAGCAGAAAGTTCACCAAAAAGATGTATTATTGTGGCCAAATACAGCCCTGTGGAAACAGAATCAGCAGAAACAAGAGAAACATTTTCAAGTATTTTTACTCGCAGTCAGAAAGCATCACAGAGGCTTACATCTGGTGATAATTCTGGCATGGAAAACAAAGTAGTTAACATCAGGGCACAAAATCAAGCAACTCCTCTGAGTTTCTATAAAAAGAATGCCAGTGTCCCACTTACTAAATCCTCTTCGAAGGATAACAGTGCAGAAGATGATCATGGTTTAAACAGCAAACAGAGTATAGCAGAGAAAAAGATGCATCTTTTATTTGACCAGAAGTGCGAGACTTTGACCCATACTAATTCAGCCTCAACTCTTAAGTCTCCCGATCTCCAAGGAGTCCCATCCCCTTTAAGCTCATCTTTGCGGGTCAGTAAATGGCCACCTGCTAATGGTGCACAAATCAGTTCGCTTAAAGCTTCACCCGAGCTAAATGGTGCAGCTGCAAACACAGAGTCAGAACAGGAGGAGAAGCTGGATGATTCGGATATTAATGCTATCAGTGAACTGGATGTTAATGTGCAGACCAATATCTTTGGACCAAAGAAGAAGTTCAAACCCGTCATCCAAAAGCCAGTACCAAAAGACACATCACTGCACAGTGCCCTAATGGAAGCCATTCAAACAGCAGGGGGAAAGGAAAAACTCAGAAAGGTAAACTGGGGACTTCTTTTAGCCTGTTCAGACTGCAGAGCCCTGTATTCTCCCTGTCAGACATCAGAGGTTTTATAACTGGTACAGTTGCTAAAGAACCGGAGTATACAAGGTATTTGAAAAATTTCTAATGGCAAAATACAGACCAAGCCACTGCTTATTCTGCACATCCTGTAGATTAAGCAACACCACTGCTGCTGCACTAGCCAGAAGAAGCAGAGGGTTCAGAGGTGCAGCGTAAGGGAGAGGTAATTGAGGTTAGCCTGAGAGCTGAACCCACATTTCATGTGAAATCCACATGTTCACATAACATGTGAACTCACATGTTATGTGAAATCAGGAACACGCAGCATGGAGAACACTTGTAAATACTTACAATGAAAGAAAACTGCATTTTTTATCACTAGGTGATCCTAGTTTGCCATTGGCTTCATGCTCAGGGAATATGAGATGGCATCTGTAAGTACAGCATTACTATCTACACATATGCTCACCATTCAGTGCGAGTAAGGGTTGTAAAAGCAGGCCCAAAAGAAGATAGACTTGACTAGTCTCCGTAGTTTGCATTCTGGTACAAGTGCCAAAAGTATTTTTGATAGTGTTTCCAAACTACCTCTACTGACAATGTGAGGTTTATTGTTTTCATATTCTAGGTTTCAGACAGTGCACTAAATGACAATCACAGCAAACCCTCATACATTGAGCCAGAGAATGAGCGCTCAGCCCTACTAGCAGCGATTAGAGGCCACAGTGGGACCTCAAAGCTGAAAAAGGTAAGAAATGAAGATGGTAAGTGATCTCCTAAGTGTGGTCTGTTCCTACTGGATGTTTTGAATAAACCCAGATATGTCACAAACTAAACATTGTGCTGCAAAGAGAAAAGTTGAGGGGGAAAATAATATGACCCAAGATCAGATCTGACTTATGTAGATAGCATAGTGGGTCCAGTCCTATCTTCTGCTATAAAACTTAACAGTCCTTCAAATTGTGTGCTTTTAGCTGAGAGGGAAGCACATAGAAATCTAAACTAATTACAGGGACTGTACATAGAAGACATCAGATGTTCATCATTTTCACATTTAAGTGGGGTATTTTTGTGCTTTAGGAGTATGCAGTTAGATCAATATATTTGCATTACCTACCATATGCATCAAAGCCCAGTTACCTGAAGAACACACTTAGGACTGCTTCACGCATGGTCTTTATCTGTTAACATGAGCTGTTGCATGAAAGTTGTATGCAAGTAACTGATACTGATGGAACATCAGCTTTCACTGCTGCTGAATGATTGCTTCTGTCTGAAAGATTTACCTAATCATTAAAGTATGTCTTATTCCTAATAGCCCAAAACTGCATTGTTCTAGCTTTAGTTTTCATTCAGTTTGCTAATTCAGCCAAGGATGTGTATTTGGCAAGGAGGTTCTTATTTCCCTCGTGCAGTGACTCATGCCATTAGCACATACCCAGATAGCAGGCATGAGTTAGAAAGAATCTCTTGCCTGTGTTAGGAAATTGCTTTGTCCCTCAAATACCTTACTGCCCTTGCTGCAGGTAGGGTACAGCCTCCTCTGAGCCTGAGAGCAGGGTGTGCTAGGCAGCAGCCATCTTCACAAACACTTAACTGCATTCTGCATTCATTAGGAGTAAATGTAAATTTGTTTAAAAAAGGCTCTGACAATGAAGTGATAGGGTATTATCACAGACATTTTGGAATACTTTCCTCCAGCAGAGAAGCTTTTGCCATCATTTTAAAGGAAGTTGCCTAGAAACTGTGAGCTTCTTTTTCACACCATGTCACCTGTGCTAGTTAAATCATCGTGTTTGTATGTGTACAGGGTGAGATACAGATGTGCTATGATGAAAGGGCTGTCCCTTTCATATTCTGTCAAATGTTCATTTTTACCTGACATGACATGATTCCCATATTGTGTGTGTGTACAGTAAAGGAAAAGAATATAGGTGTTTTCTGAATGTGGATTGGATGGGAGAGGAATCCTTTCATTTTGCACTAGAGAAGTCTTGTGCCTCAGTTTCTCAGAGGAAGAAATGCTAATGCATCTGCTTGAAAACCTCCCATTTGGCACATGATATTGAATTTCCTAATAATTGCCAAATCATTGTAATTACCAACAATTTATCATGGTTATTACTAGTGATGTTGTTAACGGCAAAAATGCTTGTTGAGACAGTTGACGGAAGAGCTGGCTTAGTCTGAAAGATTGCCTCCTCCCCCTGCATTCATCTCAAGTAGGCTGAATTTCCAATCTGGTAATTCGTGCAGAAATTTTAGTATCAGAAATGTCACAAAAACATGCTTGGAAGAGCAAATCAGTTGATTTTGTTCTCAGCGCTTTCACATAGTTCTCTCTGGTCCTATTTTACTTCATTTTGGATTTTTATGATGGCTGGAGACTTTAGCTTTAACAGCATTTTTTCAATGAAGCCATGTCTGGGAGTTCAGAGCTAAAAGAGCCTTCCTGTCATCTGAGATTATTTCTGTGCAGCCCAGACTGCAAAAAGTAACAAGATTCCTGGGTGGCTACTGCAGCCGTAATACATCTTCCTGATTCCAAAACCCTTGTGGTTGATTCCAAATGAATACCAAGTCCAACTTTCTCTCTTACCTTATGTGCCAAGAAGAGTTACAGGATCCTGGAGCTCACAGTAAATAAAGATTGAGTTTCTGAGACATAGTCAATGCCAAATCCATGATGCTGGTAATCAGCCCAGCTGAGTGATGTGAGTGAGTAGTAACAGATGTTCAGCCCTGTGAGCAAACAAAAGTTCTATGTGGTTTACATCATGCAGGCAAAGTGAAATTGGGGTACTGAAAGTGCATCAAATGTCAAATAATTACAGTTTAGTCATGCTTGATATTAATCACCTCCTTTCAACTGCATAATGAGCAGATCTCCTCGTTGGCCTCCGAAGAGCTGCAGAGTTTTAGAAATACAGAACTGTCCTTGAAGAAGACAGAAAACCCTCAGGAGCAGCAGCTTTGTATCCCACCTGCCCCTGCCCAGCCGCCACTGCCACCACCACCTCCCTCTCAGCTGTCAGCAGCAGCTCCTAAGTCCTCAGCCGTGGCTACATGTAACCCTGGGGAGGCAAGGCAAGCCCTGATGGAGGCTATTCGCTCAGGTGCTGGAGCAGCAAAGTTGAAAAAGGTAAATGTACTTCTAGATTTTATTGCGGGTGAAACAACCTCCACTTGCTCTGCATTGAGAGCCATTTGTAAGCTGTTCTAGCCATGTATTTCTTTCTTCCATCAGAAGAGGGTACATGCACTGTTTTCTCTAATGGAATCAAAGATTTCAAACCTTTGAACACCTATTAAAACATACTATTAAGACTAAAATAGGCTTGTGCATGTATGCAACCATGTGAATAAGCAGTACTTTTTTTTTTGAGGAGAACATCAAAAGGATGAATATAATTTCAGAAAGTATTTTCATGCCCTTTTCATTCTTGTGAATCTGAGGTAATACTGGATGTCTTTTAAACAAGGTGAACTTAGAAAAGATCAGACATGAGACCCTGAAGCAAATTTAGAAGTAAGTATTCTCTCCTAGTATCAGTACTGTTTCCTAGACCTTGATTCCCAACATTCTTGGTTGCACGTCCTGAGATCTATCAGTAGAACTCTGGGATCATCTTAATGTATACCTGAACTTTATGAATTGGATGATATGTGTTACAATTCTGTGGTCAGCTATAGGTCAGTCATCTCCCAGATGGCTAAAAATGCTCAGTTGCCTGGGAGTGATTTTTGGAGGAACTTCACTTACCATTTTAGTCAAAATTTGTTCTTCCTAACCTTGGGTTACACTGCATTTCTTGGTAAGAAGAAGCCAGTTTTCCTTAGCGGAGTCATCCCAATATTATACTGTAGCATCCAAGAACAGACTTTGATCCAAGGACATTAGGGAATGTACAAAGCAGATGTAGTTTTCCCAACACGTGATTTTCCTGATGCCAACCATAAAAGTGTAAATAGGCTTTAACCTTGCTTACTTAACCTCTTTAAAATAATTCAAAAAGTACAATAAAATTTTAACATTAAATAGTAGCCAAAACAATCTTGTTTCTGATTAACTAGAAATTTCACAGAATCGTACAAATAGCACAAACAAATCAGTGTTTCAGGGAGCTTCACATCAGCATGCAAGCAGAAAACTGGATGTGCATTTATTTTTCAGGTGAAAAATTGCTTCTCCATTCTATTATGAATAGGTCTGAGGTCACCTGGCTGGTTCAGCTTGGAGAAGAGAAGCCTGAGGGGTGACCTCATCGCAGTGTACAACTTCCTCAAGGGGGACACTGGAGGGGGAGACACTGATCTCCTCTCTCTGATGACCAGCGATAGCACACAAGACAATGGAATGAAGCTGTGTCAGGAGAAGTTCAGATTGGAGATAAGGGAAAGGTTCTTCACTGGGAGAGTAGTCGATCACTGGAACAGGCTCCTCAGGGATGTGGTCATGGCATCAAGCCTGTTAAGAGTTCAAGGAGCGTCTGGACAATGCTTTTAGTCATATGGTTTAGTTTTAGGTAGTCCTAGGAGGAGCAGGGTTTTGGATTTGATGATCTTTATGGGTCCCTTCCAACTTGAGATATTCTATGATTCTAAGACTATAAATTATGAAAGAATTCCAGATCAGGCCTTTATTTCCCCACTTCACCAATTTACAGAAAAAAGAAAAAAAAAAAAGGGATTTGGATATTCAAGAATACTTTGTGCAGTTGCTTTCTAGTTCTTTCCAAATTCCTTGTTCTTCCAACTACTGCTCCCCCTCCTGCAGAAGTCCCTAAGGGGACCTATAGCTCTACTCATTAAAACAGGTCTTTATCGTATCATTTGGGGATTTATTTCAAACTGTTTGATAGCCAGTAAAGGCCATGAAAATAAGCTGGATATACTAATGCATTCTGCTAAGTGCTGTGTCTGTGTTCTTTCATTTTTCAAAACACAGTAATTTTTGGTAGCTTTGACATTGAAATGACAGAAGAGTATGTCACATTATATAGGTCTTTTATGAAAATAAAAGAGACCAGTGTTTTGTCCAAGACAGAGGATGATTTTCTTATACTGTGTTGCCCTTTCAGATATTGGATATGCAAGCTAAGTCGTGTATATGCCAAAGGCATGGTATCACTTTGACATCTGAGGTCTCATGCCCTTGATAACTGATAAAAGCAAAAATGTCAGATTTCTCAAAGACTTTCTATCCAGTGCATATTAATATCTCTTCTAGCTAGCTATGGTAAATTGAGAGCCAAATTCTGGCCCTTCTCTGCAGCTAGACAACTTGTAAAAGCAAAAGTTGAATCCATAGAGGAGAGAGAATACATGATAGCTGCGTACCAGGGTTTTATTCCTTTACAGCCGAAGAACTTATCTCCAACAAACACTGAGGTTTTTTGTAAACAGTGGCTGTCAGGTGGCTTTGTCCCAGGCCTGAAGCAAACTTTTTCCTTTGTTTTGCCTCCTTTGTCAGAGATCTATGATGTTGTGATTCGGACACGTGAGCACAGAGCCAGTTTTAGCTCTGCCTTCTAGAAGATGTTGGTTACAGCAACTAGACAGCAGAGTAGGTAGTTCAGTTCAGTTCAGTAATGGCGTCTGTTTGTCTTACATCGTCTTCTCAAAGTTTCCTGGGACAGAGACTTCTGATGGTGAAGTCATCTATTTAGCTAATATTATGAAGAACTGGGAAGAATCTGCATTGCTTAGTTATGTGTGACTCAGTTTGTGCTTATTTATGAGGGGTTATTTGCAATGGAAGTGGATCAAACAGGACTGTCAGGGAAACCAAACGTAAAAAGCAACCGATTGTCCAGATAAGAAGCATCTCAACAAACATTTGAGCTCTAGTAATATCTGTGAAAAGGCAACTCCTCCACTCCACCCCTGATTACACAGCTGTTTGCTAAAGTCATGAACTTTAAGGTTAAAAGATCCACTGTGCAGGAAGGGAGGAGAGAAATTGCTGCAGGCTGGTCAGGCTTGCTGAGAGTCAGGGTCTGCACAACACAGGCTGTAATTGGGTCAGCCAAAACAAACCAGAGCAAAAATAGGTGCTTGAGGGAAATGCCAAGTATAGGTAAAAGAGCATGTACATAGGTCTCCTGGCTGTTCTTTAATCCATTTCTTGGGGTACTGTGCCTGCTTTGGCAAATAAGACATACTTTGATTTGAAGAAACGGCTTCTGTTCTGTTGCACACTGTTGCTGTCCACAGACTCCCAAAGGAAGATTCTTGTGGGTGTCAAGCCCAGTTGGACCTGCTCAGTAAAATGGTTCATCCCCAGTACAGTGCAGTTCAGAGACCTGCCAGAAAGTGGTTACACTAGAGATCCTGCCCAAAGGGAATGGAGACACAGATGTGTTACTGGAACGGGATGAACTTACCGAACTGGAAAAGACCTGGTGATGTGCAGGAAATATCCTCCTTCTTCAGTTTTCATAATGGTCTCTCAAGAAGCCTGGCAGGTGTTTAACATGTCCAGACTATAGCAGCAAGTCAGGGAAATGGCATCAAGTAAAGCCACCAGCCAGGGTGGCTGACCTAGTGCCTTTGGTGGTTAATTATCTTCAAAACTGAGCATGTCTCACTAGCAAGGAGACTGTTTCCCAGCTGTGTGGTCTGCCTCCTGTACAAAGGAGAACCAGATGATCTGGGAAATGAACAGCTGACCTGAGACCAAATTTTGTCTAGTGCTGGTGAGCAAAACTCAGGTTATAGTGTTGTACCCTTTGTGTTTCTGGTGTTAAAAGTGAACTAGTGCTTTCCTTAAATTGTATCAAGCAATTTTTGTTACAATTTCACATACTTAAGATATTTTGTCTACTTTTTAACTTTTGGTTTCAGAAAACGCAAAATAACCTAGCTAGATTTCTGAAGTTCCGTATATCGTTGCGTGTGTGGTTTTGTGTCTGTGTAACTTGCCTTGGGATTTACCATGATTATCTATGGAAAAAAACATAACTACACATGCAAATAACCCATTAGATGTCTAGCTGTAGGTATAGTTGCAGCACAAGCCCATGCAGGATTAAAACTCTTACCAACAAAGAGAAGCTATAAAAGTTGCCTTAGTATATATGCCATCTACTCATTTTAGGTAGAGTTGTACCCAGGGATTTGGTGGAAATATTGCAGGAGAATGTGCCTGCACAAGGTAGGGAAGGCAAGTTGTATATCTGAAAAACAGGCTTTTGCTTATAGCAAAATGATTGCTGTAGACCACTTCTTAATGGTACATGCAAGAAAAATTGTGCAGATTTCACATATTTTCTAAGAGAGATTGGAGCTGCATCTAAGCAGCCTTTTCGGCTTGTGATTTAAAAAATTGAGTTGGCTCCATCACACTATCCAGAAGCATTCATGCCAGTGTTCAGCATCAGCATTTAGTCATGTGAACTTTTTGATACGTGCAGTGTATCGTTCTGCTGGCAATCACAGGAGCCAGGTAACATAATTACTGCACCCATTACAATGAGTCCCTGGTATATGCTGGGATAATTTGAAGTTGGTTGCCAGCAGGTAATGCATCGATCTGAATTATGTCACAAAGATTGTCTTCTAGGAAGCATGGCCTAGTTCCATACCTTTATGTCAGAGTGGACTCTTTGTCTCATGTTATCAAAGATACATAATTGTGAATTAAGAAACACTGTTTCTTATCAGTGTCTGTGGGTGCAATGACAAAGATTACAGACTCAAAGCCGCAGCTGATGTTGGCTTTGCTATGCTGGAAATGAGGCAGGAGGCCCCACTGAAAGGTTGGCTGAGCTTGATATACAGGTAGTCAAATGAGCCTATAAAATGATTCTAGTTCCCATGCACAGTGAGAGGCAATCGTTTGCGTGCTGTTACTGTATTTGAATTGAAAGATAACATTTAATATGAACTCTTCACCTTGCTAATAATTTATACCATGACCTATTTTTTTCCTCAAGAATAAAGCTTCTGCCATGGATGCTAAGGCTGAAATGGAAGATTTAGACTTGATCATATACATTATTCTGTTTAGCTTTTGTGGTGATCTTAATGTAGATCTCTCTGATAGAATCAAAGCTCAGTAACTTTGATTTTGGAAGAGCACCCTAGCATATGTATTAATATTAAGCATATGTTTGGATGACCTGAGGACTAGGAAGGAAGATAAGCATTTGTTTAAGTATTTTCCTGAATCAAAGCCCTTGGGAGTTCCCTTCACTCAGACAGGAAGCGAGGTACTCATCAATTGATCTTTATGACCAGGGACAGTTAGCCAATACTGAACAGATTTTGACTGTCAGATACTGTGTACTTGCAGCGTCTGTTTCTGTTCATTCCACAAAATGAGGGAAGAATATATCACCTATGTTCCATTAATCATGTAATTGCAGCAATAATACCTAAGGATGTATGAGGTGTGGGGTTTTTAGGGAGGGATAGCACCTTTCATTAGGCCAACCAATGCAGCTGGAAAAGAGCAGATAAGCTTTAAGTAGTCTCAAGGAGCTGATGAAGAGACCAGGCTTGAAAACAGCCCCACAGGAGTATGTTTGGTTAACAATGTTAACAGTTGGAAGTTTAAAAACATCTTGAATGATCATGTGCTTTTCTTTGTTATAGGTCCCTCTGCTCGTTTGAATCATGTATAAGGAACAGGTAATTGGAAAATGTAATCCCATATGCACCCATAATCATTATTCAAGGTCTGAAGTGGCAAAAAAACATCAAGAAGTTTAGTTTATTCTCTTTTCTACAAGCCAAAAATAAGCTGTAGTTAATATTCTGTGTGTTCCTGCATAATGGTTCTAAGGGGAAAATACGTTGCTCTGCTGTAAAGCTTCTGTGCCAAGGAACTGTGTTTTGCCTCTGAATATTTAAGGTTGCCAATAAACTATTCTTGTTGGCAGGTTAATAAGAATATAAACACTGTGCAGTCCTATGTTAATACTTAATTGTGTTTATGGGCAAAATTAAAAGACTTTGCTAGCTATCTGAAAAGTAATACTCATTTCAAATTGCTAAGAATATGTAACTGTTTCAGACTTTTTACTTGCCTCTTATTTGATTTGGAAAAGGGCTGGCTTTAATAAGCAGTTAGAGTGAAAACTAGGATAAAGACCTATTAAAAAACAATCACAAGAAAAAAGTTATGGTACATTATGAAGGATCTAAATTGTCATATGCTGGAGTCATTGGTTTTTAAAATGAGATGAACTTTGTGTCTCTGGGGAAGCTCTGAGAAAGCAGGCAATCGATGAATGTGAGACAGTGTCTGTTGACAAGTTACTTATGGGATATGACGTATAGGATGCTAATACACAGAGATATACTGAACCCTAGTAACATTTGTGGCACTTTAAAATTCTGAGATACCTTAAAGGATCTCTGTTTGCAACAGACTGTGAAGGTTATAAAGAAGATTCGAAGTACTGCATAGAGGTCCGAGATTTAGAATTCATTTCTGCACTGCAAAATGAAGGGAAGCTGGTTTATATCAGTAACCAGGACTTTTGTTGTCTCTTGTCTCTTGTTCAGGTCATGCATAAGTTGGCCCTTTGTTTCCAATTTGTATGGCTGTTGTATGTTGTATCACAAGTATTTATAGCAGCATCTTTTTCAAATGTAAACTACTTTGGTAGGTGGTGGTGTACATATTTTGAAAATATTTCATTAAATTGATTAACTTAAAAAGGACAAATGAAAATGCTTTTTCACATTTCATATGTTGTAATGAAACTGAAGGAGAGGAAATTTGTACATTTACATTTTTATAATCACAGACTGGAGTGGTGGCAGATTCTTTTTTTCTTTGAGCTAAAATATAAAATGTATAGCTATGTAATGTTGAAAGCACGAGACTATTTAGCCCTCTGCATTTAATGTGACTGTATATTATATATTGTAAAATACTGATGTCTTAGTGCCACAAATAAAAAGAAAATCCAAACTTGACATGACTTGAATGACTTTTTGCCAAATATTTTCCATTTACAGAAAGAAATTAGAACTAGAACTTAAGCCAGTATGCTCTGTTTGATATCTCAGGTCTAATATAAAACTTCTCAAGCCAGAAAAGAGCTCACAGCTAATAATCCAGGAACACAGTAGAAATCACCAACTGGAATGAAGATGTCAGAGATACACATTTCAATAATAATGCAGTACTGATAATCATCCGTTTCCTCATTAGGAAAGCTAATATATATTCAGAATATATTCAGAATTAAGGTGCTCTGTCACATTCTAGGGTAAATGGGATCACCTTTGTTGACTGGTTAGCCTTCTTTTGCCTTGAAAAGTCTTCTCAGCATGCTTTAGATCAGAAATAATAACATGTTACAAATGCTATCACAGGAAAGGATTCAGTCACTCCTAAGCTTGAATGTTACAGACAGTCCCACCAGCAGCAAATAACAGCTTCTGTGGTTAGGTGCTGTAAGACAAACTTCAGTGCAGGTCTCCTTGTTCTTCGTGTTGCCTGAAGGCCCTGTCTCTGTAGCCCCTCCTTACTAATGCCCATTTAGTTTAATAAGTTGTATGGGTACTTACTTTGGAATGTAAGGGTTCCAGAACTGGATTTTGAGATAGTAAGATCCTCCAGGTTTTGCAAGGCAAAGTTTCTGGTTCTGGATGCTGGTACTGTATAGGACTGGAGTTTATAAAAGAGTTATTCATGGATAAATTTCTCAGTATCAGATTCCCATGGGTAAAAGATTATAAGAACAGCTGCAAGATGAGATGTCACCTTCACTGTGACAGCAAAAATATTACGAAAAATCCTCCTGGCTCAGTCACAGCTCAAGCTAAAATTGGAGGGGGAGTTCAGCTGTCTACAGCAGGAAGCTGCACTGGGTGTTCAGTCCCTGCTCTTGTTGATGGGTGTTGTGTCTGCTCTTAGATTGTCATCCAGGTGCTGTTGAATTCCTGGTAGCAGCTTAATCTAACCTTAAGTGAATGGAAATTTTACTATAAACACATTTATAATGATGACTAGCTATAGGTATGACCCTTCCATGTAATAACTTTCTATTAATGCTCTTGGTAGTCTTCATTTGGGAAGTAATCATGCGTCAGTGTTTTTGTGCATATCAGACAAGCACTTTTTAAACTCTTCACCCCCTCATCCCTTCCTTTACACTGCTCTGGGGATCAGAAACTGGGTTCCTACTGGATGAAATTAATTCAGGAGACACACTCCAGCACAAGTTGGCGTTCAGTCCATGGAGCTAGGCTGGAGCTTATCCCAAGGTAAAATTAAAACCCTGAAAAGTGTCTAGTAAAGACACTGTGTCCTCGTCACCAAGTATGTTCATCTATATATCTGCTCTTACTGGTCCAGACTGTTTGCTAGCACAGACACAACCTCTGTCTAGAGGTATACATGCCACCTGGGTTAGCCCCTGCCATGTCCCTTCATGGCACTTGTAGCTAGACAAGCTACAGGCTGTTTTCTTTTTTGAAGGACTGAAAGAAGGACAGTGAGCTCCCCATGTATCTCTCAGCCTAGATTTACCCTACATGCTCTTACCTCAGTTCAACCAGAGGAAAGTCTGATACATGCCTAATTCTTCTGGTCCTTTATATTATTTTTTGAGTAAGAGATTGAAATGAGGTGAAAATGGTATCACCAGAAAAATTGGATGGAGGATTTGGATTTGGTATCTTGCACAGGTACAAATCAGTCTTCAGGACTTGGAGAAATCTATCCTCATGTCTCAAATAAAATTTGTAGGTCTTCCCTCCCCTTTTTTACATGTTTTTAACTGAGCTCAGAGTATTAATCAACCATGAAGCCAACCTTAAATCACTCTGAATAGATACTTAATTTAAAATAATACTGTCTGTCTGCATGAGCTATTTTACTTTGGGGACTTCATTATAGATTCGTTGTACAGAAGCCTGCTAATGTTTGCCATGCAAAGTATTGGACCAAAAGACCTTTTGACATGCACATCAATCTACACAGTTTTGAACATGGCAGGATTCAACTTCCCCAGCTCTACAAGTGATTTACACAATTTATGCTACATTTGCCACAGCCAAAATAGGCACTTCAGTAGCGTGTAGAAAAAAAAAGAACAAGAGATGCGTTTATGAAACAATGGAAAATGCCACCCTGAGACAGTTTTCCCTCTAACCTCTCCAGAAAAGAAAGAAGCACTTCTGTTGTTTGGTGCTGCTTAGCATTAAACATGTGGTTTAAACTGAATGCAAAGATCTGCACAAATCTTGATTTGAGTCAGTTTGTCTGAATGACATGTTAATAAATTGGTTCTTTGTTGGTGCAGTATGAAAAATAGTTGTCTTCCTCAACAGTTAATTAGGAACTTTTACATATTTAGAATATTTATTTGTGTGTACTATTTCTCTACTCATCTCTAATCCTCTGTTGAGTTATATGTGCATTACGTATACCAACGTGCTTTGCCTATGAGAGTTGTGTTAAGATTTACGAGGCTGTTCCTATTCTTACTCCATTTGTTGCTGTTGAACACACACCATAAAATATGCTATACCTTTGCTAAAGCCATAGCTGCCATAGTGGTTGCGTTTCCTCACTTGCAGAAAAGGACCTTTCCAATGACAGAGTTCCCTTTTAAAAGATAAAGTGAAACAAAGAAAATCTGATTTTTCAGTAGTGTTCACCTGAGTTTGGTGCAACATTATTCCGATCTGCCTTGCTTTTTTTTTTGCCAGTTAGGGTGTGGAGTTTGATTCATTGCTGATGTCTTCATTTGGCTGAAGAAAGTTTCCATGTAGTTGAATTCCCAAAGGTTGTTCATCAAAGTATGCTAAGATGGATGAACCTTTCTAAAAGCAAAAAGGTACCTTTTTTGGTTTTGTTACTGTTACTAAGTATTCTTAAGTATTTGTTAAACAAATATAATTTGGTTCAGTACTAACAGGCTACATGATGCTGCACCAGATAGGAAAGTCAAGACTCTCCTGTGTTGGTCTACCAATTTGTGTATTTTTTTTGTTCTTGTTTAGACAGTTTTCTGATTTGTTTTAATCTTTGAACTCTTTAAAAAGAGAGATAAAATAGAGCTACTTAACAGGAATATTGTGGTTTTTACACTTAGGGAACAAGCTCACTACTGTTATCTGTTCCCTCCCATCACTCACTCTGTGTATGGGAGTGCACACACACAGAGTCTCCTGCATAGTTTCAGGAAGTCAGGGGTAGTTAAAAAAGCATCTTCACCATGGGATCCTTCTTCCATTTCTAACAGTAGCTTTTTCTGTCCCATAGAATAGGAACTTTCAGAAAGTCATGGGCTAAGTTTTGATGCAGTCACAACAGCTATATGTATTCACTGCTGGAAGCAATGTCAGATCCAGCTCCAGATAATGGTGTCTTCAGCCAGTTTCTTTTGCTTTTTGTCTTCTTTTCTGTCTGTAGATTGATAAAAATATGTACGTGCCATGTCTCTTTTCTGAGGTCATTATTGTGCTTGAAGCCCTAAAGGTTTCCCCTTGAACAAAGCATAGTGGTGTTGTAGTTGACTTTCACACTGAAAGAGGACATTATTCATACACAAACACTACTGTCTGGTTTGCAATTCAGGAAACCTTATTGAAAGAACAAGACTGTGGCACATCATTGTCTTCTGCATCGTAACCTGTGTTTACTGCAATAGGAACAAAGCAAACACAGTGCAGATATGCATGGGTTTCCTTTGTCTCATTTCATGCATTCAACAGAGGAGTTTCTGTCAGAAGCGCTGGGGTCTGTCCCTTGTAGTGCTTGGCACGGGGAAGTGGGTCATGACTTGTGGGTTCTGGTTTGAGTGGTACCAGTGGTTGATTGTGTCACTTTGTTTTTTCTGCCTTACGATAAACCAAAATGTGGTTTGATTTAGCCACTGCTCGCAATGGCAAGTGGAGTGCTTCCACTGCAGCGATGAGCAGAGGCTGCACAGGTGAATGGCAGTTGAGGTTGTGAGTGATTTGTGATTCAGCCTTTGCACAACTGCAGTATCCAGTTCCCAGTAGCCAGTAATCTGTGCAGAGGTGATGGTGAAGGGAGAGGAAAATGGATTTGTGTGCCCTGTGACAAAAGAGTGAGGCACATGTAACCCTTAAGAGCTGCAGCCCTCTTTTCCATGGCAACGCCTAACAGTGCAGGTGATGTACAGGAGGTGCCTCAGTAAGCAGTAAGTCCACCAAAACTACTGATACATTTGGAAATCACCAGGAGACTTCACTTCACTTGAGTCTGCAAGTATCTCTGCTCTGCTAATACAGGTCAGTTACCATGCTCAAGACAAGGTTTGCTCAAGACAAGGTTTGAATGGTCCCCATTGTAGACCCTTTCCTGCTAAAATCCAGCCCTCAGTTCTTGGATCAGCCATAGTGGTTGGTGGGTGTACCCAGTGCTTTCCTTCATCTGCCAACACTGAGCACAGAGCAGTGGTTTGGCTGCCTGCACAGTGCCTCTCCGCTCTCTCATTAACCTCACTGCTAATGTTCCAAACTTTCCAGCTTATGGAAGGAACTGTCAGAGGCAATTTGCATATAGGCAGTGCTGCAGAAGTGCAAAGAGTTATATTTTCATGTGTTGATGAATAATTTAGCAACAGTACTGTAAAATTACTGCTTTAGTGCTGCTGGGGCCAGTGTTTGTACAAAGTGTTCTTCTAGCCCAGTTATACAAGTTAAAGCTTGCTGGGTTTATCCTATGCATCTGTCGTTAGAGAGAATTTTTCCAGGTTCAAGCTGGGAATCAGAGCAGGGTTTTTATTCCAGGACAGGGCCGTTCCTCATTCTCATTTATTGGTCTGATTGTCCAACCTATTTTTTTCAGTAGTCGGTTTTGCACTAGGTTGCATATATTAGTGCTGGTTTTCTCCACAGAGAAGGGTGCTGTGTAATGATTTTCCATATAAATGCCATGGTTAAATTATCCATCCTCATGGACCTTTGCTTTACATTAAGGAGCAATCTAAGAACTATTTTAATGCACAGTGACCACAGGTTTCACCCCCTACCCTGTGGAGGAAGCCTGCGCACTTACATGGGCAGGGAGCAGAGAATATGGACAGATTTAGATGAATCTCATTTTGGTGTCAAGTTGGAAATTGTTCCTTTGAGATTCAACCTCTTCTATGCTCAAATTGGAATTAAAAGATAAGGGAATGAAAGCAAAGAGCAATATTATTGCCACCCAAAAGCATGCTTGTAAGGATAAAGTGAGATTGAAGTGCTGTGGTAATTCAACACCAAGACACTTCCAGAAATGGGGAAACTCGCAGGTTTCCTTAGGACTCTGCATCTCAGCTGCTGCTCTGCTGTATTCTACAAGTGTTGCCAAGAGATGCTTAGTTGGAAATGCAAATACGTTCAAGGCTGAAGGATCAAAGAGCAATTAAATTAAAAACTGCTGACAGGTCAATCTTAATAGTCATTTCCATGCTGAAATAAGTCAATAAATCTTAGCTTGCAATAAATCTTACCACATAAAGGTGGGCTTGCATAACAGGAAAATGTAGTAAAATATAGCAATATATTTTATGCAAATGCTTTTTTAAAAGTAATGAGCAGCATGTTTTATTCATCTTGTCCTGGCATCAAAGCGGTCAAGAAGACATTGGACTTCTGGAATGGGTTAATCCTTTGCAGCAGCAGTATGCTGAGCAGGCAGAATGTCTTCTATTTATATTACTATTTACTTATATTTGTAAATACAAGCCTTAATTGAGCTCCTGAGCCCTACTGTGTTTGGTACTGTGCAAACACAATGCTACTGTCCCTGCCCCACAGACCTCTACAAATGAGAAGAGTCAGAAGAGGAGGATAGGAGCAAAGCAGCCTGGTGACTTGCCTGAGGTCACCCAGGATGTCAGTGGTGGAGAGAGAACTGGAGCTTGGAACTCCTCCTGTGTCATGCTTTGGCCTTGTTCTCCAAGTCACACAGCTTCCTGGCCTATATACTAAATACAGTAAGTACAGATCAAACAAGAAACAGACTCAGCCTGTCATTGGTATAGTGCAAGCTTCAGAAAGGTAGGGAAGATCTGCTGGCTTTCATACCAGACACCTTAGTGTACCCCTGCGTTTTTATTTATTCTCCAGATGTTCAAGGCCAGGTTGGACAGAGCCTTGGGTGACATGGTTTAGTGTGAGGTGGTCCTGCCCATGAGAGGGGGCTTGGAACTAGATGATCTTAAGGTCCTTTGCAACCCTAATCATTCTATGATTCTATGTGTAAAGCATGGAATATTAGGTATCTCCAACAAACACATAGTACAAGAGGGAGTTGGAATCCAGCTGCTAAATTTAAAACATATTTTTTGCATGGTAGAAGTTCCCTGATGGTTAAATAGCCTGTATCTCCATTATAGCTTCCTGCCCACCTGTAGCTATACTGCCCGCTATCCCCACGGGAAGACTGGAGAGGAGAAAGTTCCTGATAATGCTGCTTCAACAGTGCCCAAGTGCTTTAACAAGGCTCTTTCTATTAGCCCCTGTATAAACACAGGATGGCAGCCCATGCAGGCAGCTCCAGGTGGAGGGAGCACGGATCGTTTTAAGTCATTTGCACGTTCTAAATCACTGGGCACGATCTTTGAAGAGTAGATCTTGTGTTCCACACTGTGCTGAGGAGGCAATGGAGACTGTTTCAGGCTAATAAAATTCCCAAAAAGTGACCGGGCACAGGAGAAGTCCTGTTCTCAGGGAAAACCCTAGCATCAGCACAGGCTCACAGCTCACCCTTCTTTTCACAGTGGAAAGACTGGGGATTTTAATCCCAATTCTGAAACAAGTCAAAACTTGGTGAGCACAGTAATTGCACCAGTAAAGAAAGGGCTTGGGGACAGCCTGTACTTTCTGTTTTCCTTCCCCCATTTCTCTCTTTTTTTTGCGCTGAATCAGAAGAGCTGTTCTTGGGTTTGTGTGGTCTCCGGCAAGATGCAGTACCTCTCTTCCAGAGTGTTTTTCCTGGCGCTAACAGACCACACAGAGCCCAACCCAGGGTAACAATGTGCTGCATGTTCCCAAAACTTGGAACAGAAGATGAAGATTTCTTGTTTTCCTCAGGATGCTGATCTGATGTTATGGTGCCAAAGGTGCAGTGTGAATGAGATTTCAAAACTGATTTCAGCAAGCTGAAAGATGCTGTGTACATGAGGCCCTCAGTGACATGGTTCAGTGGTTTTCTTGGCAGTCCTGGGCTAGTGGTTTGACTTGATGATCTTAAAGGTCTTTTCTAACCCAGTTGATGCTATGATTCTAAGTTCCCCTCCCATACCTTTTACTTTAACCAGGAGAAAGTTTTCCACCATTACCACAAGTGGGGAAAATGTGCATTTTCCTCAAATGCCCAGGACACTAAATTGTCACCAGAAATCAAAGGTGGCATTAGAAAAAATAGGCTGACATTCCAGGGGAGGTTTTTCTCAAGAGCAGGTGACCTTATCCTCCATGGCAGCAAACCAGTCCAGCACTGGCGTCTGCCCGTGAAGAACCGAGCGGAAGGTGTAAACCTGGTTTTGTAAGAAACACGTCTCAGCTCTACCTGACCTGTGCCTAGCAGCAGGTTTTATTTTTAGGTGTGTGAGGCAGAATTATCGGAGATGAAGAACCATGAGTCAGACCCGCAGGATCATGGGACCAGCCACCAGTGTGATGAGGGTTGCATTTCCCAGTTTTTAAGGGAACAGGTTCTGCCGTGTGGTTTGGTCCGCCTGATTTCTGAAGCTCCTCTGTCTCCCACTGGGTTGTGGGTACAACTGTTAGCTCCGTACCCTCCTGCCTCGTCCCCCTGGCTGTGCTGTGGGGTCTGGCAGGGAAGCCCAAACCAGCCCCAAAAGCAGCGGGTCAAGAAGAGATCTTGTGTCAGCTCTCCGCTCAGCCAGCCCTAGTGAGCACAGCTCCTCACCCAGCCCCTGTCCACACCACTAACTCCACACTGTGTATTAATTGCTGCTTAAAATGGAAAAGAACCAGAATAAGAAGGATTAAAATACAATATTCCCTGCAAGCAGCGCATCATGCCGGGAAGCCTCCCTGCTTTTCGGACTACTGAATATTTAATCCACATTTGCCAGTGAGTACTGAAATGTAATCCAAGCCAGTGCTCAAAAAATATCCAGCCAGATTACTTAGTAAGATGTTTTTTATAGTATTGAGGGGGAAAAAAAGCAGCCTGTCTTATTTTGCTCAGGCCTGGTCAACTCATAGGTTTTGTACTGGTACAACTATTTCTCTTAGAGGTGTGATATTTTTCACTGAAATAGATAAACCAATATAACCACTAGTTGGGGACACTGTTGTACTGGCACAAAGGGGCTTTATACCGCTACAGCTTATTCGCCTGCTTGTATGGAAATAGAAATTTCAGCATAAATAAGTATATTTATACTGGTATAACTGTTTCTACCCTAGGGAAATTATACCATTTTTATTATACCAGTACAGCTACAATTTTGTGTGTGGCTGAGCCTTCGCAGTGGTGCCCCTTCTGTGTAGGAAAGCCCTTGTGGTGACCAGTGACTTGCTCTGCCAGAAAACTGCAGAAAGTCAATGAGATTATTCAGGTATTAGTTACTGCACTGGATCAGGCTATCAAAATCTGGTAGAGGAGGAGGGTTGCTTTCATTTACATTTGTTGGCTGTAAAATAGTCCGTGTATTGACTGGCAATGGCTTTGATGATATCTAGGGCAGCATAGAGAGTCTGGAGAAGAGAAGGCTCGGGAGGGACCCGATCACTCTCTATAACTACCTGAAAGGAGGTTGTAGTGAGGTCGGGGTTTGTCTCTTCTCCCAGGTAACAAGTGACAGGACGAGGTAACGGCCTCATGCTGCACCAGGGGAGGTTTGGACTGGATATTCGGAACAATTTCTTCACAGAGAGAGTGAGCAGGCATTGGAAGAGGCTGCTCAGGGAAGTGGTGGAATCACCATCCCTGGAAGAGTTCGCAAACTGTAGATGAGGCCCTCAGTGACATGGTTTAGTGGTGGTCTTGGCAGTCCTGGGTTACCCCAGGTTGAACTTGATGATGTTAAAGGTCTTTCCCAACCTAGAAGATTCTATGATTGTATGATAGGGGCAGCAGACAGGTAATATGAAAGTCAATCTTTCATTGCACATTACAAGAGTAACAGTGACTCTTACAATGTCTGCCTAAGTTTGTTTTACAGAAGAATATAGTTTCGGTAGCAGAAGGGTGTTGGTAAGTGTCTGTCTGCTTTGGAAATGAGCGTCCTTCCCTTGCTCACAGAAGGCTGTCTACAGTTTGCCCCAGCACGATGTAGAAGCAGAAAGACATTATCCTGTGAGAAAGTTGCTTATCCAGTTGCCATCACTTACAGACAGTAAAAGCTAAGCAAAAAAGGAGAAATACAACTTTTAAGGATAGTCAGCAGTTATGTGGAGCTTTTCACCTTAAAATGCCTTGCACACTCTAGTTTATATTTAAACTCATATAGCTAGAGTACATATGTCCGAGTCTATCTGTGTGGGTGCCCTGTCCTTTTTTATGTACTGTACATAAACATACAAGGAAGATAGACAACACTCAGCAGGTCAGTATATGTAACAAGAAAGTAAATGAAGTGTACATAGCAATGGTTGGGAAACAGTTGATCCCCTGCCATCAGGACTCCTGTGGGAGGGGATGGAAGGGAAGGACATTGTCTCACAGCCTCTAGTTGCACTAAAAAATAGAGTCAGCCTCTCCATTTATGTGCTAAGAAAGGCAACTTGAAGAATGGGGTTGAAATTACTTTTGAACACCTGCTGAAAGTGTGACTACTTGTGGTATTATTGATAGAGTATGCAAGTTGGTGACCCGAGTCCTTTCCTACCGTATTCAAGTTCACAGTTTTCCTCTCTTTGCCTTTAATGATTTAGAGGTCGTTTTGGCAGTGTGGAACAGACATTAATTCACCTGCTGTCCTGAAGGCCATTATGAGAAAAATCACAAAGTCAGAGCAGTGGCTTGATTTTTATGACTGAAGTCTTCTGCAGACATGAGCCTATTATTCAGCTGCAGAGTTGTGTGGCCCTCGAAGCCGAATTGCAGGGGTGAAGGTCACTGCCTTGCCAGTAATCACATTGCTGTTACATGAAGTTTTAATCAGCAAATACTGGGCAAATATAGCTCTGGTACTGTACTGTTAAATATAATGGAATTTGCCCCACAGATGACTGTAGGTCCTTGTTGTTAAAGCAGCTCTGCCTGTTTACCTTTCAGCTGCAGCTTAAACGTATGAAATGTGCCATAATCCAGCTTTCCCCACATCAGAGGCATGAAGAAACCACTTTCCTGTAGCATTGCATATAAAGAGGTAACATTTCTTTATTTGCCTCACATATCAGAATTCAAGGCAATCAGTCATTCATTCTACATCATAAATAATACATGTACCCAACCAAACACAAAAGGCTGTACTTCTGTCTGCCTTCCCTCCGCACCTTAATAAGATCATCTGAATTTCAAGATGAAATGTGCAGTCTCATATTTAAATCATTAGGTCCCTGTGTGGTATTTCATTTCATTTTTGCAAGGTCAGGGTGGCCAACATGGTCAAAGAAGGAAAGAAAGATAAAGCCATTATCAGCAGAACAAATGTAACTGGTTCATGTTGAAGAAGAAATGGGTGACCCATAGAGGGTAAAGACTTGACAGAGATTTGCAAGGGAGCAGTAAATCAGTGGTTTCAGACCACCTCTGTGGTCCAGTGTCCCACAGTAATGTACCCTCAGCTCCTCTGTCAGTCCTTCCGCAGGTTCTGATGGGGTTTGCTGAATGGGTAGCAGTCCAGCTTCTGAAATGTGTGTGGCAAAACTGGGGAAATCTGGAACAATCACCCAAAGGGAACAAAATTTCACAATCTTAGTATGTGGCCGGAGCTAAAACCTCCTGGTTTCTGAGCAGTTTCTGGATGTGATTCCCTCACTGGGACAGAGGATGGTCCTGAGACCAATTTTTACCTCCTCCTAGGCTGCTTCTGTGACCCAGTCACCTCATTCTTGCACATCCCAGTTTCCAGTCCTTCATACAGGCTATTCCCTCTGCTGGCCTCCCCTGTCCTATCCGTTTCAAAAGCAACCCTGCAGAGAATGAGGAGGTAGCTGAACTGCTGGGCCTTTGCTGAGCACTGGGGAGGTCCAAGTCTTTGGGATCAGTTGTGAGCCTCCCAACATATCACTGTTATATAAGGCAATCAGTTTAACTCATATGTTCTAGCTTCCCTGGGTGTGAAACTGCGGGTGTTTATGGTGGGTTACTGGCTCATAAAGGTGTTGTGGGTAATGTTTGTGAGGCACTTTGTTAATTAAAGGTGGTAAGTTGTCTTTACAGCCAGAAGATCTCAGCAGGGGCTCAGGTAAATGCATTTAGGCACTAAGTAAATGTTTCAACTCTTACTAGCACAAGCAGGAGCAGGACCTCGAACACAATCCAAGAGTGAGAAAAAATCTGGCAGGCAAAGCACAATATATTCTCATGTCATCTTTATATAACCGTTTAGCCAAAAAAAGGTCACCTATAAATCCAGATAGCCCCAGACAACTGAACTATAAAGCTAGTTTACAGAAAAGGTTTCCAAAGCCCACATGATCTTGTATGAGATTAAAAATGGATTAAAATGTTACCTTGGACCACAATAACCTGATCAATACCAGGACACCTCTCAGCAGTGACAGCTTAGGCACAGGATAGCTGCCGAAGTGCATTATTAGAGCTCGTAGGATAGGAAACACTAGCAGAAGTGTCATGCCTTGCCCCATAGTTATATCCACAGTACATTCTGTCCAGCTAGTTAAGACTTCTGTGATGCCCAAAGCTGACCTCCCTCTTCTGTCATGCCCCTTACAGTATCTTTCAGGAAGAAGAGAGATCACAAATAAATGATCTTTAATGGGAGCTGCCTAGGTTGCGGTGGTGGACTACCAACTGCAACCACAACACAGCTTTGATCCATGTAAGCTCATCCTTGGGCAGGTGTTTGTCCTTTCCCCATTTCAAGCTACTCTAGGGGCTTCCTGGTGCAGTACTGAGCAAAGCACGATGTGCTTTGTGCCCACTGTGATGCTGGATGCAGGAGCAGAGCTTGGCAGCGGGGACAGAGCCCATGGCGTCGCTGCGTGGGGAAGAGGTCAGAGGTTTTCAGAATTCAGTGTCTCCTCACAGCCAGTGCAGCCAGACCATGGTGGTCAGCAGACCGCTGACCACAGAGCAGTCACTGGCCCATGCTGGAGATTATTCAGGAGAGAAATAGGTTGTATTCCCCTCCAATTATCTTTTTATTGCTGCAAGCAAAAAAGAAACAAAAATCCTTTAATGATATGTTTTTTCAAGTCCATGGGCTCAAGATAAACCAGCAGGCTTGAGAAAAATATGTCCATAGAGGACAAAGTGAAGAATTATGACTATTCAAAACACCACATATCCTTTCCTACTGCTTTTTCTCCCTTCCCTAAGCTGCTGAAAGAAGATAGGCTGACAGACATGCGCCTGAACAACCCTTTGTACATGGCATATCTAGAAATTGAAATAACTATGTACAATGAGTTACATCGACTGCCTTATACCTAAATTAATCACAACCAGATGGAATGGGGAAGATGTTACACACGCACACGCACACATACCTGCTGAGGAGGTTACAAAGGAAACCTATAAAGTGATGGATGAAAAAATAAGATTCCTCTCTACACTTGCTTAAATCTGCATCTTCTGCAGTGCTTATCTGAACCCTGAGCTCTTAGAGGCGTGATAAGCGAGCCAGACCTATTAAAGCCTCGTTTGAACTCTTCAGAACGTGCATGCAGCCCTGTGTCAGCTGAAACCCTGCTGTCCCCAGAGCCCCCAGGCTCACGCAGAAGCATTAGCGATGTCTCAAGAAGCGTGGTGTGTTGCTTCGCTGTGCTGCACCACTTCCAGGCTCCTCACCCACAGTCAGTGAGAGCACACATCTCCTCTCTCTGTCCTGCAAATACTGCTCAAGCATCCATAAATATTTTCTTGTCTTCAGATGTTGACTCCCAGCCCAACTGCATCCCTGGGTCTTGTGCCACACATTTTAAGCCAAAGGTTGAGGTTTTCCTCAGAAACTCCCTCCCTAGCTTCCCCTGCTCTTCCTGGCAAGCAACCAGCTCAGCTGCCAGGATAACCCTGGCTCCTCCTGGAAAACAACTAAATGAGCCTGGCTTTCTTCCTCCTGGAGGCAGCAGGTCTTTCCAGCTGCCTGGATGGCTCAGGCTTCCTACATTCGTTCTGATGCCCAAGCAAATCTTATGGAGGAAAGGAGGAGCCACAAAAAGAGCAAGAGCTGCCTTTCAAAAGCAGCCCCATGCAGTGTCCCTTCTGGACTGTGGTGAGGCATTTGGGGGTGGCCCAGGGCTGCTCTCACTGTGCCTCAGTGAGTGGATTCACTGGTGATGGCCTTCAGCCCCTTTTACACACACAGTCCTAGAGCCAGCTGGGATCCAGGCCAGTTTCTAGAGTACTTATGGTCCTAAGGGGTCATTGGATAGAAGAGAGTCAAAAGGGCACAGCAAGGACCTGCTCATACTTGGTCTCACCTAAGCGTTGTCCCAGTAGATGGAGGTTAGTGAAGGAGTCACAGGTGCTCTTCATGGCCTGTGGCCTCGGTTCAATCCTGCCACAGGCTGATTAGTTAAAACCCCACCATAACCGGTTTGCCTCACAAATCAGCTCCCCCGAGAGTGTCAGCTTTGCCCTCAGACTGGAGACAAAAGTTTGTCACTGGCACAGCTCGCATCTTGCTCCAGCTGTGTATGGATGGTTTATGAGCTGTCATTCCCTTTTGATAGGTTTTGCCTATGTGTTGGTCATTAGCCTGTGAGCTTCCTAAAGCAAAATTTCCCATGGGGATGAAGAGCTGTAAAGCACTTAACGGTAAAGCCACACTTTACTGTTAATCCCATTCACAGACCATCACTTTTCTAGCACTAAGTTTTGGAGCCTTAATAATAGCTGAAATGCTGTTTCAGTCCTTCCTACCCTTGTTTAAGCCCAGTCAAGAAGGGTTCATGAACAGTTTATGTCTCTTCTGCCCTTTGGAAATGTTGGAGAAATGGTGCAAAACTTGAGACTTGAAACAAGGGCTAAACATTGACTTTCATTGACTTCATCGTCAACCACAGCGAGCTCCCAGGTGTGGCCCTGCCTCTTCTCTACAAGTTCAAACCTTATCCCCATGGCAGGCAGCTGCTGCAGCAGGACTGAAGGAGTGTTTTCTCCCTTATGCGGAGATAGGAGCTCGCTTGCAGCCGTGTAGCTGAAGAGCGTATTTGCGCAGCAGAATAGCTGGTAGCTATTGTGGTAGAAATGGGCTCTGTAGTCTGCTCAGCCTTACAGGTAAGTACCTGCCTGCTTAACAAGCTGTTGTTTTGGAGCAATCTTGTATTACAATAGTCCAGGCTTAAAAGCTTTGATGTCTCTGTGATAGAAACTTCTGCTCAACACAGAGTTTTTTCCCTCCTTTATTATTCTAAAAGTACATGAAGAAGTCCTAAAAGGTTTGCTTCGTTTTTCTGACCTGCAGGGTAGGTTTATGGCAGCCTTGTCCATGCCTGCTGAGAGGACTAATGAAGTGGATTGGGAGATTTCTCTACCACTTGCTGCAGAGGCAAGGTCATATATTTTTTAAGACAACTTCTCACTCCACTCCTGGTAGCTCTGTGTGTATAAACAATGCTGGGCACATTTGGGTTCACCTGCATGGTTGCTGTGCTAGCAGTAGAAGTACTCCGTGGGCTCCCCTGCTCCAAGGCACGGACGGTTGACTTTCCCGAAGTCCTCAGTGCTCACATCAAGTAAGATAGCCATGCCTGAAAGTCTGAGCTGTAAGAAGGAAAAACCAGAGAGAGATAACCTGGATTTCTGAGCTAAGGCTTAAAGAAAACAGAAGAAAGCAGCTTTCCTATCTTCTATGAGATGAGAGAAGCGGCCAGGCAGGTAGACTGAATTTTTTGTTATGGTTCTCTTTAAGGCCTTTAAGGAGTTGAACAAAAGGCACAGTCTCCTATCTCTCTTTCTTTTCTAAGTATACTGAATATAATGAGTGGTTTTATCTGATTAAAGAAGCAAAATGCAGACAGTAGGGGAAAAGATGTATCATTTTCTGTGGGATTGCTCCCTGCTGGTTTCTGTAGCCCCAGCACCAGGCTGTAAGCCTTTGGACATGATAAACTCTGTGACCTCCTCATGGGAATTAAAGGTAGTTTCATTTTTTCTTTCTTTCCTATTTTTTTTCCCCTTACTGCTCCAAGTGATATGAAGCTTGGCTGGAGACATTAAAGAGCATTAAATTACTCAGTTTCCAGAGCTCACTTTCCTTTTTAGAAGGACTGCCTCTCTTTCTTTTTTTCCAGCTTGATAATTTGTTGCTGCTGTCTGGAAAAAGGTCAGGCTTGCTCACATTGTGCAGCACTTCTCAGACTCCTGGGTATTTTCTTAGATGGGAAAGGGCTTGGTGCTAACACCCTCCACTCTATACAGGTTCGGTCTTGCACTGAATATTGGAAAAACTCCTCATGGTTGCATTAGTAGGATTTAATTCCATTTGTAGAGGAAAATTGCTTGTAGAACATATGCAGACGTGATTTCTGTATCAAATAGAGATGACATCTTAATTGCTGCTTGTGGACAAACCCTCTACTTCTAGAGTAGAGGCAGCCCCTGCTGAGTCAGCCTCTGTCCTGGCCTGAGCACAAAGGCCTGAACTTGTCTCTCTAATTTGCTTCATTAGTTATATATATGATACTGGCAAAGCTAAAGCAGTGACCCTTTCTAAAGCGGTGTGATAGCTTGGGTCCTTTCCTTCTGACACTGAACAAGGAATTGTACCAGGAGAAGGAAAACTGTGGTAAGCCCAAACTTGCTGTTTCCCTGCAGCACTGTAGTACCAGAGCTTCCCTGTTTGGATAGTGTTTTTTCCTACCTATCCTCTACACTTCTTTACAACTCATACCTGCAAGACAGGCTTTTTAACATATCTTCAACATACCCCGTCCATGGCCATGCTGGTTACAGCATGGGACTTCTTGGAGCTTGTCCATGCAGTGCAGCAGCCCATCATGCTGTGAAGCAGCTCTGAACAAGGAGCATGGCCTCCTGCAAAGACTCAGTGCTCACAGCCACCTTGCTGGCTGCCCTAACAGGGAGATGCTGTTAGCTCCACAGAGAGCTGCAGCTTAGAAAGGTGGAGAGAGCCATTTCTCAAAAGAGCTTGAGGAAGAGGCAGAGACATGAACAGCTCCTCCATAAATGTTTTGTAAAGACCTGGAGGAGGAGCTTACACCCAGGTCTGGGGAGGAAGCACATTCTAGGCTAGAAGTGGATGAGTGGCTTGCTGTGCACTTTCAGGCTGGGTCAGCACCATGGGATGCCCCAGCAGTCCCATGGCTCTTGGGAGATCGCATGGTCCCAAAAGGGTTTTGCCCGACCTGACACAAATTTTCAGGATAGGAAATGTGACCTATAAAGAAAAAGTGGATAACCATGTGCCTCTTCTCCTGTCCCTCCATCCTGCCTCCAGATACCACATCACTTCTTACAGCCATGCCACTGCTTGGTCTATTGACTTGGTATATTGACTGTCTTCCACCAACTTCAAAGTGTCCCGCATTCTCATAGCCTTCCCACCTCAGCAGCGTATGCCTGTCTCACTGCTGTGCCCTGAATCCTAGCATCACGCTCTCCCCAGGATTTCTGGAATGGGGTTTCCAGTGACCCTGGATAAATACTGGTATTTCTTGCATGATTCAATAACATCAGAAAATACTTGAGTTTCTGAAACGAGACTGACTGGTACGCTTCATCTTATCAGCCCAAGTAAATAAAAAGTACATTAGGAGTTATTCTCCCAGATTAATGAGCCTAATTTAAACTGCTGCTATTTTTAAAGTCCGTATTTTAAGTTCTCTGTTTCTTTCTTCATTTTGGAGTCCTTTCAGTGCAATTGGGAAGACTCAGAGCTACTGTTTCAAAGATAAAAGTTGGTCTTCAGATGACATGATTGCATGCATGCAGTGTGGGCTGAGAGCAGAAAAAGAAAACCATAATGCAAAACTTGTGCTGACATTCTGAGCTGTCAACGTTGAATACTTCAAGTTAATTAGAAGACCAGACATGTCCAGCCCAAATGGATATTTGATTTACTGCATACCATCACAAATATATACTTATAGGTTGTTTAATCACTGTTTCTGAAGCAATGTAGGGACAGCAGTAACTGCAGGCAGGCATACTGTGTGGTGGGGATGGGGTTGGGAATGGGAATGGAAACCCCTTGTTCTTTGTTGATTTTCAACAGAGAAGCCACCAGGAAGCATAGTAGGAATCAGGAAATCTTGTTCCCATCATCTTTCACTGGAGCTTACATCTTTGGTAACCAGATAACCATGTGGCTGAGCTTTTTGCAGCTAAAGCATTTTGGGTGGCCTTGAAGCTGGGTATAGCCTGCTCTACAAAGAATGGTGGTTGTGCTGGAGTTCCCTTGCATGGAGCACCTGCCTACACTTACTCCTCATGGCAGGACCACACAGTTTGCAAGCAATGGAAAAAGTCTCCACACAAGAAACATGCTGCTCTGTGGCTTTCACATCTGCTTGGTTTTAATCCCAGCTCTGCCCTACTGCCCTTTCTTCAAGTCCATGAGGAGCAGAGCAATGCTTTGGGGTAGATTAAGGCTTTCTGCATCAGGAGGTTGGAGACACAAGTACAGGCTGGGCATGTGGTGTAAGAGAGGGGTCAGGGTCAGGCACAGGGGCTAAATGAAGCAGGAAGAAGGTTTTCCATTCCCCGAAACAGGTAAGTGAGAAATTAAGCCTCCATATGAGCTGAGGAGCACTGGCCTAATGCTGGGCTGGGACAGGACTGGGAAGTCACTGGTTGTGCCCCAGCCCTGAGCAAACCCCCCTGGGGAAATGCAGGGAGGGGATAGGGAAGGGACATGCAGTTTTGGCACTGGATCTGTGTGGCTCTGGATCCGTCCCTGGCAGTTGTGCCCTGGGGTGCAGCAGACAGACCCCCAATGGGCAGTGGGAGAGCCAGGGGAAGCGTTGGGAAGGGGGAGGCTCCAGCAAGGGCCATGGGAGGGAGGCAAGCCCCAGCGAGGCACTATTTTCAGTGCGCGCTGTCAGGCAGGATTTTCTGAGGACAATATATTTCCCCATGGTGACAGCTCTGGCAGGCGGTGCGAGCGTGGCTGGTCCAAGCCCTGCTCAGGGGCTCGCTTCCTAATTAGGAAGAGAATTTAGGAAGAGATCCTGATTTTTTGTTGTTGTTTACCAAAACCTGGGGGTTCACCTCGCTAGAACAAAGCAGTCCTGCAGCATGGACACCCTTGGTAAACACCTGCCACAGCAAGGTTGATGGCCAAAGTATCATCTGTGGAATGAATGGTCACACAAAGACTCTGTTTACACACAAAGGGATGCACAGGCTTGGAGCTGACAAATGAGCAATGGTTCTGAAGATGTACTTAAAGCAGAAGACTGAACCTTATAGAAGAAGTAGCCATACTCAGAGTGCAGGAGCATGAGAGAATCAAGCGAATTAGGAGGCAAATGTAAGTAAAATACAATTCTTTTAAGGAAGGTGCTTTATACACAACCAATAATTAACTTGTGGAACTTACTGCCCCAGCTGCTATTATTGAGGTCAGCAAAGAAATAATAAGATTTAAAAAGGCCCATGAATAATAAAAAACACCAAACATTTTACTCAGTAGAATAACAAATTACAAGGGATATAAATCACCACACTTTAGATCATAAATAACAATAAATTTCCCAGCGATTAGAAGGCAACTTTTGCTAGGGGCAGGTTCCTTGGTAATTGCTCATTTTAGCACTTCTCACCCTTTTTTTTCCTCCAAGCATCTGGTGCTGGCCACTGCCTCAAAAAAAGAAATGGGTTTAGATGGCAAGCAGGCATTTTCTGTGCATGCTGCATTGTAGTGAAGAAATTCAGCTTCTTCCCTTAGATAAGAACTATTTAAGAGGGAGTTTCCTTTGCAGAAACACTGCAATAGCAGCTGAAAACCTGCAGTGTGCTATTGTAAGCTGTGATATTGGGAAAAAGCCTTAAGTAAATAAATGTTGCATTATTTTCATCTTTTTATCTTTCCTAGGACAGTTCCTAGTTTTTGTCATGATTTTGTTTGTTTATTTGTTTTGGGCTTTTTAAAGTAAATCATAGAACAATTTCAAGGTAAACACTGTGCTTAGACTATTGTGGTTTTGTGGCATTTCTTCTGGCTGCTCTGTCAGACAAGCTGATTTATAGACGGGATAAATGCACGTTGCTTCAGTTGACACACCAGAGAACCGAGGTTCAAGCTATTTAGATTCCAGCTCCTTGCTAATAAAGATTAATACAGTTCTCTGAGTTAACATTTAATTCCTGGGCTGCCAAAAAGAAAGTAATTTGAAGCAGCTAAGAGACAGTCATGGAGCTGAGCTGGGTACAAATTGAATCAAGGCTTTCAGAGCTCCCTTCGCAGAAGCTCTGCTCCCTGGCTTGCTTCCTAGCAGGATGCAGGGCAATGTTACTGGCACAGGCACTCTACAAAGACATCTTGTGCTGCTTCCCCATCCTGAGGTTTTCCATATGCTTTCTCCATACTCATTAATTAAGGGGGGCTGAGGTGGCACCACCTCACTGCCCTTGGGATGAAGAACGTGTGCTTGGGTCAGAGGCTTTGTAGCTTAGGTCTGTCTGTATAGACCAGTGACTATTCTGACCCTGTTCAGCTCTGCAGGGCATAGCTATGGGATATTTGTCCTTTCTGCATGCTCGGTCATCTCCCCTCCACTGGGCAGCCAAATTTTTGGTACAGTGAATACCAGATTCCTACATGACACCAAAGCTGCTCCTAAACTGCATCTGCCCGTTCTCTCCATGGGAAAGCATGATCAGTCCTGCCCCAGAGAGAGACTAATAATACAGTCTCCACCGTTTTGGACCAGCTGCTTTCCTAAAATTAAATACATTGGAGTGCCTGGCGTTTCTTCTGAGGAACTGTTTATAAATGTTAGGCAAGGACTTTGCACCACCGGTTATCATTTTGCAGGATGTGCTAATAAGGCAATGCTCACCAGAGAACATCTATCACACAAGAACTGGTGGCAACATTTGTTTCCTCAGAGGGGAAAAAAGGGAGCAACCTGGTCAGTTTGGATTCGAACAGCAAAGACAGAAAAGAAGTACCTACGCTACAGACAGCCTGCATCTTAACTCTGTACTGGCGATATGAATTTCATCTTTTCCGTAGTATTTTTCATACCTGCCCTGTTTTTCATACACAAACACACACACGCACACATATTTACTGTTTGGAAAGGTGGGATAGTCACGATCCTCTAATGACTTTCTGCAATTCGGGCCAATGCGGTACAGTACTCACTGGCCAAAGTCAGCAGCTGGCTCCTGAGGTCTTGGTGGGAAGGGGATGCAAGGGGGAACAGCTGTGCTCAGCACAGTGACCTCCTGGTGCCACCTTATGAATGGACAGCGTGCGGCCACGTAATTTACCTGAACACAAATGTTTAGCAAGAGGCTTTGGTTTGTTTTGCGTAATGCTTCTGTCTCACCACAGGGCAGTTATCAGTGTTTGCCTGATTATGTGGTATCAAATGGTTCTGCTAACTTTATTCAGCTGGGTTCTTCTCAGGGAAGGACGTCTGTTCCCATCCACCAAGTCCTTGATGCAGCAGTTAAGTTAGCATGATCCAGCCTTTTTTCTGGGCTCCATATGGTGAGAAAGTAAATGAAAAAATAATAGAGCCTTGAGAGCAAAGGAACAAGATGGTTGTCGAGGTTAATGATGTCTTGGATTGAATTGACAGAATTTCGGTGGATCACAGGAGGAATTTATGGTACTCGGGGATGACACTCTGCGCCCACACAGACAACTGGGCATTCCTCCCACGACTGTATCTGGCCTGCTGTGTGTAGCACATAAATCCACTGCTGGTTTTCTGTGCAAGGAATCCCACGCATGGGACCAAAAAGGCTTGTGGCAGTCACTTCCCTAGACCACAGCTCCTCTTCCAAGATCCTCAGCTTTTGCTGGAGCTAAGCGAAGCGTGTAGGGCCGCAGGGTGCACATGTACCTATGTGTGTGAATGTGCACGGGGACACAGGAGAAAATGTGCATGGAGGGTACAAAGGTTCTGTTCCAAACACCTCCTGGAACCTCTTCCCTCCTGTGCCACCAGTTTTCACTGCAGCTCTAGAAAATCTGCCTTTTCACTGTTGGCTGAAAGTTATTAAGAATATTGTAGCATTGACAATTGCTGTGGAAAGAAATCCTTACCATATGGCACTGCGAACTAGCTTAGAGAACATATAGACACAAAACACCATCCACAAATTAAGTAAAGGAGATGGTTTAAAATGACACAATTAAATACTTTTTCCCCCCTAACTGTTTTTAAATGAGGTTTTTCTTCATGACAGAGTTGGGTTGGAAAAAGACTCTCTTCAGCTATTGATTGCAAACAGACAACCCAAAAATGCTCATTTATTTGTTTGTTTGCAGCCAGACCCTTGTTCCCCCCCTAGAGAGTATGTAAACTGGCAAACCACTCATGATGACTATTTGCTCATCCTCATTCAAGGCCTGTAATTGATACGCTAAATGACGTGATATGTTTCTATTCCCTTGGTGCTGTGATTAGACGACTGGATCTCTTTTAAACAGAGGAATAAAGAAATAATGACTAGTGAATAATAAATCCTTGTTTGTATGCTAATACTCTGTTGAATATCAGGTGTGGTATAAAAAGTGGCTATTCCCCAAACAATTTGCTCAAACAAAACCCTTGTTCTGAATTCAAACACACTTTCTTCCATATCCAGTCGTCTGTAGCCGGAGGCTTCACAGAGAAAGTGTGTTTCAAGGAATGATTTAAATGAAAATGGGCGGCTGCTTGGATCATAAAAGAGGGAAGGAGTTCCAAGAATGAGAAACAGCTTGGAAAAAGGGCCAAAATCATAAAATGTAAATTTGTGCTTTTAGGAATCGTTCACTACTTTTCAGACAAAAGGAACCGCTTATCCTCCACTCACTGGGAAGCGTGTCCCTGGCTCTAGGAGAAGGGGAGGTTGTGAGTCAAATGGGAAGGTGATCCATATGTTAAAAGGGGGAGCTCCAACCCAAGCATGTGCAGCCTCTTCATCCCTGGACTTCAGGCTGTGCCTGAAGCCCTATGCTGCTGGCAGGACAAGGAAAGGCTCCAGTGCAAGCCCAAGGGCCTCTGCTTCTTCAGTGGAGCACACGAATTCTGCACCAGCATGGCCTGTGAGGATTCCACTGCAGATGTTATGATGGAGATTAAAGAGGAGCATGACTTCTTGAAAGTGTTACAGAATGCATGCCCATGCACAAGCACCACAGGTGGAGGTAGCAGATATGATGATGTGCCTGTGGAATGTGGGTGCGTGAGTGTGCATGCATGTGTATAAAGCATCAGACTGACAACTGAAGTTGGTTTCTAAGAAACAGTTTGTTTCTAACACAGTTTGGTGATCTGATAAGCCTGACTGCTGAGGCCGAAGAGTTAAAATTGCCGCATTCTGTGCAAAGGATTTTTATATCATTATATTAATCTTAAATTAATGTTAATAACTTTATTAGATTTCCTTAGGTATCTGCTTTGTTTGCTTCATTGGATTACCCATTATGCGGACTAGATTCCCTTCAAACCTGGCGATACGCACGTTGCTATAGCTACCCCAGTTCTGGCTATTTTTTCCATAAAGCAGGAGTTCTGAACAGCCTTCCTGTTCCAGCATCTGAAACAGTTTGCCCGTAATTTTTGTATTCATGTGTATCTTGCATTTAAGTCTTTCAGACTTCAGGAGTCTGTGTTTCATTTGCCTCTTGAGAAATAGTAAGGACCTTTATCTGAGGACATTTAAACTTCATGGAGGCACATCAGGGGACATCATAGGTTTCTGAAGAACACCTTTGAAATTAAGAATTCTCAGAAGAGGCAGTGAGGAAATCCTCGGGAAGGAGAAGTAAAAGCCCTCCTCTGCAAGAAAAAAACAGCTGAAAAGAGGAAAGGCCAACAACTAAAATGCAGCAGACGTGTAACAGCTCAGCAGTCAACCAACTGTCTATAAGGTGTCATCCACTAGGAAATCCTAGCGATGGGTGAAAACATGCACAGCTTTCTTGTGTGTGCACCAGAAAGAATCTTCTGAAGATGTTCTATGGTCTCTTTCTCTGAAGAAAGAATCCTCTGAAGATGTTCTCTATCTAGAGCGGCCCAGGTGCATGCTTCAATCCACTTTCACCAGCAACCCTCTAACACATGTGCTCAGACGAGACTCTAAGGGAGAACAGAGGGGTGTGCAGGCAGGTTGGTGAAGGAAGGTGTGAGGAAGATATTTTGTGACTATCACGCAGGCAGGACAGATGAGATTTTGCTGCCTTGGCAGCTACCCTCTATCCCATCTGCCATTGTGGCCACAAATCACATCTAAGCAATTCTTCTTACATGGCTCCTGGTGTTGCTTCAACTAGAATCAAACACAATTTATAGCTCGAAGTTTCTTATGCAATGTTCATGCCAACAGGCTGACAGAGAAATATTGTAGAGTCAGTGACACAAATGCAGAGTGTGGGGTCAGGGGATGTACCAGACTTTCCCTATTTGTGCTTGACAAGCTGTGTAGACATAGCCTAGAATTATCACCATCCTCTACTCCATCGACATCTCTGGTATTTCCTCCAGGCCCTGCAACTGGCAGCACTGGATTCTTATTTTACCTGGCATCTGTTGTTTCCTTCTGACCAAATGGTAGCCAGTGTGTCTCATACACTTTAATATCATACTAGCAAAGCCCCAAAATATGTTTGAACACTGGGAATGTGGTTTCCTAAGGTTACACGTTGTCAACTATTTCAAAGTGCAATTCAAGGTTTTTGGATGAGGTAAACAAAGAAGGGGAGAGAAGTTTCTGCCCAAGTAGGAGTTTTCAACTGCCTAAAAACCATCGAAGTTTGTTCAACAGATAGGGAAGAAATTGTTGGCTCTGTGAGGCATGGACTTACCCCCCCTGCAGCGACTGGCTGCCTCACCTCAACCAGCCCCAACTGTTTGGACTGAGGAATTGACATTTAACCTTGATTTCACATTTTGTGGAATGCCAAGTCCAAAGGCTTTTATTATTCCACAGTCCGCCTCAGCAGCAGGGTGTGACTGCAGAAACTGAGGTTTCAGACTTGATGAGTATCAAGTTACAGCCTTATCACGATCTGAATTACTTTACGATTTCTAACTGCACAGGGTAGACTGCCCGGGATGTGCAGTAAAATCTTGCCATTCATCAGCAAATACTGCAAACGTGACCTTATGTTCCTCGAATGAGCTGTAGATGCAGTTCACATTTCCCTAACCCCATCTCGTTTCTCCTGAGATCTCTCCCAGGTCCCTGAGGGCACTCTTTCCAAGAAGTAGGCAGGTTCCTTTACTTCTTTCTCAGGTATGAGCTAATGATCTCCTTACTTCTACCTCCAGGCTATACCTTCATGCCAGCTGAGCATGACACTTGCCCTTTACATACTGTGGGACCTTCGCCTGGAATTCAACTCATGCTTCGGTTAGGCATAACTGAGCCCCTTCTCTGAAAAGCCTGGTTACACTTTGGGCTCAGGTCCTCTGCATGCCAGCTTCTGCAAGTGACAATTTCCTCTTCCCCTCTTCCGAGAATCAGGCTCTTAGCAGAATACTGTCTTTCATTTGCTCTCCTCTAAGCTTTGGCAAACAACTCTACCACTGAGCTGAGGAGCACAGACTGAGGAGTCACCTTGAAGCTGTAAATCTGTTTGAGGGGATGCTGCTGAATTAGGGGACTGTTCTGGTCTTTCCTGCATCTTTGTTTAGTAACCATACATGATCTAATGTTGATAATTCAGATAAGGATACTCTGCCACACAGATACACTGAGGTTATATGATATGCAGTTAAGCAGGATGTATTACAGCTCAAACTTTGTGCTAAGAAGGTAATGATCAAGTCAGCCATGCCAAGGACACCTTGACCTGGTAACCTTAATAGAGACAGCTTCCCTTTTACCGTAAGCACATTGCAGAGGGCTGTGCTCCTGTGCCAGTTCCTAACAACGTTAAAGCAGAGCTTTGCCCAGAGATCCCTATTTCTCCTTCATCTCCACCATAAGCAAACTTGGTCATTACTTTCCACTCTACTTAGTCAAATGTCTTCTGATATTAAGATTCAAAGTGTACAGGATGCACGCCAAAAATCAATATCCTGCCAAAATGTAGCAGAAGCTGACTTCTCTGATCTCTTCTATACAGAGACATCTTCATCAATGTGCTTGAAAATGAAGAGTTAGAAAGAAGTGGTGCCTTTCCCAGCCACTGATAACGTTTTGTCAAGAGAGCTATTGCCTTCCCTTCTTTACCCATAATTTCATGTTCCCTTCTCTCCCACTCTCCCCTGCTAACACCATTTCCTTTGGAAACAGTTGATCTCACTGGTACTCTCTTTTCTTTTGGTTGGGTTTTGGTTTGGGTTTTTTCTCCCCCTGTATATGTAGCCTGATAATACAGAGCACCTTACCTCTCTTATGCTCAGGAGATAATCCTTGAATAAGAAAAGATTAAAAAGCCTGCCCTTCCATTTCCCTAGCTCCATGATTTAAACCTGTTTGTGTTCCTGGGGTCTCCAGCACAACATTTCTGCTCTGTGTTCAGAGACTTTGCTCATCTCTGTCCTTGCTTTGTAACCTGTATTTTGAGAACTAGCGCTTGCCACTATCAAGAAACTGTGCTTATGTAGGGAAATGCAATTTATTTTGAACTTCAATGGTATGAGATATTCTGCACTAAACTGTTTGAGAGGCTTTGTTTTCCTTAAGTTTTAGGAACAGAGAAAGATATTCTTCATATTTTCTTAAAGTAGCCCATTGTCTAATTCAATTAGCTGCTCTGAAATAGGAGAATAATAACATTTAATTACACTGGGATACACTGAGCTCCCAGCACACTTGTTTAATCAAAAGTAAATGTTGTATCTGCAGAAGTTTTTTAACAATGTGTTATGACTACAGCATGTCATATAGTATGTTATTAAACGCAATAGAGAAAGTAGCATAAAAACATCTGTTCCGTAGAACAGCGATATTTTAACACAAATATCTTTCTATATTACCAGCCTGCCATAGAAAATGAAAAACTGTAATAAATATGAATTATCTGATGTTTTATCTCCTGTTTTCAAATTTGGCTCTGGCATCTTTCAAATTTCAACTACTGACTGCTCAGCATGGTATTTAAGTTACCCAAAGACATATTATATAATTTATTTATATAATTGTTTCCAGCAATATGCTGAGTGTTGTTTGAAGCACAGTGATAAAAACAGCCCTTGCCACAAATTATTTACAGTCTAGATAGAGGCATGGACCAATTCCCTCACAGCTTAAAAGCTCAAGGCACAAACAGCCCTTTAAAATGTTAAGGATCACACTGGTTTCCAGAAATTCTACTCAGTACTAGCAAGACGACCACGCACCTTTTGCCCAAGGTCTCTATTGTGGACAGCAGTGTTATATGGGGTTACCTTCCACGCTTTCTGATGTCTTCAGGCACCCTAAGCCTCTTGCTGATGGGCTCCAAAACTACATAAAGGTGATTTTGGCTGTAATCCACCTCATGTCTGGTTCTTGCATGCTGAAATACAGGAGTTTGCCTGCTCAGGAGTGAGGCAGGGACTTTCTTACACCAGTGAGGAAAAACTTGTGTAAACCATGAGGGGAAGGGACAGTCCCCGCCTCAGAACAGGAGACCTCTGCTAAGGATGGTGATTCATATAAAACACAGTTAACACGGTGGCCATTAATTAAACCATTATGCAAAAAGGGGGTTGCTTCAGCAATTTACTTGCATCAGGCATTTCTAAAATACATGCTGTCCCACCCAGATTTTTCATGAGCTGTGATCTCAGGACATGTCTTTATTACCAGCTGTGCAGGGGAGATTGCATTTGTCATGCAGCAAATCAGAAGCAGATGAGATGGAGATGATTCCTGCAAGGCAGCTTAAACAGGTTACTGTACCTCACACCACACCAGGGGCAAGCCTGATCACAAGCAGAGCTTTGCAAGAAGCAAAGCTTCATGATCACTGCAGCTTTACTCCTACATGAACCAAGTATCAGGCAGCACTCACCAGCTATCTTTCTCTCCAAACAATGTTTAATTTATTGAATTGTTTCATTTATTACAACCACAAGGGTGCTTTAAAGCTTGAAATGTATTATGTCACTAAGAAATGCACGCTCAGAGAGAGCAAACTCTCCTGCTGTTGCTGTCATTACCACAGCTGTTAAATAAAATGGTCAGAGTTTTAATTGTTCCCCTAATCATTGCATCATATCTTGTTTGGGTTACAGCAAAATGCTTTATGGGCTAGTTGCTGTTCCAAAAAGTGTCAAAAATTAATCATTTGCTGTCTCACTGCGGCCTGGGGGCGCTGACCCCTAAGGGAAACAAACCACAAATCACCTCTTCATCAACACACAAGGCTGCTGAGCTGTATGGCTCTGTTTTCCCGTGTGCTGGTAGAAGTGGGCCTGACACCAGGGACATTAATAGGTGTGTCCTCCAATGAACACACAAGCCCAGCATATGTCCCTTGCCGTCTGCCCACCAGCCACTAGGGGTGAAACAGAAAGAGGATCCAAAGAAAAGGCTAGTTTTCTTGAGGGCCCTGCCCGGGAGCTGAAGATGAGACCATATTGTTCTTAGATGGTAGCTTTCCAGAGGGAGTCGGCATGGGTTTTATCTGGCCAACTGCCTCAAAAAGAGTCACCCTAAATCAGTCCCCTGGAATCCAGGCAATGTAAACCTTTCCTGTCCCCAGTACATGCCAGCATTCACAGCTGCTAAGATGTGGGCATACTCCTGCATCCCAAAAATAAATTGTGATCATAGCCGTTATGCCCAGCCCTGCACCCGGGGCTGCAACTGTCTTGGAGGCCAGCTGTGGAGAATGTGAGGCACTTCGACAATTAGGAAATGCTGGCTATAGAAGGGAAGAGCACACGGCAAAATGTTCTTCATAACTTCTGAGTTGAGAAGCCAGGGAGACAATAGATACAAGTTAAGACAGGGCGTGAGCTGAGGTGGACAGAATAAAATGGTTCTTAGAGGGCAGAAAGATCTATCTCCAAACCATTGCCCGTGTCTTCTTTGGGTGGCTTTGATTGTGCTATGCTGAATTACACCACCTAGAGGCTCTGACCCATGGGTCAGGTTGCTAAGAAGGTTTGTGCAATAATCTCTTAGTCCTTATGAGCTGAGAGAAGAATAGGAGAGTGGCACCCTGCTGCAGCCAGGCAAAGTGCCAGATGATGTAGAATGCCCACTGAAGTGTCCCACTTCTGATGTGGTGGGCAGTCTAGTGACTTTGATTGACAAGAACTTGGGAAAAAGGGGTGAATAGTGATTACAAATGGGCACGGCTCAAACTATGAATGTGGTAAGAACTGTCTTGTATCTTGAGAAATATTTCAGTTTCAGGAAAAAAGAAATGATGCCCACAGCTCAGTATTCAGCCTATTCTGTCCTTTGATCCCAAGATGTGGGATGACTGCCAGACTCCCATTTTGTAGCAGTAAGGGCTGAAGCTGCTCAGTACCTCACAGTTGCATATCCTTTGGCTGTTTATGAGGAACATTTGCCTGTAGTGATGATATTAACCACTAGCTGAAGGAATACTGCAGTCTGCTGTAGTCCCAAATGCATCAGATAATAATGGTAGTAAAAGAAAATGATTTGCTGGGACTAACTGCTTAAATACTTGGTTCTCCAACTGAAAGGAAATCTGCATAAAATACAGCTTATAAAAAATAATATATCCTGCAAGAATAGCCTAGACACCTTCTGTAAAAGACAAATGGTTTAATTATAAACTGATGCTGTTCAGGGTACATTCTTCTGTCTTTACTGCTGTGATTCTTGGAGCTGAGGTTTCGTGGTTATTCTTTTTAATTTTCACTTTGGGTAGAAAATAACTGCTCAGAGAAGAAACAGAAAAGAAATGAGGTCAGGGAATTTAAGAGAAGACATCACACAGCAGCTTCCCTCCTCCTCCCAAGCATGAAATAAATTAAGTAATAGCTCTACACTCAGCGTTCACCTTTCAGAGCTAGGGATGAGAGTTACACAGACCACAGGAAACTCAGTCTCTCTATAAAGTAAAGAAAATGACAGGGCAGGTTGCAAAGTGCTGACACAGGCAGTAACTTGCTGCTCAGAAAAAAAAAAAAAAGACATGGTCAAATTGTGCTGGATAGAGATCATCAAAGGGATGAGTAGTCAGTTTGTGAAGTGCCTGAAATCTAAAGGCCATGCTCAACGATGTGCCCCCTTTCACATGCGCTCTGTTGTCTGACTTCTCCCAGACCCACAGTCTAACCGCATAAAGTACTGCTTTCTTTTTTTCCCCACACCTAGACTGCATAATTGGCAGCCATTAAAAACTTCCTGAGAAAATAAACCAAGTCTCAATTTCCAAATGGCATAAGAACCATTAAGCATAACCAAGGATCCTGAGAGAATTTAATTTCAGTGCATGTGCTTAAATCCATAGTCTGTTTAAAACATGACTTTAAACTGCAGAAGTAAACCTTACAATATTTTTAAGCAAAAAGCCCCACATCCTAGTACTGTATGTACCAAAGGTCTGTGTCACTTGAGCTGAGATGTGTAGAGTTATTTATACATTTGTAAATCAAGTACAGATCAGGAAAAATGGAGCCATTCAAATTAACAGCAGCATCTGCCTATTCTTCCTGTATATAAGTGACTCTGTTAGCACTGTGTGTTGTAAAGGAATTGTTCACTTCACTGCTGGAAGTTGAAGTCTTGGACTCATCATGACCAGCATCATAATGGGCAGATAGGAACCAATTTGGTGAAAGTAAGGCTGACCAGAAAAAGCAGTCTGACATCCTGCTTGGAAGGTGCACAGCTTCTTTCAGGAGGCTCCTCCACGAGGGACTCACTCACTGAAAGACCTTAGTGCCTGGAGATAACAAGTCAGGCTGATGAGCACTCTCCGAGAGACAGAAACAAGAGTGTAACATTGCCCATGCATGACAGGCAGGCTGAAATGTAAGGCTGCACAAAGCAGGAGGACGTACTGTGAATCTTGCGTTTACATGTGACAAAGGATTATGTCACCATAACTTCTTATGGCTTTATGTTTTATAGTTCTGACAGCTGTAGATATGAGTACACATGACAACATGGGTCGCTGAGGTTCTCTTCATTTGTATGTCATAGATGTTCAGTTCCAAAATATCCAAAAGGTATTCTTCTCCTCTTAGACAATCTGCAACATCCTAAAACTAGCACAAAAGCCTTTTAGTTAAAACCTAAAATAAAAGCTCAGATTCTGCAAGAGGCAGAACAAAGAAGACCTTGATCATGGGGTTGAATTTCTAGCACAGATGCTCATCTTGGCTTCATTTCAGGATGCTCTGAGTGCACCATGCAATTAGGCAAACTCTTACCCGTCACATCCCAGCATTGGAGCTCTACTGACTTGTGTCAGACACAGATGATGCTCTGACCCTGCCCTCCAGCAGACTACTTCGAACTAAACAAAAATAAAGCATGGCACTTTTTTTGTTCTGCTTGCTGTAGCTTTAGGAAAGATAGATTTTGAAGTGGACAAGATTAAATAGCACCATTTTGTTCTTGCTGTAGATCTGGTAGCTGCTCTATGCTTCTCTCCTGAGCAGCTGGAGTCTCATGGGACAGTTTCTAAGACAGAGAAGCTGGAGCTGAACACAGAAAACTCAATTGGCAGGCAGTTTAGGAGACTTTGTCTTTCCTAAACAGTGACAGCACCAGAAAATACAATAGACATCCTATTTCCCTTAGCAATTTTGCCAGCCTCATGAAGTTTAACCATGACAAGTGCAAGGTCCTACACCTGGGTCGGAGCAATCCCAGGAACAGGTACAGGTTGGGCAGAGAAGAGATTCAAAGCAGCCCTGAGGAGAAGGACTTGGTGGTGTTGGTTGATGAGAAAATGAACATGGGCTGGCTTCAGTGTGCGCTCACAGCCCCGAAAGCCAACCGTATCCTGGGCTGCATCAAAAGGAGCGTGACCAGCAGGTCGAAGGAGGTGATCCTGCCCCTCTACTCTGCTCTTGTGAGACCTCACCTGGAGTATTGTGTGCAGTTCTGGTGTCCTCAACATAAAAAGGACATGGAACTGTTGGGACAAGTCCAGAGGAGGGCCACAAGGATGATCAGGGGACTGGAGCACCTCCCATATGAAGACAGGCTGAGAAAGTTGGGGCTGTTCAGCCTGGAGAAGGGAAGGCTGCGTGGAGACCTCCTAGCAGCCTTCCAGTATCTGAAGGGGGCCTATAGGGATGCTGGAGAGGGACTTTTCATTAGGGACTGTAGTGATAGGACAAGGGGTGATGGGTTAAAACTTAAACAGGGGAAGTTTAGATTGCATATAAGGAGGAAATTCTTTCCTGTTAGGGTGGTGAGGCACTGGAATGGGTTGCCCAGGGAGGTTGTGAATGCTCCATCCCTGGCAGTGTTCAAGACCAGGTTGGACAAGGCCTTGGGTGATATGATTTAGCTTAAGGTGTCCCTGCCCACGGCAGGGGGGTTGGAACTAGATGATCTTAAGGTCCTTTCCAACCCTAATTATTCTATGATTCTATGTTCCCATTGTAGGGGTGAAACTATTCAGCCATTCAGCATTTGTAGTTTATTTAGGCAGGAAACATATCATTGCCTTATAAAATGGTACACCTGTCTCATAGTTCATTAAATATTAACAGCAACACCATAGATATGAACTGCAATAGTTTTATTATACTAATGTTGTGGGTATATCTTGTTACAGTTTAGTGTGGACAGAACAGAAAGAAAATATGAAAACATGGATTTTATACAAAAATTACAGACTAATGTGATTTAGACACCACTGCATCCTTCTGTCAGAGATAACAGTATCAAGTGCTCCTTCATCCTTCAGCACTGCACTATAGAAATACTAATGTTTATCACTTCTGAAGTATCTTTTCTATCAGTAGATATCAAAGCATTTGCCTAGGACTGCAAGTGGCCTTTGCAGCAAGCTTCTCTCGCAGAGGAAACCAAGGTAGACAGTACCTGGAGCCGGTTGCATCAGCTGCAAGAAAAGTGCTGCAGAAATAGGCTCGGCACCCTGACGCCGGTTCCCCAGCACCCTCTTTTATCCACTTAACGGTGCTTGCTATATAAGGGACAGCACGCCACATCTACCGGACACTTATATCCCACGCAATCTCATTAGCCCTGCTGCCTGGCTCCTGACCTTTGTCAGCCCAGGACACCAAACTGAGGCCCTGAGAACCTTGCTTTAAAAAGCCACGTACTTTACTCTTCCTTACTTCAGCACAGGCAGGAAGCAGCAATACAGAAATACCACGCCAAAGGCTATTCCTGCCGCTTTCCAAGCCTGACCTTCACATCCCTGTTCCTTATGGATAAGGCTCCAGGAGCCTCCGGGTCAGGCTGGGAGTCTGCAGGCTTTCTTGGGGGCTTTCCAGTCAGTCCTGGGTTTAGCTGAGCTGGGAAATCTGCAAGAATAGCTTTTGTCTTACCGCTGCTTTATTCCTGTTTCCCAGCCTCGCTGAAACAAAAGAGGCACAGGCAGCATTTTTGGTGTCGCAGATGAATAAGATTTTCCTGGAACGAATAAAAAGGTCAAATTTGGTTCCCGTCACAACTCCTGTGCATTTGTAGCACATGGGCCCTTGCCTTGGCACCGCTGCTTTATGCTTTAAAGTCAGCCATTGCCTTTTTGTCCAGTTTTAATCTTTTGTAGTTTATTTAAAGCATCCAAGCAAATAAATGGTTTATGTTAATTTTGTGGACCCAAACCAGTAATTAATGCCATGGACCCAAAAGACAGAACACTGCTGAAGACTCCATTTTGGGGTTTCTTCATGTTTCTCAGTTCCAGAAAGCAAAATTTTCAGACTAGAGTAAGGAGGAGATATCCTGGGCCAGGTTAAACTATCCTTAATGTGCTCTGCTCACTCCTGTGGTATCCAAATGGTGGAGCCTGGAATATGGTAAAAATTGAGCTGGGAAACAATGACTTCAACTGAAATTTGTAACTTCATAAGCCAGTCAATACATTACTTTCATTCCTTATCTCTATGTTCTTTCCTAAAAAAAAAATAAATTAAAAAATCTTTATTTAATATTAGTGTTATTTTTCGTGTGACTTAATCTGTAATAAATTCAGACTTTTGTCATACTATGCATCCGCCATACAGGCCTTGAGGGGGAAAAGAAAAACTATGGGGACTACATTCTGGAAAGACAAAAGCTGCCTGCTTTCCATATGTCATGGCAACCCTCAAAGGGAAGGAATATGAGAAGGAATATGTTTCTGTCTAGTCTCTATTTCTTACTTTGCTAGAGTTTATACCTGGGCATAGTCCCAGACTAAACAGTGTATGGGAATTGGAGGAAAAGATGGAATTCCACCATTAAGGAAGGACAGGTTTTGTAGAGGTTGGGGGCAGGGGAGTTAACAACACTTGGTGTTTGAAGCTAATCAGGGGTTTGTCAGACACAGTTCCAGGCCAGAGGATCAGAGATTTTTACAATTACAGGGGCCTGATGAACACTGTTTGGGACTATCCCAGGAGCTGACTGAATGATGAGGAGAAGATTTACAAATGTATGTGTGAATAAATAACCTTGCAGCTGCCTGTAGGGTGGCAGCTTTTGTTACTTGAGCTGTTTGTAGGGTTTGCTCCATATTTGCTCTGTTAAAATCTCTATCAGATCTGAAATTGTAAGAGGTGGTTGTTTTACTGTCTTTATTTTTTCCTGTAATTGCTCTCGAATGCTATCCTGTTAAACTTTTCCAGTCATCAAGCCCAGGCGCTACAAGTTACGCACTATAACCCAGCATGATAAAGCCAGTAAATAACCCGAGCAAACAACTTGAAAAGTAACTATGGGCAGATATACTGCTCACCCAAACCAGTTAACAAATTTTTGCAACAACTGACATTTTCAGGCAAAAGTAGGAAAGACTTCGGGACTGCTGTACAGTCCAGAGAAAACACAGAATGCCTCAGAAACTTATGTAATGCTGGCTTCAATGATCTCGATAACTTTTCTTGCAATATGTGTTACTTATACTCTATTTATTGAACTTGTCCTTCAAGTAGAACAAGAGACCGTCAAGTACATTCTGTACCTCACAGAATTTATATTCTGTCATTAAAAACAGTATTAATGGGTACTACAGTGTTTCAGATCATAAAGTTTAAGACTAGATTAATGAGGAGCATGTATCAATGTTATATTATACTTAAATAGACAAATTTAAAAGGATTTTCTTTCCATACGAGGTCAGAGGCACATTTAATGCCACAAAGGCCTCACACACATGTCAAAAATGAACTTCTTCAGTTTCGGAAAAAGCTGTTGTTTAATAAGTTAGTTAGGATGACAAAAAGGGAGACTATGGAGCTGAGTTCTGCAACTGCTCTGAGGCTGAAAAATGTAAACAAATAAAAAATAGAAGGAATAATCCAGTTCAGTTGTGTCTAATGGCAGATAATGTTGGTGATAAGTACTGCAGTTATGTTCTGCCTTCTTATCTGGAAAGACCACAAATAATGACTAACTACTGATAAAAATAACAATTCCCTTTGCAGACTTGCTTTTTCCCCTCCAACTACGTGTGGACTCTGTGAACAAGAGCCTTGTGATGATGATGACTTCTGAGTACCTTATGTGTTGTCTTGGAATAAATTTCTAATTTATGACTGTGTTGATTGCCCTGGCTGGATGGGGAGAAGCCTGGAGCTCCCAAACCCCCACCTCCTCTGCTTTTTCATCCTCCGATGTTTTATTTTCCCAGCAGCCCAGCTGTACTCTCCTCATACTGTGTGCATTGTCGGGATTATCTTCAGCCATGTGAACTATAAACACGGCTCACTGCAGCCCAGCTAACGGAGTGGCAGAGGGCCAAGAAGGAAAGTCGTCCTCTTCGCCTGCAAGGCATCTGAAAAACAGGCCCAGGAAGGGTCTTTCCCTCACTCTGCTCAGACCTCTGGCACTATAATGACAAAGTAAAGCTCCCAAAACAATAGAGCAGTTGTTTCTCCACGATGGGATACCCCCAGGTACTCATGATGACCACAAGGATCCCTTCTTTTTTTTTTTCCCTTTAATAAGTTATGAGGGAAAGAAAGATTTCTCCTTGTTTTCCTTTACACATAGCAATGTCCTTCAGCAGACTTTATTTTCAGAGACTAAAAAGCAGAACTCAGACTGCTTATTTTCCAATCACTATGAATTTGGGTAACACAGTTCTTCCATGTCTCAAGTTTATCACATGTAAACATGGGAAGCAAACCCTCCTATTGGTTTGTAATGTGTCCTTGTAGCTGTAACGTCCAGAGCTTACTGCTGCAGAGAAGTATTTTGTTTTACTGAAGTCTACGTGAAGAGTAAGGATAACACCCACAAAGTTTTGAAATCACTTAATATCCCTGTGGAAAACTAACTCTCTTTAAAATTATTGAGTAGTAAAGGACAAAGTGGGAATTAAGAACATAAAGAGCTCTCTGTATCTGTGCCTGTGGTGCTACTGATATAACAAGGAGTACCAGGGCTAGTCCCTAATTAAAACAGAATAGTTGTCTGATTAATGGGCAGCACCAGATGGCATCAACCGAGGTGCCTTTTTTAGCTTTACTTAGCCATTCTTCAAAAAATACTTATTTCGGGCTATGGTGAAATTCTCTTCCATGGGTATCACCTATAAATGTATGCTCCCTTTGCAAATTCCTCAAGTGCCTAGGAAGTGACATTCAGAATAGAGCAGCTTATCAACCTTAGCAGGAGCTGTCATTAACACTCAAACCATATTTTCACTTCTTTACATCACAGGCACTTACTTTACAGCTTGGTGGAGGAGAAAGAAGGGCTTCAGCTCCAGCCCTAGTTACTGATGTGTTGCACTGCCAAGCAGACACTGGAGTCAGCAGTGTCGAAGCATGTGTGGGAGTCCAATCTCCAACAACCCCTGGCATGCATCTAAACTTCAGACTAGATTAAAGGTCGAACTTTGCTTCTGTCTTTTTTTGACTTGGAGAGCCAATGTCCTCAGGCAAGCAAGCTATTACGTTTTATTTCATCAGTTAGTGGGAAGCAGCTGCTTTGCTTAGCATAATTAATGAGGAGGTCAGACAGTATACAATAGTGTTATATGGAGCACCAAGGCAAGTAATTGCCCATAAACCCAGTATCTTGTAAAAAGGGAGGGGAAAATCCACCTCCCTCGAAGAAAAAATTAAGAGCACAGTACTTCCCTTTAGCCATTGTTGAAGCATTCCCCCTTCAGGTCCTTCAAGGCCAGAAAATCATTTACCAAAATTATTCAGGAAGTAATCCACAACAATGCTCTCTGTTCTTTACTGTTGCAAATATACATAAGAAATATCCATGTAAAAATATACATGAAAAATATTCAGGTAAATGGAAGGCAATTGCACAGTGCTGTACTCACCAACCCTCCTGGGGTGTCCAAAGGTAATTTAAAAGACATTGCAAGCTGATGTTCGCAATAGTTTCCTGTAAGTTCTGTTATGGATCACCTTGTTTTCAGCTTTTTTTTTTCCCCTTTGACTGCAGGCAGGTGGGACAAAAGCCATTGGCGTATGCTCATTCGTGATAAGATGTCTACACTCTGAAGCCAACCCGGAGAAGAGCAGGAGATACACTTTCAGAAATACTGAACAGGCTAACCCAACAGTAGCTCACACTGAGTAATTCATTAAGACACTGGGAATGCAGGGGAAAATGGCAGGATATGTGTTATCTCTCTCAGGCTAAGTTTCATTGTCTAGAACAGACTAGACTATTTCAGTTGGAAGGGACCTCATCTAGTCCAACTGCCTGACCACTTAAGGACTGACCAAAGGTTAAAGCATGTTGTTAAGGGCATTGTCCAAATGACTCATCAACACTGACAGGCTTGGGGACCTCTCTAGGAAGCCTGTCCCAGTGTTTGACCACCCACTCTGAGAAATGCTTCCTAATGCTTGGTCTGAACCTCCCTAGCAAAGCTTTGAACCGTTGTCTAATTTGTCTTTGATCTTTTTTGATAAAAATGCAGGGTGGCTTCTGAAGAACCCAAAGGTGGTGAAATTAAGGGTTCATGAGTCTGATTCATTCCACTGAAAAGGTGATATTCAGGTCCAATGAAAAGCCTCTGGCTCACTACCCTGAGCATCTTCTCTTTTTACAGCAATGATAGACCACCACACTTAAGTAAAGATGTCCCTTTACTCAAGAAAGCTGTTCCTATTTTGCTTGTAAATGTGACTGACCTCAAGGCTGCTCTGCCAGACTTTCTCATGCTGACTAATAATCTGCTTCTGCCAAAGGGTATTCAACGGAACTGGAGAATGTTAGGATCGCAATATATATTATGTAGATTGCAGCATGTATGCGAAACTTCAGTATAGAGCCTTGCTCTGTGTGAATGCTGTGGACCAAATGCCAGGCAGTACTTTACTCCATTTGCAGTTTCACTGGTTTTGGTGAGGATCTTACCAGTGCAATATTAATCAGTGCAGCTGAAGAGATCTGGTCCTGTATAAAATGTTAGGGCTCCATATGAGAAGGTATATTAATATATTAATTCCTCTGAAATCGTATACTTTGTACATTTTGTTTGTATGTATCAGATGGTACTAGCTGCACAAAATTAAGATGGCTAAAAGTGAGGAATCTTACAGTCCTGTCTCAGGTGTAGGAGAGGTTATCCCATGCTGAGGTTCTCACTGACTATAGAGTCACCTAACCTTTAGGAGGCCAAAGCAGGCTGAGATAAGTCCCCTCCACCCTGTTAGTAATATTTTACCCAGACACATAAAAATATAATCTTTTTTATATGTATATATATCTTAATATATTCATGCTATAGTAACATAAATGTTATTAACATTAATATGTTTGTGTTCTATAAATTTATACATATATAATGTATCTATTTACTTTATATGTTAATATAGTTTTAATATATTTATTTAGTTATATTTATGCCTATAGAAAAATATTTATATATTGAATATATTTTTCAGTATTTACTGAAATTCATATAACAACATGTTTCCCATGTTGAATACTACTGCAAATATGGGTATATCTGGCAAAATGTATAATACACATTTAATAGTGTTCCACCTATTCTTTTCTGATTTTTTTTTTTTTTCTTTATGTATAGGAAGTTTTCTGGTACTTAAAAGAATCAATTTAAAAGAATAAAAGAATAAAAAAAAAAGTTAACTAGTGCTGACTGCTTTTGCAAAGTGTTACACAGAGGTCAGCCATGAGGTACATGGGCAGGAAGATTACTGTCTCCATCTTCCCAGTGCAGGGAAGGTGGCTCTCCCATTACCCAGACTCACCATGGCTGGAGTGCCAACTGTAATGGAAGGAACATTTGGAAGGAAACACACTTGTCATGATGTGATCCATGAATATTTTACATTGGAAACACACTTATTTCACAGCTATTTTGGCATGTCAGTGTCTGCTTTGGGGATGGCAGAATCAAGCTGGAATTTGGGTTGTGGGGTTCTTTTGTTGTTGAAGCCTAGAATATTAGATAAAACATTTAGGTCTGATTTTCAGTGCACTAAAGAAGCATGCTAGTATTTTAACCTAAGACACAAAGTTAATAATATCCTTATGGCTGGCTCTTGGACTCCCTTCTCTCAGAGACAAATGCTACCCACGCATTCCTTCACCCAATACACAGTCATAACTTGACGATTAACGTTGTACTAAGACCTACTGAGATAAATCAGAGAGAAGCACCACATTGCTTTATATAGAATAATAACTTGAAGCAAGTTAGAAATGCAAAGAGAGCTGTAAGAAAGGATATTTCTAATGAACAGCTCCCTGTCAAACATAACAGCAAGGAGCAGGAGTGACGAATGGCACAAGCTGAAGAATGAACATAGGAGAACCAGGAAGGAATCTGAAGCCCAAACAGTTCAAGATATAAAGGCAATTTATAAATTCTTAGCTGATTCTGCCATCTCTGAGACGTGACTAATGTGGAGGCAATGACAGCCTGTGGATGTCTCAGGAAGAAAGAAAGTGGTGCTGAACGGAAAAGCAGAGTTTGCAATTTCTAAACTGAAAGACTGTGTCTATTTCTATTTTCAATTAAGCACCATTAACACAGGGACCTTGTTGTTCTTCAGAAGCAAGTACTCTCCTGAGAATGGCAGAAATAGGTATCATGTGTGAGCAGCGTCCCTACAGAAAAACAGAAAAAAACAACTGCCACATAGGAAAAAAGGAAACTTTGGAGCATTCATTTGGCCCTCGCAGGACATCTGAACACATGAAAAGAATAGTTAACTCTCCTTAAGTATGGAATAAAACAGAGCTATGTTTTGAGTTACCTGCAGTAGTGCAAGGCTAACAAAAAGAGGGAAAGAAAAGTGTTGATTTTTATATAGAGGGTCCATATTTTTGTTTGCGTCTATGCTGATTTGAGGTGTTTTCTACTGGATTTTCCCTTCTCAGAAGCAAGGACATATAAAACATTGCCTGTAGATTTATTTGATCACTGCTTCATTGCTTCTGAAGCTGAAATAACATACCCTCCAAACCCACTAATATTTCTATTGTGACCAGACTTGTCCAGAGTTTTACAATCCTAATTAGTTTCACAGTTGTCTTGTTGTTTTCCTGTACTCCTCCTCTGTCTGCTCATCACCATCTGCTGTTGTCCACAGTAAGATCTTAAAGGAAGGACCATCTCTTTGTTCTGCCTTTGTACAGCACTTCATAGAAATAGCTCATTATGGGAATCCAGGGCTGAAATTCCTAAACACCATGGCAATAAAAGTAGTGGATAGAAAGAATAATGAATGTCAGAAACAGCAGAGAAATGCCCAACTCCTTCCTTTTGGATAGCATCTCCTGCTTTTTGACTTTTATCTTTTGTTCCTGTGCCATTTCTGCTCAGCCTGTTACAGGAATTGCTGGAAGAAAGAGTCAGATGAGCACACAGAGCTTGATGACAGTGCAGGCACAATCTGGGAGGAAAAGGCAATGATGGATGTGGGAAAGAGAAAAGTGAACATCAGAATAAGTCCTCTTTCAAATTCACACAAGGGCAATTGAGAAACATCAGCTTTGTCTGTACCTGCACTTCAGGCTGTCTGGGGGCTTTGCTCTGTTTTTGTCAAGTTAGAAACATTTAAATTAAGACATATTAGATGCCATTTCTGTCCCACTGTGAAACTTTCAGTGGATGTGGTCAGTGACTGTACTGAAATGGAGCATTAGCCCTAAGGTCAACTCTCCCCCTCCTTTGGCAGCTCCTCTCTCTAAAAGCAGACAGTAGCTCTGCATAACGCTCAGTTGATGCTTCCTACTTACTGCTCTTGTTCCCTGTTTCTCACAGAGCTTTATGTTTGTTATTTATATGTACTAAGGATGTAAGACTCTGGTTCATTCAGTAATTGAAAGTACTCATTATACAGGAACAACAAAACAAAATTGTCAATGCAGTTGAAAAGTGAGGGGTGACCAGAACCAGCACCTTTGCAATTGAGCTCTACTCTAAATTCTTGTGTTATGGGAGTAAGGGGGTTTCTTAGATTTGATGAATGATATGGAAAATCTGAAAGAAAAGTATATTTTTCACAAGTTAATAGAAAATTCCAAACACAGAGGAGGCAGGTTAGTTCTAAATTCTTGGATTAGATGGAAAATGTGATAGAATTGCCTTCAAAATCTGAGGTGTTATGCCTATTCAATATACAGCAGATTAGGAGACAGTGTCTTGAAGCTCAAAGAATGGGTTTTGGCACATGAACAAGTCAACATAAAATGGTGAAACTAAATATTCATAAGGACTGATCTTTCAGAATTCTTTAAGAAACATGAATTTTCATAGCTGTTCATCTTAAATTGTGGTCTGTGGTATTCAGTTGCTCATAAAACTCTTCTAAAGTAAATTGCCTTTTCAAATAAGGCTGAACTTGTTATTTATAAAGGTTTGTTAAATTAATTCAATTAATACTTAATCAGTTGTTCTAAATTTCATCAAGCTTATACCCATGGTTTATGCCAATTTTCAGCATTCTCTCATTGTTCTGCACAACACATTCATTTATAGGACCGTCATGTCAAGGCTGCAACATTCTTTTAACCCTATAAAATTAATAAATGCAACATTACTATAAAATATCACCTTGATAGGTATATATTTTTAATGTTTTGGACATCCACTTTTCAAATGAGTGTCCAAATCTCTCCTATTATCTTGAAATTTTATGACCGATGAAGTAAGTTACAGCCCTGTTTTAGAGAACTACACATTATCTCTACAACATCTGCAGTCTGTCTTAATGTAGGAAATTGCCAGGTGACTGAGCAAAGGCCTGAGTCATGCTATTTAGTTATTTAAGGTGACTTTAAAAGACCAAGATGACTACTCAGAAGATGACAGTGTTCCCAGGGCAGTTCCTAGCAGTGGTAACACAGCAGCCCATTGTGCAGCACAGCAATTAGGAGTGCCAGCACTGATTGGGATCCTGGGGCGCATTGTTCTTCCTGATTTTCAGGTCATTCCACCCAATGGGCAGATGCTGGGGAAGTCATAATAGAGATTTCCAGTTTGGGGATGCAACTCAACAGAAGACCAGGGGTAAGTGTGGGGTTTTCATCTGTCTCTCTTTGCTAGAGGAAATAACTTTGCTGTTCTCCTTTGCTAGAGGAAATAACTGCATTTGAGAGAGGCTAACTACAATGAACACAAGTATTTAGAGTTGTGTTTGGGGAGTTAATTGCCGGTGTGCCTCTGGCACTTTGGGGGAGCCATTGGGACTCACATTCCTTTCCCTCCTGACACCATGTAATCATTGGGGTAAAGACTATCATTACCTGTTCCCTGCAGAAGTGTTCCCAGGAGGTACCGTTGCACCAAAAGCCTATGGATACTTCAAAAAAACTTCAGAGCAGCAGTAAATGGCCCAGAAAATGTTTGTGAGCAGTCTGGCAGGGTAGCTTCAGGCAGACTCCTGGGGAGCTGAATGTCTTGGGTGCCCCCAGTCTATGCTGGAGATATTCAGAGGTCAGTGCAGTGCTCTCAGTGGGGTCTGAGAAAGTATGAATTGGAAGTGAAAGGCCTCCAGGTTCTGCCACACAGAGACTGGTTGGTAAAACTGATCTTTTTCATTAAGTACGGCCCAGTGCAAAAGAGCTCAATGGTCAGCGTCCCATAATTGAACGCTTTTTGGGGACCGAGTTTTGTTCATAGAATCATAGAATACCAGGTTGGAAGGGACCTCAAGGATCTTCTGGTCCAACCTTTCTAGGCAAAAGCGTGACCTAGACTAGATGTCCCAGACCCATTCCACCTGAATCTTAAAAGTGTCCAGTGTTGGGGAATCCACCACTTCCCTGGGGAGATTATTCCAGTGGCTGACTGTTCTCATTGTGAAAAATTTTCCTCTTGTGTCCAGTTGGATTGCTGAGTGGTATCAGCATATTCAGACCATCCTCCTCCACCTGGGATATTTCTCTCTTCCCCCTTGCCTCTCTCGTGAACCAGACCAAATTAGGGTTATCTGTGTATTCTCCTTCCCTTCCTTTGCCTTATTTTTTCTCCCCATGCGAGCTGCTGTAAGCTTTCCCCAGTAGTAGGGTAATGACCATTGCCTGTGGGATTGATGCATGGTGTATACATCCTGGGTAACAGATTAGGAGCTGCCTTAGCCTTGACCCTGTGTCAGGCTCCTCAGCAGGTAAGGCAGGTGGGTTAGTAGAGTTTGCCTCCACTGCCAAGGGATGATTCCTATATACCACAGGAATAAAACAGGCAGATCACATGGAGGCAGTATTCAGGAGTGCAGAGACCTGAACAACGACTAGGAGTAGTGGCACACAGCTAACCTGCCTGGGTCCCCAAGTGCTGCTGGTAGCAAGGCACATGAGAGTCCTTAGGTGGATGAGCTAGTTGGGGGACACTGAGCTAGAGCTGGGAGAAGAGATTCCTATGGCTACCTGGGACAAGACAAAGACTGTGGCTGAAAGACTGAAGATTTACACTAGAAAAAGGGCAGCAAAAAGTTTGAAAAGGTCAGAAAAGAGCAACAAGAATGGCTCGAAGACTTTGTCTTATAGCAAATGACATAAGGATACTGATCTAACTATTTAACAGTGAATGCAATTCATTGTTGATGCAATTTACTGAAGAACATGGTCAAATCTAAATCACCTGATGTCTTCAAATCAAGCTGGCTACCCAAAATATAAAGAGCTGAAAAAAGACTTGAAAGGACGAAATAACAAAATGATGTTCTATACCCCATGTGCAGGGTAACCCAGAGATGCCTAAACATGATCTGCATCTTCATTAGGTGCAACATGTCATTCTTAGCTAAACTAATACCTGCAAGTTGAGCAAATTTCTTATGCTTATAAGAAAATAGCTCTGATTTCAAGCCAAAACTTATTTTTTGGGCCTATGTTTTGCAAATTTTTCCAGTCACTCTACAATAGGTCCTGAGGAGACAGGAGAAATTGTGACCAGGTTCCTGATCACATATGGGTGTATTACTGTGCAGTGGTAATGTATTTACTTGCAGCAGATGGAACGAATCTGGGAGAACATCTAATGTGGTAATTGACACTAAAATCTAAGGCATTAATTAAATGTGTGTTCTACTCAAGAAGTCAACTGAATGATGAGTGACAATTAAAAATGATGTCTTTATAATTATTCCATTCCTATTTATGAAAGTAGAGTGTGACTGCATATTAAAATATGATTGAAGGTTTTATGACTCCTTATTCTTCCACAGTTAAAACGTTTGCAATTATTTCTCCCTCAGATTAGAACAATGCATAGCAATGCAAAATAAAACAGAGTAGGCTTCCTTCTCCAGTCACTTAACACAGGTTTTATATTGGCATATGGTGACTCCCTTAAGCAGAGCACTCCTCAGGTAGGGTGATCTGAATGGACAATTAAGCTCAGCATGCTGAATGCTGCAGATTCAATGTGAACATCTGGAGATGCACTTCCAGATCAATGATTCATTTTTAAAACTAATATTTGGTCAGGTTTGGGAAGTCTGCTGCAGCTGCAAGGGTGGAGTTTGCTCCTTCAGCCAAAGCAGTGGGAAAAATCCCTTCCCTTCACAGGGAGCAAGATTAGCCCATTCACAGAAGTCAGGGTCCTTTCCCTCAGTCTGCGTGTGCCTAATGTATTTCTTTGAAAATTCTTAATTAGTATAGCAGATTCAAACTTTGCAAAAAGGCTGCACACAGCTCTCTTTGGATTAGGGTAACTAGAAGTTGTAATTGGTTGCAATACCAAAAGACATTCTCAACCCAAATCTCCCACACCTCCACAATGACTCCCTAAGACATCAGGCAGTGGAAAATTCCCTTCTCTCGCCAAGTTTTTGAAAACTCCTCACAATTGCAGCCAGAACTATTTTTTCCCTGTCCATTATGTAACCATTAATTGTCCTCATTTTCATTTCTTTTCCAGAAGTTGTATTGCAAATATTTTTTTTCAGGAGCAGAGGTCTGATTTTATATTACACCCAAGAATTACAGGGTAGAAAACATGAGTCCTTTCTTTATTTGATTTTTTCTTTCTTTTTTTTTTTTAGTTTATTCTACTCTGCATATTTTTTCTCCTTTCTTTTTCCCTCTGTACTTATGGATGTGCCATGGAACCACTGGTGCATACCTTTATACCTTTGAGAAGGCATTAAGCCCAAATATAACTGGCAATGCCATCGATTATTTTTGCCGCAACACTGAAAAGAAAGAGAACAAAAAGTGTGTTTATGTGTATATATCTACACGTTTATACACACACACACTAAAGATAAATATTCAGTGAAGCTTTAAACCCGGTGCCAAGCTTGAGAAGCTGGTTTTTGTACTGGAGTCTTTCCTAGCACCAAAGGCAAAGGATTCACTACCTCTGGCTGCAGAGCAGAAGCAGGGCATCCTTGCAGCTTCTGCAGTTGTTGCTCTCCTGGGTGGATTGCAGCTTGGCAAAAACCCCTGGTTCATCTGACTGCTTTTCTTCATCTGGTACTATTTACTGAGCCTCCCTTTGCACTTCTCACGCATCTCACCTCTTCTCCTATTTAAATCTGTTCAGCAATTTGCAATAAAAATGCTGCCGTGTCCTCCTTTGATCCTCCTTGCTGGCTGCCCACCTTGCTTGACACTACTGCCTCCTCCAGAGTCCTGCTGCAAAATACCGTCACTGCCTGCCCTGAATCTTACACCCTACCTAGCTCTCCTTGCTCTACCCAGGTGCTACACAAGCATTTCTACATTTTCATGTTGCCTGGAAAACATCTCTCTTGCAGTCTATCAGCAGGTCTCAAGACACTTCTTTTCTGTCTATTCCCCCAGTCACCCGGTACATTGCAATAGATGAGCTTTTCTATTTACCTTGTTCAATTAGTTTTTGTTCTGCTCTGAATTGAATTTTAGCAGCCTATAATTTGTAAGTATTTAGAATTAGATATATTTTTGCAAGCCATTTGAAAAACAAGGATATCAAGCTTCCAGATGGCATAAAATACTGGTTTCTGGATTTAGTACTTCTCAAGATAGAACCTGTTAAAATCATGCCTGACTGGAAGGGTGAAAAAAAAAGCAAGAGGGCAGTCCAAGTACTGTGCTTCTGGGTTTTGTTGTTTTGGGTTTTATACTTCTTTTTCTTCCAAGTGAGTCTCTTACAGGTGACAGTTACTGGGGAAATAAGCAGAGAAGAGCAGGGCAATCAGTTCCTGTATGCAAAAGGTGCATCTAGAAGGTGGTTAGGGCGTGCATGAGAAACTAACCAGAGGCTCAGAGTCTTCTTGCTCCTCCTCATGTTAAACAAGATGAAATGAGACAATGGAAGTGCTGACACGGTTATTAGTGACATTAGTTTTATTCACATCATAATGCAAATTCACTAGTATAACTCTATTAATGATAAACAGCTGTATAATTTCAGATTTTTTTTTAGTTCAATATATGTTAATGATGTAAATTATGCCTAAGTTCCAATATAAGGTGATTTTTAAGGTCAGTTTTCATTGTCCATTCAACCTTTAAAATAAATCTTTTTTTATTTTTTATTGGTGCCATTCCATTTAGATCTTTTCCTGCTTCTAGCTTCCTTCTTACTTTATAAAGCTGCTGCTCATCAGCTTATCTCCCCTGCAAAGCTCCCCACACCTTTAATCTGTTTAGCCCATGTGTCACGGACTTTCTCCTTTTTTCAATGGGTGGAATTCAGATATTCTCACCGACAGCCTATCTTTCTTTGGGAAGATTAGATTATCTCAGGATTTTACAGGCAGAATTATGAATCAGGCAAAAAATCCACATCTCAGCTTGCTCCTGCTGCAGAGGCTTTCCAAGTGCTGTTCCCTGAAGATCTCTTTGCCCCAAAGCAAAAGCCTTGGTGTCGTGCCTGGCTTTACTCCAGCAGAAGATGACTGATGAAACAATATGGGAAAGAAAAGTTTAATCTGGAAGTTCCTATCTGGGGAGGGGAAAAGTACTTCTACCACAGATGGCAAGCATCCAAAGGAAGGCAGGTCTTGCTAAATATCAGAAAGAGTAAAGCTGCAGGATATTGGACACAGCAAAGAATAAAAGCTGGGACAAGTCCATCCCTTGGTTGGCCACAATATGACTGTGCATGGAGAAGAGAAAGCCACCAACTGGCAATCCCATTGAGCAGTCATCCTACAAGAGAAGGTCCTTTATCTCCATACCTGCTGCATCAAAAACTCCTCTGGCATGCCCACAGGAAGAATCACAATCATATAAAACATACTTTTCCCTAACAATTATGTCTGCCCATGCACCAGGGTACATGTGAGCTGCTCCCCAAAAGCCCCAGAACACTGTACATGAGCTATATGACCCCAGAAGCACGTGCTGAAGCACAGCTGGCAAAAGGATGCATATATACATCGATCTTTCATTCAGTGATCTTATTTCATAATGTTAACAGAGAAATCTCTCTATGTTTGTTTGCAGATCTGCTGTCAGTATTGTGGTATTTATAGTATAGGTGCATTTACATTATATTTATGTATTAGTACTGTTTTCATTAACCAGCATTCCCAGCCGGCAGTTGGCAAGGAGGCTGGCACCAGGTAACGATAGATTAAAGTGCTGTCACCTCAGAGAGTACAACTCAGGTGCTCTCTGGGGTGACAGGTACATACATTTTTGGCGAATGCAAAGGCTAGGTGGTAACAAAAGTATGCGGTAGTTATTTATCTATGCCTACATACTAGGCTAATGGAATCTCAACAAGTTTAAATATGTATAAAGACTGATTTTTTTGTCTTGTGGCAAGTCAGAGGATCTCTAACTTTAAGTAGAGTCTTACCTCTTCCAAAAGTTAGACATGCTGACAAATTACTGCTCTAAACTAATAGCAGTGTTGAAGACCTCTCTGCTAACACTATCTGATAAATACATCTACAATCTCTGCTTCCCACATTTGACACTTCTTAAGGGCTTGCCTACACAACAAAGTTGTTCTTACATTGATTTAAAAAAATGTCATTTGGCTTATGAGTGATTTAGTTCAACCTAGTTTAAATAGATTATTTTGAAAAATATGTGTTTATATAAAACATTGCATATATGCAAGTATAAAAGCTTTGCAGAAAGCAGCACCATCCAGGTTCTGACTTGGATAGAAACTGGATTCTTGTACAATTTCCAGTCTTGGACTCAGATAAAGGCTCATACTTTGTTTTCTTTTTTTCAAAAGAAATGAAAATGTCTCTAGGCATTTTAAATTAATGCTAAATTAAAAACTATGATTGATATATATGTGTGTCTATAAAACCATATATATATATACACACATACACATACACACATCTTCTGTTGGCATAACTAATGCTTTATTAGATGTCCTTATCTGCTTAGATGCACTTTCACTGAATAAAAGAGAGAAGCATGTGCTATCTGAGACACTGTCTCATATAATCCTAGTATTTCCAGACTGAAGTGCTTTTCTTCATTACATACAGAATGTTTAACAGTTCCTTATCATCGATACGGTTGTAACTGATGTGACACATCCTTTCTCTGTTGCCCATCCAATGTTCTAACACCAAAGTTAGATAAGAATTGGCACAAGTATGATTTCTCTTCTTCTGTGATGTAGAAGAACAGCCAGTCACGGTTTGTATAAATTACTTCATAGTCACAGTTATATATGATATAGTTTCCTAATGAGGCCAATTCCCTAGGCAACAGCCCAACCCTGTAAATGTCAAAGCACAGGAATACAGCCAGCAGGATGTCTAATTCAGCTGAATTCAATGGAGACAATTTGGTACTCATAATCACTTCACCTCCATAAGCTGTATGGCTGTTGTAAGTAATGTATTGAGGAAGAAAAAAAGTATTTAAATACTCCTTCTTAAGTGAATTATTTCAAAATCTCCTCATTTTCCCCAGCTATTTTACAGTCCATGTTTTGAAAAATGGTTTCTCTCCTGAAATTTAAAACAACCTTCAAGAAAAACAAGTAAGAAATTATACTGAAGAAGACCTAAGTATATTTAATACAATGCTTTGTGGACTGAGTAAAAAAGAAGTCTGCTTGTGACCATTTTATGTTCCTGAAATAAAAATAAGTTTCAGTCTTTCAGTTCACAGGTCACAAGCTGATCTACTTTTTTATTTTGCTTGCCTCTCCATCATTCCACTTCTTCTCCCTCACATCTCTGTTCATCTGTGTGCAAAGCAATGTAAAAATACCTCCTTTGCAAAGCAGTGCAATATTTTGCCTTGTTAGTCCTTTTAGGAAACTCCACATGCACTTTTGCATGTGTTGCAGCATATGCATGTATTACATCTTGATCAGAAGTTAGGCCTAATTTATTTCTCTACAAGAAGGAAGGACAGCAAAGAGATAACTATGCACAGTGATGATCTAGTGCATCTTAGATGCACTGTATGTCTGGGGCACCACAAAGTTGCCTGTGTCCTGACAATATACACAAACCTGAAATCTACCATCAATTGGATAATTGCCCGTGTAAGTCACTGCAGTTTTATTGTGAAGATCTTTGTGAAATGGTACCAAGATGGAAGGAAAATAGACTCTGAAGTTATTCGTGTATCACGGCCGAGTGCTGCTCAGTCCATCTCTGTCCAGGAACCTGGTGTCAGAGTAGCTTTGCAAGACTAATAAAAAGAGCAATCCATTTTTACTCCTCCTAAAGGACAGTGCAAAGCATGTATGCCTCAAACCCAAGCTTTAAAATAGAGAGTGTGAGGGTTTTACTAGGTAGTAAATGTGTGATTCATTATAGCCTGGCTTACGTGATAGGACAGAGCTCAGCTACGTATTAGTGGCACTTTCGCTCCCAATGAACCTGCTACACCATGTAATATTAAACTGCTAGACACACTAATGAAAAGAAGCTTGAGGAACGTATGGATACATTGCTCCCTATCTGTCAGAAAACTGCCTAGGGAAATGAGGTCAGCTATGTGCTCAGAAATTGTGCTTGAACATGAGGAAGCCTAGATTTGGTTCTGTAAATTACAGGGGATTTGGCCTTGCTTCCACCAAAAGTGAGAGAAAATTCCTTATGCACTTTCATTAAAGTAGGGTCAGAAGCTTTAAAAAGCACAGGGATACAAGAAGCATAGGGCCTCGCTATTTGAGCTGAATACTAAGGTTTTTGTAGCTTTCTACACAAGTTCAGTTGTGTAATGGTAAACGACGAACTGAAAAAAAATCACCTATTTGGTTTTGCCTAAATTACCTTTCCACTGCCTTTCACTTACCCTTGATTATCCTACTGCCAAAATCATATCAACCACGGGGTAGCTATTATCTGATATAAACCTATGTTATCAGGAATAAAGAAAAAGGACTTTCCTTCAGTTGTCTAGAGGGACTGGTAAGGTTTTATGTTCAGAATTTTAGTATGATCTTGAATCTCCCATTCTGGACATTTTCTTTTCTGTTCCAGTAGATTTGAACTGCCTTTTAGTTATATAGGTGTAGAAGCCCTCCTAGCTATGGCTAGTGTCTCTGCTGGACTGTCAGTTTTGCACATGAACTCCTTTTAGCTAAGGTGAGGATAAAAATAAATAGCTGTTGAAATAAAGTCTCTGTGATTATGTCTGTTTGGAACCAGAATATCTTGGACCTGCTCTCTTGTACGCAATGTGTGAAAAAACCTGCAGTTTGCTCCCCTCTTCTAACTTCTATAAAGTTGAGAAGGAACAAAGTCTGTTCTTTTACATAAAATTGAGTAGGGAAGGTCAGAGAGAGCTCTCCAGCAGATACGTGGGGAAGCGGCTTTTGAAGGAATGCCCTTCCACGTAAAGGCCTTTAGTGGGAAGTTCCTAAAAACTGCCACAGAATCTAGATGACTAACTACCGAGGTTGTGTGAGGACTTAACCACAACACAAGTACGTAAAGTCTGCAGGGTCTAAGAACTAATCATCGTACAAGGAGGAGACTGTTTTCCATTTCCTCTGTTTAGCTTTTTTGGGTTGTATGCCACTGAACTGTGAATGAGCCTGGGAAAGCTGGGACTCTTCCATCTCTCATGTTTAAAGTCATGCTGTCCAGCTCTGGATTTGGGTGGAAAATGAAGCCTCTCGTTCTGGGGCAACTCATTGACGGCTGGAAGACATTAGAGTTGTTGACATCTGTAAAGGATTTCAGAAATTATGAGGATATATAGTGAGGAGCAACAAAAAAGGCCACATCAGACCAGTGCTTCGTGGTCACCCAGGAGTTGCATAACTGAGGAAGTTGCATGGATTCTTTCCAGAAGATGTCAAATCCAGTCCGTCTGTACTGAAGCAGGACTCAAAAATGTGCACTGTGTTCAAGCAGCCACTCAACCAAAAACTCAGTCAGAATCTCCCTCTTACAGCTCTATCTGTGATGTGCAGTTCTGACTTTACTCTGACATGCTCCTTTACTCATCTATAGCAGTACATTTCCCCTTGTCTGTAACAAGGACAGACTTAAATCCACATATTAAATCCCACCTTGTTAGCATTTTATTTGCATTCTTCCGCAGCATCCTCCCTCATTTGTTTCTGCTCTCTTTCTTAGGTGGGTGGAAGAGCCAAGTAAGGCATACCCTTATTATGGGGAGGTAGAAACATGTAGCTCAAAAGCAGGGCCATTGTAAGTATTCAGATGAGGTATTGTAGGAACTGGGTGGGAAATGCTTCATGAGAAGTCTGGGACCTTGTAGGTTTCAGGCAACAACAGTTTCATCTTAGGGTCCTGCAGGTCCTACTGCTGTAGGAGTTCACCGTTGGATACTTGGACTCTTATGGTGACCACAGAGGGGTTCTCTGTTCTGGGTTTGCAGCAGCCTGTGTTGTTTTGCAGCTTAAGGAAAGGCTTTCTGTATGCTGAACTGCTACCCTTCATGTCATATTTTGATTGCATCTCACTTCTTTCCTGCCCTTGCCCCATGCACTGATGTGTTGACTGCAAAGCTACCAGTGTAGCTTTCCTGGTGGCTTACATCCATGTAAATGAGGCATAAAATCCAAGCTGCCATAAATTTATCCATGTCTGATGAGCACACTGATGAGCATGGCTGACCAAGATAGAAGAAAGCAGTAAATGAGACTGGAGAGAGCTTAAAGGGACCAGAGTTGCACAAACATTAATTGTGGTGTCATGCTTTAATCATATAGCAAATTATGATCTCTCTTTCTCTTACCACAGCAAACAGTTTCCACCTCTCTCCATGCTTCTTGCATTTTTGTAAGATGTTTTTCTTTGCCTTTTCCTACATAAAAGGCATCAACTAGAAATTAAATTCCTTTTTTTCTTCAAAGAGTGAACTAGAAATAAAACCCCCTGCAAACTCATCCACTTTTCGGGGGTGAGGAGGTTACAATCATAATTTGCCTGTCTTTCTAAATCTTGATTTTTTTTACACACTCTCATGAATAGAACTTGCACAAACAAGGAGAACTGACTAACTAAAGACACTGAAACTTCAAATATCAAGAGAGCTGTCAAACGTAGCGAGTAAGTGGGGAGGAGTAGAAATTTTCTTATAATCTCTTTCAGCTATTGTAAACACATCTCACTCGCAACAGCACATCTTATTAACAGATGTTGGCTGTACTCGTCTTTAATTGCTGCTGTCACTTCAGCTTCTCGCAGTTCCTGCTGCTACGGCTCAGCCATTAAAAGAACGCTTTTCCACTAAGTTCTTATTGCTCTGCCATCCTGTCCCCCTTCTCCAAGGGCTGTGGGTGTGTGTGTGTGCGCTTTCTCTGCAGCTTCCCATCCCTGCTGCCGCGCCTGCACTGTGCTGTGGGTGTGTGTAGGAGGGTGGTGTAATCCCTCTGTGTTCACACTGCACCGCTGACTCCAGGGACCAAAACTGTGGTGTCCCATCTGGTCTGGAGCCTGCAGGAAAACTGCGGGGCAGGTGCTCTGCTCATGCTTGGGCAGGATCCCTTTTTTATCCAGCATAAACAGTGGCGAAGTATTTTCCTGCACATAATCCTCTCAGTTCCTGTCTCTTCACTGCTCTTCTTTTCCTACCCCCAACACTGCCTTTTCTTTCTCCCATGGGACTGGCAGAATCTCAGAGGAAATAAGTAAAGCTTTCCTAATATAGAAGCTCATCTTCTCTCAAACCACTTCTCATTCTGTTAATGGAGTTCTGGAAATGTTTCCGTTCTCTCCCTACACTAATACTTTATTCTTTTCCTCTGATAGCTGTCCAAGCACCAGTGTCATCAGTTTTCTTAGCTTTATTAGCTTGTTTTGCAAAGAAATGCACAGGCAGTCTAACAAAACAACAATAAAAAAATTGGCTGGAGACTTTTACAGCTATGTACTGTCTTTAAAAGCATAAAAATGCATCCAGAGACATCTTTCTGAGGCCATTCCTTTACTGGGGTTTTACACTTCACAAATATATGTGCTTTACATACAAATATCAGTGGAAGATAACACAGGATGCTTAATAGATTTACATATGTTCCTTCCCATTTCTTCCTTCCCCTGATATATGTTTGGCTCAGGCCTGTTCTTCCAGAGACCTTCCACCCTTGTGGATGTAACATCAGCGCTGAATATTTGCAAATCCACTCACAAAATTTTATGTAACAAAAGCACAAAGTGCCTGCAAATCCTCCGTGTGGAAGGGAGTGCTTTTTCTGTGCCTCCCTCCCCCACAGTTCCACTTGTTCTGGGGAGAAGCAAGGGAAGCGCAGAGCAGTAGATGTGGAAACACTCTTGTTCTGCAATGAGAATAGGGTTTCCCACCAGGGAGAAGGTGTGGGTTAGTTAGTTTCCACCAGGGAGAAGGTGTGGGCAGGCAGATCTGCTGTGCCCAGCACTGGTCCTGCAGAGGCAGAGGGAAACTCAGGTACCCTCCTGTTGTCTCAAAACCCCAACTTCAAGATGGGAGCTCTGAGAGTTGAGCAAGGAGCCTTCCACCCTCAAAATAGAAATTGTGGGGAGCAAGGACATGCTGAGCAAGAATGCTTGGGAGGGTGGGAAGTTAGTGGAAAGAGGAAGAGAAGTTCTTCAGAAAGGGGGCATCTGAGGAGGCTGCAGCTGAACGCAGAAGTACGGGTGGCTGATAATAGGAGAAATGCCTGCAGTCGCCCTTGGAGAGAACTAGTTATATAGAGCATAGGAAGCAGGCTCGGTAACAACAGGCTTAGAATACTCTGCCTGACTTTTAGAGGTACCCATTACCACCAGCCACCTTCCTTGTGCTTTACCCTAGTTCCCAGGGCATGCTTTCCTGCCTATCCTTGTCCAGACACAACGTGTGCAAAAATAGGAACTGACCGAGATAAGCGCCACAAAAGGACAATTGCTGAGTAGCAATGCACAGGAGGGGAGATAGGAGAAGAGTCACCCAGTATGAGTTTCTATTCCACACAACCTCTTCCAGTGAAGACTCACAGACATCCCAGTCAGAGTGTGCCCCACACCAGCACACACAGCTCCTGGGCAGGTTGTAGCATCTGGTCTGCTGGGGAACCTGTCCCTTTGAGACCTGCAAGGATGCCAACAAGGCAGTTGCATATCTGAGCAGGGTCCACCTAAACCTGAAAGTGAGGGAAAGGAAAATAAAGTATCCCTGCTAGCACAACTTGGTTATATGAACCATAGTTCGGGGAAAAAAAAATTGGCCTTGGTAAAGGCTAGCTATGCCAGCCTCAGAAATTCTGACTGCGGGTTTGGTGATAGCTGTGTGCACAGACTGCAGAGACAGGAAAAACCTGAGCTGGAAAAGTGTGCTCTCCAACAGGAACACAAAATTAAGGTGCTACTTTTATGCTGCATTTTTATTAGTGGCATCACAAAAATATCACTTGCAGCATGCTTTTTTCACTTCTCCCACAGAAGCATGGAAATTAACATCAGCTAACCAAACTTTGTATTGCTCTGGAGGAAATGTCGTTGAGAGGTGTTTAAACATTCTTTCTCACTAGCTGTTTTTGTTTTTCGTTTTTTTTTTACTTTATCAAAGTCCAGTCATAATGAAATGCTTGTGTTTTCTGTTTTAATGTTAAGGTGTGATTTAATTCTTTTCTTCCTTCTCATAGTTTAGGACACACACATACCCCAAGAAGCGAAACACAAGAGCCTTCAAGCAGAGTCATTTCCCATCAGATTTCACACTGGACACGATATGCAGTTCAGATGAGATACAGATGTGAAAGCCACATGGTCTGGCACACAGCTCCCAGGTGCAGACAGCAAGCTTGCCCCCTGAATGGCTTGAGAACATCTTCACTGACTGTGTTTTGCCATGTGCAGGAAAATAGCTATGCTGCTCATGGAGGTGAAATGAGGTCACATTTGGGGGTCACAATTCTTCCCCTCCCTGTCCCTTATGCCAAGGGAGATGTGTCTTTGCTCACGCTGCTGCTACGGAGGTCTCTTGTCTTACCTTCCCCTGTAGCACTGCTCCTTCCAAACCCAAGTGGGCTAAGGAGACATTGCGATGGCACAGCCTGGTGCTGGCACCTCTGCAGCTAGCATGGGAGGAGAAGGCACAGTCAAGTTCTAAGCCTCTACAGCCATTTCCCTGCTCACCAAAAGCCCAGGCCACCACACCTGCCTGTCTTTATTGGCTCTGTAGGTTCGCAGGAGCAACAACTAGTTGTTTTCCCCCAGGCTGAAGTGCTACCACTTAGAGGTAGCTTATGCAATCCTGTACGTGAGCTAGCTCTACCCCAAACAGAAACCTAGTCAGGGTGAAGGTCAATTCCTGTGAAAATGTCCTATGCTGCTGCTTGGTCTATCATTCAAATTACTCAAGGTCATTTTTTATTTAATCATGCTTCTTGCCATGATTTTTTCCCTCCAACATTGTAAAAAACCCCAACAATTAGATAACGAAGCATATGTAGCTGGTTTTCCTGGACTGTTTCTCAGCTTTTTCCTAAATTGTCACTGCCCCCTTGGACATCAGCAGTGGGGTGGCTGCCAGGTTTCCACAGAGATGCAAATGAATTCTATGCAATAAAATATCATCTCTACTTAATTTAAGTCCCAAATGTACACGGTGACAGTTTTATGTTTGAATAATACGAAAATCTGAGATATTGGATGTGAATATAATTTAGAGTCAAGAGTTGACAAATATTTCTGTGCTCTGGAATTCAGTTAAAATGCACCATTGCACATGCTGTGTTTCGGTGGTGAAGTACTGCTTGCCTCTGATTGCTGCAGGGTAAGAGCTTTATTTTCCTAACCCATGATTTAGTGCTTTCCACCCCCTGTAAAGTATAACTAACAATGCCCTCAATGTGAGTTCTGGTAGCTGAGGGGACAAGGGGGAGATGGTTGCAGCAGGGAGATGGAAAGCAGGGAGAACAGAAGGGAAAAAATAGGGATGTCTGCAACAGGTAAACACACAACTTGCCTGCTTGAAGAGCTGAAGGCTGGATATTGGGCCAAAACCTCAATTAGATGGTGGCAGTGGAGCTCCAGTGATTTTGAAGGAGCTGAGCCAGCCTGAACCAGCTGAGAAGCTGGCCCACAGTCTTGCTTTTGGTGTCCAAAGTGGTCGGAGCAGGGGAGGTTTGAAACTGTACTCCTCACGTACCGTGGAGGGGCCTGTGGGAATGATGTTTGCTTTGGCATGGAAGAGGGTTAGTGTAGACCTAGCAGGTCCTGCAGTGAAAGGCTCCTTTCTGCTCTGAGTGATGGTAACTTCCATAAAGAGAGCAAATTCATTCGGAGATACGGTTTAACCCACATCCTTCTTTAATTCATAGGTCCTTGTACATTGTGGACCTCAAAGTGAATCTGTGTGGATTCTCTTGTCCCTGTTTTCACCCCTGGATGTCCCGCATCTCCCTGCAGAGCACTGCTATCATGATGTTTTCCTGGATACCTATTCCAGACACCCCCCCTCCCCCCCCTTTAGGTACCCATCAGCAGAGAGGATCCATGTAGGGAGTTGATACAGACTGATGTGTTTGCAATGCCTCATTCAACATCTGTGGGCCTGGATTAAGGAAAAAGAGCTGCTGCATTTCCTCTATCTTTTCTTTGCCGTACAGAAAGCCCCTACGAGGAAGTCTGTACTAAGATTTTCCCATTCCTGGCATGCTTTCTGAAGTTTGCTCTCTTCTTCCCTCCCATCCTCTTCTTTTTCCCCATGATACCTGCTCAGGCTCTGTCTGGTTAGAAAGATTATCTTCTCCCAGCATGCGAAATTAGGAAGTATCTGTGAGGGAAAAGTGGAGGTAGATAAGAGATTTCTCACCACAGGCAGCTGGTGCAAAATGTTTCAAGCAGAGCAGGAAGGCCTGAACAAGGTGGGGATTCAGTAAAGCTAACATCTCAGCATCCACCCCACAAAGGCCACCTTCTTTCAAAGAGATAACTAACAGGGCAGAGGACAGGTGGTCAGGGAATGGCCCCAGTTTCTTTTCTGATATAATGACAAGAGGATATCAAAAAAGAACAGCAGGCAACAGGTTTAAAATAGACAGAGATACTACATTATACAACTTATTATAAGTAGTTCCCCAGTTTAATCATAGAATTTTGTGAAGACTAAAATATTGTATGGGTTCTAAAACTGATTGACAAATATATTGGATTAAAAGAAAATAACTCCGATACGGGGAATCCCTGAGGCACAAAACCTGCAGAACAGGGATCTACTGAAGAAAATACCACTTTGTGTTTGCCCTGCAACTGTGGTTCTCCAATAAGCATCTACAACTGGCCATCTTCACCGATAGGACACAGGGCTGGCAAGCCTTAGTCTGATCCAATACCACCACTGCTACGTTCAAAGGCCCAGTCATCAGGTGCTGAGTGCCACCAGACCTACAGCACTGTTCTCTTTAGGAACTGTGAAAGTAGCAGGCTAGATCAACTTTCTAACAAGACCAAATACTGCCATGGAATTTGTAATTCCAGATATTCTGTCCAGAAACTCTGAAGGCATTTTCTTTCCAGATAGAGGAGAATAAATGCCCACGGTAAATACTGAGTGTACTTACCTGTGAAAATGCATCTAGTTGGTGCATATTTAGTACAAGAGAGTCCTTATACATACATGATTCAGCAGTAACATGGATATATTGCCAATCCTAAAGAGATACAGCAATCATTCTTCACTTCCCTTGGGGTCATGATATGCTGATATTCCTCACCTGACTGAGATGGTGGAAAAGCATCCCAGGTGAGAAAAAGAAGCTGTTTTGAAAACCAGAACTGAATGCATTTTGTGTGGCAAAACTCCAAAGACAACCTTTACCCATTAGCAATTCAGAAGGGTGGTGCTGGTATGGACAAAGGGCACATGCTCACTATGTTCAGGAATGGCTGCTGACGCCTGACTGTTTACTTCTGATGCCATATTGTCTGTCTTCCAACTTTATTACAACAGACCCAAGAAATCCTGATCCAGAACCTGTGTCTATTATCTTGCGGAGGCATTTCAAGCTGCTGCAGTACCTTCAATTTATTGCAGGCTGGTAAATTGTAGTCCTGCATTGTCTGGTAGTTGGCGATACATTAAATACGGCAACTTGAGCAAGGCTCTGGGCTCTCGGACAGAAATGCTTTATCACTAAAGGAGTTGCTTTAATCAGGTTAGCTGTTTTATCACAGCACACCACACTGTGATACCAACACAGTGCTGTTCAGGCTTCTCATTATCTTAGGGCTGTGAGTAATATTTACTAGCCATGCTAGTAGTGTGTCCAGTTTTTGATAGTTAGCAAAACCTCTGCAGTTCTGCCTTTCAATTATCTAGGATTCCTTTCTAACAAACGCTGAGCAGATACCACAGCTTACTACTCACGGTTTCTTCTAAATTACAGAATCTCTATCATGAAGTCAAGTCTGCTTGTTAAGAATAATTGGAAATATCTCACTGCTATCTCTCTGAAATAAACATCTCATGCTCTGAATGCCCTGGTGTCAGCTAATGAATATATTAATATTGAAAACGTGAACTTATTAATTCCCTGCTGAATGAGGATTTATAGTCTGATAGCATTTAACAGTGGAACAAATCATTCATCACAACAAATTGATTATGAGCATTTATAGGAAAATGTGACAGCATACGCAGATTCTTGGTCCTGTCACCCTTCCTCACATCAAACCCTCCCTCAGCTAGTGGCTGTAACACCTCCTGCTTCCAGAGCTGCTGCAGGCACAGGGATTGATCAGTGCAGCAGCATTAGCATATTTACAGATAGGGAACCAATTATGTGTTTTTTCCACTCCCCAAATTCTCTTGCTTCAGCTCCCTAGCTCTGGATACAAAACATACACCAGAAACCGTATTAAACCCAATTCCACATGTTTGAATTGGCAAAGATTGTGTGATACCTGAATAAAGGGATTTTGCTTTAGGTTTTGGTGCAACCTACCTGATGGTTCATGAAGCTAATGGGGGCAAGGAAGGAAAGTTATCTTCTGTCAGTGGATTTTATGTGACAGATTTCAATTGTATCTTCAGATATTCAATTCACACCACTTGCAATTCACATTACTGCATGAAGAAACAGACTCAGGAAAAATGCATGACTGAATTAATGTATTTAGTGCATGTCAGTTCAGCGTTGAGGTCTGTTTAATTTAATTACGTGTTTGCTCTCTTCTTATTTTTTTCTGTTTATTACTGTTTGCCACACACCCCTTTTAAGAAGGTGATGTCACTTTCTAGGACTTTGTACACCTTGACGCAGACATCTATACAGCTGGCTAACCTGATACGGTGACCATTGCTCCATCAGATCTGATACTAAACCTTCAGGAATAATCTAATCAGACTGATCTTGTTACGTATTTGATTTCTTCAGTATAAATTATATACCTACCTGTCACAGTAATTTCTGGATACTTCATAACTACAGTGTGGTAGTTATACCTGTTAGCTTTGATATTATATATGAAAGATTTGGGGCTTACCTCTGGAAAAAAAAAAAAAAAAGTAGCTAAGAATGGGAATTAAGATGTTTTAGGGAAAAACTCTCAAATATCAGGAAGATTTCCTGAGGTATATTTATTACGTAAATTAACTTAACTCATTCTGGAATTTCAGTTATTCCTTGCGTCTTACCAAGTGTGGTGTGTGAGGCTGACACTTGCCTAAACTATTCTGTAACCACTCCAGGATTTGGTTTTTTTTTTGTTTTCATTTAAGTTCTCATTGCTCTGTAAGTATAGGAAAGAAAAAGGCATGAATGTGGTTTGAGCATGAGGATTCTCAGACTGGGTGACTAGATGGGTCCAGAGGTGCCAAAATTTTGAAGATTTACCTTTTTTGAGTAAAATCCATCCATTCTCTTTTAGTTTTGTCAGTTACGGATCTGATCTCATTTCCACTTCATTAACAGGAGCTTATCCATTGCTTCAGTTGGCAGAACCCTTTACTATGGTCAAGAGTAGTACAGTGAAGTTTATACCAAAGTTCAGCTTCAGCTTAATTTTAAAACCTATTCATTTTATCAGTGTCTCTCAGATCATGCTGTGCTATACTGAAGAGCTGACTCCCTGAAGGCAATAAAATATTTTGAGGGGTTTTATCTGAGGAGAAAGAAAAAAAGACACATGACTTGAAGAGTAAGTGTCTAAAAAGAAATAGAAATTTTACATTAGGATGAAGGTAGACTTAATTGAGAGTGAGAAAAGGGAGAGGACATCTTTCTTTGTACTGGGAAATCTTTGTGTATGGGGAAATTAATCCTCCTGGTCTTTTTTAAATAAATCACCATTTGGTATGGTGAGCCTCAATTTCTTCATGCCCATTTCCATCATACAGAATTAACTAGCAAATTGGTTGGCTTCTCATAGCTATCTGACCCTTCCAGTTTTCCTTTCCATCCGAGTTTTCATCCTGTCTCATTTCTTTGAGAATGTGTCAAAACAAAGACAGGTAGCAGAAACCTTTCTGTGGTAGAAAGGAGAAGAATAGTTCTATAGCACCTGCTCTCTTTGATCTCCTGCTGGTTGGTCACGCATCACAACTACTCACACTGCACCATCCTTCTGCCCCTTCTTGTCCTGGTCTTCCCAATGGCAAACTGCCTTTCCTTACACAGACCTTCTCTTCCTCCTTTTCAGCTCATTCTGGTTACCTTCCTTTCTTTTTGATGCATTTCTGCATCTTGACTATGCACATGTTATTTCGCCTAGAAACACAAGTTGATGGGTATGGTCTACCACGTGTTTACATTGACTTTAGCGATTTTTGGATGTAATTCTCTCTCTGCAAAGTATGGACTGTAAAGCAATATGTTATTTCCTCCTTGTTGGTTCTAGAGAGTTCCATGTAATACTGCAAACTCAGTCCTCGCCTTGCACACAGCATTCAGAAAGTTGCTGAATGTTGCTTCTGTGCTGTACATTTATTGACTGAAACATTTGAGTTGTTGCTTTTCACACTGGTAATTTTAGAGCGCAGATGCCTAGCATGTTTACTCACATACCAAGGCTCACATTTAATGAGCAAAATGTCAAGTATATTGTTATCCACCATAAAAACTGTGAAAAATATCCTTGCCATCTGCAGTGTGCCTTCTGCTTCAGCCTAAAAGACTTCTACAAGCAACTACAAGAAATTATCAGTAAAGACAATATTTATAAATGGAACCACCTCTAGAGGACCGGATCTTCCTCCCTCCCACACCCCCCCATTCCTCCGGGAGTTAATGAGCTGGGGAGGAGGCTGGGAGCAGGAAGGGGAGCCGAGAGCTCTTGGCTCCTGGTTGCAGTCAGCCAGAAAAATCTCTCCACATACTAAGGAAGAAGCGGAAACAGGACAGTGGCACTAAATGGCATTGACAGCGTCTGAGGGCCATATCCTGTGCTGATGTCAGTTGGCCTAACTTCATTGTCTTTGCTGAAGTGACACATCAAGCATAAATCAGCACAGCTCAGCTGACAATGTTTGACTTGTGCCAGCTGAGGATCGAGCCTGAAATAACATTCATGAAATAGATGGTGGATAGCGAAGCTGAAACTGGGATTTGATAGACTGCCACAAAAAAAGATAGCATCTTCCAAGAAAATGTTTTCTATTTCTCCACCAAATGTAAGACTCTCTGGGGCAAGAACTGGCCATTTGTTCTGACTTTTTATGGTGCTGAGGACAATCTGTCGCTAAAACTTCTAGCTTGTCCTGCAAGAATAATAAAATGAATAACTACTACTAAAATGTCCTTCTCCAGACAGGGTACGACCTTTTAATTTTGCTCTTGCAAAGCCTTCGATCCCAGCACGATTAGTGAGTTCCAGGACTGAGATCTAAGTGCATTTTGAAAAAATGCTGCTGCTCACTGCTGTTATCCCAGCATCCAGAAGCAGCTGAAATTCCAGCCAGACCTTTATGGGGCAGAGCTGACGAACCAAAGCCAGAACATGCTCCCTTGAAGAGGAGCAAAGATATCTTCTGCCATTTGTTCCAGCTGTTCTGCCAAGTCACCCACATACCCTCAGCACTACCAAGTTCATCTGAACTGCAGTCTAGCACAGACATCACAAAAGCTAGTCACTCCCACAACTGGAGGCTAATGAAACAGAAACAGGTATTGTAATTGTCTAATTGACACTGCCTTGCCTTTTTCCTTGTGCACATGTTGAACAAGAGGATCAGGGAGAAAATTGCTGCAGTAATTAGCAAACATAGCATAAATATTTATAAAGGAAACTCCAGGTCAAATGGATTTTTAATTTTTTATTTAGAGTTATTTAGATGTAAATGTATTTCCTTAATTGGACTTTAAGAAGGGCACTCACATGTTTCCTTTTGAGCATTTCTAATATAATCATCACTTAGGCAATTAGGCCACTCGCTAAGCCACAAATCTTATCTTTCATATGGGTGAGTCATAAATAAGGACTGAGTCACAAATAGACCAGACAGACAAATGGTGGCAGGAAGGAAATAAGATTGGCTGTGAATATATTTAGGCTGGAAACTAGAAGATGGCTGCAGACTACCTGAGCAGTGCTATTCTGATAGTTTTCTAATTGGGAAGACCTGAAGGGAGAGAAGTAGCTTAAATTGCTTTATCCTTTGGCTTGAAAAGCTCATGAAAGGGATTGTACACCAAGTAGGAGAATTTCTTAAGACTGAATTAGACAGTAGGAGTCCTCAATTATTCAGAGTTTATGCCTGCCACGACTACCTCCAATTAGACTGTTAGTGGATGACTTACCTAAGTTGTCCCAGCCAGTTCTGTTGTTATCAGTGGTCCTTAGGACTCATATGCATCAGGGACAGATTGCACAGACAGATACAACTATGCCAGTGTCATCATACATTCAAGGCTCTACTTAACGAAGAATCTAGTGATTGCATTGTGAGTCTGCAGCAGTGCAGCTATGTTGCAAAACCCTCTCATTAAAGAAAGTGAGAACAACTTGACTTCTTTTGATTGCACTCAAGGTCAAGTTCAATTATGGGGTATTCAGTGATGGGGTGCACCTAATAAGATGCAGATCAGCTAATAGCTCTATCAGCTAATGAAATGTTTGACCAGCACAATGGCTTTCTGTCATGCAAGCAGAGTACCCAGGAGTTGCTGTAATACAAACATTGGGACTGAGGATGTTGGGCTACCCTTTACTGGCTTCTGTATTTTTCCAAGGAGAAAGGGAGACTGGGATTTTTGCTCATCACAGAAGACAATTTGCTTATTTCCACTTACTTCCAAAGTCCCATGTCCATCAAAGCATGAGTTTCACTGTGCCTTCCAGTTCCATATCAGCCCTGTTCTGCACCATCATCCTCTTCTTTAAATGTGATCCTTGCTTTCCTGTGACATGGTGTAACTCAAAAATGTGCTTTTAATCAATCCTTAGAGCATGGATATACACCTTGTACCATATGCACCAAATCATGTGTTTTTAACAGTACACTCAGGGCACACTCTGCTCTCTCTTGCTCCCTTCCCCACATGCCCTTTGGTCTGTGTCCTGTCATACGATAGAGGTACTGGTGTTTCCCAGAAATATTCATGCTTGGTTATGCAGCAGAAATGCGTATGACATGATGCTGAAATTATATAGCTATGTATGATTATCATGGGATACCAATGCCTGCATTTTCTTACGATGAGGGCTGTGCTCCCCAGTCAGAGCTCTACTCATCTGAATGAAATGATCCTTTGACTTCAAACATCAGGACTATCTGAGCGCAAGGTTTAGTACTAGTATTTTAGGGTTAGTCAGTGCTTGTTTTCTGCAAACTTACACCTAGGTAGTGTTTTACTTTCCTGGAGAAATAATTCTATTTCTTCTTGTTTCTAAGCATTTGGTCAGTCCACACATGGCAATAGAAAGATGCCCTACCTCATTGCCTCAATGTGTGGGAAGGTTTTAAGTAGACAAATACTATAAAGACCTCAAGTTCAGTTTTCTAGAAATAAGGAATAATTAAAATATTAGTATTTAAGTGTAAAATCTAAATATATACGTTAATATAAAAGCATTAGCATATCTTTTAACTATACAATATCTGTTGCAGAGTTTAGAGATGATGAAATCAAGTCTGACTTCAACTTGCACTTTGACCTCACTGGGACAAGAATTGCATCCTAGTATATAATACATCCTGCTTTCTTGAGAAGTAGTCTGTCAGGGTAAGAGTGTCAGAACTGAAATACATTCAGATCAATAAATTTAATTAAATTCTATAAATCAAAACACCTCTTTTATAAGTAAATTGTACTTGTTCTTTATATCCTAACTTTCTGAACTGCTAGTTGAAAAAAGGGATTTGCTTCTCCAGAAATTAGTATATTTTGTCTCCTAGGTGGTTTGCCACTGGTTCAGCTTTCTTTTTCTCCTTTGCTAACCTACATGGTGAAGGTCATTCTAAAATGATTTCTGTTTTAAAAGAGTCAATTTTTAAAGATCCCTGCGAAATCACTCTTCCGTAAGTATGAAATAAAACCTCTGTGAGCTAATCCCTGCTTCGAATCATGCTAAAGTTCCCAAACTTACCTAAGTGCTATTGTGAGCTCTGCAAATCATGCCATGTATTTCACACAATATGAAGATAATATTTTGCTGATAGATGTTTTTCTAGCTCCACTTCTACAGAGAGTTTATACCCACTTAAGATCTGCTGTTGCTGATATTCACTGTAATTTACAGCAGAGTTGTCTGCTGTGTGCCCAATGTTGCTCATGCTTGAGGGTTTTGTTTTCAACCTCATTGCGTATAAAATAAGGTCTGAGAAGTATGCTAGCTTTTTCCCACTCTCAAATTAATTTATTTATACTGCCCCCCAACATTTGGGCTGAAATTCTTCACATTTCAATATCATGACTGTATTGGTTACTGTATCAGTGTAATAAGTAGGAAAATCTCCCTGCTTTTTCCATTTAAAAAATGCCTCTTTCATTGCCGAAGAGTTTTCTTGGCCCTGACTAGGGAAGCATACTGACTGCCTGTTTGTGGAGAGTTTCACCATCTCAGCAGGTTCCCTGTATCCAGCCATGCTGCAGGGTAAAACGCCTAGCTGGTATTCTTATTCAGAAACTGAGTTGTTCTACTTTAAACAAGTGCTTAACTTGTCCAAGAGGTGTTTTGCGTTGGCAAGCAGCTTCAGGAGTAGCTGAATACTCCCCATGTATGGGGTGAGCCTGCACAGCACAACCCAGGACTGAGCCACTCTGGTCCTGCTACGTACTTTCTTCTGTGACTTGTGAAAGTCTCTTTCAGCCAATGGCTTGCCTCTGCCTCTAATTAGCATCCCTTAACTTCATGTGCTTGGGTGCCAAGCTGATGGCAGAATGCTGGGATTTTAGAGGTGCAGATTTTTCTTCAGCTGGAAAATGCAGTCTCTCGGAAAACTGTGAGCATGGGAATGGTGTAAACCTAACTTCCACATCCATCAGTTCCCCCACATTCTAAAGCAGAGAAATCCTACTCACTGTGCTACCAGGGCACTATGAAATTTGTTACTGTTTGTAAAAGACAGCAGGTTTCTCAGATCAATACTGCTACTGAAGTACAAAGTAATAGTACTTCTAGAGGAGAAAGAGGATTGCCTTTTGAGTTGCCATCTGCTCCTGGCCTGGCTCCAATTGCTTCCTAGTGAGTAATCTGAAGGCAATTTTTTAGAATCAATTTGGTATTGCATTTTCACAATATGACATATGTAGCTCCAGGTCTTAAAGAGGGAGGAACAATCCACCAGTAGTCTGCCTCCCACTGTAGGAGCAAATGCTCTGAATTAGAGGAGAGTAATTAGACAGATTCATTGATTTGCTGTAAATATCCCTGTTGCATCGTCACCCCATTGTGGTTCACAGAATGGAGCCTTTTTTTTTCATATATATGGCATTTTCTAAATGATCTCATCCCTGAGGCATGGGTGAAATAAAGGTCAGTTCAAATGTTTCCCAAACAATAACCAGTGTAAGAGAATCACCAAATCTTCAGGGGGAGGAGGGAGAACCTACAAAGCCATCAATGTAAGGCCAGAAATGTTTTCTGTCATCTTAGAACAAGGGCTGTGTGGAACGGAACAGTGAGGTGGGCCCGAGCTCACAGAGGAGTCATGTTCCTGCTTCAAGGGAGCCCCCTTTTAACCATCCAGGAACATGGTTCAATCTTCATAGGGCAGTGTGTGTTAAAAAGGTGCTTGGTGAAGGAGAAGGAATGGATCTTGCCTGGTAGGTGTAATTGTCCTGAAAGTCTTTCCTGCAAAGACATTTTCTGTTCACTTTCGCTAATCTTTTTGAGGTCCAAATGGCTAATGGTATTAGACAAAATGCACCTTTGCACTACTAAGTTTAGAAAAACAGGATAAATCATAGCTAATTCTTAGACCATCAGTGACAAGGTTGCCTACCCCAAAGTTCCAGCATTGGGTGGTGAGAAGTTCTTGAGGAGCACCAGTGGATCTTCTCTCAGCTACTGTAGTAGCTCCTGGGAGACTCCCTTAGACTTCTCACTGGCTGTCGACCTACAGTACTGCTGAAAATGAACATATGGGCTACTGTGTTGTACCACATCTCTGGTTTTCCACTTCACATCTGATAAAGCATCAGAAGAAAACAATTAAGAACAACTTTATCTTAGTAACTTTAATTACATTCTTTGATAGCTAAATGAACAATCCCCCCAATTTACTTCTCAAGAATGTTACAAATCACACTAAGAATACATGCAGATTATTTGCATACATCTGACAATCACGAAAAGGATGCCCTTTGAGAAAGAACAGCCTTCATAGTTTTGAGAGGAGAGGAGATCTGTGTTTTGTCAGGGCAGCAACTACAAGGCAGTCCTTTCTGGTTTGAAATATTGCTCTCTTAACAAAGGATGTATATCACAAGGAACAATTTGTCCTCCAAGTTTTCCTTTATAATAAAGATACAGTAAATGCCTGCTTCTGACCAGACAATCTGAAGTGCAAGTCCCATCCAGATTTGCAAATGAGGAATGTGGCCTCTGCTGACAGAGGCATTCTCTGGGCACACCTACCAGATTCAGCCTAGCACAGATACTGGGATAAGATTACAGATCTGGCAATTTTCTTCTTACAATTGCATTAGATGACCCAGGCTAGGTGGAGAAAATGTAGTTTAAAATCTCTGCTTTGCTTCCCAAAGAAATTGACCCTCTCCCTATGCTGGGTGATATTTTAGCATGAGATTCTTTCAGTTCATCTTTTTTAAATAGCTTTGCATTAAATTATTAACTGAGAAGAGCAGGAAGAGTTAAGAGAGTTCGTAACAGTAACTAGTTAAACTTTCTTACCTTGCAGAGTCAAAGTCAGGTCTCTCCTGTCCTAGAAGGGTGCACTAATTGCTAAACCTCAGGCTCACTCTCATGATTTCCTTGTCTGCTTAAATATTTTTCCAAACAAAAGGAAATCATTTAGGCAGGTGAATGACTTCCTACTCCTTTTTTTTATAGATGAATAAGTAGACAAGACTTTTTGAAAATATAATTTTAAATCACTGCAGACACAACTTGTATTTTAATGCAAGTTCTCAATATTCTGTGTAAGCAGCCTACCCACTGTGCACTATGGATGGAGCAAGGGAATCTCTCCCCGCTAGCTGATTTCTCAGAAAGGCTTTGCTTAATTAGCTAAGGAGAGTTTGCAAAAGATTACAATTTTATGACAAGGGATTAATTTAGATCATAATGCAGTGTATGCTTGTTTTGGTTAGGTGATTTGTTTTGTAATTCCTGCACCAGGAAAGCAACTATGACTTCCTTTGGAAATAGCAGTCTGAATACAAGAAGCCCAGTCCAGACTTCAGTTGACTATTAGACATCTACGTTTTGCTCATTTAGAGCCACACAATGGGAATGCTCTCAAAACTTTGCACTGGCCTGCACCAGAGGGTGATGTGAGACATGAACTGGCTGCTGCAGAGCAGTGATGCCTGCAGGACACAGGGAGAACCTGCCTAATGCACGCCTCAGCTCCACATCCTTAGCCTATAAGCCAACTCAAGGCATATTGACACCTTGCAAGGCTGTATTGTACAGAGGCACATTTTAATTCAGAGGAAGTTGGGATCAGCACACAGCTCAGTGCACAAACTGAGGGAAGATCTGGTTTGGGTCCAGCACAGCTAGATTCCGTGTCTTTCTCTCAGCTTGGTAAAATCTACTTCTGTGCAATCCCTTCTTGTTTACATCACTGAAATATTTCTGATTTTTGGATAGCATTAGCTTGATGATCCTGCTACAGCAGCAATAAAATATGCTCCTAAAAGCTTCAGCATGCAGGGCAAATTATGGCACTGAAGGTTTTCTTTCTGTCTTTATTCTTATTTTAACCCCCTTCCCCAGTAACCATGAAAAGACTCAAGATGAAACCATAGTTGTGATAAGCTCCATAAGAGCTTTGCCACTGACTATAGTGTGGCTGGATTTCATTTTGAGTCTCAAGTTCTCATTGCATTCTCTCCTCCTCTGTGGCAAAGCTGTCAATGAACACTACATGTTTTGAATAAATCCCGATTTCTCATGTCAAAAATGAGAATATATAGTATAGCTTGAACTGAATCTCCTCCTATTGCAGTATAATTTTGAATTTTTCTTCCCATCTAGTGTTATCTGGCATCCTACTTGAAAACTTATTATGCATCTGGAAAGCAGCTGACTTTGATTTGAAAAAAGTGAAACACTTTTAACATGTCATTTCACTTAACATCTTTGATATCCAAAAGTACCCATTTTCTTTATCACTTTATCGGAACTGAGAGAATGCAGCAATTTACAGTTATTAATGTTGAATCAGTCAATGTGTTAATTGTGGGGCTAACACTGGGAACAGATGTGTTTTTGTAGAAGGGTGGGCTGAATGTATTCGTCTTTTTAACTCTGTTTCTGTTTGGATGATCAGTATATCTTAAAATTCCCTTCTCTCTACCACCTTGTGTAACTGCTCTATTTTGTACAGCCCAGAAAGAGCACATCTCTCTCACTGGAGCTTAGGGCTCCATCTCAAATTGCAAGATGTCCCTGACTATTGAGCCTTTTGAAAAAGCTGTAAATAGAGATATAACTTACCTAGCAACAAAAAGTAAATCCCCACAATGCAGTCTATTAACACAGTGAGTTTATTCAGTTATGGTGATGCCATAGCTCTTCTTCTTCTGTTGCTAGTCTTTCAGAGACTGACGGGAGAAAAAGTCTTTTCTATACTCAGCTAACGTTAAGAAATCCTCTTTGTAACAACTGGGCAGGGGTTGAACTATCTAAACTCTTGATGGAGTTTTTTCTGTGTCAGGTGAAAAACAGAATTGAGTGAATACTTGGGGAAAACATGTAAAGTTTTGAAAATGTCAGTCTTTTGGTGAATATTGAAATACAGGCTGTATCCTTTAGTTCATACAGCTATATTTAGTGAATGTTTTTATAAACATGTTTAGTTTAGAGCTTTCCTTTCCCCTTTCAGCTTTCAACCTCCACCATACAGTGACAAAATAAGTACAATGAAAAAGAAGGATGCAGATGAAAAGGAAGGAGAATGGGTGTGTGTCTGTGTGTGTGTCTGTGTGTGTGTGCGTGTGTCCCCATTTTAACATTAAAAAGACTTATTTTGTTCTGGATAACTTTTAAAAAGATTTGCAGCATTTGCTTCAACTATAGTAAAAACAACAGAAATAATAACTTTGAGTTGGTTTTGTTCCAGACTAAGTCTTATTAAAATTCTTATGTGCCAGAAGGCTTCCTGTCTATTAAAGGTGAAAAGCCTTATCCATGACAAGAGAAACTTACCACCATTTTAAAGGTTGGTCAGCATTTCTGCCTGTATACCTACTAGGTAACAATGACCATGTTGACCCTTTTTTGTTTGCTGAAGTCTTTTATCAGTGTATACTGCTAGTTAAAGATGATGCTCGGTGCTGACTTTCATTGAACGCTTTCATGAGAGTGCCTTTGAGAATGAAAGCAGTGGCCAGATTCTGATCTCTCCTCTTCAGATCTTCTGCTTTTGGATTTTCATTTCCTAAATCAACAGAATAGAAAAGAAAATTATGCCCTTTTCCAGAATAGATGTGAAATCTAAGAATATTTCCAAAGAAAACTTCATAACTACTAGGCAGTTTTCATTAGTCAATTTAATAAAACATTAAAATAACCTTTTTCTCTCTTGGCTCTAACTGAATTGTAGAGCTCAGTGTCCTTTGGATGAGTTCCAAAAAACAAAGTCACCCTGCAGAGTTCATGTCTCTGTGGAAAGCAAACTAAGTCCACTGTACTTGAACTCCAACAGCCATTTATTATTAGGTCTTGAGTCTTAAATGTAGTGCTAAATAGAGAATGTCCATATTCTGCTTGTATTTCAGACCTGTTTTTGAAGACTTAAAATGATAAGCTTATATTAATAAAAGTTTTCTGAGGAGTATAAATTGTAAAGAGTGCATTTTCTGGGCTTTATTTTGAAAGCAGTAAATTGGAGAATAAATTCACATCCTAAATCCAGTTGTACTACATGCTCTGAGCTTGGTAGCTGGGAGGTAGCACTACCCTTTTCATCTCAGAGGGGACTGCCACCCTGCCCCTCTTTTCCCCTAGTGCCCTCAATCCTCCTGAGCGTGGCTGGGGGTTCTTATTAGTTCTTCTATCAGGGGTCCATGGAATCAGTCTTCTCTAACCCGAACCTTAACGATGGCAAAGAAAAAGAAAACAGGGATATGGGACAAACTTCTGAGCACAAGCCCTGGCCCTGAGGGCACTGAGGCTTTGTGCGCTGATGTTTGCCTTTACTTGTTGGACTGTCCTTGAGCAGAAATAATGTTTATGCACTCAGAGAATGTTATTGCCTTCATTATTTCTGTCTGTTTTTTCTTGCAGAAAATATTTTTTTTTTTCCTTAGAAAAAATATTGGCATTTTAGGCTGCTATTTTCATGACCTGGGACACTACAGGGCTTTTTCAGAGATTCATTAGTTGAGGGAAAAGAAGACACCTTCCATAAGTACATCCTTCACTGCCATTACTGAAAGGATGCATTGCTACTCTACATGTAACGGTTCTAATGGTGCTATTTTGGATAAACAACTTTATGACAGTACAGTTTTGTCTTGAATGACACAGCTGTAGTCTAGGAAACTAAACATATCTTTCCTAGTGTTTTTATTTGTCAGAGGAGTATTTTCAATACTCGTGTGTATCTGTTTTTTCTAACCCACCACAAAATGAAAAATACTATCAAGGCTTGGGCAGTATGTATTTTTGTATGCATTAGAAAGAAATTTAAGTACAGACACATGCTTAAAAAATAATCCAATTGAACATTTTAGCATTGTCAAAGGCATTTGTAGAGGAATCCATCAACTCTTCTGATTTCCATACAAGTCAATTTACTGACTTAAAAATGTAACACTAATGGCCTTCAGTGTACACACTGTAATACTTTAAAATAATGTGCATGGCAAACGGATATGTTCTCATCCATTAATAATTTAAAAGTTAATTTTAGGTACTTACTCAATATGATTAACTGATGGATCAGCAGTCTTATGTAGAGAAACAGTGAGCACACTTAAAGGAAGAGCATGCTGGAAGACAGCCAAGTGGCTGCCTGTGCGATGGTACAGAAATACCTGGGTTTTACCTCTCCAGGTTTCCTTCAGGATCAGATACAGCACATCATGGCTGTAAGGGTGGCCTCTGTTTTTGAGATAAAATGTGCTAAGTGCCTCTGAGGTTGAGGTAGCACATAGACTTATGGGGAAGAAAGGGGATGTTTTGGAAGGAGGGAATCCCTGCGGCCAGTTGGATCTGCAGGACCGACCCAGTTATATAACTTCTCCCCTTTCACTTCTTGAGCTTTGAGGACACCCTGTAACGCCAGGCTGTAAATTGATATTCCAGGGTGGAAATACTACGGATGACAAAGTATAACTGTTTCATTGCGCAGCTGAAGAATGTGCCGGGGCAAATAGCATTCAACAGTCTATGTAGAAGAGGCGTGTGTCAAAGCCCGTGGCAGCAGGCTCTGTGAAAGCAGCAAGAACTGGACATCTATTGCACAAACCCTGGTCAAATCACACAGGTACATATATGGCTACAAAAAGCCAAAGGCTCTCACTTCACAAGGAACCACATGGAGCAGACAAGCAGTAACGGATACAAGTTGTACTGAGAGAGGTTTCATCTTGATATAAGAAAGAGGTTTCTTATGAGAACAATCATCCACTGGCACAACCTCCCCAGGGACATGAAGGAGACCCCATCATTGAGGGCTTTCAAGTTGCAACAGGACAGGGTGCCATATAACCTCATCTTGGCTCCTTTTCCCATGAAAGGTTGGACCTGATGATATTCAGAGGTGCCTTCTAACCTGGGCTGCCCTATCATCCTACTATCTATATGTACAGAAAGTTTATTATGTCAGCACATGGGGCTGTGATGCCAGCCATGCTGGTCCTGAGATCAGACCTGGTAGTCAGTGCTTCCTTACCTCTGGAGTAATCTCGGGCAGGAATCTGATATGACCTGTCCTGACCTTTTCACTAGGTAGTAACCTGCACAGGAGCCTTCTGTAGTAGCAGAGAGGAGGCAGCTTCTCCTCTGGTGAGGTACCAGCACTCTGAAACTGGACCCCAAAACCACACAATCAGGGTGACTGATGGCTTACATCAAGTCAGAGTAGACCAGCCTGATAGCGGGGAGACAAGGGTGAACTGAGAGCTGAGAAGTGATAGAGCACGGAGCCACCGCCTAAGGGGCCGGGCTGGAATGGGATTGGGACCGGTGCTAGTGGTGCTGACAGGCTGAAGAGCAATGCAATGCATTGCATCAAGAGGAGATGGCCGAGTAAAGCTTTGTGCTAGGGAGAGGCCGGGCAGCCGGCAGCATGAGGCGGGCGAGCAGTGAGCGGGCAGCAGAGTGGCACGTGTGTCCGAGAGGCTGAGGTGACACACACACAAGGGAACCAGAGAGAGAATCTGAGGAGTCAAACAGGGAGAGCAAGTGGTGAGAACAAAGTGAGATCAGAGCAGGCGGGAAACACGGGGATGGAGAGGGCGGCTGATAACAAAAACATTCCTTTAAATACAGTGAAGAAGAGCCACGGAGGAAGAAAGAGCAAGAGCAAGCAAGGTTTCATGTTACATTTCAAAATATATTCGGCTCGGGCGCTCAGCCACAATGCTCCCATTAGCGTACAGGCATCTGTCTTGGGAGGAAAAGCCCAGAGATTTCTCCCACTTCTCCCTGGCCTTGATTTCCTTTTATAGTGCTGGCCACTTCTTACGAGAGGTGTTACCGCGTCTGGTGAACCGAACATCCCGGAGCACGGTGCCTTGCGTTGAAGCCTACACAGTAGCTCTCAGGGAAGCGTGCATCTCCGCTTCTCCTAAAAGAGCTTTTTCGCAGTCCGAGTTACTTGCAAGCTGCTTGCAAGTAGGATTGCTTGGAGCTTGGGTAAAGCTCTGCTGACCCTCGGGGTGACATCCCACAGGTCCGCCTGCACACAAGTTAGAAGCGGCAGGCTGCAGGAGTGCTGCCGGCACCGGGGATCGGGGCACATGAGGGTGTTTGGCAGCATGGAGCAGCTCCCCGCACAGCCAAACAGCACGGCGCTGTCTGGGCGCAGGCGGGAGGGGAGCCGGGGCCCTTCTCTCGGCAGTGCTGTGGGGAAAAGGGGTAGGGCAGCGCGGGGCGATGGGGGAAAGTTCGCAGATGCCGCGAGTGCTCTGTTGGCTTTAAGGGGAACACAGTGTCCCCCCCACTCCAAACCAAGCTACGCGCGGGTGCTACCAGCAAGCTCCGCACAGGCTCCGCACCAGCCCCACTCCCGCCCAGCGCCCCACCGGGACTCCCGACTGCCCCCTGCCCTCACCGGGGCGGCGGCGAGGAGCGGGCTGGGGCTGCGGCTGCGTGCGGCGGGGGCGGGCACGGGGCGGGAGCTGGGCGGGGCGCGGGGCGCCGCCGGGAGTCAGCTGGGCGCGAGTGGAGAGTGCGGCGGTAGCGGGGCGCCGTTAGCATCGGGAGCCGGTGGCGGAGGCAATCAGTCAGTCAGCGGCAGGAGCAGCGGCGGGGGGCGGGCAGAAGTTTTCTCCGCAGATCCGTCCCGCAGCGCCGGGTCCCTTTGCGGAGGCGCGAGCGGCCCCGTCCGGTGTGTTTTCTTTTGGGGTTTGTTGGTGTTCGCTTGCTCAATTCTTTCTTTCTTTTTTTTTTCTTAATTTTAAAATTTCATTATTTATATTATTTATTTTTCTCGTTACTTCTGAGGCGCGTGGCTCCGAGAGCTTGCCCTCCTCCGCCCGTGCTCCTCCTCCCCGCCGCCTGGAGGACACCCCCATCCCTTCTCTCTCCTTCCCCACCCGCGCTCCCAGCCCCGCCGTGCACGACCCTTCCCCCGACCCCCTGCTCCCGCACGAAACTTGGCGGGTGCCCGTCGCCCCTCGGGGAAGGGGGGGGGGGGGGGTGCCGGCCGGTCGGGCGCCCAGCAGGTAAAGGGCTGGAGGGCAGCGAGGGACGCGCTGCGGGGGGAGGCGGCGGCGGCTGCCCCGGGGGAGCTGCGTCGGGGGGAGGCCGGGCTGGGGTGGGGTGGGTGAGGGCTCGCCGGCTCCTCGGTGGCGGAGGCCGGTGGGAGGAGGAGAGCAAACTTCCTTTTCCTGGGGACGCCGGCGAGCCCCCCCCCCACCCCCCAACTTCGCTGTGCCGTGCCCGCTGGGAGCGTCCACCGCACCTCCCGCCGGCAGGAGGGCAGCCCCCGTGGCCGGGCGGGGAGCGGGCGGCGGCTGGTGGCCGCGGGGCGCGGGTCTTTAGTCCGGCGCGGACCTTCCGCGCCTCGTTTTGTTTGCTCGCCCGCTTCGTGCTTCTCTCCAGCGGCGCCGGGAGTCGGGCTTTCCCGTCTTGCGCCGGGTGTGGGTAGACCTGGCGCGCCAAGTGGTGCTGTTGCTGCCCCAACTCCCCGCGCCCGTGTCTCCCCGTCCCCCCGGGCTCAGTGTTGGCGGGAGGGCAGTTTGCTGAAGGCCACCCCGGAGTGCTGCCACCATCCTGCTCGACCGGCGTGCGGGTGTGCGCCGGAGCCGTGCCCGGCAGCCCCCCAGTAGCCCCGAGAGGGTGGTGAGGACCGGGTGTCTCCTGCCTGTGCTCCCCGCCGGGGCGAGCCGCGCACGCACGGGTCTCTCATTGTATAACTGTGGTACTGCAAGCTGGGGCTGAAACTGTGGCATCTTTATGCGAACAGTTTGCAGTTAATTGGTTTGGCAGATGAACTCCGGCAAAATCCTCTTGCCCGCTTCTGCTGCTTAAGTGCCAGCGCACTCCCCTCCTCCTCTTCCCCCTTTTCCCCCTGCTTCCCTTTGAAGCGTCGCATAACTCTGTATTGCCAGCAGTATGGAAAGTGCTGATTCAGCAGCCCGGAGCCCCACTCCATCTGAAGTGGTGGTCTGCCTGAAATGTTCCCATTTGTTGAAATGGGAACATGTGTTGCTGGTATGTCAGAGCAGCATTGATCAGGTTTTCTGAAACAGCCCTGAAGAATGTGGTTTGCTTTTCCCTTTGCTAAAGAAGAATGAATTAGGGGTTGTGTGGAAGTGAGAGGGGGATCGGAGGGATGTGGGTAGCTACCACCTTAAGTTGTGCTGCTGAGGGGCAGCTGAAATTGTGCTGCCTCATAGAGGTGCTGAGCAGTTGCTTGTTTTAACAGAGATTTTATAGGACATGTAGCAGTGATGCGTTAACGCTCCCAACTCAAGCTATTCCTGTGTCTAGAGACTCGTTGTACTTAAAGCTCTTGAAAAGGTGCAGAGAAGGGCAACAAGGCTAATCCTAGGATTAAAAGGAGCGAGTTATGAGGACAGGTTAAAAAACCCACCACAAACACATGGAGATTAGAAAACCTGCACAGAAAAAAAAAGGAAAAATGCTTGAGACTTTAAATAGCTGCTCTGGCTGTGCTTTGTGATCATTTTGGGGCTCGGGAAGGGTGCAGGGGTCAGCCGGATGCTCTCACCATGCAGTGTTAGCCTTCCTGGAGGGCTTACCTCACTGTGCAGTAGGAGAGGGAGAGCTGTGCCAGAGCTATATTCCTCTGGGCATCTGTGTACAGTTATGATAGTATCGAGGCTGCTTGGGTTTTCTTTCTCCAAATCCAAACTCTTTAAAATTCAGCACAATGTGGAGCAAACAGCGAAGCGTGGAGAGCACTGTTTGGTAGCCTTACTGCAGGCGGTAAGCTGACAGAGCAGGAGACCCTGACACTTGCCTCCAGTGATCATTTTACCGTGTTATCCTCTGATTTATTTTCTTCACTTGGACTTTATTTGTTCTTTAAGTAGGTCTTGTTTGCCCTGGCCACATATTAAAGATCTTGTGGTACTTCCATGGTTTTCCTTGGTTTTGTTAATCAAAATATCCCCTCCCTTACCACTGTGTGAGTTGGCTTTCATCCTCAGATACAGCCACACCTGGATTTCAATAGCATGTTCCAGTGTGGTTTTTTTTTTTTATTGGGTAGTCCAAAAGCACTGCCCAAATGTGAAATGGATCTCTGCGTTTCAGTTCTGCTTAAAGCATGTACTGTGCGCTCCGTGAATAAGGCAAATATTTGCAGCCCTCTATCTTGTGAGTGCTTAAACGGCTCCAGCAGGAATTGTCACAAAGGTTTTTATAGGAATCTTTGGTTACATTCTCCGCTGTGCTTGGGGTGTAAATGGGCAAAAAGTATCTGGATCTCTCTGTCGAAGGGATCCTTCCAAGACAGGGAGTTCCCAGCTGGCAGAGGAAAGGCATAGCTGGGTCATGTGCTGTTTCTGCCTGCACCAGGAGTGTGTTGCACTGGGAGTTTGTTTTCTGACAGCACCGAACTAGCAGATGTCCCCCTGGACTGTGCGGCCCTGGCAGCTTCCCTGTGCGTGCATGGCAGTGGCAGCAGGCTGGCTGGGGGGTCCTGGGTGGTGTCGCACGGGGTGGGACTGTGCTGTCACTCCTCTCCTCCCTTCTGCCGTCCCCCTCTACGTGCTGCAGTGGAGGTTTGTGGTGATGAGGTTGAAGGAGGCCAAGTTTCTGGGTAAAACTTTGGCTTAGACCAGCTGAGCTCTGTCTTGGGAAGTGTGTGTGCTGGGAATGTGCACTTAGGTGCTTTGTCAGACACCTGGGAGCTGGGGGGACAGGAAGAGGCAAATGGTTGCCTTTTGATGACCGTCTTTAGGATGTACTGAAGTATTTGTTCGTTGGAGCATGTCACTGTTTGCAGCAAACAGTTGTGCAGAAATCTTACCTGGTCCTGCTGGGCTTTTTACTCTAAACCTCTGTGTGAACTTCACTAGTGGGGCCAAGGGAAAAGTTTTTCTTACTTATAAGCCAGCATTTCTGTCCAAACTAAGCCTAAGGAAGCCTACTTTTCTTTGGATCTGTCTCAGCTGTAAGGATATTGATGCCAGTTCACAGTGCAATGTTCCTTGTGTGTGCCCCACCTGGCCCAGTGTTTTCACAAACGAGGATGATAGCTCTTGAGACCTCTGCCTCTGTCAGGCTTGCATGGAGCTTGCCAGCTGGCTTGGCTACAGTGTGATTGCATAAGCCTCCCTGTGTAGGAAAGCAGGCTAAGAAGTTAGGATTGTTTTTCTTGGAAGCTGGACCTGCTCCTGGGCATGTCCAAAACATACCGGTTGTGACTCTTCACCTAGGGAAATCTAGGAATGGAGGTCCTTCTCCTAAAAGGTGAAACTCCACAATCTTGTTAGGAATTACGAGGAATGAGGCTGCTGAGGGATCCTTTTATAAGCACTGAATTTACAGGTTTGCTATTCTTGCACTGCCTGCTGGTCAGGAGAGCACTTTGCAGCCTAAGCTTGGATGTGGCAAAGGAGTCTTGTTTCCTATCGGTTTTTCTCCCAAACTGGTGGTTGTTATGAAACATACTGTCAAGTAAACAGATGTCACCTCATTGACTTTTCTTTCTTTTTACTTGTTGAGCTGTGCACTTCTGAACTAGTCCCTTGCCAGGTCTTTCCTGTTCTCGTGCCATCTGTTGAATTGGATGATCTTTTTGGACAGCAGTTTTCCCACTAGCTCAATATGGCTCCTCTTGCGTTGTGGATACAAGAGGACTATCCAAGGAAGCCAGATTCCACTATGAGTGCAGCATAAAAGAAAACTGTTGATCAGTATGGGGCATCCTGTCTACAAACAGACTGCTAATATCTTCAGTGGTGAAACAACCAGAATAGCCTCCCTTTATAAGATCTGGTTGGATGTATTCTGCAGTCACTTTGTTGGCATGCTTTATTCCCCTGGGTACTGACTCTTCAGCAGATACCTGATGTGAGAGACAGACAGGTGATACATTTTTCATATGTTCATCTGAAAGGAGTGGCGTTTATGGCAGCTTTTGGACTTACAGTGTGCATAGGAGTACTGAAGAGCGAAGGATTCATGAAGTGAGTTGCCACCAGAGCCAAGTTATCCTGAAACTCTTAAAGAGATCTTCCCATTAACACTGGTGAGCATTCATTGCCTGAACATTGATCTCCCTTCTTGCTTTCCAAGGGTCTTCAGGTTGCAGATGTATCAGTTCATGCAGATTATTGGAACTGAAGGCATTGCAGGTTCAAGCCTGCTTTAGAGTAGTGCCCTTGTACAGTTCTGTCTTTCCTGGTCTCTGTAACAGGAAATGATCAGTGATTTCTGTTTAATGGAGGGGAGCCATTGCTGCCAATGAACTTGAAAATGTGTTGGAAAACACTCATGAAAGCACGAGGTTTTGACACAGTGAGTCACCTTCTGTTAGGAGAAGGCAGCAGTGGCTATGCAGCTGCTTGGGTTTTTCCAGTCCAATGGCCCATAGTGGTAGGGACCAGAGACTCGGGTGTGGGTTGAACAGAAGTATAGACAGGGTGAATCACATGGGTTCTTCAAAACCCGACACTAATGCTGATTCACAAGCCCAGAGAGCTTTTAGTGAAAACTGCTAATTGCATCCCAGTTAGTTAACCCCGGGGGGAGATGCAGACTTACTGCCCTTGAATGGCTACAGCAAAAGCTGGGCATCACAGAGACTGGTTGTTCTCACTGGGTGATCTTTTTAACAGAGAAGGAGACCTTCTCCAGCGGCATGGATAATACAGCATGTGACTAATACTGTAAATTAGTGTGAGGGACCTTTTCCTTACTTTCAGAAACCTTTGATAAATCATTTTGGTAAGTTATTATATCTTTGATATCAAATGATAACTTTGGAGATAGGAAAATGTGTAGTTCTCTGATGTATGTTTTGAAAATTACAGGTTATATCAAGTTTGTAGATTGCTAGACTAGATCTGGCATAATCTAGGCACATGGCATGGAAGTCTGCCTCACTGATACTGAGGGAGGTGAAATGTGTCTTTTAGAGCTCTTTGCAGCTTTAAAGGCTGCTAGCTTTGAGATTATGCTGGTTCAGGTATGATGGGGATTTTTGCTAGGCTTCTTTGCTCGAATAGTTTTACGACTTCTTGGAGAAAGAATCAGCAGTGAGGAATTTCTGTTTTACCATCTAGAAACAGACTCTACTTATTTGTCCCCAAAGTGTGAATCAGAGAGGAGGTGAGGGGAGTTGTAAGTCTAAATTATACTGCACAGTGTATTTCTGGAAAGAGCTTTGGGCCTTTGGTGGTAGTCATGGTTCTTGGGTGCAAAGATGATGAGTGCCCTACAAGAGCTTGCTAGGAACACCACGACAGTCTCTTCTTGCAGACGGACACTGTAGAGTATCTGAGAAAGAAACCCAGTGTCTTATTCCTGTTGTATTCTTTTGTTGGACTCCAGGGGAAGACCACAAGAGGTTTTCCCATTATCTTACCCCCCTGCTGCTAAGCTGTCATCCTTAGGCCAACAACAACAAGTTGAACAGCTATGTTGATCTTAACGCCCAACAGTTGCATTAATGATTACAGTATTAACTATCAGTTGTGTTGCTCCAGCAGTACTATTCAAACAATGTATTTCTTAGTGAGTCTGTTTCAGCTTTTTTGGAGGCCAAACCCAAGGAACATGGGCAAATTCCAAAAAGGCAGTTTTATACAGGCAGATCATGATGAATGGGGTAATTGTAAACACATGTTTTGTTAAACCACTAGTAAACCAGCCTCTGATTCTTACCAGCCTCCATCAATGCCAGCTTCTACTAGTTCTCAACAGGACAAAAATAGGAAATGACTTTCCTGGCAGGCAAACCATAGAGGAAATGCCATGCCATCCTGTTGGAATAAGCCTATAGCCCAGTGGGAAGGAACTGGACTGCAGAGCAGCAGTGGGGATGTCTGCATTTGTTCACAAAAAAGCCTTCAGAGTGTGGTCCTTGCATTCCCTTCACGCTTACTGCTGCAGAATTTGTGTCAACAGAAATCTGAGAAACTGATTGGCTGCTGTGATGCTGAGCCTGTGGTTGCTGAAGGCTGCAGAGGAGTAAGGGTGGATAATGCTCCATGAGACCAGTATCATTCTTCCATTATGCATCCCTGGTGAGAAAAATCAATAAGCAGGGAGGATCTTTATGTCCATAAGATCTTCATGGTGGAGATGAGCTCTCGATGAACACTTGGAAACTTATTTCAGTGCCTGGGATCTAAATTCTGACTTTCTGGTGACTTGATCAAGTGGCTGCATCTCTGCCCTGGCTCATGTTGTTGGTTTGTAGCACAGCCTATTCTTTCAGCAGTTGTTCTTTTCCTTTTTTTTTTCTTTTAGTTTTATTTCTAGGTCATCTTCAAGTGCTAATTTTGGTTTTGAAACCATAGGGAAGGGAATCCTTGAAATATCACCCAAATCTCATTCACTGCAGGTGCTCCTGTTACAGAACATTTTGACCCTGAAACGTATTCTTGGTCAGGAAAGTGCAACCAGGCTGTGTGTCTGTGCATGCTTCATGTGTTTGTAGAGTGCTTCAGATGTCAAAACTAACTGGCAGCAAAGATTTGGATGCTTTCTGAAAGGACAAACTGTTAGAAAACTTTACCAGGTCTTGATTTTAACGGAGGATGGTAGGACAAGATAGTGGTGTATTAGAATGGATTAGAGCAGATGTTTTAAGAGCTGAAATAAAAATGGGGAAGCGTGGGGGCTTTCTGTTACTGTTTTCTTTTTTTTGTTGTTTGTTTGTTTGCTTTTTAATCAATTTCCCCCCCTTGCTGCCTCCCCTCACCCCTCCCTTTTTTCTTTCTTTTCCATGATGTTCATCTGCTAGGCACAGATTAAGATAGGAGAATGTTCCCTCTCCTTAAACAGGAGTTGGGAGAGGGGGTGAGAAGGACTGGGGGAAGGTAAAATCTGTAGGTTGGTCTTGCTTAGTGTACTGTTAAAGCTCTGAGAATCCTTGGAAAGGAATGAGGAGCTTTTATTATACCAGAGCACAAGTGTGGAATTAAACTTCAAGGAGCTGGAAGAGCTAAAAATTCAGAAGCTTGTGATATTTTTGTGTTGTGCCAAAGCCTTTCTTAAAAGGCTTGCTTTCCCTTCTGGCTCAAATGTATTCAGGTCCATTTAGGAGAATGTTAAGGGAGAAATATGTATTGCAAGGCCATTGATTCTTCCTGAATTAATGTCGTGTGGGTGATCATTCTTCATTCTAATAGCTGCTCGTGCTGACATCACCCGAGATGTCAGGGGATTATGTCAGAATTCAAGCCTTGATATTTTGCAGAACAATGGCTCAAGTGCTGGCAGATGCTTTCTCGGTGGGTCAGGTTGCTTTTGTTTTTCCTGTCCAGCTCTAACTGTGATGTTCCAATTACTGTACATGATCACAGCAAGGAATGTAGTAAACAATTTCTGAGAGAATTATACCTGTGCAGCACAATTGTGAGGACAAAGTGCTACTTGCCCCTAGCTCTTATGTTAGAGGTGGATTTGCCATCAGCATCCATCGCCCAGACAGAATACATGCATTTTTAAGACTTTATAAAAAAGCTCACCAGCTTTAACCATAAGCTTTCTTTTGTGTTGTGATAAAATATTTCATTCCAGGAATCCTGAAGTCCAAAAAGTTGAGGCTAAAATTGTTTGGGTTTTGTGGTAGATTTTTTTTTTTTTCTTTTTCTGGAGATAGTTGGTTGGTTGGTTGGTTTTCCTCCCTGGCTGCTGGGCACCTAACTTCAGTTTCTAAGTGATGGTTCTTAATGAAAGCCCTTGTGGTGGTTTAACCCAGCAGGCAGCTGAACACCACACAGCTGTTTGCCCCAGTGGGATGGGGGAGAGAATGGGAAAAAGGTAAAACTTGTGGGTTGAGATAAAGACAGTTTAATAGGACAGGAAAGGAAGGAATAATAATGTGGTATAGTGGAGGGTGTCTGTGGCAAGGGGTTGGAACTGTATGGTCTTTAAGGTCCCTTCCAACCCAAACCTTTCTGTGATTCTATGGTAAAAAAATATAGACAAGAAGTGATGCACAATGTGGTTGTGCACCACCCATTGGCAGATGCCCGTCATTCCCTGAGCAGTGGGATGTCACCCCCTGGCCAACCCGTCCTGTCCCAGTTTTGTTGTTCAGCAAGACCTCAAATGGTATGGAGTATCCCTCTGGTCAGTTGGGGTTGGCTGTCCTGGATGTGTCCCCTCCCAGCTTCTTGTGCACCCCAACCTCCTTGCTGGCAGGGCAGTATGAGAAACTGAAAAGTCCTTGATCAGGGTAAGCCCTGCTCAGCAACAACTAAAACATCAATGTGTTATCAACATTATCCTCAGACTGAAGTCAAAACACAGCACTGCACCAGCCACTAGGAAGAAAACTAACTCTATCCCAGCTGAAACCAGGGCAGCCATGTAAGGCGAAAGTAATCAAAATAGCACCTATTATTATGCTCTAGAAATGATCCAAATAGAATGTCACAGAGCATATGTGATATTCATGAACTGATAGCTTTTGTTGTTCTTTACTGGTAGGTTATTAGAACATTACATTTCTGAAGAGGCATTGCTGGTTTGGAGTTTTTTTTTTCCCGGTAGGCCTTCAGGAGAACTGAGCAAGGAGGCTATGAGATGAGCCATAGGAGTGCAGAGCAAATGCTATTCGGGTTGCTGGCATCTCTGATGTGTGCTCAGGCTTGTTTTGCATTCAGCATGCGTTTTTTGTTATAGAGCTGATGTTAAAAAGGTCAGGAAAAATCTCTGTGGAAAATCTCTGTGGAGTTCCTTGCTGCATCCTAGTTGGATGACACTGTGAGCACATGGAAAGTCAGAGGAGTACTGCAAAGAATGTTTCAGCTGATGCTGTGCATGACAGTATGAGTTTAGATGTGTGATGACACTTGCAACACCTGGTTGAGTTGTTGTTTGGTAACCTCCCTCCCCAGTGTCCTTTGAGAAACATTACTGCTGATACAGCTTTTAGTAGGAGAATGGCGTTGCAAGATGTCATGCTAGCCTTAGCTAATTCTGGTAAATGTATAATTTGTCCTGGTTTACTTGCAAATGGTTCAACTCTTTTTCCCAGGAGCAGGAGAAGTTCTCATAGGTGTTTAGAAAATGGACAGATTTGGAACGTGCAGTGCATAGAGGAGTCCTGTGCTATAACAGCCTGACTTTTAGTTTTGCTTGTATTCATCTTGGAGAACTTCTTGGGCCCTTCAGGTCCAACAGTCCAGCTCTTCCTTACAGGGTTTGTTCCCCAGGGAAGTTTAATTTAAAATTCACATGAGCTAAGGTGACATTTTCTGTGGGTGATGCGAAGTAACCTGTCAGGTCAATTCGGTAGCACTTGGTAGAGTTTAAGGGAGACAGCCAGTGTGCAGCCATCGGTGATACAAGTAATTTTTTTCCTTTTGTAGAGTGCTGAAATACAAATTTCTGTTGTGAAAGATCTGGAATACGAAGAGGTGAAGAAGATTTTTCCCTGCAAAAAAGGCAGGTCTTCATTTATCAAAAGATGTGGGCCATGCTAAGCGCTCACTGCTACCAGAAGACAATGTCAAGTTTGTCAGAGTGTTTGGCTCTCTTAACTTGGAGAAACTTGGTCATTCACTACACGTGTTCATGGTTGACTCTCAAAAGCTGTCCTATGTACTGTTTTTTTTTCTGGGATTGGTTTGTTCTGGGTTAGAGGATGGGATTAGCTCTTGGAAGCATGTGGTGGGGTGGCTTCCAGGGGAAGGTGAGGTGCCCTTCCAGGGAAACCAAGAGGAAGAAACGGGAGAGTGAGGAACGGGTCCCCTCTTCTTTTAGCAGCAGCAAACTTCTAGGCCAGTTTGACCAGGGGAGCCTACTGTATTTTCTGAAGAGCCAGCATAGGGTTTTTCTCTGTGAATTCCAACAGCATAATGGAGCTACACAAACAAGCTAGACTAGACCTGGCTTTGTAGCTGCAAGGTTTACCCGTTGAAGGGAATTTTCTGCAAGGGGGTGGGGATTAGGCATGTAGGGTTAGGGAAAATATCTTATGTTAACCTTGTATGTGATCCATATGCTGTCCTGAAATGTGAATCTGAGTAACAATGTCTTTCTTTATGTCTGTCTTTTTTTTCTTAAAGGAAATGGACATGCGTTGTTGGGTTGTTTTCTTCAGATGAATGTGAAATGTGTCAGTGCTAGGTGGGGTTTTTTACTGCGCAACTCAACTGTAACAAAAATGTTAGTATTGCTTTTGTACATTTAAAGAAGATAAAAATAACACCTTCACAGTTTCAGAAGATTATGTAAGGTATGCATAGCTGTATGTTATTATACGATCACCATAAACCAGAGCAACTGAGGAAGTAACTGGTATTAAATTCATCATTATTCCTATTATGAGAAATATCAAGCGTAATAGCTATTCATACATACGAGAGTGTTATGAGGAATACTGGGGATTTGGTTGACTTGCACTGAAATGCTGTGGTAAAACATACTTGTTTCAGGCCAGTTACTGGCTGAAATGTTCTGTCCTGGAATGTTCCCAGTCTCTCAGTTCCAGAGCTGCCTGTGAGCTGGTTCAGCTGCTCCACTCTAACCAAGCTGTGTTTCTGTAGCCAAAGTCAAAGGCATTGGAGGTGACTGTTTTTGTGTCTACCAGGTCTTGATGGTCATAGGGCAGATCTCACCTACAAATTTCTGTGACTCTTGAGGGGCTGCCTTGGATAGAGCTTCAAATTTTGCAGCTTTGCTAAGCCTAGTATGACTTAGCCTGAAAAAAAACAAAATAACTGAACAACAACCAAAACCAAAACCCTCTTCCCTGCAAATTGGAACCCAAAGTAAGTTCTTTGGTAATTTCAGTTAGTCTTGCTTGTGGTAAATCATGGAATGTGGAATGTAAATGTAGAATCATTTTTGGGGCAAGGTGACATGTCATGGCTTTCCTTCGTTTTGTCAAACAAGGCTTGGGAAGATGTGTTCTTGGGTTTGGGTTCTTGGGTTCTGGATTGTACAGCGGTGAGTGGTGTTTCTCTTCGGAAACATTTCTGGTTGTTTTTTTCTATAATTCTAACAAAAATGGTTGAGCTAATTGACTAGCTCAGTCTTTCTGGCTGGGTACTAACTCCATTATATGGGAATTTTTTGGATGGGCTGAGGGGCAGATCTTTTCTGAACTGTCATTAAAGGGATCTGCCTCTGTCTAAAAACAGTTACTGTCTTTTTGCAAAGTCATTTGGAGAGCAGCAAAACACATGAAATGTTCTCCCCATACCCTGTGTTTTGCTCTGAGCATGCTATACCAGCTGCTGAAGAAAGTTCAGGTTTTATAATAAGTGCTACTCAGAATGCTTCAGTTGTTTTGCATAGCTGTGTTATGGTTTGGTGCTATTGAGATGAAGGAATTAATGAATGAGAAATAATTTTATGGGCACTCTAACATGATTTCATCAAAATACCAAGTTTCTTCCTCTTCTCTATATACCTGATAAACTTGTATGCTGAACTTCAGCCATGTTGTATCTGTACTGACTTGGGCAGTGATTCATCCAGCCAGAGAAGCATCCATGGGACTAGTTATTTTTGTTTTATTTAACTTCTTTTAAGTGTGTGTGGACTGAAGCTTTCTTCCTGTATGTAACCGTGTCTTAAGTCAGTGTTTGAGGATGATCTACGTTCAAGCTGTGTGGTCAGAGTGAAGTTTAGGCAAAACTTATGGTTGAGCTGTAAATCACTGTACTGTGTGGACAATGATGCTTTTGTCCAGTAGCTGGGCTTAATTCACCACTTCCTGCCAATATGCTCTAATTCTGCAATTGTAACTCTGTGAAGCCAAGCAAGCAAGTGTGTGCTTTATGCGAGGAGCTTGCAAACTCTTCTAAATCCTGTCTTGCTGTGTGAAAAGACTGGAGGTTCCCAAAGTGGCTTTCTCTACTCCCTGTCCTGTGGCCAAGGCCACCTTCCTACAACTTGCTCATCAGCAGTATCACTTTCTGCTCCCAGCAGCCGTATGCCCATGCTGTCTTACATCCTAGCATCCCAAATACCTGTTTTGCTCTTAGGGGTGGGTGAGGTGCATACACTTTGGGGTCGTGACAAATGCCCAAAGTCCCCAGTGGTGACTGTATACAGGGAGTTGGAGTTTGTGATGAGCACCAGTGCTGCACAGTGGAAGAGGAAGCATTTTGACAAGGTATGCCACAAGGGAGGATGATGCAGTAAGACCAGTTTGCCATGTGTGCTTTGCACTGTCTTAATGTGCTCTGCTCACACTGTGGGTTATAGCAAGTTTTCATGATAGGGACTGTGTCTGGAATGTCTTATGGATGTTGAAGACTTGCTTATGAAGGATCTTCGAGAGTTGATGTAGTTCAGTGATATGCTGCTGTTTGGTATAGATCATACAGTTGATCCATAGATTATGCTATTTCTGGCATAGGAAGATGAGGGGAAAGGTAAAAGGAAGAATGTATTGAATCTCATGGTCAGGGTGACAAATGTCCTTCTGTAGGTCAGGATTAGTAGTTCATTAACATGGCTTCAGAAATACATTAGCGTACTCTGTATTTAACTATTTTATCCAGGCCCTTTATGGTGCCTGATAGAGGTTATCTCCCCCACAGTTGAACGTGTACCACAGTCAACACTTCATTGGTACCCCTGGAACCTTGCTACGAAGCTTTTCAGAAACATGATGTGTGCAGGTCTGGTTTGTGTCAGAGTGTGCAGTGGGAGCCATAGTCCCAGGCAGGGCTGGGGGGTCATTGGTCTTGGTGGTAGTGTGGAAGCTTTGTGGGTCTGTGGTCATGTGCTGAACTGAGGAGCTTGGAGGAGAGAGAGTCAGGTTATGTCTTCCTGTGGTCTTCTGGGATCCTTCTTAAAGTACTGCTGTAACGGGATAACTTGTGCTACCTGACACCCTAGGTCGAATGAGGTCCCTGGAAAACCAATGGACTGAAGGAATAGTCATTAAAAGTGACTTTCACCTGAGATGCTGCCTCTGAAATCCATTAGCAGTTTAAAATTAACCAGATACTCCAGGTAGCTTAAATGAATCTTAATGACTTTCTGCCACTTTTATTAGAGAAGTCTTTTTACAACCTTGTCGCCTTAGTGCAGCCTGGATTGCAAAATGTTTTGGTTTTTAATCAGTGAAGATGATTCTGCAGCATGGCTGGAATCTCCCTAAAGAGTGTCTGATCAATGAAGAAATAACAGGATTTGTGTATACCAAAGCAGAGCAACCTAAAGCAGCTATATCCTAAAACTAACTTAACCTATAAGGCTTTGAATTACAACATCATCTTCCACAAAGGTGCACTGCAAAGTCTCCCAGCCCTTTTGCATGATGTAAGAAAGAACTAAGCCATCCCACTGTTAGGGAGGAAAAACTGAGTACAGACTAAAGACCTAAAATTTAACAAAGAATGTAAATTTAGCCTGAATTCTGGGTTTAGATGAATACCAACTAATTTTTTTTGGTGACACTTGCTGTAAAAGAAAGATCAGAAACCATTCCAGTCTGGTTCTGAGGATTTGATTGTCACTTTCTAAATGACCACACTGCTCATACAGGTGTTTTGCAGCAGTGGGAGAGGAGGAAGGAGGGAAAGCTACTTTAAATGAGAGAGGCTGGCTGACAAATGCAGAGAACCTAGAAGAGAAGGCACAAAGAAGGGCAATATTGACAAGATTCTGAACTTTTAATTAACTTGACTTTTAGTTCCTCTCCCAATGCACCTGCTTCTAATCAGTGAGTGGAGAAGGAATCAAATTGATTTCTGTAGTCATGTAGGTATTTCTAGTGTGATGGACAGAAAAGGCAAAGCAGGCTTTCTCCTGCTTATCCCTCAGGTGAAGATGATGTGATAGCTTGGGGAGCATCTTAGCTCAGAGCATGGCTGGATCAGGGCTCTGAAAATGATTACTGATAGGATTATCTTCTTTCCTGGAGCTGCTGGTGGGCATCTGGGCACATTGGGCATTTCTCCCCCTCTAATTTGCTCTTGTGAGACCCCACGTGGAGTACTGCATTCAGCTCTGGGGTCCTCAGTGCAGGAAGGACATGGACTTGTTGAAGAGGGTCCAGAGAAAGACCACAAGTGATCAGAGGGCTGGAGCACCTCGCCTGCGAGGAAAGGCTGAGAGAGCTGGGCTTGTTCAGCCTGAAGAAGAGGAGGTTCTAAGGAGACTTTATAGCAGCTTCCCAGTACCTATAAAGGGCCTGCAAGAAATGTGGAGAGCAGCTTTTTACAAGGGCATGTAGAGAGAGGACAAGGAGGAATGGCTTTAATCTGAAAGAGGGTAGATGTGGATTAGATATAAGGAAGAAATTCTTCACTGTGAGGGTGGTGAGACCCTGGAACAGGCTGCCCAGAGAAGCTGTGGCTGCCCCATCCCTGTCGGTGTTCAAGACCAGTCTGGATGGGGCTTTGAGCAGTCTGGTCTAGTGGAAGGTGTCCCTGCCCATGGAACTAGATGATCTTTAAGATCCCTCCTAACCCAGACTGTTCTGTGTTTCTGTTTGCGTGGGAAATGGCTGCTGTTCCTGGGGGCTCTGTTTTGCCAGTGTGATGGCTCCATTGCTCTGTATTTGCTTCCACATCCCAGCTGATGGAAATTAAATTCTTGGAGATGATGATTGCTTCTTCGAAGGTGGAGGAAGTGTTAAGAAGAAGAAAAAAAGTGAGAGAATGAGTGTTTATACTTCATTGCATATTAAACATCCCACTTGTGATTCAGGTAGCTAAATTATGTCTGACACTTGGCCTGGCTTCAGCCCTGCTCTAAACCACAAGTGTCACTTTTGAGTAGATGTTTATTTGCCATGTCCTGTGGTCTGTCCCTGGTCGGAAAGCCAGGGATTCCAGGGTTTACCACATGGTGAGGCTCCTGAGCAAAAGTGCTTCTGCTCTGAACACGAACGGTGGCATGTCTGAGCTTCATGAAATGATAATGCCTGACCAGCTACCTTGACTTAAAATGTCTACAACTACTGATTTTATTAAAGATAAAAAAATCCCTTATTTTTAATTCCCCAGCCCTGTCACTCTGTAGGAATGACTGGTGCTTTGCCTTTGTGGACTATCAGCTTTGCTCTTCAAGATCCCAGTATCTGCAGTTGTAAAGATGCAAAGCAGGGAGTGGACAGTCATTCCTGATATGGAGGGGAGGGCACTAGTGCTAATCCCTTAAATCCACAGTGGGCCCCTCCCATGCATAGAAACCTGATCTTAACTCTTAGATCCTGCTTGCTGTTGCTGTGATATTTATATATAATTCCCACTTCTTAAAACAAGAGGGCATTAGATCTAGTCAGATATAAGGAAAACTGCATGAACCAGCCTCAAATATTTATCCTTATATCAGCATTGTACTCTGGGATACTCAAGATGGTGAATGACTGTCCTCTTGACAGTGTATGATACAAAACAAATGCAATTTCAAAGCCTCCCTTAAGCCTCTGTGGCATGCTTAAGGATCTTCCAGTTGCATGCTTAAAGGCTAAAGTAAATCTTCTGCCCAAGAGTAGAGGGGTTTGGGAGATACGTGAATCCCCAGCTACTTCCATTGATGCAAGTGATGAAGACCAAACTGTGGTGTGTGGGGGAACTGGAGAGAGAAAATGGGCCGAATAAGATGGTAATGATTGCAGTTGTGTCTAATCAAAGTTCATTTCCTGTGAACGCTTCCAGAGGTTTTACATAGTGAGAACAAATGGCAATGCAGTTTGGGAATATGCTGTGGGTACAACTCAGTGCTCACAATCCGTAAGCAAAAAAGAAAACAAAACTAAAAATTGAAGGGCTTGACGTTTGTTTTTTTGGGTGTTCTCTCCTCAGAACTCCAGAGATGCTCACTATTCAGTAAGCGTTGATGCCAAGCTTGCAGAATGGTAGGGTTGCACATTACAGTACTGACTTAATTGTGCTCAGGTAACTATGTATAGGTGGTTCTCTTCTGTGCTTTTCTGGAAGGAATTTCTTTACTCCTTGTACTTTTCAAGAACCTGACAGCCAGTGAAGCCTTGAGATTTTTGATCCATAACTCGTAGATTGTGGCTAAGTATAAAAAAACCATTCAAGACATTAAAGTGGTTGTTTCTGCTGTTCATCCTCCAGGGTGAGACTGAAGAGCAGAACTCCTAGTGCTGCTCTCCACGGGGTGCCTCTCTGTTGTCGGGTTCTGGTCTGCTTGTACTGTTAGGACATAGCTGGATCCTTGTATTGACAGAGGCGAGTACATGGGGTAGACTTTTTAAAAAAAGATATTCTAACGTGTAAGGTTTGTAGTGGGTTGTTTTTTTTTTTGTTTTTTGTTTTTTTAAATTTATTTTAAGACATTTTGCTTCTGAAGGTTGCTGTTGGCATGCAGCTCACTGGTGTTCTCAGTTTGGGTAATGTCCTTGTAAGAAAGAGAAGAGACAGTGCATCTGTGTTAGGCTTATTTTTTCGTGTAGCAGAGTCTTAGATCTGGAGAGGAGAGTTTAGAGAGGTCAGCTAGTCAATGGAAAGCTGAAGCATGGCTGTGTTTTTGATGGCAGTTTGGTGACAGTGATGGGGAGACTCTGCATACTCCTCAGACAGTATTGTCTGTTGACTCACTGTTTTTTTTTCCTTTTAGCAATTTTGACTTGGTGTTTTTCTTTCCTCTTTCCCCAGTGCCCTCACACCGCACCCTCCCTGCCACTCCACCCAGTAATGTTTTCCTAAATCTTCCTTGTTGCTCGTTAAATCTTTCTGTTTCTTCTTCTGAAAGTTGGGGGCATGCAGAACGCTCTTCCCTCTTTCTTTGCCCCAGGCTTTCATATATTTGAAAGATACCATCATAACCCTTGCTTTCTCTTCTTCTGGCTGAGCTCCAGTTCACTTTGTTTTTCCTTTTTTCTTCCCAGATGTCACGTTTTTCTAAGTCCGTGGTTTTCCTATTGCTTTTCCTTGGGTATTTTCCAGTTGATCTTCTCTGAAATTTCCTGAGGACTGGATACAGCATTGTGCTGGAAGCTTTATCAGTCACAAGTAGAACAGAACTGTTGCCTCACGATTCTCACATATGTTCCTCTATACATTCCTGTATGGCATTTGCCTCTTTCTCAACAAAGAATTTTCCAGCTTTTAAAACTTGCTTTTAATTCATTCTTCCAGCAGACTGGCAGCTTTAAGTTAGTAGCTTCCCCAAGTTTAATGAGTGTCATTTTGCTCCTTCATTATCTAGATCATTAGTATTAGAATAGTGTGGGACCAGGGCAGATCTCTGCGGAGGTTATTCAGTATGTCAACCTATTATGCGAGTCTTCCTGTTTTTCCAGCTCTTAGCAAAAATGGTACAGTTATTCAGTCGCTTTCAAATCTGCCATAAGATGACTGATTGCATTGATAATGGTATGACAAAGTTTTCTTAACTTCTCATAGGAATGTGGTTTGAATCTTTTGACATGTTTTTTTTTGATAATGTCAAGATTCAGTGTCTACTCTATGTTCCTGTGATACATAATTCTGCCGTAATGTGAAGCTCAGTTGGTTTGACTGGCTTATCCATGAACAATCGGGTTTTGTTGAGTTCAGTCTTCTATGTTCAGTGCTAGCAGATGGGTTTAATGGGAATCCACGTGCAAATAAGCAACAGCTATCATTCTTCAGGTTGTTCCTTCCACTCCTTTCCCCTCCCACTTCCTTAGGATATCACTGTTTGCCATTCTTCAGCCCCTGTTACCTTGTCAATCTGCTATGAACTCTCAAAAATAACTGTTAATGGTTTGAAGTCTTAAGAAAAACCCGAACTGTTCAACATGTTCATAACTGAATTTCATGAAAAGCAGCTAATTTGGTAGAAAGTTGATTAACCTAACTTTTGTTGATTCAGTCTGTTTTTGGTTGTTTTGTTTTGTTTTTTTCCCCTTCTCCTCCGTCCTGTTGTTACTAGTATTGGGTTTTGTTGCTTGTTTGTGTGTTTTTGTTGTTGTTGTTTTGGCCTTGTTACTTGTAGCTTGAGAAGGTGATGAGTGGACTGACCTTTCCCTTAATCATTACTTTATTGCTGTGGAATTACAGAATGAGGGTTTGATACTTTCGATGTCTCTTGCTTCACCTTCACTTATTTTGGTATTGCTATAATTGTCTTCAGGTTATTACTTTTTTAGTGGGGTGTAGATGGATGGACTTTGTTTGACCTCTTTAGCTGGTGAGGGAGAAGTACTAACTGTTGCTTGCTTTTGGTCATGTATAGATAACAGCACAACTTAAATGTCTTGGGTCTGAGGATTAACTGGAAGCCAGTTGAAAACTGGAGGTGAGAGAACAGTCACTGTCGGAAAGCTGTCTTCAAATACAGTGGCAAGTTCTTTCATCCAGAATCAACCCATTGAAATCATTCATGGGCAAATGCCAGAAGGTTGAATCTTCATGTCGGCTTGTTTTGTCAAATTTGGGTTTGAGAGCATCAATTAGTTGGTGCTCAGCCATAATTCGGAAGCCATGTAAGGTTGTTTCTGCTGAGTCTAGAATAGTTTAAAAATGGAAACTACTGAAATATACCGAACCCAAAATGGCTAGGTAATCTCTTGACAAACTAGAAGCTTTTTTTTGGTCACCACCAGGTCTAGAAGCTTGTTGGGTAAGGGTATGTTAACAGAGTGGAGATGGTGATCAATGCTAATGCTGTTCGCAAAATAAGAAGCCTCGGAAAAGGAACATACAGTCTCAAGAACAGATTGTCTAGTGGTAATACAGACTAACAAATTTTTGTTGGCTGGCAGCTGTCTTTCAGGTTAGGATCCTGTCTTTGAAGCTCTTTTATAGAGTTAACTTCCTTTCTGCAAAGTACATGATGAAAGGGGCAGAGTAAATTCCTCATGGAGACTTGTTCTTCCCGGTCTAACAAAAATGAATTTACAATGAAAGCACAAGGTAAGCAGCATTAAGCTCACGGAGGCAGGTAAGTTTTGTTGGAGGAGCCTGTGACTATTTCAGATTTTGTTCTGCTCTCTGTACTCCAGAATTAGCACGCTGCAGGACGGTTGTCACCCCTTTGATGGAAGGTGGGAAGACTAACTTGGTAACACGCACAAGTCTTGCTTTCATCATCTCGCTTCTTCTGCAGAAGAAGCATATTGTTTGTGAGACAGAGCTTACATAATCCTCCTTCTGTGTGTGTGTAAACATGTTTAACACAGGCCTTTTGTTTCTTGACTAGTTTAAATTTATCCATAGTGTACATACAGTGTGGAAGGGGATGGAAAAGGGGTGAGTTAGCAGGAGGCATTTTTGGGGCACTGGAGGATAGGGGAAATCAGAACTTGTATGGACCCATAACAAGCAAAACAGAACTGAAATAATCCCTTTCTTATCTTCTATCCATGCCCTACCCTGCTAAGAATAAACTGACTGTCTCCAGTCAGTGGTATCACAGCCGTTGCTCTTGCTTGCTGGGTTGATTGTCCTGTTGCACAGTAGCTGGTAGAGGGGCTTTAAATGCAGAATTATCTTATAAGCTTGTGCCTTTTTTGGCCAGCTGTTAGTATTTAAAGTCTTTAAAGTCACCCACTAAAGACAACGCAGAAGAACAAAAGTCAGCCTGGATATGTGGCGTGTGTGTTCTTGTTTAATGTCGGAATTCCTGGTATGGCCAGGGACACATGCCAGCTTTGGCAGTACAGGGCACAGTTCAGATACTTAAGTACTATACTAAAAATAACGGGACTATTTTCGACTGGGACCCAATTAGGGTGGGAATAACTTGTTGCTCTGCAATCAGTAATGTGAAGTAGCAGGCAGGCTTCAATGTGCAAGTAAACTCAGCTGTTTTGCTTGCAGAGTTGCCAGTTTTGATGCTGCGTTCTCACTGTGTTCCTTAGATGCTTTTCCAGAGGTTAAAAAGAAAAGAAAATCCTCCTCTTAAGGCAGAGTTTGTGTGCTGTAGTTCAGATTTTGATATTGCAGTGTTTAATAGCATTACAGCTCCTAATCCTCCAGCAGTGGCTTAGGGAATTCCTAGAAGGCAGGGAGCCGCACAGTGCCTTCACCATTGCAGCAAGCAAGCTTTGCCCTGCCCTGCTGCAGGGCAACGAGGGTGAGTCTGGGCAGCCAAGGAGCAAGAGGGGCTGGTTTGAAGATAGTCACTTTTCTCCTGGTTTGCTTGGAGGAGAAGGGAGCATGGTGTTGCTGTTGTTTGCTTTCCTATGTCAAGAACTATGGTGAAAATAACTTGCACAAAGTGCCTGAAACAAAGCATTACTTTACACTTCAGTAGCTTCTCTCTGGTTTTATTTTTGGTGATGCTGCTTCCTGCCACCTTCTTACTAGATCGCTCAGGCTTCACTGAAGTGAGTTAGAAGACTGAATTTTCCCATGTGTGGGGAAGGAGCAAGCATGCTCCAGCATCCGAGTGTTTCAAGTGTTTGCCTGCATTTCGTCCCAATTCTGTGCTGCTCATTAGAGCAGGGTTGTGGATGAGGGAACACTTTATGGACGCTTACGCAAATACTGCATTGGATAGACTTATGCTGGAGATGAAAGCTAAATGCACCTAAACTTTCTATTTTTATAGACATCTTTCTAACATGCTATTTTGAGAACATGAAAAAAGCCAGAATCTTTATGGTGGTGTGACTCTCATGCTATTTTGAAAGTAGCTTTTTGTTATATTCAAAATAAGGGCTGATAAGAGGTGTTCAAGGCCTTGTTCAGCTGCGGTATCTTAACAGCTTTTGTTACAGTATTGAGCTTACGTTGGGATTTTGGGAGGACTTCATCAGATATGTGCAGGAAGCTTCATGTTCTTTAAAATTTTACGTTTTGACTTGTTCTTATCCTAGCCTGAAATGCAAAGGAAGAGACTTCTAGATGCCCGTTATGAAAACAGCGCCTTTTGTATGCACCACTGAAATGTGTCGCATCCTAGATGTAGTAAATTCACATGGAAATAGTGGGAGAGGCACCCTGGCGGAGGGGATCATGTTTTGTGTTGTAGAGAGCCAGCATTTAGGCGTGTGCTTGTCAACTCGCAAGCTACATGTATTCTACCTTCTGCATACTGCAGCAGCCTGTGGGACTTGCTGTTAAAAGTAAATGTTACATGGAGGATGCTTAGCAACTGTAGTTTTTAAGTCTGTGCCAAATTGTTAAAGGTGCAAATCTGTTAAATCAATGCAGTGTTTCGTGGAGGATGCAGCATGGCAGTGCTGAGGTTCTGCTTCTAGACCTCTGTGGTGTGGCTGTCCCTCCAGCTGTCCTTCCCCACCCCTGTTAGGGTAATGCGGAACACCCACAATTCACAGCCAGGAATATTAATTTAAAAAAAATAATAATGAGTGATGTTAATTTGAATTGTGAGCTTAGTTCATGCAGAAGGGCTGTGTTTAATGAGCCTGGCTGAGTAGCCCTCTGTCCTGCTGTCTCTGGTGGGGGACATGACCTGGAGCAGAGGGACCTGGGGCCAGCAGCTGGGAATAGCCATGTCTTGAATGCAGAGCTTATGGCTCAGAAACTTGCCTTCTGCCACTTCCTGGGGCCTGCTGGGTGACCTCAAAATCCTTTCTGGCTGTCCTGGTTTCTCCATTTGAAAGTAGAGTTGGTGCAGGGCTCCTTTAGTGGGAAAAAGGGCAATAACCTGCTTCAGAGTGAGCATAGTTTTGGCGGTTCCTCTCTCAATAAGCATGGCTATAGTGGATCGAGCCACAAGTTAACCAAGAGCACGTTGCATGTCTCTGGGGCATCGGTAGCAGTTGCTTAAGTAGAAAGCCTGCAAGTTTTCCTCTGTTTCTTGGCCCTTCTGCTTCATTGTAAGCTGTGCTGCAGTTCTCTGGAGTGTGCATCTCCATTACTGTAGTCATTACCCGTTGATAAGCCTTCTCCAGTGCTTAATCTAAATTATTATTTTAATACATTGATAGGTCAGATTGCTCCGTGGACATGATTTCCATGTTTCCTATCCACTTCACATTTTACCTACCCCTTTCTTTAGAGAAGGAATGGTCATTCTCTGGGCACTTCATGCGTGTCCTCTGTAACTGACTAGATGTCTGTCCTCCTCTGCCCTGGCTATCTCTCTTCTCCATGCTGAATGAGCCAGGTCTGTTAGTTTCTGCTTTAGGAATTCCTCTTCTCTATACTCTTACTAATTCTATTTTACCCTTAGTGTCATAACAGCCCACAGATCTCAAGGAGCGGGTGTGCCCTGGGTTTAATGACTTGTCATGATTCTGCTTTGCTTGTGGCAGTTCCCTAATTCTTAATACTGTATTTCCTTGTGAGGTAGTGTCTGCTTCCCCTACCCCCCCCCCAAAAAAAAAAAAAAATATATGTTAAAACAGGACTTCAGACTCCTGATGCTTATTCAGCAGTACTCACAGGCAGGGTTATTTTTGGTTTTGCACATTGACTTGAGTTTGTGGAAATAAAAGCAGCGTTGCACTCTTGCTTGCCTATTTGCTCATGGGCATGGGATTGTTCCACTGTACTTTGTGTGAAGCTCCAGCTCCGAGTGAACATGTCATACCGCCAGTGAACTTCATAGAATCATAGAATAGTTAGGGTTGGAAAGAACCTTAAGATCATCTAGTTCCAACCCCCTGCCATGGGCAGGGACACCTCACACTAAGCCATGCCACCCAAGGCTTCGTCCAACCTGGCCTTGAACACTGCCAGGGATGGAGCATTCACAACCTCCCTGGGCAATCTATTCCAGTGCCTCACCATCCTAACAGGAAAGAATTTCTTCCTTATATCCAATCTAAACTTCCCCTGTTTAAGTTTTAACCCGTTACCCCTTGTCCTGTCACTACAGTCCCTAATGAAGAGTCCCTTCCCAGCATCCCTATAGGCCCCCGTCAGATGCTGGAAGGCTGCTATGAGGTCTCCACGCAGCCTTCTCTTCTCCAGGCTGAACAGCCCCAACTTCCTCAGCCTGTCTTCATACCGGAGGTGCTCCAGTCCCCTGACCATGCTCGTGGCCCTCCTCTGGACTTGTTCTAACAGTTCCATGTCCTTTTTATATTGAGGACACCCGAACTGTATACAATACTCCATGTCACCTCCCTGTTTGTCACATTCCAGTCATTATGGATATGTTGAAAAGAATGGCCACTACAGTCATTCTTGAGACTCCGTGTACGGAAAAGATGCCTTGTGTTTTCTTACCTGTAGTTCTTATCCTTCAGCTGGGTGTTAAGGGGGGAACCACTCCTGCAAACTATAGCAGTTCAGGTCTTTTTAAGGATATCTAGGTAGGGATAACATCCAAATGTCTTTGTCTATATGGTATCATAAACCTTGGGTAGGTTTGAGTCATAATGTCTACAAAAGCTGTACTGACTCTTCCTCATGCCATCTTACTTGCTATTTATGTCTATGTGATCTAGTTTTAACTGGTTCTTTTTGTAAAGAAGTTGCTTCCTGATATTTCAGTTCCCTGGATTTACCTTGAACTCACTTCTGCAAACTGATCTAACTTACCATCCATCTTTCATGCTATGTCCAAATCAATTCAGGTGCGACAGGGTATATACAGCTTGGCAGTTTGATAATTTCCTTTAGAAATCTTGGCTGAATTCTTTATGTACTAGCAACTCTAGTACAGTCTTTTAGTGGTCTTAAAATGTCATCCGTCAGCAGTTATTTAGTCTATATGGTGGTCCGTGTACTTCTGCAAGTTGGCTTCCTGCTTTATTTGTAATTTATTTTTTAAATGAATAGATACATCCTGTCTTAAGGAACAAACCCATAACAAGTCCTCACCTTTTCTTCAAGAAAAGAAACCTTGGAGGCATTTGCAGCTCACATCGGTTTTGAGGTGGGGGGAGAAGACTTGATTTCCAGTACTCTGCAGTAGAACTGGTAGCAGATGCCATTCTAGCCTGGTCTCTGGGTTCAGCCTGATGTCCAAGCTCACTCTGGGCATTTGTTTGAAGGTAACCATAAACATGAAACTGATATTTGCTATCCTGACTTCTGGGACTTTTGCCGTAGGTTATTGGGAGTGCCTGTTGCAGCATCAGTACATCCTGTGTTTCATTTCTGAACTTCAGTGTTGCTCCTCCGCGTTGCCTGTTCTCAAGTTACTGGGACACCAAGTTAATATCTTTGAGTACACTTGGCAGAACAAAGTCAGAGGAATGTACTTAGTCTCCAAATTCTGCAGAAAAAAAATTAATGCAAAATTTCCATGCCTGAGCAAGAAGTCTCGGGCAAGCCTCCCACTAGCAAAGGAAAAGACCTAGGAAGCTCTCGTGTATCTTCTGCAATGTTAATGAAATGCTGCTTTCTTGACAGGCCTGAGAACTTGTTTATGAAACTTAATATTGCCCCGTGAAACTCAACACTTTGCTGCTTAGTACTACAGCCTGAGTGATGCTCAATGAGGTGGACAGGGTGCTTTGTATATCAGCTGTTTCAGGCGTCGTGAAGTCTAAATACAGTGCTTCCTTAGCTGGCACTTGGGAACTTCACCTGCTCCTGTGGAGGGGAGAGAAATCTCGGTGGCGCAGCACAGCCCTGTAGCAGATGCATCTTCCAAAAAAATAAATAAAACAGCTGAGTCATTAGTTGGTTCTTTTTTTCCATGCTGCCAGCCAGTCCCAATACCCTTGTATTGCACGCAGGAGGGAGAGGGCAGACAATACTGTCTTTTATTATTCATACCCCGCAGGACACTATCTTCACAAAATACGGGTGGCGTCTGTCTGTCTCCACTTCATGGGAAAGATTAACAACAATTAAGGTCAACAATTAAGGTTGTGAAAACCTTTGAATAACTGCAACATCTGCTCTTGTACTAGAATAAATAAAATAAAGCTGGAGCTCTAATTGCCAACAGAGTACTTACTCATATCTGTTTTGTAATTGTGGGCTTGTGAAATGCATGCTGTTAACTGGTCCCTTGCTGGCCAATGTGAATGACCAGCAGTCAGGGCGAGTAGTGGTTTGGCCAAGAGCTACGTGCAAAAAATGAGGTTAAGGGATGAGAAGTGGGAGCCCTGTACAGAACTTAGGGAGCTGTGAGCCTTGCCGTGGCAGTGGTAGCCTGGTGGCATCCATGAGATGTCTTGCTCTTCACCTCAGGCAGGGCAGTTGACTCCCTGAACTTCCCAGTGCATTTCAATGTCAAATAAAACCAGTTTTCCTCAACTGCTGTTGACTCTAAGTGGTTTTACTCTTGTGCTGGGTCAGAATAGGGTTGTTGAGGGATAATTTACTGTGTATCAACTGACTTGTTTTTCTATAAGCTCCTTAAACTTGATGGCAAGAGAGCACCTGAGTGTGTTCTGAGATGGACATTTCTAGGAGCAGGCATTGAAGCAGCACTGAAAGTAACTGACTTATAATGCATGTGGGCCTTTTGCTAATATATCAGGAAAAAATGTCAATGTCCTGAACTTCACTTTAGGAGCATTCATTCAGATATAGCCATTTTGGCATGAAGGAGTGTTCTAGGAATAAAATAAGACTATTTTAGTTAGAAGGGACCTACAGTGATCTAGTCCAACTGCCTGACCACTTCGGGTCCAAATGCCTCTTAAAACTTGACAGGCTTGGGGCATCCGCCACCTCTCTAGGAAGCCTGTTCCAGTGTTTGACCACTCTTGGTTAAGGAAATGGTTTAGAGTATCTGTTATGAGCTTCCCCTGATGCAGCTTTGAACCATTCCCACACATCCTGTCACTGGGTACCAGGGAGGTTTCCAGTAAGTAGGAGTCACGCATTTACTTCATTTTGTTTTACTATACAGGGTGATTCCTTAACTTAGGTTGCTTGCTCTTTAGGCGTGTTGTACTTTTCTTCCTGAAAATGAAAACTTCAGTGGTGGGAGCTGGAGCCTAGTCCATCTTGGCACATGGGGCCTCTACAGAGGGAGCAGTTTGTGTTCTAACTCGGTGCAGAAGTAGCATGATTCTGCTCTTTAAAGGCCTTGCTTTTCTTGCATTTAAAAACGTTTGTAATGAGGCATTAACCCTTAAAAGGCTTAACCCACTAGCCAGAAATCTATATCAAAAGACTGTTAAGGATCTATCATCGAAGTCTGGTAGCAACCAGATATGCCTTTCTATCTCTAAGGCAACAGGAGAAATTCAGGTGTGTGGTTCCTTGGTTTGCTCTGTATTTCTTCTTTCCCATCTACTGCAGTGATTTTCTACTACCCTGCATTTCTTTACTTTAGCTGCAATATCTTTTGTGGCCAGTGCTGCTATTTGCTACCATGGGAAAAATAATATCCATGTTATTCCTGCTATTTGCTTCACTGTTCTGTGTAGTCCCACTGTGACTGACCAGAGTGCTGTATTGGGCAATGTGTTGTTGCACTTCAGCAGGAGCAGAGTATGAGCGTATGCCTGTAGTTTAGGAGACGACAGTGGGAAGACTTACAACTGGGAGCTTCTCTGAGAAGCTCATGGATATCTTCCCCTGCATTGAGAAAAGAGCATTTTTTCCCTCTGCAGCAGCCTCAAACCTGGCTCTTGAGAGGCATTCAGCTTCAGTGAACTTTGTCTGGTGTTTCAGAGGGAAGCTGTCTGGCTTTATATAATAAAGATGTCCTCAGTTAAGAGACAGTCCTCATGACAACTGTGCTAGTTGTTTTAGGCTATTGACTTACATGAGTTATTGGACTAGAAAAGATGAGTAGGCAAAGGTGTTGCAGAAAACAAATGTGATAGTTTCCAAGCCACAGTATAATTTACCCAAGACAAACAATGTCATAAAGAGGAGACAGTATCAGACTTGGGCGGCAAATTCTGTGGTACTGCTGCCCATTTGAAGGAGGAGGGGAATACTACAAGCCAGGGATTGCTGAGATTTGTAAGTGTCAGAGCCTTAGGTGAAGGAACTATTTGCCGTCTTCCAGTAACAGAAAGTAGCATGAAAGCCTGTGATAAGTATTTGTGTAAAGCAGGCAATTCTGTGAAGCTATCTCTTCATGCAGACCTGGGTTTCAATAAAACAGTGCTGCTAATTAGTGAGGCTGAAATGAAAATCAAGACTTTTCTGATGCATCTGTCAAATTGATTGTATTAATAATGAGTGAATGCTTTTATAAATCAAAATACAAAGGAACAGAAAAACTCTTGAATTTTTATTAACAATAGCAGTTGGAAATTTCAAATTTCTTATATTCAGAAAGGCTTTTGCAAGAGAGCTTATCTGATGGCTTTCTTTTGATAAATCTTTTGTTTTATTACACTGCAGTGTATTTTGGGAGGGGGAGAAATTTTGGAAGAGCAAAGTATGAACAAAATCTCTACCTCAAACAGTAAAGACAATCTAAGGAAGAGAACTGAGCTGGGTATTTATTTTTACTTTTTGTGAGGTGGAGCATTCCCAATGTGGAGTTCTGCATGTTGGCTGAAGGAGCTCTCTTTTGCATTCTGTACTGCTGCTAAAGAAGCTCTTCAGCTGCTTTTTGAGTTTACATATGCATATGTACATCTGTATGTATAATATATGTATATGTACACACACACACACAGAGTGAAATTAAACCCTAAAAGTTGCTGAGAGAAGCTGAAGCTTTGTCAGGATCAACTTCAGCAGTACGAAGACTAAAAGTCTGGGGATACTGTGGGACTGGTCTGGTATGATTGTCAATCTTGTCCAGAGGTGCTGAGAGTTTGAAGTTAGTGTTGTACATTGAGGAGGGGTTCCTCTGGCTGATTTTATGCCTTTGGTCCATAGATACATACATTTTAGCCAATTTTTCTAAATGTAGTTTGTAGTCAACGGAGAGAGCCCAGGTGTTCTAACAGTGGGCTTAACAGCATGGTGTAAGTTGGAAGGGGCCTCTTGAGATCATCTAGTCCAAATCCCAGCTTTCTCTGACCTCTTCTAGTTGTTTGCCATGGAATCATAGAATAGTTACGGTTGGAAAGGACCTTAAGATGATCTAGTTCCAACCCCACTGCCATAGACAGGCAGAGACACCTCACACTAAACCGTGTCACCCAAGGCTCTGTCCAGCCTGGCTTTGAACACTGCCAGGGATGAAGCATTTACCACTTCTTTGGGCAACCCATTCCAGTGCCTCACCACCCTTACAAGTAAAGAACTTCTTCCTTATATCTAACCTGAATTTCCTCTGTTTTAGTTTGAACCCATTGGCCCTTGTCCTATCACTACAGTCCCTGATGAAGAGTCCCTCCCCAGCATCCCTATAGGCCCCTTTCAGATACTGGAAGGCTGCTATGAGGTCTCCATGCAGCCTTCTCTTCTCCAGGCTGAACAGCCCCAACTTTCTCAGCCTGTCTTCATACGGGAGGTGCTCCAGTCCCCTGATCATCCTCGTGGCCCTCCTCTGGACTTGTTCCAACAGTTCCATGTCCTTTTTATGTTGAGGACACCAGAACTGCACACAATACTCCAGGTGAGGTCTCACAGGAGCAGAGTAGAGGGGCAGGATCACCTCCTTCAACCTGCTGGTCACGCTCCTTTTGATGAAGCCCAGGATACGGTTGGCTTTCTGGGCTGCAGGCACACACTGCCTGCTCATGTTCATTTTCTCATCAACCAACACCCTCAAGTCCTTCTCCGCAGGACTGCTCTGAATCTCTTCTCTGCCCAACCTGTAGCTGTGCCTGGGATTGCTCCGACCCAGGTGTAGGACCTTGCACTTGGCATGGTTTAACTTCATGAGGTTGGCATCAGCCCACCTCACAAGCGTGTCGAGGTCCCTCTGGATGGCATTCCTTCCCTCCAGCGTATCAAACGAACCACACAGCTTGGTGTCATCGGCAAACTTGCTGAGGGCGCACTCAGTCCCACTGTCCATGTCACCAACAGGGGTGGTGAACAGGATTGGTCCCAACTGCATGTAAAGGGTGCCTAGTTTTGTTCACTGAGTGATGTGATGGAGCAGGGGTGTACGCTTCCCTGAACTCTGTACTCATACCACATGTACACCACCTGTATACCACCTGTACACAAGGTATATGACTTTCTTTTTTCATACCCTCTAGCAGAGTTGTGGTCAGCTCTGTACATACCCTGTATGTCAGTTTGGTTTTGTGGGCAGTGTACTGCAGGCCTGTGTAACAATGCTGTGTATGGGGATGCTTGTACTGTCGTCTTCTTCCTACTGTTGCCAGTACCAGTTGCACAACCTTGGGGGTGAGAGAATGCAGATGAGACCTGTGTGTGGGTTCCATGCTTGGAGTACAGGTGTTTGTGGGTTAAAATACATAGTATGTAGGGAAGGCACTTTGGCTACACCTGGAGCCTACACCCTTTGGGAACAAATGTTCCCCTTCAGCAGCTCTGTAGTCTGAAGGTTAACTAAGATGTTTCTCATGTAACACATATCTAGTTAATCTTCAGTGCTGGTGATGTTCACTGTTTCATGCCTCTGTTAAATAGTCTTGTAAGGCCTGAAACAACAGATTTCCTTTATGGCACCCTGAAAGAACAGGGAAGTAGCTCTTAATGTAGGTGGCTTGGCAAAATACTCTAGTCAAGTATTTGGCCTGCTACCCAGGCTTCGATATGTAATCTTTGGGTGCTGCCAAAATACCATTCTAATTAAGTTGACATAGTCTATGAAGCCTGGGTGGTATTACTTCAGCTTTCTTTCCTGTGCTTTCCAGTGCTGCATTTTGAAAGGGTTGAGGGAAGCTGTGACAATTGCAACCTCACTGGAGTCTTCATTAAGCTAGGATTTCAGTCACCTTGTGACCTTCAGGATCAAAGGAAGGAATACTCTCTTTCTTCCTCTCTCTCTCTCTCTGCAGGTGCAAGTTAATAGCAGTAAATAAATGTACACTAATGCACATGGAACATGTGATCAGTTGGCCAGACCTCAGCTTTCTGTTGAACATTAACACATTAACCCTTCTACAAAATATTAACCTATTCTGTAAGTGTATTTTCTGTTGTGTTTACACTTGGTTGGAAAAGCTATGCCCTGTTTGTCCCAGGGTGGTATATTTGCAAGTAGGTCAGCATACTTGCCTTTGAGATGTCAGCTTGAAACTGTTTTTCAAGGGCTGAAAAGCATAAACGGGTAAGAAAGACTTGGTTTTTTCCTCATTTCCCATCCTGTATTCAAGAACAGAGCACCAGTAACATTATAGTTGTGTCCTGAAAGTTGGGTGCTGCTGCAGAACTGCCTGCTTCCTCCTAGCTGTAAGCTACCCCTGGATTTGGAGCTTGTGCATTGCATAATACCAGCAAATGCATCTGGGATTACAGAATGGTCTCTTTGCTCTGGGAAGAGATGGTTGTGATTTGTTAGTAAGGCAGTGTTAAAATACACGAGGTATCTATGGCATCAGTATCTCAAAACTGCAAGTAATTTTTTTTACAATCGACTGTACTCTGGTACTGCTGGTGCTTCGTTGCACAGGAGTGAATGTGGGTGCAGCCTCCAGATTGCATACTCCAAGATGGAACGGCACAAACTTTATGTTCCAGTTGATCAAGGGTCTATTTATTGCCTTAGGTTTCTTTGGAATCCCCTTTGCACTTCTTGCACCTCTTTACTATCTCCCTCTTGAATAGACAAGACTTTGTCTCAAGAGCAACACAGTATTGCCTCCTTTCAGTCTTTGCAACTAGAAGCAGAGTTGGCCATCATCTGCTTGTTGGGGTTGATGTAGTCCAAAGCTTGCTTATATGGTTGAGTTAGTCATATCTTTAATGAGTTACAACTTACCAGCTATACTACGGTAACTCCTACCCTGCTGTGCATGAAAGATAAAATGGGTTTGCTTATTTATTTTTACTACTTACTGCTATTACTTACTCCTTTGCTGCATTTTCAGCTGATATTGTGGTGTCTTTATGTTAATTTTTTGAAAACTTGAGTTCCTTAGAATAAACTATATTTGGGAGTATGTCACCGTAAAATTCTTTGGAGGGTGCCTTAACGTATTGTTGCCATTGGGGAATGTGTCTCTGCTCATAGCATGTGATTTTTTCAGAGGCTAAGCAGAAAGGCTTTCTTTCAAGTGTTCTAGCCATGTGAACAAGAGGCATATTGAGAATAACCTGTGCACTTAAGTGTACCTCTTGTGGTATCTCAAAAAGATACCGTCTCAGTGAGTAGCCTGCTGTTTGAATTAAAATATCTAAACCTGCCTTCCAGCTTCAACCGTTTATATGGTATTTGACAATGTAAATAAACCAGTGCTTATTCATAAGCATAAATTATAGATAACTGTAAAAGCCTCTGTTGATTGATTTGCTTTAAAAACTTGAACCTCGCTGTCTAAGTAGAAGCATTTGATAATCCTAGTTAATAACTCTCCAAAAAAAGCGTGTACTAAGAGGACAGCAGTGACACATGTACACTTACTGTGTTAACTATTGGTATTAAACCTTGTAAATCATCAAAATGAAAAACCTGTCCAACATCCTTGTTCCACAATGATTAATTTATTTTTTTTTAATCCAGGAAAAGTACTTTAAAGCACCTGAAAATTTTGAAGGGCAGGAGAGACATAAGGAGCACTGAGGGTGGTATTGATAGATACCTGCCTATAACTTTCTGTGCACGAGTGTGGATGTTAGTTTTGATGTCAGTCCTATGGATGGTGCTCTGTGGCAAGTACTGTGTTACAAAACCCAGTGTATTTGGTGAGAAGCTTTACTGAGACCCCCTGCCTAAATGTTACCAGGAAGGCAACTTCCTTGTAAAAAGCATCCAGACAAAGAAAAATAGGTTGTGAATAACTGTAATGATTGAGGAATGGATCATTTGGATAAAACAGACCTAAAATGCTTGAAAAACTGATCAGTGGGTCATGTGACTAAAATTGCCGTGTGTTCTCTTGTTTGTTTGTGTTTTTTTTTTAATATATATCTTTGTCTTCTGCATCAGTCAGAAAGGGAGGAAAGGCTTCTGCATGCTCCAGAAGATTCTCCTCCAAAATGAAGGAGTATTGTAGATAAAGCTGTTGTTTCCACCAGCATCTGTAATGATCTGACTTTCTTCAATAAAAAAGCATTGTACAGAGGGTGAGGAACTTCCTCCATTAGTATAGGAGTTGAGTGGGAGAATGTCTTGTGTGTAGTTTAGTCTCTGGTTTGGGGGTCTTGAGCCACCCCTGTGCACAGGGAAGGATGGTTCAGACCAGTAGCAGGTTGAAAGCACAAAGGCTTGTTAGTGTGTTGGATGCAAAAAGCAATGTTTTGGTATGTACATAACAAAGGCAGATTTTTACTTGAGTAGGTACCACAAGGGAAAAGTGCCTTCTAGAAAATACAACTTCATATTTTGTTTGGAGACTTACCCAAATGTTTAACTTGTGTGAGATGCCTGGAAAGCAGTAATTCTCACGGATGTGCAGTAGGAAAGGTTTGCCAGCTCCTAATGGCAATAAACAAAGAAAATGGAAGTTCACAGGTTGCCTCCGCCGATGTACTAGTTTGCTGCTGCTGGAAAGGGGTGATCCTGTTCCCTTCCCCTCTTGCTCATGCTCTCCTGCCGTTCACATTGTGCCAGCTGAGCTGCTTGTCAGATGTAAGTTTATTGCACTTGCTTCCTTAGCAGAAAACTAACCCAGCAAAACAAACAAGGTAATTAACAGAAGCTGAACTCATTAAGGACCATACATGGCACGAAAGGGAGAAGGAGGGAATGCCATGAAGTTGCTGGGAGGAAGTGGAGGAAGAAAGCAGAGCAAGGGCTGATGAAGAGAGTGGGATGTCTGTCCTGTTCTTGGCAGTAACAAGCTATTAAATCATCTTAACTGTTGTATAACTTCACTCTAAGTCTTCAGGTTAGATAATAAAAGCCTAAAATAACAGAAGGAAATAATTATTTAGACTGCTTCCCAAACTGCTTACAAAACTTTGGATTCTGTGTTATGAGAAATGAGACTAGATTGTGGAGAAAAAAAAAATGCAAGAAAATGACAACACAGAGGATAGAAGCAGTATTTTTTGGTTTGTTTATTTTTTTTCTGGAAGTGAACATAGTGGGGAAGGGTATATACAGAATTGGAGACTATTAAGCATGGCATTTTCAGCTGAAGTTGTCCTTGGGCTGCCTCACTGTGTCTTTTGTCCCAGTCAGGTGTCTATGGACCTGCCCTACTTCTGTATATGGCTTGATGGTGGGATTGTCTACTGTATACTGCATAGTTCTTTATTTTAGTTTCTGTCTAATTAACATTTCATTTAGACTCGAGTACATTCTGTTTAGTTGTCAAAGCTCCTCCTTCAAAGCTATGGATTTAGCTATTAAGAGGCAGAAGAGGATTTCCAGTGATCGGGGCAGATAGTGAAGCTACAGAGTTTCATAAATATTTCCAAAATTCGTTATAGCATTTATTTATTTCATTTTTTTTTTTTTTTAACTGGACTACTTCCTTCAGGGACAAGGGAAAAAAATCCCTACTTAAGTGGGCTAGGTGCAAAGTAACTGTTTTTCTTCCAGGACTGTTTCTTTGCTGTCAGTGAAGCTGCTCTGTCAGGAGCTGAACATGAATTCACAGGCTATGAGTCTTGAGAAGCCTTTTCAGAATTTTAGGCAGCTTCAGGAAACAAAAAAATGCTGAACTGCATGTATTTTATTTGGCAAGACTTGAAGTGGGATGGCATCAGCTCTTCTGTGCTTCTTCTGAAGTATATCTGTTTTGGCTTTCAAAAGCCTCAATTGCTGTTGCCAAGATTCTTCATTTTCTGGCAAAATTACAATGGCAAATGGCTTCCTTTACAAGGTGTAATATTTAGACTAACAGCTTTGCAATTAAGAATGGCAAAGAGAATTATATTCCCTTTTTTTATAAGACCAGATTTTTTAGTAAGGAATCGTGGGAGTGTTTGGACGTAACTGAAGTGCTTTTGATTGATTTATATTTTGAACAGTGCTTTTCATTTTAGTGTGCAACACTCAGTTGAAATTTTAAGTAGAACAATGCTTTGTTTTCAAAGATGTTCAAAGTATGACTCTAGTTAGGCAGCTCCTCTATATCATAGACTTGCAAATGCCTTTTGGGGTAGTATGTGTAACACAATGTGGGTGCACATACCAACTCATGCAAGGGAAGAGGGAAGAAACTGGGAAATGTGAAAGTATTCTTGAATGTTACCTATTGCTAGTATCAGTAGGCCATCAGGATGTCAATGATCATTGAGTCTTTTGTGGTTAGGGAGTGATGGTGTTTTGGAGGCGAAATAACTTGTTTGAAGGGAGGCTGCCCAAGTACTAGTTTTCAGAATGGAAAACTGGAGACTTTGGATGTGGGGAGGGATGTTTACAGCTGGAGAGAGAAGCAGGGATGTGTTTGGAGTAAGTAAAATGGGGAAATGGACAATAAAAGGTTTGAGATGATGAATCCTGTTCTCTTGAGCCAAACAGAGCAATACTGTGTTGTTCTTTGCACAGGAAGCTGCCAGTATTGGCTTGAGGTCAGAGTCTTTAGGTTGTATTGTTTGGCAGCCTGCACTAATGAACGTTTGAGTCCTGCTGACCAAAGGATCACCTTGGGAGTGGAGGGCATCCTCCGTCTTGTAAACTGACATAGGTTCTACCTGAAACCACCACCAAAAGAGGGGAGATCACTTTAGAAATCCTTCTACATACTTATTTCTAGAGGTATGATGGAGTCGGGTGGCAAACATGAATGCTGCCAAGGGTGCTTTAGGATCTTGGTCCAGCCAGCTAGGCTCCCTGGTCCAGCCAGCTAGGGTATCTGGTGGCACTTTATTTCCAGCCCAGGTGGTTAGGCTTCCTTCTTGTAAGAAGTTGTGTAGGTCTTGTCCTTGCGTGGAAAAGAACATCTGGATCCTGTGATTTAAATGCAGCTGGGGATACTGTTAGCTGTCAGGTCTTTCAGTTACAGAAAATTCGCTGGCATGCTTTATGCTGCTCACATCCAAATCTTATTTCCATTGTAACTATGGCAATAGGAGCAGACTGGTAAGAAAGCATAAGTCTATGTGTCCTCATGCCCTTGTGTTGGTGTAGGATTGATAGATGCATCCATTTACTTTATCTTGAAGCCATGCTTCAATGATACGTTCATATACATACATTATATGTATATATATATATATATATATATATAGGTCTATAGGTCTTCAGAAAAAAACAAAACACTTTCCTAGATGCTATGAATAGTGGGGAACCTGGAGCCAGGTGGGTGGACAGTTGAGATCTTGGAGATGTTTCTTTGTGTGGGCCAACAAGACAGTTGTTTTTTTTTTTTTTCCCCTTGTTCTTCATGGTGTTAAATTGTAAGCCCAGTAGAGTTGACCCAGGCATTCCTGAAGGTGACTTAGGGGAGACTGTTGTATGAACTCAGTTCCTCTAAGACTTTGTTCTAATTTTTCATAAAAATGCAGGTTTGGTCAGCTAAGCCTCGTGCTATAATGTGAGGAGAAAGGAAGTGGTGACACCGACTGTCTGAGAGAGTAAAAGATAGATAAAAGAGAGGAAAAGGTTTTTAACCTGTGTGTTAAATCTGAGGTCTTCAGGTAGGTCAAAATCTAAGGCTATATTGAAGCCTTCTACTGCCTCGCTCTTCCACAGCTGTTCAGTTACAGAAAGCAGAACATTATGGAAGAAAAATAATGAAATACCTAGGACTTGAAAGGGAATAGTGTTAAAAAGTTAGTGAGCTACCTTTCATAAAAGAGCACAGCTCCAGTTTTCAAGAGCTCTGGAGCTTGTCTTGCATCTCTGCCAGGTTATATTATTTTCTGGGTGTTTTTTTCCCCTCCCTCCTCCTGTTCCTAACTAATCTGCAAGTGATTGCGTTTTAAAAATTATTTTTCTCTTGAATTTAAAGACTTTGACAGATGGCACATGTAGAACCTGGAAAACTTCCTGAATTGGCAGAGTGACCATACCCCTGCCATCTTCCTACTGCAGTATCTGTAGGTGCGTAGGCTGTGTGTGCTTCCAGAGTGCTGGGTGAGATACTGTTTCCTCTGCTGGGAATATGCAGAGAGCAAAGTGATAAATCAAAAAAGCATACCTGGTGACAGGCTTAATTTGCTGTTAATAGATAACTTAATCTACTGGTTAGGTGGGTAATTTGCTTGTGACTAAAAACAACTCATTCAGAGCAGTGGTAGTGTCTAGGGTGCGTACCTGCAACGTTTTCCATGCAGGATGAATATCAGTCTTTGTTTAGATGATGTGAGCTGGTTTAACACTTAAGAGGCTGAGACATCAAAGCTATCCCTCACAGTAGACCATTCTTTAGGAATGAGAATATCATACCAGAAGCAATCGTATGACCTATGAAACTTGGTTTATTGTGACTGTCCTTCATTCAGAGACTGTCCAGGGAAGACCTCTCAAGCCAATAAAAGCACATGAAGTCACTTGGTTTTGAATGTGCATAGGCTGTCTGGCTCAGTGCTTCACAACAGTTGTTCTTGCCACTGAATGTCCTGAGTTTTGCAACAGTGATCAACTACATAGCTTGTTTTATGTTTGCAGTCCTTTGGAGTTGCCCTTCCCCATCTAAGGTGTTTCGGGATAAGGGCAGTAACTTGGCTCTTAAATGTCTCTTTGATTTGTGCTATTTAACTTGCATGTGGAAAGGGCAAGCAAATTTGCATGTGGTTATGGTCTCTGAAGATAACTGGCATGGTAAAAATCATATTTAAAGACAAAACCAAAGAGAGTTGATTTACTCTTTAAATCTTAATTTTTATCTGCTGAATGCATGAATTGGCATAGAGTTCTGTCCCTGTAAAACTTATTACTTGTTGATGTGGTACAGCAGAACCTTAGATCTTAAAGGTGAGCAAAGGCTTTTTTGTATTCCTAGGGTAGGAGTACTTTGATAAACTGCTTTTAGACAGACAAAAGAGATGCGATCTTAAATCAGTGTTAATGTGTGACTGACCAGGAATGATATCATCTAGAGATTATTGCTTTCCTCTGTTTCTGGGGTGTTAACAAATGAATACTCAAGAATGTAGCAGTGAAGCAAATGGGTCTTGATAAATTATGCAGTCCTGACTCCAGCTATTGTTTGAGGTAATTTATGATCTTCCATTGGCGTAATGGGGCTGTGGCATAAACTGCAGCACGCCCTGGAGTAGACAAATTGGTCTGGTGTTGTTTAGGAACATATTTAATCTGTCTTGCTATAAGTGAATCAGTGCCTTTTGCTTGAAACATCAAGAGGCCGACCACTATTGTGATATTCAGTCCTAAATAACCTACAGTTAAATTTACAGCCGCGCCTGTTCTTGTTCTCTAAATACTGAAAACATAATAAACAGAAAACTGTTGCAGTGTAAGGCTGAATTCTTTTCCCTTATACCTGTAACTAAACTTTCTTTTAATCTTGGTGGATTTACAGGCCAGTAATACAGTTCTCTTTGTTTATTGATGCATTGTACCAACTTCAGAGCATCTATTCCAGTGGCTTGCCTAATTTCACTGTAGATATACTTGCAGAAAACTCTATTCCCCAAAATTAAGTTCTTTTTTTACTTTTTTTTTTTCTTTTGCACGAATCATCCAAGAGAAGAGGTTTTCATGAATCTGCGCTTAATTCTCCCAGAGCAAGCTGGCTGGCTGAGGCAAATCTAGCACTGCAAATGAGATATTTACATCTGTCTTAAAAGCTTACTACAAACTTTTAGATGTGGAGTTAGATGGCTGTAGACTGCTGTTTGTATGCTTTAAAGACTAGGAACAATACCAGTTGGGTATTGTGCCTACAGAGTTAGGTGTTTGAGGTGATCTTCCCCCCCAGTATAAATCCTTTCAGACTTGGTATTAAATGCTGTAGAAGAAAGTGTTTAGAACAAACAACTTTATTTATTCAGATTGGGTTAAATAGATTTTCAAACTTGATGTTGCCAAACCAGTTTCCTCCCAAGGTAATTGGCTATATGACTTGATCCCAGAAAGTTGCTACTTCAGGAAAACAACAGAAGCCCAGTAACTTCTTCCTGGAAAGAAGCTCCCAAAAGTTTGCCTGCCTTTCTCATAGAGGAGGTGGCTGCCATACTTCAGATGAACTTATCCTGGAAGTAGGTGAAATATAGCTTCCTTAAGGAGTGCATGGTCTCTGTGGACCATGGGCTGGAACTCCTCCAGGAGCAGTTTTTCCAAGATGTCTTTTACCCTTGTCCATGACTTAACTGTCCTAGAAGTCTTGCTGGGAGCTTTAGTTTGGTGACAGTTCATGCGTACTAGAGAGCCTGTTTAAAACTCAACTTTTGTTTTGCGTATGTGATTGATAATTGACAATGAACAAGACAGGAGCTCACTTGTGGTAGGAGTGGAAGTTGCAGCTGTGCTTTGCTGTCGGCTGTCTCTCTCCCTGTGCCATCCTTTTTTCACCCGCTTGGAGGTGGCATGACGTGGCTTGTACGCAGGGATGCCTCATTCTGAATGCCACTGGTTGGGAGAAATGCTGGAACCAGCAAATAGTGCTTTCTTTATTTATATGGTTTTGTTTAGTTTTGTTTCCTTGTTTGGAAGCAGCGCTTAATTTTATTGACATTGGATTAATACTGCATTCTCTTTTGTCACTTTTAGTTCTTTAGCCATATCCACCTGCAACAGATTCCTTTTCAAGCTCTATTTGATCATGGAAGTGATGCTTAAAAGAAACGCTTCTTACTCTGTAAAGTTGCTGCTAATAATCACTCAGAAATGCAAGACTTAAATGCAGATTTGCATGGAACACCCTATTTCATATATTGCATTATAATAAAGCTGTGAGAGAAAAGGCAGGCAGGAAAGGGTGAAGTTGTGCAATTAGGTGTTGAAGCCTAGTGCTGCATGATGATATCTATTTTATGGGTCTTTTCCAACCTGAATGATTCAATGATAAATGGTTGGCATACTAATTAACTCCCAGATTTCAGTGTTTCCTTTCTGCACTTGATAACATATCCTCAGTTGGAGAGAGCCAGTCTTCAAACCGTTAGGGTCTAGATGTGAAGAGAGGCTTTCTTTTTTCTTTTTTTTTGCCTGGATTGTGGAAATAAAGGACGAGCCATTCAGCATGAGAGTAGTCATTGAATGAAATACCCATTTGAAAGTGTTTGGTAGGATACAGACAGCAAACGTGCAGATTTGCTACTCCAAGTTGATGCAAATCCTCGTCACCTCATCTTGCTCTTCTCGGTCTTTCCCCTCCAACTGTTTTCAACAATAAGTTGATGAAATGTCTTCAGTATGGTTTCTGACAGTTTGTTTGTACTCCGCAGGTCCTGTGAAGCAGTAGATGTAATTTGAAGAAAACTTGAAGGAACAAATGGCTTTAGCTGGCTGCCCAGACTCCTTTTTACATCTTCCTTATCGGATAGTAAGTTATGAAACTGCATGTTCCTGTCAGTTTGTACCATCATATTGCTGTGTGCCAATGATTGATTGTGCATTCAAACTTTTCATCAAACTGCTAATAGCTGTCTGGCAATTCTCTGGGTTTTGTGAATGTTTAGGAACAGAGCCTCTGTTACCATCCTGTATTCAAGACCTGCTGCTGAAAAAAATGGGTCACTAATACATACTGATTTAATGTTTGATATCTGTGCTCAAAATGACCAGGTCATATCTGGGAGAAGGCACTTGTGTACAAAAACGACAAAAAAGCAGGCTTTAATTCCAGTGAAATGCCTTGCACCAAAAAGTATCAGTGTTTGCTGAACACTGTATTTGTAGGAACAAAGGCAGAGATTTTTACACTTGGGTAGATCCTATGTTTGTTGAGTCATTATGCTGTATCTAAGCAGCCAATATGGCATATTACAAAGAATATATTAAAAAAAAAAAATCAGCTCAAATCGAAGGTGTTAGGCAGAAATGCACTGTTGAAGTTCTCGTATGTTGTTTTTTCCCAGGCAGTTTTGGTTGACGCAATGCACGCTTTGTATTCTTTATGGAACTGCAAATTTGTTATTTTGGACATGACCTGTTTTTTGCCCTTTTTTTCCTCTTGTTTTCATAGTGTGCTCACCACTGTAAGGATTCAGTTATGATTTTGAGCCCTGCAGATAAATAATTAAACAGAGTATCATGTGACACAGAAATCTTTTTCTCCCAGGAGAAGCATTACTAGTAGTGATTGCTACTGTCATACTAGTCATTTGAAAGGAAAGCAAAAAACCAAACAACACCAGCAGCAAACTCCCCAGCAAACCTCTGTAGGCTTTATACATTTGTTTCATAACGTGCTGATTTACAGTTTTATTCCCCAACAGAAATCTTCGAATTAAACGACTAATGTTAGTGTGTGCCGAGTTGTCAGTTGAATGTACCTGAATGCTTTTCCTGATAACAAAAAAAATAAATAATAGTTCCATTGTAACTGTTTTTGCAGCTATAAAAATGGAATGGAATTTGAGTAATCAGGTGTTACTATGCCTGGATCTTACGATTTTAAAAGAACATGTGAATAGATGTGTCTGGACTTCATAATTTTGATGCTTTGAAATTATGCTTCCAATTCATTTAGAGCATTATCTGAGTCATGATATGAAGCTGAGAGAGAGGAGAGCTATGTAAAAGAAACTTGACATTGTAGGCAGTCATTTTTGAGTTGCAAGTTCTCACTTTCACATGAAAATAGTGTCTTTAGTGGTTCATAATCAGTAAGAATGCAAATTTTCCTGGTGGTACTTCTTGCTCTTACAACCCCTGTTGATAATCTGCTTTAGTCTGGGGCAATGAAAAGACTAAAGTATCAAAGAAACATAGGTAACTTAATAAAGGGTCACTTTCCCACTGTCTTAATTATTTTTGGTCATACCTTACTGTGTTAACTATCCTAAGTGCTTATAACCAGCTTAAAGACTAGCTTTGGAAGCCCATCCACAACTACTGTGCCTTCTATCAGAAGTGAAGTTTGCATGAAAAAAATCCTGAACATCTGTTTTTCCACCCCTACTAAATCTGACTTGGAAGCTTTCATCAACTTGTCTTTCAAATTTGGCTGCAGTGCCAGTATTGTGTTGGTAAAGGGCTGAAAGAAGGTTAAACTAAATATGCTCTAGATTAGTGTGTGAAGAAGTATTCTATTTTTTTCTAGTACATTTTGCTGACTTAATCTAAATGGAAGGTTAGAGAGAATATTCTTCCAGAGCCCACGAGGTTGGGACCTTAATGTTATAACTTAAGTGTTCAGGATAAAATGATGGGTTCAGCTGGGGACTGCATTCAAAGCAGACAGCAAGAGAAATGACAACCTGGATAAGTGAAGTACAGAATATCCTTAAGGATGCCTTGTTGCCAGCTCCTTTCTACCCCATCTTTTTGATGTTTTTGGGGAGTCAGGCAAGATTTCCAGCTTTTCTTAGTGGGCTCTGCCTTGCAATGTTTGCTACTTTGAGAAGCTTTCAGGTTTTGTTTAAGAGCCTTTTTTTATTATGTATTTGTGTTGTGTTTTTTTTTTTTTTTTGCTTTCTCAGGAGTTAGCACACAAACCAGTCACACTGAGTGCATTCTCCTAGAAACAATCTCTAGCTTTGTGGAAAAAAATCAATACTACCTTTTAGTGGCTTTCAGGAGCCCTTTCCAAATTCTCAAACTCTTCAATAAAAATCCGGCAGTGAGAATTGGCAGTGTTTATCTTCTGTTCCTGGAAATTCAGAACATAGTCCCAGAATTTCTCAGAAAAAAAATGGGATGATTTACTGTGTTTCCGTTCTTTTGCAATCTGTAGTCACAACAGTATTTATGCGCAGTGACTTTAACTCGGGGGGGAAGATTTAGTTCTTTAACCCTTTGCATGAATCGCACAAGTCTCAACGACATAAATAACAAAAGGATATGGGGTTTATTTCTCTCAGTTTCTGAAGATGAAACACTGGGCATGCGGCAGTGTTCTGTTCATCTATTTTCTGCCTTCTGTTTATTTTCTCATAAGCAAGATGCAGGCATCACTTTAGTAATAATTAATAGAGTTTGTTCTGAGAGAGCTGAATTCTTATTAGAGAAGAGACTTGTTCATATCATACTCATCATCTGACTTGGCATGAAATGCACTACAAGCACTTGGTCATAAAATAGGGGGAAAATGGAAATTGCTTTCCCTTACATGTACAGAGCTGTGGATTTCAGGATTGCTGATAGTCCTCTTGAACAGAGGACTATTAGAGACCAGAACATTGCACATCATACTTGAAGCTTTGTGCCCTTCAAGAGTAGGGAATATCTAACAGGATTAATCATTTAGAGGCCAGCTACTGTAATAGCCTTCTTTAATGATGTCAGATTTGTGGATGTGAAGATGAGGTGCTGCTGTTACTACAACAGTCACATTTCTTTGCCTTCAGCTGGAGCACCCGCTAGGCACAGGTTCTCCGGGTTTTACTATGGCAGCTTTCATCCTCGTTTTCCATAAAATGATACACTAAGTTAGAAGACCCCTTGGAGGTTGCCTGATCCAAGTCCATGTCATATTGAGGTTATAATTATTTTCCAAGGGGTGCTTTGTCTTGGTGAGTGTGGGTTTTTGGGAGACTTGGATGTTGCATTTAATGGGTTATTTGCTTTGGTTGGGCAGTTAGGGAGGGTTTCTGGTTTAGCAAAGTTAAAAAAAAAAGCTTATCTCTAATTCAGAGTTATCTTAGTGGGATGCTGTAATCCTCATCCCTATGAAATCCAGATTCTTTCTTTGTGACTCTTATCTCTGCTTCATTGGAATTGAACAGTCAGTTCAGTTCAGTGTTATGCTGCTGTCCGTGTTTGTCTTTTGACAAATGTCTTTTGTCCTAAAAAACACAGCATGAAAAAAATGAATTGCAGAATATGTCCAAGTAGACAGAAAACCTGTGTGGGAAGGGCTGTCAAGACCTACCTTTTGGCCCTCATTGTCTGCCTGTCACTGTTTGAAAATCTTTATTCATTTAGCTATTGACAATTCCTTATCAAGACTACGGAGATCTTTCTTATGACTTGTGGGTTGGCCCTGGTTGGATGCCAGGTACCCACCAAAGCTGCTCTATCACTGCCCTTCTCCACTGGACAGAAGAGGAAAAATACAGTGAAAGGCTTATGGGTTGGGGTAAGGATAGGGAGAGATCACTCACCAATTACCATCATGGGCAAAACAGACTCAACTTGGTGAAGTTAATTTATTACCAATTAAAATCATGATAGGGTAATGAGAAATAAACCCAAAACTTAAAAGCATCTTCCCTCCATCTCTTTCTTTTTCCTGGGCTTAACTTTACTCCTGATTTTCTCTACCTCCTCCCACTCCAGCAGTGCAGGAAGACGGGGAATGGGGGTTAAGGTCAGTTCACACGTTGTCTCTGCTGCTCCTTCCTCCTCAAGATGCAGACTCCTCATGTTCTTTCTCTGCTCCAAAGTGAGGTCCCTCCCACAGCAGACAGCCCATTACCAACTTCTCCAATGTGAGCAGTTCTTCATGAACTGCTTCAGTGTGGGTCCCTTCCATGGGTGCAGCTCTTCAGGAACAGACTGTTCCAGCGTGGGTCCCTTCCATGGGTGCATCCTTTGGGAGCAGACTGTTCCAGCATGAGTTTCTTCCATGGGTGCAGCTCTTCAGGAACAGACTGCTCCAGCATGGGTACCTTCCATGGGATGCAGTCCTTCAGGAGCGGACCACTCCAGTGTGGGTCCCTTCCATGTGTGAAGCCCTTCAGGAACAGATTGCTCCAGTGTGGTTTCCCCACAGGGTCACAAGTCCTTCAGCAAACCTGCTCCAGCGTGGGCTCCTCTCTCCACAGGGCCACCGGTTCTGCCAGGAGTCTGCTCCAGTGCAGGCTTCCCACGGGGTCATAGCATCCTCTGAGCATCCCTCTGCTCCAGCATGGGGCCCTCCATGGGCTGCAGGGGAACCTCTGCTCCAGCACCTGGAGCATCTGCACCTGTCCTGCACTGACATTGGTGTCTGCAGAGCTGCTTCTCTCACGTATTCGCACTCCTGTCTCCAGCTGCAGTTGTTCCTGTGCAGTAACTTCTTTCCCTGGGCCTGAAGTTTGGGTTTTCCATACTGCCCTGTTAGTATGAAAGGACCAGCGTGCACAAGCAGGCTTTTAAAGTCCTTGGTCATAGCTTGGTGAAAAAAAAGCCATTAAAAGCATTATTGCATCGTGTCATTCTTCTACATATTGTATGAAGAAACGAAGCTGAAGTGTTGCTACTGCCAATGTAGAAAGTCATCAGATTTGTGAAATACGGTGTCAGTCAACAGATACTTTGTTGATGATGTTCTTGTTTTAACAGTTTACATGTATGTGGTGTAGAGGGTTGACGGACTGCAGCAGACAAAGTACAGAGCAGTTGAGAACATTAGTGAATGTTTTTTCAAGACATGTTGCCTCCAATGTGAAATTATGAAATCTGTCTCCCTGATTGTATACTGCAAATGCTTTTTACAGATAGAGTTGATGCTGCTTGATAGTTTCTGTTGAAGAGCAACTGGAGCTGGATTTCTAGCTACTCTATTTTTCTTGGAAATAAATCTGCTTAAAAAAGCATTCCAAAAGCAGTTGTTTTCACTAACATAGAAATAAAAATACGTTGCTTACCTCTTAAAGAGGCCATTGGAAGTGCACTTGCCCCCCGCTGTCATGTTCCATCAGAATATTGTATATGAAGCAGAGTAATGTCAGATTTGTATTTCACACTATGCTTTTATAGAATTCATTAAGTTTCTTTTCTTACAAGAGATACCCATCAGTTACTTGTTTTGCTGTACCAGTTTACCTTCCTGCAGTTCCAATTGAAAGCCTGTACTTAACTATTTGCACTTCTTTTGTATTCTACTTTACACAGAAGTTGGTTGGCAACGCATGAAGCTTTTTTGGGAGGTGAATGGGAGCAAGAAATTTCAAGTGACTTGGTCCATGTTTTTCAATCATATAATCAACCCCAAAAAAAGGACTCAAACCACTCTAGTGTTCAGTTGTACCATTTACTACTTTTACATTATTGCTAACAGTGGTGAGGAAACAATGTAGATGTTGCAAATCAAGTGAGCAAATGTAAGTAAAGAAGCTTAATTTTGCATCTTCCTATTAATATTTTCATGCTTGAACAGTAGACTGAGCCTGTCTTTAAATCTTGTCATGTCATTATATTCAAGCAGTCTCTTAAATGTGTCCCTTGATTTAGCTCCAGTTTTCATACATGTTTAAATCTCAAGTTTACCACTGTTTTTGCTTGAGATAAGGCTGAGGGGGCATCTAGTCAATGTATATAAATACCTGAAAAGAGGATGCACTGAGGATGGTACCAAGCTCTTCTCGGTGGTGCCCAGTGAGAGGACCTGAGGCAATGGGCACAAGCTGAAGCACAGGAGATTCCCTCTAAACATCAAGCAACGCTTTCACTGTGAGGATGACTGAGCACTGACACAGGCTGCCCAGGGAGGCGGTGGAATCTCCACCCATGGAATACTCCAAAGCCATCTGGACATGGTCGCAGGCAACTGGCTGTAGGTTGTAAATGGCCCTACTTGAACAGAGAGGTGGACCAGATAACCTCCAGAGGTCCCCTCCAACCTTCACTGATCCTGTGGGATATCAAAAGTGGTGGATCTCTTTAAGTTCTGACTCGCATGCAACTTTTAAGATGCCACTTCCAGATTGTAAAAACACCCACATTGATAAAAACAGATCGTTTTCTGGTGTTTTCTCAGAAAACTCCATGAGACCATTCTGAAGTAATGTTAACAGTTTAGCAGACTATAGCACCAAACTAAATCCTGTGTATCTTTTTTTCCTACAATGGAATCTTTTCCAAATGAGTAAATATTTAACAAGCTGTTTACCAACTGGTTATTTTGGAGAACTACCAGTATGCGTATCTTCGTGTTAGTAACAGCTCTCACTTAACAGAAGAGAGAAGTTGTGCACCAGTCCTGAGATGGTTTTGTACTTCAAACATCAGTGTATATATTGGAGAACAGAAACCTGAAATATAAGATAATGGAAGTCTTTATTTTTTTAACTGTCCTTGTTATAGTCAACTGGAATTATGTTTGTGATAGTTTGTGGTGGGAGGGTATGGTCTCAATGAACTTTCTTTCAACAGATGCTCTGTGCTTTACATAAATAATAACCAGTGGAGAATATTATTTTGTTTTTTAAGAGGAAGATAAGATTGCTGTGCATTTGGAGCTGTCACTTTTTAAGAAAGTGCTGTGGCTCAGATAATTCTTAGTGTTGCTGTCCATGCCAGTTGGCTCAGACAGGCCTTTTCTATCCTTGGAAAAGACCAAGAATATTGTGTTGTCTTATACTTAAGTATTTCCAAGAAATATATCTAGGTACAGACCCTGTGAAAAGTAATGCCTAGTAGATTTTCTTGCCTTATACACACTCTGAAGGGAGACTGGTCAAAGGATGGACAGTATTTCATAAGTATTTGTGATTTTTTTTTTTTTTTTTTGATGTTAAAAATGGATAGAGGGGGAGGGAACTCCAAACAAGAATCCCACAACCAAAATCCTGTGATTCTGCGTTAAATTGCTGAAGTGTGATAGACTCTGAGAGGATAAATTTTCTGCTTCTAAAAAGAAGGTTCCAAACATTACTGTAAATGTGATGTGTCATGGCAGGGATCATTTTGTTCTTACACTTGCAGACCAGCTAGTTGTTAATTCTGCAACTGAGTCCTCAACCAAAGCTGCTGATTCAAACAAGAATGGATAGCTTAAACTCACTATGGCTTTGGTGGTGGATGTGCTACTTACTTTGTAAAGCTAAGGATGAATATGTCAAGGCCAGCTAGCACTAGCTGTCACTGAAGAGGATCTTCATCTGCTTATTTTGCATCTTCTAAGAATTTTTCTTTTGTTTTCTAATATAATGCAGCCTGAAATGCTATTTTAAAGTTTTCCCTAGGTTCCCACAAAACTTCGCATTTCAGGTGTATCCTTTATTTCTAGAATCGCAGGTATGCTCCCTTCATGGAGATGTGGGATGGAGAGTGTGGCATAGAACAAGGACATAGTTCTTGAAGGGTTTGCTTTGCTTTTTTAGGATGGAATTTTACTAAATTGATCAGCTTTCAGGAATCCTTCATGTAGAAAGGGCCAGAGATTGGTATTAATAGCCTTTTATGCTAGATAGTATTGATATTTTAATCTGAGGCATTAAGATACAGTGTTTTTATTTCTAGTTTTGAAAGAACAAGCAGTCAAAGGTAGAACACAAATACCCAGCAAAGCTTTCAAGCTTTACTGCTATTTTAAGATAGCTTTGGCTTTCGTACTGGTAAGGCCAGTGCACATACTTGAAACTCTAGCCTCTACAATGAAAAGACCAGCCCTCGGAAACAGCCAGTGGTTTTGGAGCATGCTTGTCCTTTGCAAGCTGAAGTTAAACAATGACTTAAGACTTTTCTATGCACTGGCTGCAGCTCTTCATGTCTTACACACTGGCTCCATTTTTTGACATAATTTTGGCAAGTGGGGGAACCTGGCAATCCTTCATGCTAGAGGCCTTAGCTCTAATAAAGCGCTTTAGTTATTAGCACAAGTAAATAGTTGTCCATTTGTGCTTCATTAATGCATATTAGTCATACAGTAAATACTGTTATGCTGGCAAGTTCCCCAGAATACTGAATACTTCTGCACAGTTCAGGAAGGGGTTTCTGACAAAGTGGTGTTGGCACCTTTCTTGAAGAAGTTCTTGAAGCTATTAATGTAGGAGAATGACAGACCATTATTTCAGCTCATGTGGGTTCTAGTAAAACTGATACTTCAGTGGAGGCGCATAAGTATTTTTGATGAATTTTATGCTGTTGCAGAAGGTCCTTCTCATGTTTGCAGTTAACTATTCTACGGTCTTCATCTACGTCTGAGGCAGATTGCTTTGGGCTGTGGAGAGCACAAATGAGGTGCCTACTTTTTTCCAATGAAAATAATTAGATATTCTAAAATCCCATAAGATTGGCCAATATTGTAAAATTTTAATTATCTGTGTGAAGAACCTAGCGTGAGGAAATCAGAAGGCAGCTTGATGATCTATAATCAGCATGTTTTGGTTTCTTGAGAGATAAGACCTTCAATATGTAAAACTGTGATATGAAATGTCAGTTATGACTGTTCTTTGGAACAGCCAGCATAGATTAACCAATTGCTTTTTTGTCCTGTGTGTGCCTGGCAGTGTTTTTCAGGAAGACTTGTTCTATAATATTGCCAGAAACTGGATGAGGCTGTCCAGCTTCTGGTTCCTCACATCCTGATGTTGAAGATGAATGTGATTTTTGCCTCTGCAGCCATCAGGATCCTCCTCTCATCAGTGACTTATTTTTTGTAGGGGAGAGGGAGTAGCCTTGCAGTGGTATTGACAGTTTCCTTAGCACCTTCTGATGCATCCCATATGATCCCAGGGACTTGGTTCAGTTACCTCGTGTGATCCATAACCCTCCTTTGCTGTGAGTAATTGTTCAGTCCTCCAGGTGCTGATACAGTGCTCAAAGAACTGGGAGATGTGAAGCTTAACTTTACTAGGAAAAACTGAGGCAAGCCATTCATCATCTGTGTCCTTAGCTGCTGGGTCCCATGCACAACTGAGAACTAACCAGACTAATACTAGATATCCTTTTGCCCTTGCTTACCTGTAGAAGCATTTCTTGTTTTTTTTCTTGGTATCTTTCACTTACTCCAGCTCTTCTGCTTGGGCAGATACTCTTCATATTCTTTCTTGTAAACTCTTCCTGCTTTGATCTTTGCATTTCAGCATTTGAGCTGAGGCAGGAGCTGCCTGTCCATTCGCCCTGGCTTTCTGCCATTTTGTTGTAACTTTCTGCACGCCAACATGCACCATCCTTGAGCTTTAAGGAGGCTGTCTTGGGGAGATCAAGGGGCCCCTTCATCCTTGAGAGCAGTTTTCCATGAGAATCTGGCAAGCAGATCCTTGAGCAAGCCAGAAATCTGCTCCTGCAGTCCAGGACTGTAATTCTGCTACTAGTCTTGCTCCTTTTGCTTACTCTTCTTACATCACAGTATGGCATCAGGTGGTCATTAGACTCTACCTCCCCAGCTGGTGGTTCTTTGTCCATGAGTTGGCTTTGCTGGCTTTTTGGTCAAGCAGTGTACTTCCCAGATTGACTTACTGATCACTTACCATGTGAAGTTACCTTGTCAGGACCTGTTGGAAAGATTTCATACATGTTCTTTAGTGTCTCACGTTTATTGTACTTGTTAGGTCATTTCAGTTAGTCTCTGGAGCGTAGCAGATCTACATTTATTAAAGCAGCTTACAGAACGTTTACCTGCCAATTCACACACACGCAATTTTTGTGAACTTTTTTTCCTTTCCAAATTCATGACAGACTCGGAATTCTTTCACATCAAACATCAGCATCAACGTTTGAGGTAGTCACCTTAAGGCTTTTGTAGCTGTAGGCACCTGTAGATGCTGTTCTAAGGTAAATGCAAACTAAAGCTTCAGAAGCTTTAGGAGCCTAGTTCTCTACTCTGACCGTACAGAAATGTAAGACAGTGTGGTGTTCAGTTTGATGGGAAGAATGCCTTTCTACATGTGTGCTGATGAAATTCCTGCATGATCCCCCTCCCCCCCAGACATGGGCAAATGGTTATCCAAGTGTGCTAAAGATGTTCTGAAAAAGGCATGTCTGGCAGTCTTGTTTTTTTTTTTCTGGAGTTTTTTCTGATGACAAACTGCTGGCTGTTGAACATGATTTGGCTGGATGGTTTAGTTGCAAACCATAACTGCTATGCTGGATGAGAGCAGATTGGAAAAATAGTTTTCTGACAGCATATCTTTTAGAGCATGACTTGCCCTAGAGATTCAAATAAACCCATAAGGCCAGAAACTTCTTGTCGGCTGCCCCACTAGAATCTTCTGGAACAGGGATGCTGACACAATAGCATGTGTTATTAGGATGCAGGATTAGATTGTGGTGGTGTGCTAGTGAACTCCCAGGTAATTTGCCTAGTTAGTTTTGTTGTTTTAGCTAGATGCAGTGATCTTCAGTTCAACTGTATCCAGAAGATAGCTTGTTCCTCTTGCCCGCAGCTTGCTTCTTGAAGCCTCGTTCAAAGTTTGTTTCTTTTCTTCCTCATCCTATGATTTTGTTCTTTCTTTTGATCTCTGGTTTGACTTTAATCTCAGCAGGAAATCTTTTTGACTAGCTTTATTTCATAGATCTGCATTTTTGGTGTAGAATGAATAGCTCAAATCTAGAGAAAGTATTGAAATAAATACTGATTGTGCTGTAAAAGTTACTATCCCTCATCTCTGGAATTAATCACCATTTCAGCTGAAGCATGGTAGCTTCTCAAGTGCAAGCTGTTAGCCCCTTAAACTGCGAGGTAAACAAAACCAGTCACATTCTTCCCCCCATCTTCAACAGTGGTTTCAGGGAAGAAAAAATAAGGGAAAGGTGTTTTAAAGCCACTTTAATACAGTTTGAACTGCAGCTCATCCACAGTTTACTCACCTTCCTTGGAGTGAACAGGAGAAATCCATTTGCAGAAGCGTTCTTGTGGTTAGTAGTTGTAGCATTTCAGCATTGCTAAAGCCAGCATGATAAAGTGTTGTGTGCCCACGGTGGTATTATACCTGTGGGATTTCTTGACCTTTTATTCTGTCTGACCAGCTTTCCAGTCTCTGTAGAAATCTCTCTGTTTGGAGGGCCTTTATCTGGGCACGTCTTGTTTGTAGGGGTTTGCTTGCTTTGTTTTGTGTGCTACACCAGATTTTCCTCCAGTAGCATACTGATAGTTAGGGAACTCTTTGAACTGCTGAAGCCTTAATGTAGCTCAGTATTCAGAGGATTTGTGGAGAATTAAAGCAGCTGCTTCTGCTAACCACATTGAAGCATTGCAGTTTATGTTCTGACGTGCTGTGGGTAACTTTGTGGGATGTGTCCAGTAGGCGTTAGCAAAAAGGGGGGGAGAAGCTGTATAAAATAAGCGGTTACTTGACACACTTATGCTGTGAACAACTAGTTATAAAACAAAACCAAAACCTTCCAAGCAGGAAGAGGTGATTGACATGCTTGCTTATAGCAAGCAGGTTTTTTTCTGAGTGCCAGTTTGTGGAAAAACTAAAGATTTACACTTTGCATCGGGTTTTTCTGGGACAGCTTGCAACTTTACATGTAATCTGTTACTATTTAAATGCAAATTGCTGAGCTTTTGCAAATTTTTTTCCTTTAGAGAATGTTAAGTCAATAAAGATTTTTCTGATAAAGCCATCTTCTTATGCAGGATAATTGGTGGAGCTACCTCCCATTAGCTCACTTTCCTCAAGGAGGGGAAAACATGGCAGCCACTACATTGAGATGGAGATATATAAACATAAATATATAGTAATAGCTGAACAAGTGTAACAATTAACATTTCGTATTGTACCTAGGTTTTTGTAAATTAGAAATAGGTGAAGTATCCAGAGCACTGAGAAGAATTCTCAGGCTAAAAACTACCTTTGAGCTGCTTGCATTTTGACTACAGTCAAGACTAGTTACTGTTTTTTTGTGTTTTCACAATGACTCTGAAGATGTGGAAAGTCCTGCAAGTTTCTTTCATTTTGAGAAACAGGGATAAGACACTGAAATACCCAGGATGGACCCATGTTAGTCTTACCTTAGTTTTTGTTTTGTTTTCTGTCCAGCTGTTGTGAATTGACAGTTTGTAGGTAGGCAGCACTGCAGCATAGTTTCTATTAGAATTTTTGTCCAACCCCTGCTAATACATGGGTGCAGTGACTTTATGAAGTCTAATAGATCATCACTGTTGAGGACTTTGTTTAGTTTCGGGACTGTTTTGCACATCAGTGTGAAAGGTGTGGTGATATGATGTTCTTAAAATTGTGAAGTCAAATGGGATTCAAACATGATTAAAGAAATGCAGAAATACAGGTATTTTATTAGTAATTGCTGGAAGTTTCGTTTTCTTTCTGAGGGCTTGTGAAGTAACCTATTACTGCAGTATAAGCATTACAAAAGAACTGTTTTTTTTTTCTGTGTACCCATATATATTGTAGACTATTTTTTACACTTCATTATTTTCTGTGCATAAATTACGTTACTGATTTTCTCTGAGAGTGTGAAACCCTGCCATTTGGTTAGGGGAGAACACAGTGGTCTGTTCCAATACAAGATCTGATGCTGTGCTGTTAACCATGAAAAGGCATGATTGTTGTGCTTTAGAGATGTGTCTGTGATTTCTTTGGCGTTTTTTAAATAGGTTATGGAGCTTTCTTTACCCCATACCTGAGATTTCTTAAGTACCTCCTTTTAGGTAAGGCTTGCTGTTCCGGAGACCTGTAAAGAGTTACTTTAACTGAAATCAAGTTACCTGAACTACAAATGTCCTTGTCTGAGGTGGGCATTAGTTTTGGGCAGACTGCACCATGTAGCAGGTAAATGGTTCTTTATTTAAGCAGAAAGGTAAGTGGTCAATATAATTAGGGTCTTAGGTTTGATCAGATGGGACAGCCATTTCTAGGCCTGGTTAATTACTTACCTAGTGCCAAGGATGGCTCTTCAGGGAAGGAAGGGAGGGGTATCAAGCACACCCTAAATTGCAGCAATTGAGCAAATTGACCAGGAAGTAGAGAGATAAGGCCCATACTGCCTATAGTTGAAGCAAGTAAGGTTTGCAAAGTAGTCTTCTATGAAGCTGTTCAACATGACACTTGAAATTTATCAGATTTTCAGTTTGAAGACCTGAAGAACAATTTCATTAACAATCTGTCATCTAGTGAATTTTAACTGTCTGTGTAAGCACAGGGGCTTTTGCCCCATGGGAGACTTACCATTCTATCAGCGTTGTGAAGGGCTGTGAAGAATCATCTTCATGTTGGCCTGTTCAAACCCTGAGTTTGAACCTGAACCATCAAGACAACAGAAGGGGGATAGCCTTTAAGAAAGCAGACCCACCTTCAGATGGGATAAACTGCTTTGCTCTGTGTTTCATGCTGCCTTAATTCCTTTGTAAGAGTTTCATCAGTCTTGGGTTTTCAGATGTTGCCTAGTCATAAGGGTGCATATGCTTAAATGTAATTTAAATTATCTGGCTTTGGTTGCTGAGTATCTATTCTAAAAGAGGACGTAAATGTATGGGAACAGTGGTTCTTGCAGCTTAGGTAGCTTCTACTCTTCTCTCCTCCCTCCCCTGGCTGAGACACACAGATGTGTTGCTGCAGTGCCAGATCCCAAAGTCCACCAGGTCATCATTTCAAGCACTGAGCCTGCCAAGGTTAATGCTGGGCACCATTAGCCTGCACTGGGACAGACTGTCCAAGCCAGTTTACAGAACGTCTCCCATCCACTTGGTGCAAGGGTGCTGTCAAAACCTGACTCCCAAAGCCAGCATTCTTGGAAGCAGCTGGCCTGCAGTGCTGCTATAACTAGAGCATTAGTAGATTTGATGCCAAGTAGAACAGACGAGCTACCTTGTATTTCACAGGTCTGAGCATGTGGAGGGCAGTGGGTTGAAGAGGATCAAATATCCTGTACCTTCTTTCTGTGTGTTACAACTTACCCTGAAAGAACATGCCAAAGATTTTTAATTTCAGTGCAAGCTGAAAGAAAACAGTTTTGAAGATGCTTTGTCAGAATGGATGGGTGTGTTAGCAGCTCTGTGACATGCTGAAATCTTTCATAGCACCTGGGTACAAATATTCTCATTATGTTTCTTTTCATCCTTCTGATGAGGAAGGAATATAGTCTGATCATGTGCTTCAGAAACTTGGACAAAACATAGAGGGTGACCCTGGTAAGGGTTCTTGAATAGGCAAAAGATTTTGTGAGCAACAGCACATCATTCTGGGTTGCATTACTCCCTTTGACTGTGTGAGCACCATCCAGTTATAGTAGTTAACGTGTATGGATTGCTAAGTTCATTAGAGCCTTGCTGTGCTTTTTACTCAATTTAAGTAGCATAGTCTATTAAGTATGAGATCATCAATAACAGAATGACAGAAAATCTCACTGAAAGCCTCTTAAAAAAGAAGAGGAATATGACATATTACTTTAGTCTGCTTTATATTTTCTCAGGGTAACAAAACTTCCATTTCTCAATTCAATTGCTATTGCTAAATACAGCTCTCACAGAAAACAGATTTCTCAGGGACTTTATTGGTTTTGGTTAATAGCAACTCCACCAAAGAGCTTGGAACATGCAGTAAAATAGGGTTTTGGTAGCTTTGTCAATGTCAGTCCTTGCAAGTGAAAGTGACTTTGGAGGTAAGGCTAACTTACTGTTAAGTACAAGCTAAAGATACATTATCAATATCTATGGGCACCAGCAGAAGAAACAGAATTTCCATGTGAGTGTAATTTTCTGCTGTGAAGAATTTCCTCATCCAAACTTCATTCACTTAGTGCTGTTTTGTTAGGGGACCTAGTTTATGTTTTAAAAAAAGAAGCAAAATCAGGAAGTGCTTCATTTTTGTACAGTCTTTCCAGCTGAAGACAGCTCGAAGAAGTGATTGCTTTCACCACGAACCTTCTGCATTTGTTTCTTTTCTGTATTTCAAGACTTTATGTTAGCTATAAACTATGTAAACTGTCTCTAACAGCCACAGTGGTTTTAGTCTCATTAAAAATAGAACAAAGCTTTTAGCATTTCTAAGCCTGCCACTTGGATTCCCTCCTTGCTAGCTGATTAAAAGACAGCAACCATGATGCATTGAATTTTCTTCTACCATAATAAATGGCAGTCTGGTCCAGAAAGTGCACACTGGAATATACTATCCATTTTCTCTGTGCAGGGTACTGGGAGACAACAAAATTCTTGTGGAAGTGTCTACTAAGTGAGGACTGTGTCTACTAAGTGAGTGACTACTAAGAGAGGACTGCATCTAGTGAGAGAAATTTAATTTGACATAGTTCTTGCCAAATTCTGGGTTCGGCAGAGTTTAAAACCTTGCTAATGCCAGTTTTGTAAAGACCAGCCTAGAGAACCTGAATCTGTAATGCTAGCATGTATACTTGCTGTACAAGTGCATTGCTGAAGCTGTCAGCTAGATTGGTATGCTCACTCCTGCCTTGCTGGAGAAAAGCCTTTTATGAATAAACCAGATACTATTGGAGGTTGCTAATCATAGTCTAGCTCTTGCTAGATTAGATTTATCTATTTATATTTATTTATTGGGATGCACTTTTTTCCGAAAGCGGGGGGTAAAGGGGGATGGGAGAAGGTGGCTAGTCGGTAACAGTAGGTTTTGGTGTGAAGCAGTACTGCCCTGATAGTTGCAATGCAGGTAGTAATAAGTCCTGTAACTGGTAATACCCCTTAAAATAAATCTGAAACACCTCCAGAAAAATAACGTTCTGGCTCAGCTATAGCCGTAGATTGTATAACTATATCTGTCCATGCATTTAGGAAAGCTGTTTTTCTCAGTGTAGAAGAAACACTTCACTGACTTGAGGCACACACACTACAGGATTTTGGTGTTGACAACAGGGTCCAAACCCCCACTTTTTTGCTGTATTGAAGGACTTTCTGGTCAGTGGGTGACTGAAACCCAGGCAGGGGTCGGGAGAGAAGTTCCTCCAAGGTCAGACTGGCAAGCCTTTCGGCCTTCGCCTGTATCATGGGGTGTAATATAATTCCTATGATTCGTTTAACAAATTCCCTGCCACTGCAGAGACAGAGACCACAGACGCAGGTCTGTCTTGTCTGGCACTCTCATTTTCCTTCTCTCTTTGCTAGTTCCTGGTATGTTGTATTTCTTGTAGCTATTGTATATGTGGTGTGGTGGGCTGGCAAGTCTGCTGAGGGTGGTATGAGTGTAAGGATGGCAGTAGGTCTGTGTGCCCTGCCAGGTTTATTGCATGTTGTCAGTGATTGCGGCACTGAGGATTGGAGGTGCTGCAGTGTGTCAGGAGGAATGTGCTGCTGCCTTTGCTACTCCCATAATCCCAAGATGGGTTTGTTTGTTCCTGGTCTCTAGGGTTATCGCGCTCTGTCCTGACAGCCAGTACTGTAAAATCAGGAGGATTCATGCACTTACTGGCTTTGCTGCTTAAGGAGAGAGAGCCTGATTTTTGACAAAGCTAAGTGGCTTTATTTTAAGCCCTTGTTTGTACAAGCTCTCTTAGCATGAATGCTAAAATTCTGAGTTCACGGTTACTCTGTTGACTTACTAAGCCTTTCACTTGGCTCTTACTTAGTTAAATGACTATAGTTAAGAGGCAGGAAACCTAGTTACAGGTCTATAATTATGTGACATGTGGGTTGTCTAAGAATGCTTTAAAGTTTGGGTTTTTTTGTTTGTTTGGGTTGGTTTTTTTTGTTTGTTTGGTTTGGTTTTTTGTGTTGGTTTTTTTTCGTTTGTTTTGGGTGTTTTTTTGTTGTTGGTTTTTTGTTTGTTTTTTTTCCCCAAGTGTACAAAGCCTGTATTTTCTTTATCTCTGTGACATGTTAATCGCTCTGGCAGAACACAGTAAAAAAACATTAACTGTTTTTGAGTAAACTTGACATGGTCTGCAAAGCACTGACTTTGGACAAGCCCAGGAGCCTTGCTCTTTCCTCATGACCTGTACGTGGGACAAATTTCCTCAAGCTCTGGGGTGTCAGCAGGCTGAAAATACATTGTACCAAACTGCTATCTGGTGGCAGGCTTTGCTGCTGTATTTAGCCACTAAGAAGCCCAGTGACTTAAATCTTGTAAGCAAGGAGCATCCTATGCATTGCTAATTGATCTTAACTGTGGAATTTGGATTAGAGCTTGAACGTTGTTCTGGATCTGTCAGGTGGATTTCTTCCTGTGATAGCCTACGTGTTTGCCTTCACAGGCTAAGAGTAACACTAGGTGATGAAACAGAAACTCTGCAGATGGACATGGATACCAGCAAGTTATAGGGAAGTTTACTTCGATGAATAGCTGGCAGTTCAGCACTCACCATAATTAAATCTTCTCCTTGTGTTATATTTGATGCTTTAAGTAAATAAAAACTGCAAATCATGGTATAAAAAAGTGTAGCTTAGAAAACAGTGCAGAAAATTACATAAATGCAAAGTCTTTTGCTTGGGAGGTGAAGAATCATTCAAGGCAGTCGTCAAAAGAAATGCTGCCTAATCTGTTCATTGCCTAAGGAGACTCCAGAAGCATGTTAAAAATGGCAGTACTGGGTCGGATAAAGAAATGTCCATTTACCTCTGTGTTCCTTGGCTAAGTTGCAGATATGAAGAGAGTGTCCCTCGGAGTATCCCTTTCCTGCTTCTGGATCCTGGAGTTGTGTCTGCTCTTGCATAGCCCCTGGTGGACACCTCTTCAATGAATTTGAATAATTGCTTTTTTTTTTTTTTGCCTTTTTTTTTTTTTTTTTTTTTTAGAATAGCTCAGACTTGAACACTTTGCAGTAGTTTCCTCAGTCTGTGCTAGCAGAAGGTACTTCATTTTTCATTACACAAGTTGCCTCAACAGAGAAAAGCTAAGGCGGCTCAAATAATGACTTGGTTAATTTTAAGATGCCTACCTTAGTGTGATGAAGTGTATTGCCAGGTAGACAGCAAGCTCCTGGTGCACCAGGAGTGCCTGTGTGCAAGCCAAGGTGTATCTGCCTTGGTAGTCCCCTGAACCACAGTGGGACCCGTCAGCACGCCTGACTTGACTTTCTGTTGTGCTGGACAGTGTACAAACATCAGAAGTATGTCATGATCTTAATTTGTCGCTGTGGGACTGCTGGCATGAGTACGCGTGACTCTTGCTCAATTGAACCTTTTGTTCAGGGGCACGGCTGTGTGGGTTTGCAGACAGCTACAGTAAATCCAAAACCAGGGACTGTTGTCTCCGTGGTCTGGACGTCCTCGGTCTGGCCATGCTCCCAGGAGCTTCCGAGAAGCCGTGCTGCCAGTCGTAGCCTTTCTTCATCTTGTAAACTTCCAGTGACTGCTGAAGTTGGAAAAAGTTGAAGCCTTCAGTTAAAGGGGATTTCCAGACATCTTGAGAAAGCTACCCTGTCTCTGCTAATGTCAGGCCCCTTTCTTCACAAAGAAAGGGGGAGAAGTACAGATGGTACTTTATTATTTGTACCTTCAAATCTGCTTCCTCCCTTCTCTGAGCCCTATTTACCTGTAAGATTATCCTGGATGAGTGGATAACCTTTGCTGAAGGAACCAGGATGAGAGAACAGAGTAGTAGCAACATACTGGTTGGCCTAGTAATGCTGCCTCGTCCTGATAAACACTCTTCTGGGCTAAGCTGCAGGTGGGAACAGTAGCACTTGGAGCTGAAGAAGTCATTGAAGAGCAGATGCGCAGACAGCAGGGCTGCTAGAGTATATGGCTGTCTGATTCTCTGATTAAAAGGCCAGATTTAGTTTTTTCTTTGATAACTGAAATGCTTATCGTGCTAGCACCAACAGCAGCGAACATTGTATGTCGTAGTTGAAGGAGCGCAACTTGAAAGGCTTGGTTATAGATTGAAAAATAAATCCAGATTGTCCTGGTTACTGATACAGAGATAACACTGTCTATGAATGGACTTTGGCTCTTAACATGATGCGAGCATTTTGCATCGTGCAATAGAAGTTTGCAGAAGGACACTGGAATATAACCTGTAATGATGGTGTGTTTGGATATGACATGTATAAAAAATAAACCCTGCTTCAGATCCTCATAGCACTGTTGCTAGTCGCTTGATGAAATCATCCTTGGTCGCAGATGCTGACTGAGAGAAGAGTACATGCAGACAAGTCAGCGAGGGCTAATGCTCAGCTAGCTTCTAAAAATACTACAATAGCTGGATGGTACAGTGAGTTAAGTAACATGCTTTAATTTCATATTGAGAGCATTTATTGGAAGGGGAGGGAGAGCTGGGGATTAAAACATAGAGCAAACACATGACTTCCTGGGAGCCCAGTTTCAGCAGTGGCAAGCAGGAAGATGATGGATCCAAGCAGGTGACCACCCTGCTGAGGGCCTCAGTCCGAGCTGGAGTCTAACAAGGAGCCTGCTGGCACAGAGCAATTATACACCTTTTTAAACCTTTCTCCTCTTACTGTTGTTGCAGTGGCTGTCTGATCAGTGCTGCACCTGGCCTAGTGCCAGTGTTTGTACACAGCAGAGACAAACAGATTCTGGAGGGTCATGTGAAACTAGCCTGAGCCCTTTAAATCACACCGCCCTTACCTTTTCTCCTCTGCTGCCTACATTGCTTTAGCAGGTGTGGCTTTGTTTATGCATGTCTCTTGCTTTACTTCAGCACTAGGGTTTTGCTGGCCCTTGGTGTCCGGAGGAAACCTTTGGCTCCCCACTTTGCTCAGGCTGCAGGAGAGTTCTCTGGACCTTCTGGGGAGGAGTTTGCACCTAATGAAGGAGATAGAGGTGTCAGCTTTGTAAAAGCAGCGCTGGCAGTCATTGTCATGGAAACCTCTGCTGCTGAAGACTTCGATACATCTTGACATGGCTTTGGCTTAAGCTTTGTGAAAAAGTTCTCTGGAATCACCTTACATCTATACCAACATCTTCTGGTACAGCTGCAAGGTGATTCCAGAGAGGGTCTATCCTATTCCTGCAAATTATTGGCAATTGCTAGTTTATATATATAAAAAAAAATAATCTGTTTTAATTGAAAAGTTTCAGGCCTGCAGCCAGCTGTAAGCCTGAAATAAGGTCTTTGTGTGTTACTGCTGTGGGAAACCCAAAGGTAAGAAGATGCAGCTTGGCCTCATCTCACCTCTGTTACTACGTATTACTGGGTCCAGAGAAAGGCAACAAAGCTGGTGAAGAGCCTAAGTGTGATGAGGAACAGCTGAGGGAACTGGGGTCATTTAGTGTGGAGAACAGAAGGCTCAAGAGGGACCTTACTGCTCTCTACAACTACATGAAAGGAGGTTGTAGTGGGGTGAGGGTCGGTCTCTGAAGTAACAAGTGATAGAACAAGAGGTAACGGCCTCAAGCTGCACCAGGGGAGGTTTAGATTGGATATTGGGAGCAATTTCTTCACAGAGAGGGTGAGCAGGCATTGGAAGAGGCTGCCCAGGGAAGTGGTGGAATCACCGTCCCTAGAAGTGTTCACAAACCGTGTAGATGAGGCCCTCAGTGACATGGTTTAGTGGTGGTCTTGGCAGTCCTGGGGCAATGGTTAGACTTGATGATCTTAAAGGTCTTCTAGAACCCAGTTGATTCTATGATTCTACTGCATGAATCTTGCCTTCCAGTTAGGACTTTTATGTTTTGGAACAACTGAAAGCATGTTTAGGTGTGCAGCAACTAATTTATAACTGGTTTTCTTGTTCCACCTTTCGTTCCTCTTGGGATGCCCTGCTGCTCTTCCCAGCCAAGAGGCAATATGCAACGGCATACATGCATAGGAACGTCTGGCCTTTCTTCCTCGGGAAGTGGAACTAATGCTCCTAAACTGCATCTGTAGGGTTTTAGCTATCCAATAAAAATATTTGATGTTGAACTGCATAGGGGGAAACACAAAGAAAAGCTCTGTGCTAGGAGGAAGGAGGTTCTGCTGTGTTCTCCATGCCTGCGATGCGCACCTCTCAGCCTTTGTAGGGAGATCAATCAGCTTCAGTTCTAAGTTTTTACTGAAACTTCTCATAGATAAGCATCTCATCCCTCTTGTTGTCCTTGGAACCTTTGGAAAAATTACATGGGAAGCAGACTCTTAATTTTCTATGTGCTTTCCAGAGTTGCCTTCTTGTGCTGTGAGTCCCAGATTTCCTGCCTGAAATTTAAAACTGAGATGCTGTGGGCCAGGTCAGTGCTGACTGTGTGGTGTCCCAGGGAAAATGAGATACATCCAGTGAAAACGACTAGTGCTCCAAAAGCAGTAATAATGTTAAGATGTGATACCCTGCAGTCACAAGGGATTTGACAGACAGGAACTCAGGAGTTCCTTGTTTCCTAATACATGTTCGGTTAGCTGCAGTGAAAGAGCTAACAAATACTGTCATGTTTCAATAAAGTAAGAACAAATATGGTTGTGCTGGTAGATGTGTTTGGTTGGTTGAGTTTGATTCCTAAGAAAGAACTACAGAAACTTGTGAGATTAGATGTGGCTCGTGAAACAACAGCCATGTCATGAAAATCAGTGGCAAGGATGTAAAGAACTGTAAGGGGAGGTGGTCAGTACAGAGGCAGAAGTCTGAGTGGTTCCAGTTTTATCTGGCATATAGATGGATGCCATATGTATCTTATCATATATTGTTTACTTGTAAAAACCTCCTTTAGTCATACCGCCATTGACAGTTCTTGTCTTATAAACGCCTGTGGGCTCCTGTTGGTGAAGGCGCACAAGAGAGGTGCTTGAGTACTTGAATCAAAGCTCGAGTATTTGCTGTTTGAGACAGTCTCTCCGAGAAGAGATAATGTAATGTGTTTCATATCCTGTGTAACTGTATACAGTTCTCAGCCCCAAACACTACATCCATTATGTTTTTGAGCATCAGCTTATATTCTGTAAGCTAGTAATGTTGGGCTGAAAGCTCACAATTGCACGTAGTGAAATTGCCACTCACTGTGTGTATGTTATTGCTCTGCCATAATTACAGCGTCATTTGCCGTGAAGTGATTCTTATGTTTTAACATAAATGTGGGTCATGCCATTGTGTCATCCCACACTTTGTGCACAGCAGGAACATGTATAAAGTCACGTATATCATCACTACAGCAGTTTATGTTTCGTGGTATATCAGTGCAGTCAACTTTGTGCACTTGCTTCTTTTTTTCCATACCCATCCTTAACTGGTATATGCAAAAGTGTATCAACTTTGTGAAACTGTACCTGCTCTGAACCTCCTTCTCATACTTCTGAAACACAATGAGATTTATCTTGCTTTTCTTATTTTTTGTTCATATTTCAATGTCCCTGCTTTCCCTTGGTTGTCTTCTTTGGCAAGGTCTGTGAGAAACTGTGGTATTTTAGACTTTGCCAAATTAAGTCTGTAAAAACTTTTTGAAACCTAATCTTGTAAGAGTTCTAATATGGAAAAAAAGGAAAATAAAAAAACAGGTTGGCATCCAGAGCCATGGATATTTGTCTAAACTGAACTTCTGATTCCTCTTGAGGTTTAGTACTTCACTACTGGATCTGTTTCAGTCCAGTTAATTAGTTACAACCCCCTAAACCACAGACTTGGAATTAAAGAAAACAAAGCCCCAAGCCTCTACATAGTTTGATGCAAGAAGAAACTTCAGTTAAACTGGGAAGTACATTTACATTGCTGTTTCCCAGTTTGCAATGCAAACTGGTGTATAGATGAGACAACAGCATATCATTGATTCTGGATTCATGCCACATGTATTAATGTGACAGTCTATTGTCTCCCTATCTTTTCCCCCTTTCTTCTCTGACGTTGGTTTCTCCTTTCAGAGGTATGGCAGGGATTATTTTCTTTTTAGTGTGAGTGGTTTGGCTCTGGGCAGTGCGGTTTACAGGGAGTACAGAATGCCTGGTTTTGATAAGACTTTCTGCTCTTCTGTTTTTAGGACAATGTAGATCAGACTTCAGCTCATGGTCGGCGGGATCTGGTGGAACCAGGGTTCCAAGAACCATCTAACCGCATCTCCCTGAATCACCAAGGTAAGAAACAGTGGGTGGCAATCCAAGATCCTTGTGGGAATGCAGAGATGGTTTTGCCTCCGTGTTGCCATTTCTCCATGTAATTAAAAAAAAAAAAAAGAAAAAAAAGGAGGAGGAGAGCTGAAGAAATAATTTTTTTGTCACAACTGCCCTTCGACGTATGGATGGAGATGATGAAGGACCTGTGGTGCATCTCAAGCCTTGTAGCCCAGACTGGGTCTGGGAGTGGGGAGGAGTGAAGTCCTGAAATTTAATTCAACATTTGTAATGTTAAAGTTGCATTTAAAAAAATCTTTGGCTGCCATAAGAAAGGTGTAGGGCTCTGGCTCAACTTCAGCTGTGGGAGTCTGTCTTTGCATGACAGCTCATCTGGGGAAGGGAAGTCCTGAACTAGACATGGTAATGCTGGTGCAATAGTTTAGCTTCTGTAATTCAGCAGGACCATACAAAACATGAAAGCTAAAATAAATCTTAAAAAGTCTTTGTTTGACCATTTCTGTCAGTTCAGATGCCTAAAGAAGACAGTTACTATTATAGCAGGGACTTTTTTTTTTTTGCTTTGAAATTATTAGTAATAGAGAGTGCCGTCTTAATCAGTGAATCCCTTACCTTCAGGGTTCCCCATGGCTTAATTTGGAGCCAAGTCCTTGAAGGTCATCTTCAAATGTTGGTTCTTCAGTGCAGAATGAATAGTAATGCAGTCAGCGCAAGGCTGTTGAAACAAAAAAGGTCATGAATGTATCACTTAAAATATTTGCCAAATATGACATTCTTAACTTTTCCTTTAAAAAACAGCTTCTTTTGTTTGCCAAAGGCAGCAAGACTGGAATTTCATGACTTGCAGATCCCCAAGACTATTTAAGTTTCACAAACAAGTCCCAGAATATAATAGGGAATGTATTTTAATTTACTTCCCTCACCATGCCCCAAGTCTTCAGTTTGTTAAAGCTTTGCTTTCAGTTGAAAATAGAAAGTAACAGGTTGCCATGTTATCCAGTCTAAAACTTCTGCAAGCATAGGCAGTATGTTGTGTCATGCTTGCATGGATACAGTGGAGTTTTTATAAATTCTGTTTTTCATTCTATTTAGAATGATACTGTTAATTTCACCTACCTTGGGATGCACAAATCCTGGAGCAGAACTATATAGGTGACTTTTTCTGAGGCTATTTGTATATACTGCTGTCACAGTTTTAAGCCCAGCCGTAAATCAGAACCACGCAGTCACTCTCTCACTCCCCCCCCTTCCCCGCCTGCTCCCGGAGGGATGGGGAGGAGAATCAAAAGAATGTAACTCCCATGGGTTGAGATAAGAACAGTCCAGTAACTAAGGTATAACACAAATCACTGCTGCTGCCACCAATAATAATAACAATAAGGGAAATAACAAGGGAAGAGTATACAACTGTTCACCACCCACCAACCGATACCCAGCCCAACTGAGAGTCATCTAGCTCTTCCAGGTAACTGCCCCCAGTTTATATAGTGGGCATGGCATGCTGGGGTATGGAATACCTCTTTGGCTGGTTTAGGTCAGGTGTCCTGTCTCTGCTTCCTCCCGGCTTCCCCTCCTCCCTGACAGAGCATGGGACTCAGAAAGTCCTTGGTCAGACTAAACATTCTGACCAGCAACTAAAACATCGGTGTTATCAGTGCTGTTCCCAGGCTGAAAGTGAAAACAACAGCACTGCACCAGCTACTAAGAAGGAGAAAAATGACTGCTACTGCTGAACCCGGGACAATTCCCCTTTAATCAAGGGATTTTTTGGGGGGACACATCCCGAGTGGTCTAAATTTATGTGTTAAAGTATGTGCAACTGCTGCTTATGAAGTTTGAATATATATTGAAGAGACAGGTAATGCTGCATTTTGATGGCAGAATGCCAGCTTTGCAGCCTGGCATTTTCCTATTTCCTCTTTAGACTTTTTTTCCTCTATCAATATTGTAGTACTGCAGAGGGATTCATAGTGTCACCTGATTCGTGTCTCTCCCTCAGCCACTTTGAGACAAAAATCTGTATGCGAAATAGTCCAAGTTAATGTACAAAATGGCTATCTTTAAAGAGAATGCCTTCCAGGCACTGGCAGTTTGTTGACTGTTTCTGAAGGAAGACCTAGTTAATGTTTTTTCCCAGTACTTTCTGACGTTAAGATCCCTTTTGCACCCACAGATTGTTTGGAATTTTTTCCTATATCATGTGAGTGACAGCAATTTCTAAAGTCCAGCATTCCTAAAGTCTGATTTTTTTGCTGAGGTAGGTATTTAGCGCATTATTAATCCTGCCTACCCCTGTGACCATGAAATGTTATGTATGTTAGCTGCGTGAATTAAGAGCTGAAACCCATAATGCCTAGGTGTGGGCTTTAATACTGCATTGGGCTGTAGCACTTCTGTCTTTTTGCAGTGTTGAAGGGAGGCAATGTGCCTTACAGGCATGATACCTGCTGCTTTGGTATCTTTTTGAAAATGGAAGGGACCATAAGCGTGATGTTATATCATGTTTTCTGTGTTTGTTCTGTCCAAGTGTGAGCATCTATACTCTTTCACAGCTTATGAAATATGATGTCCAAGAACTTGAAAGTACCAGTGTTTTAAGAGCTGTGACATATTTCAGTAACTGATTTATGAATAGTACATAGAAAAATATAACGTGAAGAGCTTCAAAGGGAGTTGTGACATGGGCTGAACTAACTCCCATGCAGTCTTCTTAGTCACAGAATAAATAGACTAGATTATTAACATAAAGTGGGGGTTTAAATTCTGTGGCAGCTGTTTGCTTTGCCTTTTTACTCTTACACTAAACTCTGTTACCCATTACTTTCTATTAAAGTTTTACTGGCACTGGAACTGATGAAAAACATAAAGTAAACCTGTATCCAAAAGCAACTTGCAGGGCCACTGTTTGCATTTAAGATATGAATCTGTTTGGTGATATGACTTGATTACATTGATGATAAAGATACTTGCAACAGGCTATGGCAAATTTTGCTTCCAGTTGCAGACAGCTTGCTGACTTCAGTTTATACCTACTAGCACATCTAAAGCTTTTGTTCCTGTGTTTTGCAAGAGAAAGAAAATGGATAGGCTTGCAACAAAACTGGTTTAATACGTATTTATCATGAGGAGAAACTGTGGAAGGGTTAGAGTTGGCTAAAATATTTCATGTATTAGGTGATCCCTGTCTTTTTAGTGTACTGTGCCTTAAACTCTGCAGCTGAACTTTGAGCAACCATACCTACTGTGTTATTTTATGTATACGCTTCCTATTCATACCTGACCACATTGCTCAGTCTGTGCAGCAGATTTGCCAGTTTCTGTTGAACATTAACTTATAGCCCTTGGCTTTTCACTGGGAGAGCTTTGGTACAAGCACTTGCAATTCTGAACCTGAACTGCTTTCCACAGCCTATAAAAATGGTGATTAGCTTCCTCCCAGGCATCTGAATCCCTTCAACACAAGCTGGAAAAAGAGCATTCAAGTGGAGACTGAGATATCCCTGCCAACTGTCCCTGCATGAATAAGCTCTTTCTTGTGAAGGGTATTTCAAGTGCATGTTTCCTGCTGAATCACTCTTTTTTTACACAAGCAGATGCTTTATAACTGTTCAGCTTTTTATTTTAGAAGAATATCTTGTAAAGATTGAGGAGTAGAGAATACCTTTTATAAAGTGAGGGGTCTTCAAAACAGGCAGGTTTCATATGAAATGGATGTAAGAAGTTGAGTGCAGATGGAATAGTATTTTTTCCTAGAAGTAATTAAGTAACTGCTTATGTGTAGGTATGCTGATAAGCTTGCTTTCTTTAACAAGAAGTATTTTTCTCTAAACCATGAATTAGTATTCACTTTTCAGTGATTCTGGTACTTGGGCAAATTTCGTAAAGCTGCTAAACAGAGAGCAGGAAGTAGGATTTCTTACCTCTATTCCCCAAAAGCTACTGCATAAATTAAATGTGATAGGAAAGAGCAAGCTTTATTCAGCTGAAGAATACTAATATCCACTGATGTAAAGGAGTAGACAGACTTCAGCTACCTATAGAAATTACAAAAAGTTAACAACAGCCAGTTAGGATTTGGCATTTAATAAACAGCAAGTCAAGTTATTTCTCCAGCAGTCCTTCCAGAAGCTGTAGTTAAGCCTCTAGGCTTAGAGAACAAAAATACATCAGAACTATGTGGCATTTTCTAAAGTGTTAAGGAAGAAGGTGAAGAAACAATAAAATTATTTACCATCTGTAAAAACACCAAGAGGAAGTGAGAGCATCCTTAGGATGGGACAGGTAATGTTATTGTTTTGTTTTTTCCCCTTCAGGAGTGGAGGGTAGAGGTGGAGGAAACTGCAGCCTCCTCAGCTGTGTCTCACTTAGCAAAACATTCAGCACTCACAAATATTTAATAATTTGCACTGAGAGGTTCTTTGCAGTTTGTGGCCTGCAGCGTTTGTACCTGCCCAGTAGCAAGGGGCAGAGCTGCGGAGCACAGTGGTGGTTTTAGTCAAAGACCTGCATTCAGGTGGAGATGCCACTTTGAGGCCTTCTATAGAAGTGATGGGCTCCAGCACTTGTTCTCCCTGTCCCGTCCCAAAGGATGCTGCTGGTTCTTCTCTCTTCCAAGCACCCTGGTGTTGCAGCCTCTGTTCCTCTTGGTTGAGTGCACTGCTCTGCAGTGCCACCAAAGTTAATCTGGAATGTGTCTCAGCAGTAAGACAAGTTCTGTGGACTTTTCCTGCGTTGCCTAGGAGTGGCCTTGACATATGATAGCAAAATATACTGTGCCACAGAAAACTGTAAGCCCAACAGAATTTGTTTACTCTCGGACTTCAGAGGGGTTTAACCTGCCATTGAGGCTACCATGGTTTCTTGTCTTGCTCAGTACTTCCGGGTTTTCTTCGTTGAAGCATGTTTCAGAGCCTATTTTTCCGTTTATATTCCTATCATCAGCAAATAGTGCCAGCTGTAGTCCTGGCCATGAAGTCTATGGGCAGTAATTTCATTGGTACTTGATGTGTACTTTTTGAGTTTGTGCAGCTACTTCTTATTCAAGATTTTGAAGCCAAGCATGAATAAGATGCATTTTGTCACCTTGTCTTTCAGTGGCAGTATTAGACATGCAACTTTGGCACTTTCTCTGTGTGTATACTTGTGGGATGATTGTCGTTGTCTGTAGAAATGTATTTTGCACATGTGGTACCTCTGGCTCCATTACCAGGTGGCTTTGGCAGCAGGAAGAAGACGGTGCTATGAGTTGTTTTTGGCAGCGGTTGTCCTTTGTCAACATCCAGCTCATCCTTTGGCCTTTCCTGGCTGGTCATGGTAGGAAATCGTGCCTGTAGTAAGATGATGAAGATGCTGTGGTTGTGGATCAGTTGGCGTTGGGTTTCCTGCCTGTATGTACAGACACCTTGTTCCCACTGAAACTGGAGGGATCCAGAGTAACTACCAGCTTGCACTTCACTGCAGCCTCCTCTTCAGGTAGATGCTCTCCTGTACTTTGCTAGTAATTAACACATGAACTTTTATAGAGATGGTTAATGTCAGCAGTGGTGGAAACTTCTCTAGCACACTGCCTGGGTCCAAAAAATGCAAGTCTATGTAAATGTGGACAGACTTTTGAATGAGTATGAGTATTATGATCCCTAAGATTTAGCCCAGAGAAATAATCTTGTGTAGCACTTTCCTCCACCACTATTATTATTATTACTACTTGCTTTTAATATATTTTGTTTTATATCTGCCCAAGGATAGGCATAGGAGGTTGAGGCGATTTTGTTATTCGTTCTATAGCTAAGGAGGAGTGTGTTTAGTAACAGCTGGTGCTACTAGTGATATGCTGCAGTTGTGGGGTCAGGCTGGGATGAGTCAGTTATTTGGTGTATCAGAACTAACCTGTGTTTTGGAAGAATCCAGCTGGTACTGAATTGAAAATGCAGAGTGAAAAATAGATAGTGTTGTTTGTATTGCAGAGACAATACTGCCAGACATTCATGAATTCTCATGCTTTGTATAAATGTTGTTGTCATTGTCCAGCCTTAGGAAAAAACCCACCATTAGTGCCAAAAAGATTTACACTGACTACCCTTACACAGCGAGGAGAGCCCCTGGTTCCTGCCTAGCTCATTGCAGTACCTTTGTCTTGTTTTGGAGAGGGCTTCCATTGTATTTGGTGATGAATCTTGTCAGCACAGCTACTAGGAGGGCACCCATAATAGCTGTGTAGAAGTTTAACTTCCCTCATTATATTAGTTCCCAAATCCTTGGGCTGACAGAACTCTGAAGAAAAGCAAAAAGAAAAGCTAAAAGAGAAGACAAAGTAGGTTGGTGTTTAGTACAGATAATTTAAGAGATTTGCAGCAAGCTACAGGAAGACAAAATAGACAAACTGATTGAGTTTAGCAGGAAGACTGTATATAATAAGGTTACTAATGGTGATTGAGTGAAATGAGTGAAATGAGAAGAAACAGGCCAAAACTGGTTTAAAACATTGCATGTTCAGAGGAACATATTTGCAGGTGACTGGATTTTCTTTTTTTTTTTTTTTTTTTTTTTTTTTATTGTTGGTTTTTATTTTCTTTCCTACATGTCAACTTTCTAGTATCAGTTTTGCAAATGTTAAGTTCTGGACATGTTTAAAACTAAATGTGTTCCTCTAATGCCACCTGATATGAGTAAAGAAAGTTTGAATATCTCATAGTTGACAAGCATGGGATTTTGATCCTGTTAAATCTCAGGATTCAGTGTGTCCTTTGGGTAAATTTCTGCGGTGGGATTCAGTATAGGGAAGGAATCCTCTGTCTTGGTTGTGTAGTGTGGTTTGCCTTGGGGTCTTTATTCATTGGAAGTTTTACAAGTGGTGATGTAGAAAAAATAGAGAATTTTAAAGTAAGCCTGAATAAGAAGTATTACAATACTAATCTTCCTTATTTATGTAACTGTCAAAGTAAATTTGAGTCAAGTTTTCTTCTGTGGCCTGTGGAAAAAATGGTTATTACCAGGTTTGCAATGAACTTGTCATGCTGGGGAGGGCATGGTTACTGAAGCAGAGTGGCTGCAATGAGAGAGCAGGTGGGGTTGGGTTCCTTGCTTGAGATAATCCATGGCACACCATACCCATCCCTTGGGGACTGAAGCTGTATGGTTGTATGACATCTGAGAAAGTGTTTTTTTTTTCATACTGAAGATAGAAGGATAGTGTTCCTCCAGCTTCTCTTTTAAGATCTGTATCTCCAGTTATCATGGGGAGGGGTGGGAGGAGATTCACAAGGTGTGTTTTAGGGTAGACTAGAAGACTAGGGTGTGATTAGAAGCTAGTTTTCTTGTTGTTATTGTTCAATTCTTGTCCAAGGCATTAGGAGGGGGAGGAGTAAATGGGCATCTGGGTGGTGAGGTTCTATTGTTTCTTTCCATATCCTCAGCGCAAGAGAATTTTCGTCCCTCACCTTTTAATATCTTACTTACTGGAGAACAAGTTAGGTTAGTACTAGTATAAGCCTAAAGTGATGACTTTAAGAAACTCACCGCAAATGAGATAGGGAGAGGGAGATGCGGTGAAATAAACTGTAAAATCAAATGTAGTTTTAAATTCACTTTTGTCCTCAATACTCTAAGGGATGTACCGGGTTGGACAGGGCTTTGAGCAACCTGGTCTAGTGGAAGATGTCCATGCCTGTGGCATGGGGTTGGAACTAGGTGATCTTTAATGTCCCTTCCAACCCAAACCAGTCTACGATTTCCTACTACCACTGAAGCTGAGCTGCCTATCAAAAAGAACACATTTTGCTTTGTCTAAGTAATGCAAGAGGTGTAGCGTAGGGATGCCCGCTCTTCTTTTCCGGGGGTGTGCACTCTTGGGCATCTTGTAGCAAACTTTGTGCTGCAGCTATCACACCATTACGGGTGGAGTGAAACGGCGCACTTTGGGGGTGGTCAGCAACAAGGGCATCACTACCCTTTCCGAGTGCCTGCTCTGTCAGCAGGAGGCAAGTGTGTTTGTTTACTGCTGGCACGCTGCCCCGGAGGTATATCGGCTCAGCGAGGTGATGTCACCGGCGGCACACATACTTTCTGTGCTGGTGCGGCTACTCGGGTTGTGTCGGGGCGGCTGGCTGCCTGCCGAGCGCCTGGCTGCTGGCAGCCTGATGCAACAGCCTCGCCGGAGACTGCCCACGAGGAGCAGCACCTTGCATGGGCTGAGAGAGGCCTCCCGGAGGAGGGCAACCTGCAAGCCCTGTTGTGGAGACAGTGTTGTCCAGGCTTTTCATTGCTGGGGCTTGAGCTCGTGAGTCTCCAATGCTCCCGGTGGAAATGGCGTGCTTGGGAAACTCAGATGCCAGAGGGGAAACCAGTGTCTCAGCATCTGCTCATGATGAGGTGCTTCTCCCAGGTACCTGAGCTCGTTTCTTCTGTGCATGTCTCATGTCTTTTGTGAGAAAAAAAAAGCCCCACATCCTGCAGGTATTGCACTCTCTCCTCTGTAAATGTATTTACTCAGCAGCTTGCACCATCCCCATCCTTTGTGTAAGCAGGTTGCTAAAGCAGCCAAATGTAATAGATTTCACTGTTTTTAAATTGCTTTGTATACGTACTTGTTTATTGTCCAACAGGTATGGGGAGATTTGTGGTCTCGGGTAGTCCTCTGCCTCCTAGGTGGCTCATTTCTCCCATTTGAGCTAATGGTCATAATTGATCTTACTGATCTGAAATGCCCTCTTCTAACTTAATCAATACAAGTTAACTGTAAGGTACTGGGATGAGCTCATGTTTTCTGGCGTAACTTTATTGCCTTTATGTTTTCTTTTGTAATCTGACTAAATCGCTTCTGTCAAGATGTAAGAGAGCAGAAGGATGAAAATTAATACTTACCAGCAAAGGCTCTTTTGATAGCTTCTGGATGACATTTTTAATGTGGCTGAGTTGAATTCTTGCCTGTGCTGCTCCACCAGCTTCCTGCACATCCTTGGGTTTTGCTTATTTTTTCCCCTGTTAGGGGACATGTTTTAAATGTATTTAGCTTTACGTAAGAATCTTTTGAACCTTTCAGTGGAGGTGTTATACCCAAATGTCAAAACATGGCTGTGGGCCCTTAAATAGTCTCAGTACTAATGAGCTTTCCAGCTAAGAAAGGTGATTTATTAGGTAGCCTAGTTCTTAATCATGCCATAACAATGACAGTTGTTCAGTGAAAACAGTGTCTTTGCAGCATCAGAATATTAACTTCAAATTCTAACACCTTAACCAAAATCAAATATGAAATTCCAAAGGCAGCTTGACATGTAAAGGGGAAGAGTATACTTAGAGATGGAAACAATCCATGCTCACTGAAGCTATACTGCCTGTTATGAAATACTGCTCGGAAGATTATTTTCAAAAGTAAGTATCTCTAATTTTTGAGATAAAAGTACAATGTCACTGTGCAAGGTCAGCTTTAATGGAGAGAGAACTGCCTTTCAGTATCTGATTACATGGAAAGCTCTAGGGCACTAATGGGGCTTTATGACTGCTGTGTTCAAGTCTGAAATAAAACTATTCTGCTTATTCGGACACTTAAGAGTGTCACCTATAGATAGATCAGAAATTGCCATTCATCTGCAACGCATGTAATGTTTGTAACTACTGTGACTGATGGGGGGGCCTGTGTTCTTTTTAAAATCTGTCTGCTTTGATAAATTCTGTATTGAGAGCACAGTGTTACTGCATGTCTCTGCGCTTTCTGAAAGCAAAGGGAGGTAAAAGCCCCCTTGCTTATGAAACTGGTTTCCAAGAGTGTGGTAGCAGTGGTGTGGTAAAGGGGGAGGCAGTTGTAATGCCAGAGACTGCTCCCTGAATTCTTAAGATTGCCTGGATTTGAACTTCACAAGAAACCTTTTAACAGCCTTACTTCACCAGTGCATTTAGTGATTGTGGGACTAGATATCCCCCCACCCCTTGCAATGAAATCCATTTAACTCCTTCAGATAAAGCCCTAGTTACTCCAACTCCCATTTAAAGTACAGGGACCTGATTTGTGCCCTGTCTCTGATGAGCCATGCACCTTTGATCTGTCTTGTGATGGCAGATAATTTCTAATAGCTGACACAATGCAGCCTTCTTGTCTGCAAACAATTCTGAGAGACGTGTGTTCAATTTTTTAGCTTTTTGGTTTTCCCTGACCTTCAAGGTTGTATTTTTGGTGTCTATCAAAGTAGTGAGAGGGTGGAGAACAGGCAGTACAGCTTTTGGTTTCCTTCCGTTGTTTGTCCTAATGATAAAAGTGTCCTAACCTTTTGTTTCTGTCTCTTTCCAGTGCTTCAGGTGGGGCAAAATATAAGTTAATTTTGCATTTTATGAGCTCCATCCTCTGGATAAAGCTTTTATCATCTTAGGAGTGAATGCAGAAATTCACTTTTCTTCTAAAAAATAAAAATAATTAAATCACCAAGCAATGTCTAAATCCGTAACGTTTCCGGGGCTAAGAAACAGAGCAAGGGTGAGGTAAGACTTGTTTGCAAGAGTAAAATGGCGTGTATTTGCGATACAGCAGTTCTCCTGGCAAAGGCTTCTGTTGCTTTAGGATTCCTTATGATTCAACAACTTGGTGCCCTTTTCAGTTTTTAGCTGGTCTTAATTAGAGGAAGAATTATGAAGGCTGACCAAATGTTGGCTTTCTCTTTAAAAATCAAATGGATTTTAAAAGTTGGCTAACACTATTACAGCAAATTTAGGTTAAGCAGTCTGAGCAAGTGTAGAATTAGTTTAAGGTTTTAGTGTAATTTTCTGCACATTAGAAGAATTTTCAGGAGTTTACGTACTAGAAAACCAGGATTATCACATAGAGATGTAACACATCTTACAGCTGAGAGGAAAATGCCCAATTCAAGTTATAGCTTAAACATCATCTTTCTTAGAAATCCCTTTTCTAATCTGTTTTTCAAAGACTGGTTCTGCCAGGTGACTGGGAAGGTGAGGACTGTGGATTTTAAGGTTTTTCCAGCATAGGAACGTATGTCCTTTAGTCGAGACAAACAATTTGCTTGGAATGTGCTCATGGTCTGTATCAGCAAGTGTGGCCTAACTTTTATGTCAAGAAGAATATATAATCTGGTATGTGCACAAAAAAAAAAACCAAACCAAAAGGACGCCACTGAAAATACCTGGCTGATAAATTTCTGTGGTGTGGGGTGAATATGAAAGTAAGCTTTCTTTGGGGCAAACTTGTGCTTAAGTATCAACATGATTTTCTATGTTTAAAAACGATTAAAGGTTCATGACTGAAGCCAGACTTAAGGCAACAAGAATAGGGTAAAATGGTATAGGGCTTGATTACAGCAATGTGTGCTGGTTCTTTCTGTAAGCCCTGCACCTCTGCAGGGTGTACTGCTCGTACCCACAGCCAGCCCTTGTTGAAGTCAATTCAAAGGCAATGAGTGACCTCGGACAGGCTGCCTGCGTTCTTGACAGCAGGGTCTTTGTTGGGGGGGGGGGGGAGTTCCTTTTCACTCACTTTGAAAGTTGACCAGACCTCCAAAGGCTGTGCTGTGGGGTTGCGCAGAGACTTAGGCTCTTACACAAGTGAGCTATTGCAAAGCATAGCAGTTATATAGCCTTCCAGTACCTAAATGGGGCCTACAGGAAATCTGAAGAGGGGCTTTTTACAAGGGCATGTAGTGATAGGAGAAGGGGGAATGCCTTTAAACTGAAAGAGCATAGATTTATATTAGATATTGGCAAGAAATTCTTTACTGTGAGGGTGGTGAGGCACTGGAACAGGTTGCCAGAGAAGATGTGGATGCCCTGTCCTTGGCAGTATTCAAAGCCAGGCTGAAAGGGCTTTAAGCAACCTGGTCTAGCAGGAGGTGTCCCTGCCCATGCCAGGGGGATTGGAACTGTATGATCTTTAAGGTCCCTTCCAATCCAAACCAGTCTATGATTCTGTATGATTAATGATGGCAGCAGCAGACCTGACTCCCATGTGCTGTTACGTTCCATGCTCTCTGTACCCTAGGCAGCCATAAGCTGCTCAGAGTAACTAGACTCACCTGACGTTTTGATAAAACTGGGCCCCAGAAATCGTTGCAGGATGCTGCCAAGTGTATGTTGCCTTATATGATCATGCAGAAGAACCAATGGGCTCTCCATGACCTCCTCCCTGCCCCCCCCCCCCAGCATGAGTTACGAAATATCTAATGGGTTTGGCGTCTGTGCCAGTGCAGAGTGGGGCAAAGAGTTAGAAATGCTTGTTCAACAAATCAGCTGTTAAAGGGGATGAAACAAATCACTGTAGATGTCTGTCTACATTTTCTCCATCAGCAAAATGAGGATACTGCTATTGCAAAACTTTTGTCAAGTATGTGGTTGACATCTGCTTCATAGAGTACATGCTATTTTTGAAGATGATGTCCCACTTTGTTCATGGTATTAAGTTAAGAGCCAGTCCTGAAGGGATGAAATCAAGACTGAAATGTGAACATATGTGAGATTATATCCTAATGCATAGGGTAAACCATAGACTGTTACTTTGACATTGTGGGTAGCCTTTCTGTAGATTGAGTTGTTTGTATGCAGTGTGTGACATGAAGTGGTGAAAGATAATGCAGCTTCTAAGTACTATAAGTGTTCTTTGATTTAGGGTGCATAATTCTTGACTAGCAGCAGAATGTAGCAGGGTCAGTGAATTAAGCTGAAGGGTAATTCAAGCTTTCTCTTTGTGCATACAGGGGCTGAAATTGAAGTTGGGAACAGTGAGCAGCCTTGCAAGTTGACCTTAGAACATTTACTAGAAAGGAAAAATAAAGGGAGCATTAAATGAGGGATAGCAACATAAGGGAAAACCACTTGAGGCACAAAGTATGGTGAAAAGCCATGGTGTTCTAGATTGTTTTAGTATGTAGCTGAAGTGAAACTACTGAAAGAGATGTAATTAATTTTCATTACTCTAGGAGCCGAGATGTCTCCTAATTCAGTGTTTATGTTTGTGGTAATATCTTTCCACCATTGTGTATCTCTGTAAACCTTCTGTTTAAAAAACCTGACCAAACAAAGCAAAATGAAAAAACCTCTCAGCCCTCCCTCTCTATGGCAGTAGGGCTGAGCTGTTTGGGCCAGGATACATGTCTCCTGCTGTGTTAGGCTGGTGAAATACAAAACAGAGAGATCTCTTTTTGAAGAGCAAGTTTAGAGATGAATCTGGCAGATTGCTGGCTCCAAGGCAAATTGAGACTGTTGTAGAGAAATTTGTTGAAGTCATGGCTCGGGTGAATGCCTCCTTTCTTACAGTGAGGGTGTTTGAGCAATAAGACTTGGTGATCGTGGTGCTGATGACTTCGCCCTGAAAAAAGATGTCCTTTCAAGTAGGCTGTTCTCAGACCATTTACATTCCCCAGAGTCTGGTGTCTCCCAGGGGTTTGGTGGCACGGCTGTGCTGGCACACTTCCTAATGTACTTGTAATGGCAAAAAAACACTTTCTCTGAAGGAAGTTTATTCTGGTTTGACAAGTGAAATGAAATGCAGCAGTAAAAGCATTCTTAGACACTTATACCGGGCTAGAAATACAGATATTTTAACAGGAAAAACAGTTGAAACGTGGAGTTGTTTTTACTGAACTGGTAGTGAGCAACTTTTCCTTGTATTTCAGAAAAACTTGCAGACCTATACAGGGTGAGGGCAGTGAATTCAACAGCAAGAGGTTACCATTGATTGTTGTCTGTGTCTCAGCTCCAGCCTGAAATTAGTCCTTTTGATGTTTGTGCCATGCAAACACTGAAGAAGGCTCAGTCCCCATCCTTCCCCTACCCTAGTCGGGCACAAAAGGGATAAAGAAGAAATGCTTTTGTCCTATTAAGTTGGTGGCTTCAAATCTGTGGGGTGGAAGAGAGATTTTTAGTGCCGTGGGTTAAATAGCTTTTTAATAGCCTGGAAAGAAAGTTAAGAGTTAATCTATTCCCAGACCTTCTTTGGATATAGTATTGCCAGTATAAGTTTGTAGTTCCTTTACAGTATTTGCTACTTGTAATGAGCCTTCAAATATAGATTCAGTTGCCCTGAAAAAATGCTGCTGTTTGGCATACCACACTTTATTCCCTGACCTGATGTAAGCAGTGAGAGTGCTTTTCACACGTTAACGAATGCCTGCCTGAAAAACGTCTGTCAGAATACTTCATGTGTCTCATGCAGCCATCTAGATGACTTCAAGGTCCATTTTATTGAGAGCATGTGGGAAGAAAGAGACTTCTAGTGCATCCTCAGTTTTGGGAGGCCAACAGGCAACCTAGCTAATGAGGGCAGAATTCTGGGGTGTTGTTGACAGAGTGGACATTATTAGAGGTTAATATGTTAAAAAAGAGTGTAAGTGGCTGTCAGTGAAATGGTACCCACTGTGGTAAAGAGGAGAAGGCAGTAGGAGTCTGACGTTTATTTGAATCAAGTACAAAAGAAAGTGTTGCTCTTCAGCTGATGCAAGATAACTCTCAAAACTAGTTCACTGGAAGTTGAAAGAAAGCCCATATGGGCTGTCCACTCTGGAAGACTGTTGGGGATGGAGAACACTTTGAAGTGGGTTCTAGTGCTTTACGTAGTGCAGGAGCTTGTAGTGCAGGTCTTTCCTGTTCTGGGGTTTTATCCGTTTTATGATTATGCACCTAAACGTTCTTAACTCTAAATATATCGGCAAACAGAAGAAACCAGCTGAGAGAGTTGGGGCTGTTCAGCCTGGAGAAGACTCTGGTGAGACCTTACTGTTGCCTTTCAGTTCTTAAAAGGGGCCTGCAAGAAAGCTGGGGAGAGACTTTTAGCAGGGGCTCTTGTGACAGGACAAGGGGTGATGGTTTTAAACTGAAAGGGGAGATTCAGGCTGGATGTGAGGAAAAAAATTCTTTACAATGAGGGTGGTAAAAAACACTGGCACAGGTTGCCCAGAGAGGTGGTGGATGCGCCATCCCTGGAGACATGCAAGACCAGGCTGGATGTGGTTCTGGGCAACCTGATCTAGTTGAAGATGTCCCTGCTTATAGCAAGGGGTTGGATTAGATGAGCTTTGAAGGTCCCTTCCAACCCAAACTAGTCTATGATTTGTTTATTTTTTACTGCTAAATCTTCAAAATATTTTTAGGTAAGTTCTGATGTTGTGCTGCAGCTGCTGTGGCTTGTGCTTTAAGTTGTGTATTTGTCAGATAAGGAAACAAAATCTAGGCTTGTTTGTTTCCTTAGGTCCTCAGGTTCATCTAAGAAAAGATTGAGGAACATAAATGAAAATGTGTTGTCATTCCAAAGAAAATTCTTTGGTTTTTTTTTAAGAGGAGTAAACCAGCAGAAGATAATATTGTAGAGTTGCATTATTTATGGTGCCTGTAGCTTTGACAAAATCCTGCAGTGCCAAGACTGCCCCAAAATGAATTGGAATGGTACACTTCTGTAACTCTGATTTCTTACATTGTCTATAAATCTCAGATATACTGAGCTTGGGGCTTGTATTAAGTTCACATGAAAAGAGGGGGGAGGAGCAAAGTAAGTTTCATAGCTTAATAAAGGAAGCAAAATCTGTAGGAAAACAGCTCTCTTGTAATTTGATGTCAGTTCTGCACTAAAATATTTCACCACAGTGCAGCGTTGTAACAATAAACCTCAGTCATCAGTGGCTTGGAACTTACCTGTCTATGATAAGCAGTACAGTATTTATTTCTGCCTTTATGTAACACTGTGCTGCAAGTTTTTCTTGACAGCACTTCAGGATGGGAAGCTGTGTCATGTAAGGATACTTTAGAAATGCATCATTTCAGAGCAGCTGCCATTCTTGCACTGAGGATGAAGAAGGTTATGGTACTTTTCTTAGAGCCAAGAAGCTTCAAGGGGAAGATCAGTCTGAATTTGTTAATTTGTTTAAGTCTCTTTGTGCCTATTAAAAGGGACAAGGTTCTTTCAAGCTAGTTCTATTTTCAACTAAATAAAAACAAACAAAAAATGGACTGAAATGGGGCAAAGCAGCTAAACAAAAAAAAAAAAAGTAGCATGAGATGTAGCTAAATTTGGAGTTCTTAACAGCAAGCAGCTGCCTGAGTAATTAAAATACATAAGGTGCTACTGACCAAAGCAATTAGTATGTAATTTCATTAATGGCATTACGATTGCAGTAACAATATTTAAGTCTTTCTGTCCAAATCAAGATTGCGGGCAATTTGTGACATGTACAACGAGAGGTTAGAAGAAGTGCAATGTTACGGTGTGTTACAGCACCACTGTCTGAGTGAATTTGTAACTGCGCAAGAACATGGCTTAAACTGGCTGTATGTTTTAATGCTCCTAATTTGTATATGTTGCTTGCAAGTTTTACATATACATGCACTTGGACATTTTTATAAGCTTGTGTGTTTGTAATTTTATATATAAAAAAGGCTTAATGGGGGCTGCTAATTTTTTATCTTTGCAATTTGGTTATGAGCTTATGATTTATAGAATCATAGAATCTGGTTTGGGTTGGAAGGGACCATAAAGATCATCTAGTCCCAACCCGTTCAACAGCAAAAGAGAATTACTCTTTAGGTATATGTTTTTATGGTTTGTCCTTAAGTGGTTGGAAAGTCCTGGAGAGGTCAGGCATAGTAAAATATTACTATATGGATCAGGAAGTGAATCTGGAATATACTGAAGTCTGAACACAGGTCACCTCCATGGGTAGGGTAGCATCCCTGAAGAACCAGTCAGCTAACAGAAGCAGTGGAATCTTGCTGCTGGGACACCACTGGGTATTAGTACCACTAACCTAGAGTTGCTGATGTTGTTAAAATGCCGTTAACAGAAGCCCTTCAGAGCATTAGGGCTTTACAGCAACACTTTTGGCCTACTTAAACTGTGTCCTGTCCACTCATTGCCTCTTCTGAGGTATGTAAATATGTGGGTGTGCTTTCCGAGGGGGAACCAGTCTCCTCTGCTTTTCTGGGCCGTATTTCAGATGTGAAACAGTGAGGTGAGCAGGTTGTCTGATCTCTGCAAGCACTGAAACTGTGCCCACAGGTTTTTTGGGGTGTCTTTCCTAAGAGGACTGTGAGATCAAGACTGCCTCATAGAAGGGATGGTCTGTTAACAGTTAACATATTCCCTGGGGGAAAAATGTCTTGTGTCCTGCTTCCAGTGTTGTTTTATGGGCATGCAGGGAGGCAAGTCTAGGTGGGAACGGGGTCCCTACCCACAGCAAAAACTGACCAGGCAGAGAGCAGCAGCAGGCTGGCTTCCCAAAATCATGGAGCACCTTGGTTAAGTACCTGAACTGGGAATGGACACGCCTCGTAAAATCAGGTGTGTGGGTCTGGGAAGGAAAGTAGGTGTAATGGGCAAGTTGGGTTTGGCTCATGTCAAGCTGTGATGAACCTTCTGCATAGTACCCTTGCAGCTTTGGTTTTGGGTGAGCCTGATCCTGACTTATTTTAACCAGTGCAGCGTGTTAATTTGTGAAGGGCCACGTGTTGAGTAGCTGATTTAAGAAAGGAAACTTGTTCTGGTTAGTCTAGGAGAAAAATAAACAAACTTCTGGTTTTCTTAAGCCTAGGTAAATTTAGGCTGATGTGATTGCTCTTCATTGAATGGTAAATTCAGATTGCTTTTTCTTTCCTGTGGTCTTGAGTGATTGACTGCAATGACTTGGTTTGTTGTTTGTTTTCTTTTTCCCATGGCTTTTTGTGTTAGTTTCTTTTGTTGGTGTTTCTTTTGTTGTTGTTGCTGCTTTCTCCCCAGTCTTTGGTTGGTTTTGGGTGTTTTTGGTGGTGATTCTTGTTTGGTTGTTGGTTTGTTTTTTGTTTACCCTTAGAAAACCCAAATAAATGGAAGTTGGCCAACAGGAGCTCTGGGGGTCACGGCAGAGGGAAGCGTGGCAGAGCTATTATAAATGACTGGTTTCTGCATCGGCAGTGTGGGGTACGGGCGCCTTCAGCAGTGGCTCCACACTGCCATTTGGGATGCGACTGCAGCAATATGCTCTGCCATCTGGGGATCCGTGCGGCAGGACTGTGGTGTTCCCTTCTCACACAGTGGAGGTTCGCGCTTCGCTGCGGCAGTAATTCCTCACAAATTGTCTGCCCTTTGCTGGCAGGCCCGGGAGAGAGCTCGTTCCACACCCAAAAGGACTACGTGATTTTCTGACACAACAGCTGGGTTTGCATGAAAGGAAAGCCTAAAATAGACAGCCGGCTCAAGGACAAAGTATCTGTGTGCAGATGAGATTAAATGCATGCCCCAAAACATTACTCCCTTAGTTAGGACAAAGAAATGTAGGGAAAGCTTACATCAAGCTTCTCTCAAGGCTGTAAGGACATCTGATGGCCACCTTCATCTATGAGGCAAAGCTAAGGTAGGCAAGCTTGCTCGTTGTTATCTGTCACGTGCCGTGCTTGCACGTCCCACGTTGAGGGCTCTTAGGGATCTTTTTTGATTCAGTGTTGCAATTCCAAACAACTCTTCCCCGGTTTAGTTTCTTGTAGATAATTTCCCAAAATGACAACTGGAGTTAATAGTAAACTACTAAAGCAACTGGTAAAAGAAGCCAGAATTACCCTGGTGTTAAAGCGTTTTATTTTTTCATATGACTTTGTTTCTGTTAACTAAACTCTGACTAGAAATACCTTAAATGTGAAATATTGCTGTTGTCTGCTTTGTAAGTACATCTGTCACAGCTAGGTAACTATTATGTGCTCAAAGCTCAATCTTTAATTAACTCGGAGGAATAGCTGATTCATTAATTGCTGTGTGCAACTTTTGGAACTTGTATTGCATCCTCTTAAACGTGCTCTCTAAGCCAGCAATGAACCTGTTCAAAGCAAATTTTAAAACTCACAGTTTAAAGTGAGTAGGATTAAAGGTTAGCTCAGGTATCAAGTGATGAGGTACACGCCTAATTTAATAATAATAATTTTCCAGCATCAGCTGTGTGACCCATCACTTTCTGAAGAGGAACGCTAACGGACTTTTTGGGTTAATCCAACCACTTTTCACTTGAAAGCTTTAAGTTGTCAAGAAGTGGTTTTGAAATGAAACCCCTGATGCAAGAAGCCTGGGGTGTGCTAGCTGCCAGGCGAGGACTTCCCCAAGCAGGCTGGTGATGCTCTCACCCATCAGACGCCAACACCAGTGCTGGAGCAGGCAGGGCGATACAAGGCTTTTGCTGGAGCTATGCAGCAGCATGTTGGGAGGTTGCACACAATGTTTCCCAGACCAGGGATAAAACTTGGGCTTTCTTGGCAGGATGGGAGGGACTAATCCGTGCAGTGGTACTTACATCGATTTGTAAGGATTGTTCAACTGGGATTATTCAGTTGGGTATTATGTTGTTTAGTCAGAAAGGGAGAACACAGGTTCCCTAAAGGAAAGCAATAGATGCTTTGCCTGTGTTCATAACATTGCCTTCAATAGCTTCAGACTTGTAAGACACATGGTAGCTCTTCTCTCTCAATTTTTAACTCTTTTTTGAACTGTGACTTGTCTGTTAGCATTGCTTATTTGTGTATATTTGATTTGCACTGTCATTTATTTTCTCTGACATGGGCAATAAGGAAAAGGTAGCTACGTAAAACTTTGGAGAAGCATTATGAGTAGAAATGTATATATATGAAATGGTAGAATGCATTTTGAAAAATAATTTTTGTTCATGTAAGCATAAGGAAAACACATAGTATTTTAAAACTTTTTATTTAGTTTCCTTAATGTAAAGGTATGTAATATTAATAAATACACAATCAAACCTGAACTCTGCTGTGTTAAATTGCAGCTCTCACTGTCCTCTTACAGTTATCCACCCATAAATATGACTGTCTACGATAAGGTGCAGGCTCTCAAGCATTTGGCCATGTGGCCAGCAGACAGTATTTCGATTCATCTCTCCATTGCCGTCCAACAGAAGTACCTTAATGGCTCAGTAGGTTAACACGTTTTTCCCTGTTACCTGGAAAGCTTAAGCAGATTTTTTGTTCAGTTTTGTGTGGGCTGTACAGGCTAGGAGCCGTTCTGCTGCCCAGGTGTTACCCCAACCATATTCTTTTGATCCTTCTGTTAATCATGGGTAGAACTGTACTTGTTTGGGGGATGTACTGCCAGAACCTTCTTTTGCGGTTTTGCCATAGAGGTGTTGTACCAAGATTGAGGCATCCAGTTAACCTTGCCATGGGGAAAAGAACTCAATAGAGAATTCCTGGGTTGATTGGTCCTTTTGTATGTCATGCATTCACCCATGCTCACTCTGATTTTCTTTTTTTGTCCTGAGTAAAGAAAGGCCACACTAAGAAGATAGGGGCATGACTATTCCTTGCGCAGTTATTACTTCAAATTTCTCTCTGTTCACATCTCCTTTTGGGTCAGGAAAATCAGCCTGGCCTGCTCACCCTGGGGCATATTGCATCCTACACTTTGTCTTTCTCAAAGTTTTTTTTGAGTGTTAAGTCTACTGCGACTCCAGGTTTGGCCTCAGAAAGAGTATCTCATTCTACCCTCTGGTGCTGCTGCTTTCCTCAATTGATGTTGTTTTCTATCATCTGGGTGACTAGGGCTGTTTTGGGTTTTCTCCTGTCTTGCTAAACCCAACCAAATAAATGCTTTCCTCTTAAGGTCCTGCTCAGTCGTCTTCTCAAACTAATGAACTAAAAGTAGGTGACCTGAGAAAATGGTCAGAGAAACCACTGAACCTAATGTTCATAGAAGAAAGCTGCAGATGTTACCAGCTTCTTGAAAATTAATCTTCTGACTGGATTTTGTAATCAGCTCAGGAATGACAATTTCCCAGAGGTCTACTTAACCTCAGATTCTGTTGTAAGTGATCTGTTTACTCGGTATTTACTCTACAACAGTCTTTCTGCAAGTACTGGCCTGCAAATTGAGATTTGAGAGGCTGGTAGTTACTGCTACAGGAGCTCCACCATCAGCAATGGCTATACATGGTTGTGTGGTGTGTCAGTTCCCCTGTCTGCACAGTCATATGGGATCAGCTGGTAATCTATATGGCTTTGGGTTCAAATTTTGACCTGATGCATCTTTTAGGAAGGTATGCTTTTTTTATTATTTTTTTTTTTTTTTACTTTTTTTTAAGTAAGTTGCAAATTTCCTACTAGAAAATTGGTATCAGGAAGATTGAATCCCAGCTCTGTGTTCTCAAAATGGGGTGTGGGGGTCTGGAAAGGGGACTGGCCATAACTGACATGACTTACATATTTTATCTCTGATAGTTGTAATAAAGCTGGTATGTATACGCATAATCGGTATTCTGATATGTTTTAGACTTTAATCCTTGGGTTTCAGACATCTCTCTTATAGTGATGCCATTAGTACTTCAACACTTGTTCATGCCTTAGAGTCAATCAAGGGCTCAGCGTTGGTGATGATGATGATACCCACCTACAGCAATCATCTCTCCAAGTGACCAGCATCCATCTGCTCCACAAAAGGACCAGTATGACTCTATGGGGTTAGAAATGGGAATATGCACGCTGGGAGGCGCTTCTGAATATTGTCTGTGGAAAAACTTCAGCCTAATCAAAGGGTAAAGCTGTCAAAATCCGTGTCAGAGACATGCTTTACATTAGTTTGTCTCTGGAATTAAACAAACCAACCCTCCTTATCCATCCCCCTTCGCTTGAATGCCTGGCTTTCATCATCTTTGCTCTTTATGATGTCAAGCATTAGATGTGTGACCTGGAGGAGATGTTTTAACCTTCCTTTTTTTTTTTTTTCCATCAGAATTCCTGAAACTTGTTTTATTGGCTAGTCTGAGGGTACGACTTCATTCCTTCCTGCTGCAGGGCACCTATAGCCAGTTGCTCCTGTTACTTTTTAACACTTTGATTTTTTTTTTTTTGACTAACGCCTTTCCTATGTAGCTTATTCCTATAGCTGTTACCTAGCAACATTAATTTTGTTCAATTTAGTTCATCTTCTATTTCAAGAAATCTATCAGGTGTGTTTTAAGAACATTTCTGGAGCCCAACCACAAATCTTTAGTAAAGAGGTGTTTATAAAGTAAATTCTCTCCAGCACCTGCAGTTAGCATAAATAAATGTGGTGTTAGCTATCCCAGCTTTACTGGCAGAAATGGGAATAGATGCATGTGGGATTTAAAAATTACCTGGAGAATACTGCAGCACTTACAGGTTCGCTGATGACTTCTCTGTGTGACATTTTAGTGTGCTAAAAGAGAGTAGATGCCTGTCTCAATTTCATGCTCTTTTACCAACCAGCATCTCTGCTTCTTGCCCTTCTTTCCACGGCGTTGTCCATTTAGCATTTTAGAAGCTGCACATGCACTGATGTGACATTTTGGAGGCCAGCAACCATAGTTATGGTACAAAGTAGAGGATTTCTTTTCAGACAGTGAAGGTTAGAAAGCAATAAAGAGGACTCTTCAGTGCAGAGTCTCACTGGGACTTACAGGGTACATAACATCCTGGAGTTTTGGAATTCAGTATTGTAATTTTTAATTCAGACTCTGACCACTCTGGAGTTGGTGATGTCTCTAGGACACAAAGTTGGGTTTGTGTCTTTCGCTTTCACTTGGAGCAAATAAAAAAACCCTCCAGGCTTCTAATGTTCAGCTAAGGCAATCTTGATATCCTTATAATTGAGTCTGGCAGCAGACCTGCAGAACAGTGTGGATGGTTTGTGAATGGTTTTATACTGTCTCTTTGTTTCTTGTGCAACTCGCTGTTTGTACGTAGTTCTTAATAGGAAGGGGGATTGAATAAAATTGGAGCTGGTATTGGGGACTGGAGGGTGTCATTCTGGTGCAGCATCACTGTAGAGGTCACTGTGGGGTATTTAAAAAATCGTAAGAAATCTGCTTGTTATTTAGGCAACTGATTCCTGTGGCATTAGTGGAAGCTGAAACAGGGTATGGAGGGAGGCAAGGCATTTGTGTAAACACAGCAAATGTTACAAGCTCAGAGAAAGTAACAGAGTGAGGGTGAATGAGGGTGTCTCCTACAGTGGAATTACTTGTGCAACATTACAACAGTGTGGTCAGCGATGGTGTATTTTCAAGAAGTTTTAGTGGTTGGCATTTCTGAAAAATCCCATCAAAACAGCATTTGGACATGGCACTAGAAGGACAAACTGCTGTGCTGTTGTGGAAGGGATCCCCTTAATAAGACATTATTTTGTAAAAGAAGTTTGTATGCACATCTCACTGTGGTAATCATTACCTGTATTTTTTATTATAAAACATGAAATTTCCCCACTGCCAAAAACCTTGCAAAATATACTTGCGTCGCCAACATGAATCAGAATAACGTATATGTGGTATTAGGAGATTTGAAAGAGGATGTTGAGGTGGATGCCACAAGTATTTTAGATGTCTTTTTCCTTTCAAAATTCTGGTTAAGTCCTTCTGTTCATTTTAGTGTAAATATGTTTTCACTATATTGCCTTTAATTTACATAGTGTTCCACTGCATCATCCATCTGGGATGCTAGAGTATATGTATGTTCCTTTTCTCTCACTGTTTCTGTCTGTCTCCTGGAGGGTCAATCAAGGTGTGCAAGAGGGCCTACTTCGCACTTCATTATCATCCTCTACTGAGCTAAACTTGAGTGAAATACTTCAAGGTGGCCTACAAGAGATCTGGAGGGGGACTTTTTTTTACAAGGGCATGTAGTGACGGGACAAAGGGGAATAGCTTTAAACTGAAAGAGGAGAGATTAAAGTTAGATACTAGGAAGTAGTTCTTGACTATGAGGGTGTGAGACACTGGAACAGGTTGCTCAGAGAAGTTGTGGATGCCCCATCCCTGGCAGTGTTCAAGACCAGGTTGGATTGGGCTTTGAGCAGTCTGGTCTAGTGGAAGGTCCCTACCCATGGCAGGGAGGTTGGAACTGGAGGGGCTTTAAGGTCCTTTCCAACTGAAACCATTCTCTGATTCTATGAAATCTTGTATTAATTATATTTTAGCTTCTTTACTTTGCTAAGCTGGATCTTGAATGTGCTGCATTGAAACTCATTTCGGGGAACTGATTGCAGGGGTTAGGCTGTCAAATAGGAGTAGGTGATGGATCAACAGCTGCCTTGCTGTAGTATCGAACGCTTGTTTATGTACATGCTGTTAGGCTTCATCTGGTATCAGATTTACTTCCATGGTGACAGAAAAGTGGTATAGCCTTTTCATAAGTCTTCTGCTGAGTTCCTGGTAGCACTTGCATCTGTCTTCTCTGTGAGCTGATATGAGGGATAATGCTGGATAATTCGGAAATGAGACAACAAGAATGAAATAATTTATGTATGTATGCAGTTTTTAAAAGCCTCTTAAATCACAGGTAGTTTAAATCCTATGATGTTTTTTATAGTATTCCCTATGAACTGCAAGGCATATGTTTAAAAGGAAAGGTATCTGTTGAGCTGCCATTTACAGACATGAAATGCATCCTGGTCTGTAGGGCAAAGCTGGGATTCTTTCCATGTTCAGCTCTTTTTTTCAGTAAACAGAATTTCTACAGTGCGGTGAGCCCTGTGACAGCCATGGCAACACCTGCTTTCTTTGGGAGGCTGGCATGGATGAAGCTGCGCAGGGCTCATTTCAGCTTTACATCACTTCAGAATAAGCAAGATCCCGCTTAGTCCTTTCAGCTGAGCTTGACACATCAGAGCCAGCAACCACCAAAACAAATAAACTGGGATCTAAGGGATAGAAAAGGGCTAGAAGTGGAAAGACAAGTGAGACATGGTTATGCGCAGATTAAAGTTTGCTCAGACCTAATTTAGGGCTTCTTGTCCCTTTTATGGTATGATGGAAAACACTCAAATGGTACTCCAGTTTTTGTGGAACGTGATAGCTTAGCTCGCTAGGTCAGTAAGAGGTTTTATAACAGAGTTTTCTTCTTTCCTTTAGTTGAATTTTTTGTTTTTCTTGTAATTAAGATAATGATTTACTTTACAAAAAATGTTACGTGTAACATCCAGCAGAGCTGGTTTGTGAACAAAACCAAAGTTTAACAAAGCTGTGGGTAAAGAAGCAAAATGAAGTTCAGACAGCTGCCAGTGTATGCACTTTGATTCTAGTTTGGGAAAGAACATTGTGTGCAGACATGCCAAGTATTTTGTTATGGTATCAGAAGTCTACAAAACTGCCAGTTGTTCTGTCTACTAGCAGAAGTATGTCAGAGCTAGGTTTTGCTAGTGTTTTCCTTTAAAAATGACTTTAAAAAGCAAAAGGCTGCTTGCATGTTTGTACATGGAAGTGGTAAACTGGCCCCTATACTGTTCAATTGAGAGAGGAAGAGATAGACCTCGAATATCCACTTTCATACTCCTTGATCTTATGGCAGAATTCAGTGCAGATTAAGGAAAATAGCTTTTAGTATCCCTGGAAGCATGGCTGCAAGATAGATGGAGAGCTGGAGGCTCCTCAGCTACCTGCAGCTCTGTCTGCTGTAGCCTAAAAAGGTGATCCTTCCGGGTCAGTCACCAATTTGTGTGTGCACGCTAAGAGGACCAGCGTGATGCCATACTGGCTCAAAGCCCAAAGACCTTCAAATTTTGCTGTTAAATAGCAAGCCTCCTCAGAATCAGTTTTGTCAGCTTCTGTTTTTTCCTATGTAGGATGATCTTGATAGAGGCTAGATCTCACTGGTTGGTAGATTAAGATACTTTGAAGGATTGTACTGCATATGAAATATCCTTCTGAATAGTATATCAGCAAATGGTTGAAGTGGCTTAGAAATCCCAGGGATTTCTTATTTTTTATTTAGTTAAGTTCTGTAGAAGGCCATCACCAAGTAGCATGCTGGATTACTTGGCAGGCTGAGACATCTGCTGGCACTTCCGAGGTAGGCTACAGCAGGGAGGTTTCAATTGCAGCGTGCTGAAATCTCTCCAAAACATAATGGTATTTACTAGTAAATGCTTTTGTTTAGAGAGGAAACTGTACAAAATTCAAGGTTGCAGGCTTTGTCTTCAAAAAGCTTAAGGATCTGCTCTTCTGCAGAAGTTTTACACAAGTCTGAGGGCTATTATTAGCTGCAGTGCACCCACAGAGAAAAGGAGCTGACAGAGGAGTGAAACTAGGTTCTGGACTTCAGTGCAACATATTATTAGGAGAATTTTGTGTGCACCTTGTCAGTGCCTGTCCTATTGGAAATTGAATTTAGGTGTGTAATTGATGTGCTTAAAAGCCTTCTAATGGTAATTCAGTGCTTTAAACTATGTACTTGGTTTGCTTAGTATTTTGCATGAAGTGCATCATTTTATGCATATTAGACTTCATATTACACCTTTGTGCCTATTTGATTATTCAGGGATAGCTTGAGCTGACTCTTAATCATTCCTCCCATGTTACAATCATCTGAAAACTTAAACATCTTGCATGCTAATAGCTTTGTCGAAGTTGCTAATAAATTAGCACCCTCGGGGACCAAGCCATACGGCCTTCCACAGAATGTACGCCTTGACTTTCTTTCCTTTCTTTTTTTACCCAGCTAGACAATTGCTGTTAGTTGCTGTAATTTACTCCCTGACTCTGTGGCTAGGGTCTGTCTTTTATGTCTCCTTCATCCAACCCCATAGCTTTTAGTTGACAGCCATGTGACACCCTACAGCTCAGTCTTCTGGTACTTTAGATGAATGATAAAATTCAAAACCCTTGTAATTCAGCCTCTCCCTCTTTATACTCCTACTGCTGTGGTTCCCTTGTGATTGCTCAAGAAGTGTTTTCAATATGTCCTCTCCAAATACAATAAGAATCTGGAGGATGGAATGAAATTTAAATTGCAACTCTGTCTTGAGATCCCCAAAATAGCAGGGAAATTACTGTAGACTTTGTCCAAGCAAAGCAAAGTCTAGATTATTGAAAATGCGTGAACTAGCTGATAGACAAAGCAGCTGGTGTAGCCTAGTGAAGGTGAGTCTTAGTGCTAGGGTAGTAGCTGTTAAGTACCCAGACTGAGGGAAATAGCCCTGCAGAAATGAAAGGAAGAAACCTGTTTGTGGGTTGATGGGTTTGTATTGGTTTTTAACGCATGTTCAAACCTAGAAATCCTGTGAGTGTATTTTCAGAGAAGACTATGTTGTTTTTACTTTGGTAAAGGCCTGCTGCCTTTCAGGGAGCAATGTAGTATTTCAAGTCATTTAATAGCGCTCAGATGTAGGAACATGACCAGCACCTGTTTAAGTCTGAGCAGATCTTTGATTCATCCAACACAGAAAACTGGAACTGTCAGAGTCCAAAACAGTTGCTGTGTAAATGCAGTGCTCCTCATCCCTTTGTAGTTACAGAGGCATGTTGATGGTGGACAGAAACTGAATGGTACTGTTTCAGGTTATATTGTCAAGGAAGGTGATATTGATACCAAATTAAATCGATTGATACCAAATTGTTCATGGTGTCCTAAAGTATTCTAAGCGGTTGCAAGCTGAATGGTGGTTATTTACCTAGAAAACAAGGCAAGAGTATAGGTATCAAAATATTTGGAGTGAAAAGCTTATTTTAATGCATAGTGCTGTGTAGATGTTTGCTGGCTCCATTGCTTGGATCTGCTGTCCATTCGTGTCATGAAGAGTTGTGAGATTCAAAGTTTTCAGACAGCAGTGGTATATTTTTACCGGTCCGATTGATACGGCTGGAAAATAAGGGCATATTTTTGGGTGCTCAGAGTTGTATTTGGTCTGAAGTAGCTGTTCAGGCAGTGGCTGTGCAGTAACCAGAAGCAGATATCGATGTGTGTGTTCGTCAGCCCGCTGAACTCCTGATAGGGAGTGACGTAACTTGTGGCTAGGGAGTAATTACAGTGCTCTGCAATAGGAGTTCAGAGAGTGGTTAGTGCAAAGGGCTTGTGGAGTTCTGTTTTCTTGCAGAGTAATTATGATCATTAATACCCCTTTATCACAAAAATATGCAGAAATACAGAAGGGATTTTTAGCAAACTATAATGATTGCTTTCCAATGCATACAGCAGAGGAGTGTTTCTTCCACCTATTGACTTCTGCAATATTGCCTTGTTTTTTCTTCTAAATTACTGGATCTTACAAAGTGTTTATTATAGTGTGTGACAATCTGAACTTGATAGATTGAGAAGCTGAACTGAGGTATTTGTAAGTGATATACTTTTGAAATGTATGTTTATCAGTAATTGAAGTGGTTTCGCATTAGCATTGACATTACTCAAAATCCCACCAAATTTTAGTGATTTACATATATATATTGATATATATGTAACGCACATATCTATATAGTAAATACTATAGTAGGAATACTTCATTCTGTGCCAGTAGCTTTTCACCAAGGAAGCCAAAATAAATCTCTGCCATTTCTGCAATTAAAAGAAAATAATATTGTACTATCAACATATAACTATAAAATTGTGTATAACTTTATGTAGACTTAGTGTTTGGTCTTTCCAGGCTTCTTTATCTGGGATTTCCGAATGTGTCACCCTGCCTTCATTTTGTCTTTCAGATGACGATGTGGACCTAGAAGCTCTGGTAAATGACATGAATTCCTCATTTGAAAGTTTATACTCTACGTGCAGTATGCAGTCAGAAACCACTCCGCTCCTTCACAATGGTCAACTCAGCCGCAGTCAGTTGCCATCTTCAGGATCAAGTGCACTGCAGCCCATGTCTCCAAGGCAGAAGGTGCAGCGGTCTCAGCCAGTGCGCATTATGGCAGTAAGGTAAGAACAGGGACTTACCTACTTTTTGTTAAAGTTGTCTTGCTCTATCTTTGAAGCAACTAAGTTTCGAAATAGATCAACCTTATTAGGAGCAGAGTAGTGTTAGACTGGACTTTTGCATAGGAAAAATGATATACCAGGTAGGTGAAAGACATAGATACTCGAGATATTCTGTAAAATTAAAAAATGTCACCTTTTCATCCTTGTTTTTAATCAACAGTTTGATGTATCTGTAGTAGCAGATGTGTAGAAATGTACGATTTGTACAGATCTGTTGTACAAATAGTATGTTATTTTACTAACTGAAAAAATTATATCCATATTAGGCTTTATTTTCAAACTGTTTATAACTTCTCTCAGGTGTGGTGCCTACTGACAGCTTCTTGGTTTTATAAAATGTAAGATCATGCAAATAGAAGAAGGCACATTCAGGTAGTTTTGATATACAAAAATACCCCTTTCTTTGTAGAGGTCTTCTGACTGGTCCGAGACAAACAAACGAGGAGCACATCATAGTTACTTAAGTGTTCTTCCTAGAGCCCTTTCAGCTCTTTCACCTGGGGTATGCAGTATGTAAGTCATAACAAAAAAAGAGTTTGTTTCCAAGTTGTCAGGATGGGGTCTTGAATTTAGGCTTTAAGTGGAATACTCTTGGTAGTGATGAGAGTGTCCATAGGTGATGCTGAGATTCGTAAAAATCTTCTTTTTAGGCAGTAGGAGGAAAGGAGCACCTATCAGCATGAGTAGGTAAATGCCTGAATCACAGATTTGGAGTGTTTCTTTCCTTGTAGTTAACAGTGTCTTCTCCAAAAGAAATGAGAAGTAATAATAATAGAAGAAAAATCACAGATGTTGAAAGGGTTGCTTCTAATTCTTTATGCTAATGTATTTCCTGTAGAAATGGTATTCTTAAGATAGTCAGTTTTTCTGTATGAATGTATAGTACGGAGTAACTACAATACAACCAAGTCAGCTAATGATGCAATCATTTTTACAAGTATTTCATATTTAATTTTGAATAGGGCTGTAACTAGAAAATGCACTCTCTAGAGCACTATAACTGTCAATGTTTTGTAAATATCTCAGTCAAAGCAGTTCATTTAAACTATCTGTGGCATTTCAAAACTCAGCAACTCTTTTTTGAGAACACTGCCTTTCTGAACTCTTGTACTTTCATACGCACAAGAACATTGTGTGTTTACTGTTAAAAAAATAATGAACTTTTGTTCAGGGTTATCTCCACCTCCATAGAGCGGGGTCTATGAAAGAACGGTTGACTGTGGTAATTCTCTTAAGAGCACAGTTTCATATGTGTATCAGTCGTGAGGTAAATGATGCCCAGCAGCAGTACAGGCAGAGCAGAGCGAAGCATAGTGAATTCCTGTTTAAAAAAAAACTACAGCTTTCAAATCTTGCAGTACCTGTAGTTCCACTTCTTGTAACGGAGGTCGGTCAGAAACTTGCAGTACAGAGCTGCTGATACAAGTCTACCGGGTCGAAGAAGTACTACACTGTCCTTTACCCTGTGCTGTAGGGAAGTACACACATGGTAAGCACAAAAAAAAGTCAAACAGGTCAAGTAGTTGTTTGTATGACTCATGGTTGGAACCTGCTATTTCTAGCAAAAAAAAAAAAACACAACCAAATCTGCAAGGCTTATTTATGGAGGAACATCAAGGCAATTAAATTGCAGCATAGTTACCTGCAGAGCAGATTTCCCAGTAGTTATTTTTCTCAGTCCCCCATGTTCTGGTACAGACAGAGACAGTGAGCCTGCACAGGGTGGGATGCACTGCCACAGGCAAACCCGGTAGTTATCTCCCAGGCAGCTCTGTTAAGAAAAGGCATGGGGAAAAATGAGAGCAAGTTGAGTTTTTAATGATCTGCATTTCAAACCCTGCAGTCAGTGGGTTGTCTCTGGAAACTTCCACGGTTGCCACTAGATGGTGCATTCTGCAAAGGCGTTGGCAGGCCAGCCTGCTGCGGTCACCTAGGTGACTGAGTACATCTTCAGTGGTAATGCCCAGACGGTAGGGAACCCTAAAGCTGCCTGTGTGGTCATGAGTAGGTCTTGCATGTTTTCAAGCTTTTCTGTGGCAACTGGTAGGCTTTAGTTTTCCTTTCATTGATGTGGGCAGTGCAGATGTGTCATAAACTGGAGAACGAAGCTCTGTTGGTCCTGTGTAGAATCATGTGATATATCTCAGGAGATACAAACTCGTCTGAACAGTAACTGTGGAACTAACATAAGATGGGAGGGTGTAATTGCAGTTTATTGTTCAAGCTGAGTCTTTGCATTTCCATTAGGAAATGCCAGGTTGCCTGGAGATGGAATCTGGTATTGTAATGAGGTGACGATAATTGGTTTCAGTCTCAGCTTAGAGATTTTACAGGGATACACCTTCGTTTGCAGATCCACATGGAATTTGGCTCTGAGTGAATGCCATTGTGCTCTCCTCTTTCACGTTAGTTTGGAAGAGCTTAACTGACTTTATGGCACGCAGAGCTTAAGCTTGTCAGCTAGTACTTACAGCAGCGAGTACAGACAGATATTTCTATTTATTTGCATAGTTACCTCAGTTACGTACCCAACTAATCAAGTTATAACCAACAAAACATAGATGCCAGATTGGTCATTTTTAACATGCAGTTAACTACTTTGAGCTTGCAGTTGCTCTAACTGTATAGTAGTTGCTTAGAAAAAGAGTGATTTTGGTTCCTTTTCCTTAGTATCATTATTGTAAATGGTGGGGCAGGAGATCCAGGTCTAGCGATGCCAGTTTTCTCCTCTTAATGCTTAGTGCTTCTGTGTTTATAGGCGCCTTCAAGAAGAAGAACAGCAATTCAGAACATCATCTTTGCCGGCCATCCCAAATCCCTTCCCAGAACTTTGTAGCCCTGCAAGCTCTCCAGTGCTGGCCCCTGGATCTTTACCTCAGGGTCAACCCGCTAGTAAGCATGTGAGTATGGGACAAAGCTTTGGATCATCCATTCATTTTCAGACCAGGAGTGGATTATTTCATTTTGAAGGTAGAAAGAAAGTTTCAAGATAAGCAGAAATACTTGTAGAGCTTGTCTGTGAGTAGGGCAGCGCTGGCTGGGAGAGTGTCTTCAAGCAGGCTTCAGTCCTTTTTTAAAAGGTTTGTAAGAATGAAGTGTAAAAATGAATCAAGTCTTGTTTCAGAAGTGTGCACATTGTGAATGAAGCGGTAATGCCTAATATCTTTTGGATTTTGTTAAGTAATGACTTACTAATTCAAAGTCAAGTTAATTAGCTTAGAGTTGGAGGAGGATTTGTCCATGTTATACTGCATATTCTAGGTGCTGCAAAAATACTGAACAGCTGTTTAAGCACATGGTGCTGCTTCATTTTGCTGTTTTTCATGAAGCTGCTCAAAAACCAAAGTAATGTTATTAGAGCATGTAACTAGGCACAGCTCTTTATAATGGGATTTAAACGGAGCACTGTTCCATGGAAAGCTGGTTGAGTGGCTCTCTGGGTTCTTGGCAGTGAAGACAGCACAGATCGAGCTCTCACGTGGTCCAGAGCGATAACCTCAGTGACACTGCAGTTTTTCTTCTGTCCTGTTCCACTATCTGAGAAACCAGCCACCTATTTTGTGTCAGTCCTTGAGCACATTTAAAGCCTAAAGCTTGGCTCAAAAAACCTGTGTTTTGCAAACCATGCTGACTTGCATGGGATGAAAAGATGGGTTGCTCTTACTGATTATTGGCTTAGAACAGTTCTGTGAGTACCCAAAAATAGTATGGTGTTCTGTATCAATGCTCAATTAGTTTGTAACTAGCTCCTGCATCTGCTCTGACTGATAAAGGGGTTTGGGTGCACAGCTAAGCTACACGCAGTAGACTGGTGTACACCTTTGCATCCTCTGTATTGCTTTACATTGCCATAAACAAGCTGTCTGTTTTCTTGAAAGACACGGTGCCTCTTCATTGGTTTTGCTGAATTTTTTTATATGCACAAGACAGATAACTGAAGAATGCTGTAGAGGAAAATTAGAGTCATCCTGTTGGGAATGCAGCAGGACCTCATCAGAGGTCTGGGTGCTGGCTAAAGCAGAGAGACTGTTCTGCCAAGGCAGTGCTAATCTGACTTCAGGGAGACAAAACAAGGGGCAATTCTGCCTCCTGGCACTTGCCATCAGGGCAGCAGCATAAGCTGCCTTTCTGAGCCGAACTGAGGCGCTGATCTATCTGTGTTTACCATTCAAAGTGTTCTCCAGTTTCAGGAGCTCTTTGCCTTTTAGCTTTATGCCTTAATAAAATTAACCAAGCCACCATAAAGATCACTCTGTAAAGCCTTAAAAGCTCTTAGGTGATCTGTGTGTCAGTTTTTGATGGAATTTAGAAACTAGTGGTTAACAGCACATAAATACAAGTAAACAATCTTTTAATGTATATAAGAAATAAGAAGACTGCTATAAAGACAGAATAAAAGTATATTTTTTCCCGCATTTTACTTTTTAAATTAATCTACCTAATTTTAAAATAGAAAATTTCGACAAGCCTTTTGAAAGCCTAAAATGAAGTAAATACTGTATAGATATGCTTGCTGCTGAAATTTTTAATCAAAACCAGTCTGTTGTAGTGGTAAAGAATTTTAGGGTACAAGATGAGGAAGTAAAGCTTGTTGGACAGCAGTGGCTTCTGTAGATGCACATATATTGTTCATTTCAGTTTATTGACTAATTGGGGGCAGATGAGAAACTTTGGGTCAGCATGAGGGAAGGATAGGAAGTGTTCTTTTCCTCACATCTCTTGTGAGGATGCTGGAGACTCCTCATGCTAGACCATGTCAGCCAAGGCTCTGTCCAACCTGGCATCGAACACTACCAGGGATGGAGCATTCCACACTTTTTTTTAACAACGGGTTTGTAATATTGCTTACGCACTGCTCTGCATTTATTTCATGCTCTTTCTTGGCTCAGCAAAGAAAAGTAAAAGCAGTAAAATAATGCTGCAATAAACCTTATTTTTTTCAGTAGGTCGGGGTTTTTTGTTTTCTCATGATGATGAAGCATTTTCTTTATCTTGCTTCCAAAAAGTGCACATATTTGGAATATTTTTTTTATATACTGTATTTTCTGAGATCTGTTGGATAATGGTACTGATTTCACCACAGCAGAGAGCAGTATGCCACCTCTAGCTCTGCTGCCAGTCAGGCAGTGAATACTGCTTTTAAAGCTTGATGGCTGCAGGAACGCATCACAGCTGCTCCCCAGAAGACAGAGAACAGTGAGAAATAATGGGTCTTCTGTACTAGCACGAAACTAAAAACACATGTAGGCAAATGGGATAGTCATTTAATGGCAGCATCAATATATCTATCTGGGAGGTAAAGCTGGAATGTTAGGCTGATTGAAGTCATTGCAGATTTTTCTTTTTGACTCTGGATAATGTTCCCTGTTACGGAAGAAAACCTAAATTAATTTTTTTTTTGTAGATACTACATTTTTTATTTTTTTTTTTTAGCCCACGGGCAGGTTGAATAACTGATACATAATTTAGGAGTAAAAGACTTAGAAGAGAAATAACTGAACTTTTAGGTTATGTTTTAAAGGCTATCATCCACTGAGCAACCTCTACAGTGCCATGGTCTGGACTGATACGGTTGTGTGACCAAACACATCTGGTGGCAGAGGTTAAGAAATGAACTTGAACATGCTCCTTTGGAGTTCAATTCTGATTTTCTTGCTGGAGTTCTGCCGGTGGAAACAGCCCACTTCGGGTTAAGCTCTGCAGTAAGAATGTTAGACGTTGACCTGTTGATAGTGAACAGCACATGGTTCTGTAGATTGGCACCGCTGAAGCTTTAGTAATGTAGTCAACCAGCTGGTGAGTACATTGGAAAAAGTAACTAGCTGTGCTGTTGTGTCAGTAGCTACTTCAGCTACTGGTGGGATGAGACACCACCGATGTCTCTCTTGAGTTTGGAGAAAGCATGACCCTTCAAGCAGTAGCTGCCAAAAACCTCTAAAGTTCTTTAGTTGAGAGCGGTGTTGTCTGTAAGCTTCAGCAGGAGATGATGGGAGAGGAGCTACCTGATCAGTGCGTGCTTGTGTTTCCTCCTTCATCATGTGCCTCTCTGTCCTTGAGTGCCACCATCTGACTCTTGTTATGGAACCTGACCATGAGAAACTTCACCAAACGCCTGTGAGCAGCATGTGAGTGCTCCACTTTTGATTCTGGGAAGGGCAGGTTAAAGGTAGGAGCAGGAAGGACATTTTTTGGGTGATACCATGGGACATTGCAAGACCATGTGATATTTTTTTCTCCTCTCCCATTACCCCATGGCTTTGCTCGTAAAACACATGCACACATAGATACAGGAGATCACCCTGTGTCTGAGGGGTATAGTGATTGCGGGCTGGGAGAAGGGACAGCTGAAAGTTTTTTAAACATCATTTACTTAAGAGGATAAATATGTTTGTCTAAGAAAAATGGAAACCAGAAAATTACACCAAACCAAGACCAAACATTTGTCCAAAAGATTGCTAAAAACATCAGACAGCTAGGTTACCACTAATTGAAGTCCATCTTTGTGTTGCTGGTATAAACTAAGAACTGGTTGGTAACTTAGGTTATAATTTCTGGTTGTGTACAAATATTTTGGGAAAAGCATGCAATAATTACATGTAGGTCACTGCAGTGCCACAGGATATTAGGCTAAAGTATCTTGTGCGAGTCAATGAAGCTTTCAACTGTAAAAATAGGGCAAATTTTTCACATCCCCCCTCTATACAGCCCAGGCAAACTTCCAAATAGCAGCTTGACAGACAAAAATTATTTACTCTTTTCTAGCAAATTAAATTCACAAACGGGTATGAATTCATGCCATTCTTTTTTTCCAGATTTAGTTACCCTTCAAGGGAACTCTTGTAAACAGACTTCTTAGTTTTAATTGTTTTAATTACATGTTATGATGCACTTTTTGGTTGGTTGTTTTTTTTTTTCTTCCCGTAAAGCTTTTATGCTGGCTCTTCTGGAGACAAGGATGTTGATTTCCAAAAGCTGTGTGAAAATACAAACTTTTGTTCAATGGAAACTTGATGTACCAAGTTGGATTTTGCATGTGCGGCAGCAAAGTTTGTTCTTAATGCTACAGCTGAATAAGCTTTAGCAACAAAACATTCTGAAAATGAAAAATGCCATCAGATTGTGCCAACAGGACTTTACTTTCTCTGAACCGGCTAAATGCCGTAGCTGAGTTAATCTGGACAATTCCTTAGGTCAAGGACCAGGCAATCCCTTTGGCCCAACTTTAAAATACTGGTTTTCATGGGTATTTCCCATGATATATGATGTTTCTCTCAAATCTTTCTTTAAAGCAAGACCCTTAACTTAAATAAATAAATCATATGTAGGTTGCTCTGAGGCTTGTTTAACTCTGATGCCTTTTTTCTAAGAAAGTTGTGATTTTGTCTGGAAAAATTGGGAGAGATCAAGCAGCCATTGCAGGGCTGTGATCTCACTGTATGAAGACAGACCTTGCACTTCCCTGGGCGTCCCTTTCTTGGTTGGAGAAGTAACAGTTTCCCAAACTAAATGAACTGAATTTGATGAACAGTGTAAGAAAGAGGTTGCGTTACTTGTCATTTGCCCTGTGTCGTGTAGGCATGTTGTCCTGTTATCCCTGAAGAAGTCAGCAGGGGTGAGCTCGCAAGTTTCATTTGCTTGTGGCTGAAGAAGAGAGTTACAAATACCTGAAGAATAATGAGTCTGCTGGACTAAGCTAAAGACAGTCCTCAGCACTGTTCGTGCTGGGCAGTCAGTGGGGCTGCAGGCTTTTCAACTGGAGCCCCTCACATGGTCTGCCAGGGCAGAGTCAAAGCTGCTGTTTCTCCTTCCTCACACCTGTTACATCAAGAAGAGTCTGTTCTTGGTTTTGGAAAGTACCAGAACAGTAGTTACAGTCCCGCCATGAATTACTGGAAATATTCAGGGCATCTCACACTCAAACCCAGAAGTATGCTATTTGTTGAGAGTTTTTGTTTTTGATGACACAAACCTGGCCCCGCTCCCAGGAGCATTTTGGCTCCCCACTCATAAGTGACGCTCCGGCAGTGGGAGTGTGCTGGGAGGAGGGCTGCGTGGTCAGGACCAGCGGCAGTGTGCCAGGGGACGCATTGCCCAGCCAAGGGTGGTCTGGCACACACTCTGTAGGATGGGACCAGCCTGACCCAAACATGCCCTGCTGCACACGTGCTGGTGGACCTGCCGGGTGTTCAGCCACACATTAATGCTTGCAGTTGTTGTAAAGAGCTGTTTTTCAGTAGTAATGCCATTGCAATTAACCTTTAGGATGCCTTGTGTAAATACTGAGCAGTCTGTAGCATATGCTGCGGTAGCAGCGCATTTGTGTGTTCACACTGGATTTTTGTGTGTGCATCTGTGTTGCCTTGTACATTTTTGTTGTGCAACATTACTTGTGTTATAATTAATTAATGGCATGGTGAGAATATAATTTAGGTGTTCTGTGCTTTCCTCAGGAATTGACAGAATTGAGAAACTAGCAGGCTGAGAATGCAGGGGAAAACAGGAAAACGTAACATGAGAGAAAGTCTAGTTCTGTCTATGGCGAGCCAGGCAGGAGTGAGTTTGGGTGTAAACGTCAGTGCAGTAGGGAATAAAAAAAACAGCCTAGAGCTGTATTGAGCAGTTGCAATTATACCATAAGTGAATTGTTGAGATGAATGAGAGATGTCATAATTTTATACTGATAGCCTTTAAGGAGTTGCTCAGCTTAGTGGGAATGGCTATGCTGAGTCTCAGCTCTCCTTGTTGTCTGTGCTGTGTGGACTCGAGGTGTGTGTTCAGGTTTAGGCCTCTGCTACCCAGTAGGACAGATGCAAGAAAGCACCAGCTCATAGGTTAGAGACCCTGCTGCATATCATAAGTGACCTTGCGGCCCCACGTTGTTGCCAGCAATGAGCAGGCGAATTGACCGCGAGGTCCTTTGAGGAGAGAGCTGAGGCAGCCCTTACCGAGCTGTGCCAACACCTATAGCTGAGCCGAAGGTGATGCCCCAGTGGATGCTGTGGACATGCATAGTGCAGGACTGGGAAGATGCCTTATTTTTTGCTTGCTTGCTGGCATCTGCTTCTAGGGACAGAAGGCAAAGCCAGTGTTTAGTTTGTTCATTTCCAGACCATCAGCACAGTGGTTGCTTAAGTATCAGGAGTGATGCTGTTTACTCACAGCTAGAAAAAGGCTACTTTGGACTTGCGGTAATTACCTGGGCAGTGAACCATGCCCACATTTTAAATGGAAATCTGTTTGAAATGTCCATCTTCACTTAGGTAGTGTTTGTGTGTGGATGCACAGGGGAAGAATGAACTTGCAAGTTCATTGGAGTGGTAACAGGATGTTTATGCATTGCTCCAGAGCGTGCAGATATGATTTTGTTCCATTTCCTAAACAGAGGGGGCGTTAGTTGGAATTTAATAATGCTTTTGCATTAGAAGAATACTGCTGAGTTAATTAAATCATTATGGGATGAGTTTCAATTCTCTGAGCTCTTGATTTATAATCTTCTTATTGCTATCAAATTCTTATTGTATTATTCTTTCTCCTACTAGGAGTGCAGAATTACTGTACTAAAAAGTGGTTTTGTTTAATTAATGTAAGTACCTTTAATCTTTGCTTCAGCCTGGCTGTAATCTGAACATCATTTACAAAACGTATATAAAAGAGAGCTTAATCTGGACTTGTTAAAAAGCAAGCCATCACTGATTCATAAAAGCTACATGTCATGTTTCTGTGTTGGCATTAGGATGGCTCTTTCTCTCCAGTGGTAGACCCTGCTGCTGCCAAGGTTACTGGAGCTGGTTTCTCCTGCTGCATTTCAGGAAGCAACGTAGTTGAAAATACTTTCATTATGCCACGTGCCATAAGTGGTTGGTTTTCTCCGGTTGCTGAGGAATGGCAGTTGGAAGCAAATGGACTGACTATCAGCTGAGGGTTTGGATGGGAGATCCCATTGAACACTGGATGTTTTTGGGGAACCTGCATAAAGCAACTTTATCTCAGCAGACTTATTACCAGTGAAATTTTATTAGCGGCAAAGCAAAAACTATTCTGCAGGGGTTTAGAAAGGAGTGAAAATGGGAGAGACCTTTACAAGCTGCTTTTGTTCCTCACCAAACAGGGGCCACTTCAAAGCACCTAGATCTTTTCCAGCCACCCTTTTTATCTGCCTGTCTGATCCCTTGTCTGGCCAGAGTAACGAACTGTTCTGCTTTTTGGGATACTTAGATATGGACTATGAAGAACACCACTTTACCATGCACACACCCAATGTCAGTGATGTGCACTGCCCATCTGGGCATATCATCCCTACCTATGTCTCGTGCTTGCCAAGTGGTTGATGCCATTGCAGGAGGCATCACACTCACTGAAGTGTGCTCAGCAGCCAGAGAAGGCCTTAGCATCAAACTCAAGAGGGGGCTTTGAGTGCCGGGAGCAATGTCTGCACCCTGCAACCACAGGGGAATGTTTGCTGCCTCACCATGTGGTGACCTTGCATGTGTTCCTTCTCTCACCTTTTAAGTTCACCTTTTAAAATCACATTTCCCTACTATCCTTACCAGAATAGGTAACAAGAATTGGAACAAGCCATCCCTAAGGAAAAAACGTTACTTAAAAAAAACTGTAGAAAGCATTATGGAAAAGAGTATTCTAAGCTAAACAGCAGTGTCCTGATAGTAAAACACCAAGATTTAATTTTGCAGACAATTTACCCTCGGGCTTCTGTGAGTCATTTTTGAGCTTGTCCTTGCCTGCAAACTGTTAAGAGGAGGTAATTACTCTGAAGTAACTTGTTTGTCATACTGTTGCTGGTCACACTTTATTTTCCCTATTGCTTACTAAAATCCACTGAAAGCAAGCCAACCACAGTATTTCCAGACCTTACAAATAGCTTTACAGATGTTGGCAGCAATTTTGTTCCCCAAGTATTCAGTTATGTAGAACAAGGTATAGACAAGATCTTAGATAAGTGTCAATATCAGGTACACAGTTTTAGCATTGAAAAATACCTGCTGTATTTGCTGTCCCAAACTCCAGAATAGTGTTACGTTTAAGTGATTCAAGCATATGTGTGTGTGTATATATATGAGATTGAAAGATTGCTTGCAGTACTGTTGCACACACTGCAATGGTTTTATGGAGCAGCTTGAAAAGAAATAGGCATTGAATATATAGACATGTGATCAGCAGTGCAGTCTAGTTGAAGGCCTGTTGGCAAGTTCCATCTGAATATGAGGAAAAACTTCTTTACTTGGAGGATGGCAGAGCACTGGAGCAGGCTTCCCAGAGAGGTTGTGGTGTGGTCTTCTATGGAGATACTCAATCTGAATAACCCATCTGAATGCAATCCTGTGCAGCCTGCTCTCGGTGAGCCTGCAGCAGGTTTGGATTAGGTAATCTCCAGAGGTCCCTTCCAACTCCAGCCATTCTATGATTCTGTAATACATATCCATCATGATTTGCGTCCTTGCCTATTGGGGTGTTTTGGTTGCTTCGGGGGAATGGGGTTGGTTTTGTGTGTTTTTTTTTTTTTAACTGCACAGTTGAAAAGGGTAATCTAAACCCCAAATCTCTTATTGTTTCAGAGAGAGGCTGTAATTCCAAGAGGAGCAGAGTTCTTGTTATCTGGGGGTACAGGAGAGCATCACATACAGCTCCAGGGACAGGGATCGCGTATTTCTAATCATTTGTACAGTGTGACACATTTCTTCTTATTAATATCCTAGAAAATATTAAGGGAAAATCAGGAGGCAGCCAACTATATTTGTGCAAATGTGCCTTCAGTATAATTTCCCTTTGCTCTCAGTGAACATTTAGTTCTGCGTTACACTGCATGCAAGTAACAAATGAGCATTTGCTTACCGGCTAATTAGGCATAACTTAGAGCAGTACTTAATTGCAACACTTCAAGCAATACAGAGGAGTTTCAAGCCGATCTGGCTAACAAGAAATTAACTTTGTGCTCTGCTCGGGGTTGTGCTAGCTGCTGTTTTTGTAAGGTTTCATTGTGACTTGCCCTCTCTTATGTGCATGGAATAGTGCTTGGGCAATATCCAGAAGTCACTTTTTGTCTAGAAGAAGCCTTTAGGATTTAAACTATAGCAGGATATTCTGCAACAAGTGCGACAGGGCAAGGGCATGGTGGAGTCTTTTAGTGAGTAGGGAAAGTGCCTGTGCAGCAGATACTTGCTTTGAGTGTCTCTAGCAGTTAATCCATCCAACAGATGTCCAAAGGGGTCTCAGTTGACAGACTCCGATGTTGATGTAAAACCATTAAAGTGAAAAAGCTAAATGAACTTTATAGAAAGGTTTCTATGTGTTACTTTTATCCCTTAAATAAAGGAATAATCTAGGAGTTCTGAAGATGGTGAAATAAATTCTACAGCACTGTAAATACACTCACATCAGTTTCTCCTCTTTGCCTCTTTCTCAAGCCTTCTCTAAGATGCAGCTGAAAAAAGCTGTGGTGGTGAACTGATTCTTTTCTAGCAAAATGGTCGAGGATGATGTGCATACAAAGGGCTTGTTTTTCCCCTAAGCCAGAGTCTTGGAAGTGCTAATTGCCCTACATTCAAACAGCAGCCATTAAGGAAGGGGAGACCCTAATAAAATCCCAGGAAAAAATAATACTAAATAAGTGTTTATAGTGCCAGACATGTTTCACAGTGACTGCATTCCTTTAGGAGTTTGCAGCAACCATTGCTTTCTACATAATTGAGTTTCTCTCTATTACAGTTACATCTTTTCTGAATATAAAACTGCAAAGTATCTGGAGGTTCAACCTAGGGGCGATGAAGATGAGGACTGCTGGAGTTTAGAGGAATTAGTCCCTTTTCTTGGTGGACTGCTTTGTTACTATATTTTGAAATCTGTAAATGTAGGGAAGTAAAAGCTGATTTATTTTTTTCTCTCAAACTATGTGACAATATTGAAATAGAATTTCAAGCCAGTAAGAGCTCACTGAGTTCAAGAAGTATATTAGAAATATTTGAAGAGAAGGTATCTAAAATTTGAGTTTATTTATGAGCTCAGGTGGCTTGGCTTAGACTTGCGTGTCAGTGCAGAACTCTGATTCTGATATAAAAGGACTTCTATTATTTGTGTACAAACGCGCTTCTGTTGGTGCTAAGACCAGTTTTCTTGCAATGACTTAGCAAATCTTTTGAAAGGTTAAAGCATATTTCTTTATGCTGAGTGAGGCTTCTTTTTGACTACAGCCATGATTAAGTATTTGAGAAGGACATACTTGCCTTTGCATAACATGGTTGCAAGTAAAGTTTGTATGCTGCAGCTGAGCTACCAATATCTGGAATTAAGTACCTGTATTGACCTCATTAATGCAAGACAAACTTGGAAGTCTTTATGTATAACAGACAAGCAGTAGGAATGACCATACTGTTTATATTATTTGCTGTGCAGTGGCTTTTCTTGCTGCTGCTGCTGGAAGGTGGCATATAGACTAATGAACAGCATGGCTATTTTTCACAGCTGTAGGCAGCCCTTTCTTGAATCTCATCTTGCAAAAAGTGAAGCTGAAAATCTTCAACTTTGGAGGAGGATACTGGGTCTGTTATCTTTTTGCTGAAGATAATCTTTACCTTTTTGTGTTTGAATTTCTGTCATGAACGTTTGTATCAGCGGAGGTTTGGACTTATTGTCAAAGTTGCACACAAACTCTAGCAGTGAGTTGGGTTTAATTTGGCACCTGCAACCAGATTAATTTGAGGTAGACATGGTAGTGCTATCTTGGGAAGTAATTGCATTCCACGTTTTGTTTAATTATCCTTATGTTTGACCATGGGACCTCTGCATGTGCCCTGCTCCTCCCCCCCCAGAGTTCCGTTGCTCTGTGCAAGGGCAAAAGTTTATGTACAGAATTGTATGTCTTTATGTTTATTCCACAGTAAAACTGAAATGAAACTTCCCAACAAATACCACTGCTGAGCAAATCTTAGCTATTTTTTTTTTTCTGTTTTACATTCCCTGGTCTCTTTATCATTACATGTCATATTAGGCAAATACTTGTCATAGTTCTTCACAGTGTCAAGAAATATGATCACCTTTAAACAACCTTAGGGTGGGAATTATTTCTGTGAACTATGGCTGTATAAAAATTACACCTTTCATTTGGGTTATGTGTCTGGGTATCTCCAGTCAGGGATGAGATAGAGGAGTACTTTTTGAGTACATTCAAGCTCTCTTAGGGTAGCAAAATTATAGAAGATGATAATTTGTACTGATGTGCCTCTTTTTATTGACCACAGTGGGAACCTGAGCGGTTAGTGAAGACGAGATGAGCTTTGACTGAGGTGGCTAGTGACAGCTGAAATGGCTGCCACCATTTGTAGTGATAGTTTGGGTGGAAGGCAAACCAAACCTTAAACTAGGTAGTGATCTGTGATGGAGAAGATCCTTGCCTTCCTCTAAACCATTCTATTAGGATAGGACCAAATCTGGCCATGTTTCTAAGTGGGTAATTTTTATTGACTGTTTTTCTGAACGGCCGACCTCCTCATCAGTTATTCCTGGAAGAAACAGTAGAGTTTGTTTATCTGGAGAGAATCTGGCAGCTGCAGGGCTGATTTTTTTCTATCGTCTGTTAAAGGCCTGTGAAAAATTAACAGTTTCTAACCACATTCTTCTTGTGTAAGTTAAAGTCAGTGCTCTTCCACACATCTCGGTAGTGCTTTGACTTCAGTGTTCAGACGTCAGAGGTAGCCATTGTCAATAGATGAACAGATATATAAGATTTAAAGAAGGAACACAGTCTTTCATACTTTTAGCCATAGATACTTGATACACTATAGTAATGCCAATTCTTCTGGGAAAAAAAATAACTGTTTTTTGAGGAAAAAATGGAGATCTGAGGGTGATGGTAGGAGTATCTCCTCTTCCAAGAGCCAGTAAGCCCACAGGGGAGAGTAACAGGAGGAGTTTCTAAGGTGGAGGATTGTGAAACTGGACCACTGTTCCAGCAGATAAATGACCTCTGATTTGTCTGCTGATTTTATGTGAGGAAAAGCTACCCTCAACTCTCATTTTGAGTAGCAAACCAAATGCAACAAACATAAGTTGGTTTGTGAAGAAGGAAGGAGGTCTAACTTTCCCAAATTAATTATCTTTGCAATGGAAAATCCAAGTCATTGGGATTTCTTTCTGATGTTTTAGTTAAAAAAGCTGAATTTGTCGTATCAAGGTGGTTTCCTTGTCGAACCCCAGAATGAAACTCTCTGGTAATTTATCTAATCCAGTCTGTACACATGGAAAATAATGGTCTTTACAGATAAGGTTAAGCCACCAGGCACTGTCTGTGGAAGGAGGATGTGTTACATGGCACCTAGAATAGGATGTACCTTTCGCTTTCTCTTTAAGCCCAGTTTTCATGATGTAGCTTGAGCAAGTTCATGCACTAGCTATTTTGTTACACTTTAAAAACTGAAATTGGTAGAGTGTATAGGTTGGCACAGCCTTGGTTGATGTGAGCCAAGCAAACTTGGGTTGTTTTCTGTACAGCTGGGTGTACTGAAAGAAGAACCTGCAGAACTCTGGCAACAAATCCACAAAACCACTTATTCCTCACAAGTTATGCTTTGGTTCTGATCCGTGTCTGTTATTTGAAGGGTGTATGAGCAACAGTTGAACTGAAAATAGTTTCAGTACAGAGTATTTTTTCTTAATACCCTGCAGCTAGCCAAAATTTTTTACTTTTGCCATGTGTAATCTTGTGCAACAAGATGGGGGAGTTGTGGAAGAAGCAAGTGTTGTGACACCTTTCTACACTGTACAAAAGGCAAGATAGATTTTTCTCCAATAGGAACCGTATGGTGGTTATGCTAAACCACCATCCAAAGACACAACCTTCTGAAGCTGGAAAAGGCAATAAAGTTTTTCCCATGTGTAGCATTGTCTCTACGTGAATGAATAAAGTGTGATAGCAAATGATATTTGCTGAATTCAACAGATTTAGTTGGACACAGAGTTAGAAATGAAGCAATAATTACTAATTACACATAATTATTACTTACTAGCTATTATTATTGGAGATTGTAATCATTAATGCAGTATTTTTTAATGGGCACTTTTCAAAATAAATTAGTTATGATGTGTACAGCTATTTGTTTAACCTTAGAAATTCTACATGGGGAAGAACAGAAGTAGGTGTTGTAATTTGAAATCTATAGAATTAAATTTGAATGTGTGTTTCTAGTTTACATATATGCAAGACTGCAGTAAGCATATGGTCTAAAAGACGCATATCTTAGTATTCGGATTCATATCAAAACCAAGCTAGTGTTTAGGGGGGGGCAGGGGAGGAAGGAAAACCACTGTTTATGTTCATATATATTTGTTTATGAAGTTTTGTCTAGAAGGGACTACTAAATTATGATGCTGCCCAGGATCCTAAACTGAGATGTTTACGTATCTTTTGGTACATGTTGGTCTAAGTTGTACTTTTGCCCTTTAGGCCTAGCCTTCCTAACGTTGTTCTTACATAGGTGGGTCTGTTGAGCGCACAACGTTTTTTGTTATATGTTTCATTTTGGATGCGAATGGAATTAAGTCACTCATGGAAATAGAAACTTCAGAATGTGAAAGATGTCCAAAGGTTGATCTACCTTCTGCCAGTCAATCTGGAAAAAAACGAGCTTGTGAAAAGGCAAAATAAACCTGACATCAGTGCTTTTACATTCTCTTTCAGTTTCTCTGTGGTTTGGTTTAAGAAGGTTTCAATGACCTAGATTTTTTCTCAGCAAGATTCTTAAGGAAGATCCATGATGTAAATACAGAGCCATCAAAATCCTTTTCAAAATTTGTGGCAGGATGGAAGTGAAAGTTGCTGGTCTTTCTGCATGGTGCATTTCTTCAACTTATTGCCAGTAATTTAGGGAGAGGAGAAAAGGGAAGAAGGGAGCATACTGGAAGGTAGTGACTGTTAACGTCTTATCTATAATGCATAAAAATACAGAGTTAACTCCCTTGTTAGTTGCCTTTCTGAGTCTTCAAAATGATCGATTTCTCCACGATCAGCTACAGTAGCAAGGCTACTATTAAAAGATTTCCCACTTAATTCCATGCTGAATTGGTTTCTAGGGGTGTCTGTTGTCTTACAGAAAAGATTCGCTCAATATTTGGTTTTTTCTATGGAGCTGTTTTTCCTATCCGTATGCCTGTGCTAAACAAAGAAACCAGGCATGTGAGCTATTTGAATATAAATGTCTTTCTAATACAGCTAATTATTTTAAATGTTTAATGGGAGCTTCATGAAAAGTGTTGCATAAACTTTTCAATTAGAGAGAAGGCTCGTTGATTGCATTTGCGCAATGTTTAATTGGGTGGACAACACAGAATAAATACGTTTGGAAATTATCTCAGATTACCTACTTTTAGGGGGATGCCTATAGGGAGGAGAAAGCTTTGCTTCCAATCAATTTCAAAGATAAGAGCTTAATTGGAAGCTGACTATGCCTTGACAGCTTCAGAGCAGCAGTGACTTCCATGTAAAATAATCTGAAGCAGATGCTGAATGAAGAAGCAGCATTTTCTTTCATGCAAGCTTTGGCATCAAATCTCTAGCATTATGTTATCTAGTTCTATATCAGGAAGCATTTTTATTATTGTGACATTGGTTTCAGCACACTACCTTATATTTAGACTTGCATAGTTAAGTTCATCAGCCTTTGACAAATGGATTTCAAGTATTTCTGAAACATTTACCTTAAAGGGAACTTTGAACCACTGTGGCATGGCTTGGGAGAATGCTGATGAAAGATCCTAGGAAAGGACCCAGTTAGGGTTACTAAGCTATGATCAAACTTCACTAGATTTTTTTTTTTTTTTAATGAGTTTAGTTAGTATCATGGTATTTTTGTAACCCTGCACTATTTGTGTAAGATATTACAGGCTAAGGAAATGGGCTGCCAGAAACCTCAGAAAGTTCAACAACAGCAACTGCAAAGTCCTGCACCTGGGGAGAGATTACCCCAGGCATCACTACAGGCTGTGGGACAGACACCCAGCTGGATAGCAGCTAGGCAGAGAAAGCCCTGGGAGTCCTGGTGGACACCAAGTTGAATGTGAACCAGCATTGTTCCTTTGCGGCAGCGAAGCCTGCTGATCTCCTGGACTGGCTAGGCAAAGCTTTGCCAGCAGGTTGAGGGAGGTGGTACTTCCCCTTTGTTCAGCACTGGTGAGGCCACAGCTGGAGTGCTGGGTCCAGTTCTGGGCTCCCCAGTACAGGAGAGCCATGGAGATACTGCAGAGAGTCCAGGAAAGGGCCACAGAGATGATTAAGGGACTGGAGCATCTCATGAAGAAAGGCTGAGAGAGCTGGGACTGCTCAGCCTGGAGAAGAGAAGGCTTGTGGGCATCTTAAGAATATGTAGAAGTACCTGAAATGAGGTTGCAAAGAGGACATAGCCAGACTTTTTTCAGTGGAGCCCAGTGACAGCAGTAGGTATAAACTGAAACTCAGGATTTCAAAATATGTCATATCTGAGTTACGTCCTAATACTAAGTTTGGAATTACAAGGATCAAGTTCACTGTTACAGTTCACTGTTAATTCAATTCTAACTACTGAATTTCTAAGAAGAGTAATCTTTTTACTTTCCTAGTGTGTGCCAGCTTTATCAACATAATCCACTTGAACATCTTGTAAGAATTTTGGGAAAATTTGCTTTCTGGGGGGGATTTCTGTGTTGAATGTTTGAATCTTATTTGACCATCCGTACTGAAATGAAGCAATGGCAATCAAAGTATGCCTAAATATCTGTTCTACTTCATACAGCAGCAAAAATAGAGAGGAGCCAGTTGTCTGATTTATAAATGCTGAAAACCTGGACCAGAGCACTTAGAAAATGATCTGTTCTCATGGGAAATCCTTAGCCTTGGAGGCAGTAAAAATGAAATCACTCAAATGCTTATTCAATTAATCATAAGGGATAGTACAGCTTTAGAATGAAAGATTACCAGCTGGCAAAAAAAGATGACGGAAAACATTTAAGGGCTGTGAAGAGAGATTTATATGATTCAGTGAAGCTTTGCACTGAAATCTGTTAGATAAGTGGCAGTGGAATACTGATAATGATGTACCCTTAAAGGTGAAAGCCTGGTCTAGGAGTATGATATGAATCACCATGGGGGGTAGGGGGATGTATTGATGTCAAGGTAAGAGGAGCTGCTTTCACGCAGGTAGCTGTGCTGGTCAGCAGCACAAAGCAGCGCTTACATCTTCATGGTGTGATCTGCAGTGAGAGATGCAGAGAGCTGACAATGTGTTAGTCTTCAGGGATGGGCTAAGGAGAGGAGTTGCAAGAGAGGAAGGATGAAGCAGTGTGTGGTAACTTCAAATCAGGCTGCTGAAAACAGCGTGGAGAATATGAGAGGAGAGGCTGTTACTGTTCAGAGACAGCTACGTGGCCACAGGTCCTTTAAAGCAAGTGTGCATTGCTGAACGTCTTACCCCTTGCAGCTTTAGCAAAGTAACCTTTTTAGAAGTTGGAATGAAGGCTGCAGACTTCCAGCCAAAGAATGCCATCTATAATGAGCTAACCACTTTTGAGCCACTGCTGCTCCAGGAATTAGTGCTTGGAAACCTCAGTGTACCTAGACGATAGGGGGGAGCTTCTGGAGGACATTGTTGTCGGTAACAATGTATAGAGGACCGTTTAGTTGCCTTTGTTTCTCAGCTTTTGGTAAAAACGAGTTGAATCCTTTATGTTCCTAATAAGCTATGTTCAGATGCTAAGGTCTGTTTCTATGTCATGTATTGCTTGTTTGGTATCTTTTTAATTAATGACATTTTATTTAGTTCAAATTAAATATGCCAGATGTAGCTGATTTAGTGGCTAACAATGATGAGTGAGGGGAGGGAGGGAGAGCTAACATTATATAGCCGTCTGTTCTCAGGGAAGTTGGTTATGTGGTGGGGTTTTTTTTTCTTATTTCTAGTTCCACAAGAGAAGTTGGAGTGGTAACCATGGCAGCAGGGAATTTGTCCCTGTAAGCTCAGCAAAGGGTTGGGTTGTGTGGGTTTTTTTTGTGTTTGTGTTTTTGTTTGTGGTGCCCCTACCAGGAGGAAGGGGTGTGCAAAAATGGTCTCGAGCAAGCGCTGGAGAGGAGACTTGGAAATGGATAAGTTAGAGATGCTTGCTGTGGAGTTAAAACTCATGCTTTGGTCCTGCCACAGTGTGCACAGGTGGATGGGTGCAGCGGCGAAGCAGAGCAGGGTGAGATGTGAAAAATTTCTCGGTAACTGATGTCTACACAAGGTGTTTTGGGGTGGGGTGCTGAGACACTGTGTACTAATAAACCCCTTGTATTGGTTGTGTTTTCGCCAGTATTGCTCTTTGCTTTTTGTTTCCACTGAAAATGAAGACTCCTGAGCAGGTTGGAAGCGAGTGAGATTTGCACAGAGCTAGCTGCACTCACAAGAGAATATCCAGCTTAGTCATGGTAACATAACCCCAGGTTTTGCATCAGCCCTGGAAACTTTAGATATCTCATTCTTGAATTTGGGGAAACCCATTGTTTTCCTCTGATATCTAAATTTATCAGAAATGAAACAGAAGGGCAGTTTTATGGAGCAGTTTCCCTTTAAAGCAATTGCTGAAAATGAGAATTATACGTGCCTTAGGAGGGCATGTATAAGGGAGAGGATAACGTAAGCCCTCTTCTCCCATCGACATAACTTTTCCTGGGCTCGGATCTGCAGGGGGTTAATTCTGGGCACACAATCGATGCTTACACAGTTGCACAGAAATACTCTCCCAATGCGAGCAGCTCTGTTAAAAGCATTTATTGTGTGCGTGTGACAAACTGACCCATAAAACACCCTGAATGTTGCAGGCAGCAACAATTAGCTGATACTCGCTGCTTGAAATCGCCAGCTTCCAGAGCCGGTAGCTTGGGAGACGGGAAGTTAAGCAATATTGCTGAACACTGTACAGCAAGGAGGCAGCTGATGGCCGGGCATTAGGGATGCTTTGCCATGCTGCTGTAGTTAAGCCTGTTACCCACTTGTTTTAAAGCACCCCTCTTATTGTCAGAGTAGTATGAACTCAGCCCTATTAGGAAAACCTATTACTGGGTTGTGACTGATGCTATTGGAGTGCTGCTGGAAATTTACATTTCCAAGGTGTGTTTGAGATTTTGGGGATTTTCAGTACATGGAGGCTGTTAGGTTGTGAGTTTTCATAATGTATTTATACTTCAGATTCCCATCATTAAATGGTCATTATTCCTGGAGAGCCTGTGAGGCTATAGCAGTCTTCATTAGGAGTCTTTATCTGTGTTTTGCCCTTTTTTACATTAGCTTCCATTACCTTTTCATTGCCCGTTGCTCTCATCTTCACGTTTTCACACTTTGATTGGTTGTAGCCCTGTATTGTGTCCCCATATGATATACCATATTTGATCCTTTTCTAATCAAGCTACACAGGTTGAGTTCAGAGATGTTTGGTTTTTTTTTTGATGTTTCATTTTTAGTTTTGCTTTCCAGCTTTCCCCTGTCTCCCAGCAGCTTTGGTGTAACTGCCTGGTCTGGGATGTCACCGTTGGTTCATCTGGATGTGGAGGGGAATAAAGGGACTCTTGTAACGAGAGATAATTGACATTTTTTTAATCTAGTGCACCTCTGTATGTGTCATGAAAACTCTTTTTCTCCTGCCGTTGTCAATTCTGGCAGGGCTTGTCAGATCCAGGAGCTGGGGCTTCAGCTAAGAACTTGTTCTCATTAATTTCTTTAATTTATTTTAGCCTTCAGGGCTGCAGAGAAAAACCTGAGGAACTCTGTGCTTGCAAGCACCAGGGAACAAACTCACAAATCCTTAAATCCTCGCCTTTCTCATTTTTTGTGATTACTTTTCTGGGGAGGAGGGAGGAAGAGACAGGAGTGGGAAGAGGGTCTATCTTTGTCTTCCTCTGCGTTCCCTTCTAAGTTTGTAATTTCTGTCCAGCTGTGCATCTTGTGCTTGCTTAGATTCCTTTGGTGATGGACTAGGTAAATTGGATTGCAGTTGTTCAAGATAAATTTCATAACTACCAGTTCTTAAAATAATGTGTTTGTTTTGTCATGTCTGGACATTCCAAATTTAGCTTATTTGGCGTTGTCCCCGATTGTGGGGCTGCTTTGTTGTTTTACTCGCCTCCTGTTATTACATCAACCACTGTCAAAATCCCAAGGCCCCATTGTATCAGAAAGGAGACTGTAACTGACCCAAAGGTTTTCCCATGCATTAAAAATGCAAATATTTTCAGATACTAATCCTCAGTTTCCAAAGACATCTTCAAAAGTGGTCTCTGATCCCTTTCCTAATAATAATTGTGGCTGGACCAGTGCATGCAAATGGAGGGCTGGAGCCGAGTCTATCTGTATATACAACACTTATTGGTGTTCCTGTGATCTGCTCTGCAAGAGCTCCTTTCCCTTCAGAAAAGCACGCAAGGAAAGGGGAATTTTGTGGAAGTTGTGTTTGGACAACAATAAATCAAAGCAAGAAGCTAGTAGTACATTGCTGGACCCTATGCTGAAATGGCTTTCTGGCTCACAGGGTGGCCTGGGCACTCAGGTGACAAGTACCTCAGCAGCAGTTCTCACAGTGTGTTACTGGGAAAGAAGGAGCCATCCAAGCCTTTGGGACCTGCACTGTTTTTCTAAATCCTATGGGAAGCTGCTCCCTGGAGCCTTGTTGTGCTGTCTGCCAAGCTTCAAATTAATGTGGTTCTTGTGGTTGTTAGCCTGTGCAGTAAGGAAGATGTGGTAATAATTCCTTTTCTACAGAGTAATTTATAATGGCAAACCAATTTAAAATACTCAGTAACTAGCTTGGTTACTTAAGAATTTTAATCAAGAAATTATTATGGGTTTTCTTTGTATTACCCTTTCTAGTCTTGTTAGTGACTTAAATTGTGTTTGCAAGAACTTTTCTACTAAACCTTTCTCTTGGAGCAAATTCAGACAGTAAATAATGCAGTCTGTTAGCACAGCTGAGGAAGACTGCAAACCATCTAGGGATAAATTGCACAATAAAATATATGAAAGATAAAGGTTAATGCCAGCAACATCACTTAATGTCTTTCATTACATAATTAAAGGAGTGTAACAGTGCCTGTAACTATCTTTTTTTTCAGTACATAAAGGATCTCAAAACCAGAAAGGGTTTTTGCATGAAAAGCAGTTGCTGATGGGAGGAGCTGTGTGGAGAGACAGGAGCACATTTACAGGTTTATAATCAAAACTAATGGGAAATGCTGGAGGGCAGAAGATGCATATGAGGGAGAAAACGTCAACTGACGGTGCTGTGACCACAGGAAGAGTCTCGACCCCAGGTTCGGGTCTGGGTGACTTCGCTGTTGCCAGGCTGCCTTCCCACTGTGGACTGGTACTGTCAAAGCCTATCCAAACTGCTTCCCAAGCTTTCTCTCTTCAGGCATCCTGCAAATACCGAGAAGCTCCAGCAAAATTCACAAAGGCCTATTGTTACTCTTAAAAGGATTGAAAATTAGTCTTTCTTCTTGCTTTTACCTAAAAATGAGGAATTGAGTGGGAAGATGTGAAAATGTCAAACGGGTCAAATGATTTGTCTGAGCATGTGAGCATTAAACCAAACTGGGAAAAAGTGAAGCAGCTTTTAGGGGCAATGGCACAAACTGGGTTTGTTGTTTTTATGTAGGCATGTATCACTTCCAAGTGCATTCTGCTATTTAGTTGTAAAATAGGGAAATTATAGGGTAGCAACTTACAGTTTCCAAACCTTTGGTCTCTAAGTATGTGAGCACGTGTTGGAATAAATCTTTTGTTCATGCATGTCTTGAAAACATGCTCTGTACACTGTTTTCTTAAAAGTACATTGCACAGTTCACACCTTTGTATATAAACAGCTGGGATTTTTGAAGAACCTTTGATGCAAACCTAGGCCTGTACAGAGGGCATTAATACTTCAAGTTTTGAGAAGACAGAAACAAATAATGAGTATAGATTTCATCCAGTGGGTCCATAACAAATAGCCATTTTCGCACATAGTTTTCAGTGACAGGAAGAAAACCTTTACCTTGCTTTTACAAAATTCAGCTTTTAAACTTTTAATAGCGCCCTAAATTTGTTCATTTTGTATGTTCCTTTAAATATGCTTTTTGTATATACAGCATCATAGACTTTGCTTATTTATTTTTTTTTTAGCTCATATGTCAACAGTTGCAGTGTGTGGTGTGCTGGTTTGGGCTGGGATAGAGTTAATTTTGTTCATAGTAGCTAGTAAGGAGATGTGTTCTCTATTTGTGCTGGAAACAAGAGTTGATAATTCAGGGATGTTTTAGCTGTTGCTGAACAGTGCTTGGACAGAGTCAAGGCCTTTTCTGCACTTCACCCCACTGCACCAGCAAGCAGGCTGGGGGTGTACAAGGAGCTGGGAGCTTGACCCCAACTGAGCAAAGGGATATTCCATACCACATGATGTCATGTTCAGCATATAAGGCTGGGGTAAGAAGGACGGGAAGACATTCAGAGTGATGGTGTTTGTCTTCCCAGATAACTGTTAACATGTGATGGAGCCCTGCTTTCCTGCGTATGGCTGAACACCTGCCTGCCCATGGGAAGTGGTGAATGAATCCCGTTTTGCTTTGCTTGCATGCGCAGCTTTTGCTTTACCTATTGAACTGTGTTTATCTCAACCCATGAGTTTTCTCACTTTTATTCTTCTGATTCTCTCTTCTCTCCCACCTGGAGGGAGTGAGGGAGCAGCTGTGGGGCTTAGCTGCTGGCTGGATTTAAACTACAATAATAGTTATGCCATTAGTGCGGAGACATGTTTGCTTGATTAGACACCATGGCTTGAATTCAGCCAGTATAGCTTATGGCATCCAGCTGAAGTCCAGAGTCAGGAGCCTAGATTCTCTCTGCAGCTAGCAGAGGGACACAGATGCCTTTGTCATGTTCTTTAGATCTTAAGTTACTCCGTTTCTCTCCCTTAGCTTCAGAAGGAATTTAACTCTCTAATATTACCTGGGGTGAACGTGGGCCTGGGTGTTCATATGTGAGAGGTTCGGCAGCACTAGCCCTCCAAATACAGCTGCTGAAGTGAACCTGATGCTAATCCTGACCTGTTCTTCCCTGGCCACGCTGCTGTGATTCCCAAAACCTGTCTGGTATGACCCTCACAGAGTTCATGACTTCAGTATTGGTGTTTAATGACCACTGAACATATGATGATACTGTGACTCCGTGACTCCCTTTTAAGTCAAGTGCTTTCTCTGACTCTCAGAAATGGGTTTTATGTTTTTTGTGTTGGGATTTTTTTTCACCAAGGTTGCTGTTCTGAACATGAAAGTCAAAGACTAAGGTCTTGATCTTATAACAGTTGTTCTCCTTTGTTGTTCATGGGCTTTTAAAGTGTACCTAAATATAGTATATGCCAGAGGAGAGAGTTAATGTTGCTATGAGAACCTTAACCTCAGCATTTCATCGAGGGTTTTATGTTTATATGGAGGGAAAAAAGAAGTGATCAAATAACTCATAGTTGGTTTTGTTTTATAAGAAAATACTATCTGATGCCTTGTATATAAGTGATTATATCTGCAATGTATTGTTGTTTGTCTGAAGGGCTTTTTTCCAGCACAAGCTATGCAACGGAGGCAAAAAGAGCCTTGTGTTGACCTATATATTAACTTCATTGCAGCACTTGAAATTCCCATGTCTTAGAAAGCTGCCTTAATGCTGCTGGGCAGGTAAGGGGGAGAATGGCTGGTGCTCTTGTGCATAGATGTGGTTGAGGGAGTTGCTTGCCAGTCAGGTGTGTGTAGAGTGTGCTTAGACACTTAGAGGCTTTTCTTTATCAGAGGTTTGCAACCTCTGGAAGGAGGCAAACCCTTTCTATTTTATTACTCCTTCAACTAGGCATATAGCAGTTCACTGCTAACCTGCATGCAGAGCTTGAGTCTTGAGCAGCTTTGAGTTGACTGATCCCAATTTAAAGCTTCTCCATTCTTCTAGTGACTCTGACTTTGTTCTTGTGAGCCCATAAGCTTTGAGTATAAAAGGCTTTTGGGAAAATGATCTCATCCAAAGAAGGTTCCAGTGGAAACAGAGAGTACTTTCTTGGTACATAGGTGCCTTTCTGCAGTAATTCCCTCCTTCTTGCACAAAGTACATGCATTTCAATTCAGTTTTCTTTCTCTTTGCCTCAGTGATGGTATGGCTCTTATGTCTGAACAATCTTGATGAATGAAACTGGGTGATGAAAGTCAAAACTTGCGGGACTGATTTTCAGTTTGTGCACCTCCTGGTAATGATTCTTCAATGTATTTTAATGCCTTTCTGTGATGTCTCTGATCTTCATCTGTTACAAAGGGAAACTCTTGAAAAAGTACAGTACTGAAACCTTTTATCTATCAGATTTCAGTCAGAGGGCCTTCTGATACCTGCTACTCTCTCCTTGTACTTAGTTTGGAGCCATAATCCAGGATAATAAAGGATGGTTTGCCCTGATATAGATTACACTATGATTAATTTGAGATTGCAGAATGCAAATTTAGATCTGTTTGATGCTGAAGATTTTTAGCATAATGTCCTTTTAAAAGCATGATTTTTTATTATAATTTTATGTGGTCATAGGTTTCCTTTTGCAGAAAAAGGAAAAAAATAGCACAAAGAGAGAAGTGGAGAAGTAGTAATGTGACTGTGACACGGCTCGGAGGCTTTTTTTTTTTTTTTGTCCTCATTCCTAATAGTGCTTGTGTTACTTGATGCACACAAAATACTGCAGTGAGGTTGAGGAACTGAGGCTGGAAGATGAAACAGCCATGAGGGTACTCAAGATACACGACCCATTATATGAAACCACTGAAGTGATGAATATTAATGTTCTTTTAAATTTTTAATTTTTAAGTCTTTCTGTCTTTCAAAAAGGGAAAAGACAAGAAAAAAAAAAAAGCTTGGGGGAAGAATTCTTCACAGAACAATGGTGCAGTCTGTTATCTGCTCCTTTGCACTGTAAAGCACTGAATGTTCAGCCAATATAGTGCTCTGGTTGGCTTAGCATTCTTAACCTTAATTTTGAATAGAAGGTGCCTTGTGCTGCTGACGTAATTAGGGCCTTTTGTAAATCACTGTTGCAGGCAGTCTGCTGTTGCATTTCACTGCATTTCTTGGAGGGATGCAGGGCAAAAGTGTCAGACTAACTTTCTGAACCTCTCTTCAGGCTAAGTGTTTTCATTATTACAGTATTTTATTCAGAATTAATTCTTCTTCGTTTTCCTCTGTAGATAATAAGCCCCAAATCAATTTTGCAAGCAAAACAGTGTTTCTGCTGGAAAAAAATTTGAATAGGGAGCCCTTAACATCTCAAAGGGCTTCCTTGAAAAAAAAAAGAGGGGAAGGGGGGGGAAGGATAGAAAATGTGAGAGGGTTAGATTTGACCACTGACTTTAAGTTAAGTCCTCTCTGTGATACAGGAATATTGTTATCTGCCTCTTTTGTCATGGGAGCAAGTTTGAGCTGGAGCTTTGTCGTTGAGCTGGTTTCTTATTTGTGATTATACGTCATGCTCTGCAGCATTGTGCGGGGGCATAAAATCCCCTTACCTTTCACATGAGCCTCTTGGGGAGTGTTGCAGTCTTGTCTCTGCAGAGGCATGGGGTTTCATCTCACTTCTGTCTCTCTTCTGTCCTCTAGGGCAGGGTTCAGCTCAGGCCATTACATCCCCTCCTGATGCAGTCTCTTATATCCATGATGTCAGTGGTGATACGCGGCTTTGCACTGTCCTTGATAGCAAACACGGCACTATTAATAGTCAGTGAAGTTAACTTGCTCATTTCTGCGTTCACACTGTCCACCCACTGCAGCTCAGTCCCTGGGCTTTAAAAGGTGTCATTAAAAACCCCCACTCCTGACTGGCCCTGCAAATGGATGTACTTGAAGAAGAACGTGGCATCGCAGCAGAATGACACGACAAACAACAGCTGCTGTGTATCCTGAACCTGGTTGGGGATACTATTGTCCTTCAAGGATAGCTGGCTCCTGGGCAAGGAGCAGGAGGGTGGTGGGACATGTACCCGTGACCCTTCGCTTCATACTGAGAGAGCACAGCATGAATGTGCATTGAAGACAGCTGCAGCTTTCTTCCAGCGGCCATACTTCATTAAGTCTTTCCATGCTTGGGAGCAGGGAGAAGTGTGGTGGTTGTCTCACAGTTCTCTCTTTTCCACCTGCAAGGACTTGAGAGGCACCCTCAGCACAACAGCTTTCCCTCTCTAGCAGGACTTGTCAGGGACAAGGATCAGGTGCACCCTGTCCTGTTGCACTGCCGTATTCCCAGCAAAACCACAGGGGGGGAGGGGGTTGTGTGCGCTCCAGGTGTTGAAGAAGTGGCAATTCCACTGCGTATGCCTGATGCAGGCTTCCCTGTGAAGCACAGGGCTGTGCTTCTTGGCAACTAAGGAATGAATGAATGAATGATGTCACCAGGTTGGTTCCTGAGGCAGGAAATCCATCTGAAACAGTCCTGTTTCAATACAGAAAGTGTGGTTATGTGCACAGAGTAAAACCAAAAGGAGAAAGGAGTTCTTTCGACACCACCTTTTGGTTGTGTCACTCCTGTCCTATCTGACTGCAGTAAGAAATAGAAGAAAAAAAATTCCAAGTCCCACCCTGCTCCCCACTGAAAGCAAACCAAACACAAAGGCAACTTTCTGTCTTGCTGAATACTGGCTTTTCAGTGTGCCAGCGCGTCCGGGGAGGAACGCGAGAGCCGTGCTCCCCTATTGCACGCCAGTGTTCTTTCAGGGTGTCCCTCGGGCGCTCGATCATGCCCCTGTCCCACAGGCACTGTGGCAGGACGGCTGGAGCATGGATGTGCCGCACCGCTACCCGTGAAATGGGCGCTCACTGCAGAGAGACTTGTTCACAGGGCAAGAAACGGAGGCACACGTACACCACAGCACCCCCTTTAACGCCCCCCCCCCCCCCCCCCCCCCAGTCCAGATTTCTGTGTGTGTGAGGATGCCTCTGACTTGGTGAAGTGTTGACAGGAGTGGGAGTGCAGCTATAACACTGTACGGCGTGCATGCTTTCCCCAGCGACTCAGCAACCGGGATCCCCTTCCTCACTCTTTCTTCTCCCCTTCCTCTCCCGAGCCTACTTCTGAAAGGGCTGGCTCATCCCTGCTGTCAGATGAAGCCGTTTCCTGAACGCGAGTTTGAGTCACTTGGGCTGGATGAGGCTTTAACTCCTCCCTCACTGGGCTTCAATTTGTGTGGAGCCGGGGGAGCGGGGGGAGACGGCCGGGCGGGCAGGCAGAGCAGGCGGTCGGTCGGCCGGCGGTGGTGCGGCGCTGCCTGCCGCCCGCGGCCATCGCGGGTCCCGGAGCGGAGCCGAGTCCGCGGAAGGAGAAGTTGAAGCGCCGAAGTTGCGGGCAGATGCCATGAGCCGCTGCCAGGCCGGGCTGCGGGCAGCACGCGTGTGCCGGTGCCGGTGGACCCCGGATCCCCGCCCCCCGCCTTTGAACTTGGGAGCTGGCGGAGGGGTCTGGAACGGCCCTGGGTGGTCACAGAAAACCCAAATTCCCTTTGTAATTTCTTCTTTTTGGGGAGGGGTTGGGGGGGGCGGGAATAATTTGGAAGTCTGATAGTGTGTGGGAAATGATTACATCAGTCGGAGGGAGGGCTAGGATTGGTCTACACGGTGTGGTTTGATTCACTACCGCAAAGATTGCGTGTAACCCTTTGAGTGGAGCTCTGGCAGAGTTGTTTCCCTCCCCAGAAACAGTCCCCATAGCAGGGGCTACGTGACAGGTAGGGCACCGCCACCCACTGACACCGCCGGCACCCCGGGCGCCCAGCCGCAGGCTACCAAGGGTTGGCGGAGGCAGAGAACAAACTCTCTCACCAGAGGCAACCTCTATTTAAAATGCCATCTTGTTCTTCCGACTGCTGCCTTTTACGTGCCGTTGAGGTAAGATTTTCCATCTCGAATTACCATCTAGGTTTTTGTTAGATTCCCCTGCTAGGATGCAGAGCGTTTCTAATGTGGAGTTGATTTAAATCTCGGACCTGCGTGTTCGCCCAGAGAAATAATTTTGCGGCAAGTGCCTCTTGCTTGAGCAGAACAATGCAAAGAGGGAAGCATCTGTATAATTCAGGAGGTGGGGAGAGGGTTCCTGACTTGTTCTCTCATCTCCATTAATATTTAGGATGTGCAGCATATGCACGTTTGGTTTCAAACTACTTTCAAGCTAGGATCAAAAGAGGAGTCGGGGCAGGGAGAGAAATGCGTGTGGACCGTGCTAGCTAATTGATCCGCCGGCAAACTGCGAGTGGGACCTCCCCGGGCGAAACAATCAAAAGTTAGTGGGGAACAAGAGAGCCATTTTTAATCTTCAGGGTCTCGGCCTGCGCCTCTGTACATGTTTGGAGGCCTCCGATGGGACCACAGAGACAATTGTGTGTGTTTAACTGGATGTGATTTCTCTCGGCCACTGTTGCCCAAGTACTCTCTCGATACTGTTTCACGTTTGCTTACCTTACACAGCTCTACACAGAACCTGCTCTCTCACTTTCCTCCCTGTGTATGCGGTCCTGTTAACCCTGATGAATCTTTGTCTAGCGCAGGGAGGTGTTGGGAAGGGGGGGAGGGGAAGCAGGGCAAGGGGGCATCGAGAGAAAGTGTCATAAAGTGAATCATCCATGTTGTTTGTCCTGGCTGCCAAGGTGCTTGGAACCCTCACGCTGAGAGGATGCCTTTCTACAGTAGCTGTGTGGTTTCCCGATGTTCAGAGCTGTTGATCTGTAAGTGTACCCTTTATGTTGCAGGATGTAAAAGTCTTTAGTGAAGATGGAACAAGCAAAGTGGTCGAGATTCTAGCAGACATGACAGCCAGGGACCTCTGTCAGCTGCTCGTTTACAAAAGTCATTGTGTGGATGATAACAGCTGGACTCTAGTGGAGCATCACCCTCATCTAGGATTAGGTAGGGAACGGTCAAAGGGGTGGCATGGTTACCTGGGAACGTAAAATATGTGTAATTCGTATTAATGTGCTTCCAGCTGAACATTTTTCTTTCCACTGCTTTTATTTGTACAATTAGCTGAAGTCACATACGTGCTTTTTGTGTATTACAATTTCATGTGTTAAGCGTTTAAGCCATTTTAAGTCCTTCCCTGATTTCCCATTCCCTGTTTTTTTTTATTTTAAAAAAGAAAAATAATTGTCTAATCTTCACACCAGTGCTCTGTTGCTACCTTGCTGTGTCTGAAGCTATTGCAAATAAACAGCTTAGGCAAATGAAGCTTGATCCTTAGAGTACCAGTCCTGTGAAACAGCTCAGCTCATCACCAGCTGGGAGACCTGGGTGAGCAGACTCAGCTTTGCATACCTACAGTAACGCTTATGAAAGCTAGACGTGCTGAGCTGGGGGAGGGGGTTGGCTGAACTTGACTTGAGGCAGGGGAAAAAATGCTGGTACCACCCGCAATATCCATGGGCAATTTCTGGACTAGCAGTGGCATCTGCTCTCCAGGCAGCGGCTCCTCCACCTGATTGAAATTAAGGTGTCATGGTTACAGTTCCAAGAAGGCAGCAAGAGGAAGAACTGGGGGGAATTAAATAACATCGTGAATTGGTTTAATTACAGTACCTGAAAGGATCTCATGTTATTCAGGCTTGCTTTTCCTGTTATTTTGTGGCACTGATTAGTTGCAGGGTTCTGCTGTGCAGCTTGCAAACACGTATCGCTCAGATACGCTATCTGTAATTCTGCATAGCATACAATAGCGCTTTAGAAAGTGTAGCGTTTGGGAGTATTAGTCAATATAGTTCACGGGGAATTCTTTTCTAGAAAATAGAGGAAGACAAATCATAAGCTGCGATCGCCAGCGCTGAAGCTGTGAATGCTATCTGTAGCTAACAGAGGGGTTTATGTTTAAAAATGTAAGTCAGAACCACACAAGTAAAAAAGGGGAAACAATTTGCTGGAGATGTAATGCCCAAAACTGGTACTGTTAAACGCAGATAAATTCACAGCTCTGTGGAATGGCACTCAAAAAAAAAAGAGAAAATAAAAATCATAGGATATCCTGATTTAATGGCGTTATTGGGTATCTTTCCTAATATAGAAATACCTTACAAAATCAACATGAAACACTCAGTTGTATGTGTCCGTGATATACTTTCAGGTCTGAGGACATAGGACGAGGTGAAGAATGAGGTTATAAATTACAGAACCATTATCTCCGTAGTTTAATATGCCACATATGCACTTCTAAAACCCTTTACAGATTCTCAGTTTTACCAATGCTCATTAAACTACTAGGCTCTCTTTTTTCTATATTCTCTTTCCCATCATTGCTGATTACCAAGGTATTGTGTAAACAGAAGCCTTCTCCTTTGTAACCAACATCCTTCTCCTGCCAGATTCATTCAATGATGCCACAATTCAGTGTTTGTGACATCACAATAGCTTCCATGGTGACTAATTGTGCTGTCAAACTCTGGTGTGTGACATCTCTGAATGAATCGGGCAGGAGGCTGATTAGGAAATCAAAAGCTTCTGTTTACACACAAATAACTTTGTAATTAACAATGATGGGAAAAGAGCAAGACACTTATCGGGCTGCATTTATATACATGGGGACCTGCCTGCCTTGGACCTCTTGTTTCACACTGAAGCACAACGCGAGGCCCTGGCTGTCCCAGAGAAATGGGGTGTGCAGGTTGGGGCTTCAGCATCCACCAAACTGTGTTCCATGGGCCATGCAGTAGATCCATGTGGAAAGTAATGCGGACTTTGAGGGTTTAAAGAGAACGGACAAAGAAAAAAGTATTTAAAGCATCAAAAAAGATGTAATGATACAGATTTCACCTACTTGAAAGGATGTGGATAGAAAAGGGAATAAAAGAGCTTATTTAACAGGAGGCAACAACATCCAATTTCTTGGCATATATACGCTAAATGTACTATACATAGTGTATAGTATATGTAGTCTATATACAGTATATGACAACATGCAGTTTCTTGATGTTGTCGCTGTATACACTGTGACATATCCAGTAAACTATAAATACCACCTTTTGTGCATCCACCCAGTTTTGGTTGCAGTTTGAATTTTTTGTTACACGGCTGCTTATTTCTAGCTTCTCAGTAGCATAAATGCTTCTCTGTATCCCTGAGACTATCAGATCAAGGTAGTAACTTCTTCACCCTTTAGGTAAAGTTATTACCAGACGTATGGTGTTCCATATTTTTCCCTGTAGAAATAAGATTGCTAGTGTAAGTGTGAAACAATGGCAAATAGATACTTAGCAGTGTGGAAAGAAATATCGTTTAAGAGCAGTGAGAATTCTGTGTTTCCAGAAGACAATATTTCTTACTCAAAATATCCTTGCCGACTTAATACTGTAGGCAGTAATCTTGAAGCCCACCAAAAAAGGCGAGTTCCTTCATTGAGTTCACTCTCTTTTTTTCCCCCTAGTCTTGCCTAATATTACTTGCCAAAAGAGCTCAGTTTGCAGAAGCAGTTCATCTTTTTACTGTTGGGCAGACTGAGGACAAGAGCAAATTTTTGAAGCCAGCTGCATATTTATCATTGTGGTGATCTTCTAGGTCCCAGTTTTTAAAGAAATACTTTCACCTAATTGCTTACTTTGCACACATAGTCAAGCATATTCCAGATAACATGTGTGCTTGCAAATAACCTCAAACAGCTATTGGACAGCAATAAGTATTTGTGTTCTCACTGGAGGCAATGCTATGGCAAGCTACCATCAGACTTGCTTAGATTTAACATGTGTAATGGTTCCTCCTGCACTGTACCACTAGTATTTAAAATATTTTGCGGTCAAGATTTAAGCAGTCTGTGATTCTTGAATTGGTGCCATCATTTCATTTGCAACTAGGAATACACCTAACCTGTTCATAAAATGTGCTATTCTCCCGATATACTTCTCCATGCTTAACTACCATAATTTAGAATAGGAATTGAGATTCCTCTATTGGACATTAACAGAAATAATAATGAAGACAGACTGTCATGAGAGTATGTGTCTGGACACCGGAAGGATCCCTACATATAGGCCTTATTTTTCCAGCTCCAGAATTGACTGTACATGATTGTCCAGGAAAGTAAAGTATATGTAGAGTTAGAGGAAAGAATTGCTGCATAGTTTTGTACATAGATTTTCTTGCTTACATGTGCATTGAATTTGATTTGCCTTAACCTGAGTGAATTAAAAGTGGAACAGTTAGATAGAGCACTTGCTAAAATACAAAAGCAGCGTGGGCTATTTCACACATCAATCCACCTGTCATTTGTAGTGATTCTCTAATTGGGAATTTTGGGCCATGCCTGCAAGTTGTTCACGATGGAATCCAGCTCCTTTTCCCATCTTGTGTCACTTTATATTTCTGTAGAAGTTTATACAATAATACAGGGCAATTTTCTGGGGAGAGGGGATGGAAGAGTCTGTCCTGTTCTTCTGGGAAGCAGGCAGAGAAGACTGATTTAAGCCTGTCAGATAAACTGAGACATTTCTGGTCACTTCAGCAGGCAATGCCACTTGAAGATAGACTGACCTGTTGAACTTAATAGACTGACATCTATGCTTCTAGTTTTGTAGCAGGAATCTTAAAGCAGGGCTGAGGTTAAGTTGCTGCTGTGTCAAGTGGCAGTTCATCCCATTTGTACTGACCAGGTGCAAATTACCAAGGACTTCCCAAGTGCACAGCCTCTGTGAAGAAGCAGCAAACTGACCAGGACTAGCTTCTGCTTTACATACACATGCTATGAAATGCTGCACCTTTTCTTCAGGGTGGCTTTCACCATCAAAATAAAAATGTAAACATTAAATCAGGAGTATCACCACGGAATCTCACAAGGGTCTTGATTTAGTAAAAAAAGGACATCTAGGTCAGTTGCCTGAGTTATCTAAGAAACAGGCACTGGGTATATTTACACAAAGTAACAATCAAAATACAAAGAGACAAACGTCCATCTGTACTGCATTTCCTTAGGAGAGAATGAGCAGGATGTGGTTTATACTTGCCCTTAGGTGAGCAATCTTTAGTGCGTTAGGAAACCAAGGACCGCAACTTTGTGCGGTGATGGAAGCAGGCAGATTCAGCACACGTGGTCTTTCAGGGCTCATGCTGTGGTGAAGATTCATACCAATATAATTAGATGTTTTTTGGAGGAAGCATAATTTAAAAAAAGGAAAGGCCCTCCACCCCCCTAGGCCCATCATCCTCATCACAGGGTAGAAGAGATTGGACTTTAACCAGTTGCTTAAAACCATGGCAGTAGCAACAGATCAGCAGCAATACCTGAAACTTCACCTGTGAAGCCCCTAGATAACATGAAGGTTTAGGAGATGAATGCTCAGGTGGTGCAAAATGTTCTCAATTAACTACTACAAAAGCAGTATTGTCACATACATTAGTCAAATAACTACCCCTTAGAAGTGTTGTTCTGGCTAATGTGTTAAGCAGCAGCAGCCCAGTTAAACCTTTGAAACACAATCCATAGCAAGGCTGGATGTTGCAAATGCAATTTAAATGCTGAAGTCATCATGAGCTGGTGGTGACTGACAATGTAAATGCAGGTGTAAAAGACAATGGGATCATTCAGAGATGGGTTAAATTTTCAGTCGGAGAACTTACATTAATCTGCAAAGTTGAATAATTCAGGTGACATTCAGGAGCCTGCTACTTTTTGAGGTACCAGTGGCTGCTTGCTTTCTAGCCGCAAACAAACACCCCAAGAGAACCTGGGTGGCAGCTGGTCATTTCTAACTGTGGGAATGAGAGGATGCAGGAACACGAAGTGGCAAAGGGACTCTGCAAACTGCTTGAGCCAGCAAGGCACATGCATGTTGGATAGGGCTTTGCAAAAGTGATTTTTTGTTTGCCCTTGTTTTTTATTTACTGTTATATAAGGGGTGAAAGTACTGACTATTCAGGCTTTTGAAAAACACCTAAATATTTTCTCGGAAACTTTTGAAGATTTGCCAAGATAATGAGTTCATTAAATAGCACACACTTAGCCCAGTTGCCTTCTTTAGAGTTACTGCTTTCAGTGAATTGGATTTGTTAAGCTATCTGTTCATGCTTCGATGTGCCATTCTTTTGGCCAGGGCAGTGGTGGTTATGGGGAGTTACCTTGTAACCAAATCTAGAGCAGAAAATTGCCCTGTCATGTGTACAAAACATTTGTCTCTGTCAGTATTCCTGTAAAGTAGATCCTGTGACCTCTTTCATAATGAACCCCATTGTCTAGCATCTACAATAAAGGCCTGAAGTTCACCTTGAAATGAACTGGTTTTATAGAGTGTAATCAAATAGGACACTGTATTTCTGTGATAGTTCAAGGCCTAACGGTGCCCTTTGCACAACTTTTCCCCCTTAAATCTATTTGCCTTTCCAGATCCACAGCATATAGCCAGCACCACAAGACGAGGCTCATGTGTATCGTTTAAGCTACTGCACACAAAAAAGTCTTATGTCCTGTTCTTTCCTTTCTCAAAGCATGTGCTTATGAAGCCCTGATGTAGGAAGTCTTGGAAGAACACTGCCATGTAACAATAAACTTTGCAATACTTAGGCCCTAGTTCCTTTTAACGCCTCATGGCAGCGTGGTTTGAAAGCTATAATGTGTTTTGCTAGCTTCTTAAAAGGCAATGGAATTACACTGGGTTGTTTTACTTCTGTTCTGTGAAAGTTAGTCTCCCTGCTTCTGCTGGTTGGCTGCGTGTTAACATCATGTTCTTTTTCCACAGAGAGGTGCTTGGAAGATCATGAGCTTATAGTTCAAGTTGAGTCCACAATGGGAAGTGAAAGTAAATTTTTATTCAGGAAGAATTACGCAAAATATGAATTTTTTAAAAATCCCATGGTGAGTCTCATTACTTCCTTGTTTTCACCACAGAGAGGGATGGATCTCAGTAACAATGCTGGGCCTGCTACATCTTAAACATCTACTAAAAACCAAAAATCAACCAACAAACAGAATTTCTTCCAAAGAAATTTTAACCGATGTTAAAGTTCCATGTACCCTCCTCCCAGCCTAAAACCCTCAAGTTACCAAATCTACTTGTTTCAAAATGGCTGTTATGTTGGAGGGTGACCAAGACAGGGAAATCTCTGTTGGTTTAAGAAAAACAATCAGAAGTGCAGTTTACTCATTATCTTCAAAGTTACTTTATTTGAAGCAAATTGATCGCACAGGGTGCAGGATCCAAACCTTTTAACTGCTGACAGTAATACTTTCAAAAAACCCCTTCTGGGTAACCCCTAAAGTACTTAAGGCATTTCCAGTTTATTGTCATACATGTTGAACAGTGTCTCACCCATGGGTGTGCTTTACTAGTGTTCTCTGCTTTCTTTTCTGATGACAGTTGTCCTCTCTATGTCCTCATGTATATCCATGTTTGAAAAGTATTGTATGTCATAGCTATACTTATTCCTGGATTTGTAAGATTCTTTGAATATTGTCATTCTAAACTGCTTGCAGTGTAACTGCTTATGTGGGGACTACTTTTCACATTTTATCTAAATAGTTAAAACTGGTTGTTGGCATGAACTGATGTCAGCTGGTGCATCCCTTCTAGGTAGCTGATGAAGGATAATCCAGAGGCAGTTTAGGTGAGAACAAATTTTGGGTCAGTCAGGTATTTGAAGAAAAAAGATACATGAGGTCACATGAAGATTTATTGCTGAAGTTACTGCAGATGATAAATTTATTCCTGTCTTCATAGACACTAATGCACAGTTGCTGCATCCTTGCACTTGTGCTTGCATGTACATTTGTCATCTGCTAGTGTTTGTTTCAGAGGCTGTGCCTCAACTTACTGTGTGAAACATTTCTGTACATGGGAGTGTTTGTAATTTTTTACTTGTGTCAATCTTCCCATTTGATAACCTATGAACATGTGAGTGTTGTGCAGAAATTTTGGTATAGGAGCTAGCACACTGGCTTCATGCGGTATACTTTAATTAATAACAGAGCATGGAAGTAAAACCCAGAATGCTTGGCATTCAGTCCCAGGCTCCTGCAATCAGAGAATAAATCATTCTTTTAGTGTAAGAATGTGAAGGCTCCCTATCCGTTGCATTAGCTGTTGCCATATGGCACTGTTTCTGCTCAAGAGAGCCTGGTAAATGTTAGCTTTCATAATTCATTTTGCAACTTACCTGGCAGAAGGGTGGTTCCTCTTCATCCCTTCTCTTTATGCCCTAAAGCCTGAAATACTGCCTGAAGAGTGATGAATGTTCTAAACTGGAAACCTTTTAGTTGTGATTCATCTTGTTATAATCAGTCATTGTTTTATTTCAGACATTTCTGCATGTCTTCATACTTAAAATAATGTTTAAAAACTTCAAGAATGACTTAATGTAATTGATGTGTATAGTAAATTTATTGTGCTGAATTACATAGGCATTTTAAAACATAGCAAATGAAAAAGGGAACTGGAAGAATAAATCTGAAGTCAAGTCATTGATGTAGCAGTAAGAAAACTGTCTGACCTTTGTCATGCAAAGATTCAGTATGAATAAGATATTGTACTGAATGCCTGAAATCAGAAAGCTCTGTAGAAGCACCTGTTTGAAACAATGCTTGCTTCTGTGTTTGTGGGATGGCAGAAAGGAAGTAGATGCTCACTTTGAGTTTACTCAAATGTGGCACATGAAGCAGGGTATACAACACAGCCTAATTACTGCACGTGTCCTCATTCACATGAAATAATGTTCATTATTTCATTTCATGGAATGTATGCTGGCCTGTCGTTACAAGACAAAATACTGGGCTCTCTTATGTTACGTTGAAAAACAAACATACGGGGTAGATTTTGCAAAGGGCTCTTCTCTTGACAGATTGAAGGGTTTCAAGCTCTGAGCATAACTTGACTGTTCAACAACCCAATGAAAGCCACAGTCACACATGAACTCTTTTTCATAATTAAGGTCTGCAAATGGCACTTTGTTTGGAACCTTCTGAGGGACTCAGCAGGTTTTAGGGGCATGCAGATACAGCACTGAAAAACTGTATTTTGACTAGAAGGAGAGTGCTGTTGGAGGTAGAGATATCCATACTGGAGATCGTGCAGCATCCCTGCCTAAGACTCCTTTTAAGGCTTTTGCATCCAGCTTACCCCTGTGAGGGTAGAGAAAACTTGTTATTCCTCCTGTTCTGCATCTTCCATATGGCAAGTGGCATTACAGAGAGTTTGTTCGCCAAACAGCCTTTCTGGATGGAGAGGGAAGGCCAGAAATCTGGTGGCAGAATATGCAATGAGCAAGGAGTCACTGCATATCCAACCTGCAGCACCATTCATCCTGTCCTTTCCTAGAAAGTAGAGGCTGTTAGAGATCCCTGAAAGCCTTCACCAGAAGTGGAAGTGATGGGAATGCACTTACAAAATGCTGCATATCAGATATTTTAAAAATCCACATTCTGTCTGCATGGGCGTTTGGTGAGCAGAAGGAAGGGAAGAGCTGCACTTGAAAGCCCTAGTATTATTTTCAGTGTCAGGGATCTCCAAATTGGGTTAAGAGTGATAGTTTAAATAAATAAATGACTGGAAGAAAATGCCATGTTTTCAATGTAAGAGTGTTGAAATACAATGTGACTTCCAATTGTCTTCTTTTTTTTGTATCTAGAATTTCTTTCCAGAGCAAATGGTTGCCTGGTGCCAGCAAACAAATGGCAGTATCCCACAGTCACAACTGTTGCAGGTACTGTAAGTTATCCATATGGAAAAAGAAAGTTTTGGAGCTGGAGGGGAGAGGCTGAGAGAAGGGGAGGGAGAATTCAAAGGTCTGGAAATAACTGGTTAGAGAAAGACCAGTGTAGTGCATTAGTGTATAGCACTAATACTGAAAATACCTGACAGAGATCTTACCCAGCGACACTGATGTGTAAGTTGTAAGGACAAAGTATTCGTAGCTATGTTCAAACATACTTGTTCCATTAATATTCATTCATCTGTGGATACCTGGTTTGGCCACCCAGTGTTGTTCCTAGAACAGTCTCAGCAGATATGTATCTATAAATGCAAAAGTTCTTGTCTATACTCCACAGCATAGCACAGGAGAAGGTGTAAAAATGTGTGTGTACACTGGAAGATACTTTTGAGATGGTGAGAGCCTTTGGTTTTTCTTCTTATGTCCCATGTTTGGGCCTGGCAAGAATTAGCAGTAAGGACCAACTTCCTCATGGTTCAGCCAACTACCTGCTCTTTTATATAGAAAAATAATTCCCTAAGAAGTAAGTCCAAGTCATTACGGAAATTTGTAGGTAGTATTTGCAAAATAATCCCATTTAAAGCTCTACAAGTTAAATTACAGGGGTGTGGATCTTACATGTATGTGTTGGTAGAGTTGTGTAATCTGCATGGCAGTAGCACGTGGACTGAGTTTATACACAGGGTTTGATGTTGCTGGGTAGTTTCTTGCTTGCTCATGAAGGAACTGCAGTCTTGGCACAGCTGTTTGGCCTCCAAGGATGGTGCTGAAGGGTGGGCTACGTCTTTCACCCGTAACTCGTTCACTTAAATCTCTCAATTTAAGCACTCTGTTCTAAAACCTGTAATCTAAATCTTTTTCACTTTAGTTTTCTCCTCAAGTGGGAGACTTTCAACTCATGAGGCCAAATCAAAACAGTCTATTATAAAGAGTACTATGTTAAGAATATAACACCCTGATGCCTGGAAGACAGTACCATGAATAACAGGCAAATTATAAAGCAGAAGGCACAAATAGATAAAGTATGCATACAAATAACTGATTTTAGCTTGATTTCTGTCACTTTGCATGACTGTAGATTGTACTGACTCTCTTTTGTTGAGATGGGGAGGGAGGAGGACTGGGAAAATAGGCTAGGTTTTAATGCAACTAAGGATTCTGACACAGGGCACTGATTTTCGGTTTTCTTTCCTGTGGGCATTGTCCACCAAATAACACCAAAATAAAACTTTTGAAGAATTGCAGAAGCACCTACGCCAACCAGGTTTATGCATTTCTCTTTCTGCTATTTAATTTATAAGTTTGACATTTAACATACTAAGCAAGCTCTCATTTAAAAATCTGGCCCAGTGTAGTAAGGGAGTAATCCATCAGTTCGCTAACCATAGTTAATTCTTCATTTCTTTGATGTATCACAAATCAGATGATTCCATATGTGGTCCCTCTAATTATGTCAAGAACTGAAATACTTCTGGATCTTGAGGCCTGGTATAGTTGCTGACACTTATTTGACTGCTCTATGTTTCACTTTGAGTTAAATACTCTGTTGTCTGTCGTATCTCTTGGGTCAGGTGCATATGATATATAAGACTTTAACATGGGAAATCCTGAAATAGGCTGTTCCCATTCTAAAACTTCAGGATAAATTTGCAGATCTTGGCCACTGTTTCCAAGTCAGACTAGTTGCCAGAATTGTTGTGACAAGGTATTATTTTAGGAATTAATAAGTGTACTTTGTGTCCCTTCAGGCCAAGAAGAATAGGGATAAAGAGATGGTTGGCCTTTTGGAGATTTATGTATTGACACAGAGAACAGGAAGATGTCAGCGGCAGGAGGAGTTAGGTAGATGCAACAGGAGGAGCATGAATATCCATTTTGGTCATAAATCAGTATAAACATCTTGGTCAGTTTAAGCATAATTTGCCCCAAGTCAGCAAAGTGATTTGCCATTTGCGTCTCTGTTCTGCAAGCACAGTGACAGTTTTATGATCCATCCATAGGACACGAGCCTCATTTACATTTTCTTCTCCAACAGAACTTTTTAAACTCCAGTAGCTGCCCTGAAATTCAAGGTTTCTTACATGTGAAGGAGCTGGGTAGGAAATCATGGAAGAAATTGTATGTGTGTTTGAGGAGATCGGGACTTTATTGTTCTACAAAAGGAACTTCAAAGGTAAGATTAAAAAAGAAATTGCACAGTAGTAGCATGTGAAAAGTATTTTCTGCTTTTACAGTGGGTATTTTTTGCTGGTTTTTAAATATCTGCACACAGTGTTCCCTTTTTTTATCGCATAGAAAAGGATAAGCAAGTCATGATCAAATGACAATCAAGCCCTGGGCTCTCAATGCATGAAAATAGCTATACAGCATTATTACATAATAAAACCAAACTAGCTAGACAACATCATTGTGGCTGCTGAAGTTATGCTAAGAAAGTTAGCAAGAGAAATCATTCTCTCTAAGCACATGAATTTAGTTTAAATGATACCTTAAACAATATTTTATATCATCTAACTATCAGATTTCTCTGGAGCAATTTAATAGGCTATGCCATTTTTAATGTGATATGTTCAAATAAGTATTTTGGCAGCTTCTAGCATAAAGCACCTTTTGCTACTAAGCTGGTGTTTAAAAGGTCACATGCTATGTCCACTTCAGGCGGCTTGAGAAAGGAGCACAGTGTTCATACACTGCCCTCTGTTGGAGCTTGGTCTTCAGAGAGTGCAGAGCTTGTGGTAGCAAGGTCCAAAATCTTACACTTACCTGTCGTAAAACACGTTATTTCCCCAGGAGCCAAGACACTTGCAATTACTGGCTGACCTAGAAGACAGCAATATCTTCTCGTTGTTAGCAGGCAAGAAGTTGTACAATGCACCTGCAGAGTTTGGATTTTGTATAAAGGTAATTCTTCTCATTAAGTTCTTCCAAAGTTCAAGATGGTGTTGGTAGCTTGGAGTCCTCCCAGCCCCCAGCTAAATGGGATTTGTATGTAAAACTCTGCAAGCATTTCTGTCATGAGGACTTGATCTTTAACGTCTTTCATTTGGCAGGCATGTCCTATGAATCTTGCCATCATTTTATGTGACACTTTTAACACTCTGTCTGGTGCTCCTTTGGCTTGGGAAATTTTCAGTGCGAGATCAGCTCAGTGCTGAAGCGTGGTGTGCCTGTGAGGTGGCCTTGGTTCACCCCACAGATGCAATCCTTTTTTTTTTCCTCATTTACTCTAATTGAGTAGAAAAGTTTCTCTGGCCAGCAAGCACCAAAACTTAGCAACAAAGGACCAAGGTCTGATCTGGTGTAATTGCGCCATTACTGTGGGCAAGAGGTTTTTATTTAAAGAAGATGATTGTCACAATCAGCAGTTGCCTTTGAGGATTTTAAAAACTGTTGTGCTGATGGATAGGTTTGGAAAGTATTTCAAAGCTCCGTGTAATTTTCTGAGAAGAAAATAAGGCTGAGAGCTGGTTTTATTGACAGCAGCGAGTGAAATAGTCTGCTTCCTAGGCAGCCGTTCCAGAGCTAGACAACATGGCTTTGCCTCAGTAGAGACTGGCTGTGGGATGGATCCTGAGCTGATGGAAGCAGACTTCCAGTTACAGAAACTTTGGCTCTTCATCTCAAAATGGGGACTCATAAAACTTATCACAGTTCTAAATAAATAAATAAACAAACAAAGAACAACTGCCTTGGTTCTGGTTCTAACATGGCATGAGAACCTTGTTCTGATAAGCTGCCAGGCTGCAGAGTATTTCAAAGCAGGCACTAAGATAAGAGATTGATCTTACTGCACCCAGCTGAGAAAGTGATTTCTTTCAAAGCATGCTCAGCCTCTCCTGAGCTTTAATTCAGAGTGATGTGAGCTTTTTCTGGCCAGTTCTGACAAATACTGTACCTGCCTTTACTCTGCAGTCAGCTGACAGTGGTGTTGGTTTTCTGCTCAGTGTATCTGACTTCCCTGTAATGCTTTATAGCCCAACAGAGTGAGAAATGAAACTAAGGAACTGAGGTTGTTGTGTGCTGAAGATGAGCAAAGCAGGACGTGCTGGATGACTGCCTTTCGACTCCTCAAGGTACCTAATCTCTTCTATGAGAATAGAGCTACACTTATAGTTAAGTTACATTCATTATTTTGTTCATGAGAAGATACCTGTATGTTTTTAAACATCATCTGCCTCCAGAATGACACAGCTAAGAGCAAAATGCCTGGTAGATCTGTCCCTCCTAAGCTTAGCACAGAACTGAACTCAACTCCTTCCATACATGAATCAAATATAATTTTCATTTTGGAGCCAAATTTATGATATGTGAATCAAAAGAACAGCTTAACAAGGTATTTGCAAGTTTATATGAAGCTAAAGAAAATGTTTTGCTAAGTGGTAAGTGGTTATTTTAACTAGAACAGAGCTCTGTCTAGTGCTTTTGAAGTCTTTTCATTTTTATGAAGGTTCTATTTAAAAAGTAACAAAAATAAGCAACCCTGTCTCTAGGCGAAAGTTATTCATATCTGAGAGGAAACAATGAGATTACTTGATAATATGGTAGGAGGCTTCACAGATTTTTTGAAACAAAATCAGTGTGGAAGGAACTGAGAAGAGGCTTGACTTACGCACTCTTTGAAGCAGGGAACTTCCTGATCTTCATAGGGAAATGTGCAGAAGTTTTAGGTTTGTTTGTCTTTAAATCTTTCTCTGAAGATGCTGCCTTAAAAACTACTGTGTTCTCTGTACCTTACTACATCGTCGCTCACATTAAAGGGAATATATATAATAAATATGTACAGATATCATTACCCATGAAAGTCTCACCTTTCTTCTGCACAGTTACCCAACTCTCTAATAATTTGTGCCAAAGCATAACATACAAAATGTGACAGAAAATAGAGGCACGCGCAAAGTGGTACTGTGGCACCTGATGCTATATACATGTCCACCAAAGTAGGATGGAGAACTTTCAGCTTAGTCAGCTTTGGCTCTCTGGGTAGCAAACAGCTAATTTCAGATTTGGAAATGAGGGCATGGCTGCTGCCTGCAGCTGCTGAGGTCACTGCTTATTTCCCCCCTCCCTTTCAAAATAGTTTATCTCATTTGTTTATCTTCAAAACATAACAGATGTTTGCTACAGTTACCTGTTCCTCTCCCCATGCAAACTGTCCATCATGCAAAACCCAGTAAGCATAGGGAAGGCAAATCAGACTCCTAGACCTGTGGGTATGAAAACACAGTGCCTCTTCTCCATCTGCATGAAGTGGTTACCTTCCAAACTGGAGCATCTCTCTTTGAATGCTCTCCAAGTATTACCTTATTTATTAATCATAAGAGATTCTGTGTTGCAGTACAGAAATTGTTACACAGCAGGTGCACTAGCCATAGTATGGGCCAGGATGCAAGAAGCAATCTCAGTTACAAGATGCATATTTAATTTCTGTGGAGCTGATACCTCTGTTGGCTATCATAATCCACTCTGCAGTTACTTGACTTGACTTACGTTTAATACACACTAACAGTTACGGTAAGAGTTTTAGTCCCAGTGCTTCTTCACAGCTGTCCTTTATTTTCCTTACTTACACAAAATTTTGCACGTGGGGAATGTGCTCAAACAGAGGATCAGAAAATTGTAGTGAATTGTACCTTGAAGACACCTCTGAAGAATACACTGGTCAAGGCACTGATATTCCTGAATGGCAAGGAAAAACTTCCACAGTGTACAGCATTAACTGTTCTTACCAAATATGTAGGCATGCATCTTGCTGTGACTGTTCAGAAGAATCTCTCTCTCATACAGGGTACTGTATGGCAGTAATTTCTGTATATAGAACATTCACCCTGAGGCAGTTAACATTAGTTACAAAAAGTTTGAGGAACACTGAAAGATGATTAAAGGTGTATAGTCAGGGAGAATTAAGGCTGTGCCCCAAGGCTGTGGCTGTGACCCTCCTTTTTATATACCTACTGATTTAGCTTTCTATGGTCATATATTACCATGTTTACAAAATTATTTATACCATTTCAGTTAGAACATTCAGTAAGTAATGTTGCTATACTTCAGCACTGTGCCTCTAGGGAAGGCACTGAGTAGGTGTTTTCCTACCGTGCTAGTTACTAGTGTTGCTAAAATTTATCATGTTCAACGAGGAGCATGACTGGAATTCAGTCGCCTTATTTTTATAGAAAAGTACCAAAAGTGTTATTTCTTGATGAAATTTATTAAAAGAGCTAGTGAATTAGAAAGGTTCTTACTTTTTATCATTATGAAAACCGACTTTGAACATCTTAGGCAGACATTTCTTAAAGTTCACATTACTAGAGGCTAAAAAGAGGGGGAGTTAATACAAGTGTTCTGACCTCAAGTGGAAGCTTGTATTCTATGAGGAAAACATGGTGGTAACCAAGAGTGGCAGAAATTACCTGTGTGTTTCAGTCGGGGTTGTAAAAGCACTGTCTTAAATAAAACTCGTGCATATTTACTGCTCTGTTGCCACCTACCAATCACTGTCACTCAATGCAAATTGCTTTGGGACAGCTTCTGATCATGCAAATAATAAACTGGTGGCACCTTGTTCCAGTGTAAGGTATTATGAAATACTACAGTTTTTTACTTAGGGTATATATTTGAATACTAATGACCTTGCATGTCTATTGGCAGTATGGAATGCTACTGTATCAGAATTACAGAATTCCCCAGCAGAGAAAAGCCATGCTTCCACACTTTTCCACTCCAGTAGTAAGTAATGACCTTTATTGACCTCATTAATGTATGATGTTGGAAAAGATACATTTGCTTTTGCATTTTAAAAGTGGAAAATTTTATGCTAAGAAATGTAAATTCAGCATTGTGTAACAAATCAATGTAAAGTTCACGTTTCGCGTGAGTACAGTTTATGTGGTTGGCTCTCCATTATCTTAGGCTTACATGATCCACATGATTGAAAAATCTTGGATACGTCAGGCACTTTGAGATGTACATTACAGAGACATCTGGCTGTCTGCAGAAGCCAGCTTAGGTCTGGCAAAACTAACACGTGAATTTCCTAAAATATGTTTGGCCAAGAGCTGACTTGTTAGCTATCTAAAAGTGAGGATCCTGTATTTGGATCCCAACTGGCCCTGAAAATAACTGGAGTATGGTAATAGGGCAAGTGGGCAACTTGAGCAATATGGATTCTATTCTCAGCCTTTCAATCCTCTCCCTCCCCTACGGCCTAAAGAGAAAAAAAGTCTATTTTTGTGTTTGCAAATCAAGGGATTAAAAAATGAGATGTATTTTCTGTGCTGTTGAGGGATATCTTTGGACAGTCTTCTGAAACCAAAACACTTTGAAATGAAACTCTCAAGCTGGATTTTTTCTTTCCCTGTTTTTTGAAACAAGTGAAAATTCCTTTTCAGAGAAGTGTATCTGAAAACTCACTAGTAGCAATGGATTTTTCGGGGCAAATAGGAAGAGTTATTGAAAATCCTGCTGAAGCACAGAGTGCTGCCTTGGAAGAAGGACATGCTTGGAGGGTAGCTATCTTCTCTTCTTTTCTATTTTTATAATTAGTAAGTGTCTGTTGAGAGCCAAAACACAGAGTGTGCTATGATGTTAGTGCAGTGCTGGTCACAGTATAGCTTAGCTCCGACCTGAAGCAATCACACTGCAAGCATGCAGATCTGAAAGTCAATATCCATCTTTAGCAAAACTGTCACATTCACAACAACCTTCTACCACTGCTTCTCTGTCCCCCTAGTGTCCAGAGGAAAGTTGAGGGGGAAAGCAGACCCACCAGAACTTTACTGCCAGTTTGCAAAACCAGTCTCTGAGGAGGAATATGTCAAATTAAATGCTTCCCCACATGGAAGAGGCTGGGGCTCTGACTAATGGCTTGCTCCCAGTAAGTTTAATTGCAGAATATACAAGAGGCAGGACCTCTTGCAATGAAAACTGATGTAACTTGTTTATAGTGTCTTGTGGACAGACAGCTGCAGTACAAGTTTTCCCACATGCTCGTCTCTTAGGGAATAGGAGTCATTACTGAAGCATTAGCTGGTGCTTTATGTACGGGAGGGAAATACTGCTTGATTTACTGAGTGCCTGGTGTTTTGCCTGAGCAGAAACATACCAGAATTTTCTTTTTTCTGTCTTTTTTTTCCTTTTTTTCTTTTTTTTTTTCTTTCCTTTTTGTATTTTTAGATACTGAGCTTTCATCATTAACATCTGGCTTGTGTTTTAAGCCAGCTGAAATGAGCTGCTGCTTGTAGATTAGCCCCCTTCAAAGTTGCATTTCTTTTTTTCATCCTTGCATTAAACTTGCCCAGCCCCCAGTTTCCTGTAAATTAAATCTGTATTGCATGTGCACTAATTCTCTTCTGTTGAGGCTTTAGTGTGGATTTAACGGTAATTCATTTTCTCTGTAGAAACGTAGCACAAGAATGAACATCTTGGGTAGCCAAAGTCCACTCCATCCTTCCACATTGAGTACAGGTAAATTCTGCTGGTTCCTAAGCGTAGTATCAGAGGCTTCTGTGGGTAAATAAGAGTTACATTTCATATAGGGACATATGAACTGGGGACTGCACATACTTAGTACAGTCATGGAGTATTAATGCCTCAGTGTCATATAGTGTTTATGCTTCTGTGTCATTACCAGTAGAAGGAATTTGTTTGCCTTTGAAGGTGCGTTCAAACTTTTCTTCAATATTAATCTTTTGAAACTCATTTTATAAAAAATAGAGACTCCGTAAATGTTTCCATTTAAAACAATCCAGAAGTCAGTCCTTTGGTTTAGTCCAAGAAAGTCAATGAGTGATCTGTTAATCTTTTAAGAGTAAAAATAGGTCTTCAAAATAGTATTTATTCCATCATAACTCAATAATGTAAAATGGAGGCCTGTGGGTTCTGAGTTCTTTGAGATTGTAAGTTTCTTAAAATAACAAGAAATTGCATATTAATATCTTGGAGAGTTTAGAGGAAAGATATACTCTGTTTCTAGTCTGTGTTTCTATTCACAACAGAATTTGAAAATACCGTTTGAAAAACAACAAAACAAAACCCATAAAAATATTGGTGGGTAGCATAAGCTAAAGTGCTTTTTATTATTTGAGAGATAGACTTGGTTTTAACAGGTTAACTTATACGTTGTATTCTAAGAATTGTTTAGTCCAGTATTTTCAAAAAGCTATGAAAAGGCCATATTATAATAAGAGATTTCTCTCGCTAACCTAATCGTACATCTGCAAATCACAAGATACATGGAGATAATGCCTCTCTACTTGATACATTAAGTGGATGCAACAGCTGGTGCATTTTTCCCATATTGATTCATTTCTTATATAGAATGATGAAAGACATTTTGTATGATGTAACAAAACTATACCCACTTTTAAAATGTTTACATAATCAGTGTGTGGAATAAACTGTTGCACATTACTGGTTTTAACCATCCTCTCATTCCCTCTTTTCCCTCTTGCCTCCAGTTATTCATAGGACACAGCACTGGTTTCACGGCAGAATCTCCAGAGAAGAATCTCACAGGATCATTAAGCAGCAAGGGCTTGTAGATGGGTAGGTATTCCTGTTGCTTAGTATTTATGATCTGATGCTAGGCATTCTAGACAGGAACACGTCTTCTGCTGTAGGGGTTTTAACAGGTATGTAAGTACTTCTGAGTAACCCAGTTCTCGTGTAGTCCCGTTGTAACCTGCCTGGATTTCAAAAAGTCAGAGTATGGGTTTGCAGAAGTAAGTTCTAAATTTACTTTGAAAAAGGAAATATTAAGGATACACTTAAACTTTTTTTTTATTTTTTTCCAACAGAAGCAATCAAGTTTTGGATAAAGTTAGAATTGGAAAGTAATTCATTCCTGTAATCTGCATTGAGGACCTATTTTTCAGGCAAAGCTGTACCTAGCTATTTGCCCACAAATTTATGATCAGCCATTTGTGCTCTTTTGCATTATCCAGAGCAGTTTATGATGATTTCTCACTATTTGTTTCTGTTCTAGAGCAAGGAAATGAAGGTACGTGTTCCAGCACTGTCTAAAATGTCTGCAATTGAGATTTCAGTATCTTCTGAGCATCCGTTTTCCTCACTTACACATAGTTATAGTTATTGAAGGGAAGCTGCTTAAACTGCATTCAGCAGTTCTTAATTTGTGGGATGGGAAGAGCATGAGAGCATGGTTGCCTTTAGTTCACTAATGTCACTGCTGTCAGGGTTAAGGTAGAAATTTCAGTGTTGGCTTCTCAGGAGACAGTGAAGTTCAATCCTTTCTGACATTTTTTGATTCAGGAGCATCACTAATCTTTGTGAAGAGTGACATACATTAGAGAAATAGAAGTTGCTATTGCATGTACATATTCATCAAGCAGTGGGTTTTAATTGTTTTGGGGTTTTTGCTGGGCTAAGGATATTGGGTTTTAGCTTAGCAGGTCAAACAGAGAAGAAAGGCTAAGAAAACAAAGGAGCACTGCTGACTTGTTGGGTTTCTCGTTCTCTCTCATACTGCAGATCTTTACAATTTGGGGCTCATTTTGACTTGTTGCCTTAGGAATCTAGCTGCCTGTCTTTCTTGGGGTTTTCATAAATAGGTTAATGTCTCTGAGGTGGTGTAAGACAACTAATTGACTGTAGAATGTGAAGACTGGTTAGTTTGGCTGTAGTGAGGTCAGTGGCAAAAGGAACCATGTTATCTGTGTGCTCTGAGATCTAAGGATCGTGGTTTACAGGACAGAAGACTCTTACTTGTGTTTTCCTGCTCCATGTGTTCTTGAACAAAGGAGGTAGAAAGTCAACAGTCTTCTCATGGCTCATGTAAGATGTTCTGCAATGTATGCAGGCAGCTGATAGTGCTATCATTTGACTGTCTCTGGATACTATTGTTGTGGATGTATCTATCTTAGTAGTTCTTGTTTATGTGGACAGCCTTTTGCTTGCCAGAGGTTGAGTAAACACTTGAAGGATCAGTTGTGCTGAGCTTTTTTTGTGTCATCAGCTTATGCTACCATGCATTATGAAACGGCTAGATGAAAGATAATTTTCATACTTGCATGAATGCTGTAACCACAGGGCAGGTAAGATCTATCTCACTGAGATGGATCCTAATTTGTAAAGTCTTTGGTCCCTTTTCCACACATCTGGTCTTGCTAGGATTAAAAAGGAATGTTCAAATACCATGAGTGGTTTCCGGTGGTAGCAAGACATGCCTGTCTCTGAGTGTTGGAGTGACCCTAGTTATGATGGTGCATTTTTGTGGTATTGACATTTCTCAATCAGTTCTGAGGAGCTGGAGGAAGTTCTTTTGGGTTCATAAGACTACAAGCAGTTCTTGCAACTCAGCCTTGGAAGAGTGTGTTCCTGGCTTAGTGGTTAGCAATTAAGAGGGCTTGAGGCCTGCCCCAGTACTGTGCTTGGCAGTGTCACAAATCCTCTAGTGATTAGCACTGTAAGCCTTATGCCAAAGGTATATTCTTGTTTCCTCGGGCATGGAGAGGTTCTCCTTCCTTAGTTCATAAATGGCAAGGGGAGGAAACATTTTTTACTAGATTTTTTTTCTCTTCCAAATAGGTATTTGAGTTAGGACTTCAATTTTGTGGGTCAACTTAAAGTGACAGTTACATAGTGTATGATGTTGCTAGCTATATTTCGAAAGTGTATTATTTTCCAGTGATGCTGAGGGAAAAATCCTGTGAGTGTTTTAGAGGAAAAATCTGTGTGTGTTTTCCACATCTTGATAATGCGGGTGCTAAACTGTTGTTTTAAGAAAGTATTGAGCTGTTCCTGTGCAATTGCAGTCATTTAACTTAACATAATTTTGCTAAGACTGGATTTCTGTAAACTGATGCAAAATGCCATTTGTGCAGAAATCCATATTTGCTTTGGAGTTAAATGAAAACACTTTTCTTTAATGAGAGTACATATCAGTAATGGAAAGCTCAGTTAGAGAGACCCTTTTGAAAAGCCTCATATATTCATAGGGGAAGAACTACTGACATGTGTCTTTCCCTTCTTTTCTTCATCTGTTACTTTGCATAGCCCTAGTATAAAAACTGAAGGCAAATTGCCCATTATGGAAACACCAAAGAAGAGTTAGGCAATAGCATGAAATGACATAGTAGTTTTGATTATTTATGAAGAAATGGATTGTGGTATTCAGCATGTCCTTAAAAATGTTCTCTCCTAGACTATTTCTTCTCCGGGACAGCCAAAGCAATCCAAAGGCATTTGTACTTACACTGTGCCATCATCAAAAAATAAAGCATTTTCAGATCTTGCCGGTAAGTAGATTGTTTTTGATGCTGATCACAAAAAAAGAAATTTTAAATCTTGAAGCTTTGCCAGCATCTGAAGAGAACCTCTTATTAATTACTGATGTAATTAACCGTGATGTTTCCATTAGCAAGTATATTAGCAAGTATTCTTTAGAATTGTCAAATGTCTGATTAAAATTCTTTGTTAACATTGCCTGGAAAACTAGTGTAAGTCACTGAGGTATAGAAGTAATGCACAGAATTTGTTCTCTGTGACTGACAGCAACATCAGCGGCAGTTGTCTCCCTGTCACTTAGGCAAATGTTGAATAACTCAGGGAAACTTTAAAAAGTTTTATTCTGGAGGTTATCCAATAACGTTGAGCTTAAAATAGCATTACACTGAGATGTCAAGAACCTATGTGATTTTCATCTTGATCAAGAGCAGCATAATTAGTTTAAGATCATGTAACCTCTTTATTGGTCCAAACCCTCTTCCCTTGCTTTGCCTGCCAATTTTACAAACTGCTAACAAATACTTTGGGAGTATTTTTGTTTATGTAGTGAAGAACAGCGCTGTCTTTATGACTTTCAATTACTCTGCCCACAAGCTTTCACTTTCATAAACAAAACATTTCAAGTTGAGTTAACATGTGTTCTTTTCTAGTGCTGCGTCTGGTTTCTCAAAGATCTCTGGGTGATAGGTTGCTGGGCAGTGCCTGTCATTTATTTTATGTCACATGCTTGTACTCCTATGTTTTGCCATACTTGCATCTCTTCAGGTGCAGTCTAACTTGAAAAGGATGTTTTATTTCCCCAGTGTGAAGATGATGGACAGATATTTTTCAGCCTGGATGATGGGAACACCAAATTCAGTGATCTAATCCAGCTTGTTGAATTCTATCAACTAAACAAAGGAGTCTTGCCCTGCAAACTCAAACACCACTGCATTCGAGTGGCCTTATGACCTCAAATCTGACTTTTACTGAAGACTGGATTTGCTAGAAGAGTAATTGTAAGAGAACGTTGACACTGGGGAATTGGCAGATTTGTAAGTTGGTTAAAATAAATAAAAATATTATGCACCTTGGGACTCTGAAAGGGATGGATTCGACAGGTGCCAACAGACCAAGATTGCTGGTTTGTCTAACACCTAAGAGTGATTGCTGCTGAGTGTCCCAGCGTCCCAAAAATGGGGGGAGGGTATGTAAAACAATTAGTAAATTTGAAACCGAACTGGAAACTATTCTGGCTGGGCCACTTAACAGGAACAAGTGTGAAGAGAAATCTTTGAAAGAACTCTTGCCCTGGAATAATCTTGACAATTAAGACTAGTGTGTTTACTTTTTGTATTGATCACTTTTTTTGCACTCCTACTTTGTTTCGGATATTGTATGCAGCCTATATTAGGAGCTGATGTGGCTTTTAAAATTCATGCAGGAGTTGGGTATTAATCTGCACCCTAAAATGTATGGAATGCTTCAGCCTAAAAGAATCTAGAAGAAAATCAAGAAGTGTGTGTGTGTGCGCGCGCGCGTGTGTCTCAAAACTTCTCTGGAGACCTGAGGTTCGATGATCTGCAGATGTCTTTGAAGAAGCAATGAGGATACAATTCTAAAAGAACATACCACCATATACGTACTCTTAAAACTGTTGACTTGTAGCATTATGGCTGTAGTATGTTGATGGCATATTAGTGGCATCCAGTCATGCAAAGACTGTATTAGATTCTATGCACAAATTTTTATTATTGGAGTGGTGGTTTGTTTTTTACAGCCTTTTGACTGTTTTCCTGAGGAACCTTACTGTTACTAAATAGAATAGGACTGAATGACTACACTTGTATTTGAAACCACCATTTTTTTGTGAGAAGATTCTTCTGCGGGTAGTCTTAGTATGACAAAATAAAAAGACAAAAAAAAAAAAACAATGAAAAAAATCAAACCAGTGTTTTTAGCTTTATGGCTCCTTGAATTTTCAGACTGTTTCAAAGAGCTCTTTCCATATAGTAAAGCTACAGTGACACAAAACTCTCCTGGGAAATAGGGCATAAAAAGAACTGTACCCCTTCTGCTTTCTGTAGGGCCATGAAAGTTTACATGCTGAGAAAGAACATGCTGGGAATGGAAACACATTTGATTGTAAACTAGCTGCTGGCAGTATCATCCATTGAGGTAACTGGTGATCTCTGTGTCATACACACTAAGGCACGCCAGTACAAGCGTGTATCCTGCTCTGGTGCTGGTTTGTCATCAGAACTACTTTATTGTTAATGTTTAAATCAGTTACTTAATGTTTACACAATAACACTTTCTGATGATAAATCGGTATTAAAGTTAGACGCCTTGATCCTCCATTTGAATACCATTCTTTCAGCAATGTGGCTGGTGCAGGAACCGTTACTGAATTAACTTCCCAGTGCTTCCTGCAGTTAGCCATGGCGAGAAGTACTCCACCCTGGGAACCTGCAGAGTGCAGTGCAGAACGGAGCATTCTTGAGATGGGAAATGATTTACGCAGGCTAGTTCATCCTTACTAATATTTGCCACTGGGTTTTAAATCCTAGCCATCTGAAAGGGTAAAGAAGTAAAACCAATTCTACACCTTTAGGTCTTCATGTAGTGTTGAGAATAGCTTAAGACAAACCATAACCTGCCTGAGTCGTCCGTATCAGCTTATAACTATGTCAATGGTATAGAAACACTGTATTTTAGTTTACAGAACACATTTAGTATTTTTTTCCATCTTATGTCTACATACTAAAAATGAAGAAACTTGATTTTGTTTTTAGTAGAAACCTTTTTTTGGTTTTGTTTTTGTTTTGTTTTTAATTGTACATAGTGAAATGAGTGTTCCTGCTTTCTAGACAATGTATTTTAAAACCTTGAAATTAAGCTAACTTAAGTCTGACTTCACTTTGCATGCTTCTATTTGGCCCCTATTAGGAAAAAAAAAGATCCTTGTATTGACTACATTACCAGTTTAATAAGACCATTTATGCTGTAGTTTTAAGTTTTTCTGTTTACATAGCTTAGTGACAACCATGCATTTTTCCCAGTATGCGGATAGTATTTGCAGTGTTTCATATTTATAAAAAAAAAAACCTTGCATCTTATTTAAATTGAGAATAAAAGTTTGACTATGAATCATGATTTTTGTATGTAGATGGTTGACTTAGTATTTTGTACTTTTCCCAGCTAAAGTGAGCTGTTTTGAGAAAGTGACCACCTTCAAAGTGGCAACAATCTTACTTAAGCAGATCACTGCTTTGTCTTCTTTCTGCTGGAAAACAGTCAATGCCACCTTAGTTTTCCAACAGATTCAGCTGGCTGCCAGCTCAGAATACCAAGGACTGAAGGACATTTGACTCTTATTTTTGTATTTAAATGACATGAATGTAAAGGGGATGCTCAGGGTTGTTTTGGAGCCTGTTGAATTTTTATCTTTTTGCCTGTGATTTTATTTTCTAAATAAATACTTCATGTAGCAATCTTGAATATGTTGAGAAGGAAAATGCCAAACCATTTTGGTAATGGGGTTCCTAGTTAAGTTATGTTACGATAGGTGTTGAAGTACAAAAAACTTTTTATTTGTTAATTAATCTTGAAGAAACACGTGCCTCAGTTTAGATGTTTTGTCTTATCTTTTCTGCACTAAATACCTGACAGTTTGACCAATCAATGCACCTTTCCAGTGGCAAGACTTGCTTATCGTAAATTATATTGTCACAATGCAAGATTTAGTGACTGTAAAATGGAATAAAGTTTAAAGTTTCAGGGAATGCAAAAGGTATTAACTTAAGAGACAAAACCTTTATTCAATATGCTTTGCTTCATACTGTAAATAGCTTTTTGGCTTGTGAACCTAATTGTAATCTTTCAGGTATTTTTGTACAAATAAGGGACTGATATTCTGTTTCTTGTAATTAGAAATAAACGTTAATACAATGCTATTCATTTTATATTGGAATGAATGTCATCTTTTGGTTGTACCTGTACATGATGTATGTCATAGTTTAAGCCCAGCTGGCAGCCCAGAACCACACAGCAGCTCACTCACTCCCCCCTTCTTCCCCCCGCTCCCAGAGGGATGGGGAGGAGAACTGAAAGAATGTAACTCCCACGGGTTGAGATAAGAACAGTCCAGTAACTAAGGTATAACACAAATCACTGCTGCTATCACCAGTAATAATAATGATAAGGGAAGTAAAAAGGGAAGAGAATACAACCTCTCACCACCCGCTGACCGATACCCAGCCCAACCGAGCAGTGATCTAGCCCTTCTGGGTAACTGCCCCCAGTTTATGTAGTGGGCATGACGTGCTGTGGTATGGAATACCTCTTTGGTCAGTTTGGGTCAGGTGTCCTGTCTCTGCTTCCTCCCGGCTTCTCCTCCTCCCTGGCAGAGCATGAGACTCACAAAGTCCTTTGTCAGAGTAAGCATTACTCAGCAACAACTAAAAACATCGGTGTTATCAGCGCTGTTCCCAGGCTGAAAGTCAAAACCACAGCACTGCACCAGCTCCTAAGAAGGAGAAAAAGGACTGCTACTGCTGAACACAGGACATGTACCTTTTGCCTTGATTCTGGTTTATTCGGGGTGGGTTATATTAAACAGCCTTTAAGAAGATTTAAGAGGAAAATAGAATCCCCAAGATATCTTTATTCTTGTGTTCTGTCTTGTGATTTCGATAAGGACAGACTGTCCTTTATTTAAAGAACTTGATCACTCCTTTTGTTTGAGGAAAACCACTGGGGGTATTCTGTTACGATATTTACAGTATTCATTTGAGAAGGTTACCAGAGTCAAATCAGGAAATGCACCATGAGCATCTTTTGGGGCATATAACAAAGCTATAACTCAGTGAATGTGTACACTGCAAAAAGTACTTTATTAGCCTAATAGCTATTGTATCAGAAAACTTATCAATAGTACTTTCTGAAAGCAATTATTTACCCTCATAATCCTTGTATTCAAGTGGTTCATAAGCATTTGGCTGGAAAAGCACACCTGCACAGAATATGTTTTTGCTTACAGAAGTCATTTGGGGTGGTGGGGGGAGATTGGTGTTTCTTCTAGCAGATAGAATAATAGAAGGCTGGAAATGTTTCACTTTTTTTATTTGACCAAATCCTTTCCCATTTCTGCCTTGCTAAGCCATAGAAGATCTCAAATGCATTCCACTTCAAGCCTTAGTCACACTCTGGCTTCTGCATGCTATGTCTTCATGCAAGTTTGTATCGCACTAGGGCACGGGTTACATGTTAGCAGTACGAAATTCAGCACGTGAAGGCAGAGTACTTCGGTGTTTTGATATTCCCAATTTTTTTTCTATCTGGAGATGCACAGTAAAGTGCTTAAGAGTTTGCTGTCCTGCATGCAGCAACTTGCTCTTTACTGAATTTGAAATAAAGGGGACTGCTTGCTTGCAAAAGGTTTGAAGAGGCCTGTTTCTCGCTTAGCTAAAGGCAGCTGTGCTAACACTGTAACTGCCCCCCTCTGTAATCATTAAAAGTCAAGGACTGTAATTCTACACAAACCTGTAAAAAAACGAAAGTAAAACAACCCCAAAACATTCCCCACCCCCCACCCCTTACTTTATTTTATATATTGTGTTTGGAATAGACAAAAAGACAGCATGAAAAAAAAAAGCACAGCAAAAATGTCAATAGTCATGCACAATGGCAGGGCAGTATTGTGTGCCGCCTTGTCCAAACTGCCCCCAGCTGTGGCAAGTGCAAAATGATACCTGTGAAATCTGGTATTAACAGGCACTTAATAGCAGCTACCTCCTGGTCTATCAGAACATCACCAGTACAAAATTAGCCTTGGTCAGAAATGGGTATGTGGTACAGGTTTGAATTAATTGCCTGATGGGAGGTTTTGTGTTGCTTTTACATTAGTCATAGAACAGTAGACATTATCAGACTTATGATCCCACATGCAGCCTTCTACCATGAAGTTCATCTGGCAAAACAGCTTAAATGCATTTAAAGCTATGAGTAAATTTGTATCAGACTAGTGTTCTACAGCACCTGCTGCAGCACTTACCCTGATACACAGAAACTAAAGTTAGGTATATTTTAACACCAAATTGCTGCTTCAGCCTGTACCCACAAAACCACATGAAAAAATCTAACCAGATGAAAAGAATCTGACCAGATGAGCCATTTCCCTTCAAGTAATTCTAACTTTAGATGACTTTGGGTTTATGTTACTTCGAATTTAATGATGCTTTAATCTGGTTTGTTAATGTCCAGCTTGTATACTGCTTTGTGTCTCGGGCATTGTTTGTCTAACATCTCTGAAACTTCAGTAACAATATCAGCAGATGGAGAAAAGAGATTTCTTCCTTTGAAATATCCACATTGCCTTAATTTTGGTTTCTTCTGCATCCTAAATCTTACGTCCTCCTGCCTTAACTTGGAGCACAATTAGTATTTGAAAATCTAATAATAACCACAACTACATCCAAGAGCTATATGATTTTCATTAAATACTGTGATTAGTCACATCTGAGGCTTCAAAATAAATTTGTTTGTGTAACACCCATAGTGCACACTCTTAGCCTGGAGACATTCTGCTATAATTGCTTATCATTTTGCACAGATACTTGCAGATGTTTTAACAAGAAAGATCAGTTCATCACAAGACACTGAGCTGTGATTAACAGGGTCTTACGACACTTGTTGGTTACCCAGGCTTGCATGCTTTACTATAATCAGGTGTTTTCCATCTGTTGGCTGCAAGATTCTGGTGCCATAACTGGGGAGCAGGAAGGTGGATTTAAAAACACAGCTGCCAGCTCTGAGCAGAAGTACAGCCTGGCTCTATGCGCTCCGAAGCTCAACTCAGCTGTACTCAGACATGAAACTCTTCTTGCTCAGAAGAGCTAGACTGGGAAGGAAATGGAATAGAGAAAGGAATTACTCTTCAGCAGTATTGTCCAAGTGATGTTTTGGGTATGACTAGGAACACAGTGAAGACAGTGGTGTGATGCTTTAGTGCTGCTCGCCAGTCCCATAGAGTCAGTTTCCCTCCTCTTCCCTCACAGTTGTGAAGACACTTCTATGTAAAGCCTTCCATTTTATCTGCCTTGTGAAACACATTCTCCAGAGGTGTAAGGATTGGTATTTTGGGTTATCAAGCAGAGAAATAGCTATGGAATTGGTGTTCTCTACAAGCTGCCAAAACAGCCTGTTCAACTGCCATCCAAGAAAAAAGGAAGGTAGAAGTATGGTTCTGCCAACAATGGTAACAATATTTAAAGCAAATGGCTAAGATCAGTACTGAAAAGGTACAATTTCATTGCCCCACAAAGAATGCTAGATACATCCTATTTTCACATACTTTAGTTATACTTTTCAGTATTTGACTTCCTCCGTAATACTTCTCTTTGCTGCTGAACTTCTGCAGGATATTCATGTGCTCTGCACGACTCCTGGCAAATTTTTGTTTTCAGGTTACTGTAGTACTCTCAGAATCAGGTCCAAAGACAGAAACAAATACAGAAATGAGGAAAGCTGTGAGGATTAGAGCTTCTTGAAAAATCACCCCGCCACACAGCTAGTTATGGAATAAAACAAATTCATAACTACGGAATTGGTAGGTAGAATAATTAATTAGGTTTTTTCACTTAAGACTATGTGGCATGTGGAAACAGCTGGCTAAACAAGGGTGAAAATTGCTGAATAAAGTTTGCCTCAAACATTTACAATGAATTGCTGGAACAAGCATTTGGCCTGCTTTAGGTATCAGAGCACTTCAGAGAAGACAGTGTGCCTGAGAAGGCATTGACCCTCCTGCTTGTTTGCACACCTTCACGAACAAAACCCTAGAAGCTGCTGTCCTTGAAAGGATAAGGGAACAGGAACTCCTACAACAGGAGCAGAAAGGGAAGCTTAGGATGCAGTAAAAATGGAAGAGAAACAAGGAAAAGCAAACAGGATAGTATGACAGTTCAGCCAACTAGAAAGCATAGACTGAGGGTAGTATAATGGACTTATAGAAAAATATAGGCATCTGAGCAGAATACAAAACATTTAATTACAATCTCTTCCAATCAAAACACTGCAGGGCATCACCTGAAGCGTGCAGGGGCAAGTGTTCAGGAAAGCCAGAAATACTTCTTCATAGGCTGCTTGTGTAAGCTCTAGTGTTCTCCAACATGAAATGTACCTCGTGGCAAAAGTTCACATGGGTCCACAAAGGGCTTAATCATCATGATAGAGAAAACTCAGCAGATGAACACTGACTACAGAAATACCATCTTTCCCTCTGGAAGTCCACAGGACATGTCACCCAGTGCCAGCAGCAGTCTTTAGGGGAAGAATCATTACTTGACAGACCACGTTTGTACTCTTCTTTCCCTACACATCTACTACTAAGTATTAAGACAAGAGCTAGGGAGATTTTATACTTGATTCAGTACCCGTGTCCACGTGTCGGCCATACAGAAACAACTGGAGCTAGCACTAACAGCTGAGGAAAGCCTACGAAAGCAGGCTCCTTTTGACTGAATTAAGGCTGCCCTTGGAGAAACAGCCATGTAAGCACTGAATCTGCTCTCTACCACCCAGAAAGTGATGCCTCCAGGGTCTGTGACAGCTATGTCCCCCCCCACAAACCTGCTGCTGGCAGGGTTTGCTGGAGGTGCTGCCTGGTTCACAGCAGAACAGAGCCTGTCAGGACCTGAAGCTGTACAAGGGTAGTGTCCAGCTTCATTCAGCCCCAAAACAGGGTAATAAATGACATGGACTGAGCTGAGCTTATGCCTAGCACTGGACTGGGGATACTGCTCACATGCAAGTCAGAAGCAGGTATCCTAAAAGTTATGCATAAATGGGTATCTCAAAGCTTTTTTGTACAGGGATGCACAGGGGTGGGTTGAGAAGTCTTTTCTCACGTAAAATGCAACATTTATGCCCCTGTGTGAGAACTGAGGAACAGAAAGAGGTGTGCAACTTCTGAAGCCCAGTGTTTTTTCTCACTGGACACTCTGGCAGAGCAGCAGGGAGAGTGGGCTGTACCAGGGCAGGCAGGCCAGGCACAAGGCTGACCAGGGCAGCTGACAAGGCTCTCCCCAGCCATCCACTGCTGGTCAGGCAGGGAGATAATCATAGAATCATAGATCAGTTTGGGTAGGAAGGGACCTTAAAAATCATCTGCCATGGGCAGGGACACTTTCCACTAGACCAGACTGCTCAAAGCCCAGTTCAACCTGGCCTTGAACACTGTCAGGGACAGAGCAGCCACAGCTTCCTTGGGCAACCCATTCCAGTGCCTCACCACCCTCACAGTAAAGAACTTCCTTATATCTAACCTAAGCCAAATTTTTAAAAAATCTAAATCTAGTCTAAATCCAAAGAATGGGAAGAGCAACTCAACTGCTGGTGCTCATCCCAGTCTGGCCCGTCACAACCTCTGTACTGCAGAAAGAGAATCAAAACCAGACAAATTTTAAAAATTCAAAACATAACAAGCTTTTGCTATACATTCTTGTGAGGTTAGCCCTGTGTCATGGTTTAAGCCAAGCCAGCAACCCAGAACCACGCAGCCATTTGCTCACTCCAGCCCCTTTCTCCACCCCACTCCCAGAGGGATGGGGAGGAGAATCAAAAGAATGTGATTCCCACGGGCTGAGATAAGAACAGTCCAGTAACTAAGGTATAACACAAAACCACTGCTGCTACCACCAATAATAATAATGATAAGGGTAATAAGGGAAGAGAATACAACCGCTCACCACCCACTGACCAATACCCAGCCAGACCCGACCAGTGATCTACCCCTTCCAGGTAACTGCTCCCTGTTTATATAGTGGGCATGGCGTGCTGGGGTATGGAATACTTCTTTGGCTAGTTTGGGTCAGGTGTCCTGTCTCTGCTTCCTCCCGGCTTCCCCTCCTTCGTGGCAGAGCATGAGACTCAGAAAGTCCTTGGTCAGAGTAAACATTACCAAGCAAAAACTAAAAACATCAGTGTTATCAGCGCTGTTCCCAGGCTGAAAGTCAAAACCACAGCACTGCACCAGCTACTAAGAAGGAGAAAAATGACTGCTACTGCTGAACTCAGGACAATATCCACCCTTTATTCCATACCATTCACGTCATGCTCAGATCCCACAGTTTTCAATATACCATCACTCTTATCTCATATATATACATATATATATGTCCACACAGAGAGAGAGAGGTCATTCCTTAGTGCATGGACCAATCCCTATTAAGCTGCTGAGTTCATCTGGCCCATGATGTCAGGCTCCATCTCTTGTAAAAGTCTGTCAGGGCAAGAGAGTGTGATGTAGTCAATCTGCCAGGCCTCCCCATATTTGTACTTCAGCCATCGTCCTCCATACCAAAGAGGCTTTAACCGCTTGGCTTGCTTAATTGCAGCACATGTTTCACACTCATGAATAACCTGGGCATTGTTAAGTCCACCCCTCGGTCACGGGCCCATCTATATGTTGCATCTCTGCCCTGATGGCCCGAAGTGTCATGGGCCCACCGGGCCAAAAATAATTCACCTTTATGTTGCAAATCTAAGTCCATCTGAGCCACTTCAATCTTAGCCGCTTTATCCACTTGTTGGTTGTTCTGGTGTTCCTCAGTGGCCTGACTTGGGTACATGGGCATCTACATGACGTACCTTCACCACCAGGTTCTGCACCCGGGCAGTGATATCTTGCCACAGTGCAACTGCTGGTGCTAATCCCAGTCTGGCCCTGGGGCATCTCCGAGGAGCCTGCTCCCCAGGAGCACACACCAAAGGGTGGCTGGGCCCAGGAGTCCACCACAGTGAGCAGCTCACCCAGGACCCAAGGAGCTAGTGCCCTATGAGATGCGCTGAGCCCTTCCAACAAACTGGAGCTTGTCATGGTGAAATCCCATTTTGCTCATTCCAAGTCTTCATTTCTGACTTGTTTAAATCCTGGAGTGAATCAGGACAAAAATTATCAGTCTTCCAAAAGGAAAAGTAAGTTAATGAGTAGATAAATATGCCTGTGACATGAGCGCAGGCCAGCTGAAATAAAGCCTGGACTTTGCCTCATTTCACAGCTGAAGGAAGCCCGTTCTGCCACGACGGAGATCTCCACTTGCAGAGGGCACTCGTCTCCCTGTTCCACGCCTCCAACCCTCCTCCTTCACCGCCTGGGAGGCCAGCCCAAGCCAGGCCAGCCCGGCAGAGGGCGGCCACGGACGGGCCGCACAAGGGAGGTCCGGTCGGGGTGGGGGCGGAAGTCCCGCATTACTCGCGAGGGTTTTCTCGCTGTGTTTGGTTTGCTTTGTTTTATGGCGGCAGCCGAGCAGGGCTGTACCCTGAGCCTTGTGTTGTGTGAAGCAGCAGTAAAACAGCTCTCAGTGGAGGCGGGCTACTTGCCAGCCTCCTCCAGGGCACCTGCTGCAAACGGCGGCGCTACCTACAGCCCTGCGCCATGCCGACGCCGAAGGCAGTGGGATGCCAGTCCCGTCCCCTTCCCTCCAGTCCCGTTCCCCGCCAAGGGAAGCGTGCCTCCCGTATGCCAGCGTGAGGGTTCCACCTCTCGGCAGTACCGGGGACCGCTGGCTGGGCTCTTCCCTTGGTGCCGGCAAGACAGCGGCTGCCTCGGATGGGGCCGGCTCTGGTGTGTCGTGGGTTGCCTCGCTTGCCTTCCAGTGTGCGCACCGCCAGGCATCTCGGTTATGTAGACGTTTTCATCAACGTAATTCCCTGGCTTCAGGTCGGCTGGGGTTGTTGGGTCTTTCTATTCCACCTTTCCACCTCCTATTGGCACCCAGTGTATTTTTACTTGATGCTCTGTAAGTGAAAAGTCCTGTGTCCCTCCCATCCAAATGCCTGTGAACTGAGTGAATTCACAAGTTTTCTTTTTTCTCTTTGTTGAGAAAAAATGCCTGATGAGGCTAATGAACATGGTGCTACATGTGGTTAATAATTAATGAAAAAGTCAAAGCAAGCATAGATAGTTACTGGAAAAGCCCCAGAAATTTCTTGAGATTAAAATTCCTTAGCTGCTTCTGGTGACTGCTTCCTCACAGGACAGGAGAATATAAGGAAAATACAGAAAATTCCTGTTTCCAGAGTATCTGGAAAAGAAGTGAAATCCCAAAACAGGTAAGGGTAAACTCACTCATGTTTGAAAACGAAGCTACCTCTGTACTTTTGCCATTTAATCTGACTTGACAAATCTGCATAATTTGTTAAGCATTAAGCTAGTCAGCATTTAGGAAAGCTAGTGAGCATTTAGAAATGCAGCATGATATGCTAAGCGTAATTCTGTTTTAATTGGCGTGTGCTTAAGCCAATTTTGTTGAAACAGTCAAGAGTTCATGAAGTATTTTAAAATCAAAACTTTGCAGTTCACAGCGTTTTTAAGAGAATCTCTTCTTAACGCTTCTAAAAATCGACACGAGGGCACTGCTGGTAAAGTGGAGCAGTCTGGAGGGGTGGCAGTACCTCTGAACGAGGGTGTACTAGGCAGTCTTGGAGCTGATTCCTAGGTGACAAGGAAATTTTATTAACGTTTTCAGATTTAGTCAGAGAAAAAAGTTACTATCTGCCTGAAAAATCAGTTCTCTATCTGTAGCTTGGTTTCACTGTAAATGTGTCACATTGGGCTTGTCCTTTTGTAGAGGTCTTATATATGGCACAGGGACTAGAGCAATCCCCATACATTGACATTACTATTTTATGCATGGCTAAATGTGGAACAGCAAAAAATATTTAAATATTGGTGGGGTTCAGAAAGCAAGAAGACAACGAAATTGGAACTGCTGTTCATAGAATTATAGTTGGAAAAGGAAGGGGGAATAAACTGACAATTTTTACCATTTACCATTTAAATTACATGAATTTACTATTTATGTCAATGGTAAATAAAAGGGAAAAAATAGATACCCTAATGAAAATGTGGTGAAAGCAGAGTTTCCAGTATAATTATGATGCACACTGAAAGATTTCTTAAGGAGAGCAATACTTGAGGGAAGAGCATCCTGGAAGCCTGATGTTCAAATTGTGCATAGCCACCAGTAACAGAGACTAAAAGTAAAGTGAGGAAACTGGAATGTCTGTTGCAAGAACAGCAAATTTACTGAGACCAAGGGGTTTTTAGTTATACAGCTATGTCCTTTCTGCACACATAATGGGGTAGAGCTGTTTTTTTACTGTCAGAGACAGTCATCTGTCCTGTCTGTCCCATACTGTGAAGTTAGTAGAATGAAATAACAGGACTGGGGTAGGTGGAAGTTTCTTCTGTTTATCTGTTTAGAAGGTAGTATAAAAGCTCTGTTAGCAAAGAGGTTGCTGAAACTTCATGTTTGGAATCAAGGAGGTGGAACAAGACAGTTTTCAAAGGTGTCTGCAAGCTGGCACATTAATCTTCTGGAAGTGCAGGAAACTTAAGATTTGTTTTGCCTCCCACCTTTGCCAGTCAGCTGTTACTGTTGAACTTCTCATAGGAACTGTGCAGAGCCAAGGTAAGTAGGTGAGAGGATGGGCAGTGAGTGGCCTTTGAGATGTTGTTACATTGTAATGGAAAGAAAATCACTAAAGGTCATTTAAAGTTGTTGGAGTTTCTTTGGATGGGCAATTGATAAACATCTCTGGGAAATTTCCCTGTTGCTTCAGTCCTTCCCATGTTCTCCCTTTAGTATATGTTTCTTTCGCTGTTCCTTCCATTAAACATCAAAAAGTGGTCTCTTCGTTCATCTGAGGCGCCAGAAATTATACTTTTTTTTTTCAGTCGCAGATAAGGTATTTCATAATCAGCAGAAATGTATGGCCACCAGTATTTTGTAATACCATCATTTGTAACTGAAAAAAATTTAGTCTGACCTATACAACAAACTCAGCTTGCTTCCAGAGTATCCTAATCACTATCCTGTTACCGAGCTCAGCTAAGGCTGTTGCCTCCACATGTAGACAGACCTCTAGTGTTCCTCCAGTGAGTGTCTTCCCATCTAACCAGTCCTCATACTGGTTTCATGTTCTATTTCTTTGCAAAGATACCTCTCCTGTAGAAAACATTTTGAACGCAACAACTGTTTTGTTGTATGTTTTTCACCTTCTTTCTTGATCCTGTGCAGATTGTATCTCCATTTATTCACAAAGAAAGAAGAGATCTTATGGTGAATAGTTAATACTTGAAAGCTAAATTAAGATTTCAGTATTAGTTTCTTTGTCAGATAGCTGGGAAGAACCTTGTATACTTAAAGGGTTGCTCTTACAGTTCACTGCTAAATAATACTATACCATTTATTCCCTCTTGCTTTTGAAAGGAGCGTTTGTTTTTAAAATTCAGGCAGTTTGATGAGCTTAGTGAAGGTGTAATAGATTTTAGTTTTACCTTTCCTGGCTATATGTTTTCAGAGGAATTGGGTGGTTTATAGGGAGTCAGATACAGTTGAATGTTGTTATTCTTGTATTGTCAGGTGTGTTACTTTATTCCTGATTTTATTCCTTGAAGTTTCAAAGGCAGACAATTAGAGAGATTGTGTCTCTAAGATGACAACTGTTGTGAGAATTAATGGCAGCACATGGCATCTTTTTCTGTTGATTCTCTACAAGTGGAATGTTGTGCTGCAAGTCTGGATGTTTAGGAACATGGGGTGACCTGAAGGCAAAGATGTGACTCCATTACTGTGCAGCCTATGAAACAGTCTCTGTAGAGGTTTTATTTCCCAGTCTGTTACATGCAGACTATCTTTACAAGGCTGAATATGAAGCAGAGAGATTAGGAAAGCTTTGTAGTAGGTTGAACAAAGGTAAGGTGAAAAGATTTCCATTGCTGGAAGGGGTATAAAGAGAGAGGACACGGGACTTTTCTCATCTTAACACTGGAGACAACTGAAGCCGTAGTAGCAGTAACTCTGCATTCCAGTAGGAACTGGAATACATATAACCCTAAGTGAGGGTTATAATTAGCATTTCAGAGTTTCAAGCCAGTCTTGCCAAACTTGGGTTTGTGACATTTTTTTATGCTTCAGAAAATTCCTTTTCTTATATACCAAGTATCAGCTACTGTCTCATTGCTAGGGTAACGTCAAGCACTGGTGTTAGCAATAGTGTAATGTAATTTGGAGTTCAAGGGATATGCTAACATGTTAAAATGCATAGAAAGATGCTACATAGAAAGATGCTACAAAGAGAATAATCTCTTCCTGACTGGTGGACAGGATGTAAAGTAACAGGCTAAAATTGGTGGAAAAGAGGTCCTAGAAAAAAAATGCACTGGAGTGTATCAGTTAGGAAGGTTATAAATTCAGTGTCAGTTCCTTAACAGTAACATTAACATAGAGAGGTTAAATGCTTCCCTATGTTTTACCATCATTTGCACTCAGTTGTGCTGTTGAGAAACTGTTTCATTCAAATGAGAAAGACCTCACAGTTTTTAGATTTTCTTTTCTCTGACACATGACAGTGCAGGTGCAGTTAACTTGAAATAGCAGGAAGAAAACGTCATGACTACTTAGTTGTGTAAAAAAGCAAGATGAGAAATACTACATGTGGTGGTTTCTGCTTTAAGAAACAATCTGAGCTCAGAAAATTAGAAACAATACAGCTACCCGTAGGTCCATGTGTATGAATTTGAAGGTGAATATACGTTTCCAGATAGACTGGCCAGGCTGAAGATGGCTGAAATGCCAGGGAGATGGCTGAAGTACACCTTTTCATCTCAGACAGTACCATAATAGAACTGGTCTTTCAGTGGGGCTTATGTTGTCCCTTTCTGTGCTGTTCCTTTAAAGGGAGGGAGAGAGAATGAGTGCAAAGGACTTAGGAGGAGGTGACATTTCTTTAATGGCATCCTGTGGGTGCATTATCTTGCAGAGACCTTTTTCTTTGTATCTCACTCTGATTAGCACATTTCTTTGTGCAGTTTTAAAATGCTTGGACAGTTTTCCCTGAAGAAATACATGTGCCTTCCAGCAGTTTTAAATTGCTCTTGATACGTTTGACATCCTTATACATCTGCAAACCCATCAGAATCTTGCTGAGTTCTTGACTGGAGTGCTTCCTGTGGTAATTATATTTTCTGCAGTTTTAACTGCACATCATGTGAAAAAGTGTTTCCTTCTGTCTGTTTTTAATCTGCTATCTTTTAATTTCACTGAGTAGTCCCCCTTGGGCTTTTGAAATTTGAAAAACAGAGTGAAGTTCTTTATCTTCTCCCTTTACTCTTTCTTTCCCTTATCCTTCCCTCATGTTGTTCTGTTTTCAAAGCTAACCCAGCCCACTCATTTGAATCTTCCCTAGAGGAGGGGGTAAGTGTCTTTGAAGAGAAATCTTCTCTTAAACTCCATGAAGGCAGTGAATTCTTTTTGAAAGTGAAAATCTGAGAGAATATTGATTATTCCAGAACCATTCCAGCAATTAATAAAAAGTCACTAGAATATTTTTTTCATATAATTCACCAACTTATTCCTATTAGATCCAAACTTCTTGCTGTTCTTGGTACTTATTAGACAGAGGTTTTCATTCAGCAGTGCCACCAAGGCAGTGCCACCACTTAGGCAGAGTCCATTAAGATTAAGTCCATCCTCTTAAGATTTTTAGAGGCTTAATTCCACCCTCCCTGTGTATGCTATGTTACTTCAGAATTAATGTTACTGAGCTTCCTGAGACCCTGTACTGCCTCTTCAACATGTGACATTGGCAGCTTTCCTCCCCAGGTCCTGTGGCTGCATCTTTAGTAGAAAAGAAAAAAGAAAAAAATGAGTGTGAGGTGATGTCCTTTCACTGCAGGCTTTCATATGCTTACTAAGAAATACAAACACATACATACATACCCCCCTAGTAATGTGGCTTTCATGTGTTTTAGGCAGCTGAGGTAGAGGAGTCTGCCAGACCTCATCAGCAGGAACTGTAATTGAGATGAGACACCTTGGTGAAAGTTGAAGGTTTAAACAATGTCTTTATAGTAAATATGAAAAGGTTAATAATTAAAAGCACCTTTTAGATGATCTAAATCTGTGGGGAAACCCTCCTCATATCAGTAAGTTTCCAAAACATTGTGTAAATAAAATTTTACGTTACAGTGGAAATGCAGGGAAAACACTTGATTGTAGAGAAATAGCTTGAAAATTTCTGTATGACTATATTTAATGCTATTTAGTATTAAAGACCAATGGTAAGCAGCCAACCTTCATAGGAAATGCAGATACAGAATTATCATTGCCCAGAAATAGATACGGGTATTCACTGATTGATCCATTCACTGTAATTAACCAATTCAACTGATGAATTCAAACTAACTAATTAAGTAATAAAAACATGTATCAAGTTTTGCAAACAATACCAGCATAAGCATAGCTTTAAAGACTGTGCATAATCAAACAGAAAGCATTTCACACCCCAGCTAGAGTGCAAGTACAAGCAGGGCCCTGCCACATTCCTGAGTGGTTTTACCACTAGCCATGTGGCCTGAGCCAGCACTAAAAGCAGCAACTGGATGCACACATTACATGTACTCCCATGTTTTTCCTTCCTTTCTGTTTTTTAGCATTTTGATGTTTGTTGTTTTTTTTTTTATCTGGCATAATCCCCTGTTTCTTGGGTATTATTTTCCTCCAAGGAAATTTATATTTAATGTTGGCATCTGTCCCTAGAATCCTTCATTTTATCATGTACTAGAATTTATTTAATTATTTAGTAATACCTTCCTTGTCATGTTTGTGGAGGGTAATGACATGCTACTGTACAACCTTTACTCAGGTGGGTATGTAAACACATGCTTGTATATGTAAAGCTCCTGTTACAAGATCTTTCTGGGCTCTCAGAAGTCCTTTATTTTCTGGTTGCTAACATGACAGGTCTCTCACACTTGCTCTCCTGTTTTGGTTGCCTTGCACATGCCAGAATTCTTTTCTTGGCACTGCTGACTGGGAGGACAGCTCATCCCATCATGTGCATGCCTTAGAAGCTTTTAAATGGGTCCATTATGTGCCATTAACTTTAGATACCTGGAAATCAGGTAAACAGATGCTGATTCCTGAGTACCTTTTTCAGGACCACAGTTGTGACGCCTGCCACACCAGTCAGGATAAGTACCTCATTCTGTTAGGCTACTGAGAATAACGTTTATTATGATGAAAACTTTTAAATTCAAAAAATAAAGCCCAGAGCTTTACAAATATGTTTTGTGATAATGAAAGATGAGACTCATAAAAGAATAGAATACATTATTATGATTATATGCAAGTGTAAGGATTCTCTGTAGCTGCATCAGCAGCTTAGCAAGTTCTGCCCTTGACATACAACTTTTGTATGTATCCATGGCTTGGGTTGTTCTTATCTCTACCTCCTCCTTTTCAAGGTTACTGATGCATATTTCTGTTCTGCATCCTAATGGAGATATTCCTGGCTTTGGGTGATTTCCTTTCTAGCACTAGCCAAGATTCTTAAGTACAATTATATTTTTTTGATCATTTAATCTTCCTTTAAATAAAACCTTTTTATATCATTACAGTAATTTGTTACCCTATTGAAGTTGTTCTGTTCACCCCAGTAGTTAACTGTGTAGTAATCCTTAAATGACTTTTAAGATTGAGTGGTGAACTATTCATTTGGTGCTGCTGTGTCTTCCTCACACATTTCCTTCCAAAATTAAAAAAAAAAAAAGGAAAAAAGAAAAAATCTGTCTTTGTTGCTACAACTTTTTGCTTTGGAGGTTACTTTGGGCAACACTTTTCAAGGGCAGATTTCTTATCCTTTTTAATATATATTTCTCAAAAATACACTATCTGCTTTTGATACAACATTTTTTGATGTAATACCTCTTCATGAGTAGTTCTTTAAAGGCACATGAATTTAGGCAACATTTCCTAGCTGCCAGGCAGAGTTAGGAAAGACACTGTTGTTACTCTTAAAAAATAAAACACTTCATTATAGATCAGTAAATACTGTCTGTTAGCACCTTCTTTCTCACCTTTCTTACTTATCCTGCTGTTGAAAATGGCTGCTGAAAGCCATGGTTTAGTTACCTTTTTATTCAGAAAATCTTCCCTAACTCTGATGTTTCACTGTATTTGATACCGTTATGAAGGTTCTGTGGTAGACCTTTTGTCTTGTTTGTGCTGTTTTACTAGGAAAGGCAAATTACACACCTTTGATTTCTCTTGCTTGTCCCTTGCATAGACTCCATAGCTTCATTCTTAAAAAGAATTTGTGATGGAGGCTATTCACTGCATTTTGCTTTAAGGCATTTATTTTTAATGTCTATTTTATACCTAAAATGCAAAAATTTGTCTGAAGAAGGGTGATTGTATTCTGAGGCTTTAAATGTTACTACATCATCCTTATATTACAGAGTACCACATCTAGTATAACTGACTTTGCCAACAGGTATTGATTTGGCATCTTTTTTGCAGTTCCTGCTGCTCATCGCTACTCCATGTTATAAGTGAACAGGGGACTTGTTTTCAGAAGAGGATTGGTCTTTTGAAAAAAATACATTTTTTTCTGCAGACTACGAGTAGTTATTTTAACAACAGAAACCTCTGATAAGTAGTGAAGATGCTGTGAAATTGCTAAATTGATGCACCAAAATGTGTTGCATCCAGGGCAACATAAAACATCCTTTTGCTCAAGAAAACTATACGTAAAGGAAACTGAAGGAAAACACAACAAATGTCAGCCTAGAACCACCATTTGTTTGTGTGAAAAGCAGCAGGAAGGTTACCTTTTCAACCAAATAGGAAACAGTATGAATATAAATGGCTTGTTCAATAGGTATTCAACAGGGCAGAGAGAAATATGAAATGGGTAATGCTAGATGATAGAGTGTAGCTGAGCTGTGAGTACAGGAAGTTGTGTCCTCTGCTGTAATTTGTATGTTATTCTCTGCCTCGCTGCACAGGGTCTCTACACTCCCAGTTCCATCCCAATCCCAATATTCAGTTTATTTTTCCTGGGGCAAAAAAATAATTAAATTTAGATGCATAATAAGGATGTGAGTACAGCTTCACTGTAAGAAAACCCACAGCTCCACCTATCTCTATTCCAAATGCAACAGGCAGAGGCATAGCAAATGTTTTGAATCTTAACACATGGTCTGGATCTCTTATTCCCCCATTTTCTGCATGCTAGTTGAGGATGCTTCTGGTCACCTTGCCATCACAGTTTTACAGCTTGTCTTTCTTGGTAGCAGCAGTAGCAGCCAGCAAAGCTGTAAGCTGCAGAGCTGAAGAGAAGTGTATTGTTTTGAGGATCCAGAAATATTGCTGGGCTTTTTGTGACAGCTTGCTATCGCAGAAATGATAGAAACCAACTTATTTTTGTAGTATCCATTTAATATGTAACATTATTTCTCATAACCAGAGAAGGGTCATGAGGTTGATAAGGGGCCTGAAGCACCTCCTGTATTAAGAAAGGCTGAGAAAGTTGGGGCTGTTCGGCCTGGAGAAGAGAAGACTGTGTGAAGACCTCATAGCAGCCTTCCAGTATCTGAGGAGGGCCTACAAGAATGCTGGAGAGGGACTCTTTGTCAGGAACTGTAGTAATAGCACAAGGGGGAATGGGTTTAAACTTAAGCAAGGGGGATCTGGGTTAAATATAAAGAACAAATTCTTTACCGTGAGGGTGGTGAGTCACTGGAATGGGTTGCCCAAGGAAGTTGTGAATGCTTCATCCCTGATGGTGTTCAAGGGCAGGTTGGACAGAGCCTTGGCTGACATGGTCTAGTGTGAGACATCCCTGCCCATGGCAGGGGGGTTGGAACTAGATGATCTTAAGGTCCTTTCCAACCTAAACCATTCTATGATTATATGGATTTTTTTTTTTCAGTGAATAAGAAGTGTCTTACTTTGTGAAGAGGTCATGTAATTTATCCCTTGTTTAACATCACATGAGTTATTTTCTTTATCTTAGCAATGTTGCATGTTTGGAATATGCTTAACATGCATGGTGCTTGCAGTTGAAGAATCTTGAGTTAAGTCTTAATTTTTATATAGTAGATTAATTACTCCATTTATTTTTCTTGAATACTGCAGCTGCATAACACGTAGACTACTGACCTAAGTTGTATGAGTTTGTTATTGTGTAAGATACAGTAAATAAATCCTAATTTTGATGAAATGTTAGTGTAATTTTACAAGCAGAAAACATATTAAGAAACAAACTTAACAACCAACTTAATATATTAACTGCTTGTAAACCATTCACAAGTCAGCGAATGTAGATGCAGAGTAGTTTTCCTAATTTTTGCTTCAGTGGGCAGTAGAAATAGGTTTGTGTGGAAATACAGGTGACCTGCCAAAAATCTCAGGCAGTCGAAGATGTGAGGGATGTAACCAGAACAGCCATAAGACATGACAGATGTGAGTAACAAACGTTGGTATGCAGCATATCCTGTATGGGTGGACACGAGCTGATAAGCAAAGATAATGTTAATTATAGTGTTGGAACTGATCAAAGCTTAGCTAGCACAAAACCAACGATAATAGCTGAATAGTTAAGATCTAAAGATAGCTTGTCTAAAAATTGCTTGTGTGATTTTGTATAAATGTGGCAAGATGCTCAGTAAAAGGTGATTCAGTCTGCACACACATTCTGTCTCTGTCTCATACTTCGCTGCAAACGGCGCCCGAACAGGGACTCTTCACTCACGAGGCGAAGTACCCCCAGTGAGCCGAACAGGAGAGAGAACGACGCATCATCCTTCCCTGCAGGTATTTTGCGAGGGTATAAGGAAGCGGCCGGGGTAGCACAATGGGACAGACTACAACTAAGTCGCAGCAATTACATCACCAAATGTTGATGCGGATTACAAAGGAGCAAGTGTATCATGTGTCCTCCCAGAAAGTGACTCTTTTGCTGTTATGGATAGGACGCAATTGTCCTTGGTACCCTTCTACAGGCTCTTATGAAATACAGGATTGGAAGCATGTTGGACAACATTTACGAACTGTACAATCCAATGACCATGATATTAATCCTGATCATTTAATTACCTGGCACATCATTTTTGCAGCATGGTAGCGGATGATAATCTTTCACAAACTGACTCAGTTACAGTACTCTCAGATCACCTGAAAACTGCTGGAGAAAATGTTTTGATTGCACTTGAGAATGCTGACATGTCTGATACAAATGAAACTCCAGAACACGTTTATGAGGAGCCTGTGCACATTCATCAGACTCCTGTTGCTGCTCCTGCAGTTCTGCTGCCTGATGATTCTGATGCTGACCGGGGCCTATTGATCCTGAAAAAGAGCCTGATTTATATCCCCCAGATCCTCATGATAAATGGGCAGCTGTAAAGATGTAAAGATGTGAAGCTGTAAAGCACGACGGGCAGGGGATGCAGATGTATTGTGTGCTTTCCCCATGGTATATGTGTCGGATCAAGACATGCAGTGGGAGGGTCTCTTGTATGTTCTTATCAAAGATATCAGGCAAACGGTGACGGACCATGGACTTGGGGCCCCATATACAACTCGTTTGATAGTCTCTCTGTGATACTCATGTACCAGAGGTTGGCAAATACAAATATGTCTGTGTTTCTATCGACCCTTGGAGACCTTTCTAGATATCGCTGGCCACTTCTTCCGACATAGGCTGGCCCCCTGTGTGAGAATGACTGTGCATTTTGGTCAGTATAAAAGCCCGAGCCTCATGCGATGTGAGGGAGGCAGAACCTCATACCACCCAGGTCAATGTTGACTCCGCAGGGATGCCCGCTAAGGTTGAGCCTGCAACCTCACACTGTGATGATGCTTCTTGGAGCTGGTTTCCTGATCATCTTCACAGGGTCCTTGCGCCATGTTCTGTACATGGGGCTGTGTAGTGGGGGTAATGGTTGTCTGGATTTTGTGTTTCAAATATTGTAGTTTTGTGGAGTGTGCTTGTGGGATCCCTCGTGTGTGTGTGTGTGTTGAGGGCAGACGGTGCTCTGTGTATTTTTTGTTGTCATGTTCATGTAAAAGTATTTAACGGATATCAGATTTACATTTTGGGAAAGACAGGGTTAATGCAAAAGTGTGGTTGCCAGCAGGTATTTATGGCTGCTGCTGAGCAGGCCGGTGTTGGTAACCAGAGCAAAGTGAGCAACTAAAAAAAAAAAAAAAAGAAAACCAACAAAAAAAACGAGATGAGGAAGGAGCCAGCGAGCGCAGCTCCTGTGTTTCCAACCTGCCTGGCCCTTTAACTGCGGGTAATGACACAGCAAACTCCTTGACTGCTATTACTTTGCAGTTTACTTCTGCAGCTGCTTCACATTCCTTTTGCATCAGAATGCCTCTGCTTTAAGGAAACACTTTAACCTGTCTTCTTCTCAAGAACTGATAACCTGGGGGAGGGGGTGTATTTGTGTCCTCCTACCTACAGGTCCATGGCAACTGCCTGCAAAGTTTGTCAAGCCTTGTCATGTGCTGGACAGACAAGTGGAAGAACCCGATGCCTCAGCTACAGGAGCTGACCGTGAATACCCTGAGCAAAATGAGATAGAGGAAGAGAAAGACAAATGATTGCAAAATATCATTTGGGGCAACTGAAAAGTAACAACTTGAATATGTGTGCTTGTAATGTATTATTAGAGACTGTGATTTTGTGTATAATACCACTTGTATTTCCTAGCCAGTTGCTAATAAGAAACTACACTTTGTATTAAATGATTTGTCACTTGTAAAAGAGGCGTTAGAGCATGAAATTTTCAACAGCTGCTAGAAAATGCTAAGGCAAAGGCTAGAAAGATTCTAATACAGTGGTAGTGTTATAAAGCAGGTAATGGGCAAATTATAAAGCAAATTATGAGGGTGGAAGAACTCCACTGTTAGGAAATTTCTTTGCCTGGTCCCCCGCTGCCATCAGCATCTTCAACATGCTGTTGCACCCTGTAGTAGTTATACCGCTAAGGTAAAACTGTGTGTGCTTTGCCGTAGTAGCAACTTGTTACTGGATGAGACAGGTGAAACTGTGCATTGACAGTGAGGTGCCAAGGACCAGGGTTGACCAAATGCCTCCTACTACAGTCAAGGGCAAGAATGGGTTGGCCTCTGTATTTGCCACCAAGAAAAATCTTTAGCTCCACCACTGGCTGCAAACCAGCAGGCGTTGAGTGGTGGGGACACATGACATGCCAGACCTTGATGTGAGGGATGGCCTCCCCTGTTAGCAGAGAGCCATCAAGGAGAGAAGGGCAGGGCCAGCAGCCTGTGGTTGGCATGAGATATGATCTAGTCCAAATGCCCTGCTCAGGTAGCGTTGTCTAAAGCAGGTATTGATAGTAGATATATGAAACAAAAAAGGGAGAGTTCAGGGTGTCCTGGGTTCAGCAGTAGCAGTCATTTATCTCCTACTTAGTAGCTGGTGCAGTGCTGTGGTTTTGACTTTCAGGCTGGGAATAATGCTGATAACACTGATGTTTTTAGCTGTTGCTCAGTAATGCTTACTCTGACCAAGGACTTTCTGATTCTCATGCTCTGCCAGGGAGGAGGGAAGCCGGGAGGAACAGAGACAGAACACCTGACCCAAACTAGCCAAGGAGGTATTTCATACTACAGTATTCATGCCCACTATATAACCAGGGGGCAGTTACCTGGAAGGGCTAGATCACTGGTCAGGTCAGGCTGGGTATCAGTCAGCGGGTGGTGAGCGGTTGTGTTCTCTCCCCTTGTTATTTCCCTTACCATTATTATTACTGGTGGTAGCAGTAGTGTTTTTTTGTTATACCTTAGTTACTGGACTGTTCTTATCTAAACCCGTGGGAGTTACATTCTTTCGATTCTCCTCCCCATCACTCCAGGAGCAGGGAGAGGAAGGGGGGGAGTGAGCAAGCAGCTACATGGTTCTGAGTTGCCGGCTGGGCTTAAACCACAACAGTTGTTTTTGGCGCCCAGCGTGGGGCACGAAGGGTTGAGATAATGACAGATCTGACCAGAGTGTGTCTAATCGTATTTGTGACAAGCATTCATTTTTTTGGATTAGTCATCACAGCGCTGATTTATTGGCTCTTAGAGTTGTTGCTCTTGATCTCGGAGTTTCATCATTTCATACCTTACTTACAGCCGGTATTTGCTGTGTTAGTGTTTGTTGGCTAGGGGCCTTGGGCTAAGGTTCTTGTTTCATTGTACTTTATGGTAATGACTTGTAATACAATAGACTCATTGATCATGAAACTGATCTGGCTTTCATTCCCAGTGTGGTCACCACCTCTATACTGTGGGATGTATATAATTGAAGTGTTCAGCAATTACATCTTTTTTTCCCCTCCTCAGATGGGAGGGAGACATTCCCACACACCTTAGTGACAAGTACAGCAGCTACTCAAACTCTGACTACAACAGATAACACAGCTACTCCAACTCCAAGCACAGCAGCTACACCAGTCCCAGTGACAAGTACAGAAGCATCATTTGAGAGTTCTGAAGGTTTTGAATGGCCTCTGGGTACCCTTGAGACCTGCCTGCTGATTGTGATGGGGATCACCATGTTGGCACACATACAGACTGTGTTTTACCCATGACCATTTTGTCTCATCTCTAAAGTTAAGCAGAGTCAGGTTTGGGCCTTGTCTAGGATTAGGAGGAGCAAGAGATTTTCGCAGAGGCTGGACAATCATGAGTGGCAGGGTGTGTGGGACAGAATGGGCAAGTATCCAGTCCACTGGACCCCTCCAGTGCTTTGGAAGCATCGGAGATGGATGGCAGCTGTATGGAGTCCCCTATGACAAGTTGCAGAAACTACTGAAGGATAGGGTGAATGGAGTCAGTTTGCCAAGGTGAAAGCCATCCAGCTGGCCTTGGACATTGCTGAACGAGAAAAGTGGCCAGTACTTTATCTCTGTATTGACTCACGGATGGTGGCAAATGTCCTGTGGGGGTGGTTGCAGCAATGGAAACAGAGCAACTGGCAACGCAGAGGTAAACCCATCTGGGCTGCTGCACTGTGGCAAGATATCACTTCCTGAGTGCAGAAACTGTTGGTGAAGGTACGCATGTAGATGCTCATGTACCCAAGAGTCAGACCACTGAGGAACACCAGAACAACAAACAAGTAGATAAAGCTGCTAAGATTGAAGTGGCTGAGATGGACTTAGATTGGCAACATAAAGGTGAATTATTTTTGGCCTGGTGGGCCCATGACACTTCGGGCCGTCAGGGCAGAGGTGCAACATATAGATGGGCTCATGATTGAGGGGTGGACTTAACAGTGGACACTATTGCCCAGGTTATTCATGAGTGTGAAACATGTGCTGCAATTAAGCAAGCCAAGCGGTTAAAGCCTCTTTGGTATGGAGGACGATGGCTGAAGTACAAATATGGGGAGGCCTGGCAGATTAACTACATCACACTGTCTCTCTTGCCTTGAAAGACTTTTACAAGAGATGGAGCCTGACATCATGGGCCGGATGAACTCAGCAGTTTAATAGGGATTGGTCCATGCACTAAGGAATGATCTCTCTCTCTTTCTCTCTGTGTGGATGTATATACATGCATATATATAAGAGTGATGGTATATTGAAAACTGTGGGATCTGAGCATGACGTGAATGGTATGGAATAAGGGGAGGATATTGTCCTGGGTTCAGCAGTAGAAGTCATTTTTCTCCTTCTTAGTAGCTGGTGCAGTGCTGTGGTTTTGACTTTCAGCCTGGGAACAGCGCTGATAACACTGATGTTTTTAGTTTTTGCTTGGTAATGTTTGGACTGACCAAGGACTTTTTGAGGCTCATGCTCTGCCAGGGAGGAGGGAAGCTGGGAGGAAGCAGAGACAGGACACCTGACCCAAACTAGCCAAGGAGGTGTTCCATACTACAGCAAGTCATGCCCACTACATAAACTGGTGGCAGTTACCTGGAAGGGCTAGATCACTGGTCAGGTCTGGCTGGGTATCAGTCGGCAGGTGGTGAGCAGTTGTATTCTCTTCCCTTGTTATTTCCCTTATCATTATTATTATTGGTGGTAGCAGCAGTGGTTTGTGTTATACCTTAGATACTGGACTGTTTTCATCTCAATCCGTGGGAGTTACATTCTTTCGATTCTCCTCCCCATCCCTCTGGGAGTGGGGGGGACGAAAGGCGGGGAGTGAGTGAGCGGCTGCGTGGTTCTGGGTTGCTGGCTTGGCTTAAACCATGACACAGGGCTAACCTCACAAGAATGTATAACAAAAACTTGTTATGTTTTGAATTTTTTAAAGTTGTCTAGTTTTGATTCTCTTTCTGCAGTACAGAGGTTGCAACATCTAATGGACAATTCTTTGCCCAAACCACTGGTTCTGTATAAAGTCCTACATGATAACAAGTGGAAAGGACCAGTGCCAGTGCTGACGTGGGGTCGAGGATATGGCTGTGTACAGCTATCAAAAGGACCATACTGGCTGACAGCGAAATGTATAAAGCCCCAGAACTCAACAACATAAAGAAATGACAATGACAGAAATCTTAATAATATCTGTTCTATTATGTGTGACCATGGGTAATGGAGAAGTATAATGGGCATATTTATTAAATCCCCCATTATTCTGACGTGTTACATGGTGGGACAGGGAAACACCAATTTCAAATGCAGAAACAACATGACTTGGTGGAAAATGGATTCCACCCAGTCCTAGTGATTTAAGTGACAATGTAACATTGAAAAATGCTACATTTTATATGGATACTCCTCTGATTTGCGTTAACAAATATAGAACAAATTGGGGTCTCAAATGGTGTCTGGGAGTTACTTGTATGCCACGTTATAGGGATTCAAGTGACTTCAAATCATACTGATTTTACTGAAACAATGCTGCCTGGAGTAGTGGGTGGTTGTTAATTATACAAGAGAGCCATCCTTGCCTGTTTGTTCCCTGAAAGTATATAAGTCATTACGCCAAGTTCAATGGAAACCTTGTTTGGGGGAGAAACCCCGAATGATAAATTGGGCAGCAGGAGAGGTCATTGATTGGGGACCTAATGGCACTCTTCATAATTTGATCTGGCATAATGGGGGTCTATCTGGCCCCGTATTACAATTATCTGCCTCTCACAGTCTTTCAAACATTAAAACTAATATGTGGTGATTGGCCTTACCTTTTATTAATGTTACAAGAGTTGATTTGTTTAGAGTACACGATGGGACTAAAATAACACACCGTATTCATTCCTGGAATCAATCACACATTCGTACTACACATCCATATGTGCTGGGAATTGCAATGGGCTTAACTATTAATTCAGGAAACTTAACCTATGAAATAAAAGCACAAAAAATGATTTTTAAGACGTGTATTTCTCCTACTGATGTCATGGAAAATGCTACTGTCATACCTTTTAAGCGAAGAGCTTCTGCCTAGCTACCAGTGAATCTCACCCGAGAACGGGAAAGTGAAGGAGGTTTAGATCACTTTGGTTGTTACAAACAGATATTCAAGACAGAAAGCATAGAATTAAGTGTTTTATAGGTTGGCTTTTATTTGCTATAATATCAGCTATCGTAATATTAGCTGCTGCATCTACTGCTATTGCATCATTAACAGAATCAGTACAAACAGCTCACACTGTTAGCCAGGCTTTGCAAAATGTCACTAATGAACCTAGTGTTCAAACCACCATTGATGAACAGATAATGATTCTCTTAGATGCTTTAGAATCTGCAATATTATGGTTAGGAGATAAGCAAGAATGTTTCTCTACAATGTGATTGGGAGTTCCACAAGAAGGATATGTGTGTTATCTCGTTACCTTGGAATCAGTCTATACACGGATGGGATACAGTTAAAAACCATATTCAAGGGGCATCTGATACTAATTTGCATAACAGAATCAATGTTCTCAAACATCAGTTGCAAGAGCAATTAAAAAACCTACAAAGAACGCAAACAGCACCAGTTCTAGAAACCTTAAGAGATGATATTTCATGGGTAAATCAGAAAAATTGGTTTTCTGGGTTAAATTTACAAACTTGGGTATATCTTTTTTTTATAGTACTCTTGGGAATAGCTATTAAAGTAATACATGCCATCAAAATTAAACACAAGCAGATCATGTTTATGATGTTGTTAAAAAAAAAGGGAACTGTGGGAATACAGGTGACCTGTGAAAAATCTCAGCAGCTGAAGGTGTGAGGGACGTAACCAGAAAGCATCACAGATATGAATAACAAACGTTGGTATGCAGCATATCCTGTATGGGTGGACACGAGCTGATAAACAGAGATAATATTAATTATAGTGTTGGAACTGATCAAAACTTAACTAGTACAATACCAACAATAGCTGACTAGTTAAGATCTAAAAACAGCTTGTGTGATTGTCATGGTTTAAGCCCAATCAGCCACGCAGCTCGCTTGCTTACTCCCCCCGCTTCCTCCACCCCACTCACAGAGGGATGGGGAGGAGAATTGAAAGAATGTAAGACAAGAACAGTCCAGTAACTAAGGTATAACACAAAACCACTGCTGCTACCATCAATAATAATAATGATAAGGGAAATAACAAGGGGAGAGAATACAACTGCTCACCACCCCCCGACCGATACCCAGTCAGACCAGAGCAGTGATCTAACCCTTCCAGAAGATAACTGCTGCCAGTTTATATAGTGGGCATGATGTGCTGTGGTATGGAATACTTCTTTGGCTAGTTTGGGTCAGGTGTCCTGTCTCTGTTCCTCCCGGCTTCCCCTCCTTCCTGGCAGAGCATGAGACTCAGAAAGTCCTTGGTCAGAGTAAACATTACTGAGCAACAACTAAAAACATCAGTGTTAGCAGCGCTGTTCCCAGGCTGAAAGTCAAAAAACACAGCACTGCACCATCTACTAAGAAGGAGATAAATGACTGCTACTGCTGAACCCAGGACAGCGTTGTGGAAATACAGGCAACCTGCCAAAAACCTCAGGCACTCGAAGGTGTGAGGGACGTAACCAGAACAGCCATAAAGCATCACAGATGTGAATAACAAACGTTGGTATGCAGCATATCCTGTACGGGTGGACATGAGCTGATAAGCAGAGATAATATTAATTATTATGTTGGAACTGGTCAAAGCTTAGCTAGTAAAAAAAAACAATAGCTGACTAGTTAAGATCTAAAAACAGCTTGTGTGATTTTGTATAAATATGGCAAGATGCTCAGTAAAAGGTGATTCAGTTTGCACACACATTCTGTCTCCATCTCATACTTCGCTGCAGGTTTAGAGTGGTGTCTTGTTGACAGAAACTGAAAATCTATCCTAGAATTCAGCAGAAGCTATAAGCAGGTAAGGTCTTTTGCTCTATTCTATTTTGCAATGTATGTATCATAAAGTGTGGTTGTGATGCTTCTTCCCTCATCATGCTTTCCCTCCATTCAGTATTCTCTGAGCACTGAAGAAGAGAGAAAAATGACATTAACCACTTCCTGCTGACAGAAGTTAGTCTGGTGGTAAAGGTGGAAGGGATGGCTCTTATGACTACAGAAATCAAGATCACTCTTAAATAAAAGAGACACTTTTAAAAAGAGTTAGCAGGAAGAAAAAAATAGAAATTTCAAAACTTCCCAAAGTTTCTGAAACTGTCTTTCAGAGAGCTGTGCAAAATGTCAGACTGCAGCATCTGACTTCAGCACACAGAGGTTCAAAATCTGTGCCTCTGACTAGAGACAAACTGCCAGAGTGTTGGTGAGGAGGTACTGCCTCTTAAAACCTGGCCTAGATTTAGGCCATTTGGGTTCCAAATGGAGTTGGAGCCAAATGTGGTAACACAGAAAAACAAGCTGTAAGAGAACAAGTCTTCCTAGCAAAATATTTTATGGAAGCTGCCCCTGAGGACTTACCCAGAATTGCACAGCATATGGTGAATACTTGCATCTGTACTTCAAAGCAAGAACTTGAACTAAGGTCTCTGAGCACAAATGTAATGAATTCATCAGACTATCCTTATTTAACTCCCTGTCTCCTTCAGTCACATGTAAACCTTGTCTAAATGAGAGCCTGTCTCTCCTAATGATAATGTGGAAGCTGTGATTATCTGAGGTGTGGAAGTGAACGGTATCATAAGGAGAACAGATGGCAGGCAGTTCTGGGTGGGGATATGGCTGGCTGTGCTGTGGTGAAGCTACCTGCAGAAGCTGAAGCTGTTATCTTTTCTGGCTGGCTGTTTTGCCTCCTAGCTGGAGATGATTGCCCTTATGGTGTTGGCAGGATCAAGTGTGTGAACACTTGGTGGCTCTGTCACCCAAAGCTGAATATACAGGCAAGTTCCTTTATGGATCTTTGCTGAAATGAGGACTGACCACAGGGCTGTAGTACAATTAGAGCTTTATTATTACATAAAATAATTATCTGCATAGCTTATTGTTATATACAATTTCTAGCATTTAGTGTACTTTATTGTTATTGAAATATTTTATCAATTACCATATTTTGTTAAGCAAAATTTCTAGTAATTGGTGTAGCTTTCTTTATTGTCTAGAGTCCTTAGTTAACCAGACTTTTAGTCACCTGGACCCTCTGCAGTTTGGGTCAAATTAGTAATAATCAGTATGCAATACAATAATCAGAATCTGAATTTAGACTTCACCCAAAAGAAGTCACTCTATCTTCAGAGGAAGAAGATGACAAACTGTGGATGCATCCCAGACCACTTGCAGATCACAAGTTTTGTTGTCCAGCAGCACAACTTGCATCTGCTTGATTTTATAGGCAATATCTCATGTGTTGCTACACTCCACTGTTCCATAATGGGTGTCACCACATCGTGGCAGCAACGCTCAGTGGGCAGTCTTGTCACAATGCTGACAGGAGATCTGGCTGTTCTACAATAGGGCTCATCACATCTTGGTGACAACCGTGGTATTGAAAAGGGGAAGAGAGAAGTTGATATGTGATCAAGATGCTTACATTTTATGTCTTTTTGTCTCAGGAAATGGCTTTGGCTCCGTATTACCAGGAGTCAGGAGCAGGGCATACCAGTCACATGGGTACAAAGAAAAGCCTCATCTTAGTGTAAATGCTCTTCCTAGACAAAAATCAAACACTACACTCAAGCAGTTGAGGCATGTACATATATCACTGCCACCTCTGACATGGAGACAATAACTTACAGCAGATGATAGTAAATATTACTTTACTCCTCACTTCAGCTGTGAATGTGTGCCCATGAGCAGGGATAACTGCAGATGTGGAAGATTCAGTTCTGACTCAGTTCTCCAGAGCCCTCGGTCTGTGATATATGTAAACCAGTTTCTCTTTCTTGGAGAAAGTCCATGTACTCAGTAGCTTTTACAATAATTGGCATTGGTCTTTTCTAGAAAGGTACTTATGTTAGCACAGGACTGAAGAGGAGTCAGAGACCTTTGTAACAAAGCTGTCAGGGAGGAAGGGCAAGAAACATCAGTATGATCCCTTGCCATAGTACCTGTTGTAATCTTGGAAAACTGAGCACCAACATGCTCTATGAGGAGACTCCAATGTTGTTCTCATCCCATACAGAATGACTCAAGGCTTATATTGGTGATAAATGCTCTTCCAAGTTATTGCAAGCAGTGCATGGTAGTGCATGGTCCTGATGACAGTGCGTTAATCACAGCCAATGACAAAATGTTTTCTGGACCAAGTGTTACGTGATCTTGGATATCTTTGTAAAATGTGATCAAAACAAATCACTTCTATAAGAACAAGCACTGCATTATGTTCCCTCTGTATCTCAAGCCATCTTGTTCCTCATGCCTCATCTAGTTATGTCTTTTCACCCACACAGTGGACATCCTATTCTGTTTGTAAACTAACTGCTACAATGCTACAATTTGCTTTTCTGATGAGTTCTTAATAGCACATTTAAGCCCTGATAGCAGTTCATCTATCAGCCACTGCTTCTGTGAGGCTCAAATAGTCAATGCTTCAGAAAATTCTTCCTGTGAGCATTATATAGCTGGATGCATGCCACGGCAGTGCCTACACCGCTAGGTAAGCACATCTTCTCAAGCTCACAGCAGAAGCTATTCCTATCTCTGTATTGGAAGAGCCTGCCTACTGTGATTGCAGCCTGCTCTCACTGTCTCTGTGACTCTTCACAGCCTGTCAGTTTTTCTATTGACACTTTTCCAGTTCATCACAACCTCTCTCTTTTCTGTAGGCTTGCTTCTGTAAGAGTGAAGTGCTTAGACTGCCTCGAACCAGCAAGTGGTACATTAACTCCTCCGAAATCATGTGTTTGAGTCTGTGTCCATGTTCACTCCGTTAGCAGTTCCTTTTTATCCTTCTTTGGTTTACCTTCACATGTTCACACAGACAGCAATACGGAACTGAAGAGAGAAAACAAGTCACACATAAAATATTCATGGAAGACAAGATAGATACTTTCCCAGTTTGTCAGCTCTGTCTGAGATTCATCTCCTGGCTAATCTGTTGCAAAGTCTTATGTTCTGCAGGAGACTTAGCTTTTATCCTCATATGATGCAAGTAATCTGTCTATTTGTGTCTGAAGGCTTTATTTAATTCTTACTCTCTTCCAAAGGAAATGAACAGTCCGTTTTATCTAGAAAATTGTTAGTTGCACATTTCTTCTAAAATAGTCTTTTCTGTCTTGTCTCATGTTATGGCTCATGCAGATTTGGACCTTGTTCATGGAACATACAATGACTTTTCATTGCAGCACATCTGAGTGTTAGATTTTTTTCCCTTTTCCTTTTCGTAGACAATTTTCTTTGCCATTACTGGTATTATTACATTCATGGAAGAATATATTAGTGAAAAAAAAGACAAAGACATGTTCTACTACTGTTTTTTTCCTGAATGAGCAACAGCAAGGGAAGTGGGGAAAAAAGGCCTGCAGTCTCCAAGTAGCATCCTCTAAATATGAATAAGGAGTAAACCAAATACTAAGCAAGAAACACACACTGCAAGGTAGTTTTTACTTAGACTTAGGCAACAGTGACTCTTCTATTGACACCAAGTGTTGAAAATAGCCTTAAACATTGTGCTGGTACCATTCCTAATTAACTGTTTCAAAGTATTTTTTCAATATCTAAGATATTGATGATAGGTAAATTTATTTATTTATTTAAGATAATTTAAAGCACTTCAAATTATAGCTCAGAACAAGTTTGTTCAAATAATGTTAAGCTCAGTGATCTACAGCACAAACACGTCTTAAACAATTTAGTAAGTGAAACCACACTGGAAGGCTAGCATGCGATGAGTGTCACGCTATTAGGTGAGGGAAAAGTAAAGTCGGGAGTAAAGCCATATAATCATAGCTGGACTGAAGGCCTATGAAATCTGCCTTTTAATTTCTAATCTGCATTGTATAATGATGGAAGAGATGAAAACTATTGGAAAGTGGGTATAAATTGTTTAACTCCCATTGCTTTGATCTATGTCTATGGGAATACAAAGTGACCGATAACACATTGCCCACATCATTCTTCAGTGCTATACTGGAGCCTCCTGTTCAAACATCTCTCCCACCTTGTTTGCAAACCAGAGTTCAGCAATAGTAATAAATTGGTACCATTACTGCATGGGCACAACGTGGTTATATATCATCATCAGGGTGACATACCTCCATGGGCAAAACCATGCTGAAGCCTGTCCCATGTTAGATGTGGATAATGTGATCTATTGGTTGCTTACCAACAAACCCTGGCCTTTAATCTTTTTAGGATCATCTGTAATGTCTCACACAATAGTATCTTGAATTTTCAAACAGTTTGGCAGTAGAGGGGAGGTCTGTATTCACTGTGTTTCAGCAGTAAGAGAAGTTCTTTATGAAAGAGCCAGCACTGTGATTGGCCTGGAACAAATTTGGAGAGCCACAGCAGGTCTGACTTAGCCAGCACCTGGTAGAGAAAATTTAATGATCTTGCTTTTGTCCACTACAGAAAGATTCGATAAAGCAAAGATCTGTGTATTACCAACAGGTGATGAGGAGAATTATGAAAAGTAGTATGAGCCAGAAGTACTATTAGAATTATAGAGAGACACGGGATGTTTTTCAAAGGGCATTTAATTCCCTTTTCCCACCTTGCCTATTGTATCTCTCACACCTATTTCCTTTCTCTTCCCGAGAAATAATAATAATAAAAAAAGTTATTTTAATATAAAATGCAATTATTTCCAGGTCTTTTCCCTCCTTAACGAAAAAGTTGGCTTTAATACTGCAGTGCACTAGGGACCACTCTGGGAGCAGTGGCTGTCCCAGATCTTCCACGCTGCCTGCCTATAAGCTGTTCAGGACGATGAAATGCAGGTAGTATTTTTAAAATGAACTAAATAAGAATGGCAGGCAGTTATCAGGGTAGATATAAGAAAGAGAACTTCCCATAAAACTTTAAGAATAGAGAAGCAAATCTTGAACATTTACTATTGTTTTTAAGCATATGTAGGATGAGAGAGAGAAACTGGAAAAAGTTAGATACAGCGTATCCCACACGTATACCTGCTCAGAGCCTGCAGACACTTGAGTGGTATTTCAACCATATCTGTGTTTCTTTCCTGAAAATAATGTTTCACAGAAGTGGCTCAAAGCACTTGCTTTTAGAGCAGCAGCCAGAGCAGAAATGTCCCAGAGTGTGTAACACGGGCCAGGAGCATATGATCAGATGCTCAGTGTCAGATGCTCACTGTCAGACCCATTAATGGAGTTAAGTGGAAGGAAACACACACCACTTCACAGCTAACGTGAGCAATGGCTGTTTCACAGTCAGATCTGTTTGCTTTTCAGGTAGCTTTTTTTGCTCAGTGTATTTTGGAGGAAGTGTGGGAGGAGGGGGAGATGCTGCTGCTGCATGTTCAATGCAAAGTGCTTGGCTGTGATAGGCTGAGGGGACGTGGATACTCTGCCTGTATTTGCTGGCAACTGCATCCTCTGCGCTTTATAGCTGTCACAGAGGAGCAAAGAAAGACAGTGAGAAAGACAGAGGAGAAGAAAAAACCTTACCAACTCACTGTAAGTAAAATTCTTTGACCTTAAAGCTTTGTAGTTTTTGAATTCAAGTGGGAGCATTTGAATTAATGCAACAATTGGTTACTTAGAGTGGAAGCTTGGCTAATAAACAGGCAGCCCCTGTTATTTTATGGATAATCCAGGGTACGCAAAAAGCATTTCTTTTTAACCTAAGTTTCCACAATGTAGTGTCCACCTGTCATTTTGTGTTTGCTTGTTTTTACATATGATGTATACCAGCTACAACTGTTTATGCACATTTATGCAGAATCCTATATATCCAAAAGTTTGTTTTGACTTTCCAAGTGCAACAGTTCTGAACAACCAAGCAAAGCTTGAGAAATTCTATGCCAAATATTCTGAATAATAAGGTCTTCAAGATAAATTCAGTGCAGGACTTCTTAGGGTAAAAGGTTTTCCTCAGAAATAACCCCTTCCCATCACTATAATAAGACCTCAGGAGGGAAAATTACTAAGTTTGCAGACTCTGAGCCAGTGATAGCAAAGAATAAAATCAGCAACTTCTAAATGGAAAATTAAATTTTTAAATGAAATGTAGGGCCAGTGACATACAAACCTAATTCATAGAATCATAGAATAGTTAGGGTTGGAAAGGACCTTAAGATCATCTAGCTCTGTTTCTTGGCTTGTGCAAAGATACAGAGTACACAAGCACAAAGGTGCTTGTACAGAGTACAGATTCAATTCATTTCTACTTATGCCAAAATAAAATTCATTCTACAGTCCTTATTCAAACAATACTATTCCAGTAGTAAAGTTTAGTTTAACAGTAGCAGCAGCTGCAAAAACCTTCAATAGCAGAAGGGTTCAAAAGTAGAAAGTCCTCATGGCTTCAGTGGTGTCACTGTAGCACCACAATCCTTTAAATGACATTATATTCTGCAACGATCAGTTTGCAGAATAGAAAGTGCATTGGTCTCATTTACTGGAAAGATATATAGTTGTTACTTTTTTTGAGCCAATGCAGCTCTCTGTTTAAGGTGCTATTAATGGCTCTGTGCGTTTTTCCTTCTGTATTTAATAATAGGAGCTGCTAAAAGATTTTATTATGTTATTTTACTCTGATGAGCTGGAGAACAGGCAGTCATAAAATCATAATACTTCAAAAATACTTATCTCCTCCTTTGTTCTTTTTTCTCTTTTTTTGTCCTCATAACAAACTTCCTGGTGGCATTTAGATATCTTTTACATTTATATTTAGTTAATACCTATAACAGATTCTAAAATTACGGACAATAATTTTTAACAAAAATAATAAGCTGAATGTTACCTGCATAATGTTACACCTATATATGTATTTGATACTTAATTGTGCGTAAGCTGGTAATATGTATGGTTCAGTTTCAAATAAAGCAGAAAATGGTTTGCAAATGAACAGTATACTACATATACAATCTAAAGACTTAACAACAGTTTTTAGTAACTTCACTAAAATAAAATGTTGCCATGCTTTAATTTCAGTGCATTAAGGTAGGAGCAGTTTAAACAAAGCATCAGAGGATACGTTATCTGTGAAAAAATGCAGCAAAATTAAAAAACAAAGAGTATATATATGAATAATAATAATAATTTGAAGAAGATACATAGATATCATATAAGGTTTAACATGATTGCTCTTTGTTTCACCTGAAGTTAAAAGCATAACTCAATCTCCTCCAGTAAAGTAGGACTTTATCTGAAGAAGTATCCAGTGGTGACAATATCTACTGATTCTTGCTGGGAACAAAAGTACTCATACGTAGTATATTATAGAATCATAGAATGGTTTGGGTTGGAAGGGACTTCTAAGATCATTTAGTTCCCCACAACCACCACGGGCAGGGACAGCTTCCACTAGACCAGGTTGCTCAAAGCCCCATTCAACTTGGCCTTCAACACTGTCAGGGATGGAGCACTTACTACTTCTTTGGGCAGCCTGTACCAGTGCCTCACCAGTCCTCACAGTAAAGAATTTCTTGCTAATATCTAATAAGAATCTACCTGATTTCAGTTTAAGGCTATTCCCCATTTTCCTGTCGCTACATGCCCTTGTAAAAAGTCCCTCTCCAGCATTCTTATAGGATCCTTTTAGCTACTGGAAGGCTTGGGTTGGTATGTTTGGTAAAACTCATTTTTATCAGAGTGAGGCTGTCAGTGAATTTACAGAGTGTGCTTACAAAGTGATAGAAGTTGATAATTAGGGTGGGGGTGGGTGCCTCTGAGAAGCTGTGCTCTCCCCAGTTGGGGTTCAGCTGGCAGATGTTGAATATGCTGAAATTCATCCTGGGAAGTGTGGGATCCCTGAGAGCATGGAGTTTTTATCAGTCTTTATGGGCCTTCAAGAAAACAGAGCACTATTCAATACTTTAGAGAGACTTTCACCTTCACTGAAATTTCCATTTAGTTTTGGAAACTTGGCCTGCAGTATTTTTCAGCTTAAATCCCTTCGACTTAAGTGGGTATTTCAAGTACACACAAATTGTAACACTTAGCGCTTAAGAAAATATGATGCTGTCAAACACTGTTTTCATTTTAGACCCTAAAGTTATCTGAGGTATTTTGCTTCTTAGAAAATCACATTCTATATTTTTAGAATATACCAGCAGAGAAGGAGGGTCTGTACACATTGTGTTGTTGCATTGTGTGTGTGTTGTATATGCATGTGAGAGATAGAAGAGAGAAATGTTAGGTACTGCTTAGAGTGGTGATGTAATATGAATTTTTAGAGGTACTAACTGGTAAGCATTATAGTTGTCAGATATTCAGTCTAGTGGATGTGTCTTCCATGGCAAATAATACTTTAAGTCAGATCTATAATGAAGAGCTGAGGAAGAGAATAAAAATAGGGATAAAAGTGTCTTGTCACTCACAGGAGAACAGATATAAAATAGGAGGTGGAAAGGAAAAAGTTAAATGCAAGGAGTTTGCCTTCACAATTCCCAGTAAGATATGTATGTTTCAGTAGGTAAGAAATTTTTGGGTAAGGGCTTTTAGGAAAGATGATGCATAGGTACACAAAGATAGATCGAGAGAGAGAGAGAGAGAAAGATGTTTATATAGATCTTAATTTCTCAGTATTGTCTTTGGGAGAAAGAAGAATGAAATACTTTGCCTCAGAGTGAAGCAGAGTGATGTACTTCACTTGATCAAACTTAAGTGAAAGCTCATTAGAGGTTAACTAGATACTAGTTTATGCCAGTTTATAACACTGCAGTGACTATGGCAGATTTGTGATGGATAGTTTATCCTATTCTTTATGTTTAAGCTTCCTGATTTAATTACATCTCCCATGCAAAACAGTGGGTTTCCCCTGTAATTTAATTCTTCATCCCGAATCTTGAGAATGTTATTGCAACAATAATTTATGACAGCAGTGCAGCCAAAACAATGTTAGGATAAGACAGTGGACCTCCATTTCTTGGGAAGACCTATAGTTAGCACATGACAAATAAGATCTCTGATTATCTAAAATGTGTATTTTGTCAAAGTGAGTTGAAAATTTTCAATTCCATGGTCATAAGCTGAAACCACAGAATGTGTATCTGATGTTTAGATCTAAATTTTATTTGCTTATCCTGAGATCCAAAAAGGACATTGTCCAAACTGCTACCAATAAAAATGACAATAAATTATATCAGAATCCTATATAGGAACAAGATAAATACTTGGAATAGAAAGAATTTCAGATCCACAAAGATCTCGGTGGTAAAAAAATGGTCACAAGCTATATAACATTGTGCCTATGTTGTAGCAATATGATAAAGTAAATTTATTTTTGTCTGTGTGTTTATGAGCTTACACATGATGATATTTATGCCATTTGATTTATCTTTCAGGAAAAAGACCAAGCGATCCACAGGAGCTTCTGTGTCCTGTTGATTTGGAAAAATCTCCAGGAACTCGCCAACAAAGTTTTAAACTGACAAGCAGGTATTCTTTATTGCGGCACCAGGAGACACGGGGGATTGCTTCTCCAAGCGTGCCTCTCCTGCATCAATCAGGCTGTGATTATATTGTCCTTAAACATACATGTTCATTAGATTGCACACATTACATCATACTTTTAGAGAATGCCTCCTGTACACACACAAAAATGCGGTAGTGGGCTTTCAGACCCCTGGTGGTTATTTATTCATCACTTTATTTTAGGATCGCTGTCATATCAGTCATATCAGTAACCACCAGGCAGTTCTGGCAATGCTTATCTTAGTAATTTCCTTTTCTCTATAGTTGCTAACAAAACCTAAGGATCTCCAGGTTACATATTTGCGACCCTATTCTCCAATCAACCCCATTCTTCAATCCACCCTATTCTTCAATCAACATCATTCTTCAGTCCCCCCTTTTCTTGTCCTATTGCAAATTCTTTTGCAACTGAGTTATTTCATTTTTATTTAAAGTTTCCTGAAGTATTTCCCTGTTTCTACTTGATGCTTAATTTTGTTTTTCTTCCATTCACTATAGTTCATCATGGATTGTTTGCAACACCAAAAGGAGCATTGGACAGTTATACATGTAATCACAACCATTCCAATTATTACAAATACAGTAACAAAACCTGTCTCAACCAGGACAGATTGGGTACCCACGATGTTAATTTTTCCCAAATTTCCTCAAATCCCCACAAAGTGTTGTCCTGCACCACCTCATGAATTATTTTAACTTGTTTCCTATCTCCTTTAGATCAGTAGTAATTCTTCCACTTTGATCTATATAGGAACAACAGCTATCATTGATTACAGAACAAACTGCTCCTTGGGATGCTAACAGTGTATCTAATGCCATTCGATTTTCGAGCACTACTTTAGACAGGCTGGTTATTTTTTCTTGAAATACTAGAATAACATCAGCAGTTCTATTTTCCATTTCCTCAATTGCAGCTGAGATATTTATAATCGCTTTTTCTATTTCACTAACACCTAGAGATGGAATAAGCCATCTAACAAAGCTATGGAAAGCGGTGTTTTGTTCTGCTATGATTATATGATTATATCCTCGTTTGATTCTTTTAATAAAACTCTGAACCCAGGTTCCAGAGGGATGAATGTCAATTACTGTAAAGTTTGGAACCACTACTCCTAGTGTGCATGTCCCTTTCCAGTTAGGAGGCAAAGCCTAACGTTTAACTTCTGACATATTTGAGGCTTGTGTCCTTAAAACCTGAAAATTTGTATGGCTCTTGTTGGTATAAACAGGATCTCTCCATAATCTATCCCAATTTGTTTTAAAGGGTATAGGGAGGCCAATTAAAGGAATACCCAGTCTCTCTCCTTATTTAGGTAGCTGAGTACAGATTCAACAATCGCTCTTGTTTAAGACACTAGTAACATTTTGTATCAATCTCAGATAAAGATTTTGATTCCATCCTTCTAACACCTATTATTATACAAGTCCAAATTATGATCGATGTAGTCTCATATGTGTGGGTCCTGAAGACTCGACGTGCCATACTTTGTCTTGGTTTTGATGTTTTTCTGGTTCTGGTGCCTTCTTGATTCTTGAGCAACGCATCCAAGCAGGCTGTTCCTTTATTTTCACTGCTGTAAAGGTAGTTAGTAATATCCGGTATGGTCCACTACACTTCTGTTCTAGGGGATCACCTGCAAATTTCTTAATAAAAACCCAATCTCCTGGCTAGAATAGTTAGGGTTGGAAAGGACCTTAAGATCATCTAGTTCCAACCCCCCTGCCATGGGCAGGGACACCTCATACCAAACCATGCCACTCAAGGCTTCATCCAACCTGGCTTTGAACACTGCCAGGGATGGAGCATTCATAACCTCCCTGGGCAACCCATTCCAGTGCCTCACCACCCTAACAGGAAAGGATTTCCTAATTATATACAATCTAAACTTCCCCTGTTTAAGTTTTAACCCGTTTCCCCTTGTCCTATCACTACAGTCCCTAATGAAGAGTCCCTCCCCAGCATCCCTATAGGCCCCCTTCAGATACTGGAAGGCTGCTAGGAGGTCTCCACGCAGCCTTCTCTTCTCCAGGCTGAACAGCCCCAACTTCCTCAGCCTGTCTTCATACGGGAAGTGCTCCAGTCCCCTGATCATCCTCGTGGCCCTCCTCTGGACTTGTTCCAACAGCTCCATGTCCTTTTTATGTTGAGGACACCAGAACTGCACACAATACTCCAGGTGAGGTCTCACAAGAGCAGAGTAAAGGGGCAGGATCACCTCCTTCAACCTGCTGGTCACACTCTTTTTGATGCAGCCCAGGATACGGTTGGCTTTCTGGGCTGTGAGCGCACACTGAAGCCGGCTCATGTTCATTTTCTCATCAACCAACACCCCCAGGTCCTTCTCCGCAGGGCTGCTCTGAATCTCTTCTTTGCCCAACCTGTAGCTGTGCCTGGGATAGGATAATCTAAAGCACTAGCCGTGGTCCCTAACACTCTGCCGTTTATTTCTCTAACTGTTTTCCCAAGTTTACCAAGAACTGCTGAAGGTGTCCTTCTGCTACTTCTTGAAGGCTCTCTTCTTTAAATTGAGATTGATATGGCCTTACATATAGACTCTCAAATGGGATAATTCTGTCCTTTACCAAGGTTTTGTTCTGATTCTCAATAAGGCCAATGGTAGTGCTTCATACCAATATAACTTAGTCTCTTGACAAATATTCCCAAGCTGTTGTTTAATTAAGCGATTCATTTTTTTCCACTTGCCCACTGGCCTGAGGACTATATGGAATGTGTAATTGCCAAACTATTTCCAATTTCTTGCTGATTTCTTGTAGTAATTTTGCACTGAAATGTGTAGCATGGTCAGAGGAGATAGTTGCTGGTACCCCAAACCGAAGTATTATTTCACTTAATAGCACCTAAATCACTTGTTTTGCATTATTTGCCCTGCAAGGGAATGCTTCTGGCCACCCTGAAAAACCAATGAGTTTTGTTATGTTCTTGTATAAACTTCCATAATTGATTATACGGGATCACTATTTCCCCATCAGGTATTTTTATTCAACCCTTTTAATTTTCCTGCCCTTCTAAGTCTTCAATTACTTTTGTACCTTCTTTAGAGTACCTAGGTTTATTTTGCCCAATTACCAGTTTACTGTCAGGAATTAAAGACATCACCTCAACTCTTTCTGTTTCTGCTGACCATTTAGCCTCACGATCAGCCAAATTATTTCCAGTCTCTTGACCAGAGTTACCTCTTTGATGTCCTTTACAATGTATGATAGCCACTTCATTAGGTAATTGTACAGCTTCTAACAATGGTAGAATTTCTGTTGCATGTTTAATTTGTCTTCCCTGAGTATTTAAAAGTCCTCATTCTTTCTAAATTGCTCCATGTGCATGAACTACACCAAAGGCATATTTGGAGTCAGTCCATATGTTTATCTGCTTATCCTTTGCCAACTCCAAGGCTCTAGCCAGGTCTATTATTTCTACCTTTTGTGCTGAGGTGTTAGAGGGTAACAGTTTAGCTTCTATTACCTTTGAAGTTGTAGTTATGGCATATCCTGCTCTTCGTTTACCATCTTTAACAAAGCTGCTGCCATCGGTGAACCAGGAATCTGCACTCTCCAGAGGCTCCTCCTTCAGATCTGGTCGGCTTGAATATACTGTCTCTATAGTGGCCAAGCAATCGTGAATCAATGGTTCAGTAGGGGTTTCCTGAAGAAGAAGTGCTGGATTCACAACATTAGTGATCACAATTTCCACATCATCCAGTTCTACTAGGATGGCTTGATACTTCAAGAAATGTGATGGCAATAGCCAATGTGTATGTTTTTGTTCTAGGACTGTTGATACTGTGTGTGACACTAACACAGTGATCTTTTGTCCCAGTGTAGATTTTCAGGCCTCTTGGATGTTTAAGATAACTGCTGCCACTGCTCTCAAGCATCCAGGCCAGCATTTACTTGGTTCATCTAGTTGTTTTGGAAAAGTAGGCCACTGGTCTTTTATAAGGTCCCAGTCTTTGAGCCCAAACCCCCAAGGTGATTCCCTGTTTCTCCTAGGAATATAGCCAAATGTGTTTTGTTATGTCTGGGAGCCCCAGAGCTGGAGCTCTCATGAGTTCTGTCTTTACACTTTTAAATGCTTCTTCAGCTTGATCTGTCCATTATAGAAAGGTTGAATTTTCTTTTAGCAGCTCATATAAGGGTATTACCAGAACACCATAAACATGGGTCCAGAGTTGACACCATCCTGTCATTCCTGGAAATGTCCTAAGATCTTTAACTGTGGCTGGTTGTGGTTTTTGGCAGATTGCTTCCTTCCAAGCTGCTTCAAGTTCTTGCTGTCCTCCTGTTATTTCTTACCCTAAATAAGACACTCGAGTTCAAATTAGTTGAGCCTTCAATTTAGATACCCGGTATCCATTTAGCCCTAGTAAGTTTAACAATTCTACAGTCCATTGAACACATTCTTTTTCAGTTTCGGTAGCAATTAACAGGTCATCAACATATTGTAGTAAAGTACTTGCCTGTGTGGGTGCTTCCCAGGATTCTAATTCTCACGCCAACTGATTTTCAAAAATGGTTGGACTGTTTTTAAAGCCCTGAGGTAACACCGTCCAAGTGAGCTGTGTCCTTCTTCCTGTTTCAGGGTTTTCCCATTCGAAAGCAAAGAAATTTTGACTTTCTTTGTCCAGGGGCAGACAGAAAAATGCATCCTTTAAGTCCAGAATGGTAAACCACTTTTGATATTCAATTTAGTCAATAAGGTAGATGGATTAGCTACTACTGGATGAATATCCTCCACAATTTTGATGATTGCTCTGAGATCTTGAACTAATCTGCAACTTTTCCCATCAGATTTCTTTACTGGCAGGATAGGAGTGTTACATTCTTACTCACATTCAATTAATAAGCCATATTTTAAACATTTATCAATGATTTCTTTGATTCCCTTCCAATCCTCGAATTTTAACTAATCCTCCATATTCTAACTGGACGGGCCCTCCTTTTTGTTTCTACTTTAATAGGCGAAGCATTTTTTGCTTTACCTGGAATTTCAGATGCCCATACTCCTGGATATACATGGTTAAAGACTTCTTCTGTTTCAGGAAGGTTCTCATTAATTTTCTGTTGGATTAAAGATAAACTCAGACTTTTAATCAACTGATCATCTTTTACCTTCAATTCCATCTCTCCTTCTTTAAATGTTATTATTGCCTCCAAATGTTCTAATAAGTCTTGTCCCAATAAGGATTTCAGTGAATTTGGCATATATAAGAATTTATGCATACCAATCTGTTTTCCCAATTTATATTTTAATGGTCTCAGAAAAAATGCTTTTTCCTGGCGGCCATTAGCTCCCACAACTGTAACGAATTCTTTTCCAACCGGATATAAATTTTGATTTAGTACCGAATAAGTCGCCCTTGTATCTATTAGGAATTCTATCTTCTTTTTTCCTACCCCTAGCTTTAATTTAACTACTGGGTCCGCTAGGGTAGATACCCCAGGTCCCTGTCAATCTAACTCTAGTTCAGCCACTGGTGTTTCCTGTTGTTTCCGTTGAGGACAGTCTCTCTTCCAGGGTCCAAATTCCTTGCATTTTAGACACTGATTAGGTTCTATATTGGGAGAAAAATTTGCTCTTTCCCTTTTACTGAACATTTCTCTCCGCCTCTAACTGCTGTTCCTCTTCCTCTGCCCTGTCCTCTGCTTCCCCCACAGGTCCCTGTGTGCCCTAAAGCAGCTACTGTAGCAGTTTTTATTGTTCTTCCTAGCTATTTCTCTTTTATCTGTTCCTGATTTCTATAAACTTTCCATGCCTCATCTACTAATTTTTCTGTATTTCGACTGTCAGGTCCTGATAACTTCTGAAGTTTTCTTCTAATATCTTCTATTGTCTGTCTTAGAAATAAGTTAGCGATTTGTAATTTCCCTTCAGTAGAAGAAAGGTCCAAGGTAGTATATTTTCGCATTGCTTCTCTTAATTTATCTAGGAATTTGCTCGGTGTTTCTTTTGGTCCTTGTTTCATTTCAAATAGAACCAATGAATTTATAGCTGTTGATATCGCATTTTCTAGCCCAAATTTAATCAGATTCTGATATCTCTTTAAAGCAGCATAATCTGCTAGATCTTCATAGTCCCAGTCTGGTGTAGTCAAAGGAACATGTTCTTCCATTCTTCCTGCCAACGCATCAGTGATTATTTGGGCATTAACCTGAGCACAAGCTGTTTTTATCACCAGTTGCTTTTCGGTTTCAGTTAATGCATCTAATATTAAGTCTATATCACTCCAATCAGGATCCTGACTTTTGACAATCAATTCAAATTATTTTGCTACTCCTATTGGATCATTTTGATAATTTTTCACAATCTGTTTCCAAGCATCTAAGTCTCCCATTGAAAAATTTACTCTTATTCTGGTTCGTCCCTCTGGTCCCATTGCTTCCCTTAAAGGTGTGTGTGTCACAGGTCCTGTTTTACTATGGGCATGAGCAGCAATTGCGGTACCTTTAAATTCTTTTCTGCTATTATCCTTACTGTTCATTCCTTCCTCCTCATCAGAATGAGGAGGAATTGCAGCAGGGGTACCGGATTTACTGGACCTTGCAGGTTTTATGTCGCAGATCTTGGGGAGACATAATCTTCTATCCTATCTTCCTCCCTTTTTCTCAATTTCAAACACATTTCACCTAGGTCACATCCTGAACAACATCTTTCTAATTTGGGTTTCAGTCTTTTTCTGTCCTTTTCTAAGGCTAGAATCAGAGGACCAAGTGGCACTCTATTTACTCCACATTCTTTCTGCCACTCTGGGTGACTTCTCAATGTGAAAAGCATATCTGCATACATTATTTCATCCCATTTTCCTTGCCACCTTAAAAATAAAATTAATTGCAACAACGCATTATAATTCAAAGTCCCATTTTTGGGCCATTTTTCCTGATTCTCTAAGGTATATAATGGCCACCATTGGTTACAATATTTAATTAAAGTCTTTATTTACTGAGCCACTGGGGGATCCTCCTCCAGGAGCCAGAATACATCCCAAAGGACTCTTTTCTATTATTTCTCCACTCTGTCTATTTCCCATTATTTTCTTATACATGCTATTCACACACACACTCATACGGGATCCCAAAAATTCCACTCACTTGCTCACAATTTTGAAAACAAAAACATACACCAAGTACACAAATGCTAATTAGCACCACAATAAAACAAAAGCAAAAACATACATCAAGTATATCAATACTAATTAGCAGCACGATAAAAATAAAAACAATTTGCCACTCATTAATTACTCAAGCACAGCATCAAATACTGGTTTTCAGAAATTGGGTCAGATACCAGAAAAACTCCCACAAATGACGTCTCCTATGCCAGTTCGGAATGTATACCTGTATACCAAATGGATGCTAGCAGCTGGGTATACACCTTTACCTATGAGATTTTCCTATCTTGATTTACAGAAGGCTTTCTTATTCCTGCGTACGCCTTACGGAATATTAACCACATTCCTGCTTTGGACGTCTCCTACACCTTATGAAACGCTAAATGGCGTTTCTGCGTAGGACGTCTCCTATGCCTTACGGAATGCCATAAAATAAAATAATCAAAAGAATACCTTTACAGTGATGGTGATGGTCCTTGTCTGCTCCTGCAGTGATCTGAGTGAGTCGAAGGGTCTCTCTGGGGAAATTTGTCCCAGGGGCCCTAGGGAGCCCTGTCCTCAGTGGGTCCTGCAGCTAAGCACAGAGTGTCCCATCTGGGGTGCCAAACTGATTCGAAGAAATCTCCAGGAACTTGCCAACAAACTTTTAAGTTGACAAGCAGGCATTCTTTATTGTGGTGCTGTGAGACACAGGGGATCTCTCCTCCAAGCATGTCTCTCCGAAGCATCAATCAGGCTGGGATTATATTGTCCTTAAACATACATATTCATTAGATTACACACATTACATCATACTTTTAGAGAATGCCTCCTGTATGCACACAAAAATGTGGTAGTGGGCTTTCAGATCCCTGGTGGTTATTTCTTCATCACTTTGTTCAGTCATATCAGTAACCATCAGGAGGTTCTGGCAAAGCTTATCTTAGTAATTTCCTTTTCTCTATAGTTGCTAACAAAGCCTAACGTTCTTGAGGTTACTTATTTGCAACCCTATTCTCCAATCCCCCCCCATTCTTCAATCCACCCGATTCTTCAATCCACCCGATTCTTCGATCAACACCATTCGTCACTATATTTGATTGATACAAAGCAAAGCTAGAAAGTAGTATAGTGATATTCTAGTAGTATAGTGATATTCTTGAGATCATACTGAGAGTTCATTGAACCCACAGACACTGAATGACTTATTCAGCTGAACTGATCCATGTGTAAACATCTGTAGGAACAACTGTAACTCTGTCGTGAGCAACAGTAGTGCTAGAAACACCAAATTAGTGGGAGTTCTGAGTCAGTTCAGACTCTGGCAACTCCCATTAATTTGGCAGCCATGTGTTAAATGCTTATTTTCACAGCTTTCATCTATGAAACCAGAGGGAAAAATAACAGATTACCACATGCAAGTTCTTCAGACCATGCCATAGCAATGAATTTATGAATGAAGTAGCTTAAAAGAAATAATGATAGCATAAGTTAAGTTAGAGATATTTTGAAAAAGAAGTGAAACAGTATGATATTTAGATTTATTCTGGCAAAATATCTAAAGCAAAGAATGGAGCCTTGGGGTGTGATTAGCTTGCTGCCACAGAGATGCATATTGATCACTGCAGTTCATGCTGACTTATTTAGAAAGTTTATTGCAATTTTGAACTGCCATCAAAAATGTATTAAATGAAAATGCACATAAGATTTGTGGGGTAGTGAAGAAATAGAATAATCCTGACTATAACCCTAATTGTAAAGGAGTAGAAACAAAACTGCTTGCTTAAACACAGACTTTTAAAGGGGAAATGACACAACAAAACTGGCCACCAGAATCCTCTGAGGACCTTAATGACTACTGATAATGTGCTTTCAGCAACCTAGTAGCAAGATCTGAGAAAGGTCCTAATTCCCCTTTCTGAAATGCACAGGGAGAGCCATTTAACACCTACATGATGGTTAAAGAGAGTAATATAACAAAACAGCAACAATAAGGCCTATTCTCGGAGGAGTGTGAGGATGGGGTGGGGGGAGCGCGTGGCGTGGGGAGTTGGGGGTGGAAGCTAGAAGTTCCTACTGTTCAGATCCTTGCTTTTCCAAGTGGTTCATGACCTACAGCAGCACCCTGCCTTTTAAATAGCAGCAGCAGCTGCTCCACACAAATTCCAGGTCCTCTATATGCAGCAGCAGACATGTCTCTAGGATGGTGTTTATCAATGATCTTTCTTTTGTAATGTGACAGTACTAATTGAAATATAATAAGGACCCCAGAAGGATCTCTCTTTTCTCAAAATGATGACCTCAGTTATAGATCCAAATATATAGAACCAGTATATATATCCAATGATTCAGAGAAATCTCCAGGAACTCACCTGGAGATTGTTGAGTTGACAAGCAGGTATTCTTTATTGCGGGGAGACATGGGGAATCGCTCCTCCAAGCGTGTCTCTCCCAAGCATCAGCCAGGCTGTGATTATATTGTTCTTAAACATACATGTTCATTAGATTACAAACATTACGTCACACTTTTAGAGAATGCCTCTTATAAGCACACCAATATGCGGCAGTGGGCTTTTGTAGCCCTGGTGGTTATTTCTTCCTCACTTTATTTTAGGATCACTGTCATATCAGTCATATCAGTAACCACCAGGCGGTTCTGGCAAAGCTTATCTTAGTAATTTCCTTTTCTCTATAGTTGCTAACAAAGCCTAATGTTCTTGAGGTTACTTGTTTGCAACCCTATTCTCCAATCCCCCCCATTCTTCAATCCACCCTATTCTTCAATCAACACCATTCTTCACCAAATAGCTGATATCTAACAAATTGTCTCTTAATTACCTAATATTCACATTGTGCTTAATATAATTATTTTATTAAAAAATTGAAGATTTGAAGGTATGTGAACTACGTGTAGTAATTGTTTACAGTAGCAGCGAGTATCCTTGCTTCACTTCCCAATTTTCTTATTAGATCACAAGGAACAGTATCACTCAGAGTGTATAAAGACTCTTGGACTTTTTTCAGGCACTGTTGTCTCAATCTTGTATTTACTGAACACTCAAAATGCACAGCCACATACAGTTAAAAATGTTGGGCAGCCCAGGATAGCAGGAGCAGGCACTATAGCAACACGAATTATGTTTACACAGCACTTTGCAGGCAAACTCCAGCTTGTCTTAGCTGAGCCATGTATCACCTTGGGTGTGCTCACGCAGTCTCTGCCTAGCTTAAAGCACCCTTAGAGCTCCTGCACAACATCTTGAAAACAGGGACAGCCCCAAAGAGCTTTCTCACATCTTGCAAAATACAGCACAGATCACATCTGAGTGTATTCTAATTGAAACCTTGGTATGAAGTAAGATTTTGTAAATGACACAGCATGTGCATTTACAGTGAAAAAGTGTGGAAGCTAAGTCCTGGGGCAAGACAGGAGGTAAGAAGTAGATAAAATGACAGGGCAGCAAAATGGATCACTGTGATAACTGTGATTATTATAGCTCATTATTATAGATGATGTTAGAGACACACAGCATGCTATTTTCTTAGACCTTTTCTTAATGTGCCACATAACAGTGCCACATCCTTGTGTCAACTGACAACAGCAGGAATTAAGTCTGTGATTCCTGAATCTTCACTGACGTGCCTTTACTGCTTTTCTGTGCTAAAGATGCAGCCTATCTATCTGTGTTAAGGAAATCTACATTGTGACTTAGGAATCAAAGATTTAACAGCGTGATTTACTTCTGTACAAAATTCAGCTGATACTGGTGTGAAGCAGAATGCAATACTGTATGGGTATTGGCCTAATATGCAGAAATGAGAGCATATGGTCAATTCAGAAAGGCCATATGAGTCATGCTATAAATCTGAATAACGGGTTTAAAGCTGGTAAAATTTTCTTTCAAAAAATGACTTTTCCTTTTTCTTTTATTTTTTAGTTTTTTTTCTGGTCCTAAACTCTGATATCCATGGATGCTGCAGAGTTCCGCAAGAGAGGGAAGGAGATGGTGGAATATATTGCAGATTACCTGGAGACAATAGATAAAAGACAAGTCTTCCCAGATGTGGAACCAGGATATCTAAGGCCCCTCATTGCAGACTGTGCACCCCAGGATCCTGAGAGCTTTGAGGATGTCTTTAAAGACATTGAGAAGATCATCATGCCAGGGGTAAGAACAATGGATCCCTAGTGTAACATTCAATACTGCATGTAGGTTTTCAAAGGCTTTAGGGAAAGTGTGGATTGAAGGCTGTGCAGCTAGACTTTACAAACATAAGTATCTACACTGATTAGCTTTTAGAAGGCAAGATTCTGCTTTGTATCCCTAGTTAAATATGACCTAACACTTTACACAACAAATGTTTTCTGTTCTTGCTAAAAATAATCAAATAATTCTTTTGCTTCATGCGACGATTGCTTTTGGAAATAATCCCCTTTCCTCTCCTTGAACTGGTTAAGGCAAAGCTTCATAACTTTCAATTTCATGTGATATTTTTGCTACTTGCAAAGTAGAGTAAATATTTTATAAAATGTGCTTTTTTTTTTTTATTAGTTTGCTGTGCCTAAAGTGTTCCTTCAAGCTGATCTTTAAATGTTAAAATTCTCTTAGGAGACTTCCTTTCATTATAGGGCTGATTAGAAAGGATTCTTCTTTATACTTGTTCTGTTGACTTACTCTCCTAAATGTCAACTTCTAGTAGCTTTTAAGGCAGATGGCCACTACCTAAATATTAGTCCTTGGACAGTGTTGAACAGACAATGCAGAACAAAGTATCTAGCATTTGTCCAGTTTTGAATCTTTCTTGGTTTTCCACTCTTGGTATACCTTTTTTATTTTAAATATATGTTTGTCTCTTAAGGCCTCTAAATAACTTGAAGAGGGCAGGATTATTAGTAAATGTTAAAGAGGAATCTCTCTTTGGATCTCTGCAATAACAATTTTGGGTTCCTTCTCTGGATGTAGCTAGGTGATGTGACTAGAACCACTGCTCTGCAAATGTGCTTAGTCAGTGTACTATAATACCAATTCCTTTTCATTGACCAATGTAAATATTTGATATTCAATATGGCTTTACCTTGTTTCCCTTGGAGCCAACGCTGCTGTCCTTTCACAGGCAAAAGCTCCACTGAAGTTAATGAAAATTTCTCCACTCTTCTCAAAGATTTGTGGGTGAAGTCTTAAATTCAACAGAATTAATTAGACAGGTGAACTATGTCCAACACATGCAAATACTTTCATTGCTGCTCATAGATGTGATTACCTTTTCTTTTTCATTGGATAAAAATACTAAACAATTATTTTGTCTGTGGTGTAGAACAGAAAACACTTTGCTTTAAACAAGTAAGAACATTCAAGAAAATAATATCAAATTAAAATAGATGAGTCATATGAGAATAGAAAGTGAGACATCGAATTCCAATTATGCCATCAATATGCCATATTTCCTCTTAATTAAATTGATTTTTTTCTTGATATTTACATGCCCTGCAAGTAAATTTACTTCTACAAGGTGATACATGCTGAAGAAGAAATGTTCTATCCAAAACTTTCCTCTACTGTGAAACGTTAGTGGTTTTGACACAAAGAACACAAGTACATAAATCCCAGTTCTTATAGTAACTCTGGTTCTGCCTATGTTGTTTATACTAAATATTGAAGACTCACATGAGCATAGAATCATAAAGTCATAGTGTAGTAGAGGTTATATGGCACTTCTGGAGATCATTTAGTCCATCCCCACTGGTTAAAGTAGAGTTAGAGCAGGTTGCTCAGGATGACGTCCAATTGGGTGTTAAATATCTCCAAGGATCAGCTCTTCACAATCTCTCTGTTGGGTCTTAAAAGCTAAATTCCTGTTATCGACACTAGGGTCAACACTCAGGTTGCTTGGGTGCTTCACTACACACAGCTGTGCCCCTAGTCCATCTGCAGCTAGGGCACTGAACCTCTTCTGTAGTTGCAGACCTGCAGGTGGAGCAGAAGCCTTCCTTCCTTCTAGTGCCAGTAGTTGCAAGCTTCTACTCTCCACCAATGTGGGACTCCATTCCCCAATGCAATAAGCAGAGACTCTGACTGCTCCTCCTTTGCTGTGTTTTGGGGTTCAGGCTTTTGTATCTGAGATACTTAGTGCAGTGTCTTGGGAAGATCTCTTTTTTATCATCTCTGGTACTGCACAGTCAGCAGCACAAGATCTCCTTCCATTGTGTAAAACACAGACCCTCCACTAGTGCGTACCTCCTGCAGGCTAAAAGACCATCTTGCACTGCCCCAACCTAGGCAAGAGGCCTCATCATCTCTGCAATCCCAGGTCTGTAGAGCTGCATACTCCATTGGGAATTTAGTCTGAGTTGACACCTATGATGTGCCGGGGTAGTTGTCCAGTTGCTGCTGGGGACTGTACCTTATGGGGTGTCACAACCACTGTGGGGCCCACTTACACTGGTCTTAATAGTGTTCCTGGACCTCTTCTATGCGTCGTGCTGCACAAGCTGTTGCTTCTGTTGGCTGTGTTCACAGAAACTGAAGTGTGAAAATGATGGTGCTGTACAAACACATAGAGGCAGAGAGTATACATTTGGTTTAGTATCCTTTAAAATCATTTGTAATTTGTTTTAGGGATTTTAGAAATTGGCTATAGGGACAATCTACCCCCATTATATTTTTCCTTAATCTTCTTCCCATTTTTTCCTGACAAGACTAACATTTTTTAAGTACATCTAGTGTTCTTCAGCTATAGTGATTTTCTAGCATTTCACTGGGGAATATCTTATTTCCATTTTATAAATGAGGAACTGGGCTTTTTCAAACAGAATAAGTAATGAGGCAGAGGTCATAGAACCTTGTTTTACCATATGCTATCAGTGGCCCATAAGTGATTCTTGTTTCCTTCATGCTGATATCTTTACTGTGTTACTTGTGTTCAGATATTTACCACATTGGATGATTAAAAATGTGAAAATGGTGTTCCTTCAGAGGAGGAAGAATCAATTAATTGTGTAAAGTAATAATGCAGTACCCACTGCTGTCTCTACCCTGTAGGAGAACAAATATTCATGTGTGGAAAAGCTTTTCTATTGAAACTTCTTGTGAAATCGGAAGTAGGCCTTCAAAGGGCAGTCCGCTAAATGATAATGACCATAATATGCACACAGGGACTGAGGGAACAACTCCTGAACTCTGATCTCCACATCAGGAAGCCAAGGTGGAAAGGGTCTGCATATAAAAATATCAATGGGAGTCACCTTTCTCTCTCAGATTTCCTTTGTTCTTTTGAGATATATGTCCATTTTTAGAGCCAAGAATTATAAAGTTTAGTTGTAACTGCAAGTAGCAGTTATGAAGATGCTAATTTTCCTCACATTGGATCCATTAATCTATGAACTCTCAGCTGAAGTACCTATCCTTAGTGTGTGATAAAGGAAGACTTGCTGAGACTAAGCAAGCCATAGAAAGGAAGACATCCTTGGACAAAATCTGAGCAATGAAATGTCTCTGAGAAGCATTACAGTGGTGATTACCAAAATCAAGACACTTGTGTACCACTGTTTATCAGCAGAGGGCTGAAAAAACAAGCATCAATTATATCACACTCTTTGCAATATTTGACCAAGTGTGTCTGTTCCAACATGGCAAAAGAAATGAATTATACAGTTGCTTCAAGAGAAGGGGGAAGGGGAGAAAGGAGGAAGAACTGCAGCTGCACTTGCCCTAGGGCTTTTGGCTTTTTTGCTTTGTGTGAGTGGTGCAACTGAAATCTGCTGTGTTTCATCAAACAAATGCTCCCAGCAAGTAGGCAGTTTAACTTGATTAACCCAAGATGAATGTCACAAGTCTTACAGATCACAGAGGATTAGAGCTGGGGACATGAACAGTGACAGCCCTTGCTCATTGTAGAACGTCAGTGAAAGTCTGTGCATGTGGGTCCTATCAGGGACCACTGTTTATCAGGTATTTTTAGATCTGTTGGTTGTTTTTCTGTGAAGAGCCAAGTCCCATCACATTTTTTTTTCTGATTTGTGAAGGTAGGTGTTTGCCACAGGTGCTCTAAAGCTTTGTTACAGCAAAGAAAGAGATCCTGACCAGTTAAGACCTACAGCTAAAAATGTTCACAGTGGCTGGTCTTTGGATACCTGATTTGAGCAGGTTTGTATCTAGTGACAAGTTGTGATATAACCGCAGCTGACAACTCAGTTTGCTCACTTGCCACCCCTCCCTCCTCCATGGCATGGGGATGAGAACTGGAAAAAAGGTAAAACCTGTGGGTTGAGATAGGAACAGTTTAATAATTGAAATGAAGTCAAATATAGTAGTAATAGTAATAATAACAGTCATAATAATTGTAATGAAAAGAAAGATAACAAAAAGAGAGAACAAATAAAACTACAAGAAAAACAAGTGATGCACAATACAGTTGATCACCACCAATGCAGCAATCGGCCCCTCCCAAGTAACTCCCCCCAGTTTGTATACTGGGCAAGATGTGCTGTGGTATGGAATATCCCTTTATCTAGTTTGGGTCAGGTGTCCTGTCTCTGCTTCCTCCCAGCTTCTTGTGCCCCTCCTCACTGGCAGAGCATGACAGACTGAAAAGTCCTTATCAGAGTAAGCATTACTTAGCAACAACTAAAACATCAATGTGTTATCAGCATTGTTCTCAGGCTAAATCCAAAACACAGCACTGCACCAGCTACTAGGAAGGAAATTAACTGTATCCCAGCTGAAACCAGGACACCAGTAAAACAGAAATCTTGAACCTACCATGTACAGGACTAGTTTAGACAGTGGAAAATTGTAGTGGGTTGGGACTGTTTTCATATGAAAGAGATAGGGGCATCTGAAATGTTCTATATGGTATATGACACCAGAGAAAGGGATATCTGATTCATTGTGTATACAAGAGTTAAGACAGTTTCCCCTTAGCTCTTCCCTTACAGGACAGCTGGTTGTTGGCATGAAGAAGGCTAGGAGAGGAAATACATGGTTATTTGCAGCATGTAGAACAGCATGGTACAGTGATGCCTGAGTTAGCTCTAGAACTAAAAACCTTATTGCAGACTGGGAGAGAGGGGAGTATGTTAGGTAAAATTCATCAGAGGTGGGAATGCAGAACAAAACAGGAAGGAAATGTTACAGGGAGATAATAGTTACCGAAAGTATTGGATACTGGAAGAGATTGTTTCATTTTGTGGTGGAGGGCTGTTTGGCCAGATTCAGAGCCTGAATTTTAGAAAATAACTCCAGAGCATGGGCAAGAGTGTTCTGTGGACCTCTGCTGCCCTGAAGATACACTTGATAGGTCAATTGCATGTCAGAGATGAAAGATTAAAATATCCCCGAGTCCCTGAAAGCAGAAGCTCAAGAACAGTGCCCTGCACAGAAACTCATGGTGCTACTGCCCATGCAAGTCTTGTCTTCTAGGCGGACAAATGGAGAACTCTGATTTTGGAACTGCTGGAAGGCAGGGGCAAGAAATAATTTATTCTAATTTGAATAAAAGATAGATACAAAACAGAGAAAAATACCAAGAAAAGCTATTCTAAAAAATATAACAATAAAAAGTGTTACAGAGAGGTAGTTGAGAACTGTTGAGTGGTCCTTACCTCTGATACTTTCTGATTTTGTGACAATTTGTTTCTGCTTCCTGCATTAGTTAAAATAACTATTTTTCCCTTAATACAGGTGACTCACTGGCACAGTCCGTATTTTTTTGCCTACTTCCCTGCAGCCTCTTCCTTCCCAGCTCTTCTTGCAGATATGTTGTGTGGTGGAATAGGATGTATGGGCTTCTCTTGGGTAAGTTTACTGGGGTATGTACTGCTATGTGGTAATGGTGCTTCACCTTGCCAAGATCTTAAGCATTTCAGTATCATTTTTCAATGAAAATATTGGTTAATAGCAGTGAAGTCACAGGAGCATTTTTACAGGTAAATTTCCTTGACTAATTAAGTGTTTTCACATAGCCTGTATGACTCAATGAATAAAAAGCTGTTTCCTCATAGAAGTTTCTCTCTTGAAAGATCACCAGCATTTAGAATCAGTGGTAGCAGTGCAAACTTACTGGTAATTCACTGAGTAGTATGACTGTTGCCTATCACCCAGTGTTGTCACTTCTCTTATCAGCTGCATGAATGGCAAATTGTCTTAAAAATTCCCCCACATTCATAAAAGATGGGCTTCTCTCAAGAGGTTGTTACTTGATGTCAAAAAAAGCCCAACCCCAAGATGCAAATCTTGGCTTTGACATTTGATAGTCACAATTCTATGTGAGGCCCAGTTTGACTTTCTTTTCAGTAAGTGTTAGAAAAACATGCACAGAGTGGTCTTCAGGTCCCTAATTTGGCTGGGGAAGTTAGTCAGATAGTCTTTTCCTCTATAGTTAAAAGACAGAAAGAGTTATTCTTGCTCTGGCAGATTCTATTTATCTTCATGGTCTAGTGAGGTTATTCCCTCTGTTCTGTTTTTCAACCCAGGCTGCAAGTCCAGCTTGCACAGAGCTGGAGACTGTCATGCTGGATTGGCTAGGGAAGATGATTAATTTGCCTGAAGAGTTTTTATCACAGAAGGATGGCCAAGGTGGAGGAGTCATTCAGGTAAGAGGGGATATGAAGAAAGAAATCAGGATGACTTTGTGGGTTGCTTGATTTTGTAAAACCTTCATACCAAAATACTACTAAAGGAATATTAAGGTAAAATGAAGAGCTGCTTAAAATTTCAACTTAAATGGCTCTATCAGTAAATAACAGAATTTTCAGACTACACTGCAGTATCCAAAATAGACCAAATCCCCCAAACTTTGATGTTAACTGCTTAATGAAGGCCTGAATTAACAATTAATACAATGTCTGAATGGAGTATCTGTTAGATAATGAATATATCATCAATGGGCAAACTTGCATGCATAATAAAGCTATGTTGTTTGACAACCATGGTTCACTAGCACATGGTCTTTCTGCAAATGCAGACTCTGGTCACAGCTATTAATCTGACTAAAATAGATCTCTACTGTGAAAAAGACTGAATTTTAAATAGTTGTTCTGTGCTCCTTTGATAGTCTCTGGAGTCTGGTAATTGGAAAGCAGTCAGGGCACAATCCGTTTTATCCTAAGATAGGCTTCAAAAATACATCTGAATTACATTCTAGAAGTAGGGGCTTCTTTCTTTGATCTCGGCTGCAAATGCCTATAGCATATTCCAATTAATTCTTCCTAACATCTTCCCAGGAAAGTATGAATTTAACCCGAGTGCTTTATTTCTCCCAGGCAGAGATGCACCTACACGACTGTATTTCCAGCATAGCTCTTTACTCATCTGCTTGCTCTCTTAGGGCCTTTATTATTATGATGACTGGAGAGGGGGATTTGTTCAAGAAATCAAGCTTTTGTCACGCATCTCAGCAGTATTTATTTTGTACCAGTGAAAGCAAGCAATTATACCTGATGGTTATCATCAGGAAATATTGCCCTTCCAGGCTAACAATGCTGGATTGCTCATAATTTTCATCAGAAACCAGTCAGTTTCAAGACTGAATGTGGGCTCTGTGTTCCTGCTTAAGATGAAGTCATTTGTGCTGCAGATCTTCTTGTCTTGCTCTTGAAACAATAATGATACAAATAAGAGAGCGTGAGGCAAAGACAACACAAGAATGTGAAAGTGCCAGTCATTCTCTTGGTAAATACCAAGCAATTATTGTCATATTGGGTACAGCAGCCTGTGAAAATTGGCTCTTAATTACATTTGGAAGTCTATGTCAATATGAAGCACTTTGTTGTGTGCAGGATGACACTTGAAAATGGCAAAAGATGAAAGAAAATTTCAGTTCAGAGCTCTGGTGGACATGAACATCAGCTCTTGCTGATATTTCTTCCGCCTCTTGAGCCTGCTTGCCATGGCAACCTTTGTTTGCTTGCAGTAAAAGGAAAGGTATCATCATCCGTCACTAAATGCAGAATACAGCATTCAAGAGGAGAAAAAAAACAGCTTTTAAAAATAAGTGAGAAAGCAACTTTCTTCCTGAAGCTTGTATCCTGCTGTTCATTCTAGATAAACTGCTGAAAAGTGTACCTACTTTGAATTTTAAAGAGTTCTTGCTCTGCAAAGAAAAAGTATGTTTAAGGGTGAAACAAAATGAGATTCAACCTGTCTTTGGCCTGGCAAGGAACACTGAAGATTTATCCTTCTTGTAAGTTAGTCAAGTAGTTCAAGAACCAAGTTTTGTTTTCCTCAAAAATATTTAGCACAAGATTGATGACAGGTGAATAGAGAGATGTACTGTCCATGTTCTGTAAACACTGTATGCTCCAGTATAAGAAAGGTGACTTATGGAAACAGAGGTAAGGCGAAAAATGCCTATGTCTATTGTGAAACATTCAAAAATGTTGCTGGATTCAAGTGCCTTTAGGCTATGTTCCAGCTGTATATCAGGAGGCAAAATTCAGCTGGGCAACAGGCCCTTTCCTTTTCATCCTTCTATGTAAGAAAATTGATACAAGAACTGTTGTATGCACTGACTAAACACCAGCATGGATGAGCTGCCAGGATGCCAGGGCATCTTGTGGCACTCCTTAGAAGGCTGAGGCTATTCTTGAACCTAAGTCATTTGCCTGCCCATCCAGGCAGTCTCCAGAATAGTGGGGGCTTAAATTTCCAAATCTCAAATTAATGCCTGAACCTTTGGAATTTCCTACAGCTGTTTACTTTTATACATTTGTGTGCATTTCTTTTACATGTATGTTCCTTACATGTCCTGGAAAGACAATAAAGATTTTACAAGACCTTATCATTGCCAAATACATTTTAATAAAAGTAATAATATGTTTTCCCACATACTAAAAGCAAGGGTGCTAGAGCTACCTTTACTGTGAAGAACCCAGGTTTAGAAAGGTTGCTTTCAGTGACTTGCCTGATGTGAGTTCTTCCACATAGGCTTTGTGTTGCCCAGCTTCATTATGAGGACATGCAGCTTACCTGAAACACATCACAATAAACTGCAGTAGTTTGCACAAACGAAAATTATTCTCACCTGCTGAATTTCTGGAAAGGGTATTTCAGACAACATTGTCTGATAGCATGCTTAGACTACTACATTATATATTGCTTGTAAAAAAATCAGGAAAGAAACCAGCTTATCAGAAAATAGGTGATGTCCTTGACTGAAACATTCCTTGCATCTCCTGGACATCTGCAACCAGAGTAATTATATTCTAGCTCACAGGATTGTTGGGAAGCACAAGTATTTTTTCCTGCTGCTACTTAGCTATTGTGCTGAGCATGGAAGAAACAGTTTTGCTAACAGAGACATGATGACAAAAGTTTCTCATCAGGAAACTTAAACTCTGTTGGGATGCTGCCAGGTATAGAAGGCAGTTTCGTCTATATAAACAGCTCAGGTAACTTCAGTTTTAGGAGAAACACTGAACTCATTGGGAACATTCTTATATATGAAATTGTAAGATCAGGCACACAGGTCTTCAACAGAGGGAGCATAGAATTTTGGTACAGGATAAGAAAGATCACCCCAAAATTAGCTTGTCACTGGGGATATTCCTGAAATATTAATATAAGCAACTGTATTCATTGCCCTGGCAGAGGAAGATTCACACGACAGTTGTTCAATTTTGAAAGTACCTAAAACCAAAATCTTATGTATGGACACTCAAACCCACTGAAATTTATGAACATGTTTACAAACTGTTACTTGTATTTTAAAGGAGCAGTTTAGAGCATGTTTCATCTGCCTGTTCTACAGGAAAAACAGTGAGAAAAATTGTGGGATCCTGTATTCCCTTGTGAAGTTTACAAATCAAAATTCCTCTCTTTGTTGTTGCAGAGTATCCAATACACAATTTATACTCATGTTTTGTGAATCAAAATGCAATTTAGAAATAGTGTGTGACTGTTTGTTACATCTGTGTGGTTTGGATAAAGAAAACATACATAACTAATACTTTGAAATGCAGTTAGCTGTATTGAATCATAAGTTTTTTGCTTTGTCAATGTTTTTTTCTCCTTTAGCTACAATAGCTGACTTGCCCAGGATAACTGTAAATATTAAATAAGCATTATAATTGTGTATATTGCTTGATAGAAATGAGAGTTGACAGCCAGATTCTGGTGGAAGTTAAGTTTGCAGAAATCCAGCATAACAGAATTCAGCAGCATAACAGAATTCAGCAGTTACTCTGCCATTGTCAGTGATTAACAAATGATTGGTGCGTGGTTGGAGAGCCTTTTGCCATACGTTTAAGTCTTGAGTCCCGCTTTCTAGCATGGATTGCAAGGCTGGTGCCTAAACTGAATAAGTGTAAAGAGAGCAGACAGAGGCATCAGGAAGGAGGACATTAAGATCAAATAGAGATTCCTCACTCGCTGTCACACATATTCTTAAAAAACTTGAGATTGTGCAATTTCTCATATGCAGTTTCTGTTGACCACTTTGCAGATTCATACAGAAGAAAACGTTGCTTTTCTTCTTCTGGAATGTCTTCCTTTTGAACTTTCCTTCAATTTGTCCCATAGGGAAGTGCAAGTGAGGCTACCCTGATTTCACTGCTTGCTGCAAGAACAAAAACTATCAGACGGGTGCAGGCAGAAAAGCCCGAGTTAACAGAAGCAGACATCATGGGCAGGCTGGTGGCCTATGCTTCTGATCAGGTGAGTACCTCTCAAAACCATGTAAACATGGGGTCTATACTTAACAATTCAGTCATCTCAATAGACAGGTGAATTAAGTATAAACTCTTTAGGTTGGTAACTATATGGTTTTGTGTGTCTGTGTGTGCACACGTTTTCCTTCTATATATACATGTGTGAACATCCATCCATCCATCCATCATCCTCCCCCTGTATGCATGCATAGTTGCAGGTGCATGCACACAGAAAACCTAACGCATGAATATAAAGTAAATTGGTCGTAGTGTTTCAAGAAGCCCAAAACATTATATCCTTTTTTTTTTTTTTTTAAAAAAGAAAAAACTCTGCAAAGATCTTAATGTATAAGCCCAGCTAAGAAATCTTGTAAGAAAACATAATCCTTGATTTCTGGCTGTGAGTGGTATTTAGCAGACTGAGCTAGGCTAAATTCTCAGCAGGCCAAGACCATGAGAGGCTTTTACTGTTAATGAAACCAAATTTGAATCTTGTGAGTTCTGCTGCTACTACCCTTCTGACACACTAATCCTACTGAAGGGCTAAGCAATGTTGTTTCTCTCAATAGCTGTGACATTTTCGTATCTAAATGTCAATGAGACAGAAGAAACTTAGCACCTGATGTTTAGTTTAAAATCATATCTGATTATGCAGAATAAAATGGCCAAGTTTTAGGCTTACCTTGATTTACTATGAAGTGTATGTTCAAAAGCACTCGAAAGCAAGTTAGAAGAGCACAGCTCTTTGCTGGTGGGAAGAGGGACTACACTTGCAGGGTGAGAAGAGTTAGAACAAGAAATACGAGAAAAAATAACTGGTTTTAAAAGGCACAAATGATATTTGTGGTTTTGTTTTTGTTTTTTTTTTGTTTTTGTTTTTCTGAGACCCTAAGGTCTGTGCTGTGCAGACTGCCGGTTCCAGAGCTCATACTCTGACTCAGTGATGCGCAAAGCCTTTTACTTGTTTTCGGGTTTTGTCCCATGTAAGTGGCTGACCTGAAATAAGGTCTGACAGGCCTTACTGCTTACTGAAGGTCAGAGGATCTTATGTTTACAGAAGGATTTGCCTTAAGATAGTGCTGCCCTTTCAAAGCAGATTGTTGCAGAGCTCACCGGTCCTCCTTCATTAAGAACAGACCTGTGTGACTCACAGACAATAATCCACAAAAGAAAGTAAGCCTAAGCCATTCTGTGGGAGAGAAAGTCATGCACAGACAGAGCACAATATTGCAAGAAAGCATTAGGAGGGAGGTAAAAAGGTGGCTAGTAAGGAGGCCCAGAGCAGAAAGCTAAACTCAGATTTTATACATCTTCCTAGGCATTTCTAGAAAATCTTTATCGCATTGAAATAATTTTGCTTTGTGCTAATGAGTACAGAGCACAAGTGGTAACAAATCTTTCCCCAGTAACTACCTGGGGGGTTGGAGACAACAGATTTTCTTTTAGCGCCTGGGCTATCCTGGCTGACATTTTGTTTGCAAGAGACACTGAGACCTAGGAGCTGAAAGGAGCATCTAAGAGCTACCCCTGACAATAGACACCTGACTGGGACTAGGACAGAAGTCAGGGTACTTTTTGATGTTCTCAACTTTTCTCAGGTCGTTTCTTCATCAACCTTTTTTTTTACCATGTTTCTTTGGCTACTTTAAGCAGCTGCCCCCACTCATTTCACTGCTTTCTGCTTGGTTCCTTACCCTCCTTAAAGGTGGTGGGAGATTACTTAGTGTTTTGCTGAGGACTAGGAATTCCATGGAGCAGCAGGTTACTGAAGATGTGTTATAATGCAAAAGCATCTTGGCAGTTTTAACCTTAAGATTGTGAATGGCTGTGGTTATCAGAGAGCCTTATTACCATTTTGGAGATTCGAAGATGCAGCTCAGAGGTTCTGACTGGCTAACAGCCTCAGTGTATTGTTATAGTTTGCTTAGCTGCAATTCAGTTATAAAATACCTCTTTCCATTGTACACTTGAATGAAGTATGGTGTTGTCATGGTACACACATTGTTTTCCACTTTAAAAGTTATATTTCAAGTCTAGACTTCCAAATTTTCTCAAGTTGTTGCCTGATTAGTTTACCAAAGTACTTTAACAAGAGACAGTGCTGAGATGCAAGCTGACAGTAAATCTGCCTTGTCATTCTATGGGAACGTGAAGTTGAAAGGCAGAAGCTTGTATCTTCATCTGGTCTTGTTCAACCTGTGCTTTAGCTTAATCTTTTCTGTGTTTATATGCTAAATTAGAATAGAATTAGTAACTACTCTTGTAGGCAGTAGCAAGAACTAATAAGAGTAGGACGGAGATTAGGAATGAGAACAGTCACAATATGAAAAGGTGAGAAATTATTCAAATTAGTGGCAATTAGTGAAATTGTAGAAGATGAAAGGTAAAATAGCTTTTTGGGGGGTTAGTCATGTTCTAAAGGAGTATTTTCTGGCTAAAGTTATTATTGTACTTCACAAATTTATAAGAATTTTTTAGTGATAACTTTGATTTTATTTACTAATATGTGCTTTATGTTCTAAAAATACTGTTTCTGGAGAATTCAGATCAAGTGGATTATAAATAAAATAATGTATTGGGAATGATCCTTAATTGGCTTACAAAATGAATGAATGATTGAGCCACAATTTAGTCAGTGTGTAATCTAAAAATTCTAATCTTGTAATCTAAAAATCTAATCTTATTATCATGTAAGAAAATACCTCATTCTATACCATACCATGACATTAACTTTTTAGAGTTCTGCAAAGCTGTATGCCATAAAAATATGGTAGCAAGCAACTGAATCATTGTCAGGCAAGCTGATTATCTGCATGTCTTTTGGTTGATTTAGAGCCAAATCCCGAAGCTCTTTATCACTCCTACCTAACTGTGAACATGTTAATTAAAGCTCTCTCTAAGGTTGATTGAACTCTTGTCTGAATGATGCCATGGCAATAGTCTCAAGAATACTTCAGGGTTTCCATTAGTGTATTTTGTGTGTGTGTGTGTGTATGTATGCATATATATGTATGTGTGTCCATATGTCTGTCTATCTGTATGAAAGAAGGAGAGGTATGTGTCTGTTTGTTATATACCAGCAACGGTCCCAGGATCTCAAGTATTCCTTTACTTAAAGGAAATTGTTATTTTATTTTTAAATTCAAATTAACTTCTTACATTCCAATAAAAAGTATCTGTCTTAAAATTTGTCCATTTCCTTGTAGGCTCATTCATCTGTGGAAAGGGCTGCACTAATTGGGGGTGTGAAGATTAAAAATATTTCTTCAGATGATGCATTTAGTGTTTGTGGTTCAGCCCTAAACAAAGTTTTGGATGAAGACAAAGCTTCTGGTCTTATCCCATTCTTTGTGAGTACTGGATTTAATTAATCAGTGGATTTATTGCTTCTGATAAGCTATTTTTGACGTGAATAGATGATCTCATCCCTAACAGAGGGGTCAATAGGCAGCCTAGCTAGAATACTAGAATAGGTTCCATGAGTGTTCTAAATACACCTTTCTGTGCAGGAAGATAAACGAATTTGAGCAACTGGCTGCCTTTCTCAGCAAAAACGATGTTTTAAAAGGACTTGAGGTTATATTAGACAGCCGAATAAATGGAGGTGAATTTTTTAGTTGCAGTGTTTTAATCTCCTAACACTTGAATTCTGAACTGCCAGTTTTAAAAACTTATACATTTATTTTTCAGGTTCTAATTTACCCATAAAACAAGTTTAAAAGCACAAAATTAAATGATGGTGTCTCACGCTTAAATATTTTTAAGAAACGGTAGTTTCCCCTCCTCACTACTGTAGCAAAGAAATGAACCTCCATAATATACTCAAGTATCATCAAGATCAGACATTGTCAGGCAGGTATTTGTGAATATGTAACTGCCTCTAACTGTGGAAGCTCTAGGTGTCATCCTTTCTTGTTATTTGTCCATTCTTTCCACAGATTTCTGCTTCCACAGCAGTCTAGCAAAAGCAATGTGTTTATATCTCAGCAGCAAAAGCTCATAATCCCCCCTTTTTTGACATAAAACAGTGTTAGACTGGATAAAATTCTAAAGTTTGGTTCTACTATAAGTACCTGATCAAAAAGAACATTTGCTTACTTATCAGATCTACTCTTCCTGTCAGTTCAGAACACCATCCTATTATTTCAAGTTAAAACAAGATTTTGCCTTTCGGTTTTGGATTGTTCTTAGGGTTTTTGTTTGTTTGTTTGTGGGTTTTTTTTGTGGTTTTGCTTGTTTGTTTTTTGTTTGGTTTTGTTTTGTTTGTTTTGTTGTTTGCTTTCCCCCCCTCCATGGACTAAGTAATCTCTGTTCATCATCAACAAAATTATTTACTCATTTCTAAGCAAATGGCTGTCTAAGGAGTATAATACGCTACCAAGAATATGTTTTTACTGGCCTCCACTGAAGGAAAATTGGAGAAAAAACTACCTCTATTTTAGAAACCCAGAACTTTAGAAAGGGGATTTTTTAAGACAGCCAAAAATATGTCAACATTTTTTCAGAAAAGTCATGTGTGACTTGATAGTTGTTTCTTTACTTTCATGTGGTAACATTTTGAAAAGGGCTAAAGAGACTTAAATTTCCATGAACTGTTTTCAGAAGAATTAGCAGATTAAGTTTGTTTATACTTGTGGTTAAGTGCCAAGTGGGACAAAGAAGCTTAAATTTCACCAAGCTCTTTTGAAAATTTAATCTTTTTACTCTTCTTGTTATTAACCTTCAGTGTCTGTTTTTATGTAGTATAAGAATGAATAAGCTGAAAAGTGGTTTTGATACGTGCAGAATGCTGCTAATTTCTAGTCTGACTATAACTAGTGAGTCCTTAGGATGACCAAGCACTTCCCATCAATTTTTTTCCAATATAATAAGACTCTGACTGAGAAACAAAGCATTTTTAGGTATTCCAAAGTGAAATTTCTTCTGTGGGCTGCACCTATTGAAATGGAGATGTGCCATAAGGTATGGTTTATTTCATTGTTATATGGTACCAGCTCATAATATCTTATATTATGTACTATATCATATCTCCATACACTAACTGCAAAGTTAATGTGTTTTTTCCTCATCTTTTGTCCATTAGGAAAAAAAAAAAGCAACTTGCCACTCATAAATATTTATTTCTTATTTTTTTATGTGTAGCAAAAGGAAATAAAAATTCTCTTTCATGTATTCAGTGACATCTTTACAAAGGGTGATTTAAGTGTTGTTCTTCCTCTGTTTGCCTAGCTGTGCAAAACAGGCTTTCAAAAACAGTAGAGGCTGGTCTGAGTTCATATGGCCTGTACCAGGTCTTCCATTTATTTGTATACATAAAACATGTCAGCTTAGATTAAACTAGATCTCATTATCCTTATGGATGGCCTCTTAACTCAAAAGGTGTGTTAATTCTCTGTCATGCTGAGCAACAGTCCATGCACTCTATTAGTGCTCTGTTTTCTGGCTTGCAGATTTCAAAAGCCTTTCCATTTCTTTTGTTCTTGAGTATTTTGGTGCAATTTTATTTTGTTCTGGTGCCAAAGATATGCACATTGCCAAGGAAACACCTCATGCCATGTTATTCCTTGTCTCCCTGTATTCACTGATCCTTCACTAACGGCTGTGATTCAACATCAAAGCAAAAGGTTTAACAGAAGAAATTCTGCCTAAGGAGACTTGCAGCAGCAGAGAGATCATTCCTAATGAAGACATCTTAGCTGCATGCAAGCTGATGCAGTCTCCCTTATAAGAAAAGAAAAAAAGTTTTGTAGAGGATTAAAAAGAACATGCAAGCAAATTACAGTGCCTTGTAGGCATGATTCTCCTCTTGTATTTAAGGAACAAATGAGGAATTATTATCCTGAACTTGATAGAAGTCCTTTGCTTGTAGAGGTGAGTGGAGAATAAGTGGAGAATTTGCTTGATGTGAAACAGGTTCTCTCATTACAGCCATCTGGTATTTATAGGTTTGCTTTTTATGTACACAGGGTTTGGCAGTCAGTCTTGTTTGGGGACAAGCATTGTCTTTAAAATGAGTCTTTGGATTCCTATTCACCATCAATATCTTTTAGCACTAGTAATGTGTATATAATTTTGTTCATTGAAGGCTCTTGCCAGTCAGTGTACCCAGACCTCTGCTTTTGTTTCTTTTTTTTTTAAAATTCAGATGTGTGATAATTTGTCTCTTTCAAGATACTTTTGCAGAAATTGAAACAGATACAGTTTTGTACAGCAAAGCAAGCAGACTGTGCAAACAAAGCACTTGTGTCCAATGTTAAGGCACTAAAGTTGCTGCAATTTACCGAGGAGCAATTTCCAAGGGTGGCTGATATGCAGCCCTTCATCTGGCCACCAGATAACGGGGAGCTTTAAAGTATATGCTGAGGTCATGACCATGTCAATAATTACAAACATTAGGTGGTGGTTAAGCACACACATAAATGCCTTTCTTGGTTGGACCCTATATGCTTCCAGCTTGAGACAGGCCTGTACTTTGGATGAGCTCAAGTATGGAGACCACCAAGTAAAGCACTGCTAAGTTCATGTGTAGAGTCCACTGCATTCAAGCCTAGTTCACTTGAATGTGTCTAAGTGGCCTGTGAGCTTTACTCTATCTTTCACAATTCAACACTGATATACTGCAGCTGGCATATATACAGTACAATGTACTTCAACAACCTCATCCAGTATAAAGCTTCTATAACATAATTGCCTTGCTGCTGAACAAAGGCCCGCATGAAATCAATCTGATCCTAGCTGAAATGACTCTTCTGAATGATGATCTGCAGGATATTATGAAGCAGGCTGTTTGTATCTGGACTCACTTGGGAAACAATAAATCAAAATTTGAGTGACAGAGGAGCCATCTTTTCAGTAGAAGTTAACACTAAGATCCTGATCACAGATTCCTGTTTGGAAGAAGGATTCTTGAGATATGTATAGATGTCCAGGGTGATGTTTCTTAATCCACAGTTTGTGAATGATCACTGGTTTGTAAAATACTGAATGGTTTAGTAAACTGCTGCACTTTTCTTCAAGCCACAGACATTCTCTTGAGTGCAAGATGGCAAACAACTGAGTAAGGGAAAATAAATACAGTAAGAGAACATTGAAGGTTCTGCCTCATTATAGTTAACTGCAAATGAAAAGCCTTGTGGTGAGCCTGTGAAAAATGTGTCGACATATTTTTCAAAAGGTGTAAGGGGTCTTCCAGTTGAAAAGATTGAGAGTCATTGCTCTCAGGCATCATAAAGATTCATGCGTGTTTCCTGACATAGCTCTTCATTTCAGAAAAGTAGTATATGAGATGACTGATGCAAGCACTTCTGCTTCTTTGTATTAGCAACCAGGCTTGAGTCAAATTTGAAGTGCACAGCCTGAAAAGGATAAGGCCTGCAGGCTATACTGAGCCATCAGTCCCATTTCTGTGATGCATCCTGTCTCCAGCCCTTTGCACAAATGTGATTTTGCCAGTGCTATACAGGATACAAATTGAGTTAGATTTGTTGTGTAGAAGTGAGACAGGGTAATGAGAGTCCTGACAAGAGCAGATGCTGTCACTTGAAGTGGTTTCTGAGAGTTAAATCAAGTAGCTTTGAGGCTTAGACTCCTGCAGAGAGGACAACAAAATTATGTTAGAAACTGAGGTACGCTTTACAGAATAAGCCATTATTTAAATAACCAAGCATATGTTTGAACTCATAAAATCTCTTACTGAAGCAACATACTCCTTATTCTGATTAGAAGGAGAATACTTTAACTGCAGTACAACACTAATAACAATAATGTGTAACTTTTCTGTTGTGAAATCTCTGTCATTATTTTAATTGCTGGACTAGCCAAGAAAATTTCACTCTCATCCTGTCAGAAAGACTACAACATATTATCATAAAATATATGTATAAAAGCAGAACTAAGTCTGTAGTCTACTCTTTATTAGGGTTAATCCCTATTCTTTATGTATATAGAAACCCCAGAATTTTCTTTCCATTTCTTGTGACCCAATTTGTAGATCTGCAGTTCAAAGATGAAACTCAAGCTTCTCCTGGTTGTGGGAACATCTTAGGTAGACAATAATGTGATAAATATATTTTGACTCCACACATGCACACCGCCTTTGTAAGAAAAGAAACCAAACTTACTTCTTTTAAAAAAAAAAAAATATCTTGCAATCTTTTAAAAGCAACCTTCCTCAAAGGATGATTAAACTTCCAGAGAAGTCATAAACGCACCTCAAGGCACTGTAATTATTCTGTTCTTCTCATGTGTCTCAGAAATATGGGAAGGCCCAGCGTAAAGATTAGATTTTTCTGAGAGGAAAATGTGCTAGCAGCAAAATGCTCAGCTCATTTGCAGAACTGTATTTGTTTCAAACTCAGGTTCTTGGTAGCTTGATTTAGAAAAACATACTGATGTTTCCCTTTCTTATTTTATAGGAAATTATAATTATTATTAATAATTATTTTTTATTATAATTATATATAAAGCAATACTATTATTTATTATTATAAAATTAGAATAATATATTCCCCATAGCTGATATTTTTAATTGGTGCAATGAAACATGATGATAGCTATTAATATTGCCATAATTGTGAAGTTGGGGGAACATGTGTGCTGTCAGGGATAAAATGTTTTCAGCGTTTTCTATGACTACATTGAATCAGGTCTCTGCTAACAGGATACGACTTCCTCTAAGAGTGTACATAAATTCATATGAATAGAGTACTATCTGAGTACTTTCCACTAAACAGAAAAATTCAGCCCCCTACCACAATTTCAAATGTGTCTCAGGTATGCGGTACGATATAGATAGAAAAATGTTCGAAAGTGTACTTAAAAGAGGGGGTTTACCTCTAGCAACAGATTATTGATTAGTTCAATATTCTTGGGATGTGTAGTTTTAAATATGTGGCTTTTCGAATACATCTCCACCTGTGCATCTTACTGAATGCTCATGTTAGTGTGGGATTTCCTAGAAATTTTGAAAAATCCAGTTTGATGAGTAGTGAAAAAGCCATCTCTCATGTTGCGTGAGTTCTCTAAAAACCTGGCACTAGTGAATGAAAATCCTAACGCATTCATCCAACTCTCTGTCTCATAATCAGATTATTTTTGTCAAGCTGCCAGGCCTTTCTAATGTGCTGTTGCTGCATTATTTCATAGAATGAAAAGAAGAAAAAAAAGCCTGATGGGAAATGTGAAAAGCAAAAATAAACAAGCATGTTAAAACCTCATGAGAAGTCACAGAGAGGACTAGTTAGGGAACCCCCAGAAGGACAACCAGTTCTTGGTTCTGAGATGTGCACAGGACCTGCTTCAAGATGTGACCGTAGATGATTTGTAACAGTCTCCAATATCCAACAGCTGGTAGAAGTGAAAAGGCAATAAAATCTCTATCTTGAAAGCAGGTGACAATTTATGAATGAGGATGAGTGTTCAAGGGAACAAATAAAGGGTAAAATATCGGTAGCTATCAAGCATTCTGTCTAATTAGAGCAGAAATACTTAGTGCAAATGTGTACCGCCTTTTAAAAAGAGGGAAAAAACACCCTCCTTTAAAAAGCTGTTGTTGTTTGAGTATGGGAACCCCTAGAATTAAAGAAGTATCACTGAAATGCAGGAGAGACAGCATGTGAATGTCCAAGCCAGAACAGTAAAAAAGCATACACTTGGCAAGTGAAACATGGTATTAGGCTAAAACAGATGATAGGATTTAGGCAAAAAATTTGCTAATGCCATAATAACATGGAATTATTTCTCTCAGAAGTAGAAAGCTTGTGCTAGAGTAAAAGCTGAAGCAGATAAGGCCACATCAGGTAACACAAACATGAGCAAAATCATTTACTAGGGAAGTGCTTACTCACATCACGATGATTGTAACTGACAGGCCAAAAGCCCGCCCTGTCCCCAGCTGCAGCTCTCAGCTGGTCATCAGCAACAAGTCCCCATTCTGCAGGAGCTCCACAACTGCGAAGCAATGACAGATAGCATAGCAGGAAAACCTACTGTCCTGGACAAACTAAACAGATGCTTAGAAACAGAAGATTACTTGGCATGTTGGATGGGCCAGATAAGTCCAGTGCAGAGAAGGAATCACTGGAAACTTTCCCTCATGGCGTCACTCCTTCTGCAAGGGAGGGCAATGAACCCAAAGGCTCTGCATAAGTACTCAGTATGGAGCTGTGACCCAAAACTGCACTGCATGGAGTTTTAATGCATAATCGTACCTATGTTTTGCTATGAAGGTATGGTTTTGTTCTTGAAAGGTCTCGTGGATGGACAGGTATCATCTAGGCGTTCCTTTGTCTTCTTATAGGTCTTGTCATGAGTTCACTAAGGGATGTGGACACACAACAGAAAAAATGTGGCTACTTGCAGATCTGAAGGGAAAAACAGTGAAAGCAAAAGATAGTGCACTGACAGTGTACTTGGCAGAAAAAGTAACCAGAAGTACAAAAATAACCCCCCCAAAATCAGGATTTCACGTATTTATAGTCATGTCCTGGCTGTATTATAGTTGTGTGTGACCTTGGATAAATGATCCAATTTCTTTGAACTTATGATGGGGCTACAGAACTGATGGACAGGGGTAGAGCAGTTGATGTCATCTACCTGGACTTGTGGAAAGCGTTCAACACTGTCCCACACGACATCCTTGTCCCTAAATTGGAGAGACATCAATTTGATGGATGGACCACTCGGTGGATAAAGAACTGTCTGGATGGCCGCACACAAAGAGCTGTGGTCAATGGCTCAATGTCCGGCTGGAGACCAGTAACGAGTGGTGTCCCTCAGGGATCGGTGTTGGGACTGGTCTTGTTCAACATCTTTGTCGCTGACATGGACAGTGGGATTGAGTGCACCCTCAGCAAGTTTGCCGATGACACCAAGCTGTTTGGTTCAGTTGATACGCTGGAGGGAAGGAATGCCATCCAGAGGGACCTTGACACGCTTGTGAGGTGGGTTGATGCCAACCTCATGAAGTTTAACCATGCCAAGTGCAAGGTCCTACACCTGGGTCGGAGCAATCCCAGGCACAGCTACAGGTTGGGCAGAGAAGAGATTCAGAGCAGCCCTGCGGAGAAGGACATGGGGGTGTTGGTTGATGAGAAAATGAACATGAGCCGGCTTCAGTGTGTGCTTGCAGCCCAGAAAGCCAACCATATCCTGGGCTGCATCAAAAGGAGCGTGACCAGCAGGTTGAAGGAGGTGATCCTGCCCCTCTACTCTGCTCTTGTGAGACCTCACCTGGAGTATTGTGTGCAATTCTGGTGTCCTCAACATAAAAAAGACAGGGAACTGTTGGAACAAGTCCAGAGGAGGGCTATGAGGATTATCAGGGGACTGGAGACCTCCTGTATGAAGACAGGCTGAGAAAGTTGGGGCTGTTCAGCCTGGAGAAGAGAAGGCTGCGGGGAGACCTCATAGCAGCCTTCCAGCATCTGAAGGGGGCCTATAGGGATGCCGGGGAGGGACTCTTCATTAGAGACTGTAGTGACAGGACAAGGTAATGGGTTAAAACTTAAACAGGGAAAGTTTAGATTGTATATAATTAGAAAATTGTTTCCTGTGTGGGTGGTGAGGCACTGGAATGGGTTGCCCAGGGAGGTTGTGAATGCTCCATCCCTGGCAGTGCTCAAGACCAGGTTGCACAGAGCCTTGGGTGATATGATTTAGCATAAGCTGTGTCTGCCCATGGCAGGGGGGTTGGAACTAGATGATCTTAAGGTCCTTTCCAACCCTAACTATTCTATGATTCTATGATTCTAATACTCTTAACTAAAACCCAGCATATTTTATTTGCCTATTTAACCTATGAAGTGTCTTCTATTGTATAAAAATCCAGAACAAGGCAAAAATCAAACCCAGTCTTTACTAGCACTTGCAAAAAGGAGACAAAGTGTTTAAAGCAGAAGTGTAGCAATGAAAAATAAAATAATGTCAGTTTAGATGCACTTGGTAGTTGGTTTTGGGGGGTTATAATTCTACCTGCATATTCCCAGTAAGTTACCGTAGCTCATTTTCACCTAGTTATATTCTTTTTTTACTGTGAAAATACAGTATTTATGTTGCTTCTCCCTTTTGCCCACTGATAATGCATCAGGATACATTAAAGGAGGCATTAACCGAATGAAGGAAGGGTGTTTCTGGTATTTTGGGATGAATTTGGGAGAAAATGTTTCTCTGGCAATATATCTTGCAAACCTAATATGCTACTAGTGAATAGGTCCCAGGCTGCAGATGCTTTGAGCATGAAGCACTTACAAGTCTGTTACAGAACTGTGGCTCTTTAATTCAGGCAGTAACCTTTTATAATGGGTTCTGTCAACAGCACTTCCAGCACCTTTAAGTTGTTCAAGTTCAGAGCTTGCTTATAGACCACAAACTGCAAATCATTATGGTGATAATTGTGTACATGAGGTTAGTATTGGGCCACATGGTAAGCATGTGGAACACATGGTAAATCTATAAAATATATCATTAATGTAATACTGTGACTGTGTTGCATTATTTGTCAGTCAATTTTAGATTAACATTTGATTTTATGCATCTGTTTCAAGAGATGCCTATGGGAGCTTTGAAATAATTGATTCTCAAAAGTTCCCCTGAAGGATGGTTACTGGCTGCTAAAATCCATTTCTTTTGCCCTATATCACCTATTCTCTCTATTCATTGTTGCCTTTGCAGACAGTTTTTTTTTTTTCATTTGATACTGCTCTTTGCTGTAACATATTTTTTTGCCTTTGTGTGTTTGGCTCTGCAGTTCTGTGCAACACTTGGAACCACACCTTGCTGCTCCTTTGACAAACTGTTAGAACTGGGTCCTATCTGTAAGTCTTTGCTGCTACTTTTTAAAATTGCAGATACCAGTTAAAGCCATGCTGAGTCATTTCCAGGGTATTGTGCAGCATCAGTGTCCAAATTCAATAAGGCTACTTGTAGATGAGACCTTCAGTTACAGTTTTCTTTCTAATATTAGGTCAAGCAGCAAGCTTGCGTTCTCAAACTGTTATAGTGTACAGAGGACATTGCCCCAAGGGTTTCTGGGTGGGGAGTATTTTGGAACACTCAGTTAAAAATTAGTGTAAGTGCTTCAGTTTGTAACATTTTTCTTCAAGTCCTTTTACCTGCAAGTGCATTAGAGCAATGGTCAAGAATGTGGAAAAACTGAATTCTAATTATCCTGTGCACCGTGTTTTGCTTCTGTTTGGTTCTAATGACTATAAAAGCAGGGAAGTGTGAACCAAAAATCCACGTATATTCTCCTTAATCCTCCCTCTCCCTTCGCCAGTTTCTTTCTCAAGAAAATAGAACGTGTGCCAGCCTGTTTATAGTGATCGAGTCATGGACTCAAAATAAGTATTTCTGTGCTATAGTTTGCTGTGCCAAAAGCACACACCTGCTGCCCCATGAAAATGCACAGAAGTGCATGGTATCTATTCTCAAGGGTGCATTTAGATCAGGAAATTTATAAGCAATTGGAAGCACCCTCATAGAAACACAGCTAGGTTTGATGTTCTGTTAATTTATTCAGGTAGGGCCTAAAACAGTTGGGTCTTTTGTGGAGGTGACTTGCTCTGTGAGGTCTCCTGCCCTCCAGCTCAAGGCCCACAGACTCAGTTTCTCCCAACCCTCCTTTCTACAAATGTTTCTAGCATTCTGCTTAGCAGCTAGAAATTTTACTGTTCAGGTGATTTCTATAGACCTGGCCTAATAAAATAGTGACACCTATACTTCTAGGTAGAGCAGCTAATCGTGTGTGTTTCACCCATTGCTTTCAATGATTTCCTCCTTGAGCAGCAGAGACCAGCAGAAAGATTGCCCACTACTCAAATCATAATCGCTGCTCAAATCATAATCACTGCTCATGCTAGTTTTATTGTGTGCAGGTGAATTTTTCTTCTTAGTATACATGAGCAGTAGTCTATGAAATAAAGGCAGTGTCTCAAACCAAGTATGTTTAAAAATACATAATCAGTTGAACTTTGAACATGTTTTCGAATAAACCTAAGTCATGGATGTTATGAATAGCACTTTATTAGCTTTTTCCAGATATTCATGCAAAAATATAATGTAGTTCACAAGAATGCACATTCCAGCATGAACTTGGTGCCCAACTGCATTTGAATTGATATACCTTTGTATGTGGAAATACCCATCAGAATTATTTGATGACCAGTGTAAAGATGTTATGTGGGCTTCAGTCACCAACTTACAGACCAGAATTCTTACTATTTGCATTAATAGAGGTGATCTGTAACAGAGCGTGAATATTAAATTACACAGGATACATAAGAGGCTTAAATGCTTAAATATTTCTGCAGAAACCATTCAGTGACTAATCAAAACTGGTACTTCCTTAACCTTTCAGTCCTTGCTCTTGCTTGTCTCAGTCCTTGAAATAAATAGCTTGCTGCACGTAGTTCAAAAGCATAAACATGCACACATATCAATACACAAAAAATACTGTTTAAAAATGTGTTTGTGATTCATGAGTTAGAAGTGGGGAGCACAGCTAAACCCCTAGCTCCTCTTGCCAGCATAGATAGTTTTAATGCTATAGAAAGAATAGCTACACCTCTAGATACATATTTTTAAAGTGCATTTTATAATGGTTCTTAAAATTGTTTAATATTTTATTTTGCTTAATATTAATAAGATAAACCTAGACATGAAAGGACTCTATTACCGAAGAAGTGTGGAGGAAGAATAATATGTTATGTATACGTCTTTATGTATTAACAGAAACCCAGATGGTAGAAACCTCTTAATTCGATTTTAAGTTGGGAAAATAATAGCAACAAAGAAAAATCTCTCAGGCACTTGGCTCATGCAAATGAATGGGGGTTTTTAATCTGCTCTTTATTTACCATTCAATTGCCTTTTTTTATTTTTAGGTAATAAGGAAAATATCTGGATGCATATTGATGCAGCCTATGCTGGGAGTGCATTCATCTGCCCTGAATTCAGGCATCTTTTAAACGGAGTGGAGGTGAATAAAGTGTTTCTTCTCTAGCAGCCTGCTAAAATCTTGCTCTTCCATAGAATCTGTGTGTTTCTTATGCATTCTACATTAATGGCTCTTCTAGAATCTTTGAGTGCACTGCACTTCAGTTTGCACTACAAATCCTTGTATGTTCAATTACGTTGCTTGTGTTTATGTAATTTCTGCTGCTTTGTTCTGGAGTATGATAGTTACCACAGTATGTCATTCAGAATAGCAAGTATTAGTGAATCAAAAGTAGTGAAACATGTTTTACAAAGTAGAAAAGAGGAACTTTTTCCCAAATATCCAAAAAGGCACATTTATAACATTGCACAAAAAGGAAAAAAGAAAGAAAAAAGGAAGATTACGTCTGATTTTTAGCTTATATCCTGAAAGTCACAGCCAGTAGCTGTATCTCAAACAGACAGGGTTTAATAACCAAGACAGCTAAATGAAATATTTCTCCAACAGCACTCCTGTTCCTTCCCCCCCCCCACCTTCTGAGCTACTTGGCATTCAGTTGCTTAGATAAGAATACTTCAATTTCCTGCTGCTTCCCTCAGACAGTCAGATAAGTCCTTCTCTTCCACGTCAGTGGAGAAAATATTGCTGTTTGGTAAAGCCAGAAGTTTAAACACAGCACTGATAGGTAGTGACTAATGAAGAAGAGGAGGGAAAATCCCCTCACAAATAAAGCATTTCTTTCTGCCTCTTCTTTTATCAGCAAATGAAGCTTGTTGTAATTTCCTGTGGGGGAATATTTTTTAAATTATTGTTATTGGTTCCTGAAGAAAATGAAACCGCATCCCTTGTCTGGGACAGCATTTGTTGTAAGAGTAAATATTTAACAACTAGGAACAGGTTTCGTACCTTACACAGTACAGGGAGATAGCTAGATAGATGTATGGATAGACGGAGAGACAGACAATCTTATCTTATTAGAGCGATCATTAATTGCTTACAAATGACAAGGAAGGTTACGAGAAGCAAATGAGAAGAGAAAAGTGCTATATGGAGTAGTTAGACACTGGTGCTGCTCGGCCCTCATCTCTTTTTTAAGGCAGATGGTTTCTGTCTTTGTTAAAATGCAAAACACCAACGAAGCTTTTTCTACAGGATGGCCATCTTACCTAGGTGGGTTTCCTGAGACGCTATTCTTAAACATACATCAACACGCCTGTTACATGATGTACAAATATGTATTGTGAATGCTCATTCTGTGTTGGTTTTTCTTTTGACTTAGATAAAAATGACTTCTACTAAAAGAGAATACCCTGGCAGTAAAAAAAAAAAAAAGTAATTTCCTGTTCAGTTGTAATTTTATGAATTAATGTGATAGAGGATTCTGAACTAAATATATCATTTATCTTTATATATGAATTTTGTGTGTGTATGTTTAATATTCTTGGAAATAGAAAGCTTAGTGAAATGTTCTTGAAAATTGAGATATGAACCACAGTGGGTGTTCCTGAGTATGCAGATACTTCTTTTTAGTTTACACTGATCTATATACTTTTCCATAATATATGTATCTGTGAAGTATAATTGTTAGCAAATGCTCAAAATGTTGATAATGCCAGTAGCCTATCTGCACATCTAACCTGAATTCCATCCCCAAAATAAATGAAGGCTTAGCTACAACAGTTAGTAAGTCAGGTGACACATCAGTGGGAACATTAGCTATAAAGACCGAATCCAGGAATTCATTCATGGTTAAGGTGTACTCAGACAATTCGGCAGTTATATCATTAGCACATGGATCCTTTTCTCTTTCATAATTCTGTTTTTTTTATTTATCTGTTCTCAGTTTGCAGATTCATTTAACTTCAATCCTCATAAATGGCTCCTAGTGAATTTTGATTGCTCTGCTATGTGGTAAGTGTTACAGTAAACATTACAAGGGACAAAAGTCACATGTTAAATTAGTCTGCCTTTCTAGCAGTAGACATTTATTTTCATTTCTCTATTGAATGAGGAATTCTGGGTAGCTTTGACTCTTGTAAATTATTTACAAAATTTACTCTTTTAATATAAGCTTCAAAAAAGTAAAATTTTGAAATAGGCATGAGCTCTGCATGATGTTCCCAAGAGAAATCCTGAAAAGTCTGCAGGTTCGTACTTGCTCCATTTTGGGACTGTTTAAAACATACATGAAAAAACTTCATTTAAGGACGTTAATGCAATGAACAGTGTGCTAAACAGAGCTTTTTCTTATTTTCAATAAAATTTCTTTTTGTTTGAGCCTTGATTCTCTCAAATGCCTTTTAAAATGCTTTGGATTTTGTACTGAATTTCAATTTCCCCAGATGACAGCAGAGACAACACTTTGGTATAAAAAGATGCCAAAATAGAAACCCATGGGCATACTTTGAAACAAAGCAAAGGATAGTAACAGTAATAATAGCAGTAACAAAAGCATTTCATGGAAGATGATTCTGTTGTGTCCCAGTCTGGATCTCCAGAACCTAGTGTCTACCAGTATAATGGCTAATGATACTTATTAGCAAAACAGCTATTCAGTAAATGCGGACTATTTATCAAAATAAATGAGAACATTAACTTGAGTTATAATAGAAAAAAAATTGCAAAAAGAAGGAAAAACTTATCATTAGAAAGAAGACTCTAAAACATCATCTATAAGAAGGTCACCTTGTTTAAAAGAATAAATGTGAGACAGTGATCACTCAATTGCCTTTGGTTCACCTTTGGCTCTTTTAATATCCTTTTAATATCTTTTTAATGTCTTTTAATATTTTTTAATATCAGCAAAGTTGACTTTTCCACAGGTATACAGATTATTCAGATAAGACATTACATTTTCTACTTTACTCTTTTTCCTGACATAGGCACTTCAAATATTCCAGGACATTATGTTGGGTTTCTTTTTTTTTTTCCTTAGAGCAAATGGCTTCCATTTTGATGCTGAGTCATCATCAGTGGCAGTGATTAATTCAGACTCCAGTTAATAAGTACCCCATAATTAGCTGGTTTTTTTTATTCTGTATATGGAAATAAGAAGATAAAACTCCTATGCTAGTTTGTTCCCTTCTTTTTCACATTACGCAATGATATTGTTAACTAAGTAGCCACTCAAATCAGACACTACACCATCATTCAGTCTGGGGCCAGAGTCTATTCCCTACCAGTTTAATTTCTCATTAATTCTGTCTTCCCGAAAACCCCGTGGAACTATGTTAAAAGTGTTTTACCTCTTATATATACATACACTCTCATATATACAATCACACTGTCTGTCAGTTTATGTTCCTATCTCAGGCAAATTTAGTGTCTTCCTAGAACAGCTTACACTTCAGACTTTTGTCATTTAGTGTGTCTGTGTGTTGACATAATTATTACTTTGTAATATATTTATGGGCCTAATATAACGTTGTTACAGTCTTTCCCTTTTTGATTTCTGGTTTCTTTTCCTGCCTCTGCAAACTCCAACGTTTGTGGAGGTGAGTCAGTCTTATACATAGAGTGAAGCATAAACCAGGAAAATCTTGTTACTACCTCCTGGCAAAACATAGCTGATTCTCTCTAAAAGGAACACATTGACCTTTGAACCTCAGTATAGTCACACCATGCACTAGTCAGCAATTCTAAGGTATGCTTCTCAGTTTTACATTGTGCTGTAGTATGTTTGTCAGTTATCGTACGCTGGATCCAGCTAAGGGCAGGGTGGTACAAGAGGGAAGCCTGAGTCTGGATCTGATGGCTCATCCTTACTAGTTTCTACCACTGCAGCATGAAGAGACAAGGGCCAGCACCCATAAAGCCTCACCGTGGCTGTGCAAGGTGTCTAGGAAGCCACAGCTCTTCCCACACAGCTTTGTACTGCAATAATTTCAAGGCAACTTCTGTTGACTGCAAACAGTAGCATTGCTTCAGCTAGTCTCACATTCTGGTGTGAGTGTCTATCACCATAAAAAGATCCTCTGTGTCTGTTTCTTGTCTGTTTTTAAATATGCAATCGTGCAGTCATGCTGCCCGTTCCTGCTGAGCCTTACACTTAACTACTTGTAAGTACAGTACTGATATGGCTGTGAAAAAGCACTGAAAATGGCACAGGCTGTGCTCAGGAAATGCGCCAGTTTAAACACATTCAGTTTGCCTTCACTTCTTGTGGAAATTTAATCCCCTCAATTTTAATTCTTAGATTTCTCAATTTGATGTCTTTTTTTTTATACAGGGTGAAGAAAAGATCGGATTTAACAGGTGCCTTTAAATTAGAACCTCTGTACCTGCAGCATCACCATCAGGAGTCTGGTAACTTTATAATTGAGACTATTATTATTTTGTTTGCAGATTGATATTTAATGGAAAGAAGGACTCAAGATAAAAACTGAAATTCTTAAGACTGCCTATGTTGTTTAGGAGCCTATTCCCATCTTCAGAGTGTCCTAGGCAGTTAAGCTTGTTAAAGTGCAAACACGTCTGGTGAGATTTTAGTTAGTATAAAAAGCAATCGAGGGAAAGCCGCTTTATAAAGCATTATATTAATAATTTTGTATTAGGATTTCCTCAGCTCCAGACTCACTATTGACTCTTTGTAGGAGTGTTGACAAATTTATTAATGATCTTTTGGCAGTCAGATAAACATATTATTGGATGCTGTGTGTGGAGTCCCTTAACCTGCTTTCCCCAACATACCTTTCTTCAGAATGGTTTCAAGATCTGATTTGGTTTTAAAGTTTCTGTAGTCTACAACTTTTTTCTTAGCTATGAGTGCAAGCTCTGATTCAGTTTCAAAAACCCATGTCAGGAGCAAACATTCCCTGAAACCGCAGGCAAGGGGTGAACTGTGCTTAATATCTATGCTCTATTTTGAGTGATATTATCCTATCGCTCTCGTGTTCTTAGATTGATTGTAGAGGAGGCAGTAAATGCAGGCTACCTGTCTTGTAGAAAATGCTCGTGAAAGCTTGTCACACAAGGCTTACAAAGAGCTTACAAATCTTAGGCCCTGTACAAGGCTTCTTAATGAATTAGTGCTGCTCCTTGCATATACCTAGCAACTGCAGACTGGAATTTGCCATCCTGAAGCCCATTTTTACACATTCAGTTATTAATTGATTAATTGTGAAGGTCCAGAAGCGCAGTGTCAACCTGTGGTGCGAGTTCCCTCACAACTTTCTCAAGAGGGTAAATCACATGCAGATGTTCCTACCATTTACTCTCTCGGATTTTTTTCCTGGAATTACTGGTGCTGATCTGTGTTCAGAAGCATATCCTGAGTACTTTTATCTTCTCTCTGTTATGTCTATGGACTTACTGACATTTAAATAAAAAACATCCAGAATTCCACCTTTCATTAAAAAGCCCTAGGAAAAATGGATTCCTGTGCCTTAATTCTGAACTGGCAGAAATTTTGCCTTTTATTCCTTTTCTACATTTGCAAGCAATGCAAATACAGAGCAGTGCAATAAACAGGAAAATGCAATAACTCTGGAGCTCAGCTTCACTCTCCAAAGGCTCGAATTGTTAAGAAAAGATTTTATTTTTTTTCTTTTTTAAATGAAAAATACAAGTTACAGAAAATACACAGAAGTCACCAGCTTTTACTTACCATACATGAAAAACACTTCAGGAGAAAAAAATCCAACCTTAACTAAATTGAAAATATGTTCCTGTGACAAGTGACAGTGCTGACACAAGAACTGTGGGTCTTCCAGATGCTAAATAACACTAGAAGGAAATCAAACCTCTCTTAAAACCAGGTGCTGCCAGTGAGGCCACCTTTCAGCTGATGTGAAAACTTTATCTGCTCAGTTGGATAAAAAGTTGCTCAGCCTTTGTCTTGCCTGCAGAGGCTGTGATAGCTTGTAATGTGATCTGGTCATAATGATTTCAGAGAGATCAACTGATTACTAGCAGTCTAGTGACACTAAATCTTTCTATGCTCTATTCCCACTTGATATTTCCAAAGACCTGGACAAACTTTTCAAATGCAAATGCCCATAGTTAAGCCATTAAACCCGATCCACAGCTATGCCTTCAATAAACTTAGTCAAATTTGCAAAGGTGCTAGGCTGTTACAGTCCCTATTGATCCCTATGGCATTTATCAGCATAAGAAAATGTGACTTTTCTAGTGGAGGGTCTTATTTTTTATGTCTCACATCTGAGAATCCCTATAATGGTTTATAAGGCAAATGAAGGAGCATTTTTGAATTTGCTCATCTCTCACTCAAGAATTTAAATGAGCGGAAAAATATCTCTATCTGTGAGCAATTACTCTTAATAACCATATGGCAATTATGTGTGCCCCCGAGGGGAAAGTCTTTATTTTGTCATTAATTATAATTTTATGTTAGTTGCATCATCACACCAGGAAGATTGTACTAGCTTGCCTGGCAACTCAGGATATAGGTCAAATCCTAATGGCAGTGTTGGAAGAATGCAGCTTTATGCTCTATTGTGAATGCCATGTATGCTCCCACAATACTACTCCTCCTGGTTAAATACAGATGTAAGACCAAGGCTTGTAATCAAGGACTAATCATTGATTGCATTCTGCTTCACAGCTTGTGAAAGGCGTTGTTGTGGATCATTAGACATAGCCCCTTTCAGGAGTGTAGGATTATTTATCTGTCACCAGTTGCTTTACTCTCTTTGCTACCAGTCTTGCAGCTATCAAACAAAAATGGCTGCTACAATGCAGAAGAATATGAATGTTATTAAATTACCTCAATACCAAGCTGAGACAACCATGTTCATTTTGTGAAGTCCAGGAATAGGTTAATGATTGTTGGTTGTTGTGTGATTTTTTTTTAATCTGGCAAATAACCTAGTAACAGGTTAAAGAACCAAATGTCTTTACACTGCAGGGAGGAAACACCCTGTTTTTTGGTATGTTTTGGCTGTGGAGATGAGAAAACATTTACAAGAGAGCTTGTAACACAGGAAATGCAGTTTTTTTTTTAACTCCTAGAAAATATAAAGCCTGAGAATTGTGCAAATGACATAGACTGGACAAATTCAGAAGCTACAGTTCTATATAGAACCTCGTGGTTCATTATTCCACGAGCACTTTGACAGCACTTTCCCAGGGAATTTAAGCAAATACTTTCATATGCGGCTTATACTCCACTGCAGAATAATAAAGCAGAGTAAAAAAGCTAAGCAGATGCTTCTACATTTTCCTAAAGAAGTGCTTTAAATTTTATGTCAGTTTAATTTCTTTCACTGTCTTACTATAAGTAATTCAGTTTTATGTTACAATTTACTGTGAAGTCAGTTTAATTACCTTATTCAAAGAAAAGGTAGATGCAACTTCTCTCTGTGTGCTTCTATAAAAGATAAATAATAATGCCCTCTACTTGCCTCCCTGGACTGCTCTGTGGCTTGGTCAATCACTACATCAAATGAGAAGCCAAAAAAAAATGCAGACTATTATTCTCCAAACAGGACGAGATCAATTCCAAGTCAAATTTTCCAGTCACTTCTTAGACGTGCTGAAGCATTAGGAACAAATATAAGAATGAGTTGAAAAGGGTTAGAAATGGATTATTTTAAGAAGTGTTAACAGTTCACTAGAGTAAAGGTGGTGACATTTCACAGCAGAAAATGAGTGATGAAGTGAGTTTGGGGATTCTGCAAACTGTTTAAAACACAATCAATAATAGCCGGTTCTTTTGGTACTTCTTTTCCTTATAAGAAGAAAACAAACACAGTCCATCTCTCCCCACTATCTCTGGTATAACAGAAAGAAAAATTGTGTTTCTTCTCTCGTAAACTGTTTAATTTGCTAACGGTATATTCTAACATGCTAAGGAATGAAGCTTATTACAAGCACCTTCATTCAGCATGCAGCCAAGTATCCTACTAGTTATTGTGTGGTCCTGTTGACCCTGATGATGCTGAAGTTTGTAGTAAACATAAAGGATAGCTAAGATACAGCTGTTTCAAAAACATTAGAATGAATGCTGGCTTTGTGTGTTGTGATGAAGCAATGTGAACATTTTTCCTTTAATTTCCAGGCCTTGTAACAGATTATCGGGTAAGTACAGCATCAATGTAATAACTAATGCTATTACTTGTATATACTGCTATTTTCAGGACTTCTATTTTCCATTACTATCATAAAACCTATTCACTATCAAAACCTTATGTTTATTTCCAGAAAGCATACAGCTTGCTAAATTTTAATGTTCCTCAGACTGAAACTTTAAACCTTATTTTTGAAATCTGTTTGAAGGCAGAAAACGCCTTGCATGTACAATATCTCAATGTTTAAGCAGCAGGAAGAAAGGACCTAAAATGTTGTGGCTTTTGCTTAAAATGGTGAATAATGCATTTTAAAAAAAATGCATGTGTTTCAATCTTTCCCCAGTAGAAACACAGTTGCTTTGAAATGGAAGATGGGCCCGTCATTGTAAATGATAGCCACACAACTGTAAACAAGCCACTGTACACAAGCTTCTAAGACAGACATTTTTCTAAAGCTTTCGAGGAGAATTCAGGATGGACAAAGGACATTTGATTTCCCTTTTGGCCCTTCAGTTCTGACACCAACCTCCTTTTCCAATTTTAATTTCAAGATTTTGAGTATTAAACAGTAAGCCCAGGGCATTAACCAGGAATAGACATTTCTACAATTATTTGACCTACCTCTACCAACTGCCTGTAAGATATGGAAATGTATTACACTTCAAAATTGTTGTAGAATGTACAGTTTCTGCAGTATCACTGCACTGGTGACTTGTCATGTGGGTGCCCTCCCTTCTCCCTGGCTTGCAGCACTGGCAAATCCCCTTGGGCAGGAGGTTCCGCTCGCTGAAGCTCTGGTTCGTGCTGAGGATGTATGGGGTCACAGGACTGCAGGAGCACATCCGCAAGGTGACTGGAATTTGCTTTCTTTGGTAACCTGTGGTGGGATGGCAAGGGAAAATGAGCAGGCTACCTACCTAATTTCCATGATTTATGGACACATCAGAATGCACAGGAAACTGCTTTTAGCCAGCTCAGATTATCAGGGTGCTGCTCGCTTGCCCCATGTAGTGTTACAATTTCATATCGTGGCAGGCTCAAAACTCATCGATTTTGTATTAAAATTTAGGGAAGACAAGTCTAGGAGTTTGGAATTTCTGTAATGTGGGACCATAGTTTCCTCTCAAGTTAAGCCAGAACACATCCATAATTTTATTGTGGAAAAACATGTTTATTCATTACGTCTTTATTTTATTAATGTGCATGCCATGCATTGATAGCATGTTTAGATTATGACTAAGGGATACAGTAACTTATCGGGCATGTCTACCTCTGCTCCTTCTTTGTTTCCTGTTTAAAATACATCTCTTCAGGAAAAAGAAAAAAAGAAAAAAGAAAAAAGAACATGTACAATTTACAGTTTGTTAAGATTACTGTAAGTACTAAGTTTATTCTTGATGTAAAAAGAAGGGGGTTTTTATCAATAAACCCCACATCTGGCGCCAGTCTAAATTACATGTATATTTCCTCTGCAGCAGTAAAGTAAAATTCAAGCATACCTTTCATCTTTATGAAGTTTAGGGAAACTTGTAGTGAGGGGGGATCCATGACGTGGCTCTAAATATTTACAAAAATATCCATTAGCTAAGGGTCTGGTCTAGTATAGCAAACTTCCTGCAGACACGCATTCCTTTCTATTGTGGTACTAAACAGATTAATTCTTAAGAAAGGCTTTTTCCACTGCTGTAAAATCACTGCATGAGAAAGTCTCTTTAAATTTGGAAAGGTTTCAGAGTGGAGGAACCTCTTCGCTTGTCATTCTTATTACACTATAATTTTCAGCTGACTCGACATATATCAAAATTAGGTTTTTATCCTTAATGAGGCTTTCAGAAATAAATTTTGACAACAGTGGTGAGCTTGATGTTCTGTCATCCTTGTGGCAATCTGATATATACCCTTTTGATGAAAAATTGATGCAAGGTTTGTCAGCACTTCACTAGGCTACCATTACAGTTTCTAGTGTGATTCCCTCTCAGGTTAGATTTCTGGAGACTGCAATTATTTCAACATGATGCCAAGTCTTTAAGTAGGGCTTAATCTCTCACTGGGAGAATAGAGGGTTGGAACCCTCATATCAGTTACATGGCCTTTTATCTTGCTGATTTCCACAGGTCAGTATTTACATTCAGTAAGTTCCCTCTTTCCCTGTCTCCCAGACATTTCCATGACTGTCCAGCCAAAAAGTGCTTGTTCTTAGAACGATAGCTGAAGACCAGGTTTTTGTATGTTCTGTGACAACACAGTTCAGGAAAGCGAAGCAAATCCATCTTTTTCTGAAGTAAAACCCTAATATGTTCCTTTATTTGTAACAGTAACTCAGACAGGTAGGTTTCCAAGGGCTTGTCGAATTAAGCATGTATCCTTAATATTTCATTAAGGACTAAATTGTTCCCTGGTATACAGAGAAAAATAAGTTATGACCTTATGTTTGCAACTTTGAAAGGGCAAGAGGGGTAATTAAGTGCAGAATTTGGCTCACTGTTTACAACTGTCAAAATGAAGCCACTAAGTTAGTTTCTCCTCGCCACCCCCCTCTCTCCCCAGATTAATATTCATTCATTTCAGTGGGTTCCAGAGCAGCTTTTTCTCTTTTCTTAAACAAAGTAACTTCTATCTCTAGCAATTCTCTGTTTAAGCTACATTTCAAGAAATGCTTGCAGTTTGTTTGCTCCCTGCTCTCGCAGAATTTAAGATCTCTTGGGAGTTCACAGGCATGTTGGTAAAGTTCTATCAGTAGCTGCAAAATAACGATTATAAATAAATGTGTTTCATATCTTGCACATTTTCCTCTCTTCTTAGGAATTATTGTGGGTTCCAGTTATATTGTGATGACTTTTCTTTTGGCAGTGTGGTAATGAAGTATGTGAACCAGCCTGATGCTGGTTTGTATTTTCAAATCTATAGACAAGTTTCCAAATGAAAAGTAATTTGGAATTTAACTTCACTTGTTAACTGAACTTTATCATTGCTTATCCCAGTGCTTGGCCTTGGAAAGTGCTTCCTTTTAAATATGCTGTAGCATCTTGCAAGTAACAGCTTTAATATTCCCATTGTGGGCAAAGGCAGCCCTGAAAAGAATAGCTGGTACTGTATCTTGTGTACCTGTGTAGCTGTGTTTTAAGGGAACCCATGTAGTTTCCAGAATTATTTCTAAAGCTGCATTTTCTTACAGTGGGTGATGGAGTGACCATAGGTAGAATAAGAGACCTAGGAACAGTGGCAGAAGCAGGTATTGCAGCCTTCAAGTGGAGGGCAGAAAGGCTGGAGCTGGGTAGTGGGAAGAATTGCTCTCTCTCTCTGTTGTGTTATTAAGGAGCTGCTCCAGGGAAAGAGCAACAGAGTCAGGCAGAAGAGTGGAGATTTGAAACAGCTCCTTGGGCTGGGGAAGGGGCTGCCTACATCTGGGATGTAGCATGCAGTCTTACACCACGCAGGTTTCATGCATCAACATACTGTATGTGAGACATGTTGTTTCTGTCCACACTATACAACAGTAACTAAGGCATGCCTGTTCAGATACAGACCTGGGCCTTATTGAGAGATTCGGGACCTAGGGTTTCAGTTATGTTCTGAGTTTATGAAATTCCCCAAAAAGACACTTCTGCTCCTAAGTCCTAGAAAACTGTAGGAAGATTTATCCAGAGTTTATGGACTTCTTTTGCGGTGCCAGGTGTCAGTAGCAAAGTGATTTGAGATTTTCAATAGTAATAAGCTTCTAACATGACATAGAGGGGGAAAATACTGCATAAGCTTCAGAAGCCAGCCTATTTACTGTGTGATTAACAAGATTCTATATGGAGGACCAAAGACATCTGCAACTGTCTCTTCACAAACTTTTTTTCTGGATGTAAACTGTCACAGACCCCCTATTTGTCTCTCTTTTCTTAAACTTTATTTTTTACTAGGGTGTTTTAAGAAAAAGATGTTTGTTGTGTTTGCAGTCTTAAGGTCTCCATCAAAATGATGTGATAACCACTGCAACCTGGCATTTGCTTGTACTGAGGACGGCATTTGGGAACTAAAATACTCCTGGGAGATGAGAATGTGTGACTTGGATTTAGATACAGTTACTTTTTTTATTTTCCAAACCTTCCAGTTATGCACTCTTTTCCCACACAACTGACTGCAAAGTATAGGTCTTAAAGCAGTGGTAAAGGAGAGGAGGACAGTCATCTCTGAAGGATGTGGGGAGACAAAAATACAAAATTTGTAGGTAAGTCAGAGGAGATGTACAGAGGGGGCAAACCCAACAACAATAACAGTCTTCTGGACTAATTCCAAACACCCAGAGTTGGTATAAATGTGAAACCCAAATGGCCCATTTGCAAGCTGCTTGACCAGCCATTATTCCTTCCTTGCTTTAAGTCTTCTCAAAGAGCTCAGAAGTCATTTGAGAAATTTAGACTTGTTTGTGATCCCCATGAATATTCCAGCTCAGATGGATCCTCCATACGATCAGAAGAAATCAGTTCACTGTGTCCTTCTTTCTTTGCTGAGGATAATGGATTCCATTAAAAATTAACAGCAGAGACCAAGAAACTGCAGAACAGCAATGCACTGTTTCAGCTGGGGACTGGCACAGTCCAAGTGGCTGTTGAGAAGACTCTTTTGACAGCATTTTCCTTCAGAATGTAGTGGGATGCAAGCAAAGGCAGGCAGAGGTTAAAATCTATAGGAGGAAAAGAATTAAAATACCAAGGCTAGGCAGGTATGCTTATTTGCACAGTAATATTAATACACTCTGACACTTCAGGGAAGCTCAATGAAAAACTATTTTAGCTCTTGAAGGCTTTGCCCAAAAATCAAAATTCATTTTATACACCTCAATGCAGAAGTAGCTATATTCACACATATCAGTACACAGATTTTTTTTTTAAAATAGGGACCACACCTTAATGCCTCTCAAGTTTACTGCTCCTATTAGTGATTATGAAAGACACTTCCCTTAATCCTGAATAACCAAATGAGTTACATCCCTTTCTTGCTTCCCTTCTCACTGCAGAAGAGCAATGATTTTCTACCTGAGATAGTGATACACAAAAATTCCATACAAGCTTCTTTTGTTCAGTCTGCTAAATTTCACTGTGAAAAAAAGGGCTGGTATTCTGTTCCTATATACCAAGACTTTTCAGGCCACTAAAGAAGTCCTTGTGATTACACTTTGGGAACTCACAGGATAAAAAGATTGTCTTGCTAGAAACAGTATGTGAGTTGGTTTGTGATGGCAGGTGTGGTACTTCAGAGCCCCTCTTACAGAGTTTGAGCTTCCAGGCTTAACAATGTTTATTGGGTTTAATTATTTTTTCCTTGCAACAGTCTTTGCAAAAGCAATTCAGGATAACAGGTGATGGGTCAAAGGTGCAGACTTCAGTAGTTGTGTTAAGCAAAGTTTGCCCAGGGAAGCGGTGGAGTCAGCATTCCTGGAAGAATTTGAATGACACATAGATGTGACACCCAGGGTCATGGTTTAGTGGTGGGCTTGGCAGTGTTACCTTAACGGTTGAGGCTGACGATCTTAAGGGTCATTTTCAACCTTCCATGAGTGAAACAGGTGAAACTTCAGTTATGTCTCCACTTTCTCTCCTTCCAGTTCTGTAAAATCTAAAAGACTTGGTGCCCCCCAGTGGCTTTACAAATTATTGCTCATGTTCAAGGATAAAATTGCATCAAGACGTGACTCCAAAATACTTCCAGAATTTTGATCTGTGTTTTACTGAATACTGTCCATTTTTCCTTGCTTTTATTTCTTTAAAATTCCTTAAAAATTATTTGGTGCAAAAAGTGGGCATAGATACCTGCTATAAAACATACAGCATGGGTCTGGAGTTTTCTTTTACAAACTACTTGCAGTAAGCCAAATCTTCAATTTTTGTTTTATTCCATTGCTACCCAGGTGAATTCTGGTTAAATTCAGTTTATGATTACATTCAGATGAACAGCTCTGAAATTCTCATCTCGTTAAACATGAGGGGTTTTATGTCTTTGATTTCCAAGGCGTAGTGTATGCAGTGTGAAATTTTGCAGAGCTGTGTAACAGACATCACTTTGGTTAAGGCTATAGAACATGAGGATAGGAGGAGACAATAAAAGATCACTGCAACACGTATGCATATTTCACATACTTTTCCATGCACATATGCATACAAGCATCTGTATGTATACAGATATTTCTGGTCACTTTTCATAGCTGTAAACTCATGCTGTTTGTATTAGCAGAACATTCAAATGCCTTGGAAAGGATTGGGCATTTTACTGGTCTCAATCCTGACTCGAAGTCTAATTTTAGAGGGAGATGATAAATGGATGTAACAAATAGCAAGGAGGAAGTGGTAACAACAGTAAGACTCTGGTTGCGTAGGGTACCAGTATGCCCAGTATACGATTTTAGAGCAACGTTTTGATTCAATATAAACAATGTTTTTCTATTTTAAGAAGTAAGCAAGTATCAAAATGCTATGATTAAGACTGCAAAATATGTTTGGGTTTTGTCCTTTCTTCCTTTCTGTCTCTCTCTCTTTCATTCTCTTTCTCTTTCTTTCTTTCTCACTTTCTCACTTTCTTTCTTACTTTCTTTTCTGTAAGTTCTGTTTTTGCCTTGCTCTTGCCCTTTTGCAAAAAGTTCCTGTGAGCTGAAACATTCCACATCTAATCCTAGCCCAAAGTGAAATGTTTAATTTTTGTTTGATAACTGTCCTTGAACTTGAAAAAAGGCAAAGTGCAAAAGCAAGAAAAGACATGGGCTTAGTTGTTTATTTTTCCAAAATTATTTGCTCTCATAAATGTATAAAAGCTAAGGAACTTGTAAACATCATTTTAGGTGTTGCTGATAATTTCTGGTGTAGGCTGGCATGAAGACAAACTGTAATTCTAACAGCTTTATTGTTGTCTTTTTTTTTTTTTTTTTTTTTTTAGAGTAGTGAGTACTAGACTAATGACAGCAGAGATGGGGACTGGGTAAGGTACTACAGGTACCTGTTGAGGACAGGGGCTCTTTTTTCCTAAATGCTTTTGTATTAATTTTCTGTTTGGAAGGATGTAAAACGTGGTATGAGAATGCAAGCATCACTGACTGAGTGTCAAGACTTCCCAGTTAGTTGTTAGTATGCCTGTTTTTTCCTATTTGTTTGATTTTGGAAAAGCACCAGTTTCTTGTGCTACAAAATAATGGCTCTGGCTTCATGTCCAATGTCACTCTTTTTTACCCAGTAATTGTAAACAGATTGGCTGAGCTTTGCTATCTATTTTCTTGCTTATGCTGCCATCACCTTTCTTTTCAACTGAACCTGAGCACTGAGGTCAGAAGAGCAAGCAAGTTTTCCCCTTCTTTGCAGTTATTCTCATATTAAGTAAACTATTTAGAAAATGTCTCTTTCCAGCTCATTTTGCACTGGAATTTTGATAATTTTCTCTGTATATCTGTATATCTCTCCCTTTCCCTATAATAACTTTTGCACTCTTTAGATATTCCCAGCCAAAACTAACAGTGGTAGAAAACCTGAAGAAGAATTATTACCATTATTTGCTATTAGTATCATATGAAACCGTGCCGAAATGTTTCATTAAGAAACAGACTAGTACTGCCTAAGATAGACTAAGCTACTAATATAGTAACAACTCAGTCTGGTCTTTGGAAGTCATAAATGGGATGTAATTTAACATAAACAGATGGCAATATGTGAATATTATCATATATGAGAAGAATTAAGAGAGAAAAGAGATGAGGGATGGAAAGAATTTAGCACATCTTTTTTCTTGATGAATCAGATTTCTACAATGTAGATACTGTCTTTCTCTTCTCAGCATGTCAGGCTGTCGCATCAATTTGAACATTTAGTCCGTCAGGATGAAAGATTTGAGATCTGTGCTGAAGTTATCTTGGGACTAGTCTGTTTTCGGCTGAAGGTAAGAAAGCTGAGACCTACTTCTTCTGTCAGGTTTTATAGCAGTAACTAAAGTAACCTCAATTGAACATAATCTTTGTAGTTAATATACTTTATGATTTTTTAAAGAAAATGAAGAAAGTTCGTGTAGGTCAAAGCACATTAAAGAAAGAAGCTTAAGCAATTTTCTTAAAAATTACTCAAATGCTTAAGAGAAATTCAAGCACATTAGGGTACGCAAGTACACAGTCAAGGCAAACAAATGGGCTACCCAGTCGTACAAAATGACCATTATGTTCTCTGCTTGATGGGCTTTGATGAAGAGGATTGTTTTAAGGTATTTCCCAAGACATTTGGATATGTGTGAGTGCACGTGTGTGTGTATTACATTTTCTTGTCAAGTTAATTTTATATGTATTTAATGTCCTTTAAAAAATAATAAAAATTATATATATATACATATAAAATTACTATCATGGATGAAGATTAGAGTAGTAAACCTTGTTTTGTTTTAATTTTCAAAGGATACATTTTCATTTATAAAATCTTAGTCAGACTGGCAAATTGGAGCCAGATACAAGTAAGAGCAGGTTGCATGGGAACCAGCTTCCCAACTGCTGTTGGCCTTGGTCTGCTTCTTTTTTTTTTTCTGTGCTGAACATGATCCTTTTGCCCTTTTCAGCCTTTCATTCCCCAAAATCTCTGTAAGAGCCAAGTTCACTGATGTAGAGACCTTACCCAACAGAAACCTGAAAACTCACTCTGCACTCAGAGCGTAAGAGCTGCAGTAGCTGGGAGGGCTCACTTGTTCAATCAGACATTAAAAAGGGATCAGTATCTTATTTTAGGTAAAGAACACATTTAATAGAGGGGCTTGCAACTAAAGCGTCTATAAAGGACTGGATTGTGACACTGAATCTGAACACTAAGCAATAATAATAACAGCGCTGGTGTTTTCCAGTTCACATGATACCTAAATGAGCTTTTTGCTTCTCTGAAGGCTCACAAGCACATCTTGGCTCCTTCTGGCCAGTGTGGTATTACTGCTTTTCACCAGTTCTTTTCTCAGTCATTCAGTTGCCACAGTTACCTGAATGTGATGCAGTTGGCTGAAGGGGCCAACAGATCTTCAATAATCAGGTAATGGTGAATTCATCTGGAGTAGGAAAATGGTTTTGTCTGAATTTATGTTGTTTAAAATAAAAAGAAAAGAAACCAAACATCTGTTGCTAGAGAATCAGAGAGATTACAGAACACGGAGGATTCCCAGTATGAGGAAACATGAATATAATTTATTTCCTAACGGGAACTTTTAAAAGATTTGAGGAATAGGTTCTGAGGCTTTTATTGCTCAATAACAAGATGTTGGTTGTAGTCTGCTCTCTCACATGGAACAGCAAACACTAATTTTGCAGATCCAGAGAGAGCTGTTAGTCAGTGCTCTGCATTTACTTTAAAGGACCAGTCCTGGTGAAATAGAGCATAGCAACAAGGAATTGTCACTACTGATCAGACCAGTAGTTCATCTACATCTGCCATCCTGTCCCTGATGATCCAGAGGAAGAAATCAGATCTACAGGGAAAAACAATTTTACAATAGGAGATAAATATTGGGTACCTAGCTAAGAAACTTTTGGACAAGTTTCTGCTGAAAACCAATGTCAAAACAGCAGTGTTTTCATTGCTTGCTATACCAGTCCAAAAAGCAAAAAGCAAAAACTCAAAACAAACCAAACCAAGAAGCTTCAAAATGAAGTTATCGTTATTTTTTTTCAGCTTTATTTGCTTTCTCAATCGCTTTTTAAAAAAATGTTTCTGTGATTTCTGTGTTTCATATTAAAATGCATCTTCATCTAGAAGTAGGATACTTGTAACTTTAATTACAGGAGGACTAAGAACTGTAATGCTGCACAGCTGTAAAAAGTATGAAATGTTTTTCCTTCCTTTGTTCTTGAGAAACCTTTTTTAATTTTTTTTTTTTTTGCTTAGCTGTAACTGTTAATTTTTTTCCTTTTGCACTGTTGCACAGATGCACTAATAACCCAACTTTACAACCATTTCATCAAATGTATCACACCAAAGGGTTAATTTTTGGCCTCCTTGTCAAGTCTGCAGATGAATGCAAGTCAAGCTAGTCATTACTCCAAGGGAGTGAGAATACTGTCTTATTGAAGCTGACAGACTCAATCAGAGCTGGCTTCTCAAAGCTCTGGGAGAGGATTAGTCACTACTAACTTCAATTTGACGTGACAGCCGAGTGTCAGAGCAGCCCCTAGGTGCAGCTGTGAGAGTAGAACAGAAGAAAGATATATAAATCTTTCTCCTGTCTCCCCTCACCCCTGCCAAAGGCACAAACTTAATATCATATAACTGCCTGTATTGCCTAAAAGTTAGCGCTGCACATTTTATATTAAAGGCAAAGACCATAATTTTAATGATGGAATACCTTCGGTAAGAAAATGGGATATCATTGTCACCAGTGACATACTAATAATGGGTGGGGACCCGCAAACCACCAAAGTTGGTCCTTTTCTTAGTTAGGAACATTCCAGTTGCATGAAAAAGATTAAGGCGAAGCTATGAATTTCAGGCTCTCATCCAAATTCCCTGACAACTTGTGCTAAGGCAGAACAAGGTTTTGACTTGGGTTCAGCTCTAATATGATCCAAAACCATCAGAATAATACATTTATCCTCAGTGCCAAAGGAAAGCTGTGTCTGCCTTATGCTTTGGTTTTATATGGAAAAGGCTAAGCAGGCAAGTCATAACTGCATAGATTTGAGAGAACATGTTTTCTGATACAGATACTTTTGAGATGACCCGTGCTGCTACAGGAACAAAAGTGCTGCTGAAGAGATGTATTTGTCCAATTGTTACCCTTTTACTGCAGTCAGTGTTCAGTAAGGGAACTCTGTGGTAAAAGCACAGGTGCTCCTAGCATCTCCTGCAATTCTGTGTTACCGGCATTGTAAGGGAAAGAGTAAAGGCTGTACAGCAGCTGAGACACTTCCCCAAATAATAAAATTATAGCATTCAAGATCAACGTGGTATATCTTAAGCTATTACAATAATAATAGCTCTTGCCCAGCTTTTGCCCAGCAAAGCTGAAGCCATCTCTTAGTCTGCTAATATTGAAGTTAGACAGATGGGTTCCTTTATTTTGGGTAACAAAGTGTCAAAGATATGCAGCTAGCACTTCATCCTGTGTTGCTGAATCAGACAAAAACCCCAAGATTTTTGAGATCCCTTCTTCCATTGTTTTCATTTAAAGTGATTTACCAGTGGTTTTGAAAAATCTGATGACATCTTCAGTTTTATTCTCAAATGCTGACGGACGTGAACTGGTAAAACCACTGATTCAACATTAGCTGAACTCCAAAAAAGCCAGCACTCCTCTGTACAATCTTATTTCTTTTGAGATTTGATATTAAAAGCATACAGCTGCTCTAAAATAAATCCCCACATTCACTATTTGAGCACAAGGAGAATGAAGTACGCTAGAAGGAGATAAAATCCAATACCACATGCAGAGTCCCTCTGACCTTCTGCAAGATATTTAACATTTATATCTTTGTTTCCTGGAATGCAAAAGACTTTTTACTTCCAGTGGGAGGGTCAGTTTACCACATATCTAAAATCTCCTGCCTCTCAAAACCTTCTCTCTGTAGGTCTCTGTGGTGGACACTTCCTATAGAACTTGAGGCAAATACTAAGGATTTCTGCTAATAGTATGAAACTTACTTATGCCAGGGATACATTCCTGTAACTATTTCTTAATTAAGGGTAGGATTTCAATCTTCATATTCAAAAGACTCTCTCACAGCAGCCATGCTTAAGTGAAGACTGGAGGGTTTGCTTTATGAATGGTAGTATAGCTCATTGCAAAACTTCCTCCAATGTTTGATCAGATCTAAGAAAAGTGTAATGAAATAGATGTAATAATGAATGCTTTTACATGAAGCTACAGAGCTCATGACCTTAGTTCACAAAAAAGCAGTCAGCTATCACAAATGCCCCAGTGTGAACACTGCTTCTAAACCCCAGTTAATCCATAAATCTCTTGTGACTGAAAAAATATCTCTTGCGCCGTCATCGTTTTGTAATCCTTTGATGTCAAAGCACTGAGAGATGGGAAAGTGGCTGCGTGTTACTGGTGGTACTTGGGTTTGGCTGGTTGGCAGGATTTGCATATTCCAAGCTTGTTTCTGAAATTCATCACCATATCCACTGAATTACAATGATTTCAGGGCTCAAATGAACTAAATGAGGCGCTTCTTAAAAGCATAAATGAGGCCAAGAAGATTCATCTGGTCCCGTGCCACCTGCGAGAGAAGTTTGTGCTACGTTTTGCTGTTTGTTCACGCACGGTGGAATCCACCCACATCAAGTTTGCCTGGCAGCACATCTCACAGCTGGCAACCGATCTTCTGCAAACATGGGAGCAAAACCACCACCAGCAGAAACAGCAGTGAAGTAGCAGTGGGGAGGAGGTAATTAGCTGGCTTTCTCTGTGTGGCCAAGTTTTATTTTAGGGGCAGGTGGGAAAGTCAGGATATGAAGGGAAAAAAAAAAAAAGAAACCAAAGTCTGTTGTTATATAGCCCAGCTGCAGTAGCAAAATCCTTGCCAGCAAGTTGTGTTGTAACCTTAATCATTCCTTCTTTGTACTGTGGTTTCATCTTGCCTGTTTCCAGGGTGCAGATAGCCATGGAGGCTCAAGCTGTGATTTCCTACCAATTTGTAATCAGAAGCATTTATTGAACCAGGCAGTGGAAATGGGTTAGTGCTCCCTCTGTTGTCCCCATTAACCTTTAGCACACCCACTCCTTGCTTCACAGATGAAACTGTGAGGAGTCATCAATTCATTTAACATTGCTATGACTTCAGAAAGAATCCAAGTTGGGGAAAATTCAGTAACCTGGATTTAACACTGTTCAGGTCCGATTTAAATAAGCTTGTGCAAAGCTGCTGTCTTGATTTGGGGCACTATCATGTCATGACATGCTGTTTGCTGCAGTACTTTTGTAAATAAAGTTCGTGCTTCAAAACTTTCTGCATTACACAGCCAAATCAAGGGATGGTGAGTACTAAATGAGCATTAACTGTCCTTATGGCAGGGTGCCTACCTTCTCCTAAAGGGTTTGCTTTTAAAACAGACATTGTGTCAAATCTGGCAGCTGGTTTTCACTCTGATCATTCATAGTAAGACCTCCTAAAAGCTCCTTCCTAAGAGTTTTGTCAAAAGCCATGTGCTACCTGATATTCTGTATTTTTAACAACATTATTATAAGCAGCGATTATTTGAAAATAATCAATCTGTGTTCTGTGAAATAGAGTGATGATTCCTTCTTATGGCTACCATTCTGCTTATGTCATTGTGTAATAAATCTTTGATAAAACATGCTAAGAAATGCGATGAAAAAAATGGTTGTCTGTTTCTCAATTCAGGTAACAAACAAGATAGCAAATTAGAATAAAAATAGAAATTAAGAGAACCAACCCTAAAAATATGGTGTGGTGCCCCCTCAGTGGTTTTCTTCCATTAACAGTGATGCATGGAATATGAAAATATTGGAAAACAATTAATCTTCAGAGAAAGTCAAATAATGTGTACTTGATACCAACCATTGCTATGTCATACTGTTGAAGGCAGGTACAGTAAAGAGGTGAAATGGAAGTCAGAAATCATATCTGACTTTAATAAGTATTTCTGTCATTTTGAAAATATAAATTCCAGGCAGTTATTTCTATCTAAGTAAGATCAAAATAAATAGCTACTCCAAGAAAAGGAATCTGCAGGATTCATTTCTACATTTGCATATGTCTTAATCTTTTCCTTTTATTGTTCATATTAACTTCTAAAGCATCTTGAACGACTTGCACAATTATTCAGCTTTCTTCCTCTGTCCCTTGCAAATGTAATTCCTACATATGGGAAGCTGCAGGTAGACCATGAAACATGCACCGAGGCAGTTAATTTGGCACACAGTCTGCTTCAACCCACTGTCTTTCCAGAGGGGATTAAAGAAGTTGACTATGGATCTGGTGACTCCTAATCACCCCACTTCTGCTGTGCAAAGTGGAGAAGGATTAGTATTAACACATGTGCAAGTGGTATATGAGAGACGTGCATGAATCCTGACAGTAAGGAAAGTAGACCAACCTCTGCACTTCCAAAAGGTCAGGCTGTGTGTCCAGGGTAGATAGTGACATGCCATCCTTCTGTAGGGCTTGCCAGAGCCTGCATTATCCACCCAGATGGAAAAGCTGCTTACTATTTCTTTAAGGAATTGCTTTCACAGGTAACAGATGAAGGAAGGGATGACGAATCTGGCAAAAGCCTGTAATATTTGAGCAGGTGACAGAGCCACTCCACCAGGCACTGCTCTCAGCTACAGGATCAGAAATTCTGATGGCATCATTCTCATTAGCAGAACCAATATGAAATTAAGCTTTTCTGTAGTGGCACAACGGAATAGATTGGTAGACTGAAAACAGCAGAAAAATGCTGGCAGTTGTTTCTTTTCTCTGTTATCAGTTTTTTTAAAAACAACATTATTCAGTTCTCCTGACTTGGGAAATGATGTTCATCCATAGCCCATATGGTCCACACTGGTACAATTTTACAGCTTTTACACTATGACAACACTAGAATCTAGGAGCCAGAAAAGAATTACACCTTTGTTATGAGACAGACCAGTGTTTTGTATGTGAAATATCTAACCAGGTCTGTCCATGAACATAAAAGAGATCAGATTCTGATCAAAGCTATCATAGAGTAAATCCAGGATAATTCCATTTAAATTAAACGGAGCTGCTTTGGGCTTATATGACAATAATTGAAATTAAAATTCTAACTAATAAGTATTGGAAAAGAAATGCATAAGGTAAGGCAAAACTAGCTGAACACAAGAGGATTTTGGTGGAAATTCTCTCCATGGAAACTAAAGCAGAGGTGGATGATGCACGCCTGTGTGAGCCTCAGACTGCTGTAGAACCAGGATGCAGGCAGAATTCACATCCAAAGTCAGGAGAGGATAAATGCTCACAACAGCCCAGAATTAGGTTTCTAGGTCCCTCTAGACCTTTGTGGGAAAATGTTGCCAAAACCTGACATTCAATTAAACATTTTTCAGATTACGGGTATCAGTTTTAGAAGGGGCTGCTGTCCAGAGACCAGAACTTCTGGCAAAGAATTTAGGATAGGGGTTAATTTAAAATATTATAAATGCAGTAAATGATTTTTGTTTTTAAGGAAGCGTTGTAAGTAAATCTTCCAAGAAACTGCAGTGACAAGACCCATAGAATTAATTTCCCCACGGCCAGCCCAGTACAGAAATCTTAAGTTCACAGTTCTAGTTTTTCTGAGGTGATCTGAATATGTAATTGGTGAAGGGCTTCTTAGGATTGAATCTCACATACCCTCTTTTCCCCACCTGGCAATTCCTTTGCAGACTATAAATGTTAGGTCATCTGAGAATGAAATCTGGTCCACGTTATCAACTCCAGAACAAAAGTGTTGAAAAGAACATTCTGAAAGAACGTAATTGCTGTTCTGTTCTGTAGCTTTGCAACATACCTGTGAGTGAGAAGTACTGTATTTATGAAGAGTTAATATGTGAACCTGGATTTATTGTGCCTTGTGTGCAAAAGCTAATGCTGTCTGTGCTGATTAATACTGTTTGATGTTAAAAATAACTAGTAAATCTCAGAGCTGTGCTTTAGTAGAATATCCACATCTCAAGGGAGAGAGTGCGGCTGCTGGAGAAGGGTGGGGGGGAAGTTACTCCTCAATAAACATATGTTTGGGTTTTTTTCAAACTAGCAGGGTGCTAGTACTATACTTACATTCTTAGTAATAATAAAAAATTATATTTTATTACTGATGGTGAGATACTGAAAAGATGTATTTATGAAAATGTTGCTAATATATTATACTCTGAAATGCATTATAATTGTTTAATTTCTAATATTCTTTTGCCTTTACATATAAGATTCTGCTCATGGTTGTTGTTTTGTTGTTGTCTCCTCTAAGGATACCATATTTATGAGCGGTACTTACACTGCACTTGCCTTAACAACAGCAATCTAAACCTTGAGATGTGTGATCTTGCATTGCTCAAAGACGGGAGCAAATGAGAGATGAAACTGAGAACCCTGAAGATCAGAGTGGTGGAGGCAGTTTAAATAACCATTGGTGGCCAAAATCCATACAGCATATGTACAGCCTGTATGACCCAAATGGGAAAATAATCAGATGTTTAGTGCTTTTTTAGTATAATTTATTGAGTTCCTTTAAAATCTGTATCCAGGGCCTACTTGAATGGACATACAGGTTTTAATTGGCAGCATTAATAAATGGAAACAAAACTACAACTATTGTCTGTCTTTGTTCTTTCCCATTTTATTCATGACATATGCACTGTGAGGGGTCCAACTTCCTCGCTGAGTGGGGGGGAAATCAGTGCCCTGATTTTCACCATCAGTGCTTTTTTTCTCATTGTCTCAGTGCCTGGCCAAACCAGAATCCTGCAGCTGGATGTGCCACTGGAGCCAGCCGTCCAGCTTTGGCTTTGGTTTCCAGTCTAGGCATCACCAGATAGGAGAAGGCAGCAGCCCATTCCACTAGCCCTGCCTACCCAGAGCCTGTGTTCCTTAGGGGAGCTGAGCTGTGGGCTCCTTCCCTCCCTGCCTCTGCACAGCCCAAGGGAAACTGGGCAAGCACACTTTGGGGGAAGTAGGATGGCAGCAGTGTTACCAGCTACAGACGTTAGCCCAATTTGGTCTCAGATGATAGCTTGCTAGTAGTGCAGACAGTTTAAAATGCTGTTTGCACTAATGGTATTAAAGCTTGACGTAGAACAAAAACCTGACAGTAACAAAAGAAATGTTTCTCACGGGAAATTAAACGTTCACCTACACTGAAGCGACTGTGTTAATACCAGAGGTGTAACTGCAGCGTAGCGTGCCAATTTGCATCAAGATTGGTGTGCTAGTTTGAACTTGGGCTGGTGTGATCCAGCTAGGGACTCCACGACGAGGCTGAGTTCATAGGACATATCCCCCTGAGCCACCATCTTCTGCCTTGTTAGGCATACTGTTACTCGTCTCATTACTCTGCCAGAGAGCCCTGCTACTGCTGCCGAGCCCTTTAGCAGAGCTGTTCTCCAGTAAAGGTCTGTTCATCACCTGCTGTTTCTGAGGGTGTTGGACACCATTAGCCTCCAACACTGCCATGGTGGCTGCAGTACCCTGCAGCCTCTGACACAGTACGACAGGTGGAACAGGTGGCCGTGGAGCTCTGGTGCTGTGTGCGCAGAGGTGTGGGTCCCCGCTGATAGCACCTGAACCACCAGCTGAGCTGCAGCTTGCGTCTGGGCTCACGGCATGCGGAGCCTGTCTCCCGTGGAGCTCATCCTGCGCAGAGGGTGGTCGCTGAGGGTAGAGCCTGGCACTCTGCTGGCCCGGCCTCCCCCAGACTGAGTCAAGGGCACCCAGAGGGCCTTCTACTGAGAGAAAGGCGGGCAGCAGTCCACGTGAGGTAGCTGCCCTGCTGTGCGGGGCAGCCATTGAATTCAGCACTGAAGCAGCCAGTAGCACTCCTGCTCCTGCGGTCACTTCATGTGTGACCAAGCCTTTATCAAAAAAGCTTTTCCGAAGCCTGCCTTGGTCCTGTGGGCATGCGGGTACCCTTCTGGGCAGACAACCGGAACCGCGGCTCGCTCAGCCCGCGGAGGGACGGCCGCCTCCGGTACCAGACTGACGCTGAGGTCGGCTGAGGCACCCGCGCGTGCAGCGGCAGGAGGCGGGGCCGACCTGCCTCCCAAGGCACGGATCCCGCGTCTATTGGAGGGCGTACGCCTTGGGCGCAGCCAATAGGGAGCGGGAGAGTCCGCGTGTCGTCCCCTCCCTCTCCATCCCCTCCCATAGCTCCGGTAAGCCCGAGCGGAAGACGAAGGCGCGTCGAGCCGTTCCCCGCTCTTCTACTTGTCCCTCCCTCCCTTCTGATCACCGATTGGCTGCGCCACCCAGAGCCCTGTTATCCGATTGGTGGGCGGGAGCGGGGCGGGGCTTGGGGCAGCGCGGGCGCGGGATCTGCAGAGGTGGCTGGTGGGTGTGTGCGTGGTGCGGGTCTGTGTGTGTGGGGGTGGGGCTGCGGGACCCCGTCGGCCCCCGTCCTCTGTGGGTTCCCGGCTTTCTTCCCCCCTGCCTGTGCTTGCAGGCGCCGGGCCCCGGCCCGGACGCGGTTGGCGACAGCCGGCGTGAGGGGCCTCGCTGCGCGCCAGCAGCTGAGCCCACCCGGGCAGAACGCTGAGCCCCGGCGATCCAGAGGTGAGGGGTCCCTTGGCCCTGGTGCGGCAGAGCGAAGGCCGCTGGGAGCCCTCAGGGATCTGGTGTCGGCTTCCCCCCCCTCCGGTGTGGCGGGGGTTTGACCTGATGGAAGCTGTGCGGGTGGGGGCTCGTGCGGTAGCGGGTTTTTGGCCGCTGGGCGGCGTCGGGCTGTGCGCGCTCCGCTGGAGCGGAAGAGGCTGGGCAGCTGGCGGGGTGCCCTGCTGGGTTCCTGGCCTACGGGCAAGCCTGCTTTGCCCTGGTTTGGGATTACAGAATCATGGAAGGGGTTTTAGAAGTTTCACCCCCCCTGCCATGAGCAGGGACACCGCATACTGGAGCAGGTTGCTGAAAGCCCTGTTCAGCCTGGCATATGTGTTCATATATGTATGAACGTGGCTTGCAGGTAGTTACTTGCCCCTCGGTTTGCTGAGGCTGAAATTTGCGTGCCAGAGATTCGTTACTGTCAGTGCTTTGGTAAACCCACAACTTCAGACACTTACGTGTAAGTATGATGTCCACATCTGGCAATGGGTTTGGCTGTTGAAGAATGACTGACTATATGTGTACACATTTGGCTGTCTCTTGGGGGAAAATACTGAAGCTGTGAGGACAACTAATAGAACAGGGAGAGAATGTGATACTGGAAGATACTTGCAAATTAAAATCAAACTGAAGTTTTAAACTGGCTACCAGTGTTTACTTATGACATTCCCTCAATGCTGGGAAGATGATTATTAAATCGTTACTTTGCAGGTGGTGAACTTGAGGTTTTCTATTCTGAATGATGCATATCTATAGAAATATTTCTTGGGAGCAGATGCCCGATACTAAACTTTTTCTGAATTTAGCTTTTGTGTTTCACAAGATGTTTTTGATGCAACAGTTACAAAAAGGTAGCGTGCACAGGGACAGTTATTTAGTATGGTGTTAGAGAAAAGAAATAAAAGGCTCAGCCCTCTATCTCCTGTTCACCTGTTACTCAGCTGCAGATGGGTTATGGTGGGATTGTGTGCCTAATTCGGTAGGTGCAAGTTGGACTTCTCACGGTACAAAAGTTGACAGTGATTTTTCAGAGGAAGTCTTTTTTTTTTTTATTAGCTTCCTGTTTAATTGCACTGAATGTGCAGAGAAAAGGTATTTTGACTTTTCTAAACAGCACTACAAAGTTTTGATGCAGTCCCAAAAAATCCAACATAATTTATCTCCTTGTTGTTTACCACATGTGTAACCCCTCCTGCCAAAATCATATTGTGCTCTCTGTTGTCCTAACACCGTAGCAGACTTTCTGGAAATGAATAGGGAACACCCTCCCCCCAGGATTCCTTCAGCTCTGTCTCCCCAGTCTTGTATGTACATTACACCTTTGCCTTAACCTGTGCTCATACATAGTCTGTAGCTGATTCAGGAGAAGATTGCAGATTGACTTGTGCTTTGTTGGAAGGGTTGCAGAATACATGGACCTCCAGTGTAACAGGTTTTGTTTGAAGTATTCTCTGACTGGAGCATCCTGGTACACAGTGGATTTAAGAGAAAGGAGAATTTTACCTGTCATATCCTATGTTGGGCGCATGTCCCATATGGACAGATGAGAAGATCAGAATTGCTGTGTGTTACGAGCTTTCTACAAACCCTGTTGAGGCGGTGATTAGTGACTTGTAATTTTGCCTGTGCCTGTGTCTCTTCTGAAATCATGAATCCTTGACATTACCAGAAATCTCTCTGCACATGAGACATTGCAGGGAAAGACTTCTTGGAAAATATGTTATAAATATGAGCATATCTTTTCAAGTGTAGCAAAATGTGCCTTACCAAACAAATGCCATCTTTCCTGTTTCTTTAGGTAAAAAATTGCTGAAGGAATATAAATTTCCCTTTCTAAAACTGAGAAACAAGCATTGCTATAAACACACAAGAGCTTTGTGTCTCTAAAATGTAAAATGGAGACATTTTAGTATGTTATAAATGGAACAGTTTTGAACTTTTGCTCTAAATCTGTAAATATTATCTTAATCTGAAAGTTTACTGCATTCAGGGTTATTCATTCCACTTTTACCTCCCTTCAGATACTTTGCATATAGTTTCATTTATTAGCTTCCTTGTTTCATTTTTATTACCATCACTGCAATAGATTTTGTTATTCTGGTGTATAATCTGTCCTCTGGACTGCGCTGTATTCTGTCAAATAAGAGTGAAAGCACTGGTGATTGCATTTAACAGGGCCAAGTTTTGTTTGTCCATCTGTTACCATTCTTTGCACTTTACTGACATCCCTTGGAGACCTCTGATTAGAAGCAAACTCTCTTTTTTGTGGTGGCTGCGTTTTGTTTGGGATTGTTGTTCTTTTTTAGCCCTTCTTTCTTTTGATCAAGGAAGAAAAGAGAACCCCAGTCTAAATGACTTTACACCACAAAGCTGGTTCCTTTTTGGAAATGGTAAAATGCCCAGGCTAAGTAGCTTGCAAGATCTACTGCACTATTTCTTTCAATTAAAATAATGTATGTTTTCAGGTATATGCGTTTAGGAAAGGGGGAAAGCACCTAAAGCAAATGGTAGTGCGATGCAGTGCATTTTCTAACAGCAGGTATTTTATGTGTATTTCAGTGTCAGTGATGGAAAACCCCAGCCCCAGTGCTGTGCACCTGAGTGACTGGCAGAAAAGTTACTTCGCGATTACCTCTGGCACCTGCACGCCCGGGCAGAAGGCAGATGAATACCGTGCCAAAATCCTGCGTATTCAGTATGCATGGGCAAACTCCGAGATCTCTCAGGTCTGTGCTGCCAACCTGTTTAAAAAGTATGCAGAGAAGTACTCTGCGATTATTGACTCTGACAACATAGAGACTGGCTTGAATAACTATGCCGAAAACATCCTGACTTTGGCAAAGTGTCAGCAGAATGACAGTGACAAGTGGCAATCTGCCCTGACAACAGACAATGTATTTAAATTAAAGCGTGTGCAAGAGAGGATGCAGGCTGGCAAAAGTTTCCAGAGCTCTCAGATGGCACCAGCAGATGCCTCTGTTCTAGCTGAGAAAGGGGTCAGTGCCTCTGCTGTTCCAGCCTTTCCTAAACTCAGTGTTTTCAGCAGTGCCAGAGAGACTGAGCTCTGTGCTGGCTCAGCAAAATGTATGAGTCAGGGACCAGATCTCCTTGAGCATCCTTCATCTTCAAAGTCTGTTCAAAGCAGTGTGCTTCCTGTGGCCAAAACATCAGATACACTTCCTGCCTCTTCAGCATCCTCAAATGAGCAGGTTAATGCAGGTTTCCAGGCAACTCCACTATTTGGAAACAAAGAAGTGACAAGTAGTAGTTCTCTGAAAACATCAGGTAATTGTCATGATGGACAGAATTTGCTTCTTTCTAATCAGTCAGCTGTACCTGCATGGTCCACGAGTTCTGGGAAAAGAAAAGCATTTTATGGTCTGGCTGATGAAGACAGCACAGCAATTCCTAACCTTGCTCCATGCCAGGCTTACAGTAGTACAGAAACCAGTAGTTTCTCAGGGTATAGAAACAGAAGTGAAGAGGGCAGTGTTCCTGGTTTTAGAACTGCAAAAGAACAGCTGTGGATGGATCAGCAAAAGAAACCTCAAAGCCTACCACAGCGTGCACCAGTCTCATCCTACGGAGGCATAAAAAAGTCGCTGGGAGCAGGCAGATCTCGGGGTGCCTTTGGCAAGTTTGTTCCTCCAGTTCCAAAACAAGATGGAAATGAAAATGGAGGAGCACAGTGTAAACCTCATGCAAAAGGGTCAACAGATCCATCACTGCCTGTAGATGAGCGACTGAAGAACATAGAGCCAAAAATGGTTGAACTCATAATGCATGAGATCGTGGACCATGGGCCTCCGGTCAACTGGGATGACATTGCTGGGGTTGAATTTGCTAAAGCTACTATAAAAGAAATAGTAGTCTGGCCTATGCTGAGGCCAGACATCTTCACTGGGCTACGTGGTCCTCCTAAAGGAATTCTTCTCTTCGGCCCTCCGGGGACTGGCAAGACTCTCATAGGCAAGTGCATCGCATGCCAGTCTGGAGCAACCTTTTTTAGCATCAGTGCCTCTTCTCTGACTTCCAAATGGGTAGGTGAAGGGGAGAAGATGGTCCGTGCTCTGTTCACCGTGGCACGATGTCAACAGCCGGCAGTGATCTTCATTGATGAGATTGATTCCCTGCTGTCCCAGCGTGGAGATGGGGAGCACGAGTCGTCGAGAAGAATAAAAACTGAATTTCTGGTCCAGTTAGACGGGGCGACAACCTCCTCAGATGATCGTATTCTGGTGGTCGGAGCAACCAACCGACCCCAAGAAATTGATGAAGCTGCCCGAAGGAGGTTGGTGAAGAGACTGTACATTCCTCTTCCAGAAGCCTCAGCGAGGAAGCAGATTGTTACCCGTCTAATGTCGAAGGAGCACTGCTCCCTAAATGAAGAGGAAATCGAACTCATAGTTAAGAAATCAGATGGGTTTTCTGGGGCAGACATGACACAGCTCTGCCGAGAAGCGTCTCTGGGCCCTATCCGCAGTCTTCAGTCCCTGGACATTGCAACCATCATGCCAGATCAAGTACGGCCGATTGCTTTCGTGGACTTTGAGAGTGCCTTCAGAACTGTGCGGCCCAGCGTCTCCCCGAAGGACCTGGAGCTGTATGAAACCTGGAACCAGACATTCGGCTGCAGTAGATAAATTGCACCCTGACAGTTTCACAGAACCATTTCCTTACCACTGTCATGTATCAAACCCAAGATGATTTAGAGTGTCTGCACTTCTTTTTGTTTCTGTCTTTGAAATGAATCTTCTTCTGTTATGCAGGCAGATACCTGGGCCCTGGCCTGAGGTTTCACCAGCTGAAACGACCATGAGAAACTGCTGGTCATGGTATGAGGAACTCTAAACACAAGTAACAGAGTGAGAAGCTGACAAAAGTTACAGATAGCTGCTGTGAAAGGTGGGCAGATTTCAATGGTATGTAAGGAGAAGGTGGTCAAACCCCACAGAGAATTGGAGGGAGTACTTGGGGGGAATCTGGCAAGGCTGCTGTGCTGTATAAGTAACACTGTGCAAGGCTGAGGGATCACAGCTAATGTTACCAGAAATAGCAGTTTGGGGTAGGAATGCAGCAAAACTGGGACCAGTGGGGAAAAGTAGTTCAGGGTGCATTGTTTGGGAGGAGATTGGAGCAGAGGGAGGAAAGGGTTGAGGTGGGCATGGGAAGAACACGCATGGAAAATAAAAAGGGGGGGTAAAAGGGGTTGGGCCCCATGTAAGCAGTGCTCTTGTCTGACTGAGCCCTGTGCCATATCGCTGCTGTCTGCCTCAGCTTCTTATTAAATACTTTTTCTGATGATTTTCGGCCTGACCTTGCTTTCTGCTCTGCATCTGTGTGTGTGGATGTGTGTTACTGGGAGGTCTGGGCACCTGCAGCTGGAGAAGAGACTGTGGGCAACAGGGGCACCAGAGTCAGAGGCCAGCCATGGGCTAGCCAGTGTGTTCACAAGCAGCTGCTGTACTGAAAACTTCACTGACAAAACTTGGTAGCAAGTTTGAAGTGGGACCATGCAGGAAAAAAACAGCATCTGCAAAGAGCTCAGACACAAGCCAGTGGCAGGGGAAGAGGCTCAGCGTGTTGAAGGCTCTGTAAGCATGGTGTCTTTGTGAAGCTGGAGGGTGCATGTCCTGCGTGTCTCACTGGTGCGCTTCAGTCCTGGGTGGCTGGAGGCGAGGGATGAGATGGGATTGTGTTGTTGGATTTGTGTGAGTGCATTTACCATGTATGTGCGTGTTGGTAAGGTTCTGCTCTGTGTCAGTGTGTGTTTATCTGTTGTTTTGGATTAAGGGTTCAGCCTTACTCCTGGCAGGACCCGCAATCAAAACCAATAGCAGCTGCATCCATCAAAAGAAGATGAGAGAAGCTATAGTTTGGGGGTTCTAAAGAAAGCTGGAGAGGGACTTTTTACAAGGGCAGATAGTGATAGAATGAGGGGTGTTGGCATTAAACTGAAAGAGGAAAGATTCACGCTTGATGTTAGGGAGGTTTGTATGATGAGGGTGGTGAGGCACTGGAGCAGGTTGCCCAGGGAAGTTATGGATACCCCATCCCTGGCAGTGTTCAAGACCTGGTTGGATGGGGCTTTGAGCAACCTGGTCTAGTTGAAAGGTCAACCTGGAAGGTGTTCCTGCCCTTGACGGGGCTTGAACTAGATGATTTTTAAGGTTGCTTCCAGCCCAAACCAGTCTATGATGCTATGGGCTCTAGTGTCTGGGAAGGAGAAATCCCATGTCCCAGCATCAGCTGGGTTCCACTGCTTTTTGAATAATCTTCATGTGATAATAATAAAATTCACATTGACCTTGTATTTGGTGTTCTTACCTAAGGTCTGACAGAAATAAAACAGCTTTCATTGACAGAACCTGTCCTTGCCCACTGGCTGGACAGAGCTGCCTCTGAATGGAAAATAAATTGAAAGCTTTCCTTTGGATTCTTTTGCCAGTGTGGCAGAGCTGGCAGCTGTGGTGTCCATGCTTTATTTTCAGTTTCTCTAAAGCACTTTTTCTCTTGGGGAAAGGCAGAGCTTAAAAGCTACTCTTACATAGATTCTTTAAAAGAATGGATAAATGCTGCTCAGCTAGCACTGTTTTAAAGCCATTTGGGAGCTACAGGGGCTGTGACACTACAGATAGCCTTCAATTCAGAATGACATAAAAAAACTTGGAGTTTCTTAAGAGCTCATCCTGATTTAAACATTAAAAAATCAGTTCTAATGTTTTTAGGGAAGTCCGGTATGTATTAGAAATTGTTTTGCAGAGATGAAAGAATTCAGGTATGCAAATTTATCTTGATTTTAGAAATAGCGCAGGTAGAATAATTAGATTATTTTGTGAGAAAAACTGTGATGGGGTCCAAACTGATTGACTTTTGGCCACTTGGGTAAAGATTATGAGATTAAATCTGCTTTTACAAGTTTAGTATTGGAGAGCTATAAATAAGTACTGAGCAAGATTTTTGCTTTCTCCAAATCTCCCACCCTAATGAAAACACATTTTTTAAAACCTGTTTTTAGGCAAGTGAATAAAAAACCCAGAGAATTTTGTTTAGTAAAACTTAAAGGTAGCTGAAGGGTAGTAAACCCCTTCTGTATGATGCAATAATAACCTTATTTATGCTGGAAATTATCCTGGTAAGCCACGTGAGTGCACTGTGCTCATCTGTGTATCTGAATACCCGTATTTTAATGGAAGTGGCCCTACTGAAAAGACTGGTGAGAGTGCACACAGTGGCAGGGAATAAAACGCCTCCCAGGATGACAAGGGCTGGGAGAGAAACACTGGGCTGCTGTGTTTGTCTCCTGCAAAGCAGAACTTGTGAAAGAGATAAAAGGTAGAACCTCAGTGCCAGACAGGAGTATCCTCCCTCTTACTTCAAGGCCACGTTTGACAGGGCTTTGAGCAACCTGGTCTAGCGTGAGGCATCCCTGCCTCACGCTAGAGGGAGGCATCCCGGAGGGGTTGAGATTAGATGATCTTTAAGGTCCCTTCCAACTCAAACCATTCCAGGGTTCTTGTGTTATTCGTTACTTCACTCTCTTGAGTTACATGAACATGCTTTTGTTTTAGAAAACATGTAGAAATAGTAAAAGCGACCATCAGGTAAAGTTTATTCTTTTTCACTTTTGGTAATGATGCAGGTGATATGACTGTCTCTTCAGCCATCTAGCAATATTCAGGCTTTGCTGCAGGACTCACAAGTCATCAGGACTTCCAATATTAGCCCCACATGTATTTCACAACCCACTATAACAGTGCCACCAAACAGAATATTAGATTGCCAGGAACACAATTTCACAAATACCGAAAATTGCACAGATATAGGGCATGATTGTAATTGAAGGGAAATGGTGCAGATAAATCCACTTTAATGGATCTGTTTAGTGAATGCAGAAACCTATGTCCTTCATTATTTATTCTTTTTGGCTGGCTGAACTTTGCAAGAACAAATGCAGGACTCTCCTCTGGTTTTGTGGTTCAGCAACGTTTGGTGCACAATCTCAGTTTCTCTTAAATAAAGGTAAATAATTGCAGTCCTGGAAAAGGGAGGTCTTATTAATAATCAAGGCAATCTAGACTCTTCATTTTCTCAGTGCATCTCGTATTCGAGTTAGCTAAATTGTCCCAAAGCAGTCTGAAATCGCCAGATGAGTTTTCATTTGTATAAAGCTGTGCCACACAAGTAGTTAGAAAGCTGATGAAGCAGCAATGATCACCATCTACTAACAGCAAATGAATGAAAACCAGACTGACCTCCAAGAGCATTGTTAAGATTGTCCTATTGAAATAAGTCTATTATTTCTGTGTTTCTAATAGGAATGATGAAACTTCTCCCAAGCCAATATGTCACTGGAATAAAACCGCCACCAAACAAACAAAACCCCACTTTTTCTGTTCAAATATTTTTTTGATGGCAGCGAGTGATTGGTGTTGGTGAGCACTTGCCTTTACTATGACTTAGTAGGTGCTTTGAACTGTGGTGACACAAACAGTGCTTGTGCTTGTCTTCCAACCCAGGAGTGCACCTTCCTTTGAAATGTAAATGGAAAGTCAGGCTTGGGAGAGTTTTGTAAGAAGGTGTCACAAAATGGAGTGTTTAGGATTGCTATAAGAATCACTGCCAAAGGTATTAATATAAGTAATTTAATAGAAATTTATAAATGTGTGATTCAACAGAATTCAATGGCAAGGTTCACTCTATTACATCCGTGAGAGATGAAGTTGCATAGGCTTCTGCTTTTAAATTTAGAGTAGCTATGAGTGTGGTGAGGCACTGGAACAGGTTGCTGAAAGGAGTGGTGAATACTTCATCCCTGGCAGTGTTCAAGGCCAGATTGGACAGAGCCTTGGGCAACAAGGTCTAGTGTTAGGTGTCCCTGCCCATGGCAGGGGGGTTGGAACTAGATGATCTCAAGGTCCTTTCCAACCCTAACTATTCTATGAGTCTATATGATTTATTATTTTTTATTTACTGATACTAGTAAAACTGTCTTTTGACAGGTTTTTACTTGTAGCTGGACGAGAGGGTGTCTCCATCTGTTGGGATGGTCCTTCCACCCAAGCCTGTTGCACCGAATCATTTTGATTAACAGGCATCACCAGTTAGAAATACTACTCAATGGTAGTAAAGACCTATGAGTCTGTTTTCTCCTTTCCAAATAAGTTATTTCATTTTGTGCCAGTTAACAACTAGTGACTGCTTACCCTTGCAGATCTGGTGTAACCAGTGAAATTTCTTGTAAGCGTTGTCACAAAAAGCTTGTGCTCATATGCTTAATTCAATATACTGAAGGAGGAGAATTTGGCCTTCATTACTATTTCACCTATGGATTTATTTTTCCCCAAATATGAGAAGAAATAAGAAGAGGTTTGAGATATTGACACTGGAAGCTTGAATGCTTTTGACATACCGTATTTCTTGCATACTAGTTATTTGTGCTACAGAATGGATATAGACCTGTTACAGTGTGGAATATAGCCAAGTAAGAACAATTAGAGAGACTCCTGATTTGTCTTAAATAGTAGAGTATCTTTTTCAGCAACAGCATGAGCTCTGGAAGCTGCTCTGGTGCCAGTTACCCCTAGGAAAACAGGGAAATTCACAAAGAATCAACAGAGGAAATGGAAAGGTGTTGTGGGCAAATTATTATAGAATCATAGTACCATAGAATAGTTAGGGTTGGAAAGGACCTTAAGATCATCAAGTTCCAACCCCCCTGCTACGGGCTGGGACACCTCACACCAAACCATGCCACTCCAGGCTCTGTCCAACCTGGCCTTGAACACTGCCAGGGATGGAGCATTCACAGCTTCCCTGGGCAACCCATTCCAGTGCCTCACCACCCTAACAGGAAAGAATTTCTTCCTTATATCCAATCTAAACTTCCCCTGTTTAAGTTTTAACCCATTACAGTAAAGATGCAAATAAACAAGTGAACTTCGAAGTGATTCTGGCAATGATGATGAGTTTTTCCATGTCTGTGGGTGGTTTAATGTAACTGAATCATTTCGTAGTGATGGCATAAAACTAGGAAAAAGAAAAACTCTGCTTTCATGAATGTCACAGAAACTGTGGGCTGCAGCTGGAGAGGAGGAAGAGGTAGAAAATGCACCTGTAGTGACATGGGAGGAAGTAATAGGTAATTTGCTCCCAGGTTCTGTGATTAATCTGTTATTTTCTAACACCCCTGGTAATTCTTTTTTTCAGTGATTTTAATGATATCTGAGAAGTTCCACCCTGTCACTTCATGTGACAGTGAGCCTTACAGCTGGCTGCAAGGAATTAAATGTGATAATTAAAACACTGTGATATCATTCCAGACCCAGAAGTTTTGCACCAAAGAGCGCAGAAGAACTCAAGATCAGATTTTCACCAACTTGTGCTGTCCTCTGCTAAAAATACACATGAATGCTCTGTGTGTAAATGTCTCAGAAGGGATAAACCTGAGCATGCTGGGGACTGCTCTGTGGCAGTATCATTCATGTAAACCGTTTCTCACGTGCTTTTAAAAGTAGTTGTGGTAGTACAACACCCCAGATAGTCCCAATAGAACAACTCCTCCTCTAGTGACCCCAGAGCAGGGGTAATTTATACAAGCGAAGGTTACCTTTTATCTGTATGACATAATCCCCATAAAAAAATGTCATTTAAGAGTCATTACCCTTGCAGCAGTGGGAAAGTAGCACCTTACTTGTATCACTGTAGAAGGATGGAGCCATTGTCTGTAGGTCAGTCCTGATGTCCTGGACACATCTGCCTGTAGACAGGTGGCAATGGTGCTGCTGCTTCTCATCATCCACAGGCTGGGAGTGTCTTTCCTACAGCGGTGTCATCAGGAAAAAGCGTGAGATGGGATACAGGAGCCACAGGAGCTCAAACGCTTTTGCTAGACATGTATTTAGGGCACTGTTATTAAGACTAAAAGATGCCCTGCTCGGTGTATCCTATGTAAGGTTTAAAAGTTTATGGGGAAAAATAATTATCCGCAACAAATGCGCTGCGTTTCGGTAACATCAGTGTGTTCAAGGGGGAGTAACGCTCTGTAGTTGTGTTGACGTGCTCCGTTTTATAGCCTGCCACCAGGTGGGGATCTTTTCCCAAAGAAGGCCATCCAATTTCTTAAGGAAAGCCCAAGGGTACTCAAAAGTTGTTTCCTTGTTTTGTCACTTAAAATCATCCAGTATTAGTAACCTGTTACTGCCATTTCATTAAGGGTTATTGTTGATTTGTTGGGCAGAAGAAGATTGTTTTGGAGGGAGCTGTGAAAACCAGCCTGGCATCTCTAGACCTCCCTATTTGACAAAGGTAGGATTTTAAAAGATGAATTTTACCTTGTGTCTCAGGCTGTACTATTGTGCTGGGGTTGGGAAAAGAGGTGACAATCCTGATACAGTGCATTTGTGTTGAAACTGATCCTCAATCTTAGGAATTTTAATAGTGGATTAAACAAGCAAATAGGAGCAGTCTCCCAGGCTGAAGATCCTGAAAATGCTTTGAAATGCAGATACACAACAGGCAGGAGTTGAGTCCAGTTAATTCAACAGTCTCAATTCATTTAAATTTTGGTTGATAGCAAGCACCATTTGTTGCTCTGTTTGTTAGTCATTAGTGCTGTTGTAGTAGGGTTGAACATCTGGTGGGACCACTCTTATCCCAGCTGTGCAGTGCGGGGACCTTCCCCCGACAGAAGTCCCAGAAGACATCTCCTATGTGCTGGTAATCATTAACCTTATGGGTGATGCCTCTGCTCACATGTGGCTGAGTTGTGCAGGCAGCGTAAGGCACACCCATCTGTGGTCAGCGCTGGAGATAGTTTTTGTGACTGAAGGAACCACTGGACTGATTTCTCCAAAGGAAGAATTCTCTGGAGCTGCTGAAGAGCCTCTTGAGGAGCATATTTCAAGTGGATATTGCTGATGCCATCCATGGTCACTGATCACATGTATTAAAACCCCACATATATTTAGATATAGGTGGCTCATATTGCTCTATCTTCCTGAGTCCTCAGTTTCTCACTTCCCTGCTTTGCGGGTCAGATGCCTTGCAGCCAATTTACATCAATTCCTGGCACTGTTTTTAAAGGAAGCAAGGGGGAACAGCATGAAGTCTCGCTTTCTGCCAACAACAGGAAGTGTTCACTCTTTGAGTCAGGCAGCTTGTTTCAGCCATGCCTGTTGTGGAACCAAGCAGCTACTGAACTGGATTCGGTCTGCAACACGGTAGTGCCGACAGCACAGAGGGGCAGAACGGATGACCGGGGAGAAAGCTGTATGCCGCTGGAATTCCGTTTTTCCTAGCGAGCATTTCTTTAAAGTCTGAGGAAAGGCAGAGGAAATGGCGACAGCATCTCTCTCTTGTTCTGCCTTATGGGATTGAACATGCTGTTGCTAAAGCCTTGCTGGGGGTGACCACTGGAGGGCTCTGGGATGATGCTGTGAAACACAGCTGTCCTGCCTATTGAATGGAGAGAGGTGCGCTCTTGGATCCTGTACTTCATTTTCGTGTCCAAGGCAGGCTGAGTTACAACATGGGCTCCAGGAACGTGTTATGAAGGTTTTTGAGACTTCCACAAGTCAATCTAGAATTTCTGTTTTATTTTTTTCCCGAAACACAGTTACAACTGACACTCATGTGAGGCTATCTTAAAACAAAAACCCTTCTCCAATATAAGTGTATTTGCAGGAGCTGTTTCCAGCCCCACTTTTCGTACATGGCATTTGCACTACTCCGCTTTCCCCCCCCCCCCCTTATCACTGTAATAAAACTTCTCAGAAAGCTACCCGCAAAAGCCAGGTTTTCTCCCACCTATCTTCATTCCTCCCTATGTTTCCCTGGTGCGGAGGGAGGCTCGGTGAAAAGGAGCCAGAAATGAGCAAAGTGCTCTGCAGAAATGATGTGTTTGTATTTTACTGTCCCACAAATATCTTTTGTATGGTGTAAATTTACTTTCCCCTCTCTGCTGCCACCAGACCCCTGTGTTTGTTCCGTCCTTCCAGGTGTTTCCTTTCTAACTACACACCAGTGAACACATCAAGGTGTGCTGTGGTGCTGACGACATCCCTGCTCAGGAAACGGGGTGTCTGGAGGTGCCTGGCTAAGACTTGAAGCTGGTGAATGCCCTGAGGCAGTTGTGTGATGGCTGAGGGCACTCCAGGAAGAAGATGCACAGAGGAAGGGCTCTAACTGCAGGTAGTCAGGAGGCAGCCATGGTGGGAGAGCTTAGAAAGCAAGACCCTGCTGACAGAGCATCTCTTCTGCTTTTCTGAAGCAAAAGCTCCAAGGGTGACCACAGAAAACACTGAGAAAGATGGGAATGGTGGGAAACAGGAAAGGGACTTCTCCCTCTATCCCTGCACTTCTTCTGGAGAGGCTCTGCTGAGCGCTGCTGAGTGGCACCACCCTCCCTCTTCTCACTGCCCCAGAGATTTTGCCTTGCTTAATGTCAGTGCAAGGTATTGTTAGGGTGAGGTATTGCTATAACTATAATAACCATTGTATAGAGTTATGGACGTGGCCAGAGGCTGAGTAGCAACAGCATGCGGCACAGTAAGATGCGGAGAGGAAGGGTCTTTGAGTCAAATTATTTCTCTAATTGCAAAGGAAATTAGGCAAGCAGTTTATATGGGAGAAGCAGAACCAAAAGGAAAGCTCTTCGCTTTCCCCCTCTGCACATACTCTTTCTCCAGAGAAGCTGTGTTGATCCTGCAAAACTTGACAAGGAGGGTGTAACAAGTTCTTCCCTATTTTCTGGAAATCCCACCCTCTTTCCACAGCTTATCTGAAGTTTCTATTTTGCACGTTGTTATTTGAGCAAAGTTTCTAGCGAGCCTTCTGTTTTCTGTTGTAAATCAGCCTGCTCACTAAGGCCAGCATCGGGTGCTCTTTGTTTGGAGCATAATATTTTCAACATGGCCATTGCCCTGTTGGGGTTTGGTTTGTTGTGTTCTGTGGCATTTTTTTATCTTCTTTTCCCTGAAATAGTTGGGAGGGCAAATGGAGTGACTGCCTTCTGGTGTTAAGGCTATAGAAGAGCATCTCAATTTGTTAAACCAGTTGGGTACCATGAAGCTGTGGTTTGAGCAGCTCATTAGGTCTCCACAGGAAAACTGAGGCCTGCAGTGCCAAGCACTAGGTAGAGAGCCCCTCTCCCAGAATCTGTGCATCATCTAAAGACATTTGCAAGTCAAAAGCTGTCTAACTTCAACAGCTGATCGTGGTTTATAGGTCTTTGTACATTGGGTCAAAATACATAAAAAAAACATAAGATGTTTTCAGTAACAAAGAATTGGAAGGAAAACTGCAACTGTTGGATAAAAATGCATAAATTGCTGAATATTTTGAACTAGTCACACATATAGTATATAACACATAGTATATATTGCATTTTAATGTAAGCTAAAGCCCAGATCCTTAGACCTGTGGACTTATTACAGCTCTTAGGAGTTAGTGCAAGGGTCTGCAAGCATGGACTCCTGATACTACTTGCTGAAAAGGAAGCCTGGTCCGTGTCTGGAGAATAATCCAGTGTCCGAAGATGTTGCCACCAATCCAGATTTTGTGAAAAACCCATTTCATGATCTTGCGTAAGGAATTCAGGCCTTTTTTTGTGCTAGAATTTCCCCCTCAGGGCAGGGGGAAGGGTGTGATAGTTTCACAGCAGTGCTGCTGCTGCTCACCAGCTTGTCAGAAATTGTGCCTTGGGTTCTGGAAATTATAGAATAAATTTAAAGGTAATAGGATGAAATTATATTCCATTTTGACTCAGCTTCATTTCCACTTACTGTGATCTTACCCCCCCACAAGCCCCAAAGCCAACAGAGCTACACAGCTCCTGTATTTGAAACAAAAATGGACACACTCCATAGATTGGGATATTAAAAAAGAGGTATTTTTACTGTTTACATTAGTGACAACATGAATTGTTAAAAAGGATTTGCACTGTGTGATTCTCTACTTCGTCACACGTTGAAGAAACAAGGAGGCATGAATGCATGGTGAGAACACCTGCACTGGCTGTCTCACCAGGCAGCTTTGGTGGTGAGGGATTTGGTGGTGGGGGAAATTGCTAAAATCCAAACAAAAAGTAGTTTTAGTTCACAAATTGATTTTAGATTGAAGGATCATCGAGAGAAGAGGCCAACTCTTCCACAGGATAAAAGGCATGCAACTATTAAGAAGGGTAGAATGTTTTATTTCCCTGAAGCGCACTGGGTTTGGCTTTTCTAAATGCTGCAGTAATAGCCCTTATGGTAGAGAGCAATTTCTTCACTGCTAAGCTCAGTGTGTTAATTTTTCCACCCAATCTTCTATTACCGTTCATTTCCCTCCGGTCTTCCTATCACTTCTGGTACATTTGCCTCTACCTTCAATGACCAAATTACGATTCAACCATCAAGAGCCATTCAATGAAACTCAGGCAGATGCCTTCAGCCTCCTTCTCCTGGTTTGGGCTTTGGAGTTTCGTTGAAAATGCTTCATTTCAGAACTCTGAGTCTATCAATACACGCATTTCATTGTCTTCCTAAAGCCGCTCCTGCTTTTCTTCTTGTGCACTTCTACACTTTCTGCTGATCAGGATCCAATCTCTGTTTAAAGGTCAGTTAAATGCAGTGTGGTTGTGTCTTGGGGAGCAGCAGCAGCACGCTGTACGTGTGTGAACTGAGGGTCTGTCAGTACTGCCTGTCCTTCAGCAGCTTGACTTGTTCCACTTGTTCAGGTTTACCCTGGTTGCTGCAGTAAGAATCCTCCTGCCAAGTACAGTACTGGTAGAGTATCAGCATTAGACCTTATAAAAGCGGTTTGTGTCTCAGCCAGCTTACATTTACAGAGGGATAGTGAGACAGATGTTTCCAAAGCAGAAGTAATCATTCTAATTTGTACCAATATTTAATGAGTCAAAAAAACCCCGACATACCTGCGTGTGTTAAGTGCATTTCCCATGTGCATTTGGTAGATTATGCAAATATAATACTATATATAGTGTTAGTCTAGAACTGAGTGACTGGATGCAATGCAAAAATAAAGAGTTTGTGAATGTTTCAGAGTAGGGCTTCTGAGGTGGGGTATGTGCTTTGCTGAAAAAGAAATAAATTCATATAACAGTGCTTCTGTTAGTGCCTGCAGATGTGTTTTCAACAAGTATTTACTCCTTCTTTTTTTCCCAACACAACAGAGAATGAGCCTGTATTCACTCCCACAGCTATGTGCAGGAATCTCCCTGGGATGATGAAGGTACTTTTTTGTGCAATAGAGGTATCAGTGAAAGAGGACCTGAGTCTTTGTATCCAGACTTGAACCCCCCTTAATGCTAAGAGCAATTTGGATCTCTGTTTTGAATGAATTAAATGTAAATTACGTTATTATCAATTAAATTACATTATTATCAATTAAATGATGTATTAAGGCTGAAGCATATTTAGCCCTTGTCAATGTAACAGGAACTCTATATAGTAAAAGCTGTAATTAAATAGACATTACTGTGTCCTTTGAAACAAAATAGGGAGAAGTAGAAAAAAAGACATCCCTCCTTTACTCGTAGTATATTGTACCCATATGTTAACCTTATCCCTCAATATTCACGGTGTTTTCCCAGGGTCTTGGTTAAGGTTTTTAGTGCAGCGGTGGCGGGTGCAAAGGCTCTTAACAGGATGAGGAGCTTTTACAGCCAGATCTCCCCAGTCCCACTCCCCCGGGGCAGTGGGGTGAGGTGCTGGGCTCCTCTGCACATCTTGGCTCTGCTCATGGTAGTAAGGAGCTTGCAAAGGTCATTAGCCTTTGTACCAAGCCTTTTTTAGCTGCAGGTTACAGCCTTGTGGCTGTATGCGTTTCTGTGGCATGCAGATAGAGGCTGTTAGCTCAGGTTTGGTTTTGCTGCTCGTTCGCAGGGCGACATAAAGTCCATGGCCTTAAATTGAAAATCAGAGCCCACTGAAATTAGTCCCTACAATTTCTACTGGCTGAACAGAGATCAGGGGTTAAGGCCCTGAAAGCTCCAACAGAGACCTCCTGAGCCCCCGCCTGTAACGCAGGTTTTCCTGCAAGAGCTGGAAGCCACCTCAGGCAAACAGGAGGTTCAGAATTCAAGTTTAATCTGGCTGAACACTGAGTGGGAAACAAGAAGTGAAAACTGTCAACTGTGCCCAGATCCATCCAGATCACTTCTAGGGACAGTTTTGATACCAAATTATCCTTGTTATGCAAATTTCCTCACCAACCGGCTGGTTCCCAGTTATGCATGGGGAGAAGCGGTGGCCACATCTGCTTCCCGTTTTGCCGTTTCAGAGACGAGCCATCTGTTTGGCCTCATCCCGAACAGCCTGCTCGGGGCTGATTAACTTCCTCACCCCGCCAGCCCGGGCCCACTGTCTGCTGCAAGGTGTTGATGGGTTTTTCTGCTTGCTTTCTTTTTTTTTTCTTCTTTTCTAACTGCTTACAAACCAGAACCTTCACTTCTCTCCCAAGGGACAGGAAGGCGTTGGTTTGTGTGATTTGCAGCCACCACCGTCGGCGGCAACAGCAGCAGCTGCCCTCTATCACTCACATGGTTCCTATGTGTGGTCAGGATAGATAAAAATGGGAATTGTTCCCTGTCCTGGGACAGGCTTTGAAGCAGCGAGACCTTACCTTATATGAAAAAAATATATCAGAATAAAAGGTTTTAGTCCCTCTGCAGTTAACATGGATCTGTTCTTTAGGTAAGAGCTGGATTTCGGCCGTGCTTGCTGCATCCTTTTTCCATTTACAAGTGCAGACCTCCTGCTGTCTGAAGCCTGGCTTTGAATTTCTCACTCCTGTCTATCCCGTCTGCAGTGAAACTCCACAAATTCTTGTCCCTCCTGTTTCCTGAGTCCCCATCATGTGGCAGTTGTGGCAGGGTTTCAGAAGCGCTGCGTGTCCGCAGCTGACAGTGGCTTTTGCTGAGCATTGCATGTGCAGCTGCCCTGAAAATTCAAAGTCTGCATAGTCAAAGATGCATCAAAAATTAAAGTTGAGAAGCTGAGATAATGGAGCTCCTGTCAAGATAAAGGATTCTGCTGCCTTCCTCAGGCCAGGTCTGACGGGTTTTGTCTTTCTTTGGACCAGAGTTTGTTCTCATGCAGCATTTTCCTTCCAGAAAAGAAGCTGGCAGTGTCTCCTGGTGGTGGACACAGCCTGGCTGGCCCACAGCAGGGCAGGATGCCCCGGAGCTCCGACCGCAGGACAGGCAGGAGCAGCTTTTACAGAAATCAAACATTTTGGTTTTCCAATTGCAATGCTGTCAGCTTTCAAAGCATCGCTCCTGCTGCTGGAACGTGAACCTTCCAGGGCAAGCTTCTCCTTTATTTTCAACCATCTCCCAGGCTGACATTACCAAGGCAATAATACCCCTGGTGTACTGGCAGCCAGGAGCATTTGTAACCAACCCCTTTCCCCCAAATAAGATGTTGAGTGATCTCCCTCTGCTCCCAGAAAACGGGAAATTGTGACATTATCAGGTCTGTGTGCTCCAGGTCTGGCGCCAAGTTCTCATTTTGATATCTACTAAAAGAACCTTGTGTGTTTTAGTGCATTTCTTGGTTTCAAAGACTGACTACAAAACGGTTGCTGAGCACGTTAATGCTATTTTGGTGTTTAGATGCTCGTATATGGATTGGGAAGTCTGTCTGGGGACTTGAGGCTGAAAACACTCATCCCTGCTAGTTGTATGTTTGTGTCTATATAACGATTTGTATCTTGTCACCTACCACCATTTCTGATGTCTTTTAATCAAGCTATTGCAGTAGGAAAATTATATAAACATGATAATTTTAAGAAAGTCTTTGAAACTTTGTAAATAGGTACCCAGAATAGATTTTTAGGTACACAAACTTGCATTTAAATCTGTGGATGTCTCTACTTTGGTTCAAGGACTTAATAACATTGATTGAGACTATTACATTTAGTTTATTTTTGTGATGATTATAGTGACTTTAATTATTACTACTATTATTAATTATGTAACAGACCATATTTACTTTGCAGAAGAATCCACCTGAAACAGAATTTTGTATTTCATTTACTGGGAACCAGCTATGATGAACAAAAAAATTAGGATACTTAAAAGTTCTTTCTTGTGGAAAAGTAGGGGTAGTTTATGATGAAACCTCATTACAGTAACGTAAAGAAAATTTAGGCTCTGGGAACCTTGAAGGGAACTGATTGCAATACCATTAGAGGCCTGTTTGGTTTTTTTTTAATCTCATTTTGTTCATAATAATACAGCTTTACAAATGGAAATATTTCTAAAACTTTATAAATGGTGCTTTTTCTATGCAAAAGAGTGATTCTTTTTTGCATTAAATATGTGATGTGAAATTTACTGTGCTGGAATCTGAAGGAAAAAGGGACACCTGCAGAGAAATCACCTTTGTTATGGCAAATAGTAGAAATAATTTCTCAGTGTTTTATTTTGAATTACCATGACTCTACATGCAGAAGTAATTGTGTTCTGTAATGACTTTGGCTGGCTGATGAGAGGGAAGGGTAAGACGAGAGGGCTGGAAGAGAAGCAACCTCCTCAAAGTCAGCTGCCTTCAGGAGCTGTGTGTGTTTTGTGGCCAAGGATGTGCTGGGTAGGAGCAGCCAATATAGAATCACAGAATCATAGAATGGTTTGGGCTGGAAGGGATCAGCTAGTTCCAACCCCCCTGCCATGAGCAGGGATGCCTCACGCTAGACCAGGTTGCTCCAAGCCCTGTCCAACCTGACCTTGAACATTTCCAGGGATGGGGCCACAATAGCTTCTCTGGGAAACCCGTTTCAGTGCCTCAGCACTCTCACAGTACAGAATTTATTCCTAATATCTAATCCAAATCTACTCTTTCAGTTTAAAGCCATTGCCCCTTGTCCTGTCTCTACATATCCCCATAAAAAGTCCCTCTCCAGATTTCTTGTAAGCCCCCTTAAGGCACTGGAAGATGCTCTAAGGTGTCCCTGGAGCCTTCTCTTTTCAAGGCTGAGCAAGTCCAGCTCTCTCAGCCTGTCTTCACAGGAGAGGTGCTCCAGCCCCCAATCATCTTTGTGGCCATAAGGCATTGGATTAGGTAGGACTTGGTCTTCAGCTGGAGCTGGTTTAGCAAGGCCCCTTCACATAGCTGGTGAATGCAACGTGACTGATACAGAGTGGCTTTTTGTGGCCACAGACGATAGGTTGCGAGGATGAGCTCACCATGACATGGGCTATAGGCATGGCAGTGGAGGCTGAGGCTGTGCATGGTACTCAGTGCTCCCTGACTGCCCATGGGGTATCTCACCACACACTGCCCCCCCCCAGTCACAAGCACAGACACATGGGGCCTCCAGCTGTACTAAACAACTTCTTCACTCACTAAGAGAGTGACAGAATGTTCTGGTGTTTGGGTTTTTCACCATGTTCTCTTGTCTTAAAAGATACACCTCAGTTTGCAGGCATAATTTAATAACATTTCCAAATTTTATGAAATTTTCTCTTTTCTGTTTTTTTTTTAAATACAATGCTCCCAAAGAAAAATGAAGTTACAATATAAAATCACAGCAAAAAAGAAGAGAAATGTGTAAATACAACTCTTCTATTAGAAAAGGCAGTGTCTTGGGAAGGGCTGGGAAGCAGGTACTTTTTACTTTTTTAAAACAGAGATAAACTTAAAGCCATTCACCATATTTACTCATTTAAGGGTTCAGCTAAATCATATCAGGGTATTGCACCATAGCAAGAAAAACAGAGAAAAAGGGAGATTACGCTAAACTAGTTTTCTGAGAGCACAGTTTGTTTCGATGTACACACACACAAAACATCTATTTTCATGCCTTACATATGGTCATAAATAAAATTGTTGAAACACTTGTTGCTAAAGAAATTGAAGATGATTTTGTGCAAAAAAAGAAAAACAAACCCTTCCCCCCAAAAACAACAACAAAGGCAAAACTATAAATGCCCCTTCATGAACAAAGAGTGCTGTTTGCTCCTGCCTTTAGACTATGCCCTCTGATACACTGTCTTAATATAATTACTTATACTACTGTACTGTTTAATATACAACATCAACATATTCTGTTATAGCATAAATAAGAAAACTCCAGACGCAGAAAACAAACCCACTGTGATTGACACTGCATTATCATGTCATATGAACCATTTTAGATGTATATATACATCTGTATATAAAATATTAATGATGATACACAAAACCACAGATAGGGCATGTACATGTTGACAAGAAAAGTGACACAGAAACCTCTATATGTGTGTGTGTGCACAAAGATGTTGTGAAAGCAGTGAACATACCCGGTGATCAGAAATCACAGTTAACAGCTAAGTTCAAGGCAGCCTGAAACTGCACTGGAGCTATGCTTGCATACACGGTTAATGAACGTGGCTTTATTTGTGTTGGATTTTAGTAAAAGAAAAAAAACAAAACCACCTGAGTAATCTTCTGTCCCCTCCCCTTTATAGCTTGGGTGTCTAAAAATGGTTAAAAATATTATGGCATGGGGTATACCATGACCTAAATCTAAGAACAGTAGGAAAGAGGTGTAAGAGCAAAAGAAGTGGAATATTTGTGTACAGCCTACATCTGGCTTCAGATGGGACATTGCAGCAGGACTGGGAAATTGCTCAGTCTCTTGTTGGTTGGTATCAATCAAAAGTGGAGAGAGGTAAGAACAGTTGACTGTACCCTACCAGCTATGAAACAATAAACCCATTTCAACTTTATTAAAAATAAAATAGAATAAAGAGGACTCATCACTGTTAGCTCCCCCCTTGAAGGTCCACTTCAGGTCATTCTTATACAAAATATTTGGTAATACCTTGTTACCAGGTACAGTCTGCCTTGAAGCTGAATGTGTAGCAGGCATTGATGATAAAACCATAGCTGGGGCACAAATTCCTATGCCCACCCCCTGCACAGTGTCTCAGGCTGGAAGGAGATAAGCAATAGCATCACGTAAGGCAACTGAGTTATAATACAGGAGTAGAGGGGACAACCTTTGGGCCTGTAGTTTACACTACTCGTTTGGGGGGGGGGGGTGTCACTGGTCATCCTGCACGTACCAGCCTACCTAATATGCTACTAATTTGCTTCCACCGTTGTGGGTACGTGCATCAGTCTACAGATGCTCATACAGAGAGTTTCACATCTGATGACAAAGCTATGAGATAGGCATGCACACATGCGCTTTTCAGTGTAAAAACACTTCTGTGCCCATGTGCCATTTGAGGTAAATGTCTTAGTTGGCATGAGAAGCTGAGACATGAGACTGTAAAAGCATGTATTTGTAATTCATTATTTAATCAGTATCTTTCCTCTAACTTCAGTGTTGTTGCCCCTGACTTACACCTGCAAAAGTGAAAGCAGAAGAAGGCGCTCTGTGTGCCTGTAATAGTTTGTATATATAGGAAATGTATATCAAATATAGTTACACATATCAGGCCAAATTGGCTGGGGTACAAGCATTCATGGTTCCAACAATTCGTTCTTTTATAATAAATATAGGTGTTTGGATGCACTTGCGAACAGAGAACATGCACCTGTATAACAAGACTGCTGGTCTTGTTGGTTATACAGTTGTGTTTATTGTGGAATATCCAGTTATTATGCAGAGTGGAAGTATTTCTAGACTAAGTTAATAAGATGGGTTATTTTTATGTGTGTTGCTCAGGAACTATTGCAGCACCAAATGACAGATTTTTAGGCAGCTGCAAAAATTTCTCTTTTGTCCAGTCTTAAAGTATGAGGGTGCTCAGGGAAAGGAATGAACTATTTGGAAGAGGAAGTTAAGTAAAAGCCTTTTAAAAAGGTATTTTTTGTATCAGCTGTGCTTGGGGTTAAAATCTTGTCTTCTTAAAGTTAGAAATTTTTGTTCTAACTGAAGTTACAGTACCTGTAGCATGGAGTGGTGGACTTGACTACACTCTACAAGTGCTGCAGTCTCTGGTCGCCATTCAGCAAAACACTTTTTTCATTTAACCTTAAGATTAGTTCCACTGAGGTAAAAGTAACTTAAAGCACATGGTGAAATGATTTGTTGAATAGGAAGCCAGGGCTCTCAGCACTTTTGCGGGGCTTGGTCCTTCATTAAACAGCGAGTGCAGGGAAGTAAGGAGAAGGCTACAAATTTTGACCGGCTGATTTAATTCAGGTCAGTGCTTTAAAAAATTATTAAGTGCAACACTTAGGAGTGGGGCCACAGAATCTGCAAGAGGACATCTGTGCAAGCAAAATAGGGTTTTTTTATATGTGACAGAGGGACATTTGGATCTTTTTCAGGCATTTAAAAAAAGATGAAAAATGTGCATAAGTAGACTTTCCCCACACATATTTCTACCTAGTGCTTTTCTCAACTGTACATCATACTTTCCTAAATAACTAAAACTTAAAAAAGAAAGAACAATTAAATACATTGTAACTTGTTTATGCAGAGAGAAGAGGGGCTGCTCTAACGAAAAGTGGGGTTTTATTGGGTAGGGAAAGAAAACATTTATTCAAAGAAGAGCCAACAATACCCTTTTTCTATACATTAAATGCAGTTCATACTTCACAGAGTATATTACAAGGGTGTTCCTTCTATCTTTCACATACCTGCTTGCCTGCCCAGTGACACAAACAAGGCAGCGCCCTTGCAGGTGGAAACATTCTACATTTACCACCAAAGCAACTCAGAACTCTCTGGCTGCAGGGTTCCATCCCACCCCAGCTGTCTGTGAAGTCATCTGAGATGGACACCTCCATCTTTAGTTGAGTTTAATCTTCCCAAAGGAGTCAAATAATACCAGGAAGTCAAAAAAACATGTATCTGGTGTAAGAGACCTACGCTCAGGGTGTTAAGTGAGAAAGCTTGGCCACTCCTGCCTGTTATGTCCTTGTTGGCATAGTGCATCTTGCACATGGTTAACACTTTTGGCAAGGGAGGTTTGCAAGAAGCATCAGTTAAGGGAAGGGCTTTCAGCTATGTAACTACAAAAGCTCCTATTTAAATTACTAAAGGTTTTTGGTGATCAAACATTTTCAGTAAAAACTTTAGTGCTCATTTTAGAAAACTGAGATGCAATGCATGCTACCAAAAGGAAAACTTTTCTTGTGGGAGAAGATAGCTGAACTTCTGACTCTTTCATCACTTTTACAGTCCAGCTGACTTGTGCTTTGCTGCTGTCGTGGCTCGTGCAGCTCCAGTAATGCAGCTGTTGAGGCTAGATCTGTGCCGGAGGAATTTTAACTCATGTGGAAACGGTGCTCCCCTCGAGTTATGTGGGAAGAGAATTCGTACCTGTCCTGGCTATGGTAGCCACACATATTGCATTCAAAAGGATCACGGAACCCATGGCAACCCATATGGATCGTATACATCACATGATCCAAGAAAAGGACTCGACAGTGTTCGCACTTGTAAACTTTCACTTGCTCCCCATTGCTGCTGATCACTTTGAAAGCATCCTGGGAATTGTCAGTACCTGCCCTCAAGACATCATATTGCCTGTTTTCTTCTTTTATAGAGATGCCATTTCTTGCATGGGGACCTATGTGGTTTGTCAAGTAGATTAAACCACTGCGCTCCTCATTATTGCTCTCTGTATCTGTTGAGTCTTGGCAGCTGTTGCTGGGCGAGGCATCTCTTTCAGAGGAGACAGATTTGGCTTTGGAAAGCAGCAACAAGTTTTCTACTGCGCTGTCCTGAGATGCATGGTTGGAGCGAGCCTGATTGTCCCCAAGAGGTTTGTGGAGCTGATACATGGGGCTGATAACGGGCACCATTTCAGAACTACCTGGCGGTGTCTGGACAAGGGGACGCAAAGACTCTGCCCCCAGGTAACTGATGGCATTATTAATGGCCTGGTCTATAACGTGCGTCTGCATAATCTCATTCTCCTTCTCATAGTTGGTGGTGGCATCGTATGGAAGATCAGGCAGACATTTCTCACCTGTAGTGAAAACCAGCCAGGAGTTAGAGGGTTGATTTCTACATAATTAAGGAACCAAACATCATGGTTTAATAGAACAGCAACATGGAAGAAAAGAATTGGTCAAATACCACCTGAGTTATTCATAGTTCTCTAATATAGCTGGTCAGAAAAATGGTTGGTTGGTTGGTGTTTTTTTCTTTCATTTTAATCTACAAAATAATCTGGGATCTTTGGAAAAGCAAATGGATGAAAACAGATCCTGGAACTAATTATATGGAAACCCATGGGAGCTAAAGATTGAGTGCTCCATCCTCTCTTTCTCCTTTAACTGGACTCCTTCATCTGCTTCCTACAGTGAACTGAGGCAGGCCTTTGTGGTGGGTAAAGACAGTGAAAACAAGCACAGTTACAGTGAGCCTGGCTTTCATGCTTCAGAGCATGACGCACATTGTCAATATCTTTGCCCCCAGATATTACAAATTTTTAGTGGAAATTGTATGTTTTAGTTTTAGACCTTCAGTGTCTTACAAATAACCCACATTGGCCATGTGATTATATGTCATTTTGGACAAAAATTAACAAAATCTTAACTTTTCAATTTCTCCTCCTTCCCACCTTGTTGTTTAAATAAGCTGTGGTAGACACATTACCAGAAGCTACTTATGTTTCTAGAAATTTTGTAGTGTCAAAGAGTTGTCATGTACAGAAGCAGCCAAGAACCATGGGAAAAAATTAAGGGCATTTGTAGTTGGAATATATTTTTCCTAGGAGATAAAAAGCCCTATATAGAGCAAGATTACTTCTTACTTATGACTTCAACTCTGATTTGGAATGCCAAAAATAAGGGGGGACGCGAACTTTTTTAAAATCAGACTGCATTTATGTATCTCTAGATGGATTCCCCAGTATTGGATGCTGAGTTTCACTACAATTTATCAAGATTCCAGGACAGATAGGACTAAGCAAAACATAGAAGGAAAAATTTAGGAGTGGAAGAAACTGTTTAAATGCATAGATGTTGATTTTATGAACCTGAACAGTCTTCTCAAATGGTGCAAAACATCAGTGTTCTTTTCAGGCCCCTAATAAATTTATCCAAATGCAAAGGGATAAAAAAAAATTCTCACTGGTTCATAAGAACTATCAATACCAGTTTGTTTACAGTCTGGATGGATTTTCTAGCTCTTCAGATCTTGGGAAATCCACTGAAAGCCACAAACATCTCTATGAGGGGCTGTCACCATTTCCTAATCAGAATGATATTGCTGGCCTTGGAAAGTCCTAATTTGTCTAAAATAAATGCTAATAGAAGCACATAAAGTTTACTAAAAAATCTGCAAATTAAGTTAACAAGAATTACCCACCCAGATTCTAGTCAAATTCACTATTAAAAGTCAGTGAAGAGCTTGGAAAGCTTCTAGCATGACTCTATTGCAATGATGGGGCTGAAGTGTAGAAATTCCTGCTGTCTACATTTCCCACAAGATATGGTTTCATACTAGTTTGTTCATGCTCTGCAAGTAGAGAAAGAAACACTGAGCATTTCGCAAGTTCCTACAAGGGATGTAGGGTACAGACACCTTCTAGGTGTGCTGCACAATCTTCTACTTCCTCTTGTTTCCTTTCCCTATTATTCTGTCAATGTGAGCACCCCTCTATGGGGGTGCATTCTTTTTTTCTTCCAGATTTACCCTTTCTATTGCTATAGTCTTCAGGCAGAGTTTGAGGCTTAAGATTCAAACTAGGCATTGTGAAAGACTCTTGAATTAAATATAGAAAACCTGCTAATACAAATGTATACCCTTGACTCAAGGAGTTAGAAATGAGATCAAAATAATTTATATTGCATGGGCACTGTATACCCCTGAGAAGTGAGACTGGTCTTCATTATACACAAAATTTTGGGCATCCAGAAGGCATGATTTTAATAGCTGTTTCTTGGGTAGTCTTTGCTTTATGTAGCTTAACTAGTCGGTGGTTGGACTAAGAGGATTAAGTGCTCATAAGAGAAATCGTTTCCAAGCAGTGTCTGAAGCAGAGACAAACTTGAGGTAGGCAGGTGTCATTTCTATATCTGGGCAATGCAGGTAATACTTGTACTCATTAAAAATAATAGTTCATTTCTGTGGTTATTAGAGCGTAAGTAAATTAAACTGCTAAAGGTTTGATGCACTTCAAGCTTTGCACTGCTCATGGTTCTGCAGTAGGTACCAAACTGTAAAAATTCACTCAGTGCATTCTTTTTTCTTTCTTTCTTTTAACCTCTTTTTACTGCCTTTTGTTTCCACATGATAAGTATGTGTTAACCTCACCACCAGTTCTCACTCTCTGGTTTGGATGGCACAATTCTGCTTTCGGGTCTGGGAGCTACTCCAGTTTGGAATACGTAGAGAATTTTACAGATAACTGGCTTAATCTGGTGAACAATCTCAGTTTTGAAAGGTAATGATTTAGCCTTAAGAAAAAAGAGAGAAGCAGCAGATCATCTTTCCCTTATGCAAAGGGTGCCATTTGCTCCTTCTCCCTGGAATTCAACATGGGATTTGGGATGACACAGTGATGTACAGGAGCAATAAACATATTTTATTACACAAAAGCTCTCCTGACTATCCAGCCCAGCCTTGTATTAATCAGGAATGTACCTATTACAAGAAGCAGCAGGTGAGGATTGGAAAGGAAAGGATCTGGGGGCATTTTCTTGTCAGAAGAGTTCATCCTTTTGAAGTTTAGCAAATTTCCATAAATATCTGCTGCCAGTAGGTTGTCTTCCTACACCGCACCCTGAATAACTGACAGGAAACTCTGCCCTCCTAAAACTCGTAGTTAAACTGGCTGTCTTTACTGTTTCTCAGGCTGAAGCGAGAAAAGGAGAACAAAAAAGCTAGTCCACACCCACAGATACATCGCATATAAGATACTTGCTAGCACCTTTTAAATTTTAATACTTCTTTCTGGAGCTGTCATAGAACTAGTATTTTGCCTAATGCAATCAGGTACTAGGGTGTCTAAATGAATCAGGTTTGCCTCATGTAGCTGATATATTTTTGGCAACTACCTCTACAACAACTTAAGTCCTTTAAGAAGCATAAGCATTTCTTATCCTTGACTACCTCCTGCAGTTGTTGCCTTTCGACTTTAAAAATCTTGGACTTTCATTTCAAACCTTCTGTTGCACCTCCTGATGTGCAACATCCCCTTTCCTTGTCTCAGAAATATTAATTTTCCTTTCATCCTTGTGTTCTCATTTAAGAAGGTTTATTTGGAATTTCTGTTCCATACACTAGTCTTTTTTGGCCTTGACTTTTGACTGAAGACCTTCTTCACATGTCTTTTGTTTCAAAAAATTCAGTTTTCTCTAATTGTCTCCTATAGAATATTATAAATGAACAAGCAGAGAATTATAAAAGAATCTGACTAGATATGAGTAGATACTGTCCTCTGATCTCCCATGTTTTTATTTATGTAAGACTAACTCTACATAGCTGACAAAATACAGTCTGTGTGTTACACAAAACTCATGTGACCACTATTTGGTACAGACTTACGGAACAGAACAATGTATGTGTAGCCTCCTTTTTTTTTTTCACTGTTAAGACAAAAACTACTATGTGTAAAAAGGCCATGAAGTTTTTGCAATATTTATAGAATGTACCCAAAGGTCTTTCAGGTATTATTCTCAGACCTGGTTTTATTTGTTTCCATGATTATTTTGGGCTGTAAAAGTAAAGTATACAGACTTTATGAAGGGATGAATAATATTATCCAGCCTATGTACTGTACACCAATATGCCCAGATCTGAATGTCATCCAAATTGTTAATAAAATGACCCTGAAAGTGTGGTCAAATGCTTTCCCAATAGGAAACATCTATTCCTATCTGCAGCTTTTTAAGGCAACTTCAGGAACCTGTCCAGATATTGTAGCGATCTGGTTCATAAGCATTAGAAAAAGTTGGGAAAACAGAGTTAAAACCAATCTCCAGATGTGCAAAATTAAACATGCAGAAATGTATGCTGGAGAAGTTTGGTTGATTTGATTTGGTCTGGTTTTTTTTTTCTTACCCCAACACATCTCTGTATTTGCTTCTATAGATACAGCTAACTTAGTAAAACAAGTAAAATTAAAATCATAACGCAAAAGTTAAACTCTTGTGAGATGGCTTTTGGTTTTGTTTTATTTTTTAGGAGACAGCAAACGTTTAACTCTTACCAACAAATTTCTGAGGCATAGAGCTCTTACGTCTGGCGACGTTACTTGCTAGTCTATCCAGCACGAGGGATCTTTCTGACCCTATCTTGCACAGGTCTTCAGCCATTTCACTCTGGTTAGTATCCTCTTTTATGACTGAAATCAAATGACATCAGAAGGGTTAGGCATGCTTGTTCCATTTTAATGGAACTTTTGTCTTCAGGTTAATGTTTCTCAGCTAATGTCTTTAAGCTCACAACCAACTGGAAGGAGAAGCTCACCATCGCAGACACAGAATGATTCTGACTCTTGTTAACAAAGTCCCTCATGCTGATCAATCTATGTACATGTTCATGTTTCCTTCCTTTAGGATACAAAAATGAGATTGCAACTGCAAGGCATCTGCCTGTAGGCAATTCACCCTTCACCCTTGTTCTAGAGCACTCTGCATTTCTGTGAATAAATGAGGTCCTAACATTATACTGGACATAAAGGAGTTAATCTTTTCATCCTGCTCTCACCCCCACCATCCCTCTGCACCTTTCTCAGTGGAACTGCCTGTATAATCATCACTTTTTCAGCAAGAAAAAGGGACAAACTTCTCGCAGAAGATTCATTTGCAAGCTACACCAGCTCTTCTCCCAGCCCTCTTCTTTTTCTTTGGTAAATATTTCTATACTTCACTGATGCAATTTTAGACTTTAAATGGCAATTTAAGTTGCTCAAGTCACATATCTAGGGGAGCACTGATATCCAATACTCAAACCTGTTTCCCAACCTCCTGCTGCTGCTGTGACACTAATGAATTAGAAAGGAGCTCAGCTGTAAGGCTCAAAGAAAAGGAGACTATTTCACTTTCACTGTGCTTTACTTCAGTACTTTCCTGCAGAAAGGGAAGGGACATATGAAAATGCATTGTCAAAGCAATGACTATGATGGAAAGGTATTTCTGACTTCCAACATCTAAAGGAAAAATGCCATGCAGCAAGATCACAACACAACTGATAAACTTATTTTGTTTGGTTTTGTGTTGTTTCTGTTTTGGGGGAAGAGGGGAGGGACGATTTGGCAAGAGAGGTCAGAGACAGGAGAGAAAGGAATTAATTTTACTTTTACCTGATACTAGGATACAGGTATTTTTCCTGAACTAGTTAGCTGCTATTAAAGGGAGATGCAAAAGATGACTTTTAGACTTCGATTCTGCAAGCTGTTTCAATTAGGTGTACCACTCTGCTACCTTTTGCCTTCTGTGCCTACTGAGAGTTTGTTTTATCACTGAGTTTACCAGCTCACAGAATCCATTACTCTGGCACCTGGGTGTTTCTCAATAGTGGAGAACATGCTGTTCCTATGCGGTATTATTTTGGCAATATACCACTACCATAAAAGGATGATTGTGAAAGTTTCATTGCTCCTGAAAGATGTGAAATCAGGGTCTGGTGGATAATTAGAAGGAGCAGGTGAAGTGTCCCAGACGACAACACTCTACAACACCAAACTGAAGAGCACACAAGTGATTCTTGAGTCCCTGCTGCAGTAACACATACTGCAGTGACAGTGACAGTAAGTCTCACGGAATTATGCCCCAACCCCATAAGATACTGAAGACTGTGACAAATGTAAGTTATGAGCAGAATTTGATCATGAAGTTGAAGAAGGGTAAAGGGCATCGGTGGTGCCTTGTCATCATTGAACAAGCACATGCCAGCATCTTGTGCTGGCTTAGGCTTCCAGATACCACTTCAGGAAGAGACAGAGAATGTTCTAAACCAGCTTGTTCAACAGGGAAACAAATGATCAAATTGCTAGCTAAAAGTAGAAATGATCAGGAAATATCTGTTTAGGATATAATAACATTCAATTTCTAATCAATTTGAGAGAGGGTAAGTTATGTATTCAAGTCTCAAACTTTAAAACCTGCTATACGGAAAAGTAAAAATGACATACTAATTTCAAGCCTTTGCAACTGAGCCCCCCTGAAATTTGTTACCAACCCGATAACTATTTTTCTGTAATTTGGTGTCTATGAACTGAAAAAGATATCATTTTATATTTTCAAAAAATCCACAAGTGACTGAAAAATTGTAATTGACCCTTTTTAAACTTCGTAAACCGTGTCTTCTGTTATTTTATATAGGCCTGGTAAGACTTCAGCACACTTCCATTCAACTCAAATGCAAAACTCCAAATAATACCCATAAGAGAAGAACTTCACATAGACAGTGAGGTTCTAGTCCTCTAAAATAAGAATTTTGCAATTAAATTCAGCAGGTTCCTAATTTCATGCTGAACCTCCTATCTTAAACAAAGCAAACAAGAGTTAAAATGCAAATAATCTCTTGCTCCCCTCCTTACTCTCTTTGCTGGATCTTTCCCTTACTGAAGTACTTTATAATATATCAATTCTATTTCTTAGATTTACAAGCTGATGAAAAGCTTCTACCAGTTCAGGTTCTTTCAACTGATAATTTTTCTAGGTACACTGCACAAAGTGTTTTAAAAATGCTGTACAAAGCAATCCCAATCTAGCAGAATATCAAATCAGATGTTCTAGCAGATTTTTGTATAAACTTTTTTGAGTCTGAAGGGCCTGAATTTTGACTCTAATACCTCTATATCACACCCTGAAATATTCTTAGAACAGTGGTAGTACAGCTATTTGGTTTTCTAGATGTAATGTAGAATGCACTAAAAATCCCAGAAAGACACCCACTCATTCTCAACTGTTTCACTTGTACATTTTCATCTTTGAGTTTATAAGGGAAAGAATGAAAAATGGCAAAATGGTAAAATGTTATGTTTGCAATGAAGTAGAAGAGATTAGAATGAAAAATACTAGGAAAAATGCAGGAAAGTTTCCTCTTTTAGATACACAAAGGTTGATTTATTAGTTCTGAGAACTCAGTTCATTTAAGAGTGAAGTTTTTGGCTGGATGTAAGGTCTAAACCCTGAAGCTAATCCTCTATTTTCCTAATTTGAAAAAGCACTCTTATTATATTAAATATGGGTTTATATAATACTTTCAATATATGCAAGGAAAAAGTAATTCTTCCAAAGCACTCATGAATTCCACAAGTTTTCATCCCACTGAGATATTAGTCTTAAGTCAGTGTAAACTCTCCTGTCATGATTCGCTATAAACAAAAGTCCATCTCTAAAATGGTATTATTCCTTATCGAAGTTTATGATTCCTGACATCGGTTTCATCTGGGCATTTTTGCTTACTAACACTTTAGTAGTAGTTCAGCTACTCATTCACACAGATTTTCATGTTCTGTGTGCAGGCATTCAAATCCATGTGCCAGACACTGAAAATTCAAATACCAACACAGAATATTTGCTTCTAAATCCTATCACCTTTTTGAGGAATAAGTATTGTCGCCTACTGTGTATTATGTTGAGCTTTTCTATTTATACATACATTCTCCAGCCCCTCAATAAAATTAGAAGGGGTGCTGCTCTAACATGCTGTTTGCTAGAAGTATCTCATCTGTATTTGCTGCTATCATTATGTGCATATACTTTACATTATTTGATAGCATGTAAAAACATATTCAGGTTCTGTCCAGATATAAAATATTAAATGAGTCATTATTGCAAATAGGTCAGAAGCAACCTTTCATTTTCATAATTTGAAAAGCCAAATAGCATATACAGACAAGATGAGAAGGGTATGCAAGAAGTGTAACTTACTGGGTGGGCTGAAACTCCACCACGGAAGATGGATCTTATATTCTCTCTATCTAAAACTACACATGCAAGGGGATTTTGTATGGTTATTTACTGCAATCAATCCCAGATAGAACTTTAGGACCTTTGTTAAAAACCAATCCAAATCCCAATACCTGCTTGCTGTATTTCTCGGCATAGTTTTAGATTGGATGCTCTTCAAGAAATGGACTTTACCTTCATCATAAGGCTGATCTCTCAGAGAAGCACAACAATTCATCACATCACCCAGTTTTCTTTTAAAAAGGAGGTTGGGAAGAAATCTGTCAATATATTAGCCTTTCTGGATTGTCTCAGACAGACAAACTATATTAAATGCCTCTGGCTTCATGTCCTCATGCTTGGAAAAGTGAGATCAGAGATAGATGGCTCATCCTTATTAGATGAGCTGGTACCAGTGGTTAAGTAAGCCCTTTAAGGTGTGCCTGGGAAGGGCAGAAGATGTGCAGTGTGGAAGCTTCTCCAGCCCTACCCAGAACACTGATATTAAGCCTTTATTAAGAATACATCCACAGGAGTACTGCAATACAGGACTCGGGGCAAAAGAGAAAGGTGGTGAGATGATGTGGTCATACTGACGATGGTGAACTGGTATTTTCCATGTCTTGCAAGTGTTTTGCTACACACCTGAGTTTTACTTTGGCTTTTTGTTTGAGGTAAACAAAACAAGACAACAGCCAAATATTTATCAAATATAGAATAAATCCAAATGCAATATTATACATATGGGGTGCGTGTGTGCCTCCCCAATGCAAATGATGCCGCAAATAGTACTACTGTTCTTTTTGCACTCCTTTTTCTGCGTACATGACAGGGAAGAGTTAACACCCAAATGGACACGTTCATTACCTGAATAGAGGCTGCTTGAGATATTCATGGTTTGCAGGTAGTTATGACAGCGTTCTTTATGTTCTTCCAAAGAACTGCGCTGCTTATAGCTGCGACCACAGTATCCACATTTATGAGGTTTGCCAACTGCAGAAAACACAATCAATGGAGGGATTCAGATGAAGTATTCAACAGTCTACTAATAATGGTAAGAAGAACAGGAAAAAGAAAACCATCCCAAAAATAAACCCCATGCTGTGATGAACTGAAGGAAGATTTTGTTAAAAAAAAAAACGAACAACCCAAAACTTAAAAACTTAAACCCAAACTAATGGAAAACTAGCTGATTATCTTCATATCAACAGACCATTTCTGTGGGTACTGCAAGCTGATTTTAGATGATTCACATCAGATAAAGACTGAGACATTAAACCTTCAAAAATGGCATCTGCACAAATTAGAAACTGAGACACCTTCAGAAGTCTGAGTATAGTTGCTGTAGTGCCTAGCTCCCACAGAGACTGCCGTTGGGGAACTGATAGCATAGGTAGAGACACCTGCCCATGACTGGAGGTCAATTCTGACGTAACCACAATCAGCTCAGCCCTTTTAGGACAATGTTAGATTTCTGCTTCTGGAAATTCAAGAGAGATGGCATGACAAAACATTTTCTGTACTACACCAATCCAGATGTAGGTAGTTACAGGAATTTCACAGTAACAATACAGTTTCATAGACTTGTGGACCTGAATTTTCTGTCTTAGCATGACAAGACTGTCACCTTATATGTGCTTCCACAGTTTTAGGTGGTTACACAGCTTAACTTTCGAATTCCATTTACAAATTCTCAAGTTTAAATCAGACTCAGACATTCAAGTTGTTTTATAATGTATTGATATCAATTTGTCAATTGCAAGAACTAATCACAATCTATAGTTCATGCATTGTCTCTTTAGCTACCGAATCTTCAATTTGCCGATAGTGTCTAGGTGTAATTTCATGTATGAAAGATTATGTTTAAAATTGTGCAGCGATGAAAATCAGTAACAGTAAGGAGAGAGGCAAAGTAGTATTTTAAAAGATACGATTTCCTGAGTTGGGTCAGGGCTGGACAGGAGAAGTGGAAATTATTTTGGATATCTGGGACCAACACTAGGGATCTTATTATTTAATGTGTGCTCTAATTTAACGTGTAGAGAATTTCCTTAGTTTTGTGTAACACAGAAATGTCACTGTGAGAGCTTCCCTTCTGATACACAGAACTTAGTCCCGAAGTCAATTTCACAAGTAAAGTTACCAGTGTCAGTTCCAGCATTGTGTTTTGGAGGTCTATCCAAATACCAATTTGCATTTCCAGCTTAGCTTGGGAAACTAGATGAGACAACACTCTGCTTTTAAAGGCACTTTGAAGGCGCTAAATTGGTTTTACTTCACAGAAGGGTTTGACTATGGCTTCTGTCAAACAATGAAAGGTCCATGGTAACGGAAAAGTGCAGCTGTTAAAAAATATTTATTCAATATACTGTTGAGATAGAACACTGAAAAACTCTTGAGAGTCCTCTCTTTTTGAAGATTATTATCTTTCTCTCTCCCACCCTCTCCCTCCTCCCCGCTCTTTCTCTTTCAAAGTAGTTGCAATAACAAGGTGTAACAAATAACTGCTGCTAAATGCTGTAGGTGGTATTTACTCCTTAGGTCGAGAATGACTACCAGACTGGAGGTTTTTGAGACTGTGACTTGAAACCTACTCTGTTTAGAATTTACATTATCTCTATATGCTGATAAATGCCATCCAAACCCTAAACCAGTCCACCAGTTTTAATTCATGTTCGTAGTTCCATGAAATGGATTACTCACATGAGACTTGTAAGATGAAACCCAAATACAGAAACTTTTAATCAGCTAAGAAGTATGGGAAAAGAAACATGACCATGAGAATGAGATGTGTTTAGTCATTTCTTTGCTGCTAAAACACTGTGGCCAGCTCACAGCTTGGTTAACCCCAACATGGGGCTATTCGCCTCCCCAGGGTGAGAAGACCTTTCAGTCTTGGGGGTCACAAATGCCTCCATCTTCTCAATGGGTACAGTGATGAGTGCCCCTGGATGGTCCTACACCTTCACTTACCCGAGTGAGTCCTCAGGTGTCCCGTAAGGGCATCCCTGCGACGGCAGGCGTAGTTACACAGGTGACACTTGAAGGGCTTTTCACCAGAATGCAACTTTATGTGGCGCAGAAGGTTGCCCTTCTGCGTAAAGGAGGCTCCGCACTGATTGCACTGGAAAGGGCGCTCTCCTACAGAGAGAAGGATAAAATATGTGAGAACAAAAAATCTTAGCAGTAACAAGAGAAAGATTTCAGTGAGAAAGTTGTTTTCTCACTGCTGCTCTGTGACTTCCACCGGCTGCAGGTTTGATATAACATGAGGCTTTCAGACTAAACCTGCCAGTTTCTTAATGCTTCACTGGCTGGGTCAATTTGATCTGAAAATCTAATTTTTTTTTTCTAAATCAGAATGGCACATCACAATGCAAATTCAAACTCATTTAAATAAAGTGACTGCAACATTTTGTGTTGAAGAGCCACTCTTCCTGATCAGCAGTTTTGGAATAAACCAATATCCAATTTTGCATGTTGTGGCATTTGGTGGGGTTTTTAATGTGGCTTTTTTCAAAGGGTCTTTAAAATATGCCACTGAAGCAGCAAAATAAAAAGGAAACTCATTAAAAATGCATTTCAGGATCACAAGTTCATTTCAGCGTTACATTCTTATATTTAAATGAAAGGCACTTCATTATAACAGTTATAATAACTTCTTTTCATTTACATTTTCCCTGTATTTTCCCTTTCAATTTCTTCTCCATTACCTGTCTGTCCCTAAGCAGCCAAATCAGGAAGGAGACAGAGAAAGAGAAAGAAAGAGAGAGAGTAAAATCACATAAGTTAAGACAGTACGAAGGAAGCTCTGTACTTCCATGCTGAAGTCCCAACCCTTCTAGGCCAGGTATGAGCAGAGGAGCTGCACAAATGGCCTCTGCTGGTCTATAGTTTGAACGGACACGGGATAAAACTTGGAGACACAGCCTTGATTTGTCTAAACTGGTGCCTGCTTTTAAGGATGTGAATCAACTAGCCTTTGCAAAAACTAGTATGGCAGTTGCTTGCTTTTTAGTGCTGTTTAAAATCAGTATGTTCATTTATTCACTTAGCTATTTTTTTTTTTTTTTTAATTTAAGACATTTGAAGCCTTTTCTTAAGTCTGGGAGAAATAAAATATGTTTCCAGTTGTACCAGGTAGGAGTAAAGGAAAATTTATATATGGGAGTATTGTATCAGCAGGAACTGCTCCTGCATGCACATTTCTCTGTAGCCCTCAACTAAGTCAAATTAGTCAACTTAGTCAAATTTGAAACTCATTTGCTGAATTCTGTTTCTCTTAGGCATAAATGTAATCTGCTCTAGTAATTACGACACACTATTGGTAATAGAAATAGCCCAAAGATGACCTATTCTTAGTTTTGATTTCCTTTATATAACAGTAATATTGAATTTAAAATTTTAGTGCTGAAGTTAAAATATATATAAAAATAAATACAAGTTAAACAGTTTCTTTCTCTCACTCACTTAACTATCATGTATTATTTTGCACACCTAGGACCAACTTGCATGTCCATACATGATATATATGCAGCATGATAATTTCTGATTTTTGGGTAATGCAGTAGAACAGCTGAAAATCAATTAGACAGCAGCACAGTAATAACCCAAAAATCTGTAAACTCAACCATCAGGGCTGGTAGATTTAGCATTCAGCAAACAATAAAAGTAATCTGCTTTATAGCAAGATATTACCATTGGTCAAATAGCTGCAAGTAGGTCAGCATAGCCCCTGTCAAGCCAAATGAGCTCACTTTCTTTGTCCATCAAGTAGCTGTATTCACCTAAACTATAGGTGCAACTGGTTCAACTGGGGTGGTCCACAGAAATGCCAGAATGAGCCTTATAGATTTCGCAGTGTACTTCATAAGCCATGCGCAGTAGTTGTTAGGGGAAAAAGAAAATGGGTAAGAGATTGTCTGCTTTACCACTCATTCTTTGAGCCAATTACTCAGTGTGGAAGGTATTTTTCAGAAATGGACTGAAACAGTATTGAAGAAGTCAGTTTGTCATGGAGGACACAAATTCAGAAGAAATGGTTACTTCTTACTAAAGAGCTTTTTGAGCATTCATTTCTGTTATTTTTACTCAGAGGAGCGTACAAGGAGAAAACAAGGATCGTAGAAGTACTCCAGGAATGAAATGTAAAGCAAAGTAACACTGAAATCTATCTCCAGCCTATAGCTTTTGCTATTACGGGGTGAAATCTTGCACTGTGTGGAGAAGACAGGTGGATGGAGCATTTCAAATGAGACTGCTGCATTTCAAATATTTCTACAGAACATACAGTTCTGTAATGGATCAAATGCAAGAGAACCTGCACGTACATTGCTGTGCAAGGAAAATGACACAAACACTGCAAGATCCTGAAACTATGTGTAGATTGACTGGCCCTTGGCTGTCCATGCTGCATCTACCTGGGTGGGAAAAGCCTGGCTTGTGAGACCAGGAAAGCTCCTAGCCCTACTAGGATGGAGACGGTCACTGGTGGAAAATTACTGGTTGCGGCACTACCCTCCCAAAATGGGAAGGATGGGAAGAAAAAATGTTATGCATCTTTTATTTAAACAATCAGCTTTGTGTGCTATTTTGTTGCCAGTTCTGAGCAACCTATCCTGGGCCAATTTCACCACACGTTGAGTAACTATGGACTAATATGGGCCAAGAAGCAAAATTTGCAATGGGAGCCTTGAACTGAACCAACCACCATTGGAGTGATTTGCAAGCCTTAGTGGCAGCATGGGCCCTGAGCTACTTATTCAGTGAAGAATATTGATCCTCTTAATTGAAATATTTATTATTTCTTAAACAACATAATGACAAAGTCATCCAAAACTCAGAGACATGTATAGCTCTTTTCTCTTTGTTTTGTTTTGTTTGGGCATTAGTTTTCTAAATAAACTGGAGGCATTCAGACCCAGCTAACAAGACATAAGTGAACTAATTGGTGACTTACTTAAGTTAAAGATCTGCACATGTAAGGAGGGACTATATATACCTGTGCACACACACCTATATATGCACATATACATAAGCACACCATGCACATACATATGTGCACAATGAGCTAGCGAAGCCTGAATCAATACCCTGAGGTCTCAGCACCAAGGAGCAGAAGGGGATTTCTCTGTCCTTTCTAGATAGTCTTTTTCCTAAACACCAAGCAAGATAGCAGCAAGCTGGAGAAAATCAATGTACTGAAAGCCTCAGGGAAGGCGAGTGAGAAGAGCTGGGCATCTGTGAGTGGGATTTGCTCCACAGATGGGAACAACAGGTAGCAGTCAGTGCTGTACAGCTGCTAGCAGACAGGAGGGGACAGAAATATCAGGTGCTGTTCTGCGTATCTGCACTTGGCAGGTGTATTCATTTAAAGTAATTATGCTTTTTATCAGGTCAGGAAGTCATTTTATTTTGGCACTTTAGCATGCTAGAGTTTTGTTCACTTATCAAATATTTATTTAAGGAAGCCTCACTGTATATGCAGGTTTTACATGAATTAGCAGCAAAGTAATTCATTTGTGAGGCTTATTCCTTCACCAGGCATGTATTGAAATGGGCTTTGGCATAGTCAGTTAAAGGTCTGTAATAGTATATCCCATATCTACTTTAATTTTCACAGTGCAGCTGAAAGGAAAAGCAGTCACCACAGTTTCCCCATGACATCCCTTTAATTTAAACTACCAGCTCTGAGCCTCCACTCCCTTGCCAGGCCCTGAAAAAATGCCTAAGAGGCTTCTCAGGAGAGCAGCTGACGACAAGGCTGGAGGGAAAGCAAAGGCTTTCTTTCCATGGTATGACTCTGGGGTGAAACTTCACACTCTTTGGTTTTATTGAGTGTAAAAGAAGGGGATCCTGCTGAGCAAAGTGCACCTCATGGGGTGCTTTCATTATGGGCTTTAACAATGTTCTTTGATTAAAAAGAAGGTCCCATTGGCAAGGGGAGGGCTCTGCAATGGGTGGAGAATTCTTAGAGAGACAGCTGTTGTGTGGCAGCATCCTGATCACCCTTGGCAGGCATATGAGCCCCTCTAACACGGGGCATCTGGAGGTCTATGCCAGGGAAACCAATGAGGTGGCCCCTGGTGATGCTGTCATGGGGGACAGGCAGCCCAGCTCATCCTCCGAAGACTCAGCGTGCCAGGTACCAGTCAGTGCACTAGAAGCAAAGGCAGCTCTGCCCACTGCTTCCCTAAAATCAGGTATGCCCCACAATGGCCATTCAGCCCTAGTGCAAACGCTGCCTTTGATCCACAGGGACTCAAAACAGCTCCTCCAAATGCAACAGCATACTTTTAATTAAACAAAAGCCTTCTTAAACAAGCACAAAAACTTCTACCTCTAAATGCATTTTAATTTGCAACATTTTATTTCAACTGCTACAGCATCCTCATCAAGCCTATGGGTCTGTTTAAAAGGCCTCATGTCCAAGTCATTTTCCATATGCATTTACCAACTTTTAAAGGATAATATTAATATTAAATTAAAAAAAAAGGGAAACAATAGACCAACAAGCACTTTATTATATCTAGGAAGTATGCTGCAGCCTCTCTTCTGGGAACTACATGTGGCTTTTCCAATAAAGATAATTATCTGCTCTTCCCTGACAGAGGGATTTATCATATTAAATTGAAGAGTACTTTGAAGTAGGCAATGTAACACCATTGCTATCACCAGCACAGCTTCTGAGCATGGCTAACCCATGTTACACTAACACATCACACCCTTCCAGAGCTTGAACAGCCACAGTTACAGCAGACAGCACTGGAGGGGGCAGACAACACTCAGGGTCTTTTTGTGGATCCTCTCCATTACTCTGAAAATAACCTTCTAATCTCATTCCTTAGTCATTCTGGGGAAATCAGTTAAGCATGACTGTCAGGATGCAGGGGAAGAAAGTATTTTTGTGTTCACTAGCTGGACTATTTCAGTGGAATCTAGCCATCTGACAGGTTATTCTCACCTTAAAAATATTTTAAAATTCCCTCTCATTTGAATGTTCATGAAAAAATGCCAAATACTTTGTTTATTTATATTCAAAGTAATTTGTGTAGCACAACAGTACAGTTCAGTTCTGCTTTGACTACGAATGACCTTAGATTTTATATTGGAAGCCTGATTTTCAGATAGCTTATATCATGTAAGATGAGACCCTCATCTTTACTTCTTCATTTGTATCAGCCTCTTCATTTTTTGCATTCTTTAGGACTAGTTAGAATTAGAAAATTATGGCAACAAGATTCAAAGAACTGATAATGAAAAGCCATCCATATGGAGAACATCATCTTTACATGTCTCTTTTAGTGTCCCAGTGGAAAGAAAACCTTTAGTCCAGATTTGACTAGTGGCACTTCTTGGTTTTACTTCATGAACATTTGACATAAAGTTAACTCCTTTTTTACTGTCAGTATAGTTCCCTTAACATTTATTTTTCTAATTCATAATCACTGATCCATAATGAGTTTTGTTGCATTGTTGGAAACATGAGAACTGGATCAATTTCAGAGTTAGCCACAAATGAGTTTTTCTTCAGCAATTCTTTAAAATACCTTAGATATCAAAAAAAAATATTAAATTTGATTTTTCATGTAGCTTCAAACCAAACATACAATTTCTAGCCCGACAGATGGAATTCTGTCAGAAAGAAATTTTAATTCCTGTGCTGTCCAAAATAACAAAATAACTGAGTTTCAAATGCCTACCAATGCTACATTGTCTTACAAGAGGGAACATGTGCATGATACAGAAAATAAGTCTTAGTTCCTAAAATATGGCCAGTTCTTGACAACTAAAGGAAAAACTATGTCAGGCCTTACCAGTGTGGCTTCGTTTGTGAACCATGAGCACATTGGGACCGATGCAAATTATCCCACAGATATCACATTTTAGCTTTCCATTAGGAAGTCGAATGCCTCCAACTCCTGACATAGCCTTGCTGCCTGGGCCATTGTGTGAGCCATTCATTTTCTCTCCAGAGGTATCAAGCATTCGTAAATCCTCCGCACATTCTTCCCCATTCATTTCACAGGCACGCCCATTCTCTTCATCACTCTGAGTCTCTATTTTAATATTACCGGCTGAAAAAAACAATAGAGGATGCCACTCAGTTTTGTCACAGAATACATACGGTGGCAAAGAAACAATCACATCAAAGGAGATAACTTGCAAATAGCATGTACAATATACCTAAATAACAAAAGCTACAAACACGACTACATTTCCATGGGCAATATGATGAGTTTGTAACACATTAACAAATGAACAGTGAAAATCAGTGAGACAAATACAAGGCATCCAGGGAACTGGGAACCCAAGCAACATTACAAGTCTGTTCTTAGATCACTTTGAGAGATTTGTATTTGTAATGTTCACTTTGACAATTCAGGATTATTGGAACTGAACTTTAAATGAATCCAATTTACAAGGATTTGTCCAAAACAATTGTGCAAGTAAGTAACTCATCAAGGAAAATGGATGAAAATTAACTGAAAATGCAACATTCTCCACTTGGCAGGAAGATCCCGAGGGTTGTACTGAAACCAAATATTTGGCTTGCAGTTCTATGGGGCAAACAAGGACAATGGGAAAGTGAAGAGTACAAGCAGGGATCATGAAACCAGGGTGGGGAAGGATGGAATGAAGAATTTAAGAGCAGGAACTAGCATTACAAGAAATTGTAGGAGTGATAATTGTGTTTTTAGGACAGCAGGATTAGGATCACTGAATGAGAAAAGAGCATCTCTACAGCCATAAGCTACTGGTAAAAAAAACAGTCAAATCAACAAAGGTGGGTGAGAGAACTGTTTTGACTCTATTGGATAAGTCCTTTGTGTCATAACCCCATATGTGACAACTGCTTGAAGTTAGAAGAATTCAGGTATAAATTTGACACAGCTTCACTACATTTGATAGTGTAAATTAGTAAATTTGGTCTGATACGATCACAGCAAACCTAAGTGTTACGGAAAAGGGCCAAGATTCAGATCAGTCAATGCCAGTATTCATTCCTCTTCTCTCCACAGGACTGTTTGATGTTTTGTGTAGAATAAATCATCTTTGTAGTTATTTCCGTCTTTTCTATTGTTACAATTTGGGGTGAAAAATTAGCTCTTCATTTCACTGCCCCAAATCTTAGTTTCCTTTCTGTGAAAAACCTCTTCCTTCACCCCATCTGAAAAAGGAGAGCATTTACTTTAATGCCTAGGTGAGTGCATGAGAGGTGTGTTTCACCCAAAAAAGATCAAGGCTTTTCCTTTTGTGGAATAGTAGTTTCATGGTAGCCTTATTGATAAGTGGTGGTGTACCAATGGCATAACTAAGTTATGGACAGTATTACCTCAAGATGTGAAAAACCTTGACGTTCATTTGAAAATGAAAGGGTTAGCAAATTATTCTCTGCTACATCCTACAACCTCCCAGGTGTCCCAGGAGGATTGCATGGATGTGACTGACAAAAGTGTCAGACTCAAAATCCTACTGGGAAACAGGATGAGTGCAAAGGTGTTCACACTTCTTAACACTGCCTAACTGGACACATTCTATAAAGTTTACCAATCTAAGCAGCATTTTAAAGATTTTTCAAATACTGCCATTTTAACAGAAATCATATGCAAGACAGAATGAACGCACATCATAAATAGCAGATTTTCCTTTAAAATGTATGCCCTAAAAAGAGGAGTAATTTAGAGCTATGGGGAAAAAAAAAAAATCAATGACCAAACTGTTTTACAAAGGGGGCATGACTGGCTAAACAGAAATAACCTACGCTATTCTGCAAATTTAGTGGACTACAACCCCGTACTGCTGTTTTCACCATGGCGAATGGAAGCAATATAACTATTTGGCTTGAGCACATGACAGATTTTACATAATTCACACCCCATAGTTTTAATTTTAATTATAATAATTTGAATGTAAATATATTTATACAAAACAATTACAGAATCCTTTCCTGCCAGGGATCTGGAGAATGTGGCTTTTGAAGTAGACTTTGTCTTAAATTGAAATAATACATATGAAGGAAACAAAGAAATCAGACTGCTGAAGCTCTTTCTTTGGTAGTGTATGCAGACAAATTTACAAAAAAAAAGCATATGCAGTACAATACTGAGAAGTGAAATGACACAAACAAAAATTATAGAAGTCAGAACTAGGCAGAAATGCTCTGTAGTGAGCTGAGTTTGCAATATACTTACGGGAAAAAGATTTGGGAATTATTGCATGAAAGTCCCTAAAGCCTTCTGCCCCGTATACAGCTGCAATAAAGAAGGCAAACAGGATGCTGGTTTGTGGTACTGCTATTAGCAAATGTAAAAGAAGATAGCATTATTGTTATAGGAGAAATATTTAGGAGAAAAATAGAGTTATCATCATAGAAGCAACACAAGCAGTTTAGGATGAAGCAGGAACAGCAGGACAGTTTGCAGGGGAATCCCGACCTGCTCAGAATGACTCCCATTTGTAAAAATGCCCTTTACTTCCAAAGCATCCAACAAGTTTCATCATGTTTTCTGAATTCATAACCTCTCTTGGGTATTCCCCTCACTCACAGGTTAACTCCTGCTGAAGTCAAGAGGAGCTTTTGCTGAAGTGTCTTGAAAGGGTCAACAGGAGCAGAGCACCTAACACAGCCTTCTCCTGACCCCAGGGAAACTGCAGGCCCCTGCAATGCAAGCTTCCTCTCAGGATTTATTTTTTGCCAACATGCCTGCTTTGTATACCAGAGGTCTCTTCTTTCTACATCCTTGTTTCTAGTCACTGCACTTATAAAAAGCAAAATTGCATTGTTTGCTGCTCATGCTGGCTGGTCTTATGCAATGGAAGAAGAGGGAGTTCAATTTTAAATATATATATACTAGTGTATATATTGGCATATTTTTTGTTTGCATTTCTAAGGCTTGTCCTCATAACGTATCTACACAAAAGTAGCTGCACAGACACACTATATGCTGCATGTTATGAGTAGTCATGTGCAAATTAACATGCCATGGGGCACACTGATACAAGTAATGATGGAGTTCACTCCTTGACATGAGCAATGATAGGGATATTGATTCAGTCAATCTCCACTAAAGCTCTCTGCAGCTATGCTCCTGGACTGCCATAGCTGTGCTGCTCGATGAATGTCCACACGCAGATGAAGCCAAGCATCCAGGATGCCCTTACAAGGACATCCATTCAGCAGTGCAGCTTACGGCAGGGACTGTGTTCAGGTGTGGAGCTCACTTTGCCAGTGAAAGCTGATGGATGATGGGGCCACCTACCTCACCCTGGGTCCTCATGGAGATTTTATAGGTCTAATTAACAAATAAAATCTCTTCATGGTCAAACTTAGCACTTTTTGCCAACATGTTTTCCAGATAAAAACTAGTGAAAAAAGCCCCACTGGTGTAGGAAACACAACGGGAAAAGACATCACTCCAGTAGAAACATTAAGGACTTCTATTAAATCTGAATGAAGAATGGGAAGGCAGGCTATATATTTTTCTCCTTTTTTTTTTTTTTTTGTGGACTTAAACTGAAAATAAAATCAACAGTGTTTTCTATTTCTTTTGTGAGAGAGGTTCCTGTCCCTCCCTTGCTATAGAGAGGAAAATCACTCTTGGAGCACTGATGATGTGACAAATACCTGGCAAACAGGCTTTTCAGATGCACTGATCAAAAAAATAGTCAGCATTTATGCAGGTTTCTCAAACAGTTACTTGATACAGTGTTTGTAGAAATAATTTGTGTGCACATCCATACACATACATGCAGATATTAGCGCTATGACAATAATTTCTCACTGGCTCTTGTAAAACCATTAAGAAATTACTCATTAATCAATTCAATTTGGTTGGAGATGACCTTAAAAGGCTCTGCATTTTACTCTCTTTGTACATATTTGTGAAATTCAGGGGAGTTCAATACAAACCCTTTTATTTGTGCAAGGAGTGTGGCATGCACCAGCGTCATTGAACTGACAGCTTTCCCCTGCTCCCTTTTTACCTACTCAGAGTGTGGAAAAGTTACCCAAAAGCAGGGCACTGGGTGAGTCTGTCCTTCTCTCTGAGGTCTACTGGAAACTTCAGTCAGGGTTTTCTGAAGACCATTTGAAAATAATGTTACAAAGACTGTTCTGTATTCTACAGTTAAAGGTGCTTTGTGCAAATCTTTGGAAAAAGAAAAAAAAATTGTCATGTCAAAGGGGAAAGGGGAGATATGATCTATCACTGAAGAGCAGTGTATCTGGCTCAGCACAAGATTCAGGCTGGGACAGTCAGGAAGGCAGGATGGAGGGAGAGGAGACTTCCCTAGAAAGTGTTGAGCAATGCGGAGAGGGAAGGGAGGCGTTTTGCAATGAGTCAAAGAGTTGGTAGTGGGGAGAAAGGAGAAACCAAATGGACCTCCTGGAAAACAGGATGTGGATGGTGGCTTTTAAAGGGCAGAGAAACAGGCAGCTAGAAAAAAGGCAAATGAAGAATCAGTAATTTGTTTTCAATCCATTGCCAGTTTACCATCTCTTACAGTTATAGGACTTCATCCCAGATGTAAAATCGTTTTGGCTTTGGGAGACTTTGGCACTGGTACAGGTTTAAATGGACAAAATCCCATTTGGAAGGGGGTATTCACCTCCCAAGTCATATTCTTCTCCAGTGGGAATTTTGCTGCTGTTGCTATTCCAAGACAAGTCAGAAGTATTTTGCTGCTATTAGTTGATGTCTAAATGGTAGCTTTAAAGTCCAACAAGAGTTTTGTATGAAGGCATCATAACTATTCAAGCAGCAGACAGATGAATTTGCAACAGTACTGGCTGATTTGACAGTGCATAAGCACTGATATGGTGTGGAGGAGAAAACTCTTAACACTACAAATTAGAGAAAATGTTGCAAAAAAGGCAGAATAAGATGAAGAAAACTCTATCAGGCCAAACTAAATCACCTCAGAATGTCAATATGTGTCAACAAAAGCAGCCAGAATCTCTTCCTCTTTACATAGGTGCAAACCCCAGAAAACAGAATATTGCCAGCAATTCTGTTATTTCTGATGGAAGACGTAACTTCTGTTTTGTTACAGAGTACCAAACTCTAGCACTTTTTTATGACCTGAAATCCACTTTCCCACTTTTCTTTTTACATCATAGTTGTTTACTGTGGCATCAGCTGTGTTCTTACCACATAAGAGCACTGTGGATAGAGGGTGCCGGGTGCCATTCTCAGAAATAAGAAAGTATTTTGTCGACAGAATATTTAAGGAGTCAGTATTCACTGGGTAGGCTTGAAAACAACAAAGATCAATGTTTTAACTTAAATTATGTTTCCATTAATAGCATATTTCCCTTATGAGCTTCTGAAGTGACATGAAGAATCATGTGGATGTAAAAGGCCAACAAAGTTCTGGGCAGAGAAACCATAATTAATTATGCAATGGCTTCAGCCCTTCAGTAAAATTTAGAAGACACAATATAGGTGCAAGTAATGCAAACTTAGCCAGAGAAAAAGCAGATGCATCTAACTGTGCTTAAAAACAACAGTTTTGCCCTCTCCTTTCTACATATAGCACTGCATTGCCCAGTTAACCAAGCATCTGTGGTGTCTGCATGTGCAAAACGCTTAAAATTAGAGGCAGCTCAGAACTGCCTAAAAAGGTAGAGGCTACAATGCAACTTAACTGCTATGGAGGAAAGGAAACACATCAGTAAATGTAAGGGGCTGTATGCAGTCCATGTTGAGCAAGCTGTTTTGTAGGGCTTCTGTTCTGACAGGACCCAGCGCCCACTGGATTGCAGGACAGAGACCACTAGCACAGCAGGAAGTAGATGGCTGAGGATGGCAAGGCAGCCCAGTGAAGTGGCACTGGCACTTTACAGTTTTGGTTGAGAGAACTTCAGTGTTTACCACGAGCTGCAACGTGGTGGAGAGTGGGCAGCAGATAAAACTGAAAGCTCCTTAACGAGAGGCTCTCAGCTGGCTTTTTGAAGGGAAACAAAAATAACAGAAAGAAGAGTAGTAGCAAGAACTGTGGAGACACACCTGCAAGAGGAGCAGACTGGTGCCGATGGATAAGGAGATCCCCACTGTGGGGTCCGTGCTCCCTCCTTTGACTCCAAGTGCCAATCAGCCCTGGGCAGTCAATTTCTTCCCTACTCTAATTTTGGCTTTCAATCAAATGTATATTATTCCAGAAACACAGGCGTCCTCGATAAGCTATCTCCCACGGGACAAGCGGTGTGAGGAACTCCACCCAGGTCATCACCCGCGACTGCCATTTCCTCCCACTGCTGGGTGCCCTGCTGCCTGGGGCAGCGCCAAGCCGGTATGCAGGAGGTGCCCCGTGTGCCAGTGCCAGCACCCGTCGGCATGAACAAATCGGCTTCAGGGGCAAGGAGCAAAGTGCAAAATACATCAACATCGTTTTCTGGGGGCTACGGTGAGATCAAACTGTAGGGAATGCAAACAAGTGAACAAAGCAACCAACAAAGTATGTCCTCTAGGTACAAACAGTAGCATTTGCTCCATGGTGCAGACTCCCATTAACATCCTGTTAGTTACCTGTGGGAATCCTCTAATGCACCAGTGAAAATAAGCAGCTTAAAGACCCTTGCACACTTGAAGCTAAGTTCTTTTCATGTATCTTTCTGAATTTGTGTTTCAGCAGGAAATGATGTGTAACCAAGCCAAAAGGCTGATGTAGCTCATACTTACTGTCTTTGTTTGTTGTGCTACTTACTGGTACATTTTGCACTGGGTTTAAGATGATTTTTTTTCAAAGGACTGTAAACTACCTGGCTGTTTGATGTTCGTAATCTGAATTATGACTAAAGTTAAGTTTTAAAGGCAAGAGAAAGAGCATTATCCAGAAAAGCCACGCTAAACCTATTTCTCAAGTTCCACATGTATGTGTAACCCATGCTTCCTCTATACAAAGTGCTCTGTGTCTTTACTGGCTGCATGGTAGAGAAGCTAAGGGAACTGCTGCAGGCTTGCCAGTAACAGACTTTATTGACACTTTTCTGTTTTGAGAAATAAGCTGGGAAGATTTTTAAACTGGAGAGAAAGCTTTGCTGACAAATGATGGCAATAACTGAGCTTCTCATCCTCAGTGTCTTTGTCTCTTCTGTTTCCATTATCTGTTTTTTTATGTGGGCATTAAACAAAGAGGAAGTAGCAACAGGGCATTTAGCAAGAAATTTTTAAAAAGCAAAGTAACCTCAAGTAACAATACGAAACAGTGAGGTAAAAATGGTACTATATATGAAACCATTCTCAGCTCACACAGATACATATCTGTGTGGATACACATGCTATGTGCTGAACCTAGCACCTGTGAATCTGTGTTCTCCTGCTGTAGGCACAAACATGTGACTTATGCTCTTTCCCACACAACAACAGTTACCTAACAGAAGAATAGCCTCAGTTGTACTATAATCTAACATTTATAAAGCATCCCCTTCCTCTAATCCTTCCACAGAGCATGCTTTGGTGACATTCATGGGTGTTAACCCATCCTTAACTAATGCAACAAAATTTTAGTTAATGGCAGTTGCACATGTCAGCCTGGGAGAACACAAAAGAATGTGCACCCGCAAAGGTTAGTGTTTTGGAGAAGAGGAATGACTATGTTGAGATTTAACAGGGAGACCAAAGAAGCTCCTCACAAATGGGAGAGACAGGAAGGTTCTTACATGAAGCAATGCTGTCATGGCTGGACTTTTCCTTACCCTGCTGCAAAACTGAAGGATACTGTGGGGATTCCCAGCCAAAGGAAAGGGCTTAGCAAGTGCAGAAATATGAGTGAAGCACAGCTACAAAGTTAAGATGATCAGTTACGCACAAAAGATGTGAACTGTAGTTCATCTCTCTACTGTAGAGAGGGAATTCTAAGCCTGTTTGACTAAGGCTTTTAGACTGTAAAATCTGAACTCGTATAGAGGGTATTGGTCAGAACTGTACTAGCTGAAGACAGCAGTTATTACCCCACAGAAGAAAACTACTTGGGAGCAGTGAAGTGTCTTAGGGTCTGTGGTAGGAAGGGGAGGACAGCTCCTAGGCTTGCCATATAGCCAGTGCAGGGGAAGGGGGGGACACTGGGACAGGCAGGAAGATGAGCTGTTTTGTATATTGCTTCAGATCACCTAAATTTCCCTTGCCTCGAATGCAAAGTTAGCTCTTGCAAACCTTCCCCTCTTCCTGCTCCAGCTCAGTGAGCTGCTTGCACATCTTTAATTTTGTCCCTTAAGTGGCACAGAGCTACCCTGTCTGAGGATCAGGCCTTGCAAGTCCATCCATGTGAGCACTCAATGTGATGTGCCTTCATTGTCAGTGAGACAGACATGGGGACTTTCACCAGGGACTGTTTAATGACGTTTTGAGCACTACTTTACACAAGTGTCCTTAGTTCCCCAGTTGTCAAAGGGTCAGTGGATCTAAAATTAGACTAAACAGCTGTGTTTAGGTTTGGGGAGATGCCTATGGGTGCTGTGCCAAGGCTGTGCATTGTCAGTCTCCTCTTTCAAGAAGAGGCCAGATAATGAAATGGAGAGGATCTTAGCCATTTCAAAACTTGAGGGAATACTTTACGACAATTTTACTATCTTGCCTACTCAGGAAACAAATTTGCAGAGCAACAGCTTCTGTGTCCCCCTCACCAGACAGGGAAAAAAAAACCCCAGGGATACTGAAAGTTTATTTTAGACTAAAGCATATCAAATGTAGTTATTGCTTTATGAGTGATAAAGTAGATGACCTTTCTTAGTACTATGCAAAGAAGGTAATCCTGAGGTACCCTGCGTTAATCCTGAGTGCTCAATTATTCTTCTAGAAGTATTAATTTCATGATATTGAAGTTTTTTCTATTTGGGCTGTAGAAATATTTCCAGAAAGTTTTGCAATGTAAACTGTTGTTTACATGATTGCAGTCCAGTGAAAGGAAATCCTAACCTACTTCTTCTGGGGAAGAGGCACAAATTGTTCTACACAAATCCTAAAGAAATTGTCTGAATGTGGACATACCAGATAGTTTGTGAGGATAAAAATGTCAGGACAAAATTAGTTCTTTCTCACCACATATTGCAGCTAATGCTTTGCTAAAGGAACCAGAGTACCCCTCAGGCAATCAGTCCTCTGTGCTGAAATAGCAAGAAACCCAAAATGGTGCTGGGAGACACTCAAACACTCAGTGATCTTGATCATTCTGAAAGTCTTCAAACTCAGTCCACCTCAGGAAAAAGAAGCCCTCCTTCCCCTTCCTGAATAGAATCCATCTTTAACCACATTAGCACTATGAGTAGTCATCCCTGACGCAGGATGCCTCTTCCATTAGCATCCAGTAATTACAAAGCTGTATACTATTTCCTTGGATCTTTGACCACAGTGCGAAGAGAAAAACCTAGATTTCATCGTTTTTCTTCAGCACCTGGCTCAATAAGAAGGAGAGATTGTAAAAAAAAAAAACCCAAATGGTTTCTCAGACAGATGTGGAGAAATATATGACACAAGTTCAGGATAAAGAGTTTTCTATATGTGAAAGATATTACATGAGGAACAGCATCCTAGCTGAACTTCCTAGCTCTGCAAACACACCTCAGATGTGATTTGAAACTACTGAATTTAGGAGTCCCTATTCCTGTCCTGAAGGGTATCTCCAAAGTAATAAAGGAGCCATGCCACAGAAGCGACCTCAAAGTTGAGGTTTAGATGGTTTTCTGGTGCAGGTATAATCATGCCTCCAGAAAAAGGCCAGTATGTCATCCACTCAGGAGCAGCTTCCTCAAACTTTGAAGAAATCTTCAATGCTTTTAAGGCTGGTGACGGTGGCTTAAAATTATTTTACTGCTCTCTTGAATGAGTAATCCGACATTTGAAACTCATTGGAAACAGTCAAGATCACAATCTTCAGTCACAATCACCATACTGAGTATCACTACCTTACATCAAAGGACAACCGTTTTCTTAACATGCATAGATCAACAAAGCACCCAAGCCAACATGTTGCTGACAGAGCTTCAAGGGGAAATGCTTTAAAAATAATAGCAGTTGAATTAAATGGTTTCCAATAGAACCACTCTAGACTAAATCATGGTAAGTAGCCAAGAACTGACTATTATGAACAAGAGAAGCCTACATAATGCAGGCCACAGAAATCATTCCATCAAATTCTTCATTTCTGGCTCAAATTATCGAATAAGAACAGAATAATCTAATATGGTTTAACCAGCATTCAAATACTGCTTGAACTTCTCTAACCCCTTCCACTCATTTCAATATGCCTACCAATTATTTTAACATTTGCCTATCAACAAAAGATTAAAAGACTTTAACAAAAGCAACTGACATTTTGGGGCTCTCCAGCTTCAGACACTAATCAAACTAGATTGTCAGAAAAGAGATCAGCCTGACCACTGAGAAATCAGACCACTCTCTCAAGCCCCATATCTGAATTCTGGGCATCCAGTCACCTCTGAAAATCAGAACCAGCCTCTGTTTAGTATGCATGTGCAGGCAGGCATTTGTTAGCTCCTTACAAGCTCTTTTTGCTATAACCTGTAAATTGATCAGTGGAGAAGCAGTTAACAAAAAGGACATGGATTAGCATATTCTGATTTGAAAGCTCAGAGCTGGCTCACGCATTGCTTTCCAATCTGCAGCAGGGGAAGACTACCAAACCCTTGTTCTGCTGCAATACCCCACAGATTGCAAGAAACTGTATGGCAGCGAAGAGCAATACTAAAGTATCTAAACAGTTTGGGAACTTACGTCTCCTTGACTTTTAGTGGTATTCAGATTTTTAAGACAACCTGAGCTTTTCATGGAATGTGGAGAAGCACCAAATCCACACTGAAAATGCTGTTGAACTTGAGTCCAATTACAGCCATAGCTGAGAAACATCACAGGTTCCCCCTTGTCCAGCTTAACAGGAAACCTCTATCTACTGTTCCTCTAACTCCTTCCACAAACACACAGAGCAGTCTGGACATATTACCCATTTCCTCCCAACCCACAGTTGTTTATCTCCATAGCATCTGTCATGGTCTAGAAGTTTGGAGCAAGCCCTATACCAGTTGCTATGATGTATATTTAAACCAACTGAGTTGAGAGGCTTCTATGAGACCCCAGGGGAAAAAAGAAAAGAAGAAAAAGAAAAAGAAAAAAAAAAAACAAGAAAAAAACAGAAGAAAAGAAGGGAAGGGAAATAACACCTCTAATTAATGGGTGCCCTAGGAAACAGTTGGAGCAAAGTCCATGGGAGCAAGTTTTCCCAGCTTCCTGGTATCTCAAGAAAGCTACAACATGTCCTCATTTTCATCCATGGCATCTTCCAAAAGTTTAAACAGACATGGCACTAAGAATGATTTTTCCTTTGAGTTTTTATTGTTTTATTCTTTTTCCTGTTTTTGAAAGGGTGATGCTGCAAGCTGTGCACCGTGCATACCTAGCTCATATCTTGTAGTATATCTTGTCTAGTCTAGTATATCTTGTAGAGGGAGCTATATCTTCTCTGTGGCAGCAGAACTGTGGGAGACCCCTAGACTGGCACAGACTGGCAGCTCTCCTTTGCATTCAAGGACACAGTGATGATTCAGTTTCGGATTATGTTAAACGATTATCCCAAGTTCCCGAGCTGGAAACCTTGTGACTTTCTGTCATTTCGCTTCCTTGTTTGTAAATCTCTCCCTTCTTTCCTTCAGCCTCCCAGCCCTTCTTCTCCACTCTGCCCTGCTTCTCCACAATCCTGGAGGTGAAACCAAAGAGCTGCAGTTGTGACACTGCAGTTTGTGTGTCATATTGTAACTAGTTTCCACATCCTCCTCACTCTGTTGTAAAAGCACTTGAAGAGGAAGAAGGGCAAATAATGAAATATAGGAAAGCAGGAAAAGAGGAAGCAGCCAAGAGACAGCAGCCCAACTGAAATGCTAAGAATTATGGAGAAGTGACAGAAAGGGAAGCACAGACCAGGAATTATACTTGGTGGCTTAGCAGAAGAAAAACTAAATTTAAACAAACAAAAAATATATATGCTTAGCCTTTTCTGCCTCTGCAGCAGTCCTCTCCGACTTTCACCTGCTTGACCTATATTCCGCTTCCCACTGACCAACTGTGCTGCTCTGTGTGCTGCTGGATTTCACCAAACTTGAACCAGCCTTCCCTCCCTCTCCCTTGTCTTCATATCCACCAAGAGGAGAAACTCCTCAAATCACTCTCAGGTAGAAAAGAGGGAAATCAAACATGAAGAAAAGGCCTCAAAATGCCTAGCCACAGGGTGAGAAGGGTTGATTAGGCAATGGTCTTATTTGCTGAAGGCAGCCACAGAGGACAGAGTGATGGAAGAGTACAGAAGGAAATTGGCTAAAGCAGAGTAGGGATTGCCTAACTGGCCATTCTGCCTGGCTGCCAGTGGATGGAAGAGACAGCTTAGGAAGTCCTTCCACTCAGATCATGTACTATTCTGTCCCGCTTGTTCAGAATGAAACTTGGCCAGAGCAGAAAATGTTTGAGATTCACATGAAGAATTTTCTCTTCTCCATTTGCAGGCAAAAGAGATACAAAGCAGAAGATAAACCTCTTTAAGAACAATGCAGGACCCAGATTTTTACACTGTCCGATTTCTCTGACTTTTCAGCACGAATTTGTCTGATAACAGCCTGTGTAGAAAGTAAACACTTGAGAAATAACCCTCTATGAATATCTCAATTCTGATAGTTGTGCATCCCTTTCGAGTCAAACTCGTCTTTATCTGGTGGCTAATTGAATTTTGTAGTTTCTCAAGAAGATAGTGGTGAAATCCTGCATGTAAATGAAGAGCATTACACAAAGGTGCACTGTGGTATAATTATTTGTTCATCACCGCATGAAAACTACCCTGTTGGAAGAGCTCCTTCAAAACCATTTGGGGCTATTCCCCCACAAAGGAGGCTGTCAGAAGGTGATACGAAATGGGGACTAGTGAGGCTTCATTTTCTTTGAGACACTCTTGCACAGAGAATATCAAGAGGTTCAGCTATTTTCCCTACCATTTATCTGTGAATTAGGAAATATCTTCTGGGCCACTTGATTAGCATCCACTTCTTCAGCTAAAGTTAATGTCTCTCCTCTGTCCCACATTTTGGGATGTATGGGACCTAGAAGAGATGACTATACCTGTGTAGGAAGGAGTTAGCAGATTCCTCTTGCAAACAGCAACAGTCCCTTAGATGTTATGACTGTAGGAGACTTGGACTACATGTCCCATCCTGCACCTGTGACTGCTCTTCCACTTCCCTACAGATACAGCACCAATACCTCTACTTCACAGTGGTGTAGTTTACACATGATATTATTTTTCAGTGGAAGGCAGTGTGACCAAGCTGTGTAATACCTTGTAGATGTATGTGAGATGGACTATAACCATTGTGAAGGTTTTGCCTAGCTTGACATGTCCTACCTATTACAGGGAAGGGTTGATGCATCTTTTGGTTTTGAGGGACATGACCTGCCTTCTGGCTTTACTAGTTCTAGTCTGTTTTAAACTTCAGTGAAGTCCCTCTTGATTTAGTTCAGCATTTGCAAAGACAAAAACCAGTAATACAGTGGTTCAAGAAACAATGCTATGTCAAATCAAGTGAGTATTGTAAGAGAAAACTTAGCTATGAATGCTTTCCATGGAAAATGGACATAATTTTTCTATTTGATTTGGATGAGGCATGTCAAGCAAAAGAGGCAGAAATATGATCATTTTCCTGTCAAGCCAGTCATAATGTCACTTATTGTTAAACCAGGACAGCTGGAAATAGCTAAGCATTGTCCTGTACTGCAATTGTAGCCATAAGGAAAGGCATGAGTAGTTTGCTTGGTTAAGGAGCAATACCACAAGGGGATTTTCATGCTGATGTAAACTTGGAAAAAAGAGAACATTAAATAGCAATAGAAATGGGCAACACTTCATCCAGAACTATTCTTGGTTTCTCACTCATTACAGGTAATACTCATCTTTTAACAAAGCTCTTCTTCACAAGCAGTAGTCTTCTGCTTCAGCCTGTAGGGAATTCAGGAACAACAAAATTTAATGGCCTCAAAGAGGGACAGGGCACTGGATTCAGACAGTGGAAAGCTAGGTTCAACTCCTAGCTGAGCCACAGACTTCCTGTGTGGCTATGGGAAAGGCACTTAATCCATCATGTGCCTTTACTTCCCTATCTGCACATTTTTCAATTCTTTTTTAATGGGGATTATACTTCTTTTTTTTTTAACAGGGAAACTAAAAAGCTATGTTGCTGTCTAGAGTGATTCCTACAACTGGGTACAAGCGTCTCAAGGGTCCTAACACATGAGGCCAGATTCTGACCATTGCACTGGTCACCCTCCTGGCATGTAACCCATAGTTCCACAGAAGATGACTAGGGACCATGGAGCAGGCAGCAGTCATAGCTTGAGAGGCTGCATCACTTAGATATTTGTGAAAATGCTACCCTTGTCTGTGATATGTCCTACAGAATTATACAAAAGTAGGATTATTGTCCAACCTAATAAATCTTGGTTACACCCATAAAATACCCCATATCAAATGCTTGGAGCTCTTGGCCAGCTCTCTTTTGTTCAAGGTAAAAAAGTAGGCTTTTTCTTCCATGGACTAATGATGCAGAAGAAGAAGAGGAATGCTATTTTTCCTCAGATAGCCTTTTCCCATGCTACCACTCTGTTTCAATAGAGATGCAAAAATCCCAAAGGCAAATACCTCAAGAAAATAAAGCATAAGCTGTTTAAAACATCCAAACCAGATTTTAATTTCCTGCCACACTGTAGCCAACATAGGAGAAGTTCTCAGTGGTCTGAGAAAGGAAACAAGAGAGGGGCTCAGCCTGTACCTTTTTGTAGGAAATGACTTAATTCTGAAAACTGTGTCATCTCCAGTTCAGATTCACAGTATATACATGTTCAGTTATGAGGTGTGAAATCTCACTCCAAAACCAAATTGCTAGAGTATTTATTTTTCTGTAATGCAAAGGATCTTCAGAAACATCTCAGCAAAGAGAAAAGCCTGGACAAGAGTATGGGTTTGACCCCCTGAAATTTGGGTTTCTATCCCAACTTTATCCTCACCTGCCCACTCTCCTAGCACCAGCCTCATGCAGTGCTCTGTCACGCCAGCACTAGGCTGTACTTACACTCATTGCACTGACATGATCCAGGACTCCTGCTGGCACATATCAGGCATGGAGCTGGAAATCAGCTCTCCCCTTTTTCCAAAAGTCTAAGCAATGGAGTGGATTGCTCCTCTGTAATAACATCTACACTAATTAGAAGTCAGGAAATTAATTATTTCCTGATGCCCCAAATGATCTAATCATTCACTGCCAATATTATTTTATTCCTTCATGTACCATCATCAAATCCTTCAATTATTTATATTTAAATATACATAATATATATCTTAAATATATATTTAATATATATATTAAATATAAATTTATATACTTGTTTTATATTTTTTGATCTCTTTTTTTTCAAGCTAAAGAGACACATTGTTTAAAACAAAGTTTTAAACTTTGAACTAAACCAATCCCACTGCACCCTGGAAGAACACAGAAGACTACTTTGCTGCTGCTATTAGAAAACTTTGCTCTCTGGACTCCAGAATACTATTTATAGTTTAGATTCTGCAGCACAACTGATGACATCTCATTGTACCCTACCTCACACTTACCTTGGCTAGGACTTTTAAGGCTTAATTAATCAGTCACATATAACCTTAATTAGATTGTGAACACTTTGGTACATGCTGTTGGTGTTTGCAGTTTCTAGAGCAAGAGAGCTCTGTTCCTTTTCCTGGAACCCTGTGCCACAACATATATTCATACATAAAAACAACAAAATCATTGGAGAGAAATGGCAGTAGAAACATCCAAGGCTTAATTCAATCCCCTTCCCAGTGTTAGATAAATAGTAAGAGCTAGTATGCACAAGCAATTATATGCAACTAAAACAAGATCTGTGCTATGAAACTGGCGCCACGCATTCAGAGAATGATCAAAACTTGGCCTCCCATAAGGGTTGGTGATCTGTTCAGGCTATCAGCATTGGCATTTCCTGCCCTTTCAGCATTTATGGAATATTTGAAAGTGTCTAGTAGGCAAAGTTTCTGTCAGACTTCCTCTCTGCTCCTACTCATGTGTCCTAGACAGTGTAAGTGCCTTTTACTTGGAGGAATCCTTTTGTCTCTTTTTAAAGCATCTGCCCAGATTATATTTAAAATGCTTTTCAAATACTGAAAAGCAACAGACATTGCATTGCATTTTTACCAAATGCAAAGGATTCTAAGTGTAGAAATACCCAGATATATGCCCTAATATGCTATTACACAGTAGGAATCCTTCTACTTTCCCATGAACTACCAAGTTGCAACTCCTTGTCCCTACCAAGCCAGAGAGAGTACATCAGTACTACCCAGTCCAGGATTCATAAAGCACTGAAATTTCATACTAACACCCAGACAGTGTGGCTTGTCTAAGAGTGAGGCAAATTGAAAGTGTAAAAAATCTTCCCCGTTAAAATGCAAAGCAACTCTACAGAAGTTGCTATTTATTATTAGCCAAAGTAAACTTTGATATCTGTGCTGTGGCCATGCTGCACTGTGTAGTATAGTGAGGTCAAGAAGGGAAATGAAGTCCTGCTAACTCCACCACTTAGGAACACATATATCCAGAAATACAGTTTGAGCTATACAGGCTGAACAAGGTAATGGCCAGTCAGGTTTGTCAGAGGCTGCAGCAAATGTGCAGATTTTGTCTTCAGAAAAATTAACTTTTACCTGGTAAACTGGTCATCAACCAGAGGCAAAGATATGGGACTGGCAAATGATGCTTTCTTCATTTGGAGGACAGCATCTCAAGGAAAGTTGTTTCTGCCTTGTACAACACAAGATGACAACATTGTGCTACCTGAACATTACTGAGCACATAAGGCTTTCAATTCTCAGTGATCCCAGTATCATGTTGACAGGCCTTTGGACTCTTGGAAACTGTTAAATACCAGGACTGTCACTTGCATTAGTGCAGTGCTGAGAGCTCTCCTTACCACCAGGACAAATGAAGCATGGCTCATCCACAGCTTCAAATTCCTTTACCTGAAAGGCACCATGTCAGCCACAGGCTCACTCCTTTGGGGTAATGTGCTTCTCAAGTGTCTGTAGAACAGAACGTTGAAAGTTTCATTCTCTGTTGTCATCTTTTTTATCGAATGAATGTGCAGTGGCTGTTGGTAGTGCAGGACTGTTGCACGCTGCGGCAAACCTTCCCAGCAAGTCTTGTGAAATTTGTTTCTGCTGATGCAAATGTGCTATTGGCTAGAGCTCCCCATTGCTATCTGATGAACTCCCATCATATGCCTGAATGTGAAAAACACAACCCGCAGCCCAGAATGTGTGGATCACTGTGTTCTCAGGAAGTATGCAACTAATAAAACTATTTGTGCTCTGTCTTACTGAGGGTAAAAAAGATGGGGGGAAACACCACCATTGCACAGAAAAGACCAGTCCTAGCACACAAAGGTTAGGGACTGCATTTTGCTCAACTAGCCTGGCCTTTGTGACAGGGTATATTTCACACCCAGCTGTAGCTCCCCAAGATGCACATAAGAAGATTCCCTGAATATCACTCTCACTTTCCAGGATGAGAGAGTAGAAGGGTTCAGGGAAAAAGTGATTCTTGTAATCATGTTTTTGTAATTGTTCACTCACCTACTGACAAACCTCTAAGAAAGTTACTGAGTTAGAGATGCAACTGTTTTTAGTGGAAACTTGTATCTCAAGTGAGAGATATAAGATATTATATTTCATTAGGTTATTCCAATAGGTCAGCCATCTATCATTCTGCTGTGAGGACTAGATGTCCTCCAAAGCTCCACTATGCAATCCTAAATTTGGTACAGGACTGTAAAGGAGTGTTCTGGAAAAAAACACTTCATTAGTGTAACTCTCGCTCTCCATCACAGACTTTACATGAATAACACTGTAAAAAATTAAGCAAATAAAATGTCTGAATGCTGGAAGGAACAGCAGTTATGAACTGCAGGGGAGGATCCAAGAGCCCATGAAACCCTTCACTGCAGAGCCAGCAGCAGTGGGCAGAAGTGTCTTTCCAGGGCACTGGTTCAGATAACAAACACCAGCAGGAAGGATTGAGACGGGGTGCATGTCTCTCTCCTTTCCTCAGCAACCCCTATCTTCATGAGCTACTTGTGGTCCTTCTAGTACCATGACCCCATCTGCCTTCACAGCAGCCTCAGCCCAGCAGCTCTATGCAGACTGCAAAAACCACAATGGGTACTAGCAGATCTTTCTCAGCTGCTGCCCACTTCCCAAATGGAATTTACACTTAGGTTTCTTACAGGGATACAGACAAATTAGCAGGAACTAACCTTTTCCTCTTTTAGGTTTGAAAAAAAATAAATCTACATGACATAAGTTTATTTTGCGGAGTGTATACTTGAAAGATCTTTCCCTCTTAAAAGAGAGAAAAGCTCAACTTTCAATAGAAATGCTCTTTTCCATACATGTGCTGGTTTTTAAGGTTTTTTACACAGACATACACAGAGAGGAATTTGATTTTGCAGCCATACAATTTTATGTGTGCTAACAGGCATATCTTTATATGTATATGTGTGTATGTGTGTGCATTTACACATGTAAAAGAGAGAACATGGCATAAATGGCTCCTCTTGGCTGGAAAATGCATTGCCATTTCAAACTTCAAAGAGCGTATTAAGGAGCAGAAATGAATTACAAAAAAGTTTTAGAAATGAAAAATATTTTTGCACTGTCTCCTCAATACTGAGGGCTAAATCGTGTATTGTATAAATCAGTCTCTTGCATGGCACACAGGAAAGATTATTAGCAATTCTTCCACTGTACAGTTAATGTACAAACTTATTAATGTGTAATTACAGTAATAAACAGCATCAGACTTCCCTAGATTGTTTTGCATGGAGAAGAAAAATTCCACTTAACACCACAATAAGCCTGTGATAGGATACCAGTTTTACTAGGATCTACTAGCAATGTGATGGTAAGATTAAACCAGAGGTAATGCCTCATTACCATTATTCCTTCCCCATCTTTTCCAAGTGTTGGGCTCCAAAGCCACTGAAGTATTTTACTAGTACAATTATAATTTCTCATTTTTATTTCTACTTGCCATTATGTGGACAAATGGTCAGGAAGTTCAACCTATCCCCAGAAAAGCCTAGTTCCTTGTTTGACTTCTAGACAAATTGTTGTAGGTCCACACCTGCAGCAAAAAAAGTCCCATCGACCATGCTGGCCCTCAGGGCTTCCTCACCTCCCCTCCAATGTCCAGCGACGGGACGTGCCAGTTACAAAATTATTTGAATTCTAGGAGCAGAAAGAACAAACCCCAGCTTGGGAAAATGCCATGTCAGTGTGGAAGGGATGTTCTCATCTCTTCACTCATGGCTTTTGCCTGGGGAAACCAGGAGGGCTGCTCTGCTTAAGAGAGACAGAGGCATTCACAGCCTGAATTGTAAATACAGAGAGGTCGGGGTCAGGGTAGGAATGGGAAATGGACTATTTGACACTTCTCTTGGCCACATAGGTGTTTCTTTCCCTTTGCAAATCTGAGCACAAAAAACGAGCAGTGGGTCTCAGTCTACCCTACTTGCTGAATAAGGCAAGTAAATTTTTCATAGTGAACTTCATATGCGCATGTGTGGTTCTCACTCAAAAATAAAGTCTCATCTGGAAAGACCTGGAAAGATACCTCCTAAGCCCAGATGCAGTGCAAAAGGTGCAGAAACAGCAGTGTTCCCTAGCTGGCAGTCACCATTTCGCTGCTAATGAAACCATCCCGCCTCAACACCAACCACTGCCACCACTTCCGAGCATTGCAACACAGATTTACAGCAGGAAAAAACAGGCTTAATAATTCAGTCCATATATTGCTGAGATGCACAGCACTGTGAACGGGAAGGGACTGATCTCCCTCTGAAAAAAAAACACAAACTGTTATTAAAAATCCAGAGTGCAAAACACTTAGCTCAGACAAAAACCAAAACACAAAAATCATCAAAGATTTAGAAAGTTCAAATCCATAATGGGGATGTTGGCTGATCATGATCACAGCTTCTTACAAATACAGGATGTTTTTAAATGATGAAATATGGAAAATGAATATTTCCTCTTCTATTAATTGCAACACAAGCTGAAAGTGTCACCAACTTTAGTTAAAACCCACCTTTCCATTGCATTAAACATTTCTGTTACATTACTTAATCCGCAGGGAGAGCAAAATCCTGTGCAGATACACTCTGCAATATGAAGGAATTAACAATTCCTTTTAAAGCTCTTAACTGGTTTTATTTTTTTTTTTTTTAAGGAGGGGTCAGGGAGCCAGCGAGTTCTTACTTTGTTCCATAAAATAGTCTAGAAGTTAGTTGTAGGGGAAATGGAAGGTGAAAACCAGAGTAAATCATGGATCTTAAGTTTTCTTTTTGGATCAGTCCTGTTTTGGTTGGAAATCAAGAGTAATTCTGTTCTTGCTCTGCATTTACAAATTCTCTGCAAACCTTCAATGGCTTTCTGAATCCCATTTTTAGGTAAGGATTTTGGCATGCCCAGGTTGAAATCTTATTTACATCAAAAGAGTAGGAGTTACTCACTTCCAAAAGTCCCATTTGGTGCCTGTGGTGTTACTATGGCTGATGGTGGGATGATATACTCCTTCTTGAGATTTCTTCTCATGCCTATAACTTAGACACCTAAATGCTTCTGGAAAACACATCCCTAAACCACAATAGATACAAGAACTAGACACTATCCTTTTTTTTTTTTTTTTTTTCCAAAAAACAGTTATAAAGAAGCACACACCAAATGGGTCACTCTACTACATTCCCTGCATGTGTATCTTTATAACTCAGAAAACATTTACTAGGGGGGGAGGGAGCAGCACAACGTGTCTCACATTGTCTCTTTGAGGCTGCTGCTCTGTTGGCTTGCTTGTTCAGGGAGGACCTTAGATGATGCAGGACAGAGTTTCCAACAAGCTGTCTCTGGAGGCCATAATTCTGAAGTGCTGGCTGATCCACCTTCACAAGTTATCGGCTTGCTGTGATCACACTTCTTCACCATAAATAACATGCTGATGGTGAGCCTGCACTGGCTGCTATGGCATACCTAGCTGCTGTACGTGGAGCAAAGCATTTTCTGGAGAGACCATCTTCAAAGGCTTCAGGAAACCTCACCTAGTGAGCTCAATCAGAAAGGTTCAGGGGCAAATCTCTATCCTGCTGCAATGAGTGGTACTTGCTTCTGGCTTTGGGACTAGAGCTCCAAAAAGAAGCTCCTTTTATTTCTCACTCCTTAGCATAAAGGGCACGACCATGCTGGAAACCCTTCCCTGCAAACCTCTAACTTGGGGATACAGCCATGGTCATAATATGTTTGCACATTTTGCAAATGGACAGAACCTGGGGAGCTCACACCTGATGGAAGAATATCACTGCAGGTCCCATGCAGCCAGAAACCTCTCCTCTCTCAGGGGAGAGGCACCAAAGCGGGAGTTGAAATTACAGACATGTGAGGACATGCTGAACAACATCAAACCAGCAGCTTGTTCCAAAATGGAGACTGTGTAGAAGTAGGTGGTCCCTGTACTGGACCTGAGTCCATCAGTTAAGATTTTCACTCAGCATACACTCCTGAAGAGCACTAGGGTTGAACGAGAACTTGCTCAAGAGAGAAAACAAGCCTACAACAAAAAGCAAGCAAGATATAGTACAGAATAAAGGGATGACTGGCATTCAGAGGGCCATCCAACATTTTGATGCAGACTCATTCCCTTAAAATAGCCTGAGGTTTAGCAAGCTGCAGTTATAGAGGTGTCCCCCAGCTTAAAATATGCCCCTCTTCCACCCAGAGCCTTGTATTTCTGAGTTGTGCTGCAGCCGTGGCTGAGATCCTGCGAGATAATTTTAACTCCCGAGCTAGAATGGGGCTTATCTCCGAGCCACATCTCTTCTGCTCAGATAAAGACAACTTACTCTAACTGCAGATCAGATCAGCAGGCTCAGTATCCGTACCTAAAAGCCACACAGCTAAACACACTGCATCTTTCCAGTTGATATTCGCTGCTTTCTCAACGCTGCAGAAACAAAACGTGCACAGCTCCCAAGCTTTCACTGGCTTTTACACTAATGTTTCCCTCTGAAAACATAGCAGTACTCAGCAGGCGCCCATGAAATTGGCCACAGCTACACAAGCTACACAGTGAAATAAAAACCCCATAGGTTCACCACTCACTGCAACATCATGTTGCCACACAGTGGCAAAAGAAACTATACTCCTACCAAATGGGCCAGGAGTAAAATAATTACTCACAAAACTAAAGAGAAATCACTGCAAAAGTACAATAGCCTGTTAGGATTAATTCTGCTCTCAAGGTTTTGATTTTATCACATTTCAATTGCAGCAGAAGATGAATTTTTACATGCCTGCTTACACAGTGGTTCTGCCCTGGCTTATATGCAGGCTGAGTTAACTGTTCTAATGCAGCACAGCCTGTGTGCGGACTGTGACAGCTCTTCTTTCCAAACTAGCTCACTCTTCCTTCTAGAAAGTACTTGCAAGTTTGCTTTGAAAATGTTCACCCTCACTACTTGCAGCAAGCATTTTCAAATCTGATAAAGAAATTTGCCCTTCGAAAGACAGCCATTTCCTACTGACCTTGTGAAAATTCATGCACATTTTTTTTGAAGTCCTAAGTCATTACATTGAGCAGAGCTTGTCTCTGGGAGCGTGGCTAATTCCTCAGCTTCCCAATGGCCCTGCATACCTGGGTCCTCTCCACTTCAGTCCAGCACACACTTTCACACTGTGCACATGCAAAACATACCTTTGAAGGCTCGTATATACCATATATCCTATACATCATATATAAGGGCATTCATAAAATTTGCTATATGCCTTCTCCCATGTAGTAAACCACCCCCATCTTTCTCTCTATAAAGATTCCCAGAAGAGTTTTGCATACAAAATGAAAATAATCCAGACAGAAATATCTGCTGTGTTCCTCTTAAGAACAGATAGGTCACACTGGCAGGCTCTCAGAGCATACTATATCAGTCCATATTTTGGGACTAAAACCAGGGGCTTTGGACCAACAAGATGGGAGATTCCCAACTTCCCTATTTCTAAAAGTTCCTAAAATATTTAGTTACAAGTCTTCCAATTCCTTCAGAAGCCTCCTTAGTAGGACTTTCAAGGACTTGTTTCATTGTGGATGATTAAAAATGACTCCCCAAACCATCTTATAAAAAATTTTCTCTCTGCACTCAGAGCCAGTAGGGCTACATCAGGTGAGACAGCAGTTACTAGCAACAATTTACAATGGCTCGTCAGCTCCTACAAGCTTTCATACTTCTGAGCAACAGAGATGCCTGTCTGAAACCTGAGCAAGTAAAGCACATTACAGAGCCCTCCAGGTTACTTCAGTTCTCTGAATGATTACGTGTCCACGTGCACACAAGCCACACGTGCATCTTATACACAACATACTTCCTTCGTAGTGAATGAGCTTCTATAGGAGGAGCACGCAAAGATGTTTAGCTCTGGCAGTCTTTTTCCTCAGCCCCTTTTCCTGCCCTCAAGAAATGCCAGGGCAACAGCAAGCTGAACCTGTCTGAGTAACAGGACTGATTTTGCAAGCTGGGGTGGGGCACTTCCCCTTTCGGCTTTCTCCCTTCTCCCCTTTGTCTGCAGCCTTTCCACACTTTTACTCTGCCTCCACCCAGCTATGTGTGGGTTGCAATGGATTTATGTAATGGCAAGCTGCTGTGGTTTGCCTGGTGGCCCCTCAGCAATGCTCCTGTCAAAGTTCTCAAATGGTTGAGTTCCTTTTAAGGAAATAAAGCACTGAAGAAGCTCAGAGTGAGGATGCTTGCCTGCACCAGAAACCAGTTACTCGTGCAGATTACCACCTCTGACTGCCCATGGCATCCCCAGGATGCAAAGGCAATGTCAGTGATGCCAGGCACTGAGGCTCTGCAACTTCCCAGGCTTCTTCAGTAACTGGGTTGTGGGAAGAAGGCAACACCAGTCACTTGACATTTTCCACTGGAGAAAAACAACAAAAACCTCTTTGCTTTTAATATCTCTTCCTGTACTAGTGTGCTTTATTTTAAACAAATTGTGAGTTTCTAACTTCATATAAATTTCATCTGTCTTCTACTGATGTCTAAGATCACCTTGAGTTGTTACTTTAGGCACCTTCTGTCAGTTGCTCAAGAGTTTCAACTCAATTTTGTGAGGTGAGTTCTCTCTACCTCTTGTCTCAGAAAGAACATACATGTTATATATTCCAGGTCCAGACTGTAACATGTGACAATGATGATGATCACTTTTTTTAGTGAGAAACCCTTGATTTCTGAGTTGGAAGTCATCTTCAGCACCTGACAGCCGTCTGTGCAGAAATGATGAGCCCACAGCCTCTTTCTGAGGCCAGTAACACTGTGAGATGGCATCAGTGGCTTTTATCCATTGATGGCCAGCTACAGTACAAGCAGTTACTGATAAAGGAAGGTACTGCTTGCCTTTCTAGACAAATACTGCAGCTACAGCAAATGGCTTTTTCTTCATGAAGTAAGGTCTGGCCTACAGCTCACTGAATCATTAGTTTCCCAAAAATGACTTGAATTAGTCCCAGGGTAGAAACAGCCCTAAATTGCAACCTCTACCACATACAGGATGTTCAGTACTGATTATCCACAAAAGGTGCACCAAATATTTAACCTGAAACTTGAATAGAGACAGTAAGAATCAGCAGAAGATATTTCAAATCAGCTCTTATGTTACATGTTAGCATGGGAAATAGGGCTGCGTGTCCAAAATAGGCTGCAAAGCACCAATTCTGAATGGAAATTTAGGTGGGATGTGTACTTTTGAATAAGTTAGATCATAATTTCAAAAGGATATTTAGGAGAGATCCTAAAAGAGTCTCCAGTGCCTTAAAGAGCTGTGAGAAACCAGTTCTTTGCTTGGCTGAAAACATTCCCTGTGTTTTCTAGAAAAATTAACTGTAGAGCAGGTTGGTGAGCAGAGTAAGAAGACAAAACAGTAAAAAAGTTTTAGGCATCAGATCAGTCTGAGAAGGAACTTTGGGGTGGAGAAGATGACAAGGAAGGAAGAAGCACATAAGCATCAGAAATTAAGCTTGCAGGAAGAAGCTGCTGAACACATAGTGTCATTCTGGGAGTCACAACATTAAAAACATAGCAAGCTCATCAAGGAAATGAAGAGATATAGCAGTGACCAGAACATGTCTTTTAAGATGTTTCTGCTGTGTTGAGCTGCTTTGGGTTATATTACTAGAAACTTTTGATGACTTTACTTCCACAAATGACCTTTTTACACTAGCTATCATTTTTGTATTGGTCAGAAGCAACACACATCTTGGGTGCCTCTGTCTGGGGAAACACATCAAAGCATACACTTCATGAACCTCTGGACACCTCCTTTATGACATTTGCACCCTCTCTAGTAATTTTAAGTGACACACTCAAAATCTGAAGGCACCCAAGAAAATCTGGCCGGTCATTTGAGTACTTTAACTTCTGAAGTCTCTACTGTGTCTTCATTCTCAGAGCAGGTGATATGTTTCAGATGGCACTCTATCAGGTCTATAGCACCACATACAAGCCTCAGTCTTCAGGATGGAGGAAGCGAGAAAAGATTTTTTTGAAGCTAGAGCCTATCCTTCTTTTCTAAAAAATAGCTTATTTCCTTTAATCCTTGATCTTTAAAATGGTAAATTGATGAAAAAGGGTGATAAATTTTGACTCCAAGGTTAAAGGTTAATACACAAGCAGTAAAAGCAAGATTTTGTCCAAAAAGCTTTGAACTGAGAAACAAAACACTAGGTAAGTGATCAGATATTAAAAAGCATTTTTAAAAATCAATTTGTTCATAGGGTATATCAGTATGCATGTAGGAGCTGAACTTTATGCTCACATTTTTGGAAAGAGGGGATCAAGTGTTAAATAAAGTGAAGATGCACAAGATGCATTCTCTACTAGGTAGTCCTGGAGTTTGGGAGTAGGGTCTACTCCTAATGCTAACACCATTCTGCTGTACTACCTTGACCTGATTATTTTATCTTCTGTGGCCTCCTTTTCCACCCTACTGACCTTTATCAGACTTATTTAGACAATAAATGCGTAAAGACACTTGCAGTCTTTCTGTAAGCAGTCTTCCACCCTGAGCCTTAGTACAGAAATGTAAAAAATATGAGCAGGACTTTTATTTGTGGATAAACAAACATATTTTGATAATCATTCCTCTCCTGAAATATTTTTATCATACAGGGCATTGATCACAGTATTCTGGGAGTCACTGTGCTTTTACCACCGACCCCCCCCCCCCCTTTTTTTTTTCTTATTACTAGTAAAAAAGGATTGTACTCAAATAATATCATTTAGTCTTTTTAAGTGGACTATATGTGAGTTGGTGCATGCAGTAGTCAGCAGTGTTTCTAGTCCATGGTGTGGAGTCTGCGATCCCTAAGAAGAACTATCATTTTGTAAAATTGTTTCTGGAAAATAGCTTATCTTTATCCAACAAATTTTATCAATTGTGGACTTTCCTAAGAGAACAAAATTCAAGTGCTTTGTAAAGATCTGCCAGTTAGTAAAACTCAAGACTAAATGAAGATCAGCCATTGGAATCTGAAACATATGAATGCTATGTGTGTACTAATGCGGCATTTATAGAGAAATCTAAATAGTAGATAACATTCAAGATAGCATTCAAATTAATAATAAAAATAATAATAAAAATACCTGAGAGTTCACACTAAATTTTTATCAAATCTGAGTTCAGGAGACCAGGAACCACATATTTAATTCCATCTCCTATGCAGAATGAAAACCATCTTTCCTGGGGAGAATTTCATGCAATAAGTGACACTTTAGAAATAAGATTAGTAGGATCTTTATAACTAACTTCTCTGTGGATGAAAAGGCTTTCTGTACTTCAAAATGCCTTTCTCAATGAAAAGGTTGCACAAAAAACAGTAAGCACTTGAGTCATCCTGTGCTGAACAAGATGAAAATTCACAAGACCTGCCTGTATACCACCTCATTATATAGTGCTTTAAGACTACTGGCATATTATATTATGTACTAATATTTCTTATCAGAGTGGACTAGTCATCTTACCCAAGAATCTCTCATTCTTGGCACTCTGTTGTCCTCCAGTACTAGTTGAAAGGTCCTCTGGTACAGGCATAGGTTCATCTGCATCATCTGGCACATCACTAACTGGAGGACTTTCCTTTCCTAGTAGTGAAGAAAGTAGCATCAGTCAGAGTAGTCTTATTTCAAAATAATACCATAAGAGGAACCACAAACCAAACAACTTAGCAAAAAGACCTAAACAGTACTGAAAACATGACATTCTTAGGACCAAAACCTGCTGTCCTGCAGATAAAAGTTTTAGTGCTGAATGTATGACAATAAGGAAAATAACTCTCGCTAAGTAATGAACTTTCAGAAATGATGAGGTTTCTTGGATTAGCTCTCAGTCACAGCACACATGTCCTGCCCACAGTACTATCCCTGTCTTGCAGATCTTCTTTTAAAATGTCTTCATACATCTGTAACAAAAGCATGACTTGGAAACAACTACCAAAAGAATTATCTAAGTGATTAGTTTCATTGACTATTACTAAAAGGCTGGTCTTTGCATTAACAGCAAAGAATGAAAAAGGCCCAGAACAGGATTTGAACTCATTAATGTTCACATAAAACCTTTGTCTCCAAAATGAAGATGTTACTAATTTACACCAATACAATCTATTAGACATCCTATGGCAATCAGAGCACCAGCAAAGACTGTAATTTCATGGCACAAAGGCCTAGCAAATTAGTGAGGGTTTTCTAATACGAATTCCCTCATTAACACACAAACATTCAATATTCTGAAATCACATCTCAGAAAAGGAAAAATTAAAACATACACAGCTCACTTAAGTGACAACATTCTGGTGATGGCAGTTATGGATTTGACTTGAAAGAAGCAAAGGTTTTCCTCCCAACCTTCTGGATGGAGCAAAGCGTTGTGTTTTCAATCTGTACTGATCATGAGAGGGGAGAAATGACAGGTAGATTTAAGTCATCTCCCAAATTAGCTGGGTTGGGTTGTTTGCACAATCTAGGTTTAAATCAACAAAATGAGTGTGGAACAGTTTCTTAGTGACGTTTCTATCAGACTGTGGAATAACTTCTGAGCAGGAGTGGTGGGAATGGCGTCAGATGAACCATCTAAAGCTGCAGCTGGAGGACTCAAGGATTAACAAAGGAACAGTCCTGCACTGGCAGAAGTGAAGCTGGCTTCATTGGGGTACTCTTAAATGGGCGAAATCACACCCACTGGGTGCAAGTGCAAGAGTATAGGTGGATTACATAAATGGAAAAGAAGGACTATGAATTTTACAGCAGAGGAAAGTAAAATCAGAAAGTTTATTAAACAGGTTTTGTCATTCACTGTTTAGCTCTTTATTTAGTTATTCCTATATTTTTCTGCACTCTTTTTATGGGACGTAAGGAATTCAAAGAGCTGCCAGCAACTTTCCAATGCAAGTCCCATATTGCCAAGTTGAAGTATCTCTTACAGATAGAAAGCATGGGCTAGGAGAGACAGCTGAAATATTTCAGCTTTTTCATCATATCTCCTCCATCCCTCCAAAAACTAAAGCAAAAACAACAACAAAAAAAGAAGTTTATTTGCAGGACAAGAGGCAATCTGATCAGACTCAGGTCTCTTGACACTACATACAGGTTAAGGAAATCTGTTAAAAATTAACAGTAATCAAAAGACACCTGCACTTTCCAAAGTTCAACTTGTGCTCCAGTCAGAATAAAGGAAGTTGAGCTGTGACTTAGTCTGGATTCAGAAGAACACTTTCCCTAAAAACCTGAAGGCTTTTTTTTGGCTTTGAACCAATATAAACACATACCATCAAACCTATGAGATAACAAATAGCAAATAAAACTAAAAGTTTCTTAGTATGCAGTTAGGCATCCAACAATAAGCAGGCTAATTAAGATGCTTTGAAGATAAGTCAAAGCTGCTTTTCAGAACAGAAACTGTTAGTAGATCAGTACTTTTGTAGTTTGTGGTGAACTGTTTGGTTCACTAACCAAATACCAATCTTTTACTTGTTAAATTAATAGCCATTTGCTCAGTCAGCATGAATCAGAATAGCCTCAAAGACTTGGTAGGGCAGAAGCCAGAGATCTAGTATGCTTCCCTCTTTGCAGGAGACTGCAGTTAAGAAAACTTAGTAAACTTGGCTTTAATGACTCCTTTCTTATAATTTGATTTCCTCCTGTTACACATGATCCAGAAATCCCTGCATGCAAAAAGGCAAGGTGGAAATAGTAGACTTAGAAGAGATACATTTGTCGAGTTCTGTGTCTTGGATTCTAGAGTGTGATATTTGTATTTCATGCCTTAACTACCTCCTACTACACCAGGATAAGTTCACTGCTGCATGGTAATCTTATAGATACGCAATCTCACTAACATCCTTTTGCCAATGAATTTAGAAATAGAAGGCAAGGGGAAGGAGGAACAATTTCACTTTTAGTTTTTAACAGGCACGTCCAGAACAATAACTGCTTGAAGGTACGGAGCTAAAAAAACCCTACATAGTGGCAAGTATTGGGGTAAATTATTAAAATGTCATGTAACAGAGTAAAGAGCCATAGATTTATTCCATTTTCATTGAAAAGACAAAGGCGTTGTAGAGTTGAGGTTCTGCTTTGGCACTGCTGCTGGTGCCCTTGGTTAAGTCATAAATGGAGATCAACTATAGGCTGTATCATACATTCCCCCAATTTATCCTGAAGCTCTGAAAGTGCCTAACCCATCAAAGGTCCTCAACTTCACTCTACTTGAGTTTCCTCATCTCTGCCCCAGCAATATAGTTAAAGACATGAGGAAAGAGAGGAAGGGGGCAAAGTGCCAATTCAGTTCATGCCAGGATGATGCTGCTGGAGCTACGACTATAAAAATGGAAGCCAAGGAGGGTTTTCTTACTAAAATCTCATTCTCCATCCTTTCACAAACTAAAGTTGGGTTTAATACCTGCAGTTTGTTTCCCATGAAAATGCCAGATTCACTGGAGAAATTTTCATAGAATCATAGAATGGTTTGGAATGAAAGGGACTTTAAAGAACATCCAGTTCCAAACCCCTGCGACAGGCAGGGACACCTTCCACTAGGACAGGCTACTCCAAACCCTGTCCAATCTGGCCTTGAACACTGCCAGAGATGGGGCAGCCACAGCTTCTCTGGGCAATCTGTGTCAGTGTCTCACACCCTCATAGTAAAGAACTTCTTCCTAATATCCATCTAATCTACATCTACCCTCTTTCAGTTTAAAGCCATTCTCCCTTGTCCTGTCACTATATGTCCCTGTGAAAAGTCCCTCTCCAGATTTCTTGTAGGCCCTTTTTAGGTACTGGAAGACTACTATAAGGTTTCCCTGATCCTCCTTTTCTCCAGGCTGAACAACCACAAGAAGATGTAAGAAAAGACAGACATTTTTCTGGAGGAGAGTCACAACCCAATTCACACCCTGGTTTTACTAGTAGAACTTCAAATCTCCAGTGATAAGAAGAGAGTTGCTCTGGGATGGGAACCAGGCTCTCAGGTAGGAGATAACAGCTGAGGATACACTAATTTTTACCTTCCTAAGACCTACCAAGAACGTTAAATGCAAAATTCTTCCTGCTTTA